>NC_058523.1:502590947-507590947 GCF_904849725.1 Hordeum vulgare subsp. vulgare | reverse complement strand
GGCCTTCGACTTGCCATAGAGATCGGCATCCGGCGGATTCTTTGCTTCGGCGACTCTAATTTCGTGGTGCACCAAGTCTCTAGCGAGTGGGACGTCAGGGACGCCAACATGGCCAGCTACCGCTTCCTCATCAAGCAGCTCAGTGGCCCCTTTAAGGGCTGCGAGTTCCATCTTGTCCCCCGAGCGGAGAACGAGGCGGCTGATACATTGGCAAAAATCGTATCCACAAGGCAAGGAATTCCGATCGGCGTCTCCCTCGAGCAAATGTACAAGCCCTCCATCAAGTCGTCTCCGGAGTCGACATCAATCTTCGTGCCTGCGGACACGTCCGTCCACATGACTCTGGGTCCGGAGAAACTGCCGGAAACATCAACTCCGCCGGCTCCGCTGGCTCCGGCAACCTTCCCGGCTCCAGCTACTTCGCTGGCTCCAGCAACTCCGTCGATTCGGCTCAACACCCAGTGGGTGGACGTCATGGAATTTGATGGCATGCCGGCTACCATGACGGCGCCATAGACAGAAGGTCTCGAACCCAGGACCACAACGACAAACTCGGGGGCTTTAGCTGCCCCTCATCTTCAAGCCGAGCTGGAGCAGGCTCCCATCTCGGCTCCCTCATGGGCACACCCCATCCTGGCTTTCCTTCTTCGCGGCGAGCTCCCTCAAGACGAGGCGGAAGCGCACCAGATCCAACGTTGATCTGCGTACGCCATCATCAACCACGAGCTGATTCGACACAGCGTAACCGACATATTCTAGCGTTGCATCGAATCACAGAAAGGGCAAAAAATTCTCAAGGATATACACCAGGGTGAGTGCGGGCATCATGCCGCCTCCAGAACCCTGGTGGCCAAGGCGTTCCGCCATGGATTCTATTGGCCCAATGTCGGATTTCGGGCTCCGCAAAACCCTAAAGATTCGAACTCAGGGGCGTGTACGAATATCTCTCACGGCCTCGCCTCACCTAATTCGCTACTCGCTAGGGATGGCAAAGAACTCACTCGATGGTGAGGAAGACACAGATCACGGCAGTTTACCCAGGTTTGGGCCACTGAGAAGCGTAATACCCTACTCCTGCTTTGGTGGATTGCCTCTCGTGGAGGTTGGTGAATGAACTAGTATAGTGCTCGAGGGCCTCCTGAGGCTGGGTGGCCTTTGTGTGGTGCCAGTGGGCAAATGAATGGATCTCATGTCCTATGAAGTAACCTACTCTCTCTATATATGGTGGAGGCCCCGGTCCTCTTCCCTTATCGTTTCGGCGGGAAGGGATCCCACAACAGCCAATTTTGAAGGGGAACGGGGGAACATGCTCCCCTGCCAAAGGTAGTCTTCGCCTGCAAAGTGGCTGCCAGCGCTGCAGGGACGGGTCCAGGGATGACGTCTGTCCTACTGGCGGGCGGCGATGGCCTTGAAGAACCACAAAGGAAACCTTTGGAAGATGCCTTGGAAACCCCGGTGCGTCTTCGCCCCCTTTGCACTAAAGGGGGAACTGTTCCGTCCTGCTGTTTGCTACTCGCCTGTCCTTCCTCCGCGTCACCCTTGACTCGTGAGGCCGGGTATTGCCTCGGAATATCCGCCGCTCCGGAGGGGTCCTGATGAGGCCCCTTGCGCAACCTTCAACTTGTAGACGTTGTTGGGCCTCCAAGTGCAGAGGGTTGTAGGACAGTAGCAATTTTCCCTCAAGTGGGTGACCTAAGGTTTATCAATCCGCGGAAGACGTAGGATGAAGATGGTCTCTCTCAAGCAACCCTGCAACCACATAACAAAGAGTCTCTTGTGTCCCCAACACACCTAATACAATGGTAAGTTGTATAGGTGCACTAGTTCGGCGAAGAGATGGTGATACAAGTGTAATATGGATGGTAGATATAGTATTTTGTAATCTGAAATTACAAAAACAGAAGGTAACAAATGGTAAAAGTGAGCACGAACGGTATTGCAATGCTTGGAAACAAGGCCTAGGGTTCATACTTTCACTAGTGAAGTTCTCTCAACAATGATAACATAATTGGATCATATAACTAGCCCTCAACATGCAACAAAGAGTCACACCAAAGTAACTAATAGCGGAGAACAAACGAAGAGATTATTGTCGGGTACGAAACCACCACAAAGTTATTCTTTCTGATCGATCTATCATAGAGTTCGTACTAGAATAACACCTTAATATACATATCAACCAAGACCCTAATCTCACCTAGATACTCCATTGTCACCTCAACTATCCGTGGGCATGATTATACAATATGAATCACATAATCTCATAATCATCTATTCAACCAACACATAGAACTTCAAAGAGTGCCCCAAAGTTTTACCAGAGAGTCAGAATGTGTGCCAACCCCTGTGCATAGGTTCCCAATGTCACGAACCCACAAGTTGATCACCAAAACATACATCAAGTACTCACATGAACCCACGTGTGCCAACCCATATGAATAGGTTCCCAATTGTCACAAACCCGCAAGTTGATCACAACAGATAGACACGTGCAAGACATACATCAAGTGTTCTCAAAGACTCAATCCGATAAGATAACTCCAAAGGGGAAACTCAATTCATTACAAGAGGGAGAGGGGGAAGAACATCTAAGATACAACTATAGTAGCAAAGCCCATGGTACATCGAGATCAAGACATCTCAAGAACACGAGAGAGAGAGAGATCAAACACATAGCTACTGGTACATACCCTCAGACCCGAGGGAGAACTACTCCCTCCTCGTCATGGAGATCGCCGGGATGATGAAGATGGCCACCGGAGACGGATTCCCCCTCCGGCAGGGTGCCGGAACGGGCTCCAGATTGGTTTTTGGTGGCTACAGAGGCTTGCGGCGGTGGAACTCCCGATCTAGGTTTCTTTTTGGGGGTTTCTGAATTTATAGGAATTTATGGCAGTGGAATTGCGTCAGTTGGGCCCACGAGGAGGTCACAAGCCTGCTCGCCACCACCGGGGGGGGGTGGTGGCAGCGTGAAGGCTTGTGACTCCCTCGTTGCCCATCTGGCCTTCTTCCAAAGCTTCGGGTGTCTCTTTTGGTCCAAAAAAATCATCGTAAAGTTTCATTCCATTTGGACTCCGTCTGAAAATGGGCCAAAAACATGGAAAAAACAGAAACTTAACTCCTGCTCGTGCTCGAGTAGGGAAGTGATAAGGAATGAATTTTTGATGCTCTCATGCTACCTAGCATAGATGTCCTTTGTAACTCCTCTTGTGTGACATGAATGTTCAGATCCGTTAGATTCAAAACAATAGTTTGCTATTGATGTGGAAACAATAATAATTCAAGCAAACTAGCAAGGTAATCATGAACTTTCAAAATAACCAAACCAAAAGAAAGTTATCCCTACAAAAGCATATAGTCTGGCTATGCTCGATCATCATTGCACAACGAATTTAAATCATGCACAACCCCGTTATTGGCCAAGTAATTGTTTCACACCTTTACTTTCTCAAACCTTTTCAACTCTCACACAATACATGAGCGTGAGCCATGGTTTGAGCACTATAAGTGGTGGAGGTTGTGAGACAAAAAAGGAGAAGATGGTCACATTGACTAGGCATATCAATGAGCTATGGAGATGCTTATCAATAGATATCAATGTGAATGAGTAGGGATTGCCATACAAATGATGCACTAGATCTAGGAGTATGTGAAAGCTTTTAAAGAAAACTAGTGGGTGTGCATCGAACTTGCTTTCTCACGAAGACCTAAGGCAATTTTGAGGAACCCCATCATAGGAATATACAAGCCAAGTTATATAATGAAAATTTCCCACTAGCTATATGGTGGTGACAAAACGAGAGACTCTCAATCATGAATATCATGGTGCTTAATATGCAGAAGTGTGGAAAAGTGGTAGCATTGTCCCTTCTCTCTTTTTCTCTCATTTTTTTATATATATTTTTGGTGGGCTCTTTGGCCTCTCTTTTTTTGGTGGGCATCTTTGGCCTCTTTTTGTAAATGTGTTTCGCTGGCCTCTTTTATTTCCTCACATGGGACAATGCTCCATTAATGATGATCATCACACTTTCAACTCAAAACTTAGAACAACGATGACTCTATATGGAATGCCTTCGGTAGTGTACCGTGACAATGATCTAGCATGGCATAGACATTAATGGAAACATCATGCTAGCTATCTTATGATCATTCAATGGCAATGTAGACGTGATGGCACATGTCATGGTGGTAGTTGCATGGCAATATATCTCGGAATAGCTTTGAAAAAGGCATAGTAGGTAGGTGTGGTGTCTGTTTTGAGGGAGGCTAATGGTGGGTTTTGTGCACCGCCGAAAGTTGCACGGCACTAAAAAGATAGTGATGGTGGAAGGTGAAAGTGCATCTAAACCATGGACTCAACATTAGTCATGAAGAACTCATATACTTGTTGCAAAAGTTTTATTAGTAATCGAAACAAAGCATTCAACGCATACTCCTAGGGGAAGGGTTGGCAGGTATAAACCATCGCGCGATCCCGACCGCCACGCAAAGGATGACAATCAAAAGACTAATCATGCTCAGACTTCATCACATAGCGGTTCACCATACGTGCATGCTACGGGAATCACTAACTTCAACACAAGTATTTCTAGATCCACAACACCTTACTAGCATGACTTCAATATTTCCAAAACCACAACTGAAAACTAATTGAGATGAATCAAAATTCTCTAACTATTCAATGCACATGAAGGTGGAAGTTTTCGATCCCTTTGGATAACTACCCCTTTTGAGACTACTTTCAAAGCATAGATCAACTACCAAGCCACGCACCGCTGTGCTCTAAAAGATATAAGTGAAGCACAAAGAGAAAAGTATCTATCTCAAAAGATATAAGTGAAGCACATGTGAGCTGAATTGTCTACCAAAGGATATAAGTGAAGCTCGACAAAATCACGGTGAGTGCATGTCTCTCTCTCTAGGTGTGCAGCAAGGATGATTGTGACACAACAAAATAAATAAAAGACTCCTACGATACAAGACGCTCCAAGCAAAACACATAACATGTGGTGAATAAAAACATAGCTCCAAGTAACATTACCGATGGATTGAAGACGGAAGAGGGGATGCCTTCCCGGGGCATCCCCAAGCTTAGGCTTTTTCGGCATCCTTGAATCAACTTGGGGTGCCTTGGGCATCCCCACGCTTGAGCTCTTGCCACTCTTTATCTCTTTGTCCATAAGAACTTCACCCAGAACTTGAAAACTTCACAACACAAAACTTAAACAGAAACTCGTGATATCATTAGTATAAGAAAGCAAATCACCACTTCCTTAGGTACTGTAGCAAACTTAAATTCTACTTATGTTGGTGTTGTGTTGCTGTACTTTAACTTTTCCATGGCTAGTACCCTCCGATACTATCTATAGTTTCATCAAAATAAGCAACCAACTCAACAAAAACAGAATATGTTAACAGAAGACCAGTCTGTAGCCATCTGTATACTTCGTATACATCTGTTACTTCCAAAAATCTGAAACATTACGACAGTATGAATAAATTGCATAGAAATCAGCAGCAAAAAGAATCAACTCAAAATCTCTTACAGAATAAAAACTAAAATTGTTTTCGTGAGCAGAAAGTTTCTGTCTTTTTCCAGCATGATCAAACAATCATCACCAAGACTAATCATAACGGTTTTTCTTGGCACAAACACAAAAAGAAACACAAAATACACAATCATAACAGAATTATGATGGTGTGGAGAAAACAAAACAGGAAGCAAAAAGGAAAGAAAAATTTATTCATTTGGTTGCCTCCCAACAAGCGCTATCGTTTAACGCTCTTAGCTAGGCATTGATTTCAATGATGCTCACATAAAAGGTAAGGATTGAAACACAACGAGAGCATCATGGAGCAAATGGCTAGCACATTTAAGTCTAACCCACTTCCTATGCATAGGGATTTTGTGATCAAACAATTTATTGGAGCAAGAATCAACTAGCATAGGAAGGCAAAACAAGCATAGCTTCAAAAATTTCAACATATGGAGAGGAAGCTTGATACTATTGCAATAAGTAGAAGCATATGATCCTCTCTCATAGTAATTTTCAGTAGCATCATGAATGAATTCAACAATATAACCAGCACCTAAAGGATTCTTTTCATGATCTACAAGCATGGAAATTTTACTACTCTCCACATAAGGAAGTCTATTCTCAAGAATAGTAGTGGGAGTATCGTAAAAGACTTGAGCACTACAAATTGTGTCCACAATGAAAAAGCAATTTTTAGCAAAGGGGTTCTCAAGAGTATGACAAGTTTTATCATCCCTCTTCTTTAAAGCATAAGTATCCTCACAATAATCATCATAGATAGGGGGCATGCTTTCATCAAAATGATTTTGATCATTCAAAGTGGAAGAACTAAAAAGATCATCTTTATCAAATATAGCATCCCCAAGCTTGTGGCTTTGCATATCATTAGCATCATGGGTATTCAAAGAATTCATGATAAGGACATTGCAATCATGCTCATCATTCACATATTCTATGCCAAGCATTCTATGTAATTATTCTTTCAGCACTTGAGCACAATTTTCCTTCCCATCATGCTCACGAAAGACATTGAAAAGATGGAGCATATGAGGTATCCTCAATTCCATTTTTTTGTAGTTTTCTAGCAAAATAAAAAGAAACAAAAAGATTCGATTGCAAGATCTAAAGATATACCTTCAAGCTCTAACCTCCCCGGCAACGGCGCCAGAAAAGAGCTTCGTTGACGGGATGTTAGTGCTGCTTACCTAGCCTCCCCGGCAACGGCGCCAGAAAAGAGTTTGATGTCTACTACACAACCTTCTCCTTGTAGACGTTGTTGGGCCTCCAAGTGCAGAGGGTTGTAGGACAGTAGCAATTTTCCCTCAAATGGGTGACCTAAGGTTTATCAATCCGCGGGAGGCGTAGGATGAAGATGGTCTCTCTCAAGCAACCATGCAACCAAATAACAAAGACTATCTTGTGTCCTCAACACACCTAATACAATGGTAAGTTGTATAGGTGCACTAGTTCGGCGAAGAGATGGTGATACAAGTGCAATATGGATGGTAGATATAGGTTTTTATAATCTGAAATTACAAAAACAGCAAGGTAACAAATGGTAAAAGTGAGCACGAACGGTATTGCAATGCGTGGAAACAAGGCCTAGGGTTCATACTTTCACTAGTGAAGTTCTCTCAACAATGATAACATAATTGGATCATATAACTAGCCCTCAACATGCAACAAAGAGTCACTCCAAAGTCACTAATAGCGGAGAACAAATGAAGAGATTATTGTCGGGTATGAAACCACCACAAAGCTATTCTTTCCGATCGATCTATCATAGAGTTCGTACTAGAATAACACCTTAAGATACATCTCAACCAAGACCCTAATGTCACCTAGATACTCCATTGTCACCTTAAGTATCAGTGGGCATGATTATACGATATGCATCACATAATCTCAGAATCATCCATTCAACCAACACATAGAACTTCAAAGAGTGCCCCAAAGTTTCTACCAGAGAGTCAGAACGTGTGCCAACCCCTGTGCATAGGTTCCCAATGTCACGAACCCGCAAGTTGATCACCAAAACATACATCAAGTACTCACATGAATCCACGTGTGCCAACCCATATGCATAGGTTCCCAATTGTCACAAACCCGCAAGTTGATCACAGCAGATAGACACGTGCAAGACATACATCAAGTGTTCTCAAAGACTCAATCCGATAAGATAACTCCAAAGGGGAAAATCAATTCATTACAAGAGGGAGAGGGGGAAGAACATCATAAGATCCAACTATAGTAGCAAAGCCCATGGTACATCGAGATCAAGACATCTCAAGAACACGAGAGAGATCAAACACATAGCTATTGGTACATACCCTCAGCCCCGAGGGAGAACTACTCCCTCCTCATCATGGAGATCACCGGGATGATGAAGATGGCCACCGGAGATGGATTCCCCCTCCGGCAGGGTGCCGAAACGGGCTCCAGATTGGTTTTTGGGGGCTACAGAGGCTTGCGGCGGCGGAACTCCCGATCTAGGTTTCTTTTGGCGGGTTTATGAATTTATAGGAATTTATGGCGGTGGAATTGCGTCAGTTGGGCCCACGAGGAGGTCACAAGCCTGCTCGCCACCACCAGGGGGATGGTGGCGTGAGGGCTTGTGACTCCCTCGTGGCCCATCTGGCCTTCTTCCAAAGCTTTGGGGTCTCTTTTGGTCCAAAAAAATCATCATGAAGTTTCATTCCATTTGGACTCCGTCTGAAAATGGGCCAAAAACACGGAAAAAACATAAACTCGCACTTGGCACTGAGTTAATAGGTTAGTCCCAAAAAAGATATAAAATAGCATATTCATGCATATAAAACATCCAAAGTTGACAAGATAATAGCATGGAACCATCAAAAATTATAGATACGTTGGAGACGTATCAGTGACCCTGTTGGGCGGTGACCCTGGTGACCTTCCCGAGGCTCTTGGTCCGTTGTACCGTCTCGATGACCGGGCCAACCTAATCGCCATGCTTCCTGCCTTCGATGAGCGGGGGCTCTTCCTGGCTGAGGTCTCTGGTCCGGTAGATGTGTCATCGGAGGACACCTTTGGTGGGGAGGACTCGGAGAAGACCGTGACGACTGCTCGGTGAGCGCGCCTCTCCCGTCACAGGCCGCCCTTTTGCGCGAGCTTGAAGATGATGATGTCACTGGTGAAGTCTCTGCGGTGATCTCCTCGCGCCTGACCAGGATCTTCAAGGGACCCGTGTCAGCCCCGAGCGCCACGCCGTCCGCGAGTGTGCTTGCCCCTCGGAAGCATGGGCTAGGTCTCCCTTGGCGCATCCTGCCTCCGCTAGTGGGAGGTCTGAGGCGCCGGTCTCGCCCCCCTCCGTGGGCGGCCCTGTCGCCCCTACCGTCGCTGGGGCAGAGAGGAAGAGGAGATGGGTCGACGTCGAAGAGTCAGTGACTCGTCTCGGCACGCCCCGTGCGTCCATCATCCGCGCATGATTGATTCCCTTTTTGCCTGATGTCCAGGGGCGCTGCCTCGCTAGGGCGAGGAAGAAGGAGGCGGGCATCAAGCTGAAGGTGACTCCTGACGCACCGCCAGCCCTCCCCAACGCGTCGCCGCCTGCCGATGAAGAAGGGGAGGCTCGTGTGGCGACCTTTCAGGACTTGATCGCCGAGCCCCCCGAGCCTCTGAAGCGTCCTGGGGTGATCGTGGCAGCGTTGTTGCGAGAGGGGCAGACTCTTGAGGGCCCTCAATCCACTGATGCGCTAATGCTCGCAATCTTCGAGCAACCTTCGGAGCCCCCTGTCCCACTGAGGCTGCCTCCCTGACGACACCACTCGCAACAACACTAGAGGATCCTCTGGGCAGATCCAGAGGACTCCGATATTCGTCCAGGGTGTCCTAAACGAGGCCTTCGGTGCCCTGGGCAAGGTCGCGATGGTGATGGCAACGGGAGAGAAGGAGGCCAAGGCCACTCGTGCTACGTGTCAGGAGGCGTTGAAGGAAGCCGAATCCGCTCGCGCCGCGCATGAGGAGGCCATGAAGGAAGTTGAATCCGCTCGCCCACGCACGAGGAGTCGATGGAAGGATCTGCGGCAGCTGCAAAACGCTGCAAAGACGCGGAGGCTCGCCTGAAGGCCTTCCAAGAAGAACAAGCCAAGCTAGCCGAGCAGCTTCGCCTGCTGGAGGAAGAACTCGATGCCCGCAAGACCAAGCTCGCCGCCGGGGAAGAAGAGTTGTCCCAGGAGGAAACTCGCCTGGGCGTGAGGCAGGCATGCGTGGACGATCAGGAGAAGGAGATTGCCTCAAAGAAGACCCTTCTCGATGCCAAGGGGGAAGCCATTACCGTGGCCGAGAAGGAGAAGGCCGTGGAGCTGGCCAGCTTCCCTAGCGTTGAGCTCAGGATTTGCACGGCGCTCCACACCCTCTGGCGAGATGGGTTCGACGAACCTGTGGCCACCCCACAGGGCGGCTTTGCCGTGCTCGCCGCGGAGCTCGCCATGGCGTTGGAGGAAGCCGTCATCCAGGTGAACAAGATCTTGGACAGTGAGTGCCGAGACCTCTTTTCTGAGGCCGCAACACGCATTTACAGTCACCTTCATCTTCGTGAGCCGGGGTTTGACCTCAACTCTGTGATACTATCGGACCCTAATGAGGCCTGCGACAGCACTGCAGAGGCGGTGAAGCGCCCCGTGGAGGCGTTGGGGAAGAGGTTCGCCCGCGTCGCAGTTCCCCCATCTCTGGATGTCGCTGAAGCCAACGGCGGGGAAGACGACGCCACTGAGGCCGACGACAAGCCCCCTCAAGATGGAGCGACCAACGGTGGCGGTTCCTCCTGATTTCTTCCCCGTGTTTTTTTCCGGCAATGCACATCGTGCCTCGTGGAGGCGTCAAACTCATTTGCATTTTCAAGAACTTGTTAAGGATTGTAATAACTGGCTGGCTGCTTGAATGCCTTCTTCGCCTCGTTTCTTTCATGTTTGCTGTGATACTCTGCGTCGGCAGGGCCCGGCCTGCGCATACCTCAGCCGCCATTGAACCGGTCGGATTCCAGGACATCCCAAGAGGTGAGGGGCTATATGTCCAATTAGGCTCCTGAGTCGCGATGCTCAGGAGTCCCCCTTGACGTGCGAGCAGCCCTCATGAGGGGAACGCAGCGAGGATTTTGAAACTTCAGAACACCTTCAGCACTCTGCGTCGGTAGGGCCTGCCCCGCGCATACCTCTGCCGCCATTGGACCGACCGGGTACTAGGACGGGCCAAAGGGGGAAGGGGCTACGAGCACAGTTAGGCCCCTGAGTCGCGATGCTCAGGAGTCCCCCTTGATGTGCGAGTGACTCCAATGTCCCTCCTAAGAAGCTAACAATTTGAGACTCCCGAACTCCTTCAGCACTCTGCGTCGGCAGGGCCCGCCCCCAGCGTACCTCCGCCTTCGTTGGACCGCCTGGGCGGCCCAAGAGGGAAGGGGCTATGGGCATAGTTCAGGCTTCTGAGTCGCGATGCTCAGGAGTCCCCCTTGACGTATGAGTGACTTCAGCGTTCTCCCTAAAGATTTTAAGTGGCCTGTTGAGCGCACTAGGCTCTGCATCGACAGGGCCTGCACCGTGCGTACCTCCGCCGCCGTTGAACCGACCAGATTCCAGGATGGCCCAAGAGGGAAGGGGCTACGGGCATAGTTAAGCCCCTGAGTCGCGATGCTCAGGGGTCCCCCTTGACGTACGAGTGGCTCTGTACCTCTAGTGATTCGTCCCCCGCATTGGGCATGGGCGTAGTCGTAGGTGGACTGGGTTGACTTCCTGGCCAGCTGTGGGCATAGTCATTGGTGCACTGTGTTGATTTCCTTGCCAGCTGCGGGCATAGTCATTGGTGGACTGTGTTGATTTCCTTGCCAGCTGCGAGCATAGTCATTGGTGGACTGTGTTAATTTCCTTGCCAGTTGCGGGCATAGTCATTGGTGGACTGTGTTGATTGCCTCCGTCTTCTCCCCAGCATGGAGCGTAGGGCTGCCACTAGGCGTGGGAGGGACCCCTCCGCGTCCTGGGGGGCCCGGGCGTATACAGCTGTAGCTCGTTATTATGTGAGAGTTTCACGGTGGGGGTGTGTGGGAGGTCGCGAGGGCGCTTTGGCCTCACGAGTGTCCCTGCCCCCCGACGCATGGGCGCCTGATTCCTTATTGGTTTTCACCCAGCATGGAGCATAGGTCATCCACTCGGTATGGGAGGGACCCTTCCACGTCCTCGGGGGGCCCCAGGCGTATACAGCCGCAACTCGTTATTATGTGAGAGTGTCACGGGGGCTGTATCTGAGAGGTCGCGAGGACGCTTTGGCCTCGCGAGTGTTCCTACCCCCAAGGCATAGGTGCCTGATTCCTTTTGGGTCATTGGTAAACCCTGCTGACTTCTTCTTCTTCGGGAGTGAGCCAGGGCGTCTGCTGCATGAGGAGGCATGCAAGGATAAGCTTCGGCCGGAGCCCCCAAGCGGGGGGTCGACCGCCCAAAGATGCAAGCAAGGTAGAACGTTAGGGTTTGAAGTGGGTGCGATAGAAAAAACTGAAGGATGCGTAAATGAAAGTGGTGGCTCCGGAGTGCCCTGAACTCTTGGAGGCCGCATGGTCCCGTGGGCGCACTCGGACAGAGTGAGCCAAAAAGTTACGTGGCACCAGCCAACAGAAATTCACCTGGAGGCCATGCCGCTGAAGTGCCGAGGGCGGCGTCGTCGCCCAACCTCCTGCTTCCACGATCGCGACCCTCACGGGTCTGTCATCTCCCGAGGTTTGGGACCTTCGCTTGGCCCGAGCATCTCCTCCTCTTCCGCACCACGCCCCAGCAGGCAAGGCATTAGCATGGCCTGCTGGAGCCGTCGGTAGGTAGCAGCCGCATTCCCCAGCTGGGAGGGCATGAGGGCGCCGGCGCCCGGGCACACCCACTGATGGTTAGCTCGCATGGGCCAGAAGGGGCCTTGAGCCACGGCTCTGTCGATTGTGAATCTGTTGATGTAGATGCGGGGCCATCGACCGTGCAGACGACGACAACCGATTGGTGATGTAGGACAATCCCCGCCTCGCACGGCCTGGGCCTCTCGAAGTTCTTGGATTTCTGTGATGACGGACTCACGGGAGTTGGGCGGACGGGCGTCGGAGTGCGCCCTCGGGTTGTGTTCGAGCGCCACCCTCGCCTCACTGGTCAGGCCGGGAACCTTCCCGGTGGGAGCCCCTAGTCCCGACCCAAGGGGGTCATCAAGCGCGCCTTCCTATGCGATGGGAGGCAATACCCCCTCCCGAGCATGGAGCCCGAAGTCCCAGGGTACTCCGTGGGGAGGAGCTGCTTCTTCTTCTTGCGTGGGTCCCCGCGAGGTGGCTCGTCTTCTTCGTCGTTCGAGCGTTTCGTCGCCGCGACGTGGTAGGCGCCCTCGAGTGTACAGACGACATCCTTCTCGTCGCAGGTGATGGTGATGACGCCACCGCTCCCTGGCATATTTAGGACGTTGTAGCCGTGGTGGGTCACTCCCATGAACTTGGCGGGAGACGGGTACCCAAGGATCGCGTTGTACGACAGGTGCATGTGCGCGATGTCAAAGACGATGATCTCAGTGTGGTAATTCTTGTGCTCGCTGAAGGTGACTGGCAGACGCACCTGCCCGGTGGGCACGATGGACCCTTCCGTGACTCCTGAGAAGGGCTTGGTCAGCATGAGTTGTTCGTACGGTAGCTGGGGTGCCTCGAAGGACTCGACCGAGAGGATGTTGAGCCTTGCTCAGCTGGAGTGTCTCGAAGGTCTTGACCGAGAGGATGTTGAACCCCGCTCCACTTTCGATAAGGGTCTTGGTGGCGAGGAGCTAATGGTCGGGGTGCATATCATGGGGAGCTTGCCGGCCATGAACGGGCACATGAGCTTATCACTTGGGTCATAGGTGATGGTGGTATGGGACCAGTTGAGGGGGCACATCGCTTCAGGCTTCGGGAGAGCGGCATTCACCTCCCGGGTGAACTACTTGAAGGCGCGGTTCGAGGCTGGGGTCTGGGCCCCGCCCAGGATGGAGGCCACCGCCCTGACCTCCTGGAAGCCCCTAGCCCCATCATTATGCATGTCTTCATCCCTCCTTCTAGGTGGCGGAGGCAGCGGGGACAGCCCAGCCTCACGAGGGCGAGCCTCACGAGGCTGACCGCGTCGTTGCCCCTCCTAAAGGTCGTCGCGCCAGCGGTCGTCCCGAGCCTGGTCGCGCCAGCGGTCCTCCTGAGGCTGGCCGCGCCAACGGTGTTCGTGAGGCTGTTCGTGCCACCCCTGACGCGGCTCCCGGTCATCCCAACGGCCTCCACTGTTACCACCGCCGCGTGCGGGGCCTCTGTCTCCCTGTCCGAGGCGCCTGCTGAAGTTCTCAGCATGGACCAGTCGGAGCTCGTGGTACTCGGAGGTACAAGGCCGATGGTGCCATGGAAGATGCACGTTGGCCCCCTCCTGACAGACGCTCTCCCCTTCGGTCGTACTTCGCCTCAGGCTCAGCTGCGAGCACCACCGGAGCCTTGCGCTTCATCTCCTTGGCCTTGGTCTTCTTCTCTTCTGGTTCCGTCGCCTGAGGCCCGAGGAGCGACAGGCGACCTTCTTCAGCCCTGGCGCACTTGTTTGCCAGGTTGAACATCTCCAGTGCAGTGCTCATTTCATCACTCATGGCGAACTCCTCCTTCATCTTGAGGTCGGTGACTCCGTCAGAGAAGGCCGAGATGACAGCCTCGTCCGACGCCTTGGGGATCTTGAGGCGCATGACCGTGAAGCACTGTATGAACTTGTGCAGGGTCTCCCCCTCCTGCTGCTTGATGTGCCGTAGGTCGTTCACGGTAGGAACGCGGTCATGGGTGCCCTGGAAGTTGGTGATGAAGCGTTCGCGTACATCATCCCAGGAGATGATGAACGCCCTTGGGAGGTTGATGAGCCAAGAGAGCAAGCCGCCCTTCACAGCCTTGGGGAACCAGCACGCCATGACATTGTCGCCCCCTCCTGCCGCCATGATACTCGGCATGTAGAGTTGTAGGAACTCGGCCGGGTCCAGGGTGCCGTCGTAGCGCGGGGGTAGGTCGGGCTTGAACTTGCAGGGCCACGCGGTTGGGTAGAGCTCAGGGGCGATGGCGAGGCACCCCACCGGCCCGACGGGTGCATCGTGCATGAGGGCGACCTGGTCATGTTGCTCCAATGGGTCTGCTTCGAGCGGGGCATGCTCGCGGCGCGGGATTTGCAGCGCCGGGAGGGCGCGCGTAAACGCATGGCCGAGGAACCACCCGACAACTTGCTTCATCAACTGGCCTTGTCCTGGGTTCGCGAGGCCGGTCGCGGGGACGTGCTTCCTGCCTGGGCTCGGGGTGTGCGCCATGCCACGGAGGTGGGGGTGGCGCATCTTGCTCCTCGTCGTTCGCCAGGGACGGTTGGGGTCGAAACAAGTAGAAGAGCGTCGCGGGATCACCGACAGCGGCGACGAGCTCCTCGATGCGCTGGAGCTAGTCGTTGTGGTGGTCAGGGGCGTGCCGGTAGCGGAGCAGCTTGGCGGCCATGGCAAGCGTGCGCCAGCCATGCGGCATCTCCGTCCGGGCATGCGAGGCCGACCAAGAAGCCCAGACGGAGTGGTGGTGCAGCCGTCGGGCTGCTCGGTAGCCGGCTGGGAGGAACCTTGCTGTTCTTGAGCGTCGTGGCCAGTGGCGGCGTTCACCATGGGCGATGGTGACCGACACGCGCCGGCAGGGCCCATGGGCAACGTCTGAGCAACGTGGGTGGCGTGGCGCTTGGCGCGAGCCCGGCGAGCGTCAGCCATCGGAGCGGCGAAGCTTGGTGAAGGCGGAGCTTGGAGGAAACCTTGACACGCCCCCTACCAGGCGCGCCAAATGTTGAATTTCGAGCTCCGCAAAACCCTAAAGATTTGAACTCAGGGACGTGTACGAAGATCTCTCACGGGCTCGCCTCACCTAAGTCGCTACTCGCTAGGGATGGCAAAGAACTCTCTCGATGGTGAGGAAGACACAGAACACGACAGTTTACCCAGGTTCGGGCCGCTGAGAACCGTAATACCCTACTCCTGCTTTGGTGGATTGCCTCTCGTGGAGGTTGGTGGATGAACTAGTACAGTGTTCGAGGGCCTCCGGAGGCTGGGTGGCCTTTGTGTGGTGCCACTGGGCAAATGAATGGATCTCGTGTCCTATGAAGTAACCTACTCTCTCTATATTTAGTGGAGGCCCCGGTCCTCTTCCCTTATCCTTTCGGCGGGAAGGGATCCCACAACGGCCAATTTTGAAGGGGAATAGGGGAACATGCTCCCTGATTCGTCCAAAATGCATCACTATTTTGTATCATAATTTATCTCTATTCATTGATATATTTCACTCTATGATGATGTACTTATAGTGTTTTGGCTTATTTATACAGTTTCCAACTTTCTGGTGCCGAAACAGCAGACGCAGGATTCAGCGGAGAAAAGATCACGAAGAGTTGCAATATGAGAACATCTCCAATTAAGCTGAAATTTTGAGGGAAGAAGTTTCCGAATGGGTCCCGAAGACAGGCCAAAGAAGGGCCGGAGGGGGGCCACGGGTCAACCCCGCGACCTGCTGGAGCGACCCCCCCTAGGCCGCGACAGGAGGCCGCCTGAGTGACGAGCCCCACCCCCGGCACTCAACTTTGGCCTATATCTCCCTCTTGACCTAAAAATTCTGGAGACAGAAGAGTTTTCGCGATTCCGCCGCTGCTCCATGGCAGAAACCTACAGAGAAGAAAAGACCTTTTCGGCAGGCAGATTCCGTCGGGGAGAACTCCTCCCGGAAGGGGAGATCGTCCTCATCATCATCACCATCGTCACGGGCATCATCGAGATCATCATCACCATCATCACCAACACCAGCACCATCTCCACCTTCATCCCATCTACTTCACCATTGCAATCGAACTTGTACCTTGAACTATTCATCCCCTCTACTCTACAGGTGTTGATTACTCTTTTGTGGTGAATGCTATTGAGTTTTGTTGGAGGATTATTGTTATGACCAGATTGTTAATAATATTTTCATCACCTCTGATCATGATCTCTTTTATGTCTTGTGGGTAGTTCCATTAGTTCTTGAGGACATGGGAGAAGTCTAGATGCTAGTAGTCATATGATGTTAAAGTAATATGTGTTGATTGATATTTAAGTTATAGTGTTATTCTTCTAGTGGTGTTATGTGAACGTCGACTACATAAACTTCGCCTTTTTAAGGACCTAGGGGAATGCATCGTGTATAAAGAATGCTTATGGTGGGTTGCCCGAGTAACAGAAACCTGAACCCCAGTTTGCATACTTTTGCACGAGGGAGTATTGGATCCTGAAGCTTATTGCTATGGTTAGTCTTTTCCTTTATTTCTCTCTTGTATTTGCGGATGCTTGCAACAGGGATTAATCACAAGAGTACAATTGTCTTATCCTAGACGATGCACTAGTTAAGATCCACCCACATAACACTTATCAATACAAAACATAGTACTAGACGGAATATGACGAAAGCACTTGACTATCTCTCCCGTGTGCCCTCAGGAACGCCTTAGTCTTTATAAGTTCAGTCCCTCGGCTTATCCTTTTTGTTCAAAAGGATTGGGCCACTTGCTGCACCTCGGCACTATTTACTTTCCTTGCATTTATTTACTTGTTGCTTATACTAGAAAACCCATAAAAAGCTACCTTTCAGTACTTGCACTTATTCCTTGCTTAAGATCACTTTTCAATGCATTCTGCTCCTCGTTGGGTTCGACACTCTTACTTATCGAAAAGGCTACATAGATCCCCTACACTTGTGGGTCATCAAGACCATTTTCTGGCGCCGTTGCCGGGGAGCGTAGCGCTATTGGTAAGGAAACCTCTACATTGTACGTGTTGTTTTTGTTTTACTGTTTCCACTTTTTGTCCCTATGGATAACTCTGCTCTTGGTTTGTTGCTTGTGGGGAACCGCCCCAACACTATTGTGGTGGAGAGGCCTCCCCCACCTACTGAAATGGTGCCTTTTAAAATACCAACTGGTATTATTGATTGTGTTTTGGCTAATCGATATGCAGGAGATAGACATCCAGGTGAACACTTGTTATATCTTTCACAACTATGCTCCTTATTTAAGCTCGCAGGCATATCGATGGATTTTGTTATGAGAAAGTTAGTCTCTCTATCTTTAAAAGATAAGTCTTTGGATTGGTATAAGCTTCTTGATGACTCTCATTTACTAAATTGGCAAGATCTTATGCCTCTCTTTTATGCAAAGTTTTATCTTCTTCATGAAATGCATCGAGACAGGAATTATATTTATAACTTTTGGTCTCATGATGGAGAAATCATCACTCAAGCTTGGGGGAGATTGAAATCCTTAATGCTCAAATGTCCCAATCATGAGCTCTCCAAAGAAATTATTCTTACAAATTTTTATGCAAGGCTTTCTCGTCAAGATAAAGAGATGCTTGATGCTTCCTCTAGTGGGGCATTCTCCAACAAAAGCACTGAACTGAATGGTATCTTATTGAAAGGATCCAGAAGAACACTCAAGATTGGGAGATTGATAAAGATATTGAACCCGTTATAAATTATGAACGTGATTACATTGAGAGCTATGTGAAAACTGATTACTTCAATACCTTTTGTGCTAAGATTGGTCTTGATTCCCAGCTTCTAATTAATTTTTGCAAAGACTTTGCCTCTCATATTGACTCTTTTGAGAAGAAGAAGGATCAACACCATAAACCCTTTAAGGAATTACCTGTTGATATTAATTATGTTGACCCTATCTTGCCTGCAGTTGAATATGAAAAGCCCCCTTTTCCCGCAAGGATGAGGGAGCATTCTTTTGTCACACGCATCCTGAATAAAAGTGAAAGAATGACTCACGAGCATGAGGACCTGATTAAAGTCGATCCTCAAGTTGCATTAGTCAAGGATCTTGTTACTAGTAATATTGAGGATTCCAATATAAATTTGTTGTGTTGTTTCCACTAACCTTGTTATAGCCAAGAATAAAGGCCCAATTTCAGGTACTCCAGTTGTATCTGTTAAAATAGGGGATCATAATTATTATGGGCTATGTGATTTGGGATCTAGTGCTAGTGATATTCCTTTTTCACTTTATCAAGAGATCATGAATGAGATTCTACCATGTGAAATTGAAGAATTTGATGTTACGATTCATCTTGCAAGTAAAGAAATTATCTCTCCAATTTGAATTGTGCGAGATGTTGAAGTTCTTTGTGGAAAGGTAAAATATCCTACCAACTTTCTAGTACTTGGTACAAGATAGTTTTTGCCCTATTATCTTTGGTAGGCATTTTCTCAAAACTTGTGGAGCTATTACAAATTGCAAGAAAGGAAAAGTATATGTTGAATTTACTGCTGAGCCATATGAATTTAACTTCTCTAAATTCTCGAAGCAAACTCATGGTACCGATCTACCTAGTAATGATAAAATTCTTGAAGAGATTCCTTCTATTGCTATTCCTCCTAACGATCCTTTGCAGCAATTTATGGAAAACCACAAGAATGATATGCATATGCAGGAAAGGAATGAACTAGATGATATATTGTTGAGACAACCTGCTATCATGAAGCACAACCTTCCGGTTGAACCTCTGGGAATTTTACCGAAACCAAAATAAGACCCGGTGTTTGATCTTAAACCTCTTCCGAGTACGCTTAAGTATGCTTATCTAGATGAAAAGAAAATATATCTTGTTATTATCAATTCTAACCTTTCAGGATATGAAGAAGAGCGATTATTGGAAGTCCTTCGTAAACACCGAGGCGCTATTGGTTATACCCTTGATGATCTTAAGGGGATTACTCCATCTATTTGTCAGCATACTATCAATCTTGAGCCTGATGCTAAACCGGTTGTTGATCACCAACGATGGTTAAACCCGAAGATGAAGGATGTTGTGAGGACTGAAATCCTCAAGCTTCTAGCTGCAGGTATTATCTACCCTATAACTGATAGTGAGTGGGTAAGTCCACTACATTGTGTTCCCAAAAAAGGAGGTACGACTGTGGTTCCTAATGATAAGAATGAACTAATACCTCAAAGAATTATTATTGGATATAGAATGTGTATTGATTACACGAAGCTGAACAAGGCAACCATAAAGGACCACTACCCGCTGCCGTTCATCGACCAAATGCTTGTAAGGTTATCCAAAAACACTCACTTTTGCTATCTTGATGGGAACTCTGGCTTCTCCCAAATTCATGTTAACACTGCCGATCAAGAGAAGACCACTTTTACTTGTCCCTTTGGTACTTATGCTTGTAGATGTATGCCTTTTGGTTTATGCAATGCTCCTACTACTTTTCAAAGGTGTATGTCCGCTATCTTTCATGGCTTTTGTGAGGAAATTGTGGAGGTCTTCATGGACGATTTCTCCGTCTATGGAACCTCTTTTGACCATTGTCTCCAAAACCTTAATAAAGTTTTGCAGAGATGTGAGGAGATGAACTTGGTACTCAAATGGGAGAAGTGCCACTTCATGGTCAATGAGGGGATTGTTCTTGTCCACTAGATTTCTGAAAGAGGAATCGAGGTGGACAGGGCAAAGATTGAAGCAATCGAGAGAATGCCTTATCCAAAAGACATAAGTGGTATTTGTAGTTTCCTCGGTCATGCCGGTTTCTATAGGAGATTTACTAAAGACTTTTCTAAAACTTCAAAACCCCTTACTAATCTTCTCCAAAAGGATATTCATTTGTGTTTGATGAAGACTGTAAGGAAGCCTTTGAAGTTCTTAAGAAAGCCTTGATAACCGCCCCTATAGTCCAACCACATGATTGGAATTTGCCTTTTGAAATCATGTGTGATGCTAGTGATTTTGCTGTTGGAGCTGTGTTAGGACAAATGGTTGATAAGAAATTGATATTTATCCATTATGCTAGCAAAACCCTTGACACTGTTGAAAAGAATTACGCTACTACTGAGAAAGAATTTTTAGCGGTAGTGTTTGCTTGTGATAAGTTTAGGCCTTACATTGTTGATTCTAAAGTCATTATTCAGTCCTTCTTCTTCAAGAATTTGATTTGCAGATTGTTGATAGGAAGGTAGCAGACAACCCTATAGCAGAAAACCTTTCCAGGATGGAGGACATACCACATGATCCTATTCCGGTCAATGATAGTTTTCCTGATGAACAGTTAGCTGTTTTGCAGGTGAAATCTAATTCAGATCCATGGTATGCAGATTATGATGACTTTATAGTTGCAAAGTTTTTGCCTCCACGTTCAACATTCCAGCAGCGGAAGAAGTTCTTCCACGGCTTGAGGTATTACTTTTGGGATGACCCGCATCTTTTTAGAGAAGGTGCGGATGGAATTTTGAGGAGATGCATACCGGAGCATGAGCAGAAGGATATCTTGAGAGAATGTTCTATCAGTCCTTATGGAGGACATCATGTCGGTGAGAGGACCGCACACAAGGTTCTCCAATCAGGTTTTTATTGGCACACTCTCTTTAAAGATGCTAGAAATTACGTTTTATCCTATGGTAAGTGCGAGAGAGTTGGTAATATTAGTAGGAGGAATGAGATGCCTATGAATTATTGGATAGTCATTGAGCCTTTTGATTGCTGGGGTTTTGATTTTATGGATCATTTGCCTCCTTCACACAAATACACTCACGTCTTAGTAGCTGTAGATTATGTTACCAAGTGGGTTGAAGAAATCCCCACTGAAAGCGCCGATCACAAGACATCTTTGAAAATGCTCAAGGATGTAATCTTCCCCAGGTTTGGTGTGCCTAGGTACCTCATGACCGACGGAGGATCACATTTTACACATGGTGCTTTTAGAAAAGCTCTAGCCAAATATGATGTTAATCATAGAATTGCTTCACCTTACCATCCTCAAACAAGTGGGCAAGTTGAGCTCACAAATAGAGAGATCAAGTTGATCTTGCAAAAGCCAGTGAACAGTTCTAGGAAGGACTGGTCCAATAAGTTAGGAGATGCCTTGTGGGCGTATAGAACTGCTTACAGAAATCCCATGGGGATGTCTCTGTATAAGATGGTTTATGGCAAGGCATGCCATCTACCTCTAGAATTAGAGCACAAAGCTTTCTGGGCTGTTAGAGAGCTTAATGTTGATCCAAAGCTTGCTGGTGAAAAGCGTCTCCTGAACTTGACTTCTCTAGATGAGTGTTGAACTAAAGCTTACGAGAGCGCAAAAATGTTCAAAGAAAAGGTAAAGAAGTGGTATGACAAGAGAATTTTGAAACGTGAATTTAATGTTGTTGACAAAGTTTTGTTGTATAGATCTCGTTTCAGCTTTTCTCCAGGTAAATTACTTTCCAAATGGGAAGGACCGTACCATATCGAAGAAGTCTACCGCTCCGGTGCAATCAAGATTAATAATTTTGAAGCCACAAAACCACATGTTGTGAATGGGCAAAGACTTGAGCATTACATGGCTGGAGACCCCATCAATTTAGAGGTGGATGTGATACAGGTAGCCACTCCTGAAGAACATATTGCAACACTGTATCCGACACCGGCAGGAGCAGAATAAGAAAAGGTATGAAATACGGTAAGGAAACTTCGCGAACATCGATAAAAGTTCCGTTTTATGCGTTTTTGTAAAATTAGGAAAATTCTAAGCCGAAGCGGAGCCGGAGAAGATCTCCAGGTCGCCCAGACGACCTGCTGGCGCGGGCTGGCCCCTGGCCGCACCAGGAGGCTGGCTGGACAACCTGGAGCCCATCTCTGACTCCACTTTGGCTTGTTACTTTCCTTTCGGTGCAGAAATTTTACCTATATATTTTCCCGGATCGTCTCGGCATTGTATCTTGTGATTTTGTGCGTTTTCTCTTTCGATCTGTTTTTGCCAGGCTAAGAAGTTATTGTTCAAGAGGTCTTCCTATGACTCAAGTGGGGAAGACTACATAGGTCGTCGTCTCCACCGTGTCCAGCAAGATATCAACCAAGGGAAAGTCGTCAGATGGGCTACCAACGAAGAGATAGCCGCAAGACAAGCGGAGATGGAGTGCTTCGTGAGAGAGCAAGTCAAGATGGTCACTGCCCAACAAGAAGGAGATCCTTCATCACGAGGATCCAGCTCCAACAACCCCATCCTCGTGGGGTTTATTAACCCTCAACATGATCTTTCTCTACACCTTCCAGAAACCGCCCCTCTACCAGGAGTTCAAGGAGTTGACTATGATGAGACATTCTCACCCGTAGCAATGCTTAAGTCCGTACGAATCATGTTAGCAATAGCTGCATTTTTCGATCATGAAATCTGGCGAATGGATGTCAAAATGGCGTTCCTTAATGGGTTTCTTAAGGAAGAGTTGTATATGATGCAAGCCGAAGGTTTTGTTGATCCGGAGAATGCTGATAAGGTATGCATGCTCCAACGATCCATTTATGGACTGGTGCAAGCATCTCGGAGTTGGAATCAGTGCTTTGATGAGGTGATCAAGGCGTTTGGGTTTATACAAGTCTTTGGAGAAGCTTGTATTTACAAGAAAGTGAGTGGGAGCTCTGTAGCATTTCTAATATTATATGTGGATGACATATTGCTGATTCGAAAAAATGTGGAGTTCTTGGAAAGCGTAAAGGATTACTTGAATAAGAGTTTTTGAATGAAAGACCTAGGAGAAGCTGCTTACATATTAGGCATTAAGATCTATAGAGATAGATCGAAACGCCTAATAACTCTTTCACAAAACACATACCTTGACAAGATTTTGAAGAAGTTCAAAATGGAACAATCCAAGAAGGGGTTCTTGCCTGTGTTACAAGGTATAAAGTTGAGTAAGACTCAATGTCCAGTAACTGCAGAAGATAGAGAAAAGATGAGTGTCGTCCCCTATGCTTCAGCCATAGGGTCTATCATGTATGCAATGATGTGCACAAGATCGGGCGTCCGCCTGGCCATAAGCATGGCAGGCAAGTTTCAAAGTGATTTAGGAATGGAACACTAGGCGGCGGTCAAGAATATTCTGAAGTACCTGAAAAGGACTAAGGAAATGTTTCTCGTTTATGGAGGTGATGAAGAGCTCGTCGTAAAGGGTTACGTCGATGCAAGCCTTGACACTCATCCGGATGACTCTAATTCACAAACTAGATACGTATTTATTCTCAATGGGGGTGCGGTAAGCTGGTGCAGTTCCAAGCAAAGCGTCGTAGACGATTCTACATGTGAAGCGGAGTATATAGCTACCTTGGAGGCAGCTAAGGAGGGTGTATGGATGAAGCAGTTCATGTCAGATCTTGGAGTAGTACCAAGTGCACTGGATCCAATCAGTCTGTTCTGTGACAACACTCGTGCCATTGCTCTAGCCAAGGAACCAAGGTTTCACAAGAGGACAAGACACATAAAACGATGCTTCAATGCCATCCGCGATTACATCGAGGAAGATATAAATATTTGCAAAGTGCACACGGATCTGAATGTTGCAGACCTGCTGACTAAACCTCTTCCACGAGCAAAGCATGATCAACACCATAACTGCATGGGTGTTAGATTCATTACAATGTAAATCACATAGCAATGTGAGACTAGATTATTGACTCTAGTCTAAGTGGGAGACTGTTGGAAATATGTTGATACGTCTCCAACGTATCTATAATTTTTTATGGTTTCATGCAATTATCTTGTCAAACTTTGGATGTTTTGTATGTCTTTTATATATTTTTTGGGACTAACTTATTAACTCAGTGCCAAGTGGCAGTTCCTGTTTTTCCGTGTTTTTGACCCTTTTCAGAGGAAGATTTGAAACGGAGTCCAAACGGAATAAAATCCCCGAAAAGATTTTTTCCGAAACAGAAGAAGATCGGGAGACTTGAGAACCAAGGCAGGGGGTCCCGAGGGACCCCACAAGCCCCCTAGCCCCGGCCAAGGGGGAGGCCGGGCCTCCCTGGCTTGTGGGCCCCCTGGACCTCCTCTTCCCTAGGTTTTGCGCCTATATATTCCCTAAAATCCTAGAAAAAATCAGGAGATCATTGAAAATACCTTTCCGCCGCCGCAAGCTTCTGTCTCCGCAAGATCCCATCTGGGCACGTTCTGGTACCCTGCCGGAGGGGGGATTCGGATACGGAGGGCTTCTTCATCAACACCATGACCTCTCCGATGATGTGTGAGTAGTTCACCATAGACCTACGGGTCCATAGCTAGTAGCTAGATGGCTCCTTCTACATCATGTCATCTTGCTTAAGGCGTTACTCTGTTTGTTATGAACTTAATACACTAGATGCATGCTGGATAGCGGTCGATGTGTGGAGTAATAGTAGTAGATGCAGAAAGTATCGGTCTACTTGTCTCGGACGTGATGCCTATATGTATGATCATTGCCTTAGATATCATCATGACTTCACGGGTTCTATCAATTGCTCGACTGTAATTTGTTCACCCAGCGTAATACTTGCTATTTTGAGAGAAGCCTCTAGTTAACACTATGGCCCCCGGGTCTACTCCACACCATATTTTCAGCCTTACACTTTTACTTCGTTGCACTTCCCCCTTCAGATCTCACTTTGCAATCAATCTTGAAGGGATTGACAACCCCTTTATAGCGTTGGGTGCAAGCTCTTTTGTGTTTGCGCAGGTACCCTGGACTTGACGCGATTCTCCTACTGGATTGATACCTTGGTTCTCAACTGAGGGAAATACTTACTGCTCATGTGCTGCATCACCCTTTCCTCTTCAAGGAAAAAACCAACGCAAGCTCAAGGGGTGACAGAAAGGTTTCTGTCGCCGTAGCAGAAGGATTTCTGGCGCCATTGCCGGGGAGGATCAAGACAAGAACTCATCCAAGTAAGTGTCGCAAACTCATCTCTTGCATTTAATTTTTTGCCTCTTATTTTCCTCTCCTCCACTTCTGAAAAACAAAAATTTACAAAAAAATCTTTGCCTTTTTCATTCGCCCTTTTCTCTCGCCTGCTCTTTGTTCGCTTGTGTGCTTGCTTGCTTGCTGAAGTCACCATGAATGAAAACACCAAACTTTGTGACTTCTCTAATACTAATAATAATGATTTTATTAGTACTCTGATTGCTCCCGCCACTAGTGCGGAGTCATACAAAATCAATGCCGCTTTGCTGAATCTTGTTATGAAAGAGCAATTCTCCGGCCTTCCTAGTGAATATGCCGCATCCCATCTTAATACCTTCATTGAGCTTTGCGATATGCAAAAGAAGAAAGATGTGGATAATGATTTGATTAAATTGAAGCTTTTTCCTTTCTCGTTGCGAGATCGAGCAAAAACTTGGTTTATATCTTTGCCCAAAAATCTTTGGATGATTATACAAATCTTTTACGCTGGCTTGAATTTCGCTTCTAGAAATATCTTGGACTCCGCCTCAGGTGGAACGTTCATGGAAATCACTTTAGGAGAAGCCACAAAACTCCTAGACAATATCATGACGAACTACTCTCAGTGGCACACTGAAAGGTCACCTACTAGTAAGAAAGTACACGCTATAGAAGAAATTAACTCGTTGAGTGCTAAGATGGATGAGTTAATGAATATGGTTGCTAGTAGAAGTGCTCCTTTAGATCCTAATGATATGCCCTTGTCTTCTTTGATAGAGAGTAGCAACGCTAGCTTGGACGTTAATTTTGTTGGTAGGAATAATTTTGGCAACCACAATGCTTTTAGAGGAAACTATGTTCCTAGGCCTTTTCCTAGTAACTCCTCTAATAACTTTGGCAACTCCTACAACAACACTCATGGAAATTACAATAGATTACCCTCTGCTCTAGAGAGTAATATCAAAGAGTTTATCAACTCGCAAAAGATTTTCAATGCGTCCACAGAGGAAAAACTACTCAAAATTGATGATTTGGCTAAGAGCGTTGATAGAATGTCTAGTGATATTGATGCTTTGAAAGTTAGATGTGCTCCTCCCAAGATCAATATGGATGAAACTTTGAAAGCTATGCGTTTTTCCATGATTGAGAGCAAAGAAAGAACCGCCAAATTCGTGCTAGATATGAATGGCTTAAAAAGGTGTGTTCTCGTGATAAGAATTACGAAGATCTTAAAGTGCTTGGTGTGACTCCCATTGAATCTTTGTTTTCTTGTGTCAAACCTAATGATGATGGGGCTGGATATGAATCCACTTTGGTTGAAAAGAGCCCCAATGATTCGAAGTCCATCTATCTTGATGCTAAAAGCATTGAAAGTGGAGTAGAAGATATTAAAACTTTGAGTAGTAATGAAATTACTACTTTGGATTTCAAGGAATTCAATTATGATAGTTCCTCCTTGATTGAATGTGTTTCCTTGATGCAACCCACGCTAAAATCTCCACACGCTTATAGCCAAAACAAGGCCTTACCGATCATATCATCGAAGATCTGATAAAATCTCTTGAAGAGAAACTTGAATTGGAAGTCTCTATCCCTAGAAAGCTTCATGATGAGTGGGAACCTACTATCAAAATCAAAATCAAAAACTATGAATGCAATGTTTTGTGTGATTTGGGTGCTAGTGTTTCCGCGATTCCAAAGTCTTTATGTGATGTTCTGGGTTTTAATGAGCTTGAAGAGTGTTCTCTTAATTTGCATCTTGCGGATTCTACTGTCAAGAAACCCATGGGAAGGATCAATGATGTTCTTATTATTGCAAATAGGAACTATGTACCCGTGGATTTCATTGTGCTTGACATTGATTGCAATCTTACTTGCCCTATTATTCTTGGTAGACCTTTCCTAAGGACTATCGGTGCTATCATCGATATGAAGGAAGGGAATATTAGATTTCAATTTCCTTTAAAGAAGGGCGTGGAACACTTTCATAGAAAGGAAATAAGATTGCCTTATGAATCCATGATGAGGGCCACTTATGGTTTGAGCACCAAAGACGACGATACGTGATTCTATCGCTTTTATGCCTAGCTAAGGGTGTTAAACAATAGCGCTTGTTGGGAGGCAACCCAATGAATTTATCTTTTTCTTTCTGTTTTTTGCGTCCACACCATCGTAATTCTATTGTGATTGTGTCTTTTGTGTTTCTTTTTGTGTTTGAGCCCAGCAAAACCTTTATGACTAGTCTTTGTGAGGGTTGTTTGATCCTGCTGGAAAAAGACAGAAACTTTTCGCCCACGAGATGATTTTTCATTTTTATTAAGAAAGAGCTTTTGAGTTTATTATTTCTGCTGCTGGTTGATATGCCTTTTTCCCAGGCATTCGTAATTTTTCAGAATTTTTGAGGTACGAGAAGTATACGAAGTATATAGATTGCTACAGACTTGTCTGTTTTTGACATATTCTGTTTTTGTTGAGTTGGTTGCTTGTTTTGATGAAACTATGGATAGTATTGGGGAGTACTAGCCATGGAAAAGTGAGAATACAGTAGCCCAACACCAATATAAATAGAAATCAAGTTTGCTATAGTACCTAAAGAGGTGGTAGTTTGTTTTCTTGTGCTAATGATATCACGAGTTTCTGTTTAAGTTTTGTGTTGTGAAGTTTTCAAGTTTTGGGCGATGTTCTCATGGACGATGAGATAAATAGTGGAAAGAGCTCAAGTTGGCAATGCCCAAGGCATCCCCAGCCAAATTCAAGGACACCAAAAATCCTAAGCTTGGGGATGCCCCGGGAAGGCATCCCCTCTTTTGTCTTCAATCCATCGGTAACATTACTTGGAGCTATATTTTTATTCACCACATGATATGTATTTTTCTTGGAGCGTCTTGTATCTTAGGAGTCTGTTCTTTTTGATGTGTCACAATCATCCTTGCTGCACACCTTTAGAGAGAGACATGCACGTCTCGTGATTTTGCTAGAATGCTCATCGTGCTTCACTTATATCTTTTGAGCTAGATATTTTGCTCTATGTGCTTCACTTAGATCTTTTAGAGCACGGCGGTGCGTGACTTGGTAGTTGGCTTATGCTATGAAAGTAGTCCCAAAGGTGATAGGTACCCAAAGAGGATACAAAAACCTCCATCTTCATGTGCATTGTGTATAAATAGAAGTTTTGATTCCTCTCAATTAGTTTTGAGACGTGGATTTGGTAATATTAAGAGCTATGTTTGTAGGGTGTTGTGACTCTAGAAATACTTGTGTTGAAGTTAGTGATTCCCGTAGCATGCACGTATGGTGAACCGCTATGTTAGGAAGTCGGAGCATAATTTATCTATTGATTGTCATCCTTTGTGTTGAGGTCGGGATCGCGCCATGGTTAACACCTACCAACCCTTCCCCTAGGAGTATGCGTTTAGAACTTTGTTTCGATTACTAATAAAAACTTTCGCAATAAGTATGTGAGTTCTTCATGACTAATGTGAGTCCATGGCATAGATGCACATTCACCTTCCACCATTGCTAGCCTCTCTAGTGCCACGCAATTCTCGCCGGTACACAAACCCACCATATGCCTTCCTCAAAACAACCACCATACCTACCTACTATGGCATTTTCATAGCCATTCTGAGATATATTGCCATGCAATTCCAACCGTTCCGTCTCATGACTTGTGCCGTCACTCTCATATTGCCATTGCATGATTGTAAGATAGCTAGCGAGATGTTTCAACGTCATACGCCAAGCTTGATTGTTGCACATCCCGGTACACTGCCGGAGGCATTTCCTATAGAGTCATCATCGTTCTGAGTTTTGAGATGTGAGTAAAAAAAAGTGTGATGATCATAATTATTAGAGCATGGTCCCATGCGAGGAAATAAAAAAAAGGCCAAAGAGCCCAAATAAAAAAATAGTAAAGAAAAAAAGAGAGGCCCAAGAGCCCAAATAAATAAATAAAAAGAGAGAAAAAGAGAGAAGGGACAATGCTACTATCTTTTTCCACACTTGTGCTTCGTAATAGAACCATGTTCTTCATGATTGAGAGCTTCTTGCTTTGTCACTACCATATGCTAGTGGGAATCTTCATTATATAACTTGGCTTGTATATTCCAATGATGGGCTTCCTCAAATTGACCTAGGTCTTCGTGAGCAAGCAAGTTGGATGCACACCCACTAGTTCTCCTTTTGAGCTTTCACATACTTATAGCTCTAGTGCATCCCTTGTATGGCAATCCCTACTCATACACATTGATATCTATTAATGGGCATCTCCATAGCCCTTTGATACGCCGAGTCAATGTGACCATCTCCTCCTTTTTGTCTCACAACCACCACCACACTCTATTCCACCTATAGTGTTATATTCATGGCTCACGCTCATGTATTGCGTGATAGTTATAAAAAGTTTGAGAAAGTAAGAGTGCAAAAACAAATACTTGGCCAATACCGGGGTTGTGCATGATTTACATTAGTTGTGTGAGGATGATGGAGCATAGCCAGACTATATGATTTTGTAGGGATAACTTTCTTTGGCCTTGTTATTTTGAAAGTTCATGATTACCTTGCTAGTTTGCTTGAAGTATTATTGTTTTCATGTCAATAGCAAACTATTGTTTTGAATCTTACGGATCTGAACATTCATGTCAAATGAAAGAAGTTGCAAAGGACAACTATTGTTTTGAATCCCCGAAAAGATTTTTCCAAAACAGAAGAAGATCGGGAGACTTGAGAACCAAGGCAGGGGTCCCCAGGGACCCCACAAGCCCCCTAGCCCCGGCCAGGGGGGAGGCCGGGCCTCCCTGGCTTGTGGGCCCCCTGGACCTCCTCTGCCCTAGGTTTTGTGCCTATATATTCCCTAAAATCCCAGAACAAATCAGGAGATCATCGAAAATACCTTTCCGCCGCCGCAAGCTTCTGTGTGTGCAAGATACCATCTGGGGCACGTTCTGGTGCCCTACCGGAGGGGGATTCGGATACGGAGGGCTTCTTCATAAACACCATGACCTCTCCGAAGATGCGTGAGTAGTTCACCATAGACCTACGGGTCCATAGCTAGTAGCTAGATGTCTTCTTCTCTCTCTTGGATCTTCAATACAAAGTTCTCCATGATCTTCATGGAGATCTATCCGATGTAATCTTCTTTTGCGGTGTGTTTGTCGAGATCCGATGAATTGTGGATTTATGATCAGATTATCTATAAATCTTATTTGAATTTATTCTGGTCTCTCTGATGCATGATTTCATATCCTTGTAATTCTCTTCGAGTTGTGGGTTTTGTTTGGCCAACTAGATCTATGATTCTTGCAATGGGAGAAGTGCTTGGTTTTGGGTTCATACCATGCGGTGACCTCACCCAGTGACAGAAGGGGTAGCGAGGCACGCATCATGTTCTTGCCATCAATGGTAAAAAGATGGGGTTTTCATGATTGGTTTGAGATTATCCCTCTACATCATGTCATCTTGCTTAAGGTGTTACTCTGTTCGTCATGAACTCAATACACTAGATGCATGCTGGATAGCGGTCGATGTGTGGAGTAATAGTAGTAGATGCAGAAAGTATCGGTCTACTTGTCTCGGACGTGATGCCTATATGTATGATCATTGCCTTAGATATCATCATGACTTTGCGCGGTTCTATCAATTGCTCGACAGTAATTTGTTCACCCACCGTAATACTTGCTATTTTGAGAGAAGCCTCTAGTGAACACTATGGCCCCCGGGTCTACTATGGCCCCCGGGTCTACTCGACACCATATTTTCAGCCTTACACTTTTACTTCATTGCACTTTCCCCCTTCAGATCTCACTTTGCAATCAATCTTGAAGGGATTGACAACCCCTTTATAGCGTTGGGTGCAAGCTCTTTTGTGTTTGCGTAGGTACTCTGGACTTGACGCGATTCTCCTACTGGATTGATACCTTGGTTCTCAACTGAGGGAAATACTTACTGCTCCTGTGCTGCATCACCCTTTCCTCTTCAAGAGAAAAGCCAACGCAAGCTCAAGGGGTGACAGAAAGGTTTCTGTCGTCGTAGCATATGCCCTAGAGGCAATAATAAAATATTTATTATTATATTTCCTGTTTCAAGATAATTGTTTATTATCCATGCTATAATTGTATTGAATGGAAACATAAATGCATGTGTGGATATATAGACGAAACTATGTCCCTAGTGAGCCTCTAGTTGACTAGCCTGTTGATCAAGGATGGTTAAGGTTTCCTAACCATAGACAAGTGTTGTCACTTGATGACGGGATCACATCATTGGGAGAATGATGTGATGGACGAGACCCAAACTATAAACGTAGCATATGATCGTGTCATTTTGTTGCTATTGTTTTCTGCATGTCAAGTATTCATTCCTATGACCATGAGATCATGTAAGTCACTGATGCCGGAAGAATGCATTGTGTGTATCAAACTTTGGAACGTTACTGGGTGACTATAAAGGTGCTCTACAAGCATCTCCGAAGGTGTCCGTTGAGTTAGCATGGATCAAGACTGGGATTTGTCACTCCGTGTGACGGAGAGGTATCTCGGGGGCCACTCGGTAATACAACATCACATATAAGCCTTGCAACCAATGTGAGTAAAGAGTTAGTCACGGGATATTGTATTACGGAACGAGTAAATAGACTTGCCGGTAACGAGGTTGAAATAGGTATAGAGATACCAACGATCAAATCTCGGGCAATTAACATACCGAAGGACAAAGGGAATGGTATACGGGATTATATGAATCCTTGGCATAGAGGTTCAACCGATAAGACCTTCATAGAATATGTAGGATCCAATATGTACATCCAGGTCCCGCTATTGGATATTGATCGGGGAGTGTCTCAGGTCATGTTTGCATAGTTCTCGAACCCGCAGGGGGTGCACACTTAAGGTTCGGTGACGTTTCGGTATAGTTGAGTTATAGGTGCTGGTGACCGAAGGTTTTTTCGGAGTCTCGGATGAGATCTCGGACGTCACGAGGTTTTCCGGAATAGTCCGGAAACAAAGATTGATATATAGGAAGTTGGTATTTGGATTTCGGAAGAATTTCGGGCATTGCCGGCAGTGTACCGGGAGTGACGAATGGGTACCGGGGGCCCACCATGCCACAAGGAGTCCACATGAGTTTATTGGATGCGCAATAAGGCTTAATGGGCTGACAAGTCATCTAAGGAAAGCCCATGAGGAAAAAGATGGAAAATCCAAAAGAGGTGGGAAATTTAGGAAGGAGTCCTAATCCAATCGGGATTGGAGGAGGACTCCTCCCTCCTCCACTTCGGCTGAAGCCAAGGAGGCTCCCTTGAGCCTCAAGGCTAGCCCCTCCCCTTCTCCTATATATACTAGAGGTTTTAGGGTTTTTTGGACACAACTTTGCCACGTGCAACCCTAAACCTCTACTTCGTAGTTCTTCCTCTAGATCGAATTTCTCCGGTGCTTAGGCGAAGCCCTGCAGGAATAGATCACCACCACCACCGGTGCGCCGTCACGCTGCTGGAGAACTCATCTACTTCCCCGTCCAACTTGATGGATCAAGAAGGCGGAGATCATCATCGAGCTGTACATGTGCTGAACGCGGAGGTGCCGTCCGTTCCGTACTAAATCGGGACGGATCGTGGGAGGCGGCGATTTGGATCGCGAAGACGCCCACTACATCAACCGCGTTTCTTAACGCTTCCCGCTTAGTGATCTACAAGGGTATGTAGATCCGATCTCCCTCTCATAAATGATCATCACCATGATAGGTCTTCGTGTGCGTAGGAAAATTTTTGTTTCCCATGCAACGTTCCCCAATAGTGGCATCATGAGTCAGGTTCATGCATAGATGATATCTCGGGTAGAACACAAAAGAGTTTGTGGGTGTTGATGTTCAATTTGCTGCCCTCCTTAGTATTTTCTTGATTCGGCGGTATTGTTGGATTGAAGCGGCCCAGACCAACTTTACTCGTACGCTTACGAGAGACCTATTTCATCGACTAACGTGCAACTTGTTGCATAAAGATGACTGGCGGGTGTCTGTTTCTTCAACTTTAGTTGAATCGGATTTGACAGAGGCGGTCCTTAGAGAAGGTTAAATAGCAATTTGCATATCACCGTTGTGGCTTTGCGTCAGTAAGATGCGATCATACTAGATACCCATAACAGCCACGTAAAACATGCAACAACAAATTAGAGGACGTCTAACTTGTTTTTGCGGGGATGCATGTGATGTGATATGGACAAAGACATGATGTGATATATTGGATGTATGAGATGATCATGTTGTAATAGTTAAATATTGACTTGCACGTCGATGCTACGGCAACCAACAGGAGCCATAGGGGTGTCTTTAAACTAACATTTGTGCTTGCAGATGCGTTTACTATATTGCTAGATTGTAGCTTTAGTAGTAACAGCATAGATAGCATGCCAACCTCGATGGCAGCACGATGATGGATACCATGGTGTGGCGCCGATGACGATGAAGATCATGCCGGTGCTTTGATGATGGAGATCAAGAAGCACAAAATCATGGCCATATCATGTCACTTATGATTTGCATGTGATGTCAATCCTTTTATGCACCTTATCTTGCTTATAACGACAGTAGCATTATAAGGTGATCCCTCACTAAAATTTCAAGATAAAATTGTGTTCTCCCCGACTATGCACCTTGCGATAGTTCGTCGTTTTGAGACACCATGTGATGATGGGGTGTGATAGACTCAACGTTCACATACAACGGGTGCAAAATAGTTGCACACGCGGAACACTCGGGTTAAACTTGATGAGTCTAGCACGTACATACATGGCCTCGAAACACAAGAGAACGAAAGGTGGAGCATGAAGCATATGGTAGATATGATCGACGTGGAGATGTTCACCACTGAAACTATACTCAACTCACATGATGATCGGACTTGAGTTAGTGAATTTGGATCATGCCACACTCAAATAACTAGAGGGGTGTCTATTTGAGTGGGAGTTTATTAGTAATATGATTAGCTAAACTCAAATTGTCTTGAACATAGTCTAAGTAATCTTTGCAAAATTTTATGTTGTAGATCAATGGTTCGCGCAGTAGCAACCGTGAATTTCAATACGTTCCTAGAGAAAGCTAAGTTGAAAGATGATGGTAGCAACTTTGTAGACTGGGCTCGAAATCTGAGGCTTATCCTTGATGTTACCTGCCTTCTCAAGTCCAATCAGCCAATCGATGTCTCCACTTCCCTTCAAACCTAGACAGCTAAACTCCAGAAACTTCAATGCATCTATTTGACATGGCGTGGAGTGAAATAGGCGCTCTGGACACGCGATGCCGGCGGTGACCACACATAGAGCGCGCCAAATTGGCGCACTGTGGCCACAGCCGCCGTTTGGTCACTTCCAGCAGGTCGGAGCTCGTATTCGAGCGCAGGGAAGCCTGCACCACTCGTGTGCGTCATCTAGAACCCTCTGCCCCTCGCCATGGATGCATCTTCAGTCCACCGGAGCATCGTCGATCCTCCTGGAGCTTCGGCCACCCTCCCCTGCCTTTCAGAGCTCTCCTCCTCGGCTATTTAAACTCGCCCCAAGTCCTCTCCAACTCTTCTAGCCTCCCTTCTCTCCCTCCTTGACCCTCCCCTACGGTAGGAGCCTGCTCCGGTGCTCGAATCCCTCCCCACGACCGCCATAGTTGTCGCCGGCCTCGACTCAAATTCGGGTCGACCGGGCTTCCCCTCTTCCTCTAAACCACCCCCAAAGCCCTCCCCAGACCTCGACGACCCTCCCAGACCTTCAGCTCATACCTTGGGCGTATGCACGCCCGGCGCCATTGACGGCCGATGACCTCCTCCGCCGGCGTTGGAGTTGATGCCGCCTCGTTCATCCCCGGCGGCTGTAACCTGCACCAATGGACGCGCCTCTCCGCCCTGAGCTCGCCGATAGGCGGAGCGCCACACGAGACGGCCGGAGGCGCCGGCAATCGCCAGTCGAGCGCTGCCCTGCCTCGGCCAGGCGCGGGCACGGAGGAGGGAGACGGCCCGATAGGTGGGCCTGCGTTGTCGGCCTCTCACTCGCTCCCTCGTTCTTTTTTTTAAGCGGGAGTGCGGGTGGTCTCGGCCCTATGGTGCAGTAGCGGCAGCGGTAGGAAATGGCCCAAGTCAGCCTAGCAGCACAGTGTTGTTTTCCTTTTCGCACGAAAAACAGCTAGAGACCCAAAAGTAAATAGTTTATTTGCACAAAGGTCTCTCTCCCTTCATATATCAATATCTTTTTGCCCGTAACTCCGATTCCACTCAAACCAACGCTGACATCTTCGTATCGTCAAGCCCGTTCTTTTGATATCATTTTCACAAGGAGGTTACACTGTGAAAATGACCCTTTTAACCTTGTCTCCAATCAGCCCCCTTCGAGAGAGAGCGGTATCTGGCGATCCTTTCCGCAGACTCTCCGCACTTCTTCCCGGATTATTTTTTGACCCCAGGCAAGCCGACCATCTGATATATGCCCTCAAGGTTTGCTATGTGTTGTTCTTGCATATTTAAATTAAAATGCTTATGTCTCAGTGCATAGTAGTGTGCCTTATCAGATGCTGACAAACCCTTGCTCGCACTTTCATAAATGACGGCACCACGCCTGAGTCTGAGCTGCTTTCGACCGTCCGGGGTGGATGTCGACTTTATATTTCTCTTGTTAGTAGCTGGCCCGTGTTTTGAGCTGCTTTTCGGCCGTCGCGGGCAGATGTTGAATTTCTTTTCATAGAAGTGACCCTATGCTTTGAGTTGTCCCTCGGCCGTCTCAGGAAACTGCTACATTCTTCTTATCAACACCGCCTCATGCTCTAAGCTGCTCTCCAGCCGTCTCGAGCCGGGGTTGAGTTATTCCAGTAATGTCCCAGATCTGTGTTGTAAAGACCGTTCTGGTGGCTACCGGTTTATTTGTCGGTTTTATACAAGGGTTCCGAGGGTCTAATTTATAGCTAGAACTTGTGAAGTAATAACTTCAACTTTTACATCGTATCTTATTAATGACTCATGGTGATATGGAGATAGGTGGTTGTGTTTTTACCGTTGCTATCTTATACATAGTTATCATCATGTTAAGTTATTGTTGATAAACAGCCATGCTTGATAAATATGTTGTTAAAACCAAACCTAGTGGGTTGATCCAGAGTCACCTGTCCGGGCTTATTAGTGCAATGACATTTGGCGATATGGGACAGCCTTGACTTGGTCTGATTGCATGCTCTTTCACCGATACCTCCAAAGAGGGAGGGTTATGCACACGCGCTACCCTGATCAGGTAGGCGGTGATAACCCTGTGAGCCAGTTGAATGTTTGACCCGGGAGTCCCCGTCTGGGACAGTTTAGTTTGGCCACGATGATGGCAGGTGTCATGAGGACACAGGGCCACCCAGGGCAGGACTCCGGGGGAGGATGAATGTCGGAGGTACGATGAGAGAGTCATGGGTCAGACAAGTTTCGTTGGAGCAACACTGGTCCACCCGAATGGGATCACGAGGTCAGTGCTCCATGATGGGGGTAAAGTGTGCAACCTCTGCAGAGTGTCAAATCTATTCGAATAGTTGCATCCACGGTATTGGACAGCCCGTCCATACCTCAGTAGGTGGTCAATCGTATAAGTGATAATAATGATGGAAGAACTCATCTTGTGCAGACATCAGATGATGATATATTAGCCATGGGATGGCTATGAGTTGAGTGGTCGAATGACCACATGATTTGGATTGGATTTGGATCACATTCAGATTGGATCATTTGAATATTCGGAGTATAAATCATTTACTGAGTATGCTTTACCTTACCGTATTTACTTTAGTAGTTATCTTGCTGGATAATCCTGTTAGATCATGATATTAAATCTTGCTAGATAGGTAAGTTATGCCATGATAATTAATATTGCTCTAACAATAATGCATGCTTGAATGTCATGGATTGCATTGCTTAGTGTATATGTTAGCTTGGTTTGCTTGCGAGTACATTCAAAAGTACTCAGCGGCTTCTAACATGGCCAGGTTCACATAAGGATCCGTCGTCCGTCGTCAAGGAATCGGAGGATTCGCAGGCTAGAAGAGTAACCTAGTCAGATCCCTGTGGACTGGAGCCGCACCAAGAGCATGTTGCCTTACTAAGAGCTTTTCCCGCTGCCACCACCCTTGTAGTTCATCATGTAAAACTCTTATGTTCATTAATAGAAATGCCTGTGTTCATGATGCTTGTTGTAAGCGTGCATGCCAGAGTAATTTTCTAGGCTGGTATGTGCGGCGACCGTCTAGCTATAGTGGTAATTAGGCGGAGCGCCGCAACGAATGGTATCAGAGCAGCCAGGCTGACTATACGTTACCCTAACCAGACTTCACTGTCTTGTGTTCAGTAGGGAGCCCAGATGGATTTCAGCCATCTTTGCCACTTGGCACGGCTACTATTGATCATAAGGCAACCCCATAGGTTTTCGGCTCCATCAAACCCAACTCTTGTGGCCCTTGCCTCCAGTGTGAAATGCTCGCACCCGGCAACGACCCGTGAGCCCTAAAACCCCTAGGCAAACCAGATACCCTTACCCCTGCTTGCTAGCCATGGAATATCTCTCATTACTCTAGTTTCCATTGGGAAACGCTTATAAATTCTATCTTTCCCCGATAACCCTAGGATCGTTGACTAAGCCACTTTGGCTATGGTCCTGTGTCAAGAGTGATGTTCTCTAAGGAAGTAATAGGAGCTTGACACCAGTGCTACCAGGAGCATTGTGTGGTTTCGCTTCTACATCCTTAGAGGTACATCGAGTGCGCTATAATAAGTTATACTAGTGAATCCTTGGCCATGTGTAAGGTCCGCAACACTTGAGCTTTACTTGCTTTTTGGTTTTTTGCGGTTCTTGTTTCTTCTGTCGATTCCGTTTTTTTTGCTCCGACTGGATCTATCTGCAAGAGTTGTCTAAGAAAATCAGCATGCAACTGGGATAATACCCAATAGTCCCTATTTCAACAAAGTCAAGCCATGCCAACTGCCTGATATTCATAGCATTACCACCGGATCTGTCAAGAATGAAGAAGGGGTCAGAAGTAGAATTCGTGTGCAACAAACAAGGCCAGAATATACCTAAGAGAGTTTGCCTCATAAGAGATCACACCTGAGGAACAGTTAGATGAGCTACCAAGAAGGAACACAGTAAGGACAAATTATCCCGTCCGCGATACAAGGATTATTTCAGACAGTGAAGTGAACCCTGAGTTTTCTTTCAATGGATCCAAGAATCATTTATTCCCCACCGAGGACATATTTCAAGAATGTGAATGATCCTAAAGAAACAACAAAACTCCGGTGCGTTGGTACAAATTTCAAAGGAAATCTGCAAGTTCATCGGTGCAAATATAAAATTTTCTGGACACCGTGAACAAGGGCTGCAAGGAATATGGATAAGTTTGCGGTTGCCAGAATCAATAAGAACTTCACATGCTTGGAAGCTCAAATGAACCAAATGGAATCATCTGTCAATTGCGTACTATCAGCAACACCTGGGTTGAATGCAAAGGGTATTCTGAATTAGTTAATGACATGAGGTATACGTTAGTCATGCAACCTTTATAGCAACAATAATTGGACCAGCAGAAGGACAAGCGATGTGCATGACCAATGGAATATCTTCAGTCAAGGTATGGCCTATATCAAGTTGTGGCTGTGCTATGGGTAAAAATCCGGATGTCTCACAAGAAAGCCAGAATCAACTATAGATTTGACTACACACCCAAGGCTTATGGCAACCCAGCCTTCCCCCGTAAGCTACCAAGAAGTGCTTATGATACCACACTGTCTCGGTACACCACTCGGTGAGAGATCCTTATGGGATACGGCACTCCCATCTTCCATAGCATGCTGCCGTGGAAAATTTCCGACATAAGGAACCCGACCTTCAGCAGTAAGGCACATGAAGGAAAACTTTTGAGGTATGGTACCCAGACTTCTTCAGCATGCTACTCTAGCAGACGCTTCGAGCATAAGGAATTCAGTCTTCTTCAACATGCCGTCATGCCTACAACAAGCTTGTCAGAAGCAAGAACTAGTCGGTACACATATTCGCCTCAAAATGCAGTGGTTATAAAAGGATTTATCCTACACCTGCATATTTGAGAGCATGCAGTCCGGTGGATCCGTTCATACGAGCCACTCATACACAAGAATGATTGTGTCAGAGAAACATCGACCCTATGTTGAAAGGAAGAATATGAGCACATCAACCACTCTGAGGTATGCAAGAGTAAGTTGTGAGAACAAGCCTGACAAACCGGGAAAACAATCAAGGAGCCGTGTTGGCAGGTTATTACAGGTCCATCAAAGGAGTCCACAGCACAAAGAAGTCGTGGACAAACAACCTCCGTGACGGTCAACAAGATACAGCTTCACAAACAGAGAGGTGTTACTAGTTCTTGTTAGGCTCTTGCATATGCAGCCACAACAATGCCCTACCTATGGCTACGAACAATCTTGCCACACTCATCACAAATACGGGCCATCAAGCCAGATAGGAGGCTATGCCCTGAAGATACACAAAATGATAGCCATACTATGCGCATCTCAGTGGTCACATGAAGGACTACAGAGGCTATATATGACAGTTGACAGAGCCATCTCCATGAGTAGAAACAAGGCATTCAGATAGAATGGCTCAAAGCACGTCAGCACTAACAGCTCAGATACATCATGACATCATTAAGAAGTTACTGTCTATGATTATTTTGTGATCTTGCCTCACATTTCAGTTGAGGATATAGCAACCATAGTTCAGTCATGTTGATTCCTCGAGTCATGGATCACCTACGGGCAAAGTCAAAATGCCTAAGGCAGAAAGAAACATCGGTATGGAACCCATAGCCAGATTGAGCATTCTGACACAGCAAAAGAAGGCCACTCCCATTCACTCGAGGCCATATGAGCACGTGAGCCTGATACCAGGAAAGGATGGATTACCCATGACAGTCAGGGTACGAAGCATTACAACAAAGCCCGAAGCAGGAAAGAGAAGGATTCAAGAAAGCTATGTGCAGATACAACACATGGTTCCTCCAAAGAGGCAGTTAAAGGCTGAGTGAACCCAAGCAGACAGGACAACTGATGGATCCATGTCGCACACAGGTAAGTCCCCCTTCATCGGAAGGAAAGCTTGGAAATCTCGAGGACGAGATTTTCTTAAGGGGGTAGGTTTGTAAAACCCTGGTTTTCGCTCCCTCTTCTTTTTTCATTTACGGGATTTGACTCCCGTCTTTTTTCTCAGTGTTATACGATTTCTTTCCCTCCTGGGTATATGAAAATAGTCATCTAGCCTTGCCTTCCCTATCCAACCAAAGATTCTCCTCAGTCCAACCTTGCCACCTAGGATCTATTATCAAGGTTTTGCCGTCAAAACCCTACCTTCCGAGTTGCCGGAAGAGAATCCCTAATCCTTTCAGTTTCAAAGGAACCCCAATGTCCTTTGCCCGGTTGCCACCCAAACCTTTCCCAGTGATCATCCTTCATCTTTAAACCCTGGATATGCAAAAATATTGCTAAGTCATTTGCAATATTTTTCATTTATAACTAATTCCTTTTTTGCCAGTTGAAGGAATTAAATCCAGGAAAATATCTATCCATCTCCAAAGTTCATGAAAACTTGTGGAGATATTCTTTGTGATCCTATTGAGCTCCCATAAAATATTGGCCATTATTAGATGAGGGAAAATTGCCTTTTCCTATTTAATGCCAATATTGCTTTTTGGGCACTTTCTAAAGGAACTACCATTTTGGTAGCCAGGAAAAATCCCAAATAATTTGTGGAGCTTCTCATATCCATATCTTCCCCATTCCCATCAAGATCCCAAGCTCCACAGTTCAAAATTTGATCACAAAAACCCTTTGCAAATTCTATCCAGATTTCCTGTTTGCAAAGGAAGTGGTGGAATCCTTGATATCCTTGGGCCAAAATTTTGCAACGTGATACAATTTGATATATTGCAATTGTTCACCAAATATCAGACCATTTATTCTAGCCAATCTTCCTCAGCAATTTTCCTAAGTTTCTACCCCTTTGGAAGCTTTGTGAAGGAAGTGTCATTTTGGCATTTTCAAATAGCTGAAATTTTTACAATAGCTTCCTATGCTCCAATCATCATCCTCCACCAAATTTGAGCCAAATGCATGTAGCCATTTGACCCCAGCTTCCCCATCTTTATTTTTGGCTAGTTTGCAACTTTGCAAAGGAAGTGCCACTTATCCTCGTCCTGTTGAGCTGAAATTTTGCAAAGAATATCACCTTCGTGAGTGATCACTCCCAGCCAAAATTCAGAGTTTGCTTCCAGCTCAATCTCCCGCACCTCACTCCAAACACCTTGTTGTTACCTGCCTTCTCAGGTCTAATCTGTCAATCCATGTTTCCACTTCCCTCCAAACCTAGACAGCTCAACTCCAGAAACTTTAATGCATCTATTTCATATGGCCTGGAGTCAAATAGGCGCTCTGGACACGCGGCGCTGACGGGGACCACACGCAGAGCACGCCAAATTGGTGCACTGTGGCCATAGCCGCCGTTTATTCACTTCCAGCAGGCTGAAGCTCGTCTTCGAGCGTGATACGTCTCCAACGTATCTATAATTTTTGATGGTTTCATGCTATTATGTTATCAACTTTGGATGTTTTATATGCATGAATATGTTATTTTATATCATTTTTGGTACTAACCTATTAACTCAGTGCCTCATGCCAGTTTCTGTTTTTTCCTTGTTTTTGACCTTTTTCAGAAAAGAATATGACACGGAGTCCAAACGGAATAAAACCTGCGGGGTGATTTTTTTCCATAACAAAAAATACACAAGGGACTTGAGAACCAAGGCAGGAGGCCTCGTGAGAGGTCACGAGCCCCCCGTGCCTCCTTTTCCCTACCTCTTTCGCCTATAGATTCTCTAAAATCCCAAAACCAAAGAAGAGAGCCACGAAAACACTTTTCCGCCACCGCAAGCTTCTGTCTTCGCAAGATCCCATTTGGGGACCGTTCTGGTGCCCTGCCGGAGGGGGATTCGGACACGGAGGGCTTCTTCATCAACACCATTGCCTCTCTGGTGATGCGTGAGTAGTTCACCACAGACCTTCGGGTCCATAGCTAGTAGCTAGATGGCTTCTTCTCTATCCGATTTAACTTTCTTTTGCGGTGTGTTTGTCGAGATCCGATGAATTGTGGATTTATGATCAGATTATCTATGAATATTATTTGAGTCTCCTATGATTTCTTATATGCATGATTTCGTATCCTTGTAATTCTCTTCGAGCTATGGGTATTGTTTGGCCAACTTGATCTATAATTCTTGCAATGGGAGAAGTGCTTGGTTTTGGGTTCATACCATGCAGTGTCCTCACCTAGTGACAGAAGGGGTAGTGAGGCACGCATCGTGTTGTTGCCATCAAGGGTAAAAATATGGGGTTTATATCATATTGCATGAATTTATCCCTCTACATCATGTCATCTTGCTTAAGGCGTTACTCTGTTTGTTATGAACTTAATACACTAGATGCATGCTGGATAGCGGTCGATGTGTGGAGTAATAGTAGTAGATGCAGAAAGTATCGGTCTACTTGTCTCGGGCGTGATGCCTATATGTATGATCATTGCCTTAGATATCGTCATGACTTTGCGTGATTCTATCAATTGCTCGACAGTAATTCATTCACCAACCGTAATACTTGCTATCATGAGAGAAGCCTCTAGTGAACACTATGGCCCCCAGGTCTATTTCACATCATATATTCAGATCTACAAAAAATACCAAAAATACTTTGTTGCACTTTTCACCTTCACATCTCACCTTGCAAATAATCATGAAGGGATTAACAACCCCTTTATCACGTTGGGTGCAAGTTTGTTTGTTTTTGCGCAGGTGCATCGGTGCCTCATCTTGATACTCCTACTGGATTGATACCTTGGTTCTCAAATTGAGGGAAATACTTATCGCTACTTTGCTGCATCACCCTTTCCTCTTCAAGGGACAATCGAACGCAAGCTCAAGAAGTAGCAAGAAGAATTTATGGCGCCGTTGCTGGGGAGTCTTCAAAGTGAAGCATATCCAAGTAACTCTCGCAAACTCATCTCTTGCATTTACATTATTTGCCCTTTGCCTCTCGTTTTCCTCTCCCCCACTTCTAAAAAAATACAAAAATATTTGCCTTTTTCGTTTGCCTTTCCTTTGCTTGTGTGCTATGTGCCTTCAATATGCTTGCATCTTCGCTTGCTAAAAATCTACTGATATGGATCCTCGTCCAGTTGCTAATCTTTTCAAGAGATCCAATTATGTTGAACCAATTGCTAGTGAGTTTTGTGCACTAGATTATCTTTATGAAGTTTTGCTTGAGATGCGTGAATGTGAAAATTCTGATGAAGAAATTTATGAAGTGATTCACGAGGGCTCCTTGAATTAAAAGCATGATTGCAATGGTTTCACTATGAATTCTATTAATGCCAATCATGCTAAAAATATGCAAAACCCTAAGCTTGAGGATGCTAGTTTTGCTATGTCCACTACTTGTTGCAATGATCATGATTGGGGTGATGATTTTTCTTATGATCTTGAAAATTTGTTTAAGCATCATGATAAATATGATATTCGCAATAATATTGAAAGTGGGTTTGGAGAAGTCCTGACTTTATTTGATGATAATCCAACTATTTTTGAAGTGCGTCAACTTTGCATGCATGTGGATCATGAAAAGAATATCCTATGTGATAGATATATTGTTGAATTTGAATATGATCCCACATGTAATTATTATGAGAGAGGAAAATATTGTGGTAGAAACTTTCATGTTACTAAATCACCTCTCGTTATGTTGTGATTGATATTGTGTCTTTCTTCTTCCTTGCATATGGTAGTTCTTGCTTGTCTTGATAATTTGTTTTCCTATAAAATTCCTATGCATAGGAAGTATGCTAGACTTAGATATGTTTGTCACATGTTTCATGATGCTTTCTTCGTGTCCGATTGCTATCTTTTATGTGAGCATCATTGAATTATCAATGCCTAGCTAAAAGGCTTTAAAGAAAAGCGCTTATTGGGAGGCAACCCAATGAATAAATTTATTTTTGCTTTTTACTTTCTGTTTTGTTGAGTCCAAACCATCATAATTCTGTTAGGATTGTGATTTTTATGTAGTGTTTGTACCAAGTAGAACCTTTATGATTAGTTTTGGTGATAGTTGTTTAATCATGCTGAAAAAGACAGAAACTTTCTGCTCACGAAATTATTTTTAATTCCTATCCAGAAAGATATTTTGAGTTGATTTTTTTGCTGCTGATTCATATGAAAATTTCTCTCATTTTCACAATTTTTCAGAATTTTTGGGATACCATAGGTATACGAAATATACAGATTACTACAGACTGTTCTGTTTTTTGACAGATCCTGTTTTTGTTGTGTTGATTGCTTATTTTGATGAAACTATGGTTATTATCGGGGGGTACTAGCCATGGAGAAGTGAGAATACAGTAACATAACATCAATATAAATGGAAATCAAGCTTACCACAGTACCTAAAGAGTTGGTAGTTTGTTTTCTTATGCTATTGGTATCACGAGTTTCTGTTTAAGTTTTGTGTTGTGAAGTTTTGAAGTTTTGGGTGATGTTCTCATGGACAATGGAATAAAGAGTGCAAAGAGATTAAGCTTGGGGATTGCTACTGCGACAACAGACCTTCCTTGGTATGGCGCCAGGAATCCTGCTGCTACGGCTACGCATTTAGGGACTTCCTTGGAAAATATGCAAAGGATTTCCCCGCGGCCTTGGAGCCTTGTGTTGGTGTTCCCTTGAAGAGGAAAGGGTGATGTAGCACAGTGGCAGTAAGTATTTCCCTCAGTTTTGAGAACCAAGGTATCGAACCAATGGAAGATCTCGTCAAGTCTCGTGTACCTTCACAAACACAAAGAGCTTGGACCCAACGCTGTGAAGGGGTTGTCAATCCCTTATAGATTGTTTGCAAAGTGAGAACTGAAAGCAACAAAGTAAAAAAGAAAAGTAAAAGTGAAAGTGGAAACGATAGTTGTGAATAGACCCGGGGGCCGTAGTGTTCATTAGTGGCTTCTCTCATGAAAGCAAGTAGACGGTGGGTGAACGAATTACTGTCGAGCAATTGATAGAACCGCGCAAAGTCGTGACGTTATCTAAGGCAATGATTATATCTATAGGCATCATGTCCAAAACAAGTAGACCGATACTTTCTGCATCTACTACTATTACTCCACACGTCGACCGCTATCCAGCATGCATCTAGTGCATTAAGTCCAAAAGAACAGAGTAACGCCTTAAGCAAGATGACATGATGTAGATGGACAATCTCATATCTACGATAAAAGCCCATCTTGTTACCCTTGATGGCAACAACATGATGCATGCCTTGCTGCCCCTTCTGTCACTGGGAAAGGTCACCACACGGTATGAACCCAAAACCAAGCACTTCTCCCATTGCAAGAATCATAGATCTAGTTGGCCAAACAAAACCCAAGACTCGGAGAGACTTACAAGGATATCAAATCATGCATATAAGAAATCAGCAAAGACTCAAATATAATTCATAGATAATCTGATCACAAATCCACAATTCATCGAATCTCGACAAACACACCGCCAAAGAGGATTACATCGGATAGATCTCCATGAAGATCATGGAGAACTTTGTATTGAAGATCCAAGAGAGAGAAGAAGCCATCTAGCTACTAACTACGGACCTGTAGGTCTGAAGTGGACTACTCACGAGTCATTAGAGAGGCGATGATGTTGATGTAGAAGCCCTCCAACTCCAAAGTCCCCTCCGGTAGGGCACCAGGAAGGGTCTCCAGATGAGATCTCGTGGAAACGGAAGCTTGCGGCGATGGAAAAGTGTTTTCATGGATGCCCAGATTTTTTCTGTATTTTTAGGGAATTTATAGGCCAAAGACCTAGGGCAGGGGAGCGCCAGCGGGGCCACAAGCTTGGTTGTCGCGGCCTCCCCCCCTGGCCACCTCAACAGGGCTTGTGGGCCCCCTGTGGGCCCACTGCCTTGGCCCTCAAGCCTCCCGATCTTCTTCCGTTTTGGAAAATTTTATTTCGGGGATTTTATACCGTTTGGACTCCGTTCCAAAATCAGATCTGAAAAGAGTCAAAAACACAGAAAAAACAGGAACTCGCACTTGGCATTGGATTAATAAGTTAGTCCCAAAAAAGATATAAAAGGTAAACAAAACATCCAAAGTTGACAAGGTAACAGTGTGAAACCATCAAAAATTATAGATACGTTTGAGACATATCAGGGATGCCCAAGTCATCCCAAGCCAAATTCAAGGACACCAAAAAGCCTAAGCTTGGGGATGCCCGGGGAAGGCATCCCCTATTTCGTATTCAATCCATCGATAACGTTACTTGGAGCTATATTTTTATTCACCACATGATATGTGTTTTGCTTGGAGCATCATGTATTATAGGAGTCTTTGCTTTTTTTGTCACAATCATCCTTGTTGCACACCTTTTTGAGAGGGACATGCACTCATCGTGAATTTGCTAGAATGCTCAATGAGCTTCACTTATATCTTTTGAGTTAGGCAATTTAGCTTGCATGTGCTTCACTTATATCTTTTGAGCTAGATAATTTTGCTCTAGTGCTTCACTTAAATCTTTTTAGAGCACGGCGGTGTCATATTTTGTAGAAATAAAAACTCTCGATCTTCACTTATACCATTTTGAGAGTGCTCTCTCTAAGTAACTTGGTAATTGGCATGTGTTATGAAATTAGTCCTAAATATGATAGGCATCCAAAGAGGATATAATAAAAACTTTCATATTCAAGTGCATTGATTAGTAAGAGAATTTTGATTCCTCACAATTAGTTTTGAGATATGGATATGGTAATATTAGAGTTATGTTAGTAGGGTGTTGTGAATCTAGAAATACTTGTGTTGAGGTTAGTGATTCCCGTAGCATGCACGTATGGTGAACCGCTATGTTAGGAAGTCAGAGCATAATTGATTTATTGATTGTCATCCTTTGTGTGGCGGTCGGGATCGTGCGATGGTTAACACCTACCAACCCTTCCCCTAAGAGTATGCGTTTAGCACTTTGTTTCGATTACTAATAAAACTTTCGCAATAAGTATATGAGTTCTTCATGACTAATGTGAGTCCATGGTATAGATGCACTCTCACCTTCCACCATTGCTAGCCTCTCTAGTGCCGCGCAACTTTTGTCGGTGCACAAACCCACCATATACCTTCCTAAAAACGGCCACCATACCTACCTATTATGGCGTTTTCATAGCCATTCCGAGATATATTGCCATGCAACTTCCACCGTTCCGTCTCATGACATGTGTTGTCACTTTCATATTGCCATTGCATGATCGTAAGATACGTAGCGAGATGTTTCAACGTCATACGCTAAGCTAGATCGTTGCACATCCCGGCACACTGCCAGAGGCATTTCATATAGAGTCATTGTTGTTCTGAGTGTTGAGTTGTAAGCATAGTTTCAAATAGCCCGCTATAGCCTTTTTCAGCAGGGTGCCGCTAAATGATATCATGTACAAATATATCGCTATAGCCCTCTATAGCTCCGCTATAGCTGATTTAGAGGCTCGCCGCTATTTGTCGTAGCCCGCTATTTAAAACATTGGTTGTAAGTAAACAAAAGTGTGACGATCATCATTATTAGAGCATTGTCCCATGTGAGGAAATAAAAAAAAGAGGCCAAAGATGCCCACCAAAAAAATTATGAAAAAAAATAGGCCAAAGAGCCCAAACAAAAAAAATGAGAGAAAAAGAGAGAAGAGACAATGCTACTATCTTTTTCCACACTTGTGCTTCAAAATAGCACCATGTTCTTCATGATAGAGAGTCTCCTATTTTGTCACTTTCATATACTAGTGGGAATTTTCATTATATAACTTGGCTTGTATATTCCAATGATGGGATTCCTCAAAATTGCCCTAGGTCTTCGTGAGCAAGCAAGTTGGGTGCACACTCACTAGTTTTCTTTTTGAGCTTTCATACACTCATAGCTCTAGTGCATCCGTTGCATGGTAATCCCTACTCATTCACATTGATATCTATTGATGGGCATCTCCATAGCCCATTAATACGCCGAGTCGATGTGACCATATCCTCCTTTTTGCCTCACAACCTCCACCACACTCTATTCCACCTATAGTGTTATATCCATGGCTCACGCTCATGTATTGCATGAGAGTTGAAAAAGTTTGAGAAAGTAAGAGTGCGAAAACAATTACTTGGCCAATACCGGGGTTGTGCATGATTTAAATTCGTTGTGTGGGGATGATGGAGCATAGCGAGACTATATGATTTTCTAGGGATAACTTTCTTTGGCCTTGTTATTTCAAAAGTTCAGGATTACTTTGCTAGTATGCTTGAAGTATTATTGTTTTCATGTCAATAGTAAACTATTGTTTTGAATCTTATGGATCTGAACATTCATGCCACAAGAAAGAAGTTACAAAGAACAAATATGTTAGGTAGCATTGCACATCAAAAATTCGGTCTTTATCACTTCCCTACTCGAGGACGAGCAGGAGTTAAGCTTGGGCATGCTTGATACGTCTCCAACGTATCTATAATTTTTGATGGTTTCATGCTATTATGTTATCAACTTTGGATGTTTTATATGCATGAATATGCTATTTTATATCATTTTTGGGACTAACCTATTAACTCAGTGCCTCGTGCCAGTTTCTGTTTTTTCTGTGTTTTTCACATTTTTCAGAAAAGAATATTAAATGGAGTCCAAACGGAATAAAACGTGCGGGATGATTTTTTTTCCATAACAGAAGATACACAAGGGACTTGAGAACCAAGGCAGGAGGCCTCGTGGGAGGTCACGAGCCGCCCAGGCACGCCCTAGGGGACCGTTCTGCTGCCCTGCCGGAGGGGCATTCGGACACGGAGGGCTTCTTCATCAACACCATTGCCTCTCCGATGATGCGTGAGTAGTTCACCACAGACCTTCGGGTCCATAGCTAGTACCTAGATGGCTTGTTCTCTCTCTTGGATCTTCAATACAAATATCTCCATGATCTTCATGGAGATCTATCTGATGTAACTTTCTTTTGCGGTGTGTTTGTCGAGATCCAATGAATTGTGGATTTATGATCAGATTATCTATGAATATTATTTGAGTCTCCTCTGATTTCTTATATGCATGATTTCGTATCCTTGTAATTCTCTTCGAGTTATGGGTTTCGTTTGGCCAACTTGATCTATAATTCTTGCAATGGGAGAAGTGCTTGGTTTTGGGTTCATACCGTGCGGTGTCCTCACCTAGTGACAGAAGGGGTAGCGAGGCACACGTCGTGTTGTTGCCATCAAGGGTAAAAAGATGGGGTTTATATCATATTGCATGAATTTATCCCTCTACATCATTTCATCTTGCTTAAGGCGTTACTCTGTTTGTTATGAACTTAATACACTAGATGCATGCTGGATAGTTGTCGATGTGTGGAGTAATAGTAGTAGATGCAGAAAGTATCGGTCTACTTGTCTCAGACGTGATGCCTATATGTATGATCATTGCCTTAGATATCATCATGACTTTGCGCGATTCTATCAATTGCTCGACAGTAATTGGTTCACCCACCGTAATACTTGCTATCGTGAGAGAAGCCTCTAGTGAACACTATGGCCCCCGGGTCTATTTCACATCATATATTCAGATCTACAAAAAATACCAAAAACACTTTGTTGCACTTTTCACCTTCAGATCTCACCTTGCAAATAATCATGAAGGGATTAACAACCCCTTTATCGCGTTGGGTGCAAGTTTGTTTGTTTTTGCGCAAGTTCATTGGTGCCTCATCTTGATACTCCTACTGGATTGATACCTTGGTTCTCAAACCGAGGGAAATACTTATCGCTACTTTTCTGCATGACCCTTTCCTCTTCAAGGGAAAAACCAACACAAGCTCAAGAAGTAGCAGAGCGCAGGGAAGCCTCCACCAGCATGCGCCGTCCAGAACCCTCTGCCCTCGCCATGGATGCATCTTCAAACCACCGGAGCGTCGCCCATCCTCCTGGAGCTTCGACCACCCTCCCCTGTCTTCCAGAGCTCTCCTCCTCGGCTATTTAATCTTGTCCCAAGTGCTCTCCAACTCTGCTAGCCTCCCTTCTCTCCCTCCTTGACCCTCCCCAGCCGTAGGAGCACGCTCCGATGCTCGAATCCCTCCCCTCGGCCGCCATAGTTGTCGTCGGCCTCGACTCAAATTCGGGTCGACCGAGCTTCCCTCTTCCTCTAAACCACCCCAAAGCCCTCCCCGGACCTCGACGACCCTCCCCAGACCTTCAACTCATACCTAGGGCGCCTGCACGCCCGGCGCCACTGACGGCCGATGACAGCCCAAGTCAAAAGTAAATGGCCCAAGTCAGCCTAGCAGCACAGTGTTGTTTTCCTTTTCGCGGGAAAAATAGCTAGGGACCCAAAAGTAAATAGTTTATTTGCACAAAGGTCCCTCTCCCTTCATACATCAATATCTTTTTGCCCGTAACTCCTATTTGAGTGAAACCAACGCTCACATCTTCGTATCGTCAAGCACGTTCTTTTGATATAATTTTCACAAGGTGGTTACACTATGAAAATGACCCTTTTACCCTTGTATCCAATCCGCCCCTTCGAGAGAGAGCGGTATCCGGCGATCCTTTCCGCGGACTCTCCGCACTTCTTCCCAGAGTATTCTTCAACCCCAGGCAAGCCGACCATACGATATAAGCCCTCGGGCTTTGCTCTATGTTGTTCTTGCATATTTAAATTAAAATGCTTATATCTGAGTGCATAGTAGTGTGCTGTATGAGATGCTGATGAACCCTTGCTCACACTTTCTTCAATGACCGCACCATGCCTGAGTCTGAGCTGCTTTCGACCGTCCGGGGTGGATGCCAACTTTATATTTCTCTTGTCAGCAGCTGGCCCGTCTTCTGAACCGCTTTTCGGCCATCGCGGGCAGCTGTTGAATTTCGTTCCGTAGCAGTGGCCCTATGCTCTGAGTTATTACTCGGCCGTCTTAGGGAACTGCTACATTCTTCTTATCAACACCGCCTCATGCTCTGAGGTGCTTTCCACCCGTCTTGAGCCGGGGTTGAGTTATTTCGGTAATGTCCTAGATCTGTGTTTTAAAGACCGTTCTGGTGGGTACCGGTTTATTTGTCGGTTTTATACAAGGTTCCGAGGGTCTAATTTACAGCTAGAACTTGTGAAGTAATAACTTGCCCTTTTACATCCTATCTTATTAATGAATCATGGTGATATGAACATAGGTGGTTGTGTTTTTACCGTTGCTATCTTATACATAATTATCATCATGTTAAGTTATTGTTGATAAACAACTGATACGTCCATTGTGCATCATGCTTTCATGTTGATATTTATCGCTTTTTGGGCTGTTATTACACTTCACGGTACAATACTTATGCCTTTTCTCTCTTATTTTGCAAGGTTTACATGAAGAGGGAGAATGCCGGCAGCTGGAATTCTGGCCTGAAAAAGGAGCAAGTTTGAGATACCTATTCTGCGCAACTCCAAAAGCCGTGAAAATCAATGAGGATTTATTTTGGAATTTATAAAAAATACTGGGCCGAAGAAGTACCAGAGGGGAGCTAGCAGGAGGCCACAAGCCTGCTAGGCGCGACCTACCCCCTGCTCGCGCCTAGGGGGCTTGTGGGCTCCCTGTTGGCCCTCTGGCCCCCCTCTTTTTCTATAAGGAGGGTTTTCTTCCGAAAAAAATCAGGAGGAGGCTTTCGGGAGGAATCGCCGCCGCCACGAGGCGGAACTTGAGAAGAACCAATCTAGAGCTCTGGAGGGTCGTCCTGTCGGGGAAACTTCCCTCCCGGAGAGGGAAATCATTGCCATCGTCATCACCAACACTCCTCTCAACGGAGGGGACACATCACCATCAACATCTTCATCAGCACCATTTCATCTCCAAACCCTAGTTCATCTCTTGTAACCAATCTTCGTCTCGTGACTCCGATTGGTACCTGTAAGGTTGCTAGTAGAGTTAATTACTCTTTGTAGTTGATGCTAGTTGGATTACTCGATGGAAGATTATATGTTCAGACCCTTGATGCTATTCACTACCTCTCTGGTCATGAATATTATTATGCTTTGTGAGTATTTACTTTTGTTCCTGAGGACATGGGATAAGTCTTGCTATAAGTAGTCATGTGAATTTGGTATTCGTTCGATATTTTGATGTGTTGTATGTAGTTTTTGCTCTAGTGGTGTTATGTGAACGTCGACTACATAACACTTCACCATTATTTGGGCCTAGAGGAAGGCATTGAGAAGTAGTAAGTAGATGATGGGTTGCTAGAGTGACAGAAGCTTAAACCCTAGTTTATGCGTTGCTTCGTAAGGGGCTGATTTGGATCCACTAGTTTAATGCTATGGTTAGACTTTGTCTTAATTCTTCTTTCGTAGTTGCGGATGCTTGCGAGAGGGTTTAATCATAAGTGGGAGGTTTTTCCAAGTAAGGGCAGCACCCAAGCACTGGTCCACCCACATATCAAACTATCAAAGTAGCAAACGCGAATCATATGAACATGATGAAACTAGCTTGACAGAAATTCACATGTGTCCTCGGGAGAGCTTTACCTCCTATAAGAGTTTGTCCAGGCTTGTCCCTTGCTACAAAAGGGATTGGGCCACTTTGTTGCACCATTGTTACTCTTGCTACTTGCTAAGAATCATCTTATCACACAACTATCTGTTACCGATAATTTCAGTGCTTGCAGAGAATACCTTGCTGAAAACCACTTGTCAGATCCTTCTGCTCCTCGTTGGGTTCGACACTCTTGCTTATCGAAAGGACTAGATAGATCCCCTACACTTGTGGGTCATCAAGACTCTTTTCTAGCGCCGTTGCCGGGGAGTGAACTGCCTTTGGTAAGTGGAATTTGGTAAGGAAACATTTATATAGTGTGCTGAAATTTATTGTCACTTGTCACTGTGGAAACTAATCCTTTGAGGAGCTTGTTCGGGGTATCTTCACCTCGAACGGAAGCACAAGGAGTTTATCCTCAACCTGCTGCACCTAATGAAAATATTTGCTATGAATTTCCTTCGGGCATGCTTGAGAAACTGCTGGCTAATCCTTTTACAGGAGATGGAACATCAAATCCCGACTTGTATCTAATCTATGTAGATGAAGTTTGTAGTTTATTTAAGCTTGCAGGTTTGCCCGAGGATGAGGTCAAGAAGAAGGTCTTTCCCTTATCTTTATCTTTGAGGGATGAAGCATTGACATGGTATAGGCTATGTGATGATACTGGATCATGGAACTACAACCGGTTGAAATTGGAATTTCATCAAAAGTTTTATCCTATGCATCTAGTACATCATGATCGGAATAATATTTATAATTTTTGGCCTCGTGACAGAGAAAGCATCGCTCAAGCTTGGTGGAGGCTTAAATCAATGTTATATTCATTCCCCAACCATGAGCTCTCGAGAGAAATTATCATTCAGAACTGTAGCGACCCGACTCAAGACGAGTCAAGCCTCTGGTGTTTCCGTACCATCCCAAGATCATGCTGGTACACACTGAGTACATAATGTATGTATTCAAGAGTTCAGTCACGCAGCTTTATTAATTAAATCTCATAAAGAGTACTTTATTACAATAAAGGATTACAATAAAGTGGCTGAAGGCCATCTCATGAGATATCTAACGAAGACTAGCGGAAGCCTCAGGTAGACGAGTCTATCCGACTCCAAGGGCATGTCGCTGAGCGTAGATCGTAGCCTCACTCCTGGTCGGAAAAGTACTCTGCAACATGATACGTTGCAGCCGTGTAGGTCAGCATATTGAATATGCCGGCAATTCATCAAAGAGAGGAGTAAAATAATAATCAACTATCTCTACATGCATATTTGGCCGGTGGGGCTATGAGTTTTGCATAAAGCCAGTTTTATCCCACAACAAGAGGGGTTGGAAGCAAAGTATTACTACATTGTTTGTTGTTAACGAGATGGTTCCACCAACCAATTCTCGTACCCGAATAGTTGTTAACACCCACATCATTATTAAGTTGTGTCGAGAGTTCAGGGGAATTTCAATGCCTTCGGCTCAAGTTGTCCATGACCGTGGACACGGCTAATCGATTAGGTTGGGCACTCTGCAGAGTTTTGCACACGTTCCCCACAAGATTTGATCGCCTCCGGGTTTGTCCTCGCACTTCAGGGTGTTTGAAGACCGGATGATCAAAACATGGTCTTTCAACGGGTCCCTCTGAATCCCTGTCGGTGCCCATCCATTCCTACCGTTCTTCTACATCTGCTAGCACCGCCTGTCCAGAGTCGCCGCATTGTCCAACCAAGCCAGAGCCCATAATGACTTGTGGCTGTGCAGGTAAGCCTTGAGTCTTGAAGTCTCCGTCCGTCTCTTCGAGGCTGGGTGAAGCTTTCCGCACGATGTCATGGCCTCTCCAGCATCCCGGGCATCCACTGGTTTCTCCAGGGAGCCGATCAACCGTCCTTCACCCAGAGTTGCATTGCGTCTGAGGTCTTGAAAATCTTGTCTTAGCCGGTCTTGATTATTTAATCAACCTCGCATCACTCGTGATATACACTCAACCGAAAACCCGTCTACTCAAGCATAGCATTAAGAAAGTGTCATCCCGGGGCCAAGTATCGGGGTTGTTGTGTGCCTACCACATGATACTACAACTTATACTAAAGTTTCCAAGTACCTAGGAAGCATGCAATTGGGCAAAGAAAGGTGAACTACCATGCATCAAAAACATAGGAAAATAACATGATCAAAATGACTTGCCTTGATGATAGTTGTCTTGATCGAGCGCTTCTAAGTAACACGCTTCGCACTCCGGATGATCTACCGATACAAACACAAAACACACCATAAGCACTACAATCAAGCAACAAGTAAAAATAACATCACAAGTAAGGATTTGCTAAGGCCTAAGTAAAAGAATTCAACACGTGTTACTAAGGCAGAAATTTGTTTCTGTTGAAAACACCAGTAAAAATACTTTTAAAAAATTTAAACTTCTACCACAGTAAGATTTAATCACTAGGAAGCAGTAGCAAAAAGAATCAACTCCAAATCATTTTTTAAACTCCTGGAATAGGCAAAACAAGGTTTAAACTAAATCTGATCTAACTTATATTTGAAAATTACAAACATAGACAAATTATATGTTTTTAAAAACTACAGAAATATTTGAGTCTACTAGGACAAGAATCAATATCATTGGAATTCGGGATCAAAAGTTATGCCAAAACAAAACAGAGACTTTTCTGTTTTTGCAATTAGACAGAAAAAAAGAAACTAACTAGCTAACTAATAGGGGGTAGACGTGGCGTGCTGCGATAGGCTGCGGGGGTGTTTGTTGCAAGGTTATAGACAAACGGCCGAAGGCTAACAAAACTACTGGCTAACCGTGTTAAGTGAAAAAAAACCAGCACGGTTTTCTAATCTAAACCGAAGAGGTATCCTAAGAACTAATCTAACTCGTACATATTAGATCTAACGGTGCAACGAAGAAAAGAAAAAAAAGAACAGAAAGAGTAGGGAGTCTCACCGTGGCTGGGAGACAACTCCGGCGGGGGGGAGGTGGTCGCCGGCGAGGGGAGGGGCTCCGGGGTGGCTGACGGGACGGGGAGGTGGCGGCGGCGGTCCTCCACCGGGGGAGGCGTCGGGCGGAGCGGGGAGTGGCGCCGGGGTGCTGCTCCAGGGGTGGCCGAAGGTGCAGCTCGGCTGCTGCCGGCGGTGGTGGCGGGACGGGCTCGGACGGCGGCTAGACGTGGGCGGGGTGGGAACGGAGTGCGGCGGAGCGGGGGAGTATTTATAGGCCGAGGAGGGGGGGCGGGGAAGGAAGGAAGAGAGGGGATCCGGGGAATCCCGAGTTCCTGGGAAGCTCGGCTCGGGCTCGGGCAGGAATTTGGAAGGAGGAGGGAGACGACCGTGGGGAGAGAGGGGGTCGGCCAGCGGGGCCCGCGGGGCAGTGGGAGGAGGCGGCTGCGGTTGGGAAGGGCGGCTGCAATCTAAGGGATTCGGTCCCTGGGCTGTGGGGGTGGCGGCCCACAGCTATTAAGCGCTCGGGGCGGCGGCCAAAAAAAAAACAAGGCTTGCCTATTTTATAACTTTTCCGAAACAGAAAAACAGAAGTGAAATAAAAGGAAATAAATCAAATATTTAATATAGAGTATTATATACCAAAAAATTCAGAAAAATATCCTCTACCCGAATAACATTTTTCCAAAGCAAAAATAAAAACTTTAAAAAAATGTTTTTTCAGAAATTCCTTAAAATGCTTTATTTTATTTTTGCAAATGATCTTTGGATTTCTTGGCTCCAATATTTCAGAAATTGCCCGCACTTTGGAGGGTCATTTTCCTCTGCTCTCTCTCTTGCGTGCAAGAGAGTATTTCCCCGGGCATTTCTCGTGCGAGGAAAAAGATGGAAATGCAAATCAAAAGACGAAAGAATTCAAGTGCTAAATTTATTTCAATCAATATGCATAGATGCTTAGCTACAGTGTAAAACATTCCCAATTAGGAAAATTGGGATGTTACAAGAACTTCTATGCTCGGCTTTCTCATGATGATCGCACCATGCTGGACACTTCTTGTACCGGTTCTTTTATGAAGAGAGATATTGGCTTCAAATGGAATTTATTGGAGAGAATTAAACGCAACTCTGAAGATTGGGAGCTTGAAGAAGGTAAGGAGTCATGTATGAATTTCACGTTTCATTGTGTTAAATCCTTTGTTGAGACAAATACTTTTTGTGACTTTAGCGCTAAGTATGGACTTGACTATGAGATAGTAGCTTCACTGTGTAGTAAAACAAAGTATCCTGCTGATTTCCTCGTTCTTGCTACCGCACAAGATAGCTTTTTCCCATCATATTTGTCAGACCTTTCCTCAATATTGTCAATGCTAATATTGATTGTGAGAAGCAAATTGTCACTGTTGGCTTTGAAGGTGTGTCACATGAGTTCAATTTCTCCAAGTTTGGTAGACAACCTCATGAAAAAGAGTTGCCTAGTAGGGATGAAACTATTGCCTTAGCTTCTATTGTCGTGCCTCCTACTGATCCCTTGGAGCAATACTTGCTTGAGCATGAAAATGGTATGCATATGGATGAAAAGGATGAAATAGATAGAGTTGTCTTAGAACAATATCCTATCCTTAAGAATAATCTGCTTGTTGAACTGCTCGGGGATCCACCCCCACCAAAGGGTGATCCTGTGTTCGAGCATAAACAGTTGCCTCATACTCTTAAGTATGCATATCTGGATGAAAAAGAGATATATCCTGTCATTATTATTGCTAGCCTCTCAGAGCATGAAGAAAAGAAGTTACTAAAAACTCTGAGGAAGCACCATGCTGCTATTGGATATACTCTTGATGATCTTAAGGGCATTAGTCCCACTTTATATCAGCACAAGATCAAAACTAATCCTGACTTCAAACCAGTTGCTGATCATCAAAGGAGATTAAATCCTAAGATGAAAGAAGTAGTAAGAAAATAAATACTAAAGCTCCTGGAAGCGGGTATTATCTATCATGTTGCTCATAGCGATTGGGTGAGTCCGGTGCATTGCGTCCCTAAGAAGGGAGGCATTACGGTTGTCCCTAATGATAAGGATGAATTGATCCCACACAGGATTATTACTAGCTATAGGATGGTGATCGATTTTAGGAAATTGAATAAGGCCACTAGAAAAGATCATTACCCTCTGCCTTTTATCGACCAAATGCTAGAAAGGCTGTCTAAACACACACACTTCTTCTTTCTAGACGGTTATTCTGGTTTCTTCCAAATACCAGTTGCGCAATCTGATCGGGAGAAAACCAGTTTCACATGCCCTTTCGGTACCTTTGCTTATAGATGTATTCCTTTTTGCTTATGTAATGCACCTGCCACTTTTCAAAGATGTATGATGGCTATATTCTCTCACTTTTGTGAAAAGATTGTCGAGGTTTTCATGGATGACTTCTCTGTTTACGGGTCTTCTTTTGATGATTGCCTCAGCAACCTTGATTGAGTCTTCCAGAGATGTAAAGACACCAATCTTGTCTTGAATTGGGAGAAGTGCTACTTTATGGTTAATGAAGGCATCGTCTTAGGACATAAAATTTCTGAAAGAGGTATTGAAGTCGATAAGGCTAAGGTTGATGCAATCGAGAAGCTGCCATACCACACAGATATCGAAGGTGTAAGAAGTTTCCTTGGTCATGCTGGTTTCTATAGAAGGTTCATTAAAGACTTCTCTAAGATTTCTAGGCCTCTTACCAATCTATTACAAAAGGATATTCCTTTTGTCTTTGACGATGATTGTGAGGAAGCCTTCAAAATACTTAAGAGGGCTTTGATAACAGCACCTATTGTTCAACCACCTGATTGAAACTTGCCTTTTGAGATCATGTGTGATGCTAGTGATTATGTTGTTGGTGTTGTTGTAGGGCAAAGAGTCGATAAGAAGTTGAATGTTATTCACTACGCTAGTAAAACTCTAGACATTGCCCAGAGAAACTATGCTACTACGGAGAAGGAATTTTTAGCAGTCGTGTTTGCATGTGAAAATTTCAGGTCTTACATAGTTGATTCCAAAGTCACTATTCACACTGATCATGCTGCTATTAAGTACCTCTTGGAGAAGAAATACGCTAAACCTAGACTTATCCGATGGGTTCTCTTGATACAAGAATTTGATTTGCACGCTGTTGATAGAAAGGGTGCTGATAACCCAATAGCAGATAACTTGTCTAGGTTGGAGAACGTTCTTGATGACCCGCAACCTATTGATGATAGCTTTCTCGATGAGCAACTGAATGTCATCAATGCTTCACGTAGTGCACCGTGGTATGCTGATTATGCAAACTATATTGTTGCCAAATATATACCACCTAGTTTCACATACTAGCAGAAGAAGAAATTCTTCTTTGACTTGAGACACTACTTTTGGGATGATCCTCACCTTTATAAGGAAGGAGTAGATGGTTTTATTAGACGTTGTGTACCCGAACATGAACAGGGACAAATCCTACAGAAATGTCACTCCGAGGCCTACGGAGGACACCATGCGGGAGATAGAACTGCACACAAGGTATTGCAATCAGGTTTCTATTGGCCCACTCTCTTCAAGGATGCCTGTAAGTTTGTCTTGGCTTGTGACGAATGTCAAAGAATAGGTAATATTAGCAAACGTCAGGAAATGCCTATGAACTATTCTCTTGTCATTGAACCATTTGATGTTTGGGGCTTTGATTATATGGGACCTTTTCCAAAATCCAACGGGTATACTCATATCCTAGTTGTTGTTGATTACGTCACTAAGTGGGTAGAAGCTATCCCCACTAGTAGTGTTGATCACAACACTTCTATCAGGATGCTTAAAGAAGTTATTTTCCCTAGATTTGGAGTCCCTAGATATCTAATGATCGACGGTGGTTCACACTTCATTCATGGTGCTTTCCGTAAAATGCTTGCTAAGTACGATGTCAACCATAGAATTGTGTCTCCCTACCACCCTCAGTCCAGTGGTCAAGTAGAGCTAAGCAATAGAGAGATTAAACTAATTCTGCAAAAGACTGTCAATAGGTCTAGAAAGAATTGGTCTAAGAAGCTCGATGATGCACTGTGGGCTTATAGAACTGCCTATAAGAATCCCATGGCATTCTTCGTACAAAATGGTGTATGGTAAAGCATGTCATTTACCTCTTGAGCTAGAGCATAAAGCTTATTGGGCAATCAAAGAGCTCAACTTTGACTTCAAACTTGCCGGTGAGAAGAGGTTATTTGATATTAGCTCGCTTGATGAATGGAGAACTCAGGCATATGAGAATGCCAAGTTGTTCAAAGAAAAGGTTAAGAGGTGGCATGATAAGAGGATACAAAAGCGTGAGTTCAATGTAGGTGATTATGTCTTGCTACATAACTCTCGTTTAAGATTCTTTGCAGGCAAGCTTCTCTCTAAATGGGAAGGTCCCTATGTTGTTGAGGAAGTATATCGTTTCGGTGCTATCAAGATCAACAACACGGAAGGTAATTGTCCGAGAGTTGTAAATGGGCAGAGAATCAAGCATTATATCTCAAGTACTCCCACAAATGTTGAAAGCAATATTATCAATACCATAACTCCGGAAGAATACCTAAGGGATATTTATCAGCCTGTTTCAGACTCCGGAAACGAAGAGGTATGTGATTCGGTAAGAAAACAGAGTCCAAAACTTTTCCAGTAGGATTTTTTTCTCCGTTTTGGAATATTTGAAAAAATACAAAAATTGGAAGTAGTCCAAAAAGTGCGCGAGGAGGCGACAAGCCTGCCCGGCGCGGGCCCACCCCCTCGCCGCGCCGGGAGGGCTTGTGGCCACCTCGTGCACCTCCCGGACTCTGTTTTCGTGCGGGGTACTCCTTCTGGTCTGGAAAAAATCATTATATATACTCCCGTTTGGTTTGACCCCTGCATCACGTAGATTTCTTTTCTTTTTTGTTTCAAGCATGTTTTCTACCGCAGATTTAGAGCAAGATGTCGTCTCAGGAATCTGTGGGGGAGAACAATCTCCCTCAAGTTTATGGAGAAGTAAGTGCTGATCTAAAAAGGATGGAGGTCATGGAGGCTAAGGAAAGGCTACCTAAAGAAACCAAGGGCAAAACCAAGGAGAGAAGTCAGGCGTGGGACGAAGTGCAATCTGTGCTCAACGGGGAAGAAGTTGAGGAAGTGGATTTCCTCCAACCCTACCTCCACCTACTGTCTCCATCCTTGACTGAACTCTTGAGGTTTTGTGAAACAACTCGTGCTCGCAATACTTGTCTCACTCGTGAAGTTGTTTTGCTGCAAAACATATCACAGATCTCCAAGGTATAAATCAAATATTAATGGCCCTCTTGGAGTCAAATATTGCAACAACTCCTCCACCATCACCACCAAAGTAAGACAACTAAACATGGGCATGGGCAATCCCCTTGGCTTGTGCCAAGCTTGGGGGAGTTGCCCCGGTATCGTATCACGATCACAACTTTTGCCTTTACCTTTGTTTTAGTTTTCCTTTTCAGTTTTCTCTTTCTCTAGTAGATTAAAAGTCTTAGTGTCTTAGTCTTGAGTGTTGCTTTGTGTCATCCCCGATGTATTCGAGCTTGTGAGCCATATCATAAAGAGTGTCTTAGTTGAAGGGCTTTGCCTCTTGCCATGATCAATAGATTGAGAAAAGAACAAAAGCATGAAAGATCATGTAATGATCTTATGGGAAGTGATGGCTTCACATATAAAAAGAATGATGACTCAAACTTGTTCAGGGTAGACAAACGTAGACCTTGGTCATCGTTGCAATTAATAGGAAGTGATAAAGAAGGATATGTTCACATATAAATATATCATCTCTGACACCATCTATGATTGTGAACACTCACTAAACTATTACATGCCTATAAGTAGATGTTGGACAAGGAAGACAACATAATGAATTGTGTTTGCTTGGATCCGAACAATGTTATATGATTAGAGATCCCTTAGCATGTGACGATTGCTTCCACCTCATATTAGCCAAAACTCCTGCACCAAGTAGAAATACTACTTGTACATCCATAAACCTTCAACCCAGTTTTGCCATGAGAGTCCACCATACCTACCTATGGATTGAATAAGATCCCACAAGTAATTTTTCATCGGTGCAAGCAATAAAAATTGCTCTCTAATATGTATGATCTATTAGTGTGTGGACAATAAGCTTTGTACGAACCCGTGATGAGGAAGACATAAAAGCGACAGAGTGCATAATAAAGTACTTTATCACAGGAGGCAATATAAAGTGGCGTTCCTCCGCACTAAGAGGACACGCATCCAAACCTCAAAAGCGCATTACAACCTCTGCTTCCCTCTGCAAAGGGCCTATCTTGTACCTTTACTTTTTGCCCTTGAAAGAGTCATGGTGATCTTCACCAATTCCTTATTTCGCCTTTATCTTGGCTAATGTCATATGCTTGGGAAAGATCTATAATCATATGTCAACTTGGAACTAAGTGTTCATGAATTATTATTTTTGACATTACCCTTGAGGTAAGTAGTTGGGAGGCAAAACTGTAAGCCCCTATCTTTCTATGTATCCAGCTGAAACTTTGATCTCATGAGTACCACGTGAGTTGTAGCAATTGTAGAGAACGAAAGAATGATTGAGTATGTGGATTTTCTTTACAAGCTCTTATTTGACTCTTTCTGATGTTCTGATAAATTTCAATTGCTTCAATGAGTAAAGGCTATCGGTTGTTACTTCTCGGTAAGGTTCTTGATCCATGCTTTACTTTGTGAAGGAATTATCACTTTAGCATGAGAGATTATATGTTGGTATTGTTGTTCTGATCATGATCATGACGCATGCATGTTCATATCTTGTTTTGTCGACACCTCTCTCCCTAAACATGTGGACATATTTATTGAGCTAGGCTTTCGCTTGACGACAAGCGAGGTCTAAGCTTGGGGGAGTTGATACGTCCATTTTGCATCATGTTTTCATGTTGATATTTATCGCTTCTTGGGCTGTTATTTCACTTCATGGTACAATATTTATGCCTTTTCTCTCTTATTTTGCAAGGTTTACATGAAGAGGGAGAATGTCGACAGTTGGAATTCTGGCCTGAAAAAGGAGCAAAGTTGAGATACCTATTCTACGCAACTCCGAACGCCGTAAAAATCAACGAGGATTTTTTCCGGATTTATAAAAAATACTGGGCCGAAGAACCGCCAGAGGGGCGCCAGCAGGTGGCCACAAGCCTGCTTGGCGTGGTCACCCCCCCTGGCTGCGCCAAGGGGGCTTGTGGGCAGCCTGCTGGCCCACTGGCCCCCCTCTTCTGCTATATAAAGGGTTTCATCCAGAAAAAAAATCAAGGAGGAGCTTTTTCGTGGATTCGCCGCCGCCACGAGGCGGAACTTGAGCAGAACCAATCTAGAGCTCCGGTAGGACGATCCTGCCGGGGAAACTTCCCTCCGGGAGGGGGAAATCGTCGCCATTGTCATCACCAACACTCCTCTCATCGGAGGGGACTCGTCACCACCAACATCTTCATCAGCACCATCTCATCTCCAGACCCTAGTTCATCACTTGTAACCAATCTCCGTCTCGCGACTCCGATTGGTACTTGTAAGGTTGCTAGTAGTGTTGATTACTCTTTGTAGTTGATGCTAGTTGGATTACTTGGTGGAAGAGTTTATGTTCAGATCCTTGATGCTACTCATTACCTCTCTGGTCATGAATATGATTATGCTTTGTGAGTAGTTACTTTTGTTCCTGAGGACATGGGATAAGTCATGCTAATAGTAGTCATGTGAATTTGGTATTCGTTCGATATTTTGATGTGTTGTATGTTGTTTTTCCTCTAGTGGTGTTATGTGAACGTCGACTATATAACACTTCACCATTATTTTGGCCTAGAGGAAGGCCTTGGGAAGTAGTAAGTAGATGATGGGTTGCTAGAGTGACAGAAGCTTAAACCCTAGTTTATGCATTGCTTCATAAGGGGCTGATTTGGATCCACTAGTTTAATGCTATGGTTAGACTTTGTCTTAATTCTTCTTTCGTAGTTGCGGATGCTTGCGAGAGGGGTTAATCATAAGTGGGATGCTTTTCCAAGTAAGGGCAGTGCCTAAGCGCAGGTCCACCCACATATCAAACTATCAAAGTAACGAACGCACGCGGATCATATGAACATGATGAAAACTAGCATGACAGAAATTCCCGTGTGTCCTCGGGAGCGTTTTTCCTCCTATAAGACTTTGTCCACGCTTGTCCCTTGCTACAAAAGGGATTGGGCTATTTTGTTGCACCGTTGCTACTTTTGTTACTTGTTGCTTGCTACGAATCATCTCACCACACAATCACTTCTTACCGATAATTTCAGTGCTTGCAGATATTTCCTTGCTGAAAACCACTTGCCAGATCCTTCTGTTCCTCGTTGGGTTCGACACTCTTACTTATCGAAAGGACTACGATTGATCCCCTATACTTGTGGGTCATCAGGTTGCTAGTAGTGTTAATTACTCTTTGTAGTTGATGCTAGTTGGATTACTCGGTGGAAGATTATATGTTCAGACCCTTGATGCTATTCAATACCTCTCTGGTCATGAATATTATTATGCTTTGTGAGTAGTTACTTTTTTTCCTGAGGACATGGGATAAGTCTTGCTATAAGTAGTCATGTGAATTTGGTATTCGTTCGATATTTTGATGTGTTGTATGTTGTTTTTCCTCTAGTGGTGTTATGTGAACGTCGACTACATAACACTTCACCATTATTTGGGCCCAGAGGAAGGCATTGGGAAGTAGTGAGTAGATGATGGGTTGCTAGAGTGATAGAATCTTAAACCCTAGTTTATGCGTTGCTTCGTAAGGGGCTGATTTGTATCCACTAGTTTAATGTTATGGTTAGACTTTGTCTTAATTCTTCTTTCGTAGTTGTGGATGCTTGCGAGAGGGGTTAATCATAAGTGGGTGGTTTTCCAAGTAAGGGAAGCACCCAAGCACTGGTCCACCCACATATCAAACTATCAAAGTAGCTAACGCGAATCATATGAACATGATGAAAACTAGCTTGACAGAAATTCACATGTGTCCTCGGGAGCGCTTTACCTCCTATAAGAGTTTGTCCAGGCTTGTCCCTTGCTACAAAAGGGATTGGGCCACTTTGTTGCACCATTGTTACTCTTGCTACTTGCTACGAATCATCTTATCACACAACTATCTGTTACCGATAATTTCGGTGCTTGCAGAGAATACCATGCTGAAAACCACTTGTCAGATCCTTCTGCTCGTCGTTGGGTTCGACACTCTTACTTATCGAAAGGACTACGATAGATCCCCTACACTTGTGGGTCATCAACAACCATGCTTGATAAATATGTTGTTAAAACCAAACCTAGTGGGTTGATTCAGAGTCACCTGTCCGGGCTTATTAGTGCAACCACATTTGACGATATGGGACGGCCTTGACTTGGTCTGATTGCGTGCTCTTTCACCGGTACCTCCAAAGAGGGAGGGTTATGCACGTGTGCTACCCTGATCAGGTAGGCGGTGATAACCCTGTGAGCTAGTTGAATGTTTTACCCGGGAGTCCCCGTTTGGGACAGTTTAGTTTGGCCACGATGGTGGCAGGTGTCATGAGGACACACGGCCACCCAGGGCAGAACTCCGGGGGAGGATGAATGTCGGAGGTACGATGAGAGTGTCACGGGTCAGACAAGTTTCGTTGGAGCAACACTGGTCTACCCAAATGGGATCACGAGGTCAGTGCTCCATAATGTGGGTAAAGTGTGCAACCTCTCCAGAGTGTCAAATCTATTCGAATAGCCGCGTCCACGGTATTGGACAGCCCGTCGAGACCTCAGTAGGTGGTCAATCGTATCTGTGATAATAATGATGGAAGAACTCGTCTTGTGCAGACATCAGATGATGATATGTTAGCCATGGGATGGCTATGAGTTGAGTGGTCGAATGACCACATGATTTGGATTGGATTTGGATCACATTCAGATTGGATCATTTGAATATTCGGAGTATAAATCATTTACTGGATATGCTTTACCTTACCGTATTTACTTTAGTAGTTATCTTGCTAGATAATCCTGTTAGATCATGATATTAAATCCTACTAGATAGGTAAGCTATGCCATGATAATTAGTATTGCTCTAACAATAATGCATGCTTGAATGCCATGGATTGCATTGCTTAGTGTATATGTTAGCTTGGTTTGCTTGCGAGTACATTCAAAAGTACTCAGCGGCTTCTAACATGGCCAGGTTCACATAAGGATCCATCGTCCGTCGTCAAGGAACCGGAGCATTCGCGGGCTAGAAGAGTAACCTAGTCAGATCCCTGTGGATTGGAGCCGCACCAGGACCATGCTACCTTAGATAGAGCTTTTCCCGCTACCATCACCCTTGTAGTTCATCATGTAAAACTCTTATGTTCATTAATAGAAATGCATGTGTTCATGATACTTGTTGTAAGCATGCATGCCAGAGTAATTTCCTGGGTTGGTATGTCTGGCGACTGTTTGGCTACAGTGGTAATCAGGAGGAGCGCCAGAACGGTGCATCTCCTGGTAGCTGTCGACAAGTTCATCAAGGATATCACCGTCCGCTACGGCATCCCCCACAGCATCATCACCGAAAACGACACCAACTTCGCCAAAGGTGCAATGGCGCTCTTCTGTGTCAAAGAGGGCATCAAGCTCGATCTAGCGTCGGTGGCGCACCCGCAGTCAAACGGCCAGGAGGAAAGTGCAAACAACCTAATCTTGGTCGGGATAAGCCAAGACTCGTGGTGCCGCTCGTCAGGTCAGCCGGTTGCTTGATCGAAGAGTTGCCGGCTGTGTTGTGGAGCCTCCACACCATGCCGAACCGGTCAACGGGCTTCACGCCATTCTTCCTCGTATATGGTTCCGAGGCAATCATCCCTGCGGATGTCGATTTCGACTCGCCTTGTGTCACCCTGTACACGGAGGCGGATGCAAAAGAGGCAAGAGAAGATGGCGTCAATCTACTCGAGGAGGCATGGGAGCTGGCCCTAATCCGGACGGCCATCTACCAGTAGAAGCTGAGACACTACCACAACAAGAAGATCAGGCCTCTCTCCTTTCGTGAGGGGGACGTGGTACTTAGAAGAATCCAGGGAACAGCCGGCCAGCACAAGCTCTCTTCCCCATGGGAGGGACCCTTCATCATCAGCAAGGCGTTGCACGACAATGCGTACTATCTAATAGACGCCCAGAAGCTGCAGAAGCGCAAGAGAGATGACTCCGGTGAAGAAAAGGAGCGTCTATGGAACGCAGAATTGCTTCGCCCGCTCTACTGCTAGAACAAGAGAGAAAAACGTGTGCGTATGTATCCTTTACCCTTTTTGGGATTTCAATGAATGAAATGGGTGCTCCAAGCCAGTACTTGGGGCATACCTTTTTCGAGTTCATGAAAAGAGTTGTCATTACAAGAGTGGGTTCTCTCGTCCGACTCCTCGGGCTCGGGGGCTCGCTAGCCGGCCCGAACTAACTTCCTAGTCATAGTCAAATATATAATGCGCGTCGAGCCAAAACCCTTACCACCACGCACAAGCTACAGACCGGCCCCCGTCTGTCCGGCTAACGAGACCGTGGGAAGGAAGGTCGGATGCACGTAAAATTCGACTACAAAGGGGTTGCCGGCTTAGGATGGTTCGATCGCTTTTGATCTTCATTTCTAGCCAGCTTCCGCTGACTCGCTCCAAGTCTAAGTATCTCTGCGGCTTCAAAAAATCTGAGGCTGACGCCTTCGAAGGCAGAAGCCCATCCCAGTCGCAGACCGGCTCCCGGCTGTCGGACTGGCGGGGTGGATGCTGGAGGAGGCAGACTATTGGACAGACGAAAGCCAAAGGGAAACAAGAGACAGAAACACGAGCCGGCAATCACAACCTTCACAGGCACAATTTAAATAGACAAACATATATTACATTCAAAAGCATGTAAAGGCCCACGGTCGAAGTTCATTACATAACACCCCGAGTGGGTGGAACTACTGGACTAACAAAAGACGTGCAGAAAATTAAAAAAGTTTCAGTTGGTGGCGACTCCACCCGTGGCTCCGGCGTCACCAGCGGCACCTGAGGCGGAGGCGCCGGCATCGCGAGACCTTCTTGAGGTAGAGGTGTCGTCATCCGCCCGAGAGCCTTTGGCACCGCCCCTTGCGGCGGACTCGGCATAGGCCTCGTCGCTGGAGTCGACATCCTCAAATGTCGTCTCGTCGGAGCTGCCATCGGTGTTGTAAAGGGCAGTTGAAATTGATCCTCCGGGATCACGCTGCCGTCTGCCTCCCGCTCCAAGGAGTATTCGTTCCAGGCAGCGAAGGAAGCAATGTCCCTGGCCTGCACCTGCATCTCGTCTTTGATGGTTGCCAGCTCCACTTCCGTGCTGGCGCATTGTGCTGCGAGCAGGCCCAAGTTCAGGTTCTTATACCATGACTTGGCAAGGCGAAGCGCCATGTATGCCCCAGCTCGGGCAGCCGACGCACGCTAGGCATCCAAGCGATAGCTTCCTACCACAAGCCAGCGGGACAGTCGGCTCATCGACGCCGGATCCATCGCATCCGGCCAAAGTGCCTTTACCATCGCCAGCCTAGCATCCTAAAGTCGGGTCAAAGACTGCGCCAGCTCCCGCGTGCGGGCCCTCGCACCAAGGGCCACCTCCTCCACGGTCTAACCGGCGGTGGCGTCCACCTCAACACCGGCAGCACGTCGCTCGTCGCGATTGGCCTCCACGGCTGCGTACGCTGCATCCCGTGTCACTCGGAAGAGTTTTGGGGAGCAGGCACAGGGACGTGGCATGAGAAAAAGAAAAAAGAGAAGCGTTGAAAAAGAAGACAAGACAAGGCAAGGACGGCTCAGGGTTGAGGAGAATGTTGACCTTGCCCGCCTCCTCTAGAGCCTCGCAGTCCCGAACCACACGCTCCTGAGCCAGGCGGGTGATCTCACCCCAAAGGGCCTCGGCCACCTCGGTCTCCCTCGCCAATTAGGCATTCACGTCCTTCAGGGCGGCATCCTACTGTGCCTTCTCATCAAGGTGCATCTTCTCCAAATGCTCCAGGTCAGCGGCATGGGAGGCATCCTTTTGCATCAAGGCGTCGTTGTGCGCGACTCGCAGCTGCCCCAGCTCCATCTGATGGGCCGCCTTGCGGTCCTTCTTTTTCGTCTGGAGAAGTTCCACCTCCTAACGCAGATGGTCGTCTTCACCATGCATGGCGTCGCGCTCCGTGACGGCTTGGTCAAGCCGGCCTTGAAGGTCGCTGGTCCGACTCTCGGCCTCTTGGAGCCGGGCCAGCAGCGCGTTATGAGCTTGTGCTTGGCCTACGGGGAAAAGAACAAAAACAAATCAAGAATAAGATTCCGCCCGGCGGATTCCCGACCGGCCCGATTCTCGGGGGCTACACCTAGTGGGTGCGCTTGCATGCCCCCACTGAAAGGGAAAGAAGAAAACAAGCCGTCGCGAGTAAGACTCGGCCCGACTCTCGGGAGCTACACCCAGTGGGTGCGCTGGTGCGCCCCCACTGAAGCAAACAAAGAAGAAGAAGAAAAATCTAGATCGAAAGGTGTGGGAATTAAAAACACACCACGGTCCATTCCTTGAGACGGTTCAGGTCTTCTCGGGCCACCAGGGCTACCTGCGCCACCTTGTCACGGCTGCGGGAATACGCCACCACAAGCGCAGGGACCCCACTCAGCATGGCGCCAGGAGGCAAGGTCGCGTGGCTTGCCCTTGCCGTGCTCGAGGACTCTATGGGCCGGCTCCCGAAGAAGGGGCCAGCTCCGAAGGCGGATGGGTCGCGGCCGGACGCGGCCATGGTGTCGTCTCCTGGCAGCGTGCTTTGGGTCGCTTCCTTTGACGCATCGGACCGGTGAGACACCTGCGGACCCTCGGTCCGTGCGGTCTTGTCCTTCACCACAAGGGATGTCTCCGTGTTGGGTGGCGGGATCTCCGCTCCCGGCGCATCCATCGACGCCTCCGGTGCGGTGTCTGTTCCGGCGTCAGGCGCGTCGGGCGCCATATCGAGATCCACTTGTGCGGAGGCAAATCCTGGCCCGGTGGCCTTGGCGGTCTCAGCCGCGCTTGCTCCAGCATGAGACGGCTCGCTGGTCTGGGCCTCCACATTCGCCCGCGAAGCGGGATCGTGCTTCATTTTGGATCGCCTCTCCTTGGTGGCTCGCTTCTGAGCAGGGCCGGCTGCGCGCTTGCCGTGTTGGTCCCGGTTCGCAGCTGCCTTTCGGGCCGCCTCCTCCGAGGGATGATTCTCCTGCTCGATCAGCGCCTTCTTGGCGGCATCATCCTCGGCCCAGGCGGCCTGCTTTGAAGTGGCGGTGTCATCCTCCTCCATCGCCTGGGCGTCCATGTTTGCCATAAATTGGTAAGAAGGGATTTCCTACCAGGAATCAAGAAAGGGGGGAAGAAAAGAGGAATGCAATTACTTACCCAACGACAACACGAACTGGCCATCTACTGACGGTGGCTGGGCCAACTTGCTGCTTCTTCGAGCCGCCCCCGCGACCTCCAACCAGAGGCCCTGCTGCGGTTCGTTTGGGGGTCGGCTTGGCAGTAGCGACCTGCTTGCCTTTCCATCGCGCTCCTTCACCGTCCACGGCCGGCTCGCGGGCGGTTCGACGTTGTCGTGTCACAGGATGACTGGAGACCTTCTCTAGCTCTACCAGGTCTTCCACGTCGACTACACCATGCAATGGAGGCGACACCTCGTCATCATCTATCCAGTTAAGCAATCTAGACGCGAAAAACTCATCGGCCGGCTCGGTTCCCTCTGACTCCGCCACCTCCTCCACCTCTTCGGAGGCGGATGATTGAGGCTCCACCTCATCCTCATCCTCGATCTCGGCGGGGTACGACACCTCCACGTCGATAGCCGGCGGCTAGTAGACTTGCAGACGCTTGAATAGCTGGTGACATAGCGGGCGTCCGGCGTCAGAATCCGGATGGTATCCAAAGAAAAAACAAGAAACATTATCAATGAAGAAGCATACCGTCGGAGCCGGGTGGTCTCGGTCGTAAGGGTCCATGCCCCATTCCCATGCAACGTCGTTATCCATGGAGGCGGAGGAGATCAAGTTCACCTGCTGTGCTACCCTGCCGGCTCGCGCGTTCTTCGTCGAGAGCCGGCATGGGTCATGTTAGCCGCCCATTTGGTAGATCAAGTGTAGCCAACACTTCAGAGGCAGGATCCAGCATGCCACCATGGTGTCGAGCAAGTCCTCGACCAGAAGGCCTCGGGTCTTCAAAAGCTCGAGGTGAGCGCATATCTGCTTCACCTCTAAGATGGGCTTCGGAAGCGAGCTCTTCCAGTTCAGCTTCGTAGTCGGCAGGGCGATGGCGAAAGGAGGCATGTTGATGTTGTTAGGGAACGTTGCATGGGAAACAAAATTTTATTACGCACACAAAGACCTATCATGGTGATGTCCATCTACGAGAGGAGATTTGGATCTACGTACCCTTGTAGATCGCACAGCAGGAAGCGTTAAGAAACGCGGTTGATATAGTGGAACATCCTCACGTCCCTCGATCCGCCCCATGAACCGTCCCGCGATCCATCCCACGACACGTTCCGATCTAGCGCCGAACGGACAGCACCTCCGCGTTCAGAACACGTACAACTCGATGATGATCTCGGCCTTCTTGATCCAGCAAGAAAGATGGAGAAGTAGATGAGTTCTCTGGCAGCGTGACGGCGCGCCGGTGGTGGTGATGATCTACTCCTGCAAGGCTCCGCCCGAGCTCCGCAGAAATCCGATCTAGAGGTAAAACTATGTGGTATAGGGTTGAGTTGCACGTGGCAAAAGTTGTCTCAAATCAGCCCTAAATCACCACTATATATAGGATGGAGGGGGGGGGCTAGCCTTGAGGGACAAGCCCTCAAGGTGCGCCGGCCAAGGGGAGGAGGAGGACTCCTCCTCCAATTTGGTTTGGGAAGGAGGAGTCCTCCTCTTCCTTCCCACCTTCCTCTTTCCCTTTTTCTTTTATTTTCCTCTGGTATTTTCTTATGTGGCACCATGGGCCCCTTGGGCTGACTCCACCAGCCCACTAAGGACTTGTGGAGCCACCCTAGTGCATTGGGCTCACTCCCGGGTGGGTGGGCCCCTCCCGGTGAACTCCCGGAACCCATTCGTCACTCCCGGTACACTTCCAGAATTGCCCAAAACTTTCCGGCGACCAAATGAAACCATCCTATATATTAATCTTCATTTCCAGACCATTCCAGAAACCCTCATGACGTCCGTGATTTCATCCGAGACTCCGAACAACATTCGTTAACCACACATATAACTCAACTATACTAAAACATCGCCGAAACTTAAGTGTGCAAACCCTGCGGGTTCGAGAACTATGTAGACATGCCCCGAGGCACTCCTCGGTCAATATCCAATAGTGGGACCTGGATGCCCATGTTGGATCCTACATATTCTTCGAAGATCTTATCGGTTGAACCTCAGTGTCAAGGATTCATATAATCCCGTATGTCATTCCCTTTGTCCTTCGGTATGTTACTTGCCCGAGATTCGATCGTCGGTATCCGCATACCTATTTCAATCTCGTTACCAGCAAGTCTCTTTACTCGTTCCGTAATACAAGATCCCGTGACTTACACTTACTCACGTTGCTTGCAAGGCTTGTGTGTAATGTTGTATTATCGAGTGGGCCCCGAGATACCTCTCCGTCACACGGAGTGACAAATCCCAGTCTTGATCCATACTAACTCAACGGACTCCTTCGGAGATACCTGTAGAGCACCTTTATAGTCACCCAGTTACATTGTGACGTTTGATGCACACAAGGTATTCCTCCGGTGCCAGTGAGTTATATGATCTCATGGTCATAGGAATAAATACTTGACACGCAGAAAACAATAGCAATAAAACGACACGATCAATATGCTACATTCTTAGTTTGGGTCTTGTCCATCACATGATTCTCCTAATGATGTGATCCCGTTATCAAGTGACAACACTTGTCTATGGTTAGGAAACCTTGATCATCTTTGATCAATGAGCTAGTCAACTAGAGGCTTACTAGGGACAGTGTTTTGTCTATGTATCCACACATGTATTTGAGTTTCCAATCAATACAACTATAGCATGGATAATAAATGATTATCACGAACAAAGAAATATAATAATAACTAATTTATTATTTCCTCTAGGACATATTTCCAAGAGATGTAGTCGTGCAGGGGATTCACAGTCTTCACACAGAAGAATCCCCTCTGCCACTTCTTCATCGAGTCCTAGAGAGGAAGCTTCGGGAAGCCAGAGGCGGACCAGTGATGAACAAGTGCGGCACTGCAAGGGGTAACCTTCATGACGCCGGGAACATTGGTCGACACTGACTGCCGCTTGAAGAAAAATCGGTCACGCCACAAGTACAACCGGGGTTCAATCCCCACGAATCCCTCGCACAGGGTGATGAAGGCCGCCAACTGGAGGACGACATTCGGCGCAAGGTGGTGTGGCTGTAGGCCGAAGTGTACCACGAAGCGTGAGAAGAAGTTACTTGCGGGGAGCCCGAACCCGCGGAAGAAGTGCTCGTTGAAGACCCACTTCACCCTCTCGTGGGGTCGAAGATCCTTCTGCGTCAGGGAGGCGCACCACAACAAGCTCCTCCGAGGGCAACATACGGCGATGGTGGAGCACCTCAATGTGCCCATCGATGACGAGGCTGCCTTCCCAGGCGCCCCGGGATTTCGCCTTCTCGGCGACGGTTTGGGACATGGCGGAGCGGCAGCGAAAAGCTCTAAGGAATGCGCGAAGCTCCGGCGGCGAATATGCGAACGGTGCCTCTCCCTCTCTCTCTCTCTCTCTCTCTCTTGCTCTGGGAGGTAAGGGGCGCTGGAGTGGAGCAGGACGGGGGAAAATGGCCTCTTTGGCGCCCCCGCTTGCCCATTTAAACCACATAAGATATCGTGGGGAGGGGATCCTATGCGCACGATGCCCACCCCCTCCGTACTATGCGGGAGCCTTAATGTGCTCCGAAATACCAACCGTCTCCGCGTATCCATACTGGATCCCCTCGCACGGGCCGAGGGCGCGACATGGCGGGCCCCATGACGCAGGCCCAGTCCCGTCATGCGCGTGGCTTGTCAGGGTGCGGCGCCCAAAGCCCGACACGTGGTGCACTAGTGCTGCGAACGAAGAAGTTGAGGCGTCCGCCAGAAGCCTTCCGGCTCCCGGCCCGATTGTCTCCCACACTACGGCTCTCAATGCCCACGATCCGGATACTCAAGCCGGCGAGGCCCTTCGCCTCGAGACGGCGGACCTCCCCTACTTCGGGGACTACTGATTATGCTATTGATCAACATGCTAGAGGTCCTAGGTTCGGTTCCTTGGTGCCTCAATTTTGGCATGTTTTTCTTGCACACACATAGTCAGTTCCTTGGGCCTGATACAATCCTCGGTCGTTGCACTATGTTGCAATTCGGTCCATGCATATATTTTCTTGTTGCGATTTTATTTTTCGAGACATGCATTGTTGTATAAGATGCGACGTTTTCCATTTTGTAGATGCCATGTTAGTCGCGGGTATCCCCATATTCATGCCTTCGGCATATGGGAACCGGGTAACTGGGATCATCCCATCGTTCTCTGGCATAACACGCACACACTCCCAATTCATTTGCACTGGTATCTCATTGAGTTACCGGAGCCGGAACGTTTCATGGTTGTCATTTGCATGCGTTTTGCATTCATGGCATAGTGTCTTGTGTTGCACATATCTGGTAGACCCTAGCTCTGTTCAAATGTTCTAAGGTGTAAACCGACTAGAATGACGTGTAGAATCACATGCTTCACCTATTGCCATGCCATGCCTTGCATATTTTAAACTCGAGATGCATCATATTAGGGTTTGCATCATATCGTGCATGTGTGTGGTGAATGTCGTGTGTTGATGCTTGTTTCCGATTTGCTTCGTCTCGATATAGTTCCGTAAGCGTGTCGGAAAGTGAGGATTTGTTCGACTACGTCGGTTCGTCCGCTTCACGGAGTCGTTCTTCTTCCAGGTGGGATCACAGGCAAGATGATCATTTCCCTAGATACCATTACTATCATTGCCATGCTAGTTGTTTTGTTTCTATCGTTATGGCCCGCTGCCAACCACCTGTTAAATATTAGCCTCCCAACATTGCCATGAAAACCTTCAACCTTTCTACAACCTAGAAAACCACTGAGTGGCTATGTTACCGCTTGCTTAACCATTGAATAGTGTTGCTAGTTGCAGGTGAAGTTGCTTCCATGTGCCAACATGGGTTCCTTGTTATATCACCATATTATTGCTAATTAATTTAATGCACCTATATACTTTGGTAAAAGGTGGAAGGCTCGGCCTTTCTAGCTGGTGTTTTTATCCACCTTTGTCGCCTTAGTTTCGGCTACCGGTGTAATGTTCCATAAATGAGCGCTCCTAACATGCTTGGGGTTGTTACGGGTACCCCCTAGGTTCTCGTTTTGGGATAAAACTCGTCTGGCAAGGCCCAACATTGGTACTATATTTTCCCAACATAATAATTCTGTTAATACTGAAAAATATAGGGCGTCATGAACCCGAGGAGTAATTCAACATAATACAGGGAGGGCCAGAGCTGATGGTGCTGGTCCAAAGCAGAGCACTGTGCGGGGCCAACCCGGGGGAACTCGGGTGATGTCTATCAAGCCATGTACACTAGCTTATCCGTCGTGTCCTGAGAACGAGATATGCGGCTTGTATCAGGATCGTCGACGAGCCGGGCGGCCTTGCTGGACTTGTTTTACCTTTCTCGAGCGTCTTGTTCGTGGGATTTCGAGGATGCTTTGGGTTATCTCGAGGTTGAGGTTTTCCAATAGGAACCCGAGGAGATCACGGGTTTCCCTGATTGAGGTCATTCCGTCGCAGCGTGTGGTAGTTTGTGATGGACTAACTGGAGTACCCCTGGAGGGTTAAATCTTTTGGAAAGCCATGCCCGCGGTTATGTGGCAACGTGGAAGCTTTGTTTAACATCTGGTTCTAGATAACTTGAAGTAAGCTTAATTAAAATGTGCCAACTGAGTGCCTAACCGTGATTGTCTCTTTCGCGAGGTCCTTCTCCGATTGAGGAAATGGTGGGGTTATGTCTAACGTAAGTAGGTGTTCCGAATCATTCATTTTATCATCAGTAATTCACGTCCGCTATGCATAGATCTTCCCCCTCTTTTATTCTTGTACTCGTAAGTTAGTCACCTCAAATAAATGCTTAGTCGCTTGCTGCAGCCTCACCACTTACCCATACCTCACCCATTAAGCTTTGCTAGTCTTGATACCTTTGGAAATGAGATTGTTGTGTCCCTGTGGCTCACAGATTACTACAACACAAGTTGCAGGTACAGGTAAAGATTTACTTTGACGTGAGCACACTGATTGTGCTATTTGGAGTTTCTTCTTCTTCCTCTTCGTCGATCTCGGATGGGTTCCAGGCTGGCAACCTGGGATAGCAAGGATGGACGTCATTCTTTCATCGTTTGTTTTCGTCCGTAGTCGGACCCTGCTCTTGTACATGATGATGAAATATGGTTGTATTGATGTGACTCTAATGTAACTTGTGGCGAGTGTAAGCCAACTCCTTATACTCACCTTTTCAGTACATGTACTAGTAATGATATCCATTCTTGCGGGACGATGAGATGAGTTTCTACCCCTGTCGAGGCCCTCACGCCAAAATAAGGATTGGACCGACCCTTGGGCGTGACAAGTTGGTATTAGTGCAGTATCGACCTAGGAGCCCCCTTGATTGATCGAAATTGGTCGAGTCGAGTCTTGTGAAAAACTACTTTGAGTCTAGTTATATATCGCAGAGTAGGATTCTTTTTTCTCCTCTTCTATGCTGTCGTGAGGAATCTTGACGTAAGAAGTTTAATTCTACTCCTCTTCTCACTCAATTTTTTTAGGATCACGCGGATATTTTTGGAATCTACATGATGTATATGTGACGGAGTTCTGACTTGGTGCCTCCGGCTATGTTGATTTTATTCCGGGGAGTTGAGCTCCAAGGGATTCTTGAGCACATCGTTATCATTCAGATTTCTTAGTATCTCAGGACGAAGGATGTTTGAAATTGCTTCAATACTAGTAGTGGTGAGATAAGCCCGGCATCCCTAGTACTGGTGTAGAGAGTTCGGGGGTACCGCCATACTTGGTATCATTGTCATTACGAGGGTGTTAGATAGATGAGTTTCTGAGATCTTTGGTTATGTGTTGACGGATGTGATACATTGGATGGGTTAGATACTAGGAGTTGAGTGATGAATTTCTCCTTGTATCCGTGTACCCGATGGCATGACCAGAAAATTTTGGAAGTTCTTAGGTGGTAATTCAAGTAGTTACTTATAGGACAATCTTCCAACAGAAGCATGATGTGAGCTTGGGGTTCGACATCTAGTGGATTCGTTTGTTCACGGTCGTCTTACAACGGTTCTTGTTGTGTCTTAAAGAGTCCTTGTAGCTTGCTACGACTCGGGGACGCTTCGTATGTCATGTCCACTGCCTTGTACATGATGGCTATTGTAGGATAGAGCCCGTGCGATCCTATCCACGAAAATATCGGACGAAATCTCTGTCATGAATTTGTTCCGGCTTGTTTCGTAAGCCTCGTCCTTTGTTTTGTTGGAGTATGGTAATTCAAGTTTCTTCAATGTCAAGTGGTGAATTCATATCTTTTCCAAGAGGTGTTCTCATATTTTTATGGGAATGCAAATTCTTTTGCTCAATCAAGTTTTCTTATCAATTCTTTTCAACCGGTGTGCTTATCTTCAAGTGAATTCAATCCTTTCCAATTTTTCAAGATCAATCTCTCATTTCTTTGCGGAGTTCATCTCATTTGTCCCAAGTTGTCTTTGTTTTTCCCACCCTCCCTCCCTTTTTCTTCAATGTTTCAGTTAACATCCAAGTGCATTTAAATTCATTGTTGCTTCCGCTATTTTTTCTTCCGTTTCGTAACCGGTGATTCATTGTGAAGATTCTTAGGAGGTTAGGGTTCATATTTCTTCATTCTTGTTTTCTTCTTCGGTGAATTCAATTCAAGCTATCCGTGTTCATCATATCCTTTTCATCCTCCAAATTCTTTCCCATGTTGAAAATTCTTATCAAGTATTTCTTGTTATTCATCCTCTCTGTTCTATCCGGAGTGCTGAAGATTCTCAGAAGCTTTTTGTTTTCAATCCTTTCAATTATTTCAAGGTTCCCAACCTCATCAAGTTTTCAGTTATACCGGTGCGGTATCTCTATCTTTGTGAGCAATCTTTTCAACGGTGTTTCTTTTGAGTGGGCCCATAACCCACATGGGTTTCTCAGGATCTTACCTGGCTATTCTAATATTTTTCGTAGATCTCTAATTCTTTTCTACTATGACGTAAGTATGAATTCCATCAGTCATATTCCTTCCTCAAGGTCATTCTGAATTATTTCATCATTGGCTCAACTTTTCATATTCTTATTCCGGAGTGTCTTAGTTATTCTTGGTGGTGTTCTCCTCATCATTTTCAACTTGGAAGACCGAAGGAGTGTTTCTCTCAAATCTTGCTCCATTCTCTTGAAGATTCATCATTTCAGCTTTGTGTTATCATCTTGATTTGTTTCCAATCATGAGAATTCCTTCCATATCTAACCGGTGCATTTCCGAGTTGTTTTCATCTCTCGATCCTCCGAAGGCCATCATTTTAGAAGGATTCTTCATTCTTAGCTTTCAACTTTCATTCTCAAATTCTTCTCAATTGTTGTCTCTTCGTTCGTCTCTCAATTATTCCGGTGCCTCATTCAAGATTTTTGTTAGGCTGATCATGAACTTTTCATTCTCAAGGTGTTCTTCAAGATTCTTGTGGTAGTACCTCTGGTATTCTATCTCTTGCATTTCAAAATGCAATTCTTCCTTCGTTATCCTTTGAGGCAGTTTTATAGCGTTCTTGTTAGTGGAGGAGTCTCTAAGAGAAGTTATTTCAAGAATGAGATATTTAAACCCACCGAAATGATCATGAGATATTTTCAACCCATGACTTCTTCATTGAGCTATCTTGGTTTAGACTGCACCTAAAGCTTTGTCTAAGGATTGTTGATATTATGGTGTTCCCATTAATCCAAGTTTTCAATGTTTCCTCTTGCTATAAGAAGTTTTGCCTTTCTTGTTGCATTCAATCAATCCTTGTTTCTGTTAGTGGTTGCTTGTCACCTCGTTATTTGGTATGGTATTCATAAGTCCACTACAAGCTATTCTTTTCGTTTTTAGTTTCCAACAACTCCGTTCTATTCTTCTTGAAAGGATGCTTGCCAAATTCAATTGTGGTAGAAATTGTCATTTTGTTCTCCATTCCTTATTCCCGATGATCTAGTTCCTATTCTTTGTTTCGGAGGTGTTGTGATGTGGCTCTCTTTTATCGATTATCTAGTTTTGTCAAGATCGTGTTCTTTCCTTTCTTATTCAATTAACCGAAGTGTTGTGTCTTCTTTCATGTTATATCCTTGCTTATCAATTTAGTTGGTTTGTTGTGAATCTTGTTCTTTCCATCTTATCAAATTGTTGTCCTCAATTTCCTACCGGAGTGCTCCCGAAATTTCATGTGAATTATTGCTTGTTTCTGATATCATTCTTCATCTCTTTGCAACCTTCAAGGATCGTTGGTTTCACCCATTTTTCAAAGAAGCGACTAAGTTTTACCTCTCCTTCTCTTCCTCTTACCCTTTCATTCTTAGATCTCGGGGCGAGATCTCTTGTTAGTGTAGGAGAGTTGTGACAGCCCGAGACCGATGCTCCAAAAGATTCCCCTTTTATTCTATTGCCACCATGCGATCAGATTATCTGTCGCATTCATCACCGCATCATTCGCATCATCCACATTGCGTTGGCACTCCGTTGCCGCAATTTTTCAAAACTTGCATCCTTTATTAGTTGCCGGTTCTCTCGGTGTTCGTCGTTGACCGTTTTGAGACCGACCACACTCGCACGCGCCCGTGACATCGTTAAACTATGTCGCCGGTTGCCGCTTTTCCTCTCATCCCCGCCTAGCCCCTCTTCACAGTGCACCGACCTGCGTATAATCTAGTTTGAAAACCTCCGGTACCCGAAACCCACGGTCGTAATGTTGGAAATATGACCTAGAGGCAATAATAAATTGGTTATTATTATATTTCTTTGTTCGTGATAATCATTTATTATCCATGCTATAATTGTATTGATTGGAAACTCAAATACATGTGTGGATACATAGACAAAACATTGTCCCTAATAAGCCTCTAGTTGACTAGCTCGTTGATCGAAGATGGTCAAGGTTTCCTAACCATAGACAAGTGTTGTCACTTGATAACGGGATCACATCATTAGGAGAATCATGTGATGGACAAGACCCAAACTATGAACGTAGCATATTGATCGTGTCGTTTTATTGCTATTGTTTTCTGCGTGTCAAGTATTTGTTCCTATGACCATGAGATCATATAACTCACTGGCACCGGAGGAATACCTTATGTGCATCAAACGTCACAACGTAACTGGGTGACTATAAAGGTGCTCTATAGGTATATCCGAAGGTGTCCATTGAGTTAGTATGGATCAAGACTGGGATTTGTCACTCCGTGTGACGGAGAGGTATCTCGGGGCCCACTCGTTAATACAACATCACACACAAGCCTTGCAAGCAATGTGACTAAGTGTAAGTCACGGGACCTTGTATTACGGAACGAGTAAAGAGACTTGTTGGTAACGAGGTTGAAATAGGTATGTGGATACCGACGATCAAATCTTGGGCAAGTAACATACCGAAGGACAAAGGGAATGACATACAGGATTTTATGAATCCTTGACACTGAGGTTCAACCGATAAGATCTTCAGAGAATATGTAGGATCCAATATGGGCATCCAGGCCCCGCTATTGGATATTGACCGAGGAGTACCTCGGGGCATCTCTACATAGTTCTTGAACCCGCAGGGTCTGCACACTTAAGGTTCGATGATGTTTTAGTATAATTGAGTTATATGTGTGATTACTGAATGTTGTTCGGAGTCCCGGATGAGATCACAAACGTCACGAGGGTTTCCGAAATGGTACGGAAACGAAGATTGATATATAGGATGGCTTCATTTGGTTACCGGAAGGTTTTCGGGCATTACCGGGAATGTACCGGGAGTGACGAATGGGTTCCGGAAGTTCACCGGGAGGGGGGCAACCCACCCGGGGGAAGCCCAATGGCCCTAGGGGTGGCTCACCAGCCCTTAGTGGGCTGGTGGGACAGCCAAAGAAGGCCTTGGCGCCATAAGAAGAAAACCAAAGAAAAAAAGGGGAGGTGGGAAGGAAGAGAAGGAGTCCACTTTCAATCCTATTTCGAGTAGGATTGGAGTAGGAATCCTACTCCCCTCCTGGTCGGCGCCCCCTTGGGGACTTGGTCCTCAAGGCAAGCCTCCTCCCCCTCCATCCTATATATAGTGGTGATTTAGGGCTGATTTGAGACAACTTTTGCCACGTGCAACTCAGATCTAGACACCATAGTTTTACCTCTAGATCGTATTTCTGCGGAGCTCGGGCAGAGCCCTGCAGGAGTAGATCATCACCACCACCGGAACGCCATCACGCTGCCGGAGAACTCATCTACTTCTCCGTCTTGCTTGCTGGATCAAGAAGGCTGAGATTATCGTCGAGATGTACGTGTGCTGAACACGGGGGTGTCGTCCGTTCGGCACTAGATCGGAGCGGATCGTGGGACGGATCGCGGGACGGTTCGCGGAGCGGATCGAGGGACGTGAGGACGTTCCACTACATCAACCGAGTTTCTTAATGCTTCCTGTTGTGCGATCTACAAGGGTACGTAGATCCAAATCTCCACTCGTAGATGGACATCACCATGATAGGTCTTCGTGTGCGTAGGAAAATTTTTGTTCCCCATGCAACGTTCCCCAACACGGAACCGTTGGGTCCAGATCAACCCTGTTTTACCGCAAACCATCATCGGTTTGGCCATTGGACTCCCTAACCTAATTATCTCGACCACCCGATCTAAATCGGAAGGTCCAGATGCCCCTAAAACCTAACCAGTAGGTATATATAGACCAACCCTAGACCTGAACCTAGCCTAATCCCTAATTATGCTCCACCTTGTCCCAACCCGCCGCCGTGAGCATCTCCTCCATCGGGATCCATCCCTCAGCCGACGGAGCAGCGAAACCCTTCTTCCCTGCCCTCTCTCTTTCTTATTCCTTCCCCAAAATTTCCCTCTCTGAAGACTCTGTTTGTCTTGTTTTCTTCAGCCAACAGCAGAATCGATGCCAACTCCTGCTGCCTTCCATCGGCGACGTCACGTGCCGATCTCGCCGGTGAGACCCCGCTCCCTCATGTCCCCGTTTCTCCCCTTCTTCTCTCTCTAACCTCACATGCTCTCCCTATCTTTCTGCAGGAGCAGCAACAACCATGGGAGCTTGTGTGAGCTCGAGTCCATCTTGCCGTTGTCGGGAATCAACTCCCCTCGGATGGATCCGTGACCCAACGCCCCATCCATAAGGTTTCGTTTTGTTTCGTAGATCCATTCTGGTTCGTATGTAGTTAAGCCAAGCTGCTGTTTTCGTCCACAAACACCGTGCTAGCCAAGCTGGTCATTGCCGCGCGCAGTGGTTCGAGGGGTGTGGGGTTCGAATCCTAGTTGCCCCTGTTTTTCATTTCTATTTTGTTGTGTGTTAGTTCTGATTCGCTCGTTGTCATGATTCATCTAGAGCAGCGCCCCTATTTGACACAAACGCAACCAAGTTGCTGTGGTTAGCGCCACTGGTTTGTATCCAGGAAATGGTGGGTTTGAGTCCCAGATTTTCTGATTTTTGCAGTACGTTTTTACTTCTGCTTTTATGTGTGCTTTTTAGAGTATCACTAGTGCGACTGTTCATCTACAACCACAACCTTTGTAATCACTAGCACCTACATGTCATGTTGGTTATGTTGTTGATCAACATGCTAGAGGTCCTGGGTTTAATTCCTTGGTGCCTCAATTTTGCCATATTTTTTTTGCACACACATAGTCAGTTCCTTGGCCCTGATCCAATCCTGGTTCGCTGCACTATGTTGTAATTCGGCAGATGCATATATTTTCTTGCTGCGATTTTATTTTTCGAGACATGCATTGTTGTATGAGATGCGACATTGTCCATTTCGTATATGCCATGTTAGTCGCAGGTATCCCCATATTCATGCCTCCGGCACATGGGAACCGGGTAATCGGGATCATCCCATCGTTCTCTGGCATGACACGCACATACTCCCAATTCATTTGCACCGATATCTCATCGAGTTACCGGAGCCGGAACGTGTCGTGGTTGTCATTTGCATGCGTTTTGCATTCATGGCATAGTATCTTGTGTTGCACATATCTGGTAGACTATAGCTGTGTCAAATGTTCTAAGGTATAAACCGACTAGAATGACGTGTAGAATCACATGCTTCACCTATTGCCATGCCATGCCTTGCATATTTTAAACTCGACATGCATCATATTAGGGTGTGCATCATATCGTGCATGTGTGTGGTGAATGTCGTGTGTTGATGCTTGTTTCCGGTTTGCTTCGTCTCGGTAGAGTTCCGCAAGCGTGTCGGAATGTGAGGATCTGTTCGACTACGTCGGTTCGTGTGCTTCACGGAGTCGTTCTTCTTCCAAGCGGGATCACACGCAAGATGATCATTTTCCTAGATGCCATTACTATCATTGTCATGCTAGTTGTTTTGTTTCTATCGTTATGTCTTGCTGCCTACCACCTGTTAAATATCAGCCTCCCAACATTGCCATGAAAACCTTCAACCTTTCTACAACCTAGTAAACCACTGAATGGCTATGTTACCGCATGCTTAATCATTGAATAGTGTTGCTAGTTGCAGGTGCAGTTGCTTCCATGTACCAACATGGGTTCCTTGTTATATCACCATATTATTGCTAATTAATTTAATGCACCTATATACTTGGTAAAAGGTGGAAGGCTCAGCCTTTCTAGTCTGGTGTTTTGTTCCACCTTTGCCACCTTAGTTTCGGCTACCGGTGTTATGTTCCATAAATGAGCGCTCCTAACATGCTTGGGGTTGTTATGGGGACCCCCTAGGTTTTCGTTTTGGGATAAAACTCGTCTGGCAAGGCCCACCATTGGTACTATATTTCCCAACATAATAATGCTATTAATACTGAAAAACATAGGGCATCATGAACCCGAGGAGTAATTCAACATAATACAGGGAGGGCCAGTGTTGATGGTGCTGGTCCAAAATAGAGCACTGTGCGGGGCTAACCCGGGGCAACTCGGGTGATGTCTATGAGGCCCTGTACACTAGCTTACCTGTCGTGTCCTGAGAACGAGATACGCGGCTCCTATCAGGATCATCGACACGCCGGCGGCCTTGCTGGACTTGTTTTACCTTTCTCGAGCGTCTTGTGCGAGGGATTCCGACGATGCTTTGGGTTATCTCGAGGTTGAGGTTTTCCAATAGGAACTTGAGGAGATCACGGGTTTCCCTAATCGAGGTCATTTCGTCGTAGCGTGTGGTAGTTTGTGATGGACTAGTTGGAGCACCCGTGCAGGGTTAAATCTTTCAGAAAGCCATGCCAGCGGTTATGTGGCAATGTGGAAACTTTGTTTAACATCCGACTCTAGATAAGTTGAAGTAAGCTTAATTAAATTATGCCAACTGAGTGCGTAACTGTGATTGTCTCTTTCGCGAGCTCCTTCTCCGATCGAGGACACGGTGGGGTTATGTCTCACGTAAGTAGGTGTTCAGGATCATTCATTTGATCATCAGTAGTTCACGTCCACTGTGCGTAGATCTTCCCCCTCTTTTATTCTTGTATTCGTAAGTTAGCCACCTCAAATAAATGCTTAGTCGCTTGCTGCAGCCTCGCCACTTAACCATACCTCATCCATTAAGCTTTACTAGTCTTGATACCTTTGGAAATGAGATTACTGAATCCATGTGGCTCACAGATTACTACAACACCAGTTGTAGGTACAGGTAAAGAGTTACTTTGACGTGAGCGCGCTGATTGTGCTATTTGGAGTTTCTTCTTGTTCTTCATCATCGATCTAGGATGGGTTCCATGCCTGCAACCAGGGATAGCAAGGATGGACGTCGTTCTTTTATCGTTTGTTTTCATCCGTAGTCGGGCCCTACTCTTCTACATGATGATTGTATATGGTTGTATTGATGTGACTCTGATGTAGCTTATGGAGAGTGTAAGCCAACTCCTTATACCCACCTTTTCAATACATGTACTTGTAATGATATCCATTCTTGCAAAACGATGAGATGCGTTCATATCCCTGTCGAGGCCCCCGCGCCAAAATAAGGATAGGACCGCATCTTGGGCGTGACATTCTGTTTCTACAAGAATTTGATTTTCATATCATTGATAGGGAAGGAGTCGAGAACACCGTAGCTGATAACTTGTCTAGGTTAGAAAATGTTCTTGATAATCCACTTCCTATTGCTGATAGCTTTCCTCATGAACAACTAGTTGTGGTCAATGTTTCTCATAACACACCATGGTTTGCTGATTATGCTAATTACATTATTGCTAAATACATACCACCTAGTTTCACCTATCAACAAAATAAAAAAAATCTTCTTTGATTTAAGACATTTCTTTTGGGATGACCCACGTGTTTATAAAGATGAAGTAGATGGTATTATTAGACGTTGTATACCTGAGCATGAACATGAACAAATCCTTCGAAAGTGTCACTCAGAGGCTTATGGAGGGCACCATGCGGGAGATAGAACTGCACACAAGGTATTATAGTTTGGATTTTATTGACCTACTCTTTTTTAAAGATTATCGTAAGTTTGCCCTTTCTTGTGATGAATGTCAAAGAATTGGTAATATAAGTATACGTCGGGAAATGCCTATGAATTATTCACTTGTTATTGAACCATTTGATGTTTGTGGATTAGATTATATGGGACCTTGTCCTTCCTCTAATGGGTATACACATATTTTGGTTGTTGTTTATTATGTCACTAAATGTGTAGAAGCTATTCCAACCAATAGTGCTGATCATAACACCTCTATTAAAATTCTTAAGGAACTTATTTTCCCACGTTTTGGAGTCCCTAGATACTTAATGACTGATGGTGATTCACATTTTATTCATGGTGATTTTTGTAAGTTGCTTGCTAGATATGATGTTAACCATAGAATTGCATCTCCCTATCATCCAGAGTCTAGTGGTCAAGTAGAATTAACCAATAGAGAAGTAAAATTAATATTGCAAAATACTCTCAATAGGTCCCGAAAGAATTGGTCTAAGAAATTAGATGATTCATTGTTGGCCTATAGAACAACTTATAAAAATCCTATGGGTATGTCTCCTTATAAAATGGTTTATGGGAAAGCATGTCATTTACCTCTTGAGTTAGAACATAAAGCTTATTGGGCAATTAAAGAAGTCACCTATGATTTCAAACTTGCTGGTGAAAAGAGGTTATTTGATATTAGCTCATTAGATGAATGGAGAACCCAAGCCTATGAAAATGCCAAACTATTCAAAGAAAAAGTTAAAAGATGGCATGACAAAAGAATCCAAAAGCGAGAATTCAAAGTTGGTGAATATGCTCTATTGTACACTACTCGTCTTAGATTTTTTGCAGGAAAACTTCTCTCCAAATGGGAAGGACCATATATCATCGAAGAAGTTTATCGGTCTGGAGCTATTAAGATCAATAACCCCAAAGGCACTAATCCGAAGATGGTCAACGGACAAAGAATAAAGCACTATATTTCAGGTACACCAATTAATGTTGAAACAAATATTATCCAAACCATGACATCGGAGGAGTACATTAGGGAGAACTTCAAGAACAATCCAGAACCCTTAAAAGGAAGAGGTATGTGATATGGTAAGTGAAAGGACGTGGATGTCGCCTAGAGGGGGAGGGGTGAATAGGCGCTTTAAAATAATTACGGTTTAGACTTGAACAAATGTGGAATAAAACTAACGTTTAATTTGTCAAGCACAAAACCTAAAAAAACTAGGCTCACCTATGTGCACCAACAACTTATGCTAAGCAAGATAAACAACTAAGTGATAGCGAGATATATAACAAGAAACAATATGGCTATCACAAAGTAAATTGCATAAGTAAAGGGTTCGGGTAAGAGATAACCGAGGCACGCGGAGACGACGATATATCCCGAAGGTCACACCCTTGTGGATGCTAATCTCCGTTTGGAGCGGTGTGGAGGCACAATGCTCCCGAAGATGCAACTAAGGCCACCGTAATCTCCTCACGCCCTCGCACAATGCAAGATGTCGTGATTCCACCAAGGGACCCTTGAGGGCGGTCACCGGAACCGTACAAACAAGGTTGGCAATCTCCACAACTTAATTGGAGGCTCCCAACAACACCACGAAGCTTCACCACAATGGCATATGGCTTCAAGGTGACCACAAGTGCTCGGGGCAATCTCCATAACTTAATTGGAGACCCCGACGTTTGCCCGGAGCTTTACACCACAATGATTGAGATCTGAGGCACCACCAAGCTTCTAGGGTGCCGAAGCATCCATGAAGAACAATTTCTAGGGGTACCAAGTACGCAAGGGTAATAAGCTTCTCAACTTCTCACTTCCACGTATCACCGTGGAAAACTCAAACCGATGCAACTAATGCAACGGCAAGAACACACGAAGTGGTCAAGTCCCTCACACTCAAATCCCTCCACAACAACAAAAGCTATGGAGAAATATGAGAGGAAGAACAAGGAGCTCACAAAGAACTCCAAGATCAAGATCCAAGGGGTTCCCCTCACATAGAGGAGAAAGTGATTGGTGGAGATGTGGATCTAGATCTCCTCTCTCTTTTCCTTCAAAAACTAGCAAGAATCATTGGAGGGATTGAGAGTTAACAAGCTCTAAGAAGGTCAACAATGGGGGAAGACACACGAGCTCAACAGACGGATAAGATACAATGGGGAAGAAGACCCCATTTATATAGTGGGGGAAAGAATCCAACCGTTACCCCCACTCCCAGCCCGAGCAAAGCGGTACTACCGCTGCTAGGGGCGGTACTACCGCACTGTAGATCCACCAACCACGGAAGTAAAAATTTCCTTCAGTGCCAACCACCGCTGAGGCTGCGGATGTGCAAAAGTCCGACGGCACGGTAGTACCGGACAGTACTACCGGCAGAGAGCGGTAGTAAAAAACTACTACCGCTCCAAGAGTGGTACTACCGCCCGCTAGTGAAACTGTCATAACTTTCGCATACGAGCTCGGAATCGAGCAAACTCAAGCTTGTTGGATTCATGAATGCAATAGCTATCCAAACAGTTATGAAAATGCCAATGATATAGAGATGTGAGACCTCTATGAATGAAGAACCGACAAAAACTTCCAACATAAAAAACATCATAGAAGATGCATATGGACTCCGTTTTCGATGAACTCGAGCTTGTCATGAAGATGACCATAAGCTCTAAAACTCATAAAGAGAAACACAAAACAAGAACCAAGAAATATGATGCAAGGATGCAAATGTTTTTAGCTCTCAACGAACGATACGATCAAGCTACTCACTTGAGAGCCCCCCTTGATAGTACGACAATCTATCCTAAAATAGAGAAACCTATCAAGGGCAAACCTGAACCTTGCACCTAGTCCTCTTGAGCTAGATGACGATGATCTTGGCTTCCTCAAGATGGACTACCTTTCTTGATTGCGTTGTTTTGATGAAGATCGGTTGATTGCTCCCCATACTCACAATGGGTGAGCCACTCTTCAGCACATCTTCACAAGTCCATTGCCATCACAATGGACGACAAGCTTCAAGCATGATATCTTCGTGATGCTCCACTTGAACTTGCACATCGCAATATTGATGATGATCACCACTTGATGCCATCCTTCATAGGTTGAATGAGATCTTCCTCTTGACGCAAACTCATGGAAACACACCTAACCCCACATAGAACTCCCACGAAGACCATGGGTTAGTACACAAAAGCGTTATGGACAATCCTTACCATACCATGGGATCACTTGGTCCCTCTCGGTATATCCTGTACACTTTGTGTGTTGATCATCTTGATTTACTCTTTGCTTAGTCTTTATCAACCTTGTGTCTTTATGACCAATCTTTGGATAATACTTTGAATACCACCTTGGTCATCATATAAACTCCTTGAAACCAACAGATGGACTTCAAGAAGTGCCTATGGACAAATCCTTCGAATATAACTCAATGCAACCACATACAGTGAAATTGCTCTAAGAGTAAGTAAACAGACTCAGAAAAATCCGCAAAAATATTTTCAGGCAGTTTTGGAATATTAGAAAAATTAGGAAACTGAGAAACACACGGGAAGGCAACCCAGGTGCCCACTAGACACCACAGCGCGCCAGCCCCCCCAAGCACGACCTGATGTCTAGTGGGCCCCTTACGCACCTTCCTGGCTCTGTTTTCTTATGGGACATATATTTCCTTGTATAAAAATTCTCTATATATCTCCCGATGATTTAAACCCAGTACCATAGGGAAATCCCATGTTCTTGTTTCATGTTGTTTTTCTGTCATAACTATCAAGCAAGGCATCATGTCTTCTCCTTCCTCCAACCTCGTAGAAGAAGATGCTTGGCTGATGAAGATGGAACTGAAGGAGGAGGAACCAATAGGAGACACTAAGGAGACAAAGACAAGGAAGTCAAGGGAGTTCAGTCTCCACAAGAAGGGAAGGTCGTGCCACCAAAAGAAGAGGAAGAAGAAGATTACCTCCAACCCTACTACGAGCATCTCACCCCTATTAAAACCGAAGCCTTTAGAGCCTTCCAAACAGTTCGTGTTCAAAATAAATATCTTACTCATGAAAATATTTTGTTAAAGGACCAAGTCATCAATCTCCGGAGCGTTATTCAACATCTAGAGAACATGCTGAGGTTACACTGTGAAGCTACCTCATCATCTACACCACTACCTCCATCTTCACCACCAAAGAAGGGGACTTGAGTACACGGGTATGGGCACTCCCCTTGGCTTGTGCCAAGCTTGGGGGAGGTGCCCCGGCATCGTATCACCATCACTCTTATTTATCTTTATCCGTCTTATTTTAATCTTTAGTTATTTCGTGATTTAGTCAAATAAAAGTTTAGTTCGATCCTTTTCTTTTGAGTGCTAGTTTCGTGATCTATCTATCTATCTATGTAATCAAGTGAGAGTTATATAATAAAGTTTAGTTTGAGTTTTGCTTCTTTACTTTCTTGCTGCAATCAAAATACATGAAAATAATGAAAAAGATCATATGCCAATCTTATAGTAAGTAGTGACATCACATAAAGAAAAGTATAAGTGGTAAAATTTGTTGAAGGTTGACAAACATAGAATTGGTCGGTGATGCAACACATGAAAGAATTAATAAGGGAAGAGAATATTTACATGCAAATACACTATCCTTGACATATTTTACAATTGTGAGCCCCCATTAATTATAATATGCCAAAATCGCTGACATTGGACAAGGAAGACAATGTAATGATTTATGCTTGTTCACATTCATATAGAAGTTATATTGTTATAGATCCTCTAACATGTGGTGCTTGCCCAATACCTTTGCTAGTCAAACTCCGCACTAAGTAGAGATACTACTTGTGCATCCAAAACCTTAAACCCACATCCATGTTTCAAGAGTCCACCATACCTACCTATGGATTGAGTAAGATCCTCCAAGTGAGTTGTCATTGGTGCACAAAGCAATAAAAGTTGCTTCTAAACATGTTTGATCATTTATTGTAAGGGAAATTAAGCATTGTACAAATTTGTGATGGCAATAATAAAAGCGACGGACCGCATAATAAAGGTTGTCATCACAAGGGACAGTATAACATAACGTTCCTTTGCACTAAGAGATTTAACATACAACCAAAAAGCGGATGACAACCTCCGATTCCCTCTGTGAAGGGCCTATCTTTTACCTTTATGTATTTACTTTTGTGCAAGAGTCATAGTATTTTCCTCTACTTCCTTTATCTTCTCTTTGGCAAGCATCATGTGGTGGGCAAAGATCTAGACATATATATCCAGCTGAATGTGGGTGGTCATGAGTTATTATTGTTGACATCACCCTTGAGGTGAATACGTTGAGAGGCAATGATGTAAGCCCCTATCTTTCTATGTGTCTGGTTGGAACCTTTTTCTCATATATATGCGGTGAGTGTTAGCAATCATAGAAGACTAAATGATGGTTGAGTATGTAGTCTTGCTTAAAAGCTCCGATATGCGACCCTTCCTAAAAGTATGATGAATTGTGTTGCAAAGTTGACTGAAAACATAGTTTTTTAGTTTTCAATAGAGTTTATGCTTCATACTTCGATGTTGTGAGGAATTGCTACTTGTTTTTAAGCAGCCTTTATGATGCAAGTTATATGATGAAAATGCTGTGATGAAGTATTTTATAAAGTTTTATTTGTTGTTATAATAATGAGCATGATTCTGTTATGTCCGTATTTTGTTTTTATCGACACCTCTCTCTCAAAGATGTGGTCATGATTTTCGTTATCGGCTTTCGCTTGAGGACAAGCGAGGTCTAAGCTTGGGGAGTTGATACATCCATTTTGCATCATGTTTTGTTATTGTTATTTATAGTGTTTTTATGCATTTTGCCACTTGGTGGAGTAATTCAAATGTCTTTTCTCTCATAATATGCAAGGTTTACATCAAGTGGGAGAATGCCGCCAGATGGAATTCCCGACCTGAAAAAGCTACGTCAGAGATACCTATTCTGCACATCTCTAACTGGGCTGAAACTTACAGAGATTTATTTTGAAATATATATAAAAATACTGGAGCAAAGAAGTACAGGAGGGGGACTACAAGGCGCCCACTAGACACGAGGGCGCGCCAGCCCCCCTGGCGCAACCTGATGTATAGTGGCCCCCCTGGCACACCTCTAGCGACCATCTTCTGGTATAAATTCCCTTTTACCCTGACAAAAACCAGAGGAGGACTTTCGGGACGAAGCGTCGCCGCCTCGAGGCGGAACTTGGGCATGGGCACTTTTGCCCTCCGACGAAACGATTTCGCCGTAGGAACTTCCGTCACGGAGGGGGAAATCGAGGCCATCGTCGGCACCAACAACCCTCTCATCTTGGGGAGGCCAATATTCATCAACATCTTCATCAGCACCATCTCCTCTCAAAACCCTAGTTCATGTCTTGTGCTCAATCTTGTAATGGAACCTCGGATTGGTACGTGGGGTGTGAGTGGTAGTGTTGATTACATCTTATAGTTGATGTTTTTATGGTTTATTTGGTGGAAGATCATATGTTCAGATCCATTATGGTATTTAATAACTCTCTGATCATGAACATGTTTATCACTTTTGAGTAGTTAATTTTTTTCTTGAGGCCACGGGAGAAATTTTGATGTTTAGGCCTTTGGATAGATAATTTTGTGGGAGAATGGTTGAGTATTTTTGGTGGCTATCTCTAAGCACTTGAGTAACCAATTCATCATAGATACCTCACCCCCTTTTAATAGTATTGACTTTTTATGGACTCAAATGTGATTTCTCACAAATATAAAATGCATAGTCTTGTAGATTGAAGCTTGGCCAACCCTATTCCTTTCCTTGGGGCTTCTCCACACAATCCTTAGCCAATGCTCTCTGTGGACTATACCTGAAATATACTAGGTAAAAGTGTTAGTCCAAGAGATAATATATGTTGTCATGAATTATCAAAACCACCAAGGGACGTATGTGCTTTCACCACCGCCATGATCGACCATCACATTGTGGCAACCCACATTCACTGGGACCCCGAGGGGCAGCCCCGAGCCGTCCTGCAGCAGGAACGCCACCCATCCTCACCGCCAAAGGTCGCCGCACGCAAAGCCGGCTGAAGCCCACATCATCGCTAGCGCCACCACTAGCACGAACCACCACTATGCCGCTACCCCCCACCAGCCGATCGCCATGATAGGGGGGGCCACCCGCGGCCCGCACCTCGCGAGTGCCAAATCCGAGGGCCCTAAACCGCAAACGATGCATCCGGCCACTGCGAGTGCCCTGCCATGAGGACGCCCGACACGGGGCAGACACCCGCCGCCACCCAACGACACTGGCGCGCCGCCACGCTGCACCACCCGTCGGCCAGCGATGCACCCCAATCCACCGCCAAGACCCTTGTTGATGCCGCCGAACAAGGGGATGTGAGAATCCCCACCGCCGCCAGCGGCGACCGGTCTTCGCCCGTCCGCGGCCTCGGGCGGCGATGAGGGAGGAGGGAGAGGTAGGGGGGTCTGGTAGCGGCGAGGGAGGAGGGAGAGGTGGAGGGGGTGTGGCGACGACGAGGGAGGAGGGAGAGGTGGAGGGGGGAGGCGGTGGCAGAGCCTGGGTTCCCCCTCGATCGCGCGCGGGGCGACACGAGGGGGAGGGGGGGACCAAGCTTATCTCTAAGAGAATCGTTTCCCATCCGCGCGCCGGCCGAACCGGCGCGCTGGTCGCCCCCTGGCGCGCGCGGGCCCTTGCAACATTTTTCCCATCCGCGCGCTTCTCCGGTCAATGGATGCAACATTTTTCGTCTAAATATGTTGCAACCTGCGTCATTTTTGCTGCAAGCGTTTTTTTACTATATTTTATCTCGGTAAAAAAGCTGCATATACGTTTTGTTGCAACTCTAGTACGTCGGATTTTTTGTTACAATCGATGTTTTTTACTTTTTGCTACAACCGTGTTAATTTTTGCTACAACCGGCATCATGTTTTGCTGCAACCGTTCACTAAAAAGTTGCATACACGTCACGTAAATTTTTGTTACAATCGGCGTTTGACTTTTGCTACCACGTACCATCAGATTCGTTTTTTTGCTACGATTACGTAGATATTTTTTTTGCTATAAATTTTGTTTTTTGTTGCAACCGTTGAAAAAATTGCTGTATGACATCGAAATTTTGCTGCATAAGGAGGAAAATGTTGCATGCGGATCCAACGGTGCGGACGACGTGGGGTTGGTGGATCCTGCGGCCCGCGCACGGGCGGCCGAAAATCTGGTCCGGCGCGCCGGCGCAGATCAACCCCCTATCTCTAAACTCTCTTTGATATGAGTTTCTTTTTTTTTTAATAAAAAAGTTGTAGGCAGGCCGTTTGTGTTTCGATGATTACTGCTCGGCTGTCAGCAGCAGCAGATGGCAAGTGGGCCGATAAACCAGCCAGATGAGCGTGTCAGTGGGAGGAGGAAAAGGCAGCCCCAAGCCGGACCCACGCGCAAGCGGAGCAAGTGTGAATGGTGGGTGGGCCCCGTGCCGTCAAGTGCTGGTAGTACGAACGAACGAACGAGCGGCGCCGCCACCACTACCCAAGGCAGGCAAGCGTAGTGGCCTGTCCACCAGTCCACCCATGTCAGACGGCCAAGCTAAACCGAACCGGCCTCCGTGAGCCGGGTCCACGCAGGTCGGGTGGCGCTGTCAGCGTTATCTATCCGTTTGTCTGCTTCTGCTTACATACAACTAAACAAACATGCTTTCTTTTTCCATTCTTCTACTTATCACCTTCTGTTCGGCGGGCAAGACCGGCCACGCACGGCAGCGTACCCGCACCCGATGACGCGCGGGCCAGGGGGTCGCCTGCCCCACAAGCCAGCCTCACAGTCCCGTGCGGTGAGACGAAGCCGGCCTGCTTAGCGTACCCCGTGGACCGCGAGACGCGACGAGACATCCGCACGCCTTTCCATAATAACTGCACGCGTTGCAGGAGGACGCAACGCAAGCTATTCGATCGAGCTTACCGAAACCCTGAAGACCGGGTGGGTAATTAGCGCCCGAACCCCTGACTCTTTCTGTTTCTGGTAAACGAACCCGCTCCGGTCCGGTCGCTTTCCTTCCCCGCCGGGGGAGGGGTCGCTGCCGGGTACGGGGTACCGACTTGCCGTGGGGCGAGAAAAAAAGGAAACGGGGGCGGGGCGCTAGCGATAACAGCACGCTTAAACTAATGACGTCTCGGCCACTGGGAGGCGCCGAGGCGGGTCAATAGTTGGCTAGAGTTACCCCCGCCCGTCCCGCGTCAGTGGCCATGTCGGATCCACCCACCCACCACCAACACCAGTAGGCGCCCAATAGCTGCTGCTGCTGCTGCGTCCGCGGCGACGGCGACTTTCGTTTAGGCGGCGGCGGCAATCGGCATGAAGAACTTCTTCAGGAAGCTCCACATCGGGGAGGGGTCCGGGGACGGCGCGTCGCCGCCCGCCCCGCCGCTCCCGCGCAAGGGCAGCGGAGGAGGAGGCGGGGGCGGGGGTGCGGTCCACCGTCCCCTCCCCGAGCAGAGGCAGCAGCAGCCGCCCTCGGTGGTGTCCAGCTGGCTCGACTCCGTCCCGACGCGGCCCCCGCCCCCGACGCCCCCGCCCCCCGCGGAGGCGGAGGGGTCGGCGTCCGCGTCGCCGGGTGTGGAGGATAGGCGGCCATCGGGGCCGGGGGGCGATAGGAGGCGCGCGCAGGAGGAGGGAATGGAGCGGAGGCTCTCGCAGGAGGACGAGCGGCGGCGATCGCGGGAGGAGGACGCGCTGCAGGAGCGGGTCATCAGGGAGTCGTCCGAGGCGGAGGAGAGGAAGCGGGAGAGGGAGAAGGAGGAGGACGACCTCGAGGAGTTCCAGCTGCAGCTCGTGCTGGAGATGAGCGCCCGGGACAACCCCGAGGAAATGGAGATCGAGGTCGCCAAGCAGATGAGCCTGGGCTTCCGCCGCCCCGCGAGCTCCCTCGCCGAGGTCCTCGCGGCCCGATACTGGGTCAGTTAGCAATCTAGCACTGCCTGCTTCGATGCTCGATTTCGATGGTCCATTATGTTTCTCATATCGCAATTATGACCATCCATTACCATAATGCTCATTGCTGTGTGCTTAGTCTTCTAGCTAGAGCTTGATGCTCGTATATTCCTTGTTAGATTCGTAACAGTAGGAGCTCTCTCTTTTAAGCAAAGGGCTTGTTACTTTGGAACACAGAAGTTGAAATCCACAGGGACCGAAAAACCCACTAATTGGATGTCATGTTGAATCCAGCAGGAGTAAGTAACAGAAGTTGTTTCGTTGTGCCATATACCGAAAACCCACGAATTCAATGAAGTTTCCAAAAGGACTAGCCTCTTGCTAGGCATTCTTTGGAGTTTGGGTTGCATGAGAACATCTGATACTGACTTTTATGTATTCTGTCACTACAATATAATTTCTTGTGTGTGTGTTCCAGAGTGTGATGCTGGTAGATCCTTTATTAGTGGTTGACTGGTAACAGTAGAGCTCCTTCAGTAAATTAGTTCTTCTATGTTTATCCTTATTTGTAATCACTAGTTTGTTGCTCGATAATGCATGAATCCTATGTCGACTTTGTAAATGGGATTTATGGACCTCAAACGAACACAAACGGCATCTTCGATAGGGTTTCTTATAGACTATGTATTGTGGTGTTCCTATATACTCAAATGTTCTTTACTTATATTGTACCCTTACCATATTCTCACACGTATCATATGATATATTTGTTCATGGTCCACAGAATTTCAACGCCCTTGGCTATGATGACAAAATAACAGATGGCTTTTATGATCTCTACGTCATTGGGAATGGGCCGGCATCAATAAATATGCCCTCTCTTAGTGATCTGCGAGCACAAGCAGTTTCGCATAATAGTGTCAACTGGGAAGCTGTATTGGTTCACAGAGGTGAAGATCCTGAGCTTATGAAACTTGAGCAGAAGGCCTTAATCAGTGCTCTTGAACTTCGATCGAGAACTTCAGAACATGTTGGCAATGTTTTGATTCAGAAACTTGCTAATTTAGTTGCTGATCACATGGGTGGAATAATATTTGATCCTGAAAACATGTCAAGGAAATACCAGAATATGATCAGATCCCTGAGAACACGGATTGGAAGTGTAGTCGTGCCTCTTGGCCAATTAAAAACTGGTCTAGCTCGTCATCGCGCACTGCTATTTAAGGTCAGTAACTCACAAATATATTAAACATTTTTAGATGCTGGGACCAATTCTGACCCATATTCGTACAAACAGAATTTGCTAAGCATGAATATCTGTTGTAATGTTTTAGTTTGTCACCTTGTAATTTGGTGTAGAGTTTCATATCAACATTGTTTTTTCACATTGTTCTAATATCAAAATGGATGACAACATTTTCTCGCTGTTCTATGAAATCTGTAGATATAATGCAGCAAACCATGAGTGAAACATTTGTTTAAAAAATGACCCATTAATAATTTAGTATGCTAATAATTGCTTCACTGACATGGGGAAACACTGTGCAAAACATTTGTCCAATTGATACGTCACTAGTGAGCTAATAGTTATTCTCTCTCCACACTTGGGTGTAGGTTTTGGCTGATAGCCTTAATATCCCTTGTCGACTCCTGAAAGGAAGGCAGTACACTGGATCGGATGATGGAGCCTTGAACATTGTGAAATTTGATGATGGAAGGTATTACACCCTTTGCACAGTCAGCATAAATAGGAGTCTGTAGCACATATAAGCATCTGATGGGGCAATTGTGCTTTATGTAGTTAGATTTCTTGCTTGCTTCACCCAAATGTTAGGACCTACAAAGAACTAAAGAAGATGCTTAGAGACTTTATAACCTTCTATGCCATGCTGCATTTTGCAGGGAGTTCATTGTTGATCTCGTGACAGATCCTGGTACAGTTATTCCTTCAGAGGGTGCTGTTTTGTCTACAGAATTTGAAGACAGTTCCTACTCAGATAATCATCAGTTAGGCAAAGCTGATACGACCAATCAGTTGGGATCTTCTCACAGTGGAGTCTCAAATTCTGCATGTGATTCTTTTGAGTATGAGCTACTTGACAGAAGATCGATATCAAGCAACGTTGGTCCTTCTGATACAGATGGAGCTGTGACTAGTCAAACAAGCAATCAACAAAATACGATAAGTTCTTTTGAAAATTTATCGGTTAGCACATTCCCAAGTGAAAATAGACCTGTTATCAATGAATGTAGAAGCACAGAAGAAGCGGTGGCACCAAAGAACAAAGAAAAACCAGTTGGTGCAAATAATTCTCTATCAAGTTCACCTTCCTCCCCAGAAGTGGGCAGCACTACGGGTTTCCGGAGGATGAAAGTAAAGGATATCTCAGAGTACATGATTCATGCTGCCAGGGAAAATCCACAGTTAGCGCGGAAAATCCATGAGGTCTTACTTGAAAACGGAGTAGTGGCACCACCTGACTTGTTTTCAGAAGATTCGATGGAGGAGCCAAAGGATCTAATTGTGTGTGATGCCACCCTATTTCAAAGCAAGGATGAAATGAAAAGAAGAATGAACGAGGTTGGATCAAGGGAATATGCTGATCGTGGTCATGGCCCATCACCGTCTCATCGTCCTGGGCATGAACTCCAACCAAAAGTTGTACCTCACCGAGCACCTCTGGACTCACTTAAACCTATCGAGGGTTTGGGTATATACCACCATCCGGATATCCGTGATAACACATCTCCCTATTTTTCTGATTATGAACCTTCGGCACCTCCCCAGGAAACTTCGTCACAGCTCTCAAAGCAATTGCCTGTCACGGCCGCTGCTGTTGCAACTGCTGCAGTGGTAGCGTCTTCGATGGTTGTCGCAGCCGCAAAATCTAACAGTGATATGAAATTTGATGTGCCCGTTGCAGCTGCAGCCACCGTTACCGCAGCTGCAGTTGTTGCAACAACTGCTGCTGTTAGCAAGCAATATGAACACTCGGAGCCTGGTAATCAGCTACTTAGTTTACCAAGCACATCTGAACAAAATGAATCAGTTGAGAAAGCTGCAGATGACTTTTGGGACAAACAGCACACTGAAATTGGTCATGGCCAAGAGAACGCTCTAGATCAAGAAAGGGATTCAGCTGAAGTTCCCCGGGAAGCCGAAAGAACCTCAGACAAATCAAGCGGGACAGAAAGTGCAAAATCTGAAATTAATCTGGAAGATGTTGCAGAGTTTGAGATGCAATGGGAAGAAATTGCAATCGGGGAACGGATTGGCCTTGGTACCTCTCTCTTGATTTATGCACATGAATTTTATATTAGTCATGCTATTTTTTCGGCGATTGTGTGTAATGATTCTCTGATGTTAGCACAAAACAATTTTGAAGTTTTTAAATTTCCATGCAACCTTTGGTGTTTCAGGATCGTTTGGAGAAGTTTATAGAGGAGAATGGCATGGAACAGTAAGTCTTTCAGTTTAAATGTTTTCTTATAGTTTTCAAATAATTAACTAGTTCCATGTATGCCATCTTAATTTGCGATTGCTAAATGAACAATGGAAATAGAAGGAAGCGAGTTTATTTTATTTTTGTCTGTGGGGACTAATGATGTGAAAGAAATGTTGAATTATAACATTGAGACTATAATATGTCTCTACTTTTCAGTGTCATTGACATTTAACAATGAGGAAAGTCAGTTAAAAATCTGCAAAAAGCTGTCATAGGCCATCTGGCTCTTTTTCTCCTCCATAATATAAAATGCTTGCATTGAGATAGAGAGGTAAACAAATAATGCGGGCCTTGTACCAAAGGGGGAAATTTTACCAGTAGGCTTTTGCCACCAGTTGCTTTCTGTTTTCACCCAGAGCTTGAAGTGAAATGCGATTTCTGTAGTGACAGGCCTCAATAACCGTTTTGGTTAGTTTGAAGATCCCTCATTTTGCTTTGCATTACGAGTTAACCATTTAGCAATCCCTTGAATTTTTATCTTCAGTTTATTGGCATTTTTAAAAGCATAATAAGTTGCTTTATCTGTAGGAAGTTGCAGTCAAGAAGTTTTTGCAACAAGATATTTCGAGCGATGCTCTGGAAGAATTTAGAGCTGAGGTATACTGCTTTCTGTATTTGAAATGGCATAAATAGGCTACAGTGCTGTCGGGTTTCTGTTGTACTCGCGTATATGCGTTCTGTGCTCATGTGCATCCTGTGTGTGCGTTTTGTAAGCCAAACATACAGGTTTCTGTGAAGTAATCGTATTTTTACTCCGTACTTGTAAATTGTAGTGCAGTGTTAGAGATAATGTGCAGCAGTAGCGGTAGATTTACTGGTTTGAGTTTACACAATATTCTCTAGATGATTTCTGTTGACAATAGATATATAGTACTTTGGGTGCAAATTCAAGCAGGTTCTTGTTAAAGATTTGGAAGTTAAATCAGCATCCTGACCACAGTTTGTGTCTGTCATGTGTAACAAGGGTTTAATAAGTTTTTTCTTATGCAGTTATCCTAACAATTGCTTCATGTCTAGGTGCGAATAATGAAGCGGTTGCGTCATCCTAATGTTGTTCTCTTCATGGGTGCTATCACTCGGGTGCCTAATCTTTCCATTGTCACCGAATTTCTTCCAAGGTAGCTTTCTTGATTTAATTTCTTTATTTGGGACTTGTGCTTACAATGTACTCCCTCTAACTAAATATAAGACGTTTTTGCAGTTCCAAATACAAACGTCTTATATCTAGTTACAGAGGTAGTAACACATATCATAAGATCATCAAGCCACTTGAGTACTTGACCATTTGATGCAAAATTTGATGAGTTATTTTCTCCTGATGACTTTCTTTTTGCATTAGTTTACTTAAATGACTATGCGCCATGTTGCTCGTGAATGCTCTAGAAGTTCACACTACTTTATGTTAAGATGGAAAATGCTCAGCAATTGGCACATATGAGTTGCTGCAATTGTTTATCCTAACACGTGTCTGGATTCTAGAATAATTACTCTGTTAGCATTTTGCTATGCGCAATAATTTTATTTTCTGTTTTTAGGGTCATATTGTTTTGATCTCATCTTCTCAATCATGCAATGTTTTAATCTCCTTTAAGGACCTGGCTTGCTTCAGAAGTCAAGCTCACACATTCCAGAGTGCTCGTCAGCAATCTCCTTTAAGGACCGCACAGTAGGCTGGTGACAAGTGATTGTATTAATGATACAGTTTGTGCAGAAATAGATATGGAACGATTTGGAGGCTGATATAAATAGTACTCCCTCCGTTTTCACTATTAAAAGATGTTTTGGATATTTCAATATGGACTGCATACAGACTGAAATGAGTGAACAAGCACACTAAAGTGTGTCTCTATATACATCTGATTCAGAAAATAGTTAGAACATCTTATACTCTATCCGTTTCTAGATATATGCCTTTTAGAGATTTCAATACGGACCACATATGGATATATACAGACATATTTTAGGGTGTAGATTCACTCATTTTGCTCTGTGTGTAGTCCATATTGGAATATCTAAAAGAGCTTATATTTAGGAACAGAGGGAATAATAGTGAACGGAGGGAGTAGCTAGCACTTGTAACAGCTCTTTACCCTCTTCATCCATAAAATAGGTCCGCTGTAGTTCCATAACTTCCTTCAAATGAGTATACATTATTTACTAATTGCTAGTTCTGCTATTGATATTTCAGAGGTAGCTTGTTCCGGTTGATTCATCGACCTAACAACCTGTTGGATGAAAAGAGGCGGTTAAGAATGGCACTTGATGTGGTAAGACTAATGCATGCTTCTAATATATGTCTGTGTAAGCTGTTGATAAATGCAGACAAGTACAGCTAATATATTGTTTACTAACTTGCTTCCTATGGTCTGTAGGCACGAGGTATGAATTATCTACATAATTGCACACCGGTTATAGTCCATAGAGACCTGAAATCTCCAAATCTACTGGTTGACAAGAATTGGGTTGTGAAGGTAAGCCACATGTTTTATTATAGGATTGGCGTTCTGTGTTCTGTTTTCATTGCAAGCAATATAACCTTTTGCAATTTAGGTTTGTGATTTCGGTCTATCAAGAATGAAGAACAATACCTTCCTGTCATCAAGATCAACTGCTGGAACAGTAAGCTTGCACGATCCTGCAATTTTAGTATACTTTTATGTGAGCAGTGCTTTAAGCTTTCTCAGTTTTCCATCTGGGAGAGTATAGATGAACTTTTCTCTGCATGTTTAAATTTTGTTTAAGTGTACGAGTTCTCCAGTTCCCTAAACCTTTCTCCGCTCTTTTTATTAAAAAAAACAAGCGCCATTGAACAGCTGGTCAGACACCTGGGAGGCAGTCTCTGAAAAACCACACAAGTGACCCCTTTATTATAGTAAAGTATTTCAGTTCAAAGTCCGCAAATAGCTAGCGCCCATCGGTGGTCATGTAGTTTACCAATGTACTTAAGTTGGTGAACAGGTTTAGGTGTCTTGGAATTTTGTTGCTCTTACATCAGATAATTCTTCTACACTAACAAAAGTTGGTTATGCTATATCTAGAGTTTTTATTTGTAGCTAGGTGGTTCAATGTTCTACCATAGTTACTAATAAATGCTTGTGTTAATGTGCAGGCGGAGTGGATGGCACCTGAAGTTCTACGCAATGAACCGTCAGATGAGAAGTTAGTCTACTTCTTAAAACCCAGCTCAGATTTATACATCCCTGACATAAATTTGTGCTTGCTGAAATGGTTGTGCATGTTGGCAGATGCGATGTCTTTAGTTACGGTGTCATACTGTGGGAACTTTGCACACTACAACAGCCTTGGGAAGGTATGAATGCAATGCAAGTCGTTGGAGCAGTTGGGTTTCAGAGTCGCCGACTTGACATTCCAGATAACGTCGACCCCGCCGTAGCAGAGATCATAACAAGATGCTGGCAGACGTTAGTATGCCTAATCCGCTCGGTTGCAATTTCAAAATATTGCATATTGGGCCTTTGTAATCGTCATCCGCATTCTTGTTCAGTAAATGTACATTTCCTAGTGGTCTGAATGATGTTTCCTCGTGTATTTCCTGCAGGGACCCCAGGGCGCGACCTTCATTTGCAGAGATCATGGCTGCATTAAAACCATTACTGAAGCCTCTGCCCACGAACCAAGCACCAAGGCAGAGAGTACAACAAACAGACGGGTAAAGGAAAACGAAGATTAGCAGCTGCCCAACGTCTATACCCTACAGGAATTGTTTTTTGTACAGCTACGCCAAATGCGTGTGCAGAGTAAAGAGCGTGCGTGATGTTGGTCCTTTTGCTTTCCCTGTAAAGATGTAAGTCCGTCCCAACAATGGCATGAACCGTATTAAGCCCGCCTGTCATCGATCCATTCACGAAGACGGACACTGTTAGACCATGTAACAGTTGAACAAGGAACTGACGTGGCGGGCGGAACAGGGGGCTTTGTTCATACCACCTCTCCTCCCCTCCATTTCCCTCTTGTGTTTCCACCAAATGGTGGCTATTTTATGTCCCAACACATGTAATGTAATGTCAGTCAGAACCAAAAGAAGGAAAGATATGATCAGCTTGTGATCTGTTCCAGTCCCCAGGCCCTGGTGTTTCACTGCATACTCTCACCTGCTGCTGCACTTGCTACAGAAGGCAAGAAGTACATCTCGGCGGTTCGTCAGGCAGCGGCCGATGGAGCCAGAGAAACCATTGATCCTCGGACGGGGAAAGGAGGACGCGCGCGACTTCCGCGCCCATCTGGGCTTTGACCGATTCCCAGCCACGGGAACGCCCCGAGCAGCCCGCGCGGTCCGCTTTCTTCTTCCCGTCTCTGCGTTTCCCGCGCTAGCTGATCCCATTCGATCTCCCTCCAGAGCAACAGGTAGGCGCGAACGAAGGTACGCACGGGATGGCGAGCATCTTCTGGGGCGGCGCCAAGGCCGACGAGGTGGCCGACTTCGACGAGCACGACCCCACCCCCTACGGCGGCGGCTACGACATCACCCTCGCCTTCGGCCGCGCCCTCCCGCCCTCCGACGAGACCTGCTACCCAATCTCCACCGCCACCACCTCCTCGTCCTCGTACGACAGCCACGGCGCGGCCGAGCAGCACCACAGGAGGCCGCAGGACCAGGACAGCCACGGCTCCGCAGGGTACGCGAGGAGGCCGGAGGAGACGCACGGCCCCGCTGCTGGGTACGGGCACGGGAGGAAGGCGCAAGACGATGACGACGACGACGGTGGCGCGTACCGGAAGCCGAAGCCGTCCTACGGCGACGACGACCGGCCCAGCCACGGCCGCAAGAAGAACGTGAGTCCTTCCTCGGCCGAGGGTTGCATGCATGGCCCCGTCCTGGCCCCACGGGGCTCCGTTTTCCCCTGAAAATCACCTCTTTGCTGTATTTCCTTGCAGGACGACGACGACGACGACGATAGGCAGCGGCGGTACAAGAAGCGTGATGACGACGACGATGACGAGAGGAAGCCGCGGTACAAGAAGCACGACGATGACGACGACGCCGAGAGGAAGCCGCGCTACAAGAAACGCGACGACGACGACGATGATGACGATGACAGGAAGCCGCGCTACAAGAAGCGTGATGACGACGACGACAACAACAATGATGATAGAAGGCCACGTTACAAGAAGCAGGACGACGACGATGATGACGATGATGACGGGAAGCAGCGTCGCGGGAACAACCGCCGCCGCCAACATTACGATGATTGATCAAGGCATCATGGCACGAGCTTAGCTGACGCTAATAAGCATAGTTGCGGCTGCTTTGCTTCGATGAATCACGACATTTCATATATTTTCAAGCAATTTTCATTTCGCTATTCACCAGCCACCATGCGTCCAATCGTATGCTTGAGCTTCTCTCGGAATAAAATGTGCAGTTTGACCTGTTTGTGTTTTTAATATGAGGATCCCCCCCCCCCCCCCCCCCAGGGCCGTGAAATGCAGGTAAACGGTGGTAATTATGAAACTGAGAATGCTCTAGAGTTCACATCTCCTGTCCTTCTAGGGTACTAGGCAGCTGTTTTTTCTTTTTTCTTTTTGAGGGATCCAAACTTTATTAATGTGAACCAACATCTTAAGGGATACAAAGAGGGTCATGAGGGGATATCAACCACAAATGGCGATCCTGTGGGAGCGCTACTGAAAATTTTACAAAGTTGTGTGCCTCCTGGTAATTACAACCTTCAAACATAAAATCACATCCCTCAAAGTTGACTTTTTCTTTTTTCTATTGGACAACAATACAATCCTAACGTTCGGATTTGTTGGATAGATCCGAACGCCCCTTGCCTCCCCCACCTTCATGAGGCTGAGCGCGCGAGGCCGAGCCATGACGTCGACCAACACCTTGGCCCAAGCCGCCCCCTTCACCCCCTCACCCACTCACTCTGGCCCACACCCCACCACGCAACCACCACCTCCCCTAAACCGCTAGTTTCTTACCTCCATTGCAAGAAAAGGCAAAGAACCCTCTCCATCGACCCACCTCTCCCTAGCTCTTTCTCTCCCAGGTCGACGAACTCAAGGAAGTGATACCCTACCCCCACCCCACCCCACCTCCCGATTGATCCAACTAATTCAACCAAAGAATTGCAAGGGCATATGGGGAGTTGAAAGTTACCACCAGATCCCTCCTACAACTACCACCAGAAGCACAAGTGATTATCAAGCGTCTTACATCCAACAAGAATCCAGGTGAACCAGGTAAAATTAAGCAATCCTACCCCACCCCACCCCACACCCCAACCCCGATCTGATCCACCAAACCAGGCAAGGGCATGAAGGAACTGTAGTTACCACCAAATATAGGCTTAAACTATCACCAGGGGGAACATATCTTACGAGACGCTCCGAACAGATCTTATCACACTGATTGCACTGAAGTTACCAGCTAGATGCTACTAGGTTACCAGGGTGAATAACAAATTTGAAAAGCCATGTTTGAGTCGTCAAGACATGTGCATATTTTTCTTGAAAAAAAAGCAGCTCCTTTTCAACTTATTTCATAGAAAAGTGAAATTCTGTTACAAGACACACCAAACTAGATCCATAGTTGTTACAAAATGTATATAGAATCAAAAAGCTACCGGATTATTTCATACAAAGTTGTCACAACAGAAAAACAGACTGCAGAAGATTTGTCTTGTGTTACCATGACAACAGGGTGCATGTTACCACACATGTGTGATGCAAGTTACCATCAAGAAAAAGCTCACTGATTTTTGCAGTGGTGAATGTTGTTGCCAAGTGTAATAGTCTCTAGCATGAGTAACAATATGTTAAATGATAACTATTGCTCTCACTGATGTATGTAAATTTTTTGACATGTGACCGATGCTATTAACATGTATACACAGGTGCTATAGCAAACATGTCAGAAAATCACGGAGACAACACCAATGTCATGGAGAGTGCTGACCAAGAGAAACGACAAGACGATGATGCGCTTACTACTAGCTATGGATCTGCCAACATCAACCGCCAATTGTCAGGTAAGAGAATGCTGACTTACAAAAAGTGCCACCTACATGTCTATGATATATGCAGAATGTAATGAAGTTATCAGCCTTGCACATCAACCATATACTGATACTAAACCAAAAAAAGGAAGAAAGAATTGTATTGTCACTTGTTATCATCACTGCATACTGTAAGTTACCACACAGTTTTAATGCAAGTTACCACCAGAACTGACAAAAAAGATTTTTAAAGCTGACAGTTTGTATTGTCACTTGTTATCATCACTGCATACTGCAAGTTACCACACAATTTTAATGCAAGTTACCATCAGAAATGTCAAAAAAGATTTTAAAGCTGAGAGTTTGTTTCATGTGAACAACGCGCATGTGCTCCACCTACATCTAAAGAGAGGATCCTTGGGCGAGGAAGTGAAACAAGTGCTAGCATTGTGGCGAAGGAAAGATTCTTTGATATATCGGTCAGCGAGCCGACAAGTCCAGAAAGAGGAGCCCTGAACGAAGATCAAGGAGGCATTAACACTGAGGCGTATTCCACGCCTAAGGCTCGTCTTGGTATAATGAAGTTTGACACATTGAAGGACGCTATTGTCCACTACAAGTCTTCCAAAAGAAATTTCATCCGCTTGGACATCCTTACTAAGGAGTTGAGATATCTCCTCCTTTGACCAAACATTAATAGGAAATTCACCAGCACGCAACACGATGTCAAGCCAAGCGAGGTTGATCGCATCAATGTACAGAAGCTGGTAAGAATATTTAATGTGTTCAGGATAAACCTACAAATAAAAGAGCTAACAAAAGCAAGAGAAAGAAAATGAAAAAGCATCAACACTAACATTGTAGAAAAGAAGACAACCCTTAGTGGGCTTTTTTCTTAGATAGTGCCTTGTGGAGCTCCTCGGCAATGAACTTGGCCTATTTAAGACCTTTAACTTTCTCAGGGTTGAGCTGCAAAAATACAAGGAACAAAAGGGGACAACAATTAAGATGGAAGGAAGCAATGCAGTTACCATGCAAACATGATGGAAGTTATCACAAGCAATAGGTAAACCGACCACCACATAGTCAAGAATGTCAAAATACTTACCAGCACACCGTACCATCTGGGGCTGGCCTTGTTGGAAGTAGTAGGCGCAATCACAGTATTGCCGGCAAGCATAAACCACATCCGCTTGAAATTATCGTCATGATTGTCAGAATTAGTGATAAGCTCAAGGTCATCTGTCATCTTCGGCGTATAACCAAGATCACCAAACATCTCCTCACCCAATTCATAGTCAGCTTCTGTAGGCAGGTTGTATGGCACATCCTCCCCACCCCGGTGCACACCCATGACGCGGTGAACAGATTCCTAGTCAACGGGGATCCTGCCACGCCCTGGAACAACCACCTCTCGAGAATCTGGATCGTACAAACCAGCAAGCCACTAGCTGAGATAACTGAAAAGGTGGTCGCACTTGATACCCCTAAGGCTTCTGAAATTCATTTCGTCAATGACGTCTTTCCTCTCATCAGGCATGTCCTTGCAAGCCGTCAAAAGCATGGTAGGGGAAGCCCTGTTCCGAGAGGGAGGACACTTCGGCTTCTTCGAAGGAACTTCCCCATGGTCACCACCAACTCCTTTGCGCTTCCTTGGCAGCATCGTGCACCTGCAAAATAAAAAGAAGAACAACAATTAAAGGCTGACAAATTAAATAGATGAAAAAGGTGAACCGAATGACATAACAACCAAAATCCTAACAAAAACTATTGTGGTAACTTGTATGCACGAGACTGGTAACCAGTACTTATCGGACATGATAACTTTCACAACTGATAACAGAAAAATTGTTTCTGACAACACTGGTAATTTAAAGTTAGAATATATGAAATTCATGGTAACAACAAACAAAATACAGTGATAATTGAAGTAATTAGCCTATAAAAAATCAAGCATTAAGCTAGACATAAACTACTAGTGAACTATAGTGGCATTTCAAGGTAAACACTAATAAATACATAGGTAATCACAAAGCCAAAATGACAACAAATTGTTTCTAAAAACACTGGTAATTTAAAGACAAAATAGATGAAATTAATGGTAACAACTAACAAAAAATACAGTGGAAGTTGATACGTCTCCATCGTATCTACTTTTCCAAACTCTTTTGCCCTTGTTTTGGACTCTAATTTGCATGATTTGAATGGAACTAATCCGGATTGACGCTGTTTTCAGCAGAATTGCCATGGTGTTGTTTTTCTGCAGAAATGAAAGTTCTCGGAACGTCCTGAAAATTTACGGAGAATATTTCTGGAAAATATGAAAAATACCTGCGCAAAGATCCACCCGAGGGGACGGGCCAGTGGGCCACAAGCCGTGTGGCCGCGGCCACCCCCAGGCCGCGCCGTCAGGGCTTGTGGGGCCCACGTGGCTCTGCCGCCCCCAATTCCTGCACTATTTATTCCATTTCGTCCCGTAAAAAATCAAGAGAGAAGATTTCATCGTGTTTCACGATCCAGAGGCGCCACCACATCCCGTTCTTGCCCTGGAGGGCAGATCTGGAGTCCGTTTTGGGCTCCGGATCAAGGAGATTGTCGCCATCGCCATCACCAACCTTCTTCCCTCTCCAATTCCATGAAGCTCTTCATCTTTCGTGAGTAATCTATTCGTAGGCTCGCTGGGCGGTGATGAGTAGGATGAGATCTATCATGTAATCGAGTTAGTTTTGACGGGGATCGATCCCTAGTATCCACTATGTTCTGAGATTGATGTTGCTACTACTTTGCCATGCTTAATGCTTGTCACTAGGGCCCGAGTGCCATGAATTCAGATATGAAATTATTATGTTGTCACCAATATATGTGTGTTTTAGATCTGATCTTGCAAGTTGTAGTTACCTACTATGTGTTATGATCCGGCAACCCCGGAGTGACAATAATCGGAACCACTCCCGGTGATGACCATAGTTTGAGGAGTTCATGTGTTCACCAAGTGCTAATGCGTTGGTCCGGTTTTTTATTAAAAGGAGAACCTTAATATCCCGTAGTATCCATTTGGACCCCGCTGCCACGGGAGGGATGGACAATAGATGTCATGCAGGTTCTTTTCCCTAAGCATGTATGACTACACACGAAATGCATGCCTACATCACATCGACGAATGGGAGCTAGTCACATATCTATCCGTGTTATAGCTGTTGCATGATGGATGTCATCCAACAAATCACCGATCCATTGCCTACGAATTTGTCCCACTGTTGCTGTTACTTGCTTTGCTCTGCTGTTGTTACTACTGTTGCTGCTAATGTTAGTTGTTGCTACTGTTACTTGCTTTGTCCCGCTACTGCTGCCACTACTGTTGCTACTACTGTTACTTGCTACTGCTGCTACTTGCTACTGCTGTCACTACTGCTGTTCCTTGCCACTGCTGTTACTCGTTACTCTGCTACTACCTGCTACATACTTTTCTGGCGCCATTGATACTTCAGTTAGGAATAATCTGCCGTCAACAGTTCTTTCCTAGCATCGTCGCTATCATACTACTTTTGCTGCTTATATCCTGCTTGCAGATACTAATCTTTCAGGTGTGGTTGAGCCAACAACTCAACTGCTAATACTGGAGAATATCCTTTCACCCCCATCGTGTCGAACCAACAAATTTGGGTTGAATACTCTACCCTCGAAAACTGCCGCGATCCCACACGCTGGTGGGCCATTGCAAGACAATTGCTAATTGTTGAGCAACTGGGAGCAGCTCTTTTCTGGCTCCGTTGCCGGGGAGGTATCAAGTCAGGAATAGTTGCACGTCAACAGCTCTTTTCTGGCACCGTTGCCAGGTAAGAATAGCTATATTCTCTGAGTCACTTGGGATTTATATCTGCTGATCACTATGAAGAATGTGAAAGATCCAAGAACCAAAGTCTTGCCCTCAACTACGAGGGGAGGTAAGGAACTGCCATCTAGCTATGCACTTGATTCACCTTCAGTTATGAGTAAGTTTGCGACATCACCTCCTGCTAGAAATCTTGATATGTCGCCTGTGCTTGATGATGCTTATGATGCTACTATGTCTGATACTGCTAGAGATGCTATGCCTGATACTGCTAGAGATGCTATGCCTGATACTGCTAGAGATGCTATGCCTGATACTGCTTTTCCTGATGATGCTAGAGATGCTATTTTGCCTGATGATGCTATGCTTGATACTGCTAGAGATACTACTTTGCCTGATATGCCACTAGGGGTATTCCTTGATGCTCATATTGCTAGAGTTACCGCCAATGATCGTGATGCTTCTGAAACTGCCGATACTATTGAGATAGAACTTGCTTTTTCTCCTGCTAGATCTAGCTCTCCTAGATATGAATTGCCTGATATACCCGAGGGTTATGTTATGGAGGGAGAGATAGCTGAGGATTTTCTTGCGTGTAAGGATGCCTATGACGCTGAGAAATTACTTCTCAAGTGGAAGGAAAAATCTCTGAAAGCTAGGATGAAATACGACCCGAAGTTTGCCACTTCACCTATCTTTATCACCGATGAGGATTATGAATTCTCCGTCGACCCTGAGATAATATCTCTTGTCGAATCTGATCCTTTCCACGGTTATGAGTCTGAGACGGTCGTAGCTTATCTTACCAAACTACACGATATAGCCACCCTTTTCACTAGTGAGGAGAAGATCTGCTACTACTATATCCTTAAGCTGTTTCCTTTCCCTCTAAAGGATGACGCTAAAGCCTGGTTCACTTCTCTTGCTCCTGGATGTGTGAGTAGTCCCCAGGATATGGTCTATTACTTCTGTGAGAAATATTTCCCTGCCCATAAGAAGCAAGCTGCCTTGCAGGAAATATACAACTTTGCTCAACTCAAAGAAGAGAGTCTCCCACAAGCTTGGGGGAGGCTCATCCAGCTACAGAATGCTTTGCCTGATCACCCTCTTAAGAAGAACGAGATACTTGATATATTCTATAACGGACTTACCAATGCTTCTAGAGACCACCTAGATAGTTGTGCCGGTTGTGTTTTTAGGGAACTATCTCTAGAACAAGCTGAGATCCTACTGAATAACATCTTGATCAACGATAATGCTTGGACTATTCCCGAACCACCTCCTGAGCCAACTCCTAAGAAAAGAGGTATTCTATTCCTCAGTCCCGAAGATATGCAAGAAGCCAAGAAATCTATGCAAGAGAAAGGCATTAGATCTGAAGATGTCAAAAATCTACCGCCTATCGAAGAGATCCATGGTCTCGATAACCCGATACAAGTAGTAGAGGTGAATTCTCTGCGTAGATTCAATGAGAGTGATATTCCTTTTGACAAACCTGCTAGCCTATGCTTGGATGAATTTGACAACTTTGTTGCCAAACAACAGAGTTTCAATGATTATGTTAGCAGACAATTGGAACAAAGTACTCGTATGCTTAGTCATTTAAGTGCTTGTGTAGACAGAAATGTCAATGATCTGAAGCTTCTGAGTAAACATGCCTCTATGATTACTACTCAAGTAGAACAAGTACTTAAAGCTCAGAATGACTTGCTCAATGAATTAAATGACAACTCAGTCAGAGTCATTACTAGAGAAGGCAAAATGACTCAGGAACCTTTGTATCCTGAAGGCCATCCTAAGAGAATTGATCAAGATTCTCAAGGAATTAATGCTGATACACCCAGTCATCCTAAGAAGAAGAAGAACAAGGATGATAGAAACCTACATGTCAGTTCACCAAATACTGTCACACCTGAAGAACCAAATGATATTTCTGCGTCTGATGCAGAAACACAATCTGGTGATGAACATGAACCTGGTGACAATATGGACAGCGATGTTCATAATAATGCTCAATCTAGCAATGATAAGGATGTGGAGATTGAATCTACGGTTAATCCTGATAACCCACAACCTAAGAGATACGATAAGAATGACTTCACTGCTAGGAAGCATGGTAAAGAAAGGGAGCCGTGGGTTCAGAGACCTATGCCCTTTCCTCCTAAGTCATCCAAGAAAAAGGATGATGAGGATTTTGAGCGCTTTATTGAAATGTTGAGACCCGTCTTTCTGCAGATGCGGTTAATTGATATGCTCAGAATGTCTCCGTATGCCAAGTACATGAAAGATATCGTGACCAGTAAACGGAAGATACCAAATCTTGAGATCTCCACCATGCTTGCCAATTACACTTTCAAAGGTGGAACTCCTAAGAAACTTGGTGATCCCGGAGTGCCCACTATACCTTGCTCCATTAAAGGAAACTACGTAAGAACTTCCTTATGTGACCTTGGAGCCGGTGTTAGTGTTATGCCTCTCACCCTTTATCATAGACTTGAACTGGATAAGTTGACACCCACTGAAATTTCTCTGCAAATGGTCGACATATCAACTGCTTTCCCTTTCGGCGTTTGCGAGGATGTGCCTGTTGTGGTTGCTAACACCACTATCTTAACAGGCTTTGTTATCTTGGATATTCCCAAGGACGGTGCCATGGCTGTCATCCTCGGAAGACCCTTTTTAAACACTGCAGGGGCTGTTATAGTTTGCAACAAAGGCAATGTCACTTTCCATGTCAACGGTAATGAGCATACAGTGCACTTTCCGAAGAAACGATATCAAGTACATTGCATCAATGCTATCGGAAAAACTTCATCGATTCTTATTGGGAGCTTTGAATGCCCTATTCCTCGTGTTAAGATGAAGTATGATTTGCTTGTTGGGGAGATACACATCCCCATTGAGGTGACTTAGTGGCTATTCGAAAATTCTCCGTTCTCTTTTTGCGATTCGAAAAAGTTTGTCAATGAGGCTTGATCAACCTCACTGACGGATTTCTTTCGATGACCATGAGATGGATGAATCGAGGAGTCACAAACCTCTGTTCCAAGATTTCACTTTCTGTTGCTTAGAAGAAAAATGATAGATTTAGTTTAGTTTTTCCTGTTTTCTGTTTTAGCGTCTCGTAGAAAAGTACCCCGAAAATAAAAGTTCTCCGATGGTCCGGAAAATTAAATATGATTTTTTCTGGATTTTTTGAAAAATACTCGGACTGAGAGCTGGCCTGGGGGCCACACCAGTGGGCCACAAGCCCTGTAGCCGCGGCCTCCCCCTGGCCGCGGCCACCAAGCTGCCACGAGAGGGATGGACAATAGATGTTATGCAAGTTCTTTTCCCTAAGCATGTATGACTACACACGGAATGCATGCCTACATCACATCGACGAACGGGAGCTAGTCACATATCTCTCCGTGTTATAACTGTTGCATGATGAATGTCATCCAAGAAATCACCGATCCATTGCCTACGAGTTTGTCCCACTTCTGCTGTTACTTGCTTTGCTTTGTTGCTGTTAGTACAGTTGCTGCTACTGTTACTTGCTTTGTCCTGCTACTGCTGCCACTACTGTTGCTACTACTATTACTTGCTACTGCTGCTACTTGCCACTACTTGCTACTACTGTTGCTACTACTGTTGCTACTGTTGTTCCTTGCCACTGCTGTTACTCGTTACTCTGCTACTACCTGCTACAATACTTTTCTAGCACCATTGATACTTCAGTTAGGAATAATCTGCCGTCAACGGATTCTTTCCTAGCACCGTTGCTATCATACTACTTTTGCTGCTTATATCCTGCTTGCAGATACTAATCTTTCAGGTGTGGTTAAGCCGACAACTCAACTGCTCATACTGGAGAATATCCTTTCACTCCCATCGTGTTGAACCAACAAATTTGGGTTGAATACTCTACCCTCGAAAACTGTCGCGATCCCACACGCTGGTGGGCCATTGCAAGACAATTGCTAATTGTTGAGCAAGTGGGAGCAGCTCTTTTCTGGCTCTGTTGCCGGGGAGGTATCAAGTCTGGAATAGTTGCACGTCAAGAGAAGTCACAACCAAAAAGGACATGGAAAAAAACATGTTGGATCTAAAGCATGTGGCCTATCATGCAATTTCGTGGTAACAGAGACCAAATCAATTGGTAACTACAGTTAACGAGTACTGGTAGATATGCACAAACATAGATTACAGCTGCGTGATGAATCTAAACCAGACACACCTCGTGCAATACATCATCTAAGCATACCTCTGATTCCGAAACAAATGAAGGTGGACACATTGGTATAGATTCACAAATCTAGATGTAACCGCCGGGGGAGGGGGTGAGGATCAGACAAATACCACCACCGGCCAGCAAACGGTGTTTCAACCACAAATCTCACACAAATCTACGCTCAACACCACCAGAAGAACTACGCTGAACACCACCACCGCGGATGACCTAAAATCGAACCCCAATCTGCACACCAACCCAACAGCCTTTTCCACACCAATGTCAAGCGAACTAACACCAGAACAGAATGCCTCGCTGCACCATATACACGCTCCAAAAATCGTCCGCGAAACCCCGGGTTCAACCCATGGCTCAAACAAAAAGGGGGTGGGAAATCTCACCGAACGATTCTGCCAACGACCATCACAGAATCAACCAGCGGCCACCCACCTCGATTCTGCCTTGGTTCACTGGGGGGAGATGGAGCGGAGGAGCGGAGCGAGTGAAAGGTGAAGTGGACAGGAGAGCAGCGGAGTGGGGCGATGAATGCGGTTGCCAGCCGTTCGGGGGAGGAGGGGGGAGAAAATGGAGGGAGAGAAGCCACGATTGGAGGAACAAGCGGTGCGACCCCACCTGCCAGCGACACAACGATGAAAAGGCTCTCTCTATGCGCCAGTTATCGTGCGGGGGGAGTTTCAGCCGTGTGATCGACAACCGACGGAGATGACGTCATTCGGATCTAATGTAGAGATCCGAGGATTTTACAAATTTCGTTTTCTATTTCCTTCACCACTGTAATATTAGGGCCTCCCAACTCTTTGTTGATGCCCTTCAACACTTGTTTGCAATTGCACATGATTTTCAAACGGTTCAAAGACAAATCATCAGCTAAAGCCAACGCCTCATGGCACGCTATAGCTTCGAGGACTGCCGGATCATTCACTCCCGGGAGAACAATCGCCGACGTCCGAGATATTCTTTTTTTGAGAGTACGCCTAGGCGTACCTTAGCTTTATAGAATACAGAATAAAAGATACAAGAAACTACACTCACTGCAAACAGCAAGCATAGCGCAAACACCACATCCGCACAACAAAGACGGACAACACCGTAAAGCAAGCTACAACGCAAAGAGCCTATCCTAATAAAAACACAACATCGCGTCTCGACCGATGCCGGACACCTCCGAAGAACACCAACTTCCGCAGAACTTCACTAGTCGACGCACCAACCACTCTTATCGCCTAAGAGAAAGTGGCAAGTGGGTGGCAGGACTCGATCCGGACCGAGAAAGACGTCGTCTTGGACACACCAGCGACGGGCGTACATAGCACCGTCGAGGTTCAAGGAGGATAGCAGTGAACACCGTAGGAGAGCGACGAGGAGCCAACATGTCTCCAAACACAATGCTCCCAACAGAGGAACGACGTCGAGGACGCCGCCATTGTGTCGATCCAACCGAATCATGGCTTTTGCCCGGAGACAGCCACAACTCCAAGCAAGCAAGGGACATGACGAACACACCTCGACGACGCCTCCAAGGAGGGGAATGACGTCCACAGATGCCATCGCCGTCAGCCCGACATAAGCCGAGCAAGATTTTCATCCGTGCGTCACATCTCACCACACCATCTAGAATTGGGCAACACCGTCCTAGAAGCTTCAAACCACCGCCACCGCAGCCTTGCGCCTATGCAGCTCCAAAGCCGAGGGCCAAAGATCGGACACACGACAAGGAGAACACCGGCCACACCATCAACACCCCGCCTGGACAAGAAACCGCAGCCACCCCGCAGCTTCGAAAGGTCCAAGACGCCCGCAACAGCCATCACCCACTCCAAGGGACAACCTTGCGACGGCTGGATCCGCATCCTCCACGAAGCCAAGGTGCACCACACCGCACAGAAGAGGTCGACCGCTCACTGCTCGCCAAGACTCCATCTTGTCCGAGCCTCAGAGCGTCGCCTCCACCAACCTGGCCGTGGACTCGCGTTGCTGCCTCCGGGCGGTGCTGCAGCCACCCAACCGCGCCATCGCCCGTTGCCGACTCCTGCCAGGCCCGCCGCTCCATGAGATCTCCTGCCGAGCTCCGGCCGCCACCCCACCTCCGGCCGGCGTAGATGTGACCGAGCCGGATCCCGCCACGAAAGAGCACCGCGCTGCCACCAGCCCGCGTACTCCACTGCGACGCACCAACACCGGCCAGCAGCAGCGCGGCCACACACCTCCAGCACCAACACGCCGTGCCCGACGAGCCGGCCTCCGAGCTCCGTCTCAGCTGAAGCAGAAGCCCTCCGTGGCCCCGCTCCATGAGAGGCCAAGAGAAGGTCCCGGCGGCAAGGGGCTGGTCCGTGCGCCTGACGTCCGAGATATTCACTGGGCAACTGGTGATTACTGCTTCCTGCCATAATTGCCCAGCGTATTGGCAACGCTGGTCAGTACACCGTGCATGTGCCCATGCATGGTCCAGTGTCCCGTATCAAGTTGGTGCGTTTGTCTCCTTCGGCACTTCCCATAAATTTTGTCTTATTTCATATATATATTTATAAAAAGTGTCAAAGGAGACAAATTTTGTTGGTGCGTTTGTCTCCTTGGGCACCTTCAAAACGTAAAGTGCGAAGCAACTGTGCGTTTTTTTTACGTTTGTCTCCTTTGGCACTTCTCGTTTTTTACATATGAAATAAGATCAAATTTATGGAACGTAAAATTATGGTGCATTGATATGAAAATAGAGGAGGTGAAGAATAACTATTCTCCATCCAGGATGACGAATAGTCAATCCTTATATATATATATATATATATATATATATATATATATATATATATATATATATATATATATATATATATATGACAAATTTTATCTACCACTTGCGTTTTGTATGTTGTATGTAGTATCTATCAAATCGGAGAGTACGTACGTGTAGTATGTAGTATATAATAATGTTTAGATAGTATATATACTATTTTTTGGTAATATGTATCATATTTTGTGTATGTTTTTTTTTACGTACAAAAAAATATATATTTCACAAATATAATAAAAACTATGGGCTAACTTGTAATTTTTTCACGTAACTCACTTTGAAAAAAACGTATATATAACATATAAACATAATAAATTAATAAATTAATATATATACTACCGTATGATAGTAAATGAAACATGTGGGTAACTATCCCTGGGTGATTGGATGTATTTTTCATATATATATATATATATATATATATATATATATATATATATATATATATATATATATATATATATATATATATATATATATGAACACCTTTCAAACACCCATCCGGCATATATCATCTTGAGATTAAAGAAGTCACCACAGTCCCCTCGTAGTCACGGGCAGCGATGAATCTAGAAAAAAGATGAAGGATGGATTCAAAGTTTCAAGCGGACAATATGTGCCAAATATATGCTCAAATTGACATCAAATTTTGAAAGAAAAAATGGTTTTACCAATTTGTACAGACAATATGTGCTGAAATAGACATGAAATTTCTCAAGACCAAGACTAGTAACATGATTAACCATACAATAAAGTTTCATACAATTCACACACCAATACATCAAGGATAAGAGAAGCAACCAAAAAAAACATACATATACCTCTAAGAGCAGCTCGATAGTTCGTCGGGGACGGTGTGAAGTGTTGGAAATATGTCCTAGAGGCAATAATAAAGTGGTTATTATTATAGTTACTAGTTCATGATAATTTTCTATTGTTCATGCTATAATTGTATTAGCCGGAAACCGTAATACATGTGTGAATATATAGATCACAATGTGTCCCTAGTGAGCCTCTAGTTCGCTAGCTCGTTGATCAATAGATGATCATGGTTTTCTGATCATGAACATTGGATGTCATTGATAACGGGATCACATCATTGGGGAATGATGTGATGGACAAGACCCATGTTGGGGAACGTCGCATGGGAAACAAAAAGTTTCCTACGCGCACGAAGACCTATCATGGTGATGTCCATCTACGAGAGGGGATGAGTGATCTACGTACCCTTGTAGATCGTACAACAGAAGCGTTAGTGAACGCAGTTGATGTAGTGGAACGTCCTCACGTCCCTCGATCCGCCCCGCGAACAATCCCGCGATCAGTCCCACGATCTAGTACCGAACGGACGGCACCTCCGCGTTCAGCACACGTACAGCTCGACGATGATCTCGGCCTTCTTGATCCAGCAAGAGAGACGGAGAGGTAGAAGAGTTCTCCGACAGCGTGACGGCGCTCCGGAGGTTGGTGATGACCTTGTCTCAGCAGGGCTCCGCCCGAGCTGTGCAGAAACGCGATCTAGAGGAAAAACCGTGGAGGTATGTGGTCGGGCTGCCGTGGAAAGTCGTCTCAAATCAGCCCTAAAACCTCCATATATATAGGTGGGAGGGAGGGGAGGAGGCAGCCTCAAAACCTAAAGGTTTGGCCGAAATTGGAGGTGGAGGAGTCCTACTCCAATCCTACTTGGAGTAGGATTCCACCTTCCCACTTGGAAACTCTTTCCACCTTGTGTTTTTTCCTTCTCAAACCTTATGGGCCTTAGTGGGAACTTATTCCAGCCCACTAGGGGCTGGTTTATCTCTTCCCATAGCCCATGAGACCCCTTGGGGCGTGACACCCCTCCCGATGGTCCCCGGCACCCCTCCCGGCACTCTCGGTACACTACCGATGAGCCCGAAACTTTTCCGGTAATGCACGAAAACCTTCCGGTAACCAAATGAGGTCATCCTATATATCAATCTTCGTTTCCGGACCATTCCGGAAACCCTCGTGATGTCCGTGATCTCATCCGGGACTCCGAACAACATTCGGTAACCAACCATATAACTCAAATACGCATAAAACAACGTCGAACCTTAAGTGTGCAGACCCTGCGGGTTCGAGAACTATGTAGACATGACCCGAGAGACTCCTCGGTCAATATCCAATAGCGGGACCTGGATGCCCATATTGGATCCTACATATTCTACGAAGATCTTATCGTTTGAACCTCAGTGCCAAGGATTCATATAATCCCGTATGTCATTCCCTTTGTCCTTCGGTATGTTACTTGCCCGAGATTCGATCGTTAGTATCCGCATACCTATTTCAATCTCGTTTACCGGCAAGTCTCTTTACTCATTCCGTAATACAAGATCCCGCAACTTACATTAAGTTACATTGCTTGCAAGGCTTGTGTGTGATGTTGTCTTACCGAGTGGGCCCCGAGATACCTCTCCGTCACACGGAGTGACAAATCCCAGTCTCGATCTATACTAACTCAACGAACACCTTCGGAGATACCTGTAGAGCATCTTTATAGTCACCCAGTTACGTTGCGACGTTTGATACACACAAAGCATTCCTCCGGTGTCCGTGAGTTATATGATCTCATGGTCATAGGAACAAATACTTGACACGCAGAAAACAGTAGCAACAAAATGACACGATCAACATGCTACGTCTATTAGTTTGGGTCTAGTCCATCACATGATTCTCCTAATGATGTGATCCCGTTATCAAGTGACAACACTTGCCTATGGCCAGGAAACCTTGACCATCTTTGATCAACGAGCTAGTCAACTAGAGGCTTACTAGGGACAGTGTTTTGTCTATGTATCCACACAAGTATTGTGTTTCCAATAAATACAATTATAGCATGGATAATAAACGATTATCATGAACTAAGAAATATAATAATAACTAATTTATTATTGCCTCTAGGGCATATTTTCAACAGTCTCCCACTTGCACTAGAGTCAATAATCTAGTTCACATCACCATGTGATTCCAACGAATCCAACACCGATATAGTTATGGGGTCTGATCACGTCTTGCTCGTGAGAGAGGTTTTAGTCAACGGTTCTGAAACTTTCAGATTCGTGCGTTCTTTACAAATCTTTATGTCATCTTATAGATGCTGCTACTACGTGCTATTCGGAAATGCTCCAAATATCTACTCTACTATACGAATCCGTTTCACTACTCATAGTTATCCAGATTAGTGTCAAAGCTTGCATTGACGTAACCCTTTAAGACAAACTCTTTAACCACCTCCATAATCGAGAAAAATTCCTTAGTCCATTAGTTACTAAGGATAAATTTCGGCCGCTGCTAGTGATTCAATCATGGATCACTCTTTGTACCTCTCAACATACTTTGAGTCAAGGCACACTTCAGGTGCGGTACACAGCATGGCATACTTTAGATTCTACGGCTAAGGCATAGAAGACGACCTTCGTCTATTCTCTTTATTCTGCCATGGTCGGGTTTTGAGTCTTACTCAAATTCACACCTCACAACGCAACCAAGAACTCCTTCTTTGCTGGTCTATTTTGAACTCTTTCAAAAACTTGTCAAGGCATGCATCTTGTTGAAACTTCTCTTAAGCGCTTTCGATCTATCTCCATAGATCTTTGATGCTCAACGTTCAAGTAGCGTAATCCAGGTATTCCTTTGAAAACTTCTTTCAAACAACCTTGTATGCTTTACAGAAATTCTACATTACTTCCGATCCATAATATGTCAACCACATATACCTATCAGAAATTCTATAGTGCTCCCACTCACTTCTTTGGAAATACAAGTTTCTCATAAACCTTGTACAAACCCAAAATCTTTGATCATCTCATCAAAGTGTATATTCCAACTCCGAGATGCTTGCACCAGTCCATTGAAGGATCACTGGAGCTTGCATACTTGCTAGTATCTTTAGGATCGACAAAACCTTCTGGTTGTATCACATACAATGTTTGCTCAAGGAAACCGTCGAGAAAACAACGTTTTGACATCCTACGTGCAATATTTCATAAATAATGCATCGACAACTAACATAATTCTAACAGACTTTTAGCATCGCTACGAGTGAGAAAGTCTCATCATAGTCAACTGTTTGATCTTATCGAAAACATCTTTGCGACAAGTCGAGTTTTCTTAATAATGACTTATCACCATCATCATCTGTCTTCTTTTAAAGATCCATTTTTACTCAATAGTCCTATGACCATCAAGTAGTTATACCAAAGTCTACACTTTGTTTTCACACATGGATCCTCTCTCGGATTTCATGGCTTCCAGCCATTTGTCGGAATCTGGGCCCACCATCGCTTTCTCCATAACTCGTAGGTTCACTGTTGCTCAACAACATGACCTCCAAGACAGGGTTACCGTACTACTCTGCAGCAGTACGCGACCTTGTCGACCTACGAGGTTTGTAGTAACTTGATTCGAAGCTCAATGATCATCATCATCAGCTTCCACTTCAATTGGTGTAGGCGCCACATGAACAACTTCCTGCGCCCTGCTACACACTGGTTGAAGTGATGGTTCAATAACCTCATCAAGTTCTACTACCCTCCCACTCAATTCTTTCGAGAGAAACCTTTCCTCGAGAAAGGATCCATTTCTAGAAACAAGCACTTTGCTTTCGGATCTGAGATAGGAGATGTACCCAACTGTTTTGGATATCCTATGAAGACGCATTTATCCGCTTTGGGTTCGAGCTTATCAGACTGAAACTTTTTCACATAAGTGTCGAAACCCCAAACTTTCAAGAAACGACAGTTTAGATTTCTCTAAACCTCAGTCTATACTGTGTCATCTCAACGGAAATACACGGTGCCCTATTTAAAGTGAGTGCGGTTGTCTCTAATGCATAACCCATAAACGATAGTGGTAATTCGATAAGAGACATCATAGTATGCACCATACCAAATAGTGCGTGGCTATGACGTTCAGACACATCATCACACTATGATGTTCCAGGTGGCATGAATTGCGAAACAATTTCCACATTGTCTTAACTGTGTACCAAAACTCGTAACTCAGATATTCATTTCCATGATCATATCGTATACAGTTTATCCTCTTGTTACGACGAACTTCACTCTGAAACGGAATTGAACTTTTCAACATTTTAGACTTGTGATTCATTAAGTAAATACTCCTGTATCTACTCAAATCGTCAGTGAAGTAAGAACATAATGATATCCACTGCGTGCCTCAGCACCCATTGGACTGCATACATCAAAATGTATCACTTCCAAAAAGTTACTATCTTATTTCATCTCAATGAAAACAAGGCCTTGCTCATGTGGTATGATTCGCATGTCACTAGTGATTCGAAATCAGGTGAGTACAAAGATCCATCAGCATGGAGCCTCTTCATGAAATTTATACTAACATGACTCAAGCGGCAGTGCCAGAAGTAAGTGGTACTATCATCATCAACTCGTATCTTTTGGCACCAATATCATGAACATGTGTAACACTACGATCGAGATTCAATAAACCATTGAAGGTGATTATTCAAGAAAATAGAGTAACCATTATTCTCTTTAGATGAATAATCGTATTGCAATAAACACGATCCAATCATGTTCATGCTTAACACAAGCACAAAATAACAATTATTTAGGTTTAACACCAATCCCGATGGTAGAGGGAGCGTGCGACGTTTGATCATATCAATCTTGGAAACACTTCCAACACGTATCGTCACCTCGCCTTTAGCTAGTCTCCGTTTATGCCGTAGCTTTCATTTCGCGTCACTAATCACTTAGCAACCGAACCGGTATCCAATACCCTCGTGCTACTAGGAGTACTAGTAAAGTACACATCAACATCATGTATATCAAATACACTTCTTTCGACTTTTGCCAGCCTTCTTATCTACCAATTATCTTGAGGTGCTCCGCCTCAGTGATTGTTCCCCTCATTACAGAAGCACTTAGTCTCGGGTTTGGGTTTAATCTTGGGTCTCTTCATTAGTGCAGCAACTGTTTTGCCGTTTCACGAAGTATCCCTTCTAGCCCTTGCCTTTCTTGAAACTTAGTGGTTTTACAAACCATCAACTATTGATGCTCCTTCTTGATTTCTACTTTCGCAGTGTCAAACATCGCGAATCGCTCAAGGATCATTGTATGTATCCTTGATATGTTATAGTTCATCACGAAGCTCTCACAGCTTGGTGGCAGTGACTTTGGAGAACTATCACTATCTCATCTGGAAGATTAACTCCCACTTGATTCAAGCGATTGTCGTACTCAGATAATCTGAGCACATGCTCAACGATTGAGCCTTTTCTCCTATGCTTTGTGGACAAAGAATCTTGTCGGAGGTCTCGTACCTCTTAACAAGGGCACAAGCATGAAATCAGAATTTCATCTCTTTAGAACATCACTTATGTTCCGTGACGTTTTACAACGTTTTCGGCGCCTTGCTTCTAAGCCATTAAGTATTTTTGTACTGAACTATCGTGTAGTAATCAGAAACATGTATGTCGGATGTTCACAACATCCACAGATGACACTCGAGGTGCAGCACACCGAGTGGTGCATTAAGGACATAAGCCTTCTGTGCAGCAACGAGGACAATCCTCGGTTTTACAGGCTCAGTCTGCAAAGTTTGCTACTATCAACTTTCAACTAAATTTTCTCTAGGAACATATAAAACAGTAGAGCTATAGCGCAAGGTACATCGTAATTCGCAAAGACCATTAGACTATGTTCATGACAATTAGTTCAATTAATCATATTACTTAAGAACTCCCACTCAAAAAGTACATCTCTCTAGTCATTTGAGTGGTACATGATCCAAATCCACTATCTCAAGTCCGATCATCACGTGAGTCGAGAATATTTCAGTGGTAAGCATCTCTATGCTAATCATATCAACTATACAATTCATGCTTGACCTTTCGGTCTCATGTGTTCCGAGGCCATGTCTGCACATGCTAGGCTCGTCAAGCTTAACCCGAGTGTTCCGCGTGCGCAACTGTTTTGCACCCGTTGTATGTGAACGTTGAGTCTATCACACCCGATCATCACGTGGTGTCTCGAAACGACGAACTATACTAACGGTGCACAGTCGGGGAGAACACAATTTCGTCTTGAAAATTTAGCGAGAGATCACCTCATAATGCTACCGTCGTTCTAAGCAAAATAAGGTGCATAAAAGGATTAACATCACATGCAATTTATAAGTGACATGATATGGCCATCATCACGTGCTTCTTGATCTCCATCACCAAAGCACCGGCACGATCTTCTTGTCACCGGCGTCACACCATGATCTCCATCATCATGATCTCCATCAACGTGTCGCCATCGGGGTTGTCATGCTACTCATGCTATTACTACTAAAGCTACGTCCTAGCAAAATAGTAAACGCATCTGCAAGCACAAACGTTAGTTATGAAGACAACCCTATGGCTCCTGCCGGTTGCCGTACCATCGACGTGCAAGTCGATATTATCTATTACAACATGATCATCTCATACATCCAATATATCACATCACATCGTTGTCCATATCACATCACAAGCATACCCTGCAAAAACAAGTTAGACGTCCTCTAATTTTGTTGTTGCATGTTTTACGTGGTGACCATGGGTATCTAGTAGGATCGCATCTTACTTACGCAAACACCACAATGGAGATATATGAGTTGCTATTTAACCTCATCCAAGGACCTCCTCGGTCAAATCCGATTCAACTAAAGTTGGAGAAACCGACACTTGCCAGTCTTCTTTGAGCAACGGGGTTACTCGTAGCGATGAAACCAGTCTCTCGTAAGCGTACGAGTAATGTCGGTCCAAGCCGCTTCAATCCAACAATACCGCGGAATCAAGAAAAGACTAAGGAGGGTAGCAAAACGCACATCACCGCCCACAAAAACTTTTGTGTTCTACTCGAGAAGACATCTACGCATGAACCTAGCTCATGATGCCACTGTTGGGGAACGTCGCATGGGAAACAAAAAGTTTCCTACGCGCACGAAGACCTATCATGGTGATGTCCATCTACGAGAGGGGATGAGTGATCTACGTACCCTTGTAGATCGTACAGCAGAAGCGTTAGTGAACGCGGTTGATGTAGTGGAACGTCCTCACGTCCCTCGATCCGCCCCGCGAACAATCCCGCGATCAGTCCCACGATCTAGTACCGAACGGACGGCACCTCCGCGTTCAGCACACGTACAGCTCGACGATGATCTCGGCCTTCTTGATCCAGCAAGAGAGACGGAGAGGTAGAAGAGTTCTCCGGCAGCGTGACGGCGCTCCGGAGGTTGGTGATGACCTTGTCTCAGCAGGGCTCCGCCCGAGCTCTGCAGAAACGCGATCTAGAGGAAAAACCGTGGAGGTATATGGTCGGGCTGCCGTGGAAAGTCGTCTCAAATCAGCCCTAAAACCTCCATATATATAGGTGGGAGGGAGGGGAGGAGGCAGCCTCAAAACCTAAAGGTTTGGCCGAAATTGGAGGTGGAGGAGTCCTACTCCAATCCTACTTGGAGTAGGATTCCACCTTCCCACTTGGAAACTCTTTCCACCTTGTGTTTTTTCCTTCTCAAACCTTATGGGCCTTAGTGGGAACTTATTCCAGCCCACTAGGGGCTGGTTTATCTCTTCCCATAGCCCATGAGACCCCTTGGGGCGTGACACCCCTCCCGATGGTCCCCGGCACCCCTCCCGGCACTCCCGGTACACTACCGATGAGCCCGAAACTTTTCCGGTAATGCACGAAAACCTTCCGGTAACCAAATGAGGTCATCCTATATATCAATCTTCGTTTCCGGACCATTCCGGAAACCCTCGTGACGTCCGTGATCTCATCCGGGACTCCGAACAACATTCGGTAACCAACCATATAACTCAAATACGCATAAAACAACGTCGAACCTTAAGTGTGCAGACCCTGCGGGTTCGAGAACTATGTAGACATGACCCGAGAGACTCCTCGGTCAATATCCAATAGTGGGACCTGGATGCCCATATTGGATCCTACATATTCTACGAAGATCTTACCGTTTGAACCTCAGTGCCAAGGATTCATATAATCCCGTATGTCATTCCCTTTGTCCTTCGGTATGTTACTTGCCCGAGATTCGATCGTTAGTATCCGCATACCTATTTCAATCTCGTTTACCGGCAAGTCTCTTTACTCGTTCCGTAATACAAGATCCCGCAACTTACATTAAGTTACATTGCTTGCAAGGCTTGTGTGTGATGTTGTATTACCGAGTGGGCCCCGAGATACCTCTCCGTCACACGGAGTGACAAATCCCAGTCTCGATCTATACTAACTCAACGAACACCTTCGGAGATACCTGTAGAGCATCTTTATAGTCACCCAGTTACGTTGCGACGTTTGATACACACAAAGCATTCCTCCGGTGTCCGTGAGTTATATGATCTCATGGTCATAGGAACAAATACTTGACACGCAGAAAACAGTAGCAACAAAATGACACGATCAACATGCTACTCTATTAGTTTGGGTCTAGTCCATCACATGATTCTCCTAATGATGTGATCCCGTTATCAAGTGACAACACTTGCCTATGGCCAGGAAACCTTGACCATCTTTGATCAACGAGCTAGTCAACTAGAGGCTTACTAGGGACAGTGTTTTGTCTATGTATCCACACAAGTATCGTGTTTCCAATCAATACAATTATAGCATGGATAATAAACGATTATCATGAACTAAGAAATATAATAATAACTAATTTATTATTGCCTCTAGGGCATATTTCCAACAACCCAATCCTAAGCATAGCACTAGATCGTGTTGTTCGTCTGCTAAAGCTTTTGTAATGTCAAGTATCATTTACTTAGACCATGAGATTGTGCAACTCCCGGATACCGTAGGAGTGCTTTGGGTGTATCAAACGTCACAACGTAACTGGGTGATTATAAAGGTGCACTACAGATATCTCCGAAAATATCTGTTGGGTTGTACGAATCGAGACTGGGATTTGTCACTCCGTGTGACGGAGAGGTATCTGTGGGCCCACTCGATAGTCCATCATCATACTGAGCTCAGTCTGACTAAGGAGTTAGTTATGGGATGATGTGTTACGAAACGAGTAAAGAGACTTGCCAGTAACGGGATTGAACAAGGTATAGAGATACCGACGACCGAATCTCGGGAAAGTATAGTACCGGTAGACAAAGGGAATTGCATACGGGATTGATTGAATCCCCGACATCGTTGTTCATCCAATGAGATCATCAAGGAACATGCGGGGACCAACATGGATATCCAGACCCCACTGTTGGTTATTAACCGGAGAGGTGTCTCGGTCATGTTTGCATGCTTCCCCAACTCGCAAGGTCTACACACTTAAAGTTCGATGACGCTAGGGTTATAGGAAAATAGTGTACGTGATTACCGAAGGTTGTTCGGAGTCCCGGATGAGATCCCGGACGTCACTAGGAGTTCGAATGTCTGGAGGTAAAGAATCATATATAGGAAGTGAGAATTTGGTCACCGGAATTGTTTCGGACGACACCGGTAATGTACCGGGACCACCGATAGGGTTTTGGGGGTCCACCGGCAAGGGCCATCAGCCCCAAGTTGCTACATGGGCTAAGAGTGGGTGGGAACCAGCCCATATGTTTGCTGGTGCGCCACCACAAGCAGCCCAAGGCGCAACAAGGGGTGGAGGGGGCAAACCCTAGGCGTGCGAGGCCACTTTGGGCCTCAAAGCTCAACCCTAGGGCGCCCCCACCACCTTGGCCGCCGCCCCAAGGGCCATCTAGGGCTGCCGCACCCTTAGGGTGGGAAACCCTAAGGGTGGGCACCCTCCTCCCTCTCCTCCTATATATAGTGGGGGTTTTGGGCAGATTTGGGACAAGAATTCTCTCTCTCTCAACGCAACCCTACCTTCACTCCTCCTCGTCCTCCGCGATGCTTGGCGAAGCCCTGCTGGTGAAATGCGTAGCTCCACCGTCACCACGCCGAGCTCTCCCTCAACCTCTCCTCCCTCCTTGCTGGATCAAGACGTTGGAGACGTCACCGTGCTGCACGTGTGTTGAACGCGAAGGCACCGACATTCGGTGCATAGATCGGAATCCACCATGATCTGAATCGCTGCGAGTACGACTCCATCAACCGCGTTCTAGCAACGCTTTCGCTTAGCAATCTCCAAAGGTATGAAGATGCCCTACTCCTTTCCTCGTTGCTGGTTTCTCCATGAATAGATCCTTGCATGACGTAGGATTTTTTAAAAATTACTACGTTCCCCAACAGAAAGGAAGGATTCCAACGGCGGTCGATCAGCGGCGGCTAGGGCACAGGGGAATGAGGACGAGCATGGTCTCTGGCGCTTCCCCTCTCTCTCTCTCTGTCTCTGGCTCATGAGCGTGTGGTGGTATTGGGTGAAGAAAAACACTTAGCTGGGCTGGGCCTTGACTATTCTAAACTAGTAGTAAAAGTAAAATTGATAGAGCATCTTCTTTGACTGAATGCGCGTCATCGATCGTTTTGAAGTAAATTCATAAATAACGCAAGCATCAAAATTTAAACGTGACGGAGTGAAAATATCACCGTCTTCCTATAAATCTAACCACATATTGGTACACAACAACCGTATCAAGTTTGATGCGTTTCTCCTTGGGTACCTTTTTTCTTTTTCTTGGCATGTCCTGGACACTAGTGTATTTAGGTTCGGTACTAGGACATGCATGCATGATGATCTACCCTTGGATGTCGCATGTCCACCAACTTGTGTGTATCACCGAAATGGTGAGCCGGTCCTCTCAACTCAGCCCCACGAGCCTAGCCAAGGACACGGGCGATACGGCCTATGCGACGGGTGCTTGGATCTTGCTCTTGGCTACTACCGCGTGACCCTTCCACGGACCACAGTCCACAGGCACATGACAGCATTTTCTGCCTATGACCACCTGTTTCTGGAACCTTCTAGAACCCATGCCGCCAGGGACGAAGCTAGAAAAAATATTTGTTGGGGTCATATCTATGCCAATGGGGTCATCTTCAATAAATATATAATGTTTAGTACTAAATTAATGAAGGGTTTCCTAATTTCACTGGGGTCAACTGACCCCAATGCCCACAAGGCAGCTTCGTCCCTGCATGCCGCCACTGCGTCATGACCTTTCTCGCCTTTGGAAGAACAAAATAATGCACGGTAATGCTAACCGGCGATTGTTCGCTGGAAAGGAACCCTCAACGAACGCCCTCGCAGCCGTTTTGATCGAGAAGAAACGATGACATTGGGCCTGAAAATAAAACCAGATGATCAAGGATTACCGTTTAATGAATTGGACGGTGTGGGAAGGCAAGGACCAAGGAATGCCGTGTGGGAGAGTGAATTACAAAAAAAACACCACATTTACAATAGTCGAGCAGAATTGCCATCACATTTCTTGATCATCGCAAAAATCCATCACTTTTGTTGTATTTTTTTTCCAATAAACACAAATGGCCGATTTGAAGCCGTTAACTATGATTTTTGACAGAATGGGCTCACATGTCGTGTGCCACGTAGGACGACTCTAACGGCCAGGGCCGTTAGCGCATGCTAGGTCATAAACGGATCTGCCAAGAACTCCCCCGCCCCTAAGCGAAGTGGAAATTCATTTTTTTAGTTTTGCAGCTTATCTCCTTCTCGTTGCACAGTGGAATCTGGACGAGCACCATGGGGAACTCCTCCTGCTAGGCGCCAGCCTCGACGTTGTTTTTGCCGATGACGACGGTGGTAGCGCCCGTGAGCTTCCCCGTCACGCGTTGGTGTTGGCGGCGTCGGAGTCGGAGTCGGTCTGGCACGCCGCCACCCGCCTCCGCGCGGCCACCGCCACGAAGAGCGCGACGGTGGTAGCGCCCGTGAGCTTCCCCGTCACGCGTTGCACCTTGAGGAGCAACACCGAGGTGATCTGGCGCGCGTTCTTACCACGGCCGTCTTTGCCCCCGGCGGCCCGCGATTCCCGGCAGCGGCAGCACCTCGAAGATGGCCCAGTCCGGGGCGTGCATCTTGACCACCACGGGCGGGCGGGGGAGTTTTTGGCGGATCCATTTATGACCTAGCGCGCGCTACGACGTCACTCGCTGGTCGTTACACTCGTCCTATACGGCACCTGATATGTGGGCATATTCTATGGAAATCAAATCGTTGGTGACGGCTTTAAATTGACCATTTATGTTTATTGAAAAAAATTACAACGAAAATGATGGATTTTTGCAACGAGCAAAGAATGTGGTCGTAATTCTGTTTGACTAGTGTAAATGTGGTGATTTTTTGTAATTCACCCCGTGTCGAGACGTGGAGAAGGACACGACGCGCAGCGACGGCCGCCGGCCGGAGTACATCGCTGACGAGGACGAAATCTCTACCAGATTCCGTGAACAGATCAACTCCCACAGGCAAAGCTTGGGAGCATAGCGTACATCGACGGTGTGGTAGAGACCAGGGACAGCATACTGCAAAGTGTTTGGAAAATGGGGAGCGCACATTGTAATCATCGTTGCCATTTTCTTCATCTTGTTCTCTTGAACCGTGTTTTGGAATGGACTTCCTCTATGCTAGTGCTCATCGAGGACCATTATAAATCGATCAAGAACTGGTCCTTGCTTGCTTTGCTTGTTCATGTCGTTTGAGGAATACCAACAGTAACAAGGGATAGCAGTGACCCTTGGGGCGCCATGGCCGGCGGAGAAGGGAAAGCCAAGCCGCTCGAGTTGACGCCGACATGGATCGTCGCGTCCATCTGCTCCGCCATCGTCATCATCTCCCTCCTCTTCGAGCGCTTGCTCCACCGCCTAGGCAAGGTATACATCCCATCGATGAAGCTACTACGTAGTACGTTTTCTTTCTGAACTGTTTCTCTGTTGACTGTTGCGTTTGGGCGCGCACGTTCGCAGAGACTGATGAGGAGCCGCAAGAAGCCGCTGTACGAGGCCCTCCTCAGGGTGAAGGATGAGCTCATGGTGCTGGGATTCATATCGCTGCTGCTCACCGTGTTCCAGGGGGCCATGGGCAGGCTGTGCGTACGACGGAGCGTCATGGGCCACATGCTGCCCTGCAAGCCACCTGCGCCGGACGGCGTCGCCGAGACCGCGCACTTCGTTCTGGGCGGGGCGAGGCGGCTTCTGGCTGCTGGAGCCGCCTCCGATGATCACTGCCTAAGAAAGGTAAACCCTGGCATCGAACCTTCATATGAGAGATTCATCATATCCAGGGCCGGCTTTATATTTTTCGGGGCCCTAGGACGAAGTTCAAAAATAGACCCTTAGAAAATAAATAAATATGTATGTATTTATAAATATACAAACGTAAAATATTAAAGTTTAAATCTAAGCATACATTCTTATTTAAAGACGTTTATAAATAATTCATAAGCGCTTAAGTTATGTCATATCACGAAAAATAAAATAAAAGAGTAGCGAAATATAACAAATAATATTCTCAAATAAGAACCAAGTTCTTATGAGTTCTTCGACAACAATGTAGTCAGATCAATCAGGGCCTAAGATCAACTGATCTAAAAGGACTAGGACACTAGGCAAATATATACGCTGACATGGAGTATTTAAATTACCTTGAGCGAATGGGCGCAGGGATCAGGGCGTTGTTATTTGTTAATCACCAGGCCTGATCACATGCTGCAGTGTTGGACGATCTCCAGTTCTCCACCAGGCCTGATCTCCACTACAGAAAGTATATACAAACTGCAGATACATAAATACCAGTTCTCCTCTTTCTCCATGAGGGTCGGACGTGCCCGCCGGAGTGCCGGAGGTGCAACCGCGCATGCGCAAGCGCATCGATGCAGGCAGGCGGCCGAGGCAAGGCGACGAACGGACACGCAGGGATGGATCGATGCCTTCTCCTCTCCCGAAGTCCGATCAGATATTTTTTCTCTTCCAATCAGATACCTTTTATCAGCCCATATAACAACAGAAGCATACTTACATATATGCGGTGATGGGCCCCTTCGGAACATGGGCCCTTGCGCGTTGCCCATGTTCGCCTAGGGCCAGAGCCGGCCCTGGTCATATCGGCGATCGTCGTCCAGGAGCAATTCTATATGGATATGGAGATTGCCAAGGCAAAGTACAAACACACTCATGCTTCATATTGCTCTGCAAGTAGGAGTCACTTATCACTGGCTCACAGGTTCTTCCCCAAAAAATCAATTCGGGCGAATATATTGAACTCATGGAATAGGTTTAAAATCATCGATTTCATTGCTAAATGGAAGCAGATTTAGCAGAAAATTAGTCGCAATGCGCGGCTTATATTCATAAGACCCATAATAATTAATTAAATTATACGATAGTTAAAATAGTTGTTGTATTGCTTAAGACGCGTGGACATATATATGATTATCTTGGAGTATAAGTCAAGGCATGAAAAAAATCCTAGTCTATCTATGTTTCCTAAACAACCATGATACTCAACATTCCCTCGCAGTCACAACGGTAGAGACGCAGATGATGAGACTGGAGAAGAATCCGATGGTAAGCCCACGGACATCCCCCCACAGTTGTAACGGTCCATGCATCGCGGAAGTTGTGGCTGGAGTGGAAACCGACGAGGTTTCTCAAGCAAGGCGGCAACCCTTTGTGCCGATGTCGGGGTAACCGAGAGCGGAGGATGGTGTAGCCGTGGTCGAGGGAGCCGTGCGTCGAGGTAGCCGTGCGAAGAACACCGTGGTCGGTGTCGAGTCGGGGTAACCGGTGTCGAGGAAGTCATCGTGAAGCCGCGGACGCAAGGAGGCGCTGAGTTAGTCATGGGCGTAGTGGTGTCGAAGTAGTGATGCGCCGGGAAGGAGAAGTAGTTGACGACGCGTCACGCCGGGTTTGCCAAGTCCGGGGACACTTCATGGACGAAAGCACACATCGGTGTTGCCAGCACCGAGCATGCGTAGACGGACAAGGACGATGTTGACGATGCATTGCTCCAGGTTTGCCAGGCCTGAGGACACACCGGGAACGAAGGCACGCGTCAGTGTTGCCAGCACCAGGCATGCGTAGATGAGGGACCTGCACAAGCTGTATTCCATGTCGAGGAGTCGAAAGGGCCATCATAGAAGGAGACGTAACAACGGATGCGGCGCAAAACAGCGGCGGCGGCGGGGGGGGGGGGGGGGATCTCTCCCGCGGTGGTCGGAGTAGACGCCAACGATGAGCTGGTGCTGGACGTATGATGAAGGGAGTGGACGGGTGGGTGAGCTACAACGACGCCGAAGAAGAGGCGTGGCGTGGCTTGGGTGGGCAAGCCGCAACGTCGCCGAAAAGGAGCAGCAGCCACGGACCGACGACGGCGGAAGTGGCTGGTTAGAAGTGCGGCGGCGATTATCGAAGTAGGCGAGGAAGAACCCGATAGCGTGACGAAGACCGACGCGAACGATGGCTTTCCCACGCCAAGGGAGGCAGCGCGGCACATACCATGTAGAGTCGACAGACGGAAATGGGGGAGTGGACCGTGAGGCGGGTCGGGGTCGTGACGGGAAGACATCAGGGTGACGAGGTGAATCGTGTGCCGCGACGCTACGGCCCGAAGGAGGGGACGCAGCGGCGGTGTGCGGGTCGGTGCAGCCAAGGGGATGGCCTCGGGCGGCGGCAGGAATCGTGTGCCGCCGCGCTACAGCCCAAATGGGCCGTGTAGCGGCACCTCGCGGGTCGGGGCAGCCACGGGAAGAACTCGGGGCGGTGACGTGGACCGTGTGCTGCGACGCTACGACCCGAAGGGGCGACGCAACGGCGATGCGCGGGTCGATGTAGCCACGGGGACGGCCTCGCGCGGCGGCGTGGACAACGTGTCGTCGTGCTATAGCCTGAAGGGGTGGTGTAGCGACAGCTCACGGGTCGGGGCAGCCGCGGGAAGACCTCGGGGGCGCGACGTGTACCGTGTGCCGTGACACTACGTCTCAAAGGGGCGACACAACAGTGGTACGCTGGTCGGTGCAGCCACTGGGACGGCCTCGGGTGGCAGTGGGGACCACATGCCGCCTCGCTATAGCCCGAAGGTGCGGTGTAGCTCGTAGGTCGGGGCAATTGCGGGGGGAACCACTGGCCAGAGATGACGACCGACGGGCGGCGGCGTGGACCGCGTGCCATGCCACGACAGCCCTGAAGGGGCGATGTGAAGGCGGCGGCGACGGCTACGGGGTTACCCGTCGAAAGGATCTCGGGGCGGCGGCGTGGACCGCGTGCCACAGTAGCGGCGTGCAGGTCAGAGCGACCGTTGGGAGGACCTCGGGGCGGTGACGCAGCAGTCCGAAGAGATGACGCGACGACATCCTGCGGCTCGATCGGTGATGGGCGCATGCTCGAGGACGTGCTTGGCGAAGGCACGCACGTGGGCAGTTGATCAGACTGACGACGACGCTGTATGTGCCACGGCGGGGACAACACGTAAATCAGAGTCGATGGCGACGTTGTCGGTGATGTCCCGGGCAATGACGACAAAGGTGAGCCGACAATGGAGACCACGTGGGTGAGCGGTTGACGATGACGCACAAGGGGTCCCTTGGGCGACGCGTCTAGCCTTGCCGCACGGTATATGACGATGTGGTCGGTGAAGAGTGGATGTCGGCGTCGGAGTAGAGGCGCGGGGGTCGACGACGGCGGCGGGCGACGTAAATCGATCTTAGATTGGAAAACAAAACAAAACGTCGATTAAAGGGACCGGTGGAAGAGAGAAAAAATCGGATCAAGAGGTCGGGAAAAAGACTCTAGGGCAGCCGGCCAATAAGATCGAATGACGAACCCTAGGAAGGAGCGCCCCCAACACCGGTCATGAAGGCCAACCTCGTTCCAGGGACGACGCGCGGGGCGGAAGCGGTGGACGGCAGCTAGGTCTAGAAACTTACGAAAGATATCATGTTAGAAGAAGAGAAGGATTGTAGAAATAGTTGTTGTATTGCTTGAGAGGCATATATATATAGAAGTACATGATCATTTTGGAATACAAATGAAGACATGAATAAATCTTAGTCTATCTATATTTTCTAAACAACCATGATACTCAACACAAACCACGACCACCTCGACCGACATCCCCACTGCCCGCATAACATGCAGCAATGTTGGCCTGATGACTTGGAAATGCGTCTCGACGGCGGCGTCCTAGACTGGCCAATCGTTTGCGGCTAGGCGTGGGGCCCAAATCTAATGCTGGAGAGCCGCATTTATCTACCCAACCTCCTCCAAGTTGGTGTTCATTTGCTCCTAAAGCAGCATGAGAGGATCCATTGGCTCCTCCTCGATCCGCGTGTCGTTGCCATCTGAAACTGAAGGTGTTCCCGCGCGGGGCTCGCCGCCCCGTCCTTCCCTCACCACTACCCACTACTATACCGCCGCCACTCCCGATTGTTATGAAATTAATCTTGTTGCCTTGATGTTTCTTGTTCCCTATCAAGTTAAAACTGATGGAGTCAATAGGAGTGCACGTTGCAGGGTGTTGCATGTGCCATAGATTTTCTGTTTACAATTTACATGTTGAAAATAAATAGGTCCTATCACGTTTATGTATACATATAGGGATAGATTGAGTCTTAGCTAGCCGAGTCAGCTCCCGAACGATACTCCGTGGGATGGCACGGGAAAATAGGATCGTGAGGAAGCTTTTGTGTTGTACTGGGCCACATTCTGTTATGCGTGAGGCAAGCAAGAATAAAGAGAGAAAAAAACTGAAAAGACACAAGCAGTTGCGTCGCAAATCTGCTGGTGTTGGTCTCCTGTGTGCTCGCGTGCGTGTGTGTTCTTCAAGTCCACGAGATCGCGTGTGTTTGAGTGATCCAGGGGAGATTTCCCTGACAATTGGTATCGGAGCCTTGGTTCGTGGGAGGCGATCTTGCGGCGGCAGCGAGCGTGGTGGAGTGTGGCGACGGTGATCTAAAGCGATGGCGGACAAGGACGCCGCTAGCGCGGGGAAGTACCAGCCGCCGGGGAAGCGCACGGACAACGACTCCTCGGAGGAAGGCGCCGTGGTCGTCCGGAGCGCCGCGAGGATCCCCAACGTCCCCATGCAATATCCGCAGCTCACGGAGTTGAACTACCATCTTTGGGCGGCCAAGATGAAGATCATGATGCGTCCATTGGGCGTGTGGTCGGTGGTCGAGGCCGACGCCGAGTACGACGAGGAACGAGATATGGGCGAGATGGCGGAAATCTCCCAGTCTGTTCCTGATGATGTGATGATGGCGCTCGTCGAGTATAAGACGGCGAGAGAGGAATGGGATGCGATCCGCCCGATGCGGATCGGCGAGGCGTGTGTGACAGAGGCGCGCAAAAATCAGCTGATGCGGAAGTTTGACCGCATGCTGATGGATGATGTCGAGACGATCTATGCATTCTCTTGCCGGCTGAATGCGCTTGTTAGTGAGATCCGTGCACTAGGAGAGGAGCTCCCGGAGAAGACGGTCGTCAAGTGGCTGTTTGCTGCTGTCCCTGATCCGTTTTCACATATCATCGGGACGATCGAGCAGTGGGGTGACATGAAGACCATGTCGGTTGCCGAGGTAGTTGGCCGGCTGCGCGCGTTCGAGGAGAATGAGATCGGGCGTCGTGGTGATTGCGGCGACAAGAATGAGCAGCTGATGCTCGTGACCAAGGCATTGGAGAACCTGCTCGGCAAACAGAAGCTGAGTGGAGATGGATCTAGCAGCGGCGGCGCCGACGGCCATAGTGGCTGCGGGCGAGGGCAGTCCGGTCGCGGCGGTGGTTGCGGTGGGCGCGTGCGGCGGGGGGGGGGGGTGGCATGGTGAGCACTCTGATCAAAAGCCCAAGAAGCACCAGAAATTTGATAAGAGTAAGATACGGTGCTACAACTGTGATGCACTTGGTCACTTCCAGTCTGAATGTACAGAGCCAAAGAAAGAGAGGCTCAACCTTGCTCAAGATGATGACAATGGGCCGGGGCTGTTGATGATGGAAACACTCGAGTTGGTGCAGCCCTTGGAGGTTGCTGGTGAGGTAGTTCTCCTCAACGAAGAAAAGGTTGTGCCAAAGCTGGCAGGCTGTCAAAACACGAGTTGGTATCTTGATACCGGAGCTAGCCATCACATGACCTGCAGTCTGGACAAGTTCATGGAGCTAGACCGCACCGTGTCAGCCAAGGTGAGGTTTGGAGATGGCTCCACAATTGAAATATGTGGAGAGGTTGTGTTTTAATGAAGCGCCTCTCTGGTGGTCATCGCGTGCTGAAGGATGTGTACTTCATTCCTCCATTAAGGAGCAATATCATTAGCCTCAGACAATTAGATGAGAATGGGTGCAAGTATGCAGCAGAAAATGGTGTGATGCAGGTTTGGGATCAAGAAAAAAAATGTCAGCTCATGTGTTGCGGACCAGAAGCCGGATGTATGTTCTGGACATTGAGGATGCTGAGCCGTTGTGCCTAATGACTTGTCACAGTGAGCCTTGGTTGTGGCATAAGCGCTATGGACATGTGAATTTCAGAGCACTAGGTCATCTCTCTCATGCAAAGATGGTAAATGGGATGCCCTCCATTGAGCATGTCGACCAGGTGTGTGATTGCTGCATGTTGTCCAAGCAATGATGCCTACTGTTTCCCTTAGCTGCGAGCTATCGAGCGACCGAGTCGTTGCAGCTAGTCCATGGTGACTAGTGTGGTCCAATTACACCGGCCACACACGGTGGAAAAAAATATTTCCTGCTGCTGGTCGATGACATGTCGCGTTACATGTGGATTGTGCTTCTAAAGAACAAAGATGAGGCGTTCCAGGCTGTGAAAAAACTCTAGGCAGCAGCAGAGCTAGAATCTGGACACAAGATGAAGGTGTTGAGAACAGATAGAGGAGGGGAGTTTGCCTCTAATCAGTTTGCTCTGTATTGTGATCAGCTCGGTACGAATCACCACTTGACGACGCCGTATTCTCCTCAGCAAAATGGTGTCATTGAAAGGAGAAACCAATCTGTGGTGAGTGTGGCTAGGAGCTTGCTGAAGAGAATGTCCGTCCCAGGTAAATTTTTTTTTTGGGGGGGGGAAGTTGTGGCTACAACAGTGTATTTGCTGAATCGGGCTGAGACCAAAAGTGTAACCGACAAGACACCATACGAGGCTTGGCACTGAAGGAAACCGAATGTAGAACAGTTGAGAACCTTTGGTTGTGTAGCTCATGTCAAGAAGGTGGGCAAACATCTCACAAAGCTTGAAGATCGCAGCTCACCAATGGCGTTCATAGGGTATGAGACACCCTCAAAAGCATGCAGAATGTATGACCCAGCTGAGAGGAAGCTTCATGTGACACGTGACATTGTATTAGAGGAAGAAAGGAAGTGGGAGTGGGGCCAAGGTGAGTCCCAAGAGTAGCACATGTCACCAAGCTTTGTGTTTGAGGTTGCAAAAGCAGCAGTGGTCAGCAGAGTGCCAACAGGTGCATCAACTCCTACAGCCTCCAGAACTGCTGCCACGACAGAAGAAAATACTGCCATGGCTGCGTCTCAGCCCCCCAAAACGCCTGCCATGACACACATTCCTGCAATAGCGCCCCAATTAGCCGAGACTCCTAAAATGCGTGCCACAATAGTGTTTGAGCAACAGTCAGCAGCCACGGCGGTGTCTACTTCACCGTGGAGTGCCTCGGTTGGACCACAAGGCAAGTGGCTTCTTGAGGAGCTGTATGATGAGACAACCGAGGTAAATATGCAATACTCAAACTTGTGTTTGCTTGGTACCCGCAAATTTTCATGAGGCAGAAAAGGAGCGTTGTTGGCACAGAGCTATGCAACAAGATATGAACTCTATTGAAGATAACAATACATGGGTATTGACTGATTTACCAAAGGGACACAAGGCCATTGGTTTGAAGTGGGTCTATAAAGTGAAGAAAGACTCTGCAGGTGCCGTCGTGAGGCACAAAACGCGTCTTGTAGCGAAGGGATATGCGCAGCAACAAGGCATTGACTTCGAAGAGGTATTCGCACAGGTAGCCCGCATTGAGACTGTGCATTTACTTGTGTCCATGGCAGCTCAAAGAGGATGGGAAGTTCATCACATGGATGTGAAGTCGGCCTTTCTAAATGGAGATTTGGAAGAGATGGTATATGTTGAACAACCTTCTGCCTTTGTCAAGAAAGGAAGTGAAAGCAAAGTTCGGAAATTAAGCAAAGCATTGTATGGCCTGCATCAAGCACCCCGGGCATGGAATGCAAAATTGGACAAAACTTTGGCAGATTTGGGATTTGAAAAATGCCCTTATGAGCATGCTGTGTACAAGAGGAAGAAGGATGGTGCAAGTCTGCTCGTGGGAGTGTATGTGGATGACTTGATCATCACCGGGGATAGCATAACGGAGATAGCAAACTTCAAGAACCAGATGAAGAATATGTTCAGCATGAGTGACTTGGGCCTACTCAGTTACTATCTTGGAATTGAAGTGAAGCAAACCCGACAAGGCATCTCGTTGTGTCAATCAGCTTATGCAACAAAAATTCTGGACAAGTGTGGCATGGGAGATTGCAAAGTAACTCAAACTCCTATGGAGCAACGACTGAAATTGAGAAAAGTAAGTGACTCTCCGCTAGTTGATTCAACTTCCTATAAAAGCGTAGTGGGAAGCTTGAGATATTTAGTGCACACTCGTCCGGATATATGTTATGCCGTTGGGATGTCAGTCGGTACATGGAGCAGCCATCTGAAGAACACATGGTAGCGGTAAATCATATTTTGAGGTATGTGCGAGGCGCTTTGAATCATGGGTGTTTCTAAAAAAGAGAGGAGAGGAACCAGCTAAAGTTGGTTGGGTTCAGTGATAGTGATCATGCGGGTGACATCAATGATAGAAAGAGTACCTCGGGTGCCATCTTCTACCTTGGTTCAAACCCAATCAGCTGGGTGTCACATAAGCAAAAAATTGTGGCCGTCTCCTCATGTGAAGCCGAGTATATCGCAGCAGCGACCACCGCAACACAACTTGAGCTGAATCTTCACCAAGTAAATCACCAAGACTACAAACATCTCGTAGTCGACGAAACATCTTCTCTCACTAAACGAACATCATCGAAAAGTATGCAACAAATCAAGAAAAATGCGAGTATCGGTGTCAAGTCTAGGACTTGAACGCAGTGGGTTGATTCCACCACAAGAAACCTAAACATCTGAGCTACCTCAGTTCACAACACCGAGAAATTTACAAATTCATCATAAACAAGTCCCACTTTTTTTAGACAGGAAAACACCTCATGATGGGCATATTATAACACCAAAAGAATAGCATCCAAAAGCTTGAGTTAAAGTCAGAAAAATATGAGTATCTGCGTCAAATCTAGTACTTGTATATGTTTCCCCAATATGAGAAATCAAACCAACTTACCTCCTGCCGGATCAAAGATTTGACCATTGCTGATGCCACATTTGACAAGTATAATTTGCTAGAGAACTCTTGATACATTGACTCCTAATGCGATTTCATAAATAGTTGGTGTTTTTACAGACAATCACCACAATGCATTGTGTATCTCTTAGGTAGTGCGTCAAAGTGATATTGCATTTATTTGTCCTAGTTGTAGGGATCCAAATGGTTAAAAATATTGATTTAAGCCAAACCCAATTAGAGTAGTAATTACACCGCATAGAGAAATAAGCTAAGAGTTGTATCTCCACCAACTTAGGCTCTTTTAAGTGCTCCACTGTGTACAAGTGCTAAGTGTATCACATAGGCAAAAAAATGATGTGGGAAAACTATTAAAAAGGAGAGAGAGCATTATGGTCACCCCAAAAAGAAACGGCTCCAAGCGTGTGGACCTATGCAAAAATGATTATCAACTAATGCATGAAGGACTTTAGTTATCAAACAATTCCATGAGGGAGGCTTAATTAGCTACAAAAGTGAAGCATTTATGCATTGGGAAGACTAGTTGCTAATTTTTTTAATGCACTTAAGGCTTTGTCAATGCATCGTTTCTTAGCACGTTATCAAAGAAGCATTAATAACTTAAGAGACTACTAGTCCAATGCATTATTTTTTATAGACCGTCTCTAAATTTGATGATTTGATGCACATGCATAGATGTGATTGGGCTATTAACCATTTTTACCTATGATAGTGTGCAAATGTCGTATCTTACCTAAGATACAACCCTACTCTCTCTCATCATTAACTAGTGTGGCACATCAGCAAAACGCCTATGAACCCGCGCTAAGAAACCTCCATTGGCACATGCCTAATACCTCATCTAAGCACCGATGCATTGGAAGAGGCCTTAGAACTCTGAGTATCTGTGCTTCATTTAATAGAGAACCAAACTTATAGCCAGATATGAAGCATGTTTATGTATGTGGTGTAATTAATGCTTATTGTTTTGTGTCCTATATGAGTAAATAATAATATGGGTTCTTAATTATATGGTCGCATATAGCTAAATACTAGCTATATATTTCTCATGAATATGCAAAGATTGCGTATCTTTTCACTCATAGGTTGGAGAGTGCAATATAACGTAAGGGAGAAAGGAGGAATAGGGGCGCACCATACAAGTTGTGAGTATGAGGAGAACAAGGGGTGCTCCCCCAGCAACGAGAAACTAGCTAAACTCGCCTTGCCCGGTCTCAAGTCACAAGTGGCAAAGAGATAGAGCACATGGCACCAAGGCTACGTCATAACAAATGTCAGGCATCTCAGAACCACAACCATGACATCGAGCCAAACTAGATCAATGCACGCTCCACCCAATGCGCCAAGGAAACGACAAGTGGACATCACGAACCAACTGGAACTGAGGAATAGGTCGTCCAAGAGGCGTCGATGATGGAATACGTTGCACCCCAAAGGCTCATTCCCACGCCAGGGACCACGGGTAGACCAACACACCACCCCAAGCCTCGCCACCAAGGCTAATGAGCCCACACCTTCATCTTTCACTCGTGTATACTCCACATGCACCCCAAGCAGTGCCTCCAAGGAGGGGAAGACATTGTGCCGACATCGCCGCATGGCGTGGCGGACCGGGTATAGGGTCCCCCTGGTGCACAAAGAGGGGGATGCATAATGTCATGATAATGCATCCAAGGATGAAATGGTGCCCCCAAACATCGCCATTGTTCACATCAACATCCGTCGTGTAGGGATTTCTCCTCGGTCCAGTCTTAACACCCTTGAAGACCGCCAAAGCAACATAGATGCAAGAGGGGGATGCAAGTTTCCGACTTGGCACAACGACAAAGAGGAAATCCGCATCCCACTACACCCGACAACCGACCCCGCAACCATCCTCGGAACCACAACTAGCAAGGTGAGGCCAGCCTAGGGGACACCAACGGGGTAATGCAGAGGATCTGGTGGTCCGACAATCATAAGGGGGACAAGGTGTCGTAGCCCATTGATGATGGGTAGGACTCCAACAACTCTCCAACCAAAGGGAGAGAGGCCATGTGTTGAGGGAGGGTTGCGAGGTCGATCCCACGAGGTTGGGGTGGTTGCCTAGGCCGTACAGGAGAAGAGAATGCCAAAGACCACTAGTCACACGACTGCCACCATGCCACTACATGCACCACCACCATGTAAGATCTTTCACCGAATCCTGCAATCCCAGCCCCCACAAGCTGGATCTACACTATATCATGCCAACTCGAGCAATCTCACCACATGTTGGCGGCCCGTACCACCCACCCGAAAGGAGCTTGCACGAGTGTAGCCGGAGGCCGGACATCATGTCGGTCACACCTCAGAGCAACCACACCCATCGCAAGAGACGAGCCGAGGGCACATTCCACTATCGTCATCCCCGAAGCCCGCCTGGCTTTTCCAACCGGCTTCTCTAGCGCCCAACTAACAAGGAGGGTGACACGGGTGTCAGGTTGAGTGCCCATATGCCTCTTAGGACCGCTTGCTATACTATTAACCTTGCTCTTAGGAGTGCCCATATGCATCGATCTGTCTCGCTAGCTTCCTGGTCGCTCTTCAGCAGGCACAATTTTAGTTTCGATATAGTTTATCTTTCTAAGGTCGAATTTTGTTCTTGTTGATTAAACAAGTATTTTTTTGTCTGTAATGGTGCATTTAAGAGCAAAGTTACATGGGTGAACCAATGTATTAAAATTTACCCGTGGATTTGCAGTAGATCTTGCTATTTTATACTTACATTAGGTTTTGTTATTTTTAGATTTGGACGTTGAAGAGAATAGCTAGAAAATGTTCCATTAATGAGTTACTAGATGGTAAAAGTAAATCTATATGTTTTGAGTGTGATGGGGCAACCATGACGCCCTGCTGGATCCACCCATGCATGAGATTGTACATTAGTGAGCTTAAAATGGCACTACCATTGGAGGACGGTTTACCAACATGTAAACACAACTCTAAACAAAGTGGTGTATATATGAGAATGCTTGGATGTTCATAAAGGCTTAGAAATATCCTCTGCAAAAAGAGCTTAGAAATATCACTAAGACTTTAAAAAACCGAGGGAATTTACAAAGTACACAACACTAGACTTCTGCATTAATCCTAGGTATTTGGTATTTGATGGTTTTTTAATATTTGATGGATTGACCCTTATTCATATCTAAAGAATCATTTGATATCCGACATGCAGGGCAAAGTTCCGGTACTCTCTGTTGAAGCTATTCATCAGTTGCACATATTTATCTTCATCTTGGCGGTCACTCATTTTGTTGTCAGCGCTTCTACAATTATTCTCGGAATCATGCAGGTACTAAAACTCAAACTATATTTGTATTAGAAAGTAATCTATCATGTTCTTCATATTGATTTTTATCAATTATCATGTAGACGAGAAATTGGCATCATTGGGAGAGAAAGATTCATGCAAATAGTGATAATGGTATGATGTCGGTAGTTTTAGAATTTGAATAATGTTAACTTTGGAGTTTATCTCAACATAAAATTATGTCCACTATTTTCTTACGAAATTTAGGATTCATTATGCAGCTCCTGAAATGATCAAGCATGTTCAAGAGTTCAAGTTTATTCAAGATCATTTTAAAGGTCACAAAAAACGCTGGAGGATATTTGGTTGGATGGTATGTTTGAAGTATCAACACATTATTCATATTTCATTTGTTATTGATTATAGTTGGAGAATAAACTAATTCACATTTTTTAGTGTTCATTCTTCAAACAATTCTATGGATCGGTCACTGAGGAAGACTACACAACAATGCGACTTGGTTTCGTGATGGTAGCTAGACATATGTTATCATGAATGAACACCACATATATATTTTCGTATCATTAGAGCTAATTAATATTTTTATTTTTGTAGAAACATTGTAACCCAACGTTCAATTTTTACAATTACATGATCAGAGCGTTGGAGGCTGACTTCAAGAAAGTTGTTGGTGTTAGGTAAATTAACAGTGCTATTATTACAAAATTTATGGCATATTTTTCTCTAAAGCATGAATTTTGATAAGTTCATTTTTTGATTCAGACAATAACTACTTGTCATGTTGTTCTTATGTAGTTGGTACCTCTGGGCAATGCTCATGATATTCTTGTTGTTGAATGTTCAAGGTTCGTATCACCAATGGTCACAAGTTATGGCCCATTCACAACAATTGTTTATCAAATTGTCATATTTTTGGTTATATTCACTACTTAATATTATATTACTCATGCAGAAATAACAACATTGTTTATCTCAATTATTGTAGGATGGTATGTCTACATTTGGATATCGTTGGGTCCATTCATTGTAAGTAAACATGATATGTAATGCGAATAGAAAAAATGAGCATACACGAGATATACATATTTTTGATACATAATTATATTGTCAGACCTTATTTTCTTCTTTTTGAAATTCGTAATTATACCTAATGAAGGAGGACTTCTACAAATTATGTCAACCTTTAAAGTGAACAAAATAGTTGTTTATAACAAGGATCATGCATAAACGAATAATTATGACATCAGTTGATATTTTTGGTAGATGCTACTTTTGGTTGGAAGCAAGATGGAGCACATCATTACAGAATTGGCTTACGAGGTTGCACAAAAGCATACGGCAATTCAAGGAGATTTAGTAGTGGCTCCTTCAGATGATTTCTTTTGGTTCCATCGACCAAAATTGGTTCTTTTGTTGATCCACATCGTCCTATTCCAAAACGCATTTGAGATTGCACTATTCTTTTGGCTATTGGTAAGAATAATATGTTGACTAGTCACCACCTCAACTAACTTCTAGTTTTGATGACAATGAGAAAGAAATTGAAATTGCATACACTATAAGTTTCTGATCGAGGTTGTTATCGTCAAACTTAGTCCAATGCTTGTCTATGTATATGTAGAACTAACTGTTGCATTACCAACCATGCAGGTGACATATGGATTTAAATCATGCATCATGGGAAATCCAACATATGCTATAGCTCGAGTTGTCATAAGGTATCATAGGAGTAACTGCTAGATCATAACAACACCATATTGACATTTTAAGAAACTCATTATTAGTTTCATTTCTTTCAGTGTCGTTAGCCAACTCATTTGCTGTTACATCACCCTACCGCTTTATGCCATCGTCTCTCATGTGAGTTTGTTTTCTGACCTAAGTGGATTTCCTATTACCTTCTTTGAACATTTAGTGACCGCTCAACTCATGAATGTCTATGAGTAACTACTAGCAAAAAGGCCTGTGCGTTGCAATGCGAGAAAAAATATCACACGCTTTTATAGTTTACAATTGATGGTTTAGAATTTGATAATATGTAGTTGCAGCCAAAATAAAGATGTTCTTAGTCTATACATTTTCATACTACGGTACATGAATCGTGGGTGGTTAGGCGGATCTCATTGTCACAAAGTTGCCTCTTTACTCCTGTTATAGCGCAACATGTTTCATCTTTATTCGGGCATCTCCTTATTTCTTGCCAGGCTTGTTCCTTCTGTACTTGCAGACCTATATAAGCTGATGTAGTTTTGTGTAAAGCAGCGATGTGGTACTATTAGTTAATAGGAGTGAATACTAACTTTTGGCACAATGGAATCACACGCTAGCTAGTTCCCTTATACCAATATAATAAAGCGGAGCCGCGGATTCGATTCCCTGCATCATGCATTTATTTTTTTGCCTGTTTTGAGTGATGCATGCCGGCTCATGTGGAAGAAATGACGAATCATGCATCATTGATTTAGGTTGCACCTTAAATATATTATTATTTTTAAATATTTAATAGATAGAAAATACACCATATTCACATTCTATGCATTTTTAATCAAATTTCATATATAATATGTTGAAATTGAAGTTAAGGTTTAAAAGATATGATTGTTTTGAAAAATCTATTTCACATGGACTGCAGATTATTTAATGCAAATATTAGGGGGTTTTATGTGAAATGCAGAAAACGGTTCTTTGTGACTTAAAATTGGACTGCGGGTTGATTACCTAAAACTATGAGGGCTTTTCTGTAAAATGACCGACAACGGACGACAGAAATAGTCCGTGCTTTATTATTAGGGAAAGAATTATTTGGTAACAAAACATTTATTTACTAGTGCAATATTCTATATACAAATTAGTACATATAAGTATCATATAACTTACTATCTATATGAATAGTCTAATTTTCCTAATTTGATGCCATCATGTAGGCGTTTACTAGCATAATTTAAGTAACCGCCCTCGATCTCTATGTTTTACATTCTAATTCAATTTTCATAATGCTAAAGATGGGGAGTTCTTTCAAAAGAGTTATGTTTGATGAAAATGTGACTGAAGGCCTTCTCAATTGGGCTGAAAAGGCTAAGAGGCGCACAAGCGTAGATGTAGGCAACTCAGGAGTTGATGAGGCAGATGGTGTTGCCGTTCAAATAACAGATGCACATGCGGACTCATCGGTGAAGTAAAGTACCGCTAGGCTAATTTCATATTTTGTATATGGTCATTCCTGCAACGGTACAATGTTTTACTTGTACAATGGAAATCTATAATTACTGGACAAATATGTTTGGATAATTGTGGTTCTTGACATGTTTTCCATATTCACCTCTTACTTTCTGTAGATTAAAAATTATGCAATATATGGATATACATGTGATAATTGTAAGTTTCTAAATGTAAAAACATTTGGGTGTAGTCATAAGTAATATTACGGACGAACTATTTTCTAGGGGAGGATATTCTTATTGCAAATTTCTATTTCTAGTTTTAATGTTGGCAGTTTTAGAGCAAGAGAACAAGTTACAAGAGTGTCGATCAACGAATAATAATAACTAGCAAGTAAGTAGGAGGTGGAGGTAAAGAGAATGCAAGCACTTCCGAAGCAAGAATATTTTTTACTGTGGTTCAAGATAGTTGGCAATATCCTATGTCTGCGTTGATGAAGGCTTCAAAATGAAGGTTCTAGGAGTACGATGATCTGTTGTGTCATCCACCAAGCATGTCACACACCAATTCATTCAATTGATATGTTGTGCGCTAGCCCAAAGATCATATCATCAATTACATATTCACGTAATAACTATATACAAAACCAACATATATTGCAAGTATATCACGAGGAGGCCCCATTATTACAACAATAGAGAGGAAGCTGAAAAGGCAAAGTTAGTGCATCAACACTAGACACTAATTGTATATAATAGACCTCGATCAGAGTAGTAGTAGAACTAATCATAAGAATGATAGTAGAAGACTCAAAACACATAGGGATCGCTACAAGAAAAGGACACTTCCGTGATATTATGGTCCAACCAAAAAATATTTTTTTTTCATGGAAATGACACATCCATGACAATAATAGTGAAAAACACATATCATTATGGATGTGGTGGGCACCTACTTACATGATACAAAATAGGACATAAAATGGGCTTTTTGTTCTAGGTGGACCAGCGACGCACCTCCATGACGTAAAGAAAACTGTGATAGAAGTGAGGAAGAGATTTTTTTGGGATTTCTCCGCCTTGCATGGTATACGGTGGGTGGTGAGACCAAGTGTTGAAGGGGTGGTTCATGCGTGTGTGAGAGATCTCGTCACATTCGTAAACCCGAGCATTTATAATAAAACAGTACAACAATCAACATGGGTGTTAGTACAAGGTCGCAGATTTATGACATAAATCAGTGCAATAAGTAACTAGTATGTTGGGATCAACACAAGGTAACTGGCAAGCCTGGATTGACATAAAAACCACTAAAGCAAGCATCATTAGACACTACGGATTTGGGGAGGGGAATGGAAGTAGTAAATAAAATAACCAGTGAGATGAGTATCGCGAGATAATACAAGATTTGTGGGATCACATAAATATTCTTCAGAAAGAACCACCAAAACGAGCGTCATGAGACACTACATAATTAGCTGGATCAACATAACATAACCGACATGTTGGGATCAACATAAACCAAAAGTGGCAGTCCCTCCACTTTCCCATACAACTTAGGGTTGGCATTTTATTTGATTAATTGAGTTTTTTTCCAAGTTTGGTTAGACCATAAGTGTCGCTAATCCCGATCCCTTCCATACTATTGGCACAACTATTTGAATAGTTTGAGTCCATAGATGTCTTACAATGTACCCATGCGATGAAGTATCTTTTCAGAGAACACCATGACAAAATTGATCCTAATACACACACTTATATCACTTTACCATGCGAAGAGGCCGGTGCAAGAATATTTAACTCCTAGTTTAGCTTGATGTGAAATTTTTTCTCTTGTCTACAGATATAAAATGTTCTTGATTTCAAGTCCGTATGAGAAATCTATTGCAGTGTAAAGTTAGGTTCCCTAGAATAGGGTTTTTTTGAGGGGTAAAACACGAACAACGAGTGAAAAGTTAGTGCGAAGGCTATAATTTATGCAATTTCCATCATCATTTTCTCACTAGGATAGTGCTCTAATAATGATAACATCACACTTCTATCTACTTGCAACTCGATATAAAAAACTACTAAACAAGATGACTCTATATGAATGCCTCTGGTAGTGTACCAAGATGTGCAATGATCAAGTGTAACATGTAAATAATGATGAACGGTGGCTTTGTCACAAGTACCATGTCAGCTACATGATCATGCAAGGGAATATGATGATGAAAACACAAGTCATGTGATGTAACGGTGGAAGTTGCATGGTAATATATCTCGGAATGGCTATGGAAATGCCATGATACGTAGGTATGATGGCTCTTTTGAGGAAGATATAAGGTGGCTTATGTGTGATAGAGCGTATCATATCATGGGGTTTGGATGTACCGGTGAAGGTTGCACTGATCCTGGAGGTGAGAACGGACAATGCACAGTACCGAAGAGGGTAGGAAATATAGAAAGGTGAGTGTGCATACATCCACAGATTCATATTAGTCATAAAGAACTCATATACTTATTGTGTAACCTTATTAATGCACGATGCTCCAAGAAAAACACATATCAAGTGATTAATAAAAATATAGCTCGAAGTGACATACCGATGGAATGGAGACGAAAGAGGGGATGCCTTCTGGGGCATCCCCAAGATTAGACGCTTGAGTCCTCCTAGGATATTACCTTGGGGGTGCGTGGGTATCCCCAAGCTTAGGTTGTGGATACTCCTATCCCTTCATCCATAGTGATCGCACCCAAAACTTGAAAACTTCAGCACACAAAAATCAACGGAAACCTATGTGATCCGTTAGTATAATAGGCAAATCATAAACTTTAGGTACTGTTATAAATTGATTCATATTTAATTATTTCATAAGGTATTGTATCGTAACTTCTCCACGGCTTATTGTTGGGGAACGTCGCATGGGAAACAAAAAATTTCCTACGCGCACGAAGACCTATCATGGTGATGTCCATCTACGAGAGGGGATGAGTGATCTACATACCCTTGTAGACCGTACAGCAGAAGCGTTAGAGAACGCGGTTGATGTAGTGGAACGTCCTCACGTCCCTCGATCCGCCCCGTGAACAATCCCGCGATCAGTCCCACGATCTAGTACCGAACGGACGGCACCTCCGCGTTCAGCACACGTACAGCTCGACGATGATCTCGGCCTTCTTGATCCAGCAAGAGAGACGGAGAGGTAGAAGAGTTCTCCGGCAGCGTGACGGCGCTCCGGAGGTTGGTGATGAACTTGTCTCAGCAGGGCTCCGCCCGAGCTCCGCAGAAACGCGATCTAGAGGAAATACCGTGGAGGTATGTGGTCTGGCTGCCGTGGAAAAGTCGTCTCAAATCAGCCCTAAAACCTCCGTATATATAGGTGGGAGGGAGGGGCCTTGCCTTGGGGTCCAAGGACCCTCAAGGGGGTCGGCCGAGCCAAGGGGGAGGACTCTCCCCCCCCCAAACCGAGTTGGACTAGGTTTGGTGGGAGGGAGTCCTCCTCCCTTCCCACCTCCTCCCTTTTTTTTTCTTTTCCTCTTGATTTTTCTTCTCTTGGCGCATAGACCACTTGTGGGCTGTCCCACCAGCCCACTAAGGGCTGGTGTGTCTCCCCCAAGGCCTATGGGCTTCCCCGGGGTGGGTTGCCCCCCCCGGTGAACCCCCGGAACCCATTCGTCATTCCCGGTAACTCCGAAAACCTTCCGGTAATCAAATGAGGTCATCCTATATATCAATCTTCATTTCCGGACCATTCCGGAAACCCTCGTGACGTCCGTGATCTCATCCGGGACTCCGAACAACATTCGGTAACCAACCATATAACTCAAATACGCATAAAACAACGTCGAACCTTAAGTGTGCAGACCCTGCGGGTTCGAGAACTATGTAGACATGACCCGAGAGACTCCTCGGTCAATATCCAATAGCGGGACCTGGATGCCCATATTGGATCCTACATATTCTACGAAGATCTTATCGTTTGAACCTCAGTGCCAAGGATTCGTATAATCCCGTATGTCATTCCCTTTGTCCTTCGGTATGTTACTTGCCCGAGATTCGATCGTCAGTATCCGCATACCTATTTCAATCTCGTTTATCGGAAAGTCTCTTTACTCGTTCCGTAATACAAGATCCCGCAACTTACACTAAGTTACATTGCTTGCAAGGCTTGTGTGTGATGTTGTATTACCGAGTGGGCCTCGAGATACCTCTCCGTCACACGGAGTGACAAATCCCAGTCTTGATCCATACTAACTCAACTAACACCTTCGGAGATACCTGTAGAGCATCTTTATAGTCACCCAGTTACGTTGCGACGTTTGATACACACAAAGCATTCCTCCGGTGTCAGTGAGTTATATGATCTCATGGTCATAGGAATAAATACTTTTACACGCAGAAAACAGTAGCAACAAAATGACACGATCAGCATGCTACGTCTATTATTTGGGTCTAGTCCATCACGTGATTCTCCCAATGACGTGATCCAGTTATCAAGCAACAACACCTTGTTCATAATCAGAAGACACTGACTATCATCGATCAACTGGCTAGCCAACTAGAGGCATGCTAGGGACGGTGTTTTGTCTATGTATCCACACATGTAAATGAGTCTTCATTCAATACAATTATAGCATGGATAATAAGCTATTATCTTGATACAGGAATTATAATAATAACTATATTTATTATTGCCTCTAGGGCATAATTCCAACAGTCTCCCACTTGCACTAGAGTCAATAATCCAGCCCTCACATCACCATGTGAATTACATTGTAATAAATCTAACACCCATACAGTTCTGGTGTTGATCATGTTTTGGCCGTGGAAGAGGTTTAGTCAGCGGGTCTGCTACATTCAGATCCGTGTGCACTTTGCATATATTCACGTCCTCTTCCTCGACGTCGTCGCGGATGAGGTTGAAGCGTCGTTTGATGTGTCTGGTCTTCTTGTGAAACCGTGGTTCCTTTGCTAAGGCAATGGCACCAGTGTTGTCACAGAACAAGGTTATTGGATTCAGTGCGCTTGGCACCACTCCAAGATCCGTCATGAACTGCTTCATCCAGACACCCTCCTTAGCCGCCTCCGAGGCAGCCATGTACTCCGCTTCACATGTAGAATCTGCTACGACGCTTTGCTTGGAACTGCACCAGCTTACTGCACCCCCATTAAGAATAAATACGTATCCGGTTTGCGACTTAGAGTCGTCCGGATCTGTGTCAAAGCTTGCATCGACGTAACCTTTTACGGCGAGCTCTTCGTCACCTCCATACACGAGAAACATCTCCTTAGTCCTTTTCAGGTACTTCATGATATTCTTGACCGTTGTCCAGTGATCCACTCCTGGATTACTCTGGAACCTACCTGCCATACTTATGGCCAGGCTAATATCCGGTCTAGTGCACAGCATTGCATACATGATAGAACCTATGGCTGAAGCATAGGGGACGGAGCGCATATGCTCTCTATCTTCATCAGTTGCTGGGCACTGAGTCTTACTCAATCTCGTACCTTGTAAAACTAGCAAGAACCCTTTCTTGGACTGTTCCATTTTGAACCTCTTCAAAACTTTATCAAGGTATGTGCTTTGTGAAAGTCCTATCAGGCGTTTTGATCTATCCCTATAGATCTTAATGTCTAGAATGTAAGCAGCTTCTCCTAGGTCCTTCATAGAGAAACTTTTATTCAAGTAACCTTTTATGCTCTCCAAAAGCTCTACGTTGTTTCCAATCAGTAATATGTCATCCACATATAATATTAGAAACGCCACAGAGCTCCCACTCACTTTCTTGTAAATACAAGATTCTCCAACCACTTGTATAAACCCAAATGCTTTGATCACCTCATCAAAGCGTTTGTTCCAACTCCGAGATGCTTGCACCAGTCCATAAATGGGTCGCTGGAGCTTGCACACCTTGTCAGCATTTTTAGGATCGACAAAACCTTCGGGTTGCATCATATACAACTCTTCCTTAAGGAAACCGTTAAGGAACGCCGTTTTGACATCCATCTGCCAGATTTCATAATCAAAAAATGCAGCTATTGCTAACATGATTCTGACGGACTTAAGCATCGCTATGGGTGAGAAAGTCTCATCGTAGTCAACTCCTGGAACTTGTGAAAAACCCTTTGCCACAAGTCGAGCTTTATAAACGGTCACATTACCGTCAGCGTCCGTCTTCTTCTTAAAGATCCATTTGTTCTGAATAGCCTTGCGGCCCTCAGGTAGTATCTCCAAAGTCCACACTTTGTTCTCATACATGGATCCTATCTCGGATTTCATGGCTTCTAGCCATTTGTTGGAATCTGGTCCCACCATTGCTTCTTCATAATTTGCAGGTTCATTGTTGTCTAACAACATGATTGATAAGACGGGATTACCGTACCACTCTCGAGCAGCGCGTGATCTCGTCGACCTGTGTGGTTCAACAGAAACTTGAACTGGAGTTTCATGATCATCATCATTAACTTCCTCCTCAACCGGCGTCGCAACGACACAGGTTTCCCCTTGCCCTGCGCCACCATCCAGAGGGATGAGAGGTTCGACAACCTCGTCAAGTTCTATCTTCCTCCCACTCAATTCTCTTGAGAGAAACTCCTTCTCGAGAAAAGCTCCGTTTTTAGTAACAAACACTTTGCCCTCGGATTTGAGATAGAAGGTGTACCCAACTGTCTCTTTTGGGTAACCTATGAAGACGCACCTTTCCGCTTTGGGTTCCAGCTTTTCAGGCTGAAGCTTTTTGACATAAGCATCACATCCCCAAACTTTAAGAAACGACAACTTTGGCCTTTTGCCATACCACAGTTCGTATGGTGTCGTCTCAACGGATTTTGATGGTGCCCTATTTAAAGTGAATGCAGCTGTTTCTAATGCATAACCCCAAAATGATAACGGCAAATCAGTAAGAGACATCATAGATCGCACCATCTCTAACAAAGTACGATTACGACGTTCGGACACACCATTACGCTGTGGTGTTCCAGGCGGTGTTAACTGCGAAACAATTCCACATTGTCTTAAGTGAGCACCAAACTCGAAACTCAGATATTCACCCCCACGATCAGACCGTAGGAACTTGATCTTCTTGTTACGATGATTTTCCACTTCACTCTGAAATTGCTTGAACTTTTCAAATGTTTCAGACTTGTGCTTCATCAAGTAGACATAACCATATCTACTTAAATCGTCAGTGAAGGTGAGAAAATAACGATATCCGCCGCGTGCCTCTACGCTCATTGGACCACACACATCGGTATGTATGATTTCCAACAAGTCACTTGCACGCTCCATTGTTCCGGAGAACGGAGTCTTAGTCATCTTGCCCATGAGGCATGGTTCGCACGTGTCAAGTGAATCAAAGTCAAGTGACTCCAAAAGTCCATCAGCATGGAGTTTCTTCATGCGCTTTACACCAATATGACCCAAGCGGCAGTGCCACAAAAATATGGCGCTATCATTGTTTACTCTAACTCTTTTGGTCTCAATGTTATGTATATGCGTATCGCTATCAAGATTCAATATGAACAATCCTCTCACATTCGGTGCATGACCATAAAAGATGTTACTCATAGAAATAGAACAACCATTATTCTCAGACTTAAAAGAGTAACCGTCTGGCAATAAACAAGATCCAGATATAATGTTCATGCTCAACGCAGGCACTAAATAACAATGATTTAAGTTCATCACTAATCCCGATGGTAGCTGAAGTGACACTGTGCCGACGGCGATTGCATCAACCTTGGAACCATTTCCTACGCGCATCGTTACTTCGTCTTTCGCCAGCCTTCGTCTATTCCGCAGTTCCTGCTTCGAGTTGCAAATGTGACCAACAGAACCGGTATCGAATACCCAGGCACTACTACGAGAGCCGGTTAAGTACACATCAATAACATGTATATCAAATATACCTGATTTTTCTTTGCTCGCCTTCTTATCTGCCAGATACTTGGGGCAATTGCGCTTCCAGTGACCCATACCCTTGCAATAGAAGCACTCTGTTTCAGGCTTAGGTCCAGCCTTGGGTTTCTTCGGCGGATTGGCAACAAGCTTGCCGCTCTTCTTCGAATTTCCCTTCTTGCCTTTGCCGTTTCTCTTGAAACTAGTGGTCTTGCTCACCATCAACACTTGATGCTCTTTACGGAGTTCAGACTCTGCGACTTTCAGCATCGCAAACAACTCGCCGGGAGACTTGTTCATCCCTTGCATGTTGTAGTTCAACACAAAGCCTTTGTAGCTTGGTAGCAGTGATAGAAGGATTCTGTCAGTGATAGCTTCTTGCGGGAGTTCAATCCCCAGTTCAGCTAGACGGTTTGAGTACCCAGACATTTTGAGCACATGTTCACTGACAGACGAGTTTTCCTCCATCTTGCAAGCATAGAATTTATCGGAGGTCTCATACCTCTCGATCCGGGCGTTCTTCTGAAAGATAAACTCCAACTCCTGGAACATCTCAAATGCTCCATGACGCTCAAAGCGACGTTGAAGTCCCGGTTCTAAGCCATACAAGACTGCACATTGAACTATTGAGTAGTCCTCCTTACGTGCTAACCAAGCGTTCTTAACATCCTGATCAGCCGTAGCGGGTGGTTCATCTCCTAGCGCAGAATTAAGGACATAATCCTTCTTCCCAGCTTGTAAGATTAGCTTAAGATTACGAGCCCAGTCTACAAAGTTGCTTCCATCATCTTTCAACTTAGCTTTCTCTAGGAACGTATTAAAATTCAGGATGACTGTTGCGTGAGCCATGATCTACAACACAAATATATTCAAAGTGGACTTAGACTATGTTCAAGATAATTAGAGTTCAACTTAATCAAATTATATGCTAAACTCCCACTCAAAAAGTACATCTCTCTGGTCATTTGAGTGGTTCATGATCCACTTACACTATCCCAAGTCCGATCATCACGTGAGTCGAGAATAGTTTCAGTGGTAAGCATCCCTATGCTAATCATATCAACTATATGATTCATGATCGACCTTTCGGTCTCATGTGTTCCGAGGCCATGTCTGCACATGCTAGGCTCGTCAAGCTTAACCCGAGTGTTCCGCGTGCGCAACTGTTTTACACCCGTTGTATGTGAACGTTGAGTCTATCACACCCGATCATCACGTGGTGTCTCGAAACGACGAACTGTAGCAACGGTGCACAGTCGGGGAGAACACAATTTCGTCTTGAAATTTTAGTGAGAGATCAACTCATAATGCTACCGTCGTTCTAAGCAAAATAAGGTGCATAAAAGGATTAACATCACGTGCAATTCATAAGTGACATGATATGGCCACCATCTCGTGCTTCTTAATCTCCATCACCAAAGCACCGGCACGATCTTCTTGTCACCGGCACCACACCATGATCATCCATCAACGTGTTGCCATCGGGGTTGTCGTGCTACTTATGCTATTACTACTAAATCTACATCCTAGCAAAATAGTAAACGCATCTGCAAGCACAAACGTTAGTATAAAGACAACCCTATGGCTCCTGCCGGTTGCCATACCATCGACGTGCAAGTCGATATTTCTATTACAACATGATCATCTCATACATCCAATATATCACATCACATCGTTGGCCATATCACATCACAATCATACCCTGCAAAAACAAGTTAGACGTCCTCTAATTTTGTTGTTGCATGTTTTACGTGGTGACCAAGGGTATCTAGTAGGATCGCATATTACTTACGCAAACACCACAACGGAGATATATGAGTTGCTATTTAACCTCATCCAAGGACCTCCTCGGTCAAATCCGATTCAACTAAAGTTGGAGAAACCGACACTTGCCAGTCATCTTTGAGCAAAGGGGGTTACTCGTAACGATGAAACCAGTCTCTCGTAAGCGTACGAGTAATGTCGGTCCAAGCCGCTTCAATCCAACAATACCGCGGAATCAAGAAAAGACTAAGGAGGGCAGCAAAACGCACATCACCGCCCACAAAAACTTTTGTGTTCTACTCGAGAAGACATCTACGCATGAACCTAGCTCATGATGCCACTGTTGGGGAACGTCGCATGGGAAACAAAAAATTTCCTACGCGCACGAAGACCTATCATGGTGATGTCCATCTACGAGAGGGGATGAGTGATCTACATACCCTTGTAGACCGTACATCAGAAGAGTTAGAGAACGCGGTTGATGTAGTGGAACATCCTCACGTCCCTCGATCCACCCCGCGAACAATCCCGCGATCAGTCCCACGATCTAGTACCGAACGGACGGCACCTCCGCGTTCAGCAGACGTACAACTCGACGATGATCTCGGCCTTCTTGATCCAGCAAGAGAGACGGAGAGGTAGAAGAGTTCTCCGACAGCGTGACGGCGCTCCGGAGGTTGGTGATGACCTTGTCTCAGCAGGGCTCCGCCCGAGCTCCGCAGAAACGCGATCTAGAGGAAAAACCGTGGAGGTATGTGGTCGGGCTGCCGTGGAAAAGTCGTCTCAAATCAGCCCTAAGACCTCCGTATATATAGGTGGGAGGGAGGGGCCTTGCCTTGGGGTCCAAGGACCCTCAAGGGGGTCGGCCGAGCCAAGGGGGAGGACTCTCCCCCCCCAAACCGAGTTGGACTAGGTTTGGTGGGAGGGAGTCCTCCTCCCTTCCCACCTCTTCCCTTTTTTTTCCTTTTCCTCTTGATTTTTCTTCTCTTGGCGCATAGACCACTTGTGGGCTGTCCCACCAGCCCACTAAGGGCTGGTGTGTCTCCCCCAAGGCCTATGGGCTTCCCCGGGGTGGGTTGCCCCCCCGGTGAACCCCCGGAACCCATTCGTCATTCCCGGTACATTCCCGGTAACTCCGAAAACCTTCCGGTAATCAAATGAGGTCATCCTATATATCAATCTTCGTTTCCGGACCATTCCGGAAACCCTCGTGACGTCCGTGATCTCATCCGGGACTCCGAACAACATTCGGTAACCAACCATATAACTCAAATACGCATAAAACAACGTCGAACCTTAAGTGTGCAGACCCTGCGGGTTCGAGAACTATGTAGACATGACCCGAGAGACTCCTCGGTCAATATCCAATAGCGGGACCTGGATGCCCATATTGGATCCTACATATTCTACGAAGATCTTATCGTTTGAACCTCAGTGCCAAGGATTCGTATAATCCCATATGTCATTCCCTTTGTCCTTCGGTATGTTACTTGCCCGAGATTCGATCGTCAGTATCCGCATACCTATTTCAATCTCGTTTACCGGCAAGTCTCTTTACTCGTTCCGTAATACAAGATCCCGCAACTTACACTAAGTTACATTGCTTGCAAGGCTTGTGTGTGATGTTGTATTACCGAGTGGGCCCCGAGATACCTCTCCGTCACACGGAGTGACAAATCCCAGTCTTGATCCATACTAACTCAACTAACACCTTCGGAGATACCTGTAGAGCATCTTTATAGTCACCCAGTTACGTTGCGACGTTTGATACACACAAAGCATTCCTCTGGTGTCAGTGAGTTATATGATCTCATGGTCATAGGAATAAATACTTTGACACGCAGAAAACAGTAGCAACAAAATGACACGATCAGCATGCTACGTATATTATTTTGGGTCTAGTCCATCACGTGATTCTCCCAATGACGTGATCCAGTTATCAAGCAAAAACACCTTGTTCATAATCAGAAGACACTGACTATCATCGATCAACTGGCTAGCCAACTAGAGGCATGCTAGGGACGGTGTTTTGTCTATGTATCCACACATGTAAATGAGTCGTCATTCAATACAATTATATCATGGATAATAAACTATTATCTTGATACAGGAATTATAATAATAACTATATTTATTATTGCCTCTAGGGCATAATTCCAACACTTATAGCCCCCGATATAATCCATATCATCATCAAAACAAGCAAACTATGCAAGTATAAAACAAAAATATATAAAATAGAACAATATGTAAAGATCAACACCAAAATGATACTTATGTAACTACGACAATTCTGTATAATTAGGACAACCTGAGGAATTTATATATATATGTTGTGTACAAAATTCAGATCAAAAATACAATCTAGTAAAATCATAGAAATTCTGCACTCGACGTATAAGTTTCTATTTTTGCACATGATGAAATATACTTATCATCCACATCACGCTGATGATTTACTTGGCACAAAAACTAACTAAAATATAAAAACACAATCATTACTGTATAAATAATCATGTGAACACAAAATAACAAAAAGTAAAATAAAAAATAAGATAACTATTCGATTGCCTCCCAACAAGCGCTATAGTTTTACGCCCCTAGATAGGCATACTGCCTAGTATCAAGTGTTGCCATCCTTGACATTTAATCCGTAACTGTCCCTCATGAAAGATTCATAAGGTGGTTTAATTATCTTCCTAGGGAAGTTTTCCATCCCTTTTTATAATGGGATTGGAACCTTATGTTTCCCTCGTTCATATCAATAATAGAACCTATAGTTCGTAAGAATGGTCTTTCAAGTATAATTGGACAAGACGGTTTGCATTCAATATCAATCACAATGAAATCTACATGCACATAATTTCTATTAACAAGAATAAAGAACATCATTTATTCTACCGAAAGGTTTCTTAATGGTAAAATCCACATGATGCAAGTTAAGGGAACACTCATGTATACCGGTAAGACCAAGCACATCACAAATAGATTTAGGTATAGTTGAAACACTAGCTCCAAGGTCACACAAAGCATTACATTCCTATTCTTTAAGCTTGATTTTAATAGTAGGTTTCCATTCATCATGCAAATTTCCAGGTATAAAAATTTCCAGTTCAATTTTCTCCTCATGAGATTTTATCCTCGCTTCTACGATATATTTAGAAAAAGCTTTATTTTGTTCATTGGCATAGGGTGATGTAATTATGGATTGTAACAAGGAAATACATTCAACCAAAGAACAACTCCCATAATGAAAGTTCTAGTAATCCAAGATCGTGGGTACATCACTAGTTAAAGTTTTGACCTCTCCAAACGAACTTTTTTCATTTTTAACATTAGGATCATCACACTCCGAACAAACAAGATGCCTTCTACCTAAAGTGGACTCATCTCTCATGTCTACTACACGACTTTGTTCTTGTAGACGTTGTTGGGATTCCAAATGCAAAGTTTTGTAGGACAATGACAAATTTACCTCAAGTGGATGAACTAAGGTTTATCAATCCATGGGAGGTGTAGGATGTAGATGGTCTCTCTTAAACAACCCTGCAATCAAATGCAAGAAATCTCTTGTGTCCCCAACACACCCAATACAATGGAACATTGTATAGGTGCACTAGTTCGGCAAAGAGATGGTGATACAAGTGTAGTATTGATAGTAGAAATATAACTTTATAATCTGAATAAATAAGAACAACGAGGTAACAAGTAATAAAAATGAGCATAAACGGTATTGCAATGCTTGGAAATAAGGCACAAGTTTTATACTTTCACTATTGCAATCTATAATAGAATCATATTATCACCCCTCAACGTGCAATAAAAAATTACTCAACAGTTCCTATTAGTGGACAACATAAGAAGAAATTGTTGTAGGCAGCAAACCATCGGAAAGTTATCCTTTCCGATCAATCCATTGAGCTATTCCTATAAGTGCCGCAAACAACCCTAGAGTACGTACAAAATAACATCTATGATACATATCAATCAACCATAATGTCACCTAGATACTCCAATGCCACCTGAAGTATCCATGGGTAATTATTTGACATGCATCAAACAATATCATATTCATAATATTCAATCCAACACAAAGAACTTCAAAGAGTACCCCAATATTTCTATCACATAAAGTAGGACAAGAACGTGTATCAACCCATATGCATAGATTACCACATTGTCACCATGGGAATCCACAAGTTGAGTACCAAAACATATATTAAATGAATCAAATGAACACCCCATTGTCACCATGGGTATCCACATGCAAGACATACATCAAGTGATCTCAAGTCCAATATTCACACGACATAACAAAATCTCAAGGGAAAGATTCAATTCATCACATCAAGATAGCAAGGGGCAAACACCATATGATCCAACTATATTAACAAAGCCCCTGATACATCAAGATCGTGACATCTAAAGAAAATGAAAGCAATAGATCAAACACATATCTACTGGTACATACCCTCAGCCCCGAGGGTGAACTACCCCCTCTTTGACATGAAGACCACCCGTGGTGATGATTAGCCCCTCCAATAGGGTGCGATAAATGGATACACATGAGATTTCCTCTATACACAGAGTTGTGGCGGCGGAGCAGAAGTTCTAGGTTGACTTATGAGGGTTTCCCAATATATAGGATTTTTCAGTGTTGGAATCATATCAAACAAAGCCATGAGGTGGTCAAGCTATCAGGGCGCGTCCAAGGGGGGTGGGCGCTCCGTGATAGCTTGGGGGCACCTGGTGGCCCCACTCTAGTGGTTCTTACCTTTGGTAATTCTTATTTATTCCAAAAAAAATGTTAAGTTTTTTGGATGATTCTGAGAACTTTTATTTTATGCACAAAAACAACACCACGATAATTGTGTGCTGAAAACAGTGTCAGTCCGGGTTAGTTCCAATTAAACCATATAAAGTGCATCAAAACCATACAAAAGTATTGTAAACATAGTTAAATATGGAATGAATACATCATAAATTATTGATACATTGGATATGTATCAGCGTCCCTAAGCTTAATTCCTACTCGTCCTCGAGTAGGTTAATGATAAAACAAGTAATTTATGAAGTGTGAATGCTAGCATAGTGTATAATTTTGATCTACGATAATTTCAGTTACTTTTGTAGCATCATAACGAACATTTTTTTTCATAAAAGTCATCATGATAAAGTAGCAATCTGTTCACATGTTATGGTTCAAATAATGCATTCTCTTGAACCTTAACAAACTATGTTCTTAGTCATGAAACAATTTCAATTCATCTTATTTTCAGCAAAGTCTAAGTAAGAGCTCCACATACTGAATTATCATATAGTCTTCTATGATTGCTAATACTTAAAGCATATATTTGGAACAAACAACATCCATCAAACTCATAGAAATATAGGAGCTAAATGTTTTGCCTCCTAACACACTTATCATGAATATAATTGTCAACAATAATGAATCATGATTAAATATATTTGACTGGATATATATGCGTGAATATTTCCCCACCACATGGTGCTTGCCAACTAGTAGATTAAGGTTGGAATAAGAAGTTAAATCAACATGAAAAATAAATGACATGAAGTAAATAACATAAAATTAAATAGATTGTCCCTGCATAGAGGGAAGCAAGGATTTGCAGAGGTGCCAGAGCTCATTGTTTAAAAGAGATATGAATATATTTTGGGTGTTGTGCCTTTCGTGTCAACATTACAAGACAAGATTTCAATATCTTCCATGCTAATCACATTATTGGGGTTCCCAAACAGAATTAAATTTTTACTCCCCCTCAACCATTCAAACACATTAGATGGCTAACCATATCCACAGGTGCTCTCCAAACAATCAACTTTCTAGGGGGAGTTCTTTTTATTTTTGTATTATGGAGGACCAAGCATCATTTTTACTATCCTCTTTCGTGCACTAACAAGTGAATAAACACTCATCATGAGAATAACCCGCTTAGCATGGAAGATACAGACCGCCCCGATCTCTGCATGGGTGGTATAGGCACACAAAACATATGTTTATTTGAAGGTTTTAGAGGTGTCACGTGCAAATTTACTTGGAATGGTAGTGAGATACCATATAAAGGTAGGTATGGTAGACTCTCATGGAAGAAACTTGTCTCAAGTATTTGGATGCACAAGTAGTATGTCTACGTAACAAGCACTACATGTTGGAGGATCCATAACAATATAACTTCTATGAAAATATACGTAAAAATAACCATTACATTGTCTTACTTGTCCAACTTCAACAATTTGATCAAGGTTGAAAATTATTAATGGGTATTCACAATCATAAAAGATGTCCAAGATAATATATTTGCATGTGAAATTACTCTTTCTTATACTTATCATTCATGAATTGCTTATATGACCAATATTGTGATTGTCAAACTTCAATGGATTTTACTTTATAAACCAAATGTGAAACTACTACTAAGCATGAAGCACATTGATAATCTCAGATTTTTGATATTTCATTCATTCACAATTTACTCTTAGGATATAAGTGAAGCACAAGAGTAAACATCAAATTACTCTCAAAAGATATAAGTGAAGATCAATGAATAGGCAAATAATTAAGTTGCTATGTGAGTACTCTCTCTGAATAAAGATTTTAAGATCTTATATTTATTTTCAAATGACAAATAAAACAAAAATACTCTCCAATAATATCACATATCATCTGAAGAATAAAAACTTAGGATCAACATAGGCTAACCGATAGTTGTTGACGAAGAGAGGTGGGATGCGTACCATCCCCAAGCTTAGATGCTTGAGACTTACTAAAATATTTACTTGGGTGTCTTGGGCATCCTAAAGCTTGAGATTTTGTATCTCGTTCAATACTTTGCTATCCCAGTTTCACCCAAGTGTCAAAAACTTCGTCCACACAAAACTCGAAAAGAACCTGTGAGATAGGTTAGTACACATAAGAATAAATCAACACTTCATGTACTCCCAAAACAAGTTGCATAATAATTTTCATACATTAGGTAATGTATAATATTATTTCCATAGTTTATATTTACCAATATAAGCCATGAAAACTCTAGGATAAGTAGATAACAAAACTATGACATCAATCTGTCCAAATAGAACCATCTATAGAAATTAATTTAAATAGTGTACTTATGTAACTCCATAAATTCTAAAAATTTAGTACATGATAAATAATTTGTATGATAGTACTATGTAAACATTTAAGAAACTTTCCACATACGAGTAAAATCTCATAATTCAAATACTACAAGTAAAATTTCTGTTTTTTACAACATATCACACATGCATTTCAAACATTCTAAAGGAAATTCTTGGAAAATTTTATTGAAAACCATGATTATATATAACATAAATAAAATACTAACAAAATAAAATGACTCTCCAAGCAAAACACATATCATGTTATGAATAAAAGTATAGCTCCAAGTAAGATATACTCATAGTGTTGAAGACAAAAAGAGGGGATGCCTTCCCGGGCATCCCAAGCTTAGACACTTGAGACTTACTTGGATATTACCTTGTGGGTGCCTTGGCCATCCCCAATATGAGGTTATTTCTACTCCTTATTCTCCTCATATGTGTATCTCACCCAAAATTTGAAAACTTCAATCACACAAAACTCAATGGAAGTTCGTGAGATGGGTTAGTGTAATAAAAATAGATCATTCACTTAGGTACTGCTAAGACAAGATTCATAATTGCTATAATATAATCCCTATTGTATTCTATAATTTACATAATTTATATCACTAAATATAATCTATGGTAACATTAAAACAAGAAAAATATGCATGCAAAACTGTTTCTATGAAAAGAGAACCATTTGTAAAGATCTGAACTTAAACCATACTTCCCTATCTCTGAAAATTCTGAAACATTAGAGAAACCTATAGAATTTACATATAAAAACCGTGTAAAAATTTCAGAATTTTGTGATGCTCCAGTAAAATCAAATAATTCATATACTAGACACAAAACCTTCTATTTTTGCACAAAATCAAATCAACAAGTATCCACACTATCCCAAAGGCTTTACTTGGCACATTATTGAAATAAAAGGCACAAAATATGATTACTACAGTATATTAATCATGTGAACACACAAAAACAGAAAGTGTAAGCATTGGGTTGTCTCCCAACAGGCGCTTTCTTTAATGCCTTTTAGCTAGGCAAGGTGATTGCAATGAAGCTCACATAAGAATAGTAAATGAAACATGCAAGAGAGCATCACGAAGCACATGGAAATAACATTTAAGTCTAAACCACTTATTATTCATATGGATTTTGCAAGAAAATGATTTATTATAGCAATAATCCACTTGGATAGGAATGTTGGAAATATACCCTAGAGGCAATAATAAATTAGTTATTATTATATTTCTTAGTTCATGATAATCGTTTATTATCCATGCTATTATTGTATTGATTGGAAACACAATACTTGTGTGGATACATAGACAAAACACTGTCCCTAGTAAGCCTCTAGTTGACTAGCTCGTTGATCAAAGATGGTCAAGGTTTCCTGGCCATAGGCAAGTGTTGTTACTTGATAACGGGATCACATCATTAGGAGAATCATGTGATGGACTAGACCCAAAACTAATAGACGTAGCATGTTGATCGTGTCATTTTGTTGCTACTGTTTTCTGCGTGTCAAGTATTTGTTCCTATGACCATGAGATCATATAACTCACTAACACCGGAGGAATGCTTTGTGTGTATCAAACGTCGCAACGTAACTGGGTGACTATAAAGATGCACTACATGTATCTCCGAAGGTGTTCGTTGAGTTAGTATGGATCCAGACTGGGATTTGTCACTCCGCGTGACAGAGAGGTATCTCGGGGCCCACTCGGGAATACAACATCACACACAAGCCTTGCAAGCAATGTGACTTAGTGTAAGTTGTCGGATCTTGTATTACGGAACGAGTAAATAGACTTGCCGATAAACGAGATTGAAATAGGTATGCAGATACTGACAATCGAATCTCGGGCAAGTAACATACCGAAGGACAAAGGGAATGACATACGGGATTATATGAATCCTTGGCACTGAGGTTCAAACGATAAGATCTTCGTAGAATATGTGGGATCCAATATGGGCATCCAGGTCCCGCTATTGGATATTGACCGAGGAGTCACTCGGGTCATGTCTACACAGTTCTTGAACCCGCAGGGTCTGCAAACTTAAGGTTCGACGTTGTTTTATGTGTATTTGAGTTATATGGTTGGTTACCGAATGTTGTTCAGAATCCCGGATGAGATCACGGACGTCACGAGGGTTTCCGGAATGGTCCGGAAACGAAGATTGATATATAGGATGACCTCATTTGATTACCGGAAGGTTTTCGGAGTTACCGGGAATGTACCGGGAATGACGAATGGGTTCCGGGTGTTCACCGGGGGGGGGGCAACCCACCCCGGGGAAGCCCATAGGCCTTGGGGGTGGTGCACCAGCCCTTGGTGGGCTGGTGGGACAGCCCAAGAAGGCCCTATGCGCCAAGGATAGAAAATCAAAGAGAAAAGGAAAAAAAAAGGGGTGGGAAAGGAGAGAAGGACTCCACTTTCCAATCCTAGTTGGACTAGGATTGGAGGAGGACTCCTCCTCCCTTGGTGGCGCAGCCCTTGGGGCTCCTTGAGTCTCAAGGCAAGCCTCCCCTACCTCCTCCTATATATATGGAGCAATTAGGGCTGATTTGAGACAACTTTTGGCACGGCAGCCCGACCACATACCTCCATGGTTTTTCCTCTAGATCGCGTTTCTGCGGAGCTCGGGCGGAGCCCTGCTGAGATTAGATCACCACCAACCTACGGAGAGCCGTCACGCTGCCGGAGAACTCATCTACTTCTCCGTCTCTCTTGCTGGATCAAGAAGGCCGAGATCATCGTCGAGTTGTACGTGTGCTGAACGCGGAGGTGCCGTCCGTTCGGCACTAGATCGGAGCAGATCGTTGGACGGATCGCGGGACGGTTCGTGGGACGGTTCGTGGGGCGGATCGAGGGACGTGAGGACGTTCCACTACATCAACTGCGTTTCTTAAACGCTTCTGCTGTGCGATCTACAAGGGTATGTATATCGCAAATCCCCTCTCGTAGATGGACATCACCATGATAGGTCTTCGTGCGCGTAGGAAATTTTTTGTTTCCCATGTGACGTTCCCCAACTGTGGCATCATGAGCTAGGTTCATGCGTAGATGTAATCTCGAGTAGAACACACAAGTTTTTGTGGGCGGTGATGTGTGTTTTGCTGCCCTCCTTAGTCTTTTCTTGATTCCGCAGTATTGTTGGATCGAAGCGGCTCGGACCGACATTACTCGTACGCTTACGAGAGACTGGTTTCATCGCTATGAGTAAACTCCGTTGCTCAAAGATGACCGGCGAGTGTCGGTTTCTCCAACTTTAGTTGAATCGGATTTGACCGAGGAGATCCTTGGATGAGGTTAAATAGCAATTCATATATCTCCGTTGTGGTGTTTGCGTAAGTAAGATGCGATCCTACTAGATACCCATGGTCACCACGTAAAACATGCAACAACAATTAGAGGACGTCTAACTTGTTTTTGTAGGGTATGCTTGTGATGTGATATGGCCAACGATGTGATGTGATATATTGGATGTATGAGATGATCATGTTGTAATAGTTAATATCGACTTGCACGTCGATGGTACGGCAACCGGCAGGAGCCATAGGGTTGTCTTTAAACTAACGTTTGTGCTTGCAGATGTGTTTACTATATTGCTAGGACGTAGCTTTAGTAGTAATAGCATGAGTAGCACGACAACCCCGGTGGCGACACGTTGATGGAGATCATGATGATGGAGATCATGGTGTGACGCCCGTGACAAGAAGATCGTGGCGGTGCTTTGGTGATGGAGATCAAGAAGCACATGATGTTGGCCATATCATGTCACTTATGAATTGCATGTGATGTTAATCCTTTATGCACCTTATCTTGCTTAGAACGATGGTAGCATTATGAGGTGATCTCTCACTAAAATTTCAAGACGAAATTGTGTTCTCCCCGACTATGCACCGTTGCGACAGTTCTTCGTTTCGAGACACCACGTGATGATCGAGTGTGATAGACTCAACGTTCACATACAACAGGTGCAAAACAGTTGCACACGTGGAACACTCGGGTTAAGCTTGATGAGCCTAGCATGTCCAGACATGGCCTCAGAACACAAGAGACCGAAAGGTCGAGCATGAATTGTATAGTTGATATGATTGGCATAGAGATGCTTACCACTCAAACTATTCTTGACTCATGTCATGATCGGACTTGAGATAGTGGACATGGATCATGTACCACTCAAATGACTAGAGAGATGTACTTTTTGAGTGGGAGTTCTTAAGTAATATGATTAATTGAACTAATTGTCATGAACATAGTCTAATGGTCTTTGCGAATTACGATGTAGCTTGCGCTATAGCTCTACTGTTTTTATATGTTCCTAGAGAAAATATAGTTGAAAGTTCATAGTAGCAACTTTGAGGACTGAGTCCGTAAAACTGAGGATTGTCCTCATTGCTGCGCAGAAGGCTTATGTCCTTAATACGCCACTCGGTGTGCTACACCTCGGGCGTCGTCTGTGGATGTTGCGAACATCTGACATACACGTCTTTGATGACTACATAATAGTTCAGTGCGCAATACTTAATGGCTTAGAAGCAAGGCACCGAAGATGTTGTGAAAACATCGCAGAACATAAGAGATGTTCAAAGAGATGAAATTAATATTTCATGCTCGTGCCCTTGTTGAGAGGTATAAGACCTCCGAAAAGATTCTTTGCCTACAAAGTAAAGGAGAAAAGCTCAAATCGTTGAGCATGTTCTCAGATTGTCTGAGTACAACAATCATTTGAATCAAGTGGGAGTTAATCTTCCAGATGAGATAGTGATGGTTCTCCAAAGTCACTGCAACTAAGCTGCTAGAGCTTCATGATGAACTGTAAACAAATCAAGGATAGATATGATGATCATTGAGTGATTCACAATGTTTGACACTACGAAAGTAGAAATCAAGAAGGAGCATCAATTGTTGATGGTTAGTAAAACCACTAGTTTCAAGAAGGGTAAGGGCTAGAAGGGATACTTCGTGAAACGGAAAACCAGTTTCTGTTGTGATGAAGAAACCCAAAATTGAACCCAAACCTGAGACTAAGTGCTTGTGTTATGAGGGGAACGGTCACTAAGGCAGAGCTACCCTAGATACTTGGTAGATAAGAAGGTTCGCAAAGTCGACAGAAGTATATTTGATATACATGATATTGACGTGTACTTTACTAGTACTCCTAGTAGCACGAGGGCATTGGATACCGGTTCGGTTGCTAAGTGATTAGTAACTCGAAATGAAAGTTGCGGTATAAACGGAGACTAGCTAAAGGCAAGGTGACGATACAGGTTGGAAGTGTTTCCAAGGTTGATGTGATCAGATATCGCACGCTCCCTCTATCATCGGGATTGGTGGTAAAACTTAAATAATTTTTATTTGGTGATTGCGTTGATCATGAACATGATTAGATCATGTTTATTGCAACATGATTATTCATTTAAAGAGAATAATAGTTATTCTATTTGCTTGAATAATTACCTTCAATGGTTTATTGAATCTCGATCATAGTGTTACACATGTTCATAATATTCGTGCCAAAAGATACAAAGTTATAATGATAGTACTACTTAGTTGTAGCACTGCCACTTGACTCATGTTGGTATAAAATGCATGAAGAAGCTCCATGCTGATGGATCTTTGTACTCACTCATTTTTGAAACGATTGAGACATGCAAGCCATACCTGTTGGTATAAACGCATGAAGAAACTCCATGCGGATGGATCGTTTGGACTCACTTGATTTTGAATCACTTGAGACATGCAGATCATGCTACATGAAACAAGAGAGTAACTTGTTGGGAGTAATACATTTTGATGTGTGCAGTCCAATGAGTGCTGAGGCACGTAGTGGATATCGTTATGTTCTTACCTCACTGACGATTTGAGTGAATACAAGAGTATTTACTTGATGAATCACAAGTCTGAAATATTGAAAAGTTCAAAGCTATTTCAGAGTGAAGATCATCGTGACAAGAGGAAAAACTGTCTACGATATGATCATAGAGATGAATATCTGAGTTACGAGTTTTTGGTACGCAGTTAAGACAATGTGAAAATTGTTTCACAGTTCATGCCACGTGGAACACCATAGTGTGATGATGTGTCTGAACGTCACAGCCACGCCCAATTATGATATGGTGCATACTATGATGTCTCTTATCGAATTACCACTATCGTTTACGGGTTATGCATTAGAGACAACCACATTCACTTTAAATAGGGCACCACATATTTCCATTGAGATCACACGGTATAGACTATGGTTTAGAGAAACCTAAGCTGTCGTTTCTTGAAAGTTTGGGGCTGCGATGCTTATGTCAAAAGGTTTCAGTGTGATACGCTCGAACCCAAAGCGGATAAATGCATCTTCATAGGATATCCAAAACAGTTGGATACATCTCCTATCTCAGATCCGGAAGGAAAGTGTTTCTTTCTAGAAACGGATCCTTTCTCGAGGAAAGGTTTCTCTCGAAAGAATTGAGTTGGAGAGTGGTGGAACTTGATGAGGTTATTGAGCCGTCACTTCAACCAGTGTGTAGCAGGGCACAAGAAGTTGTTCCTGTGGCGCCTACACCAATTGAAGTGGAAGCTGATGATAGTGATCATTAGAGCTTCGGATCAAGTTACTACAAACCTCGTAGGTCGAAAAAGGTCGTGTACTACTGCAGAGTGGTACGGTAACCCTGTCTTGGAGGTCATGTTGTTGAGAAACAATGAACCTACGAGTTATGGAGAAGAAATGGTGGGCCCGAATTTCGACAAATGGCTGGAGGCCATGAAATCCGAGAGAGGATCCATGTATAAAACAAAGTGTAGACTTTGGAAGAACTCCTTGATGGTAGTAAGACTATTAAGTAAAGATGGATCTTTAAAAGGAAGACAGACGATGATGGTGATAAGTCACTATTAAGAAAAGCTTGACTTGTCGCAAAGATGTTTTCGACAAGATCAAAGAGTTGACTATGATGTGACTTTCTCACTCGTAGTGATGCTAAAAGTCTGTTGGAATTATGTTAGTAGTTGTTGCATTATTTGTGAAATATTGCACATAGGAAGTCAAAACATTGTTTGGTCGACGGTTTCCTTGAGGAAAAATTGTATGTGATACAATCAGAAGGTTTTGTCAATCCTAAATATACTAACAAGTATGCAAGTTCCAGTGATCCTTTAATGGACTGGTGCAAGCATCTCGGAGTGGGAATATACACTTTCATGTGATGATCAAAGCTTTTGGGTTTGTGCAAGGTTTATGAGAAAATTGTATTTCCAAATAAGTGAGTGGGACCACTATAGAAATTTCTGATAAGTATATGTAGTTGACATATTGTTGATCAGAAGTAATGTAGAATATCTGTGAAGCATAAAAGGTTCTTTGAAAGGAGTTTTTCAAAGGAAGACCTGGATAGAGCTATTTGAACATTGAGCATCAAGATATATAGAGATAGATCAAAACGCTTAATAAAACTTTCAAATGAAATGCATGCCTTGACAAGTTTTTGAAGGAGTTCAAAATAGATCAGCAAAGAAAGGGTTCTTGGTTGTGTTGTAAGGTGTGAATATGAGTAAGACTCAAAAGCCCGACCACGACAGAAGAAAGAGAAAGGACGAAGGTCATCCCCTATGCCTTAGCCGTAGACTCTAAAGTATGCCAAGTTGTGTATCGCACCTGATGTGTGCCTTGCCACAAGTCTGTTAAAGAGGTACAAAAGGTGATCCAGGATTGAATCACTAAAACAGCGGTCAAAGTTGTCCTTAGTAACTAGTGGACTAAGGAATTTTTCTCGATTATGGAGCTGGTTAAAGAGTTCGTCGTAAAGGGTTATGTTGCTGCAAGCTTTGACACTAATCCGAATAGCTACGAGTAGTAAAACGGATTCGTATAGTAGACTAGATATTTGGAGTATTTCCGAATAGCACATAGTAGCAGCATCTATAATATGACATAAAGATTTGTAAAGCACGCACGGATCTGAAGGATTCAGAACCGTTGACTAAAACCTCTCTCACGAGCAAGACGTGATCAGACCCCAGAACTATATGGGTGTTGGATTCGTTGAAATCACATGGTGATGTGAACTAGATTATTGACTCTAGTGCAAGTGGGAGACTGTTGGAAATATGCCCTAGAGGCAATAATAAACTAGTTATTATTATATTTCCTTGTTCATAATAATCTTTTATTATCCATGCTATAATTGTATTGATTGGAAACACAAATACATGTGTGGATACATAGACAAAACACTATCCCTAGTAAGCCTGTAGTTGACTAGCTCGTTGATCAAAGATGGTCAAGGTTTCCTAACCATAGACAAGTCTTATCACTTGATAACGGGATCACATCATTAGGAGAATCATGTGATGGACAAGACCCAAACTATGAACGTAGCATATTGATCGTGTCATTTTATTGCTATAGTTTTCTCCGTGTCAAGTATTTGTTCCTATGACCATGAGATCATATAACTCACTAACACCGGAGGAATGCCTTGTGTGTATCAAACGTCACAACGTAACCGGGTGACTATAAAGGTGCTCTACATGTTATCTCCGAAGGTGTCCGTTGGGTTAGTATGGATCAAGACTGGGATTTGTCACTCCGTGCGACGGAGAGGTATCTCGGGGCCCACTCGGTAATACAACATCACACACAAGCCTTGCAAGCAATGTGACTAAGTGTAAGTCACGGGATCTTGTATTACAGAAACGAGTAAAGAGACTTGCTGGTAACGAGATTGAAATAGGTATGCGGATACCGACGATTGAATCTCGGGCAAGTAACATACCGAAGGACAAAGGGATTGACATACAGGATTGCCTGAATCCTTGACACTGAGGTTCAACCGATAAGTTATTCAGAGAATATGTAGGATCCAATATGGGCATCCAGGTCCCGCTATTGGATATTGACCGAGGAGTACCTCGGGACATGTCTACATAGTTCTCGAACCCGCAGGGTCTGCACACTTAAGGTTCGGCGATGTTTTAGTATAGTTGAGTTATATGTGTCGTTACCGAATGTTGTTCGGAGTCGCGGATGAGATCACGGACGTCACGAGGGTTTCTGAAATGGTCCGCAGACAAAGATTGATATATAGGATGACCTCATTTGGTTACCGGAAAGTTTTCGGGCATTACCGGGAATGTACCGGGAGTGACGAATGGGTTCCGGATGTTCACTGGGAGGGGCCAGCCCACCCAGGGAAGACCATAGGGCTTAGGGGTGCCGCACCAGCCCTTAGTGGGCTGGTGGGACACCCCAAAAGGGCCATATGCGCAGGATATAGAAAATCAATGCGCGGAGCCCTGTAGGAGTAGATCCTTCACCACCACCAGAGCGCTGTCAAGCTGCTGGAGAACTCATCTACTTCTGTGTCTTCCTTGTTGGATCAAGAAGGCCGAGATCATCGTCGAGCTGTACGTGTGCTGAACGCGGAGGTGTCGTCCGTTCGGCACTAGATCGGAGCAGATCGTGGGACGGATCGTGGGACAGTTCGCGGGGCGGATTGAGGGACGTGAGGACGTTCCACTACATCAACCGAGTTTCTTAACGCTTCCTGCTGTGCGATCTACAAGGGTACATAGATCCAAATCTCCTCTCGTAGATGGACATCACCATGATAGGTCTTCGTGCGCGTAGGAAATTTTTTGTTTCCCATGCGACGTTCCCCAACACTAGGTTCATGCGTAGATGCTATATCGAGTAGAACACAGAAGGTTTTGTGGGCGTTGATGTTCGATTTGATGCGCTCCTTAGTCTTTTCTCGATTCAGCGGTATTGTTGGATTAAAGCGGCCCGGACCGACATTACTCGTACGCTTACGAGAGACTGGTTTCATCGACTGACATGCAACTCGTTGCATAAAGATGACTGGGGGTGGCGGTTTCTTCAACGTTAGTTGAATTGGATTTGACCGAGGCAGCCCTTGGAGAGAGGTTAAATAGCAATTTGCACATCTCCGTTGTGGTTTTTGCGTAAGTAAGATGCGATCATACTAGATACCCATAGAAGCCATGTAAAACATGCAACAACAAATTAGAGGACGTCTAACTTGTTTTTGCAGGGTATGCTTGTGATGTGATATGGCCAAAGACTTGATGTGATATATTGGATGTATGAGATGATCATGTTGTAATAGTTAATATCGACTTGCACGTCGTTGCTACAGCAACCGATAGGAGCCATAGGGTTTTCTTTAAACTAACGTTTGTGTATGCAGATGCGTTTACTATATTGCTAGGTTGTAGCTTTAGTAGTAATAACATAGATAGCATGAAAACCTCGATGGCGGCACGATGATAGAAATCATGATGATGGAGATCATGGTGTGGCGCCGGTGACAAGAAGATCATGCTGGTGCTTTGGTGATGGTGATCAAGAAGCACAAGATCATGGCCATATCATGTCACTTATGAATTGCATGTGATGTTAATCCTTTTATGCACCTTATCTTGCTTAGAACGACGGTGGCATTATAAGGTGATCCCTCACTAAAATTTCAAGATTAAATTGTGTTCTCCCCGACTGTGCACCGTTGCGAAAGTTCGTCGTTTCGAGACACCACGTGATGATCAGGTGTGATAGACTCAACGTTCACATACAACGGGTGCAAAACAGTTGCACACGCGGAACACTCGGGTTAAACTTGACGAGCCTATCATGTGCATACATGGCCTCGGAACACAAGACACCGAAAGGTCGAGCATGAATCATATAGTTGATATGATTAGCATAGAGATGTTTACCACTGAAACTATACTCAAGTCACGTGATGATCGGACTTGAGTTAGTTGATTTGGACCATGCGCCACTCAAATGACTAGAGGTGTGTATTTTTTGAGTGGGAGTTCTTAAGTAATATGATTAATTGAACTAATTATCATGAACATAGTCAAAAGGTCTTTGCGAATTATGATGTAGCTTGCGCTATAGCTCTACTGTTTTTATATGTTCCTAGAGAAAATTTAGTTGAAAGATGATAGTAGCAACTTTGTGGACTGAGTCCGTAAAACTGAGGATTGTCCTCATTGTTGTGGAGAAGGCTTATCTCCTTAATGCACCACTCGGTGTGCTGCACCTCGCGCGTCGTCTGTGGATGTTGTGAGCATCTAACTTACACGTTTTTGATGACTACGTGATAGTTCAGTGTGTAATACTTAACGGTTAGAAGCAAGGCGCCGAAGACGTTTTGAATGTCACGGAACATAATAGGTGTTCCAAGAGATGAAATTGGGATTTCATGCTCATGCCCTTGTTGAGAGGTATGAGACCTCCGACAAGATTATTTGTCTACAAAGTAAAGGGTAAAAGCTCAATCGTTGAGCATGTGCTCAGATTGTCTGAGTGCAACAATCTCTTGAATCAAGTGAGAGTTAATCTTCCAGATGAGATAATGATGGTTCTCCAAAGTCACTTCCACCAAGCTGCTAGAGCTTCGTGATGAACTATAACATATCAAGGATAGATATGATGATCCTTGAGCGATTCGCAATGTTTGACACTTCGATAGTAGAAATCAAGAAGGAGCATCAATTGTTGATGGTTAGTAAAACCACTAGTTTCAAGAAGGGCAAGGGCTAGAAGGGATACTTCATGAAACGGCAAACCAGTTGCTGCTCTAATGAAGAAACCCAAGATTGAACCCAAACCCGAGACTACGTGCTTATGTTATGAGGGGAACGGTCACTGAGGCGGAGCTACCCTAGATACTTGGTAGATAAGAAGACTGGCAAAGTCGACAGAAGTATATTTGATATACATGATATTGATGTGTACTTTACTAGTACTCCTAGTAGCACGAGGGTATTAGATACCGGTTCGGTTGCTAAGTGATTAGTAACTCGAAATAAAAGCTATGGAATAAACGGAGAGTAGCTAAAGGCGTAGTGATGATAAGTGTTGGAAGTGTTTCCAAGGTTGATATAATCAAAACATCGCACGCTCCCTCTACCATCGGGATTGGTGTTAAACCTAAATAATTGTTATTTGGTGTTTGCGTTGAGCATGAACATGATTGGATCGTGTTTATTGCAATACGATTATTCATTTAAAGAGAATAATGGTTATTCTACTTGCTTGAATAATTACCTTCAATGGTTTATTGAATCTCGATCGCAGTGCTACACATGTTCATAATATTGGTGCCAAAATATACAAAGTAATAATGATAGTACCACTTACTTGTGGCACTGCCACTTGAGTCATGTTGGTGTAAAATGCATGAAGAAGCTCCATGCTGATGGATCTTTGTACTCACTCATTTTTGAAACGTTTGAGACATGCAAACCATACCTGTTGGTATAAACGCATGCAGAAACTCCATGCAGATGGATCGTTTGGACTCACTTGATTTTGAATCACTTGAGACTACCACATGGAGCAAGAAAGTAACTTGTTGGAAGTAACACATTTTTGATGTGTGCGGTCCAATGAGTGCTGAGGCACGCAGTGGATATCGTTATGTTCTTACTTCACTGATGATTTGAATAGATACAGGAGTATTTACTTGATGAATCACAAGTCTGAAATATTGAAAAGTTCAAAGCTATTTCCGAGTGAAGATCGTCGTGACAAGAGGATAAACTATCTACGATATGATCATAGAGATGAATATCTGAGTTGCGAGTTTTGGTACACAGTTAAGACAATATGGAAATTGTTTCGCAATTCATGCCACCTAGAACACCATAGTGTGATGGTGTGTCTGAACGTCATAGTCGCGCCCTATTAGATATAGCACATACTATGATGTCTCTTATCGAACTACCACTATAGTTTATGGGTTATGCATTAGAGACAACCACATTCACTTTAAATAGGGCACCGCGTATTTCCATTGAGATGACACAGTATAGACTATGGTTTGGAGAAACCTAAGATGTCGTTTCTTGAAAGTTTGGGGCTGCGACGCTTATGTGAAAAGTTTTTAGTCTGATAAGCTCAAACCCAAAGCGGATAAATGCATCTTCATAGGATATCCAAAACAGTTGGGTACATCTCCTATCTCAGATCCAGAAGCAAAGTGTTTGTTTCTAGAAACGGGTTCTTTCTCGAGGAAAGGTTTCTCTCGAAAGAATTGAGAGGGAGGGTGGTGGTACTTGATGAGGTTACTGAACCGTCACTTCAACCGGTGTGTAGCAGGGCGCGGGAAGTTGTTCTTGTGGCGCCTACACCAATTAAAGTGGAAACTGATGATGGTGATCATTAAGCTTCGGATCAAGTTACTACAAACCTCGTAGGTCGGAAAGGTCGCGTACTACTACATAGTGGTACGGTAACCCTGTCTTCGAGGTCATGTTGTTGAACAACAATGAACCTACGAGCTATGGAGAAGCGATGGTGGGCGCAGATTCCGACAAATGGCTGGAGGCCATGAAATCCAAGAGAGGATCCATGTGTGAAAACAAAGTATAGACTTTGGAAGAACTACTTGATGGTCATAAGACTATTAAGTAAAGATGGATCTTTAAAATAAAGACACACGATGATGGTGAAAAGTTACCATTAAGGAAAGCTCGACTTGTCGCAAATATGTTTCCGACAAATTCAACGAGTTGACTATGATGAGACTTTCTTACTCGTAGCGATGCTAAAAGTCTGTTGGAATTATGTTAGCAGTTGCTGCATTATTTATGAAATATTGCACATAGGATGTCAAAACATTATTTCCTCGACGTTTTCCTCGAGGAAAGATTGTATGTGATACAACCAGAAGATTTTGTCGATCCTAACGATGCTAACAAGTATGCAAGCTCCAGTGATCCTTCTATGAACTGGTGCAAGCATGTCGGAGTTGGAATATACACTTTGATGAGATGATCAAAGCTTTTGGTTTATACAAGGTTTATGAGAAACTTGTATTTCCAAAGAAGTTAGTGGGAGCACTATAGAATTTCTGATAAGTATATGTGGTTGACATATTGTTGATCAGAAGTAATGTAGAATTTCTGTAAAGCATAAAGGTTTGTTTGAAAGGAGTTTTTCAAAGGGAGACCTGAATAGAGCTACTTGACTATTGAGTATCAAGATCTATATAGATAGATCAAAACGCTAAATTGAACTTTCAATGAAATGCATGTCTTGACAGGTTTTTGAAGGAATTCAAAATAGATCAGCAAAGAAGGAGTTCTTGGCTGTGTTGTAAGGTGTGAATTTGAGTAAGACTCAAAGTCCGACCACGGCAGAAGAAAGAGAAAGGATGAAGGTCGTCCCCTATGCCTTAGCTGTAGACTCTAAAGTATGCCATGTTGTGTACTGCACCTGATGTGTGCCTTTCCATGAGGTCAAAGTTATCCTTAGTAACTAATGGACTAAGGAATTTTTCTCGATTATGGAGGTGGTTAAAGAGTTCGTCGTAAAGGGTTACGTCGATGCAAGCTTTGACACTAATCTGAATAACTCTGAGTAGTAAAACTGATTCATATAGTAGAGTAGATATTTGGAATATTTCTGAATAGCACGTAGTAGCAGCATCTATAGGATGACATAAATATTTGTAAAGCACACACGGATCTGAAAGGTTCAAAACCATTGACTAAAACCTCTCTCACAAGCAAGACATGATCGAACCCCAGAACTGTATGGGTGTTAGATTTATTACAATCACATAGTGATGTGAACTAGATTATTGACTCTAGTGCAAGTGGGAGACTGTTGGAAATATGCCCTAGAGGCAATAATAAATTAGTTATTATTATATTTCCCTGTTCATAATAATTGTTTATTATCCATGCTAGAATTGTATTGATTGGAAACTCAAATACATGTGTGGATACATAGACAACAGACTGTCCCTAGAGAGCCTCTAGTTGACTAGTTCGTTGATCAAAGATGGTCAAGGTTTCCTGGCCATAGGCAAGTGTTGTCACTTGATAACGGGATCACATCATTAGGAGAATCATGTGATGGACAAGATCCAAATTATAAACGTAGCATGTGATCGTGTCATTTTGTTGCTATTATTTTATGCATGTCAATTATTCATTCCTATGACCATAAGATCGTGTAACTCACTGACACAGGAGGAATACCTTGTGTGTATCAAATTTTACAACGTTACTAGGTGACTATAAATGTGCTCTACAGGAATCTCCGAAGGTGTCCGTTGAGTTAGCATGGATCAAGACTGGGATTTGTCACTCCGTGTGACGGAGAGGTATCTCGGGGCCCACTCGGTAATACAACACCACATACAAGCCTTGCCAGCAATGTGACTCAAGTGTAAGTCACGAGATCTTGTATTACAGAATGAGTAAAGAGACTTGCCGGTAACGAGATTAAAATAGGTATAGGGATACCGACGATCATATCTCGGGCAAGTAACATACCGAAGGACAAAGGGAATGACATACGGGATTATATGAATCCTTGACACTGAGGTTCAAACGATAAGTTCTTCGTAGAATATGTAGGATCCAATATGGGCATCCAGGTCCCGCTATTGGATATTGACCGAGGAGTGTCTCGGGCCATGTCTACATAGTTCTCGAACCCGCAGGGTCTGCACACTTAAGGTTCGATGATGTTTTAGTATAGTTGAGTTATATGTGTTGGTGACCGAAGGTTGTTTGGAGTCCCGGATAAGATCACGGACGTCACGAGGGTTTCCAGAATGGTCCGGAAACGAAGATTAATATATAGGATGGTTTGATTTGGTCATCGGAAAGTTTTCGGGCATTACCGGCAGTGTAGCGGGAGTGACGAATGGGTTCCGGGTATTCAGCGGGAGGGGCCCACCCACTCGGGAGTGAGCCCAGTAACCCTGGGGTGGTGCACCAGTCCAAGAAGGCTATGGCGCCACAAGAGAAAAATACCAAAGGAAAAAAGGAAAACAAGGAAAGAGGGAGGTGGGAAGGAAGGAGTGGACTCCTTCCCCAAACTGAATTGGGATGGGAGTCCACCAACTCCCAATCGGTCGGCGCCCTTGGGGCTCCCCTGAGCCCCAAGGCTAGCCCCTCTCCTCCTCCTATATATATTTGTGGGTTTAGGGCTTTTAAGACGCAACATTGCGATGTGCAACTCAAACCTACACTACGAAGTTCTTCCTCTAGATCGGATTTCTGCGGAGCTCAGGCGGAGCCCTGCAAGAGTAGATCATCACCACCACTGGAGCATTGTCACGCTGCCGGAGAACTCATCTACTTCTCTGTCTCTCTTGCTGGATCAAGAAGACCGAGATAGTAATCGAGTTGTACGTGTGCTGAACGCGGAGGTGCCGTCCATTCGGCGCTAGATCGGAACGGATCGTGGGACGGATCGTGGGACGACGGTGATTTCTTAACGCTTCACGCTTAGTGATCTACAAGGGTATGTGGATCTAATCTCCTCTCGTAGATGAACATCACCATGATAGGTCTCCGTGTGCGTAGAATTTTTTTTGTTTCCCATGCAACGTTCCTCAACAGAAGACGACCAAGAAGTCCGGTGTCAAGGTCTTCCTCAAGCTCGTCAACTTCACCCACCTCATGCCCACCCGCTACACCCTCGACGTCGACCTCAAGGATATGGTCTCTAGCGCCCCCGACTCCCTCACCACCAAGGAAAAGAAGCTCACCGCCGCCAATTCCGCCAAGGCCAAGCTCGAGGAGAGGTTCAAGACCGGCAATTTTTTATGACTTTTTGTGTTTTTTTTAGGCTTTTACTAATTTTTTCAACACTTTGTGACTTCATTTGGTATTTTTCATGCTTTTACTGATTTTTTGGAGCTAAATGACCCAGAAATTGAAAAGCACTACAAATGAACTCTTAATAGGTTGAAAGTTGGCATGGTATCATCATTTCACCCACATAGCATGTGCTAAAAAGTTGAGAGGGTTGCCACAAAAACTGGATGCACTTCGTGTACAAATCGGACAATCTCTTTCGAAGTATGAGGGTTTCATACGAAAACTCATCTGTTACAACAAGCATTTCATTTTTTCGAACTTATTTGATTTTTTCCACATGGGTGCGTGTATTAAAAACCATTACAACATATCATGAATAGAGAAGTGACCAAATTAATAGAAATTCATCATATTAAAACCAAAGTACAGTAGTGACCAAAATAAATACATAACGTTTTTACATAGTTCTCATTGTTGAACAACATATAGCTCTCTAGAGCATCTAATTAGAACATATATTGAAACTACTAAATTTAAATGCAACAACAAATGCGATCGTAACCGCAACTAAGGTACAAATTGATCCAACGGCATAATGATACCAAGCCTCAGTATGAATGGCATATTTTTTTAATGTTTCTAATCTTTAAGCGCATTGCATTCATCTTGTTCTTGTGGTCGTTACGCACATCGGCAAAATCCAACTCCAATATCATCTTCTCCTCTTCAACTCTTTGTAATTTTTCTTTCAAGTAATTGTTTTCTTTTTCAACCAAATTTAACTTCTCGACAAGAATTTTTATGTGGGTTGGAATTTTTGGTTCACATACCTCCTAGATTAAAAAAAATATATGTCACGTTGGTCGTCATAATTGTCATAAACACTAAATAAGAGAAATAGTTATAAAAGATAATATATACCACATCCGAATCATAGACAGGACGAGGACCGACGAAGGCGGATACCAAAACCATCGCACTATATAATAACAAACAATAAAAGAAGTAAGAAAATTACACAAGTATATATCTAAATCATACAAGTAAGAACTTTTTTTTCTTTTAGAAAGAAGATAAGAAGAAGAGACTAACCACGGTGGTGCCGAAGCCGAGATGGGCGTGGGCGATCGACGGCGATGAGGACGGGGACGGGACATAGATGGACCGCCAAAGCTACACAAAACTAGAGGAAAATGGAGCTTGGACATGGAGCTTCGAGAGGAGAAAGCTTAAGTGTGGCTTGGGCATTTCATCGAACACCTCATGTGCATAGGAGGTGAGCTAGAGCACCACAAAGCTCTCCCACGGCCGCCCAAAAAAACATAGCAGTGCACTGCTCTGCTCGCGGTCGGGTGGTATATATAGGCCAAACATTGGTCCCGGTTTGAGGGCGGAACCGAGAGGGAAGGACAACATTTGGTCCCGGTTCCAGCCAAAAACCGGGACCAATTATTGTGGGCCAGGAGCGAGGCACATTGGTCCCGGTTCGTGTCTGGAACCGGGACCAAAGGGGCCAGACGAACCGGGACCAATGGCCCACGAGGCCCGGCCGATGCCCTGGCCTCACAAACCGGGACCGATGCCCTCATGGGTCCCGGTTCTTAAGTGAACCAGGATTAATGGGATTTCATCAAGTGGACCAAAGGCCTATTTTCTACTAGTGAAATACCGATACGGGCTACTATATGAGAGGTTGCACGTCCCATCGTAGGCTCGCCTGATACCTACGGGCAAGGCATGGTCGAAAAGCATTTACAATAGTTGAACCGACACAGCTGGATAGCACACCCAACTACCAACACATAAGTGAAATAGCGCAGCGAACGCAACACCGACCGGTAGATCAACCCCGTGCGCCCGACTACAAGACATCTGGTCTGCACTAGGTCCATCACCAATCGTTTTTTATTTGCCAGCCATCCTCTGGCCGGTTATCTGCATAGGATACATGCACGCAGAACCCCACAACACCACGAGAAAATGAACCGTGCGTGCTCGACACGCAAGCCATTGGGTTCACCACCAACCGGCCCATAAAAAGGGATGCTGGGGCGGATCAAGCAACGACCATGCAAGGATGCAAGCAAAACACACTATACCAGGGAAGAAAAGGAAAAAAAACGGATCGACATCTGAGTAAAGAAACCATCATGGTAGACATGATAAGGTCGGACACGAGGCAAACAACATTGCGCCCGCTCGCACACGCCTCATGTGAGCCAAACAACACGACGTAAATGGGTAGGCCCTACGTAGGAGCCTCACGCGTGTGAACCATTCTGGTATATTGTCACTGACACTATCAGACGAATCCGTCCTCATCAGAAACATCATGTGGACGTAATCGAAAAGAATCCATGACGGTGGGCCCACCCTGGCCCGTGGCCCACCCGCCATGCCCATGAGGCAAGCCTATCCTACATAGGAACACAAACCCATTCTTATAAACCAAAGGGCTTCAAAAAAAAGAAATATGTATAAAATTTCATCCTTCAAAGTTCCTACAAAATTTTCATTTAAATCAAAGAGTCCCGAGTCTTTTCATTGCAAGTTTGTAACACAAGAAAAGAAAACCCGGCAACAGCGTCAGAAGCTTCCATCCGTACCAATCATTACACGACATGGGCTCCAACTCAAACACAGGAAGAAAAAGAAAAAGAAAATACACACACGAGGTGAAGTAAAGTAAGAAGAGCTGGCACGAGATGTGTTGCTTGGAGTGTGCCTAAATTCTGCCCCGAAAAGAAGCCGCTACCAACACAGAGAGGAACAGAAAGCACAGTGGAAAGCGAGGCCATGGACGTCGCAAAAGCGGCTCCCGAGCAGTATCGCCTCACGGGAAGCCCCTCGCCGAAGCTGCTAAAGCTGGACCCTTTTGCTGCCGATCTCTTCTAGCTAGCCTCGTGGTCGTGGCCCTCCTCTCCCGGAGAGCCTCTCCTCTCGCCGCCCGCTCCAACGAGCCGAGGCGCCAAAAATAAACCCGTACCTCTCCCCCCGATCCTCGTGGAGGCCGTCGATGGAGGTTGCCGCGGCGGGAGAGCCGGCGCCCGCGGGCGAGTGGCTGGAGGAGCGCGGCGTGGACGCCGTGTACCTCCCACGGCTGATCGCCGGCGTCATCTCCGGCGCGCTCACCGGCCTCTTCGCTCTCGGTAATTTATTGCTGGCAGCTCCTCCTCTCTCGCGTGCTCTCGTCGGCCGTTCTTGTTGGGCACGCACAGTTCGCCATGGCCCCGAGAATGTGTTCTGATTGACGCATGCTTTGTGGTGTGTTATTAAGCTGGAGCATTGACCGGAGCCGTCACCGGCGCGCTGGCGGGCAGAGCCTCCGACAGCGGCGTTCTGCGGGGAGCTGGATTGGGAGCGATCGCCGGGGCCGTCCTCTCCATCGAGGTTCTCGAGGCGTCTCGCGCCTACTGGTGCTCGGACCGGCTCGGCACTTCCTCCATGGTCAGTAACATTAAGCTTCTTTCACCCCCTTGAGGCCTTGATGCTACCAGAATTCGGAATTTCAGATAATTTGTTGTGGCAATCAGTTCCATAATGTCTTCCCAAGTTGATATGTGTGCTTGTTGGCCTGGATGCCTTATGCCACAATCAGTTCCATAATTTTGTGCCATTTGGCGAATTCTGTGTTTTTATATTTATACATATTTGCTACCACTTGTCTTTTTGATGCGCCATATACTGTCGGGTTTTCCTTCGATTAATTGTCGGACATATGTTGTTACTCATTACTTTAGTTCCATAATATTCAAAATTGGTGTGGGTGTGGGTGAACCTACACCCGAGCTCAACCACATATTTCCCTTAACTATACGAGGTATCATTATTTGGTAGATCGACGCGCCTCTAAGAAAGTCCATTAATTCATTTGTTCAGGCAGATTTCATAGAGCAGCTCCTGCATGCCCGGTTTGTGCAACAGCAGCTTGGATCGTCAGCACATATGGCGTACCGTTGGCAGGTCAGCTCCAATTGCCATATTATCAATCTCATTATCGTTTATGACAACGTTTGCCACAAAACGGAGAGAGAAATGGCACCACACCGATGGTGATGTATATATGAGTGTTGCTTGTCAAGTGTATGCTGCATTTGGTGAAAGAATTAAATCAGATTGAATGGCCAGCACTGCAAAAAGGGAGTTGTTGGATTCAGACAATCAATGGCGGTCCCGTCATGCGTTGTTGCTGCATCTGTGCTGAACTTAGATTGGTTTTTTCTTCATCAACAGCTCAGCATACCGGATTTTGGGCACGATGATGTGTACGACATCTTCGGAGACATTTCGTCTAGAGGGCTTTCGCGAGAGGCACTGGAGAAACTACCACACTACGTGGTGGCTGATGAGGCTCAGACTCAGGGCAAATCGGGTGAAAACCTGTCGTGTGCCATCTGTCTACAGGTACAGTTATCATCCGAACCTCTCGTGCGTAGTTTTCCCTTCATTTTGTTCAAGACAAAAAAAAAACGAACGGAAAAGGCAGACGCAGTGTCGATTTCATTCCTTTTTTTTACAGAAGCGCCAAAAAAAAACTAGCAGTAGAAGAACTGCATTATGTCGAGGTTATGTGATTTCATACTTCTTAGATACACTTATTTCAGCGACAGTTAGTTCAGGACCGAGGTTGTACAAGGGAGCAAAAATTAAGCTATGTACCACTGGGTCATAAATGGTTGTTAGATAGATCACTCTCTTGACATCCATAGCTGAGTACTTGGTACTTTACCACTAGGTGGTTGTATGTTGATCAGTGTGCTGGAGATCCGTAGCATAGTACCTACCTGTCGACCACAAGGTAGTTGTTTCTATTTTCCAGCTGGTTGTCAGTGATGATCTATCTGGTGCCAAATTCAAGACGAAACATTGTGCTAAAGACTAAGGTTCAGGGAGCCTTCTGTAACAAAATTCACCTATAGTACTCTAAAAATACTCGCCTAGGACCAAACCGTTTTCTTCACTGTGACACTACAATACCACGATCGGGCAATGAATGCAGCGCGGTGCAACAACTACCACGTTTATGTCTTCGTTAGATTTTTAAAAGCAATTGCCATTATCGGATTTCATACCAATTTTTGCCTGCTAATAAATGCAATGCCGCTGGGAGTTGCTTTATGTCGTTTTCTATCATGATCTTTCCTTTTTCATCATTGTTTTGAGCTGTTCTAAGATGCTCACAATCGAATATGGCCGTTAACTTCTCACGATGTGATGGATAATGTTACTATTAGAGTATCTCTAGCGGATTCCGTATTTTTACGACCTGCAAAAGTCATTTACAGTTCGACAAAGAGGGGTTTTACGGGGCGAAATCTTGCGCTGCAGAATAAACCCCGTATATGAAAATGTATAATTTAAAAAAAGGCTTTCACGGAAAATATTGCAACCACACTCATTCATAGTTCATCACATACTACATGATCATATATACTACTCCCTCTGTAAACTAATATAAGAGCGTTTAGATTACTAAAATAGTGTTCTAAATGCTCTTATATTAGTTTGCGGAGGGAGTACACTACACAAAATTGAGCTCACCGGAGCGCGTGCGGTAATAGATGTGGCAGCGCTCAGTTGTCATCATCGGAGTAGGAGAGCTCGACGTACATGAGCTCCTACGCAGTGGCTTAACGGCACCACTCCTCAACCTTGTCGCTGAAGTCGAGGGACAACGGGACACCCTGCTCGTAGAGCGCTGTGTCGATCTCCTCGTCCCTCCGGTGGCGCTGCCGGTGCTCTTCCGCCTCCCGCGCACTGCGCGCTAGCAGTGCGGGCATAAGGGTGTCTACCTCCGCCGGGGGGGGGGGAGTCCTCCAGTCCGACGATGCCCCAGGCACGTCGCTCCGGTCCCGTCTCGGCCTCCAGCTCCATCTTCACCGAAGGGAGCTCCTCTAGCTCCCTCTTCACCGGTGGGAGGGAGGAGGGCGAGCGCAAGCTCGACGCCTCGGAGGAGATGCTGGAGAAGAGGCAGCCGCACGTGTAGTCGTACTCCTCTGTCTCGCAACGAAGGAGCGACGACGGCGGCGACAGACCCTAGCACGTGTACCGCAGGACGGCGCGCTTCCGCGCGGCGTCGGATCTAACGCGAAGCACCTTCTCGGGGTTGTGGTTGCCTCGGCGACCGGAGTTGGCCATCTTGGGCGGCGGATTAGAGCGGCTAGGCGGCGGATTGGAGGCGCGTGCGGCGAACCTGAGGCGCCGGCGGTGCGGAGTGGGGATTATTCGCGACGGCAGAGGGATAGGGTTCGGACCCGTATCCAGTTGCCGAACCACATATATAGTGGTCGCGGGGTCTAGTTACGGGCCACCGCAAAAAAATTACGGGCCGGGCCTCATTTACGGTGTCTATTCTAGCAGTTAAAACGGCCCAAACTCGTATAATCGCTGGAGTTTTATGATTCCGACGATTATACAAGGTGTGCTAGAGATGCTCTTACCTCTCGTGGGGTAAGATGGATGCCATAGTCAAAATTATTTTAGACTATAGTCTAAGTTACTATTTTCATGGATAGTAACATAAGCGTGGTATCATATGCAATCCTTAACTTATTCAGACGTAGACTCATTTTGTTTTGGATGTGTTATGTTACAGTAATATATTATGCACAAGCACATCTCTCGTCTTTAACTATTTGATGCATAAATAAATTTATCTTGAGATACGTTATGTTACCGCCGGTCTGAACACACATTTTTTCGCAAACCCGAGAAAGGGGAGGGGGATGGGGGGCTTGGCGGACGGCCGGGTCGATGCCACGCTCGCTTCTGATGACTATGGCCCATCCAAAAATGGCATCCCCCTTTGTTGCGCTTTCATTTGAAAGCCCGCGTCGCTTGCAGCGCCATCTTCATGTCTGTCGAGAGCATGCATCTGCTGATATTGATGTCACGCGATGTGACCGGATGGGAGGAGGGAACTGAGGGACGTGACCTCTCGGGCGTTGCCGCTTCTATGCGGGTAACATATCCCGAGAAACCAACTCCGACCGCTACGCCGCATTGCAACGGGCTAACCGACCCTTCACCTGGACGTGGCTATTTAAGTTGTGTGTTCGTGATGCAGACATCCGTCCTCCCCATCCCTGAGCCCGTTCCCCAAGCCTTCCTCCTCCTTGAGCCAAGTGGAGATGCCGAAGTCATGGTTCTACACGCCAGCAGGCGGAGGCGGTGGTAGTTCATCATCAAGCGGATGTTGGCATCGCCGCCCTTGCTCTCTAGGTCCATCGGCATCCATGGCAGCGGGCTCCTCCATGAAGGAGGAGAAAGTCATCTCCTTCAGCAACTAGAAGGACCAGGAACCATACTAGTGGCCCCATCTCCTCGTGGAGGCCGCTCCAAGGGATGGATAATCCGCCGTTAGATGGAGATCATGACGGAGCACTCGCTCCATCAGATGGGCCCGACGATAGCATCGCCGTTATGCGTTATGGAGTAGCAACCGTCCCCGCTGTGCGTCCTTGTGAAGCGGGAGCCTGTGTTGCCACTCCCACGGCTGAAGGAGAAATCCTGCATCCATGCCGCACAACCGCATCCTCCACATCGGAGCCGTGTCAAGGGATGATCCCGCATTTGCACACTGGATCCGACGCGTCAAGGACGAGTCCACATCACCCCAGGTATAAAGCTAGTACGCCCGTGTTGCCGCCATGCCACAACCGTCGCCCCGTAAAGGAGGAGCTGCCGCCCGTGATCATGAAGGTGCAGGGCCGCATCCTCCATTCCCTCGGAGGAGGCATTTACGAAGGTCCCTCGGGCTATAGGGCCCTCGTGTCCGACAAGGAGCACACGGTGAGGCAACATGTGTGGTATGATTGACGCAATGTCGCTCACCGTTCCAAATTCATGAAGTCCAACACGGCGCCAGAATGGGTCCGCAATGACCCGTACCTAGCCGTCGCATGGGCTATCGACTGCTCTGTCACCATCGTAGAGAAGGTTGCTCATCGATGCCACCGCCTTGACTAGCAGCTCGTCGAGATCGACGAGGAGTAGTCATTTAGGAACTCCTCCGCCAACTCCGAAAAGGGCAAGCTCTATCCACGGAGGCCCTCTCCACCGCATAGGAGGAGTCCAAGCGGATCCTCCGTGAGCGCCATGCAGTCATCGCAAAAGGGTGTCACGACCTTCCGACGCCCTTTCGCTGTCCTTCCACCATTGGAGGGAGAACGATAACTACGTTGGCACGAACGGCGAAGGTGGTGCAGCAGGGCAGGACCACCATGCATACGAGGTGGTTGTGTGGTATATGGTTTAGTATTTTTCTTCTTGTAGCTTTTAGTTAATCGATCGAAATATCGATCATTTTATGCAAATTATGTTCAAACTTTGAATATGATCCAACTTGTTTTCTTAAATTTGTTAGGTTATTTTAGGAGACTTTTTTTATTTGTGCCCCTAATTCAAAGCCACTACTCAAATTTACCTCTAATTTCGAAGTGTTCTCAAATTTGTCCCTTTGCCGTTATGTGCCCTTATAGAAATACCATTTTGTGTTGTTACCATCCAGTCAAAGGGCTTTGACCGTCTACACGGCGTTTGGTGGACATTTTACCCCTGTCTCTATGTGGCACTTACGGGTGGGTCCCATTGTCCGGAATTTTTTAATGAAACGACACTCTATCCCCTCACTTTAACTTACAGATGGGCCCCTCATCCATAGGAAAAAAAGAAAAGGAAAGTAAAAACACATAGCCATAGTGTATGACGAGGGATCCAAGGTGTGAGAAGCATTCCATGCTTTGAGAGTGAGGTGCCCCGTAGGCTTACGGGGATTCCCGTACTGTCATAATTGCCTTGGTAAGCTATTGCCTCACCAACTAGCTAACCAGACGTGAGCCCCTTGTTGAACAGATTTATCCTTTTGCTCCTTAGCCTATGGGGTATTAGCAACCATTTTCAGTTGTTGTTCCCCTCCCAATGGCAGGTTCTTATGCATTACTCATCCGTTCTTAGCTGGAAACACCATTTCTTACTCGACTTGCATGTGTTAAGCATGCTGCCAGCATTCATCATGAGCGAGGATCAAACTCTATTTCTATATATTAGTATTAGTTAGTAATACTATTTTATTAGTTACCGATCCCGACTTAGTGAGTTATTTATTTCGTGATGAATTGTCAGCACCAATTCAAGAACAGTTGGATGCTGACAAAATCATCAGAGAGTGGTATTCTTTATTATGATTCAACAAAGTGAAAATAGCGGATTCAGAATTGTAACCAAGCATCCTAGGTTCTATAGCTGATTCAACACTAGAGCATGCAGTCCATCATGAATACATAACTATATAAAGTATGCAGTGAGTGATATTTATTGGTAACCGGTCTTTCACTTCTTCCTCTCCACTCCCATGCCTTTCTTGGTAGGACCAACCCAACCGGAGATTTCCGTCAAGTCTTTCTACTTAGTGCAAGAAGCGTAGGGATTAGGCCCACTTGTCATAGGCAATTTATTTTAGATCAACTATACCAAAATCTAAGTCAACTAAGAAATATACATAGTTTAATAGTTTAATTAGTTTAATCTAACTAGCTGGCTACCTGGTCCACCACGTTAATGACCCATGCATTGTTTAAATGGCAACATGCTCCCATGACCAATACTACTACCACGACGGACGAAATCTCATCTTCCGTCACCATTTGGTTGGTGGGGGATAAAGTTCAAATGAGTGGGACAATGCACATTGACTGGCATGTACAGACGGGGTCGTAATGAGCCGCAATGATGAGTTTGGCGATGCCCAACGACGGTACTCAACGGATCCGAGCAGGTGGGCACGGATCCAGTGGCTTAGGGGGTTGTGCGTCATCGTAGGGGAACCATGAGCACAACAGATAGAATCATTTGTGGTTTAGTGGCGTAGGGGAGACAAATTGATGATGGTGCTCCGGTGGTGGCAAATGAGGAAGACGGTCGATCCGATCGCGTTGGGGCGGTCCTGCTCGAGGTAATCCTATGAGGCGACGTAGTCGAGGCGTGAGCATCTCTTGGACAGCTTCTCACGGTAATGGGATGATGATGGCCACGGCGAGGGCGAAGGTCGTGATGACGGGAGTTCTCAGATGCGGGTGGGGAGGAGAGCGAGTGGGGGAAGAGAGGGAAAGCTAGCTGGGGTTGTCCAGGGGTCTGACATCGTCGCTAAGTAACCGTCCTCAAGCTAATGTGGTCGCAGCTGACAGACATTGGCCAACGATGGCGCGTACCAATGCGTGGGTAGTCGACGAGCTAAGGAAGACGACAATTGATGAACGTGGGCTAGACCTGGCGTAGTTCACTTGGGCGAGTTGGTTGGGTTGTCCTGGGCCAAAAGGTAGCATGGTCTCTCTCTCTCTCTTCTTTTCCAATTTCTTTGTCAGTTTTTTTAGGACAAAAATGTTGGTGGGCCAATCGGCACGTAGCAGCGACGACAACGTTTGGATCTCCGCAGCGGCGATCGATGATGACTAAGATAGGAGCAGCAATGGCCACCGACAAGTGAAACAATTACCGCGGTCTTTCAGCCTCCTTCATCGTCTCTCTCCTCTCCCGCTCATTCCCGTCTTCCTCCAACATCGTTGTGTCGCGCAGCACTTGTGTTCGCGCCGCCGGGCATATCGTAGTCCAGCTCTAGCTCGCCATCTATGGTAACAGTGACGGAGACAACCTTTGGCTCCAAGAGGCTTAAGGATTTGGATATGGAACGGATAGGTTTCTGCAATATAAGGTCAGCTGGTGCAAAGATTCTTATACTGCGATGGCGACAATGTTATGCAACATGTCCTTTGTTGCAAAGCCTTGTGCAACATGAGCTATGTTGCAAAGATTTGTGAAAATGAGCTTGTTGCAAAGATTTCTATGCAAATTATGGATACACGCATGAGATCAAAGGGCTATCGTGCACGTCATCCAAAGGCAGCGGAGGTAACTGATCCAATACTATCATCACCCGATGCGTATCACACGCCTCATATTATAGATAGAAACTTTTCTGACGAATGGGAAGTCTCTGTCTGGAAAGAAAACCATTAAATATGTTGGTAATATTTTTTAAATTTTGTTCTACTTACCCATATTTGAATAGTCAAAAATGTCATTGATAAATCAAGGGCTAAGATTAAATGTTCTCTTACCACTACTCTTCGGTTTCAAAATACTTGTCGTGGTTTCAGTTCAACAAGTATTTTGAAACTGAGGGAATAGGATGTAAGAGGGAGCATCTTAAAATCTCTTATTATTTTCTAGTAACCTTGTTTTCATTTGTTCTCAATCTCCTAAATCTTAGTAGTGTGCTTCTTCTTAGTAGTGTGCTTCTTGATATTGTAGGATATGGTAGCCGGTGAGACGGCGAGAAGACTACCCAATTGCTCCCATGTATTTCATCAGCTCTGCGTGGACAAATGGCTCAGTGGCCACGGTTCATGCCCTGTGTGTCGGCAACATGTGTAAAGTACACAAGTATACATTGTTTACGATCGAGTTCTCTGTTCTAGAAGGAGTTAGTTGTGTAAAGTGTCTGCTCCTATACAATGTAGAAAGATAGAGGGAGAGAGAGTATACACACACAGCGTTGTAAATTAGATTAATCTGTGTATTTTACTCGAAGGCTCCAAGCAAGTGGATATGTACATCTTGTATTTTCCTTTACATTAAGCGCAAATGTAAAGTTAAAAAACAGACACGGCTGCCATAGGATGTTTACAAGCCATTTTAGAATGTGGTTAATGTTTTTTTTGCGGGGGAGAATGTGGTTAATGCTGATGGATGTATCTCTGCTGCGTCCTATATGTGTGAATGAAATGGGTTATGTACCTTTTTTTGTGGTAGAAAAAGATTTATGTACATGTTCTATTAGAAAAATATTCCATATACGGGGGAGCAGATTTTTTTGAGGAGCAGATTCACTGCCTTTTCTTTCCTTAATCTCCCATAATAATAAAGCGCGCAGCGCTTCTGTCGCCCATCGTCCGTCATTTTGTAGAAAAGTCCTCGTAGTTTCCGTTAATTAACCCGAAGTCCAACTTTAAGTCAGAACGAACCGTTTTCTGTCCTTTTATAGAAAAGTCCTCATTGTTTTAGATAATCAACCCGCGGTCCATCTTTTAGTCGGTGCCGAACAGTTTTTTGCACTTTACAGAAAACTCCTTGATGTTTCAGGTAATCAACCCGCCGTTCCTATTTATGTCAGCCGAAATGTTTTTTGTTTTAACAAAAAAACCCTGACTTTTCAGTTAATCAATCCATATTTTATCTAAAACAAAATTATCCATATCTTTTAAACCGTAAGTCTGATTTTAACATGTTATATATGAAATTTGATTGAAAAAATGTGTAGAATCTAGGATGTTATTTTTAGCTGTTGAATACTTCTTAAATATTATTTTTTATGCAAATTTAATCTGTAATGCACTGTCTTTTTTTCTCTCTTTCCGACGACCATACGAATTGCAATAAATATCCATTAAATACGAATTGCAATGAACTCCCATTCCTCTTTCTTCTACATTTTCGCTTCCATTATTGACAGCTGCCCAATTGGCCCGGCACAGCATGGGCCTTCCTCTTTTTTTTTGTGGTTTCTTAGACTTGGGTTTTCTTTCTTTTTGTTTTATTTCGAAAAACCTCTGAATATTTCTATTAAAAATAATATATATGTAAATTTTTAAAAAATGTTAATTATGCGTTAAAGAAATGTTAAACTTGTCTCGAAAAAATGTTTTCATTGTTATACAAGCAAATGGGTAGTGTATATGGAAAATAAAATTAGGAAAATAATAATGCAAGTTTTGGTTTTTTCTAAAAAAGATAAGAATGCATTTAAAAATGTTAAATGTGTCACAAAAATGTTTCTGATGTATACAAAAAATATACAATGTGTATAGAACAAAGTAGACGTAAAAAATTATAAATTTTCAAGAATCATGTATATGGAAATTAAAATTAGGAAAATAATAATGCAAGTTTCGGTTTTTTCTAAAAAAGATAAGAATGCATTTAAAAATGTTAAATGTGTCATAAAAATGTTTCTGATGTATACAAAAAATATACAATGTGTATAGAACAAAGTAGACGTAAAAAATTATAAATTTTCAAGAATCATGTATTTGGACAATGTTAAATGTGTGTATTAAAAATGATCATGATGTATACAAGAAATGTTGAATGTGTATAGGAAAACTAGGCAAAAAAACTATATGTTTAAAAAAATGTCGACCATGAAACTGGAATATGTTAAATGTGTACATATTATTGTTTGTTAACTATACAAGAATGTACAATGTTAATGGAGAATGTAGACATAAAAAATATTTTACCAAATGTTAATTGTGTATATACATAATGTTAATCATGTATTTTCCAATTGTCAAATGTGTATATAAAACAACTTATATGTATAAGAGAAAAGCAGACATAACAAAAACAAGTAGACATAAATATATATACAAATTATAGAATGTACAATATATATGACAAAAATAGACACAAAATATATTAAAATATAAGTAGACATAAAATATATTAAAAAACGGGTGTATACAAGAAATGTATGGTGTATTTGAGAGAAATAGACATACAAATATAAGTTATCAAAAATGTTAATTATATATTTGGAAAATCTTAATCCTGTATATAAAAATTATTCTTGGTGTATAAAAAAACAAAGAAAGCAAAAAATAACATAAACCCTGAAAAATATACCAAAGAAAGAAAGATAAAAATATGCTATCATTAATAACTAAAATGTACTTTGTTATTTTCATCGCACTGCAAGTATTTGTTGGCATCTCCGAGGAGGAATGGTAGATATTTTTTGTTATCTAATAAATTAAAAACATCTTCAGTACAAAACTTTTTGATGTATACAAAAAATGTACGATGTTATTTTCATCGTACTGCAAGTATTTATTGGGCGTCACGAGGAGGAATGGCAAAAAATGAGTAATGAGATATCTCCTATTAGGTAGATATTTTTGTTGTTCAGTCAATTTAAAACATATTGAGTATACTTCAAAAATCATTCCATTTTCATTGTTTATGCGCAACACCACTTAACATGTTATTTGTCATGTTACATCGTCAAAGATTTCAAAAGATTTACTGATGTCTTGATGGTGTGTATGAGTGGTGACTTTTTCTTCCCGTCGCAACGTACGGGTATTTTTGCTATTAATAATAAAGCAAATATTGCTTCTATCGTCCGTCATGAGATTGCCCCCGAAGTTGCAAATAATTACCCACCATGTCACGGATAAGTAGAAAAACGGTTTGGGTTGAAACATTAGCCATCCTCTTTGGTTCATATATACAAAAATTTCATAATAAATCACAGGCACATGGGCAGCTAGGTGGCTAACGCCTCTCTCTCATGCACGGTAGAGCGCGGTTCGATCCCAGCTACCACCATCTTTTTTCCTTCACTATTTTTTTACCCCTTTTCTCTATGTATCCATAAGACTGTATTGGGCGAGAATAATTTTCTTGGCAGATTAAAATACCTTTTTAAATATTTATATCTTTTAAATATCAATTATAAATTTAAAAATATTACATATAAAAATCCATCAGAAACATATGTAGATTTTAAATATGCTATTCAAATATCAATTCTAAATCCAACATATTACATAGAAAAACCCATCAGAAAAATATGTAGATTTTAAATATGCTATTATCTTCCATGTTGCTTGTTTGTGAAATTAGATTTAGGTTGCCTATTGTATATATTTCCTTCGCCATTTATGTAAACAAATGGCTTAATTTGATTTTCATATTGTTTAAAATTGTGTCCATAAAGATTTTTAGAAACACCTTGAGCACACAAACAAATCACCCCACCTTTATTTTTTGTGCAACATCATTTATCATATTTTTCTTTGCGAACAGGCCCAAAAATCTATTAATAAATCCAACAAGATACAAAATAGCTCCCCACAAAGATAAATAATTACTACAAAGTCCCTAAGGGGCCATTGAAGTGCCACATCCACCGGAATGAGCCGAGGACGCACCGTCGTCGTCACCGCTACACATGACCGTCTGCGAATCTCCATAGCATACGGGAAGTCTCCCAACTTAGGTCTTGAGGATCAGCACCCCGACATAATGTGATCATCATCATTGCAGATTATAATTATTTTTCCCGTTGCAACGTACGGGCCTTTTTGCTAGTCTTTTATCAAAATATGAACTCCTTGATCGTTATTTTTTGGTTGATCTAGTTCACTAGTTACCCTCCCAGGGTGTACTGCATACAATATGCCTGCCTTGTGTTGCTAACTTGAGTAGGAGTTCTCGGAGTGAAGACCCTTTTCTGCGGAACTTACATGAGTCCCCTCCCGTGTCACTCTCGGGAGCGACCCGAGGGGAACCCTAATCACCGCGCCTCTGCCCCTTCCTTTTCCGCCCTCCCTCCTCGCCGCCCGACCCGGCTGGTGTTAGTGGTGGCGGGGCCTCTTCTTCCCACCCGCTCGTGCCCCATGGAGCGGGGGCCGTGGCGCGGCGGCGCATTCTTCGTTCGGCGGCGGGAAGCCAGGTGATGGCACGCTGACGAGCAGGGCAGGGGTTTGCGGTGCGGCGGCCGTGAGAGGATCCACTTTGGGCGGTTGCGTGCTCGTGCGAGTCCGGCCAGATCCGCCCGGGTCTGTAGCTCCCATCTGCGGCATCTAGGCGGGGCTGGTCCGGCCCCTGGCATTCGATGAGCGCCTGGCTGGGCTTGCCCACGCGGATCTGGGAAGGGAGCCGTGGAGGGGGACATAATGTTGGGGAACGTCGCATGGGAAACAAAAAATTTCCTACGCGCACGAAGACCTATCATGGTGATGTCCATCTACAAGAGGGGATATTCGATCTACGTACCCTTGTAGATCGCACAGCAGAAGCGTTAGTGAACGCGGTTGATGTAGTGGAACGTCCTCACGTCCCTCGATCCGCCCCGCGAACCGTCCCACGATCTAGTGCTGAATGGACGGCACCTCCGCGTTCAGCACACGTACAGCTCGACGATGATCTCGGCCTTCTTGATCCAGCAAGAGAGACGGAGAGGTAGATGAGTTCTCCGACAGCGTGACGGCGCTCCGGAGGTTGGTGGTGATCTACATTCAGCAGGGCTCCGCCCGATATCCGCAGAAACGCGATCTAGAGGTAAAACCGTGGAGATATGTGGTCGGGCTGCCATGGCAAAGTTGTCTCAAATCAGCCCTAAAACCTCCGTATATATAGGGGGAAGAGGGGGAGCCTTGCCTTGGGGTCCAAGGACCCCCAAGGGGGTCGGCCGAGCCAAGGGAGGGAGTCCTCCCCTTCCAAACCGAATCCAACTAGGTTTGGAAGGAGGAGTCCTTCCCCTTTTTCCCACCTCCCTTTTTTTTTCTCTTTGATTTTCTTCCTATGGCGCATAGGGCCTTCTTGGGCTGTCCCACCAGCCCACTAAGGGCTGGTGCACCACCCCCAAGGCCTATGGGCTTCCCCGGGGTGGGTTCCCCCCCCCCCCCCGGGTGAACACCCGGAACCCATTCCTCATTCCCTGTACATTCCCGGTAACTCCGAAAACCTTCCGGTAATCAAATGAGGTCATCCTATATATCAATCTTCGTTTCCGGACCATTCCAGAAACCCTCGTGACGTCCGTGATCTCATCCGGGACTCCGAACAACATTCGGTAACCAACCATATAACTCAAATACGCATAAAACAACGTCGAACCTTAAGTGTGCAGACCATGCGGGTTCGAGAACTATGTAGACATGACCCGAGTGACTCCTCGGTCAATATCCAATAGCGGGACCTGGATGCCCATATTGGATCCCACATATTCTACGAAGATTTTATTGTTTGAACCTCAGTGCCAGGGATTCATATAATCCCGTATGTCATTCCCTTTGTCCTTCGGTATGTTACTTGCCCGAGATTCGATCGTCAATATCCGCATACCTATTTCAATCTCGTTTACGGGCAAGTCTCTTTAATCGTTTCGTAATACAAGATCCCGCAACTTACACTAAGTCACATTGCTTGCAAGGCTTGTGTGTGATGTTGTATTACCGAGTGGGCCCCGAGATACCTCTCCGTCACACGGAGTGACAAATCCCAGTCTCGATCCATACTAACTCAACGAACACCTTCGGAGATACCTGTAGAGCATCTTTATAGTCACCTAGTTACGTTGCGACGTTTGATACACAAAAAGCATTCCTCCGATGTCAGTGAGTTATATGATCTCATGGTCATAGGAACAAATACTTGACACGCAGAAAACAGTAGCAACAAAATGACACGATCAATATGCTACGTCTATTAGTTTGGGTCTAGTCCATCACGTGATTCTCCTAATGACGTGATCCAGTTATCAAGCAACAACACCTTGTTCATTATCAGAAGACCCTGACTATCTTTGATCAACTGGCTAGCCAACTAGAGGCTTGCTAGGGAGAATGTTTTGTCTATGTATCCACACATGTATATAAGTCTTCATTCAATACAATTATAGCATGGATAATAAACGATTATCTTGATACAGGAATTATAATAATAACAATATTTATTATTGCCTCTAGGGCATAATTCCAACAGTCTCCCACTTGCACTAGAGTCAATAATCTAGCCCTCACATCATCATGCGAATTACATTGTAATAAATCTAACCTCCATACAGTTCTGGTGTTGATCATGCTTTGCCCGTGGAAGAGGTTTAGTCAGCGGGTCTGCTACATTCAGATCCGTTTGCACTTTGCATATATTTATGTCCTCCCCATCGACGTAGTCGCGGATGAGGTTGAAGCGTCGTTTGATGTGTCTGGACTTCTTGTGAAACTGTGGTTCCTTTGCTAGGGCAATGGCACCCGTGTTGTCACAGAACAAGGTTATTGGATTCAGTGCGCTTGGCACTACTCCTAGATCCGTCATGAACTGCTTCATCCAGACACCCTCCTTAGTCGCCTCCGAGGCAGCCATGTACTCCGCTTCACATGTAGAATCTGCTATGACGCTTTGCTCGGAACTGCACCAGCTTACCGCACCCCCATTAAGAATAAATACGTATCCGGTCTGCGACTTAGAGTCGTCCGGATCTGTGTCAAATCTTGCATCGACGTAACCCTTTACGGTGAGCTCTTCGTCACCTCCATACACGAGAAACATCTCCTTAGTCCTTTTTAGGTACTTCTGGATATTCTTGACCGCCGTCCAGTGATCCACTCCTGGATTACTCTGGAACCTGCCTGCCATACTTATGACCAAGCTAACGTCCGGTCTAGTGCACAACATTGCATACATGATAGAACCTATGGCTGAAGCATAGGGGACGGTGCTCATATGCTCTCTATCCTCATCAGTTGCTGGGCACTGAGTCTTACTCAATCTCGTACCTTGTAAAACTGGCAAGAACCCGTTCTTGGACTGTTCCATTTTGAACCTCTTCAAAACTTTATCAAGGTATGTGCTTTGTGAAAGTCCTATCAGGCGTTTCGATCTATCCCTGTAGATCTTAATGCCTAGAATGTAAGCAGCTTCTCCTAGGTCCTTGATAGAGAAACTTTTATTCAAGTAATCCTTTACGCTCTCCAAAAACTCTACGTTGTTTCCAATCAGCAATATGTCATCCACATATAATATTAGAAACGCCACAGAGCTCCCACTCATTTTCTTGTAAATACAAGATTCTCCAACCACTTGTATAAACCCAAATGCTTTGATCACCTCATCAAAGCGTTTGTTCCAACTCCGAGATGCTTGCACCAGCCCATAAATGGATCGCTGGAGCTTGCACACCTTGTTAGCATTCTTAGGATCGACAAAACCTTCGGGTTGCATCATATACAACTCTTCCTTAAGGAAACCGTTAAGGAACGCCGTTTTGACATCCATCTGCTAGATTTCATAATCGAAAAATGCAGCTATTGCTAACATGATTCTGACGGATTTAAGCATCGCCACGGGTGAGAATGTCTCATCGTAGTCAACTCCTTGAACTTGTGAAAAACCCTTTGCCACAAGTCGAGTTTTATAAACGGTCACATTGCCGTCAGCGTCCGTCTTCTTCTTAAAGATCCATTTGTTCTGAATACCCTTGCGGCCCTCAGGTAGTACTTCCAAAGTCCATACTTTGTTCTCATACATGGATCCTATCTCGGACTTCATGGCCTCTAGCCATTTGTTGGAATCTGGGCCCACCATTGCTTCTTCATAATTTGCAGGTTCATTGTTGTCTAACAACATGATTGACATGACGGGATTACCGTACCACTCTGGAGCAGCACGTGGTCTCGTCGACCTGCGTGGTTCGACAGGAACTTGAACCGGAGTTTCATGATCATCATCATTAACTTCCTCCTCAACCGGCGTCGCAATGACAGAGGTTTCCCCTTGCCCTGCGCCACCATCTAGAGTGATGAGAGGTTCGACAACCTCATAAAGTTCTATCTTCCTCCCACTCAATTCTCTCGAGAGAAACTCCTTCTCGAGAAAAGCTCCGTTTTTAGCAACAAACACTTTGCCCTCGGATTTGAGATAGAAGGTGTACCCAACTGTCTCTTTTGGGTAACCTATGAAGATGCACTTTTCCGCTTTGGGTTCCAGCTTTTCAGGCTGAAGCTTTTTGACATAAGCATCACATCCCCAAACTTTAAGAAACGACAACTTTGGCCTTTTGCCATACCACAGTTCGTATGGTGTCGTCTCAACGGATTTTGATGGTGCCCTATTTAAAGTGAATGCAGCTGTGTCTAATGCATAACCCCAAAATGATAATGGCAAATCGGTAAGAGACATCATAGATCGCACCATCTCTAATAAAGTACGATTACGACGTTCGGACACACCATTACGCTGTGGTGTTCCAGGCGGTGTCAACTGTGAAACAATTCCACTTGTCTTAAGTAAGCACCAAACTCGAAACTCAGATATTCACCCCACGATCAGACCGTAGGAACTTGATCTTCTTGTTACGATGATTTTCAACTTCACTCTGAAATTGCTTGAACTTTTCAAATGTTTCAGACTTGTGCTTCATTAAGTAGACATAACCATATCTACTCAAATCGTCAGTGAAGATGAGAAAATAACGATATACGCCGCATGCCTCTACGCTCATCCGACCGCACACATCGGTATGTATGATTTCCAACAAGTCACTTGCACGCTCCATTGTTCCGGAGAACGGAGTTTTAGTCATCTTGCCCATGAGGCATAGTTCGCACGCGTCAAGTGAATCAAAGTCAAGTGACTCCAAATGTCCATCGACATGGAGTTTCTTCATGCGCTTTACACCAATATGACCTAAGCGGCAGTGCCACAAAAATATGGCGCTATCATTGTTAACTCTAAATCTTTTGGTCTCAATGTTATGTATGTGTGTATCACTATCAAGATTCAATATGAACAATCCTCTCACATTGGGTGCATGACCATAAAAGATGTTACTCATAGAAATAGAACAACCATTATTCTCTGACTTAAAATAGTAAACGTCTCGCAATAAACAAGATCCAGATATAATGTTCATGCTCAACGCAGGCACTAAATAACAATGATTCAAGTTCATAACTAATCCTGATGGTAACTGAAGTGAAACTGTGCCGACGGCGATTGCATCAACCTTGGAACCATTTCCTACACGCATCGTCACTTCATCTTTCGCCAGCCTTCGTCTATTCCGTAGTTCCTGTTTCGAGTTGCAAATATGAGCAATAGAACCGGTATCGAATACCCAGGCACTACTACGAGAGACAGTTAAGTACACATCAATAACATGTATATCAAATATACCTGATTTTTCTTTGGCCGCCTTCTTATCAGCCAGATACTTGGGGCAGTTGCGCTTCCAGTGACCCATACCCTTGCAATAGTAGCACTCTGTTTCAGGCTTAGGTCCAGCTTTGGGTTTCTTCGTCGGATTGGCAACAGGCTTGCCGCTCTTCTTCGAATTACCCTTCTTGCCTTTGCCGTTTCTCTTGAAACTAGTGGTCTTATTCACCATCAACACTTGATGCTCTTTACGGAGTTCAGACTCTGCGACTTTCAGCATCGCAAACAACTCGTCGGGTGACTTGTTCATCCCTTGCATGTTGTAATTCAACACAAAGCCCTTATAGCTTGGCGGCAGTGATTGAAGGATTTTGTCAGTGATACCCTCTTGCGGGAGTTCAATCCCCAGCTCAGCTAGACGGTTTGAGTACCCAGACATTTTGAGCACATGTTCACTGACAGATGAGTTCTCCTCCATCTTGCAAGCATAGAATTTATCAGAGGTCTCATACCTCTCGATCCGGGTGTTCTTCTGAAAGATGAACTTCAACTCCTGGAACATCTCAAATGCTCCATGACGTTCAAAGCGACGTTGAAGTCCCTGTTCTAAGCCATACAAGACTGCACATTGAACTACTGAGTAGTCCTCCTTACGTGTTAACCAAGCGTTCTTAACATCCTGGTCAGCCGTAGCGGGTGGTTCATCTCCTAGCGCAGCATTAAGGACATAATTCTTCTTCCCAGCTTGTAAGATTAGCTTAAGATTACGAGCCCATTCTACAAAGTTGCTTCCATCATCTTTCAACTTAGCTTTCTCTAGGAACGTATTAAAATTCAGGGTGACTGTCGCGTGAGCCATGATCTACAACACAAATATATTCAAAGTGGACTTAGACTATGTTCAAGATAATTAGAGTTTAACTTAATCAAATTACTCGCTAAACTCCCACTCAAAAAGTACATCTCTCTAGTCATTTGAGTGGTTCATGATCCACTTACACTAGCTCAAGTCCGATCATCACGTGAGTTGAGTATAGTTTCAGTGGTAAGCATCCCTATGCTAATCATATCATCTATATGATTCATGATCGACCTTTCGGTCTCATGTGTTCCGAGGCCATGTGTGCACATGCTAGGCTCATCAAGCTTAACCCGAGTGTTCCGCGTGTGCAACTATTTTGCACCCGTTGTATGTGAACGTTGAGTCACGTGGTGTCTCGAAACGACGAATTATAGCAACGGTGCACAGTCGGGGAGAACACAATTTTGTCTTGAAATTTTAGTGAGAGATCACCTCATAATGCTACCGTCGTTCTAAGCAAAATAAGGTGCATAAAAGGATTAACATCACATGCAATTCACAAGTGACATAATATGGCCATCATCACGTGCTCCTTGATCTCCATCACCAAAGCACCGGCACGATCTTCTTGTCACCGGCGCCACACCATGATCTCCATCAACGTGTCGCCATCGGGGTTGTCGTGCTACTCATGCTATTACTACTAAAGCTACATCCTAGCAAAATAGTAAACGCATCTGCAAGCACAAACGTTAGTTTAAAGACAACCCTATGGCTCCTGCCGGTTGCCGTACCATCGACGTGCAAGTCGATATTATCTATTACAACATGATCATCTCATACATCCAATATATCACATCACATCGTTGGCCATATCACATCACAAGCATACCCTGCAAAAACAAGTTAGACGTCCTCTAATTTTGTTGTTGCATGTTTTACGTGGTGACCATGGGTATCTAGTAGGATCGCATCTTACTTACGCAAATACCACAACGGAGATATATGAATTGCTATTTAACCTTATACAAGGACCTCCTCGGTCAAATCTGATTCAACTAAAGTTGGAGAAACTGACACTTGCCAGTCATCTTTGAGCAACAAGGTTACTCGTAGCGATGAAACCAGTCTCTCGTAAGCGTACGCGCAATGTCGGTCCAAGCTGCTTCAATCCAACAATACCGCGGAATCAAGAAAAGACTAAGGAGGGCAGCAAAACGCACATCACCGCCCACAAAAACTTTTGTGTTCTACTCGAGAAGACATCTACGCATGAACCTAGCTCATGATGCCACTGTTGGGGAACGTCGCATGGGAAACAAAAATTTTCCTACGCGCACGAAGACCTATCATGGTGATGTCCATCTACGAGAGGGGATATTCGATCTACGTACCCTTCTAGATCGCACAACAGAAGCGTTAGTGAACGCGGTTGATGTAGTGGGACGTCCTCACGTCCCTCGATCCGCCCCGCGAACCGTCCCGCGATCAATCCCACGATCTAGTGCCGAATGGACGGCACCTCCGCGTTCAGCACACGTACAGCTCGACGATGATCTCGGCCTTCTTGATCCAGCAAGAGAGACGGAGAGGTAGATGAGTTCTCCGACAGCGTGACGGCGCTCCGGAGGTTGGTGGTGATCTAATCTCAACAGGGATCCGCCCGAGCTCCGCAGAAGTGCGATCTAGAGGTAAAACCGTGGAGATATGTGGTCGGGCTGCCGTGGCAAAGTTGTCTCAAATCATCCCTAAAACCTCCGTATATATAGGGGGAAGAGGGGGAGCCTTGCCTTGGGGTCCAAGGACCCCCAAGGGGGTCGCCCGAGACAAGGGGGGGAGTCCTCCCCTTCCAAACCGAATCCAACTAGGTTTGGAAGGAGGAGTCCTTCCCCTTTTTCCCACCTCCCCTTTTTTTTCTCTTTGATTTTCTTCCTATGGCGCATAGGGCCTTCTTGGGCTGTCCGACCAGCCCACTAAGGGCTGGTGCGCCACCCCCAAGGCCTATGGGCTTCCCCGGGGTGGGTTGCCCCCCCCGGTGAACACCCGGAACCCATTCGTCATTCCCGGTACATTCCCGGTAACTCCGAAAACCTTCCGGTAATCAAATGAGGTCATCCTATATATCAATCTTCATTTCCAGACCATTCCGTAAACCCTCGTGACGTCCGTGATCTCATCCGGGACTCCGAACAACATTCGGTAACCAACCATATAACTCAAATACGCATAAAACAACGTCGAACCTTAAGTGTGCAGACCCTGCGGGTTCGAGAACTATGTAGACATGACCCGAGTGACTCCTTGGTCAATATCCAATAGCGGGACCTGGTTGCCCATATTGGATCCCACATATTCTACGAAGATCTTATCGTTTGAACCTCAGTGCCAAGGATTCATATAATCTCGTATGTCATTCCCTTTGTCCTTCGGTATGTTACTTGCCCGAGATTCGATCGTCAGTATCCGCATACCTATTTCAATCTCGTTTACCGGCAAGTCTCTTTACTCGTTCCGTAATACAAGATCCCGCAACTTACACTAAGTCACATTGCTTGCAAGGCTTGTGTGTGATGTTGTATTACCGAGTGGGCCCCGAGATACCTCTCCGTCACACGGAGTGACAAATCCCAGTCTCGATCCATACTAACTCAACGAACACCTTCGGAGATACCTGTAGAGCATATTTATAGTCACCCAGTTACGTTGCGACGTTTGATACACACAAAGCATTCCTCCGATGTCAGTGAGTTATATGATCTCATGGTCATAGGAACAAATACTTGACATGCAGAAAACAGTAGCAACAAAATGACACAATCAATATGCTACGTCTATTAGTTTGGGTCTAGTCCATCACGTGATTCTCCTAATGACGTGATCCAGTTATCAAGCAACAACACCTTGTTCATAATCAGAAGACCCTAACTATCTTTGATCAAATGGCTAGCCAACTAGAGGCTTGCTAGGGACAGTGTTTTGTCTATGTGTCCACACATGTATATAAGTCTTCATTCAATACAATTATAGCATGGATAATAAACGATTATCTTGATACAGGAATTATAATAATAACTATATTTATTATTGCCTCTAGGGCATAATTCCAACACATAAGGGGGCCTGTGGACGGGTGGCAGAAGGGAGGCGTGGCTCCGATGAGGTCGGGCCGCTCGTCGTTGGCACAGTGTGCTGGTCGTGGACAAGCTCCGCTCCCACATCACCCTTCCCCCCTTTTAGTTGCTCTCGGCCCATGATTGAGAGGCCAAGCCGGCTACTTGCTGCTCTCCGACGGTTGGGGTCCTGTCTGTTGCATCGCTCGTGGCCGTGGATGGGGATCTAGGATGCTCGGATCAGGGCGGCGACCATACTGGTGAGAATTGCGGTATTCCCGGGCAAAACCCATGATTCGGGTACGAGCTAGCTACCATGATTGTGGTGGTGGCATGTGGGCTGGGGTTGGCGTCCGGGACGGCGGTGGCAGACGTCGGTCTTGATGCATCATGATCGAAGGTGAAGCATTCTTGCCGTAGTATACACCCTGTCTGGCATTGGCCAGACCGTCGGTGGCGGCGTCCATGGACATCGTCAACTTCTTGAAGTCTCCGCCATGGCTGCTTCTTTACATTCGTCGTGCCTCGGGTGAAAATCTTGATCCTTTGGATCGGGTGGTGGCATCATTCCAGTGGTGTAATCTTCTCAAAGACACCACCTTGGCACTCTCGGTTCATCGGCCAGCAACTTTGCCTCTTCGCTTCATTGAGGACTCCATCGTCACCATAGTATTCCTTCTTGTTTATCTTTTGTCTTTGTTGTGGTGGATGGGGTGCTGTAGTTGTTCTCTGGTACCTATGTATCTTGCCTCAGGGTGTGTGGGTTGTGGTGTGATGTTGTGTTGTGTGGTATGTGTTGGGTGCTTAGAGTTGTAAGTTGATCATGCTTTATCTATAAAGTGGGGCAGAAGCCTTTTTCGTCAAGACCCTTTTGTAGTTTTTTAGGGAGGAGGCGTTTGTCTGACTTTAGCGAACGGAATCCCTTAAAGTGTGCAAACAACTTCACAGGAAATAAACGACACACACACACCATGCAGAAGGGAAGGGATTGGGAGAGTCAAAAATATTGCTTGGAGAACTCACCAGAAGCACTCTTGTTGTGATCTTTTGGTTTAATGAGAACTTTTACCGAAAATGGTTCATGGTATTGAAAGAATGATATACCACAGACCTCGAAGACTAGAGCAAGGTTAAAAATCAACCTAAATAAATGAGCAAACATTACCAACATAAGTGACCGGGATGAATCATGGATTCAAGAACCCGAAAATAAAACACCTACTAATTGAACGATATCACGATACACTTTCAAGATTGGTAGCCAGAATTATCACACATGAAACACAAAATGAAGGCTAGACTACTAGGTGGTTCACTTAAGACATAATGATCTCCCATTAACTTCACCACGTATGCCACGACAATGGAGCACCTAAACACAACAATTAGTGTGGTTAGTCTAGCCAAAAGACATCGGAAGCAGGAAGAAAAGATTTGCACATGCATTAGATTATTAGAAACCTATAACAAGTCGGACAACATAACAGTTGTACGGGCATGAAAATGAAATAACCTGCAAGACAACTAACAAGCCAACCATTGAATTATATGGAAACGTTGATCTGGAATGACGACAACCTTTTATAAGTCTATAGAGGAATTCAGTAACACGTGATCCTAGAAAATAGGTAAGAAGCCTAGTACTTAATCCCCATAGAAAAGGAGAGGGGGGATCGTAACTTAGAGTGACACAAGGAGATGAGTAAAAGAATCTTACATTCCCTTCCAGCAAACAGTTATCCCTTATATAACTAAAGAACTGCTAAACTCAACATCAACGAAGGGGCTTCGCAATCCCAGAGTCACTCCTACTCTGATCCAACGCTATCGGGACTCGAGTTCCAATGTGGATAGATATAGCTCATAATAAACCATATAAGTACCCCGAGGCCTCACACACGGTACCCATGACTGCCATCTTACCGGGGCTAGCACCATTTAAGTCTATTGCCTCTCGCTTATACGGTAAGTTGCTATCGAATACATGAAAGCAACCCGGTTGGACGTGATTAGTTGTAAACCAAGGTGGCATAGTCATACAAAGATAGGCACAAGAACCACTTAGGGAGAATGTCGGTCAATCACATGTGTTCTACAGTAGTAGGAAACTCACAAGGCTCGACGGAAACACAACGAGGCATTTCCCTATAAGAAAGGCTACCAAGGTGCACAACTAGGCATCAAAGACCACACATACCAATGCCTATCAAAGCATACAAATACTATGCATGATATGTGTTGGTACAACATGGCATTATAACATAACTCTACAACTCAAAGTATTTATTTAAAGGCTCGTAAGAACCATACATAACATGGTATTACAAGAAGGGTCACATGGCCCAACATTCAAATCACACAAGCAACAATGGAAGCTAAACATGCCTGCGTACAAACATCTACTGAAAATGGCTAGAGGATCCTGAAAGTCTACAACTAGCCTCCCAAAGGAGCCATACTGTTGTCTAGGATTCCCAAGCTACTCGGTGAATGTCAAACTCCACGTAGAAACCACTACTGAGACTAAGATCTCCTCTGCAAAACATAAATTAAGCAAACGTTAGTACAAAGGTACTCAACAAGACTTACATCAGATTGACTACTCATCCATAAGGTATTAATGAAGGGGATTTTTGGGTTTTATTGCAGAATGCCAACTTGACTCTTGGTTAACCTGTACTACGACTGTCTGTATTTGATTGAGTAAAGAGAGCGCACACGAGTCCATCTAGTCACCACATCAATATACCACCATGAATCCTCTCTCGTCTCCCTACGAGAAGGCTATCCATAGAATCCACACTTATCTGGATCATTTTAGAGTATCCGTTGAAATTTTTCTAAGGTCAAACATAGTTCTTGAAGTAGTCCTTAACCGTGGACATGGCTATTCGAATAGGTTTAACCCTGCAGGGTTGTACTGCTACACACATGCTCTATTAGTTAACACCTGGGAGTGTCACCCTCGAAGCGACTACCAGCAAGGATGTTACCACGACCATTAACTTACAATGAATCAATCCCAAGGTAGTCTCATATCTAAGTTTGAACGCATAACGCAAGTACGGTCGGGGTTTCCAATACGGCTCCAAACGATGTGAGCAAGGCCGCAAGTCATTCCCAATTGGGTCGTTCATCCACTTGGTAGGTCTGGCCACATCCTATAAACGTTTTGAACTACTGCGACTTCTGGACTGAGACCGATGGAATTAATAAGTCAAGAGGGGACAGTGAACCCAATATGTGGTCATACTATATTTCTTGGATTACAAACTCAAGAACTTAGGTCCTAAGTGTAGTATTAATGAGACACCCTGTCGTGGTTTTGTCACGACAGATGTCCTCATGAAGGGACTTAGTCGTGAGGTCATCGCAGCTATGTGGCGACTGAAAGGGGGTGATCGGAAATGAAAGACGAGTTTACCCAGGTTCGGCCCCTTCAATGGAGGTAAAAGCCTACGTCCTCCTTTGTGTGTATTGATGGTGATATCGATTACAAGGGAGCGGATTTGCTTGACCTAGCTATCGATAGATTGTAACTTAAGTCTATTGGCCTTAGGGACTCGCTTTTATATACAGGTCGAGACCCTAGGTGTTGGGGATATTATCTGTTCATAACCCGCCCTAGTTGGGCCGGGTCACCAAAGCTGGCGATTCATCTAAAATGTGGTTCGGGCCTTGGCCTGGTAAGACCGAAAGTTGTATGGCGGTTTACGACTTCCGGAAAGAGTCCATAATAGAGAAGGTCTCCAAGCCTTGGAAAGATGGAGACTTAGAGATCGCAAGAGTCATGATTTGTGTAAAGGAAAGGACCCCTGTAAACCCTAAGGACTCGACCTGTATATAAAGGCGAGTCCCAGGGAAGAAGAGGACAGGTTACAAATCATCGAGTGCTAGGTCAGGCGAGTTACGCCCTCCTAGTAATCGAAACTTTATCAATACAACACAGAGCAGGACGTAGGCTTTTACCTCCTCACGAGGGGCCGAACCTGGGTAAATCTCTGTCTCGCTCCCGTTCAACCCCTTTGAGTCGCCACCAAGGTGTGATGGATCTAACACTAAGTCCTTTCATGAGGACATCTGTCGTGACAAAACCACGACAGTTGGCGCCCACCGTGGGGCATGCGCACGATGGAGTTGAGTTCTCAAAGGGAGCCCTACCAGGGTTTGGGAGCTACGCGACGGGGCTCATGACCCGGAGCTGCCGTGGGAAGTACTACATCAACAACTTGCTATGGGGGCCCGAGGCGGATTCGATCGAATCTAGTTACAGGGTCCCCTTCGGCAAGATCAACGTCTTCATCGGCATGATTGGATCGCCCGTGCCTGAGCCGGACACCTCCTCCGACATCGTCGAGCCGGCCAGGTACGTCCGCCCGGTTGTGACGCCAAACCTAACCCGGCCGGTCTTTGTTGGATTCACGCAGGGATCTGAGGAATCAGATCACTCAGCGACCCAGGAAACCACGCCGGTCAACACTGATGACGAATCGTCCATGTTCGATTCAGATTCGATCCAGTCTCTACACGGGGGCTGCCTTGGGGGCTTGCCACTGGCCATGGACCCCGAAGTTCTTGACCGGACTCGCCGTCAGATCGCCGTTTACATGGCAGGGGCAACTCAACCCTCGCCAAACCCGGCAGGCGGAGTTGGAACTAGCGAGACGTCTAGAACCCCGACCACGATTTTGGTGGAGTTAGCAGCGGAAATAACAAGGCTCATGGTGACCCCCATCACATCGGAAAACGAGGAGGCGGTAAACACGGAATTGACGAAGCTAAGAGAAGGGGTGGCAAAGGCTCACCGGGATGCCGAGGTGGAGTCCGCTAGGATCGAGACCCGACAAGCTCAAATTACCGCTGAGATAGCTCGCTTGAATACCGACAATTGGCGGCTCGAAAGGCACCAGCGCGCATCTAACGCCTTCCATCAGCGGAGGCACCAGCGTCGCCTGCCCCCTGATCTCAACCCGACCCGCCTGTTCGACACTCCGCGAACTCCCGGGGCGGGGCCGGGCCAGCCACCGAACCCGCCGTTTCAGCCAGCTATGGATCGTGTTCCCCGATTCCAGACACCTCAAGGTCACTTTTCCAACCCGGTGGACAACGTCCTTGCCGCAACTCGCCATTTGGAATCCCTTCCGATTCACGGCAACACTCCTGCCGAGATAGAGGCAAGGAACGCCATTGAGATGTTGAAGACGACGGTGGTTCAAAACGCCCAGTTCTCACACAGCCTAGATAGGCTGCATTCCACTCCCCAGGCAAGCCGCACCAGGAGTCGGCCAGAGGACCAGCCCGCTATAACCAGCGGACGGCGGCCCTTCCCCCAGGACAACTCGCTTGATCATCGAGACCCGCCAGGTCGGGATCACCCGGACATCCAAGTCGCCCCAGCGCCTCTTGTTGGGAGCGGCAGACAAGTGGGGGTGCCGTGCTTGGCCCCCGCCCTTCGCAACGAGCGAATGCCCAAGGATTTTAAGGGGCCAAGAAAGGTGCCTAACTACACTTCGGACCTTGAGCCGACGTCGTGGGTCGAGAGTTATGAAATTGCCATGGACATGCTCGATGTAAGCGAAGCAGTTTGCGCCAGATACTTCACAATGATGCTCGACGGGAAGGCGCGTACTTGGTTAAAGAACTTGCCCCCCAACTCCATCCAGACTTGGGCTGAATTGAAAGAGCGCTTCGTCAAAAACTTCCGAGGAACCTGCAAGCGTCCGATGACAATAGTTGATCTGCAGCACTGCATTCAACGCCCGGATGAGTCGGCCCACCACTGGTCGCGGCGGGTCGCGGAAGTCATTCACTCGTCAGATGGTATTACGGCGGCTCAGGTTGTGCTGATCCTCAAGCAGAACTGCCACTACGAGCCTTTGGTGCAGAAGTTGGGGCGACTCAAGCGAAAGGTCCAAGACACGGGGGAGCTAATAGACACGCTCACTAGGTACGCTGAGGCGGACGACACCAAAGATCCCGGCGAGGATGGTGGTAAAACTAACTCGCCAAGGAAGGGCGAGTCATCCAAAAATCATACCCGGTTCCAGGGACGCACCCGCCATAATCAGGGAGCGAATAGCAAGAGAAGGCAGCAGGAAGAATCTTCGGACTTAGTCGCCAACACCAACACCAATAATGGCAACCAGCGCGAGAAGAAAAGTAGGGGTTATAGTGGAAAAAAGCCGCACAACTATAATGAGTTACTCAAGGGCCCCTTCCCGCACCACGCCATGGCAGACGGACCGGCGACACATTCCTGGGAGGACTGTTACGTGATGCGGGAGTTTCGGGCGGAGGCGATCAAAAAAGGGCAAAGCGGTGACCCGGACCAACGGCAGGAACAGTTCGGCGCGCCCAATCAACGCCAGAACCCCTTCAGCAGTTTCTCCGAACCTACGGCTCAGGGTGGCTCGCAGCCAAGCAGCGGACAGTATCTGGTGCATCACCAGCGACGGTATAACTCACCCGGAGTTTTTTAGCAACCACCCCCACAGGGGGCTTCGCAGGGGCAGGATGATAATGGCGACTTCCGCAACAATCCCAAGCAATTAAGCAATGGGCAGTACCATGTTTTCACCACCAATGCTTGCAGGCGTGATAAAAAGGTGAGTCACCGAGCGTACAGTGTGTCAGAGCCGGCACTCCCTAGATACCTCCACTGGTCCGAGCAGATCATATCATGGAGTAGGGAGGATCACCCGCCAAGAGTTGACAATCCCGGCGACTTAGCGTTGGTCGTGGCCCCCCAAGTTGGGGGATATACCTTGTCGAAGGTACTGATGGATGGTGGCAGCAGCATCAACATTTTGTACTTCGACACTTTCCAAAGGATGAACCTGTTGGAGAAATATTTGATGCCTTCAACCACGGTGTTCCACGGAATCGTCCCAGGCAAATCGGCGTACCCCATAGGCCGAGTGAGGCTCACAGTTGCATTTGGAACAACATCTAATTACAGGAGTGAGTCGCTGATGTTTGAGGTGGTCAAGTTAAAAAGCCCCTATCATGCGCTGTTTGGGCGGCCGGCTTACGCCCGGTTCATGGCTCGCCCATGCTATGTTTACCTTAAACTCAAGATGCCTGGCCCTAAAGGACCCATCACGGTTGATGGTGATAGGAGGATTGCAAGAGAATGTGAAGAAGGGGATGCGGCTTACGCAGAAGTTGCTTGTGCTGTGGAGGAGCTCAAATACCACCACGCCAATGTTGATCCGGCTGATATGTCACCCCTAAAAAAGCCAATGATAGATGCTGAGCCGCCCCTCAAGTTCAAGCCAACAGATGACACTAAAACGGTGGATTTCGTCCCTGGCGACTCAACCAAGCAATTCACTATTGGGACGGGTCTGGGTCCCAAATAGGAAAGCGCACTCATCGAATTCATCCGCGAGAATCGGGACATCTTCGCATGGAAACCTTGTGACATGCCGGGTGTGCCGAGAGAATTCGCTGAGCACCATCTTAATGTTGACCCAAAGGCAAAACCTATCCAGCAATATCTTTGTAGGTTCAATGAGGAACGACGCAAGGCAATCGGGGAGGAGGTTGCCCGTCTCTTCGCCGCCGGATTCATCGTCGAGGTTTTCCACCCCAAATGGTTGGCTAACCCGGTCTTGGTGCTCAATAAGAATGGTACCTTCCGTATGTGCATTGATTACACGGACCTTAACAGAGCTTGTACAAAGGATCCTTTCGCTCTTCCCCGCATCGACCAAAGTATTGATTCAGTGGCGGGATGCGAACGTTTGTGCTTCTTGGACGCTTATTCTGGATATCACCAAATCAATATGGTCGTGGAGGATCAAGAGAAAACAGCTTTTATAACCCCCTTTGGGGCTTTTTGCTATGTGTCCATGCCATTCGGACTCAAGAGCGCAGGGGCGACTTATCAGCGCTGCATCCAAAATTGCCTCAGTGGCCAAATCGGACGCAACGTCCATGCCTATGTCGATGACATTGTGGTTAAAACCCACCGGAGGGAAATTCTATTGGAAGATCTCAAGGAAACTTTTGATAATTTGCAGGTATATCAGATGAAGCTGAATCCCACCAAGTGTGTTTTTGGTGTTCCAGCACGGAAGTTGTTGGGCTTCCTGGTGTCTGAGCGCGGCATCGAGGCTAACCCGGACAAGATCGAAGAAGTTACCTCCCTTGGGAAGCCAGCGAATGTTAATCAAGTCCAACGGATGGCGGGTCACGTTGCGGCCTTAAGTCGCTTCATAAGCCGCCTGGGAGAAAAGGCTATTCCCCTTTATCAATTGCTAAAGAAATCTAACCATTTTGTTTGGACAGATGAAGCCGATGAAGCATTCGAAGCCTTAAAACGGCAACTGGTCAACCCGCCGGTCTTGGCCGCCCCGACTGAGAAAGAGCCCATGCTTTTATATATTGCGGCAAACTCCAAAGCGGTGAATGTGGCGGTGGTCGTTGAAAGGAAGGAGGAAGGAAAGGAATACCCTGTGCAGCGCCCGGTGTATTTTATCAGCGAGGTGCTAACTCTTCCCAAGCAGCGATACCCACACTGGCAGAAATTAGTGTATGGGGTGTTTATGGCAAGCTGGAAGCTTAAACATTATTTTCAAGAGCATCCCATCACGGTGGTTAGTTCCGCTCCCCTCGGGGACATCATCCAGTATCGGGAGGCGACGGGGCGGATTGCCAAGTGGGCGATTGAACTTGGGTCGCATCACGTGCGGTACACCCCTCGGACGGCTATCAAGTCTCAGGCCTTGGTTGATTTCGTCAATGATTGGACCGAGTTACAGGTCCCGGAAGACAGGCTTGATCTTACATACTGGACTTTATTTTGACGGATCGAGACAGTTGGAAGGCTCGGGGGCTGGCGTGGTGCTGGTATCTCCTCAAGGAGACAAGTTCTGTTACGTCCTCCGACTCATGTTTCCATGTACCAACAATGCTGCGGAATATGAAGTTTTACTTCACGGCTTATGACTCGCCAAGGAGATGAACCTTACATGGGTCAGATGTTTTGGTGACTCTGATCTGGTGGCTCAGCAAGTTTCAGGCACTTGGGATTCTCGGGACCCCGTGATGGCGGCTTACAGGAGGGCTGTGTCCGATGTGGCGGGTCATTTCCATGGCTATCAGGTTGATCACATTGACCGACGCCTTAACGAGGCAGCTGATGCCCTTGCATGTCTCGGTTCCCAACGAAAGCCGGTTCCCCCCAATGTTTTTCTGGATACTTTGCATAATCCTTCCGTAAGTTTGCCTTCAGAGGAGGAGTTGGCGATACCAGATCCTGAGTCCCAGTTCGTGGCGGCTCTCCACGTTACGTCGGATTGGGTTCTTCCGTATCTGGCCTATCTCACCCGAGGCGAGTTACCTACGGATGAAGTGTTGGCTCGCCAAATCATTCGGCAAAGCAAATCCCTGGTGATCATCAATGGCGAACTATATAAACGAAGCACTTCCGGAGTTTTTCAAAGATGTGTTTCCTCCAAAGAAGGGTGCATAATTCTAAATGACATTCATTCCGGAGATTGTGGGCATCACGCCGGGTCACGTTCCTTGGTTTCAAAGGTGTTCCGTCATGGTTTCTTTTGGTTGACGGCCCATGCAGATGCAGAGGAAATAGTTCGTCGATGCGATGGATGCCAGCGTTATGGGCGACAGGCTCATGTGCCGGCTCAAGAACTAAGGATGATACCCATCACTTGGCCTTTCGTGGTTTGGGGGTTAGACATGGTTGGCCCCTTTAAGATGTCATCCAACAAGAAAACCCATTTGCTGGTGGTGGTTGATAAATTCACCAAGTGGGTTGAGGCAGAGCGTGTTGGAGCTTGCGATGCGGAGATAATGGTCAAATTCTTGAAAAAATTGATCTTCCGGTTCGGATATCCGCACAGTATCATTACTGATAATGGCACTAATTTGTCTCAAGGGGCGATGCAAGAGTTTTGCCGTCGTGAGCACATCCAGCTTGATGTTTCTGCGGTTGCTCACCCACAATCTAATGGACAGGCGGAGCGCGCGAACCAGGAGGTTTTGCGGGGAATCAAACCCCGACTCATGGTTCCCTTGGAACGAACCCCGGGGTGTTCGGTTGAGGAGTTGCCTTCGGTACTATGGAGCATCCGGACCATCCCGAACCGGTCTACGGGTTTTACCCCTTTTTTTCTGGTCTATGGAGCAGAAGCCGTTCTTCCCACTGACATAAGGCATCACTCACCTAGAGTTGCCGCTTATGTGGAACAGGACAACGAACTGGCGCGTCAAGACTCTTTGGACGCCTTAGAGGAAGCGTGTTATTTGGCTGCAGCCCGATCGGCCATTTATCAGCAGGACTTACGGCGTTATCACAGCCCCCGGGTCAAGAGCCGAACCTTTCAGGAAGGCGACTTAGTGCTTCTGTTGATACAAGATCGCACTGGCATGCATAAGTTATCACCACCATGGGAAGGACCGTTCGTCGTCAGCAAAAACCTTCACAACGGGTCTTACTATCTGGTGGATCTACGGCCTGATCGGCCAACCACGGAGGCTGAGTCGACTCGCCCCTGGAATATTGCCCACTTGCGGCCTTATTACACTTGAGCTATTAAGTTCTACGTTTTGTAAGTTTTTCATTTCTTATAAAGCAATAAAATTAAATGCCTCCCGACTTGGGGGCTTTCCTGCTAAATTCATCTTATTGAAAGGTATGGATCTTTATTCTTTCATCAACAAGTCGCCCAAACATGGACGCTATCCATACCAAAGAGCTTAAGTCCCCACGATGCACTTATTACAAAACTGGGTATCGATAAGCCAAAGAGGATCGAAGTCGCCACAAGCACGCGATTCAAACATAGACGCCTTATATGATTCTGTGGATTAGATCGACTTACTTGAGGACAGTGTGTTCCCAAGTCGTTTTGTGGTAATAGCGTATACGCTTCTACAATCCTATGATGGTCTTTCCCTTAATCATAGGTCACTTGGGGGCTTCCTCTCACTGAGATCAGCCTTACTACCCATTTGGCCTGCGAAAAATTACCGCATTACAAATGGTTATACTGGACTGTGTGTTGGCCGAATCGCCATATGGACCCATGAACTCTTGGCGAGTTATTCCGCTCATGGACCCTGAACTTGCCTTGGTTAAAACATGTCTGGTACCGGCAAGTGCCTCACATGGAAAATAGAGAAACCATTGGTTCATTGAACCTGCTTCACTGAAGCTTGACTTGTGCCTGATCAGCCGGTCTAAATACTTGAGCTTTTGATACAAAAGTCTCCCTTGGGTGGCGCTTGAGTTTGTTTAACTCGCCTATCCTCTCGCGACCTGATGATCCGACGAAATTGCTATTTTTTACCTCCCTGGCACTGCCACAAGGTTTTTCAGACTTTTTTCTGACTCGCCTCAAAATATCTTGGGGCGATTGCTATTTGTTATCACCCATTACTCACCGAGATGGTTTGATATATGTTTTCAAGCTTAAAACAGGTTGATGATCAAAATCACTCTAGCCATGGTGGATCAAGCATCATGAAAACACCTCAATGGCGGGTCAAGTATCATAATAAATGCCTCAAATGGCGGATCAAGCATTTCGAAACGCCTTAAGGGCGACATAAGGATTTTTCGAGATATCACAGAAGCAGTTCGATTCCTAAAGAGACTTATTACATGGCTCTCATGGCCAAATCTATGAAGTGTTATTCTGCTGATGCCCTTGGATCAGCCTGCTGCGAGCTTTGGCCGACTTCAATTTGCAAGTCGCCCAGTACCCAGTTACACTTGGATAGCGTGGCGAACTCATCTTCATCGTTCAGCACTGATGAGAGATCTGCTTCCAAGTCAAAAGGATTCTTGGGTCGACGCGGAGTTAAGCTGGTCATCACAAAGGTTGGCGGGTTAACCTTCTTGTTGTTGTTGTCATAGGCGGCTTGGTATTTTGATAAATCCAAGCTTGCAGCGATCTAAGTCGCCGCCAAACGGGAGTCTATAACAACACGCTGGTAGTCCTCTTCAGCAAATTCTGACCCATCATCCTTGAGCTGAGGAAAGCCCGCCGCTACTTCTTCTGGGCTTATTTCTGGAGCATATGCTAAGCACCGACTCAGTGTAGTCAGTGCTCCTTTCCGGGCGGCCGACCAAGTTAACTCGCCAATTTGAGGAGGAAGAGTAGATAAGAAGCCAAGCATCTTCTTTATTGATGTTATAGGTTCCTTGGCGCTCATCACTGCTTTCACTGTCAGCACACTTCCAGTATACAGCTGCTCCGTCAACGTGTAAATCGCCTTCAGCATCAGGACGCAATCATCCTGAAGGTTGGTGGCTCTCGGACCTGTATAACAGGTAATGATAGTCAGCGCTTTATACAAAGCTATTTGTTTACAAAGTTCAAGAGTTGGTTTTTACCAAAGACAGCTTGCGCCATGTTGGAGATATGTCGCTTTAAGCCGGACAGCTCCTATTGCACAGTATCCAACTTGGCTTCAGCTTTTTCTGCTCGCTTTGTTAAAGCATCTTGATCAGCTTGAGCCCTTTTTAAGTCGGCTTTTAGCTTCTCCATCTCAGATAAGATCAGTTGATACTTCTCTTCTGACTTTGCCAGGCATCCTGCTGATCGGTTAAACTTTTCTTCAAGTCGCCAAGTGTTGATTCAGTCTGGACAAGTGATTCCTGCTGAAATATATAGTTAAGGGGCAAGTCTCAGAATTATTGCAAGCAACATCCCTGACACTTGGGGGCTAATGTATAATTTTTTAGACAAAATTATACAGTATCAAGACCCGACTCATCTTTTTACTGATGACCCGGCCCTTGGGGGTCATAGGTCGAAAGTTTTTCAATTATCAAGACCCGGCTCATCTTTTCACTGATGACCCGACCCTTGGGGGTTACAGGTCGAAAGTTTTTCAATCATCAAGACCCGGCTCATCTTTTTAGTGATGACCCGACCCTTGGGGGTTACAGGTCGAAAGTTTTTCAATCATCAATACCCGGCTCATCTTTTTACTGATGACCCGGCCCTTGGGGATTAATGAGGATAATACAGTGTACAACAAAATGTACCTCATGTTTGTTCTTCAGCATTCGGAGCAGGCTCTTCTCCATCTCATAACTCGCCTCCAGGCGACTTGCAAAGCCAGAGCAAAGTTCTTTGAATTCGAGATTCTCATATTGGGAGAGCTTAGCCTTGGAAAGTTCATGCTTAAAAACAGGTTGAGCTGATGATGATACATGCTTCGATAAAACCGTTGTGGCCGGTTTAGAGAAGCGAGTACCGTTGATAACTACAGCATCCGGGTCTTCTGCTTTTGTCAATGGACTTGGCGGGTTAGGCGCTTCCATGGTTTCCTTGGGAGAGCTGGGGAGATCCACTTGATCTTCAGGTTTGTCTTGGTCCAGGTTATCCTGGATCGGCGCCGATTTTTCGATAGGCTCCGAAGTTGTAATGGGAGTTGACCCGCCAGTTTTCCTTTTCTTCGCTTGTGCCCTGAAAGGAGGAGGGGGTACGTTTAAAGGAATGGATATTATCACCATCAGACTAAAGGTAAATATTATCAAAGGCTTACCCAGGGACACGGATCATCGGTGGAAGTGCCGACATCACTGAGTCGCCAGATGTGGGAAGAGAACTCTGCAAAAAATTATACTTCGAAGATATGAGCGAGTTACAAACGCGATCCAAAAGGACCTGAAGAAGTGTTATTAAAAGATACCTCATTTTGCCTTTTCTTGTTTCTTGTTGGTAATCCAGACACCAGGTCTCCAGAATGACTTTGAGTTTTCCGATTTGAGGCGTGTTGTGCTTTCTTCAGAAGAAAATTTGGACCCAAACAAGCATTTGGGTGTGAGAAGGGAACTTTCCCACAAATTCGCCTGGCCGGCTTAGGTGCAGAAGGAGATGAGTCGGAGGAAACAGAAATTACCTCCACAGAATCCTCTTGGCTTTCATTGTCTTCATTCTACACAAGAGATACAGAGGTGTAAACACAAAATTATCAGTAATGGATGGCGAGTTAAAAGAGGATGGATATTTTACCTCCGAAAGTACGTCGCCGACTTGGGATTCATCGGCTTCATATGGCTCGGTAACGGCAGCTTTGCCCTTGCCCTTGGATTTCTTCTTTGGAGGCTGCCTAGCTTGCTTCATGGCTGACTTTTTTGGCCTCTTGGACCAAAATTTATCACCTTTCTGAAATGGCATATTTTATAAGAGGTCATAGTTCAAATAAGACGTAAGGAATAAAAAACAAAGGCGGGTTAAGTTATTTACCTTTGGGGCCGGGTTAATCTTGCAGAAAGATTTAAGACCTATTTGGCCGCATTTTGCCGCGGGTTCGCTGGTCAGTTTCTTGATGATGGTTACAATATCATTTTCTGTTAAAGCCGTGTGGAAGTAGCACTGAGGATGGTCTAGGGTGCCGTCGAATTCACACATTAACCCGTCCCAGCGACTTAAAGGGAGGATACGCCATTCGACCCAGCAGCGGATCAAGTCAACTCCAGTAAGGCCTTTGTTTGTCAAAGATCTTAACTTGGACAATACTGGGATAAAGTCTGACTCCTCCTCTTCGGTGAGCTTGTCTGGGAGTTTGAAATTTGTTGGAAGGCGATCTTCCCTATGACCCGGAAGCTTGTTCTCGCCTTCAGGTGAAGTCTCCTGGCAGTAAAACCAAGACTCGCCCCAGCCTTTGGGATGGCTTGGCATGGCGAGTGACGGGAATGAGCTATCTCTGCGGCGCTGAACATTGACACCACCAAGCTCCAGGCTGGGGCCATTGTGAAATTCTGTTTGGCGATTCAAGTGGAAGAAGTACCAGAATAAGGGAACTGAGGGTTCCATCCGCAAGTAAGCCTCACAAAACACCTGGAACTGGCATAGATTGCTTATCGAGTTGGGACCTAGATCTTGGAGGCGGACATTCATAAAAGTCATGGCGTCTCTGAGGAATTTCGATCCGGGCGGCTTAAAGCCCCTCTTAAGGTGTTCAACAAAAACAACTATCTCCCCTTCCTTGGGATTGGGGACTTCTTCTCCTAACCCGGTGCGCCAACCAATAACCTCTCGAGGGTCCAGGTTCCCCATTTTCACATAATCATTAAGTATAGCATCATTAACCTTGGTTGGGAGACAGTCACTTTTGAAAACAGCGCCCATGCTACAAAGGGATAAAATTACGGGTGAATTGACATGCCAAGCATCTACTGAAAATGGTGAAACAAGTTCATTTGACTCGCCAAACAATTTGCCTGCTGGCTGAGGAAGTTTTTTGACCCGCCAACGAAGGTCCGGGTGAGGTTGCCCGGGCGACTTATGAAACTCTTGCTACTTAAAGGAGAGGTGTTTCAGAGCATCAGTAGTATTTGTCAAAATGGTGAAGTATGAAACTATAAACAGATTTCACTTGACAAGCGATAGATTATGGATCTACCGGGCAGACGGAAATGAATGCAAAAAATGTCTGGATAGAACAACCTGCGACTAAGGTGGGGGCAGTACTATTGACTTGGTGAAGCCCTTTTCTAAGTATGCAAGTCAAGGCCGAACAAGTAAAGGTATGAAAAACATTGTTGTGCTCGTTGTCATCACCGCCAACTAATCAGGAACAAATAAAGCCATTCGGGAGATACCAAGAACACAGTAGGTATGAACCTCGAAAGAACTTGGATCTGCTTTTAAATGGCAGAGGCTAACCTGATGGATATGGCTGGAGATGCCCGAAGAAGGGTTCGCCGCAAGCGTTGCGCGGACGGCGACGAAGGTCTCGGACGGATGCGAAAACCTCGGGTGGCGACGAGATGTTCGACGGCGATGAGGTGTTCGGCGGCAACAAGGTGCTCGACGGCGGCGAGGCGTTCGACGGCGACGAACTGCTCGGCCACGACGAGGTGTTCGGCGATGACGAAGTCTTCGGGCGGCACCGAAGCTTTCGGATGGCGACGAGGTCTTCGGGTGGCGGTGGAGCTCTCGGGAGGCGATGAGATTTTTGCTGCGATAGTGGGGAAGAGAAGGGCGACAAGACAGGTAGGTGAAATGCGCCCAGTCCCTTCCTCCCGCCTATTTATCAGGTCGGGTGCTAGGATCGAGGCACCACGAGCGGGAACTGCCAAAACATAAAGATTCGCAATGATGGCGCCCTAAAATTTTTGGGATAACGATGTCGAAGGATCCGTTGGGGATTACGTCATTATCATTTCCGGGATTCAAGGGATAAGGAAGTGCCAACAAGAAATGGTTTGGCGACTCAAGTTTTTCCACAACAGATGGCGGTTTAAGTGCATGGTGCATAAGAGGAGTGAAGATGAATCACCCCTAATTGAGTAAGGATATTGCGGTGAAGGAAATTAAAGTCAATCTGGGGCCTAATGTTGGGGATATTATCTGTTGATAACCCGACCTAGTTGGGCCGGGTCACCAAAGTTGGCGATTCATCTAAAATGTGGTTCGGGCCTTGGCCTGGTAAGACCGAAAGTTGTATGGCGGTTTACGACTTCCGGAAAGAGTCCATAATAGAGAAGGTCTCCAAGCCTTGGAAAGATGGCGACTTAGAGATCGCAAGAGTCACGATTTGTGTAAAGGAAAGGACCCCTGTAAACCCTAAGGACTCGACCTGTATATAAAGGCGAGTCCCAGGGAAGAAGAGGACATGTTAGAAATCATCGAGTGCTAGGTCAGGCGAGTTACGCCTTACTGGTAATCGAAACTGTATCAATACAACACAAAGCGGGACGTAGGCTTTTACCTCCTCACGAGGGGCCGAACCTGGGTAAATCTCTGTCTCGCTCCCGTTCAACCCCTTTGAGTCGCCACCAAGGTGCGATGGCTCCAACACTAAGTCCTTTCACGAGGACATCTGTCGTGACAAAACCACGACACTAGGCTTACAAGAATTCGGGTCACATTATTATTCGCGACCCGATATGTCTCTAACTTGCCTTTCTCGTGAATCAAGGAAACTCCTGGCGACCTTCTTCCTTCTGGGCCAAGAGTCGCCACCTTCTTGTCCTGGGCCGCCAACGGGCTCATCTTAGTAACCCGCCTTGCGTCTCAAGTTTTGCATGTCAGGGCCCACATGAACTATGAACGTTGAGTTGCCATAATAGTGACCCGACCCAATAGGGCGGGTTACATAGCGGGGTTATATCCCCAATAACAGGGACATCTCTTCTTGAGAGGTATATGTTTCTGGTCGAAGGTCTATCCGATAATATGAACCATTGTTGAGGTTTCTGCTAATGACGAAAGGACCCTCCCAAGGTGGAGAAAGCTTTGCATGCATGTATGATCTTGAATCAATTGGAGCACTAAGTCGCCCTCTTGAAAAGTACGGCTCTTGACTCTATGACTATGATAGCGACGTAGATCTTGCTGACATATGGTTGATCTTGCTGCTGCCACGTCATGCTCTTCTTCTAAGGCGCCCAAAGAATCTTGAGGCGTGTAGTGCGAATGATCCTGACAATAGTACCTAGGGGTAAGAACAAAGGGGTGAAGTCTAACTAGGCGTAGTGGATGCACTCGGATTTACGAGTTCGGGCCTCATTCGGGAGTGGTAACATCCCTACGTCTTGAGCCGTGAGGCTGATGTTTTCTTATGGGGGTGTAAAAGATTACAAGATGTTGAACCCTTGAGCTGGATCCCTGGAGTGGCTTATATAGTTGCTGCCACGACCGACTGAGCTTCATTACAAGGCAATTAATGCTAATAAAGAGGGAAGTTACTAGAAACGACAACTTTAACCCTCGGCGATACTAGTAACGTGAGTCTTCACTGCACTTCATGTGGACGGTTAAATCCTTAACCGTTGCAGCCTCTTCGGTGCCTTCACCTTGTTGTGGTCCGAGTGACTCCAGGCCGGCCGAGTGACAGAAGGTGGTCCGAGTGACTCGAGGCAGGCCAAGTGACGGTTGTTGATCCGATTGAGGTCGAGGCTACACCGGTAAATTGAAGGACTCTAGTGCTCGTAAGGGGTCCTAGGTAGGCCTAGGGAGACAGGTTCGTAGGCCTACCCCTAATGTACAACCCCATCAGTAGCCCCAAATCGGTTGAGGTTTTGCAGACCGAGTGAATGACTTCCTTCGACATCTCTAGAGATTCTTGGGCTGCAGCTCGGGGTTGCGTCATTCGGACTCTTGGCAAACCTCCACGGATTCAAGAGTGGTGAATTCTGACGGTCTAGTCATGCGGGCATGTCTGTAGTCGGTGATGATGGACTGCCTTTCAGGAAGTTAGATTCCATGAGTTGGGTGTACGAGAGTTCTGAACTCCGCGTGCTCAATCGGCGAGCGGGGACGGATCTCCACTTGCATTGGGGGAACGACGATCAGGTTGTCTTCATTTATTTCCCAAATGATCGGGGTCCCGTAGGGGCACGAGCGAAAAGATCATTCGGCTCACCTCGTCATATGTCGTGGATACGGAATCCATTCAGGATATGAGGTGGGACGGATTTTCCGCAATTTTTTTGAATCGAGGGAGCGCGCGGGGGGGGGGGGGGTTCGGCAGAGACGCGGGTAGTGGGAGTAGTGGGATAACGCCCTTGATTTCTACGCCTGTAATGTCGCTGTCATGCTACAGTGCACGTGATCCTCGGGCTCACGATGTGCTCGATGGGGAATCTTCCCGTTGGGTATTTAAGGCTTGGGTCGGAGAGAGATAGGGATCTGTGTCCTAGAACCAGGTTCTTCCCGTCTCTGCTTCCGCCACTTGCCACACAAGACAAGATGCGTCGGCTGCTTCCTTCGATCCCTAGCTCCTACCTCTCTGCCGCCGACCATGGCCAAAGGAGCAACGTCGATGGCCGAGCGGGCCAAGAGGGGGTCACGTGGCTCCGAAACAACCTATAGTTAGCTAGGGTTCCACCTAAATGACATAATTAGCTTAGTTAGCTCCAAAATGGTCTCTTTAATAAAACATGACCTATACTTAGCTAATTATCCTCGAAATGACATAATTAGCTCCAAAAGGCATTCTTAGCTAATTTAGCCCGAAGAAGGGGACAAGAGGATAAGAAAGAGGAAAAATGAAAGGAAGGAAGAAGAAGAAGAAGAGAAGAAGAAGAAGAGAAGGAGGAGGATATATAAGAAGAAGGAGAAGAAGGAGAAGGAGCTCCTCCTTCTCCTTCTTCTTCCTCCTTCTTCCTCCTTCTCCTTCTCCTTCTTCTTTTCTTCTTCTTCTCCTCTTCCTTCTCCTTCTCTCCTCCTCCTCCTCCTCCTTCTTCTTCTTTTACTTCTTCTTCTCTTTCTCTTCTTCTACGTAGCTTAGACTCATCCAAGGAAGACTAAATTGGCTAATTATCCTACAAAATGACATAATTAGGTTAGTTAGCTCCAAAATGACCTATTTAGTAAAAAATGACCTATAGTTAGCTAAGTTCTCTCCTAAATGACATAATAAGGCTTACGTAGCTGCAAGATGACCTATTACCCCTAACTTAGGTATTAAATGGCCTATAATTAGCCTAGGTAGCTCCAAAATGGCTTAATAAGCATAGTTTGCTCTGGAATGACCTATTTTACCCAAGTTAGCTCTGAAACGACCTATAGTTAGCTAGGGTTCCACCTAAATGACATAATTAGCTTAGTTAGCTCCACAATGGTCTATTTAATAAAACATGACCTATACTTAGCTAATTATCCTCGAAATGACATAATTAGCTCCAAAAAGGAATTCTTAGCTAATTTAGCCCGAAGAAGGGGACAAGAGGAGAAGAAAGAGGAAAAATGAAAGGAAGGAAGAAGAAGAAGAAGAAGAGAAGAAGAAGAAGAGAAGAAGAAGAAGAGAAGGAGGAGGATATATAAGAAGAAGGAGAAGGAGGAGGAGAAGAAGGAGAAGGAGCTCCTCCTTCTCATTCTTCTTCCTCCTTCTCCTTCTCCTTCTTCTTTTCTTCTTCTTCTCCTCTTCCTTCTCCTTCTCCTCCTCCTCCTCCTCCATCTTCTTTTACTTCTCTTCTCTTCTTGCTTCTTCTCTTTCTCTTCTTCTACATAGCTTAGACTCATCCAAGAAAGACTAAATTGGCTAATTATCCTACAAAATGACATAATTAGCTTAGTTAGCTCCAAAATGACCTATTTAATAAAAAATGACCTATAGTTAGCTAAGTTCTCTCCTAAATGACATAATAAGTCTTACGTAGCTGCAAGATGACCTATTCCCCCTAACTTAGGTATTAAATGGCCTATAATTAGCGTAGGTAGCCCCAAAATGGCTTAATAAGCATAGTTTGCTCCGAAATGACCTATTTTACCCAAGTTAGCTCCGAAACGACCTATAGTTAGCAAGGGTTCCACCTAAATGACATAATTAGCTTAGTTAGCTCCAAAATGGTCTATTTAATAAAACATGACCTATAGTTAGCTAATTATCCTCGAAATGACATAATTAGCTCCAAAAAGGCATTCTTAGCTAATTTAGCCCGAAGAAGGGGACAAGAGGAGAAGAAATAGGAAAAATGAAAGGAAGGAAGAAGAAGAAGAAGAAGAAGAGAAGAAGAAGGAGAAGGAGAAGGAGGAAGAAGAAGGAGAAGGAGAAGGAGGAGAGAAGCTCCTTCTCCTTCTTCTCCTCCTTCTTCTCCTTGTTCTTGTCCTTATTCTTTTCTTCTTCTCCTCCTTCTCCTCCTCCTTCTCCTCCTTCTTCTTCTTCTTCTTCTTCTTCTTCTTCTTCTTCTTCTTCTTGTTTTTCTTCTCCTTCTTCTTCTCTTCTTGCTTCTTCTCTTTCTTCTTTTACGTAGGTTATTTTCCCCAACAAAGACATACTTAGCTAATTATCCTCCAAAATGACATAATTAGCATAGTTAGGTAAAAACATCATAAGAACCTTGGTTAGCTCATTAAAATGACTAATTTAGCTCCAAAATGACATAATAAGGTCAAAATGGATTAATAATCATAGTTGGCTACAAGATGACATATTTTATCCAAGTTAGATCTAGAATGACCTATACTTAGCTAAGTTCTCTCCTAAATGACATAATAAGGCTATGTAGCTCCAAGATGACCTATTCCACCTAACTTAGCTATTAAATGGCCTATACTTAGCTAATTTGTCTCTGAAATAACCTATATACTTCTTCATCTAGTATTACTCTTCTAACTTTCTTATTTGTCATTTTGCAGATTACATTCACTTCACGGGAAGCTTGGATTATATTGATGGAATGCTTGAAGATGATTTCTTGTACCATGGCTTCACGGAAGCTTGTATTGAAACTATTGTATGTACTATGGATGAAAGTTATTTTAATATGGTTATGAGTACGGAAAGAAATTTATTTATGTCAAATATATATATATATATATCTTGATTATTGTGAAAAATGCTGGATATAATAAGAAATAAATTAAAAAGGGGTTGGTTGCCCCCTTTGCCGTCTGCCCCCACATGGCAAAGGGGGGATGGCAGCCGGCAAAGGGGGAGAGAGGGGGGGCTGGTTCCCCCCCTTTGTCGTCTGCCCCACATGGCAAAGGGGGGATGGGAGACGACAAAGAGGGGAGAGAGAGGGGCTGGCTCCCCCTCTTTGCCGTCTGCCCCCACATGGCAAAGGGGGGACGGGAGACGGCAAAGAGGGGAGAGAGAGGGGCTGGTTCCCCCCTTTGCCGTCTTCCCCCACGTGGCAAAGGGGGGACGGGAGACGATAAAGAGAGGAGGCCTGCCGTTAACACTTAACGGGGCCGTTGGTGTATGTGTCGTCCCACTTATTTTTCCGTATGCCCCCTCATGGCAAAGAACCTCTTCACCGGAATTTTTTTTTGCCGTTTGCTGACCGACGGCAAAGCCTTTGCCGTCAGTGGTTCCCCCCTTTGCCGTCCACCATGGCAGACGGCAAATTTCTGAATTTCAGTAGTGGGGGGGCCAGGGGCCTCCCAGGCGGCCTGCTCGCGCCGCCAGGCCCTAGGTCGCGCCAGGAGGTCGCCTGGGTGGATCCCACCTTCTCCGGTGCCCTCCTTTGGCCAATATTTAGAGTCCCGAGAGGAAACCCTCGCGGACTTTCTGAAATCGCGAATGTCTCCATCGTTCCGCCGTCGCAGCGCTTCCGAGATCGGGAGCGTCAGGAGAACTCTTCTTGGCACCCTGCCGGAGGGAGGATTGACTTCCGGGAGCTTCTCCACCGCCATGGACACTTCTTGGACGTGCCACGAGTAGTCCTCCTTGGACCATGAGTCCATGACCAGTAGCTATGTGATGTCTTCTCTCCAATCTTGTGCTTCAATGGTTAGTCCTTGTGAGCTGCCCTACATGATCAAGGCATCTATGTAATTATCTTGCTATTGCTATGCTCGGTTTGTTAGGATCCGGTGGATTATGAGATTATGTTCAGATTGTTATGAGTTATATATTTGATTATCCTTTTATATTATGTTCCTTAGTGATTCATGCATGTTCTCCGTTGCTTTTTATTGCTTTGGCCAAGTAGTAGATTGTAACTCCAAGAGGGAGCGTTATGCATGATTGTGGGTTCATGCCCCTCGATGTCTAGCTTGAGTGACAGAAACATGGGACTAGGGGATGTGCTTGTTGCCACCAGGGAGAAAACAACGGTGTTTGTGACCACTGTTGCAAGGATTGCTTACCTTACGCATAGTTCTTTAATGCAGTTGTGCGTTGCTTTGAGTTTACACTTTGGGTGGGGCTCGCAACTTAATACAAGAGAGATGTTCTGGATAGATATCTCAAGGTGGATGATTAGTAAGTAGATGTTGATGAATAAACGATCTACTTGTCTTGGCGTACTACCCATTACTATTGAACCTCTAACTATCAAGGATCATAATTAGTATTGCGGTGCGGTCATAATTTTTTCAATTGCCCAACTGTGATTTGTTCACCCTAGCATAGTTGTTTATCGTCTTTTGGGAGAGAGACATCACTATTGAACATCATGTGACCCCGGTCCATATCACCATCATTGTTTACACCTCAATCATTTACCGCTTTCATTTACTTTCCCATTGCAATCACTATTACCTTCCCGCTTGTGTTTTGATCCTTTGCAAACTACAAGGCCAGAGAGATTGACAACCTCTATGTACTCTTTGGGAACAAAGTTTTTGTTGTGTGTGTATGTCCACGTCTTCTACTAGCGCCAGGGTGGAAGACACCTACTTGTTCAGCTTAGGAGTCCTCCTGGTTCGACAAACCTTACAGTCTCCGTGTAAGGGAAATTTGCTGCTGACTACATCTCCACCTTCCACCTAGGGTAACCAACGAGGGGCGAGAAGTATATCCATCAACTCGTCATCAAGCGAATTTCTGGCGCCGTTGCCGGGGACTCTAGTCTTCAAGATAGGGGAGTTGCACAGTATCTTTTATCTTTGCTTCTTATTTTTTGCTTTAGAGTCTTATACCAAAAACCACAAAAAAATTAGTTGCTTTGCCGTTGCTTGTTGCCGCTGCTATGGTTTCCACTGAGAACACCAAGTTGTGTGACTTCACTAGTCACAACAACAATGATTATACCTTCTCCTCTATTTCTCTAGTTACCACTAAGGGTCTTTTTACTAGTAAACTATGTGATTATACTAGTCATTATGGAGAATTATGCCCTTGGCATGGTTGCGTCGGGAAGCCACAAGATCTTTGGTTTGAAGTTGCTCATAAACGTCCCCAAACTTGGGAAGACATCCAAACTCTTATAATAGAGAGCAAATCAAATGTAGAGGATGTCACTACAATTTTACTTAATAACAATATTATTGAATTTGAAAATTGTAGTCTCTCCCAAGTTATCACCTTTTTGCAAAGAATGGCTAAAGACCCCCACACTAGTACACTCAATACTGCCTTCACCGAGCATATTACCAATGCTCTTATCAAAGCTAGGGAGGAGAAGATCAAGATACAGACTTCTATTTCTAGGAAACTAGAAGATGGTTGGGATCCTATGGTCAAGATTAAATTGAATAATATCTCTTGCTTTGCGTTGTGTGATGCTGGAGCTAGTGCCTCTGTTGCGCCCAAAAGAATGTATGATATGCTTGATTGGAAACCTTATGATCCATGTTATTTTGGTGTTCGTCTTGTTGACACTTCCATAAAGAAACCTTTAGGGAGAATTTATGATGTGCTTATTATTGTCAACTATAATTATGTGCCCATTCATTTTCTTATTATCGACATTGAATGTGATCCTTCATGTCCAATTATTTTGGGACATCCTTTTCTCCGCCCCATTGGTGCTATCATTGACATGAAAGAGGGAATTATTAAATTCCAATTTCCTCTTAAAAAGGGAATGGAACACTTCCCTAGAAAGAGGATTAAGTTACCTTACGAGTCTGTTACTCGGGCAAGTTATTCTTTTGGAGTTGATAACACTTGATCTTCTTGCATTATGCCTAGCTCAAAGGCATAAAATAAAGCGCTTGTTCGGAGGCAACCCAATTTGTTTTTACTTTCTGTATTAGTGGTCTTGATGCTTTTTACTACTGTAGCAACATCATTTTTATCTTTATTTTTAAGCTTTGTGCCAAGTTATAGCCTCCGATTGCAAGAAAGTTCAAAAATTGTGACATGCTGTCCAGAAACAGATTATGTCTGCTTGACGGAAAAATTCGCCAAGAATCACCAGATCATCTTTTGGATCTAAATTTTTTTGACAGCATGCTCTATATAATTTCCTTTCTGGAACCTTTTCCAAGTGTGTTGATTTGAGTTGCATAAGTGCCCCGAATAAATTATTTACTACATGTTGTTCCATTTTTCACAGATTCTGCCATGTTTTGTGTTTCCATTGTTTTGCGAATCCTAAGCTTGCTTTTTTATTTGCAAAAATATTTTGGCAATCATGATAAGCAGTATATTTTCATGAAAATATTTATTTCCAGAAGGTATTGAATTATTTTATTAAGGGTGCTAACCACTCTAATCAGCTTATGATGAGTTTCGTATGAAGGGAGTTTCAAGTATGCGATGGGAGAGACGATGAAAGAAGATGGAGGAGTGTCAAGCGCTAAAGCTTGGGGATGCCCCCATGCATCCCAAGAAATATTCAAGGAGACTCAAGGATCTAAGCTTGGGGATGCCCCCGTGCATCCCCTTCTCTATCAACAATCATCAGGCCGTCCATCTCCATGCTATATTTTTATCACTTCATATGTTATGTGCTATGCTTGGAGCATCCCGCTATTTGATTTTTAGTTTGTTTTAGTTTTGCTTGATGTTCATAACAAGTCGGAACCTAGCCTACCTTGTTTGGGAGAGAGACACACTCCATTCCACTCTAGAACACAACATAGGTTCTCATGCTTATCTTTTTTGTGTGTTCTTCATCTTTTCGTAGCTACTGTCATGCTTAGCTCATAGTTTTCATGCTTATCTTTTTAAGAGCTATTATTTAGGTTGCTTCTGGAACTCTCTTGAGTTATCATGCTTATCTTGTTTACAGAGTTGGCTCGTTGCACTGAGTTGTGTGTCTTGCATGAGTAGGTAGTTGAGATTGCTATTTAAGTATAGTAGTAACCTACAATAGTTTTGAGGTATTGATTTGAGTAATGTTTGGACTATTGGTGCCAAGAGCTTTAGCCTATTAGTGATAGGTGTCATATTTTGGGAAATCCGTGTGTTTTTCAAAAACTAAAAATTAGTTGAGAACTCTAGCTACTAAATTGATCGCTAACCTCTAAAGGGGTTGGAATATATAGAGTACCCTCACGTTACCATGAGTCGAGGATGCGCAAGGATAACCAAACCCCCAAACACTCCTCCTCGGGTTACTTGTCTCTTTGTGAATTTCCTAACTAGATAGAGAGTTACCGATAATAAGTGTATGAGTTCTTCGGACGAATGTGAGTATTCGATTGTTGGCACTTCCACCATCCATATTTTGCTAGCCTCTTCGGTACCGTGCATTGCCCTTTATCACATTGAGAGTTGTTGCAAACTCCACCCGTGCATCCAAACCCATGACATGATACGCTCTGTCATACATAAGCCTCATTATATCTTTCCTCAAAACAGCCACCATACCTACCTATTAAGGCATTTCCATAGCCTTTCTGAGATACATTGTCATGCAACATCCACCATCTCATGACTTGATCTTCATGTCATACATGCTTTTGCTTGATCATAGAGCCGCATGCTAGTTGGGGCTTGCCCTCATTACTGCTACATGACGTGCTAGTATCATTGCATATCCTGCTACACAGGCAGAGGCATACATTTGCATACATCATGATAGTTTTCACTTGTCTTTATGTTGAGTACTTCTTATAAAGTGTGATGATTTTTCTTTTTATTCATGTAAAACATAGAGTGTTGCCCTTAAGTGAGGAAAAGATCCCAAAGAGGACAAACAAAAGATCCCAAAAAGGGAAAATGAGAGATAAAAAGAAAGAGCCAAAGAGGCCACAAAATAAAATAAAAAGAAGATAAAAAGAAAAAAGAAAAAAAAAGAGAAGGGGGCAACACTACTATTCCTTTTGAAAGATCCACACTCGTACTCCATTACTATATTGGTACTACACAGAGATTATAATTCATGCATAACTATGTGGGGACCCTTACACTATAGAACTTGCTTTGCATATTCCAATGATGAGCCTCCTCAAATGAGCTCTAGGTCTTCATGAGCAAACATGTTGGATGCACCCCCACTAGTTCCATTGGAGAGCTTACCTTAGCTCATATGTGCATTCGTTACATGGCAATCCCTACTCCTCACATCATATCTATCATTTGGCTTTCTCTTGCCTATGGTTGTCCTCATTGATGTGAGCCTTTCACACCTTTTTGTCTTCCTTCCACATCATTATTCTATTTGCCATCCTAAGTGCCAACATATCTTTCTTACGCTCATCCATTGCATGAGTGCTCAAAATCGAAAGGGAGAGGCTCATTTTGACTTGTGCCTGACTAGTGGTCTGGGGATGAGTCAAAATAAGATTCCGAAGGAGACTAAGTGTGAGGTTTAGTAGATTGAGTTCTTAATTAAAAATAATATTTTATGATCTCAACCCATCTCCCACTTCTTGCGCGCAAACACCATTTGGAGATATTCGAGTCACGGACAGCGAGAGCTCTTGCACCTTTATGTTCTTACTTTGCTAAATTCAATAATAGATATAGACTCTTGCTTGTTATTGTCTTGACTTGAATTGCATATCTCACTTGCTTTACTTTGAAGTTCTTATATGTGTACTAGCATGTCACCATAGAAATTATTGTGTTATCATTTATCTACTCGAGGACGAGCAGAAATTAAGCTTGGGGAAGTTGATACGTCCCAAACATATCTATAATTTCTGCTTGTTCCATGATCTTTTGGGTGACATTGTTATATGTTTTGCTACGCTTTTATATCATTTTACACATATTTGGATTAACCTACTAACTCAGTGCACCCAGTGCCTGTTTCTGTCTGTTGATGTCTATTTTGCAGGGGATTTTACCCAATTTTATGAAGCCCGAAAAAATCCAGAAAAATACATAAAAAATCAGCGAAACAGAAGCTTCCGGATCACCGAAGGAGGGCCAGAGGGGGGGCAGGGGCCTGCTGGCGCGGCCAGGCCCTAGGCCGCGCCAAGAGGTCTCCTGGGTGGGTCCCATCTCCTCCGGTGCCCTCCTTTGGCCTATATTTAGAGTCCCGAGAGGAAACCCTCGTAGACTTTCTTGAATCGTGAATTTCTCCATCGTTCTGTTGCCCAGCGCTTCCGAGATCGGGAGCGTCAGGAGACCTCTTCCCGGCACCCTTCCGGAGGGAGGGTTGAACTCCGGGAGCTTCTCCACCGCCATGGACGCTTCCTGGACGTGCCGTGAGTAGTCCTCCTTGGACCATGAGTCCATGACCAGTAGCTATGTGATGTCTTCTCTCCAATCTTGTACTTCAATGATTAGTCCTTGTGAGTTGCCCTACACGATCAAGGCATCTATGTAATTCTCTTGCTATTGTTATGCTCAGTTTGTTGGGATCCGATGGATTATGAGATTATTTTTATATTGTTATGAGTCATATATTTGATTATCCTTTTATATTATGTTCCTTGGTGATTCATGCATGTTCTCCGTTGCTTTTTATTGCTTTGGCCAAGTAGTAGATTGTAACTGCAAGAGGGAGCGTTATGCATGATTGTGGGTTCATGCCCCTCGATGTCTAGCTTGAGTGACAGAAACATGAGACTAGGGGATGTGTTTGTTGCCACCAGGGAGAAAACAATGGTGTTTGTGACCATGGTTGCAAGGACTGTTTACCTTACGCATAGTTCGTTAATGCAGTTGTCCATTGCTTTGAGTTTACACTTTGGGTGGGACTCGCAACTTAATACCGGAGAGATGCTCTGGATAGATATCTCAAGGTGGATGATTAGTAAGTAGATGCTGATGAATAAACTATCTACTTGTCTTGGCGTACTGCCCATTACTATTGAACATCTTACTATCAAGGAGCATAATTAGCATTACAGTGCGATCATAATTCTGTCAATTGCCCAACTGTGATTTGTTTACCCTAGCATAGTTGTTTATCGTCTTTTGGGAGAGAGACATCACTAGTGAACATCATGTGACTCCGGTCCATATCACCATCATTGTTTACACCTCCATCATTTACTGCTTTCATTTACTTTCTCGTTGCAATCACTATTACCTTCCCTCTTGTGTTTTGATCCTTTGCAAACTACAAGGCCGGAGAGATTGACAACCTCTCTGTACTCGTGGGCTCTTGAAGGATAGTGCTGCCTTGTCTCTCCTCAGGCCGGAGGATCGCGTCAATTATGTAGCGGCTTGTTTCAAGCTACTTCAGTCGGCCATTGGAGAGATCGACCAGGAGAAGGTGCCTGAAGATTCTCCTGTGAAGTATGCCAAGGCCATTGTGAACCGAGTGAAGGCCATCCCCGGTGCGCTGAAGTCGTGGAAGAAGTTATCAGCAAGGGCCGGAGCTGACATTGCCCTCTCGCTCGTCCGCATCCATTGCAAAGGAGTGGATGAAGAGAAGCTGAAGAATCTTTGGGTCGTGAACCACAAAAGATTCCAATTTTAAGACTTCATGGAGATGTTCATGGCGGCGGCCACACGGATCGCTCACGGGATTGATCTTGACACCTTCGTCGAAGCACTGGAATCTTCGGCCTACGAGTGATGCTCGGAGGGAAAAAACACTTAATATTTAATTTGCCTTCATATGCCGAGTGGTTTTATGTAACCTCAAACTTCGAGTGGGACCTGCGCCTTCTCTTTTGCATACCGTTAGCAGGATTAAGGGATGTGGTGGATGTGTGCATGCTGATGGATATTGGTTATAAAGGCAACATCTAGATGTTCGAAAAGAAAGTTGCTGGTGGGAGTTTCACTCAGGTTCTCCTAGATCGAGCGCTAGCAACAACCGAGTGGAATGACAGGTTTCCTGATGCATCCCTCTCACACTTAACAGCTGCAACATCTGACCATTGTCCATTACTACTGAAGCTTCAAGGGATTATGCCACTGAAAGCCAAACAAAGTTTCAGATACGAGGTGATGTCGGAGTCATACGAAACCTGGCAGGATACAATCACGTCTAGTTGGACTTTGGGAGGGTCGGTGGAGTGTCTGCGCGGCCCGAGGGAAAATTATCTGACGTATCAAGAAGGTAGGGGTCGTGGAATAAGAACACTTTGGCATCATAAGAAAAGAAATAAAAAGTATAAACCTTGAATTAGAACGCTTGCGAAGCGCACATGGGAGGACAGCCCCGACCCATGTGGATCTGAAGGTTAATGAAAAATTGATTGAGCTATATCACCAGGAAGGGCTAATGTGTAGGCAAAGATCTCGGTTGGAGTGGCTATCAGTCGGAGATAGGAATACATGTTTCTTTCACCTCCGAGCTAGTTAGCAGCGAAAAAAGAATATGATCAAAACTCTTGCAGATTCCATGGGGGTGTTGACAGAAGACTCGGCTGAACTAAGAGCACTTGTAGATGACTTCTACAAGAATCTTTACACCTCTAAAGGGGTTATGGGTATGGACGATGTGCTGTCAAAGGTACCGGTCAGAGTTACAACAGAGATGAATGGAAAGCTTGGAGCACCCTACATGAATGAGGAAGTGAAAATCACTCTTTTTCAGATGTTCCCTACAAAGGCGCCAATGCGTGATTGTTTTCCTGCTCATTTTTTTCAGCGGCATTGGGATATTTGCGGGGACGAAGTAACTAGGGCGGTTCTGAAAATTGTGAGAGGTGAAGCGGGATCTGAATGTGTTAATGATATAGTTTTGGTGTTGATCCCCAAGGTTCTTAATCCTACTTCGCTTTCTTAGTTTCGTCCCATTAGCCTGTGTAATGTAATATACAAAATTGCAACAAAGGTGGTGGAAAACAAGCTCTAGGTGATTCTTCCTGATGTAATGTCTGAGGATCAATTGACATTTGTACAGGCAGGTTGATCGCAAACAACATCATTAGTGCCTACTAGTGCTTGCACTTCATGAAGAGGACTAAGGCGAAATCGAATAGTTTCCGTGCCTTGAAATTGGATATGATAAAAGCGCATGATAGGTTGGAGTGGTCTTACTTGCAAGCTATGATGGAGAAACTAGGTTTTGCACAATCGTGGGTAAATGCAGTAACGTGCATGGTAAGATCAGTATCTTTTTCAGTTTTGTTTAATGGAGAGAAGCTCGAAGAGTTTATACTCACACGGGGAATCGGCCGGTTAGATCCTATATCCCCCTATCTTTTCTTTATCGCAACAGAAGGCCTCTCGTGCCTTTTGAAATCATGTTCTCAATCGTTGGTCTTGGAAGGGATCAAGGTGGCTCCGACAGCTCCTGATGTTAACCATCTCCTTTTCTGACAATAGCCTCTTGTTGTTCAAGTCTAGTGATGAGGGAGCTTCCATGGTTTCAAACCTCTTGGATACTTATTGTTTTCCTGCTCATTTTTTCAGAGAATCAGTCATGCCAAATCGACGATTTTCTTCAGCTAGGGTTGCCCACAATCTTTGAGAGATAACATCAAAAGCACTTTAAATGTTACTAATGAATCTTTGAGTGACAGGTATTTGGGCATGCCAACATATGTCGGTCACTCTAAGATGGGGACATTTAAATATTTAAGAGATAGAGTTTGGGAAAAGGTAAAATGGTTGATGGAGAAGCTCCTCTCGACAGTAGGGAAGGGGGTACTTATCAAATTTGTGGACCAAGCCATACCGGTTAATTCGATGTCTCGTTTCAGGTTGCCAAGGGGGTTGTGTGAAAATGTTACATCTATCATTCGGCAATTACGGTGGGGGAGCAAACGTGGCAAACGGAAACCCGCTTGGGTATCCTCGAATGTTATGACAAAGCTCAAATACCTTGGTGGAATGGGGTTCAGGGAATTGGAGGTTTTTGATCTCGCCTTGCTTGCCTGGCACGCATGGAGACTACTGATGGAGCCAAGTTCTCTTAGTGCAAAACTTCACAAGGCTTCCTATTTCCCAAACACAAACTTTTTGGAGGCGGAACTTGGAAGCCACCCGTCACAGATTTGGAGAGCCATTCTTGATGTTAGAGAAATTCTAAAACAAGGCGTGATCAAGCGTATAGAAAACAGGCAAAATACCAACATCTGGGATATGAACTGGTTGCCCAAGTTGGGACCTTTGCGGCTGATTACAGCCCTCACATGTGACCGACCAACATGGGTGTTGGAGCGGATTGATAGAACCACATTAACATGGCGGGAAGAACTCATAAGAACTACTTTTTTCCTTTTGATGCGGATACTATCTGGTAGAGCATATATCTCCATATGTGGTTTTGGTAATTGATGACAATTCCTATGGACTAATGGTTGCCTTAAGTTACATTTATAGGATTTGTCCATAGGCACTTCTTGAAGTCCATCTGTTGGGTTCAAGGAGTTTATATGATGACCAAGATGGTATTCAAGGTATTATCCAAAGAATGGTCATAGAGACACATGGTTGATCAAGATCTGAGACAAAGAGTAAATCAAGATGATCAACACACAAAGTGTACAAGATGTACCGAGAGGGATCAAGTGATCCCATGGTATGGTAAGCATTGTCCATTACGTGTTTGTGTACTAACCCATGGTCTTTGTGAGAGTTCTATGTGGGGGTTAGGTGTGTTTCCATGGGCTTGCGTCAAAGGGAAGATCTCATACAACCCATGAAGTATGACGTCAAGTTGTGATCGTCATCAAGATTGCGATGTGCAAGTTCAAGTGGATCAGAACGAAGATATCATGCTTGAAGCTTGCCGTCCATTGTGGTGGCAATGGACTTGTGAAGATATGCTGAAGAGTGGCTCACCCATAGTGAGTATGGGGGAGCAATCAACTAGTCTTCATCAAGCCAACGCAATCAAGAAAGGTGGTCCATCTTGAGGAAGACAAGATCATCATCATCTAGCTCAAGAGGACGAGGTGCAAGGTATAGGTTTGCCCTTGATAGGTTTTCTGTTTAGGATAGATTGTTGTACTATCAAGGGGGGCTCTCAAGTGAGTAGCTTGATCGTATCGTTCGTTGAGAGCTCAAACCATTTGCATCCTTGCATCATACTTCTTGGTTCTTGTTTGGTGTTTCTCTTTGTGAGTTTTAGAGCTTATGGTCATCTTCGTGACAAGCTCGAGTTCATCGAAAACGGAGTCCATATGCATCTACTATGATGTTTTCGATGTTGGAGTTTTTTCCGGTTCTTCATTCATAGAGGACTCGCTGTTTGGATAGCTCTTGTCGTTCTGAATCCAACAAGCTTGGGTTTGCTCGATTCGGAGCTCGTATGCGTAAGTTATGGCTGTTTCAGTGGCGAGCGGTAGTACCGCTGGACCTAGCGGTAGTACCGCTAGAGTTGGCGGTAGTACCGCTGGCCCTAGCGGTAGTACCGCTAGAGCTGGCGCTAGTACCGCCCCTGGCCAGCGGTAGTACTGCTCCAAGTTTTTAGTACCGTCATCTTTGCGGTTGTACTGCATCGGACATTTTTGCGAAGACTTTCTTGGCGGTGGTTGGCCCGGTAGTATCTTTGTGCTACCATGGGCTCAGCGGTAGTACCGCTGCAGCCAGCGGTAGTACCGCTGGAGGGTCAGCGGTAGTACCGCTGGAGCCAGCGGTAGTACCGCTGGGCTCGGGCTGTAAGTGGGGGTAATGGTCTGATTCCTTCCCCCACTATATAAAGGGGGTCTTCTTCCCCCTTGGCCTGATCCATTTCGTTGAGCTCTTGTTCTACCTCCATTGTTGACATTCTTAGAGCTTGCTTACTCTCAATCCCTCCAATGATTCTTGCTTGTTCTTGAGGGAAAAGAGAGAGGAGATCTAGATCCACATCTCCACCAATCACTTTCTCCTCTATGTGAGGGGAACCCCTTGGATCTTGATCTTGGAGTTCTTTGTGAGCTCCTTGTTCTTCCTCTCATATTTCTCCATAGCTTTCATTGTTGTGGAGGGATTTGAGTGTGAGGGACTTGACCACTTCGTGTGTTCTTGCCATTACATTAGTTGCATCGGTTTGAGTTCTCCACGGTGATACGTGGAAGTGAGAAGTTGAGGAGCTTACTACCTTTGGTACTTAGTACCCTAGATATTGTTCTTCGTGGATGCTTTGGCGTCCTAGAAGCTTGGTGGTGTCTCGGAGCTCAATCATTGTGGTGTGAAGCTTCGGGAAGCGTCGGGGTCTCCAATTAGGTTGTGGAGATTGCCCCGAGCAATTTGTACGGGTACCGGTAACCGCCCCCAAGGGTTGCCACCTGTACGGGTTCGGTGACCGCCCCCAAGGTTTGCCATTTGTACGAGTTCGGTGACCGCCCTCAAGGGTCCCTTAGTGGAATCACGACATCTTGCATTGTGCGAGGGCGTGAGGAGATTACGGTGGCCTTAGTGGCATCTTGGGGAGCATTGTGCCTCCACACCGCTCCAACAGAGATTAGCATCCGCAAGGGTGTGAACTTCGGGATACATCATCGTCTCCGCATGCCTCGGTTATCTCTTACCCGAACCCTTTACTTATGCACTTTACTTTGTGATAGCCATATTGTCTCTTGTCATATATCTTGCTATCACTTAGTTGTTTATCTTGCTTAGCATAAGTTTTTGGTGCACATAGGTGATCCTAGTTGTTTGTAGGTTTTCTGCTTGACATATTAAACGTTAGTTTTTTATGCCGCATTTGTTCAAGCCTAAACCTTAATTATTTTAAAGCGCCTATTCACCCCCCCTCTAGGCGACATCCACGTCCTTTCACTATCATGTCTATATCTTTATGCACAAGGAATGTGGACGATTTCTGGGCATGGTCGGCTAAGAGAAATGGGAAATTCTCGTTCCGTTCGACACACCACATGGTGATCAACACACACGAGCATTGAGAGAACTAGCTAGAAGGAAATGGAGGAGAATGAGGACCAGTCACGACGGGCAAGGAATGGACGAGGCTTTGGCATATTCAGGTCCCCTCAAAACTGAAGGTGTTCTTATGGCGCCTTGCTCGACATTCAATGCCAATGATGGACCTGCTATGCCATCGTCACATGGCCGATTCTAAGGTATGTACCTTGTGTGGGCGAGAGGATTCGTGGAGACATGCACTTTTGGAGTGCACTATGTCGAGATGTATCTGGGCACTAGCAAAGGACGAGCTGGTGGAGAAAATGAGTCTAAACATGGATCCTGATGCAAGGAACGGGTTGTTCACTTTGCATGAGGATCTACTACAGCGGGACTTTGTGCTAATGATTGTCACTCTCTGGGCGGTGTGGAGGACGCGGCAGAAAGCCATATATGAGGAAGAGTTCCAAAGCCTACAATCGGTCAATCTCTTTATCCAGTCTTACATCTCAGATTTACATGTGTTAAAGCATCATGGGAATTCTCCACTGAGGCCACACATGGCTCGGCTATCCCAATGGATCCCTCCGCCGGCGCTTGCGTCCAAGATAAACATTGATGCTGCTATTTCACCGAATCACAGACGAGGGGTTGCTGCAACCATATGTCAGGATCACAATGTAACATTCCAAGGGGCGTCGGCCATTGTCTTCAGAGGTATAAAGGATCCAACAACTCTTGAAGCACTAGCGGTGTGCGAGGCCTTAGCACTAGCGGATGATCTCAATGTGCAAAACATACATGTAGCTTCAAATTACAAGATGGTGGTGGATGATATCAAGCATGGGAATCCGCCAAGCTATGGAGCTGTATTACATGAGATTATAGATCATAAAAATTCATTTATATCTTATACTTTTGTTCATGAGTTTAGAAGCTTGAATTTAGAGGCTCACATTTTAACGAAGCATGTTACTAAGTTAGGGCTTGGGCGGCATCTGTGATTAGGCAATCCCGGTGATCTTACGTTCATTTTCGTAAACATTGGTCCCAGTTAAACAAAGCTTCACGAGATTGACGCAAAAAAAAGTTAAATGGTTCTGTTGACCGGGCAGCCTTTGACCATTGACTTTTTAAAAAAGTTTGTGAATTTGCAGGAAAATTGCAAAACAATTAAAAATCATGAAATTATTATCATTTTGGGTAAAATATCATTGAATTCGAGATTTTTTTAAAGTTCACCATTTTGAAAAATCATCAATTTTTAAATGAAAAGGCTCATTGATTTTAAAAGGTTTTCCATTTGAAAAATGTTGAGGATTCTAAAAAAAGTTGTGCAATGTTGAGAAAAAGTTCATCAACTTTAAAAACGTTGAAGCATTAAGTAAAAATAAGAAAACCCAAAAGAAAACCGTTCAAAGAAAATGGAAAATAGATAAAAGGATGTGAGTAAACACATCAGGTTAGAGTGGCGGTTTGGTTCCCGCAGCCTCCATTAAAACACATGATCGCCAGTTCGATCACACTACTACCCATGCAGCATTTTGCCTTCTAAAAAAGGACAACGGGCTGGCCAGCGTGGCGGGAGTATCGCCCGTTTGCATACATGGAAGAAATGGGCGCATAGGGAGGGAATATCCTATTTGACGCACAGGAGGCCGAACGAGCGATTTTAGATGGGCTGGCCTGTTAACATTTCAATGATCTCGGTTTCGGGAACCTTCTAAGGTTTCCAACTGGTTTTTTCGGTTTTAGAAACTTCTAGAAGGTTCACTAAAAAAGTTTTTTCGTTTTCTTTTTCTATTTTTTTCTTTTTTATTTACTGTTTTTGTTTTAGAAAATGTTCTGAATTTTCAAAATATGTTTTGAATATTAAGAAAAATCGTTTTCTCTATTCTCTATTCTTTTCTATTAGTTTTTTCTGTTTCTGTTTCAAAAATGTTTTGGATTTTCAAAAAAATGTTTCGGAATTTGAAAAAATATTCCGAAATAAGGAAAAAGGTTCCGGAATTTGAAATAATGTTATAGAATTTGAAAAAATGTTCTGAAATTTGCAAGACATTTCCTAAACTTGAAGAACTGTTCCGTAATTTGAGATAATATTCCATAATTTGAAAAAATGTTCTATAATTTTGGAAAATTTACCGGATTTTTATAAAAATGTTTCGGATTTTCAGAAAAACGTTTCTAAACTTGAAAAAATTTCAAAATTTGGAAAAAATGTTCCAGAATTTTCGGATTTCCTGAAAAAGTCGAAAAAAGATTTGCTGATAATTTAGAACATTTTTTGAAACCGAAACAAAAAAGGTTCTAGATTTTTCTTTTGCTTCAAATTCTAAAAGAAAATGAATAAAGAAAGAAAAAATGAATAAAAAAGGAGCAGAAAAACTAAAGTAAGAAAGGTATAAATGGTAAGCCCCAGTCAGGCAACCTCCTATGCGTTCGCTCGGCAGTTGGCCGGAATGAGCGGCACAAAGGAAAATAGATTTGTTGATGATTTAGAACATTTTTTGAAACGGAAACAAAAAAGGTTCTAGATTTTTCTTTTGCTTCAAATTCTAAAAGAAAATGAATAAAGAAAGAAAAAATGAATAAAAAAGGAGCAGAAAAACTAAAGTAAGAAAGGTATAAATGGTACGCCCCAGTCAGGCAACCTCCTATGCGTTCGCTCGGCAGTTGGCCGGAATGAGCGGCACAAAGGAGTTCCCAATAGGGGGGGGGGGTCTGTTGGATGCATTGTGCGTGCAATAGGTGTGGCTTCGCACTACAGAAGCCTACTGGCGGGCTTTTTGGGCCGCTTGACGCTGGTTCCCACGTACTTTTTACTTGTTCTACTGTTGCTGTATTGTTTTGTTGTTTTCTGCTGGTTCAGCTGTTCAAAAATACTACAAGGTATTTTACTGCTTCATAGAAAAGTGTTATTAGGAGTTTCACTGTTTCTTGGAAAAAAACTAATTGTGAACAGTGAACATTTTTTGAATTGTGAATAGATATTGAAACTGCAACATTTTTCGAATTGCGAACAAAATTTGAAATATGAATAAATTTTAAACTCGTGAACAAAAACAAAAATTATGAAAATATTTGAAATTGTGAAAAAAAATTGAAACCATAAACAAATTTTAAAACATGAACATTTTTTAAAACGGAGAACAAATTTGAAAGCGCGAACAAATTTTTAGAGCAAAAACAATAATTTGAATCTTGAGAACATGTTTTGAAACCGAGATCAGTTTTGAAAACTCGTAAAAATATTTGAAAACTCTAATAATTTTTTAAAGTACAAACATTTTTTCAATCTTGATTTTTTTAAAAGGTGATTTTTTTTAAAACCCCGAACAATTTTGAAAAGCGCACCAACTTTTTATTTAAAGCAAAAACATTTTTCGAATTTAAAGAACAATTTTCAAAAAACGTGATTTTTTTTGGAAGCGTGAACAATTTTTGAATCTTGAGAACAAAATTTTGAAACGTAGAACAATTTTGAAAAATCGCACACTAATTTGAAAGCGCAAACACATTTTTCAAGCACGAACATTTTTTGAATTATGAGAACAAAATTAAGAAATAGGAACATTTTCGAAAAATATGTACAAAATAGTTTTTCAAATCCGGAATATTTTTTCAAATTCTGGAACATTTTTTAAATCTCCGGAAAAAGTTTCAAATTCTGGAACACTTTTTGGAATTCTGTAACATTTTTTCAAATTCCGGAACATTTTTCAAATTCCAGAACATTTTTTCAAATAAGGAGCATTTTTTTAAATTCCGGAACATTTTCCAAATTGCGGAAGATTTTAAAAATTCTTAAACATTTTTCAAATTCGGGAGAAAATTCAAATTCCGGAACATTTTTTCAGAAATCCAAAACATTTTTACAAATTCCAGAGCATTTTCTCAAATTTCGAAATACTTTGTAAAATTTCAGATTATTTTTTCAAATTCCGGTTTTTTTAACTTTTGGGACAGTTGTTCATATTCCGAAACATTTTTTCAAACTTCGAAACATTTTTTCTAATTCCAAAACATTTTTTTACATTATGGAATATTTTTTCAAATTCCAAACATTTTCCAAAGTTCGGAACATTTTTTTCAAATTCCGAACATTTTTTTAATCTGTGGAACATTTTCCAAAGTCCGGAACAAATTTTGTAATCGAAAACATTTTTTCGATTGTGAACAAATTTTGAAACAATGAACATTTTGCGAATTGTGAACAAAGTTGAAATCTAGAAAAATGAACAAGTTCTGAAACTCTGAATATTTGTTAAAAAATAAACTTGAGAAAATAAAAGTATTAAAAATAAAAAGGAAAAAAGAAATAAAAAATAGTACAAAACAGGCGCAAAAAAACTGAAAAAAAGAGAAAATAAAAAACGAACCGAAACCAAAAAAACGGTTCAGTAACCTTCTGGAAGGTTCACAAAACAGGGAAAAACCGCCTGGAACCTTCCAGGTTTCCAAACCGCAATCAGTGAAACCCTTATGGACCGGCCCTTCCCTTCCGTGTGTTTTCCTCTATAGGGAGACCTGTACCGTGTGTGGAATGCTGACGAACAAACCAGTCCTATTAGGCCCGCCCATACATGGGCCGGGACCCACCCCTATTTTTTATTTTTATTTTTGATTTTCTTTTCTGTAAAATAATTTGGGATATGAAAATAGCTGCATATTAAAAAAGAGGATTTTGGTAAAAATTCTGAAAGCATAAAATGTTCTTGGATTTAGAAGATGATCATGATTTTGAAAAAATGTTCTCGTATTGAAATAATGTTTGTGAATTTGAACAAAAAATATCGAACTAAAAAAACGTTTTTGATTTTTTTTATAAAATTGTGCACAAAAAAGGATCGTGAATTACAAAAGAAGAAGGTTGATCAAAAAAGGTTTACTGATTCAAAATGTTCATGCATTTTAAGAAAATGTTTGTGAAACAAAGAATGTTCATGCATTTCAAAAAAACTATTCGCCAAACAAAAAACCTCACAATTTAAGAAAAAAATATGTTTTGTTTTGTATTTTGATGAACAGAATTTAGTTTAGATGAGCATTTTTCAATTTTGGATGAATTATTTTATATTTAATGAACAAAATTTAAGTTTAATTAACATATTTTTGGAATTTGATCAGTGACCCGCGGGCTGAATAGGATTTGCCGTGTTTCTGCGCGAACGCCTGTCCCCGGAATGTTTGTGAATATGCTGGTGGAAAAATACCTGGCCGCTCAAAGCACTAGTAACCTTATCCGCCAAAAATATGTTCCACCCTACAAGCGGCTCCCATCAGTTCGCCCCAGCGGCAAACTCACTCGCTACCTAGCAAGCTAGCAGCAATGGCGTCGTCGTTGCTGAAGCTACACTCCCACTGCTCTGCTCTGCCGTCGGGGAGAAGCAGCGGCCTAAATGGCGGCAGCTGCCCCGCGACGGTGCACGTCGTGCAGAGCAGTAGGCCAGCCGGGAGGAGGGGCGACGCGCTGAAGGCGAGGGCGTTCCCGCTGGACGTGGTGCCGCTGATGGTGACGATGGTGGAGCACGTCGACAACCAGAGGGACTGGGTGGTCACCAAATCCATCTGGCATCTCAGCGACACGGCTATCAAGAGCTTCTGTGAGTCCTACAAACTCTTTGTCTCGTGTCACTCTTGCGTGTGCTTCTTGCACGGCTGCAACATCGGTTATGTCTGAAACTTATGTCATTTTTGTCTCTTTTTGTTCGGGTAGATACGTTCTACGCCATGTTCACTGTCTGGGGCGTCTGCTTCTTCGCGTCCATGAAGGCAAGCATGGCAGTCACCTGATCTCCAGAATTATCGAAATTAATCATAACATTCTATCGTGTTCCTGACGCGGCACTTGTTGTATGAATTAACATAACAGGATCCGTTCTACGATAGCGAGCATTACCGGGGACAAGGGGGTGATGGCACCGTGCACTGGTACTACGACCGGGTATGCATGCAGCCTCTCCCCTCTATTTTGCCATTCAGCTGAAAGAATATTCAGAAAATTCTAGCGATGGATAGGAAATTAATCTATTCTTGTGCTGAAGAAGTGTGTGCCTATATGTTGCAATGCTGAATTTGCAGCAAGAGGACATTGAGGCGACCGCGAGGGGGGATTTGCTGAGGGAGGAGCTGCTTGAGGAGATCGAGCAGAGGGTGGGAGGGCTGAGGGAGCTCGAGGACGCGGGAATGGAAGGGGAGCTCGAGGAAGCCAAGTAACCGTGATACCGACACGTATATATGCTTGCATTGGCAAACAAACAGCCTGCCTTCCTCCACTGAAGTTGAGTGGAAAGCTTAGACTCTTCAGTCTTCAGTGTAGTACAGTAGAAACTACACAAGCAGTACACATATAGCAAGATCATGTGGCTAATTGTGCAATATACATTTGTACAAAGCAAGATATACATTCTCCAATAGAATTGGAGCCACGCCATGCCTTGCTATGCCAGTCAAAATCGCGGATTAATTGACATCAATATGTGTGCAACACGCGGTCAGACTTATGTACATGCTTGCAACTTGAGGCCTCTTCGGCCTGACGGTCTCAGTTGACAGGACTTATATGCACTTCGGAATGGAACAATCAGTAATCTTCTTAGAGGTAATATGAGCAACCTGTTGAAATAAAATGTGCTGCCTAAACCTTCTACTATATATCATTAAATTCTTGTGGAGCATATATAAATCCAGTTCTTAAAATTCTTGTGTTGCTGTTTTCCTTGGGACTCAACAAGCCATGTGACATCAACATATTGCACATATCTACTTTTGGCATAAAAAAGGTGCATATAGTGTACATTTAACATTCAGTTGTTCTGTTTCTGTTTAGTCGAACGTATTTGAACCAATGGATCCAAATCGAACAACATTTTTTAAGGAGGATTATTCCCGACATTTATATTAAAATTATGCATGCAGCCATATTATTAAAGCAAGCAGCCAACAAGTATGTAGTTCGGTATAAGCTCGCAAAAGGAGCTCAATTCGAAGCAAAATATAAATTATCACAACCGGCACAAATAGGACAAGATGACTAGACACCTATTCTATTATTGGACAATCATTCAAACCGATTGTAAGTACCTGGATCACTGCCAACGATTGCATCCATAAGTCATATGCTCCTTAGCTTCCGCACGGCTTAATGACGACCACATACGGATCCAACGAGTTGCCCTATAGATGACCTGCAAATTTTTTGTAATGATTTGTGTGCTAAAACTCATGTCATTTCGACAGTTTTATATAGCCCAAATTAATGCACACACTCCAACCCAAATATGTGTTGTTATTTTAGATTCTACTCCATTTAACCACGTCCCAATTAACGCGGGAAACCTATGAGGATGACTGACATTAAAGGTCACATGTAGTGTACGCTATAGTAGCTTGGTTAGTGGACATTTGAGAAAAAGATGTTGGATAGTCTCATCTCAATCGAAGAAACAACATCGTTTGCTACCCTTCCGACTAAATTTCACCAAGTTGTCCTTAGTCAATACAACTTCCTTGTGAACAAACCACATAAATACCTTTATGTTTAAAGGCACCTTAACTTTCTAGATTTGCAACAATTTTGGGATTGGACCGAAGTTTATCAAATCTAAGTACATATATTTCACTTCGAAAAACCCCAACAGAGAGAGTTTCCAATTGAGTGTATCTGACTCATAAGAAAGGTTAACCTCCATTAACCTGTGCACAAGATGTAACCAGCTATATCATATGTCTCCCACGGGGACTTCTCGAACTGAATGTTTAAGGGAATCAATCCAAGTATTTTACTTACAAAAGCATCTTACCATCCTACTCGATAGACAACCTATATAACCATTTATCGAGCAGGCACGTGTTCTTTACCTCCAGGTTCTCGATCCCGAAAACCCCCTTGGTCTGTCGGTCTATAGATTATATTCCCCTTGACCAATCTGTATTTGGACTTATTCCCAACACTTTGTTAGAAAGATGTGGTCGATAGAAGTCTAGCCTTACCGTACCCACACAAACACTTCAAAGAAAGACAATAGGAACGTCGACATACTTGTAAGTACCGACTTTATCAGAACTAGTTGGTCGCCATAAGGCATAAGCTTGCCCTTCCAACATCTTAGCTTCTTCTCAAAATGATCCTTGTTGGTTAGTTTTGAGTGATGGATTGGGATCAGATAACTAAATGGTAGAGATCCCAACTCGCATCCAAATAGATGTCTACATGTTTCCTGTTCTTCCTTGGCTCGCCCAAAACAGAACAATCCGGTCCTGTTAAAATTGGTTTCGAACCCCGATGGTTTTTTGAAGAGAAATTCGTCAAATCATGTTCTATCAAAATAATGGTATCGTGTGGGTATTATAGAATGGACACTCTACCATCAACAAGATGAGGAATTAGCCCACCCACCTGACCATCCTCCTTGGCTCGACCAATGAGAACCGCCAACATATCTACAATTATATTGAACAAGATAGGTGACACCGGATCCCTTTGTCTTAGTACCTTTTGCTTCTAGAAATAATTACATGTGTCATCATTTACCTTTATCCCTATGTTGCTTTTTTGTATAAATGATTCGACATGCTTCATGCAAGCCTCCTCAAAACCCTTCAGGCGTAGGTCATGTTGCAGGAGTGTCCATTTAAATTTATCGTATGCCTTCAGGAAGTCTAGTTTTAAGACAAGTCCATATAGTTTCTTCGAGTGAATTTCATGTAAGGTTTCATGTAGAATGACCACACCTCCAGGATGTGTCAGCCTGGCATGAAAGCCGTCTGAGTCGGTTGCACCATACTATGCACAATATGTGTGAGGCGATTCATGCCATATGTATAAAGATTTTGAAGCTCGCATTAAGCAAATATATTGGACTGAACTGCTCAACATGAACTTCCTCCTATTTCTTTGGCAACAGTGTAATCGCTCCAAACTTGAGATGGAATAATTGTAGTTGGCCATTAAACAAATCATGGAACAAGCTAAGGGCATAAGGTCGCCTTTAATGATACCCAACAATGCTTGTAAAATTCAGTTGGAAAACTATCTGGCTCATTTGTGCTATCGCATCGAACACCTACTTCTCTGAGGAGGGTGCCGACAGAATCTCATTCTCATTAGTCCCTCGCTGAGGAAAATCCTCAACCAAATGTTATGTGAAGCGATACCGAATTCTCCTCTGGTGCCCCAAAGAGCTTTTTGTAGAAGCTTAAGGTATACAATTGTAGGTTCTCGTGTCCTATAATTGTACACTCATCCTGTTTTGTTGGGTAATTTTCTCCTCTTGGGAAATATTGGGTATTATTATCCCCTTGAAACACTTGTTGAACCTTAGCTCTAGGTGGCCATTTCATCTGTTCTTCTCTAAGAAGTTTATATGTAGCTTCTCCTTGGCTTCTCTCTTAGCAATACGATCGATTGTGTCTAGCAAACTAGACTCGGCCTTTAACTCTAAATCGTCAATAAGTTGAAGAAGCCTTCTTTTTCCTACTTTGTAAATGCCACTTCCATTTTTTGCCTAGCCCCCCTCTCGCCCCAAGAATTGTCGAACATGTCTAATCTTATATTTCCATCGTTCCATATTCGATTGACCTCCGGTATCTTTACCTGATTCACGTGTAATCAACTAGATAAACCCTTCCCTCTGAAAGCACGCTAATTCGAAAGAGAAGGCATCCTTGTTACCTACGTGGGTTGCACTCCCCCGAGTCCAAAAGAACAGGGGTGTGATCGGAAAGTCCCCTTTGTAACACTCGCACTGTTACACGAGGAAACTTCTACTTCCATTCCACACTGTCAAGAACTCGGTCCAACTTCTCATATATCCAACAACTCTTATGCCATCCATAATCATCAACACCTCCGTCCCTGTCATAATGATCTACCTCGCTTGCATGGCTTGTTGGTTCCAGCACACACTCTCACATTTCACTCCTCAGGAATCAACCGTTGTTGTTGTCACCACTCTTCTTCAATTTATCTTATAGCTAGAGTACCATGTTCTTAATGGGTGTATATTATGCTGCCATCACTTCAGGTGTGGAGTGATCATAAGTGATCCTTGTAGAACTCCATAAAAAGGTTTTGTCATCACCAAACCAGTGGTGGTTGGCATTGTACTTTAACCTCATTCATAGTGTCAAGTATAAGAAATTTTTTTGCAAAGAAAAAGAATAAGAGATTCTAACATTTATTATGCCCTTGAAGCCTTGACGACATGGTCAACAACCATATTGCGGACATTAATTGTGTGAAATTCATACGGGGTCTGCATTTTTACATCAACAAACAAGCATCACCACCCCCACTCAGGGCGTCTTGGATAGGGCTCTGGTGTCGAGTGAGTGGGAGGTGCAGTTCATGGTTCTCGCGCTCCCGTGTCAATCTTCATCTTTGTTTTGCTCATTGATCGTTGTTGTTGAACTCTCGGTAGGGGTCCGAGCATAAGAACAAGTGTTTCTTGTCTAAGGAACAATGGCTTGAGCAAACGGGCTTCGATCACCTTGTTACGACCCGATCAACTTTTGGCAACATTGGTCTATGTAGTTTGGACCTCTGTGCAACACAATAAACACGTGGGAACATTATTTGAAACCTTCACCAATACCTTAGGGTTGGGGAGCCAGTCTCGCTAGCTACCTCAAGGGAAAGAAAGACCACCTTTTCGCTGAGTTGGGCTACCTTGAATAGAAAGTGAAAGAAAGACCACCTTTCCGCTAAGTAGGTTTAGAGGGTGTGATTAGACTACTTAACCAATAAAAATCTAGTATTCCCCAATTTTAATTCTTAGCAGATTTTAGGCCAACTCCAACGCATGGCCACAAATGGACGTCTGTTTTGTCCAATTTTTTCCCATTTGGGTATCGCAATGGGGCGGCCTCCGACCGTTTCTCTAGATGCGCCTATCGTGTGCCAAACGCGCGGACGCATCTGGTCCTCCACGGCCAACTAGTGGCCCTAAAATTATGCATGTTCCAAATAAATCAAACATTGCAAAAGTTTCACATTCAAATAAAAAGCACAATCAAATATTTTATTACAACCCAATCAAAATTGTCTTGAATATATGGAAAGCAAATGAACCGATATATCTACTAATTGCCAACATGAGTTCACATGTGCTCACTGACATGTCTCCATTGTATCTCTGATTTTTGATTGTTTCATGCCAATATTCTACAACTTTCATATACTTTTGGCAACTTTTTATACTATTTTTGGGACTAACATATTGATCCAGTGCCCAGTGCCAATTCGTGTTTGTTGCATGTTATTTGTTTCGCAGAAAATCCATATCAAACGAAGTCCAGAAGGTATAAAAACTTATGGAGATTTTTTTTGGAATATATGTGAATTTTGGTAAGTGGAATCAACAGAAGGTGGTGTCCGAGGGGCCAACAAGCCAGAGGGGCGCGGAGTGGGGGGTAGGGCGCACCAGGCTGTCTTTTGGCGACCCCGTAAGGCGGTTGGTGCCCTTATTTCACCGTAAGAAATCTAATATCCGGATAAACATCGTGTTAAACGTTCAGCCCAATCGGAGTTACGGATCTCCGGGAATATAATAAATGGTGAAATGCCAGAATCTGGAAGGCAGAAAAATGCAGAAACAGAAAGAAACAGAGAGAGAGAGAGATCCATCTCGGAGGGGCTCTCACCCCTCCACTGGCATGGAGGCCAAGGACCAGAAGGGAAACCCGCCTCCCATCTAGGGGGAGGCCAAGGAAGAAGAAGAAGGAGGGGGGCTCTCTCCCGGTGGCACCGGAGCACCATCGGGGCCATCATTGAGACGGCGATCTACCCCAAAAACTTCGCCGCCGTCATCACAGACTCTCTCCCCCTCTATGCAGCAGTGTAACACCCCTTCTCCCCGCTGTAATTTCTACTGTAACATGGTGCTCAACACTATATATTATTTCCCAATGATGTATGGCTATCCTATGATGTTTGAGTAGATCTGTTTTGTCCTATGGGTTGATTGATGATCATGATTGGTTTGAGTTGCATGTTTTATTATTGGTGTTGTCCTATCTAGTCATTATTCTAAAAGCATGATCATTCATATTATTAGTCATTTCATGAAGTAGGTCACTTTAAGATTTAGCAACTTGTTCTACTTGGGTTTGAACGATAGTAGCATGTTTTCCTACACCTCTTACATCATTGGTGATTCTAAATAACAAGTCACTTAAGCGAGCAATCATATCAGAGTTTTGTTCCAATTATTTAATGACATAGGAATTGAAATGATCTTCCTTTATAATGTAAATATCAAACTCATATAAGCATTGACTAGGAGGTTTATTGTAAGGGATGTCACCTTCATCAAACCTTAAAAGATAATTTACCTCCACCACCTATGGTGGTGTTTGGAGACCATGGATTTCTCTGATAGGTGGAAAATTCTTGACATCTTCAGCTTTAACGCCTTTTTCCTTCATACATTTCTTTGCCTCTTGCATAGTTTCAGGACTAAGGAATAAGATACCTCTCTTATTTGTAGCAGGCTTAGGCAGTGGTTCAGGAAGTGTCCATTCATCATAATTATTCAATATATTAGTCAATAATTCCTCAACTCATTCGACAATTTGTTCCCTAAAAACACAACGAGCACAACTATATAGGTGGTCCCTAGAAGCATCGATTAGTCCATTATAAAATATATCAAGTATCTCATTTTTCCTAAGAGGGTGATCATGCAAAGCATTAAGTAATTGTAGAAGCCTCCCCAAGCTTGTGGGAGACTCTCTTCCTCAATTTGCACAAAGTTAAATATTTCCTGTAAGGCAGCTTGTTTCTATGAGCAGGAAAATATTTTTCAGAGAAGTAGTAGATCATATCCTGGGGACTACGCACACAACCAGGAGCAAGAGTATTGTACCAAATCTTAGCATCACCCTTTAATGAGAAAATAAATAATTTTAGGATATAGTAGTAGCGAATTTTCTCATCATTAGTAAATAGGGTAGCTATATAATTTTGCTTAGTGAGATGTGCCACAACAGTTTCATTTACATAGCCATGAAAAGGATTAGATTCAACCAGAGTGATTATCTCTGGGTCGACAGAGAATTCATAATCCTTATCAATAACAAAGATAGGTTAAGTAGCAAACTTAGGATGATATTCCATTCTAGCATTCAAGGATTTTTCTTTCAGCTTGCATAGTAGTTTCTTAAATTCTTCTCTATCCTTACAAGCAAGAAAGTATAGCAATTTCTTCATCCATAACATAACCTTTAGGTATTTCAGGCATTTCAGTTCTAGGATAGTTGTGGCTAAAAGGTATTTCATTATTTTTAGTAGCAAAGTCTTCATCAGTTTCAATAGTTTCATCAATTTCAACATGCTCAATTTCTTTAGCTCTAGCAAGTTGTTCATCAAGAAATTCACCTAGTGGCATAGTATCATCAAGCAAGGTACTAGGATCATCATAAGAATCATTCATAGAAGAGGTAGCATCATCAATTACTTGCGACATATCAGGATTAATGGCATGTGGTGGTGTTGCAAGTCTACTCAAACAGTAGATGAATCAAGTGCAGAGCTAGATGACATTTCCTTACCTCCCCTCGTCTTAGAGGTAACGATCTTGGTTCTTGGATCTTTCAGATTCTTCATAGTGATAAATAAATAGATATCCCAAGTGACTCAGCAAATATAGCTATGTTCCCCGGCAATGGCGCCAGAAAACGTTCTTGATAATCTACAAGTATATGGGATTGTGATAGTTTTCAAGGATAGAGTATTCAACCCAAATTTATAGTTTGACACAAGGGGAGCCAAAGAATATTTGCAAGTATTAGCAGTTGAGTTTTCAATTCAACCACACTTGGAGATTTAGTGTCTGCAGCACACTAATATGATAGTTTTGATAACAGTGGTAACAGTAGCAGCAGTAACGGTAACAGTAGCAACATTTTTGTATCAGTTATAACAGGAGTAGTAACTTAGCAAGCACAATATGTGGAAAACTCATAGGCAGTGGATCGGTGATATTGCTAGATAATATTCATCATATAACAGTAACAACATAGGGCGACACAGAACTAGCTCCCGTTCATCGATATAATGTAGGCATGTATTCCGTAAATAGTCATACATGCTTATGGAAAAGAACTTGCATGACATCTTTTGTCCTACCCTCCTATGGTAGCGGGGTCCATAAGGAAACTAAGGAATATTAATCCCTTCTTTTAATAGATAACCGTAACAAAGCATTAACACATAATGAATACATGAACTCCTCAAACTACGGTAATCATTGGAAACAATCCCAACTATTGTCACTTTGGGATATGCGGATCCTAACACGTAGCCGGCGCATATAACTTGCAAGATCGGATCAGGAACATAGATATAATGGTAAAAATATAAAAGGTTCAGATCTGAAATCATGGTGCTCGGGCCCTAGTGAAAAGCATTAAGCATACCAAAGTGACAGAAACATCTATCTCCGAACATAGTGGATACTAGGGATCAAACCCTAACAAAATTAACTCGATTACATGATGAATCTCATCCAACTCTTCATCAACCAGCAAACCTACGAAGAGATTACTAACTCCATGTGGAGAGCATCATGGAATTGGCGATGACAAAGACCTAAGATTACCCTCTCCGGAGCCCCAAACGGACTCCAGGTTAGGCCTCCCGATGAAGAATAAGAGGTGGCGGCGACTCTGTATCGTGAAACGTGATGAAACTTCCTTTATGATTTTTCGCTGAAAATAGGAATTTATAGTGCTGGAATTAGGGTCAGCGCAACCACATGGGCCTGATAACCCACAAGTATAGGGGATCGCAACAGTTTTCGAGGGTAGAGTATTCAACCCAAATTTATTGACTCGACTCAAGGGGAAGCCAAAGAATATTCTCAAGTATTAGCAGTTGAGTTGTCAATTCAACCACACCTGAAAGATTTAGTATCTGCAGCAAAGTATCAGTAGCAAGGTAGTATGATAGCAGCAGTAGCAACAGAGTAACAGTAGCAGCAGAGTAATGTAGCAAGGACCAGTAGGAAAAGCTCGTAGGCATTGGACCGGTGATGGATGGTTATGCCGGATGCTATTCATCATGGAACATTTATAACACGGAGAGATAAGTAACTAGCTCTAGTTCGTCAATCTAATATAGGCATGTATTCCGTATGTAGTCATACGTGCTTAGGGAAAAGAACTTGCATGACATCTATTGTCCATCCCTCCCGTGGCAGCGGGGTCCTAATGGAAACTACAGGATATTAAGGTTCTCCTTTTAATAAAGAACCGGACCAACGCATTAACACTTGGTGAATACATGAACTCCTCATACTCTGGTCATCTCCGGGAGTGGTTCCGGGTATTGTCACTCCGGGGTTGCCGGGTCATAACACATAGTAGGTGACTAAAACTTGCAAGATAGGATCTAAAACACACATATATTAGCGACAACATAATAGGTTCACATCTGAAATCATGGCACCCGGGCCCTAGTGACAAGCATTAAGCATGGCAAAGTAGTAGCAACATCAATCTCAGAACATAGTGTATACTAGGGATCAATCCCCGTCAAAACTAACTCGATTACATGATAGATCTCATCCAACCATCACCGTCCAGCAAGCCTATGATGAGATTACTCACGAACGATGAAGAGCATCATGGAATTGGCGATGAAGGAAGGTTGATGATGACGATGGCGACGATTTCCCCTCTCCGGAGCCCAGAACGGACTCCAGATCTGCCCTCCAGATGAAGAACAGGAGGTGGCGGCGCCTCCGTATCGTAAAACACGATGAACTCTTCTCCTTGATTTATTTCCGGGCGAGACGGACTAAATAGACCTGAGATTGGAGGCGGTGGAGCTTTGTGGGCCCCACATGCCTGCCAGGCGCGGCCAGGGGGGCCGCTCCTGGTGGGCTTGTGGGCTCACGGCTCCACTTCCTCCGCTGATTATTGCGCTAGTTTTTTTCGTAAATTCCAGAAAAATTCTCCATAAATTTTCAGGTCATTCCGAGAACTTCTATTTCTGCGCAAAAACAACACCATGGCAATTCTGTTGAAAACAACGTTAGTCCGGGTTAGTTCCATTCAAATCATGCAAATTAGAGTCCAAAACAAGGGCAAAAGCGTTCGGAAAAGTAGATACGACGGAGACGTATCAACTCCCCCAAGCTTAAAGCCTTGCTTGTCCTCAAGCAATTCAGTTGACAAACTGAAAGAGACAAAAAAAACTTTTACGAACTCTGTTTGATCTTGTTGTTGCAACTTTGTCTAACTCATAACCAGAATTTCAGCAAGATCACAAGCATACCACATAAGCAAATGACATCTAGGTCTCACGGTAAACTCATATAAATGGCATAATCAACTAGCGAGCAAATAATAATAAGTCTCAAACGTCAACACTTCAATCAAAACAACATGAAGCAGTACGAACAGGTGGTATCTCGCTAGCTCTTTCTGAGACCGCAAAACATAAATGCAGAGCACCTTCAAAGACCAAGGGCTGACTAAACATTGTAATTCATGGCAAAGAAGATCTAGTCACAGTCATACTCAATCACAGTTAAAAGAAAAGCATAAAAACGACAGAGGTGCTCTCTAATTGGTGCTTTTATAAGAGGAGGATGACTCAACAGGAACATAAATAGACAGGCCCTTCGTAGAGGGAAGCATTGATTTCAGAGGTGCCAGAGCTCAAGCTTTGAAAAGAGAGATAATAATTTTTGGTGGCATGCTTTCATTGTCAACGCAATGACCAAGAGTTCTCACCATCTTCCACGCTACACATGCTATAGGCGGTTCCCAAACAGAAAAGTAAAGTTTTGACTCCCCCACCACCGATCAATCACAATACACGACTAGCCGAATCCTCGGGTGCCGTCCATACCAACATCAATCTAGGGGAGTTTTGTTTGCAATTATCTTTTCGATTTGAGCATGGAACTGGGCATTCCAATTACCGGCCCCTTTCTCGTGAATGATAGTGAATAAACACATATCGAGGATAATACGCCTAGCATGGCTGATACTGATAGCCCCCTGTCACCACATGAGCGGTTCGGGCATGCAAAATAGATTATTTCTTGAAGGTTTAGAGAGTGGCACATGCAAATTTACTTGGAACGGCAGGTAGATACCGCATATAGGTAGGTATGGTGGACTCATATGGAACAACTTCGGGTTTATGGAAGTGGATGCACAAGCAGTATTCCCGCTTAGTACAAGTGAAGGCTAGCAAAAGACTGGGAATCGACCAACTAGAGAGCGACAACAGTCATCAAAATGCATTGAGATTAACTAACATTGAGTGCAAGCATGAGTAGGACATAAATCACCATGAACATGAATATCATAGAGGCTATGTTGATTTTGTTTCAACTACATGCGTGAACATGCGCCAAGTCAAGCCACTTGAATCATTCAAAGGAGGATACCATCCTATCATACTACATCATAGCAATCTCAAGATTCATGTTGGCATCCAAGGCAAACCATTATAAGCTCCTAGCTAATTAAGCATGGCATCATAAACTATGATCTCTAAGTTGTCATTGCAAACATGTTTCTCTCACAACAAAGCTGAACTTGAAACGATGAGCTAGTCATATTTACAAAAACAAAATAGATCGAGTTCTTACCAGATTTTCCAGGCTCAGTCACTTCATCATATATCGTCATTATTGCCTTTCACTTGCACGAACGAATGATGTGAACAATAATAAGAGTGCTCGTGCATTGGACTACGCTGGAATCTACAGGCAAACATAAAGGAGAAGACAAAGTAATATGGCTCTTTAACAGATAAATAGATATGCATGTGAGAGCCACTAAACATTGTAACCATGGTCTTCTACCTTGACCCAAAGAAAAAGAAAACTATTTATACGGGAAAGCTCCCAACAAACAAAAGAAGAACAAGAAAATCTTTTTGGGTTTTCTCAAACTAGACAAACACACGAAAACAAAACGAGAAAAATAAAATAAACTAGCATTGATGATAAAGTGGCAAAGTGTGAACACCGACTAACAAAGTGAAAGCATAAGCAAGAATATAAAAAGTCAGTGAGAAACAAGTACTCCCCCAAGCTTAGGATTTTGGCCTAAGTTGGTCTACTCCCAAGGAGGGAAATAACCAGCTCAGGGGTACTTCGGAGTGGACTGGGGATGCCACTGCTGTGTGAGCTCCTCTGCCCCCCACTGATAAACTGGCGTCTCGTACTCGACTGGTGGCTCGGGCACGGGCACCTGTGGTTGGGTTATGCCCTAATATGCGTAGATGTCCGAGGGCATAATAATGTACCTGCCTGCATGAAGATTGAACAGAGAAGGAGCAGGCAAAGTAATAGTCTCATGAGTACCCTGACTAAATACCAGGTTATAAATCATCCTTCTATTTATATCTCTATCAAGAAAGTCATGGAGAACCATGCTATCATAATCTAGATATCTCTCAGGAAGAAGAATCTCTTCTTCCTCGTCCAGTCTAATAGGTATCTCAAAATTTCTAGCAAGACGAGTAGCATAGATACCTCCATAGACAACACCTTTAGAACGGTTCGTGTTCAACCGTTGAGCTACTATAGCGCCCAAGCTATAAGTTTTATCATTATAAAGGGCTTCGCGCAAGACCACAAGATCTGGAGAGCTAAGGGACCCAGCTTTCCCATGGCTAATCAAACATTTTCCCACAAATAATGAGAAGTACAGAAGCACGGGAAAATGTATGCTAGCAGCTCTAGCGCAAGACACTCCTCTCTCCTCTCCTACAACAATAGTATCGATGAAAGCTTCCAAGTCCCATGGACCAGGTTCATGAATATCCCCAACGTAAGGTAATTTGCAAACATTGCAAAAATCCTGGAGTGACATGCGCTGGGGGATATCATAAAGTTTGAACTCAACCATAGGAGGATTCTTCCTCGAATAGAAGTTAAAGCTTTGTACGAAGATATTAGTGAGGAGGAGGTATTGCGGACACTTATCTTCAATGAAGGCGGTAAGGCCTGCGTTCACCACCAAGTAGTAAAAGTCCTCATAAAGTCCGGCGGTGCGTAAGAACACATCGCTTGGCCACTCACACGCTCGAACTTCTGCAACTCGAGGGACCGGATAATTGGGTTTCTTCTCACTTCCATCATCCTTGGGGTCACGGCTTGAAGAGCCTCTTAAGAACCTCCTCATCTTTTCCCTTTTCTATCTCTAAAATTTTCTGAAATTTTAGTGATTCTAAGGAGAAGTGAACAAGGCTCAAAGAAACTCATAGAAACTACCCCGACAAGTGCCTAGAGGCCATATTACGCATCAAAACTACTTGGGACCAGCTAAAATTAGCATGCAACGCTCAAGAACATGGTCACCAAGGTAGCAAAAATACACGAAGTATAAGGCACTAGAGAAAAAACTAATTGGACCAATGGAGGAGTCACTTACCAATGAGTAATTTGCCCAAAACAGTTCGGAGAATGGTGATTTGAGCAAGGAGATCAAAAATCCCAGCAAGAAGAGCAAGAACACGGGTTTGAGCTGCGAAACGATTTTTTCTCGAGGTAGGACAACCAGATGGGAGCTAGAATGAGTGGAGGGGGTGCACGTGGGCCCCATAAGCCTGGTAGGCGTGTCCAGGGGGGTGCCCCACCTCCAGGGCTTGTGGCCCATTGGTGCAGCCCCCAGACTAGCTGTTCGTCTCAGTATTTTTAAAAAAATCCACAAAAAATCATACTTGATTTCAGGACGTTCGGAGAACATTTATTTTTGGGGTACTTTTCTACAGGATGCTAAAACAGAAAACAGAGAAAACTAAACTAAGCTTACCATTTTTCTTCTAAGAAACCGAAGGTGAAAGCTTGGAACAGAGGTTTGTGACTCCTCGATTTATCCATCCCATGGTCATCGAAAGAAATCCGTCAATGAGGTTGATCAAGTCTCCTCGAGAAACCTTTTCGAATCGCAAAAGAAGACGGAGAATTTTCGAATAGTCACTAGGTTACCTCAATGGGGATGTGTATTTCCCCAACAAGCAAATCATACTTCATCTTAACAGGAGGTATAGGGCATTCAAAGCTCCCAATAAGAATCGATGAAGTTTTTTCGATAGCATTGATGCAATGTACTCGATATTGTTTCTTCGGAAAGTGCACCGTATGCTCATTACCATTGACATGGAAAGTGACATTGCCTTTCTTGCAATCTATAACAGCCCCTGCGGTGTTTAAAAAGGGTCTTCCAAGGATGACCGCCATGGCATCGTCCTCGGGAATATCCAAGATAACAAAGTCTGTTGAGATAGTGACGTTAGCAACCACAACGGGCACATCCTCGCAAATGCCGATAGGGAAAGCAGTTGATTTGTCGGCCATTTGCAGAGAGATTTTAGTGGGTGTCAACTTATCCAGTTCAAGTCTACGATAAAGAGAGAGAGGCATAACACTAACACCGGCTCCAAGGTCGCATAAAGCATTTCTAACGTAGTTTCCTTTAATGGAGCAAGGTATAGTGGGCACTCCGGGATCGCCTAGTTTCTTGGGAGTTCCACCCTTGAAGGTATAGTTGGGAAGCATGGTGGAAATCTCAACCTCAGGTATCCTCCTCTTATTAGTCACAATATCCTTCATGTACTTAGCATACGGAGACATTTTGAGCATATCTGTCAAACGCATTTGCAGAAAGACAGGTCTAATCATTTCAACAAATCGCTCAAAATCATTATCATCCTTTTTCTTGAATGGTTTGGGAGGAAAGGGCATGGGTTTCTGAACCCATGGTTCCCTTTCTTTACCATGCTTCCTAGCAGCGAAGTCATTCTTATCTTATCTCCTAGCCTTAGGCCGTGGGTTATCAAGATCAACAGGTTCAATCTCCACATCCTTATCATTGCTAGGTTGAGCATCAACATGAACATCACTATCGATATTATCATTAGGCTCATGTTCATCACCAGATTGTGTTTCAGCATCAGAAACAAAGACATCATTTGGACTCTCAGATGTAACAGCAACAGGGTTGCTAGCGTGCAAGTTCCTATCATCTTTCTTCTTGTTTCTAGGATGACTAGGTGCATCAGTGCTAACTCCTTGAGATTCTTGTTCAATTCTCTTAGGATGACCCTCAGGATACAAAGGCTCCTGGGTCATTCTACCTCCTCTAGTGACGACTCTAACATAATTGTCATTCAACTCATTGAGCAAGCCATTCTGAGCTTTAAGTCCTTGTTCTACCTGAGTAGTAACCATAGAGGCATGTTTACTCAGGAGCTTAAGATCATTGACATTTCTGTCCACACAAGCACTTAAATGACTAAGCATACGAGCACTCTGTTCCAATTGTCTGCTAACATAATCATTGAAACTCTGTTGTTTGGCAGCATAGTTATCAAATTCATCCAGGCATAAGCTAGCAGGTTTATCAAAAGGAATATCACTCTCATCAAACCTACACAGAGAATTTACTTCTACTACATGTATCGGGTTATCAAGACCATGGATCTCTTCGATAGGTGGTAGATTTTTGACATCTTCAGATTTAATGCCTTTCTCTTTCATAGATTTCTTAGCTTCTTGCATATCTTCAGGACTGAGGAATAGAATACCTCTTTTCTTCGGAGTTGGCTTAGGAGGTGGTTCGGGAATAGTCCAAGCATTCTCATTGCACAAAACGTTATTCAATAGGATCTCAGCTTGTTCTATAGTTCGTTCCCTAAAAGCACAACCGACACAACTATCTAGGTGGTCTCTAGAAGCATCGGTAAGTCCATTATAGAAGATATCAAGTATTTCATTCTTCTCAAGAGGGTGATCAGGCAAAGCATTCAGTAGCTGGACGAGCCTCCCCCAAGCTTGTGGGAGACTCTCTTCTTCAGCTTGAGCAAAGTTGTATATTTCCCGCAAGGCAGCTTGCTTCTTATGTGCAGGGAAATATTTTTCAGAGAAGTAGTAGACCATATCCTAGGGGCTACGCACACAACCAGGAGCAAGAGAAGTGAAGCAAGTCTTAGCATCATCCTTTAGCAAGAAAGGAAACAACTTGAGGATATAGTAGTGGCGGATCTTTTCCTCACTAGTGAATACGGTGGCTATATTGTGCAGTTTGGTAAGATGGGCTACAACCGTTTCAGACTCATAACCGTGAAAAGGATCAGATTCGACGAGAGTGATTAACTTAGGGTCGACAGAGAATTCATAATCCTTATCGGTCACAAAGATAGGCGAAGTTGCAAACTTCGGTTCGTATTTCATCCTAGCGTTCAAAGATTTTTCTTTCCACTTGCGGAGTAAATTCTCAACATCATAGTTATCCTTACAAGCAAGAAAGTCCTCATCTATCTCTCCCTCCATAACATAACACTCAGGCATATCAAGAAATTCATATCTAGGAGAGCTAGTTCTAGCAGGCAAAATAGAAGGTTCTACTTCAATAGTATCAACAGTTTCAGAAGTATCATCACATCTAGCAGCAAGTCTAGCAATTTGTGCATCAAGGGCACCTAGTGGCAAAGCAGTATCAAGCATAGAATCATCATAAGCATCATGGGCAGCAGAAGTAGCATCATCAAGCACAGGCGACATATCAAGATTTCTAGCAGGAGGTGATGTCGCAAACTTACTCATAACTGAAGGTGAATCAAGTGCAGAGCTAGATGGCAGTTCCTTACCTGTCCTCGTAGTTGAGGGCAAGACTTTAGTTCTTGGATCTATCGGATTCCTCATAGTGACCAGCAGACGTAAATCCCAAGTGACTCAGAGAATATAGCTGTGCCTCCCCGGCAACGGTGCCAGAAAAAGGTCTTGATAACCCACAAGTATAGGGGATCGCAACAATTTTCGAGGGTAGAGTATTCAACCCAAATTTATTGATTCGACTCAAGGGGAAGCCAAAGAATATTCTCAAGTATTAGTAGTTGAGTTGTCAATTCAACCACACCTGAAAGATTTAGTATCTGCAGCAAAATATCAGTTGCAAGGCGGTATGATAGCAGTAGTAGCAACATAGTAACAGTAGCAGCAGAGTAACGTAGCAAGGACCAGTAGGAAAAACTCGTAGGCATTGGATCGGTGATGGATGATTATGCCAGATGCTATTCATCATGCAACAGTTATAACATGGAGAGATAAGTAACTAGCTCTAGTTCGTCAATCCAATGTAGGCATGTATTCCGTATGTAGTCATACGTGCTTAGGGAAAAGAACTTGCATGACATCTATTGTTCATCCCTCCTGTGGCAGCGTGGTCCTAATGGAAACTACGGGATACTAAGGTTCTCCTTTTAATAAAGAACCGAACCAACGCATTAACTCTTAGTGAATACATGAACTCCTCATACTATGGTCATCTCCGGGAGTGGTTCCGGCTATTGTCACTCCGGGGTTGCCGGGTGATAACACATAGTAGGTGACTACAACTTGCAAGATAGGATCAAGAACACACATATATTGGCGACAACATAATAGGTTTAGATCTTAAATCATGGCACTCGAGCCCTAGTGAGAAGCATTAAGCATGGCAAAGTAGTAGCAACATCAATCTCAGAACATAGTGGATACTAGGGATCAATCCCCGTGAAAACTAACTTGATTACATGATAGATCTCATCCAACCCATCACCGTCCAGCAAGCCTACGATTAGATTACTCATGAACGGTTTAGAGCATCATGGAATTGGCGATGAAGGAAGGTTGATGATGACGATGGCGATGATTTCCCCTCTCCGGAGCCCAGAACGGACTCGAGATCTGCTCTCGAGATGAAGAACAGGAGGTGGTGGCGCCTTCGTATCGTAAAACGCGATGAACTCTTCTCCTTGATTTTTTTCCGGACGAAACGGACTAAATAGAGCTGGATTTGGAGGCGGTGGAGCGTTGTGGGCCTCATAAGCCTACCAGGCTCGGCCAGGGGGCCCGCGCCTGGTGGGCTTGTGGGCTCACAGCTCCACTTCCTCCGCTGATTCTTGCGCCAGTATTTTTCATATATTCCACAAAAATTCTCCGTAAATTTTCAGGTCATTCCGAGAACTTTTATTTCTACGCAAAAACAACACCATGGCAATTCTGCTGAAAACAGCGTTAGTCCGGGTTAGTTCCATTCAAATCATGCAAATTAGAGTCCAAAACAAGGGCAAAAGAGTTCAGAAAAGTAGGTACGATGAAGACGTATCAGGGCCCCACTAGACACCACACCATGCTAGAGGGGCCTGGATCGCCCTGATGTCTAGTGGGCTACTGTGGCACCTCCTCCGATGGATCTTTGTTCCAATATTTTTTATATATTCCAGAAAAAATCGCCAAAAGATTCCATTCCATTCTGAGAACTTTTATTTTTGCACAAAACAACTCCATGGTAGTTCTGCTAAAAACATCATGAGTCCGGGTTAGTTTCATTAAAATCATGCAAATTAAAGTCCAAAACAAGAGCAAAAGCGGTAGGGAAAGTAGATACGATGGAGATGTATCAACATGAAGTCAATAATTATGCTATGAAATTACATCCTACTTGTGTTGCATTATTAGGTGTTAGTTATGCTTAATGTACGCTTATGATGGTTTTCGTTCTTTGGTTGGGTGCTTCTCAATCTATTTGCTAGCATTCACTTATACTAAGCAGGAATGTTGCTTATGCATCCAAATCCTAAACCCAAAGTTGTGCCAAATGATTCCACCATACCTATCTATATGCGTTATCTCAGTGTCGTTCTAAGTAAATTTGTATGTGCCAACTCTAATGTTCAAAATAAACTTATGTTTTGTGTGCCCACATCGCTCATGAAGCGGCGATGGGTGGCCGATATCTTCCATGTTAAGTAGGTTATTCTCAAGCTGAGTGTTTATTTACTTGTCATTGCATGAGTATGGCGTTAATAGGGATGCCTAGTCCCGAAATGCAAAGAAAAATTATTTTCTGTTTTCAAATAACAAATTCTTGGAAAGTGTTGGTATGGACGGTACCCGTGGATGCGTCTAGCCATGGAGTGTGAAATAATGGTGGATAAAGGAATAAACTTTATTTTCAGTTTGGCAACCGCCTATGGTTTGTTTAGCGTGGAAGATATTCGGAACTCTTAGTCGTTCTCGTTGACAGGAAAAGCATGTCACACAAAATAATGTTATCTCTCAATTTAAGATCTGAGCTCGGACACCTCTACAAATCTGTGCTTCCCTGTGCGAAGGGCCTATCTATTTACTTTTTTGCAATTTTTATTTTTTTATTTGAGTCTCCATCTTCTCTTATAAAGAACCAATTATGGAACACTGTTATCATACTTGAGCATTGGATGTAGCTTATACTTGGGTGTGTTGCATGAATGGATCAATGCGTGAGCATGATGGGCTAGGGATAGCGTTCTTTAGCATTGATATTTTGAAAGACTTTGTCGCTTGTTGATATGCTTGGGTATTAAAGTTTTCTTGTCAAATTATAAACAATTGCTTTGAATCATTCAAGTCCAAATGTCCATGCTACAAAAGAAAAGACTATATGACGAATATGATAGGTAGCATTCCACATCAAAAATACTATTTTCAATTGGTACTTTATCATGATGAGTTTTATAAGAAATAGTTACTGTTATAATGCTAGGAAAATTGATTGAAATTATCATCGATCAAACCGCACTATGCTAGCATTCACACCTCATGAATTATTTCTTTTATCATTTACGTACTCAAGGACGAGTAGGAATTAAGCTTGGGGATGCTGATACGTCTCCAATGTATCTATAATTTATGAAGTATACATGCCATGTTTACAACAATTTTATATGGTTTTGGTATGATTTGAATGGAACTAACCCGAACTGACGCTGTTATTAGCAGAACTGCCGAGCAGTTTTGTCGAAAGGAGCACGGTACTACCGCCCCCAGCACGGTAGTAAAATTTCACTACCACTGGGAGAGCGGTACTACCGCCCCCCTAGCATGGTAGTAATTTTTTACTACCGCTGGGGGAGCGGTACTACCGCTGGGCGAGCGGTACTACCTCTAGCCAAGCGGTACTACTGCGATGACAACGGTACTACCGTGCCGCCCCGACCTCGGGGGTTATTTAAGGTGCAGGGGAGGCAGTTTTTTCCCCTTTCCCATTATCCCAAGTTCTTCTTCCTTTCTCTTTCTCCTCTCTGAAGGTGCTACCCAAGGAAGTCGCCGGATCTCCCTCTCCGGCCACCCTTCTCCGATTCCGATCAGTGGGATCCTCTCCCACGTGCCATGGACCTCGATACTGCCCCTCTTTTCCTTCGCTTTTGCTTAAGTTTTGTTGGATCTAGGGGTTAGGGGCATGTATATTTTTTGTTCTTCATGGCACACTTCCATCTTCCTATAGGGATTGGAGAGTTCTTGGGTCGCATAGTATCATGTAGTAGGGTCTCTCGTGTGTAGGGATGCTCAGTAGTCCCGGATCTGAGGTTTTGTTTCAAAAGATTCGAGTTTTTAGGCTGCATACACCTGTCACATCTGGGATTCTGGTTCCCGTGCGGTACTACCGCCCCTCCCGGAGCGGTACTACCGCTGGGCAGCGATACTACCGTTGTTAGAGAGGTAGTAAAAATTTACTACCGCTCCATGAATGGTACTACCACTGCCTGAGCGGTAGTAAAATTTTACTACCGCTCCAGCAGCAGTACTACCGCTCCTATGGTAGCACACACTTTTCCCTCTGTTTTTTTGGATATTCCGATCATTCTTGATCGTTGCCTTGATGTTTTCTGCCCTTCGTGTTGTGTTTGCTTTTTGCGTATCATAGATGGTGGTTCCAGGCGCTCTAACCCTCCTTGGGGTGCGAGCTCCAAGCGTCCCTCCTCAGATGTTCCTGAAGGTTCTAAAGCACCCAAGCGCAATTTCAAGAAGACTGCTCACAAGCCGAGAAACACAGTTGACCGGAACACCATGCCACTTGCTGAGTTTCAGTTGCGTCGCAAGGTCAATCCCTACAACAGCAATAGGGAACAACTCCCTGGAGGTGATATGTTTTAGAAGAAAGACCAGTTTCTTATCTTTGAAGATGTCATCAAAACGAAGAAGAATATGTATGTTCTAGTGCAGTAGATTGATCTCAATCATTTGAACAAAGACCTTGCTTACTTTGGGGAGGTTCTATCTGTAAGTGCATCTAGTGCCCCTTAGTGATTTTGGTGGTTTGAAGACTTATAGGTTAAGTATCTAATGTGTTCATGAGTGTACACATGATCTATAAGTCGCTGAGGAGTTTGAAATATTCGATGAATATCGACCCCTAAAAATGTATATCTTCGGCTGAAGAAATTGGTCTGAAGCTGAAGAATTGAATCGTGAAGGATTTGCGATAAAATTGATATTCCTCATGAAGATATTGAAATTGAGGAATTCGGCGTGTCCTAAAGAAAATCAATCTGAAGACTTCGAAGCATGAAGATTTATCCTTTCTGTTTTATTTTCTTCACACTTGAGTAATAGGAACACCGTACTGTTAAAGGGGGTCAAGGTAACACTTCGGAATGAATTTCCTCATGTTGCTCAACCCAAGCCTAATCCTACCAAAAGCCTCAAGTGAGGAATATGAGAGACATGAGGACTCTCACAGTTGAGGGTCCCGACCGTTACCGCAAGTCGCGCCGCATCATTGGTCTTATCCACACCAACGGTCATATTATTTAAGGGCATTAATGTCAAATCATGTTGGGATGCTCCCAGACTATAAATAGCCGCCCCCCCCACAACCATTAGCTGGTTGGTTGCTCCGTTAGAAACTGACACTTGTCATAAGAGCAACCCAAATTCCTCAGAGTCTTCGAGAGTAATTCATTAGTGAGGAAATACACCAAACACCAAACCACAAACCGAAAACCAAGTGATTGAGCATCACTGAAGAAGTTGTTCCTGTGTGGGACTGAAGCCTTTTACCTTTGAGGACCGTGCATCCTCCAAACGGTTAGGTGTCATGGTCTAGAGCAATCCAGCAGTCAATTGTGGATCGCCAGGTGACCAAGTTTGTGAGGGTTTGGAAGTCTGCCCTGAAGACTTACCACGAGTGTTGGACGAGGACTATGTGTTCTTAGCCCAAGGAGAATACGGTAGGGACTGTGTGTCCCGGGACTGTGTGTCCCGGGACTGTGTGTCTTTTGGTTTCAATACCAAGCCGCTCCAAACCAGATGTACAACTGTCACAGCAGTTGGAACTAGGTCATCAACCACTATCTTCACTGTGAAACGGGTTCTATTTGTTCAACCCTTTACATTCCTCAGATTGTGTGTTGATGATTTTCACTGTCACTGTTTGAAGAATTTGCTGAAGACTTTCTCTGAAATTCCTCAACCCCAAATTCTTCACGCGAGTTAATCCTCATCTGTTTTTCTCCGTGCCTGTGTACTGTGCAAACTGTTTTCCTTATTCTTCACCGTGAAAAACTGTTGTAGTGATACTTTGCACTCCTGATCCTTTTGCTGTTTCCGCTGCAACTTAGTCATCAGTGAGGAATTTCCTCAAAAGGAATTTCCTTAGTGATGAAATTCTAAAAATCTCCTATTCACCCCCCTCTAGTCGATATAACGCACTTTCAATTGGTATCAGAGCAAGATACTCCCTTGTTCTGTGTGATTTTGGTTTAACCACCTGGAGTTTTAGTTATGTCGACTGCAGGCATGATCAAGGTTACTGCAGCATGCCTACTTTCGGAGGAAAGGACTTTCCCTTCTGGAAGACCAAGATGCAGATGCATCTACAAGCTATCGAGAACGATCTGTGGTCTATTGTGGAACATGGCGTCCCTATCGTCACTGCTACTATCTCTGCTGCTGAAGTGAAGAAATTCAAGCAACTTGACTCTCAAGCAAAGAGTATCATCTATGGCCATCTGAGCAAAGGTCAGTATGGCAGAGTGAGTGCTTTGGGATGAGCAAAAATTATCTAGGAAAGGCTATCCAAAGTTAATGAAGGAGTATCAACCGAGCGTGATTCTCGTGTTGATGTTCTTCGCAATCTCTTCAATCGCTTCAAGAGGCTTGACAATGAAAGCTGCCAAGATACCTTTGATCGCCTCACTGACATATCAAATGAACTGCAAGCACTAGGAGCTTGAGACATTACTGATCACGAAGTTGTGAAGAAACTGCTAAGATCTTTGGATTCTTCATTTGATACTTTAGTTCTGATGATTCAAGAGAGACCAGACTACAAGATGCTTGATCTAGCTGATATACTCTAAAGACTCAATACTCATGAATTCCAACAAGAAGAAAAGAGAGATCTATATGGACCAAGCTATTCTAGACCACGTGCACTAAAGGCCAAAGCAATTTCCTTATCTGAAGAAGAAGACTCGGATGGTAGCATTGGTGATCCTGAAGAATTTGGACAGGAACTTGCGATGCTCGTGAGGAAATTCCAGAAGTTTACACGACGCGACCAGTTTGGTAAATCTTCAAGAAGAGATATGAGGAAATCAGAATCTTCATCTCAGGACTACAAGAAAAGAACCTGCCACAAATGCAAGAAATCAGGTCACTACATTGCTGATTGTCCTCGTTGGGGAAAGGAATCAAAGAACAAGAAATACAAGGATGAAAGTTCTGATGTCTCAAAGAAAAAGAAGAAATCTTCAAAATCCTCATCCTCAAAGTCCTCATCGCACAAGAAGACTAGTTTCAGAAAGGCTCGGGCACTTATTGGCAAGGAAATGGATTCCGAGGCAGAAATCCGAGGAATGTGATGAAGAGGAGGGTTCTGGTGAAGACTCATAATCTGGAAAGGCTAGCCTTGCACTTGCAACCACATTCGTCAGCAAGTCAATCTTCAACCTTGAAGAAAATGATAACACCATCCACACTGATGACTATGCCCATGACTTCGCTCCAACCTATTGCTTCATGGAAAAAGGTTCAAATGTACCGAATGATGCTTCCTCCTCTGATTCAAGTGACTGTGAACCTGATGATTATAAAAACCCAGTTAGAGTAAACATGCTATCATTGCCACGAAACAACAAACTGCCCTGGAAAAGCTTCAGAAACTGCTAGATAGAAGTGATGATCTGTTGAATGATGAAATGAATCTTACCCAAATCCTCACTGAAGATATGAAAAGTCTTCAGTCCAGATTTGATAATCTTCAAGATCGTCATGTTACACTCCTCGCTGATCATGAGAAATTTTCCTATGAATTTCTTCAAAGGAAGCTTGATCTTGAGAAGCTGAGGATTTCTCATGATGATCTTCGTATGGGAAATGATTCATTACTAGCTCAACAGATCAGTGCTGCTCAAGCTGAATTCATTCCTCCATGTCTTAAATGCATCGAACATGAAACTGCTAATTCTTCACGAGAATCATCAAATGCTTCTATTGCTACAAATTCTTCAACTGCTCCTGTAGTGTCAAATTCCTCACTTGAGGAAACCACAAATGTCACTGATGAAAATGCAGGGCTGAAGGAATTGTATGTGACATGCATATACAAAAGTCTCAAAGGACACCAAACCCTTTGTGATGTGCTCAAAAAGCAGATCTTGAACAGGAACCCGAGGAAAGAAGGAATTGCCTTTGAGAGGAAATTGAATGCTGATGGATCTTATTGGAAACCTGAGCAGTATCCCAAAACCTCATGGGTTGCTGCTACTGGGCCTCCTTTTGATCCATCCAATCTAATAGGCTTTTCATGTGAATTATCCTATTCCTCAGATGAGTCATTTGACTCCAACTATAAACTATTAAAAAATCAATCTGATGAAGTATTTGCTCGATATGTTGGAACTAACTGCAGGAATGGGCCTCCCCTGAGGAAAATCTGGGTTCCCAAAAGTTGCCTTGAAAATCTTCAGGTGAATGTCCTCATGACACCACCTATGAAGAATTTGAACCCCAGATAAAATTCCTCAGGAGGACCAAAGTCTTCAAGAGGATCAAAATCCTCAACTGGTCAAAACTATGCTCGTACCCGGGCTAATGCTTCTAACATGCAGGGAAATTACAAGGAATGTGAATATGAGCGTTATTCTTCAAATCATTATGTTCATAAATCCTCAAGTAAGTTCTCTGCATATTCATTTGAGTACTTTAACCCCCTACTGTTAAGAGAAGTGCATTAGCTTCAATGCCCCCTTTCTCATATGGTGCTCGCAGGATGATGAATGCTTTACCACCCTTCAGATATGGGTGGTGAAGAAATTGAACTAATCACTTCTCCAGGTCAGGTCTCCGGATGAAAATCATCATCTAAAGAATTTGCTGGAGACCTGGGAAAATGCTTGATAGGACGCAAGCTAATATTGATGAAATAGAAATATTTCACACGTCCTTATAATTCTGTTTATGATGAAATTCCTATCTGATGAAATTGATATCATATTCTTCAAAGCTGAAGCATATGAGATGGTAAGCTGTACTAATTCATCTGCAGGATGACAAACCCAAGAGTACTGAGTGGGTTCTTGATAGTGGCTGCGCACATCACATGACTGGTAACAAAAGCTTGCTAATGAATATGCCACTAACTCCATCACCCGTGAAGCAAATCACATATGCTGACAAAGGTAAAAGCAAGGTATTGGGACTTGGCAAATTGGCTATTTCCAAGGATAGACACATGGACAAAGTGATGCTTGTTGAATCCCTTGGATTTAACCTCATATCAGTCTCAATGCTTTGTCATCTTGATATGATTATTATCTTTGGAAGATATAGATGTGTTGTCATCATGGAATCTGACAGATCCAAAGTCTTCGAAGGTGTTAGAAGAGGGGATTTGTACATTGTTGATTTCTCTACAGGTCCTCAACCATCCACTTGCTTACTAGCAAAAACCTCAGAAGGGTGGCTGTGGCATCAAAGACTCGTTCATGCAGACATGAGGAATTTGCATACGCTCGCGAAGAAGAAGCATGTCATCGGGATCGAATCAGTCAAATTCCTCAAGGACCACCTCTGCGGTGCTTGTGAGTCTGGGAAAATGACCTGATCCAAGCACCCCTCGAAGACTATCATGACCACTACTCGTTCATTTGAATTGCTTCACATGGATCTATTTGGACCTACTTATTACTCCACTCTAACAAATGTAGCATCTTTATATGGCTTTGTCATAGTTGATGATTATTCCAGATATACATGGGTGCATATCATTTTATATAAAATTGAAGTGCAGGAAGTCTTCAAACGACTTTCTTCAAGGGCCTTGACAAACTTAGGCATCAAGATCAAACACATCAGGACTGATAATGGAACAGAGTTCAAAAACACTGGTCTTGATAATTATCTTGATGAACTTGGTATTACTCATGAATTGTCTGCTCCTTATACTCCTCAACAGAATGGAGTCGTCGAAAGGAAGAATAGGACTCTCGTTGAGATGGAAAGAACCATGCTTGAAGAATATCAGACTCCTCGTCGCTTTTGGCCTGAAGCAATCAACACTGCATGCCATATCATCAAGAGGGTATATCTTCACAACTTCCTCAAGAAAACCTCATATGAACTCCTCACAGACAAGAAACCCAATGTAAGTTATTTCAAAGTCTTCGGTGCAAAATGTTGGATTAGAGATCCTCACCATAGCTCAAAGTTTGCACCTAAGGCACATGAGGGTTTTATGCTCGGTTATGGAAAGGACTCGCACACCTACAGAGTATTCAACAACTATCACAACAAGGTTGTTGAGACTGTAGATGTGCGGTTCGATGAAACTAATGGCTCGCAAAGAGAGCAATTGCCTCCTGATCCAGATAAGCTGTCTCCTGATGAAGCAATAAAGCTCAAAGCTACTGAAGACATTGTTCCCACTGAGGAAATTGATGAAGAAATCGTTCCCAGCACTGATGAAAATCAAGAAGATGCTCTTGAGGAAATTGCTCCAGTACCAATTCCTCAGCCCAGACGAAATCCTCAACCAGCTCATCTGAGTATTGCAAATGAAATGGAACTTGACAAAATCCTCAATGACATTAACGCGCCAGGTCCTCTCACTCGCTCAAAAGGTTCACACTTAGTGAAGTTTTGTGGGCATTTCTCCTTTGTGTCTATCACAGAACCTTCAAAAGTTGCTGATGCTTTCATGGAACCGGAGTGGATCCAAGCCATGCAAGACGAACTTCTTCAATTCAGGCTGAATGACGTATGGGAGCTCGTCACACGACCAGATCCTCGCAGGCACAATATCATCGACACAAAGTGGATTTTCCGAAACAAGAAAGATGAGGATGGTCAAGTGGTGAGGAATAAGGCACTACTTGTAGCCCAAGGCTACACACAGGTTGAAGGAATATATTTCGATGAAACTTTTGCACCTGTTGCTAGACTTGAAGCTATTCGAATACTACTTGCTTATGCTAATCATCATAACATAATCTTATATCAAATGGATGTGAAAAGTGCATTCCTCAATGCTAAGCTTGAGGAAGAAGTATATGTTGCTCAGCCCCCAGGTTTTGAGGATCCAAAGAATCCAGACAAAGTCTTCAGACTCAAAAAGGCGCTCTATGGTCTCAAGCAAGCCCCGCGGGCATGGTATGATACATTGAATAATTCCTCATGAAGAAAGGCTTCAAACCTGGTTCACTTGATCCAACTCTTTTCACTAAATCCTATGATAATGAACTATTTGTGTGCCAGATATATGTCGATGATATCATATTTGGCTGTACTGACAAACGTTACAGTGATGAATTTTCTTACATGATGAGTGAAGAATATCAGATGTCTATGTTGGGGGAGCTGAAATTCTTCTTAGGTCTTCAAATTTGTCAACAAAGCAATGGAATCTTCAGATCACATGAGAAATACCTAAAGGATGTTCTGAGGAAATTCGACATGCATGAATGCGAAGTGCCAAGACTCCAATGCCTACCAACGGCCACCTCTGCAGTGACCAAAATGGTAAAGAATTTGATCAGTAGGTATATCGCTCCATGATTGGCTCTTTACTATATTTATGTTCATATAGGCTAGATATAATGCTTAGTGTTTGCATGTGTGCATGTTTTCAAACAAAACCGAAGGAATCACACCATAAGGCTGTGAAGCATATTCTTCGATACTTAGCTCACACACCAACACTAGGATTATGGTACCCCAAGGGCTCAAATCTTCATCTTGTGGGATATTCTGATTCTGACTATGCTGGTGACCGTGTGGATTGCAAGTCAACCTTTGGCACATGTCATTTCCTTGGAAGATCACTAGTCTGCTGGTCCTCAAAGAAGCAGAACTGCGTTTCACTCTCCACTGCCGAAGCTGAGTACATTGCTGCTAGTTCATGCTGTGCTCAATTGCTATGGATGAAGCAAACCCTCAAGGACTACGGCATCAACATGAAGAATGTGCCTCTCTACTGCGACAATGAGAGTGCAATCAAGATTGCATACAACCCAGTACAACACTCGAAGACCAAGCACATCCATATTCATAATCATTTTCTTCGGAACCATGTCCTCAAGGGCAATATCCTCATCGACCATGTGAATACTGACGATCAACTGGCAGATATCTTCACTAAGCCCTTGGATGAGAAAAGGTTTTGCAAGTTGTGGTGTGAGCTAAATATCTTAGAATCTTCAAATGTTTTGTAAAAACATGCACACATCCTAACACTTATGCAAAATTGATGACTTAGATGTGCAACACACGATGAATCGATTTTCTTCAACCAATGAAGAATATCACTCTTAGTGTGAGGAAATCAACGAAGAAATTGATTCTCAGGGCCCTATGACAATTGTACACGGCGTCTGAAATCAACATTTTTATATGGTGGGTCACGCCACCACCCAACTTGAAATTCCTCAAGTTAAATTTCTTCAAAGCTGAATTTCTTCAAAACAGTTGTTCTTCAAACTTGTTTTTCTTCAAAGCTGAAATTCATCATCATGACGCTTTGTCACAAAATCCTCAAGTTAATCAAAATATTCAAAAACACTTGATGTTTTTCGTTTACCTAGATAAACTGTGATTTCAAAGTCCTCAACAGCATTCACTTATAGCTATTTCTTCAATTTGATATTTCATCAAAGTGAATGTGATCGGACCCTAATTTCCCTCTATGCTACTCTCACCCAGTCTATTCAATTCTTCATATGCATTCTAGTTGAAACTTTGTTCAAAGTCCTCACTGCGTCCTTGCCAGCTGATGATTTTGTAGCAAAATCCTCAAATCTTCAAAAATATTTTTTTGTTACACAGTAACCGAACCCCACTTTCTCCGTTTGGATAACCACGATCTCCACCGCTTCAGTCGTGGGCTACACGTGTCTTGCGGAGACGTAGAGACAGGGGCTATTTGGTCCGATACTTTTGCGCCAACAGTTACCACCTGGCTATAAATATGTCCTCATCTCCCTTCGGTAAAATCTTCTTCGTCCCATCGCCCTCCTGCTACAGCAAAGCTCAAAAGCCCTAGCGCCACCGCTAGAAGTCTCGACGCCGGCGAGGAAAAGCTTGACTGCCTCGACCTCTCCGTAGCCGAAATCACGCCGGAACCGGATCATCTTTGTCCGCCGCCGCCGTAGCTGTCCTCTGTTGCCGAGTTTGGGCGCTGTGGACTCGCACCGAAGAGCATCTACTCCTACTTCCTTCTCTGTTCTTCGTGCGCGCTATATAGGGTAAATAAAAACCCTATTTTTACAGCTCTTTCGATCTACTAGTTTACCTTAGATGTGTGAAGTCTGTTTTTCCTCAAGTATCCATCAGTTTCTTTTCCTCAAACATTGCTTATTCCTCAACTATTGGTGAATTTCACTAAGCATCTAAAATCTTCACGAGATTCCTCAATTGTGCAAATTTTTGAATCTGTACAACTCTGGAACCCAAGAACAGTGTGCTTAGACGAATTCCTCATCCACTGGTCAAATTCCTCAACTTTAAATTTTTTCATTTCATCAAATCTGAGAACGCATATGACCTCTCCAAATTCCTCGCAACTATACTCTGTTCACAGGTACAAAAATGTGAGCTGATGAATCTCTAGGTTCTCATCAACTTAACTCATTTGCAGCGTTTCTTGAAGAAAATCTGCAAGTTTCATCAGAATCCTCAAGAGTTCAATTTCCTCAGCAAAAGCCTCAGCTGAAGAAAATGGAAGATGAAAGGAAGCAAAAGGGTGGCAAGTGGCTCAAGCAAAACACTGCCATTGATATCCCTGAGGATATATACTTGGAATACTGCACGCCTGATGAGCAAGAGACTATGCCCAAGAGGAAGATAAGGCTTCAAAAGATAGAACGCCGATGGGCTAAGGAGTGGAAATAATACAAATTCGTCACTCCCAAGTACGCGGAGAAATTCGCTCTGAAGTCTCCTGGAAAACGGCCTCCTCTTGAGTATTATCAGGATGCACACCCCTCAAGCCTCAAGACAATTGATGACTATCCTGAAGAAAAGTCAAAACATTTGTCAAAGCTTCAGAAGCAAGCAGAAGCCATCGTGAGGAAATTTAATGAAGAATCTGCTGCTGCTGCAACTGCCGCCACCTCCTCGGCATCTGAAACTTCTGGTACGGCCATTCCTCGAATAAAGTCTGTGCCACCGAAACAAAAGGCTTCAAAGCCTCAGGAGAAAATGCCTCCTTAAGCTGCACCAACATCCGCACCAAAACCCTCAACCTAACACCTGATGCACTTGTGTCCACACAGACAGAATTAAAGACTTTGACTGACAAGTACACTAAGCTCTCTGATCGTCAAAGTCTCAAGAACAATTTCATCAAACTTGCTACTAATGCTCAGCTTGATCAAGAATACGCACGGGGTATTCTCGGTATGAAAGGTTATCTTGGAGATCAAGCATTTTGTGGTCCACTTCACGGATAGGATCCGAAAAGCAACGACTGAGTTGCGAGACGTGGAAGACATCATGAACCTTGGAAAGATGCGGAGGAAGTTCCAATTGGTAGGCAACTTCTCCTCGTTTGGCAAGAATGTGAAAAGGACCAATGTAACGAGGAGCCAACTTGCCCTTGATACCGAATCGATGGGTACCCTTCAAAGGTGTAACCCGAAGGTAAGCCTTCTCGTCAACTTCAAAGGTCACAGCCTTATGATGACGATCATATTGGCTCTTTTGACGAGACTGGGCTGTTTTCAACTTTTCACGAATAATGCGAACCTGCTCTTCTGCATCCTGGATCATATCCGGGCCAAAGAGTTGTCTCTCTCCGGTTTCTGACCAATTAAGAGGTGTTCGACATCTTCGTCCCTAGAGAACTTCAAAAGGAGCTTTGCCCAAGCTTGATTGATAACTATTTTTATAAGCGAATTTGGCAAATGGAAGGCACTTCTCCCAATTCATACCGAATGATATAACACAAGCTCAGAGCATATGTTCTAGGATTTTATTCACTCTTTCTACTTACCACTTGATTGGGGATGGAAAGCAGTGCTAAAAGACAAGTGAGTCCCCATGGCATTCTGAAAACTTTCTCAGAAGCGAGAAGTAAAGATACTCCCACGGTCCGAGTTAATCTCCAGGGGAACACCATGAAGAGACACTATTCGAGAGATATATAACTCTGCTAGCTGGCTAGCTATTATACTCTCACGAATGGGAAGAAAATGAGCCACTTTAGAAAGACGGTCAATGACCAAAAATATAGCATTATTTCCTTTCTTGGTCTTGGGAAATCCGGTAATGAAATCCATACTAACTTTATCCCATTTCCATTCAGGAATAGCTAGAGGTTGAAGGGTGCCAGTAGGCCTTTGATGTTCTGCCTTAACTCGACGACAAACGTCGCAGTTAGCAACGAACTCAACAATTTCTCTCTTCATCCTAGTCCACCAGAACCTCTGGCGTAGGTCCTGATACATCTTAGTACTACTGGGATGAATGGTGAGAGGAGAATCATGGGCCTCCTTAAGGATTAACTGCCTTAGATGTGGGTTCCTAGGAACCACTAGACGATTCTGGAAGAACACAACACCTTGATCGTTCATGGAAAATTCTTTAGCGTTTCTGCTAAAAATATTCTCCTTGATCCGTGATATACCCTTGTCACGCTTTTGGCCAGCTATAATTTGATCCTCAAGGGTAGGCTTCGCCACCAGGGTAGAAAGGAATCCTTGAGGAACAATATGAAGATTCAACTTCCGAAAGTCCTCATAGAGATGTGGTTGACCTTGTTGTAGCATCAAATTGTTACAATAAGATTTACGACTTAGTGCATCAGCCATAACATTGGCCTTCCCCGGGGTGTAAGTTATCCCTAAGTCGTAATCCGAGATCAACTCAACCCACCGTATTTGCCTGATATTCAAATCCGGCTAGGTGAAGATATATTTCAGACTTTGGTGATCAGTGAATATTTCGCAACGATTACCCAGAAGGTAATGTCGCCAGGTTTTTAGTGCATGGACCACAGCTGCAAGCTCAAGGTCATGTGTGGGATAATTATCCTCATGTGGACGCAACTGTCGAGCTGCGTATGCGATCACATGACGATCTTGCATGAGAAGCAACCTAATCCTTGTCGCGAGGCGTCGCAATAGATAACAAAGTCCTTAGAAAAATCTGGTGGTAGCAACACAGGTGCGGAAGTCAGGCGTCTTTTCAGTTCCTGAAAACTATGCTCACACTGTGGTGTCCACTGGAACTTTTTATCCTTCTTGAGGAGTTCAGTTAGAGGCTTTGCAACCTTGGAGAAATTCTCGACAAAGCGGCGACAATAGCTCGCTAGACCAAGAAAACTCCTAACTTGATTAACCGATTCAGGTTGAGTCCAATCAAGGACAACTTGAACTCTCTCGGGATTGACAGCAATACCCTTACCAGAGATTACGTGACCTAGATAGGTCACTTCTGGTAACCAAATTTCACATTTTGAAAACTTGGCATAAAGGCGATGCTCTTGAAGTTTCATCAATACCAGCCTTAGATGCTCGGCATGTTCTTGTTCGTTCTTCGAGTAGATGAGAATATCATCGAGGCATACCACGACGAATTTATCCGAATACTCCATGAAGATTAAATTCATCAAACAAGAGAAGGTGGCTGGGGCATTGCTTAAACCGAAGGACATGACGGTGTACTCGTATTGGCCATAACGAGTAACAAAAGACGTTTTTGGAATGTCCCCGTTCTTGATCTTGATTTGATGGTATCCCAACCTCAAATCCATTTTGGAGAAGACTGAGGACCCAGCGAGCTGATCGTACAGATCGTTGATCCTGGGGAGCGGATACTTGTTCTTTATGGTGACCATATTAACCGGTCGGTAATCTACAACCATCCAATCCGTTCCGTCTTTCTTCTTGACGAAGAGGACGGGGCAAGCCCAAGGAGAAGAGCTAGGACGAATGAAACATTTATGCAAGGCCTCATCTAGTTGCTTCTTAAGTTCGGCTAGCTCCAGGGGTGCCATCTTATATGGTCTTCTAGCTATTGGGACAGTTCCCGGAACAAGATCTATCACAAACTCTACATCTCTGTTAGGTGGAATTCCTGGCAGTTCCTCTGGAAAGACATCCGGAAAGTCACGGACTACCGGAATGTCTTCAAATTCCGGAATAGGGTTGGCATTTAAGGAATAGAGTTGGCATTTGGCAACTCGAGTAGAGACACTTACTATCTCACCCGAGGGATGGGTAAGCTGGACATTTCTAGAATGAGTATCAATCTTGGCATAGTGAGCTGACATCCAGTCTATACCCAAGATGATATTAATATTCAAAGATTTCAAGGCTATCAATGAGGCTAGAAAAACTAGTCTGTCTACTAGAATTTCATTGTCATAGGTTATCCTAGAGGTTTGCCATTTACTACCAGGAGTTTGGACAACCAATGGAATTGGCATATCACAAAAAGACATGTTATGCAACTGTGCATAACTTTGTGAAATGAAGGAATGAGAAGACCCAGTGTCAAAGAGAATAGACGCTGGGTGATGATTAACAAGAAGCGTACCCAGTATGACGTCGGGATCCTCTGCAGCTTCTTCTGCTGAGACATAGTTCACACGGCCACGTGCAGGAGTTGGCTTCACATAGTAAGCTTTGCCCGACGAACTTTCCCGGTTGCTTGGCACCCACATTTTGAGGACACTCACGGGAGTAGTGCCCTGGTTCTCCACACTTGTAGCATATCACTTGGTTGGCACGTGGTGCAACATTGTTAGCTGGACCACCATAAGTTTTTGCTGGAGGGTTGGTCTGATTCGTCTGAGGCGCCACGTAGGATGGCCTCGGAGTGTATCTTGGCGACAGAGAACTGTTCGGAACCCACCGCCTGCGTTTGGGAAACGCGGAACCAGAAGACGAGCCAAAGTCACGGGAGTGCTTCCTTGTGGCTTCAAAGTCAGTATGACTAGTCTCGGCACTTATCGCCTTGTTGACCAGGGCTTGAAAGCTTGCACACTCTTGGAGGCGCAGATCACGACGAAGCTCAGGGCTCAGACCCTTACGGAATCTTGCTTGCTTCTTGGCGTCAGTAGACACCTCCTCTGTTGCATAGCGGGCGAGGTTACCGAACTCGCAGCTATAGGCATCCACGGTCAACTTGCCGTGAGTGAAGGCACAGAACTCCTCTCTCTTTCTGTCCATCAGGCCCTCTGGAATATGGTGCAGACGAAAAGCTGCACTGAAGTCTGCCCATGTGGCTGCTGGTTCAGCGGGACGCATAGCTTCAAAGTTCTCCCACCACAGATTGGCGGGTCCTTCCACGAAATACGCCGCAAAGGTCACCTTGTCGGCCTCAGAAACATTCGCAGAGCGAATCTTGCGTGAGATGCTGCACAGCCAGTCATCAGCGTCGAGGGGATCGATAGAATGATGAAACTTTGGAGGATTCAGCTTCACAAAGTCGTTGAGGGACACTGCAACATTCCTAGGCCGACGAGCCGTATTCTGCTCAATACGTTCTAATAGTCGGTTGGTCTCCCTTTTGTTCCTCTCTGCCTCAAGCATATCTTCCGCTAGAGAGGGCGGGTGAGGCACGTCTTCCTGCGACGCTTGACTACACTTGCCTTGCTCATGAGCAGGGGCACGGTTCAACCTGGTGAACACCATCCTGACAAACAAACTCACAGCTTAGACCAATATCATATCAATACTAGCTATGGATTAAGAATGTACTGAACACACGTAATGCGGAAATGAATATCCGAACAACATGGTAACAAGCAATTGCTATATATACACCATGGTTCATACACACCCTTACATAGTTCAGTACAACCTTAACCGGAGAGCAAACTACTGAAATTATGAAACTACTCATCAGAGGCTTACAAGCTTCCTATACATTATTTATCTAGGCCTTCGGAATTCATTTCACATCACAGGCATACTTCACAAGTCACACAGGACTGTGAACGTACGGCTACTACCATACTATCCTTCCGCTCACAGCTCAGGCATCCGCATAGAACATCTCATAGAGATTACCTCCATGACCTAGAAGCTCAACCTGCGGATCAGGAAACACTCTAGCCCGAGATCCCTGGGATCCATAAGGACACGGATGTGGCCTTGGTCCCCTAACTGGTGGTTAGAGGGGTCCCCGAAGAGGGGTGACTCCTCCTATAGCTGGCCAGTCAACGTGGGCCGGAAGATGGGTCCTAACAGGGTTCAGCATATCCATATCTCCGTACCCTATCTGGACTACCGGTGCCAGCTGCGTCAAAGCCGTCCACAGACGGGCACGGGTAGCATAAAGCTCCATGCGGAGAGCACGAGCATCCCTGTCTCTGTTCTCTAGCATCTCAATAGTGGACTGCAGAAGTGGATCCTCCATAGAAGAATCAAAATAGACTCCGCTGAGGTATCCCTCTTCACCAGGCTGAGAGGCCGGAACATAGCAGAACTCTGAATTTTGCAGCAATGCATGTCTCGCTCTCATAATGGTCATCATTGAATAGGCAACATGTTGTACTGCCATGTCAACAGTGACTCCCAACCCATAGGAACAATGGATTGGCTCCTCAGCTCTAGGGTAGTCTGGAAATACCCTAACAGTGCAGATATACTGGCTCTAGTTGAAGTCTCGGTACTGTTCCTCCACTGTGTACTCGGGGTACCAGCGGTAACCGCACACCGACATCACCCTGACCAGCATGGCCGTATGACCCGGTACATCAATGCACCTGGTCAGACGTACCACCTGACGAGAAGGACGGCCATGCATATGTAAATAGAGAGTAATGCAAAAGCATTAGAGCTCCGAATGCAAAATTGGGCAGCATAACGGCTGTAAATGCTCAAAAACAAATTTTGAGACAACCAAAAATGTAATAGCGTAACCACTCAACTATCAAGTTCAACTCTCTGATCATCAAACTTACTTCCTTTTTCCTAGGAATGGAAGAAACCCAAATATCTCTTGACCCGTAGTCCTATAATCTACCGATCAGAAACACGAGCCTAGAAGAAGATGAGTAACCTAGTCCTTAATTCCCGCAGAAAAGACGAGGATGACCAAAATAGAATAACTTGAGAAGAGAACAAGAATCTTACGTTCCCTTCCACAAACAATTCCCTTATATATAACTAAAGCAATTCTAGACTCAACTTCTACCAGTTTGGCTTAGTAGTCCTACAATCAGTCAGGCTCTGATACCAACGCTGTCGGGACCCCGATCCTAAGCCATAGGAATCCAACCTGTAACACATCGCATCCCTTTGCGGTCTCACGCACGGTTAACCCCACGGCTGCAGCCTTACCTTAGCCGGGACCGTTTGCGTCTTTTGACTCACGTATGCAATTGTGTTTCTAGCATTCCAATGTCAAAGAACCCGGATCGACAAGTCTAGTCATAAACCAAAGTGGTAGTACCGCACAGGGATAGACATACATGACCCAACAAAGCAGGTGTCGGTCACCAGCGAATGTAGACGAGTTGTAGCAAGCTACAAGGACTCCATTACATCACGTGACATTTCCCCAAAGGGGACAGACACAACAGCTAAGAAGGACACATGCCGGTCAACCAATGTGTCCGGAGCAGTAGCGAGCTACCATGGCTCGTTAGATCACAAAGGGGCATTTCCCTGTAAGGAGTGCTACTAAAGTTCACGGCTAGGTAATCGAACCCCATACATATCAAGTATGACACACGTACGCATGGCATACCGATACGTATAGATATATCGATGGCATCACAACATAACCATAAACATACAAGCTTTATTTAAGAGGCTCGGAAAAGCCACACACATAATATTACACGGTAAGGGTCTCACGACCCATCATAGCAGTCATTCAGTTACAAGCCAGCGGAAGTGTTTAAAACTGTCTGAGTACAGACAGGTGCAACTAGAAGGCACATGGCCTGACTATACTACAGACCCAACCTAGGGCCAGATCGTAGCTGGGACACCAGCCACTCGTCGTCGTCGATGTCTATGAAGAACCCTCCATTAGGGTCATTAGAAACCTCTGCAACATTTATTAAGCAAACATGAGTAGGGAGGTACTCAACAAGACTTTAGGATAACTAACTACTCATGCAATGTATCAATAAGGTATGGTGGGGTTTCATGCGGAAAGCCAACATTTGACTCGTGGCTAGACAACTTGCATCTTTAAATAATTTTGACTACTTGATTTCTCGCACACGAGTCCACTAACACCACAACAATACTCCATCGTGGAATCATTCCGTCTCCATACGGAAATGCCTTCCACGACACTCACGCTTATCTTGACAAGTTTATGAGTAGCCATTGAAGTTATCTATGAACAACATATGTCTCCAAGTAGTCCATATCCGCGGACGCGGCTATTCGAATAGATCATAACCCTGCAGGGGTGTACTTCGTCACACACGCTCTCGCCACTTATTGCCATGTGCACGTCATGCACCTCGGCAACCTTCAAGCGGAAGCCCAGTGAGGGAGTCGGCCACGACCGTTAACCACATTAGTACCTAGTCCAGGTCTATCGCCTATCTCAGGGTAACCCGCACGGAAGTCCGGCTGAGGTTTCCGCCACGGCCCCAAACAATGTGCGCAGGGTTCCCAAGCCCACCATCCGGGTGCCACTTGGTACACCGTGCCACTGCCTACCGCATCACAGCCCACCTCTCAGGTCAGCACCATGCACGGCCTCCAGCATGACTATAAACACCAGAAACTACTTGCAACTCCTGGACCGAGTACTAAGCGATTAATAAGTCGAGCGGGGTCATATTTCAGGGCCCATCATGTGGTAGTATCTCGTCTTGGATTAAATACATGGAACTCAGTTCCTAAGGACGGTTCCAATGAAACAACCCGCCATGTACTCCTACACAGCCTTTCACCGGTACCTTTACCAAATTAGGTTGAACACACAACCTTTGCTTACCGAACACATTCTCACAATTCTGTTCATCTCCCAGATGACAGACCATACACAACTCTAAGCATAGCATGCATAGCAGGATAAGACACATCATGGCTCAAGCAACTACCAGGTATGCTAGGTTGCAAGGTTCGGCTATTTACTGTGACAAGGATAGGTCATGCAAAGGAAGTGGGTTCAACTAACGTGGCAAAAGCATTTGGAGCATTTGATCCTAATGCAATAAGTAAGTGCAGGAGCAAGAACATGGGATTTATCGGGATGATCGAAATGGTTGCTTGCCTTGTTGCTCAGAGGAGTGACAATATCCGTCAGACGGATATTCGATGGAATCCGGGGGAGCGGAGCCTACCGAAAGGAATGACAACAATCAATAACAAACATATGCAATCAAGATGATGCATGAGCATGGAATGAGAATGCAATATGGTATACTATTATGGCTAACATGTATTAGGTTTGAAGTTGATTTGAATCAAATTCAAATATCACTTCAAACGAGGTATTCTCGAATACCATTTTAATTGATTCGACCTGATGCTCAGATCAACTTGCTTTTAACATGCATGGGATGACATGTTAGGTTGCTGGTTTGTAATTAGGACAGTGTTTGATCATGTCATTTATAGTGAAATTTAAATATTTGCCAAATTTCATCAACAAAGTATTTATAAGAATTAACTTATTCATTAATCTACATGTTTGGGTTCTGTAACATTTTCAAACATGTTTGAAAATGACATATTCAGATTCCTTGAATTTTTCTGATACTTTTTCATATATAAATTATTTTCATTGGAGTTACAGTTTAATTTCTATGAATTTTTGAAGTTTTAAACATTTCTGGAATTATTTTTATACTGGAAAACCCCTTTATTGCGTCAGCCTGACATCAGCAGGTCAACTGACCTGATCAGGTCAAACCTGACAGGGGGGACCCACTGGTCAGCGTCTCATGGGCTAATCCCGCGCTGACCAGCCTCTAATTGGGTTTGACTTGGCCTTGGGCCCACTATCAGTGAGTGTTTAGGCTTTAAACTTCTGGGTTAGGTTGGCCACGTCGGCCCCCACCGGAATATGGCCGGCGGCGACCACGGGCGGTGGAGGGCTCGCCGGAGAGAGCTAAAACGTGCTGTGGTGCTCGGAAAAGGATGCTGAGAGCACTGGAGTGATCTCCAGGCTCGACCTCATCCAGCGCTGGCCTCAGGGAGAGCTATAGGTGGTCGGAGTAAGCCGGCGACGAGCCGGGGCGGCTGCCGGAGTACGGGTTCGATGGTCTAGTGGCTAGGGGGCACGGATCCGAGGGGAAGGAGAGGGGAAAAGATCACAGGCTCACGGGGAGTGCAGAGAAGGGCTTAGACGGCTCGGGGAAGGGCTATTGCCGACGTTTCGCCGTTGTTTTGCCGGCGACCGAAGGTTGAAGACGATGGCGTTGGGCACGTTGCAGAGCTCGGGGAGACTTCGGCCATTGCAGAGAGAACCAGCTCGACAAGGCGAAGCTACTGGACTACTCGGAGGGGAGGTCCTGTGGCTAGAGGCGCGGCGGCTCGAGCTCGGGCTCTTGGCAATGGCGACAGAAGGAGGGAGGAGAGATCCTGAGAGGAGGGGGGAACTGGAGTTGGGGAACGGATAGGGACGGGCTCGGTGTGGATATCCCCGTGCTTGCCAGCGTGAGGCGGCGGCCAGGCAGGCGCACAGGTGCGTGGCCGCGCCGGAGTACGCGGCGGCCACCTCCTACTGCCCACTGGCGGGGGAGGAAGACGACAGGAAGAGCTCGGCAGGGCGAGGTGAGCGTCAGGTAGTTTCTTTTCTCTTTTTTTTTCTATTTTGTTTCTGTTTTGCTATTTCATTGATTCACTATTTTTTCAGCTCCCAATTAGTTTATAAAAACTATGTTGAACACCCCAGAATATTTGTCGGAATATTTCCAACCATTCCTAAAGTTTTCAACATTTTTGAAAGCTTAAAGTTTCTGATTTCAAATTTAAAACTTGAAACCAGTATCTTTTGCATTTATTTAAAATGCCAGGAGTATAAAATAAATAGTTTCCTTTATTGCTTATTTGTTTTCAAGAATTATGAGAAAGATTGAACTTTTCTTGAGGCCATTTTGGGTTCATTGATTTTAACTAGTTTGGAATTTCCTTTAATTTGAGAAGTGGCTAGGGTTTGTTGAATTTTCCTTCACCACTTACTTTGTTCTTGTTGATAATTTCCTAGATGCAATGCAAAGAAAACATGAGCACAAGCTGACTTGCTTAAGGTGTCAGGGATGTGACACTGCTCCATTAGAAACTGACACTTGTCATAAGAGCAACCCAAATTCCTCAGAGTCTTCGAGAGTAATTCATAAGTGAGGAAATACACCAAACACCAAACCACAAACCGAAAACCAAGTGATTGAGCATCACTGAAGAAGTTGTTCCTGTGTGGGACTAAAGCCTTTTACCTTTGAGGACTGTGCATCCTCCAGACGGTTAGGTGTCATGGTCTAGAGCAATCCAGCAGTCAATTGTGGATCACCAGGTGACCAAGTTTGTGAGGGTTTGGAAGTCTGCCCTGAAGACTTACCACGAGTGTTGGGCGAGGACTGTGTGTTCTTAGCCCAAGGAGAATACGGTAGGGACTGTGTGTCTTTTGGTTTCAATACCAAGCCGCTCCAAACCAGATGTACAACTGTCACAACAGTTGGAACTGGGTCATCAACCACTGTCTTCACCGTGAAATGGGTTCTATTTCTTCAACTCTTTACATTCCTCAGATTGTGTGTTGATGATTTTCACTGTCACTGTTTGAAGAATTTGCTGAAGACTTCCTCTGAAATTCCTCAACCCCAAATTCTTCACGCGAGTTAATCCTCATCTGTTTTTCTCCATGCCTGCATACTGTGCAAACTGTTTTCCTTATTCTTCACCCTGAAAAACTGTGGTAGTGATACTATGCACTCCTGATCCTTTTGCTGTTTCCATTGGAACTTAGTCATTAGTGAGGAATTTCCTCAAAAGGAATTTCCTCAGTGATGAAATTCTAAAAATCTCCTATTCACCCTCCCTCTAGTCGATATAACGCACCTTCACTATCCATTGTGGACCAGCTTTAGATTGAGGAGCTCATCACCTTTCAGCAAGACTTTGATTATGAGGTAGTGGCACACTTATTCGCTAATGTTCACTTTCACCCTGATGATGACCACACCATGACTTGGCTGGCGAATGGGGAAGTGTTGTATGCTATGTGGAAGGATTTCATGGATCTTCTACATGTCCGAGATGAGGGGCTTCACCACCTAGACTACATTGTGAAGAAAACCTAATCTGGTGAAGTCTCCCATGTTATGAACCATTTTCTGGATGTGATGGACCGCATTTTTCGCAACACCTTGTTTCCTAGAGTTGGCAACAAGGCCTAGGTCCACTCTTACCTGGTAGATAGGCTCCTCATGTGTCAGAAGGGGCGGTCTCGCCCCTCTGAACCACTAGATATCTCTCATGTTCTATGGGGCGAGTTATACTCCGCGGTCTTCCACCGTAAGGTCCAATATATGGTCCTTACCTGTTCTATCTCATCAAGATGACATGGGCCAAGAAATTTCTAGATTTTGTGTTTGCTACCCCTAATTTCATTCGCCATGAGCCCATTAAACTGAGCCATAAGGACAAATGGGCAAACACCTCCACTACACGTGCTTCTGCTAGAGATTCACATGAGGATGTGGTTGCTGATGAGGATGAGGCTGCTCCAGAGTCACATATGCCTTCCTCGGCCGAGCCATCATGGGCCAAAAAGCTGACCGACATGATGAAGACCTTGTTATGCATGTAGGCCAAGGGACGGTACAAGAGCCATATCGCTCAGAAGGAAAGTCGCCAGCGTGACAAGAAGATCATGAGGAAGCTTGATATGCACATCTCTAGTGGATCTGAGCGAGAGATAACTGATGACCCACAAGTGTAGGGGATCTATCATAGCATTTTCGATAAGTAAGAGTGTCGAAACCAACGAGGAGAAGAAGGTATTGAAAAGTGATCATGAGCAAGGAATAACTGCAAGTACTAGAAGGTATCTTTTTATGGGTTTTCTAGTATAAGCAACGAGGAAATAAATGCAAGTAAAGTAAATCGTACCGAGGTGCAGCAAGTGGCCCAATCCTTGTAAACACAAAGGATAAGACGAGGCACTAAACTTATAAAGACTAAGGCGTTCCTGAGGACACACGGGAGAGACAGTCAAGTGCTTTCGCCATACTCTGTCTAGTACTATGTTTTGTATTGATAAGTGTTATGTGGGTGGATCTTAACTAGTGCACCGTCTAGGCTAAGACAAGTACACTCTTATGATTAATCCCTCTTGCAAGCATCCACAAATACAAGAGAGAAATCAAGGCAAAGCCTAACCATAGCAATAAGCTTTAGGATCCAATACTCCCTCATGCAAAAGAATGCGAACTGGGGTTCAGGTTTCTGTCACTCCCGCAACCCACCATAAGCATTATTTATACACGATGCATTCCCCTAGGTCCTTAAAAAGGCGAAGTGTTATGTATTCTACGTTCACATAACACCACTAGAAGAATAACACCATAAATTAAATATCAATCAACACATATTACTTCAACATCATATGACTACTAGCATCTAGACTTTTGCCGTGTCCTCAAGAACTAATGGAACTACTCACAAGACATAAAAGAGATCATGATCAAAGTGATGAAATTATGATTAACAATCTGGTCATAACAATAATCCTCCAACAAAACTCAATAGCATTCACCACAAAGAATAATCAACACTGGTAGAGTAGAGGGGACGAATGGTGCAAGGTACAACTCCGATTGCAATGATGAAGTAGATGGGATTAAGGTGGAGATGATGCTGGTGTTGCTGATGATGGCGATGATGATCTCAATGATGCCGTGACGACGTTGATGACGATGAGGACAATCTCCCCTTCCCGGGAGGAGTTCTCGCCCGCGAAATCTGCCCGCCGAAAAGGTCTTTTCTTCTCTGTAGGTTTCCGCCGCGGAGCGGCGGCGGAATCGCGAAAACTCTTCTGTCCCCGCAACTTTTAGGTCAAGAGGGACATATTGGCCAAAGGAGAGCACCGGAGGCTGGGACCGTCACCCAGGCGGCCTCCTGGCGCAGCCTAGGGGGGCTTGTTGGAAATATGCCCTAGAGGCAATAATAAATTGGTTATTATTATATTTCGTTGTTCATGATAATCGTTTGTTATCCATGCTAGAATTGTATTGATTGGAAACCAAATACATGTGTGGATACATAGACAACACACTGTCCCTAGTGAGCCTCTAGTTGACTAGCTCATTGATCAAACATGGTCATGGTTTCCTGGCCATAGGCAAGTGTTATCACTTGATAACGGGATCACTTCATTAGGAGAATGATGTGATGGACAAGACCCAAACTATAAACGTAGCATATGATTGTGTTAGTTTATTGCTACTGTTTTTCTGCATGTCAATGTATCTGTTCCTATGACCATGAGATCATGCAACTCCCGGACACCGGAGGAATACCTTGTGTGTATCAAACATCACAACGTTACTAGGTGACTATAAAGGTGCTCTACAGGTATCTCCAAAGGTGTCTGTTGGGTTGGCATGGATCAAGACTGGGATTTATCACTCTGTGTGACGGAGAGGTATCTCGGGGCCCACTCGGTAATACCACATCACAACAAGCCTTGCAAGCAATGTGACTAAGGAGTTAGTTATGGGATCTTGTATTATGGAACGAGTAAAGAGACTTGCCGGTAACGAGATTGAACTAGGTATGGAGATACCGACGATCAAATCTCGGGCAAGTAACATACTGAAGGACAAAGGGAACAAGATACGGGGTTAACTGAATCCTTGACATAGAGGTTCAACCGATAGAGATCTTCGTAGAATATGTAGGAGCCAATATGGACATCCAAGTCCCGCTATTGGTTATTGACCGGAGAATGTCTGAGGTCATGTCTGCATAGTTCTTGAACTCGCAGGGTCTGCACACTGTAACACCCTGATTTTCCAAACCTTTTCTTTTCAAAATATTTTGAATTCACTTGCAAATTGATGGATTTTCAAATTTTCTCTAGCAAGTTGGATTGTCAGTCTCTGATTCCTTGTCACAAGCAACCCAAACCTTTTGCCTCTTGCCAAAACTTTTCTTGGAATAATTTGCAATAATTAAATCTTTCAAATAGTTCTTTTTCTATTTTGGGGAAATTATGGCATCACCATGGGTTGTGAAGCAACCCATTGTTGGGATAAGCTATTGACCCCAAAACTTTTTCCACATGTTCTCAGTAGCATATGATTTCAAAATCTTCAAAAAATATTTCATTGCCCAAGGTAAAATTTCGGCTAGAAAAATTATTTCTTTTCTGACCAGAATTGTCACTTTGTGAAGCAACCCTATTTTTCCTGTTTTAGAAAATTCCCAATAAATTCCCTTAGCTCCAAGGGATCATATTTAGTTCAAATATGTAAAAACATCTGATGGTCCAGTACAAGTTTTGAGCAGGAAAACCCTAAGTTTCTGTTAAAACTGAACCTTTGTGAAGGAAGTGCTTGCTAGGGGTGCACCAATGATCTGAAATTTTTTGGACATGTGTGCACTACTAAATAATACCCCTCCACCAAGTTTCACCATTAGCAGGGCTTGCATGTGAGTGCCATGAGCTCATTTGCATTCTGGACCAGAAAGATGATTTACAAAGGAACTATATTCATTTGATCTTTGAATCCTTTCAAACTTTGCCAGTCTATAGTGTTTCCTATGCTGATTAACCCAGACATGCTAGCTTGCCCTAACCCTAACCCATTTGAGCTCTAGATCCACCCCAAGTTTGCAGGCAGAAGTTGTAGTTGATGCTACACTTCGCAGGAGTGAATGACTGGTCGAACTAATGATGGATAGTGACTGGTAAGAGTGAGGTCGACACAATGGACAAGGTCCCCGGGATTGCGTGGCCTTGTGGCAGCCGTAACCATGGTGACCATGGTACTGGCATGCCACAGCGCGCGCGCTGTGGAGCCCCCTGCGACAGCCGAGCCGCCCGTGCCGTCAATCGCTGCCCCTCCTTGTCCATGGTGTCGAGGGCGTCCCTAGCAGCCGCGTGGCACCTACAGAAGGCCCTGGGTCACTCGAGAAGGTCGCCGCCACTCCCTGCCAAGCTCCTCCACGGACCGAACTGTCGGCTCCAGCCACTGTGGGCGTTCGTGAGCCATTAATGGCGTAGGAGAAGTCCCGTCGACCCTCTGCCCTCCTCCGTCACCTCAGGTCACTCCACGACGGCCAGCTCACCCCCTGCTCCAGTGGCCGAGCTTATCCTCGCCGCTTTGGGAGAGATCGGCCGGGCTCGTAGCCGGCCTATTTAAAGGTCGCCCCGACCCCTTCGAGCTCTCCATCCCCCTCCTGCAGCCTCTAGTCGCCCCCCATAGAGTGAGCCACGGCAAAGAGGCCCTCTGGACTCGAACCATCGCCGGAGCTCCTCCGCTTGCAGCCCCACTGTCGCCAGCTCCAACCATCCTCCCCAGAGCCGTCTACACCTCTCCATCGAGCTCAGGGTTTCCCCCTGGTGCTCCTCGACCCCTCGCCCTAGCCTTTTGCCGTCGGAACCACCGTCTCCGACAACCTACTGAAGCCACTGCCGCCGGAGAAGAAGCGGACGACATCGTCTGTCCACCTCTCGTCGAGCTACGGGTACGTACGTGTTCGTCATAGACCAGCCGTTCCATTCCCCCTAGTCCCAGGCCTCGGCGTTGTCTCTAGCGCCGCGACCATCGTTGGAGAGCCGCCTCGTCCCTGTCCCCTTCCCTCTCTCTGTGTTTAAAAGAGGCAGGCCCCACCTGCCAATGGCTGAGGCCCGCATCCGAAGCGGTAAGTGGAGGCGCCCCCTCCACTTTATGCCTTTGACGTGGCCCCTGTCAGGTTCTTTTCTTTTTCTCTTTATGTCAGATTTGGCGAGCAACTTTGACCATTTGTATCTTTTTATTCTTAAGTCCAAATAACTTGATTCTTTTTGCATTGAGTTGGTACTGATCCCCTCTATTTTCTGGTAAAGTTTGCTATTTTTCCTACACTCATAGAATTTCTGATTAATAAAAAGGTGTTATATGACTTTTTCCTTTCTTTTGCTATTTCAAATATATTTCAGAAGGAAACTTTGAAGACCAGGAGTGTTTGAACAACCCCACTGATCATGGCAAACCATTATATCCATGTGGTGTAGTATTGCATAGCATAACATACATTTTCATGCATTATGCTCATTTATTTTTCTATTAAATAAATGTCTAATAAATCATCAAATAAAAATATGTGCTTACTTCTATAAATCACTATGTTCAGAATAACCTAGTGGTTGATCTTGAGTCACCCGTCCGGGCATAACCGTACAATCACATCTTGCCTATATGGGACGGCCGTGACTTGAGCTGACAGCGTGATCTTTCACCGGTACCTCCAAAGAGGGAGGGTTATGTGCTACGGCAACAAAAGACCTTCCCTCGCAACGGCGCAATGAATCCTTCTGCTACGGGCTATGCCTATAGGGACTTCCTTGGCAAATATGCAAAGGATTCCTCCGCGGCCTTGGAGCCTTGCGTTGGTGTTCCCTTGAAGAGGAAAGGGTGATGTAGCACAGCGGCGTAAGTATTTACCTCAGTTTGAGAACCAAGGTATCAATCCAGTAGGAGGATCGCGTCAAGTCACAAGTACCTGCACAAACACAAAGAGCTTGCACCCAACACTATGAAGGGGTTGTCAATCCCTTATAGATTGTTTGCAAAGTGAGAGCTGAAAGCAAAAAGTAAACAAAGCAAAGTAATAGTGAAAGTGGAGACGATAGTTGTAAATAGACCCAGGGGCCATAGTGTTTACTAGTGGCTTCTCTCATGAGAGCAAGTAGACGGTGGGTGAACGAATTACTGTCGAGCAATTGATAGAACTGCGCAAAGTCATGACGTTATCTATGGCAATGATCATACATATAGGTATCACGTCCAAAACAAGTAGACCGATACTTTCTGCATCTACTACTATTACTCCACACGTCGACCGCTATCCAGCACACATCTAGTGTATTGAGTTCATAAGAACAGAGTAACGCCTTAAGCAAGATGACATGATGTAGATGGACAATCTCAAATCTATGATTAAAGCTCATCTTGTTACCCTTGATGGCAACAACACGATGCGTGCCTTGCTGCCCCTTCTGTCACTGGGAAAGGTCACCGCATGGTATGAACCCAAAACCAAGCACTTCTCCCATTGCAAGAATCACAGATCTAGTTGGCCAAACAAAACCCAAGACTCGGAGAGACTTACAAGGATATCAAATCATGCATATAAGAAATCAGCAAAGACTCAAATATAATTCATAGATAATTTGATCACAAATCCACAATTCATCGGATCTCGACAAACACACCGCCAAGAGGATTACATCGGATAGATCTCCATGAAGATCATGGAGAACTTTGTATTGAAGATCCAAGAGAGAGAAGAAGCCATCTAGCTACTAACTACGGACCCGTAGGTCTGAAGTAGACTACTCACGAGTCATTGGAGAGGTGATGATGTTGATGTAGAAGCCCTCCAGCTCCAAAGTCCCCTCCGGCAAGGCACGAGGAAGGGTCTCCAGATGAGATCTCGTAGAAATGGAAGCTTGCGGCGGCGGAAAAGTGGTTTCGTGGACGCCCTGATTTTTTATGGGATTTTAAGGAATATATAGGCCAAAGAGCTAGGGCAGGGGAGCTGCACGGAGGCCACAAGCCTGGTGGTTGCGGGCCCCCCTGGCCGCGGCGTTAGGGCTTGTGGGCTCCCTGTGGGCCTCCTGCCTTGGCCCTCAAGTCCCCCGATCTTCTTCTGTTCTGGAAAAATTTATTTCGGGGATTTTATTCCGTTTGGACTCCGTTCCAAAATCAGATCTGAAAAGAGTCAAAAACACAGAAAAACAGGAACTGGCACTTGGCACTGAATTAATAAGTTAGTCCCAAAAAAGATATAAAAGGTATATAAAACATCCAAAGTTGACAAGATAACAACATGAAACCATCAAAAATTATAGATACGTTTGAGACGTATCAAGCATCCCCAAGCTTAACTCCTGCTCGTCCTCGAGTAGGGAAGTGATAAAGAATGAATTTTTGATGCTTTCATGCTACCTAGCATAGATGTCCTTTGTAACTCCTCTTATGTGACGTGAATGTTCAGATCCATTAGATTCAAAACAATAGCTTGCTATTGACGTGGAGACAATAATACTTCAAGCAAACTAGCAAGGTAATCATGAACTTTCAAAATAACAAGGCCAAAAGAAAGTTATCCCTACAAAATCATATAGGCCGGCTATGCTCTATCATCCTTGCACAACGAATTTAAATCATGCACAACCTCGGTATTGGCCAAGTAATTGTTTTCACACCTTTACTTTCTCAAACTTTTTCAACTCTCATGCAATACATGAGCGTGAGCCATGGTTTTAGCAATATAAGTGGAATGGAGTGTGGTGGAGGTTGCAAGGCAAACAAGGAGAAGATGGTCACATTGACTAGGCATATCAATGAGCTATGGAGATGCTCATCAATAGGTATCAATGTGAATGAGTAGGGATTGCCAGACAAATGATGCACTAGAGCTAAGAGTATGTGAAAGCTCTTAAAGAAAACTAGTGGGTGTGCATCCAACTTGCTTGCTCACACAGACCTAAGGCAATTTTGAGGAAGCCTATCATTGGAATATACAAGCCAAGTTATATCATGAAAATTTCCCACTAGCTATATGGTGGTGACAAAACGAGATACTCTCAATCATGAAGATGATGGTGCTTAGTAAGCACAAGTGTGGAAAGATAGTAGCACTCTCCCTTCTCTCTTTTTCTCTCATTTTTTTAGTGGGCTCTTTGGCCTGTTTTTTTTGGTGGGCATCTTTGGCCTCTTTTTGTAAATGGGCTTCATTGGCCTCTTTTATTTCCTCACATGGGACAATGCTCCATCAATGATGATCATCACACTTGCAACTCAAAACTTAGAGCAATGATGACTCTATATGGAATGCCTTCGGTAGTGTACCGTGACAATGACCTAGCATGGCATAAACATCAATGGAAACATCATGCTAGCTATCTTATGATCATGCAATGGCAATGTAGAAGTGGTGGCACATGTCATGGTGGTAGTTGCATGGCAATATATCTCGGAATGGCTTTGAAAAAGCCATAGTAGGTAGGTATGGTGGCTGTTTTGAGGGAGGCTTATGCACCGGCGAAAGTTGCACGACACTAAAGAAGATAGTGATGGTGGAAGGTGAAAGTGCATATAAACCATGGACTCAACATTAGTCATGAAGAACTCATATACTTGTTGCAAAAGTTTTAGTAGTAATCGAAACAAAGCATTCAACGCATACTCCTAGGGGAAGGGTTGGTAGGTATAAACCATCGCGCGATCCCGACCGCCACACAAAGGATGACAATCAATAAACTAATCATGCTCAGACTTCATCACATAGTGGTTCACCATACGTGCATGCTATGGGAATCACTAACTTCAACACAAGTATTTCTAGATCCACAACACCTTACTAGTATAACTTCAATATTACCACAACCACAACTCAAAACTAATTGAGATGAATCAAACTTCTCTAACTACTCAATGCACATGAAGGTGGAAATTTTCATATCCCTTTGGATAACTACCCCTTTTGAGACTACTTTCATAGCATAGATCAACTACCACACCACGCGCTTCCGTGCTCTAAAAGATAGGAGTGAAACACATAGAGCAAAATCGACTAGCTCAAAAGATATAAGTGAAACACATGTGAGCTGAATTGTCTAACCAAAAGATATAAGTGAAGCTCGACAAAATCACGGTGAGTGCATCTCTCTCTCTCTAGGTGTGCAGCAAGGAAGATTGTGACACAACAAAAATAAAAGAATCCTACAATACAAGACGCTCCAAGCAAAACACATAACATGCGGTGAATAAAAATATAGCCCCAAGTAACGTTACCGATGGATTGAAGACGAAAGAGGGGATGCCTTCCCGGGGCATCCCCAAGCTTAGGTTTTTTCGGCATCCTTGATTCAACTTGGGGTGCCTTGGGAATCCCTAAGCTTGAGCTCTTGCCACTCTTTATCTCTTTGTCCATAAGAACTTCACCCAAAACTTGAAAACTTCACAATACAAAACTTAAACAGAAACTCATGATAACATTAGTATAAGAAAGCAAATCACCACTTCCTTAGGTACTGTAGCAAACTTAAATTCTACTTATGTTGATGTTGGGTTACTGTATTTTCAATCTTCCATGGCTAATACCCCCCGATACTATCCATAGTTTCATCAAAGTAAGCAACCAACTCAACAAAAACATCATCTGTTAACAGCAGACCAGTCTGTAGCAATCTATATACTTCATATACTTCTGGTACTCCAAAAATTCTGAAAAATTACGGAAGTCTGAAGAATTTGCGTAGCAATCATAAGAAAAAATAATAAACTCAAAATCTCTTACAGAACAAAAATGAAAATTCTTTTCGTGAGCAGAAAGTTTCTGTCTTTTCCAGCATGACCAATCGATCATCCCCAAGATTAATCATAACGGTTTTACTTGGCACAAACGCAAAAGAAACACAAAAACACAATCATAACAGAATTATGGAAGTGTGGAAAACACAAAACATAAAGAAAAAGGATAGATACGTTGGGTTGCCTCCCAACAACCGCTATTGTTTAACGCCCTTAGCTAGGCATAAGGTGATGGAATCACGTATAGTCATCTTTGGTGCTCAACCCGTAAGTAGCCCTCATCATAGATTTATAAGGCAATCTTATTTTATTTCTACGAAAATGCTCCATGCCCTTCTTTAGAGGAAATTTAAATCTAATATTCCCTTCCTTCATATCGATGATAGCAGCAATAGTCCTTAGGAAAGGTCTACAAAGAATAATGGGACATGAAGGATTGCAATCTATGTCAAGTACAATGAAATCCACGGGTACATAGTTCTTATTTGCAACAATAAGAACATCATTGATCCTTCTCATGGGTTTCTTGAAAGTAGAATACGCAAGATGGAAATTAAGAGAACACTCTTCAATCTCATGAAAACCAAGAATATCACATAAAGACTTTGGAATCGCGGAAACACTAGCACCCAAATCACACAAAGCATTGCATTCATAGTTTTTGATTTTGATTTTGATAGTAGGTTCCCACTCATCATGAAGTTTTCTAGGTATAGAGACTTGTAATTCGAGTTTCTCTTCAAGAGATTTCATCATAGCATCAACGATATGAGCGGTAAAGGCTTTGCTTTAGCTATAAGCATGTGGAGAGTTTGCAATGGATTGCATCAAGGAAATGCATTCAAACAAGGAGCAACTATCATAATTGAATTCCTTGAAATCCAAAGTGGGAGTTTCATTACTACCCAATGTTTTGATTTCTTCTACTCCACTTTCCACACCTTTATCATCAAGATAGGTGGACTCCGAATCATTGGGGCGTTGTTCAACCAAAGTGGATTCATATCCAGCCCCTTCATCAATAGGTTTGACATGCAAAAACAAAGATTCAAGAGGAGTCACACCAAGCAGTTTAAGATCTTCGTGATTTGCATCACTAGAACGCACCCTTTTAAACCATTCATGGTTAGCGCGAATTTGGGCGGTTCTTTCTTTGCACTCATTCATGGAGACACGCATAGCTTTTAAAGTTTCATCCAAGTTAACCTTGGGAGGAGCACATCTAACTTTCATAGCATCAATATCATAAGACATCCTATCAACGCTCTTAGCCAAATCGTCTATTTTGAGTAGTTTTTCCTCTATGGACACATTGAAAATATTTTGAGAGTTGATGAACTCTTCGATATTACTCTCTAAATCAGAGGGTAATTTGTTATGGTTTCCATAAGTGTTGTTGTAGGAATTGCCATAATTGTTAGAGGAGTTACTAGGAAAAGGCCTAGGAACATAGTTTCCTCTGAAAGCATTGTTGTTGCCAAAATTGTTCCTACCAACAAAATTAACGTCCAAACTAGCGTTGCTACTCTCAATCAAGGAAGATAGTGGCATGTCATTAGGATCTAAAGGAGCATTTCTACTAGAAACCAAATTCATCAACTCGTCCATCTTAGCACTAAGCGAGTTAATTTCTTCTATAGCGTGAACCTTTTTGCTAGCAGGTGACCTTTCAATGTGCCACTGAGAGTAGTTGGTCATGATATTGTCTAGGAGTTTTGTAGCTTCTCCTAACATGATCTCCATGAACGTTCCACCTGATGCGGAGTCCAAGATATTGCGAGAAGCAAAATTCAAACCAGCGTAGAAGATTTGTATAATCATCCACAAACTCAAGCCATGAGCGGGACAATTTCTAATCATTAACTTCATCCTCTCCCAAGATTGTGCAACGTGTTCATGATCAACTTGCTTGAAATTCATGATATCTTTATGGAGAGAGATAATCTTAGCCGGCGGAAAATACTTGGATATGTAAGCATCTTTGCACTTATTCCAAGAATCGATACTATTTTTTAGGCAAAGAAGAAAACCAAGTTTTTGCACGATCTCGCAAAGAGAACGGAAAAAGCTTCAATTTAACAACATAATTATCCACATCTTTCTTCTTTTGCATATCGCAAAGTTCAATGAAAGTATTGAGATGGGATGCGGCATCTTCACTAGGAAGGCCAGAAAATTGCTCTTTCATAACAAGATTCAGCAAGGCAGCGTTGATTTCATATGATTCCGCACTAGTGGCGGGAGCAATCGGAGTACTAATAAAATCATTATTATTAGTATTCGAGAAGTCGCAAAGTTTGGTGTTTTCAGCCATGATGAATTCAACAAACATACAAGAACACAAGCAAGCAAGAAAACTGGCAAAGGAAAACGGCAAAAAGGCAAATGAAAACGGCAAATGTGAAGTGGGGGAGAGGAAAACGAGAGGCAACTGGCAAAAAAGGTAAATGCAAGAGATGAGTTTGTGACACTTACTTGGATAGATCTTGACTTGATCTCTTCCCAGCAACGGCGCCAGAAATACGTCTGCTACGGCAACAAAAGACCTTCCCTGGCAACGACACCAGGAATCCTTCTGCTATGGGCTACGCCTATCGGGACTTCCTTGGCAAATATGCAAAGGATTCCCCCGCGGACTTGGAGCCTTGCGTTGGTGTTCCCTTGAAGAGGAAAGGGTGATGTAGCACAACGGCGGTAAGTATTTCCCTCAGTTTGAGAACCAAGGTATCAATCCAGTAGGAGGATCGCGTCAAGTCACAAGTACCTGCACAAACACAAAGAGCTTGCACCCAACGCTATGAAGGGGTTGTCAATCCCTTATAGATTGTTTGAAAAGTGAGAACTGAAAGCAAAAAGTAAACAAAGCAAAGTAACAGTGAAAGTGGAGACGATAGTTGTGAATAGACCCGGGGGCCGTAGTGTTTACTAGTGGCTTCTCTCATGAGAGCAAGTAGACGGTGGGTGAACGAATTACTGTCAAGCAATTGATAGAAACGTGCAAAGTCATGACGTTATCTATGGCAATGATCATACATATAGGCATCACGTCCAAAACAAGTAGACCAATACTTTATGCATCTACTACTATTACTCCACACGTCGACCACTATCCAGCATGCATCTAGTGTATTGAGTTCATAAGAACAGAGTAACGCCTTAAGCAAGATGACATGATGTAGATGGACAATCTCAAATCTATGATGAAAACCCATCTTGTTACCCTTGATGGCAACAACATGATGCGTGCCTTGCTACCCCTTCTGTCATTGGGAAAGGTCACCGCACAGTATGAACCTAAAACCAAGCACTTCTCCCATTGCAAGAATCACAGATCTAGTTGGCCAAACAAAACCCAAGACTCGGAGAGACTTACAATGATATCAAATCATGCATATAAGAAATCAGCAAAGACTCAAATATAATTCATAGATAATCTGATCACAAATCCACAATTCATCGGATCTCGACAAACACACCGCCAAGAGGATTACATCGAATGGATCTCCATGAAGATCATGGAGAACTTTGTATTGGAGATCCAAGAGAGAGAAGAAGCCATCTAGCTACTAACTACGGACCCGTAGGTCTGAAGTAGACTACTCACGAGTCATTGGAGAGGCGATGGTGTTGATGTAGAAGCCCTCCAGCTCCAAAGTCCCCTCCAGCAGGGCACCGGGATGGGTCTCCACATGAGATCTCGCGGAAACGGAAGCTTGTGGCGGCGGAAAAGTGGTTTCGTGGAGGCCCTGATATTTTCTGGGATTTTAGGGAATATATAGGCCAAAGAGCTAGGGCAGCGGAGCTCCAGGGAGGCCACAAGCCAGGTGGCCGCGGGCCCCCCTGGCCACGGCGTCAGGGCTTGTGGGCTCCGTGTGGGCCTCCTGCCTTGGCCCTCAAGTCCCCCGATCTTCTTCTGTTCTGGAAAAATTTATTTCGGGGATTTTATTCCGTTTGGACTCCGTTCCAAAATCGGATCTGAAATGAGTCAAAAACACAGAAAAAACAGGAACTGGCACTTGGCACTGAATTAATAAGTTAGTCCCAAAAAAGATATAAAAGGTATATAAAACATCCAAAGTTGACAAGATAAGAGCATGAAACCATCAAAAATTATAGATACGTTTGAGACGTATCATTATGCACGCGTGCTACCTTGGCCCGGTAGGCGGTGATAACCTTGTGATCCCAGTTGAGATGAGTTGGGCCTGTACCTAGTTGGGACAGTTCAGTTCGGCCACGACGGTGGCAGGTGTCATGAGGACATAGGGCCACCCAGGGCAATACTCCGAGGGAGAGTGATTGCCGGGGGTACGATGAGAGAGTCACGAGTCAGGCAAGTCCTGTTGGAGTAATGCTGGTCCACTCGAATGGGATCATGAGGTTAGTGCTCCATAGTGTGGGTAAAGTGTGCATCCTTTGCAGAGTGTCAAACCTATCCAAATAGCTGTGTCCACGGTAATGGACAGCCCGACCAGACCTCAGTAGATGGTCAAACTTATTGATGTTAGTAATGATGGAAGAACTCTTCAACTGAGTGGAGATGCTTGATGAGTATCTCGGTGGTTGTGAGACAACCCCAGGCATGAGTAAGTTGATAATCAGTATAACCAATGGTATTATTTATGATTTGTCGCCATGCTATTGTTTGCTGCATTACTTGGTTATTGTGAGCTTGCGAGTACATTTCAAGTACTCACCTGGTATATCATGCAAGATGCAGGAGAAGCCGAGGACGGAGATCCTGATGGTCCGTACTAGAAAGTGTCCACAACAGTATCCCTGTGTATAGAGTTGCCGCTATGTTCCGCTACGCCGTAGAAGCACTTAGTAGTTTCGAGGACCCACAATGTTTCATAAATAATGTGGATACTGTTGCAGCACCAAGGGTGCCTTTGGCCTCGCTATCATTGTAAGATATGTACTTGTAACCTTATGCTATTAATAAAGTCAGCTCAGTTCTATTCCAAGTTGTTGAGTGTTTCCAGAAGACATGATCTCTAGGTTGGAAACACTGGTAATCCGATTCATTGAATCGGGGTGCCACAACGCTTGGTATCAGAGCCACGCTGACTGTAGGACACTCTAGTAGCCGCGTTAGCACGACGAGTAGTATAGAGTCGTAAGTATGCATTTGCTTGCTGCATTTTGAGTGCCGCATTTGATTGTTGGATGACATGCATCATGATTCATTGTTTTACTAAACTTTGGCTTTGTGAGTGTAGATGGCACCAGTTCCGTATCATTTTCAGTATGAGCCTGCACCATCCTCCTTCCCATCACTACTTCAGAACGTCTGGTTTCGACTGTACCCGCACGACAAGGAACCAGTGTACGAGGTATTTCGGGAGCAGCTTGCCGAGTCCGGGTACGAGTTCCATGCTCAGGCTTACATGGTTGCCAGCTTGGATATTGGTAGCTATTCTCTCTCTACTAATGGCGGAACGGCTTCTACTCCAGAGATGGCAATCCAGTTTGTTGCGGTGGAGGCTCTCACTGACTTGCGCTACCACGAGGTCGAGATGCAGACTCATCCAGGTTTCTTCCACTATCCGACCCTGTCGCCTTCGACAGGACGAGTCATTTTTGCTCCTGTAGACCTGACATGTGACCGTGCGACTGCTGTGCTGTCTCGCTATGTGAGCTCCATCTATCGTACGATTGTACCCCTGGCTGAGGAGTTATCCCGCCTTCAGGCGGCACTTGTTATCGCAACTGTCGTGCCACCCCCACCCCAGTCTTCTGTTCCACCCCCATATGCACCACCAGTTCCACCACCACGTGGATTTGAGATTCCAGCTAGCTCTTCAGTACCGCCAGGCATTTTGTCTGGCAGTTGCCGTGAGACTCCTTCTGAGTGGGCCTCACTCCTTGCCACTCGTGCTGCTCTGATGCTGAGGCGTCGTGCTCCTTCTTCCTCGGAAGCAGGACCGTCTTGTCGGCGTCGCTGTGTGGCTTTTGCTCTGGAGAATGAGGTCAACATCATCAGTTCAGACTCCGAGTCAGGATCAGACGATGAGGAGTCGGAGGTCTTCCAGTGTTCGTGCCATCCGCGCCACTAGAGTCGAGGTTGGAGTTGTTGAGCATGCATCTTTGCATATGTCAACTGCCGTATGAGCAGTCTAGTCATGATGTTTCCCCTACTAGCTTGCCATGAATAATGTTGAGTCGTATTGTATAGTTATGTTATTTGCTTATTCGCTTTTCCATGTGAGCTCTTTCCTGGTGTTTTATGACCCTGCTTTTCCCTTATGGATGTTGCTCATCGATTCGGTATTTTGCAATGGGAACAATAATTTAGGATGAAAGGAAGCTGTTGCCAACGCGGCGATGGAACCCCTATCCATCGATCCGCAAGACAGGCAAGTCAACCACTAGAATACCTACCACGTCCACCACCCCAGGCACCAAATACTGAGTAGATCATGAGGATGTTTAAGGAAAAGAGGAATCAGGATCTTATGGAATTTCTGAGAAGCATGCAGGCTATGGTAGGCCAGAATAACAACAACGGGGCACGTTCCAACTTGTCAGACTTTCAACGTACTAAGCCTCCCAATTTTGGCCAAGCCGTGGATCCAATTGAAACCAATGACTGGCTAAGGACTATGGAGAAGAAACTAGACATAGCCCGTTGCGATGAAGCAGACAAGGTTCCTGTTGCCACTCACTACTTAGAAGGGCCAGTAGCTACATGGTGGGGTAACAGAAAGGCAACATGGCCCCGTGGAGAAGAAATTTCATGGGAAAGATTCAAGGAAGCATTCCGCAAACATCACATCCCTACAGGAATAATGAAGGTGAAGCAAAGATAATTCCTTGCTCTTACACAAGGATGCATGACAGTAGTTGAGTATCTGAACAAGTTCAACAACCTGGCACGATACTCTACCCATGACGTATCCACTGAGGAAAGGAAGATAGACCGCTTCATAGGAGGTCTGAATCATACATCCCGTTGTCAGCTCTGTATGCTGGACTTTCCAGACTTCCAGACTCTTGTGAACAAAGCCTTAATAGCCGAGCGAGAGCTTAAGACCGGGTATGATGAACACAAGAGGAAGTTTGAACCCAAGAAGGACAACTAGGAACAAATTGCACAGAAGCCACGTACCTGGCAAACAAACACCACCATCTACACGCCTACTTGGAACAATAGTAACAATACCAACAATACAGTGAGCCAGAACAAGGCCTTCGGCAAACATCCAGTACTAGAGGATTGCAGCCACAAAAACACCTGTTTCACTTGTGGCCAAAGTGGACACTATGCAAAGCAGTGCCCCACCAATAATGGAAAACCATCCTCTCACATCAAGCTGCAGGTCAACACCATTGGACGCCGCCCTAACCCTAAATATAATCAAGGACGCGTCTACCTTATCTCCGCTTAAGAAGCGTGCGAAGCTCCAGAAGTCATTATTGGTATGTTCCGTGTTAACAACATACCCGCAATAGTTTTATTTGATACAGGGGCTTCACACTCATTTATTTCGAGGAGTTTTGCCACCGTGCACCAATTTTCCCCTTCGTTGTTGGATAAAATCATGGTGGTACAATCCCCTGGCTCTATGCTCAGAACAAATCTCATATACCGAGATTTGGAAATACGGATACAAGGAGCTACATTTCCAACTGCACTGATTGCTATCGAATCCTCAGGATTAGACGTGATACTGGGAATGGACTTGTTGACACCCCATCAAATGTGTATCAACTGTGCCACAAGAACTGTGACGCTGGTTAATCCGGCCGGACAAATCGTCCAATTTCTTGCCAACAAGATGAAGCCAAGAAAAGGAATGGCATATCAAGCAAATGTCACATATATGAACTTAATTCCGGTGGTATGCGAATTTCCAGACGTATTCCCCGAGGAATTGTCAGGAATGCCACCTGACCGGGAGTTGGAGTTCGCGATTGAATTAGTCCCCGGTACTTCCCCAAATTACATGAAATACTATCGTATGCCAGGTCCAGAGTTGGCAGAGCTAAAGAAACAGTTGGACGAATTACTGAAAAAAGGATACATCCGCCCAAGCATCTCACCATAGGGATCACGAGTCCTCTTTGTAAAGAAGAAGGATGGAAGTTTGAGAATGTGCATAGACTATCGTCAACTTAATGAGGTCACTATTAAGAATGAATACCCGCTCCCACGCATTGATGACCTATTCGACCAATTGAGTGGAGCACGAGTATTCTCCAAAATTGACCTCAAGACTGGGCATCATCAGCTGAAAATCAGAAAAGAAGATATACCCAAGACATCGTTCACCACCCGATATGGCCTGTACGAGTTTACGGTCATGTCATTTGCATTGACGAATGCTCCATCCTATTTCATGAGCATGATGAACAAGGTCTTCATGGATTTCCTGTACAAATTTGTGGTAGTGTTCATTGATGATATCCTGATATATTCTAAGGATGAATAAGTGCACAAGCGACACCTCTGTGCTGTCTTGGAAAGATCGAGATCCCATCAACTGTATGCCAAGTTCAGTAAATGCGAGTTCTGGCTAAAAGAAGTGGGATTTTTGGGACACATAATGTCAGAACAAGGTGTGGCTATCGACCCCAGTAAGGTAACATCAATATTAAATTGGAAAACACCAGCCTCAGTAACCGAAGTCCGTAGCTTCCTGGGATAGGCAGGCTACTACCGACGATTCATAGAAGGCTTCTCCAAGATAGCCAAGCCACTGGCAGAATTTCTCAAGAAAAATCAGAGATTCCTCTGGACGTCAGCATGCGAAAGCAGTTTCCTGGAATTAAAAACAAGACTAACGACCGCACCTGTCCTACTCCTTCCGGACAATCATAAGAGTTTTGACATTTACTGTGACGCCTCCCGACGAGGAATCGGCTGTGTGCTGATGCAGGAAGGAAATGTTGTAGCAAACGCATCTCGACAGCTACAACCGCATGAAGAGAACTACCCCACACATGACTTGGAGCTAGCAGCCGTGTATCATGCCTTGAAAATTTGGAGGCATTACCTTATTGGACAAAGGTGTGAAATATACACAGACCACAAAAGTCTTAAGTACATCTTCACCCAACCAGATCTGAACCTCAGGCAATGACGATGGCTTGAACTAGTCAAGGACTATGACCTTGGGATCAATTATCATCTGGGAAAAGCCAATGTGGTTGCAGACGCTCTTAGTAGAAAACCAATCACGGTGAATGCATTAATGGGAAGCATGCATCCGAGACTGCAAGAAGAATTCGCTAGTCTCAACATGGTACTATGCGGTCCAACTACTCTAGAGACCTTGGAAATTACCCCCACCCTCATAGAATAAATCAAGAAAGCTCAAGGATCAGATGAGGGAATCAGGAAGATCAAAGAGTTCCTGCCAAAAGGGAAGGACAAATCCTTCCGAATGGATGGCCAAGGCATCTTATCGTTCGAGAGACGGATATGCGTCCCCGACCAGGATAGCCTGAGATAGCAAATACTCAGAGAAGCGCATGATTTTGCTTATTCTATTCATGTAGGAGGTACGAAGATGTACCAAGATTTAAGAAAGACATTTTGGTGGTCAGGAATGCGAAGGGATATAGCCTATTATGTCGCCTGCTGCGATATATGCAACAAGGTTAAAGCGGAACACCAAAATCCCGCTGGGTTACTACAACCTTTGCCGATTACCCAGTGGAAGTGGGACGACATATGCATGGACTTCATTATCAGATTACCCAAGTGGACAAGGGGCAATGATCCTATCTGGGTCTGACGTCAGCTGTGCTTCCTTGGCAATGGCTCCAGAAAAAGGGCTGATCCTGCAATCTCTAGCGTTAGCTAGACGAATGCTTATGACAACGAACCTTCTCCTGCAACGGCACCAGAAGAATGCTGCTAGCACTCCCTGGCAATGAAACTGGAAGAATGTTGTTGATGGCCCACCAGCGCGTGGGTTCGCAACAGTTTTCGAGGGTAGAGTATTCGACCCAATTTGTTGGTTTACCAGTCGGGAGGTGAGAGTATACTCTCAAGTATTAGCAGCTGAATTTGTCAGATTCAACCACACCTGAAAGATTAGTATCTGCAAGCACAGTAGTAACAGCAAAGTAGCAAGTAACGACAGTGTAACGAGCAATAGCAGTGGCAAGGAACAACAGTAGTGACATCAGTAGCAAGTAGCAACAATAGCAAGCGACAGTAGTAGCAACAGTAGCAGCAGAGCAAAACAAGTAACAGCAGTAGCAACAGTAGTAGCAGCAACAGCAGAGCAAGACAAGTAACAACAGTAGCAACACTAGTAGGAGCAGCAGAGCAAGACAAGTAACAACGGTAGTAGGAAAAACTCGTAGGCAATGGGTCGGTGATTTGTTTGGATGATATTCATCATGCAACAGCTATAACATGGAGAGATAAGTGGCTAGCTCCCGTTCGTCAATGTGATGTAGGTATGCATTCCATGTGTCGTCATACGTGCTTAGGGAAAAGAACTTGCATGACATCTATTGTCCATCCCTCCCGTGGCAGCAGGGTCCAAAAGGAAACTACGGGATATTAAGGTTCTCCTTTTAATAAAGAACCGGACCAACGCATTAGCACTTGGTGAACACATGGACTCCTCAAACTATGGCCATCACCGGGATTGGTTCCAGTTATTGTCACTCCGGGGTTGCCGGATCATAACACATAGTAGGTAACTACAACTTGCAAGATCGGATCTAAAACACACATATATTGGTGACCACATAATAATTTCAGATCTGAAATCATGGCACTCGGGCCCTAGTGACAAGCATTAAGCATGGCAAAGTAGTAGCAACATCAAATCCCAGAACATAGTGGATACTAGGGATCAATCCCCATCAAAACTAACTCGATTACATGATAGATCTCATCCTACTCATCACCGCCCAGCGAGCCTACGAATAGATTACTCACGAACGACGAAGAGCTTCATGGAATTGGAGAGGGAAGAAGGTTGATGATGACGATGGCGATGATTTCCCCTCTCCGGAGCCCAAGACGGACTCCAGATCTGCCTTCCAAATGAAGAACAGGAGGTGGCGGCGCCTCCATATCGAAAACGCGAAGAAAACTTCTCTTTTTATTTTTTCTGGGATGAAAGGCAACTTATAGAGCTGGAGTTGGGGGCGGCAGGTGCGTGTGAGCCCCACAAGCCTGCCCACCGCCACCAGGGGGTGGTGGCGGAGTAGGGGCTTGTGGCCCACTGGCCCACCCCCTAAGGTGGAACTTGGCGCAGATATTTTTGATATTTTCCAAAACTTCTCCCCGTAAATTTTCAGGACGTTTGGAGAACTTTGATTTCTGCACAAAAATAACACCAAGGCAATTCTGCTGAAAAAAGCGTCAGTCCAGGTTAGTTCCATTCAAATCATGCAAATTATAGTCCAAAACTAGGGCAAAAGAGTTTGGAAAAGTAGATACATTGGAGACGTATCAACTCCCCCAAGCTTAAAACCTTGCTTGTCCTCAAGCAACTCAGTTGACAAACTGAGAGAGAAAGAAAAACTTTGAAAAATTCTGTCTGATCTTGTTGTTGCAACTATGTCTAACTCACAACCAGAATTTCAGCAAGATCACAAGTTAACCACATAAGCAAATGACACAAAGGTCTCACGGTAAACTAATATCAATGGCATAATCAGCTAATGAGCAAATAATAATGAGTTTCAAATACCAACACTTCAATCAAAGCAAGCATGAAGCAATATGAATAGGTGGTATCTCGCTAGCTATTTTTGAGACCGCAAAACATAAATGCAGAGCACTTTCAAAGATCAAGGGCTGACTAAACATTGTAATTCATAACAACGAAGATCCAGTCATAGTCATACTCAATATCAATCAAAAGAAAAGCATAAAAATGACAGAGGTGCTCCCTAATTGGTGCTTATATAAGAGGAGGATGACTCGACAGGAAAATAAATAGACAGGCCCTTCGCAGAGGGAAGCATTGATTTGCAGAGGTGCCAGAGCTCAAGCTTTGAAAACAGAGATAATAATTTCGGGTGGCATGCTTTCATTGTCAACGCAATGACCAAGAGTTCTCAATATCTTCCATGCTACTCATGTTATAGGCGGTTCCCAAACAGAAAAGTAAAGTTTTAACTCCCCCACCACCAATCAATCACACTCCACGGCTAGGCGAATCCTCGGGTACCGTCCATACTAACATCAATCCAGGGGGAATCTTGTTTTACAGTTATGTTTTCGATTTAAGCATGGAACTGGGCATCCCAAATACTGGCCCCTTTCTCGTGAAGGACTGTGAATAAACACATGTCGAGGATAACACTTCTAGCATGGAAGATACCAATAGCCCTCTGTCACCACATGAGCGGTTCGGGCATGCAAAACAGAGTTATTTCTTGAAGGTTTAGAGAATGGCACATGCAAATTTACTTGGAACGGCAGGTAGATACCGCAAATAGGTATGTGTGGTGGACTCTCATGGAAAAACTTTTGGGTTTATGGAAGTGGATGCACAAGCAGTATTCCCGCTTAGTACAACTGAAGGCTAGCAAAAGACTGGGAAGCGACCAACTAGAGAGCGACAACAGTCATCAAGATGCAATGAGTTGGACTAACATTGAATGCAAGCATGAACAGGATATAAATCACCATGAACACGAACATCATAGAGGCTATGTTCATTTTGTTTCAACTACATGCATGAACATGCGCCAAGTCAAGCCACTTGAAACATTCAAAGGAGAATACCATCCTATCATACTACAACATAGTCATCACAAAATCTATGTTGGCATTCAAGACAAACCATTATAAACTCTCAGCTAAATAAGCATGGCATCAGAAACTATGATCTCTAAGTTGTCATTGCAAACATGGTTCTCTCACAACAAAGCTAAATCTGGGTCGACAAGCTAGTCATATTTACAAAAACAAAATAGATAGAGTTCATACCAGCTTTTCAGTCTCAGTAACTTCATCATATACCATCATTGTTGCCTTTCATTTGCACGATCGAACGATGAAAACGATAATAAGTGCATTGGACTAAGCTGAATCTGCAGGCAAACACAAAGGAGAAGACAAAATAATATGGCTCTTTGAAAGCTAAACATGTAAGCATGTAAGAACCACTAAGCACTATAACCAATATCTTCTACCTTGACACAAAGGAAAAGAAAACTATTTACACGGGAAAGCTCCCAACAAGCAAAATAAGAAAGAAAAATCTTTTTGGGTTTTCTCAAAAGGACACAAAAAAAGAAAACAAGAAAACCAAAATAAACTAGCATGGATAATAAAGTGGCAAAGTGTAAACACCGGCTAACAAAGCGAAAGCATAAGCATGAATGTAAAGTCAGTGAGAACACGTACTCCCCCAAGCTTAGGCTTTTGGCCTAGCTTGGTCTACTCCCATGGATGATCCTGGCGAAACCCAAAGTCATAATGGGTGTTATACGGGATCGCTGCAGGCACTGCCTCAATAGCTGCCTCACGAAGTCGAGCAGCCGTCGCCTCCCTCTCATACTCCTCTGCCTCTCCTATGGTTATGTAGTATCTTTGTTTAACCTGAAAATCAAAGAAAGCAGGAGCAGGAAGGGTAATATGGAAAACACGCTGCCGGTTAAATATCAAGCGGTATAGGAGGGATCCATGATCTCTCTCAAGGAACTGGTAGCGTGTTAGAGTGACACGATCAAGGTAGGTTGTATGGAGCGGAGGGTCTTCTGGACGGATGGATACTCCAAGAAAATTTGCTAAGCGTGTAGCATAAACTCCACCAAAGAAATCCCTCTCGCTGGTATTTTTATTCAGCCTCCTTGCTATAATAGCTCCCATATTGAAGCTCCTGTCACCTGTTACTGCGCTCTTAAGGATACTAAGGTCGGAAGCACATAGGTGACAATGTGCACCCTTGCCGTTAATGCACCTACCTATGAAGAGGGCAAGGTAGTGCAAGGCAGGGAAATGGGTGCTTCCTATGGTGGCTTGCGTGATATCTCTGTTTTCTCCAACAGTTATACTAGAGACAAAGTCTCTGACCGAAGACTTAGGAGGATCAATAACACTACCTCCATCGGGTATCTTGCAAATCCTATTGAAATCCTCCAGACCCACGGTATAGGATTTATCATACAGATCAAACAGTATGGATGATTCACGGCCAACTAAAAATTTAAATCTATGCACGAAATAGGCAGTGAACATAGCATACTGTTCACATTTATCTGAGAGGAATTCTTCTAACCCGGCATTGCAGACAAGTGCATAAAAATCATCCTTGAAGCCTGCTTCGATCATGAACTCATCGGAAGGCCATTCACATGGTTGCACCGGTGCGTCCCTTAGTTGAAAAGGTTCTGGCTCCCTAAAAGAGAGATGGGGACCCTTCTTACTTGAGGAACCACCATGAAACTTCCTCCTGAACATAATTTCCTTTTGCTGAAATTTTTGAAGTCCAAGAGAAAAGTGAATAAAGACCCACCACACCTTGTAGAAACTACTCCTAGTAGTGCCTAGAGACCGTATCACGCGCTAATAACTACTTGGGACCAGCTAAAATCAACTTTTCTAGCTCAAGAACAGGGTCACCAAGGTAGCAATAATTCGAAGGATAAAGCACTAGAGCAAAAACTAATTGGACCAATGGAGGAGTCACTTACCAAGGAGTAATTTCCCCAAAATAGTTTGAAGAATGGTGCTTTGAGCAAGGAGATCGAAAATCACAGCCAAATGAGCAAGAACACGGCTTTGAGCTGCGAAACAATTTTTTTCTGGAGGTGGAAGAAGAGGCTGGGAGCTGGAATGAGTGGAGGGGATGCCTGTGGGCCCCACAAGCTTGCACCCCGCCACCAGGGGGTAGGTGGCGGTGGGGGGGGGGGGGGGTTGTGGCCCACTGGTCAGGCCCTCTGACCAACTCTCAGGCCCAGAAATTTTCAAAAATTCCAGAAAAAATGATACTAAATTTTCAGGACCATCGGAGAACTTTTATTTTCGAGGTATTTTTCTCCGGGACGCTAGAACAGAAAACAGGAAAAGCTAAACTAATTCTATCATTTTTCTTCTTAGCAACAGAAAATGAAGATTCAAAACAGAGGTATGTGACTCTCTGATTCGTCCGTTTCATGGTCATCGGAAGAAATTCGTCAATGAGGTTGATCAAGTCCTTATGACAAAACCTTCTCGAATCGCAAGAGAGAACGAAGAATTTTCGAATAGCCACTAAGTCACCTCAATGGGGATATGAATCTCCCCGACAAGCAAATCATACTTCATCTTGACACGAGGAATATGGCATTCAAAGCTCCCAATAAGAATCGTTGAAGTCTTTTCGATAGCATTGATGCAATGTACTGGATATAGTTTCTTCGAAAAGTGCACTGTGTGCTCATTACCGTTGACATGGAAAGTGACATTGCCTTTGTTGCAATCTATAACAGCCCCTACGGTGTTTAAAAAGGGTCTTCCGAGGTGATAGCCATGGCATCGTCCACGGGAATATCCAAGATAACAAAGTCTATTAAGATAGTGGTATTAGCAACCACAACAGGCAGATCCTCGCAAACGCCGATAGGGAAAGTAGTTGATTTGTCGGCAATTTGCAGAGAAATTTCAGTGGGTGTCAACTTATCCAACTCAAGTCTACGATAAAGAGATAGCGGCATAACACTAACACCGGCTCCAAGGTCACATAAGGTAGTTCTTACGTAGTTTCCTTTAATGGAGCAAGGTATAGTGGGCACTCCGGGATCACCAAGTTTGTTAGGAGTTCCACCTTTGAAAGTGTAATTGGCAAGCATGGTGGAGATCTCAAGATCTGGCATCTTCTGTTTATTAGTCACGATATCTTTCATGTACTTTGCATACGGAGACATCTTGAGCATATCAGTTAACCGCATCTGCAGAAAGACGGGTCTTATCGTATCAACGAAGCGCTCAAAATCCTCATCATCCTTTTTCTTGGATGGCTTAGGATTAAAGGGCATAGGTCTCTGAACCCATGGCTCTCTTTCTTTACCATGCTTCCTAGCAGTAAAGTCATTCTTGTCGTATCTCTTCGGTTGTGGATTATCAGGATTAACTGTAGGTTCAATCTCCACATCCTCATCATGGCTAGGTTGAGCATTATTATGAACATCATTGTCCACATTGTCACCAGGTTCATGTTCATCACCTGATTGTGTTTCCGCATCAGACGCAGAAATATCATTAGGTTCTTCAGGTGTGATAGTATTTGGTGAACTGGCGTGCAGGTTTCTATCATCCTTCTTCTTCTCCTTAGGATGACTGGGTGTATCAGCATTGAGTCCTTGAGAATCTTGATCAATTCTGTTAGGATGACCTTCAGGATACCAAGGTTCCTCAGTCATTTTGCCTCCTCTAGTAATGACTCTGACAGAGTTGTCATCTAATTCATTGAGCAGGTCATTCTGAGCTTTAAGTACTTGTTCTACCTGAGTAGTAATCATAGAGGCATGTTTACTCAGAAGCTTTAGAGCATTGACATTTCTGTCTACACAAGCACTTAAATGGCTAAGCATACGAGCACTTTGTTTCAAATGTCTGCTAACATAATCATTGAAACTCTGTTGTTTGGCAACAAAGTTGTCAAATTCATCAAAGCATAGGCTAGTAGGTTTATCAAAAGGAATATCACTCTCGTCAAACCTACGCAGAGAATTCACTTCTACTACCTGTATCGGGTTATCAAGACCGTGGATCTCTTCGATAGGTGGTAGATTTTTGACATCTTCAGATCTAATGCCTTTCTCTTGCATAGATTTCTTGGCTTCTCGTATATCTTCGGGACTGAGGAATAGAATACCTCTTTTCTTAGGAGTTGGCTTAGGAGGTGGTTCGGGAATAGTCCAAGCATTATCGTTGATCAAGAGATTATCCAGTAGAGTCTCAGCTTGTTCTACAGTTCGTTCCCTAAAAACACAACCAACACAACTATCTAGGTGGTCTCTAGAGGCATCGGTAAGTCCGTTATAGAGGATATCAAGTATCTTGTTCTTCTTAAGAGGGTGATCAGGCAAAGCATTCTGTAGCTGGACGAGCCTCCCCCAAGCTTGTGGAAGACTCTCTTCTTGGAGTTGAGCAAAATTGTATATTTCCTGCAAGGCAACTTGCTTCTTATGGACAAGGAAATATTTCTCACACAAGTAATAGACCACCTCCTGGCTTTAGAGTCATCCTTTAGAGAGAAAGGAAACAACTTAAGGATATAGTAGTGGCGGATCTTCTCCTCATTAGTGAAAAGTTTGGCTATTTCGGATAGTTTGGAAAGATGGGCTATGGCCGTCTGAGACTCATAACCGTGAAAAGGATCAGATTCGACTAGAGAGATTATCTCAGGGTCGACAGAGAATTCATAATCCTTATCGGTGACAAAGATAGGCGAAGTGGCAAACTTCAGATTATTTTTCATCCTAACTTCCCGAGATTTTTCCTTCCACTTGAGAATTAATTTCTCAGCGTCATAGGCATCCTTACACGCAAGAAAATCCTCAGCTATCTCTCCCTCTATAACGTAACCCTCAGGTATATCAGGCAATTCATATCTAGGAGAGCTAGATCTAACAGGAGCAAAAGCAGGTTCTATCTCAATAGCATCGGCAATTTCAGAAGCATCACGAGCATTGGCAGTAACTCTAGCAATATGAGCATCAAGGAACACTCCTAGTGGAACATCAGGCAAAGGAGCATCTCTAGCAGTATCAAGCATAGCAGCATCAGGCAAAATAGCATCTCTAGCATCATCAGGCAAAGCAGTATCAAGCATAACATCTCTAGCAGTATCAGGCATAATATCAAGCATAGCATCTCTAGCAGTAGTATCAAGCATAGCATCTATAGCAGTAGTATCAAGCATAGCATCATCAGGCATAGTTTCACAAGCATCATCAAGCACAGGCGACATATCAAGATTTCTAGCAGGAGGTGAAGTCACAAACTTACTCATAACTGAAGGTGAATCAAGTGTAGAGCTAGATGGCAATTCCTTACCTCCCCTCGTAGTTGAGGGCAATACTTTGGTCTTCGGATCCGTCAGATTCTTCATAGTGATCAGCAGATCTAAATCCCAAGTAACTCAGAGAATATAGCAATACATCCCCGGCAACGGCGCCAGAAAAATGCTGACGTCAGCTGTGCTTCCCCGGCAACGGCGCCAGAAAAATACTGACGTCAGCTATCTCTGGCATTAGCTAGACGAATGCTTATGACAACGAACCTTCTCCTGCAACGGCACCAGAAGAATGCTGCTAGCATACCCCGGTAATGAAACTGGAAGAATGTTGTTGATGGCCCACCAGTGCGTGGGTTCGCAGCAGTTTTCGGGGGTAGAGTATTTGAAAGTGCGTTATATCGACTAGAGGGGGGTGAATAGGAGATTTTTAGAATTTCATCACTAAGGAAATTCCTTTTGAGGAATTTCCTCACTGATGACTAACTCACAGTGGAAACAGTAAAGGATTAGAAGTGCAAAGTTTCACAACAGCAGTTTTTTAGAGTGAGGAATGTGAAAACAGATTACACAGTGAGCAGGCACGCATAATACAAATGAGGATTAACTGACGTGAAGAATTTGGGGTTGAGGAAATTCAGAGAAAGTCTTCAGCAAATTCTTCAAACAATAGCAGTGAAAGTCATCAACACATAATACGAGGAAAGTAAGGAGTTGAGAAATTAGAACCCGTTTCTCAGTGAAGACAGTCGTTGATGACCCAGTTCCAACTGCTGTGACAGTCGTACATCTGGTTTGGAGCGGCTTGGTATTGAAACCAAAGGACACATAGTCCCGGGATACACAGTCCCTACCGTGTTCTCCTTGGGCTAAGAACACACAGTCCTCGCCCAACACTCGTGGTAAGTCTTCAGGGCAGAGTTCCAAACCCTCACAAACTTGGTCACCCGGCGATCCACAACTGACTGCTGGAAAGCTCTGGACCATGACGCCTAACCGTCTGGAGGATGCACAGTCCTCAAAGGTAAAAGGCTTCAGTCCCACACAGGAACAACTTCTTCAGTGATGCTCAATCACTAGGTTTGGTTTGTGGTTTCGGTGTATGGGGTATTTCCTCACTGATGAATTACTCTCGAAGACTCTGAGGAATTGGGTTGCTCTTATGACAAGTGTCAGTTTCTAACGGAGCGACCAACCAGCTAATGGTTGTGGGGGTGGCTATTTATAGCCTGGGAGCATCCTGACATGATTTGACACTAATTGTGACAACCCGATGCCGACGTTCCGGAAGATTCCCCTTTTCTTTCCGTTTTCGTCGTGTGCGTATTTTCTTTCGTCGCATCATCATCGCATCATGCGCATCATCTGCATTGCATCGGCATCTCCGTTGCCGCCAGTTTTCAAACTTGCATCCGTTAGTAGTTTCCGGTTCTCGTCGTTGTCCGTTCTGAGTCCGACCGCACTCGCACGCGCCCGCGGCATCTTCAAATCCCTGTTTTTAAAACAGTGCGCGTAAAACTTTCTCTGATCGGGGTGAAACTTGGCATGCGGTCGTAATTAGTTCTAGCTAGGCCGCCTGTCGAATTTCGTCGCAATCGGAGTCCGTCTGGTACCCGAACGGTCGACCGTAGCGGCACTGTATTCGGTTTACCGTCGGACGGTGATCGGTGTTTTAAAAATTGTTGCCGTGCCGCCTGTTCTCCCTCTCGTCTCCGGATATCCCCTCTACACGGCCGCGTGCCCATTCCTGCGTTCGAAATCGCCTGAATCCAACCCCGCGGTTGGATCCGGAACGCGATTCCGGTTAACCGAGGCCCTCTTTTCCCTATATATACCCCCTCCTCCTAATTTTTAGACAGCCATCCCCCTCTGCCTCGAAAACCGTGCCAACCCCCGAAACCCTAATCCTCCCGCAGCCTCCTCCCACCTCCTCCTTGCGCCGCCGGGCCCGTAAGCCCACGGCTGGCCCTTCGGGTCCGAAACCGCCGCCAGCCGCCGCCTCCCGTGCTCCTGTGCACCCCGCGCCTCCGCCTAGCGCCGCCTCTCCTGCGCCGCCCAGCCGCCCGCAGCTCGCCGGCCTGTAGCCCCGATGGACCACGCCGGAACCCCATCTCCATGCGCCACCAGCCTCGCCGCCGGTATCCCCGCCCGCCGCCAAGGCCAGCAGCCGCCGCCCTCGAACCTCGCCGCGTTCACCGCCCCCCTGCAAGCCGTAGCCATGGCCGCCTTCGCGCCCGAGCTTCCCAAGCCGACCCGCTCCTCGCCGACGCCGGGATCCGGCCGCCCTGGCCAGATCCGGCAGAGCCCCCACCGGATCTGCCTCCCCCAGTGGCCCTGTGCCGCACGCCGCTGGCAGTGGGTGCGCCGCCGCCGTTCCCATGCCCTCGTGCTCCTTGGGAGCACGGGAGGAGACGAGCAGCAGCACAGCGCTCCCGCCTGGGCCACCTTGCCGCATCCTGGGCCTCCCCAATGCACCACAACCCAGCAACAATACCCCAGGCCCCGTTGACCTGCACGAACCACCGGGTCAGTGCCTCCTTCACGCCCCGAGGCCCATTCCCCTCTCGAGGCCTCGGCCTCCTCCCCGCGACATGGGCCACGCCCACTAAGGTGACCCCCCCCAGCCCCTTTATTTTACGCATAGGCGCCTCTTAGTTATTTTACGCCTCATTTCGGCCCGGTAGCTATTATAGGAATTATTTTTGGTTTAGATAATTTCAGGATTTAGCTAATTATTTAAACCCCCGTAACTTTTAAACCGTAAGTCGGTTCGAGACGTGTTATATATGGTTTTGTGGTAGTTTCGCGCATAGAATACGAATTTGAAACATGCATAATTGTTTGACGTCGTTTGGCACGTCGAATGCCTAGAACAACGTGTTGTTTTAATAGGATATGTCTCGTATATATTTTTCGCGCGTGTCCGGATAGCCCGTATGCCTTAGATAAAATGCCTACGTTTTTGGAACTATTTTTCCGTGTATTTCAGAGAAGTCATTTGTATTTTTGCGTGTAGGGATTTGCCGGTAGTTTATTTTCCCGTATATAGGTGATTATCTCGCATTAATGTGTGGCATTATTTTGTGTTGCAAACCCCACATATTTTATATGTTTCCGGGGTAGAAAAATCCCATGGATTTTTCTGTGCAATTAGTTTTAGCATTAGAGCAAGTTAGTTCGCGAGATATTTTGCTATGTTGCCCTTTTGATTAATTCGTAGGATTTATTCCGTGCCTCGTTTGAATTAGTTGTCGACTAGGGAGTTCTTCTTAGATGTTTAGACTAGCCCCTGGTATTTTTAGTTGCAATAGAAATGCATGTTTAGGGGTGTTTTGATTGCCCTCAAGTTGCTAGCAATAGTGCTGATTTTGAGGAGCTGAAAAATTTCTAAGTCTGGAATGTGTTATATTTTGTTGCTGTCTTGTCTTGCTTCTATCTTGTGATCTGTAGCTCTTTTGAGGTTGGTCCAATGGAGTTAGTTGTGCCCCTTGTGTTTCTCTAGCATGCTGTAAATTTTCATGCCTTTTGGAGTCTTGTAGCTACAGGTTTTGTTGCTGTCAATATTGCTTCAGATCGAAAACTGCACTTTCATGAGGTGTAATTTTCACAAAGTCTGAAATAGTGAGTGGGAAGCCATTTTGTGACTTCTTTCCCTAGTGTTCCTTGCTGCCATGCTAGTTGTTGTTAGTTGCTCATAGTAGTGCTTCTTGCCCTCTTCCGTGCCATGCCTTGCTTGAGCATATCGGAGTTGTGTAGCCGTAGTTGTGGGGCGTAGAAAATGCTATGTGGCTGATTTTGGCAGATTGTAGTGATTTCTTGTTTTGCTCGTATCTTTTGAACCGTAGCTCCGTTTTGATCGTGCCCTACATGAAACTTGCTTAGAATCTCATGTAGTTTCATTTTCTCTTGCTGGTTGCATGTGTTTAAGTGCTCGTAGCCGCCGTTGCACACATTTTGCATTTATGCCATCATATCTTGCGGTGCTTGTATCTTTTGAACCGTAGCTCCGTTGGAGATGTTCTTTGTGTGTAGGTTGCTTGTCTTGACGCGTAGAATCACGTGAAACTATTTGTTTTTGCCGTTTAACAACTAATTAAATGTGTTAGTTCAGATCTGGACAGAATTGTAAATTAACATGTGAGGTCGTTTCGGATGTGCTATATGTCATTTCCGACCTCATTTAAAATGCGTAGATAGGTAGTTTAATTACACTTAATCTCTTGCCATGTCTAACCACATTTAAAATTGCCGTGTACCTAATCGGGATAGAACTAAGTAAATTAACGTGGAGTTTCGTCAATATGCAACTCGTTGCATATTGAACTTCACTTAATGTGTAGTGTTTGTTTGTCGTGAATTGTCATGCCGTGACTTGCATGTTTTCAGCTGCTCATGCATCATATGTGTTGTGCATCGTGTGGTGTATATCATGTGTTGATTTGTGTTTCCGGTTTGCTTCGTTTCGATAGTGTTCCGCAAGCGTGTCGGATTGTGAGGACCCGTTCGACTACGTCGGTTCGTCTGCTTCAGGGAGGCATTCTTCTTCCAAGCGGGATCTCAGGCAAGATGATCATTTCCCCAGATACCATTACTATCATTGACATGCTAGTTTTACCGCTTCTATCGTTTATGTCTCGTTGCCTACCACATGTTAAATGTCAGCCTCTCAACAATGCCATGAAAACGTTCAACCTGTTCGACCTAGCAAACCACTTATTGGCTATGTTACCGCTTGCTTAACCCTATTGATAGCGTTGCTAGTTGCAGGTGCAGATGCTTCCATATGAAAACATGGGTTCCTTGTTATATCACCATATTAAATGCTATTTAATTTAATGCACCTATATACTTGCTAAAAGGTGGAAGGCTCGGCCTTTCTAGCCTGGTGTTTTGTTCCACCTTTGCCCCCTTAGTTTGCGGCTACCGGTGTTATGTTCCATAAATGAGCGCTCCTAACACGATCGGGGTTGTTATGGGGACCCCCTTGATAATTCGTTTTAGATTAAAGCTGGTCTGGCAAGGCCCAACATTGGTACTACATTTGCCTAATCACCTAATAAAATTGCATAGGGACTTTCCGGACCCCGAGGATAATTTAATCAACCCCCGGGACAGTGCTCCGCATGAGTTTTGGTCCACTCACCTAGTAGTCGGCGGTGCCACCACGGGGCAACTCGAGGTTTGGTTCCCGTCCACTTTACATAGACGGTGTGTCCTGAGAACGAGATACGCGGCTCCTATCGGGTTCGTCGACACACCGGGTGGCCTTGCTGGATTAGTTTTACCTTTGATGGAATATCTTGTGCATCGGGATTCCGGTGATGCTTTGGGTAATCTCAGAGTTGAGGTTTTCCACTAGGGAATCCGACGAGATCGCGAGCTTCGTGATTGAGGATTTCTATGTGGCTTGTGGTAATTTGTGATGGACTAGTTGGAGCACCCCTGCAGGGTTAAATCTTTTTGGAAAGCCGTGCCCGCGGTTATGTGGCTACGTGGAAGATTTGTTTAACACTGGTTCTCGATAACTTGAAGTTAACTTAAATAAAACTTGCCAATTGTGTGCGTAACCGTGACTGTCTCTTTCGTGAGTTCCTTCTCCGATCGAGGACACGGTGGGGTTATGTCTGACGTAGGTAGGTGTTCAGGATCATTCATTTGATCATGAGTAGTTCACGTCCGTTATGCGTAGATATTCCCCCTCTTATTTCTTGTACTCGTAAGTTAGCCACCAAATATATGCTTAGCCGCTGCTGCAACCTCACCACTTAATCTTGCCTCACCCATTAAGCTTTGCTAGTCTTGATACCTTTGGAAATGAGATTGCTGAGTCCCCTGTGTCTCACAGATTACTACAACACCAGTTGCAGGTATAGGTTTAGGTTACTTGACGCGAGCGCGTTGATTGTTCATTTGGAGTTGCTTCTTCTTCTTCTTCTTCGTCGATCTAGGATGGGCTCCAAGCCGGCAGCCTGGGATAGCAAGGATGGACGTCGTTCTTCTTTTGTCGTTTGTTTTCGTCCATAGTCGGACCCTGCTCTTACTCTTGATGATTATGTAATGTACTGATGTGACTCTGATGTAGCTTGTGGCGAGTGTAAGCCGACTCTATATATATCTCTTCTTTTCAGTACATGTACTTGTAACGATATCCATTCTTGCGACACGACGAGATGCGCTTCTATCCCTGACGAGGCCCTCGTTCCAAATTGAGGATAGGGTCGCATCTTGGGCGTGACAAGTTGGTATCAGAGCAGTACCGACCTAGGAGTCCCCTTGATTGATTGAACTTGGCCGAGTCGAGTCTAGTGAAAAACTACTTTGAGTCTAGTTATATATCGGAGAGTAGGATTCTTTTTTCTCCTCGTCTATGCTCTGGTGAGGAATCTTGACGTAATAATTTAATTCTACTCCTCTTCTCACTCATAATTTTTTTTAGGATCACGCGGATATTTTTGGAATCTATATGATGCCGATGTGACGGAGTTGTGTCTTGGTGCCTCCTATCTGCTTTAAGTTTCAGGGGAGTTGAGCTCCAGGGGATTCTTGAGCACATCGTTACCATTCAGATTTCTTAGTATCTCAGGACGAAGGATGTTCGTAATTGCTTCAATACTAGTAGTGGCGAGATAACCCCGATGTCCCCAGTACTGGTGCAGATTGTTCGGGAGTACTGCCATACTTTGTATCGTTGTGATCACGAGGGTCTGTTGTAGATGAAGGTCCGAGATTCTGGTTGTGTGTTGACGGATGTGATACAGGTGACGGGTTAGTATAGGAGTTGTGTGATATTACTCCTTGTATCCGTGTACCAGATTGCATGACCAGATATTTCGGGAATTCTTAGGTGGGAATTCAAGTAGTTGCTTATAGGACAATCTTCCAACAAATGCATGATGTTAGGTTGGGGTTCGACATCTAGTGGATTCATTTGTTCACGGTCGACTTACAGCAGTACACGTTGTGTCTTAAAGAGTCCTTGTAGCTTGCTACGACTCGGGGATACTTCGTATGTCGGGTGCACTGCCTTGCACTTGATGACTACTGTAAGGATCGAGCCCGTGCGATCCTGTCCACGAAAATATCGAATGAAATCTTTCTCATGAGTTTGTTCCGGCTTGTTTCGTAAGCCTCATCCTTTGTTTTGTTGAATATGGTATTCGTGTTGCTTCGATGTCAAGTGGTGACTTCATATCTTCTCTAAGCGGTGTTCTCATATTTTTTTGTGGGAATGCTAATTCTCTTTGCTCAAATCAATTGTCTTATCAATTTGGTCAACCGGAGTTGTTATGTCAAGTCTTTTCAACCGGTGTGTTTCTCTCCAAGTGGATTCAATCCTCTCCAATTTGTTAAGATAATTCTCTTATTCCATCTGGAGTTCATCTCATCTGTCCCAAGTTGTCTTCGTTTTTTTCCCCGCCCTCCAGCCCTTTTTCTTCAGTGATTCAATTTTCATCCAAGAGTTTTCTTTTCATTGTGCTTCTGCTAATTGTTCTTTTCTCTCTTACCCGGTGATTCATTGTGAAGATTCTCAGGAGATTCGTGTCATATTTGTTCGTTCTTGTCATCTTTTCCGGTGAATTTAATTTAATTATCCGTGTTCATTGTATCCTATTCATCCTTATAATTTTTCCCATGTGGGAAATTCTCATCAGTCTTCTGATTGTCATTTCTCTCTATTCCATCCGGAGTGCTGAAGTTTTCTCAGAGGTTCTTATTTCCAATCCTTTTAATTATTTTGAGGTGCTATCCTCATCTAGTTTTCTTCATACCGGTGCAATATCTTCCGTTCTAGTAATCCTTTCAATGGTGGTTTCTTCGAGTGGGCCCATAACCCACAGGTTCTTTCCCAGGATCTTATCTGGCTCTTGTTATTTTTCGGAGATCTCTAAATCTTTTCAACTATTATGTAAGTATGAATTTCATCGGTCATATTCTTTCTCGAAGTTCAATTTGAATTTATTTTCGTCTTTGGATCAACCTTTCGTTCCTCATTATTCCAGGGTGTCTCAGTTAATTCTTGGTGTTGTTTCTCGTCATCATTCTCAATCTTGCTCTATTCTTGTGAAGATTGTCATCTCAGCTTCGTGTTTTCCTCTCAATTGTTTCTATCGTGAGTAATCCCTTTCGTTCTATCCGGTGCATTTTGGAGTTGTTTTTATTTCTCGTTCCTCCGAAGGCCATCATTTTAGAAGATTCTTCGTTCTCAGCTTTCAGCTTTCGTTCTCTAATTCTTCTCAATTGTTGTCTCTTCGTTCGTCTCTCAATTATTCCGATGCCTTGTTCTAGTTTTTTCTCTCAGGTGGCTCATGGTCTCTTCATTCTCGTGTATCTCCATTCATTCATGGCTTCCTCGTTCATTTCAATTCTCAACGGTGTTTCTTGCAATATTTCTTCTAGTTTGTGCTCATATATCTCTCCTAAATCATTTCTAGAAGAATAAGTTGTATGCTAGATCCGTTGCTTGTCATCAATTTAATTTGATGAAGGATGAGCATAACAAAATTCTTATTATTGTCCTTCCTTCTTCCAAGAGATTTCAATTCTTCTTCCGGAGTGGCTCATGGTTTCAATTCTTTTATCGTGTGCTTATCTTTATTTTCCGGAGTTTCAACTTCTATAAAGTATCTTTGTGAGGCTACATCTAAATCCTGGCAAGGTCATAATCTTATTCTTTTCTACCTTGTTATCTTTGCATCATTCATTCGTATACGGAGGTCCTTCATGGTGGTTCATCAAAGCTTCAATTCTTTCTCAAGTGTTCTTCAAGATTCTTATTGGAGAACCTCAAGTATCCTTTCTCTTGGATTTCTATGTGCAATTGTTCTTCCTTTATCCTTTGAGGTGGTATTTTAGCCTTCTTGTTAGTGTAGGAGTCTCGAAGAGTTTTCCTCTCAAGAATGAGATAATTAAACCTACCAATTCTATGATCATGAGATAGTTTCAACCCATGATTTCTTTATTGAGCTATCTTGGTTTGGATTTCACCTAAAGCTTTTCCTATGGATTGTTGCTATCATGGTGCTTGTAATTAATCCAAGTTCTCAATGTATCCTCTTGGTGTAAGAAATTGTTCATATCTTGTTTCTCCCAATCAATCCTTGTTTTTGTTAGTGGATGGTTGTCACTTCATTAGTTTGAAAAGGTTCCATAAGCCCACTACTATCTTGCTCTTTTCGTTGTTGTTTTTCCAACAACTTCGTTCAATTCTCCTTGCAAGGATGCTTGCCAAGTTCATTTGAGTTAGTAGTTGTCATTCTCTCTTCATTCTCTTCTTCCGTATGAGCTAGTTCATATTCTCTTCTTCCGGAGGCATTGTGATGTTGCTCTTTGGGTCAATCTTGTTGTTCTATCAAGATCATGGTGTTCCCTTGTTCTATTTAGTTGTTTCTTATGAATTTTGTCTCTTTCTTCCATCTTATCGATTTTTTTGTCCCATTTTCCTATCGAAGTGCTGCCGAAATTTTCCGTGAATTCTGGCTTCTTTCTCATGTCATTCCTCATCTCCTTGCAACCTTCAAGGATCGTTGGTTTCACTCGTTTGTCAAGAAGCGAGTAAATTTTACCTTGTTCTTTCTCAGCTTCTCCCCCTATCATTCTTGGATCTCGGGGTGAGATCCTCTTGTAGTGTAGGAGAGTTGTGACAGCCCGATGCCGACGTTCTGGAAGATTCCCCTTTTCTTTCCGTTTTCGTCGTGTGCGTATTTTCTTTCGTCGCATCATCATCGCATCATGCGCATCATCTGCATTGCATCGGCATCTCCGTTGCCGCCAGTTTTCAAACTTGCATCTGTTAGTAGTTGCCGGTTCTCGTCGTTGTCCGTTCTGAGTCCGACCGCACTCGCACGCGCCCACGACATCGTCAAATCCGTGTTTTTAAAATAGTGTGCGTAAAACTTTCTCTGATCGGGGTGAAACTTGGCATGCAGTCGTAATTAGTTCTAGCTAGGCCGCTTGTCGAATTTCGCCGCGATCGGAGTCCGTCTCGTACCCGAACGATGGACCGTAGCGGCACCATATTCGGTCTACCGTCGGACGGTCATCGGTGTTTTAAAAATTGTTGTCGTGCCGCCCGTTCTCCCTCTCATCTCCGGATATCCCCTATACATAGCCACGTACCCATTCCCGCGTTCGAAATCGCCCGAATCCGACCCCGCGGTTGGATCCGGAACGCGATTCCGGTTAACCGAGCCCCTCTTTTCCCTATATATACCCCCTCCTCCTAATTTTTAGACAGCCATCCCCTCTGCCTCGAAATCCGTGCCAATCCCCGAAACCCTAATCCTCTCGCAGCCTCCTCCCACCTCCTCCTCGTGCCGCCGGGCCCGCGAGCCCACGGCTGGCCCGCCGGGCCTGAAACCGCCGCCAGCCGCCGCCTCACGTGCTCCCGTGCACCCCGCGCCTCCGCCTAGCGCCGCCTCTCCTGCGCCGCACCGCCGCCCGCAGCTCGCCGTGCCTGCAGCCCCGACGGACCCCGCCGGAACCCCATCTCCATGCACCACCAGCCTCGCCGCCGGTATCCCCGGCCGCCGCCAAGGCCAGCAGCCGCCGCCCTCGAACCTCGCCGCGTTCACCGCCCCCCTGCAAGCTGTAGCCATGGCCGCCTTCGCGCCCGAGCTTCCCAAGCCGACCCGCTCCTCGCTGACGCCGGGATCCGGCCGCCCTGGCCATATCCGGCAGAGCCCCCACCGGATCTGCCTCCCCCCGTGGCCCTGCGCCGCACGCCGTCGGTAGTGGGTGCGCCGCCGTCGTTCCCGTGCCCTCGTGCTCCTCGGGAGCACGGGAGGAGACGAGCAGCAGCACAGCGCTCCCGCCTGGGCCACCTTGCCGCGTCCTGGGCCTCCCCCGCACTACGGCCCAACAACAATGCCCCAGGCCCCGTTGACCTGCACGAACCACCGGGCCAGTGCCTCCTTCACGCCCCGAGGCCCATTCCCCTCTCGAGGCCTCGGCCTCCTCCCCGCGACATGGGCCAGGCCCACTAAGGTGACCAGCCCCCCCAGCCCCTTTATTTTACGCATAGGCGCCTCTTAGTTATTTTACGCCTTAGTTTCGGCCCGGTAGCTATTATAGGAATTATTTTTGGTTTAGATAATTTCAGGATTTAGCTAATTATTTAAACCCCCGTAACTTTTAAACCGTAAGTCGGTTCAAGACGTGTTAGATATGGTTTTCTGGTAGTTTCACGCGTAGTATACGAATTTGAAACATGCATAATTGTTTGACGTCGTTTGGCATGTCGGATGCCTAGAACAACGTGCTGTTTTAATAGGATACGTCTCGTATATATTTTTCGCGCGTGTCCGGATAGCCCGTATGCCTTAGATAAAATGCCTATGTTTTTGGAACTATTTTTCCGTGTATTTTAGAGCAGTCATTTGTATTTTTGTGTGTAGGGATTTGTCGGTAGTTTATTTTCCTGTATATAGGTGATTATCTCGCATTAATGTGTGGCATTATTTTGTGTTGCAAACCCCACATATTTTATATGTTTTCGGGGTAGAAAAATCCCATGGATTTTTCTGTGCAATTAGTTTTAGCATTAGAGCAAGTTAGTTTGCGAGATATTTTGCTATGTTGCCCTTTTGATTAATTCGTAGGATTTATTCCGTGCCTCGTTTGAATTAGTTGTCGACTAGGGAGTTCTTCTTAGATGTTTAGACTAGCCCCTGGTATTTTTAGTTGCAATAGAAATGCATGTTTAGGGGTGTTTGATTGCCCTCAAGTTGCTAGACATAGTGCTGATTTTGAGGAGCTGAAATATTTCTAAGTCTGGAATCTGTTATATTTTGTTGCTGTCTTGTCTTGCTTCTATCTTGTGATCTGTAGCTCTTTTGAGGTTGATCCAATGGAGTTAGTTGTGCCCCTTGTGTTTCTCTAGCATGCTGTAACTTTTCATGCCTTTTGGAGTCTTGTAGCTATAGGTTTTGTTGATGTCAATATTTCTTCAGATCGAAAACTGCACTTTCATGAGGTGTAATTTTCACTAAGTCTGAAATAGTGAGTGGGAAGCCATTTTGTGACTTTTTCCCCTAGTGTTCCTTGCTGCCATGCTAGTTGTTGTTAGTTGTTCGTAGTAGTGCTTCTTGCCCTCTTCCGTGTCATGCCTTGCTTGAGCATATCGGAGTTGTGTAGCCGTAGTTGTGGGGCGTAGAAAATGCTATGTGGCTGATTTTGGCAGATTGTAGTGATTTCTTGTTTTGCTCGTATCTTTTGAACCGTAGCTCCGTTTTGATAGTGCCCGACATGAAACTTGCTTAAAATCTCGTGTAGTTTAATTTTATCTTGCTGGTTGCATGTGTTGAAGTGCTCGTAGCCGCCGTTGCACACATTTTGCATTCATGCCATCATATCTTGCGGTGCTTGTATCTTTTGAACCGTAGCTCCGTTGGAGATGTTCTTTGTGTGTAGGTTGCTTGTCTTGACGCGTAGAATCACGTGAACCTATTTGATTTTGCAGTTTAACAACTAATTAAATGTGTTAGTTCACATCTGGATAGAATTGTAAATTAACATGTGAGGTCGTTTCGGAGGTGCTATATGTCATTTCCGACCTCATTTAAAATGCCTAGATAGGTAGTTTAATTACACTTCATCTCTTGCCATGTCTAACCACATTTAAAATTGCCGTGTACCTAATCAGGATAGAACTAAGTAAATTAACGTGGAGTTTCGTCAATATGCAACTCGTTGCATATTGAACTTCACTTAATGTGTAGTGTTTCTTTGTCGTGAATTGTCATGCCGTGACTTGCATGTTTTCAGCTGCTCATGCATCATTCGTGTGGTGTATATCGTGTGTTGATTTGTGTTTCTGGTTTCCTTCGTTTCGATAGAGTTCCGCAAGCGTGTCGGATTGTGAGGACCCGTTCGACTACGTCGATTTGTCTGCTTCACGGAGGCATTCTTCTTCCAAGCGGGATCTCGGGCAAGATGATCATTTCACCAGATACCATTACTATCATTGCCATGCTAGTTTTACCGCTTCTATCGTTTATGTCTCGTTGCCTACCACATGTTAAATGTCAGCCTCTCAACAATGCCATGAAAACCTTCAACCTGTTCGACCTAGCAAACCACTGATTGGCTATGTTACTGCTTGCTTAACCCTGTTGATAGCGTTGCTAGTTGTAGGTGCAGATGCTTCCATGTGAAAACATGGGTTCCTTGTTATATCACCATATTAAATGCTATTTAATTTAATGCACCTATATACTTGGTAAAAGGTGGAAGGCTCGGCCTTTCTAGCCTGGTGTTTTGTTCCACCTTTGCCCCCTTAGCTTGTGGCTACCGGTGTTATGTTCCATAAATGAGCGCTACTAACACGATCGGGGTTGTTATGGGGACCCCCTTGATAATTCGTTTTAGATTAAAGCTGGTCTGGCAAGGCCCAACATTGGTACTACATTTGCCTAATCACCTAATAAAATTGCATAGGGACTTTCCGGACCCCGAGGATAATTTAATCAACCCCCGGGCCAGTGCTCCGCATGAGTGTTGGTCCACCCACCTAGTAGTCGGCGGTGCCACCACGGGGCAACTCGAGGTTTGGTTCCCGTCCACTTTGCATAGACGGTGTGTCCTGAGAACGAGATACGCGGCTCCTATCGGGTTCGTCGACACACCGGGTAGCCTTGCTAGATTAGTTTTACCTTTGACGGAATATCTTGTGCATCGGGATTCCGGTGATGCTTTGGGTAATCTCAGAGTTGAGGTTTTCCACTAGGGAATCCGACGAGATCGCGAGCTTCGTGATTGAGGATTTCTATGCGGCTTGTGGTAATTTGTGATGGACTAGTTGGAGCACCCCTGCAGGGTTAAATCTTTTCGGAAAGCCGTGCCCGCGGTTATGTGGCTACGTGGAAGATTTGTTTAACACTGGTTCTAGATAACTTGAAGTTAACTTAAATAAAACTTGCCAACTGTGTGCGTAACCGTGACTGTCTCTTTCGTGAGTTCCTTCTCCGATCGAGGACACGGTGGGGTTATGTCTGACGTAGGTAGGTGTTCAGGATAATTCATTTGATCATGAGTAGTTCACGTCCGTTATGCGTAGATCTTCCCCCTCTTATTTCTTGTACTCATAAGTTAGCCACCAAATATATGCTTAGCCGCTGCTGCAACCTCACCACTTAATCTTGCCTCACCCATTAAGCTTTGCTAGTCTTGATACATTTGGAAATGAGATTGCTGAGTCCCTTGTGGCTCACAAATTACTACAACACCAGTTGCAGGTACAGGTTAAGGTTACTTGACGCGAGCGCGTTGATTGTTCATTTGGAGTTGCTTCTTCTTCTTCTTCTTGTTCTTCTTCATCGATCTAGGCTGGGCTCCAGGCCGGCAGCCTGGGATAGCAAGGATGGACGTCGTTCTTCTTTTGTCGTTTGTTTCCGTCCGTAGTCGGACCCTGCTCTTACTCTTGATGATTATGTAATGTACTGATGTGACTCTGATGTAGCTTGTGGAGAGTGTAAGCCGACTCTATATATATCTCTTCTTTTTAGTACATGTACTTGTAACGATATCCATTCTTGCGACACGACGAGATGCGCTTCTATCCCTGACGAGGCCCTCATGCCAAATTGAGGATAGGGTCGCATCTTGGGCGTGACACTAATGCCCTTAAATAATATGACCGTTGGAGTGGATAAGACCAATGACTTGGCGTGGCTATCGAAACGGTCGGAACCCTCAACTGTGAGAGTCCTCATGTCACTCGTATTCTTCACTTGAGGCTTTTGGTAGGATTAGGCTTGGGTTGAGCATCATGAGGAAATTCATTCTGAAGTGTAACTTCGACCCCCTTTAACAGTATGGTGTTCCTATTACTCAAATGTGAAGAAAATAAAACAGAAAGAGTAAATCTTCATGCTTCAAATTCTTCAGAGTGATTTTCTTCAGGACACACCGAATTCCTCTATTTCAGTATCTTCATGAGGAATATCAATTTCATCGCAGATTCCTCGCGATTCATTTCTTCAGCTTCAGACCAATTTCTTCAACCGAAGATATGTCTTTTTAGGGCTCGATATTCTTCAAATATATCAAACTCCTCAATGACTTATAGATCCTCTGTACACTCATAAACACATTAGATACTTAACCTATAAGTCTTCAAACCACCAAAATCACTAAGGGGCACTAGATGCACTTACAATCTCCCCCTTTTTGGTGGTTGATTACAATTAGGTTAAGTCTTCAACATGGATCAAAAATATGTAGTGTAAATACTCATTTGAGGAATTTGAAATTAAGATTCAGAGAGACTCCCCCTGAAGATGTGCATATCGTGAGGATTTTGCTTTTCACAGCAAATGCACATTGATGATTTATATCATGGAGATCTCCCCCTGAGTCTTGTAAATCATGCATACATGTAACCTATCATATGAAGAAAATGAAAATGCATGATGACAGATGGTATCTGACGAATTCCAGCATGCGTGCACTAAAACTTGAGGAATAAGCATGCAAAGAAAAACGTTCAAAAGCGTCAGAGTACCATCGGGCTTAAGTTACAACTCATTACATAAAAACTTCAGAAGAGCCAAGAGTTTGTAACTTAAATATAGTTCATAAGCCCCAAAAATATCCTGCTTGAAGACTAACTCTCAAGTTTCCCCCCCTTTATCATCAAGTGACAAAAAGGGACAAACTGAGGACTAACGCCCGAGAAGACTTCACTTCTTGGCGGTTGAGGAAGAGCCGTGACGCTTCTTGGGAGTAGTCTTCTTCCTTGGACCGGTAGCAGTGTCGAGCTGTTCTTCATCAGTTTCAGCAGTGCGAAATGAAGAAAAGGAGCTGTCTACAAGGTCTGGAACTGGAATGGGCCTGAACTTCTTCTTGGGAGGCCACGACCAGTCAAAGTCTCGCTCAAAGTCCATTTCTTCAAGCTCAGTCTGAGTCTTCAGATGTGCAAGTGTAGCCCAGGTGCGATCAAAAACCTCATGCAGATAGTGATGGTTGAGCTTCACAGAGTTCTGTGTTTCAGTGAGGGTTTTCACAATGGCGCCAAACTGGCGTTTGACCCACTTTTGATTGCGATCCACCTTCTGGTGAAGACTGAGGAGGAGCTCTCTTGTATTCATCATGCGAGGAGGAACGGGGCTTGCCGGACGAGTCTCGGTATCATCCTATGAAGAATAAGATTCTGGCTCTCTGAACTGGCCATCAAGGGGCCTACTGCCTTCTTCAATCACCGATTTGCCTTTTCTTTCAATGGGGTCGAAAGTCTTCTTGTTGACCTGGATAGGAGGCATATAACCAACATGGTTTTGGCACTCAGCGAGAAAGTTGATGCATGTCCTTGTCCTGATGAATCTCATGATCCATGGGGCATATATCTTGTGATCAAAAGGACACATTGTCGGCCAAAGTCCTCAAGAAGAAATCATGGATGTTGATAGGAATACCATGAATGATGTTGAAGAGGATATTCTTCATGAGGCCTACGACATCTTCTTCATCATCATGACCTTTGATCGGCGCAAGCACACTGCAGAGGATTCTGTAAACAGATCTGGGTGTGTACTTGAGCTCGTGGACGAAAAAGGTTGTTCTCGGAGATTTTCCTTCAGTCAAAGGCTTCATGAGTACTTACATCATCCCATTTGGTAGCTCACGCTCACCATAAAGCTTCACAGCCTCATCTGAGGGAATTGGTACAGGCAGTTCACGGAGGAGTTCAGTAGCAGGAGCCTTGTAGTGAGTGTTTTGTGTCATCCAATCAAACACCCAAGTGTTAATGTCTTCAGGGTAGCCAGATATGTGAAGAGTGGCATAGAACTGAAGAATTAGCTCGCTGTTCCAGTCAGAGATGTCGGAGCACATTGGTAGTAAACCAGCATCATGGAGTACACTGAGGACTGGCTCGAGGCACGGTATAGCTTCAAGTTCAACGTGAGGAATATGCCTGTGCTGGAATATCTTGTTTCGTCCACATAGCACAGAGGGATAGTAATTCATCTGTGTCCTAGTCCAGAACTTCAAATGCCTCATTTGAGGCTTGTCATAGGGGTTCTCTCAAATGAAGTACATGCATTCTTCAAAGAAATTTTCCTTTTGAAACTTAGGACGCTTGGAGAATGGCTGACGCTGAATTGGCTGAAGATTTTGCTGAGGAACAGGAGGGGAGACAACAATGGTAGTCTCTGGGTTGAGCACGACGAATGCATTGTCTTGGTCAGGTGCATTTTCCTCAGCATTTTCCTCAGGGTGAGGAATGTCAGCAGCTGGTACTTCAGGCTGAGGAGATGGTGCTGGCTGGGCGTCAGGCTGAGGGGCTTGCTCTGGCTGTGCATCAGGCCGAGGAATAGCTTCTTCTTGCTCAGTTGGAGGAGTAGGGTCAGCCTGTTCCTCATCTTGAGGATTTTGCGCAGAGCGTTGAATTTCATCAGCTTGAGGATTTTCATGTTGTTCTTCTAAGCTGGCTTGGTGGCAGAGGCAGTTTCATCAGCTGGTGCAGCAGATCCTTGAGCAGTATCTTTCTGAGGAATGACGGGCTGAGGACTATCGTCAATATGAATTTCTTCCTTAGTGTGTTCCTCAGAGGCGGCATCCTTCATTTCCTCATCTTCCTTTTTCGCTGGATCATCAATGATGACCATTTCATAAGAAGGAGCGACATTCAGGGGCATTGGGTCCAGAGGAGCAGTTTCTTCAAGTGCTTTGAGGCGCTTGGCCTCTGTTGCTTCTTCTGCTGAGGAGGCTTTTCCCTTTTTGGCTTCCTTCTCAGCAGCCCTGGTTTTCTTCACGTCTGATGCAGACGGAGTCATCTTCTTCACCGTTGAAGCTTTTCGTGAAGGGGTTCTCTCGACAGATTCTTTAGCTGGTACTGAGGAACCAGCTAGAACAGAGTCATCAGCTTGCTTTGATGAAGCAGCTGGGTCAGGAGCAGTCTCATCAGCTGCAGCAAATTCGTTAGCTGGAGTTTCCATGATGATTTCTTCAATAGCCGGTTCATCCGCTTGGCTTTCTTGGTGTACTTCCTCAGCTTGAGGAGTTTCCTCATCATGAGGAGATTCATCTGCTGGCTCCTCAATCAAGGGCTGAGAAGTTGGTGCTAGGGGTGCAGCCTTCTTATTGTAGTCATCAACAGCTCTAGTGGACAGCTTGATGAAATTGCTCTTGAGACTCTTACGATCTGACAGCTTGGAGTACTTGTTAGTCAATTTCTTCAGCTCTGCCTGTGTTGATACCAGTGCATCAGAAGTCAAGTTGAGGAGATTCTGCTTGAGGAATTTTTTCCTTTTTAAGCTTGGCAACTTTGGCCTGCTTGGCCTGCTGTTCTTTCCACTTGGCTTCATTGATGAAAGTGGCCACCATGTGGCTAATGCCAGGGGGAAGATTCAAATCATCAAGAGGAGTGTTTGGGTCCTCATACCAGATGTTGATGTAGTCAAGGAGGACCTTGGGGTCCATGGCCAGAGGAATGACACTGCCTAATGCTTGAGCTAATCTTTCCTGCTTGTTTCTGATGATGGCTTGCAGGGTTTGATCATCATATTCATCACTGCCCTCTGATGCAGACGGGACGGTGATGATTTTGCTGGGGCTTGGCAGAGTTGCACGTTCAGCAGATACCTGAGTCTTCGCAGGAGGTATTGAAGACTTTGTCTCCGAGCTGGTTGCAGCTGGGAGTGAGGAGCTGGAGCTGGCGGTCATAGGCTTCATGACTTGCTTCTGTACTGGTTTCTCTTGAGGCTTTGGTGGTGGTGCTGATGATTTTGGAGCTGAGGAGATTGGTACTGAGGGATTTAGCGCTGATGGTTTTGGTGCTGAAGGTTTTGGTGCTGAGGGTTTTGTGACTGAAGCCAAAGCAGACTTCTCTTGAGGATTTGGAGCCCTTTGTTTTGACGGTACAGACTGCATTTGAGGAATTTCTGAGCCAGAGGTCTCAGCGGCAGAGGAAGTAGCAGCAGCTGAGGCAGCAGCTGAGGATTCATTGAATTTCCTCACTGCAGTTTCTGCCTGCTTCTTGAGCTTAGCCAGATGCTTTTCCTTCTCATCTCGATAGTCATCAATGGCCTTGAGGCTTGAGGGATGTGCTACTTGATGATCCTCAAGTGGGGCCCGTCTGCCAGGGGGCTTTAGAGCGAATTTCTTCGCATACTTGGGAGTCACAAACCTGTATTCCTTCCATTCCTTCGCCCATCAGCGTTCTATCTTCTGCAGCCGTATCTTTCTCTTGGCCATTGTCTCATTTTCATCAGGCGCGCAATAGTCTAAGTAAATATCCTCAGGGATATCCACAGCTGTGTTTTGCTCCAGTTTCTTTCCTCCCTTCTGTTTTTTGTCATCCTCCATTTTCTTCAGCTGAGGATTTTGCTGATGAGATTGAACTCTTGAGGATTCTGATGAGACTTGAAGATTTTCTTCCAGAAACGCTGCAAATGAGTTAATGTGATGAGAACCGAGAGATTCATCAGCTGACATGTGTGTACCCGTGAACAGAGTATAGTTGCGAGGAATTTGGAGAGGTCATATGCGTTCTTAGATTTGAAGAAAAATGAAAAAGTTTGACAGTTGAGGAATTTAACCAGTGGTTGAGGAATTTGCCTAAGCATACTGTTCTTGGGTTCCAGAGTTGTACAGATCCGAAAATTCGCACAATTGAGGAATCTCGTGAAAATTTTAGATGCTTAGTATAGTTCATCAATGATGTGGTGATAGGCAGTGTTTGAGGAATCAAGTGCTTATCGATTCTTGAGGAAAAACAGATTTCACATAGAAGATGTAAAATTGTACATCTAACTTGCAGTAAAAATGGGATTTTATTTAGGCCCTGTTTGGAACCATAATAGATTTAATAATCTGGATTATGAACATAGATTATATAATCTGGTTTATAAAAATAATCCAGGTGGGCATGTTTGGAGGCCAAATTATATAAACTGTAAACCAGCTTTTAAATTGTACAATAACATGTTTGCCCTCAGTTTACAAGGAAAAATAGGAAAGTGGCGGTGGCACTGCGTAATTCTCTTGAAGTGTACAAGGATAACACGTCATTTGTAATCCATAATCTCATCTTAGCTGGGGTAGAGGAGATTATGAGATTATAATAATCTGGTCATCTAGTTTATAAAATCTACAATATAAACTGTCATGTTTGGAAATACAATAGATTATAAAAACCAGATTATATAATCTAGGTGGTTCCAAACAGGGCCTTACCCTTGAAGGAGCACACGAAGAACACAAAGAAGTTGTGTAGAGAGGCTCTTCGGTCGCGTGTCCAATGTGCCCTAACCCGGCGATAGAGGACGTCTACGGTGACGGCGGACGAAGATGGTCCGACTCCGGCGTGGTTCTGGCGACGGAGAAGTCGATGCAGTGAAGCTCTTCCTCACCGGCGACGAGACTACCACCGATGGCGCTAGGGTTCAGTGGTGTTTGCTATAGCAGTAGAGCGATGGAGCGAAGAAGAGTTTGCCGAGGGGGATAGGGACATATTTATAGCCAGACAGTTACTGTTGGTGCGAAGATTTCGGACCAAACAGCCCCTGCCTCTACGTCTCCGCAGGACACGTGTAGTTCCCGAACAAGGTGGTGGAGATAGTGGAGATCGTGGTTATCCGATCGTGAGAAGTGGGGTTCAGTTACTGTGCATTAAAGAAACAATTTTTGAAGATTTGAGGATTTTCTTTACAAAATCATCAGCTGACAAGGACACAGTGAGGATTTTGAACAGAGTTTGAAGTAGAACACATATGCAGAATTGAATGGACTGGACGAGTATAGCATGGAGGGAAAGTAGGGTCCGATCACATTCACTTAGCAGAAATATCAACTTGAAGAAATAGCTATAAGTGAATGCCGTTGAGGACTTGAAATCACAGTCTATCTAGTCAAATGAAAGTCATCAAGTGTTTTTGAAGATTTTGTGATAAATCGTCACAATGAAGAACAGCTGTTTTGAAGAAAAACACATTTTGAGGAAATGGAACGTTTGAAGAAAATCAACTTGAGGAATTTCACATTGGGCGGTGGCGTGACCCACCATATAAGAATGTTGATTATAGACGCTGCATACAATTGTCGTAGGGCCCTGAGAATCAATTTCTTCGTTGATTTCTTCACATTTAGAGTGACATTCTTCATTAGTTGAAGAAAATCGATTCATCATGTGTTGCACATCTAAGTCATCAATTTTGCATAAGTATTAGGATGTGTGCATGTGTTTTAAAAAACATTTGAAGATTCTAAGATATTTAGCTCACACCGCAACTTGCAGAACCTTTTCTCATCCAAGGGCTTAGTGAAGATATCTGCCAGTTGATCATCAGTCTTCACATGGTCGATGAGGATATTGCCCTTGAGGACATGGTCCCGAAGAAAATGATGACGAATCTGGATGTGCTTGGTCTTTGAGTGTTGTACTGGGTTGTATGCAATCCTGATTGCACTCTCATTGTCACAGTAGAGAGGCACATTCTTCATGTTGATGCCGTAGTCCTTGAGGGTTTGCTTCATCCATAGTAATTGAGCACAGCATGAACCAGCAACAATGTACTCAGTTTCGGCAGTGGAGAGTGATACACAGTTCTGCTTCTTCTAGGACCAGCAAACTAGTGATCTTCCGAGGAAATGGCATGTGCCAGAGGTTGACTTGCGATCCACACGGTCACCAGCATAGTCAGAATCAGAATACCCTACCAGATGAAGATTTGAGCCCTTGGGATACCATAATCCTAGTGTTGGTGTGTGAGCTAAGTATCGAAGAATATGCTTCACAGCCTTATGGTGTGATTCCTTCGGTTTTGCTTGAAAACGTGCACACATGCAAACACTAAGCATTATATCTGGCCTAGATGCACATAGATACAATAAAGAACCAATCATAGAACGATATACCTGCTGATCGAAATCTTTACCATTTTCATCATTGCCGAGGTGGCCGTTGGTAGGCATTGGAGTCTTGGCACCTTTGCATTCATGCATGTCGAATTTCCTCAGAACATCTTTGACGTATTTCTCATGTGATATGAAGATTCCATTGCTTTGTTGACAAATTTGAAGACCTAAGAAGAATTTCAGCTCCCCCATCATGGACATCTGATATTCTTCACTCATCATGTAAGCAAATTCATCACTGTATCGTTTGTCAGTACAGCCAAATATGATATCATCGACATATATTTGACACAAAAATAGCCCATTATCATAGGATTTAGTGAAAAGAGTTGGATCGAGTTAACCAGGTTTGAAGCCTTTCTTCATGAGGAATTCCTTCAATGTATCATACCATGCCCGAGGGCTTGCTTGAGACCATAAAGAGCCTTTTTGAGTCTGAAGACTTTGTCTGGATTCTTTGGATCCTCAAAACCTGGGGGCTGAGCAACATATACTTCTTCCTCAAGCTTACCATTGAGGAATGCACTTTTCACATCCATTTGATATAAGATGATGTTATGATGATTAGCATAAGCAAGTAGTATTCGAATAGCTTCAAGTCTAGCAACAGGTGCAAAAGTTTCATCGAAATATATTCCTTCAACCTGGGTGTAGCCTTGGGCTATAAGTCATGCCTTGTTCCTCACCACTTGACCATCCTCATCTTGCTTGTTTCAGAAAATCCACTTGGTGCCGATGATGTTGTGCTTGCAAGGATCTGGTCGCTTGACGAGCTCCCATACGTAATTCAGCTTGAATTGAAGAAGTTCGTCTTGCATAGCTTGGATCCACTCCGGTTCCAGAAAAACCTCAGCAACTTTTGAGGGTTCTGTGATGGATACAAAGGAAAATGCCCACAAAAGTTAACTAACTGTGAAGCTTTTGAGCGAGTGAGAGGACCTGGCGCATTGATGTCGTTGAGGATATTGTCAAGTTCTACTTCATTTGCAATCCTCGGATGAGCTGGTTGAGGATTTCGCCTGGGCTGATGAAGTGGTTCAGGTGCAATTTCCTCAGGAGCATCTTCTTGATTTTCATCAGTGATGGGGATCGTTTCTTCACCAATTTCCTCAGTGGGGACAATGTCTTCAGTAGATTTGAGCTTTATTGCTTCCTCACGAGACAATTTATCTGGATCAGAAGGCAATTGCTCTCTTTGCGAGCCATTAGTTTCATCGAACCACACATCTACAGTCTGAACAACTTTGTTGTGATAGTTGTTGAAGACTCTGTAAGTGTGCGAGTCCTTTCCATAACCGAGCATAAAACCTTCATGTGCCTTAGGTGCAAATTTTGAGCTATGGTGAGGATATCTAATCCAGCATTTTACACCGAAGACTTTGAAATAACTTACACTGGGTTTCATGTCACTGAGGAGTTCATATGAGGTTTTCTTGAGGAATTTGTGAAGATATACCCTGTTGATGATATGGCATGCAGTGTTGATTGCTTCAGGCCAAAAGCGATGAGGAGTCTGATATTCTTCAAGCATAGTTATTGCCATTTCAACCAGAGTCCTGTTCTTCCTTTCGACGACACCATTCTGCTGAGGAGTATATGGAGCAGATAATTCGTGAGTAATACCAAGTTCATCAAGATAATCATCAAGACCAGTGTTTTTGAACTCGGTTCCATTATCACTCCTGATATGTTTGATCTTGATGCCAAAGTTCATCGAGGCCCTTGAAGAAAATCGTTTGAAGATTTCCTGCACTTCAGTTTTATACACTATCATATGCACCCAAGTATATCTGGAATAATCATCAACTATGACGAAGCCATATAAAGATGCTGCATTGGTTAGTGTGGCATAGTGAGTAGGTCCAAATAGATCCATATGAAGCAATTCGAATGGACGTGTAGTGGTCATGATAGTCTTCGAGGGATGCTTGGATCTGGTCATTTTCCCAGATTCACAAGCACCGCAGAGATGATCCTTGGGGAATTTGACTGATTCGATGTCGATGACATGCTTCTTCTTCGCGAGCGTGTGCAAATTCCTCATGCCTACATGACCTAGTCTTCGGTGCCACAACCATCCTTCTGAGGTTTTTGCTAGTAAGCAAGTGGTCGGTTGAGGACCTGTAGAGAAATCAACAATGTACAAATCCCCTCTTCTTACACCTTCGAAGACTTTGGATCTGTCAGATTCCATGATAACTACACATCTATATCTACCAAAGATAACAATCATATCAAGATCACAAAGCATCGAGATATACATGAGGTTAAAACTAAGGGATTCAACAAGCATCACTTTGTCCATATGCCTATCCTTGGGAATAGCCACTTTGCCAAGTCCCAATACCTTGCTTTTACCTTTGTCAGCATATGTGATTTGCTTGAGAGGTGATGGAGTTAGTGGCATATTCATCAGTAAGATTTTATCACCAGTCATGTGATGTGTGCAGCCACTATCAAGAAGCCACTCAGTATTCTTGGGTTTGTCATCCTGCAGATGAATTAGTACAGCTTACCATCTCAGATGCTTCAGATTTGAAGAATATGATATTGATTTCATCAGATAAGAATTTCATCATAACAAAAATATAAGGACGTGTGAAATATTTCTATTTCATCAATCATTAGCTTGCGTCCTATCAAGCATTTCCTCAGGTCTCCAGCAAATACTTCAGATGATGATTTTCATCTGGAGACCTGACATGTAGAAGTGATTAGTTCGATTTCTTCACCACCCACATCTGAAGGGGTGGCAAAGCATTCATCATCCTGCCAGCACCATATGAGAAGGGTGGCATTGAAGCCAATGCACTTCTCTTAACAGTAGGGGCGTTAAAGTACTCATATGAATATGCAGAGAACTGGTTTGAGGATTTATGAACATAATGATTTGCGGAGTAACGCTCATATTCATATTCCTTGTAGTTTCCCTGCATGTTAGATGCATTAGCACGGGTACGAGCATAGTTTTGACCAGTTGAGGATTTTGATCCTCTTGAAGACTTTGGTCCTCCTGAGGAATTTGATCTGGGGTTCAAATTCTTCATAGGTGGTGTCATGAGGACATTCACCTGAAGATTTTCAAGGCAACTTTTGGGAACCCAGATTTTCCTCAGGGGAGGCCCATTCCTGCAGTTAGTTCCAACATATCGAGCAAATACTTCATCAGATTGATTTTTTAACAGTTTATAGTTGGAGTCAAATGACTCATCTGAGGAATAGGATAATTCACATGAAAAGCCTATTAGATTGGATGGATCAAAAGGAGGCCCAGTAGCAGCAACCATGAGGTTTTGGGATACTGCTCAGGTTTCAAATAAGATCCATCAGCATTTAATTTCCTCTCAAAGGCAATTCCTTCTTTCCTCGGGTTCCTGTTCAAGATCTTCTTTTTGAGCACATCACAAAGGTTTTGATGTTCTTTGAGGCTTTTTATATGCCTGTCACGTACAATTCCTTCAACCCTGCATTTTCAACAGTAACATTTGTGTTTTCCTCAAGTGAGGAAATAGACACAACAGGTGCAGTTGAAGAATTTGTAGCAGTAGTAGCATTTGATGATTCTGGTGAGGAATTAGCAGTTTCGCGTTCAATGCATTTAAGACATGGAGGAATGAATTCAACTTGACCAGCGCTGATCTGTTGAGCTAGTAATGAATCATTTTCCATACGAAGATCATCATGAGACAACCTCAGCTTCTCAAGATCAAGCTTCCTTTGAAGAAATTCGTAGGAAAGCTTCTCATGATCAGTGAGGAGTGTATCATAACGATCCTGAAGATTATCAAATGTAGACTGAAGACTTTTCACATCTTCAGTGAGTATTTGGGTAAGGTTCATTTCATCATTCAATAGATCATCACTTTTATCTAGCAGTTTCTGAAGCTTTTCTAGGGCAGTTTGTTGTTTAGTGGCAATGATAGCAAGTTTACTGTAACTGGGTTTCTTATAATCATCAGGTTCACAGTCACTTGAATCAGAGGAGGAGGCATTATTTGGTACCTTTGAACCTTTTGCCATGAAGCAATAGGTTGGAGTGAAGTCATCAGCATAGTCATCAGTGTGGATGGTGCAATCATTTTCTTCAAGATTGAAGATTGACTTCTCACGAAAGTGGTTGCCAGTGCAAGACTAGCCTGTCCGGATTCTAAATCTTCATCAGAACCCTCTTCTTCATCACCTTCCTCTGATTCTTCCTCTGAGTCCATTTCCTTGCTAATGAGTGTCCGAGCCTTTCTGAAACTAGTCTTCTTGTGCGATGAGGGCTTTGAAGATGAGGATTTTGAAGATTTCTTCTTCTTCTTCGAGTAATCAGAACTGTCATCCTTGTATTTCTTCTTCTTTGATTCCTTTCCCCAACGGGGACAATCAGCAATGTAATGACCTGATTTGTTGCACTTTGGCATGTTCGTTTCTTGTAGTCCTCAGATGAAGATTTTGATTTCCTGATGTCTCTTCTTGAAGATTTAGCAAACTGTCCACGTCATGTAAATCTCTAGAATTTCCTCACGAGCATTGCAAGCTCCTGTCCAAATTCTTCAGGGTCACCAATGCTGTCATCTATGTCTTCTTCTTCAGATGAGGAAATTGCTCTAGCCTTCACTTCACGTGGTCTGGAATAGCTTGGTCCATATAGATCTTTCTTTTCTTCTAGATGGAATTCATGAGTATTTAGCCTTTCGAGTATATCAGCTGGATCAAGCATCTTGTAGTCTGGTCTTTCTTGAATCATCAGAACTAAAGTATCAAATGAAGAATCCAAAGATCTCAACAGTTTCTTCACAACTTCGTGATCAGTGATGTCTCGAGCTCCCAGTGCTTGCAGTTCATTTGATATGTCAGTGAGGCGATCAAAGGTATCTTAGCAGCTTTCATTGTCATGTCTCTTGAAGCGATTGAAGAGATTGCGAAGAATATCAACACGAGAGTCACGCTGGGTTGATACTCCTTGATTTACTTTGCACAGTCTCTCCCAGATCAGTGTTGCAGAGCCCAAAGCACTTACTCTTCCAAACTGGCCTGGGCTCAAATGGCCACAGATGATATTCTTCGCTTGAGAATCGAGTTGCTTGAATTTCTTCACATCAGCAGCAGAGACACTAGCAGAGATGATGGGGACGCCATGTTCTACAATATACCTGAGATCATTCTGAATAGCTTGTAGATGCATTTGCATTTTGTTCTTCCAGAAGGGAAAGTTCTTTCCTTCGAAGGTAGGACATGCTGCAGTCACCTTAAACATGCCTGCAGTCGACATAACTAAAACTCCAGGTGGTTAAACCAAAATCACACAGAACAAGGGAGTACCTTGCTCTGATACCAATTGAAAGTGCGTTATATCGACTAGAGGGGGGTTGAATAGGATATTTTTAGAATTTAATCACTCAGGAAATTCCTTTTGAGGAAATTCCTCACTGATGACTAACTCCCAGCGGAAACAGTAAAGGATCAGAAGTGCAAAGTTTCACAACAGCAGTTTTTCAGAGTGAGGAATGTGAAAACAGATTACACAGTGAGCAGGCACGCAGAATACAGATGAGGATTAACTGACGTTAAGAATTTGGGGTTGAGGAAATTCAGAGAAAGTCTTCAGCAAATTCTTCAAACAATAGCAATGAAAGTCATCAACACATAATACGAGGAAAGTAAGGAGTTGAGAAATTAGAACCCGTTTCTCAGTGAAGACAGACGTTGATGACCCAGTTCCAACTGCTGTGACAGTCGTACATCTGGTTTGGAGCGGCTTGGTATTGAAACCAAAGGACACACAGTCCCTACCATATTCTCCTTGGGCTAAGAACACACAGTCATCGCCCAACACTCGTGGTAAGTCTTCAGGGCAGACTCCCAAACCCTCACAAACTTGGTCACCCGGTGATCCACAATTGACTGCTGGAAAGCTCTAGACCATGACGCCTAACCGTCTGGAGGATGCACAGTCCTCAAAGGTAAAAGGCTTCAGTCCCACACAAGAACAACTTCTTCAGTGATGCTCAATCACTAGGTTTGGTTTGTGGTTTCGGTGTATGGGGTATTTCCTCACTGATGAATTACTCTCGAAGACTCTGAGGAATTGGGTTGCTCTTATGACAAGTGTCAGTTTCTAACAGAGAAGCCAACCAGCTAATGGTTGTGGGGGGTGGCTATTTATAGCCTGGGAGCATCCCGACATGATTTGACACTAATGCCCTTAAATAATATGACCGTTGGAGTGGATAAGACCAATGACTTGGCGTGGCTATCGAAACGGTCGGAACCCTCAACTGTGAGAGTCCTCATGGTGTTCCTATTACTCAAATGTGAAGAAAATAAAACAGAAAGAGTAAATCTTCATGCTTCAAATTCTTCAGAGTGATTTTCTTCAGGACACACCGAATTCCTCAATTTCAGTATCTTCGTGAGGAATATCAATTTCATCGCAGATTCCTCGCGATTCATCTCTTCAACTTCACACCAATTTCTTCAACCGAAGATATGTCTTTTTAGGGGTCGATATTCTTCAAATATATCAAACTCCTCAATGACTTATAGATCCTGTGTACACTCATAAACACATTAGATACTTAACCTATAAGTCTTCAAACCACCAAAATCACTAAGGGGCACTAGATGCACTTACAGAATTCGACCCAATTTGTTGGTTTACCAGTCGGGAGGTGAGAGTATACTCTCAAGTATTAGCATCTGAATTTGTCAGATTCAACCACACCTGAAAGATTAGTATCTGCAAGCACAGTAGAAACAACAAAGTAGCGAGTAACGGCAGTGTAACGAGCAATAGCAGTGGCAAGGAACAGCAGTAGTGACAGCAGTAGCAAGTAGCAACATTAGCAAGCGACAGTAGTAGCAACAGTAGCAGCACAACAAAACAAGCAACATCAGTAGCAACAGTAGTAGCAGCAGTAGCATAGCAAGACAAGTAACAGCAGTAGCAATAGTAGTAGGAGCAGCAGAGCAAGACAAGTAATAGCAGTAGTAGGACAAACTTGTAGGCAATGGGTCGGTGATTTGTTTGGATGATATTCATCATGCAACAGCTATAACATGGAGAGATAAGTGGCTAGCTCCCGTTCGTCAATGTGATGTAGGCATGCATTCCGTGTGTCGTCATACGTGCTTAGCGAAAAGAACTTGCATGAAATCTATTGTCCATCCCTCCCGTGGCAGCGGGGTCCAAAAGGAAACTACGGGATATTAAGGTTCTCCTTTTAATAAAGAACCGGACCAACGCATTAGCACTCGGTGAACACATGAACTCCTCAAACTATGGTCATCACCGGGAGTTGTTTCGATTATTGTCACTCTGGGGTTGCCGGATCATAACACATAGTAGTTAACTACAACTTGCAAGATCGGATCTAAAACACACATATATTGGTGAGAACATAATAATTTCAGATCTGAAATCATGGCACTCGGGCCCTAGTGACAAGCATTAAGCATGGCAAAGTAGTAGCAACATCAAATCTCAGAACATAGTGGATACTAGGGATCAATCCCCATCAAAACTAACTCGATTACATGATAGATCTCATCCTACTCATCACCGCCCAGCGAGCCAACGAATAGATTACTCACGAACGACGAAGAGCTTCATGGAATTGGAGAGGGAAGAAGGTTGATGATGACGATGGCGATGATTTCTCCTCTCCGGAGCCCAAGACGGACTCCAGATCTGCCCTCCAGATGAAGAACAGGAGGTGGCGGCGCCTCCGCCTCTGGGACGAAAGGCAACTTATAGAGCTGGAGTTGGGGGCGGCAGGTGCCTGTGGGCCCCACAAGCCTGCCCACCGCCACCAGGCGGTGGTGGTGGCGGAGTAGGGGCTTGTGTCCCACACGCTATTTTTGATATTTTCCAAAACTGCTCCCCGTAAATTTTCAGGACGTTTGGAGAACTTTGATTTCTGCACAAAAATGACACCAAGGCAATTCTGCTGAAAATAGCGTTAGTCCAGGTTAGTTCCATTCAAATCATGCAAATTATAGTCCAAAACAAGGGCTAAAGAGTTTGGAAAAGTAGATACGTTGGAGACGTATCAGGGTCATTGTGGATATGCTCACTAAAGTAGCCCACTTTATTCCGGTAAATACCACTTTCAACGCCAATCAACTGGCCTAGTTATACATGTCCCGGATAGTAAGCCTGGATAACCCACAAGTATAGGGGATTGCAATAGTTTTCGAGAGTAGAGTATTCAACCCAAATTTATTGATTCGACTCAAGGGGAAGTGAAAGAATATTCTCAAGTATTAGCAGTTGAGTTGCCAATTCAACCACACCCGAAAGATTTAGTATCTGCAGCAAAGTGTCAGTAGCAAGGTAGTATGATAGCAGCAGTAGCAACAGTAACCAGTAGGAGCAAAGTAACAACAGTAGCAACAGAGTAACAACAACAGCAGTGACAACAGTAGCGGCAAAGTAACGTAGCAAGGACCAGTAGGAAAAACTCGTAGGCATTGGATCGGTGATGGATGATTATGCCGGATGCTATTCATCATGTAACAGTTATAACACGGAGAGATAAGTAACTAGCTCCAGTTCGTCAATCTAATGTAGGCATGTATTCCGTATGTAGTCATACGTGCTTAGGGAAAAGAACTTGCATGACATATATTGTCCATCCGTCCAGTGGCAGCGGGGTCCTAATGGAAACTAAGAGATATTAAGGTTCTCCTTTTAATAAAGAATGGGACGAATGGATTAACACTTGGTGAATACATGAACTCCTCATACTATGGTCATCTCCGGGAGTGGTTCCGGCTATTGTCACTCCGGGGTTGCTGGGTCATAATGTTGGGGAACGTCGCATGGGAAACAAAAATTTTCCTACGCGCACGAAGACCTATCATGGTGATGTCCATCTACGAGAGGGATGAGTGATCTATGTACCCTTGTAGATCGTACAGCAAAAGCGTTAGTGAACGCGGTTGATGTAGTGGAACGTCCTCACGTCCCTCGATCCGCCCCGCGAACAATCCCGCGATCAGTCCCACGATCTAGTACCGAACGGACGGCACCTCCCCGTTCAACACACGTAGAACTCGACGTTGATCTCGGCCTTCTTGATCCAGCAAGAGAGATGGAGAGGTAGAAGAGTTCTCCGGCAGCGTGACGGCGCTCGGGAGGTTGGTGATGACCTTGTCTCAGCAGGGCTCCGCCCGAGCTCCGCAGAAACGCGATCTAGAGGAAAAACCGTGGAGGTATGTGGTCGGGCTGCCGTGGAAAAGTCGTCTCAAATCAGCCCTAAAACCTCCGTATATATAGGTGGGAGGGAGGGGACCTTGCCTTGGGGCTCAAGGAGCCCCAAGGGGGTCGGCCGAGTCCAAGGGGGGAGGACTCCCCCCCCAAACCGAGTTGAACTTGGTTTGGTGGGAGGGAGTCCCCCTTCCTTCCCACCTCCTCCTTTTTTTTCTTTCCTCTTGATTTTATTCTTCTTGGCGCATAGAGTCCTTTTGGGCTGTCCCACCAGCCCACTAAGGGCTGGTGTGCCACCCTCAAGGCCTATGGGCTTCCCCGGGGTGGGTTGCCCCCCGGTGAACTCCCGGAACCCATTCGTCATTCCCGGTACATTCCCGGTAACTCCGAAAACCTTCCGGTAATCAAATGAGGTCATCCTATATATCAATCTTCGTTTCCGGACTATTCCGGAAACCCTCGTGACGTCTGTGATCTCATCCGGGACTCCGAACAACATTCGGTAACCAACCATATAACTCAAATACGCATAAAACAACGTCGAACCTTAAGTGTGCAGACCCTGCGGGTTCGAGAACTATGTAGACATGACCCGAGAGACTCCTCAGTCAATATCCAATAGCGGGACCTGGATGCCCATATTGGATCCTACATATTCAACGAAGATCTTATCGTTTGAACCTCAGTGCCAAGGATTCATATAATCCCGTATGTCATTCCCTTTGTCCTTCGGTATGTTACTTGCCCGAGATTCGATCGTCAGTATCCGCATACCTATTTCAATCTCGTTTACCGGCAAGTCTCTTTACTCATTCTGTAATACAAGATCCCGCAACTTACACTAAGTTACATTGCTTGCAAGTCTTGTTTGTGATGTTGCATTACCGAGTGGGCCCCGAGATACCTCTCCGTCACACGGCGTGACAAATCCCAGTCTTGATCCATACTAACTCAACTAACACCTTCGGAGATACCTGTAGAGCATCTTTATAGTCACCCAGTTACGTTGCGACGTTTGATACACACAAAGCATTCCTCCGGTGTCAGTGAGTTATATGATCTCATGGTCATAGGAATAAATACTTGACACGCAGAAAACAGTAGCAACAAAATGACACGATCAACATGCTACGTCTATTAGTTTGGGTCTAGTCCATCACGTGATTCTCCTAATGACGTGATCCAGTTATCAAGCAACAACACCTTGTTCATAATCAGAAGACACTGACTATCTTTGATCAACTGACTAGCCAACTAGAGGCTTGCTAGGGACGGTGTTTTGTCTATGTATCCACACATGTAAATGAGTCTTCATTCAATACAATTATAGCATGGATAATAAACGATTATCTTGATACATGAATTATAATAATAACTATATTTATTATTGCCTCTAGGGCATAATTCCAACAGTCTCCCACTTGCACTAGAGTCAATAATCTAGCCCTCACATCACCATGTGAATTACATTGTAATAAATCTAACACCCATACAGTTCTGGTGTTGATCATGCTTTGGCCATGGAAGAGGTTTAGTCAGCGGGTCCGCTACATTCAGATCCGTGTGCCCTTTGTATATATTCACGTCCTCTCCCACGACGTAGTCGCGGATGTGGTTGAAGCGTCGTTTGATGTGTCTGGTCTTCTTGTGAAACCGTGGTTCCTTTGCTAAGGCAATGGCACCAGTGTTGTCACAGAACAAGGTTATTGGATTCAGTGCACTTGGCACCACTCCAAGATCCGTCATGAACTGCTTCATCCAGACACCCTCCTTAGCCGCCTCCGAGGCAGCCATGTACTCCGCTTCACATGTAGAATCTGCTACGACGCTTTGCTTGGAACTGCACCAGCTTACTGCACCCCCATTAAGAATAAATACGTATCCGGTTTGCGAGTTAGAGTCGTCCGGATCTGTGTCAAAGCTTGCATCGACGTAACCTTTTACGGCGAGCTCTTCATCACCTCCATACACGAGAAACATCTCCTTTGTCCTTTTCAGGTACTTCAGGATATTCTTGACCGCTGTCCAGTGATCCACTCCTGGATTACTCTAGAACCTACCTGCCATACTTATGGCCAGGCTAACATCCGGTCTAGTGCACAGCATCGCATACATGATAGAACCTATGGCTGAAGCATAGGGGACGGAGCGCATATGCTCTCTATCTTCATCAGTTGCTGGGCACTGAGTCTTACTCAATATCGTACCTTGTAGAACTGGCAAGAACCCTTTCTTGGACTGTTCCATTTTGAACCTCTTCAAAACTTTATCAAGGTATGTGCTTTGTGAAAGTCCTATCAGGCGTTTTGATCTATCCCTATAGATCTTAATGCCTAGAATGTAAGCAGCTTCTCCTAGGTCCTTCATAGAGAAACTTTTATTCAAGTAATCCTTTATGCTCTCTAAAAACTCTACGTTGTTTCCAATCAGTAATATGTCATCCACATATAATATTAGAAACGCCACAGAGCTCCCACTCACTTTCTTGTAAATACAAGATGCTCCAACCACTTGTATAAACCAAAATGCTTTGTTCACCTCATCAAAGCGTTTGTTCCAACTCCGAGATGCTTGCACCAGTCCATAAATGGATCACTGGAGCTTGCACACCTTGTTAGCATTCTTAGGATCGACAAAACCTTCGGGTTGTATCATATACAACTCTTCCTTAAGGAAACCGTTAAGGAACGCCGTTTTGACATCCATCTGCCAGATTTCATAATCGAAAAATGCAGCTATTGCTAACATGATTCTGACGGACTTAAGCATCGCTACGGGCGAGAAAGTCTCATCGTAGTCAACTCCTTGAACTTGTGAAAAACCCTTTGCCACAAGTCGAGCTTTATAAACGGTCACATTACCGTCAGCGTCCGTCTTCCTCTTAAAGATCCATTTGTTCTGAATGGCCTTGTGGCCCTCAGGCAGTACCTCCAAAGTCCACACTTTGTTCTCATACATGGATCCTATCTCGGAATTCATGGCCTCCAGCCATTTGTTGGAATCTGGGCCCACCATTGCTTCTTCATAATTCGCAGGTTCATTGTTGTCTAACAACATGATTGACAAGACGGGATTACCGTACCACTCTGGAGCAGCACGTGGTCTCGTCGATCTGCGTGGTTCGACAGAAACTTGAACTGGAGTTTCATGATCCTCATCATTAACTTCCTCCTCAACCGGTGTCGCAATGACAGAGGTTTCCCCTTGCCCTGCGCCACCATCCAGAGGGATGAGAGGTTCGACAACCTCGTCAAGTTCTATCTTCCTCCCACTCAATTCTCTCGAGAGAAACTCCTGCTCGAGAAAAGCTCCGTTTTTAGCAACAAACACTTTGCCCTCTGATTTGTGATAGAAGGTGTACCCAACTGTCTCTTTTGGGTAACCTATGAAGACGCACTTTTCCGCTTTGGGTTCCAGCTTTTCAGGTTGAAGCTTTTTGACATAAGCATCACATCCCCAAACTTTAAGAAACAACAACTTAGGCCTTTTGCCATACCACAGTTCGTATAGTGTCGTCTCAACGGATTTTGATGGTGCCCTATTTAAAGTGAATGCAGCTGTTTCTAATGCATAGCCCCAAAATGATAACGGCAAATCAGTAAGAGACATCATAGATCGCACCATCTCTAACAGAGTACGATTACGATGTTCGGACACACCATTACGCTATGGTGTTCCAGGCGGTGTTAACTGTGAAACAATTCCACATTGTCTTAAGTGAGCACAAAACTCGAAACTCAGATATTCACCCCCACGATCAGACCGTAGGAACTTGATCTTCTTGTTACGATGATTTTCCACTTCACTCTGAAATTGCTTGAACTTTTCAAATGTTTCAGACTTGTGCTTCATCAAGTAGACATAACCATATCTACTTAAATCGTGAGTGAAGGTGAGAAAATAACGATATCCGCCGCGTGCCTCCACGCTCATCGGACCACACACATCGGTATGTATGATTTCCAACAAGTCACTTGCACGCTCCATTGTTCCTGAGAACGGAGTCTTAGTCATCTTGCCCATGAGGCATGGTTCGCACGTGTCAAGTGAATCAAAGTCAAGTGACTCCAAAAGTCCATCAGCATGGAGTTTCTTCATGCGCTTTACACCAATATGACCTAAGCGGCAGTGCCACAAAAATATGGCGCTATCATTGTTAACTCTAACTCTTTTGGTCTCAATGTTATGTATATGCATATCGTTATCAAGAGTCAATATGAACAATCCTCTCACATTCGGTGCATGACCATAAAAGATGTTACTCATAGAAATAGAACAACCATTATTCTCTGACTTAAAAGAGTAACCGTCTGGCAATAAACAAGATCCAGATATAATGTTCATGCTCAACGCAGGCACTAAATAACAATGATTTAAGTTCATCACTAATCCTGACGGTAACTGAAGTGACACTGTGCCGACGGCGATTGCATCAACCTTGGAACCATTTCCTACGCGCATCGTCACTTCATCTTTCGCCAGCCTTCGCCTATTCCGCAGTTCCTGTTTCGAGTTGCAAATATGAGCAACAGAACCGGTATCGAATACCCAGGCACTACTACGAGAGTCGGTTAAGTACACATCAATAACATGTATATCAAATATACCTGATTTTTCTTTGCCCGCCTTCTTATTTGCCAGATACTTGGGGCAATTGCGCTTCCAGTGACCCATACCCTTGCAATAGAAACACTCCGTTTCTGGCTTAGGTCCAGCTTTGGGTTTTTTCGTCGGATTGGCAACAGGCTTGCCGCTCTTCTTCGAATTGCCCTTCTTGCCTTTGCCGTTTCTCTTGAAACTAGTGGTCTTATTCACCATCAACACTTGATGCTCTTTACGGAGTTCAGACTCTGCGACTTTCAGCATCGCAAACAACTCGCCGGGAGACTTGTTCATCCCTTGCATGTTGTAGTTCAACACAAAGCCTTTATAGCTTCGCGACAGTGATTGAAGGATTCTGTCATTGATAGCTTCTTGCGGGAGTTCAATCCCCAGCTCAGCTAGACGGTTTGAGTACCCAGACATTTTGATCACATGTTCACTAACAGATGAGTTTTCCTCCATCTTGCAAGCATAGAATTTATCGGAGGTCTCATACCTCTCGATCCGGGCGTTCTTCTGAAAGATAAACTCCAACTCCTGGAACATCTCAAATTCTCCATGACGCTCAAAGCGACGTTGAAGTCCCGGTTCTAAGCCATACAAGACTGCACATTGAACTATTGAGTAGTCATCCTTACGTGCTAACCAAGCGTTCTTAATATCCTGATCAGCCGTAGCGGGTGGTTCATCTCCTAATGCAGCATTAAGGACATAATCCTTCTTCCCAGCTTGTAAGATTAGCTTAAGATTACGAGCCCAGTCTACAAAGTTGTTTCCATCATCTTTCAACTTAGCTTTCTCTAGGAACGTATTAAAATTCAGGATGACTGTCGCGTGAGCCATGATCTACAACACAAATATATTCAAAGTGGACTTAGACTATGTTCAAGATAATTAGAGTTTAACTTAATCAAATTATTTGCTAAACTCCCACTCAAAAAGTACATCTCTCTAGTCATTTGAGTGGTTCATGATCCACTTACACTAGCTCAAGTCCGATCATCACGTGAGTTGAGTATAGTTTCAGTGGTAAGCATCCCTATCCTAATCATATCATCTATATGATTCATGATCGACCTTTCGGTCTCATGTGTTCCGAGGCCATGTCTGCACATGCTAGGCTCGTCAAGCTTAACCCGAGTGTTCCGCGTGCGCAACTATTTTGCACCCGTATTATGTGAATGTTGAGTCTATCACACCCGATCATCACGTGGTGTCTCGAAACGACGAACTATAGCAACGGTGCACAGTCGGGGAGAACACAATTTCGTCTTGAAATTTTAGTGAGAGATCACCTCATAATGCTACCGTCGTTCTAAGCAAAATAAGGTGCATAAAAGGATTAACATCACATGCAATTCATAAGTGACATGATATGGCCATCATCACGTGCTTCTTGATTTCCATCACCAAAGCACCAGCACGATCTTCTTGTCACCGGTGCCACACCATGATCTCCATCAACGTGTTGCCATCGGGGTTGTCGTGCTACTCATGCTATTACTACTAAATCTACTTCCTAGCAAAATAGTAAACGCATCTGCAAGCACACACGTTAGTATAAATACAACCCTATGGCTCCTACCGGTTGTCGTACCATCGACGTGCAAGTCGATATTTCTATTACAACATGATCATCTCATACATCCAATATATCACATCACATCATTGGCCATATCACATCACAAGCATACCCTGCAAAAACAAGTTAGACGTCCTCTAATTTTGTTGTTGCATGTTTTACGTGGTGACCATGGGTATCTAGTAGGATCGCATCTTACTTACGCAAACACCACAACGGGGATATATGAGTTGCTATTTAACCTCATCCAAGGACCTCCTCGGTCAAATCCGATTCAACTAAAGTTGGAGAAACCGACACTTGCCAGTCATCTTTGAGCAACGGAGTTACTCGTAACGATGAAACCAGTCTCTCGTAAGCGTACGAGTAATGTCGGTCCAAGCCGCTTCAATCCAACAATACCGTGGAATCAAGAAAAGACTAAGGAGGGCAGCAAAACGCACATCACTGCCCACAAAAAACTTTTGTGTTCTACTCGAGAAGACATCTACGCATGAACCTAGCTCATGATGCCACTGTTGGGGAACGTCGCATGGGAAACAAAAATTTTCCTACGCGCACGAAGACCTATCATGGTGATGTCCATCTACGAGAGGGATGAGTGATCTACGTACCCTTGTAGATCGTACAGCAGAAGCGTTAGTGAACGCGGTTGATGTAGTGGAACGTCCTCACGTCCCTCGATCCGCCCGGCGAACAATCCCGCGATCAGTCCCACGATCTAGTACCGAACGGACGGCACCTCCGCGTTCAGCACTCGTACAGCTCGACGATGATCTCGGCCTTCTTGATCCAGCAAGAGAGACGGAGAGGTAGAAGAGTTCTCCGGCAGCGTGACGGCGCTCCGGAGGTTGGTGATGACCTTGTCTCAGCAGGGCTCCGCCCGAGCTCCGCAGAAACGCGATCTAGAGGAAAAACCGTGGAGGTATGTGGTCGGGCTGCCGTGGAAAAGTCGTCTCAAATCAGCCCTAAAACCTCCGTATATATAGGTGGGAGGGAGGGGACCTTGCCTTGGGGCTCAAGCAGCCCCAAGGGGGTCGGCCGAGTCCAAGGGGGGAGGACTCCCCCCCCCCAAACCGAGTTGGACTTGGTTTGGTGGGAGGGAGTCCCCCTTCCTTTCCCCCTCCTCCTTTTTTTTCTTTCCTCTTGATTTTCTTCTTCTTGGCGCATAGAGCCCTTTTGGGCTGTCCCACCAGCCCACTAAGGGCTGGTGTGCCACCCTCAAGGCCTATGGGCTTCCCCGGGGTGGGTTGCCCCCCCCGGTGAACTCCCGGAACCCATTCGTCATTCCCGGTACATTCCCGGTAACTCCGAAAACCTTCCGGTAATCAAATGAGGTCATCCTATATATCAATCTTCATTTCCGGACTATTCCGGAAACCCTCGTGACGTCCGTGATCTCATCCGGGACTCCGAACAACATTCGGTAACCAACCATATAACTCAAATACGCATAAAACAATGTTGAACCTTAAGTGTGCAGACCCTGCGGATTCGAGAACTATGTAGACATGACCCGAGAGACTCCTTGGTCAATATCCAATAGCGGGACCTGGATGCCCATATTGGATCCTACATATTCTACGAAGATCTTATCGTTTGAACCTCAGTGCCAAGGATTCATATAATCCCGTATGTCATTCCCTTTGTCCTTCGGTATGTTACTTGCCCGAGATTCGATCGTCAGTATCCGCATACCTATTTCAATCTCGTTTACCGGCAAGTCTCTTTACTCGTTCCGTAATACAAGATCCCGCAACTTACACTAAGTTACATTGCTTGCAAGACTTGTTTGTGATGTTGCATTACCGAGTGGGCCCCGAGATACCTCTCCGTCACACGGAGTGACAAATCCCAGTCTTGATCCATACTAACTCAACTAACACCTTCGGAGATACCTGTAGAGCATCTTTATAGTCACCCAGTTACGTTGCGACGTTTGATACACACAAAGCATTCGTCCGATGTCAGTGAGTTATATGATCTCATGGTCATAGGAATAAATACTTGACACGCAGAAAACAGTAGCAACAAAATGACACGATCAACATGCTACGTCTATTAGTTTGGGTCTAGTCCATCACGTGATTCTCCTAATGACGTGATCGAGTTATCAAGCAACAACACCTTGTTCATAATCAGAAGACACTGACTATCTTTGATCAACTGGCTAGCCAACTAGAGGCTTGCTAGGGACGGTGTTTTGTCTCTGTATCCACACATGTAAATGAGTCTTCATTCAATACAATTATAGCATGGATAATAAATGATTATCTTGATACAGGAATTATAATAATAACTATATTTATTATTGCCTCTAGGGCATAATTCCAACACATAACACATAGTAGGTGACTACAACTTGCAAGATAGGATCTAAAACACACATATATTGGCGACAACATAATAGGTTCCGATCTAAAATCATGGCACTCGGGCCCTAGTGACAAGCATTAAGCATGGCAGAGTAGTAGCAACATCAATCTCAGAACATAGTGGATACTAGGGATCAATCCCCGTCAAAACTAACTCGATTACATGATAGATCTCATCCAACCCATCACCGTCCAGCAAGCCTACGATGAGATTACTCACGAACGATGAAGTGTTGGGGAACGTCGCATGGGAAACAAAAATTTTCCTACGCGCACAAAGACCTATCAAGGTGATGTCCATCTATGAGAGGAGATTTGGATCTATGTACCCTTGTAGATCGCACAGCAGGAAGCGTTAAGAAACGCGGTTGATGTAGTGGAACATCCTCACGTCCCCCGATCCGCCCCGCGAACCGTCCCACGAACCGTCCCGTGATCCGTCCCACAAACCATCTCGCGATCCGTTGCACGAACCGTCTTGCGATCCATCTCACGATCCGTTCCGATCTAGTGCCGAATGGACGGCACCTCCGCGTTCAGCACACGTACAGCTCGATGACGATCTCCACCTTATTGATCCAGCAAGAGGGGGTAGAGAGGTAGAAGAGTTCTCCGGCACCGTGATGGTGCTCCGGAGGTTGGTGGTGATCTATCCCAGCACGGCTCCGCCCGAGCTCCGCAGAAATACGATCTAGAGGAAAAACCGTGGAGGTATGTGGTCGGGCTGCCGTGGCAAAGTTGTGTCTCAAAAACCCTCAATACCTCTAGTATATATAGGTGGGAGGGAGGGGAGGAGGCAGCCTCAAACCCTCAAGGTTTGGCCGAAATTGGAGGTGGAGGAGTCCTACTCTAATCCAACTTGGAGTAGGATTCCACCTTCCCACTTGGAAACTCTTTCCACCTTGTGTTTTTTCCTTCTCAAACCTTATGGGCCTTAGTGGGAACCTATTCCAGCCCACTAGGGGCTGGTTTATCTCTTCCCATAGCCCATGAGACCCCTTGGGGTGTGACACCCCTCCTGATGGTCCCCGGCACCCCCCCCCCCCGGCACTCCCGGTACACTACCGATGAACCCGAAACTTTTCCGGTGACCAAAACAGGACTTCCTATATATCAATCTTTACCTCCAGACCATTTCGGAGCTCCTCGTGACGTCCTGGATCTCATCCGGGACTCCGAACAACTTTCAGTTACCAACACCTATAACTCAACTATACCGAAATGTCATCGAACCTTAAGTGTGCAGACCCTCGGGTTCGAGAACTATGCAGACATGACCCGAGACACTCCTCGCTCAATATCCAACAGCGGGACCTGGATGCCCATATTGGATCCTACATATTCTCCGAGGATCTTATCGGTTGAACCTCAGTGCCAAGGATTCATATAATCTCGTATGTCAACCCCTTTGTCCTTCGGTATGTTACTTGTCTGAGATTCGATCGTCGGTATCCGCATACCTATTTGAATCTCGTTTACCGGCAAGTCTCTTTACTCGTTCTGTAATACAAGGTCCCATGACATACACTAAGTCACATTGCTTGCAAGGCTTGTGTGCGATGTTGTATTATCGAGTGGGCCCCGAGATACCTTTCCGTCACATGGAGTGACAAATCCTAGTCTTGATCCATACTAACTCAACGGACACCTTCGGAGATACCTGTAGAGCACCTTTATAGTCACCCAATTACGTTGCGACGTTTGATGCACACAAGGTATTCCTCCAGTGCCAGTGAGTTATATGATCTCATGGTCATAGGAACAAATACTTGACACGTAGAAGACTATAGCAATAAAATGACACGATCAATATGCTACGTTCATAGTTTGGGTCTTGTCGTGGGTATAAGCCTGACAGTAGATGTGTAGGGTACGAAAAGGATGGGCAGAGTCCCAGCTACGGCGAGGATGTATGAGTTCGGGCCCCTCTGCGGTGGAGGTAATAACCCTATGTCTCAGTGCTCAGGGAGCTTTGTTGTCGAGTGGAATAGAGAATACAATGAGTTGCTAACCCCTCTACCAGTGGGGGAGGGCGGCTTATATAGATTGCGCTGCCTTCCACAACGGTTCCGGTACAGGGGTGGAGTAGTGGGGATTGAATGCGTACGTTACAGGTAACGTATGCTCTAAATGCTAATAAATGCACCCGGAAACGTACGGCCGTTTCCCTCCAAAGAGGTTACGATGTACCGAGTGTAGCCAGTCGGTTAGCTTGGTATCCTCCGAATGCTAGTCTCCGACTGGATGGTTGAGGACCTGTTACCGACTGGATGATGGAGACTCCTTAATTCAGTCGGGACTGACTAAGGGCCATGTCCTTTGTGAGGGATAGTCCTTGGGTAGGACCTACATGACAGGCCTATGACCCTACCCTAGGACTATGACCCCATCATTAGTCCCCGAATGGATTGGGGTTGAAACGACGAAGCGGTGCTTGGAGTTTGGATCCGACTGGAACAGATTTGGCTTGGGCGTTGCCTGCCCGGATCCATTTTATCTTTTCTGACCAACGATCCGAGTGGAAGTACTCGCGAAACAGACTGTCAGAAGTCGAGTGCTTCTGCGGCATCTTTTGACGCGACCGGTCAACTGACAGCGGTTGATTTTCCGGGATCTCAAATTTCGGGTTCCGCGCGCTCAGCGGGGATGATGCCATCGCGCTCGAGTAGAGCCTGACGCCTCGATTCTCGCGCCTTCAACCTCTCCACTAATATCGCCGCGGTGGGTCGGGGCATAAGGTTTCGGGCCCACCCGCCAGCGACCCAGTCGGAGCCCTACTTAAATCTCGGTGGCGAGGGTTCTTCGTTACGCTCGCCGAATCTCTTGCCTTCGCCTGCTCCGTCTCTCTCGCGACCTCCAGCGCCTCTACACTCTTCCATACCCCTTCCTCCTGCGGGCTCGCAGCTTCCGCCATGACCAACGGTCAGACGAGCAAGATGGAGGCGAGGAAGAAGAAGGGGAAGGCGGCGGCTCCTGCTCAGCGGCGGCAGCGGCCGCTGCCGGCTGGGTGGATTCAAGGCGACTTCCTCCCCTCCACGGTGATGGAGGGGGATCTGCTGCAGCTGGTCGAGCACGGGATGATCGTGCACAAGACTTGGAGGCTGCCGGCGAAGAACGAGGTCGAGCCGGCACCCCGGGAGGGGAGCGCGTCTTGCTTCTCAGCCACGTCTATCGAGGTTTCTCCTTGCCCCCGCATCCTTTCTTCAAGGGCATCATGAATCACTTCGGGGCACAACTTCACCACTTTCCCCCGAACGTCATTGCCCATCTCTCTACCTTTATAGTTCTGTGCGAGTGTTTCATTGGCTGTCCTCCCCATTGGGGGCTGTTCAAGCACATATTTTCTGCTAGATCCCAGACCATCAAATGACTTAGCCAGTCGGATGATAAAACACATCTTCTCCAGCTCTGCATGGGTCTAGGTTTCCAGAAAAAGAGTCAGAGCAGTTATCCCGCCCTCCAGCTAAGTGAGTCGGTCAGGAACTGACAGTCGACGTGGTTCTACTGCCAGGATATCGCCTGCCCGAATGCTTCGACAGGGCTGCCTCCCTTTAGCTTAGATCGGCCCGCCCCACCTAAGCAACTCGCGCTCACGAGGGCGGAGAAGAACGACATCCAGCCTCTGGTCGTGGCGCTCGTAGATGTCGTCAGGAGGGGGGTCACTGGCATAGACTTGCTGGAGGTCTTCCTCGGTCGGCGTATCCAGCCCCTGCAGGCTCGCGACCATGCCATGTGGCATTATACGGGGCCCGAGGATTCCACTCGGACCAACGTCGTGGGCGTGACTGAGGAGAGGGTGACCTCGCGGGTGCTCCAGATCACAGGCCCCTGCGAGAATCCCAAAGGATCTCGGCGAGTGAAGCCCTTCTGCGCGGATAATCCTCCTCCGAATCAGGTGAGTGGCACTTGTCGAGTGCTCCTAACTGTCTTAATCTTATCGTTTGCTTGAATCTCTGTGTGACGTCTGATGTCGCCGACTGCAGTTTATGCAGGAGTGGACCAACTGGTTTTCTCCCATCTCGAACGGGAACCCGGCCGAGGAGGAGGAAGGCAGCCAGGAGGGCAGCGTGGAGAGCGCTGCATATGTCTCCGACAGCGGGGAGTCAGAGGAAGAGACCAGCGAGGAAGAGGAGGAAGACGAAGAGCAGGACTCGCCGCCTCCGCAAACAGAGCATCGGACCAAGCGCCGACACGAGCCTGCCGTTCCCTCGGCCCCTCCAGCATCTTCGAGTGCTTCGCCCACTGCCCTGGTGGTCCCGAGTGCTCGGAGCACCAAAAGGGCCAGGGATGCTGCCGCTGAGCCTGCGGGTCAGTCTTCCAAGGCGGCCAAACCGAGTGAGTCTAAACCTCGGAAGGCTCTGCCGCGGATGAGGGTTGCTGTCCCCGTCACCTCTACGTAAGTGTATCGATCCTCTAATTTCTTCTGATATCCGAGTGAATTCTTGTTCATTGGTCGAACGGATTTCACTCGACAGAGTTGCTACTTCTGCCACCTCTCCGGCACGCCAAGAAGATGACCCCATGGACACGGACAACGTCGTCTCATCCCAGCCAGGTGCGTTGTAGTGACTTCGAGTGTTTTATTCTATCATAGGTTCTGCCTCTTTCTTTTTCTGAGATATTGCGTCGTTCGGTCTATCAGGGGCGATTTGCATGGACAAGGGCGATCAGGGGAGAGCTGAACAGGCTGTAGAGCCCGTTCTTGAGGCCGCGCCGCCTGTTGCTGCTCTCGCCGCCAACGTGCCGCCGACTGAGGCGCTGCCGCCGACTGAGCCGGCGCTGGTGGTTGAGGTGCCGACTGGAGCGGACCTCGGGATGCCTCAGGAGCTTCCGACGATGCCACGCTCGTCGAATGTCGAGTTCAACATCCAGCGTCTCCTGGAGGAGCAGGTGGGAGCGGCCAAGGGAGCCATGGTGCAGGCGGAGCTGATGGCTGGGGAGGCCAAGAGGGCCTATGACTCCGTCGCGTCCTTGTACCAGCGGAGCCTGGAGCTACGGGATGATATCCGAGTAAGTGGGCTAGTAAGTATTTACTATTCTCTTGTAACCCACTGGGTGTTTTTGGAAAGCATCTGTTGTTCGCAATGGGTTCACTCTGAGTGAACCCAGTGGGTGTAGTCCCCGAGACTTCTGTCGAGTGCTTGCACCGGCAGTTGTCTTTATACATATTGTCTTTGCTTTGGTCAGGTCAGTAAATAACATGACCGAGTGCGCGTAGTTGTGGCACTCGGAGTGCACTTACTGTAAGAGTCCCCGAGAGTAATTTGTACTCAGGTCGGGTAGTATAGGCCTCGTAGGCGTAGGTGGTAACATGCATCTCAATAGGGCGGGCCTGCTTGAGTTGCATGCCAGTGGGGTCACTCTTAGTGAACCCACTGGGTGTAGTCCCCGAGGCCGCTGTCGACTGCTTGCGTCGGCAGGGGTCTGAAGAACTTAAACTTTTGTTGTTGGATTTTCTGATTGTCCCTTGGTGTTTGCTGGCGGAAAACTTGTGAAATGGGAACAGCCTATGAGACTCTCAGGGCGGAGAAGAATCAGTTAGCTGGTGAGCTTGATGCGGCGCTGCTTGCAATGGCTGGCATGAAGGATGCTCCGGCGGGACGAGAGAAGTCATTGGAGCAGGCGCATGAAGCGAACAAGGTGTTGACTGAGGAAGTGGAAAAGATGGGGAAACAGAGGACTGCGCTGATGGGTCAGATGGACGTGCTGAACAAACGGTGCAGAGCACAGGAGAAATACGTCAGCGACTGGGCTCGGCAGATGATGACGCGTCTGGCTGGTAAGTCTTGCTCTTTCCAAGTGGTTGTGTTATGCGCGTCACACTCGGCACTTATTGTATGCTTGTCCTGTTGTCGCAGATTTTTGCTTTGACGCTGAAGCTGAAGCGGCTGATGTAGAGCGGTCGATTCTCGAGAACGTTCCACTCGGCGAGGACGCCAATCGGGATCTGCTCCATGCGCACATCCGCATGGGCAAAGTTGGTCCTTTCATCGGTCGACTGAGAGAAGTCGTCGGCCGAATCGACAAGGAGCTTTGGCCAGAAGATGAGTCGCGGCAAGAGATGGAGAACCTGATGACCCGACTGGAGGAGATTCCGAACCGAGTGCAGTCGTGGAAGAAATCTGCAGCTCGTTGTGGTGCAGATGTTGCTCTATCTCTGGTCCGAGTCCATTGCAAGGAGGTGCGCGAGGATAAGTTGAAGACGTTGAAGGTGGCCAACACGAAGAAACTTCGATTTGAAGACTTCATGGAAATCTTCCTTGAAAGTGCTACCCGCATCGCCGACGGTATTGATCTGGACACGTTCGTAGAGCCCTCCAGTCCTGGTGTTAATCCAGATGAAGCGTAAAAACACTTTTATCCTCGGTATGCCGAGTGTTGATCTGTAAGAAACTTTGACCACTGCTGTTGGCCGTCACCTTCGTGGTTCGGTGTGGGTAAGCTTGATCCACACCGAACTACTATCTTTGGTTGAACTTTGAATCGAATCTTTTGCTCTTCTGTTGCAATGTTGACTCGAGTTTTTGTTGGCATTTCTTGGTGAAGCCAAAGGCAAACATTCGGAACATGTCACATGTTTTGACATCTGCATGAACCTCATTGAGGGTCCGTGGGATTCCCTAAGTCCCCGAGTGTGACGTTAAGTGCACACCCGGAGAAGGTTAATACTTAGGCGATTCTGGATCGCAGCTAAGTCCCCGAGTGTGACGTTAAGTGCACACTCGGAGAAAGTTAATACTTAGGCGATTCTGGATCGCAGCTAAGCCCCCGATTGTGACGTTAAGTGCACACTCGGAGAAAGTTAATACTTAGGTGATTCTGGATCGCAGCTAAGCCCCCGAGTGTGACGTTAAGTGCACACTCGGAGAAAGTTAATACTTAAGCGATTCTGGATCGCAACTAAGTCCCCGAGTGTGACATTAAGTGCACACTCGGAGAAAGTTAATACTTAGGCGATTCTGGATCGCAGCTAAGCCCCCGAGTGTGACGTTGAGTGCACACTCGGAGAAAGTTAATACTTAGGCGATTCTGGATCGCAGCTAAGCCCCCGAGTGTGACGTTAAGTGCACACTCGGAGAAAGTTAATACTTAGGTGATTCTGGATCGCAGCTAAGTCCCCGAGTGTGACGTTAAGTGCACACTCGGAGAAAGTTAATACTTAGGCGATTCTGGATCGCAGCGAAGCCCCCGAGTGTGACGTTAAGTGCACACTCGGAGAAAGTTAATACTTAGGCGATTCTGGATCGCAGCTAAGTCCCCGAGTGTGACATTAAGTGCACACTCAGAGAAAGTTAATACTTAGGCGATTCTGGATCTCAGCTAAGTCCCCGAGTGTGACGTTAAGTGCACACTCAGAGAAACTTAATACTTAGGTGATTCTGGATCGCAGCTAAGCCCCCGAGTGTGATGTTAAGTGCACACTCGAAGAAAGTTAATACTTAGGCGATTCTGGATCGCAGCTAAGCCCCCGAGGGTGACGTGAAGTGCACACTCGGAGAAAGTTAATACTTAGGCGATTCTGGATCGCAGCTAAGCCCCCGAGTGTGACGTGAAGTGCACACTCGGAGAAAGTTAATACTTAGGCGATTCTGGATCGCAGCTAAGTTTTTTTTTTGAGACCTGAGTCTGCGACCGCGGAAGAACTTTGAACCTGCAAAAAACTCAATCTGCTTTTTATTATTTCACCAATACTTGTTCTTTACATTGCTTCAGTCGATGGTCACGTGTAGAAGCGCTTCAGGAGATCTCCGTTCCATGCACGTGGCTCGTCTGTCTCCCTCTCGATGTTGTAGAGTCTGTATGCTCCGTTGTTCAGCACCTTGGAGGTGATGAAGGGTCCTTCCCAGGCCGGAGCCAACTTGTGAGGTCTTTGCTGATCCACTCGGAGCACCAGGTCGCCTGCTTGGAACGTGCGACTTCTGACGTGGCGTACTTGAAAACGCCGCAGATTTTGTTGATAAATGGTCGAGCAAGTTAGTGCCATCTCGTGCTCCTCCTCCAGGAGATCCACTCCGTCTTGCCTTACTTGTTCTGCTTCGTCTTCGGAGAAGAGTTCGACTCGTGGCGCATTGTGAAGCAAGTCACTCGGAAGGACCGCTTCTGCTCCATAAACGAGGAAGAACGGTGATCGCCCTGTAGATCTGTTCGGGGTTGTGCGAAGTCCCCAAAGCACTGAAGGTAGCTCGGTAACCCAAGCGCCAGCGTCATGTCCTATCTCTCGCAGGAGTCGGGGCTTCAAACCTTGCAAAATAAGTCCGTTTGCCCGCTCTGCTTGTCCATTGGACTGAGGATGCGCTACGGAAGCAAAATCCACTTGGATGCCTTGGCTTGTACAGAAACCTTTGAATCTGTCCAAGTCAAAGTTTGTCCCGTTGTCCGTGATTCTGCTGTGAGGTACACCGAATCTGAAGATGATGTCCCTGACAAACTTGATGGCTGTTGAGGCGTCGAGCTTCTTGATGGGCTTCGCTTCGATCCATTTCGTGAATTTGTCGACTGCCACCAACAGATGTGTGTATCCACCTTGGCCTGTCTTGAATGGGCCGACTGTATCTAATCCCCACACTGCAAACGGCCACACAAGAGGGATCGTCTTCAACGCAGACATCGGCTTGTGGGACTTGTTGGAGTAGAACTGGCAGCCCTCACATCGGTCAACCATATCTGTAGCCATCTCATTAGCCTGCAGCCAGAAAAAACCAGCCCTGAATGCCTTGGCGACGATTGCTCTCGAAGAAGCATGATGACCGCAGGTCCCCGAGTGAATATCCTCCAGAATCAGCTGCCCCTCCTCTGGGGAGATGCATCGTTGAAGAACGCCTGAGATACTTTCTTTGTACAATTGTCCATCAGTGACAGTGAATGACTTCGACCTGCGGACTATCTGCCTGGCCTGGACTTCGTCTTCTGGTAGTTCCTGCCTCAGAATATATGCAACGATCGGCACAGTCCAATCGGGGATGAAGGCACGAATCTCCATGACCAGATCAACCACAGCAGGAACATCGACTTCAATCGGATCCGTAGAACTCTTTGGTTGTACCGGCTCCTGTGTGAAAGGATCTTCTTTGACTGAGGGGAGGTGGAGGTGCTCGAGGCGGACGTCACTCGGGACTGGTCTCCGAGTGGATCCGAGTTTTGCTAACTCATCAGCTGCTTGATTCTTCAGTCTTGGAACATGGTGAAGTTCTAGACCTTCAAACTTCTTCTCAAGCTTCCTCACTGCATTGCAGTATGTAGTCATGGTGGGGTTTCTGACGTCCCACTCTTTCATCACTTGATTGACCACCAAATCTGAATCGTCGTAGACCATCAGGCGACGGACGCCGAGTGAGATGTCCATACGCAACCCGTAGAGGAGAGCTTCATACTCTGCCTCGTTGTTGGAGGAATCGAAGTGTATCTGTAGCACGTACTTGAGCTTGTCGCCCTTTGGTGATATGATCACAACGCCAGCGCTGGAGCCATTCAACATCTTGGACCCATGGAAGAACATTGTCCAATGGGCCGAGCAGATGTGGGTCGGTTGCTGTTGTTCTACCCATTCTGCTATGAAGTCAGCCAGAGCTTGAGACTTAATAGCTTTCTTGGCCTCGAACTTGATATCGCAGTACAACATCTCCATCGCCCACTTCGCCACTCGGCCTGACGCATCTCGATTGTGGAGAATTTCTGACAATGGAGCATCAGAAACGACAGACACCGAGTGGTCTTGGAAATAATGGGCCACCTTCTTCGCAATCATGTAAATCCCGTAGATAAGTTTTTGATAGTGGGGATACCTCTGCTTGGAAGGAGTCAGGACTTTGGAGATGTAGTACACTGGCCGCTGAACTTTGTATGCTTTGCCTTCTTCTTCTCGTTCGACTTTAAGAACATTACTGACGACTTGATTTGTAGCCGCGATATACAGAAGAAGGGGCTCTTTACTGAGCGGAGCAGTAAGAACCGGCTGGGTGGAAAGTAGGACTTTGAGGTCGTCGAATGCGACTTGGGCTTCATCTGTCCACTCGAAAGTATCTGATTTCTTCATGAGTCGGTACAGAGGAAGTGCTTTTTTGCCGAGTCGACTGATGAACCTGCTCAAAGCCGCTAGGCAACCTGTGAGCCGTTGAACATCGTGTATTCTGACCGGCCTCTCCATTCGGACGATGGTCCCGATCTTTTCGGGGTTGACATCGATCCCTCGTTCGGAAACGAAGAAACCGAGTAACTTTCCGCTGGAACGCCGAATGAACATTTGGCAGGGTTGAGCTTGATATCGTACCTACGAAGGTTGGCGAATGTTTCTGCCAAGTCAGTCAGCAGGTCGGAACCTTTGCGTGACTTGACTACGATATCATCCATATATGCCTCCACATTCCGACCAATCTGATCGAGGAGACATTCTTGGATCATGCGCATAAAGGTAGCTCCTGCTTTCTTCAGACCGAACGGCATAGTGATGTAGCAGAAGCACCCGAATGGGGTGATGAAGGCTGTTTTTAACTCATCAGGACCATACAGACGGATCTAATGATAGCCCGAGTAGGCATCAAGAAATGACAGACGCTCGCAACCCGCAGTCGAATCGACAATTTGATCTATGCGGGGGAGCGGAAAATGGTCTTTTGGGCAGACATTATTGAGATGCTTGAAGTCGATGCACATTACTTGTCCTTCTTGGGCACCATGACAAGATTGGCGAGCCACTCGGAGTGGTGAACCTCGCGAATGAAGTTGGCTGCCAGCAGCTTGGCCACCTCTTCCCCGATTGCCTTCCTCTTGTGCGCGGCGGACCGGCGCAGGCGCTCCTGGACAGGCCGAGCCGTGGAATCCACGTGCAGTCGGTGCTCAGCCAACTGCCTGGGTACACCTGGCATGTCGGAGGGTTTCCATGCGAAGATGTCCCAGTTCTCCCGGAGGAATTGGGTGAGCTCGGCTTCCTATTTAGGATCAAGGGTGGTGGAGATGTTTGTCGGGGCAGCAGTGGCGTCTGTCGGGTGGATGCTGACCTTCTTCGTCTCTCCCGCCGACTGAAATGCAGACTCTGAAGCTGGCTTCTTCGAGCGCATCAGGTCGGCGGGGTCGACTGTTTTCTTGTACTCGTCCAGCTCGAGGACGGCCATCTGCTGGTCGGCGATTCTTGATCCCTGCTGCAGACACTCTTCAGCCCGCTGCCGATTGCCTGTGATGGTGATCACACCCTTCGGGCCTGGCATCTTCAGCTTCAGGTATACGTAACATGGACGGGCCATGAAGTGCGCATACGCTGGGCGACCCAGAATTGCATGATAAGCGCTCTGGAAGTCAACCACTTCGAACGTCAGCTTTTCCTTGCGGAAGTTCTTGTCGGAGCTGAAAACGACGTCCAACGCGATCTGGCCGAGTGATTTGGCCTTCCGTCCGGGGACGACTCTGTGGAACTGCATGCTGCTCTCGCTGAGTTTGGACATCGGGATGCCCATCCCCTTGAGGGTGTCGGCGTACATGATGTTCAAGCCGCTGCCGCCATCCATGAGTACTTTGCGCACTCGGACTCCTTCTACCACCGGGTCGACGACCAGGGCCTGTCTCCCCGGGGTGGGTACATGTGCCGGATGATCCGACTGGTCGAAGGTGATCGCAGTATGAGACCATTTGAGGAACTTGGGGTTGGTAGGGGTGGCCATGTTCACCTCTCTGTTCACCAGCTTCAGTCGGCTCTTGCTCTCGACGTCAGCAAAGATCATCAGGGTTGCATGGACTTGGGGGAACGGATCCTCCTTATCCTCCTCATCCTGTTAATGGTCCTTCTCACTCGGTTGCCCTTCGCTGAACCCCTGGATCAGGAGGCGACACTGTCGAGTGGTATGCTTCGCATATATGGGGTTGCCTTCTTCATCCATCTTCGTATGAACCGGACATGGCTGGTCCAGGATGGGGTTATTGAACTGCTTCTTCTTGGGGGTGAACTGATCCTTCCCTTTTCCCTTGAACTTGGCATTGGTTACGGCTGCAGCTTCTGCTTGCGGAGCGGTCGGAGCTTTCTGCTTCTGCTTCCGAGTGTTGCCCCCATCGCCATCAGCGACTGTTTTGTGCTTTCCGCTTCGGATGCGGTCCTCTTCTTCACCATTTGCATAGCGTGTTGCTATCTCCATCATCTTGCTCATGGAGATGTCGCATGTTCCGCCGAACTTCAGGTACAGATCCCTGTACCACACGCCTGCCTTGAAGGTGCAGACTGCTTGATGGTCGGTGACGTTCTCCACCGTGTGATAGAGAGTTGTCCAGCGCTGGATGAAGTCACGCAGGGGCTCATTCTGCTTCTGGACGCAGTGCTCGAGCTCCACAAGGCCAGCAGGGCGCTTGCACGTCCCTTCGAAGGTCCTGATGAACACTTGGGCCAGATCTGCCCAACTGTAGATGCTTGAGGGGGCCAACTGGTTCATCCACGCTCGCGCCGAGCCGTCGAGCATCAAAGGGAGGTGCTTCATGGCGACATGGTCGTCCCCTCCTCCGATCTGGACTGCCACTCGGTAGTCATCCAGCCACGTTTCTGGCTTGGACTCTCGTGTGAACTTGCTAATTCCCGTCGCCAATCGGAAGTTGGAAGGGATGTCAGCCGAATGGATGGCTCGACTGAAACACTCGGGACCAGAAACGGTGGCCCTGCTTCCACTCGGACGGTCGATATCGCGACCATCGCGGTGGGCCCGACCCCTGTCGACTCTCCGATGGTCAATATGCCCTCTTGCTTCGGGCCTTGGGTCATAAGTGTCACCGACTGAACGCCGATCATCATGATGTCGGGGCCCGTAGGTCCCACCCCGCGGAGGGGTGCGTGAACGGCGGCGATCTTCGTGATTTATGGAACGGCTGCCTCCTCTGTGCCGCTGATGGGAACCTGGGCTGTGAACCGACCGATGCGTATTCGCATGAACAGAACTATTATAGATCCTGTTGTGCGACTGAGAGACCGCCGAATTCTGCTGCTACGCCGTGTGCAACAGGGCTCGGATCTACTCGATCCCTCTACCAGCCTCTGAATCAGTCGGCTAGAGGGAATCGGCTATCTTGTTAGCTGCAGCCAAGTTGAGGAGGGGTGTGCGGAACAGCTCCACGTTGCTCCGCCGAGTGTGCCAACTAGCAGAACGGCGAGGTGGACGACGCGTGCCGGACGCTTCGCCAATCTCATGCTCGTTCCGGCCAGCTTGACGGGGATCTTCATGGGAATTGGCCATGTGTACTTCTGCTGCACGCCCGTGACCCGCGTACTCGGAAGGAAACTCAGTCGGAACCGAGCCCGAGCGCTGGGACAGCGGGGCAACCACAACTGACTCTAGAACCGCCACTTGTGAAGATGCGTTCTGGCGCGCCTCGGCGTGTTGCACCCAACGCTGGAGCCGCGGACGGCGGGACCGCTTGACGCGGGTGTAGGTCAACACCGGAGCCGACTGCTGGAGAAGAAGAATGCCGCAGGCGCCGGCAAGGAAGTGCGTTGCTCCGCGACGGGGAAGCGCCTCGACGTCGAGGGGCGCATCCCGAAGCCACGCCGAATCGTCGACGTTGAAGGAGAGAGCGCCGAAGAAGATCTCGTGACCCATGCTCGAATCTCCATCGGACGACATGACAAAAGGAAGTAGTCGCAAACTCGCCGGAAGTCGCTTAGACGCCTGCCCCAAGGTGGGCGCCAACTGTCGTGGGTATAAGCCTGACAGTAGATATGTAGGGTATGAAAAGGATGGGCAGAGTCCCAGCTACGGCGAGGATGTATGAGTTCGGGCCCCTCTGCGGTGGAGGTAATAACCCAACGTCTCAGTGCTTAGGGAGCTTTGTTGTCGAGTGGAATAGGGAATACAATGAGATGCTAACCCCTCTACCAGTGGGGGAGGGCGGCTTATATAGAGTGCGCTGCCTTCCACAACGGTTCCGGTACAGGGGTGGAGTAGTGGGGATTGAATGCGTACGTTACAGGTAACGTATGCTCTAAATGCTAATAAATGCACCCGGAAACGTACGGCCGTTTCCCTCCAGAGAGGTTACGATGTACCGAGTGTAGCTAGTCGGTTAGCTTGGTATCCTCCGAATGCTAGTCTCCGACTGGATGGTTGAGGACATGTTACCGACTGGATGATGGGGACTCCTTAATTCAGTCGGGACTGACTAAGGGCCTTGTCCTTTGTGAGGGGTAGTCCTTGGTAGGACCTACATGACAGGCCTATGACCCTACCCTAGGACTATGACCCCATCAGGTCTTGTCCATCACATGATTCTCCTAATGATGTGATCCCGTTATCAAGTAACAACACTTGCCTATGGTCAGGAAGCCTTGACCATCTTTGATCAACGAGCTAGTCAACTAGAGGCTTACTAGGGACAGTGTTTTGTCTATGTATCCAGACAAGTATTGTGTTTCCAATCAATACAATTATTGCATGGGCAATAAACGATTATCATGAACAAAGAAATATAATAATAACTAATTTATTATTGCCTCTAGGGCATATTTCCAACAGTCTCCCACTTGCACTAGAGTCAATAATCTATTCCACATCACTATGTGATTCTAACGAATCCAACACCCTTACAGTTCCGGGGTTTGATCACATCTTGCTTGCGAGAGAGGTTTTAGTCGACGGTTCAGAACCCTTTGCAATCCGAGTGAGCTTACAAATCTTTATGTCATCTTATAGATGCTTCTACTACGTGCTATTCGGAAATACTCCAAATATCTACTCTACTATATGAATTTGTTTCACTATTCATAGTTATTCGGATTAGTGTCAAAGCTTGCATCGACGTAACCCTTTAAGACGAACTCTTTTACCACCTCCATAATTGAGAAAAATTCCTTAGTCCATTAGTTACTAAAGATAACTTTGACCGCTGATCAGTGATTCAATCCTGGATCACTCTGTGTACCTCTTAACAAACTTGTAGCAAGGCACTCATCAGGTGCGGTACTCAGCATGGCATACTTCAGAGTCTACGGCTAAGGTATAGAAGACGACCTTCGCCTATTCTCTTTATTCTGCCGGGGTCGGGTTTTGAGTCTTACTCAAATTCACACCTTACAACACAACCAAGAACTCCTTCCTTGCTGATCTATTTTGAACTCGTTCAAAAACTTGCAAGGCATGTATCTTGTTGAAACTTCTATTAAGCGCGTCGATCTATCTCCATAGATCTTGATGCTCAACGTTCAAGTAGCGCAATCCAGGTATTCCTTTGAAAAACTCCTTTCAAACAACCTTTTATGCTTCATAGAAATTCTGCATTACTTTTGATCAACAATATGTCAACCACATATACTTATCAGAAATTCTACAGTGCTCCCACTCACTTCTTTGGAAATACAAGTTTCTCATAAACCTTGTATAAACCCAAAATCTTTGATCATCTCATAAAAGTGTATATTCCAACTCCGAGATGCTTGCACGAGTCCATTGAAGGATCGCTGGAGCTTGCATACTTGTTAGTATCCTTAGGATCGACAAAACATTCTGATTGTATCACATACAATCTTTCCTCAAGGAAACCGTCGAGGAAACAATGTTTTGACTTCCTATGTGCAATATTTCACGAATAATGCAGCAACTACTAACATAATTCCAACAGCCTTTAGCATTGCTACGAGTGAGAAAGTCACATCATAGTCAACTCTTTGATCTTGTCGAAAACATCTTTGCGACAAGTCAAGCTTTTCTTAATAGTGACTTATCACCATCATCGTCTGTCTTCCTTTCAAAGATCCTTCTTTACTTAATAGTCTTACTACCATCAAGAAGTTCTTCCAAAGTCTATACTTTGTTTTATACATGGATTCTCTCTCGGATTTCATGGCCTCCAGCCATTTGTCGGAATCCGGGCCCACCATTGCTACTCCATAACTCGTAGGTTCATTGGTGTTCAACAACATGACCTCCAAGACAGGGTTACCATCCCACTCTGTAGTAGTACGCGACCTTGTCGACCTACGAGGTTTGTAGTAACTTGATCTGATGCTCAATGATCACTATCATCAGCTTCCACTTCAATTGGTGTAGGCGCCACAGGAACATCTTCCTGCGCCCTGCTGCACACTGGTTGAAGTGACGGTTCACTAACGTCATCAAGTTCCACCACCCTCCCACTCAATTCTTTCGAGAGAAACCTTTCCTCGAGAAAGGACCCGTTTCTAGAAACAAACACATTGCTTCCGGATCTGAGATAGGAGAAGTATCCAGTTGTTTTGGATATCCTATGAAGATGCATTTATCCGCTTTGGATTTGAGCTTATGAGACTGAAACTTTTTCACGTAAGTGTCGCAGCCCCAAACTTTCAAGAAACGACAGCTTAGGTTTCTCTAAACCATAGTCTATATTGTGTAATCTCAACGGAAATACGCGGTGCCCTATTTAAAGTGAATGCGGTTGTCTCTAATGCATAACCCATAAATGATTGCGATAATTCGATAAGAGACATCATAGTATGCACCATATCAAATAGGTTGCGGCTATGACGTTCGGACACACCATCACACCTTGGTGTTCTTGGTGGCATGAATCACGAAACAACTTCCACATTGTCTTAACTGTGTACCAAAACTCACGACTCAGATATTCATTTCTATGATCATACCGTAGACAATTTATCCTCTTGTTACGACGAACTTCACTCCGAAACAGAATTGAACTTTTCAATATTTCAGAATTGTGATTCATTAAGTAAATACTCTTGTATCTACTCAAATCGTCATTGAAGTAAGAACATAATGACATCCACTGCGTGCCTCAGCACCCATTGGACTGCATACATCAAAATGTATCACTTCCAACAAGTTACTATCTTGTTTCATCTCTATGAAAACAAGGCTTTGCTCATGTGGTTTGATTCGCATGTCACTAGTGATTCAAAATCAAGTGAGTATAAAGATCCATCAGCATGGAGCCTCTTCATGCAATTTATACCAACATGACTCAAGCGGCAGTGCCACAAGTAAGTGGTACTATCATCATTACCTCGTATCTTTTGGCACCAATATCATGAACATGTGTAACACTACCATCGAGATTCAATAAACCATTGAACGTGATTATTCAAGCAAATAGAGTAACCATTATTCTCTTTAAATGAATAATCGTATTGCAATAAACATGATCCAATCATGTTCATGCTTAACGCAAGCATCAAATAACAATTATTTAGGTTTAACACCAATCCCGATGGTAGAGGGAGCGTGTGATGTTTGATCATATCAACCTTGGAAACACTTCCAACACGTATCGTCACCTCGCCTTTAGCTAGTCTTTGTTTATTCCGTAGCTTTTATTTCGTGTTACTAATCACTTAGCAACCGAACCGGTATCCAATACCCTCGCGCTACTATGAGTACTAGTAAAGTACACATCAACATCATGTATATCAAATATACTTCTTTCGACTTTGTCAGCCTTCTTATCTACCAAGCATCTAGGGTAGCTCCGCCTCAGTGACCATTCCCCTCATAACAGAAGCACTTAATCTTGGGTTTGGGTTTAATCTTGGGTCTCTTCATTAGTGCAGCAACTGTTTTGCCATTTCACGAAGTATCCCTTCTAGCCCTTGCCTTTCTTGAAACTTAGTGGTTTTACTAACCATCAACAATTGATGCTCTTTCTTGATTTCTACTTTCCTAGTGTCAAACATCATGAATCGCTCAAGGATCATTGTATCTATCCTTGATATGTTATAGTTCATCACGAAGCTCTCACAGCTTGGTGGCAATGACTTTGGAGAACCATCACTATCTCATCTGGAAGATTAACTCCCACTTGATTCAAGTGATTGTCATACTCAAACAATGTGAGCACACGCTCAACGATTGAGCTTTTCTCCTCTACTTTATGGACGAAGAATCTTGTCGGAGGTCTCATACCTCTTAACAAGGGCACAAGCATGAAATCTCAATTCCATATCTTTAGCACATCTCTTATGTTCTGTGACGTTTCAAAACGTCTTCGGCGCCTTGCTTCTAAGCCATTAAGTATTGTGCACTGAACTATCGCGTAGTCATGAGAAACTTGTATGTCGGATGTTCACTACATCCACAGACGACGCTCGAGGTGCAGCACACCGACTGGTGCATCAAGGACATAAGCCTTCTGCGCAGCAACGAGGACAATCCTCAGTTTTACAGACCCAGTCCGCAAAGTTTGCTACTATCAACTTTCAACTAAATTTTCTCTAGGAACATATAAAAACAGTAGAGCTATAGCGCAAGCTACATCGTAATTAGAAAATACCATTAGAATATGTTCATGACAATTAGTTCAATTAATCATATTACTTAAGAACTCCCACTCAAAAAGTACATCTCTCTAGTCATTTGAGTGGTACATGATCCAAATCCACTATCTCAAGTCCGATCATCACGTGAGTCGAGAATAGTTTCAGTGGTAAGCATCTCTATGCTAATCATATCAACTATACGATTCATGCTCGACCTTTCGGTCTCATGTGTTCCGAGGCCATGTCTGCACATGCTAGGCTCATCAAGTTTAACCCGAGTATTCCGCGCGTGCAACTGTTTTGCACCTGTTGTATGTGAACGTTGAGTCTATCACACCCGATCATCACGTGGTGTCTCGAAACGACGAACTGTCGCAACGGTGCACAGTTGGGGAGAACACAATTTGAGCATGAAATTTTAGTGAGAGATCACCTCATAATGCTACCGTCGTTCTAAGCATAATAAGGTGCATAAAGGATTAACATCACATGCAATTCATGAATGACATGATATGGCCATCATCATGTGCTTCTTGATCTCCATCACCAAAGCACCGACATGATCTTCTTGTCACCGGCGCCACACCATGATCTCCATCATCATGATCTCTATCAACGTGTCGCCATCGGGGTTGTTGTGCTACTCATTGTATTACTACAAAAGCTACGTCCTAGCAATATAGTAAACGCATCTGCAAGCACAAACGTTGGTTTAAAGACAACCCTATGGCTCCTGCCGGTTGCCGTACCATCGACGTGCAAGTCGATATTAACTATTACAACATGATCATCTCATACATCCAATATATCACATCACGTCATTGGCCATATCATATCACAAGCATACCCTACAAAAACAAGTTAGACGTCCTCTAATTTGTTGATGCATGTTTTACGTGGCTGCTATGGGTATCTAGTAGATCGCATCTTACTTACGCAAAAAACCACAACGGAGATGTGCAAATTTCTATTTAACCTCTCCAAGGACCGCCTCGGTTAAAACCAATTCAACTAAAGTTGAAGAAACCGACACCCGACAGTCATCTTTATGCAACGAGGTTGCATGTCAAGCGATGAAACCAGTCTTCCGTAAGCGTACGAATAATGTCTGTCCGGGCCGCTTCAATCCAACAATACCGTTGAATCGAGAAAGACTAAGGAGGCCAGCAAATCGAACATCAACGTCCACAAAACCCTTTGTGTTCTACTCGAGATAACATATACGCATGAACCTAGCTCATGATGCCACTGTTGCGGAACGTCGCATGGGAAACAAAAAATTTCCTACGCGCACGAAGACCTATCATGGTGATGTCCATCTACTAGAGGAGATTTGGATCTACGTACCCTTGTAGATCGCACAGCAGGAAGCGTTAAGAAACGTGGTTGATGTAGTGGAACATCCTCACGTCCCTCGATCCGCCCCGCGAACCATCCCACGAACCGTCCCGTGATCCGTCCCACGATCCGTCCCGCGATCCATCCCACGAACCATCTCGTGATCCGTTGCACGAACCGTCTTGCGATCATCTCACGATCTGTTCCGATCTAGTGCCGAACGGACGGCACCTCCGCGTTCAGCACACGTACAGCTCGATGACGATCTCCACCTTCTTGATCCAGCAAGAGGGGGCAGAGAGGTAGAAGAGTTCTCCGGCAGCGTGACGGCGCTCCGGAGGTTGGTGGTGGTCTATCCCGGCAGGGCTCCGCCCGAGCTCCGCATAAATATGATCTAAAGGAAAAACCGTGGAGGTATGTGGTCGGGCTGCCGTGGAAAAGTTGTGTCTAAAAAACCGTCAATACCTCTAGTATATATAGGAGGGAGGGAGGGGAGGAGGCAGCCTTAAACCCTCAAGGTTTGGCCGAAATTGGAGGTGGAGGAGCCCTACTCCAATCCTACTTGGAGTAGGATTCCACCTTCCCACTTGGAAACTCTTTCCAGCTTGTGTTTTTTCCTTTTCAAACCTTATGGGACTTAGTGGGAACTTATTCCAGCCCACTAGGGGCTGTTTTATCTCTTCCCATAGCCCATGAGACCCCTTGGGGCGTGACACCCCTCCCGATGGTCCCCGACACCCCTCCCAACACTCCCGGTACACTACCGATGAGCCCGAAACTTTTTCGCTGACCAAAACAGGACTTCCTATATATCAATCTTTACCTCCGGACCATTCCGGAGCTCCACGTGACGTTCTGGATCTCATCCGGGACTCCGAACAACTTTCGGTTACCAACACCTATAACTCAACTATACCAAAACATCACCGAACCTTAAGTGTACAGACCCTGCGGGTTCGAGAACTATGCAGACATGACCCGAGACACTCCTCGGTCAATATCCAACAGCGGGACCTGGATGCCCATATTGGATCCTACATATTCTCCGAAGATCTTATTAGTTGAACGTCAGTGCCAAGGATTCATATAATCCCATATGTCATTCCCTTTGTCCTTCAGTATGTTACTTGCCCGAGATTCGATCGTCGGTATCCACATACCTATTTCAATCTCGTTTACCGGCAAGTCTCTTTACTCATTCCGTAATACAAGATCCCGTGACATACACTAAGTCACATTGCTTGCAAGGCTTCTGTGTGATGTTGTATTACCGAGTGGGCCCCGAGATATCTTTCCGTCACACGGAGTGACAAATCTCAGTCTTGATCCATACTAACTCAACGGACACCTACGGAGATACCTGTAGAGCACCTTTGTAGTCACCTAGTTACGTTGTGACATTTAATGCACACAAGGTATTCCTCCGGTGCCAGTGAGTTATATGATCCCATGGTCATAGGAACAAATACTTGACACGCAGAAAACTATAGCAATAAAACGACATGATCAATATGCTACGTTCATAGTTTGGGTCTTGTCCATCACATGATTCTCCTAATGATGTGATCCCGTTATCAAGTAACAACACTTGCCTATGGTCAGGAAACCTTGACCATCTTTGATCAACGAGCTAGTCAACTAGAGGCTTACTAGGGACAGTGTTTTGTCTATGTATCCACACAAGTATTGTGTTTCCAATCAATACAATTATAGCATGGACAATAAACGATTATCATGAACAAAGAAATATAATAATAACTAATTTATTATTGCCTCTAGGGCATATTTCCATCATGAAGAGCATCATGGAATTGGCGATGAAGGAAGGTTGATGATGACGATGGCGATGATTTCCCCTCTCCGGAGCCCAGAACGGACTCCAGATCTGCCCTCTAGATGAAGAACTGGAGGTCGCGGCCCCTCCGTATCGTAAAACGCGATGAACTCTTCGCCTTGATTTTTTTCCGGGCGAGACGGACTAACTAGACCTGAGATTGGAGGCGGTGGAGCTTTGTGGGCCCCACAAACATGCCAAGCGCGGGCCAGGTGGGCTTGTGAGCTCACGGCTCCATTTCCTCCGCTAATTCTTGCGCCAGTATTTATCATAAATTCCAAAAAAAATCTCCGTAAATTTTCAGGTCATTCCGAGAACTTTTATTTCTCCGCAAAAACAACACCATGGCAATTCTGCTGAAAGCAACGTTAGTCCGGGTTAGTTCCATTCAAATCATGCAAATTAGAGTCCAAAACAAGGGCAAAAGCGTTCGGAAAAGTAGATACGACGGAGACGTATCAACTCCCCCATGCTTAAAGCCTTGCTTGTCCTCAAGCAATTCAGTTGACAAACTGAAAGAGACAAAAAAAACTTTTACGAACTCTGTTTGATCTTGTTGTTGCAACTTTGTCTAACTCATAACCAGAATTTCAGCAAGATCACAAGCATACCACATAAGCAAATGACATCTAGGTCTCACGGTAAACTCATATAAATGGCATAATCAACTAGCGAGCAAATAATAATAAGTCTCAAACGTCAACACTTCAATCAGAACAATCATGAAGCGGTACGAACAGATGGTATCTCGCTAGCTCTTTCTGAGACCGCAAAACATAAATGCAGAGCACCTTCAAAGACCAAGGGCTGATTAACATTTGTAATTCATGGCAAAGAAGATCCAGTCACATTCGTACTCAACACAGTTAAAAGCAAAGCATAAAAATGACAGAGGTGCTCTCTAATTGGTGCTTTTATAAGAGGAGGATGACTCAACAGGAAAATAAATAGATAGGCCCTTCGCAGAGGGAAGCATTGATTTGCAGAGGTGACAGAGCTCAAGCTTTGAAAACAGAGATAATGATTTTGGGTGGCATGCTTTCATTGTCAACGCAATGACTAAGAGTTTTCACCATCTTCCACGCTACACATGCTATAGGCGGTTCCCAAACAGAAAAGTAAAGTTTTGACTCCCCCACCACCGATCAATCAGATTCCACGACTAGCTGAATTCTCGGGTGCCGTCCATACCAACATCAATCCAGGGGGAGTTTTCTTTGCAATTATCTTTTCAGTTTGAGCATGGAACTGGGCATTCCAATTACCGGCCCCTTTCTCGTGAATGATAGTGAATAAACACATATCGAGGATAACACGCCTAGCATGGAAGATACTAATAGCCCCATGTCACCACATGAGCGGTTCGGGCATGCAAAACAGATTATTTCTTGAAGGTTTAGGGAGTGGCACATGCAAATTTACTTGGAATGGCAGGTAGATACCGCATATAGGTAGGTATGGTGGACTCATATGGAACAACTTTGGGTTTATGGAAGTAGATGCACAAGCAGTATTCCCGCTTAGTACACGTGAAGGCTAGCAAAAGACTAGGAAGCGACCAACTACAGAGCAACAACAGTCATCAAAATGCATTGAGATTAACTAACATTGAGTGCAAGCATGAGTAGGACATAAATCACCATGAACATGGATATCATAGAGGTGTTGGGGAACGTCGCAAGGGAAACAAAAATTTTCCTACGCGCACGAAGACCTATCATGGTGATGTCCATCTACGAGAGGGGATGAGTGATCTACATACCCTTGTAGATCGTACAGCAGAAGCGTTAGAGAACGCGGTTGATGTAGTGGAACGTCCTCACGTCCCTCGATCCGCCCCGCGAACAATCCCGCGATCAGTCCCACGATCTAGTACCGAACGGACGGCACCTCCTCGTTCAGCACACGTACAACTCGACGATGATCTCGGCCTTCTTGATCCAGCAAGAGAGACGGAGAGGTAGGAGAGTTCTCCGGTAGCGTGACGGCGCTCCGGAGGTTGGTGATGACCTTGTCTCAGCAGGGCTCCGCCCGAGCTCCGCAGAAACGCGATCTAGAGGAAAAACCGTGGAGGTATGTGGTCGGGCTGCCATGGAAAAGTTGTCTCAAATCAGCCCTAAAACCTCCGTATATATAGGTGGGAGAGAGGGGGCCTTGCCTTGGGGTCCAAGGACCCTCAAGGGGGTCGGCCGAGCCAAGGGGGAGGACTCTCCCCCCCAAACCGAGTTGGACTAGGTTTGGTGGGAGGGAGTCCCCCTCCCTTCCCACCTCCTCCCTTTTTTTTCCTTTTTCCTTTGATTTCTTATCCTTAGCACATAGGGCCCTTTTGGGCTGTCCCACCAGCCCACTAAGGGCTGGTGTGCCACCCTTATGGCCTATGGGCTTCCCCGGGTGGGTTGCCCCCCCCCGGTGAACTCCCGGAACCCATTCGTCATTCCTGGTACATTCCCGGTAACTCCAAAAACCTTCCGGTAATCAAATGAGGTCATCCTATATATCAATCTTCGTTTTCGGACCATTCCGGAAACCCTCGTGACGTCCGTGATCTCATCCGAGACTCCGAACAACATTCGGTAACCAACCATATAACTCAAATACGCATAAAACAACGTCGAACCTTAAGTGTGCAGACCCTGCGGGTTCGAGAACTATGTAGACATGACCCGAGAGACTCCTCGGTCAATATCCAATAGCGGGACCTGGATGCCCATATTGGATCCTACATATTCTACGAAGATCTTATCGTTTGAACCTCAGTGCCAAGGATTCGTATAATCCCGTATGTCATTCCCTTTGTCCTTCGGTATGTTACTTGCCCGAGATTCGATCGTCAGTATCCGCATACCTATTTCAATCTCGTTTACCGGCAAGTCTCTTTACTCGTTCCGTAATACAAGATCCCGCAACTTACACTAACTTACATTGCTTGCAAGGCTTGTGTGTGATGTTGTATTACCGAGTGGGCCCCGAGATACCTCTCCGTCACACGGAGTGACAAATCCTAGTCTTGATCCATACTAACTCAACTAACACCTTCGGAGATACCTGTAGAGCATCTTTATAGTCACTGAGTTACGTTGCGACGTTTGATACACACAAAGCATTCCTCCGGTGTCAGTGAGTTATATGATCTCATGGTCATAGGAATAAATACTTGACACGCAGAAAACAGTAGCAACAAAATGACACGATCAACATGCTACGTCTATTAGTTTGGGTCTAGTCCATCACGTGATTCTCCCAATGACGTGATCCAGTTATCAAGCAACAACACCTTGTTCATAATCAGAAGACACTGACTATCATTGACTAACTGGCTAGCCAACTAGAGGCATGCTAGGGACGGTGTTTTGTCTATGTACCCACACATGTAAATGAGTCTTCATTCAATACAATTATAGCATGGATAATAAACTATTATCTTGATACAGGAATTATAATAATAACTACATTTATTATTGCCTCTAGGGCATAATTCCAACAGTCTCCCACTTGCACTAGAGTCAATAATCTAGCCCTCACATCACCATATGAATTACATTGTAATAAATCTAACACCCATACAGTTCTGGTGTCGATCATGTTTTGGCCGTGGAAGAGGTTTAGTCAGCGGGTCTGCTACATTCAGATCCGTGTGCACGTTGCATATATTTACGTCCTCTTCCTCGACATAGTCGCGGATGAGGTTGAAGGGTCGTTTGATGTGTCTGGTCTTCTTGTGAAAACGCGGTTCCTTTGCTAAGGCAATGGCACCCGTGTTGTCACAGAACAAGGTTATTGGATCCAGTGCACTTGGCACCACTCCAAGATCCGTCATGAACTGCTTCATCCAGACACCCTCCTTAGCCGCCTCCGAGGCAGCCATGTACTCCGCTTCACATGTAGAATCTGCTACGACGCTTTGCTTGGAACTGCACCAGCTTACTGCACCCCCATTAAGAATAAATACGTATCCGGCTTGCGACTTAGAGTCGTCCGGATCTGTGTAAAAGCTTGCATCGACGTAACCTTTTACGGCGAGCTCTTCGTCACCTCCATACACGAGAAACATCTCCTTAGTCCTTTTCAGGTACTTCAGGATATTCTTGACCGCTGTCCAGTGATCCACTCTTGGATTACTCTGGAACCTACCTGCCATACTTATGGCCAGGCTAACATCCGGTCTACTGCACAGCATCGCATACATGATAGAACCTATGGCTGAAGCATAGGGGACGGAGCGCATATGCTCTCTATCTTCATCAGTTGCTGGGCACTGAGTCTTACTCAATCTCGTACCTTGTAAAACTAGCAAGAACCCTTTCTTGGACTGTTCCATTTTGAACCTCTTCAAAACTTTATCAAGGTATGTGCTTTGTGAAAGTCCTATCAGGCGTTTTGATCTATCCCTATAGATCTTATTGCCTAGAATGTAAGAAGCTTCTCCTAGGTCCTTCATAGAGAAACTTTTATTCAAGTAACCTTTTATGCTCTCCAAAAGCTCTACGTTGTTTCCAATCAGTAATATGTCATCCACATATAATATTAGAAACGCCACAGAGCTCCCACTCACTTTCTTGTAAATACAAGATTCTCCAACCACTTGTATAAACCCAAATGCTTTGATCACCTCATCAAAGCGTTTGTTCCAACTCCGAGATGCTTGCACCAGTCCATAAATGGATCGCTGGAGTTTGCACACCTTGTCAACATTTTTAGGATCGACAAAACCTTCGGGTTGCATCATATACAACTCTTCCTTAAGGAAACCGTTAAGGAACGCCGTTTTGACATCCATCTGCCAGATTTCATAATCGAAAAATGCAGCTATTGCTAACATGATTCTGACGGACTTAAGCATCGCTACGGGTGAGAAAGTCTCATCGTAGTCAACTCCTGGAACTTGTGAAAAACCCTTTGCCACAAGTCGAGCTTTATAAACGGTCACATTGCCGTCAGCGTCCATCTTCTTCTTAAAGATCCATTTGTTCTGAATAGCCTTGCGGCCCTCAGGCAGTATCTCCAAAGTCCACACTTTGTTCTCATACATGGATCCTATCTCGGATTTCATGGCTTCTAGCCATTTGTTGGAATCTGGGCCCACCATTGCTTCTTCATAATTTGCAGGTTCATTGTTGTCTAACAACATGATTGATAAGACGGGATTACCGTACCACTCTGGAGCAGCGCGTGATCTCGTCGACCTGCGTGGTTCAACAGAAACTTGAACTGGAGTTTCATGATCATCATCATTGACTTCCTCCTCAACCGGCGTCGCAACGACAGAGGTTTCCCCTTGCCCTGCGCCACCACCCAGAGGGATGAGAGGTTCGACAACCTCGTCAAGTTCTATCTTCCTCCCACTCAATTCTCTCGAGAGAAACTCCTTCTCGAGAAAAGCTCCGTTCTTAGCAACAAACACTTTGCCCTCGGATTTGAGATAGAAGGTGTACCCAACTGTCTCTTTTGGGTAACCTATGAAGACGCACTTTTCCGCTTTGGGTTCCAGCTTTTCAGGTTGAAGCTTTTTGACATAAGCATCACATCCCCAAACTTTAAGAAACGACAACTTTGGCCTTTTGTCATACCACAGTTCGTATGGTGTCGTCTCAACGGATTTTGATGGTGCCCTATTTAAAGTGAATGCAGCTGTTTCTAATGCATAACCCCAAAATGATAACGACAAATCAGTAAGAGACATCATAGATCACACCATCTCTAACAAAGTACGATTACGACGTTCGGACACACCATTACACTGTGGTGTTCCAGGCGGTGTTAACTGCGAAGCAATTCCACATTGTCTTAAGTGAGCACCAAACTCGAAACTCAGATATTCACCCCCACGATCAGACCGTAGGAACTTGATCTTCTTGTTACGATGATTTTCCACTTCACTGTGGAATTGCTTGAACTTTTTAAATGTTTCAGACTTGTGCTTCATCAAGTAGACATAACCATATCTACTTAAATCGTGAGTGAAGGTGAGAAAATAACGATATCCGCCGCGTGCCTCTACGCTCATTGGACCACACACATCGGTATGTATGATTTCCAACAAGTCACTTGCACGCTCCATTGTTCCGGAGAACGGAGTCTTAGTCATCTTGCCCATGAGGCATGGTTCGCACGTGTCAAGTGAATCAAAGTCAAGTGACTCCAAAAGTCCATCAGCATGGAGTTTCTTCATGCGCTTTACACCAATATGACCCAAGCGGTAGTGCCACAAAAATATGGCGCTATCATTGTTTACTCCAACTCTTTTGGTCTCAATGTTATGTATATGCGTATCGCTATCAAGATTCAATATAAACAATCCTCTCACATTCGGTGCATGACCATAAAAGATGTTACTCATAGAAATAGAACAACCATTATTCTCAGACTTAAAAGGGTAACCGTCTCGCAATAAACAAGATCCAGATATAATGTTCATGCTCAACGCAGGCACTAAATAACAATGATTTAAGTTCATCACTAATCCCGATGGTAGCTGAAGTGACACTGTGCCGACGGCGATTGCATCAACCTTGGAACCATTTCCTACGCGCATCGTCACTTCGTCTTTCGCCAGCCTTCGTCTATTCCGCAGTTCCTGTTTCGAGTTGCAAATATGAGCAACAGAACCGGTATCGAATACCCAGGCACTACTACGAGAGCCGGTTAAGTACACATCAATAACATGTATATCAAATATACCTGATTTTTCTTTGCCGGCCTTCTTATCTGCCAGATACTTGGGGCAATTGCGCTTCCAGTGACCCATACCCTTGCAATAGAAGCACTCTATTTCAGGCTTAGGTCCAGCCATGGGTTTCTTCGGCGGATTGGCAACAGGCTTGCCGCTCTTCTTCGAATTGCCCTTCTTGCCTTTGCCGTTTCTCTTGAAACTAGTGGTCTTGCTCACCATCAACACTTGATGCTCTTTACGGAGTTCAGACTCTGCGACTTTCAGCATCGCAAACAACTCGCCGGGAGGCTTGTTCATCCCTTGCATGTTGTAGTTCAACACAAAGCCTTTATAGCTTGGCGGCAGTGATTGAAGGATTCTGTCAGTGATAGATTCTTGCGGGAGTTCAATCCCCAGCTCAGCTAGACGGTTTGAGTACCCAGACATTTTGAGCACATGTTCAGTGACAGACGAGTTTTCCTCCATCTTGCAAGCATAGAATTTATCGGAGGTCTCATACCTCTCAATCCGGGCGTTCTTCTGAAAGATAAACTCCAACTCCTGGAACATCTCAAATGCTCCATGGCGCTCAAAGCGACGTTGAAGTCCCGGTTCTAAGCCATACAAGACTGCACATTGAACTATTGAGTAGTCCTCCTTACGTGCTAACCAAGCGTTCTTAACATCCTGATCAGCCGTAGCGGGTGGTTCATCTCCTAGCACAGCATTAAGGACATAATCCTTCTTCCCAGCTTGTAAGATTAGCTTAAGATTACGAGCCCAGTCTACAAAGTTGCTTCCATCATCTTTCAACTTAGCTTTCTCTAGGAACGTATTAAAATTCAGGATGACTGTCGCGTGAGCCATGATCTACAACACAAATATATTCAAAGTGGACTTAGACTATGTTCAAGATAATTAGAGTTCAACTTAATCAAATTATATGCTAAACTCCCACTCAAAAAGTACATCTCTCTAGTCATTTGAGTGGTTCATGATCCACTTACACTATCCCAAGTCCGATCATCACGTGAGTTGAGTATAGTTTCAGTGGTAAGCATCCCTATGCTAATCATATCAACTATATGATTCATGATCGACCTTTCGGTCTCATGTGTTCTGAGGCCATGTCTGCACATGCTAGGCTCGTCAAGCTTAACCCGAGTGTTCCGCGTGCGCAACTGTTTTGCACCCGTTGTATGTGAACGTTGAGTCTATCACACCCGATCATCACGTGGTGTCTCGAAACGACGAACTGTAGCAACGGTGCACAGTCGGGGAGAACACAATTTCGTCTTGAAATTTTAGTGAGAGATCACCTCATAATGCTACCGTCGTTCTAAGCAAAATAAGGTGCATAAAAGGATTAACATCACATGCAATTCATAAGTGACATGATATGGCCATCATCACGTGCTTCTTGATCTCCATCACCAAAGCACCGGCACGATCTTCTTGTCACCGGCGCCACACCATGATCATCCATCAACGTGTTGCCATCGCGGTTGTCGTGCTACTTATGCTATTACTAATAAAGCTACATCCTAGCAAAATAGTAAACGCATCTGCAAGCACAAACGTTAGTATAAAGACAACCCTATGGCTCCTGCCGGTTGCCGTACCATCGACGTGCAAGTCGATATTTCTATTACAACATGATCATGTCATACATCCAATATATCACATCACATCGTTGGCCATATCACATCACAATCATACCCTGCAAAAACAAGTTAGACGTCCTCTAATTTTGTTGTTGCATGTTTTACGTGGTGACCAAGGGTATCTAGTAGGGTCGCATCTTACTTACGCAAACACCACAACGGAGATATATGAGTTGCTATTTAACCTCATCCAAGGACCTCCTCGGTCAAATCCGATTCAACTAAAGTTGGAGAAACCGTCACTTGCCAGTCATCTTTGAGCAAAGGGGTTTACTCGTAACGATGAAACCAGTCTCTCGTAAGCGTACGAGTAATGTCGGTCCAAGCCGCTTCAATCCAACAATACCGCGGAATCAAGAAAAGACTAAGGAGGGCAGCAAAACGCACATCACCGCCCACAAAAACTTTTGTGTTCTACTCGAGAAGACATCTACGCATGAACCTAGCTCATGATGCCACTGTTGGGGAACGTCGCAAGGGAAACAAAAATTTTCCTACGCGCACGAAGACCTATCATGGTGATGTCCATCTACGAGAGGGGATGAGTGATCTACATACCCTTGTAGATCGTACAGCAGAAGCGTTAGAGAACGCGGTTGATGTAGTGGAACGTCCTCACGTCCCTCGATCCGCCCCGTGAACAATCCCGCGATCAGTCCCACGATCTAGTACCGAACGGACGGCACCTCCGCGTTCAGCACACGTACAGCTCGACGATGATCTCGGCCTTCTTGATCCAGCAAGAGAGACGGAGAGGTAGAAGAGTTCTCCGGTAGCGTGACGGTGCTCCGGAGGTTGGTGATGACCTTGTCTCAGCAGGGCTCCGCCCGAGCTCCGCAGAAACGCGATCTAGAGGAAAAACCGTGGAGGTATGTGGTCGGGCTGCCGTGGAAAAGTCGTCTCAAATCAGCCCTAAAACCTCCGTATATATAGGTGGGAGGGAGGGGGCCTTGCCTTGGGGTCCAAGGACCCTCAAGGGGGTCGGCCGAGCCAAGGGGGAGGACTCTCCCCCCCCCCCAAAACCGAGTTGGACTAGGTTTGGTGGGAGGGAGTCCCCCTCCCTTCCCACCTCCTCCCTTTTTTTTCCTTTTTCCTTTGATTTCTTATCCTTGGCGCATAGGGCCCTTTTGGGCTGTCCCACCAACCCACTAAGAGCTGGTGCGCCACCCTTATGGCCTATGGGCTTCCCCGGGGTGGGTTGCCCCCCCCCCCCGGTGAACTCCCGGAACCCATTCGTCATTCCCGGTACATTCCCGGTAACTCCGAAAACCTTCCGGTAATCAAATGAGGTCATCCTATATATCAATCTTCGTTTCCGGACCATTCCGGAAACCCTCGTGACGTCCGTGATCTCATCCGGGACTCCGAACAACATTCGGTAACCAACCATATAACTCAAATACGCATAAAACAACGTCGAACCTTAAGTGTGCAGACCCTGCGGGTTCGAGAACTATGTAGACATGACCCGAGAGACTCCTCGGTCAATATCCAATAGCGGGACCTGGATGCCCATATTGGATCCTACATATTCTACGAAGATCTTATCGTTTGAACCTCAGTGCCAAGGATTCGTATAATCCCGTATGTCATTCCCTTTGTCCTTCGGTATGTTACTTGCCCGAGATTCGATCATCCGTATCCGCATACCTATTTCAATCTCGTTTACCGGCAAGTCTCTTTACTCGTTCCGTAATACAAGATCCTGCAACTTACACTAAGTTACATTGCTTGCAAGGCTTGTTTGTGATGTTGTATTACCGAGTGGGCCCCGAGATACCTCTCCGTCACACGGAGTGACAAATCCTAGTCTTGATCCATACTAACTCAACTAACACCTTCGGAGATACCTGTAGAGCATCTTTATAGTCACCCAGTTACGTTGCGATGTTTGATACACACAAAGCATTCCTCCGGTGTCAGTGAGTTATATGATCTCATGGTCATAGGAATAAATACTTGACATGCAGAAAGCAGTAGCAACAAAATGACACGATCAACATGCTACGTCTATTAGTTTGGGTCTAGTCCATCACGTGATTCTCCCAATGACGTGATCCAGTTATCAAGCAACAACACCTTGTTCATAATCAGAAGACACTGACTATCATTGACTAACTGGCTAGCCAACTAGAGGCATGCTAGGGACGGTGTTTTGTCTATGTACCCACACATGTAAATGAGTCTTCATTCAATACAATTATAGCATGGATAATAAACTATTATCTTGATACAGGAATTATAATAATAACTACATTTATTATTGCCTCTAGGGCATAATTCCAACAAGAGGCTATGTTGATTTTGTTTCAACTACATGCATAAACATGCGCCAATTCAAGCCACTTGAATCTTTCAAAATTGGATACCATCCTATCATACTACATCATAGTCATCTCAACATTCACGTGGGCATCCAAGACAACCATTATAAGCTCCTAGCTAATTAAGCATGGCATCAGCAACTATGATCTCTAAGATGTCATTGCAAACATGTTTCTCTCACAACAAAGCTGAATCAGGAACGATGAGCTAGTCATATTTACAAAAACAAAATAGATCGAGTTCATACCAGCTTTTCCAGGCTCAGTCACTTCATCATATATCGTCATTATTGCCTTTCACTTGCACGACCGAATGATGTGAACAATAATAAGTGTGCTCGTGCATTGGACTATGCTGGAATCTGTAGGCAAACACAAAGGAGAAGACAAAGTAATATGGCTCTTTAACAGATAAACAGATATGCATGCGAGAGCCACTAAACATTGTAACCATGGTCTTCTACCTTGACCCAAAGAAAAAGAAAACTATTTACACGGGAAAGCTCCCAATAGCAAAATAAGAAAAAGAAAATCTTTTTGGGTTTTCTCAAACTAGACAGACACACGAAAAGAAAATGAGAAAAAGAAACAAACTAGCATGGATGATACAGTGGCAAAGTGTGAACACCGACAAACAAAGTGAAAGTGTAAGCAAGAATATAAAGTTGGTGAGAAACACGTACTCCCCCAAGCTTAGGCTTTTGGCCTAAGTTCGTCTACTCCGAAGGAGGGAAATAACCACCTCCGGGGTACTCCGGAGTGGACTGAGGATGCCACTGTTGTGTGAGCTCCTCTGGCTCCCACTGATAAACTAGCGTCTGGTACTCGACTGGTGGCTCGGGCACGTGCACCTGTCGTTGGGCTAAGCCCCAATATGCGTAGATGTCTGAGGGCATAATAATGTACCTGCCTGCATGAAGATTGAACAAAGAAGGAGCAAGCAAAGTAATAGTCTCACGAGTACCCTGACTAAATACCAGGTTATAAATCATCCTTCTATTTATATCTCTATCAAGAAAGTCATGGCGAACCATGCTATCGTAATCTAGATATCTCTCGGGAAGAAGAATCTCTTCTTCCTCGTTCAGTCTAATAGGTATCTCAAAATGTCTAGCAAGATGAGTAGCATAGATACCTCCATAGACAATGCCTTTAGAACGGTTCGTGTTCAACCGTTGAGCTACTATAACGCACAAGCTATAAGTTTTATCATTATAAAGGGCTTCGCGCAAGACCGCAAGATTTGGGGAGCTTAGGGACCCAGCTTTCCCACGGCCAATCAAACATTTTCCCACAAATAATGAGAAGTACCGAAGCACGGGAAAATGAATGCTAGCAGCTCTAGTGCAAGACACTCCTCTGTCCTCTCCTACATCAATTGTATCGATGAAAGCCTCCAAGTCCCGTGGACGAGGTTCATGAATATCCCCAACGTAAGGTAATTTGCAAACATTCCAAAAATCCTGGAGTGACATGCGCTGGGGGATATCATAAAGTTTGAACTCAACCATGGGAGGATTCTTCCTCGGATAGAAGTTAAAGCTTTGTACGAAAATATTAGTGAGGAGGAGGTATTGCAGACACTTATGTTCAACGAAGGTGGTAAGACCTGCGTTCTCCACCAAGTAATAAAAGTCCTCATAAAGTCCGGCGACGCGTAAGAACACATTGCTTGGCCACTCGCACACTCAAACTTCTGCAACTCGAGGGACCGGATACTTGGGCTTCTTCTCACTTCCATCATCCTTGGGGTCACGGCTTGAAGAGCCTCTTAAGAACCTCCCCATCTTTTTCGTTTTCTATCTCTGTCCTCGTAGTGGAGGGCAATACTTTAGTTCTTGGATCTATCGGATTCCTCATAGCGACCAGCAGATGTAAATCCCAAGTGACTCAGAGAATATAGCTATGCTTCCCCGGCAATGGCGCTAGAAAAAGGTCTTGATAACCCACAAGTATAGGGGATCGCAACAGTTTTCGAGGGTAGAGTACTCAACCCAAATTTATTGATTCGACTCAAGGGGAAGCGAAAGAATATTCTCAAGTATTAGCAGTTGAGTTGTCAATTCAGCCACATCTGAAAGATTTAGTATCTCCAGCAAAGTATCAGTAGCAAGGTAGTATGATAGCAGCAGTAGCAACAGTAACCAGTAGCAGCAAAGTAACAGCAGTAGCAATAGAGTAACAACAGCAGCAGTGAGAGTAGTAGCAATAAAGTAACGTAGCAAGGACTAGTAGGAAAAACTCGTAGACATTGTATTGGTGATGGATGATTATGCCGGATTCTATTCATCATGTAACAGTTATAACACAGAGAGATAAGTAACTAGCTCCCGTTCGTCAATCTAATGTAGGCATGTATTCCGTATGTAGTCATACGTGCTTAGGGAAAAGAACTTGCATGACATCTATTGTCCATCCCTCCCGTGGTAGTGGGGTCCTAATGGAAACTATGGGATATTAAGGTTCTCCTTTTAATAAAGAACCGGACCAACGCATTAACACTTGGTGAATACATGAACTCCTCATACTCTGGTCATCTCCGGGAGTGGTTCCGGGTATTGTCACTCCGGGGTTGCCGGGTCATAACACATAGTAGGTGACTAAAACTTGCAAGATAGGATCTAAAACACACATATATTAGCGACAACATAATAGGTTCACATCTGAAATCATGGCACCCGGGCCCTAGTGACAAGCATTAAGCATGGTAAAGTAGTAGCAACATCAATCTCAGAACATAGTGTATACTAGCGATCAATCCCCGTCAAAACTAACTCAATTACATGATAGATCTCATCCAACCATCACCGTCCAGCAAGCCTATGATGAGATTACTCACGAACGATGAAGAACATCATGGAATTGGCGATGAAGGAAGGTTGATGATGACGATGGCGACGATTTCCCCTCTCCGGAGCCCAGAACGGACTCCAGATCTGCCCTCCAGATGAAGAACAGGAGGTGGCGGCGCCTCCGTATCGTAAAACACGATGAACTCTTCTCCTTGATTTATTTCCGGGTCATACGGACTAAATAGACCTGAGATTGGAGGCGGTGGAGCTTTGTGGGCCCCACATGCCTGCCAGGCGCGGCCAGGGGGGCCGCTCCTGGTGGGCTTGTGGGCTCACGGCTCCACTTCCTCCGCTGATTATTGCGCTAGTTTTTTTCGTAAATTCCAGAAAAATTCTCCATAAATTTTCAGGTCATTCCGAGAACTTCTATTTTTGCGCAAAAACAACACCATGGCAATTCTGTTGAAAACAACGTTAGTCCGGGTTAGTTCCATTCAAATCATGCAAATTAGAGTCCAAAACAAGGGCAAAAGCGTTCGGAAAAGTAGATACGACGGAGACGTATCAAGCCACCATGGAGTACCCAAGTCGATCACCTCATATAGAGGCTCCCTATTCACCTCGGCATTCTGGCTACGACTACAGCAAGCTTTGGGAACCATGCTGAAGCACACCACAGCATACCATCCTCACACCGATGGACAGACAGAAAGAGTGAACCAAATACTGGAGGACATGCTTCGGTCATGTGCTCTCAACCATGGACCCAAATGGGAAGACAGCCTACCCTATGCAGAATTTTCTTACAACAATAGCTATCAGACAATTATGAAGATGTCACCATTTGAGGCATTATATGGAAGAAATTGTGGTACCCCTTTGAACTGGTCCCAAACAGGAGATAGTCGCATCTTTGGAATAGACTTGATGCTGGAGGCTGAGAAACGGGTCAAAGATATTCAGGAACGCCTTCAGGCAGCCAAGTCCCGTCAGAAAAGCTATTATGATCCAAAGCACCAGGAAGTGACCTTTGAACCAGGAGAATAAGCTTACCTCCGAGTAACCCCATGAGAGGAGTAAACAGGTTTCGCACACGGGGAAAGCTTGCACCAAGGTATATCGGTCCCTTTCAAGTGGTCCCGAGAAGAGGCGGAGTTGCTTATCAGTTAGAATTACCACCCGAATTGTCAGATGTGCACGATGTCTTTCACATCTCACAACTAAGAAAGTGTATTGCACCGCCAATTAAGCAATCAGATATGAGTGAGCTAGAATTGGCTAAGGATCTGACCTGTGAGGAGAAACCCTTCAGAATCTTGGATGAGATGGAAAGAACTACCAGGAGTAAGGTGCTCAAGTTTTATAAGGTACTATGGGAACACCATACTGAGGAAGAGGCTACGTGGGAAAGAGAAGATTTCTTGAGATCTGCATATCTATACTTGTTCCCTGAGCAACCGAATCTCGAGGACGAGATTCATCCTAAGGGGGGTAGGTTTGTAACACCCTGATTTTTCAAACTTTTTCTTTTCAAAATATTTTGAAGTTTCACTTGCAAATTGATGGATTTTCAAATTTTCTCAAGCAAGTTGGATTGTGAGTCTCTGATTCCTTGTCACAAGCAACCCAATCCTTTTGCCTCTGGCCAAAACCTTTATTGGAATAATTTTCAATAATTAAATCTTTCAAATAGTTCTTTTTCTACTTTGGGGAAATTATGGCATCACCATGGGTTGTGAAGCAACCCATAGTTGGGATAAGCTATTGACCCAAAAAAAATTCCACATGTTCTTAGTAGCATATGATTTCAAAGTCTTCAAAAATATTTCATTGCCCAAGGTAAAATTTTGGCTAGAAAAATTATTTCTTTTCTGACCAGAATTGTCACTTTGTGAAGCAACCCTATCTTTCCTGTTTTAGAAAATTCCCAATAAATTCCCTTAAATCCAAGGGATCATGTTTAGTTCAAATATGTAAAAACATATGATGGTCCAGTACAAGTTTTGAGCAGGAAAACTCTGCTAAGTTTCTGTTAAATCTTAACCTTTGTGAAGGAAGTACTAGCTAGGGGTGCACTAATGATGTCAAATTTTTTGGACATGTGTGCACTACTAAATAACACTCCTCCACCAAGGTTCACCATTAGCAGGGCTTGCATGTGAGTGCCATGAGCTCATTTGCATTTTGGACCAGAAAGATGATTTACAAAGGAACTATATTCATTTGATCTTTGAATCCTTTGAAACTTTGCTAGTCTATAGTCTTTCGTATGCTGATTAACCCATACATGCTAGCTTGCCCTCACCCTAACCCATTTGAGCTCTAGATCCTCCCCAAGTTTGCAAGCAGAAGTTATAGTTGATGCTACACTTCGCAGGAGGGAATGAATGGTCGAACTAATGATGGATAGTGACTGGTAAGAGTGAGGTCGACACAATGGACAAGGTCCCCGGGCTTGTGTGGCCTTGTGGCAGCCGTAACCATGGTGGCCACGGTATTGGCATGCCACAGCGTGTGCGCTGTGCAGCCCCCTGTGACAGCCGAGCCGCCCGTGCCGTCAATCGTTGCCCCTCCTTGTCCGTGGTGTCAAGGGCGTCCTTGGCAGCCGTGTGGCACCTCCAGAAGGCCCTAGGTCGCCGGAGAAGGTCACCGCCACTCCCTGCCAAGATCCTCCATGCACCGAACAGTCGGCTCCGGCCACTCTGGGCGTCCATGAGCCATTAATGGCGTAGGAGAAGTCCCGTCGACCCTCTGCCCTCTTCCGTCACCTCAGGTCACTCCGCGACGGCCAGCTCACCCCCTTGCTCCAGTTGCGGAGCTTATCCTCGCCGCTTCGGGACAGATCGGCCGAGCTCGTCGCCGGCCTATTTAAAGGTCGCCCCGACCCCTTCGAGCTCTCCATCCCCCTCCTGCAGCCTCCAATCGGCCCCCCATAGAGTGAGCCACGGCAAAGAGGCCCTCTGGCCTTGAATCATCGTCGGAGCTCCTCCGATTGCAGCCCCACCGTCGCCAGCTCCAACCATCCTCCCCAGAGCCCTCTACACCTCTCCGTCGAGCTCAGGGTTTCCCCCTGGTGCTCCTTGCTCCCTCGCCTGAGCCTATTGCTGCCGGAACCACCGTCTCCGACGACCACCCGAAGCAACCGACGCCGGAGAAGAAGCGGACGACATCGTGTGTCTACCTCTCCTCGAGCTGCGGGTATGTACGTGTTCGTCGTAGACCAGCCGTTCCATTCCCCCTAGTCCCAGGCCTCGCCGTCATCTCTAGCGCCGGCGTCCGTCGCCGGAGAGCCGCCGAGTCCCTGTCCCCTTCCCTCTCTCTCTGCTTAAAAGAGGCAGGCCCCACCTGCCATTGGCTGAGGCCCCCGTCCGAAGCGGTAAGTGGAGGCACCCCCTCCACTTTACGGCTTTGACGTGGCCCCTATCAGGTTCTTTTCTTTTTCTTTTTATTTCAGATTTGACCAGCAACTTTGACCATTTGTATCTTTTTATTCTTAAGACCAAGTCACTTGATTCTTTTTGCATTGAGTTGGTACTGATACCCTCTATTTTCTGGTAAAGTTTAATATTTTTCTTACACTCATAGAATTTCTGATTAATAAAAAGGTGTTATATGACTTCTTCCTTTCTTTTGCTATTTAAAATATATTTCAGAAGGAAACTTTGAAGACAAGGAGTGTTTGAACAACCCCACTGATCAAGGCAAGCCATTATATCCATGTGGTGTAGGATTGCATAACATAACATACATTTTCATGCATTATGCTCATTTATTTTGCTATTAAATAAATGTCTAATAAATCATCAAATAAAAATATGTGCTTACTGCTATAAATCACTATGTTCGTAATAACCTAGTGGTAGATCTTGAGTCACCTGTCCGGGCATAACCGTACAACCAATCTTGCCGATATGGGACGACCGTGACTTGAGCTGATCGCGTGATCTTTCACCGGTACCTCCAAAGAGGGAGGTTTATGCACGCGTGCTACCTTGGCCCGGTAGGCGGTGATAACCCTGTGAGCCCAGTTGAGATGAGTTGGGCCTGTCCCTAGTTGGGACTGTTTAGTTTGGCCACGACGGTGGCAGGTGTCATGAGGACACAGGGACACCCAGGGCAATACTCCGAGGGAGAGTGATTGCCAGGGGTACGATGAGAGATTCACGGATCATGCAAGTCGCGTTGGAGTAATGCTCGTCCACCCGATTGGGGTCACGAGGTCAGTGCTTCATAGTGTGGGTAAAGTGTGCAACCTCTGCAGAGTGTCAAACCTATTCGACTAGCCGTGTCCATGGTAATGGAGAGCCCGACCAGACCTCGGTAGATGGTCAACCTTATTGATGTTAGTAATGATGGAAGAACTCTTCAACTGAGTGGAGATTCTTGATGAGTATCTCGGTGGTTGTGAGACAACCCCGGGCATGAGTAAGTTGATAATCAATATAACCAGTGGTATTATTTATGATTTGTTCCCATGCGATTGTTTGCTGCATTACTTGGTTATTGTGAGCTTGCGAGTACATTCCAAGTACTCACCTGGCGTATCATGCCAGATGCAGGAGAAGCCGAGGATGGATGTCCGGATGGTCTGTACTAGAAAGTGTCCACAGTACTGTCCCTGTGTATGGAGTTGTCGCTATGTTCCGCTACGCCGTAGAAGCACTTAGTAGTTTCGAGGCCCCACGGTGTTTCATAAATAATGTAGATACTGTTGCAGCAGCAAGTGTGCCTTTGGCCTTTCTATCATTGTAAGATATGTACTTGTAACCTTATGCTATCAATAAAGTCAGCTTAGTTCTGTTCCAAGTTGTTGAGTGTTTCCAGAAGACATGATCTTTGGGTTGGAAACACTGGTAATCCGGTTCGTTGAATCGGAGTGCCACACACACTTAAGGTTCGGTGACGTTTCGGTATAGTTGAGTTATAAGTGTTGGTAATCAAAAGTTCGTTGGAGTCCCGGATGAGATTCCGGACGTCACGAGGATCTACGGAATGGTCCGAAGGTAAATATTGATATATAGGAAGTCCTATTTTGATCACCGGAAAAGTTTCGGGCTCATCGGTAGTGTACTGGGAGTGTCGGGAGGGTACCGGGGACCATCGGGAGGGGTGTCATGCCCCGAGGGGCCTTATGGGATGTGGGAAGATACAAACCAGCCCCTAATGGGCTGACATAAGCTCCCACTAAGGCCCATGAGGTTTGAGAGGCAAAACCCCAAAGGTGGAAAGGGTTTCCAAGTGGAAAGGAGGAATGCTACTCCTAGTAGGATTGGAGTAGGACTCCTCCACCTCCAATTTCGGCCAAACCTTGAGGGTTTGAGGCTGCCTCCTCCCCCCCTCCCTCCTATATATACTATAGGTATTGAGGATTTTTGAAACAATCAATTTCAGCCACGTGTTACCCTCTCCTCTAGTTTGTAGTTCTTCCTCTAGATCAGATTTCTGCGGTGCTTAGGCGAAGCCCTGCAGGAATAGATCACCACCATCACCGGTGCACCGTCACGCTGTCGGAGAACTCATCTACTTCCCCGTCTGTCTTGCTAGATCAAGAAGGCGGGGGTCGTCATAGAGCTGTACGTGTGCTGAACGCGGAGGTGTCGTCCGTTCGGCACTAGATCGGGATGGATCGTGATGGGATCGCGGGACGGATCATGATGAGATCGCGGGACGGGCTACAATTTCGATCGCGAAGATGTTCCACTACATCAACCGCGTTATATACGCTTCCGCTTAGTGATCTACAAGGGTATGTAGATGCACTCTCCCCTCTCGTAGCTGATGATGACCATGGATCGGTATTGCGTGTGAGTAGGAAATTTTTTGTTTCCCATGCAATGTTCCCCAACAGTGGGATCAGAACTAGGTTCATGCGTACATGATATCTCAAGTAGAACACAAAAGAGTTTGTGGACGTTGATGTTCGATTTTCTTCCCTCCTTAGTCTTTTCTCGATTCAGCGGTATTGTTGGATTGAAGTGGCCCGGACCAACCTTACTCGTACGCTTACGAGAGGCCGGTTTCATCGACTAACATGCAACTTGTTGCATACAGATGACTGGCGGGTGTTTGTTTCTTTAACTTTAGTTGAATCGGATTTGACCGAGGCGGTCCTCGGATAAGGTTAAATAGCAAATTGCATATCACCATTGTGGCTTTGCGTAAGTAAGATGTGATCATACTAGATACACATAGCAGCCACGTAAAACATGCAACAACAAATTAGAGGACGTCTAATTTGTTTTTGTAGGGTATGCATGTGATGTGATATGTCCAAAGAGATGATATGATATATTGGATGTATGAGATGATCATGTTGTAATAGTTAAATATCGACTTGCGCGTCGATGCTACGGCAACCGACAGGAGCCATAGGGTTGTCTTTAAACTAACGTTTGTGCTTGCATATGTGTTTACTATATTGCTAGGTAGTAGCTTTAGTAGTAATAGCATAGATAGCACGACAACCTCGATGGAGGCACAATGATGGAGATCATGGTGTGGCGCCGGTGACGATGAAGATCATGTTGGTGCTTTGGTGATGGAAATCAATAAGACAAGATCATGGCCATATCATGTCACTTATGATTTGCATGTGATGTTAATCCTTTTATGCACCTTATTTTGCTTGGAACGACGGTAGCATTATAAGGTGATCCCTCACTAAAATTTCAACATAAAATTGTGTTCTCCCCGACTGTGCACCTTTGCGACAGTTCGTCGTTTCGAGACACGACGTGATGATCGGGTGTGATAGACTCAACATTCACATACAACAGGTGCAAAACAGTGGCACACGTGGAACACTCGGGTTAAACTTGACGAGCCTAGCATGTATAGACATGGCCTCGGAACACAAGAGACCGAAAGGTCGATCATGAATCATATAGTTTATATGATCAACATGGAGATGTTCACCAGTGAAACTGTACTCAACTCACGTGATGATCTGACTTGAGTTAGTGGATTTGGATCATGCGCCACTCGAATGACTAGAGGGATGTCTATTTGAGTGGGATTTTATTAGTAATATGATTAGCTAAACTCAATTATCATGAACATAGTCCAAATGTCTTTGCAAATTGTGTTGTAGCTTGTGTTGTAGCTCTACTATTTTGATATGTTACTAGAGAAAATTTAGTTGAAAGATGATAGTAGCAATTATGCAGACCGGGTCCGTAAACTGATGATTGTCCTCATTGCTGCACAGAAGGCTTATGTCCTTAATGCACCGCTCGGTGTGCTGAACCTCGAGCATTATCTGTGGATGTTGCGAACATTTGATATACATGTGTTTTGATGACTACATGATAGTTCAGTGCATAATGCTTAAACGGCTTACAATTGAGGCACCGAAAACGTGTTGAACGTCACGGAACATGCGAGATGTTCCAAGAGATGAAATTAGGATTTCATGCTCGTGCCCTTGTTGAGAGGTATGAGACCTCCAACAAGATTCTTTGTCTACAAAGTAAGGGAGAAAAGCTCAATCGTCGAGCATCTACTTAGATTGTCTGAGTGCTACAATCGCTTGAATCGAGTGGGAGTTAATCTTCCAGATGAGATAGTGATGGTTCTCCAACGTCACTGCCACCAAGCTACTAGAGCTTTGTGATGAAGTGTAACATATCAAGGATAGATATGATGATCCTTAAGCTATTCACGATGTTTGACATCACGAAAGTAGAAATCAAATAGGAGCATCAATAGCTGATGGTTAGTAAAACCACTAGTTTCAAGAAGGGCAAGAGCAAGAAGGGATACTTCATGAAACGGCAAACCAGTTGATCCTCTAGTAAAGAAACCCAAGGTTTAACACAAACCCGAGACTAAGTGCTTCTATTATCAGGGGAAGAGTCACTGAAGCGGAACTACCCTACTTACTTGGTAGATGAGAAGGTTGGCAAAGTTGACAAAAGTATATTGGATATACATGGTTTTGATGTGTACTTTACAAGTACTCCTAGCAGCACCAGGGTATTAGATACCTGTTCAGTTGCTAAGTGTTAGTAACTCAAAATTATAGCTATGGATTAAATGGATACTAGCAAGGGTGAGGTGACGATGTGTGTTGGAAGTAATTCTAAGGTTGATGTGATCAAACATCGCACGCTCCGTGTACCATCGGGATTAGTGTTAAACCTAAATAATTGTTATTTGGTGTTTGTGTTGAGCATGAACATGATACATCGTGTTTATTGCAATACGATTATTCATTTAAATAGAATAATGGTTATTCTATTTGCTTGAGTAAATACCTTCAATGGTTTATTGAATCTCGATCGTAGTGCTACACATGTTCATAATATTGATGCCAAAAGATACAAAGTAGTAATCATAGTACCACTTACTTGTGGCACTGCCACTTGAGTCATGTTGGTATAGAATGCATGAAGAAGCTCCATGCTGATGGATCTTTGTACTCACTCATTTTTGAAACGTTTGAGACATGCAAACCATACCTATTGGTATAAACGCCTGACGAAACTCCATGCAGATGGATCGTTTGGACTCACTTGAGACATGAAAATCATACCACATGGGCAAGATGACTGAAGGCCTCGTTTTCCAGTGAGATGGAACTAGAAAGTAACTTATTGGAAGTAATACACTTGGATGTATGCAGTCCAATGAGTGCTGAGGCACAGAGTGGATATCGTTATGTTCTTACTTAATAGATGATTTGAGTAGATACTAGTGTATTTTCTTGATGAAACACTGATGACCCACAAGTATAGGGGATCAATCGTAGTCCTTTCGATAATTAAGAGTGTCGAACCCAACGAGGAGCAGAAGGATCTTACAAGTGGTTTTCAGCAAGGTAAAATCTACACGCACTAAAATTGTCGGTAACAAGTGATTGTGTGGTGAGATGATTCATAGCAAACAGCAAGTAACAAAAGTAGCAACGGTGCAGCAAAGTGGCCCAATCGCTTTTGTAGCAAGGGACAAGCCTGGACAAAGTCTTATATCAGTAAAAACGCTCCCGAGGACACACGGGAATTTCTGTCATGCTAGTTTTCATCATGTTCATATGATTCGCGTTCGTTACTTTGATAGTTTGATATGTGGGTGGACCAGCGCTTGGGTACTGCCCTTACTTGGACAAGCATCCCACTTATGATTAACCCCTCTCGCAAGCATCCGCAACTACGAAAGAAGAATTCAGACAAAGTCTAACCATAGCATTAAACTAGTGGATCCAAATCAGCCCCTTACGAAGTAACGCATAAACTAGGGTTTAAGCTTCTGTCAATCTAGCAACCCATCATCTACTTACTACTTCCCAATGCCTTCCTCTAGGCCCAAATAATGGTGAAGTGTTATGTAGTCGACGTTCACATAACACCACTAGAGGAAAAAAAACATGCAACACATCAAAATACCGAACGAATACCAAATTCACATGACTACTATTAGCATGACTTATCCCATGTCCTCAGGAACAAAAGTAACTACTCACAAAGCATAATCATATTCATGACCAGAGAGGTAATGAGTAGCATCAAGGATCTGAACATAAACTCTTCCACCAAGTAATCCAACTAGCATCAACTACAAAGAGTAATTAACACTATTAGCAACCTTATGAGTACCAATCGGAGTCGCGGGACGTAGGTTGGTTACAAGTGATGAACTAGGGTTTGGAGATGAGATGGTGCTGATGAAGATGTTGATGGTGACGAGTCCCCTCCGATGAGAGGAGTGTTGGTGATGATGATGGCAACGATTTCCCCCTCCGGGAGGAAAGTTTCCCTGGCAGGATCGTCCTGCCGGAGCTCTAGATTGGTTGTGCTCAATTTCCGCCTCGTGGCGGCGGCGAATCCACGAAAAAGCTCCTTTCTAATTTTTTCTGGACGAAACCCTTTATATAGCAGAAGAGGGGGCCAGTGGGCCAGCAGGCTGCCCACAAGCTCTCATGACGCGGCTAGGGGGGTGGCCGCACCGTGCAGGCTTGTAGCCACCTGTTAGCGCCCCTCTGGCGCTTCTTCGGCCTAGTATTTTTTTATAAATTCGAAAAAAAATCCTCGTTGATTTTTACTGCGTTTGAAGTTGCGCAGAATAGGTATCTCAACTCTGCTCCACTTTCAGACCAGAATTCCAGCTGCCGGCATTCTCCCTATTCATGTAAACCTTGCAAAATAAGAGAGAAAAGGCATAAGAATTGTACCGTGAAGTGAAATAACAGCCCAAGAAGCGATAAATATCAACATGAAAACATGATGCAAAATGGACGTATCAACTCCCCCAAGCTTAGACCTCGCTTGTCCTCAAGCGAAAGCCTAGCTCAATAAATATGTCCACATGTTTAGGGAGAGAGGTGTCGACAAAACAAGAGACGAACATGCATGCATCATGATCATGATCAGAACAGCCATACCAACATATAATATCTCATGCTAAAGTGATAATTCCTTCAGATCAAGAACGTTACCGAGAAGTAACAACCGATAGCCTTTAGTCATTGAAGCAATTGCAATTTATCACAACAGCAGAAAGAGTCAAATAAGAGCTTGTAAAGCAAATCCACATACTCAATCATTCTTTCGTTCTCCACAATTGCTACAACTCACTGGTACTCATGAGATCAAAGTTTCAACTGGACACAGAGAAAGATAGGGGCTTATAGTTTTGCCTCCCAACTGCTTACCTCAAGGGTAATCTCAACAATAAAATTCATGAATACTTACTTCCAAGTTGACATATGAATATAGATCTTTCCCAAGCATATGACGTTAGCCAAGATAAAGGCGAAATAAGGAATTGGTGAAGATCACCATGACTCTTTCTGGGGCAAAAAGTAAAGGTACAAGATAGGCCCTTCGCAGAGGGAAGCAGAGGTTGTCATGCGCTTTTGAGGTTTGGATGCGTGTCCTCTTAGTGCGGAGGCACGTCACTTTATATTGCCTCCTGTGATAAAGAACTTTATTATGCAGTCTTCGCTTTTATGTCTTCCTCATCACAGGTTCGTACAAAGCTTATTTTCCACACACTAATAGATCATACATATTAGAGAGCAATTTTTATTGCTTGCACCGATGACAACTTACTTGAGGGATCTTATTCAATCCATAGGTAGGTATGGTGGACTCACATGGCAAAACTGGGTTAATGGTTTATGGATGCACAAGTAGTATCTCTACTTAGTGCAGGAGGTTCGGCTAATGTGAGGTGGAAGCAATAGTCACATGCTAAGGAATCTATAATCATATAACATTGTCCGGAACCAAGCAAACACAATTCATTATGTTGTCTTCCTTGTCCAACATCTACTTCTAGGCATGCAATAGTTTAGTGAGTGTTCACAATCATAGATGGTGTCAGAGATGATATATTTATATGTGAATTCTCCTTCTTTATCACTTCCTATTAATTGCAACCATGACTAAGGTCTACGTTTTCCTACCCTCAACAAGTTTCAATCCTCATTCTTTTTATATGTGAAGCCATCACTTCCCATAAGATCATTACATGATCTTTCATGCTTTTGTTCTATTCTCACTCTTTTGATCATGGCAAGAGGCAAAGCCCTTCAACTAAGACACTCTTTATTATATGGCTCACGAGCTCGAATACATCGGGGGTGACACAAAGCAAAACTCAAGACTAAAAGACTAAGTCTTTTAATCTACTAGAGAAAGAGAAAAGTAAAAAGGAAAACTAAAACAAAGGTAAAGGCAAAAGATGTGATGGTGATACGATACAGGGCAACTCCCCCAAGCTTGGCACAAGCCAAGGGGATTGCCCATACCCATGTTTAGTTGTCTTCCTTTGGTGGTGATTGTTGGGGATGTAACATGTGGACGACCCGCCCTAGTTGGGCCGGGTTATTCATTGGGCGACTCATCTAAGTGTTTAGTTGGGCCTCATTTTGGTCGAATCAAGGTCGCATGACGAGTATGGCTCTTGGCGGGTCTCCCAGCTTTGGAAGATGGCGATTTAGAGATCGCAATGGTCACGAGTTGTAAGAAGGAAGGAATCCTTGCAAACCCTAGGGAGTCGACCTGTATATAAAGGCGAGGTCCTGGGGGACAGAGGACGGGTTAGAAATCATCGAGTGCTAGGTTTAGGCGAGTTACGCCTTCCTTGTAATCGAATCCATATCAATACACACCAAAGCAGGACGTAGGCTATTACCTCCTCAGAGGGGCCGAACCTGGGTAAATCGCCGTGTCTCTCCCGCTTAACCCCTTTAAGTCGCCACCAAGGTGCGATGGCTCTAGTACTAAGTCCTTTCACGAGGACATCTGCCATGAAAAAACCACGACAGTTGGCGCCCACCGTGGGGCCTTCGCACGGGGGAGTTGAGTTCTCAAAGGGAGCCCTACCAGGGTTTGGGAGTTACGCGATGGCGCTCATGACTCGGAGCCGCCGCGGGATAACCTACATCAACAACCAGCGATGGGGACCTGAAGCGAATTCGATTGAATCTCGCTACAGGGTCCCCTTCGGCAAGATCAACATCTTCATCGGCATGATCGGATCATCCGTTCCTGAGCCGGACATCTCCACCGACATCGTCGAGCTGGCCAGGTACGTCTGCCCAGTCATAACACAGAATTTAAATCGCCCGGTCTTTGTGGGGTTCACGCAAGGATCGGAGGAACCAGAACACTTGGCGACTCAGGAAGTTACCCCGGTCAACTCTGACGACGTGTCATCCATGGGGCGACTCAGATTCCATCCGGTCTCTCCACGGGGACGGTCTCGGAGGCTTGTCGCTGGCCATGGATCCGGAAGTCCTTGACCGAACCCGCCGCCAGATCGCCATCTACATGGATGGGGCAACTCAACCCGCACAGAATCCTACCGGAGGCGATGGGACCGGCGGGACATCGAGAAGTGCATCCGCAGTCCTGGTGGATTTAGCGGTGGAAATCACGAGACTAGTGGTGACTCCCCTCATGCCAGAGAACCAAGAGGAGATAAACGCAGAGTTAGCAAAGCTCAGAGAGGCGGTGGCAAAGGCTCACCAGGATGCTGAGATGGAGTCCGCCAGGATCGAGACTCGACAAGCCCAAAATGCGGCCGAAAGGATGCGATTAAACACTGACAACTGGCGGCTCGAAAGACAGCAGCGCGTGTCCGACGCCGTCCATCAGCGGAGACACCAGGGTCGCCTGCCCAATGACCTCAACCCGACCCGTCTGTTCGACACTCCACGAACCCCCGGGAAGGGAGCCGCCCCGGCAGGAGGACCGGGCCGCCCACCTAACCCGCCGGTTCAGCCTATTGAGGGTCAAATTCCTCGTTTCCGGACCCCTCAAGGCCACTTCTCCAACCCGGTGGATACGTGCTTGCCGCAACTCGCCACCCGGAGTCCCTTCCGATTCACGGCAACACCCCAGCTGAGATTGAAGCGAGGAACGCCATCGAGATGTTGAAAACAGCGGTGGTTCAAAATGCCCAGTTCTCGCATAGCCTCGAGAGGTTGCACTCCACCCCTCAGGCAAGTTATACCAGGATTAGGCCGGAGGACCAGCCTGCCGTAAATAGTGGGCCGCGACACTTCCCGCAGGACAACCCGCCCGAGCGGAACCCGCCGGGCCGAGATTTCTCGAATATCCAAGACGCTCCGGCCCCCCTCGTAGGGGGCGGAGGGCGAGTTGGGGTACCATGCTTATCCCCGTCCCTACGGAGCGAAAGGATGCCCAAGGACTTTAAGGGACCAAGGAAAGTGTCTAATTATACACCAGACCTCGAACCAACGTCATGGATCGAGGGTTACAAGATTGCCATGGACATGCTCGACGTGAACGAGGCGGTTTGCGCCCGATACTTCACGATGATGCTCGAGGGGTCGGCACACACCTGGTTGAAAAATTTGCCTCCCAATTCCATCCAGTCCTGGGCCGAGTTAAAAGAGTGTTTCATCAAAAACTTCCGGGGAACCTGCAGATGTCCAATGACGATTGTCAATATACAACACTGTGTTCAGCGCCCGGACGAATCGGCCTACCATTGGTCGCGACGGGTGGCAGAAATTATTCATTCGTCAGATGGTATTACGGCGGCTCAAGCTGTGCTCATCCTCGAGCACAATTGTCATTACGAGCCCTTAGTACAGAAGTTGGGGCGACTCAAACGGAAGGTCCAAGACATGGGCGAACTAATGGACACCCTCACTAGGTATGCCGAGGCCGATGATACTAAGGATCCCGACGAGGATGGCAAGGTTAACTCGCCCAAAAAGGGTGAGTCGTCCAAAAATCATACCCGTTTCCAGGGGCGCAACCGTCACAATCAGGGGACCAATGGCAAGCGTAGACTGCAGGAGGATCCCTTGGATTTGGCCGCCAACACCAATGCTAATGATGGCAAAAATAAGAACCGAGGCTTCAGTGGGAAAAGGCCGCGTAACTATGAAGAGTTACTCAAGGGCCCTTGCCCGCACCACGCCACGGCTGATGGCCCGGCGAGTCATTCTTGGGAAAACTGTTTCGTGATGTGAGAATTTCAGGCGCAGGCAATCAAGAAGAGCCAAAACGAAGATCCAAACCGGCGCCAGGACCAACTCGCCGCGTCCAACCAAAGACAGAAGCCCTTCGGCGGCTTTCCCGAACAGGGGGCTCAGGGAGGCCCGCAACCAGGCGGCGGCCAGTACCCGGTGCACCAGCAACAGCGGTACAACCCGTCGGGAGTTTTCTAGCAGCCGCCCCCACAGGGGCCTCCACAGGACCAGGATGACAATGGGGGCTTCCGCAGCAATCCCAAACAGCTAAGTAATGGGTAGTACCACGTTTTCACCACTAATGCTTGCAGGCGTGATAAAAAGGTAAGCCACCGGTCGTACAGTATAACTAAGCCGTCGATTCCCAGATATCTCCATTGGTCTGAGCAGACCATAACATGGAGCAGGGAGGATCACCCGCCAAGAATAGATAACCCGGGCGACCTGGCATTGGTCATGGCTCCCCAAGTGGGGGGTTAGACCCTATCAAAGGTATTAATGGATGGTGGCAGCAGCATCAATATCCTATACTTCGACACCTTCCAGAGAATGAATCTATTGAAGAAAGACTTGATGCCTTCGACCACGGTTTTCCACGGAATTGTCCCGGGCAAGTCGGCTTATCCCATAGCCGGGTCAGGCTCTCAGTAGCGTTTGGAACTGCGCAGAATTACAGGTCGGAGTCTCTAATCTTCGAGGTGGTCAAGCTGAAAAGCCCATACCATGCGCTGTTCGGGTGACCGGCTTACGCCCGCTTCATGGCCCGCCCGTGCTATGTCTACCTCAAGCTCAAAATGCCTGGTCCTAAAGGACCCATCACGGTTGATGGAGATAGAAGGATCGCAAAGGAATGTGAAGAAGGGGACGCGGCTTATGCGGAAGCCGCCTGTGCGGCGGAAGAGCTCAAGCACCATCGGGCCAATCTTGACCCGGCTGACATGTCACCACTCAAGAAGCCGACTACAGATTCTGAGTCGCCCCTCAAGTTCAAGCCGACGGATGACACTAAGACAATCGATTTCGTGCCTGGCGATTCATCCAAGCAGTTCACCATTGGGACGGGTCTGGACCCCAAATAGGAAAGCGCGCTCATCGAATTCATCCATGAGAATCGGGACATCTTCGCATGGAAACCTTCTGACATGCCTGGTGTACCGAGAGAATTTGCTGAGCACCATCTTAACATTGACGCAAAATGCAAACCTGTCCAACAGTACCTTCGCAGATTCAACGAGGAACGACGCAAGGCGATTGGAGAAGAAGTCGCCCGCCTTTTACCCGCCGGGTTCATCGTGGAAGTTTTTCACCCCAAATGGCTGGCTAACCCGGTGTTGGTACTCAAGAAGAATGGCACTTTCCGTATGTGCATTGACTATATAGACCTCAACAGAGCTAGTCCCAAAGATCCCTTCGCTCTTCCCCGCATTGATCAAATCATTGACTCGGTGGCGGGATGCGAACGATTGTGTTTTCTGGACGCCTATTCAGGATATGACCAGATCAAGATGGCCGTGGAAGATCAGGAGAAGACGGCCTTCATAACCCCCTTCGGGGCCTTTTGCTATGTGTCCATGCCTTTCGGACTCAAAAGCGCGGGGGCGACTTATCAACGCTGTATCCAGAATTGTCTTCGTAACCAAATTGGTTGCAACGTCCATGGCTATGTCGACGATATTGTGATCAAGACCCGCCAGGGGGAGACACTATTGGAAGACCTTAAGGAGACTTTTGATAATTTACGGGTATATCACATGAAGTTAAATCCTACCAAGTGCGTTTTTGGTGTACCTACAGGAAAATTGCTGGGTTTCTTGGTATCGGAGCGCGGCATCGAGGCTAACCCGGACAAGATCGAAGCGGTTACCTCTCTCGAAAACCCGGCGAATGTTAATCAAGTTCAACGACTGGCAGGTCGCATTGCGGCTTTAAGTCGTTTTGTGATTCGCCTAGGGGAAAAGGCGATTCCTCTTTATCAATTATTAAGGAAGTCTGATCGATTCGTGTGGACAAATGAGGCAGACCAGGTGCTTGAGGCCCTGAAACGCCAATTGGTTAACCCGCCGGTCCTGGCAGCCCCGACTGAAAAGGAGCCTATGCTTCTGTATATCGCGGCGAATTCCAAGGCAGTAAGTGTGGTCGTGGTTGTTGAAAGAAAGGAAGAAGGGAAGGAATACCCAGTGCAACGCCCAGTATATTTTATCAGCGGGGTGTTAACTCTTTCCAAACAGCGATACCCGCATTGGCAAAAACTGGTCTATGGTGTGTTTATGGCGAGTCGAAAACTTAAGCATTACTTCCAGGAGCACCTGATCACAGTGGTTAGTTCTGCTCCCCTTGGTGATATTATCCAGAATCGGGAGGCAACAGGGCAAATCGCCAAATGGGCGATAGAGCTTGGGTCTCATCACATACAATATACTCCCCGCACAGCTATCAAATCCCAGTCACTAGTTGATTTCGTTAACGACTGCACCGAGCTACAGGCTCCGGAAGACCGGCCTGACCTTACCTACTGGACTATTTACTTTGATGGATCTAGGCAGCTGGACGGCTCGGGGGCTGGTGTGGTGTTAGTATCCCCTCAAGGAGATAAGTTCTGTTACGTTCTCCGACTCATGTTTCCCTGCACTAATAATGCGGCGGAATATGAAGCTTTGCTTCATGGCTTGCGACTCGCAAAAGAGATGAACCTAACACGAGTCAGGTGTTTTGGCGACTCCGATTTGGTGGCGCAACAAGTTTCGGGTACCTGGGACTCTCGGGATCCCATGATGGCGGCTTACCGACGAGCTGTGTCTGACGTGGCAGGTTATTTTCATGGCTATCAGGTGGACCATATTGACCGGCGCCTCAACGAGGCAGCTGATGCCCTCTCGCGACTCGGCTCACAGAGAAAACCGGTTCCCCCTAATGTTTTTCTAGATATCTTGCATAAACCATCCGTGGTTTTACCCTCAGAGGAGGAATTGGCGATACCAGATCCCGAGTCTCAGCTCGTGGCAGCTCTCCCTGTCATTCCGGATTGGGTTCTCCCTTATCTGGCTTATCTCACTCGCGGCGAGTTACCCACCGACGAAGTTTTGGCTCGCCAGTTTGTTCGGCACAGCAAATCCATGGTCATCATTAATGGCGAGTTGTATAAACGGAGCGCTTTTGGGGTTTTTCAGCGATGTGTCTCCCCCGAAGAAGGATGCGCGATCCTAAATGACATTCATTCCGGAGACTGTGGACATCACGCCGGGTCACGTTCTTTGGTATCAAAGGCTTTTCTTCATGGTTTCTTTTGGCTGATGGCTCATGCAGATGCAGAAGACATAGTTCGTCGGTGCGAAGGGTGCCAACGTTATGGGAGGCAGGCTCATGTGCCGGCTCAAGAATTGAGAATGATTCCCATTACTTGGCCTTTTGCAATCTGGGGGCTGGACATGGTTGGTCCCTTTAAAATGTCCTCCAACGAGAAGACCCACCTATTGGTGGCGGTTGATAAATTCACCAAGTGGGTTGAGGCGGAACCTGTTGGAGCTTGCGATGCGGAGACAGCAGTCAAATTTTTGAAGAAGCTCATTTTCCGGTTTGGATATCCGCACAATATTATTACTCATAATGGTACTAACTTGTCCCAAGGGGCGATGCAGGATTTTTGTCGTCGAGAACATATCCGACTTGATATTTCTGCGGTCGCTCACCCTCAATCTAACGGGCAAGCAGAACGGGCGAATCAGGAGGTCTTGCGAGGGATCAAGCCCCGACTCATGGTTCCCCTAGAAAGGACTCCAGGGTGTTGGGCTGAAGAGTTACCTTCGGTACTGTGGAGTATTCGGACCACCCCGAACCGGTCCACGGGATTCACCCTTTTCTTTTTGGTCTATGGAGCAGAGGTTGTTCTTCCTACGTACATAAGGCATGACTCCCTTAGAGTCACCGCATATGTGGAGAAAGATAATGAGATGGCGCGTCAAGATTCTTTGGATGCCTTGGAGGAGGCGCGTGACCTGGCTGCGGCCCGTTCGGCTATCTACCAGCAAGATCTGCGGCGTTATCATAGTCGCCGGGTTAAGAGTCGGACCTTTCAGGAAAGCGACTTAGTGCTTCGTCTAATACAAGATCGAGCAGGCATGCACAAGTTGTCACCCCCTTGGGAAGGGCCGTTCGTCGTCAGCAAGAACCTCCGCAATGGCTCTTATTATCTGGTGGATCTTCGGCCTAATCGACCGACCACGGAGGCTGAGTCAACTCACCCCTTGAATATTGCCCATTTGCGGCCTTACTACACTTAAGCTCTTAAGCTTTACACTTTGTAAGTTTTTCAGTTTCATTATGAAGTAATAAAATATCCCCCGACTTGGGGGCTTCTCTATTAAAATGCAAATTGTATCATCCTGTTGCGGCCGTATGAGTCGACAGAATCTGCATTTAGGGTGGGTGCACGAGCTTTCTGACTCGCCTCCCCCTGTCGCGACCTTATGAGCCGACGAAACCTGCATTTAGGGTGGGTGCACGAGCTTTCTGACTCGCCTCCCCCTGTCACGACCTTATGAGCCGACGAAACCTGCATTTAGGGTGGGTGCACGAGCTTTCTGACTCGCCTCCCCCTGTCACGACCTTATGAGCCGACGAAACCTGCATTTAGGGTGGGTGCACGAGCTTTCTGACTCGCCTCCCCCTGACGCGACCTTATGAGCCGACGAAACCTGCATTTAGGGTGGGTGCACGAGCTTTCTGACTCGCCTCCCCTTGTCGCGACCTCATGAGCAGACGAAACCTGCATTTAGGGTGGGTGCATGAGCTTTCTGACTCGCCTCCCCCTGTCGCGACCTTATGAGCCGACGAAACCTGCATTTAGGGTGGGTGCACGAGCTTTCTGACTCGCCTCCCACTGTCGCGACCTTATGAGCCGACGAAACCTGCATTTAGGGTGGGTGCACGAGCTTTTTGACTCGCCTCCCCCTGTCGCGACCTTATGAGCCGACGAAACCTCCATTTAGGGTGGGTGCACGAGCTTTCTGACTCGCCTCCCCCTGTCGCGACCTTATGAGCCGACGAAACCTGCATTTAGGGTGGGTGCACGAGCTTTCTGACTCGCTTCCCCCTGTCGCGACCTTATGAGCCGACGAAACCTGCATTTAGGGTGGGTGCACGAGCTTTCTGACTCGCCTCCCTCTGTCGCGACCTTATGAGCCGACGAAACTTGCATTTAGGGTGGGGTCACGAGCTATTTGACTCGCCTCCCCCCTGTTCCGACCTTATGAGCCGACGAAATTACTACTGCTATTTTTCGTTGTGGCATAACCCTGAAGGTTTTAAGCCTTTTCTTTCTGATGCTTGTTGAAAATATCTATAGTTTGTTTGTTTTCACATATGCTATTCTCAAGGCTTAAGACAGGAGGGTGATAAGAATGGTTTCATCCATGGCGAATTAAGCGCTATAAAAGACTCTTATAAAAGGCGGGTCAAATATTTCAAATCGCCTTAAGGGCGATATAAAGGTTCTTGCAAGAGGTATCATCAAAAACAGTACTGACTTATGGAAAATGGACCTATTACATGGTTCTCAGGCCAAACTCAATAAAATTTACTTTGCTGGCGCCTCGGGATCATCCTGATGTGAGCTCTGGCCGACTTCGATTTGCAAGTCGCCCAATACCCAATTGCACTTGGCCAAAGCAGCAAAGTCATCTTCATCAGTTAGAATTGATGCCAGGTCTGCTTCCAAGTCGAAAGGGTTCTTGGGTCGCCGAGGAGTTAGACTGGTCGTCACGAAGGTTCGCGGGCTGACCTCCTTGTTTCTGCTATCATAAGCCGCCTGGTATTTTGTTAAGTCAAGGCTTGCGGCAAGCTGAGTCGCAACCAGCCGAGAGTCCTTGACGACTCGCTGATAGTCCTCTTCAACAAATTCAGACCCACCGTCCTTGAGCTGAGGAAAGCATGCGGCTACTTCTTCTACGTTGATTTCTGGGGCATATGCCAAACCGCGACTCAGGGCTATTCAGAATACCTCTCCGGGCGGCTGACCGAGTTAACTCGCCAATCTGAAGGGGAAGTGTGGATAAGCAGCCAAGCCCCTTCTTGATGGAAGTGATAGGTTCTTTGGCACCCATCACAGCTTTAACTGTCAAGACACTGCCTGTGTATAATTGCTCTGTCAGCGTGTAAATCGCCTTCAGCATCAACACACAGTCTTCTTGAAGGTTGGTGGCTCTTGGACCTGAATCATGATGATTAGCGACTTATCATAAGTAAAACAAAAAAAGAGAGGAGGAGATCAAAGGTTTAAGTAAAGCTTACCAAAGACGGCTTGCGTCATGTTGGAGATATGACGCTTTAAGCCGGACAATTCCTGTTGTACAGTGGCCAGCCTAGCTTCAGCTTTCTCTGCCCTCTTCAAGGCGGCATTTTGTTCAGCATGAGCTTCTTTCAACTCGGCCTTGAGTTTTACCAGTTCGGTCAAGGCCAATTGACATTTTTCCTCCGACTTAGCTCGGGCGTCTTGTTGTCCAGCTAATTTTTTCTTTAAATCGCCCAGCGCCGATTCGGTCTGAGCAAGGTGTTCCTATTGAAAGTTTAAAATAAGGGCAAGTCTCAGAATTACTGCAAAGCAATATTCCTGACACTTGGGGGCTAATGTATAATTTTTCAGGTGAAATTATACAAAAATCGAGACCCGGCTCATCTTTTTACTGATGAGCCGGCCCTTGGGGGTTAATGGGAATAATATAAGTATAACAAAATTTACCTCATGTTTGTTGTTTAACATTTTCAGCAGGTTTTTCTCCATCTCATAGATCGCCTCCAGGCGACTTGTAAAGCCAGAGCAGAGTTCCTTAAACTCCAAATTTGCATAGTCGGAAAGTTTCGCCTTGGAGAGCCCAGACTCGGGAATGGCCTGAGAGGAGAATGCTACATGTTTGGACAAAACTGTCGCCGCCGGCTTAGAAAAGCCAGAGCCAGTAATAACTACAGCATCTGGGTCTTCTGTTGTCATCAATGGGTTGGCGACTTAGAGGCATCCATTGTTTCCTTCGGCGACTCAGGAAGATCCACTTGAATCGCAGGCTCAGTCTGATCCGGATTGTCTTGAGTCGGAGTTGATTCTTTCGTGGGTTCTGAAGTTGCATCAGGAGTTGATCCACTGTTTTTTCTCTTCTTGGCTTGTGCCCTGACAAAAGGGAATAAGCACGTTGAGGGATTGAGAAGATCGTTATTCTCAAAAGGTGAGGCAAGGTTATCAAAAGACTTACCCCGGAACTCGAATCATTGGTGGAAGTGTTGACATCACTGAGTCGCCGGAAGTGGGAGGAGAGTTCTGCAAGAATTATACATCAATAATACAGGCAGGTTACAAATGTGATCCAAAAAAGCATGAATAATGGTTACTCATAAAAGTACCTCGCTTGGCTTTCTTTTGTTCGTTGCTGGTAAGCCAGATACCAGATCGCCAGAGTGACTTCCTGTTTTCCGGTTTGAGGCGTGCTGTGCTTTCTTCAGTAGGAAGTTTGGGTCCAAATAAGCATTTGGATGTGAGAAGGGAACTTTCCCACAAATTCGCCTGGCCGGCTTAGGTGGAGAAGGAGATGAATCGGAGGAAACAGAAATTACCTCAACAGAGTCCTCTTGGCTTTCGTTATCTTCATTCTATTTCAAGGGAAGGGAGAGATATAAATACAAAGGCTAACAGTAATAGGTGGTGAGTGAAAAGAGAACGAATTTTTACCTCCGAAAGTGCATCGCCAACTTGCAATTCGTCAACTTCGGATGGTTCGGTTGCAGCAGATTTTCCCTTACCCTTGGTTTTCTTTGAGGGCGGCTTGGCATTTTTCACGGCTTGCTTTTTGGGCCGCCTGGACCAGAACTTATCGCCTTTCTGAAATGGCATATATTACGAAACCACAATACAAATGAAGCATAAAGAATAAAGACCAAAGGGGGTTAGGTTTGTTTACCTTGGGCGCCGGGTTAATTTTGAAGAAAGGCTTAAGGCCGATTTTGCCTCATTTTCCCGTAGGCTCGCCGGTCAGCTTTTTGATAATGATCACAATATCCTTTTCCGTTAAAGCTGTGCGGAAATAGCATTGAGGATGATCCAGGGTGCCATCAAAATCACACATCAGACCATCCCGGCGGCTCAGAGGGAGGATACGCCATTCAACCCAACAGCGGATTAGGTCGACCCCGATAAGACCGTTGTTCATCAAAGATCTTAATTCAGATAGTATTGGGATGAATTCCGATTCTTCCTCCTCGGTAAGCTTGTCTGGAAGCTTGAAGTTGGTCGGAAGGCGTGTTGGCCTATAACCCAGAAGCTTGTTCTCACCAGCAGGAGACGTCTCTTGACAGTAAAACCAAGACTCGCCCCAGCCTTTGGGATGGCTAGGCATGGTGAGTGAGGGAAATGGGCTGTCCCTACGACGCTGGACATTGACACCACCAAGTTCCAAGCTGGGGCCGTTATGGAATTCTGTTTGGCGATTCAGATGGAAGAAGTGCCAGAATAAGGGGACAGAAGGCTCGATCCGCAGATAATCCTCACAGAGAACTTGGAATTGGCACAAATTACTTATGGAATTGGGTCCCAGATCCTGGAGACGGACGTTGATGAAAGTTAAGGCGTCCCTAAGAAACTTTGATCCGGGCGGCTTAAAACCTCGCTCCAGGTGTTCAACAAAGACAATTATCTCCCCTTCTTTGGGGTTAGGGAGATCTTCTCCGAACCCGGTGCGCCAGCCAATAACGTCCTGAGGATCCAAACTGCCCGTTTTCACATAATCGGCTAAAATGGAATCGCCGACCTTGGTAGGAAGCCAGTCACTCTTGAAGACGGCACCCATGCTACAAATAAGTAAAGTATAATATTACATGCCTTGGACACCTACTGTATGGGATGAAATCGGTTCATTCAAACCCGCAAAGTACTTTGATTAAGGAAGGGTTTTGACCCGCTAGATCTAAGGGCCGAGTTGGGTCACTATGGCGAGTTATGGAAGTGGGGCTATTCCCAAGGGTTACGTTCTGAAGATGGTAAAGGCGTTTCATTTGAAGTGCCAGGAGATGAAGACTATAAACAACTTTTTGCAAACAGTAAAACAAGGAATGGATCTACCGGACAGACGCGAAAACCTAGAGAAAATGACTGGTCGCGACAGTTTATTATCAGATGATGCCCATCGTTTGGTGAAAACATTATTTTCAAAGATTCACGAGTACAGTAGATCGGTAAAAGTATTCGGAACATTAACTATCCTATCGACACTCGTGCTAATCGATTCAGAGCAGATAACGTTTGTGCACAAGGAGCTTCAAGAACACGGCAATGGCGGAAGTTCAAGCGGAAAGTAAAACTACTCCTAAAGATAGGCGGAAGCCTAACCTGATATTATCGGGTGAGAAGAGCTGACAGTGATGGGGCTTGCCGAAAAAGCACGGGCGTCCCGTCGAGCGAAGAGGTTTCCGGCGGCGGTGAAGTTCGTGGTGAATGGTGAGGTGTCCGACGGCGATGCAGTCAATGATGACGATGGCGGATGTGTAGGTTGCAGCACGAGAATGGACGACGACGAAAGCCCACAGGCGGTGCCGAAGCTCCTCGCGTGAAGGCCGAAAACACGGTCGGCGGTGGATCCCTCGGGGCGATGCGTTTTTCTCGCTACGCCGGTGGGGAGGAAGGTGACAGGACTGGTAGGTGGGAAACGCCAGTTCTGTCCCCCCCCCGGGCCTATTTATCAAGGCAAGTGCTGGAATCGAGGCGCCATGAGCGGGAACCGCCGGGGGATAAAAGTTTCGCTATAAATGTGCGCCCAAAATTTCGGAATAACAATGCGCTAAAGATCCGTTGGAGTTGTGGCAGTCTTCCCGAAAAAAGAGGAATAAGAAAGGGCCAGTTAGTAATGATCTGGCGACTTAAGGGATTGTCAGTACCCAAAGGCGATGGCGGGTGTGCAGTTTTTTTTTACAGATGAAGAAAAATAGGGGATGAATCGCCTTCAACGGACCAGAGGTATTGGCGTGAAGAAGAAAGGTTCAAGTCAATTTTGGGGCCTAATGTTGGGGATGTAACCTGTGGACGACCCGCCTAGTTGGGCCGGGTTATTCATTGGGCGACTCATCTAAGTGTTTAGTTGGGCCTCATTTTGGTCGAATCAAGGTCGCATGACGAGTATGGCTCTTGGCGGGTCTCCCAGCTTTGGAAGATGGCGATTTAGAGATCGCAATGGTCACGAGTTGTAAGAAGGAAGGAATCCTTGCAAACCCTAGGGAGTCGACCTGTATATAAAGGCGAGGTCCTGGGGGACAGAGGACGGGTTAGAAATCATCGAGTGCTAGGTTTAGGCGAGTTACGCCTTCCTTGTAATCGAATCCATATCAATACACACCAAAGCAGGACGTAGGCTATTACCTCCTCAGAGGGGCCGAACCTGGGTAAATCGCCGTGTCTCTCCCGCTTAACCCCTTTGAGTCGCCACCAAGGTGCGATGGCTCCAGTACTAAGTCCTTTCACGAGGACATCTGCCGTGAAAAAACCACGACAGTGATGGTGGTGGAGCTCTTGCAATCTTTGACTCCAAGAGGGCCGTTAATCTTTGATTTATACCTTGGAGATGTACGATATGTTTTTCCAGCAAAACAACTTCACGAGTGAGACAAGTATTGCGAGCACAAGTTGTTTCACAAAATTGCACTTCAATCAAGGATGCAAATAGTAGGTGGAGGTAGGGTTGGAGGAAATCCACTTCCTCAACTTCTTCCCTGTTGAGCACAGATTGCACTTCGTCCCACGCCTGATTCCTCTCCTTGGTTTCTTTAGGTAGCCTTTCCTTAGCCTCCATGACCTCCATCCTTTTCAGACCAGCATTACTTCTCCATAAACTTGAGGGAGATTGTTCTCCCCTGTAGATTCCTGAGACGGCATCTTGCTCTAAATCTGCGACAGAAAACAGGCTCGAAACGAAAAACAGAGGAAATCTGTGTGATGCAGGGGTCAGACCAAACAGAAGTATTTCTAATGATTTTTTCAGACTAGAAGGGGTACCCTGCATGAAAACAGAGTCCGGGAGGTGCACGAGGTGGCCACAAGCCCTCCCGGCGCGGCCAGGGGGTGGGCTCGCGCCGGGCACGCTTGTCGCCTCCTTGCGCACTTTCCGGACTACTTCCATTTTTTGTATTTTTTCAAATATTCCAAAGCGGAGAAAATATCCTACTGGAAAACTTTTGGACTCTGTTTTCTTACCGAATCACATACCTCTTCGTTTTCGGAGTCTGAAATAGGCTGATATATATCCCTTAGGTATTCTTCCGGAGTTATGGTATTGATAATATTGCTTTCAACATTTATGGGAGTACCGGAGATATAATGCTTGATTCTCTTCCCATTTACCACTCTCGGACAATTACCTTCCGTGTTGTTGATCTTGATAGCACCGGAACGATATACTTCCTCAACAACATAGGGACCTTCCCATTTAGAGAGAACCTTGCCTGCAAAGAATCTTAAACGAGAGTTATATAGCAAGACATAATCACCTACATTGAACTCACGCTTTTGTATCCTCTTATCATGCCACCTCTTAACCTTCTCTTTGAACAACTTGGCATTCTCATATGCATGAGTTCTCCATTCATCATGCGAGCTAATGTCAAATAACCTCTTCTCACCGGCACGTGTGGAGTCAAAGTTGAGCTCTTTGATTGCCCAATAAGCTTTATGCTCTAGCTCAAGAGGTAAATGACATGCTTTACCATACACCATTTTGTACGGAGACATGCCCATGAGATTCTTATAGGGAGTTCTATAAGCCCACTGTGCATCATCGAGCTTCTTAGACCAATTCTTTCTAGACCTGTTGATAGTCTTTTGCAGAATCAGTTTAATCTCTCTGTTGCTTAGCTCTAGTTGACCACTGGACTGAGGGTGGTAGGGAGACGCAATTCTATGGTTGACATCGTACTTAGCAAGCGTTTTACGGAAAGCACCATGAATGAAGTGTGAACCACCATCGGTCATTAGATATCTAGGGACTCCAAATCTAGGGAAGATAACTTCTTTAAGCATCCTGATAGAGGTGTTGTGATCAGCACTACTAGTGGGGATAGATTCTACCCACTTAGTGACATAATCAACAACAACTAGGGTATGAGTATACCCATTGGATTTCGAAAAAGGTCCCATATAATCAAAGCCCCACACATCAAATGGTTCAATGACAAGTGAATAGTTCATAGGCATTTCCTGATGCTTGCTAATATTACCTATTCTTTGACATTCGTCACAAGACAAGACAAACTTACGGGCATCCTTGAAGAGAGTGGGCCAATAGAAACCTGATTGCAATAACTTGTGTGCCGTTCTATCTCCCACATGATGTCCTCCGTAGGCTTTGGAATGACAATTCTGTAGGATCTGTCCCTGTTCATGTTCAGGTACACAATGTCTAATAACACCATCTACTCCTTCCTTATAAAGGTGAGGATTATCACAAAAGTAGTGTCTCAAGTCAAAGAAGAATTTCTTCTTTTGCTGGTACGTGAAACTGGGTGGTATATATTTGGCAACGATATAGTTCGCATAATCAGCATACCACGGTGCAGTACATGAAGTATTGATGACATTCAATTGCTCATCGGGAAAGCTATCATCAATAGGTTGTGGGTCATCAAGAACGTTTTCCAACCTAGACAAGTTATCTGCTACAGGGTTATCAGCACCCTTCCTGTCGACAACGTGCAAATCAAATTCTTGTAGCAAGAGAACCCATCTGATAAGTCTAGGTTTAGCGTCCTTCTTCTCCATGAGGTACTTAATAGCAGCATGATCAGTGTGAATAGTGATTTTGGAATCAACTATGTAAGACCTGAACTTTTCACATGCAAACACGACTGTTAAAATTCCTTCTCCGTAGTGGCATAGTTTCTTTGGGCACTGTCTAGAGTTTTACTAGCATAGTGAATAACATTCAACTTCTTATCAACTCTTTGCCCTAGAACATCACCAACAGCATAATCACTAGCATCACACATGATTTCAAAAGGCAAGTTCCAATCAGGTGGTTGAACAATAGGTGCAGTTATCAATGCCCTCTTAAGTGTTTCGAAGGCTTCCTCACAATCATCGTCAAAAACAAAAGGAATATCCTTTTGCAAGAGGTTGTTAAGAGGCCTAGAAATCTTAGAGAAGTCTTTAATGAACCTTCTATAGAAACCAACATGACCAAGGAAACTTCTTATACCTTTGATATCTGTGGGGTATGGCATTTTCTGGATTGCATCAACCTTAGCCTTATCGACTTTAATACCTCTTTCGGAAATTTTATGTCCTAATACGATGCCTTCATTAACCATAAAGTGGCACTTCTCCCAATTCAAGACAAGGTTGGTGTCTTTACATCTCTTCAAGACTCGATCAAGGTTGCTGAGGCAATCATCAAAAGAAGACCCGTAAAGCGGAGAAGTCTTCCATGAAAACCTCAACAATCTTTTCACAAAAGTCAAAGAATATAGCGAGCATACATTTTTGAAAGGTGGCACGTGCATTGCATAAGCCAATAGGAATACATCTATAAGCAAAGGTACCGAAAGGGCAGGTGAAAGTGGCTTTCTCCTGATCAGATTGAGCAACTGGTATTTGGGAGAAACCAGAATAACCGTCTAGAAAGTAGAAGTGTGTGTGTTTAGACAGTCTTTCTAGCATTTGGTCGATAAAAGGCAAAGGGTAATGATCTTTCCTAGTGGATTTATTCAATTTCCTAAAATCGATCACCATCCTATAGCCAGTAATAATCCTGTGTGGGATCAATTCATCCTTATCATTAGGGACAACCCTAATGCCTCCCTTCTTAGGGACGGAATGCACCGAACTCACCCAATCGCTATGAGCAACATGATAGATAATACCCGCTTCCAGGAGCTTTAGTATTTCTTTTCTTACTACTTCTTTCATCTTAGGATTTAATATCCTTTGATGATCAGCAACTGGTTTGAAGTCAGGATCAGTTTTAATCTTGTGTTGGCATAGAGTGGGACTAATGCCCTTAAGATCATCAAGAGTATATCCAATAGCAGCATGGTGCTTCCTCAGAGTTTTTAGTAACTTCTTTTCTTCATGCTCCGAGAGGCTAGCACTAATAATAACAGGATATATCGCCTTTTCATCGAGATAAGCATACTTATGAGTATCGGGCAACTGTTTAAGCTCGAACACAGGATCACCCTTTGGTGGGGGTGGATCCCCAAGCAGTTCAACACGCAGATTATTCTTAAGGATAGGATATTGTTCTAAGACAACTCTATCTATCTCATCCCTTTCATCCATATGCATATCGTTTTCATGCTCAAGAAAGTATTGCTCTAAGGGATCAGTAGGAGGCACGGCAATAGAAGCTAAGGCAATAGTTTCATCCTTACTAGGCAACTCCTTTTCATGAGGTTGTCTACCAAACTTGGAGAAATTGAACTCATGTGACACACCTTCAAAGACAACAATGACAGTTTGCTTCTCACAGTCAATATGAGCATTGACGGTATTGAGGAAGGGTCTGCCAAATATGATGGGACAAAAGCTATCTTGAGCGGTAGCAAGAACAAGGAAATCAGCAGGATACTTCGTTTTACCACACAAGACTTCAACATACCTAACAATTCCCACAGGGTAGATAATATCTCTATTGGCAAGCTGAATAGTGACATCAATAGGCTCTATCTCAACATGTGCAATCTCATCTTTGATTTCATCATATAAGGATTGAGGTATTGCACTAACACTAGCACCCACGTCACATAAACCATGATAACAATGATCTCCTATCTTAACACAAACAACAGGCATGCGAACAATAGGCCTATGTTTGTCTCTAGCGTGAGGTTTAGCAATTCTAGCAGCATCTTCACAGAAGTGAATATTATGTCCCTCAACATCTTCGGACAGAAGACCTCTGATAATAGCAATGCTAGGTTCAACTCTAATTTGCTCAGGGGGTGTAGGTGTTCTAATATAGCCTCTACGTATCATAGTTGAAGCTTTAGAATGATCCTTTATCCTAACAGGGAAAGGTGGTTTCTCAATGTAAGCACTGGGAACCACAGGATCATTATAGGCGATGACTCTCTCTTCAACTAGATTGGGTTTAACTACATTGACTTCTAAAGGAGGATGATATTTAAACCACTTCTCTTTGGGGAGATCAATATGGGCACCAAAGGATTCACACAATGAAGCTACTATCTCAGAGTAGAGTCCATACTTAGCGCTAATGTCACAAAAAGTATTTGTCTCAACAAAGGATTTAACGCAATCAAACATGAAATTCATACCTGACTCCTTACATTCTTCAAGCTCCCAATCTTCAGAGTTGCGTTTAATTCTCTCCAATAAAGTCCATTTGAAGTCAATATCTCTCTTCATAAAAGAACTGGTACAAGAAGTGTCAAGCATGGTGCGATCATCATGAGAAAGCCGAGCATAGAAGTTCTGAATGATAATTTCTCTCGAGAGCTCATGATTGGGGCATGAATATAACATTGATTTAAGCCTCCCCCAAGCTTGAGCGATGCTTTCTCTGTCATGAGGCCAAAAATTGTAAATATAATTCCGATCACGATGTAATAAATGCATAGGATAAAACTTTTGATGAAATTCCGATTTCAACCGATTCTAGTCCCATGATCCAGTATCATCACATAGCCTATACCATGTCAACGCCTTATCCTTCAAATATAAAGGAAAGACCTTCTTCTTGACCTCATCCTCGGGCAAACCTGCAAGCTTAAATAAACCACAAACTTCATCTACATAGATTAGATGCAAGTCTGGATGTGATGTTCCATCTCCTATAAAAGGATTAGCCAGCAGTTTCTCAAGCATACACGAAGGAAATTTAAAGAAAATATTTTCAGTAGGTGCAGCAGGTTGAGGAGAAACCCTTTGTGCTTCCGTTCGAGGTGAAGATACCCCGAACAAGCCCCTCAAAGGATTAGTATCCATAGTGATAAGTGACAAAAATTTCAGCACACTATATGAATGTTTCCTTACCAAGTTCCACTTACCAAAGGCGCTTCACTCCCCGGCAATGGCGCCAGAAAAGAGTCTTGATGACCCACAAGTATAGGGGATCAATCATAGTCCTTTCGATAAGTAAGAGTGTCGAACCCAACGAGGAGCAGAAGGATCTCACAAGTGGTTTTCAGCAAGGTAAAATCTGCAAGCACTGAAATTGTCGGTAACAAGTGATTGTGTGGTGAGATGATTCGTAGCAAGCAACAAGTAAAAAAAGTAGCAATGATGCAGCAAAGTGGCCCAATCCCTTTTGTCGCAAGGGACAAGCCTGGACAAAGTCTTATAGGAGGAAAAATGCTCCCGAGGACACACGAGAATTTCTGTCATGCTAGTTTTCATCATGTTCATATGATTCGCGTTCGTTACTTTGATAGTTTGATATGTGGGTGGACCGGCGCTTGGGTACTGCCCTTACCTGGACAAGCACCCCACTTATGATTAACCCCTCTCGCAAGCATCCGCAACTATGAAAGAAGAATCGAGACAAAGTCTAACAATAGCATTAAACTAGTGGATCCAAATCAGCCCCGTACGAAGTAACGCATAAACTAGGGTTTAACCTTCTGTCACTCTAGCAACCCATCATCTACTTACTACTTCCCAATGCCTTCCTCTAGGCCCAAATAATGGTGAAGTGTTATGTAGTCGACGTTCACATAACACCACTAGAGAAAAACAACATGCAACACATCAAAATACCGAACGGATACCAAATTCACATGACTACTATTAGCATGACTTATCCCATGTCCTCAGGAACAAAATTAACTGTCCTCAGGAACAAAAGTAACTACTCACAAAGCATAATCATATTCATGACCAGAGAGGTAATGAGTAGCATCAAGGATCTGAACAAAAACTCTTCCACCAAGTAATCCAACTAGCATCAACTACAAAGAGTAAATAACACTACTAGCAACCTTACAAGTACCAATCGGAGTCGCGAGACGGAGATTGGTTACAAGTGATGAACTAGGGTTTGGAGATGAGATGGTGCTGATGAAGATGTTGATGGTGACGAGTCCCCTCCGATGAGAGTAGTGTTGGTGATGACGATGGAGACAATTTCCCCCTCCGGGAGGGAAGTTTCCCCGGCAGGATCGTCGTGCCGGAGCTCTAGATTGGTTCTGCTCAAGTTCCGCCTCGTGGCGGCGGCGAATCCACGAAAAATCTCCTCTCTGATTTTTTTCTGGACGAAACCCCTTATATAGCAGAAGAGGGGGGAATGGGCCAGCAGGCTGCCCACAAGCCCTCATGGCGCGGCCAGGGGGTGGCCGCGTCGTGTAGGCTTGTGGCCACCTGCTGGCGCCCCTCTAGCGCTTCTTCGGCCCAGTATTTTTTATAAATCCGAAAAAAATCCTCGTTGATTTTTACGGCGTTTGGAGTTGCGCAGAATAGGTATCTCAACTTTGCTCCACTTTCAGGCCAGAATTCTAGCTGCCGGCATTCTCCCTCTTCATGTAAACCTTGCAAAATAAGAGAGAAAAGGCATAAGAATTGTCTCGTGAAGTGAAATAACAGCCCAAGAAGAGATAATTATCAATGTGAAAACATGATGCAAAATGGACGTATCAAACACACGTCTGAATTATTGAAAGGTTCAAGTAGTTTCAGAGTGAAGTTAAAGATCGTCGTCACAAGAGGGTAACATGTCTACGTTATGATCATAGAGATGAATATCTGAGTTGCGAGTTTGGTACACAATTAAGACAAATGTGAAAATTGTTTCACATCTCATGCCACCTAGAACACCATAGTGTGATGGTGTGTCCAAATGTCATAGTCGCGCCCTACTTGATATGGTGCATACTATGATGTCTCTTATCGAATTACCACTATCGTTTATGGATTATGCATTAAAGACAACTGCATCCACTTTAAATAGGGAACCACGTATTTCCGTTGAGATGACACTGTATGAACTATGGTTTGGAGAAACCTAAGCTGTCGTTTCTTAAAATTTTGGGTCTGCGATGCTTATGTGGAAAAGTTTCAGCATGATAAGCTCGAACCCAAAGCGAATAAATTCATCTTCATAGGACACCCAAAATAGTTGGATACACCTCCTATCTCAGATCCGGAAGCAAAGTGTTTGTTTCAAGAAACGGGTCCTTTCTCGAGGAAAAATTTCTCTCAAAAGAATTGAGTGAGAGGGTGGTGGAACTTGATGAGGTTATTGAACCGTCACTTCAACCAGTGTGTAGCAGGGCGCAGGAACTTGTTCCTGTGGCGCCTAAACCAGTTTAAGTGGAAGCCAATGATGGTGATCATGAAGCTTCGGATCAAGTTACTAACAAACCTCGTAGGTTGACAAGGATACACGCTACTACAGAATGGTGCGGTAATCCTGTCTTGGAGGTCATGTTGCTGGAAAACAATGATCCTACGAGCTATGGAGAAGCGATGGTGGGCCCGGATTCTGACAAATGGCTGGAGGCCCTGAAATCCGAGAGAGGATCCATGTATGAAAACAAAGTGTGGACTTTGGAAGAACGAGTTGATGGTTGTAAGACTATTAAGTCCATATGGATCTTTAAAAGAAGACATACAATGATGGTGAAAGTCACCATTTAAGAAAGCTCGATATGTTTCAAAGAGGTTTCCGACAAGTTCATGGAGTTGACTGCGATGATACTTTCTCACCCGTAGTGATGCTAAAAGTATGTTGGAATTATGTTAGCAGTTGCTGCATCTTGCAAATGGATGTCAAAACATTTTTTCCTCGACGGTTTCCTTGAGGAAAGGTTGTATGTGATACAACTAAAAAGTTTTGTCGATCCTAAGGAAGCTAACAAGTATGCAAGCTCTAGCGATCCTTATAAGGACTGGAGTAAGCATGTCGGAGTTGGATATGCGCTTTGATGTGATGATCAAAGCTTTTGGGTTTATACAAAGTTTGTGAGAAACTTGTATTTCCAAGGAAGTGAGTGGGAGCACTATAGAATTTATGATGAGTATATGTGGTTGACATATTGTTGATCAGAAATAATGTAGAATTTCCGAAAAGCATATAGGGTTGTTTAAAAAGGTGTTTTCAGAGGAAAACCTGGATTGAGCTACTTGAACATTGAGCATCAAGATCTATAGAGGTAGATCAAGACGCTTGATAAAACTTTCAATGAAATGCATGCCTTGACAAGTTTTTGAAGGAGTTCAAAATAGATCGGCAAAGAAGGAGTTCTTGGCTGTTTGTAAGGTGTGAATTTGAGTAAGACTCAAAGCCCGACCACGGCAGAAGAAAGAGAAAGTAAGAAGGTCGTCCCCTATGCATTAGCCATAGGCTCTATAGTATGCTATGTTGTGTACCGCACCTGATGGGTGCCTTGCCATGAATTTGTCAAGGGGTACGAAAGTGATCCACGAATGGATTACTAGACAACGGTCAAAAGTTATCCTTAGTAACTAGTGGACTAAGGAATTTTTTATCGATTATGGAGATGTTACAAGAGTTCGTCGTAAAGGGTTACGCTGATGCAAGCTTTGACACTAATCCGAATAACTCTGAGTAGTATACCGGATTCGTATAGTGGAGCAGTCATTTGGAATAGTTCCAAATGGCACGTAGTAGCAGCATCTATAGGATGACATAGAGATTTGTAAAGCACACACGGATCTGAAAGGTTCAGATCCATTGACTAAAAACCTCTCTCACAAGCAAGACATGATCGAACCCCAGAACTGTATGGGTTTTAGATTCATTACAATCACACAGTGATGTGAACTAGATTATTGACTCTAGTGCAAGTGGGAGACTGTTGGAAATATGCCCTAGAGGCAATAATAAATTGGTTATTATTATATTTCCTTGTTCATGATAATCGTTTATTATCCATGCTAGAATTGTATTGATTGGAAACTCGAATACATGTGTGGATACATAGACAACACATTGTCCCTAATGAGCCTCTAGTTGACTAGCTTGTTGATCAAAGATGGTCACGGTTTCCTGGCCATAGGCAAGTGTTGTCACTTGATAATGGGATCACATCATTAGGAGAATGATGTGATGGACAAGACCCAAACTATAAACATAGCATATGATCGTGTCAGTTTATTGCTACTTTTTTCTAGATGTCAATGTATCTGTTCCTATGACCATGAGCTCATGCAACACCCGGACACCGGAGGAATACCTTGTGTGTATCAAACATCGCAACGTTATTGGGTGCCTATAAAGGTGCTCTACAGGTATCTCCAAAGGTGTCTGTTGGGTTGTCATGGATCAAGATTGGGATTTGTCACTCCGTGTGACGGAGAGGTATCTCGGGGCCCACTCGGTAATACCACATCACAACAAGTCTTTCAAGCAATGTGGCTAAGGAGTTAGTTACATGATCTTGTATTATGGAACAAGTAAAGAGACTTGGCGGTAACGAGATTGAACTAGGTATGGAGATACCGACGATCGAATCTTGGGCAAGTAACATATCGAAGGACAAAAGGAACATCATCCAGGATTAACTGAATCCATGACATAGAGGTTCAACCGATAGAGACCTTCGTAGAATATGTAGGAGCCACTATGGACATCCAGGTCCCGCTATTGGTTATTGACCAGAGAATGTCTCAGGTCTTGTCTGCATAGTTCTCGAACCCGCGGGGTCTGCACACTTAAGGTTCGGTGACATTTCGGTATAGTTGAGTTATAGGTGTTGGTAACCGAAAGTTGTTCGGAGTTCCATGTGAGATCACGGACCTCACGAGGAGCTCCGGAATGGTCCAGAGGTAAAGATTGATATATAGGAAGTCCTGTTTGGGTCATCAGAAAAGTTTCGGGCTCATCGGTAGTGTACCGGGTGTGGCGGGAGGGTACCGGGGACCATCGGGAGGGGTATCACGCCCTGAGGGGGCTTATGGTCTGTGGGAGGATACAAACCAACCCCTAGTGGGCTGACATAAGCTCCCACTAAGGCACATGAGGTTTGAGAGGCAAAAAACTCAAAGGTGGAAAAGGTGGAAGGGGTTTCCAAGTGGAAAGGAGGAATCCTACTCCTAGTAGGATTGGAGTAGGACTCCTCCCTCCAATTTCGGCCAAACCTTGAGGGTTTGAGGCTTCCTCCTCCCCTCCCTCCCTCCTATATACACTAGAGGTATTGAGGGTTTTTGAGATACACAATTTCAGACACGTGTTACCCTCTTCTCTAGTTTGTAGTTCTTCCTCTATATCGGATTTCTGTTGTGCTTAGGCGAAGCCTTGCAGGAATAGATCACCACCATCACCGGTGCGCCATCACGCTGCTGGAGAACTCATCTACTTCCACGTCTATCTTGCTGGATTGAGAAGGCGGGGTCGTCATCGAACTGTACGTGTGCTGAACGCGGAGGTGTCGTCCGTTCGGCACTAGATCGGGATGGATCGTGATGGGATCGCGGCACGGATCGTGATGGGATCGCGGCACGGATCGTGATGAGATTGCGGGACGGGCTGAGATTTGGATCACGAGTATGTTCCACTACATCAACTGTGTTATATATGCTTCCTCTTAGCGATCTACAAGGGTATGTAGATGCACTCTCCCCTGTTGTAGATGATCATCACCATGGATAGGTATTGCATGTGAGTAGGAAATTTTTTGTTTCTCATGCGATGTTCCCCAACAGGCCGCGCCAGCAGGTTGCTAGGGTGGCCCGTGGCCCCCTCCGGCCCTTCTTTGGCCTGTCTTCGGGATCTGTTCGGAAACTTCTTCCCTCAAAATTTCAGCTCAATTGAAGATGTTCTGATATTGCAACTCTTCGTGCTATTTTCTCCGCTGAATCCTGCGTCTGCTGTTTCGGCACCAGAAAGTTGTAAACTATGTAAAATAATCAAAATCACCATAAGTACACCATCATAAAGTGAAATATATCAATGAATAGAGATAAAATACAAAATAGTGATGCATTTTAGACGTATCAACTCCCGCAAGCTTAGACCTCGCTTGTCCCCAAGCGGATGCTGAGCTCGGTAAACCTGTCCACAAGTTTAGAGAGTGAAGTGTCTATTAATAAGAATACGGAAAAGAAGCATCATAATTTCTCTACTAAACTCAACCATCCTCAACAACACTCTCAACTCATAAGGCCCTTATGAAAGAGTAATATCAATTACAATCAAAAATAGAGCTAAGTAAACTCATCAAACCATGGCAAACATGTCCTTGGTCAAAGAACAACCAATAACTTTTAACTTTTGCTCTTCCTCTTATATTTTGATGAGATCAATTGAAGCTTTTTGAAAGAACATGTTATTAATCAAGAAGTGAAAATGCTAACACAAAGGAAGATGTTTGCTTTAGCTAGGCTTAACAAACAAGTCACTTATCTTAATGATAACGTCAACAATGGTGTGATATGGAAATTCTCAATGAAACACTATAAATGCATGCATATTTGTCAACATAAAGTGTCAGCTCTTTTTAGGATAGAAACATGTAGGTTTACTGACTCAACATAAAAATTAAAACATTGGCCCTTCGCAGAGGGAAGTAGGGAAAACTCATGTGCTAGAGCTTTTAGGGATTTTTAAATCAACAAGATTGTAAAACAAGCTTTTGAGAGATGCATAATTTATCAAAGAATGCTAGTAGATAGCACAATACTTCTCATGCTGGACAAGTTTTTAGGAACGGCTCCCAAAGTGGGGACGATCACATCCCCTTAGTCTCTTTTGTTTATCACTACCAAAGTTTTCTGATTTCTCATCAACAAAGCATGAAGGAGGTTTTGTTTGTTGTTATTATATTTTCGAGCTGGGCGCGCTCATGCCAGTCCCTCCTCGTATTAGGGGTTCGCAGATTAGACATGCAAACCCAAGATAAAACTTTTCTAGTATGAGAAGATCATGAATTACCTACTACTTCCTCATGAGCTAAAACAGAGGCACAAAACAGGGAGTAATATTTTAAGCTTTAAAGATAGCACATGAGTAATATACTTGAGGAGTGGCGGTGAAATACCACGTAAAGGGAAGATATGGTCGACTCTTGGGAAGGTTGAGGTTTCAGGGTATGGATGCACAAGCAGTATTCCCGCTTAGTGGAAGGGTTGGCGAGCAAAGGCTTTTAAGAGAAAACAAATAATGTTGACTTTGATGCAAAACAATATAAAGATTAACATAAATAATTGCCATAAAACATCAAGTTTTCTTCCTTGTCAGCATAACACTTCAAGCATAAGAACATAAAGGTTTTGGCTATGTCGCTACTAGAAAAACTCATGCTTATTGTTATGACAAATGCTATGCTTGCCAAGATTGAATAAAGTTTTCAAAGCGATATCTGATGTGTAAGATCAATACTCTGATAAGAATCAACATATAAGATTGATTGCATGAAGAGGATACCAAGTGCAGCAAAGAAACCAATAGACTTCTCATTAATATTTCATCATAGACACTGCACGCTCACGGATACAAGCCTCTCCACAAAGGAGTGATAGAGCTCAATGCAAGCACCTATTTCATAAGATAACTTCCCTAAACATGATACGACACTAAACTTGACCATAAAAAGTAAAGGATAAAAATAAAGATACCGGGCACTCATCCAAGCTTGGAACAAGCTAAGGGAATACCATTACCCATCAAGATTTCACTCTTCATCCTTGTTCTTGTTCCTCAGGTAATCCTTAGCGAAACACTTCCATGGCAGAGGTCCTCCCTCCACACCAGAGGTCTCCAAGATCCTGCTTTCGGCAAATAAGCCTATGCGCGAAAACTTAAGTTCATACTCACAGTTATGGTTTTGAAAATCAAAGATGTGCCCCTGAAGCTCGAATACTTTGGTTTCTAGTGCGGATATGATTGATCGCACTTCCTTCATCTCCTCCTCAAGTTCCCTCTTCAGCTCGGCGATGATATCGTAGTTGGCCTCAACACCATGCTCGATCATCAACTTGTACTTAAAGACTTCTTGCTCCACTTCTTCCAGCCTGGCTCTGGTGCTCCCCTCCTTGACAGGTCCCTTCAAATCTTCTTTGTGGAGGACACCATCCTCCACCCAAAGTGTTTGAGGGTGTCTCTTTACCTCTGTGAGGTAAGGGTTGATGACGTTGACGAGGAACTTGTCCTTGGGAGATTTTGGGGAAGCCATAGCACCTAGGTTTGCTGAAAGTTTTCCTCGCACAAACAGATTGAAAAGAAAACAAACAGAATCACAAGATACAAAGTCGGGACCATCCGGGAAAATATATAGGAAAAAATTCTGCACAAAAAGGGAGGTAATAAGCCAAAGTGGGGTCGGAGATGATCTCCGGGTTGTCCAGGCGGCCTCCTGGCGCGGCCAGGGCCTAGCCCGCGCGAGCAGGTCGCTTGGGTGACCTAGATATCTTCTTTGGCTCCGCTTCGGCTCGGAATTTTCCTAATTCTGCAAAAATGCATAAACCGGAACTTTTATTGATGTTCGCGAAGTTTCCTTATCGTATTTCATACCTTTTCTTATTCTGCTTCTGCCGGTGTTGGATATAGTGTTGCAATATGTTCTTCATGAGTGGCTACCTGTATCACATCCACCTCTACATTGATGGCGTCTCCCGCCATGTAATGCTTGAGCCTTTGCCCATTCACAACATGTGGTTTTGTGCCTTCAAAATTATTAATCTCGATTGCACCGGAGCGGTAGACTTCTTCGATATGGTATGGTCCTTCCCACTTGGAAAGTAATTTACGTGGAGAAAACCTGAAATGAGATCTATACAGCAAAACTTTGTCACCCACATTAAATTCACGTTTCAAAATTCTCTTGTCATGCCACTTCTTCACCTTTTCTTCGAACATCTTTGCGCTCTCGTAAGCTTCACTTCTCCACTCATCTAGAGAAGTGAAGTTCATGAGTCGCTTTTCACCAGCAAGATTTGGATCAACATTAAGCTCTCTAACAGCCCAAAAAGCTTTGTGTTCTAACTCTAGAAGTAGATGGCATGCCTTGCCACAAACCATCTTATACGGAGACATCCCCATGGAATTTTTGTAAGCAGTTATATATGCCCACAAGGCATATCTTAGCTTATTGGACTAGTCCTTTCTAGAACTGTTCACTGTCTTTTGCAAGATCAACTTGATCTCTCTATTTGTGAGCTCAATTTTCCCACTTGTTTGAGGATGGTAGGGTGAAGTGATACGTCCATTTTGCATCATGCTTTCATGTAGATATTTATTGATTTATGGGCTGTTATATTAATTTGTGGTACCATATTTATGCCTTTTCTCTCTTATTTTGCAAGGTTTATTTGAAGAGGGAGAATTCACGCAGCTGGAATCCTGGACTCGAAAAGGAGCAAATCCTAGTCCACTATTCTGCACATCTCCAAATGCCCTGAAAAGTTACGCGAAATTTTTGGGGATTATATAAAAAATACTGGGCGAAAGAAGTACCATAGTGGAGCTACCAGGGCGCCACAAGACTGGTAGCCGCCACCCCCCTGGTGGCGGCTAGCAAGCTTGTGGGCTCCCTGACGGCCCACTGGCCCCCCTCTTTTGCTATATAAAGGGTTTCGTTCCAGAAAAAAAAATCAATCGAGAGCTTTTTCGTGGTTTCGCCGCCGCCACGAGGTGGAACTTGAGCAGATCCAATCTAGAGCTCCGACAGGACGATCCTGCCGGGGAAACTTTCCTCCCGGAGGGGGAAATCGTCGCCATCGTCATCACCAACACTCCTCTCATCGGAGGGGAGGCATCTTCATCAACATCTTCATCAGCACCATCTCCTCTCCAATCCCTAGTTCATCTCTTGTAACCAATCTCCGTCTCACGACTCCGATTGGTACTTGTAAGGTTGCTAATAGTGTTGATTACTCTTTGTAGTTGATGCTAGTTGGATTACTTGGTGGAAGAGTTTATGTTCAGATCCTTGATGCTATTCATTACACCACTAATCATGATTATGATTATGCTTTGTGAGTAGTTACTTTTGTTCCTGAGGACATGGGAGAAGTCATGTTAATAATAGTCATGTGAACTTGATATTCGTTCGGTATTTTGATATGCTATATGTTGTCTTTTCCTGGAGTGGTGTTATGTGAATGTCGACTACATAACACTTCACCATATTTGGGCCTAGAGGAAGGCATTGGGGAGTAGTAAATAGATGATGGGTTGTTGGAGTGATAGAAGCTTAAACCCCAGTCTATGTGTTGCTTCGTAAGGGGCTGATTTGGATCCACTAGTTTAATGCTATGGTTAGACGTTGTCTTAATTCTTCTTTCGTAGTTGCGGATGCTTGCGAGAGGGGTTAATCATATGTGGGATGCTTGTCCAAGTAAAGGCAGTACCCAAGCGCCGGTCCACCCACATATCAAACTATCAAAGTAACGAACGTGAATCATATGAACATGATGAAACTAGCATGACAGAAATTCCCGTCTGTCCTCGGGAGCGTTTTTCCTCCTATAAGACTTCATTCAGGCTTGTCCCTTGCTACAAAAGTGATTGGGCCACTTTCTGCACCATTGCTACTACTTGTTACTTGTTACTTTTCGCTTGCTACGTTTCAACTCACTACACCATCAATTGTCACCGCTACTTTCAGTGCTTGCAGTTATTACCTTGGTGAAAACCGTTTATCAGAGCCTTCTGCTCCTCGTTGGGTTCGACACTCTTACTTATCGAAAGGACTACGATTGATCCCCTATACTTGTGGGTCATCTAGACTCTTTTCTGGCGCCGTTGCCAGGGAGTGAAGCGCCTTTGGTAAGTGGAAATTGGTAAGGAAACATCTATATACTGTGCTGAAATTTATTGTCACTATGGAAATTGTTGCTTTGATGATTTTGTTCGGGGTATCTTCACCATGAATGGAAGCACGAGGAGTTGTTCCTCAACCTCAGGTACCTACTGAGAATATCTTTTATGAAATTCCTTCGGGTATGCTTGAGAAACTGCTGGCTAATCCCTTCACAAGAGATGGATCATCACATCCAGACTTGCATCTGATCTATGTAGATGAAGTTTGTTGTTTATTTAAGCTTGCAGGTTTGCCCGAGGATGAGGTAAAGAAGAAAGTCTTTCCTTTATCTTTGAAGGATAAGGCGTTGACATGGTATAGGCTATGTGATGATACTGGATCATGGGACTACAATCGGTTGAAATTGGAATTTCATCAAAAGTTTTATCCTATGCATTTAGTACATCGTGATCGGAACTTTATTTATAACTTTTGGCCTCGTGACAGGGAAAGCATAGCTCAAGCTTTGGGGAGGCTTAAATCAATGCTATATTCATGCCCCAATCATGAGCTCTCGAGAGAAATTATCACTCAAAACTTTTATGCTCGGCTTTCTCATGAAGATCGTACCATGCTTTACACTTCTTGTACCGGTTCTTTCATGAAGAGGGATATTGACCACAAGTGGAATTTGTTGGAAAGAATCAAACGTAACTCTGAAGATTGGGAGCTGGAGGAAGGTAAGGAGTCAGGTATGAATTTCCAGTTTGATTGCGTTAAATCTTTATTTGAGACAAACACTTCTAGAGATTTTAGCGCTAAGTATGGACTTGACTCTGAGATAGTAGCTTCTCTATGTGAATCTTTTGCTGCTCATGTTGATCTTCCCAAAGAGAAGTGTTTAAGTATCATCCCCCTGTAGAAAGCAACATATTCAAAACCAGTCTAATTGAGGAGAAAGTCATTGCTTTTAGTGATCCTGTTGTTCCTTGTGCTTACACTGAGAAACCACCATACCCTGCTAGGATAAAGGATTATTCTAAAGCTCCAACCGTGATACATAGGGGTTACATTAGACCACTTGCACCCCCTGAGGAGATTAGAGTTGAACCTAGTGTTGCTATTATCAAAGATCTCTTAGACGAAGACATATATGGGCATGTTATCAAATTATGTGAGGACTCTGCTAGAATTACTAAACCTCAGGTGAAAGACAAATACGGACCTGTAGTTGGTCTGCCCGTTGTTTCTGTCAAGATAGGAGATCACTGTTACCATGGCTTACGTGATATGGGAGCTAGTGTTAGTGCAATACCCCGTTCTCTATATGATGAAATCAAAGACGAGATTGCACCTGCTGAGCTAGAACCCATTGATGTCACTATTACGCTAGCTAATAGAGACACTATCTGCCCTCTGGGAATTGTGAGAGACGTAGAAGTCCTGTGTGGTAAGACGAAGTATCCTATTAATTTCCTCGTCCTTGGTACTGCACAAGATAGCTTTTGTCCCATCATATTTGGTAGACCCTTTCTCAACACTATCAATGCTCACATTGATTGCAATAAGCAGACCGTCACTGTTAGTTTCGAGGGTGTGTCTCATGAATTTAACTTCTCCAAGTTTGGAAGACAACCCCATGAAAAAGAGTCGTCTGGTAGGGATGAAATCATTGCTCTTGCCTCTATTGTCGTACCTCCTACGGATCCTTTGAAGCAATATCTGCTTGAGCATGAAAATGATATGCATATGGAGGAGAGAGATGAGATAGATAAAATTGTCTTAGAACAATATCCTATTCTCAACAATAATCTGCCTCTTGAACTGCTTGGGGATCCTCCCCCACCGAAGGGTGATCCTGTGTTCGAGCTTAAACAGTTACCTGATACTCTTAAGTATGCCTATCTTGATGAGAAGGAGATATATCCTGTTATTATTAGTACTCTCCTCTCATAGCACGAAGAGAAGAAGTTACTAAAAACTCTGAGGAAGCACCGTGCTGCTATTGGATATACTCTTGATGATCTTAAGGGTATTAGTCCCACTCTATGTCAGCAAAAGATTAAAATTGATCCTGACTTTAAACCAGTTGTTGATCATCAAAGGAGATTAAATCCTAAGATGAAAGAGGTCGTTAGAAAAGAAATATTAAAGCTTCTCGAAGCAGGAATCATTTATCATGTTGCTCATAGTGATTGGGTAAGTCCAGTACATTACGTACCTAAGAAGGGAGGTATCACCGTCGTTCCTAATGATAAGGATGAACTAATACCACAACGGATTATTACTGGCTATAGGATGGTGATAGACTTCCGAAAACTGAACAAGGCAACCAGGAAAGACCATTATCCTTTGCCGTTTATCGACCAAATTCTAGAAAGGCTATCAGACACACACACTTCTGCTTTCTAGACGGTTATTCAGGTTTCTCGCAAATACTTGTTGCACAATCTAATCAGGAGAAAACCACTTCCTACCCCTTCGGTAACTTTGCTTATAGACATATGCCTTTTGGCTTATGCAATGCACCTGCCACCTTTCAAAGATGTATGATGGCTATATTCTCTGACTTTTGTGAAAAGATTGTCGAGGTTTGATGGATGACTTCTCCGTTTACGGGTCTTCCTTTGATGATTGCCTCAGCAACCTTGATCGAGTCTTACAGAGATGCAAAGATAACAACCTCGTCTTGAATTGGGAGAAATGCCACTTTATGGTTAATGAAGGCATCATCTTAGGACACAAAATCTCTGAGAGAGGCATTGAAGTTGATAAGGCTAAGGTTGATGCAATTGAGAAAATGCCCTGCCCCACAGATATCAGAGGTATACGAAGTTTCCTAGGTCATGCTGGTTTCTATAGAAGGTTCATTAAAGACTTCTCTAAGATTTCTAGGCCTCTTACCAACCTCTTGCAGAAGGATGTTCCTTTTGTTTTTGATGAGGATTGTGAGGAAGCCTTTGAAATACTTAAGAAGGCTTTGATAACCGCACCTATTGTTCAACCACCTGACTGAAACTTGCCCTTTGAAATCATATGCGACGCTAGTGATTATGCTATTGGTGCTATTCTAGGACAAAGAGTTGACAAGAAGTTGAATGTTATTCACTATGCTAGTAAAACTCTAGATAGTGCCCAAAGAAACTATGCCACTACGGAAAAGGAGTTTTTAGCAGTCATGTTTGCATGTGAAAAGTTCAGATCTTATATAGTTGACTCGAGAGTCACTATTCACTCTGATCATGCTGCTATTAAGTACCTTATGGAGAAGAAGGACGCTAAGCCTAGGCTAATCAGATGGGTTCTCTTGCTACAGGAATTTGATTTGCACGTCGTTGATCGAAAGGGTGCTGATAACCGTGTAGCAGATAACTTGTCTAGGCTAGAGAATGTCCTTGATGACCCACGACCTATTGATGACAGCTTTCCTAATGAGCAATTAAATGTCATCTGCACTTCACATAGTGCACCGTGGTATGTCGATTATGCAAACTATATCGTAGCCAAATAGATACCACCCAGTTTCACCTATCAGCAAAAGAAGAAATTCTTCTTTGATTTGAGACACTACTTTTGGGATGATCCTCACCTTTATAAGGAAGGAGTAGATGGTGTTATTAGACGTTGTCTGCCTGAACATGAACAGGGACAGATCTTGCAGAAGTGTAATTCTGAAGCCTACGGAGGACACCACGGTGGAGATAGAACTGCCCATAAGGTATTGCAATCAGGTTTCTATTGGCCCACTCTCTTCAAGGATGCCTGTAAGTTTGTCTTGTCTTGTGACGAATGCCAAAGAATAGGGAACATCAGTAAGCGTCAGGAAATGCCTATGAACTATTCACTTGTCATTGAACCATTTGATGTTTGGGGCTTTGATTATATGGGACCCTTCCCAAGTTCCAATGGGTACACTCATATCTTAGTTGATGTGGATTACGACACTGAGTGGGTAGAGGCTATCCCCACTAAAAATGCTGATCACCACACCTCTATTAGGATGCTTAAAGAAGTCATTTTCCCAAGATTTGGAGTCCCTAGATATCTGATGACTTATGGCGGTTCACACTTCATTCATGGTATTTTCCGCAAGATGCTCGCTAAGTATGATGTCAACCATAGAGTTGCATCTCATTATCATCCTCAGTCTAGTGGTCAAGTGGAGTTGAGTAATAGGGAGATCAAATTGATCCTACAAAAGACCGTCAATAGATATCGAAAGAATTGGTCTAGGAAACTTGACGATGCACTATGGGCTTATAGGACTGCCTATAAGAATCCCATGGGCATGTCGCCGTATAAAATGGTTTACGGTAAGGCCTATCATTTACCTCTTGAGCTGGAACACAAAGCTTATTGGGCAATCAAAGAGCTTAACTTCGATTTCAAACTTGCCGGTGAGAAGCGGTTGTTTGATATCAGCTCATTAGATGAATGGAGGGCCGAGGCATATGAGAATGCCAAGTTGTTCAAGGAAAAGGTTAAGAGATGGCACGACAAACGAATACATAAACGAGAGTACAATGTAGGTGATTATGTCCTGCTATACAATTCTCGTTTGAGATTCTTCGCAGGCAAGCTTCTCTCTAAATGGGAAGGTCCTTACGTTATCGAGGAAGTATATCGTTCCAGTGCCATCAAAATCAATAACACGGAAGGAAATTTTCCTAGAGTGGTAAATGGGCAAAGAATCAAGCATTATATCTCTGGTACTCCCATAAATGTTGAGACCAATATCATCAATGTCATAACTCCAGAGGAGTACATAAGGGATGTTTATCAGCCTGTTTCAGACCCTAGAAACGGAGAGGTATCTGTTTCGGTAAGAAATTGGACTCCGATGATTTTCCAATAGGAAATTTCCTCCGTTTTGGATTTTTTGGAAAATTAGAAAAATAAAAAGCAGTCCGAAGAGCGCACGAGGCGGCCACAAGCTTGGAAGCCGTCACCCCCTGGTGGCGGCTAGGGGGCTTGTGGGCACCTCGTGTGCCTCCCGGACTCCGTTTTCTTGCGAAGCACTCCTTCTGGTCCAGAAAAAATCAATATATATTCGCCCGAAGGTTTTGATCTCCGTATCGCGCAGTTTTCCTCTGTTTTTGTTTCGAGCTTGTTGTCTGCCGCAGATTTAGAGCAAAGATGTCTCAGGAATCTGTTGGGGAGAATGATCTTCACCAAGTTCATGAAGAAGTAGATGCTGATCTGAAAAGAGTAGAAGTCACGGAAGCCAGGGACCAAGCTAAGGAGAAAACCCAAGCTAAAGAGGAAGTTCGACCTATGTTCAACATTGAAAATGTTGAAGGAGTAGATTTTCTCCAACCCTTCCTCCACTATTGTCTCCATCCTTGATTGAACTCTTGAGGTTTTGCGAAACAAATCATGCTCGCAATATTTCCCTTTCTCGTGAAGTTGTTTTGCTCGAAAACCATGTCACAGATCTCAAAGGTATAAATCAAAGATTGATAGCTCTCCTGGAATGAAAGGCAACAAATCCACCTCCATCACCACCAAAGGAAGACAACTAAGCATTGGTATAAGCAATCCCATTGGCTTCTGCCAAGCTTGGGGGAGTTGCCCTGGTATCGTATCACCTTTATATCTTTTGCTTTTACCTTTGTTTTAGTTCTTTCCTTTTTAGTTTTATTTCTTATCTTAGAGGAATAAGTCTTTAGTGTTTAGTTTGAGTATTTTTCTTTTGTCTCTCCCCCAATGTATTCTAGCTTACGAGCTATATAATAAAGAGTATCTTAGTCAAGGGCTTTGCTTTGTGCCATGACCAAAAGAATGAAAAGAACGATAGCATGAAAGATCACGAGACGATCTTATGGAAAGTGATAGCTTCACATATGACAAGTATGATGATTGAAACTTGTTGAGAATAAATCAACATAAACCTCAATCATTGTTGCAATTAATAAGAAGTATTGAGGAAAGAGAGGTTCACATATAAATATATCATCTTAGACATTTTTTACAATTGTGAGCACTCACCAAACTATTACATGCTTAGGAATAGATGTTGGTCAAGGAAGACAACATAATGAATTGTGTTTGCTTGGTTCCAAACAATGTTATATGATTAGAGATCCCTTAGCATGTGACGATTGCTTCCACCTCATATTAGCCAAAACTCCTGCACCAAGTAGAGATACTACTTGTGCATCCATAAACCTCCAGCCCAGTTTTGCCATGAGAGTCCACCATACCTACCTATGGATTGAATAAGATCCTTCAAGTAAGTTGTCATCGATGCAAGCAATAAAAATTGCTCTCTAATATGTATGATCTATTAGTGTGTGGAAAATAAGCTTTGTACAAACCTGTGATGACGAAGACATAAAAGCGACAGACTGCATAATAAAGTTCTTTATCACAGGAGGCAATGTAAAGTGACGTTCCTCCGCACTAAGAGGACGCACATTCAAACCTCAAAAGCGCATGACAACCTCTACCTCCCTCTGCGAAGGGCCTATCTTGTACCTTTACTTTTTGCCCTTGTAAGAGTCATGGTGATCTTCACCAATTCCCTATTTTTGCCTTTGTCTTGGCTATCGTTACATGCTTGGGAAAGATCTATATTCATATATCAACTTGGAGTTGAGTACTTATGCTTTATTATTGTTGACTTTACCCTTGAGGTAATCGTTGGGAGGCAAAACTATAAGCCCCTATCTTCCTCTGTGTCCAGCTGAAACTTTGATCCCATGAGTACCACGTGAGTGTAACAATTGTGGAAAACAAAAGAGATGATTGAGTATGTGGGTTTGCCTTACAAGCTCTTATTTGACTCTTTCTGATGTTATGATAAATTGCAATTGCTTCAATGACTTTGGACTATTGTTGGTTACTTCTCGGTAAGGTTTTTGCTTCATACTTTGCTTTGTGAAGGAATTGTTACTTTCCAATAAGAATCTTTATGATGTATTGTTGTTCTATGTGTGATCATGATGCCCTCATGTCCGTATTATGTTTTATGGACACCTTCGTCCCTCAACATGTGGACATGTTTATGGAACTTCGTTTTCGCTTGAGAACAAGCGAGGTCTAAGCTTGGGGGAGTTGATACATCCATTTTGCATCATGCTTTCATGTTGATATTTATTGCTTTATGGGCTGTTATATTACTTTGTGGTACCATATTTATGCCTTTTCTCTCTTATTTTGCAAGGTTTATTTGAAGAGGGAGAATTCAGGCAGCTCGAATCGTGGACTAGAAAAGGAGCAAATCCTAGTCCACTATTCTGCACATCTCCAAATGCCCAGAAAAGTTACGTGTAATTTTTTGGGATTATATAAAAAATACTGGGCGAAAGAAGTACCAGAGGGGAGCTACCAGGGCGCCACAAGCCTGGTAGCCGCCACCCCCCTGGTGGCGGCTAGCAAGCTTGTGGGCTCCCTGACGGCCCACTGGACCCCCTCTTTTGCTATATGAAGGGTTTTGTTCCATAAAAAAATCAATCGGGAGCTTTTTCGTGCTTTCGCCGCCGCCACAAGGCGGAACTTGAGCAAATCCAATCTAGAGCTCTGGCAGGACGATCCTGCCGGGGAAACTTTCCTCCCAGAGGGGGAAATCGTCGCCATCGTCATCACCAACACTCCTCTCGTCGGAGGGGAGGCATCTTCATCAACATCTTCATCAGCACCATCTCCTCTCCAATCCCTAGTTCATCTCTTGTAACCAATCTCCGTCTCACGACTCCGATTGGTACTTGTAAGGTTGCTAGTAGTGTTGATTACTCTTTGTAGTTGATGCTAGTTGGATTACTTGGTGGAAGAATTTATGTTCAGATCCTTGATGCTATTCATTACACCTCTGATCATGATTATCATTATGCTTTGTGAGTAGTTACTTTTGTTCCAAAGGACATGGGATAAGTCATGTTAATAATAGTCATGTGAATTTGATATTCGTTCGGTATTTTGATATGTTGTATGTTGTATTTTCCTCTAGTGGTGTTATGTGAACGTCGACTACATAACACTTCACCATATTTGGGCCTAGAGGAAGGCATTGGGGAATAGTAAGTAGATGATGGGTTGTTGGAGTGACAGAAGCTTAAACCCCAGTCTATGCGTTGCTTCGTAAGGGGCTGATTTGGATCCACTAGTTTAATGCTATGGTTAGACGTTGTCTTAATTCTTCTTTCGTAGTTGCAGATGCTTGCGAGAGGGGTTAAGCATAAGTGGGATGCTTGTCCAAGTAATGGCAGTACCCAAGCGCCGGTCCACCCACATATCAAACTATCAAAGTAACGAACGCGAATCATATGAACATGATGAAACTAGCATGACAGAAATTCCCGTGTGTCCTCGGGAGCATTTTTCCTCCTATAAGTCTTTGTTCAGGCTTGTCCCTTGCTACAAAATGGATTGGGCCACTTGCTTCACCATTGCTACTACTTTTTCCTTGTTACTTTTCGCTTGCTACGTTTCACCTCACTACACCATCACTTGTCACCGCTACTTTCAGTGCTTGCAGTTATTACCTTGCTGAAAACCGTTTATCAGAGCCTTCTGCTCCTCGTTGGGTTCGACACTCTTACTTATCGAAAGGACTACGTGTCGGGACCCCGATCCTAAGTCATAAGAACCCAGCCTGTAACACATCACATCACTTTGCGGCCTCACGCACGGTAAACTCCACGGCAGCCACCTTACCTTGGCCGGGACCGTTTGCGTCTTTTGGCTCACATATATGAATATGTTGCTAGCGTTCAAACGACAAAGAACCCGGGTCGACATGACTAGTTATAAACCCAAGCGGTACATCCGTACAGGGACAGGCATACATAACCTAGCAAAGCAGGTGTCGGTCATCAGCGTGTGTAGACGAGTCGTAGCAAGCTACAAGGACTCCATTACACCGCGTGACATTTCCCCGAGGGGACAGACATAGCAGCAAAGAAGGATACATGCCGGTCAATAATGTGTTCCGAGCAGTAGCAAGCTACCAAGGCCCGATGGAATCACAAAGAGGCATTTCCCTGTAAAGAGTACTACTAAAGGCAAACAACTAGGTGTCGAATCCCACACATATAACACATTTCAAACATACACACATTATGCACGATATGTGTAGATACAACATGGCATCACAACGTAACTCTTATGACTCAAGCATTTATTAAAGACTCATAAGAGTCAACATAGTATGATATTACAAACAGGGGTCTCGTGACCCGACACTCAAGTCATACAAACCACAAGCGCAAGCAAATCATGTCTGGGTACAGACATCTACTAAAAGTGGCTGGAAGAGCCTGAAAAGCTACTACGACCCTACCAAAGGAGCCAGACCTCTATCTGGGATTCCCAAGCTATTCCGGTCAACATCAAACACATCGCATAGAACCTTTTAATGAGTCTAAGTCTTCTCTGCAAAAACATAAATAAAGCAACCGTGAGTACAAAGGTACTCAGCAAGTCTTACATCAGAACTATCTACATATGCATCATGTTTCAATGAATGAGTAAGCACATCAAGGCTCAAGCAGTTGCTACTCATGCTAAGTGGTTTCAACTATTTACTGTGATAAAAATCAGTTCATGCAAAGGAATGGGTTCAACTACCGATAACATGTACAGTTGAATCATGTTTGTCCTAATGCAATAAAAGAGAGCAGGAGCGAGAGAGTGGGTTTATTTCAATATGCTCAAGGGGGTTTGCTTGCCTGACACGTCTGAAGATAGCAATGAGTCTTCATCAATGTCAACGATCACATCGTCGGAAACATCGTTTACCGAGAGGGAACAACACCGGCAAACAAGAAAGAACAACATTACTTCACGGAAATGCAACACTATGATGCATGCTCAAGACATGGAATGAAAGGTGCCAGGGCTAATGTGGCTATCATTTCTTAAGTTGAAGTTGGTTTGAATTAGGATTCAAACATCACTTCAAGCCGGGTATCTTTCCAAGTACCCTTATAATTGATTCGACCTGATGCTCATAAAAAATTGTTCGAACATGCATGGGGTTAGTATTTTGAGGTACTGATTTCCATTGACCAATGTTTGGTCATAACAATTGAAGTGGAATTCAAATAAGTATCAATTTCCAACTCCAAACTATTTATTAAATTTACCCTATTCATCATTTTGCCTATTTGGTGTTGTTAACTTTTTCAAACATGCATGAAAATGCAGTAATCAGATTCTTTGGATTTTTCTGATCCTTTTTCATATATAAATTATTTTCATCCGAGTTATATTTTAATTTCTATGATTTTTACAAGTTTTAGCAATTTCCTGGATTTATTTTATAATAGGAAATCAATTACTATGTCAGCACTGCATCAGCATTGCGTCAGCAGTCAACTACGCCTGGGCTAGGTCAAACCTGACCAGTGGGGTCCACTGGTCAGTGACCCAGGTGCTAATCCCGCGCTGACCCGCACTAAGTGGGGTTTGACCCACGCGTGGGGCCCTCTGTCAGTGGCTCTGGGGGGGGGGGTAGTACTGGCTAATGGCTGGCCACGTCAGGGCTACCGGAGCCTGGCCGGCGGCGACCACGGGTGCGGCGGAGGCTCGCCGGAGATGCTCTAAAACGGCCTATGGGTCTCGGTTAGATGCGCTGAAGGCACTGGGGTGAAGCCCAGGCTCGACCGCATCGTGTAGGGGGCTCGAAGGGGGGGCTAGGTCGCCGGAGTAGCCCCGGCGACGAGCCACGGCGGCTGCCGAAGCTCGGCCACGGCGAGGCCAGTGCTAGAAGGCACGAGAGGAAGAGATTGGGACGGCTACGTCTTCAGGAGAGCTCACTGAGCACGCCGGGGTGCTCGGCAGTGTCTCTCGGGGTTGCTAACCACGACGACACCATGGCCGGCGGTAGGGGCTTCGGCTCCGGCAGCTAGCATGGTGGGAGGAAGGGGAGATCGACAAGGGGAGGGGGAATGCGTCCGGCGGCTCACAGGGATTCGATTGGAGCAGACGGCGAGCTCGGGGACAGCCCGAGTCGAGCGAATCGACGACGAGGTCGTCCGGTGGCCGGCGGTGAGGATGACGATGGCAGCGGCGATACAGGGGGCTTCGGCTCGGATCGTTCGACGGGGAGGGGCGGCACGTCATGGCAAAGGGGATGGGCTGCTCGGGGAGGCCTAGCAGGGGTCAGGGTGGCGCTAGTGAGCTCGAGCCGAGCTCGGCCATGGCGGAAGGAGAAGAGCAGAGGGGGGAGAGATAAGGGAGAGAGAGAGAGGCTCGGGGGAGGAAGAAAAACAAGGCACGGGGTGAGGCATCGCGCTGGCTAGGAGGGATAGGCAGGCAGGGAGGAGGTGGCGCCCGTGGCCTCGGCGCCGTGCTCATCTTCTCCCGTGCCTTCTGGCAGGAGGAGGGAGACGACAGGGGAAAACCCCCTTGGTGGGCTGGGCCAGCACGTGAGCACAGGTTAGTTTCTCTCTCTCCTTTTTTCTATTTTTTTTTATTTTCTTTCTGGCAATTAGATTTAGGATTTTAATAAAACATTTAATCATTTTTTTAAAATCGTAAAATAGTATTATGTGACAGTAATAAAAATAATCAATGCCACAAAATAGTTTCAACATTTTTGAAACTTTTATTTTAAAAGAAAAACAAAATAACTCCATTCCAAACAGTTATTTAATCCAATCAAAATTCATGTTCATAAGTTCCTGTGACTTAGAAATTTGGTTTGACAAATTTATTCCCTGTCACTATTTTCCCAAATGTTTGGAACATTTTTCTGGTTCCTTTTAAGGTAATATTTTTATTGCCTTTTTGTCAATTTCAACTCATTTGGCTAGATCACTTCCATTTCCAGATTCAATGCGATTTGAATGCATGCATGAAATGCAATGGCAAGCAAGGCAAACTTGGGCTGTGACAACTCACCCCCACTAAACAAGAAACTCGTCCCGAGATTCAGGCGTAGTCAGGAAGAGGAATAGGGCACTAAACTACCACAATCTTCAAGATCCATTTGCTCCTCCCGAGGACGTTGATTCATCGCACCATGTTGATCTTGACATCTTTGTCCTTGAGGTCTTCATCTAGCTTGACGTCAAAAGAACAGGGAGACGACATAAGATTCGATATCCTCGAAGATCGAGCAACTCAAGATCAACTCATAGAATGAGACGTAGGAACGTCCCTTGAGCTGAGACACAACACACATAACACGGACGAGGAAATGAGACATATGACAGAGGTTCAATGGGTAGGCAACAAATCCAGGATTAAAACAAATGCTGGCTAGGTTTCAAAGTAGCGAGGATTAGGTTGCTCTTCATACCACAACGGGGCACCTTAGGAAGGTGACTCTTAGAGTTATTCCCCTTAAGTGGCAAAAAGATTTACTTTTGATCCTAAGATCATTGAAACTCTTCATACCAGGGTAAGGCAATTCACAAATGATTGTTTGAAGGAATTTTAAAGAATGGCATACTCAAGTTGGAAAGAAATTAGGGTTATGGAACAACTCGGCGATCGGATGGCACATTCCAAATATTACCGAGGATATAACCTAGTGTCTAAGCGTGCTCTCAAGAACTTGAGCATTTCCATATTTATCAAGGTTTACCAACATCCGTGCCAAGGATCCTGGTGACACAACATACTACCATGATGAACAGTGATGGAGGATGCAGATGCAAAGGAAGACAACACTTCCTCAGATTTCACCTTAGTTGTGCCAAGGGAACGAAATCTGGTTGATCGACCGAGAGACATTTAGCACTCCGCTTCTAATGTTCTCCTTGATGTACTAGCACAACCCAATTATAAGTCATGCTTTATATCTAGCACATCAAATATAGATCGGACTTCGGGCTCAAAGGGGATCCATGAGGAACAACTTATAAAATAGGTCATACAAAAACCACACGGAAGATGGCTAAGATTGCTGATGCAAGATATTATAATATCAAGTCTTCCGACTAGGTGTGTTAGCCATTTCACCACTTTACCGGGTTACATAGAGACCAATATTATAATTCTTGGGGAAGTTCCAACCATTATAACTGCCTAAGATTCAGCTCCGGTTGGTGCCACGATGCTTCAGACTCAGCATGTCCAAAAGAAAGTTTGCAACACAAATCGACGAGATAACGTTGCGAGATTCTCAGGAAATGAACTACGAAAGACAACTCCAAAACATGAGCTAGATCGCAAGACCCACGTGGACACACTGCCCAAGACAACTGTGAACGCATGAAAAGTCTTACAACAAAACACTACCGAGTTCTGGATGGGAACCATCATTGCGGATGACGAAGCTATGTGCAAGTCCGTCTGGTACCTTCAGGAATGGCACTTAACTTCTTTTCCTTGAACAAATCAATCAGTGGCTTGGTGTGCTAGGAAATACATATGGAGAGAGAGGTTGCAAAGCTATCAAACCACAGCATACTTCGCACATGCATGACTCATTTGGGATGATTCTGAAGATAACAAAACGACCTTCCCAAATTCGTGGCAGCAACTTGCACCAATGCACATGAATTAGAGGAAGTCACTTCTTACACCTAACATATACTTCATGAATTGACATGAACTAAAAGTTTCCAACACTAGCTCGATGTCCAACACAGATCATGGAACAAATTAAAATGTTGCCGATGGGCTCAACAACAATTCATCAAGATACCCATGTAAATGGATTTCCACAACTATGTGAGCAAGATAATAGCATTGGTCAGACCAAAGAATATAATGGTGTAGGCTCAAGGAAAACCCTGAGTAAAACACCGCTACGAAAATCTTTGGTTCTGAATTTGATTTGACGATAGACCATGCTCAAATCAAAATTGAACAAGATAATATATGCAACAATTGATCACACGAATCAACCGATGAAAATATCATCTTTCTTCAGACTCACACAACAAGAAAGATATCCCTATAAATTGGGCTAAGTTTAGGCGAAGCTTTAATCTTTAAACTCTCCAAGTTGTTGTTTAGCTTAACCAACTAGCTCGGGGTATCCAACACGGATTCTTGGAGAAGATGGCTTATAAAGAAACCAACTTGATCACGAGCTCTATCATAACAGTCAGGAAACAACCTGGTAATACTTCTGAGAAGATATTCGGAAAATCACAAACCACCGATATGTTATTAAGCTCGGGAACAATCTCGCTTTTCAGGGCAAGATGATGTGATCAATAGAACGAGGGATTGACAAAATCCTAACTCATAGATCGAAAAGTGCACCATGAAACATGGACTAGGTAGCACGCTACAATCTTAGGATGACGATTCAATCACCATCACCAAAAGAGTCAATTTATTATCCATTAACTACCAAGCAATAACATTGCTAGGAGTATTGATTTCACACATCATGGCTCACTTGTCGACATTTCGGTTACAACCAACACGAAAACCGAGGAATGAACAATGATAGCGAAAAGTATCACTACATCAAGAGCTCATAAGAGATGGTGCAATTCTCATAACACTCTTGACAAAAAGAGGGTAATACTCCAAGATAGAACAGAACAAAAGCTGGGTTAGCATTTCGATCTGCGGAATGCAACTACTTTGACCCAATCCAAGAAATGGATGTGGTACTAGAGTTTGCTTCTCCCAGTCATTCGAGAATAGAACAACTTGACAGACCACAAAATAGAAGACATCAATGACATGAATGCACAACTACTCTTGACTATCCTTTCAATGATGAAGGTCAAAATACAACTAGATAGGGCCAGCCCAAGAGCACATGATTTCTTGAGTTATGGATGCATGGGTTAGAATGTCGAACGAGTTCAACATAATTCTTCCAGATAACCCATGCAGAAAAGCGGAGTAGGCAGATTCGCAATATGGAGTAGAGAACTCATCACGAGCACTCTTGTTATGATCTTTAGTTCACGGAGAACTTTTGCCGAAGTTGATTCATGGTGTTGGAAGAATGATATACGATGAACCTTGGGAGCTACAACAAGGTTACTAATCATTATATAGGAACTAGCAACACTACCAACAGAGATGAGCAGAATGATCCTTGGATTCAAAGACCCAGAAATAGATTACCTACAAGCTATTTAACATCACGAGATGTTTTTCAAAAATGATGGTCAGAACTATCACACTCGAAACCAAAACACATCTAGACTATTGGGTAGTTTTTGGAGTAACATGTTTTCCTAATACTTCAACAAAACATCGAGGTAATAAAGTACCTCAACACAATGATTATTGTGCTTTGTCTGGCCCAAAGACATTAGCTCAGGAGGAGGGAATTTGCAACTGCATCAGACTATTTGGGAACTTTGGAAAACTCGGACAGAATAACGGCTGTACGGGCATGAATTATGAGGCAACCTGCAAGAAAACTAACAACATAACAATTGAATTCTTATGGAGACACTGATCCTTGAAGATATCAACTTTCCTATAAGTCTCCAACATAGTAACTCGTCATCCTAATGAATAGATGGGAAAGCCTAATTCTTAAACCCCGTAGAATAAAGAAGAGGGTGACTCAGAATAAGAGTGACACAAGGAAAGGAGTAAAAAGAGCCTTACGTTCCCTTCCACAAACAATTCCCTTATATAATTAAAGAGTTGCTAGAAACAACATCGATCAGTTTGGCTTGGTTATCCTACAGGCAGTCAAGCTCTGATACCAAAGCTGTCGGGACCCCGATCCTAAGTCATAAGAACCCAGCCTGTAACACATCACATCACTTTGCGGCCTCACGCACGGTAAACTCCACGGCTGCCACCTTACCTTGGCCGGAACCGTTTGCGTCTTTTGGCTCACGTATATGAATATGTTGCTAGCGTTCAAACGACAAAGAACCTGGGTCGACATCACTAGTTATAAACCCAAGCGGTACATCCGTACAGGGACAGGCATACATAACCCAGCAAAGCAGGTGTTGGTCATCACCGTGTGTAGACGAGTCGTAGCAAGCTACAAGGACTCCATTACACCACGTGACATTTCCCCGAGGGGACAGACACAGCAGCAAAGAAGGATACATGCCGGTCAATAATGTGTTCCGAGCAGTAGCAAGCTACCAAGGCCCGATGGAATCACAAAGAGGCATTTCCCTGTAAAGAGTACTACTACTAAAGGCAAACAACTAGGTGTCGAATCCCACACATATAATGCATTTCAAACATACACACATTATGCATGATATGTGTAGATAAAACATGGCATCACAACATAACTCTTATGACTCAAGCATTTATTAAAGACTCATAAGAGTCAACATAGTATGATATTACAAACAGGGGTCTCGTGACCCGACACTCAAGTCATACAAACCACAAGCGGAAGCAAATCATGTCTGGGTACAGACATCTACTAAAAGTGGCTGGAAGAGCCTGAAAAGCTACTACGACCCTACCAAAGGAGCCAGACGTCTGTCTGGGATTCCCAAGCTATTCCGGTCAACATCGAACACATCACGTAGAACCTTTTAATGAGTCTAAGTCTTCTCTGCGAAAACATAAATAAAGCAACCGTGAGTACAAAGGTACTCAGCAAGTCTTACATCAGAACTATCTACATATGCATCATGTTTCAATGAAAGGGTTGTGGGGTTTGATTGCAGCAAGCCATCTTTGACTCTTGGCTAACCTGTACTACGACTACAAGTTCTTTCTTTGAGGTGGGATAACGCACACGAGTCCATATATTCACCAATTCAATACACCACTATGGATCCACTCTAGTCTCCCTACGAGAAGGCCTTCCATAGCACTCACACTTATCTTGCATGTTTTAGAGTATCCATTTACATTGTCTATGTACCACGTAATGTTTCCAAGTAGTCCATAAACGAGGACGCGGCTATTCGAACAGATTAAATCACCCTACAGGGGTATACTTCTTCACACATGCTCTCACCACTTAGCACCATATGCACGTCATGCATCTCGGCAACCTTCAAGCGGAAGCACTGGCGTGGGTTTCAGCCACGACCGTTAACCACACAAGACCCTAGTCCAGGTTTATCGCCTATTTGAGATTGAACCCGCAAGGAAGTCCGGCCGAGGTTTCCTCTACGGCCCCAAACGATGTGCGCAGGGTTCCCAAGCCCACCATCCGGGTGCCACTTGGTACACTGTGCCATTGTGTATCTACCATAGTGAAGCCTACCCCGACGGGCAGAGCTAAACACGGCCACCAAAACTTTTCCTACAAACACCAGAAACTAATTGGAACTCCTGGACAGGGATCTAGGCAATTAATAAGCCGAGCGGGGTCGTATTTCAGGGCCCAATGCATGGTAGTATCTTGTCTTGGATAACATACACAGAACTCAATTCTTAAGGATGGTCCCAATGAGACAACCCGCCATGTACTCCTACATGGCCTCTCCTCGCTACCTTTACCAACAGATTCACACCTTTACTCTCACACTGTAGGACATGAACACAACAATTCCAATTCATCATCCAGACGGATCAGACCCGACACGACTCTAAGCATAGCAGGCATTGTAAACAAGCATGAATGAGTAAGCACATCAAGGCTCAAGCAGTTGCTACTCATGCTAAGTGGTTTCAACTATTTACTGTGACAAAATCAGGTCATGCAAAGGAATGGGTTCAACTACCGATAACATGTACAGTTGAATCCTGTTTGTCCTAATGCAGTAAAAGAGAGCAGGAGCGAGAGAGTGGGTTTATTTCAATATGCTCAAGGGGGGTTTGCTTGCCTGACACGTCTGAAGATAGCAATGAGTCTTCATCAATGTCAACGATCACATCGTCGGAAACATCGTTTACCGGGAGGGAACAACACCGGCAAACAAGAAAGAACAACATTACTTCACGGAAATGCAACACTATGATGCATGCTCAAGACATGGAATGAAAGGTGTCAGGGCTAACGTGGCTATCATTTCTTAAGTTGAAGTTGGTTTGAATTAGGATTCAAACATCACTTCAAGCCGGGTATCTTTCCAAGTACCCTTATAATTGATTCGACCTGATGCTCATAAAAAATTGTTCGAACATGCATGGGGTTAGTATTTTGAGGTACTGATTTGCATTGACCAATGTTTGGTCATAACAATTGAAGTGGACTTCAAATAAGTATCAATTTCCAACTCCAAACTATTTATTAAATTTACCCTATTCATCATTTTGCCTATTTGGTGTTGTTAACTTTTTCAAACATGCATGAAAATGCAGTAATCAGATTCTTTGGATTTTTCTGATCCTTTTTCATATATAAATTATTTTCATCCGAGTTATATTTTAATTTCTATGATTTTTACAAGTTTTAGCAATTTCCTGGATTTATTTTATAATAGGAAATCAATTACTGTGTCAGCACTGCATCAGCATTGCATCAGCAGTCAACTACACCTGGGCTAGGTCAAACCTGACCAGTGGGGTCCACTGGTCGGTGACCCAGGTGCTAATCACGCGCTGACCCGCACTAAGTGGGGTTTGACCCACGCGCGGGGTCCCTGTGTCAGTGGCTCTGGGGGGGTTAGTACTGGCTAATGGCTGGCCACGTCAGGGTTACCGGAGCCTGGCCGGCGGCGACCACGGGCGCGGCGGAGGCTCGCCGGAGATGCTCTAAAACGGCCTATGGGGCTCGGTTAGATTTGCTGAAGGCACTGGGGTGAAGCCCAGGCTCGACCGCATCGTGCAGGGGGCTCGAAGGGGGGGCTAGGTCGCCGGAGTAGCCCCGGCGACGAGCCACGGCGGCTGCCGAAGCTCGGCCACGGCGAGGCCAATGCTAGGAGGCACGGGAGGAAGAGATTGGGACGGCTATGGCTTCAGGAGAGCTCACTGAGCACGCCAGGGTGCTCGGTAGTGGCTCTCGGGGTTGCTAACCACGACGACACCACGGCCAGCGGCAGGGGCTTCGGCTTTGGCAGCTAGCATGGTGGGAGGAAGGGGAGATCGACAAGGGGAGGGGGAATGCGTCCGGCGGCTCACAGGGATTCGATTGGAGCAGACGGCGAGCTCGGGGACAGCCTGAGTCGAGCGAATCGACGGCGAGGTCGTCCGGTGGCCGGCGGTGAGGATGACCATGGGAGCGGCGGTACAGGGGGCTTTGGCTCGGATCGTTCGACGGGGAGGGGCGGCACGTCATGGCGAAGGGGATGGGCTGCTCGGGGAGGCCTAGCAGGGGTCAGGGAGGCACTAGTGAGTTCGAGCCGAGCTCGGCCATGGCGGAAGGAGAAGAGCAGAGGGGGAGAGATAAGGGAGAGAGAGAGAGGCTCGGGGGAGGAAGAAAAACAAGGCACGGGGTGAGGCATCGCGCTGGCTAGGAGCGACAGGCAGGCAGGGAGGAGGTGGCGCCCCTAGCCTCGGCGCCGTGCTCATCTTCTCCCGTGCCTTCTGGCAGGAGGAGGGAGACGACAGGGGAAAACCCCCTTGGTGGGCTGGGCCAGCACGTGAGCACAGGTTAGTTTCTCTCTCTCCTTTTTTCTATTTTTGTTTTATTTTCTTTCTGGCATTTAGATTTAGGATTTTAATAAAACATTTAATCATTTTTTTAAATCCTAAAACAGTATTATGTGACAGTAATAAAAATAATCAATGCCACAAAATAGTTCAACATTTTTGAAACTTTTATTTTAAAAGAAAAACAAAATAACTCCATTCCAAACAGTTATTTAATCCAATAAAATTCATGTTCATAAGTTCCTGTGACTTAGAAATTTGGTTTGACAAATTTATTCCCTGTCACTATTTTCCCAAATGTTTGGAACATTTTTCTGGTTCCTTTTAAGGTAATATTTTTATTGCCTTTTTGTCAATTTCAACTCATTTGGCTAGATCACTTCCATTTCCAGATTCGATGCAATTTGAATGCATGCATGAAATGCAATGGCAAGCAAGGAAAACTTGGGCTGTGACACTACGATTGATCCCCTGTACTTGTGGGTCATCATGAAGCAATTCTATGATTAACATCATATTTGGCTAGAGCTTTTCTAAAAGCACCGTGTGTAAAATGTGATCCTCCGTCGGTCATGAGGTACATAGGTACACCAACCCTAGGGAAGATTACATCCTTGAGCATTTCCAAATATGTCTTGTGATCAGCACTCTCAGTGGGTATTGCTTCAACCCACTTGGTCACATAATCTACAACTACTGAGATGTGAGTGTACTTGTGTGAAGGAGGGAAATGACCCATAAAATCAAAACCCCAGCAATCAAAAGGCTCAACGACTAGCGAATAATTCATAGGCATCTCATTCCTCCTACTAATATTACCAACTCTCTGGCACTTATCACAGGATAAAACGTAATTTCTAGCATCTTTAAAGAGAGTAGGCCAATAAAAACCTGATTGGAGAACCTTGTGTGCGGTCCTCTCACCGACATGATGTCCTCCATAAGGACTGGTATGACATTATCTCAAGATATCCTTCTGCTCATGCTCCGGTATGCATCTCCTCACAATTCCATTCACACCTTCTCTAGAAAGATGTGGGTCATCCCAAAAATAATACCTCAAGTCGCGGAAGAACTTCTTCCGCTGCTGAAATTTTAAACCTCGAGGCAAAAACTTTGCAACAATAAAGTTAGCATAATCTGCATACCATGGATCTGAATTAGATTTCACCTGTAAAACAGCTAACTATTCATCGGGAAAACTATCATTGACCGGAATAGGATCATGTGGTATGTCCTCCATCCTGGAAAGGTTGTCTGCTACAGGGTTGTCTGCTCCTTTCCTATCAACAATCTGCAAATCAAATTCTTGAAGAAGAAGGACCCATCTAATAAGCCTTGGTTTGGCATCCTTATTTTCCATTAGATACTTAATAGCAGCATGATCAGTATGAGTAATAACTTTAGAATCAACAATGTAAGGCCTAAACTTATCACAAGCAAACACTACCGCTAAAAATTCTTTCTCAGTAGTAGCGTAATTCTTTTGAGGAGTGTCAAGGGTTTTTCTAGCATAATGGATAACATTCAATTTCTTAACCTTTTGTCTTAACACAGCTCCAACAGCAAAATCACTAGCATCACACAAGATTTCAAAAGGCAAATTCCAATCAGGTGGTTGGACTATAGGGGCGGTTATCAAGGCTTTCTTAAGAACTTCGATGGCTTCCTTACAATCTTCATCAAACACAAAAGGAATATCCTTCTGGAGAAGATTAGTAAGGGGTTTTGAAGTTTTAGAAAAGTCTTTAATAAATCTCCTATAGAAACCAGCATGACCGAGGAAACTACGAATACCTCTAATGTCTTTTGGATAAGGCATTCACTCGATTGCTTCAATCTTTGCCCTGTCCACGTCGATTCCTATTTCAGGAATCTTGTGGCCATGAGCAATTCCCTCATTGACCATGAAGTGACACTTCTCCCAGTTGAGTACCAAGTTCGTCCCCTCACATCTCTGCAAAACTTTATTAAGGTTGTGGAGACAATGGTCAAAAGAGGTTCCATAGACGGATAAATCGTCCATGAAGACCTCCACAATTTCCTCACAAAAACCATGAAAGATAGTGGACATACACCTTTGAAAAGTAGAAGGAGCATTGCATAAACCAAAAGGCATACGTCTATAAGCATAAGTACCAAAGGGACAAGTAAAAGTGGTCTTCTCTTGATCGGCAGTGTTGACAGAGAGAAGCCAGAGTACCCATGAAGATAGAAAAAGTGAGTGTTTTTGGATAACCTTTCAAGCATTTGGTCGATGAACGGCAGCGGGTAGTGGTCCTTCATGGTTGCCTTGTTCAGCTTCGTGTAATCAATACACATTCTATATCCAATAGTAATTCTTTGAGGTATTAGTTCATTCTTATCATTAGAAACCACAGTCGTACCTCCTTTCTTGGGAACACAATGTACTGGACTTACCCACTTACTATCAGCTATAGGGTAGATAATACATGCGGCTAGAAGCGTGAGGATTTTGGTCCTCACAACATCCTTCATCTTCGGGTTTAACCGGCGTTGATGATCAACAACCGGTTTAGCATCAGTCTCAAGATTGATAGTATGCTAACAAATAGATGGACTAATCCCCTTAAGATCATCAAGGGTATAACCAATAGCGCCTCAGTGTTTATGAAGGACTTCAAATAATCGCTCTTCTTCATATCCTGAAAGTTTAGAATTGATAATAACATGATATACGTTCTTTTCATCTAAATAAGCATACTTAAGCGTAGTTGGAAGAGGTTTAAGATCAAACATCGGGTCTTCTTTAGGTTTCGATAAAATTCCCAAAGGGTCAACCAGAAGGTTGTGCTTCAGGATAGAAGGTTGTCTCAAGAATATGTCATCTAGCTCATTCCTTTCCTGCATATGCATAACATTCTCGTGGTTTTCCATAAATTGATGCAAATGATCGCTAGGAGGAATAGCAATAGAAGCAATCTCTTAAATAATTTTATCATTACTAGGTATATCAGTACCACGAGTTTGCTTTGAGAATTTAGAAAAGTTAAATTCATATGGCTCACCATTAAATTCAACAGATACTTTTACTTTCCTGCAATCTATAATAGCTCCACAAGTTTTGGGAAAAGGCCTACCAAAGATAATAGGGCAAAAAGTATCTTGTACTGAACCAAGTACTAGAAAGTTGGTAGGATATTTTACCTTTCCACATAGAACTTCAACATCTCGCACAATTCCAATAGGAGAGATAGTTTCTTTGTTTGCAAGATGAATTGTAACATCAACTTCTTCAATTTCACATGGTAGAATCTCATTCATGATCTCTTGATAAAGTGAAAAAGGGATAGCACTAGCACTGGATCCCAAATCACATAGCCCATAATAATTATGATTTGCTATTTTAACAGATACAACTGGAGTACCTGAAATTGGGCCTTTATTCTTGGTTGTAACAAGGTTAGTGCAAACAGCACAAAAATTTATATTGGAATCCTCAGTATTACTAGTAACAAGATCCCTGACTAATGCAACTTGAGGACCAACTTTAATCAGGTCCTAATGCTCATGAGTGGTTCTTTCACTTTTATTCAGGATGCGTGTGACAAAAGAATGCTCCCTCATCCTTGCGGGAAAAGGGGGCTTTTCATATTCAACTACATGCAAGATAGGGTCAACAACATTAATATCAACAGGTAAATCCTTAAAAGGTTTATGGTGTTGATCCTCCTTCTTCTCACAAGAGTCAATATGGGAGGCAAAGTCTTTGCAAAAATCAATTAGAAGCTGGGAATCAAGACCAATCTTAGCGCAAAAGGTATTGAAGTAATCGGTTTTCACATAGCTCTCATTGTAATCACGTCCATAATTTATAACGGGTTCAGCACCTTTATCAATCTCCTAGTCTTCAGTGTTCTTCTGGATCCTTTCAATAAGATCCCACTTAGCTTCAGTGCTTTTGTTGGAGAATGCCCCACTAGAGGAAGCATCAAGCATCTCTTTATCTTGACGAGAAAGCCTTGCATAAAAATTTGTGAGAATAATTTCTTTGGAGAGCTCATGATTGGGACAGTTGAGCATTGAGGACTTCAGTCTCCCCCAAGATTGGGCCATGCTTTCTCCGTCACGAGACCAAAAGTTATAAATATAATTCTTGTCTCGATGTATTTCATGAAGAGGATAAAACTTTGCATAAAAGAGAGGCATAAGATCTTGCCAATTTAGTAAATGAGAGTCATCAAGAAGCCTATATCAATCCAAAGACTTATCCTTTAATGAAAGAGAGAATAGCCTTCTTATAACAAAGTCCATCGATATACCTGCAAGCTTAAATGAGGAGCATAGTTGTGAAAGATATAACAGGTGTTCACGTGAATGCCTATCTCCTGCATATCGATTAGCCAAAACACAATCAATAATACCATTTGGTATTTTAAAAGGCACAATTTCAGTTGGTGGGGGAGGCTTCTCCACCACAATAGTGTTGGTGCGGTTCCCCACAAGCAACAAACCAAGAGCAGAGTTGTCCGTAGGGAAAAAGTTAAAATAGTAAAACAAAAACAGCACGTACAGTGTAAAGGTTTCGTTACGAATTTCACGTACTAATAGCGCTACACTCCCCGGCAACGGTGCCAGAAAATGGTCTTGATGACCCACAAGTGTAGGGGATCTATCATAGCCTTTTCGATAAGTAAGAGTGTCAAACCCAACGAGGAGCAGAAGGTATTGACAAGTGATCTTGAGGAAGGAATAACTGCAAGTACTCGAAGGTAACTTTTTATGGGTTTTCTAGTATAAGAAACGAGGAAATAAATGTAAGTAAATTAAATCGTGCCGAGGTGAAGCAAGTCTCCCAATCCTTTTAAACACAAAGGATAACCTGAGGGACTAAACTTATAAAGACTAAGGCGTTCCTGAGGACACACGGGAGAGATAGTTAAGTTCTTTCTCCATACTCTGTCTAGTACTATGTTTTGTATTGGTAAGTGTTTTGTGGGTGGATCTTAACTAGTGCACTGTCTAGGCTAAGACAAGTACACGCTTATGATTAATCCCTCTTGCAAGCATCCGCAAATACAAGAGAGAAATTAAGGCAAAGCCTAACCATAGCAATAAGCTTTAGGATCCAATACTCTCTCATGCAAAAGTATGTGAACTGGGGTTCAGGTTTCTGTCACTCCGGCAAACCGCCATAAGCATTCTTTATACACGATGCATTCCCCTAGGTCCTTAAAAAGCTGAAGTGTTATGTAGTCGAAGTTCACATAACACCACTAGAAGAATAACACCATAACTTAAATATCAATCAACACATATTACTTCAACATCATATGACTACTAACATCTAGACTCTTGTCGTGTCCTCAATAACTAATGGAACAACTCACAAGACATAAAATAGATCATGATCATACGTGATGAAATTATGATTAACAATATGGTCATAAAAATAACAAACACAATAGCATTCAACACAAAAAGTTATCAACACTGGTAGAGTAGAGGGGCTGAATAGTGCAAGGTACAACTCTGATTACAATGCTGAAGTAGATGGGGTGAAGGTGGAGATGGTGCTGGTGTTGGTGATGATGGTGATGATGATCTCGATGATGCCCGTGACGATGGTGATGACGATGAGGACGATCTCCCCTTCCAGGAGGAGTTCTCCCCGGTGCAATCTGCCTGCCGGAAAGGTCTTTTCTTCTTTGTAGGTTTCCGTCGTGGAGCGGCGGCAGAATCGCGAAAACTCTTCTGTCGCCGTAAATTTTAGGTCAATAGGGACTTATAGGCCAAAGGAGAGCACCGGAGGCTGGGCTCGTCACCCAGGCGGCCTCCTGGCGCGACCTAGGGGGGCCGCGCCAGCAGGTCGCATGGGTGGCCTGTTGCCCCCCTCCGGCCCTTCTTTGGCCTATCTTTGGGATCCGTTCGGAAACTTCTTCTCTCAAAATTTTAGCTCAATTGAACATGTTATGATATTGCAACTCTTCGTGCTATTTCCTCCGCTGAATCCCGCGTCTGCTGTTTCGGCACCAGAAAGTTGTAAACTGTGTAAAATAAGCCAAAACACCATAAGTACACCATCATAAAGTGAAATATATCAATGAATAGAGATAAATTATGATACAATATAGTGATGCATTTTGGACGTATCAATCACCCTGGAGGCTGAGTGGATGAAGAAGCACCAGCTACAGTGGGCTGCGTCTGAGGAGGAGACCAGCGATGACTCAGATGAGGAGTATGTTCAGGAGGAGACCGAAGACAGATGGCTATATTCTCTCCAGTTCGAGCTACCACATATGTCGTAGGTGTCCTCTCTGCCCTTTTTGGTGTCCTGATGCCAAAGGGGGGGGAGATTATAGGATTTTCTCGTTTTCTCGCTTTCGTGGTTATTTGATTTGTTGAACTTTAGCTGCTTTTGTTGTTTATCTTTGCTTTATGGGTGACATATGAGACGTCGAACTTTATCATATGGTGTGAGACATGTGCTATATCTTCCCTATCCTTTGTCTCATTATTATCTATCTTATTAATAGCTTGTGAGTCATATTACCTTGTGCCTTTATCTTCATGCTCACATGCTATGCCTTACTACCATTTATATTTATATACTCTTTTATGTAGCAAGGATGGCTTAGTCTATAAAATGTAGGCGGGTGTATTTTCCTTGGTTGTGTCTTGGTATGCACACACCCAAGGGGAGCTTCTCTCTAGTTTGTAGATTTTGGAGTTTGCATGTGCCTTATTGATACGTCTCCAATGTATCTACTTTTCCAAACTCTTTTTCCCTTGTTTCGGACTATAATTTGCATGATTTGAATGGAACTAACCTGGACTGACGCTGTTTTCAGCAGAATTGCCTTGGTGTTATTTTTGTGCAGAAATCAAAGTTCTCCAAACGTCCTGAAAATTTACGGGGAGCAGTTTTGGAAAATATCAAAAATACCTGCACCAGGATCCACCTTAGGGGGTGGGCAAGTGGGCCACAAGCCCCTGCTCCGCCACCACCCCCCTGGTGGCGGTGGGCAGGCTTGTGGGGCCCACAGGCACCTGCCACCCCCAACTCTAGCTCTATAAGTTGTCTTTCGTCCCAGAAAAAATTAAAAGAGAAGTTTTCATCGCGTTTTCGATACGGAGGCGCCGCCACCACCTGTTCTTCATCTGGAGGGCAGATCTGGAGTCTGTCTTGGGCTCCGGAGAGGGGAAATCGTCGCCATCGTCATCATCAACCTTCTTCCCTCTCCAATTCCATGAAGCTCTTCGTCGTTCGTGAGTAATCTATTCGTAGGCTCGCTGGGCGGTGATGAGTAGGAAGAGATCTATCATGTAATCGAGTTAGTTTTGATGGGGATTGATCCCTAGTATCCACTATGTTCTGAGATTTGATGTTGCTACTACTTTTCCATGCTTAATGCTTGTCACTAGGGTCCGAGTGCCATGATTTCAGATCAGAAATTATTATGTTGTCACCAATATGTGTGTGTTTTAGATCCGATCTTGCAAGTTGTAGTTACCTACTATGTGTTATGATCCGGCAACCCCGGAGTGACAATAACCGGAACCACTCCCGGTGATAACCATAGTTTGAGGAGTTCATGTGTTCACCAAGTGCTAGTGCGTTGGTCCAGTTCTTTATTAAAAGGAGAACCTTAATATCCCGTAGTTTCCTTTTGGACCCCGCTGCCACGCGAGGGATGGACAATAGATGTCATGCAAGTTCTTTTCCCTAAGCACGTATGACGACACACGGAATGCATGCCTACATCACATTGACAAACGGGAGCTAGCCACATATCTCTCCGTGTTATAGCTGTTGCATGATGAATATCATCCAAACAAATCAATGACCCATTGCCTACGTTCCTAATGTTGCTACTGTTGTTACTTGTCTTGCTCTGCTACTACTACTGTTGCTACTGTTGTTACTTGTCTTGCTCTGCTGCTACTACTGTTGCTACTTGCTACTGTTGTCACTATTGTTGTTCCTTGCCACTGCTATTGCTCGTTACACTACCGTTACTCGTTACTTTTCTGTTACAATTGTGCTTGCAGATACTAATCTTTCAGGTGTGGTTGAATCTGACACATTCAGCTGCTAATACTCGAGAGTATCCTCTCACCTCCTTCGGGCGATCTGCAAATTGGGTCGAATACTCTACCCTCGAAAACTGCTGCGAACCCATGCGCTGGTGGGCCATCAACAACATTCTTCTAGTCTCATTACTGGGGAGTGCTATCAGCATTCTTCTGGTGCCGTTGCAGGAGAAGGTTAGTTGTTATAAGCATTCATCTAGCTAACACTAGAGATTGCAGGATCAACACTTTTCTGGAGCCACTACCAGGGAAGCACAGCTAACGTCAGCATTTTTCTGGCACCGTTGTCGGTGAGGTATTGCTATATTCTATGAGTCACTTGGGATTTATATCAGCTAATCACTATGAAGAATCTGAAGAATCCAAAGACCAAAGTCTTGCCCACAAGTACGAGGGGAGGTAAGGAATTGCCATCTAGCTCTGCACTTGATTCACCTTCAGTTATGAGTAAGTTTGCGACTTCACCTCCTGCTAGAAATCTTGATATGTCGCATGTGCTTGATGATGCTTGTGATACTACTGCTAGAGATTCTATGCTTGATACTATGCCTGATGATACTATGCTTGACACTATGCCTGATGATGCAATGCTTGATACTATCCTTGATACTGCTAGAGATGTTATGCTTGATACTGCTAGAGATACTATGCTTGATACTGCTTTGCCTGGTGATGCTAGAGATGCTACTATGCCTGATGATGCTATGCTTGATACTGCTAGAGATACTCCTTTTCATAATGTTCCACTAGGAGCGTTCCTTGATAATCATATTGCTAGAGTTACTACCAATGCTCGTGATGCTTCTGATACTGTCGATGCTATTGAGATAGAACCTGCTTTTCCTCCTGCTAGATCTAGCTCTCCTAGATATGAATTGCCTGTTATACATGAGGGTTACGTTATGGAGGGAGAGATAGCTGAGGATTTTCTTGCGTGTAAGGATGCCTATGACGCTGAGAAATTAGTTCTCAAGTGGAAAGAAAAATCTCGGGAAGTTAGGATGAAAAATGACCCGAAGTTTGCCACTTCGCCTATCTTTGTCACCGATAAGGATTATGAATTCTCTGTCGATCCTGAGATAATCTCTCTAGTCGAATCTGATCCATTTCACGGTTATGAGTCTGAGACGGTCATAGCCCATCTTGCCAAACTATCCGAAATAGCCAACCTTTTCACTAATGAGGAGAAGATCCGCCACTACTATATCCTTAAGCTGTTTTCTTTCTCTCTAAAGGATGACGCTAAAGCCTGGTTCACCTCTCTTGCTCCTGGATGTGTGCGTAGTCACCAGGAGATGGTCGATTACTTCTGTGAGAAATATTTCCCTGCCCATAAAAAGCAAGCTGCCTTGCAGGAAATATACAACTTTGCCCAACTCCAAGAAGAGAGTCTTCCACAAGCTTGGGGGAGGCTCGTCCAGCTACATAATTCTTTGCCTGATCACCCTCTTAAGAAGAACAAGATACTTGATCTCCTCTATAACGAAGTTACCGATGCCTCTAGAGACTATCTAGATAGTTGTGCCGGTTGTGTTTTTAGGGAACGAACTATAGAACAAGCTGAGACCTTGCTGAATAACCTCTTGATCAACGATAATGCTTGGACTATTCCCGAACCACCTCCTAAGCCAACTCCTAAGAAGAGAGGTATTCTATTCCTCAGTCCCGAAGATATGCAAGAAGCCAAGAAATCTATGCAAGAGAAAGGCATTAGATCTGAAGATGTCAAGAATCTACCACCTATCGAAGAGAACCACGGTCTCGATAACCCGATACAGGTAGTAGAAGTGAATTCTCTGCGTAGGTTTGACGGGAGTGATATTCCTTTTGATAAACCTGCTAGCCTATGCTTTGATGAATTTGACAACTTTGTTGCCAAACAACAGAGTTTCAATGATTATGTTAGCAGACATTTGGAACAAAGTACTCGTATGCTTAGCCATCTAAGTGCTTGTGTAGACAGAAATGTCAATGCTCTGAAGCTTCTGAGTAAACATGCCTCAATGATTACTACTCAGGTAGAACAAGTACTTAAAGCTCAGAATGACCTGATCAACGAATTAAATGACAACTCTGTCAGAGTCATTACTAGAGGAGGCAAAATGACTCAGGAACCTTTGTATCCTGAAGGTCATCCTAAGAGAGTTGATCAAGATTCTCAAGGAGTCAGTGCTGATACACCTAGTCATCCTAAGGAGAAGAAGAAGGATGATAGAAACCTGCACGCCAGTTCGCCAAATACTATCACACCTGAAGAACCTAATGATATTTCTGCGTCTGATGCGGAAACACAATCAGGTGATGAACATGAACCTGGTAACAATATGGACAGTGATGTTCATAATAATGCTCAACCTAGCCATGATGAGGATGTGGAGATTGAACCTACGGTTAATCCTGATAACCCACAACCTAAGAAGTACGACAAGAATGACTTTACTGCTAGGAAGCATGGTAAAGAAAGAGAGCCATGGGTTCAGAGACCTATGCCCTTTCCTCCTGAGCCATCCAAGAAAAAGGATGATGAGGATTTTGAGCGCTTCGTTGAGATGATAAGACCCGTCTTTCTGCAGATGCGGTTAATTGATATGCTCAAGATGTCTCCGTATGCCAAGTACATGAAAAATATCATGACTAATAAACGGAAGATACCAGATCTTGAGATCTCCACCATGCTTGCCAATTACACTTTCGAAGGTGGAACTCCTAAGAAACTTGGTGATCCCGGAGTGCCCACTATACCTTGCTCCATTAAAGAAACTACGTAAGAACTTCCTTGTGTGACCTTGGAGCCGGTGTTAGTGTTATGCCACTCTCTCTTTATCGTAGACTTGAGTTGGATAAGTTGACGCCCACTGAAATTTCTCTACAAATGGCCGACAAATCAACTGCTTTCCCTATCGGCGTTTGCGAGGATGTGCCTGTTGTGGTTGCTAACACCACTATCTTAACAGACTTTGTTATCTTGGATATTCCCGAGGACGATGCCATGGCTATCATCCTCGGAAGACCCTTTTTAAACACTGCAGGGGCTGTTATAGATTGCAACAAAGGCAATGCCACTTTCCATGTCAACGGTAATGAGCACAAAGTGCACTTTCCGAAGAAATGATATCCAGTACATTGCATCAATGCTATCGAAAAGACTTCATCGATTCTCATTGGGACCTTTGAATGCCCTATTCCTCGTGTCAAGATGAAGTATGATTTTTTTGTTGGGGAGATCCATATCCCCATTGAGGTGACTTAGTGGCTATTCGAAAATTCTCCGTTCTCTCTTGCAATTCGAGAAGGTTTTGTCATAAGGACTTGATCAATCCCATTGATGGATTTCTTTTGATAACCATGAAACGGATGAATCAGAGAGTCACAATACCTCTGTTTTGAGTCTTCATTTTCTGTTGCTTAGAGGAAAAATGATAGAATTAGCTTAGTTTTTCCTGTTTTCTGTTTTAGCGTCCCGGAGAAAATTACCTCGAAAATAAAAAGTTCTCCGATGGTCGTGAAAATTTAGTATGATTTTTTCTGGAATTTTTGAAAATTTCTGGGCCTGAGAGCTGGTCAGGGGGCCTGACCAGTGGGCCACAAGCCCCCCCACCATCACCTACCCCCCTCGTGGCGGGGTGCAAGCTTGTGGGGCCCACAGGCACCCCCTCCACTCACTCCAGCTCTCAGCCTCTTCTTCCACCTCCAGAAAAAATTGTTTCGCAACTCAAACCCATGTTCTTGCTCATTTGGCTGTGATTTTCGATCTCCTTGCTCAAAGCACCATTCTCCGAACTGTTTTGGGGAAATCGCTCCTTGGTAAGTGACTCCTCCATTGGTCCAATTAGTTTTTGCTCTAGTGCTTTATCCTTCGCGAATTCTTACTACCTTGGTGACCCTGTTCTTGAGATATAAAAGTTGATTTTAGCTGGTCCCAAGTAGTTTTAGCGCGTGATACTTTCTCTAGGCACTAGTAGGAGTAGTTGCTACAAGGTATGGTTGGTCCTCATTCACTTTTCTCTTGAACTTCAAAAATTTCAGCAAAAGGAAATTATGTTCAGGAGGAAGTTTCATGGTGGTTCCTCAAGTAAGAAGGGTCCCCGTCTCTCCTTTCGGGAGCCCGAACCCTTTCAACTAAGGGACGCACCGGTACAACCATGTGAATGGCCTGCCGATGAGTTCATGATCGAAGCAGGCTTCAAGGATGAGTTTGATGCACTTGTCCTCAATGCCGGGTTAGAAGAGTTCCTCTTAGACAAATGTGAACATTATGCTATGCTCACTGCCTCTTTCGTGCGTAGATTTAAATTTTTAGCTGGCCATGAGTCATCCATACTGTTTGATCTGTACGATAAATCCTATACCGTGGGTCTGGAGGATTTCAATAGCATTTGCAAGATACCCGATGGAGGTAGTGTTATTGATCCTCCTAAGTAGACGTACTCGTTCCGGGGGTCGTCGCGGACGTCGTTGTCGTCGTGGCACTCGGGTCTCGTCGGATCCATGAAGGAGGGAATCGCGCACGTGGCGGCGGCAAACAGCAGCACAAGCAAGCGACGGAGGCCACGGCTACAAGCGGCAGCAACTAATATCGAGCTACGGCGTCTAGCACTAGTAGCAACACTCGGCACAGCAGCTAGCAAGCAACATCTACTAACAACATAGTAGCAAACTACAAGCAGCAGCAACACGCATCAGCAGGGCAGCAGCAAACAATAGCAGCTACAGGCAAGCAACTAACCTAGCAGCAGCAAGCTTGCAACCGGCTAGGCACGCAACGCACAAACAACAGCAACCTACAGCGTCAAGCACAACAAACAGCAGCGGCGGCAAGGCAAAGCGGCGCATCAGCAGCATCAGCAAAACAGCGAGCTCGGCACACAACGACAGCAGGAAATGGCAATGGCTAGGGCAGGAGCAAGCGCAGCAACACAACAGCAAAGAGCATGCATCATCAAAACGCAGCAGCAACAGCACAGTGACGGCTTCAGCAACAGGTGGCGGTCGTCCTGATGGTGGAGCTCCGAACATGGGGCACAGGGGAGAACGGCGAGGCGGGTCGTCGTCCTGGTGGCGACCGGGGAACCTTCGGCGACGGCACCATGGCGGGTCGCATCTCCGGCGAGAGGTCGAGGCCATGGCAGGGCGGCTTCTGCGGGGCCTGGGGCGAGGCGGCGCACTGCTGGTCGCGCGGGGCTGGAGGCGAGCACGCGGACGAGGGGCGAGGCCGAGGCCGAGGGCACGGCCATGGCGGCGGGGCCGGAGCTGCGCAGCTGAGGCCGTGGCCAGCGACGGCGCGCAGGGTACGGCGAGCCAGCACGGCGGGCGTGGGCCACGGTGCAGGGCTCCTGCCGGCGGGGCGCAGCGGTAGGGCTGTCGGCGGCAAGGGGCTGGGGGGGTGGAGCGCGGGGGAAGAGGGAAATGGGAGGAGGATCGAGGCCTGGGGAGGGGAGGACAGCGCGAGGAGGAAGACGACGCGGGGAGGACAGAGGGATCGAGCGAGGGAAGGCCTCCCTCGCATGCTAGGGTTGGAGGCCCGGGTGGGCCGCTTGGGCCTTGGGTGCTCCTCATCCCCTCTCTTGGTTTTTCTCCTTTTAAAAAAAACAGAAAACAACCGCAAAAGAAAAAAAAAAAGGTTTTTAATAAAAATAAAAATAAAATGCCTTTTAAATAGGGGTTTAAAACGGGAAACTTCGGCAACCGCAAAAACGAAATAAGAGAGGAGAGGGGGAGAGCTACTATCGCACTACGACTCGGTTATCACTCGAAGCACAACACTCAAAACACCACACGTGACAGACGATGCAAGATGCCATGCATGAAGCGACGATGCAACAAATAAAACTAATCACACGACGGAAACGGAAAGAAAGGGGGATCTTCTGGAACGTCGGTCTCGGGATGTCACAAATTGGGAGGTGGATCTCCGGGCAGAGAGGAGAGGGAGGTGGCGCCGGCAGCCGCCACCCGTGTTGGGGTCGCTCGACGGGGTGGCGGCGGATCGAGGGGAGGCGGGGTGGGAGACGGAGGCGGGGTGGAGAGACGAGACGGGAACAGGGGGGTGACGACGTTGGGTGGGAGACGGAGGTGGGGTGGAGAGACGAGATTAGGGGAGGGACTGGATCGGTCTGGGTGGGAGCGGGACGAGGGCAGGGTTTGCGTTTTTTTTTGCATTTAGAAAGTGAAGGGCGGGCACACAACATTTGGATCAGTTGGATCAGTTGGCGGAGATCATCTAGAGTGGGGCTGACTGCCCTGCCACGTTATTGATCCGGGAAAAGGAAGTTTTAGCCAATAGGGAATCAACAAATAAAATTGTGTTTGTTTACACTATTACTTTTGATAAAATAAAAATGTTAATATTTAGAAAATTTTCTCAAATATTTTCCCACACCTTCTAGAAATGATGAACCAATACCATGTCAAATTTCATATTCTATAGACCTTATTTACATTTTCAAAAAATGAAATATTCAATATTTCCATTTTTCGAGTGCCCAAAATGAGTTTTTTTGTGAAGGACTTGCATATATTTGTTGAAAAATTGGACCAAATCATTTTTCTAAAGTACTAGGCCATATTTAATGTACAATTAACCCAATGGTTGGGTGTGAAAAGCTTTTATCCACCTCTCTTGAAAAAGACAAATTTTCGTCGATTCAGTTAGAAGCGGGTCAAATTTAAACTGTAGCTCCATTGTAGTTTTCTCTTTATTTTTTCCAAAAATCATTTATAGGTACAATAGTATCTATTTTATTAGAGAAACACCAAAAGTTTCCAAGATTCAACCACTAGATAGGAACGGTCATACCCGCCGTTCTGACCGCATTATGAAATGGGCATGAACAATTCAAAAAAATTGGAAAACCTTTGCATTGTGTCATTATATGCGTTAAAAGTTACGAGGTAAAATAATAAACTTGTAGTATGGCAATTATTTTTAAAAAGTGTTCTTAGAAATGACCTATCATGTGTGAAGATTCATGGCTTTCAAGCCAAATGATCAATCTTATGGCCACACTCATGGCATAGTTTGTTCAAATGATCTCATATTATGCACAAGGGTGAGTATTGGAAGGGCAAACAATGTTGCCTAAGGAAGTTTCCATTTTCTTTGGACGGAAAATTCATTTTCCATTTTTCGAGTGCCCAAAATGAGTTTTTTTGTGAAGGACCTACCATATATTTGTTGAAACATTGTACCAAATCATTTTTTAAATACTAGGACATATTTAATGTACAATTGGCCCAAAGGTTGGGTGTAAAAATCTTTTATGCACCTCTCGTGAAAAAGACAAATTTCCTCGATTCAGTTGGAAACTGGTCAAATTTGAACTACAACTGCATTATAGTTTGTTGTTTATTTCTTCCAAAAACCATTGATAGGTACAAAAATATATATTTTATCAGAGAAACACCAAAAGTTTTCCAAGATTCAACCACTAGCTAAGAACGGCCATACCCGCCGTTTTGACCACATTTTGAAATGGGCATGAAATTATTTTAAAAAATCAAAAAATGGAAAACTTTCATATTGTGTCATTATATGTGACCAAGTTACAAGGAAAAATAAGTAATACGACAATTATTTTTAAAAAGTGTTCTCAGAAATGAGCTATCATGTGTGAAGATTCATGGCTTTCAAGCCAAATGATCAATCTTATGACCACATTCATGCCATAGTTTGTACAAATGATATAATATTGTGCACAATGGTGTGTCTTGGAATGGCAAGCGATATTGCCTAAGGAAGTTTTCATTTTCTTTGGACGAAAAATTCATTTTCCATTTTTCGAGTGCCCAAAATTAGTTTTTTGTGAAGGATCTACCATATATTTGTTGAAAAATTGTACCAAATCAATTTACTAAAATACTAGTACATATTTAATGCACAATTGACCTGATGGTTAGGTGTCAAAAGCTTTTATCTACCGCTCCTAAAAAAGACAAATTTCCGCCGATTCAGCTCGAAGCGGGTCAAATTTGAACTGCAGCTGCATTATACTTTTCTCTTTATTTTTCCCAAAAATTATTTTTAGGTACATAAGTATCCATATAATCACAGATACATGGTGTGGTGGCAAGACATTGAGGTTTGGATGGTGTGTGAGGGCCCCAACTCTAGAGCGTGTAAACGAGCATGCCAACCGCGTGGTCACCGCGTGACTGTCACATTGCCGCACGTTCTGGGCAGCCTAGGCATGTGTGGTGGGTTGGTCACTCCCCCTTTAAGTGTTAGTAAGAATAATACAAGATAAAAATCTCACGAGGAGACTGAAATAAGCTCAAACATGAATTAGCAGCCAAGTGTTTGATTAGCGGTGGAGGAAATTCACAAGGCCAATGGGCCTGATTTTTGGGTGAGGACAATCATCTACTAGCGAGACTGTCTTGGAAAATTTTCAGCTCAAATGAAGGAGCCTAGGAGGCACTTGCTTTGCAAAGTACCACACTGGGCAGAAATATGGATGTCGAAGCTGGGCTCAAATGAATGAATGTATTGATCTACAATTTGGTGGAGGATGGTGATTTGGGCATAGGAAAGTAGTGTAAAAAATTTATACCATTTGGAGATGCCAAAGTGGCACTTCCTTCACAATGCTCTTCAATGGACAGAAACTTGTAAAAATTATAGAGAGGAATTGGATAAATTAAATGAGCTCACATTTCGTGTAGATAAGTTACACATGTAGGAACATGCCCTGGTAAATTATCAGCAGTAATTGGAAAATCTAAAATATATTTGCTCTACAAACTGAAAATATGACCAGAATAAAACATTGGATGATGAGCTCACATGGATTACTGGATAGAGCTCAAATTTTGTAGAGAGTGATCATTTGGGCATATAGAATATTTGGAAAAATCTTAGATCATTTGGATATTCATAGCTAGTACGTCCTTCACAAACTTCTCTCTGGGTAGAAAATTTGGAAATTTGCTAAGGAAGATTTAATAGGAAAATAGAGCTAAATATTGGCATGTGGCAATTATTTGTATATGGAAGATAGCCAAAAAAAGTTTGCGGGCAATAGGAGGTGTGTAGGTAGCACTTGCTTTACAATGTGCCAATCTGGACAGAAAATAGAAATTGAAGTTGTGCTCACATAAATGATTGGCTGGAGCTAAAATTTGGAGAAGTATGATAATTTGGTCCTATGAAGACACTGTAAACATTTCATACCATTTGAATAAACAAAACTGGTACTTCCTTCACAATGCTCTCCACTAAAGAGAACATTGGAAAAAATATTGAGGGATATTGGCTAAATTAAATGAGCTAAAATTTGGTGGAGGGAGGTTATATGGCCAGGGTCATGTTCTGGTACATTTTCATCATTTATAAAGCAATATAAAATGTAGTTACTTCACAAACTAAAAATATTACCAGAAACAAATATTCAATGGTGAGCTCACGTGGATTGTTAGATCGGGCTAAAATTTTGTGGAGAGCTATTATTTTGGCATATATAAGATGTGGCAAAATTTCAACTCATTAGGTTACTCGCGGATAGTACTTCCTTCACAAAGCTTCTAGGTGAACAAAAACTTTGGAAATTTGGTGAGAAAGATTTACTTGGCAAATGGACATGAATTTTTTCAGGAGGCAATGATATGGATAGGAAAGAGTGCCCAAAATTTTTGTGGGAAATTATGCAAATATAAATAGCACTTCCTTCACAAAGTGCTATTCTAAATAGAATATGAAAATGAATATTGCTGAATTATTTTTGAACTAGGGAAGGAAGGGTTTTGACATATTTGAGGAGTATATGATCCAAAGAATTTATGAGAATTTTTGGAGAATTTTGGAAATGACAGAATAGTAGGTTGCTTCACAAACTAGGGCAAAAATTGACACATAGGCAAACCTGATGATGTGGCGCCTAGTCATAGCTATGACCATCTATATTGGTCGTAATTAGCTAGAAATTTGACAGCGGACGAGTGCTATCTGCTTTACGACCATTTCGAAAGGAAATTACGACCTTTTTTAACCAAAGTGGTTGTTATTGTTTAGGGTTGGAGCATCCCGATCAGCTTACGACCAATTGATCTCAAATGGTCGTAGATTTACGACCATTTCTGCTAGGGTCACTGCTAGAAGGTCACTAGTTGACATATTTCTTGTAGTGATATCTCATGGGAAAATATCCTTAAAGTATGTAGCATCATTACACTCCATGATCATACCGCCTTCACATCGTGCACATCGAATTTCATCACTAGAAATCTATAGCCAATGCTATGCTTCGCATAGCCTAGAAAAATGCAGTCCACAGTCTTTGGTCCCAACTTATGCTTTTTGGGTATCGTCATGTTGACTTTTTCCAAATAGCCCCTAGTGCACAAATAAGAGAGTGTATTTCTTTTCTTCTTGAGTTTCTCATAGGGAATGGTTTCGTTGTCCTACATGGGAACTTTATTCAGGACATGACATCATGTCAATACAGCAACCCCACCCCATTCCTTGGATAAACCTGACGAATGACGTTGAGCAAATATATTAGAGTACGGGTTTTTCATTCGGCAACCTCATTTGACTGGGTGAGTAGGGAGGTGTCCTTTCATGAATAATACCATGTTTTGCACATAATAAATCAAAATCGTTAGAAAATTACTCTCCACCTTGATCAGACTGAACTCATTTTATTTTATTTTCAAGTTGGTTCTCAACTTCTTCTTTGTAGATTTTAAAATAGTGTAGCGCCTCATCCTTAGTATTTAACAAATAAACATAGCAGAATCTAGTGGAGTCTTCAAAGTTGTGAGAATCTAGATTATGAATCATATCCGAGCTCCATTGGTAGGATCGTGAATTGTAGAATCATAACTATCAAGATCGTAGAAACTTATATTCTATTAGCAAAACCATAGAATCGAAGGGGCTAGTTTGGATCATAAGTCCCGAGAACCCTTGTTAATCAACATCCTGAAAATTTTCTTTTCATCTTTAGTCAACACACCATTCATCTTGCGGAGACCTAAATGTATGAGCTCTAATGGTGCCAGATGTCTCCCCTTCGCAGCCTTGTGAGGCTTACGAGGTTACTTAGCTTGCACACATGCATGGCACTTAAAGCCCTTGGCTAAAGTGAAACTCAAGATTAAATCCGTATTAGCTACCCATGTTATGCAATCATAATTAATGTGACAAAGACATGAATGCCAAACCTCATATTCGTTCACATTAGAATCAATTTGGTTCACAATGTTATTACAAAAATCCGCTAAGGAAAGGCAGAACAAGCCTCCACAATCATATCCTTTTCCAACAAACAGTCCATACCGAGATACAACTACTTTTTTGGAGTCGAATACTTATAAAACCCTTCTTTACTTAGAAGGGATCCACTAACGAGATTGTTCTTGATAGCGGGGTCATGTTGCACGTTCTTTAGTTGCAGGATCTTTCCCGAAGTAAACTTCAGATCTACCATGCCAACACCATGAACAAAAGCATATGAGCCATTCCCATTAGGACACATCAATCTCGTGCGACCTAGTAAGAAGAGAACAATGACACATCAGTATAGACATGAATATTTTTCCTGGAGTCAACCCACCAATCGATGGACTGACAAACTCAAAGTATAGTAAACAAATTATCATACCGGGTTTCCCAATCATTGTTGCTCATAGTCACATTAACATACTTGGAGTCCTATCCTAGCTTCTTGTACTTGTGCGGGCACTTGTCTGCCCAATGTTCCTCAAAACCACAAGTAAAGCAACCATCTCTATTTTTGTGTTTATTCATACACTTATTCTTGAAGGTAGTATTCTGCTGGACAAAGTTCTTTCCCTTGAACTTGTGCAAATTCTTCTGAACCACATTAGCACTAGAAGAACCCTTTGCCACTTACACGTGTGAGTCCTTTGCTCTTGAGTTCCGCTCAACACTTAGATGACGAATGAAATCCTCAACGGGGAATTCACATCTCAAGTGCTTAAGAGAAGTAGCAAAGTTCCTCCATCCAAGAGGGAGATTTGCAATAATGCAACCCGTGACAAACTTGTCCGATAACTCACACTTCAAGAGCTCCAACTCCTTACCAAGGCAATGAATCTCATGACCTTGGTCCAGACTAGGACGATTATCAACCATTCTGTAATCATGGAACCACTCCATAGCATACGGTTCGCTTTTAGCATCAGTTGCGCCGAACTTAGCTTCGATCACATCCCACAAGTTTTTGACAACGCGCATATGGAGATATGCATCGATCAGCTTGTCTCCGTTCACAATCGAAATGACTCCCACAAAGAGAGTGGTGGCCTTCCTGAACGCCTTCTCGTGTTTACGAGAATTCATTCTCGCCGGATCCACATCGCCGACCCAAATCATGTTCATGTATGTGAGCCACAAGGTGGTCCTCGTCTGCCAACACTTAAAATGTGTTCCGATAAACTTTTCCGATTTTAGTGTAGCGACCAAGCCATGAAACGAAAAGAGCCTACAATAAAGTTTTTAGATTGTTGTAAATGTTAGCACTTTCCTGATTAGACTAATCCACGAGTAAATAATAAGCATGGTATGTACGGTATGCACTTCATACCGATACATAAGCATACTAGTACGTACAATACATAAAAACATAATATCTATGAACATGACATATATGGCTACCACGAGAACGAGTAAATGAGGGATGAATAAATCATACCCTCCAGTTTGCCAAGCCAATGCAGCAGCGGCAGCAGTAGCCTCGGCATCGTCTATGGCCTTCTTCTTGGCGGCGGGCTGTCGTCAACCATGGTGTCGATATAGAGGAGGTAGTCAAAGCAGAGGTGGATGGAAATGGGGACGAATCCAGACCAGACGCACCGAGACGCTCAACAAAAACCTTATTGCCATTCTCTCGGGCAGGATCTCAAACGAGAGGGTTTCAGAGGCACATGCTCTCCCGACCAACCGTGCACGCGGTCATCTGGATGGGGTCACCGGAAGTAGCACATTGAGAGGAACAGTAGAGGACAGCTAGGGCTGTACAGAGAGGGAGAGAGTGAACGAATTAGGTTACACTCCACAGTCGGCGCCTCCTTATATAGGTTGACGGATAGATGGGCCTGATCGAGGCCCATGGCCGAGTTCGCGAACAACCTACATCCAACGTCTCGGATAGTGACACTTTCGTTTAGTGACTCGTTAATTAATCCATAATTAATTAACCATTTCTAACTTTCAAAAATAAGCCTCGGCTCGTCTTATTCCCGTAACTCGCAGCACGCGCATGTCGTGACGAGGCAAGGCGAGCGACGGAGGAGGAGCGTGCGTGTATAACTCCTCTTCCGTAGCTCCCTATGGCAGGTGATAGAGCATCCCTTATAAAGTGGTATCGCTCTTATTACTGTAGTAGTGTGGTACTAAACTTCTCATCACTTGCGGGACACTCACATGGGCCATAGAGATTAACGAGGGATTATTATCTTATATCGGCATCGTCCATATCATCCCATGCTCTTGCGCCACCTTGTGGTGCTGCAATCGACCCCTTCACACACTGGCATCGTGCTGCCGCCTCAGAAGGAGCGGCGTCGTGGTTGAGTGCCTCCGTGCATACTCGCTTGATGATCAAAAGAACGGCCATGCGACGGTTTGTTCTTATTGTGTCGTCAGTTGCTCTTGATTAGCACATATGCTCGTGCGTTGCAATGAAAGGTATATTTAGTGTGTTAAGTGAAATATCTGTCAACATAGTCCAACAACATTTAAAATGTGCCCGACCACGATAGAGAGACGTACACTAAGGTTTAGCAGAAATTCATATCCATAGTACATTAAAAAGGCATGCTACAAAGATAATACTTTTGATACGACACATCTTAAAAAGCATAATTTTCAATTTTTTTAATAGCCAAGCATTATTTGTAAGTTGAAGTAATGTTTGAAATTTACACCAGGTCATGAAAAAAATCTCAATTAAAGGATTATGTTAAATGTGTTCATATTTCTTTTAATCTCGTGGTTTTTTGTATCCTCGCTCCGTTTATTCTCTTCTTTCTTTATTACTACTTTATGTCCATTGAAACCGATCATTCACACTCCCTCTGATCCATATAGATCCTTCTAACATACTTCATATTTATAAGGATTATATAAAAAATTATATCGTGTGTTAGCATTTTCTAAAATACACCATTGAATTAATTAGGTTAATTAAGATTATGCATTAAATAAAATTTTAAATTGGTTAACAGGAAAAACTAATATCACGGTAAAAACTATGCATTTTTCTTATTAAATTACATATAAAAATTATTTTAATCCGAGTTATGGTAGCAAAGTTATAGGATGATCATGGGCAACATATTCTTTTATAAATAATAAAAACCCATGGATTTAAGCGGGCCAGAAACAAAGTGAACTGGGTATACACCGAATACTAACCAGCGCCCAAGAGCGCAAGATACCAGCTATTGTAGTTGGGCCAAAGCCGAACAAAAAGAAGCACTTAGTGTTAGACCGGGTTATTTAAAGGAAAAATCAGTGAGTTCATTTATAAAAGTGTACCAAGGAAAGGAAAAATATACTTCATACTTTATTAATAGGTATAAATGTAGATATATATATTCTACATGTATGATAAGGTGTTGTAGAGCGAAAGAAAAATAGACAAATAAATAATTTAAATGATTTAATAGTCTCATTGCAATATGCGTCATTTGAGCTCGGATGAACAGTACATTTACAAATATTCTCAGCGCTTGCAAATTTACATCCCGAAATAACATTCGTGGAAGTCATAGCAAAAAGACAAAACAACACTCTAAAATGCTTTCATAAATAGCAGTTTTGGAGTGTCGATTTTGTTTTTCTACCACGACATCCACGATTGTTATTACGGGACGAAATTTTCTAAGAACTGAGAACATTTGTCAAATTTTGGAATGAACTTTAACTATTTTTTGATTTTATTTTTCATGGAGGAGCATATAAGCTCGAGCTGAGAATAGATGTATTTTGTATAAGACCCATTTATATACACGATGATTGAATGTTGAAAAGACACCTTTTTTTTCTAACAGACATCTTCGAAAAGACATCTCTCTAGTATAATTAATTGCATGTTTTATTTCTGAGCACCTGTGGACAAAAGGCCGAGGAGGCAAGGACTCTTGTTGGAACATCCGTCTGTTTCGCTGCCGCCAAATTTACTGCTAAAGCTTATTTACTCCCTTACGAAAAGGTCATCTCGTACAAGTGCGTACCACTTTCTTGTGTACAGTACTCAGCATGCACGGTACTGTAGAAGTAGACCATCATTGCACGGTACTGTATGCATGTACTAGCACGGTCCCTGAACGTGTCACCTAGATAGCTAGCCACACTGGTTAGGCCTGATCGGACTGCACTCCACATCAGCAGGTGCACGGCATGGCCGGCCGCTGCTGCCCTATACCCGTCCGTCTGCAGGCACGCGTAGCAGCTAAGTATGTAGACACTGGACTACTGTCTACTGGAGAAAAAGGTTTACCTATACTGGCCTCGCCGCTGGCTGCAGCATGCTGGCTCACGAGCAGCGGCCCAGACCTCCACTGGTTGCCGAATGGACACGCCCGGCTGTTGCCGGCGAGGTACCGAGAGCTGTGAGTACTGATGATTGCTGAGTGTGTCAGCTTCGAGTGTTGTGAGCTTCCGTTTTCCGATCTTGGCCGTTTCGTTGTATAGGTTTGAGCTTGTTTGCCATGCTTGCCGTGATCTTTTACAGTGGAATTAGCTAAAATGAAGGGGTAAACCGTCAATACTAGAAGGGTAGTGCGTGCTTTGTCGCACCGCTTATGTTTTTAAGGTTGTACATGTTTTATTTTTACGTAGTAATTTTTTTGAAGTTTTGAAAATTATTTACGTGGTAGTTGGTTTGGCGTGGGAGATACAATGGTCTGTGTTTTTTATCAGATTTGCTACTCTTAGGAACAAACTTTAAGGAATCATCGTTACATATGGATATGTCAATTTATGGTTAGAGGTTATGAAAAGAATAGGCCAACGATGAAAATCAGGAAAGCGATTGGTGGGAGAATATTTGATATGACCAATCCATAATGTATAGTTCATGAATGTATCATTTCTTAATTATGGTGTTTGGATGGATCTTTTTGACCGTATGGTTGCATGACGTGTTTATTTTAATGCAAATACATAAAAAAATTACTTACGTTGGCTAAACATACTATGTGTGACGCATTTGTTTGTTAACCAACTCCACACCACCTAGTACTTACCAAGAGACTCATTCATCGAGAGACCCCACCACGAAGCCTTGGGTCAACGAACTAATCAATTGCGTATTCAATTCAAATTGAATATCGGAGTTGAATGAAGGGGCTTTAAAATAAAGAAGCTTAACAATGTTAGAGTATTTATTGGCACATCCAAGGATGGACCTAGTCAAAATCAAGAATCAGAATTTTATATATGAATCAAAAGGATAAGCTCTAAAATTAGGAAGCATGGTGTATTAAAAAATAAATGAAAGAGGTCCTTATGAAATTGTTGTGTCGGGAACCCGAGCCTAAGCCACATGAATCCAGCTTGTAACACATCATACCACTTTGTGGCCTCACACACGGTAATCACCACGGCTGCCACCTTACCTTGGTCGAGACTGTTTGCGTCTTTTGGCTCACGTATATGGTCATGACGCTAGCAATCATATGTCAAAGAACCCGGATCGACATGACTAGTTATAAACCCAAGTGGCACAACTGTATACGAACAGTCATACATAACCGAACAATGCAGGTGTCGGTCATCAGTGTGTGTAGACGAGTCGTAGCAAGCTACATGGACCCCATTACACCATGTGACATTTCCCCGAAGGGACAAACACAACAACAAAGAAGGATACATGCCGATCAATCAATGTGTCCGGAGCAATAGCAAGCTACCAAGACTCGGTGGAAGCACAAAGAGGCATTTTATTGTAGAGCAGGCTACCATAGGTGCACAACTAGGTGTCGAATCCCACACATACCAATACATTTCAAACATACACACATTATACACGTTATGTGAAGATACAATATGGCATCACAACATAACTCTATAATAGATTATTTATTTAAAAAGGCTCTGAAGAACCAACATACTATACTGTTATAAATAATAGGGGGTCACATGACCCAACATTCAGAGCATACAAACAACAAGCGGAAGTTACATGTCTGGGTACAGACATCTACTAAAAGCGGCTCGAAGAGCCTGAAAAGCTACAACGACTCTACCAAAGGAGCCACACCTCTGTCTGGGATTCCCAAGCTAAACCGGTCAATATCATACTTCGCGTAGGAAACCAACAGTGAGACTGAAGTCTCCTCTGCAAAAACATAATTAAGCAACCGTGAGTACAAAGGTACCCAACAAGACTTACATCAGAACTATCTACATATGCATCATTTTCAACAAAGGGAATTGTGGAGTTTATTGCATCAAGCCAGCTTTGACTCTTGGCTAACCTATACTGCGACCATGAATTCTTTCTTTGAGATGGGATAGCACACACGAGTCCACATATTCACCAACCAATACACCACTGTGGATCCTCTCCCGTCTCCCTATGAGAAGGCCATCCATAGTACTCACACTTATCTTGCGCATTTTAGAGTATCCATTTCAGTTGTCTATGAAGCATATAAGTGTCCAAGTAGTCCATATCCGAGGACGCGGTTATTTGAATAGATCATTCAACCCTGCAGGGGTATACTTCTTCACACATGCTCCCGCCACTTATCGTCATGTGCACATCATGCACCTCGGCAACCTTCAAGTGGAAGACCAACGGGGGAGTCGGCCACGAACGTTAACAGCCAGGGTAGTCGCCTATTTGAGTTGGAACCCATAATGGAAGTTCGGCCGAGGTTTCCAATATGGCCTAAAACGTTGTGAGCAGGGCCCCAAGCCGGTCCCGACTGGGTCGTTCATCCACTTCACGGGCCGTGCCACACCTATCAATGTTTCGAACTACTGGGACTCTTGAACTCAGAACATGGAAGTTAATAGGCCGAGAGGGGTCGAGTTACCGGAACCCAATGTGCGGTAGTATATTGTCTTGGAACACGAACAAAAGATCTCAGGTCCTAAGAGTGGTTTCAATGAGACAAGCCATCATGTACTCCTACATGGCCTCTCATCGCTACCTTTACCAAATAGGATTCACACTCTTAGCTTTCACACAATATGACATGATCACAACCATTCCAATTCATCACCCAGATGGATCAGACCCGACACAATTCTAAGCATAGCAGGCACAGTAAGCAAGCATATATGAGTAAGAACAACAAGGCTCAAGTAGTTGCTACTCATGCTAAGTGGTTTCAACTATTTAGTGTGGCAAAACAGGTCATGCAGAGGAATGGGTTCGACTTCAGAAACATGTAACAGTTGAATTGTTGTTGTCCTAATGGAGTAAAAGAGAGCAGGAGCGAGAGTGTGGGATTGTATCGGAATGCTCAAAGGGGGGGGTTGCTTGCCTCACAGTTCTAAAAATAACCATGAGTCTTCATTAGTGTCAACGATCACAACGTCGGGACAATGTCTACCGAGGGTGAACAAACACCGGCAACAGGAAAGGAACGACATTTAATTCACGGAAATGCAACATTATGATGCATGATCATGACATGGAAATATGATGTTGATTGAGCTAATGCATCTAGCAACAACATTAAATTAATGTGGTTTGAACCAAAGGTTCAAATTCAAACTCCATATGTGCTTATTTAATTGCCATTTAAAAGAATTGTCCTAAACACAGGACATAAGTTGTTCTAACATGCATTAAAATACCGTAAACAGATTCCTTGGATTTGTTTGACAATTTTTCATATATAAATTATTCCATTTGGAGTTACGGTTAATTTTCTATGATTTTTTGATGTTTATACTCATTTTTGGAATTTCCTGAATTATTTTGATATCAGAAAATCACTACTGGCGTCAACATTGCATCATGCTAGCGTTAGCAGCCCAATCGAACCGGTCCAAGTCAAACCCGGCAGGTGGGACCTGCATGTGAGTGACACATTGCTTATGAGACTTTATTTGAAATTAACTTGAAGTTATCAGAGGTACGGGCCCACCTGTCATTCACACAGGGCCGTGGTTAGTGGCTAATTAAGCCCGACCACGTCATCCCACCGACGGCTCAACGCAGGCGATGCAAGACCGCGACGGAGGCACGTCGGAACTCGCCATCCGGCGACCAAACGACGCATGGCTCGGCTCATTCGAATGTCGTTACTCTCGCACATCTCGGGAGTAGGCAGGCAGAGCTGGGGTGGCCTGAGCTCTCCGAAGGCGAGCTTGTAGCGGCGGCGCAATCTCGGGTCCTGCTGGGGGGCTAGCTAGGGGACGAAATGAACCACGGGGAGAGGGGGAGGAGCATCGGTGGCTCACTACAGTTTTGAGGAGCAACTCGGGGAGGCCGGGGATGCTCTGCAGGTGATGAATTTGAAGATGACATACGACGACCGCGGCGGGAAGAAGGAGCTCGATGCCGACGTTACAGTGCTTCTCGGCTTCCTTCCTTGGGCCTGAAGAGGAAAAGGAGAACAACGGTTCTAGGGGACATGGGGGCATGGCAAGGGGTGGTCTGTGGCCACGGGGCAACGAGTGGCACAACCATGGCGGCTCGGCCATGGTGGGGAGAGCAAGAGGGAGGTGAAGGATAGGAAAGAGAGGAGAGAGACCGATCGAGGCATCTCCCTGGGTCTATCCAAAATCGCCAAAGCAAAGGGAGAGAAGAAGGAGGTGGCGATGGATCTTGGTGAGCTCGCCACACATCTCCTGTGCTCACTAGCGCGAGGAGGAAGATAACAAGGGGAGTGGGAGTGGTGGGCAGGGCCACAACTTTGCCCAGGTAAGAGGCCCAAGTTTCCTTTTTGATTATTTCGTTTCTTTTCTAATTCCTTCTTTCTGCTATTATTATTTTGGGAAAAATTCCTAAAGTCAATAATCCTGAAATATTTTCTAGGGTTTATACATATTATTTCTAGTCCCCACAATCATTTCCAGAATATTTTGAAATAACTAAAACTTTTATAATATGTTATTTCTCATTTCCAGCAATTTTGCTGGTTTATTTAAAATTTCAAATGGTTTGATAAAAAGTGGATCGCCCCTCGTATGTTGTTGCTAACATTTATCACATAGGGTGAACATTTTTTAAGGCCATTTTGGATTCACTGAAAAATCACAATTATTTGAACTTGTTTATCAAATGATGTGCTAAGGTTTATTAATTCCCATTTCAAATTAAAGCAAAAATTAGACATGATGCAACACTCATGCTGGCGCAACACAAAGGGGTATACTAGGGATGTGACTTGTTGACTCGGTTAAAATTGGATGGCCCAATTTCAAATTAGAGACCTCAATTGACTCGGAGACCTTAAAAACTAAGGGGCCTTGTGTTATAGAGGATATCAAGTTCATTATAAATATATAAGGGATAGCTAAGGTAAGTCAATTGTGATTCGTTTGGTCGTCAAATGCAAATCCAGCGGTAAGATGTCCTTCTTCAACCTTATCCCTCCTACTCATCTTCTTCCCCACACCGCCTCATAGACCATCGGTAGGACCACCATGTTGGAAATATGCCCTAGAGGCAATAATAAATTAGTTATTATTATATTTCCTTGTTCATGATAATCATATATTATCCATGCTATAATTGTATTGATTGGGAACTCAAATACATGTGTGGGTACATAGACAACACACCGTCCCTAGTGAGCCTCTAAGGACTAGCTCGTTGATCAAAGATGGTCAAGGTTTCCTAGCCATAGACATGAGTTGTCATTTGATAACGGGATCACATCATTTCGAGAATGATGTGATGGACAAGACCCAAACTATGAACGTAGCATGTGATCGCGTCAGTTTATTGCTTTTGTTTTCTGCATGTCAAGTATTTGTTTCTATGACCATGAGATAATGCAACTCCCGGGCACCGGACGAATGCCTTGTGTGTATCAAACGTCACAACATAACTGGGTGACTATAAAGGTGCTCTACAGGTATCTCCGAAGGTGTTTGTTGGGTTGGCGTGGATCGAGACTGGGATTTGTCACTCCGTTTAACGGAGAGGTATCGCTAGGGACCACTTGGTAATGCAACATCACAATGAGCTTGCAAGCAATGTCACTAAGGAGTTAGTCACGAGATCTTGTATTACGGAATGAGTAAAGAGACTTGCCGGTAATGAGATTGAACTAGGTATAGAGATACCGATGATCGAATCTCGGGCAAGTAACATACCGATGGACAAAGGGAACAATATACAGGATTGATTGAATCCTAGACATCATGGTTCGACCGATAAAGATCTTCGTAGAATATGTAGGAGCCAATATGGGCATCCAGGTCCTGCTATTTCTTATTGACCGAAGAGTGTCTTAGTTCATGTCTGCATAGTTCTCGAACCCGTAGGGTCTGCACACTTAAGGTTCGGTGACGATTTGGTATTGTTGAGTTATGAATGATGGTCACTGAAGGTTGTTCGGAGTCCCGGATGAGATCCCGGACATTACGAGGAGCTCTGGAATTGTCCGGACGTAAAGATTGATATATGGGAAGTTCCGTGTTGGTCACCGGAAAAAGTTCGGGCGTCACCGGGAGTGGCGAAGGGTTCCGGGGGTCCACCAGCCCCGGAGGGGTCACATGGGCTATGAGGGATGCACACCAGCCCCTTGTGGTCTGGCCACACTTCCCCACCTAGGCCCATGCGGTTGTCTAGTGGAGGGCCAACCCTAGGAGGTGGCGCCACCCTAACTTGGCTGGCAAGCCACCCCATGGGCTGCCGCCCCTCCCTCTCTTGGTCGCCGCCCCTCCTAGGGGGGAACCCTAGGGCGCAACCTCCACTCTATTTCTCCTATATATATGGATGGGGAGAGAGGGCTGCAACACACCTATGCCACGACGCAGCCCTATCTCTCCCATACATTAGTTTTCTCTAGTAGATCGGTTTCGGTATTGCTTGGCGAAGCCCTGCCGGAATAGATCCACCACCACCGCCGCCATGTCGTTGTGCTGATGGATAACTCATCTACCTCTCCACCCTCGCTTGCTGGATCAAGGAGGTGGAGAAGTTCATCGAGTTGTACGTGTGCTCAACGCGGAGGTGTCGTTCGTTCGCCACAAGATCGGGACGGATCGTGATAAGATCGCGGGACAAATCGTGATTGGATCGCGAAGATGTTCGACTACATCAACCACGTTATATACGCTTCCGCTTAGCGATCTACTAGGGTATGTAGATGCACTTCCCCTTCTCGTATATGTTAGTCTCCATAGATTGATCTTGGTGAGCGTAGGAAACTTCTTGTTTCCCATGCGACATTTCCCAACAGGCCAACCACCGCCGCCTGCTGTAGGTGGCGCTCCCGCGCTAGCCTCGTCACCTCGTCCTCACCTTAACCTTCTCCCACCATCATGCAGCCTCCGCCACCAACCACCCCTTTAGCCCCATCGATTTCCCTTTTTTTACAAACTTGCACCACCCACCCCCCCTTAAGATATATATTGGATAGCCTTCTCCGACGAGCTCATCAACTCCCCCACCCCGATCCCCTCGATTATAGAAAATGTGGTAGCCTTCTCCAACGAGGTATTTAATTTCCTCTGACGAGCTCCTTCCTTCCCTTCGCTATTTCTTCCTTCACATTAAATCGACTAAGCCAAATTGTGTTTCTTCCTTCACGTGAAGTCAACTAAGCCAAATTGCAATTACACGCAACTCGCGTATAACTGAACTCGATAAATAAATTTAGTAACTCCATGTGTAAATAGTTTTAGCATCGACCTGATATAAATAAATATATTCAGCCTACGCAATTAATAGATCATCATATGGGACATCGGTTTTGCTGGGCAAACATCATTTTTTTTTCTTGTGCGATCTTGATCTCGTGGCCGTGATCACCTTCGTCCAGAAGGTTGTCGCAACGGGTGGCGCACACCTCTAATTTCAGTGTGCGTGTCCAGGCCGACGTGGCGGGCACAAGAACCCACCGCTGCCCATCAGGGGAGTGATACGTCTCCATCATATCTACTTTTCCTAAGGCTTTTGATCTTGTTTTGGACTCTAATTTGCATGATTTGAACGAAACTAACCCGAAATGACGTTGTTTTTAGCAGAACTACCATGGTGTTGTTTTTGTGTAGAAATAAAAGTTCTCGGAATGGAACGAAACTTTTTGGATATTTTTATGGAATAAATGAAAAATACTGGAACCAAGACCCACAAGAGGGGAAGCCCTAGGCGCCCACTAGGCACCAGGGCGCGCCATCCCTCCTAGCATGGTTAGGTGTCTAGTAGGGCCCACAGGGCTCCGCTGACCCCAATCTAGCACTATAAAATTCTATTTTTGGAGAAAATCAGAGAGGAAGTTTCATCGTGTTTCACGATATAGAGCCGTCGCCACCTCATGTTCTTCATTGGGAGGCCTAATCCGGAGCATGTTAGGGGCTCCAGAGAGGGGGGATCTTTGGTCTTCGTCATCACGAACCCTCGTTCATCCCCAATTCCATGATGCTCTCCACCGGGAGTGAGTAAACCTTCGTAGGCTTGCTGGTCGATGAAGATCTGGATGAGATTCATCATGTAATCGAGTTAGCTTTGTAAGGGCTTGATCCCTAGTATCCACTATGTTCGGAGATTGATGCTGCTATGACTTTGCCATGCTTAATGCTTGAGACTAGGGCCCGAGTGCCATGATTTTAGATCTAAACCGTTTATGTTTTCACCGTTATATCTAGTTCTTGATCCGACCTTGCAAGTTACATGCACCTACTACGTGTTAGGATCCGCATACCCCAAAGTGACAATAACTGGGACTCTTTCCGGTGATTACCGTAGTATGAGGAGTTCAAGTATTTATTATGTGTTAATGCTTTGTTTCGTTTCTATTTTAAAGGAGGCCTTAATATCCTTGAGTTTCCTTATGGACCCCGTTGCCACGGCAGGATAGGACAAAAGATGTCATGCAAGTTATTTTCCATAAGCACGTATGACTATTTACGGAATACATGCCTACATTATATTCATGAACACGAGCTAGTTCTGTGTCTCCCTATGTTATTACTGATATTTGATGGATATTATCCAGCAATATCACCGATCCAGTGCCTACGAGTTTTCCACATATTGATCTTGCTAAGGTACTATTGTTGGTACTGCTGTTACAACTGCTATCACTGTTACCGTTACTGCTGCTACTGTTACCGCTACTGCTACTACTATTACAACTGCTATCAAAACTATCATATTTCCGTGCTACTGATCACTGTGTTGCAGAGACTAAATCTCTAAGTGTGGTTGAATTGACAACTTACTAATACCTGCAAATATTCTATGGCCCCCCTTGTGTCGAATCTATAAATTTGGTTTAAATACTGATACGTCTCCAACGTATCTATAATTTTTGATGGTTCCATGCTATTATCTTGTCAAACTTTCCATGTTTTGTATGCCTTTTATAACTTTTTTGGGACTAACTTATTAACTCAGTGCCAAGTGCCAGTTCCTGTTTTTTCCATGTTTTTGACCCTTTTCAGAGGAGGGTTTCAAACGATGTCCAAACGGAATAAAACTTCCGAAAAGATTTTTTTCTGGAACAGAAGATACGCACGAGACTAGAGAACCAAGGCAGGGGCCACCAGGGGACCCCACAAGCCCCCTAGGCGCGGCCAGGGGGGCCCACGCCTAGCAGGCTTGTGGGCTCCCCGTGGCTCGTCTGACCTACCTCTTCTGCCTATAAATTCAGAAAAATTCCAAAACTGCGCGAGAGATCCACGAAAATTCTTTTCCGCCACCGCAAGCTTGTGTCTCCACAAGATCCCATGTGGGGCACGTTCTGGTGCCCTACCGTAGGGGGGATTCGGATACGAAGGGCTTCTTCATCAACACCATGACCTCTCCGATGATGCGTGAGTAGTTCACCATAGACCTTCGGGTCCATAGCTAGTAGCTAGATGGCTTCTTCTCTCTTGGATCTTCAATACAAAGTTCTCCATGACCTTCACGGAGATCTATCCGATGTAATCTTCTTTGCGGTTTGTTTGTCGACATCCGATGAATTGTGGATTTATGATCAGATTATCTATGAATCTTATTTCAGTTTCTTCTGATCTCTTATATGCATGATGTCATATCCTTGTAATTCTCTTCGAGTTGTGGGTTTTGTTTGGCCAACTTGATCTATGATTCTTGCAATGGGAGAAGTGCTTGGTTTTGGGTTCATACCGTGCGGTGACCTCACCCAGTGATAGAAGGGGTAGCGAGGCACGCATCTTGTTATTGCCATCAAGGGTAAAAAGATGGGGTTTTCATCATTGGTTTGAGTTTATCCCTCTACATCATGTCATCTTGCTTAAGGCGTTACTCTCTTTGTCATGAACTCAATACACTAGATGCATGCTGGAAAGCGGTCGATGTGTGGAGTAATAGTAGTAAATGCAGAAAGTATCGGTCCACTTGTCTCGGACATGATGCCTATATGTATGATCATTGCCTTAGATATCGTCATGACTTTGCGCGGTTCTATCAATTGCTCGACAGTAATTTGTTCACCCATCGTATTATTTGCTATTTTGAGAGAATCCTCTAGTGAACACTATGGCCCCCGGTTCTACTTCACACCATATTTTCAGCCTTACACTTTTACTTCGTTGCACTTTCCGTCTTCAGATCTCACTTTGCAATCAATCTTGAAGGGATTGACAACCCCTTTTATAGCGTTGGGTGCAAGCTCTTTTGTGTTTGCGTAGGTACTCTGGACTTTACACGATTCTCCTACTGGATTGATACCTTGGTTCTCAAACTGAGGGAAATACTTACTGCTCCTGTGCTGCGTCACCCTTTCCTCTTCAAGGGAAAAACCAACGCAAGCTCAAGAGGCAGCAGAAGGATTTCTGGCGCCGTTGCTGGGGAGGATCAAGTCAAGAACTCATCTAAGTAAGTGTCGCAAACTCATCTCTTGCATTTACTTTTTTGCCTCTCGTTTTCCTCTCCCCCACTTATGAAAAACAAAAATTTACAAAAATATTTGCCTTTTTTTCGTTTGCCTTTTTCGTTTGCCCTTTTCTCTCGCTTGCTTTCTGTTCGCTTGTGTGCTTGTTTGGTTGCTGAAGTCACCATGACTGAAAACACCAAACTTTGTGACTTCTCGAATACTAATAATAATGCTTTTATTAGTACTCCGATTGCTCCCGCCACTAGTGCAGAATCATATGAAATCAATGCTGCTTTGCTGAATCTTGTTATGAAAGAGCAATTCTCCGGCCTTCCTAGTGAAGATGTCGCATCCCATCTTAATACCTTCATTGAGCTTTGTGATATGCAAAAGAAGAAAGATGTGGATAATGATGTGATTAAATTGAAGCTTTTTCCGTTCTCGTTGCGATATCGAGCAAAAACTTGGTTTTCGTCTTTGCCAAAAAATAGTATTGATTCTTGGAACAAGTGCAAAGATGCTTATATATCCAAGTATTTTCCACCGGCAAAGATTATCTCTCTCTGTAATGATATCATGAATTTTAAGCAACTTGATCATGAACATGTTGCACAATCTTGGGAGAGAATGAAATTTATGATTAGAAATTGTCCCGCTCATGGCTTGAGTCTTTGGATGATTATACAAATCTTCTACGCTGGCTTGAATTTCGCTTCTAAAAATATCTTGGACTCCGACTCAGGTGGAACGTTCATGGAAATCACGTTAGGAGAAGCCACAAAACTCTTAGATAATATCATGACGAACTACTCTCAGTGGCACACTAAAAGGTCACCTACTAGTAAGAAGGTACACGCTATAGAAGAAATTAACTCGTTGAGTCCTAAGATGGATGAGTTAATGAATTTGGTTGCTAGTAGAAGTGCTCCTTTAGATCCTAATGACATGCCCTTGTCTTCCTTGATTGAGAGTAGCAACTCTAGCTTAGACGTTAATTTTGTTGGTACGAATAATTTTGGCAACAACAATGCTTTTAGAGGAAACTATGTTCCTAGGCCTTTTCCTAGTAACCCCTCTAATAACTTTGGCAACTCGTACAACAATACTCATGGAAATTACAATAGATTACCCTCTGATCTAGAGAGTAATATTAAAGAGTTTATCAACTCGCGAAAGATTTTCAATGCGTCCATAGAGGAAAAGCTACTCAAAATTGACGATTTGGCTAGGAGCGTTGATAGAATGTCTAGTGATATTGATGCTTTGAAAGTTAGATGTGCTCCTCCCAAGATCAATATGGATGAAACTTTGAAATCTATGCGTGTTTCCATGAGTGGTAGCAAAGAAAGAACCGCCCAAATTCGTGCTAGACATGAATGGCTTAAAAAGGCGTGTTCTCATGATAAGAATCGCGAAGATCTTAAATTGCTTGGTGTGACTCCCATTGAATCTTTGTTTTCTTGTGTCAAGCCTAATGATGATGGGATTGGATATGAATCCACTTTGGTTGAAAAATGCCCCAATGATTCAGAGTCCATCTATCTTGATGCTAAAAGCATTGAAAGTGGAGTAGAAGATATTAATACCTTGAGTAGTAATGAAACTACTACTTTGGATTTCATGGAATTCAATTATGATAGTTTCTCCTTGATTGAATGCATTTCCTTGATGCAATCCATGCTAAACTCTCCACACGCTTATAGCCAAAACAAGGCCTTTACCGATCATATCGTCGATGCTATGATGAAATCTCTTGAAGAGAAACTTGAATTGGAAGTTTCTATCCCTAGAAAGCTTCATGGTGAGTGGGAACCTACTATCAAAATCAAAATCAAAAACTATGAATGCAATGCTTTGTGTGATTTGGGTGCTAGTGTTTCCGTGATTCCAAAGTCTTTATGTGATGTTCTGGGTTTTAATGAGATTGAGGAGTGTTCTCTTAATTTGCATCTTGCGGATTCTACTATCAAGAAACCCATGGTAAGGATCAATGATGTTCTTATTATTGCAAATAGGAACTATGTACCCGTGGATTTCATTATGCTTGACATTGATTGCAATCCTACATGCCCTATCATTCTTGGTAGACCTTTCCTAAGGACTATCGGTGCTATCATCGATATGAAGGAAGGGAATATTAGATTTCAATTTCCTTTAAAGAAGGGCATGGAGCATTTTCCTAGAAAGAAAATAATATTGCCTTATGAATCCATGATGAGGGCTACTTATGGTTTGAGCACCAAAGACGACGATACGTGATTCTATCGCCTTATGCCTAGCTAAGGGCGTTAAACAATAGCGCTTGTTGGGAGGCAACCCAATGAATTTATCTTTTTCTTTCTCTTTTGTTGCGTCCACACCATCATAATTCTTTTATGATTGTGTCTTTTGTGTTTCTTTTTGTGTTTGAGCCAAGCAAAAACCTTTATGACTAGTCTTGGTGATGGTTGTTTGATCCTGCTAGAAAAAGACAGAAACTTTTCGCTCACGAGATTATTTTTCATTTTTATTCAGAAAGAGATTTTGAGTTGATTAGTTTTGCTGATGGTTGATATGCCTTTTTCCGAGGCGTTCGTAATTGTTCAGAATTTTTGAGGTATCATAAGTATACAAAGTATACAGATTGCTACAGACTGGTCTGTTTTTGACAGATTCTGTTTTTGTTGAGTTGGTTGCTCGTTTTGATGAAACTATGGATAGTATCGGGGGGGGGGTACTAGCCATGGAAAAGTGAGAATACAGTAATCTAACACCAATATAAATAGAAATCAAGATTGCTACAGTATCTAAAGAGGTGGTAGTTTGTTTTCTTGTGCTAATGATATCACTAGTTTCTGTTTAAGTTTTGTGTTGTGAAGTTTTCAAGTTTTGGGTGATGTTCTCATGGAAAAAGGGATAAAGAGTGTAAATAGCTCAAGCTTGGGGATTCCCAAGGCATCCCAAGCCAAATTCAAGGACACCAAAAAGCCCAAGCTTGGGGATGCCCCGGGAAGGCATCCCCTCTTTCGTCTTCAATGCATGGGTAACATTACTTGGAGCTATATTTTTATTCACCACCTGATATGTGCTTTGCTTGGAGCGTCTTGTATCATAGGAGTCTTTTATTTTTGTTGTGTCACAATCATACTTGCTGCACACCTTTTGAGAGAGACATGCACTCATCGTGAATTTTCTAGAATGCTCATTGTGCTTCACTTATATCTTTTGAGGTAGATAATTTTCCTCTATGTGATTCACTTAGATCTTTTAGAGCACGGCGGTGCGTGACTTGGTAGTTGGTTTGTTCTATGAAAGTAGTCCAAAGGTGATAGGTACTCAAAGAGGATACAAAAACTTCCATCTTCATGTGCATTGAGTAGAAAGAAAAGTTTGATTCCTCTCAATTAGTTTTGAGACGTGGATTTGGTAATATTAAGAGTTATGTTACTAGGGTGTTGTGAATCTAGAAATACTTGTGTTGAAGTTAGTGATTCCCGTAACATGTAAGTATGGTGAACCGCTATGTTAGGAAGTCAGAGCATAATTGATCTATTGATTGTCATCCTTTGTGTTGCAGTTGGGATCGCGCGATGGTTAACACCCACCAACCCTTCCCCTAGGAGTATGCGTTTAGCACTTTGTTTCGATTACTAATAAGAACTTTCGCAACAAGTATGTGAGTTCTTCATGACTAATGTGAGTCCATGGTATAGATGCACTTTCACCTTCCACCATTGCTAGCCTTTCTAGTGCCGCGCAATTTTCGCCGGTGCACAAACCCACCATATGCCTTCCTCAAAACAGCCACCATACCTACCTACTAGGGCATTTTCATAGCCATTCCGAGATATATTGCCATGCAACTCCCACCGTTCCGTCTCATGACTTGTGCCATCACTCTCATATTGCCATTGCATGATCGTAAGATAGCTAGTGGGATGTTTCAACGTCATACGCCAAGCTAGATCGTTGCACATCTCGGTACACTGCCGGAGGCATTTCCTATAGATTCATCATCGTTGTGAGCTTTGAGCTGCAAGTAAATAGAAGTGTGATGATCGTCATTATCAGAGCATTGTCCCATGTGAGGGGAAAAAAGGCCAAAGTTGCCCACAATAAAAAAAGAGAGAAAAAGAGGCCAAAGAGCCAAAATTAAAAAAAAAGAAAAGGAGAGAAGCGACAATGCTACTATCTTTTTCCACACTTGTGCTTCATAATAGCACCACGTTCTTCATGATTGAGAGCCTCTCGTTTTGTCACTACCATATGCTAGTGGGAATATTCATTATATAACTTGGCTTGTATATTCCAATGATGGGCTTCCTCAAAATTGCCCTAGGTCTTCGTGAGCAAGCAAGTTGGATGCACACCCACTAGTTCTCCTTTTGAGATTTCACATACTTATAGCTCTAGTGCATCCTTTGTATGGCAATCCCTACTCATTCACATTGATATATATTAATGGGCATCTCCATAGCCCTTTGATACGCCGAGTCAATGTGACCATCTCCTCCTTTTTGTCTCACAACCACCACCACACTCTATTCCACCTATAGTGCTATATCCATGGCTCACGCTCATGTATTGCGTGAGAGTTGAAAAAGGTTTGAGAAAGTAAGAGTGTGAAAACAATTACTTGGCCAATACCGGGGTTGTGCATGATTTAAATTAGTTGTGTGGGGATGATGGAGCATAGCTAGACTATATGATTTTGTAGGGATAACTTTCTTTGGCCTTGTTATTTCGAAAGTTCATGATTACCTTGCTAGTTTGCTTGAAGTATTATTGTTTTCATGTCAATAGAAAACTATTGTTTTGAATCTTACGGATCTGAACATTCATGTCACATGAAAGAAGTTACAAAGGACAACTATGCTAGGTAGCATTCCACATCAAAAATTCAGTCTTTATCACTCCCCTACTCGAGGACGAGCAGGAGATAAGCTTGGGGATGCTTGATACATCTCCAACGTATCTATAATTTTTTATGGTTCCATGCTATTATCTTGTCAAACTTTGGATGTTTTGTATGCCTTTTATATCTTTTTGGGGACTAACTTATTAACTCAGTGCCAAGTGCCAGTTCCTGTTTTTTCCTGTTTTTGACCCTTTTCAGAAGAGAATATTAAATGGAGTTCAAACGGAATGAAACCTCCGAAAAGATTTTTTTCGGAGCAGAAGATACGCAGGGAGCTTCAGAACCAAAGCAGATGGCACCAGGGGAGGCCACAAGCCCCCTAGCCACGGCCTGGGGGGCCCGCGCCTAGCAGGCTTGTGGGCCCCCTGTGGCCCCTTTGCCCTACTTCCTCCGCCTATAATTCCACGAAAAATCCAAAACCACGGGAGAGAGCCACGAAAATACTTTTCCGCCATCGCAAGCTTCTGTCTCCACAAGATCCCATCTGGGGCACGTTCTGGTGCCGTGCTGTAGGGGGGATTCGGACACGGAGGGCTTCTTCATCAACACCATTGCCTCTCCGATGATGTGTGAGTAGTTCACCATAGACCTTCGGGTCCATAGCTAGTAGCTAGATGGGTTCTTCTCTCTCTTGGATCTTCAATACAAATTCTCCATGATCTTCATGGAGATCTATCCGATGTAATCTTCTTTTGCGGTGTGTTCGTCGAGATCCGATGAATTGTGGATTTATGATCAGATTATCTATGAATCTTATTTGAGTTTCTTCTGATCTCTTATATGCATGATTTCGTATCCTTGTAATTCTCTTCGAGTTGTGGGTTTTGTTTGGCCAACTTGATCTATGATTCTTGCAATGGGAGAAGTGCTTGGTTTTTGGTTCATACCGTGCGGTGACCTCACCCAGTGACAGAAGGGATAGCGAGGCACGCATCGTGTTGTTGCCATCAAGGGTAAAAAGATGGGGTTTATATCTATTGCATGAATTTATCCCTCTATATCATGTCATCTTGCTTAAGGCGTTACTCTGTTTGTCATGAACTCAATACACTAGATGCATGCTAGATTGCGGTCGACGGGTGTAGTAATAGTAGTAGATGCAGAAAGTATCGATCTACTTGTCTCGGACATGATGCATATATGTAAGATCATTGCCTTAGATATCGTCATGACTTTGTGTGGTTCTATCAATTGCTCGACAGTAATTCGTTCACCCAACGTAATATTTGCTATCATGAGAGAAGACTCTAGTGAACACTATGGCCCGCGGGTCTACTTCACATCATATTTTCAGCCCTACACTTTTACTTTGTTGCACTTTCCGCCTTCAGATCTCACCTTGCAATCAATCGTGAAGGGATTGACAACCCCTTTGTAGCGTTGGGTGCAAGTTTGCTATTTTTGCGCAGGTACGATGGAGACTTGGCTTGATACTCCTACTGGATTGATACCTTGGTTCTCAAACTGAGGGAAATACTTACTGCTACTCTGTTGCATCACCCTTTCCTCTTCAAGGGAAAAACCAACGCAAGCTCAAGAGGTAGCAAGAAGAATTTCTCGGACACACACCCATGTGAAAGAAGAAATCTATATTTTGGGACCTACATTATTGGAAAGTCCTAGAGGTCCGCGCTGCAATAGACGTGATGCAGGTGCCAAAGAATCTTTGCTAAACCTGCTAAGCTTCTTGGGCGTGTATGGGAAGACAAAAGATACACCGGAGGCACGGGAGGACCAGCAACGTATGCACGAAAAAGATGGCATGCATCCAAAGTAGTATGAAGGTCCTGCAAGCTACGCTCTTACCAAAGAAGAGAAGGAAATCTTCTTTGAATGCCTGCTCAGTATGAAGGTCCCATCTGGCTACTCGTCTAATATAAAAGGAATAATAAATATGGCAGAGAAAATATTCCAGAACCTAAAGTCTCATGACTGCCACGTGATTATGACACAATTGCTTCCAGTTGCATTGAGGGGGCTTCTACGAGAAAACACCCGATCATCTATTGTGAAGCTATGTGCATTCCTCAATGCAATCTCTCAGAAAGTAATCGTTCCAAAAATCCTACCGAGGTTACATAATGATTTGGTGCAATATCTTGTCAGTTTCAAGTTGGTGTTCCCACCATCCTTCTTCAATATCATGACACACATCCTAGTTCACCTAATCGAAGAGATTGCCATTCTGGGCCCTGTATTTCTACACAATATGTTCTTGTTCGAGCGGTTCATGGGAGTCTTAAAGAAATATGTTCACAACCGTGCTAGGCCAGAAGGAAGCATCTCCAAGGGCCATGAAACAGAGGAGGTCATTGATTTTTGTTTTGACTTTATTCCTTATGTTAAGTCGATTGGTCTTCCTGAATCGCGGCATGAGGGCAGACTGGGTGAAAAGGGCACGCTAGGAAAGGATTTAGTAATATGTACGGATGGACATTCTTGGGCGTAAGCACACTACACAGTTCTACAAAATTCTGCCTTGGTGGCTCCGTATATCGAGGAAAATATGGATATTATACACTCCAAGAACCCGGAGTAGTATGATCCCTGGATCAAACGTACACACATGTCGTCATTCGGCGGTTGGATGCAAACACGTCTCATGCATGACCGTGAAGTGGAGATGACATGTACTTGCTGGCCAAGTCACCATCTTCGACTATATCAACTTTCAAAGGGTACGAGATAAATGGGGATACATTTTACACGATCGCCCAAGATAAAAAGAGCACCAACCAAAACAGCGGTGTCCGCTTTGATGCAGCAAACACCAACAATAGGCCAAAGGACACATATTATGCTTACATAGAGGAGATATGGGAACTTGACTATGGATACAATTTGAAGGTCCCTTTGTTTCGGTGCAAATGGGTCAATCTGAAAGGAGGCAGGGTAAAGGAAGACCTGCGGTACGGAATGACAACAGTGGATCTCAACAATCTTGGGTACAGAGATGGACTATTCGTCCTAGCCAATGATGTGGTGCATGTTTTCTATGTGAAGGACATGTCTACCAGGCCGAGAAAAAGAAAATGTAAGGAAGCGAATATATCATACAATGAGCCAAAGTGCCACATAGTTCTTTTAGGGAAAAGAAACATCGTGGGAGTGGAGGACAAAACAGACATGTCACAAGATTACAAAAAGTTTCACGAAATTCCTCCCTTTGGAGTGAAGATTGACCCAAGCATCCTGTTAAATGATCAAGATTGTCCATGGTTACGACGCAAAGGTACACACGCGAAGAAAAAGTTATATACCACCAACATCCCAATCTCGGATCTGACCGTCTTTCACTGTCATCACTTTCTTCTTAGTGAGTTTTCGGGTATATATGTGTGTGTTTTGGCATTTGAAATGCGAAGAAACACTATGTAGCTAACTCGACTATCTCTTTGGAAGTATCAGTGTGCATCATTCAAAGCCAGATCATAAAATTTCAACCCTTTCTCACCTCATTTGCTATGTTCCATGCATTAAATGATTTATTTGAGCTACATGACCCTTAAATTGAAAAGCGCTACAAATGGACTCGGAAAAGGCTGAAACATGGCATGGTATCATCATTTCACCCACATGGCATGTGCTAAAAAGTTGGGAGGGTTACGGCAAAAACAGGATGCACTTCGTGTACAAACTGGACTATCTCTTCCGAAGTATGAGAGTTCCGAACGAATACTCATCTCTTACAAAGGATATCATTTTTTAATCTTATTTCAAGTCCACACTTTTTGTGCCCTCAATATGCATCATCCAAAGCCACCTCATAATTTTTAAACCCTTTCTCACCTTATTTTCTATTTTCCATGCATTAAATGATTTATTTGAGCTAAATGACCCTTAAATTGCAAAGCGCTACAAATGAACTCTCAAAAGGCTGAAGCTTGGCATGGTATTATCATTTCAACCACATGACATGTGCTAAAAAGTTGGGAGGGCTACGGCAAAAATAGGATGCACTTCGTGTAGAAACTGGACTATCTCTTGCGAAGTTTCACGGTTCCCAACGAATACTCATCTCTTACAAAGGCATATCATTTTTTTAATATTATTTCAATTCCAGACTTTTTCTGCCCTAAATATGCATCATTCAAGGCCACCTCATAAATTTTCAACCCTTTCTCACCTCATTTGCTATTTTCCATGCATTAAATGATTTATTTGAGCTAAAGGACCCTTAAATTGAAAAGCACTACAAATGAACTATCAAAAGGCTCAAACTTGGCGTGGTATCATCATTTCACCCACATGGCATGTGCTAAAAAGTTTGGAGGATTACGGCAAAAACAAGATGCACTTTGTGTACAAACTGGACTATCTCTTCCGAAGTATGAGGGTTCCGGACGAATACTCATCTCTTACAAAGGCATTTCATTTTTTAATCTTATTTCAACTCCAGACTAATGCATCATTCAAAGCCACCTCATAAATTTTCAACCCTTTCTCACCTCATTTGTTATTTTCCTTGCATTAAATGATTTATTTGAGCTAAGTGACCCTTAAATTGAAAAGTGCTACAAAATGAACTCTCGAAAGGCTGAAACTTGGCATGGTATCATCATTTCACCCACATGGCATGTGCTAAAAAGTTGGGACCGTTACGGCAAAACAGGTTGCACTTCGTGTACAAAGTGGTCTATCTCTTCCGAAGTATCACGATTCCAAATGAATACTCATCTCTTACAAAGGCATTTCATTTTTTAACTTATTTCAAATCCACACTTTTTTGCCCTCAATATGCATCATTCAAAGCCACCTCATAAATTTTCAACCCTTTCTCACCTCATTTGCTATTTTCCATGCATTAAATGATTTATTTGAGCTAAATGACCCTTAAATTGAAAAGCGCTACAAATGGACTCTAAAAAGGCTAAAACTTGGCATGATATCATCATTTCACCCACATGGCATGTGCTAAAAAGTTGGGAGGGTTACGCCAAAAACAGGATGCACTTCGTGTACAAACTGGACTATCTCTTCCGAAGTATGAGAGTTCCGAACGAATACTCATCTCTTACAAAGGCATTTCATTTTTTTAATCTTATTTCATCTCCAGACTTTTTGTGACCTCAATATGCATCATTCAAAGCAAACTCTTAAATTTTCAACCCTTTCTCACCTCATTTGTTCTTTTCCTTGCATTAAATGATTTATTTGAGCTAAATGAACCTTAAATTGAAAAGCGCTACAAAATGAACTCTGAAAAGGGTGACACTTGGCATGGTATCATCATTTCACCCACATGGCATGTGCTAAAAAGTTGGGACCGTTACGGAAAAAATAGGTTGCACTTCGTGTACAAAATAGATTATCTCTTCCGAAGATTCACGGTTCCAAACGAATACTCATCTCTTACAAAGGCATTTCAGTTTTTTAACTTATTTCAACTCCACACTTTTTCTGCCCTCAATATGCATCATTCAAAGCCACCTCATAAATTTTCAACCCTTTCTCACCTCATTTGCTATTTTCCATGCATTGAAAGATTTATTTGAGCTAAATGACCCTTAAATTGAATAGCGCTACAAATGAACTGTGAAAATGCTGAAACTTGGCATGGTATCGTCATTTCACCCACGTGGCATGTGAGAAAAAGTTGGGAGGGTTACGGCAAAAACAGGATGCACTTCGTGTACAAACTGGAATATCTCCTTCGAAGTATCAGAGCTCGGGATGAATACTAATCTCTTACAAATGCATTTCATTTTTTTAATAACCTAAAAATCATCAAATTTAATATAATGATAAAACACACTAATATTAAACATCAGAAAAAAGAATGACTAAAAAATCTATTTTTAAAGTAAAGTTATTCACAAACTAGTGATTCACACAAATTTAAAAAAAAATCAAATTTAAACTATGTAAATTTGAAAAATACTAGCACTAATAGAATTTTTTTAGTTTTTTTTTGACCTAAACCAAAAAGATTCATTCCAAAACTATAAATAGTCTAAGAGTTTTTCAAATTAAAAAACAGAAATTGTCCTATTTAGAAAAACAAAAACAATAAAAAAGAGAAAATTGACCTTTAGTCCCGGGTGGAGCCACCAACCGGGACTAAAGGTCCCTTCACGCGCAGTATTTGGGCCGCCGAAAATAGACCTTTAGACCCGATTGGTGGCTACAACTGGGACTAAAGGTGCGTGCCAGTGGGCCAGGCGCCCAACCTTTTCGTCCCGGTTCGTAGAGCCAACCGGGACTAAAGGTCCCTATATATAAAACTCCGCGCCCGTTCAGCCCCAATCTCTCCCATTCGACCGATCTCCCCGACGCCGACGAAACAGAGCAGAGCCGCCGCCGCCCTCTCCATCGCGACACCATCAGGCTGGCCATTTCGCCGGCGACCCGCGCACGCCATCAACGTTGCCGCTCGACCGCTCTGCTCCCAAGCGCCACCCGAGCATGCGCTGACTGTTGGGGAACGGTGTATGGGAAACAAAAAATTCCTACGCACACGAAGACCTATCATTGTCGTGTTCATCTACAAGAGGGAGATCGGATCCACATACCCTTGTAGATAGCTAAGCGGGAAAGCGTTAAGAAACGAGGTTGATGTAGTGGAAAAGCTTCGTGATTCAAATCACCATCGTCCACGATCCGTCCCGATCTAGCACCAAACGGACAACATCTCCACGTTCAACACACGTACAGCTCGATGACGATCTTAGCCTCCTTGATCCAGCAGGGGAGATGGGGAAGTAGATGAGTTCTCCGGCAGCGTGACGACACGCCGGTGATGGTGATGATCTTATTCCTGCAGGGCTCCGCTCGAGCTCCCGCAGAAATCCGATCTAGTGGAAGAACTACGAAGTAGAGGTTTAGGGTTGCACGTGGCAAAGTTGTGTCTCAAAAAGCCCTAAACCTCTAGTATATATAGGAGGAGCCAAGGGGTGGGGCTGGCCTCCTACTCCAAGTCGGAGGGCGCCGGCCGAGAGAGGGAGGAGGGACTCCTACTCCAATTCGGTTTGCAAGGATGAGTCCCTTCCTTCCTTCCCACCTCCTCTTTTTTTCTCCTTTGATTTTTTTCCTTTTAGCCGAAATAGTCCTATTGGGCTGGCCTCACCAGCCTACTAAGGGCTGGTGCGCCACCCATGGGCCTATTAGGTTCTCTCCCGGGTGGGTGACCTTCCCGGTAAAAACCCGGAACCCATTCGTCACTCCCGGTACACTGCCGGTAATGCCCGAAATCTTCCCGGAAGCCAAATGAAACAATCCTATATATCAATCTTCATTTCTAGACCATTCCGGAAACCCTCTTGATGTCCGTGATCTCATCCGGGACTCCGAACAAAACTTCGGTAACCAACACTTATAACTCAACTATACCGAAACGTCACTGAACCTTAAGTGTGCAGACCCTGCGGGTTCGAGAACTATGCACACATGACCTGAGACACTCCCTAGTCAATGTCCAATAGCGGTACCTGGATGTCCATATTGGATCCTACATATTCTACCAAGATCTTATCGGTTGAACCTCTGTGCCAAGGATTCATATAATCCCGTATAGCATTCCCTTTGTCATTCTGTATGTTACTTGCCCGAGATTTGATCGTTGGTATCTCTATACCTATTTCAATATCGTTATCGACAATTCTCTTTACTTGTTCCTTAATACAAGATCCCGTCACTAACACTTTAGTCACATTGCTTGCAAGGCTTGTATGTGATGTTGTATTACCGAGTAGGCCCCGAGATACCTCTCCATCACACGAAGTGACAAATCTCAGTCTTGATCTATGCTAACTCAACGGACACCTTCGGAGATACCTGTAGAGCACCTTTATAGTCACCCAGTAACGTTGCAACATGTGATACACACAAGGTATTCCTCCGGTGTCAGTGAGTTAGATGATCTCATGGTCACAGGAATGAATAATTGACACGCAGAAACAATAGCAACAAAATGACACGATCACATGCTACGTTTATAGTTTGGGTCTTGTCCATCACGTCATTCTCCCAATGATGTGATCCAGTCATCAAGTGACAACAGTTGTATATGATCAGAAAACCTTAACCATCCTTGATCAACTGGCTAGTCAACTAGAGGCTTAGTAGGGACATAGTTTTTTCTATATATCCACACACGCATTTATGTTTTCATTCAATACAAATATAGCATGGATAATAAATGATTATCTTGAAATAGGAAATACAATAATAACTATTTTATTATTGCCTCTAGGGCATATTTCCAACAGTCTCCCACTTGCGCTAGAGTCAATAATCTAGTCTCACATCGCTATGTGATTTACATTGGAATGAATCTAACACCCATACAGTTCTGGTGTTAATCATGCTTCGCTCGTGGAAGAGGTTTAGTTAGTAGATCTGCAACATTCAGTTTCGTGTGCACTTTGAAAATATTTACGTCCTCTCCTTAGACATAGTCGCGGATGAGGTTGAAGCATCGTTTGATGTGTCTGGTCTTCTTGTGAAACCTTGGTTCCTTGGCTAGGGCAATGGTAGCAGTGTTGTCATAGTACAGAGTTATTGGATTTAGTGTTGTAGGCACAACTCCAAGATCTGTCATGAACTGCTTCATCCAGACACCCTCCTTAGCCGCCTCCAAGACAACCATGTACTCCGCTTCACATGTAGAATCTGCTACGGCGCTTTGCTTGGAACTGCACCAGCTTATCGCACTCCCATTGAGAATAAATACGTATCCGGTTTGAGACTTAGAGTCATCCGGATCAGTGTCAAAGCTTGCATCGACGTAACCCTTTACGGCGAGCTCTTCGTCACCTCCATAAATGAGAAACATTTCCTTAGTCCTTTTCAGGTACTTCAAAATATTCTTGACCGCCGCCCAGTGTTCCACTCCCGGATCACTTTGAAACATGCTTGCCATACTTATGGCCAGGCCGACGTCTGGTCTTGTGCACAGCATTGCATACATGATAGACCCTATGGCTGAAGCATAGGGGACGGTACTCATCTTTTCTCTATCTTCTGTAGTTACTGGACATTGAGTCTTACTCAACTTTATACCTTGTAACACATGAAGAACCCTTTCTTGGATTGTTCCATTTTGAACTTCTTCAAAACTTTCTCAAGGTATGTGCTTTGTGAAACTCCCATCAGGCGTCTTGATCTATATCTATAGTTCTTTATACCTAATATGTAAGCAGCTTCTCCTAGGTCTTTCATTGAAAAACTTTTGTTCAAGTAATCCTTTACGCTCTCCAAAAACTCCACATTGTTTCCAATCAGCAATATGTCATCCACATATAATATTAGAAACGCTACAGATCTCCCACTCACTTTCTTGTATATACAAGATTCTCCTACAACTTGTATAAACCCAAACACCTTGATCACCTCATCAAAGCACTTATTCGAACTCCGAGATGCTTGCACCAGTCCATAAATGGATCGTTAGAGCTTGCATACTTTGTCAGCATTCTTTGGATCGAAAAAACCTTCGGGTTGCATCATATACTACTCTTCCTTAAGAAACCCATTAAGGAATGCCGTTTTGACATGCATCTGCCAGATTTCATAATCGAAAAATACACCTATTGCTAACATGATTCGGACGGATTTAAGCATCGTACGGGTGAGAATGTCTCATCGTAGTCAACTCCTTGAACTTGTGAAAAACCCTTTGCCACAAGTCGACTTTATGAACGGTCACATTACCATCCGTGTCCGTCTTATTCTTAAAGAACCATTTGTTCTGAATAGCCTTGCGACCTTCAGGTGATACTTCGAAAGACAACACTTTGTTTTCATACATAGATCCTATCTCGGATTTCATGGCCTCTAACCAGTTGTTGGAATCTGGACACACCATTGCTTCTCCATAATTCGAGGCTCATTGTTGTCTAACAACAAGATAGATAAGACATGATTCCCGTACCACTCAGGAGCAGTACGTGATCTTGTCGACCTGCGAGGTCCGATAGTAACTTGATCTAAAGCTTTATGATCATCATCATTAGCTTCCTCCTCAACTGGTGTTGCCTCGACAGAGATTTCCTTCTACCCTGCGCCACCATCCTGTTGGAGCAGAGGTTCCACAACCTCATCAAGTTCTATCTTCCTCCCACTCAATTCTTTCGAGAGAAACTCTTTCTCGAGAAAAGCTCCATTCTTAGCAACAAACACTTTGCCCTCGGATCTAAGATAGAAGGTGTACCCAACTGTTTCTTTTGGGTAACCTATGAAGACGCACTTTTCCGCTTTGGGTTCCAGCTTTTCAGGATGAAGCTTTTTGACATAAGCATCGCATCCCCAAACTTTAAGAAACGACAACTTTGGCTTCTTGTCATGCCATAGCTCATATGGTGTCATCTCAACGGATTTTGATGGTGCCCTATTTAAAGTGAATGCAGCTGTCTCTAATGCATAGACCCAAGACAATAATGGAAAATCGGTAAGAGACATCATAGATCGCACCATATCTAACAAAGTACGATTACGACGTTCGGACACACCATTACGCTGTGGTGTTCCCGGTGGTGTCAACTGTGAAACGATTCGACATTGTGTTAAGTGAGCACCAATCTCGTAACTCAGATATTCACCCCCTCGATCAGATCGTAGGAACTTGATCTTCTTGCTATGATGATTTTCAACTTCACTCTGAAATTGTTTGAACTTTTCAAATGTTTTAGACTTGTGATTCATCAAATAGATATATCCATACCTACTCAAATCATCAGTGAAGGTGAGAAAATAATGATTTCCGCCACGCGCCTCCACACTCATTTGTCCGCACACATCAGTATGTATGATTTCCAACAAGTCACTTGCTCGCTCCATTGTTCCAGAGAACGGAGTCTTAGTCACCTTGCCCATCAGGCATGGTTCGCACGTGTCAAGTGGTTCAAAATCAAGTGACTCCAAAAGCCCATCAACATGGAGTTTCTTCATGCGCTTTACACCAATATAACCTAAGCGGCAGTGCCACAAAAAAGTGGCGCTATCATTGTTAACTCCACATCTTTTGGTCTCAGTGTTATGGATATGAGTGTCATCACAATCAAGATTCAATATGAACAAACCCCTCACATTGGGTGCATGACCATAAAAGATATTACTCATATAAATAGAACAACCATTATTCTCTGACTTAAATGAGTAACCGTCTCGCAATAAACAAGATCCAGATATAATGTTCATGCTTAACCCATGCACTAAATAACAATTATTTAAATTCATAACTAATCCTGATGGTAACTGAAGTGAGACCGTGTCGACGACGATTGCATCAACCTTGGAACCATTTCCCACGCGCATCGTCACTTCGTCCTTCGCCAGCCTTCGTTTATTCCGCAGTTCCTAGTTCGAGTTGCAAATGTGAGAAACAGAACCGATATCAAATACCCAGGCACTGCTATGAGAGTTGGTTAGGTACACATCAATAACATGTATATCACATATACCTTGTTTGGTGTTGGCCGCCTTCTTATCAGCCAAATACTTGGGGCAGTTGCACTTCGAGTGACCCATCCCCTTGCAATAATAGCACACAGTTTCCGGCTTAGGTCCAGCCTTGGGTTTCTTTGTCGGAGGGGCAACAGTTTTGCCGCTCTTCTTGGAGTTACCCTTCGTGCCTTTGCCTCTTTTCTTGAAACCAGTGGTCTTATTGACCATCAACACTTGATGTTCTTTCTGGATTTCTGACTCCGTGACTTTCAACATCGCAAGTAACTCGTCGAGGGACTTATTCATCCCTTGCATGTTATAGTTCAACACAAAGCTCTTGTATCTAGGTGGCGGTGATTGAAGAATTCTGTCATTGATAGACTCTTGTGGGAGATCAATCCCCAGCTCAGCTAGACGGTTTGAGTACCCAGACATTTTGAGCACATGTTCACTGACAGACGAATTCTCCTCCATTTTGCAAGCATAGAATTTATCAGAGGTCTCATACCTCTCGCTCCGGGCATTCTTCTCAAAGATAAACTTCAACTCCTGGAACATCTCATATGCTCCATGACGTTCAAAGCGTCATTGAAGTCCCGGTTCTAAGCCATACAAGACTACACATTGAACTAGTGAGTAGTCATCCTTACGCGCTTGCCAAGCGTTCAAAACATCTTGTTCACCCGTAGCAGGTGGTTCATCTCCTAGCGCTGCATCAAGGACATAATTCTTTTGCCCAGATTGTAGGATAAGCCTCAGATTAAGAGCCTAGTCTACAAAGTTTCTACCATCATCTTTCAGCTTAGCTTTCTCTAGGAACGTATTGAAATTCAGGATTGCTACTGCGCGAGCCATTGATCTACAACATAAAAATAGTGCAAAGTTTACTTAGACTATGTTCAAGACAATTAGAGTTTAGCTAATCATATTACTAATAAACTCCCACTCAAAATAGACATCCCTCTAGTTATTTGAGTGTGGCATGATCCAAATTCACTAACTCAAGTTCGATCATCACGTGAGTTGAGTGTAGTTTCAGTGGTAAACATCTCTATGTTAATCATATCTGCCATACGATTCATGCTCGATCTTTCGGTCTCTTGTGTTCCGAGGCCATGTCTGTACATGCTAGGCTCATCAAGTTTAACCCGAGTGTTCCGCTTGTGCAACTATTCTGCACCCGTTGTATGTGAACGTTGAGTCTATCACACGCGATCATCACGTGGTGTCTCGAAACGACAAACTGTCACAACGGTGCACGGTCGTGGAGAACACAATTTTATCTTGAAATTTCAGTGAGGGATTACCTTATAATGCTACCGTCGTTCTAAGCAAGATAAGGTGCATAAAAGGATTAACATCACATGCAATTCTTCAGTGACATGATATGGCCATGATCTTGTGCTTCTTGATCTCCATCACCAAAGCACCAGCATGATCTTCATCGTCACCGGCGCCACACCATGATATCCATCATCGTGCCACCATCGAGGTTGTCGTGCTATCTATGCTATTACTACTAAAGCTAGAACCTACCAATATAGTAAACGCACCTGCAAGCACAAACGTTAGTTTAAAGACAACCCTATGGCTTCTGCCGGTTGCCGTAGCATCGATGTGCAAGTCGTTATTTAACTATTAAAACATGATCATCTGATACATCCAATATATCGTGTCTTTGGCCATATCACATCACATGCATACCGTGCAAAAACAAGTTAAACGTCCTCTAATTTGTTGTTGCATGTTTTACGTGGCTGCTATGGGTATCTAGTATGATCGCATCTTACTTACGCAAAGCCACAACGGTATTATGAAAATTTCTATTTAACCTTTCTCCAAGGACCGCCTCGGTCAAATCCGATTCAACTAAAGTTGAAGAAACAGACACCCGCCAGTCATCTTTATGCAACAAGTTTCATGTTAGTCAATGAAACCGGTCTCTCGTCAGCGTACGAGTAAGGTTGGTTCGGGCCGCTTCAATCCAACAATACCGCCGAATCGAGAAAAGACTAAGGAAGGCAGCAAATCGAACAACAATGCCACAAAAACTTTTGTGTTCTACTCGAGATTACATCTACGCATGAACCTAGCTCATGATGCCACTGTTGGGGAACATTGCATGGGAGACAAAAAATTTCCTACGCACACGAAGACCTATCATGGTGATATTCATCTATGAGAGGGAGATCGGCTCCACATACCCTTGTAGATCGCTAAGTGGGAAGCGTTAAGAAACGCGGTTGATGTAGTGGAACAACTTCGTGATTCAAATCACCATCGTCCCATGATCCGTCCCGATCTAGCACCGAACGAACGGCACCTCCGCGTTCAGCACACGTACAGCTCAATGACGATCTCCGCCTCCTTGTTCTAGCAAGAGAGACGACGAAGTAGATGAGTTCTCCGGCAGCGTGATGGCACGCCGGTGATGGTGATGATCTTATTCCTGCCGGGCTCCGCCCAAGCTCCGCAGAAATCCGATCTAGAGGAAGAACTACGAAGTAGAGGTTTAGGGTTGCACGTGGCAAAGTTGTGTCTCAAAAAGCCCTAAACCTCTAGTATATATAGGAGGAGCCAAGGGGTGGCGTTTGCCTCCTACTCCAAGTAGGAGGGCGCCGGCCTAGAGAGGGAGGAGGGACTCCTACTCCAATTCGGTTTGGAAGGAGGAGTCCCTTCCTTCCTTCCCACCTCCTCTTTTTTTCTCCTTTGATTTTTTTCCTTTTGGACGAAATAGTCCTATTGGGCTGGCCTTACCAGGCCACTAAGGGCTGGTGCGCCACCCATGGGCCTATTAGGTTCTCTCCCAGGTGGGTGGCCCCTCCCAGTAAAAACCCTCAACCAATTCGTCACTCCCGGTACACTGGCGGTAATGCCCGAAATCTTTCCGGAAGCCAAATAAAACAATCCTACATATCAATCTTCGTTTCCGGACCATTCCGGAAACCCTCATGACGTCTGCGATATCATCCAAGACTCTCAACAAAACTTGGTCACCAACACTTATAACTCAACTATACCGGAACGTCACCCAACCTGAAGTGTGCAGACCCTGCGGGTTCGAGAACTATGCAGACATGACCTGAGACACTCCCCTGTCAATGTCCAATAGCGGGACCTAGATGTCCATATTGGATCCTACATATTCTATGAAGATCTTATCGGTTGAACCTATGTGCCAAGGATTCATATAATCCCGTATACCATTCCCTTTGTCCTTCGGTATGTTACTTGCCCGATATTTGATTGTCGGTATCTCTATACCTATTTCAATCTCGTTACCGGCAAGTCTCTTTACTCGTTCCGTAATACAAGATCCCGTGACTAACACTTTAGGCACATTGCTTGCAAGGCTTGTATGTGATGTTGTATTACCGAGTGGGCCCCGAGATACCTCTCCGTCACACGGAGTGACAAATCCCAGTCTTGATCCATGCTAACTCAACGGACACCTTCGTAGATACCTGTAGAGCACCTTTATAGTCACCCAGTAACGTTGCGACGTTTTATACACACAAGGTATTCCTCCGGTGTCAGTGATTTACATGATCTCATGGTCATAGGAATGAATACTTGACATGCAGAAACAATATCAACAAAATGACACGATCACATGCTACGTTTATAGTTTGGGTCTTGTCCATCACATCATTCTCCCAATGATGTGATCCAGTCATCAAGTGACAACACTTGTATATGGTCAGAAAACCTTACCCACCCTTGATCAGCTGGCTAGTAAACTAGAGGCTTACTAGGGACATAGTTTTGTCTATATATCCACACATGCATTTATGTTTTCATTCAATACAATTATAGCATGGATAATAAACGATTATCTTGAAACAGTAAATATAATGATAACTATTTTATTATTGCCCTTAGGGCATATTTCCAACACCGACGCCATCGCCACTCCTTCAAGGGCGCCCGCCTCGATCCTCCAAGCGTCGTCGCGGCCCGAGCCCGTACTGGTGCTGCTCCTCCCCGCCTCCGGCGTCTTCCTCGGTCTCCGGTGACGATCCCTGTCGGTGAGCCTCTCCTCTCGATACTACTTGTCGTTTCTTCTTCACATGATAACCTGCAAGGAAGAACATTTCAGTAGATGAGTTCACTGGAAAACCGCATTTGGACTACTTTAGCACTAAGAACATGTGTTGAACCGAAAACAGAATATAGGACATTTTTGAAATTTAGCTTTGGGTAGGGGTGAGTGCTATGTCAATTTGTTGGATAGTGCTCCTTCTCTAGCTTATAGCTGGCTAATTATTGGTGATTTTCTCTGCGAATTTGTCACATTTGGTGGTTTCTTTAATAAAGATTGACGAAAACTTGATGTAGTGTAGTCTTGGTGGTTGCACGCTTGCTATTTTCCGTGAGCGTATAGTTATTAATTCTAGGAGATTTTTATGTTGCATTGTCATGTTGAATTACATGCAGCAAACCAAGTTCATAAATTGTCACTTCTTTTACAACAATAGGCATTCCATGGAATTTCTTATAGAAGTACTTGTACCTGTTATGGAAAATTGTCAATATCTCCTTTCTTGATCTTAATCAACTAATACGCGAATTTATTTTATTTTGATATTATAAGATGCATACTTTCTAGATAGCATCTTGTAAATAAGAACACAAACATATGGTACAATTTTTGGGTTTAAATAGTTATTAAAGTTTACTAAATGGTAGGAATTTAAATAGTTGTAGAATTGGTTCTCGACGTCGACGATGCATGGCCCACATCCTCGTCGTCGACTCGGTCGCGACCACCTGCTTGAGAGGCGCCAGCATGTCCGGGAGTGGGCTCCGCCGGGCTAGCACTGGGAGGAGCTACCTTCTGGGGCGCGCAGCTTGGTGAGGAACCGGGCTCCCCTCGTCGACCTATAGTTTCTTTGGTGGCGGTCACGTGGGCCACTTTTGGTGCCGAGGCGGTCGGCCCCCGAGGAGGAGGTACGTCACCATGTCACGGAGGAGGACGAGCACGTACATCGCTACATGGATGCGTTGGACGCCAGGTTCTTCAGGGATCTCAACCGAGCTATGATCTGGTGATGGTTCCTGCTCTTTGGGTGTCCACCGCCCACAACTCAGTATAGCGGCAGCTCTTTATTGGTTGATCAGTTAGATATTATTCGAGAGATGTATTAGTGATGTATTCGAGATTATATATTCGATAATATTAAGTGGATTATTTGATGATGCATTAATAAAGTGGATTATTCGATGTATTAGTGATATTATATATACATCATGATCTTGCTAGCTAAAGTGAAGAATAAATTGTTTTATCTTTTTCTCGATTAGTTAAGCTATGAGCGGTAGAGACAGAGACCATGATCAAGAGCATGTCTTGTACGACATGATACGCTCTGGAAACGAAGAGAACGAAGAAGAAGATGATTGCTCACAATACCGTAACCCATCCGGTGAGGGAATTGAGGAAGAACAACTAAGAGACGAAGGGGAACCAGAAGATGATGCTGAAGAAATTTTTCTCGAATTATCAAAGTCCGGCGAGGTATATATTTGGCCTTTGGTGATCATTGGATGTGTATTAATTGATCTCTATATATATTAATGAATGTCCTCTTTTAGCCCTCCGGATCGAGAAAATCTTCTACGAGCAGGGCAGTACGAGGCCAGACCAAAAAGTTGCCTGAGGGCACAAGGTACAACATTGACGCGATAACATTAGGTGGAGAACCAACTGATCCCGAAAAGAATGCATCCAAATTTGTACGTCAATGTGGAGTTATTGTTAGGGACCAAATCCCTATCTCCATTGAAGAATGGCATACGCCAAAGCAAGATCGAGAAGTTAGTTTTGTGAATGAAAGAGCAAAAAATCTGCTTTGGGATGCTCTCATGACACATTTCACCCTAATAGAGCATTTCTCAGATCAACAACGTGAGAAAGTCAAGAAGTTTGCTCTTAAGAAGATGGTCACCCGATTCTGCAACTGGAAGAAAAGGTTATGGGCCGACTTCGGCAAATAAGGCAAGACTCTAGAATTCACTGACAACACGAGAAGATAAAAGATCACTTGGAATTATTTGTGAAGTTCAAGCAATGAGAAACAACTGAGGAGCGGGAGAGGATAAACAAGGAAAATGCTCAGAAAAAATACCATCACCATTCTCTTAGGCCAGGTGGCTACAAGAGTGGCATTCCTAAGTGGGATGAATTCGAGCAGAAGATGATTGATGCAGGGGTCACTCCGCAAACATCCACCTGGCCTGAAAGGTGCAGGAATTGGTTTTATGGGCATGGGGGAACGTTGGACCCAAAGACAGGGTTGCTTGTGGAGCAGGCAAGTCTTAAAAATGCCACTCAAGCTATACTTGCTGCAATCGAAGATGCTCGAACAGGGGTGTTCTAGCCCAAGAGAGAGAACGACGAGCTTACACGCGCCCTCAAGAATCGTGAACACCTGGGACGAACACGAAGAAAAGGAGTTATTCCGTGGGTTGAGGGGTTTAAGGACTGCAACGACTCTTACAAAAGTCGTTCGAGAAAGAAGAATTAGGAGGAAGCCAAGAAGAAGCAGGATGCTGGCCGGCTTGCGGATTTGGAACACAAATTCTTGCGGCAACACGAGTAGATCGACACACTTAGCGAGCAAAGGACACCTTAGTTGCGAGCGCAACCAGCAGATCCAGCATTGGATAGTATCGTACCATCGATGCCGAAAAGCAGTGTGGGTTCCACGGGGGTCCTTCTCGACGATGCACTGCTGGCTCGCTACCTCGTGGATGAACTCAAAGAGTCAAAAAGTTGTGAGCTACACATGAAACTCAAGCACATATCCATGAAGGCAGCAGTCGGCTATGCTTTAACAAATCCCCTTGATGCAACCTTCCATTCCACTCCGATTCAACGTGGCAATGCTCGTGTCAGGGTGGATGAAGTGATGCCGGGATATGAGTCACTAGAGCTCGACATTCCTGAAGGTGAAGGGGAGCAAACACTTCAAGTCGTACATGGTCTCTGCTTATGGAGAAAGGGTTGCATCGTCTTTCCAAGGCCACCGACTCCTCCTCCAAGCCCGTCGCATCAGCCGACCCCACCCCGCCAGCCCGACACGGAGTGCAGCACTAGTCGGCCACCGCGTCAACCGACTCCATCCCACCCCGACATGGAGCCCGACGCTTGTCCGCCACCACGTCAGCCGACTCCACCCCGCCAACCCGCCACCGGGCGGCCATTTCATTTACTGATGAAGAACCAGAGTTCAAAGCGGAATAAGCCAAGGAAGAATCACACCCATCCTCCCCCTCCAAAGTTGGATTACGAGAAGACCGCGAAGGAAAGAGACAAGACAGTGCATGCTGAGTTGTGCGCCCATTTTGCAAAGAGAAAGCCCCTGCCAGAGGAGATAATACCTCTGGAAACCGTCAAGCGCGTTCTGGCCAATCTTTCGGACCCGCCGCGTGCGAAGAGAATTAAATTAGACTATGATGGCTCTGTTATCAAGTCACATCAAAAAGGGCAAACGAGGGGGAGCTCCTTACTAAAAGAAGCAGGAAAACCATTCCCCGACTGGGAGAACAGTCAGTGCAATCGATCCCGCCGCTCAAGGTGGGTACAGATGAGCAAGTCGATCTCAATGTTGCTAAAGAGATGGCTAGACAGGCCTGTGTCACTATTGCACAACTCCTAGGCAACGAGGATGTTCGCACGGTGGAAGGGGATAACCAACTAGTACGGACATTTCAACCCAAGAAACCTCTCATCAGGCCTGATCTTGTCAAGCAGCTATCAACACAAATGTACAGACTCCATACTTGGTACATGAAGCAAGCGGAACTCGGGCGTACGCCCCTCATGGTGAAAGTCAAGGAAGAGCATTTCTTCACTCCGAAAGATTTGTGGATTGACAATCCAGAATTACGGCAGTTATACAATCATGACGCACTCGACAAATCTATCGTCAGTTTCTATTGTGTGTAAGTGATTTCTTTCTATAATTCAAGTCCCTAGCTCATCGGCTCGTTCATTTGCCTCTAATTATCCTCACTATACTCTTTTGTGTGTGGTGTTATGTAGAATGAAGATGTTTGAAATGAAAAAAGATGGAGCATATGGCATTGGCTTCATTGACCCAAATTGCATTTACGAGAAGGCGGTAATAGAATTACCAAAAGATACAACGGATAACTTGGTCCAGTTTTTGAAGATATTAAGTCACAATGAAAAGATATTATTTCCTTACAACTTCAGGTGAGCGTTACTGTCTTGTACTATAAATTCTATTTTGCTTACCGGATCGATGTTAAGTTTACGTATAGTGCTTGATGAGTTGCATGCATGCCCGCTTATACAACGCAGATTCCACTTGATCCTGCTAGCCATTACGGTTGACGAGGGAACCGTTCACGTACTGTACTCGCTAAGAAAAGACGAGGACGAGTACATGTCCCTGAAGTTTATGCTCGATCTGTATTTGCAATCATTATCGCACTATGTAGGCCTCTTTAGTTCATTTCCTGATACCAATTAATTAATGATTCCTTTTATTATTTTTCTTTGTCGGGCAGGGTTTGGAGCCGGTTCATCAAGAATGTTCACGGTGAATGGAAACGAAAGCTACAATGGACAACGTCCACGGTAATTAAGTAGTACTAGCTACGTCCGTGCATCACTTTAGTTCTAGTTTCAGTACTATTATAATGCTTGATTATTATCTAACTAAATTCTATTCTCGTAAAGCATTGCATGCGGGAGCAACCGAGGAATAGTCTATGTGCATATTATGTTTGCGGGAACATTCGCTTTATAATCGACTGATGGATCTAAAATCCAGTAAATCTTGAGGTACGTAAACAGTACTCACAATTTTTATATCATGTTCCAATATAAATGCGCACGTATAAAATATTCATATTGATCTCCTTCTTTAAAAGATATTGGAGAAGCGAGAGGAACTCCTCCGAAGGGAACGCTTACGAGCACTTCAAGAGGAAATTTCGGGATTTTTGCTGGAGCAGGTCATAGATCCCAAAGGAGAATACCACTTCACCAATTAATGCATGCATGTAACTGATCCGCAAGTTGTAGGAGAAATTTTATATACAAAACTGTATATATATGTGTGTTATATAATATGCGCATGCATATGGTCACTCTCGAAATTCTATCATATATGATTGGTCCTACGAGAAATCCTATGATATATGCATAATCTGTACGGTATGTACTAGCGTAAGATATGTTCTAAATAAAAAAGAATTGAATGGAAAACAGAAAATGAAAAGCAAAAATAAACAATAAACCCCAATACCCCCAAACCCAAAATCACCAAAGCCTGTAGTCTCGGTTGGTGTTACCAACCGGGACTAAAGGTCCAGGCCACGCCATGCACGCTGCCATCCACGTGGAAAGGTATTAGTCCCGGTTCATAGCAAACCGGAACTAAAGGGGAGGGGGGGTCTTTAGTCCCAAGTAAATAGTCCCGGTTGGTAAACCGGGACTATAGGCCCTTACCAACCGGGACTATAGCCTCGTTTTCTACTAGTGGTGCTAAACATGAGCAACTTTCATGCTAGAAGAATTAAACCAATATATAAGTCAAGAGACTCCTACTTAGTTGTGTGTAATAGTGTGATAGGTGGTTATCATGGTTGCTAAGTTGCATACATCAGAAACTAAGTTGTACATAGTTTAGTTCCCAACCATATTATGAAGGTTGCTTCCTACGGGTAATCCCCATTTGTCTAATATACTATCAAAGTTGTCCATCAGACGACCTAAGTTGCCAAGGCCACTTAGTGCACAGTTGTTGGCTAGCAAGATCGTGGGTGTGAGATGAAAAGTTGCATGGGGGTAATCAAAAGTTTCATAGGGGGCAGATGAGATAATCGCCAACAAGCCTACTTAAGTTCTTAATTTTCGCTCGAGTTGCCTGTAAAAATCATTGAAATCTTCAAATATAATGATGGAAAACACACATGAGTTGGCTAGCCAGGTCGTGACAAACTCTTGAAAACTAAACCTCATGTGGATATGTTTCTTTTTTTTCCAAAGGAACTTTTATGCTAGGTAAGGCAACTTTAGTGCCAAACATAAGCAACTTCACTCCGTTAAAAATAACTAATTAGAAACAATAAGCAACTAACCAATAATACATAACAACTTCGAAACAGAGGTAGATAATATCACATCACCTTGATAAGCAACTTTTCGTCTATAAGAGGCAACTTTAGCTCTACAAGCAAGCAACTTCACTACATTTTTTGTCCTAGTTAATTTTGTCTAATATTCTCCTAACTTCCACACTGACACCTCTAACTTGCCTATTGTTCATGCTCGTATGTCGTTGTTTCTAAATTGGCTATAATACTATGAAGTCATCTACGGGTGATGCTCTTGTGTGTGTTATTATTAATTATGGTAGGCAATCTGATGGTGAATCTAGGCCACTTTAGAGTGTTTGTAGGCATTTTAGAAAAACAATGATAAATAATTTCATAATATTGTAGGCAACTAATTTTGCATAGTTAGGCAACTAAGCAGCAATAGTAGGCAACTAATGACCAATAGTAGGAAACTAGGAATCAACAATAGGCAATATATAGCATTTATAGGCAACTGAACAACAACTGTACGCAACTTACCATCAAAAATAGGTAATTGAGCAACCATGACACACAAGTTTGGATATTGTCAGAAAAAATCAAACATGCACATAGTATAGTGAAGATGCTCTGTATATAGCACTATAGATGCATTATTGTTAGAGCATATCTCATCATATGTGGTTTTGGTAATTGATGACAATTCCTATGGACTAATGGTTGCCTTAAGTTATATTTATAGGATTTGACCATAGGCACTTCTTGAAGTCCATCTGTTGGGTTCAAGGAGTTTATACGATGACCAAGGTGGTATTCAAGGTATTATCCAAAGAATGGTCGTAGAGACACAAGGTTGATCAACATCGTCAGACAAAGAGTAAATCAATATGATCAACACACAAAGCGTACAAGATGTGCCGAGAGGGATCAAGTGATCCCATGGTATGGTAAGCATTGTCCATTACGTATTTGTGTACTAACCCATGGTCTTCGTGAGAGTTCTATGTGGGGTTAGGTGTGTTTCCATGGGCTTGCGTCAAGAGGAAGATCTCATACAACCCATGGAGGATAACGTCAAGTGGTGGAGGATGGTGGCAATGGACTTGTGAAGATATGCTGATGAGCGGCTCACCCATAGTATGTATGGGGGAGCAATCAACTAGTCTTTATCAAGCCAACGCAATCAAGAAAGGTGGTCCATCTTGAGGAAGCCAAGATCATCGTCATCTAGCTCAAGAGGACGAGGTGCAAGTTATAGGTTTGCCCTTGATAGGTTTTCTGTTTTAGGATAGATTGTCGTACTGTCAAGGGGGGCTCTCAAGTGAGTAGCTTGATCGTATCGTTCGTTGAGAGCTCAAACCATTTGCATCCTTGCATAATACTTCTTGGTTCTTGTTTGGTGTTTTACTTTGTGAGTTTTAGAGCTTATGGTCATCTTCATGACAAGCTCGAGTTCATCGAAAACGAAGTCCATATGCATCTTCTATGATGTTTTCGATGTTGGGAATTTTTACCGGTCTTATTCGAAGAAGGGTTCTACCATTTTCTTATGGGCCTTTTCTAACTTTCTTCTTATTGACATTTATATCAAGGTTTTGTTATCCCATGTCGTTAGCTATCCAACAAACTTGTTTTCGTTGAATTCGGAGTCCTTATGCGAAAGTTAGAGTAGTTTCAGTATCCAGCGGTATTACCGCTCCTGGTGCGAGCGGCAGTACCGCTCGTGTAGCGGTATTACCATCCCCGGAACCGTAGTAATTTTTTACTACCGCTCCCTAGCGGTAGTACCGCTCTAGGAGCGGCAGTACCGCTCTAGGAGCGGCAATACCGCTCCGTCGGACTGTTTTTGCGCATCCTTTTTGGCCTCAACATGGTTGGTGAACCTACCGAGCGGTAGTACCGCTCCCATGAGCGGTAGTACCGCTCTGTGCGGGCTGTGAAGCATAACGGTTGGATTTTTTCCCACGTATAAAAGGGGGTCTTCTTCCCCGTTGAACCTTATATCTTTAGCTCGTGTTCTTCCCCCATTGTTGACCTTCTTCGAGCTTGCTAAATCTCAATCCCTCCAATGATTCTTGCTAGTTCTTGAGGGAAATGAGAGAGGAGATCTAGATCCACATTTCCACCAATCACTTTCTCCTCTAAGTGAGGGGAACCCGTTGGGTCTAGATCTTGGAGTTCTTCATGTTCTTCTTCATTCTTCCTCTCATTTTCCTCCCTAGCATTAGTTGCTTTGGTGGGATTTGGGAGAAAAGGACTTGGGCACTTTGTGTGCCCTTGCCATTGCATTTGGTGCATCGGTTTGAGTTCTCCACGGTAATACGTGGAAGTGAGAAGTTGAGAAGCTTATTAACCATGGGTACTTGGTACCCCTAGAAGCTTGGTGGTGCCTCGGAGCTCAATCACTGTGGTGTAAAGCTCCGGGCAAGCGTCGGGGTCTCCAATTAAGTTGTGGAGATATCCCCGAGCATTTGTGGTCACCTCGAAGCCATATGCCATTGTGGTGAAGCTTCCCGGTGTTGTTGGGAGCCTCCAATTAGGTTGTGGAGATTGCCCCAACCTCGTTTGTACGGATTCGGTGACCGCCCTCAAGGGTCCCTTAGTGGAATCACGACATCTTGCATTGTGCGAGGACGTGAGGAGACTACGGTAGCCTTGGTGGCATCTTGGGGAGCATTGTGCCTCCACACCGCTCCAACCGAGATTAGCATCCGCAAGGGTGTGAACTTCGGGATACATCATCGTCTCTGCGTGCCTCGGTTATCTCTTACCTGAACCCTTTACTTGTGCACTTTACTTTGTGATAGCCATATTGTTTCTTTTCATATATCTTGCTATCACTTAGTTGTTTATTTTGCTTAGCATAAGTTATTGGTGCACATAGTTGAGCCTAGTTGTTTTAGGATTTCTGCTTGACAAATTAAACGTTAGTTTTATTCCGCATTTGTTCAAGCCTAAACCGTAATTATTTTAAAGCGCCTATTCACTCCCCTCTATGCGACATCCACGTCCTTTCAATTATGTTTTGTGCTATATTTCTCATTTTTACGCAAACCAATCTAATAGTGAGTCCTACTATGTCATAAAGAAGAAGTTGCTTCCTTATAGCACTACAATTGTCTCCATTGCATCCAAAGTTGCCCTAGAAAAACGTTTTATGAAATATAGGCATACATAATCTAGTTTTTAAAAACTCGTTGTGAGAAACCTAACGGTGAAAAGGATCTGGACTTTGATGCTTGAATCAAAAGTTATGACTTTATGACTTTTTCAACCCTAAGTAAATGCACGTGGGACAAAATGTGAGTTAATTTTGTTGGTAGCCATGTACATTATGGGATGTTGATAAACAATTTATCTTTCTAATGTAGACTATAGACAACTGGACACAAAAACATGTATTTACTATATATGATAGTGCGCTTCCAACATCAAACAAGCACAGCAGTGCTGGCTAGCAACGTCCCCGCAACAATAGTTGATCCTATTCGAAAAAGGGTTGATCCAGCTCGAGGAGTGTCTTGCCTTCACCCGCGTTGTCATGTCCCTGCCACCACCCTCTCTAGCTTGGGCACTATCATTGTGTCTCACAAATGAAATTAGAAGTTTGTCACATTCTGTCATACATGCTGGAGTACACATATTTTTTATCTTTTTTAACACAGTACACACGTAATCACTCGTATACACACGCATACACTTATCATACAAACACACACGCACACCTTACCCGTATGAGCATCTTCAAAAGACTGAGTTGGCATATCATCTTGAGACTCGTCATCGACGGGAACGTCTCCTTCCACTAAAAGCGTATCACTGAAATTCCTGAAATAAATTCTGAAATAATGCAAGCACTAGGACTTAATCCTAGTGGGCCGAGGATACCATTGTCCCTCTAACCATCCAATCACAGATTGATTTGCACATATTTTTCACTTTGTCCGTTGAAAGCTAAACAATAGAAAATTCATAGAATTTGCGTTTAGAGAACTCCATAATTCACTACATATTTAGGTGGTTAAATCGTTGACCTAAAACTATGTGCATGCCATACACCCGGACAGAGGTACTACATGTTCCTACCACGGCATGTGGATATTTATTGTATTTATTGACTTAGTTGGACTAATGTGATTATTGTGGTGCAATCTAGATGAATTATAATAATAATACAATTTGTAATGTGCATACATTTTTAGGGTCACATGTACACATATGGAATATTTACCCAAGAATTTTCTGTCTTCATACGGTAGATACAACTCATATGGGAGTCAAATCTGAAATTTTATTATACTAAAAACAGAGGGGGCAAATCCTTCAAACATTACATTTTTACAAGTAGTTGCCATAATTAAAATATTTTGTGTGGTCAAATATACCTTGATGAATGGAAAATGGCGATGAAATATTCCTCTTTACCTCTTAGAAGTTAGGATGTGTCATCTTAAAAGAGCTCCTTGTTGAAATATTAGGCACGTTCATCATTAATTTCAGTAAGAAATTCATGCCTAGAACGGAAAATAACATGCAATAATCTAGCATATTAGATGAATAGGAAAACACGCACGGCAACATCGCACATGTAATGACAACTAAATGTAGAGACGTGAACAGATCATGATGGACGTATTGTTCATTAGTTGCTGCAGGAGTGAAATTGTTGATGACGATATCGGTGATGGTCTGTGGGTGACAGCGATGGAGACGACGATGGGTAGCACCACACGAGTTGGACGGAATATGACCTGTGAGGCTGTGATGACAAACTTGAGCAGTCGCACACAACGCTTTCCAAAATTCTAATTCATCCTCTCCCATAGCAGGATCGCAAGGACAAACAGTTTCGACGACCTCTCCTCCTGCATGGCGGCGCTCGGGAGAGTAGACTACAATGACGATGTAAGTCATGTGATGAGAAAAAATCCTAATTGTTTTCGATATGTCTTTTGTCGTGGCCTGTAGCAGTATATATAATAGGATGAGAGATAGTATCGTGTTGCCATCACGATCTCAAACCGACTTGAATTCTGAATGGTATACTTACTGGACAAAAAAAATTAACTTATCTGTCAAGACATTAAAAAGTAAAATGGTAAAAGAAAGTTGCGGCGCTGCAAGTCTAAGAGGGTGTTTGGTTGGGCTTCCAGCCAGCTTTCGTCTACCGGCTTCTAAGCCAAAAGCTCCTATTTAGGGGCTTCGGGCTGCAGCTGTGGCTTTCGGACTTGTCACAGCCAGAGCCGAAAGCCACAGCTGCAGCCGGAAGCCCCTAAATAGGAGCTTTTGGCTTCGAAGCCGGAAGCCGGAAGCTGGCTGGAAGCCCAACCAAACACCCCCTAAAGATCGAATTGCCCGGCCAGACGAGGCGAGCAATCGCGTGTGGTTTTCTATTTCACACCATCACACCTCGTTGAATGTAGTGTAGAGAACCCACTATATAAAGACTAAACTTTTAACATCATCAATTGCCATTCTTCATGGGCCTAGTTTGAGATTTCAGAAATTCCACATGGGTTAGGCCCATTATTTCTAACACTTGTAAGTTGACTGAATTTACAATTCTCGTAAATCGATTTTATGGGAGAAGATACGGTTGGAGGAGGAAGAACAAAGGTTGGCCATTGATCTTAAGAAAAATGCCTAGAAAATCGATTTACTTAAAGTAACTTTTCGAACGATTTACCTATAGCCGGTGCATTAAAAAACAATCATGAGAATATTCGCATATGCATTGATTTTATTTTTATAGAAGCCGGCTAGCTTGGTATGTTCTGCAATTGTACACCCAACTAATATATATCATGTGAACTTATCTTGAGAAATGCATCGTACTCCTAGCTAGTATACAGTTGTGATCTCCGCAAAAAAAAAAAAGTATACAGTTGTGTCGCAAGTTAGTTAGGGGAAGTCCTCAGAAACTTGATTGTTCGGCGTTTATGCTTGGCTGATTGATGGAGAGGCCGGGGACAATCCTCCTCTTTCTAGAAAACCGTGCATAGCTAAGGTTACTACGCGAAGACTCCGTGGAACTCTTTGCATCCACATGCTTGACAAAACTGTAAAAAACAAACGACGGTATTTTACATGACGGTGTTGCATTCCTAGCTAATGCCCGCCGAATTCAGAAGCGTATCGCGCGTATATATGCCCCAGCTGATCATATGCATGTGTCAAAAGCCAGGGGCCATCTTAAAACAGCTCAAGAAATCTAGATTGGAGAGAGACGGTCTTTTTACCTGGGGAATAATTATCAATTAGTCAATTGGTTCATGGTTTACAGCGGCCGCTTCTTCTAATCCATCGACAAGCAAAACTGCTTACACCATCTGAGGTCTTGCATGAGAGAGCGAGGTTATCATGTAGCCAAAGAAAACAACTTGCCGACCTTGAGCGGAGCAGGGGCCGGGTCGGCAAGTCATCCTTGGCTACACAAACAGGAACACCTCATCCCCACATGCGAGACCCTGGATGGTTTCTTCATCGTCGTCACCCATAGGACACGCTCCCAACCGACGGCTCTAGCACACAGGTAGGTAGATCCCGCGGGCCGGGTCGAGAGGAGGAAGACAAGCTAGGGCCCGGCGGGCAACGTGAGAAAGGTCGTATAGCTAGAGCGGATAGAACGCGGATCGATGTTCGATCTTCTTGTGTGTGTGTCACTGTCTACTTGGACCTTGAGCGAGCGCCTATAAATAAGCTGCCTGCAAAGCGAGCAAGAAGTCTGGGAGCGTGTGGGACGGAGACTCACGGACACTCGGACACTCTGCGACACATACCAGAAGAGAAGAGATGTGTATTTAATGGCGAGCGCCGTTGGATCGCTGCGCACAGGAGCGGGGCACGCCCCCCTGGCCTGCATGGATGTGATCGCATCACATCGCCGAACCGACAGGTCTACTGGTTAGGAGGAGGCAGTTGCTAGGGCCTTGTAACGTTTCTTGTGACAGGGCCGGTCCTACCATTTTAGGGGGCCGGGCCCAAGCTTAAGCTCGGGGCCCTTTGAAGTTTGAACATGTCATCAAGACCGATTTCCTAGCCGTTTTCCCTGATTTCATTTCAATCCAAGATTAGATCTTTCGTCTTACACCTCACAATTACAGAATAGGGTGGAGAATTTGAAGCGCTACCAAATCCATCACTCCTATCGTGTGTACCCTATAACTTGAGCGAGAAAACATATATTTTAGTTCACGCCATAGCATGCCTACGTACACACACATCCCTGAGTGGGGGAGCCCTCCGTTTCGGAGGCCCGGGTGGCCACCTCCCCCCCTCCCCCCACCCCCAATCAGGACCGGGCCCGTTCTTGTAGGGCAACTACAACGCACGATCCCGCTGCTAGGGCTTCGTAACGTTTCTTCTCAGTGCAACTCCAACACACGCATGATCCCAAACGCATGCCTGTTTTATCCGGATATCATCCGTTTGGGATGGTAATGGATCGTGCCCGTCAGATATGCGTTTTCGTCGCTCGGACGTCCAACGCGCAGTCGTATCTTCTATCTCATCTCGTCCATTGAAGGCCAAATACAATAAAATCAAACATAGCAAAAATAGTTCAAATCAAACATAACGAATAATTTCATGTTCGAATTAGTGAGACAATGGTCCCTTCACCATGATATCGCCAAATACTAGTCCTGGTTTTTCTGGTCGGGGAAAGGCGATAAACAAAAATATCACATGGTCAAATGGCTGGAGATATGTAAACCCAAGGACCAGGGCGGTCTTGGGATTATCTCATCCAAGCGGATGAATATTGCCCTCCTGTCTAAATGGCTATGGAGGATCGCCTCCGGCTTGGGAGGTCTGTGGTTAGATATTATTCGGGCAAAATACCTTTGTGGACAGCCACTGGCGTTCGCCCCTAGATCTGGGCGATCACAATTCTGGCAGTCCATTGTTCAGCAAATGCCAGTTCTCCGGCTAGGATCCTCTATCAAAGTGGGAAGGGGAAATTCCACTTTATTCTGGGGGATCACAATTCCCCAGGCCTTCGCCACTCGCTTCCACCCTCTTTTCTGTATTTGCGCCCAACAATTCATCTCTGTAGCAGGCGCTCTACCCGACCTAGCGGGTATTGCCTTCAGGAGGTCCTTTGGCCCCGCTAAGCGGGACCTCTGGGATGAGTTAGTTCAATGCATGGATCTACACTCTCCGACCCTAAATGAGGATGTAATCCACTGGCAGCTAGAGCCTAATGGACGGTTCTCCACCAAATCTCTATACCAAGCGATCTTGCCAACTCCGGGACCGACCGAACTGAATATCCTGTGGGAATTCAAGTTGTCGCTGAAGATTAGAATATTCCTATGGCAATTGGTGCGCAGTCGGGTCCCATCCGGGACGGAGGTGCTGAAATGGCACGGCCCCTCCGATGGGTTGTGTTCTCTGTGTAGGATTCCAGAGGATTGCACCCATATTTTTTTCATTTGCCCGTCCGCTAGGTTCGTGTGGATCTATTTACGGGAGGCGGTTGGGGGCAGTTGGTGCCACGACAACCTTCCCGAGATGTTTGCCGAGGTGCTTGGCTCACACAGCGCTGCTATTAGACCGACCCTCTGGGTTACCATCGGTGCCCTCCTATGGACTCTATGGAATGTTCGTAATAATCTTGTGATAGAGCATGTTATTCCTCTCCGTGCGACTAACGCAGTTTTCAAATGGTGTGGCTTTCTCCAGCGATGGCGGCCGCTTAGTTGGAGCAACGGTCGGGACTCCATTGGCACAGTTGTCGCAGCATTGAGAGCCATGACCACCCGAATGTCCTCCCCACCCACACCGCTACCTCGTCCACCTCTGGAGCTGGATTAGCTTAGCTGTCATTAGTCTCTTTTTTGGGGATTACTGTGCTGCTCCCCCAACAAGACTTCCTATTTTCATTTGTACTTTGGCCCTGGCTGTTTGCCAGCTGGCGTGTGTGTGCGTGTGTTCGTTGAACCTTGTGGTATCTTGTATGCTTTGGTCGAGGCTTTATAATATAAAGCGGGGGAACCCTATTTCTTCCAATTAGTCTTTCATTACAATTCAAAAAAAATTAAAAATATCAAATAATCTTACAAAACCACTTAAAGTTTGTGCACACAAAAAGAGATTAAACCGATAGATCTACTGATTACCAATGTGATCCGGCATGTGCTCAACCAAGTCATCTTGGAGCTGCATATGAGTGTTTCGATCACGCATCTCATGATGAAATTGAACAAATTGTTCAAAGGTTGTAGGAGGTGGGTGCTCAGGCTCAACATTCTCACCCTGAAAATCAAACCTTTGGTCGTAGATGGTGCCATCACGCTCATCCTCAACAATCATGTTGTACATGATCACACAAGTAGTCATCACCTCCCAAAGCTTCTGAGTGATCCATGTCAATGCAAGGTTGCAAACGATACCCCATCAAGACTGAAGCAGACCAAATGCATGCTCCACATCATTCCGAACACTCTCCTGCATTTGGGCAAACCTATGTCTCTTCTCTCCTTGCGGATTGGGTATGGCCTTCACAAGAGTGAACCACTAGGGATAGATACCATTAGCTAGGCAATATCCCTTGTTGTAATGGTCGCCATTGATATCAAATTTGACCCCCGGGCAGTGGCCTTCTGCAAGCCATGCAAACACTGGAGAGTGCTGAACAACGCAAATATCATTGTGAGAATCAACCATGCCGAAGAAAGAATGTCATATCCATAGATCTTGTGAAGCCACAGCTTCAAGTATGACAGTGACACCTTTCACATGTCCCTTGTACTTCCTCTACCAAGAAAATGGACAGTTCTTCCACTTCCGGTGCATACAATCGATACTCCCAAGCATGCCCGGAAAGCCCCTCTCGGCATTGATCAACAACCTCTCTGTATCAACGACATTTGGTTCTCTCGGGTATTCAGGACCAAACACAGCCATCACGGCCTTGCAGAAACTGTACATTGACTGGAAACACATGGACTCAGTCATACGAATGTACTCATCCACAAGGTCACCAGGAATTCCAAACACAAGCATGCGAATAGCCGCAATGCATTTCTGGTAAGAAGAGAATCCAAGCTTTCCAAAGGCATCCTCTTTGCATTCAAAGTTTGGGTCATATGCAACAACTCCTGCCGGAATATGATTGAACACATGCCTCCTCATTAAGAAGCGGCGATGAAATTGATGCGGATTGTAGGGTGTAGTTCTCTCAAAGTAATCATAATAGAGGAGGTCGTGCCCATTCTACCTATTGTGGTTCAAGGCCGGAGCATGGCCGAGGGTTGATCCCCTGAACCGAGGTCGCATCCTACGGATGTGGTCATGGACGACCAATGCTGCCACAACTATGTCCTTATCATCCAAGGACGAATCATCCGATAAAGAAATGAAGTTGTGAAAGACGTACTCATCCTCGCTATCCATGGTACCTTGTGTCGAACACCTTGCGGTCGTGGTGGATACATGGCCAAAAAGGGCACGTCGAGCCCCTTCGTAGGAAGCAAGGTGGACGACCGCGTGTGGAGGGCAGATCGACGACATGGAAGGAAGAAAAGGGGTTGTCCCACTCATGAGCAAACCAAGATGGATGACGGATGTGGTGGTAGCGATGGCAAGAAAACAAGGACAGAGTGAGGAAAAGGGAGGAAGAAAAGGGGTTGTGTCACCAATGGACGAGCCAGGGGCGGACATTGGCACACATCGCACCCATCCGCGCGTGTCCGTTTGGCCGCCAACGCAGCCCAAACTTGAGCTGGAACTGGGTCAAAAGCAGACCGAAAACGGACAGTTGTCTGTTTGCTTCCGTGCGTTGGGTCGCGGTTTGTGTTTGTTTACTCTTAAATGGACGCTAACAAACGATTGGTGATCATGCGTTGGAGTTGCCTATGCATGCCCCCATTGTCCTGTCAAGGTACACACATATGAACCTCGCGTCGTATTGTGGTGCTGGTTCATGTGCCATGTCGTTCCATGCCATGCCATGCCAGCCAGAATTCGCCACGCAGAGACAGTGTTGCACGCCTGGAGTAGACTAGTGTCTCACAATTTCCCATTCAACCATTTGAAAGTGAAGATGCAAAGAACTGCAAGGAACCTAAAAATCTGGAGCAAGGTCATGTAGAGAAAGGCAAACTTTCAGTTCCCCATCGCGTAGGAGGTAATCTTGAGACTTGACATCGCTAAGAAACAAGGCAGCTACCGCCAGAACAACACAATCTCAGAAAACAGCTAAAAACAAGAGTACTTGCACTAGCTGCGATTGAAAGAGCGCTTAAGAGACATGCCTCAAGGGTGATCTGGCTTAGAGAAGGAGATGCGAGTACAAAATTCTTCCATGCTAAATACAATGCCAGGAAGAGTAAAAACTGCATTCACTCGCTAAAAAATGAGGACGGAGCTATTATCTTGGAGCACAATGCAAAAACAGAGGAAAATCATCGGCTTTGTTTCAGTCATGTTGGATCAAGGATGGAGCATGCACACACTCTAAACTGGGCGGCACTAGACCTTCCAAAATGTCTTTGGACAGGGGCTGGATATCCCTTTTATAGTAGAGGAAGTCTGGGAAGCGATCAAGGCCTCTTCGGCTGAAAAAGCACCGGGGCCAGATAGTTTTACTCGAAAGTTTTTCAGATCAAATTGGAGCATAATAAAGGAGGACATCATGGCTATTTTTGACAAGTTTTATTACACAACTTGTAGCAATTTTCAGGAGAACAACAATGCCTTTATCACTTTGATCCCCAAAAAAGAATAAACAAGAGAAGTAAAAAAATTCAGACCTATAAGCTTGATGAGCTCAGTTGCAAAGCTCATCGCAAAGGTTCTTTCAATGAGGCTTGCAAAAATCAACGTGGAAATAATATCCCCAACGCAAACGACTTTCCAACAGGGTAAATGTATCCACGACAACTACCTATACGTGCAAGAATGTGTGAAGTCTCTCTATAGAAACAACAAACCGACTCTTCTCTTCAAACTAGATATAGCAAAGGCCTTCAATTCGATTTGTTGGGAATATATTCTAGAGCTTCTAGAACGGCTAGGGTTTAGTGTAAGATGGAGGGAGTGGATACCTCTGCTGCTCTCCATGACATCCTCGTCCTTCTTGCTAAACGAAGACACTAGGCCTCCAATTTTGCATAGGAAGGGACTGCGGCAGGGTGACCCGCTCTCGCCGTTGTTTTTCATTCTACAAATCGACACTCTCCATCGCATGCGGGCTAGTGCTACAGAGCAAGGCTCACTTGCACCCGTGCCAGGAAGGGGAGTCAGGATGTGAATCATCCTATATGCTCACGATGTTGTTATCTTCGCCAACTCTAAGAAGCAATAGGTTGACAAACTGCTAGAAATCCTAAAGACGTTCGTGTTGGAAGTACGCCCTAGAGACAATAATAAATTAGTTATTATCATATTTCCTTGTTCATGATAATCATTTATTATCCATGCTTTAATTTTATTGATTGTAAACTCACATACATGTGTGGACACATAGACAACAGAGTGTCCCTAGTAAGCCTCTACTAGATTAGCTCGTTGATCAAAGATGGTTAACGTTTCCTAGACATAGACATGAGTTGTCATTTGATAACGGGACCACATAATTAGGAGAATGATGTGATGGACAAGACCCAACCATGAGAAAAGCATTTTGAAAGTGCGTTATATCGACTAGAGGGGGTTGAATAGGAGATTTTTAGAATTTCATCACTCAGGAAGTTCCTTGTGCGGAAAGTCCCCAGTTATGAACTGGGTGGAGCGGAAGTAGTACAAGATGCGGAAGTAGTACAAGATCGGGTGTGCAAAAACGTCTACAGCAAAGTACTCAATGAGATTTCAGAGATTCGGTTAGCACAGTTCGGAAGTATGGAGTAAGAAGGTGAAGATTAACTCAAGTGAAGAATTTGAGGTTGAGTTAATTGAGAGAAAGTCTTCGAACAAATTCTTCAAACAATACAGATGAAATTCTTCAACATACAATTGAGGAAATGAAACAGGTGAAGAAATAGAACCCGTAGCTCGATGAAGATAGTTGTTGATGACCTAGTTCCAACTGCTGTGACAGTTGTACGTCTGGTTCGGAGCGGCTTGGTATTGAGACCAAAGGACACGCAGTCCCTATAGTATTCTCCTTGAGCTAAGGACACACAGTCCTCGCCCAACACTCGTGGTAAGTCTTCAGGGCAGACTTCCAAATCCTCACGAACTCGATCACCTAACGATCCACAATTGACTGTTGGATGCTCTAGACCATGACACCTAACCGTCTGAGGGTTGCACAATACTCAAAGATAACAAGCGTCAGTTCCACACAAGAACAACTTCTTCAGTATTGCTCAATCACCTTGGTTTTTGGTTCGGGTTTGGTGTTTGGGGTATTTCCTCACTTGATGATTTTCTCTCGAAGGCTCTGAGGAATTTGGGTTGCTCTAAATGACAAGTGTTAGTTTCTCTCGGAGCAGCCAACCAGCTAGTGGTTGTGTGGGGTGGATATTTATAGCCTGTGAGCATCTCGACATTATTTGATATAAATGCCCTTTAATAATATGACTGTTGGGTGGATAAGATCAGTGAGGTGGCGTGTGGTGCAACAACGGTCGGAACTTTCAACTGTGAAAGTCCTCATGTCTCTCATATTCCTCACTTTGAGGCTTTGATAGATTTAGGCTTGGGTTAAGCGTCATGAGGAAAATCGTTCCGTAGTTTTACCTCGACCACTTTTAACAGTATGGTGTTCCTATGACTCAAATGTAAAGAAAATGAAACAGAAAGAGTAAATCTTAATGCTTGAAAGTCTTTAGAGTGTTTTCTTCAGGACACACCGAATTCCTCATCTTCAATATCTTCATGAGGAATATCAATTTCTTCGCAATTTCTTCGTGATCAAAGTCTTCAAGGAAGGACCAACATATTCACCCGAAGATATACATTTTTAGGGGTCGATATTCATCGAATAACTCAAATTCCTCAGCGACTTATAGAGCCTGTGTACACCCACAAACATCTCAGTCTCTTAACCTATAAGTCTTCAAACCACCAAAATCACTAAGGGGCACTAGATGCACTTACAATCTCCCCCCTTTTGGTGGTTGATGACAATTAGGTTAAGTTTTCAATGGGGATAATAATATGGAATGTAAGTACTGCTACTACGACAACAGACCTTCCCTCACAACGGCGCCAAGAATCCTTTTGTCACAGGCTACGCCTATAGGGACTTCCTTGGCAAATATACAAAGGATTTCCCCGCGGCCTTGGAGCCTTGCGTTGGTGTTCCCTTGAAGAGGAAATGATGATGTAGCACAGCGGCGGTAAGTATTTCCCTCAGTTTGAGAACCAAGGTATCGATCCAGTGGGAGAATCGTGTCAAGTCCCAAGTACCTGCACAAACACAAAGAGCTTGCACCCAACGCTATGAAGGGGTTGTCAATCCCTTATAGATTGTTTGCAAAGTGAGAACTGAAAGCAAAAAGTAAACAAAGCAAAGTAAAAGCGAAAGTGGAGACGATAGTTGTGAATAGACCCGGGGGCCGTAGTGTTCACTAGTGGCTTCTCTCATGAAAGCAAGTAGACGGTGGGTGAACGAATTACTGTCGAGCAATTGATAGAACCGCGCAAAGTCGTGACGTCATCTATGGCAATGATTATATCCATAGGCATCACGTCCAAAACAAGTAGATCGATACTTTATGCATCTACTACTATTACTCCACACGTCGACCGCTATCCAGCATGCATCTAGTGTATTAAGTTCATAAGAACAGAGTAACGCCTTAAGCAAGATGACATGATGTAGATGGACAATCTCATATCTACGATAAAGCCCATCTTGTTACCCTTGATGGCAACAACATGATGCGTGCCTTGCTGCCCCTTCTGTCACTGGGAAAGGTCACCACACGGTATGAACCCAAAACCAAGCACTTCTCCCATTGCAAGAATCATAGATCTAGTTGGCCAAGCAAAACCCAAGACTCGGAGAGACTTACAAGGATATCAAATCATGCATATAAGAAATCAGCAAAGACTCAAATATAATTCATAGATAATCTGATCACAAATCCACAATTCATCGGATCTCGACAAACACACCGCCAAAGAGGATTACATCAGATAGATCGTCATGAAGATCATGGAGAACTTTGTATTGAAGATCCAAGAGAGAGAAGAAGCTATCTAGCTACCAACTACGGACCCGTAGGTCTGAAGTGGACTACTCACGAGTCATTGGAGAGGCGATGATGTTGATGTAGAAGCCCTCCAACTCCAAAGTCCCCTCCGAGAGGGCACTGAGAAGGGTCTCCAGATGAGATCTCATGGAAACGGAAGCTTGCGGCGGCGGAAAAATGTTTTCGTGGATGCCCTGATTTTTTTCTGGATTTTAGGGAATATATAGGTGAAAGAGCTAAGGCAGGGGAGCACCAGGGAGGCCACAAGCTTGGTAGCCGCCGGCCCCCCTGGTGGCGGCTACAGGGCTTGTGGGCCCCCTGTGGCTCTCCTACTTTGGCCCTCAAGTCCCCCGATCTTCTTTTGTTCTGGAAAAAATTATTTCGGGGATTTTATTCTGTTTGGACTCCGTTCCAAAATCAGATCTGAAAAGAGTCGAAAACACAGAAAAAACAAGAACTGGCACTTGGCACTGAATTAATAAGTTAGTCCCGAAAAATATATAAAAGGTACATAAAACATCCAATGTTGACAAGATAACAGCATGAAACCATCAAAAATTATAGATACTTTTGACACGTATACAACATCCCCAAGCTTAACTCCTGCTCGTCCTCGAGTAGGGAAGTGATAAAGAATGAATTTTTGATGCTTTCATGCTACCTAGCATAGATGTCCTTTGTAACTCCTCTTATGTGACGTGAATGTTCAGATCCATTAGATTCAAAACAATAGTTTTCTATTGATATGGAGACAATAATACTTCAAGCAAACTAGCAAGGTAATCATGAACTTTCAAAATAACGAGGCCAAAAGAAAGTTATCCCTACAAAATCATATAGTCTGGCTATGCTCTATCATCCTTGCACTACGAATTTAAATCATGCACAACCTCGGTATTGGCCAAGTAATTGTTTTCACACTTTTACATTCTCAAACTTTTTCAACTCTCACGCACTACATGAGCGTGAGCCATGGTTTTAGCACTATAAGTGGAATGTAGTGTGGTGGAGGTTGCAAGACAAACAGGGAGAAGATGGTCACATTGACTAGGCATATCAATGAGCTATGGAGATGCTCATGAATAGATATCAATGTGAATGAGTAGGGATTTCCATACAAATGATGCACTAGAGCTAAGAGTATGTGAAAGCTCTTAAAGAAAACTAGTGGGTGTGCATCCAACTTGCTTGTTCACGAAGACCTAAGGCAAATTTGAGGAAGCCTATCATTGGAATATACAAGCCAAGTTATATAATGAAAAATTCCCACTAGCTATATGGTGGTGACAAAACGAGAGACTCTCAATCATGAAGATCATGGTGCTTAATAAGCACAAGTGTGGAAGGATAGTAGCATTGTCCCTTCTCTCTTTTTCTCTCATCATTTTTTTGGTGGGCTCTTTGGCCTCTTTTTTTATTAATTTTTTTGGTGGGCATCTTTGGCCTCTTTTTGTAAATGGGCTTCGCTGGCATCTTTTATTTCCTCACATGGGACAATGCTCCATCAATGATGATCATCACACTTACAACTCAAAACTTAGAGCAATGATGACTCTATATGGAATGCCTTCGGTAGTGTACGTGACAATGATCTAGCATGGCATAGACATCAATGGAAACATCATGCTAGCTATCTTACGATCATGCAATGGAAATGTAGAAGTGGTGGCACATGTCATGGTGGTAGTTGCATGGCAATATATCTCGGAATAGCTTTGAAAAAGCCATAGTAGGTAGGTATGGTGGCTGTTTTGAGGGAGGCTATATGGTGGGTTTTGTGCACGGGCGAAAGTTGCACGGCACTAAAGAAGATAGTGATGGTGAAAGGTGAAAGTGCATCTAAACCATGGTCTCATCATTAGTCATGAAGAAATCATATACTTGTTGCAAACGTTTTAGTAGTAATCGAAACAAAGCATTCAACGCATACTCCTAGGGGAAGGGTTGGTAGGTATAAACCATCGCGCGATCCCGGCCGCCACACAAAGGATGAAAATCAATAAACTAATCATGCTCAAACTTCATCACATAGCGGTTCACCATACGTGCATGCTACGGGAATCACCAACTTCAACACAAGTATTTCTAGATCCGCAACACTATACTAACATAACTTAAGTATTACCACAACCACATCTCAAAACTAATTGAGGGGAATCAAAATTCTCTAAATATTCAATGCACATGGAGATGGAAGTTTTCATATCCCTTTGGATAACTACCCCTTTTGAGACTACTTTCATAGCATAGATCAACTACCAAGCCATGCGCTTCCGTGCTCTAAAAGATATAAGTGAAGCACATAGAGCAAAATCAACTAGCTCAAAAGATATAAGTGAAGCTCGACAAAATCACGGTGAGTGCATGTCTCTCTCTCTAGGTGTGCATCAAGGAAGATTGTGACACAAAAAAAATAAAAGACTCCTACAATACAAGACGCTCCAAGAAAAACACATAACATGTGGTGAATAAAAATATAGCCCCAAGCAACGTTACCAATGGATTGAAGACGAAAGAGGGGATGCCTTCCTGGGGCATCCCCAAGCTTAGGCTTTTACGGCATCCTTGAATCATCTTGGGGTGCCTTGGGCATCCCCAAGCTTGAGCTCTTGCCACTCTTTATCTCTTTGTCCATAAGAACTTCACGCAAAACTAGAAAACTTCACAACAGGAAACTTAAACAGAAACTCGTGATATCATTAGTATAAGAAAGCAAACCACCACTTCCTTAGGTACTGTAGCAAACTTAAATTCTTATTATGTTGATGTTGGGTTACTGTATTTTCAACCTTCCATGGCTAATACCCCCCGATACTATCCATAGTTTCTTCAAAATAAGCAACCAACTCAACAAAAACAGAATAGGTCTGAAGTGGACTACTCATGAGTCATTTATGAGGCGATGATGTTGATGTAGAAGCCCTCCAACTCCAAAGTCCCCTCCGGCAGGGCACCGCGAAGGGTCTCCAGATGAGATCTCGCAGAAACGGAAGCTTGCGGTGGCGGAAAAGTGTTTTCGTGGATGCCTTGATTTTTTTCTGGATTTTAGGGAATATATAGGCGAAAGAGCCAGGGCAGGGAGCGCGAGGGAGGCCACAAGCCTGGTAGCCGTCGGCCCCACTGGTGGCGGCTACAAGGCTTGTGGGCCCCGTGTGGCTCTCCTGCCTTGGCCCTCAAGTCCCCTCATCTTCTTCTATTCTGGAAAATTTTATTTCGGGGATTTTATTCCGTTTGGACTCCGTTCCAAAATTAGATCTGAGAAGAGTCAAAAACACAGAAAAAACAGGAACTGGCACTTGGCACTGAATTAATAAGTTAGTCCCAAAAAGATATAAAAGGTACATAAAACATCCAAAGTTGACAAGATAACAGCATGAAACCATCAAAAATTATAGATACGTTTGAGACGTATCAAGTACAGAGTTTGAGGAATTTGAAGTCAAGATACAGAGAAACTCCCCGTGAAGATGTGCATATTTTGAGGAATTTGCTTTGAACAGCAGATGCACATTGATGATTTATATCTTGGAGATCTCCCCTTGTATCTTGCAGTTGATGCATGCATTTGACATATAGTATGAGGAATTAGAAATGCATGATGAAAAATGGTGTCTGATGAATTTCAACATGCCCGCATTAATAAACTTTGAGGAATAAGCATGCGAGGAAAAATGTTCAAAAGAGTTAGAACACCATCAGGCTTAAGTTACAACTCATTACATCAAAAACTTCAGAAGAGCCAAGAGTTTGTAACTTGATAAAGTATATAAGCCTATAATGAATCCCGCTTGAAGACTAACTCTCAGATTTCTGCCTTGTCATCAAGTGACTTAAAGGGACAAAATTGAGGACTAACGCCCTTGAATAAATTCACTTCTTTGTTGATGTAAAGGCGTGAGCATCTTTGGAGACAAGCTATTTTATTGGACCAATTGCACTGTCCCCTCGTTCTTCATCCGATTCTGCAGTGTGAAAGGAAAAAAATGAATTGTCCTCCAAGTCAGGAACTAGAATAGGCTTGAATTTCTTCTTTGGAGGCCACGACCAATCAAAGTCTTGAGTAAATTCCATTTCCTCGAGTTCCTAGGGAGTCTTCAGGTAAGCCAAGGTGGCCCAAGTGCGATCAAATACCTCATGAAGATAATAGTGATTTTTCTTCACTTCATTTTGAGTCTCATTGAGGGTTTTCACAATGGCGCCAAACTGGTGTTTCACCCACTTGTGATTGCGATCGACTTTGTGGTGAAGACTAAGGAGAATCTTTCTGTTAGTCATCACCCCGGGGGTAGTTGGGCTTGAGTGGTCTTGCGTAGCACTGTCATGATATGAGGAATATGAGTCAGCCTTGCGAAATTGGCCATCTAGGGGCCGATTTCCTTCATCAATCATGGATTTGCCTTTGCCTTCAATAGGTTCAAAAGATTCATTGATGACATTTATAGGAGGCAGGTATCTGAGGTGATTCTGAAAGTCAGCTTGATAGTTGATACTAGATATGTTTCTGATGAATCTCATGATCCAAGGTGCATAAATCTTCAGCTCATTCGGTGTCAAAGCGTTGTCAGCTAAAGTCCTCAAGAAGAAATCATGAAGATTCATAGGGATGGCATGAATGACGTTGAACAGGATATTCTTCATGATGCCTACAACGTCTTCTTCATTGTCATGCCTTTGATAGGAGCGAAGGAATATGACAAGATTCTATAGACAGTTCTAGGCTCATACTTCAGATCCTTCACCAGGAATCTGGTCCTTGGCGGTTGGCCTTGAGCGAAAGGCTTCATGAGGACTTCCATGAGCTAGTTTGGCAGTTCTCTTTCATCATATATTTTGACTGCATCCTCTAAAGGAATTGATATTGGAAGAGCCCGACGCAATTCTGTGGCTGGAGCTTTGTAATGCGTGTGCCGAGTCATCCAGTCCAAGACCCATGTGTTGACGTCTTTGGGGTCGCCTGAGATATGCAGTGGAGCATAGAATTGAAGAATTGTGTCCATGTTCCAATCAGTGATACCTGTACAGAATGGCAGTAGCCCTGCTTCGTGAAGAACATTGAGGACTGGGGTGAAGCAAGGATTTCCTCCATGTCACAATGAGGAATGTGGGTGTGAAGAAATATCTTCTATCTTCCAAAGAGCACAAAAGCATAATAGTTGAGTTGATTTCTGGTCCAGAATTTTTTGTGCCTCATGCGAAGCCTATCATAGGGATTTTCTCCTATGAAGTGATGGCATTCATCAAAGAATGCTTCCTTCTTAAACTTCGCCCCCTTGGAGAAGGGTTGATGAGGATTTGGTTGAAGATTATGCTCATGTTCATCTTGAGGAGTTGTGGCCACCACAATTGTAGTTTCAGGATTCACCACTACAATTGCAGTTTCAACATTTGGAGCAAGAGCATTTTCTTCAGCTTGAGCATTTTCTTCATCTTGAGGAATTTGCTGATCTGACGAAGCAGCCACAATTTTTTATGTTGCATTTTCTTCAGCTAATGCAGCTGATTCTCGGTCTTGTGTTGATTCCTCATGTGTGCTCTTTTCATCAGAGCCAGTCAGAATCTTAGTATCAGACGGAGTTTGAGGAATTTGGGTTGTTCTTGGTGAGTTAGGGTGAGCTTGTTCCTAGAACTCATGATGGATCACAGGTGTGATGCATCCAATTTCTTCATCACCCTCCTTTTCTTTAGTAGTCATTGGAGGTGTTGTGGCTTGAGGAATGTTATCAACTTGAATTTCCTCATCCATCGGTGTGGATGCACAAGAGAGATTGTGTGCCATTTATTCATCCTCTTCTGGAATGATGTATTCCTCACCGAATGGAACAATCATATACGATGGGGCTATATTTAGGGGAGTAGCATCCACTGGGCTGATGAAGACTCTGAAGGCATTGTCTTCACACGTTTTGCTTCTGAGGATTCTGAAGCAATTGAAGCTTTTCTCTTCTTAGCTTCCTTTTCAGCAGCTTTAGTTTTCTTCACGTCTGCTGCAGACGGAGGAGTCACTTTCTTCACCTTTGAAGACGTAGGTGAAGGAGCATTTTCTTCACGTATTGATTCATCAGTGTCAGGCTTGGGAGATTCTCCAGCTGGAATATTCTGAGGAATTTTTCTTCAGCTGCTGGTTCTTCATTTTATGGCTGCTTTGAAGCGGCAACCCTGCTGTTGTATTCATCAACTGCTGCAGTTGCGGCTTTGACAAATTGCACTTTGGCACCCCTTTGATCAGCTTGAACACTTGCATATCTGTGTGTGAGAGTCTTCAACTCGGCCTGAGTAGAAACAAGTTTCTCAGGGGATAAGTAGTGGAGGTTCTGCTTCAAGAATTTCTCCTTTTTTATCTTGGCAAGCCTAGCTTGTTTGGCTTGCTGGTCCTTCCATTTAGCTTCATTGATGAAAGTGGCAACCATGTGGTTGACTCGAGGAGGAAGCCTCAAATCATCAATTGGAGTATTTGGATCCTCATGCCAAAGATCAATGAAGTTTAGCAATTCCTTCGGATCTAGCGCGAGAGGAATGGTGCTACGAGTGGCTTGTGCAACTCTTTCTTGCTTGTTTCTGATGATGGATTGAAGAGTTTCATCATCATATTCTTTACTTCCTTCTGATGCAGAAGGAATGTTGACGACTTTGCCTCGGCTTGGCCTGGTACCTCTACCAGCAGTCATCTTATTCTTCAACAGACTTGGTGAAGATTTTGAAGCAGAGCCAGTGGAAGATGGCACAGAGGAACTAGGGTTTTTAGATTGAAGCTTACTGAGCTGCTTTTGTGGAGGATGTGAAGATTTTACTGCAGTTGAGGATTTGTGGTCGTTGCAACTTTTTGAGGAAGTTGCTTTTTTGATGCAGCTGTTAAGACTTTTGGCTTGAGACTTGGTTTCTTCAATAGAGCCTTCTTCTGAGGATTTTCTGTAGGAGAGGCCTCACCAGCTGAAGAACTAGCAGTAGTAGCTACAACAGCAGAGTCCTCATTGAATTTCGTCACAACATCTTTAGCCTTTTTCTACAGCTTAGATAAATATTTGTCTTTTTCATCAGGGTAATCCTCAATTGTGGCTACGCTTGAGGGATGTGCTGCTTGTTGATCTCCCTGTGGCAAACTTTTGCAGGGAGGCTTGAGGGCACATTTCTTGGCACATTTTGGAGTGGTGTATCTGTATTCTTTCCACTCCTTTGCCCATCGGTGTTCTATCCTTTGAAGACTTATCTTGCACTTCTACATGGTCTCGTTACCATGAATTTCCTCATCAGGTGTACAGTAATCAGCATAGATCTCCTCACGGAACTCAAAGGCAGTGTTTTGTTCCAGCTTCTTGCCACCGTTCTGTTTTCTGTCTTCCTCCATTTTCTTCAGTTGAGGCTTTTGCTGAGGAATTTGTATTCTTGATGATTCTAAGGACACAGGTAGTGTTTCTTCTAGAAATGTTGCAAATGAGTTAAGTTGATGAGAACCTAGTGATTCATCAGCTGACATTTTGTACGTGTGAACAGAGTATAGGTGTGAAGCATTTGGAGAGGTCATATGTGTTCTCAGATTTGAGGAAATTGAAGAATTACATAAGTTGAGGAAATTGACCAATGAGTTGAGCAATTTGACTAAGCATTCTGATCTTGGGTTCCAGAGTTGTGCAGATTCAAAATTTTACACAATTGAGGAATCTCGTGAAGAATTTTAGAGACTTAGTGAAATTCATCAAGTGTTCTAGACATGGGTATGCACTGCTGAGAGAATTTCTGAGGAAAAACTGATTTCACGAATCTAAAGAGAATTCTAAGATCAACAGGGACAGTAAAATAGCATTTTATTTACCCTGTACAAAGAACACGATGAACTGAATCATTAAAAAGAGAAAGTTCTTCGGTACAGATCTTCAGTGCCCTAATTTGGCGACTGAAGACACCTACGGAGGCGGCGGAGGAAGATGTTCTGCAGTTGTCCGGCGATGGAGAGGGCGAGGCAGGGAAGCTTTTCCTCATCGGCAATGAAGATGCTAGCGGCGGCGCTAGGGTTTGAGCTCGAGCAGAGAAGACGAGAGGAAGAGAAGAGTTTCAACTGAGGGGGTATGGGGCTATTTACAGCTCACGTGAAAACGGTTCGGGCCGAAACTTTCGAACCGATTTGCGCTTGCCCCCTCGTCTCTGCATGACACGTGTCACCCACGATCGAAGCGGTGGGGATCGTGGTTATCCGAACTTGAGTAGTGGGTGCGGTTACTGTGGTAACGTTTAGAAATAAATTTTGAATTTTGAGGTTCGTTGCAAAGTCCTCAGGAGACAAGGACTCGGTGAGGATTTTGAACAAGTGTCAAACAGAACGCATATGAAGAATTGAGAATAAACTGGGTTGAGCTTAGCATAGAAGGGAGTCGGATCTGATCACATTCACTTAGAATAAATATCAAATTGAAGACTCAGCAATAAGTGAATGTTGTTGATGACATTGAAATCTCATTATAATATATATATACTCAAATGAAGATCATCACAAAAAGTTTTGAAGATTTTTAAGATTTTGCAGACTTTGAAAATTTTGAGGAATTTGTGAAAAAGTCTCAGATTGAATAATTTCAACTTTGAGGAATTTTCAACTTGAAGAATTTCAAAGTTGGGTGGTGGCGTGACCCACCGTATAATAATGACGATTTCAGGCATCGCGTACAACTATCGTTGTGCCCTCAGAACCAAATTCTTCATTGATTTCTTAACACTTAGAGTGATATTCTTTATTAATTGAAGAAAATCGTTACTTTGTGTGTTGCACATCTAAGTAATTAATTTTGCATAAGTGTCAGGATGTGTGCATGTTTACAAGACATTCGAAGATTCTTGGATATTTAGCTCACACCACAACTTGCAAAACCTTCTCTCATCCAAGGGCTTTGTGAAAATATCTGCTAGTTGATCATAGTCTTCACATGGTCGATGATGATATTGCCCTTGAGGACATGGTCACGAAGAAAATGATGATGAATCTGGATGTGCTTGGTCTTCGAGTGTTGTACTCGGTTGTACACGATCTTGATTGCACTCTTATTGTCGCAGTAGAGGGGCAGATTCTTCATGTTGATGTCGTAGTCTCTAAGGGTTTGCTTCATCCATAGCAGTTGAGCACAGCAAGATCCATCAGCAATGTACTCATCTTCGGTAGTGGAGAGTGATACACAGTTCTGCTTCTTTGAGGACAAGCACACTAATGTTCTTCCGAGGAAATGGCATGTGCCTGATGTTGACTTGCGATCCACACGGTCACCAGTATAATCATAATCACGATACCCAACGAGGTGAAGACTTGAGCCCTTGGGGTACCATAATCCTAGTGTTGGTGTGTGAGCTAGATATCAAAGAATATGTTTCCCGGCCTTATGGTGTGATTCCTTCGGTTTTGCTTGAAAATGAGCACACATGCAAACACTAAGCATAATATCTGGCCTAGATGCACATAGGTACAATAAAGAGCCAATCATAGAGCGATATACCTGCTGATCGAAATCTTTACCATTTTCGCCAGTGCAGAGGTAGCCGTTGGTAGGCATAGGAATCTTGACGCCTTTGCATTCACGCGTGCCGAATTTCCTCAGAACGTCCTTGAGGTATTTCTCCTGAGATATGAAGATGCCATTGCGTTGTTGACGAATTTGCACACCTAAGAAGAATTTCAGCTCCCCCATCAAGTACATTTGATATTATTCACCCATCATGTAGGCAAATTCATCACTGTAACGTTTGTCAGTACAACCAAAAATAATGTCGTCGGCATATATTTCGCACACAAATAGTTCATTGTCGTAGCATTTTGTGAAAAGAGTAGGATCAAGTTAACCGGGTTTGAAGCCTTTCTTCATGAGGAATTCCTTCAATATATCATACCACGCCCGAGAGGCTTGCTTGAGGCCATAGAGTGGCTTTTTGAGTCTGAAGACTTTGTCCGAATGCTTCGCGTCTTCAAAACCTGGGGGCTGAGCAACATATACTTCTTCCTCAAGCTTACCATTGAGGAATGCAATTTTCGCATCCATTTGATATAGAGTAATATTGTGATGATTAGCATAAGCAAGTAATATTCAAATAGCTTCAAGTCTAGGAACATGTGCAGAAGTTTCATCAAAGTCAATTCCTTCAACCTGTGTGTAGCCTTGGGCTACAAGCCATGCCTTGTTCCTGACAACCTAACCGTCCTCATCTTGCTTGTTTCGGTAGATCCACTTGGTGCCGATGATATTGTGCTTGCGAGGATCTGGTATTTTTACGAGTTCCCATACGTCATTTAGCTTGAACTGGAGAAGTTCATCTTGCATGGCTTGAATCCACTCAGGTTCCATGAAGGCTTCGACAACTTTTGAGGGTTCTGTGATTGTCACAAACAAGGAATTCCCACAAAATTTAACTAAATGTGAAGCTTTTGAGTGAGTGAGAGGACCTGGCGCATTGATGCCATCGAGGATTTTGTCAAGTTCCACTTCATTTGCAATCCTTGGAAGAGTTGGTTGAAGATTTTGGTTGGGCTGAGGAATTTGATGTGTAGCATTTTCCTTAGGTGCACCTTCTTGAATTTCATCAGTCTTGGGGACGACTTCTTCAACAAGGGGTTGTTCCTCGGTAGGAATTATATCTTAAGTTGCTTTGAGCTTGATGGCTTCCTCGGGAGGTACGTAATTTATCTGGCATAGGAGGCAGTTGCTCTCTTTGCGAGCCATTAGTTTCATTGAACCACACATCTACAGTTTTAACAACCTTGTTGTGATAGGTGTTGAAGACTCTGTAGGTGTGCGAGTCCTTTCTGTAACCAAGAATAAAACCCTCGTGCGCTTTAGGTGCAAACTTTGAGCTATGGTGAGCATCTCTAATCGACCATCTTGCACCGAAGACTTTGAAATAACTTACATTGGGTTTCTTGTCAGTGAGGAGTTCATATGAGGTTTTCTTGAGGAAATTGTGAAGATATACCGGGTTGATGATGTGGCAAGCAGTGTTGATTGCTTCAGTTCAGAAGTGACGAAGAGTCTGATATTCTTCAAGCATAGTCCGTGCCATTTCGACCAGAGTCATGTTCTTGCGTTTCACGATGACATTCTATTGAGGAGTATAAGGAGCAGACAGTTTGTGAGTAATACCAAGTTCATCAAGATAATCATCAAGACTAGTATTCTTGAATTCTGTCCCATTATCACTCCTGATGTGTTTGATCTTGACGTCGTAGTTCGTCGAGGCCCTTGAGGAAAATCGTTTGAAGACTTCCTGCACTTCAGTTTATATAGAATGATGTGTACCCAAGTATAGCGAGAATAGTCATCAACGATGACAAAGCCATATAAAGATGTTGCATTGGTTAGAGTAGCATAATGAGTAGGTCAAAACAGATCCATGCGAAGCAATTCAAACGAACTAATAGTAGTCATTATAGTCTTCGAGGGGTGTTTGGATCTGGTTATTTTTCCAGATTCACAAGCACCACAGAGATGGTCCTTGAGGAATTTGACGAATTCAATGCCAATGACACGCTTCTTCTTTGCCAGTGTATGCAAATTCCTCATACCTGCATGACCAAGTCGTCGATGCCATAGCCATCCTTCTGAGGTTTTTTCTAGTAAGCATGTGGCTGGTTGAGGACCTGTGGAAAAATCAACAATATACAAATCTCCTCTCCTAAAGCCTATGAAGACTTTGGATTTGTCAGATTCCATGATGACTACACATCTATATTTTCCAAAGATGACAACCATATCAATATCGCAAAGCACCGAGACTGACATGAGGTTAAACCCAAGGGATTCGACAAGCATGACTTTGTCCATGTGCATGTCCTTGGAGATAGCCAGTTTGCGAAGTCCCAATACCTTTCTTTTACCTTTATCAGCATAAGTGATTTGCTTCAGTGGTGATGGAGTCAGTGGCATATTCATCAACAAGCTTTTATCACAAGTCATGTGATTCGTGCAACTAGTGTCAAGAACCCATTCTGTATTCTTGGGTTTGTCATCCTGCAGATGAATTAGTACAACTTAACATCTCATATGCTTCACACTTGAAGAATATGATATTAATTTCATCACATAAGAATTTCATCATAAACAGTAAATTTGAGGACGTGTGAAATATTATCATTTCATCATTTTTAGCTTGCGTCCAATCAAGCAATTTCCTCAGGTCTCTAGCAAATTCTTTAGATGATAACTTTCATTTGGAGACCTGACCTGCAGAAGTGGTTAGTTCAAGTTCTTCACCACCCACATCTGAAGGGGTGGCAAAGAGTTCATCATCATGCGAGCACCATATGAGAACAGAGGCATTGAAGCTAATGCACTTCTTTTCATAGTAGGGGGGTTAGAGTACTCAAATGAATAGGTAGAGAAATTCTTTGAGGATTTATGAACATAATGATTTGAGGCATAACGCTCATATTCATGTCCCTTGTAATTTCCCTGCATATCAGAAGCATTAGAGCGAGTACGAGCATAATATTGACCATTTGAGGAATTTGATCCTCGTGAAGACTTTGGTCCACCTGAGGAATTTGAACTGGGGTTCTAATTATTCACTGGTGGTGCCATGAGGACATTCACTTGAAGAATTTTCAAGCAACTTTTGGGGACACAGATTTTCCTCAGGGGTTGTCCATTCCTCTAGTTAGTTCCAACATATTGAGAAAATACTTCAACAGATTGATTGTTGAACAGTTTATAGTTCAAATCAAATGACTCATCTAAGGAATAGGATAATTCACATGCAAAGCCTGTCAGAGTGGATGGATCAACGGGAGGGCATTTAGCAGCAACCCATGAGGTTTTTTGGGTACTGCTCAGGTTTCGAGTATGATCCATCAACATTTAATTTCCTCTCGAAGGCAATGCCTTCTTTCCTCGGGTTCCTGTTCAGAATCTGCTTTTTGAGCACATCGCAAAGGGTTTTATGCCCTTTGAGACTTTTGTATATGCTTGTCACATACAATTCCTTCAACCCTACATTTTCATCGGTAGCATTTGCGGTTTCTTCAAATGAAGAATTTGATACCACATGGACAGTTGAAGAATTTGTAGCAATAGAAGCATTTGATGATTCTGGTGAAGAATTAGCAGTTTCACGCTTGATGCATTTAAAACATGGTGGAATGAATTCAACCTGAGCGGTACTGATCTGTTGAGCAACCCATGAATCATGTTCCATGCGAAGATCCTCATGAGACATTCTTAACTTCTCAAGATCAAGCTTCCTTTGAAGTAATTCATAGGAAATTTTCTCATGATCAGCCAAGAGTGTGCCATAAAGGTCTTGAATACTATCAAATCTAGACTGAATACTTTTCACATCTTTAGTGACGACTTGAGTATGATTCATTTCATCATTCAACGGATCATCGCTTCTGTCTAGCAGTTTCTGAAGCTTTTTGATGATCCACAAGCGTATGGGATCGCAGCAGTTTTCGAGGGTAGTGTATTCGACCCAAATTTGTTGATTCGCTCACAAGGGGAAGCTAAAGAATATTCTCAAGTATTAGCAACTGAATGTGTCAGATTCAACCACACCTGAAAGATTAGTGTCTGCAAGCAAAGTATCAGTAGCAAAGTAGTATGATAGCAACGATGTCAGAAACAGAACTGTTGACGGCAGACTATTCCTAACTGTCGTATGAATGGCGCCACTAAAAAGCACGTTGACGGGAGATTATTCTTGAGAAGAATGCTTCCCTGGCTATGGCTCCAGAAAAGTCTTGCAACAAGTAACACCGAAGTAGCAAGGAACAGCAGTAGCAGCAACAGCAGACTAACAGCAGTAGCAGCAAAGTGGCCCAATCCCTTTTGTAGCAAGGGACAAGCCTAGGAAAAGTAACATAGCGAGAACCAGTAGTAAAAGACTCATAGGCAGTGGATCGGTGATGGATGAGTGTGACGCATGTGATTCATCATGTAACAGCTATAACACGGAGAGATAAGTAACTAGCTCCCGTTCGTCAATCTAATGTAGGCATGTATTCCATATGTAGTCATACGTGCTTAGGGAAAAGTACTTGCATGACATCCATTGTCCATCCCTCCCATGGCAGCGGGATCCTAATGGAAACTACAGGATATTAAGGTTCTCCTTTTAATAAAGAACCGGACCAACGCATTAACACGCGGTGAATACATGAACTCCTCATACTACGGTCATCTCCGGGAGTGGTTCTCGCTATTGTCACTCTGGGGTTGCCGGGTCATAACACATAGTAGGTGACCACAACTTGCAAGATAGGATCTGAAACACACAAATGTTGGCGACAACATAATAGGTTCAGATCTGAAATCATGGCACTTGGGCCCTAGTGACAAGCATTAAGCATAGCCAAGTAGTAGCAACATCAATCTAGAACATAATGGATACTAGGGATCAATCCCAGTCAAGAACTAACTCGATTACATGATAGATCTAATCCAACTCATCACCGTCCATCAAGCCTACGATGAGATTACTCACGAACAATGAAGAGCATCATGGAATTGTCGATGGAGAAAGGTTGATGATGACGACGGCGGCGATTTCCCCTCTCCAGAACCCGAAACGGACTCCAGATCTGCCCTCCAGATGAAGAACAAGATGTGGCGGCGCCTCTGTATCGCAAAACGTGATGAAACCTTCTCTCTGATTTTTTTCCAGGAAAAACGGAAGATATAGAGCTAAGTTTGGGGGCCGTGGTGCCACGTGGGCCCCACAAGCCTGCACGGCGCGGCCTAGGGGGTGGTCGCGGCCTGTGGGCTTGTGGCCCACTGGCACGCCCCCTCCAGTGGATCTTTGCGTAGGTATTTTTCTTTTATTCCAGAAAAAATCTCCGTAAATTTTCATGACGTTCCGAGAACTTTCATTTCTGCAAAAAAACAACACCATGGCAATTCTGCTGAAAACAACGTCAGTCCGGGTTAGTTCCATTCAAATCATGCAAGTTAGAGTCCAAAACATGGGCAAAAGAGTTCAAAAATGTAGATACGACGGAGACGTATAAACTCCCCCAAGCTTAAAGCCTTGCTTGTCCTCAAGCAATTCAGTTCACAAACTGAGAGAGACAAAAGAAAAACTTTGACGAACTCTGTTTGATCTTGTTGTTGAAAATATGTCTAACTCACAACCAGAGTTTCTGCAAGATCACAAGAAAACCACATAAGCAAATGACATCTAGGTCTCACGGTAAACTCATATCAATGGCATAATCAGCTAGTGAGCAAATAATAATAAGCCTCAAATGTCAACACTTCAATCAAAACAACATGAAGCAGTAAAAATAGATGGTATCTCGCTAGCTCTTTCTAAGACCGCAAAACATAAATGTAGAGCACCTTAAAAGACCAAGGGCTGACTAAACATTGTAATTCAAGGCAATGAAGATCCAGTCATAGTCATACTCAACACAGTTAAAAGAAAAGCATAAAAATGACAGAGGTGCTCTCTAATTGGTGCTTTTATAACACGAGGATGACTCAACAGGAACATAAATAGACATGCCCTTCGCAAAGGGAAGCATTGATTTGCAGAGGTGCCAGATCTCAAGCTTTTAAAACAGAGATAATAATTTTGGGTGGCATGCTTTCATTATTAACGCAATGACTAAGAGTTCTCAACATCTTCCATGCTACACATGCTATAGGCGGTTCCCAAACAGAAAAGTAAAGTTTTGAATCCCCCACCACCAATCAATCACTCCACGGCTAGCCGAATCCTCGGGTACCGTCCATACTAACATCAATCCTAGGGGAGTTTTGTTTGCAATTATCTTTTCAATTTGGGCATGGAACTGGGAATTCCAATTACCGGCCCCTTTCTCGTGAATGATAGTGAATAAACACATATCGAGGATAACACGCCTAGCATGGAAGATACCAATAGCCCCCTGTCACCACATGAGTGGTTCGGGCATGCAAAACAGATTATTTCTTCAAGATTTAGAGAGTGGCACATGCAAATTTACTTGGAACGGCAGGTAGATACCGCACATAGGTAGGTATGGTAGACTCATATGGCACAACTTTGGGTTTATGGAAGTGGATGCACAAGCAGTATTCCCGCTTAGTACAAGTGAAGGCTAGCAAAAGACAGGGAAGCGACCAATTAGAGAGCGACAACAGTCATGAAAATGCATTGAGATTAACTAACATTGAGTGCAAGCATGAGTAGGACATAAATCACCATGAACATGAACATCATAGAGGCTATGTTGATTTTGTTTCAACTACATGCGTGAACATGCGCCAAGTCAAGCCACTTGAAACATTCAAAGGAGGATACCATCCTATCATATTACACCATAGTCATCTCAACATTCATGTTGGCAACCAAGACAAACCATTATAAACTCCTTGCTAAATAAGCATGGCATAAGAAACTATGATCTCTAAGTTGTCATTGCAAACATGTTTCTCTCACAACAAAGCTGAATAAGGCATGATGAGCTAGTCATATTTACAAAAACAAAATAGATCGAGTTCATACCAGCTTTTTCCAGGCTCAGTCACTTCATCATATATCGTCATTATTGCCTTTCACTTGCATGACCGAACGATGTGAACAAAAATAAGTGTGCTCGTGCATTGGACTAAAGCTGGAATCTACAGGCAAACACAAAGGAGAAGACAAATTAATATGGCTCTTTGAAAGCTAAACAGGTATGCATGCAAGAGCCACTAAACATTGTAACCAATATCTTCTACCTTGACCCCAAAAAAAGAAAACTATTTACACGGGAAAGCTCCCAACAAGCAAAAGAAGAAAAAGAAAATATTTTTGTTTTTTCTCAAACTAGACAGACACACGAAAAGAAAACGAGAAAAAGAAATAAACTAACATGGATGATACAGTGGCAAAGTGTGAACACCGGCTAACAAAGTGAAAGCATAAGCAAGAATGTAAAGTAAGTGAGAACATGTACTCCCCCAAGCTTAGGCTTTTGGCCTAACTTGGTCTACTCCCAAGGATGGTCCTGGCGAAACCCAAAATCATAATCGGGGTTATACGGGAGCGCTGCAGCCACTGCCTAAATAGCTGCCTCACTCGGAGACGAGCAACCTTTGCCTCCGTCTCATACTCCTCTGCCTCTCCTCTGGTTATGTAATATCTCCGTTTTACCTAAAATTCAAAGAAGGCAGGAGCAGGAAGGGTAATATGGAAAACACGTTGCCGATTAAATATCAATCGGTATAGGAGGGATTCATCATCCCTCTAAAGGAACCGGTAGCGTGTCATAGCGACGCGGTCAAGGAAAGCTGTATGGAGCGGGGGATCTCCGGCGCGGATGGGTACTCCAAGAAAGTTTGCTATGCGAGTGGCATAGATCCCACCAAAGAAATCCCCTTCAATAGCATTCTTATTCAGCCTCCTTGCTATTATAGCTCCCATGTTGAAGCTTTTGTCACCCGTCACTACGCTCTTAAGGATACTAAGGTCGGGTGCGCAGAGGTGACAATGCTCAGTCTTGCCATTAATGCATCTGCCTATGAAGAGGGCAAAGTAATGCAAGGCAGGAAAATGAATACTCCCCATGGTAGCTTGCGTAATGTCTCTAGTTTCTCCAACAGTAATACTAGAGCAAAAATCTCTAACCGAAGATTTAGGAGGATCATTGAGACTACCCCAGATAGGTATTTTGCAAATTCTACTCAAATCCTCTAAATCCATGGTATAAGATTTATCATAGAGATCAAACAGTACCGATGTCTCACGGCCAGCTGATAATTTGAATCTACGAACAAAAGAGGCAGTGAGAGCAACATACTGTTCACATTTATCGGAGATGAATTTTTCGAGTCCGACGTTGTGAACAAGTGCATCAAACTCATCTTTCAAACCTACCTCAATCATAAATTCATCAGAAGGCCATTCACATGGTTGCACCTGCGCGTCCCTAGGTTGGTAAGGATCAGGCTCCCGAATCACAAGACTGGGGCCTCTCTTGCTTGAGGAACCACCATGAAAGTTTCTCCTGAACATCTTCCTTTTCTGAAATTTTCAGCGACCCAAAGGAACGGTGAACAAGGTTCAACTAAACTTGTAGCAACTACTCCCATAAGTGCCTAGAGACCATATTACGCATCAAAACTGCTTGGAACCAGCTAGAATCAGCATGCAAAGCTCAAGAACATGGTCACCAAGGCAGCAAAAATACGTGAAGTATAAGGCACTAGAGCAAAAACTAATTGGACCAATGGAGGAGTCACTTACCAAGGAGTAATTTCCCCAAAACAGTTCGGAGAACGATGATTTGAGCAAAGAGATCAAAAATCCCAGCAAGAGGAGCAAGAACAAGGGTTTGAGCTGCGAAACAATTTTTTCTGGAGGTAGGAGAAGCGGATGAGAGCAATAATGAGTGAAGGGGGTGCCTGTGGGCCCCACAAGCCTGGGTCGCGCGGCCAGAGGGTTGCCCGCGCTCCTAGGGCTTGTGTCCCACTGGTGTGGCCCCCGAACAGACTCATTATCCGAGTATTTTTCAAAAAATCCAGAAAAAATCATACTTGATTTTCACAGCGTTCGGAGAACTTTTATTTTCGGGGTACTTTTCTACCTGACGCTAAGACAGAAAACAGGGAAAACTAAACTAAACCTATCATTTTTCTTCTAAGCAACCGAAAGTGAAAGCTTGGAACAGAGCTTTGTGACTCGTCGATTCATCCATCTCATGGTCATCGAAAGAAATCCGTCGATGGGGTTGATCAAATCCCCTCGACAAAACTTTCTCGAATCGCAAAAGAAGATGGAGAATTTTTGAATAGTCACTAGGTCACCTCAATGGGGATGTGTATATCCCCCACAAGCAAGTCATACTTCATCTTGACACGAGGAATAGGGCATTCAAAGCTCCCAATAAGAATCGATGATGTTTTTTCGATAGCATTGATGCAATGTACTCGATATTGTTTCTTCGGAAAATGCACCGTATGCTCATTACCGTTGAAATGGAAAGTGACATTGCCTTTGTTGAAATCTATAACAGCCCCTGCAGTGTTTAAAAAGGGTCTTCCAACGATGACAGCCATGACATCGTCCTCGGGAATATCCAAGATAACAAAGTCTGTTAAGATAGTGGTGTTTGCCGAGAGATCCTCGCAAATGCCGATAGGGAAAGCAGTTGATTTGTCGGCCATTTGCCGAGAGATTTCAGTGGATGTCAACTTATCCAGTTCAAGTCTACGATAAAAAGAGAGAGGCATAACACTAACACCGGCTCCAATGTTGCATAAAGCAGTTCTCACGTAGTTACCTTTAATGGAGCAAGGTATAGTGGGCACACCGGGATCACCTAGTTTCTTAGGAGTTCCACCCCTGAAGGTATAATTAGCAAGCATGGCGGAGATCTCAACCCCAGGTATCCTCCTCTTATTAGTCACAATATCTTTCATGTACTTAGCATTCGGAGACATTTTGAGCATATATGTCAAACGCATTTGTAGAAAGACAGGTCTGATCATTTCAATGAATCGCTCAAAATCCTCATCATCCTTTTTCTTGGATGGTTTGGGAGGAAAGGGCATGGGTTTCTGAGCCCATGGTTCCCTTTCTTTACCATGCTTCCTAGCAGTGAAGTCATTCTTATCGTATCTCTTATTCTTAGGTTGTGGGTTATCAAGATCAGGTTCAATCTCCACATCCTTATCATTGCTAGGTTGAGCATCAACATGAACATCACTATTGATATTATCATTAGGCTCATTTTCATCACCATATTGTGTTTCAGCATCAGAGACGGAGACATCGTTTGGACTCTCAGGTGTAGCAGCAACAGGGTTGCTAGCGTGCAGGTTCCTATCATCTTTCTTCTTCTTTCTAGGATGACTAGGTGCATCAGTGCTAACTACTTGAGACTCTTGTTCTACTCTCTTCGGATGACCCTCAGGATACAAAGGTTCCTGGGTCATTCTACCGCCTCTAGTAACGACTCTGACGGAATTGCCATTCAACTCATCGAGCAAGTCATTTTGAGCTTTAAGTACTTGTTCTACCTGAGTAGTAACCATACAGGCATACTTACTCAGAAGCTTAAGATCATGGACATTTCTGTCCACACAAGCACTTAAATGACTAAGCATATGAGCATTCTTTTCCAATTGTCTGCTAACATAATCATTGAAACTCTGTTGTTTGGCAACAAAGTTATCAAATTCATCCAGGCATAAGATAGCAGGTTTATCAAAAGGAATATACCTCTCATCAAACCTACACAGAGAATTTACTTCTACTACTTGTATCGGGTTATCAAGACCATGGATCTCTTCGATAGGTGGTAGATTTTTTACATCTTCAGATTTAATGCCTTTCTCTCGCATAGATTTCTTGGCTTCTTGCATATCTTCGGGACTGAGGAATAGAATACCTCTTTTCTTCGGAGTTGGCTTAGGACGTGGTTTGGGAATAGTCCAAGCATTCTCATTGCACAAGATGTTATTCAGTAGAATCTCAGCTTGTTCTATATTTCGTTCCTGAAAACACTACCGGCTCAACTATCTAGGTGGTCTTTGGAAGCATCGGTAAGTCCATTATAGAAGATATCAAGTATTTCATTCTTCTCAAGAGGGTGATCAGGCAAAGCATTCAGTAGCTGGATGAGCCTCCCCCAAGCTTGTGGGAGACTCTCTTCTTCAGCTTGAGCAAAGTTGTATATTTCCCGCAAGGCAGCTTGCTTCTTATGGGTAGCGAAATATTTTTCAGAGAAGTAGTAGACCATATCCTAGGGGCTACGCACACAACGAGGATCAAGAGAAGTGAACCAGGTCTTAGCATCATCCTTTAGCGAGAAAGGAAACAGCTTGAGCATGTAGTAGTGGCGGATCTTTTCCTCACTAGTGAATAGGGTGGCTATATCGTGCAGTTTGGTAAGATGGGTACGAACATTTCAGACTCATAACCATGAAAAGGATCAGATTCGACCAGAGTGATTAACTCAGGGTCGACAGAGAATTCATAATCCTTATCGGTCACAAAGATAGGCGAAGTGGCAAACTTTGGGTCGCATTTCATCGTAGCGTTCAGAGATTTTTCTTTCCACTTGCGTAGAAGTTTCTCAACATCGTAGCTATCCTTACACGCAAGAAAGTCCTCAGCTATCTCTCCATCCATAACATAGCGCGTATCAGGCATAGCAGACAATTCAGGCATAGTAGCAGGTTCTACTTCAATAGTATCAGCAGTTTCAGAAGTATCATCACATCTAGCATCACCTCTAGCAATATGTGCATCAAGGAATGCACCAAGTGGCAAAGCAGTATGAGGCATAGGAGGCATAGTATCAAGCATAGCATCATCAGGCATAGTATCAAGCATAGCATCATAAGGCATAGTATCAAGCATAGCATCATCAGGCATAGTATCAAGCATAGCATCATAAGCATCATGGGCAGCAGAATTAGCATCATCAAGAACACGCGACATATCAAGATTTCTACCAGGAGGCAAAGTCCCAAACTGACTCAAAACTGAAGGTGAATCAAGTGCAGAGCTAGATGGGAGTTCCTTACCTCTCCTCGTAGTGGAACGTAGGATTTTAGTTCTTGGATCTTTCGGATTCTTCATAGTGATTAGCAGACGTCAATCCCAAGTGACTTAGAGAATATAGCTGTGCCTCCCCGGCAACAGCGCCCGAAAAGAGCCTTGATGACCCACAAGCGTATGGGACCGCAACAGTTTTCGAGGGTAGAGTATTCGACCCAAATTTGTTGATTCTCTCATGAGGGGAAGCTAAAGAATATTCTCAAGTATTAGCAGCTGAATGTGTGAGATTCAACCACACCTGAAAGATTAGTGTCTGCAAGCAAAGTATCAGTAGCAAAGTAGTATGATAGCAACGGTGTCAGAAACAGAACTGTTGACGGTAGACTATTCCTAACTGTTGTATCAATGGCGCCAATAAAAAGCACGTTGACGGGGGATTATTCTTGAGAAGAATGCTTCCCCGGCTACGGCTCCAGAAAAGTCTTGCAACAAGTAACTGAGAAGTATCAAGGAACAACAGTAGCAGCAGCAGAAGAGTAACAACAGTAGCAGCAAAGTGGCCCAATCCCTTTTGTAGCAAGGGACAAGCCTAGGCAAAGTAACATAGCGAGAACCAGTAGTAAAAGACTCGTAGGCAGTGGATCGGTGATGGATGAGTGTGACGGATGTGATTCATCATGTAACAGCTATAACACGGAGAGATAAGCAACTAGCTCCCGTTCGTTAATCTAATGTATGCATGTATTCCATATGTAGTCATACGTGCTTAGGGAAAAGAACTTGCACGACATCTATTGTCCATCCCTCCCGTGGCAGCGGGGTCCTAATGGAAACTACAGGATATTAAGGTTCTCCTTTTAATAAAGAACCGGACCAATGCATTAACACGTGGTGAATACCTGAACTCCTCATACTATGGTCATCTCCGGGAGTGGTTCCGGCTATTGTCACTCCGGGGTTGCCGGGTCATAATACATAGTAGGTGACTACAACTTGCAAGATAGGACCTAAAACACACATATATTGGCGACAACATAATAAGTTCAGATCTGAAATCATGGCACTCGGGCCCTAGTGACAGGCATTAAGCATAGCCAAGTAGCAGCAACATCAATCTAGAACATAGTGGATACTAGGGATCAATCCCCGTCAAGAACTAACTCGATTACATGATAGATCTCATCCAACTCATCACCGTCCAGCAAGCCTATGATGAGATTACTCACGAACGATGAGGAGCATCATGGAATTCTCGATAGAGAAAGGTTGATGATGACGATGGCGACGATTTCCCCTCTCCACAGCCCAAAACGGACTCCAGATCTGCCCTCCAGATGAAGAACAGGATGTGTCGGCGCCTCCGTATCGCAAAACGCGATCAAACCTTCTCTCTGATTTTTTTCCATGCGAAACGGAAGATGTAGAGCTGAGTTTGGGGGCGGTGGTGCCACGTGGGCCCCACAAGCCTGCACGGCGCGACCTAGGGGGGTGGCCGCGGCCTGTGGGCTTGTGTCCCACTAGCACGCCTCCTCCGGTGGATCTTTGCGCAGGTATTTTTCTTTTATTCCAGAAAAAATTTCCATAAATTTTCAGGTCGTTCCGAGAACTTTCATTTCTGCACAAAAACAACACCATGGCAATTTTGCTGAAAACAGCGTCAGTGCGGGTTAGTTCCATTCAAATCATGCAAGTTAGAGTCCAAAACAAGGGCAAAAGAGTTCGGAAAAGTAGATACGGCGGAGACGTATCACTTTTCAATGGCACTTTGTTGCTTAGTTGCAATGTTCGCAAGTTTATAGTAACTGGGTTTTTGATAATCATCAGGTTCACAGTCACTAGAATCAGAGGATGAAATATGGTTTGGTACCTTTGAACCTTTTTCCATGAAGCAATAGGTTGGAGCGAAGTCATCAGGATATTCATGAGTGTGGATAGCGTTGTCATCTTCTTCAAGGTTGAAGATTGACTTGCTGATGAATGTGGTAGACAATGCAAGACTTGCCACACTAGACTCTGACTCCACTTCAGAACCCTCCTCTTCATCGCATTCCTCACATTCTTCTTCAGAATCCATTTCCTTGCCAATGAGTGCCTGATCCTTTGTGAAACTAGTATTCTTGTGCAATGAGGACTTTGAAGATGAGGATTTTGAAGTTTTCTTCTTCTTCTTCGAGTCATCAGAACTTTCATCCTTGTATTTCTTCTTCCTTGATTCTTTCATCCAGCGAGGACAATCAACAATGTAGTGACCAGATTTCTTGCACTTGTGGCAGGTTCCTTTCTTGTAGTCCGCAAATAAAGATTCTGATCTCCTCATATCTCTTCTTGAAGATTTACCAAAATGGCCACGCTTTGTGAACTTCTGGAATTTCCTCACGAGCATTGTAAGTTCCTGACCAAGTTCTTCAGGGTCACCAATGTTGCAATCGAGTCTTCTTCTTCAGATGAGAAAATAGCCTTAGCCTTCAGCGCACGAGGTCTTGAGTAGCTTGGTCCATACATATCTCTCTCTTCTTCTTGTTGGAATTCATGAGTATTGAGTCTCTCGAGAATATCAGTAGGATCAAGCATCTTGTAGTCTCTTCGTTCTTGAATCATCAGAACTAGTGTGTCAAATGATGGATCAAGAGATCGTAGCAGTTTCTTCACAACTTGATGGTCAATGATGTCTCTAGCTCCCATTGCTTGCAGTTCGTTTGAGATGCCAGTGCCGCGATCAAAGGTATCTTGGCAGCTTTCATTGTCAAGCCTCTTGAAGCGATTGAAGAGATTGCGAAGGACATCTACACGAGAGTCATACTGTGTTGAGACTCCCTCATTGACCTGTGACAGCCTATCCCAGCTAAGCTTAATTGTGCCCAAAGCACTCACTCTGCCATACTGATCTTTTCTCAGATGACCACAGATGATATTCTTCACTTGCGAGTCAAGTTGCTTGAACTTCTTCACATCAGCGGCAGAGATAGTAGCAGTGATGGAGGGAACACTATTTTCCACAATATACCAGAGATCATTGTCAATAGCTTGAAGATGCATTTGCATCTTGGTCTTCTAGTTGGGAAAGTCCTTTCCATCGAAGGTAGGACATCCTGCAGTAACCTTGATCATTCCTGCAGTCGACATAACTAAAACTCCAGGCCGTTAAACCAAAATCACACAAAACAAGGGTGTACCTTGCTCTGATACCAATTGAAAGTGTGTTATATCGACTAGAGGGGGTGAATAGGAGATTTTTAGAATTTCATCACTGAGGAAATTCCTTGTGAGGAAAGTCCTCAGTTATGAACTGAGTGTAGCGGAAGTAGTACATGATCGGGTGTGCAAAAACGTCTACAACAAAGTACTCAATGAGATTTCAAGTATTCGGTTAGCACAGTTCGCAAGTATGGAGTAAGCAGGTGAAGATTAACTCAAGTGAAGATTTTGAGGTTGAGGAAATTCAGAGAAAGTCTTCAGACAAATTCTTCAAACAGTACAGATGAAAGTCTTCAACATACAATTGAGGAAATGAAAGAGTTGAAGAAATAGAACCCGTAGCTCGATGAAGACAGTTGTTCATGACCCAGTTCCAACTGCTATGACAGTTGTACGTCTGGTTCGGAGCGGTTTGGTATTGAAACCAAAGGACACACAGTCCCGGGAGACACAGTCCCTACCATATTCTCCTTGAGCCTGGGACACACAGTCCTCGCCCAACACTCGTGGTAAGTCTTCAGGGTAGACTTCCAAACCCTCACAAACTCGATCAAGCGGCGATCCACAATTGACTGCTGGATGCTCTAGACCATGACACCTAACCGTTTGGAGGATGCACAGTCCTCAAAGGTAACAAGCGTCGGTTCCACACAGGAACAACTTCTTCAGTGATGCTCAATCACTTTGGTTTTTGGTTTGGGTTTGGTGTTTGGGTATTTCCTCACTTGATGATTTTCTCTCGAAGGCTCTGAGGAATTTGGGTTGCTCTAAATGACAAGTGTCAGTTTCTCTTGGAGTAGCCAACCAGCTAGTGGTTGTGGGGGCGGCTATTTATACCCTCGGAGCATCCCGACATGATTTGACATAAATGCCCTTTAATAATATGACCGTTGGGTGGATAAGATCAGTGAGGTGGCGCGTGTTGCGGGAACGGTCGTAACTTTCAACTGTGAAAGTCCTCGTGTCTCTCATATTCCCCAATTTGAGGCTTTTGTAGATTTAGTCTTGGGTTGAGCATCATGAGGAAAATCGTTCCGTAGTTTTACCTCGACCCCCTTTCACATTACGGTGTTTCTATGACTCAAGTGTAAAGAAAATGAAATAGAAAGAGTAAACCTTCACGCTTCAGAGTCTTCACAGTTTTTTCTTCAGGACACACAGAATTCCTCATCTTCAATATCTTCATGAGGAATATCAATTTCTTCGCAATTTCTTCGCGATCAAAGCCTTCAAGGAAGGACCAAAATCTTCACCCGAAGACATACATTTTTAGGGGTCGATATTCATCGAATAACTCAAACTCCCCAGTGACTTATAGAGCCTGTGTAAACTCACAAACATATCAGTCTCTTAACCTATAAGTCTTCAAACCACCAAAATCACTAAGGGGCACTAGATGCACTTACACATTTGATCACATGACTAAGTTTATTTCTATTGCTTTCTGCATGTCAAGTATTTGTTCCTAAGAACAGGAGATCATACAACTTCGTTACACCGGAGGAATGCCTTGTGTGTATAAAACATCACAAGATAACTTGGTGATCATAAAGATGTTCTATGGGTAACTTCAAGGGTGTCTATAGCGTAGGCATGGATCGATACACGAATTTGTCATTTTGTATGATGGAGAGATATATCTGGGCCCACTCGGTAATACAACATAGACATCGTGCAAGCAATGTGACTAAGGATTAAATCACGAGATCTTGTGTTACGGAATGAGTAAAGAGACTTGCCGATAACGATATTGAACTAGGTATGGAGATGCTGGCGATCGAATCTCGGCTAGTAACATACCGCTTGACAAAGGGAACTACATACGGAATTGATTGAATCCTTGACATCATGGTTCGACCGATAAAAATCTTCATGGAATATGTAGGAACCAATATGGGCATCCAGGTCCTGCTATTGGTTATTGACCATAGAGGTGTCTTGGTCATGTGTGTATAGTTCTCGAACCTACAGGGTCGCACGCTTAACGTTCGATGACGATATAGTATTTTTGAGTTATATATGCTGGTGACCGAAGGTTGTTCGAAGTTCTGGATGAGATCCTGAACATGACTAGTAGCTTCTCAATGGTTCGGAGTTAAAGACTCATATGTGGAAAGTTGGTATTCGAGTTGCGGAAGAGTTCCGGGATTTACAGGTTTTGTGACGTAGGTGTGAGAAGTGTTTTGGGGGTCCACCGAGAGGGTCCACGTGCCCCGGAGGGCGCCGTGGGCTGTGAGAGGAGGCGCACCAGACCCTGGTAGGCTGGACGCCCCTCCTACATAGAGGCCCATGCAAACGAGGCTAAGGCAAGCCCAAACTGGTGCGCCACCCCTTGCCTTGGGTGGCAAGGCTCCACCTTGGCCACCACCCCACCTTAGGGGAAACCCTAGGGGCCTGCCAAATGCACCCCTCCCCCTATATATATGAACGATCCAACACACCAATCCTTGGCGGCACGCTCCCTCCATATCTCTTGATAGCTTGCCTTGGGTGGCAAGGCTCCACCTTGGCCACCACCCCACCTTAGGGGAAACCCTAGGGGCCGGCCAAATGCACCCATCCCCCTATATATATGAATGATCCAACACACCAATCCTGGGCGGCACGCTCCCTCCCTATCTCTTGATAGCTTTCTCCTCTGTTGCATAGCGGCATCGCTTGGCGAAGCCCTACCGAGATCGCACCACCACCACTGTCGCCACGCCATCGTGCTGCTAGAGAACTCAGCTACCACTCCACCTATGATCACTAGATTGAGTAGGTGGAGACGTCGTCAACCGTTGAAAAGGATCGAGATGGACCTAGGGGGGTGAATAGGTACAATACCAAATTTTAATAATTACTTAGCAATTTTAGGCAAAAGTGCGGAATATGAGTGTAGGCCTAATAATTGCTATGGCAAAGAGTAAGCTATTTAGAGTGAAGTAAGACAAGCGGTAAACAATAATCAAGTACAAGTGCGTAATAAGGATTAACACAAGTAGAGAGTTAGGGTTAGGAATAACCGAAACTTCAAGAGAGACAAGGATGTATCCCAATGTTCACTTCCTTGGAGGGAAGCTACGTCACTGTTAGAGGGGCGAATGTTACCACGAAGGCACACCAACGCCACGAAGGCTCACCCTATTCTCCCTTTGAGATAACTCCACGAAGGCGTTTCTCAACCACTAGTGGTAAGCTTTGAGGTGGCTTCCAAACCTTCACAAACTTTCCGGGGGAAATCACAACGGTTTGATTCCTCTCCGAAGACTCCTACCGCCTAGGAGTCTCCAACCTCCAAGAGTAACAAGATCACACGGATTGCTCAAAACTTGCTCAAATCACAAATCACTTTGGTGGGAAGGAGGAGAGGGAGACGATCTATCTTTTGACTGGAACAACACTCAAAGGGACTCACAAATGCTCTTGGGATCTAGGATTTGGTGTAGACAAGAGTGAGTGACAAGAAAGGTGTTCTTGGATGTATTCTAGCTGTGTTGAACACCCTCTCACGAGGTGGGAGAAGAGTATATATAGTGGGGAGTGAAAAACAGCCGTTGGGGACACTTTAAGTCACACAGGGTCCGGACGTCCGACAGATTCCGAAAGTCCGGGCGTCCGCAAGGGGTCGGACGTCCGAGAGGGGTCGGTCGTCCGAGGCCTGTAGATATGACTGAAAATACTGTGAATTGAACAGCGACCGGACATCCGGAGAGGACCGGAAATCCGAGTTATTCGACTCAACTTCTTCTGGTGGGAGGTTTCGGATTTCCGAAGGGGGACGGACGTCCGGCCCTCGGACGTCCGGAGGGATCCGGAAATCCGAGTTATAGAGCTCATGTTCTTCTGGTGCAGGGCTCCAGATTTCCGAGGCTGGTCAGACGTGCGGCCCTCGGATGTCCGGAGGGAGCCGGAAATCCGAGTTATATGACTTAAATACTTCTGGTGGAGGGCTCCGGATTTCCGAAGCCTGCCGGTCGTCCGGCCCTCGGACGTCCGGAGGGAGCCGGAAGTCCGAGGCAATAGACCTGTTTTGAGATAGAAATAGAGTGGAGAATATGTGGTATTGGGTATGACGGTGAAGATGTGGTATGAGCAAGTTCATCACGAAACCTGTGATCCCCTCTTAATAGTGCGGGATCCCTATACTCACTATCAGTAAACTCAAAAGAATAGTCTACATCATCTTTTCTTAATCCCGAGCCTTCTCGAAATATAAATCCCGATCTTCTCAGACCACCTTTGACACATAATTCTCAATCTACTAAAGTACTTGCCATCCTGAGATACACTCAACAAATAGGATTAGTTTCCTATGTATGTGTTGTCATTAACACCCAAAGTCGATTAGGAGCATAGCATGCACTTTCAATCTCCCCCTTTTTGGTAGTTGATGGAAACATATACATAGGTCTCAAAAATATTTAACATACATTATAGCCTAGGAGATATTTAGTACGGAACTCCCCCTTAGTATGTGCATGATAAAATATCGGAGCTCCGATTTAATGTAGTGTATCGAACATATAATGGATCAACATGTAAGGATAATAAATCATCATAGAAAGACAATATAGAAAGACAATAGATCATCATAGAAGTAATGGAGCAAAAACATAATAGTCTATGATGATATCATAGCAATCCATAGCAATCACAATCATTCATAAATAGCCAGACATGAGTTTATCCATTACTTAAATCTCCAAAGACTAAAAGCTACGATACATTACTCCCCCTTTGGCACCAAGTACCAAAAAGGTAGGCACCAACAGCATCAACCATGCCCAGAGCTCATCAGCATCACCATCAGCATCATCCTCATCGTCAGGCAAGCCACTGCCACCAGCCTCGTCAAGGAAATCAGCCCACTCAGGACCAGATGGGAAGCCAAAATCAGAAGGAGGAGCAGCAGGAGGAGCCTCATCATCACTCACATCAAGAGTGCCCGAGGCTCTCTGACGAGCCTTGAGGGCATTCTTGGAGGAGACCAAGCGAGAAACCACATCATGGGTTTGACCACACTGGAAAGAGATGGCCTTCATCATAGCAGAATGTGCCTTGCCAAGGAACTTGGCAATGCGACCGAGAGGAGCGGAGCTAGATGAGGGGGTGGCTGACCGGGCAGCAGTGCGGCGAGTGGATGTGGAGGATGGGGCTTTCTTGGGAGCATAGGTATCCGCCATGTGAGCGGGAATGACCCACTTGCGATGTGTGTGAGTGACAGCAACAGAGAAATCAGCAACATGATTAATAAGAGCCTGGATGAAGGGGGCATGAGGAAAGGCTCGCTTGTATTGAAAGCTAGCAAGCCGAATCTCATGCCATAGAAAGTGAGGCACATTAATTTTGCTCCTAGGGTGCTTGTATAAGTGAGACATGATGTCAATGCAGTAGCCACTCCAAGAGCCCTTATCACCCATCTTGCGATAGAGGGTGCGGATAAGACACTGAAAGATGATGAAGTAAGGTGAGCGCCAGATGGATACCTGATTAAGATCTTTCATGCGTTCATCCGCATCAAGCTCACTTAGTGGTTTGAGAAGATACCCACACGCGTCAATGGACTTAGGCGCATGGTTAGGATCATCCCTATGTATTTGGAAGCCGAAGTTGGGGAAACCAAGTGCGGCAACAAATGTATCATAAGAAGCTGTGAAGCGAAAGTCAGAGGTGATCCAGCTGACAGTGTGGTTTGGAGCAAAGTAGAATGTGGCATAGAACTGGTGAATGGCAGCAGCATTAAAGTCGCAATGAAAGGAAAACGGGGCGGCAAGCCCCGATGCCTCAATAAGCTCAATGGCACCCGGGTATTTCGCCGGGTGCATGCCAATATGCTCAAGATCTATATAGAGATAAACAGATAAACCCTTAGGAACTATGACTGTGGTAAAAATGTCCGCCTGGACGTTTGTGCAGAAACGTGAGTCCGTAGAGTCATGTACGACAGCGTATGGATCAATGTCATGGCGGAAAGTGAGGTATGAAGCCGCGCCAAGTGTGGTGAAGTTCGTGATTGCACGAACTAAAGTAGCAGGGGGTTCTAGTGAGATGCGACGATCTTCACCTGCGGGCTGAGCAGGAGGAGGTAGTGGCATGTAGGACGCCCTGCGAGTCCCGGGATTTGGCTTGGACCTCCGATCGACGGGCTGGTCAGGAAGATCCTCGGCGGCAAGCTCATCCTCGAAGTTGGGGTCATCACCATCAGACGACGAGGGGAGCTCTGGAGACGGAGAATGCCGGGCCGGAGAACGCCGGGCAGTCCGTTTGAAGGGACGACGTGGCCCATCCGAGTCCGACCCCGTGCTAGGAGGGGCGCGAGAGGATGAGCCAGCAACGTTCTTCTGTGCGGGGAGCTTGGTCTTGGCATGGTGCACAATGTCCTACACGGATGGAAATTCCAAATAAGGAACGAACATGGTCAAACCATAGGAACGAACATGTAGACGTGAGAGAGAGGGGGACCTTTGAGAGGGAACCTCGCAAGGGGAATGGAGGAGTACCTGTAGACGGATCCCGTGGAGGAAGAAGAGGAAGAGGAGAAGGATCCGCGGAGGAGATCGGGCCGATCTCGGGTGTGGCGGCGCTGGGGAGAGCTCCTGGAGCTGGCGGCGGCGGCTGCAGGGGAAAAATGGGGCGCGTTAGGGCTAGGGAAAAGCCCAGCCCCGCGCCCAGCTACTTATAGGCCCCGATGCGTCGGACGTCCGACAGATGTCGGACGTCCGGAGAGGATTGTGGCGTCGGACGACCGACACTGGTCGGACGACCGGAAGGAGATTTGTCGCCGGACGTCCGAGACATGTCGGACGTCCGAGAAAGAGGAGGAGGCAGGGGCTCATTCTGGATTTTTTTATGATGAGATGATGATTTGCATGGTCTCTCACAAAAAGTACGAACATAGTTGCCTACAAGCATTACATATACTACTTGTGGACAAAAAGTGATTTATGCGTACTTTGTAAGAAAAAAACAGAAAAATAAGACACACTCCCCCTAAATGCATGCCCACATCAAGACACAAACATAATGTGAGTGAGTGTATGTGTGGAAGGTTTCAAGATATGTTGTCAAGCTCCAAGATACCAAGTTCACGCCTAAGTTGACAGAACCTAGCTACGCTAAGTGGCTTGGTGAAAATGTCGGCTAGCTGCATGTCGGTACCCACATGGCACTACTAGGAAAAGGCTTGCTAATGGCGCACCTATTTTCGCTACTAATGGCGCACTATAGATGCGCCACTAGCATCACGCCATTAGATTTTTTTACTAATGGCGCACCACAAGTGCACCATTAGTATCTCGTATACTAATGGCACACCAGGCAGTGCGCCATTAGTATTGCTCACGGTGCGCCATTAGTATCTGGTATACTAATGGCGCACCAAGTAGTGCGCCATTAGTATAGATCCCGGTGCACCATTAGTATAGATCCCGGTGCGCCATTAGTATAGATCCTGGTGCGTCATTAGTATAGATCCTGGTGCGCCAGTAGTATAGCTTATGGTGCGCCATTAGTATGCCTCCCAGGGCCATATTTACCCATATGCTCTGGCTTACTAATGGCGCACTAGTGTGCTTTTGAAGTGCGCCACTAGTGTGCTGAGTGATGCGCCACTAGTATGAATATTAGATATTTATTTTATTTTTTCTGATATTTGCACAGATTACAAAACATATTACTGCACAGAATATAGAGGGCACAACACATAAACATCAGATTTATCGAATACAATAGAAGATTAGTCTCCGAATACAATTCATCATATTAGTCTCCGAATTTAAAATACCAAACAAAGTTAGAACATTACAAGTCTCGAGACCGCGAGTAGCGAGTTTGTCTTCATATTACAAGTCGATATCGATCATCTAAACTACCATCACATAGAAGAGAGTTGCGGTCATCACAAGAAAGATAGGCAAAATTATCTAAAGTACAACAACATCGACACCAAGCATGTTACTGAAGCCATGCCTGGAGAATAACATTCGCGTCCTTTGCCTGCTACCCCTGTCCTCGTCTTCTTCCACCTGTTGCGGAAAGGTGAGGAACAAATTATGCTCCGACAGGAATTTGTGCTTAGTTCAAATTAGCGTACGGCACGATGAAATCACTTTGAAAGAAAAACTAACATTGTGAAACAAATGCATATTTTGGGAGAACCTCTACAATAAAGAAATCATCCAAAGAGCTTTCATAAAGAGAAAAGCATAATTACTGATCCCCCCTAGGCCACTGCTACTTTATGTGTTGGACAACAAATCGTACGTGACAACTGAGAAGACAGTAAGATGTGTTTGATTTTATCAATGTTTATAGGCGACATGGTGTATGATGGCATCAAGAATATTCATACTCATGTCAAAAAAATCATACTGAGAACAATCGATTTACCTCTGTGATAACCTTCCTAGATTTCCGCCCAATCTTTGAACTTGAATCAGAGTCTGATCGCTTAGGTTTCTTTGTTACTCGCTCTTCCATATCATCTTCATCTCCATCATCTGCAATCATTTTGTATTTTGTATGGAGGTCAGATTTGCAGTTGGCACTACTATGTGTAACAATCATTTTGTCCAAATAAATATTTCTACACCGCATACTTAATTAAACAAGTCAGAATGAAATTTCAAGGCCCATAATTCAGAAAATGTAAAGTTTCTTTACATTATCTAGTGAACACAGAAAAATGAGAAGTATCTTCGCAAATCAGAGCACTCTATAACATGCAAAATTAAAATCAGTAGAAACAAGGGAAATGTTTACCATGTTCATCACCAATGCCTTCAAAATCTTCCATATCATCCATGTCATCCATCTCGAAGATGAGCAATCAAGCAATATCACTGCTCACAACACAATTTTGCACCAGAATTATCCCATGCTGAAGGGAGCAGATAAATACTCTCGTGGACTAAAGAAAAAGTACAACTCATATCTAAATGTCAAAGTTTGCATTTTGTTTGAGATTGTTAATTTTACCAAGGAACTCTAGCAAGGTGAATAGAACCGGCCAATCATACATCAGCAGCGCTTTACCAATTTATTCACTAATGAACACCTACAAAACTCAGAGCAGTTCTTATCCCATTGTGGCAATTGTGTTTAGATGAGCATACAGGTGACCAGGAACATGTAGGTGCCACGATAGGGCGTACTTACCAATTCTAGTTTCAGCATTGCTAAATACAGTATTAAACTTATTTTTGCACCACTAAATCGAAACTAAGATGTGGTGAGAGATGCTATAGATAGATCTTAACCTGTGTTCTTTGCCCTCAAATTAAGCTCATCGATCCGCTCGAGCGGACAGTCAGAAGTGGATGACTAAATATATAACATCTATTGTATGTATAACATCTACAAGTATTGGGGTTGGGTTGGAGTTGGTCCAGATTCATCCAGCATGCAACTCCTCTTATTTCTTCTTCCTCTCCGAGCTACTGCACGAGGCAGAAAAGGGCTTCTCTTAGTTACACAAGCAAAATCCTACTAAAACATATCCTGAAACAAAACAGGGAAATGCACTCGGATGTATCACCGTCTTGTCAGTTGCGAGCTACACAGATGAATAATAATTGTAAAAAAAAAACAAACAACAAACTATCTTGTCTGATCTGAGCCTGCACGCGGCAGTAGGGGAAGACAGAGAAGGTGAGCATCATGCAGTCCGGGTACTCCTCCCGGATGTTGGAGATGAGTAGCGCGCCCATGCTGGACCCCGTGCCGCCGCCCAGCGATTGGCACACCTGGAAACCTACACCCGCACAGATCCGTCAGCCACCATTTCTCCTATGCCCAGATCCACGCCGCTGACGCGGAGCACGGATGAACGGAACAGAGGAACATGAGAAGAAATAGGGAAAGGGAGAAGAGGAAAAAGCAGAGACCTTGGAGGCAGTCGCGGTTCTCGACCTCCTTGCAGACGATGTCGAGGACGGAGTCAATGAGCTCGGCACCCTCATTCAATCTTCAGCAAAAGCTCACCCTATTCTATTCACAAAGAAATAAGCAACATTCAGAAATAAGAAAGAAAAATGAAAGTCAAAGCTAACAAGTTTTTGAACATCACATGTACATACACTCCATGCAGCACAAACAAACAAAGATACTACTCCCATCTGTCAAGCTACCGAAGCAGCAAGCAACCAGGACATGTACACAACCTTCTTCTTTTTCTGAAGCGTAGATACACAACCTCGTTCATTACGAAAAATAATCGAAGCTTTCGCAGTAAGTACGCTAGCTCCAGGAAACTAGTCACTCTTATCATTTTACACTCATGGTCTCCTGATTTCTGCAATATGCTGCGACAAATCACAATAAATAGCTATCAAACACACCAAATTCAATAGGCACTCCTTGGCCAAAGCTACCACATAAGCTGAGCATCATCTGGTGTTAATAATCTGAACCGTGCACGTGCACAACCGAAGACCGTAGCACGAATGGACATGGATAGATAGATCCAACAAAGTCACAGAGAACCAAGAACGAGCACACACATAACGAATCAAGAAGCTGGGAAGCAAGAAACAGTTAGATCTCACGCCAAAGGTGAAGCCGAGGGAGCTCATGAGGGCCTTGTTGCAGATGACACTGGATACGGAGGACACCACAGAGAGGCCGAGCGCCCCCACCGCCCCCAGCTAGAACTTCTCCCCTCCGACGCCCATATCCGCTGCCACCACCCTCCAGGCAATAGCGCCAACACCAACAAAAAAGATCAAGCTTTCTCGATCAGACGGCCCATGCCACGCCGCTGGGAGCACCTGCAGGAAAGAGAGAGATGCCATATGAATCACACCTTTCTGAAAAAGTCATTTGACATAGCATCCATTTTAGTACATAATAAGTGATTATCTCGAACTCTGGTTGAATACGACGGCGACCTGTTCCTATTCTAAAAGTTCTCCAAAACTGTGTCATAAATGTTCCCAGCTAGGGGAGTACGAACTCAAATCGAACAAAAAGAGACATATTTTGTCCAAAGAAAAGTTTGAGGTGCTCCTATTAACAGTTTATCAATCAGATGAAGGCTCCTACTAGCATTACTATATGGTGCGCATTGTTCCAGAGGCATATTCCACCCAGGTATGCCTGACAGTACTCAGCTAAGATTTGATGTAATTTATGCGCTGCAACTCTGATCAAATCTTGCCACATACCACCCCTTTAAGCCACAAGCAACTGGTCAATCTTGCCTCCAGCCTGATCAAATCTAGCTTCTGCCTGAAACGGCAGCATGTTTGATGCCAGACAAAAAACATTTCTCACAGAGCAATTCACACTGTAATCTTATTTTGTGTAATCATAGATGCAGAACACAGCATATTGTACCGCCAATGACAATTCTGAATGCAAGTATCCAATTTAACGACAGAGTGCCACCATTTCTAACTTTAGGAACAATGAGCTAGCTGCAGGTGTCTGAACATAGTTACTCATGTATGATAAAACACATTCAGAATAAATCAAACAATGAATTGGTATTCCTCTTGATGGAATATTAGCAGTAGAACAAAATTTTGAAGAACCCCAACACAAAGTATAGACTACCTGAGGAGTTTGATTTGGATTCGTGCTAGTGGGAAGAACTGAGGGTGGATGGGTCAAGGGAGGGAGAGGGAGGGGCTGCCACCTGTTGCAGCATGCGGTGGTTGAGGATGGTGGCCTTGTCGAGCACCTTCATGGCGACGGGGACGCCCGTGTCGGCGTCGATGGCGAACTTCACCTTGCCGAACGACCCGTGCCCGATGGTCCACCCCACCTCGTACCGCCCCACCATCTTCTTCCTTGGTGCGCCCGCCATTCCCTTCGCCTCTCCTCCCTGCTCCCACATTGCACCAAAGCCGCCGGAATCGGGCCCCCTGCAAGGTCCCTCTTGGAGAGCGCGCGCACTCCGCTCCTCTGGGTTGGACGGATGGACGGGCGTGCATGCGTGCGAGGGAGGGAACGAGCTGTGGTTGGGGTCCTACGGGCGGGCCAGATCGGCAGCGGTGCGGGGATGGGGGTGGGATTCGCGGTGGCGCTCCTGCCCCTCTAGCTTTGGCCTTGCAAATCAGGGGCGGGGAGCGGGGGAGACGAGGTCAGCTCGTCGGCGGGCGGGGAGGTGGACCGAAACTGAAGCGAGGGAGAGGGCCGGCGGCGAGCGCAGCACATGGGGGGAGGGAGGGAGGGAGGGAGGAAGAGGGCTAGGGTTTGGGCTGTGGGTGGGGCAAAAAAATTATAGTAGTGGCGCACCACCTACAGATGCGCCATTAGTAACCCTGGTTACTAATGGTGCACCAGCTGGTGGTGCGCCATTAGTAGTTTTGCAAAAAAAATAGTAGTGGCGCACCACCTACATATGCGCCATTAGTAACCATGGTTACTAATGGCGCACCTCCTGTGGTGCGCCATTAGTAGTTCTGCAAAAAAAAGTAGTGGCGCACCACCAACAGATGCGCCATTAGTAACACTGGTTACTAATGGCGCACTAGCTATGATGCGCCATTAGTAGTTTGCCAAAAAAAACCCAAATTTTTTTTATAGTAGTGGCGCAGTACTAACAGATGCGCCATTAGTAACCCTGGTTACTAATGGCGCACCAGCTGCTGGTGCGCCATTAGTAGTTTTGCAAAAAAATGAAAATAAAAAAAATATAGTAGTGGCGCACCGAGTGAGTGGTGCGCCATTAGTATCTATATCATCTATAGCCCTTTTCCTAGTAGTGTGGGTAATATCAATGTCACCCTTTTGCACATGGTCTCTCAAGAAATGATACCTAATATCAATATGTTTTGTGCGAGGGTGATCAATGGGGTTCTCAGAGATCTTTATGGCACTTTCATTATCACAGAGAAGAGGAACTTGTCGATACGTGATACCATAATCCTTTAGTGTTTGGCTCATCCATAGCAGTTGGGTTGCACAGCTTGCGGCTGCAATATATTCGGCCTCGACCGTGGAGAGAGAAACACAGTTCTGCTTTTTCGAGGACCAACTTACCAAGGAGCATCCAAGAAACTGACATGCACCGGAAGTGGATTTCCGTCCCACTTCGTCACCGGCCCAATCCGCATCGGAGTACCCAATAAGATCAAACTTTGCATCCTTGGGGTACCATAAGCCTAACTTTGGGGTGTGAACAAGCTATCTAAGAATATGCTTAACCGCCGTATGATGGCTTTCCCTAGGGGAAGCTTGAAATCTAGCACATATGCCTACACTTAACATGATGTCCGGTCTAGATGCGCAAAGATAAAGTAGCGAACCAATCATGGAGTGGTAAGTAGATGGGTCAAAAGGAATACCGTTTGTGTCTTCATTTAGAACTACATATGTGGCCATGGGTGTCTTCATTGGTTTAGCATTTGTCATATCAAAATTTTCAAGAATGTCCTTGAGGTACTTAGTTTGAGACAATAAAATCCCTTCTTGAAATTGTTGTATTTGAAACCCAAGAAAGAACTCCAAGTCCGTGTTGAGTGACATCTCAAAGGTCTTGGTCATGGAAGCCGCAAACTTCTTGCATAAATGGATGTTAGGAGAACCAAAAATGATGTCATCTACATAGATTTGGCATAAGATCAAATCACCATTTTCCCTCTTAGTAAAAAGAGTGGGATCGATCACCCCCACCACAAAGCCATCATCTAATAGGAACTTCTTAAGATGATCGTACCAAGCACGGGGTGCTTGTTTGAGTCCAAACCTTCAACTTGGGAGTACCCCTGTGCTACTAACCTTTCCTTGTTGCGTAGGAGAGTCCCATTCTCATCTTCCTTGTTCTTGAAAATCCATTTAGTTCCAATGACATTATGTTCCTCAGTTGGTCGTTCTACCAATGACCATACTTCGTTGCGTGTAAAACTGTTCAGCTCCTCTTGCATAGCAAGGAGCCAGTCATTGTCAGACAATGCATCCTGAACCCTGTGTGGCATAGTACTAGAGACAAATGAAAAGTGAGCACAAAAGTTTGTTAATTGTTTACGAGTCACTCTACCTTCCCACACACCGGTGAGGATTTGATCAATATCAACACGACCGGCCACACGTGGCATGATGGAGGTCAAGGTTTCACGAGGTTGGACTTCGCTTCCATCATCAACGTCCTCAACATCTGAATCATTTATGTGCGGAGGAAGATATTCCTCTTCGCGTTGCACCTGTTGAGGTTCATCATCAAACATACCCATACTTTGGTCTACCTCTTTAAGATCAACTTGTTCTTGAGTGTGATCAGGGTGAGAGACATGTTCTCCCACTTGATCCTCAACAACTCGCATGATGTGTGTGCTAGTATCTTGTGGAGGTACGGGCAGTGAACTGTCTTGAGGATGAGAAATACTCTCATCATCTTCATCATCATCATGGGGTCTTTGTTCCATGGGAAGAAGTGCACCTACACCCATGTTTAAGATATCTTGTGGGGAGTCTTCTTCACCTGCATCATTTAGATCAACTTGCTCCCCATGGGAGCGGTTAAATTCATCAAACGTCACGTCACAGGTTTCTATAACACATCCAGTGGATTTGTTGTAGACTCTATAGGCGTGGGAGTTTGACCCATAGCCAACAAAAATCCCTTCAATTGTTTTGGATTGAAATTTTCCTAACCGTTCCCGTTTGTTGAGGATGAAACACTTGCATCCAAACACACGAAAGTACTTAACATTTGGCTTGTCCCTAGTTAGTAGCTCATATAGAGTCTTCTCCAATATTGATCGAAGGAAGAGCCGGTTTGATGCATGACATGCTGTGTTGACGGCCTCAGCCCAAAAACTATGTGGTGACTTGTATTCGTCTAACATGGACCTTGCCATTTCCACAAGTGTCCGGTTCTTCCTCTCTGCCACACCATTTTGCTGAGGGGTGTAAGGTGCGGTGTACTGATGTTCAATTCCCTCATCACTAAGAAATTCTTCTAGGGTGTAGTTCTTGAGCTTAGAGCCATTATCACTTCTTACTACCTTGATGTCCTTGTCAAACTTCCGCTGGGCTTGTTTGGCAAAATCAATGAAGGTGATCTTCGTCTCGTCCTTGGACTTGAGAAAGAACACCCATGTATATCTTGAGTAATCATCAACAATGACTAGGCCATACTTTTTCCCTCCAAGACTTGCCCATGAAGGAGGCCCACAGATCCACATGAAGGAGCTCTAACGGCCTCGAAGTGGATACAATGTTCTTGGGTGGATGTTTTGATTGATGTTGTTTCCCAGCTATGCATGCACTGCACACACGATCTTTCTTAAAAGATACATTTGTTAGTCCAAGGATGTGATTGCCGTTTAAGAGATTTTGAAGATTTTTCATGCCAACATGGGCGAGCCGGCGATGCCACAGCCATCCCATGTCAGCCTTGGCCATTAGACAAGTTGTATGGAAGGTGCTCTCTTTCGAGAAATCAACCGTGTAAAGGTTGCCATCCAACTCTCCAACAAAGGCCACTTCGAGAGTGTCTCTTTTAAAGACTTTCACATCCGTTAGTCCAAATAATGTGTCATAACCGACGGAAGCCAATTGGCGAACTGAAAGTAAATGATATTGAAGAGATTGGACAAGCATGACATTTGCAATAGACATGTCATTAGTGATTGCCACCTTGCCCAACCCAATTACCTGCCCTTTCGACCCTCCACCAAATACAATGCTCATGTATGGTCGAATGGCTTGCATGAAGTCATAGAGCAAGTTACTATCTCCGGTCATATGATTGGTGCATCCACTGTCGATCACCCATTTGGCTCCTCCGGAGAAAACAACCTGTAACGAATTAACACTTGGTTTGAGGTACCCATTTTTTCATGGGGCCTTTCACATTAGTTACAAGAGTCTTAGGGACCCAAATAGCATAGAATCGGAATGCATTACGGGGACCAACGAATTTAGCATAAACCTCTCCTTTCTTTGATTTGCGTAGTACATAGGATGGAGGCATGAATTCGGTTGCCTTGTTGTGAGTAGGCGAACCCCTAGTGACCGATCCACTCACAACCTTACCTTTCTCCTTGTGTCCCTCTCGTACAAATATTTCTTTAAGCGGAGTGGTACACTTGAGAGGAGATGCACTTTTCTTGGCAGTGCTTGGGTTGAACCCAAGCCCTTCCTTGGCGAAGCCTCCATTGTGTCGACTTAAGATCTCATTGTGAGTCTTTTGTCCTTATGCACATGTCATGAGACCTCTGTCTAATTGTGCCTTTAGCGAACAGTTTTCCTCAAGGATAGATGTCAGCTCACTACTAGAGTTAGTAGTGCAGGTATCAACATTAATGATAGGTGAGGAGTAGGCCTTAGCTAAAGTGTCAATATAAGTAACCTTAAGTGCCTCAAAGCTCTTTGTAAGAACAGTGAGTTTCTCTTCCTTGTCTTTGAGAGACAAGGATAGACGTTCACTGTCCTTAGAAAGGGAAGCATGAGAGTTCACAAGTCGGTTTTTATCATTTAGTAATTCTTTGCACACAGATTTAGCCTTTTTCAAGGAGGCAAGATCATTAGCATGTTTACCAAGGTTTTCACCTACTTTTGAGCATAATGCATCATTTCGTGCTTCCTCATACAGGACTTTATGCTCAAGGATTTCATTTCTTTCCTTCTCATGAGTGACGAGGGTTTCGAGTTCCTTGATGGTATTGGTGTGCTTACTCACCATTTCCATAAGTATGCGAAACATAGTGAGCTTCTTTCCTTTAAGAGAGCACATAAATTTTCTTATTTTAGCAAACATGGGATGATCTAAGTCATTCTCCTCATAGTGATCTTCCGCATCAAGATACTCATCGGATGGAGTAGAAGCTAGACTGAAAGAGTTTAACCGTGGAGTTACCTTAACCTTATCATGAGAGCTTTGGTCTTCCTCATCTCCCATGGCAGTCTTTGCCATCAAACACTTGTGAGCGTTGGCCTTGTAGTCCTTCATATAGTTGTAGTGAACAACATCACCACTTTTCTTGACTAGCCTCAAGGTGTTTTGTGTATCCTGAGCTACTCCGGCGACTGCACCAACATCTTCTGGATCTGATTCTTCTTGTGCAACCATTGCTCTTCCATCTGTCCTCTTGATCTTGGAGTTCATAGGGTTTGGCAACTTCTTCTTTACAAAGGTCTTTGGAAACCTTGGTTTGTCTTCTCTCTTCTCATAAGGACAGTCATTGGAGAAGTGGTTGGTTTCCTCACAGTTATAGCATTTCCTTACCTTCTTCTTTCGGAATCTTCCCTTGAACTTTCCTGCACTGAACTTCTTTACAAAGAGAGCAATGTCCTCATAAGATGGGCTTTCATCAGAGTCAACATCATCACCATCTACGCAGTCATCATCACCTTCTTCTTCTTCACTTTCTTCTTCGTCACATTCATGCTTGGCTTTCAAAGCAAGATTGATCTTTGATGTTAACGTGCCATGCATGGCAAGGTGCTTTGTTGCATTTGCCTTTGACTCTTCAAATAATTGGAAAGTGGATATGATGTCATCTGGAGTCATTTATTTGAACCCATGTTGCTGCCTCATGTCCCATACCATTTGATGGTGATACGGAGCAAGAGCGTGAAGTAACTTGTCCACAAGAAATCTCTTGGTCGGATTAAAACCATCTTGCGTCTTGTCACAGTCACATGACTCAATGTCTGCGGCGGGAGTCATGAGCCGTTCTAGTAGTTGCTTGGGAGATTCACCCTTTTCCACACAGAAATTCTGTAATTGCCCCTTGGCAATTTCATATTGAGCAAGCCGAAGAGTGGAGGTACCGGTCTTGGTCCTTATAATGCTATCCCACAGTTCCTTGGCACTTGTGATGTGAATGTACGGTCTCCGTTGCTTGTCATTCATTCCTTTTCTTATGCACATGATCGCAGTGTCATTGAGATGCTTGTCATAAGTTTCTCTAGGAGTGAGGCACCTTAGATCTGTAGGATTGTACCCATGCTCGAGGATGTCCAACATCTCATCATTGGCGTACCTAAGATGATCCTGCATACCAACTCTCCACAAAGAAAAATCGGAATTGTCATCAAGCAAGGGAGGTTTTCCTCCAGGATTGTACTTAGGTTTCTCAATTTGAGATCTAGCATAAAGCCATGGAACCCTGGTTTGGTTCCTTTCCGGAGGTTGTTGGCCAAATGAAGTACCATGCACATGTGGCCCTAAGGCCCTCGGGGACGTGGTTGTCCCCGTGGTTAGTGATGCCAGTCTCATTTGGACCATGGCCTCAAGAGAAGCATCATGCTCCTCTTTTTGCTTGGCAAGGGCCCGTTCTAGGTCCTCAGAGGTGAAAGACTTGACTTTCGTGGAAGTCCCGTCCCTCTGCACTGGAGCTACCGTAGCTGGAACCTCATCCATCTCGCTCTAGGGCGGTTAAGCCACAAGAATAGAGCACGAGGCTCTGATACCAATTGAAAAGGATCGAGATGGACCTAGAGGGGGGTGAATAGGTACAATACCAAATTTTAATAATTACTTAGCAATTTTAGGCAAAAGGGCGGAATATGAGTGCAGGCCTAATAATTGCTATGGCAAAGAGTAAGCTATTTAGAGTGAAGTAAGACAAGCGGTAAACAATAATCAAGTACAAGTGCGTAATAAGGATTAACACAAGTAGAGAGTTAGGGTTAGGAATAACCGAAACTTCAAGAGAGACAAGGATGTATCCCGATGTCCACTTCCTTGGAGGGAAGCTACGTCACGGTTAGAGGGGCGGATGTTACCATGAAGGCACACCAACGCCACGAAGGCTCACCCTATTCTCCCTTTGAGATAACTCCACGAAGGCGTTTCTCAACCACTAGTGGTAAGCCTTGAGGTGGCTTTGAAACCTTCACAAACTTTCCGGGGGAAATCACAACGGTTTGATTCCTCTCCGAAGACTCCTACCGCCTAGGAGTCTCCAACCTCCAAGAGTAACAAGATCACGGGGATTGCTCAAAACTTGCTCAAATCACAAATCACTTTGGTGGGAAGGAGGAGAGGGAGACGATCTATCTTTTGATTGGAACAACACTCGAAGGGACTTACAAATGCTCTTGGGATCTAGGATTTGGTGTAGACAACAGTGCGTGAGAAGAAAGGTGTTCTTGGATGTATTCTAGCTATGTTGAACACCCTCTCACGAGGTGGGAGAAGAGTATATATAGTGGGGAATGAAAAACAGCCGTTGGGGACACTTTAAGTCACACAGGGTCCGGACGTCCGACAGATTCCGAAAGTGCGGGCGTCCACGAGGGGTAGGACGTCCGACAGGGGTCGGTCGTCCGAGGCCTGTAGATATGACTGAAAATACTGTGAATTGAACAGCGACTGGACGTCCGGAGAGGACCGGAAATCCAAGTTATTCAACTCAACTTCTTCTGGTGGGAGGTTCCGGATTTCCGAAGGGGGCGGACGTTCGGAGGGAGCCCGAAATCCGAGTTATAGAGCTCATGTTCTTCTGGTGCAGGGCTCCGGATTTCCGAGGCTGGTCGGACGTCCGGCCCTCGGATATCCGGAGGGAGCCGGAAATCCAAGTTATATGACTCAAATACTTCTGGTGGAGGGCTCCGGATTTCCGAAGCCTGCCGGTCGTCCGGCCCTCGGACGTCCGGAGGGAGCCGGAAGTCCGAGGCAATAGACCTGTTTTGAGATAGGAACAGAGTGGAGAATATGTCGTATTGGGTATGATAGTGAAGATGTGGTATGAGCAAGTTCATCGCAAAACCTATGATCCCCTCTTAATAGTGCGGGATCCCTATACTCACTATCAGTAAACTCAAAAGAATAGTCTACATCATCTTTTCTTAATCCCGAGCCTTCTCGAAATATAAATCCCAATCTTCTCAGACCACCTTTGACACATAATTCTCAATCTACTAAAGAACTTGCCATCCTGAGATACACTCAACAAATAGGATTAGTTTCCTATGTATGTGTTGTCATTAACACCAAAAGTTGATTAGGGGCATAGCATGCACTTTCAGCCGTACGTGTGTTGAATGCAGGCGTGTTGTTCGCCTGGCACTGGATCATGATTGGATTGCAAAGATATTCGACTACTCAACCATGTTTCCTAGTGTTTCCTCTTAGAAATATACGAAGGTATGTAGATGCACTCCTCCTCTGTAGTTATACATCTCCATAGATAGATCTTGCGTGTGCATTCAAAAAAATTCTTCCCCATGCAACGTTCCCCAATAGTGGCATCATGAGCTAGGTTTATGTGTAGATGATATGCATGAGTAGAACACAAAGTGTTTGTGGGAGTTTATGTTCATATTTATTACTTCCTTAGTCTTATCTTGATTCGGCAATATTGTGGGATGAAGCGGCTCGGACCAACTTTGCTTGTCCATGTACAAGCGACTGGTTCCACCGACTGATACGTAACTTGATTGCATAAAGGTGACTGGTGGGTGTGTGTCTCTCCCATTTTACTTGAATCGAATTCGATAGAGGTGGTCCCTGTTGAATGTTGGAAATATGCCCTAGAGGCAATAATAAAATTGTTATTATTATATTTCCTTGTTCATGATAATTGTCTATTGTTCATGCTATAATTGTATTAACCGGAAACCGTAATACATGTGTGAATACATAGACCACAACATGTCCCTAGTGAGCCTCTAGTTGGCTAGCTCGTTGATCAATAGATGGTCATGGTTTCCTGATCATGGACATTGGATGTCATTGATAACGGGATCACATCATTAGGAGAATGATGTGATGGACAAGCAAGACCAAATCCTAAGCATAGCACTAGATCGTGTTGTTCGTATGCTAAAGCTTTTCTAATGTCAAGTACCATTTCCTTATACCATGAGATTGTGCAACTCCCGGATACTGTAGGAGTGCTTTGGGTGTATAAAACATCACAACGTAACTGGGTGATTATAAAAGGTGCACTACGGGTATCTCCGAAAGTGTCTGTTGGGTTGGTACGAATCGAGATTCGGATTTGTCGCTCCGTGTGACGGAGAGGTATCTCTGGGCCCACTCGGTAATGCATCATCATAATGAGCTCAATGTGACTAAGGAGTTGGCCATGGGATGATGTGTTACGGAATGAGTAAAGAGACTTGCCGGTAACAAGATTGAACAAGGTATAGGGATACCAAGGATCGAATCTTGGGCAAGTGTCATACCGGTTGACAAAGGGAATTGCATACGGGATCGAGAATCCTCGACATCGTGGTCCATCCTATGATATCATAGTGCAACGTGTGGGAGCTAACATGGATACCTAGACCCCGCTGTTGGTTATTGGCCGAAGAGATGTCTCGGTCATGTCTGCATGTTTCCCAAACCCGTAGGGTCTACACACTTAAGGTTTGGTGGCGCTAGACTTGTTATGGGAATCGTATATGTGGTTACTGAAAGTTGTTTGGAGTCCCGGATGAGATCCCGGACGTCACGAGGAGTTTTAGAATGGTCCGAGGTAAAGATTTATATATGGTAAGTCCTATTTTGCCCACCAAAAAATGTTCGGGATTCTTTGGTATTGTACCGGAAGGTTCTAGAAGGTTCTGGAGTGGGCCCCACCTGCATGGGGGGACCCACTTGAACGTGGGTAGTTGGGGAAAGGCCACACACCCCTGGTCAAAGCGCAGCAAGACCCCCCCCCCCCTTAGAAGGAATAGGATCATATCCCGAAGGGATAAGATCAAGATCCCTAAAAAAGGGGATAACAATCGGTGGGGAAGGGAAAAGATGGGATTTCTTTCCTCCCACCTTTGCCAACGCCCCTATGGACTTGGAGGGCAAGAAACCAGCCCCCTACACCCCTATATATAGTGGGAAGGCGCATGGGAGCTGAACCCTATCCCCTGGTGATGACGAGTTGATGGAACTATACTCCTCGCCCCTCGTTGGTTACCCCAAGTGGAAGGTTGAGATGTAGTGAGCAACAGATTTCCCTTACATGGGGACTGTAAGGTTTATCGAACCAAGAGGACTCCTAGGATCAACAAGTAGGTTTATGTTGCTCTGGCTCTAGCAGAAGACGTGGACCTGCACACACAACAAATAACATTGCTCCCAACGAGTCCAGAGAGGTTGTCAATCTCTCCGGCCTTGTCATTCGCAAAGGATCAGACACAAACGGGAATAGCGATGGTGATTGCAATGGAAAAGGAAATGAAAGCAGTTAATGGTGGAGGTGTAAACAATGGTGGAAATATGGACCAGAGTCCCATGATGTTCACTAGTGATGTCTCTCTCCCAAAAGAGGATAAACAACTATGCTGGGTAAACAAATTACAACTGGGCAATTGATAGAATTACAAACGCACCGCAATGCTAATAATGCTGCAAGAAAGTTAGAGGCTCATAAGTATGGGTAGTACGCCAAGACAAGTAGACCATTTATCCATCGGCATCTACTTACTAATCATCCACCTTGAGATATCTATCTAGAGCATCTCGCTGGTATTAAGTTGCGAGCCCCACCCAAAGTGTAAACTCAAAGCGATGGACAACTCCATTAACAAACTTTACGTAAGGTCAACAATCCTTGCAACCGTGGTTACTAGCACCGTTGTTTTCTCCCTGGTGGCAACAACACATTCCCTAGTCTCATGTTTCTGTCACTCAAGCTAGACATCAGGGGGCATGAACCCACAATCATGCATAACGCTCCCTCTTGGAGTTACAATCTATTACTTGGCCAAAGCAATAAAAAGCAACGGAGAACATGCATGAATTACTCAAGAACAAAATATAAAAGGAGAACTGAATATATAACTCATCACAATCTGAACATAATCTCATAATCCATCGGATCACAGCAAACTCAGCATAGCAACAGCAGGTAAATTACATAGATGCCTTGATCATGTAGGGCAGCTCACAAGGGCTAAGCATTGAAGCACAAGATTGGAGAGAAGACATCACATAGCTAATGGTCATGGACCAATGGTCCAAGGAGGACTACTCACGGCACGTCCGGGAAGCGTCCATGGTGGTGGAGAAGCTCCCGGAGGTCAATCCTCCCTTTGGTAGGTAGCCGAGAAGAGGTCTCGTGGCGCTCCCGATCTCGGAAGCGCTATGGCGGCGGAACGGTGGTGAAATTCGCGATGCGAGATATATCCTTAGGGTTTTTTGCTTTGGAAGTAAATATAGGCCAAAGGAGGGCTCCAGGGGGTGGACCCGCCACCCACGCGACCTGGTGGCGCGGCCAGGAGGGGGCCCGCGCCAGGTGGCCGCGTGAGTGAGGCGTGGCTCCCCTCTGGCCCACCTTGGTGCTTCTTGAAGCTTCCATCATGCTGATTTTTATATATTTTTCTTGGAATTTTTCGGGCTTTGAAAATTAGGGTAAAGTCCCTGCAATTAAAAGACATCAGCACACAGAAACTGGCACTAGGTGCACTGAGTTAGTAGGTTAGTCCAAATATGTGTAAAAGGGTATGAAAGTGTAGCAAAACACATAACAATCTCACCCAAAAGAGCATGGAACAAACAGAAATTATAGATACATTTGGGACGTATCAACATCCCCAAGATTAATTCCTGCTCGTCCTCGAGTGGGTAAATGATAACACAAATAATTTTGGTGGTGACATGCTAACACACATATAAGAACTTCAAAGTAAAGCAAGTAAGATATGCAATTCAAGTCAAGACAATAACAAGCAAGAGTCTATATCTAGTATTGAAATTAGCAAAGTAAGAACATATAGGTGCAAGAGCTCTCGCTGTCCGTGACTCGAATGTCTCCAAATGGTGTTTGCGTGCAAGAAGTGGGAGATGGCTCTAGAGCATAAAAAATATTATATAGTTTAATTGAGAACTCAATCTACTAAAACTTCACACTTGGTCTCCTTTGGAATCTTATTTTGACTCATCCCCAGACCACTAGTCAGGCACAAGTCAAAATGATCCTCTCCCTTTCGACTTTGAGCACTCATGCAATGGATGAGCGCGAGCAAGATATATTGGCACTTAGTATGGCAAAGAGAATAATGATGGGAAGGAAGAAAAAAAGGTGTGAAAGTCTCACATCAATGAGGACAATCATAGGTGAGAGAAAGCCAAATGATAGATATGATGTGAGGAGTAGGGATTGCCATGCAACAGATGCACATATGAGCTAAGGTAAGCTCTCTAATGGAACTAGTGGGGGTGCATCCAACTTGCTTGCTCATGAAGACCTAGAGCTCATTTGAGGAGGCTCATCATTGTAATATACAAGCCAAGTTCTATAATGTAAGGGTCCCCACATAGTTATGCATGAATGATAATCTCTATGGAGTACAAATATAACAATGGAGTACGAGTGTGGATCTTTCAAAAGGAATAGTAGTGTCGACCCTTCTCTCTTTTTATTTCCCTTTTTTCTTTCCTTTTTATTTTTATTTTTGTGGCCTCTTTGGCTCTTTCTATTTATCTCTCATTTGTCCTCTTTGGGATCTTTCATGTGTCCTCTTTGGGATCTTTTAATTTGTCCTCTTTGGGATCTTTTCCTCACTTAAGGGCAACACCCTATATTTTACAAGAAATAAAAAGAAGATCTTCACACTTTATAAGGAATACTCAACATAAATATAAATTAAAATTATCATGATATATGCAAATGTATGCCTCAGTCAGTGTAGCAGGATATGCAATGATACTAGCGCGTCATGTAGCAATAATAAGGGCAAAGCCCAACTACCATGCGGCTCCTCGATCAAGCAAAAGCATGTATGACATGAAGATCAAGTCATGAGATGGTGGATGTTGCATGGCAATGTATCTCGGAAAGGCTATCGAAATGCCTTAATAGGTAGGTATGGTGGCTGTTTTGAGGAACGATATAATGAGGCTTATGATGTCGGGACCCCGATCCTAAGTCATAAGAACCCAGCCTCTAACACATCACATCACTTTGCGGCCTCACGCACGGTAAACTCCACGGTTGCCACCTTACCTTGGCCGGGACCGTTCGCGTCTTTTGGCTCACGTATATGAATGTGTCGCTAGCATTCAAACAACAAAGAACCTGGGTCGACATGACTAGTTATAAACCCAAGTGGAACATCCGTACAGGGACAGGCATACATAACCCAGCAAAGCAGGTGTCGGTCATCAGCGTGTGTAGACGAGTCGTAGCAAGCTACAAGGACTCCATTACACCGCGTGACATTTCCCCGAAGGGGCAGACACAGCAGCAAAGAAGGATACATGCCGGTCAATCAATGTGTCCGGAGCAGTAGCAAGCTACCAAAGTTCGGTGGAAGCACAAAGAGGCATTTCTCCGTAAAGAGTACTACTTAAGGCACACAACTAGGTGTCGAATCCCACACATATAATGCATTTCATAATATACACACAATATGCACGATATGTGTAGATACAACATGGTATCACAACATAACTCTATGACTCAAGCTTTTATTAGAGACTCATAAGAGTGAACATAGTATGATATTACAAACAGGGGTCTCGTGACCCGACACTCAAGTCATACACACATCAAGCGGAAGCACAACATCTCTGGGTACAGACATCTACTAAAAGTGGCTGGAAGAGCCTGAAAAGCTACAACGACCCTACCAAAGGAACCAGACCTCTGTCTGGGATGCCTAAGCTATTTCGGTCAACATCGAACACATCGCGTAGAAACCTTTAATGAGACTAAATCTTCTCTGCAAAAATATAAATAAAGCAACCGTGAGTACAAAGGTACTCAACAAGACTTACATCAGAACTATCTACATATGCATCAGTATCAATGAAAGGATTGTGGGGTTTGATTGCAGCAAGCCAACTTTGACTCTTGGCTAACCTGTACTATGACTACAAGTTCTTTCTTTGGTGTGGGATAGCGCACACGAGTCCACATATTCACCAATCAATACACTACTATGGATCCACTCTCGTCTCCCTACGAGAAGGCCATCCATAGCACACACACTGAGCTTGCATGTTTTAGAGTATCCATTTAAATTGTCTATGTACCACGTAATGTTTCCAAGTAGTCCATCTCTGAGGACATGGCTATTCGAACAGATTAATTCACCCTGCAGGGCTATACTTCTTCACACATGCTCTCACCACTTAGCACCATATGCACGTCATGCATCTCGGCAACCTTCAAGCGGAAGCACTGGCGTGGGTGTCGGCCACGACCGTTAACCACACAAGACCCTAGTCCAGGTTTATCGCCTATTTGATACTAAACCCGCAAGGAAGTCCGTCCTAAGTTTCCTTAATGGCCCCAAACGATGTGCGTAGGGTTCCCAAGCCCACCATTCGGGTGCCACTTGGTACACCGTGCCACTGTGTATCTACCGCAGAGAAGCCTACCCCGTCGGGCAGAGCTAAACAAGGCCGCCAAAACTTTTCCTACAAACACCAGAAACTACTTGCAACTCCTGGACAAAGATCTAGGCGATTAATAAGCCGAGAGGGGCACTTAAGCATTCCAATGCGTGGTAGTATCTTGTCTTAGATAACATACACAGAACTCAGTTCTTAAGGACGGTCCCAATGAGGCAACCCACCATGTACTCCTACATGGCCTCTCATCGTTACCTTTACCAAATCGGATTCAGACCTTTACTCTCACACTATAGGACATGAACACAACCATTCCGGTTCATCATCCAGATGGATCAGACCCGACACAACTCTAAGCATAGGAGGCGTTGTAAGCAAGCATGGATGAGTAAGCACAACAAGGCTCAAGTAGTTGCTACTCATGCTAAGTGGTTTCAACTATTTACTGTGGCAAAATCAGGTCATGCAGAGGAATGGGTTCAACTACCGAGAACATGTAACAGTTGAATCGTGTTTGTCCTAATGCAATAAAAGAGAGCAGGAGCGAGAGAGTGGGTTTATATCAGTATGCTCAAGGGGTTTTGCTTGCCTGATACGTCTGAAGATAGCAATGAGTCTTCATCAATGTCAATGATCACATCGTCGGAACCATCATCTACCGAGAGGGAACAACACCGGCAAACAAGAAAGAACAATAATTACTTCACGGAAATGCAACACTATGATGCATGATCATGACATGAAAATGAAATGTGGCATGGCTAATGTATCTACCATTTCTTAAGTTGAAGCTGGTTTGAATCAAAATACAAATATCACTTCAACAAGGTATTTTTCAAATACCCTTTTAATTGATTCGACCTGATGCTGAGGCATAACTTGTTTTATCATGCATGGAGATGGCATATTGAGGTGCTGAGTTTTCCTAGCTCAATGTTTGGTATTATTAATTGAAGTGGAATTCAAATGTATACCAAATTCCATCTCCAAACTATTTATTAAATTTACCCTAATCATCATTTCACCTACTTGGTGATGTTAACTTTCCCAAACATGCATGAAAATGCCATAATCAGATTCCTTGAATTTTTCTGATCATTTTTCATATATAAATTATTTTCATCTGATTTATATTTTATTTTCTATGAATTTTTGAAGTTTTTCTATTATTCTGGAATTATTTAAAATCAGAAATACATTTATTGCATCAGCTCTGCGTCAGCAATGCGTCAGCAATGCGTCCGTTGGTCAACTGGCCCTAGGTCAGGTCAAACTGACCGATGGGGGCCACTGGTCAGTGACCCGGCCTAATCCCCGTGCTGACCAGCCTTAACCAGGGCTTTGACTAACCCTCGGGCCCGCTGTCAGTGGCTCTGCTGGGGGTGGTTAGTAGATAACCACCGTCCACGTCAGGGGTTGCCAGAGACTAGCCGGCGGCGATGGCGACGACAGGAGGCCTCCAGCCTCGATTCTCTCTTCTAGGAGACGGGGAGGAGCACGGCGGGGCTCTGGGACACGGAGGAGGGCCTCGTAGCTAGCTGTGGCTGCGGCGGCGCTGTCGGGCGAGGAAGAAAGAGAGTGAGCCAGGGGAAGAGAGAGGGGGAGGGAGAGACAGAGAGATGGGGATGAGCTCGAGAGGGGTCTAGGTGGCGCGAGGATAAGGAAGAGGGGAGGGGCGACAAGGCAGGCACGCAGCTGCCGGCGTGGAGACCTCGGCCGCATGCCATGGCGAGCTTCTCCTCTGCATTTTTGGCAGGAGGAAGATGACGCCTCTGCCCCTGGTGGGCTGGGGCACGCGACATGTAAGCTAGGTGAGCTTTTCCTTTTTTATTCTTTTTTGTCTTCTAACTTTTGTGTTTGATTTTAATAAAATATCAAACCGTTTTTAAATATCTTAAAAATAATCATGTGATATGAATGGAATTATCCAGTGCCACACAATTATTTTCATAATATATAAAACTATATTTGATATATAGCAAATATAATTCCACTTAAAATAATTGTTTGATTCATTCAAAAGTCCAAAATATAATGTTCGTGTGTTTTCAAATATTGGTTGGCAAATTTATCTCATCTCAATATTTTCACAGAATATTTTAGAGCATTTTCTTGAATCATTTTAAAGCGGTTTTATATTGCCTTTTTGACAAAAAATTATTCCTCGGGCTTGATCACTTCCCCATTTTAAATTCAATGAAATTTGAATGCATGCATGAATATGCAATGGCAAGCAAGGTAAAGTTGGGCTGCGACGTATGATGACAGAGCGTATCATGCCAAGGGATTGGATGCACCGGCGAAGTATGCACCAACTCTCAAGATGAGAAAGGGCAATGCACGGTACCAAAGAGGCTAGCAAAATATGGATGGTGGAAGTGCCAACAATCGAATACTCGCTTTAGTCCGAAGAAATCATGCACATATTATCGGTAACTCTCTATCTAGTGAGGAGATTCACAAAGAGACAAGTACCCCAAGGAGGAGCGTTTGGGGGTTTGGTTATCCTTGTGCATCCTCAACCCATGATAACGTGAGGGTACTCTATATATTCCAACCCCTCCAGAGGTTAGCGATCCATCTAGTAGCTAGAGTTCTCAACTATTTTTTTTAGTTTTGAAAATACGCACAGATTGCCCAAAATACAACACCTATCACTAATAGGCTCAAGCTCTTGACACCAAAAGTCCAAACATTACTCAAATCAATTACCTACTGTTGCAAGTTACTACTATACTTAAACAAGATAAGTATTGAAAGTTACTACTATACTTAAATAGCAACCTCAATTACCTACTCATGCAAGACACACAACTCAGTGGAACAAGCCAAGTCTCTAAACAAGATAAGCATGATAACTCAAGAGAGTTCCAAAAGCAACCTAAGTAAAAGCTCTTAAAAAGATAAAGCATGAAAACTAAGAGCTAAGCATGACAACAGCTATGAAAAGATAAAGAACACACAAAAGATAAACATGAAAACCTATGTTGTGTTCTAGGGCGGAGTGGAGTGTGTTTCCTCTTCCAAACAAACAAAGCTAGGGTCCAACTTTTTATGAACAGCAAGCCAAACTAAAAACAAACTAAAAAAGTAAGGAGCGGGACACTCCAAGCATAGCACATAACATATGAAGTGATAAAAATATACCATGGAGAAGGATGAACTTATGATTGTTGATGGAGAAGGGGATGCACGAGGTGGAAAGACCTCGATGACGCCTAGAGGGGGAGTGAATAGGCTATTTAAAAACTTCTTCAGATTTGGCTTGAACCTAATGCGGAAATAAACTAAGAGGGTACTTGTCAAGCACAAATCCTAAATGCACTAGGCACTGCAACGTGTATCAACAACACGATCTACCAAGATGGATGTGGGCGTTGATGTTCGATTTGATGCCCTCCTTAGTCTTTTCTCGATTCGGTGATATTGTTGGATTGAAGCGGCCGAGACCAATATTACTCGTAGGCTTACGAGAGACCGGTTTCATCGACTAACATGCAACTTGTTGCATAAAGATGACTGGCGGGTGCCTGTTTCTTCAACTTTAGTTGAATTGGATTTGACTGAGGCGGACCTTGGAGAGAGGTTAAATAGCAATTTGCACATCTCCGTTGTGGTTTTGCATAAGTAAGATGCGATCATACTAGATACCCATAGCAGCCACATGAAACATGCAACAACAAATTAGAGGACGCCTAACTTCTTTTTGCAGGGTATGCATGTGATGTGATATGGTCAAAGACATGATGTGATATATTGGATGTATGAGATGATCATGTTGTAATAGTTAAAATATCGACTTGCACGTCAATGGTACGGCAACCGGCAGGAGCCACTGGGTTGTCTTTAAACTAACGTTTGTGTTTGCAGATGTGTTTACTATATTGCTAGGTTGTAGATTTAGTAGTAATAGCATAGATAGCACGACAACCTCGATGGCGGCCCGATGATGGAGATCATGGTGTGGCGCCGGTGACTATGAAGATCATGCCGGTGCTTTGGTGATGGAGATCAAGAAGCACAAGATCATGGCCATATCATGTCACTTATGAATTGCATGTGATGTTAATCCTTTTTTGCACCTTATCTTGCTTAGAACGACGGTAGCATTATAAGGTGATCCCTCACTAAATTTCAAGATAAAATTGCGTTCTCCCCGACTATGCACCGCTACGACAGGTCGTTGTTTCGAGACACCACGTGATGATCGGGTGTGATAGACTCAACTTCACATACAACGGGTGCAAAACAGTTGCACACGCGGAACACTCGGGTTAAACTTGACGAGCCTAGCATGTGCAGACATGGCCTCGGAACACATGAGACCGAAAGGTCAAGCATGAATCGTATAGTTGATATGATTAACATAGAGATGTTTACCACTGAAACTGCACTCAACTCACGTGATGATCGGACTTGAGTTAGTGAATTTGGATCATGCCATACTCAAGTAACTAGAGCGATGTTTATTAGTATTTTGATTAGCTAAACTCTAATTGTTTTGAACATAGTCTAAGTCCACTTTGCAATATTTTATGTTGTAGATCAATGGCTCACGCAGTACCAACCCTGAATTTCAGTACGTTCCTAGAGAAAGCAAAGCTGAAAGATGATGGTAGCAACTTTGTAGACTGGGCTCGTAATCTAAGGCTCGTCCAACAAGCTGGGAAAAAGAATTATGTCCTTGATGCAGCGCTAGGAGATGAACCACCCGCTACGTATGATCAAGATGTTTTGAACGCTTGGCAAGCACGTAAGGAGGACTACTCAGTAGTTTAATGTGCAGTCTTGTATGGCTTAGAACCGGGACTTCAACGACGCTTTGAACGTCATGGAGCATATGAGATGTTCCAGGAGTTGAAGTTTATCTTTCAGAATAATGCCCGGATCGAGAGGTATGAGACCTCCGATAAATTCTATGCTTGCAAAATGGAGGAGAATTCGTCTCTCAGTGAACATGTGCTCAAAATGTCTGGGTACTCAAACCGTCTAGCTGAGCTCGGGATTGAACTCCTGCAAAAGGCTATCACTGACAGAATTATTCAATCACTGCCACCTAGCTACAAGAGCTTTGTGTTGAACTTTGACATGCAAGGGATGAATAAGTCACCCGGCGAGTTATTCGCGATGCTGAAAGTCACAGAGTGAGAACTCCGGAAAGAACATCAAGTGTTGATTGTGAATAAGACCATTGCTTTCAAGAAAAGCGGCAAAGGCAAGAAGGGTAACTCCAAGAAGAGCGGCAAAGTTGTTGCTCCTCCGACGAAGAAACCCAAGGCTAGACCTAAGCCTAAAACTGAGTGCTATTAGGATGGGTCACTGGAAGCGCAACTACCCCAAGTATTTGGCTGATAAGAAGGCGGCTAACGCCAAACCTGGTATATGTGATATACATGTTATTGATGTGTACCTAACCAACTCTTGTAGTAGTGCCTGGGTATTTTATACTGGTTATTTTGCTCATATTTGCAACTCGAATTAAGAACTGCGGAATAAACGAAGGCTGACGAAGGATAAAGTGATGATGCGCGTGGGAAATGGTTCTAAGGTTGATGCAATCGCCGTCGGCACAGTCTCACTTCAGTTACCATCAGGATTAGTTATGAACTTAAATAATTGTTATTTAGTGCCTGTGTTAAGCATGAACATTATATCTGGATCTTGTTTATTGCGAGACGATTACTCATTTAAGTCAGAGAATAATGGTTGTTCTATTTTATGAGTAATATCTTTTATGGTCATGCACCCAATGTGCGGGTTTTGTTCATATTGAATCTTGATTGTGATGACACACATATCCATAACATTGAGACCAAAAGATGTAGAGTTAACAATGATAGCGCCACCTTTTTGTGGCACTGCCGATTAGGTCATATTGGTGTAAAGAGCATGAAGAAACTCAATGCTCGTGGGTTTTTGGAGGCACTTGATTTTGAATCACTTGACACGTGTGAATCATGTCTCATGGGCAAGATGACTAAGACTCCATTCTCCGGAACAGTGGAGCGTGCAAGTGACTTGTTGGAGATCATGCATACTGATGTGTGCGGTCCAAAGAGTGTGGAGGCGCGCGGCGGATATCGTTATTTTCTCACCTTCACTGATGATTTGAGTAGGTATGGATATATCTACTTGATGAAGCACAAGTCTGAAACGTTTGAAAAGTTCAAGCAATTTCAAAGTAAAGTTGAAAACCATCGTAAGAAGATGATTAAGTTCCTACGATCTGATCGAGGGGGGGATATCTGAGTTTCGAGTTTGGTGGTCACTTAAGACAATGTGGAATCGTTTCACAGTTGACACCACCTGGAACACCACAGCGTAATGGTGTGTCCGAACGTCGTAATCGTACTTTATTAGATATGGTGCGATCTATGATGTCTCTTACCGATTTGCCATTATCGTTTTGGGGTTATGCATTAAAGACAGCTGCATTCACTTTAAATAGGGCACCATCAAAATCCGTTGAGACGACACCATATGAGCTATGGCATGGCAAGAGGCCAAAGTTATCATTTCTTAAAGTTTGGGGATGCGATGCTTATGTCAAAAAGCTTCAGTCTGAAAAGCTGGAACCCAAAGCGGAAAAGTGCGTCTTCATAGGTTAACCAAAAGAGACAGTTGGGTACACCTTCTATCTCAGATCCGAAGGCAAAGTGTTTGTTGCTAAGAATGAAGCTTTTCTTGAGAAGGAGTTTCTCTCGAAAGAATTGAGTAGAAGGAAGATAGAACTTGATGAGGTCGTGGAACCTCTGCTCCCTCTAGATGGTGGCACGGGGCAGAGGGAAATCTCTGTCGAGGCAACACCGGTTGAGGAGAAAGCTAATGATGATGATCGTGAAGCTTGGCTTAGGGCTTGACGGTTTCCGGCGTCTTCCTTTGTTGTTCATCTCGTCGACGACGACGGCGGTCGGCGGCTCGTGTTGGCTCTTCATGCTTTTAGTCCCCTGGGGGACCGAAATGTATTTTCTCTTTCTTTGGGGTCTTTTTGCTTTTGTGTTGGAACATCATTGGTCTTTGGTGGTCGCTAGTTGATGTTGTGTATGTGCTATGTCTGTAACTTATGCTGGTTAAGAAATATGCAATTATTTTAAAAAGACACTTTGTTTTTGGATATGTTCCTTACCTAAATCAAATGAAGCCAGCAATGCTGGATCTTTCAATAAAAAAAGATTGACGCACAGCTCGCGGAAACGACCATAGAGAAACCGTGGTGAAAGACGGAGTGAGCTCGCATAATTGCGATGTGCCCAGGCGACTCCTGTCCTGAGGGCTGAGCAGTGAAAGACGCAGCAGTACGTAGGTACAGGCTACAGCGTACTGTGGTAAAACGTTAGAACTGTACGCTTGTACTCGTGCTGGTAATACAACGAACCCGATAGGATCCAAGGAGCTTCTTACCTCCAGCTCCAGGGTCGAGTGGCACGCGACGCGACCAGCTCTCGCGCTCGACAGCGGCGAAACGACGTGTGTCTTGCTGCAAGCCAAGGGAGAAACAAGCAAGCAAGCATACGAACGACGGGCAGGGAAGGAAGCCATCACATGCAAGCAGAGACTTGAAGGAAGATGGCTGTGGTACTGAGCTCCGGTCCCGACACGTATCACATCCTACTCGGCGAACGACAGCCTATGCCTATGGCCGAGCCGTGCGCCTAGTTCTGCGGCTCCGGTTGCCCCTGTCTGGCCTTTTCCCCTGTCACTTGTCTGTTTTGATGAAACAGTACAAGAGAGAAAGGTGGCAGTGCACCAGCAGCACATTAGGCCAAACCATGCGTCTCAACGATCATTGAGGCACCCGAGACCGCAGGCTGTGCTGTGGGGTGTTGGTCTTTTTGACTTGATGTTTGTGTTGTGGTAATTTTGGGGGTGTTGGTCTTTTGACTTGGTGTTTGTATCGTGGTAATTTTGGGCATCTACAACCTAGCTAGAGGGGATTTCGTCAAGTTACTCCTCTGTTGGTGCTGCTACCGAAGAAAGAGGGTGCAACAACGATTCAGGACTTCAGACCTACAATCTAATTCACTCCGTAGCTAAGCTCATCACCAAAGTCCTATCAAGACGACCTACCACGGTGATCAGCAGCATCATCTCCCCGACGCAATAAGCGTTTTTACGCTGCAAGTCCACACAAGATAGCTTCCTATATGTGCAGAATGTAGTTAGATCGCTTCACAGGAAGAAGAAACCAGCCCTGCTGCTTAAGTACACATCGCGAAAGCTTTCGATAGCGTTTCATGGGAATATCTCCTCGAGGTGCTACAGCAGCTAGGGTTCCCGGCGCGCTGGCGTGACTGGATGTCACTGCTTCTTTGCACGGCCTCTTCGGCCGTCATGCTGAACGGCACTGTCGGTAGATTCTTCAATCACCAGAGGTGCTTATGACAGGGGGACTCGCTTTCACCGCTTCTATTCATCATCGCCATCGACACCCTGCACCGGCTACTGGAGAAGGAAACGGAGATGCACCTGCTAGCACCGTTGCCACGCAGGGACATCTTTCTCCGAGTGAGCCTTTATGCGGAAGACGCCGTCATCTTCGCAAATCCGGTTAGGGAAGAAATTGAAGCGTTGATGGCTGTTCTGCGGGACTTCGGGCACGCGTCTGGACTGCACATCAATCCGGCAAAATCCACTGCGTCAGCCATCCGTCGTGACGACATAGACCTCCAACAAATTCTAGCAAACTTCGGAGGGACTGTTGTCGGTTTCCCGCTAAGATACCTAGGATTGCCAATCACACTGTCCAGGCTACGACTAGTTCATATTCAGTTTATCTTGGACAGAATTAGGGCTAGACTAGCACGATGGAAGGGGAAGTTGTTGAATATCGCCGGTAGGCGCGTCCTGGTGCGTAGTGTCCTCACAGCCTTACCAACTTTTGCACTTTCAGTGCTAAGGGTGCCCAGGAAGTTCTTCGATGAGGTAGACAAGGCTAGGCGAAGATTTCTTTGGGCACAAGATGAGGGCGAATATGGTGGAGGGAAGTGCAAAGTAAACTGGCCGGCCGTTTGCTCCCCAGTGGAGAACGGGGGTTTGGGCATCCTAGACCTAAACCGTTTCAGTAGAGCCCTTAGGCTGCGGTGGTTTTGGCTAGCCTGGACGAGCCCAAACAGGCCATGGCGGGGCATGGCACTGCCATGCGACGAAGCCGACAGGGCTCTTTTTAACGCTTCAACGACAGTCGTCCTCGGAAACGGCGCAACGACATCCTTTTGGCACTGCTCTTGGACGGGAGCGGGAAGCCTAAAGACATCTTTCCCATCTCTCTTTAGGCACTCCAAGAGGAAGCATAGAACAGTAAAGGAGGCGCTAACCAACAACAACTGGTTAGCAGACCTCGCCCATGGTAACACTACGCAGCTATGGGAGGAGGTGATTAGGCTTCATAGATGGCTCCAGGATAGGGATCTTCACCTACAGGAAGGCACTAGCGACACTATCAAATGGAACCTTGAGGCATCAGGGAAGTATACATCACGCTTTGCGTACAAGGCACAATTTCAAGGAGTCATGAAATCAGACTTCAAGAGGATGATCTGGACAACTTGGGCGCCCCCTCGTTTGAAGATATTTGCCTGGCTACTTCTCAAAAACAGATTGTGGTGCAACGGTCGACTGCGGCAACGGGGCTGGCCCAATGGGTATTTCTGCCAACTGTGTCTCCGGAACCTAGAAACATCGGCACACTTACTTTGGCAATGTCCGATGTCACTAGAGATCTGGACATACGCCGCCTTGCAGGCCGGCTGCGCCTCGTTACTCCGAGGCGCATGGGTCGAGAAGAGGAGGTCATCTGACATAGTCGGCACGATGGTAGCAACAGCTATGCCAGTTCACTGCAAGGCCATCAGGACGATGATCATCCTGATCCTGTCTGAGATTTGGAAGCAGAGAAATGATTGCACCTTCACACACAAGCAAGCGCAGCTACAAGATCTGAAGAATGCAATCACAAGGACCATTGAACTCTGGAGACAGGCGGGAGCGACGTTCTTGGAGCACCCTTTCTGGGATCCGCCATGAAATATCGACCCTGTAATCTTTTTTCGGGTTCTGTTTCCTGTTCTTTCCTTTTTTTCTCCTTGATCTTTAGATCACCACCATCAGTGTTTTCGTTACCCGCACTTCTCTCTGCTTCAATTCAATATATGCCAGCGTCTAGCTGGATCTTTAAAAAAAAGCTACTTCAACGGGCCGATTCATTTCGTTTGTCGCCGTCCGTTTGGGTATGTGCGGACAAAAGTGATTGTCCAACGTGTGGATCCATTATCAAAATGTGTCCACGTCGATCTATTTCCGATCCAAATTTGTAACTTAAATGCGTGGGCGCGGAAGCGAAACAGACGTGCGCGCTCCCTCTCGGTGTCTGTATTGTCCGGCCTGACCCACTTGTCACACGGCCACCCACCCACCTCTGTGTGCTTATTTAGTTCGTTGGCCCACCCTTACCCATCTTTGTCCTATTATTTTACTGCCACATTGCTGCCGTCCACTTGCTTCCCATTGGATGCATGTGTTGATCCATTAAAAAAAGCGAACACACACAGATCAACGGACGACCCAAACGGACGAAAAGCGGATAATATCACCGTCTGTTTGGATCGGCCCGTCGGAGTTGCTCTTAACATTAATTCATAAAAGAAATTCTTGCATTCCTTCATGGACAGAAGATCAGTTCACGGACACGGATGCAGGAATCGATTTTCCAATGCTGCCTGCATATATTATAAACTTTCTTTTAATAAATCGGATGAATTTCATGCAAATGCAATGACTTTCGTACAAACCGGACATGATTCATGCAAACACGGCGTATTAATAACTCGACCATAAAACCCACACTACGACGACGAATTTATTGTTTTGACCTTTTGCCCAAACAAATTTTGAAATTAACCTTATATTAAAAAAAATCAAATCTGACCTTTTTTGGTGATGCCAACATCCCAAGCGTTTGGTTTGCATGGGAGATGCCAAGGTCCCTAGCGTCTGATGCGGGCGTGCATGACCGGCTGATCCATTGAGTCTCTGACGTGGCAAAGGGCTAGACGTCAGGGACCCTGGTGTCTGGTCCTAAACGCAGGGACCTTGGCATTTGGTCCTAGCAGATTACATAATTTCTTTTGATAGTATGTGCCACGTCAACGAGATGCCAAGGTCCTTGACGTTTGATAACAGACGCCAAGGTCCTTAGCGTATGGTCCAGGACCAGATGCGAGGGTCCCTGGCGTCTAGTACCAAGCCACGTCAGAGACTCAATGGGTCAGCCGATCATGCCAGCCCGTACTAGACGCGAGGGACCTTGGCGTCTCCCATGCAAACCAGATGCCAGGGATGTTGGCGTCTTCAAAAGAGGTCAGATTCAAACTTTTGTTGAAAGTAAGGTCAATTATGGAATTTGTTAGGGCAAAAGATCAAAAATAAAATCCATGCTACGACGACGTCCAAGTCCAAGTCCTTGTTGTTCCTTTCGTGGGACCGCGTCCTCCATACGCATCTTCATGAGCACCAGCGATAAAACCGATAAATTAAAGGTACGACCTCCAGAAGGAAGAATAAAACATGGGAGACGGGCCAGCCTATGTGGGACACAAGGCCCTGCCGGCTCCCATGCCCTATTCATCTTAGGAGGACTTCGCGCCTTGCCCGTCGCCGGTGGTCGTGAGGTACACGAATAAAATGGAGGTGCTAAAGCTCTCGTAGTCCCGTCGGGATGCCCGAAGGATCGACAACGGCACGTACGACGCACAATTGGCGTTATTCTTCCCGCGGTCGCTTGCAGCTGCACCTCTGCAGCGGCTTGTTACGGGCGAGCGCGGGCGCCTCATAGATCACACGCTGCTTCGTGACAAACTTGGGGTTTGCTGTGGCCATGGCCCTACGGCCTCCTCACTCGCGCACTCATCGTTGATTTGACACTATTGCAGGAATGCCTAGCAGGAACAGACGCAAAAAGTCCAACAGTGACGAGCTAGGCTCACAGGGGCGCCCGCCACTGACCTCCAACCACTACTATAATGGCATAGTGGCACGCGAAGGCCTGCCACTAGTACAGTCTCTTCAGTGGCGGGTGCTACGGCAACAAAAGACCTTCCAACGGCGCCAGAAATAGTGTTGACACGAGACTGTTCTTTACTCCTTAGCAACGGCACCAGGAATCCTTCTGCTACGGCTACGCCTTTAGGGACTTTCTAGGCAAATATGCAAAGGATTTCCCCGCGGCCTTGGAGCCTTGCGTAGGTGTTCCCTCTAAGCGGAAAGGGTTATGTAGCGCAGCGATGGTAAGTATTTCCCTCAGTTTTGAGAACCAAGGTATCGATCCAGTGAAGGAGTATCACAAGTGCCTGCACAAACACAAAGAGCTTGCTCCCAATGCTATGAAGGGGTTGTCAATCCCTTATAGATTGTTTGCCAAGTGAGAACTGAAAGCAACAAAGTAACATAGCAAAGTAAAAGAGAAAGTGGAAACGATAGGTGTGAATAGACGCGGGGGCCGTAGTGTTCACTAGTGGCTTCTCTCATGAAAGCAAGTAGACGGTGGGGAACGAATTAGTGTCGAGCAATTGATAGAACCGCGCAAAGTCGTGACGATATCTATGGCAATGAATATATCTATAGGCATCATGTCCAAAACAAGTAGACCGATACTTTCTGCATCTACTACTATTAGTCCACACGTCGACCACTATCCAGTATGCATCTAGTGTATTAAGTCCAAAAGAACAGAGTAACGCCTTAAGAAAGATGACATGATGTAGATGGACAATCTCATATCTACGACAAAGCCCATCTTGTTACCCTTGATGGCAACTACACGATGTGTGCCTTGCCGCCCCTACTGTCACTGGGAAGGGTCACCACACGGTAAGAACCCAAAACCAAGCAATTCTCCCATTGCAAGAATCATAGATCTAGTTGGCCAAACAAAACCCAAGACTCGGAGAGACTTACAAGGATATCAATTCATGCATATAAGAAATCAGCAAAGACTCAAATATATATCATAGATAATCTGATCACAAATCCACAATTCATCGGATCTCGACAAACACACTGCCAAAGAGAATTACATCGGATAGATCTCCATGAAGATCATGGAGAACTTTGTATTGAAGATCCAAGAGAGAGAAGAAGCCATCTAGCTGTTGGGGAACGTCGCATGGAAAACAAAAAATTTCCTACGCGCACGAAAACCTATCATGGTGATGTTCATCTACGAGGGGGATTTCAGATCTACGTACCCTTGTAGATCGCACAGCAGAAGCGTTAATAAATGTGGTTGATGTAGTGGAACGTCCTCTCGTCCCTCGATCCGCCCCGCGAACCGTCCCACGAACCGTCCCGCGATCCGTCCAACGATCCGCTCCGATCTAGTGTCGAACGGACGGCACCTCCGCGTTCAGCACACGTACAGCTCGACGATGATCTCGGCCTTCTTGATCCAGCAAGAGAGACAGAGAGGTAGATGAGTTCTCCGGCAGCGTGAGGGCACTCCGGAGGTTGGTGGTGATCTAATCTCAGCAGGGCTCCGCCCGAGCTCCGCAGAAACGTGATCTAGAGGAAGAACCGTGGAGGTATGTGGTCGGGCTGCCGTGGAAAAGTTGTCTCAAATCATCCCTAAAACCTCTGTATATATAGGGGGGAGGGGAGGGTCCTTGCCTTGGGGCTCAAGGATCCCCAAGGGGTTCGGCCGATGGGAGGGGAGGAGGAGTCCTCCTCCAATCCTGGTCCAACTAGGATTGGAAGGTGGAGTCCTTCCCTTCCTTCCAGGGGCCTCACTAGGCTTGCCCACCAGCCCACTAAGGGCTGGTGCGGCAACCCTAAGGCCTATGGGCTTCCCCGGGGTGGGCTGCCCCCCCGGTGAACATCCGGAACCCATTCGTCATTCTTGGTACATTCCCGGTAATTCCGAAAACCTTCCGGTAATCAAATGAGGCCATCCTATATATCAATCATCGTCTCCGGACCATGCCGGAAACCCTTGTGAAGTCCGTGATCTCATCCGGGACTCCGAACAACATTCGGTAACCAACCATATAACTCAAATACGCATAAAATAACGTCGAACCTTAAGTGTGCAGACCCTGCGGGTTTGAGAACTATGTAGACATGACCCGAGGGACTCCTCGGTCAATATCCAATAGCGGGACCTGGATGCCCATATTGGATCCTACATATTCTATGAAGATCTTCTCGTTTGAACCTCAGTTCCAAGGATTCATATAATCCCGTTTGTCATTCCCGTTGTCCTTTGGTATGTTACTTGCCCGAGATTCGATCGTCAGTATCCGCATACCTATTTCAATCTCGTTTACCGGCAAGTCCCTTTACTCGTTCCGTAATACAAGATCCCGCAACTTACACTAAGTCACATTGCTTGCAAGGCTTGTGTGTGATGTTGTATTACCGAGTGGGCCCCGAGATATCTCTCCGTCACACGGAGTGACAAATCCCAGTCTTGATCCATACTAACTCAACGGACACCTTCGGAGATACCTGTAGAGCATCTTTATAGCCACCCAGTTACATTGTGACGTTTGATACACACAAAGTATTCCTCCGGTGTCAGTGAGTTATATGATCTCATGGTCATAGGAATAAATACTTGACACACAGAAAACAGTAGCAACAAAATGACACGATCAACATGCTATGTCTATTAGTTTGGGTCTAGTCCATCACGTGATTCTCCCAATGATGTGATCCAGTTATACCTTGTACATAGTGAGAAGACCCTGACTATCCTTGATCAACTGGCTAGCCAACTAGAGGCTTGCTAGGGACAGTGTTTTGTCTATGTATCCACACATGTATCTAAGTCTTCATTCAATACAATTATAGCATGGATAATAAACGATTATCTTGATACAGGAATTATAATAATTACTTATTTATCATTGCCTCTAGGGCATAATTCCAACAGTCTCCCACTTGCACTAGACTCAATAATCTAGCCCTCACATCACCATGTGAATTACATTGAAATAAATCTAACACCCATACAGTTCTGGTGTTGATCATGCTTTGCCCGTGGAAGAGGTTTAGTCAGCGGGTCTGCTACATTCAGATCCGTGTGCACTTTCATATATTTACGTCCTCCCCTTCGACGTAGTCGCGGATGAGGTTGAAGCGTCGGTTTATGTGTCTGGTCTTCTTGTGAAACCGTGGTTCCTTTGCTAAGGCAATGGCACCCGTGTTGTCACAGAACAAGGTTATTGATTTCAGTGCGCTTGGCACCACTCCAAGATCCGTCATGAACTGCTTCATCCAGACACCCTCCTTAGCCGCCTCCGAGGCAGCCATGTACTCCGCTTCACATGTAGAATCAGCTACGACGCTTTGCTTGGAACTGCACCAGCTTACCGCACCCCCATTAAGAATAAATACTTATCCGGTCTGTGACTTAGAGTCGTCCGGATCTGTGTCAAAGATTGCATCGACGTAACCTTTTACGACGAGCTCCTCGTCACCTCCATACACGAGAAACATCTCCTTAGTCCTTTTCAGGTACTTCAGGATACTCTTGACCGCCGTCCAGTGATCCACTTCTGGATTACTCTGGAACCTGCCTACCATACTTATGGCCAGGCTAACGTCCGGTCTAGTGCACAACATTGCATACATGATAGAATCTATGGCTGAAGCATAGGGGACGGTGCTCATATGCTCTCTATCTTTATTAGTTGTTGGGCACTGAGTCTTACTCAATATCGTACCTTGTAAAACTGGCAAGAACCCCATCTTGGACTGTTCCATTTTGAACCTCTTCAAAACTTTATCAAGGTATGTACTTTGTGAAAGTCCTATCAGGCGTTTCGATCTATCCCTATAGATCTTAATGCCTAGAATGTAAGCAGCTTCTCCTAGGTCCTTCATAGCGAAACTTTTATTCAAGTAATCCTTTATGCTCTCCAAAAACTCCACGTTGTTTCCAATCAGCAATATGTCATCCACATATAATATTAGAAACGCCACAGAGCTCCCACTCACTTTCTTGTAAATACAAGATTCTCCAACCACTTGTATAAACCCAAATGCTTTGATCACCTCATCAAAGCATTTATTCCAACTCCGAGATGCTTGCACCAGTCCATAAATGGATCGCTGGAGCTTGCACACTTTGTTAGCATTTTTAGGATCGACAAAACCTTCGGGTTGCATCATATACAACTCTTCCTTAAGGAAACCGTTAAGGAACGCTGTTTTGACATCCATCTGCCAGATTTCATAATCGAAAAATGCAGCTATTGCTAACATGATTCTGACGGACTTAAGCATCATTACGGGTGAGAATGTCCCATCGTAGTCAGCTCCTTGAACTTGTGAAAAACCCTTTCCCATAAGTCGAGCTTTATAAACGGTCACATTACCGTCAGCGTCCGTCTTCCTCTTAAAGATCCATTTGTTTTGAATAGCCTTGCGGCCTTTAGGTAGTACTTCCAAAGTCCATACTTTGTTTTCATACATGGATCCTATCTCGGACTTCATGGCCTCCAGCAATTTGTTGGAATCCGGGCCCACCATTGCTTCTTCATAATTCGCAGGCTCATTGTTGTCTAACAACATAATTGATAAGACGGGATTACCATACCATTCTACACTAGTACGCGATCTCATCGACCTGCGAGGTTCGACAGGAACTTGATCCGGAGTTTCATGATCATCATCATTAACTTCCTCCTCAACTGGCGTCGCAACAACAGGGGGTTCCCCTTGCCCTGCGCCACCATCCAGAGGGATGAGAGGTTCGACAACCTCACCAAATTCTATCTTACTCCACTCAATTCTCTCGAGAGAAACTCCTTCTCGAGAAAAGCTCCGTTCTTAGCAACAAACACTTTGCCCTCGGATTTGAGATAGAAGGTATACCCAACTGTCTCTTTCGGGTAACCTATGAAGATGCACTTTTCCGCTTTGGGTTCCAGATTTTCAGGCTGAAGCTTTTCGACATAAGCATCACATCCCCAAACTTTCAGAAACGACAACTTTGGTCTTTTGCCATACCACAGTTCGTATGGTGTCGTCTCAACGGATTTTGATGGTGCCCTATTTAAAGTGAATGCAGATGTCTCTAATGCATAACCCCAAAACGATAACGGCAAATCGGTAAGAGACATCATAGATCGCACCATCTCTAATAAAGTACGATTACGACGTTCGGACACACCATTACGCTGTGGTGTTCCAGTCGGTGTCAACTGTGAAACAATTCCACATTGTCTTAAGTGAGCACCAAACTCGAAACTCAGATATTCACCCCCACGATCAGGCCGTAGGAACTTTATCTTCTTGTTACGATGATTTTCAACTTCACTCTGAAATTGCTTGAACTTTTCAAATGTTTCAGACTTGTGCTTCATCAAGTAGACATAACCATATCTACTCAAATCATCAGTGAAGGTGAGAAAATAACGATATCCGCCGCGTGCCTCCACGCTCATCGGACCACACACATCGGTATGTATGATTTCCAACAAGTCACTTGCACGCTCCATTATTCCGGAGAACGGAGTTTTAGTCATCTTGCCCATGAGGCATGGTTTGCACGTGTCAAGTGAATCAAAGTCAAGTGACTCCAAAAGTCCATTAGTATGAAGTTTCTTCATGCGCTTTACACCAATATGACCTAAGCGGCAGTGCCACAAAAATATGGCGCTATCATTGTTAACTCTAACTCTTTTGGTCTCAATGTTATGTATATGTGTATTATCACTATCAAGATTTAATATGAACAATCCTCTCACATTGGGTGCATGACCATAAAAGATATTACTCATAGAAATAGAACAACCATTATTCTCTGACTTAAACGAGTAGCCGTCTCGCAATAAACAAGATCCAGTTATAATGTTCATGCTCAACGCAGGCACTAAATAACAATTATTTAAGTTCATAACTAATCCTGATGGTAACTGAAGTGAAACTGTGCCGACGGCGATTGCATCAACCTTGGAACCATTTCCCACGCGCATCATCACTTCATCTTTCGCCAGCCTTCGCCTATTACGCAGTTCCTGTTTCGAGTTGCAAATATGAGCAACAGAACCGGTATCGAATACCCAGGCACTACTACGAGAGCTGGTTAAGTACACATCAATAACATGTATATCAAATATACCTGATTTTTCTTTGGCCGTCTTCTTATCAGCCAGATACTTGGGGCAATTGCGCTTCCAGTGACCCATACCCTTGCAATAATAGCACTCCGTTTCAGGCTTAGGTCCAGCTTTGGGTTTCTTCGTCGGATTGGCAACAGGTTTGCCGCTCTTCTTTGAATTACCCTTCTTTCCTTTGCCGTTTCTATTGAAACTAGTGGTCTTATTCACCATCAACACTTGATGTTCTTTACGGAGTTCTGACTCTGCGACTTTCAACATCGCGAACAACTCGCGGGGTGACTTGTTCATCCCTTGCATGTTGTAGTTCAACACAAAGCCCTTATAGCTTGGTGGCAGTGATTGAAGAATTCTGTCAGTGATAGACTCTTGCGAGAGTTCAATCCCCAGCTCAGCTAGACGGTTTGAGTACCCAGACATTTTGAGCACGTGTTCACTGACAGACGAATTCTCCTCCATCTTGCAAGCATAGAATTTATCGGAGGTCTCATACCTCTCGATCCGGGCGTTCTTCTGAAAGATAAACTTCAACTCCTAGAACATCTCATATGCTCCATGACGCTCAAAGCGACGTTGAAGTCCCGACTCTAAGCCATACAAGACTGCACATTGAACTACTGAGTAGTCCTCCTTACGTGTTAACCAAGCGTTCTTAACATCTTGGTCAGCCGTAGCGGGTGGTTCATCTCCTAGCGCAGCATCAAGGACATAGTCCTTCTTCCCAGCTTGGAGGAGCAACTTAAGATTATGAGCCCAGTCTACAAAGTTGCTTCCATCATCTTTCAACTTAGCTTTCTCTAGGAACGTATTAAAATTCAGGGTGACTGTCGCGTGAGCCATGATCTACAACACAAATATATTCAAAGTGGACTTAGACTGTGTTCAAGATAATTAGAGTTTAACTTAATCAAATTACTTGCTAAACTCCCACTCAAAAAGTACATCTCTCTAGTCATTTCAATGGTTCATGATCCAATTCCACTAGCTCAAGTCCGATCATCACGTGAGTTGAGGATAGTTTCAGTGGTAAGCATCCCTATGCAAATCATATCAACTATATGATTCATGATCGACCTTTCGGTCTCATGTGTTCCGAGGCCATGTCTGCACATGCTAGGCTCGTCAAGCTTAACCCGAGTTTTTTGCGTGTGCAACTGTTTTGCACCCGTTGTATGTGAACGTTGAGTCTATCACACCCGATCATCATGTGGTGTCTCGAAACGACGAACTGTAGCAACGGTGCATAGTCGGGGAGAACACAATTTCGTCTTGAAATTTTAGTGAGAGATCACCTCATAAAGCTACCGTTGTTCTAAGCAAAATAAGGTGCAAAAAAGGATTAACATCACATGCAATTCATAAGTGACATGATATGGCCATCAGCACGTGCTTCTAGATCTCCATCACCAAAGCACCGGCACGATCTTCTGTCACCGACGCCACACCATGATCTCCATCAATGTGTCACCATCGGCGTTGTCGTGCTACTCATGCTATTACTACTAAAGCTACATCCTAGAATATAGTAAATGCATCTGCAAGCACAAACATATGTTTAAAGACAACCCTATGGCTCCTGCCGGTTGCCGTACCATCGACGTGCAAGTCGATATTTAACTATTACAACATGATCATCTCATACATCCAATATATCACATCACATCGTTGGCCATATGACATCACAAGCATACCCTGCAAAAACAAGTTAGACGTCCTCTAATTGTTGTTGCATGTTTTACGTGGTGACCATAGGTATCTAGTAGGATCGCATCTTACTTACGCAAACACCACAACGGAGATATATGAATTGCTATTTAACCTCATCCAAGGACCTCCTCGGTCAAATCTGATTCAACTAAAGTTGGAGAAACCGACACTCACCAGTCATCTTTGAGCAACGGAGTTACTCGTAGTGATGAAACCAGTCTCTCGTAAGCGTACGAGTAATGTCGGTCCGAGCCGTTTCGATCCAACAATACTGCAGAATCAAGAAAAGACTAAGGAGGGCAGCAAATCGCACATCACCGCCCACAAAAACTTTTGTGTTCTACTCGAGAAGACATCTACGCATGAACCTAGCTCTCATACCACTGTTGGGGAATGTCGCATGGGAAACAAAAAATTTCCTACACGCACGAAAACCTATCATGGTGATGTTCATCTATGAGGGGGATTTCAGATCTACGTACCCTTGTAGATCACACAGCAGAAGCGTTAATAAACGCGGTTGATGCAGTGGAACGTCCTCACGTCCCTCGATCCGGCCCGCGAACCGTCCCACGAACCGTCCAGCGATCCGTCCCACGATCCGCTCCGATCTAGTGCCGAACGGACGACACCTCCATGTTCAGCACACGTACATCTCGATGATGATCTCAGCCTTCTTGATCCAGCAAGAGAGACGGAGAGGTAGATGAGTTCTCCGGCAGCGTGACGGTGCTTCGGAGGTTGGTGGTGATCTAATCACAGGAGGGCTCCGCCCGAGCTCCGCAGAAACGTGGAGGTATTTGGTCGGGCTGCCGTGGAAAAGTTTTCTCAAATCAGCCCTAAAACCTCCGTATATATAGGGGGGAGGGGAGGGGCCTTGCCTTGGGGAGCCCCAAGGGGTTCGGCCGATGGGGGGGGAGGAGGAGTCCTCCTCCAATCCTAGTCCAACTAGGATTGGAAGGTGGAGTCCTTCCCTTCCTTCCTACTTCCCCTTTTTTTCTCCTTTGATTTTCTATCTCCCCGCGTTGGGGCCTCTCTAGGCTTGCCCACCAGCCCACTAAGGGCTGGTGCGGCACCCGTAAGGCCTATGGGCTTCCCCGGGGTGGGCTGCCCCCCCCCCCCCCCCCCCGGTGAACATCTGGAACCCATTCGTCATTCCCGGTACATTCCCGGTAATTCCGAAAACCTTCTGGTAATCAAATGAGGCCATCCTATATATCAATCTTCGTCTCCGGACCATTCCGGAAACCCCCGTGACATCCGTGATCTCATCCGGGACTACGAACAACATTCGGTAACAAACCATATAACTCAAATACGCATAAAACAACGTCGAACCTTAAGTGTGCAGACCCTGCGGGTTCGAGAACTATGTAGACATGACCCGAGGGACTCCTCGGTCAATATCCAATAGCAAGACCTAGATGCCCATATTGGATCCTACATATTCTACGAAGATCTTATCGTTTGAACCTCATTGCCAAGGATTCATATAATCCCGTATGTCATTCCCTTTGTCCTTCGGTATGTTACTTGCCCGAGATTCGATCATCAGTATCCGCATACCTATTTCAATCTCGTTTACCGGCAAGTCTCTTTACTCATTCTATAATACAAGATCCCGCAACTTACAGTAAGTCACATTGCTTGCAAGGCTTGTGTGTGATGTTGTATTACCGTGTGAGCCCCGAGATACCTCTCCGTCACACAGAGTGACAAATCCCAGTCTTGATCCATACTAACTCCACGGAAACCTTCGGAGATACCTGTAGAGCATCTTTATAGCCACCCAGTTACGTTGTGACGTTTGATACACACAAAGTATTCCTCCGGTGTCAGTGAGTTATATGATCTCATGGTCATAGGAATAAATACTTGACACGCAGAAAACAGTAGCAACAAAATGACACGATCAACATGCTACGTCTATTAGTTTGGGTCTAGTCCATCACATGATTCTCCCAATGATGTGATCCAGTGATCAAGCAACAACACCTTGTGCATAGTCAGAAGACCCTGACTATCCTTGATCAACTGGCTAGCCAACTAGAGGCTTGCTAGGGACAGTGTTTTGTCTATGTATCCACACATGTATCTAAGTCTTCATTCAATACAATTATAGCATGGATAATAAACGATTATCTTGATACAGGAATTATAATAATAACTTATTTATCAGTGCCTCTAGGGCATAATTCCAACACTAGCTACTAAGTACGGACCCCTAGGTCTGAAGTGAACTACTCACGAGTCATTGGAGGGGCGATGATGTTGATGAAGAAGCCCTCCAAGTCCAAAGTCCCCTCCGGATGGGCACCGGGAAGGGTCTCCAGATGAGATCTCGCGGAAACGGAAGCTTAGGGCGGCGGAAAAGTGTTTTCGTGGACGCCCTGATTTTTTTTGGATTTTTAGGGAGTTTATAGGCCAAAGACATAGGGCCGGGGGGGCGCCAGGGAGGCCACAAGCTTGGTCGCCGCGGCCTCCCCCTGGCTGCGGCAACAGGGCTTGTGGGCTCCCTGTGGGCCCACTTGCTTGGCCCTCAAGCCTCCCGATCTTCTTCCGTTATGGAAAAAATCATTTTGGGGATTTTATTCCGTTTGGACTCCGTTCCAAAATAAGATCTGAAAAGAGTCAAAAACACAGAAAAAACAAGAACTGGCACTTGGCTCTGAGTTAATAAGTTAGTCCCAAAAAAGATATAAAAGGTAAACAAAACATCCAAAGTTGACAAGATAACAGCGTGAAACCATCAAAAATTATAGATACGTTTGAGACGTATCAAGCATCCCCAAGCTTAACTCCTGCTCGTCCTTGAGTAGGGAAGTGATAAAGAATGAATTTTTGATGCTTTCATGCTACCTAGCATAGATGTCCTTTGTAACTCCTCTTATGTGACGTGAATGTTCAGATCCATTAGATTCAATACAATAATTTGCTATTGATGTGGAGACAATAATACTTCAAGCAAACTAGCAAAGTAATTATGAACTTTCAAAATAACAAGGCCAAAAGAGAGTTATCCCTACAAAATCATATAGTCTGGCTATGCTCTATCACCATTGCACAACAAATTTAAATCATGCACAACCCCGGTATTGGCCAAGTAATTGTTTTCACACCTTTGCTTTCTCAAACTTTTTCAACTCTCACGCAATACATGAGCGTGAGCCATGGTTTTAGCACTATAAGTGGTGTGGAGTGTGGTGGAGGTTGCGAGAAAACAAGGAGAAGATGGTCACATTAACTAGGCATATCAATGAGCTGTGGAGATGCTCATCAATAGATATCAATGTGAATGAGTAGGGATTGCCATACAAATGATGCACTAGAGCTAAGAGTATGTGTAAGCTCTTAAAGAAAACTAGTGGGTGTGCATCCAACTTGCTTGCTCACGAAGACCTAAGGCAAATTTGAGGAAGCCTATCGTTGGAATATACAGGCCAAGTTATATAATGAAAATTTCCCACTAGCTATATGGTGGTGACAAAACGAGAGACTCTCAATCATGAAGATCATGGTGCTTAATAAGCACAAGTGTGGAAGGATAGTAGCATTGTCCCTTCTCTCTTTTTCTCTCATCATTTTTTTTGGTGGGCTCTTTGGCCTCTTTTTTTATTAATTTTTTTGGTGGGAATCTTTGGCCTCTTTTTGTAAATGGGCTTCGCTGGCATCTTTTATTTCCTCACATGGGACAATGCTCCATCAATGATGATCATCACACTTACAACTCAAAACTTAGAGCAATGATGAATCTATATGGAATACCTTCGGTAGTGTACGTGACAATGATCTAGCATGGCATAGACATCAATGGAAACATCATGCTAGCTATCTTACGATCATGCAATGGCAATGTAGAAGTGGTGGCACATGTCATGGTGGTAGTTGCATGGCAATATATCTCGGAATAGCTTTGAAAAAGCCATAGTAGGTAGGTATGGTGGCTGTTTTGAGGGAGGCTATATGGTGGGTTTTGTGCACGGGCTAAAGTTGCACGGCACTAAAGAAGATAGTGATGGTGAAAGGTGAAAGTGCATCTAAACCATGGTCTCATCATTAGTCATGAAGAAATCATATACTTGTTGCAAACGTTTTAGTAGTAATCGAAACAAAGCATTCAACGCATACTCCTAGGGGAAGGGTTGGTAGGTATAAACAAAAATAAAAGACTCCTACAATACAAGACGCTCCAAGCAAGACACATAACATGTGGTGAATAAAAATATAGCCCCAAGTAACGTTACCGATGGATTGAAGACGAAAGAGGGGATGCCTTCCCGGGGCATCCCCAAGCTTAGGCTTTTACGACATCCTTGAATCATCTTGGGGTGCCTTGGGCATCCCCAAGCTTGAGCTCTAGCCACTCTTTATGTTTTTATCCATAAGAACTTCACCCAAAACTTGAAAACTTCACAACACGAAACTTAAACAGAAACTCGTAATAACATTAGTATAAGAAAACAAACCACCACTTCCTTAGGTACTGTAGAAAACTTGAATTCTACTTATGTTGATGTTGGGTTACTGTATTTTCAATATTCCATGGCTAATACCCCCCGATACTATCCATAGTTTCATCAAAATAAGCAACCAACACAACAAAAACAGAATCTGTTAACAGCAGACCAGTCTGTAGCAATCTGTATACTTCGTATACTTCTGGTACTTCAACAATTCTGAAAAATTACGAAAGTCTGAAGAATTTGCGTATAAATCAGCAGCAAAAAGAATCACCTCAAAAGCTCTTACATAAAAACAATGGAAATTCTTTTCGTGAGCAGAAAGTTTCTGTCTTTTCCAGCATGACCAAACGATCATCCCCAAGACTAATCATAACGGTTTTTCTTGGCACAAACGCAAAAAGAAACACAAAAAACACAAGCATAACAGAATTATGAATATGTGGAAAACACAAAACATAAAGAAAAAGGATAGATTCGTTGGGTTGCCTCCCAACAAGCGCTATTGTTTAACGCCCTTAGCTAGGCAAAAGTTGATGTAATCACGTATAGTCATCTTTGGTGCTCAAACCATAAGTAGCCCTCATCATAGATTCATAAGGCAATCTTATTTTATTTCTAGTAAAGTTCTCCATGCTCTTCTTTAGGGGAAATTGAAATCTAATATTCCCTTCCTTCATATCAATGATAGCACCAATAGTCCTTAGGAAAGATCTACCAAGAATAATGGGACATGAAGGATTGCAATCTATGTCAAGTACAATGAAATCCACGGGTACATAGTTCTTATTTGCAACAATAAGAACATCATCGATCCTTCCCATGGGTTTCTTGACAGTAGAATCCGCAAGATGCAAATTAAGAGAACACTCTTCAATCTCATGAAAACCAAGAATATCACATAAAGATTTTGGAATCGCGGAAACACTAGCACCCAAATCACACAAAGCATCGCACTCATAGTTTTTGATCTTGATTTTGATAGTAGGTTCCCACTCATCATGAAGTTTTCTAGGTATAGAGACTTCTAGTTCGAGCTTCTCTTCAAGAGATTTCATCATAGCGTCTACGATATGCGCGGTAAAGGCTTTGCTTTGGCTATAAGCATGTGGAGAGTTTGCAATGGATTGCATCAAAGAGATGCATTCAAACAAGGAGAAATTATCATAATAGAATTCCTTGAAATCCAAAGTGGGAGTTTCATTACTACCCAAAATTTTGATTTCTTCTACTCCACTCTCCACACCTTTATCATCAAGATAGGTGGACTCCGAATCATTGGGGCATTTTTCAACCAAAGTGGATTCATATCCAGCCCCTCCATCAATAGGTTTGACACGCGAAAACAAAGATTCAAGAGGAGACACACCAAGCACTTTAAGATCTTGGTGATTTGCATCACTAGAACGCACCCTTTTAAACCATTCATGCCTAGCGCGAATTTTGGCGGTTCTTTCTTTGCTCTCATTCACGGAGACATGCATAGCTTTCAAAGTTTCATACAAGTTGACCTTGGGAGGAGCATATCTAACTTTCAAAGCATGAATATCACAAGACATCCTATCAATGCTCTTAGCCAAATCGTCAATTTTGAGTAGTTTTTCCTCTATGGACGCATTGAAAATCTTTTGAGAGTTGATGAACTCTTTGATATTAGTCTCTAAATCAGAGGGTAATTTGTTATGATTTCCATAAGCGGTGTTGTAGGAATTGCCATAATAGAGGAGTTACTAGGGAAAGGCCTAGGAACATAGTTTCCTCTAAAAGCATTGTTGTTGCCAAAATTGTTCCTACCAACAAAGTTAACGTCCAAACTAGCGTTGCTACTCTCAATCAAGGAAGATAGTGGCATGTCATTAGGATATAAAGGAGCGTTTCTACTAGCAACCAAATTCATCAACTCGTCCATCTTAGCACTAAGCAAGTTAATTTCTTCTATAGCGTGTACCTTTTTTCTAGAAGGTGACCTTTCAGTATGCCACTGAGAGTAGTTGGTCATGATATTGTCTAGGAGTTTTGTAGCGTCTCCTAACGTGATTTCCATGAACGTTCCACCTGAGGCGGAGTCCAAGATATTGCGAGAGGCAAAATTCAAACCAGCGTAAAAGATTTGTATAATCATCCACAAACTCAAGCCATGAGCGGGACAATTTCTAATCATAGGCTTCATCCTCTCCCAAGATTGTGCAACATGTTCACGATCAAGTTGCTTGAAATTCATGATATTGTTACGTAAGGAGATAATCTTAGCCAGCGGAAAATACTTGGATATGTAAGCATCTTTGCACTTATCCCAAGAATCGATACTATTTTTAGGCAAAGAAGAAAACCAAGTTTTTGCGCGATCTCGCAACGAGAAAGGAAAAAGCTTCAACTTAATCACGTCATTATCCACATCTCTTTTCTTTTGCATATCGCAAAGCTCAATGAAGGTATTGATATGGGATGCGGCATCTTCACTAGGAAGGCCAGAGAATTGCTCTTTCATAACAAGATTCAGCAAAGCTGCGTTGATTTCATACGATTCCACACTAGTGGCGGGAGCAATCGGAGTACTAATAAAATCATTATTATTGGTACTCGAGAAGACGCAAAGTTTGGTGTTTTCAGCCATGATGAATTCAACAAACAAACAAGCACACAAGCAAGCAAGAAAACCGGCAAAGGAAAACGGCAAAAAGGCAAAAGAAAATGGCAAAGGAGAAAGGCAAAAAGGCAAAAGGGAAAGGCAAATGAAAATGGCAAATGTGAAGTGGGGGAGAGGAAAACGAGAGGCAACTGGCAAAAAATGGTAAATGCAAGAGATGAGTTTGTGAGACCTACTTGGATAGATCTCTCCTTCCCCGGCAATGGCGCCATAAATTTTTCTTGCTACGGCAACAAAAGACCTTCCAACGGCGCGAGAAATAGTGTTGACGGGAGACTGTTCTTTACTCCTCAGCAACGGCACTAGGAATCCTTCTGCTACGGCTACGCCTTTAGGGACTTCCTAGGAAAATATGCAAAGGATTTCCCCGTGGCCTTGGAGCCTTGCGTTGGTGTTCCCTCGAAGCGGAAAGGGTGATGTAGCGCAGCGATGGTAAGTATTTCCCTCAGTTTTGAGAACCAAGGTATCGATCCAGTGAAGGAGTATCACAAGTGCCTGCACAAATACGAAGAGCTTGCTCCCAACGTTATGAAGGGGTTGTCAATCCCTTATAGATTGTTTGCCAAGTGAAAACTGAAAGCAACAAAGTAACAAAGCAAAGTAAAAGCGAAGGTGGAAACGATAGGTGTGAATAGACCGGGGGCCGTAGTGTTCACTAGTGGCTTCTCTCATGAAAGCAAGTAGACGGTGGGTGAACGAATTACTGTCGAGCAATTGATAGAACCACGCAAAGTCGTGACGATATATATGGCAATGATTATATCTATAGGCATCACGTCCAAAACAAGTAGACCGATACTTTCTGCTTCTACTACTATTACTCCACACGTCAACCGCTATCCAGCATGCATCTAGTGTATTAAGTCCAAAAGAACAGAGTAACGTCTTAAGCAAGATGACATGATGTAGATGGACAATCTTGTTGGAAATATGCCCTAGAGGCAATAATAAAATGGTTATTATCATATTTCCTTGTTCATGATAATCGTCTATCGTTCGTGCTATAATTGTATTAAGAGGAAACAGTAATACATGTGTGAATGAATAGATCACAATGTGTCCCTAGCAAGCCTCTAGTTGGCTAGCTCGTTAGTCAATAGATGATCATGGTTTCCTGATCATGGACATTGGATGTCATTGATAACGGGATCACATCATTGGGAGAATGATGTGGTGGACAAGACCCAATCCTAAGCCTAGCACTAGATCGTATTGTTCGTATGCTAATGCTTTTCTAATGTCAAGTATCTTTTCCTTCGACCGTGAGATTGTGCAACTCCTGGATACCGTAGGAGTGCTTTGGGTGTATCAAACGTCACAACGTAACTGGGTGACTATAAAGGTTCACTACGGGTACCTCCGAAAGTGTCTGTTGGGTTGGCACGAATCGAGATCGGGATTTGTCACTCCGTGTGACGAGAGGTATCTCTGGGCCCACTCGGTAGAACATCATCATGAGCTCAATGTGACTGAGGAGTTAGTCACACGATGACGTGCTACGGAACGAGTAAAGAGACTTACCGGTAACGAGATTGAACAAGGTATAGGTATACCGACGATCGAATCTCGGGCAAGTTCTATACCGACAGACAAAGGGAATCGTATACGGGATTGATTGAATCCTTGACATCGTGGTTCATCCGATGAGATCATCGTGGAGCTAGTGGGAGCCACCATGGGTATCCAGACCCCGCTGATGGTTATTGGCCAGAGAGGTGTCTCGGTCATGTCTGCCTGTCTCCCGAACCCGTAGGGTCTACACACTTAAGGTTCGATGACGCTAGGGTTATAGGGAATTGTTATACGAGATTACCTAAAGTTGTTCGGATTCCCAGATGAGATCCCGGACGTCACGAGGAGCTCCGGAATGGTCCGGAGGTAAAGATTGATATATAGGACGGATGGTTTCGGACACCGGAAGTGTTTCGGGCATCACCGGTAACGTACCGGGACCACCGGGACCACCGAAGGGGGGCTGCAACCCCAAGAGGTAAGATGGGCTAAGTGGGGGTGGGAACCAGCCCCTAGTTGGGCTGGTGCGCCTCCCCACTCAGCCCATGGCGCAGGGGAAAGAAAAAGAGGGGGGGAACCCTAACTTAGGTGGGCCTTAGGCCCACCAGAGGGGTGCGCCACCCCTCCTCCCCATCTGGCCGCCACACCCCCCATCTGGGAGGGCTGCCGCACCCCCTAGCGTGGGAACCCTAGGGGTGGCACCCCCTCTCCCCTTCCCCTATATATAGTGGGCACTTTTGGCCTTTGGAGAACACGGTTTCCCCTCTCCCTCGGCGCAGCCCTGCACTTCTTCCTCCTCCTCTCTGCCGGCGCTTGGCGAAGCCCTGCCGGGAGACCTCGTCTCTCCACCAACACCACGCCGTCGTGTTTCTGGTCTTCTTCCCAACCTCTCCCTCCTCCTTGCTGGATCAAGGTGCGGGAGACGTCACCGGGCTGCACGTGTGTTGAACGCGGAGGTGCCGTAGTTCGGCACTAGATCGGAATCGCTGCGAGTACGACTCCATCAACCGCGTTCTAGCAACGCTTCCGCTTAGCGATCTTCAAAGGTACGAAGATGCTCTTACCCCTCTCTCGTTGCTGGTCTCTCCATAGTAAGATCTGAACATGCGTAGGAAATTTTTTGAATTTATGCTACGTTACCCAACAAATCTCATATCTACGACAAAGCCTATCTTGTTACCCTTGATGGCAACTACACGATGTGTGCCTTGCTACCCCTACTATGACTGGGAAAGGTCGCCACATGGTAAGAACCCAAAACCAAGCACTTCTCCCATTGCAAGAATCATAGATCTAGTTGGTCAAACAAAACCCAAGACTCGGAGAGACTTACAAGGATATCAAATCATGCATATAAGAAATCAGCAAAGACTCAAATATATATCATAGATAATCTGATCACAAATCCACAATTCATCGGATCTCGACAAACACACCGCCAAAGAGAATTACATCGGATAGATCTCCATGAAGATCATGGAGAACTTTGTATTGAAGATCCAAGAGAGAGAAGAAGCCATCTAGCTACTAACTACGGACCCGTAGGTCTGAAGTGAACTACTCACGAGTCATTGGAGGGGCGATGATGTTGATGAAGAAGCCCTCCAACTCCAAAGTCCCCTCCGACAGGGCACCGGGATGGGTCTCCAGATGAGATCTCGCGGAAACGAAAGCTTGCGGCGGCGGAAAAGTGTTTTCGTGGACGCCCTGATTTTTTTTGAATTTTTAGGGAATTTATAGGCCAAAGACCTAGGGCAGGGGGCGCCAGGGAGGCCACAAGCTTGGTTGCCACGGCCTCCCCCTGGCCGCGGCAACAGGGCTTGTGGGATCCCTGTGGGCCCGCTTGCTTGGCCCTCAAGCCTCCCGATCTTCTTCCGTTGTGGAAAAAATCATTTTGGGGATTTTATTCCATTTGGACTAAGTTCCAAAATAAGATCTGAAAAGAGTCAAAAACACAGAAAAACAGGAACTGGCACTTGACACTGAGTTAATAAGTTAGTCCCAAAAAAGATATAAAAGGTAAACAAAACATCCAAAGTTGACAATATAACAGCGTGAAACCATCAAAAATTATAGATACGTTTGAGACGTATCAGCGGGCATGATTATGTGTCCAGCACTGGATTATATTGTTAGTTCTGGTGGGCTGTCTAGGGAACCCACTACAACTTCTTGTTCAGCCGTGAGTCCTAGCAATTTCTAGTAAACAACAACACATACACATTACACCACACGAATAAGATAAGCGATCATACACATTACATTTATTATATCAATAATCCAAACTTTATACAAAATAGATATATGCATCAGAGTATAACAACTCATGTCATATCATTACTACACATTCATACAAGACTCGATAATAACAACAACACCATAATACCAACGAACTGGATAAAGATAATCAAATTATTTACTCGTCGATTTGTCCACACGGTCTTGCATACTTCATATTGATTTTCTTTTTGCCGAGATAGTTGGCATAACAATCCTCTGCTTGTTTTTTAGTCATACCCTTTATAGCAGTTGTTCTTGTAACTCTTCACTTGTTCCTTGCATATTTCTCACAAATCAGAAACTTCTGGATTCCTCCCGGTACGTACACCATATACCAGTTCCACTCTATTTACGAAAATAAATAAACTAGGTAACAAGTCAATTTCATAGTTATCCAATCACATAGAGAAAAGTCACATCACAATCTTCATATCATGATAGACATACAAATGACCACATTGCAGTTCACTAGTAAATTGGAAGAAAAAAGATTAGCTCCTTCATAGGAACATAGAAATTAAGTTCACACGCATCAATCATATAGATCACATAAAGGCAGTGCACTAATAGTTTAGAACTAAAAGTTCAGCTTCATCATGACTTCTTGTCGCCTTCCATCATCTTCGTGGTCTCGTGTTGGGCAGTCCTGACAGCTTTGACGGGTACTCACACACTCTCTGTGGCTGCTCGTGCACTCTCTGCGGCTGCTCTAGTGCTCTTGGTGGTTGTTCTCATGCTCTCGGCATATGTTGCATTGCTCTAGACGTATGCGTGAGTGCTCTCGGTGGCCGCTCCAGCGATGTCGACATAGGAAAGCACGATATCCTTGTATTGAGTCACCCTCATGACGATGTCTATGGTGTAGGAGTCCTAACAAACGTCTCTGGTTCTTGATCTAAATCGCATTAAACAAGTTGACATTTAGATAAAACACGTTTTGATGAAAGTCGGTCTATGATAATAAAAAGATAAAACTCTTACGATAACACTTCATCTTTGTTCTTCGGGTAGACATTTCTTGCTTTTATGTTCGCTACTTCGGCCGCCGGTGATGGTCGTTCTTCTCCCTCTCCTCCTCCTTTACCGAGGTCGTTGAGGAAGAAGAGGGAGATGAACGACCCCCTATGACAATAGTCGGTTCATCTCTCAAGTGTTTGTGTATATGGTGTCCTCCACAATAGAACAACTCTCATTTCACTTTGTGGACTAAGTATTGTCCACGCGAAGGAAAATATGATGAATTAGCTTGTTCAGAAAAAGGTAATAAATTTATGGAAAAATCAGCATGACATTTGATAGAAATTGGACATATTGAGTGCTATAAATTAAGTGAAATGGAACTTAATCCACGATTCACGAAAACATTGGCACTCTCGAAGATACTATTATAGCACAAACACTAAAATTTAAAACATCTACTAACAAAGATCCAATGGTACATGATATAAAAAATTAACTACCCTAACAAAAGGTTGCAGATGTATAAGTGCAACATGTAGAGAGAGAAGGGATGTGTCCTTTATGAGACGGGAGTCGGGCGATGGGAGGGGACGAGGTTGAGGATGCTCGCGGAGGCGTCGCCGAACGACGAGTTCAACACAGACGCGGATGACGCTGGATATGAATGAAGGCGCATGCGAGGGCGACGTGGAAGTAGTTGGAGATAGTGTTGCATGGCGAGGCTGGCGAACTTCAAGGCGATGACGGACGGCGCGGGCGAGGGGAAAGATTCGATCTATGATGTCGTTCAAGCTAGTGGACGACAATCTCGCCGTGGCATCGGATGATGCCACAACGCTGTCAACGGCTGTGAAGCAAGAGAGACAGAGGGGAGGAAGAGATATGTCCGGTTAGATCTGAGTGGGGCCGAGGGTGGGGTGCGGGTGGATAAGGTTGTGTATAGTAGTGGCAGGCACATGATAAAAATTGAAACTGGTTGGCATGTGGTGCCCAAATATAGGTGCGGTGGTTGCCCGAAAGAGCGCGCCACTACTTGGTGTTGAAGCGGTGGCAAGTACCACTCTGTACGCACCACTTTTGCTTCTCTCTCCTGAAGAAATTAGAAAGCGTATACCTCTGGTGGGTCCAAAAACATGCCCGCCACTGTTATAGCAGAGGCGAGCAGTTCTTAGCACCCGCCATTGCTAGCTTTCCAAAATAGTTGTGGCAGGTGCCCTCGCACGCTTCCACTTATTTTACTTCATCTATAAGCCATTTCCCTGTATTGTGACCCTCCGCCAGCCGGTGCTGCTCCAGGAAGAACAAGTTGTACCGTAGTTTCTCTTGCACATGTTGGAACACCGTCATAGACACCGGCACATGTTGCTCCTCGGCCATGGTATCGTTGAAGTGTGCTTGCGTGTACTCCATGGTGAATCTGGCATGCACATGAAAGGGAGATCGTCTCCATCGCGTGGTCCTCCTGATCGTCATAGACCTCGGGCGAGCTGGTTAGCATGTCGGCCTCGATCCGCCTGGCACGGCGGCTCTGCCAGGCGGCCTCAAGGGTAGTCACCTCGTGCTTCATCTCCATCAAAAGGCACTCCCACAGAACATTGCCTCATGTAGTAAAAGCGGATGAGGTGCAAGGGAGGAGGATGTGGAGCTCCTTGTGTTGTGGTGTGGAGTTAGCCGGGTGTGGTCGCCTTTAAATGTCGCATTTCGATGAGGCTGGGTGTCCTTGTGCATCCATGCACAGTGCCGGAGTGGTTTTTTTTTTGGCCTGTGAGCGTGCTTAATAGCAACATACAGATAGAGAGGGCATTGAACGAGTGTGGTAGATATTCGTCTCGTCCCTTCCAGTAGTGCGTCTCTGCCATTGAACATGCGCAGACACCGGGGACGGGTCACACGTGATGCCCTCGGCCTGCTTGCTGCTTCATTGACAGAGCTAGTGAGAGGTCACATCTGCTCTTGTCCGGTGTCAATATGGAGTGGACGTTGTACGGGCACATGAATGCGGGTAGCTGGTGCCGGGTGGCAACACACGCGGGAGAGGAGGGTGGGGTCGCTGGGTAGGCCAGGATGGTCAAAAGTGGGACGACAGTGGTACAGACGACCACAACCCCCCCCCCCCCCCCTGTTTGTATTTGGTTTACGAGAGAAAGTGCATCTGGACCACCCTGCGGACCGATGCAGAACCACGTTGGATGGCACAACATGTCCGGACCGCATGGTCCAAACGTTTGTGGACGGTTTGAGGGTGAGTGTTTGAGATGGCCTTAGGCTGGCCATAGTGGGGGTATCATAGCTAGTATCATAGTCGTGCGACTAACGAACATGCTGATGTGGCAAGTATTTAAAGAAGAGAGAGAGGGTTAGAGTAACATAGGTAGATACCGTATCATGTTAAATGCTATGGTACTATGTGTCATGCATGTCAATAAATGAGACCACATATGATACTAATTTATGATACTATGCACTATGAATGTAGTATCATACAATAATATCATATGCATGATACTACTATATGTTACTCCCCACTATGACCAGCCTTAGGCCTAGTCCGACTAGATGTTGTGTAGGCTCGGTTCCTTCAATAAATTAATAAGTTGAGCAGTCCTTTTGTTTTCTTCTTTATTAACACTGTTTGGGGTGCATTTTTTTTGGAGTGTTCCTAAACAATTTTTTTAATCAATTAATTTGGCAGCTCTTCTGTTAACATTTGAAAAACATCACGAGGGCAAGTGCTGACACTGTCGACATGATTTTTTTAAAACAGGCAAAAGGTTTGTCACGCTTATTAATTAAGAGAGAATATTGTTTTGTCATGCTCTCTCCTCATGATGGACCCTAGATTATTAGTGCCCGCGGCGAACCAAAACGATGCCTCTCTCTACATATTGTCAATGATAACCGGAGGCAGCATGGCCTTGCTGAGGAAAACACTGACGTTTTTCTTGGTCGAATAGTCCGTGTGGTTTTTCATTTTGAAAAGAAGGATTATCCCCAACCTCAGATAGTCCGTGGGGTGAACATGGTGAGCGAACCAATGGCTTTCTGACTAGGGGTGGAAGTACCATTCAACCCGAGCGACCAACCTTTGATGGATTGCGGCCAGGTGTGGGTGACTTGAATAAGTTGAAGCCAATCCTTAATCATGTCCCAAGGATCAAACCGTAGCAAGGATGCCAGCGACATAGGATGGAGCTGCCGTAACGGGAATGAACTGGATAAAAATTGTACCAAAAGTAAATACCCTTGAAATTTTTGAGAGGGGAGGCCTGATCTGTTTGAAAAAAAAACTTTCAAAAATAATCCTCGGGAGTCCATATAATAGTGGTGACGTCACTGTATTGGTTTTAATCTGGACCGCCCAATCCAGTCCGACGGACGGACTATATCGACAAGATGCACTGTAAAAAAGACTCTTGAACAAGGACGCCAATAACCACGGCACATGTGGTGGGAGTAACACTGGACCACATGCCTCGTGATTATAAATTGAACCATGTCATCGTATGCATGCACAAATGACGAAATTGATGACGTCAATAGGAGTCTTTCGTTTTTTTAGTTTTTAGAATGTTTTATCTCTTACATAAAAAATACGACTGGAGAATTGTTTTCACCATTAAATCAATTGCGACTAGATCTTTGAAACTAGATCTCATATTGATATGTTTTCACGACTTTTTTGGGTTAAAAGTTGTCATTTTTATTGCACATAAATTGTCATCATGATAATACTAAAATTGTCATGATATATTTCAACTACGTTTTTTTCTATGTTTAAAGTAATTCTGACATGTTTTATAAAAGGAATTAAGAAACTAAAATTACCATGATGAATTACTAAAATTCGCCATGATCCATGAAATAATCTCGACATGGTTCATAAGTAAAAAAGAAATATGACGGCAATTACTTTAAAAATGCATGGTCGATGGCTCAAATTTGTCATGAATCATAAACTAAAATTGCCATGGTGAATTACTTAAAATTGCCATCATACATGCACTAAATTTTTCCATGGTTCATACAAAAAAAATTCCATCTTCAAAATACTAGAATTTTCATGATAAAAATACTAAAATTGCCATTATCTCTAAACTCAGTTTTCCATGATGAATTACTAAAATTTCTCATGATCCATGAATTAAATTTACCATGTTTAATTACTTAAATTTGCCATGATCAATTAGTAAAAGATACCATGAAAAGTAGTTGAATTACAATAGTAGCTTTAAATTTAGAAGAAAAATAGACGAAACATGTCGTGGCAACTTTATTGTAAACACTGCAACAACTTCAGTGTAAATGGCAACTTTTGGCCTCAAAAAAGGGTGGTATCTAGTATTAAAAATTTCGTCGACACAGATTTAATGATGAAAACAGATTTTTAATTGAATTTTTTATTTAATAGATAAAACACATTTAAGTACAAAAACCAAAAAAGATTCTGTTAATGTTATATGTTTGATGTGGCAAGATAAAAGATTATGAAGGCGTGTGGATCATATTGTCTCCTGCCATACGTGTTGTCGTTCTCATTTAGGTTGTACAATACATGATCAACCAATTTATTATCATGCTTGCGTAGGGGACAAAAGCCATAATAGAGTATGGACCACGGATAGGCTGGCCAAGCACGGCTGAAACTTCAACAAAGATCAACTCTCAAGCACTAACGTGCACTGGAACTGAACCTCTAGTTTGGTGATTTGCTCTTTCCGGGCGCAAATAAAATGTGGTTTGACATGAAGATTCAGAGGATGGTACCTTCTATTTGGGCTTTCCTCCTGTTGAAGATGGATATCATTTTCGTTTTCTTAGTTCAGAACTCAGAGGTGGACCTGCCTTTGTTGATCAAGGCTAGACACAATTGTTCTTCAAGAATTAGTCATGTGGTGTGAGAATTGGGGAGGAAGAGGTCACCGATAAATAGAGGAAATTGTACAAATCAATAACTACTGGGGTCGGTTTTGCACTAACAAACTACTCCCTCCGTTCCTAAATATAAGTCTTTTTAGATGTTTCACTAGGGGACTACATACGGATGTATATAGACATATTTTAAAGTGTAGATTCACTCATTTTGCTTCATATGTAGTCTCCTAATGAAACCTTAAAAAAGACTTATATTTAAGAACGGTGGAAGTACTCTACATGTCCGTTGTGGACAAAACCATTGTTTAACTCCGTTGACATGATTTCAAACGGGTGGCTCCCTTATGTAAGTTTTGCATTTGAATCGTCGGGGCATTAGTGAATGAGCCAACTACACACAACATTTACTCGGAAAACCCTGTGGTCCAAAGAGTTGAAGTTTTTTCAAATCAGTGCCACGTACACCCACACATATGAATTACTGATTTTCTATCGTATCTATTTAATTTTTATTTCTGATTTATTAGAATCTTCTAACGTGCCTTGCCTCGTGTGCACTCACAAGCTAGACCCACCCATCAGAAATCATGTCAACCTAGGTAAACGATGGATTAAAGATACTACAACTACTGATTTACTAGACAAATCTATGGTGTTCTGTGCAAGACCGATGGAGTAGCTACTTTGTATAAAACCAACCGAAGCAACTTTTGTGCCAATACCGTCAGGTCTCAACCAACATCTATTGCCACCTTTTCCATCTATCGATGTCAATTTCGATGAAACATGACAGGAAAGAAAGATGGTATTAGCGCAGCAGCACTTCGGCAGTCTACGGACTACGGAGGAGAGGCCAAGCTCCAGGACACACAATTAGGATTTGTACAATAATGCAGGTGCCAACAGCGATGATTCAAGAAGAAGGACACTTTTTTTGTCCCATCCTCTTGGACATGTGCTTCAAAATAGTAATAGGTACCACTTTTGCTTCCGGTGCCAACCGGTGCTTGTGGGCTCACGGCCGTAAATATTGCATGTATTAAGATTTCTAGAAGCAAGATTTCTCTCTCTACAAGCACCTGCCTATAAGATCATGGGCTGTTGGTTGTGTGCATCATGTGATGTAGAGGCCGGGTATTCTCCTTTTGAAAAAATAAAAAAAGATCATGTGTGGTAAAAGGCCTTGTATTCTTCTTGAAATGAAAATCATGTTGATGGACCCGACATTTGAAACATCATGAGTAGTGTTGGAGGTTTACATTCCATTACCGTGTCTAAACTTTGACAAAAATCAAATCTCACACCTTAGTGTGCACTAAAACCAAACTTTTATTGCGAGATTTTCTATTCAAGGTTGAACATGAAAATTTAAAGGAAGGTACATTTTTGTTAGGCTTTCACGTGGTGTTCATAGTAACTCATAAATAGACATGCCTTTGTTGACAATGGCTAAAAGTTTTTATTTCCTTCAAGAATTAGAGATACGTTGCATCCCACGGACATCGCCATGGTAAGAGTTCATTTATCAAATGACACATGCTACATCTACTTTATACATACAAAGGTGAATTTTTTTTCTTTACACATGTGAGCTTGTGCCCTTCGAGGATGATATACTACTTCACACTCCTCTCATGTGCATGCATAGGTATTGCCGGAGCTTCACGGATGACGAAGAGGAGTGTCAGCACCTCCGTACGATTACACCATCCGTGAGGGAAGCATGGAAGATGAGACAAAAGAAGAAGAGCTGAAGCTGAACCCTCTCGCTCCATCGGACGTCCGAGCCGTCCCAGCGACCGGACATTCGAGCTCGTCCGGACGACCGACGCCAGGAGCCACCCAGGTCCTCCCGCCACAGCGCCCGGACGACCGAGCCGATCCACTCATGCTCCCCTTACTATCCCGATGTTCGAGCCCCCTATTTAATCCCTTGCCCCGCACCCCGTTTCAATCCTAAAAGCCTCCAACCCTGCACCACAGCCACCGCATCCACCTCGCCGGAGTTCGGCCACCTCCCGAAGCTCCCCGAGCTCGAGCAGCTCGCCTCCAACAACTTCGAGCCCCTCCGCCATCACAGGTTGACGCAGAAGCGCCTCCGCATTCGCCTCGTGCCCTCTCCCCCGCCGGGGACCCCCCTGGAACGCCATCCCCGAGCACCGCTGCGCTTCTGCCTAACCGAAGTCCACTATCGCCGGCGACTCCTCGCACTGTGAGCTCTCTCCCTCCCCTTGCCAGTCTGATCCTCTATCAACGTACGCGATTAGATCACTTACTCAGCGAAACGTTTTATCCTAGCGTGCTGCCGTTCGCTCCTTTAGCTACCGCGTGCACGCTCGTTAGCCAATCAGTAGACGCCACGCGTACACTGTCCGTTAGATAGGTTTTCTTTTTATTTTAGTTTCTGTTTTAGAAACAGAATGTGTTTTTGTTTTAGATATTGATAATCCCTTAGGATTTTTAGTGTTTTAATTTCATTATTTTTGCATTGTGTCACAAATTTTGTCTAGTTTCTGTAGATATAAAGTTTGACCATGTTTGAATAATTTAAATTTGAATTCAAATCTTGTTTTCTAAATATCATGAGTTTAAAAATAGGTTTTGAGTTGATTCTTTTTGCTACTGGTCACTAGTGATCCTATTTATTAGTAGGTATAATTTCAGATTTTTTAAAGTATTTTAAATTAAGGTTTTAAGCAAAACAGATTCTATTTTAGTTCTTTTTTAGAAGCTTTGCTATTTCATTTGTTTTAATTGTTTTAATTTGTTTTCTTTTGTATTTTTGATAAGTTATATTTTGTTTTCTGTTAGTTAACAGTAGCTTTTCAACAACAACAAAGTTTTATTTTATTTATTTTTATTTGATAGCATGAAATCAATTCTAGTTCTATAATAACTTGCAAATTGATTTCATTGCTTGTTTGATTTCCTATTTGAAAATACTTTCAAATTATATTTTCTTGTAAGTTTTATTTCTGTTAATTTAGTTTAGATTAGAAACAACTTGTATTAAAGTTGAAATAGTTTTTGACTTAATTCAAGTTAACCTTGTTTAGTTCATAAGAAGAGTTTAACAAAAGCTTTTCAATTACTTCCTTTTGCTAATAAGATTTATGAAAAAAAATACTTTTTGTTATCTTAGTTGTTTTATATTTTTGTTTTCTATTATTTTACAATTTTGGTTTTTCTTTGCTGTTAAGTTTAATTAGGACAAAAACTATTTTGTGTTGTTGTAGTAGAAGACTCCATAGTTTTCTTTGAAGTTTCCTTTGCATTCTTATTTGATCTTTCTTATTTTATTGCAATTTCCGTTTGTTATATTGATTGTTAGGATGATTGATAGTATGATTGCTTATGTGAATACTATGTTTGATTATATAGATTTCATCGGAGAGTGCGAATAGTTCTACCAAGTTATTTCCTGTGAGCGATATTTATCTTCATTAACCTCGCCAGGCAAGTTCACGTTGATCATGTTTTAACTATGGTGTTATTGCATTAGTTCAACCTTCTCCACCCATTGCATGCAACATAGGGGCTTGGAAATTTATTTCTTGATGTAGTATCATGTGGTAGGCACCCATCAACCCTTGTTACTTCGGCCGGGACGCTATTTTTATTTTGATATGCTCCTAGTAGACGGGTTTGGTTGAGTGTTTATCATGAGTGTTGTGAGAACTTAATAATCAAGACCTGAAGACTTCAAGACTTTCAAGACCGCATGATGCAATATACCTATGGGTGAAGGATGGACTACATGGGCACCCTGGAGAAACCAGTGGATGACCCGGGATGCATGGGGAAGCACCATGACATCTTGTGGAAAGCTTCACCAGGCATGAAGAGATGGATGGATACTTCAAGACCCGAGGCTTACCTGCACAACCACAAGTCATTATGGACATCGTGGTGACTCTAGACGGGTGGTGCTACGAGATGTAGAAGAACGGTAGGATTGGATGGGCACCGATAGTGTCTCAGAGGAACCCTTTGGAAGAGCATGTTTTGATAATCCGGTTCTCAAACACCCTGAAGTGCGAGGACTTCAACGGAGGCGATCAAATCTTGTAGGGAACGTGTGCCAAACTCTGCAGAGTACACAAACCTAATCGATTAGCCGTGTCCACGGTCATGGACAACTTGAGCCAAAGGAACTGAAGCTATCATGAATTCTCAACACCAGTAACTTAATGATGTGGGTGTTATTGATAACTTGGGTATGAGAAATGGTTGGTGGAACCTTCTCATTAACAACCAACTATGTAGTAAATTTTGCTTTTAGCCCCTCTCTTGTTGTAGGAAAAATTTGCTTTACGCAAAACTTAAACTATAGCCCCACCTCCCATATACGCATATAGTATAGATGTTATTTTCGCCCCTCTCTTTTGTGACTTGCCGGCATATTCAATATGATGACCTACACGGCTCCAACATCTTATGTTGTAGATACTTCCTACGACGAGTAAGAGTACGATTCAGGGTTACGGTCTGCACTCAATCTGTCGTTGGTGTTTATTAGGGCTCCACTCCCTTTGACTGTTTCCGGTGAGATTTTGAGGTATATATCAGTTTTAGGTTATTTACATGTGATTGCACTTTGATATATACATTGATGTACTGTGCATGCCAGCATACTAATCCAGGGATGGCACAGATACATAGAGGCTTGACTCGTTTTGAGTCGGGTCGCTACAGATATGGTATCAGAGAACATGTTGACTGTAGGACGTGACCCTAGGAAATCGCTTAGAAATAGGAAGACCTTGATAGGAACAAATTTTGTTTTCACTACTCTCGTACCTCTTAATTCTTTTACTAAACCTTCCCTATTTCAAACTATAGACGGAGAACTACTATAGACGGAGAACTACATTCTGAACGAAAGAGAGCACTAGGAACATGTTCTCGGAGGCCCGTTTCTCATGGAGCTAGTACAGATGATGAAGTTGTTGATACCTGAGATCGAGGTGACTAAGAGGAAGTCTGGATTTTGGGGTGTCAGAACTAAAGTTTTTGGATGTAAAGAAGACCCGAAGACTGAAGACATCAACTATGGCACATTGACCCATGACTGTGATATGGGCATGAACACTGTTGTTGATGATGCTATCTCACGTTTGAGCTATCGTCATCGTGTTGAGTTAGGTACCCACTACTTTGGAAGGCTTGGATGGCAGAAGCCTGGTGGAGCACACATCATCCTTACAGAAGAACAGAGGAGGAAGTTTTCACCTGTAGTGGTGTATAATCAAGAACTGGAACATTATAATCAAGAATTATTTGAGAATGACGCACTCTGTGAGAGTCTCAAGACCGAGAAACTGAAGGTAGCCAATGTGAAGGAACACGATCCCGAGATTTAGAAGCTTCGTCGAGACTTGAAGAATAGTCAGGCCATGGCACGTGCTGGTGATGTTGAAATTCAGAAGCTCAAGAGCCAACCCCTGGAACTACAAGCACGACATCAGAAACTCCGCATCAACAGGGATAATCTGGCGGAAGAACTTGAGAAGATCAAACATGACCAGAAGAAGCCCACTGATGATGAAGACATGATATGAGCTAGCTTAGTTGTAACCCCACCATGAGAGATGAACGTTATTGTGTATTGCGTGATCGACCATACCAACCTTATGTGGGTGGCCATACTATAGAATTGATTGAAATTTATGAATGTGTGGACTTGAGTTTTGATACTTTTGTGTCTTTGAGTTTTTCGTACCTTCCCTCTCTCTCTCTTACCCATCTCATCCCCTAAACCTAGGACCCAATAGATGGCGTATGAAACTGGACTAGTAATCTCTGGACCAATGACCCAGCTTGAGGCAGAAATATGGATTCAGAACATGGAGAACCATTTAGGGAGCAATTTGATTTCAAGGAAGTATGAGGTTCCACACGCTCTTCAGTACTTTACCTGAAGTGCTGCTATCTGGTGGAAAATGCATCATGCCATACAAGGATTTAGTGGAGCAGAAACTTGGGACGAATTCAAGAAGACTCTGTTAAGATCTTGTCTCATTCAAAAGCGTTATGATAGCCCGATGAAGAAGCCTTGTGCATGCAAGATCTATGGAGAAATAGGACACACCCAGGAAGAACACAAGGATGGATGCCCCCATTGTGAAGAAAAACACCTAGCGGAGGAATGCCCAACTAGTCATGTGACTTGTTTCTTGTGTGAAGGAACCACCCACTACCCAGCTTAGTGTCACATTTACCCCAAGGTGCAACAAGTTGTCAAGCAGCACAAAGAAGCAATGAAGGAAACCCCCAAGAAGAAGATTCTAGAAGAACCTGTGATGAAGGAAAATATAGAAGACCCTGATGGACAAAGCCTAACCAGATTTTTCTCTAGTGCCTTCTACTCATGTGGAGAAGAAGGACTTTTTTCACAGGATTGCATGAAGGGAATCCAAGAGTGTCTGGGAGACTTCCCGACAAAAAAAGTAGAGTTTGATCCACATGAAATAGAAGAACTGGCCACAATGAAGAAGTCCAGAAAGAAGAGAAAGTACACCAGGAAGAGCCAAATGTTGGGGAACGTTGCATGGGAATATAAAAAATTCCTACGCACACGAAGACCTATCATGGTGATGTCCATATACAAAGGAGATTAGATCAACGTACACTTGTAGATCGCTTAGCGGAAGCGTTAAGAAACGCGGTTGATGTACTGGAACGTCTTCACCATCCGTCCCTCGAACCGTCCCACGAACCGTCCACGAACCGTCTCGCGATCCGTCACGATCTAGTGCCGAACGGACGACACCTCCACGTTCAGCACACGTAAAGCTCGATGATGATCTCGGCCTTCTTGATCCAGCAAGCAAGACGGAGAAGTAGATGAGTTCTCTGGTAGCGTGACGGCGCTCCGGTGGTGATGATGATCTAGTCCTGCAGGACTTCGCCCGAGCTCCGTAGAAATCTGATCTAGAGGTAAAACTATGTGGAATAGGCTAGAGTTGCACGTGGCAAAGTTGTGTCTCAAAAAGCCCTAAACCACCAATATATATATGAGGAGGGGAGGGGCTAGCCTTGGGGCACAAGGGCCCCAAGGATGCGCCGGCCGCCAGGGAGGAGGAGGACTCCTCCTCCAATTCGGTTTGGGAAGGAGGAGTCCTCCTCTTCCTTCCCACCTCCCTCTTTCCTTTTTTTCTTTTCCTTTGGTATTTTTACATGTGGCGCCATAGCCCTCTTGGGCTGACTCCACCAGCCCACTAAGTCTTTGGTGTGCCACCCTAAGGCCTAGAGCTCACTCCCGGGTGGGTGGGCCCCTCCCGGTAAACACCCGGAACCCATTCGTCACTCCCGGTACATTGCCGATAATGCCCGAAACTTTCCGGTGACCAAATGAAACCATACTATATATCAATCTTCGTCTACGAACCATTCCAGAAACCCTTGTGATGTCTGTGATCTTATTCGGGACTCCGAACAACATTCGGTAACCACACATATAACTCAACTATACTAAAACATCATCGAACCTTAAGTGTGCAGACCCTGCAGGTTCGAGAACTATGTAGACATGACCCGAGACACTCCTCGGTCAATATCCAATAGCGGGACCTGGATGCCCATATTGGATCCTACATATTCTCCGAAGATCTTATCGGTTGAACCTGAGTGCCAAGGATTCATATAATCCCGTATGTCATTCCCTTTGTCCTTCAGTATGTTACTTGCCCGAGATTCGATCGTCGGTATCCGCATACCTATTTCAATCTCGTTACCGGCAAGTCTCTTTACTCGTTCCTAATACAAGATCCCGTAACTTACACTTAGTCACATTGCTTGCAAGGCTTGTGCGTGATGTTGTATTACCGAGTGGGCCCCGAGATACCTCTCCGTCACACGGAGTGACAAATCCCAGTCTTGATCCATACTAACTCAACGGACACCTTCGGAGATACCTGTAGAGCACCTTTATAGTCACCCAGTTACATTGCGACATTTGATACACACAAGGTATTCCTCCGGTGCCAGTGATTTATATGATCTCATGGTCATAGGAATAAATACTTGACACGCAGAAAACAATAGCAATAAAATGACACGATCAATATGCTACGTTCATAGTTTGGGTCTACTCCATCACATGATTCTCCTAATGATGTGATCTAGTTTATCAAGTGACAACACTTGCACATAGCCAGAAAACCTTGACTATCCTTGATCAACTGGCTAGCCAACTAGAGGCTTGCTAGGGACATTGTTTTTTCTATGTATCCACACATGTATCTATGTTTTCATTCAATACAGTTATAGCATGGATAATAAACGGTTATCTTTGTAACATTGCCTGTAGGGCATATTTCCAACAGTCTCCCACTTGCACTAGAGTCAATAATCTAGTCCTCACAACGCCATGCGATTTACATTGTAATAAATCTAACACCCATATAGTTCTGGTGTTGATCATGTTTTTACCGTGGAAGAGGTTCAGTCAGCGGGTCTGCTACATTCAGATCCATGTGCACTTTGCAAATATTCATGTCCTCTGCTTGGACGTAGTCGCGGATGAGGTTGAAGCGTCGTTTGATATCTCTGGTCTTCTTGTGAAACCTTGGTTCCTTTGCTAAGGCAATGGCACCAGTGTTGTCACAGAAAAGAGTTATTGGATTTAGTGCGCTCGGCACAATTCCAAGATCCGTCATGAACTGCTTCATCCACACACCCTCCTTAGCTGCCTCCAAGGCAGCCATGTACTCTGCTTCACATGTAGAATATGCTGCGACGTTTTGCTTGGAACTGCACGAGCTTACCGCACCCCCATTAATAATAAATACGTATCCGGTTTCGACTTAGAGCCATCCGGATCGGTGTCAAAGCTTCCGTCGGCGTAACCCTTTACGATGAGCTCTACGTCACCTCCATAAACGAGAAACATTTCCTTAGTCCTTTTCAAGTACTTCAGAATATTCTTGACCGTCGTCCAGTGATCCACTCCTGGATTACTCTAAAACCTTCCTGCCATGCTAATGGCCAAGCTGACGTCTGGTCTAGTGCACAACATTGCATACATGATAGAACCTATGGCTGAAGCATAGGGGACGAAACTCATTTGTTCTCTATCTTCCGCAGTTGCTGGGCACTGAGTCTTACTCAATTTTATACCTTGTAACACTGGCAAGAACCCCTTCTTGGACTATTCAAGGTATGTGCTTTGTGAAAGTCCTATCAGGCGTATCGATCTATCCCTATAGATCTTAATGCCTAGAATGTAAGCAACTTTTCCTAGGTCCTTCATAGAGAAACTTTTATTCAAGTAATCCTTTACGCTCTCCAAAAACTCCACGCCGTTTCCAATCAGAAATATGTCATCCACATATAATATTAGAAACGCTAGAGAGCTCCCACTCACTTTCTTGTAAATACAAGATTCTCCAAGCACTTGTATAAACCCAAATGCTTTGATCACCTCACCAAAGCGCTTATTCCAACTCCGAGATGCTTGCACCAGTCCATAAATGGATCGCTGGAGCTTGCATACTTTGTTAGCATTCTTTGGATCGACAAAACCTTCGGGTTGCATCATATACAACTATTCCTTAAGAAAACCGTTAAGGAACGCCGTTTTGACATCCATCTGCCAGATTTCATAATCGAAAAATGCAGCTATTGCTAACATGATTCAGACGGACTTAAGCATCGCTACCGGTGAGAACGTCTCATCGTAGTCAACTCCTTGAACTTGTGAAAAACCCTTTGCCACAAGTCGAGCTTTATAAACGGTCACTTTACCATCTGCGTCCGTCTTCTTCTTAAAGATCCATTTGTTCTGAATAGCCTTTCGGCCTTCAGGTAATACTTTGTTTTCATACATAGATCCTATCTCGGACTTCATGGCCTCTGGCCATTTGTTGGAATCCGGGCCCACCATTGCTTCTTCATAATTTGCAGGTTCATTTTTGTCTAACAACATAATTGATAAGTCACGATTATCGTACCACTCAGGAGTAGTACGTGATCTTGTCGACCTGCAAGGTCTGATAGGAACTTGATCCAAAGTTTCATCATCATTATCATTAACTTCCTCCTCAACCGGCGTCCTAACGACAGGGGTTTCCCCTTTCCCTGTGCCACCATCTAGAGGGGTTAGAGCTTCGACAACCTCATCAAGTTATATCTTCCTCCCACTCAATTCTTTCGAGAGAAACTCCTTCTCAAGAAAAGCTCTATTTTTAGCAACAAACACTTTACCGTCAGATTTGAGATAGAAGTTGTACCCAACTGTCTCCTTTGGGTAACCTATGAAGACACACTTTTTCGCTTTGGGTTCCAGCTTTTTAGGTTGAAGCTTTTTGACATAAGCATCACATCCCCAAACTTTAAGAAAGGACAATTTTGGTCTTTTGCCATACCATAGTTCGTATGGTGTCGTCTCAACGGATTTTGATGGTGCCCTATTTAAAGTGAATGCAGCTGTCTCTAATGCATAACCCCAAAACGATAATGGCAAATCGGTAAGAGACATCATAGATCGCACCATTTCTAACAAAGCACGATTACGACGTTCAGACACACCATTACGTTGTGGTTTTCGAGGCGGTGTCAAATGTGAAACAATTCCACATTGTTTTAAGTGAGCATCAAACTCGAAACTCAGATATTCACCCCCACGATCAGAACGTAGGAACTTGATCTTCTTGTTACGATGATTTTCAACTTCACTCTGAAATTTCTTGAACTTCTCAAACGTTTCAGACTTGTGCTTCATCAAGTAGATATATCCATACCTACTCAAATCGTCAGTGAAGGTGAGAAAATAACGATATCCGCCGTGCGCCTTGATACGTCTCCAGAACAAGGTTATTGGATTCAGTGCGCTTGGCACCACTCCAAGATCCATCATGAACTGCTTCATCCAGACACCCTCCTTAGCCGCCTCCGAGGCAGCCATGTACTCCGCTTCACATGTAGAATCAGCTACGACGCTTTGCTTGGAACTGCACCAGCTTACCGCACCCCCATTAAGAATAAATACGTATCCGGTGTGCGACTTAGAGTCGTCCAGATCTGTGTCAAAGCTTTCATCGACGTAACCTTTTACGGTGAGCTCTTCGTCACCTCCATACACGAGAAACATCTCCTTAGTCCTTTTCAGGTACTTCAGGGTATTCTTGACCGCCGTCGAGTGATCCACTCCTGGATTACTCTGGAACCTGCCTGCCATACTTATGGCTAGGCTAACGTCCGGTCGAGTGCACAACATTGCATACATGATAGAACCTATGGATGAAGCATAGGGGACGGTGCTCATATGCTCTCTATCTTTATCAGTTGCTGGGCACTGAGTCTTACTCAATCTCGTACCTTGTAAAACTGGCAAGAACCTCTTCTTGGACTGTTCCATTTTGAACCTCTTCAAAACTTTATGAAGGTATGTGCTTTGTTTTTTTTTGACCGGCTACTGTAGGGAAAACCCCCCACAGCCTTTTTTCTTTTATTCTCATATATAAGAGCAATATGTACAAGAAGAAATTAGAATGTACAAATGGGATGAGGAGCTAAGGTTACAAACCTCAAGGAGGCAAAAAGGAAACCCATTTAAGGAGATCATCCCTGAAACTAGCCTTAATCCTATGGGCTAACAGGGAAATGTCATGGATGAAGCCAGATCTCCATTTTCTGAACTTTGGCTGCTCCTGGTTAAAGACCTTGGCATTTCTAGCAGTCCAGATGTTCCAACATGCAGTGAAGACCACCTCAGCAAAAAAGGGGTTATGGAAGTCTCGTTTAGCAGCTACATTAGCACTCCACACGGATGGACCCTGCCATGTGATCTGCAGGTAATTCCAGACCCTGGTACTGAAAAGACAGTTGAAGAATAAGTGATATCTGTCTTCCTTGACTCGAGCATGGCATAGAACACATAGATTGGAGTCGGAAACATTCCAGTGACGCCGTCCAAGCATGTCTTGAGTGTTAAGCCTGTCCATGATGAGCATCCAGGCAAACATCTTAATCTTCATGGTACAACAACTTTTCCAGATCCAGTTGAGTAAAGGTTTTGGTGTAATACTATTGTGAATGTGAGTATAGTATCTCTTGGCTATGTAGGCCTTAGCATCTTTTCCCCATACCCATCTGTCAGAGGCCTGATGATCCATATCCAGGTCTTGAAGCAAAGATTGAACTGAAAGCAGCTCCTGGTAAACTTGAGCAGACAGTGGCAAGTGGAACATAGAGAGCATGGTGTCATCGTAAAAGGCTTTAAAGACCTCTTGAGATGTGCAGAAAGGATCAGCCACAAAAGAAAAAAGTCTTTGGAATCTAGCAGCCAGGGGCCTAGTGGAGTTTCCAATGAACCAGGAGTCAGACCAAAACAGGAAGGAGTCACCCTTGTTAGGCTGAACATATGTAACTGATCTGAATTTGTCAAGCCGTTTACAGATATCCTTCCACCAAAAAGAACCCCAAAGGGTAGTTCCTTGAGGTACTGTGTCATGATAGTAAGTGTTCCAGATTAAGTGAACCCATGGGATATCAGCATGATTTAGAAATTTATCAACATGCTTGAGCAGCAGTGCTTCATTCTGGATTGCTAGATTCATAATACCTAACCCTCCTTTATTTTTAGGTCTGCACACCAGTTGCCGGGCAGCAAGAGAGGGTGCATGATCTTGCCCATTTTTCCTCCATAGACATTGCCTTTGAATTCTTTCAAGTTGCTTCAGTATGCCTGGTGGGATATCCAGACTGCATAGAAAGAAGATAGGCACAGAAGACAGTGCTGAGTTTAAATACTGTAACCTTCCCCCCTGAGCCAGAAAGATGAACTAGCACTGAGCCTTCTTTCCATGTTATCAACCAGTGGCATGAGATCAATGATTCTTGGTTTAGTTGTCCAAACTGGAAGGCCAAGGTATGTGAAGGGCAAAGATCCCACTTTGCAGCCAATGAAGTCTGCCAGGTCCTGGAGTTGCTGTGGAGGAGTGTTGACAGGTAGAAGGGCAGATTTGTGATAATTCACCTGTAATCCACTGGATTGGGAGAAAAGCAATAGCATTTTCTTGAACTGTAACAATTGAGGTTTGTCAGCAGGTAGGATGATAAGGGTATCATCAGCATATTGCACTATGAGGAAATCCTGATCATGACAAGGCATGGACAGCTGAATCAGACCCTCCACCAGCAGTTGGTTAACCAGAGTCTGTAAAAAATCAGCAGCAATAGCAAAAAGCAGTGGGGACATGGGATCTCCCTTCCTGACTCCTTTCTTGCACATAAACTTCTTTCCAGGCACACCATTAATCAGGACCAAAGATGAGCCAGAAGTTAGTAGCTGCTTTACCCAAAGTATCCATCTGTCATTGAAGCCTTTGTGTTTGAGAATCTGAAAAATGAACTCATGCTCCACAGAGTCGAATGCCTTTTCAAAATCCAGCTTGAGAATGACTATAGGTTTCTTGGATTGATGGCATTGGTGCAGGTACTCCAGAGTCCATCCAACACAATCTTGAATGGTTCTAGACTTGATAAAACCATACTGATTCTTGTGAAGACACTTCACAATCTGCAACTGTAACCTGTTAGCAATCATTTTGGACAGAAATTTGAGGCCCATCCCAGTAAGTGATATTGGTCTGTAATCTCCCACTTGTTCAGGTGATCTCTTCTTGGGAATCAGAGTAATATAAGATGAGTTCATGTTCTCAAGTTGAGCATGACCAGCATGGAAAGCACCAACAAGTTGATAAAACTCAGGAGAGATAATGGGCCAGCATTTTTTGAAGAAAAGACCATTAAAACCATCAGGTCCAGGAGCTTTGTCAATGGGCATTTCCTGAATAGTCTTGTCCATTTCAGACTTAGAAAAATGTTCTGTGAGTATATCGAGACCCTCCACCTTCTGAAGCATAGATTGTAAACCAAATGCCATGTTAATGCCAAGAGAAGTGCCCATTCTATCCTTAAATAATGCCCAAAAACATGCAACAATTTGATCATGATCAGATATGATGGAACCATCATTTAACTTGAGAGATGCAATGGAATTTCTCCTATATCTCTCAGTTGCTATAGCATGGAAGAATTTAGTGTTTTCCTCACCAACTTTAACAAATCTGATAGTGGCTCTCTTTTTCAAGTATAAGCACTGGAGATGCAAAAGATGCTCCAAGTGTAAATTAACAATATTCCTGGAGTTAGCCTCTAGTCTGAAGAGTGCCCTCAATTCCTCAAGCTCATCCAAGCACAACACAGCTTGATTGCATCTGGAAATGAAAATTTTCAACTGAGATAGGTTTGTCTGCCACTTTTTTAGAGCCTGCCTAAGATGTTTCATCTTATCCATAATGACAGCAGTAATATGGGTTTTCCTGGAAGGAATGAGCCAGGATTGCTGAACACACTCCATGAATCCCTCCATTTCAACCCAGTAGTTTTCAAAGCAAAATAAGTTGCACTTAGGGATGGAAGTGTTGACAGTGACCACACAAGGAACATGATCAGAAGCTGTCTTTGCAAGGGGGAGCACTTGTGTAAGAGGATATGAGGAGATCCAGTTGGCTGATGTGAAAAACCAGTCAAGCTGCTCCAGAAGAGGGGAATCTTGCATATTGGACCAAGTGAAAGATCTGCCTTTAATGGGTAGTTCCAGCAATCCCAGATGCTCAATAATTTCATTGAAGATGAACATATCATTTACATCAGCCCAGGAAGGTTTCTGTTGTCAGGGGATCTAATGAAATTAAAATCTCCAAGAAGCAACCAATTAGCCCCAGTGGGTATATGAAGATTGTATAGCCAGCTAACAAATAGATCTCTAGCTTCACCTTGACAAGGACCATAGACATTCACCAAAGTCCAGGATTCACGAGTATGATTTGAGGTAAAGGAGATGATCAAACCATAGGGTGTGCATTCAACTAACTAACCAGTAAGAACGGAAGAGTTCCAAAGGGTGATAAGCCCCCCTGATGCCCCCCTGGAGGGAGAGTAGGCAAACTGATCAAAACGTTTGGGACAGAAACACTTGACTATACGAAACTCAATTGACTGCATTTTGGTTTCCTGCAAGCACACCACAGCAGCTAGGCTCTCATCAATCTTGTTACGAACCACACGTTGCCTATGGTCCGAATTTAGACCACGCACATTCCAACACAGCACACGCCAACTTCTCGTAGAACGACTATCCATTGGACAATATACATAGAGAAAATGCAGGGCTATGTAATAGCCTGTGCGACCAAGGTTCAGTTAACCAAAAGACAAAGCAAGCAGAAGTCTCACAGTACATGGAGCCAGTACAACAACAAATTAACATAAGTGAACTAATCATCAGCAGACGGTGGCGCGGAATCAGCAGGATCTTCCATAAGTCGATCCACAGTTAGCTTCTCAGGGGCAATGCCAAGTGTCTGCCCGACCGCCTGTATCACCGGAATAGGAGTGGCAGGAGGTACTTGCACATCATCAGACTCCTGCGGTGGAGAAGGCATTGGCTTGGCCTTGGGCTTCCTCTTCTTGGGGACGTGCGCTGGCAGCTCCTGCAGGATCGGTTTGAAGCCATCTCGCTTGATGGAGCCGCGGGTGCATTGACGAACAGAGGAGTCGACGACAGGAGTGGCCTTCTTGCGGGTCCCTTTCTTCGTTGGAGCAGGAGATTGAAAGGAGAAGTCCTCTGCAGACGAAGATGAACTGACAGGGATTACCTCATCCACGGAGAGTGTGCTTCTAGCAGGCTCTGGTGGTGGTAGCGCTGGAGCAGCAGGGTCGAAGGCCGCCGCCCATGATCACTTGGGGATCACAATGGGCGCCACCATTGGCATCTGCAGCTGGCGAGGCACGTGCATAGAGGTAGAAGCTCCCATTAAAGCATCAAAAGTACGGGACCAGGATAGAACTGGCGGCAGAGGAGGCCCATGAAAAACCCTGGCAGCCCCAACAAAGAGGTTGTCAGACTGAATCTGAGGAAGTTTGTATGGGAAAATCGCCAGAGGATTGTCATCTTGCGCCTCCTCCACCCCAAGAACATCCTCCTCCGGCGCAGCAGCAGGACCCTGGACAACCGGTGCCATGTCAGCGTCAGGGGCGACAGGGTTAGCCACTATCACCTCCAGGTTGGGAGCCGGGGGGGCTTGATCAGCAGGTTCCGCCTCAATGTCACTCTACGGCTGAGGGTCGAGGTCGACAAGATCATGAACCGAGTCGGAGGAAGAAGGACTCGGTTGATCAATCACCATGGACTCTTGATCCTGAACAGGATCAGTAGCAGTTGCTTCTGGGGCCGCTTCAGGTTCCCATCCTTCTCCATCAGCAGCTGCCGGCAGCTGTCCCCAACCACCGTCATCAGCAGTAGCAGCAGCAGGTACCACTGGATCTTCAGGTGCTAACGGCACCGCATTCCATCCCAACGCAGGGTACGGGGGCAGAGCAAATTGCAGGTTGTCATTGACGAGATGTCCAGGAAGCGGCTGAGGGTTGCCATTGACGGGCATGGGATCCTCGTCATTGGGCAGCACTTCGGCAGGCGCCGCCCCCAGGATGTATACCGGTGCAGACCAGGACACCTTGGCCCCCCCAAGAAGCATATGCACAGAAGTTGATACTGCGAGGGACAAGTCGGTCGTATGGGAACGAAGCAAACACAATGGAGTGAACCAAGTAAAGATCATCGTTGACCCAATGATGGAACTCTCCGAAGGTGTTGACAGCAGCCCGCAAGTCTTCAATATTGCGGAAGTCCACGGGGACCCCTAGAAGCATGAGGCACCCATGGCAAAAACCCTCTTGTCCACGGAAACCAACGCCTTGATCATGTCGCAAGAAGCGCACTACAGAGTTATGGGCAACTTCCTGCGAAACCATGTGAACCGCAGCGAAGCTCTCCGCCGCATCTCTAAGTTCAAACAGTCCAATGCCCTCAATCCATGGCTGGGCAGATCGAACATGAAGTCCTCGGTGAAGAAGAAGAGTGGCTACTTCTTGCCGTACCTGGACCAAGTGGTCAGCCGGGGTCGCAGGGTGGACGTCAGCAATTACAAAGCGCTCATGATGCCTGGTGATGGGGACAACACGCGTGGTGTAGGTCCGAGGCAGCCGGTAAGGTCCTCCGTCGATGATGTTGTGGCCGGGCGGGAGAAAGAACTCAGGGTCGAGCTCGAAGTTCGCCATTGCGGGAGGCGGTGGCGGAGTGGTAGGCGGCGTCTCGGAGGGAGTTCGAGGATGCGACAGGGCGGAACTGTGGTGCAGGCGTTGCGGTTTCGCCAAGAGTATCAGCAGTTCCTGAGATATCAGCGACAGAGGAGGTGGTGGGTCTCTTACAGTTCCAAGTAAGACAATTATTACACATAAAAGAGGCTCCTCTAGATCGTGCGTGACCCACAGTTCTGTCAGCGAATCCAGGCGAAGCCGTGCAGTTGGCAACTAGATGTCCCCGAGCGTTACAAATCAAGCAAGAAAAGATTTCCTCAACCATGCCATTAATAAGTTCATCAAAGGCCAGATTGGCTTCCTGTGAGGAGGGAATATCCATCCTAGGATTAGGTTCGGGCCGAGAGAAGGAGGTAACCTCAGCAGGCTCATTAATGAGCGTGGAAATCGGCCCAGAGTCCAAACTTTCCACCGAAAATTGATTCTCATAATTCAAAACACCATGAATCTCGACGGGATCAGCTGCAGCACCTTGTTGCACAGGAGAAGTTCCGTTAATTTTGGCTATTTGAAAATCATCTCCGGGAGATCCGGGGGGTGAATGTTGGCGAGAAACTGTGCCGAACGTGATATGCGGCGTAGGTATGTGCTTTGTGAAAGTCCTATCACGCGTTTTGATCTATCCCTATAGATCTTAATGCCTAGAATGTAAGCAGCTTCTCCTAGGTCCTTCATAGAGAAACTTTTATTCAAGTCATCCTTTATGCTCTCCAAAAACTCCACGTTGTTTCCAATCAGCAATATGTCATCCACATATAATATTAGAAATGCCATAGAGCTCCCACTCACTTTCTTGTAAATACAAGATTCTCCAACCACTTGTATAAACCCAAATGCTTTGATCACCTCATCAAAACGTTTATTCCAACTCCGAGATGCTTGCACCAGTCCATAAATGGATCGCTGGAGCTTGCAGACTTTGTTAGCATTTTTAGGATCGACAAAACCTTCGGGTTGCATCATATACAACTCTTCCTTAAGGAAACCGTTATGGAACGCCGTTTTGACATCCATCTGCCAGATTTCATAATCGAAAAATGCAGCTATTGCTAACATGATTCTGACTGACTTGAGCATCGCTACGGGTGAGAACGTCTCATCGTAGTCAACTCCTTGAACTTGTGAAAAACCTTTTGCCACAATTCGAGCTTTATAAACGGTCACATTACCGTCAGCGTGAGTCTTCTTCTTAAAAATCCATTTGTTCTGGATAGTCTTGCGGCCCTCACGTAGTACTTCCAAAGTCCACACCTTGTTTTCATACATGGATCCTATCTCGGACTTCATGGCCTCCAGCCATTTCTTGGAATCCGGGCCCACCATTGCTTCTTCATAATTCGCAAGCTCATTGTTGTCTAACAACATAATTGATAAGACGGGATTACCGTACCACTCTGGAGTAGTACGCGGTCTCTTCGACCTGCGAGGTTCGATAGGAACTTGATCCGGAGTTTCATGATCATCATCATTAACTTCCTCCTCAATTGGCATCGCAACGACAGGGGTTTCCCCTTGCCCTGCGCCACCATCTAGAGGGATGAGAGGTTCAACAACCTCATCAAGTTCTGTCTTCGTCCCACTCAATTCTCTTGAGAGAAACTCCTTCTAGAGAAAAAGCTCTGTTCTTAGCAACAAACACTTTGCCCTCGGATTTGATATAGAAGGTGTACCCAACTGTCTCTTTCGGGTAACCTATGAAGATGCACTTCTCCGCTTTGGGTTCCAGCTTTTCAGGCTGAAGCTTTTTGACATAAGCATCACATCCCCAAACTTTAAGAAACGACAACTTTGGTCTTTTGCCATACCACAGTTCGTATGGTGTCGTCTCAACGGATTCTGATGGTGCCCTATTTAAAGTGAATGCAGCTGTTTCTAATGCATAACCCCAAAACAATAACGGCAAATCGGTAAGAGACATCATAGATCGCACCATCTCTAATAAAGTACAATTACGACGTTCGGACACACCATTACGATTTGGTGTTCCACGCGGTGTTAATTGTGAAACAATTCCACATTGTCTTAAGTGAGCACCAAACTCGAAACTCAGATATTCACCCCCACGATCAGACCGTAGGAATTTGATCTTCTTGTTACGATGATTTTCTACTTCACTCTGAAATTGCTTGAACTTTTTGAATGTTTCAGACTCGTGCTTCATTAAGTAGACATAACCATATCTACTCAAATCGTCAGTGAAGGTGAGAAAATAACGATATCCGCCTCGTGCCTCCATGCTCATCGGACCACACACATCGGTATGTATGATTTCCAACAAGTCACTTGCAAGCTCCATTGTTCCGGAGAACGGAGTTTTAGTCATCTTGCCCATGAGGCATGGTTCACACGTGTCAAGTGAATCTAAGTCAAGTGACTCCAAATGTCCATCGGTATGGAGTTTCTTCATGCGCTTTACACCAATATGACCTAAGCGGCAGTGCCATAAAAACATGGCGCTATCATTGTTAACTCTTACTATTTTGGTCTCAATGTTATGTATATGTGTGTTATCACTATGAAGATTCAATATGAACAATCCTCTCACATTGGGTGCATGACCATAAAAGATATTACTCATAGAAATAGAACAACCATTATTCTCTGACTTAAACGAGTAACCGTCTCGCAATAAACAAGATCCAGATATAATGTTCATGCTCAACGCAGGCACTAAATAACAATTATTCAAGTCCGTAACTAATCCTGATGGTAACCGAAGTGAAACTGTGCCGAGGCGATTGCATCAACCTTGGAACCATTTCCCAGGCGCATCGTCACTTCATCTTTCGCCAGCCTTCGCCTATTCCGCAGTTCCTGTTTCCTGTTGCAAATATGAGCAAAAGAACTGGTATCGAATACCCACGCACTACTACGAGAGCTGGTTAAGTACACATCAATAACATGTATATCAAATATACCTGATTTTTCTTTGGCCGCCTTCTTATCAGCCAGATACTTGGGGCAGTTGCGCTTCCAGTGACCAATACCCTTGCAAAAATAGCACTCTGTTTCAGGCTTAGGTCCAGCTTTGGGTTTCTTCATCGGATTGGCAACAGGTTTGCCGCTCTTGTTTGAATTACCCTTCTTTCCTTTGCCATTTATCTTGAAACTAGTGGTCTTATTCACCATCAACACTTGATGTTCTTTACAGAGTTCTGACTCTGCGACATTCAGCATCACGAACAACTCGCCGGGTGACTTGTTCATCCCTTGCATGTTGTAGTTCAACACAAAGCCCTTATCGCTTCGCGGCAGTGATTGAAGAATTCTGTCAGTGATAGCCTCTTGCGGGAGTTCAATCCCCAGCTCAACTAGACGGTTTCAGTACCCAGACATTTTGAGCATGTGATCACTGACAGACGAATTCTCCTCCATCTTGCAAGCATAGAATTTATCGGAGGTCTCATACCTCTCGATCCGGGCATTCTTCTGAAAGATAAACTTCAACTCCTGGAACATCTCATCTGCTCCATGACGCTCAAAGCGACATTGAAGTCCCGGTTCTAAGCCATACAAGACTGTACACTGAACTACTGAGTAGTCCTCCTTACGTGATAACCAAGCGTTCTTAACATCTTGGGAAGCCGTAGCGGGTGGTTCATCTCCTAGCGCAGCATCAAGGACATAATCCTTCTTCCCAGCTTGTAGGATCAACTTAAGATTACGAGCCAGTCTACAAAGTTGCTTCCATCATCTTTCAACTTAGATTTCTCTAGGAACGTATTAAAATTCAGGGTGACTGTCGCGTGAGCCATGATCTACAACACAAATGAAAGGATCGATATGGTTTGCTAGAGGGGGGTGAATAGACAACGACCACTTTTTAATTAATCTTAGCAAGTTAAGGTAAACACTATGTGGGTTCACGAATCTAACAACGAGAGCTATTAAGACAACTAAGATATAGTCACAAGCAAGAGCAAATACAAAGTAAAGGATAGAGATAACCAGAAGTGGAACCGATGGAGACGAGGATGTGTTACCGAAGTTCCTTCCCTTTGACAGGAAGTACGTCTCTGTTGGAGCGGTGTGGAGGCACAATGCTCCCCAAAAAGGCACTAAGGCCACCGTATTCTCCTCACGCCCTCGCACGATGCAAGGTACCGTGATTCCACTATAGGTGCCCTTGAAGGTGCCGACCGAACCTTTACAAACAAGGTTGGGGCAACTCCACACAAAGCTCGGAGGCTCCCAACTAAACCACGAAGCTTCACCACAATGGAATATGGCTTCGAGGTGACCTCAACCGTCTAGGATGCTCAAACACCCAAGAGTAACAAGATCCGCAAGGGATTGGTGGGGGAATCAACTTTTCTCTTGGTGGAAGTGTGGATCTAGGCCTTCTCAACCAATCCCTAAAGAATCAACAAGTTTGATTGGCTAGGGAGAGAGATCGGGCACTTTTGAGCTTGTGGAGCAACAATGGAGCTTAGAGAGGTAAGAGATAGGGTTCCTCAGCTAGGAGAACCCTTTATATAGTGGGGGGGAAATTCAGACCGTTTGCCCACTCTCTGCCCAAGATCCAGCGGTACTACCGCTGAGCAGGAGCGGTACTACCGCTGGCTGCAGCGGTACTACCGCTGGCACTCCAGCGGTACTACCGTTGACACCAGCGGTACTACCGCTGGCCCCTTGGTAGTGCACAAGCACTACTACCGCCGGGAAAGTCTTCGCAAAAGGGTCCGTCCACGAACTACCGCTAGGTAGGTGGAACAAAGCACCTGGAGCGGTACTACCGCTGACCAGGGGCGGTACTACCGCTGGCTAGCGGTACTACCGCTGGCTGCAGCGGTACTACCGCTAGCAGTCCAGCGGTACTACCGCTGGAGACCAATTTGCAGAGATATCAAGACGAATAGGCGAGGGCCGCTCCAAAAGATAAGGAAAGGGAGAATGTGAAGTGTGCGTGTGTAAAGATAGATTCCACCCAAACCTTTCCACTACGGATCCCCTCTTAATAGTACGGCTTTCCTATGACTCAAATAAAGAGAATCGTAGAGAGCGCCGTGCTTCCGTTCCAGGAGAGAGGAGACATGACGTCTTGTGCCGTTGACGTGTGTTACCTGAAACCTTGACACACACGGTTAGTCCTGTACGGTACTGTCATCAATCACCAAAATTACTTAGGCATAAACTATGCCCCAACAACAAATATATTCAAAGTGGACTTAGACTATGTTCAAGATAATTAGAGTTTAACTTAATCAAATTACTTGGTAAACGCCCACTCAAAAAGTACATCTCTCTAGTCATTTGAGTGGTTCATGATCCAATTCCACTAGCTCAAGTCCGATCATCACGTGAGTTGAGGATAGTTTCAGTGGTAAGCATCCCTATGCTAGTCATATCAACTATATGATTCATGATCGACCTTTCGATCTCATGTGTTCCGAGGCCATGTCTGCACATGCTAGGCTCGTCAAGCTTAACCCGAGTGTTCCGCGTGTGCAACTGTTTTGCACCCGTTGTATGTGAAAGTTGAGTCTATCACACTCGATCATCACGTGGTGTCTCGAAACGACGAACTGTAGCAACGGTGCACAGTCGGGGAGAACACAATTTTAGTGAGGGATCACCTCATAATGCTACCATCGTTCTAAGCAAAATAAGGTGTATAAAAGGATTAACATCACATGCAATTCATAAGTCACATGATATGGCCATCATCACGTGCTTCTTGATCTCCATCACCAAAGCACCGACACGATCTTCTTTGTCACCGGTGCCACACCATGATCTCCATCAACGTGTCGCCATCGGGGTTGTCGTGCTACTCATGCTATTACTACTAAAGCTACATCCTAGCAATATAGTAAACGCATCTGCAAGCACAAACGTTAGTTTAAAGACAACCCTATGGCTCCTGCCGGTTGCCGTACCATCGACGTGCAAGTTGATATTAACTATTACAACATGATCATCTCATACATCCAATATATCACATCACATCGTTGGCCATATCACATCACAAGCATACCCAGCAAAAACAAGTTAGACATCCTCTAATTGTTGTTGCATGTTTTACGTGGTGACCATGGGTATCTAGTAGGATCGCACCTTACTTACGCAAACACCACAACGGAGATATATGAATTCCTATTTAACCTCATCCAAGGACCTCCTCGGTCAAATCCGATTCAACTAAAGTTGGAGAAACCGATACTCGCCAGTCATCTTTGAGCAACGGAGTTACAAGTAGCAATGAAACCAGTCTCTCGTAAGCGTACGAGTAATGTCGGTCCGAGCCGCATCGATCCAACAATACCGTGGAATCAAGAAAAGACTAAGGAGGGAAGCAAATCGCACATCACCGCCGACAAAATCTTTTGTGTTCTACTCGAGAAGACATCTACGCATGAACCTAGCTCATGATGCCACTGTTGGGGAACGTCGCATGGGGAAAAAAATCCTACGCGCACGCAAACCTATCATGGTGATGTTCATCTACGAGGGGGATTTCAGATCTACGTACCCTTGTAGTTCACACAGCAGAAGCGTTAACAAACGCGGTTGATGTAGTGGAACGTCCTCACGTCCCTCGATCCGCCCCGCGAACCGTCCCACGAACCGTCCCGCGATCCGTCCCACGATTCGCTCCGATCTAGTGCCGAACGGACGGCACCTCCGCGTTCAGCACACTATAGCTCGACGATGATCTCGGCCTTCTTGATCCAGCAAGAGAGACGGAGAGGTAGATGAGTTCTCCGGCAGCATGACGGTGCTCCGGTGGTTGGTGGTGATCTAATCTCAGCAGGGCTCTGCCCAAGCTCCGCAGAAACGTGATCTAGAGGAAAAACCGTGGAGGTATGTGGTCGGGTCGCCGTGGAAAATTTGTCTCAAATCAACCCTAAAACCTCCGTATATATAGGTGGGAGGTGAGGGGCCTTGCCTTGGGGCTCAAGAGGCCCCAAGGGGTTGCGGTCGATGGGGGGGAGGAGGATTCCTCCTCAAATCCTAATCCAACTAGGATTGGAAGGTGGAGTCCTTCCCTTCCTTCCCACGTCCCTTTTTTTCTTTTCTCTTTGAATTTTTTATCTCCTGTGCAGGGGCCTCTCTGGGCTTGCCCACCAGCCCACTAAGAGCTGGTGCAGCACCCCTAAGGCCTATGGGCTTCCCCGGGGTGGGCTGCCCCCCGGTGAACATCCGGAACCCATTCGTCATTCCCGGTACATTCCCGGTAGTTCCGAAAACCTTCCGGTAATCAAATGAGGTCATCCTATATATCAATCTTCGCCTCCGGACCATTCCGGAAACCCTCGTGACGTCCGTGATCTCATCCAGGACTCCGAACAATATTCGGTAACCAACCATATAACTCAAATACGCATAAAACAACGTCGAACCTTAAGTGTGCAGACCGTGCGGGTTCAAGAACTATGTAGACATGACCCGAGGGACTCCTCGGTCAATATCCAATGGCGGGACCTGGATGCCCATGTTGGATCCTACATATTCTACGAAGATCTTATCGTTTGAACCTCAGTGCCAAGGATTCATATAATCCCGTATGTCATTCCCTTTGTCCTTCGGTATGTTACTTGCCCGAGATTCGATTGTTAGTATCCGCATACCTATTTCAATCCGTTTACCGGCAAGTCTCTTTACTCGTTCCGTAATACAAGATCCCGCAACTTACACTAAGTTACATTGCTTGCAAGGCTTGTGTGTGATGTTGTATTACCGAGTGGGCCCCGAGATACCTCTCCGTCACACGGAGTGACAAATCCCAGTCTTGATCCATACTAACTCAATGGACACCTTCAGAGATACCTGTAGAGCATCTTTATAGCCACCCAGCTACGTTGTGACGTTTGATACACATAAAGCATTCCTCCGGTGTCAGTGAGTTATATGATCTCATGGTCATAGGAATAAATACTTGACACGCAGAAAACAGTAGCAACAAAATGACACGATCAACATGCTACGTCTATTAGTTGGGGTCTAGTCCATCACATGATTCTCCCAATGATGTGATCCAGTTATCAAGCAACAACACCTTGTACATAGTCAGAAGACCTTGACTATCCTTGATCAACTGGCTAGCCAACTAGAGGCTTGCTAGGGACAGTATTTTGTCTATGTATCCACACATGTATCTAAGTCTTCATTCAATACAATTATAGCATGGATAATAAACGATTATCTTGACACAGTAATTATAATAATAACTTATTTATCATTGCCTCTAGGGCATAATTCCAACACTCAGGGGGTGTGCCAGTGGGCCACAAGGCCCTGCTCCGCCACCACCCCCTGGTGGCGGTGGGCAGGCTTGTGGGGCCCACAGGCACCTGCCGCCCCCAACTCTAGCTCTATAAGTTGCCTTTCGTCCCAGAAAAAATAAAAAAGAGAAGTTTTCGTCGCGTTTTCGATACGGAGGCGCCGCCACCACCTGTTCTTCATCTGGAGGGCAGACCTGGAGTCCGTGTTGGGCTCCGGAGAGGGCAAATCGTTGCCATCGTCATCATCAACCTTCTTCCCTCTCCAATTCCATGAAGCTCTTCGTCGTTCGTGAGTAATCTATTCGTAGGCTCGCTGGGCGGTGATGAGTAGGATGAGACCTATCATGTAATCGAGTTAGTTTTGATGGGGATTGATCCCTAGTATCCACTGTGTTCTGAGATTGATGTTGCTATTACTTTGCCATGCTTAATGCTTGTCACTAGGTCCCGAGTGCCATGATTTCAGATCTGAAATTATTATGTTGTCACCAATATATGTGTGTTTTAGATCCGATCTTGCAAGTTGTAGTTACCTACTATGTGTTATGATCCGGCAACCCCGGAGTGACAATCACCGGAACCACTCCCGATGATGACCATAGTTTGAGGAGTTCATGTGTTCACCAAGTGCTAATGCGTTGGTCTGGTTCTTTATTAAAAGGATAACATTAATATCCCGTGGTTTCCTTTTGGACCCCGCTGCCACGGGAGGGATGGGCAATAGATGTTGTGCAAGTTCTTTTCCCTAAGCACGTATGAGGACACACGGAATGCATGCCTACATCACATTGACGAATGGGAGCTAGCCACTTATCTCTCCGTGTTATAGCTGTTGCATGATGAATATCATCCAAACAAATCACCGACCCATTGCCTACGATTTTGTCCTACTGCTGCTAGTATTGTTGCTACTGTTGTTACTTGTTTTGCTCTGTTGCTGCTACTACTGTTGCTACTGCTGTCACTTGTCCTACTGCTGCTACTACTGTTGCTAGTGCTGTTACTTGTTTTGCTCTGCTGCTGCTACTACTGTTGCTACTGCTGTTACTTGTCTTGCTCTGCTGTTACTGTTGCTACTAGTGTCGCTTGCTACTGTTGCTACTTGCTACTGCTGTCACTACTACTGTTCCTTGCCACTGCCATTGCTCGTTACACTGCTACTACCTGCTACACTTTTGGTTCACCTACCGTTGACGGGAATTGACAACTTCCGTCAACGCGGCAACGAAGGCGCCATTGATATAATCGTTAGGAATAGTCTGTCGTCAACAGATCGTTTCTGACACTGTTGTTATCATATTACTTTGTTGTTATTACTATGCTTGCAGATACTAATCTTTCAGGTGTGGTTGAATCTGACAAATTCAGCTGCTAATACTTGAGAGTATACTCTCACCTCCTGACTGGCTTATCAACAAATTGGGTCGAATACTCTACCCTCGAAAACTGCTGCGAACCCACGCGCTGGTGGGCCATCAACGACATTCTTCCAGTTTCATTGCCGGGGAGTGCTAGCAGCATTCTTCTGGTGCCGTTGCAGGAGAAGGTTTGTTGTCATAAGCATTAGTCTAGGTAACACTAGAGATTGCAGGATCAACACTTTTCTAGCGCCATTGCCAGGGAAGCACAGCTGACGTCAGCATTTTTCTGGCGCCGTTGCCGTGGAGGTATTGCTATATTCTCTGAGTCACTTGGGATTTATATCTGCTGATCACTATGAAGAATCTGAAGGATCCGAAGACCAATGTCTTGCCCTCAACTACGAGGGGAGGTAAGGAATTGCCATCTAGCTCTGCACTTGATTCACCTTCAGTTATGAGTAAGTTTGCGACATCACCTCCTGCTAGAAATCTTGATATGTCGCATGTGCTTAATGATGCTTGTGATACTATTGCTAGAGATGCTATGCTTGATACTATGCCTGATACTGCTAGAGATGCTATGCTTGATACTATGCCTAATGATACTATGCTTGATACTATGCCTGATACTGCTAGAGATGCTATGCTTGATACTGCTTTGCCTGATGATGCTATGCTTGATACTGCTAGAGATACTCCTTTGCCTGATGTTCCACTAGGATTGTTCCTTGATGCTCATATTGCTAGAGTTACTGCCAATGCTCGTGATGCTTTTGATACTGCCGATGCTATTGAGATAGAACCTGCTTTTGTTCCTGTTAGATCTAGCTCTCCTAGATATGAATTGCCTGATATACCTGAGGGTTACGTTATGGAGGGAGAGATAGCTGAGGATTTTCTTGCGTGTAAGGATGCCTATGACGCTAAGAAATTACTTCTCAAGTGGAAGGAAAAATCTCGTGAAGCTAGGATGAAAAATGACCCGAAGTTTGCCACTTCGCCTATCTTTGTCACCGATAAGGATTATGAATTCTCTATCGACCCTGAGATAATCTCTTTAGTTGAATCTGATCCTTTTTCACGGTTATGAGTCTGAGACGGTCATATCCCATCTTGCCAAACTATTCGAAATAGCCAACCTATTCACTAATGAGGAGAAGATCCGCGACTATTATATCCTTAAGTTGTTTCCATTCTCTCTAAAGGATGACGCTAAAGCCTGGTTCACCTCTCTTGCTCCTGGATGTGTGCGTAGTCCCCAGGAGATGGTCTATTACTTGTGTGAGAAATATTTCCCTGCCCATAAGAAGCAAGCTGCCTTGCAGGAAATATACAACTTTGCTCAACTCCAAGAAGAGAGTCTTCCACAAGCTTGGGGGAGGCTCGTCCAGCTACAGAATGCTTTGCCTGATCACCCTTTTAAGAAGAACGAGATACTTGATATCCTCTATAACAGACTTACCGATGCCTCTAGAGACCACCTAGATAGTTGTGCCGGTTGTGTTTTTAGGGAACAAACTGTAGAACAAGCTGAGACCCTACTGAATGACCTCTTGATCAACGATAATGCTTGGACTATTCCCGAACCACCTCCTAAGCCAACTCCTAAGAAAAGAGGTATTCTATTCCTCAGTCCCGAAGATATGCAAGAAGCTAAGAAATCTATGCAAGAGAAAGGCATTAGATCTGAAGATGTCAAAAATCTACCACCTATCGAAGAGATCCATGGTCTCGATAACCCGATACACGTAATAGAAGTGAATTCTCTGCGTAGATTTGATGAGAGTGATATTCCTTTTGATAAACCTGCTAGCCTATGCTTTGATGAATTTGACAATTTGTTGCCAAACAACAGAGTTTCAATGATTATGTTAGCAGACATTTGGAACAAAGTGCTCGTATGCTTAGCCATTTAAGTGCTTATGTAGACAGAAATGTCAATGCTCTGAAGCTTCTGAGTAAACATGCCTCTATGATTAATACTCAGGTAGAACAAGTACTTAAAGCTCAGAATGACTTGCTCAATGAATTAAGTGACAACTCTGTCAGAGTCATTACTAGAGGAGGCAAAATAACTCAGGAACCTTTGTATCCTGAAGGTCATCCTAAGAGAATTGATCAAGACTCAAGGAATCAATGCTGGTACACCTAGTCATCCTAAGGAGAAGAAGAAGGATGATAGAAACCTACATGCCAGTTCACCAAATACTATCACACCTGAAGAACCTAATGATATCTCTGCGTCTCATGCGGAAATACAATCAGGTGATGAACATGAACCTGGTGACAATGTGGACACTGATGTTCATAATAATGCTCAACCTAGCCATGATGAGGATGTGGAGATTGAACCTACGGTTAATCCTGATAATCAACAACCTAAGAGATATGACAAGAATGACTTTACTGCTAGGTAGCATGGTAAAGAAAGAGATCCATGGGTTCAGAGACCTATGCCCTTTCCTCCTAAGCCATCCAAGAAAAAGGATGATGAGGATTTTGAGCGCTTCATTGAGATGATAAGACCCGTCTTTCTACACATGCGGTTAACTGATATGCTCAAGAAACATCGCAGGGGCTGTTATAGATTGCAACAAAGGCAATGTCACTTTCCATGTCAACGGTAATGAGCACACAGTGCACTTTCCGAAGAAACGATATCCAGTACATTGCATCAATGCTATCGAAAAGACTTCATCGATTCTTATTGGGAGCTTTGAATGCCCTATTCCTCGTGTCAAGATGAAGTATGATTTGCTTGTTGGGTAGATTCATATCCCCATTGAGGTAACTTAGTGGCTATTCGAAAATTCTCCGTTCTCTCTTGCGATTCGAGAAGGTTTTGTCATAAGGACTTGATCAACCCCATTGACGAATTTCTTCCGATGACCATGAAACGGATGAATCAGAGAGTCAAATACCTCTGTTTTGAGTCTTCATTTTCTGTTGCTTAGAACAAAAATGATAGAATTAGTTTAGTTTTTCCTGTTTTCTGTTTTAGCGTCCCGGAGAAAAATACCTCGAATATAAAAGTTCTCCGATGGTCCTGAAAATTTAGTATGATTTTTTCTGGAATTTTTGAAAATTTCTGGGCCTGAGAGCTGGTCAGGGGGCCTGACCACTGGGCCACAAGCCCCCCCACCGCCACCTACCCCCCTGGTGGCGGGGTGCAAGCTTGTGGGTCCCACCGGCACCCCCTCCACACATTACAGCTCTCAGCCTCTTCTTCTACCTCCAGAAAAAATTGTTTCGCAGCTCAAACTCGTGTTCTTGCTCATTTGGTTGTGATTTTCGATCTCCTTGCTCAAAGCACCAATCTCCGAACTGTTTTGGGGAAATTACTCCTTGGTAAGTGACTCCTCGATTGGTCCAATTAGTTTTTGCTCTAGTGGTTATCCTTCGCGAATTCTTGCTACCTTGGTGACCCTGTTCTTGAGCTTGAAAGGTTGATTTTAGCTGGTCCCAAGTAGTTTTAGCGCGTGATACGGTCTCTAGGCACTAGTAGGAGTAGTTGCTACAAGCTGTGGTGGGTCTTTGTTCACTTTTCTCTTGAACTTCAAAAATTTCAGCAAAAGCAAATTATGTTCAGGAGGAAGTTTCATGTTGGTTCCTCAAGTAAGAAGGGTCCTCATCTCTCCTTTCGGGAGCCCGAACCTTTTCAACTAAGGGACGCACCGGTGCAACCATGTGAATGGCCTTCCGATGAGTTCATGATCGAAGCAGGCTTCAAGGATGAGTTTGATGCACTTGTCTGCAATGCCGGGTTAGAAGAATTCCTCTCAGATAAATGTGAACAGTATGCTATGCTCACTGCCTCTTTCGTGCGTAGATTTAAATTTTTAGTTGGCCGTGAATCATCCATACTGTTTGATCTGTACGATAAATCCTATACCATGGGTTTGGAGGATTTCAATAGGATTTGCAAGATACCCGATGGAGGTAGTGTTAATGATCCTCCTAAGTCTTCGGTAAGAGACTTTGTCTCCAGTATAACTGTCGGAGAAACCAGAGATATCATGCAAGCCACCATAGGAAGCATCCATTTCCCTGCCTTGCACTACCTTGCCCTCTTCATAGGTAGGTGCATTAACGGCAAGGGTGCACATTGTCACCTATGCGCTTCCAACCTTAGTATCCTTAAGAGCGCAGTAACAGGTGACAAGAGCTTCAACATGGGAGCTATTATAGCAAGGAGGCTGAATAAAAATGCCAGCGAGGGGATTTCTTTGGTGGAGTTTATGCTACACGCTTAGCAAATTTTCTTGGGGTATCCATCCGTCCAGAAGACCCTCCTCTCCGTACAGCCTACCTTGATCGTGTCGCTCAAACACGCTACCAGTTCCTTGAGAGAGATCATGGATCTCTTCTATACCGCTTGATATTTAACCGGTAGCGTGTTTTCCATATTACCCTTCCTGCTCCTACTTTCTTTGACTTTCAGTTTAAACAAAGATACTACATAACCATAGGAGAGGCTGGGGAGTATGAGAGGGAGGCGACGGCTGCTCGACTTCGTGAGGTAGCTATTCAGGCAGTGGTTGCAGCACTCCCGTATAACACCCATTATGACTTTGGGTTTCGCCAGGATCATCCATGGGAGTAGATCAAGCTAGGCCAAAACCCAGAGCTTGGGGGAGTACGTGTTCTCACCGACTTTACATTCATGCTTATGCTTTCACTTTGTTAGCCGGTGTTTACATTTTGCCACTGTATTATCCATGCTACTGTCTCTTCGTTTTCTTGTTTTCTTGTTTTGTGTCCTTTTGAGAAAACCCAAAAAGATTTTTCTTTCTTCTTTTTCTTGTTGGGAGCTTTCCCGTGTAAATAGCTTTCTTTTTCTTTGTGTCAAGGTAGAAGATATTGGTTACAATGCTTATTGCTTCTTGCATGATTACCTATTTAGCTTTCAAAGAGCCATATTACTTTGTCTTCTCCTCTGTGTTTGCCTGCAGATTCAGCTTAGTCCAATGTGCTTATTATCGTTTACATCGTTCGATCATGCAAATGAAAGGCAACAATGATGGTATATGATGAAGTGACTGAGACTGAAAAGCTGGTATGAACTCTGTCTATTTTGTTTTTGTAAATATGACTAGCTTGTCGACCCAGATTTAGCTTTGTTGTGAGAGAACCATGTTTGCAATGACAACTTAGAGATCATAGTTTTTGATGCCATGCTTATTTAGCTGAGAGCTTATAATGGTTTGTCTTGATTGCCAACATAGATTTTGAGATGACCGTGATGTAGTATGATAGGATGGTATTCTCCTTTGAATGTTTCAAGTGGCTTGACTTGGCGCATGTTCATGCATGTAGTTGAAACAAAATCAACATATCCTCTATGTTGTTCGTGTTCATGGTGATTTATATCCTGTTCATGCTTGCATTCAATGTTAGTCAAACTCATTGCATCTTGATGACTGTTGTCGCTCTCTAGTTGGTCTCTTCCCAGTTTTTTGCTAGCCTTCACTTGTACTAAGCGGGAATACTGCTTGTGCATCCACTTCCATAAACCCAAAAGTTTTTCCATGAGAGTCCACCATACCTACCTATTTGTGGTATCTACCTGCCGTTCCAAGTAAATTTGCATGTGCCACTCTCTAGACCTTCAAGAAATAATCTGTTTTGCATGCCCGAACCGCTCATGTGGTGACAGAGGGCTATTGGTATCTTCCATGCTAGGAGTGCTATCCTCGACATGTGTTTATTCACACTCATTCACGAGAAAGGGGCCGGTATTTGGATGCCCAGTTCCACGCTTAAATCGAAAGCATAACTGTAAAACAAGACTCCCCCCGGATTGATGTTAGTATGGACGGTACCCGAGGATTCGGCTAGCCGTGGAGTGTGATTGATTGGTGGTGGGGGAGTTAAAACTTTACTTTTCTGTTTGGGAACCGCCTATAGCATGAGTAGCATGGAAGATATTGAGAACTCTTGGCCATTGCGTTGCCAATGAAAGCATCCCATCCAAAATTATTATCTCTGTTTTCAAAGCTTGAGCTCTGGCACATCTGTAAATCAATGCTTCCCTCTACGAAGGGCCTGTCTATTTATTTTCATGTCGAATCATCCTCCTCTTATATAAGCACCAATTAGAGAGCACCCCTGTCATTTTTATGCTTTGCTTTTGATTGATATTGAGTATATATGACTATGACTGGATCTTCATTCCTATGAATTACAATGTTTAGTCAGCCCTTGAACTTTGAAAGTGCTCTGCATTTATGTTTTGCGGTCTCAGAAAGAGCTAGCGAGATACCACCTATTCATATTGCTTCATGCTTGTTTTGATTGAAGTGTTGGTATTTGGAACTCATTATTATTTGCTCGTTAGCTGATTATGCCATTGATATTAGTTTACCGTGAGACCTTTGTGTCATTTGCTTATGTGGTTAACTTGTGATCTTGCTGAAATTTTGGTTATGAGTTAGACATAGTTGCAACAACAAGATCAAACAGAGTTTGTCAAAGTTCTTCTTTCTCTCTCAGTTTGTCAACTGAGTTGCTTGAGGACAAGCAAGGTTTTAAGCTAGGGGGAGTTGATACGTCTCCAACGTATCTACTTTTCCAAACCCTTTTGCCCTTGTTTTGGACTATAATTTGCATGATTTGAATGGAACTAACCTGGACTGACACTGTTTTCAGCAGAATTGCCTTGGTGTTATTTTTGTGCAGAAATCAAAGTTCTCCAAACGTCCTGAAAATTTACGGGGAGCAGTTTTGGAAAATATCAAAAATATCTGCGCCAAGTTCCACCTCAGGGGGTGGGCCAGTGGGCCACAAGCCCCTGCTCCGCCACCACCCCCCTGGTGGCGGTGGGCAGGCTTGTGGGGCCCACAGGCACCTGCCGCCCCCAACTCCAGCTCTATAAGTTGCCTTTCGTCCTAGAAAAAATAAAAAAGAGAAGTTTTCGTCGCGTTTTCGATACGGAGGCGCCGCCACCACCTGTCCTTCATCTGGAGGGCAGATCTGGAGTCCGTCTTGGGCTCCGGAGAGGGCAAATCGTCGCCATCGTCATCATCAACCTTCTTCCCTCTCCAATTCCATGAAGCTCTTCGTCGTTCGTGAGTAATCTATTTGTAGGCTCGTTGGGCGGTGATGAGTAGGATGAGATCTATCATGTAATCGAGTTAGTTTTGATGGGGATTGATCCCTAGTATCCACTATGTTCTGAGATTGATGTTGCTACTACTTTGCCATGCTTAATGCTTGTCACTAGGGCCCGAGTACCATGATTTCAGATCTGAAATTATTATGTTGTCACCAATATATGTGTGTTTTAGATACGATCTTGCAAGTTGTAGTTACCTACTATGTGTTATGATCCGGCAACCCCGGAGTGACAATAACCGGAACCACTCCCAGTGATGACCATAGTTTGAGGAGTTCATGTGTTCACCAAGTTCTAATGTGTTGGTCCGGTTCTTTATTAAAAGGAGAACCTTAATATCCCATAGTTTCCTTTAGGACCCCGCTGCCACGGGAGGGATGGACAATAGATGGCATGCAAGTTCTTTTCCCTAAGCACGTATGACGACACACGGAATGCACGCCAACATCACATTGACGAACGGGAGCTAGCCACTTATCTCTCGGTGTTATAGTTGTTGCATGATGAATATCATCCAAACAAATCACCGACCATTGCCTACGAGTTTGTCCTACTGCTGCTAGTACTGTTGCTACTGTTGTTACTTGTTTTGCTCTGCTGCTACTACTACTGTTGCTATTGCTGTCACTTGTCCTACTGCTGCTACTACTGTTGCTACTGCTGTTACTTGTTTTTCTCTGCTGCTACTACTGTTGCTACTGCTGTTACTTGTCTTGCTCTGTTGTTACTGTTGCTACTACTGTCGCTTGCTACTGTTGCTACTTGCTACTACTGTCACTACTGCTGTTCCTTGCCACTGCCATTGCTCGTTACACTGCTACTACGTGCTACACTGTTGGTTCACCTACCGTTGACGGGAATTGAAAACTTTTGTTAACGCGGCAACGAAGGCGCCATTGATACAATCGTTAGGAATAGTCTGTCGTCAAACACATCGTTTCTGACACCGTCGTTATCATATTACTTTGATGTTATTACTGTGCTTGCAGATACTAATCTTTCAGGTGTGGTTGAATCTGACAAATTCAGTTGCTAATACTTGAGAGTATACTCTCACCTCCTGACTGGCTTGTCAACAAATTGGGTCGAATACTCTACCCTCGAAAACTGCTGCGAACCCACACGCTGGTGGGCCATCAACAACATTCTTCCAGTTTCATTGCCGGGGAGTGCTAGCAGCATTCTTTCTGTGCCGTTGCAGGAGAAGGTTTGTTGTCATAAGCATTCGTCTAGCTAACACTAGAGATTGCAGGATCAACACTTTTCTGGCGCCATTGCTAGGGAAGCACAGCTGACGTGACGCCTCCACACTCATCGGACCGCACACATCGGTATGTATGATCTCCAAGAAGTCACTTGCATGCTCCATTGTTCCGGAGAACGGAGTCTTAGTCATCTTGCCCATGAGGCATGGTTCGCACGTGTCAAGTGATTCAAAATCAAGTGACTCCAAAAGTCCATCGGAGTGGAGTTTCTTCATGCGTTTTACACCAATATGACCTAAGCGGCACTGCCACAAAAATATGGCGTTGTCATTGTTAACTCTACATCTTTTGTTCTCAATGTTATGTATATGTGTATCATCGCTATCAAGATCCAATATGAACAATCCTCTCACATTGGGTGCATGACCATAAAAGATATTACTCATAGAAATAGAACAACCATTATTCTCTGACTTAGACGAGTAACCGTCTCGCAATAAACAAGATCCACATATAATGTTCATGCTTAACGTAGGCACTAAATAACAATTATTTAAGTACATAACTAGTCCTGATGGTAACTGAAGTGAAATTGTGCCGATGGCGATTGCATCAACCTTGGAACCATTTCCCACGCGCATCGTCACTTCATCCTTCGCCAGCCTTTGTTTATTCCGTAGTTCCTATTTCGAGTTGCAAATATGAGCAACAGAACCGGTATCGAATACCCACGCACTACTACGAGAACTAGTTAAGTACACATCAATAACATGTATATCAAATATACCTGATTTTTTCTTGGCCGCCTTCTTATCAGCCAAATATTTGGGGCAGTTGCGGTTCGAGTGACCCAGTCCCTTGCAATAATAACACTCTGTTTCAGGCTTAGGCCCAGCCTTGGGTTTCTTCGTCGGATTGGCAACAGGCTTATTGCTCTTCTTGGAGTTACCCTTCTTGCCTTTGCCGTTTCTCTTGAAACTAGTGGTCTTATTAACCATCAACACGTGATGCTCTTTCCGGAGTTCTCACTCTGTGACTTTCAACATCGCGAATAACTCGTCGGGTGACTTGTTCATCCCTTGCATGTTATAGTTCAACACAAAGCTCTTGTAGCTTGGTGGCAGTGATTGAAGAATTATGTCTTCTTGCGGGAGTTCAATATCTAGCTCAGCTAGACGGTTTGAGTACCCAGACATTTTGAGTACATGTTCACTGACACACGAATTCTCCTCCATCTTGCAAGCATAGAATTTATCGGAGGTCTCATACCTCTCGATCTGGGTGTTCTTCTCAAAGATAAACTTCAACTCCTGGAACATCTCATATGCTCCATGACGCTCAAAGCGACATTGAAGTCCCGGCTCTAAGCCATACAAGACTGCACATTGAACTACTGAGTAGTCCTCCTTACATGTTAACCAGGCGTTCTTAACATCTTGGTCAGCCGTAGCGGGTGGTTCATCTCCTAGCGCAGCATTGAGGACATAATCGTTCTTCCCAGCTTGCAGGAGCAACTTATGATTATGAGCCAAGTCTACAAAGTTGCTTCCATCATCTTTCAACTTAGCTTTCTCTAGGAACGTATTAAAATTCAGGGTGACTATCGCGTGAGCCATTGATCTACAACACAAATTTTGCAAAGTGGACTTAGACTATGTTTAAGATAATTAGAGTTTAACTAATCAAATTACTAATAAACTCCCACTCAAAAAGTCATCTCTCTTGTCATTTGAGTGGTACATGATCCAAATTCACTAACTCAAGTCCGATCATCACGTGAGTTGAGAATAGTTTCACTGGTAAGCATCTCTATGCTAATCATATCAACTATACGATTCATGCTTGACCTTTTGGTCTCATGTGTTCTAAGGCCATGTATGCACATGCTAGGCTCATCAAGTTTAACCTGAGTGTAACGCGTGTGCAACTGTTTTGCACCCGTTGTATGTGAACGTTGAGTCTATCACACCCGATCATCACGTGGTGTCTCGAAACAATGAACTGTCGCAACGGTGCACAGTCGGGGAGAACACAATTTCATATTGAAATTTTAGTGGGAGATCACCTTATAATGCTACCGTCGTTCTAAGCAAAATAAGTTGCATAAAAGGATTAACACCACATGCAATTCATAAGTGACATGATATGGCCATGATCTTGTGCTTCTTGATCTCCATCACCAAAGCACCGACATGATCTTCTTGTCACCGGCGCCACACCATGATCTCCATCAACGTGCCACCATCGAGGTTGTCGTGCTATCTATGCCATTACTACTAAAGCTACGACCTAGCAATATAGTAAACACATCTGCAAACACAAATGTTTAAATACTACCCTATGGCTCGTGCCGGTTGTCGTAGCATCGACGTGCAAGTCGACATTAACTATTACAACATGATCATCTCATACATCCAATATATCACATCACGTCATTGGCCATATCATATCACAAGCATACCGTGCAAAAACAAGTTAGACGTCCTCTAATTTTTTGTTGCATGTTTTACGTGGCTGCTATGGGTATCTAGTATGATCGCATCTTACTTACGCAAAAACCACAACGGAGATGTGCAAATTGCTATTTAACCTCTCCAAGGACCGCCTCGGTTAAAAACAATTCAACTAAAGTTGAAGAAACAGGCACCCGCCAGTCATCTTTATGCAACGAGGTTGCATGTCAATCGATGAAACTAGTCTCTCGTAAGCGTACGTGTTATGTCGGTCCGGGCCGCTTCAATCCAACAATACCGCCGAATCAAGAAAAGACTAAGGAGGGCAGCAAATCGAACATCACCATCCACAAAACCTTTTGTGTTCTACTCGAGATAACATCTATGCATGAAACTAGCTCATGATGCCACTGTTGGGGAACGTTGCATGGGAAACAAAAAAATTCCTACGCACACGAAGACCTATCATGGTGATGTCCATCCATGAGAGGAGATTAGATCTACGTACCCTTGTACATTGCTCAGCAGCAAGCATTAAGAAACGCGGTTGATGTAGTGGAACGTCTTCATGATCCATCCCTCGAACCATCCCACAAACCATCTCGCGATTCGTCCCACGATCCTTCTCGATCTAGTGCTGAACGGACGACACCTCCGCGTTCAGCACACGTACAGCTCGACGATGATCTCGGCCTTCTTGATCCAGCAAGCAAGACGGGGACGTAGATGAGTTCTCCCGTAGCGTGACGACGCTCCGGTGGTGGTGATGATCTACTCCTGCAGGGCTCCGCCCGAGCTCCGAAGAAATCCGATCTAGAGGTAAAACTATGTGGAATAAGCTAGAGTTGCACGTGGCAAAGTTGTGTCTCAAAAAGCCCTAAACCACCAATATATATAGGAGGAGGGTAGGGGCTAGCCTTGGGGCACAAGGGCCCCAAGGGTGCGCCGGCCGCCGGGGACGAGGACTCCTCCTCCAATTCGGTTTGGGAAGGAGGAGTCCTGCTCTTCCTTCCCACCTCCCTCTTTCCTTTTTTTCTTCTTTTCCTTTGGTATTTTTACATGTGGCACCATAGCCCTCTTGGGCTGACTCCACCAGCCCACTAAGGACTTGGTGCGCCACCCTAAGGCCTTGGGCTCACTCTCGAGTAGGTGGGCCCCTCCCGGTAAACACCCGGAACCCATTCGTCACTCCCGGTACACTACCAGTAATGCCCGAAACTTTTCTGTGACCAAATGAAACCATCCTATATATAAATCTTCGCCTCCGGACCATTTCGGAAACCCTCGTGACGTCTGTGATCTCATCCGGGACTCCGAACAACATTATGTAACCACACATATAACGCAACTATACTAAAACATCATTGAACCTTAAGTGTGGCAACCCTGCGGGTTCGAGAACTATGTAGACATGACCCGAGACCCTCCTCGGTCAATATCCAATAGCGGGACCTGGATGCCCATACTGGATCCTACATATTCTTCGAAGATCTTATCGGTTGAACCTTAGTGCTAAGGAATCATATAATCCCGTATGTCATTCCCTTTGTCCTTCGGTATGTTACTTGCCCGAGATTCGATCGTCGGTATCCGCATACCTATTTCAATCTCGTTACCGACAAGTCTCTTTAATCGTTCCGTAATACAAGATCCCGTGACTTACACTTAGTCACATTGCTTGCAAGGCTTGTGTGTGATGTTGTATTACCGAGTGGGCCCCGAGATACCTCTCCGTCACACGGAGTGACAAATCCCAGTCTTGATCCATACTAACTCAAAGGACACCTTCGGAGGTACTTGTAGAACACCTTTATAGTCACCCAGTTACGTTGCGATGTTTGATACACACAAGGTATTCCTCCGGTGCCAGTGAGTTATATGATCTCATGGTCATAGGAATAAATACTTGACACATAGAAAACAATAGCAATAAAATGACACGACAATATGCTATGTTCATAGTTTGGGTCTAGTCCATCACACGATTCTCCTAATGATGTGATCCAGTTTATCAAGTGACAACACTTGCACATAGCCAGAAAACCTTGGCTATCCTTGATCAACTGGCTAGCTAACTAGAGGCTTGCCAGGGATATTGGTTTGTCTATGTATCCACACATGTATCTATGTTTTCATTCAATACAATTATAGCATGGATAATAAACGATTATCTTTGTAATAGGAAATATAATAATAACTTTTTATCATTGCCTCTAGGGCATATTTCCAACACCAAATCTGTGCAGATAAGGACCTCAATTATATCCCATTTTTTAAATGCAAGACCTTAGGTCACTATGCTAATATGTGCTCAGGAAGGAAGCAGGAAACCCAAGGAGCAAAAGCAAACACCAAGAAGCCTCGAGACTTGTCGGAAGTCAATTGTTTTTGTTGCAAGGAAGCACGACATTATGCTAGTAAATGTCCACGGGGGAAGAAAGCTAAATGGAGTAGTTAAGTTTTGACAATGGGAATAAGTGTAACATAAAGCACTCTTGTTTTCATGAGATATTGGAGTTGAATTTTGTAATGGAAGTCTCTGAAGTTGTAATAACTTCATGGATCAATGCAATTTATTGTGTCATGATTTCCTATGTTGAATTGTATGAGTTGTTTCTCTATGAGCAAAGATCTCTGGCCATTTTCGAGGATATGAGAAAATATGGTCTATGCAGGCATTCGTATCCTTCATTTTAAGTGTGGTTGTACTAGGTAAAAACCAGAAGGACCAAGGAATACAGAAATATCATTCCAGCTAAGGAGTGTTTGGATAAATGAATACAGGTAATGGTGGATCATATCAAACTATGGGGATGACAACAGTTGAGATAATGTACCTTGGAATGGGAAAAAAATTGAGGAGAGATTGAATATGATGAACCAACACTTTTATTGGTAAACACACCAATGGAAAGGATAAATGTATTCAATGAATACAACCTGTACCAAGGATGCATCCCAAAATTTTCATGAAGGTTGCCCCAAGAGCATGAAGGAATAAGCTATGATGGATCAACAAACGTTTTCTTAGGAGGATACGAAAAACCTGAGAGTTGTGAAGAAACGATAGATGTTTGTTCAGCTTGTAGAATCAATGGATTTATCCAAACTTCGTTCTTGGACAAGAGAAATTCTGCAACGCTTGTGAGGATGCGCGAGTGTTAGAATACGAGATTCGCTAAACCTTATACAGAGTAATGATTTGGGTGCGGAATGGATTGATCACCATGACGACTTACTCTTATCATTCTCTTGCTATTCGGGATGGTAAATCTAAGAGACTTACCCATAGCGAGAGACGACGTTCTTTGAAGCTTTTGTTTAAACCTTAGAATGGTATGATGAAAGCCCCATGTATATGGCAATTGTTGTCACGCGCAGGAAATTTTACGGTGAGGATGAAGCCAAGATCTTTCTCACTACAGGATAACAACAAATGGTAGACCACCATGAGAATCATCGATGGGTTATTTAGAATGATCACGAGACTTGTTAGTTAAGAAGACCCAGTGCCGGAAGAAGCTTATATCAACGAAAGAACACCAGATTTTGAGGGAAACATTATGAATATAATGGAAGAGCATCACCAAAGGAGTTACCATGAAGAATGTGAGGAGCCGGATGCCAAGACCCCAGAGGATTGTTAAAAATTGAAGGGACCGGTAACTCTCATTTTAAGTGTGGTAGCACCCCACTTTGTAGGAGATTGGATTTGTTAGAAGACCCCCAAACCTTCACATTTTCTTCCTAGCCTCTTCGAATCTCGAGGACGAGATTCATTTTAAGTGTGGTAGGTTTGTAACATCCCAAACTTTGGAATGTTACATAAATAATTGAATGATTGATTGTTCGAATGAATTTGAGTGAAATTTGAAACTTTTTGAAACTTTTGAATGAGAGGGAATAAAAATGACTTTCACTTTTGATTTTGAATTCAATTTCATCCAATCCAAACCATTGAGAGAAGATGACATGACTTCTTCAAAATAATGGATTTGAAAAGTGGAATTGAAAACTATTGAAATTTTTCTGTTTAATACTTGGTCCTATTTTAAAAGTTTAAATGAATTCAAATTACCTTGCCCAAATTCAAAAAAAAACGAGAGGACGAACATGACCCTCCATGGCAGGGTATTTTTGTGAATTTATTTGAGCCATACAACCCAAGGGGTTATTTGAAAAATATTTACAAAAAGAAAATAGACCAATTTAGGGATTTTCTGAAAAACATTTTTTTGAAGTATTTATTTTGGCCGTGGAAAAATGTTTATCTTATTTGATTTTTTTCTGATAATTTTGATATATAATACTCCTATATTTGGAGTTAGTTTATTTTCCTTTTTTGTTTTACTTTCCTGTTTTCAAATAAAAGGAATAAATTGCTTTAAAAGGAAAACCATTGCGGCCCACTTGGAAGGTTTGGGCCGAGCTAACCTGTGATCGGATCCGAATCCTTTCGGATCGGCCGCCCGATCCACTTGCCCCTCTCTCCCTCCCGCTCACACCCCTGGCCCATCGATCGACCGAACCCCATGTGGGTCATCTCCTTCCTTCCTCCCCTCCACCTTCCTTCGCGGGTGACCACACCGGATCTGAGCCGATCCACTCCTTCTCCCCTTCCTATCCCCATCCCCGAGGCCCTATTTAAGCCCTTTCCCCGCACCCTGTTTCATCCCTAAAAGCCTCCAACCCTGCACCACAGCCATCGCGTCCACCTCGATGGAGTTCGGCCACCTCCCAAAGCTCCCCAAGCTCGAGCAGCTCGCCTCCAACAACTTCGAGCCCCTCCGCCATCACAGGTCGACACGGAAGCGCTTCCGCATTCGCCTGGCGCCCTCTCCCTCGCCGGGGACCGTGGAACACCATCCCCGAGCACCACCGCGCCTCTGCCTCACCGGAGTCCACTATCGCCGGCGACTCCCCGCATTATGAGCTCTCTCCCTCCCCTCGCCCGTCTGATCCTCTATCAACGTACGTGATTAGATCACTTACTGAGCAAAACGTTTTATCCTAGCGTGTGGCCGTTTGCTCCTTTAGCTACCGCATGCACGCCCGTTAGCCAATCAGTAGACGCCACGCGTACACTATCCGTTAGATAGGTTTTCTTTTTATTTTAGTTTCTGTTTAAAAACAGAATGTGTGTCTGTTTTAGATATTCATTATCTCTTGGGATTTTTAGTGTTTTAATTTGATTATTTTGCATTCTGTCACAAATTTTGTCTAGTTTCTATACATATAAAGTTTAACCATGTTTGAATAATTTAAATTTAAATTCGAACATATTTGATTCAAAACTTTTTTCTAAATATCTTGAGTTTTAAAATAGGTTTTGAGTTGATTCTTTTTGCTACTCGTCACTAGTGATCCTATTTATCAGTAGGTATAATTTCATATTTCTTAGAGTATTTTAAATTAAAGTTTTAAGCAAAACAGGATCTGTTTTGGTTCTTTTTAGGAGCTTTGCTATTTCTTTTGTTTTAATTGTTTTAATTTGTTTTCTATTTTACTTGTGACAAGTTATATTTTGTTTTTTGTTAGTTAACAACAGCTTTTCAAGAGCAACAAGAATTTAGTTTATTTATTTTTATTTGATAGCATGAAATCAATTCTAGTTCTATAATAACTTGCAAATTGATTTCATTGCTAGTTTGATTTCCTATTTGAAAATACTTTCAAATAATATTGTCTTGTATGTTTTACTTCTGTTAAATTTAGTTTATATCAGAAACAATTTGTATTAGAGTTGAAATTGTTTTTGATTTAATTCAAGTTAACCTTGTTTAGTTCATAAGAAGAGTTTAACAACAACTTTTCAATTAGTTCCTTTTGCTAATAAGATTTATGAAAAAAAATACTTTTGTTATCTTAGTTGTTTTATATTTTTGTTTTCTCTTATTTTACAATTTTAGTGTTTTCCTTGTTGTTAAGTTTAATTAGGACAAAAACTATTTTGTGTTGTTGTAGTAGAAGACTCCATAGTTTTCTCTGAAGTTTCCTTTGGATTCTTATTTGATCTTTCTTATTTTATTGCAATTGATGTTTGTTATATTGATTGTTAGGATGATTGATAGTATGATTGCTTATGTGAATACTATGTTTGATTATATAGATTTCATCGGAGAGTGACAAATAGTTCTACCAAGTTATTTCCTGTGAGTGATATTTATCTTCATCAACCTCGCCAGTCAAGTTCACGTTGATCATGTTTTTACCTATGGTGTTATTGCATTAGTTCAACCTTCTCCACCCATTGCATTCAAAGTAGGTACTTGGAAATTTGTTTCTTGATGTAGTATCATGTGGTAGGCACCCATCAACCCTTGTTACTTCGGCCAGGACGCTATTTTTATTTTTCTACGCTCCTAGTAGACAGGGTTTGGTTGAGTGTTTATCTTGAGTGTTGTGAGAAATAAATAATCAAGACCCGAAGACTTCAAGACTTTCAACACCGCATGATGCAATATACCTCTGGGTGAAGGATGGACTAGATGGGCACCCTGGAGAAACCAGTGGATGACCCAGGATGCATGGGGAAGCGCCATGACATCTTGCGGAAAGCTTCACCCAGGCACGAAGAGATGGATGGGTACTTCAAGACCCGAGGCTTACCTGCATAGCCACACGTCATTATGGGCTCTGGCTTGGTTGGACATCATGGTGACTCTAGACGGGCGGTGCTACGAGATGTAGAAGAACGGTAGGGTTGGATGGGCACCGACAGTCTCTCAGAGGAACCCTTTGGAAGACCATGTTTTGATCATCCGGTTCTCAAACACCCTGAAGTTTGAGTACTTCAAAGGAGGCGATAAAATCTTGTGGGGAACATGTGCAAAACTCTACAGAGTACTCAAACCTAATCGATTAGCCGTGTCCACGGTCATGGACAACTTGAGCCAAAGGAACTGAAGCTATCAGGAATTCTCAACACCAGTAACTTAATGATGTGGGTGTTATTGATAACTTGGGTATTATAAATGGTTGGTGGAACCTTCTCATTAACAACCAACTATGTAGTAAATTTTGCTTTTAGCCCCTCTCTTGTTGTAGGAAAAAAATTGCTTTACGCAAAACTAAAACTACAGCCCCACCTGCTATATATGCATATAGTATAGATGATATTTTCACCCCTCTCTTTTGTGACTTGTCGGCATATTCAATATGCTTACCTACACGGCTGCAATGTCTTATGTTGCAGATACTTTCTATGACGAGTAAGAGTACGATTGAGGGTTACGGTCTCCACTCAACCTACCGTTGGTGTTTATTGGGACTCCACTCCCTTTGACTAATTCCGCTGAGATTTTGAGGTATATATTAGTTTTACATTATTTACATGTGATTTCACTTTTATACATACATTGATGTACTATGGGTGTCAGCATACTGATCGAGGGATGGCACAGATACACAGAGGCTTGACTCGTTTTGAGTCGGGTCGCTACAGATATGGTATCACGGCACATGTTGACTGTAGGACGTGACCCAAGGAAATGGCTTAGAAATAGGAAGACCTTGATAGGAATAACTTTTGTTTTCACTACTATCGTACCTCTTAATTCTTTTACTAAACCTTCCCTATTTCAAACTATAGATGGAGAACTAAATTCTGAACAAAAGAGAGCACGATGAAGATGTTCTCGGAGGCCCGTTTCTCATGGAGCTGGTACAGATGATAAAGTTGTCGATACCTGAGATCAAGGTAACTAAGATGAAGTCTGGATTTTGGGGTGTCAAAACTAAAGTTTTTGGATGTAAAGAAGACCCCAAGACTGAAGACATCAACTATGGCACATTGACCCATGACTGTGATATGGGCATGAACACTAATGTTGATGATACTATCGCACGTTTGAGCTATCGTCATCGTGATGGAGCACACATCATCCTGATAGACGAACATAAGAGGAAGTTTTCACCATTTAATGGTGTATAATCAAGAACTGGATCATTATATCAAGAACCTTCAAATGGTCCTTTTCTTAGAATTATTTGAAACTCAAGGTAGCCAATGTGAAGGAACACGATCTCGAGATTCAGAAGCTTCGTCGAGACTTGAAGAATAGTTAGGCCATGGCACATGCTGATGATGTTGAAATTCAGAAGCTCAAGAGCCAACTCCTGGAACTACAAGGACGACATCGGAAACTCCGCGTCCACAGGGATAATCTGGCGGAAGAACTTGAGAAGATCAAACATGACCAGAAGAAGCCCAGTGATGATGAAGACATGATATGAGCTAGCTTAGTAGTAGCCCCACCATGAGAGATGAAAGTTATTGTGTATTGTGTGATCGACCATACCAACCTTATGTGGGTGGTGATACTATATTATTGATTGAACTTTATGAATGTGTGGACTTTTGTGTCTTTGAGTTGTTCGTTCCTTCCCTCTCTCTTTTACCCATCTCATCCCCAAAACCTAGGACCCAATAGATGGCGTATGAAATTGGACTAGTAATCTCCGGACCAATGACCCAGCTTGAGGCAGAAATATGGATTCAGAACATGGAGAACCATTTTGGTAGCAATTTGATTTCAAGGAAGTATGAGGTTCCACATGCTCTTCAGGACTTTACCCAAAGTGATGCTATCTGGTGGAAAATGCATCATGCCATACAAGGATTTAGTGGAGCGGAAACTTGGAACGAATTCAAGATGACCGATGCCTCGAGCCGCCCAAATCCACCTGCCAAAGCACCCGGACGACCGACACATTCTGGACGATAGTGCCTCAGACGATTGACACACCCGGAAATCCGACGCCACCTCGATCGAACCGTATCGTCGGACGTCCGAGACACTCAAGTCGTTCGGACCCTGCTGAGCCGTCGGATGACCATCGTCCTCCGGACTTTCAGAACCCCATGTGCACAGCCGTGGCTTTTGTCCTTGTATCTCTCTCCCACTTACCCCTTCGTGACTAGCACTATATATAATCCAACCTCACCTCCTTTCTAGCGTATGCAATGATTTAGCATCTAGTTGAGCATTGCTCCTTCCTCTACCTCCTCCCATGGAGATTCCTCCATGTGAGTAGACCATGTAGTGGATGTCAAGGCCCCTTGCGAGGGAAGATCCCCTAGTGGATTCAAGGCCCCATCGCCCCATGGGATTTGGGATGAACTCTACCATGTATCTTACTTTCCCTTTGTTTTTCATATACCCTTGTGGATCTTGTGTGTGGCGAGTCTAGTGGATGTGTGATTGGACTTGTTCTTGAGTGTTCTCTCTTGTGATTCTCCCTGTTCATCATCGTGACAAGATGATGAGGGGTTATTCCATCAATATGCTGCAACATGTAGACACCCACACCAGGATAAGAGTGATGGATCTGATTGTAGAGACAAGCAAGAGGACTGCTGCTGACGAGAATAGGTCATCTGGATACGCTCCATATATTCACATAATGATGAATTCCAAGGTTGGAAAGAGCATGTATCTACTTGATCGTAAACACCTACCACTCAAGCTAGAATTCGGTGATAATGTTGTTGTTATGGATCCAAGCCATCCCACTTCAGCTACAACACAGTCTGAGGTTGAGGCCACGGCCCAGGCAGAGGCAGCCAGATCCACTAGTGCTCGAGTGCTAAAAACGAAGAGCGACCAAATGGCATTTCTCATCAACACCATCCAAGGGATGAAGAAGGAGATCAGTGACATTTTGCTAAATCAGGAGAGCCTTTAGAGGATTGTGGAAACAAAGTTTCATGACCTGGATGTCAAGGTGACTGAGCTAACCACCACGGACAACGAGTTAAAGCAGGAGGTAGATACAGTGCTTGCTCCCACCTCTAGTGATGATGATGGCAGTCCACTCCAGAATCACACTCAGTTCAGGGCACATGTCAGATCTTCTTCCATGCTAGTCCTAGAGAGGAGACCCTTGATACGTCTCCATCGTATCTACTTTTCCAAACTCTTTTGCCCTTGTTTTGGACTCTAACTTGCATGATTTGAATGGAACTAACCCGGACTGACGCTGTTTTCAGCAGAATTGCCATGGTGTTGTTTGCAGAAATGGAAGTTCTCGGAACGTCCTGAAAATTTACGGAGAATATTTCTGGAAAATATGAAAGATACCTGCACAAAGATCCACCAGAGGGGATGGGTCAGTGGGCCACAAGCCCTGTTGCCGCGGCCCCCCTGGCCGCGGAAACCAAGCTTGTGGGGCCCACGTGGGTCTGCCGCCCCCAACTCCAGCTCTATAAATTCACTTTCGTCCCGAAAAAAATCAGGAGAGAAGATTTCATCGCGTTTGCGATACGGAGGCGCCGCCACATCCTGTTCTTCATATGGAGGACAGATCTTATGTCCGTTTTGGGTTCCGGAGAGGGGAAATCATCGCTATCATCATCATCAACCTTCTTCCCTCTCCAATTCCATGAAGCTCTTCATCGTTCGTGAGTAATCTATTCGTAGGCTCGCTGGGCGGTGATGAGTAGGATGAGATCTATCATGTCATCGAGTTAGTTTTGACGGGGATTGATCCCTAGTATCCACTATGTTCTGAGATTGATGTTGCTACTACTTTGCCATGCTTAATGCTTGTCACTAGGGCCCGAGTGCCATGATTTCAGATCTGAAATTATTATGTTGTCACCAATATATGTGTGTTTTAGATCCGATCTTGCAAGTTGTAGTTACCTACTATGTGTTATGACCCGGCAACCCCGGAGTGACAATAACCGGAACCACTCCCGGTGATGACCATAGTTTGAGGAGTTCATGTGTTCACCAAGTGCTAATGCGTTGTTCCAGTTATTTATTAAAAGGAGAACCTTAATATCCCGTAGTATCCTTTTGGACCCCGCTGCCACCTGAGGGATGGACAATAGATGTCATGCAAGTTATTTTCCCTAAGCACGTATGACGACACACGGAATGCATGCCTACATCACATTGACGAACGGGAGACTGTTGCATGATGAATATCATCCAAACGAATCACCGACCCATTGCCAACGAGTTTGTCCTACTACTTCTGTTACTACTGTTGCTGCTGCTATTACTTGTTTTGGTCTGCTGCTGTTACTTGTTTTGCTCTACTGCTGTTACTTGCTAATGTTGCTACTTGCTACTGCTGTCACTATTGCTGTTCCTTGCCACTGCTGTTACTCGTTACACTGCTGCTACCTGCTAGAATACTTTTTCTCGCGCCGTTGACAGGAAAGAATATTTTCCGTCCACGGTCAACTTCTGGCGCCATTGATACAACCGTTAGGAATAGTCTGCCATCAACAGATCGTTTCTCGCACCGTTGTTATCATACTACTTTGCTGCTGATACTTTGCTTGCAGATACTAATCTTTCAGGTGTGGTTGAATCTAACACATTCAGCTGCTAATACTTGAGAGTATCCTTTCACTTCCTGACGGGTGAACCAACAAATTTGGGTTGAATACTCTACCCTCGAAAACTGCCGCGAACCCACGCGCTAGTGGGCCATTGCAAGACAATTGCTAATTGTTCAGCAACTGGGAGCAGTTTTGGCTCTGTTGTCGGGGAGGCATCAAGACAGGAACACGTCAACAGCATTTGTCTAGTGCCATTGCCGGGGACTGCTAGCAGCATTTTTTCTGGCGCCGTTGCCGGGGAAGGGATTGCTATATTCTCTGAGTCACTTGGGATTTATATCTGTTGATCACTATGAAGAATCTGAAAGATCCAAAAATTAAAGTCTTGCCCTCAACTACGAGGGGGGGTAAGGAACTGGCATCTAGCTCTGCACTTGATTCACCTTCAGTTATGAGTAAATTTGCGACATCACCTCCTGCTAGAAATCTTGATATGTCGCCTGTGCTTGATGGTGCTAGAGATGCTATGCCTGATACTGCTAGAGATGCTATGTCTGATACTGCTAGAGATGCTATGCCTGATACTGCTAGAGATGCTATCTTGATACTGCTTTTCCTGATAATGCTAGAGATGCTATTTTGCCAGATGATGCTATGCCTGATACTGCTAGAGATGCTATGCTTGATACTGCTTTGCCTGATGATGCTAGAGATGCTATTTTGCCTGATGATGCTATGCCTGATACTACTAGAGATACTACTTTTCCTGGTATGCCACTAGGGGTATTCCTTGATGCTCATATTGCTAGAGTTACTGCCAATGCTCGTGATGCTTCTGAAACTACCGATACTATTGAGATAGAACCTGCTTTTGCTCCTACTAGATCTAGCTCTCCTAGATATGAATTGCCTGATATACCTGAGAGGTACGTTATGGAGGGAGAGATAGGTGAGGATTTTCTTGCGTGTAAGGATGCTTATGACGCTGAGAAATTACTTCTCAAGTGGAAGGAAAAAGCTCTGAAAGCTAGGAGGTAATACGACCCGAAGTTTTCCACTACACCTATCTTTATCACCGATGAGGATTATGAATTCTCTGTCGACCCTGAGATAATCTCTGTAGTCGAATCTGATCCTTTTCACGGTTATGATTCTGAGACGGTCGTAGCCCATCTTACCAAACTGCACGATATAGCCACCCTTTTCACTAGTGAGGAGAAGATCTGCCACTACTATATCCTTAAGCTGTTTCCTTTCTCTCTAAAGGATGACGCTAAAGCCTGGTTCACTTCTCTTGCTCCTCGATGTGTGAGTAGTCCCCAGGATATGGTTTATTACTTCTGTGAGAAATATTTCCCTGCCCATAAGAAGCAAGCTGCCTTGCAGGAAATATACAACTTTGCTCAACTCAAAGAAGAGAGTCTCCCACAAGCTTGGGGAAGGCTCGTCCAGCTACAGAATGCTTTGCCTGATCACCCTCTTAAGAAGAACGAGATACTTGATATCTTCTATAACGGACTTACCGATGCTTCTAGAGACCACCTAGATAGTTGTGCCGGTTGTGTTTTTAGGGAACGAACTATAGAACAAGCTGAGATTCTACTGAATAACATCTTGATCAAAGATAATGCTTGGACTATTCCCGAACCACCTCCTAAGCCAACTCCGAAGAAAAGAGGTATTCTATTCTCCAGTCCCAAAGATATGCAAGAAGCCAAGAAATCAATGCAAGAGAAAGTCATTAGATCTGAAGATGTCAAAAATCTACCACCTATCGAAGAGATCCATGGTCTCGATAACCCGATACAGGTAGTGGAAGTAAATTCTCTGCGTAGGTTTGATGAGAGAGATATTCCTTTTGATAAACCTGCTAGCCTATGCTTTGATGAATTTGACAACTTTGTTGCCAAACAACAGAGTTTCAATGATTATGTTAGCAGACATTTGGAACAAAGTACTCGTATGCTTAGTCATTTAAGTGCTTGTGTAGACAGAAATGTCAATGTTCTGAAGCTTCTGAGTAAACATGCCTCTATGATTACTACTCAAGTAGAACAAGTACTTAAAGCTCAGAATGACCTGCTCAATGAACTAAATGACAATTTTGTCAAAGTCATTACTAGAGGAGGCAAAATGACTCAGGAACCTTTGTATCCTGAGGGTCATCCTAAGAGAATCGATCAAGATTCTCAAGGAATTAATGCTGATACAGCCAGTCATCCTAAGGAGAAGAAGAAGGATGATAGAAACCTACATGTTAGTTCACCAAATACTGTCACACCTGAAGAACCAAATGATATTTCTGCGTTTGATGCAGAAACACAATCTGGTGATGAACATGAACCTGGTGACAATATGGACAGCGATGTTCATAATAATGCTCAACCTAGCAATGATAAGGATGTGGATATTGAACCTACAGTTAATCCTGATAACCCACAACCTAAGATATATGATAAGAATGACTTCACTGCTAGGAAGCATGGTAAAGAAAGAGAGCCATGGGTTCATATACCTATGCCCTTTCCTCCTAAGCCATCCAAGAAAAAGGATGATGAGGATTTTGAGCGCTTTATTGAAATGTTGAGACTCGTCTTTCTGCAGATGCGGTTAGTTGATATGCTCAATATGTCTCCATATGCCAAGTACATGAAAGATATCGTGACCAATAAACGGAAGATACCAGATCTTGAGATCTCCACCATGCTTGCCAATTACACTTTCAAAGGTGGAACTCCTAAGAAACTTGGTGATCCCGGAGTGCCCACTATACCTTGCTCCTTTGAAGGAAACTATGTAAGAACTGCCTTATGTGACCTTGGAGCCGGAGTTAGTGTTATGCATCTCTCTCTTTATTGTAGACTTGAACTAGATAAGTTGACACCCACTGAAATTTCTCTACAAATGGCCGATAAATCAACTGCTTTCCCTGTCGGCATTTGCGAGGATGTGCCTGATGTGGTTGCTAATACCACTATCTTAGCAGACTTTGTTATCTTGGATATTCCCGAGGATGATGCCATGGCTGTCATCCTCGGAAGACCCTTTTTAAACACTGCAGGGGCTGTTATAGATTGCAACAAAGGCAATGTCACTTTCCATGTCAACGGTAATGAGCACACAATGCACTTTCCGAAGAAACGATATCAAGTACATCGCATTAATGCTATCGAAAAAACTTCATCGATTCTTATTGGGAGCTTTGAATGCCCTATTCCTCGTGTCAAGATGAAGTATGATTTGCTTGTTGGGGAGATTCATACCCCCATTGAGGTGACTTAGTGGCTATTCGAAAATTCTCCGTTCTCATTTGCGATTCGAGAAAGTTTTTTCACAAGGATTTGATCAACCCCATTGACGGATTTCTTTCGATGACCATGAAATGGATGAATCAAAGAGTCACATACCTCTGTTTTAAGCTTTCACTTTCTTTTGCTTAGAAGAAAAATAATAGGTTTAGTTTAGTTTTCCCTGTTTTTCGTTTTAGCGTCCCGGATAAAAATACCCCAAAAATAAAAGTTCTCCGATGGTCCTGAAAATCTAGTATGATTTTTTCTGGAATATTTGAAAAATTATGGGACTGACAGCTGGCCTGGGGGCCACCCCAGTGGGCCACAAGCCCTATCACCGCGACCACCCCCCTGGTCGCGGCAAGCAAGCTTGTGGGGCCCACAGGGACCTCCTCCACTCATTCCATCTCCCATCCTCTTCCTCTACCTCCAGAAAAAATCGTTTCGCAGCTCAAACCCGTGTTCTTGCTCATTTGGCTGTGATTTTTGATCTCCTTGCTCAAAGCACCCTTCTCCGAACCGTTTTGGGGATTTACTCCTTGGTAAGTGACTCCTCCATTGGTCCAATTAGTTTTTGCTCTAGTACTTTATCCTTCGTGTATTCTTGCTACCTTGGTGACCCTGTTCTTGAGCTTGAAATGTTGATTTTAGCTGGTCCCAAGTAGTTTTAGCGCGTGATACGGTCTCTAGGCACTAGTAGGAGTAGTTGCTACAAGGTGTGGTTGGTCTTTATTCACTTTTCTCTTGAACTTAAAAAATTTCAGCAAAAAGAAATTATGTTCAGGAGGAAGTTTCATGGTGGTTCCTCAAGTAAGAAGGGTCCCCGTCTTTCTATTCGGGAGCCCGACCCTTATCAACTAAGGGACGCACTGGTACAACCATGTGAATGGCCTTCCGATGAGTTCATCAAGGATGAGTTTGATACACTTGTCTGCAATATCGGGTTAGAAGAATTCCTCTCATATAAATGTGAACGGTATGCTTTGCTCACTGCCTCTTTTGTGCATAGATTTAAATTTTCAGTTGGTCGTGACTCATCCATACTGTTTGATCCGTATGATAAACCCTACGCCATGGATTTGGAGGATTTCAATAGGATTTGCAAAATACCCAATGGGGGTCATCTTAAAGATCCTGCTAAGTGTTTGGTTAGAGATTTTTTTTCTCTAGTATATCTGTTGGAGAAACTAGAGACATCACGCAAGCTACCATAGGAAGCATTCATTTCCCTGCCTTGCACTACCTTGCCCTCTTCATAGGTAGATGCATTAGTGGTAAGGTTGAACATTATCACATATGCGCATCCGACCTTAGTATCCTTAAGAGCGCAGTTACAGGTGACAAAAGCTTCAACATGGGAGCTATTATAGCAAGGAGGCTGAATAAGAACGCTATTGAGGGAGATTTCTTTGGGGCATCTATGCCACTCGCATAGCAAATTTTCTTGGAGTACCCATCCACGCAGGAGATCCCCCGCTCCATACATCTTTCCTTGACCGCGTCGCTATGACACGCTACCAGTTCCTTGAGAGGTATGATGAGTCCCTCCTATACCGATTGATATTTAACCGGCAGCGTGTCTTCCATATTACCCTTCCTGCTCCTGCTTTCTTTGACTTTCAGGTAAAATGGAGATACTACATAACCATAGGAGAGGCGGAGGGGTATGAGAGGGAGGCGACGGCTACTCGTCTTCGTGAGGCAGCTATTCAGGCAGTGGCTGCAGCACTCCCGTATAACCCCGATTATGATTTTGGGTTTCGCCAGGACCGTCCTTGGGAGTAGACCAAGCTAGGCCAAAAGCCTAAGCTTGGGGGAGTACGTATTCTCACCGACTTTACATTCATGCTTATCCTTTCACCTTGTTAGCCGATGTTTAGACTTTGCCACTTTATTATCCATGCTAGTTTATTTTCGTTTTCTTGTTTTCTTGTTTTGTGTCCTTTTGAGAAATCCCAAAAAGATTTTCCTTTCTTCTTCTGCTTGTTGGGAGCTTTCCCGTGTAAATAGTTTTCTTTTTCTTTGGGTCAAGGTAGAAGATACTGGTTACAATGTTTAGTGGCTCTTGCATGCATACCTGTTTAGCTTTCAAAGAACCATATTACTTTGTCTTCTCCTTTGTGTTTGCCTGCAGGATCAGCTTAGTCCAATGCACGAGCACTCTTATTATTGTTCATATCGTTCGGTCGTGCAAGTGAAAGGCAATAATGATGATATATGATGAAGTGACTGAGACTGGAAAAGCTCGTATGAACTCTATCTATTTTGTTTTTGTAAATATGACTAGCTTGTCGTCCCAGATTCAGCTTTATTGTGAGAGAACCATGTTTGCAATGACGACTTAGAGATCATAGTTTCTAATGCCATGCTTATTTAGCTAGGAGCTTATAATGGTTTGTCTTTAATGCCAACATAGATTTTGAGACGACTATGATGTAGTATGATAGGATGGTATTCTCCTTTGAATGATTCAAGTGGCTTGACTTGGTGCATGTTCATGCATGTAGTTGAAACAAAATCAACATAGCCTCTATGATGTTCGTGTTCATGGTGATTTATATCATGTTCATGCTTGCACTCCATGTTAGTCAAACTCATTGCATCTTGATGACTGTTGTTGCTCTCTAGTTGGTCGCTTCCCAGTCTTTTGCTAGCCTTCACTTGTACTAAGCGGAATATTGCTTGTGCATCCACTTCCATAAACCCAAAAAAATTTCCATGAGAGTCCACCATACCTACCTATGTGCGATATTTACCTGTCGTTCCAAGTAAATTTGCATGTGCCATTCTCTAAACCATCAAGAAATAATCTGTTTTGCATGCCCGAACCGCTCATGTGGTGACAGGGGGCTATTGGTATCTTCCATGTTAGGTGTGTTATCCTTGACATGTGTTTATTCACTGTCATTCATGGGAAAGGGGCCGGTAATTGGAATGCCCAGTTCCACGCTTAAATCAAAAACATAACTGTAAAACAAGACTCCCCCCGGATTGATGTTAGTATGGACGGTACCCGAGGATTCAGCTAGCCGTGGAGTGTGATTGATTGGTGGTGGGGGAGTTAAAACTTTACTTTTCTGTTTGGGAACCGCCTATAGCATGAATAGCATGGAAGATATTAAGAACTCTTGGTCATTGCGTTGACAATGACAGCATGCCACCCAAAATTATTATCTCTGTTTTCAAAGCTTGAGCTCTGGCACCTCTGCAAATCAATGCTTCCCTCTGCGAAGGGCATGTCTATTTATTTTCCTGTTGAGTCATCCTCTTCTTATTTTAGCACCAATTAGAGAGCACCTCTGTCATTTTTATGCTTTGCTTTTTATTGATATTGAGAATGACTATGACTGGATCTTCGTTGCTATGAATTACAATGTTTAGTCAGCCCTTGACCTTTGAAAGTGCTCTGCATTTATGTTTTGCGGTCTCAGAAAGAGCTAGCGAGATACCACCTATTCTTATTGCTTCATGCTTGTTTTTATTGAATTGTTGGTATCTGAAACTCATTATTATTTGCTCGCTAGCTCATTATGCCATTGATATTAGTTTACCGTGAGACCTTTGTGTCACTTGCTTATGTGGTTAACTTGTGATCTTGCTAAAATTCTGGTTATGAGTTAGACATAGTTGCAACAACAAGATTAAACAGAGTTTGTCAAAGTTTTCCTTTCTCTCTCAGTTTGTCAACTGAGTTGCTTTAGGACAAGCAAGGTTTTAAGCTTGGGGGAGTTGATACGTCTCCATCGTATCTACTTTTCCAAACTCTTTTGCCCTTGTTTTGGACTCTAACTTGCATGATTTGAATGGAACTAACCCGGACTGACGCTGTTTTGAGTAGAATTGCCATGGTGTTGTTTTTGTGGAGAAATGAAAGTTCTCGGAACGTCCTGAAAATTTACGGAGAATATTTCTGGAAAATATTAAAAATACCTGCGCAAAGATCCACCGTAGGGAATGGGCTAGTGGGCCACAAGCCCTGTTGCCGCCCCCCTGGCCGCGGCAACCAAGCTTGTAGGGCCCACGTGGGTCTGCCGCCCCCAACTCCAGCTCTATAAATTCACTTTCGTCCCGAAAAAAATCAGGAGAGAAGATTTCATCGCGTTTGCGATACGGAGGCGCCGCCACATCCTGTTCTTCATATGGAGGACAGATCTGGAGTCCGTTTTGGGCTCCGAAGAGGGCAAATCGTCGGCATCGTGATCTTCAACCTTCTTCCCTCTCCAATTCCGTGAAACTCTTCATCGTTCGTGAGTAGTCTATTCGTAGGCTCGCTGGGCGGTGATGAGTAGGATGAGATCTATCATGTAATCGAATTAGTTTTGACGGGGATTGATCCCTAGTATCCACTATGTTCTGAGATTGATGTTGCTACTACTTTGCCATGCTTAATGTTTGTCACTAGGGCCCGAGTGCCAGGATTTCAGATCTGAAATTATTATGTTGTCACCAATATATGTGTGTTTTAGATCCGATCTTGCAAGTAGTTGTTACCTACTATGTGTTATGACACGGCAATCCCGGAGTGACAATAACCGGAACCACTCCCGGTGATGACCATAGTTTGAGGAGTTCATGTGTTCACCAAGTGCTAATGCGTTGTTCCGGTTCTTTATTAAAAGGAGAACCTTAATATCTCATAGTATCCTTTTGGACCCCGCTGCCACGGGAGGGATGGACAATAGATGTCATGCAAGTTATTTTCCCTAAGCACGTATGACGACACACAGAATGCATGCCTACATCACATTGACGAACGGGAGATAGCCACATATCTCTCCGTGTTATAACTGTTGCATGATGAATATCATCCAAACGAATCACCGACCCATTGCCTACGAGTTTGTCCTACTGCTGCTGTTACTACTGTTGTTGCTGCTATTACTTGTTTTGCTCTGTTGCTGTTACTCGTTTTGCTCTGCTGCTGTTACTTGCTACTGTTGCTACTTGCTACTACTGTCACTAGTGCTGTTCCTTGCCACTGTTGTTACTCGTTACACTGCTGCTACCTGCTACAATACTTTTTCTCGCGCCGTTGAAGGGAAAGAATATTTTCCGTCCACGGTCAACTTCTGGCGCCATTGATACAACTGTAAGGAATAGTCTGCCGTCAACAAATCATTTCTGGCACCGTTGTTATCATACTACTTTGCTGCTAATACTTTGCTTGCAAATACTAATCTTTCAGGTGTGGTTGAATCTGACACATTCAGCTGCTAATACTTGAGAGTATCCTTTCACTTCCTCATAGGTGAACCAACAAATTTGGGTTGAATACTCTACCCTCGAAAATTGTCGCGAACCCACTCGCTGGTGGGCCATTGCAAGACAATTGCTAATTGTTGAGCAACTGGGAGCAGTTTTGGCTCCGTTGCCGGGTAGGCATCAAGTCAGGAACAGGTCAACAACATTTGTCTAGTGCCTTTGCCGGGGACTGCTAGCAACCCTTTTCATCACCACCTGCATCAGCTCCAATATCTCCATCAGCACATCCAGTGTCTACACCACCACCTCAGAGGACATCAGCTGAAGCTTTTGTCGATGCTCTCTTATCGTCTCCTTCCATGACTACCGGTGCAGCTTCATTGCCCCATGGAGGAGACCATGCCTAGAGCGACGCTTACCTCTATACCTATGAATTTTTTTGGTAACTTGTTGCCAAAGGTGGAGAAGTGTATAGATCATAGGGCTTCGAGAGAGTGTGTTTCATTTTGGTTGCTCTCTTTGGTTTCTAAAACATTTGGCTTATCATGTGAATGTTCTTAAATTTGTGATGCTTGATCATGCTCTTTGTGATTGTTGGTATTATATCTATGTGATGATCATTCACATATGTTTGGTTTTATTTGCTTTCTGATCCATTCATATCATTTATGCGCACCACCAAGATGTACGTGACATGGAAGAGTACCCCATGATCCTAATCGATTGCGCATTTGCATTCAAATGTAAATTTAAAATATTGCACAAATTTAGGGCAGATACTACTTATCACATACTTCTCAAAACAACGATGCTATTCATTGTTTTTATCCCTATGGAAGCTTTGATCTATATGTTGTCATCAATTACCAAAAAGGGGGAGATTGAAAGCACAACTTCTCCCTAGGTGGTTTTGGTAATTAACAACAACATATATTTCATCCGACTAATGATTCTACTAAGTATATTTCAGGAAAAGTTCAATGGATGGATTGCAAAGGATTGTAAGGAGATCCCCTAAATACAAGGAACATCTATTGTCAACAAGCTTCAAGGCTCTACCTTTTGCTTTTATTTGAGAAATCACAATTGAGTCCATAGGAAAGTCAATACTATTAAAAGGGTATGAGTTGTCTATGATGATCTGGTTGCTCAAGTGCTTACGGTTAGCCACCAAATAGCCTCATGAAATTCTCCCACAAATATTATGTCCAAAGCCTAAACACTCAAATGCGGTGCAACCAATATTTCCAAATAGGCCCTATCGAATTTTACCATAGACAGAATCCAAAGCCAACCCAACAATCTCGGTACCACCAAGGCTTGATCTCAGTGCAACCGAAAACCAATGACCAACTCCCTCGTTACCATTTTCTGAAAATTGGAATTTTCGAGTTTTGCAAATTAGTGCCATCGAGTTTGGATAACTGCCTAGGTCACCTGAATCGGACTCGTCGAGATTTATATGTCGGTCGCATCGAAACGCCAAAAATTGCCACATTTTGCACTAATTGGTGCAACCGAGTTTTCACTTTGGTTTCACCGAGTTAGACAATAATTTTGCAATGGTTGGATTTTTGCAGATGTCTATATATATCCCTCGACCTACCTCATATTTGAAGAGGAAGCACTCAGAACAAACCAACACTTGCCACATCCATTTTCTCAGAGAGAACCACCTACTCATGTGTTGAGATCAAGATATTCCACTCCAACCATATGGATCTTGATTTCTAGCCTCCCTAAGTTGCTTTCCATCCAATCAATCTCTTCTACCTAAACCAAATCTATGAGAGAGTGGTTGAGTGTTCACGAGACTATCTTTTGAAGCACAAGAGCAAGGAGTTCATCATACTTACCACATATACTACCTTTTCGAGAGTGGTGTCTTCTAGATTTATCAGGTGTCGGTTGGGAGCCTTCGACTTCGTGTGGAGTTGAACAAAGAAGTTTGTAAGGGCAAGGAGATCGCCTACTTCATGAAGATCTACCCGAGTGAGGCTAGTCCTTCATGGACGTAAGCCATGATGGAATAGACAAGGTTGCTTCTCTGTGGACCCTTCGTGGGTGGAGCCCTCCAAGGATTCTCGCAATCGTTACTGTTGGAAATATGCCCTATTGGCAATAATAAAATAGTTATTATTATATTTCCTGTTTCAAGATAATCGTTTATTATCCATGCTATAATTGTATTGAATGGAAACATAAATGCATGTGTGGATATATAGACAAAACTATGTCCCTAGTAAGCCTCTAGTTTACTAGCCAGATGATCAAGGATGGTTAAGGTTTCCTGACCATAGACAAGTGTTGTCACTTGATAATGGGATCACATCATTGGTAGAATGATGTGATGGACTAGACCCAAACTATAAACGTAGCATGTGATCACGTCATTTTGTTGCTATTGTTTTCTACATGTCAAGTATTCATTCCTATGACCATGAGATCATGTAACTCACTCACACTGGAGGAATGCCTTGTGTGTATCAAACGTCGCAACGTTGCTGGGTGACTATAAAGGTGCTCTACAGGTATCTCTGAAGGTGTCTGTTGAGTTAGCATGGATCAAAACTGGGATTTGTCACTCCGTGTGACGGAGAGGTATCTCGGGGCCCACTCGGTAATACAACATCACATACAAGCCTTGCAAGCAATGTGACTAAAGAATTAGTCACGGAATCTTGTATTACAGAATGAGTAAAGAGACTTGCCGGTAACGAGATTGAAATAGGTATAGGGATACCAACGATCAAATCTCGGGCAAGTAACATACCGAAGGACAAAGGGAATGATATACGGGATTATATGAATCCTTGGCATTGAGGTTCAACCGATAAGATCTTCATAGAATATGTAGGATCCAATATGTACATCCAGATCCCGCTATTGGATATTGACTGGGGAGTGTCTCAGGTCATGTCTACATAGTTCTCGAACACGCATGGTCTGCACACTTAAGGTTCGGTGACGTTTCTGTATAGTTGAGTTATAAGTGTTGGTGACCGAAGTTTTGTTCGGAGTCCCGGATGAGATCACGGACGTCATGAGGGTTTCCAGAATGGTCCGGAAACGAAGATTGATACATAGGATTGTTGCATTTGGCTTTGGGAAATATTTTGGGCATTGCCGGCAGTGTACCGGGAGTGACGAATTGGTTTCGGGGTTTTACCAGGAGGGGCCACCACCCGGGAGAGAATCTAAAAGGCCCATGGGTGGTATACCAGCCCTTAGTGGGCTGGTGTAGCCATCCCAATAGGGCTACTTCGGCCAAGGAGAAAAAAACAATGCAAAAGGAAAAAAGAGGAGGTGGGAAGGAACGAAGGGACTCCTCCCTCCAAACCGAATTGGAGGAGGATCCCTCCTCCTCCACACTTCGGCCGACGCCTCGGGGGCTCCTTTGAGCCTCAAGGCTAGCCCCTCTCCTCCTCTTATATATACTAGAGGTTGTAGGGTTTTTGAGACACAACTTTTCCACGTGCAACCCTAAACCTCTACTTCGTACTTCTTCCTCTAGATCGGATTTCTGCGGAGCTCGGGTGGAGCCCTACAGGAATAAGATCATCACCATCACCGGCGCGCTGTCACGCTGCTGGAGAACTCATCTACTTCCCAGTCTCTCTTGCTGGATCAAGAAGGCGGAGATCATCATAGAGTTGTACGTGTGCTGAACGCGGAGGTGTCGTCCGTTCGGTGCTAGATCGGGACGGATCATGGGACATCGGTGATTTGAATCACAAAGAAATTCCACTACTTCAACCGCGCTTCTTAACGCTTCCCGCTTAGCTATCTACAAGGGTATGTGGATCCGATCTCTCTCTCGTAGATGAACATCACCATGATAGGTCTTCATGTGCATAGGAAATTTTTTGTTTCCCATGCAACGTTCCCCAACAGTGGCATCATGAGCTAGGTTCATGAGTATATGTAATCTCGAGTAAAACACAAAAGTTTTTGTGGGCGTTGATGTTCGGTTTGCCGCCCTCCTTAGTCTTTTCTCGATTCGGCGGTATTGTTGGATTGAAGCGGCCCGGACCAACCTTACTCGTACGGTTACGAGAGATCGGTTTCATCGACTAACATGCAACTTGTTGCATAAAGATGGCTGGCGGGTGTCTGTTTCTTCAACTTTAGTTGAATCGGATTTGACCGAGGCGGTCCTTGGAGAAAGATTAAATAGCAATTTGCATATCACCGTTGTGGCTTTGTGTAAGTAAGATGTGATCATACTAGATACCCATAGCAGCCATGTAAAACATGCAACAAATAATTAGAGGACGTCTAACTTTTTTTTGTAGGGTATGCATGTGATGTGATATGGCCTAAGACATGATGAGATATATTGGATGTATGAGATGATCATGTTGTAATAGTTCAATATCGACTTGCACGTCGATGGTACGGCAACCGGTAGGAGCCATAGGGTTGTCTTTAAACTAACGTTTGTGCTTGCAGATGCGTTTACTATATTGCTAGGTTGTAGCTTTAGTAGTAATAGCATAGATAGCACGACAACCTTGATGGTGGCACGATGATGAAGATGTTGATGGAGATCATGGTGCGGCTGTTGGAAATATGCCCTAGAGGCAATGATAAAATAGCAATTATTATATTTCCTGTTTCAAGATAATCGTTTATTATCCATGCTATAATTGTATTGAACGAAAGCATAGATACATGTGTGGATATATAGACAAAACAATGTCCCTAGTAATCCTCTAGTTGACTAGCTAGTTGATCAAGGATGGTTAAGGTTTTTTCACCATATGCAAGTGTTATCACTTGACAGCTGGATCACATCATTAGGAGAATGATGTGATGGGCGAGACCCAAACTATGAACGTAGCATGTGATCGCGTCATTTTGTTGCTATGTTTTCTGCGTGTCAAGTATTCATTCCTATAACCATGAGATCATGTAACTCACTGACACCATAGGAATACCTTGTGTGTATCAAACGTCACAACGTTACTGGGTGACTATAAATATGTTCTACAGGTATCTCCGAAGGTGTCCGTTGAGTTAGCTTGGATCAAGACTGGGATTTGTCACTCCGTATGACGGAGAGGTATCTCGAGGCCCACTCGGTAATACAACATCACATATAAGCCTTGCAAGCAATGTGACTCATGTCTTAGTCACGGGATCTTGTGTTACGGAACGAGTAAATAGTCTTGCCGGTAACGAGATTGAAATAGGTATAGAGATACCGACTATCAAATCTCGGGCAAGTAACATACTGAAGGACACAGGGATTTTATCATGTTCCATGTGTGGTCACTGTCAACACTTCCATCCCTAAGTGTAACCTCTTCCGTTTTGAAAACTACTGGGTTGAAATGGAGGGCTTCATGGACTGTGTCCAACAGTCCTGGGTCATTCCTTCTAAGAAGGCCCATATTACTGCTGTCATTATGGATGAGATGAAACATCTCAGGCATGCTCTAAAGAGATGGCAGACAAACTTATCCCAGCTGAAGATTTTCATCTCTAGATGCAATCAAGCTGTGTTATGTTTGGATGAACTTGAGGAAATAAGGCCCCTTTTCAGACCTGAAGCTAACTTCAGGAGCATTATTAAGTTGCACCTGGAGCACCTATTGCATCTTCAGTTCCTGTGCTGGAAAAAAAGAGCCACTATCAAATTTGTCAAAGTTGGTGAGGAAAACACCAAATTTTTCCATGCTATGGCAACTGAGAGATATAGGAGGAACTCCATTGCCTCTCACAAGTTAAATGATGGATCCATCATATCTGACCATGATAAAATTGCTGCATGCTTTTGGGCATCCTTTAAGGATAGAATGGGAACTTCCCTTGGAATTAACATGGCCTTTGACTTACAATCTCTGATTCAGAAGGTGGATGGTCTTGATGTTCTCACACAACCTTTTTCTAAGTCTGAAATGGACAAAACTGTTCAGGAAATGCCCATTGACAAAGCTCCTGGACCTGATGGTTTCAATGGCCTTTTCTTTAAGAAATGTTGGTCTATTATTTGTCCTGAGTTTTATCAACATGCTGCTGCCTTTCATGCTGGTACTGCTAAACTCGAGAACATGAATTCATCTTATATTACTCTGATTCCCAAAAAGAGATCAACTGAGCAAGTGGGAGACTACAGATCCATCTCCCTCACTGGGATGGGCCTCAAGTTTCTGTCTAAAATGATAGACAACAGGTTGCAGTTGCAGATCATGAAGTGTATTCACAAGAATCAGTATGGCTTTATCAAGTCTAGAACCATTCAAGATTGTTGTGGCTGGACTCTGGAATACCTGCATCAATGTCATCAATCCAAGAAACCTATAGTTATTGTCAAGATGGATTTTGAAAAGGCATTTGATTCTGTGGAACATGAGTTCATCTTTCAGATTCTCAAACACAAAGGATTCAATGATTAATGGATATTTTGGGTACAGCAGCTCCTAACTTCTGGCTCTTCTTCTGTCCTGGTCAATGGTGTGCCTGGAAAGAAATTTATGTGCAAGAAAGGGGTCAGGCAGGGAGATCCCATGTCCCCACTGCTTTTTGCAATTGCTGCTGATTTTTTACACACCTTGGTTAACAAGCTGCTGGTGGAGGGACTGATTCAGCTGCCCATCCCTTGCCATGATAAGGATTTCCCTATAGTCCAATATGCTGATGATACCCTTATCATCCTCCCTGCTGATGAAACTCAACTGTTGCAGTTCAGGAAAATGCTCTTGCTCTTCTCCCAATCCACTGGACTACAAGTGAATTATCACAAATCTGCCCTTCTGCCTGTCAACATTTCTCCACAGCATCTCCAAGACCTAGCTGACTCCATTGGACGTAAAGTAGGATCTTTGCCCTTCACATACCTTGGCCTTCCAGTTGGGACAACTAAACCAAGAATCATTGATCTCATGCCACTGGTAGACAACATGGAAAGAAGACTAAGTGCTAGTTCATCTTTCTTGGCCCAGGGGGGAAGGTTACAATATTTAAACTCAGCACTGTCATCTGTTCCTGTTTTCTTTCTATGCAGTTTGGATACCCCACCAGGCATACTGAAACAGCTTGAAAGAATTTGGAGGCAATGCCTCTGGAGGGAAAATGGGCAAGATCATGCACCCTCTCTTGCTGCCTGGAATCTGGTGTGCACACCCAAACATAAAGGGGGTTTATGCATTATGAATCTGGCAATCCAGAATGAAGCCTTGCTGCTCAAGAATGTTGATAAACTCCTGAATCAAGCTGATATCCCATGGGTTCACTTAATCTGGAACACTTACTACCATAACACAGTCCCTCAGGGAACTGCTCTTTGTGGTTCATTTTGGTGGAAGGATATCTGCAAAAGGCTTGACAAGTTCAGATCAGTTCCATATGTTCAGCCTAACAAGGGTGACACTTTCTTGTTTTGGTCTGACTCCTGGTTGGTTGGAAACTCTACTAGGCCTCTGGCTGCTAGATTCCAAAGGCTATTCTCCTTTGTTGCTGACCCTTTCTGCACAGCTGAGGAGGTTTTTAAAGCTTTTCCTGATGAAGGTATGCTCTGCATGTTCCACTTGCCCCTCTCTGATCAAGCTTACCAGGAGCTACTTTCGGTCAACTCCCTGCTTCAAGACCTGGAAATCAATCCCCAGGCCTCTGATAGATGGGTATGGGGTAAGGATGCTAAGGCCTACACAACCAAGAGATATTATACTCATATTCACAGCACTATTACCCCAAACCCCTTGCTGAACTGGATCTGGAAGAGCTGTTGTACAATGAAGATCAAGATGTTTGCCTGGATGCTCATCATGGATAGGCTTAACACCCAAGACATGCTTGAACGGCGCCACTGGAATGTTTCAGACTCTAATCTCTGTGTTCTATGCCATGCCAGAGTTAAAGAAGACAGAGATCACTTATTTTTCAACTGTCTTTTCAGCACCAGGGTTTGGAACTACCTGCAGATCACATGGCAGGGTCAATCCATGTGGAGCTCTCCTTTAGCTGCTAAGGGAGACTTCCACAACCCCTTTTTGCTGAGGTGGTCTTCACTTCATGTTGGAACATCTGGACTGTCAGAAATGCCAAGGTGTTCCACAAGGAGCAGCCAAGGTTCAGAAAATGGAGATCTAGCTTCATCCATGACATTTCCCTGTTAGCTCATAGGATTAAGGCTAGTTTCAGGGATAATCTCCTTAAATGGATTTCCTTTTTGCCTCCTTGAGGTTTGTATCCATAGCTACCCAACCCCTTTGTACATTCTAACCTCTTCTTGTACATATAGCTCTTGCATATGGGAATAAAAGTAAAAAGGCTGTGGGGGGTTTTCCCTACAGTAGCCGGTCAAAAAAAAGGACAAAGGGAATGTTATACGGGATTATATGAATCCTTGACATAGAGGTTCAACCGATAAGATCTTCGTAGAATATGTAGGATCCAATATGGACATCCAGGTCCCGCAATTGGATATTGACCGAGGAGTGTGTCGGGTCATGTCTGCATACTTCTGGAACCCGCAGGCTCTGCACACTTAAGGTTCGATGACGTCTTAGTATAGTTGAGTTATACGTGTTGGTGACCAAAGGTTGTTCGGAGTCCCAGATAAGATCACAGACATCACGAGGGTTTCCGGAATGGTCCGAAAACGAAGATTGATATATATGATTGTTTCATTTGGTCACCGGAAGGATTCGGGCATTACCGGAAGTGTACCGGGAGTGACGAATGGGTTCCGAGTATTCATCGGGAGGGGCCCACCCACCCGGGAGTGAGCCCAATAGTCCTACAGTGGCGCACCAGCCCTTAGTGGCCTGGTGAGGCTAGCCCAAACGGGCTATGGCACCACAAGAAGAAGAAACCAAAAGAAAAGAAAGAGAGGGGGTGGGAAGGAAGGAGTGGACTCCTCCTCCTCCAAACCGAATTGGAGTGGGAGTCCATCTCCTCCTTCGGCCGGCGCCCTTGGGGCTCTCTTGATCCCCAAGGCTAGCCCCTCCCCTCCACTTATATATACTAGTGGTTTTAGGGTTTTTGAGACACAACTTCGCCACGTGCAACTCAAACCTATACCTCGTAGTTCTACCTCTAGATCAGATTTCTGCAGAGCTCGGGCGGAGCCCTGCAGGAATAGATCATCACCATCACCGGCGCGCCGTCACGCTGCCGGAGAACTCATCTACTTCCCTGTCTCTCTTGCTGGATCAAGAAGGCGGAGATCGTCATCGAGATGTACGTGAGCTGAACGCGGAGGTGTCGTCTGTTCAGTGCTAGATCGGAATGGATCGTGGGACGAATCATGGGACGATGGTGATTTGAATCACGAAGCTATACCACTACATCAACCATGTTTCTTAACGCATCCCGCTTAGCGATCTACAAGGGTATGTGGATCTGATCTCCCTCTCATAGATGAACGTCACCACGATAGGTCTTCGTGTGCGTAGGAAATTTTTTGTTTCCCATGCAACGTTCCCCAATAGTGGCATCATGAGCTAGGTTCATGCATAGATGTAATCTCGAGTAGAACACAAAAGTTTTTGTGGCCGTTGATGTTCGATTTGCTGCCCTCCTTAGTCTTTTCTCGATTCGGCGGTATTGTTGGATTGAAGCGGCACGGACCACCATTACTCGTACGCTTACGAGAGACCGGTTTCATCGACCAACATGCAACTCGTTGCATAAGGATGACTGGCGGGTGTCGGTTTCTTCAACTTTAGTTGAATTGGATTTGACCGAGGCGGTCCATGGAGAGAGGTTAAATAGCAATTTGCACATCTCCGTTGTGGTTTTTGCATAAGTAAGATGCGGTCATACTAGATACCCATAGCAGCCACGTAAAACATGCAACAACAAATTAGAGGACGTCTAACTTGTTTTTGTAGGGTATGCTTGTGATGTGATATGGCCAAAGACATGATGTGATATATTGGATGTATGAGATGATCATGTTGTAATAGTTAATATCGACTTGCATGTCGATGCTACGGCAACCGGTTGGAGCCATAAGGTTGTCTTTAAACTAACATTTGTGTTTGCAGATGCGTTTACTATATTGCTAGGTTGTAGCTTTAGTAGTAATAGCATAGATAGCTCGACAACCTATCATGGAGATCATGGTGTGGAGCCGGTGACAAGAAGATCATGTCGGCTCTTTGGTGATGGAGATCAAGAAGCACAAGATCATGGCCATATCATGTCACTTATGAATTGCATGTGATGTTAATCCTTTTATGCACCTTATCTTGTTTAGAACGACGGTAGCATTATAAGGTGATCCCTCACTAAAATTTCAAGATAAAATTGTGTTCTCCCCGAGTGTGCACCGTTGCGACAGTTCATTGTTTCGAGACACCACATGATGATCGGGTGTGACAGACTCAACGTTCACATACAACGGGTGCAAAACAGTTGCACACTTGGAACACTCGGGTTAAACTTGACAAGCCTAGCATGTGCAGACATGTCCTCGGAACACAAGAGACCGAAAGGTCGAGCATGAATCATATAGTTGATATGATTAGCATAGAGATGTTTACCACTGAAACTATACTCAACTCACGTGATGATCGTACTTGAGTTAGTGAATTTGGATCATGCCACACTCAAGTAACTAGAGGGATGTCTATTTGAGTGGGAGTTTTATTAGTAATTTGATTAGTTAAACTCTAATTATCTTGAACATAGTCTAAGTCCACTTTGCAATATTATGTTGTAGATCAATGGCTCACGCAGTAGCAACCCTGAATTTCAATACGTTCCTAGAGAAAGCTAAGTTGAAAGACGATGGTAGCAACTTTATAAACTGGGCTCGTAATCCTAGGCTCATCCTTAAAGATGGGAAAAAGAACTATGTCCTTGATGCTGCGCTAGGAGATGAACCACCCGCTACGTCTGACCAACATGTTTTGAACGCTTGGCAATCGCGTAAGGAGGACTACGAGTAGTTTAATGTACACTCTTGTATGGCTTAGAACCGGGACTTCAACGATGCTTTGAGCGTCATGGAGCATATGAGATGTTCCAGGAGTTGAAGTTTATCTTTCAGAAGAACGCCCGGATCTAGAGGTATGAGACCTCCGATAAATTCTATGCTTGCAAGATGGAGGAGAATTCGTTTCTCAGTGAAAATGTGCTCAAAATGTCTAGGTACTCAAACCGTCTAGCTGAGTTGGGGATTGAACTCACGCAAGAGGCTATCACTGACATAATTCTTCAATCACTGCCACCTGGCTATAAGAGCTTTGTGTTGAACTATAACATGCAAGGGATGAACAAGTCACCCGACAAGTTATTCACGATGCTGAAAGTCACAGAGTCAGAACTTCTGAAAGAGTATCAAGTGTTGATGGCCAATAAGACCAGTGGTTTCAAGAGAAACGGCAAAGGCAAGAAGGCTAACTCCAAGAAGAGCGGTAAAACTGTTGCCAATCCGATGAAGAAACCCAAGGCTGGACCTAAGCGGGAAACAGAGTGCTATTATTGCAAGGGGATGGGTCACTCGAAGCGCAACTGCCCCAAGTATTTGGCTGATAAGAAGGCGGCCAAAGAAAAATCAGGTATATGTGATATACATGTTATTTATGTGTACTAAACCTACTCTTGTAGTACTGCCTGGGTATTTGGTACCGGTTCTGTTGCTCATATTTGCAACTCGAAGCAGGAACTGTGGAATAAACAAAGGCTGGTGAAGGATGAAGTGACGATGCGCGTGGGAAATGGTTCCAAGGTTGATGCAATCGCCGTCGGCACAGTCTCACTTCAATTACCATCAGGATTAGTAATGAACTTAAATAATTGTTATTTAGTGACTCCGTTAAGCATGAACATTATATATGGATCTTGTTTATTGCGAGACGGTAACTCATTTAAGTCAAAGAATAATGGTTGTTCTATTTTTATGAGTAATATCTTGTATGGTCATGCACCCAATGTGAGGGGTTTGTTCATATTGAATCTTGATTGTGATGACACACATAAACATAACATTGGGACCAAAAGATGTAGAGTTAACAATGATAGCGCCACGTTTTTGTGGCACTGCCGCTTAGGTCATATTGGAGTAAAACGCATCAAGAAACTCCATACTGATGGGCTTTTGGAGTCACTTGATTTTGAATCACTTGACACGTGCAAACTATGCCTCATAGGCAAGATGACTAAGACTCCGTTCTCTCGAACAATGGAGCGTGCAAGTGACTTGTTGGAATCATACATATTGATGTGTGCGGTCCAATGAGTGTGGAGGCACACGGTGGATATCGTTATTTTCTCACCTTCACTGATGATTTGAGTAGGTGTGGATATATCTACTTGACGAAGCACAAGTCTGAAACTTTTGAGAAGTTCAAGCAATTTTAGAGTCAAGTTGAAAATCATCATAACAAGAAGATCAAGTTCCTACGTTCTGATCGAGGGGGTGAATATCTGAGTTTTGAGTTTGGTGCTCACTTAAGACAACGTGGAATTGTTTCACAGTTGACACCGCCTGGAACACCACAGCGTAATGGTGTGTCCGAACGTCGTAATTGTACTTTGTTAGATATGGTGCGATCTATAATGTCTCTTACCGATTTGCCGTTATCGTTTTGGGGTTATGCATTAGATACATCTGCATTCACTTTAAATAGGGCGCCGTCAAAATCCGTTGAAGACGACACCATATGAGCTATATTATGGCAAGAGGCCAAAGTTGTCGTTTCTTAAAGTTTGGGGATGCGATACTTATGTCAAAAAGCTTTAGCCTGAAAAGCTGGAACCCAAAGCGGAAAAGTGCATCTTCATAGGTTACCCAAAGGAGACAGTTGGGTACACCTTCTATCTCAGATCCGAGGGCAAATTGTTTGTTGCTAAGAATGGAGCTTTTCTTGAGAAGGAGTTTCTCTCGAAAGAATTGAGTGGGAGGAAGATAGAACTTGATGAGGTTGTAGAACCTTTGCTCCCTCTAGATGGTGGTGTAGGGCAGGGGGAAACCTCTGTTGAGGCGACACCGGTTGAGGAGGAAGCTAATGATGATGATCATAAAGCTTCGGATCAAGTTACTATCGGATCTCACAGGTCGACAAGATCACGTACTGCTCCTGAGTGGTACAGTAATCCTGTCTTATCAATCATGTTGTTAGACAACAATGAACCTGCGAATTATGAAGAAGCAATGGTGGGCCCGAATTCCAACAAATGGTTGGAGGCCATGAAGTCTGAGGTAGGATCTATGTATGAAAACAAAGTGTGGACTTTGGAAGTATTACCTGAAGGTCGCAATGCTATTCAGAACAAATGCATCTTTAAGAAGAAGATGGACGCGGACGGTAATGTGACCGTTTATAAAGCTCGACTTGTGGCAAAGGGTTTTTCACTAGTTCAAGGAGTTGACTACGATGAGACGTTCTCACCGGTAGCGATGCTTAAGTCCGTCCGAATCATGTTAGCAAGAGCTGCATTTTTTGATTATGAAATCTGGCAGATGGATGTCTAAACGGTGTTCCTTAACGGTTTTCTTAAGGAAGAGTTGCATATGATGCAACCCAAAGGTTTTGTCGACCCAAAGAATACTAACAAAGTATGCAAGCTCCAGTGATCCATTTATGGACTGCTGCAAGCATCTCGGAGTTGGAATAAGCGCTTTGATGAGGTGATCAAAGCATTTGGGTTTATACAAGTTGTTGGAGAATCTTGTATTTACAAGAAAGTGAGTGGGAGCTCTGTAGCATTTCTAATATTATATGTGGATGACATATTGTTGATTGGAAACAATGTGGAGTTTTTAGAGAGCGTTAAAGATTACTTGAACAAACGTTTTTCAATGAAAGACCTAGGAGAAGCTGCTTACATATTAGGCATTAAGATCTATAGGGATAGATCAAGGCGCCTAATAGGACTTTCACAAAGCACATACCTTGATAAAGTTTTGAAGAAGTTCAAAATGGAGCAGTCCAAGAAGGGGTTCTTGCCAGTGTTACAAGGTATAAAGTTGAGTAAAACTCAGTGTCCAGTAACTGCGGAAGATAGAGAAAACATGAGTATTGTCCCCTATGCTTCAGCCATAGGGTCTATCATGTATGCAATGTTGTGCACTAGACCGGACGCCAGCGTGGCCATAAGTATGGCAGGCAGGTTTCAAAGTAATCCATGAGTGCATCACTGGACGGCGGTCAAGAATATTTTGAAGCACCTGAAAAGGACTAAGGAAATGTTTCTCGTTTATGGAGGTGACGAAGAGCTCGTCGTAAAGGGTTACGTCGATGCAAGCTTTGACACTGATTCGGATGACTCTAAGTCTCAAACCGGATACGTATTTATTCTTAATGGGGGTACAGTAAGCTGGTGCAGTTCCAACCAAAGCGTCGTAGCTGATTCTACATGTGAAGCGGAGTACATGGCTGCCTCGGAGGCATCTAAGGAGAGTGTGTGGATGAAGCAGTTCATGACGGATCTTGGATTTGTGCCGAGCGCACTAAATCCAATAACTATGTTCTATGACAACACTGGTGCCATTGCTTTAGCAAAGGAACCAAGGTTTCACAAGAAGACCAAACACATCAAACGACGCTTCAACCTCATCCACGACTACGTCGAAGGAGAGGACATAAATATTTGCAAAGTGCACACGGATCTGAATGTAGCAGATCCACTTACTAAACATCTTCCACGAGCGAAGCACGATCAACACCAGAACTGTATGGGTGTTAGATTCATTCCAATGTAAATCGCATAGCGATGTGAGACTAGATTATTGACTCTAGTGAAAGTGGGAGACTGTTGGAAATATGCCCTAGAGGCAATGATAAAATAGTTATTATTATATTTCCTATTCCAAGATAATCGTTTATTATCCATGTTATAATTGCATTGAATGAAAGCATAGATACATGTGTGGATATATAAACAAAACAATGTCCCTAGTAAGCCTATAGTTGAATAGGTAGTTGATCAAGGATAGTTAAGGTTTTCTTACCATATGCAAGTGTTGTCACTTGATAGCTGGATCACGTCATTAGGAGAGTGATGTGATGGACGAGAGCCAAACTATGAACGTACCATGTGATTGTGTCATTTTGTTGCTATTGTTTTCTGCGTGTCAAGTATTCACTCCTATGACCATGAGATCATGTAACTCACTGACACCGGAGGAATACCTTGTGTGTATCAAACGTCACATCGTTACTGGGTGACTATAAAGATGCTCTATAGGTATCTCTAAAGGTGTCCGTTGAGTTAGCATGGATCTAGACTGGGATTTGTCACTCCGTGTGACGGAGAGGTATCTCGGGGCCCACTCGGTAATACAACATCACATATAAGCCTTGCAAGCAATGTGACTCAAGTGTTATTCACGGGATCTTGTATTACGGAACGAGTAAAGAGACTTGCCGGTAACGAGATTGAAATAGGTATAGAGATACCGACGATCAAATCTCGGGCAAGTAACATACCGAAGGACAAAGGGAATGTTATACGGGATTATATGAATCATTGACACAGAGGTTCACCCGATAAGATCTTCGTGGAATATGTAAGATCCAATATGGACATACAGGTCCCTCTATTGGATATTTACTGGGTAGTGTCTCGGGTCATGTCTGCATAGTTCTGGAACCCGCAGGGTCTGCACACTTAAGGTTCAATGACGTTTTAGTATAGTCGAGTTATAGGTGTTGGTCACCAAAGGTTGTTCGGAGTCTCGGATGAGATCACGGACGTCACGAGGGTTTTCAGAATGGTCCGGAAACAAAGATTGATATATAGGATGGTTTCATTTGGTCACCGAAAATATTTCGGGCATTATCGGCAGTGTACCGGGAGTGACGAATGGGTTCTGGGTATTCACCGGGAGGGGCCCACCCACCCGGGAGTGAGCCCAGTAGTCATGGGGTGGCGCACCAGCCCTTAGTGGGCTGGTGAGGCCAGCCCAAGTGGGCTATGGCGCCACAAGAAGAAAAAAACCAAAAGAAAAGACAAAAAGAGAGAGGGAGGTGGGAAGGAAGGAGTGGACTCCTCCTCCTCCAAACCGAATTGGAGTGGGAGTCCATCTCCTCCTTCAGCCGGCGCCCTTGGGGCTCTCTTGAGCCCCAAGGCTAGCCCCTCCCGCCTCCTATATATACTAGAGGTTTTAGGGTTTTTGAGACACAACTTTGCCACGTGCAAGTGAAACCTTTACCTCGTAGTTCTACCTCTAGATCGGATTTCTGCGGAGCTCGAGCGGAGCCCTGCAGGAATAGATCATCACCATCACCGTCGCGCCCTCACGCTACCGGAGAACTCATCTACTTCCCCGTCTCTCTTGCTGGATCAAGAAGGCGGAGATCGTCATCGAGCTGTACGTGTGCTGAACGCGGAGCTGTCGTCCGTTTGGTGCTAGATCGGAATGGATCGTGGGACGACGGTGATTTGAATGACGAAGTTGTACTACTACATCAACCGCATTTCTCAATGCTTCCCGCTTAGCGATCTACAAGGGTATGTGGATCCGATCTTCCTCTCGTAGATGAACATCACCATGATAGGTCTTCGTGTGCATAGGAAAATTTTTGTTTCCCATGGAACATTCCCCAACAGTGGCGCCGGTGACGATGAAGATCATGCCGGTGCTTTGGTGATGGAGATCAAGAAGCACAAGATCATGGCCATATCATGTCACTTATGAATTGCATGTGATGTTAATCCTTTTATGCACCTTATCTTGCTTAGAACGACGGTAGCATTATAAGGTGATCCCTCACTAAAATTTCAAAATAAAATTGTGTTTCTCCCCGACTATGCACCATTGCGACAGTTCGGCGTTTCGAGACACCACGTGATGAACGGGTGTGATAGACTCAACGTTCACATGCAACGGGTGCAAAGCAGTTGCACACGCGGAACACTCGGGTTAAACTTGACGAGCCTAGCATGTACAGACATGGCCTCGGAACACAAGATACCGAAAGGTCGAGCATGAATCGTATGGCAGATATGACTAACATAGAGATGTTTACCACTGAAACTACACTCAACTCACGTGCTGATCGGACTTGAGTTAGTGAATTTGGATCATGTCACACTCAAATAACTAGAGGGATGTCTATTTGCGTGGGAGTTTATTAGTAATTTGATTAGCTAAACTCTAATTGTCTTGAACATAGTCTAACACTACTAGGAAAAACCTTATAGGTAGGAGCCTTTTAGTAGAGCTGGAATGCAGAAAGCGCTGTTGCTATTTAGCAGTAACACTTGAAACAACGCAGCACTATTGCTAATGTCCTTAGCAGTAGCGCAGGCCTCATAATCTACGCTACTGATAAACAGGGACCAACGAGGCCACCCGCAGTAGCTATAGTAGCAGCGTCGTTCCTAAACATGCGCTACTGCTAAGGTCAATATGAGTAGCGCTGCGTAGCATCTAGCGCTACTGCTAAAAGGGGCCCAACAATGTAACCGCAGTAGCTGTAGTAGTAGCGCCGGCGTGGTAAAACGCTACTACTAAGTACAATAGCAGTAGCGCTCCCCTAAGCCCACCACTACTGCTATGTTGAGTTAACACCCGCCGTGCCTAAAAAATTCCTAACTCTCCCCCACTCCCCCACCCCCCTCTCTCCTCGATCTCAAGCCGTCATCGCCTCCCTCGCCGTCGTCGTCGCCGCCGCCTCCCTCGCCATCGCCACCGCCCACTTCCCCTCCCGCTCTGGTAAGCCCCCTTCCCCTCTCCCGCTCCGGTAAGCCCCCTCCCCATCCCGCTCCGATAAGCCCCCAACCCCCCCTCCACGCGCCGCCGCCCCCCCCCCCCCTCCCGTCCCGCTCTAGGCACCCCAAGGCTGCTGCCATTTTGATTTTAGGGCCATCGGTTCAAGATGTCATCTTGAGATGCATGTTAATAAGAAAATCAAGATATGTTTGTTGAAGATCTTTTGATGGGCCAACTAGAAAGAAGGAAAAAATCATGTTTGTAAATTTCATGTAAGTAGGCACATTAGGTTTGAATTAGACAACCAATGGTTTCAAACAACTTATTTAAACTTTGGAGAGGAAAAAGGGCACATACATATTTCACCAACCTACAAATATCATCCTTTTGTTGGTGTTAATGCATAAAAATATCATTCCTTTGGAGAGGAAAAAGGGCACATACATGTTAATGCACATTAGGTGTTAATGCTAAAAATATCATTCCTTTGGAGAGGAATTAGACAACCAATGGTTTCTCACTTTTGCTTGCTAAGCTGTGCTAAGTTTTGCCGGAATGTCCGAGTGGCCTATGTTTTGCTAGAATGTTGATTCATTTCTGTTCCGGTAAATTTCAAGCGCTCCATATGTCCACTATTTAGCAAAGGTGATGCCAAAAAATTTCGTGAATTTCATCATGACTAGTGCTAGAAACTAGGACATATGGAGTGCTTGGCAATTGCCGGAAAGGGTAATGAATCAACATTCCTGCAAAACATAGGTCCCTTTTTATTATTCATGCTTCTGTTTTTATATAGATGTTCAATTCTTTCAATATAGTGTCACGGTTGTTGTTTACACATTTGCCATATTAAAACAGGAAATGCCTGACGATGAATATTGGGAGTGTGAATATTGCGGCGACTGTCGGGGTATGTGCGACACGCCTCACCTGCGAGACGATAGGTTCTTCAGCTTGAAGCTTGACGAGAATGGAGATATGTTCCTCCCTTGCCATGCAAGAAGATATGTGTTGGAGAGGCTCGATTTTGAAGACCATGAGAGAATTGAGACGAGAAGCGCTAACCTGAGGACTATACATGGTCACACATTTGTTAGCAAAGTATTTAATTCAGTTTTTCAAACAGAATTTGGGTGCCCAAATTGGGAACATCTTTACAAGGCATATGCATTTCAGGAGGGTATGGAAATAACCTTTGATCTTCGTCCTGAAGATAATATGCCAGGCAACATCGACATTTGGGTGGTTGTCGGTATGCTTCCTGTTTTACCTCCATGTGAGTTCCTCAACCATATTTGTCAAGTAATTTGCATTCTATATTTAGAAATAGTTGGTGTTCATCCATATACTAATTTTTTAAAATTATAATTTACATCTTATTTCGTTTCTTCGAGTGAATTACGGAAATTAATTGACACGACACACTACACGTGTGGATCACATCTAACTTGGGAGGAGAAGGATGTTCTTCTCTACTTTCTTGTTGGTGTTCTGGTTTCTAGGGATACCTTCCCGTACAATTTTGCAATTGGCCAAAATTATAAATTTTACATGCCACTAGTGCATAGGTTGAGGCCGGATGACATTCGCCGAAATATCTTGGTAAGAGTTTCCTAATTAAGTACGCTCTACTATTTCATAAATGGTGTTGATTACATTGCTAACTAGGTTATTATTATGTTCTTCAACAGCAACTGCCACATGATTTAGTGCCTCTATTGATGCACCCAGAAGGTCAAATGAAAATTAAAAGCCCGCTGAGGGCTGAGTTCGATGCTCCATACTCTAGTAACCTCAAATCAAAATCAAAAAGGCTCCAAATTGAAGCATGGAGAGAAATAAAGGAGCGCAAGCCACAAGTTGGAGACCGTTGGATCTCTGTGCTTCATCATGGAGACATAGGTGTTATTCTGTTTTATGACATAATACCTAAGAGAGACGACTAGGTCTTATGAGAGACAAGTTATTCTGGTTTATATTAACTTGACATGATCGATTAAGTCATATGATGACTATTATGATGTTTCTCTATTTTACTTTATGTGGATCATATGATAAGTTGGTATATGATTAAGATGATGATGAGTTGTTAGATGAGTACGTAAGATGATGATGAGATATATGTCATGATACTCCCTCCTTCCCAAAATTCTTGTCTTAGCTTTGTCTAAAAATGGATGAATCTAAAGACAAGAATTTTGGGACAGAGGGAGTACTTTATGTGTATGATGTGATGCAAATTACGCATGATTATTATGATATGATGAAACCACTGTATAGAGCATGCACAAATATGTAGGGGGGACATAAATACGATGCAAATTAAATATTAAAAGCAGGAATATTAGCAGTAGCGCTCTACTTATTCCAGCGCTACTGCTAACGTAGATACCAGTAGCGCTTTCAAACCAGCGCTACTGCTGAGAGTTAGTTGTAGCACGTTAGCAGTAGCGCTGGCCCCAGTGCTACTACTAAGGGTAAAACCAGCGCTACTACTAGGATTTTCCCTAGTAGTGTAAGTAAACTTTGCAACATTTTTATGTTGTAGATCAATGGCTCGCACAGTAGCAAACCTAAATTTCAATACGTTCCTAGAGAAAGCTAAGCAGAAACATGATGGTAGCAACTTTGTAGACTAGGCTCATAATCTAAGGCTTATCCTACAAGTTGGGCAAAAGAATGATGTCCTTGATGTAGTCCTAGGAGATGAACCACCTGCTACGGCGGAACAAGATGTTTTGAACGCTTGGCAAGCGCGTAAGGAGGACTACTTAGTAGTTCAATGTGCAGTCTTGTATGGCTTAGAACCGGGACTTCAACGACGCTTTGAACGTCATGGAGCATATGAGATGTTCCACGAGTTGAAGTTTATCTTTGAGAAGAATGCCCGGATCGAGAGGTATGAGACCTCCGATAAATTATGTGCTTGCAAAATGGAGGAGAATTCGTCTGTCAGTCAACATGTGCTCAAAATGTCTGGGTACTCAAACCATCTAGCTGAGCTGGGGATTGATCTCCCACAAGAGGCTATCACTGATAGAATTCTTCAATCACTGCCACCTAGCTAAAAGAGCTTTTTGTTGAACTATAACATGCAAGGGATGAATAAGTCACCCGGCGAGTTATTTGCGATGCTGAAAGTCGCGAAGTCGGAAATCCGGAAAGAACATCAAGTGTTGATGGTCACTAAGACCACTAATTTCAAGAAAAGCGGCAAAGGCAAGAAGGGTAACTCCAAGAAGAATGGCAAAACTGTTGCCCCTCCAACAAAGAAACCCAAGGCTGGACCTAAGCCGGAAACCGAGTGCTATTATTGCAACGAGATGGGTCACTAGAAGCGCAACTGCCCCAAGTATTTGGCTGATAAGAAGGCAGCCAACACCAAACAAGGTATATGTGATATACATGTTATTGATATGTACCTAACCAACTCTCGTAGTAGTGCCTATGTATTTGATACCGGTTCTGTTGCTCACATTTGCAACTCGAGGCAGGAACTGCGGAATAAACGAAGGCTGGCGAAGGATGATGTGACGATGCGCGTGGGAAATGGTTCCAAGGTTGATGCAATCACCATCGGCACGGTCTCACTTAAGTTTCCATCGGGATTTGTTATGAACTTAAATAATTGTTATTTACTGCCTGCGTTAAGCATGAACATTATATCTAGATCTTGTTTATTGTGAGAGGTTACTCATTTAAGTCAGAGAATAATGATTGTTCTATTTATATGAGTAATATATTTTATGGTCATGCACCCAACGTGAGGGGTTTAATCATATTGAATCTTGATTGTGATGACACACATATCCATAACATTGAAACCAAAGATGTAGAGTTAACAATGATAGCGCCACCTTATTGTGGCACTGTCCCTTAGGTCATATTGGTGTAAAGCGCATGAAGAAACTCCATGTTGATGGGCTTTTGGAGTCACTTGATTTTGAATCACTTGACACATGCGAACCATGCCTCATGGGCAAGATGACTAAGATTTCGTTCTGTGGAACAATGGAGCATGCAAGTGACTTGTTGGAAATCATACATACTCATGTGCGCGGACCAATGAGTGTGGGGGCGCGCGGCGGATATCGTTATTTTCTCACCTTCACTGATGATTTGAGTAGGTACGGATATATCTACTTGATGAAGCACAAGTCTGAAACATTAGAAAAGTTCAAACAATTTCAGAGTGAAGTTGAAAATCATCATACCAAGAAGATCAAGTTCCTATGATCTGATCGAGGGGGTGAATATCTGAGTTACGAGTTTGGTGCTCACTTAAGACAATGTGGAATCGTTTCACAGTTGACATCGCGTGGAACACCACAGTGTAATGGTGTGTCCGAACGTCGTAATCGTACTTTGTTAGATATGGTGCGATCTATGATGTCTCTTACCGATTTGCCATTATCGTTTTGGGGATATGCATTAGAGACAGCTGCATTCACTTTAAATAGGGCACCATCAAAATCCGTTGAGACGACACCATATGAGCTATGGCATGGCAAGAAGCCAAAGTTATCATTTCTTAAAGTTTGGGGATGCGATACTTATGTCAAAAAGCTTCAGCCTGAAAAGCTGGAACCCAAAGCGGAAAAGTGTGTCTTCATAGGTTACCCAAAAGAGACACTTGGGTACACCTTCTATCTCATATCCGAGGGCAAAGTGTTTGTTGCTAAGAACGGAGCTTTTCTTGAGAAAGACTTTCTCTCGAAAGAATTGAGTGGAAGGAAGATAGAACTTGATGAGGTCGTGGAACCTATGCTCCAACAGGATGGTGGCACAGGGTAGAGGGAAATCTCTATCAAGGCAACACCAGTTGAGGAGGAAGCAAATGATGATGATCATGAAGCTTCGAATCAAGTTACTATCGGACCTCGCAGGTCGATAAGATCACGTACTGGTCCTGAGTGGTACGGGAATCCTGTCTTATCTATTATGTTGTTAGACAACAATGGGCCTGCGAATTATGAAGAAGCAATGGTGGGCCCAGATTCCAACAAATGGTTAGAGGCCATGAAATCCGAGATAGGATATATGTATGAAAACAAAGTGTGGACTTTGGAAGTATTACCTGAAGGTCGCAAGGTTATTCAGAACAAATGGATCTTTAAGAAGAAGACGGATGCAGACGGTAATGTGACCATTCATAAAACTCTACTTGTGGCAAAGGGTTCACAAGTTCAAGGAGTTGACTACGATGAGACATTCTCACCTGTAGTGATGCTTAAATCCGTCCGAATCATGTTAGCAATAGCTGCATTTTTCGATTATGAAATCTGGTAGATGACGTCAAAACGGCGTTCCTTAATGGGTTTCTTAAGGAAGAGTTGTATAGGATGCAACCCTAAGGTTTTTTCGATCCAAAGAATGCTGACAAAGTATGCAAGCTCCAGCGATCCATTTATGGACTGGTGCAAGCATCTGGGAGTTGGAATAAGCACTTTGATGAGGTGATCAAAGCGTTTGGGTTTATACAAGTTGTAGGAGAATCTTGTATATACATGAAAGTGAGTGGGATCTCTGTAGCGTTTCTAATATTATATGTGGATGGCATATTGCTGATTGGAAACAATGTGGCATTTTACGAGAGCGTAAAGGATTACTTGAACAAATGTTTTTCAATGAAAGACCTAGGAGAAGCTGCTTACATATTAGGTATTAAGATCTATAGAGATAGATCGAGACGCGTGATAGGACTTTCACAAAGCACATACCTTGAGAAAGTTTTGAAGTGTTACAAGGTATAAAGTTGAGTAAGACTCAATGTCCAGTAACTACATAAGATAGAGAAAAGATGAGTACGGTCCCCTATGCTTCAGCCATAGGGTCTATCATGTATGCAATGTTGTGCACAAGACTGGACGTCAGCCTGGCCATAAGTATGGCAGGTATATTTCAAAGTGATCCAGGAGTCGAACACTGGGCGGCGGTTAAGAATATTTTGAAGTACCTGAAAAGGACTAAGGAAATGTTTCTCGTTTATGGAGGTGACGAAGAGCTCGTCGTAAAGTGTTACGTCGATGCAAGCTTTGCCACTGATTCAGATGACTCTAAGTCTTAAACCGGATACGTATTTATTCTCTATGGGGGTGCGGTAAGCTGGTGCAGTTCCAAGCAAAGCGTCGTAGCAGATTCTACATCTGAAGCAGAGTACATGGCTGCCTCGGAGGCGGCTAAGGAGGGTGTCTCGATGAAGCAGTTCATGACGGATCTTGGAGTTCTGCCAAGCGCACTAAATCCAATAACTCTTTTCTGTGACAACACTGGTGCCATTGCTCTAGGCAAGGAACAAAGGTTTCACAAGAAGACCAGACACATCAAACGACACTTTAACCTCATTCGCGACTATGTCGAAGGAGAGGACGTAAATATTTTCAAATTGCACACAGATATGAATGTTGCAGATCTGCTGACTAAACCTCTTCCACGAGCGAAGCATGATCAACACTAGAACTGTATGGGTGTTAGATTCATTCCAATGTAAATCACATAGCGATGTGAGACTAGATTATTGACTCTAGTGCAAGTGGGAGACTGTTGGAATATCCCTAGAGGCAATAATAAAATAGTTATTATTATATTTCCTGTTTCAAGATAATTGTTTATTATCCATGTTATAATTGTTTTGAATGGAAACATAAATGCATGTGTGGATATATAGGCAAAACTATGTCCCTAGTAAGCCTCTAGTTTACTAGCCAGTTGATCAAGGATGGTTAAGGTTTCCTAACCATAGACAAGTGTTATCACTTGATAACAGGATCACATCATTGGGAGAATGATGTGATGGACTAGATCCAAACTATAAACATAGCATGTGATCGTGTCATTTTGTTGCTATTGTTTTCTACATGTCAAGTATTCATTCTTATGACCATGAGATCATGTAACTCACTAACACCGGAGGAATGCCTTGTGTGTATCAAACTTCGCAACGTTGTTGGGTGACTATAAAGGTGCTCCACAGGTATCTTCGAAGGTGTCCGTTGAGTTAGCATGGACCAAGACTGGGATTTGTCACTCCGTGTGAGGGAGAGGTATCTCAGGGCCCACTCGGTAATACAACATCACATACAAGCCTTGCAAGCAATGTTACTAAAGAGTCGGTAACGGGATCTTGTATTACAGAACGAGTAAAGAGGCTCGTCGGTAATGATATTGAAATAGGTATAGCGATACCGACGATCAAATCTCGGGCAAGTAACATACGGAAGGACAAAGGGAATGATATACGGGATTATATGAATCATTGGCATAGAGGTTCAACCGATAAGATCTTCGTAGAATATGTAGGATCCAACATGGACATCCAGGTCCTGCTATTTGTTATTGACCGGGGAGTGTCTGAGATCATGTCTACATAGTTCTCGAACCCGCAGGGTCTGCACACTTAACGTTCGGTGACGTTTTGGTATAGTTGAGTTATAAGTGTTGGTGATTGAAGTTTTGTTCGGAGTCCCTGATGCAATCATGAATGTCATGAAGGTTTCCAGAATGGTTCGGAAATGAAGATTGATATATAGGATTGTTGCATTTGGCTTCCGGAAAGATTACGGGCATTACCAACAGTGTACCAGGAGTGACGAATGGGTTCCGGGGTTTTACCGGGAGGGGCCACCCACCCGGGAGAGAACCTAATAGGCCCATGGGTGGTATACCAGCCCTTACTGGGCTGGTGTAGTGATAACCCACAGGTATAGGGGATCGCAACAGATTTCAAGGGTAGAGTATTCAACCCAAATTTATTGATTCGGCTCAAGGGGAAGCCAAAGAATATTCTCAAGTATTAGCAGTTGAGTTGTCAATTCAACCACACCTGAAAGATTTAGTATCTGCAGCAAAGTATCACTAGCAAGGTAGTGTGATAGCAGCATTAGCAACAGTAACCAGTAGCAGCAAAGTAACAGCAGTAGCAACAGAGACAGTAGTAGCGACAAAGTAACGTAGCAAGGACCAGTAGGAAAAACTCGTAGGCATTGGATCGGTGATGGATGATTATGTCGGATGTTATTCATCATGCAATAGTTATAACACGGAGAGATAAGTAACTAGCTCCAGTTCGTCAATCTAATGTAGGCATGTATTTCGTATGTAGTCATACGTGCTTAGGGAAAAGAACTTGCATGACATCTATTATCCATCCTTCCCGTGGCAGCAGGGTCCTAATGGAAACTACGGGATATTAAGGTTCTCCTTTTAATAAAGAACCGGACCAATGCATTAACACTTGGTGAATACATGAGCTCCTCATACTATGGTCATCTCCGGGAGTGGTTCCGGCTATTGTCACTCCGGGGTTGTCGGGTCATAACACATAGTAGGTGACTACAACTTGCAAGGTAGGATCAAGAACACACATATATTGGCGACAACATAATAGGTTCACATCTCAAATCATGGCACTCGGGCCCTAGTGACAAGTATTAAGCATGGCAAAGTAGTAGCAACATCAATCTCAAAACATAGTGGATACTACGGATCAATCCGCGTCAAAACTAACTCGATTACATGATAGATCTCATCCAACCCATCACCGTCCAGCAAGCCTACGATGAGATTACTCACGAACGGTGAAGAGCATCATGGAATTGGCGATGAAGGAAGGTTGATGAGGATGATGGCGATGATCTCCCCTCTCCGGAGCCCAGAACGGACTCCAAATCTGCCCTCCAGATGAAGAACGGGAGGTGGCGGCGCCTCCGTATCGTAAAACGCGATGAACTCTTCTCCTTGATTTTTTTTCGGGCGAGACGGACTAAATAGAGCTGAGATTGGAGGCGGTGGAGCAACGTGGGCCCCACAAGCCTTTCAGACGCGGCCAGGGGGGCCGCGCCTGGTGGGCTTGTGGGCTCCACGCTCCACTTCCTCCGCTGATTATTGCGCCAGTATTTTTTATATATTCCACAAAATTCTCCGTAAATTTTCAGGTCATTCCGAGAACTTTTATTTCTGCGCAAAAACAACACCATGGCAATTCTGCTGAAAACAGCGTTAGTCCGGGTTAGTTCCATTCAAATCATGCAAATTAGAGTCCAAAACAAGGGCAAAAGAGTTCGAAAAAGTAGATACGACGGAGACGTATCACCTCCCCCAGTCTTAAAGCCTTGCTTGTCCGCAAGCAATTCAGTTGACAAACTGAAAGAGACAAAAGAAAAACTTTTACGAACTCTGTTTGATCTTGTTGTTGCAACTATGTCTAACTCATAACCAGAATTTCAGCAAGATCACAAGCTAACCACATAAGCAAATGACATCTAGGTCTCACGGTAAACTCATATCAATGGCACAATCAACTAGCGAGCAAATAATAATAAGTCTCAAACATCAACACTTCAATCAAAACAATAATGAAGCAGTACGAACAGATGGTATCTCGCTAGCTCTTTCTGAGACCGCAAAACATAAATGCAGAGCACCTTCAAAGACCAAGGGCTGACTAAACATTGTAATTCATGGCAAAGAAGATCCAGTCACAGTCAAACTCAATCACAGTTAAAAGCAAAGCATAAAAATGACAGAGGTGCTCTCTAATTGGTGCTTTTATAAGAAGAGGATGACTCAATAGGAACATAAATAGGCAGACCCTTCACAGAGGGAAGCACTGATTTGCAGAGGTGCCAGAGCTCAAGCTTTGAAAACAGAGATAATAATTTTGGGTGGCATGCTTTCATTGTCAACGCAATGACTAAGATTTTTCACCATCTTCCACGCTACACATGCTATAGGCGGTTCCCAAACAGAAAAGTAAGTTTTGACTCCCCCACCACCAATCAATCACACTCCATGACTAGCCGAATCCTCGGGTGCCGTCCATACCAACATCAATCCACGGGGAGTTTTGTTTGCAATTATCTTTTCGATTTGAGCATGGAAGTGGGAATTCCAATTACCGGCCCCTTTCTTGTGAATGATAGTGAATAAACACATATCAAGGATAACATGATTAGCATGGAAGATACTGATAGCCCCCTGTCACCACATGAGCGGTTCGGGCATGCAAAACAGATTATTTCTTGAAGGTTTAGAGAGTGGCACATGCAAATTTACTTGGAACGGCAGGTATATACCGCATATAGGTAGGTATGGTGGACTCGTATGGAACAACTTTGGGTTTATGGAAGTGGATGCACAAGCAGTATTCCCGCTTAGTACAAGTGAAGGCTAGCAAAAGACTAGGAGGCGACCAACTAGAGAGCGACAACAGTCATCAAAATGCATTGAGATTAACCAACAATGAGTGCAACCATGAGTAGGACATAAATCACCATGAACACGAATATCATAGAGGCAATGTTGATTTTGTTTCAACTACATGCGTGAACATGCGCCAAGTCAAGCCACTTGAAACATTCAAAGGAGGATATCATCCTATCATACTACATCATAGTCATCTCAAAATTCATGTTGGCATCCAAGACAAACCATTATAAGATCCTAGCTAATTAAGCATGGCATCAGAAACTATGATCTCTAAGTTGTCATTGCAAACATGTTTCTCTCACAACAAAGCTGAATCTGGAACGATGAGCTAGTCATATTTACAAAAACAAAATAGATCGAGTTCATACCAGCTTTTCGAGGCTCGGTCACTTCATCATATATCATCATTATTGCCTTTCACTTGCACGACCGAATGATGTGAACAATAATAAGAGTGCTCGTGCATTGGACTAAGATGGAATCAGCAAGCAAACACAAAGGAGAAGACAAGTAATATGGCTCTTTGACAGATAAACAAATATGCATGCGAGAGCCACTAAACATTGTAACCATGGTCTTCTACCTTGACCTAAAGAAAAAGAAAAACTATTTACATGGGAAAGCTGCCAACAAGAAAAGGAAGAAAAAGAAAATCTTTTTGAGTTTTCTCAAACTGGACAGACACACGAAAAAAAGAGAAAAATAAAATAAACTAGCATGGATGATACAGTGGCAACGTGTGAACACCGACGAACAAAGTGAAAGCATAAGCAAGAACGTAAAGTCGGTGAGAAACACGTACTCCCCCAGGCTTAGGCTTTTGGCCTAAGTTGGTCTACTCCCATGGATGGTCCAGGCGATACCCAAAATCATAATGGGGGTTATACGGGAGCGCTGCAGCCACTGCCTAAATAGCTGCCTCATGGAGACGAGCAGCCTTTGCCTCCCTCTCATACTCCTCTGCCTCTCCTTTGGTTATGTAGTATCTCCGTTTTACCTGAAAGTCAAAGAAGGCAGGAGCAGGAAGGGTAATATGGAAAACACGTTGCCGGTTAAATATCAAACGGTATAGGAGGGGTTCATCATCCCTCTCAAGGAACTGATAGCGTGTCAAAGCGGTGCGATCAAGGAAAGTTGTATGGAGCTCGGGATCTCCTTCGCGGATGGGTACTCCAAGAAAATTTTCTATGCGAGTGGCATAGATACCACCAAAGAAATCCCCTTCATTAGCATTATTATTCAGCCTCCTTGCTATTGTAGCTCCCATGTTGAAACATCTATCACCCATTATTGCGCTCTTAAGAATACTAAGGTCGGGTGCGCAGAGGTGACAATACTCAATCTTGCCATTAATGCGTCTGCCTATGAAGCGGGAAAAATAATGCAAGGCAGGAAAATGAATGCTCCCTATGGTAGCCTGCGTAATGCCTCTAGTTTCTCCAACAATTATACAAGAGAAAAAAATCTCTAACCGAAGATTTAGGAGGATCATTGTGACTACCCCAAATAGGTATCTTGCAAATTCTATTGAAATCCTCTAAATCCATGGTATACGATTTTTCATAGAGATCAAACAATACAGATGTATCACGGCCAACTGAAAATTTGAATCTACGAACAAAAGAGGCAGTGAGAGCAACATATTGTTCACACTTATCGGAGATGAATTCTTCGAGTCCGACGTTGTGAACAAGTGTATCAAACTCATCTTTGAAACCTGCCTCAATCATGAATTCATCAGAAGGCCATTCACATGGTTGTACCTGTGCGTTCCTCGGTTGGTAAGGATCGGGCTCCCGAATCGCAAGACGGGGACCTCTCTTGCTTGAGGAACCACCATGATAGTTTCTCCTGAACATCTTCCTTTTCTGAAATTTTCAGTGACCCAAAGGAAAAGTGAACAAGGCTCAACTAAACTCGTAGCAACTACTCCCACAAGTGCCTAGAGGCCATATTACGCATCAAAACTACTTGGGACCAGCTAAAATTAGCATGCAAAGCTCAAGAACAGGGTCACCAAGGGAGCAAAAATACGCGAAGTATAAGGCACTAGAGCAAAAACTAATTGGACCAATGGAGGAGTCACTTACCAAGGAGTAATTTCCCCAAAACAGTTCGGAGAATGGTGCTTTGAGCAAGGAGATCGAAAATCCCAGCAAGAAGAGCAAGAACATGGGTTTGAGCTGCGAAACGATTTTTCTGGAGGTAGGAGAAGCAGATGAGAGCTAGAATAAGTGGAGGGGGTGCACGTGGGCCCCACAAGCGAGGTAGGCGCGGCCAGGGGGGTGCCCGCACCTCCAAGGCTTGTGGCCCACTAGTGCAGCTCCCAGACTAGCTCTTCGTCTCAGTATTTTTCAAAAATTCCAGAAAAAATCATACTTGATTTTCAGGACGTTCGGAGAACTTTATTTTCGGGGTACTTTTCCAAGGGACGCTAAAACAGAAAACAGGGATAACTAAACTAAATCTATCATTTTTCTTCTAAGCAACCGAAGGTGAAAGCTTGGAATAGAGGTTTGTGACTCCTCGATTCATCCATCTCATGGTCATCGAAAGAAATCCGTCAATGAGGTTGATCAAGTCTCCTTGACAAACTTTTTAGAATCGCAAAAGAGAACGGAGAATTTTTCGAATAGTCACTAGGTTACCTCAATGGGGATGTGAATCTCCCCAACAAGCAAATCATACTTCATCTTGACAGGAGGAATAGGGCATTCAAAGCTCCCAATAAGAATCGATGAAGTTTTTTTGATAGCATTGATGCAATGTACTCGATATTGTTTCTTTAGAAAGTGCACCGTATGCTCATTACTGTTGACATGGAAAGTGACATTGCCTTTGTTGCAATCTATAACAGCCCCTGCAGTGTTTAGAAAGGGTCTTCCGAGGATGACCGCCATGGCATCGTCCTCGGGAATGTCCAGAATAACAAAGTCTGTTAAGATAGTGACGTTTGCAACCACAACAGGCACATCCTCGCAAATGCCGATGGGGAAAGCAGTTGATTTGTCGGCCATTTGCAGAGAGAGTTCAGTGGGTGTCAACTTATCCAGTTGAAGTCTACGATAAAGAGAGAGAGGCATAACACTAACACCAGCTCCAAGGTCGCATAAAGCAGTTCTAACTTAGTTGCCTTTAATGGAGCAAGGTATAGTGGGCATACCAGGATCACCTAGTTCTTAGGAGTTCCACCCTTGAAGGTATAATTAGCAAGCATGGTGGAAATCTCAACCTCAGGTATCCTCCTCTTATTAGTCACAATATCTTTCATGTACTTAGCATACGGAGACATTTTGAGCATATTTTTCAAACGCATTTGCAGAAAGACAGGTTTAATCATTTCAACGAATCGCTCAAAATCCTCATCATCCTTTTTCTTGGATGGTTTGGGAGGAAAGGGCATGGGTTTCTGAACCCATAGTTCCCTTTCTTTACCATGATTCCTAGCAGCGAAGTCATTCTTATCATATCTCTTATTCTTAGGTTGTGGGTTATGAAGATCAATAGGTTCAATCTCCACATCCTTATCATTGCTAGCTTGAGCATCATCATGAACATCACTATCGATATTATCATTAGGCTCATGTTCATCACCAGATTGCGTTTCAGCATCAGAGAAAGAGACATCGTTTGGACTCTCAGGCGTAGCAGCAACAGGGTTGCTAGCATGCAAGTTCCTACCATCTTTCTTCTTCTTTCTAGGATGACTAGGTGCATAAGTGCTAACTCCTTGAGAATCTTGTTCAATCCTCTTAGGATGACCCTCAGGATACAAAGGTTCCTGGGTCATTCTACCGCCTCTAGTGACGACTCTGATAGAATTGTCATTCAACTCATTGAGCAAGTCATTGTGAGCTTTAAGTACTTTTTCTACTTGAGTAGTAACCATAGAGGCATGTTTACTCACAAGCTTAAGATCATTGACATTTCTGTCCAACAAGCACTTAAATGACTAAGCATACAAGCATTTTGTTCCAATTGTCTGCTAACATAATCATTGAAGCTTTGATGATTCACAACAAAGTTATCAAATTCATCCAGGCATAAGCTAGCAGGTTTATCAAAAGGAATATCACTCTCATCAAATCTACGCAGAGAATTTACTTCTACTACCTGTATCGGGTTATCAAGACCATGGATCTCTTCGATAGGTGGTAGATTTTTGACATCTTCAGATTTAATGCCTTTCTCTTCCATAGATTTCTTAGCTTCTTGCATATCTTCGGACTGAGGAATAGAATACCTCTTTTCTTCGGAGTTGGCTTAGGAGGTGTTTCGGGAATAGTCCAAGCATTCTCATTGCACAAGATATTATTCAATAGGATCTCAGCTTGTTCTACGGTTCGTTCCCTAAAAACACAACCCGCACAACTATCTAGGTGGTCTCTAGAGGCATCGGTAAGTCCATTATAGAAGATATCAAGTATTTCATTCTTCTGAAGAGGGTGATCAGGAAAAGCATTCAGTAGCTGGATGAGCCTCCCCCAAGCTTGTGGGAGACTCTCTTCTTCAGCTTGCACAAAGTTGTATATTTCCTGCAAGGCAGCTTGCTTCTTATGGGCAGGGAAATATTGTTCAGAGAAGTAGTAGACCATATCCTGGGGGCTACACACACAACCAGGAGCAAGAGAAGTGAACCAGGTCTTGGCATCATCCTTTAGCGAGAAAGGAAACAGCTTGAGGATATAGTAGTGGCGGATCTTTTCCTCACTCGTGAATAGGGTGTCTATATCGTGAAGTTTGGTAAGATGTGCTACAACCGTTTCAGACTCATAACCGTGAAAAGGATCAGATTCGACCAGAGTGATTAACTCAGGGTCGACAGAGAATTCATAATCCTTATCGGTCACAAAGATAGGCGAAGTAGCAAACTTCGGGTCGTATTTCATCCTAGCGTTCAGAGATTTTTCTTTCCACTTGCGCAGTAAATTCTCAACATCATAGCTATCCTTCCACGCAAGAAAATCCTCAGCTATCTCTCCCTCCATAACATAACACTCAGGCATATCAGGCAATTCATGTCTAGGAGAGCTAGTTCTAGCAGGCAAAATAGCAGGTTCTACTTCAATAGTATCAGCAGTTTCAGAAGTATCATCACATCTAGCAGCAACTCTAGCAATCTGTGCATCAAGGAATGCACCAAGTGGCAAAGCAGTATCAAGCATAGCATCATCAGGCAAAGCAGTATCAAGCATAGCATCATCATAAGCATCATGGGCAGCAAAAGTAGCATCATCAAGAACACGCGACATATCAAGATTTCTAGCAGGAGGTGGTGTCGCAAACTTACTCATAACGGAAGGTGAATCAAGTGCACAGCTAGATGGCAGTTCCTTACATGTCCTCGTAGTTGAGGGCAAGACTTTAGTTCTTGGATCTTTCGAATTCCTCATAGTGACCATCAGACGTAAATACCAAGTGACTCAGAGAATATAGTTGTGCTTCCCCAGCAACGGCGCCAGAAAATAGTCTTGATAACCCTCAAGTATAGGGGATCGCAACAGTTTTCGAGGGTAGAGTATTCAACCCAAATTTATTGATTCAACTCAAGGGGAAGCCAAAGAATATTCTCAAGTATTAGCAGTTGAGTTGTCAATTCAACCACACCTGAAAGATTTAGTATCTTCAGCAAAGTATCAGTAGCAAGGTAGTGTGATAGCAGCAGTAGCAACAGTAACCAGTAGCAGCAAAGTAACAGCAATAGCAACAGAGACAGCAGTAGCGACAAAGTAATGTAGCAAGGACCAGTAGGAAAAACTCGTAGGCATTGGATCAGTGATGGATGATTATGCCGGATTCTATTCATCATGCAACAGTTATAACACGCATTAACACTTGGTGAATACATGTAACTAGCTCCAGTTCGTCAATCTAATGTAGGCATGTATTCCGTATGTAGTCATACGTGCTTAGGGAAAAGAACTTGCATGACATCTATTGTCCATCCCTCCCGTGGCAGCGGGGTCCTAATGGAAACTACGGGATATTAAAGTTCTCCTTTTAATAAAGAACAGGACCAACGCATTAACACTTGGTGAATACATGAACTCCTCATACTATGGTCATCTCCGGGAGTTGTTCCGGCTATTGTCACTCCGGGGTTGCCGGGTCATAACACATAGTAGGTGACTACAACTTGCAAGATAGGATCAAGAACACACATATATTGGCGACAACATAATAGGTTCACATCTGAAATCATGGCACTCGGGCCCTAGTGACAAGCATTAAGCATGGCAAAGTAGTAGCAACATCAATCTCAGAACATAGTGGATACTAGGGATCAATCCGCGTCAAAACTAACTCGATTACATGATAGATCTCATCCAACCCATCACCGTCTAGCAAGCCTACGATGAGATTACTCACGAACGGTGAAGAGCATCATGGAATTGGCGATGAAGGAAGGTTGATGATGACGATGGCGACAATCTCCCCTCTTCGGAGCCCCAAACAGACTCTAGATCTGCCCTCCAGATGAAGAACACGAGGTGGCGGCGCCTCCGTATCGTAAAACGCGATGAACTCTTCTCCTTGATTTTTTTTCCGGGTGAGACGGACTAAATAGAGCTGAGATTGGAGGCGGTGGAGCAACATGTGCCCCGCAAGCCTGCCAGGCACGGCCAGGGGGGGCGCGCGTGGTGGGCTTGTGGGCTCCACGCTCCACTTCCTCCGCTGATTATTGCGCCAGTATTTTTTATATATTCCACAAAAATTCTCCGTATATTTTCAGGTCATTCCGAGAACTTTTATTTCTGTGCACAAACAACACCATGGCAATTCTGCTGAAAACAACGTTAGTCCGGGTTAGTTCCATTCAAATCATGCAAATTAGAGTCCAAAACAAGGGCAAAAGAGTTCGGAAAAGTAGATACAACGGAGATGTATCATTTAGCCAGCCCAATAGGGCTATTTTGGCCAAGGAGAAAAAACAATGCAAAAAAAAAGAGGAGGTGGGAAGGAAGGAAGGGACTCCTCCCTCCAAACCGAATTGGAGGAGGATCCATCCTCCTCCCCACTTCGGCCGGCGCCTTGGGGGATCCCTTGAGACTCAAGGCTAGCCCCTCCCCTCCTCCTATATATACTAGAGGTTTTAGGGTTTTTGAGACACAGCTTTGCCAAGTGCAACCCTAAACCTCTACTTCGTAGTTCTTCCTCTAGATCGGATTTCTGCATAGCTCGGGCGGAGCCCTGCAGGAATAATATCATCACCATCACCGGCGCGCCATCACGCTGCCGGAGAACTCATCTACTTCCCCGTCTCTCTTGCTGGATCAAGAAGGCAGAGATCGTCATCGAGTTGTACGTGTGCTGAACGCGGAGGTGTCGTCCGTTCGGTGCTAGGTCGGGCCGAATTGTGGGACGACGGTCATTTGAATCACGAAGCAGTTCCACTACATCAATCGCGTTTCTTAATGCTTCCCGCTTAGCGATCTACAAGGGTATGTGGATCTGATCTCCCTCTCGTAGATGAACATCACCATGATAGGTCTTCGTGTGCGTAGGAAAAGTTTTGTTTCCCATGCAACGTTGCCCAACAGTTACCCTTTGTAGGTTGAAGTCTCCATCAATGTGGACGTACGATAGCACCACTATCGGAACCACGCCAAAAATCTCCATGTCAATCTTTATGTTTGATCTTCCTATACCTAACATCTACTTACATATGCATGTCTTTAATTTCTGTTATTATACTCTTACACTTGCATGTGGAGGGTGTGCTTCACTTCATATAATTGCTAAAACTTGCCAATTATTAAAATTGGGAAAATGCTAAGTTTTTATTTGTCCAACTAGTCTAATCACCCCTCCTCCCCCTTTAGACATACTTCGGATCCTACAAAACTTAAAATGAACCTATAAATCTTTAGATCAAAATTTCTCCATAGAAATCGAATTACTTCCATAGAACTAGTAGCGTTCATAATTACTTGATCATCATACATAATTCATATATAGTCTATATGTTCAAAGTAGATCGGAGGAGCGAATGGCCACGGTAAACCCTACTGCCAACATTTGGCTCACTGGAGTCGTCCGGGTGCGACGGCGATGCTGCGGCGGTGAACATCCTCAGTCGTCGTCATCGTCGGAGCTGAGGCCGATGTAGATGTCGTCGTGCGCCTTGGCTTCGTGGTGCTGATAACCCACAAGTATAGGGGATCACAACAGTTTTCGAGGGTAGAGTATTCAACCCAAATTTGTTGATTCGACACAAGGGGAAGCAAAAGAATATTCTCGAGTATTAGCAGTGGAGTTGTCAATTCAACCACACCTGAAAGACTTAGTATCTGCAGCAAAGTATCAGTAGCAAAGTAGTGTGATAGCAACAGTAGCAATGGTAACAGTAGAAGCAGTGACAACAGTAGCAGTAACAGTAGCAGCAGTGACAGCAGTAGCGGTAGCAGTAGCAGCACTGATAGCAGTAGCGGCAAAAGTAACGTAGCAAGGACCAGTAGGAAAAACTCGTAGGCATTGGATCGGTGATGGATAATTATGCCGGATGACATTCATCATGCAACAGTTATAACATGGGGAGATATGTAACTAGCTCCATTTCGTCAATGTAATGTAGGCATGCATTCCGTATATAGTCATACGTGCTTAAGGAAAAGAACTTGCATGACATCTATTGTGCATCCCTCCCGTGGCAGCGGGGTCCTAATGGAAACTATGGGATATTAAGGTTCTCCTTTTAATAGAGAACCGGAACAAAGCATTAGCACTTAGTGAATACATAAACTCCTCATACTATGGTCATCTCCGGGAGTGGTTCCGGCAATTGTCACTCCGGGGTTGCCGGGTCATAACACATAGTAGGTGACTACAACTTGCAAGATAGGATCAAGAACACACATATATTGACGAGAACATGATAGGTTCAGATCTAAAATCATGGTACTCGGGCCCTAGTGACAAGCATTAAGCATGGCAAAGTAGTAGCAACATCAATCTCAGAACATAGTGGATACTATGGATCAATCCCCATCAAAACTAACTCGATTACATGATAGATCTCATCCAACCCATCACCGTCCAGCAATCCTACGATGAGATTACTCACGAACGATGAAGAGCATCATGGAATTGGCGATGAAGGAAGGTTGATGATGACGACGGTGACGATCTCCCCTCTCCGGAGCCCAGAACGGACTCCAGATCTGCCCTCGAGAGGAAGAACAGGTGGTGGCGGCGCCTCCGTATCGTAAAACGCGATGAACTCTTCTCCTTGATTTTTTTCCAGACGAAAGGGACTAAATAGAGCTGGAGTTGGAGGCACGGCCAGGGGGGATCGCGCCTCCTGGGCTTGTGGGCTCCTCGCTCCACGCCTCTGGTTTATTCTTGCGCCAGTATTTTTTTATATATTCCACAAAAAATCCTCGTAAATGGCCCGCTTCCTTGTGTTGTGAGGGGCGATGCACCGCCTCCGCTCGGGGTCGTCGTCACCGTTGTCGCAGCGGCCCGAGCTCCACATCCGGCGCCACATGGTGAAGTGCAGCGGTGGATTGGAGTCACCAACGGCGAGAAATCGAGACGGGTGGAGGGATAGCAGCGATGCGGGGATAGGGTTTGGCCGTGTATACCGACCTTGAATCCGTAGTTATACTATACGAGTTTTTTTACGGTTCATTGTAAAAGATTTATGGCTGGGACGACTATACGGGTTGTGGTTTGGTACAAAAAATGGACCAAACTGGATTTTTATGGGTCGCGCATTAAAAAGTTTAACCGCGTGAGAGCGGAGACCTGATTTACGGCAAAATTGATAAAAATGACCTCTGTAGCGAAAGAACTCATGAAGTGAACCCGAACACAAAAAAAATCACCCGTCTGACCCTTTCGTATGGCGCCCGACACCTAGGCGCCACACTACACTGTGTGACGCCTAAGTCGTCGGCGCCATACGCCCGGCCACCTGGCAATGCGGGCCCACCCCCCAGGCAATGCGACGCCTAAGCCTCTGGCGTCGTACCATGTAAAGTGTGCCGCCAAAGGCTTAGGCACCACACTGCGACTTATCCAGCCACAGGCCAGCCCCCTCCCCCACCCCCTCCTCATTCCCCTCCCTTCACTTCACTTCACAGCTTTCTGTTCAAGTTGCCCCTTCGTCAAATCCCTCTCCAAATCACCGAATCTAAAGGTTTGGATCGGGCATTTGTTGTCCAATCCCTTCCCTAAGGTAATCCCCCCTATCTCCTCATTCTCATCCAAACAAAAATCTCTTTTGGTCATTTTGTTGCAAATTTGAGGAAACCCTAGTTTTTCATGAAATGTGGGATGTATATGATATTGTTGTATTTGTTTGTATGTTAGGATAAGGGGTATGATGGGGTTAGGATTAGGGTTGTTTGGATGTTTGCATTATGGTTGTTTTAGGGTTAGGCTAGGGTTAGGATTAGGGTTGTTTGGATGTTTGCATTATGGTTGTGTTAGGGTTAGGATAGGGTTAGGGTTAGTGTTATGGATGTTTGGAAGTTAGGAATAGGGTTTATTTTTATTAACTAGATATTGTAGTATTTTGATGATTGCATATAGAAAATATTGTATGTTGTGTTGTTAGGGATGGGAAGAACATGTGTTTATGTTCATCACGTGGACAAGGATGCCTTTTTAAAAGGCAATATTGATCCGGACCCGGATGAGCTTGACATGGTGTTCGATTTCTGTCCTAGCTATGCTGAATTGTTGGAACAAGTCCGAAAGGATTTGAATTGGATGGACCCTAGTGACGTAGTTGAGTTTGATGGTAGGCATAATGTGGGATTCGGAATGCACATTTGTTGGAATACCATGCGTGTCAACTCCGAGCAACGTTGGCTTGCATACAAGGATACGGTGGCCGAATCACTAGACAAGGCTCTAGAGTTATTTGCCATCAAAACAAATGTTCCTAACTTACAGTTGGATTTGAACCGGGCTGCCTCTCCGATTGTTGAAGGTAGTCCTCCACGCATCAACGAAAAGGCCAACATTGAACCTCTTTCAGCACAGCAATCTTGTATCCAACATGAACCATTGCTAGAGGATAATGATGAGCACGATGATGATGAGAATGATGGTACTGTTCTTCATGACAACAGCCTTGGTGATTTGGACAAATATAATTTGCAAGAGACAATGGACCATTCTATTCCGTAATCACGTGGCTATGCATCCGAGTAGGACGATGAGGATCCCGATGAAGAAGTTGATGAGGAAGGGTTCACGGCAAAGGAGGCTGAAGCTTTCACGAAGGTATTAGGGTGGGATCACCGGACACAATTGTTCGAGGATCTTAGCCTTGCGGATGAAGCCGTGGTTGACGGAGGTGAAGGCATATTGTTTGGAGTTAGGCCACCTTCTCACCAGGACAAACATGGGAAGAATATTATTTTGTCGGGGTCAAAGTTCCAAACATTCCTTGAATTGAAGATGCGGTTGGATGAATATTCTGTTACGGATTATAGGCCACACAAAGTTGTTCATTCAAACATGAAGTTGCGTTACACGGTTGCATGTGAGGATACAGGGTGTCCTTGGATTGTCCGTGCAAGACCATGGAAAGGAGGGCCAGGATGGAACATTGTCAGTTGTATGTCTCACACGTGTCGAGGCAAGAGGGTTGATGGCAAGCTTTCGTTGCAAAGCCATAGACAACTCACCTCCGAGTTCATCGCTTATAGGCTTTCCAACTCCATCTCCTCTCTTCCTACAATGAGCATAAAAAGTGTACAAGACCTTGTGAAATCCCTCTTTCACTACGAGGTGAAATACGGGAAGGCATGGAAAGCAAAGCAAGCCGCATTCAAGGTGTTGTATGGTGATTGGGAGAAAGCATACAACCGACTACCTAGGTTGTTGGGAGCTATTGCCGCCACTAACCCGGGCATGGTTCATGTGGTCGAGCTGTATGGGGAGAAAACAAGGATTCTTAATGGAAATAGGGTTCGCGTATTTGGCCGTGCATTTTGAGCATTTGAGCAATGTGTGAGGGCTTTTCAGCACTGTCAGCCGGTCATCTCCATCGATGGCACGTTTTTGACCGGACAATTCAAGGGCACTTTGTTGGTTGCAATAGCAAGTGATGCCAATAACCGGTTGATGCCTTTGGCTTTTGCTTTGGTCGAGGTAGAGAACAATGTTAACTGGAAATGGTTCTTGCATATTTTGAGAACCAAAGTATTACCGTTTGAAAGGGAAATCTGTGTCATATCAGATCGCCATCAAGGCATACTTAACGCGGTTGACATTGTCATTCCCGGCCATGCTCCTTTGCATCATCGATGGTGCATGAGGCATTTTTGTGCAAACTTATACCGGGCATGTGGTAGCAAGGAGTTGGCGGATGATCTTCAAGATTGTTGTCAAGCATTTTCGACAAACGATTTGCAAGATTGTACAACGCTTTGCTTGCAAACAAAAAACTTGATGCACGTGGGCTTGAGTTTATCAACAGGCACATTCAACTTCGGCCCAAGTGGGCACAAGCTTATGACGAATATGGCCGAAGATATGGTCAAATGACAAGTAACATGGCAGAATGCTTCAACCGGGTGTTGAAGGGTGTCGTGCGTTGCCGGTGACGGAAATAGTTCAATACACATAAGACAAGTTGAGAGCATACTTTCTAAAGTACTCGCAAGAAACGGATGATCAGATTGCGGGAGAGAACAAGAAAAAGTGCAAGTACCAGTTCCCACCAAAGGTTGACAAATTGATGGTATTTCAATCACGGAAGGCTGACTCCCAAACGGCTACGTTGTACAACAACAAGGATTGGACATACCAAGTGAATGAGCCCGGAGGAACGACAAACGATGGCCAGCAACACGGAAACAGGGCGTTCAAGGTATCTTTATCGTTGTGTGATTGCTCTTGTGGGAGGCCAAGGTTGCTTCATCTCGCATTCTCGCATTTGTACACGGCAGCTTGCACTAGGAATGTGGACGTCAACCATCCACTAACCGTGAGGGAGTCCGAGTTCTCGATCATGACCAAGAAGCATACAAGGGCTCCTAGATTTGAACCATACTTTGACCAATCACAATGGTCGGAGTATCATGGAGTACAACTATGTACCGACCTGGAGTGGAAGGTTGTGAAATGGGGAAGACGAAAGACAAAGCATTTTAGAGGAGACATGGATGGATGGGGCCATGGTGGTGGCAGAGAAATGGGGAACAACCAATTCCAAGAGCCTACTGAGATATCACATTGTGGAGAGTGCGGTGTAACAGGGCACAACACAAGAAGGTGTACAAAGCCAAGGAAGAAGTCCAATAACAATGATTCAAAGTCAAGCCAACCAAGTCCTAGCCAACATGGTCGTAGCCAAGCAAGTTCAAGCCAACAAGGTCCTAGTCAAGCAAGTACAAGCCAACAAGTTCCTACTCAACATGTTCCTAACCGACTTGGGCTTACTAGAGGACGTGGTGGTGGTGGTGCTAGAGGCAGGGGTGGGATAGGTCGTGGTGGTGTTAGAGGCAGGGGTGGGATAGGTGGTGGTGGTGCTAGAGGCAGGGGTGGGATAGGTGGTGGACTTAGTAGGATTGGTATGCTTGGATACCTACGAGGACCATTTCCATATGTCACATATTTGACTTATCTTCATAATGTTGTTTTTCATGCTCCTTTGTATGTTATTGTACTAACTCTGAGCCTTGATGTTTTTATGTAGGTATGGCAGCGTCTCAACCCAACAAGGCAACAACGGAGTGGGGGGAGAAGGATGCAGCCGGTGAGGACCAGGGGTTGAGGGAGAGGGCTGCAAAGAAGTTGAGAGAGGAGGACGCAGACGAAGCGCGGAAGAAGAAGGAAGAGGAGTATAACGCAAGGATGGAGGATGAGCTGAAAATACACCTTGACCACTGGAGATATGAGAAAAGGATGAAGGAGCAGCACAAGAAGATGATGGAGAAACGTTAAAAAGAATTTGCAGCTAGCTTTAACAAGATGCTGGCAGAGAGCGCAACAAAGAGAGAGCGGGAGCGTCAACGCTTTGAGGAGAGGGTGATGGAAGAGGCTTCAAAAATGCGCAAAAGGGAAGAGGAAGAGGAAGAAGAGAGGAATAAGAAGAAGGGAAAGGGGCCTTGCTCGACCCAATAGAGCCGGAGGCTTCTATTCTCATGCACGCTTTCATCTTCGAACCCTATGTGTTGTTGAACCCTATGTGTTGTTGAACCTTGTTCGCTTGCGCGCTTTCTTACTATGAAACTCCACTATTATGTACTTTTGGACGTATGTGCTTTAAGAACCCTATGTATGTTATATGTTTGAACTCCACTATTATTGTGATGTATGTTTGAACTCCACTAGTATGTGATACATGTTTGAACTCCACTACTATGTGCTGCAGTTTTCAGCATGCCAGAAGGTGTGGCACGTGAGCCTTAGGCGCCACACATGTGGCGTCTGAAGTGTGGACTCTCTGTTACTCTCTGTTTTGCATGTGTGGCGCCTAAGGCTCAGATGCCACACATGTGAAACAGAGAGTAACACAGACTCCACACTTCAGATGCCACATGTCTGGCGCCTTAGGTTAGGCGCCACACATGTTCAACCTACTGGCATCTGAAGTGTGGACTCTCTGTTACTCTCTGTTTCGCATGTGTGGCGCCTAAGGCTCAGGCGCCACACATGTGAAACAGAGAGTAATAGAGAGTCCACACTTCAGATGCCACATGTCTGGCGCCTAAGGCTTAGGAGCCACACATGTACAACCTACTGGCATCTGAAGTGTGGACTCTGTGTTACTCTCTGTTTCGCATGTGTGACGCCTAAGGCTCAGGCGCCACACATGAGAAACAGAGAGTAATAGAGAGTCCACACTTCAGATGCCACATGTGTGGCGCCTAAGGCTTAGGCGCCACACATGTTCAACCTACTGGCATCTGAAGTGTGGACTCTCTGTTACTCTCTGTTTCGCATGTGTGGCGCCTAAGGCTCATGCGCCACACATGTGAAACAGAGAGTAAGAGAGAGTCCACACTTAAGATGCCAGTAGGTTGAACACCTGTTTTTACACGGCCGAGTCGGCCATTCTTGGTTGTCCGCTATTTTTACAACTGTGGTCCTGGGTACACAGTATGACCATGTTTTCGACTCCTCCACCATGGCCCACACAAGATACACGGTATGAACAGGGTGGATCCGAGATTACTCCTCGTAACATTAGGACCCCCACAGGTGGGGATGGAGTACGCCTCCCACACCCCCAGAGCGCCAACCGAGACGTCGTGAGTGAAGCACACTCTTGCCCTTCTATGTATCACTACAGACTTATGTGTATTTTATGTATGAGACTTATGTGTATTTTATGTACGAGACTTATGTGTATTTTATGTATGAGACTTATGTGTATTCTAAGAGACATATTCATATCTATTTCTATGCTCAGTTGGTTCATCGTGGATAACACATATACTACCAAGAACTTGAGATTACAAACAAAGTAAGATACTCCTTGCCGGAATTAAAATACAACTTGCTAAAATTAAGATACAATGTGCTGATACAACTTGCTGAAATTAATATACAACTTGCTGAATTTAAGATTCCACAATTTTAGGATACAATAAAACAAATCTACTGAGTCCAACGTGGACATTTTCCTTTTCCATCACCGGCTTCTTCTGCTGCCTTGGCCGCATGAGCCCTTTCTCTCTTTCTCTCCCTCTCAGCTTCACGGGCCTCCTCCCGCTGTATGTAAACCTCCTCCAGCTGAAATTTCTCTTCTTGGTTTTTCCTTTTCATCTCATCAATAAAAGCCCTCTGCTCCACATAGTACTCTTCCCACTCTTTCTTCTCCTCTGCTTCAGCCTTCGCGCGGCGCTCTTCCAAGTCCAAGCTAGCCCATGCTCGGCGACCTCTTTCATGAATCTCGATCACCGCCCAATCCGTCATTTCCGTGTCAATCCAATGATAGTACATGCAGAGAGGAGGAGGAGACTACAAAAAAAATATCAAGTAAAGAATAATATCAACAACATATTTATTCTGGATGACTTGAGCATACCGGAGGCCTGATGTACGCAGAAATAGATTCGGGTGGATCAGATTCATAATTAGCGCACATGAAAAACTTCATGCCCAACCAATCTGAAAAATCCGTCACCTCCTTCACCTTGCAGAGATCACCGCACCAACATCAAACTGCTTCCACCCCCGGAGGCAAACTCGCACTCTTCATTTTCTTAGGCCTGATGATTTGATCCGAGCAAGGCAAACTCATATTGACTAAAGCAGTGGTAGTGTTCTCAAGTGAGGTTGGATGATGGAGGAAGGTAGTCCAATGCCTCCTTTTATAGACTTAGATGACCAGGAAGATGGTGGGAAAACGAGGAGGGAAATGAGGTGGGAAAATTTTGGCGGGAAAGAAGAGGGTCAAAATTTGGCGGGAAAGGTGGCGTGAAAAGAAATGGGGAAAATTTGGCGGGAAACGTGGTGCGAAAAAATTGGCAGGAATGGAGACGTGGAAATATTGGCGGGAACGGAGGAGGGAACGAAATGGCGGGAAAATTTGGGGGAATATGGGCGGGAAATGGAGCATGGAAAATAGCTAAGATGAAAAAAAATCCCATACACCTATTGGCTTAGCCAAGACCAATTAGTCCTTATTGGCCTAAGGCATGTGTGGCGCCTAAGCCTTGGGAGTTGCACATGTGTAGTCTTTAGGCGCCACACATGTGAAAACCTACTGCCATCTCTACTGCCAGCATCTCTTGTATTCCACAACACTTCTGCACACTTGTTTCACAGCATTTTCCACAACACTTCTGCACACTTGTTTTCCACAGCACATTGATGCAGAGCAATTAACACAACTTAACACACTCATATAGAGGCGCACAATTCATAGCATTAAAACACAAATAGTGCAAATGGTTCACAACACCCACAAATAGTGCAAATGGTTCACAACACCCACAAGTGCAACACCCAGAAGTGCAAATGGTTCACAACATCCACAAGTGCAAATGGCTCCGGTTCACATCTTGGGGCCTCGTCCCCTCTTAGAAGCTAGCTTCTTTCTTCTCACAAGAGGCTCCGGTTCATCCAACTCATCGTCATCGTCATCGTCATCCTCATCGTCCATGCTCCTCATCCTTGACAAACGAGAGCCCCCGGCGACCGGGTTCTTTCCTTTGTGCACATAATCATCCGGTGAGTACCGCTTAAATTCCTTCCTAGGCTTCAACATGTAAGCGGAGCGTTGGAAAGCCTTCAACATCATTTTGTCCTCAACCTATGATGCGAAAACGATATCGTCATACATATGAAGGTTGAAAGTGCACAGTGTATGATGGCTATGTCATACCTCTGGAGTGTCAACATCATCCTCTAAATGAGCTGTCGAGGTAATGTCACCATCGTCCATACGAGCTCCCGAAGAAGTTGAATCGTCTAGAGTATTTCTTTGGGATGAACCGGATCTCGAAGGTGAAACATGTTCGGGGTCACGGCAACCTAAAATGTTGGATAGGCGCCGCAACTTCTTGCCCTGTTTCTGTTAGATTGAAAGATAAATGACATATATAAGGTATTGTATGTTGCATTCGTCGACAAAATCTGAATAATGACACAACACCTTTATGAAAAGTTGAAGTGCAGATTCTCCCTTTTTCCTCCAGGTGTCTTCTCTAGAATAGCTTCGGTTTCATCAGCTTGTTTCTTGACCTCTTTGCTCTATGATCACAGGAAAATGACATGTAAGGCAAGTGCATATGTGTACTAGCGTTCATACTTAACATAGGGGAGCACACTTACCACAAAATTCAGGACAGGGGCGAAAGAAGTTTGGTACCCTTCGCAAATTAGCTTGTTGTATTCGCCATGGGCAAGTGCGCCGTACTCAATGGGTTCTTCCAATATGTCCTCCTCATAAGCCGACGGACAAATCTCGACACGAGTACTCTCCTGAAACCATCTTACGTAGTTGTTGAATGCAAGCGGACAATGCTCGCGGGGGTGGGTTCCTTGCGTACTCGTAGCTGCCTGCACACTTTGCTCGAACATGATGACATAGTTCTTATGATTCTTGTGCCAATCTTTGATCTTTCGCTGCCTCCTCCTATCCAACCTACTTTTTACAAAACCCATCAATAGCTCGCTCAACATTAAACTCAAACATAGTTCTTTATTGTGCATGCTTTGTTACCTGTGAAGCTGTGTGTCGGTGTCCACTCACTCCGGCGGGTGTGGCTGAAACAACCCAAATTGATGCATCACACGATGCGGGAAATGAAACTCAACCGCCCAATTGCATATAAGGGGACAACGCATTAGCCAAAGATGTTTTTCCTGGAGGCATATTGGATTGAGCTGGAATGTGTATGCATCACCAAAGCTTGGCCCGGCACCATATGGCTGCCATTCCACCTATAGCACAACATAAAAGGCACAATTCATTTTCCTCACAACAAAAGTTGGGAGTCAACTCTGAGATGTTTACCTGCTCGGCGGTAAGCGAATCCATCTCGTTGGTGTATTGCTTGTACAATAGATTCACATCGCTCGCCACCTCCGATACCACGTCCCACTTTTAAGCCCAGGTAGGAAGCCGTACAGGGTTGCCGTGGTCATCCCAGGTCTTCCACGTTACGGCTTTAGGGCATCCAACAGGAAGGCGTTCCCAACTCCATACTGAAAGTAGGAGCATACAACCACCAACTCCACCGTCCTTTGTGGACCTGCAACAAGCATCGTCCAACTACAAGTAACAACAAACATGGATCAGTTTAGCAGAAAAGTATAAAACTGAACTTACTATTAACAATTTATTACCTGCTGGTACAAGTAGGCCAGTGCGGCCGAGCCCTAACTGAACTTGTTGTCGAAAATAGTCAATGCCTTCAGCCACATCCATGGAGTATTCTTGCCAGTGCCATCGGCGAATATAGTCCTACAAATCACATACCACATGTACACGCGAGCATACGTCTGGATCACCTCGTCATTTGCGTCCTCGGGATAATGAGCAAAGTTGGCAGCAATTCAAGTGAAAGGACTGCCAGTCGGGACTCTATCTTTCTCCCTCCATCTTCTACCTCCGGCTCTGGAGGTGACATACCAATAAGGGCATCCATTTGGTGCCGCCATCCCTCAGAATCAGTGCTCATACAAAGAGGCTTCCCCTCGATTGAAAGTCCGATGATCATGGAAACATCTTGAAGAGTCATTGTCATCTCTCCGGTTCGGAGGTGAAAACTATGGGTCTTCGGCCTCCACCAATCAATAAGTGCAGTGATTGCCGCAGCGTTCAGGTTGGGTGTTGACCGACTCACAAGCTGAATGAATGGAAGGAGTCATGTCATCTCGATATATGGTGTGTACCGCTCATCGTACTACATTATAGTCGATGCTCCGTGAGACCGAATCTTCAAGGGCATAAGCTCCTGCAAACAGATAGGAGTGATATCGTTACAGTTTCCTCTTATTAAATAAATACATGATTTTTTAACATATTATCTACTTACCATTTCCTTCCCGACATCAAATAGGCCCGGTGTTCAACGTCATAGACATCATTCAAAAGCCACACCATCCTACATATCACAAGAAAAATAAACTTATGAATGTACTAATCTTCAAAACAATACTCATATGAATCTACTCATCTACTAATCGACTCATCTACTCATCCACTCATCTACTAATCCACTCATCTACATATTACTAAAAAAATACTCATATGAATCTACTCATCTTAAAAAAAAAACTCATATTACTCATATCCTCATAAAATCCACGCCATCTACTCATAGGAATAGTCATAGAACACAACTACTCATGTAGGATTAATAAAATAGGACTAACTCCTCATCTACATTTCAAATCCAATCAAAATATGACTCTCAACCTAACTAACCCAAATCTAAAAAATAAGCAATACTATTTGGATAGATAGATGAAAAATGGAAGAGATTACCTCGTAGACAAGTTTGGGGGACCAATCCACGAAAGAAATCACCACATCTGAAGCATTTAGAAGAGGGGATTCAGATGAGGAGAAGAGTCAGCCGCCCGTTTGAAAAACGAATGGGAGGGGAATGAGGAGGGGGTGGGGGAGGGGGAGGAGGGGCTTAGGCGTCGCACTACCTCGGGGTGGGCCCGCTCTGCCAGGTGGCCGGGAGTGTGGCGCCGACGACTTAGACGTCACACGATGTAGTGTGGCGTCTAGGTGTCGGGCGTCACACAAAAAGGTCAAACGAGTGAATTTTTTTGCTTTCGGGTTCACTTCGTTAGTTCTTTCGCTCCACGGATCATTTTTTTTCAATTTTGACCTGATTTACCCCTTCCAGTTCCAGGTCGATTTACCTACACATCTCCCCGTTTCCCGACATCCCCGACATGCGGTGCCTCGTCGCGCTCCCGGCGGTCGCCGTCCCCGGCCGCCGCTCACAGCCCAACCTCAAACCCCGATGCAGAAGCACTCACGTAGCTATCCTCGGAAGCTGCCGCTGCGGCCGCCGCCATCTCCTCGGTGCATCATCTACCGCCGGCCTCCTCCATCTCGTCAACCCTCCGTGCCTCGCCGCCCCAGCCATCGACCCGGACGTAAGCTCCTTCAACGCCCAATCTTACTCCATTCGCTACCCGTGATGTGAATTGCATGGTTTCCGGACCATCTTATCTTTTATTTGGTGTTTCTATGTGCAGGTGATGCTTCAGCGGGTGCACCCAGCGAGGCCGGGCTGGTACGAGAAGCTCTACGCGACGGCCATGGACAAGGGCATGGTGTCATATGAAGCCGAGGTATAGATTTTTAGCCTAATTTTAGTTCCAAGAGGCAACGCATCATAGGACTGCGTGTGTGTCAGCAATATGACAGCTAACTGAACCCACCGAACCCAAATTCCCGGATGTTTCAATCTGCGGCATGATATTATCGGTCTGGTTTCCTATCTGAACGAATTGCACAATATGACATCGTGAACTCCTGACTTATCTTGTGTATGATGTTATGAACACGTGATTCGTGAAGCGTCTCAAGTGATGCACACCTTTGTTTTGATCCGATGAGGAGATAAATATCAGAAGTGGGCACTTGGAGTACTTATTTGTTATATCCATGATCACCTGATCAGTAGTTATAGCTTTCCTATAAAAAGTACAGTCATATGTTTTTAGGAACAGAGATGTTATATTTACAAGGTGTTGTTTTCTGACTAAACATTTCATTTGGTGAAGCTTGCAGATTGCGCAGTATAAATCGAATCTCTTCTCCCAATTGTCAGTTGAGGGGAAGAACATTCTGGAGCTTGGTGTTGGAACAGGCCCCAACTTAAAGTACTACGCAAGTGCTGATGGGGTAAATGTAATTGGGGTGGATCCTAACATGTACATGGAGGAGTATTCTAGAGCAGCAGCAACTTCTGCTGGGCTTCCGTCCTCAAATTTCACTTTCAGAAGAGGGGTATGGAAGTATCGTGCCTTATGATCTTGGACTAGGTATCTATGCATATGTTTCCTGTCAGCATGAGAACTGTTTTGTATGCATGGTTTTACTTAGGTTGGCGAAGCTTTGCCAGCAGAAGACGGTTCCATGGATGCAGTTATTGGTACATTGGTGTTGTGTTCTGTAAAAGACACTGATATGGCATTAAGAGGTAATAATTCATCTTTGCAGCAGTGATTTCTAAGTTCGGTATCATATAAGAACTAGATTTATTTGTAAGGCAATTAGATGGGCTAAGAACATACCAAATTTTTGACACATTCTCTCTACTGTCAGTTCGTCATTCAGCAAACAATTTAGTCTTGGTACACAGTAGTTTGGAAGTCGAAATATATTATATATGGTTGAAAACTTAAAATTGTAATTGGATTATCCTGTGTTGATGCACTAAGGCTAAGATATTTAACAGGATATAATGCTCAACACAGGGCATTCATTTACCGATAACTCCCTACATACAAAACGTTGAATTCCAGAGCAGTGGCGAAATCTTAGTGAAAAGATGATTCAACGGTAAAATAACGAATATGCTATGTCATCAGTTCTTGTCTAGTTAAAAGTCACTATCATTTCAACAACAAAAAAATTATTGTCATTTCATTAGGAGTACCGTTTGCATGACTGAATTATGATGCATGGCATATCGACACTGCATGTGGCTATAAATAAAGACTACAGAACACATTCCGTGCTTCCATTTTTACGCATCACACTGACCATGAGTTGTGGTTACTGACCTAAGTTTCATCTTTTACTTTGGTACTTCCTTTCCTTTTAAGGCAAATTTGTTTTCTCATCTCCATTTTTTCCGTTCTTTCCACCTCACGTTGAGAAGACATCTGAGCAATCTTTCCCTTCATTTCCCCCTAACCTGGAGAACACACTTCCGTATCAAATTAGAAACAACACTTTGTCAAAAAAAAAATAGAACCGCCATTTTCTATTTGAATGACTCGGGGCATTAACTTCTGCAGAAATAAAGAGAGTCCTAAAGCCCGGTGGTCTCTACCTATTCATTGAGCATGTTGCTGCAGCAGGTACTGCCAGTTACTAACATACATAACCTCTGGTGATTGCTTGTTAATTGTTATTCTATGTTGAAGGCGTATATCCCAGTGCTGCTGTGCATTCCTTGATCTCCTGCTCATTTTGTCCGCCCGTAGATGGTTCCTTCCTCCAGTTCGTGCAAGGTGCCCTAGATCCTCTGCAGCAATTTGTCGCGGACGGGTGCCACCTCACCAGGAAAACAGCTGAAAACATCGAGCAAGCCGGGTTCTCAAGCTTGAGCCTGAATGCGGTGCACCTGTCGTCCGCGTATATCATTAGCCCCCATGTTTATGGTGTAGCCTGTAAATGACATGTTCTGCCTGTTTGGAATGGAGACATGTGTGGTTTATTCTGAGATGGTGCTGGTACTGGCACATTTCTGCTCACTCATTGATTTTGGAGGCCTTTCCTTTTCTATCTTGGAGTAATAAATCCTGCAGGCCTTGCTGAGCAGGCACTTCGAATATTATTGTTGGTTGCATTTCTATGAAATGGACAGTTTCTCCTTTTAGGAAAACAAAAAAAACCTGCAGGCCATTCCACGGTGCTTCTCTGGACATAACATTGTAAAAGGGCTGTCTACTCCTGATGAAGGGCTAGAAAACATTACATTTATGTCTGTTAGGTTTTGGCCAGGCTGCGCTTTGTTTGAACTGATGCGAGACAGGAGCTCCTAATCGCCCAAGCGCGCACCCCGCATGATCCCATTTGCGGGGCGGTGCCCCTATTTTCCTTTCTTGTTTCTATCTTTTTTTTCTTCTTCATATTTTCTATTTTTTTGCTACTATAAGATAATTTTGGGATTTCAATACATGTTCACAAATTTAAAAACAAATTATGAATTAACAAATTGTTCGGGAAAAAATGTTCTAGAATAAATTCAAAAAAGCTCCCAAATTTGAAAATGCTTTTGAATTAAAAATATTATTCCTGAATTTTAAAATATGTTCAGGATTTAAAAAAAATGTTCATTTACTTTCAAAATGTTCATCAATTTAAATGTTTTTCTCAAATTCTAAAAAAAAATCGTTGACTCAAATAATGTTGGAGAATTTCAAAAATGTTCGTTCATTCAAAAAATATTGAGTGATTCCAAATATGTTTGTGAACTAAAAAAGTTGTTCCTAGAATACAAAACTGTTCACGAAATTGAAGTTTTTTCATGTATTTAATACTTTTTCCCAAATTTCCAAAATTGTTCTCAATCGTCATAAGGAAAAACTGAAAAACAAAAGGAAAATTCACAGAAGAAAAACTTGGTTCAGAAAACCGGTCGGAAACAGAAAAGCAAAAAAGAGGAAATAGAGGAAATGGAACCGCCAATTAGCGCGGCCAGGGGTGTGTGTTTGGTCACTATGTGCCGGTTGCCTCGCCTATAATACGCTGGTGGCGGGACGGCTCAGTAGCACAGGGTCATCAGGCTGATATCATACTGTCCACGCTCAAATTTTGTTTTCTCTCTCTTATTTTACTTTTATTTATATTTTAAATCTATATATTTCAATATTTTAATTCACTTAAGAAGTTTAAAACCGCAAATCTGAAAAAAAAGTTGACATAGTATAAAAAGCTGTTAGCACAGTCTTAAAATTGTTGATAACTTTGAAAAACAAAATTGGCTACAAACAATAATATTCCCACGTTTCAAATAAATGTATGCAATTTTTTTTTAAATGTGTATACAATGAAAAAAGTGTCTTGTGTCTTTCCAAAATGTACCTTGTATTTTATGGAAATATTCTGTGTCTAAAAAAAACATTCACAGCATTCCAAAAAATAGTATTTACAATGTAAAAAAATATTTGTGTGGGTTAAAGAACATGTTTATTTCCATTAAAAATGTATGTGACATTGTATCTTCGTACATTTCAAAAAATATATCCGTGAAATTTATAAATTGTTCTTACTATGTAAAAAATGTTCACGTAGTTTACAAAAAATATTATTTGTAAAACAATATTTTATTCGAATTGTTCAGGAAATGTTGCCGTGTAATCAAAAAAGTTTTGAAAAACATATATTTTAAAAAGCAGTGCATCATGTATCTGTAAAATGTTCATCGAGTATCAGAAACATGTGTCACGTCTGCTATATAATATGTACTTGGGAAATGTGACCGCATATTCAAAAAACTGTTCAAATTCTGTATTTTTGAAAATATACACATGTATTTGAAAAATGTCAAACATGTAAGTAAAATATATTTCACTTGTGCTCTGAAATGCACATCGTTCACTAAGAAAAACTAGACATGTGTTGAAAAATGGAAAATAAAGAAAGAACATAAAAGAAAGAAACCTAAGAAAGAAAAAAAACGAAATATAACAAAGAAAAGAGAAAGAAAAACTGAAGAAATGTTGAGAGGACAAAGAAAACCAGAATAAATTGAAGGAAAAAAAGAAAACTAAAAAATAGTGAACAAGGAGAAAAACCATGGAAAATACAAATGAAAATGAAAAATATAGAAATTCAAAGAAAACCAAAGTAGAGTGAACCTACAGGGCGATACAAGCAGCACCGAGCAACCACGCAAATAGACTACCTGCTAATCTGCAAACCAACCCATGGTTGAATGGTTAGGAGGACTGTGATATCCCCTGACCATCAGAGTTCAAGTCGCAGACTTGACGTTGGTGATTGCATTTTTCTGGATTTATTCCAGGTCTTTCGACGATGTGCTTTCAGTGAAAGGAGACGTTCCCGTCGACAACTAAGACGTCAGTGGTGAACATAACCTATCTGTGCTTACCAAACAATTATCATAACAGATTTGAATGATGATATCCACAGGAGGCCCAAAGACAAGACAAAACTTATGGTAAGTGTGGGACCCATGCCTTTGATTCTATTACCATGAATCGCCTCAAAGGTTTACACGCACTAGCTCCCGCTAAGAAGAATTCGGCAGTTCAACATTGATCATGTCAAAAACCTAAGATCTATGAACAAAGTGATACTTATAAGCTCCCGGAAACTGCTATGTGGACAGGGACGGGACCGGGGGGCGAGCTCGGGCCTGCCCCCCATCCCTTTCTAACGATCGACGAAACATGAAGTATATATTGTATATTTGACTGATATGAGCAAGTGCATATGTATTTGACCCCCCCCCCCCTATCAACGGTCATATCCCAATCTTGGCTCCGCCACTCTATGTGGAGTTACAGTGTTGGCCCATCCTGCTAACCTCACGCGAGAGGTGGATAGATTTGCGGGTTTGGCGAAATATAGCTTGGGTAGTTTTGGCCTCCTTGCGGGTTGGATACGGCATAGAGGTTTTGAGTGTGATAACATCTCAACATATGTTGTTGTTGTTGTTGTTGTTCTGGTTGTTGTTTTGATTATTGTTGTTGTTGTTGGTCTAGGCCTACAAACAAGGGGGGCAATCCCCTTTGCCCCGCACCACACCATGGATGAAAAAAGAAGAAAAAAAAAAAGACATAAGGACGAAGTGTAAAAAAATGGACCGGCTGCTCCACGCGCACTAGCTAGGCATTAAAGATGACGTCGATAGAGTGGTTATGTGGGTGACATAGGTCCGATGGAAGATGGTTGACCAGTTGACATGCGGGCTCAAGGGTACACAACAAGAGAACGCGCACGCGTCTTCTATTTTTCGCCTGGATGCAAATCCGGCTCAAATTTGTGCTAGAAACACGTCCATATGGACACAAGCGGATTTTACGATTGAGGCCATGCATTGGACCGTGAAATTTGTTCGCCTGAACCCAAACTCACAAAGACAGACTAAATGTGTCTATGCATTGGAGTTGTCCTAAAATATCCTCTATTCTTAAAAAATAACAACTCATTATTCGAAAAAACCATTTATGAGCCAAGGTTCATCTGCACCCTGCTGAGTAAAAAAATCAAAACAAATTCTAAAATATAAAAAAAAAATCCAAATTTTGTTTAGGTGATAGATAGTTTGATGCATAAGGTTCGCTATATTTTTTTGTATAATTCGAATATCTGATCAGCTCTCGGCCAAAAATATAAGTTCAGGGTCACTAAAAAAGTTAACAATACATGCATTGTTTTGACCCGATTTGTCCATTTTCCGAGAACTGATCGGATGTTCAAATGATACAAAAATTGAAGCTGATCTCATGCATCAAATTATCTATCACCTAAAAACAATTTGATATTTTTTGAATTTTTTTAGTATTTTTTTTGATTTTTGTACTAAACGGATGTAGTTGAGCCTCGACACCGAAACGCTGCGCTCTTTGTTATCTATTTTTCATCTTCATTCAACTATGCAACATCATTGAATAACGTGTGTGGTCATAAGTCACAATTGATGCACTAGTCTATGACCACACCACCTCAACAATCATACATTGATTTGTTTCACTATTTTTTTGCGCCAGCAAAGACTGTCACGTTGCACATCTTCTAGCAAGGCCTACATATATTTGTAGGGTGGACGCTTTGAGCAAATATATTTACCCCATTTGACTTAACATCTTATGACATGCTTCATATACTTCATCGTTTTCAAAATATAATCCAAGAGGGTTCTCAAATTTGTTTTCACAATAGTTTTATTTTGTGCATAACGCATCTGTTTCACGAAGGTTCGTCTGCGCGCATCATGTGGATTATGACAGGAGTCGTGTGCATATAATTATCACAGGTGTAGCGGGGCACCATCTAGCACAGCACATGTATACATATAATTAGGGGCATAGATCACAGAAGCCACAGGCTGACAGCCACAGCATTCAGTTCACTCCACCCACCGGGCGTGCCAAGAGGTGGCGTAGGGTACGCCTAGCCGTGTATGTGACCACTGACCTGACGCGGTGACGGGGCAGGGCCCCTCCTCGTGCTGTGCTCCAGCAAGGCTAGGCCACATGCGAGACCTCTCCTCCCGCGGCGTCGTCGGTCGGACGCTTGCACGTTCCTCTGCGCCCGGTACGCGACGCGTGCCGAATCCTTTGCCCTCGGCGGCACTGCATGTGCGTCAAGATACACAGCGACGCGACGGCCTTTGCTCTCCCTGCCTGCCTGCACGACTGCACCGGCACCGGCACCGGTGTGATCTGATCGCTGATCACGACGACGCCGCATTCAATTCGCTCGAGATTTCGCCGTGGGGGGCCACGGCCGTCGGTCCCGGTCGCTCACGGGCCCCTTCCCTCCCCGGCCGCTGCTTCCAAAAATCACACGACAGCTCACATGGAGAGAGAGATTTATGGGACGCGCGTCCGGGCCGTTTATTTTAAGATACTTCAGGCTCATGGGCCACGCGGTGAGAACGAGAACGAGAACGAGAAACGTTGGGGCGCTGCGTCTTCAGGCTCCAGATTCCGGTTGGAGCAACGCGCAGAAGCAGCCGCGCGCGGTGCCGGGCCGGGCAGGGCGAGCATGTGCTGCTCCTTCATGGCCGCTGCGCCAGACAAGATAGCACAAACGTAGGACCAGAAGTCCGCCGCTCGCCATGCGACACCTCTGCGTTTCGGGGCACGAGCCCGTTTGGGGGCAGTTGGAGCCACAGCCACTCGTACATACATACGTGGTTAAAACACAATGACCGGGAGTTCAAGAAGAAAGAAAGGTTAACGCACGAACCCGGTTTGGGTGTCATTTGAGTAGTATAGTGCAAAACTGAATTACCAGGGGATACTGTATGGAGAGGGAGAGGCAAAAGGAAAGGAAAAGAGGCGCTCGCAAAACTGGTCCTGGCAACCTGAGTCTCAAGTTGAAGTATCTGCGCATGGGCACAACGGCAATAAAGGAGGCACCAACCGGTCTGCAGTGGGTACACGATTCCGGGCAACCAGCCAACAATGGAGGCCGCCCACAGCCCACGGTCCCTTGGCCCCGTGCAGCCTCTCTTGGATTCTCGTACAGTGCGTGGGCACATGACCTGTTTGTTTGTTGGGCAACTCAGTCAATCAGACGGGAGTGTGAATCTTCAGAAACCAGTAGTCCGGTAGCAATTTCGCTTAGCGCATGATTCAGGTTGGTGTGGCCTGAGTCACACGCGAAGGCGGCGATACTAGTCCGTGTGCCCTAGAGTGGTCTCTCGCAGCCTTACTGTCAAAAGTGTCAAACATTAGTCCCTGGTTTAGCCCCGTAGGCTCATTTAGTCCAAGTGGAATGCGGATACTGAAACTTTATAAATTAGCACAAGTCATGATTGTTGTGTGCGATTGGGCAGCCTAACGATGTGATTTTCTAAAATTGACATATGATGCATAGGGGTTTTCTTTCGATAGTTGTTGTCGGAGAGCTCGCGCAATCTGCCGAGGTACGCCCCTGACAACAACACGCGGTGGACGGCGTACTTCGAACGTCGTCACGTCGACCGACTCGCCGCCACCAACGGCGTCGAACCAAGCGGCCGCCACAACTTCGAGGGACGCCGCCAATGGTGAGGCGTCCCCGGCTGCACATTGGAGGTCGTGCTCGAGCACATCGAGGGCGGCAACTCGTCGCGGTACGACTACCCACCGACACCCGCCTTCTCCCGCTGTCGCGACAACACTTGGACGCCGTGGCGGATGGAGACGGCGTCGTCCTCGTCGCCCGGCTCCCGCTCCCGCTCCTCCGGGTCGCCGACGTTTCTCCCCGTCAAGCCGGAGCCGCAGGAGACGCCGCTGGGGTGGTGCATGCGCAACGTCGACCTCGTCATCAACGAGCCCAACGCTTCCTACTGCCTCGTCAAGCCGAAGACAGAGCCGAGACTCCTCCCCGTCAAGCAGGAGCACCTGGCCATGGCCGCAGCCGACGAGACCGCCCTCAACGGAGTGGCGGAGGCTATCGCTGTTGTGGCCAACCGTCACGGTCTGGGCGACACGGGCCGCTCGACGCTCGGCACGCACGCGACGGGCGTTAGCCATTGAGTTGGCGGAGCTGGAGTCAAGATGAAGCTAAAGAACTGCAGCGCACCCCTACCTCGCGTGCCAAATGTCGAAATCGGGGTTGCGTGGACCCAAAGAGGTTCGAACTCTTGGGTGCGCAGTTCTTCTGCCCTACTCAACAGCACCACCTCATGACGACACTCCGGCGTGATCGAGCTAAGGAATAAGAACTATGGATGCGACCCATTACCCAGGTTTCGGGTCGATCTCCTTCTACAGTGGTATCCTATCCTCTTTTATACTCGCCTTGGCCCTCCTCCATTGAAAAACAAGGCGGGAAGGGTTGCCACAATAGCCAGTTTGAAGGGGGATAGGACTGCAGCCTATCCTCGCAAAAGTGGTCTTCCTGTGCAAAAGCTTCCTGCCATGACGCGGTGGCGGGCTCGGGGGTGACCTCCGCCCTCGTGATCTCCCCATCCTAGTCTTCTTGCATCAAAGAAGAAAACTTTAGGGATGGCTTTGCAAACTGGCGGTGGCCCCGCTCCCTTAGGAAAAAAAGGGAAAGCCTCCCCATATGTGTGTGCTCGCACACCTCCTCATGCGGCTTGGTGGAGTGCGCGTCAACCACACGACGGTGCAGGACTATCCGACCCCGATGAGCCACCTTTGGTTAGTATGCCCCACGATAGTCTTGAGGCTAGCCTCATGAGGTGCCCTCGTGAGGGGGCTTAGCGTGGCTCCCGATGACGTTTGTTGACATCCTCCTCGCGAGGCGGGGGAGGGCGAGGGCCTTGGCGGTGAAGTCCAAAGAAGGATCATGGTCGCCCCCCCCCCCCCCGGCATTTGTCCCGTCTGGGCCTCGAGGCAGACGGGCCTCGATGCCCCGAGTTCCATGGGCCCGAGAGTTTACTAGTTTGCTTGCTATTATGTCTAGTTCCCCTCGTGATATGCCTTTTCCCCCTTACTTTGGAGAAGGTTTAAAAGTTTTAAATTTCAAATAGTTAGGTGGTGAGTCACTGAAACAACCTTGTGATAGATTATTAGAAATATAAATCGGAGCTAATCCCAAGAGTCATATTAAATTTCGCCTTGTAAGTTTTCATGTTGGCCTATATCTTTCTTATATACGTGTCTTGGATTCTATATTTGAAAAAGACTTCCTCGAAAATAATGATTTTGGCACCTATGAAAAGATGAAAAGTATATATTTGGACAGCCAAAGATAGAAACCATTGAATCTACCATACTAGTAAGCTACCGTCAAACTGGGCTAATAAAAGAAACTAATGCTAGTATGGAATGTAACTTTGGAGGGTTATTCAATTCTTTTACTAAAATTAAGGACAACATGGTGTCACAAAATAGGTGAATTGATATATAGAACAAAAGATTGATGCTCTTTGTGTTTTGAAAGGTGAAATCAAAATTCTCAATGCCAAACTTGACAAAAAAAATCATATCATTGAATGTAAAAGAGATAAAAAGTTTGAAAGGAATTAGATCCCTTGCAACCAAAGATGATATCAATTGATACTATGCATCATGCCTAGCTTGGGGCATAAAACGATAACGCTTCTAGGGAGCCAACCCAATAGTTATCCTAAATTTCTGTTCAACTTTCTATTAGTTTTTGTTGACGTGATTATTGCTACTGTAATAATTGTATCATTATGTTTTAATTAGTCTTTGTGCAAAATAAAGCCTTTGGGGTTGATTTGGATGATAGTAGATTTGATACAGTGTAAAAGTAGGTTCTTTTACTTCAAGTAGAGAAAATATTTGATTTTAGTGGAATATTTTTTATCTGAATTTTTTACATAGTATTTCTATAGAAATTTCTTAGGTTTTCCTAGTGTTTCAGAATTTTCGTAGTTACGGACGTATGGTTTTAGTGCTCATCATTACAAATTGTTCTGTTTTAGGCAGATTCTATTTTTGCTTGCATAGTTTGCTTATATTAATGATGCTATGGATTATATTGGGGGTATAAGTCATGGAGAAGTTAGAATACAATATCTTATGCAATATATAAATATAAATCAATTATAACAGTGCATAAAGTTTTTGATTTGCCTATTATACTAATGGATCTCATGAGGTTTGTGTTGAGTTTTGTGTGCTCAAGTTTTCAAGTTCTGGGTGTGATCACGATGGATGAAGGAATAAGTAGCGGCAAGACCCTACGCTTGGGGATGACCAAGGTACCTCAAGGTAATATTCTAGGCAGACTCAAGCATCCAAGCTTGGGAATGCCCCGGAAGGCATCCCCTCTTTCGTCTCCATCATCGATATGTCACTTGGAGCTATATTTTTATTTGTCACATGATATGTGTTTTGCTTGGAGCATCATGTATTATAGTTTGCATTGCTTTTAGTTAGACACGATCATTGTTTGTTGGACACGACTATTAGAGAGAGACAAATGTTCGTCATTATTTGTTAGAATACTCTACGTGATTCACACATATCTTTTAAGCTAAGCAGTTGCTCTAGTACTTCACTTATATCTTTTAGAGCACGGTGGTATATAGATTTTATAGAAATAATTGCACTCTAATTTTTTGATTATATTTTTTTGAGAGTCCAATAATTATCAATGGTAATTTGCATGGGTTATAGTACTACTCCAAACAGATATGTATTCAAGGAGGATATAATAAAAACCTTCATGTAGCACATTTATGAGAAGTGTGGTTTAATGATATTGTTGTAGTAATATGAAAGGACATGAACACATGATTGTTTGTTAGTAGAAATATTGTTATTAAAGAATGATATTAATTACTCATCTAAATATTGGTTATGGCATGATGATGATGTGTGAGTGTTTTTATGTGTGAATGAAATCCTATGTGTTGTTTGGGTTGGAGGCGCGTGATGGTTAACTCCTACAAACCTTCTCTTCACGGGTATGTGGTAGTACTTTGCTTCGAGAGAGCTAATAGTCTTTTCAATAAGTATACAAGTACTTTATGACTAATGTAAATCCATGTATATGCGCACTCTCACCTTTCCATATTTGTTAGCCTCTTCAGTATAGTGCAATGCCCATTCTCACCTCGAGGATCGGTGCAACCTTCGCCGGTGCATCCAAACCCCGTGATATGATACACTCTATTACACATAATACACATTATATCTTTATCAAAAAATCTACCATACCTACCTATCATGGCATTTCAATACCCATTTCGATATATATTGTCATGCTACTTGCACCGTTGCGTCTCATGACTTGTTTGTTCATCATCATATTGCTTTGCATGATCATGTAGCTGACATAGTATTCGTGACAAGGCCACCGTTCATCATTATTTACATGTTACGCTAGATCATTGCACATCCTGGTACACTGCCAGAGGCATTCATATAGAGTCATCTTGTATAGTAGTTTTTCATGTAGAGTTGTAGGTAGATAAAAGGCGATGCTCATTATTATTAGAGCACTGCTTCAGTGAGGAAAGGATGATCGAGACTATGATTCCCCCACAAGTCAGTATGATACTCTGGACAAAAAATAAAAAAAATAAAAAAGAGAAAGAAAAAAGGAAAAATAATGAGAGAAAAGAGAGAAGGGGAAGTGCTACTATATTCTTTTTACACACTTGTGCATAAAGGGAGCACCATATTTTCCATATAGAGAGTCTCTTGATTTGCCAATTTCATATCCTAGTGGAAGTTTTCATTATAGAACATGGCTTGTATATTCCAATGACGAGCTTCCTCAAATGCATGTGGTCTTCATGAGCAAGAAAGTTGGATGCGCACCCACTTAACTTTCGTTGAGCTTTCATACACTTATAGCTCTAGTGCATACTTTGCATGGGAATCTCTACTCCTCACATTGATATCGATTGATGGGCATCTCCATGGCCCGTTGGTCCGCCTAGTTGATGTGAGACTTTATTTACACTTTGACTCCTTTGATCCCTACCACCATACTCTATTGCACCATATGCCATATCCATGGTTCACACTCATGTATTGAGCAAGGTTGAAAATGTTGAAGTGCGTTAGACGTACGATCCAATTACTTGACTTGACACCAAGGTGCTCATGATTTATACTTACACAGTGAGGATGGAGTCATGCCATGCTTATCTGATAACATGAACAGGGAATACCATTCTTTTAGTTTTAGGATTATATATTTTGAATATGAATAATTATACTATTTATATTTATGGATATTATTATGCTCATGTTTATTAGTTTGTTGTTTCTCAAAGATCATACCTTAAAGAGATTACATGTTGGGTATCATGTCGCATCAAAAATTCTGATTTTATCATTTACCTTCTCGAGGACGACCAAGAACTAAGCTTGGGGATTGATGACTCACAAGTATAGGGGATTAATCGTAGTCCTTTCGATAAGTAAGAGTATCAATCCCAACAAGGTGCGGAACAAAATGATAAGAACTTTTCAACAAGGTATTCTATGCAAGTATTGTGAGTAATAGTGATAGATAGTTTGGTAGCGAGATAATTAGTAGCAAGTAACAAGTAAAAAAAGTAACGAGGGTGTAGCAAGCTGGCCCAATCCTTTATGTAGCAAAGGACAACCCTATAAGTTCTCTTATATAAAGGAAAACGCTCTCGAGGACAGATGGGTATTTCCATGGAGTCATGTTCATCATGTTGAGTTGACATGCATTCGTTACTTTGATAATTCGATATGTGGGTGGACCGGTGCTAAGGTTCTGTTCTTACATGAACAAGCAACCCGCTTATAATTACCCCCTCTCACAAGCATCCGCAACTATGGAAGAAGAATTAAGATAAATCTAACCATAGCATGAAATATGTGGATCCAAATCAGCCCCTTATGAAATAATGCATAAACTAAGGTTTAAGCTTCTGTCCCTATATCAACCCATCATCTACTTGTTAATCCATAATGCCTTTCCTTAGGCCCAAGCATGGTGAAGTGTCATGTAGTCGACGTTCACATGACACCACTAAAGGAAGCAACAACATACACATCATCAAAATATCAAACGAATACCAACTTCACACGATTAGTTATAACAAGACTCCTCCTATGTCCTCGAGAAAAAAGAAACTACTCACAAATCATCACCACTTTAAAGATCAGAGGTATAATAAATATTATAAAAGATCTGAACATATTATCTTCCACCAAACAAACTAACTAGAATCAACTACAAGACGTAATCAACACGACTAGTAACCCACGGGTACTAATGTGAGGTTTTCAAACAAAGATTGAATACAAGAGATGAACTAGGGTTTGAGATGAGATGGTGTTGGTAAATATTTTGATGAAGATTGGTCCTTGTTGGGGAACATAGTAATTTCAAAAAAATTCCTACGCTTCACAAGGATCTATCTATGGAGAAACCAGCAAGGGGCAAAAGGGTAGAGCATCTTCATACCTTTGAAGATCGCTAAGCGTAAGCGTTGCTAGAACGTGGTTGATGGAGTCATACTCACAACGATTCAAATCGCGGTGGATTCCGATCTATGCGCCGAACAACGACGCCTCCGCGTTCAACACACGTGCAACCCAGTGACGTCTCCAACGCCTTGATCCAGTAAGGAGGGAGGAGAGGTTGAGGGAGAGCTCCGGCAGCACGACGACGTGGTGATGGTGGAGCTACATGGGACTCCGACAGGGCTTCGCCAAGCACTATGGAGGACGAGGACGAGGAGGAGTAGGGTTGCCCCGTGGGGAGAGGCAATTGTGTCTCAAAAGAGCCCCAAAACCCTCACTATATATAGGAGGAGAGGGAGGAGGGTGCCCACCCTTAGTGTTTCCCACCCTAAGGGGTGCGACATCCCTAGATGGCCCTTGGGGCGGCGGCCAAGGGTAGAGGCGCCCTAGGGTGGGCCTTAAGGCCCAAGGTGGCCTCTCCACGCCTAGGGTTTGCCCCCCTCCACCCCTTGTTGCGCCTTGGGCCCTTAGTGGTGGAGCACCAGCCCACCTAGGGGCTGGTTCCCATCCACTTTTGGCCCAAGTAGCACTTTGGGGCTGGTGGCACTTCCCGGTGGACCCCCACAACCCTTCCAGTGGTCCCGGTACATAACCGATGTTGCCAGAAACACTTCTGGTGACCAAATCCTCACTTCCTATATATGAATATTTACCTCCGGACCATTCTGGAACTCCTCGTGACGTCCAGGATCTCATCCAGGACTCCGAACAACCTTCGGTAACCACGTACACTATTCCCAATAACCCTAGCATCATCGAACCTTAAGTGTGTAGACCCTATGGGTTCGGGAAGCATGCACACATGACCGAGACACCTCTTCGGTGAATAACCAATATCGGGGTCTGGATATCCATGTTAGTTCCCACATGTTCCACGATGATCTCATCGGATGAACCACGATGTCGGGGATTCGATCAATCCCGCATACAATTCCCTTTGTCTACCAGTATGATACTTGCCCGAGATTCGATGGTCGGTATCCCTATACGTGCTTGTTCAATCTCATTACCGGCAAGTCTGTTACTCGTCCCGTAACTCATCATCCCGTCGCTAACTCCTTAGTCACACTGAGCTCAATATGATGATGGATTACCAAGTGGGCCCAGAGATACCTCTCCGTCACACGGAGTGACAAATCCCAGTCTCGATTCGTACAACACAACAAATACTTTCGGAGATACGTGTAGTGCACCTTTATAATCACCCAGTTACGTTGTGACGTTTGATACACCCAAAGAACTCCTACGGTATCCGGGAGTTGCACAATCTTATGGTCTAAGGAAATGATACTTGACATTAGAAAAGCTTTAGCACACGAACAACACGATCTAGTGCTATGCTTAGGATTGGGTCTTGTCTATCACATCATTCCCCAATGATGTGATCCCGTTGTCAATGACATCCAATGTCCATGATCAGGAAACCATGATCATCTATTGATCAACGAGCTAGCCAACTAGAGGCTCACTAGGGACACATTGTGATCTATATATTTACACATGTATTACTATTTCCGGTTAATACAATTACAACATGAATAATAGACAATTATCATGAACTAGGAAATATAATAATACCCACTTTATTATTTCCTCTAGGACATATTTCCAACAGTCTCCCACTTGCACTAGAGTCAATAATCTAGTTACATTGTGATAAATCGAACACCCATAGAGTTTTGGTGTTGATCATGTTTTGCCCGTGGAAGAGGTTTAGTCAAGGGGTCTGCGACATTCAGATCCGTATGTACTTGACAAATATATATATATATATATATATATATATATATATATATATATATATATATATATATCCATCCTGGATGTATCCACGTATAGAGTTGAATCGGCGCTTTATGTGCTTGGTCTTCTTGTGAAACCTGGGCTCCTTTGCAATGGCAATAGCTCTAGTGTTGTCACAGAACCGAGTCATTGGACCCGACGCACTAGGAATCACTCCTAGGTCGGTGATGACCACCTTCATCCAGACTCCTTCGTGTGCTGCTTCCAAAGCAGCTATGTACTCCGCTTCACATGTAGATACCGCCACGACACTTTTCTTGCAACTGCAGCAGCTAAGTGCCCTATTATTCAAAATATACACGTATCCGGTTTGTGACTTGGAGTCATCTGGATTTGTGTCGAAGCTAGCATCGATGTAACCCTTTATGACGAGCTCTTCGGCACCTCCATAGACTGTTGGGGAACGTCGCATGGGAAACAAAAAATTTCCTACACACACGAAGACCTATCATGGTGATGATCATCTACGAGAGGGAGATCGGATCCACATACCCTTGTAGATCGCTAAGCGGAAGCGCTAATAAGTTCCCACTAAGGCCCATAAGGTTTGAGAAGGAAAAAACAAAAGGTGGAAAGAGTTTCCAAGTGGGAAGGTGGAATCCTACTCCAAGTAGGATTGGAGTTGGACTCCTCCACCTCCAATTTCGGACAAACCTTGAGGGTTTGAGGCTGCCTCCTCCCCTCCCTCCCTCCTATATATACTAGAGGTATTGAGGGTTTTTGAGACACAACTTTGCCATGTGCTGCTCGACCCTATACCATGCAGTTTTTCCTCTAGATCGTATTTCTGCGGAGCTTAGGCGAAGCTCTGCCGGAGTAGATCATCACCACCACCGGCGCGCCGTCACGCTCCCGGAGAACACTTCTACCTCTCCGCCCCCTCTTGCTGGATCAAGAAGGTGGAGATCGTCATCGAGCTGTACGTGTGCTGAACGCGGAGGTGCCGTCCGTTCGACACTAGATCGGAACGGATCATGAGACGGACCGCAAGATGGTTCGTGCAACGGATCGCGAGACGGTTCGTAGGACGGATCGCGGGACGGATCGTGGGACGGATCGCGGGACGGATCGTGGGGCGGTTCGAGGGACGTGAAGACGTTATACTACATCAACCACGTTTCTTAACGCTTCCTGCTGTGCGATCTACAAGGGTACATAGATCCAAATCTCCTCTCGTAGATGGACATCACCATGATAGGTCTTCGTGCGCGTAGGAAATTTTTTGTTTCCCATGTGACGTTCCCGATCAGTCTTCATGATCCGTCTCACGAACCGTCCCACGAACCGTCTCACGATCCGTCCCGATCAAGTGCCGAACGGACGACACCTCCGCGTTGCGCACACATACAACTCGATGACGATCTCCGCCTTCTTGATCCAGCAAGAGAGACGAGGATGTAGATGAGTTCCCTGACAGAGTGACGGCACTCCGATGGTGGTGGTGATCTATTCCTGCAGGGCTTCGCCCGAGCTCCGCAGAAAACCGATCTAGAGGAAGACCTATGATCTAGAGGAGAGGGCAACACGTGGCAAAGTTGTGTCTCAAAAAGCCCTAAACCTCTAGTATATATAGGAGGAGGGAGGGCAGGCCTTGCACCACAAGGGAGGAGCCCTTGGGTCGGCCGAAGTGAAGGAGGGAGGAGTCCTCCTCCAATCCCACATGGATTAGGACTCTTTCCTTAATTTCCCACCTCTTTTGGATTTTCCACTTTTTTTCTCATGGGCTTCCCTTGGATGACTTTGTCAACCCATTATGCCTTATTGCGCATCCAATGAACCCATGTGGACCCCTTGGGGCGTGGTGGGCCCACCCGGTGGGCCCCCAGAACCCATTCGTCACTCCCGGTACACTGTTGGCAATGCCCGAAAACCTTCCGGAATCCAAATACCAACTTCCTATATATCAATCTTCATTTCTGGACCATTCCGGAACTCCTAGTGACGTCCGGGATCTCATCCGGGACTCTGAAAAAAACTTCGGTCACCAACACATATAACTCGACTATACCGAAACGTCACCGAACCTTAAGTGTGCAGACCCTGCGGGTTCGAAAACTATGCAGACATGACCTGAGACACTCCCCGGTCAATAACCAACAACGGGACCTGGATGTACATATTGGCTCCTACATATTCTACGAAGATCTCTATCGGTTGAACCTCTATGTCAAGGATTCATATAATCCCGTATACTATTCCCTTTGTCCTTCGGTATGTTACTTGCCCGAGATTCGATCCTCGGTATCTCCATACCTAGTTCAATCTCGTTACCGGCAAGTCTCTTTACTCGTTCCGTAATAAAATATCCCGTAACTAACTCCTTAGTCACATTGCTTGCAAGGCTTATTGTGATGTTGTATTCCCGAGTGGGCCCCGAGATACCTCTCCGTCACATGGAGTGACAAATTCGAGTCTTGATTCATGCCAACCCAACACACACATTTGGAGATACCTGTAGAGCACCTTTATAGTCACCCAGTTACGTTGCGATGTTTGATACACACAAGGTATTCCTCCGGTGTCCGGGAATTGCATGATCCCATGGTCATAGGAACAGATACATTGACATGCAGAAAACAGTAGCAATAAACTGACACGATCATATGCTACGTTTATAGTTTGGCTCTTGTCCATCAGATCATTCTCCCAATGATGTGATCCCGTTATCAAGTGACAACACTTGCCTATGGTCAGGAAACCTTGAGCATCTTTGATCAACGAGCTAGTCAACTAGAGGCTCACTAGGGACAGTGTGTTGTCTATGTATACACACATGTATTTGAGTTTCCAATCAATACAATTCTAGCATGGATAACAAACGATTATCATGAATAAGGAAATATAATAATAACCAATTTATTATTGTCTCTAGGGCATATTTCCAACAGTCTCCCACTTGCACAGAGTCAATAATCCAATTCACATCACTATGTGATTGTAATGAACCTAACACCCATACAGTTATGGGGTTTGATCATATCTTGCTTGTGAGAGAGGTTTTTAGTCAATGGGTCTGAACCTTCCAGATCTGTGTGTACTTTACATATCTCTATGTCATCCTATAGGTGATGCTACTATGCACCATTTGGAACTATTCCAAATGACTGCTCCACTATATGAATCCGGTTTACTACTCATAGTTATTCAGATTAGTTTCAAAGCTTGCATCGACGTAACTCTTTCGACGAACTCTTTAATCACCTCCATAACTAAGAAAAATTCCTTAGTCCATTAGTTACTAAGGATAGCTTTTGACCGCTGTCCAGTAATCCTTTCCTGGATCACTTCTGTACCCATTGACAGATTCACGACAAGGCACGCATCAGGTGCGGTACACAACATATCATACTATAGAGCCTACGGCTAATGCATAGGGGATGACATTCGTCCTTTCTCTTTTTTCTGTCGTGGTCGGGCCTTGAGTCTTACTCAAATTCACACCTTACAAATAGCCAAGAACTCCTTCTTTTGCCGATCTATTTTGAACTCCTTCAAAAACTTGTCAAGGCATGCATTTCATTGCAAGTTTCAACAAGCGTCTTGATCTATCTCTATAGATCTTAATGATCAATGTTCAAGTAGTTCAATCCAGGTTTTCCTTTGAAAAAACTCCTTTCAAACGACCCTTTATGCTTTCCAGAAATTCTACATTACTTCCGATCAAGAATATGTCAACCACATATACTTATCAGAAATTCTATAGTGCTCCCACTCACTTATTTGGAAATACAAGTTTCTCATAAACCTTGTATAAACCCAAAAGCTTTGATCATCACATAAAAGCACATATCCAACTCCGAGATGCTTACTCCAGTCCTTTAGAAGGATCGCTAGAACTTGCATACTTGTTAGCATCCTTAGGATCGACAAAACCTTCTGGTTGTATCACATACAACCTTTTCTCAAGGAAACCGTCGAGGAAACAATGTTTTGACATCCATCTGCAAGATGCAGCAACTGCTAACATAATTCCAACAGACTTTTAGCATCCCTACGAGTGAGAAAGTCTCATCGCAGTCAACTCCTTGAACTTGCCGGAAACCTCTTTGCAACAAGTTGAGCTTTCTTAAATGGTGACTTTCACCATCATTGTGTGTCTTCTTTTAAAGATTCGTTTGTACTTAATAGTCTTACGATCATTGATACGTCTCAAACCTATCTATAATTTTTGATGGTTTCACGCTGTTATCTTGTCATCTTTGGATGTTTTGTTTACCTTTTATATCTTTTTTGGGACTAACTTATTAATCCAGTGCCAAGTGCCAGTTCCTGTTTTTTCTGTGTTTTTGACTCTTTTTAGATCTAATTTTGGAACGGAGTCCAAACGGAATAAAATCCCCGAAATGAAGTTTTTCGAAACGTAAGAACATCGGGAGGCTTGAGGGCCAAGCAAGTGGGCCCACAGGGGGCCCACAAGCCCTGTTGCCACGGCCAGGGGGGAGGCCGCGACAACCAAGCTTGTGGCCCCCCTGGCGCTCCCAAGCCCTAGGTCTTTGGCCTATAAATTCCCTAAAAATCCAGAAAAAATCAGGGGATCCACGAAAACACTTCTCCGCCGCCGCAAGCTTCCATTTCTGCAAGATCTCATCTGGAGACCCTTCCCGGTGCCCTGCCGGAGGGGATTTTGGAGTTGGAGGGCTTCTTCATCAACATCATCGCCCCTCCAATGACTCGTGAGTAGTTCACTTCAGACTTACGGGTCCGTAGTTAGTAGCTAGATGGCTTCTTCTCTCTCTTGGATCTTCAATACAAAGTTCTCCATGATCTTCATGGAGATCTATCCGATGTAATCCTCTTTGGCGGTGTGTTTGTTGAGATCCGATGAATTGTGAATTTGTGATCAGATTATCTATGATATATATTTGAGTCTTTGCTGATTTCTGATATGCATGATTTGATATCCTTGTAAGTCTCTCCGAGTCTTGGGTTTTCTTTGGCCAACTAGATCTATGATTCTTGCAATGGGATAAGTGCTTGGTTTTGGGTTCATACCGTGTGGTGACCTTTCCCAGTGACAGAAGGGGCGGCAAGGCACGCATCGTGTTGTTGCCATCAAGGGTAACAAGATGGGCTTTTATCGTAGATAGAGATTGTTCATCTACATCATGTCATCTTGGTTAAGGCGTTACTTTGTTCTGATGAACTTAATACACTAGATGCATGATGGATAGCGGTCGACGTGTGGAGTAATAGTAGTAGATGCAGGAAGTATCGGTCTACTTGTTTTGGACGGGATGCATATAGATATAATCACGACTATAGATAACGTCACGACTTTGCGCGGTTCTATCAATTGCTCGACAGTAATTCGTTCACCCACCGTCTACTTGCTTTCATGAGAGAAGCCACTAGTGAACACTACGGCCCCCGGGTCTATTCACACCTATCGTTTCCACTTTCGCTTTTACTTTGCTTTGTTTCTTTTTGCTTTCAGTTCTCACTTGGCAAACAATCTATAAGGGATTGACAACCCCTTCATAGCGTCGGGAGCAAGCTCTTTGTCTTTGTGCAGGTACTTGTGATATTCCTTCACTGGATCGATACCTTGGTTCTCAAAACCGAGGAAAATACTTACCGCCGCTGTGCTACATCACCCTTTCCGCTTCGACACCAACGCAAGGCTCCAAGGCCACGGGGGAATCCTTTGCATATTTGCCAAGGAAGTCCCTGAAGGCATAGCCGTAGCAGAAGGATTCCTGGTGCCGTTGCTGAGGAGTATCAAGACAAGAATAGTCTCCCGTCAGCATGCTTGTTTCTAGCGTCGTTGGAAGGTCTTTTGTTGCAGTAGCAGAAGTATTTCTGGCACCGTTGCCGGGGAAGGAGAGATCTATCCAAGTAGGTCTCACAAACTCATCTCTTGCATTTACTTTTTCGCCAATTGCCTCTCGTTTTCCTCTCCCCCACTTCACATTTGCCGTTTTCATTTGCCTTTCTCCTTTGCCGTTTTCTTTTGCCTTTCTCCTTTGCCGTTTTCTTTTGCCTTTTGCCTTTTTGCCATTTTCCTTTGCCGGTTTTCTTGCTTGCTTGTGTGCTTGTTTGTTTGTTGAAGTCATCATGGCTGAAAACACCAAACTTTGCGACTTCTCGAGTACCAATAATAATGATTTTATTAGTACTCCGATTGCTCCCGCCACTAGCGCGGAATCATATGAAATAAACGCAGCTTTGTTGAATCTTGTTATGAAAGAGCAATTCTCTAGCCTTCCTAGTGAAGATGCCGCATCCCATCTCAATACCTTCATTGAGCTTTGCGATATGCAAAAGAGAAGAGATGTGGATAATGACGTGATTAAATTAAAGCTTTTTCCTTTCTCGTTGCAAGATCGCGCAAAAACTTGCTTTTCTTCTTTGCCTAAAAATAGTATCAATTCTTGGGATAAGTGCAAAGATGCTTACATATCCAAGTATTTTCCGCCGGCTAAGATTATCTCCTTACGTAACGATATCATGAATTTCAAGAAACTTTATCATGAACACGTTGCACAATCTTGGGAGAGGATGAAGTTAATGATTAGAAATTGTCCCGCTCATGGCTTGAGTTTGTGGATGATTATACAAATCTTTTACGCTGGTTTGAATTTTGCCTCTCGCAATATCTTGGACTCCGCCTCAGGTGGAACATTCATGGAAATCACGTTAGGAGACGCTACAAAACTCCTAGACAATATCATGACCAACTACTCTCAATGGCACACTGAAAGGTCACCTGCTAGCAAAAAGGTACACGCTATAGAAGAAATTAACTCGCTTAGTGCTAAGATGGACAAGTTGATGAATTTGGTTGCTAGTAGAAATGCTCCTTTAGATCCTAATGAAATGCCACTATCTTCTTTGATTCAGAGTAGCAACGCTAGTTTGTACGTTAACTTTGTTGGTAGGAACAATTTTGGCAACAACAATTCTTTTAGAGGGAACTATGTTCCTAGGCCTTTTCCTAGTAACTCCTCTAACAATTATGGCAATTCCTACAACAACACTTATGGAAATCACAACAAATTACCCTCTGATTTAGAGAGTAATATCAAAGAGTTCATCAACTCTCAAAAGATTTTCAATGCATCCATAGAGGAAAAACTACTCAAAATTGACGATTTGGCTAAGAGCGTTGATAGGATATCTTGTGATATTGATGCTTTGAAAGTTAGATGTGCTCCTCCCAAGGTCAACTTGGATGAAACTTTGAAAGCTATGCGTGTCTCCATGAATGAGAGCAAAGAAAGAACCGCCCAAATTCGCGCTAGGCATGAATGGTTTAAAAGGGTGCGTTCTAGTGATGCAAATCACGAAGATCTTAAAGTGCTTGGTGTGACTCCTCTTGAATCTTTGTTTTCGCGTGTCAAACCTATTGATGAAGGGGCTGGATATGAATCCACTTTGGTTGAAAAACGCCCCAGTAATTCAGAGTCCACCTATCTTGATGATAAAGGTGTGGAGAGTGGAGTAGAAGAAATCAAAAATTTGGGTAGTAATGAAACTCCCACTTTGGTTTTCAAGGAATTCAATTATGATAGTTGATCCTTGTTTGAATGCATTTCTTTGATGCAATCCATTGCAAACTCTCCACATGCTTATAGCCAAAGCAAAGCCTTTACCGTGCATATCGTAGATGCTATGATGAAATCTCTTGAAGAGAAGCTCGAACTAGAAGTCTCTATACCTAGAAAACTTCGTGATGAGTGGGAACCTACTATCAAAATCAAGATCAAAAACTATGAGTGCAATGCTTTGTGTGATTTGGGTGCTAGTGTTTCTGCGATTCCAAAGTCTTTATGTGATATTCTTGGTTTTCATGAGATTGAAAAGTGTTCTCTTAATTTGCATATTGCGGATTCTACTGTCAAGAAACCCATGGGAAGGATCGTTGATGTTCTTATTGTTGCAAATAAGAACTATGTACCCATGGATTTCATTGTACTTGACATAGATTGCAATAATTCATGTCCCATTATTCTTGGTAGACCTTTCCTAAGGACTATTGGTGCTATCATCGATATGAAGGAAGGGAATATTAGATTTCAGTTTCCTCTAAAGAAGGGCATGGAGCACTTTCCTAGAAAGAAAATAAGATTGCCTTATGAAACTATGATGAGGGCTACTTATGGTTTGAGCACCAAAGATGACTATACGTGATTCCATCACCTTTTGCCTAGCTAACGGCGTTAAACAATAGCACTTGTTGGGAGGCAACCCAACGAATCTATCCTTTTTCTTTCTGTTTTGTGTTTTCCACACTTTCATAATTCTGTTATGATTGTGTTTTTTGTGTTTCTTTTTGCGTTTGTGCCAAACAAAACCATTATGATTAGTATTGGGGATGATCGTTTGGTCATGCTGGAAAAGACAGAAACTTTCTGCTCACAAAAATAATTTTCATTTTTTTCTGGAAGATATTTTGAGTTGATTCTTTTTGCTGCTGATTGCTACGCAAATTCTTCAGACTGTTGTAATTTGTCAAATTTTTTGAAGTACCACAAGTATACGAAGTATACAGATTGCTACAGACTGGTCTGCTGTTAACAGATTCTGTTTTTGTTGTGTTGGTTGCTTATTTTGATGAAACTATGGATAGTATCGGGGGGTATTAGCCATGGAAGATTGAAAATGCAGTAACCCAACATCAACATAAGTAGAATTTAAGTTGACTACAGTACCTAAGGAAGTGGTGGTTTGCTTTCTTATACTAATGTTATCACGAGTTTCTGTTTAAGTTTCGTGTTGTGAAGTTCTCAAGTTTTGGGTGAATTTCTTATGGAAAAAAGATAAAGAGTGGCATGAGCTCAAGCTTGGGGATGCCCAAGGCACCCCAAGATGATTCAAGGATGCCGTAAAAGCATAAGCTTGGGGATGCCCCGGGAAGGCAGCCCCTCTTTCGTCTTCAATCCATCGGTAACGTTACTTGGGGATATATTTTTATTCACCACATGTTATGTGTTTTGCTTGGAGCGTCTTGTATCGTAGGAGTCTTTTATATTTGTTTTGTCACAATCATCCTTGCTGCACACCTATAGAGAGAGATATGCACTCACCGTGATTTTGTCGAGCTTCACTTATATCCTTTGGTTAGACAATTCAGCTCACATGTGCTTCACTTATATCTTTTGAGCTAGTTGCTTTTGCTCTATGTGCTTTACTTATATCTTTTAGAGCACGGGGGTGCGTGGCTTGGTAGTTGGTCTATGCTTTTAAAGTAGTCTCAAAAGGGGTAGTTATCCAAAGGGATACGAAAACTTCCACCTTCATGTGCATTGAATAGTTAGAGAAGTTTGATTCATCTCAACTAGTTTTGAGTTGTGGTTATGGTAATATTGAAGTTATGCTAGCAAGGTGTTGTGGAGCTAGAAATACTTGTGTTGAAGTTAGTGATTCCCGTAGCATGCACGTATGGTGAACCGCTATGTGATGAAGTCTGAGCATGATTAGTCTATTGATTGTCATCCTTTGTGTGGTAGTCGGGATCGCGCGATGGTCTATACCTACCAACCCTTCCCCTAGGAGTATGCGTTGAATGCTTTGTTTCGATTACTAATAAAACTTTTGCAACAAGTATATGAGTTCTTCATGACTAATGTTGAGTCCATGGTTTAGATGCACTTTCACCTTCCACCATCACTATCTTCTTTAGTGTCGTGCAACTTTCGCCGGTGCACAAAACCCACCATTAGCCTCCCTCAAAACAGCCACCATACCTACCTACTATGGCTTTTTCAAAGTCATTCCGAGATATATTGCCATGCAACTACCACCATGACATGTTCCACCACGTCTACATTGCCATTGCATGATCTTAAGATAGCTAGCATGATGTTTCCATTGATGTCTATGCCATGCTAGATCATTGTCACGGTACACTACCGAAGGCATTCCATATAGAGTCATCATTGCTCTAAGTTTTGAGTTGTAAGTGTGATGATCATCATTGATGGATCATTGTCCCATGTGAGGAAATAAAAGAGGCCAAAGATGCCCACTAAAAAAAGAGAGGCCAAAGTGCCCACAAAAAAATGAGAGAAAAATAGAGAAGGGACAATGCTACCACCTTTCCACACTTGTTCATATTAAGAACCATGATCTTCATGATTGAGAGTCTCTCGTTTTGTCACCACCATATATCTAGAGGGAAATTTTCATTATATAACTTGGCTTGTATATTCCAATGATAGGCTTCCTCAAAATTGCCTTAGGTCTTCGTGAGCAAGCAAGTTGGATGCACACCCACTAGTTTTCTTTAAGAGCTTTCACATACCCTTAGCTCTAGTGCATCATTTGTATGGCAATCCCTACTCATTCACATTGATATCTATTGATGAGCATCTCCACATCTCATTGATATGCCTAGTTAATGTGACAATCTTCTCCGTGTTTGCCTTGCAACCTCCACCACACTCCATTCCACTTATAGTGCTAAAACCATGGCTCACGCTCATGTATTGCGTGAGAGTTGAAAAAGTTTGAGAAAGTAAAGGTGTGAAAACAATTACTTGGCCAATACTGGGGTTGTGCATGATTTAAATTCGTTGTTCAATGATGATAGAGCATAGCCGGACTATATGATTTTGTAGGGATAACTTTCTTTTGGCCTTGTTATTTTGAAAGTTCATGATTACCTTGCTAGTTTGCTTGAATTATTATTGTTTCCACGTCAATAGCAAGCTATTGTTTTGAATCTAATGGATCTGAACATTCGCGTCACATAAGAGGAGTTACAAAGGACATCTATGCTAGGTAGCATGAAATCATCAAAAATTCATTCTTTATCACTTCCCTACTCGAGGACGAGCAAGAGTTAAGCTTGGGGATGCTTGATACGTCTCAAACGTATCTATAATTTTTTATGGTTTCACGTTGTTATCTTGTCAACTTTGGATGTTTTGTTTACCTTTTATATCTTTTTTGGGACTAACTTATTAATCGAGTGCCAAGTGCCAGTTCCTGTTTTTTCTATGTTTTTGACTCTTTTCAGCTCTGATTTTGGAACGGAGTCCAAACGGAATAAAATCGCCGAAATGAATTTTTCCACAACGGAATAAGATCGGGAGGCTTGAGGGCCAAGCAAGTGGGCCCACAGGGGGCCCACAAGCCCTGTTGCCGCGGCAACCTAGCTTGTCGCCCCCGTGGCGCTCCCATGCCCTAGGTCTTTGGCCTATAAATTCCCTAAAAATCCATAAAAAATCAGGGGATCCACGAAAACACTTTTCCGCCTCCGCAAGCTTCCGTTTCCGCAAGATCTCATCTGGAGACCCTTCCCGGTGCCCTGCCGGAGGGGACTTTGGAGTTGGAGGGCTTCTTCATCAACATCATCGCCCCTCCAATGACTCGTGAGTAGTTCACTTCAGACCTACGGGTCCGTAGTTAGTAGCTAGATGATTTCTTCTCTCTCTTGGATCTTCAATACAAAGTTCTCCATGATATTCATGGAGATCTATCCGATGTAATCCTCTTTGGCGGTGTGTTTGACGAGATCCGATGAATTGTGGATTTGTGCTTAGATTATCTATGATATATATTTGAGTCTTTGCTGATTTCTTATATGCATGATTTGATATCCTTGTAAGTCTCTCCGGGTCTTGGGTTTTCTTTGGCCAACTCGATCTATGATTCTTGCAATGGGAGAAGTGCCTGGTTTTGGGTTCATACCGTGTGGCGACCTTTCCCAGTGACAGAAGGGGCAGCAAGGCACGCATCGTGTTGTTGCCATCAAGGGTAACAAGATGGGCTTTTATCGTAGATATGAAATTGTCCATCTACATCATGTCATCTTGCTTAAGGTGTGACTCTGTTCTCATGAACTTAATACACTAGATGCGTGCTGGATAGCGGTCGACGTGTGGAGTAATAGTAGTAGATGCAGAAAGTATCGGTCTACTTGTTTTGGACGTGATGCCTATAGATATAATCATTACCATAGATAACGTCACGACATTGCGCGGTTCTATCAATTGCTCGACAGTAATTCGTTCACCCACCGTCTACTTGCTTTCATGAGAGAAGCCACTAGTGAACACTACGGCCCCCGGGTCTATTCACACCTACCATTTCCACTTTCGCTTTTACTTTGCTTTGTTTCTTTTTGCTTTCAGTTCTCACTTGGCAAACAATCTATAAGGGATTGACAACTCCTTCATAGCGTTGGGAGCAAGCTCTTTGTGTTTGTGCAGGTACTTGTGATATTCCTTCACTGGATCGATACCTTGGTTCTCAAAACTGAGGGAAATGCTTACCGCCGCTATGCTACATCACCCTTTTTGCTTCAAGGGAACACCAACCCAAGGCTCCAAGGCCACGGGGGAATCCTTTGCATATTTGCCAAGGAAGTCCCTAAAGGCGTAGCCGTAGCAGAAGGATTCCTGGTGCCGTTGCTGAGGAGTATCAAGACAAGAATAGTCTCCCGTCAGCATGCTTGTTTCTGGCGCCGTTGGAAGGTCTTTTGTTGCAGTAGCAATCATCAAGTAGTTCTTCCAAAGTCCACACTTTGTTTTCATACATGGACCCTCTCTCGGATTTCATGGCCTCCAGCCATTTGCTGGAATCCGGGCCCACCATCGCTTCTCCATAGCTCATACGTTCATTGTTGTTCAACAACATGACCTCCAAGACAGGGTTACCGTACCACTCTGTAGCAGTACGTGACCTTGTCAACCTACGAGGTTTGTAGTAACTTGATTTGAAGCTCAATGATCACTATCATCAATTTCCACTTCAATTGGCGTAGGTGCCACAGGAACAACTTCCTGCGCCCTGCTACACACTGGTTGAAGTGATGGTTCAATAACCTCATCTAGTTCCACCACCCTCCACTCAATTCTTTCAAGATAAATCTTTCCTCGAGAAAGGACCCGTTTCTAGAAACAAACACTTTGGTTCTGGATCTGAGATAGGAGATGTACCCAACTGTTTTCGATATCTATGAAGATGCATTTATCCGCTTTGGGTTTGAGTTTATCAGACTGAAACTTTTTCACATAAGCATCGTAGCCCCAAACTTTCAAGAAACGACAACTTAGGTTTCTCCAAACCATAGTTCATACAATGTAATCTCAACGGAATTACGTGGTGCCCTATTTAAAGTGAATGCGGTTGTCTCTAATGCCTAACCCAAAACGAAAGTGGTATTTCGATAAGAGACATCATAGTATGTGCTATATCCAATAGGGCGCGGCTATGATGTTTGGACACACCATCACACTATGGTGTTCTAGGTGGCATGAACTGCGAATCAATTTCCACATTGTCTTAACTGTGTATCAAAACTCGCAACTCAGATATTCATATTTACGATCATATCGTAGACAGTTTATCCTCTTGTCACGACGATGTTCACTCTGAAATAGCTTTGAACTTTTCAATATTTCAGACTTGTGATTCATCAAGTAAATACTCCTTTATCTACTCAAATCGTGAGTGAAGTAATAACATAACGATATCCACTGCGTGCCTTAGCACTCATTGGACTGCACACATAAAAATGTATTACTTCCAACAAGTTACTTTCTTGTTCCATCTCACTAAAAACGAGGCCTTCAGTCAACTTGCCCATGTGGTATGATTTGCATGTCTCAAGTGATTTAAAATCAAATGAGTCCAAACGATCCATCTGCATGGAGTTTCTTTATGCGTTTATACCAATAGGCATGGTTTGCATGTCTCAAACGTTTCAAAAATGAGTGAGTACCAAGATCCATCCACATGGAGCTTCTTCATGCACTTTATACCAACATGACTCAAGCGGTAGTGCCACAAGTAAGTGGTGCTATCATTACTACTTTGTATCTTTTGGCACCAATATTATGAACATGTGTATCACTATAATCGATATTCAATAAACCATTGAAGGTATTTATTCCAGAAAATAGAATAACCATTATTCTCTTTAAATGAATAATCGTATTGCAATATACACGATCTAATCATGTTCATGCTCAACGCAAACACCAAATAACAATTATTTAGGTTTAACACTAATCCCGATGGTAGAGGGAGTGTGCGATGTTTGATCACATCAACCTTGGAAACACTTCCAACACATATCGTCACGTCGTCTTTAGCTAGTCTCCGTTTATTCCGTAGCTTTTATTTTGAGTTACTAACACTTAGCAACTGAACCGGTATCTAATACCCTCGTGCTACTAGGAGTACTAGTAAAGTACACATCAATATCATGTATATCAAATATACTTTGTCGACTTCGCCAACCTTCTCATCTACCAAGTATCTAGGGTAGTTTTGCCTCAGTGACCGTTCCCCTCATCATAGAAGCACTTAGTCTCGGGTTTGGGTTCAACCCTGGGTTTCTTCAGTAGAGTAGCAACTGGTTTGCCGTTTCATGAAGTATCCCTTCTTTCCCTTTCCCTTCTTGAAACTAGTGGTTTTACTAACCATCAACAATTGATGCTCCTACTTGATTTCTACTTTCGTAGTGTCAAACATTGCGAATCGCTCAAGGATCATCATATCTATCCTTGATATGTTATAGTTCATCACGAAGCTCTAGTAGCTTGGTGGCAGTGACTTTGGAGAACCATCACTATCTCATGTGGAAGATTAACTCCCACTTGATTCAAGCGACTGTTGCACTCACACAATCTGAGCACATGCTCAACGATTGAGCTTTTCTCCTTTACTTTGTAGACAAAGAATCTTGTCGGAGGTCTCATACCTCTCAACAAGGTCACGAGCATGAAATCCCAATTTCATCTCTTAAAACATCTCATATGTTCCGTGATGTTCAAAACGTCTTCAACGCCTCAATTATAAGCCGTTAAGTATTACGCACTGAACTATCACGTAGTCATCAAAAACGTGTATGTCAGATGTTCGCAACATTCACAGACGATGCTCGAGGTTTAGCACACCGAGCGGTGCATTAAGGACGTAAGCCTTCTGTGCTGCAATGAGGACAATCCTCAGTTTACGGACCCAATCCGCATAATTGCTACTATCATCTTTCAACTAAATTTTCTCTAGGAACATATCTAAAAACAGTAGAGCTACAGTGCAAGCTACAACAATATTTGCAAAGACCTTTTGACTATGTTCATGATAATTAGTTCAATTAATCATATTACTTAAGAACTCCCACTCAAATAGACATCCCTCTAGTCATTTGAGTGGCGCATGATCCAAATCCACTAACTCAAGTCCAATCATCACGTGAGTTGAGTATAGTTTCAGTGGTGAACATCTCCATGTTCATCATATCAACTATATGATTCACGCTCGACCTTTCGGTATCTTGTGCTTCGAGGCCATGTCTGTACATGCTAGGCTCGTCAAGTTTAACCCGAGTGTTCCGTGTGTGCAACTGTTTTGCACCCGTTGTATGTGAACGTTGAGTCTATCACACCCGATCATCATGTGGTGTCTCGAAACTACGACTGTTGCAACGATGCACAGTTGGGGAGAACACAATTTTATCTTGAAATTTTAGTGAGGGATTACCTTATAATGCTACCGTCGTTCTAAGAAAGATAAGGTGCATAAAAGGATTAACATCACATGCAATTCATAAGTGACATGATATGGCCATGATTTTGTGCTTCTTGATCTCCATCACCAAAGCACCAGCATGATATTCATCGTCACCGGCGCCACACCACGATCTCCATCATCATGATCTCCATCATTGTGCCGCCATCGAGGTTGTCGTGCTATCTATGCTATTACTACTGAAGCTACAACCTAGCAATATAGTAAACACATCTGCAAGCACAAATGTTAGTTTAAAGACAACCCTATGGCTCCTGCCGATTGCCGTAGCATCGACGTGCAAGTCGATATTTAACTATTACAACATGATCATCTCATACATCCAATATATCACATCATGTCTTTGTCCATATCACATCACATGCATACCCTGCAAAAACAAGTTAGATATCCTCTAATTTGTTGTTGCATGTTTTACGGGGCTGCTATGGGTATCTAGTATGATCTCATCTTACTTACGCAAAGCCAGAATGGTGATATGCAAATTTCTATTTAACCTTTCTCCAAGGACCGCCTTGGTCAAATCCGATTCAACTAAAGTTGAAGAAACAGATACCCGCCAGTCATCTTTATGCAACAAGTTGCATGTTAGTCGATGAAACCGGTCTCTCGTAAGCGTACGAGTAAGGTCGGTCCGGGCCGCTTCAATCCAACAATACCGCCGAATAGAGAAAATACTAAGGAGGGCATCAAATCGAACATCAACTCCCATAAAAACTTTTGTGTTCTACTAAAGATTACATCTACGCATGAACCTAGGTCATGATGCCACTGTTGGGGAACGTCGCATGGGAAACAAAATATTTCCTACGCACACGAAGACCTATCATGGTGATGATCATCTACGAGAGGGAGATCGGATCCACGAACCGTCTCACGATCCGTCCCACGAACCGTCTCATGATCCGTCCCAATCAAGTGCCGAACGGACGGCACCTCCGTGTTCCGTACATGTACAACTCGATGACGATCTCCGCCTTCTTGATCCAGAAAGAGACACGAGGATGTAGATACGTTACCTGGCAGCGTGACGGCACTCCGGTGGTGGTGGTGATCTATTCCTGCACGGCTCCGCCTGAGCTCCACAGAAAACCGATCTAGAGGAAGAACTACGATCTAGAGGAGAGGGCAGCACGTGGCAAAGTTGTGTCTCAAAAAGCCCTAAACCTCTAGTATATATAGGAGGAGGGAGGGGGCAGGCCTTGCGCCACAAGGGAGGAGCCCTTGGGTCGGCCGAAGTGGAGGAGGGAGGAGTCCTCCTCCTTAATTTCCCACCTCTTTTGGATTTTCCACTTTTTTCTCATGGGCTTTCCTTGGATGACTTTGTTAGCCCATTATGACTTATTATGCATCCAATAAACCCATGTGGACCCCTTGGGGCGTGGTGGGCCCACCCAGTGGGCCCCCGGAACCCATTCGTCACTCCTGGTACACTGCGGGCAATGCCCGAAAACCTTTCGGAATCTAAATACCAACTTCCTATATATCAATCTTCGTTTCCGGAACATTCCGGAACTCCTCACGACGTACGAGATCTCATCCAGGACTCCGAACAAAACTTTGGTCACCAACACATATAACTCAACTATATCGAAACGTCACCGAACCTTAAGTGTGCAGAGCCTGCAGGTTCGAGAACTATGCAGACATGACCTGAGACACTCCCCAGTCAATAACCAACAACGGGACCTAGATGTCCATATTGTCTCCTACATATTCTACGAATATCTCTATCGGTTGAACATCTATGTCAAGGATTCATATAATCCCGTATACTATTCCCTTTGTCCTTCGGTATGTTACTTGCCCGAGATTCGATCATCGGTATCTCCATACCTAGTTCAATCTCGTCACCGACAAGTCTCTTTACTCGTTCCATAATACAAGATCTCGTAACTAAATCCTTAGTCACATAGCTTTCAAGGCTTATTGTGATGTTGTATTACCGAGTGGCCCCGAGATACCTCTCCGTCACACGGAGTGACAAATCCCAGTCTTGATTCATGCCAACCCAACAGACACCTTTGGAGATACGTGTAGAGCACCTTTATAGTCACCCTGTTGTTGGAATTATGCCCTAGAGGCAATAATAAATGTATAGTTATTATTATAATTCCTGTATCAAGATAATAGTTTATTATCCATGCTATAATTGTATTGAATGAAGACTCAGTTACATGTGTGGATACATAGACAAAACACCGTCCCTAGCATGCCTCTAGTTGGCTAGCCAGTTGATCGATGATAGTCAGTGTCTTCTGATTATGAACAAGGTGTTGTTGCTTGATAACTGGATCACGTCATTGCGAGAATCACGTGATGGACTAGACCCAAACTAATAGACGTAGCATGTTGATCGTGTCATTTTGTTGCTACTGTTTTCTGCGTGTCAAGTATTTATTTCTATGACCATGAGATCATATAACTCACTGACACCGGAGGAATGCTTTGTGTGTATCAAACGTCGCAACGTAACTGGGTGACTATAAAGATGCTCTACAGGTATCTCCGAAGGTGTTAGTTGAGTTAGTATGGATCAAGACTGGGATTTGTCACTCCGTGTGACGGAGAGGTATCTTGGGGCCCACTCGGTAATACAACATCACACACAAGCCTTGCAAGCAATGTAACTTAGTGTAAGTTGCGGGATCTTGTATTACGGAACGAGTAAAGAGACTTGCCGGTAAACGAGATTGAAATAGGTATGCGGATACCGACGATCGAATCTCGGGCAAGTAACATACCGAAGGACAAAGGGAATGACATACGGGATTATACGAATCCTTGGCACTGAGGTTCAAACGATAAGATCTTCGTAGAATATGTAGGATCCAATATGGGCATCCAGGTCCCGCTATTGGATATTGACCGAGGAGTCTCTCGGGTCATGTCTGCATAGTTCTCGAACCCGCAGGGTCTGCACACTTAAGGTTCGACGTTGTTTTATGCGTATTTGAGTTATATGGTTGGTTACCGAATGTTGTTTGGGGTCCCGGATGAGATCACAAACGTCACGAGGGTTTCCGGAATGGTCCGGAAACAAAGATTGATATATAGGATGACCTCATTTGATTACCAGAAGGTTTTCGGAGTTACCGGGAATGTACCGGGAATGACGAATGGGTTCCGGGAGTTCACCGGAGGGGGGCAACCCACTCCGGGGAAGCCCATAGGCTTTTGGGGGACACACCAGCCCTTAGTGGGCTGGTGGGACAGCCCCAAGGGAGCCTATGCGCCAAGATAAGAAAATCAAAGGAAAAGAAAGAAAAAGAGGGAAGAAGTGGGAAGGGAGGGGGACTCCTCCCACCAAACCAAGTCCAACTCGGTTTGGGGGGGGAGTCCTCCCCCCCTTGGCTCGGCCGACCCCTTGGGAGTCCCTTGGACCCCAAGGCAAGGTCCCCCTACCTCCTCCTATATATATGGGGCTTTTAGGGCAGATTTGAGACGACTTTCTCACGGCTGCCCGACCACATACCTCCATAGTTTTTCCTCTAGATCGTGTTTCTGCGGAGCTCGGGCGGAGCCCTGCTGAGACAAAATCATCACCAACCTCCGGAGCGCCGTCACGCTGCCGGAGAACTCTTCTACCTCTCCGTCTCTCTTGCTGGATCAAGAAGGCCGAGATCATCGTCGAGCTGTACGTGTGCTGAACGCGGAGGTGCCGTCCGTTCGGTACTAGATCGTGGGACTGATCGCGGGATTGTTCGCGGGGCGGATCGAGGGACGTGAGGACGTTCCACTACATCAACCGCGTTCTCCAACGCTTCTGCTGTACGATCTACAAGGGTACGTAGATCACTCATCCCCTCTCGTAGATGGACATCACCATGATAGGTCTTCGTGCGCGTAGGAAATTTTTTGTTTCCCATGCGACGTTCCACAACAGTGGCATCATGAGCTAGGTTCATGCGTAGATGTCTTCTCGAGTAGAACACAAAAGATTTTGTGGGCGGTCATGTGCGCTTTGCTGCCCTCCTTAGTCTTTTCTTGATTCCGCGGTATTGTTGGATTGAAGCGGCTTGGACTGACATTACTCGTACGCTTACGAGAGACTGGTTTCATCGTTACGAGTAACCCCCTTTGCTCAAAGATGACTGGCAAGTGACGGTTTCTCCAACTTTAGTTGAATCGGATTTGACCGAGGAGGTCCTTGGATGAGGTTAAATAGCAACTCATATATCTCCGTTGTGGTGTTTGCGTAAGTAAGATGCGATCCTACTAGATACCCTTGGTCACCACGTAAAACTTGCAACAACAAAATTAGAGGACGTCTAACTTGTTTTTGCAGGGTATGATTGTGATGTGATATGGCCAATGATGTGATGTGATATATTGGATGTATGAGATGATCATGTTGTAATAGAAATATCGACTTGCATGTCGATGGTACGGCAACCGGCAGGAGCCATAGGGTTGTCTTTATACTAACATATTTGTGCTTGCAGATGCGTTTACTATTTTGCTAGGATGTAGCTTTGGTAGTAATAGCATAAGTAGCACGACAACCCCGATGGCAACACGTTGATGGATGATCATGGTGTGGCGCCGGTGACAAGAAGATCGTGCCGGTGCTTTGGTGATGGAGATCAAGAAGCACGTGATGATGGCCATATCATGTCACTTATGAATTGCATGTGATGTTAATCCTTTTATGCACCTTATTTTGCTTAGAACGACGGTAGCATTATGAGGTGATCTCTCACTAAAATTTCAAGACGAAATTGTGTTCTCCCCGACTGTGCACCGTTGCTACAGTTCGTCGTTTCGAGACACCACGTGATGATCGGGTGTGATAGACTCAACGTTCACATACAACGGGTGCAAAACAGTTGCGCACGCGGAACACTCGGGTTAAGCTTGACGAGCCTAGCATGTGCAGACATGGCCTCGGAACACATGAGACCGAAAGGTCGATCATGAATCATATAGTTGATATGATTAGCATAGGGATGCTTACCACTGAAACTACTCTCGACTCACGTGATGATCGGACTTGGGATAGTGTAAGTGGATCATGAACCACTCAAATGACTAGAGAGATGTACTTTTTGAGTGGGAGTTTAGCATATAATTTGATTAAGTTGAACTCTAATTATCTTGAACATAGTCTAAGTCCACTTTGAATATATTTGTGTTGTAGATCATGGCTCACGCAAGTGTCATCCTGAATTTCAATACGTTCCTAGAGAAAGCTAAGTTGAAAGATGATGGAAGCAACTTCGTAGACTGGGCTCGTAATCTTAAGCTAATCTTACAAGCTGGAAAGAAGGATTATGTCCTTAATGCTGCGCTAGGAGATGAACCACCCGCTACGGCTGATCAGGATGTTAAGAACGCTTTGTTAGCGCGTAAGGAGGACTACTCAATAGTTCAATGTGCAGTCTTGTATGGCTTGGAACCGGGACTTCAACGTCGCTTTGAGCGTCATGGAGCATTTGAGATGTTCCAGGAGTTGAAGTTTATCTTTCAGAAGAACGCCCGGATCGAGAGGTATGAGACCTCCGATAAATTCTATGCTTGCAAGATGGAGGAAAACTCGTGTGTCAGTGAACATGTGCTCAAAATGTCTGGGTACTCAAACCGTCTAGCTGAACTGGGGACTGAACTCCCGCAAGAAGCTATCACTGACAGAATCCTTCAATCACTGCCGCCAAGCTATAAAGGCTTTGTGTTGAACTACAACATGCAAGGGATGAACAAGTCTCCCGGCGAGTTGTTTGCGATGCTGAAAGTCGCAGAGTCTGAACTCCGTAAAGAGCATCAAGTGTTGATGGTGAGCAAGACCACTAGTTTCAAGAGAAACGGCAAAGGCAAGAAGGGCAATTCGAAGAAGAGCGGAAAGCCTGTTGCCAATCCGCCGAAGAAACCCAAGGCTGGACCTAAGCCTGAAACAGAGTGCTTCTATTGCAAGGGTATGGGTCACTGGAAGCGCAATTGCCCCAAGTATCTGGCAGATAAGAAGGCGGGCAAAGAAAAATCAGGTATATTTGATATACATGTTATTGATGTGTACTTAACCGGCTCTCGTAGTAGTGCCTGGGTATTCGATACCGGTTCTGTTGCTCACATTTGCAACTCGAAGCAGGAACTGCGGAATAGACGAAGGCTGGCGAAAGACGAAGTGACGATGCGCGTAGGAAACGGTTCCAAGGTTGATGCAATCGCCGTCGGCACCGTGTCACTTCAACTACCATCGGGATTAGTGATGAACTTAAATCATTGTTATTTAGTGCCTGCGTTGAGCATGAACATTATATCTGGATCTTGTTTATTGCGAGACGGTTACTCTTTTAAGTCTGAGAATAATGGTTGTTCTATTTCTATGAGTAACATCTTTTATGGTCATGCACCGAATGTGAGAGGATTGTTCATATTGAATCTCGATAGCAATACGCATATACATAACATTGAGACCAAAAGAGTTAGAGTAAACAATGATAGCGCCATATTTTTGTGGCACTGCCGCTTGGGTCATATTGGTGTAAAGCGCATGAAGAAACTCCATGCTGATGGACTTTTGGAGTCACTTGACTTTGATTCACTTGACACGTGCGAACCATGCCTCATGGGCAAGATGACTAAGACTCCGTTCTCCGGAACAATGGAGCGTGCAAGTGACTTGTTGGAAATCATACATACCGATGTGTGTGGTCCAATGAGCGTGGAGGCACGCGGCGGATATCGTTATTTTCTCACCTTCACTGATGATTTAAGTAGATATGGTTATGTCTACTTGATGAAGCACAAGTCTGAAACATTTGAAAAGTTCAAGCAATTTCAGAGTGAAGTGGAAAATCATCGTAACAAGAAGATCAAGTTCCTACGGTCTGATCGTGGGGGTGAATATCTGAGTTTCGAGTTTGGTACTCACTTAAGACAGTGTGGAATTGTTTCGCAGTTAACACCGCCTGGAACACCACAGCGTAATGGTGTGTCCGAACGTCATAATCGTACTTTGTTAGAGATGGTGCGATCTATGATGTCTCTTACTGATTTGCCGTTATCATTTTGGGGTTATGCATTAGAAACAGCTGCATTCACTTTAAATAGGGCACCATCAAAATCCGTTGAGACGACACCATACGAACTGTGGTATGGCAAAAGACCAAAGTTGTCGTTTCTTAAGGTTTGGGGATGTGATGCTTATTTCAAAAAGCTTCTGCCTGAAAAGCTGGAACCGAAAGCGGAAAAATGCGTCTTCATAGGTTACCCAAAAGAGACAGTTGGGTACACCTTCTATCTCAAATCCGAAGGCAAAGTGTTTGTTGCTAAGAACGGAGCTTTTCTCGAGAAGGAGTTTCTCTCGAGAGAATTGAGTGGGAGGAAGATAGAACTTGACGAGGTTGTCGAACCTCTCATCCCTCTGGATGGTGGCGCAGGGCAAGGGGAAACCTCTGTCATTGGAACGCCGGTTGAGAAGGAAGTTAATGATGATGATCATGAAACTCCAGTTCAAGTTTCTGTTGAACCACGCAGGTCGACGAGATCACGCGCTGCTCCAGAGTGGTACGGTAATCCCGTCTTATCAATCATGTTGTTAGACAACAATGAACCTGCAAATTATGAAGAAGCAATGGTGGGCACACATTCCAACAAATGGCTAGAAGCCATGAAATCCGGGATAGGATCCATGTATGAGAACAAAGTGTGGACTTTGGAGATACTACCTGAGGGCCGCAAGGCTATTCAGAACAAATGGATCTTTAAGAAGAAGACGGACGCTGACGGTAATGTGACCGTTTATAAAGCTCGACTTGTGGCAAAGGGTTTTTCACAAGTTCCAGGAATTGACTACGATGAGACTTTCTCCCCCGTAGCAATGCTTAAGTCCGTCAGAATTATGTAAGCAATAGCTGCATTTTTCGATTATGAAATCTGGCAGATGGATGTCAAAACGGCGTTCCTTAACGGTTTCCTTAAGGAAGAATTGTATATGATGCAACCCGAAGGTTTTGTCGATCCTAAAAATGCTGACAAGGTGTGCAAGCTCCAGCGATCCATTTATGGACTGGTGCAAGCATCTCGGAGTTGGAACAAACGCTTTGATGAGGTGATCAAAGCATTTGGGTTTATACAAGTGGTTGGAGAATCTTGTATTTACAAGAAAGTGAGTGGGAGCTCTGTGGCGTTTCTAATACTATATGTGGATGACATATTACTGATTGGAAACAACGTGGAGCTTTTGGAGAGCATAAAAGGTTACTTGAATAAAAGTTTCTCCATGAAGGACCTAGGAGAAGCTGCTTACATTCTAGGCATTAAGATCTATAGGGATAGATCAAAACGCCTGATAGGACTTTCACAAAGCACATACCTTGATAAAGTTTTGAAGAGGTTCAAAAATGGAACAGTCCAAGAAAGGGTTCTTGCCAGTGTTACAAGGTACAAGATTGAGTAAGACTCAGTGCCCAGCAACTGATGAAGATAGAGAGCATATGCGCTCCGTCCCCTATGCTTCAGCCATAGGCTCTATCATGTATGCAATGCTGTGCACTAGACCGGATGTTAGCCTGGCCATAAGTATGGCAGGCAGGTTCCAGAGTAATCCAGGAGTGGATCACTGGACAGCGGTCAAGAATATCCTAAAGTACCTGAAAAGGACTAAGGAGATGTTTCTCGTGTATGGAGGTGACGGAGAGCTCGCCGTAAAAGGTTACGTTGATGCAAGCTTTGACACAGATCCGGACGACTCTAAGTCGCAAACCGGATACGTATTTATTCTTAATGGGGGTGCAGTAAGCTGGTGCAGTTCCAAGCAAAGCGTCGTAGCAGATTCTACATGTGAAGCGGAGTACATGGCTGCCTCAGAGGCGGCTAAGGAGGGTGTCTGGATGAAGCAGTTCATGACGGATCTTGGAGTGGTGCCAAGTGCACTGGATCCAATAACCTTGTTCTGTGACAACACTGGTGCCATTGCCTTAGCAAAGGAACCAAGGTTTCACAAGAAGACCAGACACATCAAACGACGCTTCAACCTCATCCGCGACTACGTCGAGGAGGAGGACGTGAATATATGCAAAGTGCACAGGATCTGAATGTAGCAGACCCGCTGACTAAACCTCTTCCACGGCCAAAACATGATCGACACCAGAACTGTATGGGTGTTAGATTTATTACAATGTAAATCACATGGTGATGTGAGGGCTAGATTATTGACTCTAGTGCAAGTGGGAGACTGTTGGAATTATGCCCTAGAGGCAATAATAAATGTATAGTTATTATTATAATTCCTGTATCAAGATAATAGTTTATTATCCATGCTATAATTGTATTGAATGAAGACTCAGTTACATGTGTGGATACATAGACAAAACACCGTCCCTAGCATGCCTCTAGTTGGCTAGCCAGTTGATCGATGATAGTCAGTGTCTTCTGATTATGAACAAGGTGTTGTTGCTTAATAACTGGATCACGTCATTGGGAGAATCACGTGATGGACTAGACCCAAACTAATAGACGTAGCATGTTGATCGTGTCATTTTGTTGCTACTGTTTTCTGCGTGTCAAGTATTTATTTCTATGACCAAGAGATCATATAACTCACTGACACCGGAGGAATGCTTTGTGTGTATCAAACATCGCAACGTAACTGGGTGACTATAAAGATGCTCTAGAGGTATCTCCGAAGGTGTTAGTTGAGTTAGTATGGATCAAGACTGGGATTTGTCACTCCGTGTGACGGAGAGGTATCTCGGGGCCCACTCGGTAATACAACATCACACACAAGCCTTGCAAGCAATGTAACTTAGTGTAAGTTGCGGGATCTTGTATTACGGAACGAGTAAAGAGACTTGCCGGTAAACGAGATTGAAATAGGTATGCGGATACCGACGATCGAATCTCGGGCAAGTAACATACCGAAGGACAAAGGGAATGACATACGGGATTATACGAATCCTTGGCACTGAGGTTCAAACGATAAGATCTTCGTAGAATATGTAGGATCCAATATGGGCATCCAGGTCCCGCTATTGGATATTGACCGAGGAGTCTCTCGGGTCATGTCTGCATAGTTCTCGAACCCGCAGGGTCTGCACACTTAAGGTTCGACGTTGTTTTATGCGTATTTGAGTTATATGGTTGGTTACCGAATGTTGTTCGGGGTCCCGGATGAGATCACGGACGTCACGAGGGTTTCCAGAATGGTCCGAAAATGAAGATTGATATATAGGATGACCTCATTTGATTACCGGAAGGTTTTCGGAGTTACGGGGAAATGTACCGGGAATGACGAATGGGTTCCGGGAGTTCACCGGAGGGGGGCAACCCACTCCGGGGAAGCCCATAGGATTTTGGGGGACACACCAGCCCTTAGTGGGCTGGTGGGACAGACCCAAGGGAGCCTATGCGCCAAGATAAGAAAATCAAAGGAAAAAAAAAGAGGGAAGAAGTGGGAAGGGAGGGGGACTCCTCCCACCAAACCAAGTCCAACTCGGTTTGGGGGGGGAGTCCTCCCCCCCTTGGCTCGGCCGACCCCTTGGGAGTCCCTTGGACCCCAAGGCAAGGTCCCCCTCCCTCCTCCTATATATATGGGGCTTTTAGGGCAGATTTGAGACGACTTTCTCATGGCTGCCCGACCACATACCTCCATAGTTTTTCCTCTAGATCGTGTTTCTGCGGAGCTCGGGCGGAGCCCTGCTGAGACAAGATCATCACCAACCTCCGGAGCGCCGTCACGCTGCCGGAGAACTCTTCTACCTCTCTGTCTATCTTGCTGGATCAAGAAGGTCGAGATCATCGTCGAGCTGTACGTGTGCTGAACGCGGAGGTGCCGTCCGTTCGGTACTAGATCGTGGGACTGATCGCGGGATTGTTCGCGGGGCGGATCGAGGGACGTGAGGACGTTCCACTACATCAACCGCGTTCTCTAACGCTTCTGCTGTACGATCTACAAGGGTACGTAGATCACTCATCCCCTCTCGTAGATGGACATCACCATGATAGGTCTTCGTGCGCGTAGGGAAATTTTTGTTTCCCATGCGACGTTCCCCAACACCTGTTACGCTGCGACGTTTGATACACACCAGGTGTCGTGGTTTTGTCCCGGCAGATGTCCTCGTTAAAGGACTTCGAGATGGAGCCATCGCACCTTGGTGGCGACTCGAAGGGGGTGAGCGAAAGCGAGACTCAGATTTACCCAGGTTCGGCCCCTTGTGAGGAGGTAAAAGCCCCCGTCCCGCTTTGTGTGGATTAATGGTGGTTTTGTTTACAAGGAGCGCGTAACTCAGTTGACCTAGCTCTCGATTCTCTCTAATTCGCCTGACCTCTCCCTAGGACTCGCCTTTATATACAGGTCGAGGCCCTAGGGTTTACAAAGTCCTGATATTCTACTCTTTGTGATTTTCCTTATCTCTTAGTCGCCGTGTCCCCCACGACTAGGAGCTTTCTTGGTAATCCATCATCCGCACGACCTCTCGAACCGCCATCAACATCTGGGCCATGGGACGCGCAGCTAATGGCGAGTCTCCCCTTTGGTGACCCGGCCCACTAGGGGCGGGGTACCCATAGGTAATATCCCCAACATTAGGCCCCAGATTGTCTTGAATTTATTCATGTCAATAGACTCCCATCAACTTGGGTCGACTCTCCCCATTTCTATCCTTCGACGAATGACAAGTCGCCACCCGTTGTCACCTAATCTGAGTCGCCATGGAATACTAGATGATATCACCTCATCCCCTTAGTTCCGGGGCTCTCACCTCCGCAACCATCAATGGATCTTTCGCTCATAATTACTTATCCCAAAAATCTAGGCGCCATCATCGCAACCTCTGACTTATCGCCTCAATTTCCGCCTCAACAACCTCGATTTCCGTTCCTGCCCTTTAAATAACAAGGGAAATGGGGGGGGGGAGGAAACCCCGTCACCAACCTCCATCTCTTCCTCATCTTCCTTGCGCACTTCGTCTCCGAGCACCAGCGCCCCAGCGTCGTCTCCGGCTCCTGGAGCTTCTCCATCGACCGTGACCTTCCGTGTGTCAAGGAACACAAAGCACTACGCATTCGTCCCCGACACCGATCTCCTGCTCTCAGGTACACACATTCCCTCCATTTAGGGTTAGGCCAAGAACGCCATGACTGTAGTCTCTTGCGAACTAGCTTGCACAATGCGATGAACACCCTTATCTGCTTTAGATCCGTTTTATGCTCTCGTGATTGACCTTAGGCAGTAACAGGCTTCAGCCATTTAATCATGTCCTTTCACCAACTTAAGCCTACATACTGCAGACCCAACGGTGTTGCTGCATTATGTGCATAGTTCACTATCATTATTCCAGGCAATATCCTTCTATTTTGACCTATTCGTAGATCCACAATTTACTGCCTATTTTTAGAAACATGTTTGTTCGTTTGTTGAGAATATCTCTAAGGAAGAAAACACCTCTGAGAGTCGCCGTTTAGCTCCAGCCTTCATAGCGACTTTGTTTTATTACTATAGCTACAACACCTTCTCTTCCAGTCTGAAGGGCGAGTTAGAATACTTTTGAAGATATGCCCATAGATCGCCCAAATAACGGGCTACAATGTACGTCAACCATTTGGCGGGTTACCAAATCTTTTTCGAACACCGTAGACCCATAGCGGCGGGTTAGAACATTTCCTAGTCTTTTACTGAGTCGCCTCGTTCCCCTCTCTTTTGTAGTCATGGCCATTACGAAGTGTGACTGGTTACCAACCAAAGTCGATGATGCCACGCTTGAGAAGTTTGTTAAGGCGGGTCTCCTTGACAGCAAGGAAACCATTGGTTGGAGAACCGCCCCAGGCGAGTTGACTCCCAACCCCGCTCCACGAGAAGTAGTAATATTTACCGATTACCTTGAGCGCGGTTTTAAACCGCCCGGGTCAAAGTTTTTCCGGGACGTCCTGCATTTCCTCAACGTCCATCCTCAAGATCTGGGACCCAACTCCATCAGCAACCTATGCCAGCTCCAGGTCTTCTGCGAAGTATATTTGCAGAGAGAACTCGTGATCCCCTTATTCTGGAACTTTTTCCATCTAAATCGCTAGACCGAGTTTCCCAACGGTCCCAACCATGAGCTCGAAGGAGTCAACATCCAAAGATGCCGCGAACGTGGATTTCCAACAGTTCTTCTACCCAGCCATCCCAAAGGCTGGGCCGAGTCATGGTTCTACTGTCGAGACACTTCTCCACCTAGCGAGAACCCTCTCCCGGGCTTCAGAGCAGACCACCTGCCCATGGACTTCAAATTTCCCGATAAGCTCACAGAACAAGAAGAGTCGGAGTTTATCTCAATCTTCTCCGAGTTGAAATCTCTGAACAACAACGGGCTCCTCGGGATCGACCTATTCTGCTGCTAGATAGAATGGAACATCCTTCCCCTGAGTCGCCGAGACGGGCTGATGTATGACTACGATGGTACAGTAGACCATCCACAGTGCTTCAGTTGCCACAGACTCTCAGAGAGCGAATTGTCGGAGTCATCAAGAAACAAACCGGCGAAACCTTGGAAGAATGCGCCAAGATTGGTCTTAAGGCCTTCTGCCGCGCCAACCCGGTGCCACAAGTAAGAATCCAAGCCGCCCTTTGTCTTTTTTATGCTTAACAATGTTCTTGGCTTAAGATTTTCCTCTATCCATCAGAAAACCGATGTATTTTGGCGAAGGGGCCCCAAAGCGTCCGCCCCGAAGTCCACCAAGCCGCCGCCAAAAAAGAAGAAGACGGTGAGCAAAAAGAAAGCCGCCACCAAAGATTCATCTTTTGTTGGCGACTCACAAGCAGACGAGGCACACTCAGAGGTAAGGTTTCCCCCTCACTCATCATCTATGTGTTCCGACTTACGTTTATACCATGCATCCTTATGTGTAGGGCGAGGACCATGAAAGCAAAAATGATGAAGTCGAGGTAATTTCCATTTCTTCCGACTCACCTTCTCCTTCCCCTAGACCAGCCATGCGGATCTGCGGAAAAGTGCCCATGTCTCACCCATATGCTTATATGGACCCTAATTTCCTTTTGAAGTAAGCAAGATTTACCCCCACGAGCAAGACCCGTAGTTGCTCTGGCGACTTAATCACCGGACTGCTTGACAAGACAACCGGTCAGAAACGCACCAGTGAGGTACATTCTTGTTTTATCATACCCTTTGTCGTGTAAAATATGACTCGCCACTTTGTCAACTTCAAGCCTTTGTTCTGTCAGACTTCTCCCCCTACATGTGGCGAATCGGCAATATCTTCTCCCCCGCCGATGATTCGTGTGCAAGGGTGAGTCTTCTTTGTTAATCCAATTTTTTCTAAACAATGATATGTGCTTTTAATCTTGGTGCTTTTGTCGCAGGGCACAAGCAAAGAGAAGAAAAACCGGCGACCCACCTTCTGCTCTCCAAACATCTGACGCCTTAGGCACGAGCACCTTTATTCCTGAGACTGATGAAGATCAAACGGCGGCTCATGATATTCCCGCGGACTTTATTCCTGAAGCCCGGGATGACTCGCCCGTCATTTTGAAGGAGACCGCTGGTAAGAGTAACCCGCCAAGCCCTCTCAGGGCGACTGACGATCCAGACGTCGTGGTCACTGGCATTGGCTACTACACTCCTCAGACTGCAGTGCTTTCCAAACATACCTCCAAGGCAACTCGCCATTCTTCTGATGAAGACACAGACACCCTCAAGCTCCCTCAATATGAGAAGCTGGAACTCGACCAACTTTGTTCCGGCTTCACAAGTCATTTGGAGAGGGATTACGAACTGAACAAGAGCTTGATCCGTCTGATGAGGACTAAACATGAGGTAGGTATGTTGATGTATTTTCCTGCACCCATTAGCCTTCCAAGGGCTGGCTCATCTTTTAAAAGATGAGCCGGGTCTTTGAAAAAAAATCTCCAACCTGTAGCCCCCAAGGGCCGGGTCATCTTTTGAAAGATGAGCCGGGTCTTGTATTAGAGAAAAAGATTCAACCTGTAGCCCCCAAGGGCCGGGTCATCTTTTGGAAGATGAGCCGGGTCTTGTATTAGAGAAAAAGCTTCAACCTGTAGCCCCCAAGGGCCGGGTCATCTTTTGGAAGATGAGGCGGGTCTTGTATTAGAGAAAAAGCTTCAACCTGTACCCCCCAAGGGCCGGGTCATCTTTTGGAAGATGAGCCGGGACTTGCATACAATATGATTTTGATGAAAATGATACATTAGCCCCCAAGTATCAGGAGTATTGCTTGCAGTAATGCTGAAACTTGTCTCCCCAAATTTGATGTGCAGGAGTCTGTGACACAGACTGAGTCGGCGGTGGCCGACTTAAAGAAAAATCTGGCTGAACAACAGGATGCACACTCGGAGTTGGAGAAGAAATTCCACTTACTGCAGGATGAGCTGGAGAAGATGAAGGTTGCCCAGAAAAATTTGAGAAGAAAGCCAAGGCCGATCAAGCCGCCATTCTTAAGCGTGCTGAGCAGGCTTTGGAGAAATTGGAAGCCGCCCAACAAGAGCTAACCGGCTTAAAAAAGCATGTGTCCAATAGGACAGTCGCCATGTTTGGTAAACGTTATCCTTTGACTGTTTGATTAACTAATCCGGTATCAAAAAAATATCAAATACTGATGTACCCTTTGCAGGTGCACGAGCCGCCAATCTTCCGGACGACTGCCTGCTTAAGTTAAAAGCCATATATACCTTCGCTGAGTAGCTATACACCGGGGGCGTGCTGACGATCAAGGTAGTGATGGGCAACAAGGGACCAATGATGACCATCAAGCAGATGCTCGGCTTCCTGTCTACATTGCCTCCTCAGATAGAGGAATTAAAAAGATCAGCCGCCCGAAAGGGAGTGTTGAACACCCTGAGTCGGTGCTTAGCGTACGCCCCTCAGCTCAAAACCGAAGAAATAGCCGCCGGCTACCCCGAGCTGAAAGATGATGGGTCAGAATTCACCGAGGTGGACTATCACCGAGTTATCGTAGAATCTCGCTATGCGGCGACTCAACTGGCAGCCAGTTTAGATCTGAACAAATACCAAGCCGCCTATGACGACAAGAAAAAGAAGGTGATGCCTCCTTCATATGAAACTGCTAGCCTGGTTCCTAGGCGGCCCAAGAATCCTTTTGATCTTGACATGGACCTATCTCTCTTCCTTGATGATGAAGAGGAGTTCGTTGCCTTGTCCAAGTGTAACTGGAAGATGGGCGACTTACGAATCGAAGGCGGGGAGAGCTCAAGGCAAGGTGACTCGGAGGCGGCGTGATTCGCCCATGGATCCTTCTTTCACTGGGGGATAACACCCATTCTGGCCAAGCGAGCCATGTAATAGCCTTGTTAGTGTGTGTGAAACACAAAGTATGTCGTATTATTTTTTGATGGAACCACTGGTAGTCCTTGAATCTATGCATGACTCGCCTGCAATCTTGATAAACCAAGGAATGTCTCAATTGGACAAACAATTTTTTCCTGGTGTGTTAAGAAAAACAGCAGCCGAGTCAGTAGGTGCATGGCCAGGAATAAACCAGCCCACTGGATCATGGCAAGAAATAAATTAGCCCCGGGGTATGGCGAGAAATAAATCAGCCCCCGGTTATGGCGAGAAATATGAGCCGGGGCGAGTTATAATCAAAGCCGGCTCAAAGATATGTTAAGAAACCTTGTGATCTTGTTATCAAGAAGTAGAAAAATTATTGACTCAGTAAGTTTCGATAGGATAAGACGAGTTTGTAAAACTCTAGTGTTACCCTTAGGAAGCTTTTGCAAAAAAGCCTTGTTGTTTTGGACCGGCTGATCAGGCGCGAGTCAAGCTTCTATGAAGCAAGTTCAATAAACCAATGGTTTCTCTATTTCCCATGTGTGAATCTGGCCGGTACCTTTTATGTTTTAAGCAAGGTGAGTTCATGGTCCAAATAAAGGATTGACTCGCCTTGAGTACATAGGTCCATGTGGCGACTTGTTCAACACACAGTCCAATATAACCATTTGTAATGTGGTAATTTTTCGCTAGCCAAGAGGGTATTCAGGCTGAACTCAATGAGTGGAAGCCCCCAAGTGACCTATGATTTAGGAAGAAACTAGGCATAGGATTACAGAAGCGTATACGCTCTTACTGCAAAACGACTTGGGGACTAGTAGCCCCCAAGTAAGCCAGCTTAATTTTCAAAACCATATAAGGCGCCTATGTTTGGACCGTGCGACGTGGCAACATTGGTCCTCTTTGGCTTTTATCAAATCCCAGTTTTGAAGCAAGTGCAGCATGGCGACTTACGCTCTTTGACTTTGATAGCGTCCATGTTTGGGCGACTTATAGAACAATAAAGACTCATGCTTTCATAAGCTGAAACGGTAAAGGACCCCGAAGTTCGTGGGTGCTGGCTTTATTGCTTTCATAATTCATGGATTACAATTTGCTGAAAACTAATAAAGAAAAAGGGGGAGCTCATGGCTCTAAGTGTAGTAAGGCCGCAGATGGGCTATATTCCAGGGGCGAGTTGTCTCAACCTCTGTAGTTGGCCGATCTGGGCGAAGATCCACCAAATAGTATGAGCCGTTCCAAAGGTTCTTGCTGACGACAAACGGTCCTTCCCATGGAGATGATAGCTTGTGCATACCGGTATGATCTTGAATCAAACAGAGCACCAAGTCGCCTTCTTGGAAAGCTCGGCTCTTGACCCGACGACTATGGTAACGTCGCAAGTCCTGTTGGTAAATCGCCGATCGTGATGTGGCCAAGTCACGTTCCTCCTCCAAGGCGTCCAGTGAGTCTTGTCTCGCTAACTCGTTGTCCTGCTCCACGCAGGCGACGACTCGTGGGGAATCATGTTTGATGTCACTTGGTAACACCGCTTCTGCCTCGTAGACCAGAAAGAAAGGAGTAAAACCCGTGGAGCGGTTTGGAGTCCTCCTGGTACTCCATAGTACTGATGGCAACTCCTCGACCCAACATCCTGGTGTACGTTCCAAAGGTACCATGAGCCGAGGCTTAATCCCCCGCAATATTTCCTGATTCGCCCTCTCTGCCTATCCATTAGACTGGGGATGCGCAACCGCGGAAACATCAAGCCGGATATGCTCTCATGAACAAAACTCTTGCATTGCACCTTTGGATAGGTTAGTACCAATGTCAGTAATTATACTATGAGGGTATCCGAATCTGAAAATCAGTTTCTTCAAGAATTTGACAGCCATATCAGTGTCACAACTGCTAACAGGTTCCGCCTCCACCCACTTGGTAAATTTGTCAACCGCCACCAATAGGTGAGTCTTTTTGGTAGAAGACATCTTGAATGGACCGACCATATCAAGCCCCCAGACTGCAAACGACCAAGTGATTGGTATCATCCGCAATTCCTGAGGCGGCACATGCATCTGGCGTCCAAACTTTTGGCAGCCATCACATCGGCGAACGATCTCCTCTGCGTCTGCGTGAGCCGTCAGCCAATAAAACTCATGTCTGAAGGCTTTAGAAACCAAGGATCAGGACCCAGCATGATGACCACAGTCGCCCGCGTGAATCTCATTGAGGATCGTACATCCTTCTTCAGAAGAGACGCATCTTTGAAATACCCCTGAGGTGCTTTGTTTGTGTAACTCGCCATTGTGTATGACCAAGGATTTACACCGACGGATGATTTGGCGAGCTAGCAACTCGTCGGCCGGTAACTCGCCTCTGGTGAGGTATGCCATGTAAGGTTTCGCCCAGTCTGGAGTGACATGAAGAGCTGCCACGAGTTGAGACTCGGGGTCCGGTACCGCTAAATCTTCCTCCGAAGGCGGTTTCACTGAAGGGTTATGTAATACATCCAAAAAGACATTGGGAGGAACTGGCTTACGCTGTGAACAAAGGCGGGAAAGAGCGTCCGCTGCTTCATTAAGCTGTCGGTCGATGTGATCCACTTGATAACCGTTGAAGTGACCCGCCACATCTGACACAACTCGTCTGCAAGCCGCCATCAGCGGGTCTCATGAATCCCAAGTGTCAGAAACCTGCTGCGCCACCAGATCTGAATCGCCCAAACATCTCACTCGTGTGAGATTCATCTCTTTGGCGAGTCGCAAACCATGGAGCAAAGCTTCGTATTCTACTGCATTATTGGTACATGGGAACATGAGTCGGAGGACATAGCAAAATTTGACACCTTGAGGCAAAGTTATCACCACACCAGCCCCCGAGCCTTCCAACTGTCTGAACCCATCGAAATAGATGGTCCAATACGTAAGATGTGGTCTCTCCTAAGGGATTTGTAACTCGATCCAATCATTGATGAAGTGCACGAGCGCTTAAGATTTGATGGCCATTCGAGGCGTATATCGCACCTGATGGGATCCAAGCTCGATGGCCCACTTAGCAATTCGTCCAGTAGCCTCTCGATTCTGTATGATGTCGCCGAGGGGGGCGGAGCTGACGACCGCGATCGGGTGTTCCTGGAAATAATGTTTCAGCTTTCGACTCGCCATGAACACCCCAACAACCAACTTTTTCCAATGTGGGTAGCGTTGCTTGGAGAGGGTGAGGACCTCGCTGATGAAATACACCGGTCGCTGGACCGGGCACTCCTTTCCTTCTTCCTTTCGCTCGACAACTACTACCATGCTCACCGCTTTGGAATTGGCTGCAATGTACAAGAGTATAGGTTCCTTGTCTGCCGGAGCCGCCAACACTGGCGGGTTAGCTAATTGTCGCTTCAAGGCTTCGAAGGCTTCATTGGCTCCGGTTCCCACAACGAGTTGTCGATGTAGTACTTCCCGCGGCGGCTCTTAGTCATGATGCCGACCGCATAGCTTTGTAACCCCGGTAGGGCTCCCTTCGGGAACTCAACTCCACCGTGCGCTAGCCCCACGGTGGGCGCCAACTGTCGTTGTTTGGTCATGGCAGATGTCCTTGTGAAAGGACTTAGAGATGGAGCCATCGCACCTTGGTGGCGACTCGAAGGGGGTGAGCGAAAGCGAGACTCAGATTTACCCAGGTTCGGCCCCTCGTGAGGAGGTAAAAGCCTACATCCTGCTTTGTGTGGATTAATGGTGGTTTCGATTACAAGGAGGGCTTAACTCGCCTGACCTAGCTCTCGATTCTCTCTAACTCGCCTGACCTCTCCCTAGGACTCGCCTTTATATACAGGTCGAGGCCCTAGGGTTTGCAAAGTCCTGACATTCTACTCTTTGTGATTTTCCTTATCTCTAAGTCGCCGTGTCCCCCACGACCAGGAGCTTTCTTGGTAATCCATCATCCGCACGACCTCTTGAACCGCCATCAGCATCTAGGCCACGGGACACACAGCTAATGGTGAGTCGCCCCTTTGGTGACCCGGCCCACTAGGGGCGGGTTACCCATAGGTAATATCCCCAACACAAGGTATTCCTCCGATGTCCGGGAGTTGCATGGTCTCATGGTCATAGGAACAAATACATTGACATGGAGAAAAGAGTAGCAATAAACTGACACGATCCTATGCTACGTTTATAGTTTGGGTCTTGTCCATCACATCATTCTCCCAATGATGTGATCCCGTTATCAAGTGACAACACTTGTCTATGGTCCGGAAACCTTGACCATCTTTGATCAACGAGCTAGTCAACTAGAGGCTCACTAGGGACAGTGTGTTGTCTATGTATCCACACATGTATTTGAGTTTCCAATCAATACAATTCTAGCATGGATAATAAACGATTATCATGAATAAATAAATATAATAATAACCAATTTATTATTGCCTCTAGGGCATACTTCCAACATAAACAAGAAACATATCTTTAGTCCTTTTCAAGTACTTAAGGATGTTCTTGACCGTTGTCCAATGATCCACTCCTCGATCACTGTGGTACCTCCCAGCCAAACTTATGGCAAGGTTCACATTAGGTCTGGTACACAACATGACATACATAATAGAGCCTATGGCTGAAGCATAGGGGACGGTACTCATCTTTTTCTATCTTCTGCCGTGGTCGGGCATTGAGTCGTACTCAACCTCACACCTTGCAATACAGGCAAGAACCCCCTTATTAGCCTTATCCATATTGAACTTCTTCAATAGCTTGTTAAGGTATGTGCTTTGTGAAAGACCTATGAGGCGTCTCGATCTATCTCTATAGATCTTGATGCCTAATATGTAAGAAGCTTCTCCAAGGTCCTTCATTGAAAAACTCTTATTCAAATAGGCCTTGATACTTTCCAATAGTTTTATATCATTTCCCATCAACAATATGTCATCCACATATAATATGAGAAATGCTACAGAGCTCCCACTCACTTTCTTGTAAATATAGGCTTCTCCATAAGTCTGTACAAACCCAAACGCTTTGATCACCTCATCAAAGTGAACGTTCCAACTCCGAGATGCTTGCACCAGCCCATAGATGGAGCGCTGGAGCTTGCATACCTTGTTAATATTGCTAGGATCAACAAAACCTTCCGGCTGTATCATATACAATTCTTCTTTAAGAAAGTCGTTTAGGAATGCCGTTTTGACGTCCATTTGCCAGATTTCATAATCATAAAATACGACAACTTCTAACATGATTAGGACCGACTTTAGCATCGCTACGGGTGAGCAGGTCTCATCGTAGTCAATCCCTTGAACTTGTTGATAACCTTTAGCGACAAGTCGAGCCTTATAGATGGTCAAATTACCATCCGCGTCAGTCTTGTTCTTAAAGATCCATTTATTTTCTATGGCTCGCCGATCATCGGGCAAGTCCACCAAAGTCCATACTTTGTTCTCATACATGGATCCTATCTCGGATTTCATGGCTTCAAGCCATTTGTTGAAATCCCGGCCCGCTATCGCTTCATAGTTGGAAGGTTCACTGTTGTCCAACAACATGATATCCATGATAGGGTTGCCATACCACTCTGGCGTGGAACGTACCCTTGTCGACCTTTGAGTTTCAATAGCAACTTGATCTGAAGTATCATGCTCATTGTTATTAACTTCTTCTCTAGCCGGTGCAGGCGCCTTAGAAATATTTTCTTGCGTTGCGCTACTCTCGGGTTCGAGAGGAGGTACAATTAGCTCATCAAATTCTATTTTCCTCCCACTTATTTCTTTCGAGAGAAACTCTTTCTCCACAAAGGATCCGTTCTTGGCAACAAAGACTTTGCTTTCGGATCTAAGATAGAAGGTATACCCAATAGTTTCTGTAGGGTATCCTACGAAGACACATTTTTCCGCTTTGGGTTCGAGCTTCTCTGGTTGAAGTTTCTTCACATAAGCACCGCAGCCCCAAACTTTCAAAAACGACAACTTAGATTTCTTGCCAAACCATAATTCATACGGTGTTGTCTCAACGGATTTAGACGGTGCCCTATTTAAAGTGAATGCGGCAGTTTCCAATGCATATCCCCAAAATGATAGCGGTAAATCGATAAGAGGCATCATAGATCGCACCATATCCAATATAGTGCGATTACGACGTTCAGACACACCGTTACGTTGCGGTGTGCCACGCGGCGTGACTTGTGAAACAATTCCACATTTCCTTAGGTGCGTGCCAAACTCGTGACTCAAATATTCTCCTCCACGATCAGAATGTAAGAACTTTATTTTCTTTCCACGTTGATTCTCCACCTCATTCTGAAATTCCTTGAACCTTTCAAAGGTTTCAGACTTGTGCTTCATTAAGTAGACATACCCATATCTACTTAAACCATCAGTGAGGGTGAGAACACAATGATACCCACCGCGAGCCTCACCGCTCATTGGACCACATACATCGATATGTAGTATTTCCAATAAGTTGGTTGCTCGCTCCATTGTTCCGAAGAACGGAGTCTTGGTCATCTTGCCCATGAGGCACGGCCCGCATGTGTCAAATGATTCAAAATCAAGAGACTCCATAGGTCCATTTGTATGGAGTTTCTTCACACGCTTGAGGCTGATATGACCAAGGCGGCAGTGCCACAAGTATGTGGGACTATCATTATCAACCTTACATCTTTTGGTACGCACACTATGAATATGTGTAACATCACGTTTGAGATTCATCAGAAATAAACCATTGACCAGCGGGGCATGACCATAAAACATACCACTCATATAAATAGAGCAACCATTATTCTTAGATTTAAATGAGTAGCCATCTTGCATCAAGCGAGATCCCAATACAATGTTCATGCTCAAATCTGGTACTAAATAAAAATTATTAAAGTTTAAAACTAACCCCGAAGGTAGATGTAGAGGTAGCGTGCCGACGGCGATCACATCGACCTTGGAACCATTCCTGACGCGCATCGTCACCTCGTCCTTAGCCAGCTTACGCTTGTTCTGCAGTTCCAATTTGGAGTTGCAAATGTGAGCAACAACACCGGTATCAAATACCTAGGAGCTACTATGAGCGCTGGTAAGGTACACATCAATAACAAGTATATCACATATACCTTTGACATTACCGGCCTTCTTATCCGCTAAGTACTTGGGGCAATTCTGCTTCCAGTGACCGGTTCCCTTGCAGTAATAGCACTCAGTCTCAGGCTTGGGTCCTTTCTTTGGCTTCTTCCCGGCAACTGGTTACCGGGCGTAGCAACAGCTTTGCCATCTTTCTTGAAGTTCTTCTTACCGTTGCCCTTCTTGAAACTAGTGGTCTTATTGACCATCAACACTTGATGTTCTTTCTTGATTTCTACCTCTGCACATTTCAGCACTGAATACAACTCCGGAATGGTTTTCTCTATCCCTTGCATGTTGTAGTTCATCACAAAGCCTTTATAGCTAGGTGTAAGCGATTGGAGGATTCTGTCAATGACCGCATGAGCCGGAAGTTCAACTCCCAGCTGAGTCAAGCGGTTGTGCAACCCAGACATTCTGAGTATGTGCTCACTGACAGAACTATTCTCCTCCATCTTACCACTAAAGGACTTGTCGGAGACTTCATATCTCTCGACACGGGCATGAGCTTGAAAAACAAGTTTCAGCTCCTCGAACATCTCATATGCTCTGTGTTGGTCAAAACGCCTTTGGTGCCCCGGTTCTAAACTATAAAGCATGCCGCACTGACGTCCTGGGTTGCTGCGGGAACGGGAGGATCACCTAGCGATGCATTAAGGACATATGCCTTCTTGGAAGCAGTGAGGATGAGCTTTAAGTTACGAGCCCAATCCGCATAGTTGCTCCCATCATCTGTTAGCTTGGTTTTCTCTAGGAACACGTTGAAGTTGAATGAGACATTTGCGTTGGCCATTGGATCTACAATATTTGTAAAGACAATTTTAGACTAAGTTCATGCTAATTAAGTTCATCTAATCAAATTACTAATGAACTCCCACTTAGATCGACATCCCTCTAGCCATCCAAGTGTTGCATGATCCACGTCGACTAGCCCGTGTATGATCATCACGTGAGACGAACTAGTCATCAATGGTGAGCATATCCATGCTGATCGTATCAATCATACGACTCATGTTTGACCTTTCGGTCTCCCGTATTCGAGGCTATGTCTGTAGATGCTAGGCTTGTCGAGTCAACCTAAGTGTTTTGCGTGTGTAAACTGGTTTACATCCGTTGTATGCAAACGTTAGAATCTATCACACCCGATCATCACGTGGTGCTTCGAGACAACGATCCTTCACAACGGTGCACACTTAGGGGAATAAATATCTAGAAATTTTAATGAGGGATCATCTTATCTTTGCTACCATCATTCTAAGCAATAAGATGAAAAACATGATAAACATCACATGCAATTATATAGTGACATGATATGGCCAATATCATCTTGTTCCTTTGATCTCCATCTTTGGGGCACCATGATCATCATTGTCACCGGCATGACACCATGATCTCCATCAGTGTGTCGTCGCGAAGTCGTCTCGCCAACTATTACTTCTACTACTATAGCTAACAGTTTAGCAATGAAGTAAAGTAATCACATGGCGTTGCATCTCATACAATAAATTAAGACAACTCCTATGGCTCCTGCCGGTTGTCATACTCATCGACATGCAAGTCGTGAATCCTATTACAAGAACATGATCAATCTCATACTTCACATATGTAACATCACATCTTTTTGGCCATATCACATCACATAGCATACCCTGTAAAAACAAGTTAGACGTCCTCTAATTGTTGTTGCAAGTTTTACGTGGCTGATTAGGGTTTTTAGCAAGAATGCTTCTTACCTACGTGACAGCCACAATGTTGATATGCCAATGATATTTACACTTTATAAGGACCCTCTTCATCAAATCCGATCCGACTAAAGTGGGAGAGACACACACCCGCTAGCCACCTTATGAAACAAGTGCATGCCGGTCGGTGGAACTAGTCTCACGTAAGAGTTCGTGTAAAGTCGGTCCGGGCCGCTTCATCCCACGATGTCGCCGAATCAATGTAAGACTAGTAACGGCAAGCAATTAACAAATCAACGCCCACAACTTTTGTGTTCTACTCGTGCATAGAATCTACGCATAGAACCTTAGCTCGGATGCCACTGTTGGGTAACGTAGTAATTTCAAAAAATATTCCTACGCTTCACAAGGATCTATCTATGGAGAAACCAGCAACGAGAAAAGGGGTAGAGCATCTTCATACCTTTGAAGATCACTAAGCGGAAGCGTTGCTAGAATGCGGTTGATGGAGTCGTACTCGCAACGATTCAGATCGTGATGGATTCTCGTCTATTCGCGGAACAACGGCAACTCCACGTTCAACACACATGCAGCCCGGTGACGTCTCCAACACCTTGATCTAGCAAGGAGGTAGGAGAGGTTGAGGGAGAGCTCCGGCAGAACGATGACGTGGTGACGGTGGAGCTATGTGGGACACTGACACGGCTTCGCCAAGCACTATGGAGGACGACAAGGAGGAGGAGTAGGGCTGCGCCGTCGAGAGAGGCAATTGTGTCTCAAAACAGCCCCAAAACCCTCACTATATAGAGGAGGAGAGGAAGGAGGGTGCCCACCCTTAGGGTTTCCCACCCTAAGGAGTGCGGCAGGCCCAGATGGCCCTTGGGCGGCGGCCAAGGGTGGAGGCGCCCTAGGGTGGGCCTTGAGGCCCAAGGTGGCCTCTCGATGCCTAGGGTTTGCCCCCCTCCACCCCTTGCTGCGCCTTGGGCCCTTAGTGGTGGCACACCAGCCCACCTCGGGGCTGATTTCCATCCACTTTTGGCCCAAGTAGTAATTTGGGGCTGGTGGCCCTTCCCGGTGGACCCCCGGAACCCTCTGGAACCCTTTCGGTGGTCCCGGTACATTATCGGTGTCGCCCGAAACACTTCTGGTGACCAAATCCTCACTTCCTATATATGAGTCTTTACCTCCGGACCATTCCAGAACTCCTCATGACGTCCGGGAGCTCATCCGGGACTTTGAACAACCTTCGGTAACCACGTACACTATTCCCCTATAACCTTAGCGTCATCGAACCTTAAGTGTGTAGACCCTACTGGTTCGGGAAGCATGCAAACATGACCGAGACACCTCTCCATTCAATAACCAACAACGGGATCTGGATATCCATGTTGGTTCCCACATGTTCCACGAGGATCTCATCAGATGAACCACGATGTCGGGGATTCAATCAATCCCGTATACAATTCCCTTTGTCTACCGGTATGATACTTGCCCGAGATTTGATCGTCGGTATCCCTATACATTGTTCAATCTCGTTACCCGCAAGTCTCTTTACTCATTTCGTAACACATCATCCCGTGGCTAACTCCTTAGTCACACCCAGCTCAATATGATGATGGATTACTGAGTGGGCCCAGAGACACCTCTCCGTCACACGGAGTGACAAATCCCAGTCTCGATTCGTACAACCCAACAGATACTTTCGGAGATACGTGGAGTGCACCTTTATAATCACCCAGCTACGTTGTGACGTTTGATACACCCAAATCACTCCTACTGTATCCAGGAGTTGCAAAATCTCATGGTCTAAGGAAATGATACTTGACATTAGAAAAGCTTTAGCACACGAACAACACGATCTAGTGCTATGCTTAGGATTGGGTCTTGTCCATCACATCATTCCCCAATGATGCGATCCCGTTATCAATGACATCCAATGTCCATGATCAGGAAACCATGATCATCTATTGATCAACGAGCTAGCCAACTAGAGGCTCACTAGGGATACATTGTAATTTATATATTCACACATGTATTAAGGTTTCCGGTTAATGCAATTACAACATGAATAATACACAATTATCTTGAACCAAGAAATATAATAATAACCACTTTATTATTGCCTCTAGGGCATATTTCCAATAGTCCTCCCACGAAGGAAGAAGCGTTGGTGATGATGATGTCTTTGATTTCCCCTCCCATTGGGAAGTTTCCCGGATAGAATTACTCTGCAAGAGAGCAAAAAGGCCTTTGCCCAGGTTTTTGCCTCGAGACGACAACACTTTCTCCTGAAAGTATCTTCTTAATTATTCTAGGTCAAAACCCAGAATATAACGGAACAGGGGGTGGGGCAGCTCGGAGGTCGCCCCAAGCCATCGGGGTGCACCCACGGGGGTGGGCGCGCCCTGTTGGCTTGGCTCCAATAGGTGGCTCCCCTCTGTTACTTCTTTGCTGCATATATTCAGATATATTCCACAAAAATTCCTCGTGAAGGCTTTTGTCATTTGGAGTCGAGAGAATTTTGATCCTTTTTCTTGGTTTTCAGGTCAAGAATTCTAGTTTCCCACAATTTCCCTCTTTGTGTTGTACCTTGTAAATTAAGAGATAAAAGACATAATAATTGTATCATAAAGTGGAATAATGACCAATAATAATATAATTATCAATAAGAAATCATGATGCAAAATGGACGTATCAATCCCCCAAATTTAGACCTTGCTTATCCTCAAGCGAAAGCCAAGGTCGATAATGATGACCACATATTTAGAGAGAGAGGTGTGAATAAAAACAAAATACGGACATGAGAGCCTCATGAATAATAACATAGCAGCAAGTTTTCAAGATATAACTTCTCATAAACAAGTAATTATCTATCCACAATTATTGGAGTATGAAGCATAAACTTTATTGACAATAAAAAAGTGTGTTTTTAGTCATTGAGACAATCACATTTCATTATATTTAGAGAAGAATCTATCTAAGAGATTTCATTTTAGCAAGTTCACATACTCTACTATCATTTAGTCTTCTATGATTGATGACACTCAATGCATATTTTTGTAGCTAATGTTTCCATCAAACAAATAGGAAGATAGGGGCTTTATCGTTTCCGCCACCCAACTTATTTGCCTCAAGGATAATGTCAACAATAATGACTCACAATCACCTACATCCAACTGGATATATATATATATATATATATATATATATATATATATATATATATATATATATGGATCTTTTCCCAACACATGATAGTTGCCAACTAAAGAATTAATAATTTGGAATAGGGATAAACATTATTGACTCTTGCATAATACTAAATACATGAAAGTAAAACATATGCCCTTCACACAGGAAAGCAAAGGTTGTCATGCGCTTTTTAATTTAGGATGTGAATTTTTTTATTGTCCCTTATGATAGCAACCTTTATTATTCGGTTTGTCACTTTTATTTCTTTGTGATCACAAGATCATAAAAAGCTTATTTTGCCTTACAATAAAAGATCACACATATTTAGAAGCAATTTTTATGGCTTTGTGCATCGATGGCAACTTTCTTGAAGGATCATATTCAATCCATAGGTAGGTTTGGTGGACTCTCATGGCAACTAACTAGGTTGAAGGGTTATGGATGCATATGTAGTATCTCTACTTAGTGTAATTTTTTGGGCTAGCAAAATATCGTAGACAAGTACCACATATTAGAGGATCCATTACAATATAACTTCTATGTGAATGTAAGAAAACATAACAAATTATGTTGTCTTCCTTGTCCAGCATCAACAAATCGAGCATTATATAGTATTTGATGGGGTCTCACAATAATAATAGATGTCGATAATAGTATATTTGTGTGTGAATCTCCTCTCCTATTTCATGGTTTTGCATGGATTGTATGAATGACTAATATTATGTTTGTTAACTCCCAACAACTTTTACTAAACATACTTCTTTCTATGTGAAGTTATTACTCCCCATGGGATTAGCATTTGATATTTCTGTTTCTTTTATTTCATTGCTATGATAGATGCATGAGACTAAAACAAGCAAACTCAAACTAATCTTTATTATATAACTCTCACGCTCATTTACAAGGGTAGATAGATAACAAATTAAGCACTCCAAGCAATGTAATACTAAATTTTGATTCCTCTAAATCATGAAATAACTAAGGATCAAACTAAGATAGATGTTGATGTAAAAGTGATGGTGATACGATACCCGGGCACCTCCCCCAAGCTTGGAATAAGCTAAGGGTGGTGCCCATACCCATGTAGTCAAGTGTCCTTCTTGGGTGATGGTGGTGATGATGTAGTAGGCTTATCCCCATTTTCCTTGAAGATCTTTTGTTCCACTCCTGCAAGCGAGGCCTTCTCGCTTCCCTCCTTCTTTGGTCATAAGAAGTCCCGGATGTGAAGCACCCCCTCACGCATCTCAATGGCTTGAGGGTGTTTCATCACCTCCGACAGGTAAGGATTGATGACTTTCTCACAGAACTTGTCCTTGGAGGAGCTTGATACCATCATGACGATCAAGATCTGTTAGAAAAACAACTTAAAATAAGGACAGAGGAGAAACTTGCGACACGGTGGTCAAAACCTATGAGAGTATATATAATGAATTTTTCCACGTCATAATACGTGTCCAAGAAGAAAATGTAGTTCGAGAGGCACACAATGTGCTCCCAAGCCACGAGGGCACGACCAGGGGGGTGGTGGCACCCTGTTGGCTTGGGACCCCCTCATGTCCTCGTGGGTAGTTTTTTTACTTTTGTAATTTTTCTAAAATATCAAAACCAATAGAAAATATTTTTATGGAATTTTGGAGTCGGTTTACTTACCGTATCACATACCTGTCCCTCTTGAGGGTTCTCGAGTGTTCCGGAAGGTCTCTCTTATGTGTTCTTCCGGTGTCATCACTTGAATACTATTAGGTTCAACATTAATGGGCGTACGTGAGATGTAATGTTTATTTTTTTGCCGATTAACCACTCTCGGGTTTGTCCCTTCGGTGTTGTTGATTTTGGTAGCACCGGAGCAATAAACCTCTTCGAGGAGATATAATCCTTCCCATTTAGAGAGAAGATTATGTGTGAAGAATCTGAAACGAGAATTGTACAAAAGAATTACGTCTCTTACATTGAATTCCCATTGTTGGATTCTCTTGTCATGCAATCTTTTAACCTTTTCTTTAAAAAAATTGGCATTTTCATAGGCTTGGTTTCTCCATTCATCTAAGGAGCTTATACCAAATAACCACTTTTCACAAGAAATTTGAAATAATAGTTAAATTCTCTAATTGGCCAATAAGCTATATGTTCGAACTCAATAGGTAAATGACATGCTTTTCCATAGACAATTTTATATGGAAACATTCTCATGGGAGTTTTATAAGTAGCTCTATAAGCCCATAAAGCATCATCAAGTTTACTAGACCAATTCTTTCTAGATATATTAACAGTCTTCTCCATGATCAATTTTATTTCCCGGTTACTTAATTCAACTTGATCGCTAGACTGAGGATGATAAGGTGATCAATTCTATGGCTAACATCATATTTAGCTAGAAGCTTACGGAAAGCACCATGAATTAAATGTGAACCACCATCAGTCATTAGATATCTAGGGACTCCAAACCTCGGGAAAATAATATCTTTAAGCATTTTAATGGAAGTGTTTTGATCATCACTACAAGTAGGAATAGCTTCTACCCACTTAGTAACACAATCAAGAACATCTAAAATATGAGTATACCCATTAGAGCAAGCAAAATTTGCCATATAATCAAAAACCCAAATATCAAATGGTTCAATTGTACGATTCATAGGCATTTCCTGATATTTACCAATGTTACCAATCCTTTGACATTCATGACAAGAAAGGACGAACTTATGTGCATCTTTGAAAAGTGTAGGTCAATAAAAACCAGACTATGGTACCTTATGTGTTGTTCTCTCACCACTGTGGTGCCCTCCGTAGGCCTCGGAATGACACTTCCGTAGGATCTATTCCCATTCATGCTCACGTACACAATGTGTGATAACACCATCTATTCCTTATTTATAAATATATGGGCTATCACAAAAGTAATGTATTAAAACAAAGAAGATTTTTTCTTTTGTCGGTAGGTGAAACTAGGTGGTATATATTTAGCAACAATGTAATTAACATAATCGGCATACCAAGGAGTACTATGTGAAGCACTTATAACCACTAATTCTTCATTAGGAAAATTATCATCAATAGGGAGTGGGTCATCAAAAACATTTTTCATTCTAGACAAATTATGTGCCACTTCGTTTTCAACTCCCTTTCTATCAACAATATGCAAATAAATTTTTTGAAGTTAAAGTACCCACCTAGTCAGTCTATGCTTAGCATCTTTCTTTTCCAAAAGGTATTTAATAATGGCATGATCAGTGTGAATAGTAACTTTGGAATCAACAATAAAAGGTCTAAATTTATCACATGCAAACAAAACTCGTAAAAAACCTTTTTTAGTAGTAGCGTAATTTATTTGGGCAATGTCTAGAGACTTACTAGCATAATAGATAGCATTCAATTTCTTCTCTACTCTTTTATCTAGAATAGCACCGAGAGCATAACAACTAGCATCACACATAATTTGAAATGGTAAGTTCCAATTAGGTGATTGAACAATAGGTGCAGTTATTAGGGATTTCTTAAGTATTTCAAAGGATTGTACACAGTCATCATAAAAAACAAATGGAATGTATTTTTTAAGAAGATTAGTTAATGGCCTAGAAATCTTTAATGAAATGCCTATAGAAACTAGCATGACCAAGAAAACTTCTTATACCTTGAAGATCTTTAGGACATGGCATTTTCTCTATTGCATCAACTTTAGCTTTGTCTACCTCAATACCTCGTTTGGAAATTTTATGCCCAAGTATAATACCTTCATTAACCATAAAGTGACACTTCTCCCAATTGAAGACAAGATTAGTTTCTTCACATCTCTACAAAACTCGATCAAGGTTGCTTAGGAAGTCATCAAAAGAAGTCCCGCAAATGGAAAAATCATCCATGAATAACACAAAAATATTTTCACAAAAGTCAAAAAATATAGCCGTCATACATCTTTGAAAGGTAGCACGTGCATTGCATAGATCAAAAGGCATACATCTATAAGCATAAGTTCCAAATGGGCATGTAAAAGTAGTTTTATCTTAGTCTTCTTTTGACACAGGTATTTGAGAAAAACAGAATATCCATCAAGGAAGCAAAAGTGTGTGTTCTTAGATAGTCTTTCTAACATTTGATCAATAAAAGGCAAGGGTTAATGATCTTTTATAGTAGCTTTGTTTAACTTCCTGAATTCAATTACCATCCTATAACCAATTACAATTCTTTGTGTGATAAGTTCATTTTTATCATTAGTAACAATAGTTATACCTCCTTTCTTGGGAACAAAATGAACATGACTTACCCATCTACTATGAGCAATGGGATAAATTATGCCTCCCTCCAAAAGCTTTAGTATTTCAGTTCTAACCACTTCCTTCATTTTTGGATTCAAGCCGTGTTGATGATCAACAACATGTTTATCATCCGGTTTAATATTAATCTTGTGCTGACATAGACTGGGACTAATACCCTTAAGACGATCAAGAGTATACAGGATTGTAGCTCGGTGCTTCCTCAAATTTTTGAGTAATATCTTTTCTTCATGCTCTGAAAGGTTAACACTAATAATAATATGATATATCTTCTTTTCATCAAGATAAGCATATTTTAAGGTATTAGGTAATTTCTTTAGCTCAAACATGGGATCGCCTTTAGGTTGGGGAGGATCTCCTAGAATGTTAACAAGCAAGTTGTGTTTTAGAATAGGTGTTTATCTAAAGAATATTTATCTATTTTCATTCCTTTCGTTCATATGCATATCATTCTCATGGTCTAGCTGATATTGTTCTAACGTGCGAGTAGGAAGTACGACCATAGAAGCAAGACCAATATTTCATCCTTACTAGTCAATTCTTTCTCATGTGGTTGTCTACCAAACTTAGAGAACTTAAATTCATGAGATTCATCACCAAAGCTCACTTTAACGTTCTGCGTAACACAATTAATTTTAGCATTCATGGTATTCTAGAAAGGTTTGATACATCTCCAACGTATCTATATTCTGTATTTTTCCGTGCTATTATATTATCATTAGATGATGCTTTTTAGGCATTTACTTTCTCTTTTATATTATTTTTGAGCACTAACTTGTTATCCAAGTGCCAAGTACCACTTGCTGTTTTGTGCATATTTTGGCTTTTCAGGAATACTGTACCAAACGAAGTCCAAATATACCGAAACTTTTTGACAATTTTTCCTGGATAAAATAAGGATGTGCAAGCTTTGGAAGGAGACGGGAGGCCCCACGGGGTTGCGCCAAGCCAATAGGGGGTGGCCGCTCCCTGGTGGGTTAGGGACACCTCCCTTGGCCTCCGGTGTTCCTCTCTGTCCTATAAATTCACATTAATCGCAAAAACACTAAGGAGCCCTCGACACACTTTTTGCGCCACTGCAAGTCTTTCTTACGTCGTGTGCCCATCTGGAGCCATATTCCGGTGCCATGCTGGAGGGGGCATCGATCACGGAGGGCCTCTACATCAACCTTGCTGCTCCCATGGTCATGTGTTAGTAGTTCACCCCAGTCCTACGGGGTCGTAGTTAGTACCTAGATGGATATCACTCTCTATGTTCTTCATTGCCATGATCACCGCAATCATCACGATGATCAATCTTATGTAATCACTCTTGTGTGGTGCGTTTGTTGGGATCCGATGATTTGCGGGTTTATATTTAGATTATTCATGAAATATATTCGAGTCTTCTCTAAATTCTTACATGCATGATTGTGATAACTTCATAATTCTCTCTGATCTATTGATTTGGTTTGGCCAACTAGATTGATCTATGTTTAGTGAGAGCGGTGAGTTGTAGTGGGTTCAATCTTGTGGTGCTCTATATCCGAGTGACAAATTAGGGGACAAGACATGTGGTTCATCTTGCAGAAGTGTTGGTTTCCCTCCAAGCTTAACTGGTGATGTAGCACAGCGACGACAAGTATTCCCCTCAGTTAAGAAACCAAGGTATCAATCCAATAGGAAGATCCACAAGACTATGTAAGTAGCACCCGCACACAAAAAGCAAATTCTCGCAACCCAACACATGGAGGGGTCGTCGATCCCTCGTGGGTGAAGTAAGCATAGATTGATAGATGCAAATAAGAGTGATAGGAAATAGAATGCAACAAGGTATTTTTGGTTTTTTGATAATATAGATGTGGAAACAAAAGAGCAAATAAAGTAGAAACACAAATAGCAAAGTAGAGATTGCAAATAGATGATGTGAAGTAGACCCGGGGGCGTAGGTTTCACTAGTGGCCTCTCTCAAGAAATAGCAAACTATGAGTAGACAAATTACTATTGGGTAATTGATAGAAGAGCAAATAATTATGACGATCTTAACACAATGATCATGTTTATAGGCATCACGTCCAAGACAAGTAGACCGATTTCTGCCTGCATCTACTTCTATTACTCCACACATCAACCGCTATCCAGCATGCATCTAGTGTATTGAGTTCATGGAGAAATGGAGTAATGCCTTAAGAATGATGACATGATGTAGAAAAGATCTATTCATGTAGGAATAAACACCACTGCTTATCCTTGATAGCAACAATACATGCGTGTCATGTCTCTTTCTGTCACTCAGATTGAGCACCGCAAGATCGAACCCATCACAAAGCACCTATTTGTTGGAAATATGCCCTAGAGGCAATAATAAATAGGTCATTATTATATTTCCTTATTCATGATAATCGTTTATTATCCATGCTAGAATCGTATTGGATGGAAACTCTAATACATGTGTGGGTACATAGACAACACACTGTCCCTAGTGAGCCTCTAGTTAAATAGCTCGTTGAGCAAAGATGGTCAAGGTTTCCTAGCCATAGACAAGTGTTGTCACTTGATAAGAGGATCACATCGTTAGGAGAATGGTGTGATGGACAAGATCCAAACTATGAACGTAGCATATGATCGTGTGATTTTATTGCTACTGTTTTCTGCATGTCAATGTATCTATTCCTATGACCATGAGATCATGCAACTCCCGGACACCGTAGGAATACCTTGTGTGTATCAAACGTCCCAACGTAACTGGGTGACTATAAAGGTGCTGCTCTATAGGTATCTCCGAAGGTGTCTGTTGGGTTGACGTGAATCAAGAGTGGGATTTGTCACTCCGTATGATAGAGAGGTATCTCGGGGCCCACTCGGTAATACAACATCACAACAAGCCTTGCAAGCATTGTGACTAAGGAGTTAGTTACAGGATCTTGTATTACGGAACGAGTAAAGATACTTGCCGGTAACGAGATTGAACTAGGTATAGAGACACCAACAATCAAATCTCGGGCAAGTAACATACCGATGGAAAAATGGAATGGCGTACGAGATTAACTGAATCATTGACATAGAGGTTCAACCGATAAAGATCTTCGTAGAATATGTAGGATCCAATATGAGCAGACAGGTCCCGCTATTGGATATTGACCGGATAGTGTCTCAGGTCATGTCTACATAGTTCTCGAACCCGCAGGGTCTACACACTTAAGGTTCAGTGCTGTTTCAGTATTATTGAGTTATGTGTGTTGGTAACCGAAAGTTGTTCGGAGTCCCAGATGAGATCCTGGTGGCCACGAGGAGTTACGGAATGGTCCGGAGACAAAGATAGATATATAGGGGGTGCTGGGAGGGTTTCGGGGGTCCTACGAAATTGGGAGGGAGGAGACCAAAGGGGAAGAAGTCCTCCCAAGACTCAACTTCCCTTGTGGGGGAAGGAGTCCTAGTTTGGGCAGGACTCTTTCCCCTTTGCTTCGACCGAAGCCCTCCTTGGAGGAGGGGCCAAGGCAGCCTCCCCTCCCCTTCCTCCTATATATACTAAAGGTTTTAGAGGTGAGGGCTAACCCTAATTGCCACATGCTCCCTCTACTTCATCTAGATCTGTTTCTCCTATAGTCTAGTTCAACATTGCTTGGCGAAGCCCTGCTGAATTAGTTCACCACCACCACCACGCCAGTTGTGTTGGAGAACTCATCTACCTCTCCGCTCCTCTTGCTGGATCAAGAAGGCGGGGATCGTCATCGAGCTGTACGTGTGCTGAATGTGGAGGTGTCATCCATTCGGCACTAGATCGGGATGGATCATGATGGATCGTGGTACGGGTCATGATGAGATAGTGGGATGGGCTGCGATTTGGATCATGAAGATGTTCCACTACATCAACCGTGTTATATACTCTTCCGCTTAGCGATCTACAAGGGACGTAGATGCACTCTCCCCTCTTGTAGATGATCATCAACATGGATAGGTATTTGATAACCCATAAGTGTAGGGGATCGCAACAGTCTTCGCGGGTAAGTTAACTCAATTTATTGATTCGACACAAGGGGAGCCAAAGAATATTTATAAGCTTTAACAATTGAGTTTTAAATTCAACCGCACCTGAAAGATACTTGCTTGGCAACGAAATATTAGTAGCAACGGTGATATGGAAGTGATGGTGGCAACGAAGATAATAGTGGCAAAGCAACAAAAGTAAAACGGCGAAAGTAAAGCAACTCGTAACTAGCAGTATTAAAACACTGTAGGCTAGGGAGATGGATGGTTGGTCATGGATGAGAGATATCATGTATTTAACTTGGGGCAAGGCACATAGAAAAGTAATGATCATCTAGGCATATATCAAACATTTCGCATGTATTCCAAGGTAGTCGTGTGTGCTCTTAATAAGAACTTGCACAACATCTTTTGTCCTACCATCCCGCTATCAACAGGGCCAAAAGGAACTTATGGAGATTAAGGTGCTCCCGTCAAACAGCACCGTAACAAAGCATTAACAATCAATGGATACATGGAATCCTCAAACTATAGTCTATCCCCTTTAATGTCCCAAGTTGTCACCATTGGGATCACCGGTTCCGGACTATAATAGGTGCATACTACTCATAGATAGGATCTGAGAAAACAATTATATTCATGAAAACATAAGGTACTCAGATCTGAAATCATGGCACTCGGGCCAAAAGTGAAGAGCATTAAGAGTAACAAGTAGTAGCAAAGATGATAAACATCATAGTCGATGATAGGCAACATGCCCCCAACAATCCGATGAACTATTACATGATCTAGCTCATCCAATCTCTCCCATCCCCTTCACCTACAGCAGGGAATTACTCACACATGATGGGGGAAGCCATGGGAGGATGTTGGAGTGGTGATGGTGATGACGATGGCGACGATTTCCCCTCTCTGGAGGCCAAAACAACCTCCACATTAGCTCTCCCGAAGAAGAACCGAGGGCGGCGGCGGCTCCACGTCGAGAACTTGCAAAACGACTTCTCTTCTGGGATTTTCTCGTCACGGGTAAAAATAGGAGCCAAAGTAGGGCACTAGAGGGGGTGGACCCCAACCAGGCGGCCTCCGAGCATGGACAGGGGGTAGGCCGCGCTCACAAGTCGCCTAGAGCCCTGGTGGCCCAACTCTGGCCCATCTTGTGGCCCAAGGTCCCTCCCGGCGCGTGGATTTTCTCTATTTTTAATGGGAATTTTCTGGAACGTCTAAATATCCATTTTCCTGCACACAAGAAAACCATACATGCAGCTCTGTTGAAAAACACCATTAGTCCGGGTTCGTTTCATTCAAATCATGCAAGAATGAAACCAAAACAATAGCAAAATTGTTTCGAAAAGTTGATACGTTTGAGATGTATCAACTACCCCAAGCTTAGCATATTGCTTGTCCTCAAGCCATACAGTTCAACGAACTGGATGCGACAAAGAAAACTTGACAAATTCTTTTGCTTCATCAGATGTATATAAGCATGCAGTACGAACAAGTTCAACGAGTATTGAAGCAATGCTACAAAGCCAATGCACGAAGCAATCCTTCGATCATGTGTATTATTTCAAGCAACTAAGAATGAATAATATGCAACTGAAAATCATGACGAGATCACAATGCACATGACTCGGAGATACTAGAGTGGCATCTTGCTAGCCCCCATGAGTGAAGCAAAACATAAATGCAGGCGCTCCTTCGGAGTTTTTAAAGGAGACTAGAAATAAATACTTCAGAATAAGTAATATCACAATCATACAGAAGACAATGTGGTACTTTCGGACAATGCACATTACACTGAAAATAACAATTATGCTATCCATTGTTGGTGCTTTTTATAAGAAGAGGACGACTCAACAGAAAAGTAAAATAGATAGGCCCTTCACAGAGGAAGCATTGATTTGCAGAGGTGCTAGAACTCGACTTTTAAAACAGAAATGAATCAAAATTTTGGGTGGTATGCTTTCATTGTCAACGTAACAACTAAGAGATCTCAATATCCTCCATGCTAAATACATTATAGGCGGTTCCCAAATAGAATAGTAACGTTTTCACTCCCCCTCGACGAATCGATCACACTCCACGGCGGGCCGAATCCACGTGTACCGTCCATACAAACAACAATCCTGGGGGAGCTTTGTTTCATAAAATTTGATTTGACTTTGAGCATGGAACTGGGCATCCCGATTACGAGCTACTTTCTCGTGAATGATAGTGAATCAACACATATCTGGATAATAACCTACTTAGCATGGACGATACTGATAGCCCCTAGTCACTACATGAGCAATTCGGGCATACAAGACAAAATATTTATTTGAAAATTTAGAATATGGCACATGCAAATTTACTTAGGATGGTACATAAGTACCGCATATAGGTAGGTATTGTGGAGTCATATGGCGCAACTGGTTTCAAGGATTTTGGACGCACAAGTAGTCAGTCCGCTTAGTACAGGCGAAGGCTAGCAAAAGATGAAGAAGCGACCAACTAGAGAGAAATAACGATCATAATCATGCAGAGCGACAAAGCAACATTGAATCGGGCATGAAACTAATATAATGTTGGAATTATGCCCTAGAGGCAATAATAAATATAGTTATTATTATAATTCCTGTATCAAGATAATCGTTTATTATCCATGCTATAATTGTATTGAATGAAGACTCATTTACATGTGTGGATACATAGACAAAACACCGTCCCTAGCAAGCCTCTAGTTGGCTAGCCAGTTGATCAAAGATAGTCAGTGTCTTCTGATTATGAACAAGGTGTTGTTGCTTGATAACTGGATCACGTCATTAGGAGAATCACGTGATGGACTAGACCCAAACTAATAGACGTAGCATGTTGATCGTGTCATTTTGTTGCTACTGTTTTCTGCATGTCAAGTATTTATTCCTATGACCATGAGATCATATAACTCACTGACACCGGAGGAATGCCTTGTGTGTATCAAACGTCGCAACGTAACTGGGTGACTATAAAGATGCTCTACAGGTATCTCCGAAGGTGTTAGTTGAGTTAGTATGGATTAAGACTGGGATTTGTCACTCCGTGTGACGGAGAGGTATCTCGGGGCCCACTCGGTAATACAACATCACACACAAGCCTTGCAAGCAATGTGACTTAGTGTAAGTTGCGGGATCTTGTATTACGGAACGAGTAAAGAGACTTGCCGGTAAACGAGATTGAAATAGGTATGCGGATACTGACGATCGAATCTCGGGCAAGTAACATACCGAAGGACAAAGGGAATGACGTACGGGATTATACGAATCCTTGGCACTGAGGTTCAAACGATAAGATCTTCGTAGAATATGTAGGACCCAATATGGGCATCCAGGTCCCGCTATTGGATATTGACCGAGGAGTCTCTCGGGTCATGTCTACATAGTTCTCGAACCCGCAGGGTCTGCACACTTAAGGTTCGACGTTGTTTTATGCGTATTTGAGTTATATGGTTGGTTACCGAATGTTGTTCGGAGTCCCGGATGAGATCACGGATGTCATGAGGGTTTCCGGAATGGTCCGGAAACGAAGATTGATATATAGGATGACCTCATTTGATTACCGGAAGGTTTTCGGAGTTACCGGGAATGTACCGGGAATGACGAATGGGTTCCGGGAGTTCACCGGGGGGGGGGGGGGCAACCCACCCCGGGGAAGCCCATAGGCCATGAGGGTGGCGCACCAGCCCTTAGTGGGCTGGTGGGACAGCCCAAAAGGGCCCTATGCGCCATACAAAGGAAAATCAAAGAGAAAGAAAAAAAAGGGAGGTGGGAAGGGAAGGAAGGACTCCCACCCACCAAACCAAGTTCAACTCGGTTTGGGGGGGGGGAACCTTCCCCCCTTGGACTCGGCCGACCTGCTTGGGGCTCCTTGAGCCCCAAGGCAAGGTCCCCTCCCTCCCACCTATATATACAGAGGTTTTAGGGCTGATTTGAGACGACTTTTCCACGGCAGCCCGACCACATACCTCCACGGTTTTTCCTCTAGATCGCGTTTCTGCGGAGCTCGGGCGGAGCCCTGCTGAGACAAGGTCATCACCAACCTCCGGAGCGCCGTCACGCTGCCGGAGAACTCTTCTACCTCTCCATCTCTCTTGCTGGATCAAGAAGGCCGAGATCATCATCGAGCAGTACGTGTGCTGAACGCGGAGGTGCCGTCCGTTCGGTACTAGATCGTGGGACTGATCGCGGGATTGTTCGCGGGGCGGATCGAGGGACGTGAGGACGTTCCACTACATCAACCGCGTTCACTAACGCTTCTGCTGTATGATCTACAAGGGTACGTAGATCACTCATCCCCTCTCGTAGATGGACATCACCATGATAGGTCTTCGTGCGCGTAGGAAATTTTTTGTTTCCCATGCAACGTTCCCCAACAGTGGCATCATGAGCTAGATTCATGCGTAGATGTCTTCTCGAGTAGAACACAAAAGTTTTTGTGGGCGGTGATGTGTGTTTTGCTGCCCTCCTTAGTCTTTTCTTGATTCCATAGTATTGTTGGATTGAAGCGTCTTGGACCGACATTACTCGTACGCTTACGAGAGACTTCTTTCATCGTTACGAGTAACCCCGTTGCTCAAAGATGACTGGCAAGTGTCGGTTTCTCCAACTTTAGTTGAATCGGATTTGACCGAGGATGTCCTTGGATGAGGTTAAATAGCAACTCATATATCTCCGTTGTGGTGTTTGCGTAAGTAAGATGCGGTCCTACTAGATACCCATGGTCACCACGTAAAACATGCAACAACAAAATTAGAGGACGTCTAACTTGTTTTTGCAGGGTATGCTTTGTGATGTGATATGGCCAACGATGTGATGTGATATATTGGATGTATGAGATGATCATGTTGTAGTAGTAAATATCGACTTGCACGTCGATGGTACGGCAACCGGCAGGAGCCATAGGGTTGTCTTTATACTAACGTTTGTGCTTGCAGATGCGTTTACTATTTTGCTAGGATGTAGCTTTAGTAGTAATAGCATGAGTAGCACGACAACCCCGATGGCAACACGTTGATGGAGATCATGGTGTGGCGCCGGTGACAACAAGATCATGCCGGTGCTTTGGTGATGGAGATCAAGAAGCACGTGATGATGGCCATATCATGTCACTTATGAATTGCATGTGATGTTAATCTTTTTATGCACCTTATTTTGCTTAGAACGACGGTAGCAATATGAGGTGATCTCTCACTAAAATTTGAAGACGAAATTGTGTTCTCCCCGACTGTGCACCGTTGCTACAGTTCGTCGTTTCAAGACACCACGTGATGATCGGGTAATAAACTCAACGTTCACCTACAACGGGTGCAAAACAGTTGCGCACGCGGAACACTCGGGTTAAGCTTGACGAGCCTAGCATGTGCAGACATGGCCTCGGAACACATGAGACCGAAAGGTTGATCATGAATCATATAGTGAATATGATTAGCATAGGGATGCTTACCACTGAAACTATACTCAACTCACGTGATGATCGGACTTGAGCTAGCGTAAGTGGATCATGAACCACTCAAATGACTAGAGAGATGTACTTTTTGAGTGGGAGTTTAGCGAATAATTTGATTAAGTTAAACTCTAATTATCTTGAACATAGTCTAAGTCCACTTTGAATATATTTGTGTTGTAGATCATGGCTCACGCTACAGTCATCCTGAATTTTAATACGTTCCTAGAGAAAGCTAAGTTGAAAGATGATGGAAGCAACTTTGTAGACTGGGCTCGTAATCTTAAGCTAATCTTACAAGCTGGGAAGAAGGACTATGTCCTTAATGCTGCGCTAGGAGATGAACCACCCGCTACGGCTGATCAGGATGTTAAGAACACTTGGTTAGCACGTAAGGAGGACTACTCAATAGTTCAATGTGCAGTCTTGTATGGCTTAGAACCGAGACTTCAACGTCGCTTTGAGCGACATGGGGCATTTGAGATGTTCCAGGAGTTGAAGTTTATCTTTCAGAAGAACGCCCGAATCGAGAGGTATGAGACCTCCGATAAATTCTATGCCTGCAAGATGGAGGAAAACTCGTCTGTCAGTGAACATGTGCTCAAAATGTCTGGGTACTCAAACCGTCTAGCTGAGCTGGGGATTGAACTCCCGCAGGAGGCTATCACTGACAGAATCCTTCAATCACTGCCGCCAAGCTATAAAGGCTTTGTGTTGAACTACAACATGCAAGGGATGAACAAGTCTCCTGGCGAGTTGTTTGCGATGCTGAAGGTCGCTTTGTCTGAACTCCGTAAAGAGCATCAAGTGTTGATGGTGAATAAGACCACTAGTTTCAAGAGAAACGGCAAAGGCAAGAAGGGTAATTCGAAGAAGAGCGGCAAGCCTGTTGCCAATCCGCCGAAGAAACCCAAAGATGGACCTAAGCCTGAAACGGAGTGTTACTATTGCAAGGGTATGGGTCACTGGAAGCGCAATTGCCCCAAGTATCTAGCAGATAAGAAGGCGGCCAAAGAAAAATCAGGTATATTTGATATACATGTTATTGATGTGTACTTAACCGGCTTTCGTAGTAGTGCCTGGGTATTCGATACCAGTTCTGTTGCTCATATTTGCAACTCGAAACAGGAACAGCGGAATAGACGAAGGCTGGCGAAAGATGAAGTGACGATGCGCGTAGGAAATGGTTCCAAGGTTGATGCAATCGCCGTCGGCACAGTTTCACTTCAGTTACCATCATGATTGGTGATGAACTTAAATCATTGTTATTTAGTGCCTGCGTTGAGCATGAACATTATATCTGGATCTTGTTTATTGCGAGACGGTTACTCTTTTAAGTCAGAGAATAATGTTTGTTCTATTTCTATGAGTAACATCTTTTATGGTCATGCACCTAATGTGACAGGATTGTTCATATTGAATTTTGATAGCGATACGCATATACATAACATTGAGACCAAAAGAGTTAGAGTTAACAATGATATCGCCATATTTTTGTGGCACTGCCGCTTAGGTCATATTGGTGTAAAGCGCATGAAGAAACTCCATGCTAATGGACTTTTGGAGTCACTTGACTTTGATTCACTTGACACGTGCGAACCATGCCTCATGGGCAAGATGACTAAGACTCCGTTCTCCGGAACGATGGAGCGTGCAAGTGACTTGTTGGAAATCATACATACCGATGTGTGTGGTCCGATGAGCGTGGAGGCACGCGGCGGATATCGTTATTTTCTCACCTTCACTGATGATTTGAGTAGATATGGTTATGTCTACATGATGAAACACAAGTCTGAAACGTTTGAAAAGTTCAAGCAATTTCAGAGTGAAGTGGAAAATCATCGTAACAAGAAGATCAAGTTCCTACGGTCTGATCGTGGGGGTGAATATCTGAGCTTCGAGTTTGGTACTCACTTAAGACAATGTGGAATTGTTTCACAGTTAACACCGCCTGGAACACCACAGCGTAATGGTGTGTCCGAACATCGTAATCGTACTTTATTAGAGATGGTGCAATCTATGATGTCTCTTACAGATTTGCCGTTATCGTTTTGGGGTTATGCATTAGAAACAGCTGCATTCACTTTAAATAGGGCACCATCAAAATCTGTTGAGACGACACCATACGAACTGTGGTATGGCAAAAGGCCAAAGTTGTCGTTTCTTAAAGTTTGGGGATGTGATGCTTATGTCAAAAAGCTTCAGCCTGAAAAGCTGGAACCCAAAGCGGAAAAGTGCGTCTTCATAGGTTACCCAAAAGAGACAGTTGGGTACACCTTCTATCTCAAATCCGAGGGCAAAGTGTTTGTTGCTAAAAACGGAGCTTTTCTCGAGAAGGAGTTTCTCTCGAGAGAATTGAGTGGGAGGAAGATAGAACTTGACGAGGTTGTCGAACCTCCCATCCCTCTGGATGGTGGCGCAGGGCAAGGGGAAACCTCTGTCATTGCGATGCCGGTTGAGGAGGAAGTTAATGATGATGATCATGAAACTCCAGTTCAAGTTTCTGTCGAACCACGCAGGTCAACGAGACCACGTGCTGCTCCAGAGTGGTACGGTAATCCCGTCTTATCAATCATTTTGTTAGACAACAATGAACCTGCAAATTATGAAGAAGAATGGTGGGCCCAGATTCCAACAAATGGCTAGAAGCCGTGAAGTCCGAGATAGGATCCATGTATGAGAACAAAGTGTGGACTTTGGAGGTACTACCTGAGGGCCGTAAGGCTATTCAGAACAAATGGATCTTTAAGAGGAAGACGGACGCTGACGGCAATGTGACCGTTTATAAAGCTCGACTTGTGGCAAAGGGTTTTTCACAAGTTCAAGGAGTTGACTACGATGAGACATTCTCACCCGTAGCGATGCTTAAGTCCGTCAGAATCATGTTAGCAATAGCTGCATTTTTCGATTATGAAATCTGGCAGATGGATGTCAAAACGGCGTTCCTTAACGGTTTCCTTAAGGAAGAGTTGTATATGATACAACCCGAAGGTTTTGTCGATCCTAAGAATGCTGACAAGGTGTGCAAGCTCCAACGATCCATTTATGGACTGGTGCAAGCATCTTGGAGTTGGAACAAATGCTTTGATGAGGTGATCAAAGCATTTGGGTTTATACAAGTGGTTGGAGAATCTTGTATTTACAAGAAAGTGAGTGGGAGCTCTGTGGCGTTTATAATATTATATGTGGATGACATATTGCTGATTGGAAACAACGTGGAGTTTTTAGAGAGCATAAAGGATTACTTGAATAAGAGTTTCTCTATGAAGGACCTAGGAGAAGCTGCTTACATTCTAGGCATTAAGATGTATAGGGATAGATCAAAACGCGTGATAGGACTTTCACAAAGCACATACCTTGATAAAGTTTTGAAGAGGTTCAAAATGGAACAGTCCAAGAAAGGGTTCTTGCCAGTTTTACAAGGTACGAGATTGAGTAAGACTCAGTGCCCAGCAACTGATGAAGATAGAGAGCATATGCGCTCCGTCCCCTATGCTTCAGCCATAGGTTCAATCATGTATGCAATGCTGTGCACTAGACCGGATGTTAGCCTGGCCATAAGTATGGCAGGTAGGTTCCAGAGTAATCCAGGAGTGGATCACTGGACAGCGGTCAAGAATATCCTAAAGTACCTGAAAAGGACTAAGGAGATGTTTCTCGTGTATGGAGGTGACGAAGAGCTCGCCGTAAAAGGTTACGTCGATGCAAGCTTTGACACAGATCCGGACGACTCTAAGTCGCAAACCGGATACGTATTTATTCTTAATGGGGGTGCGGTAAGCTGGTGCAGTTCCATGCAAAGCGTCGTAGCAGATTCTACATGTGAAGCGGAGTACATGGCTGCCTCGGAGGCGGCTAAAGAGGGTGTCTGGATGAAGCAGTTCATGACGGATCTTGGAGTAGTGCCAAGCGCACTGAATCCAATAACCTTGTTCTGTGACAACACGGGTGCCATTGCCTTAGCAAAGGAACCACGGTTTCACAAGAAGACCAGACACATCAAACGACGCTTCAACCTCATCCGCGACTACGTCGAGGGAGAAGACGTAAATATATGCAAAGTGCACACGGATCTGAATGTAGCAGACCCGCTGACTAAACCTCTTCCACGGCCAAAGCATGATCAACACCAGAACTGTATGGGTGTTAGATTTATTACAATGTAATTCACATGATGATGTGAGGGCTAGATTATTGACTCTAGTGCAAGTGGGAGACTGTTGGAATTATGCCCTAGAGGCAATAATAAATATAGTTATTATTATAATTCATGTATCAAGATAATCGTTTATTATCCATGCTATAATTGTATTGAATGAAGACTCATTTACATGTGTGGATACATAGACAAAACACCGTCCCTAGCAAGCCTCTAGTTGGCTAGCCAGTTGATCAGAGATAGTCAGTGTCTTCTGATTATGAACAAGGTGTTGTTGCTTGATAACTGGATCACGTCATTAGGAGAATCACGTGATGGACTAGACCCAAACTAATAGACGTAGCATGTTGATCGTGTCATTTTGTTGCTACTGTTTTCTGCGTGTCAAGTATTTATTCCTATGACCATGAGATCATATAACTCACTGACACCGGAGGAATGCCTTGTGTGTATCAAACGTCGCAACGTAACTGGGTGACTATAAAGATGCTCTACACGTATCTCCGAAGGTGTTAGTTGAGTTAGTATGGATTAAGACTGGGATTTGTCACTCCGTGTGACGGAGAGGTATCTCGGGGCCCACTCAGTAATACAACATCACACACAAGCCTTGCAAGCAATGTGACTTAGTGTAAGTTGCGGGATCTTGTATTACGGAACGAGTAAAGAGACTTGCCGGTAAACGAGATTGAAATAGGTATGCGGATACTGACGATCGAATCTCGGGCAAGTAACATACCGAAGGACAAAGGGAATGACGTACGGGATTATATGAATCCTTGGCACTGAGGTTCAAACGATAAGATCTTCGTAGAATATGTAGGATCCAATATGGGCATCCAGGTCCCGCTATTGGATATTGACCGAGGAGTCTCTCGGGTCATGCCTACATAGTTCTCGAACCCACAGGGTCTGCACACTTAAGGTTCGACGTTGTTTTATGCGTATTTGAGTTATATGGTTGGTTACCGAATGTTGTTCGGAGTCCCGGATGAGATCATGGACGTCACGAGGGTTTCCGGAATGGTCCGGAAACGAAGATTGATATATAGGATGACCTCATTTGATTACCGGAAGGTTTTCGGAGTTACCGGGAATGTATCGGGAATGACGAATGGGTTCCGGGAGTTCACCGGGGGGGGGGGGGCAACCCACCCCGGGGAAGCCCATAGGCCATGAGGGTGGCGCGCCAGCCCTTAGTGGGCTGGTGGGACAGCCCAAAAGGGCCCTATGCGCCATACAAAGGAAAATCAAAGAGAAAGAAAAAAAAGGGAGGTGGGAAGGGAAGGAAGGACTCCCACCCACCAAACCAAGTCCAACTCGGTTTGGGGGGGGAGCCTTCACCCCTTGGACTCGGCCGATCCCCTTGGGGCTCCTTGAGCCCCAAGGCAAGGTCCCCTCCCTCCCACCTATATATACGGAGGTTTTAGGGCTGATTTGAGACGACTTTTCCACGGCAGCCCGACCACATACCTCCACGGTTTTTCCTCTAGATGGCGTTTCTGCGGAGCTCGGGCGGAGCCCTGCTGAGACAAGGTCATCACCAACCTCCGGAGCGCCGTCACGCTGCTGGAGAACTCTTCTACCTCTCCGTCTCTCTTGCTGGATCAAGAAGGCCGAGATCATCGTCGAGCTGTACGTGTGCTGAACGCGGAGGTGCCGTCCGTTCGGTACTAGATCGTGGGACTGATCGCGGGATTGTTCGCGGGGCGGATCGAGGGACGTGAGGACGTTCCACTACATCAACCGCGTTCACTAACGCTTCTTCTCTATGATCTACAAGGGTACGTAGATCACTCATCCCCTCTCGTAGATGGACATCACCATGATAGGTCTTCGTGCGCGTAGGAAATTTTTTGTTTCCCATGCGACATTCCCCAACATATAACTATTCTGAAATAAAAGGATCATCAAGGATTGATAGACTTCTAGTCATAAACATGTGTAAGCACGTGCCAAGTTAATCCTAAAACACCCGGAAGGAAATACCACTTCAATATGCCAAACCATGAACAATGCAATGCATGCAAATCAATTTCGGTAACAAATTATGCACTCCATCTATTTGAGACTAGTCACAAAGAAAGCATGAACTACTAGGAAGGCATTGTAAACATAGCACTATGTCGCTACAAGCTGGTTTGTAGATCATAAGTACATGCATATGTACAAAAGTAGAAACAAATATAGTTCATACCGGCTTTCCTTGTTGCATCCCTTCCGGCGATCTTCGTCATTATTGCATCGTCACTTGCATGACCGAACGTAGAAATATGTAATCAAGTGCAATTGCAACCATGGACGTGAGCTCAACTCTGCAAACAAAGCAAACTAAAGAGAGAAAAGAAATTTTTTTGGGTTTTACAAAGGTTGAATGAAAGCAAAATTAAAGAGAAATCATTTTGTTGTTTTTGCAAAGAAAGAACAAAGAAGAACTAGCAAAAACTTCGAAAAGATTTAAAATGGAAACCACAGATGATATAATGAAAGGGGAGAAGGGTACGTACTCCTCCAAGCTTAGGCTTTTGGCCTAAGTTGAGCTTGGCTACCGCGGGCTCCAGGAGCTCCCTCCGGCTCGGGAGTGGTACAGGTGGCTCCAGGAATCATATGAGGCCTTGGGCGCGTACATTAATGCCCGGCTGTCCTCCCAGGAAGAAGGCTCTTCTTCCTGAGGAACAACCCCCTCCATGGGGTTGTGGAACTGTTGCTCGATCACGAACTCGTCCAACTCAATTGAGGTGAAATACTATCCATTCCTGCTAGTGTAATCAAACAAAAGTGGTGCAGGTAGACGGATCTCGCGAGTAGTAAGCTCGACAAACCTCATAATATAAACAAGGTTACCAAACTCAGAAGTCCTAGTAACAAACTCATGCCTCTTCATAGCAGTAAGATCAAAGCTTAAGAATGAAAAAGGTGTATCATACATGCGTACTGTGCGCCCGAGGTGCTCGAGGATAAGCGTGGCATAAATGCCACCAAAGTGAGGCCATTTGCCGCTGTTGGTGATGAGGCGACGAGCAATCAAAGCACCAATATTATACGTGTTATCTCCTAAGAAGGCGGCTGCCAAGATAACGAGATACGGAACCAAAATGTTGCTTGTGTTGTCACGAGCTAACACCCCTTGAGCGAAATAGTATACGAAATACCTGATGTGGGGAAACAAGATGCTGGAGATTTCCCCCCGGTGAATGTCTTGCGGATCTTTGCTGCAAAGGGAAGCGAATAGGGATTTCAGCTCGTAGGGCTGAATTTTCATTTTGGTCGTCTTCCCGACATTCTGCACACCTATAACGTCACAAAATTCTGCCAAAGACATGGTAAAGACATCCTCATATAATATGAATTCAATCATGGAAGTTGTATCATTATATCTAAACTAGTTGACAAGATAATAGGTGAGTTTTGGATATTGTTGTTCACGTCGTGTTACGAGAACACAGGTATGCCATGGCACATGCCGTGTCCGTCTCGTGGAGCAACTCCTGTGGCACGATATCATCACTATAACTTGTCCTCACAGTGGAAGATGAAGCTGCAACTCTAGTTATTCTGCCAGTAGGCTCGGGTCTCTTCTTCCCAAGCCATCCTTTTGCCTTTCCAAACAAACTCATTTCTGAAATTTTTGATGAATCACAAAACGAAGGTTTAAGCAAAAATGAGTTGGAGCAAACTATTCTACTCAATTCCCCGATGCATAAGCTTGCGTTAGAACTTAGTAAAATATATTCCCAAACATGCATGCAAGCTCATATGAACAGCACAAAGAACTCGTAAATACTCACAAATAAGACTACCAATCAAAATTCTAATTCGAGGAGTGGAGGATTCACATACCAAGGAGCAAATGCTTAAGTTCTCAATGCAAATGATGGGCTGTAGAGAGAGATCAAAATTTTCCACCAAGAACAGCAAGAACTCGAGCTACACGAGAAAAATCTGGATTTTTAGTGTAAGAGAGAGAGAAGGGAGGAAGAAGTACCTGGACCAAGATCACATACAACAGTTCTGGCATAATTATTGTTTATGGAGCAAGGAATGGTGGGTATACCTGGATCACCAATCTTCTCACGAATCTTGCCACTGAAAGAGTAATTACCAAGCATAGTAGATATTGCCTCATTATGAACTTTCCTTTTATTAGTAACATCTTCCATATACCTCGAGTACGGAGGCAACTTAATAGCATCGGTCAAAGGAATTTGAAGAAAAAGCGGTTTCATCCATTCACAAAATTTATTGTAATGCTCTTCTTCTTTGGGTTTGAAAGACTTACCTAGGAAGGGCAATGATTTATGTACCCATGGTTTTCTTTCCTTCCCATGTTTTCTTGCAACAAAGTCTTCCCTAGTATACCTCTTACGCTTGTCGGGTGCTTCTTTTTCTTGTACTTCAGGTGGATCGTTCTTCTCATTATCTTTATCAGGTTCATCACCATCTTCAGTTTCAGCGTCGGAAATGGATATACTATTAGGATCAACAATAGGTTCTTCATCAATTGGATCATTAGAGTTATCAACTTCCTTGTATTTCTCCTTCTTCTCTGGGGAACTGACAACGTCTTCTTCCTACAATTGAGAATCTTGCCCGATCCTCTTTGGATGCCCCTCCGGATAGAGAGGGTCCTGGGTGTGTGTACCACCTCGCGTCTTTATGCCATATGCCTGCGTATCAACTTGTTTGGCATTGTTAGCAAGAATTTTTTTTGCACATTAGAAATTTTTTCAAGCCGAGTTTGAACCATATGAAAATGCTTAACAAGACCTTTAACATCATTAACAGTCCTACTTAAAACATCAAGCAAACTTTTGATAGCAAGGGAATTATCATGCAATTGGCTTTGAATCCTCTCATTAAAGTGACTTTGCTTGACGATGAAATTATTAAGCTCATCTAAACATTGATCAGGAGGCTTGCCATGAGGGACGTCACTTGCATAGAATTCTAAAAGAGAGTGTACCTCTACCATAGGTGGGTGAGTGGCAGGCTCACATAATTTCTCAATTGGAGGTAGATTATTCACATCTTCAACTTTAATACCTTCCTCTTTACTAGCCTTCTTTGCTTCTTGCATAGATTTGGGGCTTAGGAAAAGTATACCCCTCGTCTTTGGTGGTGGAGGTGGTTCAGGCATGGACAAATCATCATGATTCTTAGCTATCTTACCCATTAGTTTCTCAACATCGTCCGGTGTTCTTTCCCTAAAAACACAACCAGCACAACTATCCAGATAGGTTCTAGATTCATCGTTTAGACCAGCATAAAATATATCAAGCAATTCATTCTTAGGGACTCCATGTCCCGGTCTAGCCTTGAGTAAAGTGCAATACCTCCCCCAAGCTTTAGGGAGGTTCTCATCCTGTAACTGTTTAAAGTTATATATTCTTTGTAAAGCAGCGTGTTGCTTATGAGCAGGAAAATATTTAGCAACAATGGATTGAGCTAAATCTTAAGGACTCTTAATGGAACCACATGGTAGTGAATCATACCATGCTTTAGCATCTTCCTTCAAAGAGAAAGGAAGTAGCTTAGTAACATAATAATTTCTCTTCTTGTCCTGTGTAGTGAATAAACCACCCAACTCAGTGAGTTTGGTAAGGTGTGCAATAACATCTTCATTTTCTCTGCCATAAAAGGGGTCAGCTTCAACTGTGGATATAAGTGAAAGATCAAGAGAGAAATCAAAATCAGCATCAACAATGCAAATAGGAGATGACGCAAATTTAGGATTAGGAGTAAGTTTGTTCTTCATGGAATGCTTTTCAAGCAGCTTCTAACAGAAGCAAGGTCAGAGTCAGCACACTCTGTAAGTTACCTGCATAGATCATCATCAAGTTCAATATAATCATCATCAAGAATTCTTTCCTTGAGATCACTAAAGTCTAGATAACCAAAAGATCTACCAATAGGGTAGCGTGTAACACGAAGTTCAATTCCAGACTGCTTAGCAGCCTTAGAAATTTGAGACTCAATAAAATAACCAAGTAAACTAGTCTCATCATTACTAGTAGACGCATCATCAAAAGTATCAGGGATAGTGACGGAATCGGTAGAAGCAACATGTGATGGTGGTGAAGAAAACTTACTCATAACGGAAGGTGAATCAAGCGTAGCACTAGTGCTAAAAACGATACCTTTTTCTCGTAGTGGATGGTAAAATTGGAACCTTGGGGTCTCCTTTCTTACCCATAGTGAATAAATCACAGCAAGCAAAATAACTCCAAGTAGACTTGTAAATAAAGCTATGCACCCTGGCAATAGCGCCAGAAAGTAGTCTTGATAACCCACAAGTGTAGGGGATCGCAACAGTCTTCGCGGGTAAGTTAACCCAATTTATTGATTCGACACAGGGGGAGCCAAAGAATATTTATAAGCTTTAACAATTGAGTTGTCAATTCAATCGCACCTGAAAGATACTTGCTTGGCAACGAAATATTAGTAGCCACGGTGATATGGAAGTGATGGTGGCAATGGAGATAATAGTGGCAAAGCAACAAAAGTAAAACGGCGAAAGTAAAGCAACTCGTAACTATCAGTATTAAAAAACTTTAGGCTAGGGAGATGGATGGCTGGTCATCTATGAGATATATGATTTATTTAACTTGGGGCAAGGCACATAGAAAAGTAATGATCATCTAGGCATATATCAAACATTAGGCATGTATCCCAAGGTAGTCGTGCGTGCTTGCAATAAGAACTTGCAGAACATCTTTTGTCCTACCATCCCGCTATCAACGGGGCCAAAAGGAACTTATGGAGATTAAGGTGATCCTGTCAAAGAGCACCGGAACAAAGCATTAACAATCAATGGATACATGGAATCCTCAAACTGTAGTCTACTCCCTTTGGTATCCCAAGTTGTCACCATTGGGATCGTCGGTTCCGGACTATAATAGGTGCTTACTACTCATAGATAGGATCTTAGAACACAATTATATTCGTGAAAACATAAGGTATTTAGATCCAAAATCATGGCACTCGGGCCCAAAGTGACAAGCATTAATAGTAACAAGTAGTAGCAAAGATGATAAACATCATAGTAGATGATAGGCAACATGCCCCCAACAATCCGATGAACTATTACATGATGTAACTCATCCAATCTCTCCCATCCCCTTCACCTACAGCAGGGAATTACTCACACATGATGGGGAAGCCATGGGAGGATGTTCGAGTGGTGATGGTGATGACGATGGCGATGATTTTCCCTCTCCGGAGGCCAAAACAACCTACAGATTAGCTCTCCCAAAGAAGAACCGACGGTGGCAGCGGCTCCCCGTCGAGAACTTGCAAAACGACTTCTCTTCTGGGATTTTCTCGTAACAGGTAAAAATAGGAGCCAAAGTAGGGCACTAGAGGGGGTGGACCCCACCCAGGCAGCCTCCCAGCGCGGCCAGGGGGTAGGCCGCGCCCACAGGTCGCCTGGAGCCCTGGTGGCCCCCATCTGGCCCATCTTCTAGCCCAAGGTCCCTCCCCGGTGCGTGGGTTTTCTCTATTTTTATGGGAATTTTCCGGGACATCTAAATATCCATTTTCTAGCCACAAGAAAACCATACAGGCAGCTGTGCTAAAAACGATGTTTGTCCGGGTTAATTTTATTTAAATCATGCAAGAATGAAGCCAAAACAATAGCAAAAGTGTTTGGAAAAGTCGATACATTTGAGACGTATCCGTATTGCGTGTGGATAGGAAATTTTTTGTTTCCCATGCAACGTTCCCCAATAGTGGTATCAGAGCCAGGTTTATGCGTAGATGATATCTCGAGTAGAAGACAAAAGAGTTTGTGTGCATTGATGTTCAATTTGCTGCCCTCCTTAGTCTTTTCTTGATTCGGCGGTATTGTCGGATTGAAGCGGCCCGGACCAACATTACTCGTACGCTCATGAGAGACCGGTTTCATCGACTAACATGCAACTTGTTGCATAAAGAGGACTGGCGGGTGTTTGTTTCTTCAACTTTAGTTGAATCGGATTTGACCGAGGCGGTCCTTGGAGAAGGTTGAATAGCAATTTGCATATCACCCTTGTGGTTTTACGTAAGTAAGATGCGATCATACTAGATACCCATAGCAGCCACGTAAAACATGCAAAAATAAATTAGAGGACGTCTAACTTGTTTTTGCAGGGTATGCATGTGATGTGATATGGCCAAGGACATGATATGATATATTGGATGTATGAGATGATCATGTTGTAATAGTTAAATATCGACTTGCACGTCGATACTACGGTAGACGGCAGGAGCCATAGGGTTGTCTTTAATTATTTTGCGCTTGGTGATGCTTTGCTTTATCGTAGCAGTTGCTTTAGTAGTAACAACATAGTTAGCGTGACAACCTCGATGGCAGCACAATTATGGAGATCATGATGATGGAGGTCATGGTGTGGCGCTGGTGACGATGGATATCATGTCGGTGATTTGGTGATGGAGATCAAGAAGCACAAGTTCATGGCCATATCATGTCACTTATGATTTGCATGTGATGTTAATACTTTTATGCACCTTATTTTGCTTAGGAAAACGGTGGCATTGTAAGGTGATCAACACTAAACTTTCAAGATAAAATTGTATTCTCCCCGACTGTGCACCGTTGTAACAGTTCGTCGTTTTGAGACACCACGTGATGATCGGGTGTGATAGACTCTACGTTCACATACAACGGGTACAAAATAGTTGCACACGCCGAACACTCGGGTTAAACTTGACGAGCCTAGCATGTCCAGACATGGCCTAGGAACACAAGAGACCGAAAGGTCGAGCATGAGTCATATAGTGGATATGATCAACATGGAGATGTTCACCATTGAAGATAAACTAAACTCACGTGATGATCAGACTTGGCTTAGTGAATTTGGATCATGTGACACTCGAATGAATAGAGGGATGTCAATTTGAGTGGGAGTTCTTAAGTAATATGATTAATTAAACTCAATATCATGAACATAGTCAAAATGTTTTGCAAATTATGTTGTTGCTTGCGCTGTAGCTCTACTGTTTTTGATATGTTCCTAGAGAAAACTTAGTTGAAAGATGATAGTAGCAATTATGCGAACTAGGTTCGTAAACTGAGGGTTGTCCTCATTGCTGCGCAGAAGGCTTATGTCCTTAATGGACCGCTCGGTGTGCTGAACCTCGACTGTCGTTTGTGGATGTTGCGAACATGTGACACACACGTTTTTTATGACTAGGTGATAGTTCAGTGCGTAATGGTTAACGACTTAGAATTGAGGCGCTGAAGACGTTTTGAACATCGCGGAAAATATGAGATGTTCCAAGAGCTGAAATTGGGATTTCAGGCTCGTGCCCACGTCAAGAGGTATCCGACCTCCGACAAATTTCTTGGCCTGCGAAGTAAGGGAGAAAAGATCAATCTTGAGCATGTCCTCAAATTGTATGAGTAATACAATTGCTTGAATCGAGTGGGCGATGATCTTCTAGATAAGATAGTGATTGACATAGTTCTCCAAAGTCAGTGCCACCAAGCTAAACAACTTCATGATGAATTATGTAGAAATCAAGTAGGACCATCAATTGTTGATGGTTAGTAAAACCACTAGTTTCAAGAAGCGCACGGGCAAGAAGGGATACTTCATGAAACGACAAACCAGTTGCTGCTTTAGTGAAGAAACCCAAGGTTGAACCCAAACATGAGACTAAGTGCTTCTGTAATGAGGGGAACGATCACTCAAGCGCAACTACCCTAGATACTTTGTAGATGTGAAGGTTGGCAAAGTCGACAAAAGTATATTGGATATACCTGATATTGATGTGTACTTTACTAGTACTCCTAGTAGCTGTTGGAAATATGCCCTAGAGGCAATGATAAAATAGTTATTATTATATTCCTCTTTCAAGAGAATCGTTTATTATCCATGCTATAATTGTATTGAATGAAAACATAAATGCATGTGTGGATATATAGGCAAAACTATGTCCCTAGTAAGCCTCTAGTTGACTAGCCACTTGCTCAAGGATGGTTAAGGTTTTCTGGCCCTATACAAGTGTTGTCACTTGATGACTGGATCACATGATTGGGAGAATGATGTGATGGACAAGACCCAAACTATGAATGTAGCATGTGATCCTGTCATTTTGTTGCTATTTTTTTCTGCGTGTCAAGTATTCATTCCTATGACCATGAGATCACGTAACTCACTGACACCGGAGGAATACCTTGTGTGTATCAAACGTCGCAACGTTACTGGGTGACTATAAAGGTGCTCTACAGGTATCTCCGAAGGTGTCCGTTGAGTTAGCATGGATCAAGACTGGGATTTGTCACTCCGTGTGACGGAGAGGTATCTTGGGGCCCACTCGGTAATACAACATCACATATAAGCCTTGCAAGCAATGTGACTAAAGTGTTAGTCATGGTATCTTGTATTACGGAACGAGTAAAGAGACTTGCCAGTAATGAGATTGAAATAGGTATAGGGATACCGACGATCAAACCTTGGGCAAGTGACATACCGAAGGACAAAGGGAATGGTATACGGGATATATGAATCCTTGGCACAGAGGTTCAACCAATAAGATCTTCGTAGAATATGTATCATCCAATATAGACATCCAGGTCCCGCTATTTGATATTGATCGGGGAGTGTCTCAGGTCATGTCTGCATAGTTCTCGAACCCGCAGGGTCTGCACACTTAAGGTTCGATGACGTTTCGGTGTAGTTGAGTTATAGATGTTGGTAACCGAAGTTTTGTTCGGAGTCCCGGATGATATCACAGACGTCATGAGGATTTACGGGATGGTCCAGAAACGAAGATTGATATATAGGATTGTTTCATTTGGCTTTAGGAAAGATTTCGGGCATTACCGACACTATACCGGGAGTGACGAATGGGTTCCGGGTTTTTACCGGGAGGGGCCACCCACCCGGGAGAGAACCTAATAGGCCCATGGGTGACGCACCAACCCTTAGTGGGCTGGTGAGGCCAGCCCAATAGGACTATTTCGGCCAAGGGAAAAAACCAAAGGAGAAAAAAAGAGGAGGTGGGAAGGAAGGAAGGGACTTCTCCTTCCAAACCGAATTGGAGTAGGAGTCCCTCCTCCTCCCTTCGACCGACGCCCTTGGGGCTCACTTGAGCCTCAAGGCTAGCCCCTCCCCTCCTCTTATATATACTAGAGGTTTTAGGGTTTTTGAGACACAACTTTGCCACGTGCAACCCTAAACTTCTACTCCGTAGTTCTTCCTCTAGATCGGATTTCTGCGGAGCTCGGGCGGAGCCCTGCAGGAATAGATCATTGATAACCCACAAGTGTAGGGGATCACAACAGTTTTCGAGGGTAGAGTATTCAACCCAAATTTGTTGGTTCGCCAAAGGGGAAGCGAAAGAATATTCTCAAGTATTAGCAACTGAGTTTGTCAGATTCAACCACACCTGAAAGATTAGTGTCTGCAAGCAAAGTATTAGTAGCAAAGTAGTATGATAGCAACGGTGCGAGAAACAGATCTGTTGACGGCAGACTATTCCTAACTGTTCTGTCAATGGCGCCAGTAAGTTGCACGTGGACGGAGAACTATTCCTCCCCGACAACAGTGTCGAAAAAGGATCTTGCAACAAGTAACAGCAAAGTGACAGCAGTAGCAGCAGTAACAGAGTAACAGGAGTAGCAACAGTAGTAGCAAAGTGACCCAATCCCTTTTGTAGCAAGGGACAAGCCTAGACAAAGTAACGTAGCAAGGACCAGTAGTAAAAGACTCGTAGGCAGTGGATCGGCGATGGATGAGTATGACGGATGTGATTCATCATGTAACAGCTATAACACGGAGAGATATGTAACTAGCTCCCGTTCGTCAATCTAATGTAGGCATGTATTCCGTATGTAGTCATACGTGCTTAGGGAAAAAAACTTGCATAACATCTATTGTCCATCCCTCCCGTGGCAGCGTGGTCCTAGTGGAAACTACGGGATATTAAGGTTCTCCTTTTAATAAAAACCGGACCAACGCATTAACACGCGGTGAATACATGAACTCCTCATACTATGGTCATCTCGGGGAGTGGTTCCGGCTATTGTCACTCCGGGGTTGCCGGGTCATAACACATAGTAGGTGACTACAACTTGCAAGATAGGATCTAAAACACACATATATTGGCGACAACATAATAGGTTCAGATCTGAAATCATGGTACTCGGGCCCTAGTGACAAGCATTAAGCATAGACAAGTAGTAGCAACATCAATCTAGAACATAGTGGATACTAGGGATCAATCCCCGTCAAAACTAACTCGATTACATGATAGATATTATCCAACTCATCACCGTCTAGCAAGTCTACGATGAGATTACTCACGAACGATGAAGAGCATCATGGAATTGGCGATGGAGGAAGGTTGATGATGACAATGGCGGCGATTTCCCCTCTCCGGAGCCCCGAACGGACTCCAGATCTGCCCTCCAGATGAAGAACAGGAGGTGGCGGCGTCTCCGTATCGTAAAACGCGATGAAACCTTCTCTCTGATTTTTTTTTCTGGGCGAGATGGAAGATATAGAGCTGAGTTTGGGGGCAGTGGTGCCACGTGGGCCCCACAAGCCCTCACGACGTGGCCTAGGGGGGGTGGGCGCGGCCCAGGGGCTCGTGGCCTACTAGCACGCCCCTCCGGTGGATCTTTGCGCAGGTATTTTTCTTTTATTCCAGAAAAATTCTCTGTATATTTTCAGGACATTCCGAGAACTTTTATTTCTGCACAAAAACGACACCATGGCAATTCTGGTGAAAACAGCGTGAGTCCGGGTTAGTTCCATTCAAATCATGCAAATTAGAGTCCAAAACAAGGGCAAAAGAGTTCGGAAAAGTAGATACGACGGAGACGTATCAACTCCCCCAAGCTTAAAGCCTTGCTTGGCCTCAAGCAATTCAGTTGACAAACTGAAAGAGACAAAAGAAAAACTTTGACGAACTCTGTTTGATCTTGTTGTTGCAACAATGTCTAACTCATATCCAGAGTTTCAGCAATATCACAAGCAAACCACATAAGCAAATGACATCTAGGTCTCATGGTAAACTCATATCAATGGCATAATCAACTAGCGAGCAAATAATAATAAGCCTCAAGTGTCAACACTTCAATCAAAACAACCTGAAGTAGTACGAATAGATGGTATCTCGCTAGCTCTTTCTGAGACCGCAAAACATAAATGCAGAACACCTTCAAAGACCAAGGGCTGACTAAACATTGTAATTCAAGGCAATGAAGATCCAGTCACACTCATACTCAACACACTTAAAAGCAAAGCATAAAAATGACAGAGGTGCTCTCTAATTGGTGCTTTTGTAAGAGGAGGATGACTCAACAGGAACATAAATAGACAGGCCCTTCGCAGAGTGAAGCATTGATTTGCAGAGGTGCCAGAGCTCAAGCTTTGAAAACAGAGATAATAATTTTGGGTGGCATGCTTTCATTGTCAACGCAATGACTAAGAGTTCTCAACAACTTCCACGCTACACATGCTATAGGCAGTTCCCAAACAGAAAAGTAAAGTTTTGACTCCCCCACCACCAATCAATCACACTCCACGGCGAGCCGAATCCTCGGGTACCGTCCATACCAACATCAATCCTGGGGGAGTTTAGTTTGCAATTATCTTTTCGATTTGAGCGTGGAACTGGGAATTCCAATTACCGGCCCCTTTCTCGTGAATGATAGTGAATAAACACATATCGAGGATAACACGCCTAGCATGGAAGATACCAATTAGCCCCCTCTCACCACATGAGCGGTTCGGGCATGCAAAACAGATTATTTCTTGAAGGTTTAGAGAGCGGCACATCCAAATTTACTTGGAACGGTAGGTAGATACCGCACATAGGTAGGTATGGTGGACTCATATGGAACAACTTTGGGTTTATGGAAGTGGATGCACAAGCAGTATTCCCTCTTAGTACAAGTGAAGGCTAGCAAAAGACTGGGAAGCGACCAACTAGAGAGCGACAAGAGTCATCAAAATGCATTGAGATTAACTAACATTGAGTGCAAGCATGAGTAGGACATAAATCACCATGAACATGAACATCATAGAGGCTATGTTGATTTTGTTTCAACTACATGCATGAACATGCGCCAAGTGAAGCCACTTGAAACATTCAAAGGAGGATACCATCCTATTATACTACATCATAGCCATCTCAACATTCATGTTAGCAACCAAGACAAACCATTATAAGCTCCTAGCTAAGTAAGCATGGCATAAGAAACTATGATCTCTAAGTTGTCATTGCAAACATGTTTCTCTCACAACAAAGCTGAATCAGGCATGATGAGCTAGTCATATTTACAAAAAAAAATAGGTCGAGTTCATACTAGCTTTTCTAGGCTCAGTCACTTCGTCATATATCATCATTATTGACTTTCACTTGCATGACCGAACAATGTGAACAATAATAAGTGTGCTCGTGCATTGGACTAAAGCTGGAATCTGCAGGCAAACACAAAGGAGAAGACAAAGTAATATGTCTCTATGAAAGCTAAACAGGTATGCATGCAAGGGCCACTAAACATTGTAACCAATATCTTCTACCTTGACCCAAACAAAAAGAAAACTATCTACACGGGAAAGCCCCCAACAAGCAAAAGAAGAAAAGAAAATCTTTTTGTTTTTTCTCAAACTAGACATACACACGAAAAGAAAACTAGAAAAAGAAAACAAACTAACATGGATGATACAGTGGCAAAGTGTGAACACCGACGAACAAAGCGAAAGCATAAGCAAGAATGTAAAGTCGGTGAGAAACACGTACTCCCCCAAGCTTAGGCTTTTGGCCTAAGTTGGTCTACTCCCATGGATGGTCCTGGCGAAACCCAAAATCATAATGGGGGTTATACGGGAGCGCTGCAGCCACTGCCTGAATAGCTGCCTCACGGAGACGAGCAGCCTTTGCCTCCCTCGCATACTCCTCTGCCTCTCCTCTGGTTATGTAATATCTCCGTTTTACCTGAAAGTCAAAGAAGGCAGGAGGAGGAAGGGTAATATGGAAAACACGCTGCCGGATAAATATCAAACTGTATAGGAGGGATTCATCATCCCTCTCAAGGAACTGGTAGCGTGTCAAAGCGACGCGGTCAAGGAAAGTTGTATGGAGCGGGGGATCTCCTTCGTGGATGGGTACTCCAAGAAAATTTGCTATGCGAGTGACATAGATCCCACCAAAGAAATCCCCTTCATTAGCATTATTATTCAGCCTCCTTGCTATAATAGCTCCCATGTTGAAGCTTTTGTCACCTGTCACTGCGCTCTTAAGGATACTAAGGTCGGGTGCACAGAGGTGACAATGCTCAATCTTGCCATTAATGCATCTGCCTATGAAGAGGGCAAACTAATGCAAGGCAGGAAAATGAATACTCCCCATGGTAGCTTGCGTAACGTCTCTAGTTTCTCCAACTGTAATACCAGAGCCAAAATCTCTAACCGAAGATTTAGGAGGATCATTGAGGCTACCCCAAATAGGTATTTTGCAAATCCGATTGAAATCCTCTAAATCATGGGTATAAATTTATGACAGAGATCAAACAGTACCGATGGCTCACGGCCAGCTGAAAATTTGAATCTACGAACAAAAGAGGAAGTGAGAGCAACATACTGTTCACATTTATCGGAGATGAATTCTTCGAGTTCGACGTTGTGAACAAGTGCATCAAACTCACCTTTGAAACCTGCCTCAATCGTAAATTCATCAGAAGGCCATTCACATGGTTGTGCGTGCGCGTCCCTTGGTTGGTAAGGATCAGGCTTCCGAATCGCAAGACGGGGACCTCTCTTGCTTGAGGAACCACCATGAAAGTTTCTCCTGAACATCTTCCTTTTCCGAAAGTTTCTCTCAACTAAACTAGTAGCAACCACTCCCACAAGTGCCTAGAGGCCATATTACGCATCAAAACTACTCGGGACCAGCTAAAATCATCATGCAAAGCTTAAGAACATGCTCACCAAAGCAGCAAAAATACGCGGAGTATAAGGCACTAGAGCAAAAACTAATTGGACCAATGGAGGAGTCACTTACCAAGGAGTAATTTCCCCAAAACAGTTCAGAGAATGGTGCTTTGAGCAAAGAGATCGAAAATCCCAGCAAGAGGAGCAAGAACACGGGTTTGAGCTGCGAAACGATTTTTTCTCGAGGTAGGAGAACCAGATGAGAGCAAGAATGAGTGAGGGGGTGCCTGCGGGCCCCACAAGCCTGGGTGGCGCGGCCAGCGGGGTGCCCGCGCCCCAAGGGCTTCTGGCCCACTGGTGTGGCCCCCAGACAAATTCTTTGTCTTTGAATTTTTCAAAAAATCCAGAAAAAATCATACTTGATTTTCACGGCGTTTGGAGAACTTTTATTTTGGGGGTACTTTTCTACCGGACGCTAAAACAGAAAACAGGGAAAACTAAACTAAACCTATCATTTTTCTTCTAAGCAACCTAAAGTGAAAGCTTGGAACAGAGGTTTGTGACTCCTCGATTCATCCATCTCATGGTCATCGAAAGAAAATCCGCCAATGAGGTTGATCAAGTCTGCTCGACAAACCTTTTCGAATCGCAAAAGAGAAAGGAGAATTTTCGAATAGTCACTAGGTCACCTCAATGGCCATGTGTATCTCCCCAACAAGCAAATCATACTTCATCTTGACACGAGGAATAGGGCATTCAAAGCTCCCAATAAGAAACGATGAAGTTTTTTCGATAGCATTGATGCAATTTACTCGATATTGTTTCTTTGGAAAGTGCACCGTATGCTCATTACCGTTGACATGGAAAGTGACATTGCCTTTGTTGCAATCTATAACAGCCCCTGCAATGTTTAAAAAGGGTCTTCCGAGGATGACAGCCATGGCATCGTCCTCGGGAATATCCAAGATAACAAAGTCTGTTAAGATAGTGACGTTAGCAACCATAACATGCACATCCTCGCAAATGCCGATAGGGAAAGAAGTTGATTTGTCGGCCATTTGTAGAGAGATTTTAGTGGGTGTCAACTTATCCACTCTAAGTCTATGATAAAGAGAAAGAGGTATAACACTAACACCGGCTCGAAGGTCGCATAACGCAGTTCTAACGTAGTTGCCTTTAATGGAGCAAGGTATAGTGGGCACACCGGGATCACCTAGTTTCTAAGGAGTTCCACCCTTGAAGGTATAATTAGCGAGCATGGCGGAGATCTCAAGATCAGGTATCCTCCTCTTATTAGTCACAATATCCTTCATGTACTTAGCATACGGAGACATCTTGAGCATATCTGTCAAACGCATTTGCAGAAAGACAGGTCTGATCATCTCAACGAAGCGCTCAAAATCCTCATCATCCTTTTTCTTGGATGGTTTGGGAGGAAAGGGCATGGGTTTGTGAACCCATGGTTCCCTTTCTTTACTGTGCTTCCTAGCAGTGAAGTCATTCTTATCGTATCTCGTAGTCTTAGGCTGTGGGTTATCAAGATCAATACTAGGTTCAATCTCCACATCCTTTTCATTGCTAGGTTGAGCATGTTCATGAACATCACTATTGATATTATCATTAAGCTCATGTTCATCACCATATTGTGTTTCAGCATCAGAGACACATGCATCGTTTGGACTCTCAGGGGTAGCAGCAACAGCGTTGCTAGCGTGCAGGTTCCTATCATCTTTCCTCTTCTTTCTAGGATGACTAGGTGCATCAGTGCTAACTCCTTGAGAATCTTGTTCAATTCTCTTCGGATGACCCTCAGGATACAAAGGTTCCTGGGTCATTCTACCGCCTCTAGTGACGACTCTGAGTTGAATTGTCATTCAACTCATTGAGCAAGTCATTCTGAGCTTTAAGTACTTAAATGTTTACTCACAAGTTTAAGATCATTGATGTTTCTGTCCACACAAGCACTTAAATGACTAAGCATACGAGCATTCTTTTCCAATTGTCTGCTAACATAATCATTGAAACTCCGTTGTTTGGCAACGAAGTTATCAAATTCATCCATGCATAGGCTAGCAGGTTTATCAAAAGGAATAGCACTCTCATGAAACCTACGCAGAGAATTTACTTCTACTACCTGTATCGGGTTATCGAGACCATGGATCTCTTTGATAGGTGGTAGATTTCTGACATCTTCAGATTTAATACCTTTCTCTCGCATAGATTTCTTGGCTTCTTGCATATCTTCAGGACTGAGGAATAGAATACCTCTTTTCTTCGGAGTAGGCTTAGGAGGTGGTTCGGGAATAGACCAAGCATTCTCATTGCACAAGATGTTATTCAATAGAATCACAGGTTGTTCTGCAGTTCGTTCCCTAAAAACACTACCGACACAACTATCTAGGTGGTCTTTGGAAGCATCAGTAATTCCATTATAGAATATATCAAGTATTTCATTCTTCTCAAGAGGGTGATCAGGCAAAGAATTCAGTAGCTGGATGAGCCTCCCCCAATCTTGTGGGAGACTCTCTTCTTCAGCTTGAGCAACGTTGTATATTTCCCGCAAGGTAGCTTGCTTCTTATGGCCAGGGAAATATTTTTCAGAGAAGTAGTAGACCATATCCTGGGGGCTACTCACACAACCAGGAGCAAGAGAAGTGAACCATGTCTTAGCATCATCCTTTAGCGAGAAAGGAAACAACTTGAGGATATAGTAGTGGGAGATCTTTTCCTCACTAGTGAATAGGGTGGCTATATCGTGCAGTTTGGTAAGATGGGCTACAACCATTTCAGACTCATAACCGTGAAAAGGATCAAATTCGACCAAAGTGATTAACTGAGGGTCAACAGAGAATTCATAATCCTTATCGGTCACAAAGATAGGCGAAGTGGCAAACTTCGGGTCGTATTTCATCCTAGCGTTCACAAATTTTTCTTTCCACTTGCACAGTAATTTCTCAACATCATATCTATCCTTACACGCAAGAAAATCCTCAGCTATCTCTCCCTCCATAACATAACGTGTATCAGGCATATGAGGCAAGTCAGGCATAGGAGAGCTAGTTCTAGCAGGCAAAATAGCAGGTTCTGCTTCAATAGTATCAGCAATTTCAGAAGTATCATCACATCTAGCAGCAACTCTAGCAATATGTGCATCAAGGAATGCACCAAGTGGCAAAGCAGTATGAGGCATATCGTCATCAGGTATACTATCAATCGGAGCATCATCAGGCATAGTATCAAGCATAGCATCATCGGGCATAGTATCAAGCATAGCATCATCATAAGCATCATGGGCAGCAGAAGTAGCATCATCAAGCATAGGTGACATATCAAGATTTCTAGCAGGAGGTGATGTCGCAAACTTACTCATAACTGAAGGTGAATCAAGCGCAGAGCTAGATGGCAGTTCCTTACCTCTCCTCGTTGTGGAAGGTAAGATTTTAGTTCTTGGATCTTTCGGATTCCTCATAGTGATCAGCAGACATCAATCCCAAGTGACTCAGAGAATATAGGTGTGCTTTCCCGGCAACGGCACTAGAAAAAGGTCTTGATAACCCACAAGTGTAGGGGATCGCAACAGTTTTCGAGGGTAGAGTATTCAACCCAAATTTGTTGGTTCACCAAAGGGGAAGCGAAAGAATATTCTCAAGTATTAGCAACTGAGTTTGTCAGATTCAACCACACTTGAAAGATTAGTGTTTGCAAGCAAAGTATCAGTAGCAAATTAGTATGATAGCAACGGTGCCAGAAACAGATCTGTTGACGACAGACTATTCCTAACTGTTGTATCAATGGCGCTAGTAAGTTGCACGTGGACGGTGAACTATTCCTCCCCGACAACGGTGTCAAAAAAGGATCTTGCAACAAGTAACAACAAAGTGACACAGTAGCAACAGTAGCAGAGTAACAACAGTAGCAACAGTAGTAGCAAAGTGGCCCAATCCCTTTTGTAGCAAGGGACAAGCCTAGACAAAGTATCATAGCAAGGACCAGTAGTAAAAGACTCGTAGGCAGTGGATCAGTGATGGATGAGTATGACGGATGTGATTCATCATGTAACAGCTATAACACCTAGAGATATGTAACTAGCTCCCGTTCGTCAATCTAATGTAGGCATGTATTCCGTATGTAGTCATACGTGCTTAGGGAAAAGAACTTGCTTGACATGTATTGTCCATCCCTCCCGTGGCAGTGGGGTCCTAATGGAAACTACGGGATATTAAGGTACTCCTTTTAATAAAGAATTGGACCAATGCATTGACATGCGGTGAATACATGAACTCCTCATACTATGGTCATCTCCGGGAGTGGTTCCGGCAATTGTCACTCCGGGGTTGCCGGGTCATAACACATAGTAGGTGACTACAACTTGCAAGATAGGATCTAAAACACACATATATTAGCGACAACATAATAGGTTCAGATCTGAAATCATGGCACTCGGGCCCTAGTGACAAGCATTAAGCATAGCCAAGTAGTAGCAACATCAATCTAGAACATAGTGGATACTAGGGATCAATCCCCATCAAAACTAACTCTATTACATGAGAGATCTCATCCAACTCATCACCGTCCAGCAAGCCTACGATGAGATTACTCACGAACGATGAAGAGCATCATGTAATTGGCGATGGAGGAAGGTTGATGATGATGATGGCGACGATTTCCCCTCTCCGGAGCCCCGAACGCACTCCAGATCTGCCCTCCAGATGAAGAACAGGAGGTGGCGGCCCCTCCGTATCGTAAAACGCGATGAAACCTTCTCTCAGATTTTTTTTCCGGGCGAGACGGAAGATATAGAGCTGAGTTTGGGGCCGGTGGTGCCATGTGGGCCCCACAAGCCCTCACGGCGCGGCCTAGGGGGGTGGGCGCGACCGAGGGGCTTGTGGCCCACTGGCACGCCCCCTCTGGTGGATCTTTGCGCAGGTATTTTTCTTTTATTCCAGAAAAATTCTCCGTAAATTTTCAGGACATTCCGAGAACTTTTATTTCCGCACAAAAACAACACCATGGCAATTCTGCTGAAAACAGCGTGAGTCCGGGTTAGTTCCATTGAAATCATGCAAATTAGAGTCCAAAACAAGGGCAAAAGAGTTTGGAAAAGTAGATACGACGGAGCCGTATCATTCATCACCTTCACCGGTGCGCCGTCACGCTGCCGGAGAACTCATATACTTCCCCGTTTCTCTTGCTGGATCAAGAAGGCGGAGATCGTCATCGACTTGTACGTGTGCTGGACGCGGAGGTCCGTCCGTTCGGTGCTAGATCGGGATTCATCATGGGACGACGGTGATTCGAATCGCGAAGCTGTTCCACTACATCAACCGTGTTTCTTAACGCTTCCCCCTTAGCGATCTACAAGGGTATGTGGATCCAATCTCCCTCTCGTAGATGAACATCACCATGATAGGTCTTCGTGTGCGTAGGAAACTTTTTGTTTCCCATGCAAGGTTCCCCAACAGTACCACCAGGGTATTACATACCGGTTCGGTTGCTAAGTGTTAGTAACTTGAAATAAAAGCTACATAATAAATAGATACTAGCAAGGGTGAGGTGATGATGTGCGTTGGAAGAAATTTCAAGGTTGATGTGATCAAACATCGCACGCTCCCTCTACCATCGATATTAGTTTCGAACCTAAATAATTGTTATTTGGTGTTTGCGTTGAGCATAGACATGATTAGATTGTCTTTACCGCAATACGGTTATTCATTTAAAGAGAATAATGGTTACTGAGTTTACTTGAATAACACCTTCAATGAACTTGCACCTAGAATGAATGGTTTATTGAATCTCGATCGTAGTGATACACATGTTCATAATATTGATGCCAAAAGATACAAAGTAGTAATGATAGTACCACTTACTTGTGGCACTACCACTTGAGTCATATTGGTATAAAAACGCATGAAGAAGCTCTCGTTTTTGAATCGTTTGAGACATGCGAACCATGCCTATTGGTGTAATCGCATGAAGAAACTCCATGCACACGGATCGTTTGAACTCAATTGATTTTGAATCACTTGAGACGTGCAAATCATGGGCAAGATGACTGAAGGCCTCCATTTCCAGTGAGATGGAACAAGAAAGTAACTTATCGGAAGTAATGCTTTTTTTATGTATGCAGTCCAATGAGTGCTGAGGCACGGAGTGAATATCGTTATGTTCTTACTTCACAGATGATTTAAGTAGATACTAGTATATTTGCTTGATAAAACATACATCTGAATAATTGAAAGGTTCAAGTAATTTCAGAGTGAAGTTGAAGATCGTCATGACAAGAGGATAAAATGTCTATGATATGATCGTAGAGATGAATATCCCAGTTGCGAGTTTGGTACACAATTAAGACAGTGTGGAAAATGTTTCACAACTAATGACACCTCGAACACCATAGCGTGATGGTGTGTCCGAACGTCATAGCCGCACCCTATTGGATATGCTGCATACTATGTTGTCTCTTATCAAATTACCACTATCATTTTTGGGTTAGCCATTAGAGACAACCACATTCACTTTAAATAGGGCACCACATAATTCCGTTGAGACGACCCGTATGAACTATGGTTTAGAGAAATCTAAGCTGTCATTTCTTAAAAGTTTGGGATGCGATGTTTATGTGAAAAAATTCAGCCTGATAAGCTCGAACCCAAAGCAGATAAATGCATCTTCATAGGATACCCAAAATAGTTGGGAATACCTTCTATCTCAGATCCGAAAGCAAAATGTTTGTTTCTCCCAAAAGAATTGAGTGGGAGGATGGTGGAACTTGATGAGGTTATTGAACCATCACTTCAACCAGTGTGTAGTAGGGCGTAGGAAGTTGTTCCTATGGCGCCTACACCAATTGAAGTGGAAGCTGATGATAGTGATCATAAAGCTTCGGATCAAGTTACTACAAACCTCGTACATCGACAAGGAAACGTAATGCTTTGGAGTGGTATGGTAATCCTGTCTTGGAGGTCATGTTGCTGGACAACAATGAACCTACGAGCTATGGGAAACCGATGGTGGGCCTAGATTCCGACGAATGGCCGAAGGTCATGAAATGCGAGAGAGGATCCATGTGAAAAAACAAAGTGTAGACTTTGGAAGAACTACTTGATGGTCGTAAGGTTGTTGGGTGCAGATGTATTTTGAAAAGGAAGAGGGACGATGACGGTAAGTGTCACCATTAAGAAATCTCGACTTGTCGCAAAGCTGTTTCTGACTAGTTCAAAAAGTTGACTATGATGAGACTTTCTCACTCGTAGCAATGCTAAAGTCGGTTGGAATTATGTTAGTAGTTGCTGCATTATTTATGAAATCTTGCACATAGGTTGTCAAAACATTGTTTCCTTGACTGTTTCCTTGAGGAAAGGTTCTATATAATACAACCAGAAGGTTTTGTCGATCCTAAGGATGCTAACAAGTATGCAAGCTCCAGCGATCCTTCTATGAACTGGAGCAAGCATCTCGGAGTTGGAATATACACTTTGATAAGATGATCAAAGTTTTTGGGTTTATACAAAGTTTATGAGAAACTTGTATTTACAAGAAAGTGAGTGGGAGCACTATAGAATTTTTGATAAGTATATGTGGTTGACATATTGTTGATCGAAAAAGATGTAGAATTTCTGGAAAGCATAAAGGGTTGTTTAAAAGGAGTTTTTCAAAGGAAAACCTGCATTGAGCTACTTGAACATTGAGCATCAATATCTATAAGATAGATCAAAACACTTAATAGAACTTTCAAATGAATACATACCGTGACAAGATTTTGAAGGTGTTCAAAATATATCAGTCAAATAAGGAGTTCTAGGCTGTAAGGTGTGAATATTGATTAAGCCTCAAAGCCCGACCATGTCAGAAGAAAGAGAAAGGACGAAGGTCGTGCCCTATGCATTAGCCGTAGGCTCTATAATATGCTATCATGTGTACCACACCTGATGAGTGCCTTGCAATGAATCTGTCAAGGGGTACAAAAGTGATCTAGGAATGGATTACTGGACAGGAGTCAAAAGTTATCTGTAGTAACTAGTGTACTAAGGAATTTTTCTCGATTATGGAGGTGATAAAAGAGTTCAACATAAAGGGTTACGTTGATGCAAGCTTTGACACTAATTCGGATAACTCTGAGTAGTAAACCGGATTCGTATAGTGGAGCATTCATTTGGAATAGTTCCAAATGGCGCGTGGTGGCAACATATATAGGATGAAATAGAGATTTATAATAACACATGGAGTTGAAAGGTTCAGACCCATTAACTAAAACCTCTCTCATAAGCAAGACATGATCAAGCCCCAGAACTATGAGGGTGTTAGATTCATTACAATCACATAGTGATGTGAACTACATTATTGACTCTAGTGCAAGTGGGAGACTATTGGAAATATGTCCTAGAGTAAATAATAAATTGGTTATTATTATATTTCCTTGTTCATGATAATCGTTTATTATCCATGCTAGAATTGTATTGGCTGGAAACTATAATACATTTGTGGATACATAGACAACACATTGTCCCTACTGAGCCTCTAGTTGACTAGCTCATTGATCAAAGATGGTCAAGGTTTCCTGGCCATAGACAAGTGTTGTCACTTGATAACGGGATCACATCATTAGGAGAATGATGTGATGGACAAGGCCCAAACTATGAACGTAGCATATGATCGTATCAGTTTATTGCTACTGTTTTCTGCATGTCAATGTATCTGTTCCTATGACCATGAGATCATGCAACTCCCGAACACCGGAGGAATACCTTGTGTGCATAAAACTTCGCAACGTAACTAGCTGACTATAAAGGTGCTCTACATGTATCTCCGAAGGTGTCTGTTGGTTTGACGTGAATCAAGACTGGGATTTGTCACTCAGTGTGACGGAGAGGTATCTCGAGGCCCACTCAGTAATACAACATCACAACAAGCCTTGCAAACAATGTGACTAAGGAGTAAGTTATGGGATCTTGAATTACGAAATGAGTAAAGAGACTTGCCGGTGACGAGATTGAACTAGGTATAAAGATACCGACGTTGGAATGTAGCGACCCGACTCAAGAGTCAAGCCTCTGGTGTTTCTGTACCATCCCAAGATCATGCTGGTACACACACTGTATATAATGTATATATTCAAGAGTGCAATCACACAGCTTTATTAATCTAAATCTCATAAAGAGTACTTTATTACAATAAGGGAGTACAATAAAGTGGTTGAAGGCCAACTCATGAGATTATCTAACGAAGACTAAGCGGAAGCATCAGGTAGACGAGTCCATCCGACTCCAAGGGCATGTCGCTGAGCGTAGAATCGTAGTCTCACTCCTGGTCGGAAAAGTACTTTGCAACATGATACGTTGCAGCCGTGTAGGTCAGCATATTGAATATGCCGGCAAATCATCAAGAGAGGGAGTAAAATAATAATCAACTATCTCTACATGCATATTTGGCCGGTGGAGCTAAGTTTTGCAATAAAGCCAGTTTTATCCTACAACAAAAGGGGTTGAAAGCAAAATATTACTACAATGTTTGTTGTTAACGAGATGGTTCCGCCAACCAGTTCTCGCACCCGAATAATTATTAACACCCACATCATTATTAAGTTGTGTCGAGAGTTCAGGGGAAATTCAATGCCTTCGGCTCAAGTTGTCCATGACCGTGGACACGGCTAATCGATTAGGTTGGGTACTCTGCAGAGTTTTGCACACGTTCCCCACAAGATTTGATCGCCTCCGGATTTGTCCTTGCACTTCAGGGTGTTTGAACACCGGATGATCAAAACATGGTCTTTCAACGGGTCCCTCTGGATCCCTGTCGATGCCCATCCATTCCTACCGTTCGTCTACATCTGCTAGCACCGCCTGTCCAGAGTCGCCGCGTTGTCCAACCAAACCAGAGCCCATAATGACTTGTGGCTGTGCAGGTAAGCCTTGAGTCTTGAAGTCTCCGTCCGTCTCTTTGAGCCTGGGTGAAGCTTTCCGCAGGATGACATGGCCTCTCCAGCATCCCGGGCATCCACTGGGTTTTCCAGGGAGCCGATCAACCGTCCTTCACCCAGTGTTGCATTGCGTCCGAGGTCTTGAAAATCTTGTCTTAATCCGGTCTTGGTTATTATATCCACCTCGCATCACTCGTGGAATATACTCAACCAATAACCCGTCTACTAGAGCATAGCATATATAACATTGTCGTCCCGGGGCCAAGTATCGGGGTGTTGGTGTTCCTACCACATGATACTACACCTATGACTAAAGTTTCCAAGTACCTAGGCAGCATGCAAATAGGGCAAGGAAGGTGATCTACTATGCATTGAAAACATAGCTAAAAATAACATGATCAAAGATGACTTGCCTTGATGATAGTTGTCCTGCTCGAGCGTCTCTAAGTAACACGCTTCGCACTCCGGATGATCTACCGATACAAACACAAATCACACCATAAGCAATTCAATCATGCCACAAGTAAAAATAACATCACATGCAATGATTTGCAAAAGACTACGCAAAAGAATTTATCGCGCGCCGGTAAGGCAGAAACTTGTTTCTGTTGAAAACACCAGTAAAAATACTTTACAAATTCTGAAAATTCTACCACGGTAAGATTTTATCACTAGAAAACAGTAGCAAAAAGAATCAACTCAATATCATTTTTCAAACTCCTGGAATAGGCAAAACAGTGTTTAAACTAAATCTGCTCTAACTTATATTTAAAAATTTAAAATACAGACAAATTATATATTTTTTAAAACTACAGGAAAATTTTGAGCTACTGGAAAAATAATCAATGTCATTGGACGTAGGGATAAAAAGTTGTGGCCAAAACAAGATTGAAAGTTTCTGTTTTCGAAATCTGGACAGAAAATTACTAAACTGCTAGTGCTAATGAGAGGTTACACGTGGCAAGATGCTATTGGTTGTAGTGGCTGTTTTTTGAGTGGCTTCGAGCAAACGGCCTAAGGCTAGCAAAGTCGCCGGTTAATTCATAAGTGACTAGAAAAAAACTACTGGTTTTCTAGAATAAACCGAAAGGGTACTAGTGATTTAATCTTGGCCGTTGCGTGGGATCTAAGGGCTAGAACGAGTTCATGCAATATATATAGAGAGAGAGGGATAGCTACCTGCTGGCAGGGGGTGTTGCACCGTGGAAGGAGAGTCAGCCGGCGGGGGAGAGTTGGCTCCGGCGGTAGAGAGATTCGGGGAGTCGGCGGTGGGGTTCCTCCTCCGCGGGGGAGGCGGCGGTGGGGAGAGAGAGCTCGGGGGAGGCTCTCCCAGGCGAGGCCGAGGGTGGCGCAGCCTCGGGCTGCTGCTGCTCCGGCGAGGCTCGTGGCGGCGGCGGCTCGTGGAGGCGGCGGTGGGGTGAAGTGGTGGCGGCTAGGGTTGGGGAGGGGTGGCGGTGGAGAGGGGTTCATATAGGCCTAGGGGAGGTGGCAACTATGGAAGGGGAGGGAGAGCTTTGGGAAGGAGATCACGGGGGAGGGGGTAGGTCTCGGTCTGTGTGGAGAAAGGAAAGAGAAGGGGAGGAAGAAGGGAAAGAAGAGATCGCGGGGCTGATGGGGTCGGGCAGAGAGGGAGGGACGTGGGGAAGAGGAAGGAAGGAGGAGAGTGCACGGGAGGGAAAGAAATCAAGGGAGAAGAGAGGAAGCTGGGAGGAAGCTTCGGTTCCTGGGAAAAAAGAAAGAGAGGGAGAGCTCGCGTGGGGGAGAGAAGGGAGAGAGAATTAAGGAAGGAGAGAGAGGAGAGAAATACGTGGGGAGAGAGAGAGAAGATGGAGGCGGTGGTTGCATGCATGCAGGCTTGCATGCACTCGGACGTGCATGTGGGCAAGGGGCTGGGCTGAGCCCTTTTGGCTCGGCCTGGCAGTTTTTTTTTTTGAAAAACAAACAAACAGCAGCAACAAAAGAAAGAAAGAAAAAACAAAACAGAAAAAATATATTTTCCTAGCTAACAAAAATACTAGAAAAAGAGTAGGTACTAATATACATATATGCACTAGAATACTTAGGAGAAAAACAAAACAGAAAAATATACTACTAATATATATAATATATATAGGAACCCTAGTTCCACCTAATGACACCTTAAAAAAATAGTTTTATGCAATAGGTCACACAACGCGATTGAAAAACTTAACAAAAAAAAATACTTCGGAGTTTAGAAAATTTGCAAAACGAAAATGGTGACTTTAACTCACAGGGGAGAAGTCATATTATCTCCACTCCGATAAATTGCCCGCAGTCACATAACGATAAAAAATTTCAGAAGAACACAATGATGCATAAAATATGAGATGCATATGAATGATCTATTAACATCCGAATTTAAGAAAATTGGGATGTTACATCGAATCTCAGGAAAGAAACATACCGATGGACAGAGGGGATAGCGTACGAGATTAAATGAATCCTTGACATAGAGGTTCAACCGATAAAGATCTTTGTAGAATATGTAGGATCCAATATGGGCGTCCAGGTCCCGCTATTGGATATTGATCGGAGAGTGTCTCAGGTCATGTCTACATAGTTCTCCAACCCGCAGGGTCTGCACACTTAAGGTTCGGTGACGTTTCGGTATTATTGAGTTATGTGTGTTGGTTACCGAAAGTTGTTTGGAGTTCCGGATGATATCCCGGATGTCACGAGGAGTTCCGGAATAGTTCGTATACGAAGATTGATATATAGGAAGTCCCGTTTTGGTCACCGGAAAAGTTTCGGGCGTCACCGGTAATGTACTGGGGGTGCCGGGAGGGTTCTGGGGGTCCACTGGGAGGGCTCCACTCACACCAAGGGCCACGTGAGCCTAAGGGGTGGCGCACCAGCCCCTAAGGAGGCACGTGCAAAATTGGAAGGGAGGAGACCAAAGGGGAAGGAGTCCTCCCAAGACTCAACTTCCCTTGTGGGGGAAGGAGTGCTAGTTTGGGGAGGACTATTCCCCCTTTGCTTCGTATGAAGCCGTCCTTGGAGGAGGGGCCAAGGCAGCCTCCCCTCCCCTTCCTCCTATATTTACTAGAGGTTGTAGAGGTGAGGGCTGCTACGGCAGCAGAAATTCTTCTGCTGCCTCTTGAGCTTGCGTTGGTTTTTCTCTTGAAGAGGAAAGGGCGATGCAACACAGGAGCAATATGTATTTCCCTCAGTTTGAGAACCAAGGTATCAATCCAGTAGAAGAATCGCGCCAAGTCCAGAGTAATTGCGCAAACGCAAAAGAGCTTGCACCCAACGCTATAAAGGGGTTGTCAATCCCTTCAAGATTGATTGCAAAGTGAGATTTGAAGGCGGAAAGTGCAACGAAGTAAAATTGTAAGGCTGAAAATATGGTGTGAAGTAGACCCGGGGGGCCATAGTGTTCACTAGAGGCTTCTCCCAAAATAGCAAATAATACGGTGGGTGAACAAATTACTGTCGAGCAATTGATAAAAACCGCGCAAATTCATGACGATATCTAAGGCAATGATCATACATATAGGCATAACGTCCGAGAGAAGTAGACCGATACTTTCTGCATCTACTACTATTACTCCACACATCGACCGCTATCCAGCATGCATCTAGTGTATTGAGTTCATGACGAACAGAGTAACGCCTTAAGCAAGATGACATGATGTAGAGGGATAAACTGAAACCAATGATGAAAACCCCATCTTTTTACCCTTGATGGCAAGAACACGATGTGTGCCTCGCTACCCCATCTGTCACTGGGTGAGGTCACCTCACGGTATGAACCCAAAACCAAGCACTTCTCCCATTGCAAGAATCATAGATCAAGTTGGCCAAACAAAACCCACAACTCGAAGAGAATTACAAGGATATGATATCATGCATATAAGAGATCAGAAGAAACTCAAATAAGTTTCATAGATAATCTGATCATAAATCCACAATTCATCGGATCTCGACAAACACACCGCAAAAATAGATTACATCGGATAGATCTCCATGAAGATCATGGAGAACTTTGTATTGAAGATCCAAGAGAGAGAAGAAGCCATCTAGGTACTAGCTATGGACCCGAAGGTCTATGGTGAACTACTCACGCATCATCGGAGATGTCATGGTGTTGATGAAGAAGCCCTCCGTATCCGAACCCCGCCTCCGGCAGGGCACCAGAAAGTTCCCCAGATGGGATCTTGCAGAGACAGAAGCTTGCGGCGGCGAAAAATGTATTTTCGTGAATGTCTCTCGCAATTTTGGAATTTTCAGGAATTTATAGGCGGAAGAGGTAGGGCACACGAGCCACAGGGGGACCACAAGCCTTCTAGGCGCGGCCCCCCTGGCCGCGCCTAGGGAGCTTGTGGGGTCCCAAGGTAGCTTCTGCCTTGGTTCTCACGTCCCGTGCATATCTTCTGTTCCGGAAAAGAATCTTTTCGGAATTTTTATTCCGTTTGGACACCGTTTAAAATCCTCCTTTGAAAAGGGTCAAAAACACGGAAAAAACAGGAACTGGCACTTGGCATTGAGTTAATAAGTTAGTCCCAAAAAAGATATAAAAGGCATACAAAACATCCAAAGTTTGACAAGATAATAGCATGGAACCATAAAAAATTATAGATACGTTGGAGACGTATCAAGGGCTAACCCTAATTGCCACGTGCTCCTTGTAACACCCAAAAAATTTAAATTTGATTTCTTGATTTTTGAGCCATTTTTTATGGATTTTTAATTGGCTTTGATAAAAAAAACTTTGGATCTCTTTGACAATCTCTTTAAGAAAACCTTTTAGACCTTTCTTTCTCAACCTCCCTGGTTAAAAAAAGTGATCCGTTGACCTCTTCTCTAAATGAATTGGTTTGGGAGAATATTTTATTCTATTGCAAAACCTTGGAATTTATTCCGACAGGTTCAAATATATTTTTTCACCTCAACGTTTCCTTTTCCTCCATCCTATTTTAGACATATTTGCACTTCTACAACATCTAGCTCTTCGTTTTTATTTATTTACCAAAACTTTAGAAACGTTGGACCACCTTTGATAATTTATTTTTAATAAAACAATTTTTTGTAATCTGTCTTAACCCTCGCAAATTTACAATGGAACTCAGTGATTCTTGTGGAGTTTTGGACCAAAACTCCTACCCTTAGAAGACCTTAGTACCCTCAACCTATTTCACCAAAAACTTTGGAGTCACAAGTTTGAAAATTTCAAATTTCATTTGACTCAAGTTTGACCCAAAAGACTGTATTTTATTAAAAACTTGACCAAAACAGTTTCTAAAATTCTGAAACATTATGGGCAGTCCTTTCACCTAATGAGAGACCACCCCAAAACTTTTCAGTTCAAAATATTTTGTGCACGTGCCATTTTCATTTAATCAAAGACCTAGCCAGCGCTGTTGCGAGTGTCAATCTCTGAAACTGATTTAGTAAAAAATTCAAAGATTCAGTTTGGTTACAATCACCACACTAGCGATGCAAGAGCCACTCGATCCTGTGCTCGAGCTTATCCACGCGTCGCGCATTCCCTTGGACGCTCGCAAGAGTCGGTGGTGAGCTGGCCAAGCCGGCCAAGCTCCGGCAGCAGCACCTGCAGTGGCTGCCATGGCCACTAGTGTCGCCCTTGCTACAGACTCGCACCGAACGGCACCACCCCTCGCACCTGAAGTCGGCGCGTGTCCCTAGACCAAGCTCGCGCCGCAATTGTCGTCGCCATGCACCGGGCAACACAAAGCACGAACTATGTTGCCGCAGTGCACAACAAGCACCGCTCCGTCGACCCGAGTCGTCCGTAGATGACCGAACTGCTTTAGGCCAAAAAAAGATTCCCCTCGACGAGCAGGTACTAGCTGAACCACCTAACCACCTGCCTAACCCCTAGATCACCAGAATTGCCTGCTGGAGTTAAGAACCGCGTCACCTCTCTCGGGCCTCAATAAATAGAGCCCCCTCCGAGTTGTTGAACCCTTCACTCACCTCACCACACCCCACCCCACTCTGAAACCTTGCCCAAGCCAGAGGAGGGCCTCGGAGGGGCCTTCTTCCCCAGCTCCGGCCGCCCCGATCCGCTTTTGGTTCCGGTTGGATTCGAACAAGGTGAGTAGAGGTAGGAGCCCCTGAGGCATTCAGAAGCTTCGTGGCGACCTCCTCATCGAGAGCTCCCCTTCAATTTGATTCCATGCGAGTCCCTCAGTGAGTTCCGGAGGTTCCCCAAGTCGTCGTCCACCGGAGCGAGGTCGCCGTCGATGTAGAGCCCCCCCTGTCGACCCCATCCACCTCTCACCAAAGCGCAGGAACACGGTGTGTGCATAGGTGCCCTCGATTGGATATCTCCCTCCGTCAATCGTTGTCGGCGATCATCGACAATGCCTCTGGCGCCGGTGGATTCGAACCAGACAGAGTGGACCCCCTTGTCAGGGTTCCATTTTATTTGAAACAGTTTCCCTCCAAGACGCCTTCGCCAAGAGACGCCTTCGAAGCTGGTTAACATATTCACTTACGGGCGCTTTGAGCTTCTCAAACTAGCCCTCAACAAATTCTGTTTCGTTACACATGAGTCCTTTTTCTTATAACTATTAAACTACAACAACTATTAAACTACAACAACTTTTAAACTATTAAACTACAACAACTTTTGAATTGGTGGAGTCGGTGGTGGTGGACAGTGGTGGAGTCGGTGGTGCGTCGGGCTTGTCAGGCATGCGTGTCTGATCGTGATCGGACCATCCCATACCCATTTCATATTTGGGCTGGATATGAGGAATGCCGGTTCGCCCGGGCGTATAAGACGAGTTTGAAATTTTGGGTTGGATCGGGTTTCTGTGACTGGTCACTGATTAAAAGGCATGTCTAGACGTTTGAGGGGTACGAGGGGTCTCTGACCCATCACCTCTAAATGTGACAAAGGTGGTGGGCTGATGCTAGTCATTGTCTCGACCTTGTACCCTATTACCATCGACCTCTGCATCACCCTATTACTTCGTGTCTTCCTTTCCCATATCTCCGCTTGACCATAAATTAATTTGATGGTGTCGACAAGGAGCTTTCTTGGGACAGTTGAGGGCACATGCTCTGTACTCGATCTTCACATTGCTTCAGGCAGTCTGATCCTGATTCCTGAAGGTCATCAAGGTATTAAAAACTTGCATGTGCTCCAAGCATTTGCCAACCACTCATTCCTGTACTTGTTTGAAGAAGGGTAACATACTCTGCTTGCTAATCTCTGTACTGGTGTACTCTACACAAACTATTAAACTACAACATCTTTTGAATTGATTCTTTTTGCAAAATCTTGCTCTGAAGTTCTAGTTTATTTTCAGATTTATTTAGAAATTATTTGGAGCTTGTAGCTAACCTCAACTCTTACGATGATACATGTTATATGATGTAGATTCTTGCGAAGAAAACGCCAACGTTAACTTCACCGAGATTGATCCCGACTACGTGGAACCAGACAAGCATGTTTGAACTTCTGATGTGTTGTTTGCTCACTGAGAAAATATTAAGATTCATGCATTGCATTACTAAAGCATGTTGCATATCTTATAAGTAATGTTAAAAAAATATGACTATGCCAAGTGATGGTTGTGAGAGGTCGTGGATAACCTAGTCATGTGGAACGTGATAGGTTATGACCTGGTCATGCAAGTGCATAATTGTAATGGTAAGAAAGTGATAGCTCCAATATCGACCTAGATCGAGTCTTGTCTGTGTCTTACTTTATTTACCGTGCTACCACAATTTCTTGAATAAGGATTCGGTATAGTCGGTCGTAGGTGTCACGCACAAGATGCGACCCTATCTTCAATTAGGCACGAAGACCTCGTCAGGGATAGAAGCACATCTCGTCGTGTCGCAAGAATGGATATCGTTACAAGTACATGTACTGAAAAGAAGAGATATATATATATAGAATTGGCTTACACTCGCCACAAGCTACATCAGAGTCAACTCAGTACATTACATAATCATCATGAAGAAGAGCAGGGTCCGACTACGGACGAAAACAAACGACAAAAGAAGAACGACATCCATCCTTGCTATCCCAGGCTGCCGGCCTAGAACCCATCCTAGATCGATGATGAAGAAGAAGAAGAATCAACTCCAAATGTAGAATCAACGCGCTCGCGTCAAGTAACCTTTACCTATACCTACAACTGGTGTTGTAGTAATCTATGAGCCACAGGGGACTCAACAATCTCATTTCCAAAGGTATCAAGACTAGCAAAGCTTAATGGGTGAGGTATGGTTAAGTGGTGAGGTTGCAGCAGCGGCTAAGCATCTATTTGGTGGCTAAACTTACGAGTACAAGAAAATAAGAGGAAGAAGATCTACGCATAACGGACATGGACAACTGATGATCAAATGAATGATCCTAAACACCTACCTACGTCAGACATAACCCCACCGTGTCCTCGATCGGAGTAAGAACTCACGAAGGAGACAGTCACGGTTACGCACATAGTTGGCATATTTTAATTAAGTTAACTTCAAGTTATCTAGAACCAGTGTTAAACAAAGTTTCCATGTTGCCACATAACCGCGGGCACGGCTTCCGAAAAGATTTAACCCTACAGGGGTGCTCCAACTAGTCCTTCACAAATTACCACAAGCCGCATAGAAATCCTCAATCACGAAGCTCGCGATCTCGTCGGATTCCCTAGTGGAAGACCTCAACTCTGAGATTACCCAAAGCATCACCGGAATCCCGATGCACAAGATATCTCGTCAAAGGTAAAACTAATCCAGCAAGGCCGCCCGACGTGTCGACTATCCCGATAGGAGCCGCGTATCTCGTTCTTAGGACACGACGGATGAGCGATGGTTACCACGCCAAAGCTGCTCTGTTTTGGACCAGCACCATCAGCACTGGCCCTCCCTGTATTATGTGAAATTACTCCTCGGGTTCATGACGCCCTATGCTTTCAGTATTAAGAAGTTATTATGTTGGGCAAATGTAAAACCAATGTTGGGCCTTGCCAGACCGGCTTTAATCTAAAACGAATTATCAAGGGGGTCCCCATAACAACCCCGATCGTGTTAGGAGCGCTCGTTTATGGAACATAACACCGTTAGCCGAAACTAAGGGGGCAAAGGTGGAACAAAACACCAGGCTAGAAAGGCCGAGCCTTCCACCTTTTACCAAGTATATAGGTGAATTAAATTAAATAGCAGTTAATAGGGTGATATAACAAGGAACCCATGTTATCACATGGAAGCATTTGCACGTGCAACTAGCAACGCTAACAACAGGGTCAAGCAAGCAGTAAGATAGCCAATCAGTGGTTTGCTAGGTCGAACAGGTTGAAGGTTTTCATGGCATAGTTGAGAGGCTGATATTTAACATGTGGTAGGCAACGAGACATAATCGATAGAAACGGTAAAACTAAAATGGCAATGATAGTAATGGTATCTGGGGAAATGGTCATCTTGCGTGAGATTCCGCTTGGAAGAAGAACAACTCCGGGAAGTCAGCGAACCAACGTAGTCGAACGGGTCCTCACATTCCGACACACTTGCGGAACTCTATCCATACGGAGGAAAACCGAAAACAAACTTGAACACAAATATTCACCACACGATGCACAACATGATGCAAACCTATTATGATGCATGGTCAGATCAATGATGCAAGGGATGGCATGGCAATTCACCTCACGCAAACACTACACGTTAAGTGAAGCTCGATATGCAACGGGTTGCATATCGACGAAACTCCACGATTAATTATTTAATTCACTCCCGATTATTTAACACGCAATATTAAATGTTGTTAACATGGCAAGGGGTGAAGCGATGATCCTACGTGTCATCCTAGTCGGTTTAACTCGCGGAACATAGAATGGATCTACGGCACAAGAGGCATGCAACACACGATATATTATGCCATGGATGCGTCATGCATGCTAGTTCAAACATCACGGGCAAGAAGAGAAAGAAACAGGTGTCGGCACGGCGAGCGAGAGGGAACCATGGCGGCAAGACGGAAATGATCCCACGGCAACGTTCCTATCCCGATAACTCGTCGAGATAACTTGCCAACGAATAGGGAACGCATGTGAGAATGGTAAATGAAGATGGGGTGATCCCGTATATTGGGTTCCCATGTGTCGGGGCACAACATAAGAAGAACACAACGTGCCACGGGCAACATACGGTGCAACATACATACATTCATACATCACGTGTACACGGTACACGACAACGTCCCATCGGTATACCTTCGACGCGTGTGATTCGGAGCGGTTCGGGTCGTTGCAGACCAACGGTCATCGTGGAAGTCGTGGTCGTCGTGGAAGTAGTCGTACACGGTCTCGTCGACGGTAGTCGTACGCTCGGCGTCGGTGCACGGTCTTCGGTGTCGGGAGTCGAACACGGTTTCCGGGGGTCGTCGAGGACGTCGTGGTGCTCGACAAATTTGTCGACGAACCACGGCAGGCGGGGAAGGTGCACACGGCCTTTGGCGTCGGTAACCAGCGACGCAACAGCAGCAGCATAGCACTAAGCTATGGCACAAATAGCCTAGCAGCAACTACAACATTAGCAAGCAGCTACAACAAGCAACGACATCCAGCAAGCAACCTACATCTACTAGCAAAGCGGCACTAGCACTAGTAAGCACGACAATAGATCTACGCAACAGCAAAGCAAGCAAGCACACAACACTTGCAGGCAACAGGCTCGACAGCAAGAGCAACAGCAAACGCTCCGCAGCAGCACGCATCAGCAGGAGCTAGCGGCACGCACAGCAACAGCAATAGCGGTATGGGCAGCAGCAGGGCAAGCAACAACGGCAACAACGCGACAGCAACAGCAGCGCACGCAGGCAGCAGAACAAGCAACAGCAACTCGGCAGCAGGACAACGACGAGGGCAGGCGTGCAGCAGCAAACCAGCAACAGGCAGCACAACAACAACGACAGCTCAGCAACAGCAACCTGCAGCAAGCTACGGCAGGAGGAGGCCGGGGTCCTGGAGGCGGAGTCCACGGAGGGCGGCGCGGCACCGGCGGACTGGGCGGCGAGCGGGAGCTTGGCGGCGGACGGGCTCCGGGGAGGTGAGGCCAGCAGCGCGGGCGAGCATGGCGGCGCGCGGGAGGCGCAGGAGACGGCGCGGCGGGCGAACGCCATGGCGGGGTGGAAGAGGGAAGCCAAGGCGGCGCGGGGCTGCTGGCGCGGAGGAGGAGGTGCGAGGGCAATCAGCGCGGGGAGAGCTCCGCGACTCGGGTGAGGGAGGCCAGCACAGGGGAGGGCGAGAGGGATCGAGGAGGGGAGGACGACGGCGCGCAGGGGAGACGAGAGGGGATCGGGCTGAGGAGGCTGCTCCCTGCGCTAGGGTAGCCCGTTGGGCCTGGGCCGGCTAGCACTAAGGCTGGCCTCCTCCTCTTTCCTCTTGCTATTTTTTTTAAAAGAGAACACACACGCAAAAGAAAAGGTTTAAACTAAATAAAAAAAATGTTTTTGGGCTTCTTGAAAAATATACCGCAACTATAAAATAGATTGGCAATTTTTTTTAAAGAAATAAAATAAAACCTTTTGAAGAATTAAAATTAAAACCCGTTTACAAAAGAATAAAAATCAAACCCCTTTGAAGAATTAAGTAAAACCTCTTTATTTAAAGAATAAAATAAAAGCCCTTTAAAAGAGAAAAGAAAATGAGAGGGTTTTTTGAAAATAACACACAAGGGGAAATAAAATGAAAACCCAAGGGTTGCCCCCACATTTAATAAAAGGAGTTTTAAAAGAAGACGATTTTTAAAAGGGGTTAAAACGGAACTTTAGCAAAACCACCAAAAAATGAAATAAGAGGGGAGAGGGGGAGTTCCTAATGCACTAAGACTCGGTGAGCACTCGAAGCACACGCACTGAAAACACCACACGTGACAGACGATGCAAGATGCCATGCATGATGCGACGATGCAAACTAAATGACGATGCAACAAATCAAACTAATCACACGACGGAAACGGAAATAAAGGGGGAATCTTCTGAAACGTCGGTCTCGGGCTGTCACAGTAGGGCTATTATCAGTCACACACCAAGTAGAGGGGCCGAGATGAAGGTATCCATGGGCCTGGACTTAATCCAGTCATCCGGTCAGGGGGCATGGGTGTTTCCGGTATGGGACCAAGAGGGAGGGCACTCCCTTGTAGCGCGTGGTATAAATTTGATCCCATGCTAGTCGAAGTCGGAGCCTCCCCGTCTTATGATTTTGCCCTCGCAGCATAGTCCGGGTGGAGCCGGGCTTCGTGGGGTAAAATGGGTGTGTGCTGGTTCTGAGTGTGTGCTTCTAAAATACCGTACGCGGGATTAGTCATATGGGCTAACGGAACCCGTGAGCTATGGGTAAAGAGTACACCTCTGCAGAGTCAAAACTATTCAAGTAGCCGTGTCCACGGTTAAGGACGGTTGTTTGACAAGTCAAGTGTCGGTCTTAGAGTCGGTCCTTGGAGTACAAGTAGTGGAACAATAATGGGTATGGATATCTAAGAGTAATGTGGAATATTTTATTATTATCTTCTTGGTTCAAAAATTATCCTCAAGGTTGGTTGTACCACCCGGATAATTCTTATTTATTTTTATGCCATTTCTTTGGTGTCGCTAAGACGCCCGACTGTGGCTAGTTATTTATTTTTATGCCCTTTCTGTGGTGTTGCTAAGACGCCCGACTATGGCTTGTTATTTATTTTTATGCCCTTTTTGTGGTGTTGCTAAGACGCCCGACTGTGGATTGTTATATATTTTTATGCCCTCTCTGTGGTGTCGCTAAGACGCCCGACTGTGGCTTGTTCTTTATCTTTATGCCCTCTCTGTGGTGTTGCTAAGACGCCCGCTTATGGCTTGTTATTTATTTTATGCCCTGTATGAGATGTCGCTCACACGCCCGACGGTGGTAAACTAACCCTTGTTAACCTTTCGAGGCGTCGCCCTAGACACCCGATCGGTGCAATTTTACCTTTCTGTTGGGATATCTCGGCAGGATTAGTGTCCGGATTATTCACTAACTTCATTTATTTCTAACACATCCTTTTGATAAATTACGATCTTAACCATTCATATTAGTAATTGACTGCATGTATCTCATCTTTTGTGCAAACTGTTTGCGAGTACTTTTCGAAGTACTCACTGGCTTGTTGATGTGGCCACATATGGATGAAGGAGACCTCATGGTTGAAGAGTTCGATAGCGAGTCCGATGTCTAGAGGAGTCCCAGTCAGTCTTGCGATCCTGGAGTCTTCCGCTGTATTATTTCACCGCTTCCGCCACCATGAATAAATCGTCAAGCCTCACTCTGATGCTTGGCACGTAGTAGTACTTGTCATGTCACATTACTCTGATGTGACGTGCCACTTTTATTACGAGCAGTAGAGCTATCCCATTACCACTGTAACATACTCGTCTGTGTGACTTGGATATGTTGTAATAAATTGTAGAGCAATGTCTGCTCTCCCTGTTTAATATTAAGTACTACTGGTTTTTTGTATCAAGATGAGTCTATCAGTGGGAAATATTTTTCTACACTCGAGATGCACATGGATGATTTCCAATAAATTATTTTATTTGGAAACCAGTCGTGACAACCTTGGTATCAGAGCCAGGTCGACTATAGGAAACCCCTACACACGATCGCTAACCGGATTAGTTGTTTATATTTTTCTGCTTGTTGTAGATATTTTGTATTAGTCAACATATATTTATGTTATGACTATATGAAATTGGTGTAGATGAATGGTAGTGGTTGCCCGCCTCACATGTTCGCCAACGAGCCGACGGGATTTTCGCGACTTCTTTCCATCATTGCCAAGATCGCGATTGGACCGAGGACTCGCACCGAGTACATGTTCTACCGCCACAAGATCAGCGAGTCCCTGACTATGCATCACGCGTCGGTGCATTTTATTGGCGGGCGACCAGAGGCCCGTCGTCTTCGTTTTGTTGGGAGAGCCTTGCCTATGGAGAGGCAGGCTATTCAGATGGCAGCTAGGGAGGCGATTGCCCGTCTTCGGGACACCCTCCGAGTGATGAAGACTCGTCCTTATCGCTACGTGCCTTTCCACGTGTCATACACCAGTCACTATGCTTTTGCCTGCCCCAGAGGAGAGGAAGACAATGCTATTGGGATGCTCGTGCAGTACCTCATAGACTTGGTGTCACACTTTGATGGCTTAGTGTATGACTTGGTGGCTCCTCGCATGGAGAGCCTTCCTCGTCCTCACAACAGGACTGAGCTCCTTCGTCCCACACCACCTCGGCAATGCCCATCTTCTTCGGCCTCATGCACTCAGCGAGCTCAACTTCGCCGTCAGCTGCCTTCAATCGAAGAGTTCAATCAAGTCATTGCTCCTACCCCCATTAGAGTTGTTATGCCTGCTAGTCTAGTTCGTGCTTCGCCATCTCGTACAGTCCGCCTAGAGCCCGTGCTAGAGGAAGTGGACGCCCCAGCTCCTCATGTGGGACTATCCCTGGGACAACCAATCCAGTTCCCTTACGACTCCACCTAGAGATGGTGCACGAGATTGCCAGTATGCTTATGTGATATGTAAGATATGTATGATGATGTGCTCCTAGATTGAAGGCAAGTAGTCATGTTGCGTCATGTAGGACCAAGAGAAGTGCACTAGCTTAAATAACATGTCACGCATATGAGAGTACGACCTGAGTGATATGTATAATTGTGTGCGATGTAAGATGTACCGCAGTCGTTCTCCGAACGCGGCGGTAAATTTATGAAAAGACTTCTCATAGTGTTTCGTTGGATAAATTTTTTAAATTTTATTCTCCCTTGAACTTGAATTTCCCATTTTTTTTTTGCGACATTAACCCAGGTTTGAGAAAATGAGCCGTCCCTGGACATGCTCCATGCCAAGAATGCAGGGAGAAAATCAATCTGTTGAGACAGGGAATGATTACACTCAAGGACAGTCAAGCCGACACGAGAGCGACCCATCATTTTCGAAGGTTTGTCGTCTGTATGAGTAGAGCCAGCAACAGCATCACGAGATGATGAACCAACTAATTAATATGGGGAATCAACGTGGACCACACCCACAACACTCCAGATTGGCTGAATTATAAAAGACACGTCCGCCAACTTTTTCGCACACCGTCAAACCTATGGAAGTAGATGACTGGCACTCTCTGGCAATAGCTAGACGAATGCTGATGACAACAAACCTTCCCCTGCAACGGCACCAGAAGAATGCTGCTAGCACTCTCTGGCAATCGAAACTAGACGAATGTTGTTGACAGCCCACCAGCGCGTGGGATCTAGCAGTTTTCGAGGGTAGAGTATTCGACCCAAACTTGTTGGTTAGCCAGACAGGAGGTGAGAGAATACTCTCGAGTATTAGAAGCTGAATTTGTCAGTTTCAACTGCACCTGAAAGATTAGTATCTGCAAGAAAAGTAGTAACAGCAAAGTAGTATGATAACAATAGTGTCAGAAACGATCTATTGACGGCACACTATTCCTAAGGATTGTATCAATGGCGCCAAGTTGCCTCGTTGATGGAAATTATCAGTTCCCGTCAACGACCAGCGAACCAAAATTGTAGCAGGTAGCAACAGTGTAACGAGCAATAGCAGTGGCAAGGAACAGCAGTAGTGACAGCAGTAGCAAGTAGCAACAGTAGCAGGAGAGAAAGACAAGTAACAGCGGTAGCAACAGTAGTAACAGCAGCAGAGCAAGACAAGTAACAGCAGTAGCAACAGTAGTAACAGCAGAAGTGGGACAAACTCGTAGGCAATGCGTCAGTGATTTGTTTGGATGATATTCATCATGCAACAGTTATAACATGGAGAGATATATGGCTAGCTCCCGTTAGTCAATGTGATGTAGGCATGCATTCCGTGTTTCGTCATACGTGCTGAAGGAAAAGAACTTGCATGACATCTATTGTCCATCCCTCCCGTGGCAGCGGGGTCCAAAAGGAAACTACGGGATATTAAGGTTCTCCTTTTAATAAAGAACCGGACCAACGCATTAGCACTTGGTGAACACATGAACTCCTCAAACTATGGTCATCATCGGGAGTGGTTCCGGTTATTGTCACTCCGGGGTTGCCGGATCATAACACATAGTAGGTAACTACAACTTGCAAGATCGGATCTAAAACACACATATATTGGTGACAACATAATAATTTCAGATCTGAAATCATGGCACTCGGGCCCTAGTGACAAGCATTAAGCATGGCAAAGCAGTAGCAACATCAATCTCAGAACATAGTGGATACTAGGGATCAATCACCATCAAAACTAACTTGATTACATGATAGATCTCATCCTACTCATCACCGCCCAGCGAGCTGGAGCGACCCAAGATCATGCGGGTACACACTCAGTACATCAATGTATATATCAAGAGTTCAATCACACAGCTTTATTAATCGAAATCTCATAACGAGTACTTTATTACAATAATGAATTACAATAAAGTGGTTGAATGCCATCTCATGAGATATCTAATGAAGACTAGTGGAAGCATCAGGTAGACGAGTCCATCCGACTCCAGGGCATGTCGTTGAGCGTAGATCGTAGCCTCACTCCTGGGCGGAAAATTACTCTGCAACATGATACGTTGCAGCCGTGTAGGTCAGCATATGGAATATGCCGGCAAGTCATCAAAGAGAGGGGTAAAATAATAACCAACTATCTCTACATGCATATTTGGCAGGTGGGGATATAACTTTTTCATAAAGCCAATTTTCTCCTACAACAAGAGGGGCTGAAAGCAAAATATTACTACATTGTTTGTTGTTAACGAGATGGTTCCGCAAACCAATTCTCGTACCCGAGTTGTTGTTAATTCCCACATCATTATTAAGTTGTGTCGAGAGTTCAGGGAAATTTCAATGCCTTCGGCTCAAGTTGTCCATGACCGTGGACACGGCTAATCGATTAGGTTGGGCACTCTACAGAGTTTTGCACACGTTGCCCACAAGATTTGATCGCCTCCGAGTATGTCCTCGCACTTGAGGGTGTTTGAAGACCGGATGATCAAAACATGGTCTTTCAACGGGTCCCTGTGAATCCCTGTCGGTGCCCATCAGTTCCTACCGTTCTTCTACATCTGCTAGCACCGCGTGTCCAGAGTCGCCGCATTGTCCAACCAAGCCATAGCCCATAATGACTTGTGGCTATGCAGGTAAGCCTTGGGTCTTGAAGCCTTTGTCCGTCTCTTCGAGCCTGGGTGAAGCTTTCCGCAAGATATCATGGCCGTCTCCAGCATCCCGGGGTCGTCCACTGGTTTCTCCAGGGAGCCCGTCAAACCGTCCTTCACCCAGAGTTGCATTTCTTCACGGGGTCTTGAAAATCTTGTCTTAACCGGTCTTGGTTATTTAATCATCCTCGCATCACTCGTGTTATGCACTCAACCAAATTCCCATCTACTCAAGCATAGCCATATGAAATTGTCGTCCCGGGCCAAGTATCAGGGTTGTTGTGTGCCTACCACATGATACTACAACCTATACTAAAATTTCTAAGTACCTACGCAGCATGCAATTTCGGCAAAGAAAGGTGAAACTACCATGCATAGAAAAACATAGGAGATAGTATGATCAAAATGACTTGCCTTGATGATAGTTGTCTTGATCGTGCGCTTCTAAGTAACAAGCTTCGCACTCCGGGTGATCTACCGATACAAACAAATACACACCATAAGCACTACAATCATCAAAAGTAAAATAACATCACAAGTATAAAGTAGCTATGGCCTAAGTGAAAGAATTCACTACACCTCACTAAGGCAGAAATTGTTTCTGTTAAAACCCCAAGTAAAAAATATTTAAAAAATATATTTGAAACTTATACCACACTAAGATATAATCACTAGGAAGCAGTAGCAAAAAGAATCAAATAAAAATCATTGTTTAAACTCCTGGAATAAGCAAAACAAGGTTTAAACTAAATCTGATCTAATTCAAACAAGGTTTAAACAAGAATCAACCTCATTGGATCTCTAGATCAAAAGTTATGAGCCAAACAAAATTAGAACTCTCTCTGTTTTTGAATTAAAACTGAAAAACAGAATAAGCTAACTAGTGAACGGGAGGGGGGTACGTGTCAGCTCCTGATTCGTTAAGGGGTGTGTGTTGCGGGGATAACCAGCAAACGGCCGGTATGTAAGCAGAAGCGCCGGCTAACTAATAAGTAAATAAAAACCATTTTGGTTTTTGATTAAAAACCGAAGGGGTATCTCATCATCTAATCTCACCCGTACAACTACGATCGGACGGCTACGAAGAGGGGGGGACTCACAGGGGGCCTGGCTCAACTCCGGCGAGGTCCGAGGTAGGGTGGAGTCGGGGTCGTCGCTCCGGCGGGTCTCAGCGGCGTCCGAGGGATGGAGGAGACGGCGGCGCGTCTCCCGCGTCCAGAGGTGGCATCGACGAGGTGAGTCGTGGCCGAGGAGAGCAGCAGGGGAGCCCGGGGCTTCGGTGAGGAGCCGTACTCCGGCGAGGTGGTTGCGGTGGCGTGGGGCAGGGGGCTTCGGGTCTGGAGAGGGGAACGGGGTGCCGAGGGGCAGGGGGGTTTATATAGGGGCCGGGGTGGTGCAAAGGAGGAAAGGAATCGGAGTTCGGGGCGGCGCCGACAAGGTATGGTAGGTGCGGGTCGGGGAAGGAAAGAGAGGGAGAGAGGTAGGGGGTGACCGGGGAAAGGGAGGGCTCGGCCAGGTGGGCCCAAGCGGCAGCGAGAGAGAGGGGAGGGGCGCGGGATCGGTGGCCGATCCGTAGCGGGATCGGATCCCGGACCTCAGGGGATCTGGCCCAGATCTGGTTATAAAGCGCGTGAGCGCTTTCCAATAAAAAAGATTCCATTTTTTTTCTATTTTTTTAAAAAACAGAAAGTAAAAAAAATGAAAAGGGAATAAAATAAATTCCAAATATAGGGGTATTATATACCAAAATTTTCAGAAAAAAAATTCCTACTCGTTTAACATTTTTCCAAGACCAGAATAAAAACTTTTTAAAAATGTTTTTTCAGAAAAACCTCTAAAGGCTTTATTTTCTTTTTGCAATTATTTTCTCCATAAAACTCTGGTTTTTCTTGGCTCAAATATTTTCAAAAGTGCCCCTGATTTTGGAGGGTCATATTCCTCCTCTCTTTCTTGCTTGCAAGAATTATTCCCCGGCATTTCTCGTGTGAAGAAAAAATAGAAATGCAAAAGCAAAAGTCGAAAGAATTCAAATGCATACTTTATTTCAATCAATATGCATAGATGCTTAGCTACAATGTAAAACATCCCAAATTAGGAAATTTGGGATGTTACAAACCTACCCACCTTAAGATGAATCTCGCCCTCGAGATTCGGGTTGGCTAGAAAATAGGTGCGGGTGGTCTCGACGAAGATCCTCTTCTCGTTCCCAGGTGGCTTCTTCGTCGGTGTGGTGGCTCCACAACACCTTGAAGAACTTGATGATCTTGCTGCGGGTAACTGTGTTGGCAGTCTCGAGAATCATGACGGGTTTCTCCTCATACGTCAGATCACTGTCAAGCTGTATGGATTCTAGGGGCACTGTATCTCTCAACGGAACATCAGCCATCTCAGCGTGGCATTTCTTCAACTGGGAAACATGGAAGACATCATGAACTCCGGACAATCCTTCTGGCAGTTCCAGTTTATATGCAACTTCGCCTCTACGTTCAAGAATTTTGTAGGGGCCAATGAATCGGGGTGCTTACTTTCCTTTCACACCAAATCTCTTGATTCCTCGAAGCGGAGAAACCCGAAGATATCCTCGGTCTCCCACGTCGTATGTTACTTCCTTGCATTTGCTGTCGGCATAACTTTTCTGCCTGGACTGAGCTATCTTGAGTCGGTCACGAATCAGCTTGACCTTCTCTTCAGAATCTCAGATAAGGTCGGGACCAAAAAGTTGTCGCTCTCCAACTCCATCCTACATCAACGGTGTTCTGCACCTCCTTCCGTATAGAGCTTCGAAAGGGGCCATCTTCAGACTGGTCTGATAGCTGTTGTTGTATGAGAACTCGGCATAAGGCAAATTGTCATCCCAACTAGACCCGTAGTCTAGTGCACAAGCTCTCAACATGTCCTCCAGAATCTGATTGACTCTCTCGGTCTGTCCATCTGTCTGTGGGTGAAAAGCTGTATTGAACTCCAATCTCGTTCCCAAGGTTTCATGCAGTTGGTGCCAAAATTTTGATGTGAACTGAGTCCCTCTATCTGACACAATACTCTTTGGTACTCCATGCAGACATACGATCCTGGTCATATATATCTTGGCCAGCTTGGCACTCGTGTAAGTAGTCTTCACAGGAATGAAGTGAGCTACCTTGGTCAAACGATCGACCACAACCCAAATAGAATCATAGCCAAAACGGGTCCTGGGTAATCCTGTGATGAAGTCCATACCAAGCTTTTCCCATTTCCACTAGGGTATCGCCAGAGGTTGAAGCAAACCTGCTGGCTTCTGATGCTCGACTTTTACTCGCTGACAAACATCGCATATTGCTACAAACTCGGCAATGTATTTCTTCATTCCTTTCCACCAGAAACTTTCTTTCAGATCCAGATACATCTTGGTGTTGCCGAGGTGTATTGAGTACGGGGAATCATGGGCCTCCTGAAGTATCAACTTCCTGAGTTCGGGATCATTGAGCACATAAATGCGATCCTCAAACCATAAAGTTCCGTGTTCATCCTCACGAAAACCTTTAGCCTTCCCGTCTTTCATTTTCTGCTTAATCTCAGCTATCTCCTTGTATGATTTCTGTGCTTCGCGGATATTTTCTGTCAAAGTGGACTGAATTTCTAGTGTGGCAACAAATCCTCTTGGAACTATTTCCAATTTGAGCTCTCGGAGGTCATCGGCTAACTCCTGGGATAACTCTCCTGCTATGAGTGTGTTCACATAACTCTTGCGGCTCAACGCATCGGCAAAAACATTTGCCTTGCCTGGGTGATAATGCAATCTCATGTCATAGTCCTTGATCAATTCTAACCATCGCCTCTGTCTGAGGTTCAACTCCTTCTGCGTGAATATATATTTCAGGCTCTTGTGATCAGTGTAAACATCACAACTATTTCTGATCAGGAAATGTCTCCAGGTCTTGAGAGCGTGCACTACGGCTGCTAGCTCCAAGTAATGTGTGGCATAATTCAACTCATGGGGCCTGAGCTATCGGGATGCATAGGCTACAACTTTACCTTCTTGCATGAGCACTCCTCCGAGTCCTTCACGAGAAGCGTCACAGTAAACCTGGAAATCCTTCCGAATGTTCGGCAATATCAGCACTGGGCTGTAACCAGACGTTTCTTCAACTCTTGAAAACTGGTTTCACATTCCTCATTCCAAACATACTTGGACTCCTTCTTCAAAAACTCTGTCATGGGCTTGGCGATCTTTGAGAAATTCTCAATGAACCTCCGGTAATATCCGGCAAGTCCGAGGAAACTGCGGATCTCCTTGACTGACGTGGGTGCTACCCATTCGGTGACTGCTGCGACCTTGGCAGGGTCCACTGCTATTGCTTCTCCTAAGATGACGTGTCCGAGGAATCCGACTTCCTTCAACCAAAACTCACATTTGCTAAACTTTGCATACAACTTATGCTCTCGAAGTTTCTCCACAACTAGACGCAGATGTTCCTTGTGTTCCTCCTCGTTCTTGGAGAATATCAGTATGTCATCGATGAACACCACGACAAACTTGTCCAAGTATTCCATAAATACCTTGTTCATCAGATTCATAAAATATGCCGGAGCATTAGTCAGTCCAAATGACATGACCGTGTACTCATACAAGCCGTACCGAGTGGTGAAGGCTGTCTTGGGTATATCCTGTTCACGAATCTTCAGCTGATGATACCCGGATCGAAGATCGATCTTGGAGAATATTCGGGCTCCAACTAACTGGTCAAACAGATCATTGATCATCGGCAAGGGGTACTTGTTCTTGATGGTCACCTCGTTCAATGCACGATAATCGACAACCATTCTCAAGGACTTATCCTTCTTTTCAACCAAGAGCATTGGGGCTCCCCAAGGTGAAGAACTTGGGCGAATATACCCTTTGTCCAACAACTCCTTAATTTGTTTCTTGATTTCTACCAAGTCATTTGCGGGCATCCGATAGGGTCTCTTGGATATCGGGGCTGTTCCGGGTAATAGCTCAATGAGGAACTCAATCTCTCTATCAGGTGGCATGCCCGACAATTCCTCCGGAAATACATCTGGGTATTCCTGTACAATCGGTACTTCCTCCTGGACTACTCCCGTGAGAGAGTTTACTTGTTTACTCCGTGTCGGGCGCTGAGACACGTACTTAATCCGCTTTTGCTCGGGGTGGTGAGCAAAATAGACTTAAGGGCACAATCAATATTCCCTTCATACTTGGCCAACCAATCCATGTCTAGGATTACATCCAATCCCTGGGAATCTAATACGATGAGGTCGGTGGGAAAATTATGGTTCCCGATGTTGAGACTCAAAGCATGGCATCCTATCCCGGCTGTCATCATGCCTCCTTGGGAACTGACCTTAATAGGCTGGCTGAGGGTTCTAGTTGGCAAACTATACTTTTCCACAACTACCCTTGATATGAATGAATGCGTTGCACCGGAATCAAAAAGTACCAATACTGGACGTGAATTTAGCAAAAACTTACCAACCACAGTACCTCTTCAACATCAATGTGATTCACCTGAGCTCGAGGAAAAGGATTGGGCTTCTTTGCTGCAGAGTTGTCGTTGTCGTTTCCATTTCCCTGCTTGTTCTGGGGACATTCAGTGGCATAGTGTCCCGTCTTCTGACACTTGAAGCAGGTGATGTGATTCAGATCCTTCTGAGCTGGAGTTGAATGATGCTGAGTGCCAATACCGCCATTCTTGAAGTTGTTGTTGTTGCAGTGGTTCCCATTTCCTCCATGGTTGTGCACAGGGTGGCTATGCTGGACGTGTCCTCCAAACTTACCAGATCCAGTCCCGGTATTCCCTGAATAGGGGGTGTAGCGAGGCTTCTGCTGAGTGCCAGAGTTGAACTTTCCATTGCCATACTTCCGCTTGCGGTTCTCCATCTGCTGATGCTTCCCCTCCAAGATGAGGGCCTTATCTACCAGCTCCTGGTAGTTGTTGAAGTTGGCTACGGTCAGCTGAATGCTCAGCTCATCATTGAGTCCCTCCAAGAACTTTTCCTGCTTGGCCGCATCATCGGCCACATCTCCAGGTGCATAACGGGCGAGCATGCTGAATTCATCGACATACTGAGCCACAGAGCGATTTCCCTGGCGTAAGTTGCGAAAATCACGCTTCTTCAGACTCATTGCACCAGCTGAGACATGTGCGGTGCGGAAGGCTTGCTTGAACTGCTCCCAAGTGACTCCAGCAATGGGGTATGTGGTGGTGTAGTTCTCCCACCATGCAGCTGCAGGGCCTTCAAGTTGATGCGCGGCAAAGTGCACCTTCTCAGCTTCAGTACAACCAGTAGTGATAAGTTCCCGCTCCATCTTGCGGAGCCAATCATCTGCCACAATGGGCTCAATGCTGCTGGAGAAAGTCGGAGGGTTCAACCTCAGGAAACGGGTGAGATTGTTGGCCTGGGGTGGATGATGGTTGTTGTTATTATTCTGGTTCTGGATGATCAGCTGCATCAGGGTATTCTATTGCTGAATCAACTCGGTGAGTTCCGGCGGAAAGTTGGAAGTAGGGGCATGTCTCGGAGGCATCTGATGTTTGTAGAGGGGTGAGATTAGCATAGAACAATGGTCTAAAGAGTAATTACACTACCCATATGAAATGCAACAAACAAGTATCACACCACACATTTTATTCAATACCATCACAAAAGGTTCACACACGGGGATACAAAATTCGATAACCTAAACATCGGCCTAAACGTTTAACGATAAGATAAATTTGGTGGTCTAGTCTAAGTGTCCTCCTCAGAAAAGCATGGTGGTGGGTCCTTTGGTGGAGCTTTCTTCATAGTCCTCGTCGTTGCTGATCAAGGGGGCTACGTCTCCTTCGGGATGAAGGTTCTCGCCCATGTCCAGTTCCTCCTCTAGGTATGCAACTCGAGTCTTCGGCTTCTCGATCCTCTCCAGAAAGTCCTTCACCTCCAATTCGTGCTCATAGTGGGCTTCCCGGGCTGCTTCTTCGAGTTCGAGTTCGTGGAGCGACAGTTGCTTGATCTTCCTGGCGTCCTTGATCACACGATGCTCCAGAGTCCCGCTGTGCTTCTCCAAGGTCTGGGCATAGGACAGGAGAGCGTCCTTGGTCTTGCTTGAGATGAGTTCTCCATCTTATCCTCTCCAGGATACCGTGAATAGGTCCGGTGAAATAGGGCAGCCTCTTTACACTTCCTTGATACGTCCGAGTGCACAATGGACCGCCATGTCCCTTTCGAGAATCCAGTTGGGTGCGATGAACTTGAAGTCCACAGGCTCAGTGCGCGGCTCGAATGTCCTTCGAGGAACGTGCACCTCAATCCTGTAACGTGAATCCTCTAGGTAAGACGAAGTAGGCTTCCCTGTGATAGTCGGCAGAGCAATCCTCAAGTCCTTGGTGATCTGTATCAGTTCCTTTCCGAAAGGCATAGTGGCGTCGGGCTGGCAAAACTCCGTGAACTTAACGGGGATGAAGGTGGCCATCTAAAACATTGGAAAATCGGAGAGAAGTCAGAAATGATCAGAAGAGGAAATAGAGAATTTACAGACATAAGAAAATAGTTTTCTTCCTAAGGCTTTTCCATTCCTAGAGGTTAAGTCCTACGGTCAGCGTGTGCTCTGATACCATTTATGTAGCGACCCGACTCAATATGAGTCAAGCCTCTGGTGTTTCCGTACCATCCCAAGATCATGCTGGTACACACTCAGTACATCAATGTATATATCAAGAGTTCAATCACACAGCTTTAATAATCGAAATCTCATGACGAGTACTTTATTACAATAATGAATTACAATAAAGTTGTTGAAGGCCATCTCATGAGATATCTAACGAAGACTAGCGGAAGCATCAGGTAGACGAGTCCATCCGACTCCAGTGCATGTCGTTGAGCGTAGATCGTAGCCTCACTCCTGGTCGGAAAAGCACTCTGCAACATGATACGTTGCAGTCGTGTAGGTCAGCATAAGGAATATGCCGGCAAGTCATCAAAGAGAGGGGTAAAATAATAACCAAGTATCTCTACATGCATATTTGGCAGGTGGGGCTATAAGTTTTGCATAAAGCCAATTTTCTCCTACAACAAGAGGGGCTGAAAGCAAAATATTACTACATTGTTTGTTGTTAACGAGATGGTTTCTCCAACCAATTCTCGTACCCGAGTTGTTGTTAATTCCCACATCATTATTAAGTTGTGTCGAGAGTTCAGGGAAATTTCAATGCCTTCGGCTCAAGTTGTCCATGACCGTGGACACGGCTAATCGATTAGGTTGGGCACTCTGCAGAGTTTTGCACACGTTCCCCACAAGATTTGATCGCCTCCGAGTATGTCCTCGCACTTCAGGGTGTTTGAAGACCGGATGATCAAAACATGGTCTTCCAACGGGTCCCTGTGAATCCCTATCCGTGCCCATCCATTCCTACCGTTCTTCTACATCTGCTAGCACCGCCTGTCCAGAGTCGCCGCGTTGTCCAACCAAGCTAGAGCCCATAATGACTCGTGGCTGTGTAGGTAAGCCTTGGGTCTTGAAGCCCATAAGGTATGGTAGGTGCGGGTCGGGGAAGGAAAGAGAGGGAGAGAGGTAGGGGGTGACCGGGGAAGGGGACGGCTCGGCCAGGTGGGCCCCAGCGGCAGCGAGAGAGAGGGGAGGGGCGCGGGATCGGTGGCCGATCCGTAGCGGGCTCGGATCCCGGGCCTCAGGGGATCTGGCCCAAATCTAGTTATAAAGCGCGTGAGCGCTTTCCAATAAAAAAAAGATTCCATTTTTTCTATTTTTTAAAAAAACAGAAAGTAAAAAAAGTGAAAAGGGAATAAAATAAATTCCAAACATAGGGGTATTATATACCTAAATTTTCAGAAAAAAATTCCTACTCGTTTAACATTTTTCCAAGACCAAAATAAAAACTTTTTAGAAATGTTTTCTGAGAAAAACCTCTAAAGGCTTTATTTTCTTTTTGCAATTATTTTCTCCATAAAACTCTGGTTTTTCTTGGCTCAAATATTTTCAAAAGTGCCCCTCATTTTGGAGAGTCATATTCCTCCTCTCTTTCTTGCTTGCAAGAATTATTCCCCGACATTTCTTGTGTGAAGAAAAAATAGAAATGCAAAAGCAAAAGTCGAAAGAATTCAAATGCAAACTTTATTTCAATCAATATGCATAGATGCTTAGCTACAATGTAAAACATTCCAAATTAGGAAATTTGGGATGTTACACGAGCCTACGAATAGATTACTCACGAACGACGAAGAGCTTCAAGGAATTAGAGAGGGAATAAAGTTGATAATGACGATGGCGACGATTTCCCCTCTCCGGAGCCCAAGACGGACTCCAGATGTGCCCTCCAGATGAAGAACAGGTGGTGGCGGTGGCTCCGTATCGTAAACACGACGAAAACTTCTCTCCTTTTATTTTTCTAGGACGAAAGGGAACTTATAGACCTAAGGTTGGGGGCGGCAGAGCCGTGTAGGCCCCACAAGCCTACCCACTGCCACCACGGGGGTGGTGGCGGAGCCAGGGCTTGTGGCCCACTGGCCAACCCCCTCAGGTGGAACTTGGCATAGGTATTTTTCTTATTTTCCAAAACTGCTCCCCGTAAATTTTTAGGACTTTTGGAGAACTTTGATTTCTGCACAAAAATAACACCAAGGCAATTGTGCTGAAAACAGCGTCAGTCCTGGTTAGTTCCATTCAAATCATGCAAATTAGAGTCCAAAACAAGGGCAAAAGAGTTTGGAAAAGTAGATATGATGGAGACGTATTAGCAGACGATTGGTTATGTGACATTGAGAGGAAGCTTACCATTGCGCAATGTCCCGACCATGATAAAGTACTCTACACACCTCACTATCTGACTGGAGTCGCTGCCTCGTGGTTGGAAAATATCCTCCGCGTACATCCTTACGAGAACAACATCACGTGGGCTGAATTCAAGGAGAGTTTTCATAGGGCACACATTCCCAACAGCGTCATGAAAATCAAGAAGAGGGAATTCAAAGACCTCAAACAAAGGAGTTCCACTGTAATGGAACATCTGGACCAGTATAATCAGTTATCCCGATATGCAAGTGAAGATTATAAGACAGAAGAGAAAAGAATGGAGAAATTCCTGGATGGACTCGCTCCGGCTTTAAAATGTCAGCTAGTCGTTCACACACTTCCAGACTTCAAAACATTTGTGGACAAGGCCAACATGCTGGAGGCCGAACGTTGCAGCTTGGATGACATTCGTAGACACCGGCATAACAACTCGATACCAACGCGCAACATCAAGCACAAGACGGAGGACACAAAGAATCAAAATCCTCGTACTCCAACGTGAACAACCAAAGTCAAGACCCACTTTTATGCGAGGAACAAGGATTTTACTCCCCACCCTGGTATCACATGTTTCGCCTGTGGAGAGGCTGGACACTTCGCCCGACAGTGCCCAAAGGCCGGGAATGGTCCAACTAAAACCAACCCTTCCAGCTTTGACCTAGCACCAAAGCCCAACAACTTCAACCCCAACAAGAATCACAGGAAGGGTCACGTGAATCTTGTGGCCAAAGAAGATGCTATGAACGCGCCAGAAATAGTGCTCGGTAAGTTTCGTGTCAACAAAATTCCTGCCATGGGTTTGTTTGATTCTGGAGCTTCCCTTCCGCTCATTTCGAAAATTTTTGTTTCAAAACACAACTTTTTTAACCCTCCCCTTGGAAAATTCGATGACCATCAAGTCCCCGGGAGTACAATAGATTACACAAAAATATTGCAAGAATGTTACTATTGAGATCGAAGACTTGCCGTTTTGGGCAAATCTCATTGTGAGCAAAAGCAACAATGTGGACGTTATTCTAGGAATGGACTGGCTAAATACCAACAAGGCAGTTATTGACTACTTCAAAGGAATGGTCATACTCACGCACCATCATGGTAAAAGAGTAAAAGTTGCAGCCTTAGAAAAGGAGAAGTCAAACCAAGCACGACTAAATCAGATGGAAGCTATTGAGCTAAAGGACGTCCAAGTGGTATGTGAATTTTCGGACGTATTTCTTGACGAACTTCCAGGCATGTCACCAGACCGAGAAATAGAATCTGTCATTGAACTTGCACCTGGTACCACCCCGATATACAAAAAGCTGTACCGCATGGCACCTATTGAGTTAGTCGAACTCAAGAAGCAAATAAAAGAGCTGTTGGACAAAGGATACATCAGACCCAGCTCTTTTCCCTGGTGATTACCAGTATTATTTGCCAAAAAGAGAGATGAGACACTAAGACTTTGCATCGATTATCGAGCCCTCAACATGGCCACCATCAAGAACAAGTATCCACTACCCAGGATAAATGATTTGTTTGATTAGTTAGCACAAGCAAAGGTATTCTCAAAGATAAATTTGCGGTCAAGGTATCATCATCTTAAGATACGTTCTAAAGACATTCCGAAGACAACATTTACGTCACAATACAGATTGTATGAGTTTACGGTAATACCTTTCGGCCTAACAAACGCACCAGCTTACTTCGTGCATTTAATGAATAAGGTATTCATGAAGTACATGGATAAGTTTGTCGTAGTTTTCATCGATGACGTACTTGTCTACTCCAAGAACCCCAAAGACCATGCGGAACACCTAAGAATTGTGTTGGAAGAACTACATAAACATCAATTGTATGCCAAGTTCAGCAAATGTGAGTTTTGGCTGAAGCAAGTTGGATTTTTGGGACATGTAATGACACAAGACGGCATAGTTGTGGATCCTGAGAAGGTTAAGGCTATAAGTGAATGGCCGCAACCAACCAACGTGATATACATCCGAAGTTTCCTCGGAATAGAGGGATACTACCGGAGATTTATTGAAAAAATTCCATTGTTGCCAAGCCCATGGCCAAGCTACTCAAAAGGGAAAAGAAGTTTGAATGGACTGAAGCATGTGAGAATAGTTTCCAAGAGCTGAAGAAGAGACTGACCATGACACCAGTGTTGATTGTTCCAAACTTAAACAAAAAATTTGAAGTATAATGTGACGTCTCAAGGAAAGGCCTTGGATGCGTACTTATGCAGGAAGGGAAGGTCGTGGCTTACGCCTCACGACAACTACGGCGACACGAAGAAAATTACCCCACTCACGATTTGGAGTTGGCCGCCGTGATACACACTCTCAAGGAATGGAGGAATTTTCTGCTTGGAAATCACTTCGAAATATACACGGATCATAAGAGTCTCAAATATATCTTCATGCAGCTAGATCTCAATCAACGACAATGATGTTGGTTGGAATTAATTAAACATTATGATGTTGGCATTCAATACCATCCTGGTAAGGCTAACCTGGTAGCCGATGCTCTTAGCCGGAACCCCACCTCAGACAAGGGCCGTGTACCAAAGCTAAGACGTGAGATTGCGAAAGAGTTCACTCTGCTAAACCTGCTCCTCGTCCAGAAGGCACCGTGGCACAACTAGAAGTACAATCCACTCTAGACGAGAATATCAAGAAGGCTCAGAAGGAGCACCCCAGCATTTAAGGCATACATAAAAAGGTGAACCTTGGAAAAGCCCCCGAATTTATTATTGATGAACATGGGATATTGTGGTACAGAGACCGACCGTGCGTACCAGACCAAGAGGACCTCAAAGCTCAAATTTTTGAAGAAGCTCACAATGTGCCATACTCAATCCACCATGGAGGTACAAAAATGTTGAAGGATCTACACACAAAATATTGGTGGCACAGAATGAAACGAGATATTGCCTCTTTCATTGTCCGCTGTGATTCATGCCAACGAATCAAGGCGGAACACCAGAAGCCACTAGGACTGTTACAACCTATGAAGGTACCCGAGTGGAAGTGGGATGAGGTAGGCAGGGACTTCATTGTCATACTACCCCAGTCACGACACAAACACGATGCTATATGGGTTATCACACATCGACTCACAAAGGTGGCTCACTTCATTCCAGTAAAGACTACGTACTCCACTCAGAAGCTAGCAAAGTTATACCTCGCTCGTATTGTCTGCTTGCATGGGATACCTAAAACTATTGTATCCAATAGAGGCACCCAGTTTACATCAAGGTTTTGGGATTATTTGCAACAAGCTTTGGGAACCCAGTTAGTGTTCAACACAACATATCACCCTCAAACTGGAAGGCAGACCGAACGTGTAAATCGGATTCTCAGAGACATGCTGAGGGCTTGTGTGCTCACATATGGAAACAGTTAGGCGGACAGTTTGCCTTACGCTGAATTCTTGTACAACAACAGTTATCAGGCAAGCTTACAAATGTCAACTTTTGAAGCCTTATATGGAAGAAGATGTCATGCGCCTCTAAATTGGTCAAAAACCGGAGATAGCCATATCGTTAGCCCGCAACTGCTTCAAGAGGCACATTACAAGTAAAACTAATAAGGGGTAGACTCAAGACAACCCAAAGCCGTCAGTAGAGCTATTACGATTGAAAACATCGTGACGTCGGCTTCAACCCAAATGATTATGTATATCTAAATGTATCACCCATGAGAGGACTACAAAGGTTCAAGGTCAAGGGAAATCTTGTGCCCCGCTTCATCCGACCATTTCGCATAATTGCTGGAAGAGGCCAAGTTGCCTACTAACTGGATCTACCCGCGGAACTATCACACGTGCACGACGTGTTCCATATTTTTCAACTAAGGAAGTGTGTAAGGAACCCCGATCAACAGGTAGCCCACGACAGAATAGAAGTACATACAACCAGACCTATCCTATCAGGAACACCCCATGAGAATATTAGAGGAGGCAGAAAGGAGGACACAACAGAAGGTCACCAAACTATTCAGGGTACACTAGAGCAACCATTCTGAGGATGAGGCCACTTGGGAAAGAGGGGATTTCCTACACAAAGAGCAACTTCAACTTCTTGAGGACCGACTGAAATCTCGGGGACGAGATTTGTCTTAAAGGGGCAGTTGTTGTAACACCCAAAAAAATTAAATTTTATATCTTGATTTTTGAGCCATTTTTTATGGATTTTCAATTGGCTTTGATAAAAAACTTTGGAGCTCTTTGACAATCTCTTTAAGAGACCCTTTCAGAACTTTCTTTCTCAGCCTGCCTGGTTAAAAAAGTGATCTATTGACCTATTCTCTAAACGAATTGGTTTGGGAGAATATTTTATTCTTTTTCAAAACCTTGGAATTTATTCCTACAGGTTCAATTAATATATTTTTCAACTCAAGGTTTCCTTTTTCTCCATCCTGTTGTAGACCTATTTGCACTTCTACAACATCTAGGTCTTCATTTTTATTTATTTACCAAAACTTTAGATAGGTGGACCACCTTTCATAATTTATTTTCAATAAAAGAATTTTTTGTAATCAGTTTTGACCCTAGGAAATTTACAAAGGAACTCAATGATTCCTTTAAAGTTTTGGACCCAAACTCCTAACCTTAGAAGACCTGAGTACCCTCAACCTATTTCACCAAAAACTTTGGAGTCACAAGTTTGAAATTTTCAAATTTCATTTGACTCAAGTTTGCCCCAAAAGACTCTGTTTTTATTAAAAACTTGATGAAAACAGTTTCAAAAATTCTAAAAAATTGTGGACAGTCTTTTCACCTAGTGAGAGACCACCCCAAAAAATTTCAGCTCAAAATATTTTGTGCACGTGCCATTTTCATTTAATCAAACACCTAGCCTGCACTGTTGCTACTGTCAATCTCTGAAACTGATTCACTCAAAAATTCAGAGATTCAGTTCAGTGACAATCACCACAGTAGCGACGCAAGAGCCACTCGATCTTGCGCTCGAGCTTATCCACATGACGCGCATTCCCTTGGAAGCTTACTAGCGTCGGTGGTGAGCTTGCCGAGCCGACCAAGCTCTGGCAACAGCACGTGTAGCAGCTGCCACGGCCACCAGCGTCCCCTGCTGCAGCCCCGCATCGACCGACACCGGCCCTCACACCTAAAGCCGCCACGTGTACGTGGACCCAGCTCGCGCTGCAATTGCCGACGCCACGCACCGGGCAGCATACAACACGAACTTTGCTGCCGTAGTGCACACCAAGCACCGCTCCGTCGACCCAAGTCCTCCGTTGATGACCGATCTCCTTTAGGCCAAAAATGGATTCCCCTCGATAAGTAGGTATGAGCCGAAACATCTAACCACCTGCCTAACCCCCTAGATCACCAGAATTTCTCGCCGGAGTTAAGATCCGCGACACCTCTCTCCAGCATCTATAAATAGGGCCCACTCCGAGCTGCCGAACCCATCACTCACCTCAGCACACTCCACCCCCACTCCGAAGCCAGAGGAGGGCCTCGGACGGGCCTTCTTCGCCAGCTCCGGCCACCCCGATCCGCTTCGGGTTCCGGTTGGATTTGAGCAAGGTGAGCATAGGTAGGATCCCCTGAGGAGTTCAGAAGCTTCCTGGCGACATCCTCATCCTGAGCTCCCCTTTGATTTGATCGCAGGTGAGTCCCTCGGTGAGTTCCGGAGGTGTCCGAAGCTGTCGTCCATCGGAGCAAGGTCGCCGTCAACGTAGAGCCCCCCTTCGACCCCATCCACCTCTCACCGATGCACAGGAACACGGTGAGTGCGTAGGTGTCATTGGTTGGCTCTCTACCTACGTCAATCGCCGCCGGCGATCACCGCATTGCCTCTCGCGCCGGTGGATTCGAACCTGACACGGTGGACCCCCTTGTTAGGGTTTTGTTTTTTTGAAACGTATTCCCTGGAATGCGCCTTCTCCAAGAGGCGCCTTCGAATCTAGTTAACGTATTCTCTTTCTGGTGCTTTGAGTTTCTCAAACTAGCCCCTGGACAAATTTTGTTTCATTACAAATCAGTCCTTGAACTTGTTTTTCTTATAACTATTAAACGACAACAACTTTTGAATTGATTCTTTTTGCAAAATCTTGCTTTGAGGGTCGAGTTTATTTTAAGATTTATTTATAAATTATTTGGATCCAGTATCTAGGTCTAAACTCTTACAACAGTACATGTTATATGACATAGATTCCGATGAAGGAAACACCGACGTTAACTTCATCGAGCTTGATCCCGACTACGTGGAACCAGGCAAGCATGTTTGAACTTCTGATGTGTTGTTTGCTCACTAAAAAAATTAATATTCATCCATTGAATTATTCAAGCATGTTGCATATCTTATAAGAAATGTTAAAAAAACATTACTATGGCAAGTGATGGTTGTGAGAATTCGTGGATAACCTAGTCACGCGGAAGGTGATAGGTTATGGCCTGGTCATGCAAGTGCATAATTGTAATGGTAAGAAAGTGATAGCTCCAATATCGACCTAGATCGAGTCTTGTCCGTGTCTTACTTTCTTTATCGTGCTACCACAGTTTCCTGAATAAGGATTCAATATAGTCGGTCGTAGGCCTATTATCAGTCACACACCAAGTAGAGGGGCCGGGATGAAGGTATCCATGGGCTTGGACTCAATCCAGTCATCCGGTCAGGGGGCATTTGTGTTTCTGGTCTGGGAACAAGAGGGAGGGCACTCCCTTGTAGCGCGCGGTATAAATTTGATCCCATGCTAGTCAAGGTTAGAGCCTCCCCGTCTTATGGTCTTGCCCTAGCAGCGTAGTCCGGGTGGAGCCGGGCTTCGCGAGGTAAAATGGGTGTGTGTTGGTTCTGAGTGTGTGCTTCTAAAATACCGTACGCGGGATTAGTCATATGGGCTATCGGAACCCGTGAGCTATGGGTAAAGAGTACACCCTCTTCAGAGTAAAAACCATTCGAGTAGCCGTGTCCATGGTTAAGGACGGTTGTTTGACAAGTCAAGTCTTGGTCTTAGAGTCGGTCCTTGGAGTACAAGTGGTGGAACAATAATGGTTATGGATATCGAAGGGGTAATGTGGAATATTTTATTATTATCTTCTTGGTTCAAAAATTGTCCTGAAGGTTGGTTGTACCACCCCGTAATTCTTATTTATTTTTATGCCCTTTCTATGGTGTCGCTAAGACGCCCGACTGTGGCTTGTTATTTATTTTTATGCTCTTTTTGTGGTGTCACTAAGACGCCCGACAGTGGCTTGTTATTTATTTTTATGCCTTTTGTGGTGTCGCTAAGACGCCCGACTATGATTTGTTATTTATTTTTATGCCCTCTCTGTGGTGTCGCTAAGACGCCTGGCTATGGCTTGTTATTTATCTTTACGCCCTCTCTGTGGTGTTTCTAAGACACCCGTTTCTCGCTTGTTATTTATTTTATGCCCTGTATGAGGTGTCGCTCAGATGCACGACGGTGGTAAACTAACCCTTGTTAACCTTTCAAGACGTCGCCCTAGACACCCGATCGGTGCAATTTTACCTTTGTGTTGGGATATCTCGGGAGGATTACCGCTCGATTTATTCACTAACTTAATTTATTTCTAACACATTCATTTGATAAATTATGATCCGAACCATGCATATTAATAATTGACTGCATGCAGCTTTTCTTTTGTGCAAATTGTTTGCAACTACTTTTCGAAGTACTCACTAGCTTGTTGATGTGGCCAGATATGGATGAAGGAGACATCATGGATGAAGAGTTCGATAGAGTCCGATGTCCAGAGGAGTCCGAGTAAGTCTTGCGATCCTGGAGTGTGTCGTTGTATTATTTCACCGCTTCCGCCACCAAGAATAAACCGTCAACCCTCACTCCGATGTCTAGAGGAGTCGCAGTCAGTCTTGGCGCGTAGTAGTACTTGTCATGTCACATTACTCCGACGTGACGTGCCCCTTTTATTACGAGTAGTAGAGTTATCCCATTACCACTCTAACATACCCGTTTGTGTGAGACTTGGACATGTTGTGATAAATTGTAGAGCAACCTGTGCTCTACCTGTTTAATATTAAGTACTACTGGTTTTCTGTATCAAGATGAGTCTATCAGTGGAAAAAAATCTACAATCCAGACGCACATGGCGGATTTCCAATAAATTATTTTATTTGGAAACCGGTCGTGACACTCCCTCTACTTCATCAAGATTTGTTTCTCCTCTAGTCTAGTTAAACAATTCTAGCTGAAGCCCCGCTGGATTAGTTAACTACCACCACCACCACGCCGTCGTGTTGGAGAACTCATCTACCTCTCCGCCCCTCTTCATGGATCAAGAAGAAGAGGATCATCATCGAGATGTACGTGTGCTGAACGCGGAGGTGCCGTCCGTTCGGCACTAGATCGGGATGGATCGTGATGGGATCGCGGGACGGATCGTGATAAGATCGCGGAACGGGCGGCGATTTGGATCGCGAAGATATTCCACTACATCAACCGTGTTATATATGCTTCCGCTTAGCGATCTACAAGGGTATGTAGATGCACTGTCCCCTCTCGTAGATGATCATCACCATGGATAGGTATTGCGTATGCGCAGGATTTTTTTTGTTTCCCATGCAATGTTCCCCAACACTCTTCCCATAGCAAGATACAAGATCAAGTTGGCCAGAAAAAAGCCAAATATCAGAGAAGAAATACGAGGCTATAATAATAAAACATGAATATGTTTTCATAGATCTGATCATAAACTCGCAATTCATGGGATCCCAATATACACACCTTAAAATAAAGAGTAACGTCATATGGATTTCCAAGAGACATTTGTATTGAGAAACAAAACGAGAGACAAATCCATCTAGCTACTGCCTATAGACCCGTAGCTGTGATATGAACTACTCACGCATCATCAGAGGAGAACCAATGACGATGGTGAACCCCTCCATGAATGTGTTCCTCTCCGAAACGGGCTCTAGATTGGATTTCGTGGCTGTGGAACTTGCGGCAACTGAAACAATTTTATGTTGACTCCTCTAGGGTTCTCTAAATATTGGGGTATTTATATAGCTCAGAGGCAGTGGAGGACGTGACCGAGGGCCCCACTAGACACAAGGCCGCACCAGGGGCCTCTGGCGCGCCCTGATGTCTAGTGGGCCACCTCGATCTCGTCTCCTGCTCATTCTTGGTTCTCAAGTTTCCATCTGGTCCAAAAAAATCTCCATAAAGTTTCTTGGCAATTGGATTTCATGTGATATGGATTTTCTTCGAAGGAAAAAAACAGCAACTTGCACTCGGCACTATTTCAATAGGTTAGTCCCAAAAATGATACAAAGTTGCTATAAAACGATCATAAAACATCCAAGAATGATAATATAACAACATGGAACAATAAAAAATTATAGATACATTGGAGACGTATCAACATCCCGAAGCTTAATTCCTACTCATCCTCGAGTAGGTAAATGATAAAAACAAAAATTTAATGTGGAATGCTGCCTCACATGTTCATCATATTATTTTTCTTTTAGCATGCACATATGGACTTGTAGATGATGCAAAGAAATAATCTATAGTTTGATATGAAAATTTCAATACTCAAGCATATTAACAAGCATCTAAGTATTTCAAAATATCAACATTAAAGAACGTTATCCCTAGCCCGTCATCTCTATCATTGATCCATTCATTCAACACACTCCAATATTAACTACATCCAATGCTCAAGTACGATAACGGTGTTCCTTAGCTGGTGCTTTATAAGAGAAGATGGAGACTCAAATTCAAGATAGAAATTGCAAAAAGTAAATAGATAGGCCGTTTCCAGAGGGAAGAAGGGATTTGTATAGGTGCCAGAGCTCAAAGTGAAAAACTTAGAGATAATTATTTTTAGGTGGCATGCTTTTCATGTCAACGAGAACGACTAAGAGTTTCCAGTATCCTCCATCCGAAACAAATTATAGGAGGTTCCTAAACTAGAAATAAAATTTATTCCTCTTTCCACCATTCTTTCACATTCCACGGCTAGTCGTATCCATGCGTACCATCCATACCAACACTTCCCAAGGAATTTATTATTTGACAATATAATTTTTTTTTATTTTTGGGACTGGGCATCCCTATTACCGCCATACTCTCATGCAGTGACAAGTGAATAAGCACTCATCTTGAGAATAACCCATTTAACTTAGAAGATATCCGCCACCCCTCGCCGCTTCATGAGCGGTACGAGCACACAACATAGAAATTTGTTTTGAACATTAGAGTTGGCACTTAAAAATTTACTTGAAATGGCGTTGAGATACCACATACACGTAGGTATGGTGGACTCATTTGGCACAACTTTGGATTAGGATTTGGATGCACAAGCAATACTCCCGCTTATTACACGTGAAGGCTAGCACAAAGATTGAGAAGCGCCCAACCAAGGAACAAAAATCATCATAAGTGAACATTAAACATAACTAACACCGAATAATGCAACACAAGTAGAATGTAATTTCATAGCATAATTATTGACTTCATGTGCATTCATAGGGAATCAAAAACCCTAACACCAATATTATTAGTAGAGCACAATTACTCATCAACATAACTCACATATTACTATCTTCATACCGCAAAACTATTGCAAGGAATCAAGCTTAATATCTAATGATCTTCGTTAAATTTTTTATTATATCTTTCCCCGACATTCATCACTTTGGGACTAATTTTCATCGAAAGCAAATTCCCAATGCAAATAACAAGCTCTCAAACAAATGTAAGTGAAGCACGAGAGCACAAGTTTCTTTAAAATATTCAACTCTCAAAATTATAAAGTGAAGCAAGAGAGGATTTCTTAATGATTTGAGCAACTCTCAAAATAATCTAAGTGAACCATGAGAGCAAATTTCTACAAAATAAAAGCACCACCATGCTCAAAAAGATATAAGTGAAGCACTTGAGAAATTCCATGGCTCAAAATATTTAAGTGAAGTATAAAACGCGATTCTAACAAATGATAGCGTAATTCAGCTCTCTCAATTGAGTGTGTCGATGTCACATCCCTAGTTTTCTTTTGCTTTATGCCTAGCTAGAATGTGGCTCATGTTTATTTTTTTCAATTTTGAAATGGGGAATAATAATCCCTAGCACCTCACCTAATTAAAACAATTCAAAAATATGTTATTTTAAATGAACCCAAAATGGCCTTAAAAAATGTTCATCCTTTCTGATAAATATTGGCAACAATATCTCAGGTATGCCTTTTATTTTAGAAATCACTTTTGGCATTTAAATTAATCCAATAAAGCCACTGAAAATATCAATTAATGCATTGTAATTATTTAGTTGCTCCAAAATTTGTGAAACTTCTTTGAGAGTTTGAAAATATTCAAACTATAATTTATAAAATGTTTGAGACATTTTGGACTAAGTGTTTGGCCAAAAAAAATTAGAACAAATGTCAGAAATAAACAAAACACGGAAAAATAGAGTTAAATAAAAAAAAACATGGGCCACTTACGTGAAGTGGAGGCCCACCCCCTAGCTTTCATCTTCCTCCTATCGACTCGCAAAGCAGGAGATGGCCGCCGCTCGTCATGCTTCCGGCGCACAGCTCGCTGCGTGGTTGCCTCCTCTGTCTTGCTGGCGAGTGGGATAACCCCGAGAGGAGTCGGCTCGATTGCTCCTTCTCCTCTATTCGCCCCTTTGCTCTCTCCTCTCCTCTCTGCTCCACCATGACCGCGCCTCGCTACAGCTCACTGCCGTAGCTAGAGCTGCTCTCGAGCCCCCTTGACCCCTCCATGAGCTTCGCGTGGTTCCCCTCGTCCTCTACGCCGCACCACGCATCGTCGGAGCCCATGGAGCGACGACCTCGACTCCATCTTCTTGCTCGATTCCGACCGCCGTAGTCGATGATTCGTCGTCATCATGCCCTCTCCGAGCCCGCTCTCAACGGCTACAGCCACGTAGTGAGCTGGCGAACCCATTTCCCCTTTTTGTCTGGTCAATTTTGTGCCGTAGACGCCGTTGCCATTGAAGCCCGAAAAGCTCCAACATGGACCTTGACACCGACGACACTCCGGTGTCTCTCTGGTCGAGCCAGTACCACAGTTAGAAGTGTGTGCTCACGTAGAGAACGTGGGTGGTGTCAGGTGGGGGTTCCACCCTCTGTGACGTCGACCCCGAGCTCGCCCGAGCCCCGGCTGCCGCAAGGCTCGCCACCGACGACGCTCTCGGCCACCACGGCCCCTCGGGCTTGCCTCATTGGACGCGCCGATGAGTGGTCGTTCTGTAGGAGCCATCCGTCGTTGATTTGGTCGCCGCAGGAGGGATTCCGATCCGCTCTGCAGCATCTCGTGCCACCGTCAGCTAAACGCCCGTGAGCCTGACCCCGCTGACCACCAGGGTTGACCCCGTGGGTCACTCGTAGGTGGAGCCAGCCCGGCCTAAAAATTGGTTAAGTTAAAATTAATTAATTTGCCTAATTTAAACCTAATCAGTCACTCACAGTGGGCTGTGTCACTTACATGAGGACCGCAAATGTCAGGTTTGACCTGGAACACTCAGTTGACTAGTTCACCTCATGTTGATGCAATGCTCACGCACTAATACATTTCTGGTTTAAATTAATTCCAGAAATAGATTAAAACTTCTAAAATTCATAGAAAATAATCTGTAACTTTGATTGAAATAATTTACATATGAAAAATGATCACAAAAATCCAAGGAATCCATTGGTGCTATTATCATGCATCATAGAACAATTTACACCTGCTCATCAGGTCAAATCAATTAAAGCGTATTTGAAAATACCTTATTTGAAGTGGCATTTGAATCTTTGATTCAAACTAGCTTCAACCAATTTATTAATATGTGCATTAGCTCATCCCACGTATACCTATCATGTCATGAACATGCATCATATTGTTGCGCTTGTCGTGTATTGATTTCGACTTGTTTACATTACGGTAGGCTCCGCTGCACACGATACTCAGGAGTTTCCAACTAAAGGAGTGTACACCTCCGTTGATCCCCAAGGCAAGCACCCCTTTTGGGCATTCCGATAAAACCCCATGTTCTCGCTCTTGCTCTCATTTATTGCACTAGGACACATCGTTTCAAATGCTTTTGCTTCGGTAGTTGAACCCATTCCTCTCCATGACTTGTCATTGTCAAAGTAAATAGCTAAACCATGCAACCTAGCATACCTAGTAGTTTCTTGAGCTATGATGTGCCTTCCTTGCTATGCTTAGAGTTGTGCTAGGCCTGTTTCATCTAGATGATGAACTGGAGAGAATGAATGTGTTCTGGTGATAAAAGTTAAGTGTTGAACCAGATTTGGTAAAGGTACCGATGAGAGGTTGTGTAGGAGTACATGGCGGGTTGTCTCATTAGAACCGTTATGAGGAACTGAGTTCCGCGTATGTGATCCAACAATAGCTACTACCACATGTTGGGATACTCAATTGACCCTCACGGCTTATTAACTGCCTAGTACTCAGTCCAGGAGTTGCAAGTAGTTTCTGGTGTTTGTAGCATATGTTGGGGGCGTGCATAGCGCTGACCTTAGAAGTGGGTTGTGACACGGTAGGCAGTGGCACGCTGTACCAAGTGGCAGCCAGATGGTGGGCTTGGGAACCCTGCGCACATCGTTTGAGGCCATAGCAGAAACTTCGATCGGACTTCCTTGCAGGTTCAGTCTCAAATAGGCGATAAACCTGGACTAGTTGTTAGTGTGGTTAACGGTCGTGGCCGACTCCCTTGCTAGGCTTCCGTTTGAAGGTTGCCGAGGTGCGTGAAGTACACATGGCGATAAGTGGCGAGAGTGTGTGTGAAGAAGTACACCCCTGCAGGGTTATGATCTATTCGAATAGTCGTGTCCTCAGATACGGACTACTTGGAAACATATGTTGTTCATAGATAACTTAAATGGCTACTCACAGAAGTATTAAGACAAGCATGAGTACCATGGATGGCATTCTCGTGGGGAGACGAGAAATGATCCATGGTGGTGTATTGTTGTGGAGATAGTGGTCTCGTGTATGATTTCTCAAACTTGTTCAGTAGTACTCGTAGTCGTAGTACATGTTAGCCAAAAGTCAAAGCTGGCTTGCTGCATGAAACCGTAAAACCCCTTGTTGATACATGTGCATGAGTAGATAGATATGATTTAAAGTCTTGTTGAGTACTTTCGTAGTCATGTTTCCTTAATAACTGTTGTAGAAGACACACACGAACCATCTAGTGGGTTCTACCTAGATGTTGAGGATGACGAGTAGCTGGTGTCCCAGCTACGACCTGCCCCCCTTGGAATGGAACTATAGATAGTCAGGATTTATGCCTTTTACCTTTCATTTGTCTATACTCAGACAACTTTAAGCTTCCCCTTGGCTTGTATGACTTTGTGTGTATGACTTGAGTGTCGAGACATGTGACCCCTACCTGTATGAACATATTATGCAAGGCTCTTCTAAGCCTTCTAAATAAATTTTGTGATGTTGTATGGTTACGTTGTGATGCCATTGTTGTATCTATGCATATTAAGTATGTCATGCGTACGTGCGATAAGTTCAGATATGTACGGGATTCAACACCTAATTGTGTGCATTTAGTAGTACTCTTTACAGGGAAATGCCCCTTTGCGATTCTACTAAGCCTTGGTAGCTTCCTTTTGCTCCGGACACATTGGTTCACCGACATGTATCCTTCTTTGTTGTTGTATCTATCCCTTCGGAGAAATGTATCACAGTGTAATGGAGTTCCTGTAGCCTGCCATGACTCGTCTACATGCAGTGATGACTTTAATGTGCCACGGCGTAATGGAGTCCTTGTAGCTTGCTATGACTCGTCTACACACGTTGATGACTGACATCTGCATTGTTGGGTTATGTATGCATGTCTCTGTACGGATGTGCCACTTGGGTTTATATCTAGTTATGTCGACCCGGGTTCTTCAACATTAAAATGCTAGTGACACATTTGCATATGTGAGTCAAAATACGCAAACGGTCCTGGCCAAGGTGAGTTGGCAGCCGTGGGGATAACTGTGCATGAGACCGCAAAGTGATGTGATGTGTTACAGGCTGGATTCCTATGTCTTAGGATCGGGGTCCCGTTAACACAGACCGATATGCCCGTCCTCTTTGCATGGAGCTTTATGCTACTCGTGACCGTCTATGGACAACTTTGACGCAGCTCGCACCTGTCGTTCAGACAGGTTATTGAGACATGTAGATGCTGAACCTAGGACGGACTCATTTGCGAGCTCACATAGATTGGCCTGCTATTGGAGGTGTCAACTTTATTCGTGGACCTCTGTTGCCGCCAGCCAGGGGACCGAGGACACATCCGTGTCCTTATGGTTCCCATGGATCTCAGGCTAGGGTGTTTCATGACCCTGAGGTTTAACTGCGAGGTCATGGGGAAAACCTATATGAGATGTTCTACGCGGATGCCTGAGTTCGTGAGCGGTGTAGTAGTATTCTAGCAATTGTATTTTCCACAGTCCCGCGCGTCTTGTGGAATATGACTGGGGTGTGAGTTGAGTCCGGAGGCTTAGTTAAATAATGTATAGGAAGCTTCAAAAGCCTCTGATGAGTAGTATCATCTTTCCAGTAGTTTGATCTTCAGCCTGGGCTTGTACTAAACTATATTATGGTGTGTATGAACCATGGTGTATATCTGGGAATTTGCTTGTTACCATGATGTTCGGATGTTTATTTCCGCATTCCATATTGTTTAGTGCATTCCTTAACTCTTTTGTTGAGTTGATGTCATCCTTGTCTAAGCTGTGAGTTTTGTTTGTCAGGATGGTGTTCACTAGGCTCAACCGTGCTCCTCCGCATGAGAAGGGTGAAAGCAGACAAGGAGCTCAGGATAACCTACCCCACCCGCCATCTTTGGCGGAGGTTATGCTGGAGGCAGAAAGCAACAAGAGAGAAACTAATCATCTGTTGGAGCATATCGAGCAGAATACAGCCCGCCAACAGCGTAATGACTCAATGACCCTCAATGATTTCGTGAAGCTCAATCCACCCAAGTTTCATCATTCCGTCGACCCCCTCGACGTGGATAATTGGTTGTCTAGCATATCACGCAAGATCCGTTCTGCCAATGTCACTGAAATTGATAAGGTGACATTTGGTGCCTACTTCATGGGAGGTCCCGCCAACCTATGATGGGAAAATTATGAGGCTATGCGCCCTGCTGGACCAGCAGCCACCTAGGATGACTTCAGCGCAGCCTTTCCTCTACATCACGTTCCAGAAGGTCTAATGGACCGCAAAAGAGAGGAGTTCTATGCTTTCACTCAAGGGAAGCTGACTGTGGATGCATATACCCATGAGTTTGGAAATCTCGCCCGCTATGCCACAGAAGAGGTGTCGACTAACGCCAAGAAACAGGAAAGGTTTCGCAAGGGACTTAGCACCGAGCTTCGTCGTGATCTGCGTCTATGTGAGTGCGTGAGCTTCGAAGCTCTGGTTAGTAAGGCTATCAGTGCTGAAATTGGACATACTCAATATGAAGCAACCAAGAAGCACTCCCGTGATTGTGGTTCCTCATCTGGCTCATGATTTCAGAAGCGTCAGGTGTGGGTCTCGAACAGTTCTATGTTAACAAGGTACACCGCGAGGCCATCCTATGAGGCGCCTCGTGCAAATCAGACCAACCCTCCAGCCAAGACTTATGGTGTTCTACCTGCCAATGCTGCCCCACGCACTAACCCAGTGATCTGCTACAAGTGTGGAGAACGAGGTGATAGAGGCTAAGTTGTCCCTGTCTTTCGATGAGATCGTGGGCGTTTTGGTGGAGTAGACTTTGACGATCCGACTACGAACGTGTGAGGACGTCGCGCCTTAGCAATCGCTAAACCAACTCTGAGAGGTTATTGACCACGCCAGAGCATGATCAACCTGACCACGAAGGTCTGTTTCCTCCACACAAACGAAGAACAAGCAAGAAACCAAGATGCAATCAAGATATTGCGAATATAAGAGGAAAGCTTTATTGATGTAGGTGGGGTTATCTTACGCCTTTGTCTGGTCGTAGAACACAAACAAAGAACGCGAAGTTGCAGCTATGGCGAACTTGTAATCTAAACAAAACCCCAGTCAAAACGATGCCCTAAGGGTTGTATATATGAGGGAATAGATTGGCAATTTTGTGACCCTTGGAGGAGGGGTCCGAAAACAGCCCTAAACTCGGTTTCCCCACACATACGGACTCTAAAAATGGCCTATATTATGGTATTTCGAAATTACATGGGCCTGGCCCAAAAATAAGGTGGCGCAACACCTATAATAGCCTATGGATGAAATTTATAAAGTTACGTCTTGAATATTTCATCCAAAGCCTTCATGATCTCCTTATGGTGGCTTTAGAGTGCAAAAATCACCAGTGGAAGCTGCATTGTTCTCTCCTGCGCGTGCACCTTCTTCTCCATGCTTGATCCCGCTCCAACGGATATCCTTCTTGTCCATGCTAGGTCCTTCATTCATGAGCACAACAAAAGTATCTATCTTAGACATCATCGTATGTTCATGAACATTAGAAGTATTCCCAAGAAATGAAAGTACGTGGTAATTCAATTGGCATGCACGAGCTCTAGTAACTGGTTCAGTATGTATAGAAGCTGGGGCTGTGGGTGTAACAATGGTGTTGATGTCCTCATCATCCTCCCCTTCTTGAACTGAAGTCATCCTCGACAGAAGCTCATCTTCCTACCCAAATATGGCTTCAAATCTGCAATGTTAAAAATGGGACTAACGCCAAAATCTGCAGGCAGCTCAAGTCTATATGCATTATTATTTATTTTCTCTAACACTTTGAAAGGACCATCAGCACACGGCATTAGTTTTGTCTTCCGCAAATCAGGAAACCTATCCTTACGCAAATGCAACCAAACAAGATCTCTAGGTGCAAAAACAACATGTTTTCTACCCTTATCTACAGCAAGTTTGTATTTAGCATTCATACGCTCAATGTTTTCCTTAGTTAACTCATGCATCTTTAATATCAAATCAGCACGTTCTTTAGCATCAAAATTAACCTTCTCCCTAGATGGAAGAGGTAACAAATCAATAGGTACACGACGTAGGAAACCATACACAACTTCAAAAGGACACATCTTTGTAGAAGAATGCAGCGAACAATTATAAGAAAATTCAATATGAGGCAAGCATTCTTCCCACAATTTTAGATTGTTCTTCAAAACAACCGTAAGCATAGTAGACAAAGATCTATTGACTACTTCAGTTTGACCATCAGTTTGGGGGTGACATGTAGTACTAAAAAGCAATTTTGTCCCCAATTTAGTTCATAACAATCGCCAAAAGTGGCTAAGAAGTTTCGCATCACGATCCGAAACAATCGTATTTGGCACACCATGCAAGCGAATAGTTTCACGAAAGAACAAATCAGCCACATTAGCGGCATCATCACTTTTATGACATGGTATAAAGTGTGCCATTTTTCAAAATATGTCCACCACAACAAATATGCAATCCCTCCCCTTCTTTGTTCGAGGTAAACCTAAAACAAAGTCCACAGGTATATCCTCCCAAGTAACACTAGGTACACACAAAGGCATATATAAACCATGAGGATTGAGTCATGACTTAGCTTTTTGACATGTCGTGCAGCGAGCAACAAAATGCTCAACATCCCGTCGCATCTTTGGCCAAAAGAAATGTGTAGCAAGTACATCCTCCGTCTTCTTTACGCTAAAGTGTCCCATCAATCCTCCTCCATGCGCCTCATGTAGCAACAAAAGACGAACGGAGCTAGTTAGAATGCATAGCATGTTAGCACGAAACACAAATCCATTATTAATGATGAACTTGTTCCATGTTCTCCCTTCTTTACAATTCTCCAACACATCTTTGAAATCGGCATCATGCACATATTGATCTTTGATGGTCTCCAAACCAAATATTTTAAAGTCAAGTTGTGAAAGCATAGTATATCGACGACACAAAGCATCAGCAATAACATTTTCTTTACCCTTCTTGTCTTTAATGATGTACGGGGAAGTCTCAATGAATTCAACCCATTTAGTATGTCTATGGTTCAGTTTTGCTTGACTTTCAATATGTTTCAAAGATTCATGATCAGAATGTATGACAAATTCTTTGGGCCATAAATAATGTTGTCGTGTTTCCGAAGTCCGAACAAGAGCATATAATTCCTTATCATGAGTAGAATAATTCAGACTAGGCCCACTTAATTTTTTAGAAAAGTATGCAAGAGGTTTACCATCTTGTAATAACACACCTCCTAATTCAATTCCACTAGCATCACATTCAAGCTCGAAAGTCTTATTAAAATCGGGAAGTTGGACTAAAGGAGCATGTGTTAACTTATCTTTCAAAACCGTGAAGGCTTCTTCCTGTGCGGTACCCCAAGAATAAGGCAGATCCTTCTTTCTAAGCTCATTTAGAGGTGCAGCAATGGTGTTGAAATATCTCACAAAACGCCTATGAAACCCGGCGAGTCCAAGGAAACTCCTCCCTTGTGTGACCATTTTGGGCTGCGACCAACTCTCAATAGCTTCAATCTTGGCTTTATCAACTTAAATTCCCTATGGAGTAACAACATAGCCAAGAAAAGATACTCGATTTGTGCAAAAGGTGCACTTACCAAGGTTACCAAACAAACGTGCATCACGTAGAGCAGGAAAAACAGCACGCAAATGAACCAAGTGTTCCTCCAAAGATCTACTATAAATAAGTATACCATCAAAGTAGACTACCACAAATCGTCCAATGAAAGCACATAAAACCTCATTCATTAATCTCATGAAAGTGCTAGGTGCATTAGTCAATCCAAAAGGCATAACTAACCACTCATATAATCCAAGCTTAGTTTTAAATGTAATTTTCCATTCAACTCCCGATTTCATGCGAATTTGATGGTATCCACTACGCAAATCAACTTTGGAGAAAATTGTAGAGCCACTTAATTCATCAAGCATATCATCTAGCCTAGGAATAGGATGACGATAACGAATAGTAATATTATTAATGCCTCTACAATCAACACACATACACGATGTACCATCATTTTTTGGCACTAGAATAATAGGAACAACACAAGGACTAAGAGATTCACGTATATAACCTTTGCCGAGCAACTCATGTACTTGACGCATAATCTCCTTCGTCTCCTCTGGATTAGTACAGTATGGTGCACGGTTGGGTAGCGATGCATCGGGAATTAAGTGAATCTGATGCTCATTCCCTCTAATAGGTGGTAATCCCGGTGGCACGTCTTGTGGAAAGACTTCAGCGAACTCCTGCAAAATGTTAATGCCAGCAGGAGGCAAAGAGGGTGGCATGTCCTCAAGTGAAAATAATACATCTTTGGATACGAAAACATAGCAAGCAGATGTATTAATATCCAAATCAGTAATATCAGATTTAGTGGGAAGTAAACAACCACTCTTCAATTTTATTTCAGAGGCAACACTAGATGATGATTTAGTAGTCTTATTGTGTTGCTCAAATTCCTTCGCTACACTCAAATTTTCACTCTAATGTAGGTCCTATTTGCTTTACTAGCTCTAGCAATGTCATCTTTCATAGTATGTTCAGGGGGCACAGGAAGCAAAGTTATATTTTGATCCTTATGAACAAGAGTATACTGATTTGTTCTACCATGGTGTACATATTTTTTATCTAATTTCCATGGTCTACCAAGTAAAACGGAGAATGCTTGCATGGCTACCACATCACAATCAACAAAATAAGAATATGCTGCAATGCTAAAATGCACACGGGCAGTACGTGTTACCTTAACCTTGCCACTGTTGTTGAACCACTCGATATAATAAGGATGAGGATGTGGTCTGGTGGTGAGAGACAGCTTCTCCACCATCTCCATGCTAGCTAAGTTGTTGCAACTCCCTCCATCAATGATTACGCGAACAGAACGTTCCTTTACCACTCCCTTAGTATGGAACAAGTTGTGCCTCTGATTTTGCTCAGCCTGTGTTACCCGCACACTTAAAACACGTGACCAACTAAGCTTTCATACGTGTCAGCATAGTCAACAGAAATGTATTGTGTCTCTTGTTAAGTATCATCTACACCCCGTTCTTCGCTTGCAATAAGAGCTAGAGTCTCCTCGTCATAATCACTAGCGAAGTCATATCCACCATCCTCAGTAACAATCATCACACGCTTGGATGGGCACTCTCTCGCATAATGACCTCCACCCTTGCAACGATGACAAATAACCTCATGTGTTTGCCCTATGGATGCCATTGATGAAGAAGAGCTCTGTGCAGGCCCGGAAGGTGTGCTATTGGAGAAGGTTGTGGCAGGGGCATGTTTCCTGGTATCTCTGGTGGAATTGGCGGCTGAAGTAGGCGGTGCTGATGTAGAAGGACGTGTGGAAGTAGATGTGGTTTGTGGCATCCATGAGGAAGTGCAACCTGCAGAAAAAAAAAATCTCGCCAATGCCTGTCTATCCCACCCTTCACGTTCAGCTTTCCAAGCAAGATGAAATAAACGAGTGATAGTGTTATAATCCTTATATTCGAGAATTTCTGAATATGTGTATTTAATCCACCCTTAAAACGTGCAAGCATAGCTTCATTGTCCTCAACAATACCACGTCTAATCATTCCAGTTTGTAATTCCTGGTAATATTCTTCTACAGACTTTTTGCCTTGTCTTAAACGTTGTAAGTTTTGAATTAATTCACATTGATAATATGGTGGAACCCAACGAGTACGCATAGCCGTTTTCAAAGCAGTCTAAGTAGTTGGAATATTAGCATGATGTATTCGACGATATTCAGACCACCAAACACAAGCAAAAATAGTGAAAGAACAAACAACAACACCAACGCGTCTATCTTCAGGAAATTGCAAGCATGTAAAATGTTGTTGTGTTTCTAACTCCCAAGTAAGATATATATCAGGAACATATCGACCATCAAAAGTAGGAATATTCAATTTAAGTTTAGGGAGATGGTCATGATCATGTACCGGAGGGTGTGGTGCATCCCTACCATTGTGATTGTATCCATGTGGACGACCAGCGGCTTGTCGTGGTGGTTGTTGTTCCTGGTGCTGAACTGGAGCAACCTCTCCCTCATCATCGTAATCACCATCATAATCCTCATTCTACTCAGCCATAGAAACCTCAGTAGTAGCAGCAGGAGGAGCAGCAGTAGTAGCAACGACACCAAAATTCTGCACTTGGCCGACACGCAAACGTCGCGCTCGCAGCCGTTGTGGTTGTGGTTGAAGAGGGACAGAAGCTACAACTGGTGGTGGCAAACGGGAAGCACCTCATTGAACTTGGCGTTCATCTTGGTGTCGAATTTCTTCTCCATACCTTCGAGCTTGTCCATGGCCTCTCCAATGGTGGTCACGAAATCCTGTACCTGGTCAGACATCATCTGCTGAAATTTATCATGGAGCTCCCATTTGGTCAGATTCTCCCAGTCGATCTCCTCTTAGTGTGATCCTGGCATGGTTAGCAGCACTAGGAACACAGAAGAATATGAACCTATAGACTACAAGGAAGTGGTGGTGGTGCTGGAGGTGGTGTGTCACAAATCCGTCAAGAAAATTTCAATTTCTTACCAATTCTTACCCAGCAGCAGGTGGCGATTGGCAAGCGGTGTAGTCAAAACTCTCAAAACTTGGATAGAGCGATTGTCAGGTGGTGTCAAACACACGATGTAGATGTATGTGGAGCTGGGAAGGCTTATAATATGGTAGCAAGAAGGGTCAGCAATAATCAGTTCAGAGATGCAAAACTGAAAAGAAGCTCAACGACGGTACCATGTTGGTCCTAGGCTAGACCCTACTAGAGACGCGACCCTAGAACACGAACGAAGTCACGACGACACGTACAAATCAAGGGAAGAGCCACTCTGATTTTTTTCTCTCTTTTTTGCGCTCTTTTTTTCTGCGCTCTTTTTTCAGAAAATCACTATAATGGCGAGTGTCTCAAAACTCTTCCCAAGGACTAAAAACAGGATAGGCACGAAAAAAAATGACAATTTATTTTATTATTTCTGGAGCAATTCGGGGCTGCGACGACCAAAAATTGCACCAAAAATCACTATGATGGCGAGTGTCTCAAAACTCTCTAAAAAGCCTAACAAAACGATAGGGATTTTTTTTCACCCCTCGAAATTTTGGCCTAAAAAGTTCTCTAGAAAGCATGCCAGACTCAGGTAAGGAAACAATAAACTGAAAGCAAAAGGATCTCGAAATTAACCTAATGCGAAGAGGATTGTGGTGGATATATGGTGGTGGTATATGGGAGCAAGGATAATGGTGGCGTGGTGGTGGTATATGGGAGCAACGATGATGGTAGCGTGGAGGTGGTATATGGCAGCGATGAAAGATGGTGCGGTGGCGGCGTGACAACCTGTGAACAGAACTCGAAACTCTAAAGAACTAGACACTAAGACCAGCAACTCGACACGACGATGTAATCGCAATTTCAACAAAGCAAACTACTGAAAAGACTATGCAAAGGATCAGATTGATTCAGATATGATGATCTAACCCTAATTTTTTTTTGAATGGCTTTTTCGTGGACCTGTAAAATCTCGCCGAGCAACCTGGAAATCTGATACCACTTGATAGAAGCGAAGTTGTCCGTGTATTTCGATGAGATCGTGGGTATCGTTTTGGTGGAGTAGACTTTGACGATCCGACTACGAACGTGTGAGGACGTCGCGCCTTAGCAATCTCTAAACCAACTCCGAGAGGTTATTGACCACGCCGGAGCACGATCAACCTGACCACGAAGGTCTGTTTCCTGCACGCAAATGGAGAACAAGCAAGAAACCAAGATGCAATCAAGATATTGTGAATATAAGAGGAAAGCTTTATTGATGAAGGTGGGGTTTTGTGACTCCTTTGTGTGGTCGTAGAACACAAACGAACAACACAAAGTTGCAGCTATGACGAACTTGTAATCTAAACAAAACCATAGTCTAAACGGTTCCCTAAGGGTTGTATATATGAGGGAATAGAGAGGAAATTTCGTGCCCTTGGAGGAGGGGTCCGAAAAGAGCCCTAAACTCGGTTTCCCCACACATACGGACTCTAAAAATAGCCTATATTATGGTATTTCGAAATTATATGGGCCTGGCCCAAAAATAAGGTGGTGCAACACCTATAATAGCCTATGGACGAAATTTATAAGTGGTGTCTTGAATATTTCGTCCAAAGCCTTCATGCTCTCCTTATGGTGGCTTTAGAGTGCGAAAATCACCAGTGGAAGCTCCATTGTCCTCTCTGGTGCGTGCACCTTCTTCTCCATGCTTGATCCCGCTCCAACAAATATCCGTCTTGTCCATGCTAGGTCCTTCATTCACGAGCACAACAAAAGTATCTAACTTAGGCAGCATCATATGTTCATGAACATTAGAAGTATTCCTAAGAAAAGAAAGTACCCCGTAATTCAATCGGCGTGCACGAGCTCTAGTAACTGGTCCAGTATGTATAGAAGTTGGCGCTGTGGGTGTAACAATGGTGTTGATGTCCTCATCACCAGGTCACTATTCACGTGAGTGTCCTCACAACAATGCTGCAAATCAACCTGGTAAGTCTGTTGGACGTGGCAAGCGAGGCAAGGTATATTATGTGAAGCCAACCCCTGCTCGTGGACGTGTGAATTACGTCTCAGCTGAAGAAGCCTCTGAACATCGCGACATCATTCTGGATATGCTTCTTGTCAATCGCCATCCAACATTTGTTCTTTTTGATACTCGGTATCTCATTCATTCATCTCCGAAAGTTATGCAAAGTTGCATAACATGTCATTTTGTGATATGCACACTCCTTTAGTGGTTCAGACTCCTTGTTCTAAATGGCAGACTTCTAGAGTAAGCCACGACAATGAAATTCTTGTGGATAGGCTAGTCTTCCTAGCATATTTGATAGCCCTTAAATCTCCAGATATCAATATCATCTTGGGTATGGACTCAATGTCATCCCATTATGCAAAGATTGATACTCATACTAGGAATGTTCACCTTACACATCCATCAAGTGAGATAGTCAATGTCTCAACTCGAGTTACCAAGTGTCAACTCTATTCTCTCAATGCTAGCCCTCTTCCAGAGTTAGAGGATATTCCGGTAGTCCGTGACTTCCTTGATGTCTTTCTAGAAGAACTGTCAGGCATTCCACCTGACAGGGACGTAGAGTTTGTGATAGATCTTATTCCATGGACTGTTCCAATAGCCAAAAGACCCTATAAGATGGCACCCTTAGAGCTAGCCGAACTTAAGAAACAACTAGTTGAGGCCTTGAATAAAGGTTTCATTCATCCGAGCTCTTCCCCTTGGGCTTGTCATGTCCTGTTCCTCAAAAAGAAGGATGGAACGGATTGGATGGTTGTAGATTATCGACCAGTTAATATGGTTACCATAAAAAACAAATATCTGCTCCCCAGGATGAACGACATGTATGATCAGCTCGCTGGATCCTCGGTCTTTTCCAAAATGGATTTGAGGTTGGTCTACCATCAAATCAAAATCTAGAACGGGGACATTCCAAAAACGGCATTTGTCACTCGTCATGGCCAATACGAGTACACCGTCATGTCCTTCGGTTTAACCAATGCCCCAGCCACCTTCTCTCATTTGATGAATTTGACCTTCATGGAGTATTTTGATAAATTCGTCGTGGTTTATCTCGATGATATACTCATTTACTCGAAGAACTAACAAGATGATCATCTAAGACTGGTATTGATGAAACTTCGAGAGAATAGCATTTATGCTAAGTTCTCTAAATGTGAATTCTGGTTGCCACGAGTGACCTATCTAGGCCACGTAATCTCTGGTAAGGGTATTGATGTCAATCCTAAGAGAGTTCAAATCTGTCCTTAATTGGACTCAACCTGAATCGGTTAAGCAAGTTACGAGTTTTCTAGGTTTAGCGAGATATTGTCTCCGCTTCGTTGAGAACTTCTCCAAGGTTGCCAAGTCTCTAAGTTAACTCCTCAAGAAAGATAAGAAGTTCGAGTGGACCCCACAATGCGAGCATAGTTTTCAGAAACAGAAAAAAGGCCTCACTTCTACACCTATGTTGGTACCACTAGACTTTTCAAAGAACTTTGTTATCTATTGCAACGCCTCGCGACAAGGATTAGGTTGCATTCTCATGCACGATCATCATGTGATTGCATACGCATCTCGATAGTTGTGTCCATGATAACCCACAAGTATAGGGGATCGCAACAGTTTTCGAGGGTAGAGTATTCAACCCAAATTTGTTGATTCGACACAAGGGGAAGCCAAAGAATATTCTCGAGTATTAGCAGTTGAGTTGTCAATTCAACCACACCTGAAAGACTTAGTATCTGCAGTGAAGTATATGTAGCAGAGTAGTGTGATAGCAACAATAGCAACGGTAACAGTAGCAGCAGTGGCAACAGTAGCAACAGAGTAACATAGCATGGACCAGTAGGAAAAGACTCGTAGGCATTGGATCGGTGATGGATGATTATGCCGGATGGTATTCATCATGCAACAGTTATACACACGGAGAGATATGTAACTAGCTCCAGTTCGTCAATGTAATGTAGGCATGTATTCCATATGTTGTCATACGTGCTTAGGGAAAAGAACTTGCATGACATCTATTGTCCATCCCTCCCGTGGCAGCGGGGTCCTAATGGAAACTACGGGATATTAAGGTTCTCCTTTTAATAAAGAACCGGACCAACGCATTAACACTTAGTGAATACATGAACTCCTCATACTATGATCATCTTTGGGAGTGGTTCCGACTATTGTCACTCCGGGGTTGCCGGGTCATAACACATAGTAGGTGACTACAACTTGCAAGATAGGATCAAGAACACACATATATTGACGAGAACATAATAGGTTCAGATCTGAAATCATGTCACTCGGGCCCTAGTGACAAGCATTAAGCATGGCAAAGTAGTAGCAACATCAATCTGAGAACATAGTGGATACTAGGGATCAATCCCCATCAAAACTAACTCGATTACATGATAGATCTCATCCAACCCATCACCGTCCAGCAAGCCTACGATGAGATTACTCACGAACGGTGAAGGGCATCATGGAATTGGCGATGAAGGAAGGTTGGTGATGACGATGGCGACGATCTCCCCTCTCCGGAGCCCAGAACGGACTCCAGATCTGCCCTCCAGAGGAAGAACAGGAGGTGGCAGCGCCTCCGTATCGTAAAACGTGATGAACTCTTCTCCCTTTTTTCCGGACGAAAGGGACTAAATAGAGCTGGAATTGGAGGCGGTGGAGCTCCGTGGGCCCCACAAGCCTGCTAGGCACGGCCAGGGGGGCGCCTGGTGGGATTGTGGGCTCCACGCTCCACTTCTTCGGTTGATTCTTGCGCCAATATTTTTTATATATTCCACAAAAAATCCTCGTAAATTTCCAGGTCATTCCGAGAACTTTTATTTCTGCGTAATTCTGTTGAAAACAGCGTTAGTCTGGGTTAGTTCCATTCAAATCATGCAAATTAGAGTCCAAAACAAGGGCAAAAGAGTTTGGAATAGTAGATACGACGGAGACGTATCTGTCCACATGAGGATAATTATCCAACACATGATCTAGAGCTTGCAACTATAGTCCACGCACTGAAAACCTCACGAAATTACCTTCTGGGTAATCCTTGCGAAATTTACACTGATCACCAAATTCTGAAATATATTTTAACCCAACCGGATTTGAATCTCAGGCAAAGACGGTGGGTCGAGTTGATCATAGATGCCAATGTCTTGGCTAATGCACTAAGTCGTAAGTCTTATTGTAACAATTTGATGTTACAACAAGGTCAACCACTTCTCTATGAGTAATTTCGAAAGCTAAAACTTCACATTGTTCCTCAAGGATTCCCTTCTACCTTGGTGGCGAAGCCTATGCTTAAGGATCAAATAATAGTTGTGCAGACATATGATAAGGGTATATCCTCAATCATGTAGAATATCGCTAGCGGAAATGCTAAAGACTTCTCTGTGGACGAGCAAGGTGTTGTGTTCTTCGAGAACCATTTGGTGGTTCGTAAGAGAAAATGTTTGCGATAGTTGATCCTTAAGGAGGCTCATGAATCTCCTGTCAAGATTCATCCTCGTAGTACTAAAATGTATCAGGATCTATGCCAGAGTTTCTGGTGGACTAGGATGAAGAGAGAAATTATTGAATTCGTTGCAAACTGCGACGTTTGTCATCGAGTTAAAGCAGAACAACAAAGGCGTATTGGCACCCTTCAACCTTTAGCTATTCCTGAATGGAAATGGGATAAAGTCAGTATGGATTTCATTACCGGATTTCCCAGGACCAAGAAAGGGAATAATGCTATCTTTGTGGTCATTGACCGTCTTTCCAAAGTGGCTCATTTTCTTCGTGTTCAAGAGAGTATAACAGCTAGCCAGGTAGAGGAGTTATATATTTAACGAATAGTGTCTCTTCATGGTGTTCCTTTGGAGATTAACTCAAACCGTGGAAGTATTTTTACTTCTCGTTTCTTGGAAAGCTTCCAAAATGCCATGGGGACTCATCTCTCCTTTAGCACTGCTTTCCATCCTTAATCAAGTGGTCAAGTAGAACAAGTCAATCAAATCTCGGAAGATATGCTTAGAGCTTGTGTTATATCTTTTAGCATGAATAGGGAGAAATGCCTTCCGTTTGCCGAATTTGCTTATAACGACAGTTATCAATCAAGATTGGGCAAAGCTCCTTTTGAAGTTCTCTGTGGACGAAGGTGTCGAACACCTCTTAACTGGTCATAAACCGGAGAGAGCCAACTCTTTGTTCCGGATATGATCGAGGAGGCAGAAGAGCAAGTTTGCATTATTCGTGAAAAGCTGAAAGCAACCCCACCCTACTAGGGAAAACCTTATACACATAAGCGTACCAATAGCGCTTTCTAGAAGGACGCGCTGCTGCTACTTAGCAGTAGCGCGTGTACAAAACAAACACTACTAATAAACTCATAGCAGTAGCGTGTCTCCAATAAAACGCGCTACTACTATACCTGCCACACCATTCCCGACAGGCTAGGTATAGTAGTAGCGCACTTCCTAAACCAGCGATGCTGCTAGTCTACTTAGCTGTAGCACTGGGCACCAACCCGCGCTGCTGCTATGCCCACCTTATCCACCCCGTACGTGCGCTCCCTCTCTCTTCCTCACACTATCGCTCCATCTCAGCCCCCCGCTGCTCGCCGCCGCCGTCACCTACCCCTACTTCCTCTGCCACCGTCACCTCCCCCTCCTCCCTCTGCCTCCGTCACCTCCCCCTCCTCCCTCCTCCCCACCTCACCTCCTGCGTCCTCCCTCCACTCCTCCATTCACCGCCGGTCGGCCCCTCCTCGCTCCGCCTTCCTCCTCCGTCCTCCTTCCTCGTCCCTCCTTCAGTCGCCCTCCTTCTCCATCCTCCCTCCTCCATCCACAACCCCTCCTCCCTGCTACATTTTGATTTAGTAGGCTAGTTCGTATTTTCTTGTTGATATGCAACATGCATTCTGATTTAGTTAATAGTTTGTAGTATAATTTTAGGGTTTAGTTGATATGCAACATTTTGATTTAGGATAGTTTCTAGGGTTTAGTTGATATGCAACATTTTGATTTAGGATAGTTGCTAGAATGAACATGCCATATTTCTTCGTTTATTTCCTTGTGCTACCTTATATTTCAAAGTATAATGTAGTAAGTGTTTATTAGAAATAGTTTATTTAGTAAGTTTTCATTATAAATAGTTTAATTGGTGAGGGAGTGTCCACCATATATGAGAGAAGAAGAATGCTGACTGTTGTCGTGGGGGTCGTTTCTCCTTCTTCTCCTTGTGCTAGATATTTGTTATGCACTAGGGGAAGTAGGAGTAACGACCATCATCGACGGTCGAAAAATTGGTGAGGGATTGTCCACCACATATGAGAGAAGAAGAATGCCGACTGTTGTCGTGGGGGTCGCTTCTCCTTCTTCTCCTTGTGCTAGATATTTGTTATGCACTAGGGGAAGTAGGGGTAGCGACCATCATCAACGGTCGAAAAATCGATGAGGGGGTGTCCACCATATATGAGAGAAGAAGAATGCCGACTTTTGTCGTGGGGGTCGCTTCTCCTTCTTCTCCTTGTGCTAGATATTTGTTATGCACTAGGGGAAGTAGGAGTAGTGACCATCATCGACGGACGAAAAACTGGTGAGGGAGTGTCCACCATACATGAGAGAAGAGTGTCCATCATATGTCGTTTATTTAAGTTCCTCAACCATATTTATTAAGTAATTTATGTTGTTTATTTAAAAATATTTGACAACTAATTTCTTATTGTTTAATTTCTATTTATGTCATTCTCCTAGGGTTAGCGCCGCCGCCTCCGGCCACCTCCGGCCACCTCTGGCGTCACCCCCGCACGGTACTACCATGCTCTCGCTCCCCTCTAGTTCATACTACCTCAAACTTGCAAACATGCACAATCATATTTGATTAATTTGTCATATGATGTTGTCATGAGTGTTGATCCCCTGAACATGAGCTAATTAGTTTTTTTCATATGAACTTGGTTAATTTGTCATATGATGTTGCCATGTTATGATGTTGCCATGTAATATTCGGTTCAAACATTAAACATGAGCTAAAAAAATTCAGAGGAATTTGTCTCGACGTCGACGATGCCCATCCCGCATCCTCGTCGTCGACTAGGTGGCAGCCACCTGCTTGATAGGCGCCAACATGTGCAGGACTGGGCTCCGCCGGGCTGGCACTCGGAGGTGCTACCTTCCGGGGGCCGCACCTTCGTGCGGAATCCGGGTCTCATCGTTGACCCGGAGCTTCTTTGGTTGCGGTCGCGTGGGCCATTATCGGTGACGAGGGAGCCAGCCCCCACAGAGGTGGTACATCGTCGTGTCAGGGAGGAGGACGAACACGTCTATCGCTACATGGCTGCGTTGTATGCCAAGTTCTCCAATACCTGGCAGGTTCTCCAGGGACATCACCCGAGCTATGATCCGGTGATGGTTCCTTATCTTTGGGTTGCCACCGCCTGCACCGTGAGGCGTCAGCTGGATTATTAGTATGAGTTATATGATTATGAGTTATATGAATATGAGCTATATGAGTATGAGTTATATGAATATGAGCTATATGAGTATGAGTTATATAAGTATGAGCTATATGAGTATGAGCTATATGAGTATGAGTTATATGAACATGAGTTATATGAGTATGAGTTATATGAGTATGAGCTATATGAGTATGAACTATGAGTATGAGTTGTATGAGTATGAGTTATATGAGTTGTTAAATGAGTATGAGTTATATGAGTTAAATGAGTATGAGTTATATGAGTTATATGAATATGAGTTATATGAATATCCGAATACTGCTAATATTGTCGATGATGATGCATTCTGGTAGTAAACGTTAGGAGTAGCGCTGGAAAATATTAGCAGCAACGCTGCTTAGCAGCAACGCTTTCTGTGATCAAGCGTTGCTACTAAACTTACCAGTAGCGCTGCCTATATCTGCGCTACTACTAGTTTTTAGCTGTAGCGCGATAGAGTAGCACGTGGACCAGCGCTACTAGTACTAATATATACAACGCTACTAGTAGGGTTTTCCCTAGTAGTGCCAAGCTCATCAAAAGAGTCAATATGATCGCCATCATAAGGCTGTGACCTTTGAAGTTGACGAGAAGTCTTACCTTCGGGTTACACCTCTGAAGGGTACCCATCGATTCGGTATCAAAGGCAAATTGGCTCCTCATTACATTGGTCCCTTTTGCATTCTTGCCAAACGAGGAGAGGTTGCCTACCAATTGGAACTTCCTCCGCACCTTTCCAAGGTCCATGATGTTTTCCACGTCTCGCAACTCAAGCGTTGCTTCTCGGATCCTATCCGTGAAGTGGACCACGAAACGCTTGATCTACAGGATAAACTTTCATATCGAGAATACCCTATTCATTTTCTTGAACAAGCTGAGCGTACCACTCGACGTGGAAACATCAAGTTTCTCAAGGTTAAGAGGTAAAATCATTCTAGAAAATAAGCAACCTCGGAAAGGGAGGACCGTCTCCGACTAGAGTACCTCGCGCTCTTTCCGACGATTCCTAAATCTCGGGACGAGATTCTTTTGAGTGGGGGTGAGTTGTCACATCCCTAGTTTTCCTTTGCTTTGTGCCTAGCTAGAGTCTGCATCATGTTTATTTTTTTTCAATTTTGAAATGGGGAATAATAAGCCCTAGCACCTCACCTAATTAAAACAATTCAAAAAGGTGTGATTTTCAATGAACCCTAAATGACCTTCAAAAATGTTCATCCTTTCTGATAAATATTGGCAACAATATTTTAGGTATGCATTTGATTTTACAAATCACTTTTGGCATTTAAATTAATCCAATAAAGCCCCTCAAAATAGAAATTAATGCACAATAATTATTTAGTTTCTCCAAAAAATTTGAATCTTCTGTGAGAGTTTGAAAATATACAAACTATAATTTATAAAATGTTTCACACACTTTCGGCTAAGTGTTTGGTCAAAAAAAACAAATATCAGAAATAAACAAAACATAGACAAAACATAATTTAATAAAGAAGAAGAAAACCCTAGGCCACTTACGTGAAGTGGAAGCCACCCCCTCGATGTCGTCTTCCTCCTACCGACTCGCACAAGAGGAGCTCGCCGCCACTCGTCGTGCTTCGAGCACACATCTCGCTGCATGGCTGCCTCCTCCGTCGTGCGGGCAAGGGGGATAACCCCGAGAGGAGTCGGGTGGATTTCTCCTTCTCCTCTATTCTCCCCTCTACTGTTTCATCTCCTGTGTGCTCCACCATGACCGCACCTCGCCGCAGCTCGCCGCCGTAGCTAGAGGTGCTCCCGAGCCCCCTGACCCCTCCACGAGCTTCGCCTCGACCGTCCTCTATGCTACACCACGTATCGTCGGAGCCCCTGGAGCATCCTCTATGCCGCACCACGCATCGCCGGACCCCCCCTAACCCCTCCACGACCTTCACCTCCTTTCCCTCGTCCTCTATGTCGCACCACGCATCGCCGAAGCCCGTGGAGCGTCGACCTCGACCCCATCATCTACCTCAGCTCCAACCGCCGCTGTCGATCATTCATCGTCATCACGCCGTCTGTGAGCCCGCTCTCAATGGCTACAACCTCCCAGTGAGCTTGCGAACCCATTCCCCCTTTTTGCGTGGTCAATTTTGTGCCGTAGCTGCCGTTGCCATCAAAGCCCGAAAGGATCTGCTGCGGACCTCGACGCCGGCGACACTCCGGTGTCCCTCCAACCGAGCCAGTGTGGCCGTTAGAACCGTGTGCTCGTGTAGAGCGCGTGGGTGGTCTCGGGTGGGAATTCCACCCTCTGTGGCGTCGACCCCAAGCTCGCCCGATCCCCGACCGCCGCAAGGCTCACCGCCGGCGATGCTCTGGGCCACCACAGCCCCTGGGCTTGCCCCACTGGATGCATTGATGAGCAGCCGTTCTGTAGGAGCCTTCCACCGTCGATTTGGTTGCTGGAGGAGGGATTCTAACCCCCTCCACCTCGTCTGGTGCAATCAGCGGCTAAACGCTCGTGAGCCCGACCCTGCTGACCACCAAGGTTGACCCCGTGGGTCACTTGCATGTGGGGCCAGCCCGGCCTAAAATTTGGTTAAGTTAAAGTTAATTAATTTTCCTAATTTAAACCTAATAAGTCACTCACACCGGGCCTAGCTCCACTAATTAAGTTTAAAGATTAACCCTACTTCCTTTTTAAGGACCGTGTCACTCACATGAGGACCGCACATGTCAGGTTTGATCTACAATGGCCAATTGACCAGCTGACCTCATGCTGATGCAATGGTGACGCAATAATACATTTCTCGCTTAAAATAATTTGAAAAATAGATTAAAACTTCTAATATTCATAGAATATAATCAGTAACTCAGATTGAGATAATTTATATATGAAAAATTATCAGAAAATCCAAGCAATCCATTGTTTCTATAATCATACATAATAGAACAATTTATACCTACTCATCAGGTCAAATCAGTTAAAGGGTATTGGAAAATACCTTATTTGAAGTGGCATTTGAATCTTTGATTCAAACCAGCTTCAACTAATTTATTAATAGATGCATCAGCTCATCCAACATATACCTGTCATGGCATGAACATGCATCATATTCTTGCGCTTGCCGTGTATTGATTCCTACTTGTTTGCATTATGGTAGGCTCCGCTCCACACGATACTCACGAGCATCCAACTGAAAGTGTGTATCCCTTCATTGATCCACAAGGCAAGCACCACTTTTGAGCATTCCGATAAAACCCCATATTCTCGCTCCTGCTCTCATTCATTACACTAGGACATATCGTTTCAAATGCTTTTGCTTCGGTAGTTTAATCCATTCCTCTGCATGACCTGTCATTGTCACAGTAAATAACTAAACCATGCAACCTAGAATACCAGATAGATGCTTGAGCTATGATGTGCCTTACTTGCTATGCTTGCTATGCTTAGAGTTGTGTCAGGCATGTTTCATCTAGATGATGAACTAGAGAGAATGAATGTGTTTTGGTGATAAAAGTTAAGTGTTGAACCTGATTTGGTAAAGGTACTCATGAGAGGTTGTGTAGGAGTACATGGCGCGTTGTCTCATTGGAACCGTTTTTAGGAACTTAGTTCCATGTATGTGATCCAAGACTAGATACTACCACACGTTGTGATACTTAATTGACCCTCGAGGCTTATTATCCTCCTAATACTCGGTGCAAGAGTTGCAAGTAGTTTTTGGTATTTGTAGCATATGCTTGGGGTCGTGCTTAGCGCTGGCCTTAGAGGTGGGATGTGACGCGGTTGGCTGTGGCACGGTGTACCAAGTGGCACCCGGATGGTGGGCTTGGGAACCTTGCGCACATCGTTTGAGGTCCTAGCGGAAACTTCGGCTAGACATCCATGTGGGTTTAGTCTCAAATAGGCGATAAACCTGGACTATGTGTTAGTGTCGTTAACGGTCGTGGCCGACTCCCTCACTGGGCTTCCGTTTGAAGGTTCACAAGGTGCATGAAGTGCACATGGCGAGAAGTGGCGAGAGTGTGTGTGAAGAAGTACACCCCTGCATGGTTATGATCTATTTGAATAGCCGCGTCCTCGGATATGGACTACTTGAAAACATATGTTGTTCATAGATAACTTAAATGGCTACTCATAGAAGTATCAAGACAAGTGTGAGTACCATGGATGGCATTCTCGTGGGGAGACGAGAAAGGATCCATGGTGGTGTATTATTGTGGAGATAGTGGACTCGTGTATGATTTCTCAAACTTGTTCAATAGTACTCGTAGTCGTAGTATAGGTTAGCCAATAGTCAAAGCTGGCTTGCTGCATGAAACCCCACAAACCCTGGTTGATACATGTGCATGAGTAGATAGATCCGATTTAAAGCCTTGTTGAGTACTTTCATACTCATGTTTTCTTAATAACTGTTGCAGAAGACACCCATGAACCATCTGCTGGGTTCTACCTAGAAGTTGACGACAACGAGTAGGTGGTATCCCAGCTACGACCTTCCCCCTTGGAAGGGAACTATAGATAGTCAGGCTTTATGCCTTTTACCTTTCATCTGTCTGTACTCGGACAGCTTTAAGCTTCTGCTTGGCTTGTATGAATTTGTGTGTATGACTTGAGTGTCGGGTCATGTGACCCCTACCTCTATGAACATATTATGCAAGGCACTTCCGAGCCTTCGAAATAAATGTGGTGATGTTGTATGGTTACGTTGTGATGCCATTGTTTTATCTATGCATATTGAGTATGTCATGCGTACGTGTGATGTGTTGTGATATGTATGGTATTCAACATCTAATTGTGTGCCTTTAGTAGTACTCTTTAGAGGGAACTATCCCTTTGGGATTCCAGTGAGCCTTGGTAGCTTGTTACTGCTCCGGACAGATTGGTTGATCGGAATGTATCCGTCTTTGTTGTTGTGTTTGTCCCTTCGGGGAAATGTCAACCAGTGTAATGGAGTCCATGTAGCCTGTTATGACTTGTCTACATGGAGTGATGACTTTTATGTCCTACGGCATAATGGATTCCTTGTAGCTTGCTATGACTCTTCTACACACGCTGATGACCGACACCTCCATTGTTGGGTTAGGTATGTATGTCTCTGTATGGATGTGCCACTTGGGTTTATAACTATTTATGTCGACCCGGGTTCTTCAACATTAAAATTCTAGTGACACATTTGCATACATAAGTCAAAAGAAGCAAACAGTCCCAGCCAAGGTAACGTGACAGCCGTGGGGATAACCGTGTGTGAGACCGCAATGTGATGTGATGTGTTACAGACTCGATTCCTATGGCTTAGGATCGGGGTCCCGACAGTCCAACAAGGTTTATTATGACAAACTAACCAGCAAAGAAAGCAAACACACAAATTATACAAGGCGCTCCAAGCAAAAATCATTATATCTGATGAGTAAAAATATAGCTCCAAGTAAAATTACCGATGGGTTTTTAGAAAATGAGGTGATGCCTTGCGGGGCTCCCCAAGTTTAGCTGCTTGGTACTCCTTAGATATTCCCTTGGGATGCCATGGTGCATCCCCAATCTTAGGCTTTTATCGCTCCTTACTCCTTCATCAATCGTGATCTCACTCAAAACTTGAAAACGTCAATCACACAAAACTCAACAAAAAATTTGTGAGATCCGTTAGTATAAGAAAACCAAACTTTACTATAGGTGGTTGAAAACCTATTCCAATTGTATTTTTGCATTATACCTACCATATTCTAACTGTACCTTGGCTTATGCCCCCCGATATAAACCATAGAATCATTAAAATAAGGACATCACACAAAGAAAACAGAATCTGTTAAAAAGAGAACAGTCTGTAAAGATTCGAAATTTATGTATACTTTTGTAACTCCTACAACTCTGAAAAATTAGGAAAACGGAGTGAATTTGTATATTAATATTGTGTAAACAATTCAGACACTTTTGAAACTTCTGCGTTTTTCAGATTTTTCTACTGGACCCAAAAGTTTCTGGTTTTTCAATAGGATTAAAGCAACTAATACCCCACGTGATCCCAAAGGCTTTGCTTGGTACAAACACTATAGAAAACACAAAAATCATAATTACAATAGTAGCATAATTGTGCAAGCAATCAAGAACGGAAAGAAAAAGTAAAAATAAATTTTATTCATTGGGTTGCCTCCCAACAAGCGCTATCGTTTTACACCCTGCTGCGGCAACAAAAGTCCTTCCCTGGCGCGTAGGAATTCTTCTTGTTACTTATCTGGTTTCGTCGGTTTTTCCCTTGAAGAGGAAAGGGTGATGCAGCACAGGAGCAGTAAGTATTTCCCTCAGTTTGAGAACCAAGGTATCGATCCAGAAGGAGGGCCTCGTCAAGTCCAAAGTACCTGCGCAATCACAAACAAGCTTGCACCCAACGCTTCAAAGGGGTTGTCAATCCCTTCAAGATTGTTTGCAAAGTGAGATCTGAGGGCGGAAAGTGCAACGAAGTAAAAAGTGTAAAGCTGAAAATATGGTGTGGAGTAGACCCTGGGGGCCATAGTGTTCACTAGGGGCTTCTCTCAAAATAGCAAGTATTACGGTGGGTGAAAAAATTACTGTCGAGCAATTGATAGAACCGCGCAAAGTCATGACGATATCTAAGGCAATGATCTAGCATATATGCATCACGTCCGAGACAAGTAGACCGATACTTTCTGCATCTACTACTATTACTCCACACATCGACCGCTATCTAGCATGCATCTAGTGTATTGAGTTCATGACGAACAGAGTAACGCTTTAAGCAAGATGACATGATGTAGAGGGATAATCTCAAACCAATGATAAAAACCCCATCTTTTTACCCTTGATGGCAACAACACGATACGTGCCTCGCTACCCCTTCTGTCACTGGGTGAGGTCACCGCACGGTATGAACCCAAAACCAAGCACATCTCCCATTGCAAGAATCATAGATCTAGTTGGCCAAACAAAACCCACAACTCGAAGAGAATTACAAGGATATGAAATCATGCATAAGAGATATCAGAAGAAACTCAAATAAGATTCATAGATAATCTTATCATAAATCCACAATTCATCGGATCTCGACAAACACACCGCAAAAGAAGATTACATCGGATAGATCTCCATGAATATCATGGAGAACTTTGTATTGAAGATCCAAGAGAGGGAAGAAGCCATCTAGTTACTAGCTATGGACCCGTAGGTCTATGGTGAACTACTCACGCATCATCGGAGAGGTCATGGTGTTGATGAAGAAGCCCTCCGTATGCGAATCCCCCTCCAGCAGGGCACCAGGACGTGCCCCAGATGGGATCTTGCGGAGACAGAAGCTTGCGGCGGCGGAAAAGTAATTGCGATCGTCTCTTGATTTTTTTGGGAATATTTGGGAATATATAGGCGCAAGATCTAGGTCAGGAGACCTCCACGGGGCCCACAAGCCTGCATGGCGCGGCCCCCCTGGCCGCGGGGTGGGGCCTTGTGTGACCCCTGGGGCTCTTCTGGCTTGGCTCCCAAGTCCTCCGATCTTCTTCAGTTCCAAAAAATATATTTTCGGGCATTTTCTTCCGTTTGGACTCCGTTTCAAAATCTCCTGTGAAAGGGGTCAAAACATGGAAAAAAACGGGAACTCGCACTTCGCACTGACTTAACAAGTTAGTCCCAGAAAATAAATAAAACACATGCAAAACATCCAAAGTTTGACAAGATAATAGCATGAAACCATCAAAAATTATAGATACGTTGGAGACGTATCAAGCATCCCCAAGCTTAACTCATGCTCGTCCTCGAGTAGGGAAGTGAAAAAGAATGACTTTTTGATGTGGAATGCTACCTAGCATAGTTGTCCTTTGCAACTTCTTTCACGTGGCATGAACGTTCTGATCCGTAAGATTCAAAACAATAGTTTGCTATTGACATGAAAACAGTAATACTTCAAGCAAACTAGCAAAGTAATCATGAACTTTCAAAATAACAACGGCAAAGAAAGTTATCCCTACAAAATCATGTAGTCTGCCTATGCTCCATCATCCTCACACAACTAATTTAAATCATGCACAACCCCGGAATTGGCCAAGTAATTGTTTTTGCACTCTTACTTTCTCAAACTTTTTATAACTATCACGCAATACATGAGCGCGAGCATTGGATATAGCACTATAGGTGGAATAGAGTGTGGTGGTGGTTGTGAGACAAAAAGGAGGAGATGGTCACATTGACTTGGCGTATCAAAAAGCTATGAAGATGCCTATTAATAGATATCAATGTGAATGAGTAGGGATTGCCATACAAGAGATGCACTGGAGCTATAAGTATGTGAAAGCTCAAGAGGAAAACTAGTGGGTGTGCATCCAACTTGCTTGCTCACGAAGACCTAGGGCAATTTTGAGGAAGCCCATCATTGGAATATACCACCAAGTTTATAAAACGAAGATTCCCACTAGCATATGGTAGTGACAAAGGAAGAAGCTCTCAATCATGAAGAACATGGTGCTAACATGAAGCACAAGTGTGGAAAAAATAGTAGCATTGTCCCTTCTCTCTTTTTCTCTCATTTTTTTTATTTGGGCTCTTAGGCCTCTTTTTTGTTTTCTCCTTTTTTTTGTTTTTGGGATCTTTGGCCTCTTTTTTTTTTATTTCCTCACATGGGACAATGCTCTAATAATGATGATCATCACACTTTTAGTTACTCAAACCTCAAAGATCACAATGATGATGACTCCATAGGAAATGCCTCCGGCAGTGTACCGGGATGTGCAACGATCTAGTATGATCATGGAATGGCAATATGAGATTGACGGCACAAGTCATGAGATGGAATGGTGGGAGTTGCATGGCAATATATCTCGGAATGGCTATGAAAATGCCATAGTAGGTAGGTATGGTGGCTGTTTTGAGGAAGGAATTTGGTGGGTTTGTGCACCGGCAAGAATTGCGCGGCACTAGAGAGGCTAGCAATGGTGGAAGGTGAAAGTGCATCTATACCATGGGCTCACATTAGTCATGAAGAATTCATATACTTATTGCGAAAGTTTTTATTAGTAATCGAAACAAAGTGCTAAACACATACTCCGAGGAGAAGGGTTGGTAGGTGTAAACCATCGCGCGATCCCGACCTCAACACAAAGGATGACAATCAATAGATCAATTATGCTCCGACTTCCTAACATAGCGGTTCACCATACGTGCATGCTACGGGAATCACTAACTCCAACACAAGTATCTCTAGATTCACAACACCCTACTAACATAACTATCAATATTAATGAATCCACGTCTCAAAACTAATTGAGAGGAATCAAAACTTCTATTTCTATTCAATGCACATGAAGATGGAGGTTTTTGCATCCTCTTTGGGTACCTAGCACATTTGGGACTACTTTCATAGCATAAGCCAACTACCAAATCACGCACCGCCATGCTCTAAAGATATAAGTGAAGCACTAGAGCAAAAGGTATCTAGATCAAAGGATATAAGTGAAGCACTAGAGCAAAAGTATCTAGCTCAAAAGATATAAGTGAAGCACTAGAGCAAAAGTATCTAGCTCAAAAGATATAAGTGAAGCACTATGAGCATTCTAGCAAAATCACGATGAGTGCATGTCTCTCTCTCTCAAAAAGGTGTGCAGCAAGGATGATTGTGAAACAACAAAAAGAAAAGACTCCTAAGATACAAGACGCTCCAAGCAAAACACATATCATGTGGTGAATAAAAATATAGCTCCAAGTAATGTCACCGATGGATTGAAGACGAAAGAGGGGATGCCTTCCCGGGGCATCCCCAAGCTTAGGCTTTTTGGTGTCCTTGAATTTGGCTTGGGATGCCTTGGGCATCCCCAAGCTTGAGCTCTTTCCACTCCTTATCTCTTTGTCCATGAGAACGTCACCCAAAACTTGAAAACTTCACAACACAAAACTTAAACAGAAACTCGTGATAAAATTAGTACAAGAAAACAAACTACCACTTCTTTTGGTACAGTAGAAAACTTTAATTACATCTATATTGATGATGGGCTACTGTATTATAACTTTTCCATGCCTAGTACCCCCCGATACTAGCCATAGTTTCATCAAAACAAGCAACCAACTCAACAAAAACAGAATCTGTCAAAAACAGACAAGTCTGTAGCAATCTGCATACTTCGTATACTTCTGGTACCTCAAAAAATCTTAAAAATTACGACGGTCTGGGGAAAAGGCATATAAATCATCAGCAAAAAGAATCAACTCAAAATCTCTTTATTAATAAAATGAAAAATCATCTCGTGAGCGAAAAGTTTCTATCTTTTTCCAGCAGGATCAAACAACCATTACCAAGATTAGTCATAAAGGTTTTGCTTGGCTCAAACATAAAAAGAAACACAAAAAACACAATCACAACAAAATTATGAAAGTGTGGACGCAAAAAAATAGAAAGAAAAGATAAATTCATTGGGTTGCCTCCAACAAGCGCTATTGTTTAACGCCCTTAGCTAGGCATTGATAATTCTATGATGCTCACACAAAAGACAAGAATTGAAGCACAATGAGAGCATCATAAAGCCTGTGAAAATCACATCTAAGTCTAACATAATTCCTATGCATAGGCATTTTATAGGAAAATAAATTGGCAAGACAACAAATAGTTACCATATGCAAGGAAGAAGAAAGAGACAATATCAATCTCGACATAACGAGAGGTGATTTAGTAACATGAAAGTTTCTACCACAATCTTTTCCTGTCTCATAATAATTATATGTGGGATCATATTCAAATTCAACAATATAGCTATCCCATATGATATTCTTTTCATGATCCACATGCATGCAAAGTTGACACTCTTAAAAAATAGTCGGATTATCATCAACTAAAGTCATGATTTCTCCAAACCCACTTTCAATATTATTGCAAAAATCATAATCATCATGAGGCTTAATCAAATTTTCAAGATCATAAGAAAAATCATTACCCCAATCATGATCATTGCAAGAAGTAGTGGACATAGCAAAACTAGCATCCCCAAGCTTAGGGTTTTGCATATTTTTAGCATGATTGTCACTAATAGAATTTATAGTGAAACCATTGCAATCATGCTTTTCATTCAAGGAGCCCTCGTGAATCACTTCATAAATTTCCTCATCATGATTTTCAGATTCACACATCTCAAGCAAAACTCCATAAAGATAGTCAAGTGCACTCAACTCACTAGCAATTGGATCAACATAATTGGATCTCTTAAAGAGATTAGCAAGTGGATGAGGATACATATCACTAGATTTTCAGCAAGCGAAGATGCAAGCATATTGAAGGCACATAGCACACATGCAACAGAAAGCAAATGAAAGAAAAGGGCGAACGAAAAAGGCAAACGAAAAAGGCAAATTGGTGAAGTGGGGGAGAGGAAAACGAGAGGCAACTGGCAAACAAAGTAAATGCAAGAGATGAGTTTGCGACACCTACATGATTGAGTTCTTGACTTGATCCTCCCCAGCAACGGCGCGAGAAATTCTTCTGCTGCGGCAACAAAAGTCCTTCCCTGGCACGTAGGAATTCTTCTAGTTACTTCTCTGGTTTGCGGCGGTTTTTCCCTTGAAGAGGAAAGGGTGATGCAGTACAGGAGCAGTAAGTATTTCCCTTAGTTTGAGAACCAAGGTATCGACCCAGATGGAGGGCCTCGTCAAGTCCAAAGTACCTGCGCAAACACAAACAAGCTTGCACCCAACGCTTCAAAGGGGTTGTCAATCCCTTCAAGATTGTTTGCAAAGTGAGATCTGAAGGCGGAAAGTGCAACGAAGTAAAAAGTGTAAGGCTGAAAATATGGTGTGGAGTAGACCCTGGGGGCCATAGTGTTCACTAGAGGCTTCTCTCAAAATAGCAAGTATTCCGGTGGGTGAACAAATTACTGTCGAGCAATTGATAGAACCGCGCAAAGTCATGACGATATCTAAGGCAATAATCTAGCATATAGGCATCACGTCCGAGACAAGTAGACCGATACTTTCTGCATCTACTACTATTACTCCACACATCGACAGCTATCCAGCATGCGTCTTCGTGTATTGAGTTCATGACGAACAGAGTAACGCTTTAAGCAAGATGACATGATGTAGAGGGATAATCTCAAACCAATGATGAAAACCCCATCTTTTTACCCTTGATGGAAACAACACGATACGTGCCTCGCTACCCCTTCTGTCACTGGGTGAGGTCACCGCACGGTATGAACCCAAAACCAAGCACTTCTCCCATTGCAAGAATCATAGATCTAGTTGGCCAAACAAAACCCACAACTCGAAGAGAATTATGAGGATATGAAATCATGCATAAGAGAGATCAGAAGAAACTCAAATAAGATTCATAGATAATCTTATCATAAATCCACAATTCATCAGATCTCGACAAACACACCGCAAAAGAAGATTACATCGGATAGATCTCCATGAAGATCATGGAGAACTTTGTATTGAAGATCCAAGAGAGAGAAGAAGCCATCTAGTTACTAGCTATGGACCCGTAGGTCTATGGTGAAGTACTCACGCATCATCGGAGAGGTCATGGTGTTGATGAAGAAGCCCTCCGGATCTGAATCCCCCCTCCGACAGGGCACCAGGACGTGCCCCAGATGGGATCTTGCAGAGACAAAAGCTTGCGGCGGCGGAAAAGTAATTGTGTTCGTCTCTTGATTTTTTTGGGAATATATAGGCGCAAGATCTAGGTCAGGAGACCTCCAGGGGGCCCACAAGCCTGCATGGCGTGGCCCCCCTGGCCGCGGGGTGGGGGCTTGTGGGGCCCCTGGGCTCTTCTGGTTTGGCTCCCAAGTCCTCCGATCTTCTTTCGTTCCAAAAAAAGTCTTTTCGGGGATTTTCTTCCGTTTGGACTCCGTTTCAAAATCTCCTCTGAAAGGGGTCAAAACCATAGAAAAAATTGGAACTGGCACTTGGCACTGAGTTAATAAGTTAGTCCCAAAAAATAAATAAAAGCATGCGAAACATCCAAAGTTTGACAAGATAATAGCATGAAACATCAAAAATTATAGATACGTTGGAGACGTATCACACCCCTAGCTAGGCCTATATTATAGATTTTAGGTGATGTCATCTTTAGTTTCCAACTCCTCGGTCACACATACCTGAGTTCTTAGAGATTTGGCATGCATATTCTCAAAAATTACACTCCTAGGGATAAAGTTAAAGAATTCATTCATATGAGGAGGTTCACTCAAGTTGAAGTGAGCACTAATCATCTTAAGATCTACGTTGTTGCTAGAAGTGCCACCCTCTGCTCAAGTTACTGAAAATTTCCTCTAATTTATCAATTCGAGCGGGACTCTCCATTACCCTTTCATTAGTTATGGGTTGTTTCTCTTTTAGAATTTTAATAGCGTCTACCATCCTTGAACAAATAAGATTAACAAGATCTTGAACCCTTTTATCAAAAATTTCAATATGTTCTTTGGTAAGAATTTTCTTCTCAATACCATCTATCCATTGCATAACATGATCAAGATTTAAAAACAATTCATTTATAATGATAGGTGGAGACCCCAATAGACTTCCCATGGCATTGTGAGCATCGGAGGGTGGACAACTTAGGAAATTTCCCCCGGTGATAGTATAAAGAAAAAAATCTATACCAAGTAGTAATTCCCACATAAAAGTTTTGAAGAAGAACAGTAGTAGATTGCTTGTGGATAGATCTATCATGAGCATTACAAATACTATACAAAGCATCTTTCACACTTTCTCCTCGCCTTTGCTTAAAATTGAGTACTTCAATCTCATGGGTGCTGATACATCTCCAACTTATCTATAATTTTATTATTGTTCCATTATGTTATGTTATCATTCTTGGATGTTTTATAATCATTTTATAGAAATTTTATATCATGTTTTGGGACTAACCTATTGACATAGTGCCTAGTGCATTTGCTATTTTTTGTTGACTCTTTCCTTCGCATAAAATCCATATCAGATGAGGTCCAATTGCCACGAAACTTTACGGATATATTTTTGGAACACAAGGAAACTTGGCAATCAAGAATGAGCAACACACAAGGCCGAGGGGGACACTAGACATCAGGGTGCGCTAGAGGACCTTGGCGTGGCCTGGTGTCAAGTGGGCCCTCGGGAAGCTTCTCCGCCACCTCTAAGGTCTACAAATACCAAAATATTCACCAAATCCGAGAGGAGTCGACAAAAAATTGTTTCAATGGTAACAAGTTCCAAAGCCACGAAATCCAACCTAGAGCTCGTTCCGCAGAGGAACATGATCACGGAGGGGTTCACCATCCTCATTGATGCTCCTCCGGTGATGCGTGAGTATCTTGTATCAAACCTACAGGTTCTTAGGCAGTAGCTAGATGGCTTTATCTCTCGTTTTGTTTCTCAATACAATGATCTCTTGGAGATCCATATGATTTAACTCTTTCTTTTGCAGTGTGTTTGTTGGGATCCGAAGAATTGTGAGTTTATGACCATATCTATGAAAACATATTCATACCTAATTATTATAGCCTCGTATTTCTTCTTCGATTTTTGGTTTTTTCTGGCCAACTTGATCTTTTATCTTGCAATGGGAAGAGGTGCTTTGTGATGGGTTCCATCTTGTGGTGCTCAATCTAAGTGAAAGAAACAGACATGACACGCATGTATCGTCGCTATCAAGGACAAAATAATGGGATCTATTCATACATGAATAGATCTTGTCTGCATGATGTCATCGTTCTTAAGGCATTACTCCATCTCTCCATGAGCTGAATACACTAGATGCATGCTGGATAGTCGTCGATATGTGGAGTAATAGAGGTATATGCACGCAGAAGTCGGTCTACTTATCTTGGACGTGATGCATATATACATGATCATTGTCTTGAATATCGTCATAATTATTTGTTGTTATGTCAATTGCCCCACAATAATTTGTCTACCCACCACTTGTTATTTTCTCGAGAAAAGCCACTAGTGAAACCTACAGCCCCCGGATCTACTTCACATCATCTATTTGCAATTTCTAATTTCCTATTTGCGTTTTTACTTTATTTGCTCTTTTTTCAGATCTATATTATCAAAAAAAAAACCTTGTTGTGTGTCACATCCCTGATCCCTATTAGGGTTTAGAAACTTGTGCTCATGTCTTCTTTCTTTGCATCCAAGAAAATGAAATGAAATCCAAAAGCAAAGCAAAGAAAACCAAAGCAAAACCCTAGCCACCCCCTTATTCATAAACAATTCAACTATTGCCAAAATCAATGAATCCAAAATGGCCATTAGAAAAGTTCATCTTTTCTGATAAATGTTGAAAACAAGATATTAGGGGTGCAACATATTTTCAAAATGCTTTTGGCATTTTGTTTTAAATTTGAACGTCACTGAAATCAGTTATATTTTTGATTTCAAATATTTCAAAGTTTCCAAAAATGTTGAAAACTTTATGTGTGGTTGGAAATATTCCAACTAACACTCTAGTATTTTTCAAACTATTTTTGATTTAGTTCTGATTCAAAATTAAAATGGAAACAAATGTCAGAAGAATAAACAGAAACTGGAAACCAAGAAAATGAAAAAAAAAACTATCTAACGCTTACCTGAGGCCCAGCTCACCTCCACGCGTGTCGTCTTCCTCCTTCGCCAATCGGAGCAGGAGGTGGTCGCCGTTCCTCCCGGCGCGCCCATGCACCTACATGCACGCCTGCTTCACCCCGATGCGCTAGAGAGGGAGGATAAGTCTCCCGGGATCCATTCCCACCTTTTCCCCCTCCTCATTCGCGCTCTCTCCTCTCTCTCTCTCTTCCTCGGCCGCCATGACCGCGAGCTCGAGCTCGAGCTAGCCATCGCTCCGACCGTCCTTCCCCGCCCCTGAGTGTGTCCTTCGCTCCGCCTCGTCGAGTTGGTCGTCTCTGCCAAAGGAAAGAAGCCCCCGAGCCCTGCATCGCCGGATCTCCATCGTCTTCTTCCTCGGATCGCCGACGCTCACCATAGTCGTTCTCCCTCCTCAGGCCATCCCCAAGCCCGCTTTCGACGCCGCTGCACTCCGTGTGAGCTCAGGGTGCTTTCCCCCTTGTTTCCCGTCTCGATTTCGAGCTCTAGGCCTAGTTTCACCGGAGCCCGACGAGGACCGCCGCGGTAGCTCATCGCCGGTGGCCCTACGCTGACCGGTTGGTCCACCCGAGGCCTGCAATGGTTCCAGCTCCTCGCGTAGATGCTCTAGGAGCCCAGCCCCACGCGAAATGCCCTCTGTTTCGATGACCTCGACGATGGCCGAGCTTCGACCGCCACCAAGCTCGTCGTCGGCGTTGATTCCGGCCACCCCAGCCCCTGGGGTTTGCTCCATCGTGCACGCCATCGAGTGGTCGTTCGCCGTGTGGCCTCGGCCGTGGTTTTGGTCATCGGAGACGCGTTTCCGACGCCCTCCGCCGTCTATGGTGCTTCCGGAGGCTCACCGTCGGCGAGATCGACCTCGTCGCCGGTGGGTGCAACCCCCTCTGAGCCTATGACAGGTGGGGCCAGCCCTTGTCTAATTAAGTTCAATCAAAATAAAAATGAAAATTATATTAAATCATTAACAAGTCACTCACATGTGGGTTCAGCTCTGTTAATTAACTAATTAAGTTAAACTTAAACTAAAAACTGGCCAGAGTCACTGACCAGTGGGTCCCACTGGTCAGGTTTGACTTTCAACGACCAGTTGGACCTGCTGATGTCATGCTGATGCAATAACTCATTTTCTGTTTAAAAATAATTCCAGAAAAATTTCAAAACTTTGGAAATTCATAGAAAATTGAATATAACTCCAAATTTGACAAATAATATATGTAAAATGATCAAAAAAAAAATCAAGGAATCCAATGTTGCTATTTTCGTGCATGAAAAACAAAGTTATGAAACAGCATTAGTTCAAATCAATTAAAGGAATTTGATAAATTATAATTCAAATGATAATTGAATTATGATTTCAAATCAAGATCACCCAAAGGGTTTTGTTAGTCACCTCAAACCATGCTACATTGCATTTCATGCATCTTTTTGCTGCATATGATTGATATTGGTTGTATGTTATTATTTCGGTAGGATTTGCCCCTCCGGATACGAGTGATTATCCGACTGACGGATATCACCCCTCTGCTGAGCAACAAGGCAAGCAACCATTTTTTATCATCCCGATAAATCCCATGTTCTTGCTCCTACTCTTACTTATTGCATTAGGTCAAATTGCTTTCAATGCTTTTACCACGTTAGTTGAACCCATTCCTTTGCATGACCTGTCTTTGTCACAGTAAATAGCCGAACCTTGCAACCTAGCGTACGTGGTAGATGCTTGAGCCATGATGTGTCTTATCCTGCTATGCATGCTATGCTTAGAGTTGTGTAAGGTCTGTCATGTGGGTGATGAACAGGATCGTGAGAATGTGTTCAGTTAATTAAGGTTGTGTGTTGAACCTGATTTGGTAAATGTACCGGTGAAAGGCTATGTAGGAGTACATGGCGGGTTGTTTCATTGGAACCGTCCTTAGGAACTGAGTTCCGTGTATGTAATCCAAGACCAGATACTACCACACGTTGGGATACTTAATTGAACCTCTCGACTTATTAATCGCCTAGTACTCGGTCCAGGAGTTGCAAGTAGTTTCTGGTGTTTATAGTCATAATGGAGGCCGTGCATAGTGCTGACCTTAGAGGTGGACTATGATGCGGTAGGCAGTGGCACGGTGTACCAAGTGGCACCCGAATGGTGCGCTTGGGAACCCTGCGCACATCATTGGGGTCGTGGCGGAAACCTCGGCCGGACTTCCGTGCGGGTTACCCTTAGATAGGCGATAAACCTGGACTAGGTATTAGCGTGGTCAACGGTCGTGGCCGACTCCCTCGCTGGACTTCCGCTTGAAGGTTGCCGAGGTGCATGACGTGCACATGGCGATAAGTGGCGAGAGCGTGTGTGAAGAAGTACACCCCTGGAGGGTTATGATCTATTCGAATAGCCGCGTCCGCGGATATGGACTACTTGGAAACATATGTTGTTCATAGTTAACTATAATGGCTAATTCTCTTCGAGTTGTGGGTTTTGTCTGGCCAACTAGATCTATGATTCTTGCAATGGGAGAAGTGCTTGGTTTTGGGTTCATACCGTGCGGTGACCTCACCAAGTGACAGAAGGGGTAGCGAGGCACGCATCGTGTTGTTGCCATCAAGGGTAAAAAGATGGAGTTTTCATCATTGGTTTGAAATTATCCCTCTACATCATGTCATCTTGCTTAAAGCGTTACTCTGTTCGTCATGAACTCAATACACTAGATGCATGCTGGATAGCGGTCGATGTGTGGAGTAATAGTAGTAGATGCAGAAAGTATCGGTCTACTTGTCTCATACGTGATGCATATATGTATGATCATTGCCTTAGATATTGTCATGACTTTGCGCGGTTCTATCAATTGCTCGACAGTAATTTGTTCACCCACCGTAATACTTGCTATTTTGAGAGAAGCCTCTAGTGAACACTATGGCCCCCAGGGTCTACTCCACACCATATTTTCAGCCTTACACTTTTTACTTCGTTGCACTTTCCGCCTTCAGATCTCACTTTGCAAACAATCTTGAAGGGATTGACAACCCCTTTGAAGCGTTGGGTGCAAGCTTGTTTGTGTTTGTGCAGGTACTCTCGACTTGATGAGGCCCTCCTTCTGGATCCATACCTTGGTTCTCAAACTGAGGGAAATACTTACTGCTCCTGTGCTGCATCACCCTTTCCTCTTCAAGGGAAAAACCGACGCAAACCACATAAGTAACAAGAAGAATTCCTAAGCGCCAGGGAAGGACTTTTGTTGCCGCAGCACGAGGCGACGGAGACCCTTCGGATCTGGCGGTTCCCAGATGGATCCGGGCACGTGCGCAAGGCGGAGGTCGGGCGGCGACCATGGCTGCACCTCGTGTACCGGAGGGAGAGAGGAGAGGTTAGAGGAGAGGATCGGGAGGAGAGGGGCGCAATAGATGGGCTTGATTGGGCGAGGTGGTCGCCGGCGAGGGGGTGGCGCTCCAGGGACTCTCCGGTGGCCGGTCGGTGGGGCGCAGCACGGCGGCGGGGCGGGGCGATGAGGGGCTTGCGCGGCAGCGGGAGGAGAGCGCGGGAAGCGGCTCCTGCTCGAGCCCTGGCTGCAGGCGAGCGGCGGCAGCTAGCCGATTCGGACTGGGAGGGCCGTAGATGGGCTCCGACGGGCCCTGGTGGCTGGAGATGGGGGAGAGAAGAGGTTGTGGTGGCGTCTAGGGTTAGGTCATGCATGGGAAACAAGTAGAGGCTAGGGTTGTTGTCTATTTATAGAAAACACACTAGGGTTGTTGTCTATTTATAGAAAACCGGCTAGGGTTTGCAGATTTCGTCTGAATTCAGACAGTAGGATCGCGATCGGATGGTCTCGGCTGCGCCCTAGAGTTAGGTGGTTGTGTTAGAGAGGCTAGGTGGTAAGTTAGGGAAGTTGTGGCCCCGCAATGAGAATTTTAAACACAGCAAAATGTCTGACGATAAACCGAAGACGGTGCCGCTACGGTCGACCGTTCGGGTGTCAAACAGACTCTGATTGCGATGGAATTTGGTAGGCGGCCTACCTACACTAAAATAAGACCGCATGCCAAATTTCAACCCAATCCGAGAAAGTTCTACAAACACTTTTAAAAATAAGGTTTTAACGATGTCGCGGGCGCGTGCGTGTGGTTGGTCTCGAAACGGTCAACGACGAAAACGGAGAGAACTCGCAACTAATAACGGATGCACGTTTTGAAAACTGATGGCAACGGAGTGCCGATGCAATGCGGATGATGCGCATGATGCGAAGATGAATGCGACACACAATCTAGCAACACGGTACAACGGAATAAAAGGGGAATCTTCTGGAGCCTCGGTCTCGGGTTGTCACAACTCTCCTACACTAACAATAGATCTCGCCCCGAGATCTAAGAATGAAAGGGTGATAGGAAGAGAAAAGCAAAAGGTAAAACTAAGTCGCTTCTTTGACAAACGAGTGAAACCAACGATCCTTCAAGGTTGCAAAGAGATGAAGAATGATATGAGAAACAAACAATAATTCACACATAATTTCGGCAGCACTTCGGTAGGAAAAAGGGGAGAAAATTTGATAATATGGAAAGATCTTGAGAAGATTCACAACAAACTAACTAAATTGATAAGCAAGGAAAGAACTAAATTTGATAGATTGAAGAGAGAAAAATCACCAGAACTCCGAAACAAGAGAATGGAAACTAGATCATTGAGAAGAAGGAATGGAAAAGAAAATGAAAACTTCTACCACAATTGAATTTGGAAAGCATACTTGCAAGAAGAATTGAACAAAGTTGTTGGAAAACCAACAAAGAAAAGAACAAGCTTGTAGTGGACTTATGAAAACCATCTCAATTAATGAGTTGACAACCAACCACTAACGGAATAGGGGCTGATTGGAAGCAACAATATATGCACAACTTCTTTCACCAAGAGGATACATTGAGAACTTAGATCAATGATAACCACTATAATCGCAATAACCCTTAGGAAAGCTTTAGGTGAAATCTGATCCAAGATAACTCAATAAAGAAACCATGGTCAAAATATCTCATGATCAAAGGGTTTGATGGGTTTACATAATTAATTCTTGAAAAAACTTCTCTTCGAGACTCCTCCACTAACAAGAACGTATAACACCACCTCAAAGGATAAAGGAAAAGAAAAGATGGAGCAGTTGGGAAAAGAATTGATATCATGAGCTACTTCGGAAGAAGAATCACTATGAAACAAGAATAACAATTATGTTATGATTATCCTTCATCAAGTTAAATTGACGACAAGCAACGGATTTAGCATACCACTTATTCTTCTTGGAAAGATTGAGGAGTGATATGAGCACAGACTTGAAGAAGTCTTGAAGCAGTCACCGGTAAGAATTGGAAGGAATGGGGATAACAAGAATGAATGGAGATACATGAGAACGAATAGATCATGAGCCACCTCAGAGAAAAACTTGAACAAGGCACCGGAATAATTGAGAGACGAACGAAGAGACAAAAATTGATAAGAATTTGAGGATGAAAGATGAAAGTTGAGAACGGAGAAATCTTTTGAAATGATGGCCTTCGGAGGATGGAAAATGAAAACAATCTGAAATGCAACGGATAGATATGGAAAGAATTTCTCATGATCGAGAACACTTCAAGATGATAACACAAAACTGAAATGATGAATCTTCATGAGAATGGACCAAGATATGAGAGAAACACTCCTTCGGTCTTCCAAGCTGACAATAATGAGAAGGGACACCACCAAAATACCTCAGACTCTCCGAAATAATGAAGAATGAAAGGTTGAACCAAATATGAGAATTAATTTTGAAGCAATCATGGAGAAGGAATATGACTGATGAAATTCATACTTACGTCATAATTGAAAAGAATTAGAGATCTCTGGGAAAAGACTACAAGAGTCAGATAAGATTCTGGGGAAGACCTGTGGGTCATGGGCCCACTCAAAAGACACCAACATTGAAACAATTGCTACGAGAGAGAAATATTGCACTGGTACAAATGAAAACTTGATGAGGTGAGACCCTCGAAATAATTGAATGGATGAGATATCTTCAACACGCCGGATAGAACAGAGAGGGATGAGTGAATATGAAAGGATTGAACAAGAATTCCCGACACGGGAAAGCATTGAACAAAAGAAAAAGGATATGATGACACCAAAATCTTGAATTGATTCCATCGGAGAGAAAACAAAATGAAGAAATGATGAACTCAAAACTTACGAGAATCTTCACCAAGAATCACCGGAAACAACACAGAATCACTGAAGAAAAAGGGATTTTGGCGCGAGGGCCTCGACAGGGATAGAAGCGCATCTCGCCGTTTTGCAAGAATGGATATCGTTACAAGTACATGTAGTGAAAAGATGAGTATAAGGAGTAGGCTTACACTCGCCACAAGCTACATGAAGACCACAACAATACAACAATATCCACTCATCATGAAGAAGAGTAGGGTACGACTACAGACGAAAACAAACGATAAAAGAACGACGTCCATCCTTGCTATCCCAGGCTACTGGCCTGGAACCCATCCTAGATCGACGAAGAAGAAGAAACTTCAAATAGCACAGTCAACACGCTCACGTCAGAGAATTATTTTACCTGTACCTGCAACTGTTGTTGTAGTAATCTGTGAGCCACAGGGACTCAACAATCTCATTTCCAAAGGTATCAAGACTAACAAAGCTTAATGGGTGAGGTATGGCTAAGTGGTGAGGCTGAAGCAAGCGACTAAGCATTTATTTGAGGTGGCTAACTTACGAGTATAAGAATAAAAGGGGGTGATCTACGGATAGCGAATGTGAACTAATAGTGATCAAATGAATGATCCTGAAAACCTACTTACGTCAGACATAACCCCACCGTGTACTCGATCGGTGAAGGAGCTCGCGAAAGAGACAGTCACGGTTACGCACTCAGTTGGCAAGTTTTAATTAAGCTTACTTCAAGTTATCCAGAATTGGATGTTAATCAAAGTTTCCACGTTGCCACATAAGCGCTGGCACGACTTTAAAGATTTAACCATGGAGGGGTGATCCAACTAGTCCATGAAAAACTACCACATGCTACGATGAATGACCTTGATCAGGGAAACCCGTGATCTCCTCGGGTTCCTATTGGAAAACCTCAACCTCGAGATAACGCAAAGCATCCTCGGAATCCCTCGCACAAGACGCTCGAGAAAGGTAAAACAACTCCAGTAAGGTCGCCCGACGTGTCGATGATCCCGATAGGAGCCGCGTATCTCTTTCTCAGAACATGACGGATTGTCCAAACTTCCGGTGGGCCAATCATAGAGTTACCCCTGGTAGCCACCGGAAGTTGACAAGTTGGACCAACACTTATGCGGAGCACTGGCCCAGGGGTTGGTTAATTATCCATGGGGTGATCAAACCGTATGCATATTTTAGTTAGTTATTAAGCAAATAGTACCAATGTTGGGCCTTGGCAGACGAGCTTTATCCCAAAACTAGAATCTAGGGGGTCCCATAACAACCCCAAGCAGGTTAGGATCGCTCATTTATGGAAGATAACACTGGTAGCTGAAACTAAGACGACAAAGCTGGAACAAAACACCATGCTAGAAAGCTGAGCCTTCCACCTTTTACCAAGTACATAGGTCTATTAAATTAATTAGCAATTATATGGTGATATAACAGGGCGGCCATGTTTTCAAATGGAAGCAACTGTACCTACAACTAGCAACAGTAACAAATGGTTAAGCAAGTGGTAACATAGCCAATCAGTGGTTTGCTAGTTTGTAGAAAGGTTGAAGGTTTTCATGGCAATGTTGGAAGGCTTATATTTAACAGGTGGTAGGCAGCGAGATATAACGATAGAAACGACATAACTAGCATGGCAATGGTAGTAATGGTATCTACGAAAATGATCATCTCTCCTGAGATCCCGCTTGGAAGAAGAACGACTCCATGAAGCACACAAACCGACGTAATAGAACGGATCCTCACATTTCGACACGCTTGCGGAACTCTATCGAGATGAAGCTAACCGGAAACAAGAATCAACACACAATATTCACCACGACACATGCACAATATGATGCAATTCACGTATGATGCATGATCAATTCCAAATATGCAAGGCATGGCACGGTAATTGACACAATCAAACACTACACATTAAGTGAAGATCAATATGCAATGAGTTGCATATTGACGAGACTCCACATTTAATTATTTAGTTCACTCTTGTTTATTAACACTGCAATATTAAAATGTTGTTAACATGGCAAGGGGTGAAACACAAATTAAACTACCTATCTAGGCATTTTAAATGAGGCCGGAAACGACATATAGCATCTCCGAACTAACCCCACACGTTAAATTTTAAATCTGTCCAGATTTGTTCTAGTCACATTTTATGTTTGTTAAACGGCAAATCAACATGGTTAACGTGATTCTACTCGTCGTTCTGGTCCATTTACATATATGGCCCATCTCCAACGGAGCTACGGTTAATTAACTACGACCTAAATTATTACTATCACGTCGACACGCAAACCGATGCAAAAAAGCATGCTAAAAGGTTTAATATATGTATAAGAGTTGGAAAATATTAATCTACGCAAAATTCTACATGTTCTACATATATAATTTGTCGCGATCCGACGCACGGTTTAAAAACTACGAGTGTTTTAAAATAGGCACCTAATCTGTAATTTAATATGGGCTGGATTAATAGTTAACTCCTAGAACGTTAGGAAAATTTCCATGGGCCAATCTGAGAAATTGGCCTCACAGCCACGGGTACAAGTTCGCAAAGTAGCGCCCGGGGCAAAGGATCGGGCGGCTCGCTCACCTTGGACTGGGCTGGACTTGAGCGCTGGAGATGGGGCAACGGGGCGGTGCTGGGGCGGCTCGCGAGGCTAGCGGGCCGGTTGAGCTGGCACACTGGGCCAAAGGAGGCACTAGGCCGCAACGCTGGCGCGAGGTGGCCTTGGCCCACGTGAGTGCTCGTCCCCATCACCTCGTCTCCCACTTGGAAAATGAGCAACGATGGGGTTGACCGGCGGCGCGCGACTTGTAGTGGCTCCGGCAGGGCGAGGCGGTCCCAGGAAAGGCGGGAGGTGGCGGAGACCCTCCGGATCTGGCGGTTCCTGGACGGATCCGGGCACGCAGGCAAGGAGGAGGTCGGGCGATGACCATGGATACACCTCGTGCACGGGAGGGAGAGAGGATCAGGAGGAGAGGGCGCAAGAGATGGGCTTGCCTGGCCGAGGTGGTCACCGGCGAGGGGGTGGCGCTTCGGCGACCCTTCGGTGGCCGGACGGTGGGGCGCAGGACGGCGTCGGGGCGGGGCGATGAGGGGCTTGCGCGGTACTGGGAGGAGAGCGCGGGATGCGGCTCCTGCTCGGGCTATGGCTGCAGGCGAGCGGCGATGGCTAGCCGATTCGGGTCGGGAGGGCTGCAGATGGCTCCGACGGGCCATGGTGGCTGGAGGTGGGGGAGAGAGGAGGCTGTGGTGGCGGCTAGGGTTAGGTCATGGATGGAAAACGAGGAGAGTCTAGGGTTGTTGTCTATTTCTAGAAAACAGGCTAGGGTTTGCAGATTTAGTCCGAATTCGGACCGTAGGTTCGCGATCGGACAGTCTCGGCTGCACCCTAGAGTTAGGTGGTTGTGTTAGAGAGGCTGGGTGGGAAGAGAGGGAATTTGAGTCCCGGCAATGAGAATTTTAAACACCAAAAAATGTTCGACGATAAACCGAAGACGGTGTCGCTATGGTCGACCGTTCGGGTATCAAACAGACTCCGATCGCGACGAAATTTGGTAGGCGGCCTACCTAGAGTAAAATAAGACCGCGCGCCAAATGTCAGCCCAATCCGAGAAAGTTCTACATACACTTTTAAAAATAAGGTTTTAACGATGTCGCGGGTGCGTGCGTGTGGTTGGTATCGAAACGGTCAACGACGATAACAGAGAGAACCGGCAACCAATAACGGATGCAGGTTTTGAAAACCGAGGGCAACAAAGTGTCGATGCAATGCGGATGATGCGCATGATGCGATGATGAATGCGACAGACAATCTAGCAACACGCGACAACGGAATAAAAGGGGAATCTTATCGAGAGTCGGTCTCGGACTGTCACATAAAACTTGTGAAATTTTTTAATGGAGTGCTAAACGGATTAATTAAGGTTTTAGTAAGGGTTGGCATTATGCTATTTGGGAACCTATTAATGATGAAATTCATGTCTTATATGATGACCCCTATGATGACAATGATGATGCGAGTAATGATATCACGAATATTAAGAACCTCTTTGATCCCTTGGGATTACCAACTATATTTGACAAAGGTGACTTATTAAGTGCTATTTTTGAAGATCTGGTCCTAAAGGACATAACAGGGTCCAATACGTGAAACTATTCATTATGCCTAGCTAGGGCGTAAAACGATATCACTTGTTGGGAGGCAAGTCAATATTTATTTTATTGTTATTAGTCTACTTTCTGTTTGTGTGAGATAAAATGATTATTTCTACTATAATTATTGTATTTTTATGTTTAAATTAGTGTTTGTTCCAAGTAAAGGCTTTGGGATGATTTGAATGATGAGTAGAATTGATACGGTGCAAAAACAGAAACTTTTTCGTCCAGTGCGGAATTTCTTTGATTTTACTGGAATGCCATTTTGGTTTGAATTTTTAACACAACATTTATATACAAATTACAGGTTGTCCTAATGTTTCCGAATTTCCGTAATTACAGAAGTAGGCTTTCTTTGCTGATCACTAGAGATAGTTCTGTTTTAGAAGATTGTGTTTTTGCTTGCATAGTTTCCTTGTTTTGATGATGCTAGGGATTATATAGGGTGGTATAAGTCATGGAGAAGTTAGGATACAATACCTTATGAAATAATAAAATATTAATCAATTTATAACCGTATCTAATGTTTATTGTTCTCCTATCCTAAAAATGGATCTCATGTGTTTTCTGTTGAGTTTTGTGTGCTGAACTTTTCATGTTTTGGGTGTTATCACGGTGGTTGAAGGAATAAGGAGCAGCAAAGAGCATAAGATAAGGGATTACCAAGGCACCCCAAGTGAAATTCTAGGAAGACTGAAGCGTCTAAGCTTCTAGGGCATCCCCTCTTTAATCTCAATCCATCGGTATGTCACTTGGAGCTATATTTTTATTCACCGCATGATGTGAGTTTTGCTTGGAGTATCATGTATTATAGTTTGGTTTTGTTTTAGTTTTACACAATCATTTTTTTTGTACACACCCACTCGAGAGAGACAAATGTTCACCATGGTTTGTTTCAATACTCTATGTGATTCACTTATATCTTTTGAGCTAAGAAGTTGCTCTAGTGCTTCACTTAATTTTATATATTTCGGCTATCTATCTATCACTACTTATCGCTTGCAAGTAACGAGTTCAAGGGGATTGACAACCCTCTTGCCCATGTTGGGTGCAAGTCTTTGCTCTTTTGTGTGTAGGTGCTGAAGATGGGAAATTGCATGGTCCTCCTATTGGTTTGATAACCTTGGTTCTCACTAAGGGTAATACTTATCTATACCGTGTTGCATCATCCCTTCCTCTTCGGGGAATAACCCAACGCAGATCACAAGTATCAAGGTCTACCAAATATAATGGGTCAAACCTTTATATTGTTGTGAACCAAGTACTAAGAAATCGGTGGGTACTTATTTTTTTCTTGATAGCATATTAGAATTGCAAACCTTTATACAACTGTAGCTTTAGCATGTTCCTTAATCCTAACACTAAAAGGTGGTTTCTCAATATAAGCAGTAGGCACAACTGGATCAACATGCTAAACAATTGTTTCTTCTTTAACTTTAATGGGTTCCTCTAATTTTTTCAGTAGGTGGATGGAATTTAAACCACTTTTCCTTAGGGAGATCAGTATGAGAAGCAAATGATTCACACAAAGAAGCTACTATCTCAAAGTCAAGCCCATATTTATCCCTAAACTTATGAAAAGTATCAGTTCCCATAATTTTTTTTACCACAATCGAACTCAAGCTTTATACGTGACTCTTTACCTTTGTCAAGTTCCAAATATTCAGAGTTGCGTTTAATTCTTTTGAGAATATCCCATTTGAATTCAATAGTTCTCTTCATGTAGGAACCAGTGGAGGAAAATCGAGTATTAGTTGATCATCATAAGACAGTCGAGCACAAAAGTTTGGTATAATCATTTCTCTTGATAGATCACAGTTGGGGCAAATGTTCCTTCTAGATTTAAGCCTCCCCCAAGCTTGAGCAATGATTTCTCCTTCATATATAGTTCTCATCACGATGAGCTAGATGCATAGCATAAACCTTTTGGTGAAATTCCAGTTTCAAGTGATTCCAGTCCCATGATCTAGTATCATCCTATTTCCTATAAAAAATCAATGTTTTCCCTCTAAATATAAAGGAAAACATTTCTTCCTAACTTTGTCCTCGGATAAACCTGCAATCTTAACTAATCCACAAATCTCATCTACATATATCAAGTACAAATCATGATGAGTTGTACCAACTCCTTCATAAGGATTAGCTAGCAGTTTCTCTAACATACCCGACAGAATTCGATAATATATATTTTCAAAAAGTTCAGTAGGTTGCGGAGCGGCTTTTTCCACTTCTATTTGAGGCAAAGATACCCCGAACAAACCTCTCAAAGGTTTACTATGGATAGTGACAAGAAACGGTAAATTTCAGCATGTACAGAAAATGTTTCCTTACCAAAGGCGCTTCACTTCCCGGCAATGATGCTAGAAAAGAGTATTGATGACCCACAAGTATAGGGGATAATCGTAGTCCTTTATATAAGTAAGAGTGTCGAACCCAATGAGGAGTAGGAGGAAATTATAAGCAATTTTCACCAAGGTATTACGTGCAACTCATATGAGTAACAATGATAGATAGTTTTGTAGAAAGATAATTGGTAGAAAGTAACAAGGAACAAACGTAACAAGGGTGCAACAAGGTGTCCTAAACCTTTTTGTAGCAAAGGACAAGCCTGAAAGTTCTCTTATATAAAGGAAAACGCTCTTGAGGACACATGGGAATTTCCATCTAGTCATGTTAACCATGTTGAGTTGATTAATGTTCATTACTTTAATGATTTTATATGTGTGTGTACCGGTGCTAAGGTGTTGTTCTTACGTTCACAAGCAACCCACTTATGATTACCCTTCTCACAAGCGTCCGCAACTACGAAAGAAGAATTAAGATAAATCTAACCATAGCATGAAACATGTGGATCCAAATCAACCCCTTATGAAATAACGTTTAAAGTAGCGTTTAAGCTTCTCTCACTCTAGGAACCCATCATCTACTTATTAGTCCACAAAGCCTTCCCTTAGGCACAAGTATGGTGAAGTGTCATGTAGTTGACGTTCACATGACATCACTAAAGGAAGCAACAACATACACATTGATGACCCACAAGTATAGGGGATCTATCGTAGTTCTTTAGATAAGTAAGAGTGTCGAACCCAACAAGGAGCAGAAGGATCTCACAAGTGGTTTTCAGCAAGGTAATCTGTGCAAGCACTGAAATTATCGGTAACGGATAGTTGTGTGATAAGATGATTCGCAGCAAGTAGCAAGTAACAACGGTAACAAAGGTGCAGCAAAGTGGCCCAATCCCTTTTGTATCAAGGGACAAGTCTGGACAAACTCTTATAGGAGGTAAAACGCTCCCGAGGACACATGGGAATTTCTGTCAAGCTAGTTTTCATCATGTTCATATGATTCGCGTTCGCTACTTTGATAGTTTGATATGTGGGTGGACCGGCGCTTGGGTACTACCCTTACTTGGACAAGCTTCCCACTTATGATTAACCCCTCTCGCAAGCATCCGCAACTACGAAAGAAGAATTAAGACAAACTCTAACCATAGCATTAAACTAGTGGATCCAAATCACCCCCTTACGAAGCAGCGCATAAACTAGGGTTTAAGCTTCTGTCACTCTAGCAACCCATCATCCACTTATTATTTCCCAATGCCTTCCTCTAGGCCCAAATAATGGTGAAGTGTTATGTAGTCGACGTTCACATAACACCACTAGAGGAAAAACAACATACAACACATCAAAATATCGAACAAATACCAAATTCACATGACTACTTATAGCATGACTTATCCCATGTCCTCAGGAACAAATGTGACTACTCACAAAGCATAATCATATTCATGACCAGAGAGGTAATGAGTAGCATCAAAGATCTGAACATATAATCTTCCACCAAGTAATCCAACTAGCATCAACTACAAAGAGTAATTAACACTACTAGCAACCTTACAAGTACCAATCGGAGCCGCGAGACGGAGATTGGGTACAAGAGATGAACTAGGGTTTGAAGATGAGATAGTGCTGATGAAGATGTTGATGGAGATGAGTCCCCTCCGATGAGAGGAGTGTTGGTGATGACGATGACGGCGATTTCCCCCTCCGGGAGAGAAGTTTCCCCGGCAGGACGGCCGTGCCGGAGCTCTAGATTGGTTCTGCTCAAGTTCCGCCTCGTGGCGGCGGCGAATCCTCCGAAAAGCCTCCTCTTGATTTTTTTTTCTGGAGCGAAACCCTTCTTGTAGCAAAAGAGGGGGGCAGAGGGCCAGCTGGGAGCCCACAAGCCCCCTAGGCGCGGCCAGGGGGAGACCGCGCCTAGCAGGCCTATGTCCTCCTGCTGGCGCCCCTGTGGTACTTCTTCGGCCCAGTATTATTTATAAAATCCAAAATAAATCCTCGTTGATTTTCACGGCTTTTGGAGTTGCGCAGAATAGGTATCTCAAACTTGCTCCTTTTTCAAGCCAGAATTCCAGCTGCCAGCATTCTCCCTCTTCATGTAAACCTTGCAAAATAAGAGAGAAAAGGCATAAGTATTGTACCGTGAAGTGTAAGAACAGCCCAAAAAGCGATAAATAACAACATGAAAGCATGATGCAAAATGGATGTATCAACTCCCCCAAGCTTAGACCTCGCTTGTCCTCAAGCGAAAGCTGAGATCAATAAATATGCCCACATGTTTAGAGAGAGAGAGGTATCGACAAAACAAGACACGAACATGCAGGTATCATGATCATAGTTAGAACAGCAATACCAACATACAATCTCTCATGCTAAAGTGATAATTCCTTCACAGAGTAAAGTATGGATCAAGAACCTTACCGAGAATTAACAACTGATAGACTTTAGTCATTGAAGCAATTGCAATTTATCATAACATCAGAAAGAGTCAAATAAGAGCTTGTAAAGCAAATCCACATACTCAATCATCTTTGCGTTTTCTACAATTACTACAACTCATGTGGTACTCATGAGATCAAAGTTTCAGTTGGACACAGAGAAAGACAGGGGCTTATAGTTTTGCCTCCCAACTACTTACCTCAAGGGTAATGTCAACAGTAATAGTTCATGAATACTTACTTCCAAGTTGACATATGAATATAGATCTTTCCCTAGCATATGATGTTAGCCAAGATAAAGGCGAAATAAAGAATATGTGTAGATCACCATGACTCTTTCAAGGGCAAAAAGTAAAAGGTACAAGATAGGCCCTTCGCAGAGGGAAGCAGAGGTTGTCATGCGCTTTTGAGGTTTGGATGTGCATCCTCTTAGTGTGAAGGAATGTCACTTTATATTGCCTCCTGTGATAAAGAACTTTATTATGCAGTCCATCGCTTTTATGTCTTCCTCATCACAGGTTCGTACAAAGCTTATTTTCCACACACTAATACATCATACATAATTAGGGAGCAATTTTTATTGCTTGCACCGATGACAACTTACTTGAGGGATCTTATTCAATCCATAGGTAGGTATGGTGGACTCTCATGGCAAAACTGGGTTGAAGGTTTTTGGATCCATAAGTAGTATCTCTACTTGGTGCGGAAGTTTTGGCTAATATGAGGTGGAAGCAATCGTCACATGCTAAGGGATCTCTAGTCATATAACATTGTTCGGAACCAAGCAAACACAATTCATTATGTTGTCTTACTTGTCCAACATCTACTTCTAAGCATGTAATAGTTTAGTGAGTTTTCACAATCATAGATGGTGTCAAAGATGATACATTTATATGTGAACCTCTCCTTCTTTATCACTTCCTATTAATTGCAACAATGACCAAGGTCTACGTTTGTCTATCCTCAACAAGTTTCAATCAACATTCTTTTTATATGTGAAGCCATCACTTCCCATAAGATCATTACATGATCTTTCATGCTTTTGTTCTTTTCTCATTCTCTTGATCATGGCATGAGGCAAGGCCCTTAAATAAGACACTCTTTATTATATGGCTCACGAGCTCGAATACATCGGGGGTGACACAAACCAAAACTCAAGCCTAAAACACTAAGAACTTTATTCTACTAGAGAAAGAGAAAATTGAAAAGGAATAAACTAAAACAAAGGTAAAGGCAAAAGATGTGATGGTAATACGATACCGGGACAACTCCCCCAAGCTTGGCACAAGCCAAGCGGATTTCCCATACCCATGCTTAGTTGTCTTCCTTTGGAGGTGATGGTGGTGGAGTTATTTTGTCCTTTGATTCCAAGAGAACCATCAATGTTTGATTTATACCTTGGAGCTATGTGATATGTTTCTCCAGCAAAACAACTTCACAAGTGAGAAAAGTATTGCGAACACAAGTTGTTTCACAAAACCTTAAGAGTTCAATCAAGGATGGAGACAGTAGGTGGAGGTAGGGTTGAAGGAAATCCACTTCTTCAACTTCTTCCTTGTTGAACACAGATTGCCCTTCGTCCCACGCCTGATTCTCCTCCTTAGTTTTGCCCTTGGTTTCTTTAGGTAGCCTTTCCTTGGCTTCCATGACCTCCATTCTTTTCAGATCAGCATTTAATTCTCCATAGACTTGAGGGAGATCGTTCTCCCCCGCAGATTCGTGAGACGACATCTTGCTCTAAATCTGCGGTAGAAAACAGACTCGAAATGAAAACAGAGGAAATTCATGTGATACGAGGGTCGGACCTTAAGGGAGAATATATAATGATTTTTTCCTACCAGAAGGAGTATTCCGCGAGAAAACGGAGCCCGGGAGGCACACGAGGTGGTCACAAGCCCCCCAGGCGCGACCAGGGGGATGGCCCGCGCCTGGCAGGCTTGTCACCTCCTCGTGCGCTTTCCGGACTACTTTAATTTTTTCTATTTTTCTAAATATTCCAAAACGGAGAAAAATTGCTACTGGAAAAGTTTTGGAGTCTGTTTACTTACCGAATCACATACCTCTTCATTTTCGGAGTCTGAAAGAGGCTGATAAATATCCCTTATGTACTCCTCCGGAGTTATGGTATTGATAATATTGCTTTCAACATTTATGGGAGTACCTGAGATATAATGCTTGACTCTTTTCCCATTTACCACTCTCGGAAAATTACCTTCCGTGTTGTTGATCTTGATGGCACCAGAACGAGATACTTCCTCAACAATGTAAGGACCTTCCCATTTAGAGAGAAGCTTGCGTTCGTAAGCGATAATTATATAGCAAGACATAATCACCTACATTGAACTCGCGTTTTTGTATCCTTTTATCATGCCACCTCTTAACCTTTTCTTTGAACAACTTGGCATTCTCATATGCCTGAGTTCTCCACTCATCAAGCGAGCTAATATGAAATAACCTCTTCTCACCAGCAAGTTTGAAATCAAAGTTGAGCTCTTTGATTGCCCAATAAGCCTTGTGCTCTAGCCCAAGAGGTAAATGACATGCTTTACCGTAAACCATTTTGTATGGACACATGCCCATGGGATTCTTATAGGCAGTTCTATAAGCCCACAGTGCATCATCGAGCTTCTTAGACCAATTCTTTCTAGACCTATTGACAGTCTTTTGCAGAATTAGTTTAATCTCTCTATTACTTAGCTCTACTTGACCACTGGACTGAGCGTGATAGGGAGATGCAATTCTATGATTGACATCATACTTAGCAAGCGTTTTACGGAAAGCACCATGAATGAAATGTGAACCACCGTCGGTCATCAGATATCTAGGGACTCCAAATCTCGGGAAAATAACTTCTTTAAGCATCTTGATATAGGTGTTGTGATCATCACTACTAGTCGGGATAGCTTCTACCCACTTAGTAACGTAATCAACAGCAACTAGGATATGAGTATACCCGTTGGATTTTGAAAAAGGTCCCATATAATCAAAGCCCCAAACATCAAATGGTTCAATGACAAGTGAATATTCATAGGCATTTCCTGACGTTTACCGATATTACCTATTCTTTGACATTCGTCACAAGACAAGACACACTTACGGGCATCCTTGAAGAGAGTGGGCCAATAGAAACCTGATTGCAATACCTTGTGTGCAGTTCTATCTCCCGCATGGTGTCCTCCGTAGGCCTCGGAGTGACACTTCTATAGGATATGTCCCTGTTCATGTTCAGGTACACAACGTCTAATAACACCATCTACTCCTTCCTTATAAAGGTGAGGATCATCCCAAAAGTAATGTCTCAAATCAAAGAAGAATTTCTTCTTTTGCTGGTATGTGAAACTAGGTGGTATATATTTGGCAACGAGATAGTTTGCATAATTACCATACCACGGTGCACTACGTGAAGTATTGATGACATTCAATTGCTCATCAAGAAAGGTATCATCGATAGGTTGTGGGCCATCAAACGTTCTCTAACCTAGACAAGTTATCTGCTACTGGGTTATCAGCACCCTTCCTGTCGACAACATGCAAATCAAATTCTTGTAGCAAGAGAACCCATCTGACAAGTCTAGGTTTAGCATCTTTCTTCTCCATGAGGTACTTAATAGCAGCGTGATCAGTGTGAATAGTGACTTTGGAATCAACTATGTAAGATCTGAACTTTTCACATGCAAACACGACTGCTAAAAATTCCTTTTCCGTAGTAGCATAGTTTCTTTGGGCACTGTCTAGAGTTTTACTAGCATAGTGAATAACATTCAACTTCTTATCAACTCTTTGTCCCAGGACAGCGGCAACAACATAATCACTAGCATCACACATGATTTCAAAAGGTAGGTTCCAATCAGGTGGTTGAATAAAAGGCACAGTTATCAAGGCCTTCTTAAGTATTTCGAAAGCTTCCTCACAATCATTGTCAAAAACAAAAGGAATATCCTTTTGCAAGAGATTTGTAAGAGCCCTACAAATCTTAGAGAAGTCTTTAATAAACCTTCTATAGAAACCAGCATGACCAAGGAAACTTCGTATACCTTTGATGTCTGTGGAGCATGGCATTTTCTCAACTGCATCAACCTTAGCCTTATCGACTTCAATACCTCTTTCAGAAATTTTATGTCCTAAGACGATGCCTTCATTAACCATAAAGTGGCACTTCTTCCAATTCAAGACAAGATTGGTATCTTTACATCTCTGGAAGACTCGATCAAGGTTGTTGAGGCAATCATCAAAAGAAGGCCCGTAAACGGAGAAGTCATCCATGAAAACCTCAACAATCTTTCACAAAAGTCGGAGAATATAGCCATCATACATCTTTGAAAGGTAGCAGGTGCATTACATAAGCCAAAAGGCATACGTCTGTAAGCAAAGGTACCAAAAGGGCAGGTGAAAGTGGTTTTCTCCTGATCAGATTGTGCGACAAGTATTTAGGAGAAACCAGAATAACCATCTAGAAAGCAGAAGTGTGTGTGTTTAGACAGTCTTTCTAGCATTTGGTCGATAAAAGGCAAAGGGTAATGATCTTTCCTAGTGGCCTTATTCAATTTGCTAAAATCGATCACCATCCTATAGCCAGTAATAATCCTCTACGGGATCAATTCATCCTTATCATTAGGGACAACGGTAATACCTCCCTTCTTAGGGACGCAATGCACCGGACTCACCCAATCACTATGAGCAACAGGGTAGATAATACCTGCTTCCAGGAGCTTTAGTATTTCTTTTCTTACTACCTCTTTCATCTTAGGATTTAATCTCCATTGATGATCAACAACTGGTTTGGAATCAGGATCAGTTTTAATCTTGTGCTGGCATAGGGTGGGACTAATGCCCTTAAGATCATCAAGAGTATATCCAATAGCACCACGGTGCTTCCTCAGAGTTTTTAGTAACTTCTTTTCTTCATGCTCTGAGAGGCTAGCACTAATAATAACAGGATATATCTCTTTTTCATCAAGATAATCATACTTAACAGTATCAGGCAACTGTTTAAGCTCGAACACAGGATCACCCTTTGGTAGGGGTGGATCTCCAAGCAGTTCAACAGGCAAATTATTCTTAAGGATATGATATTGTTCTAAGACAACTCTATCTATCTCATCCCTTTCATCCATATGCATATCATTTTCATGCTCAAGCAAGTATTGCTCTAAGGGATCAGTAGGAGGCACGGCAATAGAAGCTAGGGCAATAGTTTCATCCTTACTAGGCAACTCTTTTTCATGAGGTTGTCAACCAAACTTGGAGAAATTGAACTCATGTGACACACCTTCAAAGCCAACAGTGACAGTTTGCTTCTCACAACCAATATGAGCATTGACGGTATTGAGAAAAGGTCTGCCAAATATGATAGGACAAAAGCTATCTTGTGTGGTAGCAAGAACAAGGAAATCAGCAGGATACTTTGTTTTACCACACAAGACTTCAGCATCCCTAACAATTCCCACAGAGCAGATAGTATCTCTATTGGCAAGCTGAATAGTGACATCAATGGGTTCTATCTCGACATGTGCAATCTCGTCTTTGACTTCATCATATAAGGATCGAGGTATTGCACTAACACTAGCACCCACGTCACATAAACCATGATAACAATGATCTCCTATCTTAACAGAAACAACACGCGTGCCAACAACAAGCCTATGTTTGTCTCTAGCATGTGGTTTAGCAATTCTATCACCATCTTCACAGAACTGAATATCATGGCCATCAACATTGTCGGACAGGAGATCTTTGATAATAGCAATGCTAGGTTCAACTCTAATTTTCTCATGGGGTGTAGGTGCTCTAATGTGGCCCCTACATATCACAGTTGAAGCTTTAGAATGATCCTTTATCCTAACAAGGAAAGGTGGTTTCTCAATGTAAGCACTAGGAACAATAGGATCATTATAGGCAATGACATTCTCTTCAACTGGATTGGGTTTAACTACATTGCCTTCTAAGGGAGGATGATATTTAAACCACTTCTCTTTGGGGAGGTCAGTATGAGAAGCAAATGATTCACACAATGAAGCTACTATCTCAGAGTCAAGTCCGTATTTAGCGCTAAAATCACAAAAAGTATTTGTTTCAACAAAGAATTTAACGCAATCAAACTTGAAATTCATACCTGACTCCTTACCTTCATCAAGCTCTCAATCTTGAGAGTTGTGTTTAATTATTTCCAATAAATTCCATTTGAAATCAATATCTCTCTTCATAAAAGAACCAGTACAAGAAGTGTCAAGCATGGTTCGATCATCATGAGAAAGCCGAGCATAGAAGTTCTGAATGATAATTTCTCTCGAGAGATCATGATTAGGGCATGAATATAACATTGATTTAAGCCTCCCCCAAGCTTGAGCGATGCTTTATCTGTCACGAGGCCAAAAATTATAAATATAATTCCGATCACGATGTACTAGATGCATAGGATAAAACTTTTGATGAAATTCCAATTTCAATCGGTTGTAGCTCCATTATCCAGTATCATCACATAGCCTATACAATGTCAACGCCTTATCCCTCAAAGATAAGGGAAATACCTTCTTCTTGACCTCATCCTCGGGCAAACCTGCAAACTTAAATAAACCACAAACTTCGTCTACATAGATTAGATGCAAGTCGGGATGTGATGTTCCATCTCATGTAAAAGGATTAGACAGCAGTTTCTCAAGCATACCCGAAGGAAATTCATAGCAAATATTTTCAGTAGGTGCAGCAGGTTGAGGAGCAACTCCTTGTGCTTCCGTTTGAGGTGAAGATACCCCGAACAAGCTCCTCAAAGGATTAGTTTCCATAGTGACAAGTCACAATAAATTTCAGCACACTATATAAATGTTTCCTTGCCAAATTCCACTTACCAAAGGCGCTTCACTCCCCGGCAACGGCGCCAAAAAATAGTCTTGATGACCCACAAGTATAGGGCATCTATCGTAGTCCTTTTGATAAGTAACAGTGTTGAACCCAACGAGGAGCAGAAGGATCTGACAACTGGTTTTCAGCAAGGTAATCTCTGCAAGCACTGAAATTATCGGTAACGGATAGTTGTGTGATAAGATGATTCGCAGCAAGTAGCAAGTAACAACGGTAACAAAAGTGTAGCAAAGTGAACCAATCCCTTTTGTAGCAAGGGAAAAGCCTGGACAAACTCTTATAGGAGGTAAAACGCTCCCGAGGACACATGCGAATTTCTGTCAAGCTAGTTTTCATCATGTTCATATGATTCGCGTTCGCTACTTTGATAGTTTGATATGTGGGTGGACCGGCGCTTGGGTACTGCCCTTACTTGGACAAGCATCCCACATATGATTAACCCCTCTCGCAAGCATCCGCAACTATGAAAGAAGAATTAAGACAAAGTCTAACCATAGCATTTAACTAGTGGATCCAAATCAGCCCTTTACGAATCAACGCATAAACTAGGGTTTAAGCTTCTGTCACTCTAGCAACCCATCATCTACTTATTACTTCCCAATGCCTTCCTCTAGGCCCAAATAATGGTGAAGTGTTATGTAGTCGACGTTCACATAACACCACTAGAGGAAAAACAACATACAACACATCAAAATATCGAACGAATACCAAATTCACATGACTACTTATAGCATGACTTATCCCGTGTCCTCAGGAACAAAAGTGACTACTCACAAAGCATAATCATATTCATGACCAGAGAGGTAATGAGTAGCATCAAAGATCTGAACATATAATCTTCCACCAAGTAATCCAACTATCATCAACTACAAAGAGTAATAAACACTAATAGCAACCTTACAAGTACCAATCGAAGTCGCGAGACGGAGATTGGTTACAAGAGATGAATTAGGGTTTGGAGATGAGATGGTGCTGATGAAGATGTTGATGGTGATGAGTCTCCTCCGATGAGAGGAGTGTTGGTGATGACAATGGTGACGATTTCCTCCTCCGTGAGGGAAGTTTCCCCGGCAGGATTGTCCTACCGGAGCTCTAGATTGGTTTTGCTCAAGTTCTGCCTCGTGGCGGCGGCGAATCCTCCAAAAAGCCTCCTCTTGATTTTTTCTGGAACGAAACCCTTCTTGTAGCAAAAGAGGGGGGGCAGTGGGCTAGTTGGGATCCCACAAGCCCCCTAGGCGCGGCCAGGGGGAGGCCGCGCCTAGCAGGCTTGTGGCCTCCTACTGGCGCCCCTTTGGTACTTCTTCGGCCCAGTATTTTTTATAAAATCCAAAATAAATCCTCGTTCATTTTCACGGCTTTTGGAGTTGCGCAGAATAGGTATCTCAAACTTGCTCCTTTTTCACGCCAGAATTCCAGCTGCCGGCATTCTCCCTATTCATGTAAACCTTGAAAAATAAGAGAGAAAAGGCATAAGTATTGTACTGTGAAGTGTAATAATAGCCCAAAAAGCGATAAATAACAACATGAAAGCATGATGCAAAATGGACATATCACACATCATCAAAATATCGAATGAATACCAACTTCACATGATTACTCATAACAGGACTGCTCCAATGTCCTCAATAACAAAAGCAACTAATAAAAAATCATCACCATGTTCAAGACTAGAAGTATAATAAATATGATAAAATATCTGAACGTATTATCTTCCACCAAATAAATGAACTAGCATCAACTACAAGACATAATCAACACTACTAGAGACCCACACGTACCAAACTGAGGTTTTGAGACAAAGATTGACTACAAGAGATGAACTACGGTTTGAGATGAGATGGTGCTGGTGAAGATGTCGACGGAGATTGGTCCTCCCATGGAAGAGGAATCGTTGGTGATGACGATGGCTTCGATTTCCCCCTCCCGGAGGGAAGTTTCCCATGTAGAATTACTCTCTCGGAGAGCAAGAGGGCATGTGCCCAGGTTTCCGCCTCGAGATGGTGGTGCTTCGTCCCGAAAGTATCTTCTCAAATTTTTTAGGTCAAAACCCATAATATAGCTGAAGAGGGAGGGCTTAGGACCTAGGATTTGCCCCAAGCCATCACGGTGCGCCACGGGATGGGCCCCCCTGTTGGCTTGGCACCAATAGGTGGCCCTCTCTGGTACTTCTTTGCTCCATCAATTCTGGTATATTCCAGAAAAAATCCTCGTGAAGTTTCACGTCATTTGGAGTCCACAGAATTTTCAGCCTTTTTCTTGGTTTTCACTTCCACAATTCCAGTTTCGGCAATTTCCCTTGTTGAGTTGTACCTTGTAAATTAAGATAGAAAAGACATAAAAAATTGTATCATAAAGTGTCATAATGACCAAGAATAATATAATTATCAATAAGAAATCATGATGCAAATTGGAAGTACCACAGATGCTGATACGTCACCATTCCATCTATAGTTTTTAATTGTTCCATGCTACTCGCTGCGTCCCAAAATAACTATCTCAAGCTTAGTGCAACGTTATACTAGAGCTAGTATAAAGTTAAGGCACTTATTTTGGGATAGAGGGAGTATTATATTATCAATCTTGGATGCTATATGTGCTATTTTATATCTATTTTGCAAACAAATCTATTGACCAAATGCCTAGTGCCAGTTATTGTTTTCTGTGTGTTTTTGGCTTTTCACAAAACCAATACCAAACAAAGTCCAAACGCTATGGAATTTTTTGATGATTTTTTATTGATGAAAATAAGACCTGGAAGCTTGGGAGACCACACAACGCACGAGGTGGTGCCAAGGTACTAGGGGGCGACCTGATGCCTTGGGCCACCCCTTGGCTCCTCCCAAACTAACTCCATCGCTATAATTTCTCTAAAATCGGGAAAACACCAAAGAGGCGCTGAAACACTTTTCCCGCCGTTGCAAGTCTCTCTTTCACCGTGATCCCATCTAGAGCCCTCTTTCGGTGCCCTACCGAAGGGGGGTCAATCACGGAGGGCCGTTGCATCAACCTTCCTCCTCCCATGATGTTGTGTGAGTAGTCTACCATAGAACCACGGGTCCATAACTAGTAACTAGATGGCTACCCGCTCTCTATGATATTCAATACAAAGTTCACTGCGATTCCCGCAGTGATCCTTTTATATTACCACACAAATATCATTAGCTCGCAATTTCTCTTTTATGTGCTACATGAAAGTTGTTATTATATCCTCCTTGAATACTTACCATTTTTGAACTAGTCTTATAACACATGCAAATTATTATTACACCCTATTAGACTCTCAAACGAATATAAGTGAAGAACGAGAGTGCGATTATTTCCATAAAATCTCACCGCACCATGCTCTAAAAGATATTAGAGCACTAGAGCAACTATTTAGCTCAAAAGATATAAGTGAAGCGCATAGTGTATTCTAAAAAAATCATGATGAACATGTGTCTCTCTCAAATAGGTGTGTCCGGCAAACAATAATTGTGAAAAACCAAAAATGGCAAACTACAATACACAACGCCCCAAGCAAAGCACATATCATGTGCTGACATACCGATGGATTGAAGATGAAAGAGGGGATGCCTTCTCGGGCATCCCCAAGCTTAGAGGCTTGAGTCTTCCTAGGATATTAACCTGGGGTTCCTTGGGTATCCCCAAGCTTAGGTTCTTGTCGCTCCTTATTCATTCATCCATTGAGATCAAAAACAAAACTTGAAAACTTCAACAAAAACCTCGTGAGATGTGTTAGTACAATAGGAAAAACATAAACTTTAGTTACTCTTATAAATTGATTCATATTCCATTAATGCATATGGCACTGTATTCTAACTTCTCCATGACTTATACCTCTCATATAATCCATAGTATGCCCAAAACAAACAAACTATGCAAGTAAAAATAGAATCTGTCTAAAACTAAACAGTCTGTGATGATCAACACTAAAAACGTACTTGTGTAACTCCGAATATTTTGAACAATTAAGACAAACTGCGAAATTTGTGTGTCATTGTTGTGTAAAAAATTCATATCAAACATACGTTCCTTCACTGTATGTATAATTTTCTCTTTTTGCACAGGATCAAATCTACTATAATTTTCTCTTTTTACACAGGCACAAACACTAATTAAAACATAATACACAATCATTACAGTTGCAATAATCACATTAACAGAAAATAACAAAAAGTAGAACACAAAAATTAAGATAACTATTGGGTTGCCTCCGAGCAAGCACCATCGTTTCATGCCCCTAGCTAGGCATAATGCATATTATCAAGTGTTGTTGTCTTTGTCATCCACCTTAGCTACTTTAGTGGAACCCTTATCGGACCCCGAAGGTTCCTTTCATTTATTCATAACCTCTAAAGTAAAGTCACCAATTTCTGAATGGACTAAAGTTTTTTAATTGGAAGTAGTGAGGAAAGAATTCATGTGATGAAGGTTAGGGCATAATGTTTTGATAGGTTCGTTAACTTTTTGTATCGCATTTATGCTTTTTTGCAAATCCCCGAACTTTTCTAATATCTCAATGCCCTCCTGTGTTAAAGAGGATATTTGAGGTAATGGAGGAACTCTTACCATTCCTTTTACTATTTCATATGCAACACTTGAATCCAATTCGATAAAAGTTCCTTTTACAACAAAGTCTAGAACTTGTCTATTGTACATTCCTACTCCTATATAAAAGTTACGAAGGAGGATTTTCATATCATTTTTATGGTATCATTACAGTGTGACTCAATTATACGGTACCATGCATCTTTCAGATACTCACCCTATTTTTATTTAAAGTAGAGTACTTCAAAATCCGGAGTAACATTAACGGGTGGTCCACATGTTGTAACTAGCAAGGAAAATAAGCTAGCAAAGAATATATTTTTTGTGTTTTTGATATTTTTAGGCAAGAAAATATAAAGACAAGTAAAATGTAGAACATGTGAATGATAATTTGTGTGAAGGAAGTTGATAAGAATTTGATGATGTCTCCCCGACAACGACGCCAAAAAATGTTTCTACTACTTGTAAATTGCGTTGGGATTTTCTAAAAGAGTAGAGAAGATGCAACATAGTAGAGATAACTATTTACCTTACTGATAACAAAGGTTATCAAACCAATAGGAGAACCATGCAAATTCTCGTCGTCAACACCTACACACAAAAGAGCAAGCACTTGCACCCAACGCGGGCAAGAGGGTTCACAAGCCCCTTGAACTCGTTACTTGCAAGTATTAAGTAGTGATAGGTATATACTATAAATATAAAATAAAATAACACAAAATAAATGACAGCAATATTTTTAAGGTTTTATTAATATATTTTATGAAGTCCCGTGGGACATAGTTTTCACTAGAGGTTTCTCTCTCGAAGAAAGCATACGGTGGGTAAAGAAATTACTACTGGCAATTGATACAAAAACTCATAGTTATGAAATATTTATTCACGGTAATGATTATATATTTAGTAATCACATCCGTAATAAAGTAGACCCACTCCTGCCTGCATCTACTACTATTACTTCACTCATCGGCCGCTATCCAACATGCATCTAGAATATTAAGTAAAAACAGAGTAATGCTTGGCGTAAGATGACATGATGTAGACAAAGTTAACACAACTAATATGAATAACCCCATATTTTTTCCTTAATGGCAGCAATAACAATACGTGTCATGTCCCCTTGTGTCATTGGGATTGAGCACCGCAAGATTGAACCCATCACAAGCCACCACTCCCACTGATGAAAAAATAATCTAGTTGGCCAAACAAAAGCAATAGATCAGAGAGAAATACGAAGGTATCATAAACACGCATATAAGAATCGAGCAAAGACTCAATATATTTACTTGAATAATCTGAGCATAAACCCACAATTCATCAGATCCCAACAAACACACCAGAAAAAATTATTACATCGAATAGATCACCGCAGGAAGCACGGTGAACTTTGTATTGAAGTACATAAAGAGAGAGAGAGAGAGACATCCAGGTAGTAGCTATGGACCTGTAGGTCTGTGGTAGACTACTCACACATCACCATGGGAGCAACAAGGTTGATGTACATGCCCTCTATGATCAATCCCCCCTCCGACGGGGCACGGAAAGAGGGCTCCAGATGGGATCATGCGAAACAGAGACTTGCAATGATGAAAAAAGTGTTTCGGGTGGCTCTCTCGTGTTTTATCGATTCTACAAGATTTATAGAGGCGGAGTTAGGCCAGGAGGTGCCAAGCGGTGGTCCCAAGCCATCACGACACGGCCACCCCCTAGACGCGCCATGTTGTCTTGGCACCACACCGTATGGCGTGTGGCCTCCATCCGAAGCTTCTATGTCTTATTTTTGTCCAGAAAAAATCATCAAAATGTTTCATTGCATTTGGACTTTGTTTGTTACTGATTTCCTAAAAAGCCAAATATACGCAGGAAACAACAATTGAGAGTAGGCACTCGGTTAATAGGTTAGTTCACAGAATTGATATAAAACAACATATAAATGCATATAAAGTATACAAGAATGATAATATAGTAGCATGGAACAATAAAAAATTATAGATATGTTGGAGACGTATCAATTACCGACCGGAAATACCTGATGTCCACCACACCCATCCTTTTTTGGAATAAGTGACACACACTTTTACCACCCTCTCCTCTTCCTCTTTAGTGAAAGGGGCCTCAAGGTGAGACAAGTTGATGGATGGCATTGGGAGCAAGGACAGGTCGTCGGAATGTGCTCTAGGAGGCGCCTCTCCAAACAAGTTGGAATAGCATGTGTCCACTATGTGTGCATTTTCCTCTTGCCCGTTGACAACCTTATTTCTATGCCGAAGCATGGTGATCATGTTTCGCCTCTGTCGGTGACATGTGAGTTAATGGAAGAAGATTGTGCTCGCGTCACCCTCTTGGACTTCCAAACAAAGTACGAGTAGTGTTTGCTTAAGAATCTTACGCAACTCACTCTCCTGTGATGCCAATGAGGGTGAACCATATGCTATGTCTCATATATAGATGACTTCCATGGCAATCACTATTTGGAACTTGATATTGGCGATCCACCGATCGCTCCATTTCCTGAGATTATTGGCTATGGACCTTAACTTCAAATCAAGGGCAGCATAGGGGTTGCCCTCATGAGCGACTGAATCGAAGGGCATTTCGATAGCATGCCGGGTACATCTCTTCCAAATAGGTGGTGCTAAAAATATGGTCAATTTTCTACAAGGTCAGTTGGGCCCTTTTGTTCGACCATGTCTATATCCATTTGCTTAAGTATACTTCCTTGATCTCCAAAAGATTTAGTTTCACTTGAAATCGAGTCCCCGTCCTCATGTTTATGAGGATGTTTCTCTTATCCTCTGTGTTGACTAAAAAATTTGAAGTCGCCAACAACCAACCACACGCCAACTAGCAAATCGAGGATGTTCACCAATTTTTGCATGAATTCAATATTTTCATGATCTAGTTGTCGGCCATAGACTCCTGTGATCCACCACCAGAGCCATCAATTGGCTTGAACAAAGCCGCGAGAGTGTTATTTGTGTATTGTAGGTTAGACAAAGTGACCATCGAGGCATCCCATGCAAGTATGTCCACTTGGAGGTGGGGAATTTGGCGGTGAGCTTATGATGAGGTTTGTGTGATGCTCTACTTCATCTCCTTCCACTTGAAAAATATTCTTCTTTGGATCAAAATATTCATCACCAAAGTAGGGTGAGAGGGCGGGGACATTGAACATGTTGCTCACCATGTACTTGTCCTATAGAAGGTCCAGTGAGTAGGCATCGTAGTTCATGTGTTGCGGTACCTATAATGGACCATTAACACTAACATAATCTTGGAGTTCCATTAGTTGGTAAATTTTTTCCTTCTAAAGGTGTGATGTCTACTACGCACTTGAATCCATATAAGCACGTAACTAAGAGCAGATTATAAGCACACATAACAAGATCACACCATGAAACACTAGGCTAGATCTATACGCATACTAAGAACACATCACATAGCATGGATGAAATCAATTCAGTTTGAATCGAAACGGATGAAACCAGAAAACCCTAACGAATAAAGATTTATTTACCTCCCATGTTGAAGTGCTTGCCGCGGAGGTGAAGTTGGACTCATCGAAGTGCGACCTATCCCTAATGGGAGCAAGGGACTAGGCGACATACATAACCAGATCATTGCATGACCCAATGTCAAGGATGTAGACACCGCTCCGTCACTCCTTGCGGGTATTAGTGGGACCGGGCGACGTCATCAAGCTTTCAACGAACGAACCCTTTCCTTGGATTGGAGCAAGGGAAAAAACCCTAGCATGGGGGTCAAAATTCTCACCCCACGCACGACCGATGTGCATCCTGCAGTCGTTGTCGCACTCGATGAACTGCAGTCGCATCACTGACTCACACCAACGTCGATGGTGCATACAATGATTGCGTATCGCGGCCTGCTGCAGAAGGGGCCAACACCCTAATAGTTATGAGCTTGTGAATGTCGTGCCTCGTGACACCGTCCAGCCATTGATCATGGATTAGGTTGCGGAAGGGGGTGAGAGTGGGGCGACACGTTTGAGGTCTAGCCATAGAAGACACACAAGGGACGGGAAGAGAGTCGGGGATTGCATTGTGAATGCATAGTGGGTGGTAAGGAAAGGGAGTTATGAGATGCCCCGTCGTCTCCAACTCCTACCAACGCGCGCACACGAGAGGCATGCATGTCTCTAAAAGAACAGTTGATTTCGTTGTTCCCCCAGTGTTGGTGGACCGCTCGCCCGAAAGTCCATGTCTTCATCACCCGCCACCTCCGTAGCTACCTTCCCCTTCCCTTCACGCTCCCGCTACTTTTGGCGGCGCTCTCTCCAAGTAATCTTCTTCGCCTTGCTACCAATCACTACGGTTGGGATCCCCACCGATTCTGCCAAGGCATCATCCATGTCGATGGTGCCGACAAGGTAGTCAGGGACGACATCAATGATGGCGGATGGGTATGACGGTGAACGGTGAGCAAGGGAGAAGGTGGGAGGACGTGGAAAATGAAGGACGGGCAAGGAAGGAGTGGTGAACTAGTTAATTTCAAGATGATTTAGGTTGGGTCCGGCTTGTTGGAACCGATATGACGGAAGCTCTCGTGCGTGTTCGGACGTTCGCATATCCATCCCAAATGTGAACCGTGTATGGCGGAGTGCGGGTCAGCCGGCATTTGGGTGCTCTAGTTCTGTTTGCTCGGTTTTATCTTTGAACCTGGTAAGAGGGAAACCTTTGTTTAAGATGAAAGGTTGTGTCATTTTTGTTTTTATAACCATGGAAATGATTTTTTTACGGCAACATACAAATCAAAGATGCTATCGCCACTCGCTTGAAAACAAACTTCGGTTTGTACCGGCGCGTCGAATGTTGAAGTTAAAATCAACGAGAGTTCTCCGTACTTGGGTCAAAGATACTGTAAAAACCTTGACCCAAAATATTTCCGACTGCTACCTACAATCTTGGAGCTGACAACTTCCATTAGAATATAGGAGCACTGCAGGTTCTTGTTCTGAAGCAACCGGCTGACCCGAGCGTTTGTACCGAGCTCCTCCTCACAGCGCCCTTATTTTATTTCCAGATTTGCCAATTCGCTAACCACACAAAACACTCAGCAAAACTAACCAAAAAACTAGGCTTTGTTTAAACCCAAAGCCAAGACATTCAGTTAGATCCAAACAAACTTGCGTTCGTTTTTTATCCGCGCGTGTCCCATTCCGCGCTCAAGTTTGTGTCGGATTTGCGTCGGCGCGGACACGGGACGAACAACGTCGCTCGTGCTTATCCTCTCCCTCGTCCGCTTGTCGGTAGCAAAACACCACCATTTCCCTTCAAATTCCCAAAAACCTCCCGCCCACTCGCGCGCCGTCATAGACGACGAAGCGTCGACGCTCGACGCCGCCGTTGGCCTCACCTTCCATGCCTTCGCCGGTCCCGTCTCTGCCAAGGGTGCATGCAAAGGCCCGCCATCGACCAAGGAGACAAAAGTTCCGTCGCGTGAGGAGCGCGCCCTCCAACCGTTGAAGAGGAAGAACCACAACATGACCTAGAAGCCAGGAACGAGGTTTGGCCGCGTCTAACATCGTCGCCACCGTATATCGAGAGGCCAAAGCCGCGAAGACCAGACGGCTCATCCGCGAGGACACGATGCAGACCCTACTGATGATGGGGTTAAACCGAGGCTAGCACGGGCTTGTCGGTGTCGCTGTGGCCGCGGCCAGCATCGGCTCATCGCTGCCGCTGTCGCCCCGCATGGCCACCACGCCGCACGCGCGGCTTCCAGCGACACCACCCGCAAACCTCCCGTTTGTCCAAGTCTACGGGATCCGGTTCACCGGAGGTTAGCGTGCGCCTGCCACGCCATCCGCCGTGGGCATCGATCTCAACGTGATGCGTGTGGGCGGTGGATCGTCATCCGAGGACGCGCGCAAATGGCCTCGCGATCTCCCGACCGACGCCATGGGGAACGCCCGCAACCTGTTCGACAGAATGTCGGTTACGGAAGACGAGGCCAATCGCTGGTTCATGGAGAGCCTCATCTATGAAGGTGGTGATGGTGGCATTCGCTTCGATCTCGACGTGACGCAAAGCCGAGATGGCCGCACCCCCTTCATGGGAGGCCACGATGGCATGTCGTACTCGTTTAGTGAAGACATGGCCGACCCCCTCATGGAGGACCAACTTAGCTTCAGTAGCTCTTTCTCGTAGATCATGAGTTTCTGGAAGACTATGGCCTTGACGAAGAGGATGATGAAGTGGACATCGATGGAAGGCCATTGTTCAGTGAGCTCCCCGCCCAAGACAATGCAAAAAAGAAGGAGAAGAGCAAGCACACAAAAGCATACACATAAAATACAAGCTTCTTTGTGAATGTTTGAGAAACACTGGCCAAGACCCCAAGATAGGCTTCGAGAAAAAGATGTCGGTATTTTGGCAAAGAGTGCATCGTGAGTTTGACGAGCGCAAGAAGTTTAAAACATACCAAATGTAAAGCAAGCGTGGGTGGTTCTCGCTCGCTAAGCGTTGGAGGGTGATACAACAAGACTGCAATAGGTTTTGTTCCACCTTTCAAAGCATCGAGGCCCGTCTCATGAGTGGCATCAATATGAGAGGCATGGTATGGACGACATGCTTGCTTATTTGATTGTCCCATAGCTTGCTTGTCCATAAATGTTGCTTGACCATTTGTTCATTTATAGGTCTTTCAAGCCTTGGAAGCATTCAACGTCTATTATGATGCCAAGTCTTTTAACCTCACTCTCGGGGGGATAACCCCGGGGTAGGCTCATCGAGCCTACTCCTTCATTTCCTGCCCAAAGGATATGGACAAACACAGTTTCCCCAAGGCCCAAGTCTTCTAGCCGGCTGGAGGATGAGGCGGCCATCTCTCTGGCCGGCCAGGCAACCCCTGCCGGCTAGAGTCGAGACGGTTATCTCTTCCTGACCGGCTTGGTCAGTCCAGCCAGCTAGGAACGAGGAGGTCGTGCCCAAGCCGGCTAACCAAGCAGGCTAGCCGGCCGAGGATCACAAGTCACATCAGATCGTAGGTCAGGATGAGACCTTACGATTAAAGGTAGCTACACGTCAGCAAAGGTACTGGATCGGAGCGTCCGGCAGGTACGAGCGTCGACGGCCACGCCGCTGACCTACCCCGGCTCTGATCCATCACCTAGCATAGTGTCGGACCGTCACACACCCACTCCATTACTGCACTCGGCGTGGGGAACAGTGGAGGCGGTCGTACTACCTCCCATGACGAATCTCGCTGGACGACGCTCGACGTACAGCGCGTGCTCGGCGTCAACCTTACGCGAGAGATCAATTGGCCAGCCGGCGGGTCCCACAGCCAATCGAGACCATGCAGCCGGCGGGCCCCTCAAGCGACAAGACAAGACTCTAGTGGGCCCCTGGTCAGCCAGCAAGGCTGCGAGCCGGGTCCCACTCTTGTACCCTTTATCCATATTGTAGGCCGGTGGGTTCGCCTATAAAACCCCCCGGTCGCCCTCCATGCACGGGGATCCGATCATTCCACGTACGAACAAGACTACACACCCACCAACCACATAGAGAGAGGCAGAGATGAGCCGGCTGCTCCCCTCTTCCTCCTCCCGACACAGCTCGAGGAGCAACCCTGTAATCCGTTCATACACATCAAACATTCGGTAGGACTAGGGGTCTTATCTCTATGGAGAGCCCTGAACCTGGGTACATCATGCGTTCCATGCTTGTACCAACCTCGTTCCCAGCGCCCTCCTTTGTCCCTTCGGTTCTCATCGACTTTAGCCTACCTATGGCATATGTTGTGAGTATTCACCGACATTTGGCGCCCACCGTGGGGCCGATCGCGGCATCAGCTGACTTTACGCGCTGGGCGGGGCCCCGCACCTATGCCACCGGATGCATCGCGTCCGGATCGGTTTGCATGCCCGTGGAGCCCGCTTTCGACGAGGCAACACCGATGATGATCGACGTCCCCGTCCGCCATGCGGATTTGGACGAAGATTCTGATGACGAGGCTCTTGCTAGCGTTGTCGTCGCTCCTATGGAGAACCTCAGCGTTCTCTTTAGCGACATGCGTCTCAACGACGGTCCGCGCTACTTCGGCGAGGACTTCGATGTTGAGGCGCTCTGCGCCAGCTTCAGCAGGCTCTCTATCATTGAGACGCCTGTCCATGACATGTATCCTAGCAACGTTCTCATCTTCGCCGGCCCTCCGCCGTCGGTGGGGTTCTTCACCCCATACCATGTCGTCGCCGTCACCAACGTCGTGGAGGTGATGGTTATCGGCGCTGGCACCAGCGCGGCTCATGTCAAGGCGTCAGCAGACGTTGGTGAGCCCGATGTTGCCCCCGCTGATACTCTTCAGGACGCCATCGCCGGCCTGAAGACACCCGTCGCTGCTTCCACGAACCCTAGCGACGCTCGGGCCTCACAGGAGGAGGCTCGCACGCGTATCTTGGAGGAGGGCATCGCCTTCGCCTCGGCAAAGTGTCGGATGGAGGCCACGCAGCGCGAGTATAACTCCGCATACGGCCTCACTCCGATTTCCGAGGCCCCTAGCCGGCTTGGGTCGGTCCGCAGCCGCGGCCGGTTCATTGCCGAAGTCCTAGGTGGCGATCAGCCCACCTACGAGGCCCGTGCAGCCAACATGCGGGCGGCGTAGGTGGCCATGGAAGAGATGGTGAGCCTGGAAGGCGAGGAGCGCGCTTTCCAGGAGAAGCGGGTCAAGGATCTCCTTGACGCCGCCACCAAGCAACAGACTCGGCTTGACCCCGGTCATGCCCAGTCAGAGTCTCCGGGACCCAACTCCGGAGCGCGCCGCAACCCTAGCGGTCAGCATCACGTAGAAGGATCTTCCTCGCATCGCATCTCCGGCCGGAGGGGCGAAGGAAGCCAATACCGGCACTCCCAGTGCCAGAGCGAGCACACTTCGAGCAAGCGTCGCGGAGGCGACGAGGGCGATTCAGAGTGTGAGATTCTTCACCCGGGAAGAACTCATGTCTCTGGTTCGCGAGGCGCCTCCCCTCTCGCTACTCGGATCGGCGCTCGCACTCCCTAGGATGATCGGGACGCCCGCAGGCACCTCCTCGTCCTGGCCTAGTCAGCCCTCCTAGAGGAAGACGGCCCCATCGGTCGGCTTGCTTCGGCCCCCGGATCCGAGGGGAGCCGTTCCCCCGAGGTTTCACCCTGCCTCGGGACATGCCCAAATACAACGGCACGACCAAGCCAGAAGACTGGCTGATCGACTACACCACGGTAATCGGCATCGCCAGGGGCAACAAGCGCGTAGCGGTCCGCTACGTGCCACTCATGTTGGCCGGCTCGGCTCGGACTTGGCTTAACAGCCTTCCGGCCGGCAGCGTGAACTCCTAGGTGGACTTCGAGGAGGCGTTCGTCCACAACTTCACTGGCACGTACAAGCGCCATGGTCGGCCTCGCGAGCTGGCCATGTGCGTCCAGAAGCCCGACGAACCCCTTCGCAACTACATCACCCGGTGGACAGAGCTCTGCAACTCCTGTGAGGGGGTGCATGAGGTACAAGCCATCCAGTACATCATCGACAGTTGCCGAGACGGCACCCTCCTCAAGCACAAGCTTATGTGCTCCGAGCCCACCTCTCTGGCAGTGCTCATGGCCAAGGCGGACAAGTACACCACGGCCGACTCGGCGATGCGCGTCAAGGTGACCGCCTCGGACAAGGTTGTCCCTACGCCGGCTACTCCCAAGCCGGCTGGGGACAACTGAGGCGGCCAGAACAACAACAAGCGCAAGGCAGATCAGATGGATTCGCGCTCCAACAACAAGTTGGTAGCCAGCGTGGAGGGCGAGACGTCGGCTCCTCAAGCCGGCCCTCCGCGGAAGCGTTCCAACAGGAACAACGCCAACTGGCTGCCCAGGCAGTCCTTTGAGCAACTGCTCGACGCCCCCTGCAAGATACATTCTCGGGCGCAGCCGTCCAACCACACCCTTCGACGGTGCAGCTTCGCACACCGGCTATCGCAAGGGGATGGCCTGCCGGCTCCCCCAGGTGCGCAGGCGGCGCCTCGCGCACCGGCTCCTGGTCCCGCTCCGGCTCCACCACCGCCGCCTCACGACGACGGCCACCTCCATGACGACTACCTCATCAAGACGGAGCATTCGTCGTCTTCACGAGTGAAGGCGACGACAAGCACAACCTGCGCGAGAGACGGCGTGAGGTGAACGCCACGGTTCCCCCGGTTCCCCAGTACATGCATTGGTCTGACAAACCGATCACATGGAGCCGGGTGGACCATCCTGCGGTGATGCCCAACCCGGGGTCATACGCGCTCGTCCTCGACCCCACCTTAGCCTCCAAGAGGCTCACCTACCGGTTCTCCCGGGTGCTGGTCGATGGCGGCAGCAGCATCAACACCCTCTACCTCGACACTCTCCTCAAGCTTGGGCTCAAGGAGACTGACGTCCTGCCGACCAGTACTGTCTTCCACGACATCGTGCCTCGGCAGTCCTGCTCGCCCATTGGTAAAATCTAGCTGGACGTCCTCTTCGGCGACAAAGCTCACTTCCGCAGACAGTCCATATGGTTTGAGGTAGTGGACCTCAGCAGCCCGTATCACACGCTGCTGGGCAGACCGGCTCTGGTCAAATTTATGGCTATTCCGCATTACGCCTACCTGAAGATGAAGATGTCAGGTCCCAAGGGCATCATCACTGTTGCTGGCGACTACAAGAAGTCGCTCGAGTGTGCCCAAGATAGCAGCCGCCTCGCCGACGCCCTGGTGATTGCTGAGGAGAAGCGGCAAATCGACCGGCTTGTGGCCGAGGCTACCGAGCAGCCAGCGATTCCTTCTCCTCCGTCCCAGTCGGTCGGCGAGGGCTCTTTCAAGCCGGCCAAAGAGAACAAGAAGGTACCACTCGACCCTGCCAACCCCAAGCAGTGCGTCACCATCGGGGCTGGTCTCAGCCCCAAATAGGAAGGCGATCCCGTCGACTTCCTCCGTGAGAATCGGGACATCTTTGCATGGCCCCCCAAGGACATGCTGGGTGTTCCGAGGAAGTACGCCGAGCACAAACTTCACGTGCGACCGGATGCAAAGCCGGTGAAACAACCTTTGCGCCGCTTCGCCGAGGGGAAGCGACGCACAATCGGAGAAGAGATCACCCGGCTCCTTGCAGCCGGCTTCATCATGGAGGTTTTCCACCCGGACTAGCTGGCTAATCCAGTCCTGGTGCTGAAGAAGAACAACACCTGGCGAATGTGTATCGACTACACTAGCTTGAATAAGGCCTGTCCGAAAGACCCTTTCATGTTGCCTAGGATAGATCAAGTGATCGACTCCACTGCAGGCTGCGAATTGCTGTCGTTTCTGGATGCTTATTCAGGCTACCATCAAATCAAGCTGGATCCAGCTGATCGCCTGAGGACCTCCTTCATCACGACCTTCGGGGCCTACTGCTACACCACCATGACGTTCGGTCTGAAGAACGTTGGTGCGACATTCCAACGCTGCATGCAGCAGTGCCTACTGTCACAGATCGGCAGAAACATCCACGTCTATGTGGAGGACATCATTGTCAAGACGAAGTAGCACTTCAGCCTCCTCGACGACCTGCGGGAGACGTTCGCCAACCTGCGCGAGTACAAGATCCGGCTCAACCCGGAGAAGTGTGCTTTTGTGGTTCCAGGCGGCAAACTCTTGGTGTTCTTCGTGTCCGCCCGCGGCATCGAGGCGAACCCCGAGAAGATTGGCACCATCGAGCGGATGGTGCGGCCGGCTCGTATCCTTGCGTCGAGAAGTTCGCCGGCTGCCTAGCGTCCCTTAGCCAGTTCGTCAACCGGCTTGGCGAGAAGGCCCTTCCACTCTACCAGCTCATGAAGAAGAAGACGAAGTTCGAGTGGAACGACCAGGCGGACGAAGCCTTCCGCGACCTCAAGCGGGTCATCTCGAGCCTGCCAATCTTGGCAGCATTGGCTGAAAGGGAACCCATACTCATATACATTGCAGCGACCACTCGCGTGGTTAGTGTAGTGTTGGTAGTTCAGCGCAAGGAGGAGGGCAAGGCACTGCCAGTGTAGCGCCATGTATACTACCTCAGCGAGGTCTTGTCCGCCTCCAAGCAGAACTACCCACATTACCAAAAAATGTGTTATGGTGTTTACCTTGCTGCAAAGAAGTTGAAGCAATACTTCCAAGAGCATGCCATCACTGTGGTGAGCATTGCTCCACTTTCAGAGATCATGGGCAACCGTGATGCCACGGGCAGGATTGCCAAATGGTCCATCGCCATGGCGGACCATGATATTCGATACGAGCTTCGCACCGCCATCAAATCTCAGGTGGTGGCCGACTTCTTAGTCGACTCGGCCGAGACCCAGTTCGAGCCGCCACCTCCAGACTCCACTCATTGGCGGATGCACTTCGACGGCTCGAAGATGTGAACGGGTCTGGGAGCCGGCATCGTCTTGACGTCTCCGAAAGGGGACCAGCTCAAGTATGCTCTCCAGATCCACTTCGCCACCTCCAACAACGTCGCCGAGTATGAAGCACTGGCTCACGGCCTCCGGCTCGCCAAGGAGATTGGCATCCGGCGGCTCATATGCTTCGGCGATTCAGACTCGATGGTATAGAAAGTTTCTGGCGAATGAGACACCAGGGACACCAACATGGCAAGCTACCGCTTCCTCATCCAGCAGCTCAGCGACCCCTTCGAGGGCTGTGAGTTCCACCATGTTCCTAGAGCAGACAATGAGGCGGCTGATACACTGGCAAAGATTGGGTCCATGTGACAGGCTATTCCAGCCGGCGTCTCCCTCAAGCAACTCCATAAGCCGTCTATCAGGCCGTCTCCCGAGTCGGCATCGATCTTCGTGCCGGCTGACTCTACGGTGCAAGCGTCGTCGGCTCCACCAGCTACGCCGGCTACAGCTCCTGTACCGGCTACGCTGGCCATGCCGACTCCAATAGCGGCACCGGCTACAACAACAACTCCGGCTCCGCACTGCCTCGAATCCTGCCGTCTCGACACCCAGTGGGTGGACGTCATGGAGGTAGACGGCGAGCCAGTTGCCGCAGCAGCACCAGAGACACCTTGTCTCTAGTCCACGACCGCTGCTCCATCAAGCTCGGGGGCTGCAGAAGCCCCTAACAGTCACAGGTCGAGGCGGAGCGAGCCCTTGTGTCGGCTCCGTCGTGGGCTCAAACTATCCTGGCCTTCCTCCTTCGCGGCGAGCTTCCTCGAGACGAGGCGGAGGCGAGGCAGATCCAGCGCAGGTCTGCGGTCTATGCCATCATCAATCGCGAGCTGGTGTGGTGCAGCGTGACCGGCGTGTTCCAACGCTGCGTCGAATCAGAAAAGGGACATGAGATCCTCAGAGACATTCACTAGGGGGAGTGTGGGCATCATGCCGCCTCTAGAACCCTGGTGGCCAAGGCGTTTCGCCATGGATTCTACTAGCTCACGACTCTCGAGGAGGCCGTGGATCTGGTCGACAAATGCGAAGGCTGCCAATTTTTCAGCGCAAAGAGCCACATGCCGCCTTCGGCCCTCAAAACCTTCCCCTTGTCATGGTCGTTCGCCGTCTGGGGACTGGACATGGTAGGGCCCTTCAAGACGGCTCGTGATGGAATGACCCATCTCTTGGTAGCCGTCGACAAGTTCACCAAGTGGATTGAATCCAGACCTATCAAGAAGCTCGATGGCCCCACGGTCATCAAGTTCATCACGCACATTTCTGTTCGATATGGCGTTCCCCACAGCATCATCACCGACAACGCACCAACTTCGCCAAAGGCGCTTTGGCGCTCTACTGTTCCAAGGTAGGCATCCGACTCGATTTGGCGTTAGTGGAACATCCCCGGTCGAATGGCCAAGCAGAGAGGGCCAACGGCCTGATTCTGGCCGGCATTAAGCCAAGACTAGTGGCACCACTTGTCAGATCGGCCGGCTGCTGGATTGAAGAACTGTCGGCTGTGTTATGGAGCCTCCGCACCACGCCCAACCGGTCGACCGGCTTAACTCCGTTCTTCCTCGTATACGGGTCGAAGGCTATTATTCCCACGGATATCGAGTTCGACTCGCCTCGGGTCACCCTATACACGGAAACGGAGGCAAAGGAAGCAAGAGAAGACGGTGTGGACCTCCTCGAAGAAGCAAGGGACTTGGCCTTGAGCCGGACGACCATCTATCAACAGAAGCTGAGATACTACCACAGCAAAAAGATCAAGCCTCTCTCTTTCCGGGAGGGAGACTTGGTTCTTAGAAGTATCCAGCGTACTGCCGGCCAGCACAAACTCTCATCCCCATGGGAGGAACTCTTCATCATCAGTAGGGCGTTGCACAACAACGCTTGCTACTTGATCGATGCCCAAAAGCTAAGGAAGCGCAAGAGGGACGACTCCGGCCAGGAGACGGAACGTCCATGGAACGCGGCGTTGCTTCGCCCGTTCTATTGCTAGAAGGCAACTATCAAACAAAGCAAAGAGCATGCATATGTATCTTTCTCCCTCTTCAGGTATCCTCAATGAATGCAATAAAAAGAGCATGCCTCATGCTTCTTTTTATCGAGAGTGCTCACTCTGTGTACGCCCCTTGCCGGCTTCGATAAGTCCGGGGGCTACACCGCGTACGCCCCTTGCTGGCTTCAATAAGCTCGAGGGCTACGCTGCGTACGCCCCTTGCTGGCTTTAACAAGCTCGGGGGCTCGCTAGCCGCTCGGACGCCTTCCCTATATTGTAGAAGAACACATAGTGTAAGCCGCCCAATCCCTGGTCACCTCGTACGAGCATGCGGACTGGCTTCGGCCATCCGGCTTGCGAGGCGACGCCGGGTAAGGACGGATGCATGCAAAGTTCGACTACAAAAGGGTCGCCGACTCAGCTTGGCTCGATCAAATTTACGATCCCATTCAGGTCGGCCTCTTCTGGGTTATGTCTTAATCTTTAAGTCTTGATGGCTTCGAAAAATCTAAGTCTTGTGTTCCAAGGCTAGAAACCTCGACCCAGTCACAGATCGGCTCCCGGCTGTCGGGCTGGCGGGGTGGAAACTTAGGAATACAAGGATTGGAGAAAAAGGAGTCAACCAGGAATCAAAAGATAAAGATATAAAACAGCACGCATGGCAATATGAATATAATGCCGAATACATACATTCAAAATGCATTGGCCCACGGCCCACGTTCATTACATCCCCCAGTGGGTGGAACAATAAAAAGGACACCGGCTACGGGGCTGCGGCCTCATCGGTCGCCCCGGCCGCTGCTCCTGAAGTGGTGGCTTCACCATCCCCGGCTGCTCCTGAGGCGGTTGCGTCGTCTCCTTCGCGAGGGCTCTCGGATCCATCCTCACCGGAGTCGATGTACGCCGCACCGCTGGAGGCGGCAGCAGAATCCACAGCGTGGGCCGCCTCGCCGGATCTGCCATCGGGGTCATAGGGCTGAAGGACGTGCAGATCTTCACGGATCACACCGCCATCTTCACTCTGCTCCAAAACAAAATCGTCCCAAGCGGCGTAATCAGCGATGCCGCTGGCCCTCATGCGCAGCGCCTCCTCCACGCCCTGCATATCCGCCTCCGAGCCGTCGCGCTGAGCGACGAGCTTGCCCAACTCCAGGTTCCGATACCATGACTTGGTCAAGTGCAGGGCCATGTAGGCTCCAGCGCGCCAGGCATCCAGGCGTTCCTCGCCAGTTGCAAGCCAGCGGGCGAGCCGACTCATTGACGCCGGCTCCACGCCTTTTGGCCACAGGGCCGCCACCATCGACGAGCCTGCAACCTGGAGCTGAGCCACAGACTCGCCCAGGGCGTGCAGGCGGGCCCGGAGGCCCACCCCGATCTCCTCCACACTCCAGCCGAAGGAAGTATCTACCTCCTGCCCAGCCGCGCGGCGCTCCTCACGGCTCACCTCGACGGCAGTGTCGCGTGCGACCTGGGTCGCAGGGAAGAGACCCGAGACAGGAAAACAAGGGCACAAAAGCGAGTAAGAAGAGGAGACGGCCAAGAAAGCTCAAGACAAAACAAAAGAGAGAGACTCATGATGGAAGGCGCCATCAGTCTCATGGGCGCTCTCCAGGAGCTCGAGCTCCCACACCTTGCTCGCATGATTAAGGCGGGCAACCTCCTCTTGGAGAGCCGCCGCAGACTCCAAGGCCTTGGCCAGCTGCGACTGCTTCTGGACAAGGGCCTCCTCCTTCTCCCTCAAGGCGGCGTCCTTGAGGGCCATCTTCTTGAGATGAACCGACGCAATGCGATCCACATCGGCAGAGTAGGAGGCTTCCTTCTTCTGCAGCATGACGCGCAGCTGCTCCAGCTCGACCCGGCTGGCCGCCTCGAGCTCCTTCTTCTCCGTCTGGAGAAGAGCCAGCTGCTCGTGGAGCCGGTCGCCAGCGCCTCGCAGAGCGTCCCGCTCCGTGGCGACCTCGCCCAGCCGAACTTCGAGCTCGGCGATCTGGCCATCAGCTGCCAGATGCGGAGTCCGCAACTCATTATAGGCCTGCGCCTGAGCATCATAAAGCTCGTGCCAAAAAAGCAAAGAAGAAGCAGGATTAAGATTCGGCCTCGTTAAAACCTAACCAGCCCGATTCTCGGGGGCTACACCCAGTGGGTGCGCTAGCGCACCCCCACTAAAGAAGCAAAACAAGGAAAAGAAGCTCTCAAAGAGATTCAGACCGGCCGAGGATCGGCCGACCCGATTCTCGGGGGCTACACCCAGTGGGTGCGCTGTCGCGCCCCCACTGACGCAAGAAGAAGAAAAAAGAGAAATTCAAACCCAAGATGAGGCACTTACCCTGGTGAGGGCCTCCAGGCGCTCCATGTCGCCGCACACCACGCGGGCCGACTGCTCCACCTTGGACCGGCCGCTGGAAAACGGCAACACCAGCTCCGGGACGTCGGTGAGCGCAGTGCCGGCGGGCAGTCGCGCGCACGCCAGGTTGGCCGCCCGCCATGTCTTCATGGGCCGGCTCCCGACCCGGCCTCCAGCTCCCGGCGCAGCTGGACCGTGGTGGGGGACGACGATGGCACCGGCTCGGCGGTCGGCTCTGCCATCATCCCGGCCGGCGCTGCCTCCTCAACGGGAGGTGGATGGGTCGCATCCGGCGCATCCATGGCCACCCCTGGCGCATCACGGGCCGCGTCCGGCACGTCCAGGATCAGCTCCGGCGTGTTGGGCGCCGCCTCGGCCCTAGGGGAGTCGGGGATCGTCTCCAAGTCCACCGGCGCCGAAGCATCCGGCTCGGAGGGCTGGGCCCCCTCGGCCCTTGGGGCATGCCTCGAAGCCGCCTCGCTAGCTGGCTCCTCCGCGCGAGCATGCACGGAGGGGCCATGTCTAGCTTTTGCATGCTTCTCCGCCGGCTTCTCGGCCCGACTGGGGCGAGACTGGCCCACAACCGTCTTCCCCGCGACCACGTCCCACCGACGGTTGGACTACTCCTCAAGCTCCCTCTGGGCAGAATCGCTGCTGCCCAGCCAGCCCGCTCGACTGCGGAGGCGGTGTCTTCCTCCACATCCTCCGCCTCCCTGTCGAGCGAAGTTTTAAGGAACTAAGCTTCCCACAAGATAAGCGAAGAAAAGGGGGAGGGAATCTTACCTCGCGACCATAGGCACCTGCCTCCGGCCAGCACCACGACGCTTCTTGGCGCCGCGGGTCCGTGCTCCGGCTGGAGGACCCGGCGTCGGCCGCTTAGGAGCCGGCCTAGATGCTTTGGCACCCTTGCCCTTCCTCCCGGCCGCCTCGTCGGCGGCGGTTGCCCCAGCCCTTTGACGCTAGCCGCGCGTCAATGGCGGGCTGGTAACCTCCTCGACCCTGTCGGAGTCCTCCTCGTAGGTTCACGAGAGAAGAATGAGGAAGTCTCGTCGTCATCCGTCCAGTCTGCGACGGAGGGCGGCGGGTACTCACCAGACGGCTTTGTCCCTTCCGACTCCAGGGCGTTCTCCGAGCCTGCGGAGGAGTCCGAGTGGGATTCAATCACGCCCTCGTCCTCAATCTCCGAGGCGTCGGACACATCCACGTCGGGAGCAGGCGGACGGAGGGATCCCTGCAGCTTCTCGAACAGCTGCGAAAAAGGATTCGATCGCGGGCTCAGCAAGACGGCCGGTTGCAAGACGAACAACGAAGAACAAAGAAGCCACTTACCATTGGAGGCGGACGAGACTTGTTGAAGGGGGTCATCCCCCACGACCAGCTCCCGCTGCCGTCCATGCGGGCGGTGGAGATCAAGTTCGCCCTTCGCGCTGGGGTGAACCTCTTGGTGGACAGCCTGCAGGGATCATGACGGTCGCTCATCTAGCAGACCATATGTGGCCGCCTCTGCAGCGGCAGGATCCGACGGGTCACCATAGTGGTGAGCGGGTCGCGGTCGAGGAGGCCGCTCTTCTCCAGGATCTCGAGGTGGGCACAGATCAGCGCCACCTCGGGAATCGGCTTGGGGGTCTTCGTCGCCCAGTTCAACCTCGTCGGCGGGTCGATGTTGAACGGGGGCATGTTGAGGGCGTCCTGGGCGGGGTCGGCGTTCTTCACATAGAAGAAGCCCTTCTGCCACTGCTTGATGGACTCCTGCAACGGCATCTGGGGGAAGCCCGACTTCGAGCGATGGTGCACCAGCGCGGCTCCACACGGCGTCATCGGGCGCGGTCCGGTGAGCTTCTCCACCTCGGATTTCTCCATGGCGATGGATTGCTGCTTGAAGAAGAACAAGCTGTGCCACAGATCGACGCGGGGCTCGATCCCCACAAAGCCCTCGCACAGAATCACAAAGGCCGACAGCTGCAGTATGGCGTTCGGCGCCAAATGATGCGGCTGCAGGACAAAGAAGTGAAGCCACTCAGAGAAGAAGGCGCTGGCCGGAAGCCCGAAGCCCTGGTAGAAATGCTCGTTGAAGACCACGACCTCTCCCATAGCGGGTGTGGGAGCAGTCTCGGCGCCGAGGAGTCGCACCAGCACCTGGGGGCTGGGGGCAGCAGCCGGTGATGACGGAGCGCCTCTATGTGCTCTTCACCGATCTCGCTACCCAGCCAGGCTCCCTACGACGAGACTTTCTGCGACGAGGACCTTTTCGAGGAAGAGTCGCCGGCCATGGCTGCGGGCGGCTAAAACTCGAAGGGACTGGTAGCTTTGCGGTGACAAAGGCGAGGAAGACGAAGAAGGCGATCTCTTTCTCTCTAGGCTCAGGGAGGAAGAGAGCATGGATGCGGGGCGAGAAGGGGGGCGAATGGCCTCCTCGGAACCCCCGCATCCCATTTAAACCCCACAAAGCGTCGTGGGGAGGGGATCCGGTGCGCACGGGACCCCCACTAACCCCGTGTGTTACGGGCGGTAACGCTTCCCTAAAGCCAACCGTCGCGGAGTAAATCCACAGAGGATCTCTCGCGCGGAGGCCGAGGGGGCGTCGTGGCGGGACCCAGGGCCAGGCCCGGTCCCGTCACCAGTAATCACCATCATTACGTCAGGCAGGGCCTGGCACGTGGCGCTCTCTGGGCGACCTACGACGAAGCCGAGGCGTCGCTTCGAAGCCAGCCGGTTTCGGAGCCGGCGCTCCCCATCACGAATGGCGGCAGAAATACCAAGGCAAATCATCAAGCCGGTGAGGCCGCCCGCCCGCACGCGGCACGCCTCTCCAGCTTCGGGGACTACTGTCGGGGGATAACCCCGGGGTAGGCTCATCGAGCCTACTCCTTCATTTCCTGCCCAAAGGATATGGACAAACACAGTTTCCCAAGGCCCAAGTCTTCTGACCGGCTGGGCCGCGCCTACCGGCTGGAGGACGAGGCGGCCATCTCTCTAGCCGGCCAGGCAACTCCTGCCGGTTAGAGTCGTGACGGTTACCTCTTCCTGACCGGCTTGGTCAGTCCAGCTGGCTAGGAACGAGGCGGCTGTGCCCAACCCGGCTAACCAAGCAGGCTAGCCGGCCGAGGATCACAAATCACATCAGATCGTAGGTCAGGATGAGACCTTACGATTAAAGGTAGCTACGCGTCAGCAAAGGTACTGGATCGGAGCGTCCGACAGGTACGAGCGTTGGCGGCCACGCCGCTGACCTACCCCGGCTCTAATCCATCACCTAGCATAGTGTCGGACCGTCACACTCCCACTCCATTACTTCACTCGATGTGGGGAACAGTGGAGGCGGTCGTACTACCTGCCTATGATGAATCTCGCTGGACGACGCTCGACGTACAGCGCGTTGATGACCCACAAGTATAGGGGATCAATCGTAGTCCTTTCGATAAGTAAGAGTGTCGAACCCAACGAGGAGCAGAAGGCTCCGATAAACGGATTTCAGCAAGGTAATAACTGCAAGCACTGAAAGTAGCGGTAACAAGTGATTGTGTAGCATGTGAAACGCAGCGAGCAAAAAGTAACAAGTAACAAGTAGTAGCAATGGTGCAGCAAGTGGCCCAATCCCTTTTGTAGCAAGGGACAAGCCTGAACAAAGTCTTATAGGAGGAAAAACGCTCCCGAGGACACACGGGAATTTCTGTCATGCTAGTTTCATCATGCTCATATGATTCGCGTTCGTTACTTTGATAGTTCGATATGTGGGTGGACCGGCGCTTGGGTACTGTCCTTACTTGGACAAGCATCCCACTTATGATTAATCTCTCTCGCAAGCATCCGCAACTACAAAAGAATAATTAAGACAAAGTCTAACCATAGCATTAAACTAGTGGATCCAAATCAGCCCCTCACGAAGCAACGCATAGACTGGGGTTTAAGCTTCTCTCACTCCAGCAACCCATCATCTACTTACTACTTCCCAATGCCTTCCTCTAGGCCCAAATATGGTGAAGTGTTATGTAGTCGACGTTCACATAACACCACCAGAGGAAAAACAACATACAGCATATCAAAATACCGAACGAATACCAAATTCACATGACTATTATTAACATGACTTATCCCATGTCCTCAGGAACAAAAGTAACTACTCACAAGACATAATAATAATCATGACCAGAGGTGTAATGAACAGCATCAAGGATCTGAACATAAACTCTTCCACCAAGTAATCCAACAAGCATCAACTACAAAGAGTAATCAACACTACTAGCAACCTTACAAGTACCAATCGGAGTCGCGAGACGAAGATTGGTTACAAGAGATGAACTAGGGATTGGAGAGGAGATGGTGCTGATGAAGATGTTGATGAAGATGTCTCCCCTCCGATGAGAGGAGTGTTGGTGATGACGATGGCAATGATTTCCCCCTCTGGGAGGGAAGTTTCCCCGGCAGGATCGTCCTGCCGGAGCTCTAGATTGGATCTGCTCAAGTTCTGCCTCGTGGCGGCGGCGAAACCACGAAAAAGCTCCCAATTGATTTTTTCCGGACCAGGACGCTTCATATAACAAAAGAGGGGGCTAGTGGGCCTTCAGGCAGCCCACAAGCTTGCCCACCGCCACTAGGGGGGTGGTGGCGGAGTGGGGGCTTGTGGGGCCCTGGTGGCCCCCATCCGGTAGTTCTTTCGCCCATTATTTCTAATATATTGCAGAAAAAATCCACGTAAATTTTCAGGGCATTTGGAGATGTGCAGAATAGTGGACTAGGATTTGCTCCTTTTCCAGTCCAGAATTCCAGCTGCCTGAATTCTCCCTCTTCAAATAGTCCTTGCAAAATAAGAGAGAAAAGGCATAAATATGGTACCACAAGTAATAAAACAGCCCAAGAAGCAATAAATATCAACATGAAAGCATGATGCAAAATGGACGTATCACGCGTGCTCGGCGTCAATCTTACGTGAGAGATCCATTGGCCAGCCGGCGGGTCCCACAACCAATCGAGACCATGCAGCCGACGGGCCCCTCAAGCGACAAGACACGACTCTCTTGGGCCCCTGGTCAGCCGGCGAGGCTGCCAGCCGGGTCCCACTCTTGTACCCTTTATCCATATTGTAGGCCGGTGGGTTCGCCTATAAAACCCCCCGGTCGCCCTCCATGCAGGGGGATCCGATCATTCCACGGATAAACAACACTACACACCCACCAACCACATAGAGAGAGGCAGAGACGAGCCGGCTGCTCCCCTCTTCCTCCTCCCGACACAGCTCCAGGAGCAACCCTGTAATCCGTTCATACGCATCAAACACTACGACAGAACTAGGGGTCTTATCTCTACGGAGAGCCCTGAACCTGGGTACATCGTGCGTTCCATGCTTGTACCAACCTCGTTCCCAGCGCCCTCCTTTGTCCCTTCGGTACTCACCGACTTTAGCCTACCTGCGGCATATGTTGTGAGTATTCACCGACACTCACTCATTGTTGGATTATCATTAACAGCGAATAAAAGTTCAAAGCGAAATACACCGCCATCAAGGCGCGTGAGGGTAGACAACTGTTGAAGAGCACGACGAGGGGGAGAAGCCGCGGACGCGGAGAAGACCAACTCCAAGAAAGAGGACAGGCCCGAGACGACGTCACTTGCCTTGCAAGCTACTTTGCAAGGTATGGTCACCAACAAGGGTTCAACGGAGGAGAAGCGTCAACAAGACAAGAAGAAGCAAATTAAGGCCTTCATGGACATACAAAATAAGAAGCTCACGTTGGAGGCAGAAAAGCAAGCGAAGATGTTAAGATCGAAGTCACCAAAGCAACCACCACAACACGAGAAGTCTCGCTAGCTTGCATGACAAAAGGAATCGAGATAATGAAGGTGGACTTAAGCACGGTCTCTCCGAAAAAGCGGTCTTGACCGAGAAGATGCAGGCTGACATGCTCAACCTCAATGACGAGTGATCCATGCCGTGGTGTACGGGCATGATCTTGGTGGAACTACAACATGTGGTGCCGAGTTTGAAACTATGTATTTTTTATAGGTTGGCATAGGTATGCGTGTGGCTCGTATATCACCGACGTAAACTCTTAACATTAGCATTGGGGCTGACATAAAGTGTTGTACGTGAACGAAAAATGAGTCACGCACTTAAACGCACGACCGATTCATTTTAAAAAAGACGGACATGCTAATTCAAATGGACAAAAGATGGAAAAACACGCATCCGTGGAATGTAATGGTGTGTTCAATTGGAGGAACGAAGTGAAATGTAATGGGTCGGACCAGTCCCTGAAGGCCGTTCTCGTGTTTAGTTGAAAAAATGAAATGGAACGACGTGGTTCCACGAACGACATATTCCCTCTTTATGCCGTTTCGTGCGGTTCCTCCAAATCGAGCGGACTATGCGGAACCGCTCTCGCACGAAACCTCTCGCCTCTTCTATCGCACGAACTGGCTCCTTTCCTCTCGCCGGCCGCCCCTCTCCCCTCGTCGACCGCTCCTCTCCTCTCTCCGGCCACTCCTCTCCCCTGTGTCACCAACCGCTGCTCTCCCTCTTCCGCGCCGCCGACCGCTCCTCTCCTCTCCCCTCGTTGGTCGCTCCTCTTCCCTCGCCGGCGGCTCCTCTCCTCTGCGCCGCCAACCGTTGCTCTCCTCTACGACGCCAACCGTTGCTCTCCCTCTTCCACGCCGCCGGCCGCTCCTCGCCTTCCTCTGCGCCGCCGCTCTCTTCACTATCTTCTGCACCGATGGCCGGGGCTAGCAAAGGGGCGACGGATGCAGGGCTGTCGGGTGTCTGTTCCATTCCATTCCACACACCAAACGTAGAGATTGAACCATTCCATTTCACCTCATTATTTATACCAAACATAGGGATGAAACCAGTCCATTCCATTCCACTTCGTCCCCAACTGAACACTCCCTAATAATACCACGACAAGCAGTAAGGTTGGTTGTAATGTGGAGTATCATATACTAGTATCATGCATATGATACTAGTCTATGATACTACACCCGTAATGCATAATATCATATGTTAGTATCATAGAATAGGTAGTTTATTGACATGCAAGACACAAAGTAGCACAACATTTAATATGATATGGTATCATGATATGATACTCAACTCTCTCTTTCTTCATTTGATTCTATACCGTGGTCAGGAGGTGGAGGTGGAGCTATCATCGCCCCTCTCTTTCTTCATGCATATGATACAATTGTATGATACTACCTTCATAGTGCATAGTATCATAAAGTAGTACTCCCTCCATCTCAGTTTATAAGTCCGACACGTGTATCTAGGTCGTTAATTTGACCAACTTAATAATAAGCATATATTACAAAAAATATATCATTAAAAACTTTAGATGTCCTATTTTCTAATGATATAATTTTTATATTAAATAATAAATTTTATATAAGTTAAATTGACGACTTAGGTACACGTGCGTGTCTTCTAAACTGTGACAGAGGTAGTATCATAGATGACCTTATTTATTAACATGCATGACACATATAGCATAACATTTAACATTTTATGGTATCTACCTATGTTACTCTAACCCTCTCTCTCTTCTTTAATTGCCTGCCACATCAGCATATTTGCTAGTCCCAAGTACATGATACTACCTTAATAGTATATATCCAACTGCTCGCTATAAGCAGTCTTATAGCTTATTTTATAGCTAGCTTGTACTACTTTTATCATATATGGTCCACCTTTCATTTCACAAAGCACCTAGGAGCACGTGCTAGAGCTGGCTCTTCACGAAGAGCCCGCTTCACTTCTCTCTCATCTTCTCTCCCATCCAACTTAGTAAAAATATAATATTTTAATGCTTAAAGACTGCTGACTCTATCTTATTGTATTTGGTCTTAGTTACTCCCACTATGGCCAGCCTGAGCCATTCTATTCATCTGTAATTGGCCGCGAACCAAGCAAGCCTACCACTCTAGCTAGCTCCCGCTCAGCCCCCCTCCAAACTTCGCACCGCCGCGCGGCAGTACGCCCGAACCAGTCCACCTCTCCGCCCACTCCTTTACTCCACCACCACAGCTTTTGTCTTGGCTGCTGCCTACTGCTGCTGCTGCTTTTACCACTCCCGCCCACGCCCCCCAACGCCCCAGGAAACCCGTGTCGCGGCCTCCGTGCCGCTCCACCAGCTGCTTTCCCACCGCGGGCCCCCACCCGCGTGCCCGCCCCAGTCCTCACTCCACGCTCACACTGCGCCGCACCGTTTCGAAACCGTTCGCGCCGCGCCGCACGCCGTCCCTCTATTTATGAGATCCCAGCCCACCCCCAGAGCACATCCCCACCGCACTCCACACACCCCCGCCGGCCTCAGCGCGCACCAGGCTGCCGCTCTCCACCGTGCCAATGGCGCCCGCCCGAGCAGCCCTCCTCGCCCTCCTCGTGGCCGCGCTGCTCCCGCCCGCTCTGTCCCGTGGGCAGGGGCGTGGCCCGCACCTGCCCGGGCACGGCCTGGTCCATCGGCACGGGCCTGGCATCGGTCACCACGCCCACGCGCCGCTCGGCGGTGGCGCCTGGGCGTCCGCTCACGCCACCTTCTACGGCGGCGGTGACGCTTCCGGCACCATGGGTACGTATTTAACAAGCCCTTCGCTCACATCATTGTATGTTACTTCCTGCCGCATCTGTGATGCCGTTTCCGGTCCTTACCGTTTGCTGCTGCGCGCGTGCAGGCGGGGCGTGCGGCTACGGGAACCTCTACAGCACGGGGTACGGCTCCAACACGGCGGCCCTGAGCACGGCGCTCTTCAACAACGGCCTCAGCTGCGGGGCCTGCTTCGAGGTGCGGTGCGACCCGGGCGGCACCGAGGCCGGCGCGCCCCACGCCTGCCTCCCCGGCTCCACCGTGGTGACTGCCACCAACTTCTGCCCGCCCAACTTCGGCGAGTCGTCCGACGCCGGCGGCTGGTGCAACCCTCCCCGCGCCCACTTCGACATGTCCCAGCCCGTCTTCCAGCGCATCGCGCTCTACCGCGCCGGCATTGTCCCCGTCTCCTACCGCAGGTTTGTCCCCTTCTTTCGCCCCCTTTTGTCACCTTGTCAATCTTCCCTCAACTGTTTGGGAAGTAACACTGACGGTCACGTTGTTCTTCTCGGGCAGGGTGGCGTGCCAGAAGAAGGGCGGCATCAGGTTCACGATCAATGGCCACTCGTACTTCAACCTGGTGCTGGTCACCAACGTGGGTGGCCCCGGCGACGTGCACGCGGTGTCCGTCAAGTCGACGCGCTCGGCGGCGTGGCAGGCGCTCTCACGCAACTGGGGGCAGAACTGGCAGAGCAACGCGCTGCTCGACGGGCAGGGCCTCTCGTTCCGCGTGACGGCAGGCAACGGCCAGTCCGTGGTCTCCAACAACGCCGTCCCGCGCGGCTGGTCATTCGGCCAGACCTTCAGCGGCGCCCAGTTCCACTGAGCGCCTGCATCATCCGCAGACGCAGTACCATCTGGTTGTAGTAGTGGTTTTAGCGAGTGGTGGTCGTCGTCAACCTCCCGATTGGAGCGTGCTGGGAAGCGCCATGGTTTTATGGTTGGTCCTTCCTCAGGCATACGTTCGTGGGGATTCGAGTTAGTAGCAGGTAGTTAGGCCTGGTATTATCATGGGCTTTTAATTGTCCTGGTGTGGTGTGTGTGCTAGCTGAACATTTGAACGAGGTTTTGGCTAGGATGGCAGCGGTGGTAAAGGCTGGTTTGATTAACCGATGCCGCCTTGTATCACCCGCCGATTAGCGAATGGGCCTCTTGGGTAGTGGCCTTTGTCTCGAGGATGTTTTGGTGTGTTCCTTGTTTGTGTGTGTGGTGTGTGCTTGGCTGTGATGTAACCTCAGACCGAGTTAATTTGAGCCTCTGGCTTTTGGATGTTTCACTTTTGAGTACTACTCCCATCTTGCAATGCTATCTTGTCTAGTCGCAAATGAGCTAAATAATTTAAACTGACGCCCAAATCTTTTCTGATCGATCTCTGAACATTCCATTGAAAAACTTCAACCTATGTTAACGTAGATTAGTAATAATATGCATGTTACTCTGTTACTTTCCATTGTGAGTCAATGTCAGTTGGGTTAGCAAACAATGTTTAATTTTAGTTCATACAGTTTCTTAGTGCCAGCAAGCAGAGCCTTGCCGACGAATGTTCGGAGCTTGTTAGGTGAGCATGGATACGATTCCATGGATACGATTCCCATTAGATCTGTATACTGTTTCTCATTACATGGTGATGTCGTTAGCTGGGCGCCTCAAACCCCCTCATACCTCACCATAAAAAGTTCCTTCATACCTCACGATTAAGAGCATCTCTAACAGATGTCGTATGCTATCTGCAGTTATAGGTCACGAAAAACTTTTCTGCATTTCCAGATGTTTTATTTTAGGACGCATTCTTTAACAGCTACGCATGTTTGGTTGTCATCTGACTTAAAACCAGTGACTTATAAGTCACGCATGTTTGGTTGTCATCTGACTTATAAATCAAGTGACTTAAAAACAGTAACTTATACGTCACGCTTATTTGGTTGTCATCTAACTTATAAGTCATCTGACCACACAAAAGGTGATGAGAACCAGGCAAAAGTGGGTGACTTATAAGTTTTAAATTGGGTGACTTATAAGTTTTAAATTGGGGTGGAGCAACTTATAACTTATAAGTTGGGTCTGTTTGACAAAATAAGTCACTTTTTCCACTTTTCAACTTATAAGTTGGTGACTTAGGCCCGTTTGGTTTTAATAAGTCACGTGACTTATAAGTCAGGTGACTTATAAGTCAGGTGACTTAAAATCAGTGACTTATAAGTCACGTCTGTTTGGTTGTCATGTGGCTTATAAGTCACCTTCTCATGCAAAAGTAGGTGACTTATAAGTTTTAAGTTGGGATGGAGCAACTTATGACTTATAAGTTGGGGTGATTTATAAGTTGGGTTTGTTTGACAAAATAAGTCGCTTTTTGCACTTTTCAACTTATAAGTTGATGACTTATTTGGAACAAAACAGGGTCTTATTTGGAACTAAACAGACCCTAATTTAGGGCACCCCACTCGAACCGTACCACTCATTTTTTTTTACATATTTGAAACCTATGACAAACAAATGATATCATAAATGATCTAAAATATTTCAAACAAATAATAATTAAATAGTAGTTAATTTATTACAACACAACATGTCTAGTTCATCAAACGGTTCATCAAATAGCACACAAATCAACACACAACATGAAATTGTTCATCAAATAGAATAGAATCAAGTGCGCGACTTGATGTTTGCCTTCCATGTCCATCACTCCTCCATGAGATCCTTCTCAAGATCGTGCACATCGGAGTCTCGAATGGCATGGTACATGTCAAGGAAGCGCTCAACCCGATCTCCACCTCGCCTTGGTAGAACCAGATGTCCCATCAACTAATAGGTGCCACAGATGGCATTTTGACCACGCTCGTTCTCTATGATCATGTTATGCATGATCACGCACGCCTTCATGATGTATCAAAGGGTCTCCTGATCCCAAAACCTCGTCGGTCCTCTCACAATAGCAAATTGGGCTTGAAAAATCCCAAAAACTCTCTCCACATCTTTCCTAGCCGCTGATACGTCCATTTTGCATCATGTTTTCATGTTGATATTTATCCCTTCTTTGGCTGTTATTTCACTTCACGGTACAATTCTTATGCCTTTTCTTTCTTATCTTGCAAGGTTTACATGAAGAGGGAGAATACCGGCAACTGGAATTCTGGCCTGAAAGTGGAGCAAAGTTGAGATACCTATTCTGCGCAACTCCAAACGCCGTGAAAATCAACGGTGACATTTTTTCCCAATTTATCAAAAATACTGGGCCGAAGAAGTGCTAGAGGGGCTCCAGGGGGTGCCGATAAGCCTGCACGGCGCGACCACCCCCCAGGCCGTGCCATGGGGGCTTGTGGGCAGCCCACTGGCCCCCTCTTTTGCTATATGGAGGGTTTCGTCCAGGAAAAATCAGAGAGGAGCTTTTTCGTGGTTTCGCCGCCGCCACGAGGCGGAACTTGAGCAGAACTAATCTAGAGCTCCGACAGGACGATCCTGCCAGGGAAACTTCCCTCCCGGAGGGGGAAATCATCGCCATCGTCATCACCAACACTCCTCTCATCGGAGGGGACTCGTCACCATCAACATCTTCATCAGCACCATCTCATCTCCAAACCCTAGTTCATCACTTGTAACCAATCTCCATCTCGCGACTCCGATTGGTACTTGTAAGGTTGCTAGTAGTGTTGATTACTCTTCGTAGTTGATGCTAGTTGGATTACTTGGTGGAAGAGTTTATGTTCAGATCCTTGATGCTACTCATTACCTCTCTGGTTATGAATATGATTATGCTTTGTGAGTAGTTACTTTTGTTCCTCAGCACATGGGATAAGTCATGCTAATAGTAGTCATGTGAATTTGGTATTCGTTCGGTATTTTGATATGTTGTATGTTGTTTTTCCTCTAGTGGTGTTATGTGAACGTCGACTACATAACACTTCACCATTATTTGGGCCTAGAGGAAGGCATTGGGAAGTAGTAAGTAGATGATGGGTTGCTAGAGTGACAAAAGCTTAAACCCTAGTTTATGCGTTACTTCGTAAGGGGCTGATTTGGATCCACTAGTTTAATGCTATGGTTAGACTTTGTCTTAATTCTTCTTTCGTAGTTGCGGATGCTTGCGAGAGGGGTTAATCATAAGTGGGATACTTGTCCAAGTAAGGGCAGTACCTAAGCGCCGGTCCATCCAGATATCAAACTATCAAAGTAACGAACGCGAATCATATGAATATGATGAAACTAGCATGACAGAAATTCACGTGTGTCCTCGGGAACATTTTTCCTCCTTTAAGACTTTGTCCAGGCTTGTCCCTTGCTACAAAAGGGATTGGGCCACTTTGCTGCACCGTTGGCTTTTGTTACTTGTTGCTTGCTACGAATCATCTCACCACACAATCACTTGTTACCGACAATTTCAGTGCTTGCAGATATTTCCTTGCTGAAAACCACTTGTGAGATCCTTCTGCTCCTCGTTGGGTTCGACACTCCTACTTATCGAAAGGACTACGATTGATACCCTATACTTGTGGGTCATCAAGACTCTTTTCTGGCGCCGTTGCCGGGGAGTGAAGCGCCTTTGGTAAGTGGAACTTGGTAAGGAAACATTCATATAGTGTGCTGAAATTTATTTTCACTTGTCACTATGGATACTAATCCTTTGAGGGGCTTGTTCGGGGTATCTTCACCTCGAACGGAAGCACAAAGAGTTGCTTCTCAACCCGCTGCACCTACTGAAAATATTTGCTTTGAATTTCCTTCGGGTATGCTTGAGAAACTGTTGGCTAATCCTTTTACAGGAGATGGAACATCACATCCAGACTTGCATCTGATCTATGTAGATCAGGTTTGTGGTTTATTTAAGCTTGCAGGTGTGCCCGAGGATGAGGTCAAGAAGAAGGTCTTTCCTTTATCTTTGAAGGATAAGGCGTTGACATGGTATAGGCTATGTGATGATACTGGATCATGGGACTACAATCGGTTGAAATTGGAATTTCATCAAAAGTTTTATCCTATGCATTTAGTACATCGTGATCGAAATTATATTTACAATTTTTGACCTCGTGACAGAGAAAGCATCGCTCAAGCTTGGGGGGGGGGGCTTAAATCAATGCTATATTCATGCCCCAATCATGAGCTCTCGAGAGAAATTATCATTCAGAACTTCTATGCTCGGCTTTCTCATGATGATTGCACCATGCTTGACACTTCTTGTACCGGTTCTTTTATGAAGAGAGATATTGACTTCAAATGGAATTTATTGGAGAGAATTAAACACAACTCTGAAGATTGGGAGCTTGAAGAAGGTAAGGAGTCAGGTATGAATTTCACGTTTGATTGCGTTAAATCCTTTGTTGAGACAAATACCTTTAGTGATTTTAGCACTAAATATGGACTTGACTTTGAGATAGTAGCTTCATTGTGTGAAACCTTTGCTGCTCATATTGATCTCCCCAAAGAGAAGTGGTTTAAATATCATCCTCCTTTAGAAGTCAATGTAGTTAAACCCACTCCAGTTGAAGAGAAAGTCATTGCCTATAATGATCCTGTTGTTCCGAGTGTTTACATTGAGAAACCACCTTTCCCTGTTAGGATAAAGGATCATTCTAAAGCTTCAACTGTGATACGTAGAGGCTATATTAGAACACCTACACCCCGTGAGCAAATAAGAGTTGAACCTAGCATTGCTATTATCAAAGATCTTCTGTCTGAAGATGTTGAGGGACATAATATTCACTTCTGTGTAGATGCTGCAAGAATTGCTAAACCTCACGTTAGAGACAAACATAGGCCTGTTGTTGGCATGCCTGTGGTTTCAGTTAAGATAGGAGATCATTGTTATCATGGTTTATGTGACGTGGGTGCTAGTGTTAGTGCAATACCTCGATCCTTATATGATGAAATCAAAGACGAGATTGCACCTGTTGAGATAGAACCTACATATGTCATTATTCAACTTGCTAATAGAGATACTATCTGCCGTGTGGGAATTGTTAGGGATGTTGAAGTCTTGTGTGGTAAAACGAAGTATCCTGCTGATTTCCTCGTTCTTGCTACTCACAAGATAGCTTTTGTCCCATCATATTTGGTAGACCCTTTCTCAATACTGTCAATGCTCATATTGATTGTGAGAAGCAAACTGTCACTGTTGGCTTTGAAGGTGTGTCACATGAGTTCAATTTCTCTAAGTTTGGTAGACAACCTCATGAAAAGGAGTTGCCTAGTAGGTATGCAACTATTGCCTTAGCCTCTATTGTCGTGCCTCCTACTGATCCCTTAGAGCAATACTTGCTTGAGCATGAAAATGATATGCATATGGATGAAAGGGATGAGATAGATAGGGTTGTCTTAGAACAATATCCTATCCTTAAGAATAATCTGCATGTTGAACTGCTTGGGGATCCACCCCCACCAAAGGGTGATCCCGTGTTCGAGCTTAAACAGTTGCCTGATACTCTTAAGTATGCCTATCTTGATGAAAAAGAGATATATCCTGTTATTATTAGTGCTAGCCTCTCAGAGCATGAAGAAAAGAAGTTACTAAAAACTCTGAGGAAGCACCATGCTGCTATTGGATATACTCTTGATGATCTTAAGGGCATTAGTCCTACCCTATGCCAGCACAAGATTAAAACTATTCCTGATTTCAAACCAGTTGCTGATCATCAAAGGAGATTGAATCCTAAGATGAAAGAAGTAGTGAGAAAAGAAATACTAAAGCTCCTGGAAGCAGGTATCATTTATCCTGTTGCTCATAGTGTTTGGGTGAGTCCGGTGCATTGCGTCCCTAAGAAGGGAGGAATTAGCGTTGTCCCTAATGATAAGGATGAATTGATCCCACAGAGGATTATTACTGGCTATAGGATGGTGATCGATTTTAGAAAACTGAATAAAGCCACTAGGAAAGATCATTACCCTTTGCCTTTTATCGACCAAATGCTAGAAAGGCTGTCCAAACACACACACTCCTGCTTTCTAGACGGTTATTCTGGTTTCTCCCAAATACCAGTTGCACAATCTGATCAGGAGAAAACCACTTTCACCTGCCCTTTCGGTACCTTTGCTTATAGACGTATGCCTTTTGGCTTATGTAATGCACCTGCCACCTTTCAAAGATGTATGATGGCTATATTCTCTGACTTTTGTGAAAAGATTGTCAAGGTATTCATGGATGACTTCTCCGTTTACGGGTCTTCCTTTGATAATTGCCTCAGCAACCTTGATCGAGTCTTGCAGAGATGTAAAGACACCAATCTTGTGTTGAATTGGGATAAGTGCCACTTTATGGTTAATGAAGGCATCGTCTTAGGACATAAAATTTCTGAAAGAGGTATTGAAGTCGATAAGGCTAAGGTTGATGCAATCGAGAAAATGCCATACCCCACAGATATCAAAGGGATAAGAAGTTTCCTTGGTCATGCTGGTTTCTATAGAAGGTTCATCAAAGACTTCTCTAAGATTTCTAGGCCTCTTACGAATCTCTTGCAAAAGGATATTCCTTTTGTCTTTGACGATGATTGTGAGGAAGCCTTCGAAATACTTAAGAGGGCTTTGATAACTGCACCTATTGTTCAACCACCTGATTGGAACTTACCTTTTGAGATCATGTGTGACGCTAGTGATTATGCTGTTGGTGCAATTCTAGGGCAAAGAGTTGACAAGAAGCTGAATGTTATTCATTACTCTAGTAAAACTCTAGACAGTGCCGAGAGAAACTATGCCACTACGGAGAAGGAATTTTTAGCAGTCGTGTTTGCATGTGAAAATTTCAGATCTTACATAGGTGATTCCAAAGTCACTATTCACACTGATCATGCTGCTATTAAGTACCTCATCGAGAAGAAGGACGCTAAACCTAGACTTATCAGATGGGTTCTCTTGCTACAGGAATTTGATTTGCACATTGTCGACAGAAAGGGTGCTGATAACCCAGTAGCAGATAACTTGTCTAGGTTGGAGAACGTTCTTGATGACCCACAACCTATTGATGATAGCTTTCCCGATGAGCAACTGAATGTCATCAATGCTTCACGTAGTGCATCGTGGTATGCTGATTATGCAAACTATATCGTTGCCAAATATATACCACCTAGTTTCACATACCAGCAAAAGAAGAAATTCTTCTTTGACTTGAGACACTACTTTTGGGATGATCCTCACCTTTATAAGAAAGGAGTAGATGGTGTTATTAGACGTTGTCTACCTGAACATGAACAGGGACAGATCCTACAGAAGTGTCACTCCGAGGCCTACGGAGGACACCATGCGGGAGATAGAACTGCACACAAGGTATTGCAATCAGGTTTCTATTGGCCCAGTCTCTTCAAGGATGCCCGTAAGTTTGTCTTGTCGTGTGACGAATGTCAAATAATAGGTAATATTAGCAAACGTCAGGAAATTCCTATGAACTATTCACTTGTCATTGAACCATTTGATATTTGGGGCTTTGATTATATGGGACCTTTTCCAAAATCCAATGGGTATACTCACATCCTAGTTGCTGTTGATTACGTCACTAAGTGGGTAGAAGCTATCCCCACTAGTAGTGCTGATCACAACACCTCTATCAAGATGCTGAAAGAAGTTATCTTCCCTAGATTTGGAGTCCCTAGATATCTAATGACCGACGGTGGTTCACACTTCATTCATGGTGCTTTCCGTAAAACACTTGCTAAGTACGATGTCAACCATAGAATTGTGTCTCCCTACCACCCTCAGTCCAGTGGTCAAGTAGAGCTAAGTAATAGAGAGATTAAACTGATTCTGCAAAAGACTGTCAACAGGTCTAGAAAGAATTGGTCTAAGAAGCTCGATGATGCACTGTGGGCTTATAGAACTGCCTATAAGAATCCCATGAGCATGTCTCCGTACAAAATGGTGTATGGGAAAGCATGTCACTTACCTCTTGAGCTAGAGCATAAAGCTTATTGGGCAATCAAAGAGCTCAACTTTGATTTCAAACTTGCCGATGAGAAGAGGTTATTTGATATTAGCTCGCTTGATGAGTGGAGAACTCAGGCATATGAGAATGCCAAGTTGTTCAAAGAGAAGGTTAAGAGATGGCGTGATAAGAGGATACAAAAGCGTGAGTTCAATGTAGGTGATTATGTCTTGCTATATAACTCTCGTTTAAGATTCTTTGCAGGCAAGCTTCTCTCTAAATGGGAAGGTCCCTATGTTGTTGAGGAAGTATGTATTTCCGGTGATATCAAGATCAACAACACGGAAGGTAATTGTCCGAGAGTGGTAAATGCGCAGAGAGTCAAGCATTATATCTCAGGTACTCCCATAAATGTTGAAAGCAATATCATCAATACCATAACTCCGGAAGAATACCTAAGGGACATTTATCAGCCTGTTTCAGACTCCGAAAACGAAGAGATGTGTGATTCGGTAAGAAAACAAAGTCCAAAACTTTTCCAGTAGGAAATTTTCTCCGTTTTGGAATATTTGAAAAAAATACAAAATTTGGAAGTAGTCTGGAAAGTGCGCGAGGAGGCGACAAGCCTGCACGGCGCGGGGCCACCCCTTGGCCGCGCCGTGAGGGCTTGTGGCCACCTCGTGCGCCTCCCGGACTCTGTTTTCGTGCAGGGGACTCCTTCTGGTCTGAAAAAATCATTATATATACTTTCGTTTGGTCTGACCCGTGCATCACGCAGATCTCTTCTGTTTCTCGTTTCGAGCCTGTTTTCTGCCGCAAATCTAGGTCAAGATGTCTTCTCAGGATTCAGAGGGGGAGAGCTAAGTGGCTGATTACCTTACTAACCCCAAGGTCTATGGGGACTTTGATCCATATGGCTGGACCACTGATGAGGAAGAAGACTATGATCCCAAGGGGAAGGAACAAACAAGTTCCGATGAAGAGGAGGCTCCTCTACCTCAACCTGGACGCACTCATGTGGAGTTCAAGAAGTCGAGCCTCCTTGGCTCAAGGAACAAGCCTAAGACCTTGTTTATGTTGGGGAACGTCGCATGGGAAACAAAAATTTTCCTACGCGCACGAAGACCTATCATGGTGATGTCCATGTACGAGAGGGGATGAGTGATCTACGTACCCTCGTAGACCGTACAACAGAAGTGTTAGAGAACGCGGTTGATGTAGTGGAACGTCCTCACGTCCCTCGATCCGCCCCGCGAACAATCCCGCGATCAGTCCCACGATCTAGTACCGAACGGACGGCACCTCCGCGTTCAGCACACGTACAACTCGACGATGATCTCGGCCTTCTAGATCCAGCAAGAGAGACGGAGAGGTAGAAGAGTTCTCCGGCAGCGTGACGGCGCTCCGGAGGTTGGTGATGACCTTGTCTCAGCAGGGCTCCGCCCGAGCTCCGCAGAAACGCGATCTAGAGGAAAAACCGTGGAGGTATGTGGTCGGGCTGCCGTGGAAAAGTCGTCTCAAATCAGCCCTAAAACCTCCGTATATATAGGTGGGAGGGAGGGGGCCTTGCCTTGGGGTCCAAGGACCCTCAAGGGGGTCGGCCGAGCCAAGGGGGAGGACTCTCCCCCCCCAAACCGAGTTGGACTAGGTTTGCTGGGAGGGAGTCCCCCTTCCTTCCCACCTCCTCCCTTTTTTTTCTTTCTCTCTTGATTTTCTTCTCCTTGGTGCATAGGGCACTTGTGGGCTGTCCCACCAGCCCACTAAGGGCTGGTGTGTCTCCCCCAAGGCCTATGGGCTTCCCCGGGGTGGGTTGCCCCCCCGGTGAACTCCCGGAACCCATTCCGGAAACCCTCGTGACGTCCGTGATCTCATCCGGGACTCCGAACATCATTCGGTAACCAACCATATAACTCAAATACGCATAAAACAACGTCGAACCTTAAGTGTGCAGACCCTGCGGGTTCGAGAACTATGTAGACATGACCCGAGAGACTCCTCGGTCAATATCCAATAGCGGGACCTGGATGCCCATATTGGATCCTACATATTCTACGAAGATCTTATCGTTTGAACCTCAGTGCCAAGGATTCGTATAATCCCGTATGTCATTCCCTTTGTCCTTCGGTATGTTACTTGCCCGAGATTCGATCGTCAGTATCCGCATACCTATTTCAATCTCGTTTACCGGCAAGTGTCTTTACTCGTTCCGTAATACAAGATCCCGCAACTTACACTAAGTTACATTGCTTGCAAGGCTTGTGTGTGATGTTGTATTACAGAGTGGGCCCCGAGATACCTTTCCGTCACACGGAGTGACAAATCCCAGTCTTGATCCATACTAACTCAACTAACACCTTCGGAGATACCTGTAGAGCATCTTTATAGTCACCCAGTTACGTTGCGACGTTTGATACACACAAGGCATTCCTCCGGTGTCAGTGAGTTATATGATCTCATGGTCATAGGAATAAATACTTGACACGCAGAAAACAGTAGCAACAAAATGACACGATCAACATGCTACGTCTATTAGTTTGGGTCTAGTCCATCACGTGATTCTCCCAATGACGTGATCCAGTTATCAAGCAACAACACCTTGTTCATAATCAGAAGACACTGACTATCATTGACCAACTGGCTAGCCAACTAGAGGCATGCTAGGGATAGTGTTTTGTCTATGTATCCACACATGTAAATGAGTCTTCATTCAATACAATTATAGCATGGATAATAAACTATTATCTTGATACAAGAATTATAATAATAACTATATTTATTATTGCCTCTAGGGCATAATTCCAACAGTTTATCCCTTCTCGTTTCTTGCAGGAGAGTAAGCACGAATTATGCCAAAGGGTGCTGAAGCTTGAAGAGGAAAATGATGATTTGAGGGAGCAGAATTTTATGCTCAAGTGGAAATTAAACAAGCTCAAGACCTCTACAACAACTCCTCCACCTTCACCACCAAAGGGAGACAACTGAGCATTGGTATGGGCAATCCCCTTGTCTTGTGCCAAGCTTGGGGGAGTTGCCCCGGTATCGTATCACCCTCACATCTTTTGCCTTTACCTTTGTTTTAGTTTTCCTTTTCAGTTTTCTTTTTCTCTAGTAGTTTCAAAGTCTTAGTGTTTTAGTCTTGAGTTTTGCTTTGTGTCACCCCCGATGTATTCTTTCTCGTGAGCCATACAATAAAGAGTGTCTTAGTTGAAGGGCTTTGCCTCTTGCCATGATCAAAAGAGTGAGAATAGAACGAAAGCATGAAAGATCATGTAATGATCTTATGGGAAGTGATAGCTTCACATATAAAAAGGATGAGGATTGAAACTTGTTGAGGGTAGGCAAACGTAGACCTTGGTCATTGTTGCAATTAATAGGAAGTGATAAATAAGGAGAGGTTCACATATAAATATATCATCTCTCACACCATCTATGATTGTGAACACTCACTAAACTATTACATGCCTAGAAGTAGATGTTGGACAAGGAAGACAACATAATGAATTGTGTTTGCTTTGGTCTGAAAATGTTATATGATTAGAGATCCCTTAGCATGTGACGATTGCTTCCACCTCACATTAGCCAAAACTCCCGCACTAAGTAGAGATACTACTTGTGCATCCATAAAACCTTCAAACCAGTTTTGCCATGAGTGTCCATCATACCTACCTATGGATTGAATAAGATCCCTCAAGTAAGTTGTCATCGGTGCAAGCAATAAAAATTGCTCTCTAATATGTATGATCTATTAGTGTGTGGAAAATAAGCTTTATACGAACCTGTGATGAGGAAGACATAAAAGCGACAGGCTGCATAATAAAGTTCTTTATCACGGGAGGTAATATAAAGTGACGTTCCTCCGCACTAAGAGGACACACATCCAAACCTTAAAAGCGCATGACAACCTCTGCTTCCCTCTGCGAAGGGCCTATCTTGTACCTTTACTTTTTTCCCTTGAAAGATTCATGGTGATCTTCACCAATTCCTTATTTCGCCTTTATCTTGGCTAACGTCATATGCTTGGGAAAGATCTATATTCATATGTCAACTTGGAGGTAGGCATTCATGAATTATTATTGTTGACATTACCCTTGAGGTAAGAAGTTGGGAGGCAATACTATAAGCCCCTATCTTTCTCTGTGTTCAGCTGAAACTTTGATCTCATGAGTACCACGTGAGTTGTAGCAATTGTAGAGAACGAAAGAATGATTGAGTGTGTGGATTTGCTTTATGGAGGGTTTCGTCCATGAAAAAAATCAGAGAGGAGCTTTTTCGTGGTTTTGCCGCCGCCACGAGGCGGAACTTGAGCAGAACTAATCTAGAGCTCGGGCAGGACGATCCTGCCGGGGAAACTTCCCTCCCGGAGGGGGAAATCGTCGCCATCGTCATCACCAACACTCCTCTCATCGGAGGGGACTCGTCACCATCAACATCTTCATCAGCACCATCTCATCTCCAAACCCTAGTTCATCACTTGTAACCAATCTCCGTCTCGCGACTCCGATTGGTACTTGTAAGGTTGCTAGTAGTGTTGATTACTCTTGGTAGTTGATGCTAGGTGGGTTACTTGGTGGAAGAGCTTATGTTCAGATCCTTGATGCTAATCATTACCTCTCTGGTCATGAATATGATTATGCTTTGTGAGTAGTTACTTTTGTTCCCGAGGACATGGGATAAGTCATGCTAATAGTAGTCATGTGAATTTGGTATTCGTTCGGTATTTTGATATGTTGTATGTTGTTTTTCCTCTAGTGGTGTTATGTGAACGTCGACTACATAACACTTCACCATTATTTGGGCCTAGAGGAAGGCATTGGGAAGTAGTAAGTAGATGATGGGTTGCTAGAGTGACAGAAGCTTAAACCCTAGTTTATGCGTTACTTCGTAAGGGGCTGATTTGGATCCACTAGTTTACTGCCATGGTTAGACTTTGTCTTAATTCTTCTTTCGTAGTTGCGGATGCTTGCGAGAGGGGTTAATCATAAGTGGGATGCTTGTCCAAGTAAGGGCAGTACCCAAGCGCCGGTCCACTCCTACAGCAACAAAAGACCTTCGAACGGCGCCAGAAATAGTCGTGTTGACGGGAGACTGTTCTTGTCTTGGTACTCCTCAGCAACGGCACCAGGAATCCTTCTGCTATGGCTACGCCTTAAGGGACTTCCTACGAAAATATGCAAAGGAGTTCCCCCGTGGCCTTCGAGCCTTGCGTTGGTGTTCCCTCGAAGCAGAAAGGGTGATGTAGCGCAGCGGTGGTAACTATTTCCCTCAGTTTTGAGAACCAAGGTATCGATCCAGTGAAGGAGTATCAGAAGTGCCTGCACAAACACAAAAAGCTTGCTCCCAACGCTATGAAGGGGTTGTCAATCCCTTATAGATTGTTCGCCAAGTGATAACTGAAAGCAACAAAGTAACAAAGCAAAGTAAAAGCGAAAGTGGAAACGATAGGTGTGAATAGACCCGGGGGCCGTAGTGTTTACTAGTGGCTTCTCTCATGAAAGAAAGTAGACGGTGGGTGAACAAATTACTGTCGAGCAATTGATAGAACCGCGCAAAGTCGTGACATCATCTATGACAATGATTATATCTATAGGCATCACGTCCAAAACAAGTAGACCGCTACTTTTTGCATCTACTACTATTACTCCACACGTCGACCGCTATCCATCATACATCTAGTGTATTAAGTCCAAAATAACAGAGTTATGCCTTAAGCAAGATGACATGATGTAGATGGACAATCTCATATCTACGACAAAGCCCACCTTGTTACCCTTGATGGCAACTACACAATGTGTGCCTTGCTGCCCCTTTTGTCACTGGGAAAGGTCACCACACGGTAAGAACCCAAAACCAAGCACTTATCCCATTGCAAGAATCATAGATTTAGTTGGCCAAACAAAACCCAAGACTTGGAGAGACTTACAAGGATATCAAATCATGCATATAAGAAATCAGCAAAGACTCAAATATATATCATAGATAATCTGATCACAAATCCACAATTCATCGGATCTCGACAAACACACCGCCAAAGAGGATTACATCGGATAGATCTCCATGAAGATCATGGTGAACTTTGTATTGAAGATACAAGAGAGAGAAGAAGCCATCTAGCTACTAACTACGGACCCGTAGGTCTGAACTGAACTAGTCACGAGTCATTGGAGGGGCGATGATGTTGATGTAGAAGCCCTCCAACTCCAAAGTCCCCTCTGGCAGGGCACCGGGAAGGGTCTCCAGATGAGATCTCACGGAAACGGAAGCTTGCGGTGGCGGAAAAGTATTTTCGTGGATCCCCTGATTTTTTTCTATATTTTAGGGAATATATAGGCGAAGGAGCTAGGTCAGGGGGGTGCCAGGGAGGCCACAAGCCTGCTGGCCGCCGCCCTCCTGGTGGCTGATAGGGGGCTTGTGGGCCCCGTGTAGCCCTCCTGGCTTAGCCCTCAAGCCCCCTCATCTTCTTCCGTTCGGGAAAAATCATTTCGGGGATTTTATTCCGTTTGGACTCCGTTCCAAAATCAGATCTGAAAAGAGCCAAAAACACAGAAAAAACAGGAACTGGCACTTGGCACTGAATTAATAAGTTAGTCCCAAAAAAGATATAAAAGGTACATAAAACATCCAAAGATGACAAGATAACATCATGAAACCATCAAAAATTATAGATACGTCTGAGACGTATCAAGCATCCCCAAGCTTAACTCCTGCTCGTCCTCGAGTAGGGAAGTGATAAAGAATGAACTTTTGATGCTTTCATGCTACCTAGCACAAATGTCCTTTGTAACTCCTCTTATGTGACTTGAATGTTCAGATCCATTAGAATCAAAACAATAGTTTGCTATTGACGTGGAAACAATAATAATTCAAGCAAACTAGCAAGGTAATCATGAAGTTTCAAAATAACAAGGCCAAAAGAAAGTAATCCCTACAAAAGCATATAGTCTGGCTATGCTCTATCATCATTGCACAACGAATTTAAATCATGCATAACCCCGGTATTGGCCAAGTAATTGTTTCACACCTTTACTTTCTCAAACCTTTTCAACTCTCACGCAATACATGAGGGTGAACCATGCTTTTAGCACTATAAGTGGTGTGGAGTGTGGTGGAGGTTGCAAGACAAAAATAAGCAGAAGATGATCACATTAACTAGGCATATCAATGAGCTATGGAGATGCTCATCAATAGATATCAATATGAATGAGTAGGAATTGCCATACAAATGATGCACTAGAGATAAGAGTATGTGAAAGCTCTTATAGAAAACTAGTGGGTGTGCATCCAACTTGCTTGCTCACGAAGACCTAAGGCAATTTTGAGGAAGCCTATCATTGGAATATACAAGCCAAGTTATATAATGAAAATTTCCTCCTAGCTATATGGTGGTGATAAAATGAGAGACTCTCAATCATGAAGATCATGGTGCTTAATATGCACAAGTGTGGAAAGGTGGTAGCATTGTCCCTTCTCTCTTTTTCTCTCCTTTTTTTGGTGGGCTCTTTGGCCTGTTTTTTTATTATTTATTTTTTATTTCGGTGGGCATCTTTGGCCTCTTTTATTTTCTCACATGGAACAATGCTCCATCAATGATGATCATCACACTTTCAACTCAAAACTTAGAGCAACGATGACTCTATATGCAATGCCTTCGGTAGTGTATCGTGACAATGATCTAGCATGGCATAGACATTTAATGGAAACATAATGCTAGCTATCTTATGATCATGCAATGGCAATGTAGACGTGGTGGCACATGTCATGGTGGTAGTTGCATGACAATATATCTTGGAATGACTTTGAAAAAGCCATAGTAGGTAGGTATGGTGGCTATTTTGAGGGAGGCTAATGGTGGGTTTTGTGCACTGGCGAAAGTTGCACGACACTAAGAAGATAGTGATGGTGGAAGGTGAAAGTGCATCTAAACCATGGACTCAACATTAGTCATGAATAACTCATATACTTGTTGCAAAAGTTTTATTAGTAATCGAAACAAAGCATTCAACACATACTCCTAGGGGAAGGGTTGGTAGGTATAAACCATCGCGCGATCCCGACCACCACGCAAAGGATGACAATCAAAAGACTAATCATGCTCAGATTTCATCACATAGCGGTTCACCATACGTGCATGCTATGGGAATCACTAACTTCAACAGAAGTATTTCTAGATCCACAACACCTTACTAGCATAACTTCAATATTACCACAACCACAACTCAAAACTAATTGAGATGAATCAAACTTCTCTAACTATTCAATGCACATGAAGGTGGAAGTTTTCGTATTCCTTTGGATAACTACCCATTTTGAGACTACTTTCAAAGCATAGACCAACTACCAAGCCATGCACCGCTGTGCTCTAAAAGATATAAGTGAAGCATATAGAGCAAAAGTATCTTGCTCAAAAGATATAAGTGAAGCACATGTGAGCTAAATTGTCTACCAAAAGATATAAGTGAAGCTCGACAAAATCACGGTGAGTGCATGTCTCTCTCTCTAGGTGTGCAGCAAGGATGATTGTGACAAAAAATAAATAAAAGACTCCTATGATACAAGACGCTCCAAGCAAAAACACATAACATGTGGTGAATAAAAATATAGCCCCAAGTAACGTTACCGATGGATTGAAGACGAGAGAGGGGATGCCTTCTAGGGGCATCCCCAAGCTTAGTCTTTTACGGCATCCTTGAATCTCTTGGGGTGCCTTGGGCATCCCCAAGCTTGAGCTCTTGCCACTCTTTATCTCTTTGTCCATATGAACTTCACCCAAAACTTGAAAACTTCACAACACGAAACTTAAACAGAAAATCGTGATAACATTAGTATGAGAAAGCAAACCACCACTTCCTTAGGTACTGTAGTAAACTTAAATTCTACTTATGCTGATGTTGGGCTACTGTATTTTCAATCTTCCATGGCTAATACCCCCGATACTATCCATAGTTTCATCAAAATAAGCGACCAACACAACAAAAACAGAATTTGTTAACAGCAGACCAGTCTGTAGCAATCTGTATATTTCATATACTTCTGGTACTTCAAAAATTATGAAAAATTACGACATTCTGAAGATTTTGCGTAGCAAGCAGCAGCAAAAAGAATCAACTCAAAAGCTCTTACAGACCAAAAATAAAAATTCGTTTTGTGAGTAGAAAGTTTCTGTCTTTTCCATCATGACCAAACGGTCATCCCCAAGACTAATCATAACGGTTTTGCTTGGCACAAATGCAAAAAGAAACACAAAAAACACAATCATAACAGAATTATGAAAGTGTAGAAAACAAAAAACAGAAAGAAAAAGGATAGATTCATTGGGTTGCCTCCCAACAAGCGCTTTTGTTTAACGCCCTTACCTAGGCAAAAGGTGATGGAATCACGTATAGTCATCTTTGATGCTCAAACCATAAGTAGCCCTCATTATAGATTCATAAGGCAATCCTATTTTCTTTCTAGGAAAGTGCTCCATGCCCTTCTTTAAAGGAAATTGAAATCTAATATTCCCTTCCTTCATATCGATGATAGCACCAATAGTCCTTAGGAAAGGTCTACCAAGAATAATGAGGCATGAATGATTGCAATCTATGTCAAGAACAATGAAATCCACGGGTACATAGTTCTTATTTGCAACAATAAGAACATCATTGATCCTTCCCATGGGTTTCTTGACAGTAGAATCTGCAAGATGCAAATTAAGAGAACACTCTTCAATCTCATGAAAACCAAGAATATCACATAAATACTTTGGAATCACAGAAACACTAGCACCCAAATCACACAAAGCATTGCACTCATAGTTTTTGATCTTGATCTTGATAGTAGGTTCCCACTCATCATGAAGTTTTCTAGGTATAGAGACTTCTAGTTCGAGCTTCTCTTGAAGATATTTCAACATAGCATCTACGATATGCGCGGTAAAGGCTTTGTTTTGGCTATAAGCATGTGGAGAGTTTGCAATGGATTGCATCAAAGAAATGCATTCAAACAAGGAGCAATTATCATAATTGAATTCCTTGAAACCCAAAGTGGGAGTTTCATTACTACCCAAAAATTTGATTTCTTCTACTCCACTCTCCACACCTTTATCATCAAGCTAGGTGGACTCCGAATCATTGCGGCGTTTTTCAACCAAAGTGGATTCATATCCAGCCCCTCCATCAATAGGTTTAACATGCGAAAACAAAGATTCAAGAGGAGACACACCAAGCACTTTAAGATCTTCGTGATTTCCATCACTAGAACGCACCCTTTTAAACCATTCATGCCTAGCGCGAATTTGGGCGGTTCTTTCTTTGCTCTCATTCATGGAGACACGCATAGCTTTCAAAGTTTCATCCAAGTTGACCTTGGGAGGAGCACATCTAACTTTCAAAGCATCAATATCACAAGACATCCTATCAACGCTCTTAGCCAAATCGTCTATTTTGAGTAGTTTTTTCCTCTATGGACTCATTGAAAATCTTTTGAGAGTTGATGAACTCTTTGATATTACTCTCTAAATCAGAGGGTAATTTATTGTGATTTTCATAAGTGTTGTTGTAGGAATTGCCATAGTTGTTATAGGAGTTACTAGGAAAAGGCCTAGGAACATAGTTTCCTCTAAAAACATTATTGTTGCCAAAATTGTTCCTACCAACAAAATTCACGTCCAAACTAGCGTTGCTACTCTCAATCAAAGAAGATAGCGGCATGTCATTAGGATGTAGAATAGCGTTTCTACTAGCAACCAAATTCATCAACTCGTCCATCTTAGCACTAAGCGAGTTAATCTCTTCTATAGCGTGTACCTTTTTGCTAGTAGGCGACCTTTCAGTGTGTCACTGAGAGTAGTTGGTCATGATATTGTCTAGGAGTTTTGTAGCGTCTCCTAATGTGATTTCCATGAACGATCCACCTGAGGCGGAGTCCAAGATATTGTGAGAAGCGAAATTCGAGACAACGTAAAAGATTTGTATAATCATCCACAAACTCAAGCCATGAGCGGGACAATTTCTAATCATAAGCTTCATCCTCTCCCAAGATTGTGCAACGTGTTCATGATCAAGTTGCTTGAAATTGATGATATCGTTACGTAAGGAGATGATCTTAGCCGGCGGAAAATACTTGGATATGTAAGCATCTTTGCACTTATCCCAAGAATCGATACTATTTTTAGGCAAAGAAGAAAACCAAGTTTTTGTGTGATCTCGCAACGAGAAAGGAAAAAGTTTCAACTTAATCACGTCATTATCCACATCTCTTTTATTTTGCATATCGCAAAGCTCAATGAAGGTATTGAGATGGGATGCAACATCTTCACTAGGAAGGCCAGAGAATTGCTCTTTCATAATAAGATTCAGCAAAGTTGCGTTGATTTCATACGATTCCGCACTAGTGGCGGGAGCAATCGGAGTACTAATAAAATCATTATTATTAGTGCTCGAGAAGTCGCAAAGTTTGGTGTTTTCAGCCATGATGACTTCAACAAACAAGCAAGCACACAAGCAAGCAAGAAAACCGACAAAGGCAAAAGAAAATGGCAAAGGAGAACGGCAAATGTGAAGTGGGTGAGAGAAAACGAGAGGCAACTGGCAAAAAAGTAAATGCAAGAGATTAGTTTGTGAGACCTACTTGGATAGATCTCTCCTTCCCCGGCTATTCCCCGGCAACGGCGCCAGAAATACTTCTGCTACTGCAACAACACACCTTCCAGCGGCGCCATAAATAGTCGTGTTGACGGAAGACTGTTCTTGTCTTGGTACTATAATTTTTGATGGTTTCATGCTGTTATCTTGTCATCTTTGGATGTTTTATGTACCTTTTATATATTTTTTGGGACTAACTTACTAATTTAGTGCAAAGTGCCAGTTCCTGTTTTTATGTGTTTTTGGCTCTTTTCAGATCTGATTTTGGAACGGAGTCCAAACGGAATAAAATCCCCGAAATGATTTTTTTCCCGAACGAAAGAAGATCAGGGGGTTTGTGGGCCAAGCCAGGAGGGCTACAGGGAGCCCACAAGCCCCCACTCCGCCACCAGGGGGGCGGCGGTGGGCAGGCTTGTGGCCTCCCTGGCGCCCCCCTGACCTAGATCTTGCGCCTATATATTCCCTAAAAATCAGAAAAAAAAATCAAGGGATCCACGAAAATACTTTTCCACCACCGCAAGCTTCCGTTTCCGCGAGATCTCATCTGGAGACCCTTCACGGTGCCCTGCCGGAGGGGACTTTGGAGTTGGAGGGCTTCTTCATCATCATCATCGCCCCTCCAATGACTCATGAGTAGTTCACTTCAGACCTACGGGTCCGTAGTTAGTAGCTAGATGGCTTCTTCTCTCTCTTGGATCTTCAATACAAAGTTCTCCATGATCTTCATGGAGATCTATCCGATGTAATCTTCTTTGGCGGTGTGTTTGTCGAGATCCGATGAATTGCGGATTTGTGATCAGATTATCTATGATATATATTTGAGTCTTTGCTGATTTCTTATATGCATGATTTGATATCCTTGTATGTCTCTCCGAGTCTTGGGTTTTGTTTGGCCAACTAGATCTATGATTCTTGCAATGGGAGAAGTGCTTGGTTTTGGGTTCTTACCATGTGGTGACCTTTCCCAGTGACAGTAGGGGCAGCAAGGCACACATCATGTGGTTGTCATCAAGGGTAACAAGGTGGGCTCTATCGCAGATATGAGATTGTCCATGTACATCATGTCATCTTGCTTAAGGTGTTACTATGTTGTTTTGGACTTAATACACTAGATGCATGCTGGATAGTGATCGACCCGTGGAGTAATAGTAGTAGATGTCGAAAGTATCGGTCTACTTGTTTTGGACGTGATGCCTATAGATATAATCATTACCATAGACGACGTCACGACTTTGCGCGGTTCTATCAATTGCTCGACAGTAATTTGTTCACCCACCGTCTACTTGCTTTTATGAGAGAAGCCACTAGTAAACACTACGGCCCCCGGGTCTATTCACACCTATCGTTTCCACTTTCGCTTTTACTTTGCTTTGTTACTTTGTTGCTTTCAGTTCTCACTTGGCGAACAATCTATAAGGGATTGACAACCCCTTCATAGTGTTGGGCGCAAGCTTTTGTTTTGTGCAGGCTCTTGTGATACTCCTTCACTGGATCGATACCTTGGTTCTCAAACTGAGGGAAATACTTACCACCGCTGCGTTACATCACCCTTTCCGCTTCGAGGGAACACCAACGCAAGGCTGCAAGGCCATGGGCGAAATCCTTTGCATATTTGCCTAGGAAGTCCCTTAAGGCGTAGCCGTAGCAGAAGGATTCCTCGTGCCGTCGACACACCTATTTCTGGCACCGTTGGAAGGTCTTTTGTTGTAGTAGCAGAAGTATTTCTGGCGCCGTTGCGTGGGAAGGAGAGATCTATCCAAGTAGGTCTCACAAACTCAGCTCTTGCATTTACTTTTTTTGCTAGTTACCTCTCGTTTTCTTCTCCCCCACTTCACATTTGCCGTTTTCATTTGCCTTTCTCCTTTGCCATTTTCGTTTGCCTTTTCCGTTTGCCTTTCCTTAGCTTTTGTGCTTTGTGCCTTCATTATGCTTGCATCTTCGCTTGCTGAAAATCTATTGATATGGATCCTCATCCACTAGCTAATCTCTTTAAGAGACCCACTTAGGTGAAACGAATTGCTAGTGAGTTGAGTGCACTTGACTATCTTTATGGAGTTTTGCTTGAGATGCGTGAATCTGAAAATTGTGAGGAAGAAATCTATGAAGTGATTCACGAGGGCTCCTTGGATGAAAAGCATGATTGCAATGGTTTCACTATAAATCCTATTAGTGACAATCATGCTAAAAATATGCAAAACTCTAAGCTTGGAGATGCTAGTTTTGCTATGTCCACTACTTGTTGCAATAATCATGATTGTGGTGATGATCTTTCTTATGATCTTGAAAATTTGCTCAAACCTCATGATGAATATGATATTTGCAATAATATTGAAAGTGGGATTGGAGAATTCATGACTTTGGTTGATGACAATCCCACTATTTTTGAAGAGCGTCAACTTTGCATGTATGTGGATCATGAAAATAATATCCTTTGTGATAGTTACATTGTTGAATTCGAATATGATCCCACATGTAATTGCTATGAGAGAGGAAAACATTGTGGTAGAAACTTTCATGTTACCAATTCACCTCTCGTGATGTTGATATTGCTCTTGTTTCTTTCTTCTTCCTTGCATATGGTAGCTATTGGTTGTCTTGACAATTTATTTTCCTATAAAATGCCTATGCATAGGAAGTATGTTAGACTTAAATATGATTTTCACATGCCTTAGGATGCTCTCGTTGTGCTTCAATTCTTATCTTTTGTGAGAGCATCACCTTTTGCCTAGCTAAGGGCGTTAAACAAAAGCGCTTGTTGGGAGGCAACCCAACGAATCTATCCTTTTTCTTTCTGTTTTGTGTTTTCCATACTTTCATAATTCTGTTATGATTGTGTTTTTTGTGTTTCTTTTTTGCGTTTGGGCCAAGCAAAACAGTTATGATTAGTCTTGGGGATGATCGTTTGGTCATGCTGGAAAAGACAGAAACTTTCTGCTCACGAAAAGAATTTCAATTTTTTTTTCTGTCACAGATTTTGAGTTGATTCTTTTTTATGCTGATTGCTACGCAAATTCTTCAGACTGTCGTAATTTTTCAGAATTTTTGGAGTACCAGAAGTATATGAAATATACAGATTGATACAGACTGGTCTGCTGTTAACAGATTCTGTTTTTTGTTGTGTTGGTTGCTTATTTTGATGAAACTATGGATAGTATCGGGGGCTATTAGCCATGGAAGATTGAAAATACAGTAACCCAACATCAACATAAGTATAATTTAAGTTTCTACAGTACCTAAGGAAGTGGTGGTTTTCTTTCTCATACTAATGTTATCACGAGTTTGTGTTTAAGTTTCGTGTTGTGAAGTTTTCAAGTTTTGGGTGAAGTTCCTATGGACAAAGAGATAAAGAGTGGCAAGATCTCAAGCTTGGGGATGCCCAAGGCACCCCAAGAGATTCAAGGATGCCGTAAAAGCCTAAGCTTGGGGATTCCTCGGGAAGGCATCCCCTCTCTCGTCTTCAATCCATCGGTAACGTTACTTGGGGCTATATTTTTATTCACCACATGTCATGTGTTTTTGCTTGGAGCGTCTTGTATCGTAGGAGTCTTTTATTTTTGGTCTGTCACAATCATCCTTGCTGCACACCTAGAGAGAGAGACATGCACTCACCGTGATTTTGTCGAGCTTCACTTATATCTTTTGGTAGACAACTCAGCTCACATGTGCTTCACTTATATCTTTTAGAGCACAGCGGTGCGTGGCTTGGTAGTTGATCTATGCTTTGATAGTAGTCTCAAAAGGGGTAGATATCCAAAGGGATACAAAAACTTCCACCTTCATGTGCATTGAATAGTTAGAGAAGTTTGATTCATCTCAATTAGTTTTGAGTTGTGGTTTTGGTAATATTGAAGTTATGTTAGTAAGGTGTTGTGGATCTTGAAATACATGTGTTGAAGTTAGTGATTCCCGTAGCATGCATGTATGGTGAACCGCTATGTGATGAAATCTGAGCATGATTAGTCTATTGATTGTCATCCTTTGCGTGGCGGTCGGGATCGTGCGATGGTTTATACCTAGCAACCCTTCCCCTTGAATGCTTTGTTTCGATTACTAATAAAACTTTTGCAACAAGTATATGAGTTCTTCATGACTAATGGTGAGTCCATGGTTTAGATGCACTTTCACCTTCCACCATCACTATCTTCTTAGTGTCGTGCAACTTTCGCCGGTGCACAAAACCCGCCATTAGCCTCCCTCAAAACAGCCACCATACCTACCTACTATGGCTTTTTCAAAGTCATTTCGAGATATATTGCCATGCAACTACCACCATGACATGTGCCATCACGTCTACATTGCCATTGCATGATCGTAAGATAACTAGCATGATGTTTCCATTATTGTCTATGTCATGCTAGATCATTGCCACGGTACACTACCAAAGGCACTCCATATAGAGTCATCATTGCTCTAAGTTTCGAGTTGAAAGTTTGATGATCATCATTGATGGAGCATTGTCCCATGTGAGGAAATAAAAGAGGACAAAGAAGCCCACCAAAAAAAAAGAGGCCAAAGATCACACCAAAAAAATAAAAAAATGAGAGAAAAAGAGAGAAGGGACAATGCTACCACTTTTTCCACACTTGTGCATATTAAGCACCATGATCTTCATGATTGAGAGCCTCTCGTTTTGTCACCACCATATATCTAGTGGGAAATTTTCATTGTATAACTTGGCTTGTATATTGAAATGATAGGCTTCCTCAAAATTGCCTTAGGTCTTCGTGAGCAAGCAAGTTGGATGCACACCCACTAGTTTTCTTTAAGAGCTTTCACATACTCGTAGCTCTAGTGCATCATTTGATATCTATTGATGAGCATCTCCACAGCTCATTGATATGCCTAGTTAATGTGACCATCTTCTCCTTGTTTTGTCTCGCAACCTCGACCACACTCCACACCATCTATAGTGTTATAACCATGGCTCACGCTCATGTATTGCGTGAGAGTTGAAAAGGTTTGAGAAAGTAAAGGTGTGAAACAATTACTTGGCCAATACCGGGGTTGTGCATGATTTAAATTCGTTGTCCAATGATGATAGAGCATAGCCAGACTATATGCCTTTGTAGGGATAACTTTCTTTTGGCCTTTTTATTTTGAAAGTTCATGATTACCTTGCTAGTTTGCTTGAATTATTATCGTTTCCACGTCAATAGGAAACTATTCTTTTGAATCTAATGGATTTGAAAATTCATGTCACATAAGAGGAGTTACAAAGGACATCTATGCTAGGTAGCATGAAAGCATAAAAAATTCATTCTTTATCACTTCCCTACTCGAGGACGAGCATGAGTTAAGCTTGGGGATGCTTGATACGTCTCAAACTTATCTATAATTTTTGATGGTTTCATGTTGTTATCTTGTCATCTTTGGATGTTTTATGTACCTTTTATATCTTTTTTGGGACTAACTTATTAATTCAGTGCCAAGTGCCAGTTCCTGTTTTTTCTGTGTTTTTGGCTCTTTTCAGATCTAATTTTGGAACGGAGTCCAAACGGAATAAAATCCCCGAAATGATTTTTTCCCGAACGAAAGAAGATCAGGGGGCTTGTGGGCCAAGCGAGGAGGGCTACATGGAACCCACAAGCCCCCACTCCGCCTCCAGGGGGGCGGCGGTGGGCAGGCTTGTGGCCTCCCTGGCGCCCCCATGACCTAGATCTTGCACCTATATATTCCCTAAAAATCAGAAAAAAAATCAAGGGATCCACGAAAATACTTTTCCGCCGCCGCAAGCTTCCGTTTCCGCGAGATCTCATCTGGAGACCCTTCCCGGTGCCCTGCCGGAGGAGACTTTGGAGTTGGAGGGCTTCTTCATCATCATCATCGCCCCTCCAATGACTCATGAGTAGTTCACTTCAGACCTACGGGTCCGTAGTTAGTAGCTAGATGGCTTCTTCTCTCTCTTGGATCTTCAATACAAAGTTCTCCATGATCTACATGGAGATCTATCCGATGTAATCTTCTTTGGCGGTGTGTTTGTCGAGATCCGATGAATTGTGGATTTGTGATCAGATTATCTATGATATATATTTGAGTCTTTGCTGATTTCTTATATGCATGATTTGATATCCTTGTATGTCTCTCCGAGTCTTGGATTTTGTTTGGCCAACTAGATCTATGATTCTTGCATTGGGAGAAGTGCTTGGTTTTGGGTTCTTACCGTGTGGTGACCTTTCCGAGTGACAGTAGGGGCAGCAAGGCACACATCATGTGGTTGCCATCAAGGGTAACAAGGTGGGCTCTATCGCAGATATGAGATTGTCCATGTACATCATGTCATCTTGCTTAAGGTGTTACTATGTTCTTTTGGACTTAATACACTAGATGCATGCTGGATAGCGGTCGACCTGTGGAGTAATAGTAGTAGATGCCGAAAGTATCGGTCTACTTGTTTTGGACGTGATGCCTATAGATATATCATTACCATAGACGACGTCACGACTTTGCGCGGTTCTATCAATTGCTCGACAGTAATTTGTTCACCCACCGTCTACTTTCTTTTATGAGAGAAGCCACTAGTAAACACTACGGCCCCCGGGTCTATTCGCACCTATAGTTTCCACTTTCGCTTTTACTTTGCATTTTTACTTTGTTGCTTTCAGTTCTCACTTGGCGAACAATGTATAAGGGATTGACAACCCCTTCATAGCGTTGGGAGCAAGCTTTTGTGTTTGTGCAGGCTCTTGTGATACTCCTTCACTCGATCGATACCTTGGTTCTCAAACTGATGGAAATACTTACCACCGCTGCGCTACATCACCCTTTCCGCTTCGAAGGAACACCAACGCAAGGCTCCAAGGCCATGGGGGAATCCTTTGCATATTTGCCAAGGAAGTTCCTTAAGGCATAGCCGTAGCAGAAGGATTCCTCGTGCCGTCGACACACCTATTTCTGGCGCCGTTGGAAGGTCTTTTGTTGCAGTAGCAGTAGCCCATGTTGTATGTCTTGTCGTTGGCTTGAAACTCCATCGGTGGTGTCTCTCGTGTGGCCAACTTGGTAAACAGAGGTGACCGATGGAGAACATTAATATCATTGCAAGAACTAGGCATGCCAAAAATACATGCCATATCCAAGTCTCGTGATCAGCCACAACCTCAAGAATAATGGTGGAACCTTGCTTGCGTCCTCTGAACTGTCCATGCCATGCCGCAAGACAGTTCTTCCACTTCCAATGCATACAATCAATAGATTCGAGCATACATGGAAAACCGCGTTCCTTGTTGATCTCTAACAGCCGAGCCGTGTCTTGAGCATTGAATCGGGATCTGCTCGCCCATGGCTTCGCCGCGGCGTGTGGTGGCCGAATCGAGGGCGGCGACGGCCGACGGCGGTGGCGGTATTCAGCGTGGAGGCGGGGCGCCCGCGCCCATTTTCCGGTGGGATTCGGCGGTGGAGAGGATTAGGGAGTCGGCGGGAGCTTTTTTGGAAGGAGGGGTGGCATCGGCCGGTCGAATCGGCGGCGGCGACGGTCCGACGAAATGGCAGGTCGGGGTGGGGATGGTTTCAAGATGGCGGTTGACTTTGTGTGCGGTGAAAATGAAAGGATAGGGCACCCTTCCGCGCGGTCCTTTGTGTCCCATATTTGGGGCACAGAGGAGCAAAATTTGGTGCAACCCTATTTTAGGGCACGTTATAGGGCACCTGTCGGAGTGCCGTTTTTGGCCTTTCGTGCCCCCAAAACCGGATTTTTGGGCACCACAGCTAAAATAGGGCATCTGTTACAGATGCTTTAAGGGATGCTGTTTGGTTTACGACTAAGAGCAATTCCAACGCCATTTCGTGCACGTTCATTCGTTTGGGTCGTGGCAAACAAAAAAGTCGATCCAACGCATCAACCCAAACGGACGTAAGTCTGCTTTTCGTCCACTACCCATTTGAGATGCAAATTTGAGCGTCATTTGCGTCATAGCGGATACCCACCTCGCCCGCGTGGTCTTTCCTTGGCTCGCTAGTCGGCGTTACACTCTCTTCTTCTTATACCCTTTCTCTCCCCACCCGACGCCCGCAAGCACACAAACCCTAGGCCGGCGACCCCATTTACTCCCGGCCACCCTTGCTCCGTGATACGTCTCAAACGTATCTATAATTTTTTATGGTTTCATGTTGTTATCTTGTCTTCTTTGGATGTTTTATTTACGTTTTATATCTTTTTTGGGACTAACTTATTAATTCAGTGCCAAGTGCCAATTCCTGTTTTTTCCTGTGTTTTTGACTCTTTTCAGATCTGATTTTGGAACGGAGTCCAAACGGAATAAAAACCTCGAAATGATTTTTTCCCGAACGGAAGAAGATCAGGGGGCCTCTGGGCCAAGCGAGGTGGGCTCCAGGGAGCCCACAAACTCCCACTACGCCACCAGGGTGGAGGTGGTGGTGTGAGGGCTTGTGGCCTCCCTGGCCGCCTCGTGACCTAGATCCTTGGCCTATATATTCCCAAATATTCAGTAAAAAATCAGGGGAGCCTCGAAAATACTTTTCCGCCACCGCAAGCTTCCGTTTCCGCGAGATCTCATCCGGAGACCCTTCCCCGCGCCCTGCTGGAGGGGACTTTGGAGTTGGAGGGCTTCTTCATCATCATCATCGCCCCTCCAATGACTCATGAGTAGTTCACTTCAGACCTACGGGTCCGTAGTTAGTAGCTAGATGGCTTCTTCTCTCTCTTGGATCTTCAATACAAAGTTCTCCATGATCTTCATGGAGATCTATCCGATGTAATCTTCTTTGGCGGTGTGTTTGTCGAGATCCGATGAATTGTGGATTTGTGATCAGATTATCTATGATATATATTTGAGTCTTTGTTGATTTCTTATATGCATGATTTGATATCCTTGTAAGTCTCTCCGAGTCTTGGGCTTTGTTTGGCCAACTAGATCTATGATTCTTGCAATGGGAGAAGTGCTTGGTTTTGGGTTCTACCATGTGGTGACCTTTCCCAGTGACAGTAGGGGCAGCAAGGCACACATCAAGTAGTTGCCACCAAGGGTAAAAAGATGGGGTTTTTACCATTGGTTTGAGATTATCCCTCTATATCATGTCATCTTGCTTAAGGCGTTACTCTGTTCTTATGGACTTAATACACTAGATGCATGCTGGATAGCGGTCGACGTGTGGAGTAATAGTAGTAGATGCAGAAAGTATTGGTCTACTTGTTTTGGACGTGATGCCTATAGATATAATCATTGCATAGCTATCGTCACGACTTTGTGCGGTTCTATCAATTGCTCGACCGTAATTTGTTCACCCACCGTCTTCTTGCTTTCATGAGAGAAGCCACTAGTAAACACTACGGCCCCCGGGTCTATTCACAACCATCGTTTACACGTCCGCTTTTACTTTGCTTTGTTACTTTGTTGCTTTCAGTTCTCACTTGGCAAACAATCTATAAGGGATTGACAACCCCTTCATGGCGTTGGGAGCAAGCTTTTGTGTTTGCGCAGGATCTTGAGATACTCCACCACTGGATTGATAACTTGGTTCTCAAACTGAGGGAAATACTTACCACCGCTAAGCTACATCACCCTTTCCGCTTCGAGGGAACACCAACGCAAGGCTCCAAGGCCACAGGGGAAATCCTTTGCATACTTGCCTAGGAAGTCACTTAAGGTGTAGCCATAGCAGAAGGATCAAGCCAAGTATTCTCCCGTCGACGTGGCTATTTATGGCGCCATTGGAAGGTCTTTTCTTGCAGTAGCACTCCCCCGTAGCAAATCCATCGGCGGGGTGCATCCTTCGTCCCGGTGCGGGAGGCCTAATAATGGATCTGCGGTGGCAGTGGAATTTGGCAAAATTTTGCCCATCTTGCCGGCGGGATTTAGCGAATCAGGTCGCGAGCAGACTGGGCCTGCCATGGACTAGTCGGGTGCCGGTCCACCAGGTCCGAGCAATCCCTCGATGCCACATGCATGTGTTCGATCCGCCTCTAGCCGCTCGGGTCTGGCCCATCGTAGGTTCGCCGGCAAGGCCACAACTGCCCGCCGCCCAGGCTCAGCGTTGGCCCAAACTCTTGCCGGCTCACCTTTGTCGTTCATACAGTGCGACGAATACTCGCTCCACGTCGTCCACGTGTTTCTTGGACCTCGGAACATCCCGTTTGGGCGTTGGTGAAGGGCAAAAACAATGGGGTATGATTTTTTTTCTCGGACTTTTGCTCTTTGCTTGATGCAATTTCGATAGTTTATTATTTGCTCAAATTGTGTGTAGGATGGATGCAATTTTTGGTATTGGGAAGAAGAATACATCGATCTATTGATCTCACGAAACTTGTTAGATCTTCATGCAATTTTATCTAGAATTGAAGGTATAGATGAGAATAAAGAAGAGCCCAAAGGGGAAGCAACGTCTAATTCTTTAGCATCGAAGAAGAAAGACGTTGTGCTCAAGGATCCACAGATTAACAACGAAGACATAGAGAAGATCTTAGTCCAACTAGTAGGAGCAGTTAACAAAGTTAGACATCTTTTAAAATGTCTAATTGTGGTTCTTGCTTTCTTTATTATTATATTCGTAGCAAAGAATTGGTAAAAATGTATGTTAAAATGCATTTGATATAACAAAAACGTTCAAATATGATCCAAAATGGATGTCGGCTGGCCGCACGGACGAAAAATGGGTCGGCGCGTTGGGCGCACGACTGACCTATTTGTAAAATAGGAAGGACATGGCGACCCAAACGGACAAAAAGCGGAGAAAAGCGCCTTCCGTTTGGGTCGGCGCATTGGAGTTGCTCTATGTTTGCCAAAGGTTGCCACATCTAAGATTACGCACGTTTGATTAATTTAGGTGAGTGTTTGGTTCAAAACATACCTTTGGCAAGCCACACTATGATCCCACATCACATACACTCAAAAAGTATGGCAAGATTCACTTAGGCTTGCCAACTTGTGGCTCTTATTTTGAAGAACTAGCCTTAGACAAGTGTGACAATATTGTATGATAAAGTGTGGCATTGCTAGTTCTTTAGAAGGAGAGCCACAAGTTGGCAAACATAAGGGAATCTTGCCATACTTTTTGAATGTATGTGATGTGGGACCATAGTATGGCTTGCCAAAGGCATGGCTTGAACCAAACACTCATCTAAGTTGGTCAAACTTGCCTAACCTTAGGTGTGGCCACCTTTGACAAACTTAGTCGCAAACCAAACAACCCCTAACTATTCTCAAATGCCAGAGCTGGCCGACATCCATCATATCCGGTCTAAGTATAGAATGAATATGGGAACCGTGGACGCGTCCGTCACAACGAACCCGGTTCATGCTGGCCCCTACGACCCTACATTTATTTGACCCCATCCGTTTCATGGAAGAAATCCTAGCCATTTAAGTCAACTGCCCTCTCATCCACTCCGCCACCTAAGCTTCCATCCAACAATCTCTGATATTCTTCAACATGGTGGATAGTGGATCCGAGCCCTAATAGGGCGCGCCTAGGCTGCGCCATGATGGATTGTGGGGACCACATGGCTCCTCCAACCTTAATTATAGTCCTATAGAATCACATCTTAAGAGAAAAAATCAAAGAGAAGTTTTCATCGTATTTCACGAGATGGAGCCGCCGCCACCTCGTGTTCTGCCTCCGGAGGGCTCATCTGGAGTCCGTTTGGGGCTCCACAAAGGGGAATTCATCATCGTCGTCGTCACCAACTCTTATTCATCAACATCGCCAAGATGCTCACCATCAGGAGTGAGTCTTCATTTGTAGTCTTGCTGTACAACGATATTATTGGATGAGATTGATCATGTAATCGAGTTAAGTTTGATAGGGCTTGATCCCTAGTGTTCACTATGTTCTCAGATTGATGTTACTATGACTTTGCTATGCTTAATGTTTATCACTAGGGCCTGAGTGCCATGATTTCAGATCTAAACCAATTATGTTTTCATGAATATGAGAGTGATTTAGATCCTATCTTGCAAGTTGTAGTTATCTATTATGGTTCTTGATCCGCATACCCCACGGTGACAATAATTGGGGTTCTTTCCGGCGATTTTCATAGTTTGTGGAGTTCATGTATTCACCATGCGTTAATGCTTTGTTTCGATTCTCTATTAAAAGGAGGCATTAATATCCCTTAGTTTCCAATAGGACCCGTTGCCACCGGAGGGTAGGACAAAAGATGCCATGCAAGTTCTTATCACAAGCACGTATGACTACATACGGAATACATACCTACATTATGTAGATGAATTGGAGTTAGTTCCCTGTCGCCCTAGTGTGTAACTATTACATGATCAATGTTCTCTAAATCATTTATCATCGCTGTTCCACATGCCTAAACTTTATATTTACTAAATCTTCCTAAGTTACTACTGTTGCTGCTATTGTCACACATGCTACTCAGTTACTTTTGTCACTCCTCTTACCAAATTTCTACTATCACTGTTAATGCTACTACTACCATCTGTTGTGCTACTAAATCCTTGTTGTAGAGAGATATCCAAGGTGCGGTTGAATTGACAACTCAACTGTTACGACCAGTAAATATTCTTTGGCTCCCCTTGTGTGGAATTAATTGATTAGGGTGAAATACTACCCGTGAAGACTATCGTGATCCCCTATACTCTTGAGTTATCAAGACATGTTTCTGGCGGTGTTGCCGGGGAGGATAGCTCTATTTATTATGTTGACTTGAGGATATCCAATTGCCACTATGAAGAATCTGAAATACAATCGAACTAAGATCGTCCCCTCTCGCACGAGAGGAGTTAAGGAAGTGCCATCTAGCTCTGCTTTTGATTCACCTACTATTTTGAATCATCTTGTTACACCACCACGTATTGATTTTCCTGATATGTCACCTGAACTTGACGATGCTACTTCCGAAATTAATCATGATACTATTGCTACACATGTTGTAACTGAAATATGGCACTGAGTGAATTACTTGATGCTCATATTGCTAGAGCTAGTGAACTTGAAAATGGTGAAAGTGATGAAGATATTGAATCACGTGTTACACCTCGTCCACCTAATAGATATGAATTGCCTTACGTAGCTGAAGGTTATATTATGGATGGTGAGGTAGCTAGAGACTTTCTTGCTTGCAACTATAGGGATGATTTGAAAAGTCTACTGTGCAAACTAAAAGAAAAATTTACGATGGAGAAAATCAAAATTGATCCTAAATTTGCCACTTCTCCTATATTTGTGATTGATAAGGACTATGAGTTTGCTATAGACCCTAAATTAATTCCTATACAGAGTTTGATCTTTTTCATGGATATGAAAATGAAACTCTTGTTGAACATGTTATGAAACTGAATGATATTGCTGCCTTGTTCACCAATGATGAAAAATTACGCTACTATTACATCCTTAAGCCTTTTCCTTTCTCGCTGAAAGGAGAGACTAAGGAACGGTTTATTTCTCTTGCTCGAGCTTGTATGCCTAGTCCCGAGGATATGCTTTATTATTTCTCTAAAAAATATTTTCCTACTCATAAGAAACAAGCGTCCTTACAATAAATATTTAAGTTTGTGCAAATTGAAGAAGAGAATCTCCCTCAAGCTTGGGGGAGGCTTTTCCACGTACTTAGAGCTTTGCTTGGTTGTACTCTTAAGAAGAATGAAATTCTTGATATTTTTTATAATGGACTAACCGATTCTTCTAGGGACTTCCTAGATAGTTGTATTGGTTGTGTTTTGAGGGAAAGAACAGTTGCACAAGCAGAAGAGTTAATAAATAATATATTGCAAAATGCCAATGACTGGACACTCTGTGAACCACGAGTGGAACCTATTAAAAGGAAGAGAGGTATTATATTCCTCATCCGTGAAGATATGCAAGAAGAAAAAAGATCTATTAACGGGAAAGGTATTAAAATTGAGGATGTCAAGAACTTACCATCAATTGCAGAAATACATGGACTTGATACCCCAACATACGTAGTAGAGGTAAACTCTCCCCGTTTCTTTACTGAAAATGATATAGCTTATGCTAAGACTCCTGATCAACACATGGATAAATTTGACAATTACGTTGTTAAATAAGAACACTTCAATAACTATCTTAAGGATCAATTGAATAATAATTCCATGATGATAGATCACCTAAGTGACTTGATGTTTAGAATTGCTAATGATGTGAAAGGTCTAGGTAAACATGCCTCTTTGGTTCACACCCAACTAGATCAAGTAGCTAAGTCACAAAATGATTTGCTTGCTAAGATGAATAATATTAATGATCATGCGGTTACAGTTATGACTAGAGGAGGTAGAATGACTCGGGAACCTCTTTATCCTTAAGGTCATCTTAAAAGAATAGAAAAAGATTCTCACAGAAAAAATGATGAAATTCCTAGTCCCACTAAGAAGAAAAATAAAAATAAAAATGATAAAACTTTGCATGCCCCTAGTGAACCTGATATTGAAAAACCTACTAGGAATCATAATGAAGTTTCTATTTCTGATGTTGAGACACAAACTGGTAGTGAACATGAACATAAGGATGATAATAATGATAATAATTATGTTCATGTAGAAGATCCACCAGGTAGTAATAAGGAACCGAATAATGATGTTGAGATAGAACCTGCCGAGGATCTTGATAACCCACCTCCTAAAAATAAACGTTATGATAAGGGGGACTTGGTTGCTAGAAACCATGAAAAAGAGAGCCATGGGTTCAAAAACCCATGCCATTCCCTAAAAAGTCCTCTAAGAGTAGCGAGGATGAAGATTTTGAACGTTTTGCTGAAATGATTAGACATGTCTTTTTGTGCACTCTCTTGACTCATAATTGAAAATGCCTACGTATGATAAGTACATGAAGGATATTATTACCAATATAAGAAAAATATCCGAAAATGAAATTTCTACTATGCTTGCTAATTACTCTTTTGATGGTGGAATACCTAAGAAGTTCGGAGACCCGGGTATACCCATGATACATTGCTCTATTAAAAGAAATTATGTTAAAACTGCTTTATGTGATTTAGGAGCTGGTGTTAGTGTTATGCCTTTCTCCATTTCCAAAAGACTTGAATTGGATAAGCTTACACCCATTGAGATATCTTAGCAAATACGTGACTAATCAAGTGCCTTACCTATTGGAATTTGCGAGAACGTCCTCGTTGTGGTTGCAAATGTTACTATTTTAACAGATTGTTATTCTTGATATGCCCGAGGACGACAATATGTCGATCATCCTTGGTAGACCTTTTATAAATATTGCACGGGCTATTATTTATTGTAACAAAAGCAAGGTCACTTCTCATGTTAATGGCAAGCAACATAAAGTGCATTTTCCGAAGAAGAAAACTCTGGTTAACAATCTTAATGTTATTGAGCCTATTCCTACAATCATCATTGGAGATTTTACAATACTCTACCTACAACCAAGAAAAAAAATACTATAATCTTATTGTGGGGGATATACAAATCCCCATTGAGGTAACCTAGTGAAATACAAAAATTCTTTGGTCTCATGTTAATTGGAAACAGTTATTAATAATACTTGATCAACCTTATTAATAGATCCTTTTCTAAAGACATGTGATTGATGAATTGAGTAATCACAATTTTGTGCACCCCAAGTTTATTCTTTGTTCTTTCGGCTATAGAAAAATAAAATGCCATGATTACCCTATTTTCTCAGTTTTTTGTACATTAGAAAATTGACCCGAAAATAAAAAGTCTTAGAATGCCGTAAATTTAACATGATTTTTTTGGACTAAATACGAATTTTTGGCATAAAAATAATTGCATGGAGACGCACGTGTGGGCCCCAAGCCAATAGGGCGCCCCTCCCCCTCCATGGTCGTGTCGTGAAAGATTGTGGGACCCATAGGCCCCCCTGCCTTATCCCATTAGCTCACATAATGTCCTACCTCTAGAAAAAAAATCCTAGATCTCTCTCTCTCTCTCGTGTTTTCCTCAAGAAACTGAAATGTTTGATCTCTTTGCTCAGAACCTCATTTCTGAAACTGTTTTGAGGAATAGTTCCTTAGTATGTGACTCCTCCACACCTCCAATTATTTTTTGTCTTAGTGTTTTATATTTGGCATAAATTTCTGCACTTGGTGCTACAAAAAATGAACTTGGATGTTAAATTCGTTAAGTTCCAATTAACTTGAATGCTTGATATAGACTCTAAGTATCCATATGAGTAGTTGCCACCATTCTTGCACAAGTTTTATCGACATATATTTTTGGTCTAAAAATTTCAGAAATTTGTGCTAAGGGAGATGAGTTTCTTTAGGTGGAGCTCCTCGAGAAGGCGTAATTCTGGTGAATCACAGACCGAGGGCTTGACACGAAAAGCTTACATTGAGCCTTTGGCCAATCAGGTAGTCACGACTGACGCAAAATCGTGGCGGTGGCCAAGCGATGAGTTCATGAAAGGTGCACGTATCAAGGAGGAACTTGATCATTTCATTTAGAATACTGGCCTCACCGACTTCCTCAAATATAAGTGTGCCGAACATTACAACCTTACAAGCACTTTCACGAATGAATTCTATTATCTCTCTAACACTTCTAGAGTGTTATTTTATCTCTATGATAAAGCCTTCAGCATGAGCCTAGAAGAATTTTCTATTGGATGCAAACTCCCACTTTGGGGTTCACTAGAGAAACCATCAAAAATTGATTATAATATGTTTCTTGAAAGTCTCCATGTTGGAGAAAATAGAGGAGTGAACATGCTCGAATTAAGCGCATTCAATTTCCCTCTATTCGTTACTTTGTGTTATTTAATGGGAAATGCGTAGTAGGGAAACGAGATTGCAGTGTGTTATGTGCTCGTGATTTGTGCCTTATTCATAGTGCGGTGACTGGTGAACAACTCTATAACCTTGGTGAAATTGTTGTCCGAAAGTTGCATTCCAGCACTAGCAACGGAGAATTGTGCGGAGGAATTTATGCCTCCCACATAGATGCACAATTGGGAGTGTCACATCAACCTAATGATCCTATTTTGCTTGATAGATACCTAGATTATGAAGCTATGCGTTGTCATGAGTTCATTACAAATAATGCTAGAGTATGTGAGTATAACCTAATATTTGAGAAATATACATCTATACCTGTTATTTTTCATGCGCCCGCTCTCTTTAATTTTCAGGCCTGTCAGAAGTACTATGTTCTTGAGAACGAAGTGCGGGAGTACAATGCTGCGACAATGGCTGCTCGCTTGGTAGAAGAGGCAGCCAGGAATGCCCCAACAAGCTACCATCTCAACCACTTCCCAAACTACGAGTGGTGATTACCAAGCTAGGCAAAAGCCCAAGCTTGGGGGAGTACGTATTTTGCTTGCTTAAGAAAAACAAAACCTCCAAAAATATTTGAGTGTATTTTTGTGAACTTATTTTCCTTTTGTTCAGTAATGAAAAGGGAAGACCATGATGAAAATTGATCAGTGACTCTCATATGCTTTGTTATTGATCTAACAAAGAGCCAATATTAGCATGTCTTCCCCTTTGTTTAAAATTGCCCTACAGATTCCAGCTTAGCCCGCAACACCACTGCACTATTATTATTATTACATCATCGAGTCGCGCAAGTGAAGGCAATAATGACAATATTTGATGAAGTGATCGTGGCAAAGGAAACGGGTATGAACTCGCCTTCTCTTTCGTTTTTGTAAATATGTTGGCTAGTTCGATCTTGATTCAGTATATCGTGAGTGAACATGTTTATGATGACAATTAGAGATCATAGCTTTTCATGCCATGCTTAAAAAGCTAGGAGTGATAATGATTTATCTTGTGCGTCCACATGCATTAAAATGGTTATGATGTGATATGGTAGTACGGAATTTTCCTTTGAGTAATTTGAGTGGTTTGACTTGGTCCATGTGCAAACATGTAGTTGATTCAAAACCAATGCAGCCTTCATGATATTTAAATTCGGAGTGTTTATGTCCTACTTATGCTTTGTCCAAATTTGATTATTTTCAATGCATGTTCATGACCTTTGTTGTTCTTTGGCTGGTTGCTTCCCAATCTTTTGCTAGCCTCCACCTGTACTAAGCGAGAATGCTACTTGTGCATCCAATATCATTAAAACCAAGTTACTCCACATGAGTCCACCGCACCTACCTATACGCGGCATTACCCTACCGTTCCAAGTAAATTTGCATGTGCCACCTCTAAAATATTAATATAAACATCCGTTTTGTGCACTCGTACCGCACATGGAGCAACGAGGCAATTGGTATCTTCCATGCTAAGTAAGTTACTCTCACGATGGGTGTTCATTCGCCGCCATCACACGAGAGAGGTTGGTAACAAAGATGTCCAGCCTTGCCTAATCAAAATTAAATTAAAATAAAACTCCTTGGAAAAGTTGATATGTTGGAGGGCACCCATGAATTCGGCTATCCATGGTTGTGTATGGATGGTAGATAGGAGTAAAACTTTACAATTCTATTTGGGAACCACCAATGATGAGTTTAGCATGGAAGATACTAAAAACCTTTGTCGTAACGTTGATAGTATAAAGAACACCACTCAAAATTATATTTTCAATTGTGCTTTAAAAACTTGAGCTCTCGCACCTTTGCAAATCAATGCTTTCCTCTGCAAAGGGCTTATCTATTTACTTTTATGTTCAGTCATCACCCTCTTACTTACATCACCAGATAGGAGAGCACTTTGGTCATTTATATGCGTTGAGTTTAACCAATGTTGGATATAAGTATTACTAGGGCTTCTCTATTCTGAATTATAATATTTAGTCGTTGCTTGAATCTCAAAGGTGTTCTACATTTTTGTTTTGTGGTCTCAGAAAGGGCTAGCGAAATACCATGTCACCATATTATACCGTGATTGTTTTGACAAACTGTTGGCATGTGAGATATCTTATTATTGCTTGCTAGCTCGTTATGTATTGCCGTGATTGGATATGATACTTAAATTATTATCATGGATATGTTTATTTATGATTGATGATGAAAACCTGAACACTAACTAAGCATATGTATAGTGACTAGAACAAAAGAGTTTGTAGAGGTTTTTCTTTATCACTTTGAGTTTATCAAATGAATTGCTTGAGGACAAGCAATTAGTTAAGCCTGGGGAGTTGATATGGCTCCAACGTATCTACTTTTCTAAACACTTTTGCTCTGATTTTGACTTCTAACTTGCATGATTTGAGTGAAACTAACCTGGTCTAACGTTGTTTTCAGCAAAACTATCTTTGTGTTATTTTTGTGCACAAATAAAAGTTTTCGGAATCGAACAAAACTTTTTCTGAATTATATTTGGCATTTATAAGGATTTATGGAGCGAATACGTGTTGGAGAAACGATGCGAGGGGGCCACAACCTAACAAGACGCCCCCCTCGCCGCACCATGATGGCTTGTGGGGCCCACATGGCTCCTCCGACCCTGATTCTAGTCCTATAAAATCACATCTTCGGAGAAAAAAATCATAGAGAAGTTTTCATCGCATTTCACGAGGCAGAGCCACCCCCACCTTGTGTTCTTCCTCCGGAGGGCTTAGCTGGAGTGTGTTTGGGGCTCCGTGAGGGGGGTTCGTCACCGTCGTCATCACTAACCCTTCTTCATCAACACCGCCATGATCCTCACCATCGGGAGTGAGTTATTCCTTTGAGCAACAGAGTTACTCGTAGCGATGAAACTAGTCTCTCGTAAGCGTACGAGTAATGTCAGTCCGAGCCGCTTCGATCCAACAATACCGCGGAATCAAGAAAATACTAAGGAGGGCAGCAAAACGCACATCACCGCCCACAAAAACTTTTGTGTTCTACTCGAGAAGACATCTACACATGAACCTAGCTCATGATGCCAATGTTGGGGAACGTCGCATGGGAAACAAAAAATTTCCTACGCGCACGAAGTCCTATCATGGTGATGTCCATCTACGAGAGGGGATTTCTGACCTACGTACCCTTGTAGATCGCACAACAGAAGCGTTAAGAAACGCGGTTGATGTAGTGGAACGTCCTCACGTCCCTCGATCCGCCCCGCGAACCGTCCCACGAACCGTCCCGCGATCCGTCCCACGATCCGCTTCGATCTAGTGCCGAACGGACGGCACCTCCGCGTTCAGCACACGTACAGCTCGACGATGATCTCGGCCTTCTTGATCCATTAAGAGAGACGGAGAGGTATATGAGTTCTCCGACAGCGTGACGGTGCTCTGGAGGTTGGTGGTGATCTAATCTCAGCAGGGCTCCACCCGAGCTCCGCAGAAACGCGATCTAGAGGAAAAACCGTGGAGGTATGTGGTCGGGCTGCCGTGGCAAAAGTTGTCTCAAATCAGCCCTAATAGCTCCATATATATAGGAGGAGGGGAGGGGAGGCTTGCCTTGAGGCTCAAGGATCCCCAAGGGCTGCGCCACCAAGGGGAGGAGGAGTCCTCCAATCCTAGTCCAACTAGGATTGGAAGGTGGAGTCCTTCTCTTCCTTCCCACCTCCTTTTTTTTCTTTTCTCTTTGATTTTCTATCTATGGCGCATAGGGCCTTCTTGGGCTGTCCCACCAGCCCACCAAGGGCTGATGCGCCACTCCCAAGGCCTATGGGCTTCCCCGGGGTGGGCTGCCCCCCCCCCCCCCCCCCGGTGAACATCCGGAACCCATTCGTCATTCCCGGTACATTCCCGGTAACTCCGAAAACCTTCCGGTAATCAAATGAGGTCATCCTATATATCAATCTTAGTTTCCGGACCATTACGGAAACCCTCGTGACGTACGTGATCTCATCCGGGACTCCGAACAACATTCGGTAACCAACCATATGACTCAAATATGCATAAAACAACGTCGAACCTTAAGTGTGCAGACCCTGCGGGTTCGAGAACTATGTAGACATGACCCGAGTGACTCCTCGGTCAATATCCAATAGCGGTACCTGGATTCCCATATTGGATCCTACATATTCTAAGAAGATCTTATCGTTTGAACCTCAGTGCCAAGGATTCATATAATCCCGTATGTCATTCCCTTTGTCCTTCGGTATGTTACTTGCCCGAGATTCGATCGTCAGTATCCACATACCTATTTCAATCTCGTTTACCGACAAGTCTCTTTACTCATTCCGTAATACAAGATCCCGCAACTTACACTAAGTCACATTGCTTGCAAGGCTTGTGTGTGATGTTGTATTACCGAGTGGGCCCTGAGATACCTCTCCGTCACACGGAGTGACAAATCCCAGTCTCGATCCATACTAACTCAACGAACACCTTCGGAGATACCTGTAGAGCATCTTTATAGTCACCCAGTTACGTTGCGACGTTTGATACACACAAAGCATTCCTCCGGTTTCAGTGAGTTATATGATCTCATGGTCATAGGAACAAATACTTGACACGCAGAAAACAGTAGCAACAAAATGACACGATCAACATGCTACGTCTATTAGTTTGGGTCTAGTCCATCACATGGTTCTCCTAATGATGTGATCCCGTTATCAAGTGACAACACTTGCCTATGGTCAGGAAACCTTGACCATCTTTGATCAACGAGCTAGTCAACTAGAGGCTTACTAGGGACAGTGTTTTGTCTATGTATCCACACATGCACTGTGTTTCCAATCAATACAATTATAGCATGGATAATAAACGATTATCATGAACAAAGAAATATAATAATAACTAATTTATTATTGCCTCTAGGGCATATTTCCAACAGTTTCCCACTTGCACTAGAGTCAATAATCTAGTTCACATCACCATGTGATTCCAACGAATCCAACACCCATATAGTTATGGGGTCTGATCACGTCTTGCTCGTGAGAGAGGTTTTAGTCAATGGTTCTGAAACTTTCAGATCCGTGTGTTCTTTACAAATCTTTATGTCATCTTATAGATGCTGCTACTATATGCTATTCGGAAATACTCCAAATATCGACTCTACTATATGAATCTGTTTCACTACTCATAGTTATTCGGATTAGTGTCAAATCTTGCATCGACGTAACCCTTTACGACGAACTCTTTAACCACCTCCATAATCGAGAAAATTCCTTAGTCCATCAGTTACTAAGGATAAATTTCGACCACTGCTAGTGATTCAATCATGGATCACTCTCTGTACCTCTCAACAGACTTTGAGTCAAGGCACACATCAGGTGCGGTACCCAACATGGCATACTTCAGAAATTACGGCCAAGGCATAGAAGACGACCTTCCTCTATTCTCTTTATTCTGCCAGGGTCGGGTTTTGAGTCTTACTCAAATTCACACCTTACAACGCAACCAAGAACTCCTTCTTTGCTGATCTATTTTGAACTCTTTCAAAAACTTGTCAAGGCATGCATCTTGTTGAAACTTCTATTAAGCGCTTTCGATCTATCTCCATAGATCTTTGATGCTCAACGTTCAAGTAGCGCAATCCAGGTACTCCTTTGAAAACTCCTTTCAAACAACCTTGTATGCTTTACAGAAATTCTACATTACTTCTGATCCACAATATGTCAACCACATATACTTATCAGAAATTCTATAGTGCTCCCACTCACTTCTTCGGAAATACAAGTTTCTCATGAGCCTTGTACAAACCCAAAATATTTGATCATCTCATCAAAGTGTATATCCAACTCCGAGATGCTTGCACCAGTCCATTGAAGGATCGCTCGAGCTTGCATACTTGCTAGTATCTTTAGGATCGACAAAACCTCCTGGTTGTATCACATACAATGTTTGCTCAAGGAAACCATCGAGGAAACAATGTTTTGACATCCTATGTGCAATATTTCATAAATAATGCAGCAACTACTAACATAATTCTAACAGACTTTCAGCATCGCTACGAGTGAGAAAGTCTCATCATAGTCAACTATTTGATCTTGTCGGAAACATCTTTGCGACAAGTCGAGCTTTTCTTAATAGTGACTTATCACCATCATTGTTTGCCTTCCTTTTAAAGATCCATCTTTACTCAATAGTCCTATGACCATCAAGTAGTTCTTCCAAAGTCTACACTTTGTTTTCATACATGGATCCTCTCTCGAATTTCATGGCCTCCAGCCATTTGTCGGAATCCGGGCCCACCATTGCTTTCTCCATAACTCGTAGGTTCATTGTTGCTCAACAACATGACCTCCAAGACAAGGTTACCGTACCACTCTGCAGTAGTACGCGACCTTGTCAACCTACGAGATTTGTAGTAACTTGATTCGATGCTCGATGATCACCATCATAAGCTTTCACTTCAATTGGTGTAGGCGCCACAAGAACAACTCCCTGCGCCCTGCTACACACTGGTTGAAGTGATGGTTCAATAACCTAATCAAGTTCTACCACCCTCCCACTCAATTCTTTCGAGAAAAACCTTTCCTCGAGAAAGGATCCGTTTCTAGAAACAAACACTTTGCTTTCGGATCTGAGATGGGAGATGTACCCAACTGTTTTGGATATCCTATGAATATGCATTTATCCGCTTTGGGTTCGAGCTTATCAGAGTGAAACTTTTTCACATAAGTGTCGAAGCCCCAAACTTTCAAGAAACGACAGTTTAGATTTCTCTAAACCTCAGTCTATACTATGTCATCTCAACGGAAATACGGGGTGCCCTATTTAAAGTGAATGCGGTTGTCTCTAATGCATAACCCATAAATGATAGTGGTAATTCGATAGGAGACATCATAGCATGCACCATACCAAATAGTGCGTGGCTATGACATTCAGACACATCATCACACTATGATGTTCCAGGTGGCATGAACTGCGAAACAATTTCCACATTGTCTTAACTGCGTACCAAAACTCGTAACTTAGATATTCATTTCTATGATCATATCGTAGACAATTTATCCTCTTGTTACGACGAACTTCACTCCGAAACAGAATTGAACTTTTCAATATTTCAGACTTGTGATTCATTAAGTAAATACTCTTGTATCCACTCAAATCGTCATTGAAGTAAGAACATGATGATATCCACTGCGTGCCTTAGCACCCATTGGACTGCATACATCAAAATGTATCACTTCAAACAAGTTACTATCTTGTTTCATCTCAATGAAAACAAGGCCTTGCTCATGTGGTATGATTTGCATGTCACTAGTGATTCAAAATCAAGTGAGTATAAAGATCCATCATCATGGAGCCTCTTCATGCAATTTATACCAACATGACTCAAGCGGCAGTGCCACAACTAAGTGGTACTATCATCATTACCTCGTATCTTTTGGCACCAATATCATGAACATGTGTAACACTACGATCGAGATTCAATAAACCATTGAAGGTGATTATTCAAGCAAATAGAGTAACCATTATTCTCTTTAAATGAATAATCGTATGGCAATAAACACGATCCAATCATGTTCATGCTTAACGCAAGCACCAAATAACAATTATTTAGGTTTAACACCAATCCCGATGGTAGAGGGAGCGTGCGACGTTTGATCATATCAACCTTGGAAACACTTCCAACACGTATCGTCACCTCGCCTTTAGCTTGTCTCCGTTTATGCCGTAGCTTTCATTTCGTGTTACTAATCACTTAGCAACCGAACCGGTATCCAATACCCTCGTGTTACTAGGAGTACTAGTAAAGTACACATCAACATCATGCATATCAAATATACTTCTTTCGACTTTTGCCAGCCTTCTTATCTACCAAGTATCTAGAGTTGCTCCGCCTGAGTGACCGTTCCCCTCATAACAGAAGCACTTAGTCGCGGGCTTGGGTTTAATCTGGGGTCTCTTCATTAGTGCAGCAACTGCTTTGCCGTTTCATGAAGTATCCCTTCTAGCCCTTGCCTTTCTCGAAACTTAGTGGTTTTACTAACCATCAACTATTGATGCTCCTTCTTGATTTCTACTTTCGCGGTGTCAAACATCGCGAATCGCTCAAGGATCATTGTATCTATCCTTGATATGTTATAGTTCATCACGAAGCTCTCACAACTTGGAGGCAGTGACTTTTGGAGAACCATCACTATCTTATCTGGAAGATCAACTCCCACTTGATTCAAGCGATTGTCGTACTCAGATAATCTGAGCACACGCTCAACGATTGAGCTTTTCTCCTTTACTTCGTGGACAAAGAATCTTGTCGGAGGTCTCATACCTCTTAACAAGGGCACAAGCATGAAATCACAATTTCATCTCTTTAGAACATCTCTTATGTTCCGTGATGTTTCAAAACGTCTTTGGCGCCTTGCTTCTAAGCCATTAAGTATTTTGTACTGAACTATCGTGTAGTCATCAGAAACGTGTCGGATGTTCACAACATCTACAGACGACGCTCAGGTGTAGCACACCGAGTGGTGCATTAAGGACATAAGCCTTCTGCACAGCAACGAGGACAATCCTCGGTTTTACAGACTCAGTCTGCAAAGTTTGCTACTATCAACTTTCAACTAAATTTTTCTCTAGGAACACATAAAAACAGTAGAGCTATAGCGCAAGCTACATTGTAATTCGCAAAGACCATTAGACTATGTTCATGACAATTAGTTCAATTAATCATATTACTTAAGAACTCCCACTCAAAAAGTACATCTCTCTAGTCATTTGAGTGGTACATGATCCAAATCCACTATCTCAAGTCCGATCATCACGTGAGTCGAGAATAGTTTCAGTGGTAAGCATCTCTATGCTAATCATATCAACTATACGATTCATGCTCAACCTTTCGGTCTCATGTGTTCCGAGGCCATGTCTGCACATGCTAGGCTCGTCAAGCTTAACCCGAGTGTTCCGCGTGTGCAACTGTTTTGCACCCGTTGTATGTGAATGTTGAGTCTATCACACCCGATCATCACGTGGTGTCTCGAAACGAAGAACTGTCGCAACGGTGCACAGTCGGGGAGAACACAATTTCGTCTTGAAATTTTAGTGAGAGATCACCTCATAATGCTACCGTCGTTCTATGCTAGATAAGGTGCATAAAGGATTAACATCACAAGCAATTCATAAGTGACATGATATGGCCATCATCATGTGCTTCTTGATCTCCATCACCAAAGCACCGACACGATCTTCTTGTCACCGGCGTCACACCATGATCTCCATCATCATGATCTCCATCAACGTGTCGCCATCGGGGGTTGTCGTGCTACTCATGCTATTACTACTAAAGCTACGTCCTAGCAATATAGTAAACGGATCTGCAAGCACAAACGTTAGTTTAAAGACAGCCCTATGGCTCCTGTCGGTTGCCGTACCATCGACGTGCAAGTCGATATTAACTATTACAACATGATCATCTCATACATCCAATATATCACATCACATCGTTGGCCATATTACATCACAAGCATACCCTGCAAAAACAAGTTAGATGTCCTCTAATTGTTGTTGCATGTTTTACGTGGTGACCATGGGTATCTAGAAGGATCGCATCTTACTTACGCAAACACCACAACAGAGATATATGAATTGCTATTTAACCTCATCCAAGGACCTCCTCGGTCAAATCCGATTCAACTAAAGTTGGAGAAACCGACACTCGCCGGTCATCTTTGAGCAACAAAGTTACTCGTAGCGATGAAACCAGTCTCTCGTAAGCGTACGAGTAATGTCGGTCCGAGCCGCTTCGATCCAACAATAGCGAGGAATCAAGAAAAGACTAAGGAAGGCAGCAAAACGCACATCACCGCCCACAAAAACTTTTGTGTTCTACTCGAGAAGACATCTACGCATGAACCTAGCTCATGATGCCACTGTTGGGGAACGTCGCATGGGAAACAAAATGTTTCCTACGCACACGAAGTCCTATCATGGTGATGTCCATCTACGAGAGGGGATTTCTGATCTACGTACCCTTGTAGATCGCATAGCAGAAGCGTTAAGAAACGCGGTTGATGTAGTGGAACATCCTCACGTCCCTCGATCCGCCCCGCGAACCGTCCCACGAACCGTCCCGCGATCCGTCCCACGATCCGCTTCGATCTAGTGCCGAACGGACGGCACCTCCGCGTTCAGCACACGTACAGCTCGACGATGATCTCGGCCTTCTTGATCCAGCAAGAGAGACGGAGAGGTAGATGAGTTCTCCGGCAGCGTGACGGCGCTCCGGAGGTTGGTGGTGATCTAATCTTAGCAGGGCTCCGCCTGAGCTCCGCAGAAACGCGATCTAGAGGAAAAACCGTGGAGGTATGTGGTCGGGCTGCCGTGGCAAAAGTTGTCTCAAATCAGCCCTAATAGCTCCATATATATAGGAGGAGGGGAGGGGAGGCTTGCCTTGAGGCTCAAGGAGCCCCAAGGGCTGCGCCACCAAGGGGAGGAGGAGTCCTCCTCCAATCCTAGTCCAACTAGGATTGGAAGGTGGAGTCCTTCTCTTCCTTCCCACCTCCTTTTTTTTCTTTTCTCTTTGATTTTCTATCTATGGCGCATAGGGCCTTCTTGGGCTGTCCCACCAGCCCACCAAGGGCTGGTGGGCCACCCCCAAGGCCTATGGGCTTCCCCGGGGTGGGCTGCCCCCCCGGTGAACATCCGGAACCCATTCGTCATTCCCGGTACATTCCCGGTACATTCCCGGTAACTCCAAAAACCTTCCGGTAATCAAATGAGGTCATCCTATATATCAATCTTCGTTTCCGGACCATTCCGGAAACCCTCGTGACGTCCGTGATCTCATCCGGGACTCCGAACAACATTCGGTAACCAACCATATAACTCAAATACGCATAAAACAACGTCGAACCTTAAGTGTGCAGACCCTGCGGGTTCGAGAACTATGTAGACATGACCCGAGTGACTCCTCGGTCAATATCCAGTAGCGGGACCTGGATGCCCATATTCGATCCTACATATTCTACGAAGATCTTATCGTTTGAACCTCAGTGCCAAGGATTCATATAATCCCGTATGTCATTCCCTTTGTTCTTCGGTATGTTACTTGCCCGAGATTCGATCGTCAGTATCCGCATACCTATTTCAATCTCGTTTACCGGCAAGTCTCTTTACTCGTTCCGTAATACAAGATCCCGCAACTTACACTAAGTCACATTGCTTGTAAGGCTTGTGTGTGATGTTGTATTACCGAGTGGGCCCTAAGATACCTCTCCGTCACACGGAGTGAAAAATCCCAGTCTCGATCCATACTAACTCAACGAACACCTTCGGAGATACCAGTAGAGCATCTTTATAGTCACCCAGTTACGTTGCGACGTTTGATACACATAAAGCATTCCTCCGGTATCAGTGAGTTATATGATCTCATGGTCATAGGAACAAATACTTGACACGCAAAAAATAGTAGCAACAAAATCACACGATCAACATGCTACGTCTATTAGTTTGGGTCTAGTCCATCACATGATTCTCCTAATGATGTGATCCCGTTATCAAGTCACAACACTTTCCTATGGTCAGGAAACCTTGACCATCTTTGATCAATGAGCTAGTCAACTAGAGGCTTACTAGGGACAGTGTTTTGTCTATGTATCCACACATGCACTGTGTTTCCAATCAATACAATTATAGCATGGATAATAAACGATTATCATGAACAAAGAAATATAATAATAACTAATTTATTATTGTCTCTAGGGCATATTTCCAACAAAGATGTCATGCAAGTTCTTATCGCAAGCACGTATGACTACATACGAAATACATGCCTACATTATATGGATGAATTGGAGCTAGTTCTGTGTCGCCCTAGTGTGTAAGTGTTACATGACCAATGTTATCTAAATAATTATTCATCGCTGATCCACGTGCCTACGCTTTACATATACTGGATCTTGCCAAGTTTCTACTTTTGCTGCTACTGTCACACCTGCTACTCAATTACTATTGTTACTACTCTTACCAAATTGCTAGTATCACTATTATTGTTACTACTACCATTTGTTGTGCTACTAAATCCTTGTTGCAGAGAGATATCCTAGGTGTGATTGAATTGACTACTCAACTGTTATGATCAATAAATATTATTTGACTCTCCTTGTATCGAATCAACAAAATCGGGCGAAATACTTCCCAGGAAGAATGTCGTGATCCTCTATACTTATGGGTAATTTCCCTTTTTATGGTATACCTTGCATATTCAAAGATAAAAGGCATAAGAATTAAATAATAATGAGGAATAATGGATAACAATATCATATATATTGAGGGGAATTCCTGATGCATAATGGACGTATCACAATCCTTTTAAAGAATTTTTTATGCATAACTAGTATAAGGAATAATTTAAAGTAGGATACTTGAGTACATAATATCAAAAATTCACCAAAATATAAATAAAATCGAAAAAATCCATTTTTTCGTATGGCAGATAATTTAGTATATGAGGTGCGCTCCAAATTTTAGCCCATTTGAACATAGGAGTAGGTGTGAGCAAACAAACAAATTGGGTGAGAACAATACATGAACAATAGTCGTTTTACATAACCCAAATATGTCTTTTTTGTCGAGGGATACTAAGATGTCCAAATGATCTGAAATTTGGAGTGCACCTCACCTGCGAAATTCTCTACCATGTAATTTTTTTTTGAATTTTTTGAATTTATCTAGTATTTATTTTGAATTTTTTATGCATCAAAAGTGCACATGAGCGTGGTCACCAAATCGTTCCTTTGTATAATGATGTACTTTTTTAACCTTTTCACCCTTTTCTCTTGTTTTTCCAAGATGAAATACAATAAGAAATCTAAGAAGATTTAGGCTGTTCATGTCATCCATTAACAAGAGACCGATGAAGTTTTATGATATAATTAGATGTAATTGTTGTGTTGGATCTCGAGTCTCGTGTGGTGTGAGATAAATTTTTTATACTTTTGTATGTTGTACGACAAATCTTGAAAATAAATCATATAGTTAATTTTGAATGTGCATTATTCTCTTATGTTTGTTTACGAAAACATGATCATAGTAAATTAGTTACCGTCTAGCACATTTTAGGATTAAATAACGCATTGTTAAGATTATGCATTAAACACAATTTTTTGGATTCAATGATCTCTCATAGCATTTACATCACACACCGTTTTTTATTTTGAATTGTGTATAATTACTCCTGCATTACATACATTTTTCATGAAATAACCGTGTGTGATGCAATTCCAAATTGCACATAGTTTTTGTGTTGAATTGTGTGGGATGTATCCCAAATCAAAAACAGTTTTGATAGTGTGTGCGATGAACCCCCTCTATCGCCCACATAAGCAAGGTGGCGGTTTGAAATTGCATCACTAAAAGGGCTTAAAGCCGTTTGCTTAGGACGTCGCAACACCAATGGTTGTACCCCTCGTTGTACTCATTCTATTCCTCTATCAATATAAGAATTTACTATCATCTTCTTCGCATCGCAAAATCGAGCCCTTGGGACTCCCATGTAGTTCCCCGCGAGCGGCCCGGTAGCAACCCTAGCCGTCGTCGCCAACCACCCACCCCCACCTGATTCCCCTCGCCATCGCCGGTACACGGTGCCGGGCAAAGCTCTCTAGCGTCCTCATCGGCGGGGACCTTTCATCCCTCTCACGAGTCACGGCGGCGCGGGACAACACAGCTGGGCAGAGGAGCAACAAACGACGTGTGGCGACGCGGCCACACGTGGAAGTGGCGGAGGCGCGTGGGCTCGACGCTCGAGCGGGCAAGCTTGGTGTCACATTGATCCAACTCGGAGGGCGTGGTCACCGCGGTCACGCAGATCTGCTGCTCGAGTGTGGGCGCGGTCCAAGGAGTGCGTGACGTCCCCGAGGAAGTTGGTGCGCATTCGTGGCTCTTGCACGCCTTGGCCTTGGAGTGCATGTCCTCCGCGGATCTAGAGGAGCCGAGGACGTTGCGGTGCGACGGGCCGGGGCGCCCTGGTGCGGAGGTGAGCGTCGCCAAGAGGGGTGCCACGGGTACGGGCCCATATATGGCGGTGCTCGTCGCTCGTTGGCCAACGTGGGAGGTCCTCGTGTCGGCGTGAGTTAGCGGTAGCGGGAGGCAGAGCTTGTGTGGATCCCCTCAGGGTTGGTGTACGTGGCCACTATAGTGACCTAGTATGAAGGTGGTGAGATTCGGTCGGGTTTGACATCGATGGCTCGATAGAGGACTTGGTGATGCATGCTGTGCGGGGCTTGAGAGGTTGACCGAGGTGAAAGCTTGTCTCCGGCGTGTCTGGAGCTGGCGATGGCGACACTTTCAAGCATCGTTGCCTTCATGTTGGCATCGTCGAGGTACTCTCACCTCCAATCTTTGCAGTTTTAGGGGAAACCCTAGATCCATGGGATCGGATGATGACGGTGCTCTAGCATCGCATCCCCTCTCGGGGGGCTTCGCCTTTGGATCTAGGCATCAGCAAGCGAGACCGATGGAAGATGGTGGTGTTGGCATCAAGCCTTTTGTGGCAGCGATGATGGGTGTGTGCGATGTCAAAGACGCAGCAATGGTTGCGGTAGTTGGCTCTTCTCCGGCGTGTTCTTGGGATTACCTCAGGTTGTTTTGTTGCGATGAAGTCAGAAGTGCTACGACACACGCGTGTGGCGACGATGACACGCATCAAGTGGTCTGTTCGGTTGTCTTCCGCGGTGCCAGCCTTGCATAGTTCTCCTTGGGAGAAATCTTTCAGAGTCGAAAGCTGCATTGTGCTTGGCGTGGGTGGGTGAGTTTGGCGTGGGCCTTCTTGTGTATTAACACAACCTTTATAGTATGGTTTGGGTCGACGTTTGTCTTCACAGAAGTCGAAGTCGCTTGCTCGAAGATTAGGGAGGGCGATGATGTGTGTGGGAAGAAGTGATGACGATGATGTCACGTGTGTGTGATACTAACGAGACTCTTGGTAAATGTGTGTGGGGGTATTATGAAAGTGCCGATTAGTAGTTTGTGGCGGTTTTTGCATGATTTTTCTCCTTATTAAGAGGACAACTTTGTTCTAATTAATAAATGGACGATGCAAATCTTTTATCTTTATTTTAAAAAAAGACTTTCCAACTAGCAAGCGGATTATTGTCACCGAACCTCATACGAACGGTTTACCACTTTGACCTTTTTTACATAGTTTAGCCCGATGTGATCACGTTTACGATTATTTTTTGGAATCTGTCTCTTTTTCCTACCGTCATCCGGTGTGGCGATAGGCATACACACCCTAGCGCCATAGACAGGGACACTAGGGTCGTTGACCCAGCTGAACCGAAAAAATCATCCACATTGATCCGACTTCTATCGTCATTGTTTGTGGCGATAGGGTGTGTATGCCTACCACCACAATTAGTAACGGTAGAAAAATGGTCAGATCTGGAAAAAATTACATATAAGATCAGATTAGGCTAATGTTAAAAAAAGTCAAAACCGTGAATTTGTCCACGTCATACCTCATGAAGAAAGAATGATACTTAGAGCAAGTACAATAAGGTACAGTCAGCAGGCTGTATGAATCAAAATACTATATTTTTGCTGACTTGGATGAGAGAGAAAAGAAAAGAGAAGGAAAGCGTGCTCTTCATGAAGAATCAGCTGTAGCACGTGGTCCTATGTGCTTTGTGAGAATGAAAGGTGTGTCATATATGATAAAATTAGTACTCTTTTATAGCTAACTATTATACAAGCTAGTTATAAGATAAACTATAAGATGACTTATAACCAGCAGTTGGCTATACTATTAACCATGCTCTTATCGAAAATTTGTACTGCCACTATTGTACTCGTCTATTCGGAGTATAATTCTAATACTCGCTCCGTAAACTATTATAAAAACATTTAAAACACTATTTTAATAATTTAAACATTTTTATATTAATTTACAGAAGGAGTATACGGTAATGTCGTTTATTAGGAGTATAATTCTAGTCATGGCACGCGAGTTGGCATGTTATTTTTTCTGAAGTGGGAAGCATGAACCTAGGATTCCTTTTTTCCTTGTGCGACGAGACAGGCGTCAAGCATGCGTTCCGGAGGACCCGTGCCCGCTGCGGGTCCTGACCGGCGCTGCCACGCCGCTCGAGGCCTTGGGCTCTACAAAGTGCACGCCTATGCTACACAGCTACGGCCAGGAATCTGGTTCCGCTGGGCTGCAGGTTCCCAGGCCACGATTTCTGACCGTCAATTTTTGACCACCAACAGTCAACAAAAGCGAAGCCACCTTCTAACCATTGGATTCTTCTGATTGCTGTCCATCAGGTACTCGAGTGCTGTGGCTACTAACAGAAATGGTGGTGCTCTCGATGCTGTTCCCACCAAAAAATAACGAAATGGAAGTTGGAAAAAAATAACGAAATGGAGTACTCTACTACTAGTAAAATGCTACTCTAACTATCGTAAAGCAGGTTCATGTTGCATGGCGAGGAAGGATGATGTTGTTGGCTTCTCATTGAGTTTTGTGGTCGCCATGCACACATGGCTTCTGCCCTACTACATCATACCCACGCTCGTGGGCTCGCGCCTACGTTCCAGATCTTGATGGCAGCGTTTTGTTTCTCGGACAAATGATGGCAACGTTTGCTTAGCGCCGTCTAGGAATGAAAGCGGTTGCGAAATTCAGAAATCTCACGGCCACACATCCGATACATGAGTTCGGAAGGCGGAGAGCCCGCCGTACATGCTCAAGAAATCTTCAGGCTCGGTTGGCGCCATGTCATTTTCTTGCCAAATTCATCCAGCGGCCAAAAAATCTCCGGAAACATACCATGGCGTGTGCCGCAGGCGAGGTTTCACTCGAATGGTTCTGAGCACCGCGGCCGACACCATTATAGTCGTGGAGTCATGGCACGCCGCGGCTGTTTGTTTAGCTTAGCACGCGAAGGGAACGGGGGCCATCGCCAGCGCGCCGCGATTGTTTAGCTAGCACGCGATGAGACGAGCAGCCATGAGCAGGCCTCGTCCCGTCCGGCCGGCCATTGATTTCCAGCTTTCTCCACCGTCGCTAGGGCACCGGCACGCAGACGCAGGCACACAGGCAGGTAGGGGCGTCATAAAGACGAGATACACGCACAGGTACACGTACTACGTACGCCCCGGTTGCTCCGCCCACACGGGAGTGGTGGTGGTTGCGGGTGGCATGCAACGTGCGCGTGTCAGCGGCCACAGCGCCGCATGCAGCAGATACGCGTGACGGAGAGGCGGGGGCGGAGGTGCCCATGAAGCCCGCACTGTGCTTTGAATCTCTGCGTCGTGCTGTGATGTCTCCTCCTCCTCCTCCTCCGCTGGGCGCGGCTGCGGTGTGGACTTGTGGTCGTCTGGGAATGGAATGGACGGTCGGTCTGGCTCCTCTTTTCTCTTGCTCCTTCTACCTTTCGCTTTTACTACTGCTGCCTTTGTTCGTTTTTCGGTCGGTGGCTTTCTGTTTCTCAAGTTTGTTGGCGGGTTAGTTGGAAATCTATTTTCGGCTGATGATTGTGTGTGCAGTGCGCTTCGCTTGGGGATTCCTTTTTCTCCATTTATTAATGCACGTTTTCACTTCGCCGGATGGCAACGGGGTACTAGTAGTTTTTTTATTCTTCCACTGTGGTAGTACGAGTTTTGCACGAGTATCTGCATAAAATACACGGAACAAACGTAGAGTTGAGGTAAAGTATGGCGAAGCGCACACTGATCCTCACTTTAATGGCACCCTTTCGTGGTTAGGATTGTCTCCAAGGACAAGAATAAAGCCCGCCCGCGCTTTGAATGCTACCCTGTACAGGTTTTAGGCGGGAAATGAGGCATGCCCTATGCAACCACTTCTTTCAAATTTGGATTCAAATTTTCAGATCTCGTGAGAGAATTGGGACCACTGTCAATTTGTTAGACCATCTCCAACAAACACGTGCAGCCTTGACGCGCAAATATTTTTTTACAACAGTGTAAGGACTTATTTGCGCCCGAGTAGCCGATTGCTTCAACGGGCGCGGCAAATTTTAGCGCACCACTGTGGCGCTTCAGCACGCGTGCTAAAAGTTTAACACAATGCTCATATTTCAATCATAGTTCATAATAGATAGAAACTACTCCTTGTGAATAGTTCATAGATACCGATAAAAACATAGTTCATACAAAATAAAAACGAAAAAAACTACTCCTCGTCATCTTCCTCCGACTCGCTGGTGCCCGATTACTTTGTCGTGATGAAGACGTGGGCCCACCGTTCATCATCAGGATTCCAAGTCGATGCTTCTTTGAGCTCGATGTTGAAGAGCGCGGTCTGCTCTTGCATACGCTTGTCCTCGTGACAAGCGTCTCGCTCCGCCCCTCCTTTGCGCAAATAATGCACACTCGTCGAGGACATCGCGCGGGAACTGTTGGCGCCACGACACCATGACATGCTCGTCCATGTCAGCGATGCCAAAGAGGCTCTCCCGCCTCCGATTCTGGCGACGGTCCTCTTCGGTGACAAGCCGCGGGAGAGGCGTGAGCCGCTGTGCCCACTCCCGCGTCATCACCTCGGGGAAGTTCATCTTCCTACGAGACCGCCGGACGTGCCACACCGCCGCGTCGTACGCGCGAGCGCCGTCTTCGGGTTTGTCGAAGGTGCCGAGGCCGAGGCGCATCTCGTCGAAGCGGATCTCGACGGAGAAGGTGCCGGAGGGGCGCACCCGAACGTCGCGGTAGCCTGAGCTTCCGCGACGGCGAGGCGAGAAGGAAGAGCGATGAATAGGGCGCGTGGCGAGGCAGAGCGGGAAGAGGGCACGTGGCGAGGTGGAACGGTGGATAGGACACGTGGAGTGGCGCTGGATTTATAGCCCGCACGTCGATACGCACCAAAATTACCCCGTGCGCCCTTGCTTTTTCCCGCGCGCCTGTTTTTTTGCACGCCACCTTTTGTAGCGCCGACTAGAGCGCGCCGTGTGAACCCACGGGCGTTAAAGTCGTTGTTTTCCCGTGCACGCACTTTATTTGACGTGTATGTTGGAGATGCTCTTAAAGACACCTTGTATAGGTTGAAGTTGCATGCGCACACTTGACATTGCCATACACACATGGTGAGCATACCATTGTCGATCTTCTCATCCTGTGTAACACTAAATTTCGAGGTCCCTCAATCCATTAAGGTCTTCAATTACAAATTGGTCACTCAATTTTAATAGGATCAATAAATTTTTAATATGCTCTCGTGCTCCTCTTTTTCCCTAAAGCCGTGTACGGCTTCTCGACCAGCATGGCTGCCAATAGCGGCGTCATGTTTTCCTCACGCAAAGGTGTCGGATAGCTGATCTGCTGAGACTTTTCCAGCCACACCTGCAAGTATGGAGGAAGGAAGAAGTTAGTACCTTGTTAAAAGGAAAGGATAATAAATGAGGATGTGATAAAAACTTTAGCAGCCCGGGAGGGCTATGAACGGAAATGCATACATCTTCCTCCTCGGTTGGCCAAGCCTTCTGTGGCTTGAAAAGCGCCTTCCACAACTTCTCGCGAGTAATGCGGAAAAAGTTTCGTAGAGTGCGTGTCGCATTGTTCGGACCATCGGGATTGTGATCCCACATCGGGATGGATCGATGTTGGTAGGGGATTCATGACCCACAAGTGTAGGGGATCTATCGTAGTCCTTTTGATAACTAAGACTGTCGAACCCAACAAGGAGCACAAGGAAATGACAAGTGGTTTTCAGTAAGGTATTCTCTCCGAGCACTGAACTTATCGGTAACAGATAGTTTTGTGATAAGGTAATTTGTAACAGGTACCAAGTAACAATTATAACTAAAGTGCAACAAGGTGGCACAATCCTTTTTATAGCAAAGGACAAACTTAGACAAACTCTTACATAAATAAAAGCGCTCCCGAGGACACATGGGAATTTATGTTAAGCTAGTTTTCATCATGCTCATATAATTCGTGTTCGTTACTTTGATAATCTGATGTGCAGCTGGATCGGTGCTTGGGTGGTGCCCTTACTTGGACAACCTCCCACTTATGATTAACCTCTCTCGCAAGCATCCGCAACTACGAAATAGGAATTAATATAAATCTAACCATAGCATTAAACATATGGATCCGAATCAGCCCCTTACGAAGCAACGCATAAATTAGGGTTTAAGCTTCTGTCACTCTAGCAACCCATCATCTACTTATTACTTCCCAATGCCTTCTTCTAGGCCTAAACAATGGTGATGTGTCATGTAGTCGACGTTCACATGACACCACTAGAGGAGAGACAACATATAACTTATCAAAATATCAAACGAATACCAAATTCACATGATTACTTATAACAAGACTTATCCCATGCCCTCAGGAAAAAATGTAACTACTCATAAAGAATATTCATATTCATAATCAGAGGAGTATTAATAATCATTAAGGATATGAACACATCATCTTCCACCAAATAAACCAACTAGCATCAACTACAAGGAGTAATCAACTCTACTAGCAACCCACACGTACCAATCTGAGGTTTTGAGACAAAGATCGGATACCAGAGATGAACTAGGGTTTGGAGAGGAGATGGTGCCGATGAATATGTTGATGGAGATTTCCCCCCTCTCGATGAGAGGATCGTTGGTGATGTCGATGGCTTCGATTCCACCCTCCGGGAGGAAAGTTTCCCGAGCGGAATCGCTCCGCCGGAGCTCTAGATTGGTTATGTCGAAGTTCCGCCTCGAGATGGCGGCGTCGCTTCCCGAGAGCTCTGATACAAATTTTTCCAGGTTAAAATCCTTCATAGAGGAGAAGATGGGCACTGGAGGCCTGCCAGGGGCCCCACAAGTCTGCATAGCGCGGCCAGGGGGGTAGGTCGCGCCCATGGCTTGTGGCCACCTGGTGGGTCCCCTCCCATACTTCTTTCGCTCATTATTTTTTATATATTCCAAAAATATTCTCCGTAACTTTTCAGGATTTTTGGAGCTGTGCAGAATAGGTCTCTCAGATTTGCTCCTTTTCTAGTCCAGAATTCCAGCTGTCGGCATTCTCCTTCTTCATGTAAATCTTGTAAAATAAGAGAGAAAAGGCATAAGTATTGTACCATAATGTGTCATAACATCCCATAATGCAAAAAATATTGATATAAAAGCATGATACAAAATTGACGTATCAAGTCCCCCAAGCATAGACCTCGCTTGTCCTCAAGCAAAAGCCGAGATCAATAAATGTGCCCACATGTTTAGATATATAGGTGTCGATAAAATAAAATACGGACATGAAGGCATCATGATTATCTTTAGAATAACAACACATATTTACATAGAATATCTTATAGTAGTGTAACAATTCATTGACAAAGCAAAATATGCATCAAGAACTCTATTGAGAACTAACAAACTATGATTTCAGTCGTTGAGGCAATTCCAATTTATCGCAATGTAGGAAAGAGTCGATATAAGAGCTTGTAAAGCAAATCCACATACTCAATCATCTTATAGTATTTCATAATTGTTAACACTCATGCGGTACCTATGAGGTCAAAGCTTCAATCTGACACAGAAAAAGATAGGGGTTTATAGTTTTGCCTCCAAATTATTTACCTCAAGGGTAATGTCAACAATGATAACTCATGATCACCCACATCCGAGTGGATATATTTGTCTAGATCATTCCCCAACACATGACACTTGCCAAAAGATAAAGGCGGAATAAAGGAAATGATGAAAATCACCACGACTCTTTCATAAAGGTGAAAACTAGAAAGTAAAAGTAACAGATAGGCACTTCGTAGAGGGAAGCAGAGGTTGTCATGCGCTTACATAGTTGGATGCACAATCTCTTAATGCAAAAGAACATCACATTATATTCCCCCTTGTGATAAAGAACTTTATTATGCAGTCTGTCGCTTTTATTTCTACTCTATCACAGGTTCGTATAAAGTATATTTTCGTCGCACTAATACACCGCACATCTTTAAGGAGCAATTTTTATTGCTTGCACCGATCACAAATTACTTGAAGGATCTTACTCAATCTATAGGTAGGTATGGTGGACTCTCAAGGCAAAACCGGGTTAAAGGTTTTTGGATGCACAAGTACTATCTCTACTTGGTGCAGGAGTTTCTTTTGGCTAATCTGAGGTGGAAGAAAGCATCACATGTTGAAGGATCTACAACCATATAAGTTCTATTTGCAAATAAGAAAACATAACTCATTATGTTGTCTTCCTTGTCCAACATCAACCTTCTAGCATATAATATTTTAATGAGTGCTCAATATCATAAAAGATGTTTAAGATAATATATTTACATGTGAAACTCTCTTTATTTATTACTTCCTTTTAATTTCAACAATGACCAATAACTTTGTTTGTCAACTCACAACAAATTTCAATCAACATACTTTTTATATGTGAAGTCATTACTCCCCATAAGATCATTATGTATGCTCTATTGCTTTTATTCTATACTTATTTCTATGTATTTTTCTCTAGATCTTAGCAAGCAAGCAAAGCCCTCAACTCAAAACTACTCTTTATTATATAACTCTCAGACTTGCTTACATAGGGGGAACAAAAAGAAAAACTTAAAACTACATCACAATAAAACTTCATTCTACTAACTAAAATGATCGAATGAAAAGAAAAAGAAAAAAGTAAGAAAAAACGAAAAAACAAATAAAAGGTGTGATGGTGATACGATACCGGGGCACCTCCCCCAAGCCTGGCACAAGCCAAGGGGAGTGCCCATACCCATGTGTTCAGTTGTCTCTCTTCGGAGGTGGTGGTGTTAGAGTTGCTGGTGAGGTTGAAAGCTTATGTAGTAGATGCAGAAAGTATCGGTCTACTTGTTTTGGACGTGATGCCTATAGATATAATCATTGCCATAGATGACGTCACGACTTTGCGCGGTTCTATCAATTGCTCGACAGTAATTTGTTCACCCACCGTCTACTTGCTTTCATGAGAGAAGCCACTAGTAAACACTACGGCCCCCGGGTCTATTCACACCTATCATTTCCACTTCGCTTTGTTACTTTGTTGCTTCAGTTCTCACTTGGCAAACAATCTATAAGGGATTGGCAACTCCTTCATAGCGTTGGGAGCAAGCTTTTGTGTTTGTGCAGGCACTTGCGATACTCCTTCACTGGATCGATACCTTGGTTCTCAAAACTGAGGGAAATACTTACCACCGCTGCGCTACATCATCCTTTCCGCTTCGTGGGAACACCAACGCAAGGCTCCAAGGCCACGAGGGAAATCCTTTGCATATTTGCCTAGGAAGTTCCTTGAGGCGTAGCCGTAGCAGAAGGATTCCTGGTGCCGTTGCTGAGGAGAATCAAGACAAGAATAGTCTCCCATCAGCACATGTTTCTGGCGCCATTGGAAGGTCTTTTGTTGCAGTAGAAGTGCCACATCATCAGTTTTGCCTACGTGTCATGTCTATGTATCAACTTTTGCCCTAGTTTGTGAAGCAACCTATTATTCTGTTATTCCAAAAATTATCCAAAAATTCTCATAAACCCTTTGGATCATATATTCCTCAAATATATGAAAATCCTTCCTTCCATAGTTCAAAAATAATCCAGAAATATTCATTTTCCTATTCTATTCAGAATAGCACTTTGTGAAGGAAGTGCTATTTCTATTTTTTTGATTGCCCTCAAAAAATTTTGGGCACTCTTGCCTATCCAAATCATCGCCTCATGAAAACTTCCGTCTCCGTTTCCCTAGTAAATCTTTCTGAGCAAATTTCCAAAGTTTGTGTTCAACTAACAGCTTTGTGAAGGAAGTACTAGCTAGGTATATCCTAATGAGTTGAATTTCTGCCACATCTTCTATATGCCCAAACAATAGCTCTCCACAAAATATGAGCCCCATCTAACAATCCATGTGAGGTCATCATCCAATTTTTGTTTCTCATAATATTTTCAATTTGTGAAGCAACTACATTTTATATTGCTTTATAGTTGATGAAAATTTACAACGGCATGAAACTCACCATATAACCTCCCTCCACCAAATTTTAGCTCATTTAATTTAGACAATTTTCCTCCATATTTTGCCCAATGTTTTGTTCAGTGGAGAGCATTGTGAAGGAAGTAAAAAATGTATTTATCAAAATTTTATGAAATTTTTACAGTGCCTTAATATGCCCAAATTATGATCCCCCTCCAAATTGCATCTCAATCCAATCATCTATGTGAGCCCAGTTTGAATTACCATTTTTTGTCCAGTCTGGCACATTGTGAAGGAAGTGTCACTTTCACATGTCCAAATGGTATAATTTTTTTTTACAGTGCCTTCATATGCCCAAATGAACATCATCCACCAAATTTCAGCTCAATCCATTCATTCATTGGATCCCAGCTTCAACATCCATATTTCTGCCTAGTGTGCTACTTTACAAAGCAAGTGCCGCCTAGGATCATCCATTTGAGCTAAACATTTGTCAAGAGAGTATCCTTAGTAGGTGATCATCCTCAGCCAAAAATTAGGCCCATTGTCCATGTGCATTTCCCCCACCGTTAATCAAACACATGGCTGCTAATTCATGTTTGAGCTTAGTTCTTTCTACTGGTGAGATTCTTCTATTGTATTCTTCTTACTAACACCTACCAAGGGAGTGTCCAACCCACCGGACATGCCTAGTCCACCCAGAACGCATGACAACGCCACGGTGAGGCGGTGATCACGCGGCTGGCATGCTAGTTTACGCGCTCTGGAGTTGGAGCCCTCCCCCACCATCCAAACCTCGACGTCTCGCCACCACACCATGTATTTGTGATTAAATAGATACTTATGTACCTATAATTGTTTTTTAGGAAAAATGAAGAGCAAACTATAATGCAGTTGTAGTTCAAATTTAACCCGCTTCCACGTGAATTGGAAGAAATTTGTCTTTTTCATGAGAGGTGAATAAAAGATTTTTCCACCCAACTATTTTGTCAATTGTACAATAAATATGTAGTAATATTTTATAAAACTGATTTGATCCAATTTTGCAACAAATATATGATAGGTCCTTAACAAAAAACTCATTTTAGTCACTCATAAAATGGAAAATGATTTTTTCGTCCAAAAAAAATGAAAACTTCCTTAGGCAACATTGTTTCCCATTCCAATATGCATCCCTGTGCGCAATATTATATCATTTGAACAAACTATGCCATGAATGTGGCCATAAGATTGATCATTTGGCTTGAAAGACATGAATCTTCACACATGATAGCTCATTTGTGAGAACACTTTTTTAAAATAATTGTCGTATTACAAGTTTATTATTTTTCCTGATAACTTGGTTACGTATAATGGCACAATGCGAAGGTTTTCCATTTTTTTGATTTTGTTTTAATTTTTAATGCCCATTTTAAAATGCGGTCAAAACGACGGGTATGACCGTTCCTATCTAGTTATTCAAGCTAGGAAAACTTTTGGTGTTTATCTGAGTAAATAGATACTTATGTACCTACAAATGAGTTTTGAAAAAAATAAAAAGAAAATTATAAGGCAAATCCAGTTCAAACTTGACCCGCTTCCAACTAAATCGTCCGAAGATTGTCTTTTTGATGAGAGGTGTAAAAGCTTTTGACACCCAACCATTTGGTAAATTGTACACTAAATATGGCCTAGTATTTCAGAAAAATTATTTGGTTCAATTTTACAACAAATATATAGTAGGTTCTTCACAAAAAAACTCATGTTGGGCACTCAAAAAATGGAAAATGATTTTTTCGCCCAAAGAAAATGAAAACTTCCTAAGGCAACATGGTTTGTCATTCCAAAATGCACCCTTTTGCACAATATTAGATCATTTGAACAAACTATGACATGAATGTGGCCATAAGATTGATCATTTGGCTTCAAAGCCTTGAATTTTCACACATGATAGCTTATTTCTAAGAACACTTTTTTAAAACAATTACCGTATTACAAGTTTATTGTTTTTCCTTGTAACTTGGTCACAAATAATGACACAATGCAAAGGTTTTCCAATTTTTTTATTTTCTTTTGAATTTATTGTCCATTTCAAAATGCGGTAAAAATGGCGGGCATGGCCGTTCCTATATAGTGGTTTAATTTTGGAATTTTTTTGGTGTTTCTCTGATTAAATATATAGTTAAGTACCCTGAAATGATTTTTGGAAAAAATAAAGAGCAAAGTACGAGGCAGATGCAGTTCAAACATGACCCACTTCCAACTGAATCGACGAAAATTTGTCTTTTTCACGAGAGGTGGATCAAAACTTTTGACACCCAACCATTTGCTAAGTTGTACATTAAATATGGCCTAATATTTTATAAAATTGATTTGGTATATATTGTAGGTCTTTAACAAAAAACCCATTTTGGGCACTCAAAAATAGAAAATGGCTCTTTGCAATGAAAACGAAACCCCCCAAATCAACATTGTTTGTCATCTCAAGATACACACATGTGCACAACATTGATTCATTTTAACAAACTATAAGTGGTTAATATGTTGGATGTTTTCCCTGAATAAGCAGATAAAAACTATAAGAAAAACAAAATTACATAACTTGAATTCTGATTGGTGTAATAACTTATGACATGGATCGATGATATGGCGAACATCCATTCATACATACATCCATCCACCCGTCCATCCAACCCACTGCACTCCCTCCCTCTCTCAGGCGCGATCCTCTCCCCTATCCAGATCCAACCCTGGCGCACCGCTTCTCTCCCAGATCAAAATCCAACACTAGCGCCCACCCACCTCTTCCCTCGCCGCTGCCCCCATGTTCGACCCCTCCCCCTCCCCGCCTCCCATCCATTCATCCACACGTAGCAGCGCAAGCCCAAGCCCTCCTCCAAATCCATCAGCACACCATCCCACTCATGGCCCTTCATGCGCTAGACAACAGGTTGTCCACCGCCATGGCAGACCAGCACCCCAAGAAGGCCGCAAGATGCTATTCATGGCGCATGTCATTGTCGTCGCCTGCTCCCCCACCGGGAGTGGAGCCGACCATGGAGTACGTCCGGTCCGAGGACCTGCTGCCCATCCCCAGCCCTAAAGCCAGCTCCGCCGGCCTTGTTGCTCGGCTGGACTCCAGGGACTGGATCATGGTCTGCAAGGCCCTCAACGACGCAAGCCACCACGCCATCCAGCACCCGCCCTCCTCGCCCCATCCTATAAGTCCTTCCATCCCGTGTGTAGTCGCCGCTCTTGGCTTCCGTTTTGGCAAATTCCGTTGTGGATCTGACCCGAGATCCGTTCGTTCGTCCGTGGGTGTTGATTGGCAGTGAGAAGGTGGTGCAAGGGATCATGAAGACGATGAAGAATCCGCCTTGGACAAGATGGACGTCCTCGACAGTAGAGGCGTGTGTGAGATCCTCGGGTTGACCAATCCACGGGGCACCATATCTAGCCTCGAGTTCTCTTGATCTAGCCATAGTGTTGCCGGATCTCCTCCCCCTCTCTCTGTGTGTGTTTTTGTGTTAGTAGCTAGTAGCATAAGTTGGAGATGGTTCCCCCTCTCCAGCATCATGGACACAATGGCAATAGCAACGAAGTTCTCCCTGCCTATTGATTTCATCTTCTTCCATTCCATTGTCTCCTGATGTTCGTGGACTCAACCACGGAGAAGGTCCATCTTGATGTGCTTATTTTTTACAAGTCCAAGCTAATCTTGTTGTCATAATGTTGCAAGGTGCCTGATGCTCGTGGACATAATGGCGGCGGTAGCAACAGCAAGGTGCCTATCAGCAATAGTAGGAGAGCTAGGAGGTGTACTCATACTTTTATATATCAGTTATTGTTGTTTCAGATGTAAATTTTTGATTGGTGTATTAAAATGATTGACACAACCATGTGATATGTTATCAGGTTGCAGATTGGTGCTGATGGCCTCAACAGGGCACCTTGCACTACCCGTGTAAGTGTGTTTGAGAACGGAGTGAGGGTGTCCGCGGAAAAGCCAACGGGTAATGTAATCAGTCCAGTGTCGGGTACTACCTTCAACTCGCTTGGAGAAGCATACGATTTGTCTCTCCTGTGTGTAGATAACATGTTGAATGTTGTTAATGCTACTTTGTCTTGGCAGAAACAGTGAGGATCACAAGCTGAAGATGAGGTGCTACTGTGGTCATGGTAAGAGATCCTCCTCCATGGCTCATGGGCTGCAATATCATGCTTGCTCTTGTGAAATCGATGATGATGCTCTGAATGTTATTTATGTTGCCATTATGGATTAGCTTCTGCCCCTCAAATGCTATTGCAAGTTGCATCCCTTGACTCCGTAGATGAGTGGAATTATCATGAGTAGTATATAACATGAGATGTCTCATTGTATATAACCCGCACCTCGAAATAGATATGTTCCAGGCGGTGTATTTGATCGAAAAGGATTCTTCACTATAAACTCTTCTATCTATGATAAGTGCAACTAGAAGAATTTGTCCCATCTAAAATTCTGTAATACCTGTTAGCTGAAACTTGAGCATTACAAAGTTGTTGGGTAACGTAGCATAAATTCAAAAAATTTCCTACGCATATTCACATCTTCCTATGGAGAGACGAGAAACGAGAGAGGGGTGAGAGCATCTTCATACCTTTGAAGATCGCTAAGCGGAAGCGTTACTAGAATGCGGTTGATGGAGTCGTACTCGCAGCGATTCAAATCGCGGTGTGATTCCGATGTAGTGCCGAACTACGTCACCTCTGCGTTCAACACACGTGCAGCCCGGTGACGTCTCCCGCACCTTGATCCAGCAAAGAGGAGGGAGAGGTTGGGGAAGAACTCCAGCAGCACGACGGCGTGGTGTTGATGGAGAGACGAGGTCTCCCGGCAGGGCTTCGCCAAGCACCAGCACAGAGGAGGAGGAAGAAGGGCAGGGCTGCGCCGAGGGAGAGGGAAAAGTCTGTTTCCCAATGGCCAAAAGTGCCCACTATATAGAGGGGGAGGGGACGGGGGTGCCACCCCTAGAGTTCCCACCCTATGTGGTGCGGCAGCCCCCCCCCCCGATGGTAGGTGCGGCGGCCAAGGCAGGGAGGAGGGGTGGCGCACCCCTCTGGTGGGCCTTAGACCCACCTGAGCTAGGGTTCCCCCCCTCTCCCCTCTTCCTGCGCCATGGGATGAGTGGGGGGTGCACCAGCCCACCTAGGGGCTGGTTCCCTTCCCCACTTGGCCCATCTAGCCTCCCGGGGTCGTTGCCCCCTTTCGGTGGACCCCCGGGGCTACCTCCGGTGGTCCCGGTACGTTACCGGTGACGCCCGAAACACTTTCGGTGTCCGAAACCATCCGTCCTATATATCAATCTTTACCTCCGGACCATTCCGGAGCTCCTCGTGGCGTCCCGGATCTCATCCAGGACTCCTAACAACTTTCGGTAACCTCGTATAACAATTCCCTATAACCCTAGCGTCGTCGAACCTTAAGTGTGTAGACCCTACGGGTTCGGGAGACAGGTAGACATGACCGAGACACCTCTCTGGACAATAACCATCAGCGGGGTCTGGATACCCATGGTGGCTCCCACTTGCTCCACGATGATCTCATCGGATGAACCACAATGTCAAGGATTCAATCAATCCCGTATACAATTCCCTTTGTGTGTCGGTATAGAACTTGCCCGAGATTCGATCGTCGGTATACCTATACCTTGTTCAATCTCGTTAGCGGTAAGTCTCTTTACTCATTCCGTAGCACGTCATCGTGTGACTAACTCCTTAGTCACATTGAGCTCATGATGATGTTCTACCGAGTGGGCCCAGAGATACCTCTCCGTCACACGGAGTGACAAATCCCGATCTCGATTCGTACCAACCCAACAGACACTTTCAGAGGTACCCGTAGTGCACCTTTATAGTCACCCAGTTACGTTGTGACGTTTGGTACACCCGAAGCACTCCTACGGTATCCGGGAGTTGCACAATCTCACGGTCGAAGGAAAAGACACTTGACATTAGAAAAGCTTTAGCATACGAACAATACGATCTAGTGCTATGCTTAGGATTGGGTCTTGGTCATCACATCATTCTCCCAATGATGTGATCCCGTTATCAATGACATCTAATGCCCATGATCAGGAAACCATGATCATCTATTGACTAACGAGCTAGCCAACTAGAGGTTTGCTAGGGACACATTGTGATCTATTTATTCACACATGTATTACTGTTTCCTGTTAATACAATTATAGCATGAACAATAGACGATTATCATGAACAAGGAAATATGGTAATAACCATTTTATTATTGCCTCTAGGGCATATTTCCAACAGTCTCCCACTTGCACTAGAGTCAATAATCTAGTTACATTGTGATGTATCGAACACCCATAGCATTATGGTGTTGATCATGTTTTGCTCGTGGAAGAGATTTAGTCAACAGGTCTGCAATATTCAGATCCGTATATACTTTACAAATATCTATTACTCCACTCTGGACATGGTCGTGGATGGAGTTGTAGCGACGTTTGATGTGCTTCGTCTTCCAATGAAACCTGGGCTCCTTGGCTATGGCAATGGCCCCAGTGTTATCACATAAGAGTGTCATTGGACCCGACGCGCTTGGAACCAGTCCAAGGTCGGTGATGAGCTCCTTCATCCAAATTCCTTCATGAGCCGCTTCTGAAGCAGCTATGTACTCCGGTTCACATGTAGATGATGCCACGACTTCTTGCTTGCTGTTGCACCAGCTCACCGCCCCACCATTCAAAACATATACGTATCCGGTCTGTGACTTAGAGTCATCCGGATCTGTGTCGAAGCTGGCGTCGGCGTAACCCTTTACGACGAGCTCTTCGTCACCTCCATAAACGAGAAACATTTCCTTAATCCTTTTTAGGTACTTAAGGATATTCTTGACCGTTGTCCAGTGTTCCATACCGGGATCACTTTGGTACCTCCCTACCAAAATTATAGCAAGGTTTATATCAGGTCTGGTACACAGCATGGCATACATAAGAGAGCCCACAGCTGAAGGGTAGGGGACAGAACTCATCTTCTCTCTATCTGCTGCTGTGGTCGGCGTGTGAGTCTTACTCAATCTCACACCTTGCAAAACTGGCAAGAACCCTTTCTTTGAGTTTTCCATATTAAACTTCTTCAATATCTTGTCAAGGTATGTACTTTGCGAAAGACCTATGAGGCGTCTCGATCTATCTCTATAGATCTTGATGCCTAATATGTATGCAGCTTCTCCAAGGTCCTTCATTGAAAAACTCTTGTTCAAATAGGCCTTCATGCTCTCCAACATTTCTGTATTGTTCCCCATCAATAATATGTCATCCACATACAGTATGAGGAAATCTACAGCGCTCCCACTCACTTTCTTCTACAGACAGGCTTCTCCGTAAACCTGTATGAACCCAAACGCTTTAATCACCTCATTAAAGCGAATGTTCCAACTCTGAGATGCTTGCGCCAGCCCATAGATGGAGCGCTCGAGCTTGCACACTTTGTTAACACCCTCAGGGTCGACACAACCTTCTGGTTGCATCATATACAACTCTTCCTTAAGGTTCCCGTTAAGGAACGCTGTTTTGATGTCCATTGGCCAAATTTCATAATCATAAAAGGCGGCAATTGCTAACATGATTCGAACTGATTTCAGCTTCGCTACGGGAGAGAAAGTCTCTTCGTAGTCAACTCCTTGAATTTGTCGAAAACCCTTTGCGACAAGTCGAGATTTATAAACGGTTACATTACCGTTTGCATTAGTCTTCTTCTTGAAGATCCATTTATTTTCTATGGCTCGCCGGTCATCGGGCAAGTCCACCAAAGGCCATACTTTGTTCTCATACATGGATCCTATCTCGGATTTCATAGCTTCAAGCCATTTGTTGGAATTCGGGCCCGCCATCGCTTCTTCATAGTTCGAAGGTTCACCGTTGTCTAACAACATGATTTCCATCACAGGGTTGTCGTACCACTCTGGTGCGGAGCGTGCCCTCGTGGACCTTCGCGGTTCAGTAGTAACTTGATCTGAAGCTTCATGATCATTATCATTAACTTCCTCTTCAGTTGGTGTAGGCGTCACAGGAACAACTTCCCGCGCTGCGCTACTATCCTGTTCGAGAGGGGGTGTAATTACCTCATCAAGTTCTACCTTCCTCCCACTTACTTCTTTCGAGAGAAACTCTTCTCTCTAGAAAGGATCCGTTCTTGGCAACAAAGGTTTTACCTTCGGATCTAAGATAGAAGGTATACCCAATAGTTTCCTTAGGGTATCCTATGAATACACATTTCTCCGCTTTGGGTTCAAGCTTTTCTGGTTGAAGTTTCTTCACATAAGCATCGCAGCCCCAAACTTTAAGAAACGACAACTTAGGTTTCTTGCCAAACCATAGTTCATACGGTGTCGTCTCAATGGATTTAGACGGTGCCCTATTTAAAGCGAATGCTGTAGTTTCTAATGTGTATCCCCAAAATGATAGCGGTAAGTCGGTAAGAGACATCATAGATCGTACCATATCTAATAAAGTGCGACTACGACGTTCAGACACTCCGTTGCGTTGCGGTGTGCCAGGCGGCGTCAGTTGTGAAACGATTCCACACTTCCTTAGGTGTGTGCCAAACTCGTGACTCAAATATTCTCCTCCGCGATCAGATCATAGACACTTAATTTTTCTGTCATGTTGATTCTCGACCTCACTCTAAAATTCCTTGAACTTTTCAAATGTCTCAGATTTTTGATTCATCAAGTAGATATACCCATACCTACTCAAATCATCGGTGAGAGTGAGAACATAACGATAGCCACCGCGAGCTTCAACGTTCATTGGACCACACACATCAGTATGTATTATTTCCAATAAGTCGGTTGCTCTCTCCATTATTTCTGAGAATGGAGTCTTAGTCATCTTGCCCATGAGGCACGGTTCGCATGTGTCAAATGATTCGAAGTCAAGAGACTCTAATAGTCCATCAGTATGGAGCTTCTTCATGCGCTTAACGCCGATATGACCAAGGCGGCAGTGCCACAAGTATGTGGGACTATCATTATCAACTTTACATCTTTTGGTACTCACACTATGAATATGTGTAACATCATGATCGAGATTCATCAAGAATAAACCATTCACCAGCGGAGCATGACCATAAAACATATCACTCATATAAATAGAACAACCATTATTCTCTGACTTAAATGAGTAGCTGTCTCGCATTAAGCAAGACCCTGATACAATGTTCATGCTTAAAGTTGGTACTAAATAACAATTATTAAGATTTAAAACTAATCCCGGCGGTAGATGTAGAGGTAGCGTGCCGACGGCGATCACATCGACCTTGGAACCATTCCCGACGCGCATCGTCACCTCGTCCTTTGCCAGTCTCCGCTTATTCCGCAGTTCCTGCTTTGAGTTGCAAATGTGAGCAACAGCACCGGTATCAAATACCCAGGAGCTACTACGAGCGTTGGTAAGGTACACATCAATAACATGTATATCACATATACCTTTAACGTTGTCGGCATTCTTGTCCGCTAAGTATTTGGGGCAGTTCCGCTTCCAGTGACCTTTTCCCTTGCAATAGAAGCACTCAGTTTTAGGCTTGGGTCCATTCTTTTTCTTCTTCCCGGCATCTGGCTTACCGGGCGCGGCAACAACTTTGCCGTCTTTCTTGAATTTCTTCTTACCCTTGCCCTTCTTGAAACTAGTGGTCTTGTTGACTATCAACACTTGATGCTCTTTCTTGATTTCTACTTTTGCAGACTTGAGCATCGAGTACAACTCGGGAATGGTATTCTCCATCCCTTGCATGTTGTAGTTAAGCACAAAGCCTTTGTATCTTGGTGGGAGAGACTGGAGGATTCTGTCAATTATAGCATCATCCGGAAGTTCGACTCCAAGTGAAGTCAGACGATCGTGTAACCCAAACATTTTGAGTATGTGCTCACTGATAGAACTGTTTTCCTCCATCTTATAGCTAAAGAACTTGTCGGAGACTTCATATCTCTCGACATGGGCATGAGCTTGAAAAACTAGCTTCAACTCTTGGAACATCTCATATGCACCGTGTTGCTCAAAACGCCTTTGGAGCCCCGTTTCTAAACTGTATAACATGCCACACCTAACCAGAGAGTAGTCATCACTCCGCGTTTGCCAGACGTTCAGAATGTCCTGGGTTGCTGCTGGAGCGGGAGGGTCACCTAGCGGCGCATCAAGGACATAAGCCTTTTTAGCTGCTTCAAGGATGAGCTTCAAGTTGCGAACCCAGTCCGCATAGTTGCTACCATCATCTTTCAGCTTGTTTTTCTCTAGGAATGCGTTGAAATTGAGGTTGACGTTGCCATCTACAATATTTATAAAGACAACTTTTAGACTCAGTTCATGACAATTAAGTTCATTTAATCAAATTAAGTATGAACTCCCACTTAAATCGACATCCCTCTAGTCATCTAAGTGATACATGATCCATGTTGACTAACCCGTGTCCGATCATCACGTGAGACGGACTAGTCACCATGGTGAGCAACTTCATGCTGATCGTATTCAACCATACGACTCATGTTCAACCTTTCGGTCTCTTGTATTCGAGGTCATGTCTGTACATGCTAAGCTCGTCGAGTCAACCTAGGTGTTTCGCGTGTGTAAATCTGGCTTACACCCGTTGTATGCGAACGTTAGAATCTATCACACCCGATCATCACGTGGTGCTTCGAGACAACGATCCTTCGCAACGGTACACACTTAGGGGAATACGTTCTCGAAATTTTAAGAGGGATCATCTTATTATGCTACCGTCGTTCCAAGCAATAAGATGAAAAACATGATAAACATCACAATGCAATCATATAGTGACATGATATGGCCATTATCATGTTTGCTCTTTCGATCTCCATCTTCAGGCATCGCATGATCATCATCGTCACCGGCGTGACACCATGATCTCCATCATCGTGTCTCCGTGAAGTCGTCATGCCAACTACTACTATCACTACTACTATAGCTAACCATTAGCAATGAAGTAAAATTAGTAAGCACATGGCGTTGCATTTCATACAATAAATTAAGACAACTCCTATGGCTCCTGCCGGTTGTCATAATCATCGACATGCAAGTCGTGAAACCTATTACAATAACATGATCATCTCATACATCATACATGCAACATCACAACTTTGTCCATATCACATCACATGTCAAACCCTGCAAAAACAAGTTAGACGTCCTCTAATTGTTGTTGCAAGTTTTACGTGGCTGATTTGGGTTTCTAGCAAGAACACTTTCTTACCTACGTGACAGCCACAACGATGATATGCCAAAGCTATTTACCCTTCATAAGGACCCTTTTCATCAAATCCAATCCGACTAGAGTAGGAGAGACAGACACCCGCTAGCCACCTTTATGCACGGTGTGCATGTCTGTCGGTGGAACCAGTCTCACGTAAGCGTACGTGTAAGGTCGGTCCGGGCCGCTTCATCCCACAATACCGCCGGAAAAGAATAAGACTAGTAGCGGCAAGCAATTGAAAAATCATCGCCCACAACGTTTTGTGTTCTACTCGTGCATAGAATCTATGCATAGAAAACCTGGCTCTGATGCCACTGTTGGGTAACGTAGCATAAATTCAAAAAATTTCCTACGCCTATTCACATCTTCCTATGGAGATACCAGCAACGAGAGAGGGGTGGGAGCATCTTCATACCTTTGAAGATCGCTAAGCGGAAGCGTTACTAGAACGCGGTTGATGGAGTCGTACTCGCGGCGATTCAGATCGCGGTGTGATTCCTATCTAGTGCCGAACTACGACACCTCGCGTTCAACACACGTGCAGCCCGGTGACGTCTCCCGCACCTTGATCCAGCAAGGAGGAGGGAGAGGTTGGGGAAGAACTCCAGCAGCACGACGGCGTGGTGTCGATGGAGAGACGAGGTCTCCCGGCAGGGCTTCACCAAGCACCGGCAGAGAGGAGGAGGAAGAAGGGCAGGGCTGCGCCGAGGGAGAGGGAAAAGTCTGTTTCCCAATGGCCAAAAGTGCCCACTATATATAGGGGGAGGGGAAGGGGGTGCCGCCCCTAGGGTTCCCACCCTAGGTGGTGCGGCTGCCCCCCCAGATCGGAGGTGCGGTGGCCAGGGCAGGGAGGAGGGGTGGCGCACCCCTTTGGTGGGCCTTAGGCCCACATGAGCTAGGGTTCCCCCCTCTCCCCTCTTCCTGCGCCATGGGTTGAGTGGGGGCGCACCAGCCCAGCTAGGGGCTGGTTACCTTCCCCACTTAGCCCATCTAGCCTCCCGAGGTCGTTGCCCCCTTTTGGTGGACCCCCGGGGCAACCTCCGGTGGTCCCGGTGGTCCCGGTACGTTACCGGTGACGCCCGAAACACTTTCGGTGTCCGAAACCATCCGTCCTATATATCAGTCTTTACCTCCGGACCATTCTGGAGCTCCTCGTGATGTCCGGGATCTCATCCGGGACTCCGAACAACTTTCGATAACCTCGTATAACAATTCCCTATAACCCTAGCGTCATCGAACCTTAAGTGTGTAGACCCTACGGGTTCGGGAGACAGGTAGACATGACCGAGACACCTCTCTGGACAATAACCATCAGCGGGGTCTGGATACCCATGGTGGCTCCCACTTGCTCCACGATGATCTCATCGGATGAACCACAATGTCAAGGATTCAATCAATCCCGTATACAATTCCCTTTGTGTGTCGGTATAGAACTTGCCCGAGATTCGATCGTCGGTATACCTATACCTTGTTCAATCTCGTTAGCGGTAAGTCTCTTTACTCATTCCGTAGCACGTCATCGTGTGACTAACTCCTTAGTCACATTGAGCTCATGATGATGTTCTACCGAGTGGGCCCAAAGATACCTCTCCGTCACACGAAGTGACAAATCCCGATCTCGATTCGTGCCAACCCAACAGACACTTTCGGAGGTACCCGTAGTGCACCTTTATAGTCACCCAGTTACGTTGTGACGTTTGGTACACCCAAAGCACTCCTATGGTATCCGGGAGTTGCACAATCTCACGGTCGAAGGAAAAGACACTTGACATTAGAAAAGCTTTAGCATACGAACAATACGATCTAGTGTTATGCTTAGGATTGGGTCTTGTCCATCACATCATTCTCCCAATGATGTGATCCCGTTATCAATGACATCTAATGCCCATGATCAGGAAACCATGATCATCTATTGACTAACGAGCTAGCCAACTAGAGGCTTGCTAGGGACACATTGTGATCTATTTATTCACACATGTATTACTGTTTCCTGTTAATACAATTATAGCATGAACAATAGACGATTATCATGAACAAGGAAATATGATAATAACCATTTTATTATTGCCTCTAGGGCATATTTCCAACAAAAGTTTCATTTCTAAGTTCAGTTTGTTGATAAGCCATCCCCCTCCTGTTTTTGGATTTATCATGCATACACAACACATCATGAAAATAAACTACATGCGATATACTCAAATAGCATCGGGGTGTGAGACTATTTTATGGTGTTGTGGATATACTTTGTGATTTAAAGTTACTGATCTGTGCTATGATGTAATATTATGGTCTAATTGTTTTTGTTTTGACTCTTTCTCTGTTGGTAGGAAAGTGGTGAGTAAATGTCGATGATGCCTACCTGCTTGGCTGCAATGGTGATGCATGCACTCGTGAAGCAAGCACACATGCAAGGTTGGCCCCATGTATTTTCCTTGGCTGCGACCATTATCTAGAGGTGCGAGAAATGTCCCACCTCTCTTTTTTGTTTAGCTCCTCTTCTCCTTGCATCCGAGAAAATTGGTGCTTAATATGCTACTGATTTACAATGCCTGTTTGTTAACACAAAGTCTAAACTGTTGCTTTGATTTTTCCTGTTACTTAGGATAACAATATGACTAGGAAAAGCTACGAGCTCCGAGCGCGTCTGATCCACGGGTGTGTTAGGGTCACCTATTATGAAAGATGGTGGTGCTCACGAGCCCCTCTGGATCAAAATTGGTATTCCTTTCTCCCTCTTTTTGGATTTTCTCATATTTTGCCTCGTGGACTGATGGATTTTTCCTATGGTACTGTAATTGTAAAGTCTGGTCCTCATTTACTTTATGTAACTGATTGCGTGCTTGACGAGGCTATACCAACTGTTTAAATTTTGAATGCATGCTAGCTAAGGCTTTATTAAGCCCTTGGTGTTCATTGAGCATTTGCTCCTTTAATGTTAATGAAGTCCATTGTTATATACCTCTCATTGTAGGATGGCAAGTTGTGGTAGCTGGAGCATGTCTCATAAGAGAGTAATGAATTCCATTATGCTGTTATGATAGTAGAAGATGTGCCATAATTGTCTTATTGTATATTCCCTTCAATCCTGTTATCTTCCTGTGTAAGGAAATGTATTCCTGAGATGATTTTCGTTTTATGTAAACGTGGGAGATGTGTTATGTGATATGATATGATGGTTGACTTGAATTTGACCTGGAGTTTTCCTAATTTGAATGAAATAATGTTGGATGTATGTGTGTGACTTGGCTAAAGTCAGCTTGGGCCAAACAATCCTCAACATTAAAAGGCTCGTCCAAACATTTTCTTTCAAAATGATGAGATCTAATGATGGACAAATAAATAGGCCGAAAAAGGCCACATACCAATAAGCATCTAATCATTCCAAAAATGAAATGAAAAAAGTCTAGAAAAAAGGACTGCAAAAAGGTGAGGCCCCAAAAAAATAGCACGAAGCTCAAAAAATAAAAAAGGCAAAAATGTTGGTTGTGGCCCATGTAGCTGACGAAAATTATTAGGAAAATATATAAAAAGGCTGAATTATTGGGCTCAGCCCATGTAAAACACCAAACTGGACCGGGCTGATTCTTATCAACGACCAATCCAATTGGTCATAACTTTGCCACGTCAGTTTGTCACGTTGGACTCGACGTGGCTTGGACAGACAACCAACGACCAAAATAATTGGTCGTAGAATCAACGACCTTTTCGTTTGGTCGTAAATGTCTACGACCAATCCATAAGAAAGGTCGTTATTGTTCATTAGAGACGGTCAACTTTTGACCAACCCATTTTTGTCGTAAAAAGTTAAAAACGGTAATTAACGACCAATCAGTAACCAATATTGGAGGTCACAAGTTGCCATATGTCTTTTAGTGAAATGGTGTGAGAGAAGAAGAAAAATAGAAGGGCGACACCATCGGTGAGGCCGTCACTAGCGCTGCCATGGTCGCATAGCATTCATGCGGCTATTCGGCGTGCCTGTGGCCCTCTATGAAGTGGACTTCAGTTCTAGTTTGTGTTGGCTTCGGCATACATGTACACGATGCGGAAGCGAACTCGTACCGTCGTACGCACGGTCGGGCAGTGGATCAGCTCTCGAGCGTGTCGATCGATGTCGTTCAGGTAGTAGCCGTGCCCTACGGATCAGGTAAGACCGTGGGCGACACGATTCTTCTCGACGGGGAGCATACGCCCGCCTTGTGGTCCTCCATGAAGTCGATTTTAGTTCTAGTTTGTGTTGGCTTTGGCATGCATGTACATGATGTGGAAGCGAACTCGTGCTGTCGTACACATGGTCGGGCAATGGTTGAGCTCTCGAGCTTATCGACCGATGCCGTTCCGGTAGCAGTTGGGCCCAACGGACCAGGTAAGACCCTGGGCAACGCGATTCTTCTCGACGGGGAGCATACGCCCGCGGAGGAAACGCTGGTGTACAAGGTGTTTGTGGCCATCATTTCATGATCCTTAAATTGACTATAAACACACTAAATATGCGGTCTAAGATGACGCTCGCCTAGGCCTATTTCCACTAGGATGTGAGGTGATTTTGTTTGGTATTTTGCTAATTTTGCAATTAAATTTATATATATACCTATTAATAAAATAAATAGGTATTTTAGTCCGTGATTGGTATTTGTAGACATGTGTTTGTGTTTTTTTATAATCGACATGCACTCTGTCAATAAATCGTGTTTTGGGCCGCATCATCTACACTTGACTTGGTGTGGGCGCACGCCAGCTCGAGAAGTCGCATACTTAGGATCGCTCACTTCAAGAGCAACTCTAGCAGACCCCGCATTTCGTCGGCCCGCAAAACGCGTTTACAGTTTGCGTAAAACAGCTTTTGCGGGTTAGTCCGGGCTGGCACAAATGCATACCCTCCAAACGGATCCGTAAAAAAAGTATATTCGCGGAATATACCTTTTTACGTGTCGGCTTTGCGGGGTCTGCTCTTTGCGCCGCTGCATACCGCATATCATCAGCCCGTAAATACCAAATACAACATAATTCAACAATAAAAAACAAACTGAATTATTCGAATCTTTCACAAAGAGGGATCGACGCATTTGGTACCTTCTTTGAGTAAAATACAACATTATTTTTTGATATGCACTAAATCCCTTTAAGCCCGCGACATTCCTTTTTTGAGTAAAATACCGGAAATTTGCCTCACAAGCTTGAACAGGTTTCACAAAGAGGGATCGACGCATTCGGTACCTTTTCCGGAAGAGGTCCTGAGGATATGTAGGATTCTCCGCGAAATAGTCTTGCATCAACATCTCGTTCCCAAGATGGCGATTCCGAGGAATGCACAAACGCCCGACAGTCAATCCTCGCCTCCTCTTTCCGGTGCTCGTTTTCATGCTCCTTCACAGCAAGCGTCATGACTAATGTTTGCCGCTGAAAGTTCGCAAGCATGGTCTCAACATTCGAGTCGTCCGAATCGGACGGATCGGATAGTAAGAACTTCTCGCACGGGGTCAACTCCATCATCTCGCACAGCTCGCACAAATCACATAAAGGGACTAACCGGTGGCGGGTGATCCCGGGCGGCGACGAGGGGGTGCGCTCGACGGTGGTCGATCCCCGGGGGCGGGCGGGCGAAAGCAAGGGCGGGCGGCGGCGTAAGGAGGGGGAAAAGAGCGCGGCCTGAAATGTACCTCCCGCCAACTGCTTCTCTGTGATGCAGGACACCCCAGCCGTGAGGGGGAAGTCCGCGTTTTCCTGAGTTGGGGTCGGGAATTTGCCGCGGCCACCTTAATTTTTTGCGGGCCGTTGCGGGGTGCATGATATGGTCGGGCAGTCTTTCCGACCCGTACCCGCATTTTGACGATTATTTTGCGGGTCGGGGGCGGATATGGGGTCTGCTAGAGTTGCTCTAATAATTAGCTAGTGGGATTCGAACTCAAATCCACACACAAATATCGTAACTACCATAACCAATTGAGCAAGCGACTTGATACAAAGTGCCGTTTTTTTGAGAATGGCGTTTTGGCTCCGAGAGCCATGGAGGCCTTTATTTTTTCAAAATTCAAATTCAAATTTTTATGGTTCAAAAAATTCTGAAAAAAATATGCATGTATGTAAGGATGTAACCGACATGTGTGTAAAATTTCAGGTCAAAATACTTTAAAACGTGATCTGTACAGAAAAGACAAATTCATGGTCTGAAATGATGAATAGTAACATGTGTTAAACAACCTCAGATTTGTCTTTTTTGCACAGCCCACATTTCAACGTATTTTGTTCTGAAAATTTACACACTTGTGTATTATACCTTCATTTATCTATGTATTTTGTTTCAGAATTTTTTAAAACATTAAAATATAAATTTTTATTGAATTTGAAGTTTGAATTTAAAGGCCTCCAGTGAGCTCGGGAGCCAAAAGCAATATTCACGTTTTTTCGCTATTTATACATGATCTATACTGAACTATGAGCTGACTGCTTGTCCGACGGACCGGCTATGGTACATAAAATGTTGTACTGACTGTTTCACTATTACGATTCTTGAATTTAATATGCATCTCCTTTTTTCAAAGAAAATGTACTAATTTTTATTTGAAGCAATCATATATGCATACTATTGCTGAGTTCATAATTGAAAGCATGTGAGTTCATATTGTTTGCTAACATCAACCCTAGATCAAAATAATTGGTGGTTTTTACCTTGCTGAATATTTTCGTACTTGTACGGTTTTGGTCAGGTATGGTGAGGTGACAATCTCCGCTCGAATGTGGTCATGTTGGGCGAGGTGTTTGATGCCCTTCGATCCATGGCGCCGGCATCCATGTGATCCCTACCTTCTCCGGTGAGCCCTCTTCCCTAGATCAAAATAATTGGTGGTTTCTCCTTCCTACATATTTTCCTACTCGTGAAGTTTTGGTCAGGTTTGATGAGGTGACAATCTCCGCTCCATCTGGATGTTGCTCGGATGTGGTCATGTTGGGCGAGGTGTGTCGTTCGATCCGCGGTGTTGGCATCCAAGTGATCGCTACCTTCTCCGGTGAGGCCTCTCCCCGAGTAGAGTACCTTATATCTCCTTCCACATAAAAAAATAGTTTAATCTCTTGTTTGGGGTGGTTTATCACTGAAGCGAGGGTGGCCATGAGGAGCATGCATCTTTGTCATGGTTGTTTGAGTATAAGCGTTTTGTAAATTATTTGTTCATTGGCATCATTCATGATCTTTAGCATGTGATAACATGTACTATACCACAAACGAATAAATATATACAATGTATTGATAATAAGTGTATCATGTGACCATGTGTGAGTAGAAATCATTGATAATAATTATCCACTATTTCTCATAATGATATGATCTTACATGGCACAACTTAAAGCTTGAGGATAATTCAAAAGTCTAGTTGTCAAGAAATGTAAGTCTTTTCAGAATACTTCTATCATTATTGTAGATGTCAACATTTTTTTACATACAAATAGTCAGAGAGTACAAGACTATATTTCATACAAATTTTGTTGACAAATATTTGCCACGATCACCAATTTACCATTGATATAGGCATAAAGAAGAAAGGCGGTGAGACGGGTGGGGTGTCATGTGAAAATAAAGGACATGTAATTTTCTTCCGTTGCGACGACACAAGTATATCGGCATATTACCTTTACCTAGTTCTAAAAATTTATTTGGGATACACAAGAACAGGACAACCGTACGAGTGTACCTAGAGCGGCACAGAGGCACAACCGCTAGCAGCATAGCCGGGACAGAAGCAACCTACACGCGCTACTAGGGATGGGTACGATAAAACCGAAAACCGATAAACCAAACCGAACCGAATCATATTAACCGATTTGTCGGTTTATTTGGTGGTTCGATTTTTGGTTCGGTGGAAAATTCTAAGGTTGTTTGGTGTTTTGTTTTTGTTTGGTTTTGAGTGCCTAAAAACTGAATGTATCGAACAAACCGATATGTAGGATACCCATGTAATATCTTGTTTTTAAAAATGTAACAGTTTGGAGGCACCACATATTTGTCCGCACATAATACATTTTAGGTTCCATGTGATCTTTTTACTTAATTGTTTTTACTGGTTAGATTGACCGAATAAACCATAGAATGCTAGTATTAAGGATGCTAGTTCTTGTGATTATTATTTGCATATTATACAATCTAAATCAGTGCTCTTGTGTCATTACATTTATACTCACAAGTGCATGAATTCCGGTTTTTCGGTTAACCGAACCGACCGACCGATAAATTATGGTTAATATGGTTCGGTTTCTAAGTTTTAAGTGATTATTTCGGTTTCTATTTATCCAGAATCGAAATTATAAAAAACAAATAAACCAAACCGTATTAACCATATAAACCGAACAATCCCAGCCCTACGCGCTACGGACCTTGGTGTGAAAATCCAGAAGAAAGGACGGGACGAAGCGTACGGCGCCACGGTTCGCTCGCGGTGCCGGACGCCGCACGGCACAGTGGCCGGTGAGGGACGACCCGTCTCGTCCGTTCGTCCGCCTCGATCTCGAACGCCGCGGCTACGTTTCGTCCGGTGTCAAATGATCCGACGGTTGCTTGCTGCTGCTGTGACATCGTTGCTTCCAGACCGGACCAGCACGGCACGTTCGCACGTCACGTCGCGGCCATTTTCTGACTGACCGTGCTTTTGTTTTGTGTACAGTTCTAGACTGTAGAAGTAGTGCTCTCAAATTTCTTTCTCTCGGGTTTAGCGTTGACAGAAGGTCTTTGCTCTTCAATTTTTTCCTCTCGGGGTTTAGCGTTGACACAAGATTTTGTTCCGTCATCCCTGTTCACATGGCGACCCCTCTTTCATTCAAAAATAAAATAAAATCCAGCGCAAATAAATAAATAAATCCGTGTTCCCGTAAAACAGGAGATCATGATTCGCGAAGGGCCCCTTTGTAGCCACTTCCGCTACAACATGGTCGATCCTATTGGCATTTCCTAAACAGCGCTACAGGCGCCCGTTACAGCACGTTCTGCAAACGGGCGAACATCCCAACTTCCCTTTTTATCTCTCTGTTTTCTAGGCACAGTTAACGCAAGTTGGGAAATCCTTATTCGCCGCATTCTACGCCTAACTGTCGAGCCTTCGCACAGGGGCTCCAACCTAGCGTTTGGTAATGGGTCGGCCCATTTACATGCCAACAGCTCCAGTTTTAGGAACCTTTCTTGAGGTTTTCAGCCGGGTTTTTGGTTTTGGGAACTTTCTAGAAGATTCCCGGAACATGTTTTTTTTTTTCTATTTCTGTTTTAAAAACTTTCTGGATTTTGAAAAATGTTTCAGAATTAAAAAAAATGTTTAGGAATTTGAAAAACGCTCCGTAATTTGAAAAATGTTTCAGAATTTAAAAATGTTCAGGAATTTTTAAAAAAATTCCAGAATTCGGAAAAATGTTCTGAATTTGAAAACATGTTCTTGTATTTTAAAAAATGTTCCTAAATTTAAAAAAAATCCGGATTTAAGAAATGTTATGATATTTTTATTAAAATGTTTCAAATATTTCAACAGAAATGTTTCGAAATTTGAAAAATGGTTCGAAAATTTGAATTTTTTCCGGAATTTGAAAAAATGTTTCGAAATCTTAAAAATTGTCCTAAATTTCATTTTTTTTGCAAAATTTAAAAATGTTCAGGAATTAAAAAAAATGTTCCAGAATTCGAATAAATGTTTCGGAAGTTTAAAATATGTTCCTAAATTTGAAGAAATGTTCCGAAATTTAAAAAAATATATTCTGATATTTTTATTGAAATGTTTCAGATTTTTCAACTGCTGGTCGCTAACTTTTTTTTGTGATCTCCAATTTCGTACTGGTGGTTAACTTGGCCCGGCTCAGTTGGGGCAACCCCTGTGCGTCCGAGGTCCCCGCAATTTGATCTGTTTCTTTTAGCTATCCGATCCATCTGCAGCACATAAGTGTCCTGAATAGCCGCGGCACACACATGTGTATTTTTCATGATCAATGAACTGTTTTCAAATATGCAAACTTGTTTATCAAGATTGATGAATTTTTTTCTCAAAATTAAATAACTTTTATTAATCGATAATTGTTTTCAAAACCGCTGAACTTTTTTCAAATTTGTGAACTGTTTTTCAAAATTGATCAAATTATTTTCCAAACAATGAACTATTTGTAAATTTGTGAATGAACTGTTTTTATAATCTGCCAATTTTTTTGAATTTTGTGAACTACTTTTCAAAATCAACAAACTTATTTCGAAATCAATGAACTACTTTTCAGAATTGATTAACTTATTTTCAAATCAATGAAATTTTTATGAAAAAAGTTAACATTCTTCTGTCAAAAAATGATGAATGTTTTTTCCAATTTGATGAACTTCCTCTGAAATTTTGAAAAAAAATCCAAGTTGTAGGTTTTCCAATTTCAAGTTCTAATTTTTTTCCATTTTTTTAGAATTCTTTCTTTACTTTTTTCTTTTCTGTTTTCATTTTTGAAAACATTTATTACGAGTATATAATATATGTTATATACTGTACTAATAGGGTCAAATAGTACTCCCTCTGTAAACTAATATAAGAGGATTTAGATTACTAAAATAGTGTTCTAAATGCTCTTATATTAGTTTACGGAGGGAGTACTTATTACTGGTAACGGACAGCAACGCATAGTTCTTTTTTGGAAAAACAACGCCTAATTTGTCTAGTGGTTAATGCGTCAAGATGTTAATATTGTTGTGCTAAGTCTGAGTCTTTGTTCACGCAGCTTTGCTTGTAAGTTCTTTTCTGTGCATTTTCTTTCAGTAATTTGCTAGACCGGCCCATAGGCGGCGCATGTGAGCGCTTAAATCGCCAAAAAGGGCCAGTTCTGCCCTGGGCCCACTGTTGCTGTCGCCGCTAGATGCATCAAACTGTTAACGATACGCATAAAGCTACAAAATAAGTAATTAAAGAGCATTCCTTTTAAAGATTACTTTCATCTTTTCAGGTTACGAGAAATGACGTATTTTATGTGTGTCATTTGTCACAATCTGATTTTTTTTTCTTTTTTTGTAGATTCAGTATTTTAAAAATGATTTATCTCCTAAACCGTACGTCTAAATCTTGAACCGTTTTATTGTTGGGTTCCTCGTGTCAAGATCTCTAAAATTAGATCCCATGTTGATAGTTTTTCACAAACTTTTATTTTATTGAAAAAAAACCGAAAAAAAACCGGTACTTCTCAAGGTACAAAAAACAAATAACACATTTCAATTGTTGGCATTTAGAACAAAAAACAGGATTTTCCGAATGTTATCAGTTTTAATTTTTTGTTCTGAATCTAAAACGTTGTCCATGTTTCCAATTTTTGTTCACCAATTTATAAAATGTTCCTGTTTTCAAACCATATCTGGAGTTCTAAAAAATATCCGCGTTTCTAAAAATGTTTTGAAATTTTAATAATGGTCGAATTTTAAATGAATTGTTTATAATTTCCAATCAATTTATATTTATTTAGATTTTTTACAAATTATAAAATGTTCACATTTATGAAAAATGTTTGGGAAATTGAGAACTTATTCATAGTTTTGCTTTCAATTTTTCAAGTAAGCTCAGTTTACGAAAAAAGATGATGATAAATTTTCAATTTTGTTTGCGTATTCGTAACTTAATTAAATTGTTTGAAATTTGAAATATTGTTTGCAATATTTCAAGTAAGCTCAGTTTACGTCACTAGATTTAGTTTGTTTACATCTCGCTCTGCTCTTTATGTCAACTAGGTTTAGTAGGTGGACTGTTTAGCCGGTCTCATGCACAAGCCATAAGTTTGTAATTCTAATCCTAGCTCACGCGACACAGTTTTTGTGTTTTTTCCGCAAGATAACTCGCTTTGTTTAACTCAACATGGATGGGTCCAGTCGGGCGCACCGTGTGCGAAGGGAGGTCTATTTGCTGCAGAATGCGGCAAATAAGCGAAATTATTAATTGAGGAGTACTTTTTTTAAAGATCACTTCCATCTCGGTAAATGGTGCACTGGGTATGTCACATGCCGTAACTTAAAGATTTTCTCTTTTTCGTAGATCCGTATTATTAAAATGTTTTATCTTTTGAACCGTGCGACCAAATCTCGAACCGTTTTACCGTTGAATTTCTCGCGTCGAAATCTTCAAAACTAGATCCCATGTTGATAGATTTTAAAGAACATTTATTTTTATAAAAAAACGGACAGGAAAACCATTCCTCTCGTGAAAGGAAAAACAAAGAAAATGCATTTTTTTCGTTTCTAAGAGGTATAGCCGTTTCTCTCACGGAAGCAAAAGTATGCTTCTCGCGAAAAAATAGAAAATACGTTTTTTTTGAAGAGGAACGTCGTGAAAGCAAATCCGTGTCTCTCGCGGAAACAAAACTATGACTCTCACGACAGAAAATAACAGAAACACGTTTTCTTGCTCCGGAGAGGCCCGGGTGTGCCTCTCGCAAAAACAAATTCATGCGTGTCGCGAAAGCAAAACCGCGTCTCTCATGATAATTTCCTTTTGATTGAATGGATTTCCTTGTTGCAATCCATGATAAATTCATCCCTTGCTTACGAACATGATAAAGATTTTACTAAACATATTGTAAAAGCGATGATAAAAGCTAATGAAGAAAAGCCATAATTGGACATATCTATACCTATAAAATTACATGATGAGTGAGAACCTGCTATTCAAGTTAGGATTAAGAATTATGAATGTAATGCTTTGTATGATGTAGGTGCTAGCATCTCTATTATACAAAAATCTTTATGCGACGTTCTAGGTTTCACGGATATGGATGAATGTTCACTTAACTTGCATTTTCGGATTCAACTATTAAGAAACCACTCATTATAATTAATGTTGTTCTCATAATTGCTAATAGGAATTACATACCCGTGGATTTCGTTGTACTTGATGTTGAATGAAATCTGTCTCGTCGTATAATACTTGGCAGGCCTTTCCTACGAACCATCGATGCCATTGTTGATATGAAGGAAGAAAATATAAGGGTCCGATTTCCATTAAATAAATGGATGTAACACTTCCCAAGGAACAGAATTAACCCCCCATATGAATCTATGAGAGCCCCCCATGGAATCATTTTGAAGGATGGCAATATTTGAAACTTTGCATTATCCCTAGCTAGAGACATAAAACAATAACGTTTGTTGGAAGGCAACCCAATAATTATCTTAATTTTTTTTATCTCTTGTATGATGACATGATTATTGCTACTTTAATGATTGTTTTTTTATCTTTCAATTAGTGTTTGTGCCAAGTAAAGCCTTTGGGATGATTTGAATCATAGTAGAATTGATTCTGTGCAAAAACAAAAACCATTACACCCAATATTTGATTTTTATATTTTTACTGGGTTGATAAATTTCTGAAATGTTTTACTCCAAATATCCCACGTCTTCTTAGTTTTTTATAATTTTCGAGTTACAGAAGTATGGTTTTCGTACAAATCATTACAAACTGATTTGTTTTAGACAAATTCTGTTTTCACTTGCATGGTGTGCCTGTTTTAATGATTCTATTCATTGTATTGGGTTTTAGGTCATGGGAGAGTTAGAATACAATAGGTATTATGGAAGAATAATTATGAATGAGTTGATAATAGTACCCAAAGTTGTCAGAATCGCGATTCTGTTGTATGATTCCACGACTTTACGATCCAAACTAACCCCCTTGATTCTATGATTTTTATTCATAGAATCTACGTTTTTACGATCCTCATAGTGAAGATTCTACGATTTGCGATCCTGCCATTGGAGCTCCGATCCGATTCAGGATCACGATTCTGACAACCTTGATAGTACCTAAGTTGACGGTAACCGATCTCATAAGGTTTCTGTTGAGTTTTGTGTGCTGATTTTTTTAAGTTTTCGATGGTATCACAATGGATGAAGAAATGGATTTATCAACCAGTAAACATTGGCACCATACACAGTCAAATATTCTTTCAAGATGATAGTACATTCTTGGCCTTTAAGGATGAAAGCTAGAGAGAAGACATTGATTTATAACTCCATGGATTGGTCCACAAATGAAGTTATAACTTCGATCAGCCAAATATGTGTCTTTGTATATTACAATTCCTCCTCAATGGAAAATGAAATATATTTTGTCTAGTGTTGAAGGCGAATTGAAGGTTGCTTAGTGACCAAATAGAAGTCATCGCCCAATCTGGCATCTCTTGAGTTTTAATTATTTCAAAGTTTTAGAACCAGAACACACCCATACCAGATTACCACATAGAATATATTTTGTCTAGTGTTGAAGGCAAACTAAAGTTTGATGAATTATGACCATAATAAATAGAGTACACGTTACCTTAAACATATGTTATCCACGCAGATCAATTCTCCTCTGTTGGCAATTCAGCCGGTGACAACATCGATGGTCTTTGAGAGTGATACGATCCAATAGATAGCGGGAGAGATGGTCGTGCTCTGCGGTAAGGGAGACAATCACAAAGATTGCCACATGAGAGCTTTGGTCTGATTGAGCAAGATGAGGAGAACCGGCCATTATAAGCCATCCTATTCAAAGAGGGAGAGCCCGAGATCCATACTTCGGTGAACATCCAACACAATGTAACATCCCAAAATTTCCATTTTGGCATGTTATAAAAATAGCTATGCATCCCTACATATTGTTGTATTTGCTTTATGAGTGAAATGAATGATGAAGCTTTTGGTTCCATTATGAAAGCTCATTTCAATTTTTCGTTTTGTTTTGATTCAAGTTTTAGTGAAACCTCTCAAATATTTCAAATTTGAGAGGAGGAACATGACCCTCCAAGATAGGCGTATTTTTTTGTGAATCTATTTATCCCTTTTGAACCAGGGGTTTATTGGAAAAATATTTCAAATAGGAAATTATTTCCATTTGAGAGATTTCTGGAAAAAAATATATTTTAATTATTATTTTTTTCGTCGTGGAAAAATGTTAAATAAATTATGTATTTTCTCGTGATAATTTTGATATATAATACTCCTATATTCGGAGTATATTATATTACCCTTTTCTTAGTTTTTCTTCCTGTTTTTAAATAAAAGTAAAAAAAAGTCTTATAACAGGAAAGCCCCGTGCGCTAGATAGGACACCGCCGTGACCCAACTTGGAAAGGATCGGCCCGATTCACGCCGGATCAGATCTGAATCCTTTCGGATCGGCCACCGACCCGAGCCTCGCCTCCTTATCGCCCACTTACCCACGGGACCCACCGCTCGACCGCTCTCGTGCGTCGGTCGTCATCTTCCCTATCTCCCTCCTATTTCCTTCGCCGGAGCTTGCCACGGATCCGCGTCGATCTCCCTCTCCCTTGCCTATTCTTTGACCCTGAGGCCGTCTATAAGTACCCCGCCTCCCCCGCACTTCGTTCCACCCCAAACCCTCGAGAGCCTCTGGCCAGAACGCCGCATTGCCACCTCGCCGGAGCGCTGCCTCCAATCGGAGCTCTTTGATCTCGTGTCGCTCCGCACCGTCACCCCTGAGTCCCGTTGATGCCGCCAAATGACGCTGGAGGATCGTCACCATCGCCTGGACACCTCCGCCGCTACAGACGACCACTACGGCACCGTCCCGGCCACCTTCACGCTTTGACCGTCGTCGATTTTAGCGAAGCGCCACCCACCGTCGCTGTGAGCACCCAACCCCTCCTCAACCATTGGATCTAGATCCAACGATCCAGATTAGATTAACTAAACAACCGAACAGTTTTTTTATTTCCGCGGCCGCTCGCTCGTTTAGCTAACGCATGCACACCACTAGCCACTAGGACTCTCCCACGTAGCCTGTTCGTAGATTAGGTTTTCTTTTATTTTCTGTTTCTATTTCTCGAGTCACAATAGATCCTAATCTTAGAACTTGAATATCTTTTAGGTTTTCAAGTATTTTTATTTGATTCTTTTTGCAGTAGCTTAAAAATAGCATGTAGTTTATGTGTGTAGTTTTCGTTTTCAAGTTTGAAATATTTAAAAATTGAATTCATTTGTTTTTTCTCAAATCATTAGAATTTGAATAACTTGAGTTTAAAAACATGTTTTTGAGTGATTCTTTTTGCTACTGATTCATATTACATAGTTTTATCACCCTGTTTAGTTTGGTGATTTAAAGTACATTATAAATTAAGGTTTTTGAATATGTTTTAGTTATTTTAGGTTAATTGCTTTTCTTTTTCTTTTTGTTTGTTTTCTTTTCTTTCCTTTGTTTGTGCTATTCATTGTTTTAGTGTTATTAGTTTTCCTTGCTGTTATTGTAAGTTGTGCTATGGTTATGCTTATGTGTGAATTGTTTGTTTTGTTAGATCATCCGGAGTGTGAGACTTGCTATTTAGAGTCGCTCGAGTTCAAGGATCATCAACAAGGCAAGTTCACATTGATCATGTTTTTACCTATGGTTTTATTGCATTAGTTCAACCTTCTACATCCATTGCATGCAAAGTAGGTACTTGGAAATTTGGTTCTTCAGTAGTATCTTATGGTAGGCGCCCATCAACCCTTGGTACTTTGGTATTTTTATTTTGCTATGCTTCTAGTAAACGGGGTTTGGTTGAGTGTTTATCATAAGTGTTGTGAGACCTTAATAATCAAGACCTAAAGACTTCAAGCTTCTAAGACCTCATGATGCAATATATCGCTTGGTGGATGATGGTAGAACGACACCCTGGAGGACCGAGTGGTAGCCTAGGTGTTGCTGGAGAAGCACCAGTATTCACGCGAAAAGTTCCACCCAGGCACGAAGAGATGGATAGATACTTAAAGACCCGAGGCTTACCTGCACAGCCACAAGTCATGATGGGCTCTAGCTTGGTTGGACATCGTGGTGACTCTCGACGGGCGGTGCTATGAGATGTAGAAGAACGGTAGGGTTGGATGGGCACCGATAGTGGCTCATGGAAACCCTTTGGAAGACCATATTTTGATCATCTGGTTCTCAAATACCCTAAAGTGCGAGGACTTTAACGGAGGCGATCAAATCTTTTGGGGAACGTGTGCAAAACCTTGCAGAGTACCAAACCTAATCGATTAGTCGTGTCCACGGTTACGGACAACTTGAGACAAAGGAACTCAAACTATCAGGAATTCTCGACACAATGAATTTAATGACGTGGGAATTATTATTTGGGTATGAGAAATGGTTGGTGGAACCTTCTAATTAAACAACCAACTTGTAGTAATTATTTTCGCTTTTGCCCCCTCTCTTGTTGTAGGAAATTTTTTGCTTTTCGCTAAAACTTACAACCCCGCTTGCCATATATGCATATAATATAGATGATATTTTCAGCCCTCTCTTTTGTGACTTGCCGACATATTCAATATGCTGACCTACATGGCTGAAACATCTCATGTTGCAGAGTACTTTTCCGACAAGGAGTTAGGACACGCTCTACGCTTGCTCATATGCCCTAGAGTCAGATGGAGTCAACTACCTTTGAAGCTTCCGCTAGTTTTCGATTAGTTTTATCTCATGAGTTGGCCTTCATACACTTTATTGTAATAAATGACTCGATATGAGATTTAGATTAATAAAGCAGCGTGATTGGACTCTCGATATATACATTGATGTATTGTGTGTGTACGATACAGATACGTCTCCAACGTATCTATAATTTTTGATGGTTTCATGCTATTATCTTGTCAAACTTTGGATGTTTTGCATGCCTTTTATATATTTTTTGGAACTAACTTATTAACTCAGTGCCAAGTGCCAGTTCTTGTTTTTGACCCCTTTTAGAGGAGATTTCGAAACGGAGTCCAAACGGAAGAAAATCTCCGAAAATATTTTTTTTGGAACGGAAGAAGATCGGGGAGCTTGGGAGCCAAGGCAGGGTAGCCCCAGGGGCCCCACAAGCCCCCACCCCGCGGCTAGGGGGCCGCGCCATCCAGGCTTGTGGGCCCCCTTACGCCCTTTGCCCTAGGTCTTTCGCCTATATATTCCCATAAATTCCAGAAAAATCAGGAGATCATCGCAATCACTTTTCCGCCGCCGCAAGCTTCTGTTTCCGCAAGATCCCATCTGGGGCACGTCCTAGTGCCCTGCCGGAGGGGGGATTCGGACGGAGGGCTTCTCCATCAACACCATGACCTCTCCAATGATGCGTGAGTAGTTCACCATAGACCTACGGGTCCATAGCTAGTAACTAGATGGCTTCTTCTCTCTCTTGGATCTTCAATACAAAGTTCTCCATGATCTTCATGGAGATCTATCCGATGTAATCTTCTTTTGCGGTGTGTTTGTCGAGATCCAATGAATTGTATGATCAGATTATCTATGAATCTTATTTGAGTTTCTTCTGATCTCTCTTATGCATGATTTCATATCCTTGTAATTCTCTTCGAGTTGTGGGTTTTGTCTGGCCAACTAGATCTATGATTCTTGCAATGGGAGAAGTGCTTGGTTTTGGGTTCATACCGTGCGGTGACCTCACCCAGTGACAGAAGGGGTAGCGAGGCACGCATCGTGTTGTTGCCATCAAGGGTAAAAAGATGGGGTTTTCATCATTGGTTTGAGATTATCCCTCTACATCATGTCATCTTGCTTAAAGCGTTACTCTGTTCGTCATGAACTCAATACACTAGATGCATGCTGGATAGCGGTCGACGTGTGGAGTAATAGTAGTAGATGCAGAAAGTATCGGTCTACTTGTCTCGGACGTGATGCCTATATGTATGATCATTGCCTTAGATATCGTCATGACTTTGCGCGGTTCTATCAATTGCTCGACAATAATTTGTTCACCCATCGTAACACTTGCTATTTTGAGAGAAGCCTCTAGTGAACACTATGGCCCCCAGGTTCTACTCCACACCATATTTTCAGCCTTACACTTTTTACTTCGTTGCACTTTCCGCCTTCAGATCTCACTTTGCAAACAATCTTGAAGGGATTGACAACCCCTTTGAAGCGTTGGGTGCAAGCTTGTTTGTGTTTGCGCAGGTACTCTGGACTTGACGAGACCCTCCTTCTGGATCGATATCTTGGTTCTCAAACTAAGGGAAATACTTACTGCTCCTGTGCTGCATCACCCTTTCCTCTTCAAGGGAAAAACCAACGCAAGCCCAGCCTTTGTCAACGTGTCAATTTCTGGCGCTGTTGTCTGTGGGATAGCAGAAGAATTTCTGGCGCCGTTGCCAGGGGGGAAGATCAAGTCAAGAACTCATCCAAGTAGGTGTCGCGAACTCATATCTTGCATTTACTTTGTTTGCGAGTTGCCTCTCGTTTTCTCTCCCCCACTTCACCAATTTGCCTTTTTTGTTCGCCCTTTCGTTCGCCCTTTTTCTCGCCTCCTCTTTGTTTGCTTGTGTGCTTGCTTGCTTGCTGAAGTCACGATGAACGAAAACACCAAACTTTGTGACTTATCGAATACTAATAATAATGATTTTATTAGTACTCCGATTGCTCCCACCACTAGTGCGGAGTCATACAAAATCAATGCCGCTTTGCTGAATCTTGTTATGAAAGAGCAATTCTCTGGCCTTCCTAGTGAAGATGTCGCATCTCATCTCAATACCTTCATTGAGCTTTGCGATATGCAAAATAAAAAACATGTGGATAATGACGTGATTAAATTGAAGCTTTTTTCCTTTCTCGTTGCGAGATCGCGCAAAAACTTGGTTTTCTTCTTTGCCCAAAAATAGTATCGATTCTTGGGATAAGTGCAAAGATGCTTATATATCCAAGTATTTTCCGCCGGCTAAGATCATCTCTCTCCGTAATGATATCATGAATTTCAAGCAACTTGATCATGAACATGTTGCACAAGCTTGGGAGAGAATGAAATTAATGATTAGAAATTGTCCCGCTCATGGCTTGAGTCTTTGGATGATTATTCAAATCTTTTACGCTGGCTTGAATTTCGCTTCTAGAAATATCTTGGACTCCGCCTCAGGTGGAACGTTCATGGAAATCACGTTAGGGGAAGCCACAAAGCTCTTAGACAACATCATGACAAACTACTCTCAATGGCACACTGAAAGGTCACCTACTAGTAAGAAGGTACACGCTATAGAAGAAATTAACTCATTGAGTGCTAAGATGGATGAGTTAATAAATTTGGTTGATAGTAGAAGTGCTCCTTTGGATCCTAATGATATGTCTTTGTCTTCTTTGATTGAGAGTAGCAACGCTAGCTTGGACGTTAATTTTGTTGGTAGGAATAACTTTGGCAACAACAATGCCTTTAGAGGAAACTATGTTCCTAGGCCTTTTCCTAGTAATTCCTCTAATAATTTTGGAAACTCCTACAACAATACTCATGGAAATTACAATAGATTACCCTCTAATCTAGAGATTAATATCAAAGAGTTCATCAACTCTCAAAAGATTTTCAATGCGTCCATAGAGGAAAATCTACTCAAAATTGACGATTTGGCTAAGAGCGTGGATAGAATTTCTTGTGATGTTGATGCTTTGAAAGTTAGATGTGCTCCTCCCAAAATCAACATGGATGAAACTTTGAAAGCTATGCGTTTTTCCATGATTGAGAGCCAAGAAAGAACCACCCAAATTCGTGCTAGACATGAATGGCTTAAAAAGGCGTGTTCTCGTGATGAGAATCACGAAGATCTTAAAGTGCTTGGTGTGACTCCCATTGAATCTTTGTTTTCTTGTGTCAAACCTAATGATTATGGGGCTGGATATGAATCCACTTTGGTTGAAAAGTGCCCCAATGATTTGGAGTCCATCTATCTTGATGCTAAAAGCATTAAAAGTGGAGTAGAAGACGTTAAAACTTTGAGTAGTAATGAAATTACTAGCATGGATTTCAAGGAATTCAATTATGATAGTTGCTCCTTGATTGAATGCATTTCTTTGATGCAATCCATGTTGAACTCTCCACACGCTTATAGCCAAAACAAATCCTTTACCGATCATATCGTCGAAGCTATGATAAAATATCTTGAAGAGAAACTTGAATTGGAAGTCTCTATCCCTAGAAAGCTTCATGATGAGTGGGAACCTACCATCAAAATTAAAATAAAAAACTATGAGTGCAATGCTTTGTGTGATTTGGGTGCTAGTGTTTCTGCAATTCCAAAGTCTTTATGTGATGTTCTGGGTTTTAATGAGATTGGAGAGTGTTCTCTAAATTTTCATCTTGCTAATTCTACGGTCAAGAAACCCATGGGAAGGATCAATAATGTTCTTATTATTGCAAATAGGAACTATGTACCCGTGGATTTCATTGTGCTTGACATTGATTGCAATCCTACATGCCGCATTATTCTTGGTAGACCTTTCATAAGGACTATCGGTGCTATCATCGATATGAAGGACGGGAATATTAGATTTCAATTTCCTTTAAGGAAGGGCATGGAACACTTTCCTAGAAAGAAAATAAGATTGCCTTATGAATCCATGATGAGGGCCACTTATGGTTTGAGCACCAAAGACGACGATACGTGATTCTATCGCTTTTATGCCTAGCTAAGGGCGTTAAACAATAGCGCTTGTTGGGAGGCAACCCAATGAATTTATCTTTTTCTTTCTGTTTTGTTGCGTCCACACTTTCATAATTCTGTTGTGATTGTGTTTTTTGTGTTTCTTTTTTTGTTTGAGCCAAGCAAAGCCTTTATGACTAGTCTTGGTAATGGTTGTTTGATCCTCCTGGAAAAAGAAAGAAACTTTTTGCTCACGAGATGATTTTTCATTTTTATTCAGAAAGAGCTTTTGAGTTGATTCTTTTTTATGCTGATTGATATGCTTTTTTCCCAGGCCGTCGTAATTTTTCAAATGTTTTGAGTTAACAGAAGTATACGAAGTATACAGATTGCTACAGACTGGTCTGTTTTTGAGAGATTCTGTTTTTTGTTAAGTTGGTTGCTTGTTTTGATGAAACTATGGTTAGTATCGGGTGGTACTAGCCATGGAAAAGTGAGAATACAGTAGCCCATCATCAATATAGATGGAATTCAAGTTTCCTACATGTAACGACTAAGATGCAGTCCTTTCCGATCTGGGGATCGAGTCCCCGAATTGGAAAGGAGCGCATCTAAGCGTCTCGCAAACAAGGTATCATGGCACATACATAATATCAACAGAATGACAATAAGGGGTTCAATTGCCATCTCATAAATATTAGAGTACATCACGCAGACAAACAAAGTAGTTCCGCTATGGACTACAAAACAAGGGAAATGGCTATGCTACCCTGCCTGCTGGCCCACGATCACGACCACGCCTCAATCTTCTGGGTAGTTCACGTACAGGCTGCGTGCCGTCGGGGTCACCTGTCTTTGGGGTACCTGAACCTGTTGGTGTTGTGAAGGAATCTGTGAGCCACGGGGACTCAGCAATCTATGACCTCGGTGCCAGAACTAGTCAAGTTATTAGGTTGGATAGGTGGAATATTTAGGTTGCAGGATCCTAAGCTTGATTTGGTGGCTAACTTACGTAGAACTTGTATGAAGGTGGTCTATACTAGTGGTCGATGATAGATGATCACTAAGTGATCCTGAACACCTACCTATGTCAATCATAACCCCACCGTGTTTCCGATCGAAGAGAGATCTTCGAGGGGACAGTAACGGTTACGCACACAGTTGACAATTTTATTAGCTTATGTTTAAGTTATCTATTACCGGATGTTAACAAAATATTCCAAGTTGCCACATAACCGCGGGCACGACTTTCCGAAAGATTAAACCCTGCAGGGGTGCTCCAACTAGTCCATCACAAACGTACACATGCCGCAAAGTAATCCTCTATCACGAATCTCGTGATCTCGTCGGATTCCTTAGAGGAAAACCTCAACTCTGGGGAGAACCAAAGCTTCACCGGGATTCCTATACGCAAGATATATCGGTAAGGTAAGACAAGACTAGCAGGACCTCCCGACGTGTCGACGACCCTGATAAGAGCCGCGTATCTCAGTCTCAGGACATGCCGGATGAGCGATCGTTACCACGCCAAAACACCGAGTTGCCCCGGGGAGCGTAATAAGCTGCTCTGGGTTCGACCAACACTCATGAGGAGCACTGGCCCAGGTTGTTGATTAAATTCCTCGGGGTAGCTATTCCCTATGCAGATTATTATTGAATGATTAGCAGATTAAAACCAATGTTGGGTCCTACCGGACAAGTCTTAACAATACGCGATTTATCGAGGGGGTCCACATAACAACCCCGAACGTGTTAGGAGCGATCAATATGGAATCAAACACCGGTAGCCGGTAACTATGGCGGCAATAACGGAACAAAGCACCCGGCAAAAGGCTAGGCCTTCTGTTATTTACCAAGTATATAGGTGCATTAATTAAATAATAGAATTTAAGATAATGATAACAATCTCATGTTATCACATGAGGCAAAGCACCTGCATCTAGCAACGCTAACATTAGTAGCTGAGCAAGCCTACTTAGCCATTCAAGTTCGCTAGGAAGGGATAAGTGTTTGGGTTTCATGGCATTTCTGGAGGCAATATTTCATTGGTAGGCAGCAAGCATATGACAAGGAAACATAATCTAGCATAACAAGTCTAGAGATGGAATCAAGGTCATATCATCTTGCCTGTGATATCCTCAGCTTGGAATGGTTCTTGTTCGTCCTGCACGTACTCTCCTGAATCCACGTACTCGTTCTCCGATCCCGGTGCTACCCAACATAAGAATAACATCCAATGAACAACAGCACCTCAAGATGCAACAAGCACATGATGCATGAGATGAATATGAGCATGCATCACTATTTCTATCACTAGCATAAGCATAAAGAGTACATACATGTTCCTGGACAGAACTGCATCCTAATCTATTTTTACATGCATGAGAATGACATGATCAGATGTGTCTCGTGAAAACGATGCAAAAGCATATAAAGAACATAACAAACGGAGCTACGGATCAACGGGAATCAACGAAACAAGATATGAAGCCCTACGTGTCAAATTCATCACCAAACTCTCAAATGGCACAACTCTGGTATTTCCAGGTTGCCAAGACATAAAACAAACCATCATGGATGGGGTGGAGGAAATAAGAACACCACATCATCAACTAAGCACTCACAAACATCAAAATGGCAAAACTACACAATCTGCCATAAACTGCATCGTAGCACTTTGTGAGCTACATGCTAAGCATCTATAGCCACCCAATTATGACAAATAATATATATGGCTGTAGCTATCCAAGAGTACTACGAGCACAAGCAAGAATCACACACAAAGGAATTAAACACAGAAAGTTACAAGGCTGTAAACTTGCCCAAAAATATCAGATTTCAGGGACTTAGTGAAAATTCCAGATTCTCACTATCTGTCTATGCTCTGAAGCATTTTGACAGCAGCCAAAACAATATCTACATGACTCCAAATGGAATGAAATTTTACAAGGAGCTAGACAAACATATCATCTCCAACTTTCCAGTTGAAAGCTAAGGCTAGATCACAACACCTTGACCTGCATAACCTCATCAACAGGAGAAGCAAATATAAACAGGTTCTCAGACTTATTGAAAATCTCAGATTTTCACTAATCTGAAATTTCAGCCACATGCCCCCTTTGTCTAGGCACAACTTGCACACACGATACCCTAAGAGAGAAATGACACCAATGTGATGTAGAGATGATCCCCTACTACTGCCATACAAGATATCATGCCCTTGGGCTCATCCCACACCATGGAAACAAAGAACAAACTTAGAACAAATCTGAATATGTCATCTACAAAAAGTGTCCCAATGGCAAAACTAAGTTCACCAATGGATTCCTTGGGAGATTCTACCCCAAAATCATATATAATATGTATGCCCTTACTTGGAGCAAGTGACCACAAACTAGGAAGGAAGGAACTACAAGAAATCATACATAGTGAATAGTGCAACATTTCATGTGCATTTCACTAGATCAACTCCTACATGGATACTTGTTCATGTGCATAATGACAATAGTGACATGAGGGTTTTTACCCCATGTATGTGACATAGCACACCAACACCAAGCTCATCTACCAAACTATCCACACACCACAAGACATCATGCCCACTCACATATGGTCATGTGAAGGTGCATAGTGATTGCAAGGGTGGGGAAGTTCTACACACACACACACATCTACTCCACATCACCCACAACAACATCATGCTCTTGATCAACACAAACATTTAAGGCATCTACAAAATAACAAAACCAAGGAAGCATCATGCCACCTACACAAGCACACTACTTGGCCACAAGAGTTAAGCTCAAGTGTATGTGTAGCTCACTCACATCACAATATATGCCCACAAGATATACCACACAAGAGAACCACTATGCTACTAAATATATGCATCTACACCACACACTATATGCTAGCACCACCACACATACACATGCACAACATCATGTGCACACACACACACACCACCATGAACTATGTACACCAAATATGACAAGGTGTGTGGGGAGGGGGAACCCATCAACACACACACTCTCTTACTTGTGCACCAAGACACAAGTGCACTATAACCACCTACACTTGTAAAAATCACAAACTATCCATCTAACCCAATCTAGCAACACCTAAGGCAACATGCTGTAGAAGCTACAAAAGAATAAGTAACACTACCTACCTAGCACCACACAACAACTATGCAGCCAAGGGGTACAGTAACAGGAAGATACCACAGCAAAAATAAAATGGGGGAGGTGAGGATTCGAACCCTGTTCCCCCTGATACAACACACTGCTTCCTACCATCCTGCTACCGACCAAGTGCTTGACAGGATCAGGGATGCTATCAGGTTATCTACCATGCTGCGGCTAAGACACTGTGCCAACCAATAAATATGCAAAAAGGGGCGCTTTCGCGGGGGATCGAACCCTGGACCTAACCACAACAACATGCATACCTCAACCATTGTGATACGAAACAACTACTGACAAAGAAAGGATTTGAATCTAGGCGTACTAGCAACACTACCTTCACGTGACGATGCCGGGGCTGAACTACTGCTGCTGCTGCCCACGAAGGGAGCCACTACTTCTATCCATCGATGCACCACAAGGGGAAGGACCCCTGCTACGCCACACACAGTCACGAGCTCACCCAACCTACTGCACCACAGACAATATGCCCTGCTGCCGATCTGCTACAAATAGAGAAGCACGACAAGCACTACGGCGGATCCGAGCCGATCCAAGGAGGAAGAAGGAAGGGGGCGAGGCTCCTCACCTTAGGGAAGGAAGAGGGGAACCGAACGAAGGAGAAGCCGCTGGAGGGGAAGAAGAACGGTGCTGAAGACGTCCCTGAACCGCAGAACCGAACCAGAGGAAGAGCACCGGGGCCGAGGCGAAGATGAGGTCCTGGTCGTCGGTGAGGACGCTCCTCGACCTCACCGAGGACGAAAATGGGGCGCGGGCACCTTCCCCGTGCCCCTGGACATGGCCGCCGGCGCTGGTCGACGACGAGGGCGGCGATCGACGACGGGGACCTTCTCTGTTCCAAGCTACAGAGCTTACCAGGAGGGGGAAAGAGAGAAGGAGGGAGATGGCGGCAACGCTGGAGGAAGGAGAGGGAACCCTAGCTTCGGGGGGAGGGCTCCAGCACTTAAATCATCTCGGGGGACGCGCTTGAGCCGCTGGATTGGAGCCATGGGGAATCGGTGGAGGAAGAGAGGTCGTACAGTGGATGACGTCGAGAGGAGGAAGAGAGGGTCGCGAAGCAGGCTCCTGGTCATGAAGGGGTATGAGCTAGGGAGAGACTTGGGCTGTGATTCCGTGACAGCACACCTTCCCCTGCAACGGCACCAGAAGAATGCTGCTAGCACTCTCCGGCAATCGAAACTAGAAGGATGTTTTTGACGGCCCACCAGCGCGTGGGATCGCAGCAGTTTTCGAGGGTAGAGTATTCGACCCAAATTTGTTGGTTAGCCAGACAGGAGGTGAGAGGATACTCTCGAGTATTAGCAGCTAAATGTGTCAGATTCAACCACACCTGGAAGATTAGTATCTGCAAGCAAAGTAGTAACAACAAAGTAGTATGATAACAACGCTGTCAGAAACGATCTGTTGATGGCAGACTATTCCGAACGATTGTATCAATGGCGCAAAGTTGCCCGTTGACGGAAATTGTCTTTTCCCGTCAATGTCGAGCGAAAAAGTATTATAGCAGGTAGCAGCAGTGTAACGAGTAATAGCAGTGGCAAGGAACAATAGTAGTGACAGCAGTAGCAAGTAGCAACAGTAGCAAGCGACAGTAGTAGCACCAATAGCAGCAGAGCAAGACAGGTAACAGCAGCAGAGCAAGACAAGTAACAACAGCAGTAGGACAAACTCGTAGGCAATGGGTCGGTGATTTGTTTGGATGATATTCATCATGCAACAGTTATAACACGGAGAGATATGTGGCTAGCTCCCGTTCGTCCATGTGATGTAGGCATGCATTCCGTGTGTCATCATACGTGCTTAGGGAAAAGAACTTGCATGACATCTATTGTCCATCCCTCCTGTGGCAGCGGGGTACAAAAGGAAAGTATGGGATATTAAGGTTCTCCTTTTAATAAAGAACCGGACCAACGCATTAGCACTTGGTGAACACATGAACTCCTCAAACTATGGTCATCACCGGGCGTGGTTTCGGTTATTGTCAGGATTGCCGGATCATAACACATAGTAGGTAACTACAACTTGCAAGATCGGATCTAAAACACACATATATTGGTGACAACATAATAATTTCAGATCTGAAATCATGGCACTCGGGCCGTAGTGACAAGCATTAAGCATGGCAAAGTAGTAGCAACATCAATCTCAGAACATAGTGGATACTAGGGATCAATCCCCATCAAAACTAACTCGATTACATGATAGATCTCATCCTACTCATCACCGCCCAGCGAGCCTACGAATAGATCACTCATGAACGAGGAAGAGCTTCATGGAATTGGAGAGGAAAGAAGGTTGATGATGATGATGGCGACGATTTCCCCTCTCCGGAGCCCAAAACAGACTCCAGATCTGCCCTCCAGATGAAGAACAGGTTGTGGCGGCGCCTCCGTATCGCAAACGCGACGAAATCATCTCTCTTTATTTTTTCTGGGACGAAAGTGAACTTATAGAGCTGAGATTGGGGGCGGCAGAGCCGTGTGGGCCCCACAAGCTTGCCCACCGCCACCAGGGGGGTGGCGGTGGCAGGGCTTGTGGCCCACTGGCCCACCCCCTCAGGTGGATCTTTGCACAGTATTTTTCATATTTTCCAAAAATGTTCCCCGTAAATTTTCAGGACGTTCTGAGAACTTTGATTTCTGCACAAAAATAACACCAAGGCAATTCTGCTGAAAACAACGTCAGTCCAGGTTAGTTCCATTCAAATCATGCAAATTAGAGTCCAAAACAAGGGCAAAAGAGTTTGGAAAAGTAGATAAGATGGAGACGTATCAACTCCCCCAAGCATAAAACCTTGCTTGTCCTCAAGCAACTCAGTTGACAAACTGAGAGAGAAAGAAAAACTTTGAGAAACTCTGTTTGATCTTGTTGTTGCAACTATGTCTAACTCATAACCAGAATTTCAGCAAGATCACAAGTTAACCACATAAGCAAGTGACACAGAGGTCTCACGGTAAACTAATATCAATGGCATAATCAGCTAACGAGCAAATAATAATGAGTTTCAAATACCAACACTTCAATCAAAACAAGCATGAAGCAATATGAATAGGTGGTATCTCGCTAGCTCTTTCTGTGACCGCAAAACATAAATGCAGAGCACTTTCAAAGATCAAGGGCTGACTAAACATTGTAATTCATAGCAACGAAGATCCAGTCATAGTCATACTCAATATCAATCAAAAGCAAAGCATAAAAATGACAGAGGTGCTCTCTAACTAAAGCTTATATAAGAGGAGGATGACTCAACAAGAAAAATAAATAGACATGCCCTTCACTGAGGGAAGCACTGATTTGCAGAGGTGACAGAGCTCAAGCTTTGAAAATAGAGATAATAATTTTGGGTGGCATGCTTTCATTGTCAACGCAATGACCAGGAGTTCTCAATATCTTCCATGCTACTCATGCTATAGGCGGTTCCCAAACAGAAAAGTAAAGTTTTAACTCCCCCACCACCAATCAATCACACTCCACGGCTAGCCGAATCCTCGGGTACCGTCCATACTAACATCAGTATGGGGGGAGTCTTGTTTTATAGTTATGTTTTTGGATTTAAGCGTGGAACTGGGCATTCCAATTACCGGCCCCTTTCTCGTGAATGACAGTGAATAAACACATTTCAAGGATAACACTCCTAGCATGGAAGATACCAATAGCCCCCTCTCACCACATGAGCGGTTCGGGCATGCAAAACAGATTATTTCTTGAAGGTTTAGAGAATGGCACATGCAAATTTACTTGGAACGACAGGTAGATACCGCAAATAGGTAGGTATGGTGGACTATCATGGAAAAACTTTTGGGTTTATGGAAGTGGATGCACAAGCAGTATTCCGCTTAGTACAAGTGAAGGCTAGCAAAAGACTGGGAAGCGACCAACTAGAGAGCGACAACAGTCATCAAGATGCAATGAGTTTGACTAACATTGAATGCAAGCATGAACATGATATAACTCACCATGAACACGAACATCATAGAGGCTATGTTGATTTTGTTTCAACTACATGCATGAACATGCACCAAGTCAAGCCACTTGAATCATTCAAAGGAGAATACCATCCTATCATACTACATCATAGTCATCTCAAAATCTATGTTGGCATTCAAGACAAACCATTATAAGCTCTCAGCTAAATAAGCATGGCATCAGAAACTATGATCTCTAAGTTGTCATTGCAAACATGGTTCTCTCACAACAAAGCTGAATCTGGATCGAAAAGCTAGTCATATTTACAAAAACAAAATAGATAGAGTTCATACCATCTTTTCAGTCTCAGTCACTTCATCATATATCATCATTATTGCCTTTCACTTGCACGATCGAACGATGCGAACAATAATAAGAGTGCTCGTGCATTGGACTAAGCTGAATCTGGAGGCAAACACAAAGGAGAAGACAGAGTAATATGGCTCTTTGAAAGCTGAACAGGTATGCATGCAAGAGCCACTAAACATTGTAACAAATATCTTCTACCTTGACCCAAAGAAAAAAAAATTACACGGGAAAGCTCCCAAGAAGCAAAAGAAGAAAGAAAAATATTTTTGGGTTTTCTCAAAAGGAAACAAAACAAGAAAACGAAAATAAACTAGCATGGATAATACAATGGCAAAGTGTGAACACCGGCTAACAAAGTGAAAGCATAAGCATGAATGTAAAGTCGGTGAGAACACGTACTCCCCCAAGCTTAGGCTTTTGGCCAGCTTGGTCTACTCCCATGGTGGGAAATAACCAGCTCCAGGATACTCCGGAGCAGACTGTGGATGCCACTGCTGTGTGAGCTCCTCTGGCTCTCACTGATAAACTGGCGTCTGGTACTCGACTGGCGGCTCGGGCACGGGCGCCTGTGGTTGGGCCAAGCCCCAATATGCGTAGATGTCCGAGGGTATAATAGTGTACCTGCTTGCATGAAGATCGAACAAAGAAGGAGCAGGCAAAGTAATAGCCTCTCGAGTACCCTGACTAAATACCAGGTTATAAATCTTCCGTCTACTAGCATCTCTATCCAGAAAATCATGGCGAACCATGCTGTCATAATCCAGATATTTCTCAGGGATAAGCATCTCTCCTTCCTCTCCCAGTCTAATGGGTATCTCAAAGTTTCTGGCAAGACGGGTAGCATAGATACCTACATAGACGACACCCTTGGAACGGTTGGTGTTCAACCGCTGGGCTACTATAACACCTAGGTTATAAGTCTTATCGTTATAAAGGCCTTCGCGGAAAACCGCAAGGTCTGGAGAACTAAGTGATCCAGCCTCCCCTCAGACAATCAAACATTTTCCCACAAATAGTGAGAACTACCGAAGCACAGGAAAATGTATGCTAGCAATTCTAGCGCGAGACACTCCTCTCTCCTCTCCAACAGCAATAGTACCAATGAAATCCTCCAAGTCCCGTGGACGAGGGTCACGGATATCCCCAACATAAGGTAATTTGCATACATTGCAAAAATCCTGTAGCGTCATGCACTGGGGGACATCGTATATCATGAACTCAACCATGGGAGGATTCTTTCTCGGATAAAAGTTGAAGCTTTGAACAAAAATATTGGTGAGGAGGAGATATTGTGAGCACTTATCTTCAACGAACGCAGTAAGACCTGCGTTCTCCACCAAGTAATAAAATTCTTCATAAAGCCCAGCGGCGCACAAAAAATCATCACTTGGCCACTCGCACGCTCGAACTTTTGTGACTCGAGGGACTACGTACTTGGGGTGGTTCTTCTCATCCTCCTTGGGGTTACGGCTTGAAGAGCCTCTCAAGAACCTCCTCATCTTTTCCTTTTTCTAGCTCTGAATTTTTTTGAAATTTTTAGAGACTTCGAAAGAAAAGTGAGTAAAGATTAACCCAACTTGTAGCAACCACTCCTACTAGTGCCTAGAGACCGTATCACGTGCTAAAACTACTTGGGACCAGCTAAAATCAACATTTCTAGCTCAAGAACAGGGTCACCAAGGTAGCAAGAATACGCGAAAGATAAGGCACTAGATCAAAAACTAATTGGACCAATGGAGGAGTCACTTACCAAGGAGTAATTTCCCCAAAACGGTTCGGAGAATGGTGCTTTGAGAAAGGAGATCGAAAATCACAGCCAAATGAGCAAGAACACGGGTTTGAGCTGCGAAACCATTTTTTCTGGAGGTGGAAGAAGGGGCTGGGAGCTGGAATGAATGGAGGGGGTCCCTGTGGGCCCCACAAGATTGCTAGCTGCCACCAGGGGGGTGGCGGTGGTAGGGCTTGTGGCCCACTGGTCTAGCCCCCAGGCCAGCTCTCAGGCCCAGTAATTTTCAAATAATCCAGAAAAAATCGTACTAAATTTTCAGGACCATCGGAGAACTTCTATTTTCGAGGTATTTTTCTCCGGGACACTAAAACAGAAAATAGGAAAAACTAAACTAAATCTATCATTTTTCTTCCAAGCAACAGAAAATGAAAGATCAAAACAGAGGTATGTGACTCTTTGATTCATCCATTTCATGGTCATCGAAAGAAATCCGTCAATGGGGTTGATCAAGTCCTCATGAAAAAACCTTCTCGAATCGCAAGAGAGAACAGAGAATTTTCGAGTAGCCACTAAGTCACCTCAATGGGGATATGTATCTCCCCAACAAGCAAATCATACTTCATCTTGACACGAGGAATAGGGCATTCAAAGCTCCCAATAAGAATCGATGAAGTCTTTTCGATAGCATTGATGCAATGTACTTGATATCGTTTCTTCAGAAAGTGCACTGTGTGCTCCTTACCGTTGACATGGAAAGTGACATTGGCTTTGTTGCAATCTATAACAGCCCGTGCAGTCTTTAAAAAGGGTCTTCCGAGGATGACAGCCTTGGCATCGTCCTCGGGAATATCCAAGATAACAAAGTCTGTTAAGATAGTGGTGTTAGCAACCACAACAGGCACATCCTTGCAAATGCCGACAGGGAAAGCAGTTGATTTGTTGGCCATTTGCAGAGAAATTTCAGTGGGTGTCAACTTATCCAACTCAAGTCTATGATAAAGAGAGAGCGGCATAACACTAACACCGGCTCCAAGGTCACATAAGGCAGTTCTTATGTAGTTTCCTTTAATGGAGCAAGGTATAGTGGGCACTCCGGGATCACCAAGTTTCTTAGGAGTTCCACCTTTGAAAGTGTAGTTGGCAAGCATGGTGGAGATCTCAAGATCTGGTGTCTTCCATTTATTAGTCACGATATCTTTCATGTACTTGGCATACGGAAACATCTTGAGCATATCAGTTAACCGCATCTGCACAAAGATGGGTCTTATCATCTCAACGAAGCGCTCAAAATCCTCATCATCCTTTTTCTTGGATGGCTTAGGAGGAAAGGGCATAGATCTCTGAACCCATGGCTCCCTTTCTTTACCATGCTTCCTAGCAGTGAAGTCATTCTTATCGTATCTCTTAGGTTGTGGGTTATCAGGATTAACCGTAGGTTCAATCTCCACATCCTCATCATTGCTAGGTTGAGCATTATTATGAACATCACTGTCCATATTGTCACCAGGTTCATGTTCATCACCAGATTGTGTTTCTGCATCAGACGCAGAAATATCATTAGGTTCTTCAGGTGTGATAGTATTTGGTGAACTCGCATGTAGGTTTCGATCATCCTTCTTCTTCTCCTTAGGATGACTGGGTGTATCAGCATTAATTCCTTGAGAATCTTGATCAATTCTCTTAGGATTGAATTTGAACTCGCCGGAGAAGGGGAAAGTCATTTTATTCCCTCTCATTCAAAAGTTTTTGAAAAGTTTCATATTTCACACAAGTTTCGATCAGTCAAGCAAACAAACAAACAATCTAATAATTATTTTAACATTCCAAAATTTGGGATGTTACAAATCTACCACACTTAAAATGAATCTCGTCCTCGAGATTCGAAGAGGCTAGAGAGAAAGGTTAGGGTTTGGGGGTCTTCTAGCAATCCAATCTCTTGCAAAGTGGGATGCTACCACACTTAAAATGAGAGGTACTGGTCCCTGAAGATTTTAACAATCCTCTGAGGTTTTGGCATCTGACTCCTCAGAGTCTTCATATCTTCCGTTATATTCATAACGTCTCCATCAAAACGAGGGCTCTTCCGTTGATATAAGCTTCTTCCGTTACTGGGTCTTCTTAACTGACAGTCTCGTGGTCAGTTCTAAATAACATATCGATGGTCCTCATGGTGGTCTATCATTTGTGGTTATCCTGTAGAGAGAGGGGTCTTGGTTTCATTCTCACCGTAAAATTTCCTACGCGTGACAACAAATGCCATGTACTTGGGGTTTTCCTTGTACCACTCTAAGGCTTAAACAAAAGCTTCAAAGAACGTCGTCTCTCTATATGGGTAAGTCTCTCAGATTTGCCATTCCGAATAGCAAGATAAATGATAAGAGTAAGTCGTCATGGTGATCAATCCATTCCGCACCCAAATCATTTCTCTGTATAAGGTTTAGCGAATCTCGCATTCTAATACTTGGACATCCTCATAAGCGTTGCAGAATTTCTCTTGTCCACGAACGAAGTTCGGATAATCCATTGGTTCTGCAAGCTGAATGAAACATCTATCGTATCTTCACAACTCTCAGGTTTTCGTATGCTCCTAAGGAAATGTTTGTTGATCCATCATAGCTTCTTCCATAAATCATATTCATTTCATAATCAATCCTTTATTACATCCTTGCTTTCTTCAAAATTCCAACTCAAAAGTAATTTATTACAAATGCTGCCATCCACATTGTTCGGTATGGTCGAGCATTTCTGCCAACATTATTCATCTATCTCTCTTGGAGATATTTTAGTTCCACTCGAACTTTCCGAGGTGCTCCTTGAAATCATCCATCTTTTGCTTCATCATGGTGGTCATGAGCTTCATCTCCATCATCTCCGCACGTACCTCACTCAGGTATTCCTGGGTATGACGGAGTCTTGCTTCAAGTATTTCTCCAATCTGACGTATGACTTCCATGGCAGCTTCACGAACAGCATCAAAGAAGGTTGCTCGTGGTACACGTGAAATGAAAAAGTATTGCCCCATAGTCTTTGGACAAACTCATTTCACATGGTGGAGGTGTACTTCCACATACCAAAGTTCCACTCCACTTTCCATGAATGGGTAGCCTTTGTAGACTGCATCCCCTTCAAGATGAATGTGCTTCATCATGTCCTTCAGGATTTTCGGGTAATCATGACCACTGGTCAGGGTCATGATCATTTCTGGGCCCTTGAGGAATGACTCGTAGAGAGTTGCCATCTGCAGGTGTCAGTAAATAGGTACTCAGAGGAATGTATATGTCTCCATGGAAATCATGGTACACTCCTACTCAATGGATCCTGTGGGTTTACCGATTACTACCACACTTAAAATGGATTATACTCATGCCTGCATAGACCATATTTTCTCATATCCTCATAATGTTCAGAGATCTTTGCTCGTAGAGAAACAACACATACATTTTCAACATAGGCAATCATGAGACAATAAATTCCATTTATTCATGATGTTATTACAATCTCAGGGACTTCTGTTACAAAAATTTCACTCCATGATCTCAATGAAAAACAAGAGTGCTTCGGATCACACTTATTGCCCTGGTCAAAACTTAACTACTCCATTCTAGCTTTCTTCCTTTGCGGACAATCGCTAGCAAAATGTCCTGCTTCCTTGCAACGAAAGCAAATGAGTTCTAACAAGTCTCGAGGCTTCTTAGCTTTTGCTTTTGCGCCTTGGATTTCCGGCTTCCTTCCTGAGCACATGTATTTGTGGTGGCCAAATTCCATACACTTGTAACATCTGACATGACTCAGGTCTATATCTGCAGAGATTTGGCTCTTCCGAGGGTACGTTTTCTTCTTTCTGGACTCCTTCATTTTGGCCAGTTCTTCTATTTCAAGTGGATCAAACTCCACTTCTTCCGTCGGGAAGTTTCCCAGATACTCTTGGCTTCTCTTCGTGCAATCCTGTGAATAATGTCCTTCTTCTCCACATGAGTAGCATGCATTGGAGAAAAATCTGGTCAGACCTTGTCCATCAGGGTCTTCAATATTTTCGTTCATCACCGGTCCGTCTAGAATCTTCTTCTTGAGGGTTTCCGTCACTGCATCTTTCTGCTGCTTAACAACTTGTTGCACCTTGGGGTAAATGTGACACTGAGATGGGTAGTGGGTGGTCCCTTCACACAAGAAACAAGTCACCTGACTACTAGGGCACTCCTCAGCTGGGTGATTTTCTTCACAATGAGTGCATCCATCCTTGTGTTCTTCCTGGGTGTGTCCTATTTCTCCACAGATCTTGCATGCACAAGTCTTCTCCTTCGGATTATCATAGCACTTCTGAATAAGATGAGATCTTAACAAAGTCTTCTTGAATTCGTCCCAAGTTTCTGCTCCACTAAATCCTTGTATGGCATGGTGCATTTTCCACCACATAGCAGCACTTTGGGTAAATTACTGGAGAACACGTTCCACTTCATACTTCCTTGAGATCAAGTTACTCCCGAAGTGGTTCTCCATGTTCTGAATCCATATTTCAGCTTCCAGTTGGGTCATTGGTCCAGAGACTACAAGTCCAGCTTCATACTCCATCTGGTAGGGTTGAGGTTTTGGGGATGAGACGAGTAAGAGAGGGAGGGAGATACACACAATACAAACAATATTTTTTTGAGATAGGTTTTATTTGTGGCCGTCGGAAAACACACACCAATGACGGCTCACAAATCATCGTAACTAACGTGGGTATATAACAGGGGTTTGGACTTCTAATGGTCATATAAATATTCGAACGCTTCAGGGTCTTCGAATTCTTCGGGTCTTGAGAGTCTTCAATTGGTGCAGCTTCAATTCTTCAATGCATGATGAAATCCTCTTTACTTTGAAGTGGGACTCAGTTGATCCTCCATGTCGTCTAACGGGTAAGGGCATTGTCTAACTATTGGAGGTGAGAGAGAACGTTCGATGAAATCAGAAGAGATGAGAAGTAAAAGGTGTTGTTGAAAATAAAATTTTTGAGAGATCCTTTCCTAAGAAATTTCCAGTTTCTAGGGTCACGTCCTACAGTCAACATGTGCTCTGATACCATTTCTGTAGCGACCCGACTCAAGACGAGTCAAGCCTCTGTGTTTCTGTGCCATCCCTGGATTAGTATGCTGGCACACACAGTACATCAATGTATATATCAAAGTGCAATCACATGTAAATAGCATAAAACTGATATATACCTTAATTATCTCAGCGGAAGCGGTCAAGGGAGTGGAGTCCCAATAAACACCAACGGCAAGTTGAGTGTAGACCGTAACCCTGAATCGTACTCTTACTCGTCGAAGAAAAATATCTGCAACATAAGACGTTACAGCCGTGTAGGTCAGCATATTGAATATGCCGGCAAGTCACATAAGAGAGGGATGAAAAGTAATCATCTATACTATATGCATATATGACAGGTGGGGCTATAAGTTTTTAGCGAAAAGCCAGTTTTCTCCTACAACAAGAGGGGCTAAAAGCCAAATGTTACTACATTGTTGGTTGTTAACGAGATGGTTCCGCCAACCAGTTCTCGTACCCGAGTTGTCAATAATTACCCTCATCAAATATATTAAATGGTGTTGAGAAATCCAGATAACTTCAGTTCCTTTGGCTCAAGTTGTCCATGACCATGGACACGGCTAATCGATTAGGTTTGAGTACTCTGCAGAGTTTTGCACACGTTCCCCACAAGATTTGATCGCCTCCGTGTATGTCCTCGCACTTCAGGGTGTTTGAAGACCGGATGATCAAAACATGGTCTTTCAACGGGTCCCTCTGAATCCCTGTCGGTGCCCATCCATTCCTACCGTTCTTCTATATCTGCTAGCACCGCCTGTCCAGAGTCGCCGCGTTGTCCAACCAAGCCAGAGCCCATAATGACTTGTGGCTGTGCAGGTAAGCCTTGGGTCTTGAAAATATCCGTCCGTCTCTTTGAGCCTGGGTGAAGCTTTCCGCAGGATGTCATGGCCGTCCCCGGCATCCCGGGTCATCCACTGGTTTCTCCAGGGAGCCGATCAACCGTCCTTCACCCAGAGTTGCATTGCGTCCTAGGTCTTAAAAAGTCTTGTCTTAACCGGTCTTGATTATTTAATCAACCTCGCATCACTCGTGTTATGCACTCAACCGAAATCCCGTCTACTCAAGCATAGCAATATGAAATTTGTCGTCCCGGGGCCAAGTATCGGGGTTGTTGTGTGCCTACCACATGATACTACAATCTATACTAAAATTTCCAAGTACCTACTCAACATGCAATTGGGCATAGGATGGTAGAACTACGATGCATAAAACATAGGTGATAGTATGATCAAAGTGACTTGCCTGGTGATGTTGATGAAGAAGAATTATCGTTCTCGAGAAATAACTTGATAGACTACTCGTCACTCTCCGATGAAATCTACATAACAAACATATCATTCACATAAGAACTCATACTAGCAATCATTCTAACAATCAAAACAAAAGAGAGAGGGAAAAAGGAATTTGAAGGAAATTTCAAATAAGACTAGGGAGTCTTCTACTACATCAAACACTAAATAGTTTTCGTCCAACGGAAAATAATAACAGGGAACTAAGATATAAATTTAACTAAGATAGAATAAAGTATTTTTTTCACAAAACTTTTTCAAAGTATTTCCAAACGGGATTTGAAACAGTGGAGAAACCAATTGCAAGTTACTAAGGAACTAGAATTGATTTCATGATAACAAATAAAAATAAAATAAAAACTTGTTGCAAAACTACTGTTAACTAACAGAAACTAAACATAATCTTTTTGAAATAATAAAGAAAATAATTTAAAAGCAATTATAGAAAAGGAATTAGTCATAATCCTAAAAGAGGTGAAACACAAATTGTTTCACAAGAAACCATAAGCTAAAATACTCAAACAAATCTGAAATTTTTACCACTCATAAATAAGATCACTAGTGATCAATAACAAAAGGAATCAAATTAAAAGCTATTTTTAAACTCCTGGAATAAGCAAAACAAGGTTTAAACTAAATTTGATCTAATTCAAATTTGAAAATTATATGTTTTTAAAAACTACAGAAAAATTGGGATCTACTGGAAAAAGAATCAACCTCATTGGAGTTGTGGATCAAAAGTTATGGGCTAAACAAAATTGGAACTAATTCTGTCACAGATTTAAAACAGAAAACAAAATCTGATGACGTGGCACGATCTGATTGGCCGTATCCATGCGCTCCTAAAACTAACTAACGAATGGCCCCTATGTAGGAAAAACGATTCGGTTCACTTAACTGGTGGACCGGTTCTTTAAGAAAACCGAAAGGGTATGCCCCTTGTAATCTACACCGTAGATCTTGATCTAATAGGCAAACCAAAAAGAAAAAAAAACAGGATGAGGAGAAGGAGACTTACCGTGACTGGCAGGGGCTGGAGGCCTTCTCCGGCGAGGGGGGGCAACTCAGGCGGGGTGGGGTCACCGGCGAGGGGTGCGGGTGGCGTAGGGGAGTGGCGGCGAGGCTCCAGGGGGAGGCGAGGGGGAGATGGAGAGGGGTGCAGGGGGGGGGCGACGGGAGGAGCAGGGGCTTCCTGGTCGGGGCGATGTGGAGGAGGCTGCAGCTCCGACGAGGCTACAGGGCGAGGGGGTGCGGTGGAGCGGTGGTGGGGAGGTGGCGGCGAGGTGGGGAGGGCTCGGCAGGGAGGGGAGGGACCTGCAGGGGGGGTGACGGGGTGTAGCTCCTACAGAGCTCAGTTATGGCAGGGAAGGTGGAGATGGTGGCGAGATGGCTACGGGCAGGGAGAAGAGGATTTCTCTAGGGGAATGGAAAGAGGAGAGATGGGGCGTTCTTATAGTGGTGACGGGAGGCGCCGGGAGGAAGTATAGCTCGCGAATCCCGGAGGTGAGGATTTCTCTGTCCATGGCTAAGGAAGGTCCTGTGCACGTGAGGAAGGAGATAGAGGAAGAAGAAGATCCTGTTGGGCCAGTTTTTTTGGAAAGGTCTTAATGGGCCACCGTTTATTTCCATTTAAACACGATTTCTTTCCTTTTTCAAAACTAGGAAACTAAAACGATAAAAGGGAAATCAAATCAATTCGGAATATAGAGTTTCTATATACTAAAATTATCAGAAAAATAAAATCTAAATGATGGGCATTTTTCCACGGCAAAAATAAAAACTTTAAAAAAATGTTTTTCAAAAAATCCCCTAAAAGCTTTATTTATTTTTGCAATTAATTTCTCCATAAAACTCGGGTCTTCTTGGCTCAAAATATTTCAGAAATGCCTCACATTTTGGAGGGTCATTTTCCTCCGCTCTTTCTTGCGTGCAAAAATTTTGTCGGGGCATTTTATCGGGGAAGAAAAATTAAAGAAGCAAGGGCAAATATTTTGAAAGGATTCAAATGCAAACTCCATTCAAATTCCCATTAGTTGAAGAAGTCATGTTATCTTCTCTCATTGATTTTAAGATTGAATTTGAACTCGCCGGAGAAGGGGAAAGTCATTTTATTCCCTCTCATTCAAAAGTTTTTGAAAAGTTTCAAATTTCACACAAGTTTCGATCACTCAAGCAAACAAACAAACAATCTAATAATTATTTTAAAATTCCAAAATTTGGGATGTTACATATCATCTCTAGCAGTAGCATCATAAGCATCATCAAGCACATGCGACATATCAAGATTTCTAGTAGGAGGTGATGCCGCAAACTTACTCATAACTGAAGGTGAATCAAGTGCAGAGCTAGATGGCAATTCCTTACCTCCCCTCGTAGTTGAGGGCAAGACTTTGGTTTTCGAATCCTTCATATTCTTCATAGTGATCAGTAGATATAAATCCCAAGTGACTCAGAGAATATAGAAATACCTCCCCGGCAACGGCGCCAGAAAAATGCTGATTCCGTGACAGCAGACCTTCCCCGACAACGGCGCCAGAAAAATGCTGATTCCGTGACAGCAGACCTTCCCCTGCAACGGCACCAGAAGAATGCTGCTAGCACTCTCCGGCAATCGAAACTAGAAGAATGTTGTTGACATCCCACCAGCGCATGAGATCGCAGTAGTTTTCGAGGGTAGAGTATTCGACCCAAATTTGTTGGTTAGTGATTGTTCTGCTGTGTATCCCTTGCAACGGCGCCAGAAATACTTATGCTACCTCAAAAAGATCCCTGGCAACGGTGCCAGGAAGTAGTTGTGTCGACGGCACCAGGAATCCTTCAGCTACGGCTACGCCTTAAGGGACTTCCTAGGCAAGTATGCAAAGGATTTCCCCCGTGGCCTTGGAGCCTTGCGTTGGTGTTCCCTCGAAGCGGAAAGGGTGATGTAGCACAACGACGGTAAGTATTTCCCTCAGTTTGAGAACCAAGGTATCAATCCGGAGGAAGAGTATCTCAAGATCCTGCACAAACACGAAAGCTTGCACCCAACGCTATGAAGGGGTTGTAAATCCCTTATAGAATGTTTGCCAAGTGAGAACTGAAAGCAACAAAGTAACAAAGCAAAGTAAAAGCGGAGATGTACACGATGGATGTGAATAGACCCGGGGGCCGTAGTGTTTACTAGTGGCTTCTCTCATGAAAGCAAGTAGACGGTGGGTGAACAAATTACTGTCGAGAAATTGATAGAACTGTGCAGAGTCGTGACGATATCTATGCAATGATTATTTCTATAGGCATCACGTCCAAACAAGTAGACCCATACTTTCTGCATCTACTACTATTACTCCACACATCGACCGCTATCCAGCATGCATCTAGTGTATTAAGTCCAAAAGAACAGAGTAACGCCTTAAGCAAGATGACATGATGTAGAGGGATAATCTCAAACCAATGATAAAAAACCCATCTTTTTACCCTTGATGGCAACTGCTTGATGTGTGCCTTGCTGCCCCTACTGTCACTGGGAAAGGTCACGACATGGCAGAACTGAAAACCAAGCACTTCTCCCATTGCAAGAATCATAGATCTAGTTGGCCAAACAAAACCCAAGACTCGGAGAGACTTACAAGGATATCAAATCATGCATATAAGAAATCAGCAAAGACTCAAATATATATCATAGATAATCTGATCACAAGTCCACAATTCATCGGATCTCGACAAACACACCGCCAAAGAAGATTACATCGGATAGATCTCCATGAAGATCATGGAGAACTTTGTATTGAAGATCCAAGAGAGAGAATAAGCCATCTAGCTACTAACTACGGACCCGTAGGTCTGGAGTGAACTACTCACGAGTCATTGGAGGGGCGATGATGATGATGAAGAAGGCGTCCACCTCCAAAGTCCCCTCCGGCAGGGCGCTGGGAAGGGTCTCCAGATGAGATCTCGCGGAAACGGAAGCTTGCGGCGGCGGAAAAGTATTTTCGAGTCTCCCCCGATTTTTTGCGGAATATTTGGGAATATATAGGCGCAAGACCTAGGTCAGGGGGCGGCCAGGGAGGCCACAAGCCTGCCCACCGCCGCCTCCCCCTGGTGGCGGAGTGGGGGCTTGTGGGCTCCCTCGAGCCCACCTGGCTTGGCCCAAAAGCCCCCTGGACTTCTTCCGTTTGGGAAAAAATCATTTCGGGGTTTTTCTGCCGTTTGGACTCCGTTCCAAAATCAGATTTGAAAAGAGTCAAAAACATGGAAAAACAGGAACTGGCACTTGGCACTGAATCAATAAGTTAGTCCCAAAAAAGATATAAAAAGATACATAAAACATACAAAGAAGACAAGATAACAGAGTGAAACCATCAAAAATTATAGATACGTTTGAGACGTATAAAGCATCCCCAAGCTTAACTCCTGCTCGTCCTCGAGTAGGGAAGTGATACGAATGAATTTTTGATGCTTTCATGCTACCTAGCATAGGTGTCCTTTGTAATTCCTCTTATGTGACGTGAATGTTCAGATCCATTAGATTCAAAACAATAGTTTGCTATTGACGTGGAAACAATAATAATTCAAGCAAACTAGCAAAGTAATCATGAACTTTCAAAATAACAAGGCCAAAAGAAAGTTATCCCTACAAAAGCATATAGTCTGGCCATGCTCTATCATCATTGCACAACGAATTTAAATCATGTACAACCCCGGTATTGGCCAAGTAATTGTTTCACACCTTTACTTTCTCAAACATTTTCAACTCTCACGCAATACATGAGTGTGAGCCATGGTTATAGCACTATAGATGGTGTGGAATGTGGTGGGGGTTGCAAGATAAAAAGGAGAAGATAGTCACATTAACTAGGCATATCAATGAGCTGTGGAGATGCTCATCAATAGATATCAATGTGAATGAGTAGGGATTGCCATACAAATGATGCACTAGAGCTACAAGTATGTGAAAGCTCTTAAAGAAAACTAGTGGGTGTGCATCCAACTTGCTTGCTCACGAAGACCTAAGGCAATTTTGAGGAAGCCTATCATTGGAATATACAAGCCAAGTTATATAATGAAAATTTCCCACTAGCTATATGGTGGTGACAAAACGAGAGACTCTCAATCAAGAAGATCATGGTGCTCAATATGCACAAGTGTGGAAAAGGTGGTAGCATTGTCCCTTCTCTCTTTTTCTCTCATTTTTTTATTTTTTATTTATTTTGGTGGGCTCTTTAGCCTCTTTTTTATGGGCTTCTTTGGCCTCTTCTATTTCCTCACATGGGACAATGCTCCAATAATGATGATCATCACACTTTCAACTCAAAACTTAGAGCAATTATGACTCTATATGGAATGCCTTCGGTAGTGTACCGTGGCAATGATCTAGCATGGCATAGACATCAATGGAAACATCATGCTAGCTATCTTACGATCGTGCAAAGGTAATGTAGACGTGGTGGCACATATCATGGTGGTAGTTGCATGGCAATATATCTCGGAATGACTTTGAAAAAGCCATACTAGGTACGTATGGTGGCTGTTTTGAGGGAGGCTAGTGGTGGGTTTTGTGCACCGGCTACAGTTGCACGGCACTAAGAAGATAGTGATGGTGGAAGGTGAAAGTGCATCTAAACTATGGACTCAACATTAGTCATAAGAACTCATATACTTGTTGCAAAAGTTTTATTAGTAATCGAAACAAAGTATTCAACGCATACTCCTAGGGGGAGGGTTGGTAGGTATAAACCATCGCGCGATCCCGACCGCCACGCAAAGGATGACAATCAATATACTAATCATGCCCAGACTTCATCACATAGCGGTTCACCATACGTGCATGCTACGGGAATCACTAACTTCAACACAAGTATTTCTAGATCCACAACACCTTACTAGCATGACTTCAATATTACCATAACCACAACTCAAAACTAATTGAGATGAATCAAACTTCTCTAACTATTCAATGCACATGAAGGTGGAAGTTTTCGTATCCCTTTGGATAACTACCCCTTTTGAGACTAGTATCAAAGCATAGATCAACTACCAAGCCACGCACCGCTGCGCTCTAAAAGATAAAAGTGAAGCACATAGATAAAAAGTATCTAGCTCAAAAGATATAAGTGAACCACATGTGAGCTGAATTGTCTATCAAAATATATAAGTGAAGCTCGATAAAATCACGGTGTGTGCATGTGTTTCTCTATTGGTGTGCAGCAAGGATGATTGTGACACAAAAAAAAATAAAAGACTCCTACGATACAAGACGCTCCAAGCAAAAACACATAACATGTGGTGAATAAAAATATAGTCCCAAGTAACATTACCGATGGATTGAAGACGAGAGAGGGGATGCCTTCCCGGGGCTTCCCCAAGCTTAGGCTTTTACGGCATCCTTAAATCTCTTGGGGTGCCTTGGTCATCCCCAAGCTTGAGCTCTTGCCACTCTTTATCTTTTTGTCCATAGGAACTTCACCCAAAACTTGAAAACTTCACAACACGAAACTTAAACAGAAACTCGTGATAACATTAGTACAAGAAAGCAAACCACCACTTCCTTAGGTACTGTAGCAAACTCAAATTCTACTTGTGCTAATGTTGGGTTACTGTACTTTCAATCTTCCATGGCTAATACCCCCCGATACTATCCATAGTTTCATCAAAATAAGCAACCAACACAACAAAAACAAAATCTGTTAACAGCAGACCAGTCTGTAGCAATCTGTATGTTTCGTATACCTCCAGTACTTCAACAATTCTGAAAATTTACGACAGTCTGAATAATTTTTGTAGCAATCAGCAGCAAAATGAATCAACTCAAAAGCTCTTACAGAACAAAAATGAAAATTCTTTTCGTGAGCAGAAAGTTTCTGTCTTTCCCAGCATGACCAAACTATCATCCTCAAGACTAATCATAACGGTTTTGCTTGGCACAAACGCAAAAAGAAACACAAAAAACACAGTCATAACAGAATTATGAAAGTGTGGAAAACACAAAACAGAAAGAAAAATGATAGATTCGTTGGGTTTCCTCCCAACAAGCGCTTTTGTTTAACGCCCTTAGCTAGGCAAAAGTGATGGAATCACGTATAGTCATCTTTGGTGCTCAAACCATAGGTAGCCCTCATCATAGATTCGTAAGGCAATCTTATTTTATTTCTAGGAAAGTGCTCCATGCCCTTTTTTAAGGGAAATTGAAATCTAATATTCCCTTCCTTCATATCGATGAAAGCACCAATAGTCTTTAGGAAAGGTCTACCAAGAATAATGGGACATGAAGGATTGCAATCTATGTCAAGTACAATAAAATCCACGGGTACATAGTTCTTATTTGCAACAATAAGAACATCATCGATCCTCCCCATGGGCTTCTTGACAGTAGAATCCGCAAGATGCAAATTAAGAGAACACTCTTCAATCTCATGAAAACCAAGAATATCACATAAAGACTTTGGAATCGTGGAAACACTAGCACCCAAATCACACAAAGCATTGCACTCATAGTTTTTGATCTTGATTTTGATAGTAGGTTCCCACTCATCATGAAGTTTTGTAGGTATCGAGACTTCTAGTTCGAGCTTCTCTTCAAGAGATTTCATCATAGTATCTACGATATGCGCGGTAAAGGCTTTGCTTTGGCTATAAGCATGTGGAGAGTTTGCAATGGATTGCATCAAAGAAATGCATTCAAACAAGGAGAAATTATCATAATTGAATTCCTTGAAATCCAAAGTGGGAGTTTCATTACTACCCAAAATTTTGACTTCTTCTACTCCACTCTCCACACCTTTATCATCAAGATAGGTGGACTCCGAATCATTGGGGTGTTTTTCAACCAAAGTGGATTCATATCCAGCCCCTCCATAAGTAGGTTTGACACGCGAAAACAAAGATTCAAGAGGAGACACACCAAGAACTTTAAGATCTTCGTGATTTGCATCACCAGAACGCACCCTTTTAAACCATTCATGTCTAGCGCGAATTTGGGTGGTTCTTTCTTTGCTCTCATTCATGGAGATACGCATAGCTTTCAAAGTTTCATCCAAGTTGATATTGGGAGGAGCGCATCTAACTTTCAAATCATCAATATCAGAAGACATCCTATCAATGCTCTTAGCCAAATCGTCTATTTTGAGTAGTTTTTCCCCTATGGACGCATTGACAATCTTTTGAGAGTTGATGAACTCTTTGATATTACTCTCTAGATCATAGGGTAATTTTTTATGATTTCCATAAGTGTTGCCGTAGGAATTGCCATAATTGTTAGAGGAGTTACTAGGAAAAGGCCTAGGAACATAGTTTCCTCTAATAGCATTGTTGTTGCCAAAAATTTTCCTACCAACAAAATTCATGTCCAAACTAGCGTTGCTACTCTCAGTCAAAGAAGATAGTGGCATGTCATTAGGATCTACGGTAGCGTTTCTACTAGCAACCAAATTCATCAACTCGTCAATCTTAGCACTAAGCGAGTTAATTTCTTCTATCACGTGCACCTTTTTTTGCTAGCAGGCGACCTTTCAGTGTACCACTGAGAGTAGTTGGTCATGATATTGTCTAGGAGTTTTGTAGCGACTCCTAACGTGATTTCCATGAACGTTCCACCTGAGGCGGAGTCCAAGATATTGCGAGAAGCGAAATTCAAGCCAGCGTAAAAGATTTGTATAATCATCCACAAACTCAAGCCATGAGCGGGACAATTTCTAATCATAAGCTTCATCCTCTCCCAAGATTGTGCAACGTGTTCATGATCAAGTTGCTTGAAATTCATGATATTGTTACGTAAGGAGATGATCTTAGCCGACGGAAAATACTTGGATATGTAAGCATCTTTGCACCTATCCCAAGAATCGATACTATTTTCAGGCAAAGAAGAAAACCAAGTTTTTGCGTGATCTCGCAACGAGAAAGGAAAAAGTTTCAACTTAATCACGTCATTACCCACATCTATTTTCTTTTGCATATCGCAAAGCTCAATGAAGGTATTGAGATGGGATGCGACATCTTCACTAGGAAGGCCAGAGAATTGCTCTTTCATAACAAGATTCAGCAAAACTGCGTTGATTTCATACAATTCCGCACTAGTGGCGGGAGCAATCGGAGTACTAATAAAATCATTATTATTAGTGCTCGAGAAGTCGCAAAGTTTGGTGTTTTCAAACATGATGTCTTCAACAAACAAACAAGCACACAAGCAAGCAAGAAACTGGCAAAGGAAAACGGCAAGGGCAAGAGAAAACAACGAAGGAGAAAGGCGAATGAAAACGACAAATGTGAAGTGGGGGAGAGGAAAACGAGAGGCAACTCGCAACAAAAGTAAATACAAGATAAGAGTTTGTGAGACCTACTTGGATAGACCTTGATTTCTCCTCCCCCGCAACGACGCCAGAAATACTTCTGATTGTTCTGTTGTGTATCCCTTGCAACGGCTCCAGAATTACTTCTGCTACCTCAAAAAGATCCCCGACAACGGTGCTAGGAAGTAGTTGTGTCGACGGCACCAAGAATCCTTCAGCTACGGCTATGCCTTAAGGGACTTCCTAGGCAAGTATGCAAAGGATTTCCCCCGTGGCCTTGGAGCCTTGCGTTGGTGTTCCCTCGAAGCGGAAAGGGTGATGTAGCACAACGAGGGTAAGTATTTCCCTCAGTTTGAGAACCAAGGTATCAATCCGGCGGAAGAGTATCTCAAGATCCTGCACAAACACAAAAGCTTGCACCCAACACTATGAAGGGGTTGTCAATCCCTTATAGATTGTTTTCCAAGTGAGAACTAAAAGCAACAAAGTAACAAAGCAAAGTAAAAGCGGAGATGTACACGATGGATGTGAATAGACCCGGGGGGCGTAGTGTTTACTAGTGGCTTTTCTCATGAAAGCAAGTAGACGGTGGGTGAACAAATTACTATGGAGAAATTGATAGAACTGTGCAGAGTCGTGACGATATCTATGCAAAGATTATTTCTATAGGCATCACGTTCGAAACAAGTAGACCGATACTTTCTGCATCTACTACTATTACTCCACACGTTGACCGCTATCCAGCATGCATCTAGTGTATTAAGTCCAAAAGAACAGAGTAACGCCTTAAGCAAGATGACATGATGTAGAGGGATAATCTCAAACCAATGATAAAAACCCATCTTTTTACCCTTGATGGCAACTGCTTGATGTGTGCCTTGTTGCCCCTACTGTCACTGGGAAAGGTCACCACATGGCAGAACCCAAAACCAAGCACTTCTCCCATTGCAAGAATCATAGATCTAGTTGGCCAAACAAAACCCAAGACTCGGAGAGACTTACAAGGATATCAAATCATGCATATAAGAAATCAGCAAAGACTCAAATATATATCATAGATAATCTAATCACAAGTCTACAATTCATCGTATCTCGACGAACACACCGCCAAAGAAGATTACATCGGATAGATCTCCATGAAGATCATGGAGAACTTTGTATTGAAGATCCAAGAGAGAGAAGAAGCCATCTAGCTACTAACTACGGACCCGTAGGTCTGAAGTGAACTACTCACGAGTCATTGGAGGGGCGATCATGATGATGAAGAAGCCCTCCACCTCCAATGTCCCCTCCGGCAGGGCGCCGGGAAGGGTCTCCAGATGAGATCTTGCGGAAACGGAAGCTTGCGGCGGCGAAAAGTATTTTCGAGGCTCCCCCGATTTTTTGCGGAATATTTGGGAATATATAGGCGCAAGACCTAAGTCAGGGGGTGGCCAGGGAGGCCACAAGCCTGCCCACCGCTGCCTCCCCCTGGTGGCGGAGTGGGGGCTTGTGGGCTCCCTGGAGCCCACCTGGCTTAGCCCAAAAGCCCCCTGGACTTCTTCCGTTTGGGAAAAAATAATTTCGGGGTTTTTCTTCCGTTTGGACTCCGTTCCAAAATCAGATCTGAAAAGAGTCAAAAACACGGAAAACAGGAACTGGCACTTGGCACTGAATCAATAAGTTAGTCCCAAAAAAGATATAAAAAGATACATAAAACATACAAAGAAGACAAGATAACAACGTGAAACCATCAAAAATCATAGATACGTTTCAGACGTATCAGTTAGCCAGACAGGAGGTGAGAGGATACTCTCGAGTATTAGCAGCTGAATGTGTGAGATTCAACCACACCTGAAAGATTAGTATCTACAAGCAAAGTAGTAACAACAAAGTAGTATGATAACAACGGTGTCAGAAACGATCTGTTGACGGCAGACTATTCCTAACGATTGTATCAATGGCGCCAAGTTGCCCGTTGACGGAAATTGTCTTTTCCCGTCAACGTCAAGCGAAAAAGTATTGTAGCAGGTAGCAGCAGTGTAACGAGTAATAGCAGTGGCAAGGAACAACAGTAGTGACATCAGTAGCAAGTAGCAACAGTAGCAAGCGACAGTAGTAGCAACAGTAGCAGCAGAGCAAGACAGGTAACAACAGCAGAGCAAGACAAGTAACAGCAGCAGAGCAAGACAAGTAACAGCAGCAGTAGGACAAACTCGTAGGAAATGGGTCGGTGATTTGTTTGGATGATATTCATCATGCAACAGTTATAACACAGAGAGATATGTGGCTAGCTCCCATTCGTCAATGTGATGTAGGCATGCATTCCGTGTGTCGTCATACGTGCTTAGGGAAAAGAACTTGCATGACATCTATTGTCCATCCGTCCCGTGGCAGCGGGGTCCAAAAGGAAACTACGAGATATTAAGGTTCTCCTTTTAATAAAGAACCGGACCAACGCATTAGCACTTGGTGAACACATGCACTCCTCAAACTATGGTCATCACCGGGAGTGATTCCAGTTATTGTCACTCCGGGGTTGCCGGATCATAACACATAGTAGGTAACTACAACTTGCAAGATCGGATCTAAAACACAAATATATTGGTGACAACATAATAATTTCAGATCTGAAATCATGGCACTCAGGCCCTAGTGACAAGCATTAAGCATGGCAAAATAGTAGCAACATCAATCTCAGAACATAGTGGACACTAGGGATCAATCCCCATCAAAACTAACTCGCTTACATGATAGATCTCATCCTACTCATCACCGCCCAGCGAGCCTACGAATAGATTACTCACGAACGACGAAGAGCTTCATGGAATTGGAGAGGGAAGAAGGTTGATGATGACGATGGCGACGATTTCCCCTCTCCGGAGCCCAAAACGGACTCCAGATCTGCCCTCCAGATGAAGAACAGGTTGTGGCGGCGCCTCCGTATCGCAAACACGACGAAATCTTCTCCCTTTATTTTTTCTGGGACGAAAGTGAACTTATAGAGCTGAGATTGGGGGCGGCAGAGCCGTGTGGGCCCCACAAGCTTGCCCATCGCCACCAGGGGGTGGCGGTGGCAGGGCTTGTGGCCCACTGGCCCACCCCCTCAGGTGGATCTTTGCGCAGGTATTTTTCATATTTTCCAAAAATGTTCCCCGTAAATTTTGAGGACGTTCTGAGAACTTTGATTTCTGCACAAAGATAACACCAAGGCAATTCCGCTGAAAACAACGTCAGTCCAGGTTAGTTCCATTCAAATCATGCAAATTAGAGTCCAAAACAAGGGCAAAAGAGTTTGGAAAAGTAGATACGATGGAGACGTATCAGGCTGCGCTAGCACGGGAAAGAGAGAGGAGATACTGGGCCACACAGTGCGGGAGGAAGCCCACCTGAGCGCCACTTAAGAGAAAACAAACCCTGGGCTATTACCTATTTAGAATAAATACAGAGAAAGGAAAAGGCCCATACGGCTAACTACTGAAGATAAAATCAAAACAAAATGCTCGTGGACCTGAAAATAAATAAGCTATTTAAATAAAATACAAAAGGAATTTATGGGGCAATTAAATAAATACAAAACAACAATTGTAATATCTGTTTTGTGATTTATTGCACCTTTAGGACACTTTCCAAAACACCAAATCTTGCACCCCAATATCTCCACAATAAATACTAAACAAAGGACATTTTAAATCAGGTCAGGAGCAAGTGGAATTTTGAACTTGAGATAAAAAGAGAGAAAAGGGATTTGAAACAATACCAAGACACCACACCACATCATACATCACATGTTCCCCCCTCACATGAAATCACAATGACCACATCTCACAAGATCAAATGCAACCACAACATGACATGGCAAGACAATATATGGCAAGCAAACAAGGAAGGTTAATGGAGCCACATGAAATCATACATGCATAATGACACCCTCATATCAATGACAATGTGGACCCACATCAAATAGGTTCCAAATATGGCAAGTACACACTTGGGGCATTACAAACTCTCCCACACTACAAAGAAGATCTCGTCCTCGAGATCTAAGACTGAAAGAACTCCGAAAATTCAGAACGGAGGTGATCCTTGCGTTCCCAAGTAGCCTCTTTATCGGAATGGTATGACCACTGCACTTTGAGAAATTTGACGGCCTTGTTGCGGGTCTTGCGCTAAGTCGCCTCGAGAACCGCAACTAGATGCTCATGATAAGAAAGGTCACGCTGAAGGTCGATGTCTTGAAGATCAACAATGCGCTCGGGGGTCTTGAAACACCTCCGAAGCTGAGAAACATGGAACACATCATGGACATTTGCAAAGGTTGACGGAAGCTCGAGCAGGTACACAAAGTCGCCTCTCTTGCCAACCACTCTGAACGGACCAACGAAACGAGGCGCAAGTTTGCCTTTGATGCCAAAGCGCTGCATACCCTTCATAGGCGACACCTTGAGATAGATGAAGTCATCAAGCTCATAAGACATGTCACGGTGCTTGCTATCATAATAGCTCTTCTGACGGGACTGGGCTGCTCTGAGGTTGTCGCGAATGACCCGACACATCTCCTCAGCTTCTTCTATCAAATCTTTCCCAAGGATCTGATGCTCGCCAGTCTCGGACCAGTTAAGCGGTGTACGACACTTCCTGCCATACAAGATCTCAAACGGAGCATTGCCTGAACTTGCCTGATAGTTGTTGTTATACGAGAACTCTGCAAAAGGCAGACAATCTTCCCACTTCATGCCAAAAGAGATAACACAGGCTCTCAGCATATCCTCAAGAACTTGATTCACTCGCTCCACTTGACCACTAGTCCGAGGATGGAAAGCTGTGCTGAAGCGGATCTTCGTGCCCATAGCAGACTCAAAAGAGTCCCAGAACTTGGAAGTGAAGATACTTCCGCTATCCGAAGAGATCATCATAGGCACACCGTGCAAGGACACAATCCTGGAGGTGTACAACTCTGCCAACTGAGCTGCTGAAATGGATTCCTTGACTCGAAGAAAATGAGCCACTTTAATCAACTTATTGATGACGACAAAGATGGCATCATTACCCTTCTTGGACTTCGGAAACCCGGTGACGAAATCCATCTCAATGTGATCGAACTTCCACTCGGGAATCGGCAATGGATGCAAAAGACCTGTCGGACGTTGATGCTCTGCTCTCACCCTTCGACATACATCACATTCATTTACGAACTGAGCAATCTCATGTTTCATACGAGTCCACCAGAAGGTCTGTTTCAAGTCGTGGTACATCTTGGAGCTTCTAGGATGAATAGAGAGCAGAGAGTTATGAGCTTCCTCCGTGATTACCTTCCTGAGATCACCTTTCGGGACGACAAGGCGATCCTCGAAGAACAACGTGTCTCTGGCATCAAAAGTGAAGCACTTATACTTGGGAAGACTCTTTGCCACGCCAATCTTGACCTTCTTCACCATAGCGTCAAGAAGTTGTGCTGCTCGGACCTGATCTTCCAAGGTAGGAGAGATCTGAAGGTTTGCAAGAAATCCCTGAGGTACTAGCTGAAGGTTGAGCTTCCTGAAAGACTCACAAAGACCAGGCTGGAGAGGTTGCAGAATCAGACTATTGCAGTATGCCTTCCTGCTCAAAGCATCCGCCACGACATTAGCTTTGCCTGGCGTATACTCAACACTCGGATTAAAATCCTGGAGCATTTCCACCCAACGTGTTTGCCAAAGATTCAAGTTAGGCTGAGTGAAGATGTACTTGAGACTCTTGTGATCGGTGATAACTTCAACCTTACGTTCCAACAAGAGGTTCTCCAAGTCATCAGAGCGTGTACCACATCTGCTAGCTCAAGATCATGCACATGATAGTTCTTCTCCGCTGGCTTCAACTGCCTGGAGGTATAAGCAACCACCTTCTTATCTTGCATCAGGACTGCACCAAGACCCTGGAGAGAAGCGTCACAGAAGACCTGGTAAGACTTGGAATCATCCGGAGGAACCAAGACTGGGGTGGAGGTAAGCTTCTCTTTGAGTGTGTCGAAGGCTAACTGACACTCTGAAGACCAAGCATACTTAACACCCTTCTGAAGAAGACTTGAGAGCGGCTTGGAGATCTTGGAGAAGTTCTCAACGAACCTTCTGCAATAGCCAGCAAGCCCGAGAAAGCTTCGAAACTGCTTCACATTCTGCGGAGGCTCCCATTCAACAATGGCCTGAACCTTGGACGGATCAACTTTAATGCCCTCGGCAGAGATAATGTGCCCAAGATAAACCACTTCTTTCAGCCAGAACTCACACTTGGAAAACTTGGCATACAACTTGTACTCTCTCATCTTATCAAGCACCAATCTGAGATGTTCTTCATGTTCTTCCTCAGTTTCAGAAAAGACCAGAATGTCATCGAGATAGAGAAAGACAAAGTCATTCTTGAACGGAGAGAATATGTAGTTCATCAATCGACAGAATGTCGGAGGAGCATTTGCCAGACCAAAACACATGACCGTATACTCATACGAGCCAAAACTAGTCCTGAAGGCAGTCTTCGGAATATCTTCTTCGCGAAGGCGAATTTGATGATAGCCCATTATGAGATCAAGCTTGGAGAAGACCTTAGCACCTTTCAACTGTTCGAACAACTCAGTTATGTTCGGAAGTGGATATTTGTTTCTGATTGTCTTCTTGTTCAATGGACGGTAATCGACACACAGCCGGTCCGTGCCATCCTTCTTCTTGACAAACAGAACTCCACAGCCCCACGGAGACGAGCTCGGTCTGATCAAACCCAAACGCTCCTGCTCATCGAGTTTCCTCTTAAGTTCCTTCAATTATTCTGGACCCAATTTGTATGGCCGTTTGCACACGGGCTCGGTGCCTAGCTCTAGCTCAATCACAAACTCAACTTCTCTGTGCGGAGGCATGCCTGGCAGCTCTTCAGGAAACACATCTTCATATTCGGAGACCACTGGGACTTGCGAAATAGGATTGATCTCACCCTTTTCATTCAAAGAGAACAGACGGATTGTATCATCGCGCGCCGCGAATATAATCATGTCCTCCGAAGAGTGGGTAAGCTTCAGTTCTTTGGCTTCAGAATCAATTGACGCCTTGTTCATGGCCAGCCAGTCCATACCAAGAATCAAGTCAATGTCGGAATTGCCCAAGACAATAGGAGACTCCAGAAAGGAATAACTGCCTATCTTGACAGAAGCATCCGGAACCCTCATGTGCGAACTCATGCGCATGCCCGGAGAAACCACATGGAAGGGACTATCCAAATGAATTGCAGGAATATCATGCTTAGCTATGAAAGGCTTGGAGATGAAGCAATGCGATGCACCAGAATCAAATAACACTTTAGCAGGAATATCATTGACGAGGAGGTTACCCATGATCACATCTGACGAGTTTTCTGCCTCAGCTGCATTCACCATGTTGACTCGAGCTGATCTGGGATTGAACTTGACAAGAGCATTGCTTGGAGGTTTGCCTGGAGGAGGAGGCGGCAGTCGGAGCTGAGAAGTACACTTGTTGGCATAGTGACCCTTCTGCCCACACTTGTGACAAGTCACCTCGGCTGGCTGCCGGTACTGAGTCTGAGGAGGCCCTTGCTTCTGATGCTGGAATCTCTGCTGGAAGACAGGGTTGGGTGGGTGGGAAGAATCATGACCACCAGAGTGCTTGAGCTGCTACGAGTGCCGAGGAGGAGGAGGAGACACCCAAAACTTATGTTGCTTCTGAACCACCTGAGTCGAGGAAGAGCTGGAATCTTTGAAGCGCTTCTTAGAATTCTCCACCCTGAGCAAGGCTGCCTCTGCCCTTAGAGCTAGGTTGTAGAACTTGTCGAACTCCTCAGGATCGTGCAAAGCAAGAGCTAACTGCAAATCTTATTTCAAGCCACCTCCGAACTGATAAATCTTGCTCTTCTGATCCGGGATATCCTGCAGCGCGTATCAGGCTAGCTCATGGAACTCAACATTGTACTTGTACACAGAATTTCCACCCTGCTTCAAACGCCTGAACTTCTCACGCATCTCCTCCACAAAGCTGGAAGGGATGTAGTGGGACCTGAAGTCACGGCAGAACTCATCCCAAGAAATCACTCTAGCGCCTGTGGAGTCCTTCAGCTGCTGCCACCAGATAGAAGCCTACCCCTTCAACTGGAATGTTGCAAATTTGACGAAATCCTCAGGACGCACATTGCTACACTCGAAATGCTTGTTCATATCACGGATCCAATCCTGTGCATCATATGGGTGTTTGCATTAGTAGCATGAAGTGAAAGTCTTTGGCTGGTTCGACGGGAACTGACTCAGACTAGCAAACCGATTGCCACCATGCTGGAAATTGCCTTGCTGCTCATTAGCTCTCTCTTGCAACAACTATAGCAGCATATGGGTGTTTGCATTAGTAGCAGCCATCACCGCTTGCCAGGCCTCTGCAGGAGGAGGAGGCGGCGGCGGAGGATTCTCCGGAGGAGGAGGTGGTGGCGGCATATCCTCAAGCCCTGGGTTCTGACGAGTTGGTGGAGCCATCCTGAAGACGGACAACATATTAGCCCACAGAATAAATTGAAGATATTGCTGAATCAAAAGACAGGAATATCTGAACAGGAATAAGCAATTGCATTCGAACAAAATAGTAAGAATGCTTCCTCAAAGTGACGGTCGACAAAATTCCGATTAAGACCATACAAACAAGTATGAGCTAGAACTGCTCGGAACAAACATATGATCGAGATTTCATCCTATATATTCGTGGATAAGATCGCACGGGCTCGAATTTACAGTAGCCATCCTGTGCAAGGCAGTGCACACGACATACGAAGTATCCCCGAGTCGTAGCGAGCTACAAGGACTCTTTAAGACACAACAAGAACCACTGTAAGACGACCGTCTACAAACGCACCCATTGAACATCGAATCCCAACCTCAATCATGCATCTGTAGGAAGATAGTCCTATAAGATACTACTTGATATCCCACCTATGAATTCCCGAAATAACTGGTCATGCAATCTGGTACATGGATACAAGGAGTAATATCACACAACTCCTATACTAACCCGTCACCTGTATCACATCCGTCAACACACAACCAGCATCTCGGGCCTTCATCTACAACAGACCCTTGTGATCACAACGATACTAAGTATGGCAGTACTCCTGAACAATCTGCACCAGTAGTGGGGACATCGCGGTTATCTCGCCACTACCAGTATTGAAGAAATTACGAACATCCTTCGTTCTTAGATACTCAGAAATCTGAATGATGGCGATGTGCGCAAGAATCCCCTAGATCTCAACTCCCCGGAAGAAATCAAGGCAGACAAGAGGCACCAAGCCAGAACTCCGTCACATCAAAATCATATAGATTTCACAAATACCCGCGTGATCCTAAATTTTTTTTGAGCGAGAAGAGGAGTAGAATAAAGATTTCCTAAGACGGGAACCTCACCAGAGCATGGAAGAGGAGAAAAAAGAATCCTACTCTCGATATAACTAAGACTCAAAACATTTTACTAGACTCGACTCGGCCAAGTACGATCACACAAAGGCTCCTATGGTCATAAGGCTCTGATGACCAACTTGTAACGACTAAGATGCGGTCCTTTCCGATCTGGGGATCGAGGCCCCGAATTGGAAAGGAGCGCATCTAAGCGTCTCGCAAACAAGGTATCATGGCACATACATAATATCAACAGAATGACAATAAGGGGTTCAATTGCCATATCATAAATATCAGAGTACATCACGCATACAATCAAAGTAGTTCCGCTACGGACTACAAAACAAGGGAAATGGCTATGCTACCCTGCGGGTTGGCCACGATCACGACCACGCCTCAATCTTCTGGATAGTTCACGTACATGCGGTCGTTCTCCTCATCGTACTGCCACGCCAGCTGCGTCCCGTCGGGATCACCTGTCTCTGGGTACCTGCACCTGTTGGTGTTGTGAAGGAATCTGTGAGCCACGGGGACTCGACAATCTATGACCTCGGTGCCAGAACTAGTCAAGTTATTAGGTTGGATAGGTGGAGTATTTAGGTTGCATCATCCTAAGCTTGATTTGGTGGCTAACTTACGTAGAACTTGTATGAAGGTGGTCTATACTAGCGGTCGATGATAGATGATCACTAAGTGATCCTGAACACCTACCTACGTCAATCATAACCCCACCATGTTCCCGATCGAAGAGAGATCTTCGAGGGGACAGTCACGGTTACACACACTATTGGCAATTTTATTAGCTTATCTTTAAGTTATCTATTACCGGATGTTAACAAAATATTCCAAGTTGCCACATAACCGCGGGCATGGCTTTCCGAAAGATTAAACCCTGCAGGGGTGCTCCAACTAGTCCATCACAAACGTACACAGGTCGCAAAGTAATCCTCTATCACGAATCTCGTGATCTCGTCGGATTCCTTAGAGGAAAACCTCAACTCTGGGGAGAACCAAAGCTTCACCGGGATTCCTATACGCAAGATATATCGCTAAGGTAAGACAAGACTAGCAGGACCTCCCGACGTGTCGACGACCCTGATAAGAGCCACGTATCTCAGTCTCAGGACACGCCGGATGAGCGATGGTTACCACGCCAAAACACCAAGTTGCCCCGGGGAGCGTAATAATCTGCTCTGGGTTGGACCAACACTCATGAGGAGCACTGGCCCGGGTTGTTGATTAAATTCTTCGGGGTAGCTATTCCCTATGCAGATTATTATTAAGTGATTAGTAGATTAAAACTAATGTCGGTTCATGTCGGACAAGTCTTAACACTACGCGATTTATCGAGGGGGTCCCCATAACAACCCCGAACGTGTTAGGAGCGATCAATATGGAATCAAACACCGGTAGCCGGTGACTATGGCGGCAATAACGGAACAACGCACCCGGCAAAAGGCTAGGCCTTCCATTATTTACCAAGTATATAGGTGCATTAATTAAATAACAGAATTTAAGATAATGATAACAATCTCATGTTATCACATGAGGCAAAGCACCTGCATCTAGCAACGCTAACATTAATAGCTGAGCAAGCCTACTTAGCCATTCAAGTTTGCAAGGAAGGGATAAGTGTTTGGGTTTCATGGCATTTTAGGAGGCAATATTTCAGTGGTAGGCAGCAAGCATATGACGAGGAAACGTAATCTAGCATAACAAGTCTAGAGATGGAATCAAGGTCATATCATCTTGCGTGTGATATCCTCAGCTTGGAATGGTTCTTGTTCGTCCTGCACATACTCTCCTGAAGCCACGTACTCGTTCTCCGATCCCGGTGCTACCCAACATAAGAAGAACATCCAATGAACAACAGCACCTCAAGATGCAACAAGCACATGATGCATGAGATGAATATGAGCACGCATCACTATTTCTATCACTAGCACAAGCATAAAGAGTAAATACATGTTCCTCGACAAAACTGCATCCTAATCTGTTTTTACATGCATGAGAATGACATGATAAGATGCGTCTCGTGAAAACGACACAAAAGCATATAAAGAACATAACAAACGGAGCTACGGATCAACGGGAATCAATGAAACAAGATATGAAGCCCTACGTGTCAAATTCATCACCACACTCTCAAATGGCACAACTCTGGTATTTCCAGGTTGCCAAGACATAAAACAAACCATCATGGATGGGGTGGAGCAAAGAAGAACACCACATCATCAACTAAGCACTCACAAACATCAAAATGGCAAAACTACACAATCTGCCATAAACTGCATCATAGCACTTTGTGAGCTACATGCAAAGCATCTACAGCCACCCAATTATGGCAAATAATATATGTGGCTGTAGCTATCCAAGATTACTATAAGCACAAGCAAGAATCACACACAAAGGAATTAAACACAGAAAGTTACAAGGCTGTAAACTTGCCCAAAAATATCAGATTTCAGGGACTTAGTGAAAATTCTAGATTCTCACTATCTCTCTATGCTCTGAAGCATTTTGACAGCAGCCAAAACAATATCTAGAGGACTCCAAATGGAACGAACTTTTACAGGGAGCTAGACAAACATATCAGCTCCAACTTTCCAGTTGAAAGCTAAGGCTAGATCACAACACCTTGACCTGCACAACCTCATCAACAGGAGAAGAAAATATAAACAGGTTCTCATACTTCACTAATCTGGAATTTCAGCCACATGCCCACTTTGTCTAGGCACAACTTGCACACAAGATACCCTAAGAGATAAATGACACCAACATGTTGTAGAGATGATCCCCTACTACTGCCATACAAGATATCATGCCCTTGGGCTCATCCCACACCATGGAAACAAGGAACAAACTTAGAACAAATCTGAATATGTCATCTCCAGAAAGTGTCCCAATGGCAAAACTAAGTTCACTAAAGGATTCCTTGGGAGATTCTACCCCAAAATCATATATAATATGTATGCCCTTACTTGGAGCAAGTGACCACAAACTAGGAAGGAAGAAACTGCAAGAAATCATACATAGTGAATAGTGCAACATTTCATGTGCATTTCACTAGATCAACTCCTACATGGATACTTGTTCATGTGCATATGACAATAGTGACATGAGGGTTTTTACCCCATGTATGTGGCATAGCACACCAACACCAAGCTCATCTACCAAACTATCCACACACCGCAAGACATCATGCCCACTCACATATGGTCATGTGAAGGTGCATAGTGATTGCAAGGGTGGGGAAGTTCTACACACACACACATCTACTCCACATCACCCACAACAACATCATGCTCTTGATCAACACAAAAATTTAAGGCATCTACAAAATAACAAAACCAAGGAAGCATCATGCCACCTACACAAGCACACTACTTGGCCACAAGAGTTAAGCTCAAGTGTATGTGTAGCTCATTCACATCACAATATATGCCCACAAGATATACCACACAAGAGAACCACTATGCTACTAAATATATGCATCTACACCACACACTATATGCTAGCACCACCACACATACACATGCACAACATCATGTGCACACACACACACCACCATGAACTATGTACACCAAATATGACAAGGTGTGTGGGGAGGGGGAACCCATCCACACACACACTCTGTTACTTGTGCACCAAGACACAAGTGCACTATAACCACCTACACTTGTAAAAATCACAAACTATCCATCTAACCCAATCTAGCAACACCTAAGGCAACATGTTGTAGAAGCTACAAAAAAAATAAGTAACACTATCTACCTAGCACCACACAACAACTATGCAGCCAACGGGTACAGCAACAGGAAGATACCATAGCAAAAATAAAATGGGGGAGGTGAGGATTCGAACCCTGTTCCCCCTGATACAACACACTGCTTCCTACCATCCTGCTACGGACCAAGTGCTCGACACGATCAGGGATGCTATCAGGTTATCTACCATGCTGCGGCTAAGACACTATGCCAACCAATAAATATGCAAAAATGGGCGCTTTCATGGGGGATCGAACCCTGGACCTAACCACAACAACATGCATACCTTAACCACTATGATACGAAACAACAAATGACAGAGAAAGTATCTGAATCTTGGCGTACTAGCAACACTACCTGCACCTGAGGATGTCGGGGCTGAACTACTGTTGTTGCTGCCCACGAAGGGAGCCACTACTTCTATCCATCAATGCACTACAAGGGGAAGGAACCCCTGCTACGACACACACAGTCACGAGCTCACCCAACCTACTGCACCACAGACAACATGCCTGCTGCCGATCTGCTACAAATAGAGAAGCACGACGAGCACTACGGCGGATCCGAGCCGATCCAAGGAGGAAGAAGGAAGGGGGCGAGGCTCCTCACCTTAGGGAAGGAAGAGGGGAACCGAACAAAGGAGAAGCCGCTGGAGGGGAAGAAGAACGGCGCTGAAGACGTCCCTGAACCGCATAACCGAAGCAGAGGAAGAGCACCGGAGCCGAGGCGAAGACGAGGTCCTGGTCGTCGGTGAGGACGCTCCTCGACCTCACCGAGGACGAAACTGGGGCGCGGGCACCTTCCTCGTGCCCCTGGACATGGCCGCTGGCGCTGGTCGACGACGAGGGCGGCGATCGACGACGGGGACCTTCTCTGTTCCTAGCTACAGAGCTTACGAGGAGGGGGAAAGAGAGAAGGAGGGAGATGGCGGCGGCGCTGGAGGAAGGAGAGGGAACCCTAGCTTCGGGGGGAGGGCTCCGGCACTTAAATCATCTCAGGGGACACGCTTGAGCCACTGGATCGGAGCTATGGGGAATCGGTGGAGGAGGAGAGCTCGTATAGTGGCTGACGTCGAGAGGAGGAAGAGAGGGTCGCGAAGCAGGCTCCTGGTCGTGAAGGGGTACGGGCTAGGGAGAGACTTGGGCTGCGCTAGCGCGGGAAAGAGAGAGGACAGACTGGGCCACACAATGCGGGAGGAAGCCCACCTGAGCGCCACTTAAGAGAAAACAAACCCTGGGCTATTACCTATTTAGAATAAATACACAGAAAGGAAAAGGCCCACAGGGCTAACTACTGAAGATAAAATCAAAACAAAAATGCCCCTGGACCTGAAAATAAATAAGCTATTTAAATAAAATACAAAAGGAATTTATGGGGCAATTAAATAAATACAAAACATCAATTGTAATATCTTTTGTGATTTATTGCACCTTTAGGACACTTTTCAAAACACCAAATCTTGCACCCCAATATCTCCACAATAAATACTAAACAAAGGACATTTATAAATCAGGTTAGGAGCAAGTGGAATTTTGAACTTGAGATAAAAAGAGAGAAAAGGGATTTGAAACAATATCAAGCCACCACACCACATCATACATCACATGTTCCCCCCTCACATGAAATCACAATGTCCACATCTAACAAGATCACATGCAACCACAACATGACATGGCAAGACAATATATGGAAAGCAAACAAGGAAGGTTAATGGAGCCACATGAAATCATACATGCATAATGACACCCTCATATCAATGACAATGTGGACCCACATCAAATAGGTTCCACATATGGCAAGTACACACTTGGGGCATTACACTACAGTACCAAAAGAAGTGGTAGTTTGTTTTCTTGTACTAATGTTATCACAAGTTTCTGTTTAAGTTTTGTGTTGTGAAGTTTTCAAGTTTTGGGCGATGTTCTCATGGACAAAGAGATAAGGAGTGGAAAGAGCTCAAGCTTGGGGATGCCCAAGGCATCCCAAGCCAAATTCAAGGACACCAAAAAGCCTAAGCTTGGGGATGCCCCGGGAAGGCATCCCCTCTTTCGTCTTCAATCCATCGGTAACATTACTTGGAGCTATATTTTTATTCACCACATTATATGTGTTTTGCTTGGAGCGTCTTGTATCTTAGGAGTCTTTTCTTTTTGTTGTGTCACAATCATCCTTGCTGCACACCTTTTTGAGAGAGAGAGAGACATGCACTCATCGTGATTTTGCTAGAATGCTCATAGTTCTTCACTTATATCTGTTGAGCTAGATACTTTTGCTCTTGTGCTTCACTTATATATTTTAGAGCACGGCGGTGCGTGATTTGGTAGTTGGCTTATGCTATGAAAGTAGTCCCAAATGTGATAGGTACCCAAAGAGGATGCAAAAACCTCCATCTTCATGTGCATTGAGTAGAAAGAGAAGTTTCAATTCCTCTCAATTAGTTTTGAGACGTGGATTCGGTAATATTGAGAGTTATGTTAGTAGGGTGTTGTGAATCTAGAAATACTTGTGTTGAAGTTAGTGATTCCCGTAGCATGCACGTATGGTGAACCGCTATGTTAGGAAGTCGGAGCATAATTGATCTATTGATTGTCATCCTTTGTGTTGAGGTCGGGATCGCGCGATGGTTTACACCTACCAACCCTTCCCCTCGGAGTATGCGTTTAGCACTTTGTTTCGATTACTAATAAAAACTTCCGCAATAAGTATGTGAGTTCTTCATGACTAATGTGAGCCCATGGTATAGATGCACTTTCACCTTCCACCATTGCTAGCCTCTCTAGTGCCGCACAATTCTCGCCGGTGCACAAACCCACCAAATTCCTTCCACAAAACAGCCACCATATCTACCTACTATGGCATTTTCATAGCCATTCCGAGATATATTGCCATGCAACTCCCACCGTTTCGTCTCATGACTTGTGTCGTCACTCTTATATTGCCATTGCATGATCGTAAGATAGCTAGCGAGATGTTTCAACGTCATACGCCATGCTAGATCGTTGCACATCCCAGTACACTGCCAGAGGCATTTCCTATGGAGTCATCATCATTGTGATCTTTGAGTTGTGAGTAAATAAAAGTGTGATGATCATCATTATTATAGGATTGTCCCATGTGAGGAAATAAAAAAAAGATGCCAAAGAGCGCAAAAAAAAGAGAAAAGAAAGAAAAAAAGAGAGGCCTAAGAGCCCAAATGAAAAAAGGAAAAGAGAGAAAAAGAGAGAAGGGACAATGCTACTATCTTTTTCCACACTTGTGCTTCATGATAGCACCATGTTCTTCATGATTGAGAGCTTCTTGCTTTGTCACTACCATATTCTAGTGGGAATCTTCATTATATAACTTGGCTTGTATATTCCAATGATGGGTTTCCTCAAAATTGCCCTAGGTCTTCGTGAGCAAGCAAGTTGGATGCACACCCACTAGTTTTCCTTTTGAGATTTCACATACTTATAGCTCTAGTGCATCCTTCGTATGGCAATCCCTACTCATTCACATTGATATATATTAATGTGCATCTCCATAGCCTATTGATACGCCGAGTTAGTGTGACCATCTCCTCCTTTTTGTCTCACAACCACCACCACACTCTATTCCACCTATAGTGCTATATCCATGGCTCGCGCTCATGTATTGCGTGATAGTTATAAAAAGTTTGAGAAAGTAAGAGTGCGAAAACAATTACTTGGCCAATTCCGGGGTTGTGCATGATTTACATTAGTTGTGTGAGGATGATGGAGCATAGCCAAACTATATGATTTTGTAGGGATAACTTTCTTTGGCCTTGTTATTTTGAAAGTTCATGATTACTTTGCTAGTTTGCTTGAAGTATTACTGTTTTCATGTCAATAGCAAACTATTGTTTTGAATCTTACGGATCAGAACATTCATGTCACGTGAAATAAGTTTCAAAGGACAACTATGCTAGGTAGCATTACACATCAAAAATTCATTCTTTATCACTTCCCTAATCGAGGACGAGTAGGAGTTAAGCTTGGGGATGCTTGATACGTCTCCAACGTATCTATAATTTTTGATGGTTTCATGCTATTATCTTGTCAAACTTTGGATGTTTTGCATGACTTTTATATATTTTTTGGAACTAACTTATTAACTCAATGCCAAGTGCCAGTTCCTGTTTTTGACCCCTTTCAGAGGAGATTTTGAAACGGAGTCCAAACGGAAGAAAATCCCCAAAAAGATTTTTTTTGGAACGGAAGAAGATCGGGGAGCTTGGGAGCCAAGGCAGGGGAGCCCCAGGGGCCCCACAAGCCCCCAGCCCGCGGCCAGGGGGCGCGCCATCCAGGCTTGTGGGCCCCTTGAACGCCCTTTGCCCTAGGTCTTTCTCCTATATATTCCCATAAATTTCAGAAAAAATCAGGAGATCATCGCAATCACTTTTCTGCCACCGCAAGCTTCTGTTTCCGCAAGATCCCATCTGGGGCACGTCCTGGTGCCCTGCCGGAGGGGGGATTCGGACACGGAGGGCTTCTCCATCAACACCATGACCTCTCCGATGATGTGTGAGTAGTTCACCATAGACCTACGGGTCCATAGCTAGTAACTAGATGTCTTCTTCTCTCTCTTGGATCTTCAATACAAAGTTCTCCATGATCTTCATGGAGATCTATCCGATGTAATCTTATTTTGCGGTGTGTTTGTCAAGATTCGATGAATTGTGGATTTATGATCAGATTATTTATGAATCGTATTTGAGTTTCTTCTGATCTCTCTTATGCATGATTTCATATCCTTGTAATTCTCTTCGAGTTGTGGGTTTTGTCTGGCCAACTAGATCTATGATTCTTGCAATGGGAGAAGTGCTTGGTTTTGGGTTCATACCATGCGGTGACCTCACCCAGTGATAGAAGGAGTAGCGAGGCACAAATCATGTTGTTGCCATCAAGGGTAAAAAGATGGGGTTTTCATCATTGGTTTGAGATTATCCCTCTACATCATGTCATCTTGCTTAAAGCGTTACTCTGTTCGTCATGAACTCAATACACTAGATGCATGCTGGATAGCGGTTGATGTGTGGAGTAATAGTAGTAGATGCAGAAAGTATCGGTCTACTTGTCTCAGACGTGATGCCTATATGTATGATCATTGCCTTAGATATCGTCATGACTTTGCGCGGTTCTATCAATTGCTCGACAGTAATTTGTTCACCCACCGTAACACTTGCTATTTTGAGAGAAGCCTCTAGTGAACACTATGGCCCCCAGGGTCTACTCCACACCATATTTTCAGCCTTACACTTTTTACTTCGTTGCACTTTCCGCCTTCATATCTCACTTTGCAAACAATCTTGAAAGGATTGACAACCCCTTTGAAGCATTGGGTGCAAGCTTGTTTGTGTTTGCACAGGTACTCTGGACTTGACGAGACCCTCCTTTTGGATCGATACCTTGGTTCTCAAACTGAGGGAAATACTTACTGCTCCTGTGCTGTATCACCCTTTCCTCTTCAATGGAAAAAACCAACGCAAGCCGAGCCTTTGTCAACGTGTCAATTTCTGGCACTGTTGTCTGTGGGATAGCAGATACGTCTCCAACGTATCTATAATTTTTGATGGTTTCATGCTATTATCTTGTCAAACTTTGGATGTTTTGCATGCCTTTTATATATATTTTTTGGGACTAACTTATTAACTGAGTGCCAAGTGTCAGTTCCTGTTTTTTCCATGTTTTTGACCCCTTTCAGAGGAGGATTTTGAACGGAGTCCAAATGGAATGAAACTGCCAAAAAGATTTTTTCCGGAACATAAAAAGATTGGGAAGCCGGAGAATTACGGCAGGGGGCCACCAGGGACCCCAGAAGCCCTCATGGCGCGGCCAGGGGGGTCGCGCCCCCCTGGCTTGTGGGCTCCCTGAGCGTCCTTTGCCCTAGGTTTTGCGCCTATATATTCTCTAAAATTCCATAAAAAATCAGGAGATCATTGAAAGTACTTTTCCGCCGCCGCAAGCTTCTCTCTCCGCAAGATCCCATCTGGGGCACGTTCTGGTGCCCTGCCGGAGGGGGATTCGGATACGGAGGGCTTCTTCATCAACACCATGACCTCTCCGATGATGCATAGTAGTTCACCATAGACCTACGGGTCCATAGCTAGTAACTAGATGGCTTCTTCTCTTTCTTGGATCTTGAATAAAAAGTTCTCCATGATCTTCATGGAGATCTATCCGATTTAATCTTCTTTTGCGGTGTGTTTGTCGAGATCCGATGAATTGTGGATTTATGATCAGATTATCTATGAATCTTATTTGAGTTCCTTCCGATCTCTCTTATGCATGATTTCATATCCTTGTAATTCTCTTCGAGTTGTGGGTTTTGTTTGGCCAACTAGATCTATGATTCTTGCAATGGGAGAAGTGCTTGGTTTTGGGTTCATACCGTGCGGTGACCTCACCCAGTGATAGAAGGGGTAGAGAGGCACGCATAATGTTGTTGCCATCAAGGGTAAAAAGGTGGGGTTTTCATCATTGGTTTGAGATTATCCCTCTACATCGTGTCATCTTGCTTAAGACGTTACTCTGTTCGTCATTAACTCAATACACTAGATGCATGCTGGATAGCGGTCGATGTGTGGAGTAATAGTAGTAGATGCAGAAAGTATCGGTCTACTTGTCTCGGACGTGATGCCTATATGTATGATCATTGCCTTAGATATCGTCATGACTTTGCGCGGTTCTATCAATTGCTTAACAGTAATTTGTTCACCCACCGTAATACTTGCTATTTTGAGAGAAGCCTCTATTGAACACTATGGCCCCCGGGTCTACTCCACACCATATTTTCAGCCTTACTCTTTTTCTTCGTTGCACTTTCCGCCTTTAGATCTCACTTTGCAATCAATCTTGAAGGGATTGACAACCCCTTTAAAGCGTTGGGTGCAAGCTCTTTTGTGTTTGCGCAGGTACTCTGGACTTGACGAGATTCTCCTACTGGATTGATACCTTGGTTCTCAAACTGAGGGAAATACTTACTGCTCCTGTGCTGAATCACCCTTTCCTCTTCAAGGGAAAAACCAACGCAAGCAAGTCTCCGTCAACGTGTAGATTTTTGGCGCTGTTGTTTGAGAAGTAGCAGTGTACCAACATGATCTTTGGATGGTACAGAAACACCACAGACTTAACCGTATCAGGTCGGGTCGCTATAGAGATGGTAGCAGAGCATAGTCTCACCATAGGACGTAACCTCTAGGATTGGAAAAGCCTTAGGAAGAAAACCATATTACTTATGTTCATAAAATTTCTATATATTCATCTGCTCATTTCTGACTTCTCTTCGATTTCCAATATTTCTAGATGGCCACCTTCAATCCATTTTTTGTCATGGAGTTTTGCCAGCCCGACGCAACAATGCCCTTTGGCAAAGAGTTGGTGCAGATCGTCAAGGACATAAGGATTGCTCTGCTAATTATCACCGGAAACCTATCATGTCTTTCCCAGCAAACGCTTGCTACATGATTGAGGTTCACATCCCTGGAAGGACCTTCGGGAATCGCACAGAGCCCATTGACTTCAAGTTTATTGCACCCAGCTGGATTCTCGGGAGGGACATGGCGATTCACTGTGCACTCGGGCGTATCAAGGAGGTTTACAAAGGATGCCCCATTTCGCCGGACCTCTACATGGTCTCCTGCAGAGGAGAAGATGGAGGAATCATAAATACCAAGACTGAAGACTCTATCCTTTCCTATGCCCAAGCATTGGAGGCACACATCAGGACTTTGGAGCTCCATGTAAATAAAGACACGAAGAAGATCAAGCAACTGATGCTCCATGAACTTGACCACGAAGCAGAAGCACGAGAAGCCAACTACGAGCACGAGGATGAAGTGAAGGACTTCCTGGAGAGGATAGAGAAGATGAAGAATCACATTGCAAACCTGGAGGAGCAATTGGACATGGGAGAAAATCTTCACCGAGAAGGCGACACGACCCCCTTGATCAGCAACGAGGATGACTACGAAGAGAGCTCTACCGACGGACCCACCACCATATACTTCTCAGGAGGACCCATAGTCAAGACCACCAAGTTATCTTTACCTTATTGTTAAACGTTTAGGCCGATGTTTAGGTTATTGCAAAACTTGTATCTCAATATTTGAACCTTTTTTATATGAATAATGAATGAATGTGTGGTGTGTTAATTGTTTGTAGCATTTCATATGGGTAGTGTATTTTCTCTTTAGACCCTTGTTCTATTCTAATTCTCATCACTCTAAAACACCAGATGCCTCCAAGACGTGACCTTGCTTCGAACTTACCGCCGAAACTCACCCAGCTGATCCAGCAGTAGAATACCCTCATGCAGTTGATCATACAGAACCTGGCCAACAATAACAACAACCACCCTCCACCCCAGGCCGACAACCTCACCCGTTTTCTGAGGCTGAATCCCCCAACATTCTCCAGCAGTACTAAGCCCATTGTGGCAGATGACTGGCTCCGCAAGATGGAGAGGGAACTGATCACCGCCGGATGCATTAAAGCTGAGAAAGTGTGTTTTGCCGCACATCAAGTTGAAGGACCAGCAACTGCATGGTGGGAGAACTACACCACCACATACCCCATTCCCGATGTGACTTGGGAGCAGTTCAAGCATGCTTTCTGCACTGCTCATGTCTCAGCTAGAGCCATGAGTCTGAAGAAGCGTGAGTTTTGCAACTTACGCCAGGGACATAGCTCTGTGACCCAGTATGTTAATGAATTCGGCATGTTGGCTCGATATGCACTTGGAGATGTGGCCGATGATGCCGCCAAGCAGGAAATATTCATGGAAGGACTCAACGATGAGTTGAGCATTCAGCTGATCGTGGCTACTTTCAACAACTACCAGGAGCTGGTAGATAAGGCCCTCATCTTAGAGGGAAAGCAAAAGAAGATCGAAAACCACAAAAGGAAGTATGGACAAGGGAAGTACACCTCTGGAGCTCAGCAGAAGCCTCGTTACTCTCCTTATTCAGGGAATACCGGACCAGGATCCGGTAAGTTTGGAGGACACACCCACCACACCCATGCCATGCACAACCATGGAGGGCATAACCATGGAGGAAATGGGAACAACCGCAACAACAAAAACTTCAAGAATGGCAATGGAGGTAATGGCAGTCAACTCCAGCTCAGAAGGATCTGAGCCATATCACCTGCTTCAAGTGCCAGAAGATGGGGGCACTATGCCACTGAATGTACCCAAAACAAGCAGGGACATGGAAACGGCAACGACAACTCATCAGCAAAGAAGCCCAACCCTTTTCCCCGAGCTCAGGTGAACCACATTGATGTTGAAGAGGTATATGATCAGCCCAAAACGGTGGTTTGTAAGTTTTTGTTAAATTCACGTCCAATACTGGTACTTTTTGATTCTGGTGCAACCCATTCATTCATATCAAGGGTAGTTGTGGAGAAGTATCGTTTGCCCACTAGAACCCTCAGTCACCCATTAAGGTTAGTTCCCCAGGAGGCATAATGACGATAGGGATAGGATGCCACACATTGAACCTCAACATTGGAAACCATAAATTCCCCACCCACCTCATCGTATTAGAGACACACGGATTGGATGTAATCCTAGGCATGGATTGGTTGACCAAGTATGAAGGAAACATCAATTGTGCATGTAAGTCTATTTTGCTCACCACCCGGAGAGAAAGAGGATTAAGTATGTATCCCAACACCCACCAAAGAGTAAACAGGTGAATTCTCTCATGGAAGTTGTCCAGGAGGAAGTCCTGATTGTACAAGACTTCCCAAATGTATTCTCGGAGGAATTGCCAAGCATGCCACCGGATAGAGAGATTGAGTTTCTGATTGAATTATTGCTAGGGACAACCCCAATATCCAAGAGACCCTATCGGATGCCCGCAAATGATTTATAACAAATCAAGAAGAAGATCAAGGAGTTACTGGACAAAGGGTATATTTGCCCAAGTTCGTCACCTTGGGGAGCCCCAGTTCTCTTGGTAGAGAAGAAGGATAAAACCTTGAGGATGGTAGTCAATTATTGTGCATTGAACGAGGTGACCATCAAGAACAAGTGCCCTTTCCCAATGATTAACAATTTGTTTGATCAGCTAGTTGGAGCTAGAGTGTTCTCCATGATCGATCTACGATCAGGGTATCATCAGTTGAAAATTCGTGAACAAGATATACCAAAAACAGCCTTTACCACAAGGTATGGTTTATATGAGTATACAGTCATGTCCTTTGGTTTGACTAATCCTCCTCATACTTTATGAGTATGATTGATACGTCTCCATCGTATCTACTTTTCCAAACTCTTTTGCCCTTGTTTTGGACTCTAATTTGCATGATTTGAATGGAACTAACGTGGACTGACGCTGTTTTCAGCAGAACTACCTTGGTGTTATTTTTGTCCAGAAATCAAAGTTCTCCAAACGTCCTGAAAATTTACGGGGAGCAGTTTTGGAAAATATCAAAAATAACTGCGCCAAGTTCCACCTCAGGGGGTGGGCCAGTTGGCCACAAGCCCTTGCTCCGCCACCACCCCCTGGTGGCGTGGTGCAGGCTTGTGGGGCCCACACGGCTCTGTCGCCCCCAATCTCAGGTCTATAAGATCCCTTTCGTCCTAGAAAAAATAAAAAGAGAAGTTTTCGTCGCGTTTTCGATACGGAGGCGCCGCCACCACCTGTTCTTCATCTGGAGGGCAGATCTGGAGTCCGTCTTGGGCTCCGGAGAGGGGAAATCGTCGCCATCGTCATCATCAACCTTCTTCCCTCTCCAATTCCATGAAGCTCTTCGTCGTTCGTGAGTAATCTATTCGTAGGCTCGCTGGGCGGTGATGAGTAGGATGAGATATATCATGTAAAAGAGTTAGTTTTGATGGGGATTGATCCCTAGTATCCACTATGTTCTGAGATTGATGTTGCTACTACTTTGCCATGCTTAATGCTTGTCACTAGGGCCCGAGTGCCATGATTTCAGATCTGAAATTATTATGTTGTCACCAATATATGTGTGTTTTAGATCCGATCTTGCAAGTTGTAGTTACCTACTATGTGTTATGTTCCGGCAACCCCGGAGTGACAATAACCGGAACCACTCAAGGTGATGATCATAGTTTGAGGAGTTCATGTGTTCACCAAGTGCTAATGCGTTGGTCCGGTTCTTTATTAAAAGGAGAACCTTAATATCCCGTAGTTTCCTTTTGGACCCCGCTGCCACGGGAGGGATGGACAATAGATGTCATGCAAGTTCTTTTCCCTAAGCACGTATGACAACACACGGAATGCATGCCTACATCACATTGACGAACGGGAGCTAGACACATATCTCTTCGTGTTATAGCTGTTGCATGATGAATATCATCCAAACAAATAACCGACCCATTGCCTACGAGTTTGCCCTACTGCTGTTACTTGTTTTGCTCTGCTGCTGCTACCACTGTTGCTACTGTTGTTACTTGGCTTGCTCTGCTGCTACTGTTGCTACTACTGTCGATTGCTACTATTGCTACTTGCTACTGCTGTCACCAAAGCTGTTCCTTGCCACTGCTATTGCTCGTTACACTGTCGTTACTCGCTACTTTGCTGTTACTAATGTGCTTGCAGATACTAATCTTTCAGGTGTGATTGAATCTGACAATTCAACTGCTAATACTTGAGAGTATTCTCTCACCTCCCGTCGTGCGAATCAACAAATTTGGGTCGAATACTCAACCCTCGAAAACTGTTGCGAACCCACGCGCTGGTGGGCCGTCAACAACATTCTTCTAGTTTCATTACTAGGGGGTGCTATTAGCATTCTTCTCGTGCTGTTGCAGGAGAAGGTTTGTTGTCATAAGCATTCGTCTAGCTAATGCTAGAGATTGCAGATCAATGATGAACAAGGTATTTATAGAATATCTAGACAAGTTTGTCGTGGTGTTCATCGATGATATATTGATATTCTCCAAGAGCGAGGAAGAACACAAGGAACACTTGCGTTTAGTTCTAGAGAAGCTCAGAGAGCATCAGTTATATGCCAAGTTCAGCAAATGTGAATTTTGGTTGAAGGAAGTCGGATTTCTCGGACACAATATTTCTGGAGAAGGAATAACAGTGGATCCCGCCAAAGTCGCAACAGTCACACAATGTCAAGCACCCACCTCAGTTAAGGAGACCCATAGTTTTCTCGGACTTGCGGGATATTACCGGAGGTTTATCGAGAACTTTTCAAAGATTGCCAAGCCCATGACAGATTATTGAAGAAGGACTCCAAGTATAATTGGACCGAGGAGTGTGAAGTCTGTTTCCAAGAGTTGAAGAAATGTTTGTTTACAGCCCGAGTGTTGATATTGCCGAACATTCGGAAGGACTTTCAGGTGTATTGTGATGCTTCACGTCAAGGACTTGGAGGAGTGCTCATGCAAGAGGGAAAAGTTGTAGCCTATGCATCCAGACAGCTTCGACCTCATGAACTGAACTATGCCACACATGATTTGAAGTTAGCACCGTAGTGCACGCTAGAGATGCTATGCTTGATACTGCTTTGCCTGATGATGCTAGAGATGTTATTTTGCCTGATGATGCTATGCTTGATACTGCTAGAGATACTACTTTGCATGATGTTCCTCTAGGAGTGTTCCTTGATGCTCATATTGCTAGAGTTACTCCAATGCTCGTGATGCTTCTGAAACTGCCAATACTATTGAGATAGGACCTGATTTTGCTCCTGCTAGATCTAGATCTCCTAGATATGAATTGCCTGATATACCTGAGGGTTACGTTATGGAGGGAGAGATAGATGAGGATTTTCTTGCGTGTAAGGATGCCTATGACGCTGAGAAATTACTTCTCAAGTGGAAGGAAAAATCTCGAGAAGCTAGGATGAAAAATGACCCGAAGTTTGCCACTTCGCCTATCTTTGTCACCGATAAGGATTATGAATTCTCTGTCGACCCTGAGATAATCTCTCTAGTCGAATCTGATCCTCTTCACGGTTATGAGTCTGAGACGGTCATAGCCTATCTTGCCAAATTATCCGGAATAGCCAACCTTTTCGCTAATGAGGAGAAGATCCACCACTACTATATCTTTAAGCTGTTTCCTTTCTCTCTAAAGGATGACGCTAAAGCCTGGTTCACCTCTCTTGCTCCTCGATGTGTGCGTAGTCCCCAGGAGATGGTCTATTACTTTTGTGAGAAATATTTCCCTTCCCATAAGAAGCAAGCTACCTTGCAGGAAATATACAACTTTGCTCAACTCTAAGAAGAGAGTCTTCCACAAGCTTGGGGGAGGCTCGTCCAGCTACAGAATGCTTTGCCTGATCACCCTCTTAAGAAGAATGAGATACTTGATATCCTCTATAACGGACTTACCGATGCCTCTAGAGACCACCTAGATAGTTGTGCCGGTTGTGTTTTTAGGGAACGAACTGTAGAATAAGCTGAGACTCTACTGAATAACCTCTTGATCAACGATAATGTTTGGACTATTCCTGAACCACCTCCTAAGCCAACTCCTAAGAAAAGAGGTATTCTATTCCTCAGTCCCGAAGATATGCAAGAAGCCAAGAAATCTATGCAAGAGAAAGGCATTAGATCTGAAGATGTCAAAAATCTACCACCTATCGAAGAGATCCACGGTCTCGACAACCCGATACAGGTAGTAGAAGTGAATTCTCTGCGTAAGTTTGATGAGAGTGATATTCCTTTTGATAAACCTGCTAGCCTATGCTTTGATGAATTTGACAACTTTGTTGCCAAACAACAGAGTTTCAATGATTATGTTAGCAGACATTTGGAACAAAGTGCTCGTATGCTTAGCCATCTAAGTGCTTGTGTAGACAGAAATGTCAATGCTCTGAAGCTTCTGAGTAAACATGCCTCTATGATTACTACTCAGCTAGAACAAGTACTTAAAGCTCAGAATGACCCGCTCAATGAATTAAATGACAACTCTGTCAGAGTCATTACTAGAGGAGGCAAAATGACTCAGGAACCTTTGTATCCTGAAGGTCATCCTAAGAGAATTGATCAAGATTCTCAAGGAATCAATGCTGATACACCCAGTCATCCTAAGGAGAAGAAGAAGGATGATAGAAACCTACATGCCAGTTCACCAAATACGGTCACACCTGAAGAACCTAATGATATTTCTGCGTCTGATGCGGAAACACAATCAGGTGATGAACATGAACCTGGTGACAATATGGACAGTGACGTTCATAATAATGCTCAACCTAGCCATGATGAGGATGTGGAGATTGAACCTACGGTTAATCCTGATAATCCACAACCTAAGAAATACGATAAGAATGACTTCACTGCTAGGAAGCATGGTAAAGAAAGAGAGCCATGGGTTCATAGACCTATGCCCTTTCCTCCTAAGCCATCCAAGAAAAAGGATGATGAGGATTTTGAGCGCTTCGTTGAGATTATAAGACCCGTCTTTCTGCAGATGCGGTTAACTGATATGCTCAAGATGTCTCCGTATGCCAAGTACATTAAAGATATCGTGACTAATAAACGGAAGATACCAGATCTTGAGATCTCCACCATGCTTGCCAATTACACTTTCAAAGGTGGAACTCCTAAGAAACTTGGTGATCCCGGAGTGCCCACTATACCTTGCTCCATTAAAGGAAACTACGTAAGAACTGCCTTATGTGACCTTGGAGCCGGTGTTAGTGTTATGACACTCTCTCTTTATCGTAGAATTGAGTTGGATAAGTTGACACCCACTGAAATTTCTCTGCAAATGGCCGACAAATCAACTGCTTTCCCTATCGGCGTTTGCGAGGATGTGCCTGTTGTGGTTGCTAATACCACTATCTTAACAGACTTTGTTATCTTGGATATTCCCGAGGACGATGCCATGGCTATCATCCTCGGAAGACCCTTTTTAAACACTGCAGGGGCTGTTATAGATTGCAACAAAGGCAATGTCACTTTCCATGTCAACGGTAATGAGCACACAGTGCACTTTTCGAAGAAACGATATCCAGTACATTGCATCAATGCTATCGAAAAGACTTCATCGATTCTCATTGGGAGCTTTGAATGCCCTATTCCTCGTGTCAAGATGAAGTATGATTTGCTTGTTGGGGATATACATATCCCCATTGAGGTGACTTAGTGGCTATTCGAAAATTCTCTGTTCTCTCTTGCGATTCGAGAAGGTTTTGTCATAAGGACTTCATCAATCCCATTGACGGATTTCTTTCGATGACCATGAAACGGATGAATCAGAGAGTCACATACCTCTGTTTTGAGTTTTCTTTTTCTGTTGCTTAGAAGAAAAATGATAGAATTAGTTTAGTTTTTCCTGTTTTCTGTTTTAGCGTCCCGAAGAAAAATACCTCGAAAATAAAAGTTCTCCGATGGTCCTGAAAATTTAGTATGATTTTTTCTGGAATTTTTGAAAATTACTGGGCCTGAGAGCTGGCCTGGGGGCCTGACCAGTGGGCCACAAGCCCTTGCTCCGCCACCACCCCCTAGTGGCGTGGTGCAAGCATGTGGGGCCCACAGGCACCCCCTCCACTCATTCCAGCTCCCAGCCTCTTCTTCCACCTCCAGAAAAAATTGTTTTGCAGCTCAAACCCGTGTTCTTGCACATTTGGCTGTGATTTTCGATCTCCTTGCTCAAAGCACCATTCTCCAAACCGTTTTGGGGAAATTACTCCTTGGTAAGTGACTCCTCCATTGGTCCAATTAGTTTTTGCTCTAGTGCTTTATCCTTCGCGTATTCTTGCTACCTTGGTGACCCTGTTCTTGAGCTAGAAAGGTTGATTTTAGCTGGTCCCAAGTAGTTTTAGCGCGTGATACGGTCTCTAGGCACTAGTAGGAGTAGTTGCTACAAGTTGGGTTAATCCTTATTCACTTCTCTTTCGAAGTCTCTAAAAATTTCAGAATTTTTCAGAGCTAGAAAAAGGAAAAGATGAGGAGGTTCTTGAGAGGCTCTTCAAGCCGTAACCCCAAGGAGGATGAGAAGAATCACCCCAAGTACGTAGTCCCTCGAGTCACAGAAGTTCGAGCGTGCGAGTGGCCAAGTGATGAATTTTTGCGCGCCGCCGGACTTTATGAAGACTTTTATTACTTGGTGGAGAACGCAGGTCTTGATGCGCTTGTTGAAGATAAGTGCCCACAATACCTCCTCCTCACCAATATTTTCGTTCAAAGCTTCAACTTTTATCCGAGGAAGAATCCTCCCATGGTTGAGTTCATGATATACGATGTTCCCCAGTGCATGACGCTGCAGGACTTTTGCAATGTATGCAAATTACCTTATGTTGGGGATATCTGTGACCCTCGTCCACGGGACTTGGAGGATTTCATTGGTTCTATTGCTGTTGGAGAGGAGAGAGGAGTGTCTCGCGCTAGAATTGCTAGCAGACATTTTCCTGTGCTTCGGTACTTCTCACTATTTGTGGGAAAATGTTTGATTGGCCGTGGGGAGGCTGGATCACTTAGTTCTCCAGACCTTGCGGTTTTGCGCGAAGGCCTTTATAACGATAAGACTTATAGCTTGGGCGCTATAGTAGCTCAACGGTTGAACCTGAACCGTTCCAAGGGTGTCGTCTATGGAGGTATCTATGCTACCCATCTTGCCAGACACTTTGAGATACCGATTAGACTGGGAGAGGAAGGAGAGATGCTTCTCCCTGAGAGATATCTGGATTATGACAGCATGGTTTGCCATGATTTTCTGGATAGAGATGCTAGTAGACGGATGATTTATAACCTGGTGTTTAGTCAAGGTACTCGAGAGACTATTACTTTGCCTGCACCTACTTTGTTTGATCTTCATGCAGGCAGGTACACTATTATGCCCGCGTACATCTACGCATATTGGGGCTTAGCCCAACCACAGGCGCCCGTGCCCGAGCCGCCAGTCGAGTACCAGACGCTAGTTTATCAGCGGGAGCCAGAGGAGGTCACACAACAGTGGCATCCACAGTCTGCTCCAGAGTATCCTGGAGCTGGTTATTTCCCACCATGGGAGTAGACCAAGCTAGGCCAAAAGCCTAAGCTTGGGGGAGTACGTGTTTTCACCGACTTTCCATTCATGCGTATGCTTTCACTTCATTATCCGGTGTTTACACTTTGCCACTGTATTATCCATGCTAGTTTCTTTTTGTTTTCTTGTTTTCTTGTTTTGTGTCCTTTTGAGAAAATCCAAAAAGATTTTTCTTTCTTCTTTTGCTTCTTGGGAGCTTTCCCGTGTAAATAGTTTTCTTTTTCTTTGGGTCAAGGTAGAAGATATTGGTTACAATGTTTATTGGTTCTTGCATGCTTACCCGTTTAGCTTTCAAAGAGCCATATTATTTTGTCTTCTCCTTTGTGTTTGCCTGCAGATTCAGCTTAGTCCAATGCGCTTATTATTGTTCACATCGTTCGATCGTGCAAATGAAAGGCAACCATGATGATATATGATGAAGTGACTGAGACTGAAAAGCTGGTATGAACTCTATCTATTTTGTTTTTGTAAATATGACTAGCTTGTCGACCCAGATTTAGCTTTGTTGTGAGAGAACCATGTTTGCAATGACAACTTAGAGCTTATAATGGTTTGTCTTGAATGCCAACATAGATTTTGAGATGACTATGATGTAGTACGATAGGATGGTATTCTCCTTTGAATGTTTCAAGTGGCTTGACTTGGCGCATGTTCATGCATGTAGTTGAAACAAAATCAACATAGCCTCTATGATGTTCGTATTCATGGTGATTTATATCTTGTTCATGCTTGCATTCAATGTTAGTCAAACTCATTGCATCTTGATGACTCTTGTCGCTCTCTAGTTGGTCGCTTCCCAGTCTTTTGCTAGCCTTCACTTGTACTAAGCGGGAATACTGCTTGTGCATCCACTTCAATAAACGCAAAAGTTTTTCCATGAGAGTCCACCATACCTACCTATTTGCGATATCTACCTGTCGTTCCAAGTAAATTTGCATGTGCCACTCTCTAAACCTTCAAGAAATAAATCTGTTTTGCATGCCCGAACCGCTCATGTGGTGACAGAGGGCTATTGGTATCTTCCATGCTAGGAGTGTTATCCTCGACATGTGTTTATTCACAGTCATTCACGAGAAAGGGGGCGGTATTTGGGATGCCTAGTTTCACGCTTAAATCGAAAACATAATTGTAAAACAAGACTCCCCCCGGATTGATGTTAGTATGGACAGTACCCGAGGATTCGGCTAGCCGTGGAGTGTGATTGATTGGTGGTGGGGGAGTTAAAACTTTACTTTTCTGTTTGGGAACCGCCTATAGCATGAGTAGCATGGAAGATATTGAGAACTCTTGGTCATTGCGTTGACAATGAAAGCATGCCACCCAAAATTATTATCTCTGTTTTCAAAGCTTGAGCTCTGGCACCTCTGCAAATCAATGCTTCCCTCCGCGAAGGGCCTGTCTATTTATTTTTCCTGTCGAGTCATCCTCCTCTTATATAAGCACCAATTAGAGAGCACCTCTGTCATTTTTATGCTTTGCTTTTGATTGATATTGAGTATGACTATGACTGGATCTTCGTTGCTATGAATTACAATGTTTAGTCAGCCCTTGATCTTTGAAAGTGCTCTGCATTTATGTTTTGCGGTCTCAGAAAGAGCTAGCGAGATACCACCTATTCATATTGCTTCATGCTTGTTTTGATTGAAGTGTTGGTATTTGAAACTCATTATTATTTGCTCGTTAGGTGATTATGCCATTGATATTAGTTTACCGTGAGACCTTTGTGTCATTTGCTTATGTGGTTAACTTGTGATCTTGCTGAAATTCTGGTTATGAGTTAGACATAGTTGCAACAACAAGATCAAACAGAGTTTGTCAAAGTTTTTCTTTCTCTCTCAGTTTGTCAACTGGGTTGCTTGAGGACAAGCAAGGTTTTAAGCTTGGGGGAGTTGATACATCTCCATCGTATCTACTTTTCCAAACTATTTTGCCCTTGTTTTGGACTCTAATTTGCATGATTTGAATGGAACTAACCTCGACTGACGTTGTTTTTCACAGAATTGCCTTGGTGTTATTTTTGTGCAGAAATCAAAGTTCTCCAAACGTCCTGAAAATTTACGGGGAGCAGTTTTGGAAAATATCAAAAATATCTGCGCCAAGTTCCACCTCAGGGGGTGGGCCAGTGGGCCACAAGCCCTTGCTCCGCCACCACCACCCTGGTGGCATGGTGCAGGCTTGTGGGGCCCACACGACTCTTCCGCCCCCAATCTTAGGTCTATAAGATCCCTTTCGTCCCAGAAAAAATAAAAAGAGAAGTTTTCGTCGCGTTTTCGATACGGAGGCGCTGCCACCACCTGTTCTTCATCTGGAGGGCAGATCTGGAGTCCGTCTTGGGCTCCGGAGAGGGGAAATCGTCGCCATCGTCATCATCAACCCTCTTCCTCTCCAATTCCATGAAGCTCTTCGTCGTTCGTGAGTAATCTATCCGTAGGCTCGCTGGGCGGTGATGAGTAGTATGAGATCTATCATGTAATCGAGTTAGTTTTGATGGGGATTGATCCCTAGTATCCACTATGTTCTGGGATTGATGTTGCTACTACTTTGCCATGCTTAATGCTTGTCACTAAGGCCCGAGTGCCATGATTTCAGATCTGAAATTATTATGTTGTCACCAATATATGTGTGTTTTAGATCCGATCTTGCAAGTTGTAGTTACCTACTATGTGTTATGATCCGGCAACCCCGGAGTGACAATAACCGGAACCACTCTCGGTGATGACCATAGTTTGAGGACTTCATGTGTTCACCAAGTGCTAATGCATTGGTCCGGTTCTTTATTAAAAGGGGAACCTTAATATCCCGTAGTTTCCTTTTGGACCCCGCTGCCACGGGAGGGATGGACAATAGATGTCATGCAAGTTCTTTTCCCTAAGCACGTATGACGACACACGGAATGCATGCCTACATCACATTGAAGAACGGGAGCTAGCCACATATCTCTTCGTGTTATAGCTGTTGCATGATGAATATCATCCAAACAAATCACTGACCCATTGCCTACGAGTTTGTCCTACTGCTGTTACTTGTTTTGCTCTGCTGCTGCTACTACTGTTGCTACTGCTGTTACTTGTCTTGCTCTACTGCTACTGTTGCTACTACTATTGCTTGCTACTGTTGCTACTTGCTGCTGTTTTCACCATCGTTGTTCCTTGCAACTGCTATTCCTCGTTACACTGTCGTTACTCGCTACTTTGCTGTTACTACTATGCTTGCAGATACTAATCTTTCATGTGTGGTTGAATCTGACAATTCAACTACTAATACTTGAGAGTATTCTCTCACCTCCCGTCGTGCGAATCAACAAATTTGGGTCGAATACTCTACCCTCGAAAACTGCTGCGAACCCACGCGCTGGTGGGCCGTCAACAACATTCTTCTAGTTTCATTACTGGGGAGTGCTATCAACATTCTTCTCGTGCCGTTGCGCGAGAAGGTTTGTTGTCATAAGCATTCGTCTAGCTAACACTAAAGATTGCAGCTCAATGATGAACAAGGTATTTATAGAATATCTAGACAAGTTTGTCGTGGTGTTCATCGATGATATATTGATATTCTCCAAGAGCGAGGAAGAACACAAGGAACACTTGCGTTTAGTTCTAGAGAAGCTCAGAGAGCATCAGTTATATGCCAAGTTCAGCAAATGTGAATTTTGGTTGAAGGAAGTCAGATTTCTCGGACACATTATTTCTGGAGAAGGAATAACAGTGGATCCCGCCAAAGTCGCAACAGTCACACAATGGCAAGCACCCACCTCAGTTAAGGAGACCCATAGTTTTCTCGGACTTGCGGGATATTACCGGAGGTTTATCGAGAACTTTTCAAAGATTGCCAAGCCCATGACAGAGTTATTGAAGAAGGACTCCAAGTATAATTGGACCGAGGAATGTGAAGTCTGTTTCCAAGAGTTGAAGAAACATTTGTTTACAGCCCCAGTGTCGATATTGCCGAACATTCGGAAGGACTTTCAGGTGTATTGTGATGCTTCACGTCAAGGACTTGGAGGAGTGCTCATGCAAGAGGGAAAAGTTGTAGCCTATGCATCCAGACAGCTTCGACCTCATGAACTGAACTATGCCACACATGATTTGAAGTTAGCACCGTAGTACACACACTCAAGACCTGGAGACATTTCCTTATCAAAAAAAGTTGTGATATTTACACTGATCACAAGAGCTTGAAGTATATCTTCACGCAGAAGGAGTTGAACTTTAGACAAAGGAGATGTGTAGAGTTGATCAAGGACTATGACATGAGATTGCATTATCACCCAGGGAAGGCAAATGTTGTAGCAAATACCTAGAGCCGTAAGAGTTATGTGAACACACTCATAGCGGGAGGATTACCCCAGGAGTTAGCCGACGATCTCAGAGATCTCAAATTGCAGATAGTTCCAATAGGATATGTAGCTACGTTGGAGATTAAGTCCACCTTGACAGGAAGAATCTGTGAAGCCGAGAAGTCGGACAAGGAAATAGCTGAGCTAAAGCAAAGAATGAACGACGAAAAGGCTAAAGGCTTTCGTGAGGATGAACACGAAACTATATGGTTTGAGGACCGTATATGTGTGCCCAATGATCCTGAACTCGAGAAGTTGATACTTCAAGAGGCCCGTGATTCACCATACTCGATACATCCGGGAAACACCAAGATGTATCTGGACTTAAAGGAAAGTTTCTGGTTGACAGGTATGAAGAAGGATATTGTGGAGCATGTAGCAATATGTGATGTTTGTGAGCGAGTAAAGGCAGAACATCAGAAGCCAGCTGGATTACTTCAACCTTTGCCAATACCCGAGTGGAAACGGGAGAAGATTGGTATGGACTTCTTCATAGGATTACCCAGGACTCGTTCAGGTTATGATACCATTTGGGTAGTGGTCGATCGCTTGACCAAGGTAGCTCACTTCATTCCCGTGAAGACTACCTATACAAGTGCTAAGTTGGTCAAGATATATATGACGAGGATCGTATGTATGCATGGAGTTCCGAGGGGTATCGTGTCATATAGAGGAAGCCAATTCACATCAAAGTTTTGGCATCAACTACACGAAACCTTGGGTACAAGGTTGGAGTTCAGTACAACTTTTCATCCACGGACAGATGGACAGACCGAGAGAGTCAACCAGATTCTAGAGGACATGTTGAGAGCCTGTGCGCTAGACTATGGGTCTAGCTGGGATGACAACTTGCCTTACGCAGAGTTCTCATAAAACAACAGCTATCAGACTAGTCTGAAGATGGCCCCTTTCGAAGCTTTATACGGAAGGAGGTGCAGAACACCATTGATGTGGGATGGTGTTGGAGACTAAATTTTTTTTGGTCCCGGCCTTATCCGAGATTCTGAAGAGAAGGTCAAGCTGATTCGTGACCGACTCAAGATAGCCCAGTCCAGGTAGAAGAGTTATGCTGAGAGTAAATGCAAGGAGGTGACATACGAAGTGGTAGACCGAGCATATCTTCGTGTGTCTCCACTTCGAGGAATCAAGAGGTTTGGTGTAAAAGGAAAGTTAGCACCCAGATTCATTGGCCCCTGCAAAATTCTTGAACGTAGAGGCGAAGTTGCATACAAGCTGGAATTACCGGAAGGATTGTCCGGAGTTCACGATGTCTTCCATGTGTCCCGCCTAAAGAAATTCCATGTTGAGATGGCTGATATTCCGTTGAGATGGTTGATATTCCTTTGAGAGACACAGTGCCCCTAGAGGCTATACGGCTTAGCAGTGATCTGACTTATGAGGAGAAGCCCGTAAGGATTATCGAGGCTACCAACAGACTTACCCGCAGCAAGATCATCAATTTTTGCTAGGTTCTGTGGAGTCACCACACCGAGGAAGAAGCCACTCGGAACGAGAAGAAGATCTTCGTCGAGACCACCAACACCTATTTTCTAGCCAACCCGAATCTCGGGGGCGAGATTCATCTTAAGGTGGGTAGGTGTGTAACATCCCAAAATTTTCATTTTGGCATGTTATAAAAATAGCTATGCATCTCTACATATTGTTGTATTTGCTTTGTGAGTGAAATGAATGATGAAGCTTTTGGTTCCATTTTGAAAGCTCATTTCAATTTTTTGTTTTGCTCTCATTTCAAGTTTTAGTGAAACCTGTGAAGTATTTCAAATTTGAGAGGAGGAACATGACCCTCCAAGATAGGGGTATTTTTTGTGGATCTATTTATCCCTTTTGAACGAGGGGTTTAATGGAAAAATATTTCAAATAGGAAATTATTTCCATTTGAGAAATTTCTGAAAAAATATTTTTAAATTATTATTTTTTTTGGCCGTGGAAAAATGTTAAATAAATTCTGTATTTTCTACTGATAATTTTGATATATAATACTCCTATATTCGGAGTATATAATATTTTTCTTTTCTTAGTTTTTCTTCCTCTTTTTAAATAAAAGGAAAAAGTCTTATAACAGGAAAACCCCGTGCGCTAGATAGGAAACCGCCGCGACCCAATTTGGAAAGGATCGGCCCGATTCACGCCGAATCAGATCCGAATCCTTTCAGATTGGCCACAACCCGAGCCTCGCCTCCCTATCGCCCACTGACCCGCAGGGCCCACCGCTCGACCGCTCCCACGCATCGGGTGTCACCTTCCCTATCTCCCTCCTCTTTCCTTCGCCAGAGCTGGCCGCGGATCCGTGTCGATCTCCCTCTACCTTCCCTATTCTTCGACCCCGAGGCCGGCTATAAGTATCCCTCCCCTGCATTCTGTTCCACCCCAAACCCTCGAGAGCCCCTTGCCAGAACGCCGCATCGCCACCCCGGGCGGAGTTCTGCCTCCAACCGGAGCTCTTCGGGCTTGTGCCGCTCCACACCATCACCCCCGAGTCCCGTCGATGCTGCCAAATGACGCCAGAGGATCGTCACCATCGCCTGGACACCTCCACCGCTGCACACGACCACCGCAACACCATCCCCGACCACCTTCACGCATCGGCCGTCGTCGATTTCCCCGGAGCGCCACCCACCGTCGGTGTGAGCACCCCACCCCCTCAACCGTTGGATATGGATCTAACGATCCAGATAAGATTAACTAAACAGTCGAACCGTTTTTTATTTATTTCTACGACCGCTCGCTCATTTAGCTAACACACGCACACCACTAGCCACTAGGACTCTGCCACGTAGCGTGTTTGTAGATTAGGATTTCTTTTCTTTTCTGTTTTTGTTTCTGGAAACAGAATAGATCCTAACCTTAGGACTTGAATATCTTTTAGGTTTTTAAGTATTTTAGTTGATTCTTTTTGCAGTAGTTAAAAAAAACATGTAGTTTCTCCCTGTAGCTTTTGTTTTCAAGTTTGAATTGTTTAAAAATTGAATTCATTTGTTTTTGCTCAAATCACTAGAATTTGAATAACTTGAGTTTAAAAACATATTTTTGAGTGATTATTTTTGCTATTGATTCCTATTAGATAGATTTATCACCTTGTTCAGTTTCGTGATTTTCAATATATTTTAAATTAAGGTTTTTAACAAAACATATTATGTTTTAGTTCTTTTAGGTTAATTGCTTTTCTTTTTCTTTTTGTTTCTTTTCTTTTCTGTTCTTTGTTTGATCTATTGATTATTTTAGTGTTATTAGTTTTCCTTGTTGTTATTGTAAGTTGTGCTATGGTTATGCTTATGTGTGAATTGTTTGTTTAGTTAAATCATCCAGAGTGTGAGGCTTGCTATTTAGAGTCGCTCGAGTTAGATGATCGTCAACAAGGCAAGTTCACATTGATCATGTTTTTACCTATGGTTTTATTGCATTAGTTCAATCTTCTCCACCATTGCCTGCAAAGTAGGTACTTGGAAATTTGGTTCTTGAGTAGTATCTTGTGGTAGGTACTCATCAACCCTTGTTACTTTGGCCCAGGACGTTATTTTTATTTTGCTATGCTTCTAGTAAACGGGATTTGGTAGTGTTTATCATGAGTGTTGTGAGACCTTAATAATCAAGATCTAAAACCTTCAACACTTTCAAGACCTCATGATGCAATATATCTCTAGGTGGGTGATGGTAGAACGACACCCTGGAGGACCCAATGGTAGCCTAGGTGTTGCTGGAGAAGCGCCCGTATTCACGTGGAAAGTTCCACCCAGGCACGAAGAGATGGATGGATACTTCAAGACCCAATGCTTACCTGCACAGCCACAAGTCATTATGGGCTCTGCTTGGTTGGACATCGTGGTGACTCTGGACGGGCGGTGCTATGAGATGTAGAAGAACAATATGATTAGATGGGCACCGACAGTGGCTCAGAGTAACCCTTTGGAAGATCAAGTTTTGATCATCCGGTTCTTAAACACCCTGAAGTGCAAGGACTTCAACGGAGGCAATTAAATCTTGTGGGGAACGTGTGCAAAACTCTACAGAGTATCAAACCTAATGGATTAGTCGTGTCCATGGCTACGGACAACTTGAGCCAAAAGAACTGTATGTGTACCAGCATGATCTTGGGATGGTACAGAAAAACCAGAGACTTGACCGTTTCAGGTCGGGTCGCTACACACAATCTTGAAGAAGAACCCCATGCGGATCCAATGACTGAAGAAAGTGGTCACCAACACCGTCTGGACTCTCAAGGCAGAATCCCATGTGAATCCAACAACCGGAGAAATAATGAAGCCAAATATTATGGGTTCATGGCGGCCTAGAAACTCCTGATCCACAATTCAGAGAGCCATCTCAATTGGTGGTGTACAATCAGATCATTGTACCCGCAAAGCCACAAATAATGAAATTAGATAAGGAAAAAGGAGATCAAATTGATTTGGAGCAATACGCATCAAACTGAGATGGCTCTGGAATGAGCAGAGATAAGAGGAGGAAGATTCAAGGTCAGGAAAAAGAGAAATACAAAGAAGAAGAGTCAACAGGGACAAAATCATGTGGTTAATTCGCTGCAATGAAGATGCATCGTTTTTTAAGAATAAAAGAGGCGAGTTCAAACGCAACGCTCGGGTAAATTTGTGGTGGGCCACAGGTAACCACTTTAAAGTCCATGTACTACATCCATCACAGTTTAGAAGGCATGGTTTAATTTACGTGCATTTCCATAATAGACAAGGTTTAAGACGCATTGCATTTACTCCTAGTAGCTAATTAGTTCTAGAGAATTTTCAAGAACGCCTTCTAAACCATGACAAAGGGAGTACACAAACTTGGTTAGAGTATATGAGAAGTCGCTTGCATAACCCGCACACAAGAAGGAGAATTAAAAGATGCGTAGCATGGGCAACAACCGACGGAAAGGGTAACGTCTCTGCACTTCTCCCCTAATAATAAAGCACGCACTGCTTCTGGCGTCCGTCGTGGCATTTTTGCAAAAACACCCCTGTAGTTTCATCTAATTAACCTGCGGTATGTTTTTAAGTGAGGCTGAACCGTTTTTTTCACATTTTACACAAAACCCTCTTACTTTCATGCTAAATAACCCGCAGTCCAAATTATATTCAGAATGAATCGTTTTTTAAATTTTTTACATACACCCCTCACATATGCGTTAATAACCTCGAAGTCCATTCAGAATAAATATGTATTTTCAAATAACAATATCTTTTAAACCGTAAATCCAATTTAAACATGTTATATATGAAACTTGATTAGAAAAATGCGTAGAGTTTGAATATGTTGTTATTTTACATATTAAATATTTAAAAAAATACTATTTAGGATACAATGCTAATCAATATTTGTCTTTATTTCGTACCGACTATTTGTATTGTAACATGTTAACTTAAGCATCAATATTTAAGAAATGTTATAATCTTTGGACATGATATACTTGCACTAGGTTCTTTCTTTGTACATATTTTATAATCTAAGACCTTACGTACGTGCCTTTTTTTATTTTTCTCCCGTTGTAACGCATGGGCATTTGTGCTAGTAACACTAATGTGGCACCAGGATGAGGTGGACAATTTGCATGGTGAAAGAATAGGAAGTAGTGAGGAGCAACTTCTTAGGAATGATAGGTACATATACACAAATATTAATTTTTACGCTACAAACACATTTGTGAATACTTATGATTTTATTTTCTGAATCTAGATTCACAGTTAATGAATGGTAATAAGGGAGAATTTATCAAACCAAAAACTTCCTATAAGTTCCACCAAAAATGGTTATTAAATTTGTTTTTTAGTATATTACTAATGATTGACATTAAAACATCGATAGGAGGAAAAATTAAATTCCAATCTAAATAGATAATATTATATGGCAAAAGTTGTTGACTGACTTAACATTTTTACTAGTTAGGATTATATATTAACAAAAAATATAAATAATAAAGTTTAGTATAAATATTAGTATTGTCATAATTTGAGTCTATTAGAGGGAAATAATGCATTAATATTAGCTAGGTTGGGAGTTGTAGATATGCCCCATAAAGTGATAGAACTACCAAATTTAATATTTAATAATATTACAGAAAAAAGACACTACAAATAAATAACTGAACTCATGTGGATATCTTCGTTTTAGTTATCCTAGATTTGCAGGTTCAAAATGACATATATGATAATTAATCCTTTATTCTTAAACAGTTGCAACCCATTATCTATTTTTTTCTCTTCGTGCAACCATGCCACATCATGAAGTCATGCATGTGGTCACAAGTTACAATTTGTGCATTAATCTATTCATGCAACCATGTCACCTCAACAAATATGCCACATCATCAAGTCATACATCTATTCTTAAATAGTTGCAACTGATTACCTATTTTTCCTCTTCATGCAACCATGCCACATCATGAAGTCATGCATGTGGTCTCAAGTTACAATTGGTGTACTAATCTATTCATGCAACCATGCCACCTCAACAACTATGCCACATCATGGAGTCATACATGTTAATTTGTTTCACTTTTTTGGTGCGGGCATAGACAGTCATGTTATATACTTTTTATATAAAGGGGCACCCCGTTTGACTTCAGTTCAATAGATTTTCCTTTCTCTATTGGTTTTAAAATATATACCATGAGCTTTCTTAAATATGTTTTGCAATGGTTTTATTTATATAGAATATATGCATATGTTTTACTAAGGTTCCCGCGGCAACGCACAGGGCATCATCTAGTTCTCATAGTTTCAAGAACCACTAAAGAAAAGGAGCTTGTATGGTGGAACCGTGTGGTCGGTTTATCAGAAAATGTGATAAAACTATAGATCATTTCTGTTTGTGTTTATAGATTTTGCCCCAATCAGTCTACATAACTTATATCGTGATTAGTCATATAATAATGTTTTTTATAATTTATGCTCGCCTCATCCTGCTTAACGCAGGTGTAGAGGAGTAGAAAGGTTGATCCAAAGTTATTGCATATTATTGCAGTAATGACCATATTATTTTGCACTTCACATATACACACTATCTATCATGCACTCTCGTGTTTTTTTCCTTTATTTGGTTTTTAAAATTACAATCATTTAAATATTTTTATCATATGAGTTTCATATATGGTACTATGTTGTCCTTTTGGGCATTGAACTATAGCTATTTTGTGAATAACGGTTTAAAAATTACCATATACATATTCGTTTTTAGAAAGTATGTCCTCCTTCGGTTGGGTCATCTTAACTTGGAAATGAAAAGTACAACATATTCCCTTTGTCTATTATGAGACATATAATTATGTGTGCAGTTAGCGTTTTAAAACTTTGAGCACTGGTATGTGTAACTTTACATGTTTGGACATCCACCAATTATATCATCACATTTGGTTTGTAAAATTATTTTGTGTACATGTATTTCGTTTCACTATTTTTAAGCACACGGCTAGCTAAATGTATAGGACAAAGTAAAAAAAATGGCAAGGAATAGTCAAAAGTGTTCAAGCATGTGAAAATTCAAGCATATCTTGTATTTCAGGAATAGTCTAAACAGGAATTAAGAAAACGTAATAATCTAAACAGACCACTCTGTAATAATAGGATATACTGTATAGCAGTACCGCGGGGCTTGCTTCGTTACCAACGAGTCAACGACCTATGAAATACATATTCATATTATATATATACTCTCTTGCTCTCATAATTTTTGTCGTTGTTTTACTTCAAAGTATATATATTGAATATTATTGATCTTGGCAGTTTAATTTTTTAGAATTTGGTCAAACTTTAAAAGGTTTGGCTTAGAACAATCCTACAACTTCAGCTACTAGTTCCTTCATCTAAATAGTGTCAAATTTGCTTCCGCTCATAAGTATTGTCAATATTTTTCATCATTGGTTGAACAATATTTTTAATAGTTTTAAAATGCTAATAAGGATGAAAGCCTATGCTTTAATTCGATCGCTTTGGCTATGTAAAAATGACTTGATTTTTAATGATAAAAATGCTTCTTCTCTACAGGTTATTTTTCGGTGATTTGGTTTTTAATGATAAAAATGCTTCTTCTCTACAGGTTATTTTTGGTTTACGCATTTGCTATGTATATGGTAATGTGTACATGATTGAAGCAGGTGACTACGGAGGTTTTTTCCTAACATGGATGACAGTATAACCTTCGAATCAATCCACCACCTCCTTCGACATTGACATAGTGTCGGTCTATAGGACTCTATTGTTGTCGATTTTTATTTCATGGATTTTTATTAAACCTTTTAATTTGATTGTGTGCATGCATCCAGAGGCCGGATGTTACTCATAATTCTTTGTATTTGCTTGATGCTAATTTTGAGATAATAATAAAAAAGGTACTAGTTCGAAACCGAGGGAGCATGAAACAGAACGTGGTCGGCGTCCAGCGATGAACCTTCTCAGAACCGTGTTTTTCTGCACCATCAACCGAGAAAATTGGCAGTACACAGACTCGGCAACTCCCTATTTGATCGCCTACAACTCGGTAATTCACAGAACCCACGAACCTGACTGAACTGGTGTGTTGTGTACAACTCGTGAACCCAAAAGTTGGGCGGCGCCACGGGAACGGTTCACCACCTCCACCGACCACCGTCATCCCGGTTGCCTCCCGGTGGCATCGCGTGATCCTTGGTTACTCCGGGGCGCCAGTGACCGTGATCGTCAGCCCCAATTACGGTTGTCCCGTACGTACGTGCATGCATTGCAGGAGAGGCGTCAGCGTCAGCATCAGCGAGCGGATCACCACTGGTACTTGGCCTTGACGAGGACATTCTCGTAGAGCTCGGCCGCATGGTCCCAGCTGAGGTCCTGCGACATGCCGCGGACCTGCAGACCCCTCCAGCTCTCCTTGTAGTTCCAGTACGTGTTGAGGCAGTGCCCGAGCGCGTCGATCATCCTGCCGGCGTCCGCGCGGTCGAACGTCCACCCCAGCCCGGTGCCGCCGAACGGGTCGAACGGCGCCACCGTGTCCCGGAGCCCGCCGACGGCGTGCACCACGGGCACGGTCCCGTACGCCATCGCGTACAGCTGGTTCAAGCCGCACGGCTCGAACAGCGACGGCATCAGGAGGATGTCAGCGCCCGCCGTGATCCGGTGTGCCATCCGCACCGAAAACCCCACCCACCCGCGCACCTTGTCCCTGTGCTCCCCCTCGAACCGCCGCAGCATGTCCTCCAGGTCCGGCCGCCCCGTGCCCAGCATCACCAGCTGCACGTCCTGCTGCGTGATCCACGGCATCGCCTCCGCGATGATGTCCACGCCCTTCTGGTGGTCCAGGCGCCCGATGAACCCGATGAGCGGCACGTCGTCGCGGACCTGCAGGCCCAGCTCCCGCTGCAGGGCCGCCTTGCACTGCCGCTTGCCGGTGTCCAACGTGTCTCGGGTGTAGTTGGTGTAGTCGTCGGAGTGCAGGTGCACATCGACCGCGGGGTTCCACTCGGCTGTGTCGATGCCGTTCACGATGCCGTCCAGCTTCCAGTCGTTCTGGTTTATTATGTCGTGGAGGCCCCAGCCGCCTTCCATCGTCTTCAGCTCCCACATGTAGCCATGGCTGACGGTGACCACCCGGTCTGCCATCTTCAGGCCAGCAGCGAACACGTTGTTGTGCTCGCCACAAAGGGGGTCATACAGTTTGAAGTGGTCGATGTAGTGCTCAGGCAAGTCCATCATGTTGAAGTCATCTACAGGGCCACGTCCCTGCAAAGTCAAATGTTTAGTGTCCAGGTTTGACACTGGATGATAAAAGATAAGAAATGTGGAGCATATCATTTTTTGATCAACTTTGATGAAGCTATATTAGTCACCAATTCATTTTCATACAAAAAAAATGCGGTGACATGACAAATAGTTGTAAACTGAAGGAAGTGAGACAGGTTGGCAGATGAATAAACTCTCACTGGTGATCAGTTGTTAAACCTAAAAATCATGCATGGCAACCACTTATGGAATGACAGTACGAGGTCAGCTAGTTTTCAATTAAAGGTATGCTGATGGTTCAACTAGTACTCAAGTAAAAAATGCGCATTTAAAGACTGAGGCGTAAAACCTGATGAGCAATGTTATGGATCACGAGAACAGAACGAGTATACTGCATCAGGCCATTATCTCGGTAATACGCCTTCAGATAAACAGGTAGAAGTGCAGTATGCCAATCGTTTGCAATGAAGACTAAATTGCCATCACCGTAGATAGTACCACCACATGGAGCATACCAAGGAACCTGCACATGTTCACAGCAGATGAACATTGCATTCATTTGGATATGTGCATAAATAATTTGAAGATAACAGAATGACGTCCATCTACGCTAGAACAACCAAACACACAGGCATGCTACTATGCTAGCTTGAGCTGTCCTGTGTGATCAATAAAGCGCAAGAAGCTCAGCTGGAGTTGTCAGCTTGTTCGCTGGTAGAGTTCATCTTACACGAGTCCAAATAATATCAAGAACCCATTTATATGGTCTATTTAAATCTTTTCATCGAGATGTAAATAGTTACCAATGAAGAAATTAGATCAAATTACTCACTCTGCTCCTGAATAAGTATCAATTTAGTGCACAATCAAGCCTTAAAAGCTTTTACACTAACGTACAGAGTACAGACAGGCAGCTGCTAGGTCTTAGCAATGGTGGTGATTATGGTGCTATGTATGTTTTCAGTGCATGGCCATTTTCCATTCAGTTTTTCTTACCTGTAAACTTGGTGAGTCCAGGGCTCATATGAAAGTTTTACTTGCTTTCTACAAAAGCTGGACCATGATGGTCTTTTCTCGAAAAAAAGGTAATGGTGTAAGATGAGTATTTGAATTAGCGTCTGTGTCTGGACTCCCAAACAGAATCTAATCTTTACCTAATAATAAAAAGGCTATCGCTTCCGTCGGAAAACCCACCGAAATGATTTTACAAAAAAACCCTTACTGTTTATGACATTAAACTCGTAGTATATATTAAATGTTTTTTAAAATACTCATATCTTTTAAACCGTAACTTCAAATTTAACATATTATATATGGAATTTGATTAGAAAAATATGTAGAATTTAAATATGATATTATTTTATCTGTTAAACGTTTAATAAAAATACTATCTAGGGTGCAATCTTAATAAATAAGTCATTATTCGTCTTTCTTTCATACCGGTACTCATCCGGGTTGGGGATGAACACGTCAACAAAATCAGGATTAGAGATGAAACTGAAGGTCACTTGACTGATTCTTTGTACGTATTAAATCTACATGCAAGCCGTGTTAAAATAGAAGACCGGTACTCATCCGGGTTGGGGATGAACACGTCAACAAAATCAGAATTAGAGATGAAACTGAAGGTCACTTGACTGATTCTTTGTACGTATTAAATCTACATGCAAGCCGTGTTAAAATAGAAGACCTGTGAAATTTTGAACTGCATCTTTGTAGGATAAGACCATCTTTATTTGTGTCGTAACTACAAATTCTCAGATTATAGACCATATTTTATAAATTAAGAGCGTGTGGTATTTCTTTCTCCCGTTGCAACGCATGGGCCCTTTTGCTAGTTCAGAATAAAGAGAGTAGTTATTTGCGATTTGTTTAGACATCAATAGCAATACAATTTGCAAAGATACCTCGACAGCAGCCTTGCAGAACAAAATCATGCGCTTCAGCACATCCTGCCAAAAATGATGGAAATGTACAAACATTAATAATAGCATAAACATTAAGAGGAATTCCGTGATCTGTTACTGCTACTTCCGGTTGTCCACCAAGAGCTGCTTAAAACTCTAGTTTTGCCTGCCTTGGCTTAATAAAGCTGGGGCTGGGTGGAGACCCCTCTCATTTCAAAAAATAAATAAATAAAGAGGAATTCAGTTTGATCTTCTATGGCTAAGAAAGCTCTGGGGAAACAGACGCTTACCGGTCTTTCTCCTCCATAAATATCATTGTGCCGGTGGCGGAAGGGCGGGGCCTCTAAGAACACAAAATCAACTCCATCGATATAAGAGTGAAAGTAGCTCACTTCTGAATCCTGCAAGCCAGACAACAATTCAATTAACTGATCTAGTCATAGTTCCTTACATTTTTCATTTAATACTGCAGATTCTTTATTTTACATACCTGGCCAGCTACCTTGTAACGTTTGCGAACACCTAGATCACGAGCTTCTGCGTAATCTCCATACTTTGGTATCACGACCTAAAATTGAAAGAAATACTTGTATTACTTCTTTCCAAACTAGGCCGCCATACTTAAGTTCGAACATACCCTACATTTGAATTTACAAAGCACTTCTACAGAAAAGTGTTGTCTTAGGCATATGCCTATTGTCAGCCTATGTTGGACATGTTACATCAAACATGAAGAAGGAATAGTTCTGTTATGACGCAGTATTTCTTCTGCTATCATATACATAAATAGCAATAGACACCGACAGATAATCAAGGTTAGAGTGTAAGGCTTTTCACATGTTGCGCACCAACTGAAAATAATAACAACTTTTGAGAGGGAAAATAATAACAACTTTGAAATGTTGCTCAAGCACAGCTGCATAACACCTGGTTTAGCATGTGCAAGTGTGTAACCCCTTATGGAGAGTGTAGCATTCAAAATGTGGTTACATTTTATATCAATAATTCATCTAGTAATTAAGTAAATCGTGTTCTTTCAGTTTGCAAGATGGGCCAAAGAGAAGAGCAGAGGAGCGAGTACCATAACACGATGCCCTCTTCTTGCCAGAGCCTTGGGTAAAGCACCCACAACATCTCCAAGCCCACCTATGCATGATATCAGCAGTCAGAGAACAAATTAACACAAGTTTAAGAGTAGTCCATGCGACCATGCCAAGTCTATTTGCTAAGTTTATGTATGCATGCCTGTTTTACAGAAAGGAGCACACTCAGAAGCCACAACGATGACATTCATCACATTCGGGCCAGCCAAAGGACCAGACCCCTTGTTCTCACTGTCGACCGGAGAACTCGACACTTCTGCTGCATCTCCACCGGTGTCAACCATAGCCCCAACCTGTTCAGCGACAACAACGTCTTTCCAATAACCTGATGCCGCCGCCGAGACAGGAGCTGAAGGATCGGCTTTGGATCTGATCCCAGCTGCCCCATTTTGCTCTGCAACTCTACTGTCTAGCCTGGGTGCAGATGCAACTGATTTTTGTGAAGCAGCATCCTTATTTTCAGCAGCCTGGTTAGGAAGCGGAATCCATTAGCAATTCAGCATAAGAAAGCATCAAGGGCAATGCCGCGCAGTAACAAAATTCTGAAGGGAAAAACGCATGGCAAAACCTGCACGTGAGGGAGGCTACATTTCCCAACAGAAAGGGCGACTAAACTGCGCTTTTTGCACTAAAAATAAACCTCGTTCTGACAAGCAAAGCATGTGCAGAAACTTCGAACGGAAAAGAGGGAATGATAGCGTTACCAACCTTGACCTTGGCGCGCTGCCCAGAGACCCCCTCCGAGCTCTCCCCTGCCGCCGCGCCCTCCTCGCCACCAGCTGCCGCGCAGGGGCGGCGGCACGGCACCGGCCCGTCTCGAGAAAATCCTCGCCGCGCCCAATGCAGCCGCGTATCGGCGGCACCGCCGTAAGGGCGCGGGGAGCAGCTCCGCCAGCGCCGCGGCGACGAGGAGGAGCAGGAGGAGGAGGAGGCCACGAGCAAAAGGAACGCCGCGGACGAGGAAGCGATGTACCCCGACATCACGGGATCCGACACGCCAGAGCCAGAGGTCGCGCGCTGCGGGCTGAAGGGAAATAGCCGAGCAAACAAGGCGGGGAAGTAGGTGTGGCTGCACGTTTTTGCGGGAGATTAAGCTCGGACGAAGTGAGGGCGACGGCGAGCGGCGCGAGCACGAGGGAAATTAAGCGCGGGTGGAAGAAAGATCTGCGATGGGTGCGTGTGGCTGCAGGCTTTTGCGGCGGCACGGAGTGGGGGTCCGGGAGGCGGGGGATCTGGAGGCCAGGGACAGGCGAGCGGCTTGTGTGGTGGAGCTCGGAGGCCGAGACGGGGACGAGCTAGAGCGCCCGCGCCGAGGAAGGCGACGAGTAGAGGTGAGTGAACGGCGGAGTGTTGGCTCTTTTTTTTTTTTTATGGTCTTGACACGGCCTGTGGATGACGGGTGGGACCAGGCTTGCCAGCAACGTGCGTCACGTGTAATGGTGGCCGCTGCTCATTGGTCAAGCGTCGCTCTGGGTCCACGGGAACCGCTGTAGTTTATGTACCCATGTGCCGTGTAGGATTGGGGACTTCGCGTCACGGGCTCTTGGACTCCACAGTTTTCTTTTGGGCAACGATAGGCGCCGGTGCGCCGTGCTAAATTTAGGCCGGTCACTATCCTATCCTTCCATTTGTCTAGTTGCAACCGTCTAGAATTCCTATTTGACGCTACAGGCGCTGTTACAGTACAATTTTGTTAACGGACACCCGCAGCGACCCGCGCTGGGCCGGTCCAGATCGGGTTAACATGCAGTAACCACCGCGTCACTGAACCCGATCTGATGACTAATTTTTTTTTACACTTTTTCTTTAGTTTCTGTTTTTTGCTTCTGTTTTTCGTTTTGCTTTGTTTTTCATTTTTGCTTTTGTTTTTCATTGTTTGCTTCTCTTATTTCATCTCTTTTTTTCCTTTTTTTTCTTCATGGCTCGATGATTTTTTATAGTTCGTAAACTTTCTTTTCAAATTCACCAAACCTTTTCTAGTCAAATTAACGTTTTTAAAAATTTGATGAACTTTTTCTCAAATTCAATGAATTTATTTAATTCGATGAACTTTTAAAAAAAAAATGAACTTTTTTCACATTTGATGAACTTTTTAAAAATATGACGAACTTTTTAAAAATTTGATGAATGTTTTCAAAATTAATGATTTTTTAATTCATTGATTTTCTAAAAATAAATATAGGCTTTTTTCAAATTCAATGAACTTTTTAAAATATTTTGATGAACTTTTTTCAAATTTGTTGAACTTTTTTTGAAAATCATTAACTTTTTTCAAATTTGAAGAACTTTTTTTGGATTTTTTTTATTTTGATGAACTTATTTCAAATTCCTTGAACTTTTTTGAAAACTGATTAACTTTTTTTCAAAATTTGATGAACGTTTTCAAAATTATTGAACTTTTTATAAAAATAATGAACCTTTATCAAATGTGATAATTTTCTTTCAAATTTTATTATTATTATTATATTTCAAATCTGTCAACATTTTTTCCATTTAAACAACTTTTTTGCAAAATCGTTGTACTTTATTTTTCAAAAATTAATGAACTTTTTCAGGGCCTGCAGGGGCGCCGAGCTGTTTGATGGGGCGGCTCAATGCAGCGCGCTGCAAGTGCGAGGAGGGCAAACCGACATGTGCAGCGCCGTATAGGAGGTCCCACAATCGTCACATCTGGGTTCTTTTTCTTCCCCCTTTTGTCAACGCATGTGATCCGAAAAATAAAAAGAAACCCGTGTTCCGTAGCGGCCGTGTTCGTCCCATTGCCGCCCACTCTCGTCGGGAACCCCAAGCCACTAATGCCCGTCATTTTGCCGCTCGTGCCCGCCGGCCACCCATGCCGACCGCGCTCGTCCCTCGATCGCCCCATCCTTCTTACATTGGTGACTACAACTCATCCGTCGGCTGGTTCCAGCTCACAGCCACCGTGGTTGCAACATCACCGGCTCCACTCGTCGTCGTCATCCACTCAGACCATCGAGTTCCATGCAAAAGAAATCTTAGCCAAAACAAAAACTTCATTGATTTTGTCGACAATAACAAAAACACATGCCGGTTGCAGCAAAAATTATCCATGTTTCCCGAAAAAACACATCGTTGCCGCCGGTGATAGCAAGAAGTCTAACCTCCCATGCAGCAAAAAATCTTGTCGTTTCCAGTAAGTTTTTTTGTCGGTTCAGCAAAAATGAACTCGATGACGTCCGGTTCTAGCACTTGTCAATAGTGCTTGCAACTTTTCTTCTACACGGTTCCAGCAATACAAATCTTTAGGTGCAGCATCGGAGCTTGTCGTCTTCGTCGCCGACAGCTGATGGTTGCAGCACGTGTGGACCCTGGTTCCAACGTTACAAGACTCCAATTGTAGCAAAAAAACGTCAGGTTATAGCAACGGGACCACCCCACTCCATAACCCCCGATGGCAGCTGCTGGTTGCAGCAACCATGACCGCGTGTGAGGAGAGCTTGCGGTGGTTCACGAGGAGCATGGATGAGAGAAAATGGTGGTTGTGGAGGGAAGAGGATGTCGCGGGTTGGAGGATGAAGAAAAGCCAAAAGGAAAGATCGGGAAAAGGATAATTATAAGAGAGGGGGCGGTTGTGTGAGGCCCCACCACGTACACATGTGTTGCGACAGGGTTTGTTTCGTGGGCATTGGAGCCAGCGTGGTACACGAGCCGGCCAAAAGCTCAGCTGGTTTGTCGGCTCGCAATGTGATGCTTGTGATCTGCGTTAGGTTTTTCATGAAGAGGAACGGGTTATCGCAGCATAATGCGAGTAAGTATTTCTCTCGATTAAGAAGCCAAGGTTTATCGAACCAATAGGAATATAAATCCTCAACCGTGTTCAGCGGTTGCACATAAAAGAGCAAACAACTTGCCCCCAACGCGGACAAGAGGGTTGTCGATCCCCTTGTTCTTGTTATTAACAAGCAAGTCAGTTGTGTACATAATTGTTGAAAATAGTAACTAAAATAAAAGATAAAAGAAGGCAGCGACGAAAATAGAAGTTTTTTGAACATATAAATGAATATACTCGGGGGCCATAGTGTTCTCTAGTGTCATCTCTCATGAAGCAACATATGGTGGGTAAACAAATTACTGTTGGATAATTGATAGAACAACAGATAGTTATGCGATTTTCGCAGCAATGATCATGTGTATATAGGCATCACGTCCATAAGGAAATAGGCCGACTCCTGCGTGCACCTACTACTATTACTTCACTTGAAGGGAGCTTCCATGCTTGCCTCTCTACGTATTAAGTTTATGTGACACCCCGAATGTAATGAGCTACAGCGATCATCATTAAGGGACTAATCATTTTGCTAAATTATTCTTATCATCTCGATTCATACATCATTTCAAATTTCACTTTAAATTCAAATTAAAATATTAAGTGTGAAACAAAAGTTCACAAAAACGAGACAAAAATGTTTGAGGTGTGACAAGTATTCTTTGGATAATTGTCATGGTGAAATCAACATTTATAAAAGTAATTAAATTTACTAAATTAAATTAAATAGTAGCTCAAAAAATATAAATGCATTTTAAATTTTAATCAAATACTAAGTAATTTTATCAAAGCGCCAAAATAATTGTGGCAGTGACATATTTACTAATGCTAATTTAGGTAAAACTTTTGTATAAAATAAACCATAGCTCGGATGAAAATACTTTGTACATGAAAGTTGCTCAGGAAAATGTGAAAAATCCGAATATGTGTCCGTTCATCTGTCACATCCTCCTAGCATGATGAACATAAACTATTGGCGTTAGGATCATCTGTTCGGAAAATGGCGGACACGGGGAAACTTTCCGGGATGAATTCATCCTCCATCTACCATGCCTAGTACCGCGTTATGTCAACCCTGGCACAACATATTACCATGTCACGCAGCCCAATGGATTGTTTGCTATATATATTTATTGTCCCCCCTTTCTCTACGGTAGACCTCAAGACTAACGACACTATCGCCCAGTACGACTATGGTGTCGACGACCCTCCTTATCGACCGAGTTTCCAGACAAGCATTCCCCCCTCCTTGATCATTCTGATATCGTCTACTCTTTTCTCTCTACTGCTTTCATTAGAGTAGTGTAGTTGTTGATATTTATCGGGTTGATCCTATACTACTGCATAGCCTGTCCTTGCTACTGTTGTTGATACTCTACGTGTTATCCTAAATGCCTAGTATAGGTTTGCTAGTATTCCATTAGTGGCCCTACATTCTTGTTCGCCTGCTATGCTACACTATCGGGTCGTGATCACTTCGGGGGGTGATCAGGGGTATATTATATACATACTATAAATGATACCTGATGTGACTAAAGTCGGGTCGACTCGTAGAGTACGTGCAAGTGATTCCTAGACTAGGGGCTAAAAAGACATTACCCTGATGGCCCCGTGAGTGGTCCTTTATGGCGGAGCGACAGGGCAGGTTGAGACCGCCTAGGAGAGATATGGATCTGGTCCCTGATCATGGTTTGTGGTTATTTCATAATAACACGCTTAACGAGTTTGAGTATTTGATTTGCGTTGGTCGATTGACCTTTTACGCACCAACCTTCATGCGGGAACAGTTATGGGTACTCGGCATCGTTGTATCAGCCGAAGTTCTTCAAACGTCAGCATTAGAGTGGCGCGCGCCCGAGTGGTCCGCGTAAGCACCTGCCTTGTAAAGGAGGTCGCCAAGACTGATCTCGGCCGCCCACGTAACATGCAGGAGCACAAAGGGCGATGGGGCACAAGAACCCTCGCGCATAGGATTTAGTCCGGCGGGCTGGCTTGTGTGTTGATTCTGGGTGGGGTGACGAAGTGTTGATCTCCCGAGGCCGGTCATAACCTGGGAAAGTGTGTCCGACCCCAGGTTATCAAGCGTATTGAGAAATGTGGTGCACCCCTGGACGGATGAATTAACTATTCGAATAGTTGTGTCCATGGTAACAGGACGACTTGGAGTTGTATTCCACCTCTTTTACAACTAAAACCGGATACTTAATAAAAATACACCCAAATAAGTGACAAATACAACTCGGCAATCTCTCTCTCTCTCTCTCTCTCAGGGAGGCGGGGAGAGGATCTCCAGGTTAGGATTATTTCTATACGTTGATACTTGTTACTATAAAATTTGTTCTCTTCTTGTGCTGCAAGATGATCGCTGCCAGAAGCGTAGTCTTCGACAGGACTAGCTCCCCCCTTATTCTGGCATTCTGCAGTTTAGTCCACAGATACTACCCCTTTCATTTGTTACCAATGCATATGTAGTTTAGACCTGATGTAAGTCTCGCGAGTACTTTGGATGAGTACCCACAACCTCTTTTGCTACCGTTTCCCCCTATGTTCTTCTACCCGATTGTCGCGAACAGATGGAGGATCCGGAGCCTGATGCTACCACCGCCGACTACTACTACCCCGAAGGAGCCCACTACTACGTGGAGGCCGCTAACGACGATGAGTAGTTAGGAGGCGCCCAGCCAGGAGGCCTTGCCTTTTCGATCGATGTATCTTTTGTGCTAGACTTCTTAAGGCATAACTTGTTTACTTAATGTATGTACTCAAATAATGTTGCTTCCGCTCATTGATGTATTCAATCCCTCGTGGCAATGGCTTGTAATATATACCTTTATGTTTGAATTTGTGTCTAGAGTTGTGTAGTGATATTGATTACTGAGTTCTTGAGCTTGATCGTACAAATTTGCTTGTATGATTAGTATACATTCAAATCGAGGGCGTCACACTTCATGACAAACGAAGTAATGCTTGGAGAACATTGACATGATGTAGACAAAGTAAACTCAACCAATATGAATAAACCCCATTGTTTTATCCTTCATGGCAACAACACCAAGACGCAACTTGTCCCTGCTACTACAACAAAAGACCTTCCAACGACGCCAGAAATACTTCTGATGTTTGCTGTGTATCCCTGGCAATGGCGCCAGAAATAGGCACATCGACGGGAGAATACTTGGCTTGATCTTTCTGCTGCGGCTACGCCTTAAGGGATTTCCTAGGCAAGTATGCAAAGGATTTCCCCCGTGGCCTTGGAGCCTTGCGTTGGTGTTCCCTCGAAGCGGAAAGGGTGATGTAGCGTAGCGGTGGGAAGTATTTCCCTCAGTTTGAGAACCAAGGTATCAATCCAGTGGAGGAGTATCACAAGATCCTACACAAACACAAAACTTGCTCCCAACGCTATGAAGGGGTTGTCAATCCCTTATAGATTGTTTGCCAAGTGAGAACTCAAAGCAACAAAGTAACAAAGCAAAGTAAAAGCGGAGATGTGAACGATGGATGTGAATAGACCCGGGGGCCGTAGTGTTTACTAGTGGCTTCTCTCATGAAAGCAAGTAGACGATGGGTGAACAAATTACTGTCGAGAAATTGATAGAACCGTGCAAAGTCGTGACGATATCTATGCAATGATTATTTCTATAGGCATCACGTCCAAAACAAGTAGACCGATACTGTCTGCATCTACTACTATTACTCCACACGTCGACCGCTATCCAGCATGCATCTAGTGTATTAAGTCCATAAGAACAGAGTAACGCCTTAAGCAAGATGACATGATGTAGAAGGATAATCTCAAACCAATGATAAAAACCCCATCTTTTTACCCTTGATGGAAACTACTTGATGTGTGCCTTGCTGCCCCTACTGTCACTGGGAAAGGTCACCACATGGCAGAACCCAAAACCAAGCACTTCTTCCATTGCAAGAATCATAGATCTAGTTGGCCAAACAAAACCCAAGACTCGGAGAGACTTACAAGGATATCAAATCATGCATATAAGAAATCAGCAAAGACTCAAATATATATCATAGATAATCTGATCACAAATCCACAATTCCTCGGATCTCGACAAACACACCGCCAAAGAAGATTACATCGGATAGATCTCCATGGAGATCATGGAGAACTTTGTATTGAAGATCCAAGAGAGAGAAGAAGCCGTCTAGCTACTAACTACGGACCCGTAGGTCTGAAGTGAACTACTCATGAGTAATTGGAGGGGCGATGATGATGATAAGAAGCGCTCCAACTCCAAACCCCCTCCGGCAGGGCGCCGGGAAGGGTCTCCAGACGAGATCTCACGAAAACGGAAGCTTGCAACGGCGGAAAAGTATTTTCGAGGCTCCCCTGATTTTTTGCGGAATATTTGGGAATTTATAGGCCAAAGACCTAGGTCAGGGGGCGGCCAGGGAGGCCACAAGCCTGCCCACCGCCGCCTCTCCCCTGGTGGCGGAGTGGGGGCTTGTGGGCTCCCTGGAGCCCATCTGGCTTGGCCCAAAAGCCCCGTGGTCTTCTTCCGTTCGGGAAAAAAATCATTTTGGGGTTTTTCTTTCGTTTGGACTCCGTTCCAAAACCAGATCTGAAAAGAGTCAAAAACACGGAAAAACAGGATCTGGCACTTGGCACTGAATTAATAAGTTAGTCCCCAAAAAAGATATAAAAGGTACATAAAACAACCAAAGAAGACAAGATAACAGCGTGAAACCATAAAAAATTATAGATGCGTTTGAGATGTATCAGTCCCCTTTGGTCACTGGGATATTAAAACTCATCAAGTTGAACCCACTACAATGCATATCTACCACTGAAGAAAGAGAAAACTACTTGGCCAAAGCAATTCAATAGATCAAATAGATTTACGAAGCTATGATGGTCATGCAAATAAGAGGAATAATAATTCAGAGAAGACTCAAATACTTTTCATGAATAATCTGAACATAAACCCACAATTCATCGGATCCCAACAAACACACCATACAAATGAATTACGTCGAATAGATCAAAGCGAAGATGTGATGATCATTGTATTGACGACCAAGAGAGAGAGAGAGAGATTTCCATCTAGGTACTAACTAAGGACCCATAGGTCTAAGGTGAACTACTCACACATCATCACGAGGGCACCCAGGTTGATTAAGAGGCCCTCCGTGATCAATGCCCCCTCCGGTAGAGCGCCGGAATGGAGATACAGATGGGATCATCATGGAACAGAGACTTGCGGCGATGTAAAAAGTGTTTCGTGGATGCCTCTATGGTTTTTGAAATATTAGAAAGTTTATAGGTGACGGAACGAGGCATGAGGGGCCACAGGGAGCCGACAAGGGATCAGGGTGCGCCGACCCCCCTGGGCGCGCCCTGTTGCCTTGTGGGCTCCACGTGAAGCTCCAGGTCTCCTCCCAAAGCTTCTAGGTATTTTTGGTCTAGAAAAAATCACCAAAATGTTTCGTGGCAATTGAACTTTGTTTGGTACTAAAAACCTACAAAACAAATAAAAACATGCAGAAAACAACAACTGGCACTGACACTGGTTAATAGGATAGTGCTCAAAAATATAAATGGGTGCATTATGACCCAAAAGTTATCTTAATATAATAATATAACAACATGGAGCAATCATAATTTATAGATATGTTGGAGACATATTAAGCATCCCCAAGCTTACTTCTTGCTCGTCCTCGAGAGGTAAATGATAAAAATAGATTTTTGGATGTGACATGCTATCCAATATGTAATCTTCTGCATGTATGCTCATTAAGAAATAATGAATTAACAAACATCAACATATTAATAATTATAAGCACAATCAGCAAAATCATCAATCTTCCAAAGTATACGATCCTAAAAGAATGTTTACCCCCATTAATCTCATCGTATGGCAAGGCATGGCTCCATCTTGAACACATTAATACAAATGTCAAGCACCACGGTGCTCGTCGCGCAATTGGATCATACTTTTTCAAAGTGAATCAACTTTTTATTCTTTACGTAATACATGCGCGTGAGCCATGGACATAAACTATGGTGGAATAGTATATGGTGGTAGATACCAAAGGGGTGAAAGTGAAGAAGATAGTCTCACATCAACTAGGCATACCAACGGGCTATGGAGATGCCCATTGGTAGATGTCAATGCAAGGAGTGCCATGCAAATGATGCACTAGAGCTATAAGTGTATGAAAGCTCAAATGAACCTAAGTGTTGGTGTGTGATACGTCCATTTTGCATCATGCTTTTATATTGATATTTATAGCATTATGGGCTATCATTACACATTACGGTACAATACTTATGCCTTTTCTCTCTTATTTTGTAAGGTTTACTTGAAGAGGGAGAACGCCGACAGCTGGAATTCTGGGCTGAAAAGGAGCAAGTTTGAGATACCTATTCTGCACAACTCCAAAAGCCATGAAAATCATCGAGGAATTATTTTGTATTATATAAAAATATCGGGCGGAAGAAATACTGGAGGGGAGCCACCAGGAGGTTACGAGCCTGCGAGGCGCGCCCTACCCCCCTGGGCGTGCCTGGGTGGCTCGTGGGCCCCCTGTTACCCCTCCGGCTCCCATCTTCTGCTATAAGGAGGGTTTCATCCCAGAAAAAATAATCAAGGGAGAGCTTTCGGGAAGAGACGCCGCCGCCACGAGGCGGAACTTGAGCAGAACCAATCTAGAGCTCCGGCAGGGCCGTCCTGCCGGGGAAACTTCTCTCCCGGAGGGGGAAATCGCCGTCATCGTCATCACCAACACTCCTCTCATCGGAGGGGACTCATCTCCATCAACATCTTCATCAGCACCATCTCATCTTCAAACCCTAGTTCATCTCTTGTACCCAATCTCCGTCTCGCGGCTCCGATTGGTACTTGTAAGGTTGCTAGTAGTGTTAATCACTCCTTGTAGTGGATGCTAGTTGGTTTACTCGGTGGAAAATCATATGTTCAGATCCTTAATGATATTCAATACCTCTATGATCATTAACATAATTATGCTTTGTGAGTAGTTACGTTTGTTCCCGAGGACATGGGATAAGTCTTGCTATAAGTAGTATGTGAATTTGGTATTCGTTCGATATTTTGATGCGTTGTATGTTGTCTTTCCTCTAGTGGTGTTATGTGAACGTCGACTACATAACACTTCAACATTATTTGGGCCTAGAGGAAGGCATTGGGAAGTAATAAGTAGATGATGGGTTGCTAGAGTGACAAAAGCTTAAACCCTAGTTTATGCGTTGCTTCGTAAGGGGCTGATTTGGATCCACGAGTTTAATGCTATGGTTAGACCTTGTATTAATTCTTCTTTCGTAGTTGCGGATGCTTGCGAGAGGGGTTAATCATAAGTGGGATGTTTGTCCAAGTAAGTACAGCACCCAAGCACCGGTCCACCCACATATCAAACTATTAAAGTAGCGAACGCGAATCATATGAACATGATGAGAGCTAGCTTGACAGAAATTCCCATGTGTCCTCGGGAGCGCTTTACCTTATATAAGAGTTCGTCCAGGCTTGTCCCTTGCTACAAAAGGGATTGGGCCATCTTGTTGCACCTTTGTTACTATTGTTACTTGCTACCCGTTATGAATTATCTTATCAAACAACTATATGTTACCGATAATTTCAGTGCCTGCAGAGAATACCTTGTTGAAAACCACTTGTCATTTCCTTCCGCTCCTCGTTGGGTTCGACACTCTTACTTATCGAAAGGACTACGATAGATCCCCTACACTTGTGGGGTCATCAAGACTCTTTTTTGGCTCCGTTGCCGGGGAGTGAAGCGCCTTTGGTGAGTCGAATTTGGTAAGGAAACATTTATATAGTGTGCTGAAATTTATTGTCACTTGTCACTATGGAGACTAATCCTTTGAGGAGCTTGTTTGGGGTATCTTCACCTCAACCGGAAGCACAAAGAGTTGCTCCTCAACCTACTGCACCTACTGAAAATATTTATTATGAAATTCCTTCGGGTATGCTAGAGAAACTGTTGGCTAATCCTTTTACAGGAGATGGAACATCACATCCCGACTTGCATCTAATATATGTAGATGAAGTTTGTGGTTTATTTAAGCTTGCAGGTTTGCCCGAGGATGAGTTCAAGAAGAAGGTCTTTCCCTTATCTTTGAGGGATAAAGCATTGCCATGGTATAGTCTATGTGATGATACTGGATCATGGAACTACAACCGATTGAAATTGGAATTTCATCAAAAGTTTTATCCTATGCATTTGGTACATCGTGATCGGAATTATATCTATAATTTTTGGCCTCGTGATAGAGAAAGTATCGCTCAAGCTTGGGGGAGGCTTAAGTCAATGTTATATTCATGTCCCAACCATGAGCTCTTGAGAGAAATTATTATTCAGAACTTCTATGCTCGGCTTTCTCATGATAATCGCACCATGCTTGACACTTCTTGTACCGGTTCTTTTATGAAGAGAGATATTGACTTCAAATGGATTTATTGGAAAGAATTAAACGCAACTCTGAAGATTGGGAGTTTGATGAAGGTAAGGAGTCAGGTATGAATCTTAAGTTCGATTGTGTTAAATCCTTTGGTGAAACAAATACTTTTCGTTATTTTAGCGCTAAACATGGACTTGACTCTCAGATAGTAGCTTCATTATGTGAATCATTTGCTGCTCATACTAATCTCCCTAAGGAGAAGTGGTTTAAATATCATCCTCCCATAGAAGTAATGTAGTAAAACCCAATCCAGTTAAAGAGAAAGTTATTGCTTATAATGATTCTATTGTTCCTAGTGCTTACATTGAGAAACCACCTTTCCCTGTTAGAATAAAGGATCATGCTAAAGCTTCAACTGTGATACGTAAGGGCTACATTAGAACACCTACACCCCCTGAGCAAATTAAAGTTGAACCTAGCATTGCTATTATTAAAGATCTCTTGGCCGATAATATTGATGGGCATGTTATTCAATTCTGTGAAGATGCTGCTAGAATTGCTAAACCTCATGCTAGAGACAAACATAAACCTGTTGTTGGCATGCCTGTTGTTTTTGTTAAGATAGGAGATCATTGTTATCATGGTTTATGTGATGTGGGTTCCAGTGTTAGTGCAATACCTCGATCTTCATATAATGAAATTAAAGATGAGATTGCACCTGTCGAGATGGAATTTATTGATGTTACTATTCAACTTGCTAATAGAGATACTATCTGCCCTATGGGAATTGTTAGAGATGTCGAAGTCTTGTGTGGTAAAACTAAGTACCCTACTGATTTTTTCGTTTTTGCTACCACACAAGATAGCTTTTGTCCCATCATATTTGGTAGACCTTTCCTCAATACTGTTAATGCTCAGATTAATTGTGAGAAACAAACTGTTACTGTTGGCTTTGAAGGCGTGTCACATGAATTTAATTTTTCTAAGTTTGGTAGACAAACTCATGAAAAAGAATTGTCTAGTAAGGATGAAATTATTGCTCTTACTTCTATTGTTGTGCCTCCTACTAATCCTTTAGGGCAATACTTTCTTGAACATGTAAATGATATGCATATGGATGAAAGGAATGAGATAGATAGAGTTATCTTTGAACAACATCCTATCCTTAAGAATAATTTGCCTGTTGAATTACTTGGAGATCCACCTTCACCAAAGAGTGATCCTGTGTTTGAGCTTAAACAATTACCTGATACTCTTAAGTATGCTTATCTTGATGAAAAAGAGATATATCCTGTTATTATTAGTGCTAACCTTTCAGAGCATGAAGAAAAGAAATTATTGAAAACTCTGAGGAAGCACCATGCTGCTATTGGACATACTCTTGATGATCTTAAGGGCATTAGTCCCACTCTATGCTAGCATAAAATTAAAACTGATCCTGATTCCAAACCAGTTCCCGATCATCAATGAAGATTAAATCCTAAGATGAAAGAGGTGGTAAGAAAAGAAATACTAAAGCTCGTGGAAGCAGGTATTATCTATCCTGTTGCTCATAGTGATTGGGTAAATCCGGTGCATTGTGTCCCTAAGAAGGGAGGTACTACCGTTGTCTCTAATGATAAAGATGAATTGATCCCACAGAGAATTGTTACTGGCTATAGGATGGTAATTGATTTTGGGAAATTAAATAAAACCACTAAGAAAGATCATTACCCTTTACCTTTTATTGACCAAATTCTAGAAAGATTGTCTAAACACACACACTTTTGCTTTCTAGATGATTATTCTGGTTTCTCCCAAATACCTGTTGCACAATCTGATCAGGAGAAAACCACTTTTACTTGCCCTTTCGGTACCTTTGCTTATAGACGTATGCCTTTTGGTTTATGCAATGCACCTGCTACCTTTCAAAGATGTATGATGGCTATATTCTCTGACTTTTGTGAAAAGATTGTTGAGGTTTTCATGGATGATTTCTCCATTTACAGATCTTCTTTTGATGATTGCTTGAGCAACCTTGAACGAGTTTTGCAGAGATGTAAAGATACTAACCTTGTCTTGAATTGGGAGAAGTGCCACTTTATGGTTAATGAAGGCATCGTCTTAGGACATAAAATTTCTGAAAGAGGTATTGAAGTCGATAAGGCTAAAGTTGATGCGATCGAGAAAATGCCATTCCCTACACATATTAAATGTATAAGAAGTTTCCTAGGTCATGTTGGTTTATATAGAAGGTTCATTAAATACTTCTCTAAGATTTCTAGGCCTCTCACCAATCTCTTGCAAAAAGATATTCCATTTTTTATGATGATTGTGAAGAAGCATTTGAAATACTTAAGAAGTCCTTGATAACTGCACCTATTGTTCAACCACCTGATTGGAACCTACCTTTTTAAATTATGTGTGATGCTAGTGATTATGGTGTTGGTGATGTTCTAGGACAAAGTGTTGATAAGAAATTAAATGTTATTCACTATGCTAGTAAAACTCTAGACAGTGCCCAAAGAAACTATGCTACTACTAAAAAAGAATTTTTAGCAGTTGTGTTTGCATGTGATAAGTTCAGATCCTATATTGTTGATTCCAAAGTTACTATTCACACCGATCATGCTGCTATTAAATATCTAATGGAAAAGAAAGATGCTAAACCTAGACTTATTAGATGGGTTCTCTTGCTACAAGAATTTGATTTGCATATTGTTGATAGGAAGGGTGAAGAGAACCCCGTAGCAGATAACTTGTCTAGGTTAGAGAATGTTCTTGATGACCCACAACCTATTGATGATAGCTTTCCTGATGAAAAATTGAATGTCATCAATGCTTCACGTAGTACACCTTGGTATGCTGATTATGCTAATTATATTGTTGCTAAATATATACCACCCAGTTTCACATACCAACAAAATAAAAAGTTCTTTTATGATTTGAGACATTACTTTTGGGATGATCCTCACCTTTATAAAGAAGGAGTAGATGGTGTTATTAGACGTTGTGTACCTGAGCATGAACAGGGATAGATCCTACAGAAGTGTCACTCCGAGGCTTACGGTGGACACCATGCGGGAGATAGAACTGCACACAAGGTATTGCAATCCGGTTTTTATTGGCCTACTCTCTTCAAGGATGCTCGTAAGTTTGTCTTGTCTTGTGATGAATGTCAAAGAATAGGTAATATCAGTAAACGTCAGGAAATTCCTATGAATTATTCACTTGTTATTGAACCATTTGATGTTTTGGGTTTTGATTATATGGGACCTTTTCCAAAGTCCAACGGATATACTCATATTCTAGTTGCTGTTGATTACGTTACTAAGTGGGTAGAAGCTACTCCAACTAGTAGTGCTGATCATAACACCTCTATTAAGATGCTTAAAGAAGTCATTTTTCCTAGATTTGGAGTCCGTAGATATTTAATGACTGATGGTGGTTCACATTTTATTCATGGTGCTTTCCGTAAAATGCTTGCTAAGTATGATGTCAACCATAGAATTGCATCTCCTTATCATCCTCAGTCTAGTGGTCAAGTAGAGTTAAGTAATAGAGAAATTAAATTAATTCTGCAAAAGACTGTCAATAGGTCTAGAAAGAATTGGTCTAAGAAACTTGATGATGCACCGTGGGCTTATAGAACTGCTTATAAGAATCCCATGGGCATGTCTCCGTATAAAATGGTTTACGGTAAAGCATGTCATTTACCTCTTGAGCTAGAGCATAAGGCTTGTTGGGCAACCAAAGAGCTCAACTTTGATTTCAAACTTGCTGGTGAGAAGAGGTTATTTGATATTAGCTCACTTGATGAATGGAGAACTCATGCATATGAAAATGCCAAGTTGTTTAAAGAAAAAGTTAAGAGGTGGCATGATAAAAGGATACAAAACCGTGAGTTCAATGTAGGTGATTATGTCTTGCTATCCAATTCTCGTTTAATATTTTTTGCAGGCAAGCCTCTCTCTAAATGGGAAGGTCCTTACATTGTTGAGGAAGTATATCGTTCCGGTGCCATAAAAATCAACAATGCGGAAGGTAATTTTCCGAGAGTTGTAAATGGACAAAGAATCAAGCATTATATCTGAGGTACTCCCATAAATGTTAAAAGCAATATTATTAATACCATAGCTCCGGAGGAGTACATAAGGGATATTTACCAGCTTGTTTCAGACTCCAAAAACGAAGAGGTATATGATTCGGTAAGTAAACCGACTCCAAAACTTTTCCAATAGCAATTTTTCTTCGTTTTGGAATTTTGAGAAAAATAGAAAAATTTAAAGTAGTCCGGGAAGCGCACGAGGAGGTGACAAGACTGCCAGGCGCGCCTGGGGGGCTCGTGAGCACCTCGTGTGTCTCCCGGACTCCGTTTTCTTGTGGAATACTCCTTTTGGTCGGTAAAAATTCATTATATAATATCCCGAAAGGTCTGATCAGCGTATCACGCAAATATCCTCTGTTTTCGTTTCGAGCTGCTGTGCAGACAGATCTAGATCGCTATGGCGTCCCCAAAAGTTCCGATGGACAAGTTCTTCGAGAAGGTCATCAATCCCTACCTCGCGGAGGTGCTGCAACACCCTCAATCTATCGAGATGCATGAGGGGGTGCTGCACATCCATGATGTTGAGGGGCCCAAGAGGTCCAGAAGCGTAGAGGCGAGGCTCGACCAATGGATGGTGGAACGCGGACTCAACGCCAACCACATGATGATCACGGAGTTCACCAACAAGCACAAGATCGATGCCAATGACATCGGGAAGCACCTCTCCAGGCTCTATGACAGAATCGATCACCTCCAAGCCCAGATCTACGGCCTGCAGAACCAAAACTGTGAGTATGAGTATAGATTTAAAGCAATGCAGTTGGCTGCATATTTGAGGATTCCGGAGACTCGTTCATCTTTCCATGATGGAGAACCTATGCCTTGGAAGATGAAGAATCAACCCCAGACTCCAAAACTCCAACACCATCACCCCCGAAGGAAGACAATTAAACACGGGTATGGGCACTCCCCTTGGCTTGTGCCAAGCTTGGGGGAGTGGCCCGTGTATCGTATCACCATCACATCTTTTGCATTTACCTTTATCTTAGTTCGATCCTTTTTGGTAATATTTCTTTATCTAGTAGAATAAAGTTCTTAGTATGATCTAGGCTTGGGTTTTGCTTTGTGTTACCCCCAATGTAATCGAGTTCGTGAGTTATATAATAAGGAGTGTTTTAGTTAAGGGCCTTGCTTCATGCCATGATCTAAAGAAAAGAATAATAAAAGAACAAACACATGAAAGATCAGGTAATGATCTTATGGGAAGTGATGGCTTCACATATAAAAAGAATGTTGATTGAAACTTGTTGTGGGTGGACAAACGTAGACCTTAGTCATTGTTGCAATTAATATGAGGTAATAAAGAAAGATAGGTTCACATATAAATATATCATCTTTGACACCGTCTATGATTGTGAACACTCATTAAACTATTACATGCTAAGAAGTAGATGTTGGACAAGGAAGACAACATAATGAATTATGTTTGCTTGGTTCTGAACAATGTTATATGACTAGAGATCCCTTAGCATGTGATGCTTGCTTCCACCTCATATCAGCAAGAACTTCCGCACTAAGTAGAGATACTACTTGTGCATCCATTAACCCTGAACGCAGTTTTGCCATGAGAGTCCACCATACCTACCTATGGATTGAATAAGATCCCTCAAGTAAGTTGTCATCGGTGCAAGCAATAAAAAAATTTGCTCCCTAAATATGTATGATCTATTAGTGTGTGGCAAATAAGCTTTGTAGGAACCTGTGATGAGGAAGACATAAAAGCGACAGACTGCATAATAAAGTTCTTTATCACAGGAGGCAATATAAAGTGACGTTCCTTCACACTAAGAGATCACACATCCCAACCTCAAAAGCGCATGACAACCTCTTCTTCCCTCTGCGAAGGGCCTATCTTGTACCTTTACTTTTTATCTTTAAAAGAGTCATGGTGATCGACACCAATTCCTTATTTCGCGATTATCTTGGCAAGCGTCATGTGCTAGGGAAAGATCTATATTCATATATCAACTTGGAAGGAAGTAATCATGAATTATTATTGTTGACATTTCCCTTGAGGTAAATAGTTGGGAGGCGAAACTATAAGCCCCTATCTTTCTATGTGTCCAACTAAAACTTTGATCTCATGAGTACCGCGTGAGTTCTAGCAATTGTAGAAGACTAAAAGATGATTGAGTATGTGGATTTGCTTTACAAGCTCTTATTTGACTCTTTCCGATGTTATGATAAATTGCAATTGCTTCAATGACTAAAGACTATTGGTTGTTTATTCTCAATAAGGTTCTTGATCCATACTTTACATTGTGAAGGAATTGTCACTTTAGCATAAGAGATTATATGACGATATTGTTGTTCTAAATATGACCATGATGCCTGCATGTCCGTATTCTATTTTATCGACACCTCTATCTCTAAACATGTGGGCATATTTATTGATCTCGGTTTCCGCTTGAGGACAAGCGAGGTCTAAGCTTGGGGGAGTTGAAACGTCCATTTTGCATCATGCTTTTATATTGATATTTATCGCATTATGGGCTATTATTACGCATTACGGTACAATACTTATGCCCTTTCTCTCTTATTTTGTAAGGTTTACTTGAAGAGGGAGAATGCCAGCAGCTGGAATTTTGGACTGAAAAAGGAGCAAGTTTGAGATACCTATTCTGCACAACTCCCAAAGCCATGAAAATCAGCAAGGAATTATTTTGGATTATATAAATAATATTGGGCGGAAGAAATACTAGAGGGGAGCCACCAGGAGGTCACGAGCCTGCCAGGCGCGCCCTACCCACCTGGTCGCGCCTAGGTGGCTCGTGGGCCCCCTGTTACCCCTCCGGCTCCCATCTTCTGCTATAAGGAGGGTTTCATCCCAGAAAAAAAATCAAGGGAGAGCTTTCAGGAAGATACGCCACCGCAACGAGGTGGAACTTGAGCAGAACTAATCTAGAGCTCCGGCAGGGCCGTCCTGCCGGGGAAACTTCTCTCCCGGAGGGGGAAATCTTGCCATCGTCATCGCCAACACTCCTCTCATCGGAGGGGACTGATACGTCTCAAACGTATCTATAATTTTTGATGGTTTCACGCTGTTATCTTGTCTTCTTTGGTTGTTTTATGTACCTTTTATTTCTTTTTTTGGGACTAACTTCTTAATTCAGTGCCAAGTGTCAGTTCCTGTTTTTTTTCGTGTTTTTGACTCTTTTCAGATCTGATTTTGGAATGGAGTCCAAACGGAAGAAAAACCCCGAAATGATTTTTTCCCGAACGGAAGAAGACCAGGGGGCCTTTGGGCCAAGCCAGATGGGCTCCAGGGAGCCCACAAGCCCCCACTCCGCCACCAGGGGGAGGCGGCGGCGGGCAGGCTTGTGGCCTCCCTGGCCGCCCCCTGACCTAGGTCTTTGGCCTATAAATTCCCAAATATTCCGCAAAAAATTAGGGGAGCCTCGAAAATACTTTTCCGCCGCCGCAAGCTTCCGTTTCCGTGAGATCTCATCTGGAGACCCTTCCCGGTGCCCTGCCGGAGGGGACTTTGGAGTTGGAGGGCTTCTTCATCATCATCATCACCCCTCCAATGACTCGTGAGTAGTTCACTTCAGACCTACGGGTCCGTAGTTAGTAGCTAGATGGCTTCTTCTCTCTCTTGGATCTTGAATACAAAGTTCTCCATGATCTTCATGGAGATCTATCCGATGTAATCTTCTTTGCCGGTGTGTTTGTCGAGATCCAATGAATTATGGATTTGTAATCAGATTATCTATGATATATATTTGAGTCTTTGCTGATTTCTTATATGCATGATTTGATATCCTTGTAAGTCTCTCCGAGTCTTGGTTTTTTTGGCCAACTAGATCTATGATTCTTGCAATGGGAGAAGTGCTTGGTTTTGGGTTTTGCCATGTGGTGACCTTTCCCAGTGACAGTTGGGGCAGCAAGGCACACATCAAGTAGTTGCCATCAAGGGTAAAAAGATGGGTTTTTTTATCATTGGTTTGAGATTATCCCTCTACATCATGTCATCTTGCTTAAGGCGTTACTCTGTTCTTATGGACTTAATACACTAGATGCATGCTGGATAGCGGTCGACGTGTGGAGTAATAGTAGTAGAAATAATCATTGTTTAGATATCGTCACGACTTTGCGCGGTTCTATCAATTTCTCGACAGTAATTTGTTCACCCACCGTCTAGTTGCTTTCATGAGAGAAGCCAGTAGTAAACACTACGGCCCCCAGGTCTATTCACATCCATCGTTTACACCTCCGCTTTTACTTTGCTTTGTTACTTTGTTGCTTTCAGTTCTCACTTGGCAAACAATCTATAAGGGATTGACAACCCCTTCATAGCGATGGGAGCAAGCTTTTGTGTTTGTGGAGGATCTTGAGATACTCCTCCACTGGATTGATACCTTGGTTCTCAAACTGAGGGAAATACTTACCACCGCTACGCTACATCACCCTTTCCGCTTCGAGGGAACACCAACGCAAGGCTCCAAGGTCACGGGGGCAATCCTTTGCTTGCTTGCCTAGGAAGTCCCTTAAGGCGTAGCCGCAGCAGAAAGATCAAGCCAAATATTCTCCTGTCGACGTGCCTATTTCTGGAGCCATTGACAGGGATACACAACAAACATTAGAAGTATTTCTGGCGCCGTTGGAAGGTCTTTTGTTGCAGTAGCAGAAGTATTTCTGGCGCCGTTGCCGGGGAGGAGAAATCAAGATCTATCCAAGTAGGTCTCACAAACTCTTCTCTTGCATTTACTTTTGTTGCCAGTTCCCTCTCGTTTTCCTCTCCCCCAATTCACATTTGCCGTTTTCGTTCGCCTTTCTCCTTCGCTGTTTTATTTTGCCTTTTTTGCTGTCTTCTTTTGCCCGTTTCACTCTCTCTTCCTGCTCGTTTGTGTGCGAGATAATCCATCAATGGCTAGACCCACCACTCCAAACGACACCCCTGGAAATGAAGTTCTCAATTTCAGGTAGAATGAGGAAGAAAATTTGAAGGACGCTTGGTACAGGATTTGCAATGCTCAAAGTAGATCTACCCGTAAGCAATCCACTACCATCCTCCTTCGCAGTTTCTATGTTGGAATTTTTCCTCGGAATAGGTATATCCTTGATACCATTGTAGGCGGGAACTTTTTGGGGAGCCATACTGTTGACTCCTATAGAGCTATCATTAATTTGGTAGGCTCACCCCCGCTCATGGTTAATGGAACTATCTTGACCTTGGAACACGTGATGCAAAGGCTTGACGCTATTGAAAACATTGTAGGCGGGAACTTTTTGGGGAGCCATACTGTTGACTCCTATAGAGCTATCATTAATTTGGTAGGCTCACCCCCGCTCATGGTTAATGGAACTATCTTGACCTTGGAACACGTGATGCAAAGGCTTGACGCTATTGAAAACAAAATTGCCACAATTGCACTTATTGAGGGTTTGGATAGAAAGATCCACAATCAAATTTATCAGTACGGATCCAAAGTGGGAAACTTTTTGAAAAATTTAAAGGAGAAGGAACTTATAGTTATTGATTCTTCTAGAATTGGCAAATTAGAAGATGTCATAACCAACTTGGGTTCCGCTTTTGCCGCTGTAAAAAATACTCCAAATCTTACTCTCAAAAAGACTGTTAAGCCTGTTTTTGTTCCTAAAGCTAGTGGTGAGTCATCTAATAAAGATGAAAATCTTAAGATGATAAATGATCACACTACCTATGGTTTGAGCACCAAAGATGACTATACGTGATTCCATCACTTTCGCCTAGCTAAGGGCGTTAAACAAAAGCGCTTGTTGGGAGGCAACCCAACGAATCTATCATTTTTCTTTCTGTTTTGTGTTTTCCACACTTTCATAATTCTGTTATTATTGTGTTTTTTGTGTTTTTTCGCGTTTGTGCCAAGCAAAACCGTTATGATTAGTCTTGGGGATGATCGTTTGGTCATGCTGGAAAAGACAGAAACTTTCTGCTCACGAGAAGAATTTTCATTTTGTTTCCGTAAGAGCTTTTGAGTTGATTCTTTTTGCTGCTTATTGCTACGCAAATTCTTCAGACTGTCGTAATTTTTCAGAATTTGTGAAGTAACATAGGTATACGAAATATACAGATTGCTACAGACTGGTCTGCTGTTAACAGATTCTGTTTTTGTTGTGTTGGTTGCTTATTTTGATGAAACTATGGATAGTATCGGGGGGTATTAGCCATGGAAGATTTAAAGTACAGTAACCCAACATCAGCACAAGTAGAATTTAAGTTTGCTATAGTACCTAAGGAAGTGGTGGTTTGCTTTCTTGTACTAATGTTATCACGAGTTTCTGTTTAAGTTTCGTGTTGTGAAGTTTTCAAGTTTTGGGTTAAGTTCTTATGGACAAAGAGATAAAGAGTGGCAAGAGCTCAAGCTTCGGGATGCCCAAGGAACCCCAAGAGATTCAAGGGTGCCGTAAATTCCGAAGCTTGGGGATGCCCCGGGAAGGCATCCCCTCTCTCGTCTTCAATCCATCGGTAACGTTACTTGGGGCTATATTTTTATTCACCACATGTTATGTGTTTTTGCTTGGAGCGTCTTGTATCGTAGGAGTCTTTTATTTTTGTTGTGTCACAATCATCCTTGCTGCACACCTAGAGAGAGATACATTCACACACCGTGATTTTGTCGAGCTTCACTTATATCTTTTGGTAGACAATTCAGCTCACATGTGCTTCACTTATATCTTTTGAGCTAGATACTTTTGCTCTATGTGCTTCACTTATATCTTTTAGAGCACAGCGGTGTGTGGCTTGGTATTTGATCTATGCTTTGAAAGTAGTCTCAAATGGGGTAGTTATCCAAAGGGATACGAAAACTTCCGCCTTCATGTGCATTGAATAGTTAGAGAAGTTTGATTCATCCCGATTAGTTTTGAGTTATGGTTATGGTAATATTGAAGTCATGCTAGTAAGGTGTTGTGGATCTAGAAATACTTGTGTTGAAGTTAGTGATTCCCGTAGCATGCACGTATGGTGAACCGCTATGTGATGAAATCTGAGCATGATTAGTATATTGATTGTCATCCTTTGCGTGGCGGTCGGGATCGCGCGATGGTTTATACCTACCAACCCTTCCCCTAGGAGTATGCGTTGAATGCTTTGTTTCGATTACTAATAAAACTTTTGCAACAAGTATATGAGTTCTTCATGACTAATGTTGAGTCCATGGTTTAGATGCACTTTCACCTTCCACCATCACTATCTTCTTAGTGTCGTGCAACTTTTGCCGGTGCACAAAACCCACAATTAGCCTCCCTCAAAATAGCCACCATACCTACCTACTATGGCTTTTTCAAAGTCATTCCGAGAAATATTTCCATGCAACTACCACCATGACATGTGCCACCACGTCTACATTGCCATTGCATGATCGTAAGATAGCTAGAATGATGTTTCCATTGATGTTTATGCCATGCTAGATCATTGTCACGGTACACTACCGAAGGCATTCCATATAGAGTCATCGTTACTCTAAGTTTTGAGTTGAAAGTGTGATGATCATCATTAATGGAGCATTGTCCCATGTGAGGAAATAAAAGAGGCCAAAGAAGCACACAAAAAAAGAGGCCAAAGAGCCCACCAACTAAAAAAAATGAGAGAAAAAGAGAGAAGGGACAATGCTACCACTTTTTCCACACTTGTGCATATTAAGGACCATGATCTTCATGATTGAGAGTCTCTCGTTTTGTCACCACCATATAGCTAGTGGGAAATTTTCATTATATAACTTGGCTTGTATATTCCAATGATAGGCTTCCTAAAAATTGCCTTAGGTCTTCGTGAGCAAGCAAGTTGGATGCACACCCACTAGTTTTCTTTAAGAGCTTTCTCATACTCATAGCTCTAGTGCACCAATTGTATGGCAATCCCTACTCATTCACATTGATATCTATTGGTGAGCATCTCCACAGCTCATTGATATGCCTAGTTAATGTGACTATCTTCTCCTTTTTGTCTTGCAACCTCCACCACACTCCACACCATCTATGGTGCTATAACCATGGTTCACTCTCATGTATTGCGTGAGAGTTGAAAAGGTTTGAGAAAGTAAAGGTGTGAAAAAATTACTTGGCCAATACCGGGGTTGTGCATGATTTAAATTCGTTGTGCAATGATGATAGAGCATAGCCAGATTATATGCTTTTGTAGGGATAACTTTCTTTTGTCCTTGTTATTTTGAAAGTTCATGATTACTTTGCTAGTTTGCTTGAATTATTATTGTTTCCACGTCAATAGCAAACTATTGTTTTGAATCTAATGGATCTGAACATTCACGTCACATAAGAGGAATTACAAAGGACACCTATGCTAGGTAGCATGAAAGCATCAAAATTTCATTCTTATCACTTCCCTACTCGAGGACGAGCGGGAATTAAGCTTGGGAATGCTTGATACGTCTCAAACGTATCTATAATTTTTGATGGTTTCACGCAGTTATCTTGTCTTCTATGGTTGTTTTATGTACCTTTTATATCTTTTTTGGGACTAACTTATTAATTCAGTGCCAAGTGCCAGTTCCTGTTTTTTTTTCGTGTTTTTGACTCTTTTCAGATCTGATTTTGGAACGGAGTCCAAACGGAATAAAAACTCCGAAATGATTTTTTCCCGAATGGAAGAAGACCAGGGGGCCTTTGGGCCAAGCCAGGTGGGCTCCAGGGAGCCCACAAGCCCCCACTCCGCCACCAGGGGGAGGCGGTGGTGGGCAGGCTTGTGGCCTCCCTGGCCGCCCCCTGCCCTAGGTCTTTGGCCTATAAATTCCCAAATACTCCGCAAAAAATCAAGGGAGCCTCGAAAATACTTCTCCGCCGCCACAAGCTTCCTTTTCCGCGAGATCTCATCTGGAGACCCTTCCCGGCGCCCTGCCGGAGGGGACTTTGGAGTTGGAGGGCTTCTTCATCATCATCATCGCCCGTCCAATGACTCGTGAGTAGTTCACTTCAGACCTACGGGTCCGTAGTTAGTAGCTAGGTGGCTTCTTCTCTCTCTTGGATCTTGAATACAAAGTTCTCCATGATCTTCATGGAGATCTATCCGATATAATCTTCTTTGGCGGTGTGTTTGTCGAGATCCGATGAATTGTGGATTTGTGATCAGATTATCTATGATATATATTTGAGTCTTTGCTGATTTCTTATATGCATGATTTGATATCCTTGTAAGTCTCTCCGAGTCTTGGGTTTTGTTTGGCCAACTAGATCTATGATTCTTGCAATGGGAGAAGTGCTTGGTTTTGGGTTCTGCCATGTGGTGACATTTCCCAATGACAGTAGGGGAAGCAAGGCACACATCAAGTAGTTGCCATCAAGGGTAAAAAGATGGGGTTTTTATCATTGTTTTGAGATTATCCCTCTACATCATGCCATCTTGCTTAAGGCGTTACTCTGTTCTTATGGACTTAATACACTAGATGCATGCTGGATAGCGGTCGACGTGTGGAGTAATAGTAGTAGATGCAGACAGTATCGGTCTACTTGTTTTGGACGTGATGCCTATAGAGATAATCATTGCATATATATCGTCACGACTTTGCGCGGTTCTATCAATTGCTCGACAGTAATTTGTTCACCCACCGTCTACTTGCTTTCATGAGAGAAGCCAGTAGTAAACACTACGGCCCCCGGGTCTATTCACATTAATCGTTTACACCTCCGCTTTTACTTTGCTTTATTACTTTGTTGCTTTCAGTTCTCATTTGGAAAACAATCTATAAGGGATTGACAACCCCTTCATAGCATTGGGAGCAAGCTTTTGTGTTTGTGCAAGATCTTGAGATACTCCTCCACTGGATTGATACCTTGGTTCTCAAACTAAGGGAAATACTTACCACCGCTATGCTACATCACCCTTTCCGCTTCGAGGGAACACCAACGCAAGGCTCCAAGGCCACAGGGGAAATCCTTTGCATACTTGCCTTGGAAGTCCCTTAAGGCGTAGCCGCAACAGAAAGATCAAGCCAAGTATTCTCCCGTCGACATGCCTATTTCTGGCGCCATTGCCAGGGATACACATCAAACATCAGAAGTATTTCTGGCGCCGTTGTAAGGTCTTTTGTTGCAGCAGGGACTCATCTCCATCAACATCTTTATCATCACCATCTCATCTTCAAACCCTAGTTCATCTCTTGTACCCAATCTCCGTCTCGCGACTCCGATTTGTACTTGTAAGGTTGCTAATTGTGTTAATTACTCCTTGTAGTTGATGCTAGTTGGTTTACTCGATGGAAGATCATATGTTCAGATCCTTAATGCTATTCAATACCTCTATGAACATGAGCATAATTATGCTTTGTGAGTAGTTACGTTTGTTCCCGAGGACATGGGATAAGTCTTGCTATAAGTAGTCATGTGAATTTGGTATTCGTTCAATATTTTGATGCGTTGTATGTTGTCTTTCCTCTAGTGGTGTTATGTGAACGTCGACTACATAACACTTCACCATTATTTGGGCCTAGAGGAAGGCATTGGGAAGTAATAAGTAGATGATGGGTTGCTAGAGTGACAGAAGCTTAAACCCTAGTTTATGCGTTGCTTCGTAAGGGGCTGATTAGGATCCACCAGTTTAATGCTATGGTTAGACCTTGTCTTAATTCTTCTTTCATAGTTGCGGATGCTTGCGAGAGGGTTAATCATAAGTGGGATGTTTGTCCAAGTAAGGACAGCACCCAAGCACCGGTCCACCCCCATATCAAACTATTAAAGTAGTGAATGCGAATCATATGAACATGATGAAAACTAGCTTGACAGAAATTCCCATGTGTCCTCGGGAGCGCTTTACCTTATATAAGAGTTCGTCCAGGCTTGTCCCTTGCTACAAAAGGGATTGGGCCATATTGCTGCACCTTTGTTACTATTGTTACTTACTACCCGTTACGAATTATCTTATCACACAACTATGTGTTACCGATAATTTCAGTGCCTGCAGAGAATACCTTGATGAAAACCACTTGTCATTTCCTTCTGCTCCTCGTTGGGTTCGACACTCTTACTTATCTAAAGGACTACGATAGACCCCCTACACTTGTGGGTCATCAGTGTGCATCCAACGTGCTTGCTCATGAAGACCTCGGGCATTTGAGAAAGCCCATCATTGTAATATGCAAGCCAAGTTTACAATATTGATAATATGATTCCCACTAGCATATGAAAGTGACATATCATGAGACTCTCTATATGAGGAACATGGTGCCACTTTGAGGCACAAGTTTGGTAAAGGATAGTAGCAAAGTCCCTTCTCTCTTTTTCTCACATTCATTTTTGTTCATTTGTTTTATTGGTGGGCTCATTTGGCCTCCCCCATATTTATTTTTCGCATGGAGTCTGCTACGTCTCAAACGTATCTATAATTTTTTATGGTTTCACGCTGTTATCTTGTTAACTTTGGATGTTTTGTTTACCTTTTATATCTTTTTTGGGACTAACTTATTAACTCAGTGCCAAGTGACAGTTCCTGTTTTTTGTGTGTTTTTGACTCTTTTCAGATCTGATTTTGGAACGGAGTCCAAACGGAATAAAATCCCCAAAATGTTTTTTTCCAGAACCGAAGAAGATCGGGAGGCTTGGGGGCCAAGAAAGTGGGCCCACAGGGAGCCCCCAAGCCCTGTTGCCGCGGCCAGGGGGAGGCCACGGCAACCAAGCTTGTGACCCCCCTGGCGCTCCCCTGCCCTAGGTCTTTGGCCTATAAATTCCCTAAAAATCCATAAAAAACTCGGGCGTCCACGAAAACACTTTTCCGCCACCGCAAGCTTTCGTTTCCGTGAGATCTCATCTGGAGACCCTTCCCGGTGCCCTGCCAGAGGGGACTTTGGAGTTGGAGGGCTTCTTCATCAACATCATCGCCCCTCCAATGACTCGTGAGTAGTTCACTTCAGACCTACGGGTCCGTAGTTAGTAGCTAGATGGCTTCTTCTCTCTCTTGGATCTTCAATACAAAGTTCTCCATGATCTTCGTGGAGATCTATCCGATGTAATCCTCTTTGGCGGTGTGTTTGTCGAGATCCGATGAATTGTGGATTTGTGATCAGATTATCTATGATATATATTTGAGTCTTTGCTGATTTCTTATATGCATGATATGATATCCTTGTAAGTCTCTCCGAGTCTTGGGATTTGTTTGGCCAACTAGATCTATGATTCTTGCAATGGGAGAAGTGCTTGGTTTTGGGTTCATACCGTGTGGTGACCTTTCCCAGTGACAGTAGGGGCAGCAAGGCACACATCGTGTTGTTGCCATCAAGGGTAACAAGATGGGCTTTGTCATAGATATGAGATTGTCCATCTACATCATGTCATCTTGCTTAAGGCGTTACTCTGTTCTCATGAACTTAATACACTAGATGCATGCTGGATAGCGGTCGACGTGTGGAGTAATAGTAGTAGATGCAGAAAGTATCGGTCTACTTGTTTTGGACGTGATACCTATAGATATAATAATTGCCATAGATAACATCACGACTTTGCGCGGTTCTATCAATTGCTCGACAGTAGTTCTTTCACCCACCGTCTACTTGCTTTCATGAGAGAAGCCACTAGTAAACACTACGGCCCCCGGGTCTATTCACACCTATCATTTCCACCTTCGCTTTTACTTTGCTTTGTTACTTTGTTGCTTTCAGTTCTCACTTGGCAAACAATCTATAAGGGATTGACAACCCCTTCATAGCGTTGGGAGCAAGCTCTTTGTGTTTGTGCACGTACTTGTGATACTCCTTCACTGGATCGATACCTTGGTTCTCAAAACTCAGGGAAATACTTACCACCGCTGTGCTACATCGCCCTTTCCGCTTCGAGGGAACACGAACGCAAGGCTCCAAGGCCACGGGGGAATCCTTTGCATATTTTCCTAGGAAGTGCCTAAAGGCATAGCCGTAGCAGAAGGATTCCTGGTGCCGTTGCTGAGGAGAATCAAGACAAGAATAGTCTCCCATCATCACGCTTGTTTCTGGCGCCGTTGGAAGGTCTTTTGTTGCAGTAGCAAGAAGTATTTTTGGGGCCGTTGCCGGGGAGGAGATCTATCCAAGTAGGTGTCACAAACTCATCTCTTGCATTTACCTTTTTTGCCAGTTTCCTCTCATTTTCCTCTCCCCCACTTCACATTTGCTGTTTTCATTTGCCTTTCTCCTTTGCCGTTTTCCGTTTGCCTTTTTCGTTCGCCCTTTTCTCTCGTTTGCCTTTCCGTTGCTTGTGTGCTATGTGCCTTCGATATGCTTGCATCTTCGCTTGCTGAAAATCTAGTGATATGGATCCTCATCCACTTGCTAATCTCTTTAAGAGATCCACTTATGTGGAACCAATTGCTAGTGAATTGAGTGCACTTGACTATCTTTATGGAGTTTTGCTTGAGATGCGTGAATCTGAAAATCGTGATGAAGAAACTTATGAAGTGATTCACGAGGGCTCCTTGAATGAAAAGCATGATTGCAATGGTTTCACTATAATTCATATTAGTGACAATCATGCTAAAAATATGCAAAACCCTAAGCTTGGGGATGCTAGTTTTGCTATGTCCCCTACTTGTTGCAATAATCATGATTGGGGTGATGATGATCTTGAAAATTTGTTCAAGCCTCATGATTATTATGATATTTGCAACAATATTGAAAGTGGGATTGGAGAATTCATGACTTTAGTTGATGACAATCCCACTATTTTTGAAGAGTGTCAACTTTGCATGCATGTGGATCATGGAAAGAATATCCTTTGTGATAGCTATTTTGTTGAATTTGATTATGATCCCACATGTAATTGCTATGAGAGGGGAAAATATTGTGGTAGAAACTTTCATGTTACCAAATTACCTCTCGTTATGTGGAGATTGCTATTGTCTCTTTCTTCTTCCTTGCATATGGCAACTATTGGTTGTCCTGACAATCTATTTTCCTATAAAATGCATATGCATAGGAAGTATGTTAGACTTAGATGTGATTTTCACTTGCATGCCTAGCTAAGGGCGTTAAACAATAGCGCTTGTTGGGAGGCAACCCAATGAATTTATCTTTTCCTTTCTGTTTTGTTGCGTCCACACTTTCATAATTCTGTTGTGGTTGTGTTTTTTTGTGTTTCTTTTGCATTTGTGCCAAGTAAAACCGTTATGATTAGTCTTGGGGATGATCGTTTGGTCATGCTAGAAAAGACAGAAACTTTCTGCTCACGAAAAGAATTTTCAATTTTTTTATGTAAGAGCTTTTGAGTTGATTCTTTCTTATGTTGATTGCTACGCAAATTCTTCAGACTGTCGTAATTATTCAGAATTTCTGAAGTACCAGAAGTATACAAAGTATACAAATTGCTACAGTCTGGTCTGCTGTTAACATATTCTGTTTTTGTTGTGTTGGTTGCTTATTTTGATGAAACTATGGATAGTATCGGGGGGTATTAGCCATGGAAGATTGAAAATACATTAACCCAACATCAACATAAGTAGAATTTAAGTTTTCTACAGTAACTAAGGAAGTGGTGGTTTGCTTTCTTCTACTAATGTTATCACGAGTTTCTGTTTAAGTTTCGTGTTGTGAAGTTTTCAAGTTTTGGGTGAAGTTCTTATGGACAAAATGATAAAGAGTGGCAAGAGCTCAAGCTTGTGGATGCCCAAGGCACCCCAAGATGATTCAAGGATGCCGTAAAATCCTAAGCTTGGGGATGCCCCAGGAAGGCATCCCCTCTTTCGTCTTGAATCCATCGGTAACGTTACGTGGGGCTATATTTTTATTCACCACATGTTATGTGTTTTGCTTGGAGCGTCTTGTATCGTAGGAGTCTTTTATTTTTGTTGTGTCACAATCATCCTTGCTGCACACCTAGAGAGAGAGACATGCACTCACCGTGATTTTTTTCGAGCTTCACTTATATCCTTTGGTAGACAATTCAGCTCACATGTGCTTCACTTATATCTTTTGAGCTAGTTGATTTTGCTGTGTGTGCTTCACTTATATCGTTTAGAGCACAGCGGTGCGTGACTTGGTAGTTGATCTATGCTTTGAAAGTAGTCTCAATAGGGGTAGTTATCCAAAGGGATACAAAAACTTCCACCTTCATGTGCATTGAATAGTTAGAGAAGTTTGATTCATCTCAACTAGTTTTGAGTTGTGGTTATGGTAATATTGAAGTTATATTAGTAAGGTGTTGTGGATCTAGAAATACTTATGTTGAAGTTAGTTATTCCCGTAGCATGCACATATGGTGAACAGCTATGTGATGGAATCTCAGCATGATTAGTCTATTGATTGTCATCCTTTGTGTGGTGGTCGGGATCGCGCGATGGTTTATACCTACCAACCCTTCCCCTAGGATTATGCGTTGAATGCTTTGTTTCGATTACTAATATAACTTTTGCAACAAGTATATGAGTTCTTCTTGACTAATGTTGAGTCCATGGTTTAGATGCACTTTCACCTTCCACCATCACTATCTTCTTTAGTGTCGTGCAACTTTCGCCGGTGCACAAAACCCACCATTAGCCTCCCTCAAAACAGCCACCATACCTACCTAATATGGCTTTTTCAAAGTCATTCTGAGATATATTGCCTTGCAACTACCACCATGACATGTGCCACCATGTCTACATTGCCATTGCATGATCGTAAGATAGCTAGCATGATGTTTCCATTAATGTCCATGCCATGCTAGATCATTGTCATGGTACACTACCGAAGGCATTCCATATAGAGTCATCGTTGCTCTAAGTTTTGAGTTGTAAGTGTGATGATCATCATTGATGGAGCATTGTCCCATGTGTGGAAATAAAAGAGGCCAAAGATGCCCACCAAAATAAGAAAAATAAAAAAAAGAGGCCAAAGAGCCCATCCAAAAAAAATGAGAGAAAAAGAGAGATGGGACAATGCTACCACCTTTCCACACTTTTGCATATTAAGCACCGTGATCTTCATGATTGAGAGTCTCTCGTTTTGTCAGCACCATATAGCTAGTGGGAAATTTTCATTACATAACTTGGCTTGTATATTCCAATGATAGGCTTCCTCAAAATTGCCTTAGGTCTTTGTGAGCAAGCAGGTTGGATGCACACCCACTAGTTTTCTTTAAGAGCTTTCACATACTCTTAGCTCTAGTGCATCATTTGTATGGCAATCCCTACTCATTCACATTGATATCTATTGATGAGCATCTCCACAGCTCATTGATATGCCTAGTTAATGTGACCATCTTCTCCTTGTTTGTCTTGCAACCTCCACCACACTCCACACCACTTATAGTGCTAAAACCATGGCTCACTCTAATGTATTGCGTGAGAGTTGAAAAAGTTTGAGAAAGTAAAGGTGTGAAAACAATTACTTGGCCAATACTGGGGTTGTGCATGATTTAAATTCGTTGTGCAATTATGATAGAGCATAGCCAGACTATATGATTTTGTAGGGATAACTTTCTTTTGGCCTTGTTATTTTGAAAGTTCATGATTACTTTGCTAGTTTGCTTGAAGTATTATTGTTTCCACGTCAATAGCAAACTATTGTTTTGAATCTAATGGATCTGAACATTCACGTCACATAAGAGGAGTTACAAAGGACATCTATGTTAGGTAGCATGAAAGCATCAAAAATTCATTCTTTATCACTTCCCTACTCGAGGACGAGCAGGAGTTAAGCTTGGGGGTGCTTGATACGTCTCAAACGTATCTATAATTTTTTATGGTTTCACGCTGTTATCTTGTCAACTTTGGATGTTTTGTTTACCTTTTATATCTTTTTTGGGACTAACTTATTAACTCAGTGCCAAGTGCCAGTTCCTGTTTTTTCTGTGTTTTTGACTCTTTTCAGATCTGATTTTGGAACGGAGTCCAAACGGAATAAAATCCCCAAAATGATTTTTTCCCGAACGGAAGAAGATCGGGAGGCTTGAGGGCCAAGAAAGTGGGCCAACAGGGAGCCCACAAGCCGTGTTGCCGCGGTCAGGGGGGAGGTCGCGACAACCAAGCTTGTGGCCCCCCTGGCACTCCCCTGCCCTAGGTCTTTGGCCCCAAAAATCCAGAAAAAATCAAGGCGTCCACGAAAATACTTTTCCACCGCCGCAAGCTTCCGTTTTCGCGAGATCTCATCTGGAGACCCTTCCTGGTGCCCTGCCGGAGGGGACTTTGGAGTTGGAGGTCTTCTTCATCAACATCATCGCCCCTCCAATGACTCATGAGTAGTTCACTTCAGATCTACGGGTTCGTAGTTAGTAGCTAGATGGCTTCTTCTCTCTCTTGGATCTTCAATACAAAGTTCTCCATGATCTTCGTGGAGATCTATCCGATGTATTCCTCTTTGGCGGTGTGTTTGTCGAGATCCGATGAATTGTGGATTTGTGATCAGATTATCTATGATATATATTTGGGTCTTTGCTGATTTCTTATATGCATGATTTGATATCCTTGTAAGTCTCTCCGAGTCTTGGGTTTTGTTTGGCCAACTAGATCTATGATTCTTGCAATGGGAGAAGTGTTTGGTTTTGTGTTCATATCGTGTGGTGACCTTTCCCAGTGACAGTAGGGGCAGCAAGGCACACATCGTGTTGTTGCCATCAAGGGTAACAAGATGGGCTTTGTCGTAGATATGAGATTGTCCATCTACATCATGTCATCTTGCTTAAGGCGTTACTCTGTTATCATGAACTTAATACACTAGATGCATGTTGGATAGCGGTCGACGTGTGGAGTAATAGTAGTAGATGCAGAAAGTATCGGTCTACTTGTTTTGGACATGATGCCTATAGATATAATCATTGCCATAGATAACGTCATGACTTTGCGCGGTTCTATCAATTGCTCGACAGTAATTCGTTCACCCACCGTCTACTTGCTTTCATGAGAGAAGCCACTAGTGAACACTACGGCCCCCGGGTCTGTTCACACCTATCATTTCCACCTTCGCTTTTACTTTGCTTTGTTACTTTGTTGCTTCAGTTCTCACTTGGCAAACAATCTATAAGGGATTGACAACCCCTTCATAGCGTTGGGAGCAAGCTTTTTGTGTTTGTGCAGGTACTTGTGATACTCCTTCACTGGATCGATACCTTGTTCTCAAAACTGAGGGAAATACTGACCACCGCTGTGCTACATCGCCTTCCGCTTCGAGGGAACACCAACGCAAGGCTCCAAGGCCACAGGGGCATCCTTTGCATATTTGCCTAGGAAGTCCCTAAAGGCGTAGCCGTAGCAGAAGGATTCCTGGTGCTGTTGCTGAGGAGAATCAAGACAAGAATAGTCTCCCATCAGCACGCTTGTTTCTGGTGCTGTTGGAAGGTCTTTTGTTGCAGTAGCAGAGTCTCTTCCCGACTTGTGAGGGAATCATAGTTTCCATCATCCTTTCCTCACCGGGACAATGCTCTAATAATGATGATCTTCACACTTCTATATACTTACAACTCCTGAAAGCTCGATATGACTCAATATGAATGCCTCTAGCAGTGTACCAGGATGTGCAATCGTCTAGTGTGACATGTATTCAGAAATATAATGAATGGTGGCTTTGCCATGAATGTTATGTCAACTCTATATGATCATGCAAAGCAATATGATGATGAATGAACTAGTCATATGATGTAATGGTGGAATTTGCGTGGCAATATATCTAGGAATGGCTATTGAAATGACATGATAGGTAGGTATGGTGGCTGTTTTGAGGACGGTAAAGAAAGGTTTATGTGTGACAGGTCATATCATGCCATGGGGTTTAGATGCACCGACGAAGTTCGCACCGATCCTCAAGGTGAGAATGGGCAATGCACGGTACCAAAGAGGCTAGCAAAGTATGAGGAGGTGAGATTGCGTATGTCCATGGTTTCACATTAGTCATGAAGAACTCATATACTTATTGCAAAGTTTTATTAGTTTTATCACAAATCAAAGCACTAGCCGCATGCCCCGAGGGAGAGGGTTTGGAGGAGTTAACCATCGCACGACTCTGACCCAAAACAACACTACGATTTCAATGAGGAATAGAGATGCTCACACATCCCTGCCATTCCTGATACGTCTCCTATGCATCTATAATTTTTTATTGTTTCATGTTGTTATATTATAAGTCTCGGATGTTTTATACTCATTTTATAACAACTTTATATAATTTTTTGGGACTAACCTATTGACATAGTGCCTAGAGCGACTTGCTATTTTTTGCTTGTTTTTTCCTTCACACAAAATCAATATTAGATGAAGTCCAAATGCCACGAAAATTTAGAAAGATTTTTTTTGGACAAGAAGGAAACTTGAGGACCAAGGATGCTCACCAGAGGAGGCCCAGGGGACCCACTAGGCACCTGGGCACACCGTGGTGGGTAGTGGGTTCCTCGGGCACCTCCTCCACCTCCTGTGAGCTCTATAAATACCCCAATATTCCAAAAACCCTAGAGGCGAAGATGAAAAATTGTTTCAGCCATTGCAAGTTCCTAAAGACACGAAATCCAATCTATAGTCCGTTCCGGAGAGGAGCACGGTCACGGAGGGTTTCATCATCCTCATTGGTGCTCTTCCAATGATGCATGAGTAGTTCATATCAGACCTACGGGTCCGTAGGCAATAGCTAGATGGTTTTTTTCTCTCTTTTTGCTTCTCAATACAATGGTCTCTTGGAGATCTATTTGATGTAACTCTTTCTTTTGCGGCGTGTTTGTTGGGATCCGATGAATTGTGAGTTTATTATTAGATCTATGAAATTATATACATTCTTGATTATTATAGCCTGGTATTTCTTCTCCGATATTTGGGTTTTGTGTGGCCAATTTGATCTTTTTATTTTGCAATGGGAAGAGGTGCTTTGTGATGGGTTCGATCTTACGGTGCTCAGTCTGAGTGACAGAAAGAGACTTGAGCTACTCTTAAGAGGCGTGACAAGGAAGTTTACTGTTTATTATTCCACACATGCACATGAGTTATCTTCCGAGTCTCTTGGATATACATACCTGGGAATCATTGAAATTATAACATAGAACATAAACATCGATTACAAACTTTAAGATAAAAATTTATTATTATTATTTCCTCTAGGGCATATGTCCTACATAAGGAGTTTAGCACCTTTTGGTTCTTCAGGAACATGAGTACCACATAGGATCTGGCATGACCCGTCAAGATGAGCATCCTGGATCCTCATCTTTTTGTGATGCACAGGTGCTTAGGGGATTGAGAGTAAGCCACTCAAGGTGGGACATGTCACTTTAGGGAGAATTTGATTCCCATTGCACCGTACAGTTGTTATACCAAGCCTTTCTCCACTGAATTGTTCAAGTTTATATCTCGTCTAAAATTTATGACATGCTTGATCGTTACCATGGGATGGTAAAGCCATTGGCATAAAAGGTAGGAGGTATGCAGTGGAAGAATGTGCTTCGTGTGATTTTCAAGGAAATTTCTTTAGAGTCCATGTGAGACTAGATGTCCACAAGCCACTAAATAAATCAACCTTGTTGGTTGGGAATGGGGAAGGAAGATCTTCACGGTCAAATATGAGAGGCTACTAGATTGGTCTTGGGTGTGTGGAATGATGGGGGGTCAATTTAGGTAAATGGTGATGGGGTCCACCCCATGTCTTCCTTGTTTCCCAAGAACTTTCTAGCTTCCTAGAATATGCATTCTGGCCTCAGGCCCTCTAAGGGAGGTGGTTGAGGTGGTGGTAGGTCTGACCAAGGTAATGGGCATGTAGGTCATGTCAAGTGAGGATGGATCGCTGAGAAGGAGGGTACGATGAAAATGGAGACGACCCATATGCTACAGTGAGTGAAGCTGACCTGAATAGGAAGTGCACTTCACACCATATACTTCACACGGGAGTAACTCAATTTGTTGTGAGTACCCTCGACAATGGAATATTGCCTACCTCTGCTTGGGAATCCCCCAAGTACCCCTCCAAAATATGATACAAGAGCTAAAACTAGCATTGACTCTCAGAAGAACATTTACAAGAAAGAAAATCAATCATGTAAGTCTATCGATGGTGATCAGCGGGGTCCATTGAGAAGCACCACATGGCATAACCATACATGTATTGGAACTGTCGCAATGGGGCAGAGCTACTACAATCGATAACTTCACCATATCACTAGGAATTTTCCCCTACCATTCTTTGTTTTCTTGAAACTCAAATTACCAAAATTTGGGTAGAGAATTCAACCGGTACTCTAGGCTATGATCATGGTTATGTAGTGGGAAGCTCTAGTAGGAGGGTATTGGTGTATTTTGGAATACTGGCCGCCCGCCGTTAATATATCTATTAGTGGCATGCCTCATAAGTAAGTGTGCCATTAGTATTATACCCTATTATCACTAGCATATCATTTTAGCTGCACGCCACTCATAAGAAAACCTGACAAAGGGTTTATGCACTAGTTTTATTTCCAAAACAAAGTAATCGAACAATGTATTGTCTCTTCCGGACTTTCTAGCCACGTGGTCTCAATGTGTTGCTAGTACTTTGTGAGAGAAAATCATTTTTTAGAGAGAATCAAAAGGCATCTACTTTTTGTTTACATGTTATTCTTTTTTTGAAAAACACCTCATTTATTAATTAATTAAAGTACGTTTATTACACTCATTCATTACAATATTCCATGCATGGTGCAACACTATTAAGAATAATCCCAGCACACCTACTAACAAAACTAAACTTCGCAATCGCATGCGCCACCTCATTGGCAAGCTAGTTGATTTTCATGATTTTAAAATTCTGGATCGTTTTGGAGATACTCAAAGGCTCACTCTTCAGGTCAACAATAGGAAACATGTCTAACTTCTCATTTGCAAGGAGAGAATGTAGAAAAGCACGGCGAGTGTTTAAAATAATAGGCTCGTGTAGAGTAATACCGATATAAAGGCCCGCGAGGCAGGCACAGAGCTCAGCTTCATTCACACTAGTACACCGATCAATAAAGTCCCACGAGGAGTTGATAATTTCAGTAGACGATTTTCTAGCAACACTCCCCCCACACTGGCGGCATTAACACTCTCCACAAAACTAGCATCGACATTGATCTTGATATACTCATCATGAGGAGGTTTCCACATGACATATCTTTTATGTGTGCAAAATCTGATATAACACCTCCCACACATCCCTTTGTTACTAAAATGCAACTCACTAGAATGAACATAGGACGCAAAAAGGACCAATAATTAATCCCAAAATTTGTTGAGACAGTAACTGATTCCTTCCATTGTCCAACAACTAAATTATTTCTCAAATGCGAGTCTCATATGAAGAGAAACAATAGTTGCCCTCTCTGTTTCACGCTCAATTGATTCAACATAATCAATAACCAATCCAGTCCCTAGAACTTAAAAATATTCATCGGGAATATTCTACTAATCTCTTAAAGCCCATCGTAGAGCACAAATCTTTGGACCATCTTCTACACCACAAATAGAGCACAAACTTGAAATAGTTCGGTGGTGTTTAACTCTATTAATCTGGACCACCACGCTATCGGTTGCCGCACACCATGTGAAAATCCTGAGCTTTTGGGGAATATTAACCTTCCAAATTAAATTCACACGCCTTCTTTACCCAGTTGGTTCGCCACTAGATTGATCCAGAGTGTTCTCATATCCTTCGAATTAAGCACAAAATTGTAGGCATTTTGATGGAAACACACGTATCTACCTATTGTGTCACGCAATAAAATTCAAATCCTAGAGGCCTGGATACAGATCTTTAGAATCTCCTTTGCATCATGGTGATAGAAAAGATACTAACCAAGCTTTCAGCCCAATACCTTCCCCCACTCATGAATAAAGGGAGACCCACTTACACCTAGTATTATGCTTTTTAGCTATTTTTTAGGCTAGATCTCCTTGGTGTTAGAGCATATTTGTCCATATGTGGTTTTGGTAATTGATGACAATCCTTATGGACTAATGGTTGTCTTAAGTTATATTCGAAGGATTTTTCCATAGGCACTTCTTGAAGTCCATCTGCTGGTGTCAAGGAGTTTATATGATGACCAAGGTGGTATTCAAGGTATTATCCAAAGATTGGTCATAAAGACAGAAGGTTGATCAATACTAAGCAAAGAGTAAATCAAGATGATCAACACACAAAGTGTACAAGATGTACCGAGAGGGATCAAGTGATCCCAAGGCATGGTAAGCATTGTCCATAACGCTTTTGTGTACTAACCCATGGTCCTTGTGAGAGTTCTATGTGGGGTTAGGTGTGTCTCCATGGGTTTGCGTCAAGATGAAGATCTCATTCAACCTATGAAGGATGACATCAAGTGGTGATCGTCATCAAGATTGCGCTGTGCAAGTTCAAGTGGAGCATCACGAAGATATCATGCTTGAAGCTTGCCGTTCATTGTGGTGGCAATGGACTTGTGAATATGTGATGAAGAGTGGCTCACACTAGTGAGTATGAGGGAGCAATCAACTAGTCTTCGTCAAACCAAGGAAATCAAGAAAGGTGGTCCATCTTGAGGAAGCCAAGATCATCATCATCTAGCTCAAGAGGACTAGGTGCAAGGTATAGGTTTGCCCTTGATAGGTTTTCTATTTTAGGATAGATTGTCGTACTGTCAAGGGGGTCTCTCAAGTGATTAGCTTGACCTTATCGTTCGTTGAGAGCTCAAACCATTTGCATCCTTCCATCATATTTCTTGGTTCGCGTTTGGTGTTTCTATTTGTGAGTTTTATAGCTTATGGTCATCTTCATGACAAGCTCGAGTTCATCAAAAATGGAGTCCATATGCATCTTCTATGATGTTTTCGATGTTGGAAGTTTTTGCCAGTTCTTCATTCATAGAGGTCTCACTTCTCTATATCATTGGCATTTTCTAACTACAAGTTCTTAAGAGTTTATGTACCTGTTGGATATCTCTTGTCGTTGTGAATTCAAAAAGTTTGAGTTTGCTCGATTCGGAGTTCGTATGCGAAAGTTAGAGCAGTTTTAGTATCCAGCGGTAGTACCGCTCTTGGTGCCAGCGGTAGTACTGCTCGTGTAGCGGTAGTACCGTCCTGGAGCGGTAGTAATTTTTTACTACCACTCCCGGGCGGTAGTACCGCTCCCTCGGACGTTCTGGGAGCGGTAGTACCGCTCCGGGTAGCGGTAGTACCGTTCCAGTCGGGCTGTGAGTGGGGGTAACGGTTGGATTCGTTCCCCCACTATATAAAGGAGGTCTTCTTCCTCATTGGACCTTATCTATCCGTTGAGCTTGTGTTCTTCCCCCATTGTTGACATTCTTAGAGCTTGCTAACTCTCAATCCCTCCAATGATTCTTGCTAGTTCTTGAGGGAAAAGAGAGAGGAGATCTAGATCCACATCCCCACCAATCACTTTCTCCTCTATGTGAGGGGAACCCCTTGGATCTTGATCATGGAGTTATTTGTGAGCTCCTTGTTCTTCCTCTCATATTTCTCCATAGCTTTTGTTGTTGTGGAGATATTTGAGTGTGAGGTACTTTCCCACTTTGTGTGTTCTTTCCATTGCATTAGTTGCATCGGTCTGGGTTCTCCGCGGTGATACTTGGAAGTGAGAAGTTGAGAAGCTTATTACCCTTGGGTAGTTTGTACCTCTAGAAACTTGGTGGTGCGTTGGAGCTTAATCATTGTGGTGTAAATCTCCGGGCAAGCGTTGGGGTCTCCAATTAAGTTGTGGAGATTGCCCCGAGCATTTGTGGTCACCTCGAAGCCATATGCCATTGTGGTGAAGCTTCGTGGTGTTGTTGGGAGCCTCCAACTAAGTTGTGGAGATTGCTCCAACCTTGTTTGTGCGGGTTCGTTGACCGCCCTCAAGGGTCCCTAAGTGGAATCACGACATCTTGCATTGTGCAAGGGCGTGAGGAGATTACGGTGGCCTTAGTGGCATCTTGGGGAGCATTGTGCCTCCACATCTCTCCAAATGGAGATTAGCATCCGCAAGGGTGTGAACTTCGGGAAACATCGTCGTCTCCGCGTGCCTCGGTTATCTCTTACCCGAACCCTTTACTTATGCACTTTACTTTGTGATAGTCATATTGTTTATTATTATATATCTTGCTATCACCTAGTTGTTTATCTTGCTTAGCATAAGCTGTTCGTGCACATAGGTGAGCCTAGTTGTTTTAGGTTTTGTTCTTGACAAATTAAACGCTAGTTTTATTCCGCATTTGTTCAAGCCTAAACTGTAATTATTTTAAAGCGCCTATTCACCCCCTCTAGGCGACATCCACGTCCTTTCAATTGGTATCAGATCTAGGTCTCTCTTTATTAGGTTTAACCACCTAGGGAGTGAGGATGTTGACTAGGGGTTTAGGATTCTCTGACACTCTTAGTTTCGATAGCATAAATTTTGATGTTTGGGTAATTCGCGTGCTTAATCACTTTAGGGTCATGGACTCAAATTTCGAGCAAATTGTAGATATGGGTTTTTCTCCTCCAAAGGATTCTCAAAATATATCTTTAGAGGATGAGACAAATTCTTATCTCAATGCTCAAACTTCTAATGTGCTTTTTGATGCTTTGAGCAATGTAGTTATATTTCAACTCATGTCATTCCAGGATGCTCATGAGTTGTGGACAAAGCTTCAAATAAATATGGTACATCCAAGATTTGTGGGAATGATTGTTTTCCCTTGTGACACCCCGAGACCGACGTTCCACAAGATCCCCCCCTTTTATTCCGTTTCGTCGTGTGTCTATTTTAATTGTCGCATCGTCATCGCATTCATGCGCATCATCTGCATTGCATCGGCATCTCCATTGCCGCCCATTTTCAAAACTTGCGTCCGTTGATTAGTTTCCGGTTCACGTCGTTGTCCGTTCTGAGCCCGACCGCACTCACACGCGCCCGTGGCATCGTCAAGTCTTGTTTTCAAGTGTGCGTAAAACTTTCTCTGATCGGGGTGAAACTTGGCATGCGGTCGTGATTAGTTCTAGCTAAGCCGCTTGTCGAATTTCATCGCGATCGGAGACCGTCTGGTACCCGAACGGTCGACCGTAGCGGCACCGTATTCGGTCTATCGTCGGACGGTTATCGGTGTTTTAAAAATTGTTGCCGCGCCGCCCATTTTCCCTCTCGTCTCCGGTAAACCACCCTACATGGCCACTTACCCGTTCCCGCGTGCGGAATCGTCCGAATCCGACCGCACGGTTGGATCCGGAACGAAATTCCGGTTAACCTAGGCCCCCATTTATCTATATATAGGCCCTCCTCCTATTATTTTGGACAGCCAACCCCCCTGCCTCGGGATCCGCGCACCTACCCCCTAACCCTAACCCACTCTCTCTCTTCTCCCTCCCTCCTCTGCGTAGGCGCTGGGCCCGCGAGCCCACGACAGGCCCGCCCGAGCCCGGTTCGTCCCCGTCGCGCTAGCCGCCTCTGCCCGAGCTCCAGATCGGGGAGGAGCCTGATCCAGAGCCCGTGCGCCCGTCGCCGCCGGTTACTCGCCGGGGGGCTGCCACCCCGCGACGGCCACCGGACCCGCCGTCGGCTAGCCTCCCCGTCCAGCACCTCCCGTGGCGTGCCGCTCGCCGCCAGGAGCTCGCCAGGTCCCGTCGCGCCGATCTCCTCGTCCGGCGCCGCCTCGAGTCGCCACCGCCGGGAACGGAGTCCCTGCGTCTGGCTTCGGCGGATCCCGCCGTTTCCCCACGCTGCGTGCGCCTACCCTCGCCGGTCCGACGGCCACCGCCGTGGCCAACTCCCGCCGCCGGTCTGTGTGTGCGTGCGGGAGGGGCACGACCAGCGCCAACCCCCCCCCCCCCCCCCGGCTGGGCCCTGTTGGGGAACGTCGCATGGGAAACAAAATTTTTCCTACGCGCACGAAGACCTATCATGGTGATGTCCATCTACGAGAGGGGATGAGTGATCTACGTACCCTTGTAGATCGTACAGCAGAAGCGTTAGAGAACGCGGTTGATGTAGTGGAACGTCCTCACGTCCCTCGATCCGCCCCGCGAACAATCCCGCGATCAGTCCCACGATCTAGTACCGAACGGACGGCACCTCCGCGTTCAGCACACGTACAGCTCGATGATGATCTCGGCCTTCTTGATCCAGCAAGAGAGACGGAGAGGTAGAAGAGTTCTCCGGCAGCGTGACAGCGCTCCGGAGATTGGTGATGATCTCGTCTCAGCAGGGCTCCGCCCGAGCTCCGCAGAAACGCGATCTAGAGGAAAAACTATGGAGGTATGTGGTCGGGCAGCCGTGAGAAAGTCGTCTCAAATCTGCCCTAAAAGCCCCATATATATAGGAGGAGGGAGGGGGACCTTGCCTTGGGGTCCAAGGGACTCCCAAGGGGTCGGCCGAGCCAAGGGGGGGAGGACTCCCCCCCCAAACCGAGTTGGACTTGGTTTGGTGGGAGGAGTCCCCCTCCCTTCCCACTTCTTCCCTCTTTTTTTTTTCTTTTCCTTTGATTTCTTTCTCTTGGCGCACAGGCCCCCTTGGGGCTGTCCCACCAGCCCACTAAGGGCTGGTGTGTCTCCCCAAAGCCTATGGGCTTCCCTGGGGTGGGTTGCCCCCCCGGTGAACTCCCGGAACCCATTCGTCATTCCCGGTACATTCCCGGTAACTCCGAAAACCTTCCGGTAATCAAATGAGGTCATCCTATATATCAATCTTCATTTCCGGACCATTCCGGAAACCCTCGTGACGTCCGTGATCTCATCCGGGGCTCCGAACAACATTCGGTAACCAACCATATAACTCAAATACGCATAAAACAACGTCGAACCTTAAGTGTGCAGACCCTGCGGGTTCGAGAACTATGTAGACATGACCCGAGAGACTCCTCGGTCAATATCCAATAGCGGGACCTGGATGCCCATATTGGATCCTACATATTGTACGAAGATCTTATCGTTTGAACCTCAGTGCCAAGGATTCGTATAATCCCGTATGTCATTCCCTTTGTCCTTCGGTATGTTACTTGCCCGAGATTCGATCGTCAGTATCCGCATACCTATTTCAATCTCGTTTACCGGCAAGTCTCTTTACTCGTTCCGTAACACAAGATCCCGCAACTTACACTAAGTTACATTGCTTGCAAGGCTTGTGTGTGATGTTGTATTACCGAGTGGGCCCCGAGATACCTCTCCGTCACACGGAGTGACAAATCCCAGTCTTGATCCATACTAACTCAACTAACACCTTCGGAAATACCTGTAGAGCATCTTTATAGTCACCCAGTTACGTTGCGACGTTTGATACACACAAAGCATTCCTCCGGTGTCAGTGAGTTATATGATCTCATGGTCATAGGAATAAATACTTGACACGTAGAAAACAGTAGCAACAAAATGACACGATCAACATGCTACGTCTATTAGTTTGGGTCTAGTCCATCACGTGATTCTCCCAATGACGTGATCCAGTTATCAAGCAACAACACCTTGTTCATAATCAGAAGACACTGACTATCATCGATCAACTGGCTAGCCAACTAGAGGCATGCTAGGGACGGTGTTTTGTCTATGTATCCACACATGTAAATGAGTCTTCATTCAATACAATTATAGCATGGATAATAAACTATTATCTTGATACAGGAATTATAATAATAACTATACATTTATTATTGCCTCTAGGGCATAATTCCAACAGGCCCCGCAGCAGGCCCAGTCCGGTGCGCAGCGCCCCCAGGCCCAGGCCTCGGCCGACCTCTTCCTCAGCGCCATCCAGGCCGGCCCATGGTAAGCCCCGGCCTTCTATTCCTTTCTTTCGCCTAGGTGGAGTATGCTAAGTTGCGCCCCCTGTTGGCCCGTTAGGTATATAGGTTTTTGGAATTAATATAAATTCCGATAAATAGACGTATATTAGAACGCCCGTAATTTTTATTTCGTAAGTCGGATCGGAACGTGTTGAATATGGTTTTGGGGTAGTTTTGCGCGTAGAATACGATTTCACAACTTGCATAATTGTTTGACGTAGTTTAGCGTGCCAAATGCATAGATTAACGTGTTGTTTCTATAGGATCCGTTTCGTAGTTATTTCTCATGCGTGTCCGGATAGCCCGTATGCCGTAGTAGAAATGTTCATGTTTTAGGGCCCCCTTTGCCATGTATTGTAGAGTAGTCGGTGGTATTTTTGCGTGTAGGGATTTGCCGCTAGTTTATTTTCCGTGTTTAGGATAATATCTCGCATTTACGTGGGGTGAAATTATTGTTGTGCAACCCCACATGTTTTATATGTTTTCGGGGTAGAAAAATCCATAGGATTTTTCTGTGCAATTAGTTTTAGCTTTTGAGTAAGTTAGTTCGCGTGATATTTTGCCATGTTGCCGTCTTGTCTATTTTGTAGGATTTATTTCGTGCTTCGTTTGAAAGAGTTGTCAACTAGAGAGTTGTTCTTTGATGATTAGTCTAGCCCCTGGTATTTTTAGTTGCAATAGAAATGCATGTTTAGGTGTGGTTTGCTTGCTCTCAAGTTGCTAGAAATAGTGTTGTTTTAGGGATGCTGAAATATTTCTAAGTCTGGAATCTGTTATATTTTGTTGCTGTTTTGTTTTGCTTCTATCTTCTATCTTCTGATCTGTAGATCTTTTGAGGTTGGTCCAATGGAGTTAGTTGTAGCCTTTGTGTTTCTCTAGCATGCTGTGAATTTGCATGCCATTTGGAGTCCTGTAGCTTATGGTTTTGCTGCTGTCAACATGGCTTCAGATCGAAAACTGTACTTTCATGAAGTGTAATTTTCACTAAGTCTGAATCTGTGTGTGAGAAGCCATTTTGTGACTTCTTTCCCTAGTGATCCTTGCTTCCATGTTAGTTGTTGTTAGTTGTTTGTTGTAGTGCTTCTTGCCCTCTATCGTGTCATGCCTTGGTTGATTATATTTGAGTTGTGTAGCTCGTAGTTGTGTGGCGTAGAAAGTGCTATCTGGCTGATTTTGGCAGATTGTAGTGATTTCTTGTTTTGCTCGTAGTTGTTGAACCGTAGCTCCGATTTGATCATGCCCTATATGAAACTTGCTTAGAATCTCGTGTAGTTTCATTTTCTCTTGCTGGTTGTATGTTTTGAAGTGCTCGTGACCGTCGTTGCACACATATTGCATTCATGCAATCATATCTTGCGGTGCTTGTATCTTTTGACCCGTAGCTCCGTTGGAGATGTTCTCTATGTGTAAATTGCTTGTAACGAAGCGTAGAGTCACGTGAACCTATTTGTTTTGCTGTTTAACAACTATTTAAATGTGTTAGATCAGATGTGGACAGAATTGTAAATTAACGTGTGAGGTCGTCTCGGAGATGCTATATGTCATTTTCCGACCTCATTTAAAATGCCTAGATAGGTAGTTTAATTACGCTTCACCTCTTGCCATGTTTAACCACATTTAATATTCTCGTGTATCTAATCGGGATAGAACTAAATAATTAACATGGAGTTTCGTCAATATGCAACTCGTTGCATATTGAACTTCACTTAATGTGTATTGTTTGTTTGTGTGATTTGCCATGTCGTGACTTGCATGTATTCAGCTGCTCATGCATCATATGTGTTGTGCATCATGTGGTGAATTCCGTGTGTTGATTTGTGTTTCCGGTTTGCTTCGTCTAGATAGAGTTCCGCAGCGTGCCGGATTGTGAGGACCCGTTCGACTATGTCGGTTCGTCTGCTTCACGGAGGCATTCTTCTTCCAAGCGGGATCTCAGGCAAGATGACCATTTCCCCAAATACCATTACTATCATTGCCATGCTAGTTTTATCGCTTCTATCGATTATGTCTTGTTGCCTAGCACATGTTAAATTTCAGCCTCTCAACAATGCCATGAAACCTTCACCGTGTGCAACCTAGCAAACCACTGATTGGCTATGTTACCGCTTGCTTAACCCTGTGTTAGCGTTGCTAGTTGCAGGTGCATTGCTTCCATGTGAAAGCATGGGTTCCTTGTTATATCACCATATTTAAATGCTATTTAATTTAATGCACCTATATACTTGGTAAAAGGTGGAAGGCTCGGCCTTTCTAGCCTGGTGTTTTGTTCCACCTTTGCCCCCTTAGTTTCGGCTACCGGTGTTATGTTCCATAATTGAGCGCTCCTAACACGATCGGGGTTGTTATGGGGACCCCATTGATAATTTGTCTTAGATTAAAGCTGGTGTGGCAAGGCCCAACTTTGGTACTACATTTGCCTAATCACCTAATGAAATTGCATAGGGACTTTCCGGACCCCGAGGATAATTTAATCAACCCCCCGGGCCAGTGCTCCTCATGAGTGTTGGTCCAAATTGGGCAGACTGCGGGGCCAGCACGGGGCAACTCGAGGTTTGGTACCTGTAGGCTTTTCCATCCGTCGTGTCCTGAGAACGAGATACGCGGCTCCTATCGGGAACGTCGACACGTCGGGCGGCCTTGCTGGATTAGTTTTACCTTTGACGAAATATCTTGTGCATCGGGATTCTGGTGATGCTTTGGGTGATCTCAGAGTTGAGGTTTTCTACTAGGGAATCCGACGAGATCGCGAGCTTCGTGATTGAGGATTTCTATGCGGCTTGTGGTAATTTATGATGGACTAATTGGAGCACCCCTGCAGGGTTAAATATTTTCGGCAAGCCGTGCCCGCGGTTATGTGGCAACGTGGAAGTTTTATTTAACACTGGTTCTAGATAACTTGAAGTTAACTTAATTAAAATATGCCAACTGTGTGCGTAACTGTGACTGTCTCTTTCGTGAGTTCCTTCTCCGATCGAGGACACGGTGGGGTTATGTCTGACGTAGGTAGGTGTTCATGATTATTCTTTTGATCAATAGTAGTTCATGTCCGCTATGCGTAGAACTTCCCCCCTCTTATTTCTTGTACTCGTAAGTTAGCCACCAAATATATGCTTAGCCGCTGTTGCAACCTCACCACTTAACCATACCTCCCCTAATAAGCTTTGCTAGTCTTGACACCTTCGAAAATGAGATTGCTGAGTCCCCTGTGGCTCACAGATTACTACAACACCAGTTGCAGGTACATGTAAAGGTTACTTGTCGCGAGTGCGTTGATTGTTCATTTGGAGTTGCTTCTTCTTCTTCTTCTTCATCGATCTAGGATGGGTTCCAGGCGACAGCCTGGTATAGTAAGGATGGACGTCCTTCTTCTTTTCTCGTTTGTTTTCGTCCGTAGTCGGACCCTGCTCTTCTTCATGATGATTATGTATTGTACTGCTGTGACTCTGATGTAGCTTGTGGCGAGTGTAAGCCAATTCTAGTCAAAATGCTATATTGCCATGTGCTAGTCGTCGTAATTGATCTACTCATAATGTTGCTACATCTTGTAATGAATTACTCTCCTTGCCTTGTTGCTCCAACAATGAAGCTTATACTTCCTACAAGTGCATCTAGTGCCCTTATTGATTTTGGTGGTTTGAAGACTTATAGGTTAAGGAACTAATGTCTTTATAAGTGTACATATGCTCTATAAGTCGCTGAGGAGTTTGAGTTATATGATGAATATCGACCCTTAAAAATGAATATCTTCGGCTGAAGAAATTGGTCTTACCTTAAAGACTTTGATCACCAAGAAATTAGAATGAAATTGATATTCCTCATGAAGATATTGAAGATGAGGAATTCGGTGTGTCCTGAAGAAAATCAGCCTGAAGACTTTGAAGCGTGAAGATTTACTCTTTGTGTTTCATTTTCTGTACTCTTGAGTCATAGGAACACCGTACTGTTAAAGGGGGTCGAAGTAATACTACAAAATGAATTTCCTCATGATGCTCAACCCAAGGCTAAACCTATCAAAGCCTCAAAGTGAGGAATATGAGAGATATGAGAACTTTCACAGTTGAAAGTTCCGACCGTTGCCGCGACATGCACCACCTCACTAATCTCATCCACCCAACGGTCACATTATTTAAGGGCATTTATGTCAAATCATGTTGGGATGCTCCTAGGCTATAAATAGCTGCCCCCACAACAACTAGTTGGTTGGCTGCTCCGAGAGAAACTTACACTTGTCATTTAGAGCAACCCAAATTCCTCACAGTCTTCGAGAGTAAATCATCAAGTGAGGAAATACCCCAAACACCAAACCTCAAACCAAAACCAAGTGATTGAGCATCACTGAAGAATTTGTTCCTGTGTGGAACTGAAGCCTTTTACCTTTGAGGACTCTGCATCCTCCAAATGGTTAGGCGTCATAGTCTAGAACATCCAACAGTCAATTGTGGATCGCCGGGTGACCGAGTTTGTGAGGGTTTAGAAGTCTTCCCTGAAGACTTACCATGAGTGTTGGGCAAGGACTGTGTGTCCTTAGCTCAAGGATAATACGGTAGGGAGTGTGTGTCCCGGGACTGTGTGTCCTTTGGTTTCAATACCAAGCCGCTCCAAACCAGACGTACAACCGTCACAGCAGTTGGAACTTTGTCATCAACAATTGTCTTGATCGTGATACGGGGTCTATTTCTTCAACTCTTTCATTTCCTCAGAATTGTATGTTGAAGACATTCATCTGTGTTGTGTGAAGAATTTGTCTGAAGACTTTCTCTTAATTTCCTCAACCTCAAATTCGTCATTCGAGTAAATCTTCTCATGCGTTCTGTTTACCTACGTATTGTGCAAACCGATTCTCATAATCTTCACCAAGTAATCTGTTGTAGTAGTCTTTGCACTTCTAATCATGTGCTATTTCTGCTGCACGTAATTCATCATTGAGGAATTTCCTCACAAGGAATTTTCTCAGCTATGAAATTCGAAAAATCAACAATTCACCCCCCTCTAGTCGATATAACGCACTTTTAATTGGTATCAGAGCAAGGTACACCCTTGTTCTATGTGATTTTGGTTTAACCACTTGGAGTTTTAGTTATGTCGACTGCAGGTATGATCAAGGTTACTGCAGGATGTCCTACCTTCGAAGGAAAGGACTTTCCCTACTGGAAGACCAAGATGCAGATGCATCTTCAGGCTATTGACAATGATCTTTGGCACATTGTGGAACATGGTATTCCCTCCATCACTGCTACGATCTCTACCGCTGATGTGAAGAAATTCAAGAAACTTGATTCTCAAGCGAAGAATATCATCTGTGGCCATCTGAGCAAAGGTCAGCATGGCAGAGTGAGTGCTTTGGGCACAACTAAGATTATCTGGGATAGGCTGTCCAAAGTCAATGAAGGAATTTCAACTCAGCGTGACTCTCGTGTTGATGTTCTTCTCAATCTCTTCAATCGCTTCAAGAGGCTTGACAATGAAAGTTGCCAAGATACCTTTGATCGCCTCACTGGCATCTCAAATGAACTGCAAGCACTGGGAGCTTGAGACATCACTGACCATCAAGTTGTGAAGAAACTTCTAAGATATCTGGATCCATCGTTTGACACACTCGTTCTGATGATTCAAGAAAGAGGAGACTATAAAATGCTTGATCCTGCTGATATACTTGAAAGACTCAATACTCATGAATTACAACAGGAAGAAAAGAGAGATCTCTATCGACCAAGCTACTCAAGACCTCGTGCGCTAAAGGCCAAAACAATTTCCTCATCTGAAGAAGAAGACTCAAATTGCAGCATTGGTGACCCTGAAGAACTTGGACATGAGCTTGCAATGCTTGTGAAGAAATTCCAGGAATTTACAAGGGGTGGTTAGTTTGGTAAATCTTCAAAGAGAGATATGAGGAAATCATAATCATCATCTGAGGACTACAAGAAAATAACCTGCCACAAATGCAAGAAATCTGGTCACTATATTGCTGATTGTCCTCGCTCGGTGAAGGAATCAAAGAAGAAGAAATACAAGGATGAAAGTTCTGATGACTCGAAGAAAAAGAAGAAATCTTCAAAATCCTCATCCTCAAAGCCCTCATCGCACAAGAAGACTAGTTTCAGAAAAGTTCGGGCAGTCATTGGCAAGGAAATGGATTCGGAGGAAGAATCTGAGGAATGTGATGAAGAGGAAGGTTCTGAAGAAGATTCAGAGTCTGGAGTGGCTAGTCTTGCACTGGCTACCACTTTTTTCGACAAGTCAATCTTCAACCTTGGAGAAAATGACAACGCTATCTACACTGATGACTATGCTGATGACTTAGCTCCAACTTATTGCTTCATGGCAAAAGGTTCAAAGGTACTGAATGACACTTCCTCTTCTAACTCAAGTGACTGTGAACCTGATGATTATAAAAAACCTAGTTACAGTAAACTTGCCAACATTGCAACTAAACAACGAAGTGCCATTGAAAAGATTCAAAAATTGCTAGACAGAAATGATGATCTGTTGAATGATGAAATTAATCGTACTCAAGTCCTCACTGAAGATGTGAAAAGTCTTCAGTCTAGATTTGATAGTCTTCAAGATCGTTATGGAACACTCTTGGCTGTTCAAGAGAAAATTTCCTATAAATTTCTTCAAAGGAAACTTGATCTTGAGAAGTTGAAGATGTATCATGATGATCTTCGAATGGAAAATGATTCATTGCTTTTTCAACAGACCAGTGTCGCTCAGGTTGAATTTACTCCACCATGTCTCAAATGCATTGAACGTGAAACTGCTAATTCTTCACCAGAATCATCAAATGCTTCTATTGCTACAAATTCTTCAACTCCTCCCGTGGTATCAAATTCTTCACTTGAGGAAACCACAAATGCTACTGACGAAAATGCAGGGCCGAAGGAATTTTATGTGACAGGCATGTACAAAAGTCTCAAAGGGTATCAAACCCTTTGTGATGTGCTCAATAAGCAGATTTTGAACAGGAACCCGAGGAAAGAAGGAATAGCCTTTGAGAGGAAGTTGAATGCTGATGGATCATACTAGAAACCTGAGCAGTACCCCAAAACCTCATGGGTTTCTGCTAAAGGACCTCCTGTTGATCCATCTACTCTAACATGTGTGAATTGTCCTATTCCTCAGATGAGTCATTTGACTCAAACTATAAACTATTCAAAAAAAAACTTGTGAGGAATTTTCTCGATATGTTGGAACTAACTGCAGGAATGGATCACCCCTGAGGAAAATCTGGGTCCCAAAAGTTGCTTGGAAAATCTTCAGGTGAATTTCCCCATCACACCACCTGTGAAGAACCTAAATCCCAGATCAAATTCCTCAGGTGGACGAAAGTATTCAAGAGGATCAAAATCCTCAACTATTCAATACTATGCTAGTACTCGTGCTAATGCTTCAGATATGCAGGGAAATTATAAGGGATATGAATATGAGCATTATTCCTCAAACCATTATGTTCATAAATCCTCAAAGAACTTCTCTGCCTATTCATTTGAGTACTCTAACCCCCTACTATGAAACGAAGTGCATTGGCTTCAATGCCCCCTTTCTCATATGGTGCTCGCAGGATGATGAACTCTTTGCCACCCCTTCAGATGTGGGTGGTGAAGAAATTGAACTAATCACTTCTGCAGGTCAGGTCTCCAGATGAAAATCAGCATCTGAAGAATCTGCTGGAGACCTGAGGAAAATGCTTGATTGGACGCAAGCTAAAATTGATGAAATGATAACATTTCATACGTCCTCAAATTTACTGTTTATGATGAAATTCCTATCTGATGAAATTGAAATCATATTCTTCAAGTCTGAAGCATATGAGATGGTAAGCTGTACTAATTCATCTATAGGATGACAAACCCAAGAGTACTGAGTGGGTTCTTGAGAGTGGTTGCACAAACCACATGACTAGTGATAAAAACTTGCTGACGAATATGCCACTGACTCCATCACCTCTGAAGCAAATCACTTATGCTGACAAAGGTAAAAGCAAGGTATTGGGACTTGGCAAAGTGGCTATTTCCAAGGACAGGCACATGGACAAAGTCATGCTTGTCGAATCCCTTAGGTTTAACCTCATGTCAGTCTCAATGATTTGTGATCTTGATATGGTTGTTATCTTTGGAAAATATAGATGTGTAGTCATCATGCAATCTGACAGATCCAAAGTCTTCAAAGGCTTTAGGAGAGAAGATTTGTACATTGTTGATTTTTTCACAGGTCCTCAACCAGCCACATGCTTACTAGCAAAAACCTCAGAAGGCTGGCTATGGCATCGAAGACTTGGTCATGCATGCATGAGGAATTAGCACACGCTGGCATAAAAGAAGCATGTCATTGGCATGGAATCAGTCAGATTACTCAAGGACCACCTATGCGGTTCTTGTGAGTCTGGAAAAATGACCAGATCCAAACACCCCTCAAAGACTATCATGACTACTACTCGTCCATTTGAATTGCTTTACATGGATATATTTGGACCTACTCATTATGCTACTCTAACCAATGCAGCATCCTTATATGGCTTTGTCATCGTTGATGACTATTCTCGATATACTTGGGTACATATCATTTTGTATAAAACTGAAGTGCAGGAAGTCTTCAAACGATTTTCCTCAAGGGCCCCGACGAACTTCGGCGTAAAGATCAAACACATCAGGAGTGACAATGGGACAGAATTCAAAAACACTAGTATTGATGATTATCTTGATGAACTTGGTATTACTCACGAATTATCTGCTCCTTATACTCCTCAACAGGATGGCGTTGTTCAACTCAAGAACAAGACTGTGGTTGAAATGGCATGGACTATGCTTGAAGAATATCAGACTCCTCGTCGCTTCTGGCCTGAAGCAATCAACACCGCTTGCCACATCATCAACATGGTATATCTTCACAAATTCCTCAAGAAAACCTCATATGAACTCCTCACTGACAAGAAACCCAATGTAAGTTATTTCAAAGTCTTCGGTGCAAAATACGAGATTAGAGATCCTCACCATAGCTCAAAATTTGCACCTAAAGCACATGAGGGTTTTATGCTTGGTTACGGAAAGGACTCGCACACCTACAGAGTCTTCAACACCTATCACAACAAGGTTGTTGAAACTATAGATGTGTGGTTTGATGAAACTAATGGCTTGCAAAGAGAGCAACTGCCTCTTGTGCCAGACAAATTATCTCCTGAGGAAGCTATCAAGTTCAAAGCTACTGAAGATATCGTTCCTATTGAGGAAATTGCTGAAAAAATCGTCCCCAGCACTGATGAAATTCAAGAACGTGCACCTGAAGAAATTGTTCCAGATCAAATTCCTCAGCTAGACAAAAGCTTCAACCAGCTCATCCAAGGATTGCAAATGAAGTAGAACTTGACAAAATCCTCAATGACATCAGTGTGCCAGGTCCTCTTACTCGCTCAAAAGCTTCACATTTAGTTAACTTTTGTGGGCATTCCTCTTTTGTGTCTATCACAGAACTCTCAAAAGTTGCTGAAGCCTTCATGGAACCTGAGTGGATTCAAGCCATGCAAGATGAATTTCTTCAGTTCAAGCTAAATGACGTGTGGGAACTCGTCAAACGACCTGATCCTCGCAAGCACAATATCATCAGCACCAAGTGGATTTTCCGAAACAAGCAAGATGAGCATGCTCAAGTGGTGAGGAATAATGCACGATTTGTAGCCCAAGGCTACACACAGGTTGAAGGAATTGATTTCGATGAAACTTTTGCACCTGTTGCTAGACTTGAAGCTATTCGAATTATACTTGCTTATGCTAATCATCATAACATTACTCTATATCAAATGGATGTGAAAAGTGCATTCCTCAATGGTAAGCTTGATGAAGAAGTATATGTTTCTCAGCCCCCAGGTTTTGAGCATCCGAAGCATCTAGACAAAGTCTTCAGACTCAAAAAGGCACTCTATGGCCTCAAGCAAGCCCCTCGGGCGTGGTACGATACATTGAAGGAAATCATCATGAAGAAATGCTTCAAACCTGGTTCACTCGATCCAACTCTTTTCACAAAATATTATGACAATGAACTATTTGTGTGCCAAATATATGTCGACACCATTATCTTTGGTAGTACTGACAAATGTTACAGTGATGAATTCGCTTACATGATGAGTGAAGAATATCAGATGTCTATGATGGGGGACCTGAAATTCTTCTTAGGTCTTCAAATTCGCCAGCAACGCAATGGCATCTTCATATCACAGGAGAAATACCTCAAGGACATTCTAAGGAAATTCAACATGCATGAATGCAAAGGCACCAAGATTCACATGCCTACCAACGGCCACCTTTGCACTAACGAAAATGTTAAAGATTTTGATCAGCAGGTATATCGCTCGATGATTGGCTCTTTATTGTATCTATGTGCATCTCGGCCAGATATAATGCTTAGTGTTTGCATGTGTGCTCGCTTTCAAGCAAAACCGAAGGAATCACACCATAAGGCTATGAAGCATATTCTTCGATACTTAGCTCACACACCAACACTAGGATTATGGTACCCCAAGGGCTCAAATCTTCATCTCGTTGGATATTCTGATTCTGATCATGTTGGTGACCGTGTGGATCGCAAGTCAACATCTCGCACTTGCCATTTCCTCGGAAGATCATTAGTCTGTTGGTCCTCAAAGAAGCAGAATTGGGTTTCTCTCTCCACTTCCGAAGCTGAGTACATTGCTGCTGGATCCTGCTGTGCTCAACTGTTGTGGATGAAGCATCAACATGAAGAATGTGCCCCTCTACTGTGACAATGAGAGTGCAATCAAGATCGCCTACAACCCAGTACAACACTCGAAGACTAAGCACATCCAGATTCATCATCATTTTCTTCGGGACCATGTCCTCAAGGGCAATATCATCATTGACCATGTGAAGACTGACGATCAACTAGAAGATATTTTCACTAAGCCCTTGGATGAGAAAAGGTTTTGCAAGTTGCAGTGTGAGCTAACTATCCTAGAGTCTTCAAATATATTGTGAAAACATGCACACATCCTAACCCTTATGCAAAATTGATGACTTATATGTGCAACACACGAAGAATCGATTTTCTTCAATCAATGAAGAATATCACTCCTGGTGTGAGGAAATTAATGAAAAAATTGGTTCTCAGGGCCCTACGACAATTGTACGCGGCACCTGAAATCATCATTCTTATACGGTGGGTCACGCCACCACCCAACTTTGAAATTCTTCAAGCTCTTTTTCGTCAATGTTGAAATTCATCAATCTGACACTTTCTCACAAATCCTCAACTTTTCAAAATCTTCAAATTCTTCAAAACGTTTGATGATTTTCATTTGCATATATATATATATATATATATATATATAGAGAGAGAGAGAGAGAGAGAGAGACTGATATTTCAAAGTCCTCAACAACATTCATTTATAGCTCAATCTTCAATTTGATATTTCATCTCAGTGAATGCGATCGGACCCGACTCCCCTGTATGCTAAGCTCAACTCAGTCTGTTCATTTCTTCATATGCGTTGTACTTGACTCTTGTTCAAAATACTCAATGTGTCCTTGTCAGCTGAGGACTTTGCCACGAAATCCTCAAAAATTCAAAAATCATTTTTATAACGTTACACAGTAACTGACCCACTTCTCACGATCGGATAACCACGAACTCCACCGCTTCAGTCGTGGGCTCCACGTGTCATGCGGAGACGAATGGGCAAGGGCAGTTCGGTCCGAAAGTTTCAGCCGAACAGTTTTTCACCTGAGCTATAAATAGGCCCTTACCCCCCTGAGTCAAAACTCTTCGTCCTCTCATCTTCTCCGCTCGAGCTCAACCCTAGCGCCACCACTAGCAATCTCGTCGCCGGTGAGGAAAAGCTTTGCTGGCTTGCCCTCGCCGTCGGCGGACTCACGCCGACCGTGGAAAATCATATTCTGTTGCCGCCGTAGCTGATTTCAGTTGCCAAGTTAGGGCGTTGAAGATCTGAACTAAGGAACTTCCCTTTTTACTGCTCCAGTTCTTCATATTCTTCACTCGGGGTAATTAAAATCCTATTTTACTTCCTCTAGTGATCTTTTAATTCACATTAGGCTCGCGAAATCTATTTTTCCTCAGAGTGTCTGTCAGCCATGCACACTCATTCCTCAATCACTTGAGGAATTTCACTAAGCCACTAAAATTCTTCATGAGATTCCTCAATTGTGTAAATTCTCGAATCTACACAACTCTAGAACCCAAGATCAGAATGCTTAGTCAAATTTCTCAACCCACTGGTCAAATTCCTCAACTTCTAAATAATTTCAATTTCTTCAAATCTGAGAACACATATGACCTCTCCAAATTCTTCGCACCTATACTCTGTTCACAGGTACAAAAATGTCAGCTGATGAATCTCTAGGTTCTCATCAACTTAAATCATTTGCAGTATTCCTCGAAGAAACTTTACCCGTGTCATCAGAATCATCAAGAGTTCAAATTCCTCAGCAAAAGCCTAAGTTGAAGAAAATGGAGGATGACCGGAAGCAGAAGCGAGGAAAGAAACTTGAACAGAACACATCATTTGAAATTCCTAAAGACATATATGCTGACTGTTGCACTCCAGATGAAGTAATTCATGGTAAAGAAACCATGGCAAAGCGCAAAATAAGGCTTCATAAAATTGAATGCAGGTGGGATAAGGAGTGGAAGGAGTACAGATATGTTACTCCAAAGTATGTGAATAAATTCTCCCTCAAGCCACATTGCAAAAGGCCTCCATAGGGTGATCACCAAGTCGCTCATCCCTCAGGAGTTGAAACTATTGTGGATTACCCTCATAAGAAAGACAAATATTTATCTAAGTTACAGAAGAAGGCAGAAGCAGCTCTTGATGGGGTTATAGTCCTAGGGTAGGGTCATAGGCCTGACCTATAAGTCCTACCCAAGGGCACCTCATTATTAGCTTAAAGGTCACAAGATACCTACCAACTGGATTAAGACAACCTCTTGTCCACTCGGTAGAAAATCACTCGGAAGATCATCTTATACTCGACGACTAGATTCCACTCGGTGAAGACCAAAAGCCAGTCGACACAGAAGACCAGAAGCCACCTCGACAAGGCTAATGGTCATACGTTAGACTACTGTGTTATAGTCATTTATGGCATACATTACCTTTAACGTATGCATTTAATATCACTTATTGCACCCTTGAAGGCTGGACACTTATGAGGGGTTGCGCACTCTATATAAGCCACCCCTCCCCTCTGGCACAAGGGTTCGCATTCTGTAACACCTGTATTCCACTCGACACAAAAGCTCCAAGAGCACTGAGATGTAGGGTTGTTACCTCCACCACAGAGGGCCTTAACTCATACAACCTTGCCGTAGCTAGGACTCTGCCCTCTACTTTCGTACCCTACTCATCTACTGTTAGGCTTATACCCACGACAGTTGGCGCCCACCGTGGGGCCGGCGTCTAGGCGACTTCTGACAAGTTTGCGTTTTTTCTCCTTCACCATTTTTTCTGGCGGCGATTTGTGCTTGGGTCAGGAGATCATTTTTGGCACACTCGTTTTCGTCGCCGACGATTCGGCATAGCTTCGGGAGGCGCCTCTCGATGTCGAGGCACTTCTAGTTTGTGGAGCAACGTTCTTCCGAGTGCTCCGCCGTCGATTGTGCTTCCGAAGTTCACCAAACGTCGAGGCGCTTCCAGTTCACGGAGCAACGTTCTTCCGAGTTCGTCTTCACCAACCGTCGACTCCGCCGTCGACTGTGCTCCCCATCGCGCGTCACAACAAGCAATCCGGTCGGTCGCGGCTCCAGCGCTGGGTGTGTCATGCACTCGCGCATCAAGCGTCTTCGCCGTAGGTGGCGGCCATCGAACCTGCTACACCTCCGAGTGCTGCATCCCACTCGGTGTGAAATCCGTCTGGCTCTTCTTCCGAGTGCGAGAGCTGCAGCCCTGTGGCAGAGATCTTCATGGCCGGCACACACGAGAGCCCGCAAAGGACCAATCGGGACAAGCGGGAAACCAGAGAGACTTTGGGTGCGCGTCATCATCCGCGCCCTCCAGCGTCCAGTCGGCATTCTCATCATAACAACGTCGAGGTATTCAGCATGCCCGTCCTCAACTTGGCTGCAGTCGCAAGGATTGTAGACTCCATCCAGCCATCAAATTCAAAAGCGGGCAGAGGTGTGGAGCAGATCCTTGCCCTGTTACAGGCATCACAACAGCAGAATGCCGATGTTTCTCAGTCTTACAACAGACTGCACAACAATTTCGTCCGAGCATACACTGTTTGGTCGGTTTACAGCCCAGGTTCTCCCCAGCATCACAGAGGAGGAGATCACCGAGAAGATTGATACAGAGACCAGGGCGGAATCCGTTTCCCCCCGGTTCAATCGCGAGGATCGCCATCACTCACGCTCTCCTCCGCGGAGTGGTTCGTACGCGCCTCGGCGCAATGACAAAGGGCGATCGGTGGGCGATGAACGCGACCGAAGGCATGATGTAAGGGACTATCTCACTCAGAAGAGAGTTGATAGAGGTCGATCTCATCATGACGGATACAATGGTGATCGTCCGATTGGAAGTGGCTCTGTCATCTCCGGCCCCGAGTGTTTCAGCCGAGCAATCCGCTCCGCCGATATTCCCCCCAACTTCAGGTTGGCGGACGGAGTAAGCAAGTTCACCGGACAATCCAAGCCAGAAACATGGCTAGATGATTACCGAGTGGCAGTACAGATCGGCGGCAGCAACGACAACATCGCAATGAAGCACTTGCCCCTGATGTTGGATGGTTCGGCACGTGCTTGGCTGAATCAACTAGCTCCATCAAGCATATAATGTTGGGCAGACTTGGCCCGATTGTTCATCAAGACCTTCGAGGGCACCTGCAAGCGCCCTATTGGTCTCTCCGAGCTACAACATTGTATCTAGAAGCCAAGTGAGTCTTTGCGCGATTTCATCCAGCGCTGAACCACCCTCCTTTTGGTGAACGTTGCATGGGAAACAAAAAATTTCCTACGCACACGAAGACCTATCATGGTGATGTCCATCTACGAGAGGAGATTTGGATCTGTGTAGCCTGGTAGATCGCACAGCAAGAAGCATTAAGAAACGCGGTTGATGTAGTGGAGCGTACTCACGTCCCTCGATCCGCCCCATGAACCGTCCCACGAACCGTCCCGCGATCCGTTCCGATCTAGTGCTGAACGGACGACACCTCCATGTTCAGCACACGTACAACTCGACAATGATCTCGGCCTTCTTGATCCAGCAAGCAATAAGTAGAAGTAGATGAGTTCTCCGGCAGCATGACGGCGCTCCGGTGGTGGTAATGATCTACTCCTTGAGGGCTCCGCCTGAGCTCCGCAGAAATCCGATCTAGAGGTAGAACTATGTGGTCTAGGGTTGAGTTGCACGTGGCAAAACTTGTCTCAAATCAGCCCTAAATCACCACTATATATAGGAGGGAGGGGGAGGAGTCTTGCCTTGAGGGCCAATCCCTCAATGGTGCACCGGCCAGGAGGAGAGGAGGATTTCTACTCCAATTAGGATTGGAAAGTGGAGTCCTTCTCTTCCTTCCCACCCCCCCCCCCCTTTTTCTCTTTGGCTTTTCTTTTCTTGGAGCCAAGGCCTTCTTGGGCTGTCCCACCAGCCCACTAAGGGCTGGTGCGCCACCCTAAAGCCATTGGGCTCCCTCCAGGTGGGTTGCCCCCCTGCCGGTGAACCTCCGGAACCCATTCGTCAATCCCGGTACAATGCCGGTAATGCCCGAAAACATTCCGGTAACCAAATGAAACCATCCTATATATCAATCTTCGTTTACGGACCATTTCGGAAACCCTCGTGATGTCTGTGAACTCATCCGGGACTCCGAACAACATTCGGTAACCACACATATAACTCAACTATACTAAAACATCATCAAACCTTAAGTGTGCAGATCCTGCGGGTTCGAGAACTATGTAGACATGCCCCGAGGCACACCTCGGTCAATATCCAATAATGGGACCTGGATGCCCATATTGGATCCTACATATTCTCCGAAGATCTCATCAGTTGAACCTCAGTGTCAAGGATTCATATAATCCCGTATGTCATTCCCTTTGTCCTTGGGTATGTTATTTGCCCGAGATTCGATCGTCGGTATCCGCATACCTATTTCAATCTCGTTACCGGCAAGTCTCTTTACTCGTTCCATAATACAAGATCCCGTGACTTACACTTAGTCACATTGCTTGCAAGGCTTGTGTGTGATGTTGTATTACCGAGTGGGTCCCGAGATACCCCTTCGTCACACGGAGTGACAAATCCCAGTGTTGATCCATACTAACTCAATGGACACCTTCGGAGATACCTGTAGAACACCTTTATAGTCACCCAATTACGTTGTGACGTTTGATGCACACAAGGTATTCCTCTAGTGCCAGTGAGTTATATGATCTCATGGTCATAGGAATAAATACTTGACACACAGAAAACAATAGCAATAAAACGACACGATCAATATGCTACGTTCATAGTTTGGGTCTAGTCCATCACATGATTCTCCTAATGATGTGATCTAGTTATCAAGCAAGAACACTTGCACATAGTCAGGAAACCTTACTATCCTTGATCAAATGGCTAGCCAACTAGAGGCTTTCTAGGGACATTGTTTTGTCTATGTATCCACACATGTATCTATGTTTTCATTCAATACAATTATAGAATGGATAATAAACGATTATCATGAACAAAGAAATGTAATAATAACTAATTTACTATTGCCTCTAGGGCATATTTCCAACACCTCCACCACACGGTGGAGAACATCACCGAGCATGAGGCAGTCTGCGCTTTCAAAGCAGGCGTCAGGTACTGAGAGTTGTACTTGAAGTTCGGTCGGACAGGAGATATGTCTATGAGAAAGATGATGGAGATAGCAACCTGCTATGCCAATGGAGAAGAAGAAGACCGCCTCCGCTGCGGCAAAGGCAAAGCAGTCGACGGAGATGCGAATTCCAACCGAAAGCAGAAGCAGAAGGTGGAGCGCACACTGACGGCAGAAGCAGCCGCTCTAGGAGCGGGATAGTTTAAGGGAAAGGCCAAGATCCAACCCCCCCCCCCAAGAAATTCAAGAAGTAGTCGGGACCAGATATCCTTGATTAGACGTCTGCAATCCACACGAAAATAGATGAAGAAGGCAACACCATAGTGCCTAAGCATACCACTCGATAGTGCATGCTATTGATCCAGAAATTCGAAGAGGATCAGTCGAGTCAGAAAGACAAAGAGAAGGAGGACGACGAGCAGGAAGACCCCTTTCGAAAGGTCCATGCCACTCTGATGATCTTTGCTGATGTCGAAAGCAAGAGTCGGCTGAAAGTGGTCAACCGAGAGGTCAACATGGCAGCTCCTCCGCCCCAACATATCTCAAGTGGTCACAGACTGCCATCACCTTTGATCAGTCGGATCATCCGACCTATGTACCCACCTTGGGACGTCAAGCTCTTGTTGTCGATCCAGTGGTTCAAGGAGTTCGACTCCGCGAGGTGTTGATGGACGGAGGGAGTGGCTTGAACATTATGTACGCTGACACTCTCAAGGGGATGGGCATTCCGATGTCCAAACTCAGCGAGAGCAATATGCAGTTTCATGGAGTGATCCCAGGGAAGAAGGCCAAGTCACTCGGCCAAATCGCGTTAGACGTCATTTTCGGCTCTAACAAGAACTTCCGCAAAGGGAAACTCACGTTCGAGGTGTTGGACTTCCAGAGTGCCTAACACGCCATACTTGGTCGTCTAGCATATGTACGTTTCATGGCCCGACCATGTTATGTCTATTTGAAGATGAAGATGCTTGGGCCGAAGGGAGTCATCACCATCACCGGCAATCAATAGAGGGAAGAAGAATGTTTGCAGCAGGGCTCCAGGATGGCCGACCAGCAGCTGACAATGGCAGAGCTCGATGAGTACCGGCAGACAGCAGACCCCGCCGAACTGATGCGCTCGAAAAAGCCAGCTTCCGAGTCTGCATTCCAGTCGGCAAGCAAAATCAAGAAAGTCAGCATTCACCTGACGAATCCCACCGCTGCTCCGACCTATTGGAAATATGCCCTAGAGGCAATAATAAATTAGTTATTATTATATTTCTTTGTTCATGATAATCGTTTATTATCCATGCTATAATTGTATTGATTGGAAACACAATACTTGTGTGGATACATAGACAAAACACTGTCCCTAGTAAGCCTCTAGTTGACTAGCTCGTTGATCAAAGATGGCCAAGGTTTCCTGGCCATAGGCAAGTGTTGTTACTTGATAACGGGATCACATCATTAGGAGAATCATGTGATGGACCAGACCCAAACTAATAGACGTAGCATGTTGATCGTGTCATTTTGTTGCTACTGTTTTCTGCGTGTCAAGTATTTGTTCCTATGACCATGAGATCATATAACTCACTGACACCGGAGGAATGCTTTGTGTGTATCAAACGTCGCAACGTAACTGGGTGACTATAAAGATGCTCTACAAGTATCTCCGAAGGTGTTAGTTGAGTTAGTATGGATTGAGACTGGGATTTGTTACTCCGTGTGACGGAGAGGTATCTAGGGGCCCACTCGGTAATACAACATCACACACAAGCCTTGCAAGCAATGTGACTTAGTGTAAGTTGCGGGATCTTGTATTACGGAACGAGTAAAGAGACTTGCCGGTAAACAAGATTGAAATAGGTATGCGGATACTGACGATTGAATCTCGGGCAAGTAACATACCGAAGGACAAAGGGAATGACATACGAGATTATATGAATCCTTGGCACTGAGGTTCAAACGATAAGATCTTCGTAGAATATGTAGGATCCAATATGGGCATCCAGGTCCCGCTATTGGATATTGACCGAGGAGTCTCTCGGGTCATGTCTACATAGTTCTCGAACCCGCAGGGTCTGCACACTTAAGGTTCGACGTTGTTTTATGCGTATTTGAGTTATATAGTTGGTTACCGAATGTTGTTCGGAGTCCCGGATGAGATCACGAACATCACGAGGGTTTCCGAAATGGTCCAGAAATGAAGATTGATATATAGGATGACCTCATTTGATTACCGGAAGGTTTTCGGAGTTACCGGGAATGTACCGGGAATGACGAATGGATTCCGGGTGTTCACCGGGGGGGCAACCCACCTCGGGGAAGCCCATAGGCCTTGGGGGTGGCACACCAGCCCTTAGTGGGCTGGTGGGACAGCCCAAGAAGGCCCTATGTGCCATAGGAAGAAAATCAAAGAGAAAAGAGAAAAAAAAGGAGGAGGTGGGAAAGGGAAGAAGGACTCCACCCACCAAACCAAGTTGGACTCGGTTTGGGGGGGAGACCTTCCCCCCTTGGCTCGGCCGACCCCCTTGGGGCTCCTTGAGCCCCAAGGAAAGGCCCCCCCTCTCCCACCTATATATACGGAGGTTTTAGGGCTGATTTGAGATGACTTTTCCACGGCAGCCCGACCACATACCTCCACGGTTTTTCCTCTAGATTGCGTTTCTGCGGAGCTCGGGCGGAGCCCTGCTGAGACAAGATCATCACCAACCTCCGGAACACCGTCACGCTACCGAAGAACTCTTCTACCCCTCCGTCTCTCTTGCTGGATCAAGAAGTCCGAGATCATCGTCGAGTTGTACGTGTGCTGAACACGGAGGTGCCGTCCGTTCGGCACTAGATCGTGGGACTGATCGCGGGACGGTTCGCGGGGCGGATCGAGGGACGTGAGGACGTTCCACTACATCAACCGCGTTCACTAACGCTTCTTCTGTACGGTTTATAAGGGTACGTAGATCACACATCCCCTCTCGTAGATGGACATCACCATGATAGGTCTTCGTGCGTGTAGGAAATTTTTTGTTTCCCATGCGACGTTTCCCAACAGTGGCATCATGAGCTAGGTTCATGCGTAGATGTCTTCTCGAGTAGAACACAAAAGTTTTTATGGGCGGTGATGTGCGTTTTGCTGCCCTCCTTAGTTTTTCTTGATTCCGCGGTATTGTTGGATTGAAGCGGCTTGGACCGACATTACTCGTACGCTTACGAGAGACTGGTTTCATCGCTACGAGTAACCCCGTTGCTCAAAGATGACTGGCAAGTGTCAGTTTCTCCAACTTTAGTTGAATCGGATTTGACCGAGGAGGTCCTTGGATGAGGTTAAATAGCAACTCATATATCTCCGTTGTGGTGTTTGCGTAAGTAAGATGCGATCCTACTAGATACCCATGGTCACCACGTAAAACATGCAACAACAAAATTAGAGGACGTCTAACTTGTTTTTGCAGGGTATGCTTGTGATGTGATATGGCCAACGATGTGATGTGATATATTGGATGTATGAGATGATCATGTTGTAATAGTTAATATCGACTTGCACGTCGATGGTACGGCAACCGGCAGGAGCCATAGGGTTGTCTTTAAACTAACGTTTGTGCTTGCAGATGCGTTTACTATATTGCTAGGACGTAGCTTTAGAAGTAATAGCATGAGTAGCACGACAACCCCGATGGCGACACGTTGATGGAGATCATGGTGTGACGCCGGTGACAAGAAGATCGCGCCGGTGCTTTGGTGATGGAGATCAAGAAGCGCATGATGATGGCCATATCATGTCACTTATGAATTGCATGTGATGTTAATCCTTTTTGCACCTTATCTTGCTTAGAACGACGGTAGCATTATGAGGTGATCTCTCACTAAAATTTCAAGACGAAATTGTGTTCTCCCCGACTGTGCACCGTTGCGAGTTCTTCATTTCGAGAGACCACGTGATGATCGGGTGTGATAGACTCAACGTTCACATACAACGGGTGCAAAACAGTTGCACACGCAGAACACTCGGGTTAAGCTTGACGAGCCTAGCATGTGCAGACATGGCCTCGGAACACATGAGACCGAAAGGTCGAGCATGAATCATATAGTTGATATGATTAGCATAGAGATGCTTACCACTGAAACTATTCTCGACTCACGTGATGATCGGACTTGAGATAGTGGATTTGGATCATGTACCACTCAAATGACTAGAGGGATGTACTTTTTGAGTGGGAGTTCATAAGTAATATGATTAATTGAACTAATTGTCATGAACATAGTCTAATGGTCTTTGCGAATTACGATGTAGCTTGCGCTATAGCTCTACTGTTTTTATATGTTCCTAGAGAAAATTTAGTTGAAAGTTGATAGTAGCAAACTTTGAAGAGGATTGTCCTCGTTGCTGCGTAGAAGGCTTATGTCCTTAATGCACCACTCGGTGTGCTGCACCTCGAGCGTCATCTGTGTATGCTGTGAACATCCGACATACACGTTTCTAATGACTACACGATAGTTCAGTGCAAAATACTTAATGGCTTAGAAGCAAGGCACCGAAGACGTTTTGAAACGTCACGGAACATAAGTGATGTTCTAAAGAGATGAAATTGTGATTTCATGCTCGTGCCCTTTGTTGAGAGGTACGAGACCTCCGACAAGATTCTTTGTCCACAAAGTAAAGGAGAAAAGCTCAATCGTTGAGCGTGTGCTCAGATTGTCTGAGTACGACAATCACTTGAATCAGGTGGGAGTTAATCTTCCAGATGAGATAGTGATGGTTCTCCAAAGTCACTGCCACCAAGCTGTGAGAGCTTCGTGATGAACTATAACATATCAAGGATAGATACAATGATCCTTGATCGATTCGCGATGTTTGGCACTGCGAAAGTAGAAATCAAGAAGGAGCATCAATAGTTGATGGTTTGTAAAACCACTAAGTTTCAAGAAAGGCAAGGGCTAGAAGGGATACTTCGTGAAACGGCAAAACAGTTGCTGCACTAATGAAGAGACCCAAGATTAAACCCAAACCCGAGACTAAGTGCTTCTGTAATGAGGGGAACAGTCACTGAGGCGGAGCAACTCTAGATACTTGGTAGATAAGAAGGCTGGCAAAAGTCGAAACAAGTATATTTGATATACATGATGTTGATGTGTACTTTACTAGTACTCCTAGTAGCATGAGGGTATTGGATACCGGTTCGGTTGCTAAGTGATTAGTAACACGAAATGAAAGCTACGGAATAAACGGAGACTAGCTAAAGGCGAGGTGACGATACGTGTTGGAAGTGTTTCCAAGGTTCATATGATCAAACGTCGCACGCTCCCTCTACCATCGGGATTGGTGTTAAACCTAAATAATTGTTATTTGGTGCTTGCGTTAAGCATGAACATGATTGGATCGTGTTTATTGCAATACGATTATTCATTTAAAGAGAATAATGGTTACTCTATTTGCTTGAATAATCACCTTCAATAGTTTATTGAATCTCGATCGTAGTGTTACACATGTTCATGAAATTGGTGCCAAAAGATACGAGGTAATGATGATAGTACCACTTACTTGTGGCACTTCCGCTTGAGTCATGTTGGTATAAATGGCATGAAGAGGCTCCATGCTGATGGATCTTTATACTCACTTGATTTTGAATCACTAGTGACTTGCAAATCATACCACATGAGCAAGGCCTTGTTTTCATTGAGATGAAATAAGATAGTAACTTGTTGGAAGTGATACATTTTGATGTATGCAGTCCAATGGGTGCTGAGGCACGCAGTGGATATCATTATGTTCTTACTTCAATGACGATTTGAGTAGATACTAGAGTATTTGCTTAATGAATCACAAGTCTGAAATATTGAAAAGTTCAATTCTGTTTTGGAGTGAAGTTCGTCGTAACAAGAGGATAAACTGTCTACGATATGATCATAGAAATGAATATCTGAGTTACGAGTTTTGGTACGCAGTTAAGACAATGTGGAAATTGTTTCGAGGTTCATGCCACCTAGAACATCATAGTGTGATGATGTGTCTGAACGTCATAGCCACACACTATTTGGTATGGTGCATGCTATGATGTCTCTTATCGAATTACCACTTTCGTTTATGGGTTAAGCATTAGAGACAACCGCATTCACTTTAAATAGGGCACCACGTATTTCCGTTGAGATGACACAGTATAGACTGAGGTTTAGAGAAATCTAAACTATCGTTTCTTGAAAGTTTGGGGTTTCGACACTTATGTGAAAAAGTTTCAGTCTGATAAGCTCGAACCCAAAGCGGATAAATGCATCTTCATAGGATATCCAAAACAGTTGGGTACATCCCCTATCTCAGATCCGAAAGCAAAGTGTTTGTTTCTAGAAACGGATCCTTTCTCGAGGAAATGTTTCTCTCGAAAGAATTGAGTCGGAGGGTGGTAGAACTTGATGAGGTTATTGAACCATCACTTCGACCAGTGTGTAGCAGGGCGCAGGAAGTTGTTCCTATGGCGCCTACACCAATTGAAGTGAAAGCTGATGATGGTGATCATCGAACATTGGATCAAGTTACTACAAGCCTCGTAGGTTTACAAGGTCGCGTACTACTACAGAGTGGTACGGTAACCCTGTCTTGGAGGTCATGTTGTTGAGCAACAGTGAACCTACGAGTTATGGAGAAAGCAATGGTGGGCCCAGATTCCGACAAATGGCTGGAAGCCATGAAATCCGAGAGAGGATCCATGTATGAAAACAAAGTGTAGACTTTGGAAGAACTACTTGATGGTCATAGGACTGTTGAGTAAATATGGATCTTTAAAAGGAAGACAGACGATGATAGTGATAAGTCACTATTAAGAAAAGCTCGACTTGTCGCAAAGATGTTTCCGACAAGATCAAACAGTTGACTATGATGAGACTTTCTCACTCGTCGTGATGCTAAAAGTCTGTTAAAATTATGTTAGTAGTTGTTGCATTATTTATGAAATATTGCACGTAGGATGTCAAAACATTGTTTACTCGATGGTTTCCTTGAGCAAACATTGTATGTGATACAACCAGGAGGTTTTGTCGATCCTAAAGATACTAGCAAGTATGCAAGCTCCAGTGATCCTTCAATGGACTGGTGCAAGTATCTCGGAGTTGGAATATACACTTTGATGAGATGATCAAAGATTTTGGGTTTGTACAAGGTTTATGAGAAACTTGTATTTCCAAAGAAGTGAGTGGGAGCACTATAGAATTTCTGATAAGTATATGTGGTTGACATATTGTGGATCAAAAGTAATGTAGAATTTCTGTAAAGCATACAAGGTTGTTTGAAAGGAGTTTTCAAAGGATTACCTAGATTGAGCTACTTGAACGTTGAGCATCAAAGATCTATGGAGATAGATCGAAAGCGCTTAATGGAAGTTTCAACAAGATGCATGCCTTGACAAGTTTTGAAGAAGTTCAAAATAGATCAGCACAGAAGGAGTTCTTGGTTGCGTTGTAAGGTGTGAATTTGAGTAAGACTCAAAACCCGACCACGGCAGAATAAAGAGAATAGACGAAGGTCGTCTTCTATGCCTTAGCCGTAGACTCTAAAGTATGCCATGCTGAGTACCGCACCTGATGTGTGCCTTGCGGCAAGTCAGTTAAAGAGGTACACAGAGTGATCCAGGATTGAATCACTGATCAGCGGTCAAAGTTATCCTTAGTAACTAAATAGACTAAGGAATTTTTCTCGATTATGGAGGTGGTTAAAGAGTTCGTCGTAAAGGGTTACGTTGATGCAAGCTTTGACACTATTCCGAATAACTATGAGTAGTGAAACGGATTCGTATAGTAGAGTAGATATTTGGAGCATTTCCGAATAGCACGTAGTAGCAACATCTATAAGATGACATAAAGATTTGTAAAGAACGCACGGATCTGAAAGTTTCAGAACTGTTGACTAAAACCTCTCTCACGAGCAAGACGTGATCAGACCCCAGAACTATATGGGTGTTGGATTCGTTGGAATCACATGGAGATGTGGACTAGATTATTGACTCTAGTGCAAGTCGGAGACTGTTGGAAATATGCCCTAGAGGCAATAATAAATTAGTTATTATTATATTTCTTTGTTCATGATAATCATTTATTATCCATGCTATAATTGTATTGATTGGAAACACAATACTTGTGTGGATACATAGACAAAACACTGTCCCTAGTAAGCCTCTAATTGACTAGCTCGTTGATCAAAGATGGCCAAGGTTTCCTCGCCATAGGCAAGTGTTGTTACTTGATAACGGGATCACATCATTAGGAGAATCATGTGACGGACTAGACCCAAACTAATAGACGTAGCATGTTGATCGTGTCATTTTGTTGCTACTGTTTTCTGCGTGTCAAGTATTTGTTCCTATGACCATGAGATCATATAACTCACTGACACCGGAGGAATGCTTTGTGTGTATCAAACGTCGCAACGTAACTGGGTGACTATAAAGATGCTCTACAGGTATCTCCGAAGGTGTTAGTTGAGTTAGTATGGATCGAGACTGGGATTTGTCACTCCATGTGACGGAGAGGTATGTCGGGGCCCACTCGGTAATACAACATCACACACAAGCCTTGCAAGCAATGTGACTTAGTGTAAGTTGCGGGATCTTGTATTATGGAACGAGTAAAGAGACTTGCCGGTAAACGAGATTGAAATAGGTATGCGGATACTGACGATCGAATCTCGGGCAAGTAACATACCGAAGGACAAAGGGAATGACATACGGGATTATATGAATCCTTGGCACTGAGGTTCAAACGATAAGATCTTCGTAGAATATGTAGGATCCAATATGGGCATCCAGGTCCCGCTATTGGATATTGACCGAGGAGTCTCTTGGGTCATGTCTACATAGTTCTCAAACCCGCAGGGTCTGCACACTTAAGGTTCGACGTTGTTTTATGCGTATTTGAGTTATATGGTTGGTTACCGAATGTTGTTCGGAGTCCCGGATGAGATCACGGACGTCACGAGGGTTTCTGGAATGGTCCAGAAACAAAGATTGATATATAGGATGACCTCATGATTACCGGAAGGTTTTCGGAGTTACTCGGAATGTACCGGGAATGACGAATGGGTTCCGGGTGTTCAGCGGGGGGGGGGGGGGGGGGCAACCCACCTCGGGGAAGCCCATTGGCCTTGGGGGTGGCACACCAGCCCTTAGTAGGCTGTGTTGGAATTATGCCCTAGAGGCAATAATAAATACAGTTATTATTATAATTCCTGTATCAAGATAATCGTTTATTATCCATGCTATAATTGTATTGAACGAAGACTCATTTACATGTGTGGATACATAGACAAAACACTGTCCCTAGCAAGCCTCTAGTTGGCTAGCCAGTTGATCAACGATAGTCAGTGTCTTCTGATTATGAACAAGGTGTTTTTCTTGATAACTGGATCACGTCATTAGGAGAATCACGTGATGGACTAGACCCAAACTAATAGACGTAGCATGTTGATCGTGTCATTTTATTGCTACTGTTTTCTGCGTGTCAAGTATTTATTCCTATGACCATGAGATCATATAACTTACTAACACCGGAGGAATACTTTGTGTCTATCAAACGTCGCAACGTAACTGGGTGACTATAAAGATGCTCTACAGGTATCTCCGAAGGTGTTCGTTAAGTCAGTATGGATCGAGACTGGGATTTGTCACTCCGTGTGACGGAGAGGTATCTCGGGGCCCACTCGGTAATACAACATCACACACAAGCCTTGCAAGCAATGTGACTTAGTGTAAGTTGCGGGATCTTGTATTACGGAACGAGTAAAGAGACTTGCCGGTAAACGAGATTGAAATAGGTATACGGATACTGACGATCGAATCTCGGGCAAGTAACATACCGAAGGACAAAGGGAATGACATACGGGATTATATGAATCCTTGGCACTGAGGTTCAAATGATAAGATCTTCGTAGAATATGTAGGATCCAATATGGGCATCCAGGTCCCGCTATTGGATATTGACCGAGGAGTCTCTCGGGTCATGTCTGCATAGTTCTCGAACCCGCAGGGTCTGCACACTTAAGGTTCGACGTTGTTTTATGCGTATTTGAGTTATATGGTTGGTTACCGAATGTTGTTTGGAGTCCCGGATGAGATCACGGACGTCACGAGGGTTTCCGGAATGGTCCGGAAACGAAGATTGATATATAGGATGACCTCATTTGATTACCGGAAGGTTTTTGGAGTTACCGGGAATGTACCGGGAATGACGAATGGGTTCCGGGAGTTCACCGGGGGCCCACCCACCCCGGGGAAGCCCATAGGTGTTGGGGGTGCCGCACCAGCCCTTAGTGGGCTGGTGGGACAGCCCGAAAGAGGCCTATGCGCATGGGGAAGAAAATCAAAGAGGAAAAAGAAAAAAAAGGAGGAGGTGGGAAAGGGAAGAAGGACTCCACCTTCCAAACCAAGTAGGACTCGGTTTGGGAGGGGAATCCTTCCCTCCTTGGCTCGGCCGACCCCTTGGGGGTTCTTGGACCCCAAGGCAAGGCTCCCCCTCCCTCTCCTATATATAGTGGGGTTTTAGGGCTGATTTGATGCAACTTTGCCACGGCAGCCCGACCACATATCTCCACGGTTTTACCTCTAGATCGCGTTTCTGCGGAGCTCGGGCGGAGCCCTGCTGAGACGAGATCATCACCAACCTCCGGAGCACCGTCACGCTGCCGGAGAAATCTTCTACCTCTCCGTCTCTCTTGCTGGATCAAGAAGGACGAGATCATCGTCGAGCTGTACGTGTGTTGAACGCGGAGGTGCCGTCCGTTCGGCACTAGATCATGGGACTGATCGCGGGACGGTTCGCGGGGCGGATCGAGGGATGTGAGGACGTTCCACTACATCAACCGCGTTCACTAACGCTTCTACTGTACGGTCTACAAGGGTACGTAGATCACACATCCCCTCTCGTAGATGGACATCACCATGATAGGTCTTCGTGCGCGTAGGAAATTTTTTGTTCCCATGCAACGTTCCCCAACAGTGGCATCATGAGCTAGGTTCATGCGTAGATGTCTTCTCGAGTAGAACACAAAAGTTTTTGTGGGCGGTGATGTGCGTTTTGCTGCCCTCCTTAGTCTTTTCTTGATTCCGCGGTATTGTTGGATCGAAGCGGCTCGGACCGACATTACTCGTACGCTTACGAGAGACTGGTTTCATCGCTACGAGTAACTCCGTTGCTCAAAGATGACTGGAGGGTGTCAGTTTCTCCAACTTTAGTTGAATCGGAATTGACCGAGGAGGTCCTTGGATGAGGTTAAATAGAAACTCATATATCTCCGTTGTGGTGTTTGCGTAAGTAAGATGCGATCCTACTAGATACCCATGGTCACCACGTAAAACATGCAACAACAAAATTAGAGGACGTCTAACTTGTTTTTGCAGGGTATGCTTGTGATGTGATATGGCCAACGATGTGATGTGATATATTGGATGTATGAGATGATCATGTTGTAATAGAAAATATCGACTTGCACGTCGATGGTACGGCAACCGGCAGGAGCCATAGGGTTGTCTTTATAACTAACGTTTGTGCTTGCAGATGCGTTTACTATTTTGCTAGGATGTAGCTTTAGTAGTGATAGCATGAGTAGCACGACAACCCCGATGGCGACACGTTGATGGAGATCATGGTGTGGCGCCGGTGACAAGAAGATCGTACCGGTGCTTTGGTGATGGAGATCAAGAAGCACGTGATGATGGCCATATCATGTCACTTATGAATTGCATGTGATGTTAATCCTTTTATGCACCTTATTTTGCTTAGAACGACGGTAGCATTATGAGGTGATCTCTCACTAAAAATTTCAAGACGAAATTGTGTTCTCCCCGACTGTGCACCGTTGCTACAGTTCGTCGTTTCGAGACACCACGTGATGATCGGGTGTGATAGACTCAACGTTCACATACAGCGGGTGCAAAACAGTTGCGCACACGGAACACTCGGGTTAAGCTTGACGAGCCTAGCATGTGCAGACATGGCCTCGGAACACATGAGACCGAAAGGTCGATCCTGAATCATATAGATGATATGATTAGCATAGGGATGCTTACCACTGAAACTATGCTCAACTCACGTGATGATTGGACTTGAGCTAGTGTAAGTGGATCATGAACCACTCAAATGACTAGAGAGATGTACTTTTTGAGTGGGAGTTTAGCGAATAATTTGATTAAGTTAAACTCTAATTATCTTGAACATAGTCTAAGTCCACTTTGAACATATTTGTGTTGTAGATCATGGCTCACGCGACAGTCATCCTGAATTTTAATACGTTCCTAGAGAAAGCTAAGTTGAAAGATGATGGAAGCAACTTTGTAGACTGGGCTCGTAATCTTAAGCTAATCTTACAAGCTGGGAAGAAGGATTATGTCCTTAATGCTGCGCTAGGAGATGAACCACCCGTTACGGCCGATCAGGATGTTAAGAACGCTTGGTTAGCACGTAAGGAGGACTACTCAATAGTTCAATGTGCAGTCTTGTACGGCTTAGAACCGAGACTTCAATGTCGCTTTGAGCGTCGTGGAGCATTTGAGATGTTCCAGGAGTTGAAGTTTATCTTTCAGAAGAACGCCCGGATCGAGAGGTATGAGACCTCCGATAAATTCTATGCTTGCAAGATGGAGGAGAACTCGTCTGTCAGTGAACATGTGCTCAAAATGTCTGGGTACTCAAACCGTCTAGCTGAGCTGGGGATTGAACTCCCGCAAGAAGCTATCACTGACAGAATCCTTCAATCACTGCCACCAAGCTATAAAGGCTTTGTGTTGAACTACAACATGCAAGGGATGAACAAGTCTCCCAGCGAGTTGTTTGCGATGCTGAAAGTCGCAGAGTCAGAACTCCGTAAAGAGCATCAAGTGTTGATGGTGAATAAGACCACTAGTTTCAAGAGAAACGGCAAAGGCAAGAAGGGTAATTCGAAGAAGAGCGGCAAGCCTGTTGCCAATCCGACGAAGAAACCCAAAGCTGGACCTAAGCCTGAAACAGAGTGTTACTATTGCAAGGGTATGGGTCACTGGAAGCGCAATTGCCCCAAGTATCTGGCTGATAAGAAGGCGGCCAAAGAAAAATCAGGTATATTTGATATACATGTTATTGATGTGTACTTAACCGGCTCTCGTAGTAGTGCCTGGGTATTCGATACCGGTTCTGTTGCTCATATTTGCAACTCGAAACAGGAACTGCGGAATAGACGAAGGCTGGCGAAAGATGAAGTGACGATGCGCGTGGGAAATGGTTCCAAGGTTGATGCAATCGCCGTCAGCACAGTCTCACTTCAGTTACCGTCAGGATTAGTTATGAACTTAAATCATTTTTATTTAGTGCCTGCGTTGAGCATGAACATTATATCTGGATCTTGTTTATTGCGAGACGGTTACTCTTTTAAGTCAGAGAATAATGGTTGTTCTATTTCTATGAGTAACATCTTTTATGGTCATGCACCCAATGTGAGAGGATTGTTCATATTGAATCTTGATAGCGATACACACATACATAACATTGAGACCAAAAGAGTTAGAGTTAACAATGATAGCGCCATATTTTTGTGGCACTGCCGCTTAGGTCATATTGGTGTAAAGCGCATGAAGAAACTCCATGCCGATGGACTTTTGGAGTCACTTGACTTCGATTCACTTGACACGTGCGAACCATGCCTCATGGGCAAGATGACTAAAACTCCGTTCTCCGGAACAATGGAGCGTGCAAGTGACTTGTTGGAAATCATACATACCGATGTGTGTGGTCCGATGAGCGTAGAGGCACGCGACGGATATCGTTATTTTCTCACCTTCACTGACGATTTGAGTAGATATGGTTATGTCTACTTGATGAAGCACAAGTCTGAAACATTTGAAAAGTTCAAGCAATTTCAGAGTGAAGTGGAAAATCATCGTAACAAGAAGATCAAGTTCCTACGGTCTGATCGTGGGGGTGAATATCTGAGTTTCGAGTTTGGTGCTCACTTAAGACAATGTGGAATTGTTTCACAGTTGACACCGCCTGGAACACCACAGCGTAATGGTGTGTCCGAACGTCGTAATCGTACTTTATTAGAGATGGTGCGATCTATGATGTCTCTTACCGATTTGCCATTATCATTTTGGGGTTATGCATTAGAAATAGCTGCATTCACTTTAAATAGGGCACCATCAAAATCCGTTGAGACGACACCATACGAACTGTGGTTTGGCAAAAGGCCAAAGTTGTCGTTTCTTAAAGTTTGGGGATGTGATGCTTATGTCAAAAAGCTTCAGCCTGAAAAGCTGGAACCCAAAGCGGAAAAGTGCGTCTTCATAGGTTACCCAAAAGAGACAGTTGGGTACACCTTCTATCTCAAATCCGAGGGCAAAGTGTTTGTTGCTAAAACGGAGCTTTTCTCGAGAAGGAGTTTCTCTCGAGAGAATTGAGTGGGAGGAAGATAGAACTTGACGAGGTTGTCGAACCTCTCATCCCTTTGGATGGTGGCGCAGGGCAAGGGGAAAGCTCTGTCGTTGCGACGCCGGTTGAGGAGGAAGTTAATGATGATGATCATGAAACTCCAGTTCAAGTTTCTGTCGAACCACGCAGGTCGACGAGACCACGTGCTACTCCAGAGTGGTATGGCAATCCCGTCTTATCGATCATGTTGTTAGACAACAATGAACCTGCAAATTATGAAGAAGCAATGGTGGGCCCAGATTCCAACAAATGGCTAGAAGCCATGTAGTCCGAGATAGGATCCATGTATGAGAACAAAGTGTGGACTTTGGAGGTACTGCCTGAGGGCCGCAAGGCTATTCAGAACAAATGGATCTTTAAGAGGAAGACGGACGCTGACGGCAATGTGACCGTTTATAAAGCTCAACTTGTGGCAAAGGGTTTTTCACAAGTTCAAGGAGTTGACTACGATGAGACATTCTCACCTGTAGCGATGCTTAAGTCCGTCAGAATCATGTTAGCAATAGCTGCATTTTTCAATTATGAAATCTGGCAGATGGATGTCAAAACGGCGTTCCTTAACGGTTTCCGTAAGGAAGAATTGTATATGATGCAACCCGAAGGTTTTGTCGATCCTAAGGATGCTAACAAGGTGTGCAAGCTCCAGCGATCCATTTATGGACTGGTGCAAGCATCTCGGAGTTGGAACAAACGCTTTGATGAGGTGATCAAAGCATTTGGGTTTATACAAGTGGTTGGAGAATCTTGTATTTACAAGAAAGTGAGTGGGAGCTCTGTGGCGTTTCTAATATTATATGTGGATGACATATTGTTGATTGGAAACAACGTAGAGTTTTTGGAGAGCATAAAGGATTACTTGAATAAAAGTTTCTCTATGAAGGACCTAGGAGAAGCTGTTTACATTCTAGGCATTAAGATCTATAGGGATAGATCAAAACGCCTGATAGGACTTTCACAAAGCACATACCTTGATAAAGTTTTGAAGAGGTTCAAAATGGAACAGTCCAAGAAGGGGTTCTTGCCAGTTTTACAAGGTACGAGATTGAGTAAGACTCAGTGCCCAGCAACTGATGAAGATAGAGAGCATATGCACTCCATCCCCTATGCTTCAGCCATAGGTTCTATCATGTATGCAATGCTGTGCACTAGACCGGATGTTAGCCTGGCCATAAGTATGGCAGGTAGGTTCCAGAGTAATCCAGGAGTGGATCACTGGACGGCGGTCAAGAATATCTTGAAGTACCTGAAAAGGACTAAGGATATGTTTCTCATGTATGGAGGTGACGAAGAGCTCACCGTAAAAGGTTACGTTGATGCAAGCTTTGACACAGATCCGCACAACTCTAAGTCGCAAACCGGATACGTATTTATTCTTAATGGGGGTACGGTAAGCTGGTGCAGTTCCAAGCAGAGCGTCGTAGCAGATTCTACATGTGAAGCGGAGTACATGGCTGCCTCAGAGGCAGCTAAGGAGGGTGTCTGGATGAAGCAATTCATGACGGATCTTGGAGTGGTGCCAAGCGCACTGAATCCAATAACCTTGTTCTGTGATAACACGGGTGCCATTGCCCTAGCAAAGGAACCACGGTTTCACAAGAAGTCCAGACACATCAAACGACACTTCAACCTCATCCGCGACTACGTCGAAGGGGAGGACGTAAATATATGCAAAGTGCACACGGATCTGAATGTAGCAGACCCGCTGACTAAACCTCTTCCACGGGCAAAGCATGATCAACACCAGGACTCTATGGGTGTTAGATTTATTACAATGTAATTCGCATGATGATGTGAGGGCTAGATTATTGACTCTAGTGCAAGTGGGAGACTGTTGGAATTATGCCCTAGAGGCAATAATAAATACAGTTATTATTATAATTCCTGTATCAAGATAATCGTTTATTATCCATGCTATAATTGTATTGAATGAAGACTCATTTACATGTGTGGATACATAGACAAAACACTGTCCCTAGCAAGCCTCTAGTTGGCTAGCCAGTTGATCAACGATAGTCAGTGTCTTCTGATTATGAACAAGGTGTTGTTGCTTGATAACTGGATCACGTCATTAGGAGAATCACGTGATGGACTAGACCCAAACTAATAGACGTAGCATGTTGATCGTGTCATTTTATTGCTACTGTTTTCTGCGTGTCAAGTATTTATTCCTATGACCATGAGATCATATAACTTACTAACACCGGTGGAATACTTTGTGTGTATCAAACGTCGCAACGTAACTGGGTGACTATAAAGATGCTCTACAGGTATCTCCGAAGGTGTTCGTTAAGTTAGTATGGATCGAGACTGGGATTTGTCACTCCGTGTGACGGAGAGGTATCTCGGGGCCCACTCGGTAATACAACATCACACACAAGCCTTGCAAGCAATGTGACTTAGTGTAAGTTGCGGGATCTTGTATTACGGAACGGGTAAAGAGACTTTCCAGTAAACGAGATTGAAATAGGTATACGGATACTGACGATCGAATCTCGGGCAAGTAACATACCGAAGGACAAAGGGAATGACATACGGGATTATATGAATCCTTGGCACTGAGGTTCAAACGATAAGATCTTCGTAGAATATGTAGGATCCAATATGGGCATCCAGGTCCCGCTATTGGATATTGACCGAGGAGTCTCTCGGGTCATGTCTGCATAGTTCTCGAACCCGCAGGGTCTGCACACTTAAGGTTCGACGTTGTTTTATGCGTATTTGAGTTATATGGTTGGTTACCGAATGTTGCTCGGAGTCCCGGATGAGATCACAGACGTCACGAGGGTTTCCGGAATGGTCCGGAAACGAAGATTGATATATAGGATGACCTCATTTGATTACCGGGAGGTTTTGGGAGTTACCGGGAATGTACCGGGAATGATGAATGGGTTCCGGGAGTTCACCGGGGGGGCCCACCCACCCCGGTGAAGCCCATAGGTGTTGGGGGTGCCGCACCAGCCCTTAGTGGGCTGGTGGGACATCCCAAAAGAGGCCTATGCGCATTGGGAAGAAAATCAAAGAGGAAAAAGAAAAGAAAAAGGAGGAGGTGGGAAAGGGAAGAAGGACTCCACCTTCCAAACCAAGTAGGACTCGGTTTGGGAGGGGAATCCATCCCCCCTTGGCTCGGCCGAGCCCTTGGGGGTTCTTGGACCCCAAGGCAAGGCTCCCCCTCCCTCTCCTATATATAGTGGGGTTTTAGGGCTGATTTGTCGCAACTTTGCCACGGCAGCCCGATCACATATCTCCACGGTTTTACCTCTAGATCGCGTTTCTGCGGAGCTCGGGCGGAGCCCTGCTGAGATGAGATCATCACCAACCTCCGGAGCGCCGTCACGCTGCCGGAGAACTCTTCTACCTCTCCGTCTCTCTTGCTGGATCAAGAAGGCCGAGATCATCGTCGAGCTGTACGTGTGTTGAACGCGGAGGTGCCGTCCGTTCGGCACTAGATCGTGGGACTGATCGTGGGACGGTTCGCGGGGCGGATCGAGGGACGTGAGGACGTTCCTCTACGTCAACCGCGTTCACTAACGCTTCTGCTGTACGGTCTACAAGGGTACGTAGATCACACATCCCCTCTCGTAGATGGACATCACCATGATAGGTCTTCGTGCGCGTAGGAAATTTTTTGTTTCCCATGCGACGTTCCCCAACAGGCTGGTGGGACAGCCCAAGAAGGCCCTATGCGCCATAGGAAGAAAATCAAAGAGAAAAGAGAAAAAAAGGAGGAGGTGGGAAAGGGAAGAAGGACTCCACCCACCAAACCAAGTTGGACTCGGTTTGGGGGGCGACCTTCCCCCCTTGGCTCGGCCGACCCCCTTGGGGCTCCTTGAGCCCCAAGGAAAGGCCCCCCCTCTCCCACCTATATATACGGAGGTTTTAGGGCTGATTTGAGACGACTTTTCCACGGCAGCCCGACCACATACCTCCACGGTTTTTCCTCTAGATCGCGTTTCTGCGGAGCTCGGGCGGAGCCCTGCTGAGACAAGATCATCACCAACCTCCGGAGCGCCGTCACGCTACCGGAGAACTCTTCTACCTCTCCGTCTCTCTTGCTGGATCAAGAAGGCCAAGATCATCGTCGAGCTGTACGTGTGCTGAACGCGGAGGTGACGTCCGTTCGGCACTAGATCGTGGGACTGATCGCGGGACGGTTCGCGGGGCGGATCGAGGGACGTGAGGACGTTCCACTACATCAACCACGTTCACTAACGCTTCTGCTGTACGGTCTACAAGGGTACGTAGATCACACATCCCCTCTCGTAGATGGACATCACCATGATAGGTCTTCGTGCGCGTAGGAAAATTTTTGTTTCCCATGCGACGTTCCCCAACACGACCAACATCTCAACAAGTCTTGATCCTAAATAGGAAGCCGAGCTCATCCAGTTCCTCCGTGAGAACTGGGACATCTTTGCATGGAAGCCTGCTGACATGCCTAGTGTGCTCGACTTGTCAAGGAACATCTGTGTCGGTCTGCCACGTAGAAAAGGAAGCAATCGGCGAGGAAGTGGCTAAGCTCCTAGAGGCCAAGTTCATTCGCGAGGTTTACCATTCCGAGTGGCTCGCGAATGTCGTCATGGTGCCTAAGAAAGACAAGTCACTCCTTATGTGCATCGAATTCAAGCATATCAACCGGGTCTGCCCGAAAGACCACTTCCCGCTCCCCCGTATAGATCAGATTGTCGACTCTACTGCGGGATGTGAGCGATTGTCTTTTTTAGATGCTTACTCTGGGACCCACCAGATCCGTCTGTATGGCCCAGATGAAATAAAAGGGACTTCATCACCCCGTTTGGGTGCTTCTGCTACATCACTATGCCATTCGGTCTAAAAAATGCAGGAGCTGCATTTATGCGCATGATTCAGAAATGCATCCTCGATCATATCAGTCGGAACGTGGAGGCATACATGGACGATATCGTAGTCAAGTCACGCAAAGGTTCCAACATGTTGACTGACTTGGCAGAAACGTTTTCCAACCTTCGTAGGTACGGCATCAAGCTCAACCCACCCACGTACACATTCAGAGTCCCCAGCGGCAAGTTACTCGGTTTTCTTGTTTCTGAACGAGGAATCGATGTTAACCCCGAAAAGATCGGGGCAATCGTCCGAATGAAAATCCTTGCGCGAGTACACGACGTCCAGAAGCTTACGGGGTGTTTGGTAGCATTAAGCATATTCATATCTCGACTCGGAGAGAAAGCCTTACCATTATACCGACTCATTAAGAAGTGAGATACCTTCGAGTGGACTCCCAAAGTAGAAGCTACATTCGTCGAGTTAAACAATCTGCTATCCACCCAGTCGATTCTTGATGCTCCATACAGCAAAGATCCACTCCTCTTATACATCACGGCTACAAATCAAGTCGTCAGCACAGTCCTGACAGTCGAGCGAGAGGAGGAAGGCAAGGCTTATAAGATTCAGCGCCCAGTCTATTATGTTTCTGAGGTATTGACTCCTTCCAAGCAGAGATATCCCCACTATCAGAAGCTTCTCTATGGTATTTACATGACTGCAAAGAAGGTAGCTCATTATTTTCAAGATCACTTGGTGTCTGTTGTCAGTGATGCCCCATTGTCAGAAATCCTTCACAATCAGGATGCATCAGGCCGAGTGGCGAAATGGGCAATGGAACTATTATATTGCGACATAAAGTTCGAAGCCGAGAAATCCATCAAATTTCATGCTTTGGCAGATTTCATGGCTGAATGGGTGGAACAACAACAACCAGCCCCTACTCACTCGGCACATTTGACTATGCTCTTTGACGGCTCGAAGATGCTGAGTGGTTCTAGCACAGGAGTAGTTCTTATATCCCCGAAGGGCGACAAGCTCAGTTACGTATTGCACATTCACTTTGATTCTTCTAACAATGAGGCAGAGTATGAAGCTCTCCTTTATGGGTTGTGTATGGCCATCTCACTCGGCGTCCGACGCTTGATGGTATACGGTGACTCGGATCTAGTGGTCAATCAAGTGTTGAAAGAGTGGGATGTGAGAAACCCTGCCATGATTGGATACTGCAACATAGTAAGGAAGCTTGAGAAAAGGTTTGAAGGTTTGGAACTTCATCATGTTCCTCGATTGAAGAATCAAGCTGCTAATGAGTTGGCAAAAATCGGATCCACTCGGAAAATTGTGCCCGGTGATGTTTGTTTAGAGCACATACACGCCCCTTCGGTCCAGGAAGATCCGTTCACTCAAGAACCTCCTCAGCCTGCAAGTGCATCTGATCCGACTGAAGTTGAAATCCCAGCAGTTGTCGATCTGATCATGGAGATTCGAGTGGTCACGCCCGAGTGGATAGTGCCGTATATTGCATACATTCTGAGGCGAGAGCTACCTGAAGATGAAGACGAAGCTAGACAAATCGTCCCTAGGTCGAAGGCCTTCACAGTCATGGGAGATCAACTCTATAAGGAAAGTGTGACTAGCATAGCTCAGCGGTGCATTCCCCTGAGGAAGGCCGACTGATTTTGGAGGAAATTCACTCGGGAACTTGTGGTCATCATGCATCCTCTAGGGCCATCATTGCCAAAGCATTTCGAGATGGATTCTTCTCGCCACGTGCGAGTGAAATGGCCAAGGAGCTTGTAGACCGCTGCGAAGGCTGCCAGTTTTACTCCAACTAGTCGCACAAGCCGTCATCTCCTCTGAAGACAACCCCCCTCATATGGTCGTTTGTCGTGTGGGGCTTGGACATGGTTGGACCCTTCCGCACAGGACAGGGTGGATTCACTTATTTGCTAGTTGCAGTCGACAAATTCACCAAGTGGATAGAGGCCAAGCCAATCAAAAAGCTAGATGCACGTACTGCAATCAAGTTCATGAGGGAAATCACTTTCAGATTTGGAGTTCCACACAGCATCATCACGGATAATGGATCGAACTTCGACTCGGATGAATTCAAGAGTTTTTGCTCCAACCAAGGAACCCGAGTGGATTACGCATCCGTTGCTCAGCCCCAAACCAACGGCCAGGCTGAACGGGTGAATGGACTCATACTTCAAGGATTAAAGCCTCGTCTCATACGAGAAATTGGACATGCTACAGGCGCTTGGGTCACGGAGTTACCTTTTGTGCTCTGGGGACTCAGAACGACCACTAACAGGTCGACTCGGCGGTCTTCGTTCTTCCTCATATACGGAGCAGAAGCTGTCCTTCCGAGTGATTTGCTTCACAATTCTCCCCGAGTTGAACTCTTCTCAGAAGCCGAAGCTGAACAAGCCCGACAGGACGGAGTCGATCTCTTGGAGGAGGAGCACAAGATGGTCGTGCTTCGATCGATGATCTACCAACAAGAGTCGTGGCGGTTCCATTCAAGACACGTCAGGACTCAGACATTCCAAGCAGGTGATTTGGTGCTCCGAGTACATCAGCAGGGACCACACAAGTTGGCTCCCGCCTAGGAAGGACCCTTCATCGTCTCCAAGGTGCTGAACAATGGAGCCTACCGACTCTACAATCTGGAGAAGAGGATCGATGAGCCGCGAGCGTGGAACGGAGATCTACTTAAGCGTTTTTATGCCTGATTAGTGATTGTTTTGATGTAACAAACAAGATTCCCAAAAGCAATTTAATTGCCAGAAGTTTTGATTACTGCAATATATCTGTTGACTTAGTTCTAGAAAACTTCTCCGAGTGAAGAGTTACCCTCTCACTCGGGGGCTTAGATGCGAACCAGATTCGCCGAACTTAGAAAATTTCTCCGAGTGAAGAGCTACCCTCTCACTCGGGGGCTTAGTTGCGAACCAGATTCGCCTAATTTAGAAAACTTATCCAAGTGAAGAGCTACCCTCTCACTCGGGGGCTTAGTTGCGAACCAGATTCGCCTAAGTTAGAAAACGTCCCCGAGTGAAGAGCTACTCTCTCACTTGGGGGCTTAGCCGCGAACCAGATTCGCCTAAGTTAGAAACTTCTCCAAGTGAAGAGCTACCTTCTCACTCGGGGGCTTAGCCGCGAACAAGATTCGCCTAAGTTAGAAAACTTATCCGAGTGAAGAGCTACCCTCTAACTCGGGGGCTTAGCCGCGAACCAGATTCACCTAAGTTAGAAAACATCTCCGAGTGAAGAGCTACCATCTCACTCAGGGGCTTAGCCGTGAACCAGATTCGCCTAAGTTAGAAAACTTCTCCGAGTGAAGAGCTACCCTCTCACTCGGGGGCTTAGCTGCGAACCAGATTCGCCTAAGATAGAAAACTTCTCCGAGTGAAGAGCTACCCTCTCACTCGGGGGCTTAGCCGCGAACGAGATACGCCTAAGTTAGAAAACTTCTCCGAGTGAAGAGCTACCTTCTCAGTCGGGGGCTTAGTCATGAACCAGATTCGCCTAAGTTAGAAAACTTCTCCGAGTGAAGAGCTACCCTCTCACTCGGGGGCTTAGCCGCGAACCGGATTCGCCTAAGTTAGAAAACTTCTCCGAGTGAAGAGCTACCTTCTCACTCAGGGGCTTAGCCGCGAACCAGATTCGCCTAAATCAGAGAACTTCTCCGAGTGAAGAGCTACCCTCTCACTCGGGGGGCTTAGCTGCGAACCAGATTCGCCTAAGTTAGAAAACTTGTCCAAGTGAAGAGCTACCCTCTCACTCGAGGGCTTAGTTGTGAACCAGATTCGCCTAAGTTAGAAAACTTCTCCGAGTGAAGAGCTACCTTCTAAGTCGGAGACTTAGCCGCGAATCAAATTCGCCTAAGTTAAAAAACTTCTTCGAGTGAAGAGCTACCCTCACAATCGGAGACTTAGCCGCGAACCAGATTCACCTAAGTGACGAAACCCCGCCCAACTGCGAATCAGACTTCGCTTAGCCCCAACCCAACTGCGAATCAAGCTTCGCTTAGGTGGGAAGACTTTGTGTATGCCCAGAGCATCCTCAAAAATAAAAGTTTATTCGACAAAGATAAACTCAAATTCAGTCGAAACGAACACATCAATGATACCCCGCGCAGATCAAGGTTATCCGCGCCAGACAAAAGCACTCGGGTTATTCCCGAACAAAGTTTAAAGTGTTTACATAATCTCTCGGCATACCGAGGCAAATAAATGTTTTTCTCACGAGTGTTTGACTCCCTCATGGCTCACCTAGACTAGCCGGTTCCACGAAGGTGTCGAGGTCGATGATGTCAGCGATGCGAGTTGCAGCATCAATGAAGGTCTCCATGAAGTCTTCAAACCGAAGCTTCTTCGTGTTTGCAACCTTACGATGGACCCGGACGACTGACAAAGCCACGTCATCCCCACACCAAGCAACAGACTTCTTCCACGCTTGCACCCGCTAAGGAATCTGCTCCATTCAAGTCATCATGGCCTTCAGGTCATGCTGGAGATCATCCTCTGGCCATAGCTTCTTGTTGATCTTGCTCACAGCCGCCCTCAGTCTCGTGACGTACTTCTCCACCTTCGTCAGTCGGGAGATCGCACGGATCAGATTCAGAGCTGGGCCATCACCGAGTGGAGTATTGATTGGGTCAAGCGAGGGCTCGACCTCCTCTGTCTCCTTCCCCAAGTCTTGACAGAATTCTGTGGGAGAGAACTTTTAAGGTCATCAACAAAGTAACACACGATCAATTGCAAGATTCACTCGACAAGACACTTACCAGTGAATAACTCAAGCATCTTTGTGGCAAAGTCTCCCACGTATTTTTCTTGAGCATTCGCCCTCTTGCTCATATCCTTCAACTGGTTCATCCACATCATTCACTCTTTCTGCATTTTCTCCACCTCCACCTGCCAACTTTTACTGGTTGCCCGAGCCTCCACCAATGCTTTGTCCTTCTCCTCCACCGTTTTCTTCAAAGTAGCTACTTCATTTGTAGCATCCTTCAGGTTCATAGCCATTTGAGTCTTTTCTACAACCAAGGTAGCATACACAGAACCTACTTCACAAGCTTTCTGAAAGAGTAAGAAGACAAACATCAGTCGACATATATCTCACTTCTGAGTGATCTATGGTCAAAATAAATTCACTTCCGAGTGATAAAAACTTCATTCGATTGAAGGACAAGATATGTTTCCAATCAGACCCCTGCCGATGCAAGCACTCGACAGCGGTCTCGGGGACTACACCCAGTGGGTTCACTCGGCGTGACCCCACTGACTTATCACTCGATCAGGTTTGTCCTGATGAGCCAAAAAGATTATACACTCAAGTACTTTAGACTATTATCATTCACTACCGACTAATAATAGTCTCGGGGACTACACCCAGTGGGTGCACTTAGCATGCCCCCACTAGATTTAAAACTCAACCAGATCAGCTCTAGTTGATTGTGATCAACAAAAAAAATCTCTACTTATTAAGACCCCTGCCAGTGCAAGCACTCGACAACGGTCTCGGGGACTACACCCAGTGGGTTCACTCGGAGTGACCCCACTGGAACACAAATGAAACAAAGACATTTCTACAAAAACACCCACTTGTGTGAGTCAGAATTCAAACTTACCGTTGCACTTACTCAGACGTTTTCTTGGAGCACCACGTTGTTGTTATACACCGAGACGATGGCGTCATAAGCTCCTTTTGCTTGTTGTGTCATCAGCTCTGCCTGGATCATAGCCTCCTTGGCGGCACCAGTCTGATCTTCAGGGACACGGCGCGTCGTGTACGCAGTGGTGGACGACATCAATCCTGAGGTTGTAGCAGAAACAACTGGAGCACTCGACTGCAATCCAGTCGGAGTTGTGGTGACAACAACCGAACTGACAGGCGTAGCACTCACTACATGCATTTCCGCAACAGGCACCTCGGACACAATGTGTTCCACCTCAGCAGCAGGTCGCCTTTGATCATCTTCGTCCAGTTGGATGACCTATCTTGCAACATGTGCAGCTGGCAGACAGAAACACCAGAAGTTGCAGCCAGAAAATTGTACACATGGAAGAATAACACAGAGTGGAAAATCAGTAATACCTAGCTGTGAAGTGGCTGCGTTCGCGGTGTCAACCTCCATGGGATCTCTGTCCCCTCGCGGCAGCGATGTGACAGAGGTAGCAGCTCTATCAATGCAATTTCATTCGGACATCATCAACCAAAAAAGTTCACTCGGAAAAAAGATCAAGTACTTATGCAGAGGCGACTCGCACGGCGATCCTCATTCTAGGCAGAGCCTTCCGAGGTTTGGGTCCGCTGGGCTTAGTTACCTTTGCACGCTGCTCCACCGGTTCACCAGACGACCCCCTGACGCGCTTGGCTCTCCTACCACTCGACGCCAAAGGCTTGCTTGGAGTGCCCGCGGGATCATGACGTAGTTTGGACCGGGGTTCATGGCGAGAAGGAGATGAGTCCTCCTCCTGGTTTCCTCCGACTCCTCCTCCTCGGTTTCTTAGTTGTCTTCAACATAATCCTCCCTCTCCGCGCTATCCTCCATGCTCCCCTCCTCAAGATCGAGTGTGTTGCTGTTTGGGACCGGAGAATGCAAGTTTGTCCATGCCCGCAAGACACAATCCACAAGCTTGGTCGACAAGGAAATTGCAAACACTCGGTTTGAATGCAAAAATGTTCAATAGAGCACAACTAACCTTGTTTGTCGGTGGGTTTTGAGCAGAGAAGGGCAGGACCCTCTTCGCCCCCATCGGATTATCACAAGGACCAGCTATTCCGCGGATCCACTTCGCTACCGTGTCTTCATCCACTTCCTCAGGATGAGATCGAGTGGAGTCTTCAGGGTGAGTGTAATGCCACATAGTGTAGTCCCGAGCCTGGAGAGGCTGGATGCGTCTGCCAAGGAAAGTATCTAACAGATCCATTCATGTCACTCCGTTGTGGACCAGACCAATCAGCGCTTTGACTAAAGGATCCACGTGGGCTTTCTCCTCCTTCGTCGACACTAACGTCCTCGGAGCACTCGGTCGCTCTAAAGTAAAGGGAGGGATTCCACTCGACATATTCGGGCAAGTGACATCATTACCGTAGAACCAAGTGGCTTGCCAGTTGCGAACCGACTCGGGAAAGGTGATGGCAGGATAGCTACTTTTGGCTCTCTTTTGCAGTCCTAAGCCCCCACACAACTGGATGACATGGGTCTTGTCATCAGTCGGATTGACTTTCTTCACCGACTAAGAACGCACAGTGAAGATAGATCTAAAGAGTCCCCAGTGAGGAGGAAACCCCAAGAAACACTCACATAAGGTGATAAAGCAAGAAAGGTGGGCAATGGCATTCGGAGGAAAGTGATGCAACTGCGCCCCAAAGAAGTTCAGGAACCCCCGAATGAAAGGATGGGGCGGCAGAGAGAAACCTCTTTCGACGTGGGTCAGGAGGAGGACTCGCTCCCCCTCCCGTGGCTCGGGCTCGATCTCATCTCCGGGAAGACTCCTAGACTTGTGCACCAGCATGCCATGCTCGACGAGGTCAAGGAGATCCTCCTTCCGCATAGTGGATGGGAGGAAATCCCCCTGGATCCAGCCTGGCGGCAGAGTCTGCTTCTTCGACTTGGCGACGCCCTTCTTCTTCGCTTTCTCCAGCTTGCCGGTTTGCCCTTTCGTCATAGTGGCAGCGGTGAGATTGGTTGCTTCGGTTTGCGTTGGTGGCTAAGGAGAAGGAAGAGAAGAGGAGAGGAACAAGACGATGTCGTTCCAAACCCTAACGTTGGAGGCTTTTATAACCAACCGACTGGGTCACTAGCAAGTGGGCCCTCAACTTATCCCTTCGCAGGCCACCGCGAGATACATGGCAGAGATAGAGGCGTAGGAATCGAGGCGACGCGATCCACTTGATGGAAATGACATCATCGCCACGTAACGCGTGGTAACCAAAATTTTCAAATCCCAGAAAATCCGGAGCTGACAGGTTGACTGGTCACATCAGAAGATCTTATTAGACGCACCGATTCACTTGCTCACTCGGATCTTCAAATTCACTCAGACATTTTGTACCAAGCAGAATTGATCAAGGCGAATGACGAAGATTACAATCGACATCCAATTCGGCAAAACTTTGAAGGGCATTCACACTCAGTCTGCTATATCAAGATTTACAGATACACCTTCACCACTCGAACCTCGATCCATTCGGAGGCTAATGATGGGGTTATAGTCCTAGGGTAGGGTCATAGGCCTGACCTATAAGTCCTACCCAAGGGCACCTCATTATTAGCTTAAAAGTCACAAGATACCTACCGACTGGATTAAGACAACCTCTTGTCCACTTGGTAGAAAATCACTCGGAAGATCATCTTATACTCGACGACTGGATTCCTCTCGGTGAAGACTAGAAGCGAGTCAACACAGAAGGCGAGAAGCCACCTCAGCGAAGCTAACGGTCGTACGTTAGACTACTGTAGTTATAGTCATTTATGGCATACGTTACCTGTAACTTATGCATTTAATCTCACTTATTGCACCCTTGAAGGCTGGACACTTATGAGGGGCTGCACACTCTATATAAGCGACCCCTCCCCTCTGGCACAAGGGTTTGCATTCTGTAACACCTGTATTCCACTCGACACAAAAGCTCCAAGAGCACTAAGACGTAGGGTTGTTACCTCCACCGCAGAGGGGCCTAAACTCATACAACCTTGTTGTAGCTAGGACTCTTCCCTCTACTTTCGTACCCTACTCATCTACCATCATGCTTATACACATGACAACTGTGAAGAAATTCAATGATTACTCTATTGCTGCAGCCACTACCGCCACTTCTTTAGCTGCTGAGGCCTCTGCTACATCAATTCCTCAGAAGAAGGCTTTGCTGAAGAAACCCAAAGTCTCTGTGCTAAAAGAGCAATTGCCTCAGATGGTTGCAACGGCAACAAAATCTTCAACAACACCAAAGTCTTCACAACCACAACAGAAGTAGCTCATTAAGCATCAACCTGCTCAATCAAGTTCCTCAGTGCCATCCGCCACTAGCTCTGCTGCAAAGTCTTCACCCACTTTATTAAAGACTAAAATGACTGCTGGTAGAGGCATCAGGCCAAGTCCTAGAAAAGTCATCAACGTTCCTTGTGCATCAGAAGGAAGTGAAGAATTTGATGAGGAAACACTCCAAGCAATCATCAGAAACAAACAGGAACGGGTTGCACAAGCCTCCGACAACTCCATTCCTCTAGCCATGGACCCAAAGGTTTTGATCGAGTTCATCGACCTCTGGTATGAAGATCCAAACACCTCTGTTGATGACTTAAAGCTCCCCCCTGGTGTCAACCATATGGTGGCCACTTTCATCAATGAAGCAAAGTGGAAAGAGCAGCAAGCTAATCAAGCAAGGGTTGCTAAAGTTAAAAAGGAAAAAAATCCTCAAGCAGAATCTCCTCAACCTGACGCCTGAAGCACTTGTATCAACTCAGGCTGAACTCAAAACCCTCATAGACAAGTATACAAGTCTTCACTCTAATCGTCAAGGTGTCAAGGTGAAATTCATCAAGGCTGCAACAACTGATGTTGATGAATACAACAAGAGAACAACCCCTCCAAAGCAGCAAACACTACCTCAGTCTAGCTATACTGTTCAGCTGCCTCAAGAAGATGAAACCGATGAACCAGCTGCTGAGGAAATTCCTCAAAACACTCCAGCTGAAGAAATTGATACAGCCGAAGAAACTGCCAGGTCTGACACTGAATCAGTGCATGATGAAATTGTTCCTTCACCACAACCCTCAAAGGTGAGGAAAGTGACTTTGTCTGCATCAGACGTGAAGAAGACCAAAGCGGTTGAGAAAGAAGACAAAAAGAGAAAAGCTTCAATGGCCTCAGAAACCTCAGAGGCCGAACGCCTGAAGGTTACTCAGTCAGAGTCTTCATCAGCCCCGGTGGATGCTACTCCTCTGAATGTAGCCCCGTCATACATGATCGTTCCCTTCGGAGTTGACTATGTCATTCCTAAAGAAGATGAAGAAATGAATTATGTTGAAGATGATGAAATAATGAATGAGATAATACAGATAGATGATATTCCTCAGTCCACCACTCCTCCAAACACCACTGAAGAACAAGTGGGTGATGATGACATTGGGTGCAACACTCCACTAATTCATGATGATTTCTGGGAAGAAACTCATCCTCGCTCACCAAGGTCAACTCAAATCCCTCTGACTCCTGCTGCAACTGAGATCCTCACCGGTTCTGACAAAAGAAGCATTTGTGAGGAATCTGCTCAAGAATCAGCTGCATCAGCTGAAGACAATGCAGCGGCGAATACTGCAACTGCCTCCTCCAACAAGCAAATTCCTCAAACTGAGAAAATTCCTCAAGCTGAGGAAAATGCTAAAACTGAAGAAAATGCTACTACGCCCAACACTGAAACCGCTATTGTTGTGGTAAACACAGAAACAACAATGGTAGTGGCTACTCCTCAAGAACAACAGTACAATCTTCAACCGCAGCAAAATCACCCTTTCTCCAAAAGGCAAAAGTTTCAGAAAGAGGCATTGTATGAAGAACGCATGTACTTCACTAGAGAAAATCCATATGACAAGCTTCGCATCAAACACAGGAAGTTCTGGACAAGAAATCAGCTTAACTACTATGCTTCTGTGCTCTATGGGAGAAACAAGATATTTCAACATACCCATATTCTTCACTGTGATATGGAGGAAATACCTTGCTTTGCTCCAGTCCTCAGCGTTCTTCACGAAGCTGGGTTACTGCCTTTCTGTACTGACATCGGAGATTGGAACACTGACATGATTCTTCAATTCTATGCCACATTGCACATCTCTGGTGACCCAAAGGATGTCAACACTTGGGTTTTGGATTGGATGACTCAGCACACACACTAAAAAGCGCCTGCCACTGAATTACTTCGAGCTCTTCCAATTTCAATTCCCTTAGAGGATGCATTTCTGATGTATGATGAACGTGAACTGTCCAACAGGCTGATGAAAGTCCTCATGAAGCCTTTGGCCAAGGACCAACCCCAAGGACTCGATTTCTGGTACATGACTTGAAGTATGAACCAAGAACAGTGTACACAATCTTGTCGTATGCCATTGCTCCTATCAAAGGGCATGATGATGAAGAAGATGTCGTAGCCATCATGAAGAATATCTTGGTCAATGTCATCCATGGCATACCTATGAATCTTCATGATTTCTTCTTGAGGACTTTGGCTGACAATGCCTTGTCGCCATTTGAATTGAAGATTTATGCGCCTTGGATTATGAGATTCATCAGAAACAGGTTAGGCATCAACTATTGAGCTCAGTTTCAGAATCACCTCGGATATCTGCCGCCTATCAAAGTCATCAAGAAATCATTTGAACCTGTTGAAGGCAAAGGCAAGTCTGTAATTGATGAAGGAAATCGGCCCCTTGATGGCCAATTTCTCAAGGCGGATTCTTATTCTTCATATGATGACACTCCTACCCAAGATCCTCCAAGCCCAACTGCCCCCAGAGTGATGAATAACAGAGAGCTACTCCTTAGTCTTCATCAGAAGGTCGATCGCAATCACAAGTGGGTTAAACGTCAGTTTAGTGCCATTGTGAAAACCCTCAACGAAACTCAGAATGCAGTGAAGAAAAATCACTATTATCTTCATGAGGTGTTTGATCGCACTTGGGCCACCTTGGCTCATGTGAAGACTCAAGAGGAACTTGAGGAATTGGAGTTTACTCAAGACTTCGACTGGTCGTGGCCTCCAATGAACAAATTCAAGCCAATTCCAGTTCCTGACTTGGAGGAAAGTTCATTTTCTTCATTTCGCACTGCTGAGTCAGATGAAGAACCAGACGACATTGCCACTGGTCCAAGGAAGAAGCCTGTCTCCAAAAATCCTCACGCCTCTACATCAACCAAGAAGTGAATTTCTTCAAAGGGTGTTAGTCCTCAGTTTTGTCCCTTCTTGTCACTTGATGACAAAGGGGGAGAAATCTGAGAGTTAATCTTCAAACGGTATCTATTTTGGGGCTTATAAACTTTATTAAGTTACAAAATCTTGGCTCTTCTGAAGTGTTTGATGTAATGAGTTGTAACTTAAGGCCGATGGTGCTCTAACTCTTTTGAACGTTTTTCCTCGCATGCTTATTCCTCAAAGTCTACTAATGCAGGCATGCTGAAATTCGTCAGACACCATTTTTCATCATGCATTTTCCATTCCTCATATTATATGTCAAATGTATGCATAATTTAAAAGATACATGGGGAGATCTCCATGATATACATCATCAATGTGCATATGTTGTGCAAAGAAAATTCCTCAAAATATGCACATCTTCACGGGGAGTCTCTCAGTATCTTGATTTCAAATTCTTCAAACTCAGTATTTAGAGTTCATATTTTTATCCCCGTTGAAAACTTAACCTAATTGTCATCAACCACCAAAAAGGGGAAGATTGTAAGTGCATCTAGTGCCCTTAGTGATTTTGGTGGTTTGAAGACTTATAGGTTAAGGAACTAATGTGTTTATAAGTGTACACAAGCTATATAAGTCGCTGAGGAGTTTGAGTTATACAATGAATATCAACCCTTAAAAATGAATATCTTCGGCAGAAGAAATTGGTCTTACCTTGAAGACTTTGATCGCGAAGAAATTGCGATGAAATTGATATTCCTCATGAAGATATTGAAGATGAGGAATTTGGTGTGTCCGGAAAAAAATCAGTCTGGAGACTTTGAAGCGTGAAGATTTACTCTTTCTGTTTCATTTTCTTTACTCTTGAGTCATAGGAACACCGTACTATTAAATGGGGTCGAAGTAATACTACGAAATGAATTTCCTCATGATTCTCAACCCAAGCCTAAACCTATCAAAGCCTCAAAGTGAGGAATATGAGAGACATGAGGACTTTTACAGTTGAAAGTTCCAACCGTTGCCGCGACATGCGCCACCTCACTGATCTTATCCACCCAACGGTCACATTATTTAAGGGCATTTATGTCAAATCATGTCGGGATGCTCCCAGGCTATAAATAGCCGCCCCCACAACCACTAGCTGGTTGGCTGCTGCGAGAGAAACTGACACTTTTCATTTAGAGCAACCCAAATTCCTCAGAGTCTTCGAGAGTAAATCACCAAGTGAGGAAATACCCCAAACACCAAACCTCAAACCAAAACCAAGTGATTGAGCATCACTGAAGAATTTGTTCCTGTGTGGAACTGAAACCTTTTACCTTTGAGGATTGTGCATCCTCCAGACGGTTAGGAGTCATGGTCTAGAGCATCCAGCAGTCAATTGTGGATCGTCGGGTGACCGAGTTTGTGAGGGTTTGGAAGTCTGCCCTGAAGACTTACCACGAGTGTTGGGCGAGGACTGTGTGTCCTTAGATCAAGGAGGTTACGGTAGGGACTGTGTGTCCTTTGGTTTCAATACCAAGCCACCCCAAACCAGACGTACAAATGTCACATCAGTTGGAACTAGGTCATCAACAACTGTCTTCATCGTGATACGGGTTTTATTACTTCAGCTCCTTCATTTTCTCACAATTGTATGTTGAAAACATTCATTTGTGTTGTGTGAAGAATTTGTCTGAATACTTTCTCTGAATTTCCTCAACCTCAAATTCTTCATTTGAGTTAATATTCTCTTGCATTCTCTTTACCTGCGTATTGTGCAAACCGATTCTCATAATCTTCACCAAGTGATCTGCTGTAGTAGTCTTTGCACTTCTGATCGTGTGCTATTTCCGCTGCACGTAATTCATCATTGAGGAATTTCCTCATAAGTAATTTCCTCAGCGATGAAATTCTAAAAATCACCTATTCACCCCCTCTAGTCGATATAACGCACTTTCACTTCCTCTAGTACTTGTGTTTATACTAACCATGTAGAGGAAATCGAAGAGCTCAAGGCCCAAGTCACTTCATTGAAGAAAGATTTGGAAAAGAGTCAGGAAGGGACGTCCACACTCAACAATGTCATGTGTGGGCAAAAATCCCCAATTGAAAACGTGGACTTGGGTTCAACTCTAACAAGAAGAACAAGTCCAAAAACTTCAGGAAGAAGGGCCAAGAACAAGTCAAGAATTCTGCCAAGATTGTTTGCTTCAAGTGCAAAATTGAAGGGCACCATGTTAGATCTTGCCCATTAAATAAGAAGCCCCAAAGTCACAAGCAACAAGGGAAGCGGCCACAAGTTCAATCACATACTCAACTTCAAGTTGAAGAAAGGCCTCTTCCCAAGAAGACCCAGGCCAACATTCCTCAAGTTGAGAAATCAATTGGGAAGAAAGTAAAGGGTAGATGTTGCTACTTATGTCGTGAGAAGGGTCACTTCGCTTCTTCTTGCACGAGAGGTAATTTATCCAACCCAATCATTATTGATGATATCTATTCACTGGGGAAGGATAAGGTTGGCAATGTGTTTGCCAAGTTTCTTGGTACTCAAAGTGGTGTCAAGAAAAGAACCATTTGGGTAGCCAAGCCTATTGTGACTAACCTCATAGGACCCAACGTGGTTGGGGACCAACAAGCTAAAACTTGATCGATAGGTGATCATGGAGGACATTGGAGACTTGGTTTCATCTTGAAGAATTAAGGGACCTTCGTAATTCATATTATCTCAAGTCAAGTCATTTGTATTATCGAGTTTCTATCTTATATCCAACGTGCCTCCTTACGGTAACTTGTACTTAAATTGTTTACATTGTTAGTTACTTTCCCCTTTGGATAATGTGGTTTTGCACCATGCATATGTTTGTATATGTTATGCTTCCAACTTACTTATCTTGAGTAATCAAGTATGTGTACATCGGTTTGCACATCATGTACATGTGAGTCTTGTATTGAGCCTCTTTGCATCTTGTTTGTATCTTTGTTGGATCTTTTGAGATATTAATGGATTATCCCATTATGGGGGAGTGATGTGCTCTGCGCACCTCACAATCCTACAAATGTGTATACATGAGTAATACCACTTAGTATTGATATTACAAGTTTATCTAGTCTCTAGCTGGTATGTCCTGCTCATGAGAAATTCAGATTCTAAATGGTCCATTAATTATCTCTTGTTGGGTTTAATTTTCCACTTGTTAATAATGTTAGGTTATCACATTATGGGGGAGTAATATGCTATGTGTAAATTACAAGCCTAGAAAATGTGTATATTTGAGGTATTGCCACTTAGTGTTGATATTGTAAATTATCTTGTTCCTAGGTGGCATGTTAGCTCTACAAGTGCCATTTGCTTGCGTTTTAGGAGTAAATATGATGTTGGATATTTTTGCAATCTACCAATGGAAATTGTTTCCAAATACTTCTTGTCCTTTGACAATTGTTATTCCCTTCATGTGGTAGAAATTGCTAATCATCTTTACATTGGATTTTATGTATCGTTTGTCTTCCTTGCCTCTCGTGGATTAGTTTGAACATGTCTTGTGTTTCTACAAATATAGAGTAAGTGATGATACCATCTTGTGCATTTTGTATTCAAATGGAAATTCTATATAATGCACATCCCTTGGGGGAGCTATCCTATTTTCTTTGGAACACGCTATTTATACGTCTATCATAAAATCTTTTGATCCCCATCAAGTGTGTGTTGACGGGAGGCAAGTCTTACTCTTTATGATGCTTTGTGCCATCATGAAAATTTGTAGACGGTATGGTTTGTTTGGAACCTAGATCTTTTGGAAACTAGATACATCGTGTTATTTTCCTTCAATTGGTATCTTGTTTCCTTTTGTCTGGCATGTGTCAATGGATATCATTCTTTGATGTATCATTTAATTGGTATTCTTCAAGTGATAATTTTTCGTTTGGTATTTTATTTTCACTTGATACTTTGTCTTTTGGTGTCTTATCAACTACGTGTTGATTTGATTTTTGATTGCCTTGAGCATGCATATTTACTATATACATATAGTTTTTTTGCATGCTTTCTTTCCTTGACACGGTATATAGGGGAAACTCCATCTTGTCATAAATTGGCTAAAGTGTGCATGAAATTCAATTTCATATCTATATGCACATCTTTATGTGGAGTTTGTCCTATGTATTGTTGGTTTTCTAAGAGAAAATTCCTTCTATGACACTACTCTTAAATTTCATGCCTTATGTGACACTCCCAACTTTTTGCTTCCTCATGTGACCTCTTGTATAAAATTTATGCCTCACATGACACTGTCGTCGGTTCTGTTAAATCGTTCCATCACTTTTTACCCGTCTGGACCAAAATGCCCCGTTTGACTCAATCTAGCACCCCCAGACTTCCTCACGTTACGAGTCGAGCAAACCACGAGCCCACACCTCATGCGTCGGGGCGGAACCCTAGCAGCAGCGGCGCGGCTATGTCATCGGAAGGCACGCGGCCGAGGGAGCCATGGAGTAGGCGGCGGCTGAGGGCGGGAAAAGCGCGGCGGCCGAGGGTGCCATCGAGCAGGCGGCGGCTGAAGGAGAACCAGGCGGTGCGACGGCTGAGGGCGGGCAAGGCGCGGCGGCCAAGGGCGCCATCGAGCAGGCGGCGGCTGAAGGAGAACCAGGTGGCGCGGCGGCTGAAGGAGAATCAGGTGGCGCGGCGGCTGAGGGCGGGCAAGGCGGGGGCAGTCGAAGGCAGTCCTGGAGGCGCGGAGGGCGGACCTGGAGGCGCGGAGGGAGGGCAACGCGCCGTTTGGGCTGGTCGGCTTGGACAGATTGGCAAGAAGGGTGAGTGCTTCGATCTTGTATTCTCCAGGTGCACTTTAGTATGCTGAAATTTAGTAGCATTTTTTATGTATTTCTCTGTGATTTGCAGGATGAATCCAGAAAAGGTAGTGCAGATGTTGATTGCATATTGTGATCCCTCCAAATAAGCATATGAGCCTATCACCGAGGATTGGACAGATGTTCAAGCGGACAACAACACAAAAGAGGCCTATGATAGTTATCTTTGCAACCCAATCCCGGAGAATGAGCATGTTGGTATTGATGAGGAGAAAATGTATTCGGAGAAAGAAACTATACCTCTAAAATTGTTTCTTTTTTCTGGTAAAGAGAAAGACAAAACCAATGTTCCTGAGGATGAGATCGAGGATGGGAGCGAGGAGGAGCCTGAAGTAGAGGAGGAGGAGTTGCATGAGCCAAATCATGCCCCAAATAGAGAGTATGACCAGCAAGACCCTCCAATGACTGTAGGATCCACATATCCCAATATGGATGTGTTTAAGTTGGCTCTTTCTCAGCATGCAGTCAAACGTGACTTTGAGTATAACACAGAGAAGAGCACACAACGTAGGTTAAGGGCCTATTGTAAAAGAAGAGATGAAGATGATTGCCCATGGAGGATACGTGCTTCTACAACAGGTGATAGGCGTATTGTAATGGTAATTGTCTAACCGTACTTATTTCTGAATATATCTTGCATAAATGTTGAGGAGATTTTATCTTACTTGTATTCCTCTTTTGTAGGTGAAAAAAAACTTTTGACCACGATTGTTCTAGTACGAAAAGGAAAAAGAAAGTGAAGAACGCAACTAAGTTCTGGATATGTGAGAAGGTGAAAGATTGGCTCATTGAAGATGCAACTCTAGTAGCAAAGGAATTGCGACAAAAGCTGAAAGAACACTACAAGATCAAAATCCACTACAAGAGAGTCTATATGGGTAAGCTACTAGCCTTGAAGCAACTATACGGTGATTAGGATAGTAGTTTTAACAACTTGTATAGGTTTAAAGCACGAGTTGAAAGTTGTTGCCCTAATAGCATAGTGCAGATCGACCATCATACCATAAATGGTAAAATAAGGTTTAGAAGAACTTTTGTTGCTCTCAAACCATGCACAGATGGATTTCTTAGTGGCTGCAGGCCATATTTAGCTGTGAATAGCACATTTATGACACACGGATTCAAGGGGCAATTGGCTAGTGCTACTGCAGTGGATGGCCATAATTGGATGTATCCAGTTTGTTTTGGAGTTTTTGACTCTGAAACAAATGAAAATTGGATCTGGTTCATGCAATTGCTAAGACGGACCATAGGATCACCAACAGGTTTAGCCATATGCACCGATGCTGGCCAAGAACTGATGACAGGGGTAAAAGAAGTGTTCCCGGAGGCAGAATATAGAGAATGTATGTTCCACTTGGTGAGCAACTTCAAGAAGAAGTTTACTGGAAAAGTATTTGATGACCACCTATGGCAGCTCCTTACTCATGGAACCCATATATATTCATTTTATGTTCTAAGTTGTTTGTTTCTCATCATAGCCAAAGCTTGGAAACTACAACTAAGAAAAGGAGAAAACATGACAACACTAAATCTGGAGGTTCAAAGAGGTACTTTTTCTATATTACTTGTTGCTGCTGCCATAAACTTGTTGTATTTTGTTGCTGCCATAAACGTGTTGTTGCTCTAAACTTACTGCTGCCATAAACTTGTTGTTGTCATTACTGCGATAAACTTGCTACTGCCATAAAATGTATGGTGTCATTATTGCCCTAATCTTACCGTTGCCATACACGCATGTGCAGATGAAAAACCGGCGCCATTGAGAAGGCCAAGACGAAAAAGAAGTTTGCTGAGAAGATTCTGATGCCACTTGACAGCCTAGCAATGGGCACAAGGAGCAGAAAGTTTAATCCTCCTAGCCCTGCTATGAGCACAAGAAGCAAAATAAGGCTCAACTTGTAATTTCATATGCTTCTATGCTCTTCCATTGATGTAATGGTTCTTTTGGAGTTCTTGTGATATGATGGTTCTTTTGGAAGTCCTTTAGCCTTACATATGTGAACTATTGGTGACTTATGTGTGAATCTGGTTGCTTATGGCATTTGTTGAGAATTGTTCAATCGATTGTATACATATAAACTGTGTGCAGGGGATATGGCATCAAAATACAGGGGAGGTTCTGCCGATTTTTTGAGTTTTTTTTGAATTAGCGTTTCAGTTATTATGGATGTGGCACGGTTCCATATTACATAGTACAACAATATTTCTTGTATTTTTGTCACACATTACACCAGGGGCAAAAGTGACTTTGTATGTGAAAAGTTGACACCGTTAGCTCTAAAAATACACTAGAGTGTCATGTGAGGCATAAATTTTACACAAGTGACCATAGAAGGAAGCAAAAAGTTGGGAATGTCACGGCATCATATTTTAGGAGTAGTGTCATAGAAGGAATTATCTCGTTTTCTAACTCTTTGGTCCCAATGAGTTTGGGCACCATTTTGTTTGTTTTGTTGTTCTAGGAACAATTGGAGAGGCATTGGATGCTCGGCTCACCTACAAGGAAGGTGTTAACACCATGTGATTATTGGAGCCAAGTTAGGATGATCAACGAACAACTATCTACTACATCAATCCAGTGCTATCTCGGTAACAAGTATCTACTTTATGCATACATTTCTTGCATTAAACCTTTCGTAGGTTGCATCATGGCATGCATTTCTTGATTCGTTCTTGTGGTACTTGTTTCCTTCCTCAAAGCATCCGAACGATGATGTCTTATTGCTAGTTGGGATGTCTTTGATGTTCATAAGTTGGAAGTTCATATTGTAGAATAAGAAAATATTATGCCATGTGCTATGCTTTCAAGCAAAGATATTATTGGTATATTTAATACTTCCTTTTGGATATCTTGTTTGTTCCTTCTTGTAACCATTTCGTGTGTACATCTTTCTTTGTGGATATATATCATCATGATTTTCTTCTACCTAGAATCTTTTACACATGAAGAAGTTACATCTCTAGTTGATATCCTCTTTTCTTTCACGTCCATCGTTGCATTTCCTTTTTCAGTTTTTTGTGGCTTCGTGAAAGAATTTGTCTTCAGTGCGGATCTTTTATCCTTGCATCTTGATGCACTCGTTGGTGGTGAAGATAATTTTTCCTCATACCTGTCTTGACAAGGGTGTTGACAATTTGGTTGGTATCCCTTCTCTTGACAAGGTTATTATTTCCTTTCTTCACCATGGGTTGTCACAAGCGTTGGTTCTCAATTTGTTTATTAGTTAGCTAGTGAACCTATTTGCTAGTAGTCTGTGTGTGGGAAGGATATGTCTTGCACTTTGTTCTTATTTCTTCAAGACTATATTGATGAGTAATGCTCATCCTCACCTTAGTCTTCTCAAGTGCCTTGCCATGACTCACACACATCATTTTGGTTAAGCCTACTCTTAAGTTGCCTCTTTTACATGTTGCTCAACCATATGTTTTGTGCAAGTGATATACTTATTGTCTCATCTATTTTCTTGCACTTTTTGTGTGCTTTTATTAATTTTTGGGGAGCAACGATCCTATTTTGTGCACTTGTATCAAATACAAAAAAAACTTATTAGTGCACAAATCATGGGGAGCTTCTCTAGTTTTGATAAAACACACTATTGTCATTATCATAATATCTTTTATTAATGTGGTTCGAAGGACCATATTATTGCTTGTTCCTATTGATATCTTTTGATTGTGTGCTTCTCTCGTTTGTATGTCTTTGTGAGATACGACCCTTCTTGTAATCTTTGGGTCCTCGATATAGTTCGTTTTCCTCGAACGTTTATCATTGTATTTGTGTATTTCTTTGCACTATTGTTGAGAAGTACACACTTTTTGGAGGACCACCTACTATATTGGCTTTCTAAACTTTTTTTCCATTTTTTCAATCGATGTCAATGGGGGAGAAGTGTAGAGAGTTTTGTTAGGTGATGCATAGAGGGTTTTGCTTTTATTGCTTAATCATTTACATCTTGTATGCATGCATTATAGCTTTGTATATGTGCGCTTGGTTATGCTTATTTTCTTATATAAACTCTCTTGTACTGATTGTCATCAACTACCAAAATGGGGGAGATTGTTACAGCATATTTATCCATATGTGGTTTTGGTAATTGATGACAATCCCTATGGACTAATGGTTGCCTTAAGTTATATTCTAAGGATTTGTCCATAGGCACTTCTTGAAGTCCATCTGTTGGTGTCAAGGAGTTTATATGATGACCAAGGTGGTATTCAAGGTATTATCCAAAGATTGGTCATAAAGACACAAGGTTGATCAAGACTAAGCAAAGAGTAAATCAAGATGATCAACACACAAAGTGTACATGATGTACCGAGAGGGATCAAGTGATCCCATGGTATGGTAAGCATTGTCCATAACGCTTTTGTGTACTAACCCATGGTCCTTGTGAGAGTTCTGTGTGGGGTTAGGTGTGTCTCCATGGGTTTGCGTCAAGAGGAAGATCTCATTCAACCTATGGAGGATGATATCAAGTGGTGATCATCATCAAGATTGCGGTGTGCAAGTTCAAGTGGAGCATCACGAAGATATCATGCTTCAAGCTTGCCGTTCATTGTGGTGGCAATGGACTTGTGAAGATGTTCTGAAGAGTGGCCCACCCATAGTGAGTATGGGGGAGCAATCAACTAGTCTTTGTCAAACCAAGGCAATCAAGAAAGGTGGTCCATCTTGAGGAAGCCAAGATCATCATCATCTAGCTCAAGAGGACTAGGTGCAAGGTATAGGTTCCCTTGATAGGTTTTCTATTTTAGGATAGATTGCCGTACTGTCAAGGGGGGCTCTCAAGTGAGTAGCTTGATTGTATCTATCGTTGAGAGCACGAACCATTTGCATCCTTGCATCCTATTTCTTGGTTCTTGTTTGGTGTTTCTCTTTGTGAGTTTTAGAGCTTATGGTCATCTTCACGACAAGCTCGAGTTCATTGAAAACGGAGTCCATATGCATCTTCTATGATGTTTTCGATGTTGGAAGTTTTTGCCGGTTCTTCATTCATAGAGGTCTCACTTCTCTATATCATTGGCATTTTCTAACTGCATGTTCTAAAGATTTTATGTCGCTCTTGGATAGCTCTTGTCGTTGTGAATTCAACAAGCTAGAGTTTGCTCGATTCGGAGTTCGTATGCGAAAGTTAGAGCAGTTTCAGTATCCAGCGGTAGTACCGCTCCTCGTGCTAGCGGTAGTACCGCTCCTGGAGCGGTAGTAATTTTTTACTACCACTTCCGGGCGATAGTACCACTCCCTCGGACGTTCTAGAAGCGGTAGTACCGCTCGAGTCGGACTGTGAGTGGGGGTAACGGTTGGATTCGTTCCCCCACTATATAAAGGAGGTCTTCTTCCCCATTGGACCTTATCTATCCGTTGAGCTCGTGTTCTTCCCCATTGTTGACCTTCTTAGAGCTTGCTAAGTCTCAATCCCTCCAATGATTCTTAGTTCTTGAGGGAAAAGAGAGAGGATATCTAGATCCACATCTCCACCAATCATTTTCTTCTCTATGTGAGGGGAACCCCTTGGATCCTGATCTTGGAGTTCTTTGTGACCTCCTTGTTCTTCCTCTCACATTTCTCCATAGCTTTTGTTGTTGTGGAGGGATTTGAGTTTGAGGGACTTGCCCACTTCGTGTATCTTGCCATTGCATTAGTTGCATTGGTTTGAGTTCTCCATGGTAATGTGTGGAAGTGAGAAGTTGAGAAGTTTATTACCCTTGGGTACTTGGTACCCCTGGAAGCTTGGTGGTACCTCGGAGCTCAACCATTGTGGTGTAAAGCTCCGGGCAAGCGTCGTGGTCTCCAATTAAGTTGTGAAGATTGCCCCGAGCATTTGTGGTCACCTCGAAGCCATATGCCATTGTGGTGAAGCTTTGTGGTGTTGTTGGAAGCCTCCAATTAAGTTGTGGAGATTGCCCCAACCTTGTTTGTACGGGTTCGTTGACCGCCCTCAAGGGTCCCTTAGTGGAATCATGGCATCTTGCATTGTGCGAGGGCGCGAGAAGATTACGGTGGCCTTAGTGGCATCTTGGGGAGCATTGTGCCTCCACACCGCTCCAAACGGAGATTAGCATCCACAAGGGTGTGAACTTCGGGATACATCGTCGTGTCCGCGTGCCTCGATTATCTCTTACCCGAACCCTTTACTTATGCACTTTACTTTGTGATAACCATATTGTTTCTTGTCATATATCTTGCTATCACTTAGTTGTTTATCTTGCTTAGCATAAGCTGTTGGTGCACATAGGTGAGCCTAGTTGTTTTAGGTTTTGTGCTTGGCAAATTAAACGTTAGTTTTATTCGAATTTGTTCAAGCCTAAACCGAAATTATTTTAAAGCGCCTATTCACCCCCTCCCCCCTATAGACGACATCCACGTCCTTTCACTTGGTAACCACCCTTCAAATATTAATGCTAAAGCCATCACACACTCGTCATATGCCATCTTCCTTAAGAAGTTCCAAGCAATGCATAATTCCTTGCCAAGTCACCGATGTAAAATGCGAAAACACAATATAAAGAATATGTCCCTCAGGATAATACTTTGCCTTCATCAATTTTGCACAAAACGAATCCGAACAACCCAACAAATGCCAAACAATGTTTAGCTAGAAGAGGCTGGTTAAATAATCTGAGGTCACGAAATCCCATTCGACCCTTACTCCCACGCTAACCAATGAATTTTTCTTCTATCTTCCTTATCTCTCCATCTAAAGTTCGTGATAAGCCAGGATAACTCCTCAGCAAGAGAAGCCGGGAATCCAGAAATTATCATAGCGTACACAGGTAGAACTTGAATGATTGATTTTATAGAACTTCTTTCACCCCGCACAAAGTAAAAAATTTAATCCAGTCTGAGAGTCTTTTGAAAGCATTTTCTTTAGCACACTGAAGTTGCCATTGTAGCTATTCTTATTTTCTGGTTGTTGATGGAACGTCGGAAGATAATATTCAAGCCGATTACACCATTCAGTGCTGGCATGTAGAAACTAGTAATAGAAAGAAGAAAGTTATGAACACATATTATGACGTGGCCAAACACCATCCTCTACCACGGCTAGCCACTAACTCACGATGTCGTCGGAACTCGCTTAACCACTAACACGCGAGGTCGTCTGCTTGCGGAGCCCGTGACCGTCAGCGGCAGAGTCCGGCCGGGTGATGGATGCCAAGTTTTCGACGCTAGCCGAGACGATGGACTGGACGACATGGACGATGCATCATGTGTAGTCTCGTCGCAAGGACGGACGACCTGGACGGATGCATGGTGGTCTTGATGCAAGGACGGGCCTGACATGCATATGCCGTTTTCCAAAGCAAAAGTGACGTGCATATAAGTGTTTATTGGACATCATTTTTGAGAATGTTTTTAACGTGGCAAACCATCGCCCATTACTCATCAGAGTACACAACACAACGATACAAACAAGCTCGTCCGACTTGGCAAAACCACGTCCACTCGCGCGGGCCGAGCGGCAAAAGCGAAAGCACACAGAAACCTCATCCACACGCGCGATCCAGGCCGTCCACGGCGCCGATCCGACGGCCGGCCTCCCCCGCGATCCCCCTCACGGCCTCATCCTATCCTCGGCCTCTCCGCCCCACTTCACTAGTACGCACTACGTGTGCGTGCCCTGCTCGCGCCTCACCGACCCTCACACTCGCTCGCTCCCTCCCCACCGCACGTCGAGCTCGAGCCAGCCGAGGAGCTCACCGGGGCAAGAATGACGTCCCTCTCCTCGTCCGCGGCCACGGCGCGCGCCACCTTCCTCCCTTCCTCCTGCCGGGCGCGGCCGGCGGGCGGGAGGAGGTCGCAGCTCCTCGTGACCCGCGCGGCGACGTCGAGCCCCAAGCTCCCCGGCGGGCGGAAGCTGCGGGTGGCGGTGGTGGGAGGTGGCCCCGCGGGCGGCGCGGCGGCGGAGGCGCTCGCCAAGGGCGGCGTGGAGACGGTGCTCATCGAGCGGAAGATGGACAACTGCAAGCCGTGCGGCGGGGCCATCCCGCTCTGCATGGTGTCCGAGTTCGACCTGCCGCTGGACCTCGTCGACAGAAGGGTCACCAAGATGAAGATGATTTCGCCCTCCAACGTCGCCGTCGACATCGGCCGCACGCTCGCGCCGCACGAGTACATTGGCATGGTCAGGCGCGAGGTGCTCGACGACTTCCTCCGTACCCGCGCGCAGAAGGCCGGCGCCGAGGTCCTCAATGGTCTCTTCCTAAGGTATGCATACATACCATTCCTTGCGTCCATCATACTAATTCATATGCAAGATTTTGACTTTTTGAGCATGCCAGTACTAGTTCTCCACTTCTCGTGCCATTGTGTAGGATTTCATTCTGACAATATATTACCGAGCATAAGTGAAGTGCGGCAATGTCAGAATTGGGTGGCGGTAGCATTAGAATTACATGATAACTTAAAACGCGAGAGGAGAGACTCTGTCTTTGTAGCTTCACCTTCGTCGACTACTGTATTTGGCCCGTATGCATGTGTGTCAACAGTCCATGCTCAGCTTATTACTAGCTGGAGTAGTACCTATGCAAGATTACTAACTGAAAATCATTTCATATTTGACATATGAACTGAACAAACTGAAATACACATGCAATGCTAAATTCACAGCCATATTGTTGTAGAAAGTCAGTGGCTAATCAAGTGCCGTTGTGAATAAGCTGTGGCTCATCCCTGTGTTTATGACGTAAACAGTGTCTGATCGATCTTATCCTGGCGCAGGTACGAGGAGCCCAAGGAGCGCAACGGCACGTACACGGTGCACTACAACCACTACGACAGCTCCAACGGCAAGGTGGGCGGCGAGAAGCGGTCGTTCGAGGTGGACGCGATCGTGGGCGCGGACGGCGCCAACTCGCGCGTGGCCAAGGATATGGGCGCGGGCGACTACGAGTACGCCATCGCGTTCCAGGAGCGCGTTAAGATCCCCGACGACAAGATGCGCTACTACGAGGAGCGCGCCGAGATGTACGTCGGCGACGACGTCTCCCCCGACTTCTACGGCTGGGTGTTCCCCAAGTGCGACCACGTCGCCGTCGGCACCGGCACCGTCACCCACAAGGCCGACATCAAGAAGTTCCAGGCCGCCACCCGCCTCCGCGCCAAGGACAAGATCGAGGGCGGCAAGATCATCCGCGTCGAGGCTCACCCCATCCCCGAGCACCCCAGGCCCAAGAGGTAGGCACAAACTTTTCCTCCGTTTCTTGCAACAACGAATTTTTAGTTTTTACCCGATCAACTGGGGTCTCACTCATCGTGTTGGACCATCGTCAGGGTGTCGGGGCGTGTGACACTGGTCGGCGACGCGGCGGGGTACGTGACCAAGTGCTCCGGCGAGGGGATCTACTTCGCGGCCAAGAGCGGGCGGATGTGCGCGGAGGCGATCGTGGCCGGGTCGGCGAACGGGACGCGGCTGGTGGACGAGAGCGACCTGCGCAAGTACCTGGCGGAGTTCGACCGGCTCTACTGGCCGACGTACAAGGTGCTGGACATCCTGCAGAAGGTGTTCTACCGCTCCAACGCGGCGCGGGAGGCGTTCGTGGAGATGTGCGCCGACGACTACGTGCAGCGGATGACCTTCGACAGCTACCTCTACAAGCGCGTCGTGCCGGGCAACCCCATCGAGGACATCAAGCTCGCCGTCAACACCATCGGCAGCCTCGTCAGGGCCACCGCGCTGCGCCGGGAGATGGGGAAGCTCACCTTGTGATCACCGACACACCGGAAACGTCCCTGACATCCTGCTTGGGTTGCTCGAAGCTGCGGCGGATCGATCGGTATAGCAGAGATCCGCGGCCGATCGAACGGATTTGAGGCAGAGGAGATGAGAATAAAGAGGTAATGGCGTCGATCGAGAGGTCGTGTCTTGGTCGAACCTGTCCCATTTTCTTGTACGGTGATGTTCAGACTTCAGAACAGTTCGTCTGGATTGTTGAAGCACGCCAATATTCGATATGTGAATGAATGTAGTATAAACTAAGGTTTCAAGTTTTTTGTTCATGTTTGTTCTCGCGAACGAGAAGTAGAATGAAATGGGATAACAACAACCAGACACCACGTTGAATTTGGAGATATGTTGTGGGATATCCGGTGAAAACAGTGTACCGTGATTATGAATGTATTTTGATACTACATATGGTTGTTATTTAATGTGTCCTTTTTCTGTGTTGGAGCAACATCCACTTTAGCTCGGAAGAAATGCAACCCCGTTGCCACGTTTTTGTGGGAAGCCCTTGTTGGAGCCCGGCAATCGCGGAACGACCGTAAGTCGTTGCAGGCCTCTGGGCTAGGGTATGATTCTCAGCTGGTTAGGATTATATTTTGCAAATTCATGGTAAAAGGTGTGTGTCCAGTAAAACCAGGTACCATGGTCCATCTACTGCCAGGCTAGTAGTCCACGCTGAGAAGGCCTAGTGCGGCATCTAGCCCACTGGAGGAACTCGGAAATCACCCTGCGAGGCTCCGGTTTCGCGAGGATCCACCTTTCTTTAAGGCCTCGTTTGGTTCATCTTTCTTTAAGGCCTCGTTTGGTTAAGGGGGATTGGTGAGGTTTGGAGAGGGAGTGATTTCAGGGGATTGGGTGAATCCCTTTGTTCCACCCAATCCTCTCAAATCCCCGGGGTTTTGCTTCCACTAGTCCTCCGAGGAGGGTTTTGAAACACATGGATAGGAAGGGATTGAAGGGGAACGGAGGGGATTGGGCTAAGCAAACCGCTCCTACCAAATGGACGCGCGAGGATCTGTGGGTTTCTGGGCCCCCCGGGATTTTCCTCTCAAACCCTCCCCAATCCTCCTTAACCAAACGAGGCCTAAGGGGGACCCATGAGACGTCTGTCCATCAGCAGCAAGAGGAGGCTGCTTCCCGCAAGGCTGTGTGACTAAAGGGACCATTCAATATTGGAGACACAACGGTGTGCATTCCACATGGATGACATGCAGTTCCAGCAGAGGAAGCAAGGATGGGTCAGCGGACGTCGCAGGAGAATCTTTCCCCTTTGAGGATAAAAGGGTGGCAAGCAGTTGTCCCTCGGAAGGCGATTTCCAATGCTTATCCAATTGGTGCAAGGAGACTAATGTGACATCGGTCGCTAGGGCGGACGTCATCCAGGGCCGGCTCAACGATTTCGAAAGCCCCGGGGCGAACTTCATCAGTGGGCCCAACCAAGATTTTTTTCTTCGATCGATACACGAACAATTACATATATTATGAAGTCATATAGAGTAGTTATATTTCCTTAGAATCAAATATCTGATATTTTTCATGTCTTTGTTCAAACTCAAGTATCATAGAAGCTACAATGCACGAAAAGAATATAGAAATAGCATCCTAGCAAACCTCCATTAATCATGAGAAGCGAGACTTCCGTGCATTTGTTGATGCAAAATCATCTATGACAATGTCAAGATCAATGATGTCCAACATATTCCTCTCGATGCAGCACATGGCCAAACCATTCAATCTCTCTTGGGACATGGTTGACCTCAAATAATTTTTCAGTAATTTCAATTCTGAGAAACTCCGTTCAGCTGATGCAACAGTGACAGGTACGGTCAAGAGGATACGATAAGCAATTGAGACATTTGGATAACATTCCGCAGCTCTAACAAACTCAAATATCTGATCCGCTAACATGAGTGTGTGTGGCAATGTCATCTGCAATACTTTTAGTTCAGAAACAAAATCATCTAAATCAACATCCGCGGACTTACCATGAGTGAAAGTCTTGACAAAATTAGTGCAGCATCTTCTTAGATCATTATCACCCAATAGCTTCAATTCTTTTGAGTTGAACAAGAATCCAAATATACTCCCAAATGACTTCAGTTCCTCAAATCTATTAGTCAAGGAAGCAATTGCAACATCAATCATCACCAGAAAATATTTAACTCTAAATGATTCCACCTCATTTGCTTGCTCTTCTTGATTCTGGTCATTTTCTTCATTGCCAATAATTTCATCGAATTGTCTTTTTCTGGTAATACGCCGCTTTACAGGAAATGAAGGTTGTACACCCATGTCGATTGCAATAGATCTCGCAATATCCAAGCTAGTAGCAAAGCCTTCATTTCTGTACTTCTCAAAATAAGAGATGGCACCTTCAATCTGTTTAAGAGTAACATCAATACACACGAATTTAGACTGCAATTTCTTACTCACCATGTTTACAGTAAATAAAACATCATGCCAGATGACCATGCCAAGTATAAATTCAAGTTTCTCAAGTGCACTAGCCAAAGATTTTGCGTCGCTCTTAGTCTTGGCGTCATCAGTAGAAGTTCTCTTCATTGTTCCAATAAAGCTTTCCTTAACTCAGGTGCTTGATATCTGATAGCATGAACACTCTTTATTCGACTCTCCCATCGAGTGTTACACAAAGACTTAACTGTCATTTTCGAAACATGATCAAGCAATAGCTGCCATCGTTTAGTAGAGCTTGAAAACAATATGTAAATTCTTTGCACAACACCAAAGAAAGTTATAGCTTTACCACAAGATTTTGCCATATCACTAAGAGTAAGATTCAGGCTGTGACAAGCACACAACATGTACAATGCTCTTGGATTAGTTGCAAGCAATCTGCTCTGTACCCCTTGGTTTTTTCCCTTCATGTTTGAACCATTGTCATACCCTTGTCCACGTACATCTTGAACATTCAAACCAACAGATTCAAGTGAATCCATTAACACATTATAAATTCCAAGTCCCGATGTATCATCCACCTTCAAGAACTCTAGAAGAAACTCCTCTATTTTTGTACTGCTACTTGACATGTTGACACATCTCACAATTAGAGTCATTTGTTCTTGATGGCTCACATCAAGGGTACAGTCTAAAAGGACAGAGAAATACCTTGCATCCTTAATTATCCTCAAGATATAATCTTTAACACTGCGAGCAAGATGGGAAATTAACTCATTCTGTATATTATGGCCAAGATAATGATGATGGATTTCATTATTCTGAATGCGCCGAAGATGCTCTTGCATTACAGGATCAAATTCTGCCATCATTTCAATTACTCCCAAAAAGTTCCCATTGTTATCTTGATATAATTTCTCATTTGCTCCTCGAAAAGACAAATTATGTTTAGCAAGAAATTTCACAGCAACAACAATTCTAATTAAAACTTGTCTCCATCGCTGCTTCTCCCTTCCAATCTCTTCTTGCAAAACTTTATCAATTGTTTCCTTCTTACTTAGCCTCAACCGCACCTCATTCCAAGTATTCATGTTAGTGATATGCTCAACACCGTTCTCATGTAATTTGAGCTTCTCACTAAGATGTTTCCAATCCATTAATCCCTCAGATGCTAGCAAACTTTTGCTGTTTTCAGATTTGAACAATTTGCAGCAAAAACAATAAACTTTATTCACATGTTTAGAGTACACTAACCACCTGCGGTCACTGGCCTCACCATTCCTTAGTTGTCTTGAGTAGTAAGCATATGAAAAATGCCTCCCTTTCTTATCCACATGAAACACAAGATTGTACTCCCTTGTAGGTCCTTTTTCAATGAGAATGTCTCTTGATTTATTGTCAAGAATATTCCAAGTTCTAGGATCATAAATATCAAAAGAAGAACCCTACTCATCTATGTTTCCATGATCACTAAAATTTCCGGTGTTCTCATCGGTATCAACATTGGCATCATTTTCCTCAACTGCATTCTCAGTCTGATCAGGTTTTTCTTCAGCATTGGTGATATATAATTGTCCAGAATTAGTAGCAGTATCAGTCCTCAACAAGAATTTATTCATAGACCCCTTTAGAGATTGAGTCAACTTGTCTACTCGTTTCTTGTTATTTCTTTTCGGATGACCAGATAGGTGTTTTTAGGCAACATGATTACACTACGAATGGATGCAGCTACAAGTGATCAGTGATGTAAAGAAAGAATCAGTCACCGGATTAAGATTTTAGACTAAGAACATATAACACAAGAAAATAGAGTTTAGAGACAGATTTTTGATCTGAATTCTGAAATTACCTATCCTGCCTGCTGATCTTGATTGTCTTTTCCTGCCTGAGATTTCTTGCCGAGATGGACACAGCGTCGGGCGGGGCAGGGATAACAGGGACGAGACCAGGGCCCTGGACGAGACGGCGACTGCACGAGTAGATCAGGAGGGTGATGGGCGAGTGGATCAGTCGATCAGGAGGGCGACGGGCGAGACGCAGGAGACTGCACGGTTGCAACTTGCACGAAGGGCGAGTGGATCAGGAGACGAGCGGAGGCTGCGGAGCGATCGCTAATAAGGAACCAAAATACGATTCCTTGACGGATCAGGAGACAAGAGATCAAGGCCTGTGAGCGATCCCTGCCTTTGCTAGTTCCCAAGGCGTGCGTTCCCAAGGCCTGCGAGCGATCAAGGCTTGCGCGCGATCCCTGCCTTCCTGGGCAGCTGGGCTGGCTCCTGGTTGTATGTATGGGCCTTTATACCTGCTTTATACATACGTATTCTCTATAAAATATGGGCCCCTATTTCGGCCGGGCCCCGGGCCGTCGCCCCTGCTGCCCTGGGCCAGAGCCGGCCCTGACGTCATCGGCGAGCCCACAAGCGCGTCATGGACGACGCCTTTGACAGTGCGAAGATCACCTTTGTCAGGAAGGCTTGCTGGCTTGTCCCTCTTCGGATTGCCGCTCTGTGGTCGTCCTTTTCCCGCCCATATTTTCGGAAGAGAGGCCCATGGCAAGGATAAGAGGGACAGTCACCAACCGTAGAGAGGGACGAATGATTGAGCTCCCCCCTCCCGAAGAGATCTTCTTCTTCCTTGTAGTTTGTAACACTTATGGAACACAATAGATAAGAACACACAAAAGAGGAGTAGGATTTTACACCGCAAGGTGACCCGAACCTGGTTAAACTCTGGTGTCCCCGTGTGTGTTGTACGTGCGTGTCTCGGTCATAGTCAAGGCGAGGTTGTAGACGCATCTAGCTCCCCTGTGTTCGAATTGGGTTCTTGAGAGGTTTTCCCATAGGACCCAAACCAATCTTCGACATTTGGCGCACCAAGTAGGGGAGTTGCGTGTGCATCTTCATCCTCTGCTTTGCTCTCCGTCGACATGACCGAGGTGCGACGCGAGAGTTATGCGCGCCGGGCTAAGAGGGTACACACCAAGCCCACCGTCGATGTCGGTCGAAGCGGGCGCGCTCCCGCCGCCATCGAGCCCGCGGCTAGGGAGGTGCAGGCCTCCTCCTCCCCCCACATCCGTGTAGCCGCCTCCGCCACGTGCGTGCAACACTACGAAGTCCTCCCACGGCCGAAGTGACCCACCGGCTCCACAAGCTGCACTTCTCATGGCGCATGAGTTACTTCGCTACAACCCCACCGTGGCCGGCTAGGATGCATAGCTCGCGTGCATCACCGAGCTGGTCAACACCGCTGGAGACGCTTCGACTCTCTGCCACTCCATGCCTCCTCCGCCACTGTGTGGCGCAGTGGCAGGGCATGGTATGCATCATCCTCCACCACCGCACGACAATGATGATGGTCGGTGCCCCGGTGCGCGTGCACTGGTGCCGACCCCCGGAGCGTCATCACCACCCCATGATGATCCCAGCTCCAGGATAGTCCAACGCATGGAGCCCGACACACACGTTCTTCTCGAGAGACGTCGCGAACGCCAGGACCGCATCCTCCAAGATGTCGCGGTCGTAGGCTGCTAGAATCGCGTCGCCCTTGCCTGTGGCATTCCCTGTGGCAGCGGTTCATGCAATTCCTTCACCCGTGAGCTGCGCCGCGTGGTGTGGCCCACATCGTTCAAGCGAGAACTGCCTCCATGCTACGATGGCACCCCCAACCCCACGAAGTTCCTGCAGCTCTACGCCATCGACATCCAAGTTGTCGACTCAATGACAAGGTCATGGTGAGCTGGTTTCCCATGGCTCTCAAGGATGTGACGCGCTCATGGCTGAAGAACCTTCCTGAAGGCCCCATCTCTTCATGGCACGAGTTGTGCGCACAGTTTGTCTCCAACTTAAAGGGCACGTACGCGCACCGCCTCACCCCCAACAACTTGCATGTCGTGCGGTAGCAACCGGGCGAAACCCTTTGCAAGTACATCCCATGCTTCAGTCACGTGCGCAACAAGATCCTACGTGCATCAGATGCTGCCATCATTTCTTCATTCTCCACGGGTGTCACGGACATCAAGACGCACGAGATGCTCGCCATCAACGACGAGCTCGACACCATGGCCATGTTGTTCGACCTCGCTGACAAGTGTGTCAAGGCTGAAGAGGGCTACCTCTTTTCCCACAACGACATAGACGTTGTCACCAACACCGCCATGGATAAGAGCAAGGATGTCAAGAGCAAAGGCCCCACCGTGCTTGAGGCAGAGCCTGAGTAGAAGCGCAAGCATGAATGCAAGAAAGCACCCAAGAAGCCTTTCTGCGCCCACCAGAGCATGAAATCCCACAACACCGAGGACTGCCACGAGCTCAGGCTGCTTCATGAGCAGGGGCAGAACCTCTGGCCCAGTCATGGCACAGGCCGCAGCAGTGGCAACCGCTAGGGAGACCGCAACAATAACAACGACAATGATGTCAGCAACAACCGCCAAGGATGGCAGGACCAGCCACGCCGTGCCAACCCTCGAGCCAGCGGCCTTCCTTCACGACCCGTCACCAACACTGACAACCTGTCCGATGAGGACGTTGGGGACTACCAGGAGCCCCGTAGGATAGCGTGCATCCTTGGCGGATCCGAGGCTTCCTCCTTCAACCGCCACCTCAACCACTTCTCCCACAAGGTGAATACGGCCCTACCGGGCTCTGAGGCCTCGATGCCCCTCAAGTGGTCTTAGTGTGCAATCACCTTCGACTCCATGGACCACCCCAAGTCCACGAGGGTTGTTGGCACTATCCCCATGATGTGCACTCCCACCATAAAAAACGCATGCGTCACCAAGTGTAACGCCCAAGATGCGATCCTATCCTTAATTTGGCACGAGGGCCTCGTCAGGGATAGAAGTGCATCTCGTCGTTTCGCAAGAATGGATATTGTTACAAGTACATGTACTGAAGAGAATAGTATATGGAATTGGCTTACACTCGCCACATGCTACATCAGAGTCACATCAGTACAATACATAAATACCATGAAGAAGAGCAGGGTCCGACTACGGACGAAAACAAACAAGAAAAGAAAAACGACGTCCATCCTTGCTATCCCAGGATGCCGGCCTGGAACCCATCCTAGATCGATGATGAAGAAGAAGAAGCAACTCCAAATGAACAATTAACGTGCTCGCGTCAAGTAATCTTTACCTCTACCTGCAACTGGTGTTGTAGTAATCTGTGAGGCACATGGGACTCAGCAATCTCATTTCCAAAGGTATCAAGACTAGCAAAGCTTAATGGGTGACGTATGGTTAAGTGGTGAGGCTGCAGCAAGGGACTAAGCAATATATGAGGTGGCTAACTTACGAGTACAAGAATAAGAGGGGGTGATCTACGCATAGCGGACGTGAACTATTGATGATCGAATGAATGTTCCTGAACACCTACTTATGTCAAACATAACCCCACCGCGTCCTCGATCGGAGAAGGAGCTCGCGAAAGAGACAGTCACGGTTATGCACTCAGTTGGCATATTTTAATTAAGTTAACTTCAAGTTGTCTAGAACCAGTGTTAAACAAAGTTTCCACGTTGCCACATAACCGCGGGCACGATTTTCCGAAAGATTTAACCCTGCAGGGGTGCTCCAACTAATCCATCACAAATTACCACAAGCCGCATAGAAATCCTCGATCGCGAAGCTCGCGACCTCGTCGGACTCCTTAGTGGAAAACCTCAACTCTAAGATTACCCAAAGCATCACCGGAATCCTGATGCACAAGATATCTCATCAAAGGTAAAACTAATCCAGCAAGGCCACCCGACGTGTTGACGATCCTGATAGGAGCCGCGTATCTCGTTCTCAGGACAGACGGATAAGCGAAGCGTACGGTGGCCTGATAGTCATCTTCCGAGTTGCCCCGGGTTAGCCCCGCACGGTGCTCTGTTTTGGACTAGCACCATCAGCACTGGCCCTCCCTGTATTATGTAGAATTACTCCTCGGGTTCATGACGCCCTATGCTTTTCAGTATTAACAGAACTATTATGTTGGGCAAATGTAGAACCAATGTTGGGCCTTGCCAGGCCAACTTTAATCTAAAACGAATTATCAAGGGGGTACCCATAACAACCCCGATCGTGTTAGGAGTACTCAAATATGGAACATAACACCGGTAGCCGAAACTAAGGGGGCAAAGGTGGAACAAAACACTAGGCTAGAAAGGCCGAGCCTTCCACCTTTTACCAAGTATATAGGTGCATTAAATTAAATAGCATTTAAAAGGGTGCTATAACAATGAACCCATGTTATCACATGGAAGCAACTACACCTTCAACTAGCAACGCTAGCACAAGGTTAATCAAGTGGTAACATAGCCAATCAGTGGTTTGCTAGGTTGTGAACAGGTTGAAGGTTTTCATGGCAATGTTGGGAGGCTGATATTTAACATGTGGTAGGCAACGAGACATAGCGACAGAAACGATAATACTAGCATGGCAATGATAGTAATGGTATCTGGGGAAATGATCATCTTGCCTGAGATCCCGCTTGGAAGAAGAATGACTCCTCGAAGCAGACGAACCGATGTAGTCGAACGGGTCCTCACATTCCGACACGCTTGCGGAACTCTATCGAGACGGAACAAACCGGAAACAAGCATCAACACAGATATTAACCACGACACATGCACGACATGATGCACAACCTAATATGATGCATGATCAATTTAAATATGCAAGGCATGGCATGGCAATTCACAACAACCAAACACTACACATTAAGTGAAGCTCAATATGCAACGAGTTGCATATTGACGGAACTTCACGTTTAATTATTTAGTTCAGTCATGTTTATTTGCACGGCAATATTAAATATTGTTAAACATGGCAAGGGGTGAAGCACAAATAATCTACCTATCTAGACATTTTAAATGAGGCCGGATATGACATATAGCATCTCCGAAATGACCCCATGTGTTAAATTCTAAATCTGTCCAGATCTGTTCTAATCATATTTGATGTTTGTTAAACGACAAAACAAAGTGGTTTACGTGATTCTACTCGTCTTTCTAGTCCAATTAGATATATGGCTCAACTCCAACGGAGCTACGGTTAAATAACTATGACCTAAATCGTTTCAATTGCGTCGACACGCGAACCGATGCAAACAGCAAGCTAAACAGTTTTAAATATGCATGAGAGTTGGAAATATTAATCTATGCAAAATTCTAGTCAAGTTTCATATATAAATTATTCTGATCCGATGCACGGTTTGAAATCTACGGGGGTTTGAGAAATATGCAATTTCCTGAAATTGGAATAAATCGCTTGACGGGAAAAAAACAACCACGGGCCTAATCTACTGCTATTGGGCCGAAACTAAATGGTGCACAACAACTAATATACGCCGGGGCGGGCAATAGCACATGGGCTCGGGCGACTGCTCACCTTGGGCCAAAAAGGCTGGTCTGGCTGTGCAAAAAAATAATATAGGGGATTCTTGGATTCGAACCCCAAACCCCTTGGATGCAAACCAGAGGCGTTAGCCACTGGGCTACAGAGGTGTTTACATACAAAAAAGGAGCTCTATTTTAAGTGAACCAATGTAAAAACAATCCTCGAGTGAAGAAAAAAATGCTTGAAATATAATACACCCGTGGAGACTTGAACACACGATCTCCTACCTGATTACAACAGCGCTAGCCAACTCGGCTATCCATGTGCAAGTTATATAAGTGCACGGGAGTGCTACAAATACTAAGTAGGCGGCGAGTTTTCTTCTCCACGAACATGCAGGACAAGGAGAGAAGCGGACATGGCAGATCTGGCAGCTCCATACCTGTAGCTCCGGTGGCCGGACCCAGCGCGGCCTGCGGCTACCGTAGAGAGGCGATGGCGGGGGTGTGGGGGCGCGGGCGTCTGATGTCTACTACGCAACCTTCTCCTTGTAGACGTTGTTGGGCCTCCAAGTGCAGAGGGTTGTAGGACAGTAGCAATTTTCTCTCAAGTGGGTGACCTAAGGTTTATCAATCCGCGGGAGGCGTAGGATGAAGATGGTCTCTCTCAAGCAACCCTGCAACCAAATAACAAAGAGTCTCTTGTGTCCCCAACACACCTAATACAATGGTAAGTTGTATAGGTGCACTAGTTTGGCAAAGAGATGGTGAAACAAGTGCAATATGGATGGTAGATATAGGTTTTTGTAATCTGAAATTACAAAAACAGCAAGGTAACAAATGGTAAAAGTGAGCACGAACGGTATTGCAATGCGTGGAAACAAGGCCTAGGGTTCATACTTTCACTAGTGAAGTTCTCTCAACAATGATAACATAATTGGATCATATAACTAGCCCTCAACATGCAACAAAGAGTCACTCCAAAGTCACTAATAGCGGGGAACAAACGAAGAGATTACTGTCGGGTACGAAACCACCACAAAGTTAATTTTTCTGATCGATCTATTCAAGAGTCCGTAGTAAAATAACATGAAGCTATTCTTTCCGTTCGATCCATCATAGAGTTCGTACTAGAATAACACCTTAAGATACATATCAACCAAGACCCTAATGTCACCTAGATACTCCATTGTCACCTCAAGTATCCGTGGGCATGATTATACGATATGCATCACATAATCTCAGAATCATCTATTCAACCAACACATAGAACTTCAAAGAGTGCCCCAAAAGTTTCTACCGGAGAGTCAAAACGTGTGCCAACCCCTATGCATAGGTTTCCAATGTCACGAACCCGCAAGTTGATCACCAAAACATACATCGAGTACTCACATGAATCAAACGTGTGCCAACCCATATGCATAGGTTCGAAATGTCACAAACCCGCAAGTTGATCACAGCAGATAGACATGTGCAAGACATACATCAAGTGTTCTCAAAGAGTCAATCCGATAAGATAACTCCAAAGGGGAAACACAATTCATTACAAGAGGGAGAGGAGGAAGAACATCATAAGATCCAACTATAGTAGCAAAGCCCATGGTACATCGAGATCAAGACATCTCAAGAACACGAGAGAGAGAGAGATCAAACACATAGCTACTGGTACATACCCGCAGCCCCGAGGGAGAACTACTCCCTCCTCGTCATGGAGATCGCCGGGATGATGAAGATGGCCACCGGAGATGGATTCCCCCTCCGACAGGGTGCCAGAACAGGCTCCAGATTCGTTTTTGGTGGCTACAGAGGCTTGTGGCAGGGGAACTCCCGATCTAGGTTTCTTTCTGGAGGTTTCTGAATTTATGGGAATTTATTGCAGTGGAATTACGTCGGTTGGGCCCACGAGGAGGTCACAAGCCTGCCCTGCGCCACCTAGGGGGTGGTGACATCGTCAGGGCTTGTGACTCCCTCGTGGCTCTTTTGGCCTTCTTCTAAAGCTTCGGGGGTCTCTTTTGGTCCCAAAAAAATCATCGTAAAGTTTCATTCCATTTGGACTCTGTCTGAAAATGGGCCAAAAACACGGAAAAAACAGAAATTGGCACTTGGCACTGAGTTAATAGGTTAGTCCCAAAAAAGATATAAAATAGCATATTCATGCATATAAAACATCCAAAGTTGACAAGATAATAGCATGGAACCAACAAAAATTGTAGATACGTTGGAGACGTATCAAGCATCCCCAAGCTTAACTCCTGCTCGTCCTCGAGTAGGGAAGTGATAAAGAGTGAATTTTTGATGTTGCATGCTACCTAGCATAGTTGTCCTTTGTAACTTCTCTCACGTGACATGAATGTTCAGATCCATTAGATTCAAAACAATAGTTTGCTATTGACGTGGAGACAATAATACTTCAAGCAAACTAGCAAGGTAATCATGAAATTTCAAAATAACAAGGCCAAAAAGAAAGTTATCCCTACAAAATCATATAGTCTGTCTATGCTCTATCATCCTTGCACAACGAATTGAAATCATGCACAACCCCGGTATTGGCCAAGTAATTGTTTTCACACCTTTACTTTCTCAAACTTTTTCAACTCTCACGCAATACATGAGCGTGAGCCATGGTTATAGCACTATAGGTGGAATGGAGTGGTGGAGGTTGTGAGACAAAAAATGAGAAGATGGTCACATTGACTAGGCATATCAATGGGCTATGGAGATGCTCATCAATAGATATCAATGTGAATGAGTAGGGATTTCCATACAAATGATGCACTAGAGCTAGGAGTATGTGAAAGCTCTTAAAGAAAAGTAGTGGGTGTGCATCCAACTTGCTTGCTCATGAAGACCTAAGGCAATTTTGAGGAAGCCCATCATAGGAATATACAAGCCAAGTTATATAATGAAAATTTCCCACTAGCTATATGGTGGTGATAAAACGAGAGACTCTCAATCATGAAGATCATGGTGCTTAATATGCACAAGTGTGGAAAAGTGGTAGCATTGTCCCTTCTCTCTTTTTCTCTTATTTTTTTTGGTGGGCTCTTTGGCCTCTTCTTTATATATATATATATATATATATATTTTTTTTTTTTGGTGGGCAACTTTGGCCTCTTTTATTTCCTCACATGGGACAATGCTCCATCAATGATGATCATCACACTTATAACTCAAAACTTAGAGCAATGATGACTCTATATGAAATGCCTTCCGTAGTGTACCGTGACAATTATCTAGCATGGCATAGACATTAATGGAAACATCATGCTAGCTATCTTACGATCATGCAATGGCAATGTAGACGTGGTGGCACATGTCATGGTGGTAGTTGCATGGCAATATATCTTGGAATGACTTTGAAAAAGCCATAGTAGGTAGGTATGGTGGCTGTTTTGAGGGAGGCTAATGGTGGGTTTTGTGCACCGGCGAAAGTTGCACGGCACCAAGAAGATAGTGATGGTGGTAGGTGAAAGTGCATATAAACCATGGACTCAACATTAGTCATGAAGAACTCATATACTTGTTGAAAAGTTTTATTAGTAATCGAAACAAAGCATTCAACGCATACTCCTAGGGGAAGGGTTGGTAGGTATAAACCATCGCGCGATCCCGACCGACACACAAAGGATGACAATCAATAGACTAATCATGCTCAGACTTCATCACATAGCGGTTCACCATACGTGCATGCTACGGGAATCACTAACTTCAACACAAGTATTTGTAGATCCACAACACCATACTAATATAACTTCAATATTACCAAAACCACAACTCAAAACTAATTGAGATGAATCAAACTTCTCTAACTATTCAATGTATATGAAGGTGGAAGTTTTCGTATCCCTTTGGATAACTACCCCTTTTAAGACTACTTTCAAAGCATATATCAACTACCAAGCCACGCACCGCTGCGCTCTAAAAGATATAAGTGAAGCACATAGAACAAAAGTATCTAGCTCAAAAGATATAAGTGAAGCCCACATGAGCTGAATTGTCTACCAAAGGATATAAGTGAAGCTCGACAAAATCATGGTGAGTGCATGTATCTATCTCTCTAGGTGTGCAGCAAGGATGATTGTGACACAACAAAAAATAAAAGACTCCTACGATACAAAACGCTCCAAGAAAAACACATATCATGTGGTGAATAAAAATATAGCCCCAAGTAACGTTACCGATGGATCGAAGACGAAAGAGGGGATGCCTTCCCGGGGCATCCCCAAGCTTAGGCTTTTACGACATCCTTGAATCTCTTGGGGTGCCTTGGGCATCCCCAAGCTTGAGCTCTTTCCACTCTTTATCTCTTTGTCCATAAGAACTTCACCCAAAACTTGAAAACTTCACAACACGAAACTTAAACAGAAACTCGTGATAACATTACTATAAGAATGCAAATCACCACTTCCTTAGGTACTGTAGAAAACTTAAATTCTACTTATGTTGGTGTTGGGTTTCTGTATTTTCACTTTTCCATGGCTAGTACCCTCCGATACTATCCATAGTTTCATCAAAATAAGCAACCAACTCAACAAAAACAGAATCTGTTAACAGCAGACCAGTCTGTAGCAATCTGTATACTTAGTATACTTCTGGTACTCCAAAATATCTGTAAACTTACGACAGTCTGAATAAATTGCATAGAAATCAGCAGCAAAAATAATAAACTCAAAAGCTCTTAAGAATAAAAAATTAAAATTCTTTTCGTGAGCAGAAAGTTTCTATCTTTTTCCAGCATGAACAAACAATCATCACCAAGACTAATCATAACGGTTTTGCTTGGCACAAATACAAAAAGAAACACAAAAGACACAATCATAACAGAATTATGATGGTGTGGAGAAAACAAAACAGGAAGCAAAAAGCAAATAAAAATTTATTCATTGGGTTGCCTCCCAACAAGCGCTATCGTTAAACGCCCTTAGCTAGGCATTGATTTCAGTGATGCTCACATAAAAGGTAAGGATTGAAACACACCGAGAGCATCATGGAGCAAATGGCTAGCATATTTAAGTCTAACCCACTTCCTATGCATAGGGATTTTGTGATCAAACAATTTATTGGAGCAAGAATCAACTAGCATAGGAAGGCAAAACAAGCATAGCTTCAATAATTTCAACATATGGAGAGGAAGCTTGATACTATCGCAATAAGTAGAAGCATATGATCCTCTCTCATATTAATTTTCAGTAGCATCATGAATGAATTCAAAAATATAACCAGCACCTAAAGCATTCTTTTCATGATCTACAAGCATAGAAATTTTACTACTCTCCACATAAGGAAATCTATTCTCAAGAATAGTGGTGGGAGTATCGTAAAAGACTTGAGCACTACAAATTGTGTCCACAATGAAAAAGAAAGGTTTAGCAAAGTGGTTCTAGAGAGTATGACAAGTTTTATCATCCCTCTTCTTTAAAGCACAAGTATCCTCACAATAATCATCATAGATAGGGGGCATGCTTTCATCAAAATGATTTTGATCATTCAAAGTGGAAGAACTAAAAAGATCATCATTATCAAATATAGCATCCCCAAGCTTGTGGCTTTGCATATCATTAGCATCATGGGTATTCAAAGAATTCATGCTAAGAACATTGCAATCATGCTCATCATTCACATATTCTATGCCAAGCATTCTATGTAATTCTTCTTTCAGCACTTGAGCACAATTTTCCTTCCCATCATACTCACGAAAGACATTGAAAAGATGGAGCATATGAGGCATCCTCAATTCCATTTTTTGTAGTTTTCTAGCGAAAGAAGAAGAAACAAAAAGATTCGATTGCAAGATCTAAATATATACCTTCAAGCGCTAACTTCCCCGGCAACGGCGCCAGAAAAGAGCTTGATGTCTACTACGCAACCTTCTCCTTGTAGACGTTGTTGGGCCTCGAAGTGCAGAGGGTTGTAGGAAAGTAGCAATTTTCCCTCAAGTGGGTGACCTAAGGTTTATCAATCCGCAGGAGGCGTAGGATGAAGATGGTCTCTCTCAAGCAACCCTGCAACCAAATAACAAAGAGTCTCTTGTGTCCCCAACACACCTAATACAATGGTAAGTTGTATAGGTGCACTAGTTCGGCGAAGAGATGGTGAAACAAGTGCAATATGGATGGTAGATATAGGTTTTTGTAATCTGAAATTACAAAAACAGCAAGGTAACAAATGGTAAAAGTGAGCACGAACGGTATTGCAATGCGTGGAAACAAGGCCTAGGGTTCATACTTTCACTAGTGAAGTTCTCTCAACAATGATAACATAATTGGATCATATAACTAGCCCTCAACATGCAACAAAGAGTCACTCGAAAGTCACTAATAGCTGGGAACAAACGAAGAGATTATTGTCGGGTACGAAACCACCACAAAGTTATTCTTTCTGATCAATCTATTCAAGAGTCCGTAGTAAAATAACACGAAGCTATTCTTTCTGTTCAATCCATCATAGAGTTCGTACTAGAATAACACCTTAAGATACGTATCAACCAAGACCCTAATGTCACCTAGATACTCCATTGTCACCTCAAGTATCCGTGGGCATGATTATACGATATGCATCACATAATCTCAGAATAATCTATTCAACCAACACATAGAACTTCAAAGAGTGCCCCAAAGTTTCTACCGGAGAGTCAAAACGTGTGCCAACCCCTATGCATAGGTTCCCAATGTCACGAACCCGCAAGTTGATCACCAAAACATACATCGAGTACTCACATGCATCAAACGTGTGCCAACCCATATGCATAGGTTCCAAATGTCACAAACCCGCAAGTTGATCACAACAGATAGACACGTGCAAGACATACATCAAGTGTTCTCAAAGACTCAATCCGATAAGATAACTCCAAAGGGGAAACTCAATTCATTACAATAGGGAGAGGGGGAAGAACATCATAAGATCCAACTATAGTAGCAAAGCCCATGGTACATCGATATCAAGACATCTCAAGAGCACGAGAGAGAGAGATCAAACACATAGCTACTGGTACATACCCTCAGCCCCGAGGGAGAACTACTCCCTCCTCGTCATGGAGATCGTCGGGATGATGAAGATGGCCACCAGAGATGGATTCCCCCTCCGGCAAGGTGCCAGGCCGGGCTCCTGATTGGTTTTTGGTGGCTACAGAGGCTTGCGGCGGCGGAACTCCCGATCTAGGTTTCTTTCTGGAGGTTTCTGAATTTATAGGAATTTATGCGGTGGAATTACGTCAGTTGGGCCCACCAGGAGGTCACAAGCCTGCCCTACGCCACCTAGGGGGGTGGTGGCGGTGTCAGGGCTTGTGACTCCCTCGTGGCTCTTCTGGCCTTCTTCTAAAGCTTCGGGGTCTCTTTTGGTCCAAAAAAAATCATCGTAAAGTTTTATTCCATTTGGACTCCGTCTGAAAATGGGCAAAAAACACGGAAAAAACAGAAACTGGCACTTGGCACTGAGTTAATAGGTTAGTCCCAAAAAATATATAAAATAGCATATTCATGCATATAAAACATCCAAAGTTGACAAGATAATAGCATGGAGCCATAAAAAATTATAGATACGACGGAGACGTATCAGCGTCCCCTTCCTTTGCCTGATGCCGAGGATGGATCGATGTGGTCAACTCGAGCTCATGCGTGTCAACCGCAGTGAAGCTGCATGGGAACGGCGGCGCTATGGGACTCCGGCGTTCGTCCAGGACGAGGGGGAACGTGTTCCGGGCATGGGAATCCATTCCCGATGACGGCGGATCCCACAGGGTGGTAGGACTGCAGCGACTTCGTTCTGTTCCTCACAGGGAGAAACAACAGAGAGGACAAGATTAGAGGAGGAATGAGAGGAAAAGAAGGGAGGAGCGCAAGGCAGAGGGGTCGGCCTGGCTCTGGCGGGCTGCTCGCCGACTGGGTCTGGTGGTCGCCGGCACGGGCGACTTCTTTGTTCCCTCGATCCAGATCGAGACCGGGGAGACTACGGGAGCAGGAGAGCTGCGGGGCTGCGAGAGGCGTCCTGGGCCGTCAGATTTCGATCTGGACGGTCTAGATCAAAGGGGAAGGCATGGCTATGGCTGGTGGAGTCTGAAAACGAGGGAGGCTACGGGGAGGATCCCGAGGGAGATGTTGGCTGGCGGCGGCTGCGGGACAAGACCTAGAAGTTAGGGTTCTGTCCCTAATTAGGTAGGGTGGTGTATAAATATGGAAGTGGGCTAGGTTAGGGGTTTTTGCACCGGTTTCGCGCCGTCGAATCTTGATCGGACGGTCCGAAACAGAGGGGTAGGCTAGGTGGGTGGTGTTGGGCCGTGCATAATAGGTTGGGATAGGGGGAGGGGAAGATTTGCGGACCGGCATAATATTTTAAACACCAAAAAAACGTCCGACGATAAACCGATGACGGTGCCGCTACGGTTGACCGTTCGGGTATCAAACGGACTCCGATTGCGACGAAATTTGGTAGGCGGCCTACCTACACTATATTAAGACCGCACACCAAGTTTCAACTCAATCCGGGTATATTTTATAGGCACTTATAAAAACAATTATTTTAATGATGCCACGGGCGTGGGCGTGTGTGGTTGGTCTCAAAACGGTCAACGACGAACACGGAGAGAACCAGTAACTAATAACGGATGCAAGTTTTGGAAACGAGCGGCAACGGGGTGCCCATGCAATGCTGATGATGCGAATGATGCGATGATTAGTGCATCAAAACAAACGAACCACACAACGAGAACCGAATAAAAGGGGAATCTTCTGGAGCGTCGGTCTCGGGCTGTCACACCAAGACAATCATCGACGGAGGCGCTGACCTCATGTGCTGTCCATCGACACCTTCGAGTAGCTTCAGGTGCCTTATGAGCGCTATACCCACGAGGCCCTTCTCGGGCGTGGCAGATGGATCCACCCTGCTCCTGGGGCAGGTGCGACTCCTAGTCACCTTCGGCTCCTCCACGGAATATCACACATAGTTCATCGACTTTGATGTAGCGCACATGGGCTTGCCCTACAACGCCATCTTGGGATACCCACTGCTCACCAAGTTTAAGGCAGTGACCCATTGCACCTACAACATCGTCAAGATGCAAGTCTACAGCGGTACAACCACCGTTTGGTGCGACGAGAAGGAGTCTGTGTGCTCCATCGAGCACGTGTACAAGGCCGTCGCCACTGCCTACTCCGCTGACGAGGAAGACCTCGAGCGCCCCGGGGCCGCACCCTCGAAGAAGAAGCCACTCTTCTCTCAGGATCATGCCAAGACGTAGAATGTGTCGCTGGACGGCAATGGCTTCAAGCCCACCGTTACCAACGACATCGACCTCTCCCCCAAATAGGAAGGCAAATGCTGATATGTTCGCCTAGACACCATCAGACATGCCCGATGTACCGAGGGAGGTGATTGATCACCATCTAGCTGTGTGTCCCAACGCACGACACGTCACCAGGAGCGAGCGAAGCAAGAGTTCACTATACACGATACAAGGAAGCTCCAGAAAGCGGATTTCATCCACGAGGTGACCCACCCCGACTGGTTTGCCAACCCCGTCATAGTCCAGAAGCATAGTGGAGAGGGCGAATGTGCATCGACTTCATCGACCTCAACAAGGCCTGCCCCAAGGACGATTTCTCATTGTCCCGCATCGGTCGAATAGTGGATTCTACCACTGGGTGCGATCTACTATTATTCCTAGATGCTTTCTTAGGCTATCATCAAATCAAGATGGTGAAGTGAGATGAAGAAAATACGGCCTTACTCACCCCATGTGGAGTGTACTCCTATGTATGCCTGTCCTTAGGCCTGAAGAGTGGGGGATCCACCTGTTGGAAATATGCCCTAGAGGCAATGATAAATAGTTATTATTATATTTCCTGTTTAAAGATAATCGTTTATTATCCATGCTATAATTGTATTGAATGAAAACATAGATGCATGTGTGGATACATAGAAAAAACAATGTCCCTAGCAAGCCTCTAGTTGGCTAGCCAGTTGATCAATGATAGTCAAGGTTTTCTGGCTATATGCAAGTGTTGTCACTTGATAATTGGATCACATCATTAGGAGAATCACGTGATGGACTAGACCCAAGCTATGAACGTAGCATATTGATCATGTCATTTTATTGCTATTGTTTTCCGCGTGTCAAGTATTTATTCCTATGACCAAGAGATCATATAATTCACTGGCACCGGAGGAATACCTTGTGTGCATCAAATGTCACAACGTAACTGGGTGACTATAAAGGTGTTCTACAGGTATCTCCGAAGGTGTCCGTTGAGTTAGTATGGATCAAGACTCGGATTTGTCACTTCGTGTGACGGAGAGGTATCTCGGGGCCCACTCGGTAATACAACATCACACACAAGCCTTGCAAGCAATGTGACTAAGTGTAAGTCACGGGATATTGTATTACGGAACGAGTAAAGAGACTTACCGGTAACGAGATTGAAATAGGTATGCGGATACCGACGATTGAGTCTCGGGCAAGTAACATACCAAAGGACAAAGGGAATGACATACGGGATTATATGAATCCTTAACACTGAGGTTTAACCGATAAGATCTTCGGAGAATATGTAGGGTCCAATATGGGCATCCAGGTCCCGCTATTGGATATTGATCGAGGAGTGCCTCGGGTCATGTCTACATAGTTCTCGAACCCGCAGGGTCTGCACACTTAAGGTTCGATGATGTTTTAGTATAGTTGAGTTATATGTATGGTTACCGAATGTTGTTCGGAGTCTGGGATGAGATCACAGACGTCACGAGGGTTTCCGGAATGGTCTGGAAACGAAGATTGATATATAGGATGGTTTCATTTGGTCACCGGAAAGTTTTGGGCAATTCCGGCAGTGTACCGGGAGTGACGAATAGGTTCCGGGTGTTCAAGGCCCTAGGGTGGCGCCACAAGTCCTTATTGGGCTGGTGGAGTCAGCCCAAGAGGGCTATGGCACCACATAAAGAAAATACCAAAAGGAAAGAAAAATAAAAAGGAAAGAGGGAGGTGGGGAGGAAAAGGAGGACACTACAAGGAATATGCTAATACACGACGCTATATTTTCGTCGCTACATCGTCACGGTTTTTAGTTTACGACGATCTCACGACGAAAAACCAAACGTCGAAAACGGAGCATCACAAATGAACAACAGCGACGTTTTGATCAAAATCGTCGTAACCTTTACGACGATTCCTGGATCGTCGGAACCTTTACGACGATCCTAAATCATCGTTGGCAATCCAACCCAGTCCTACGTGGCAGTCCAACCCAGTCCTACGTGGCAATATTATGACGAAATCAAAACGTCATGGTTGAAATCAGCCCAACCCATTTCAATTGATCACATGGGCTCGTTTTATTTTTTTGGGCTTTTCTTATTGGGCTTCTTTTTGGGCCTTGGCCTATTTACAACCACTTTAGTATTATTTTTTCGAATTTTTTTATCATTCTAATTTGGGCCATGGCCTTTTCATGCCCAAATACATTTGATCCAGTTTCAGTTTTAGCCTTTTTCATTTTTGAATTCAGCAACTTTTTGTTCCGGAATTTGTATTCATTTCTATTTGTTGGGCCTTTTCAACCCAATTATTTGTCCAGTATTAAATCCAACACTATTTCATATTCAAATCACGAAAAATCCATGTTGAATTAAAATCATCCATCATATAACATCACAAAATAGATATCCCAGGTTTACATAACACAATAAATCATCTCATGAATATATTTTCTTACACAGGAATATAGCAAGAATGAACAAAATTGCATTATAGAACAATGACACATCTACTATTGTCCCAATAGTACAATGGACTTCATTTCGCTCTCCTATGAGGCATGCTCGAGATGCGACAGGACTCTGAGAGATTGCCTCTTCGGGCTGACCAAGGTACGTCAGCCTTGATAAGAGCAGGAGGGGGGGCAGCCTGAGATTTGGAGAACAAAATAAGGAGGGATATGATGATCAACTAATATACATATAACCACTTGGTAGGAAAAAAAATAAGTAATGAAAAAATAGAACAAAGCATACCAACACATTAAATCAATCACCACTGAATATATTACTTGCTTCTATTCAAATGCATAACTTGTGCATGTAGTTTCCTACTGAATACTAGTTGCCAGAAAGGTATGTTCATAGTTGCTAGAATGATAGTATTTAATTAAGCAACAGATAGAAAGACAAGTATGCTTGGCACAGGGATTGATATAGAATGCAATGCCAGTGCATCCGAACCAAATATAGAGAAAGCGGCAATATATCATTTTCCTTGATGTAAATTTGCAAATGGGAAACATGGAACAAACAGCAGCAGTGCTCATCTCAAATACATTACGTAAAAGAACTCTAAACATGGTTGTAAAAGCAATAGCCTGAACGTGTACTACAATAATCAGCTTTTCCAACAGACAAAGCTATACCACTTCATGACATACCTTACATGTAACTAGAAGGAACACATTTTTACTGAGTCAGCAGTTTGTCAATGGAAGCCACTATAGCCTACTACCTAGCGTGAGCGTATCTGAGTAACTGAATCGACTGAAAATACCACTAGAATTAGCATTTGAAAAATGTAATTGAGGGCCCGAAGCATCGAAACAGAGATAGACTACTATCCATTCCACCAGACCATCAATTAAAAACGTTTACTGAAGTGAAGCAAAAACTGGTCCCTAATTCAACATTGTGTACATTATGCACTACCCAAAAGAAGTTGCATCAGTGAAGAAGGGATTCCAAACATGTGTTTTGACCCTGATTTGGCTATAATCTTAGGATTCATGTGTTCCTTTGAATCAACCACCCAAAATTCTCATGCTTTCGCAATCCTCTGTTTTGCACGTGCAACCATGTATTATTTATGTGTTTCTTTTTCTAGCCCTACAGTTTTGGAGCAAAGAAACTCCATGAACACAAGAACCGAATGAATGTGCGAGTGTTGTGCTAATTTGCCTCTATTCCCATAGTGTTAAAAAATGGCTTACATTTTGAGACAGAGTACACCATCAGAACACCCGCTACCACCGGGTCAGCAATGCCAAACAGTAGGCCATCAGAACATCTTGAACCATTTATTTAGTAAAATCATCATCAGCACACTTCTTGCATTTTACATTTAGTGAAAAAAAGGACAGAGTTTATTTCACAGGACAATGGTGCATTGTGGTAGTAAAATCAGCAAGCAGGATGACTGATAAACTAGCATGAACTTACTAAATAAATTAGCAAAAGATATAACTGATAGGAAGTCTGTCAGATCTAAAATGGTGAAGATTTTCAGGTTCAGGCATCAAACAATTGACAAGAAATTGAATGCAAGGCATCCTGATCCATAAGTCAGCAAAGCGCATTATTGCTGGAGGTATGATTCACACATTAGCATGAACACTAGACAGGAGTGAGATGTACGAATCTTACCTCCGACGAACAACCTGGAGCCTGAGGAGAAGATGGCGCTCAGGAGATAAACATGTCAACGTCAGGAGTCGTACACAAATATTTATGCTTTTAGTTTTTACAGAGTAAAAGTTTGTATATATGCTACAACTAGTACTAAGTACTTCCTCCGTTCCAAAATTATTGTCTTAGATTTTTCTATGTATGAATGTATCTAGTCACGCTTTAGTATTTAGATACACTCATTTCTAAATAAACCTAAGACAAAAATTTTGGGACGGAGGGAGTATTAAGTACACAATCATACTACCATGTGAAAAGGCATAGACACATTCTCTGGATATACACCATGCTCATTGAAACCAGAGGTACGTGTACTATATACTACAATTATACAGTACATGGCAGAATCCTCTCTGTGTACTCAGCTAAATTTCGCATACCCGAGGAGTCGCATTCCATTATCTCTCTCCCTAGTTGGGAGGAGGGACATTTCCAGTTTACAATCAGTTCATCAAAACAGATTGTCACTATGATTTGACTTCGACACAGAAGTTGAGCCAATTATTTCTTAATTTAAAGTCACATTCAGTTAATCTCTTACCCTAGTTGGAAAGAGGGGCATTTCATCAGTTCATTAAGATGCATAATGCATCACTCACAAGAAGATTTAATTTCAACATAGAAGTTGAGTGTTAAGATGCATAATGACCACAATTCCATTAAGTCTACACAGTGGACTTCTTTTTTGTCGATCACCCAATGCAACGAACAAATACGATCATGAACATGAAAAATCCGACATGTTTACACCACAAAACATAGGTGAAACTTAACATGCTACTTAAACATTAATCCATGGAAGCCAAAACATTCATCACTTCCTATCAGCGACCTTCACCAGCCATCGCAACTAAATGCTCATGCTTTTGAACTGAAATAAGAAATTCCTGCAAACCTGCTATGTAAATGCCTGACGCAATAGAGCAAAAATCTCACTGCCGCGGCCTCCTACGGAGCACGAACACGTCGGATTCCTCGAAGGCGTACTCTTGGTCGAGGTGCTCTCGCGGCACCTTCTCGATTACAGGGAAGGCGGCAGGCACTGCGTCCGAGAAGGCCTGGTGCGCCTCGGGGGACCGAATCTGGTACCCGAGGAGCACGACGCCGTGCTCGGCGTCGGCGAGCGCGTCCATGGTGGCGACGAGGTGCGGCACTGATTCCTGGACGTAGACAACATCGGCGGCGACGACGAGGTCGTAGCGGCGCGGCGCGGCGAGCTGGGCGAGGTGCGCGGGGAAGTTCCAGTGGAGCTGGGCGAGGCGGGGCGCGCGCGGGAGGTGGCGGCCGTTGCGGCGGAGTTTTCGGCGGAGCGCCGGGAGGACGGCGGCGGTTGCAGTAGGCGTGGTCGCAACCCTTGACAAGCGCCGTCTCTTGGAGCGGGATCTGTTCGAGGCAGATTGCGCACACCCCGCAGTCCCCCGCTGCCCGGTAGCCGTCGACACCGCTGCCCATGGCCGCCGCTTGCCAAAAACGAACAAGCCAAACCAGATCAGATCGCCGTATACCCATAGCAGGAGGAGCAGATTCGGCCCGACAGAGATCTAGTGAGGGAGCGAGCACTCACCTTGTCGTTGAGGGAGACTGGAGCCTGGAGGGCAGCGGAGGAACCGGCGGCGGCCATGGCAGTCAGTGGTCGGGGCGGTCGGAAGGTTTACCCTGTGCGTTCCCCTGTGTGGAGAGCGTCGACATGGCCGGAGGAGAAGCTGCTAGAGCGGGGAGGCACCAGAGGAAGAACATGGGGAGAGAGTAGGGGCGCTGGAGGGTCAGAGCGGAAGGGAGACGAGGGAGGGGCGCTCGGAGGGAAGAAAGTGGCGGCTAGGGTAGGGGGAGAAGAGGGAGACGGCTGTGGGAGAGATGTATGTGTCGTTTTGCTGGGAACCCTAGTGGGTTTGGTGGGATCCGGCCCATCAACGTTGGGTGAGGCTGATCCAAATGTTTTTTTTCTCAAAAAAATAATATAATACCTCAAAAAAATAACAAAAAACAATATAAATCTTCTAAAAAAATAAATATAATAAATGTTTTGAAATTTAAAGAATGTATCTATTATATCTATTCTCCATTGTATTTAAAAAGAACCTAAGGCTTCATATTTTACCCGATTTTCTCCCCACCATCCCTTCGTCCACAGTAACCCAATAAACTAAATAAATCTAAAAACCCATCTGAGGCGGGGACGACGCGCGGGACGGCTAGTACCACGAGAGGGTCGCGAGACGAACCATGGAGGTGGAAGGGGTGGCCGCACTTGCGGCGGAGTAGTCGGGTGCCCCCGCGTGCTGTGACGACATCAGCGCCGTGTCGGAGAAGTAGGAGGCGGTGGCGGCCATGGATGGTCGATGGCTTCGCGTCGGCGTGGATTGGGGGCGGCTTTGGTGGAGGAACGGGAAATGGACCGAGAGCAAGGGGAGAGGGAGATTGGGGAGAGGGCTAGGGTTCCTGTGGGCGAGAGAGAGCGATGGATGGATGGGGATGGAGAGATGGATGGATGGATGGGGATGGAGAGATTGATGGATGGATGAACGCCACGTCATCGATCCATGCCACAACCAATCCCACCAATTAGAATAAAGCATATGTAGTTGTATTTTTCTTATTGTTTTGCTTCTACTTTTTCACATGATAAAATCTAAATATGATCTTTTGGCGTAGGCAAGCTTGCATCTTACAATTATAAACAATGTTGCTAAAGGGACTTTTCATTTTCTTTGCACAAAAAATCCATTTTTCATTTTTCAAGTGCACAAAGTGAGTTTTTTGTGAAGGACCTACCAAATATTTGTTGCAAAATTGGACCAAATCATTTTTCTAAAATTTTAAGTCTTGTTAAATGTACAAATAAGGAATGGCAAACAATGTTTCTTAAGGAAGTTTTCATTTTCCTTGTATGAAAAATTCATTTTCCATTTTTCAAGTGCCTAAAATGAGTTTTTTTGTGAAGGACCTACCATATATTTGTAGTAAAATTGGACCAAATCATTTTTCTAACATACCCCGACATATTTAATGTACATTTGACCAAATGGTTGGGTGTTAAAGAATTTTATCGACCTCTCGTGAAAAAGACAAATTTTCGTTCAATCACGTGAAAGCGGGTCAAATTTGAACTGCAGCTACATTATAGTTTGCTACTTATTTTTTCTAAAAATCATTTCTAGGTACAGAAGTATCTATTTAATCATAGAAACACCAAAATATTTCCAAGATTGAACCACTAGGTAGGAACGGTCATACCCGTTGTTTTGACCGCGTTTTGAAATGGCCATGAAAAATTCAAAACAAATTCAAAAAAATGGAAAACCATTACATTGTGTCATTATATGTGTCAAAGTTACGAGTAAAAATAATAAAATAGTAATACAACAATTATTTTAAACAAGTGTTCTTAGAAATGGGCTATCATGTGTGAAGATTCATGGCTTTCAAGCCAAATGATCAATATTATGGCCACATTCATGACATAGTTTGTTGAAATGATATAATATTATGCACAAGGGTGCATATTGGAATGGCAAATAATGTTGATTAAGGAAGTTTTCATTTTCCTTGTATGAAAAATTTATTTTTCATTTTTCAAGTGACCAAAATGAGTTTTTTTATGAAGGACGTACCATATATTTGTGTCAAAATTGGACCAAATCATTTTTATAAAATACTAGTCCATATTTAATGTACAATTGACAAAATGGTTGGATGTGAAAAACGTTTATCCACCTCTCGTGAAAAAGACAAATTTATGTCGATTCAGTTGGAAGCGGGTTAAATTTGAACTGCAACTGCATTATAGTTTGCTCTTTATTTTTCCAAAAAATCATTTATAGGTATATAAGTATCTATTTAATCATAAATACATGGTGTGGTGCCTTGACGTTGAGGTTTGGATGGTGGTCGAGGGCCCCAACTCCAGAGCGCGTGAACTTGCATGCGAGCCGCATGGTCACCGCCTGACCGTTGCGTTGCCACGCGTTCTAGGTGGAATATGCATGTCTGGTGGGTTGGACAATCCCTCGTTAGGTGTTAGCAAGAAGAATACAATAGAAGAATCTCACGAGGAGACTGAACTAAGCTCAAACATGAATTAGCACCCAAGTGTTTGATTAGCGGTGCGGGTAATTCACATAGACAATGGGCCTAAATTTTGGGTGAGGATGATCATCGACTAAGGAGACTCTATTGACAAATTTTGAGCTCAAATGGTTGAACCTAGGTGGCACTTGCTTTGCAAAGTAACACACTGTGCAGAAATATGAATGTTGAAGCTGGGGTCAAATGAATGAATGGATTGAGCTGAAATTGGGTGTATGATATTAATTTGGGCATATGAAGGCACTGTATAAAAATTATACCATTTGGACATGCCAAAGTGACAATTCCTTCACAATGTGCCAATCTGGACAGAAAATGGTAATTTAAACTGGGCTCATATAGATGATTGGATTGAGCTAAAATTTGGAGGAGTATGATAATTTGGGCACATTAAGGTACTGTAATATTTTCATAAAACTTGGATAAACAAAAATTGTACTTCCTTCACAATGCTCTCTACTGAACAGAATATTGGTTAAAATACTGAGAGAAACTGGCTGAATTAAATGAGCTAAAATTTGGTGGAGTGAGGTTATATGGTCAGTGTCATCCCGTGATAAATTTTCATCAACTATAAAGCAATATAAAATGTAGTTGCTTCACAAAATGAAAATATTACCAAAAACAAAGATTGGATCATGAGCTCACATGGATTGTTAGATGTGGCTAAAATTTTATGGAGAGCTATGTTTTGGGAACATAGATGATGTGGAAAAAATTCAACTCATCAGGATATTCCTATCTAGTACTTCCTTCACAAAGCTATTAGTTGAACACAAACTTTGGAAATTTGCTGAGAAAGATTTACTAGGAAAATCGTTACAAAAGTTTTCATGAGGCAATGATTTGGATAGGAAAGAGTGCCCAAAAATATGAGGGTAATCAAATAAATAGAAATAGCACTTCCTTCACGAAGTGCTATTCTGAACAGAATAGGAAAATGAATATTGCTGAATTATTTTTGAACTATGGAAGGAAGGGTTTTCACATATTTGAGGAATATATGGTCCAAAGTATTTATGAGAATTTTTCGAGCATTTTTAGAATGACAGTATAGTAGGTTGCTTCACAAACTAGGATGAGGTGGGATGGAATGGACCCACGAGTGACATGTCAACATAGTTAGAACATGTTACGACATTTTTATAATCGTCATAAAAGTTATGACGATCTCATCTTATGCGGTTACGATGTTTTTGACTCACATCGTCGTAATATATATGTAGATTTGATCCCCTCGAACGGTTTACGACGATCTCGGATGAAATCGTCATAGATTTATGACGAATTCATCAACGACATCTTAAAAAACGTAATGTATGAGCATATTTCTTGTAGTGGGACTCCTCCTTCCCAAACCGAATTGGAGGAGGAGTCCTCCTCCTCCTGGCGGCCGGCGCACCTTGAGACCTTGTGCCTCAAGGCTAGCCCCTCCCCCTCCCTCCTATATATAGTGGTGGTTTAGGGCTTTTTGATACACAACTTTGCCATGTGCAACTCTAGCCTAAACCACACAGTTTCACCTCTAGATCGGATTTCTGCGGAGCTCGGGCAGAGCCCTGCAGGAGTAGATCATCACCACCACCGGAGCGCTGTCACGCTGCCGGAGAACTCATCTACTTCTCCGTCTTGCTTGCTGGATCAAGAAGGCCGAGATCATTGTCGAGCTGTATGTGTGCTGAACACGGAGGTGCCGTACGTTCGGCACTAGATCGGAACGGATCGTGGGACGGATCGCGGGACGGTTCGTGGGAAGGTTCGAGGGACGTGAAGACGTTCCACTACGTCAACCCCGTTTCTTAACGCTTCCTGCTGTGCGATCTACAAGGGTACGTAGATCCAAATCTCCACTCGTAGATGGGCATCGCCATGATAGGTTTTCGTGTGCGTTGAATTTTTTTTGTTTCCCATGCAACGTTCCCCAACAGTGCTAATAGATCTAGGTTCATGCATAGATGTTATCTCGAGTAGAACACAAAAGCTTTTGTGAACGGTGATGTTTGATTTGCTGCCCTCCTTAGTCTTTTCCCGATTCAACGGTATTGTTGGATTGAAGCGGCCCGGACCGACATAACTCGTACGCTTACGAGAGGCTGGTTTCATCGATTGACATGCAACCTCGTTGCATAAAGATGACTGGCGGGTGCCTATTTCTTCAACTTTAGTTGAATTGGTTTTGACCGAGGCGGTCCTTGGAGAGGTTAAATAGCAATTTGCACATTTCCGTTGTGGTTTTTGCGTAAGTATGATGCGATCATACTGGATACCCATAACAGCCACGTGAAACATGCAACAACAAATTAGAGGACGTCTAACTTGTTTTTGCAGGGTATGCTTGTGATATGATATGGCTAATGATGTGATGTGATATATTGGATGTATGAGATGATCATGTTGTAATAGTTAATATCGACTTGCACGTCGATGCTACAGCAACCGGCAAGAGCCATATGGTTGTTTTTAAACTAACATTTGTGTTTGCAGATGCAAAGGCAAGAAGGGTAACTCCAAGAAGAGCGGCAAGCCTGTTGCCAATCCGACGAAGAAACCCAAGGCTGGACCTAAGCCTGAAGCCGAGTGTTATTATTGCAAGGTACTGTGTCACTGGAAGTGCAACTGCCCCAAGTATTTGGCTGATAAGAAGGCGGCCAAGGAAAAATCAGGTATATTCAATATACATGTTATTGATGTGTACTTAACTAGCTTTCTAGTAGTGCCTAGGTATTCGATACCAGTTCTGTTACTCATATGTGCAACTCGAAACAGGAACTGCGGAATAAATGAAGGCCGGCGAAGGATGAAGTGACGATGCGCGTGGGAATGGTTCCAAGGTTGATGCAATCGTCGTCGGCACAGTTTCAATTCAGTTACCATCAGGATTAGTTATGAACTTAAGTAATTGTTATTTAGTGCATGTGTTAAGCATGAACATTATATCTGGATCTTGTTTATTGCGAGACGGTTACTCGTTTAAGTCAGAGAATAATGGTTGTTCTATTTCTATGAGTAATACCTTTTATGGTCATGCACCTAATGTGAGAGGATTGTTCATATTGAATTTTGATAGCGATGATACACATATACATAACATTGAGACCAAAAGAGTTAGAGTTAACAATGATAGCGCCATGTTTTTGTGGCACTGCCGCTTACGTCATATTGGTGTAAAGCGCATGAAGAAACCCCATTCCGATGGAGTTTTGGAGTCACTTGACTTTGAATCACTTGACACGTGTGAACCATGCCTCATGCGCAAGATGACTAAGACTCCGTTTTCCGAAACAATGGAGTGATACGTCTCCAACGTATCTATAATTTTTGATGGTTTCATGCTATTATCTTGTCAACTTTGGATGTTTTGCATGCCTTTTATATATTTTTTGGGACTAACCTATTAACTCAGTGCCAAGTGCCAGTTCCTGTTTTTCCATGTTTTTGACCCCTTTCAGAGGAGATTTTGAAACGGAGTCCAAATGGAATAAAATCCCCGAAAAGATTTTTTCCGTAACGGAAGAAGGTCAGGAGACGTGAGAGCCAAGGCAGGGGGCCCCCAGGGGCCCCACAAGCCCTCACCCCACGGCCAGGGGGAGGTCGCGGCCCATAGGCTTGTGCCCCCCTGGACCTCCTTTGCCCTAGGGTTTGCGCCTATATATCCCCAAAAATTCCACAAAAAACCAGGAGATCATTAAAAGTACTTTTCCGCCGCCGCAAGCTTCTGTCTCCGCAAGATCCCATCCGGGGCACGTTCTGGTGCCCTGCCGGAGGAGGGATTCGGATATGGAGGGCTTCTTCATCAACACCATGACCTCTCCGATGATGCGTGAGTAGTTCACCATAGACCTACGGGTCCATACCTAGTAACTAGATGGCTTCTTCTCTCTCTTGGATATTTAATACAAAGTTCTCCATGATCTTCATGCAGATCTATCCGATGTAATCTTCTTTTGCGATGTGTTTGTCGAGATCCGATGAATTGTGGATTTATGATCAGATTATCTATGAATCTTATTTGAGTTTCTTCTGATCTCTCTTATCCATGTTTTCATATCCTTGTAATTCTCCTCGAGTTGTTGGTTTTGTCTGGCCAACTAGATCTATCATTCTTGCAATGGGAGAAGTGCTTGGTTTTGGGTTCATACCGTGCTGTGACCTCACCCAGTGACAGAAGGGGTAGCGAGGCATGCATCATGCTGTTGCCATCAAGGGTAAAAAGATGGGGTTTTCATCATTGGTTTGAGATTATCCCTCTACATCATGTCATCTTGCTTAAGGCGTTACTCTGTTCGTCATGAACTCAATACACTAGATGCATGCTGGATAGAGGTCGATGTGTGGAGTAATAGTAGTAGATGCAGAATGTATCGGTCTACTTATCTCGGACGTGATACCTATATGTATGATCATTGCCTTAGATATTGTCATGAATTTGCGCGGTTCTATCAATTGCTCGACAGTAATTTGTTCACACATCGTAATACTTGCTATTTTGAGAGAAGCCTCTAGTGAAAACTATGGCCCCCAGGGTCTACTCCAAACCATATTTTCAGCCTTACACTTTTTACTTCGTTGCACTTTCCGCCTTCAGATCTCAGTTTGCAAACAATCTTGAAGGGATTGACAACCCCTTTATAGCATTGGGTGCAAGCTCTTTTGTGTTTGTGCAGGTACTCCGGACTTGACGAGATTCTCCTACTGGATTGATACCTTGGTTCTCAAACTGAGGGAAATACTTACTGCTCCTGTGCTGCATCACCCTTTCCTCTTCAAGGGAAAAACCAATTCAAGCTCAAGAGACGACAGAAGGATCTCTGGCACCATTGTCGGGGAAGGATTTTTGTTGACGTAGCATGGAGCGTGCAAGTGACTTGTTGGAAATCATATATACCGATGTGTGCGGTCTGATGAGTGTGGAGGCACGCGGCGGATATCGTTATTTTCTCACCTTCACTAACGATTTGAGTAGATATGGTTATGTCTACTTGATGAAGCACAAGTCTGAAACGTTTGAGAAGTTCAAGCAATTTCAGAGTGAAGTCGAAAATCATCGTAACAAGAATATCAAGTTCCAACGGTCTGATTGTGGCGGTGAATATCTGAGTTTCGAGTTTGGTGCTCACTTAAGACAATGTGGAATTGTTTCACAATTGACACCGCTTGGAACACCACAACGTAATGGTGTGTCCGAACGTCGTAATCGTACTTTGTTAGAAATGGTGCGATCTATGATGTCTCTTACCGATTTGCTGTTATCGTTTTGGGGTTATGCATTAGAGATAGCTGCATTCACTTTAAATAGGGCACCATCAAAATCCGTTGAGAGGACACCATACGAACTGTGGTATGGCAAAAGACCAAAGTTGTCGTTTCTTAAAGTTTGAGGATGTGATGCTTATGTCAAAAAGCTTCAGCCTGAAAACCTGGAACCCAAAGCGGAAAAGTGTGTCTTCATAGGTTACCCAAAAGAAACAGTTGGGTATACCTTCTATCTCAAATCCGAGGGAAAGTGTTTGTTGCTAAAAACGGAGCTTTTCTTGAGAAGGAGTTTCTCTTGAAATAATCGAGTGGGAGGAAGATAGAACTAGATGAGGTTGTCGAACCTCTAATCCCTCTGGATGGCGGCGTAGGGCAAGGGGAAACCACTGTCGTTGCGACGCCGGTTGAGGTGGAAGTTGATGATGATGATCATAAAACTTCGGATCAAGTTCCTATCGGACCTCACAGGTCGACAAGATCACGTACTGCTCATGAGTGGTACGGTAATCCTGTCTTATCAATTATGTTGTTAGACAACAATGAACCTGCGAATTATGAAGAGGCAATGGTGGGCCCGGATTCCAACAAATGGCTAGAGGCCATGAAGTCCGAGATAGGATCCATGTACGAGAACAAAGTGTGGACTTTGTAAGTACTACCTGAAGGCCGCAAGGCTATTCAGAACAAATGAGTCTTTAAGAAGAAGACAGACACAGACGGCAATGTGACTGTTTATAAAGCTTGACTTGTGGCAAAGGTTTTTTCACAAGTTCAGGGAGTTGACTACGATGAGACGTTCTCACCGGTAGCGATGCTTAAGCCCGCCCGAATCTTGTTAGCAATAGCTGCATTTTTCGATTATCAAATATGTCAGATGGATGTCAAAACAACGTTGCTTAACGATTTTCTTAAGGAAGAGTTGTATATGATGCAACCCGAAGGTTTTGTCGATCCAAAGAATGCTAACAAAGTGTGCAAGCTCCAACGATCCATTTATGGACTGGTGCAAGCATTTCGGAGTTGGAATAAGCGCTTTGATGAGGTGATCAAAGCATTTGGGTTTATACAAGTGGTTGGAGAATCTTGTATTTACAAGAAAGTGAGTGGGAGCTCTGTGGCGTTTCTAATATTATATGTGGATGACATATTGCTGATTGGAAACCACGTGGAGTTTTTGGACATCATAAAAGATTACTTGAATAAAAGTTTCTCAATGAAGGACCTAGGAGAAGCTGCTTACATTCTAGGCATTAAGATCTATAGGGATAGATCGAGACGCCTGATACGACTTTCACAAAGCACATACCTTGATAAAGTTTTGAAGAAGTTCAAAATGGATCAGTCCAAGAAAGGGATCTTGCCAGTATTACAAGGTATAAAATTGAGTAAGACTCAGTGCCCAGCAACTGCGGAAGATAGAGAACAGATGAGTTCCGTCCCCTATGCTTCAACCACAGGATCTATTAGGTATGCAATGTTGTGCACTAGACTAGACGTCAGCTTGGCCATAAGTATGGCAGGCAGGTTTCAGAGTAATCCAGGAGTGGATCACTGGATGGCGGTCAAGAATATTCTAAAGTACCTGAAAACGACTAAGGAAATGTTTCTCGTTTATGGAGGTGACGAAGAGCTCGTCGTAAAGGGTTACGTCGACGCAAGCTTTGACACCGATCCGGATGACTCTAAGTCGCAAACCGGATACATATTTACTCTTAATGAGGGTGCGGTAAGCTGGTGCAGTTCCAAGTAAAGCGTCGTAGCAGATTCTACATGTGAAGCGGAGTACATGGCTTCCTCGGAGGCAGCAAAGGAGGGTGTCTGGATGAAGCAGTTCATGACGGATCTTGGAGTTGTGCCAAGTGCACTAAATCCAATAACTCTGTTCTATGACAACAGTGGTGCCATTGCTCTGATCAAGGAACCAAGGTTTCCCAAGAAGACCAGACACACCAAACGATGCTTCAACCTCGTCCACAACTACGTCAAAGGAGAGGACGTAAATATTTGCAAAGTGCACACGGATCTGAATGTAGCAGACCCGCTGACTAAACCTCTTCCATGGGCAAAACATGATCAACACCAGAACTGTATGGGTGTTCGATTTATTACAATGCAAATCGCATGGCGATGTGAGGACTAGATTATTGACTCTAGTGCAAGTGGATCGCGGGACGGTTCGTGGGACGGTTCGAGGTACGTGAAGACATTCCACTACATCAACCGCGTTTCTTAACGCTTCCTGCTGTGCGGTCTACAAGGGTATGTAGATCCAAATCTCCACTCGTAGATGGGCATCGCCATGATAGGTCTTCGTGTGCGTAGGATTTTTTTTATTTCCCATGCAACGTTCCGCAACACCACCTTCCAGAGGTTAATGCGTATCGGCATCGGTACCTAGATGGGGAGGAACGCGGAGGTCTATGTGGACAACATCATCATCAAGACCCACGAGGCAAGCACCCTCATCAAGGATCTTGAGGAGACCTTCACCAACTTGTGCAAGATCCTCCTCAAGCTTGTTGGGGGACGTCGCATGGGAAACAAAATTTTCCTACGCTCACCAAGATCAATCTATAGAGATCAACATCTATGAGAGGGGGCATGCATCTGTATACCCTTGTAGATTGCTGATGACCCACAAGTATAGGGGATCTATCATAGTCCTTTCGATAAGTAAGAGTGTCGAACCCAACGAGGAGCGGAAGGAAATGACAAGCGGTTTTCAGTAATGTATTCTCTGCAAGCACTGAAATTATCGGTGACAGATAGTTTTGTGATATGTAATTCATAACGGGTAGCAAGGTGGCTCAACGGTTTTGTAGCAAAGGACAAGCCTGGACAAACTCTTATAGAAAGCAAAGCGGTCTTGGGGACACATGGGAATTTATGTCAAGCTAGTTTTCATCATGCTCATGTGATTCACGTTCGTTACTTTAATAATTTGATATGTGAGTGGACCGGTGCTTGGGTGCTGCCCTTACTTGGACAAACATCCCACTTATGATTAACCTCTCTCGCAAGCATCCGCAACTACGAAAGAAGAATTAAGACAAATCTAACCAGAGCATTAAACATATGGATCCGAATCAGCCCCTTACGAAGCAACACATAAACTAGGGTTTAAGCTTTTGTCCCTCTAGCAACCCATCATCTACTTATTACTTCCCAATGCCTTCCTCTAGGCCAAAATAATGGTGAAGTGTCATGTAGTCGACGTTCACATGACACCACTAGAGGAGAGACAACATATATCTTATCAAAATATCGAACAAATACCAAATTCACATGATTACTTATAACAAGACTTATCCCATGTCCTCAGGAACAAACGTAACTACTCACAAAGCATATTCACGTTCATAATTAGAGGATTATTAATAATCATTAAGTATCTGAACATATAATCTTCCACCAAATAAACCAACTAGCATCAACTACAAGGAGTAATCAACACTACTAGCAACCCACATGTACCAATCTGAGGTTTTGAGACAAAGATCAGATACAAGAGATGAACTAGGGTTTGGAGAGGAGATGGTGCGGATGAAGATGTTGATGGAGATTGACCCCCTCTCGATGAGAGGATCGTTGGTGATGACGATGGCTTCGATTTCCCCCTTCGGGAGGGAAGTTTCCCTCGCGGAATAGCTCCGTCGGAGCTCTAGATTGGTTCTGTCGAAGTTCCGCCTCAAGACGGTGGCGCCTCATCCCGGAAGGTCTATTATGATGTTTTCCAGGTCAAAACCCTTCATATAGCAAAACATGGGCACCGGAGGCCTGACAGGGGGCCCATAAGCCTGCAGGGGCGGCTAGGGGGGTAGACCGCACCCTAGGCCTTGTGACCTCCTCGTGGGTCCCCTCTGATATTTATTTCGCCCATTATTTTTTTATATTACAAAACAATTCTCCATAACTTTTCAGGACTTTTGGAGTTGTGCAGAATAGGTCTCTCAGATTTGCTCCTTTTCCAGTCCAGAATTCCAGCTGCCGACATTCTCCCTCTTCATGTAAATCTTGTAAAATAAGAGAGAAAAGGCATACGTATTGAACCATAATGTGTATTAATAGCCCATAATGCAATAAATATGATATAAAGGTATGATGCAAAATGGACGTATCAATCGCTAAGCCGGAGTGTTAAGAAACATGGTTGGTGTAGTTGAACGTCTTTGCGATCCAATCACGACCCGTCACGCGATCCGATCAGAACGTCCCGATCAAGTGCCGAACAAACACCACCTCCACATTGAACACACGTACATCTTGATGACGCCTTCACCTCCTCGAACCAGCGAGCGATGGTGAATTAGAGGTTAAGTTCTGTGGCAGCACGTCAACGTGGCTGCGGTGGTGGTGGAGTGATACGTCTCAAACGTATCTATAACTTTTGATGGTTTCACACTGTTATCTTGTCAACTTTGGATGTTTTTTTACCTTTTATATCTTTTTTGGGACTAAATTATTAACTCAGTGCCAAGTGCCAGTTCCTGTTTTTTCTGTGTTTTTGACTCTTTTGAGATCTGATTTTGGAACGGAGTCCAAACGGAATAAAATCCCCGAAATGAATTTTTCCAGAACGGAAGAAGATCGGGAGGCTTGAGGGCCAAGCAAGTGGGCCCACAGGGGGCCCACAAGCCCTGTTGCCGCGACCAGGGGGGAGGCCGCGGCAACCAAGCTTGTGGCCCTCCTGGCGCTCCCCTGCCCTAGGTCTTTGGCCTATAAATTCCCGAAAAATCTAGAAAAAATCAAGGCGTCCACGAAAACACTTCTCCGCCTCCGCAAGCTTCCGTTTCCGCGAGATCTCATCTAGAGACCCTTCCCGGTGCCCTGTCGGAGGGGACTTTGGAGTTGAAGGGCTTCTTCATCAACATCATCGCCCCTCCAATGACTCGTGAGTAGTTCACTTCAGACCTACGGGTCCGTAGTTAGTAGCTAGATGGCTTCTTCTCTCTCTTGGATCTTCAATACAAAGTTCTCCATGATCTTCATGGAGATCTATCTGATGTAAACCTCTTTGGCGGTGTGTTTGTCGAGATCCAATGAATTGTGGATTTGTGATCAGATTATCTATGATATATATTTGAGTGTTTGCTGATTTCTTATATGCATGATATGATATCCTTGTAAGTCTCTCCGAGTCTTGGGTTTTGTTTGGCCAACTAGATCTATGATTCTTGCAATGGGAGAAGTGCTTGGTTTTTGGTTCATACCGTGTGGTGACCTTTTCCAGTGACAGAAAGGGCAGCAAGGCACGCATCGTGTTGTTGCCATCAAGGGTAACAAGATGGGCTTTTATCGTAGATATGAGATTGTCCATCTACATCTTGTCATATTGCTTAAGGCGTTACTCTGTTCTTTTGGACTTAATACACTAGATGCATGCTGGATAGCGGTCAACGTGTGGAGTAATAATAGTAGATGCAGAAAGTATCGGTCTACTTGTTTTGGACGTGACGCCTATAGATATAATAATTGCCATAGATAACGTCATGACTTTGCGCGGTTCTATCAATTGCTCAACAGTAATTCGTTCACCCACCGTCTACTTGCTTTCATGAGAGAAGCCACTAGTGAACACTACGGCCCCCGGGTCTATTCACACCTATCGTTTCCACTTTTGCTTTGCTTTATTACTTTGTTGCTTTCAGTTCTCACTTGGCAAACAAATCTATAAGGGATTGACAACCCCTTCATAGCGTTGGGAGCAAGCTCTTTGTGTTTGTGCAGGTACTTGTGATATTCCTTCACTGGATCGATACCTTGGTTCTAAAAACTGAGGGAAATACTTACCACCGCTGTGCTACATCACCCTTTCCGCTTCGAGGGAACACCAACGCAAGGCTCCAAGGCCACGGGGGAATCCTTTGCATATTTGCCTAGGAAGTCCCTAAAGGCGAAGCCGTAGCAGAAGGATTCCTGGTGCTGTTGCTGAGGAGTATCAAGACAAGAATAGTCTCCCATCAGCACGCTTGTTTCTAGCGCCGTTGGAAGGTCTTTTGTTGCAGTAGGAGAAGTATTTCTGGCGTCGTTGCCGGGGAAGGAGAGATCTATCCAAGTAGGTCTCACAAACTCATCTCTTGAATTTACTTTTTGCCAGTTGCCTCTCGTTTTCCTCTCCCCCACTTCACATTTGCCGTTTCCATTTGCCTTTTCTCCTTCGCCTTTTTCTTTTGCCTTTTTGCCGTTTTCCTTTGCCGCTTTCTTTTGCCCTTTGCCATTTTCCTTTGCCGGTTTTCTCGCTTGCTTGTGTGCTTGTTTGTTTGTTGAAGTCATCATGGCTGAAAACACCAAACTTTGCGACTTCTCGAGTACCAATAATAATGTTTTTATTAGTACTCCGATTGCTCCCGCCACTAGTGCGGAATCATATGAAATCAACGCAGCTTTGCTGAATCTTTTTATGAAAGAGCAATTCTCTGGCCTTCCTAGTGAAGATGCCGCATCTCATCTCAATACCTTCATTGAGCTTTGCGGTATGCAAAAGAAAAGAGATGTGTATAATGACGTGATTAAGTTGAAGCTTTTTTCCTTTCTCGTTGCGAGATCGCGCAAAAACTTGGTTTTCTTCTTTGCCTAAAAATAGTATCGATTCTTGGGATAAGTGCAAAGATGCTTACATATCCAAGTATTTTCCGCCGGCTAAGATTATCTCCTTACGTAACGATATCATGAATTTCAAGCAACTTGATCATGAACACATTGCACAATCTTGGGAGAGGATGAAGTTAATGATTAGAAATTGTCCCGCTCATGGCTTGAGTTTGTGGATGATTATACAAATCTTTTATGCTGGCTTGAATTTTGCCTCTCGCAATATCTTGGACTCCACCTCAGGTGGAACGTTCATGGAAATCACGTTAGGAGACACTACAAAACTCCTAGACAATATCATGACCAACTACTCTCAGTGGCACATTGAAAGGTCACCTGCTAGCAAAAAGGTACACGCTATAGAAGAAATTAACTCGCTTAGTGCTAAGATGGACGAGTTGATGAATTTGGTTGCTAGTAGAAATGCTCCTTTAGATCCTAATGACGTGCCACTATATTCCTTGATTGAGAGTAGCAACGCTAGTTTGGACGTTAATTTTGTTGGTAGGAATAATTTTGGCAACAACAATGCTTTTAGAGGAAACTATGTTCCTAGGCCTTTTCCTAGTAACTCCTCTAACAATTATGGCAATTCCTACAACAACACTTATGGAAATCACAACAAATTGCCCTCTGATTTAGAGAGTAGTATCAAAGAGTTCATCAACTCTCAAAAGATTTTCAATGCGTCCATAGAGGAAAAACTACTCAAAATTGATGATTTGGCTAAGAGCGTTGATAGGCTATCTTGTGATATTGATGCTTTGAAAGTGATATGTGCTCCTCCCAAGGTCAACTTGGATGAAACTTTGAAAGCTATGCGTGTCTCCATGAATGAGAGCAAAGAAAGAACCGCCCAAATTCGCGCTAGGCATGAATGGTTTAAAACGGTGCGTTCTAGTGATGCAAATCACGAAGATCATAAAGTGCTTGGTGTGACTCCTCTTGAATATTTGTTTTCGCGTGTCAAACCTATTGATGAAGGGGCTGGATATGAATCCACTTTGGTTGAAAAACGCCCCAATGATTCAGAGCCCACCTATCTTAATGATAAAGGTGCGGAGAGTGGAGTAGAAGAAATCAAAATTTTGGGTAGTAATGAAACTCCCACTTTGGATTTCAAGGAATTCAATTATGATAGTTGCTCCTTGTTTGAATGCATTTCTTTGATGCAATCCATTGCAAACTCTCCACGTGCTTATAGCCAAAGCAAAGCCTTTACCGCGCATATCGTAGATGCTATGATGAAATCTCTTGAAAAGAAGCTCGAAATAGAAGTCTCTATACCTAGAAAACTTCATAATGAGTGGGAACCTACTATCAAAATCAAGATAAAAAACTATGAGTGCAATGCCTTGTGTGATTTGGGTGCTAGTGTTTCCGCGATTCCAAAGTCTTTATGTGATATTCTTGGTTTTCATGAGATTGAAGAGAGTTCTCTTAATTTGCATCTTGCGGATTCTACTGTCAAGAAACCCATGGGAAGGATCGATGATGTTCTTATTGTTGCAATTAAGAACTATGTACCTGTGGATTTCATTGTACTTGACATAGATTGCAATCCTTCATGTCCCATTATTCTTGGTAGACCTTTCCTAAGGACTATTGGTGCTATCATCGATATGAAGGAAGGGAATATTAGATTTCAATTTCCTCTAAAGAAGGGCATGGAGCATTTTCCTAGAAAGAAAATAAGATTGCCTTATGAATCTATGATCAGGGCTACTTATGGTTTGAGCACCAAGGATGACTATACGTGATTCCATCACCTTATGCCTAGCTAAGGGCGTTAAACAACATCGCTTGTTGGGAGGCAACCCAACGAATCTATCCTTTTTCTTTCTGTTTTGTGTTTTCCACACTCTCATAATTCTGTTATGATTGTGTTTTTTGTGTTTCTTTTTGCATTTGTGCCAAGCAAAACCGTTATGATTAGTCTTGAGGATGATCGTTTGGTCATGCTGGAAAAGACAGAAACTTTCTGCTCACGAAAAGAATTTTCATTTTTTTCTGTAAGAGCTTTTGAGTTGATTCTTTTTGCTTCTGATTTCTACGCAAATTCTTCAGACTGTCGTAATTGTTCATAATTTTTGAAGTAACAGAAGTATACTATGTATACAGATTGCTACAGACGGGTCTGCTATTAATAGATTCTGTTTTTGTTGTGTTGGTTGCTTATTTTGATAAACTATGGATAGTATCGGGGGGTATTAGCCATGGATGATTGAAAATACAGTAACCCAACATCAACATAAGTAGAATTTGTACTACATGGTAAAATGGCGTCTCCCTCCTCCCACCTCCCACGGCGGCGACCCAATGGCGATCTGGAACTCTAGCCGACATATCCTCCATCCTCGCCACTCCTGTGCTCAGGTGAACATTCCCGACCCTCCTCTTGTGGTTGCGCATGGCCTGCATGGGTGGTTCTACGTTGGATCTGGATTTCTCACACGGTTTGGCTTTCTCTAATGAGGTTTATCGCCACTCGGGTATTACGGTGCACCCTATGAAGCACCACCGTCCTTTCATCATGGTGATTTCCTTTGGTCGTCACGTGTTCCGGCTTTCGCCTGACACAGTCGCTGCAGCTCTGGAATCGGTGATTGGAGGATCGGCTATTGAGTTTCGTGTCTCTCAAGTCACAGATTCGGTTTTCTCCTTCAAGGTCTCCTTCATGCAAGTTGGTTTTCATATTCTGGATTTGCGTTCTTTCAAGTGTTCATGTTTTAAGTGCTTCTTCCATCTATGGGGACATGGAGGTCCTAATTGGCGTCGGGAATTTGCTCTCTGGAAGAAGCAATGTGATCCTGAGTGGATTATTGTGAGCCCTTCTAAGAGGAGAGCCTCTTTAGGTCTGATGGCCATGCATTCCAGACCTCTCAAGTCTTCTCTTAAATCTGGATCTTCTGTTCGTAAGAAGCTGACTTTTGCATCCCTTCAGCAATATGAGGTTTGCAAGGGTTACAGATATCCTGTTTCCCATGATGAGTTAGTCACGCTTGAACAGGCTGGTTATTCGGTGCCTTCCCCTGAACGTGTCATCATCTCCGCACCACCGCAGGCGGAACTCCGGTGGACGACAGCCACGCCACATATTACGTTTGGGACAGTTTCTTGCCAAGTTTCATCGCCCGGATCTTCCGGCGAGGATTTTCAAACTGCCAAATTAATCGGCACTTCTCCCGTGCAACAAGGAGCTACATCTGATCCAGCCGAGATTCATGGTATGTCAAATGATGAGAACCAATTTTTGGTGGCAAGTTTGGATTCTGGGCCAATTTCCTCTCTCATTAATGAGCCGGCTGAGGTTATTTCTTTCTCTGGGCCCGAGCCTAATTGCCCGATGGATATTCCTTCCTCTCAAGAGGCCCATCTGGCCTTTGACGAACTCATTAATAGCATGGTTGAGGATATCTTCTCTTGCTCGATTTGCAACGCTCGGGGCCATCTAACTGCGAACTGTACGGCTTCGCCTAGATGCTCTGACAACACGGTGGGCCACGCACAATCTAGAGGAGCCTCTTTTATGCGTAATAATTGTCTTACTTGGAACTGTAAGAGACCCACCACCTCCCCTGTCGCTGATATCTCGGGAACTGCTGATACTCTCGGCGAAACAGCAACCCTTGCGACACAGTTCCGTCCTGTCTCATCGTCGTCGCCTCCTCGAACCCCCTCTGAGACACCACCGGTCACTCCGCCACCGCCTCCCGCAATGGCGAACTTTGAGCTTGATCCCGCGTTCTTCCTCCCGCCTGGTCACAATATCATCGATGGAGGACCCGACCGGCTGCCTCGGACCTACACCACGCCCGCGGTCCCATCACCAGACGTCATGAGCGCTTTGTCATCGCTGACGTCCACCCAGCGCCGCCGGCTGAAGATGTGATTCAGGTACGGCAAGAAGTTGCTGCTCTTCTTCTGCATCAAGGGTTGCATGTTCGGTCTGCTCAACCTTGGATTGAGGGTGTTGGATTGTTTGAGCTCCGAGACGCCGCAGAGAGCTATGCTGCGGTCCACATGGTTCCGCAGCCTGTTGCTCATAACTCTGTTGTGCGCTTCATGCGTCATGATCAGGGTCTTGGGTTCCGTGGCCAAGAGGGTTTTCGTCAGGGCTGCCTCATGCTTTTGGGGGTCCCGTTGGATTTCCGTAATACTGAAGATCTCCGGGCTGCTGTCAACACCTTTGGGGAGTTTCACCATTGGGTCAGTGATGATCCTTATTTGGTTCGCTCTATTGTGTTTGTTGCATTCCCACAGGACCGGCTGGTACCTCGCAGTATCAACTTTTCTGAATATGCTGCTTGGGGTGGCATCAAGGTTTCCTGGTCTGCTCCAGTGTACATTCTCGGTGCGGCGGCTGCGGAGATTCTACCTAATGATGAGGATCCCATGCCCCTCAATGGCAACCCTCATCCGCTCCCTGGACATCTTGTTCATGATAATCTGCAATTTGCTCTGCCCCCATATCCTGCACTGGGCTGGAATGCGGTACCGCTGGCACCTGGAGACCCAGGGCCTGCTGCTGGTGCTGCTGATGACGGAGGTTGGGGACAGCCGCCTGCTGCTGCTGATGATGGAGGCTGGGGTCAGCCGCGTGCTGCTGCTGATGGAGGAGGTTGGGAACCTGAAGCGGCCCCGGCAGCACCTGCTGCTGATCCTGCTCAGGACCAAGAATCTATGGTGATTGATCAGCCGAGTCCCTCTTCTTCGGATTCGGTTCACGAGTTGGTGGACCTTGACAATCTGCCACAGGGTGACATGGAGGCGGAACCTGCTGCTCAAGAACCACTGCTGGCTGATCCTGACGCCCCTCATGCTGATGCTCCTGATGCTGACTTACCAATGGCTGCCCCGGACAATGATGCTGAGCCAGAGGATGAGGTGCATGTGTTGGAAGAGGTGCATGATGAAAATCCTCTGGCAATTGTTCTATACAAACCCCCTCCACCCACTCAGATTGCAACCTCTTTGTTGGGTCTGCTAGGGTTATGTATGGGCCTCCTCTGCCGCCTGTAATGTCCTGGGCACGCACCTTTGATGCTCTTATGGGGTCCGCTGCTGCTATGCACGTACCTCGTCAGCTACAGCTGCCAATTCTCGAGCCCATTATGATCCCCAAGTGATCCTGGGCCGTGGCTTTCGACACTGACGCTCCAGGACCTTCCTTGTCGGAGCCTGCTAGTGCCTCTCTCCCACTGCAGGAGGTAATCCCCCTTAGTCCTTCTTCATCATGAGAAGACTTATCTTTTCGTTCTCCTGCTCCATCCAAGAAGGGGACCCGCAAGAAGGCCACTCCAGTTGTTGACTCCTCGGTACGACGGTGTACTCGCGGCTCCATCAAGCATGACGGCTTCAAGCCAATCCTGCAAGAGCTGCCTGCACATGTCCCCAAGAAGAGGAAGCCCAAGGCCAAGCCAATGTCCTCTACATCACAGGAGACTGAGGATGCTCAAGTACCTCCTGCCACTCCTATCCCAGTGATTCAGGAGGTGGGACAGTCACTCGGCATAGCTCCTGAGAAGCTCACGATGGATCGACTTATGGAAGATCCTGCTGATTCTGCGCCATCGTCTTCTGATGTTTAATCCATCTATGTTTATCTGTTACTATACTGGTCCTATGTACCGTCGAACTTCTGCTTGCGCTGTCTTTTGGTTTTCGGAACCTTGGTTGCACTGGCTATTACATAGCCTTGCTTCTGCTATATATATGATCTACAATGGATAGTCATTCCACGAGAAATTGGCGTGTGCTGTTTTGGAATGTGCGTGGCCTTAATTCGGATCATAGGAAGCGGGCGGTCCGTAACAAGATTGATGAGAGCCTAGCTGCTGTGGTCTGCTTGCAAGAAACAAAAATGCAGTCCATTGAGTTTCGCGCAGTTAAAGGTTTCTTCCCCAAACGCTTTGATCAGTTTGCTTACTCTCCTTCGAGGGGTGCATCAGGAGGGCTTATCACCCTTTGGAACTCTTCCATTCTCACTGGTCAATTAGTGGAATGCACACCATACGGATTGATCATCTCATTTACCTCAAATCACACGGGTGAATCATGGACTTTAGTTAATGTCTATGGGCCATGCCAAGGACAGGCTCGAGATCTTTTTGTGAGCTGGCTTTACAATCTTGATATTCCCACTGGGACTAATTGGTTGCTTCTTGGAGATTTTAATTTCATTAGATCTCCTGACAACAGAAACCTTCCTCGGGCTGATGTGAATGACATGTTCATTTTGAACGAAATTATTGGGCATCTGCGATTGCTGGAACTTCCCATTAAAGGTCGACCTTACACTTGGTCCAATATGCAGGATACCCCTCTTCTGGAGCAGCTTGACTGGTTTTTTACATCAACCAACTGGATCTCCTCATATCCTCTTACTCAAGTGCTACCCCTGGCAAAGAGTGCTTCTGATCATGTTCCCCGTGTGGTCACTGTTAACACTTCCATCCCTAAATGCAACCTATTTCGCTTTGAAAATTACTGGGTTGAAATGGAGGGCTTCATGGAATGTGTACAGCAATCCTGGCTCATTCCTTCAAGAAAGACACACATTTCTGCTGTTATTATGGATAAGATGAAGCATCTTCGGCAGGCTTTGAAGAAATGGCAGACGTCCCTGTCACAGTTAAAAACTTTTATTTCCAGATGTAATCAAGTGGTGCTATACTTGGATGAGCTTGAGGAGTTGAGGTCACTTTTCAGACCAGAAGCTAACTTCAGGAAAATTGTCAAATTACATTTGGAACATCTTCTGCATCTTCAGTGCTTGTACTGGAAGAAGAGAGCCACTATCAGATTTGTTAAGGTTGGTGAGGAGAACACTAAGTTCTTCCATGCTATGGCCACTGAGAGATATAGGAGGAATTCCATTGCATCTCTCAAGCTAAATGATGGTTCTACCATCTCTGATCATGATCAAATTGCTGCATGTTTTTGGGCATCTTTCAAGGATAGAATGGGAACTTCTCTTGGAATTAACATGGCATTTGACTTACAATCCCTGCTGACTGAGGTGGAGGGTCTAGACATTCTCACAGAACCCTTTTCCAAGTCTGAAATGGACAAGACTGTGCAGAATATGCCCATTGACAAAGCTCCAGGGCCTGATGGTTTCAATGGTCTTTTTTTCAAAAAATGCTGGCGCATTATCTCCCCTGAGTTTTACCAACTTGCTGTCGATTTCCATGCTGGACAGGCCCAGCTTGTAAACATGAATTCTTCTTATATTACACTCATTCCAAAGAAGAGATCACCTGAACATGTGGGAGATTACAGACCAATATCACTTACTGGAATGGGCCTCAAATTTCTGTCAAAAATGCTTGCTAACAGGCTAGAGTTGCAGATCGTGAAGTGTCTTCACAAGAATCAGTATGGTTTTATCAAATCCAGGACCATTCAAGATTGTGTGGGATAGACTCTTGAGTACCTGCACCAATGTCATCAATCCAAGAAGCCTATAGTTATTCTGAAGCTTGATTTTGAAAAGGCATTTGATTCTGTGGAGCATGAGTTCATCTTCCAAATTCTTAAGCACAAGGGCTTCAATGCCAGATGGATCCTTTGGGTTAGGCAGCTACTAACTTCTGGATCATCTTCAGTGCTGATCAATGGTGTGCCTGGAAAGAAGTTCATGTGCAAGAAAGGTGTCAGGCTGGGAGATCCTATGTCTCCACTGCTTTTTGCTATTGCTGCTGATTTTCTACAAACTCTGGTTAACCAACTGCTGGTGGAGGGGCTGATACAGCTGCCTATACCTTGTGATGATAAGGATTACCCTATAGTGCAATATGCTGATGATACTCTTATCATCCTACCTGCTGATAAATCCCAGTTGTTGCACTTCAAGAAAATGCTCTTACTTTTCTCCCAGTCCAGTGGATTACAGGTAAATTACCACAAATCAGCACTTCTACGTGTCAACACTTCTCCTCAGCATCTACAGGATCTGACAGACTCCATTGGTTGCAAAGTGGGTTCTTTACCCTTCACATATCTTGGACTGCGTGTTGGGACAACTAAACCTAGAACCATTGATCTCATGCCTCTGGTTGATAACATGGAAAGAAGACTCAGTGCTAGTTCCTCTTTTCTTGCTTAGAGGGGAAGGCTACAGTATTTAAACTCAGCACTGTCTTCTGTACCTATCTTCTTTCTATGCAGTCTGGATATCCCACCAGGTATACTGAAGCAATTGGAGAGGATTCAAAGGCAATGTCTATGGAGAAGAAATGGGAATGATCATGCACCCTCTCTTGCTGCTTGGCCTCTGGTGTGCAGGCCTAAAAATAGAGGGGGGCTAGGGATTATGAACCTAGCAGTTCAGAATGAAGCACTCCTGCTCAAACATGCTGATAAATTCCTCAATCATGCTGATATCCCTTGGGTTCATCTGATTTGGAACACTTACTATCATAACACGGTACCTCAGGGCACTGCACTTTGTGGTTCCTTTTGGTGGAAGGATATCTGTAAACGGCTTGACAAATTCAGATCAGTTACCTATGTTCTGCCAAACAAGGGTGATTCCTTCCTGTTTTGGTCTGACTCCTGGTTGATTGGCAACTCCATTTTGCCACTGGCGGCCAGATTCCAAAGACTGTTCTCCTTTGTGGCTGACCCTTTCTGCACAGCTCAAGAGGTCTTTACTGCTTTTTCTGATGACAGCATGCTCTCCATGTTTCACCTACCACTGTCTGCTCAAGCTTATCAGGAACTGATTTCGGTTCAATCTTTGCTTCTGGACCTGGACCTTGATCATCAGGCCTCTGACAGATGGGTATGGGGAAATGATGCTAAGGTCTACACAGCCAAGAGATACTATGCTCAGGTTCATAGCAGTATTATACCCAACCCTTTACTCAACTGGATCTGGAGAAGCTGCTGTACTATGAAGATTAAGATGTTTGCCTGGATGCTCATCATGGACAGGCTGAACACTCAAGACATGCTGGAAAGGCGTCACTCGAAGGTCTCTGATTCTAACCTCTGTGTTCTATGCCATGCTCGAGTCAAGGAAGACAGAGATCATTTATTCTTCAACTTCCTTTTCAGCACCAGGGTCTGGAATTACCTACAGATCACTTGACAGGGTTCATCTATGTGGAGTGCTTCTGTTGAGGCTAGAAAGGACTTCCATAACCCTTTCTTTGCTGAAGTGGTTTTCACTGCCTGTTGGAACATCTGGACTATCAGAAATGCAAAAGTCTTCAACCAGGAGCAACCAAAGTTCAGGAAATGGAGATCTGGATTTATTCATGACATTTCTCTGTTAGCTCATAGAATTAAGGCTAGTTTCAGGGATGATCTCCTTAAATGGATTTCCTTTTTGCCTCCTTGAGGTTTGTAATCCTTTGCTCCTCCCCCTTGTACATTCTAAAACTCCTCTTGTACATAAAGATTTCATAGATGAGAATAAAGGAAAATGGCTGTGGGGGGTTTTCCCTACAGTAGCCGGTCAAAAAAAACATAAGTAGAATTTAAGTTTGCTACAGTACCTAAGGAAGTGGTGGTTTGCTTTCTTATACTAATGTTATCACGAGTTTCTGTTTAAGTTTCGTGTTATGAAGTTTTCAAGTTTTGGGTGAAGTTCTTATGGAAAAAAAGATAAAGAGTGGCAAGAGCTCAAGCTTGGGGATGCCCAAGGCACCCCAAGATGATTCAAGGATGCCGTGAAAGCCTGAGCTTGGGGATGCCCCGGGAAGGCATCCCCTCTTTCGTGTTCAATCCATCGGTGACGTTACTTGGGGCTATATTTTTATTCACCACATGTTATGTGTTTTGCTTGGAGCGTCTTGTATCGTAGGAGTCTTTTATTTTTGTTGTGCCACAATCTTCCTTGCTGCACACCTAGAGAGATAGGCATGCACTCATCGTGATTTTGTCGAGCTTCACTTATATCCTTTGGTAGACAATTCAGCTCACACGTGCTTCACTTATATCTTTTGAGCCAGTTGCTTTTGCTCTATGTGCTTCACTTATATCTTTTAGAGCACGGCGGTGCGTGGCTTGGTAGTTGATCTATGCTATGAAAGTAGTCTCAAAAGGGATAGTTATCCAAAGGGATACGAAAACTTCCACCTTCATGTGCATTGAATAATTAGAGAAGTTTGATTCATCTCAACTAGTTTTGAGTAGTGGTTATGGTTATATTGAAGTTATATTAGTAAGGTGTTGTTGATCTAGAAATACTTGTGTTGAAGTTAGTGATTCTCGTAGCATGCACGTATGGTGAACCGCTATGTGATGAAGTCTCAGCATGATTAGTCTATTGATTGTCATCCTTTGTGTGGCGGTTGGGATCGCGCGATGGTTTATACCTACCAACCCTTCCCCTAGGAGTATGCGTTGAATGCTTTGTTTCGATTACTACTAAAACTTTTGCAACAAGTATATGAGTTCTTCATGACTAATGTTGAGTCCATGGTTTAGATGCACTTTCACCTTCCACCATCACTATCTTCTTTAGTGCCGGTGCACAAAACCCACCATTAGCCTCCCTCAAAACAGCCACCATACCTACCTACTATGGCTTTTTCAAAGTCATTTCGAGATATATTGCCATGCAACTACCACCATAACATGTGCCACCACGTCTACATTGCCATTGCATGATCGTAAGATAGCTAGCATGATGTTTCCATTAATGTCTATGCCATGCTAGATCATTGTCACGGTACACTACCGAAGGCATTCCATATAGAGTCATTGTTGCTCTAAGTTTTGAGTTGTAAGTGTGATGATCATCATTGATGGAGGATTGTCCCATGTGAGGAAATAAAAGAAGCCAAAGATGCCCACCAAAATAAAATAAAATAAAAAAGAGAGGCCAAAGAGCCCATCCAAAAAAATAGAGAGAAAAAGAGAGAAGGGACAATGCTACCACCTTTCCACACTTGTGCATATTAAGCACCATGATCTTCATGATTGAGAGTCTCTCGTTTTGTCACCACCATATAGCTAGTGGGAAATTTTCATTATATAACTTGGCTTGTATATTCCAATGATAGGCTTCCCCAAAATTGCCTTAGGTCTTCGTGAGCAAGCAAGTTGGATGCACACCCACTAGTTTTCTTTAAGAGCTTTCACATAATCTTAGCTCTAGTGCATCATTTGTATGGCAATCCCTTCTCATTCACATTGATATCTATTGATGAGCATCTACACAGCTCATTGATATGCCTAGTTAATGTGACCATCTTCTCCTTGTTTGTCTTGCAACCTCCACCACACTCCACACCACTTATAGTGCTAAAACCATGGCTCACGCTCATGTATTGCGTGAGAGTTGAAAAAGTTTGAGAAAGTAAAGGTGTGAAAACAATTACTTGGCCAATACCGGGGTTGTGCATGATTTAAATTCGTTGTGCAAGGATGATAGATCATAGCCAGACTATATGATTTTGTAGGGATAACTTTCTTTTGGCCTTGTTATTTTGAAAGTTCATGATTACCTTGCTAGTTTGCTTGAAGTATTATTGTTTCCACGTCAATAGCAAACTATTGTTTTGAATCTAATGGATCTGAACATTGACGTCACATAAGAGGAGTTACAAAGGACATCTATGCTAGGTAGCATGAAAGCATCAAAAATTCATTCTTTATCACTTCCCTACTCGAAGACGAGCAGGAGTTAAGCTTGGGGATGCTTGATACGTCTCAAACATATCTATTATTTTGATGGTTTCACGCTGTTATCTTGTCAACTTTGGATGTTTTGTTTACCTTTTATATCTTTTTTGGGACTAACTTATTAACTCAGTGCCAAGTGCCAGTTCCTGTTTTTTCTGTGTTTGTGACTCTTTTCACATCTGATTTTGGAACGGAGTCCAAACGGAATAAAATCCCCAAAATGAATTTTTCCAGAACGGAAGAAGATCGGGAGGCTTGAGGGCCAAGCAAGTGGGCCCACAGGGGGCCCACAAGCCCTGTTGCCGCGGCCAGGGGGGAGGCCGCGGCAACCAAGCTTGTGGCCCTCCTGGCGCTCCCCTGCCCTAGGTCTTTGGCCTATAAATTCCCTAAAAATCCAGAAAAAATCAAGGCGTCCACGAAAACACTTCTCCGCCTCCGCAAGCTTCCGTTTCCGCGAGATCTCATCTAGAGACCCTTCCCGGTGCCCTGCCGGAGGGGACTTTGGAGTTGAAGGGCTTCTTCATCAACATCATTGCCCCTCCAATGACTCGTGAGTAGTTCACTTCAGACCTACGGGTCCGTAGTTAGTAGCTAGATGGCTTCTTCTCTCTCTTGGATCTTCAATACAAAGTTCTCCATGATCTTCATGAAGATCTATCTGATGTAATCCTCTTTGGCGGTGTGTTTGTCGAGATCCGATGAATTGTGGATTTGTGATCAGATTATCTATGATATATATTTGAGTCTATGCTGATTTCTTATATGCATGATTTGATATCCTTGTAAGTCTCTCCGAGTCTTGGGTTTTGTTTGGCCAACTAGATCTATGATTCTTGCAATGGGAGAAGTGCTTGGTTTTGGGTTCATACCGTGTGGTGACCTTTCCCAGTGACAGAAAGGGCAGCAAGGCATGCATCGTGTTGTTGCCATCAAGGGTAACAAGATGGGCTTTTATCGTAGATATGAGATTGTCCATCTACATCATGTCATCTTGCTTAAGGAATTACTCTGTTCTTTTGGACTTAATACACTAGATGCATGCTGGATAGCGGTCGACGTGTGGAGTAATAGTAGTAGATGCAGAGAGTATCGGTCTACTTGTTTTGGACATGATGCCTATAGATATAATCATTGCCATAGATAACGTCACGAGTTTGTGCGGTTCTATCAATTGCTCGACAGTAATTCGTTCACCCACCGTCTACTTGCTTTCATGAGAGAAGCCACTAGTGAACACTACGGCCCCCGGTCTATTCACACCTATCGTTTCCACTTTTGCTTTTACTTTGCTTTGTTACTTTGTTGCTTTCAGTTCTCACTTGGAAAACAAATCTATAAGGGATTGACAACCCCTTCATAGCGTTGGGAGCAAGCTCTTTGTGTTTGTGCAGGTACTTGTGATATTCCTTCACTGGATCGATACCTTGGTTCTCAAAACTGAGGGAAATACTTACCGCCGCTGTGTTACATCACCCTTTCCGCTTCAAGGGAACACCAACACAAGGCTCCATGGCCATGGGGGAATCCTTTGCATATTTGCCAAGGAAGTCCCCAAAGGCGTAGCCGTAGCAGAAGGATTCCTGGTCCCGTTGCTGAGGAGTATCAAGACAAGAATAGTCTCCCATCAGCACGCTTGTTTCTGGCGCCGTTGGAAGGTCTTCTGTTGCAGTAGCATGGAGTGATCTCGACACGGCTTTACCAGGAACTACTGCGATTGCGACGGTGGATAAATTATACTAGAGAGAGAGAGGAGGGCACCATCGTGGCTGCCCTTCCTACCCTCTACTATATATAGGAGGGAGAGAGGAGGGGCCGGCACCCTAGGGTTTCCCCTAGAGGTGGGGCAGCGTCCAAGGGTGCCTTTTCCCCCAAGGAAAGTGGGGTGGTGGCCACCCCTCGACCAGCTCAGCCCCTTGCTGCATGGGCCTTAGGTGGGAGGGGCGGCCAGCCCACCAGGGGCTGGTTCACCCCTCTCACAATCCATGGGGACCTCCCACGATGCGGCCCTCCGAGATAGGTGGACCCTCTTGGTGAACCCCTGACACTCTTCCAAAACTTCCATCACAAAATTGGTAACCTCCCCGTACCTTTCCGGAACTCGAATACCAACTTTCCATATATCAGTCTTTACATCTGAACCATTTCAAAGCTCCTCGTCATGTCTGGGATCTCACCCGAGAGTCCAAACGACCTTCGGTCACCAACAAAATAACTCAACTATGTCTATATAGTCACGAAACGTTAAGTGTGCAGACCCTGCGGGTTCGAGAACTATGCAGACATTACCGAGGCACATCTACGGTCAATTACTAGTAGCAGGACCAAGATGCCCATATTGGTTCCTACATATTCAAGGAAGATCCTTATCGGTAGAAGCATGATGTCAAGGATTCAGTTAATTCCATATGTAGTTCCCTTTGTTCATTGATATGTTACTTTCTCGGCATTCGATCGTCGGTATCTCCATACCTAGTTCAATCTTGTTACCGACAAGTCTCTTTACTCGTTCCATAATACAAGATCTCGTGAATAACTCCTTAGTCACATTGCTTGCAAGCTTACTGTGATGGTGCAAGTTGTTTGTTCTTTTGTGTGCAGCCGTTGAAGACGGTTCTATTTGATATTCCTATTGGTTCGATAAACCTTGGTTTCATAACTGAGGGAAATACTTACACACATTGTGATGCGATAACTCGTTCCTCTTCACAGAAAACCCAGCGCAGATCACAAGTATTACGAAAGATTTCTCGTGCCGTTGCCGGGGAATATCATCACCAACTACCAAGTAATTCCACACAAAATTTCATTCACTTGTTCCTATTTTTATTTGCTGTTCTCATAAAAAATACAAAAATATTTACCTTTGCTTGTTTTCCTCGTCACTATATTGCATCTTCTGTGTCTAGTTTGCTTGAAAGTTGCTATCATGTCTGAATTTGAGAAAGTTATTGTTGGAAGTACCAGTGAATATAACACTAATGACTTGGATGAAGCGATATTAAGATTTCTTGATCCCACTTATGACCTTCCGATGGATCAAGTCCCTATTACTAATACTCACACAACTCTAAATTCTAAAATTTATCATGTGGGTAGTGGGAACATTATAGCAAAGCATGTCATCCAAAAATTCTTTCAGTACTCGTTAGCTTCCCCTCTCGTTAAAAGATCTATACTTGATGAAACAAATTGTTATGTGGATGCTATCACTATGCTTATTTTGAAAATGGAAATGAAATTTGTGCGTCTCCATCCTATGCTTCATAGTATATTCTTGGGACTCCCTAACTTGCATGATCCCGAGATTAAGGAATTTTCCACCACCATCCTTATTCATGAATTTGATTATATTTTGCGTGTAGCAAAGGAACGTTTTATCTTCTATGGAATAAAATCTGAATGTCCTCCCATAGAAGCTATCCTCCATAATAAAGATTCTATGCGTAGGTTGGAATCTAATGACTATCATGGATTTGGTATGAATATGAGGAAGAATGCGCTTCTCGAAGAATTAACACAATCTTTTTTCTCCACACTTGTGATAAATTTTAAAGGATTGCTAAAGTAATTAATTAAGGGTTAAGTGAATACTCGTAGAAAACACAATTAGGGAACCTATTAGTGATGAAATCCACGTCTTGTATGAAGAACCCATAGATGACAGTGATGTTAGCAATGATTGTATTAATCCCTTTGAGTACTTGAGTGCTTCATCCAGGTTGGACAAGGGTTATTTATTAAGTAAAATTTGTAGGAACTATTTTTGAAAGATATGAAGGGATCCAACACTTGAAGCTATGCAATATGCCTAGCTAGGGGCACAATAGCGCATGTTGGGAGGCAACCCAATAGTTATCTCTATTTTTGCTTTTTACTCTGTGTTAGTTTGTGATAACATGATTATTGCCTCTAGAATGATTGTGTTTTTATGTTTTAGTTAGTGTTTGTGCCATGTAAAGCCTTTGGGATGATTTGCATGATGAGTAGAATTGATACGGTAAAAAAACAGAAACTTTGACATCTAGTGTATAATTTCTCTGATTTTAATGGAACGTCCATTTAAGCTGAAATTCATACACATTATTTATATACAAATTCCTTAGGCCTTCCAAATTTTAAGAATTTTTTAGTTACAGAAATATAGGTGCATTACAAATTAGTACAGACTGTTCTATTTCAACCAGATTCTGTTTTTTTCCTTGCGTAGTTTGCTTGTTTTGATGTTGCTATGGATTGTCCCGGGGGGTATAAACCATGGAGGAGTTAGGATACAGTAACCTATGCTAAAATAAAATGATAATCAACTTATAACAACACCTTAAAGTATTTGATTTGTTGCTTATACTAACAGATTTCCTGAAGTTTTGTTGAGTTTTATGTGATTGAAGTTTTCATGTTTTGGGTATTATCCCGATGGACAAAGGATTGAGGAGAAGCAAATGCCTAAACTTGGGGATTCCCAAGGTACCCCAAGGTAATATTTTAGGAAGAGTTAAGCCTCTAAGCTTGGGGATGCCCCGGAAGGCATCCCCTCTTTTCATCTCAATCCATCGCTATGTTATTTGGAGCTATATTTTTATTCATCGCATGATATGAGTTTTGCTTTGAGCGTCATTTTCTTTTATTTGCTTTTACTTTCAGTTGGACACAGTCCTTGTTTTCTCGCACACATATTTGACAGAGATGCCACATCATCACAATTGTTTAGAATACTCTATCTGCTTCACTTATATCTTTTGAGCTTAGTAGTTGCTCTAGTACTTCACTTATATCTTTTTGAGGACGGTGGCATGTAGATTTTATAGAAATATTATGGTATCATTCTACACTTATATTTGTTTGAGAGATGGAAAAATACTGATGGTAATTTGCATGGGGTATAAGACTAGATAAAAAATATTGGGTATTCAATGGGTGATAATTAAAACCATCATGTAGCACATATAGGGAAATTGTGTGTTAATGATATTGATGTGGTGATGTGAAAAAGGTGTGAGTGCATTATTATTAATTCAGAGAGGTGTCAATATTAAGAGATATTAAACTTATTGCTCATCTAAAAAATTAAAAGGCATGGTGATGATGTTTGAGCATTTCTATTCATCGCTGAAACCCTACTGTTGTTTTGAGTCGGAGTCATGGTTAATTCCTACCACCCCTCTCCCTCGGGGCATGCGAGTAGTACTTTGACTTGTATAAAACTAATAAACTTTGCAATAAGCACATGAGTTCTCCATGACTAATGTGACAACATGGACATACGCAATCTCACCTTCTATTATTTGCTAGCATGTTCGGTATCGTGCATCGCCCGTTCTCACCTTGAGGATCGGTGCAACTTTCGCAGGCGCATCCAAACCTCGTGACATGACACACTCTTTTGAACATAAACCTTTTTATATGCTCCTCAAAACAGCCATCATACCTACCTATCATGGCATTTCCATAGTCATTCCGAGATATGTTGCCATGCAAATTCGATCGTCACTTCACATGACTAGTTCGTTCATCATCATAATGCTTTGCATTATCATACAAAGCTGACATAGTATTTGTGGCAAAGCTGTCGTTCATCATATTTTTGATACATGTCATGCTAGATCTTTGCACATCCTGGTACATTGCTAGAGGCATCCATACATAGTCATATCGCCCTATCAGTTTTCATATTAAGTTGTAAGTAAATAAAAGTGTGATGATCATCATTATTAGAGCATTATACTAGTGCGGAAATAAAAATGGGAGAGGTCAAATGAGCCCACCAAAATAAAAAAACGAAAAAAATGGATGGGAGAAAACGAGAGAAGGGACATGTGGCACCTTGTTCTTCATATAGAGAGTCTCATGTTATATCATTCATATGCTAGTGGGCAAGGTTGTCAGAATCGTGACTCAAGTCTTAGAATCTTACGATTTTATGATCTAATCTAGCCCTTCCGATTATACAATTTTGCTCATAGAAGCTAAGTTTTTAGGATCATAGTAGTTATGATTCTACGACTCATGATCCTACCAACGGAGCTCTGATCCGATTTAGAATCTTGATTCTGACAACTTTGCTAGTGGGAATCACTTTTTCAAATACTTCCTTGTATATTCCGATTATGGGATTCCTCAAATGCCCGAGGTCTTCATGAGCAAGCAACTTGGATGCACACCCCATTTAACTTCAGCCTAGCTTTCATACACTTATAGCTCTTGTGCATCATTTGCATGGCAATCCCTACTCCTTGTGTTGATATCTATCGACGGGCATCTCCATAGAACGTTGGTACGCCTCGTTGATGTGAGACTATCTTCTCCACTTTTACCACTTTGAAACCTACCACCGTATTCCATTCCACCTTTATGCTATGTCCAATGGTTCATGCTCATGTATTGCAGGAATAATAAAAAGTTGATTCATATTGAAAAAGTACGATCCTATTGCGTGACTTGGACACCGTGGTGCTTGACATTTGTATTAGTGTGGTGAAGATGGAGCCATGCCTTACTGATATAATAAAGATGGGTAGGGGTAAAACAATCTTTTAGGATCGTATACTTTCAAAGATTAATGATTTTTTGCTTATACCTATAAGTATTGTTGTATTAATATTTCTTAATTCATCGTTTCTCACTGAGCATACATGCATAAGTTTACATCACAGATAGCATGTCACATCAAATATTCTATTTTTATCATTTACCTACTCGAGGACGAGAAGTAATTAAGCTTGGGGATGCTTGATACGTCTCCAACGTATCTAAATTTTTTTGTTGGAATTATGCCCTAGAGGCAATAATAAATATAGTTATTATTATAATTCCTGTATTAAGATAATCGTTTATTATCCATGCTATAATTGTATTGAATGAAGACTCATTTACATGTGTGGATACATAGACAAAACACTGTCCCTAGCAAGCCTCTAGTTGGCTAGCCAGTTGATCAAAGATAGTCAGTGTCTTCTGATTATGAACAAGGTGTTGTTGCTTGATAACTGGATCACGTCATTAGGAGAATCACGTGATGGACTAGACCCAAACTAATAGACGAAGCATGTTGATCGTGTCATTTTCTTGCTACTATTTTTCTGCGTGTCAAGTATTTGTTCCTATGACCATGAGATCATATAACTCACTAACACCGGAGGAATACTTTGTGTGTATCAAACGTCGCAACGTAACTGGGTGACTATAAAGATACTCTACAGGTATCTCCGAGGTGTTCGTTGAGTTAGTATGGATCAAGACTGGGATTTGTCACTCCGTGTGACGGAGAGGTATCTCGGGGCCCACTCGGTAATACAACATCACACACAAGCCTTGCAAGCAATGTGACTTAGTGTAAGTTGCGGGATCTTGTATTACGGAACGAGTAAAGAGACTTGCCGGTAAACGAGATTGAAATAGGTATGCGGATACTGACGATCGAATCTCGGGCAAGTAACATATCGAAGGACAAAGGGAATGACATACGGGATTATATGAATCCTTGGCACTGAGGTTCAAACGATAAGATCTTCGTAGAATATGTAGGATCCAATATAGGCATCCAGGTCCCGCTATTGGATATTGACCGAGGAGTCTCTCGGGTCATGTCTACATAGTTCTCGAACCCGCAGGGTCTGCACACTTAAGGTTCGACGTCGTTTTATGCGTATTTGAGTTATATGGTTGGTTACCGAATGTTGTTCGGAGTCCCGGATGAGATCACGGACGTCACGAGGGTTTCCGGAATGGTCCGGAAACGAAGATTGATATATAGGATGACCTCATTTGATTACCGGAAGGTTTTCGGAGTTATGGGGAATGTACCGGGAATGACGAATGGGTTCCGGGAGTTCACCGGGGGGGGGGGGGGGGGCAACCCACCCCGGGGAAGCCCATAGGCCTTAGGGGGTGGCACACCAGCCCTCAGTGGGCTGGTGGGACAGCCCAAGAAGGCCCTATGCGCCATAGGAAGAAAATCTAAGAGAAAAAAAAGGAGGAGGTGGGAAAGGGAAGAAGGACTCCACCTTCCAAACCAAGTTGGATTCGGTTTGGAAGGGGAGACCTTCCCCCCTTGGCTCGGCCGAAACCCTTAGGGGTCCTTGGACCCGAAGGCAAGGCTCCCCCTCTTCCCCCTATATATACGGAGGTTTTATTGCTGATTTGAGACGACTATTCCACGACAGCCCAACCACATACCTCCACGGTTTTTCCTCTAGATCGCGTTTCTGCGGAGCTCGGGCGGAGCCCTGCTGAGACAAGATCATCACCAACCTCCGGAGCGCCGTCACGCTGCCGGAGAACTCTTCTACCTCTCCGCCTCTCTTGCTGGATCAAGAAGGCCGAGATCATCGTCGAGCTGTACGTGTGCTGAACGCGGAGGTGCCGTCCGTTCGGCACTAGATCGTGGGACTGATCGCGGGACGGTTCGCGGGGCGGATCGAGGGACGTGAGGACGTTCCACTACATCAACCGCGTTCACTAACGCTTCTGCTGTACGGTCTACAAGGGTACGTAGATCACACATCCCCTCTCGTAGATGGACATCACCATGATAGGTCTTCGTGCGCGTAGGAAATTTTTTGTTTCCCATGCGACGTTCCCCAACACTTATCATCTCAACGAAGCGCTCAAAATCTTCATCATCCTTTTTCTTGGATGGATTAGGAGGAAAGGTCATAGATCTCTGAACCCATGGCTCCCTTTCTTTACCATGCTTCCTAGTAGTGAATTCATTCTTATCGTATCTCTTAGGTTGTGGGTTACCAGGATTAACCGAAGGTTCAATCTCCACATCCTCATCATTGCTGGTTGAGCATTATTATGAACACCACTGTACATATTGTCACTAGGTTCATGTTCATCACCAGATTGTGTTTCTGCATCAGACGCAGAAATATCATTAGCTTCTTCAGGTGTGACAGTATTTGGTGAACTAGCATGTAGGTTTCTATCATCCTTCTTCTTCTCCTTAGGATGACTGGGTGTATCAACATTGATTCCTTGAGAATCTTGATCAATTCTCTTAGGATGACCTTCAGGATACAAAGGTTCCTGAGTCATTTTGCCTCCTCTAGTAATGACTCTGACAGAGTTGTCATTTAATTCATTGAGCAGGTCATTCTGAGCTTTAAGTACTTGTTCTACCCGAGTAGTAATCATAGAGGCATGTTTACTCAGAAGCTTCAGATCATTGACATTTCTGTCTACACAAGCACTTAAATGGCTAAGCATACGAGTACTTTGTTCCAAATGTCTGCTAACATTATCATTGAAACTCTGTTGTTTGGCAACAAAGTTGTCAAATTCATGTTGTTTTCTACATGTTTTTCACTTTCCAGGTTTTCCATACCAAACGAAGTCCAACTGTCCTGAAACTTTTTGGTGATTTTTTCTGGATCAAAAGAAGACCGAGGAGTATCAAAAGAAGGATGGAGGTCGCACGAGGGGCCCACAAGCCAACAGGGCACGACCTGGGGCGGCCTAATGGCTTGTGCCTCCCTTGTGGCCCTCCCGACTCTATTCTCTAGCTCATAAATTCTCAACTACCCTAAAAACATAAAGGGGAGTCCCTAAACACTTCTTACACCGCCGCAAGTCTCTATTCCGACGGGAGGCCATCTAGAGCTCCATTCCAGCACCCTGTCGGAGGGGGATCGATCACGGATGGCCTCTTCATCAACCTTGGTGCCCTCGTGATGATGTGTGAGTAGTTCACCACAGACCTACGGGTCCATAGCCAGTACCTAGATGGCAATCTCTCTCTTTGATCTTCAATAGAATGAACATTACATCTTCGCTTTGATCCATAAGATGTAATACCTTTTGGGCGGTGCGTTTTTTGGATGTCATGAATTGTGGGTTTATGTTCAGGTTATTCATGATAAGTATTTGAGTTTCCTCTGAATACTTATATGATTATTATGTACATGATTATGATCGCTTCATAATTCTCTCTGATATAATGAAATAGTTTGGCCAGCTAGATCGATATTTCTTCGGTGAGAAAGGTGTGTTGTGGTAGGTTCAACCTCGCGAATTTCTATATCCCAGTGATAGAAGGAGACAAGATGCGTCTTTGTGTTGCTGCTACTAAGGATAAAATGATGGGGTTTATTCATATTGCTTGAGTTTACTTTGTCTACATCCTGTCATTGTTCTCCATGCATTACTCTGTTTTACTTAATACTCTAGATGCATGCTCTATAGCGGTCGATGATTGGAGTAATAGTAATAGGTGTAGGCAGGAGTCGGCCTATTTGTTTATGGACGTGATGCCTCTATACACATGATCATTGCCATGAATATCTCATAACTATCCGCATTTCTGTCAATTGCTTAATAGTAATTTGTTTACCCATCGCATGCTATTTTACAAGAGAGATGCCATTTGGAAAACTATGCCCCCTGGGTCTATTCACAACATATCTAAAAAACCTCCAATACCTTACTGTCATTTTCTTGTTTTTATTTTATCTTGATATCTACAATTATCTACACACCTCACTTGCTTGTAAATAACAAGAACAAGAGGATCGACAACCCTCCTGCCTGCATTTGGTGCAAGTTGTTTGTTCTTTTGTGTGCAGCCATTGATGACGGTTGTGATTGATATTCCTATTGGTTCGATAAACATTGGTTTCATAACTGAGGGAAATAGTTACCCACGTTGTGTTGCGATAACCCATTCCTCTTCACGAAAAATACAATGTAGCTCACAAGTTCGACCTACCCACCACAACACACTTTTCCCGACCCCTAGAGTTCTCCTTCCTTGACAATATCCACTCCATTGTTGTTATCGTCATCGCGTGCGGAGCTCGAAGCTACACTCGCTCTTGTGCCCCTGTCTAGCATGGCACACATGGGCGAACGCGTCTCATCTCAGTGAGGACACTAGTGTGCCGAACTAGAGAGATGGAGCCTCCTAGTGCCGAGAATCCTTGCCGGAGTCTAGCCCTTGCTTCTATCCACGCGCGCGAAGGGAAGAGGACGAACCCGATAGGTGGTCCCCACCTGTGAGTGAGGCAACTAACTCGCCCATCAACGCACCATCGTCAGTATGCTTCTCCCTTGGGAAAATGTAACCATCAAAGTACACTTCCCATTTCAGTAAATGTATTCTCCTCGGACCGCCTTCTTTTTCTTTGTTTTATTTAACTACAGGAATTTCACCCAACTTTGATTAGCTACAACTTTTAAACTACAACTCGTTTTTAAATGATTCTTTTCTGTTATTTCCCAGAATCCATCTAGTTTATTTTAGTATTTATTTGAAAATTCTCCAAACTTATTTTTTGTACTATTTTCTGTTAAACAAGAGATACTTGTTAAGGTGGTTACTACCTCATGCCACACATGCATATGCTGGTTCGGGCAAATTCCAAACGAAGTTTTTTGTCTCGGGCAAACGTGATCGTGGAACTGATATCTCGTTGTGACGAGGATGATCAGTGCAGGCATGACAGGGCATGATGGGTTGTGACTTTTTGGATACCATTCAAACACTATGTTGTGCTAACCATTGCAGGGAAAACTTAGAGCTCCTGAGTCAACCGTAGATAGGGTCTTGTTTCAGTAACTCCCATACTTGTTTCTTGCTACCACTTGTCCCTACTACAGATAGGGTATGGTTTAGTACGTTATCAACCCCTTTCTAGGCACACACCGTATAAAGAGGCCATAGTGAAAGATATTAGTGGCCCCTCGTAGGCATGTCACTTGGTCTGTTGGCATGGGTGTTCCAATTAGACCGAGGGATAGCGTCCTTGTTTGCGCACATTATAAATATTTTGATCCCATGCTAATAAAGATTCTGATATCTCCACTTAGAGTTTTACTTAACGATTACCATGGGTGATTGATGTCTACTATGCAACTTTATTCTTGTAGATGTTGTTGGGCCTCAAAGTGCAGAGTTTTGTAGGACAACAACAAATTTCCCTCAAGTGGGTAACCTAAGGTTTATAAATCCATGGGAGGTGTAGGATGAATATGGTCTCTCTCAAACAACCGTGCAATGAAATACAAGAAATCTCTTGTGTCCCCAACAAACTCAATACAATGGTAAATTGTATAGGTGCACTAGGTCAGCGAAGATATGGTGATACCAGTGTAGTATGTATAGTAGAAACATATTTTTATAATATGTATAAATAAAAACAACAAGGTAACAAGTAGTAAACAGCGAGCAAAATGTTGCATAAATGCTTGGAAAGAAGGCATAGGGTTCATACTTTCACTAGTGCAATCACTCAATAATGCTAACATAGTAGAATCATATGGTCATCCCTCAACATGTAACAAAGAATCACTCCAAAGTTTCTATTAGAGGAGAACATAATAATAAGTTGTTGTAAGAAGCGAACTGCCTCAAAGTTATTATTTCCAGTCAATCTTTTGGGCTATACCTATAGGTGTCACAAACAACCCTAGAGTTCAAACTAGAATAACACCTATGATACATATCACTCAACCCTAATGTCACCTAGATACTCCAATATCACCTCAAGTATCCGTGGGTTCATTATTCGACATGCATCAAATAATTCCAGATTCATCATATTCAATACAACACAAAGAACTTCAAAGAGTAACCCAAGGTTTCTATCAGAGAAGGTAGGATCAAAATGTGTATCAACCCCTATTCATAGATTACCCCATTATCACCACAGGATCTGCAAGTTGCGTACCAATACATACATCAAGTGTTCTCAAATCCAATTTTCAATCCAACATAACGAGATCTCAAAGGGAAAGATTCAATTCATCAGAACGGGATAGCAAGGAACAAACACCATATAATCCAACTATATTAACAAAGCCCATGATACATCAGGATCGTGCCATCTCAAGAACACGATAGAGAGAGAGAGACAGAGAGAGACAGAGAGAGAGAGAGAAAGAGAGAGAGAGAGATTAAAAACATAGCTACTGGTACATACCCTCAACCCAAAGGATGAACTACTCCCTCCTCGTCATGACCTCCACCGAGATGATGAAGATGGCCACAAGAGGTCATTTCCCCCTCCGGCATGGTACAAGAAAGGCTCCAGATGGGGTTTTCTTCAATACACAGAGTTACGGTGGCGGAGTGGAAGTTATCCCACACGATACCGAAACATCGTCAACAATGGGGCGAGCGCTTGCTGGCGATTCCACTAACATAAGCGTATGCGAATTCGTAGCCTATCCCAGACGCCACACTTGGATATTACGTTTGTGATCAACCACACATCCGAGACGATGGTGTAGATATATTCGTGGGCGAGTTATGGATATCACAAACATTTAATTCCATGGCATGTTTGCAATAGGTACATTATGACACACAGTCCGAAACTTTTAACTGTGTGCAGTAGGTCTACTATCTCAACAATGCGGATTTAATAATCGTGTGCGATAGTTATTGTGATCGTACAAGCACTTCATATGTCCACTGTCTTGTTATCGTCCTACATCACACACGCACTCAAGATAGGAACCTTTTGTGCTATTGGTGCCAATCACACACGGTTATGACTAGCAAACACGTCTGTGACATTGGACACATCGCACACACATAAAATATGCGATCGTGTGTTGTAAAGCAGATAATATCACTAACACCATCACACACGGTTTATTTGTTCTAACTGTGTGCACTGTAATTTATTACCAATAGCTTATTTTCATTAAAAAAAATTAGAATTGGAAATTTCAAATATTTATTTATGAAATGTGGATTTCACATCCATCAGTAAATACCCTAATTACAATGGTTCAACAACCAATGCATAAATCAAAATCTCAGTACATGTTCGATGGTTACATAGTTCGGCAGAAGATTAATCGTGTTGAACCAGAATATATAGTACTAGAGACGATAAAGGTGAAGAGAGAATTGTAAATCCTTTCGTTTTGTTGATGGTGTTGAAACAGAGGAGTACCCATAGTGTGCCCTCCTTCATGTCGAAAGTGTGCACAACTTTTGTCCAACCCCTTGTGATGATCGCCCGTCCATCCTTCACCGCCTTCAGGAAGACTTCTAGACCATTAACATGGTCGCATTAATTTTATACTATAACCTTCGTTGCCTCTGCTCCGGTCAGGTAGTTTGCAAGGTAATCTTGAGTAAATTCCTTCGGAAACCACTAAAAAAGACAACTTTTAGGTATTCATGTCTAATAGAGTAATATGTTCTGGGCAGGAAAAGAAGGCAACAGATTACTTATCATCCTAAAGTTCACTGATGTCTTGGATAAAGTTTAAATAAAGAGTTTAATTCCAATCATATGTCTCTTCTCCCTAACAGTTTTTCATAGTTACTCACTTGACGCTTGTTCATGTTTATCTCATTGCCCCATATGCCAAGGGGATCGAAGCGTGGATCAGTACCGCTGACATATGTACCTACAAGCAACAAATAAATGTCAGAACCTAAGATTCCATTGTACAAATAATGTAAAATACTACAATGGGATGTGACTAACCTCGATGGTAAACAAGTGTATCATGTATTGTAGCCCTACATGAGCACACAGAAGGGCGTGTTAAATACAACAGGGTTAACATCGACTAAAAATAGCAAATGTTAATTAAACGATAGAATCTCCGGTGATATTTTTATTGTGAGAAGTAGCACCGTAGCAAAGGGACATGTATTGGTGAAATTGAATTGGACAGTTCATGTTTGGTAAATCTCAAGGGGTAGTTGTTGGGGGCTCGTCATCTTGGCCAAAGCACGCACAAAGTCGGTGGCGAGGTGTTACTCTGGGTCAAAGCGTGGATTGGTATAGCTAACATATGTACCTACAACCAACAAGTAAATGTTAGAAGCTAAATTGCAATTGCACAAATGATGTAAAATATTATAAGATATTGGGATGTGACTAACCTCGACGGTAAACAACATCATCGTGCATTGTGACACTGCGTAAGTACATGGAAAGGCATGCCAATTAGAATAGGCTTATCGTCCAGCAAAAATATCTAATGGTAAATAAAGGACATCATCTCTTGTGATATCTTGATTGTGAAGAGTAGCACGGTGCCGAATGGACAACGTAAAAAATGGATATAATTGTTCACTATAGCAGGCTTAACAACAACCTAGCATAGGCAATGTAAGTTTGTAACTGGTATTGGTGAAATTGAACTGGAGAGTTCATACTTGAACAACACAGTGCGCATAACTGAAATGAACAAGAGATGTGTTAACTACAGACTCGACTACACAGTACAGACAATCTAACATGGCGATTAAACTTGTACCGGTGAAATTGAAATTGGCACGGTTCAACACATCAACTGGTATTGGTAACATTGAAGTGGATAGTTCATACTTGGTAAATTCCGAGGGGTAGTTGCTTGCGCAGTTCATCTCGACCAAAGCCCACACCAAGTTGGCGGCGTCGGTGGCAAGGTGTTCCTCTGAGTCGACACACACAACAGCCACCGCGCCATTGACCGTCATGAGCTCCCCGTCCTTCATGTGATATGTGGTTGGGCTCACGTGTGGATGCTCGGTGATAGGGGTGGGGTGTGGAGGCATGGGGTGGTCTGCGGGCTTCATATGAGCAATCAGGTCGGGGCGATGATGGAAATTGGTGGTTACCTCACTGGATCGACGAGCGAGGCTAGGGCAGAACTTAGATTTGGTTTCGGCGGTGGTGGTTTGGGTTGTAGGGAGAGGGGGTGGGGGATAGGGGAAATGTGATGGGTGGGTATGGAGTGGGAGGAAGAACTTTGGAAATCGCCCGCCTACTAAAAAATTTGGTTGAAAAACTCGAACCTTACGTGGGGGAAACACACAACATAGATGAAGCGCATCAAATACCCGTGTGCGGGAAAAGAGAAAATTGGTGATCCCGCATCAGAAAAATTGCACACTCGATGAACGTACTTAAAATTCTCAGATCATAGTTTGCTCTAAAAACTACTAGTAGGGGTAAGTATTAGTACTTGGATGCTCATAATTAATTAAACAAACATTAGGGTGACACACATGCAAACTAGTTCTCCGATGCTGGCCAGACGCCCTCACTATCAGCCTTATCGGTGGCAGCCCAAGCCGTGCTTGGATCTCCGGTCATCTCTCATCAATGGCTTTGGTAGCTATTGTCGCAATCGTGATGGAAGGTGGAGATATCTAGCCATGGTTGTCAGAGGCTATCGTTCTCCTTCTTGACCATGCCGGCGGCTAATACATCTCTAACGTATCAATAATTTATGAAGTATTCATGCCAATATTCTACAACTTTCATATACTTTTGCCAACATTTATATTACTTTGGGACTAACTTACTTACCCAATGCCAAGTGCCAGTTCCAGTTTTCTGTGTTTTTTTGTTTCAAATAAAATCCATAACAAACGGACTCCAACACGAAAAAATTTACGGAGTTTTTTTTTGCAATATATATGAATTTTGGGAGTCGGAATCAACGCAAGACGACGCCCGAGGGGCCCACAAGCTAACAGGGCGCGATGTGGTCACGTCCTGATAGCTTGTGGCCAGCGCTTCAATCGATTGCAGCTCTCCTTTTTCCGCGAGAAAGATAATATTCCAATAAAAATTTCCTCAAAATTTCAGCCTGATTGGAGCTTCGGATCACCGAATATTTAAGAAACGGTGAAGGGCTAGAAAACAGCAGCGAAAATAGGAGAGAAACACACACACACACACACACACACACACACACACACACACAGAGAGAGAGAGAGAGAGAGAGAGAGAGATTCAATCTCAAAGGGCTCTCGCCCCTTTGGGTGCCATGGTGGCGAAGGACCAGAGGGAGAACCTCTCCCTAGATGGGGAGAGGCCATGAAGGAGGAAGCCTAAGGGGAGATCCAATCTCGGACTGCCGTCGGAGGAACCATCGCTGCGGTGATCGTCTTCATCAACATCAACGTCTCCATCACATTCCCTCATCTATCTATGGCGGTCCACTCTCCCGCACCCCACTGTAATTCCCTCCTTGAACATGGTGTTTCGTGCCACATAATATTAATCATGATATGTTGCCATCCTATGATGTTTGAGTAGATTTATGTTATCCTTTGGGTTGATTGATGATCTTGATTGAATTGAGTGTATGTTTTATTTTGGTGTTGTCCTATGGTGCCCTTCGTGCATCACACATGTGAGGGAATTCTCTCTTTAGGGTTTGCAATATGTTGATGATTCGCTTATAGTGGTTGCTAGATATGCAATAATAAGTTCATATGATCCAAGTACGAAAAGTATGTTAGCTAATGTCTCTCCCTCATATAAACTTGCAAGAATGATTACTGATCTCGTTTTCAATTGACTAGGATGATCCTGCACTCCATACCATCATTATTCCAAACTTGCTATTGTAATATATTGTAACTCTATTTAGTGCAGCAACTATTTTCATATTTTAGTTCTCCATTATCATGCAAAGCTATCATCTTTATACCCACAACACAATTTTATTTCTCGTTACTAGATAGAAGCAAACTTGCGGTGTATGTAGAGTCGTATATATGGCATATTCTACTTTCGAGAATATCAATCTTACCTTCAACTCATTGTGGGTTCAACACTCCATACTTACCACTTCCATCTTTTGAAAGTGCTACGATGATTCCTCACACTTGGGATTAACATCCTCTTTTCTAGCGCCGTTGCCGGGGAGCAATAGCTTGGGGTTAATATTTTCGTGTATGCTTGTTTGCTTCTATCACTAAGTAGATTTTGTTTTTGTTTTGTTTCTGTTTTCTTGTTTTCTTTCGTTATTTGTAGGTGAAACAAAAAATGAACAAAAATACAAAAAATTACTTGTCTCTTAAAAGAGAAGCGATTGGAAAATTATGCATTGGAGAAGTGAGTGTCGACCTTGAACACTTGTGCTCATGCTCATGGAAACAATGCAGAAGTTTACATGGAAGTTTCTCATAAAAATAATTATCCCCTTGTATTTACCAGTATACAATAAAAATAATGTGCTTGTCATAATATTCATGATGCTCTGTTGCATGTTTCATCAACTATCCTTATATGAGCATCATTGAAAATATCATGCCTAGCTAAAATGCTTTAAAGAAAAGCGCTTGTTGGGAGAAAACCCAACACTTATCCTTTTTGTGTGTGTTAACATGATTAAATTACTATAGCAATCATGGTTTGTGTCTCTTATTTCAATAATGTGCGAAGTAAAACATTTGGGATGATATGTATGATGAGTAAAATTGATACGATGGAAAAACAGAAACATGGACGTCGAGTGCAGAATTTCTCTGAATTTAGTGAAAAGTTTTTTAAGCTGAATGTTTTACACAGTACTTATATACAAATTCTTCAGGCCGTCCTAAGTTTTCCGAATGTTTTGAGTTATGGAAGTATGGCAATTAAATGTATCTTTACAGACTATTCTGGTGTAAATATATTCTGTTTTTGCTTTCATAGTTTGCTTGTTTTGATGATGCTATGGGTTGTATTGGAGGTATAAGCCATGGAGAAGTTAGAATAGTACCTTATGAGAAAATAAAATAAGAATCAACTTATAACACTACCTAAATTATTTGGTATGTTCCATATACTAACGGATCTCACAAAGTTTTGTTGAGTTTTATGTGATTGATGTTTTCAAGTTTTGGGTGAGAAATCAATACGCGGAGAATAAGGAGCAGCAACAACATAAAATTGGGGATGCCCAAGGCACATCCAAGGTAATATCCAAGGAATACTCAAGCGTCTAAGATTGGGGATGCCCCTCCATGTGTAGCATCCCCAATCTTTTGTGTTCAACACTATCAGTATATCTTACTTGGAGCTATATTTTTATTCATCACATGATATGTGTCTTGCTTGGAGTGTCATTTTATTTTCTTGTTATCTGTTAGATGTTATTTTTAATCTTGTTTTTTGATACGTCTCCAACGTATCTATAATTTTTGATGGTTTCATGCTATTATCTTGTCAAACTTTGGATGTTTTGCATGCCTTTTATATATTTTTTGGGACTAACTTATTAACTCAGTGCCAAGTGCCAGTTCCTGTTTTTTTTCCATGTTTTTGACCCCTTTGAGAGGAGATTTCGAAATAGAGTCCAAACGGAAGAAAATCCCCAAAAAGATTTTTTCCGTAACGGAAGAAGATCGGGAAGCTTGAGAGCCAAGGCAGGGGGGCTCAGGGGCCCGACAAGCCCCCACCCCGCGGCTAGGGGGAGGCCGCGACCCACAGGGTGGGCCCCCTGGGCGCCCTCTGCCCTAGGGGTTGCGCCTATATATTCCCTAAAATCCCAAAAAATCAGGAGATCATCGAAAGTACTTTTCCGCCGCCGCAAGCTTCTCTCTCCGCAAGATCCCATCTGGTGCATATTCTGGTGCCCTGTCGGAGGGGGGATTCAGATACGGAGGGCTTCTTCATCAACACCATGACCTCTACGATGATGCGTGAGTAGTTCACGATAGACCTACGGGTCCATAGCTAGTAACTAGATGGCTTCTTCTCTCTCTTGGATCTTCAATACAAATTTCGCCATGATCTTCATGGAGATCTATCCGATGTAATATTCTTTTGTGGTGTGTTTGTCGAGATCTGATGAATTGTGGATTTATGATCAGATTATCTATGAATCTTATTTGAGTTTCTTCTGATCTCTCTTATGCATGATTTCATATCCTTATTGTTCTCTTCGAGTTGTGGGTTTTGTCTGGCCAACTAGATCTATGATTCTTGCAATGGGAGAAGTGCTTGGTTTTGGGTTCATACCGTGCGGTGACCTCACCCAGTGACAGAAGGGTAGCGAGGCACGTATCATGTTGTTGCCATCAAGGGTAAAAAGATGGGGTTTTCATCATTGGTTTGAGATTATCCCTCTACTTCATGTGATCTTGCTTAAGGCGTTACTCTGTTCGTCATGAACTCAATACATTAGATGCATGCTGGATAGCGGTCGATGTGTGGAGTAATAGTAGTAGATGCAGAAAGTATCGGTCTACTTGTCTCGGACGTGATGCCTATATGTATAATCATTGCCTTAGATATCGTCATGACTTTGCGCGGTTCTATCAATTGCTCGATAGTAATTTGTTCACCCACCGTATTACTTGCTATTTTGAGAGAAGCCTCTAGTGAACACTATGGCCCCGAGGGTCTACTCCACACCATATTTTCAGCCTTGCACTTTTTACTTCGTTGCACTTTTCGCCTTCAGATATCACTTTTGCAAACAATCTTGAAGGGATTGACAACCCCTTTGAAGCGTTGGGTGCAAGCTTGTTTGTGTTTTCGCAGGTACTCTAGACTTGACGAGACCCTCCTTCTGGATCGATACCCTGGTTCTCAAACTGAGGGAAATACTTACTGCTCCTGTGCTGCATCACCCTTTCCTCTTCAAAGGAAAAACCAACACAAGCCCAGTCTCTGTCAACGTGTCAATTTCTGGCGCTGTTGTTTGAGAAGTAGCATTTGTCAATAAAAGTTTCCAAGAATTCCCATTAGAATGCTTGAATTGCATGTGTGATGTGTGCTGTACAAAAACAAAAACTTTTTCTCTAGTATTTGAATTATCAGATTTTACTGGAACATAGAAAGTTTCTAAAAACTTTACACAGTACTTACATACAAATTCTTAATAGTTTCATAAAACTTGAGAATTTTTGGAGATACAGAAGTACAATTTCTATATAAATTGCTACAGACTATTTTGTTTGGACATATTGTTGTCATAGTTTTGTTACCTACTTATCCTAGAGTTTTCATGGCTTATATGAGTGGATAATTTTTTTGGAAATGATAGTATATTGTACCTAATATTTGAAAATTATTATGCAACTTGTCTTGACAGTACATGAAGTGTAGATTTATTCTTATGTGAACTAACCTCTCTCACGAGTTCTTCTTAAGTTTTGTGTGGATGAAGCTTTTGAGACTTAGGTGAAACCGAGATATGAGAGGGTTGAACGGGATACAAAAGGTCAACCTTTGGGATGCCCAAGGCACCCCGAGTAAATATTCCAATAAGTTTCAAGCATCTAAGCTTGGGGATGCTACACATCCCACCTCTCTTCGTCAACAACTATCGGTTAGCCCATGTTGATCCAAAGTTTTCGTTCGTTCACCTGTGTTATTCTTGGAGCATATTTTGTGCTAACTATTCCATTTTATTCTATGCACCATGCTGGTATGAGTTGATCCCTGGTCGCTTTATAGAATGCTTCATGTGCTTCACTTAAATCTTTGAAGTATCGCTTTATAGAATGCTTCGCGTGCTTCACTTATATATTTTGAGTTTGGATTTTGGTATCTCTATATTCATTGAATAATTCTCTATGAACTTCACTTATATCTTGTTGAAAGTAGATTGATGATCACTCTTGTGCTTCACTTATATCCTAAGAGGAAAAGTTGTATTAATTGAATGCCATAAAACATGAAATTATATATGCTTCATATGCATGTCCCATGGGGAGTAGTGACTTCACATACTAAGAGTATAAGCAATAAAATTTATTGGAGGTTAGCAAACATAACATTGTTCACTTGAACAATTCATGAAATAATATTGAAGGAAGAGAGATTTCATATATAAATATACTATCTCGGACATCTTCTATGATTGTGAGCCCCCATTAATTATCTTCAAACTTGATCAAACGTTGGACAAGGAAGAAAACGTAATGGTTATGTTTGCTTATATTCACATAGAAGTTATATTGTCATGGATCCTCTAACATGTGGTGCGTGCTTTTGATCCTTTGCTAGCCCAAAAATTCGCACTAAGTAGAGATGCTACTTGTGCATCCGTAACCCTTAAACCACTTTTTGCCATGAGAGTCCACCATACCTACCTACGGATGGAATAAGATCCTTCAAGTTGGTTGTCATCGGTGCACAACGCAATAAAAATTGCTCCTAAACATGTATGATCTTTTATTGTAAGGGAAAATAAGCTTTGTATGATCTTGTGATGGCAAAGAAATAAAAGCGACGGACTGATAAATAAAGTTTTCTATCAAAAGGTGCAATATAAAGTGGTGTTCCTTTTAATTAAGAGATTGCACATCCAAAAATAAAAATCGCATGACAACCTATCCTTCCCTCTATGAAGGGCCTATCTTTTAATTCGCTATTTTCACTTTTATGCAAGAATCAATAACGTTCATCCCTATTCCAATCTATTAATTCTTTAGTTGGCAAGCATCATGTGGTGGAGAAAGATCCATGCATATATATCCCGTTGGATATAGTTGATCATGTTTCATTATTGTTGAGATTATCCCTAAGATAAATAAGTTGGGAGGCGAAACATTAAGACGCTATTTCCTATGTGTTTGATTTAAACTCCTTGTTCTAAAAATATGCCTTGAGTGTCAACAATCATGGAATACTAAATGATAGTTGAGTATTTGGAATTTGCTAAACCAAAGCTATTACATAGACCCTTCAGGATAATAAGATGAATGGTAATTGTTTGAGGACTGAAAATATAGTTTGATAGCTTTCAAGTAAGTTTATGGTTTATACTTTAACATTTTAAAAGCTTGTTACTAGATAATGAGAAGTTCTATGAGAAAAAATTTGTTATTTTATGATGCTATAAAAAGTGATTGAAACTAACATTAGTCAAACTTATATACTATGCTAGCATTCACACTTCATAAATTATTTATTTTATCATTTAACTACTCGAGAACGAGTAGGAATTAAGCTTGGGGATGCTGATACGTCTCCAACGTATCGATAATTTATGAATTATTCATGCGAATATTCTACAACTTTCATATACTTTTGGCAATATTTTATTTTATTTTTGGGACTAACTTACTTATCCAATGGCCAGTGCGAGTTTTTTTGTGTGTTTTTCGTATCACATAAATTCCTTTTCGAACGGACTCCAAACACGATAAAAATTTATGGAGATTTGTTTTGGAATATAAGAAAATTTTGGGAGTTGGAATCAACGCAAGATGGTACCCGAGGGCCCCACAAGCTAATAGGGCGCGGCAAGGGGGTGGGTCACGCCCTGATAGCTCGTGGATAACCCTTAAGTTGTTTGGAGCTCTCCTTTGTTAGCAGGAAAGCAAATTTTCCGGTAAAAGTCCTATCAAAATTTCAGCCCGATCGGAGTTACGGATCAACGGATATTTAAGAAACGGTGAAGGGACACAAAACAACAGCAAAAACAGCAGAGAAACACATAGAGAGATCCAATCTCAGAGGGGCTCACGCCCCTCCATGTGTCATGCGGCCAAGGACCAGAGGGAGAAACTCTCCCTAGATGGGGAGAGCCCATGGAGGAGGAATCCTAAGGGGGAGACTCTCTCGCCCACTCTTCCGGCGCCGTCAGAGTCTCGCTGGAGGAACCAGAGCCGCGATGATTGTCTTCATCAACATCACCATCCCCATCACCTTCCCTCATCTATCTATGGCAGCCACTCTCCCGCACTCTGCTATAATCCCCTATTTAACATGGTGTTTCGTGCCACATATTTTTAATCTATGATGTGTTGCCATCCTATGATGTTTGAGTAGATTTATGTTGTCCTTTGGGTTGATTAATGGTCATGATTGATTTGAGTTTATGTTTTATTTTGGTGTTGTCCTATGGTGCCCTTTGTGCAGCGCACACGTTAGGGAATTCTCACTTTAGAATTTGCAACATTTTCATGATTTGCTTGTAGTGGGTGGCTAGAGTGACAGAAGCTTACGCCCGAGTAAGGGAGTTGTTTGCATATGGCAGTAAAGGGGACTTGATGTTTAATGCTATGGTTGGGTTTACCTTAATGATCTCTAGTAGTTGCAGATGCTTGCTAGAGATCCAATCATAAGTTCATATGATCCAAGTACGGAAAGTATGTTAGATCATGCCTCTCCCTCATATAAAATTGCAAGAATGATTACTGATCTTGTTTTTAATTGCCTAGGATGATTCCACACTCCATACCATCATCATTCCACACTCGCTATTTGTAACGTATTGTAATATACTCTAACTCTATTTTGTGCAACAACTATTTTCATATTTTAGTTCTCCCTTATCATGCAAAGCTATCCTCTTTATACCCACAATGCAGTTGTATTTCTCGTTACTAGATAGAAGTGAACGTTCGGTGTATGTAGAGTAGTGTCTGTGGAAAATAGGACTTGAGAGAATATTGATCTTACCTTTATCTCCGTGTGGGTTTGACACTTCATACTTACCACTTCCATCTTTGGAAATTTCTATGATGATTCCTTGCACTTGGGGATTATTAGCGGCAACCCACCATGCTCGAATCTCCACCCAGCTCTCCTTAGCACCGTGTGATGCCGCTTCTTTCTTCGCAAGGATGGACTCTCTATTATTGTGTGATTTTCCCTTTTTCCGCTTGGCATGTGAGGCTTTGCCCTCCGCTTCATCCTTCGCCCATTCGGCGTAGGCATCTTCATAGTGAGCCCATGTTGGTGTGCAGTAACGGGGCGGCGAAGAACTCGACGCGATGGGATGCCATCGCCTCCTTACCAGTTAGTGTGCGGCCACGGACTGCAATGAACTCGGCGTGGCGGCATGCCATTGCTTCCTTACCAGCTAGTGTGCAGCAAGGTGGCATGATCAACGCGTGGAGATATATCTGCGGACCTGACCGAAAGTCATATATTGTGGTTGTTTTAGTAGAAATCGATGTTGATATATACAATGTCGTAGTGCATGCTCTAGATACTTAATTTTCCGTGGCGCACCCTGGTTGTGCTTGCAAGCATGCATGTTTCTATAGCATGCATTGTCATCGAGAACTTTTGCGGTCATTGAGAACCTGAGCCATCGTTGTTGCGTACTGCTAGACGCGCGGTCTCGTCGACACACCAGGCGCGGTAGCATTGCCAAGGCACTTAAGTGGTCATTTAGCTGCCACTATAAATAACTGCAGGGTGGCAAAGCTCTAGCATGTACAACTCGACACTAAAAGCAAGCTCGCACGCATATTACAAGACTTCTCTCTCTCTCATGTCATCGGACGTTTTGCAAACGATTCATTGTAAGAAAATGTTTGTAGTTAAAACTGTATTTTGGAAAACTAATAGTATCATATAGTACATGATACTTTGGTTGGTGTTCAAATATTTACCACATCATACAGGTGTCGTATAACAATACCACGCTAGGTATGATGTTTTTCAGGCATGTTTTCGTTTTTCTAGAGTTAAAAACCAATAAAGACCTTATATGTGTGTCCTCCTATTCCCACAGATATCCTTTAAATTTATATTAATTTTCATGTGGACTACATGAAAAGTTATTCAATGTCAAGATTATGAATTTTTGAGCTGTTTTTTCACATTTCCATATACATAATATCCCGAACTTGAATTATGAGCAGTAAATGCTTAGAGAGTGTATATAAAAGACTAAATATAGTAAACGAGATTGGACAAACGTCAAATTTGAACACAGTCCATTGTAATGGGTATGCTAATTTTAGAAAATAAATCAAGGAGAAAGGAGAAAGAAAATATAGGTTCCCCTTCAAAACATGTCGATCTCCGCCCAGAACCAGGAAACTTCATAGGTGATGGTTCTATTGGAGATATGCCCTAGAAGCAATTGAAATTGGTTATTATCACACTTCCTTGTTCATGATAATTCTTTATTATCCATGCTATAATTGTATTGATTGGAAACTCTGAAACATGTGTAGATACATAGACAACACCATGTCCCTACTAAGCCTCTACTAGACTAGCTCGTTGATCAAAGATGGTTAAGGTTTCCTAGCCATACACATGAGTTGTCATTTGGTAACGAGATCACATCATTAGGAGAATGATGTGATGGACAAGACCCAGATCGTAAGCATAGCATTTGATCGTATCACTAAGTATATTGCTATTGCTTTCTGCATGTCAAAGTATATGTTCCTAAGACCATGAGATCATGCAACTCCCTTGCACCGGAGCAATGACCTGTGTGTATCAAACTTCACAACGTAACTGGGTGATTATAAAGATGCTCTATAGGTATCTCCGAGGGTACCTGTTGGGTTGGCATGGATCGAGACTGGGATTTGTCACTCTGTATGACGGAGAGGTATCTCTGGACCCACTCGATAATACAGCTTCACAAGAAGCTTCCAAGCAATGTGACTATGGACTTACTCACGGGATCTTGTGTTATGAAACGAGTAAAGATACTTGCTCGTAACGAGATTGAGCTTGGTATGGAGATACCGATGATTGAATCTCGGGAAAGGAACATACCAATGGACAAAGGGAACTGCATACGGGATTGACTGAATCCTTGACATCATGGTTCGACCAATAAAGATCTTCGTAGAATATGTAGGAACCAATATGAGTATCTAGATCCCACAATTGGTTATTGAGCGGAGAGGTGTCTCGGTCATGTCTACATCATTCTTGAACCCGCAATGTCCGCACGCTTAACATTCGGTGACGAGATAGTGTTGTTTAGTTATTTATGTTGGTAACCGAAGGTTGTTCGGAGTTCCAAATGTGATCCCGTACATGACTAGGAGCTTTGGAATGCTCCGGAGGTAAATAATAATATGTGGGAAGTTCCGTTTTAGTCACATGAAGGAATTCGGGCGTCACCGATAGTGTATCGGGGGTGCCGGAAGGGTTCCCAGGGTCCACTGAAAATGGCCCACCCGCCTCAGGGGGGCACAAGGGCTGAGAGGGGCGTGCACCAGCCCCTGGTGGGTTGGGCGCCCCTCCCACCTAGGACCATGCACCCAAGGGATGGTGGGGCAAACCCTAGGGGTGGCGCCGCCACCTAGGCCGTCGCCCCTCCTCTTGGAGGCATTCCTAGGGCCGACCAACTCCACCTCCCCCTATATATATGAGAGGAGAGGGAGGGCAGCCACGTCACAGAATTCCTCTCTATCTCCAGTATTTCTTCTCCTCCATCGTGTTGCAGTAGCACTTCGGGAAGTCCTGCCGAATTGCACCCCCACCACAGTCATCACACCGTCGTGATGCCAGAGAACTCATCTACTACGTACTCTGCCCTCGCTCGCTAGATCAAGGAGGCAGAGACATCATCGAGCTATATGTGTGCTGAACACGGAGGTGACGTCCGTTCGGCGCTACATCGGGACAGATCATGATTGGATCGCGAAGGCGTGCGACATTAACCGCGTTTCTTAACTCTTCCGCTTAGCGATCTACAAATGTATGTAGATGCACTCCCCCTCTCGTAGATGTTCATGTCCATAGATAGATCTTGGGTGTTTGTAGGAAATTTTTTGTTTCCCATACAACCTTTCCCAACAGATTCGATATATGAAGAGTGTGTATGACGACATTAGCCAAACTTCCACAAATGTTTGATACACCATATTGAGGCCATGCCAAAGGCACCACACAATGTATCATGTTTTTCATGCATGTTTTCCATTTTTCTAGAGTTTTAAAACTCATAAACGACACATATATGGTTGCCTCTGCCCACACATATCATTTTAATTTCTATTAATTTCCTGTAAAATAGATGAAATGTTATTCAATGACACAATTATGATTTTTAGAACCGTTTTTTTACAAAAAAAAATCATGCATAGATTGTCCAAATTGAATTATAAGCACATAAGGCCTAGAAAACGCATGTAAAAGCCTAAATAGTAAATGAGTGTGAAAAATGTAAAATTTGGACACTGTGCATTGTAGTGGGTATGATGATCATAGAAAATAAATCAAGTTGAAACGACCAGGAAATATGGGTTCCCCTTTCTAAACATGGTGATTTCGCTCCCCGAACCATAAAACTTCATAGGTGATGGTTCGATATATGAAGAGTGTGTATGACAATATTAACCAAACCTCCTCAAATATTTAGCACATCATATTGAGGCCCTCCCAAGGCACCAAATGACGTGTCATGTTTTTCAGGTATGTTTTCCATTTTTCTTGAGTTTAAAAACCATAAACGACACATATATGGTTGCCTCTACCAACATATCATTTGAATTTGTATTAATTTCCTACAAAATAGATGAAATTTTATTCACTGACACAATTATGATTTTTAGAGCGGGTTTTTACATTTTTTCCATTCATGTATTGTTCGAAATTGAATTGTAAGCATAAAAGGCCTAGAAATTGCACATAAAAATCCTAAATATTATAAACAAGTCCAAAATGTAAAATTTGGACATGGTGCATTATTGTGGTATGATAATCGTAGAAAATAATTCAAGTAGAAAACACCAGGAAATATGGGTTTCCCTGTGTAAACATGGTGATTTCGCGACCCGAACCATGAAACTTTGTAGTTGATGGTTCGATATATGAAGAGTGTGTACGAATACATTAGCCAAACCTCCTCAAATACTTACAACATCATATTGAGACGGTGTCAAGGAACCACACAAGGTAGCATGTTTTTCAGGCACGTTTTCTATTTTTCGAGAGTTAGAAAACCAATGAACGACACATCTAGGGTTGTCTCTTCCCGCGCATATCCTTTAAAGTTCAACTAATTTCCTGTAAAATACATGAAAAGTTATTCAATGAAACAATTATGATTTTAGAACCGTCTTTTACATTTTTTTCATGCATATATTGTCTGAAATTGGATTATAAGCACAAAAGGCCTAGAAAATACACATAAAAGCCTAAACATAGTAAACGAGTTCGGAAAATGTAAAATTTGGATACGGTGCATTGTAGTGGGTATGATCATTGTAGAAAATAAATCAAGTTGAAAGGAGCAGGAAATATGGGTTCTCCGTTGAAAACATAGTGATTTTGCTCACCGAACCATGAAACTTCATAAGTGATGGTTCGGTATATGAAGAGTGTGTATGACGACATTAGCCAAACCTCCTCAAATATTTAACACATCATATTGAGGCGTGCCAAGGCATCACATGAGGTATCATGTTTTTCAAGCATGTTTTCTAGAGTTACAAAACCAAGAAATGACACATGTGTGGTTGCCTCTTCCCATACATATCCTTTAAAATTCAATTAATTTCCTGTAAAATACATGAAAATTTATTCAATGACACAATTATGATTTGGCATAAGCGCTTTGATGAGGTGATCAAAGCATTTGGGTTTATACAAGTGGTTGGAGAATCTTGTATTTCAAGAAAGTGAGTGGGAGCTGTGTGGCGTTTCTAATATTATATGCGGATGACATATTGCTGATTGGAAACAACGTGGAGCTTTTGGAGAGCATAAAGGATTACTTGAATAAAAGTTTCTCTATGAAAGACCTAGGAGAAGCTGCTTACATTCTAGGCATTAAGATCTATAGGGATAGATCGAAACGCTTGATAGGACTTTCACAAAGCACATACCTTGACGAAATTTTGAAGAAGTTCAAAATGGACCAGTCCAAGAAAGGGTTCTTGGCAGTATTACAAGGTATAAAATTGAGTAAGACTCAGTGCCCAGCAACTTCGGAAGATAGAGAACAAATGAGTTCCGTCCCCTACGCTTCAGTCGTAGGTTCTATCATGTATGCAATGATTTGCACTAGACCAGACGTCAGCTTGGCCATAAGTATGGCAGGCAGGTTTCAGAGTAATCCATGAGTGGATCACTGGACGGTGGTCAAGAATATTCTGAAGTACGTGAAAAGGACTAAGGAAATGTTTCTCGATTATGGAGGTGACAAAGAGCTCGTTGTAAAGGGTTACGTCGACGCAAGTTTTGACACCAATCCGGATGACTCTAAGTCACAAAACAAATACGTATTTATTCTTAATGGGGGTGCAGTAAGATGGTAAAGTTTCAAGCAAAGCGTCGTAGCAGAATCTACATGTGAAGTGGAGTACATGGCTGCCTCGGAGGCAGCAAAGGAGGGTGTCTCGATGAAGCAGTCATCACAGATCTTGGAGTTGTGCCGAGCGCACTAAATCCATTAACTCTGTTATGTGACAACACTGGTGCGATTGCCTTAGCAAAGGAACCAAGGTTTCACAAGAAGACCAGACACGTCAAACAACACTCCAACCTCATCCGCTACTACGTCGAAGGAGAGGACGTGAATATTTGCAAAGTGCACACGGATCTGAATGTAGCAGACCCGCTGACTAAACCTCTTCCACGGGAAAAACATGATCAACACCAGAATTGTGTGGGTGTTCGATTTATTAAAATGTAAATCACATGGCGATCTGAGGACTAGATTATTGACTCTAGTGCAAGTGGGAGACTGTTGGAAATATGCCCTAGAGGCAATAATAAATAGTTATTATTATTTCCTGTTTAAAGATAATCATTTATTATCCATGCTATAATTGTATTGGATGAAAACATAGATACATGTGTGGATACATAGACAAAATAATGTCCCTAGCAAGCCTCTAGTTGGCTAGCCAGTTGATCAAGGATAGTCAAGGTGTTTGACTATGTGCAAAGTGTTGTTGCTTGATAACTGGATCATATCATTAGGAGAATCATGTGATGGACTAGACCCAAACTATGAGCGTAGCATATTGATCGTGTCATTTTATTGCTATTGTTTTCTGCATGTCAAGTATTTGTTCCTATGACCATGAGATCATATAACTCACTGGCACCGGAGGAATACCTTGTGTGCATCAAACGTCACAACATAATTGGGTGACTATAAATGTGCTCTACAGGTATCTCCGAAGGTGTCCGTTGAGTTAGTATGGATCAAGACTGGGATTTGTCACTCCATGTGACGGAGAGGTATCTCGGGGCCCACTCGTTAATACAACATCACACACAAGCCTTGCAAGAAAAGTGACTAAGTGTAAGTCACGGGATCTTGTATTATGGAACGAGTAAAGAGACTTGCGAGTAACGAGATTGATATAGGTATGCGGATACCACGATCGAATCTCGGGTAAGTAACATACCGAAGGACAAAGGGAATGACATACGGGATTACATGAATCCTTGACATTGAGGTTCAACCGATAAGATCCAATATGGGCATCCAGGTCCCGCTATTGGATATTGACCGAGGAGTGCCTCGAGCATGTCTACATAGTTCTCGAACCCGCAGGGTCTGCACACTTAAGGTTCGGCAATGTTTTAGTATAGTTGAGCTATATGTGTGGTTACCGAATGTTGTTCGGAGTCCCAGATGAGATTACAGACATCACGAGGGTTTCCGAAATGGTCCGGAAACGAAGATTGATATATAGGATGGCTTCATTTGGTTACCGGAAGGTTTTCGGGCATTACCGGGATTGTACCGGGAGTGACGAATGGGTTCCGGAAGTTCACCGGGAGGGGGGAAACCCACCCGGGGGAAGCCCATTGGCCTTAGGGGTGGCGCACCAGCCTTTAGTGGGCTGGTGGGACAGCCCAAGAGGGCCTATGCGCCAAGGAAAGAAAACCAAAAAAAAAGAGGTGGGAACGAAGAGAAGGAGTCCACTTTCCAATCCTAGTTGGACTAGGATTGGAGTAGGAATCCTCCTCTCCCTTGGCCGGTGCACCAGCCTTTAGTGGGCTGGTGGCACAATCCACGTAAAACATGCAACCACAAATTAGAGGACGTCTAACTTGTTTTTGTAGGGTATGCTTGTGATATGATATGGCTAATGACGTGATGTGATATATTGGATGTATGAGATGATCATGTTGTAATAGGTAATATCGACTTGCACGTCAAAGGTACGACAACCGACAGGAGCCATAGGGTTGTCTTTAAACTAATGTTTGTGTTTGCAGATGTGTTTACTATATTGCTAGGACATAGCTTTAGTAGTAATAGCATAAGTAGCACGGCAACCCCGATGGCGACACGTTGATGGAGATCATGATGATGGAGATCATGGTGTGGCGTCGGTGACAAGAAGATCGTGCCAGTGCTTTGGTGATGGAGATCAAGAAACACAAGATGATGGCCATATCATGTCACTTATGAATTGCATGTGATGTTAATCCTTTTATGCACCTTATTTTGCTTAGAACGACGGTAGCATTATAAGGTGATCTCTCACTAAAATTTCAAGACAAAATTGTGTTCTCCCCGACTGTGCAACGTTGCTACAGTTCGTCGTTTTGAGACAGCACGTGATGATTGGGTGTGATAGACTCAACGTTCACATACAATGGGTGCAAAACAGTTGCACACACGGAACACTCGGGTTAAGCTTGACGAGCCTAGCATGTGCAGACATGGCCTCGGAAGACATGAGACCGAAAGGTCGAGCATGAATCGTATAGTTGATATGATTAGCATAGAGATGCTTACCACTGAAACTATTCTCAACTCACGTGATGATCGGACTTGAGTTAGCGAATTTGGATCATGTACCACTCAAATGACTAGAGAGATGTACTTTTTGAGTGGGAGTTTAGCAAGTAATATGATTAAGTTAAACTCTAATTATCTTGAACATAGTCTAAGTCCACTTTGAAAATATTTGTGTTGTGGATCAATGGCTCATGCGACAGTCACCCTGAATTTTAATACGTTCCTAGAGAAAGCTAAGTTGAAAGATGATGGAAGCAACTTTGTAGACTGGGCTCATAATCTTAAGTTGCTGCTACAAGCTGGGAAGAAGGATTATGTCCTTAATGTTGCGCTAGGAGATGAACCACCCGCTACAACTGACCAAGATCTTAAGAACGCTTGGTTAACACGTAAGGAGGACTACTCAGTAGTTCAATGTGCAGTCTTGTATGGCTTAGAGCCGGGACTTCAACATCGCTTTGAGCGTCATGGAGCATATGAGATATTCCAGGAGTTGAAGTTTATCTTTCAGAAGAACACCCGGATCAAGAGGTATGAGACCTCCGATAAATTTTATGCTTGCAAGATGGAGGAGAATTCGCCTGTCAGTGAACATGTGCTCAAAATGTCTGGGTACTCAAACCGTCTAGCTGAGCTGGGGATTGGAGTCCCGCAAGAGGCTATCACTGACAGAATCCTTCAATCACTCCCGGCAAGCTACAAGAGCTTTGTGTTGAACTATAACATGCAAGGGATGAACAAGTCACCCGGCGAGTTATTCGCGATGCTGAAAGTCGCAGAGTCAGAACTCCGTAAAGAGCATCAAGTGTTGATGGTGAATAGGACCACTAGTTTCAAGAGAAACGGCAAAGGAAGGAAGGGTAATTCCAAGAAGAGAGGCAAGCCTATTGCCAATCCGACGAAGAAACCCAAAGCTGGACCTAAGCCTGAAACGGAGTGTTATTATTGCAAGGGTATGGGTCACTCGAAGCACAACTGCCCCAAGTATCTCGCTGATAAGAAGGCGGCCACGGAAAAATCAGGTATATTCGATATACATGGTATTGATGTGTACTTAACCAGCTCTCGTAGTAGTGCCTGGGTATTCGATACCGGTTCTGTTGCTCATATTTGCAACTCAAAAGAGGAACTGCGGAATAAGCGAAGGTTGGCGAAGGATGAAGTGACGATGCGCGTGGGAAATGGTTCCAAGGTTGATGCAATCGCCGTCGGCACACTTTCACTTCAGTTATCATCAGGATTAGTTATGAACTTAAATAATTGTTATTTAGTGCCTGCGTTAAGCATGAACATTATATCTCGATCATGTTTATTGCGAGACGGTTACTCGTTTAACTCAGAGAATAATGGTTGTTCTATTTTCTATGAGTAATATCTTTTATAGTCATGCACCCAATGTGAGAGGATTGTTCATATTGAATCTTGATAGCGATAATACACATATACATAACACTAAGACCAAAAGAGTTAGAGTTAACAATGATTGCGCCATGTTTTTGTGGCACTGCCGCTTGGGTCATATTGGTGTAAAGCGCATGAAAAAAACTCCATTCCGATGGAATTTTGGAGTCACTTGATTTTGATTCACTTGACACGTGCGAACCATGCCTCATGGGCAAGATGACTAAGACTCCGTTCTCCGGAACAATGGAGCGTGCATGTGACTTATTGGAAATCATACATACTGATGTGTGTTGTACGATGAGTGTGGAGGTGCGCGGCGGATATCGTTATTTTCTCACCTTCATTGACAATTTGAGTAGATATGGTTATGTCTACTTGATGAAGCACAAGTCTGAAAGGTTTGAGAAGTTCAAGCAATTTCAGGGTGAAGTTCAAAATCATCGTAACAAGAAGATCAAGTTCCTATGATCTGATCGTGGGGTTGAATATCTGAGTTTCGAGTTTGGTGCTAACCAGAGAAAATGTGGAATTGTTTCACAATTGAGACCGCTTGGAACACCACATCGTAAGGGTGTGTACGAACGTCGTAATCGTACTTTATTAGAGATGGTGTGATCTATGATGTCTCTTACCGATTTGCCGTTATCGTTTTGGGGTTATGGATTAGAGGTAGCTGCATTCACTTTAAACAGGGCACCATCAAAATCCGTTGAGATGGCACCATACGAACTGTGGTAAGGCAAAAGACCAAAATTGTCGTTTCTTAAAGTTTGGGGATGTGATGCTTATGTCAAAAAGCTTCAGCCTGAAAAGCTGGAACCCAAAGCGGAAAAGTGCGTCTTCATAGGTTATCCAAAAGAGACAGTTGGGGATACCTTCTATCTCAAATCCGAGGGCAAAGTGTTTGTTGCTAAAAACAGAGCTTTTCTTGAGAAGGAGTTTCTCTTGAAATAATTGAGTGGGAGGAAGATAGAACTTGATGAGGTTGTCGAACCTCTAATCCCTCTAGATGGTGTTGCACGGCAAGGGGAAACCCTTGTTGCTGCGTCGCCGGTTGAGGAGCAAGTTGATGATGATGATCATGAAGTTCAGATAAAGTTCCTATCGGACCTCGCGGGTCGATAAGATCACGTACTGCTCTTGAGTGGTACGGTAATCTTGTCTTACCAATTATGTTGTTGGACAACAATGAACGTGCGAATTATGAAGAAGCAATGGTGGGCCCGGATTCCAACAAATGGCTGGAGGCCGTGAAGTCCGAGATAGGATCCATGTACGATAACAAAGTGTGAACTTTGGAAGTACTACGTGAAGGCCGCAAGGCTATTCAGAACAAATGGATCTTTATGAAGAAGATGGATGCATACGGTAATGTGACCGTTTATAAAGCTCAACTTGTGGCAAAAGGTTTTTTGCAAGTTCAAGGAGTTGACTACGATGAGACTTTCTCACCGGTAGCGATGCTTAAGTCCATCTGAATCATGTTAGCAATAGCTGCCTTTTACGATTATGAAATCTGGCGGATGGATGTCAAAACGGCGTTCCTTAACGGTTTTCTTAAGGAAGAGTTGTATATGATGCAACCCGAAGCTTTTGTCGATCCAAAGAATGCTAACAAAGTGTGCAAGCTCCAGTGATCCATTTATGGACTGGTGCAAGCATCTCGGAGTTGGAATAAGCGCTTTGATGAGGTGATCAAAGCATTTGGGTTTATACAAGTGGTTGGAGAATCTTGTATTTACAAGAAAGTGAGTGGGAGCTCTCTGGCGTTTCTAATATTATATGTGGATGACATATTGTTGATTGGAAACAACGTGGAGCTTTTGGAGAGCATAAAGGATTACTTGAATAAAAGTTTCTCTATGAAGGACCTAGGAGAAGCTGCTTACATGTAATGCCCCGGACACACCCGCCGGCGGTCGTTACTCCTGGCAAGATCTAGACTGGCCTCACATATCAATACTAGTCTTTTCTGCGGACTCTATCCTCACTCATGCGCACCCAGGATCAACTTCCCGGTCGGTCACCCATCCTAGAACTACTCCAAGCTGAGCACGATTAACCTGGAAGTTCTGTTCGAATGGGCTCTCGGAAAAGAAGGAAATCCTTATTGATATGAGTAGTCTATCATCCCTAATAAGCCAGGCTATCACATACACCACCACTCAGAGGAACCCACGTCCTCCTCGGGCCACATGAGCGTTCCCTCTTGGTACAAACGTCTGTGCATCCAGTCCAGTACATGTACCATGTCGTGTGCCACGATGGGTCACAAACGTCATGAACAACATGACCGCACACCTGTCCGCAAACATCCGTGTAACCGCGAGGGTCGGCTCAGATACCAAACTTGTAACACCCCGGACACACCCGTCGGCGGTCGTTACTCCTGGCAGGATCTAGACTGGCCTCACATATCAATACTAGTCTTTTCTGCGCACTTTGTCCTCACTCATGCGCACCCGGGATCAACTTCCCGGTCGGTCACCCATCCTAGAACTACTCCAAGCTGAGCAAGCTTAACCTGGAAGTTCTGTTCGAATGGGCTCCCGGAAAAGAAGGAATTCCTTATTGATATGAGTAGTCTATCATCCCTAATAAGCCAGGCTATCACATTACATTCTAGGCATTAAGATCTATAGGGATAGATTGAATCGCCTGATAGGACTTTCACAAAGCACATAACTTGATAAAGTTTTGAAGAAGTTCAAAATGGATCAGTCCAAGAAAGGGTTCCTGCCGGTATTACAAGGTATAAAATTGAGTAAGACTCAGTGCCCAGCAACTGCGGAAGATAGAGAACAAATGAGTTCCGTCCCCTACGCTTCAGCCGTAGGTTCTATCATGTATGCAATGCTGTCCACTAGACCAGATGTCAGCTTGGTCATAAGTATGGCAGGCAGGTTTCAATGTAATCCAGGAATGGATTATTGGACGACGGTCAAGAATATTTTGAAGTACCTAAAAAGGACTAAGGAAATGTTTCTAGTTTATGGAGGTAACTAAGAGCTCGTCGTAAAGGGTTGCGTCGACGCAAGTTTTGACACCGACCCGGATGACTTTAGGTCACAAACCGCGTACGTATTTATTCTTATTGGGGGTGCAGTAAACTGGTGCAGTTCCAAGCAAAGCGTCGTAGCAGATTCTACATGTGAAGCGGAGTACATGGCTGCCTCGGAGGCAACAAAGGAGGGTGTCGGGATGAAGCAGTTCATGACAGATCTTGGAGTTGTGCCGATCGCACTAGATACATTAACTTTGTTATGTGACAACACTAGTGCCATTGCCTTAGCAAAGGAACCAAGGTTTCACAAGAAGACCAGACACATCAAACGACGCTTCAACCTCATCCGCGACTACGTCGAAGAAGTGGACGCCAATATTTGTAAAGTGCACACGGATCTGAATGTAGCAGACCCGCTGACTAAACCTCTTCCACGGGCAAAACATGATCAACACCAGAACTGTATGGGTGTTCGATTTATTACAATGTGAGTCGCATGGCAATGGGAGGACTAGATTATTGACTCTAGTGCAAGTGGGAGACTGTTGGAAATATGCCCTAGAGGCAATAATAAATAGTTATTATTATATTTCCTGTTTAAAGATAATCGTTTATTATCCATACTATAATTGTATTGGATGAAAACATAGATACATGTGTGGATACATAGACAAAACAATGTCCCTAGCAAGCCTCTAGTTGGCTAGCCAGTTGATCAAGGATAGTCAAGGTTTTCTGACTATGTGCAAAGTGTTGTATCTTGATAACTGGATCACTTCATTAGGAGAATCATGTGATGGACTAGACCCAAACTATGAACGTAGCATATTGATCGTGTCATTTTATTGCTATTGTTTTCTGTGTGTCAAGTATTTGTTCCTATGACCATGAGATCATATAACTCACTGGCACCGGAGGAATACCTTGTGTGCATCAAACGTCACAACGTAACTGGGTGACTATAAAGGTGCTCTACAGGTATCTCCGAAGGTGTGCGTTGAGTTAGTATGGATCAAGAATGGGATTTGTTACTCCGTGTGACGGAGAGGTATCTCGGGGCCCACTCGGTAATACAACATCACACACAAGCCTTGCAAGCAAAGTTACTAAGTGTAAGTCACGGGATCTTGTATTACGGAACGAGTAAAGAGACTTGCTCATAACGAGATTGAAATAGGTAGGTATGCGGATACCGACGATCGAATCTCGGGTAAGTAACATACCGAGGGACAAAGGGAATGACATACGGGTTTATATGAATCCTAGACACTGAGTTTCAACCAATAGGATCTTCGGAGAATATGTAGGATCCAATATGGGAATCCAGGTCCCGCTATTGAATATTGACCGAGGAGTGCCTCGGGGCATGTCTACATAGTTCTCGAACCCGCAGGGTTTGCACACTTAAGGTTCGGCGATGTTTTAGTATAGTTGAGTTATATGTGTGGTTACCGAATGTTGTTCGGAGTCACGAGGGTTTCCGGAATGGTCCGGAAACGAAGATTGATATATAGGATGGCTTCATTTGGTTACTGGAAGGTTTTCGGGCATTACCGGGAATGTACCGAGAGTGACGAATGGGTTCCGGAAGTTCACCGGGAGGGGGCAACCCACCCGGGGGAAGCCCATTGGCCTTAGGGGTGGCGCACCAGCCCTTAGTGGTCTGGTGGGACAGCCCAAGAGGGCCTATGCGCCAAGGAAAGAAAACCAAAGAAAAAGAAGAAGAAAAAGAGAGGTGGGAAGGAAGAGAAGGACTCCACTTTCCAATCCTAGTTGGACTAAGATTGGAGTAGGACTCCTCCTCTCCCTTGGTCGGCGCACTCTTGAGGTCTTGGCCCTCAAGGCAAGCCTCCTCCCCCTCCCTCCTATATATAGTGGTGATTTAGGGCTGATTTGAGACAACTTTTGCCACGTGCAACTCAGATCTAGACACCATAGTTTTACCTCTAGATAGTATTTCTGCGGAGCTCGGGCGGAGCCCTGCAGGAGTAGATCCTCACCACCGGAGTGCCGTCACGCTGCCGGAGAACTCATCTACTTCTCAGTCTTGCTTGCTGGATCAAGAAGGCCTAGATCATCGTCGAGTTGTACGTGTGCTGAATGCGGAGGTGTCGTTCGTTCGACACTAGATCGGAACGGATCATGGGACGGATCACGAGACGGTTTGTGGGATGGTTCGCGGGGCGGATCGAGGGACGTGATGACGTTCCACTACATCAACCGTGTTTCTTAACGCTTCCTGCTGTGCGATCTACAAGGGTACGTAGATCCATATCTCCTCTCGTAGATGTACATCACCATGATAGGTCTTCATGTGCGTAGGAATTATTTTCCCATGCAATGTTCCCCTACAAAGAGGACCAGGAAATATGGGTTCCCCTTTCAATTTTTTTGATTTCTTTTGGAAGACAATTACATTGTGTAGGTCGTGTGTCTTCTGGAACCATGTGCGTTCACCCTATTTTGCGTTGTGCTCTGATTGGCCAGAACCTCAGCCACAGGGATCTTGCATGCACACTGTAGGATGCACCGTGGTTGAACGGCAATCCACACCTCTCCGACCACACCCGTATAGTGTAGTTGGGATTTTAGTTCGTACATGCACTAAATTAAGCTACCAACAAAAACTTGTAATCAAGGTTGGAAATATGCCCTAGAGGCAATAATAAAAGTGGTTATTATTATGTTTCTAGTTCATGATAATTGTCTATTATTCATGCTATAATTGTAGTGACCAGAAACCGCAATACATGTGTGAATATATAGATCACAATGTGTCCCTAGTGAGCCTCTAGTTGGCTAGCTCGTTGATCAATAGATGATCATGGTTTCCTGATCATGGACATTGGATGTCATTGATAACGAGATCACATCATTGGGGAATGATTTGATGGACAAGACCCAATCCTAAGCGTAGCACTAGATCGTGTTGTTCGTCTGCTAAAGCTTTTCTAATGTCAAGTATCATTTCCTTAGACCGTGAGATTGTGCAACTCTCGGATACCGTAGGAGTGCTTTGGGTGTACCAAACGTCACAATGTAACTCGGTGATTATAAAGGTGCACTATGGGTATTTCCGAAAGTGTCTATTGAGTTGTACGAATCGAGACCGGGATTTGTCACTCTGTGTGATGGAGAGGTATCTCTGGGTCCACTCGGTAATCCATCATCATAATGAGCTCAGTGTGACTAAGGAGTTGGTCACAGGATGATGCATTATGGAACGAGTAAAGAGACTTGCCGGTAACGAGATTGAACAAGGTATAGGGATACCGACGATGGAATCTCGGGCAAGTATCATACCGGTAGACAAAGGGAATTGTATATGGGATTGATTGAATCCTTGACATCGTGGTTCATCTGATGAGATCGTCGAGGAACATGTGTGAGCCAACATGGATATCCCGCTGTTGGTTATTCATTGGAGGGGTGTCTCAGTCATGTCTGCATGCTTCCCGAACCCGTAGTGTCTACATACTTAAGGTTCGATGACGCCAGGGTTATAGGGAAATAGTGTATGTGGTTACCGAAGGTTATTCGGAGTCCCGGGTGATTTCCCGAATGTCACAAGGAGCTTCGGAATTGTCCGGAGGTAAAGATTGATATATAGGATGTGAGGTTTTGGACACCGGAAGTGTTTCGGGCGTCACCAGTAATTTAGCAGGACCAGCGGAAGGATTCCGGGGGTCCACCGGGAGGGGCCACCAGCCCCAAGAGGCTTCATGGGCCAAAAGGTAGAAGGGGACCAGCCCAAAGTGCGCTGGTGCGCCCTCCCCTCTCAGCACAAGGCGCAAGGAGAGATAGAGGGGGCAAACCCTAGGCGCAAAGGGGCCCAAGGCCCACCTAGGGCGCCGCCCTCCTCTACACCTTGGCCGCCGGCCCTCCCTGGCCATCTAGGGCTACCGCCACCTCTGGGGAGGGAACCCTAGGGGTGTGCATCCTCTCTCCCTCCCTCCTATAAATACCCAAGGTTTGGGGCTGATTTGAGACACGAAACTCTCTCTCTCTCTCTCTGTCTCTCGGCGCAGCCCTTCATGTCTCTCTCTCCCCGTCCTCCACATAACTTAGCGAAGCTGTGCCGGAGAACCACGTAGCTCCACCGCCACCACGCCGTCGTGTTGCCGGAGCTCTCTCCCTCAACCCCTCCTTCCTCCTTGCTAGTTCAAGGTGTTGGAGACGTCACCGGGCTGCACGTGTGTTGAACGCGGAGGTGTCTTAGTTCGTCACATAGATCGGAATCCACCGCTATCTGAATCGTAGCGAGTACGACTCCACCAACCGCGTTCATAGTAACGCTTCCGCTTAGCAATCTTCAAAGGTATGAAGATGCTCTACCCCATTACTCTTTGTTGGTTTCTCCATAGATAGATCCTTGTTTGGCGTAGGAATTTTTTTGAAATTACTACGTTCCCCAACACTCGCATCCGAGCCAAGGTTCTATGTGTAGATTCTATGCACGAGTAAAACACAAAAGTTGTGGGCGCTAATTTTTCAACTTGCTTGTCGTTACTAGTCTTATCTTTTTTCAGCGGTACGCTTACGTGAGATTGGTTCCACCGACACACATGCACTTGGTGCATAAGGTGGTCAGGGGGTGTCTGTCTCTCCCACTTTAGTCGAATTGGATTCGATGAAAAGGGTCCTTATGAAGGGTAAATAGCATTGCATATCAACGTTGTGGCTGTCACATAGGTGAGAAACATTCTTCCTAGAAACCCTAACCAGCCACGTAAAACTTGCAATAACAATTAGAGGACGTCTAACTTGTTTTTGCAGGGTATGCTATGTGATGTGATATGGCCAAAAGGATGTGATGTTACATATGTGATGTATGAGATTGATCATGTTCTTGTAAAAGGATTCACGACTTGCATGTCGATGAGTATGACAACCGACAGGAGCCATAGGAGTTGTCTTAACTTATTGTATGAGATGCAACGCCATGTTGATTATTTTACTTTATCGCTAACAATTAGCTATTATAGTAGAAGTAATAGTTGGTGTGACGACTCCACGGAGACACAATGATGGAGATCATGATGATGGAGATCATGGTGTCATGCCGGTGACGATGATGATCATGGTGCTCCGAAGATGATGATCAAAGGAGCAAGATGATATTGGCCATATCATGTCACTATATGATTGCATGTGATGTTTATCATGTTTTACATCTTATTGCTTAGAACGGCGGTAGCAAATATAATATGATTCCTCATTAAAATTTTGAGATAAGTATTCCCCTAAGTGTGCACCGTTGCGAAGGTTCGTTGTCTCGAAGCACCACGTGATGATCAGGTGTGATAGATTCTAGCGTTTGCATTGTAGCGACCCAACTCAAAACGAGTCAAGCCTCTGTGTATCTGTGCCATCCCTGGATCAGTATGCTGGCACACACAGTACATCAATGTATATATCAAAGTGCAATCACATGTAAATAGCGTAAAACTGACATATACCTTAAATATCTCAGCGGAAGCAGTCAAGGGAGTGGAGTCCCAATAAACACCAACGACAAGTTGAGTGTAGACCGTAACCCTGAATCGTACTCTTACTCGTCGAAGAAAAATATCTACAACATAAGACATTGCAGCCGTGTAGGTCAGCATATTGAATATGCCGGCAAGTCACATAAGAGAGAGGTGAAAAGTAATCATCTATACTATATGCATATATGGCAGGTGGGGCTATAAGTTTTTAGCGAAAAGCAAGTTTTCTCCTACATCAAGAGAGGGCTAAAAGCAAAATGTTACTACATTGTTGGTTGTTAACGAGATGGTTCCACCAACCAATTCTCGTACCCATGTTGTCAATAATACCAACATCAATATTATTATTTTTCTTGATTATTTCAGATAACTTCAGTTCCTTTGGCTCAAGTTGTCCATGACCGTGGACACGGCTAATCGATTAGGTTTGAGTACTCTGCAGAGTTTTGCACACGTTCCTCACAAGATTTGATCGCCTCCGAGTATGTCCTCGCACTTCAGGGTGCTTGAAGACCGGATGATCAAAACATGGTCTTGCAACGGGTCCCTCTGAATCCCTGTCGGTGCCCATCCAATCCTACCGTTCTTCTACATCTGCTAGCACCGCCTGTCCAGAGTCGCCACGTTGTCCAACCAAGCCAGAGCCCATAATGACTTGTGGCTGTGCAGGTAAGCCTTGGGTCTTGAAAATATCCGTCCGTCTCTTTGAGCCTGGGTGAAGGTTTCCGCAAGATGTCATGGCCGTCTCCAGCATCCCGGGTCATCCACTGGTTTCTCCAGGGAGCCGATCAACCGTCCTTCACCCAGAGTTGCATTGCATCATGAGGTCTTGAAAAGTCTTGACTTAACCGGTCTTGGTTATTAAAGTATCCTTGCATCACTCGTGATAAACTTTCAACCAGAATCCCGTCTACTCAAGCATAGCAATATGAAATTTGTCGTCCCGGGCCTAGTAACGGGGTTGTTGGGTGCCTACCACATGATACTACAATATTTAACTATAATTTCCAAGTACCTAGTCAGCATGCAATTGGGCATAGGATGGTAGAACTACGATGCATAAAACATAGGTGATACATGATCAAATGACTTGCCTGGCGATGTTGACGAAGAAGAACTTCTCGAGAAATAACTTGATAGACTACTCGTCACTCTCCGATGAAATCTATATAACAAACATATCATTCACATAAGCACTCATACTAGCAATCTTTCTAGCAATCAAAACAAAAGAGAGAGTGAATAAGAATCCGAAGGAAACTTCAAATAAGACTAGGGAGTCTTCTACTACATCAAACACTAAGTAGTTTTTGTCTAACAGAAAATAATAACAGGGAACTAAGATAAAATAAAGTATTTTTTCACAAAACTATTTGAAGGTATTTCCAAACGGGATTTGAAACAGTGGAGAAACCAATTGCAAGTTATTAGAGAACTAGAATTGATTTCATGATAACATATAAAAATAAAAATCAAAACTTGTTGTAAACCTACTGTTAACTAACAGAAACAAAACATAATCTAACTGAAATATAAAAGAAAATAATTTAAAAACAACTAAAGAAAGGAAATTAGTCACAATCCTAAAAGAGGTGAAACAGAAATTGTTTCACAAGAAACAATGAGCTAAAAATACTCAAATAATTCTGAAATTTTTACCATTGATAACTAAGATCACTAGTGATCAGTTGCAAAAAGAATCAAATTAAAAGCTATTTTTAAACTCCTGGAATAAGCAAAACAAGGTTTAAACTAAATCTGATCTAATTCAAATTTGATAATTTCAAACATAGACAAATTATATGTTTTTAAAAACTACAGAACAATTGTGATCTACTGGAACAAGTTTCAAATCCATTAGAATTCGGGATCAAAAGCTATGATCAAAACAAGATTGGAACTTTCTCTGTTTTCTAATATAAAACAGAAAAAGAAGAAAACTACTAGTGGACACGGGAGGTATGTGGCAGCTCCTGATTCGTCAGGGAGTGTGTTTGCTGCGAGTCCTATTAGAAAACGGCATCAATCTAATAAAACGCTCCGGCTAAGTAATAAGTGGGGCAGAAAACCGTTCAGTTTTATTTAAAAACCGAAGGGGTATCTAACATTTAATCTAGCGGGTCTATCTTTGATCTAACGGCTACAAGAGGTGATGGGGTTAGCAGGGAGCTGGCTCACCGTGGCAGTAGGTTCTCCGGCGAGGCAGGAAGTGGTGCTCGTCTTCGGCGTCGCGGCGGTGGTCGGTGACGACGTCCGAGGTGTTGGGGAGGTGGCGGCGGGTCTCCTGCATTGGATGGCGGCGACGGCGAGGCTTCTCGTGGCCGGGGAAGAGCTCGGGGAGGTTGGGAGGCTACTGTACCGGACGAACTCCGGCGAGTGGAGGGCGGAGGTGTAGGGCGGCGAGGGGGTGATCTGAGGGAAAAAATGGGGCGCGTCGGCGAAGGGGGTTTCTCTGGTGGCGTCGGTTGGGGCGGGGAAGAGTGCGGCAGCGAGGGTGGCGAGGTGTTTTTGCCTACTGGAGCCTGGCTCCAGCGAGGTTCCTGGGGCGAGGGGTGGCGTGGGGAGGAGGGGGCCGAGGGGGGCTTGGGGCGCGGCTTAAATAGAGGGGGAGGGGTGCCGAGGGAAGGAAGGGGGAGGCCGAATCGGGGGAGATCCATCGGATCCTAGCGAGGCAGGAAGGCCACGCCATGGCTGGGCGCTGGGAAGGAAAAAGTTCACGGGAGAAGAAAGGAAAGAGAAGAAAGAAGGAAAGAAAGAAAGGAGAAAGTAAAAAACGAAAAGGAAAGTAAAGGGGGTGCGCTGCGTGGGGGTGGTTGGCCAGCGATTTGGCTCCCTGGGAATTCTCTCCCAGCGATATGGGGATCTCGCCCAGGCAATCTCCCGATTTGTTTTTTTTAAAGAGCAAGAGAAAGAGAATAAAAGGAAACAAAATAAAAAGATTTATATGGGGTATTATATACCAAAATTTTGAGAAAAATATTTCCTTCTCGTTTATCATTTTTCCAACACCAAAGTAAAAACTTTTAAAAAATGTTTTTTTTCAGAAAAATCCCTTATGCTATATTTTCTTTTGGCAAAATATTTTCCCCATAAACTTGGGTCTTCTTGGCTCAAAATATTTCAGAAATGCCTCACATTTTGGAGGGTCATTTTCCTCCGCTCTTTCTTGCGTGCAAGAATTTTGTCGGGGCATTTTCTCGGGGAAGAAAAATATAGAAGCAAGGGCAAATATTTTGAAGGGATTCAAATGCAAACTCTGTTCAAATTCTTTATAGTTGAAGAAGTCATGTCATCTTCTCTCTTTGCTATTAAAGGATTGAATTTGAATTCATCGGAGATGGGGAAACTCATTTTATTCCCTCTCATTCAAAAGTTTTTGAAAAGTTTCAAATTTCACTCAAGTTTCAATCACTCAAGAAAATAAACAAACAATATAATAATTATATTAACATTCCAAAATTTGGGATGTTACATGCATACAACGGGTGTAAGCCAGTTTACACACGCAAAACACTTAGGTTGACTCGACGAGCCTAGCATGTACAGACATGGCCTCTAATACGGGAGACCGAAAGGTCCAACATGAGTCGTATGGTTGATACGATCAGCATGGAGATGCTCACCATTGATGACTAGTTCGTCTCACGTGATGATCGGACACGGGATAGTCGACGTGGATCATGGAACACTTGGATGAATAGAGGGATGTCGATCTAAGTGGGAGTTCATAGGTAATTTGGTTAGATTAACTTAATTATCATGAAATTAGTCTAAAATTGTCTTTACAAATATTGTAGATCCAATGGCCAACGCAAATGTCTCATTCAACTTCAACGCGTTCCTAGAGAAAACCAAGCTGAAAGACGATGGTAGCAATTATGCGGATTGGGCTCGTAACTTGAAGCTAATCCTCATGGCTTCCAAGAAGGCACATGTCCTTGATGCACCGCTAGGTGATCCTCCCGTTCCTGCAGCAGACTAGGACTCTAGAAACGCCTGGCACTCACGGAGTGATGACTACTCTCTCGTTCAGTGCGGCATGCTTTACAGTTAAGAACCGGGGCTCCAAAGGCGTTTTGAGCAACACGGAGCATATGAGATGTTCGAGGAGCGGAAACTTGTTTTCCAAGCTCATGCCCGGGTCGATAGATATGAAGTCTCCGACAAGTTCTTTAGCTGTAAGATGGAGGAGAATAGTTTTGTCAGTGAGCACATACTCAGAATGTCTGGGTTGCACAACCGCTTGACTCAGGTGGGAGTTGAACTTCCAGATCATGCGGTTCTTGACAGAATCCTCCAGTCGCTTCCACCTAGCTAGAAAGGCTTTTTGATGAATTACAACATGCAAGTGATGGAAAAGACTATTCCTGAGTTGTACTCAATGCTGAAATCTGCGGAGGTAGAAATCAAGAAAGAGCATCAAGTGTTGATGGTGAATAAGACCACCAGTTTCAAGAAGGGCAAGGGTAAGAAAAGCTTCAAGAAAGACGGCAAAGCTATTGCCGTGCCCGGTAAGCCAGTTGTCGGGAAGAAGTCAAAGAAAGGACCTAAGCCTGAAACTGAGTGCTACTACTTCAAGGGAACCGGTCACTAGAAGCGGAATTGTCCCAAGTACTTAGCGGACAAGAAGGTCGGAAACGTCAAAGGTATATGTGATATACTTGTTATTGATATGTACCTTACGTGCGCTCGTAGTAGCTCCTGGGTATTTGATACCGCTGATGTTGCTCACATTTGCAACTCTAAGCAGGAACTATGGAACAAGCGTAGGCTGGCTAAGGACGAGGTGACGACGCGCGTCGGGAATGGTTCCAAGGTCGACATGATCGCCGTCGGCACGCTACCTCTACATCTACCTTCGAGATTAGTTTTAAACCTTAATAATTGTTATTTAGTACTAGCTTTGAGCATGAGCATTGTATCGGGATCTCGCTTGATGCAAGATGGCTACTCATTTAAATATGAGAATAATGGTTGTTCTATTTATATGAGTGGAATGTTTTATGGTCATGCCCCGCTGGTTAATGGTTTATTCCTCATGAATCTCGATCGTGATTTTACACATATTCATAATGTGAGTACCAAAAGATGTAAGGTTGAGGATCGTAGTCCCACATATTTGTGGCACTGCCGCCTTGGTCATATCGGCGTAAAGCGCATGAAGAAACTCCATACAGATGGACTTTTGGAGTCACTTGATTTTGAAACATTTGACACATTCTAACCGTGTCTCATGGGCAAGATGACCAAGACTCCGTTCTCCAGAACAATCGAGCGAGCAACTAACTTGTTGGAAATAATATATACCGATGTATGCGGTCCAATGAGCATTGAAGCTCGTGGTGGCTATCGTTATGTTCTCACCCTCACTGATGATTTAAGTAGATATGGGTATGTCTACTTAATGAAGCACAAGTCCGAAACCTTTGAAAAGTTCAAGGAATTTCAGAGTGAGGTGGAGAATCAACGCGACAAGAAAACAAAATTTCTATGATCTGATCGTGGAGGAGAATATGTGAGTCATGAGTTTGGCACACACCTAAGGAAATGTGGAATTGTTTCACAACTCACGCCGCCTGGCACACCACAACACAACGGTGTGTGTGCACATCGTAATCGCACTTTATTGGATATGGTGCGATCTATGATGTCTCTTACCGATTTACCGCTATCATTTTGGGGATATGCATTGGAAACTTCCGTATTCACTTTAAATAGGGCACCGTCTAAATCAGTTGAGACGACACCGTATGAATTATGGTTTGGCAAGAAACCTAAGCTGTCGTATCTTAAAGTTTGGGGCTGCGAATTATGGAGTAATGGAGGAAACAATCCCGGAGAATGGTGAGTCGCACCTCCCACCTCCCACCGCGGCGACCCAATGGCGATCCGGCACTCTAGCCGGCGTATCCTCCATCCTCGCCACTCTTCTGCTCAGGTGAACCTTTCCGACCCTCCTCACGTGGTCGTGCATGGCTTGCATGGGTGGTTCTACGTTGGATCTGGATTTTTCGCATGGTTTGGCTTTCTTAGATGAGGTTTATCGCCACTCTGGTGTTACGGTGCACCCTATGAAGCACCGCCACCCTTTCATCATGGTGGTTTCCTTTGGTCGTCATGTGTTTCGTCTCTCGACCGACACAGTCGCCGTAGCTCTAGAATCGGTGATTGGGGGATCGGCTATTGAGTTTCGTGTCTCTCAAGTGACAGATTCGGTTTTCTCCTTCAAAGTGTCCTGCATGCAAGTTGGTTTTCACATCCTGGATTTACGTTCTTTCAAGTGCTCAAGTTTTAAGTGCTTTTTTCCATCTATGGGGACATGGTGGTCCTAATTGGCGTCGGGAATTTGCTCTGTGGAAGAAACAATGTGATGCTGAATGGATTATTGTGAGTCCTTCTAAGAGGAGAGCCTCTTTAGGTCTGATGGCGATGCATTCCAGACCCCTCAAATCTTCGCTGAAATCTGGATCTTCTGTTCGTAAGAAGCTCACATTCGCATCCCTACAGCAATATGACGTTTGCAAGGGTTACCGATATCCTGTTTCCCATGATGAGCTACTCACGCTTGAATAGGCTGGTTATTCGGTGCCTTCTCCTGAACGTGTCATCATCTCAGCGCCACCGCCGGCAGAACTCCGGTGGACGACAGCCACGTCGCATATTACGTTCGGGACAGTTTCTCGCCAAGTTTCATCTCCCGGATCTCCCGGCGATCATTTTCAAATTGCCAAATTAAACGGAACTTCTCCCGTGCAACAAGGAGCTTCAGCTGATCCCGCCGAGATTTATGGTATTTTGAATGATGAGAATCAATTTTCGGTGGCAAGTTTGGATTCTGGGCCTATTTCCACTCTCATTAATGAATCTGCTGAGGTTACCTCTTTCTCTCGGCCCGACCCTAACCTTTCGATGGATATTCCCTCCTCGCAGGAGGCCCATCTAGCCTTTGATGAACTCATTAATAACATGGTTGAGGATATCTTTTCTTGCTCAATTTGCAACGCTCGGGGCCATCTAGCTGCGAACTGCACGGCTTCGCTTGGATTCGCTCACAATACTGTGGGCCACACACGATCTAGAGGAGCCTCTTTTATGCGTAATAATTGTCTTACTTGGAACTGTAAGATACCCACCACCTCCCCTGTCGCTGATATCTCGGGAACTGCTGATACTCTTGGCGAAACAGCAACGCGTGCAGCACAGTTTCGTCCTGTCTCATCGTCGTTGCATCCTCGAACTCCCTCCGAGACGCCACCGGTCACTCCGCCACCGCCTCCCGCAATGGCGAACTTCGAGCTTGATCCTGAATTCTTCCTCCCGCCTGGCCACAACATCATCGATGGAGGACCCGACCGGCTGCCTCGGACCTACACCATGCCTGCGGTCCCCATCACCAGACGTCATGAGCGTTTTGTCATTGCTGACGTCCACCCAGCACCCCCGGCTGACAACGTGATTCAGGTACGGCAAGAAGTTGCTGCTCTTCTACTTCACCAAGGGTTTCATGCTCGGTCTGCCCAGCCATGGATTGAGGGTGTTGGATTGTTTGAGCTCCGAGATGCGGCAGAAAGCTATGTTGTGGCCCACATGGTTCCGCAGGAAGTCGCTCATAACCCTGTGGTGCGCTTCGTGCGTCACGATCAGGGTGTTGGTTTCCGTGGCCAAGAGGGTTTTCGTCAGGGCTGCCTCATGATTCTGGGGGTCCCCCTAGACTTCCGCAACACTGAAGATCTCCGGGCTGCTGTCAATACCTTCGGGGAGTTTCACCATTGGGTTAGTGATGATCCTTACTTGGTTCGCTCTATTGTGTTTGCTTCGTTCCCAGATGACCGGCTGGTCCCTCACAGTATCAACTTCTCTGAATATGCTGCTTGGGGAGGCGCGAAGGTCTCCTGGTCTTCGCCGGTGTACATCCTGGGCGCAGCGGCTGCTGAGATTCTGCCTAATGATGAGGATCCCATGCCCCTCAACGGTATCCCTCACCCGTTCCCTGGACATCTCGTTCATGATAATCTGCAATTTGCTCTGCCCCCGTATCTTGCGCTGGGTTGGAATGCGGTACCACTGGCGCCTGAAGACCCAGTGGTTCCTGCTGTTGATGCCGGAGGTTGGGGACAGCCGCCTGCTGCCGCTGATGGAGGAGGATGGGAACCTGAAGCGGCCCCGGAAGCACCTGCTGCTGATCCTGTTCAGGATCAAGAGTCTATGGTGATTGATCAGCCGAGTCCTTCTTCCTCGGATTCGATTCATGAGCTGGTGGACCTTGACCCTCAGCCGCAGGGTGACATGGAGGTGGAACCTGCTGCTCAAGAACCACCGCTCGCTAATCCTGATGCCCCTGATGTTGACATGCCACTGGCAGCCCTAGACAATGATGTTGAGCCAGAGGAAGACGTGCCTATGATGGAAGAGGCACACGATGACAATCCTCTGGAAATTGTCCTCTACAAACCCCCTCACATTCAGACTGACAACATCTTTGTTGGGGTTGCAAGGGTTGTGTACGGGCCTCCTCTACCGCCAGTAATGTCCTGGGCACGTACCTTTGATGCTTTCATGGGAGCTGCTACTGCTATCCACGTACCTCGCCAACTGCAGATGCCAATCCTAGAGCCCATTATGATCCCCAAGCGATCCTGGGCAGTGGCTTTCGACACTGACGCCCCAGAACCTCCACCATCAGAGCCTGCTAGCACCTCTCTCTCAATGCAGGAGGTAATCCCTCTTAGTCCTTCTTCGTCTGCAGAGGACTTATCTTTTGTTTCTCCGGCTCCATCCAAGAAGGGGACCCGCAAGAAGGCCACTCCGGTCATTGAGTCCTCTGTCCACCGATGTACTCGCGGCTCCATTAAGCGCGATGGCTTCAAGCCAATTATGCAGGAGCTTCCTGCGCACGTACCCAAGAAGAGGAAGCCCAAGGCCAAGCCAATGCCCTCTACATCGCAGGATACTGAGGATGTTCAAGTACCTCCTGCCACTCCTATACCAGTGATTCAGGAGGTGGGACAGTCACTCGGCATTGCCCCTGAGAAGCTTACGGTGGATTGACTTATGGAAGATCCTGCTGATTCTGCGCCATCGTCTTCTAATGTTTAATCTACCTATGTTTATCTGTTACTGTACTGGCTCTATGTACTGTCAAACTTCTGCTTGCGCTGTCTTTTGGTTTTCGGAACCTTGGTCGCACTGGCTATTACATAGCCTTGCTTTTGATATATATATGTTCTGCAATGGATAGTCGTTCTACGAGAAGTTGGCGTGTGATGTGTTGGAATGTGCGTGGCCTAAATTCGGATCATAGGCAGCGTGCGGTCCGTAACAAGATTGATGAGAGCCTCGCTGCTGTGGTCTGCTTGCAGGAAACAAAAATGCAGTCAATAGAGTTTCGTGCAGTTAAAGGTTTTTGTCCCAAACGCTTTGATCAGTTTGCTTACTCTCCTTCTAGGGGTGCATCAGGGGGGCTTATCACCCTTTGGAACTCTTCCATTCTTACTGGTCAATTAGTGGAATGCACACCCTATGGATTGATCATCTCTTTCACCTCAAATCACACGGGTGAATCATGGACTTTAGTTAATGTCTATGGTCCATGTCAAGGAGAGGCCAGAGATCTTTTTGATAGCTGGCTCTACAATCTTAATATTCCCACTTGGGATAATTGGTTGCTTCTTGGAGATTTTAATTTCATTAGATCTCCTGACAACAAAAACCTTCCTGGGGCTGATGTGAATGACATGTTCATCTTCAATGAAATTATTGGGCATCTGGGATTGTTGGAACTACCCATTAAAGGCAGATCTTACACTTGGTCCAATATGCAAGATTCCCCTCTTATAGAGCAGCTTGACTGGTTTTTCACATCGGCTAAGTGGATCTCCTCATATCCTCTTACACAAGTGCTACCCCTTGCAAAGACTGCTTCTGATCATCTTCCTTGTGTGGTCACTGTCAATACTTCCATCCCTAAATGCAACCTATTTCGCTTTGAAAACTACTAGGTTGAAATGGAGGGATTCATGGAATGTGTACAGCAATCCTGTCTCATTCCTTCAAGGAAGACCCACATTACTGCTGTTATTATGGATAAGATGAAGCATCTTAGGCAGGCTTTGAAGAAATGGCAGACAAATCTATCACAGTTAAAAACTTTTATTTCCAGATGTAATCAAGTAGTGTTGTGTTTGGATGAGCTTGCGGAGTTGAGGTCACTTTTCAGACCAGAAGCTAATTTCAGGAAAATTGTCAAATTACATTTGGAACATCTTCTGCATCTTCAGTGCTTGTACTGGAAGAAGAGAGCCACTATCAGATTTGTTAAGGTTGGTGAAGAAAACACTAAATTCTTCCATGCTATGGCCACTGAGAGATATAGGAGGAATTCCATTGCATCTCTCAAGTTAAATGATGGTTCTACCATTTCTGACCATGATCAAATTGCTGCATGCTTTTGGGCATCTTTTAAGGATAGAATGGGAACTTCTCTTGGCATTAACATGGCATTTGATTTACAATCCTTGCTGCATGAGGTGGAGGGTCTAGACATTCTCACAGAACCTTTTTCTAAGTCTGAAATGGACAGGACTGTTCAGGATATGCCCATTGATAAAGCTCCAGGTCCTGATGGTTTCAATGGTCTTTTCTTCAAGAAATGCTGGAACATTATCTCCCCTGAGTTTTACCAAATTGCCGCTGCTTTCCATGCTGGACAGGCTCAGCTGGTGAACATGAACTCATCTTATATTACTCTGATTCCCAAGAAGAGATCACCTGAACATGTGGGAGAATACAGACCAATATCACTTACTGGAATAGGTCTCAAATTTTGTCCAAAATGATTGCTAACAGGCTACAGTTGCAGATTGTGAAGTGCCTTCAAAAGAATCAGTATGGTTTTATCAAATCTAGGACCATTCAAGATTGTGTGGGATGGACTCTGGAGTACCTGCACCAATGTCATCAATCCAAGAAACCTATAGTTATTCTTAAGCTGGATTTTGAAAAGGCATTTGACTCTGTGGAACATGAGTTCATCTTCCAAATTCTTAAGCACAAAGGTTTCAATGACAGATGGATCCTTTGGGTTAGGCAGCTCCTAACTTCTGGATCATCTTCAGTTCTGATCAATGGTGTGCCTGGGAAAAAGTACATGTGCAAGAAAGGTGTCAGGCAGGGAGATCCTATGTCTCCACTGCTTTTTGCTATTGCTGCTGATTTTTTACAAACTCTGGTTAATCAACTGCTGGTGGAGGGGCTGATACAGCTGCCTATACCTTGTCATGATACGGATTTCCCTATAGTGCAATATGCTGATGATACCCTTATCATCCTACCTGCTGATAAATCCCAGTTATTGCAGTTCAAGAAAATGCTCTTACTTTTCTCCCAGTCCAGTGGCTTACAGGTTAATTACCACAAATCTGCACTTCTACCTGTTAACACTTCTCCTCAGCATCTACAGGATCTGGCAGACTCCATTGGTTGCAAAGTGGGATCTTTTCCCTTCACATATCTTGGCCTTCCTGTTGGGACAACTAAACCAAGAATCATTGATCTCATGCCTCTGGTTGATAACATGGAAAGAAGACTTAGTGTTAGCTCCTCTTTTCTTGCTCAGGGGGGAAGGCTGCAGTATTTAAACTCAGCACTGTCTTCTGTGCCTATCTTCTTTCTATGCAGTCTGGATATCCCACCAGGCATATTGAAGCAGTTGGATAGGATTCAAAGGCAATGTCTATGGAGAAGAAATGGGAATGATCATGCCCCCTCTCTTGCTGCTTGGCCTCTCATGTGCAGGCCTAAAAATAAAGGGGGGTGAGGAATTATGAACCTAGCAGTCCAGAATGAAGCACTCCTGCTCAAACATGTTGATAAATTCCTCAATCATGCTGATATCCCTTGGGTTCATCTGATTTGGAACACTTACTATCATGACACAGTTCCTCAGGGAACTACACTGTGTGGTTCTTTTTGGTGGAAGGATATCTGTAAACGGCTTGACAAATTCAGATATGTTACATATGTTTTGCCGAACAAGGGTGACTCCTTCCTATTTTGGTCTGACTCCTGGTTGATTGGAAACTCCATTATGCCACTGGCTGCCAGATTCCAAAGACTGTTTTCCTTTGTGGTTGATCCTTTCTGCACAGCTCAAGAAGTCTTTACTGCCTTTTATGATGACAGCATGCTCTCCATGTTTCACTTACCACTGTCTGCTCAAGCTTATCACGAACGGCTTTCGGTCCAATCTTTGCTTCAGGACATGGATCTTCATCATCAGGCTTTTGACAGATGGGTATGGGGAAAAGATGCTAAGGTCTATACAGCCAAGAGCTACTACGCTCATATTCATAGCAGTAATGTACCAAACCCTTTACTCAACTGGATCTGGAGAAGCTGTTGTACCATGAGGATTAAGATGTTTGCCTGGATGCTCATCATGGACAGGCTAAACACTCAAGATATGCTTGAACGGCATCACTGGAATGTTTCGGACTCCAACCTTTGTGTTCTATGTCACGCTCGAGTCAAGGAGGACCGAGATCACTTATTCTTCAACTGTCTTTTCAGTACCAGGGTCTGGAATTATCTGCAGATCACATGGCAGGGTCCATCCATGTGGAGTGCTGCTGTTGCTGCTAAAAGGGACTTTCATAACCCTTTCTTTGCTGAGGTGGTCTTCACTGCATGTTGGAACATCTGGACTATCAGAAATGCAAAGGTCTTCAACCAGGAGCTGCCAAAGTTCAAAAAATGGAGATCTGGATTCATTCATGACATTTCTCTGTTAGCTCATAGAATTAAGGCTAGTTTCAGGGATGATCTCCTTAAATGGGTTTCCTTTTTGCCTCCTTGAGGTTTGTAATTCTTGCTCCTCTTCCCCTTTGTACATTCTAATCTCCTCTTGTACATATTGCTCTCATATATGGGAATAAAGGAAAAATGGCTGTGGGGGGTTTTCCCTACAGTAGTCGGTCAAAAAAAAAAAGTTTGGGCTGCAATGCTTATGTGAAGAAACTTCAACCAGAGAAGCTCGAACCCAAAGAGGAAAAATGCGTCTTCATAGGATACCCTAAGGAAACTATTGGGTACACCTTCTATCTTAGATCCGAAGGCAAGATATTTGTTGCTAAGAACATATCCTTTCTAGAGAAAGAGTTTCTCTTGAAAGAAGTAAGTGGGAGGAAAATAGAACTTGATGAGGTAATTGTACCTCCTCTCGAACCGGAGAGTAGCGCAGCGCAAGAAAATGATTCTGAGGTGCCTGCACCGGCTAGAGATGAATTTAATGATGATGATCATGACACTTCGGAACAAGTTGCCATTGAACCTCGAAGGTCGACAAGGGTACGTTCCGCACCAGAGTGGTACGGCAACCCTGTCATGGGAATCATGTTGTTAGACAACAGTGAACCTTCGAACAATGAAGAAGCGATGGTGGGCCCGGATTCCAACAAATGGCTTGAGGCCATGAAATCCGAGATAGGATCCATGTATGAGAACCAAGTATGGACTTTGGTGGACTTGCCCAATGATCGGCGAGCCATAGAAAATAATTGGATCTTCAAGAAGAAGACTGACGCGGATGGTAATGTGACCATTTATAAAGCTCGACTTGTCGCTAAGGGTTATCGACAAGTTCAAGGGATTGACTACGATGAGACCTTCTCACCCGTAGCAATGCTGAAATCGGTCTGAACCATGTTAGCAATTGCTGCATTTTATGATTATGAAATCTGGCAAATGGATGTCAAAACAACATTCCTGAACGGCTTTCTTAAAGAAGAATTGTATATGATACAGTCGGAAGGTTTTGTTGATCCTAGCAGTGCTAACAAGGTATGCAAGCTCCAGCGCTCCATCTATGGGCTGGTGCAAGCATCTTGGAGGTGGAACATTCACTTTGATGAGGTGATCAAAGCATTTGGGTTTGTACAGACTTATGGAGAAGCTTGTATTTACAAGAAAGTGAGTGGGAGCACTGTTGCATTTCTCATATTATATGTGGATGACATATTGTTAATGGGAAATGATATATAACTATTGGAAAGCATCAAGGCTTATTTGAATAAGAGTTTTTCAATGAAGGACCTTGGAGAAGCTACTTATATATTAGGCATCAAGATCTATAGAGATATATCGAGAGGCCTCATAGGTCTTTGATACGTATCAAACATATCTATAATATTTTATGGTTTCATGCTGTTATCTTGTCAACTTTGGATGTTTTATATACCTTTTATATCTTTTTTGGGACTAACTTATTAATTCAGTGCCAAGTGCCAGTTCCTGTTTTTTCTATGTTCTTGACTCTTTTCAGATCTGATTTTGGAAAGGAGTCCAAACGGAATAAAATCCCCGAAACGAAATTTTCCAGAACACAAGAAAATTGGGGGACTTGAGGGCCAAGGCAGGAGGCCCACAGGGAGCCCACAAGCCGTGTAGCCGCGGCCAGGGGGGCCGTGGAAACCAGTCTTGTAGCCCCCCTGGAGCTCCCCTGCCCTAGCTCTTTGGCCTATATATTCCCTCAAATCCCAGAAAAAATGAGGGCGTCCACGAAACCACTTTTCTGCCGCCGCAAGCTTCCGTTTCCACGGGATCTCATCTGGAGACCCTTCCCGGTGCCCTGCCGGAGGGGACTTTGGAGCTGGAGGGCTTCTACATCAACATTATTGCCTCTCCAATGACTCGTGAGTAGTTGCCTCCGTAACAGCAGACCTTCCCTTGCAACGACACCAGAAGAATGTTGCTAGCAATCTCTAGCAATCGAAACTAGAAGAATGTTGTTGACGGCCCACCAGCGCGTGGGATCGTAGCAGTTTTCGAGGGTAGAGTATTCGACCCAAATTTGTTGATTCACCAGACAGGAGGTGAGAGGATACTCTTGAGAATTAGCAGCTGAATTTATCAGATCCAACCACACCTGAAAGATTAGTATCTGCAAGCAAAGCAGTAACAACAAAGTAGCGAGTAACGGCAGTGGCAAGGAACAGCAGTAGTGACAACAATAGCAACCGACAGTAGTAGCAACAGTAGCAGCACAACAAGACAAGTAACCGTAGCAGAGCAAGACAAGTAACAACAGAAACAACAGTAGTAACAGCAGCAGAGCAAGACAAGTAACAATAGCAGAGCAAGACAAGTAACAGCAGCAGCAACAGTAGTAACAGCAGCAGAGCAAGACAAGTAACAGCAGCAGTAGGACAAACTCATAGGCAATGGGTCGGTGATTTGTTTGGATGATATTCATCATGCAACAGTTATAACACGGAGAGATATGTGGCTAGCTCCCGCTCGTCAATGTGATGTAGGCATGCATTCCGTGTGTCGTCATACGTGCTTAGGGAAAAGAACTTGCATGACATCTATTGTCCATCCCTCCCATGGCAGCGGGGTCCAAAAGGAAACTACGGGATATTAAGGTTCTCCTTTTAATAAAGAACCGGACCTACGCATTAGCACTTGGTGAACAGATGAACTCCTCAAACTATGGTCATCACCGGGAGTGGTTCCAGTTATTGTCACTCCGGGGTTGTCGGATCATAACACATAGTAGGTAACTACAACTTGCAAGATCGGATCTAAGACACACATATATTGGTGACAACATAATAATTTCAGATCTGAAATCATGGCACTGAGGCCCTAGAGACAAGCATTAAGAATGGCAACATAGTAGCAACATCAATCTAAGAACATAGTGGATACTAGGGATCAATCCCCATCAAAACTAACTCGATTACATGATAGATCTCATCCTACTCATCACCACCCAGCGAGCCTACAAATAGATTACTCACGAACGACGAAGAGCTTCATGGAATTGGAGAGGGAAGAAGGTTGACGATGGCGATGGCGACGATTTCCCCTCTCCGGAGCCCAAGACGGACTCCAGATCTGCCCTCCAGATGAAGAACAGGTTGTGGCGGCGCCTCCGTATGAAATCTTCTCTTTTTTTCTGGGACGCAAATGAACTTATAGACCTGAGATTGGGGGTGGCAGAGTTGTGTGGGCCCCACAAGCTTGCCCACCGCCACCAGGGGGGATGGCGGAGGCAGGGCTTGTGGCCCACTGGCCCACCCCCTCAGGTGAATCTTGGCGCAGATATTTTTCATATTTTCCAAAAATGCTCCCCGTAAATTTTCAGGACTTTTGCAGAACTTTGATTTCTGCACAAAAATAACACCAAGGCAATTCTGCTGAAAACAGCTTCAGTCCAGGTTAGTTCCATTCAAATCATGCAAATTAGAGTCCAAAACAAGGGCAAAAGAGTTTGGAAAAGTAGATACGATGGAGACGTATCAACTCCCCCAAGCTTAAAACCTTGCTTGTCCTCAAGCAACTCAGTTGACAAACTGAGAGAGAAAGAAAAACTTTGACAAACTCTGTTTGATCTTGTTGTTGCAACTATGTCTAACTCATAACCAGAATTCCAGCAAGATCACAAGTTAACCTGAATCTCCTCAAAAGGAATTTCCTCAGTGATGAAATTCTAAAAATCTCCTATTCACCCCCCTCTAGTCGATATAACGCACTTTCATAACCACATAAGCAAATGACACAAAGGTCTCACGGTAAACTAATATCAATGGCATAATCAGCTAACGAGCAAATAATAATGAGTTTCAAATGCCAACACTTCAATCAAAACAAGCATGAAGCAATATGAATAGGTGGTATCTAGATAGTTCTTTCTGAGACCGCAAAACATAAATGCAGAGCACTTTCAAAGATCAAGGGCTGACTAAACATTGGTAATTCATAGAAACGAAGATCCAGTCATAGTCATACTCAATATCAATCAAAAGCAAAGCATAAAAATGACAGAGGTGCTCTCTAATTGGTGCTTATAAAAGAAGAGGATGACTCGACAGGAAAATAAATAGACATGCCCTTCGCAGAGGGAAGCATTGATTTGTAGAGGTGCCAGAGCTCAAGCTTTGAAAACAGAGAAAATAATTTTGGGTGGCATGCTTTCATTGTCAACACAATGACCAAGAGTTCTCAATATCTTCCATGCTACTCATGCTATAGGCGGTTCCCAAATAGAAAAGTAAAGTTTTAACTCCCCAACCACCAATCAATCACACTCCACGGCTAGCCGAATCCTCGGGTACCGTCCATACTAACATCAATCCGGGGGGAGTCTTGTTTTACAGTTATGTTTTCGATTTAAGTGTGGAACTGGGCATTCCAATTACCGGCCCCTTTCTCGTGAATGACAGTGAATAAACACATGTCGAGGATAACACTCCTAGCATGGAAGATACCAATAGCCCCCTGTCACCACATGAGCGGTTCGGGCATGCAAAACAGACTATTTCTTGAAGGTTTAGAGAGTGGCACATGCAAATTTACTTGGAACGGCAGGTACATACCGCAAATAGGTAGGTATGGTGGACTCTCCTGGAAAAACTTTTGGGTTTATGGAGGTGGATGCACAAGCAGTATTCCGCTTAGTACAAGTGAAGGCTAGCAAAAGACTCGGAAGTGACCAACTAGAGAGCGACAACAGTCATCAAGATGCAATGTGTTTGACTAACATTGAATCCAAGCATGAACAGGATATAAATCACCATGAACACGAATATCATAGAGGCTATGTTGATTTTGTTTCAAATACATGCATGAACATGCGCCAAGTCAAGCAACTTGAAACATTCAAAGGAGAATACCATCATATCATACTATATCATAGTCATTTCAAAATCTATGTTGGCATTCAAGACAAACCATTATAAGCTCTCAGCTTTATAAGCATGGCATCAGAAACTATGATCTCTAAGTTGTCACTGCAAACATGGTTCTCTCACAACAAAGCTGAATCTGGGTCGACAAGCTAGTCATATTTACAAAAAACAAATAGATAGAGTTCATACCAGCTTTTCAGTCTCAGTCACTTCATCATATATCATCATTATTACCTTTCATTTGCACGATCGAACGATGTGAACAATAAGAGTGCTCGTGCATTGGACTAAGCTGAATCTGAGGCAAACACAAAGGAGAAGAGAAAGTAATATGGCTCTTTGAAAGCTAAACAGGTAAGCATGCAAGAACTACTAAACATTGTAACCAATATCTTCTACCTTGACCCAAAGAAAAAGAAAACTATTTACACGGGAAAACTCCCAACAAGCAAAAGAAGAAAGAAAATATTTTTGGGTTTTCTCAAAACGACACAAAACAAGAAAACAAGAAAACAAAAATAAACTAGCATGGATAATACAGTGGCAAAGTGTAAACACCGGCTAACAAAGCGAAAGCATAAGCATGAATGTAAAGTCGGTGAGAACACGTACTCCCCCAAGCTTAGGATTTTGGCCTAGCTTGGTCTACTCCCATGGTGGGAAATCACCAGCTCCAGGATACTCCGGAGCACACTGTGGATGCCACTTCTGTCTGAGCTCCTCTAGCTCCCACTGATAAACTGGCATCTGGTACTCGACTGACGGCTCGGGCACGGGTGCCTGTGGTTGAGCCAAGCCCCAATATGCTTAGATGTCCGAGGGCATAATAGTGTACCTTCCTGCATGAAGATCGAACAAAGAAGGAGCACGCAAAGTAATAGTCTCTCGAGTACCCTGACTAAATACCAGGTTATAAATCATCCGTCTACTAGCATCTCTATCCAGAAAATCAGGGCGAACCATGCTGTCATAATCCAGATATTTCTCGGGGAGAAGCATCTCTCCTTCCTCTCCCAGTATAATGGGTATCTCAAAGTGTCTGGCAAGACGGGTAGCGTAGATACCTCCATAGACGACACCCTTGGAACGGTTGATGTTCAACCGCTGGGCCACTATAGCACCTAGGTTGTAAGTCTTATCGTTATAAAGTCCTTCGCGCAAAACCGCAAGGTCTGGAGAACTAAGTGATCCAGCCTCCCCACGGCCAATCAAACATTTTCCCACAAATAGTGAGAATTACCGAAGCACAAGAAAATGTATGCTAGGAATTCTAGCGCGAGACACTCCTCTCTCCTCTCCAATAGCAATAGAAGCAATGAAATCCTCCAAGTCCCGTGGACGAGGGTCACGGATATCCCTAACATAAGGTAATTTGCATACATTGCAAAAAATCCTGTAGCGTCATGCACTGGGGGACATCGTATATCATGAACTCAACCATGGGAGAATTCTTCCTCGGATAGAAGTTGAAGCTTTGAACGAAAATGTTGGTGAGGAGGAGGTATTGTGAGCACTTATCTGCAACGAACGCAGTAAGACCTGCGTTCTCCACCAAGTAATAAAAGTCTTCATAAAGCCCAGCGGCGCGCAAGAATTCATCACTTGGCCACTCGCACGCTCGAACTTCTGTGACTCGAGGGACTACGTACTTGGGGTGGTTCTTCTCATCCTCCTTGGGGTTACGGCTTGAAGAGCCTCTCAATAACCTCCTCATCTTTTCGTTTTTCTAGCTCTAAAAAGTTCTGAAATTTTTAGAGACTTCGAAAGAAAAGTGAATAAAGATTAACCCAACTTGTAGCAACTACTCCTACTAGTGCCTAGAGACCGTATCACGCGCTAAAACTACTTGGGACCAGCTAAAATCAACATTTCTAGCTCAGGAACAGGGTCACCAAGGTAGCAAGAATACGCGAAGGATAAAGCACTAGAGCAAAAACTAATTGGACTAATGGAGGAGTCACTTACCAAGGAGTAAATTTCCCCAAAGCGGTTCAGAGAATGGTGCTTTGAGCAAGGAGATCGAAAATCACAGCCAAACGAGCAAGAACACGGGTTTGAGCTGCGAAACAATTTTTTCTGGAGGTGGAAGAAGAGGCTGGGAGCTGGAATGAGTGGAGGGGGTCCCTGTGGGCCCCACAAGCTTGCCCTCCGCCACCAGGGGGTGGTGGTGGCAGGGCTTTTGGCCCACTAGTCTGGCCCCCAGGCCAGCTCTCAAGCCCAGTAATTTTCAAAAGTTCCATAAAAAATCATACTAAATTTTCAGGACCATCGAAGAACTTTTATTTTCGAGGTATTTTTCTCCGGGACGCTAAAACAGAAAACAGGAAAAACTAAACTAATTCTATCATTTTTCTTCTAAGCAACAGAAAATGAAAGCTTCAAACAGAGGTATGTGACTCCTTGATTCATCCGTTTCATGGTCATCTAAAGAAATCCGCCAATGGGGTTGAGAAAATCCTTATGACAAAACCTTCTCGAATCGCAAGAGAGAACGGAGAATTTTCGAATAGCCACTAAGTCACCTCAATGGGGATATGTATCTCCCCAACAGGCAAATCATACTTCATCTTAACACGAGGAATAGGGCATTCAGAGCTCCCAATAAGAATCGATGAGGTCTTTTCGATAGCATTGATGCAATGTACTTGATATCGTTTCTTCGGAAAGTGCAATGTGTGCTCATTACCGTTGACATGGAAAGTGACATTGCCTTTGTTGCAATCTATAACAGCCCCTGCAGTGTTTAAAAAGGGTCTTCCGAGGATGACAGCCATGGCACCGTCCTCGGGAATATCCAAGATAACAAAGTCTATTAAGATAGTGGTGTTAGCAACCACAACAGGCACATCCTCGCAAATGCCGATAGGGAAAGCAGCTGATTTGTCGGCCATTTGCAGGGAAATTTCAGTGGGTGTCAACTTATCCAATTCAAGTCTACGATAAAGAGAGAGCGGCATAACACTAACACCGGCTCCAAGGTCACATAAGGCGGTTCTTACGTAGTTTCCTTTAATGGAGCAAGGTATAGTGGGCACTCCGGGATCACCAAGTTTCTTAGGAGTTCCACCTTTGAAAGTGTAATTGGCAAGCATGGTGGAGATCTCAAGATCTGGTGTCTTCCGCTTATTAGTCACGATATCTTTCATGTACTTGGCATACAGGGACATTTTGAGCATATCAGTTAACCGCATCTACAGAAAGATGGGTCTTATTGTTGGAATTATGCCCTAGAGGCAATAATAAATATAGTTATTATTATAATTCCTGTATTAAGATAATTGTTTACTATCCATGCTATAATTGTATTGAATGAAGACTCATTTACATGTGTGGATACATAGACAAAACACTGTCCCTAGCAAGCCTCTAGTTGGCTAGCCAGTTGATCAAAGATAGACAGTGTCTTCTGATTATGAACAAGGTGTTGTTGCTTGATAACTGGATCACGTCATTAGGAGAATCACGTGATGGAGTAGACCCAAACTAATAGACGTAGCATGTTGATCGTGTCATTTTGTTGCTACTGTTTTTCTGCGTGTCAAGTATTTGTTCCTATGACCATGAGATCATATAACTCACTAACACCGGAGGAATACTTTGTGTGTATCAAACGTCGCAACGTAACTGGGTGACTATAAAGATACTCTACAGGTATCTCCGAAGGTGTTCGTTGAGTTAGTATGGATCAAGACTGGGATTTGTCACTCCGTGTGACGGAGAGGTATCTCGGGGCCCACTCGGTAATACAACATCACACACAAGCCTTGCAAGCAATGTGACTTAGTGTAAGTTGTGGGATCTTGTATTACGGAACGAGTAAAGAGACTTGCCGGTAAATGATATTGAAATAGGAATGCGGATACTGATGATCGAATCTCGGGCAAGTAACATACCGAAGGACAAAGGGAATGACATACGGGATTATATGAATCCTTGGCACTGAGGTTCAAACGATAAGATCTTCGTAGAATATGTAGGATCCAATATGGGCATCCAGGTCCCGCTATTGGATATTGACCGAGGAGTCTCTCGGGTCATGTCTACATAGTTCTCGAACCCGCAGGGTCTCCACACTTAAGGTTCGACGTTGTTTTATGCGTATTTGAGTTATATGGTTGGTTACCGAATGTTGTTCGGAGTCCCGGATGAGATCACGGATGTCACGAGGGTTTCCAGAATGGTCCGGAAACGAAGATTGATATATAGGATGACCTCATTTGATTACCGGAAGGTTTTCGGAGTTACGGGAATGACGAATGGGTCCCGGGAGTTCACCGGGGGGGGGGGGGGGGGGGGCAACCCACCCCGGGGAAGCCCATAGGCCTTAGGGGGTGGCACACCAGCCCTTAGCGGGCTGGTGGGACACCCAAGAATGCCCTATGCACCATAGGAAGAAAATCAAAGATAAAAGAAAAAAAAGGAGGAAATGGGAAAGGGAAGAAGGACTCCACCTTCCAAACCAAGTTGGATTCGGTTTGGAAGGGGAGACCTTCCCCCCTTGGCTCGGCCGAAACCCTTAGGGGTCCTTGGACCCCAAGGCAAGGCTCCCCCTCTTCCCCCTATATATACGAAGGTTTTAGGGCTGATTTGAGACGACTATTCCACGGCAGCCCGACCACATACCACCACGGTTTTTTCTCTAGATCGCGTTTCTGCGGAGCTCGGGCGGAGCCCTGCTGAGACAAGATCATCACCAACCTCCGGAGCACCGTCACGCTGCCGGAGAACTCTTCTACCTCTCCGTCTCTCTTGCTGGATCAAGAAGGCCGAGATCATCGTCGAGCTGCACGTGTGCTGAACGCGGAGGTGCCGTCCGTTCGGCACTGGATCGTGGGACTGATCGCGGGACGGTTCGCGGGGCGGATCGAGGGACGTGAGGACGTTCTACTACATCAACCGCGTTCACTAACGCTTCTGCTGTACGGTCTACAAGGGTACGTAGATCACACATCCCCTCTCGTAGATGGTGATCACCATGATAGGTCTTCGTGCGCGTAGGAAAATTTTTGTTTCCCATGCGACGTTCCCCAACAGTGGCATCATGAGCTAGGTTCATGCGTAGATGTCTTCTCGAGTAGAACACAAAAGTTTTTGTGGGCGGTGATGTGCATTTTTCTGCCCTCCTTAGTCTTTTCTTGATTCCGCGGTATTGTTGGATCGAAGCGGCTCGGACCGACATTACTCGTACGCTTACGAGAGACTGGTTTCATCGCTACGAGTAACTCCGTTGCTCAAAGATGACTGGCGGGTGTCAGTTTCTCCAACTTTAGTTGAATCGGATTTGACCGAGGAGGTCCTTGGATGAGGTTAAATAACAACTCATATATCTCCGTTGTGGTGTTTGCGTAAGTAAGATGCGATCCTACAAGATACCCATGGTCACCACGTAAAACATGCAACAACAAAATTAGAGGACGTCTAACTTGTTTTTGCAGGGTATGCTTGTGATGTGATATGGCCAACGATGTGATGTGATATATTGGATGTATGAGATGATCATGTTGTAATAGATAATATGGACTTGCACGTCGATGGTACGGCAACCGGCAGGAGCCATAGGGTTGTCTTTATACTAATGTTTATGCTTGCAGGTGCGTTTACTATTTTGCTAGGATATAGCTTTAGTAGTAATAGCATGAGTAGCACGACAACCCCGATGGCGACACGTTGATGGAGATCATGGTGTGGCGCCGGTGACAAGAAGATCGTGCCGGTGCTTTGGTGATGGAGATCAAGGAGCACGTGATGATGGCCATATCATGTCACTTATGAGTTGCATGTGATGTTAATCCTTTTATGCACCTTATTTTGCTTAGAACGACGGTAGCATTATGAGGTGATCTCTCACTAAAATTTCAAGACGAAATTGTGTTCTCCCCGACTGTGCACCATTGCTACAGTTCGTCGTTTCGAGACACCATGTGATGATCGGGTGTGATAGACTCAACGTTCACATACAACGGGTGCAAAACAGTTGCGCACGCGGAACACTCGGGTTAAGCTTGACGAGCCTAGCATGTGCAGACATGGCCTTGGAACACATGAGACCGAAAGGTCGATCATGAATCATATAGATGATATGATTAGCATGGGGATGCTTACCACTGAAACTATGCTCAACTCACGTGATGATCGGACTTGAGCTAGTGTAAGTGGATCATGAACCACTCAAATGACTAGAGAGGTGTACTTTTTGAGGGGGAGTTTGGCGAGTAATTTGATTAAGTTAAACTCTAATTATCTTGAACATAGTCTAAGTCCACTTTGAATATATTTGTGTTGTAGATCATGGCTCACGCGACAGTCACCCTGAATTTTAATACGTTCCTAGAGAAAGCTAAGTTGAAAGATGATGGAAGCAACTGTGTAGACTGGGCTCGTAATCTTAAGCTAATCTTACAAGCTGGGAAAAAGGATTATGTCCTTAATGCTGCGCTAGGAGATGAACCACCCGCTACGGCTGATCAGGATGTTAAGAACGCTTGGTTAGCACGTAAGGAGGACTACTCAGTAGTTCAATGTGCAGTCTTGTATGGCTTAGAACCGGGACTTCAATGACGCTTTGAGCGTCATGGAGCATTTGAGATGTTCTAGGAGTTGAAGTTTATCTTTCAGAAGAATGCCCGGATCGAGAGGTATGAGACCTCCGATAAATTCTATGCTTGCAAGATGGAGGAGAACTCGTCTGTCAGTGAACATGTGCTCAAAATGTCTGGGTACTCAAACCGTCTAGCTGAGCTGGGGATTGAACTCCCGCAAGAGGCTATCACTGATAGAATCCTTCAATCACTGCCGCCAAGCTATAAAGGCTTTGTGTTGAACTACAACATGCAAGGGATGAACAAGTCACCCGGCAAGTTGTTCGCGATGCTGAAAGTCGCAGAGTCTGAACTCCGTAAAGAACATCAAGTGTTGACGGTGAATAAGACCACTAGTTTCAAGAGAAACGGCAAAGGCAAGAAGGCTAAATCAAAGAAGAGCGGCAAGCCTGTTGCCAATCCAATGAAGAAACCCAAAGCTGGACCTAAGCCTGAAACAGAGTGTTACTATTGCAAGGGTATGGGTCACAGGAAGCGCAATTGCCCCAAGTATCTGGCTGATAAGAAGGCGGCCAAAGAAAAATCAGGTATATTCGATATACATGTTATTGATGTGTACTTAACCGGCTCTCGTAGTAGTGCCTGGGTATTCGATACCGGTTCTGTTGCTCATATTTGCAACTCGAAACAGGAACTGCGGAATAGACGAAGGCTGGCAAAAGATGAAGTGACGATGCGCGTAGGAAATGGTTCCAAGGTTGATGCAATCGCCGTCGGCACGGTTTCACTTCAGTTACCATCAGGATTAGTTATGAACTTGAATCATTGTTATTTAGTGCCTGCGTTGAGCATGAACATTATATCTGGATCTTGTTTATTGCGAGACGGTTACTCTTTTAAGTCAGAGAATAATGGTTGTTCTATTTCTATGAGTAACATCTTTTATGGTCATGCACCCAATGTGAGAGGATTGTTCATATTGAATCTTGATAGCAATACACACATACATAACATTGAGACCAAAAGAGTTAGAGTTAACAATGATAGCGCCATATTTTTGTGGCACTGCCGCTTAGGTCATATTGGTGTAAAGCGCATGAAGAAACTCCATGCCGATGGACTTTTGGAGTCACTTGACTTTGATTCACTTGACACGTGCGAACCATGCCTCATGGGCAAGATGACTAAAACTCCGTTCTCCAGAACAATGGAGCATGCAAGTGACTTGTTGGAAATCATACATACCGATGTGTGTGGTCCGATGAGCGTAGAGGCACGCGGCGGATATCGTTATTTTCTCACCTTCACTAACGATTTGTGTAGATATGGTTATGTCTACTTAATGAAGCACAAGTCTGAAACATTTGAAAAGTTCAAGCAATTTCAGAGTGAAGTTGAAAATCATCGTAACAAGAAGATCAAATTCCTACGGTCTGATCGTGGGGGTGAATATCTGAGTTTCGAGTTTGGTGCTCACTTAAGACAATGTGGAATTGTTTCACAGTTGACACCGCCTGGAACACCACAGCGTAATGGTGTGTCCGAACATCGTAATCGTACTTTATTAGAGATGGTGCGATCTATGATGTCTCTTACCGATTTGCCGTTATCGTTTTGGGGTTATGCATTAGAAACAGCTGCATTCACTTTAAATAGGGCACCATCAAAATCCGTTGAGACGACACCATACGAACTGTGGTATGGCAAAAGGCCAAAGTTGTCGTTTCTTAAAGTTTGGGGATGTGATGCTTATGTCAAAAAGCTTCAGCCTGAGAAGCTGGAACCCAAAGCGGAAAAGTGCATCTTCATAGGTTACCCAAAAGAGACAGTTGGGTACACCTTCTATCTCAAATCCGAGGGCAAAGTGTTTGTTGCTAAAAACGGAGCTTTTCTCGAGAAGGAGTTTCTCTCGAGAGAATTGAGTGGGAGGAAGATAGAACTTGACGAGGTTGTCGAATCTCTCATCCCTCTGGATGGTGGCGCAGGGCAAGGGGAAACCTCTGTCGTTGCGACGCCGGTTGAGGAGGAAGTTAATGATGATGATCATGAAACTCTGGTTCAAGTTTCTGTCGAACCACGCAGGTCGACGAGACCACGTGCTGCTCCAGAGTGGTACGGTAATCCCGTCTTATCAATCATGTTGTTGGACAACAATGAACCTGCAAATTATGAAGAAGCAATGGTGGGCCCAGATTCCAACAAATGACTAGAAGCCATGAAGTCCGAGATAGGATCCATGTATGAGAACAAAGTGTGGACTTTGGAAGTACTGCCTGAGGGCCGCAAGGCTATTCAGAACAAATGGATCTTTAAGAGGAAGACGGACGCTGACGACAATGTGACCGTTTATAAAGCTCGACTTGTGGCAAAGGGTTTTTCACAAGTTCAAGGAGTTGACCACGATGAGACATTCTCACCCGTAGCGATGCTTAAGTCCGTCAGAATCATGTTAGCAATAGCTGCATTTTTCGATTATGAAATCTGGCAGATGGATGTCAAAACGGCGTTCCTTAACGGTTTCCTTAAGGAAGAATTGTATATGATGCAACCCGAAGGTTTTGTCGATCCTAAGAATGCTAACAAGGTGTGCAAGCTCCAGCGATCCATTTATGGACTGGTGCAAGCATCTCGGAGTTGGAACAAACGCTTTGATGAGGTGATCAAAGCTTTTGGGTTTATACAAGTGGTTGGAGAATCTTGTATTTACAAGAATGTGAGTGGGAGCTCTGTGGCGTTTCTAATATTATATGTGGATGACATATTGCTGATTGGAAACAACGTAGAGTTTTTGGAGAGCATAAAGGATTACTTGAATAAAAGTTTCTCTATGAAGGACCTAGGAGAAGCTGCTTACATTCTAGGCATTAAGATCTACAGGGATAGATCAAAACACCTGATAGGACTTTCACAAAGCACATACCTTGATAAAGTTTTGAAGAGGTTCAAAATGGAACAGTCCAAGAAAGGGTTCTTGCCAGTTTTACAAGGTACGAGATTGAGTAAGACTCAGTGCCCAGCAACTGATGAGGATAGAGAGCATATGCGATCCGTCCCCTATGCTTCAGCCATAGGTTCTATCATGTATGCAATGTTGTGCACTAGACCGGACGTTAGCCTAGCCATAAGTATGGCAGGTAGGTTCCAGAGTAATTCAGGAGTGGATCACTGGACGGTCAAGAATATCCTGAAGTACCTGAAAAGGACTAAGGAGATGTTTCTCGTGTATGGAGGTGACGAAGAGCTCGCTGTAAAAGTTTACGTCGATGCAAGCATTGACACAGATTCGGATGACTCTAAGTCGCAAACCGGATACGTATTTATTCTTAATGGGGGTGCGGTAAGCTGGTGCAGTTCCAAGCAAAGCGTCGTAACAGATTCTACATGCGGAGTACATGGCTGCCTCGGAGACGGCTAAGGAGGGTGTCTGGATGAAGCAATTCATGACGGATCTTGGAGTGGTGCCAAGCGCACTGAATCCAATAACCTTGTTCTGTGACAACACGGGTGCCATTGCCTTAGCAAAGGAACCACGGTTTCACAAGAAGTCCAGACACATCAAACGATGCTTCAACCTCATCCGCGACTACGTCGAAGGGGAGGACGTCAATATATGCAAAGTGCACACGGATCTGAATGTAGAAAACCCGCTGACTAAACCTCTTCCACGGGAAAAGCATGATCAACACCAGAACTGTATGGGTGTTAGATTTATTACAATGTAATTCGCATGATGATGTGAGGGCTAGATTATTGACTCTAGTGCAAGTGGGAGACTGTTGGAATTATGCCCTAGAGGCAATAATAAATATAGTTATTATTATAATCCCTGTATTAAGATAATCGTTTATTATCCATGCTATAATTGTATTGAATGAAGACTCATTTACATGTGTGGATACATAGACAAAATACTGTCCCTAGCAAGCCTCTAGTTGGTTAGCCAGTTGATCAAAGATAGTCAGTGTCTTCTGATTATGAACAAGGTGTTGTTGCTTGATAACTGGATCACGTCATTAGGAGAATCACGTGATGGACTAGACCCAAACTAATAGACGTAGCATGTTGATCATGTCATTTTGTTGCTACTGTTTTTCTGCGTGTCAAGTATTTGTTCCTATGACCATGAGATCATATAACTCACTAACACCGGAGGAATACTTTGTGTGTATCAAACGTCGCAACGTAACTGGGTGACTACAAAGATACTCTACAGGTATCTCCGAAGGTGTTCGTTGAGTTAGTATGGATCAAGACTGGGATTTGTCACTCCGTGTGACGGAGAGGTATCTCGGGGCCCACTCGGTAATACAACATCACACACAAGCCTTGCAAGCAATGTGACTTAGTGTAAGTTGCGGGATCTTGTATTACGAAACGAGTAAAGAGACTTGCCGGTAAACGAGATTGAAATAGGTATGCGGATACTGACGATCGAATCTCGGGCAAGTAACATACCGAAGGACAAAGGGAATGACATACGGGATTATATGAATCCTTGGCACTGAGGTTCAAACGATAAGATCTTCGTAGAATATGTAGGATCCAATATGGGCATCCAGGTCCCGCTATTGGATATTGACCGAGGAGTCTCTCGGGTCATGTCTACATAGTTCTCGAACCCGCAGGGTCTGCACACTTAAGGTTCGACGTTGTTTTATGCGTATTTGAGTTATATGGTTGGTTACCGAATGTTGTTCGGAGTCCCGGATGAGATCACGGATGTCACGAGGGTTTCCGGAATGGTCCGAAAAGGGAGATTGATATATAGGATGACCTCATTTGATTACCGGAAGGTTTTCGGAGTTACCGGGAATGTACCGGGAATGACGAATGGGTTCCGGGAGTTCACCGGGGGGCAACCCACCCCGGGGAAGCCCATAGGCCTTAGGGGGTGGCACACCAGCCCTTAGTGGGCTGGTGGGACAGCCCAAGAAGTCCCTATGCGCCATAGGAAGAAAATCAAAGAGAAAAGAAAAAAAAGGAGGAGGTGGGAAAGGGAAGAAGGACCCCACCTTCCAAACCAAGTTGGATTCGGTTTGGAAGGGGAGACCTTCCCCCCTTGGCTCGGCCGAAACCCTTAGGGGTCCTTGGACCCCAAGGCAAGGCTCCCCCTCTTCCCCCTCTATATACGGAGGTTTTAGGGCTGATTTGAGACGACTATTCCACGGCAGCCCGACCACATACCTCCACGGCTTTTTCTCTAGATCGCGTTTCTGCGGAGCTCGGGCGGAGCCCTGCTGAGACAAGATCATCACCAACCTCCGGAGCGCCGTCACGCTTCCGGAGAACTCTTCTACCTCTCCGTCTCTCTTGCTGGATCAAGAAGGCCGAGATCATCGTCGAGATGTACGTGTGCTGAACGCGGAGGTGCCGTCCGTTCGGCACTAGATCGTGGGACTGATCGCGGGACGGTTCGCGGGGCGGATCGAGGGACGTGAGGATGTTCCACTACATCAACCGCGTTCACTAACGCTTCTGCCGTACGGTCTACAAGGGTACGTAGATCACACATCCCCTCTCGTAGATGGACATCACCATGATAGGTCTTCGTGCGCGTAGGAAATTTTTTGTTTCCCATGCGACGTTCCCCAACACTTATCATCTCAACGAAGCGCTCAAAATCTTCATCATCCTTTTTCTTGGATGGATTAGGAGGAAAGGTCATAGATCTCTGATCCCATGGCTCCCTTTCTTTACCATGCTTCCTAGTAGTGAATTCATTCTTATCGTATCTCTTAGGTTGTGGGTTATCAGGATTAACCGAAGGTTCAATCTCCACATCCTCATCATTGCTGGGTTGAGCATTATTATGAACGCCACTGTTCATATTGTCACTAGGTTCATGTTCATCACCAGATTGTGTTTCTGCATCAGACGCAGAAATATCATTAGGTTCTTCAGGTGTGACAGTATTTGGTGAACTAGCATGTAGGTTTCTATCATCCTTGTTCTTCTCCTTAGGATGACTGGGTGTATCAGCATTGATTCCTTGAGAATCTTGATCAATTCTCTTAGGATGACCTTCAGGATACAAAGGTTCCTGAGTCATTTTGCCTCCTCTAGTAATGACTCTGACAGAGTTGTCATTTAATTCATTGAGGAGGTCATTCTGAGCTTTAAGTACTTGTTCTACCTGAGTAGTAATCATAGAGGCATGTTTACTCAGAAGCTTCAGATCATTGACATTTCTGTCTACACAAGCACTTAAATGGCTAAGCATACGAGTACTTTGTTCCAAATGTCTGCTAACATAATCATTGAAACTCTGTTGTTTGGCAACAAAGTTTTCAAATTCATCAAAGCATAGGCTAGCAGGTTTATCAAAAGGAATATCACTCTCATCAAACCTACGCTGAGAATTTACTTCCACTACCTGTATCGGGTTATCGAGACCATGGATCTCTTCGATAGGTGGTAGATTTTTGACATCTTCAGATCTAATGCCTTTCTCTTGCATAGATTTCTTGGCTTCTTGCATATCTTCGGGACTGAGGAATAGAATACCTCTTTTCTTAGGAGTTGGCTTAGGAGGTGGTTCGGGAATAGTCCAAGCATTATCGTTGATCAAGATGTTATTCAGTATGGTCTCACCTTGTTCTACAGTTCGTTCCCTAAAAACACAACCGGCACAACTGTCTAGGTGGTCTCTAGAGGCATCGTTAAGTCCATTATAGAAGATATCAAGTATCTCGTTCTTCTTAAGAGGGTGATCAGGCAAAGCATTTTGTAGCTGGACGAGCCTCCCCCAAGCTTGTGGGAGACTCTCTTCTTGGAGTTGAGCAAAGTTGTATATTTCCTGCAAGGCAGCTAGCTTCTTATGGGCAGGGAAATATTTCTCACACAAGTAATAGACCATATCCTGGCGACTACTCACACATCCAGGAGAAAGAGAGGTGAACTAGGCTTTAGCGTCATCCTTTAGAGAGAAAGGAAAGAGCTTAAGGATATAGTAGTGGCGGATCTTCTCCTCATTAGTGAAAAGGGTGGCTATATCGTGTAGTTTGGCAAGATGGGCTACGACCGTCTCAGACTCATAACCGTGGAAAGGATCAGATTTGACTAGAGAGATTATCTCATGATCGACAGAGAATTCATAATCCTTATCGGTGATAAAGATAGGTGAAGTGGCAAACTTCGGGTCGTATTCCATCCTAGCTTTCAGAGATTTTTCCTTCCACTTGAGAAGTAATTTCTCAGTGTCATAGGAATCCTTACACGCAAGAAAATTCTCAGCTATCTCTCCCTCCATAACATAACCCTCAGGTATATCAGGCAATTCATATCTAGGAGAGCTAGATCTAACAGGAGCAAAAGCAGGTTCTAACTCAATAGTATCAGCAGTTTCAGAAGCATCACGAGCATTGGTAGTAACTCTAGCAATATGAGCATCAAGGAATACTCCTAGTGGAACATGAGGCAAAGTAGCATCTTTAGCTGTATCAAGCATAGCATCATCAGGCATAGCATCTCTAGCAGTATCAAGCATAGCATCTCTAGCAATATCAGGCAAAGCAGTATCAGGCATAGCATCTCTAGCAGTATCAGGCATAGCATCAAGCATAGTATCATCAGGCATAGTATCAAGCATAGCATCTCTAGCAGTAGCATCATAAGCATCATCAAGCACACGCGACATATCAAGATTTCTAGCAGGAGGTGATGTCGCAAACTTACTCATAACTGAAGGTGAATCAAGTGCAGAGCTAGATGGCAATTCCTTACCTCCCCTCGTAGTTGAGGGCAAGACTTTGGTCTTTGGATGCTTCAGATTCTTCATAGTGATCAGCAGATATAAATCCCAAGTAACTCGGAGAATATAGCAATACCTCCCCGGCAACGGCACCAGAAAAATGTTGACTCCGTAACAGCAGACCTTCCCTTGCAACGACACCAGAAGAATACTGCTAGCAATCTCCAGCAATCGAAACTAGAAGAATGTTGTTGACGGCCCACGAGCGCGTATTCGACCCAAATTTGTTGATTCGCCAGACAGGAGGTGGGAGGATACTCTCGAATATTAGCAGCTGAATTTATCAGATTCAACCACACCTGAAAGATTAGTATCTGCAAGCAAAGTAGTAACAGCAAAGTAGCGAGTAACGGTAGTGGCAAGGAACAACAGTAGTGACAACAGTAGCAAGTGACAACAGTAGCAAGCGACAGTAGTAGCAACAATAAGAGCAGAGCAAGACAAGTAACAGTAGCAGAGCAAGACAAGTAATAGCAGCAGCAATAGTAGTAACAACAGCGGAGCAAGACAAGTAACAGTTGCAGAGCAAGACAAGTAACAGCAACAGCAACAGTAGCAACAGCAACGGAGCAAGACAAGTAACAGCAGCAGTAGGACAAACTCGTAGGCAATGGGTCAGTGATTTGTTTGGATGATATTCATCATGCAACAGTTATAACACGGAGAGATATGTGGCTAGCTCCCGTTCGTCAATGTGATGTAGGCATGCATTCTGTGTGTCGTCATACGTGCTTAGGGAAAAGAACTTGCATGACATCTATTGTCCATCCCTCCCGTGGCAGCTGGGTCCAAAAGGAAACTATGGGATATTAAGGTTCTCCTTTTAATAAAGAACCGGAGCAACGCATTAGCACTTGGCGAACACATGAACTCCTCAAACTATGGTCATCACCGGGAGTGGTTCCGGTTATTGTCACTCCAGGGTTGCCGGATCATAACACATAGTAGGTAACTACAACTTGCAAGATCGGATCTAAAACACACATATATTGGTGACAACATAATAATTTCAGATCTGAAATCATGGCACTCGGGCCCTAGTGACAAGCATTAAGCATGGAAAAGTAGTAGCAACATCAATATCAGAACATAATGGATACTAGGGATCAATCCCCATCAAAACTAACTCAATTACATGATAGATCTCATCCTACTCATCACCACCCAGCGAGCCTACGAATAGATTACTCACGAACGACGAAGAGTTTCATGGAATTGGAGAGGGAAGAAGGTTGATGATGACGATGGCGATGATTTCCCCTCTCCGGAGCCCAAGACGGACTCCAGATCTGCCCTCCAGATGAAGAACAGGTTGTGGCGGCGCCTCCGTATCGCAAACACGACGAAATCTTCTCTTTTTTTTCTGGGACGAAAGTGAACTTATAGACCTGAGATTGGGGGCGGCAGAGCTGTGTGGGCCCCACAAGCTTGCCCACCGCCACCAGGGGGTGGCGGAGGCAGGGCTTGTGGCCCACTAGCCCACCCCCTCAGGTGGATCTTGGCACAGATATTTTTCATATTTTCCAAAAATGCTCCCCGGAAATTTTTAGGACTTTTGGAGAACTTTGATTTCTGCACAAAAATAACACCAAGGCAATTCTGCTGAAAACAGCGTCAGTCCACGTTAGTTCCATTCAAATCATGCAAATTAGAGTCCAAAACAAGGGCAAAAGAGTTTGGAAAAGTAGATACGATGGAGATGTATCAGTAGTCTACTTCAGACCTACGGGTCCGTAGTTAGTAGCTAGATGGCTTCTTCTCTCTCTTGGATCTTCAATACAAAGTTCTCCATGATCTTGATGGAGATCTATCTGATGTAATCCTCTTTGGCGGTGTGTTTGTCGAGATCCGATGAATTGTGGATTTGTGATTAGATTATCTATGAATTATATTTGAGTCTTTGCTGATTTCCTATATGCATGATTTGATATCCTTGTAAGTCTCTCCGAGTCTTGGGTTTTGTTTGGCCAACTAGATCTATGATTCTTGCAATGGGAGAAGTGCTTGGTTTTGGGTTCATACCGTGCGGTGACCTTTCCCAGTGACAGAAGGGGCAGCAAGGCACGCATCATGTTGTTGCCATCAAGGGTAACAAGATGGGCTTTCATAATAGATTTGAGGTTGTCCATCTACATCATGTCATCTTACTTAAGGCGTTACTCTATTCTTATGAACTCAATACACTAGATGCATGCTGGATAGCGGTCGACGTGTGGAGTAATAGTAGAAGATGTAGAAAGTATCGGTCTACTTGTTTTGGACATGATGCCTATATGTATGATCATTGTCATAGATAACGTCATGACTTTGCGCGGTTCTATCAATTGCTTGACAGTAATTCGTTCACCAACCGTCTACTTGCTTTCATGAGAGAAGCCACTAGTGAACACTACGGCCCCCGGGTCTACCGACAAGTATCATCTCCGCTTTTACTTTTACTTTGCTTTGTTTACTTTTTGCTTTCAGTTCTCACTTTGCAAACAATCTATAAGGGATTGACAACCCCTTCATAGCGTTGGGTGCAAGCTCTTTGTGTTTGTGCAGGTACTTGTGACTTGACGCGATGCTCCTACTGGATTGATACCTTGGTTCTCAAACTGAGGGAAATACTTACCGCCGCTGTGCTCCATCACCCTTTCCTCTGCAAGGAAACACCAACGCAAGGCTCCAAGGCCGCGGGGGAATCCTTTGCATACTTGCCAAGGAAATCCCTATAGGCGTAGCCAGCAGCAGAAGGATTTATGGCGCCGTTGCGTGGGAGAGATCAAGTCAAGATCTATCCAAGTAACTCTCACAAACTCATCTCTTGCATTTACCTTTTTTGCTAGTTGCCTCTCGTTTTCCTCTCCCCCACTTCACATTTGCCTTTTTCGTTTGCCTTTTTTGTTTGCCTTTTTTGTTCGCCCTTTTCTCTCGCTTGCTTTCTGTTTGCTTGTGTGCCATGTGCCTTCAATATGCTTGCATCTTTGCTTGCTGAATATCTAGTGATATGGATCCTCATCCACTTGCTAATCTCTTTAGGAGATCCAATTATGTTGATCCAATTGCTAGTGAGTTGAGTGCACTTGACTTTCTCTATGGAGTTTTTCTTGAGATGCGTGAATCTGAAAATCATGATGAAAACATTTATGAAGTGGTTCACGGGGGCTCCTTGAATGAAAAGCATGATTGCACTGGTTTCACTATAAATTATATTAGTGACAATCATGCTAAAAATATGCAAAACCCTAAGCTCGGGGATGCTAGTTTTGCTGTGTCCACTACTTGTTGCAATAATCATGATTGGGTTGATGATCTTTCTTATGATCTTGAAAATTTGTTCAAACCTCATGATGAATATGATATTTGCAATAATATTGAAAGTGGGTTTGGAGAAGTCATGACTTTAGTTGATGATAATCCCACTATTTTTGAAGAGCGTCAACTTTGCATGCATGTGGATCATGAAAAGAATATCCTATGGGATTGCTATATTGTTGAATCTGAATATGATCCCACGTGTAATTGCTATGAGAGAGGAAAATATTGTGGTAGAAACTTTCATGTTACCAAATTACCTCTCTTTATGTTGAGATTGCTATTGTCTCTTTCTTCTTCCTTGCATATGGTAACTATTGGTTGTCTTGCCAATTTGTTTTCGTATAAAATGCCTATGCATAGGAAGTATGTTAGCCTTAGATGTGATTTTCACATGCTTTATGATGCTCTCGTTGTGCTTCAATTCTTGTCTTTTGTGTGAGCATCATTGAATTATAAATGCCTAGCTAAGGGCGTTAAACAATAGCGCTTGTTGGGAGGCAACCCAACGAATATATCCTTTTTCTTTCTATTTTGTGTTTTCCACACTTTCATAATTCTGTTATGATTGTGTTTTTTGTGTTTCTTTTGCGTTTGTGCCAAGTAAAACCGTTATGATTAGTCTTGGGGATGATCGTTTGATCATGCTGGAAAAGACAGAAACTTTCTGATCACGAAAAGAATTTTCCTTTTTTTCTCTGAGAGCTTTTGAGTTGATTCTTTTTGCTGCTGATTGCTATGCAAATTCTTCAGACTGTCGTAAATTTCAGAATTTTTGAAGTAACAGAAGTGTACGAAGTATACAGATTGCTACAGACTGGTCTGCTGTTAACATATTCTGTTTTTGTTGAGTTGGTTGCTTCTTTTGGTGAAACTATGGATAGTATCGGGGGGTATTAGCCATGCAAGATCGAAAATACAGTAACCCAACATCAGCATAAGTAGAATTTAAGTTTGCTACAGTACCTAAGGAAGTGGTGATTTGCTTTCTTATACTAATGATATCACGAGTTTCTGTTTAAGTTTCGTGTTGTGAAGTTTTCAAGTTTTGGGTGAAGTTCTTATGGACAAAGAGATAAAGAGTGGCAAGAGCTCAATCTTGGGGATGCCCAAGGCAACCCAAGTTGATTCAAGGATGCCGAAAAAGCCTAAGCTTGGGGATGCCCCGGGAAGGCATCCCCTCTTTCGTCTTCAATCCATCGGTAACGTTACATGGGGCTATATTTTTAATCACCACATGTTATGTGTTTTGCTTGGAGCGTCTTGTATCGTAGGAGTCTTTTATTTTTGTTGTGTCACAATCTTCCTTGCTGCACACCTAGACAGAGATACATGCACTCACCGTGATTTTGTCGAGCTTCACTTATATCCTTTGGTTAGGCAATTCAGCTCACATGTGTTTCACTTATATCTTTTGAGCTAGTTGATTTTTCTCTGTATGCTTCACTTCTATATTTTGGAGCACGGCAGTGCGTGGCGTGGTAGTTGATCTATGCTATGGACTTAGTCTCAAAAGGGGTAGTTATCCAAAGGGATATGAAAACTTCCAGCTTCATGTGCATTGAGTAGTTAGAGAAGTTTGATTCATCTCAATTAGTTTTGAGTTGTGGTTGTGGTAATATTGAAGTTATACTAGTAAGGTGTTGTGGATCTAGAAATACTTGTGTTGAAGTTAGTGATTCCCGTAGCATGCACGTATGGTGAACCTCTATGTGATGAAGTCCGAGCATGATTAGTTTATTGATTGTCATCCTTTGTGTAGCAGTCGGGATCGCGCGATGGTTTATACCTACCAACCCTTCCCCTAGGAGTATGCGTTGAATGCTTTGTTTCGATTACTACTAAAACTTTTGCAACAAGTATATGAGTTCTTCATGACTAATGTTGAGTCCATGGTTTAGATGCACTTTAACCTTCCACCATCACTATCTTCTTTAGTGCCGTGCAACTTCCGCCGGTGCATAAAACCACCATTAGCCTCCCTCAAAAAAGCCACCATACCTACCTACTATGGCTTTTTAAAAGCCATTCCGACATATATTTCCATGCAACTACCACCATGACATGCGCCACAGCTTCCACATTGCCATTGCATGATCATAAGATAGCTAGCAGGATGTTTCCATTGATGTCTATGCCATGCTAGATCATTGTTACGGTACACTACCGAAGGCATTTCATATAGAGTCATCATTGCTCTAAGTTTTGAGTTGTAAGTGTGATGATCATCATTGATGGAGCATTGTCCCATGTGAGGAAATAAAAGAGGCCAGCGAAGCCCATTTACAAAAAAAGAGGCCAAAGATGCCCACCAAAATAAATAAATAAATAAAAGAGGCCAAAAAGCCCACCAAAAAAATGAGAGAAAAAGAGAGAAGGGACAATGCTACTATCTTTAGACACTTGTGCTTATTAAGCACCATGATCTTCATGATTGAGAGTCTTTCATTTTGTCACCACCATATAGCTAGTGGGAAATTTTCATTATATAACTTGGCTAGTATATTCCAATGATGGGCTTCCTCAAAATTGCCTTAGGTCTTCGTGAGCAAGCAAGTTGGATGCACACCCACCAGTTTTCTTTAAGAGCTTTCACATACTCTTAGCTCTAGTGCATCATTTGTATGGAAATCCCTACTCATTCTCATTGATATGTATTGATGAGTATCTCCTCAGCTCATTGATATGCCTAGTTAATGTGACTATCTTCTCCTTTTTTGTCTTGCAACCTGCACCACACTCCACACCATCTATAGTGCTATAACCATGGCTCACGCTCATGTATTGCGTGAGAGTTGAAAAAGTTTGAAAAAGTAAAGGTGTGAAACCAATTACTTGGCCAATACCGAGGTTGTGCATGATTTAAATTCGTTGTGCAAGGATGATAGAGCATAGGCAGACTATATGATTTTGTAGGGATAAATTTCTTTTGGCCTTGTTATTTTGAAAGTTCATGATTACCTTGCTAGTTTGCTTGAAGTATTATTGTCTCCATGTCAATAGCAAACTATTGTTTTGAATCTAACGAATCTGAACATTCACGTCACATATGAGGAGTTACAAAGGACATCTATGCTAGGTAGCATGAAAGCATCAAAAATTCATTCTTTATCACTTCCCTACTCGAGGACGAGCAGGAGTTAAGCTTGGGGATGCTTGATACGTCTCAAACGTATCTATAATTTTTGATGGTTTCATGATGTTATCTTGTCAACTTTGGATGTTTTATATACCTTTTATATCTTTTTTGGGACTAACTTATTAATTCAGTGCCAAGTGCCAGTTCCTGTTTTTTCTGTGTTTTTTGACTCTTTTCAGATCTGATTTTGGAACGGAGTCCAAACGGAATAAAATCCCCAAAATGAATTTTTCCAAAACAAAAGAAGATCGGGGGACTTGAGGGCCAAGGCAGGAGGCCCACATGGAGCCCACCAGCCCTGTAGCCGCGGCTAGGTGGGGCCCGCAGCTACCAGGCTTGTGCCCCCCCTAGAGCTCCCCTGCCCTAACTCTTTGGCCTATATATTCCCTAAGATCCCAGAAAAAATGAGGGCGTCCACGAAACCACTTTTCCGCCGCCGCAAGCTTCCGTTTCCGCGAAATCTCATCTGGAGACCCTTCCCGGTGCCTTGCCGGAGGGGACTTTGGAGCCGGAGGGCTTCTACATCAACATTATTGCCTCTCCAATGACTCGTGAGTAGTCTACTTCAGACCTACGGGTCCGTAGTTAGTAGCTAGATGGCCTCTTCTCTCTCTTGGATCTTCAATACAAAATTCTCCATGATCTTCATGGTGATCTATCCAATGTAATCCTCTTTGGCGGTGTGTTTGTCGAGATCCGATGAATTGTGGATTTGTGATCAGATTATCTATGAATTATATTTGAGTCTTTGCTGATTTCTTATATGCATGATTTGATATCCTTGTAAGTCTCTCCGAGTCTTGGGTTTTGTTTGGCCAACTAGATCTATGATTCTTGCAATGGGAGAAGTGCTTGGTTTTGGGTTCATACCGTGCGGTGACCTTTCCCAGTGACAGAAGGGGCAGCAAGGCACACATCATGTTGTTGCCATCAAGGGTAACAAGATGGGCTTTCATCATAGATTTGATATTGTCCATCTACATCATGTAATCTTGCTTAAGGCGTTACTCTGTTCTTATGAACTCAATACACTAGATGCGTGTTGGATAGCGGACGATGTGTGGAGTAATAGTAGTAGATGCAGAAACTATCGGTCTACTTGTTTTGGATGTGATGCCTATATGTATGATCATTGCCATATATAACGTCATGACTTTGCGCGGTTCTATCAATTGCTTGACAGTAATTCGTTCACCCACTGTCTACTTGCTTTCATGAGAGAAGCCACTAGTGAACACTACGGCCCCCGGGTCTACTCACCATTATCATCTCCGGTTTTACTTTTACTTTGCTTTGTTTACTTTTTGCTTTCAGTTCTCACTTTGCAAACAATCTATAAGGGATTGACAACCCCTTCATAGGGTTAGGTGCAAGCTCTTTGGGTTTGCGCAGGTACTTGTGACTTGACGCGGTCCTCCTACTGGATTGATACCTTGGTTCTCAAACTAAGGGAAATACTTACCGCCGCTGTGCTACATCACCCTTTCCTCTTCAAGGGAACACCAACGCAAGGCTCCAAGACCGCGGGGGAATCCTTTGCATACTTGCCAAGGAAATCCCTATAGGCGTAGCTAGCAGCAGTCTTTCACAAAGCACATACCTTGACAACATATTGAAGAAGTTCAATATGGAGAAGACTAAGAGGGGGTTCTTTCCTGTATTGCAAGGTGTGAGGTTGAGTGCGACTCAACGACCGACCACAACGGAAGATAGAGAAAAGATGAGTACCGTCACCTATGCTTCAGCCATATGCTCTACCATGTATGCCATGTTGTGTACCAGGCCTGATGTGAACCTTGCCATAAGTTTGGTAGGGAGGTACCAGAGTGATCCAGGAGTGGATCACTAGACATCGGTCAAGAATATCCTAAAGTACGTGAAAAGGACTAAAGATATGTTTCTTGTCTATGGAGGTGCCGAAGAGCTCGTCGTAAAGGGTTACGTCGATGCTAGCTTCGACACAGATCCGGATGACTCCAAGTCTTAAACCGGATACGTGTACATTTTGAATAATGGGGCAGTTAGCTGGTGCAGTTGCAAGCAAAACGTCGTGGCGGCATCTACATGTGAAGAGGAGTACATAGCTGCTTCAGAAGCAGCACAAGAAGGATTCTGGATGAAGGAGTTCATCACCGACCTAGGAGTGATTTCAAGTGTGCGGGGCCCGATGACTCTGTTCTGTGACAACACTGGAGCTATTGCTATTGCAAAGGAGCCCAGGTTTCACAAGAAGACCAAGCACATGAAGCGTCGCTTCAACTCCATTCGTGGATACATCCAGGATGGAGATATAGATATTTGTAAAGTACACACGGATCTGAATGTCATGGACCCGTTGACTAAACCTCTACCACGAGCGAAACATGATCAGCACCAGAACTCTATGGGTGTTTGATTTATCACAATGTAACTAGATTATTGACTCTAGTGCAAGTGGGAGACTGTTGGAAATATGCCATAGAGGCAATAGTATGTAACGCCCAAGATGCGATCCTATCCTTATTTAGACACGAGGGCCTCGATAGGGATAGAAGCGCATCTCGTCGTTTCGCAAGAATGGATATCGTTACAAGTACATGTACTAAAAAGATGAGATATATGGAATTGGCTTAAACTCACCACATGCTACATCAGAGTCACATCAGTAAAATATATAAACGTCGTGAAGAAGAGGAGGGTCCGACTACGGAAGAAAACAAACGAGAAAAGAAAACGACGCCCATCCTTGCTATCTGGCTGCTGGCCTCGAACCCATCCTAGATCGATGAAGAAGAAGAAACTCCAAATGAACAACCAATGCGCTCGCGTCAAGTAACCTTTAGTTGTACCTGCAACTGGTGTTGTAGTAATCTGTGAGCCACACGGGACTCAACAATCTCATTTCCAAAGGTATCAAGACTACCAAAGCTTAATAGGTGAGGTAAGGTTAAGTGGTGAGGCTGCACCAAGCGACTAAGCATTATATAAGGTGGCTAACTTACGAGTACAAGAATAAGAGGGGGATGATCAACGCATAGTGGACGTGAACTATTGACGATCAAATGAATGATCCTGAACACCTACTTACGTCAGGCTTAACCCCACCGTGTCCTCGATCGGAGAAGGAGCTCGCGAAAGAGGCAGTCACGGTTACGCACTCAGTTGGAAAGTTTTAATTAAGTTAACTTCAAGTTGTCTAGAACCAGTGTTAACCAAAGTTTCCACGTTGCCACATAACCGCGGGCACGACTTTCCGAAAGATTTAACCCTGTAGGGGTGCTCCAACTAGTCCATCACAAATTACCACAAGCCGCATAGAAATCCTCGATCACGACACTCGCGATCTCGTCGGATGCCTTAGTGAAAAACCTCAACTCTGAGATTACCAAAAGCATCACCGGAATCCCGATGCACAAGATATCTCATAAAAGGAAAAACTAATCCAGCAAGGCTACCCGGTGTGTCGACGAACCCGATAGGAGCCGCGTATCTCGTTCTCAGGACACACCATCTATGCATAGTGGACGGTAGCCAAACGCTCGAGTTGCCCCGAGGTGGCATCGCCGACTGCTAGGTGGGTGGACCAACACTCATGCGGAGCACTGGCCTGGGGGTTGATTAATTATCCTCGGGGTCCGGAAAGTCCATATGCAATTTTATTAGGTTATTAGGCAAATGTAAAACCAAAGTTGGGCCTTGCCAGACCAGTTTTAATGTAAAACGAATTATCAAGGGGGTCCCCATACCAACCCCAATCGTGTTAGGAGTGCTCAATTATGGAACATAACACCGGTAGCCGAAACTAAGGGCGGCAAAGGTGGAACAAAACACCAGGCTAGAAAGGCCGAGCCTTCCACCTTTTACCAAGTATATAGGTGCATTAATTTAAATAGAATTTAATATGGCGATATATCAAGGAACCCATGTTATCACATGGAAGCAACCGCACCTGCAACTAGCAACGCTAACACATGGTTAAGCAAGCGATAACATAGCCAAACAATGGTTTGCTAGGTTGTGAACAGGTTGAAGGTTTTCATGGCAATGTTGGGAGGCTGATATTTAACAGGTGGTAGGTAACGAGACATAGCGGCAGAAACGATAAAACTAGCATGGCAATGATAGTAATGGTATCTGGGGAAATGGTCATCTTTCCTGAGATCCCGCTTGGAAGAAGAATGACTCCGTGAAGCATACGAACCGATGTAGTCGAACATGTCCTCACTTTCCGACACGCTTGCAGAACTCTATCGAGACGAAGGAAACCGGAAACAAGCATCAACACACGATATTCACCACGGCACATGCACGACCAGATGCAATCTACATATGATGTATGATCAGCTGACTATATGCAAGACATGACATGTCAATTCACAACAATCAAACACTACACATTAAGTGAAGTTCAATATGCAACAAGTTGCATATTGAGGAAACTCCACATATGGATTATTTAGATCACTCTCGATTAGGTACACGTAAATATTAAATGTGGTTAAACATGACAAGTGGTGAAGCGTAATTAAACTACCTATCTAGGCATTTTAAATGAGGTCGGAAATGACATATAGCATCTCCGAGATGACCCACACGTTAATTTATAATTCGGTCCAGATCTGAACTAACACGTTTAAATGTTTGTTAAACAGCAAAATAAATAGGTTCACCTGATTCTACGCGTTGTTCCAATCAAGTTACACATAGAGAACATCTCCAACGGAGCTACGGTTCAAAAGATATGATCACCGCAAGATATAATGGCATGAATGCAATATGTGTGCAACGTCAGTCACAAGCATCCCAAACCAAGAAGTCAACAACAAAATATGAAACTACACAAGATTCTAAGCAAGTTTCATATAGGACACGATCACAACGGAGCAACGGTTCAACAACTACGAGCTAAACAAGAAATAAACATAATCTGCCAAAATCAGCCACATAGCATTTTCTACGCCCTTGAACAACTAGCTACACAAATCCAATATGCTCAACCAAGGCATGAGACAGTAGAGGGCCAGAAGCAGTACAACATAGTACTAATAACCTCTAGCATGGAAGCATGGATCACTAGGAAAAGAAGTCACAAAATGGCATCTCACGCCTAGTTTCAGACTTAGTGAAAATATCCGTTTATGACAGTGCAGTTTACGATATGAAGGCACATTGACAGCAGCAAAAGATAAGCTACAGGGCTCCAAATGACATGAAAATTCATAGCATGGTAGATAATTTTAAGGGCTACAACTAACTCCATTGCACCAACCTCAAAAGAGTTATAGGTCACGAGATAAACTCATGACAAGACAACAACAAAATATAACAGATTCTAGACTTAGAAATATTTCAGCATCTCCAAAACGGCACTTTTTCTAGCATGTTGAGAGCAAACAAACAACACCTAAACATGGATTCCTATTGCAACCAAAATTACCAGAGGCTAGCCTACACATCCAAGGGCCTATCTCTAATTAACAACTCATTCATATCATGCACGGATTAAATCCCACAAAATAAAAAAAGGGCAACATGGCAAAATATCACGCGCATTAACTTGCTCAAAAGCTAGAACTAAATGCATAGTTAAATTCTATGGATTTTTCTACCCCGAAAACATATATAATATGCGGGGTTGCAAAATAAAAACATCGCCACACGTATATGCGAGAATATGTCCTAAACACGATATAACGAACTAGCCACCGAACCTCCATGCAAAAATGTAAACAACAATTCTAAAATACATGGCAAAAGGTCCCTAAAACATGAGCATTTAAACTACGAGATTTGAGCAATCCGGACACACACGAAAATAAATATGGGATAATTTCCTATTTGGACAGCACGCAAAACTAGGCATTCGGCAAACCAAACTACTCCAAACATGCATGCAAGTTGAAAAACAATAATCTACGTGGAAAATTTATCAAGTTTCATATATAATTTGTTCTGATCCGATGCATGGATAATAAACTACGAGCATTTGAAATATTTAATATATTATGAAATAAGAATTAAATCCTAAATACATAAAAAAATATAACGGGCCGCAACTACTACTAGGCCGAAACAGGGGCATGCGCAACTTAAGTAAACGTCGCTCGGGGCGAGGGATAGGCGAGCTTCTCACCTCGGGCCAACAGGCCGACTGGAGGAGGAGGTGGCCTCGAGCGAGCTGGGCCTGCTGGCGTAGCAGCCCAGGCGCCGGCGCTGGAGCGGTGCGGGAAGGAGGTCAGCCCAGGAGAGGAACCGAAGCGAGGCCTGGGCCAGGCGCTGTCGCTGGGCCTGGCTCGGTCGGCTGGAGCAGGCCCACGGCTGGGGGGGGAGTGAGCGGGCGCACGCGCTCGTCACCTCCTGCGCGTGGTGCAGGGCGTCTTGGCGCCCGGCAGCCACGGCAGCAGTTCAAGGACCAGCGACGGAGGTTGTTCAGACGAGCGGCTACTGCCGGATCCGCGACGGGGTGCCCGGATCTGCCCATTTCCGCAACAAGGAGGCAGCAGGGACGGAGATCGGGGCGGCGCCATGGAAGCTATTCCCGCGGGGATGAAGGTTAGGGGAGAGGGGAGAAGAAAGAGAGGAGGAGAAAGAGAGGCGCTGGCCAGCACGGGACCTGGTCAGATCCGGCGGGGTCGGGCTCCGGTGCCGGTGGAGCTCACAAGAGGTGGGCGGGGTCGGCGAGGCGTTGGGTTCGGCTGCACGCGTTAATGCAGCTCGAGAGGAGCAGGGCTGGCGCTAGGGCTGCGGGAGCAGGCGGGCTCGGGCGGCGCACGGGCGGGCCAGCCATGGGCCTGGCGGGCCCGCGACGGCTGCGGGAAGCAGGGGCGGTGGTAGGGGTTGGTGGGCACATAAAACAAGGAAGACGGCTAGGGTTAGCCATTTTAGGCAGGGTAGGGCATCGATTTATAGAAGACTGCTAGTGTTAGTGGTCCTGGTCGCGGGGACGGCTAGGTGGGTTGTGTAGAGTGGCTAGCCGGAGACGAGAGGGAAAATGAGCGCCCCGGCAACGAGTTTTTAAAACACCAAAAAACGTCCGACGATAGACCGAATATGGTGCCACTTCGATCGACCGTTCGGGTACCAGACGGACTCCGATTGCGACGAAAATTGACAGGCGGCCTATCTATATCTAAATAAGTCCGCACGCCAGGCTTCAACCCAATCAGAGAAAGTTTTATACACACTTTTAGAAACAAGGATTTGACAATGTCGTGGGCGCGTGCGAGTGTGGTCCGGCTCAGAATGGGAAACGACGAACACGGAGAGAACCGGCAACTAATAACGGTTGCAAGTTTGAAAACTGGTGGCAACGGGATGTCAATGCAATGCGGATGGTGCGCATGATGCGATGATGATGCGACAAATAAAAATAATCACACGACGAAAACGGAATAAAAGGGGAATCTTCTGGAACGTCAGTCTTGGGCTGTCACAAGTCTCCTACACTACAAGAGGATCTCGACCTGAGATCCAAGAATGAAAGGGGGAAGAGGATGAGAAAGAGCAAAGGGTAAAACTTAGTTGCTTCTTTGAAAAACGAGTGAAACCAACGATTCTTGAAGATTGCAGAGAGATGAAGAATGATATGAGGAACAACCAAGAATTCAATCAAAATTTCGGCAGCACTTCGGTAGGACAAGGGGACAAAAATTCGATAAGATAGGGGAGCTGGACAAGATTCGCAATAAACAACTAAATTGAGAAAAGAAACAACAATAGATTGAAGAGAGCAACATCACAAAGCCTCCATTAGAAAGAATAGTAACTAGCTCTTGGCAAGAAAAGAACGAAGAAGAAATTGAGAACTACTACCACAAGAACCTTGAAGAACATCTTGAGACAAAGAATTGATATCATGAGCCACTCGAGAAGAAGAATTCAGATCACTATGAACAAGAATAAGACTTATGTTATGCTTATCCTTCATCATGTTTAATTGATGACAAGCAACGGATTTAGCGTACCACTTATTCTTCTTGAACTGATTGAGGAGAGATATGAGCACAAACTGAAGAAATCTTCAACGAAGCACCGGTATGAATGGAAGCTAAATAGATACCCAGAATGCATGGAGACACATGATAATGAAGAGATCATGATCCACCAGAGAGGAAACTAGAACAAGGCGCCGGAATAATGAGAGATGAACGAAGAGACAACAATTGAGAAGAATTTGAGATTGAAAGCTGAAAGCTGAGAACGAAGAATCTTCTGAAATGATGGCCTTCGGAGGATCGAGAATGAAAACAACTCAGCAATGCACCGGATAGATATGGAGAATACCTCATGATCAAAACAATTGAGAGGATAACACGAAGCTGAGATGACAAATCTTCAAGAGAATGGACCTAGATTTGAGAGAAACACCCCTTCAGTCTTCCAAACTAAGAAAGATGAGGAGAACACCACCAAGAATAACTGAGACACTCCGGAATAAGAACATAAAAGTTGAGCCAACGATGAAAATAAATTTGAAGCGATCTTGAAGAAGGAATATGACTGATGAAATTCAAACTTACGTTAATTTGAAAAGAATTAAAGATCTCCGGGAAAGATTAGAAGAGCCAGATAAGATTCTGGTAAAACCTGTGGGTTATGGGCCCACTCAAAGAAACCAACATTGAAAATATTGCTTAGAAGAGACATATTGCACCGGTACAAAGAAAACTAGATGAGGTTGAGCACCTCGAAATAACTGAAGGATTGAAAATGAGGACTTCTGAAATATCTTCAACACTCCGAATAGAAAAGAGAGGAATGAATAAACAAAATAGGCTGATAAGAATTTCCAATATGGGAAAGAATTGAAAGATGAAAAAGGATATGATGACACAGATAACTTAATTGAATTCACCGGAAAAGATGACAAGAATGAATAAATTTGAACACGAAGCTCGTCAGAATCTTCACAAGGAATCACCGGATACAAAAGAAAGAAAAGATAGTGGAAGCAACAATGAATTGAAATGCACTTGGATGAGAATTGAATAACTGAAGAAAAGGGTGGGAGGGCGGGAAAAACAAAGATAACTTGGGATAGATGAGAAGAACTTCAGAAAGAAATGAGAGAATGATCTTGCAAAATTGGAGAGGATTGAATTGACTTGAAAAGAAGCACACCGGATGAAAAGAATTGACACAACAACTCCGGTTGATAAGAATTGAAAAGACAACTTGATTTGAGCAAAAGAATTTGCATTCCCATAAAATACGAGAACACCTATTGGAAAGATATGAATTCACCACTTGACATCGAAGCAACTCGAATTACCATATTCCAACAAAAACAAAGGTTGCGGCTTATGAAACAAGCCAGAACAAATTCATGAGAGAGATTTCGTCCGATATTTTTGTGGACGGGATCGCACGGGCTCGATCCTTATAGTAGCCATCCTATGCAAGGAAGTTCACACGACATAGGAAGCGTCCCCGAGTCATAGCAAGCTACAAGGACTCTTTAAGACAGAACGAGAACCGCTGTAAGTCGACTGTGAACAAACGAATCCACTAGATGTCGAACCCCAACCTAACATCATGCATTTGTTAGAAGATTGTCCTATAAGCAACTACTTGAATTCCCACCTAAGAACTCCCGAAATTTCTGGTCATGCAATCTGGTCCACGGATACAAGAAGTAATATATCACATAACTCATATACTAACCCGTCCAGTGTATCACATCCGTCAACACATAACCAGAATCTCGGAACTTTATCTATCTCAGACACTCATAATCACAACGATACTAAGTATGGTGGTACATCCGGAACTCTCTGCACCAGTACTGGGGAAGCCGGACTCCTCTCGCCACTACTAGTATTGAAGCAATTTCGAACATCCTCCGTTCTGAGATACTAAGAAATCTGAATGATAGCGATGTGCTCAAGAATCCCCTGGAGCTCAACTCCCCGGAAGAAATCAAGACAGACAGGAGGCACCAAGACAGAACTACGTCACATCGACATCATATAGATTCCAAAAATATTCGCGTGATCCTAAAAAAAATTGAGTGAGAATAGGTGTAGAATTAAAATTCCGAAGTCGTGAACCTCACCAGAGCATAGAAGAGGAGAAAAAGAAACCTCCTCTCCGATATATAACTAGACTCAAAGTAGTTTTCCACTAGACTCGACTCGGCCAAGTTCGAACAATCAAGGGGCTCCTAGGTCGGTACTCCTCTGATACCAACTTGTAACGCCCAAGATGCGATCATATCCTTATTTAGACACGAGGGACTCGACAGGGATAGAAGTGCATCTCGTCATTTCGCAAGAATGGATATCGTTACAAGTACATGTACTGAAAAGATGAGATATATAGAATTGGCTTACACTCGCCACATACTACATCAGAGTCACATCAGTACAATATATAAACATCATGAAGAAGAGAAGGGTCCGACTACGGACGAAAACAAACGAGAAAATAAAACAACGTCCATCCTTGCTATCCCAGGCTGCCGGCCTGGAAGCCATCCTAGATCGATGAAGAAGAAGAAACTCCAAATGAACAATCAACGCGCTCGCGTCAAGTAACCTTTACATGTACCTGCAACTGGTGTTGTAGTAATCTGTGAGCTACAAGGGACTCAGCAATCTCATTTCCAAACGTATCAAGACTAGCAAAGCTTAATAGGCGAGGTAAGGTTAAGTGGTGAGGCTGGAGCAAGCGACTAAGCATTATATAAGGTGGCTAACTTACGAGTACAAGAATAAGAGGGGGATGATCTACGCATAGCGGACGTGAACTACTGACGATCAAATGAATGATCCTGAACACCTACTTACGTCAGGCATAAACCCACCGTGTCCTCGATCGGAGAAGGAGCTCGCGAAAGAGACAGTAACAGTTACGCACTCAGTTGGCAAGTTTTAATTAAGTTAACTTCAAGTTGTCTAGAACCAGTGTTAACCAAAGTTTCCACGTTGCCACATAACCGCGGGCACGGCTTTCCGAAAGATTTAACCCTGCAGGGGTGCTCCAACTAGTCCATCACAAATTACCACAAGCCACATAGAAATCCTCGATCACGACACTGGCGATCTCATCGGATTCCTTACTGGAAAACCTCAACTCTGAGATTACCCGAAGCATCACCGGAATCCCGATGCATAAGATATCTCGTAAAAGCTAAAGCTAATCCAGCAAGGCCACCCGGTGTGTCGACGAACCCGATATGAGCCGCGTATCTCGTTCTCAGGACACACCGTCTATGCATAGTGGACGGTAGCCAAACGCTCAAGTTGCCCCGAGGTGGCACCGCGGCCTGCTAGGTGGGTGGACCAACACTCATGCGGAGCACTGGCCCGGGGGTTGATTAATTGTCCTCGGGGTCCGGAAAGTCCCTATGCAATTTTATTAGGTTATTAGGCAAATGTAAAACCAAAGTTGGGCCTTGCCAGACCAGTTTTAATCTAAAACGAATTATCAAGGGGTTCCCATAACAACCCCGATCGTGTTAGGAGCGCTCAATTATGGAACATAACACCGGTAGCCGAAACTAAGGGGGCAAAGGTGGAACAAAACACCAGGCTAGAAATGCCGAGCCTTTCACCTTTTACCAAGTATATGGGTGCATTAATTTAAAGAGCATTTAATACGGTGATATATCAAGGAACCCATGTTATCACATGGAAGCAACCGCACCTACAACTAGCAACGCTAACACATGGTTAAGCAAGTGGTAACATAGCCAAACAGTGGTTTGCTAGGTTGTGAACAGGTTGAAGGTTTTCATGGCAATGTTGGGAGGCTAATATTTAACAGGTGCTAGGTAACGAGACATAGCGATAGAAACGATAAAACTAGCATGGCAATGATAGTAATGGTATCCGGAGAAATGGTCATCTTGCCTGAGATCCCGCTTGGAAGAAGAATGACTCCGTGAAGCAGACGAACCGATGTAGTCGAACGGGTCCTCACTTTACGACACGCTTGCGGAACTCTATCGAGACGAAGGAAAGCGGAAACAAGCATCAACACACGATATTCACCACGGCACATGCACGACAAGATGCAATCCATATATGATGCATGATCAGTTGAATATATCCAAGACATGACATGTCAATTCACAACAATCAAACACTACACATTAAGTGAAGTTCAATATGCAACGAGTTTCATATTGACGAAACTCCACATACGGATTATTTAGTTCACTCTCGATTAGGTACACGGCAATATTAAATGTGGTTAAACATGGCAAGTGGTGAAGCGTAATTAAACTACCTATCTAGGCATTTAAATGAGGTCGGAAATGACATATAGCATCTCCGAGATGACCCCACACGTTAATTTATAATTCTGTCCAGATCTAAACTTACACATTCAAATGTTTGTTAAACAGAAAAATAAATAGATTCACGTGATTCTACGCGTTGTTCCAATCAAGTTACACATAGAGAACATCTCCAACGGAGCTACGGTTCAAAAGATATGATCACCGCAAGATATGATGGCATGGATGCAATATGTGTGCAATGTCAGTCACAAGCATCCCAAACCAAGAAGGCAGCTACAAAATATGAAACTACACAAGATTCTAAGCAAGTTTCATATAGGACACGATCAAAACGGAGCAACGGTTCAACAACTACGAGCTAAACAAGAAATAGACATAATCTGCCAAAATCAACCACATAGCATTTTCTACGCCCTCGAACAACTAGCTACACAAATCCAATATGCTCAACCAAGGCATGAGACAGTAGAGGGGAAAGAAGCACTACAACGTATTACTAATAACCTCTAGCATGGAAGCATGGATCATTAGGAAAAGAAGTCACAAAATGGCATCTCACGCCCAGTTTCAGACTTAGTGAAAATATCGGTTTATGACAGTGCAGTTTACGATCTAAAGGTATATTGACAGCAGAAAAACCATAAGCTACAGGGCTCCGAATGACATGAAAATTCACAACATGGTAGAGAATTTTAAGGGCTACAACTAACTCCATTGCACCAACCTCAAAAGAGCTATAGATCACCAGATAAACTCATGACAGGACAGCAACAAAATATAACAGATTCCAGAGTTAGAAATATTTCAGCATCTCCAAAACGGCACTTTTTCTAGCATGTTGAGAGCAAACAAACAACACCTAAACATGGATTCCTATTGCAACCAAAATTACCAGAGGCTAGCCTACACATCCAAGGGCCTATCTCTAATTGACAACTCATTCATATCATGCATGGATTAAATCATATAAAATAAACAAAACGGCAACATGGCAAAATACCACGCACATTAACTTGCTCAAAAGCTAAAACTAAATGCACAGTTAAATTCTATGATTTTTCTACCCCGAAAACATATATAATACACGGGGTTGCAAAATAAAAACATCGCCACACGTATATGCGAGAATATGTCCTAAACACGATATAACGAATTAGCGACAGAACCTCCATGCAAAAATGCAAACAACTATTCTAAAAAACATGGCAAAAGGTCCCTAAAACATGAGAATTTAAACTACGGGGTTTGAGCAATCCGAACACGCACGAAAATAAATACGGGATAATTTCCTATTAGGACAGCACGCAAAACTAGGCATTCGGCGGGTCAAACTACTCCAAAAGATGCATGCAAGTTGCAAAACAATAATCTACGTGGAAAACTAATCAAGTTTCATATATAATTGCAACTAATAAAACTGTATGTACAAGAGGTGGTATGGAATGTACAGAGAGAGGGGGGGGAACAGGGAGATACACACCTCAAGGAGGTAAAAAGGAAATCCACTTAAGGAGATCATCCCTGAAACTAGCCTTAATTCTATGAGCTAATAAAGAAATATCATGGATAAATCCAGCTCTCCATTTCCTGAACTTCGGCTGTGCCTGGTTGAAAACTTTTGCATTTCTGGTGGTCCAGATATTCCAACAAGCAGTGAAAACCACCTCAGCAAAGAACGGATGGGGGAAGTTCTTTCGAGCTGCAGCAGTAGCCGTCCACATAGAAGACCCCTGCCAACTGATCTGTAAGTAGTTCCAAACCCTGATACTGAACAGGCATGTGAAAAATAAATAATCTCTGTCTTCCTTGACCCGTGCATGACATAACACACAAAGATTAGTATCAGAAACTTTCCAGTGACGCCGTTCCAGCATGTCCTGTGTGTTCAGCCTGTCCATAATGAGCATCCAGGCAAACATCTTAACTTTCATGGTACAGCAACTTTTCCATATCGAGTTAAGCAGAGGGTTAGGCACAATACTGCTATGAACATGAGCATAGTAAGCCTTGGGTGTATAACCCTTAGCATCCTTGCGCCATACCCATCTGTCAAAGGCATTGTGATCCAGATCTAGACCCAGAATTAAAGATTGGATAGCAGTCAGCTCCTGATAAGCTTGAGCAGATAGTGGGAGGTGAAACAGAGAGAGCAGACAATCTTCAGAAAGAGCAGCAAAAACTTCTTGAGCTGTGCAAAAAGGATCAGCTGCAAAGGAGAACAATCGCTGGAATCGAACTGCCAAAGGCATAGTGGAGTTGCCAAGTAGCCAGGAATCAGACCAGAACAAGAATGAATCACCCTTACTAAGCAAGACATAAGTAACAGCTCTGAATTGGTCAAGACGCTTGCATATGTCCTTCCACCAAAAGGAGCCACAAAGTGCAGTGCCCTGAGGTACAGTGTGGTGGTAGTAAGTGTTCCAAATCAGATGAACCCATGGGATATCAGCATGGTTAAGGAATTTATCAGCATGTTTGAGCAAAAGAGCTTCATTCTGAACGGCTAGATTCACAATCCCTAACCCCCCTTTATCCTTAGGCCTGCATACCAGTGGCCAACCAGCAAGAGAAGGGGCATGATCATTCCCATTTCGTCGCCATAGGCATTGACGTTGAATCCGCTCCAATTGCTTCAGAATCCCTGGTGGCAGAGCCAGACTGCATAAGAAGAATAGGGGAACAGCAGACAATGCTGAGTTGACATATTGCAATCTGCCCCCCTGAGCAAGAAAAGAGGAACTAGCACTGAGCCTTCGTTCCATTTTATCCACCAAAGGCATGAGATCGACAATTCGGGGTTTAGTGATTCCAACAGGCAGACCCAGATATGTGAAGGGCAGAGTTCCCACTTTACAGCCAATGGAGTCCGCCAGATCCTGCAGATGCTGAGAAGGAATGTTGACAGGTAAAAGGGCAGATTTGTGATAATTGACTTGTAACCCACTGGACTCAGAGAAAAGCAAAAGCATTTCCTTAAGCTGCAATAATTGTGATTTGTCAGCTGGTAAGATGATGAGAGTATCGTCAGCATATTGCACAGTAGGGTAATCTGTATCATGGGTAGGGATGGGCAGCTGGATCAGTCCATCCACCCGCAGTTTGTTGACCAGAGTTTGTAGAAAATCAGCAGCAATAGCAAACAGCAAAGGGGACAAAGGATCTCCTTGTCTGACACCTTTTTTGCACATGAACTTCTTCCCAGGCACACCATTGATTAGAACCGAGGAAGATCCAGAGGCAAGAAGCTGCTTGACCCAAAGGATCCATCGATCATTAAAGCCCTTGGCTCGAAGAATCTGGAAGATGAATGCATGCTCCACAGAACCAAACGCCTTTTCAAAATCCAACTTAAGGATAACAATAGGTTTCCTGGATTGATGACATTGATGTAGGTACCCGAGAGTCCAGCCCACACAATCCTGAATAGTTCTGGATTTGATAAAACCATATTGATTCTTATGGAGACATTTAACAATCTGCAGTTGTAGTCGATTGGCAAGCATTTTGGACAAAAATTTAAGACCCATGCCCGTAAGAGATATTGGTCTATAATCTCCCACCTGTTCAGGTGACCTGATTTTGGGAATGAGAGTAATATAGGAAGAATTCATGTTTACTAATTGAGCCTGACCAGCATGAAATTCAGCAGCAAGTTGATAAAACTCAGGGGAAATAATATGCCAGCATTTTTTGAAAAAAAGTCCATTGAAACCATCAGGTCCAGGGGCTTTGTCAGTAGGCATATGATGCACAGTTTTATCCATCTCAGTTTTGGAAAAGGGCTCGGTGAGGATGTCAAGACCCGGAACTTCCTCCAGTAGGGAGTCAAGATCAAAAGCCATATTAATCCCAAGAGAAGTTCCCATGCGATCCTTGAAAGACGCCCAGAAACATGCAGCAATTTGCTCATGATCAGAGATAATTGACCCATCAGTTAACTTGAGAGAGGCAATAGAGTTCTTCCTGTACCTTTCAGTGGCCATAGCATGAAAGAATTTGGTATTTTCCTCACCAACCTTGATGAATCGAATAGTGGCCCTCTTCTTCCAGTATAAACATTGAAGATGTAGTAGATGTTCCAAATGCAGTTTAACTAGATTCCTAAAGTTAGCTTCCGGCCTGAATAAGTATCTCAGCTCTTCCAGCTCATCCAACCATAGCACCACTTGGTTACATCTGGAAATAAGAAGCTTTAAGTGAGATAGGGACGTCTGCCATTTCTTCAGAGCCTGGCGAAGATGCTTCATCTTATCCATGATAATAGCAGATATGTGAGTCTTTCGTGAAGGAATGAGCCACGATTGCTGCACACACTCCATGAAACCCTCCATTTCAACCCAGTAGTTCTCAAATCTAAATAAATTGCATTTGGGGATGGAGGTGTTGACAGAGACTACACAGGGCACATGATCAGACGCAGTCTTTGCCAGAGGGAGCACTTGGGTGAGAGGATAAAAAGAGATCCAATTAGTGGATGTAAGGAACCAATCCAACTGCTCCAGGAGAGGAATGTCTTGCATATTAGACCAAGTGTAGGATCTACCTTTGATGGGAAGCTCCAATAGTCCCAAATGCCCAATAATTTCATTGAAAATGAACATGTCATTTACATCAGCCCCCGGGAGGTTTCTGTTGTCAGGGGATCTAATGAAATTAAAATCCCCAAGGAGGAGCCAGTTAGCCCCAGTGGGTATATGAAGATTGTAAAGCCAACTCACAAAAAGATCCCGAGCCTCCCCATGACATGGTCCATAGACATTAACCAAGGTCCATGATTCACTGGTGTGCTTAGAGGTAAAGGAGATGACTAAGCCATATGGGGTGCACTGCACTAAGTGACCTGTGAGAATAGAGGAGTTCCACAAGGTAATGAGTCCTCCTGATGCACCCCTGGAGGGAGAATAAGCAAATTGATCAAAACGTTTGGGGCAGAAACCTTTAACTGCTCGAAAATCAATAGACTGCATCTTTGTTTCCTGCAGGCACACGACCGTAGCAAGGCTCTCATCGATTTTGTTGCGGACCGCCCGTTGTCTATGATCTGAATTGAGGCCACGCACATTCCAGCAAAATACACGCCAACTCCTTGTGGAACGACTATCCATTGCAGATTAGAGATATAGCAAAAGCAAGGCTATGTAATAGCCACTGCAACCGAAGTTTCAAGCACCAAACTACAGCAGAAGTTCGACAATACATAAAAACATGATAGTAGCAGATTAACATGGGCGGATTAAACATCAGAAGATTGGGGTGCAGAGTCATCAGGATCTTCCATAAGACGATCCGCCGTGAGCTTCTCCGGGGCAATGCCCAATGACTGCCCTACTTCTTGGAGTACTGGGATAGGAGTGGCCGGAGGTACTGCATCAGATTCCTCGGACGTTGAGGGCATAGGCTTGGCCTTCGGCTTCCTCTTCTTGGGGATGTGTGCAGGCAGCTCATGCAAAGTTGGCTTGAAGCCATCGCGTTTGATTGAGCCACGAGTACAGCGCCTCACCGAGGAGTCCACCACTGGGGTGGCCTTCTTGCGGGACCCCTTCTTGGACGGGGCAGGAGAGCGGAAAGATAAATCCTCAGAAGAAGAAGCTGGGCTGATAGGGGAAACCTCCTGTAAAGAGAGAGAGGCGGAAGCAGGGTCCGACAGTGAGGGTCCTGGAGTATCAGCATCAAAAGCCACGTCCGAGGATCGCTTGGGGATCAGGATGGGCTGAAGGAGTGGCATCTGGAACTGTCGTGGTATATGCAGAGCAGCAGCAGGGCCCATCAGATTCTCAAAAGTGCGTGTCCAGGACATCAGTGGAGGCAGGGGTGGCCCAAATAGAACCCTAGGCACCTCAACATTGATATTAGACTGATTAAGAGGAGGGGCAGTATAAAGAACCATGGCCAGAGGGTTTGTTTCCTCCTCCTCCTGTCTAGGCTCTTCCATCTCCAGCTCGGCCCCATTGGCCCGACCAGCAATAGGACCATCAGCACGAGCCTCTAGCCCAGCATTGTCCGGGGCATCAGCGAGAATAGCAGCATCAACAATTTCAACATCAATATTGGCGGCATCAGGAAGATGTAGGGGCAGCTCAGGAACGACCGGTTCCTCCACCATCAGACCCTGCTGTGGATCAAGGTCAACCAATTCATGAACCGAGTCCGAGGAGGAGGGACTTGGCTGATCAATCACCATTGATTCCTGGTCTTGAACTGGATCGACAGCAGGTGCATCAGCGGGCGCAGCAGGTGCAGCGGCATGTTCCCAGCCTCCTCCGTCTGCAGGTGGCTGACCCCATCCACCGACATCAGCATCCGCAGCAGCAGGCACAGGAACTTCTGGGGCTAATGGAGCCGCGTTCCATCCGAGAGAAGGATATGGGGGCAAAGCAAACTGCACATTGTGATGAACAAGTTGCCCAGGGAGTGGATGAGGGTTGCCATTGAGAGGCATCGGATCCTCATCATTGGGGAGAATCTCAGCAGCCGCCGTACCCAAAATGTACACAGGAGCAGACCAGGACACTCGTGCGCCACCCCAGGCCGAATATTCTGAGAAACTGATGCTGCGGGGTACTAGTCGGTCTTCAGGAAAGGCAGCAAAAACAATAGAGCGAACCAAATATGGGTCGTCCTGGACCCAATGATGAAACTCCCCGAAGGTGTTGACGGCCGCCCTAAGATCTTCGGTGTTACGGTAATCCAAAGGCACCCCCAGAAGCATGAGGCAGCCCTGGCGAAAACCCTCTTGGCCACGGAAGCCAAGACCGTGATCATGACGGATGAAACGCACCTCCGAGTTTGCAAGAGGCTGTGGTACCATGTGGACTGTAGCATAACTCTCCGCTGCATCCCGGAGCTCGAACAAACCCACCCCCTCAATCCAGGGCTGAGCAGACCGGACATGGAAGCCTTGATGTAGGAGAAGCGCAGCAACTTCCTGTCGTACCTGAATCACCTCATCAACAGGTGGTGCTGGATGAACCATGGCGATGACGAAGCGCTCATGGCGCCGGGTGATGGGTACTGCCGGCGTGGTGAAAGTCCGTGGCAGCCGATCGACCCCTCCATCAATGATGTTGTGACCAGGTGGGAGGAAGAACTTTGGATCAAGCTCAAAGTTTGCCATTGCTGGAGGTGGTGGCGGAGTGACGGGTGGTGTCGCCGAGGGAGTTCGAGGAGACGACGGCGATGGGACAGGACGGAACGGCTTGGCAGGAGTTGCTGTTTCGCCAAGGGTATCAGCAGTTCCCGAGATATCGGCGACAGGGGAGGTGGTGGGTCTCTTGCAGTTCCCAGTAAGACAATTATTACGCATAAAAGAGACACCGTTAGATCGTGCGCGGCCCACCATACTGTCAGAGAAGCCAGGCGAAGCTGTACAGTTCGCGGCGAGATGGCCCCGTGCGTGGCAAATAGAGCAAGAAAAGATATCCTCAACCATGCCATTAATAAGCTCGTCAAAGGCCATGTGGGCCTCTTGAGAAGAGGGAATATCCATCATGGATTGAGTATCAGGCCCTACGGATGAAATAACCTCAGCAGGCTCATTAATAATAGTGGAGATTTTTCCAGAATCTAGACTTGCCCCCGACAACGGAATCCCACAATTTTCGGCTGGATTATCTGTATCCTTATGCTGCGCCTGGGAGGGTCCGTAAATTTTGCCGGATGAACCGGGAGAGGAAACTTGGCAAGGAACAGTGCTAAACGTAATGTGCGGCGAGGCTACCGTCCACCGGAGTTCAGCCGGCGGTGGTGCAGAGATGATCACACGTTCAGGGGTAGGCACCGAATAACCAGCATGCTCAAGAGTGACTAGCTCATCATGGGAAACAGGATATCTATAACCCTTGCAAACCTCATATTGTTGTAAGGATGCAAAAGATAACTTCTTACGAACAGAAGATCCAGATTTGAGGGAGGACTTAAGAGGTCTGGAATGCATGGCCATCAGACCTAGAGAAGCCCTCCGCTTGGAGGGGCTCACAATAATCCACTCAGCATCACATTGCTTCTTCCAGAGAGCAAATTCCCGACGCCAATTAGGACCTCCATGTCCCCAGAGATGGAAGAAGCACTTAAAATTTGAACATGTGAAAGAGCGTAAGTCCAAAATATGAAAGCCAACTTGCATGCATGAGACCTTGAAAGAGAAAACTGAATCCGTGATTTGAGAAACCCGAAATTCAATAGCCGACCCACCAATCACCGATTCCAGAGCGGCAGCCACAGTGTCAGGCGATAGCCGGAAAACGTGATGTCCAAAAGAGATCACCATAATGAAAGGGCGACGATGCTTCATAGGATGCACCGTAAAACCCGAGTGGCGATAAACCCCATGAGAGAAAGCCAATCCATGCGAGAAATCCAGATCCAACGTGATTTGTTCCGATCCGATGCATGGATAATAAACTACGTGCATTTTAAATATTTAATATATTCTGAAATAAGAATTAAATCCTAAATACATAAAAAAATATAACGGGCCGCAACTACTACTAGGCCGAAACAGGGGCATGCGCAGCTTAAGTAAACGTCGCTCAGGGCGAGGGATAGGCGAGCTGCTCACCTCGGGCCAACGGGCTGGCTGGAGAAGGAGGCGGCCTGGAGCGAGCTGGGCCTGCTGGCGCAGCGGCCCAGGCGTCGGCGCTGGAGCGGCGCGGGAAGGAGGCTGACCTAGGAGCGGAGGCCGAAGCGAGGCCTAAGCCAGGCGCTGCCACTGGGCCTCGCTCGGTCGGCTGGAGCAGGCCCACGGCGGGGGGGAGGGAGCGGGCGCACGTGCTCATCACCTCCTGCGCGAGGTGCAGGGCATCTTGGCGCCCGGCGGCCATGGCGGCGGTTCACGGACCGGCGACGGAGGAGGTTCATACGAGTGGCTAGTGCCGGATCCGTGACGGGGTGCCCGGATCTGCCCATTTCCGCGACAAGGAGGCAGTTGGGTCGGAGATCGGGGCGGCGCCATGGAAGCTATTCCTGCGGCGATGAAGGTTAGCGGGAGAGGGGAGAAGAAGGAAAGGAGGAGAAGGAGAGGCGCTGGCCGGCACGGGACCTGGTCAGATCCGGCGGGGTCCGGCTTCGGTGCCGACGGCTGCCGCTGGAGCTCACCGGAGGCGGGCGGGGTTCGCGAGGCGCTCGGTGCGGGTGCACGCGACAGTGTAGCTCGGGAGGAGCAGGGCTGGCGCTGGAGCTGCGGGAGCAGACGGAATCGGGTGGCGCATGGGCGGGCCAGCCATGGGCCTGGCGGGCCCGCGACGGCTGGGGGAGGCAGGGGCGTGGTAGGGGTTGGTGGGTGATGTCAGTTGTGCTTCCCTTGCAACGGCGACAAGAATAGTCATGTCGACGGCAGCAGGAATCCTTCAGCTGCGGTTACACCTTAAGGGACTTCCTAGCCAAGTATGCAAATGATTTCCCACGTGGCCTTGGAGCCTTGCGTTTGTGTTCCCTCGAAGCGGAAAGGGTGATGTAGCACAACGGTGGTAAGTATTTCCCTAAGTTTGAGAACCAAGGTATCAATCCAGTGGAGGAGTATCTCAAGATCCTGCACAAACACAAAAGCTTGCTCCCAACGCTATGAAGGGGTTGTCAATCCCTTATAGATTGTTTGCCAAGTGAGAACTGAAAGCAAAAAGTAACAAAGCAAAGTAAAAGCGGAGGTGTAAACGATGGATGTGAATAGACCCGGGGGCCGTATTGTTTACTAGTGGCTTCTCTCATGAAAGCAAGTAGACGGTGGGTGAACAAATTACTGTCGAGCAATTGATAGAACCGCGCAAAGTCGTGACGATAACTATGCAATTATTATATCTATAGGCATCACGTCCAAAACAAGTACACCGATACTTTCTGCATTTACTACTATTACTCCACACGTCGACCGCTATCGAGCATGCATCTAGTGTATTAAGTCCATAAGAACAGAGCAACGCCTTAAGCAAGATGACATGATGTAGAGGGATAATCTCAAACCAATGATAAAAACCCCGTCTTTTTACCCTTAATGGCAACTACTTCATGTGTGCCTTGCTTCCCCTACTGTCATTGGGAAAGGTCACCACATGGTAGAACCCAAAACCAAGCACTTCTCCCGTTGCAAGAATCATAGATCTAGTTGGCCAAACAAAACCCAAGACTCGGAGAGACTTACAAGGATATCAAATCATGCATATAATAAATCAGCAAAGACTCAAATATATATCATAGATAATCTGATCACAAATCCACAATTCATCGGATCTCGACAAACATACCGCCAAAGAAGATTACATCGAATAGATCTCCATGAAGATCATGGAGAACTTTGTATTGAAGATCCAAGAGAGAGAAGAAGCCATCTAGCTACTAACTACGGACCCGTAGGTCTGAAATGAACTACTCACGAGTCATTGGAGGGGCGATGATGATGATGAAGAAGCCCTCCAACTCTAAAGTCCCCTCCGGCAGGGCGCCGGGAAGGGTCTCCAGATGAGATCTCGCAGAAACGGAAGCTTGTGGCGGCGGAAAAATATTTTCGAGGCTCCCCTGATTTTTTGTTGAATATTTGGGAATATATAGGCCAAGGATCTAGTTCAGGGGCGGCCAGGGAGGCCACAAGCCCTGACACCGCCGCCTCCCCCCTGGTGGCGGAGTGGGGGCTTGTGGGCTCCCTGGAGCCCACCTGGCTAGGCCCACAGGCCCCCTGATCTTCTTCCATTCGGGAAAAAATCATTTCGGGGTTTTTATTCCGTTTGGACTCCTTCCAAAATCAGATCTGAAAAGAGTCAAAAACACAGAAAAAACAGGAACTGGCACTTGGCACTGAATTAATAAGTTAGTCCCAAAAAAGATATAAAAGGTACGTAAAACATCCAAAGAAGACAAGATAACAGCGTGAAACCATCAAAAATTATAGATACGTTTGATACGTATCAAGCATCCCCAAGCTTAACTCCTGCTCGTCCTCGAGTAGGGAAGTGATAAAGAATGATTTTTTGATGCTTTCATGCTACCTAGCATAGGTGTCCTTTGTAACTCCTCTTATGTGACGTGAATGTTCAGATCCATTAGATTCAAAACAACAGTTTGCTATTGACGTGGAAACAATAATAATTCAAGCAAACTAGCAAGGTAATCATGAACTTTCAAAATAACAAGGCCAAAAGAAAGTTATCCCTACAAAAGCATATAGTCTGGCTATGCTCTATTATCATTGCACAATGATTTTAAATCATGCACAACCCCGGTATTGGCCAAGTAATTGTTTCACACCTTTACTTTCTGAAACCTTTTCAACTCTCACGCAATACATGAGGGTGAGCCATGGTTATAGCACTATAGATGGTGTGGAGTGTGGTGCAGGTTGCAAGACAAAAAAGGAGAAGATAGTCACATTAACTAGGCATATCAATGAGCTGAGGAGATGCTCATCAATACATATCAATGTGAATGAGTAGGGATTTCCATACAAATGATGCACTAGAGCTAAGAGTATGTGAAAGCTCTTAAAGAAAACTAGTGGGTGTGCATCCAACTTTCTTGCTCACGAAGACCTAAGGCAATTTTGAGGAAGCCTATCATTGGAATATACAAGCCAAGTCATCTAATGAAAATTTCCCACTAGCTATATGGTGGTGACAAGACGAGAGACTCTCAATCATGAAGATCATGGTGCTTAATATGCAAAAGTGTGGAAAAAGTGGTAGCATTGTCCCTTCTCTCTTTTTCTCTCATTTTTATTATTTGGTGGGCTCTTTGGCCTCTATTTTTATTTTGGTGGGCTTCTTTGGCCTCTTTTATTTCCTCACATGGGACAATGCTCCATTAATGATGATCATCACACTTTCAACTCAAAACTTAGAGCAACTATGACTCTATATGGAATGCCTTCGGTAGTGTACCGTGGCAATGATCTAGCATGGCATAGACATCAATGGAAACATCATGCTAGCTATATTACGATCATGCAATGGCAATGTAGATGTGGTGGAACATGTCATGGTGGTAGTTGCATGGCAATATATCTCGGAATGACTTTGAAAAAGCCATAGTAGGTAGGTATGGTGGCTGTTTTGAGGGAGGCTAATGGTGGATTTTGTGCACCGGCGAAAGTTGCACGACACTAAGAAGATAGTGATGGTGGAAGGTGAAACTGCATCTAAACCATGGACTCAACATTAGTCATGAAGAACTCATATACTTGTTGCAAAAGTTTTATTAGTAATCGAAACAAAGCATTCAACGCATACTCCTAGGGGAACGGTTGGTAGGTATAAACCATCGCGCGATCCCGACCGCCACGAAAAGGATGACAATCAATATACTAATCATGCTCAAATTTCATCACACAGCGGTTCACCATACGTGCATGCTACGGGAATCACTAACTTCAACACAATTATTTCTAGATCCACAACACCTTACTAGCATGACTTCAAAATTACTATAATCACAACTCAAAACAAATTGACATGAATCAAACTTCTCTAACTATTCAATGCACATGAAGGTGGAAGTTTTTGTATCCCTTTGCATAACTAACCCTTTTGAGACTACTTTCAAAGCATAGATCAACTACCAAGCCACGCACCGCTGTGCTCGAAAAGATATAAGTGAAGCACACAGAGCAAAAGTATCTAGCTCAAAAGATATAAGTGAAGCACATGTGAGCTGAATTGTCTACCAAAGGATATAAGTGAAGCTCGACAAAATCATGGTGAGTGCATGTCTCTCTCTCTAGGTGTGCAGCAAGGATGATTGTGACACAACAAAAAAAATAAAAGACGCTCCAAGCAAAAACACATAACATGTGGTGAATAAAAATATAGCCCCAAGTAACGTTACCGATGGATTGAAGACGAGAGAGGGGATGCCTTCCCGGGGCATCCCCAAGCTTAGGATTTTACGGCATCCTTGAATCTCTTGGGGTTCCTTGGGCATCCCCAAGCTTGAGCTCTTGCCACTCTTTATCTCTTTGTCCATAAGAACTTCACCCAAAACTTGAAAACTTCACAACACGAAACTTAAACAAAAACTCCTGATAACATTAGTACAAGAAAGCAAACCACCACTTCCTTAGGTACTGTAGCAACCTTAAATTCTACTTGTGCTGATGTTGGGTTACTGTACTTTCAATATTCCATGGCTAATAGCCCCCGATACTATCCATAGTTTCATCAAAATAAGCAACCAACACAACAAAAACAGAATCTGTTAACAGCAGACCAGTCTGTAGCAATCTGCATATTTCGTATACCTCTGGTACTTCAAAAATTCTGAAACATTACGACAGTCCGAAGAATTTTCGTAGCAATCAGCAGCAAACAGAATCAACTCAAAATCTCTTACATAAACAAAACTAAAATTCTTTTCGTGAGTAGAAAGTTTCTGTCTTTTCCAGCATGACCAAACGATTATCCCCAAGACTAATCATAACGGTTTTGCTTGGCACAAACGCAAAAAGAAACACAAAAAACACAATTATAACAGAATTATGAAAGTTTGGAAAACACAAAACATAAAGAAAAATGATAGATTCGTTGGGTTGCCTCCCAATAAGCGCTTTTGTTTAACGCCCTTAGCTAGGCAAAAAGTGATGGAATCACGTATAGTCATCTTTGGTGCTCAAACCATAGGTAGCCCTCATCATAGATTCATAAGGCAATCTTATTTTATTTCTAGGAAAGTGCTCCATGCCCTTCTTTAAAGTAAATTGAAATCAAATATTCCCTTCCTTCATATCGATTAAAGCACCAATAGTCCTTAGGAAAGGTCTACCAAGAATAATGGGACATGAGGGATTGCAATCTATGTCATGTACAATGAAATCCACGGGTACATAGTTCTTATTTGCAACAATAAGAACATCATCGATCCTCCCCATGGGTTTCTTGACAGTAGAATCCGCAAGATGCAAATTAAGAGAACACTCTTCAATCTCATGAAAACCAAGAATATCACATAAAGACTTTGGAATCGCGGAAACACTAGCACCCAAATCACACAAAGCATTGCACTCATAGTTTTTTATCTTGATTTTGACAGTAGGTTCCCACTCATCATGAAGTTTTCTAGGTATAGAGACTTCTAGTTCGAGCTTCTCTTCAAGAGATTTCATCATAGCATCTACGATATGCGAGGTAAAGGCTTTGCTTTGGCTATAAGCATGTGGAGAGTTTGCAATGGATTGTATGAAAGAAATGCATTCAAACAAGGAGCAATTATCATAATTGAATTCCTTGAAATCCAAAGTGGGAGTTTCATTACTACCCAAAATTTTGACTTCTTCTACTCCACTCTCCACACCTTTATCATCAAGATAGGTGGTCTCCGGATCATTGGGGCGTTTTTCAACCAAAGTGGATTCATATCCAGCCCCTCCATAAGTAGGTTTGACACGCGAAAACAAATATGCAAGAGGAGACACACCAAGCACTTTAAGATCTTCGTGATTTGCATCACTAGAACGCACCCTTTTAAACCAATCACGTCTAGCGCGAATTTGGGCGGTTCTTTCTTTGCTCTCATTCATGGAGATACGCATATCTTTCAAAGTTTCATCCAAGTTGACCTTGGGAGGAGCGCATCTAACTTTCAAAGCATCAATATCACAAGACATCCTATCAACGCTCTTAGCCAAATCGTCTATTTTGAGTAGTTTTTCCTCTATGGACGCATTGAAAATCTTTTGAGAGTTGATGATCTCTTTGATATTAGTCTCTAGATCAGAGGGTAATTTGTTGTGATTTCCATAAGTGTTGTTGTAGGAATTGCCATAATTGTTAGAGGAGTTACTAGGAAAAGGCCTAGGAACATAGTTTCCTCTAAAAGCATTATTGTTGCCAAAATTGTTCCTACCAACAAAATTCACGTCCAGACTAGTGTTGCTACTCTCAATCAAAGAAGATAGTGGCATGTCATTAGGATCTACGGTAGTGTTTCTACTAGCAACCAAATTCATCAACTCGTCCATCTTAGCACTAAGCGAGTTAATTTCTTCTATAGCGTGCACCTTTTTGCTAGCTGGCGACCTTACAGTGTGCCACTGAGAGTAGTTGGTCATGATATTGTCTAGGAGTTTTGTAGAGTCTCCTAACGTGATTTCCATGAACGTTCCACCTGAGGCGGAGTCCAAGATATTGCGAGAAGCAAAATTCAAGCCAGCGTAAAAGATTTGTATAATCATCCACAAACTCAAGCCATGAGCGGGACAATTTCTAATCATAAGCTTCATCCTCTCCCAAGATTGTGCAACGTGTTCATGATCAAGTTGCTTGAAATTCATGATATCGTTACGTAAGGAGATGATCTTAGCCGACGGAAAATACTTGGATATGTAAGCATCTTTGCACTTATCCCAAGAATGGAACCTATTTTTAGGCAAAGAAGAAAACCAAGTTTTTGCGCGATCTCGCAACAAGAAAGGTAAAAGTTTCAACTTAATCACGTCATTATCCACATCTCTTTTCTTTTGCATATCATAAATCTCAATGAAGGTATTGAGATGGGATGCAGCATCTTCACTAGGAAGGCCAGAGAATTGCTCTTTCATAACAAGATTCAGCAAAGCTGCGTTGATTTCATATGATTCCGCACTAGTGCGGGAGCAATCGGAGTACTAATAAAATCATTATTATTAGTGCTTGAGAAGTCGCAAAGTTTGGTGTTTTCAGCCATGATGACTTCAACAAACAAACAAGCACACAAGCATGCGAGAAAACCGGCAAATGGAAACGGAAAAGGCAAAAGAAAACGGCGAAGGAGAAAGGCAAATGAAAACGGAAAATGTGAAGTGGGGGCGAGGAAAACGAGAGGCAACTGGCAACAAAAGTAAATGCAAGAGAAGAGTTTGTGAGACCTACTTGGATAGATCTTGATTTCTCCTCCCCGGCAACGGCGCCAGAAATACTTCTGATGTCAGTTGTGCTTCCCTTGCAACAGCGCCAAGAATAGTCGTGTCGACGGCACCAGGAATCCTTCAGCTGCGGCTACGCCTTAAGGGACTTCCTAGGCAAGTATACAAAGGATTTCCCCCGTGGCCTTGGAGCCTTGCGTTGGTGTTCCCTCAAAGCGGAAAGGGTGATGTAGCACAGCGGTGGTAAGTATTTCCCTCAGTTTGAGAACCAAGGTATCAATCTAGTGGAGGAGTATCTCAAGATCCTGCACAAACACAAAAGCTTGCTCCCAACGCTATGAAGGGGTTGTCAAACCCTTATAGATTGTTTGCCAAGTGAGAACTGAAAGCAACAAAGTAACAAAGCAAAGTAAAAGCGGAGGTGTAAACGATGGATGTGAATAGACCCGGGGGTCGTAGTGTTTACTAGTGGCTTCTCTCATGAAAGCAAGTAGACGGTGGGTGAACAAATTATTGTCGAGCAATCGATAGAAACGCGCAAAGTCGTGACGATATCTATGCAGTGATTATATCTATAGGCATCACGTCCAAAACAAGTAGACCAATACTTTCTGCATCTACTACTATTACTCGACACGTCGATCGCTATCCATCATGCATCTAGTGTATTAAGTCCATAAGAAGAGAGTAACGCCTTAAGCAAGATGACATGATGTAGAGGGATAATCTCAAACCAATGATAAAACCCCCATCCTTTTACCCTTGATGGCAACTACTTGATGTGTGCCTTGCTTCCCCTACTATCATTGGGAATGGTCACCACATGGTAGAACCCAAAACCAAGCACTTCTCCCATTGCAAGAATCATAGATCTAGTTGGCCAAACAAAACCCAAGACTCGGAGAGACTTACAAGGATATCGAATCATGCATATAAGAAATCAGCAAAGACTCAAATATATATCATAGATAATCTGATCACAAATCCACAATTCATCGGATCTCGACAAACACACCGCCAAAGAAGATTACATCGGATAGATCTCCATGAAGATCATGGAGAACTTTGTATTGAAGATCCAAGAGAGAGAAGAAGCCATCTAGCTACTAACTATGGACTCGTAGGTCTGAAGTGAACTACTCACGAGTCATTGGAGGGGTGATGATGATGATGAAGAAGCCCTCCAACTCCAAAGTCCCCTCCGGCAAGGGGCCGGGAAGGGTCTCCAGATGAGATCTCGCGGAAACGGAAGCTTGCGGCGGCGGAAAAATATTTTCAAGGCTCCCCTGATTTTTTGCTGAATATTTGGGAATATATAGGCCAAGGATCTAGGTCTGGGCGCGGCCAGGGAGGCCACAAGTCCTGACACCGCCGCCTCCCCCTGGTGACGGAGTGGGGGCTTGTGGGCTCCCTGGAGCCCACCGGGCTTGGCCCACAGGCCCCTTGATCTTCTTCCGTTCGGGAAAAAATCATTTCGGGGTTTTTATTCCGTTTGGACTCCGTTCCAAAATCAGATCTGAAAAGAGTCAAAAACACAGAAAAAACAGGAACTGGCACTTGGCACTGAATTAATAAGTTAGTCCCAAAAAAGATATAAAAGGTACATAAAACATCCAAAGAAGACAAGATAATAGCGTGAAACCATCAAAAATTATAGATACGTTTGAGACGTATCAGTGGGCACAGAAAATAAGGAAGACGACTAGGGTTAGCCATCTTAGGCACGGTAGGGCATCTATTTATAGAAGACTGCTAGGGTTAGGGGCTTTTCGCGCCGATTTCGACCGTAGGATCGGAATCAGACGGTCCTGGTCGCGGGGATGGCTAGGTGGGTTGTGTAGAGTTGCTAGCCGGAGACGAGAGGGAAAACGGGCGACCCGGCAACGAGTTTTTAAAAACACCAAAAAACGTCCGACGATAAACCGAATACGGTGCCGCTACGGTCGACCGTTCGGGTACCAGATGGACTCCGATTGCGATGAAAATTGACAGGCGGGCTACCTATATCTAACTAAGTCCACACGCCAAGCTTCAACCCAATCAGAGAAAGTTTTGTACAACTTTTAAAAATAAGGATTTGACGATGTCGTGGGCGCGTGCGAGTGTGGTCGGGCTTAGAACGGGAAACGACGAACACGGAGAGAAGCGGCAACTAATAACGGATGCAAGTTTGAAAACTGGTGGCAACGGGATGCCGATGCAATGCGGCTGATGCGCATGATGTGATGATGATGCAGCAAATAAAAATAATCACACGACGAAAATGGAATAAAAGGGGAATCTTCTGGAACGTCAGTCTCGGGCTGTCACATAATAAAAGTGGTTATTATTATATTTCCAGTTCATGGTAATTTTATATTATTCATGCTATAATTGTATTGACGGAAACAGTAATACATGTGTGAATATATAAATCACAATGTGTCCCTGGTGAGCCTCTAGTTGGCTAGCTCGTTGATCTTGGTTTCCTGATCATGGACATTGGATGTCATTGATAATGGGATCACATCATTGGGGAATGATGTGATGGACAAGACCCAATCCTAAGCGTAGCACTAGACCGTGTTGTTCGTCTGCTAAAGCTTTTCTAATATCAAGTATCATTTCCTTAGACCGTGAGATTGTGCAACTCCTGGATACCGTAGGAGTGCTTTGGGTGTACCAAACGTCACAACGTAATTGGGTGATTATAAAGGCGCACTACGGGTATCTCCAAAAATGTCTGTTGAGTTGTACGAATCGAGACCGGCATTTGTCACTCCGTGTGACGGAGAGGTATCTCTGGGCCCACTCGGTAATACATCATCATAATGAGCTCAGTGTGACTAATGAGTTAGTCACGAGATGATGCATTATGGAACGAGTAAACAGACTTGCCGGTAACGAGATTGAACAAGGTATAGGGATACCGACGATCGAATCTCGGGCAAGTATCATATCGGTAGACAAACGGAATTGTATACGGGAATGATTGAATCCTTGACATCGTGGTTCATCTGATGAGATCATTGAGGAACATGTGGGAGCCAACATGGATATCCAGATCCCGCTGTTGATTATTGATTGGAGAGGTGACTCGGACATGTGTGCATGCTTCCCGAACCTATAGGGTCTACACACTTAAGGTTCGACGATGTCAGGGTTATAGGGAAATAGTGTATGTGGTTACCGAAGGTTGTACGGAGTCCCGGATGAGATCTCGGGATCACGAGGAGCTCCGAAATGGTCCGGCGGTAAAGATTGTTATATAGGATGTGAGGTTTCGGACACTGAAGTGTTTCGGGTGTCACCGGTAACATACCGGGACCACCAGAAGGGTTCTTGGGGTCCACCGGGAGGGGCCACCAGCCCAAAGATGCTTCATGGGCCAAAAGGTGGACGGGGCCCAGCCCAAAGTGGTGCGCCCTCCCCTCTCAGCCCAAGGCACAAGGAGAGATGGAGGGGGCAAACCCTAGGCGCAGAGGGGCCTAAGGCCCACCTAGGGCGCCGCCCTCCTCTCCACCTTGGCCGCCGGCCCTCCCTGGCCATCTAGGGTTGTCGCCACCCCTAGGGAGCGAACACTAGGGGTGCGCACCCTCTCTCCCTCCCTCCTATAAATACCCAAGGTTTGGGGCTGATTTGAGACACGAAAAACTCTCTCTCTCAGCGCAGCCCTTCCTCTCTCTCTCCTCGTCCTCCGCATAGCTTAGTGAAGCTCTCTCGGAGAACCACGTAGCTCCACTGCCACCACCCCGTCGTGCTGCCGGAGCTCTCTCCCTCAACCTCTCCTTCCTCCTTGCTGGTTCAAGGTGTTGGAGATGTCACCGGGCTGCACATGTGCTGAACGCGGAGGTCTCGTAGTTCGGCACATAGATTTGAATCCACCATGATCTGAATCCAAGCGAGTACGACTCCATCAACCACGTTCATAGTGACGCTTCCGCTTAGCGATCTTCAAAGGTATGAAGATGCTCTACCCCATTACTCGTTGTTGGTTTCTCCATAGATAGATCCTTGTTTGGCGTAGGAATTTTTTGAAATTACTAGGTTCCCCAACAATCAAATATATACTACTCCCTCTGTAAACTAATATAAGAGTCTTTATAGATTACTAAAGTAGTGTTCTAAATGCTCTTATATTAGTTTACAGAGGGAGTGTATCATAATGACATTAATCACACACATTTCTTGTTTACGAACCATTTCTGATGCGGACCCTCAATCCCGGTACTCTCCCCCTTCGTCCTCATTCATAGTGCTGTATAGTTGCTCGTTCTCGACCACGGCCCGCCCAAATCTTTAAGCTCAAGGACGCCTGTCGCAGCCGGCTGTCGCTCGCGAATGCCACCGCATTTTCTTTCATACCCTCGCTGACGCCTATCGGCGTCAACTTTCTCGATGCTACTCGATTGGGCATTCAGCGGGATTGGGTCGTGTTTTTTCTATTGGAGAAGAAGGTAATTAGTTTTGAAAAATATTTGAGCATCCCTTATCGCACTTCGTATGTCCCTGTCAATTACCTGGGGGAAATAGTCGTCAATGAAATTTTCTTGTAACTAATTCGAGGTTCTTCATTCGTTGTGTCCATAGTGCAAGCACAAATCAGGCATGTGTGATGGCAGCATCCAAACAGATAAGAAGTTCCATCTCACCATACAACTTCAGGGGGTGCACGGCATGTTCAATCTTGCCCTACCATGGTTGGCATTGCCTAATATTATGAGCTTGTATTATACATTGCTAAATTAGGATAAAAGGTGTCACATGCAGCATAGACATCAAAGAGGATTATTTTTCTATATTAGGGAAATTTATGTTGTAATGTTCTTTCAATTACCCTCATATTTGCATGTCATCTTGGTTACATTATCTGTTTAATTACAGATTTTTGTACTTTGATTTCACCTATTGTTATGTTATGTTCTCTCAATTTCTCCCATATTAGCATTATTGCTATATTATATGTATCGATCTTATCATTTCCGACAATACATCCCGTGCTTTGCAAGAACACAGATACACAGAAATCTTGGCCTTTACTTAGTTGATGACTCCATTGGTGTCATATTGAACACGAACCATGGATGTACAATGAAAGTAGGGGTAATAAATGATAATGTTGGCCATCCCTATTTTGATGCATATCTTTGGACGAAATTATCTCAGTTTTATGAATTTAAAGCTGACAGTAAAATTCTAGTGCGTACACCAAAGCCTGGTTTTAACATGGATGTTTACTTCCCAATGGCATGATCCGACCAGATTCTGATCCAGGTTAGTGTTCTTTGTACTCTATTTCCTAGCTAGCAACCAATTAGGATTTCCTTTTCCTACTATGTTTCCTAGCCAGTGGCAACTTGTAGTTACCATTGTATATCCACTATTCTTGTGCACTGTCCTGAATAAATAAGCACTTTCAACTTTTTATGCAGGATATGCTCGATGCATAGCTAAATATATGTATGTTACTCACCATACCAAAATTAACTAGAAAGTCTTCGAGCATGTCATAAAGTTTGTTCAAAACCTACCAGTAGAACGTTGGAATGTTGGCTTTTGGATGGGAACAAATCTGCCACTCGTGCACACATTGAATAAGACCAATTGTGTCACCAAAATGTTGGTACAAAACTATTATTTTTATGTTGTTGTTCATAAACTATAGATAGATTCAATGGTAGGTTACAATTGGTTTTTGTGCTTTATTGCAACAGAAATTGCCCGATGCAACTATTCCTGATCTTATTCCCTGGCGTGGTCCTATCACACTTGTGCCTACTAAGAATGCCAAAGTGATTGCAAGGTACTGCATTTCTCGCACAAATGGAACCATTCAAATTAATAGGTTCTCCATTGTCCTAGCAATGCATCCACATTTGAAAATTGTAGACACCGTTATAATCATGCTCTACAAAGGCAGTGAAGGGATCTTCCTTTTCATTCACGAGATGCCGAAATACCGTCATCCAACTGCTTCTAGTGTATAGTTGTGGTTTATGCCCCGTGCTTCATAAAATGCGTTGGTTGTTACTATCTTATGTATGTAGTTATTGGTCATATGGTTGTCAAGATTGTTAAGTTTGGATTTGTTAATTACCATGTTAACTTGCGTGCACTAAAAAGATGTTTGTTAAGTTCTAAATTTTAATGGAAAATATTAGTATAGCACACAGTTATTCAGTTTAGTCACGTGTTCGTTAGAGCATATGCTATCTATGTGTTTCCAAGTGGTGATCACCACCGATTTCCACAAGTCATTTCTCATATTAATTGTTCACATTTCAAAATGGCATATATATATAGATCGGCCAGCACGTACAGTTGACACATTTGGCATGCATGAACAATTCAATCAAGCATTTACATGCTCAAATTGGTACAATGCATAGTGGGCGGAGTCACAGCTTCCATCGTTCATCGATATCGTGTCATTCTTTATCCCAGGAGGATAAGAGGTTGCCAAGTCGACGATCTACACCTTGATCAATCGAGGCAGGGTCAGCCTCGACATTGGCATCGTTGGTACTACCTCCGGTGCAGCCCTCACCAGGGTTGTCGCGTCTGTTGGGTCTTTGTACATCGTCCCAGCGGCCAACGAGATCCTGGCTATCGCTAGTGCTATAGCAACGCCACGCAGGCAACCTCGGGCGTCCGGAGCTGCGTCCTCCTTCATCTGGGACATAAGCTTCCGCCTCGTGTGGTGGCCACCGCCGTAGTTATCCTTGCGGCATCGCGGTTCCTGTTCCACCGCCTCGCGCACTCTACACCGAGCCTGCAATATCACCCACTCGCAATCCCTACCTACTTTAAAGACAACCCTGGCTAACTTGTTGTCTTGCTTGTGTCGTGATTCGTGCCTCCTCTCGCTCATGCCGGGAAAGGTGTCGGCATGGTCGTCGACCCTCAAACCGACCATCGCGTCGGCATCTTTGATTCCGCCATCGCCCAACTCCATCCTATCGTCGACCATTGGGGGTTTGACGGTATGTGTGGCGACTACCCAGGGGATCATTGACTCGCAGCCGCTGACCATCACTATGGTTATTTAGAGCTAGTTGTTGCAAAGGGGATTGGGGATTTTACAATTTACCGCTATGGTTGGCGCTTGCGCTTGCGCGAGAAGCATTGGATCGAGGGCGGGAATACTAAATGGAGCCCATGAGCGACGACCAACCACCATTAGTAAGGGTATAGGAGACGACGGGCGGTGAGTCATGGCACACGGTTGTGACTTTACACCCATGTGTGGTTGCGTGACTCATGTGAGGAGCTTCGTATTTTACACCGGGGTGTGATATATCATATATCTATTTTGCATGGCACATGGTTTTCAAGGTGTATAATGTCATTAATATATGCACTAGGGCGTGGGGGCGGTTTATGGGTTCCTGATGCTTATGATCTGCGTTGGGTTTTCCGTGAAGAGGAATGGGTAATCGCAACACAATGCTGGTATCTCCCTCGACTAAGAAACCAAGTTTTATCAAACCAATAGGAATATCAATCCTCAAGCGTATTCTGCGGCTGCACACAAAAAAGCAAACAACTTGCACCGAACATGGGCAAGAGGGTTGTCAATCCCCTCGATCTCGTTATTTGCAAGAAAATGAGGTGTCTAGATAATTGTCGATAACCGTAACTTGGAGAATAAAATAAAATACAAATAATAATAGCGAGGAAATTATAAGTTTTCTGAATATATAATTGAATAGACCCGGGGGCCATATTATTCTCTAGTGGCATCTCACATGAAAGGAACATATGGTGGGTAAACAAATTACTTTTTGGCAATTGGCAGAACAACGGATAGTTATGCGATTTTGATGGCAATGACCATGTGCATATAGGCATCACGTCCATAAGAAAATAAGTCGACTCCTTCCTGCACCTACTACTATCACTCCACCCATCGACCGCTATCCAGTATGCATCTAGAGTATTAAGTAAATCATAGTTATGCTTGGAGAATGATGACATTATGTACACAAAGTAAACTCAACCAATATGAATAAGCCCCATCGTTTTATCATTAGTGGCAACAACACAAAGACGCAACTTGCCCCCTTCTGTCACTGGGATATAGAAACTTGCCAGTTTGAACCCACTACAATGAACCCCTCTCACTGAAGAAATAGCAAACTACTTGGCCAAATAAAGTCAATAGATCAGAGTGAATTACGAAGCAATGATGATCATGCAAATCAGAATCATAAAACTCAGATAAGACTCAACTATTTTTCATGAATAATGTGAACATAAACCCACAATTTATCGGATCCCAACAAACACACCATACAAAAGAATTACATGAGATATATCAAAGCGAAGATGTGATGATCATTGTATTGAAGACCAAGAGAGAGAGATAGAGACATAGACATCTAGATACTAACTACGGACCCATAGGTCTATGCTGAACTACTCAGAGATCATCGCGAGGGCAAAAAGGTTGATGAAGAGGCCCTCCATGATTGATCCCCCCTCCGACAGGGTGCCAGAACAGAGATCCAAATGGTATCGTCGTGGAATAGAGACTTACGAGGGCGTAAAAAGTGCTTGGCGATGATATTTAGGGTTTGTGGAATATATGGGCATTCATAGGTCAGAAAAAGGAGCATGAGGGGCCACCAGGGAGTGACAAGCCACCAGGGCGTGGCCACCCCCCTAGTCGTGCCCTATTGGCTTGTGGCTCCCTCGTGTGGCTTCAGGTCTCCTCCCAAAGCTTCCAGGTCTTCTTTTGGCCTAGAAAAATCATAAAAAAGTTTAGTGGGAATTGGACTTCGTTTGGTATTGAAAACCTCAAAAACAAAAACACGCATAAAACATCAACTGGCACTAGGCATTGGGTTAATAGGTTAGTGGTAAAAAATAATTGCTGAATTATGACCCAAAATGTATCCTATGATGATAATATATCAACACAAAACGATAAAAAATTATAATACGTTGGAGACGTATGTAGCATCCCCAAGCTTAATTCCAGCTCGTCCTCGGGTAGGTAAGTGATAAAAATAGAATTTTTGATGTGACATGCTACCCAATATGTAATCAATTATATGTATGCTCATTAAGAAACGATGAATTAAAAAACATCAACATAGTAATATTTATAGGCAGAAGCAACAAAATCATCAATCTTTCAAAGAATACGATCGTAAAAGAATTTTTACCCCCATTCATCTTTCATATTAGCATGGCTCCGTATTCACCGCATTAATACAAATGTCAAGGGTGTCCAAGTCAGGAAATTGGATCATACTTTTTAAAAGTGAATCAACTTTTTATTCTTCACGCAATACATGATCGTGAGCCATGGACATAGCATAAGGGTGGAATAGAATATGGTGGTAGATGTCAAAGGGGAAAAAGTGGAGAGGATAGTCTCACATCAACTAGGCGTACCAACGGGCTATGGAGATGTGCATTGGTAGATGTCAATGCAAGGAGTAGGGATTTCCATGCAAATGATGCACTATAGCTATAAGTGTCTAGAGATCAAATGAAGCTAAGTGGGGTGTTCATCCAACTTGCTTGCTCATGAAAACCTCACGCATTTGAGGAAGCCCGTCATCGAAATATGCAAGCCAAGTTTATAATAATGATAATATGATTCCTACTAGCATAGGAAAATTACATATCACGAGACTCTCTATATGAGGAACACGGTGCCACTTTGAGGGACAAGTATAGTAAATGATAGTAGCAAAGTCCCTTATCTATTTTCTCGCATTCATTTTTTTCATCTCTTCTCTTTTTTTAATGGTGGGCTCACTTGGCCTCACCCATTTTTATTTTTTGTCTGGTGTCTCTTCCTGACTTGTGGGGGAATCATAGTCTACATCATCCTTTCCTTACTGGGACAATGCTCTAATAATGATGATCATCACACTTTTATTTACTTACAACTCATGAAAGCTCAATATGAAGAACTATGACTCAATATGAATGCATGTGGCAGTGTACTAGGATGTGCAATGATCAAGCGTGACATAAATTAGGAATATAATCAATGGTGGCTTTGCCACAAATGATATGTCAGCTCTATATGATCATGCAAAGCAATATAATGATGAATGAACTAGTCATATGATGTAACGATGTAATTGGCATGGCAAGATATCACGGAATGGCTATGGAAATGTGATAGGTAGGTATGGTGGATTTTTTGAGGAAGATATAGGAAGGTTTATGTGTGATAGAGCATATCATGCCACTGGGTTTGGATGCACCAGCGAAGTTCGCATCGATCCTCGAGGTGAGAACGGGAAATGCACGATACTGAAGAGGCTAGAAAAATATGAGGAGGTGAGATTGTGTATGACCATGGTTTCACAATAGTCATGAAGAACTCATATACTTGTTGCAAAGTTTTATTACTTTCATCAAAAATCGAACCACTACCCGCATGCCCCAAGGGATAGTGTTGGGAGGACTTAACCATCGCGCGACTCCGACTCGAAACAACACTAGAATTTCAACGAGGAATAGAAATGCTCACACATCCCCGCCATGCCTTTTTAATATTCATAGAAACAAGAAATTAACACCTCTTAATACCGATACTTCTATGAATCAACAATAATGCACTCACACCTTTTTCATATGACCACATCAATTTCATCAACCCACAATTTCTATTTATGTGCTACATGATGGTTTTAATTATCATTCATTGGATACATATTATTTTTGGACTAGCCTTATGACCCATGCAAATTACCGCTACTGTTTATTAATTCTCAAACAAATATAAGTGAAGAACGAGAGTGCAAATATTTCTAAGCAGCTTCAGGCAAGGAACATGGGTAACCACCGCCTCAGAAGTCGTGGTTACACGGGCAAGAGGCCCGCGTGGGCTAAGGAGGACACGAAACATGAACGTGTGGCGATCACAGACCCCTTGTATGAGTTCACCGACCAGCAGGAGCATGACTTCATCTGGGCCCGGTTCTCGCGTCTTGATAACCCACAAGTATAGGGGATCAATTGTAGCCTTTCTCGATAAATAAGAGTGTCGAACCCAACGAGGAGCTAAAGGTAGGACAAATATTCCCTGAAGTTCTATCGACCACCGATACAACTCTACACACACTTTACGTTCGCTTTACCTAGAACAAGTATGAAACTAGAAGTACTTTGTAGGAGTGATAGGATAGGTTTGCAAGAAAAGAAAGAACACGAAAATAAAAACTAGGGGCTGGTTAGATAAAGAAACAATTACGTTAGTCTAATGAGTGTGGAAAGGTGGTGGTAGGAGTTTTGGAATTGTCCCTAAGCAATTGAGTACATTACTAGACCGATAGCAAGTTTTATGTGGGAGAGTCCACTCCTAGCATGCCATCCCTGACGTGGAATTCTATGCACTTATGATTGGAACTATTAGCAAGCATCCGCAACTACTAACTTTCATTAAGGTAAAACCCAACCATAGCAGTAAGATGTATTGGTCCCCCTTCAATCCCGTATGCATCAATTTCTATGCTAGGCTGAAGCTTCTGTCACCCTTGCCCTCCAATACATAGTCCTATTAACATACTACTAACCCTATGGTGTGATCCACGCACGCGCTCATATGATGGGCACCAAAGGACATCAACATAACCACAAGCAAATTAAACCAATCATAGCAATTCATCAATCACCGATAGGACAACGAAAATCTACTCAGACATCATAGGATGGCAACACATCTTTGGATAATAATATGAAGCATAAAGCACCATGTTCAAGTAGAGGGTACAACGGGTTGCGGGAGAGTGGACCGCTGAATATAGATGGGGAAAGGTAATGGAGGTGTTGGTGAAGATGACGGAGGTGTTGGTGTAGATCGCCGTCACACGATGATGTCCCGAACGGCGTTCCGGCGCCGCCGGGAGAGAGGGGAAGAGAGCCCCCCCGTCTTCTTCTTCTTCCTTGACCTCCTCCCTAGATGGGAGAAGGGTTTCCCCTCTAATCCATGGTCTCCATGGTGGCGGAAGGGCGAGAGCCCCTCCGAGATTGGAACTCTGTCTCTGTGTCCTTCTGTTTCTGCGCTCCCAGATTCTGGCTTTCACCGTTTCTTAAATTTCCGGAAATCCGTAACTCCTATTGGCTGAAATTTTAACACGATCTTCTTCCGTATATGATCTTTCTTGCGGCGAAAGAAGGGCCCCAACCGCCTTAGGGATTGGTCACAAGCCTACCAGCCACGACCTAGGGGGCGCCTCCTCCGCTTGTGACCTCCTCGGGCATCGTTTCACGTAGATTCTTCTTCCCAAATATCTTAAATATTCCAAAAAAATCCCCGTAGGTTTTTTATTGCGTTTGGACTTCGTTTGGTATGGATAATCTGCGAAACATGCAACAAACGGGAACTGGAACTGGGCACTGGATCAATATGTTAGTCCCAAAAATAGTATAAAAAGTTGCCAAAAGTATATGAAAGTTGTAGAATATTGGCATGAAACAATCAAAAATTATAGATACGGCCGAGACATATCAGCATCCACAAGCTTAATTCCTTCTCATCCTCGACTAGGTAAATGATAAAAAAGATAATTTTTGATGTGGAATGCTACCTAGCATAATCTTGATCATATAATCTAATCATGGCATGAATACTAAAACACGAGTGATTCGAAGCAGTAGTCTATCATTTGACATAAAGATAATAATATTTCAAGCATACTAACAAAGCAATCATGTCTTCTCAAAATGTCATGGCCAAAGAAAGTTATCCCTACAAAATCATATAGTCTCGCTATGCTCCATCTTCCCCACACAACGTATTTAAAGCATGCACAACCCCGGTCTTAGCCAAGCAATTGTTTCATACTTTTGTGTTCTCAAACTTTTTCAACTTCCACGCAATACATGAGCGTGAGCCATGGACATAGCACTATAGGTGGAATAGAATATGGTGGTTGTGAAGAAGACAAAAAGGAGGAGATAGTCTCACATCAACTAGGCGTATCACCGGGCAATGGAGATGCCCATCAATAGATATCAATGTGAGTGACTAGGGATTGCCATGCAACAGATGCACAAGAGCTATAAGTGTATGAAAGCTCAAAAAGAAACTAGTGGGTGTGCATACAACTCGCTTGCTCACGAAGACCTAGGGCAATTTGAGGAAGTCCATCATTGGAATATACAAGCCAAGTTCTATAATGAAAATTTCCCACTAGTATATGAAAGTGACAACATAGGAGACTCTCTATCATGAAGATCATGGTGCTACTTTGAAGCACAAGTGTGTTAAAGGATAGTAGCATTGTCCCTTCTCTCTTTTCTCTCATTTATTATTATTATTATTATTCTTTTTTTCTTTTTTTGGTGGGCTTCTTTGGCCTCTTTTTTTTATTTGGGCTTCATTGGCCTCTTTTATTACTTCCTCGCATGGGACAATGCTCTAATAGTGATGATCATCACACTTTTATTTACTTACAACTCGATTCTTAGAACAAAATCTGACTCTATATGAATGGCTCCAGCGGTGTACCGGGATGTGCAATGATCTAACGTAGCAATGACATCAAAAAATGGACAAGCCATGAAAACATCATGCTAGCTATCTTACGATCATGCAAAGCAATATGACCATGATGGTGTGTGTCATAATAAACGGAACGATGGAAGTTGCATGGCAATATATCTCAGAATTTCTTGGAAATGCCATAATAGGTAGGTATGGTGGCTGTTTTGAGGAAGGGTATATGGTGGGTGTAATGCACCGGCGAAAGTTGCACGGTACTAGAGAGGCTAGCAATGGTGGAAGGGTGAGAGTGCGTATAATCCATGGACTCAACATTAGTCATAAAGAACTCACATACTTATTGCAAAAGTCTATTAGTCATCGAAACAAGGTACTACACGCATGCTCCTAGGGGAAAGGTTGGTAGGAGTTAACCATCGTGCGATCCCGACTTCCACACAAAGGATGACAATAAATAAATAAATCATGCTTCTGTTAACTCTCTAAATAGGTATAAGTGAAGCATGAGAGTTTAATTCTTTCTACAAAATATATGCCCCGCTCTAACAAATACAAGTGAAGCAAAAGAGCATTCTACAAATGGCGGTTTTCTATGTGTAGGGAAACAGGCAATCCAAAATCAAATGATATAAGTGAAGCACATGAAGCATTCTATAAAGCCATACTCAAAATATATAAGTGAAGTGCAAAGAGCATTCTATAAATCAACCAAGGACTATCTCATACCAGCATGGTGCATAAAATAAAAAGGAAAAATAAACACAAAATATGCTCCAAGCATTTGCACATATCATGTGACGAATAAAAATATAGCTCCGAGTAAAATTACCGATAGATTGTAGACGAAATAGGGGATGCCTTCCGGGGCATCCCCAAGCTTAGACGCTTGATTCTTCCTTGAATATTACCTTGGGGTGCCTCGGGCATCCCCAAGCTTAGGCTCTTGCCTCTCCTTATTCCTTCATCCATCGTGGTCTCACCCAAAACTTGAAAACTTCAATCACACGAAACTCAACAAAACTTTGGTGAGATCCGTTACTATAATAAAGTAAATCACCACTTTAAGTACTGTTGTGAACTCATTCCAAATTCATATTAGCATTATATATACTGTAATCCAACTTCACCATGGTTCATACCCCCCCCCCCCCGATACTACCCATAGATTCATCAAAATAAAAGAACAATGCATAGAAAACAGAATCTGTCAAAAACAAAACAGTATGTAGTAATCTGAACTTATACCATACTTCTGATACTCCAAAAATTCTAAAACATCTATACCTATACTAATTAGAGACTTCCAATAAATTCCCACGTTAATTAGAAATTAGGAGCCATTAATCTGGTGGGACCATAGAGTTATTACGGTGAGGATCGATGTGCAGCCATATGAGTCACGGCTAAAGTTTTGCTCAATTGTGAAAAAAAATAGCTTCAAGGCCCACAATTCTCTTATAAAGTTTTACTCCTTCCGATTGATCTATGGCATTGGAGTTAACGTGCTTGCCAATCCCAACAAAAGTATCATTTAAAAAATATCTAATAACCTCCTCCTCCACGATCTGCCATGGAGTTTTAAAGAAAAGGATGACGTCCTATCAAGGAGAATATTCTATCCGGCAGCCGTGCAAGCTCAAAATTTTGTCCCTAATAGATTTGTGCATGTACGTGGCCTCTACACCTCTCGATTTGCTCCTCAACTGCAGCGGCCATCGGTCAATGTCTTCCCAATCAGGTTTGTGTTTTGCTCAAACAGTATTTATAAATTATGTTGCGTAGCTCTCTGCCTCCTCCCACGGTACATAATCCCTGGTCCTCTACAAATTGATTTTTGCAAGCAACTACTAACGAGCTCATTGTTTTATTCGATCACATACATACATATTGAGCAGATTATCTTCTAGCACTAAAAATAAACTAATGATCGATGTAGTTCCAAAGGAACATGACACATATATATCTATACATCCGTTTCTAAATATAAGTCTATTTAGAGATTTCAGTACGGACTACATACAAAGCAAAATAAATGAATCTACACTTTAAAGTATATTTATATACATCCGTAAATAGTTCATTATAAAATCCCTAAAATGTCTTATATTTCGGAACGAATTGGGTAGATTTAATTCCGGAGGTTTGTGCCATGTAAGTGCAGATGCAAAAAGTAATGAACTGATTTTGCAAAAATCTAGGTTACTCTTTTTGGAAAAAGATAGTCTAATTTCAGTTGTTGCAACGCCTCTAAGGATTGGTTGGCGGTGCAGGTTGCGAAGAGCTGTAGGAAGGAAAGGGTGTTCTTAGGAAGGATGGCGGCAAGGGCATCCATGTCGTACTGGTAAGTGCTGCCTGCGTAGTTTTCACTATTACCACATAGCTGCACCATGTTGTATTCTGGATGCCTTTCTTTGCAATAATAAATTTTGTTGTAAACAATTGACAGAAAGTTTGATCAGTCTAATCCGAATTAGACTATGTGCTATATATATTTAGGTTTGACCTGGAGGCAATTTTGATCATCAGCAGCAGGGACGTATACATTCATATTTTCTTCATTTATAATATATTTTTGTCAAATGTATACTTCACCGATTTTGATCGCTGGAGGTCAGTGGATTGATTAATATTTCTTATCAGAAGTGTTAATGTCGTTTATTAATAACACATGCAATTTTACTTGAGACAATCTTCAGGCCATCAATCTCATACGTAAAGCATGAGTGCCAAGAATTCACAACAAATAACTCATGGTAATATATGATTTAGCTTTTGTCACACGAAAAAATATCAACCAACGGGCTGGACTTAGTTGGCGGACCACAATTCACCAGCGGCACTCAATCCATCCATCGACTGCTCTCCTACTTTTCATTGTGGTATAAGTAGTGAGCCACCAACATGCATCAAGGCCTCTCAGTGCAGATACCAATAACTTGCATGCACATGTTCTTTTCAATCTAATTTTTTTGTTTCCTAAATGATGGCCTTTAGAGTAAAGTATGTATGTCCTTTAAAAAAAGTATAGCATGTATGCCCATGAAGATCTATTAATGAAAAAGTTCTTGGTTGATTGCCTGCATTGCTAGCTTCTCCTCATCACTATATACACGATCAACGAGTGTGCAACCACACATGCAAATCTTGAAGTTCGTTGTTTAATTATGTTGGGAAAATGCTACTCAAAACATTAATTTAATATTGTTTTTGTATTGTTAATGGATGTAATATCACCTTTCAATAATTTAATTTAATTACATCATCATGTCACATAGTTTTGCATTACGAGAAGCTATGCATTGAGACTGAATTAGTGGTTTTTGTATTTTTCTGTATGTTCATCTAAACATGGTATAATAAAACAAACTCATTTTGGTTTGACATTTGAAATGGAGGATAGCACAATTACTCATTTTGTGTAGTATATTTGACAAGTTTACTAAACTCACTACATCGCAAGTTTGACACGCGAAATGCATGCTATCACAAGTTTGATGTATACATAATTTACATAAATTAAGAAATAACAATTATCTATGATTATATGGTAAATTTGCGTGAGAGTAACCTTCTATTCCAAAATCACTTGCATCTATGATTATGTGGAGTGTCCTAAGAGAAAAACATAAAAAAAATGCACCCACATATATTAGAAGGACAAGATTTTTGTAATATATTAGTCATATGCAACCATATAATTTAATGCATTTTCTCATCCAATTATCATCAACCTGTTTGTTGCTTTCTCACTATTCTTTTATCGATATAGTTTTGGTAATGTATATTTAGCAATCGAAAGGAATTTATCAAGATTGACACTTCAATATTCTTACAACGTCCATATTATTTAACCCCTTAATTTATTGATAGGAATCCTCTTACAGTTAATTTCATTACATCAATAATACCTACATGCGAACGCAAATAGGATGAAAGTGCTATAGTGGACAAGGTACTGTTAGCTTACAAACTTTGCATTTTAGGCCAGCACTGAAAAGAATGAAACAAACATACTTCCATATTTTGTAGTAATTATTGATTCTATATAATGTATATATAGGCATGCAATCCCGACATAACTAGGATAAAATTTGGACTAAAATAATATGAAACTGCATTGAAATTAAATTAATATGTTCAATTTAACTATATTAATACCCTTAAAATTTCAATTTATACATCTCTATATACTGCATTGGCATGCAATCCCTACATAAGTAGGATAAAATACGGACTAAAATAGTATAATATGAAATAACATTGAGATGACATGAAATGTATTTGTTCGTCTAATCTATATTAATATCAAATCAAAAACTGCAAATTATAATTGGTTCTATGTGTGTTGGACACTAACCAAGATCGAAAAAATACAAGTTTCAAAATTTAAAACATATATTATTCAAACAAACTAGCCCGTGCGAATGCACGGGTTGGCGACTAGTTATTACAATTAGTGACATTTGCATATCAATCAGCAGCAAAAATAATCAACTCAAAATCTCTTTCTGGATAGGAATTAAAAATAATTTCGTGAGCACAAAGTTTCTGTCTTTTTCAGCATGATCAAACAACTATGACCCAAACTAATCATAAAGGCTTTACTTGGCACATTATTTTTATAATACAATGGAATTGTACAAGGGGGTAATTATTTTTGCGAGAAACTTCCATGAAAAATTCTACATTGTTTCCATGAGCATGAACACAAGTGTTCCAGGTCGACCCTCACTTCCGCAATGCATCACCTTTCAATCGCTTCTCTTTTTGAAAAAGTTTTAAGTTCCCCTCTATATTTTTTTTGTTTTTAAACTATATAAAAGCACTCGACAGAAATAATTGACTCTCTAAAACTTCCGGGTTGTCTCCCAGGCAGCGCTTTCTTTAAATCCGTTAAGCTAGGCATAAAGTGCTCAAGTAATGGATCCACCCGGATCCCAAGGTATATCAAAGCCAATTTTAATCAACAATGATTTGTAATTTAGTAGTGAGCACAAGGTAACATATATCATGCGATGACGAAGTCTAACTCTCTTCCTATGCATTGGCATGTCATAAAAGAACAATTCATGCACATCAAGTAAAGGCCAATACATAGCATAAGCAGTTTCTTGGAATTTTATCGTATTGGAAACATAGAGAGGTGGAGATGTAGTTCCTCTCTCATAATAATTGCAAGTAGGAGCAGCAAGCACATGCATATTATATTCATCAAAATCATTATGTGTAATAGTAGAAGGCAATCCATCTATGTAATCCCTAATAAGAGCAAACTTCTCCGATATAGTGTAGTTGGGAGAGTTCAAAAAGATAATAGGACTATCATAAGTGGGTGCGATAGCAACAATTTCATGTTTAACATAAGGAACTATAGCAAGTTCATATTCATAAGCATCATTCATATTGGCATCATGGCCACAAGCATAGCAAGCATCAAGTTCATCAAAAAGGGATATTTCAAACGAATCCAAGGGATCATAGCAATCAACATAGCATTCATCCTTCGGTAAGAACGAAGGGAAATTAAAAAACTGTATGAGTGGAAGAGTTACTCTCATTAGAAGGTGGGCACGGATAGCTAGTCCGCTCTTCCTCCTTTTGTTCTTCGCTCTCCTCGTCATCTTTTTCATCTAATGAGCTCACAGTTTCAGCATTTTATTCTTCCATAGTTTCCTGCAAAATATTAGTCTCTTCTTGGGCAGCGTAGAATTTCTTCATAAATCGATAAATATGGGCATTATATTCATAATTAGTATAACAATAACGAAGCATAACCAAATTTTCAGATCGGTAAGCAGCATCATCATTATCATCACACCCTTTAAATAGAGCTTCAATTTCATAAGCACCCATAAAAGCAACAAACTCTTCTATTTGTTCCACATCATAGTAATCATATATACCATTAGCATAAGAAGCCAAGGTTTCATTAGCATTAAATTTGCAAGAAAAGGGAAGGTGTTTAGCCTTCATCCTAGAGCAACAAGTAATATCATATCTCGAGCATAGCTCCCAAGCATACCATTTCAACATATGAATTTGATCCCATAATAGTTTCCCTTTTTGAGTCAAGCGATAATCCCTAAAGTATTCACGTTGATCCAACGTGTATCCCATTATATAATTAATTGGGGTTTTCTTAGGATTATTAAAGAAGTGCATAATATTTTCCACATAACGAGCATCGAGGGTTTTAGGAGGTTCCCCATCTCCATGAGTAGCAAGTACACCTAATTGTTTTGGTATTTCGTGTTTCATATCCATAACTAAAGATAGAGAACAACTTAGAACAGCAAATACATCTACTTAGTGATAAAGAAAACAAGAACACACGAGAATATTCACCCCACGCTATTGCTCCCCGGCAACGGCGCCAGAAAAATGTCTTGATAACCCACAAGTATAGGGGATCAATTGTAGCCTTTCTCGATAAATAAGAGTGTCAAACCCAACGAGGAGCTAAAGGTAGGACAAATATTCCCTCAAGTTCTATCGACCACCGATACAGCTCTACGCACACTTTACGTTCGATTACATAGAACAAGTATGAAACTAGAAGTACTTTGTAGGAGTGATACGATAGGTTTGGGAGAAAAGCAAGAACACGGAAATAAAAACTAGGGGCTGGTTAGATAAAGAAACAATTACTTTAGTCTAACGAGTGTGGAAAAGTGGTGGTAGGAGTTGCGGAATTGTCCCTAAGCAATTGACTACGTTACTAGACCAATAGCAAGTTTTATGTGGGAGAGGCCACTCCTAGCATGTCATCCCTTACTTGGAATTCTATGCACTTATGATTGGAACTATTAGCAAGCATCCGCAACAACTAACGTTCATTAAGGTAAAACCCAACCATAGCAATAAGATGTATTGGTCCCCCTTCAATCCCGTATGCATCAATTTCTATGCTAGGCTGAAGCTCCTGTCACCCTTGCCCTCCAACACATAGTCCTATTAACATACTACTAACCCTATGGTGTGATCCAAGCGCGCGCTCATATGATGGGCACCAAAGGACAGCAACATAACCACAAGCAAATTAAACCAACCATAGCAATTCATCAATCACCGATAGGACAACGAAAATCTAATCAGACATCATAGGATGGCAACACATCATTGGATAATAATATGAAGCATAAAGCACCATGTTCAAGAAGAGGGTATAGCGGGTTGCGGGAGAGTGGACCGCTGAATATAGATGGGGAAAGGTGATGGAGGTGTTGGTGAAGATGACGGAGGTGTTAGTGTAGATCGCCGTCACACGATGATGTCCCAGGCGTTGTTCCAGCGCCACCGAGAGAGAGGGGGAGAGAGCCCCCCTTCTTCTTCTTCTTCCTCGACCTCCTCCCTAGATGGGAGAAGGGTTTCCCCTCTGGTCCATGGTCTCCATGGCGGCGGAGGGGCGAGAGCCCCTCCGAGATTGGATCTCTCTCTATGTGTCCTTCTGTTTTTGCGCTCCCAGATTCTGGCTTTCACCGTTTCTTAAATTCCCGGAGATCCGTAACTCCCATTGGGCTGAAATTTTAACACGGTTACCTTCCGGATATTAGCTTTCGTGCGGCGAAAGAAGGGCCCCAACCGCCTTAGGGATTGGTCACAAGCCTGCCAGCCGCGGCCTAGGGGGCGCGCCTCCTGGGCTTGTGACCTCCTCGGGCATCGTTTCGCGTAGATTCTTCTTCCCAAAAATCATAAATATTCCAAAAAATCCCCGTAGGTTTTTATTGCGTTTGGACTTCGTTTGGGATGGATAATCTGCGAAACAAGCAACAATCAGGAACTGGCACTGGGCAGTGGATCAATATGTTAGTCCCAAAAATAGTATAAAAAATTGCCAAAAGTATATGAAAGTTGTAGAATATTGGCATGAAACAATCAAAAATTATAGATACGACGGAGACGTATCATGACCCTATAAAAAGGAATTTCACACAAATGGGCCAACGAGAGGATTCATGAGAATACTAGTAATTATCATTTTACCACTTTACATTAGCTTCTAATCAACTAGACTACGCTTTAGTCACATTCATAGATTCACGCTCATTTTGTAGAGAGAGGAACACAAGCTTGCAGCTGAATGCGACTCGTCAATTCAGTCGTCGGCGAAGTACAAGTAGGACACCTCTTTCAACCGGGTCATCAACATAATGATGGGACACCCGGTGGATAGGCAGCCACAGTATGCACATGTGCACGTCGTCGGAGATGGAGCCACGTGGAAGTACTACTATAAGGAGGACACTGAAGCCAAAACGCAGAGATAGAAGTTAATTCAAGTTACTATCAATGAGAGGGTGGCGCATGCAATCGAGAAAAACAAAGATGAAACCGTAGCTCAAGCAACCGAGGAAGCGGTAGCTGCGTGCAGAAATAATGTGGCGGATGCGTTGAACTGCTTTATTCCAATTATGGTGAGTTGGGTGCAACAAAATCCACACCCCAACTAATTTTCCCATGCCCAGCTTCACTAGGAGCAACTCGTTCAACTTCGCACTCGAACCTGTACCTCCTATAGCGATCGTACCCGCACATACTCCAGCAGCACCTCCTCCCGCACTTGCTCCCTATGATAGCAGCCCGTGCTCCGTCCATGGCTTTAATTTCATGTCGTCGACATTGGCCGAGCTTGCTGCCCTCACAGTAAATACGCGACCCACACTCACCAACTTAACAAAATAATCATCAGTTCTCGTTGCCTTTCGGATCTCTGATGCCGCACACATGTCCTTGCAGGCTGACTCCGTTCCGTGAACCCTCCTCTACCACAAGAACACCGGCTTGGTGGATGTGGGAAGGCTTCTATAATGAAGCCCAATGATCGCTTCTTCCATGGCCGATAGATGCCCGATAACGCCTTAAGGCTCTTTTTGTCTAGTTTGAAACAGGGGTACGAGGGTTTATTTCCTCCCATACAAATCGGTGGAGAGGAGGACGAGACACCGACACAGCTGGGCGAATCCAAAAATTAGGTTATCCTGTGGTCGAAGAATCTTCTTTGTTTGGAGGTGGACGGGAGCACACAAACGGGACCGGAGCAAGGTATGACCACAACCCACATACAAAATTACGATCACCATTTGTGCTGCTGGGTGAGGGCAAGCAACACGAGGAAGGGGGTCCAGCCGTTCAAGTGGCTGTCGACATCGACACATGAATGAGGATATGGATCATGACATGGAGGGTGAGGACCCTCTCGAGTGGCTCAATACCGACGCCTAGGAGGACGTAGTGATGAGTCAGACATATAAGCATGAGCCGAAGCTAGAACATCCTCGGGAATGCAAGAACTCTTTGTTCATGCAAGCCTCACGTGACACCCCTCCCGATGCCTCCTCAACCGGAGCTCACCTAAGCCAAGTTCGTGCAATGCTGATCCTGATGATGAAGGGGGCGGTGGTCAAACAGGGTCTGACAGACCCACCAGCACCTCATCCCACCAAGAATAAGTGGAGGAAGAGACCGGAGAAGAAAGTCCCGGATTCCGCCAAAGCTACCAAAGTGGCTTCTAGCAGCCATCCACCTCTGCCGACCCAAGTTGCGGGCAGTGTACCGATGAAAGGAGTGTCGTATATCCATGTCGTAGAAGAGCCAATGTTATCGTAGGATGCGCCAGCCGCCATAACAAGGGATCTCAGGAGACTGCATGACCATCTACTGTCGCTGGAGACAAGCCTTCTTGCCTCGAATGATCCAGGATACCCGCTTTCTAGAGTCCATGGGTCGTGTCATGGCAAGGAGTACGTCCACGACTGCCCTATGGACGTGTTCTTCCTGCAATTTGACTACATCTTTGCGATGTTTCTAATAACACGGCTCGATTTGACGTTCATCCGGCTTTATGTGTTGCTTATGAACTTCATCGCCAAGAGGGAGAAAATCAATGGTCTTGTAGTTGTGGACCCGTACTACATGCGTGAGGGCTTCTTGTCAATCGATGAAGCCAACCATAAATATGCGACGGAGTATATCGAAGAGTTCATGGTCAACTGTAAGGACAAGGAAGCGATTCTCGTACCTTACCATCCCGCATAAGTCATTCGCGGATCAATCATTACTTTGCACGCATGGAGGCTAACTTGATCATGTATTGATTTTGCGCAACGGCGATGGTGCCATTCTCCTTGTTCTTTACCGGCTTTGCTCCCACGCTCTGTATTTGGACCCGTCCATGAACATAAAGAACAAAGATTACACACACATCAAGTATGTTCTAGATAGAGCTCTTGTGGGCTTCACCATGCGGGGTGGCAGCATCCAATCCAAGAAGACATATAGGGGCACAGTGTGTTTCGGACATAAGACTAACTTCTGTTGTATCGAGCAACCAGCAACAAGTAATCATGATGGATTCTACGTCATCCATCTAATGTTGGAGTACACAAGGGATTGACAGTCACTTCGCATGACATCTCCATCCAACGCCCATATCTAGAGATGGGATGAAGCCTTAGAAACCATACCAGATCATCAACTACGAAATGAATTCTACCGCATCCAATAGGAAATTTTGTCGATCATCATGAAAGGCGTCATCAAAGAGAATGGGATGTTCTACGACAGCCAAATATTGGGCTGAAGTCTGAACCCACATGGCCATATTATGTCAGGACAGTATGCCTTTCACCAAGGTTCGGTGCATCCTCCCGGATATGGACGAATGGGATGAGTGCACTGCTTAAACGATGACACTGTGTATATTTAGTTGTTACTTTCTCTATAGCCGAAACTTTTAGTTTCTCTGTATGACGTAACTATTTGATGTAAACGCTACCGTACTCTAGTTAGTTAGTTTGGGTACGATGAATTTAGTTAACTATGTTTATGTTGCTTCTATTTGCTAACTCTTTCTCTGCACAGGCCGACGTCGTATGTTATGTTGCATATTGTCGTTGCATTCACTTGATGATATATGCATCTATGACAGGTATATAGATCATCAATGTCAAGGTGGTATGTCGTGTACATACGGACGGTTCCGGGACTGTATGAGGAGTGTATGAGGAGTGGCCGGAGTATCAAGCCCAAGTGTATTGCTTCAAGGGCAGCAGCCAGAAAGGGTTTGATAGCAGAAGCAAGGCAGAAGCTAGTTACTTGAGGTGGATGCTAGTGCGATAGATAAATTAGAACCGATGCCTCAAAAAAGCTACATAATCCTGCTTTTGCTCATCGTGGTCGTCGTTCTCTTGTATGCAATCATACCATAGCTTGGTTACATAGATGATGAAACATGAGTCTGACCATGGGTAGTTGCATGTATTCGAGATTTGTAATAACCTGTATTGCTATATTTCAAGACATGTACGTGTTCTACCATGAGTGACAATGATGATATGAGATGAAAGACCTCCTTGTATTCATTGATGCCAACGGTTATACATTTTGGTATCATATATGTTTCAATGGATAAGCATGTTGTTATTGTATAGAAGCTGTATTTATTTAAATAGAGCGAAAACCCAAAAAAATAGCATAAAACACTAGTAGTAGCGTTGGGCATAAGATTACCAGTAGCATGGCTTTAACAATAACGCTGCCAGCCTACACGACTGTAGATAGTTAGCAGTAGCACTTGTATAAGGAGCGCTACTGATATGTGACTTTACTAGTAGCGCTGGTAGAGAAGCGCGCTATTCGAAAATATTAGTTGTAGCGTCATAGAAGTAGCGCACCTACCAGCGCTACTGGTAGCTAAAAAAACCCGCGCTACTGCTAGTGTTTTTCCTAGTAGTGTATTGCAAAGGCATATGCATCTCTGGATGTAGATGATTGGAAAGAAGTTGTTCATAATGAGGTGGACTCAATTCTTTACAATGGAACTTGCGATCTAACTGAACGTCCATATGGTTGTAAATCCATATGCTATAAGTGGGTGTTAAAAAAGAAACTAAGCCATGACATTATTATTGATAAGTACAAGGAGCGATTTGTAACTAAGGGCTACACTCAAAAAGAGGTGAAGATTACTTTGACACCTATTGATTCGTTGCTAGAATGACCACCATTCGGGTGCTACTTTCCCTCACTGCCTCATGGTCTTATCGACCATCAAATGGACGTAAACACAACATTTATTAATGGATAGTTGGAATAGTAAATATATATGGATCACACTAGTGCAAAAAAGTCTAGCTATGACATGGAAAAAATAGCATTGCTGGCGTGGACACCCGCTGCCACCAATATGGAACTATTGTTAAAAACTACTACTAGCATTGGAGATGACGCAAGCAGTATTTGACATGTTTATGGCATGCCACGTGGCCAACACTAGCTTTAATATACGTCAATAGTGGCATTACATGTTAGTGCAACGCCAGCAATTTCATTTTCAAATTTAAACCAAATATCTACAGCAGCACGATCCAACCAAAATGACAGCATAATAAAAGTTTTAGAACAGTAATTAAACAGTACAATGCAAATACTAGAATTTCAATTCAACAATATATATATTTATTCAAAAAGCATAAAAATAGGCAAATAACATAAGAACACAAGTTCAACTAAACATGAGGTGGTAACAACATGAGGTATGCCATGCATGCATGCCTACTAGCTAGCCAACACGATATTTCAGCGGTGGCATGAGGATCATAGTCTTGAGTAAGTGGACCATCATCATAGCTGCCAAGAGGTCTATAGTAGACCATGATCTCATCATGATCATAGTCACGGTAGAACGTGGCTCTCTCCCCAGCTTTCATCTCGTAAGCAGTTGCAAGAGTTGTCCAACCAGGGCAACCGAAATAGGTGCGGTTTTGCTCGTTGGTGACAAGACAATTGAAGCGTTGGTCCATAAGCATCTTCATGATGGTGCATTCAAATGTGATGGTTGCATCAAGCGAAACTCCAAACTTCTCTATGAAGTCATGCCTTGCCCCGCAAGGGATGACCTGAGCAAAATTGAAAAAGATAACTAGGTAGACAATTTCAGCCACAATCGTACCATATGAAACTCAATCAGAACATGTTGAACTAAATTATATATATAATGTCTTAGTGATGAAGTCTTTCGGAAGATCGATGAAGAACTTCCTATCATTATGGCATCTCAAAGCACCACAATTCTCACATGGGGCATCCATTTACTTCTGTCAATATCGTTGACCAAAGTAAGGATAGATCATTAAACTAAATAACTAACAAATCAAAATAGAACATATACTAGTAATTAAGCAATTCTAAAAACGGTGCACGGCTCAAACATATAATAACATGCATAAAGCTAAATAGTCATTCGTATACGAAATAGCTAGTGCTACATCCATGTAGCAAGCTATTGGATAGAGGGACGAGCCTCGTGGTCGTCCCTAGCGGACCTATGACGATGCTGCAGTGGTTGAACCAACTCCTCCTTCTCCTGTGTCGTGAGCTTATCTCAATCTATGGGATCCTCCTCTGCGATCTTCCTTGATGCATACTCAAGGAGCATCATCTTGTTGGTCTTTAAGAGTTTGAAATCTCTCGCAAGCTCCATCACTAATGGGTCGAACCACTATTGCTCGTCCTGGAGGTTTTCCTTCTCATCGGCCATAGTGCATATCCTTAAGTTCTCCGGTGCGAGAAACTACCTGTACTCACGGCAATCAGGGAAGTTCGTAATCGTTTTTTTGCTTATGATACTCAACCCCCTTTGCATCGTAGGCACGCGCCGCTAACTTTGGAGTGTCCGGGTAGTTAAGCTCGTGGACGACATTCTCCTTCCAGATGGTTGCATAGTATTTAGTCCCCTTCTACCGCACACCATGAAACTTCAGAGTCATCTATACGTACAACACATATACATATATACAATTAAGACAATGTAATTAAACGTACGGTGGAATATTGCAGTACAACTACACTACATTTCTTACACTATAAATACACTACAAACTAAACTAATTAAATATAACAGTACAACTATACTACAAATTTCACTAGAAAATATGCACTACAACTAGAATAAAAGTTTCTACACTAGATGTAACTACAATTATACTAGAAACTATGGGCTACAAATCTCACTAATATCTGAAATTAAAATTACCCTATAAATCTGCACTACACAACTACACGAAAATCTGATGTTGCAATTACCTTAAAAAATTACACTATGTTCTTATACTACACAACTACACTACAATCTTACATTACAACTACACCAAATTCTACACTTCAACAAGAATTAAATCTTATATACGACAAACTCACTACAAATTCTATACTACAATTACAGTACAATTTTACACTAATAAATTCTAGACTACAATTACTCAGCAGCTCCACGGGGCTGGCGGGTCCTTGACGGCGGCGGTGGAGGCGTAAATCACGATGAGGGCACGACAGTGGAGGAGGAGACCATGGCGAGGGGGTGGCGGCGGAGAAGACGATGACGGATAAAACGACGGCGATGGAGGCGTCGGGGTTGGGGGTCCTTAACGGTGGTAGTGGAGGCGCAGAGACGATGATTGCGGTAGTGGAGGAGGAGAGGGAGACGGCGATAGTCTGGAGTCGGAGATGGTGTTAGCGACCGGGGCTTGTTAGCGGCAAGGTCGTGTCGGGGATTGATTTGGGGGTGTTGGAGGGTGGGGAATAGATTCGGGTGTGTATAAGAGTGGTTGGATTTGACGGACGGTGGTGTGTTTGCTAGCGTTCGCCCACGTGACCGATGTCATTTGCTCTGTACTTTTATTTTACTTTATTTATTGGGTATGCATTATTTTGTATTTGTATATATGCTTAGTTTATTATTTGTTAAGTTATGTATTTCAATAATGATTTTCTTATTTTTATTTATTGTGAATATATATATATAATTAAAATAATAGTTTAAGAGAAAATACATATATATGAGAACAACATAGATTTCATTAATTAATTTGGCCTCCTTACATACATTTTAGAAGGATAATAAACAATAAAAATCTATAATTTACTACTACCAGATCTAGACTAAGAACATCATGAGTGTGATGTTGGCCACAAGAAGAAATGTTGTCATCGATCCAGCTTGGAGAAATAGGTCAAACATGCAACCGGCTAAAAGTGCATATCAAAGCATCTTGATTTTTTTATTTGACCTTGCATCACATCACATTGTTCTTGAGTTGTATCTCATCTATTTGTCGTCTTAGGGGTCCAATGGAGTAGTCGAGCCACTCGCTTACGTACTTCTGGACGAGATCAACCGATATCCATGTGAAACAATATTTCCCCCCTATTTTATGTGGATCGCAATATATATACACATATTGATGTGAAAGACACTAGAGGAGTTGAATTGTGCAAAATAGCTGAAAATAGATCAAGATGTATTTTTTGTCATGTACGTACCTTTCCACGGTTGGTGCAGATGTAGAACTCTCGTTCCAAATTCCATTTTGTGTGTGACATATGCTTATCAACAGGCATCAACAGCCGCAAAGCAGCTCATGGACGGTATCTTTGACGCTCGTGGTGTAGCTGTCAGATTGAACGAAAGTCGCGCTATTGCGGCGGAATGATTCGCCAGACAGGGCCGACTACATTGGTCGTGGTGAGCTTATAGCATAGACAACAAGGCCAGACAGGAGCTCGACCAGTGTCATGGTTTTTTCACGGCAGATGTCCTCGTGAGAGAACCTACGTGTGACACCATCACAACTAGGTGATAGCTTGAACGGGGTTGGTCGGAATCGAGAGACGCGAGTATCCCCAGTTTCATCCCCTTGCGGTGGAGGTAAAATCCTACATCCTGCTCGATCGTTATTGATGATGATGATCTCAATTACAAGGGAGCTTTTTCGCTACCTCAATTGTCCAGATCTTGTACTTTGATCTTGTATAAGACCTATCTGTCTGTCCTGACTTAACTTGTCCCTCTTGGGTTGTCATGCCCCTTCCTATATAGGTTGAAGGGGCAAGCTTACATGTAGAGTCCTAGTAGGACTAAAACTAGTGTTTTTTGTATTACAAGTTGAATCCTAGTCCAGGTCTTGTTTTCCTTGTCAAGGAACCTTTATTCTTCTTGGACTTTCTCTGCGGGCCAGCCCTCCAGGCCCCTCCATGAGCCTCCTTCTGTCAGGTTGCACACTGGGTCGTAGGCCTTGTCGTCCAGGTCGACCCGGTAAGCAAGGTGACCCATGAGCCACCAAGTGACGTGTCGGGTCATATCTCCTGGTCGGGTCAAACCGTGGGGAATATTCCCAACAGCCAAGGTGGCGAAGTCCGAAACTTTCAACACACTCCACCGACTTGGGTCCATAACTAAGATGAGCTAATTACTTAGGGAGAAGAATTGGAAGTGAATGTATTTTGAGAAAAAGGGGGCTACCAACACTAGCTTATATAGGCAAAACTTAGTGCTAGCGTTCACAAATAGTGAATGTCAGCACTACATAATATAGTTGTTACTTGGCACCATAATTGCCGCCACCAATATATTCCGATTTGCCAACTCAACAGGGCCCACATTATAGTGGTGTTCCACTTTAAATCCACAACGACACTACCTGTACAAAGATGGCGTACCAATTTGTCAAACGCCATCGCTATTTAAGAAAAATAGGGATGGCGTCGCTTCAAATTGGCGCCCCACCAACATAAGTTATGCCTAGCCATTTCTCTACTAGTGTCAGTCGGATGAGTTTGTAGTAAAGGGTGAAGAGAGAAAGGTGTGAAAGTTGTTAAAATCTTTCTATAGCCTGGAACACGCACCTAAGCAATGGCATGAGAAGTTTGACAGAACTTTGAATTTTCCACACTTTGTAAATAATGATGGTAATAGTTGTGTTTTCTATCCCCATAGTGAGGGCAATGGTGTTATATTGCATTTGTATGTGGATGCATACTGATTTTGGTACCAATACTGATGTGATATAAGGTCAAGTATTTTCTATCAAAGAGTTGTGACTTGAAAGACCTGGGAAAAGTTGGTGTGATTCTAAACATCAAAATGATTAATGATGGGAGTGGGATTAGTTTAACGTAGTATCACTATGTTGAGAAGGTCCTGACGTCGTTCATCTTTATGGATAGAAATCCTTATATAACACCTTATGATGCGAGTATGACACTCATAAAGAACAGGAACAAAACAAGAGATTGGTTAAGATACTCTCAAATTAATGGTTCACTCATTTACTTAGCGAGTGCAAAAAGGTCATATATCTATTTGTTGTGAATAAATTGAGTAGGTTCAAGTCCAACCCGAGTAATGATCATTGACGTGCACTAGAAAGGGTCTTGTTGTGGTAGAAAGATATACTGATGGAACTAGATTTCTGATGTTCATGTGCTCTATGCCATGATACGTCTTCGTTGTATCTACTTTTCCGAACTCTTTTGCCCTTGTTTTGGACTCTAATTTGCATGATTTGAATGGAACTAACCTGGACTACCGCTGTTTTCAGCAGAATTGCCATGGTGTTGTTTTTGCGCAGAAATAGAAGTTCTCGGAATGACCTGAAAATTTACGGATAATTTTTCTGGAATTTATGAAAAATACTGGCGCAAGAATCAGCGGAGGAAGTGGAGCCGTGAGCCCACAAGCCCACCAGGTGCCCCCCTGGCCGCGCGTGGCAGGCTTGTGGAGCCCACGACGCTCCACCGCCTCCAATCTCAGCTCTATTTAGTCCGTCTCGCCCGGAAAAAAATCAAGGAGAATAGTTCATCGCATTTTACGATACGAAGGCGCCGCCACCTCCTGTTCTTCATTTGGAGGGCAGATCTAGAATCCGTTCTGGGTTCCGAAGAGGGGAGATCGTCGGAATCGTCATCATCAACCTTCCTTCATCGCCAATTCCGTGATGCTCTTCACCGTTTGTGAGTAATCTCATCGTATGCTTCCTGGACGGTGATGGGTTGGATGAGATCTATCATGTAATCGAGTTAGTTTTGACGGGGATTGATCCCTAGTATCCACTATGTTCTGAGATTGATGTTGCTACTACTTTGCCATGCTTAATGCTTGTCACTAGGGCCCGAGTGCCATGCTTTCAGATCTGAACCTATTATGTTGTCGCTAATATATGTGTGTTTTAGATCCTATCTTGCAAGTTGTAGTCACCTACTATGTGTTATGACCCGGCAACCCCGGAGTGACAATAGCCGGAACCACTCCCGGAGATGACCATAGTATGAGGAGTTCATGTATTCACCAAGTGTTAATGCGTTGGTCCGGTTCTTTATTAAAAGGAGAACCTTAATATCCCGTAGTTTCCATTAGGACCCCGCTGCCACGGGAGGGATGGACAATAGATGTCATGCAAGTTCTTTTCCCTAAGCATGTATGACTACATACGGAATACATGCCTACATTAGATTGACGAACTGGAGCTAGTTACTTATCTCTCCGTGTTATAACAGTTGCATGATGAATCACATCCGGCATAATCATCCATCACCGATCCAATGCCTACGAGTCTTTTACTACTGGTCCTTGCTACGTTACTTTGCTACTACTGCTGTCACTGCTGCTACTGTTACTGTGTTGCTACTGTTGTTACTCTGCTGCTACTGGTTACTGTTGCTACTGCTGCTATCACCCTACTTTGCTACTGATACTTTGCTCCAGATACTAAATATTTCAGGTGTGGTTGAATTGACAACTCAACTTCTAATACTTGAGAATATTCTTTCACTTCCCCTTGAGTCGAATCAATAAATTTGGGTTGAATACTCTACCCTCGAAAACTGTTATGATCCCCTATACTTGTGGGTTATCAAGACTATTTTCTCGCGCCGTTGCCGGGGAAGCACAGCTATATTCTGTGAGTCACTTGGGATTTACGTCTGCTGGTCACTATGAGGAATCCGATAGATCCAAGTACTAAAGTCTTGCCCTGAACTACGAGGACAGGTAAGGAACTGCCATCTAGTTCTGCACTTGATTCACCGTCAGTTATGAGTAAGTTTGCGACATCACCTCCTGCTAGAAATCTTGATATGCCGCATGTGCTTGATGATGCTACTTCTGCTGCCCATGATGCTTATGATGATGCTATGCTTGATACTGCTTTTCCTAATGATGATATGCTTGATATTAGTTTGCCTGATGATGCTATGCTTGATACTACTTTGCCACTTGGTGCATTCCTTGATGCACAAATTGCTAGAGTTGCTGCTAGATGTGATGATACTTCTGAAACTGCTGATACTATTGAAGTAGAACCTGCTATTTTGCCTGCTAGAACTAGCTCTCCTAGAAATGAATTGCCTGATATGCCTGAGTGTTATGTTCTGGAGGGAGAGATAGCTGAGGATTTTCTTGCGTGTAAGGATAGCTATGATGTTGAGAAATTATTGCGCAAGTGGAAAGAAAAATCTCTGAACGCTAGGATGAAATACGACACGAAGTTTGCCACTTCGCCTATCTTTGTGACCGATAAGGATTATGAATTCTCTGTCGGCCCTGAGTTAATCACTCTAGTTGAATCTGATCCTTTTCACGGTTATGAGTCTGAAACGGTTGTAGCCCATATTAACAAACTGCATGATATAGCCACCCTATTCACTAGTGAGGAAAAGATCCGCCACTACTATATCCTCAAGCTATTTCCTTTCTCGCTAAAGGATGATGCTAAGACCTGGTTCACTTCTCTTTCTCCTGGTTGTGTGCATAGCCCCCAGGATATGGTCTACTACTTCTCTGAAAAATATTTCCCTGTCCATAAGAAGCAAGCTGCCTTGGAGGAAATATACAACTTTTCTCAAGCTAAAGAAGAGAGTCTCTCACAAGCTTGGGGAGGCTTATCCAGCTACTGAATGCTTTGCCTGATCACCATCTTGAGAAGAATAAAATACTTGATATCTTCTATAATGGACTTACCGATGCTTCCAAAGACCACCTAGATAGTTATGTTGGTTGTGTTTTTAGGGAACAAACTGTAGAACAAGCTGAGATTCTATTGAATAACATCTTGTGCAATGAGAATTCTTGGACTATTCCCGAACCACCTCCTAAGCCAACTCCGAAGAAAAGAGGTATTCTATTCCTCAGTCCTGAAGATATGCAAGAAGCTAAGAAATCTATGCGAGAGAAAGGCATTAAATCTGAAGATGTCAAAAATCTACCACCTATCGAAGAGATCCATGGTATTGATAACCTGATACAGGTAGTAGAAGTAAATTCTCTGCGTAGGTTTGATGAGAGTGATATTCCTTTTGATAAACCTGCTAGTTTATGCCTGGATGAATTTGATAACTTTGTTGCCAAACAACAGAGTTTCAATGATTATGTTAGCAGACAATTGGAACAGAATGCTCGTATGCTTAGTCATTTAAGTGCTTGTGTGGACAGAAATGTCAATGATCTTAAACTTCTGAGTAAATATGCCTCTATGGTTACTACTCAGGTAGAACAAGTACTTAAAGCTCAGAATGACTTGCTCAATGAGTTGAATGACAATTCTGTCAGAGTCGTCACTAGAGGCGGTAGAATGACCCAGGAACCTTTGTATCCTGAGGGTCATCCAAAGAGAATTGAACAAGATTCTCAAGGAGTTAGCACTGATGCACCTAGTCATCCTAGAAAGAAGAAGAAAGATGATAGGAACTTGCACGCTAGCAACCCTGTTGCTGCTACACCTGAGAGTCCAAATGATGTCTCTGTCTCTGATGCCGAAACACAATCTGGTGATGAACATGAGCCTAATGATAATATCAATAGTGATGTTCATGAAGATGCTCAACCTAGCAATGATAAGGATGTGGAGATTGAACCTAGTGTTGATCTTGATAACCCACAGCCTAAGAACAAGAGATGCGATAAGAATGACTTTGCTGCTAGGAAGCATGGTAAAGAAAGGGAAGCATGGGTTCCAAAACCCATGCCCTTTCCTCCCAAACCATCCAAGAAAAAGGATAATGAGGATTTTGAGCGATTCGTTGAAATTATTAGACCTGTCTTTCTGCAAATGCGTTTGAGAGATATGCTCAAAATGTCTGTGTATGCTAAGTACATGAAAGATATTGTGACTAATAAAAGGAGGATACCTGAGGTTGAGATTTCCACCATGCTCGCTAATTATACCTTCAAGGGTGGAACTCCAAAGAAACTACGTGATCCCGGTGTGCCCACTATACCTTGCTCCATTAAACGCAACTACGTTAGAACTGCGTTATGCGACCTTGGAGCCGGTGTTAGTGTTATGCCTCTCTCTCTTTATCGTAGACTTGAACTGGATAAGTTGACACCCACTGAAATCTCTCTGCAAATGGCCGACAAATCAACTTCTTTCCCTATCGGCATTTGCGAGGATGTGCCTGTTGTGGTTGACAACGTCACTATCTTAACAAACTTTGTTATTTTGGATATTCCTGAGGACAATGCCATGGCGGTCATCCTCGGAAGACCCTTTCTAAACACTGCAGGGCTGTTATAGATTGCAACAAAAAGGCAACGTCACTTTCCATGTCAATGGTAATGAGCATACGGTGCACTTTCCGAAGAAACAATATCGAGTACACTGCATCAATGCTATCGAAAAAACTTCATCGATTCTTATTGGGAGCTTTGAATGCCCTATTCCTCCTGTTAAGATGAAGTATGATTTGCTTGTTGGGGAGATACACATCCCCATTAAGGTGACCTAATGACTATTCGAAAATTCTCCGTTCTCTTTTGCGATTCGAAAAGGTTTGCCGAGGAGACTTGATCAACCTCATTGACGGATTTCTTTGGATGACCATGAGATGGATGAATCGAGAAGTCACAAACCTGTGTCCCAAGTTTTCACTTTCGGTTGCTTAGAAGAAAAATGATAGATTCAGTTTAGTTTTCCCTGTTTTCTGTTTTAGCGTCCCGTGGAAAAGTACCCCGAAAATAAAAGTTCTCCGAACATCCTGAAAATCAAGTATGATTTTTTCTGATATTTTCGAAAAATACTGGGACGAAGAGCTAGTCTTGGGGCTGCACTAGTGGGCCACAAGCCCTGGAGGCGCGGGCACCCCCCTGGCCGTGCCTACCTGGCTTGTGGGGCCCACGTGCACCCCCTCCACTCATTCTAGCTCCCATCTACTCCTCCTACCTCCAGAAAAAACCGTTTCGCAGCTCAAACCCGTGTTCTTGCTCCTCTTGCTGGGATTTTCGATCTCCTTGCTCAAAGCACCATTCTCCGAACTGTTTTTGGGAAATTACTCATTGGTAAGTGACTCCACCATTGGTCCAATTAGTTCTTGCTCTAGTGCCTTATACTTCGTGTATTTTTGCTACCTTGGTGACCTTGTTCTTGAGCTTTGCGTGCTAATTTTAACTCGTCCCAAGTAGTTTTGATGCGTAATATGGCCTCTAGGCACTTGAGGGAGTAGTTGTCATGAGTTTTGTTGAGCCTTGTTCACTTTTCCTTAGAATCACTAAAAATTTCAGAAATTTTCAGAGATAGAAAAGGGAAAAGATGAGGAGGTTCTTAAGAGGCTCTTCAAGCCGTGACCCCAAGGATGATGGAAGTGAGAAGAAGCCCAAGTATTAGGTCCCTCGAGTCGTAGAAGTTCGAGCGTGCGAGTGGCCAAGCGATGTGTTCTTACGCGCCGCCGGACTTTATGAGGACTTTTATCACTTGGTGGAGAACGCAGGCCTTACCGCCTTCGTTGAAGATAAGTGTCCGCAATACCTCCTCCTCACTAATATCTTCGTACAAAGCTTTAACTTCTATCCGAGGAAGAATCCTCCTATGGTTGAGTTCAAACTTTATGATATCCCCCAGCGCTTGTCACTCCAGAATTTTTGCAATGTTTGCAAATTACCTTACGTTGGGGATATTCATGAACCTCGTCCACGGGACTTGGAGGATTTCATCGATACAATTGTTGTAGGAGAGGAGAGAGCAGTGTCTTGCGCTAGAGCTGCTAGCATTCATTTTCCCGTGCTTCGGTACTTCTCATTATTTGTGGGAAAATGTTTGATTGGCCGTGGGAAAGCTGGGTCACTTAGTTCCCCAGATCTTGCGGTCTTGCGCGAAGCCCTTTATAATGATAAAACTTAAGCTTGGGCACTATGGTAGCTCAACGGTTGAACTTGAACCGTTCTAAAGGCGTTGTCTATGGAGGTATCTATGCTACCCGTCTTGCCAGACACTTTGAGATACCTATTACACTGGACGAGGAAGAAGAGATTCTTCTTCCCGAGAGATATCTAGATTATGATAGCATGGTTCGCCATGACTTTCTTGAAAGAGATATAAATAGAAGGATGATTTATAACCTGGTATTTAGTCAGGGTACTCGTGAGACTATTACTTTGCCTGCTCCTTCTTTGTTCAATCTTCATGCAGGCAGGTATATTATTATGCCCTCGGACATCTACGCATATTGGGGCTTAGCCCAACCACAGGTGCCCGTGCCCGAGCCACCAGTCGAGTACCAAACGCCAGTTTATCACTGGGAGCCAAAGGAGCTCACACAACAGTGGCATCCTCAGTCCACTCCGGAGTACCCCGGAGATGGTTATTTCCCTCCTTGGGAGTAGGCCAACTTATGCCAAAATCCTAAGCTTGGGGGAGTACGTGTTTCTCACCGACTTTACATTCTTGCTTATGCTTTCACTTTGTTCGTCGGTGTTCACACTTTGCCAATGTATCATCCATGCTAGTTTATTTTATTTTTCTCGTTTTCTTTTCGTGTGTCTGTCTAGTTTGAGAAAACCCAAAAAGATTTTCTTTTTCTTCTTTTGCTTGTTGGGAGCTTTCCCGTGTAGATAGTTTTCTTTTTCTTTGGGTCAAGGTAGAAGACCATGGTTACAATGTTTAGTGGCTCTCGCATGCATATATGTTTATCTATCAAAGAGCCATATTACTTTGTCTTCTCCTTTGTGTTTTCCTGCAGATTCCATCTTTAGTCCAATGCACGAGCACGCTTATTATTGTTCACATCATTCGGTCGTGCAAGTGAAAGGCAATAATGACGATATATGATGAAGTGACTGAGCCTGGAAAAGCTGGTATGGACTCAATCTATTTTGTTTTTGTAAATATGACTAGCTCACTGTTCCTAGTTCAGCTTTGTTGTGAGAGAAACATGTTTGCAATGAAAACTTAGAGATCATAGTTGCTAATGTCATGCTTAATTAGCCAGGAGCTTATAATGGTTTGCCTTGGATGCCAACATGAATGTTGAGATGACTATGGTGAGTATGATAGGATGGTATCCTCCTTTGAATGATTCAAGTGGCTTGACTTGGCGCATGTTCACGCATGTAGTTGAAACAAAATCAACATAGCCTCTATGATATTCATGTTCATGGTGATTTATGTCCTACTCATGCTTGCACTCAATGTTAGTTAATCTCAATGCATTTTGATGACTGTTGTCGCTCTCTAGTTGGTCGCTTCCCAGTCTTTTGCTAGCCTTCACTTGTACTAAGCGGGAATACTGCTTGTGCTTCCACTTCCATAAACCCAAAGTTGTGCCATATGAGTCCACCATACCTACCTATGTGCGGTATCTACCTGCCGTTCCAAGTAAATTTGCATGTGCCACTCTCTAAATCTTCAAGAAATAATCTGTTTTGCATGCCCGAACCGCTCATGTGGTGACAAGGGGCTATTAGTATCTTCCATGCCAGGAGTGTTATCCTCGATATGTGTTTATTCACTATCATTCATGAGAAAGGGGCCGGTAATTGGAATTCCCAGTTCCATGCTCAAATCAAAAAGTTAATTGCAAACAAAACTCCCCTAGGATTGATGTTGGTATGGACGGCACCCGAGTATTTGGCTAGTCGTGGAGTGTGATTGATTGGTGGTGGGGGAATCAAAACTTTACTTTTCTGTTTGGGAACCGCCTATAGCATGTATTGCGTGGAAGGTAGTGAGAACTCTTAGTCATTGCGTTGACAATGAAAGCATGCCACCCAAAATTATTATCTCTGTTTTCAAAGCTTGAGCTCTAGCACCTGTGCAAATCAATGCTTCCCTCTGCGAACGGCCTGTCTGTTCATGTTCCTGTTGAGTCATTCTCCTCTTATAAAAGCACCAATTAGTGAGCACCTCTGTCATTTTTATGCTTTGCTTTTAACTGTGTTGAGTATGACTATGACTGAATCTTCTTTGCCATGAATTACAATGTCTAGTCAGCCCTTAGTCTTTGAAGGTGCTCTGCATTTATGTTTTGCGGTCTCAGAAAGAGCTAGCAAGATACCATCTGTTCGTACTGCTTCATGTTGTTTTGGTTGAAGTGTTGATGTTTGAGACTTTTTATTACTTGCTCGCTAGTTGATTATGCCATTGATATGAGTTTACCGTGAGACCTAGATGTCATTGGCTTATGTGGTTAGCTTGTGATCTTGCTGAAATTCTGGTTATGAGTTAGACATAGTTGCAACAACAAGATCAAACAGAGTTCGTAAAAGTTTTTCTTTTGTCTCTTTCAGTTTGTCAACTTAATTTCTTGAGGACAAGCAAGGCTTTAAGCTTGGGGGAGTTGATACGTCTCCGTTGTATCTACTTTTCCAAACTCTTTTGCCCTTGTTTTGGACTCTAATTTGCATGATTTGAATGAACTAACCCGGACTAACGCTGTTTTCAGCAGAATTGCCATGGTGTTGTTTTTGCGCAGAAATAAAAGTTCTCAGAATGACCTGAAAATTTATGGAGAATTTATGAAAAATACTAGCGCAAGAATCAGCGGAGGAAGTGGAGCCATGAGCCCACAAGCCCACCAAGCGCGGCCCCCCTGGTCGCGCCTGGCAGGCTTGTGGAGCCCACAACGCTCCACCGCCTCCAATCTCAGCTCTATTTAGTCCGTCTCACCCGGAAAAAAAATCAAGGAGAATAGTTCATCGTGTTTTACGATACGGAGGCGCCGCCACCTCCTGTTGTTCATTTGGAGGGCAGATCTGGAGTCCGTTCTGGGCTCCGGAGAGGGGAGATCGTCGCCATCATCATCATCAACCTTCCTTCATCGCCAATTCCATGATGCTCTTAACCTTTCGTGAGTAATCTCATCGTAGGCTTGCTGGACGGTGATGGGATGGATGAGATCTATCATGTAATCGAGTTAGTTTTGACGGGGATTGATCCCTAGTATCCACTATGTTCTGAGATTGATGTTGCTACTACTTTTCCATGCTTAATGCTTGTCACTAGGGCCCGAGTGCCATGATTTCAGATCTGAACCCATTATGCTGTCGCCAATATATGTGTGTTTTAGATCCTATCTTGTAAGTTGTAGTCACCTACTACGTGTTATGACCCGGCAACCCCGGAGTGACAATAGCCGGAACCACTCCCGGAGATGACCATAGTATGAGGAGTTCATGTATTCACCAAGTGTTAATGCGTTGGTCCGGTTCTTTATTAAAAGGAGAACCTTAATATCCCGTAGTTTCCATTAGGACCCCGCTGCCACGGGAGGGATGGACAATAGATGTCATGCAAGTTCTTTTCCCTAAGCATGTATGACTACATACGGAATACATGCCTACATTAGATTGACGAACTGGAGCTAGTTACTGATCTCTCTGTGTTATAATTGTTGCATGCTGAATCACATCCGCCATAATCATCCATCACCGATCCAATGCCTACGAGTCTTTTACTACTGGTCCTTGCTACGTTACTTTGCTGCTACTGCTGTCACTGCTGCTACTGTTACTCTGTTGCTACTGGTGTTACTCTCCTGCTACTGGTTACTGTTGCTACTGCTGCTATCACCCTACTTTGCTACTGATACTTTGTTGCAGATACTAAATCTTTCAGGTGTGGTTGAATTGACAACTCAACTTCTAATACTTGAGAATATTCTTTCACTTCCCCTTGAGTCGAATCAATAAATTTGGGTTGAATACTCTACCCTCGAAAACTGTTGCGATCGCCTATACATGTGGGTTATCATGCCACAAGTGGGTATGTATTTACTTATGGCGGTGGCGTTGTGTTATCGAGGTCTTGTAAACAGATCATATTGATGAGGTCAACTATGAAAGCAGAACTTACTCATTTAGACACAACCACTGCTGAGGCGGAATGGATGTGTTTGCTCTTGATGGACTTGCTTGTGGTTGAAAAACATGTATCAACGATTCTTATGAATTTTGACAACCAAGCAAGTATTGCTAAACTGAATGATTCTAAGGATAATTTGAAGTCATGAAGACATGTGAAAAGACGTTTGAAATCTGTCGGGAAGTTGAGAAACTCTAGAGTAATAATTGTTGCATATATTCAAATAGACAAAAACATAGCATATCCATTTATAAGGAGACTATCATAAAATATGATAGATAATCCATCAAGAGAGATGGTAATGAGACTCATAGATGTTACACCATAGACTATAGTGTCAATCCAACCTTTGTGATCGAAGATCCCGTGATTAGGACCTAGGAAGAACACGCTATTGGTTAACATCGATAGTAACATGTAACCGCTCTATGTGAAGATGTAAAACACAGAGTTGAAGGCAGGTTGGCAACTTATCTTAATATGGTACTATCGGCTATGATTAGAAAAGACGTTATCCTACGGAGGAATTTTGAAAGAACGTGCCTATATGAGCGCCGGTTGTGGAACTGGCAGTCTATGAGACTTGAGTGATCTCTAGTAAGCTCACGAAGAGAATAGGGAATACAACATATATCCTACAAACCTCGGGGTAGCCTAGTGGTATGGAAGTACTAGTCAAGACTTCTGAGTGAAATGACTTAACAGAAAACATGCAACTGAAGGCATAGCCCATTGTCAAGTTCTGGATGGATGTAGCTTAAAATTTTAGGCCGAAGTTCAAATTAACAGTCTCTGCGGAAACCCCGGTACATTAAACGAGTAGTAAGAAAAGGCAAATCGCTAAATGGGTAATGGGTATTGGCTAATTGAGATATGGTGTGGGATTTTTGGAATTAATGGGCTAGGACCATGTGTAAATTCTGAATTCTCAAATCGCAAGGCACGACCCATGTATAAATGGCAAGTGGTGGTGCTAAAGTTTAATCTCATACTACGAGTGGAGAAAGTATTTTGACCTCTTTATATAGTGAGTTCTGTCCATCATACAAGGAGATGTGTTGAGGAGAGAAATAGAAAACCACACATGCGTGTTTGCTCGTCTGTTTGGGCTCGAGAACGGGATCAGGGCAGCCCATATGCGTGACATGCGCGTGATTGGTACACTGAAATCCGGTCTGTGACAACTTAATTTTGTTATTTTACTTTTTGATGTCTTGGCAGACAAGTTAATTGTTTCTTGGTCGGTAAATACACGACTTGAAAATCAAGTCGGTTTAAGATTGTGATTGCCACGCGATACCACTTTTGGTACTCCTATCATATACTTCTTACCGGCCCCGGTCAAAGAGACACCGAAATATCTAGAGTTTTGCCTCACCTTGCAACTTGTGTCGCCATCGTTGCCTATTTCCCTGAACACCGGCTTGCATCGGCATGCGTGATAGCACGTCCTCGGAATTGTTTTCCCTTACAATCCTGCACCAGAAGAGAATGAATTAGGTTTATGAAAAGCGCTCTACACAATTGCTCAATTTCATCATCACGGGTCGTTCTCCGTTCAAAGTTAGGTGGCACTACTCATCGGCATGTCCAATGGCGTCAGAAATAGATCATCGCCAACATCGTCATCAACAACTTCGCCCCCAACGGCTAAAGAACAATGCATCCATTGTGATCTGTTCATGTCTCCATTGTAGTTGTTGTTACATGTGCGATGTTGTTGGGCATGTTTTCTTGTCCATTTAGTATGCTAGAATGTTATTGCATGCTACTTTTTGTTCTGGTTATGAATTATTTAGGGATGTAAATTATAATCCTGAATCCTACACATGTCTACAAATAGTTCATCTCCACTATCTCAATTCTCTTAATTTGTAAACATGTCACCTCACCACACATGCCACCTCATCATTTCACTAATTATTTTTTCTTAACATGCATGGAAAGTTGTATGTTCTTTCAACATGCACACATCCTAACTCATCACACATGTCACCTCATCGTTCACACTAATTATATCTCCTTTAACATGCACGGAAAATGATACTTACTAGAAGGATTAAGCGTGCATTATTGCGCGGTTGGTATTTTTATGTTTTTAAGAATAAATTAGTCTCTTTGTTTAAAATATAGGTGTTTTAGATTTTAAAAAGTCAAAGCTCTTCAAGTTTGACCAAATTTGTAGAGAACTATATTAATATCGATAATATCAAGTTGCGATCATTAAATTTATCTTGAAATGAATTTTCATATTTTATTTATTAGTATTCTGGATGCTGATATTTTTTACTCCAAACTTAGTCAAAGTTAAATAAACTTGGCTTTTCAAGAAAAAAATACACCTTATATCTTAAAACCGAAGAAGGATTGGATTTAGCTAGTGTGCGAGATGGTGAAGTATTTTTTTTATTTTTTTTATAATGAGGTGTTTTGATGGGTCCTCCGTGGCGTGATTCTGTGTTATGTGCTAATCAATAGATATTTATGTCAGAAAAATTTTTGGGTGCACGTGATTGATAAATTTTTATAAATCGGTTCCTCTCGATTGATTTTAAAAATCATTCATCCTGTTGAAATCATGAACCAAATTGCAAATTGAATACCTCAATCGGATGACAAAGCTTTAAAATTAAGGAGCACAGTGAATTAGAAGAATTGAATGAAAGAGCTTATTGAAAAATTGTTGATCCGGTTAAAATTGAATTACCAAATTTCAATTGAAGACCTCAATTGATTATTAGGCCTCCAATCCTAGAGAATTTAGTGTTATAGAGGATTTTCTATATATGTTTACAATTATATAATCATCAAATACAGTATATTATTTCTATTTCATTTTGTATTCAAATTTCTTCAAGAAATATTGCAAACAATCTCCGCAACAATGTGCGGGGTACCTAATATTCCAACACACACAGCTGGAGGCCGATCCCAGTGCTAAGCCATTTTCCTACTCCAATCCACATTCGTGGTTTACGATAATAGACTGGAATTCCACGTTACCGAATTGGATTTATTTTTCTTCATGCCGAAATTATATCCTCCTGTCTAACATGGAGCATTTCCCTTACCAAGCAACGGCACACAGCTTCATCATGTGCAAGGAGCATGTGTACTAGTGACTGTGTTATGAAATTTAACAAGAAAAACACTTTCGTTGGCACAAGTAGTCTCTGAAGATGTACTTCGCATTTGGCACGTCCCAACTACAAACAGCTACTGTAACCATCAGTAAGAAGATAGCCAGAGGACAAGTGATAGAATATACAGCAAAAACTTCTACTTTCTGTCTTGGTCAGACTACGGATGACACATTTGATCAGTCAAAATTCCTCTGATCAGAACTGCAAAATACCCCGCGATTCACCCACCAACAGAATGCCCATGGAAGAAGCATATACATCTTGAATCCTTGATGCATCCCCATTACCCCTCAATTGCCATGAGCCTTCTCCTCTTGAACTTCTCCTTGAAGCACGCCTGCCTCAGCACCATCGTCGCCTCATCCAGCTCAATGTGCCCAGGACTCTCCTCGATCAGCTTCTTCTTCCGCTGCAGCATCTCCACTTCAATCATAGGCTTCCCTAGCTCCTGCAGCAAATGATCAATTGCTGGCTGCTCACCGGTTTCGCAAATTCAAATTCTGGAATAAAAAAAAGGCCTAGGCACCACTTGCGAAGAAACAGGCTAGAATCAATTTTCAAAAATCACGAGATTGAAATTTCAGACGAACAGGAAGGATACGCAAATTAGCAAGAACACCTGAGCATTCTTGATGAGAGTCTCCAGACTCTTCACCTTTCGGTGCGGCCACCGCGGGATCCCGATCTCCCGGCACCGCTTCTTCAGGATCGTGAGCCCAACATTGAGCTCCTCCGCCGCCCGCTTGATCGGCATGCAAAAGTACTGAGACACCAGCTCGAACGTCAGCACAAATGGCTTCTCCTCTGACCTATTGTGCTTCTTCTCCCCCGCGTCGCGGCCCAGCTCGCCCTTCAGCTCCTTCTCCCCGCCGTGATAGTTTCTTTCCAAGGCTGCCAAGAAGCTCCTGATATAAACTTCCAAGCGGGCGTCGCCAAGCTCGTGCTCGTCTACATTGACAGAAGAAAGAATGTGATACCAACGAACTTTCTACGCGCGATGGTGATGCTCTGTTGGAAGAATTTTTGTGCAGAGATGATGCTTTGTGCGAAGATTTTTTTAGTACCTTGTAAGAGACAGCTCTGAGTGGTAGCAGTAGTAGTACTAGTACCACAGAGATGCTGAGTGGGGTAGAAGAGTGCGTCCTCTAGTAGGTACTCGAAACTCCATTGTTGCAGCAGGTACATGCAAAAGATAGCATGATTCCTGGATCAAAAGCTTCAAGAAAACTGTCTTCCTAGTGCACAAAAGTAGTAGTTCATCGAAGCTCCAAAAAAGAAGAGAAAAAAAGTTCATCTCGCAACCAAGAAAACCACTATCCGTTGTTGGAGCTTATGCCAAGTAATGCAGCGACACAACAGACTACAACAAACAAGATTAAGCGTTGCACAGCCGCGGGGGAGGGGCTGAATACCTACCTGAAATCCAGAAAGCAGTGATGCTCTTCATGAAGCATCAAGTTTTGGAGGTAGCAGCCGTCCCGTTCTCCATAGGACTTGAAGTTTTTCATTGGTCTGGACGTGGATTGGAAATGGCAGCCGCAACTGGAGATGGCCTACTGATGATGCTTATGGATTTTAAAGGGGGACATTCATGAGGTACAAATGCACGGCTTGGTAACTGCAAATTTAATTGCTGGGAAGTGTGCAAACATGCTATGGGATGAAGGAAAGTGGCCAATGATGCTTTTACTTTAGCACCGGTAAATCTTGCATGCAGAGTGCGTACAGATTGATGTGGCCGGTACTCCAACTGGTCACCGTTCACATTTTTCACGTCTTGTGGCTTGGGAATTGTTATTATTGGCAGAATCTCGGTTGTTCGACGCGTATCGATTCTTCTATTCTCATCTCATCCATATATACCCTCTTTATTCTTTTTGGTTAGAAATTTTACTATGAACTACATACAGAGTAAAATGAGTAAATATACATTTTATTTTATGTTTATATACATTTATATGTAGTCCGTAGTAAAAATTTTATAAGACTTATATTTAAAAACGGATGAAGTATTTCAAACAATCGGACATTTGCACACAATATTTTTTGTTTTTCATATAAAAGTGTTTGTACGGTTGTGCTAGCGCATAGTACAATATTCGTAATAATGCACCAATATCACCATTCCTAAAATGGAGTTCGTTTCTTCCATTGCTCGGTCTAAGAGTATCTACAACAACGATTGGCAACACCCGCGGGCGCGTCCGTTAGCAGTGCGCCAGCCGTTGTCATTTTACCCTCCATACAACCATGAACCTCAAATGCCCTACCCTTTTCTCATACAAACACATGCAAGTACCCAGATCATATTACGGGCATACAACATAGCATTTGGATTATTAGACATCCATAAAGTTCATCTAAACGGGTCGACAGAGTTCAAATTCAACATAAATACGACGTAAAAACAACTAAAAATATGACTTAGCAGTGTGGGGTGGTCGTAATTCACCACTTCCTGCCTCGACCATTGCCCTTGCGGTTAGCGGCACGACCGTCCATCTCCCGCATGTAGGCGTCCGCAGCGGGAGGATCGTCATCGTTATTGTTCGTGGTGGTGCCGCTCTCCTCCGACGAGGAGATGTAACCGAAGAGGCGACGAAGGAGGCATTGCTGCTCCTTCGCGTGTCGGGCCGCCTTCACCCTGGCGGAGTCCTTCTCCCTCGCAAGAGGATGGCTCGATAATTTTGTATTATCTACAAGCAATTCTTATTTTAGTTTCATCGAATTCGTACCGCTTCTAGGTTATTTCTAGCGCCAATCCTTCAAAAGAGAAGGAAAATTACATTTTCATTGTTTGGCATGAAATATCATATGGAAGTTTACCAAGGAGCATTATTTGGCACGGGATGTCATAGGGGTCGCGTTGAAATCGATGGCCATGGGTGCTGGCGTGGGAGGAGGGACCACGCTCACCTCCGACGAACCGTAGCCCGTAGAGATGGACAAACGGGAGGCTTGTAGGTGGTGGGGGTGGAAGTCCTGCGCCTGCGACGTGGTCGACATGCGCGGCGAGTCCGAAAGTCAGGGACGAAGGGGCGACGAGCCGAAGTTGGCCGCGATCACTGTGGCAGCGATGAGCCCGTGTTGGTCTTGGTTTAACCCTAGCATCAGCAGGGTGTGCCTCATGGCCTCGCGGATGAGGAGGCTAGTCATCATGGCGTCGAGCTCTTGCTTTGCGGTGGCGGAGAGGGTGGCCATGACCGCGACGAAGATCATGGCTTCATTTGCGCATCGGTGGCCCTTTCCCTGGAGACTCAACGGCGCGCTCCTCGTCCCTTAGCTCCTTCTTACTTGGTTTTGAAGGTGCTTTGTGGGCGTCCTGAGTCTTGCCTCCTTTGCTGGCGATGGGGCCGCCGGTGGCAAGGGAGGCAAGGCCGACCACGACGTCGAGGGTCGGTGCATCGTCGTCCATGGCATGCGCGCAAGTGGGCGGGAGGTTTTTGGAAAAGTGGGGGGAAATGGTGGCGAAATAATGGCGTCGTCTCACCCAGGGCCGCGCCGGCAAAATCGAGGGTCCTGTGCGAAACCAAAAAATGGGGCGCTATCTCATAAAAGATAAAAGATCTAGAATATATCCGGATGTGTGTGCATATTATCTAAATTCAATGGGAAATTATAATGTATATATCATAGAAAAGTTATAATATCTTACATAACAATTGGACAAATAAAAGAATACATGTCCCGTTGTTACTTATTTGAACATCCTCGTTCTTTTAGTATTCTTTGAAATGAAATCTTCAATGATATCCTGGTAATTAATCTTCTCCAACGCTTCATTCTCAAGTGTTATGGTGGCCAAATCATCGAGTTTTTGTTGTGTCATAGTACTACGCATATACGACTTCAATATCTTTAATTTAGAAAAAACAAATCTATCGATGCAACTATCACTGGAATAAGTAAATATGTACTTAGATCCTATCTCTACCCTAAATATATACTTAGTAAATATATCACTGGCGAAATAAGTAATGATCATATCTCTCGGCTGATTGATCTAAATATATAATGAGTAATGATCATAGACTGGAGGGTTTCGTGCGATCCTATCGGTTGCTGCAATTTTCCTTGTAGCCACTAGCCGCCCAGGATCCCCACTCTATCTGTAGGCGGACAAAAGATAAACGCGCGTTTATTTGATAGCTGTATATGTTGAGTTTTGTGTCCGTAATGATTTAGAGGGTGCTTGGATCCAAAGAACTTATTTTAGTGTGACTAAAAATAATCTCTTTAAGAGGCTAAAGTTTCAAACACCCCTGACTAAAGAGGGGTTAAAACTAGTCTTGAGACTAATTGTTTTTAGTCAGGGATACCCCTATTAAAATGTGGATTAGTAATCTCTTTTCTCATTTAACTCCTATTCTTTAACACAGACGAGTTCTGAATTGAAGGGTTTGGAGGATAATAAATACTCATTAACTTGATTTTAGACTCTTTAATATTTAATCCAAGCTAGCAAGTTTTAGTCCCACTACTTTTAATCATGGGACTAAAATGTATCGAAGCGCCATCTCAAATGGACAGACGCGAATGAAATGAATCACTCGATTAGAGTTGCTCTGAAGATTGAACGGGGTAGTCAGTAGTCCGCCCCCCTTCCTTATGATATGATGATGCACGGGTCTATTCGGGGTCAGTTCGATCCTTGCCCCGTTAGATGGGTTTGGCAGCCAAACAAACACGAATAGCGAAGCACTACAAGTACAGTGACATGACGGATAGGGTGCCTGTGCCCGTCAAAGCCCCTTCACTGCCACTCTGCCAGTGCAATAATTGCCACGTCGTTGATACGGCCTATTGGCTGTTCCGGTAAACAAGAGCCATGCTCAGGAGCATGCAACGTGGAACGCGGCCTCTTAGCAAAAAAAAAAAGGAAAAGCCGAACGCAGCTGCTATGTTGGCTTTCTGATGCTTTTCGCGAGGCCGAAAGGTCAAGTATCTTGTTCGTCACCGGTACCGTGCGAAATCTACGGGATCTAGCAGGAGATCTCCAGTGCTGGCTCCCGAGTGGACTATTCATGATGCATGCGCGTCTCGTATACTAGGCAAAATCGCAAAATCGAAGCCCAGGGCAAGAGCAGTTGCTGCTGCAGCCGCCAAGGTTTTGTGTCTGCTGTCTCATGTACTATATATTAAATAACAGGACACAAGAGTACTCACTCCGTCACGGTTTAGAAGGCACGCTTGAAAAATCTCTCCGACCAAGGTAGTCATCGATTGGTTGTGAGATGTAGCAGGTGTGACTGCACTCTAACCCCTCCAACTGCGGTCAGGGGAGAAAAAGATGGAGACTGGCGACTCTGACGACCCTCGCGATCCGGGCGATCCGGGCGAGTCAGGCACAGCCGTAGAGGATGGAGACGGGCGGATCGGTGTACAGTCCGGGCTGGGGATTCCTGTGACGGGATCATCGGCGACGGAGTACAAGCAGAATCTGATCTCGCCGGAGGGGGAAGACAATAAGCGGATAAGATGGAAATCTACTTTTTTAGAGATTGGCAGATCGGATCTGAAGGAAGGTATGATAGTCTTCAATCCAAAATCAAGATGGCTGACACTCAGAGACGCGGAGGATGACATTCTCGCCGGCCGGTATCTCCAAGAGGGAGATCTGATCAGCGTAGGTACGCATTTCTTCGTAGACATTTATTCTGTCACTTGCGGTTCACATATATTGCAGGTTAACTCGATTCATCAAGAAGAACGGCATCCAATTGAGGTGTCCTCCGACGAAGACGACTGAGACAAGACGAGATTAAAACCAAATCATCCTCAAGTTGGGGGACGATTTTGGGTTCTAGTAGGAGAGGACGAGGACGAAGTGGCAGAACAGCCATCACCACACGAGGTATTTCATACATTTGATTTGCAGCAGCAATGGCTGCCAGATGAAGGTATTAAACTTTCTGCTAAGCCTGCTAAGAAGAGAGTAGGGGACGTTCATCAAAAGCAGAAAAGGTTGATTAAACCTTGGATAGGTCCACTGCCCAAGGTATCCCTGGAACCATTGCGGGTTTCAGATCTTATTTCCTCTGATTCCTGGACTACGGTGCTGCCTAGGAGGAAGAAGAAGGGTCCAAAACACATGGTTCAGTTACCGGCCGTTGTCGACAAGCCGACGAGCCGGGAAATACGTAAAGCGCGTTTGAATGACCTGGTTAAACAAAGCGCGCCAGAGGTTGACAGTATTATCGAGTTGGACTCAAAAGAGCCTGGGTATATGGCCCAGGTAGAGTCCCAGGTAGATAAGATGTGGCATGTACGTACAAACAACCATGTTGGGCATGTACATATTGTTAACCAACAAATATTGGGCAGCAACTTGATTATCCCTTCTAGGGTACGCATAGGTAGCGCTGTCCCAGGATTTCCTATACGGCACGGCAAAGCTCGGCGGATCTGCGTCTCTGGCGGCGCTGTGGACATGGCGGGTCGAGGTGCTCCTCTACCGCCGTCCAAGTCCGCTGGTGAGCCGCAGCGAGGCAGCGAACTCGACTCTCGTGAGGCGACGGGACAGCCCCACAGTCCTATAGCTGCTGCTACAGGTGGTGCAGGTGGTGCTGGACGTGGAGGTGGGAGCACGCAAGGAGATCGGCAGCAGGGTTTCAGACAACCAGGCAGAGGTTTTGGGCCTGCGGCGGGTCGCGGTATAGATGACAGGTTTAATCACAGGGCTGGTGGAAATAGGAGTTTTGATAATAGCAGATTTGAGTTCGGGGCTTCCAGTAATTCAGGTCGCGGCTATGATTCCAACCGATGGCAAAACCGGGGCTTCAACCCGCCAGTCGGCAATTTTGTGCAAGGAGCTACGGGACCGCAATTTAGGTATAGACCCGTGCCTGGGCGTGGAGGAGGAGGAAGAAATTCAGGCCGGAATTTTCCTCCTCGGAACTCAAATGATGTTGCATGAACTAATTCAGCCAACACAACCAGACGAGATGGGACTGAATCCAAGGCAGAGAACCAAGCTGTTACGTTGACAGAGGCAGCAACGGCGGCAGTGAAGGCTCTTGCTGAGATCAAGGTTCCTACAAATGAAAATTCAGATGCAGGTAGTGAAAAAGATAGTGATGCTAATGTAGAGGTACGTGCAAACAAAATAGCTAGGAAGAAAGAAAAGATGTGTTGCTTCAGATGTGGTGAACCAGGGCACTTTGTGTTGGAATTATGCCCTAGAGGCAATAATAAATGTATAGTTATTATTATAATTCCTGTATCAAGATAATAGTTTATTATCCATGCTATAATTGTATTGAATGAAGACTCATTTACATGTGTGGATACATAGACAAAACACCGTCCCTAGCATGCCTCTAGTTGGCTAGCCAGTTGATCGATGATAGTCAGTGTCTTCTGATTATGAACAAGGTGTTGTTGCTTGATAACTGGATCACGTCATTGGGAGAATCACGTGATGGACTAGACCCAAACTAATAGACGTAGCATGTTGATCGTGTCATTTTGTTGCTACTGTTTTCTGCGTGTCAAGTATTTATTCCTATGACCATGAGATCATATAACTCACTGACACCGGAGGAATGCTTTGTGTGTATCAAACGTCGCAACGTAACTGGGTGACTATAAAGATGCTCTACAGGTATCTCCGAAGGTGTTAGTTGAGTTAGTATGGATCAAGACTAGGATTTGTCACTCCGTGTGACGGAGAGGTATCTCGGGGCCCACTCGGTAATACAACATCACACACAAGCCTTGCAAGCAATGTAACTTATTGTAAGTTGCGGGATCTTGTATTACGGAACGAGTAAAGAGACTTGCCGATAAACGAGATTGAAATAGGTATGCGGATACTGACGATCGAATCTCGGGCAAGTAACATACCGAAGGACAAAGGGAATGACATACGGGATTATACGAATCCTTGGCACTGAGGTTCAAACGATAAGATCTTCGTAGAATATGTAGGATCCAATATGGGCATCCAGGTCCCGCTATTGGATATTGACCGAGGAGTCTCTCGGGTCATGTCTACATAGTTCTCGAACCCGCAGGGTCTGCACACTTAAGGTTCGACGTTGTTTTATGCGTATTTGAGTTATATGGTTGGTTACCGAATGTTGTTCGGAGTCCCGGATGAGATCACGGACATCACGAGGGTTTCCAGAATGGTCCGGAAACGAAGATTGATATATAGGATGACCTCATTTGATTACCGGAAGGTTTTCGGAGTTACCGGGAATGTACCGGGAATGACGAATGGGTTCCGGGAGTTCACCGGAGGGGGGCAACCCACTCCGGGGAAGCCCATAGGCATTTGGGGGGGTCACACCAGCCCTTAGTGGGCTGGTGGGACAGCCCACCAATCCCCTATGCGCCAAGGAAGAAAAATCAAAGGAAAGGAAAAAAAAGGAAGAAGTGGGAAGGGGGAAGGACTCCCTCCCACCAAACCAAGTAGGACTCGGTTTGGGGGGGGAGAGTCCTCCCCCCTGGCTCGGCCGACCCCTTGGGGATCCCTTGGACCCCAAGGCAAGGTCCCCCTCCCTCCTCCTATATATATGGGGCTTTTAGGGCAGATTTGAGACGACTTTCTCACGGCTGCCCGACCACATACCTCCATAGTTTTTCCTCTAGATCGTGTTTCTGCGGAGCTCGGGCGGAGCCCTGCTGAGACAAGATCATCACCAACCTCCGGAGCGCCGTCACGCTGCCGGAGAACTCTTCTACCTCTCCGTCTCTCTTGCTGGATCAAGAAGGCCGAGATCATCGTCGAGCTGTACGTGTGCTGAACGCGGAGGTGCCGTCCGTTCGGTACTAGATCGTGGGACTGATCGCGGGATTGTTCGCGGGGCGGATCGAGGGACGTGAGGACGTTCCACTACATCAACCGCGTTCTCTAAACGCTTCTGCTGTACGATCTACAAGGGTACGTAGATTACTCATCCCCTCTCGTAGATGGACATCACCATGATAGGTCTTCGTGCGCGTAGAAAATTTTTTGTTTCCCATGTGACGTTCCCCAACAGTGGCATCATGAGCTAGGTTCATGCGTAGATGTCTTCTCGAGTAGAACACAAAAGGTTTTGTGGGCGGTGATGTGCGTTTTGCTGCCCTCCTTAGTCTTTTCTTGATTCCGCGGTATTGTTGGATTGAAGCGGCTTGGACCGACATTACTCGTACGCTTACGAGAGACTGGTTTCATCGTTACGAGTAACCCCCTTTGCTCAAAGATGACTGGCAAGTGACGGTTTCTCCAACTTTAGTTGAATCGGATTTGACCGAGGAGGTCCTTGGATGAGGTTAAATAGCAACTCATATATCTCCGTTGTGGTGTTTGCGTAAGTAAGATGCGATCCTACTAGATACCCTTGGTCACCACGTAAAACATGCAACAACAAAATTAGAGGACGTCTAACTTGTTTTTGCAGGGTATGATTGTGATGTGATATGGCCAATGATGTGATGTGATATATTGGATGTATGAGATGATCATGTTGTAATAGAAATATCGACTTGCACGTCGATGGTACGGCAACCGGCAGGAGCCATAGGGTTGTCTTTATACTAACATATGTGCTTGCAGATGCGTTTACTATTTTGCTAGGATGTAGCTTTAGTAGTGATAGCATAGGTAGCACGACAACCCCGATGGCGACACGTTGATGGAGATCATGATGATGGAGATCATGGTGTGGCGCCGGTGACAAGAAGATCGTGCCGGTGCTTTGGTGATGGAGATCAAGAAGCACGTGATGATGGCCATATCATGTCACTCATGAATTGCATGTGATGTTAATCCTTTTTTATGCACCTTATTTTGCTTAGCACGACGGTAGCATTATGAGGTGATCTCTCACTAAAATTTCAAGACGAAATTGTGTTCTCCCCGACTGTGCACCGTTGCTACAGTTCGTCGTTTCGAGACACCACGTGATGATCGGGTGTGATAGACTCAACGTTCACATACAACGGGTGCAAAACAGTTGCACACGCGGAACACTCGGGTTAAGCTTGACGAGCCTAGCATGTGCAGACATGGCCTCGGAACACATGAGACCGAAAGGTCGATCATGAATCATATAGATGATATGATTAGCATAGGGATGCTTACCACTGAAACTACTCCCGACTCACGTGATGATCGGACTTGGGATAGTATAGGTGGATCATGAACCACTCAAATGACTAGAGAGATGTATTTTTTGAGTGGGAGTTTAGCAAATAATTTGATTAAGTTGAACTCTAATTATCTTGAACATAGTCTAAATCCACTTTGAATATATTTGTGTTGTAGATCATGGCTCACGCAAGTGTCATCCTGAATTTTAATACGTTCCTAGAGAAAGCTAAGTTGAAAGATGATGGAAGCAACTTTGTAGACTGGGCTCGTAATCTTAGGCTTATCTTACAAGATGGAAAGAAGGATTATGTCCTTAATGCTGCGCTAGGAGATGAACCACCCGCTACGGCTGATCAGGATGTTAAGAACGCTTGGTTAGCACGTAAGGAGGACTACTCAATAGTTCAATGTGCAGTCTTGTATGGCTTAGAACCGGGACTTCAACGTCGCTTTGAGCGTCATGGAGCATTTGAGATGTTCCAGGAGTTGAAGTTTATCTTTCAGAAGAACGCCCGGATCGAGAGGTATGAGACCTCCGATAAATTCTATGCTTGCAAGATGGAGGAAAACTCGTATGTCAGTGAACATGTGCTCAAAATGTCTGGGTACTCAAACCGTCTAGCTGAACTGGGGATTGAACTCCCGCAAGAAGCTATCACTGACAGAATCCTTCAATCACTGCCGCCAAGCTATAAAGGCTTTGTGTTGAACTACAACATGCAAGGGATGAACAAGTCTCCCGGCGAGTTGTTTGCGATGCTGAAAGTCGCAGAGTCTGAACTCCGTAAAGAGCATCAAGTGTTGATGGTGAGCAAGACCACTAGTTTCAAGAGAAACGGCAAAGGCAAGAAGGGCAATTCGAAGAAGAGCGGCAAGCCTGTTGCCAATCCGCCGAAGAAACCCAAGGCTGGACCTAAGCCTGAAACAGAGTGCTTCTATTGCAAGGGTATGGGTCACTGGAAGCGCAACTGCCCCAAGTATCTGGCAGATAAGAAGGCGGGCAAAGAAAAATCAGGTATATTTGATATACATGTTATTGATGTGTACTTAACCGGCTCTCGTAGTAGTGCCTGGGTATTCGATACCGGTTCTGTTGCTCACATTTGCAACTCGAAGCAGGAACTGCGGAATAGACGAAGGCTGGCGAAAGACGAAGTGACGATGCGCGTAGGAAACGGTTCCAAGGTTGATGCAATCGCCGTCGGCACAGTGTCACTTCAACTACCATCGGGATTAGTGATGAACTTGAATCATTGTTATTTAGTGCCTGCGTTGAGCATGAACATTATATCTGGATCTTGTTTATTGCGAGACGGTTACTCTTTTAAGTCTGAGAATAATGGTTGTTCTATTTCTATGAGTAACATCTTTTATGGTCATGCACCGAATGTGAGAGGATTGTTCATATTGAATCTTGATAGCGATACGCATATACATAACATTGAGACCAAAAGAGTTAGAGTAAACAATGATAGCGCCATATTTTTGTGGCACTGCCGCTTGGGTCATATTGGTGTAAAGCGCATGAAGAAACTCCATGTTGATGGACTTTTGGAGTCACTTGACTTTGATTCACTTGACACGTGCGAACCATGCCTCATGGGCAAGATGACTAAGACTCCGTTCTCCGGAACAATGGAGCGTGCAAGTGACTTGTTGGAAATCATACATACTGATGTGTGTGGTCCAATGAGCGTGGAGGCACGCGGCGGATATCATTATTTTCTCACCTTCACTGACGATTTAAGTAGATATGGTTATGTCTACTTGATGAAGCACAAGTCTGAAACATTTGAAAAGTTCAAGCAATTTCAGAGTGAAGTGGAAAATCATCGTAACAAGAAGATCAAGTTCCTACGGTCTGATCGTGGGGGTGAGTATCTGAGTTTCGAGTTTGGTACTCACTTAAGACAATGTGGAATTGTTTCGCAGTTAACACCGCCTGGAACACCACAGCGTAATGGTGTGTCCGAACGTCGTAATCGTACTTTGTTGGAAATGGTGCGATCTATGATGTCTCTTACTGATTTGCCGTTATCGTTTTGGGGTTATGCATTAGAAACAGCTGCATTCACTTTAAATAGGGCACCATCAAAATCCGTTGAGACGACACCATACGAACAGTGGTATGGCAAAAGGCCAAAGTTGTCGTTTCTTAAAGTTTGGGGATGTGATGCTTATGTCAAAAAGCTTCAGCCTGAAAAGCTGGAACCCAAAGCGGAAAAATGCGTCTTCATAGGTTACCCAAAAGAGACAGTTGGGTACACCTTCTATCTCAAATCCGAGGGCAAAGTGTTTGTTGCTAAGAACGGAACTTTTCTCGAGAAGGAGTTTCTCTCGAGAGAATTGAGTGGGAGGAAGATAGAACTTGACGAGGTTGTCGAACCTCTCATCCCTCTGGATGGTGGCGCAGGGCAAGGGGAAACCTCTGTCATTGCGACGCCGGTTGAGGAGGAAGTTAATGATGATGATCATGAAACTCCAGTTCAAGTTTCTGTTGAACCACGCAGGTCGACGAGATCACGTGCTGCTCCAGAGTGGTACGGTAATCCCGTCTTATCAATCATGTTGTTAGACAACAATGAACCTGCAAATTATGAAGAAGCAATGGTGGGCCCAGATTCCAACAAATGGCTAGATGCCATGAAATCCGAGATAGGATCCATGTATGAGAACAAAGTGTGGACTTTGGAGATACTGCCTGAGGGCCGCAAGGCTATTCAGAACAAATGGATCTTTAAGAAGAAGACGGACGCTGACGGTAATGTGACCGTTTATAAAGCTCGACTTGTGGCAAAGGGTTTTTCACAAGTTCCAGGGATTGACTACGATGAGACTTTCTCTCCCGTAGCGATGCTTAAGTCCGTCAGAATCATGTTAGCAATAGCTGCATTTTTCGATTATGAAATCTGGCAAATGGATGTCAAAACGGCGTTCCTTAACGGTTTCCTTAAGGAAGAGTTGTATATGATGCAACCCGAAGGTTTTGTCGATCCTAAAAATGCTGACAAGGTGTGCAAGCTCCAGCGATCCATTTATGGACTGGTGCAAGCATCTCGGAGTTGGAACAAACGCTTTGATGAGGTGATCAAAGCATTTGGGTTTATACAAGTGGTTGGAGAATCTTGTATTTACAAGAAAGTGAGTGGGAGCTCTGTGGCGTTTCTAATATTATATGTGGATGACATATTACTGATTGGAAACAACGTAGAGCTTTTGGAGAGCATAAAAGGTTACTTGAATAAAAGTTTCTCTATGAAAGACCTAGGAGAAGCTGCTTACATTCTAGGCATTAAGATCTATAGGGATAGATCAAAACGCCTGATAGGACTTTCACAAAGCACATACCTTGATAAAGTTTTGAAAAGATTCAAAATGGAACAGTCCAAGAAAGGGTTCTTGCCAGTGTTACAAGGTACGAGATTGAGTAAGACTCAGTGCCCAGCGACTGATGAAGATAGAGAGCATATGCGCTCCGTCCCCTATGCTTCAGCCATAGGCTCTATCATGTATGCAATGCTGTGCACTAGACCGGATGTTAGCCTGGCCATAAGTATGGCAGGTAGGTTCCAGAGTAATCCAGGAGTGGATAACTGGACGGCGGTCAAGAATATCCTGAAGTACCTGAAAAGGACTAAGGAGATGTTTCTCGTGTATGGAGGTGACGAAGAGCTCGCCGTAAAAGGTTACGTCGATGCAAGCTTTGACACAGATCCGGACGACTCTAAGTCGCAAACCGGATACGTATTTATTCTTAATGGGGGTGCAGTAAGCTGGTGCAGTTCCAAGCAAAGCGTCGTAGCAGATTCTACATGTGAAGCGGAGTACATGGCTGCCTCGGAGGCGGCTAAGGAGGGTGTCTGGATGAAGCAGTTCATGACGGATCTTGGAGTGGTGCCAAGTGCACTGGATCCAATAACCTTGTTCTGTGACAACACTGGTGCCATTGCCTTAGCAAAGGAACCAAGGTTTCACAAGAAGACCAGACACATCAAACGACGCTTCAACCTCATCTGCGACTACGTCGAGGAGGAGGACGTAAATATATGCAAAGTGCACACGGATCTGAATGTAGCAGACCCGCTGACTAAACCTCTTCCACGGCCAAAACATGATCGACACCAGAACTGTATGGGTGTTAGATTTCTTACAATGTAATTCACATGGTGATGTGAGGGCTAGATTATTGACTCTAGTGCAAGTGGGAGACTGTTGGAATTATGCCCTAGAGGCAATAATAAATGTATAGTTATTATTATAATTCCTGTATCAAGATAATAGTTTATTATCCATGCTATAATTGTATTGAATGAAGACTCATTTACATGTGTGGATACATAGACAAAACACCGTCCCTAGCATGCCTCTAGTTGGCTAGCCAGTTGATCGATGATAGTCAGTGTCTTCTGATTATGAACAAGGTGTTGTTGCTTGATAACTGGATCACGTCATTGGGAGAATCACGTGATGGACTAGACCCAAACTAATAGACGTAGCATGTTGATCGTGTTATTTTGTTGCTACTGTTTTCTGCGTGTCAAGTATTTATTCCTATGACCATGAGATCATATAACTCACTGACACCGGAGGAATGCTTTGTGTGTATCAAACGTCGCAACGTAACTGGGTGACTATAAAGATGCTCTACAGGTATCTCCGAAGGTGTTAGTTGAGTTAGTATGGATCAAGACTGGGATTTGTCACTCCGTGTGACGGAGAGGTATCTCGGGGCCCACTCGGTAATACAACATCACACACAAGCCTTGCAAGCAATGTAACTTATTGTAAGTTGCGGGATCTTGTATTACGGAACGAGTAAAGAGACTTGCCGATAAACGAGATTGAAATAGGTATGCGGATACTGACGATCGAATCTCGGGCAAGTAACATACCGAAGGACAAAGGGAATGACATACGGGATTATACGAATCCTTGGCACTGAGGTTCAAACGATAAGATCTTCGTAGAATATGTAGGATCCAATATGGGCATCCAGGTCCCGCTATTGGATATTGACCGAGGAGTCTCTCGGGTCATGTCTACATAGTTCTCGAACCCGCAGGGTCTGCACACTTAAGGTTCGACGTTGTTTTATGCGTATTTGAGTTATATGGTTGGTTACCGAATGTTGTTCGGAGTCCCGGATGAGATCACGGACATCACGAGGGTTTCCAGAATGGTCCGGAAACGAAGATTGATATATAGGATGACCTCATTTGATTACCGGAAGGTTTTCGGAGTTACCGGGAATGTACCGGGAATGACGAATGGGTTCCGGGAGTTCACCGGAGGGGGGCAACCCACTCCGGGGAAGCCCATAGGCATTTGGGGGGGGTCACACCAGCCCTTAGTGGGCTGGTGGGACAGCCCACCAATCCCCTATGCGCCAAGGAAGAAAAAATCAAAGGAAAGGAAAAAAAAGGAAGAAGTGGGAAGGGGGAAGGACTCCCTCCCACCAAACCAAGTAGGACTCGGTTTGGGGGGGGAGAGTCCTCCCCCCTGGCTCGGCCGACCCCTCGGGGATCCCTTGGACCCCAAGGCAAGGTCCCCCTCCCTCCTCCTATATATATGGGGCTTTTAGGGCAGATTTGAGACGACTTTCTCACGGCTGCCCGACCACATACCTCCATAGTTTTTCCTCTAGATCGTGTTTCTGCGGAGCTCGGGCGGAGCCCTGCTGAGACAAGATCATCACCAACCTCCGGAGCGCCGTCACGCTGCCGGAGAACTCTTCTACCTCTCCGTCTCTCTTGCTGGATCAAGAAGGCCGAGATCATCGTCGAGCTGTACGTGTGCTGAACGCGGAGGTGCCGTCCGTTCGGTACTAGATCGTGGGACTGATCGCGGGATTGTTCGCGGGGCGGATCGAGGGACGTGAGGACGTTCCACTACATCAACCGCGTTCTCTAAACGCTTCTGCTGTACGATCTACAAGGGTACATAGATTACTCATCCCCTCTCGTAGATGGACATCACCATGATAGGTCTTCGTGCGCGTAGGAAAATTTTTGTTTCCCATGTGACGTTCCCCAACACTTTGCTTCGGACTGCACGGTGTTATTATGTGAGATATGCTTGAAACCAGCACATACGACGCAAAATTGTCCCTTGTTATTGGCAGCTAAGCCAACGGTGGCGATTTATGCTTGCAGTGATAACAGGCTTATGTTTTTTGAGACGCCACATGTTGTCTCGCAGCAAAGGATATCTGGAAATCTCAACAAATGGTGTGGTAAAAGTATCACATGGGAGTTTGACTGCAGACGAGGTGGCTCAGCAACTCAAACGACTTGTGTCAGAATCATTTCAATGGGTCCCTATAGCCTTTAAAGAAAACACATACAGGGTTGAATTTCCAAGAAGAGAGGATTTGGATAGGCTGCTGAAGTTTGGTTTTAGTAAGGTGCCTGGAAGTAAGTGTCTTTTGGAATTTGACGAATGTAAAAAACCAACAATCAAGGGTAGGAAAATGAGCCAAATTTGGGTCAGACTTTCGGGTGTACCAGAGGAGGCGATCAATGATTTTCTCCTGGTATGGAGCTTGGGTTCCTTGATAGGCAAAACAGTGCAAGTTGATATGGCATTCACTCGGTCACATGGCATTGCAGGGCTGCGGGTGCAAGTGCTTCATGTGGAATATATACCTGACGAGGTTCCGTGGACATACGAGGGGTCGGTTTATGATTTGCAGATCGACCTGGAGGAAGAGTCTGGGGAAGATTTGGATGATAAAAAGATGGACGTAGACAGGACAGATGATGGAGAAGGGGATGGGAATAGGGAGAAGGAACTACCTAAAGGGACGGAGGATGAAACACAACCCCCAAAAGAGCAAAACAATCAAAAAACTGGGTTCCATACGCCTAGAGGACCGGGGATCAGTTCGGTTTCTTTACACTCCTTGCGGTTTGGTTCTTTTCAAGTGAAATCAGCACCAACTCGCTTATGGGAGACAGAGTCGACATCGAAAGCGAAGAGTCGCTAGATGATATTCCATTCGTACCTAACTCATCCTCTATGACGCCAACTGCTGCTAGTACCAGGGAGGAGGAGTGCTCTCGAGATAGTACAGACAGAGTCGACATCAAAAGCGCAGAGTCGCTAGATGATCTTGTACTCGTAGCTAATTCATCTTCTATGACGACAACTGCTTCTCGGACCAGGGCGGAGGAATGCGTTCGGGATAGTCGGGCGCCTGTGTCGGAGATACTGATGAGATTGGCACAACAGCCAGTTGTTCAAGCAGCGGAATATAGTTTAGTGGAACAAATACATGTGGCCGGTTTGGCATCTGATGGAGCTGCAGCTAATCAGGATGGCAAGCACCTACATGCAGTCTCATCGCATGCACAGATTCTGTCAACACATGAGAAACTAGCAAATATGCAAAACACTCCTACAGTACATGGGCGGAGTGTTACACCAAACGTCATAGAACATCAAAACCAGGAACACAACTTTAGTGGCACTAAGAAGGCACCATCTTGGACAATGACAGGAGGTCAAGTTCCGAGTACTGTCACCACCTAGGACATGACTGCTTATGGAGGAATTCCGGATCCGAACACGGCTGACAGACGTGTTAGCCAACGGATTCAAGGACAGGCCGATGTTGATGATTTGCAGCTGGGGAGGGCCATGAGAGCGGCCAAGCTTCGAGATGTCGAAGGAACAATAGGTACGTCCTTTGATACTCATAACTCCCTTTTACATTTTTCTGAACATGAGATTTTAGATAAAGATAATAGTATTGGGATTTCTCTGGGTAATTCTGAAAAACAGATTGCGAATTCTATTAATGACCTCCTAGATCTAGAAATAGATAGAGCTATAGAGATTATGAGGAATGTGGCAGCGCTAAAACCAATGAATGATATGGAGATTAACAACCTAGGTATTTTGAATCTTCAAAGTATGTGTGAGGACCTTATCCCCGGGTCGGAGAACGCCGGGGAGGAGGAGGAGGAAGATATGATTTCACAGGGGTATGTGGCACCTTTGGAATCATTGTTTTCTCCAAAATCAACACATGAGACTGAAACATTAGAGACAATGAGTAATAAACCTAGGAGACCATGGAAGAGAAAAATTTACCCTGTGTCCGCAGTACGCAGAAGCGCGCGCGTCAAACAAAAGAAAAAAATTTATGATGAATCATGAGAGGAATTTTTTGGAATAGCAGAGGTCTTGCAGACTTGGCTAAGAGGAGATTTCTTTCAGAAACATCAATTCAGCATAAATTGGATTTTATGGCCTTACTAGAAACGGGCAGGGATAACATCAATCCACAGTTTCTAAGGAACATTTCAGGGGGTGTAGTTTTTGATTGGCACTGCCTTCCACCACGGGGGCGATCCGGCGGGATTCTCCTAGGGGTCAAATGTGATACGCTAGAAGTCCTGGATGTTTTGTATGGTGAGTTTACCGTCAAATTTCGTGTGAGGTCGAAAATTGATGGGTTTCGTTGGGCTCTTGTTGCAGTTTATGGAGCTGCTCAACAGGAGCTTAAAACAGAATTTCTATCAGATCTAGTGAGGATCTGCGGAAATGAGGAATTACCCATTTTAGTAGGGGGAGATTTCAACATCATTAGAAGGAGAGAGGAGAAAAATAATAATAATTTTGATGCTAGGTGGTCATACATGTTTAATATGATTATTGAGAGCCTTAATTTAAGGGAAATTGATCTAACCGGGAGACAATATACTTGGGCGAACAATCTACCCAACCCAACATATGAGAAGTTGGATAGGGTTTTGACTAGTGTGGAGTGGGAACAGAAATTCCCGCTCGTCACGGTCCAAGCTTTGCAGCGCGCTATTTCTGGTCACACGCCACTGTTGGTTGACTCGGGGGAGGCAACACATGTGGGAAACAAAAATATCTTCTCTTTCGAACTAGGGTGGTTTGAAAGAGAAGGATTTATAGATCTTATAGCGTCTGAATGGGACAAAGGAATTGGGGGAATTTCTAATGTGCAAAGATGGCAAAGTAAAATCAGACATTTGCGACAATTTTTACGTGGTTGGGCAAAGAACCAAAGTGGGCATTATAGAATTCAAAAAGAAGAATTGATTCAGCTTATCAATAGTTTGGAATTGAAAGCTGAGATTGCACCGCTAAATATTGCGGATAGGAGTAGTAAATCTGAGGCAGAAGAGAAGCTTCGGAAGTTACTTCGAGAGGAAGAGATTAAGTGGGCATTAAGAGCTAAAGTGTCCGCGGTCGTCCATGGGGATGATAACACACAATTTTTTCATATGATAGCCAATGGCAAACGTAGAAAGAAGAAAATATTGCAACTTGAACAGGATGAGGCTACAATTATTGGGCATGAGAACCTAAAATTGTATATCTCAAACTATTACAAAAAATTATTTGGTACTCCCGAAGTGAACTCTGTAACATTAGATGAAACTGCTACAGAGGATATAGCTCAACTCAATGACGATGAGAATGGGGTCCTTTCAGCTCCGTTTACTGAGAAAGAGGTGTTTGATGCAATTATGCAAATGAAACAGAACAAAGCCCCTGGACCAGATGGGTTTCCAATTGAGTTTTACAAACGCTGCTGGCACATCATAAAAGATGACCTTATGTCCATGTTTCATGATTTATTTACCGGGCAGCTCCATTTATTTCACTTAAACTTTGGCTCCATAACTTTACTACCAAAGAAAGAAGGAGCCATTCGAATTGAGCAATTTAGGCCAATTTGTTTGCTAAATGTCAGTTTCAAAATATTCACAAAGGTTGCAACGAATAGATTGGCACAGATAGCACATTCGGTTGTTCAAGAAACTCAAACAGCGTTCATGCCGGGTAGACACATCCTGGAAGGGGTTGTCGTACTGCATGAAACGTTACACGAAATACACTCTAAGAAACTAGATGGAGTAGTTTTTAAAGTGGATTTTGAGAAAGCATATGACAAAGTGAAATGGCCTTTTCTACAGCAAGCGATGCGAATGAAAGGGTTCAATGAAGCCTGGAGGAAACAGGTTGAGACCTTTATCCAGAAAGGTAGTGTAGGGATAAAGATTAACGATGACATGGGTCATTATTTCCAAACCTACAAAGGATTAAGACAGGGAGATGTTATGTCCCCAATTCTATTCAACATAATTGCTGATATGTTGACGATCCTAATAAATAGAGCCAAGGAGAAGGCACTTATTGGGGGACTGATTCCACATTTGGTGGATGGAGGAGTGTCCATCTTACAATACGCGGATGATACAATCGTTTTTATGGAGCATGACATAGCCAAAGCTAGGAATATGAAACTTATAATGTGCCTGTTTGAACAACTCTCGGGGCTAAAGATTAATTTTAAGAAAAGCGAATTGTTCTGTTTTGGTAAAGCCAAGGAGGAACAAGAATCCTATAAACAATTATTCGGTTGCGAGATGGGATCGTTGCCATTTTCTTATTTGGGTATACCTATTCACCACAGAAAACTTACAAATAAAGAATGGAAAAGCATTGAGGATCGTTTTGAGAAAAGACTAAGTTGCTGGAAGAGCAAACTTATGTCATATGGGGGCCGGCTAGTGCTTATTAACTCAGTGTTAACAAGTTTACCAATGTTCCTCCTATCTTTTTTCGAGATACCTATAGGGGTACGAAAAAGACTAGATTTTTACAGATCTAGATTTTTTTGGCAAAGTGATGAAAGTAAGAAGAAATATAGGCTTGCCAAATGGGACATGATGTGCAGGCCGAAGGATCGGGGAGGGTTAGGAATAGAAAACCTACAGGTGAAAAACATGTGCTTATTAAGCAAATGGATTTATAGACTTTCAATGGAGACGGAAGGAATATGGGTGCAAATTTTGCGTAATAAGTACCTACAAACCAAAACTCTGGCACAAGTGACAGTGAAACGCACGGATTCACCGTTTTGGAAAGGGTTAATGAAGATAAAACAATCCTTTTTCCGTATGGTGAAGTTTCACATAGGCGATGGTACCACGACCAGATTTTGGGAGGATACGTGGTTGGGAGATACACCACTATCTGCGCAGTACGGTATTATATAATATTGTACGGCGTAAACAGGATTATGTCGCTACAGTTATGCAGACAACGCCCCTAAATATTCAATTCAGGAGGTCACTGCTGGGAGAAAGATGGGATTATTGGTTACACTTGGTAAGAAGGCTTATGAATGTACAGCTATCTGACCAACCAGACAAAATTCACTGGAAGTTAACTACAAGTGGTAGTTTTACAGTGAAATCGATGTACACACACACCATTAATACCGGAACAATTCCTACCTCTTCACATATTTGGAAAATTAAAGTACCACTAAAAATTAAGATTTTTATGTGGTTTCTTCACAAAGGGGTCATACTCACGAAAGATAATTTGATTAAAAGACGATGGGTGGGTAACCCTAGATGTTGCTTCTGTGATAACAATGAAACGATAAAACACCTCTTTCTCGATTGTCCATTGGCTAGACTTTTATGGCGCACTATTCATATAGCTTTTAATATTAATACTCCATTAAGTATGAACATGTTATTTGGGACGTGGCTTAATGGAGTGCAAGACAATATAGCCAAGCAAATTAGGATTGGATCATGTGCTTTATTATGGGCTATTTGGAATAGCAGGAATGATATGATTTTTAACAATAATAGATTCAACAACTTCTTACAGGTCATATACAGAGCAACCTCCTTGATCCGTACGTGATTGTTACTCACGCCTCCGGAGTTCAGGGATCCTTTGGCTATTGGGTGCAACCGGTGGGAGACGGCAGCGCGGACTATCTTCAATCGATATGGATGGCTGCACACTAACAGGCTAGGTGTATAGGCATCTTAGTCTGAGCTTGATTTAGCCCATGTTGGCATGTATTTATTTTTCTTTTTCGGTAGACTTCTGGCTGTTTATGTACCTTGCACTACGGTTCAACCTTTGCAATTAAATAAAATGGTTGCATGCATCATCATGATGCAGAGGCCGGGGGCTCATCCTCCTTTTCAAAAAAAAATGTAGCAGGTGTAAATGCTAATGCACCTAATCAACTAAGAAAATATTAGTACTAATATGTGAGCAGCAAATTGGAAGGGCGCATGCATGAATAGTACTAGTATTAATTAATAGGAGTAATTGCTTTCGCGCCTTAAACCTTGTCTATTTTAAAAATACACGCAAGTTTAACTGTGTCTTCTAAACCATGACGGAAGGAGTACTGTGTATTCAGACTTCATACAAGCCCTGTGTTGCACGAGAGTGGTAGATCAAATTGACGCTTCTTTTTCTCTTTTTGGAGAAAAATCTCTGATCCATTCATCTACTATCAAGTTACAAGTTAGTACAGTACAAAGAAAATTAGAACTAAAAAATCATATAACTTCATAAATCGCCTAGCAACGAAAACAACCACTAGAGTGAGCCGAAGATGCGCCATCTTCGTCACTTTCTCATCGGCGTCACATAAACTTAGTCATAGTAGACAGTTGAGAAGTCGTCATACTAATAGCATCTACAGCCTAGCGTCCCAAACCGGCCTCAAACGCCCGGATGGCTCATCCGTCCACTCACCTGTCACGAAAATCTGGCCCATACGGGCGTCTCAAACGCCGGGCTGACCGGCATCCCTCATACCAAGCCCCATCTTTGGGGTGTCCGGGCGGCCCGCCACGTAGAACTGACGATTGGGTCCCACACAAAATCGTCCAGAAACCCGACGATCTGATTGACGCCTTTTTCATCGTCGTCGTGTGAACGTCGTGTAGCACCGCTTCGGCTCGCCGCCCGAGGCCAAATACAGCCATTTAAGATGACCGTCGTCCCCAAGCCCAAGCACATCCACCTCCTCCCTCTTTGCGTCGCCATCCGAGCCTGTCTGCCTCCTTTCTTACACTCTCACGTGCTCTCCCATGGTCTCTAGCATCGCCATGGTGTGGAGGAAAATCACCACCTACGTGATGCTCACACCGGAACGCCGGAGGATAGATCGAGGAGAAGATCCAGGTCAGACGCGCCGCCTAAGTCGTTGTTAGGGTTCCTCCGGACTCGTCAGAGCCGAGGGAGGATGAGTAGCAGCCAAAGGAGGAGGAGGAAGAGGAAGAGGAGGGAGCACTACTAGGAAAAGCTTATACACAGAATGTTAGCAGTAGCGCTTGTTAAAACAAAGTGCTACTGCTCAATAACTGTAGCGCGTGGATAAAAAGCTCGCTACTGCTACAAAAATAGGAGTTGCGCCCTCAAGTAAAACACGTTGCTACTATGATTGTTCTAACCGTTGCTGCCAGGCTTGGTATAGTAGTAGCCTTGTTCTGAGAACCGCGCTACTACTAAGTTTTCCAGCAGCAACGCGTTTTTAGATAACGCGCTATAGCTAAGGAGCTATAGCGCTTGTTGGGTAAGAGCGCTACTACTAAGTTTGATTTGGCCCTGCGCGCGGGCGTCCCTCCCCCAATTCCCCTTCTTCTGGCACACGTCTTCAACTTCTCCCTCGCCGCCCCTGCTCCCTCGTCGCACTCAACCTCTCCCTCTGTCGCCGTCACCGGAGCTGCCATCGGAGTTGCGCGCCATCGCCACCCCTGGAGCCACCCTTGTCCGCTCCTCGCCACCCTTGCCTTCCTCACCGTCACCGGAACCGCCTCGCCGCCACCGGAGCCACCCTCCATGCCATTGTCTCCCTTGAGCCACCCTCAAAGCCCCTGCCTCTCGGTAAGCCCCACCCCTCCTCTCTAGGTTAATTTAGTTATGAACTCTAGGAATTAACTTAGGTGAACCCTAGTTATGAATTTAGTTATGACCCTAGTTACTCCCTCCATCCATATATATAGGGCCTAATGCATTTTTCTAGATCGCCTTTGACTATTGATAAGATTAATAGTATATTAGTTGTATAATGTAAAAATTATATCATTGAAAGCTCATTTCACGTACAAAATTGAAGATATGTTTTGTGTAACTTGCATGTCATATATTATTGCTCTAACATATGGTCAAAGTTAGCCTCGGAAAACGCATTAGGCCCTATATATATGGATATAGGGAGTAGAGCAATTTATATAGTACTTAGGTTATGTACTTAGTGAAAATGTTATTAGTTAGGTTATGTTAGAGCAAAATGTTGTTAGTTAGGTTATGTCAGAGCAATTTATATAGTACTTAGTGAGAGAGGGAGAGGGCAATGTACTTAGTGAAAATGTTGTTAGTTAGGTTATGTTAGGGCAGTGTGCTTAGTGAGAGAGGGAGAGGGAGAGAGATGGAGAGGGAGGGAGAGGGGGAGGGAGAGGGAGAGAGATGGATAGGTAAGGAGAGGAGAGGGAGAGAGATGGAGAGGGAGGGAGAGGGAGAGAGATGGATACCCAAGTGGCCTTTTGTTGTTTCCAGGGAATGAAGCCGAGTGGCCTATGTTTTGCCGAAATGTTGATTCATTTTCGTTCCGGCAAATTTCAGGTGCTCGATTTGTCTACTTTTTAGCAAAGGTCATGCCGGAGTTTTTTGTGAATTTCGGCATGACTTGTGCTACAAACTAGGACATATCGAGTGTCCACGATTTTCCGCACCGACAATGAATCAACGTTCCTGCAAAACATAGGCCTTTTTTATGTCATTATTCATTTTATTTGGTCAAACCCCGAATGTTGTTGCGGAAATATTTATAAAATATATATATTGTGTTTTATTATTGTATATTTGGCGTCATACTTGCTTTTTGAGAAAAATAGGTAGTGGGTGCTAGCTAAATTAAAATGAGATGATTGTTGTAATTATTCAAGCAAATAGAATAACCATTATTCTCTTTAAATGAATAACCGTATTGCAATAAACATGATCCAATCATGTTCATGCTCAACGCAAACACCAAATAACAATTATTTAGGTTTAACACCAATCCCGATTGTAGAGGGAGCGTGCGATGTTTGATCACATCAACATTAGAATTACTTCCGACACATATCGTCACCTCACCCTTGCTAGTATCCTTTTAATCCGTAGCTATAACTTTGAGTTACTAACACTTAGCAACTGAACCAGTATCTAATACCCTGGTGCTACTAGGAATACTAGTAAGGTACACATCAATATCAGGTATATCCAATATACTTCAGTCGACTTTGCCAACCTTCTCATCTACCAAGTATCTAGGGTAGTTCCGCCTCAGTGACTGTTCCCCTCATAACAGAAGCACTTACTCTCGGGTTTGGGTTCAACCTTGGGTTTCTTCATTAGAGCAGCAACTGGTTTGCCGTTTCATGAAGTATCCCTTCTAGTCCTTGCCCTTCTTGAAACTAGTGGTTTTACTAACCATCAACGACTGATGCTCCTTCTTGATTTCTACTTTCGCAGTGTCAAACATTGCGAATCGCTCAAGGATCATCATATCTATCCCTGATATGTTATAGTTCATCACAAAGCTCTGGTAGCTTGGTGGCAGTGACTTTGGAGAACCATCACTATCTCATCTCGAAGATTAACTCCCACTTGATTTAAGCGACTGTTGTAATCAGACAACCTGAGCACATGCTCAACGATTGAGCTTTTCTCCTTTACTTTATAGACAAAGAATCTTGTCGGAGGTCTCATACCCCTCAACAAGGACACGAGCATGAAATCCCAATTTCATCTCTTAGAACATCTCATATGTTCCGTGACGTTAAAAATGTTTTCAGCGCCTCAATTCTAAGCCGTTAAGTATTATACACTGAACTATCACGTAGTCATCAAAAATCGTGTATGTCAGATGTTCGCAACATCCACACACGACGCTCGAGGTGCAGCACACTGAGCGGTGCATTAAGGACATAAGCCTTCTGCGCAGCAATGAGGACAATCCTCAGTTCACGGACTAAGTCCGCAAAGTTGCTACTATCATCTTTCAACTAAAATTTCTCTAGGAACATATAAAAAACAGTAGAGGTACAGCGCAAGCTACAACATATTTTTGCAAAGACCTTTTGACTATGTTCATGATAATTAGTTCAATTAATCATATTAGTTAAGAACTCCCACTCAAATAGACATCCCTCTAGTCATTCGAGTGGCGCACGTTCCAAATCCACTAACTCAACTCTGATCATCATGTGAGTTGAGTATAGTTTCAGTGGCGAACATCTCCATGTTGATCATATCAACTATATGATTCATGCTCAACCTTTCGGTCTCTTGTGTTCCGAGGCCATGTCTGTACATGCTAGGCTCGTCAAGTTTAACCCGAGTGTTCCGCATGCGCAACTGTCTTGCACCCGTTGCATGTGAACGTTGAGTCTATCACACCCGATCATCACGTGGTGTCTCGAAACGACGAACTGTCGCAACGGTGCACAGTCGGGGAGAACAGAATTTTATCTTGAAATTTTAGTGAGGGATCACCTTATAATGCTACCGTCGTTGTAAGCAAGATAAGGTGCATAAAAGGATTAACATCACATGCAATTCATAAGTGACATGATATGGCCATGATCTTGTGCTTCTTGATCTCCATCACCAAAGCGCCGGCATGATCTTCATCGTCATCAGCACCACACCATGATCTCCATCATCGTGCTGCCATCGAGGTTGTCGTGCTATCTATGCTATTACTACTAAAGCTACAACCTAGCAATATAATAAACGCATCTGCAAACACAAATGTTAGATTAAATACAACCCTATGGCTCCTGTCGGTTGCCGTAGCATCAACGTGCAAGTCGATATTTAACTATTACAACATGATCATCTCATACATCCAATATATCACATCATGTCTTTGGCCATATCACATCACATGCATACCCTGCAAAAACAAGTTAGACGTCCTCTAATTTGTTGTTGCATGTTTTCCGTGGCTGTTATGGGTATCTAGTATGATCGCATCTTACCACAATGGAGATGTGCAAATTGCTATTTAACCTCTCTCCAAGGACCGCCTCGGTCAAATCCAATTGAACTAAAGTTGAAGAAACAGGCACCCGCCAGTCATCTTTATGCAACAAGTTGCATGTTAGTCGATGAAACCGGTCTCTCGTAAGCATACGAGTAATGTTGGTCTGGGCCGCTTCAATCCAACAATACCGCCGAATCGACAAAAGACTAAGGAGGGCAGAAAATCCAACATCAACACCCACAAAAACTTTTGCGTTCTACTCGAGATTACATCTACGCATGAACCTAGCTCATGATGCCACTGTTGGGGAACGTTGCATGGGAAACAAAAAAATTCCTACGCACACGAAGACCTATCATGGTGATGATCATCTACGAGAGGGAGATCGGATCCATATACCCTTGTAGATCGCTAAGCGGAAGCGTTAATAAATGCGGTTGATGTAGTGGTACGTCTTCACAATCCGTCCCACGAACCGTCCCACGATCTGTCCCACGAACTATCTCACGATTCGTCCCACGATCCGTCCCGGTCAAGTGCCGAACGGACGGCACCTCCGCTTTCCGCACACGTACAGATCGATGATGATCTCCGCCTTCTTGATCCAGCAAGAGAGACGGGGAAGTAGATGAGTTCTCTGGCGGCGTGACGACACGCCGGTGATGGTGATGGTCTATTCCTGCAGGGCTCCGCCCGAGCTCCGCAAAAAAACCGATATAGAGGAAGAACTACAAACTAGAGGAGAGGGCAGCACGTGGCAAAGCTGTGTCTCAAAAGCCCTAAACCTCTAGTATATATAGGAGGAGGGGGAGGCAGCCTTGGCGCGCCAAGGAAGGCCTCCTTGGGTCGGCCGAAGTGGGGAAGGGAGGAGTTGATACGTCCATTTTGCATCATGCTTTCATGTTGATATTTATCGCTTTTTGGTCTGTTATTATACTTTGTGGAACCTTACTTATGCCTTTTCTCTCTTATTATAAAAGGTTTATTTGAAGAGGGAGAATACCGGCAGCTGGAATTCTGGACTGGAAAAGGAGCAAGTCTGAGTCCTCTATTCTGCGCAACTCCAAATGCCCTGAAAATTCAACGTGGATTTTTTTTGGATTTTATAAAAAATACTGGGCGAAAGAAGTGTCAGAGGGGAGCAAACAGGGGCCCACAAGCCTGGTTGACGCGGCTTACCCCCCTACCCGCGGCAACAGGGCTTGTGGGCACCCTTGCGGCCCGCTGGCCCCCCTCTTTTGCTATATGAAGGGTTTCGTCCGGAAAAAAAATCAAGGCGGAGCTTTTTCGTGGATTCTCCGCCACCACGAGGCGGAACTTGAGCAGATCCAATCTAGAGCTCCGGCAGGACGATCCTGCCGGGGAAATTTCCCTCCCGGAGGGGGAAATCGTCGCCACCTCATCACCAACAATCCTCTCGTCGGAGGGGAGGCATCTTCATCAACATCTTCATCAGCACCATCTCCTCTCCAATCCCTAGTTCATCTCTTGTAACCAATCTCCGTCTCGCGACTCCGATTGGTACTTGTAAGGTTTCTAGTAGTGTTGATTACTCTTTGTAGTTGATGCTAGTTGGATTACTTGGTGGAAGAGTTTATGTTCAGATCCTTGATGTTATTCATTACACCTCTGATCATGATTATGATCAAGCTTTGTGAGTAGTTACTTTTGTTCCTGAGGACATGGGATAAGTCATGCTAATAATAGTCATGTGAATTTGGTATTCGTTCGGTATTTTGATATGTTGTATGTTGTTTTTCCTCTAGTGGTGTTATGTGAACGTCGACTACATAACACTTCACCATATTTGGGCCTAAAGGAAGGCATTGGGGAGTAGTAAGTAGATGATGGGTTGCTGGAGTGACAGAAGCTTAAACCCCAGTCTATGCGTTGCTTCGTAAGGGGCTGATTTGGATCCACTAGTTTAATGCTATGGTTAGACGTTGTTTAAACTCTTCTTTCGTAGTTGCGGATGCTTGCGAGAGGGGTTAATCATAAGTGGGATGCTTGTCCAAGTAAGGGCAGTACCCAAGCGCCGGTCCACCCACATATCAAACTATCAAAGTAATGAAGGCGAATCATATGAACATGATGAAACTAGCATGACAGAAATTCCCGTGTGTCCTCGGGAGCGTTTTTCCTCTTATAACACTTTGTTCAGGCCTGTCCCTTGCTACAAAAGGGATTGGGCCACTTGCTGCACCGTTGCTACTACTTGTTACTTGTTACTTTTCGCTTGCTACGTTTCACCTCACTACACCATCACTTGTTACCGCTACTTTCAGTGCTTGCAGTTATTACCTTGCTGAAAACTGTTTATCAGAGCCTTCTCTTCCTCGTTGGGTTCGACACTCTTACTTATCGAAAGGACTACAATTGATCCCCTATTCTTGTGGGTCATCAAGACTCTTTTCTGGCGCCGTTGTCGGGGAAGGAAGCGCCTTTGGTAAGTGGAATTTGGTAAGGAAACATTTATATACTGTGCTGAAATTTATTGTCACTTGTCACTATGGAAACTGTTCCTTTGAGGAGTTTGTTCGGGGTATCTTCACCACGAACGGAAGCACGAGGAGTTGTTCCTCAACCTGAGGTACCTACTGAAAATATCTTTTATGAAATTCCTTCGGGTATGCTTGAGAAACTGCTGGCTAATCCTTTTACAGGGGATGAATCTTCACATCTAGACTTGCATCTAATCTATGTAGATGAAGTTTGTGGTTTATTTAAGCTTGCAGGTTTTCCCGAGGATGAGGTAAAGAAGAAAGTCTTTCCTTTATCTTTGAAGTTTAAGGCATTGACATGGTATAGGCTATGTGATGATACTGGATCATGGGACTACAATCGGTTGAAATTGGAATTTCATCAAAAGTTTTATCCTATGCATTTAGTACATCATGATCGGAATTATATTTATAACTTTTGGCCTCGTGACAGGGAAAGCATTGCTCAAGCTTGGGGGAGGCTTAAATCAATGCTATATTCATGCCCCAATCATGAGCTCTCGAGAGAAATTATCACTCAAAACTTTTATGCTCGGCTTTCCCATGAAGATCGTACCATGCTTGACACTTCTTGTACCGGTTCTTTTATGAAGAAGGATATTGACCACAAGTGGAATTTATTGGAAAGAATCAAACGTAACTCTGAAGATTGGGAGCTGGAAGAAGGTAAGGAGTCAGGTATGAATTTCCAGTTTGATTGCGTTAAATCTTTTGTTGAAACAAACACTTCTAGAGATTTTAGCGCTAAGTATGGACTTGACTCTGAGATAGTAACTGCTCTATGTGAATCTTTTGCTGCTCATGTTGATCTTCCCAAAGATAAGTGGTTTAAGTATCATTCTCCTGTAGAAATCAACATAGTTAAACCCAATCTAGTTGAGGAGAAAGTCATTGCCTTTAGTGATCCTATGGTTCCTTGTGCCTACACTGAGAAACCACCATACCCTGCTAGGAAAAAGGATTATTCTAAAGCTCCAACTGTGATACGTAGGGGTTACATTAGACCACTTGCACCCCCTGAGGAAATTAGAGTTGAACCTTGTGTTGCTATTATCAAAGATCTCTTAGCCGAAGACATAGACGGGCATGTTATCAAATTCTGTGAGGACTCTGCTAGAATTGCTAAACCTCACGCGAAATACAAATACGGACTTGTAGTTGGCCTGCCCGCTGTTTCTGTCAAGATAGGAGATCATTGTTACCATCGTTTATGTGATATGGGTGCTAGTGTTAGTGCAATACCTCGTTCCCTATATGATGAAATCAAAGATGAGATTGCACCTGCTGAGTTAGAACCCATTGATGTCACTATTACGCTAGCTAATAGAGACACCATCTGCCCTCTGGGAATTGTGAGAGACGTAGAAGTCCTGTGTGGTAAGACGAAGTATCCTACTGATTTCCTCGTCCTTGCTACTGCACAAGATAGCTTTTGGCCCATCATATTTGGTAGACCCTTTCTCAACACTGTCAATGCTCACATTGATTGCATTAAACAGACTGTCACTGTTAGTTTCGAGGGTGTGTCTCATGAATTTAACTTCTCCAAGTTTGGAAGACAACCCCATGAAAAAGAGTCGTTTGGTAGGGATGAAATCATTGCTCTTGCCTCTATTGTCGTACCTCCTACGAATCCTTTAGAGCAATATCTGCTTGAGCATGAAAATGATATGCATATGGAGGAAAGAGATGAGATAGATAAAATTGTCTTAGAACAATATCCTATTCTCAAGAATAATCTACCTGCTGAACTGCTTGGGGATCCTCCCCCACCAAAGGGTGATCATGTGTTCGAGCTAAAACAGTTACCAGATACTCTTAAGTATGCCTATCTTGATGAGAAAGAGATATATCCGGTTATTATTAGTGCTCACCTCTCGAATCACGAAGAGAAGAAGTTATTAAAAACTTTGAGAAAGGACCGTGCTGCTATTGGATATACTCTTGATGATCTTAAGGGTATTAGCCCCACTCTATGTCAGCACAAGATTAAAACCGATCCTGATTCTAAGCGAGTTGTTGATCATCAACGGAGACTAAATCTGAGGAAGAAAGAGATCGTGAGAAAAGAAATATTAAAGCTTCTGGAAGCAGGAATCATCTATCCTGTTGCTCATAGTGATTGGGTAAGTCCAGTACATTGCGTACCTAAGAAGGGAGGTATCAATGTCGTTCCTAATGATAAGGATGAACTAATCCCGCAGAGGATTATTACTGGCTATAGGATGGTGATAGACTTCTGGAAACTGAACAAGGCAACCAGGAAGGACTATTATCCTTTGCCGTTTATCGACCAGATGCTAAAAAGTCTATCTAAACACACACACTTCTGCTTTCCAGACGGTTATTCAAGTTTCTCGCAAATACCTGTTGCACAATCTGATCAAGATAAAACCACCTTCACATGCCCCTTCGGTACCTTTTCTTATAGACGTATGCCTTTTGGCTTGTGCAGTGCACCTGCCACCTTTCAAAGATGTATGATGCCTATATTCTCTAACTTTTGTGAAAAGATTGTTGAGGTTTTCATGGATGATTTCCCCGTCTACTGTTCTTCAGTCTTACAGAGATGCAAAGATACCAACCTCGTCTTGAACTGGGAGAAGTGCCACTTCATGGTTAATGAAGGCATCGTCTTAGGACACAAAATCTCTGAGAGAGGCATTGAAGTTGATAAAGCTAAGGTAGATGCAATTGAGAAAATGCATTGCCCCACAGATATCAGAGGTATACGAAGTTTCTTAGGTCATGCTGGTTTCTATAGAAGGTTCATTAAAGACTTCTCTAAGATTTCTAGGCCTCTTACCAACCTCTTGCAGAAGGATGTTCCTTTTGTTTTCGATGAGGATTGTGAGGAAGCTTTCAAAATACTTAAGAAGGCCTTGATAACCGCACCTATTTGTTCAACCACCTGATTGGAACTTGCCCTTTGAAATCATGTGCGATGCTAGTGATTATGCTGTTGGTGTTGTTCTAGGACAAAGAGTTGACAAGAAGTTGAATGTCATTCACTACGCTAGTAAAACTCTAGACAGTGCCGAAAGAAACTATGCCACTACGGAGAAGGAGTTTTTAGCAGTCGTGTTTGCATGTGAAAAGTTCAGGTCTTATATAGTTGACTACAAAGTCACTATTCACTCTGATCATGCTGCTATTAAGTACCTCATGGAGAAGAAGGACGCTAAGCCTAGGCTAATCAGATGGGTTCTCCTGCTACAGGAATTTGATTTGCACGTTGTTGACCGAAAGGGTGCTGATAACCCTGTAGCAGATAACTTGTCTAGGCGAGAGAATGTCCTTGATGACCCACAACCTATTGATGACAACTTTCCTGATGAGCAATTGAATGTCATCCGCACTTCACATAGTGCACCGTGGTATGCTAATTACGCAAACTATATCGTAGCCAAATACATACCACCCAGTTTCACCTACCAGCAAAAGAAGAAATTCTTCTTTGATTTGAGACACTACTTTTGGGATGATCCTCACATTTATAAGGAAGGAGTAGATGGTGTTATTAGACGTTGTTTGCCTGAACATGAACAGGGACAGATCCTGCGGAAGTGTCATTCTGAGGCCTACGGAGGACACCATGCTGGAGACAGAACTGATCATAAGGTATTGCAATCAGGTTTCTATTGGCCCACTCTCTTCAAGGATGCCCGTAAGTTTGTCTTGTCTTGTGACGAATGTCAAAGAATAGGAAACATTAGCAAACGTCAGGAAATGCCTATGAACTATTCACTGGTCATTGAACCAATTGATGTCTGGGGCTTTGATTATATGGGACCCTTCCCGAGTTCCAATGGGTACACTCACATCTTAGTTGCTGTGGATTACGTCACTAAGTGGGTAGAAGCTATCCCCACTAAAAATGTCGATCACCACACCTCTATTAAGATGCTTAAAGAAGTCATTTTCCCAAGATTTGGAGTCCCTAGATATCTGATGACTGATGGCGGTTCACACTTCATTCATGGTGTTTTCCGCAAGATGCTCGCTAAGTACGATGTCAACCATAGAGTTGCATCTCCTTATCATTCTCAGTCTAGTGGTAAAGTGGAGTTGAGTAATAGGGAGATCAAATTGATCTTACAAAAGAACGTCAATAGATCTCGAAAGAATTAGTCTAGCAAACTTGACGATGCACTATGGGCTTATAGGACTGCTTATAAGAATCCCATGGGCATGTCGCCGTATAAAATGGTTTACGGTAAGGCATGTCATTTACCTCTTGAGCTGGAACACAAAGCTTATTGGGCATTCAAAGAGCTCAACTTTGATTTCAAACTTGCCGGTGAGAAGCGGTTGTTTGATATTAGCTCATTAGATGAATGGAGGGCCCAGGCATATGAGAATGCCAAGTTGTTCAAGGAAAAGGTTAAGAGATGGCACGATAAAAGAATACAAAAACGAGAGTTCAATGTAGGTGATTATGTCCTGCTATACAATTCTCGCTTAAGATTCTTCGCAGGCAAGCTTCTCTCTAAATGGGAAGGTCCCTACGTTGTCGAGGAAGTATATCGTTCTGGTGCCATCAAAATCAATAACACGGAAGGTAATTTTCCTAGAGTGGTAAACGGGCAAAGAATCAAGCATTACATCTGTGATACTCCCATAAATGTTGAGACCAATATTATCAATATCATAACTCCAGAGGAGTACATAAGGGATGTTTATCAGCCTGTTCCAGACCCTGAAAACCAAGAGGTATTTGTTTCGGTAAGTAATTGGACTCTGAAACTTTTCCAATAGGAAATTTTCTCCATTTTGGAATTTATGGAAAATTAGAAAAATAAAAAGCAGTCCGGAGAGCGCACGAGGCGGCCACAAGCTTGGTTGCCGCGGCCTACCCCCTGGTCATGGCAACACAGCTTGTGGGTAGCTCGTGTGCCTCCCGGACTCCGTTTTCTAGCGGAGCACTCCTTCTGGTCCAGAAAAAATCATTATATATACGCCCGAGGGTTTTGATCTTCGTATCGCGCAGTTTTCCTCTGTTTTCGTTTCGAGCCTGTTGTCTGCCGCAAATTTAGGTCAAGATGTCTTCTCAAGATTCAGAAGAAGAGATCTATGTGGCCGATGATCGTGCTAACTCCAGGATTAATGGGGACTTGGAACCTTATGGCTGGACCACTGACGAGGAAGAGGACTATGAGCCCAAGGGGAAGGAACAAACGAGTTCCGATGAAGAGGAGGCTCCTCTACCCCAACCTGGACGCACTCATGTGGAGTTCAAGAAGTCAAGCCTCCCTGACCAAAGGAAGAAACCTAAGAACTTGTTTATCCCTTCTCGTTTCTTGCATGAGAGTAAGCACAAACTTTGTCATAGAGTGTTGAAGCTAGAGGAGGAAAATGACGATCTGAGGGAGCAGAACTTTTTGCTCAAGTGGAAATTAGACAAGCTCAAGACTACTTCAACAACACCACCACCATCACCACCAAAGGAAGATAACTAAGCATTGGTATGGGAAATCCCCTTGGCTTTTGCCAAGCTTGGGGAGTTGCCCTGGTATCGTATCACCTTTATATCTTTTGCTTTTACCTTTGTTTTAGTTCTTTCCTTTTCAGTTTTATTTCTTCTTTTAGTGGAATAAGTCTTGAGTGTTTTAGTTTGAGTCTTTTGCCTTTTGTCTCCCCCGATGTATTCGAGCTTGCGAGCTATATAATAAAGAGTATCTTAGTTAAGGCTTTGCTTTGTGCCGTGATCAAAAGTATGAAAAGAATGATAGCATGAAAGATCATGAGATGATGTTATGGAAAGTGATAGCTTCACATATAACAAGTATGATGATTGAAACTTGTTGAGAGTAGACCAGCATAGACCTCAGTCATTGTTGCAATTAATAAGAAGTAATAAGGAAAGAGAGGTTCACATATAAATATATCATCTTAGACACTTTCTATAATTGTGAGCACTCGCCAAACTATTACATGCTTAGAAGTAGTTGTTGGACAAGGAAGAGAACATAATGAATTGTGTTTGCTTGGTTCCAAACAATGTTATATGATTAGAGATCCCTTAGCATGTGACGATTGCTTCCACCTCATATTAGCCAAAACTCCTGCACCAAGTAGAGATACTACTTGTGCATCCATAAACCTTCAACCCAGTTTTTCCATGAGTGTCCACCATACCTACCTATGGATTGAATAAGATCCCTCAAGTAAGTTGTCATCGGTGGAAGCAATAAAAATTGCTCTCTAATATGTATGATCTATTAGTGTGTGGAAAATAAGCTTTGTACGAACCTGTGATGAGGAATACATAAAAGCGACAGACTGCATAATAAAGTTCTTTATCACAGGCGGCAATATAAAGTGACGTTCCTCTGCACTAAGAGGACACACATCCAAACCTCAAAAGCGCATGACAACCTCTGCTTCCCTCTGCGAAGGGCCTATCTTGTACCTTTACTTTTTACCTTCGTAAGAGTCATGGTGATCTTCACCAATTCCTTATTTAGCCTTTTTCTTGGTGAACGTCATATGCTTGGGAAAGATCTATATTCATATTTCAACTTGGAGCTGAGTACTTATGCTTTATTATTGTTGACTTTACCCTTGAGGTAAATGGTTGGGAGGAAAACTATAAGCCCCTATCTTTCTGTGTGTCCAACTGAAACTTCGATACCATGAGTACCACGTGAGTTGTAACAATTGTGGAAAACAAAAGAGATGATTGAGTATGTGGATTTGCCATACAAGCTCTTATTGGACTCTTTCTGATATTATGATAAATTGCAATTGCTTCAATGACTATGGACTATTGTTCGCTACTTCTTGGTAAGGTTTTTGTTTCATACTTTGCTTTGTGAAGGAATTGTTACTTTCCCATAAGAATCTCTATGATGTATTGTTGTTCTATGTGTGATCATGATACCCTCATGTCCGTATTATGTTTTATCGACACCTTCATCCCTAAACATGTGGACATGTTTTGGGTCTTGGTTTTCGCTTGAGGACAAGCGAAGTCTAAGCTTGGGGGAATTGATACGTCCATTTTGCATCATGCTTTCATGTTGATATTTATCGCTTTTTGGTCTGTTATTATACTTTGTGGAACCTTACTTATGCCTTTTCTCTCTTATTTTGCAAGGTTTATTTGAAGACAGAGAATACCTGCAGCTGGAATTCTGGACTGGAAAAGGAGCAAGTCTCAGTCCTCTATTCTGCGCAACTCCAAATGCCCTGAAAATCAACGTGGATGTTTGCTAGATTTTATAAAAAATACTGGGCGAAATAAGTGTCAGAGGGGAGCAACCAGGGGCCCACAAGCCTGGTTGCCGCGCCCTACCCCCCTGGCCGCGGCAACAGGGCTTGTGGGCACCCTGGCGGCCCACTGGCCCCCTCTTTTGCTATATGAAGGGTTTCGTTCGGAAAAAATCAAGGTGGACCTTTTTCGTGGATTCTCCGTCGCCACGAGGCGGAACTTGAGCAGATCCAATCTAGAGCTCCGGCAGGATGATCGTGCCGGGGAAATTTCCCTCCTGGAGGGGGAAATCATCGCCATCGTCATCACCAACACTCCTCTCGTCGGAGGGGAGGCATCTTCATCAAAATCTTCATCAGCACCATCTCCTCTCCAATCCCTAGTTCATCTCTTGTAACCAATCTCCGTCTCGCGACTCCGATTGGTACTTGTAAGGTTTCTAGTAGTGTTGATTACTCTTTGTAGTTGATGCTAGTTGGATTACTTGGTGGAAGAGTTTATGTTCAGATCCTTGATGCTATTCATTACACCTCTGATCATGATTATGATCATGCTTTGTGAGTAGTTACTTTTGTTCCTGAGGACATGGGATAAGTCATGCTAATAATAGTCATGTGAATTTGGTATTCGTTCGGTATTTTGATATGTTGTATGTTGTTTTTCCTCTAATGGTGTTATGTGAACGTCGACTACATAACACTTCACCATATTTGGGCCTAGAGGAAGGCATTGGGGAGTAGTAAGTAGATGATGGGTTGCTGGAGTGACAGAAGCTTAAACCCCATTCTATGTGTTGCTTCGTAAGGGGTTGATTTGGATCCACTAGTTTAATGCTATGGTTAGACGTTGTCTTAATTCTTCTTTCGTAGTTGCGGATGCTTGCGAGAGGGGTTAATCATAAGTGGGATTCTTGTCCAAGTAAGGGCATTACCCAAGCGCCGGTCCACCCACATATCAAACTATCAAAGTAACGAACGCGAATAATATGAACATGATGAAACTAGCATGACAGAAATTCTCGTGTGTCCTCGGGAGCGTTTTTCCACTTATAAGACTTTGTTCAGGCTTGTCCCTTTCTACAAAAGGGATTGGGCCACTTGCTGCACCGTTGCTACTACTTGTTACTTGTTACTTTTCGCTTGCTACGTTTCACCTCACTACACCATCACTTGTTACCGCTACTTTCAGTGCTTGCAGTTATTACCTTGCTGAAAACCGTTTATCAGAGCCTTCTCCTCCTCGTTGGGTTCGACACTCTTACTTATCGAAAGGACTACGATTCATCCCCTATACTTGTGGGTCATCAGGAGTCCTCCTCCAATCCCACTTGGATTAGGACTCCTTCCTTATTTTCCCACCTCTTTTGGATTTTCCAATTTTTCCTCATTGGCTTTCCTTAGATGACTTTGTCAGCCCATTATACCTTATTGCGCGTTCAATAAACCCATGTGCACCTCTTGGGGCGTGGTGGGCCCACCCAGTGGGCCCCGGAACCCATTCGTCACTCCCGGTATACTGTCGGCAATGCCCGAAAACCTTTCGGAATACAAACACCAACTTCCTATATATCAATCTTCATGCCCGGACCATTCCGGAACTCCTCGTGATGTCCAGGATCTCATCCAGGACTCCGAACAAAACTTCGGTCACCAACACATATAACTCAACTATACTGAAACATCACTGAACCTTAAGTGTGCGGACCCTACGGGTTCGAGAACTATGCAAACATGACGTGAGACACTCTCTGGTCAGTAACCAACAGCGGGACCTGGATGTCCAATGTCGGTTCCTACATATTCTACGAAGATCTCTATCGGTTGAACCTATATGTCAAGGATTCATATAATCCCGTATACTATTCCCTTTGTCCTTCGGTATGTTACTTGCCCGAGATTCGATCGTCGGTGTCTCTATACCTAGTTCAATCTCGTTACCGGCAAGTCTCTTTACTTGTTCCGTAATACAAGATCCCGTAACTAACTCCTTAGTCACATTGCTTGCAAGGCTTGTTGTGATGTTGTATTACCGAGTGGGCCCCGAGATACCTCTCCACCACGCGGAGTGTCAAATCCCAGTCTTGATCCATGTCAACCCAACAGACACCTTTGGAGATACTTGTAGAGCACCTTTATAGTCACCCAGTTACGTTGCGACGTTTTCTAACCCACAAGGTATTCCTCCGGTGTCCGGGAGTTGCATGATCTCATTGTCATAGGAACAGATACATTGACATGCAGAAAACAGTAACAATAAACTGACACGATCGTATGCTACGTTTATAGTTTGGGTCTTGTCCATCACATCATTCTCCCAATGATGTGATCCCGTTATCAAGTGAAAACACTTACCTATGGCCAGGAAACCTTGACCATCTTTGATCAACGAGCTAGTCAACTAGAGGCTCACTAGGGATAGTGTGTTGTCTATGTATCCACACATGTATTTGAGTGTCCAATCAATACAATTCTAGCATGGATAATAAACGATTATTATGAACAAGGAAATATAATAATAACCAATTTATTATTGCCTCTAGGGCATATTTCCAACAGTCCGTCCCTACATGGCTGCGTTAGATGCCAGGTTCCCCGATACCTGGCAAGTTCTTCAGGGACATCACCCGAACTATGATCGTGGGATGGTTCCTTATCTTTGGGTTGCCACTGCCTGCGCCGTGAGACGTCAACTGAATTTGTATTAGTGATATTATACTATAATATTCGACATGTATTAGTGATAATATCGGTTATCATGTCTTTTGGGTTATCGAGTGAATTACGGAAATTGATTGACACGACACACTACATGTATGGATCACATCTAACTTGGGACGAGAAGTATGTTCATATATACTTTCTTGTTGGTGTCCTGGTAGGTAGAGAGAACTTCCCGTATAATTTGGAAAATGGCCCAAATTATACATTTACATGCCACTAGTGCATAGGTTGAGGGCGGATGACATTTGCAAAATATCTTGGTAAGAGTTTGCTAATTAAGTACGCTTTATTATTGCATAAATGGTGTTGGTTACATTGCGCTAACTAGGTTATTATTATGTTCTTCAACAACAACTGCCAAATGATGTAGTGCCTATGTTGATGCACCTAGAAGGTCATATGAAAATTAAAAGCCCGCTGAGGGCTGAGTTCGATGCTCCATACTCGATTGGCCGCAAATATAAAAGGCTCCGAATTGAATCATGGAGAGAGATAAAGAAGGATTGCAAGCCACAAATTGGAGACCGTTGGATCTGTGTGCTTCATCACGGAGACATAGGTGTTATTCTATTTTTTGACATTATAGGAACGAGGACTAGGTCTTATGAGAGACAAGTTTTTCTGGTTTATATTAACTTGGTATGATCGATTAGGATGCATCCATATGATGACTATTATGATATTTTCTTTTTTATGAGATTTTAACTTGGTATATGATTAAGATTATGATGAGTTGTTAGATGAGTACGTAAGATAATGATGAGCTATATGACATATATTTGATTAAAATGGTGGATGCAAGTGATCAAGTTGAATTAGAGGAAAATATGATGTTGCGATTGGCAACATCATATTTTCTTCTAATTCAACATGATCACCTACATCCATCCACTTTAATCTAAATGTAGTTGCTGGCACAATAATTATTGATGTTGTATATTAATATATGTAACCGTGTGTATACGAACCGGTGCCTCAATAAATACTACATTGTGTATGATGAGACATGCCATGTAACTTGTATAGCTATATCAGGATTATGATGTGATGACGTGATTTGTGTTGGATGATATGATGAGACTATTATGTGTATGATAATCATATCATAAACTCACAATATGCTCATCATAGAATACAGTATAAAAACATCGCAAATACGTAGCAAAAAAAGATATGTGAAAATATAGTAGTAGCGCTCTTTAGCGCTGAAAATAAAAAACGTTACTCCTAAGCCACTTAGCAGTAGCGCTGGTATGGACAGCGCTACTGCTAAGTAGATATAGCAGTAGCGTGGGCCAAAAAGCGCTACTCATAAGCGTTAGTTGTAGCGTCGTATCAGTAGCGCGGTACCCCACACTACTGATAGCCCTAAAAACCGCACTACCGCTAGGCTTTTTCCTAGTAGTGGAGAGCAGAAATTTCAAAGTTATATTTAAATTTTAAGTAACTAGTTTCAAAGTTTCAGTATATAGCCTTTATTTCTTTGTGGTGTGTCCATGCATATATTTATGGTTTTCCTTCTAAGTTCTCCTTTAATTAATAGGATAAGAAAATTATGGGAATAGAAAAGCCATAGAAAACAAGATGACATGTATCTTAAGTCCTATGAATATAAATAAAAAAGAAGATGTCATTTTGTTCACATCATAGATTTTTTTTTCATTAGGACGATGTTAATATTTATTTTTCTATAAAATTTCAAGGATAAAAAAGAATTCCTACATAGTAATATATTTCTATCCCTACAAAACAAAGGACTCTAAAGTAATTTTCCTATAAAAATTATATCCTATGAATTTTCTCCAAACCAAAGGAGGCCTAAGAGCATGGTTAATACAGTTTAGCCAACTGTTGGCTATATAACATTTATCATGTCATCTATAATCAAAATTATAGTCCACAAGTATAATAGTTAGATGTAAATAAATAATTCTTTATTTATACATGACCCACTTGCCTCTATCACAAAATCTCTAGTAGCCCATGCTAAAACCATTTGTTAGTTTGTATGTTTCTTTTCTTTCTTCCAACTCAATAAAAATAATAATATTCAAAGTCTCACAGTTTACCTACATCATCTTATTGTACCTCTTCTAATATTCTCTTGCACATGTTTGTGCTACATTACGTCGAATCTTTCTGTTGCCTGTTTTATGATGCATTGCATTGCATCTTTGCATCTTTTTCAACTAAGCTGCATTTTTAGACCATCTCTAGCAACAACCCTAAAATAGAATACTCATCTACAAAAAATAAGGGCATTTGCACCACAAAACCTTCACTTCCTTCAGGACCTTCTAATAGGTTGGTTCTTTCAAGTCAGGCCGAAAGTTGAGGATATCCCCTTCCAACAGGGCCGCATCAAACTCGTCTGCTATGAAAAATGCTATTCGCCGCACTGTGTGAAGCGATGTCGGGGCTTCGCACAAAGAGGGGAAGCTAGCTACTTTTAAATGGCCTGGCCCATTTACGAGTTGCAGCGCCCTGGTTTTGGGAACCTTCTAGAGTTTCCCAACTGTTTTTTTCCGGTTTTGAAAACTTCTAAAAGGTTCCCTCAACCGATGTTTTTTCTTTTTCTTTCTGTTTCTGTTTTAAAAAATGTTTTATATTTTTAAAAAAATTGCTGCATTTTCAAAAAATGTTCTTGATTTTAAAAACAATGTTCTGCATTTTCCAAAAAATGTTCTCGGTTTCAAAATTTGTTCTTAAGATTTAAATTTATTCTAGGTTTCAAAATAAGTTCTTAAGATTCGAAAAATGTTCATGCTTTAAAAAACTGTTGACAATTTTATAATTTTACTCATGAATTTGAAATTTGTTTACAATTCAAAAAATGTTCATGGTTTCAAAATTTGTTCATAATTCGAAAAATGTTCACAGTTTTTATAATTTTGTTTACGAATTTGAAATTTATTCATGTTTAAAATTTTATTTAAAATTCATTTTGTTTTTTGCTTTTCCAAATTAGTTCACTAGTCGAATAATGTTCACATTATTTTAATTTTTGCATGAATTTGAAATTTGTTCATAATTAGAAAAATATTCGTGGTTTCAAAAAGTTTGTTCACAATTCAAAAAATGTTCACACTTTTATAATTCCATTCACGAATTTTAAATTTGTCCTTCTTTCAAAATTTGTTCAAATTCGAAAAATGTTCGTGGTTTAATAAAAAATGTTCACAATTTTATAATTTTATTCACGGATTTGAAATTTGTTCATGTTTCAAATTTTGAGAACAATTTAAAAAGTGTTCCTGGTTTCAAAATTTGTTCGCGGATTCATAAAATGTTCATAGTTTTATAATTTTCTTCGTGAATTTGAAATTTATTCATGTTTCAAAATTAGTTCATAAATTTTCAAAAATTGTAGTCATTTAAATATGTTCGGAAATTTGAAAATTGTTCTGGATTTTGTTCACATTTTCAAAAATTGTCCAACTTTTTCAAAATTTGTTCACGTTTTGAAAAATTGTTCACCATTTCAAAAAATGTTCCTATTTTTCTAAATTTGTCCACGAATACAATAAAATATTTGTAGTGTGTAAAATTTTTTATAAAATACTTTTTGGAAATTTCATGAACTGTTTTTTTCCCTCCTTTAAAGGTTTTCTTAAATCTTGAATGCGTTTTCTTTTAAAAAATGTTCCAAACTTTAAAAATGTTCAAACTTCGTTCATATTTTTAAAAAATGTTCTTCAAATCCGAGATTTTTTTTTCTTCAAATAGGAAAAGAAAAGAAAAAAGAAAGAAAATGAACCAAAAAGAAAGGAAATAAGCAGAAAAAAAACTATTGGATTTGTTTGAAACAAAAAAAGGTCGGGTCGACCTAGTTGGGGCGAGCCCCTACGCATTGGAGCCCTTGCCTGCCGCAAAGAGCGGCAGGTAGGAACTCCCGTCTGCTAGGACACACAATTACTTTGAAGTCTACATACTTCGTAGTGCTAGATGATGATGATGCTTTCTGTGAAGATTTTTTTAGTACCTTCCAAGAGGCAGTTGTGAGTGGTAGTAGCAGTAGTACTAGTACCATCGAGAAGGTGAGTGGTAGAAGAGTGTGTCCTCTAGTAGGTACTCGAAACTCCATTGTTGCTCTCGAGGGGGGGCTCCGCATGGCTTTGGCCCTGGTCGATGGCCTACATCTGGCGGCTACTGCGCCTCATCGGCACGAGTAAATCGGGGAGGCGGCACCGGGCATGGGGACGACGCTGCCCATCCCCTTCCTCCATTGGATAGCATGCAGGGCGGTGCTAAGGTCGGCGGTCGTCCATCTGGCGCCCGATGCCCAGATCTGGTGGTTGAGGCGCTCTAGCGTGCTCCCGTGGCGACGCTCCCGCAAGCCGCGGCTATGGGACATGCTGGGTGCCTGGGGTCCCCTCCCTCGATTGGGGGAGCTCCACTGCTGGCGGCGAGGCGCAACTATGAATGGCAATGTGGCGGCGTCGCATTGGTGGGCTCAACATGCAGCCTTGAGGGGTGCTACCGCCCTGGGCCTCGCGGGGGGCGGGGTGGCGGCTCCCGTCGGTGGCGCTGCTGTGATGGCTGCGGGGATGGCAGCATGGCAGCGGCGGTTGTCTGCGACGGTGGAGATGGGCCTTCCTTGCTCGGGTGGCTTTTGCAGTTTTGTCGTCGACCAGGAGTGTGTGTGACCTCGGGGTCGATGAGGAAGTCGGACCGGCGACTCCGGAGATCAATGTCGTGGAGTGTCGGTTCTAGTCGCGTGGACGACAGAGTTGTCGGCTTGGATGGCGAGTGGCCTCAGGGCCGGTGGGTAAGTCGGAGCAACAACTCCGAGGAACACCTGATGTTGTGGAATGTCGAATCTGACCACGTGGATGGTAGAGTCGTCGACTTGTGTGGAGTACTGCCTCGAGGCGTATGTTGCTGAGGTTTGTATGCCGGAGTGGCGGCTTCGGGTCTTGTGATAGTGTGGCAACTCTAGCCGTTTGGGTAGTCCCGTTCTCCAATAGGACCTGAAGTTTTGCATCGGTCTGGACGTGGATGGGAAATGGCAGCCGCAACTGGAAATAGCCTACTCATGATGCCTATGGATTTTAATGGGGAACATTCATGAGGTACAAATGCACGCTTTGGTAATTGCAAACTTAATTGCTGGGACGTGTGCAAACGTGCTATGGGTTGAAGGAAAGGTCAATGATGCTCCTACTTCTGCACCGGTAAATCTTTCATGCAGAGTGCGTATAGATTGGCCCTGTTTTGATACTCTAAACCGTCTGCAGAGGTTAGAGTTAGATTCTAACCCTAGACTAACCCTCAACTAACTCTAACCAAAGGGGTGTTTGGATGGAAGGCTTAGATTGTCAATAAGTGCACATTTTCCAATCATTTGGCTCATTTATCAAGGATTTGGTGTGGTGAAGGTATAGATAAAAGTAACTTTTTATGGACCCAACCTAACTCTAACCCAAATAAGCACCTCTTGGATGGGTTAGTTTTTTTGGATGGGTTAGATGCATCTAACCAACTCTAACCCTCATGTTTGGATGTTTTGGTGTTAGATTGGTCCAATCTAACCAACTCTAACTCTAACTCATGGATCCAAACAGGGCCATTGATGTGGTCGGTACTCCAGCTAACCACTGTTCACATCTGTCATCTGTTGTCACTTGGGAATTATCATTATACTCCCTCCATCCATAATATAGGGCCTAATGCATTTTCTAAGACTGTGTTTGACTATTGATAAGACTAATATTATATGAGATGTATAATATAAAAATTATATCATTGAAAGCTCCTTTCACGTATGAATTTGACGGTATGCTTTGTGTAACTTGCATGTCATATATTATTTGCTCTAACATATGGTCAAAGTTAGCCTCAAAAAACGCATTAGGCCCTATATACATGGATAGAGGGAGTAGGAAAAATCTCGGTTGTTCGACGTGTATCCATTCTTCTATTCTCATCTCCTTGACGTCATCCATATCTACTCTCTCCATTTTTAAATATAAATTTTATCAAAGATTTTAATATAAACAAGATACAGAGTAAAATGAGCGAATGTATACTCTATAATATGTCGATATATATCCGTATGTAGTCTGTAGTCAAATCTTTTAAATGACTTATAATTAGAAACGGATGAAGTATCTCATATGATCGGACATTTGCACACGACATTTTTGTTTTTCAGATAAGAGTTTTTATACGGTTGTGCTAGTGCATGGTATACTATTTGTAAGAATGCACCAATATCACCATTCCTAAAATGGTGTTGCTTTTCTTGCATTGTTGAGTCTAAGAGTACCTATAACAACGATTGGCAACACCCGTGGACGCGTCCGCTACCAGTGCCCGAGTAGTTGTCATTTTGCCCTTCATACAACCATGGACCATGGACCTCAAATGTCCTACCCCTATGTCATACAAACACATGCAAGTAAGTAGATCATATTGCAGGCATACAATATAGCATTTGGGTCATTGAACATCCACAAAGTTCATCCAAAAGGGTCAACATAGTTCAAATTCAAAGTAAATACGACATAAAACCAACTAAAAATATGACTTAGCAGTGGGGGTGGCTGTAATTCACCACTTCCTGCCTCGACCCTTGCCCTTGCGGTTAGCGGCATGACCGTCCATCTCTTGCATGTAGGCGTCCACAGTGGGAGGATCGTCGTCGTTATTGTTCGTGGTGGTGCCGCTCTCCTCTGACAAGGAGATTTAACCAGAGAGGCGGTGGACGATGCATTGTTGCTCCTTCGCATGTCGGGCCGCCTTCACCTTGGCGGAGTCCTTCTCCCTCACCGCTCGATAATTTTGTATTACCTGCAAGCAATTCTTATTCTAGTTTCATCGGATTCATACCGCTTCTAGGTTATTTCTAGCGCTAATCCTTCAAAAGAGAAAAAAAATGCATTTCCATTGTTTGGCACGAAATATCATATATGAAAGGATACCAATGAGCATTGTTTGGCACGGAATATCATAGGGGTCGCGTTGAGATCGATGGCCATGGGCGCTGGCGTGGGAGGAGCGATCACGCTCACCTCTGGCGAGCCGGAGCCCATAGAGATGGACAAACGGGAGACTTGCAGGTGGTGAGGGTGGAAGTCGCGCGCTTGCGGCATGGTCGACATGCACGACGAGTCCGAAAGTCAGGGACGAAGGGGCAACGAGCCGGTGCTGACCGCGGTCACTGTGACAGCGACGAGCCCATGTTGGTTTGGGTTTAACCCTAGCATCAGTAGGTTCTGCCTCGTGGCCTCGCGGACGACGAGGTTGGTCTTCGTGGCATCGAGCTCTTGCTTTGAGGCGGCAGCGAGGGTGGTTGCGGCGCCGACGATAATGCTAGCATCCTATGCGAGTCAGTGGCCCTTCCTCCTGGAGACCTGACGACGCGCTCCTCGTCCCTCAGTTCCTTCTTCCTTTGTTTCGAAGGCGCTTTGTGGGCGCCGTGAGTCTTGCCTCCTTTGGTGGTGACGGGGCCGGCGGTGGCGAGGGAGGCAAGGCTGACGACGCCATCGATAGTCGGTGCGTCGTCGTCCACAGCGCGCACGCAAGTGGGCGTGAGGTTTTTTAGGAAAGTGGGGGAAAATTGTGGCGAAATAATGGCGCCGTCTCACCGACTGCACCGCTTTGGCACCGATCCGTCGTCGTCGTTCGATCACTCCACCAAAGGACAACTGCAGCTAGTGCACCGACAAGAGCCCCCGGGCCTGGCCCATATGCGCTTGCCTAGCGCTGTTGGGTCGGGCCCAAAGTACCCGCATGGGCATCAAATTCGCAAAGAGGTAGCCGCCAACTCACTGTTCCGCACTATCCACCACTTTAGGCCATTTCCGCCATGCGTGCCGCATGCATTGCGCGGATCTCACGGCGGGTGCGCGTATCTTAAAGGCCTGGTCGTGGCAGAAGCCGCAACGTCATGGATTGGACTGATGGGTAGGTTACCTGTTTGCCCGTGATGGTGGGCAATGTCGTAGGTGGAGATGGGCGGCGACCCCTGGAACATAGGAGACCCATCCCCCCCCACCCCGCCCTCCCTATAGAAGTGTGAGGGGTGCGGTAGGTGATGCTCATCCATCCTTCTCCTCTTCTCCAACCTAGGGTTGCCCAGTTTGCTCTTCTCTTCTAGCTCTTTGAGGTGGCTTCGGTTCTTGGACATGGTGGGGAAGAGTGGGCGTCCCCATCCTCCATGGGGGCAGCAAGAGCTTCCCATTCGGATCATGCAGCCGCTTCAGTCGTGGTGCTGGAGGTCGGCCCCAATGCTCGAGGCGGGGGCACTGGAAGGGCCCGGGGCCGTCGAGGAGGTCGTGATGGACGGGGACGGAGCATTATGACCGACCCTCCCCCAGTGACGTTGGCGCCACCATTGCACGAACAAATCGAAGGCACGGCGCTGGAGTTCGTCGTGAGGCTGCGCGGTCTTCCTCGCGGCCGTCTGCGCCTCCCTCGCCCTTTTGCTAAAGTGATGGAGGTTGACAAGCCGCGGGGAGTGTGAATCCGTGTACGCCGTTGCCGCAACGGTACCATGTACGCCGACATTAAATATCCAGCGCCCCGTGTCATGTTCTTGAGGCATGGGTGGAAGACCTTCGCGCGTGCCCATAACTTCATCACGAGGCATGCTCTCCGCTTCAAGCTGGTGGAGGCAGACATGCTTTCCGTCAAGATCTATGGGCACTCGGGAGCTCGTCTTGGCTACTGCGAAGAGAGCTCGAGTGACACCCAAAGTTCCTCCTCGAGTGATAGTGACGAGGAGGACAATGTTGATGAGGATGGCGACAACGAGTTCCCAGCCGTCAATTCGGAGTACGACGGCTTGGGCTCCAGCTAACCGATGTCCATCATACACACCATCAACGTCAGCTCACGCCGCTCCCCCACCCGGCAAGATGGTCTGGCCGGGGCTTGATGACTGTGATATGCGTTGGGTTTTCCGTGAAGAGGAATGGATTATCACATCACAATGCGGGTAAGTATTTCGCTCAGTTATGAAACCAAGGTTTATCGAACCAATAGGAATACAAGTCCTCAACTATCTTCAGCGGCTGTACACAAAGAAACAAACAACTTGAACCGAACGCGGGCAAGAGGGTTGTCAATCCCCTTGATCTCGTTATTTGCAAGCAAATGACGTGTGTAGATAATTGTTCATAATTGTAAATTGCAAAATAAAATAAAACACAAATAATGACAGCAAAGTAGTAGTAGCATTTGTAAATATATAAGTGAATAGACCCGGGGGCCGTAGTGTTCCCTAGTGGCATCTCTCATGGCAAAGGCATATGGTGGGTAAACAAATTATTGTTGGGCAATTGATAGAACAACTAATAATTATGCTATTTTCACGGCAATGATCATGTGCATATAGTCATCACGTCCATAAGCAAATAGGCCGACTCCTGCCTGCACCTATTACTATTATTCCACTTCAAGAGCGCTTCTATGCTTGCCTCTCTACGTATTAAGTAAAAACAGAGTAATGCTTGGAGAACAATGTCATGATGTAGACAAACTAAACTCAATTAATATGAATAAACCCCATCGTTTTATCCTTAGTAGCAACAACACAAAGACGCATCTTGTCCCCTTCTATCACTGAAGATATAGAAGTCGCCAGGTTGAACCTACTACAACACATCACTCCCACTAAAGAAATATTAATCGAGTTGGACAAACTATTTCAATAGATCGGAGAGCCTTACGAAGCTATGATGATCATGCAATTAAGAATCATAATAATCAGAGCTGACTCAAATACTTTTCATGAATAATTTGAACATAAACCCACAATTTATCAGATCCCAACAAGCACATCATACATAGTGATTACATCAGATAGATCAAAGCGAAGATGCGATGAACATGGTATTGAAGATCATAAGAGAGAGAGAGATTGCCATCTAGGTACTGCCTACGGATCAGTAGGTCTATGGTGAACTACTCACACATCATGGTGAGGGCAGCAAGGTTGATGTAGAGGCCCTCCATGATTGATCTCCCCTCCGGCAGATCGCCGAAACAAAGGTTTAGTTGGCCTCCCATCGGAACAGAGACTTGCAGCGGCGGAAAAAGTGTTTCAGGAATGCTCTTAGGGTTTTCGGAATATTTGTAAATTTATAGGCCAGAGAGGGATGTCGGGAGGCATCCAGGGGCCACAGGCCATTAGGGCGCGGCCAAGCCCTCGGTCGCGCCTTGTTGGCTTGTGCCTCCCTCGTGCGGCCTCTCGTCCACTTCCGATGCTTGCAGGTCTTCATATAGCCCAGAAAAAATCATATTAAAGTTTTTTGGCATTTGGACTTCTTTTGGTAGGGTAAACCTGCAAAGCAAAAAACACGCACAATGTGAATCTAGAAAAATCATCAACAAGGAATAGACCATAAGAATTTCCACTTAGGCTCTTGTAAGCATTGGGACCAAAAACATCCATGTGTAGCAGCTCGAGTGGCCTTCTTGTAGTCATGATGTTCTTCACGGGATGACTTCCACCAACTTGCTTTCCTGCTTGACAAGCACTACAAAGTCTATCTTTGTCAAAGATAAAATCTCTAACACCAAGAATATGATCACCTTTGATAAGCCTGTCAAGGTTACGCATACCTACATGTCCTAACCTTCTATGCCATAACTGACCTTTAGAAGATTTAGCAATAAGACATGTACGGGGTTAGGATTTTTTAGTGAAATCAACAATGTATAGATCCCCTCTACGGAAACAGTAAATACCATGTTATGATTGTCACTACGAAACACTTGGAAGTCAACTTTCATAAATAGCACATTGAAACCAAAGTCTGCTAGTCTAGATACGGAAAGCAGATTGTAGCCAAGGGATTCAACAAGCGTGACATTAGATATGGTCACCTTACCAAGACCAAGTACCTTATCCTTGGAGTTGTCTCCAAAAGTCACATACCTTCGAGGTTCACGGTTTGGTGTGATCTCATGGAACATGTCTTTATCTCCAGTCATGTGATCGGTGCATCCAATGCCGAGAACCCACTCCTTTCCACCAGCCATGTAGTCTCTAAGGTTACCCATAAGACTAAGGTTCCTCGTGTTCTTCTCATACTCGATGTCAAACTCATCATCTTCATCGTAGTAGCCATTCTCCACATTGTCATCGTCAGAAAAATATTCTCGTCATAGGAAACACGAATTTCATCAGAATTTTGACTATGACAATGTTCATATTTATGCATTCGAATGGCTTCAACAATGACATTGTTAATGGTAATGACATCTCCTTTAGCACGCATGAGGTCACGAAGCTCTAAAAGGCATTTATCAAAATTAGGATCGATTGGCTTCATTTTGTGAAAGGCAGTGCATTTATGGAAAATGATCTCAAGATTTTCAGTGAATAATCGGGATATCTTTTCTTCAAGTCTTTCCACAACGTGTGAGCACACTCAATTTGCAATTGATTAAGCACATTACTTGGCAGTCCTCTAATTATTAGATTAACAGTTTTGATATTACCAAGCATATCAAGTTCTTCATCATGAGAAGGATGCAAAGGATCGATGGGAGGCTCATGGGGATATTTAACATACTTGCGCATATGGAATTTATCAAATATATCAAGCATTTCATATTTCCATTATCTAAAATATTCCCCATCAAGAATAGGCACTCTACAACTAATATTCCCCAAACTAGTCACATCCATCTTCCTCCAATGGCAATTAAACCAAGGCTTTGGAGACCTTGCTCTGATACTAATTGTGAGATCGATAGAAGAGGTGCCTAGAGGGGGGGTGAATAGACTACTTGCATAATTAAAATCCTAGCTTTTTCCCAATCTAATGGTTGGCATATTTTAGCGATTCTAACAAGTGTAATGCAACCTACACATGCTAGTCAACAAGTATGACAGTTGAAAGTAAGGACTTTGCACATGTAGTAAGGAGTAGAGTTTATGAAGATCAAATGCGAAAAAGTTGACACGGCAATTTTTGGCATGGTTCCGATAGGTGGCGCCACCGTTCGTCCATATCAGTGGAGACTTCAACCCATGGAGGGTAACAGATGCGGGAGTCCATGGAGGGCTCCACCCACAAGGGGTCCATGAAGAAGGGGCCTTGTCTATTCCACCACGAATTCCGTCCACACAGGACTAGCCTCACTCGTGATAGATCTTCACGAAGTAGGCGATCTCCTTGACCTTACAAACATCTTGGTTCAACTCCACAACACCAAGTAGGAGGCTCCCGAGCGACACCTAACCAATCTAGGAGGCACCACCCTCCAAAAGGTAATAGATGTGGTATAACGATGAACTCCTTGCTCTTGTGCTTCTAAAGATAGTCTCCTCAACACTCAATCACTCTCTTTCAGATTTGGCAGGGGTAGGAGAGATTGTTCTTGTGGAAAGCAACTTGGGGAGGCTAGAAATCAAGGTTCAAATGGTAGGAATGGAATCTCTTGATCCCAACACATGAGTAGGTGGCTCTGTCTCAGAAAAATGAATCTGGCAATGAAGTGTGCGTTCCGAGTACTTCCTCTGCGAATGAGCGGTAGGTGGAGGGGTATATATAGGCTGCACACAAAATCCAACCGTTACACCATGATTGACCAACTGGGTGAAACCGAAGTTACAAACTCGGTGGTACCGACTTGCTCAAAAGGCAGTAACTTTGAATCTCGGTGGAACCGATATACACAACTCGGTGGCACCGAAAAGGTGACTAACGATCAGATGACACAACTCGATGACACCGACACTCAAACTCGGAAATTCTGATTTTGTGTACCGAGGCAAAAGTTGGTCACATGAACTCGGTAGCATCGAAGTGGTAGGGTTTGGCTAGGATTTGTCTAAGTCTGAAATCGATATGGCCGAGTGGAAATTACTTGTGGCACTGGTTTTGGATATTTGGCTTGGGACGGATTTATTTTGGGGAAGAGTGGTTGAGTATTTTTTGGTGGCTAACTCTAAGCACTTGACAAACCAATTCATCATAACACCTCATCCCCTTTTAATAGTATTGACTTTCCTATTGACTCAAATGTGATTTCTCACAAAGTGTAAAATGAAGGGGATTTTTATTTATGTGCCCCTGGTTCATTAGCTCTACTCATTCATCCCCACGCTCTTAACTTTTGCTCACTTTTCCCCACTCCCTTGCCCGAAACCCTTAGAACTGGTCACAGCGGACGTTGCCGTCGGGTCAATGGCTTGACCATTAACTCTGACTAGTGGGGCTGCATAGGGAGGAGTCCACATTTTGACCGTTACGTGGTAACCAGTGGGGCCACAAAACTGACACTCACTATAACCTGAATCAGATCCAGTCGCTTCAGCGCCGCCCCCTCCGCCGCTGTCGTGCCACCTCGGCCGCATCTACCCTCTCTCCCCATCTAGGATTAGGAAGCGATGTCGGGGGGTACCCTGTCCGGCCCATCGACCGTGGAGATGATTGGGTTGAATCAGAGGCTGATAATTCATGGATTCCACCTGGGTAAGCATTGTTTTCCTGTCAAATTGCTTAGGACATCCATAAACTAGGCTGTATTTGACCACCGTTGGCGTGGATCAGCGCAATTTATCTGAAAATATTAGGCCTAATTACGCCCTTTATCTTATTTCAATCGAATAGGGTTGATCCTGCACTTGCTTTTCGGTTGACGGTTAGAATGGAAACTAGCGAGCTGCGTGGAACTAAACCGTGTGTGATTTCTGGATTTTTCTATCCTAAAGTGGTAGAAACCACCGTTTCGTTCAGAGATTTCCGCGAGGCACTCTGTTGTGAGTATCCGTGGAGCCCGGCCGATGTTGTTGAACTGAGATATTTCGACAGTACCGAGCAGAGATTTCTCCCATTAACTTGTGATGAGCATCTGGGATTTCCATTTAGTTTGAATGCTGACAGCCATTTCGGTAAAATCCATATCGGTGTGCTTCAGGCACGCAAACAACGTATCCCGAAGGGTGTTCACACATCACCAGTCTGTGCTAATAGCGAGCGTCCTCGCACTCTGATGACCCACAAGTATAGGGGATCAATCGTAGTCCTTTCGATAAGTAAGAGTGTCGAACCCAACGAGGAGCAGAACGATCTGACAAGTGGTTTTCAGCAAGGAAATATCTGCAAGCACTGAAATTATCGGTAACAAGTGATTGTGTGGTGAGATGATTCATAGCAAGCAACAGGTAGCAAAAGTAGCAACGGTGCAGCAAAGTGGCCCAATCCCTTTTGTAGCAAGGGACAAGCCTGGACAAAGTTTTATAGGAGGAAAAACGCTCCCGAGGACACACGGGAATTTCTGTCATGCTAGTTTCATCATGTTCATATGATTCGCGTTCGTTACTTTGATAGTTTGATATGTGGGTGGACCGGCGCTTGGGTACTGCCCTTACTTGGACAAGCATCCCACTTATGATTAACCCCTTTCGCAAGCATCCGCAACTACGAAAGAAGAATTAAGACAAAGTCTAACCATAGCATTAAACTAGTGGATCCAAATCAGCCCCTCACGAAGCAACGCATAAACTAGGGTTTAAGCTTCTATCACTCTAGCAACCCATCATCTACTTACTACTTCCCAATGCCTTCCTCTAGGCCCAAATAATGGTGAAGTGTTATGTAGTCGACGTTCACATAACACCACTAGAGGAAAAACAACATACAACATATCAAAATACCGAACGAATACCAAATTCACATGACTACTATTAGCATGACTTATCCCATGTCCTCAGGAACAAAAGTAACTACTCACAAAGCATAATCATATTCATGACCAGAGAGGTAATGAGTAGCATCAAGGATCTGAACATAAACTCTTCCACCAAATAATCCAACTAGCATCAACTACAAAGAGTAATTAACACTACTAGCAACCTTACAAGTACCAATCGGAGTCGCGAGACGGAGATTGGTTACAAGTGATGAACTAGGGTTTGGAGATGAGATGGTGCTGATGAAGATGTTGATGGTGACGAGTCCCCTCCGATGAGAGGAGTGTCGGTGATGACGATGGCGACGATTTCCCCCTCCAGGAGGGAAGTTTCCCCCGCAGGATCGTCCTGTTGGAGCTCTAGATTAGTTCTGCTCAAGTTCCGCCTCGTGGCGGCGGCGAATCCATGAAAAAGCTCCTCCTTGATTTTTTTTCCTGGACGAAACCCTTCATATAGCAGAAGAGGGGGCCAGTGGGCCAGCAGGCTGCCCACATGCCCTCATGGCGCGGCGTGGGGGGGTGGCCGCGCCGTGCAGGCTTGTGGCCACCTGCACGCGCCCCTGTGGCACTTCTTCGGCCCAGTATTTTTTATAAGTCCGGAAAAAAATCCTCGTTGATTTTTACGGCGTTTGGAGTTGCGCAGAATAGGTATCTCAACTTTCCTCCACTATTAGGCCAGAATTCCAGTTGCCGGCATTCTTCCTCTTCTTGTAAACCTTGCAAAATAAGAGATAAAATGCATAAGTATTGTACCGTGAAGTGAAATAACAGCCCAAGAAGCGATAAATATCAACATGAAAACATGATGCAAAATGGACGTATCAACTCCCCCAAGCTTAGACCTCGCTTGTCCTCAAGCGAAAACCTAGCTCAATAAATATGTCCACATGTTTAGGGAGAGAGGTGCCGACAAAACAAGATACGAACATACATGCATCATGATCATGATCAAAACAGCAATACCAACATATAATCTCTCATGCTAAAGTGATAATTCCTTCACAAAGTAAAGCATGGGTCAAGAACCTTACCGAGAAGTGACAACCGATAGCCTTTAGTCCTTGAAGCAATTGCAATTTATCACAACATCAGAAAGAGTCAAATAAGAGCTTGTAAAGCAAATCCACATACTCAATCATTCTTTCATTCTCTACAATTGCTACAACTCACGTGGTACTCATGAGATCAAAGTTTCAGCTGGACACAGAGAAAGATAGGGGCTTACAGTTTTGCCTCCCAACTGCTTACCTCAAGGGTAATGTCAACAATAATTATTCATGAATACTTACCTCCAAGTTGGCATATGAATATAGATCTTTCCAAAGCATATGATGGTAGCCAAGATAAAGGCGAAACAAGGAATTGGTGAAGCTCACCATGACTCTTTCAGGGACAAAAAGTAAAGGTACAAGATAGACCCTTCGCAGAGGGAAGTAGAGGTTTTCATGCGCTTTTGAGGTTTGGATGTGTGTCCTCTTAGTGCGGAGGAACATCACTTTATATTGCCTCCTGTGATAAAGAACTTTATTATGCAGTCTGTCGCTTTTATGTCTTCCTCATCACAGGTTCGTATAAAGCTTATTTTCCACACACTAATAGATCATACATATTAGAGAGCAATTTTTATTGCTTGCACCGATGACAACTTACTTGAGGGATCTTATTCAATCCATAGGTAGGCATGGTGGACACTCATGGCAAAACTGGGTTGAAGGTTTATGGATGTACAAGTAGTATCTCTACTTAGTGCGGGAGGTTTGGCTAATGTGAGGTGGAAGCAATCGTCACATGCTAAGGGATCTCTAATCATATAACATTGTTCGGAGCCAAGCAAATACAATTAGTTATGTTGTCTTCCTTGTCCAACATCTACTTCTAGGCATGTAATAGTTTAGTGAGTGTTCACAATTATAGATGGTGTCAGAGATGATATATTTATATGTGAACCTCTACTTCTTTATCACTTCCTATTAATTGCAACAATGACCAAGGTCTACGTTTGCCTACCCTCAACAAGTTTCAATCCTCATTCTTTTTATATGTGAAGCCATCACTTCCCATAAGATCATTACATGATCTTTCATGCTTTTATTCTATTCTCACTCTTTTGATCATGGCAAGAGGCAAAGCCCTTCAACTAATACACTCTTTATTATATGGCTCACGAGCTCGAATACATCGGGGGTGACACAAGCAAAACTCAAGAATAAAATACTAAGACTTTTAATCTACTAGAGAAAGAGAAAACTGAAAAGGAAAACTAAAACAAAGGTAAAGGCAAAAGATGTGATGGTGATACGATACCGGGGCAACTCCCCCAAGCTTGGCACAAGCCAAAGGGATTTCCCATACCAGTGCTCAGTTGTCTTCCTTTGGTGGTGATGGTGGAGTTGTTGCAACATGAGTTTGATCCTTCGTCTTCCAAGGCATAGGTGCTCCATCATGGAAAGATGAACGAGTCTCCGGAATCCTCAAATCTGCAGCCAACCGTATTGATTTAAATCTATACTCATACTCACAGTTTTGGTTCTGCAGGTCATAGATCTGGGCCTGGAGTTGATCAATCCTGTCATAGAGCCTGGAGAGATGCTTCCTAATGTCATTGGCATCAATCCTGTGCTTGTTGGTGAACTCCATGATCATCATGTGGTTGGGTTGAGTCCACGCTCCACCATCCCTTGGCACTTGAAGACTTGTTGCTCCATTACTTCGAGCCTCGTCTCCACGCTTCCGGTCTTCTTAGGCCCCTCAACATCACGGATGTGCAACATCCCCTCACGCATCTCGATAGATTGAGGGTGTTGCAGCACTCCTGTGAGGTAGGGATTGATGACCTTCTCGAAGATCTTGTCCTTCGGAGCTTTTGGGAAAGTCATAGCGATCTAGATCTGCAACAGAAACAGGCTCGAAACGAAAAACAGAGGAAATCTGCGTGATGCAGGGGTCAGACCAAATGGGAGTATATATAACGATTTTTTTCAGACCAGAAGGAGTACCCCGCACGAAAACGGAGTCCGAGAGGCGCACGAGGTGGCCACAAGCCCTCACGGCGCGGCCAGGGGGTGGGCTCGCGACGTGCAGGCTTGTCGCTTCCTTGCGCACTTTCCGGATTACTTCCAATTTTTGTATTTTTTCAAATATTCCAAAACGGAGAAAATTTCCTATTGGAAAAGTTTTGGACTCTGTTTTCTTACCGAATCACATACCTCTTCGTTTTCGGAGTCTGAAACAGGCTGATAAATATCCCTTAGGTATTCTTCCGGAGTTATGGTATTGATAATATTGCTTTCAACATTTATGGGAGTACCTGAGATATAATGCTTGATTCTCTGCCCATTTACCACTCTCGGATAATTACCTTCCGTGTTGTTGATCTTGATAGCACCGGAACGATATACTTCCTCAACAACATAGGGACCTTCCCATTTAGAGAGAAGCTTCCCTGCAAAGAATCTTAAACGAGAGTTATATAGCAAGACATAATCACCTACATTGAACTCACGCTTTTGTATCCTCTTATCATGCCACCTCTTAACCTTCTCTTTGAACAACTTGGCATTCTCATATGCCTGAGTTCTCCACTCATCAAGCGAGCTAATATCAAATAACCTCTTCTCACCGGCAAGTTTGAAATCAAAGTTGAGCTCTTTGATTGCCCAATAAGCTTTATGCTCTAGCTCAAGAGGTAAATGACATGCTTTACCATACACAATTTTGTACGAAGACATGCCCATGGGATTCTTATAGGCAGTTCTATAAGCCCACAGTGCATCATCGAGCTTCTTAGACCAATTCTTTCTAGACCCGTTGACAGTCTTTTGCAGAATCAGTTTAATCTCTCTATTACTTAGCTCTACTTGACCACTGGACTGAGGGTGATAGGGAGACGCAATTCTATGGTTGACATCGTACTTAGCAAGCGTTTTACGGAAAGCACCATGAATGAAGTGTGAACCACCGTCGGTCATTAGATATCTAGGGACTCCAAATCTAGGGAAGATAACTTCTTTCAGCATCCTGATGGAGGTGTTGTGATCAACACTACTAGTGGGGATAGCTTCTACCCACTTAGTGACGTAATCAACAACAACTAGGATATGAGTATACCCGTTGGATTTTGGAAAAGGTCCCATATAATCAAAACCCCAAACATCAAATGGTTCAATGACAAGTGAATAGTTCATAGGCATTTCCTGATGTTTGCTAATATTGCCTATTCTTTGACATTCGTCACAAGACAAGACAAACTTACGGACATCCTTGAAGAGAGTGGTCGAATAGAAACCTGATTGCAATACCTTGTGTGCAGTTCTATCTGCCGCATGGTGTCCTCCGTAGGCCTCGGAGTGACACTTCTGTAGGATCTGTCCCTGTTCATGTTCAGGTACACAACGTCTAATAACACCATCTACTCCTTCCTTATAAAGGTGAGGATCATCCCAAAAGTAATGTCTCAAGTCAAAGAAGAATTTCTTCTTTTGCTGGTATGTGAAACTAGGTGGTATATATTTTGCAACGATATACTTTGCATAATCAGCATACCACGGTGCACTACGTGAAGCATTGATGACATTCAATTGCTCATCGGGAAAGCTATCATCAATAGGTTGTGGGTCATCAAGAACGTTCTCCAACCTAGACAAGTTATCTGCTACGGGGTTATCAGCACCCTTTCTGTCGACAACGTGCAAATCAAACTCTTGTATCAAGAGAACCCATCTGATAAGTCTAGGTTTAGCGTCCTTCTTCTCCATGAGGTACTTAATAGCAGCGTGATCAGTGTGAATAGTGTCTTTGGAATCAACTATGTAAGACCTGAACTTTTCACATGCAAACATGACTTCTAAAAACTCCTTTTCCGTAGTGGCATAGTTTCTTTGGGCACTGTCTAGAGTTTTACTAGCATATTGAATAACATTTAACTTCTTATCGACTCTTTGCCCTAGAACAGCACCAACAGCATAATCACTAGCATCACACATGATCTCAAAAGGTAAGTTCCAATCAGGTGGTTGAACAATAGGTGCAGTTATCAAAGCCCTCTTAAGTATTTCGAAAGCTTCCTCGCAATCATCGTCAAAGACAAAAGGAATATACTTTTGCAAGAGATTGGTAAGAGGCCTATAAATCTTAGAGAAGTCTTTAATGAACCTTCTATAGAAACCAGCATGACCAAGGAAACTTCTTATACCTTTGATATATGTGGGGTATGGCATTTTCTCGATTGCATCAACCTTAGCCTTATCGACTTCAATACCTCTTTCAGAAATTTTATGTCCTAAGACGATGCCTTCATTAACCATAAAGTGGCACTTTTCCCAATTCAAGACAAGATTGGTGTCTTTACATCTCTGCAAGACTCGATCAAGGTTGCTGAGGCAATCATCAAAGGAAGACCCTTAAAGGAGAAGTCATCCATGAAAACCTCAACAATCTTTTCACAAAAGTCAGAAAATATAGCCATCATACATCTTTGAAAGGTGGCAGGTGCATTACATAAGCCAAAAGGCATACGTCTATAAGCAAAGGTACCGGAAGGGTAGGTGAAAGTGGTCTTCTCCTGATCAGATTGTGCAACTGGTATTTGGGAGAAACCAGAATAACCGTCTAGAAAGCAGAAGTGTGTGTGTTTGGACAGCCTTTCTAGCATTTGGTCGATAAAAGGCAAAGGGCAATGATCTTTCCTAGTGGCTTTATTCAATTTCCTAAAATCGATCACCATCCTATAGCCAGTAATAATCCTCTATGGGATCAATTCATCCTTATCATTAGGGACAACGGTAATGCCTCCTTTCTTAGGAACACAATGCACCGGACTCACACCCAATCACTATGAGCAACAGGATAGATGATACCTGCTTCTAGTAGCTTTAGTATTTCTTTTCTTACTACTTCTTTCATCTTAGGATTTAATCTCCTTTGATGATCAGCAACTGGTTTGAAATCAGGATCAGTTTTAATCTTGTGCTGGCATAGAGTAGGACTAATGCCCTTAAGATCATCAAGAGTATATCCAATAGCAGCACGGTGCTTCCTCAGAGTTTTTAGTAACTTATTTTCTTCATGCTCTGAGAGGCTAGCACTAATAATAACATGATATATCTCTTTTTCATCAAGGTAGGCATACTTAAGAGTATCAGGCAACTGTTTAAGCTCGAACACAGGATCACCCTTTGGTGGGGGTGGATCCCCAAGCAGTTCAACAGGCAGATTATTCTGAAGGATATGATATTGTTCTAAGACAACTCTATCTATCTCATCCCTTTCATCCATATGCATATCATTTTCATGCTCAAGCAAGTATTGCTCTAAGGGATCAGTAGGAGGCACGACAATAGAGGCTAAGGAAATAGTTTCATCCCTACTAGTCAACTCCTTTTCATGAGGTTGTCTACCAAACTTAGAGAAATTGAACTCATGTGACACACCGTCAAAGCCAACAGTGACATTTTGCTTCTCACAATCAATATGAGCATTGACAGTATTGAGAAAAGGTCTACCAAATATGATGGGACAAAAGCTATCTTGTGCGGTAGCAAGAACGAGGAGATCAGCAGGATACTTCGTTTTACCACACAAGACTTCAACATCCCTAACAATTTCCACAGGGCAGATAGTATCCCTATTGGCAAGCTGAATAGTGACATCAATGGGCTCTATCTCAACAGGTGCAATCTCATTTTTGATTTCATCATATAAGGATTGAGGTATTGCACTAACACTAGCACCCACATCACATAAACCATGATAACAATGATCTCCTATCTTAACAGAAACCACAGGCATGCAACAACAGGCCTATGTTTGTCTCTAACGTGAGGTTTAGCAATTCTAGCAGCATCTTCACAGAAGTGAATATTATGTCCCTCAACATCGTCGGACAGAAGATCTTTGATAATAGCAATTCTAGGTTCAACTCTAATTTTCTCAGGGGGTGTAGGTGTTCTAATATAGCCTCTACATATCACAGTTGATGCTTTAGAATGATCCTTTATCCTAACAGGGAAAGGTGGTTTCTCAATGTAAGCACTCGGAACAACAGGATCATTATAGGCAATGACTTTCTCTTCAACTGGAGTGGGTTTAACTACATTGACTTCTAAAGGAGGATGATATTTAAACCACTTCTCTTTGGGGAGATCAATATGAGCAGCAAAGGATTCACACAATGAAGCTACTATCTCAGAGTCAAGTCCATACTTAGCGCTAAAATCACTAAAGGTATTTGTTTCAACAAAGGATTTAACGCAATCAAACATGAAATTCATACCTGACTCCTTACCTTCTTCAAGCTCCCAATCTTCGGAGTTGTGTTTAATTCTCTCCAATAAATTCCATTTGAAGTCAATATCTCTCTTCATAAAAGAAACGGTAGAAGAAGTGTCAAGCATGGTGTGATCATCATGAGAAAGCCGATCATAGAAGTTCTGAATGATAATTTCTCTCGAGAGCTCATGATTGGGGCATGAATATAGCATTGATTTAAGCCTCCCCCAAGCTTGAGGGATGCTTTCTCTATCACGAGGCCAAAAATTGTACATATAATTCCGATCACGATGTACTAAATGCATAGGATAAAACTTTTGATGAAATTCCAATTTCAACTGATTATAGTCCCATGATCCAGTGTCATCACATAGCCTATACCATGTCAACGCCTTATCCTTCAAAGATAAAGGAAAGACCTTCTTCTTGACCTCATCCTCGGGCAAACCTGCAAGCTTAAATAAACCACAAACTTCATCTACATAGATTAGATGCAAGTCTGGATGTGATGTTCCATCTCCTGTGAAAGGATTAGCTAGCAGTTTCTCAAGCATACCCGAAGAATATTCAAAGCAAATATTTTCAGTAGGTGCAGCAGGTTGAGGAGCAACTCTTCGTGCTTCCGTTCGAGGTGAAGATACCCCGAACAAGCCCCTCAAAGGATTAGTATCCATAGTGACAAGTGACAATAAATTTCAGCACATTATCTGAATGTTTCCTTACCAAGTTCCACTTACCAGAGGCGCTTCACTCCCCGGCAACGGTGCCAGAAAAGAGTCTTGATGACCCACAAGTATAGGGGATCAATCGTAGTCCTTTCGATAAGTAAGAGTGTCGAACCCAACGAGGAGCAGAACGATCTGACAAGTGGTTTTCAGCAAGGAAATATCTGCAAGCACTGAAATTATCGGTAACAAGTGATTATGTGGTGAGATGATTCGTAGCAAGCAACAAGTAACAAAAGTAGCAACGGTGCAGCAAAGTGGCCCAATCCCTTTTTTAGCAAGGGACAAGCCTGGACAAAGTCTTATAGGAGAAAAAACGCTCCCGAGGACACACGGGAATTTCTGTCATGCTAGTTTCATCATGTTCATATGATTCGCGTTCGTTACTTTGATAGTTTGATATGTGGGTGGATCGGCGCTTGGGTACTGCCCTTACTTGGACAAGCATCCCACTTATGATTAACCCCTCTCGCAAGCATCTGCAACTACCAAAGGAGAATTAAGACAAAGTCTAACCATAGCATTAAACTAGTGGATCCAAATCAGCCCCTCACGAAGCAACGCATAAACTAGGGTTTAAGCTTCTGTCACTCTAGCAACCCATCATCTACTTACTACTTCCCAATGCCTTCCTCTAGGCCCAAATAATGGTGAAGTGTTATGTAGTCGACGTTCACATAACACCACTAGAGGAAAAACAACATACAACATATCAAAATACCGAACGAATCCCAAATTCACATGACTACTAGTAGCATGACTTATCCCATGTCCTCAGGAACAAAAGTAACTACTCACAAAGCATAATCATATTCATGACCAGAGAGGTAATGAGTAGCATCAAGGATCTGAACATAAACCCTTCCACCAAATAATCCAACTAGCATCAACTACAAAGAGTAATTAACACTACTAGCAACCTTACAAGTACCAATCGGAGTCGCGAGACAAAGATTGTTTACAAGTGATGAACTAGGGTTTGGAGATGAGATGGTGCTGATGAAGATGTTGATGGTGACGAGTCCCCTCCGATGAGAGGAGTGTTGGTGATGACGATGGTGACGATTTCCCCCTCCGGGAGGGAAGTTTCCCCGGCAGGATCGTCCTGCCGGAGCTCTAGATTGGTTCTGCTCAAGTTCCGCCTCGTGGCGGCGGCGAATCCACGAAAAAGCTCCTCCTCAATTTTTTCCTGGACGAAACCCTTCATATAGCAGAAGAGGGACGCCAGTGGGCCAGCAGGCTTCCCACAAGCCCTCATGGCGCGACCTGGGGGGGTGGCTGCACCGTGCAGGCTTGTGGCCACCTGCACGCGCCCCTCTGGCACTTCTTCGGCCCAGTATTTTTTATAAATCCGGAAAAAAATCCACGTTGATTTTTACGGTGTTTGGAGTTGCGCAGAATAGGTATCTCAAGTTTGCTCCACTTTCAGGACAGAATTCCAGTTGCCGGCATTCTCCCTCTTCATGTAAACCTTGCAAAATAAGAGAAAAAAGGCATACGTATTGTACCGTGAAGTGAAATAACATCCCAAGAAGCGATAAATATCAACATGAAAACATGATGCAAAATGGACGTATCACACTCCTTGTAGGTGGAGACCAAGTAAACCTAGTGGTTCTGAAAGCCACAACATGTCGGCTGCCGCTAATTCTGCCACTTCTCCTCTTCATTCTTCACCTGATGTAGATGTAGATGCAGAGCCTGACGATGAAGTGCCTCGACATGATGATGAGGATGCGATTCTATTCCCTAAACTGGTAGATAGAGTCATTCAACATGCAGTGGAATATGAATATGCACAGGAGCCTAGCAGCGTGCTAGATTTGATGACACTGATGATGAAGAGAGAGAGGAGAACATCGACTCCTTAGTTTTACAAGAATATGATGGTGAGGACATGGCAACAATTGAGTGGAACAGGGAGAATCCTAACCTTACTCCAGGAACCGTATTTGAATCGATGGTGGACTATCCTAATGCAGTGACTACATATTGCATTCTCACTGAAAACTCTTATGAGGTTGATAGGAGTGAGCTAGGAAGATTCACTGTTCATTGCCCTTATGATAGGTCTAGGTGCAGGCTGCATGCATCCACTATGCAAAAGAGCAAATTGATTCAGGTATTACAACTGAATATTGTTATCAGATTATTTATCCATTCTATATTCAGATCATGTGTACTGTTTCTTAATTGTATTTGACATCATTTTTCATTTTTTTCAGATAAAAAGCAACCCACACGGGCACACTTGCCCACCTGGAGGGGAGGGGGAAAGGACAAATCTAAGCTTGCAAAGACTAGGTGGGTGGCAGATGCAATCTTGGATTGGGTGAGGGAAACACCAAAAATTGGTCCAACAACACACCATATCAATCTAGAGAGCATGTCTAGGCTCGGCTATGGCACCATATCCATCTAGAGAGCTTGTATACGGCTCGGCTACGGCACCATATCCATCGACCGATATCTCACGTAGCAAGCATACATCCATAACATAAAAAGTAGCAACCATAGCATACTTCTTACATAAAACATAGGGTACCCTAAACCATAGCATAGTCCACAAACTATTCAAAAATTAGCTTGTTTTTGTTCATACAATATAAGGAATAGGGCCACCAACAATTCAAAAAAATTAGCTTTTCTTCTTCCTCTTTTCAACATCAACATGGCTCGTTTTTCTAGCTTTAGTTTCCTTTTTGACACTTCAACTACTCCATTATCCGCGCCTTCGAAAACTTGACCCTACTCTAAATGGGCGAAAACTTGCTGGTTTCATTGAGGAATACTCAATCATTGATTGATTTAGCAGAAGGGCTCGTGTACGGCACCATATCCATCTAGCGATTTTATCTCACGTCAAATAAGATAGAAATAGAAAGCAAAAATACTGATAACCAACGACATATCAAATAGGGATTCCCTATCAAATAAGGGTAGCAAGCATAACAAAGTTCTTAGGGGATAACACAACAGAGATCAAAAGTTCACGGTACAACCAACGACATAATTAAGTTAGAAATATATAAAAGATAAAAAGCCCTAACACCCTAGGGCAAGACAATCTCACGATCGAGACCGGGACTTCACCACCATCTTCACTGCGCCTTCTCTTCACTGCTCCCTCTCTATGCCGTCCTGGCCGATGTAGTAGGGGAGGTTGTGCATACCATCGCGGGTGGGGAAGATGCAGTCGAAGTTTGTGAAGATGTTGTGGGTTGTGAATGCGATGAATTCGCGTCCACACCAAAACACCTTGTCGAGGAGGTAGTACACATCAAATCTGTTCCTGAAGGTGACGGTGAGCCCTATCGGCGGAGTCCTGGAGTTTGGACGCACTTTCTCCAGTCGAAACATCACCGGCGAGCCCGTCGGAAGGTGGGAGAAGCCCGCACGGAGGAACCACTCGGCAAACCCCTTGCACCCCTCCAGCGTGAGAACGCCCACACGCGAAGCGTCCTCTCCACGACGACGCCGGTCGGATACCGTCTCTCGAGCACGGTCGGTGGGAGCTCGAAGGTGGGGCCATTGTATTGCATCCTCGCCTGTCTTTGAGAGTGCTCTGGGTTTGGGTGAAGGGGGCGGCGCAAATGGATGTGTGGAGAATAGGTGGAGGGGTGGGGGTTTAAATAGGGAAAGGGGAAGGGAAGGGGAGTGGCATCGGCCAACCTTTGGATTTGCTACATTCAAACGAGCCACGTCGATCGATATGCCACTTTAATTGCCACGTTGAATAGATGCGAGTGGATCGAAAAGTGTGAAACAATGCTCTACATCAAGGATACACGCGTGGGAGATGATATGAACCAGCGATAGCAACCGTCCCTGCGTCTGTGGCGGCTCGGGTGAAAATGAGGTCGGTCAGCGTCCGTGGCGGCTCGTGTGAAAAAGAAGCCGGTCAGCGCATCGTGGCGGCGGGCGGCGGCGCATGCAGGTAGGCTAGCTACGTGCATGCATGCATAACAGGCTTCTGTCGTTGCGGCGCGTGCACGACCCAATTCTAACCACGTCCCAACAGGCTAACCGCGGCACCGTCCGTCGTGACCCCACCCATCAGGTCCAACGGGCGACACAGTCAGCGTGGCCCCACTAGTCAGAGTTAACGGTCAAAGCACTGACCCAACGGCATCCACCATTTGTGACCAGTTCTGAGGGTTTCGGGCAAGGGAGTGGGGAAAAGTGAGCAAAAGTTAAGAGCATGGCGATGAATGAGTATGGCTAAGGAACCAGGGGCACAGAAATAAAAATCCCAAAATGAAGAGTCTTCTTGCTTGAAGCTTTAGCCAATACTATTCCTTCCTTCATCAAAGGGCATGTTCACTCAATCCTATAGCCAAAGCTCTCTGTGGACTAAACCTGAAATATACTAGGTAAAAGTGTTAGTCCAAGATACAATGTATGTTGTCATGAATTATCAAAACCACCAAGGGAGCATATGTGCTTTCAGACGTATGATAGCGCCACCTATGGGAACCATGCCAAAAATCGTTGTGTCAACCTCATGCGTTTGATCTCCCTACCCGTCCTTACTTTACACTTGCATATTTTACTTTCCGCTGCTATATACTCTTAGATGTGCATGTGTAGGGTGTACTTGACTTGTCATAATTGCTAAAAGTGGTCCACACTAAAAAATTAGGAAAAGGCTAAGTTTTTATCTTGTCAAGTAGTCTAATCACCCCCACCCTCTACACATACTTTCGATCCTACAAATATGAGTTGAGTGTTAGCAATCATAGAAGACTAAATAATACTTGAGTATGTGAAATTGTTGAACAAAGCTCTTACATAGACTCTTTCTGAAAATATGATGGATAGCTTGTTAGTTTTCAATGAAGTTTAAGGTTCATACTCTAGTTTGTGAATGAATTAACACTTGTTCATGAGAAGTTTGATGATGAAATATTGTTGCTATGATAATGATCATGATGATTTCATGTTCGTAATTTATTCTCTCTCTCTCTCTCTAAACATGTGGTCATGATTATTGAGTTTGGCTTTCGCTTGAGGACAAGCGAGGTCTAAGATCGGGGTAGTTGATACGTGTATATTGCATCCAATTTTCCTATTGATATATATATATATATGGTGTTTTGGATCATTATTTCACTTTATGATGCAATCCTAATGCCTTTCTCTCTTATTTTGTAATTTTCATAAAAAGAGGGAGATTGCCGACAGTTGGAATTCTGGACCGAAAAAGGCTATAAAAGAGTTGGTTATTCTATGGAACACCAAATGACCTGAAAATATATGGATAATTATGTTGGAATATATAAAAAATACCGATGAAAGAATTACCATCAGGGGACCCATCGGGGAGTCACTAGCCTACATGGCGCGCCCTACCCCCAAGGCGCGCCATGCAGGCTCGTGGCTCACCTGGTCGGCCCCAGTGCCCATCTTCTCCCATAAGACACTATTTTCCCTAGAAAAAATTATAAGAATACTTTCAGGACAAAGTGTCGCCGCCTCGAGGCGAAACCTGGGAAGGAGCAATTTTGCTCTCCGACGGAGCGATTCCACCGGGGAAACTTTCCTCTGGGGGGAATCAAAGCCGCCATCATCAGCAACATTCTCTCCTTCGTAGGAGGACCAATCTTCATCAACATCTTCACCAACAGCATCTCATCTCAAACCCTAGTTCATCTCTTGTATTCAATCTTTTCCTCAAAACCTCATATTGGTATCTCGGGGTTGCTAGTAGTGTTGATTACATATTGTAGTTGATGCTAGTTGGTTTATTTGGTGGATGATCATATGTTCAGATCCTTAAGCATATTAAATACATATCTTATCTTGAACATGAACATGCTTTGTGAGTAGTTACTTTCGTTCTTGAGGACATGAGGGAAGTCTTGTTATAAGTAATCATGTGATGTTGTTATTCGTTCGATATTTTGATGACATGTATGTTGCTCTTCTCTTAGTGGTGGCATGTAAACATCGACTAGATGACACTTCACCATACTTGGGCCTAGTGCAAAGCATTAGGGAGTAATAAGTAGATGATGGGTTGCGAGAGTGACAGAAACTTAAACCCTAGTTTATGCATTATTTCGTAAGAGGCTGATTTGGATCCATATGTTTCATTCTATGGTTAGATTTATCTTAATTCTTATTTTGTAGTTACATATGTTTGCGAGAGGGATTAATCATAAGATGGGTTGTTTGTTCAAGTGAGCAACACCCTAGTACCGGCCCACCCACATATCAAGTTATCAAAGTAAGGAACGTGAATCAACTAAACATGATGAACGTGATTAGATGAGAATTCCCATGTGTCCTCAAGAACTCTTTGCTTCCTATAAGAGAACTTTTCGGCTTGTCCTTTGCTAGAAAAATGATTGGGCCATCTTGATACACCTTTGCTACTATTGTTACTTGTTACTTGTTACGAATTACCTTGCAACAAAACTATCACCGCTACTTATAACACGTGCAAAGAATACCTTGCTGAAAAACACTTGTCATTTCCTTCTGCTCCTCGTTGGGTTCAACACTCTTACTTACCGAAAGTACTACGATTGATCCCGTATACTTGCTGATCATCAGACGGCGGGCGTCCGTCTCCGGCGATAGACCCAAGTGAGGATCCACGCATCCTCGGCGGGCACCACCGGCAACCCGCAACGGCGACGCACATATTGCTCCGCCGTGTCCCTCTCCCTCTCGTGTTGCTTCTCGTGGAGGGCGACACACACCTATGTTTCTGACGTGCTCGCTCGAGACGGCAGAGCGGAACTAGCACCCACCACCGCCCTTGCAGAGCAATGACTCACGGGGGAAGGGCCAGCGTGGACTGTGCAACCCTCCACGGAGCTACATGTGGGACGGGAAGGGCCAGTTCTGGCGTTCGTGTTGTGCAGGTGCGGAAGCGGCGACGGAGCAGAACAGGAGATGCCCCGTGTGTCCACCTTGGACAGCTCCAGCGCAATGCAGAGGGCCAATTCCTCGTCCATGTCGAGGCCGAAGTCCAAACGAGTACCGGAGCTCGACATCTTGCGGGAGTCGTCGGATTCTATCAAACCCGGAGAGGGGAGAGATGAGGGCGGTGCGAGATAGGAGAGTGAAGTGGGGTAGGATTCAAATTGGGTTTTTTGTGTGGAGGGAGTGGGGATCGGTGGTGGGCAGGCTGACGTCACATACACACCCTGGCCGCCCCATATCGATCCTACATTTGGGCTAGATACAGTGGCGGAGCCAGAACTTTTGTGAAGCCCGGGAAAGCTTTAGCCTAAGTTTCGAAATTAGAAATCAAACTCGAGTGTTCCGATACATATTAACATAGCCCCAAACTTTGGAAACACAATTCCACAATAATAATGAAGTGAAAATATGAACATAGTGGTAATGCAAATGTAATTTAAAGTGAGCTAGTATATGATATGTCAATATTAAGTTTTATACACTACTGATATCAACTTGACAACCTGTTTGCCGAGTGTGACACTCGACAAACCCTACTCGGCATACCTCCTTTCGACAAATAGAGTTCCGCCGAGTTCCTTCCTCGGATACTGCACAAAGACTTTGTCGGGTGTAAAATGGCTACCACACAATGCTAGGTAAAGAGAGCTCCCACGAGTTCCTTCCTGCACAATCTTTTATTAGCAAACCACCCTGTGTCAATCTGCCTCGCTGCGCATTGTCTACTTTGCCACTCTCGCCAGGGCCAATAGATAGCACACACCTGATAGGGGAGCCTCTCTGAAATAGGGGGTTGGGGCGGCCGCCCCGTTCACCCTCCCCTCCTCCTCCCCCCCCCCCCCCCCCCCCTCTCTTAGAACTGGGTCTGCCAATATTTGAGATGAATATAAGGGTTTGCGGACAACTCGGGTGTATAGTGATGATATGAAGGGCTCGGTTTGATCATTTTTTCCTTCTCTCCTCTGTTCAGTCACTAACTGAACGTGTCCGCCGACATATGAAAGATCGTTTAAGGGATCCGATTATAGATGTTCTAAGAAACTAACAGTTCGAAGTGTTGTGTGATGTCGTGCCTTGCTTGTTTCCTCTCAAGTAATTAATTACTTTTGAAGAAGGGAATAGATGCCCATGACCTGATGAACACCTACGCGGATTGTGCATGGTAGGCAGAGTTAATTAGGCCATGACAACGCTTGGTAGGACCCCCATTGTTTTGCTTTGATCAAAATGATAAATAAGAAGCCCACTGTTCAGACGTACATTCCTGTCCGGATAAACCACGATGCATATCAGGCTTTGCCTCATTGTTTATTATGTGTGTACATTGTCCCATAGCCAAAGAGTCCGGGCAAGTGCCCGGGGTGGCCGGGCGCTGGTTCCGCCACTGGACAGCCCGGTCCTTTAAGGCACCCAAGTGGGCCGGGATTTTTTTGTGACCGGTCCGGTCCTCCTTTTGAGGCATCCGGTTGTCGATGCTCTAAAACTCTTGTTTTCTATTCTTAAAACTTATTTTCAGTGTTCTATCTTAGGGCAGCTATTGGAAATGCTTTTAGAATGTGTGTGCCGAGTGAAGACTCTGTAAACTAATATAAGAATGTTTAGATCACTAAGGCCTTGTTCGGTTCCTCCAAAATTAAAGGGGTTTGGAGGGGATTGAGAGGGATTAAATCCCCTACAAGTCAAATTCCACCTCAATCCCCTCCAATCCTCTTCAATCCACTTTTTGATGGGATTAACTGAACAAGCCCTAAAGTAGTGATCCAACCGCTCTTATATTAGTTTACGGAGGGAGTAGTAATTATTTACTAGGAAGCCTAAATACATCACATTAGATCAGTTTAGTCCAATTATTTGTGAAAGACGCAATTTAGCACCCTACTTGGCAGCATATTTTACATCAGACCTGTAAGCGTTGATTTTCCATAAAATATGCCCAGTGCCGCCGACTTGTGCCACTTCATCCCACGTGGATTACTTGTGAACGGATAGCCAAGTTTGATTTACCTCTATGCTTTCCCAAGCTGGCCAAGTTTGATTTACCTCTATGCTTTCCCAAGCTACCACATGAGCGATCTTGACAAAAACTCATTGCTATTAACATTTACATGCCCCACATAGTAAAATAAAAAATACACAAAGTTTTGGATCTGAAATCCCACAGGTGATCCTATAGACAAACAAGCAGAACACTACGGTAACTGGGCTGCATTGGGAGGAAAATGCAACTGTGTAACCAATCTTGTATTACTGCCAAGTATAGCAAAGCTCATATGCTAGCTCAGTGAAACCCTCTGGTTTTATGTGCTATTTACTCACGTTAGGAATGGACATCTGCTAAGCTGGATTCTACCCAGTAGCTCTAAAGAACTTGGATTGGATAAACAGTTGTATCGATCAAGTAGTTCCACTGAAGTTATCACATTTTTTCCGCAAACTAAGGTCACTTCCACACTATATCACCCAAAAACTTCAGAGCAGGAACTCCTCTAATTTCCATGTCCACGAGAGGTGCTTGCATTATGTTCAACCCCATCAACTCTGGATCACTCTTTATCATATCCAAAGCACGTGTTTGATCCTGCATGAAACAAAATGCATAAGCTGCCCTTGCACATTGGTGGTTTCTACAAGCACATCGTTAATTGAAGATCAAAATTATTAGTAGTGTCAATTCTCAATTGTACCTTTCTTTTTATAGCACAAAATTTACAGTCTGATGATGAAGGTGGTAGAACTTGGTTAACAATAAGTCTCCTTACAGGAACACTTTCCTTTTGCAAGGAAGAATGCAATCTCGCTGATTCACTGATTGCCATGACCTGAAAATTGGGGTGGGGTGGGGGTACCTATTATTACTGAGACATAAATACAGAAGGAACTGCAGAGGTGAGGAGAAAATGTACCGTTGGAATCGTCACAATAATAAATTCAGTCGATTCTGTATCACGGAAAAGCTCTCGCACCTTGACCATCCTTTCTCTGAGTTGCTCCAATTTGTTTGCCTTGAGAGGACGAATAATCAGTTCAAAATTTTAAACACCTACCTGGTGAAGAAATAATATGTTCCAGTTCTACAGAGAACTGAACAAGGAACTTACTGCATCCTGCTGTTGAACTTCTTGTCCAAATACTGACTTAATAGCAGATGTTGCTGAAGCAATCTTGCTCCTAAGCTGGACGGCAGGAAAAAATCAAATTAGTATCAAAATCATCAGCTAGATGGAATATACCTATTTGTCACGGGATTTAAAGAACTTCAAGTCAAATACTTGTTACTTAAGTTCCCAAAGGAGTTAGATGGAAGAGAAAAAACAAATTAATACTTACTATTCATGTTATTTGGACATATGAAGCAGGTGAAGGGGAAATTTGTGAGGTCTAGTAACCACAACTGACAAAATAGTAAACCTCACTGAACACTGTGCAAACAGCTGAAACATAGTACTGACAGGGGCGAGCCCACCTCAATTCAAGGGTATTCAGTTGAATACCCATTATTTTTGCAAAAAAATTAGGTATATAGTGTATATACTGAGTATGTATAAGGAAAAATGAAACTGTACGCTCAAACTTGCTAGTTAGGTATTTCAGCCCAAAGCATCACGACTCAACGACTTCGCCCATTGGCCCAAGTGGGTGTAGCGCACAAACACACATAGACCATCGACCTCTCGATCATTGCCTCCCAATAAATCTATCGATCAGGTCAGACAGAGACGAACCAACCCATTACTTCCCAAGTTCTCTCCAACGGGAGCAGCAAACCACCAGGCGGCCAGGGCCGTTTCCATCGCCTGCTGGGCAATCACATGTGCGCACGGCCTCGCGGACAGCACAATGAATCCACCCCCCGCTGACCTTGGTTCTGATCCCTACAGTCAATAGCTAGTAGGCATTGGTTCAATTTCGAAGACTAAACCCCCACAAATTCTGGTATAATTGCTAATTAGATGTATGAGTGATGTATTAATATTTCAATTTTGAAATTAGGACCTCTGTACACATGCCAATTCTTATTTCTTAGTAGAGATGAATTCATCTATCGCTGCAGGCAGGAGCACAGTTTTCTTCTCGTACTGTTGAAAAAATAGTAAGTTAGTTTGAACACTTGTCTCCCTATTTAATTATAGTGAAATTATAACTTGTTTGCGATCGATTATAAATTATTTAGACATGACAACTTCCAATTTTCCATTCAAATTTGTCATGTGAGAATGTCTCTAAATTTTAAATTCTCTACAGTGAGTTTTCTTTTATCTACTCCCTTCGACCTCATGAATAAGTCATCTTACGAAAACCAAATAATCACAAAACACTTAGGCCTGATTCATTAACTCCCACCTCATTTCTTGTTTTTTGACATGAATAAAAAAGAAACCAATGAGAGATGTGGGACGCGTATGTTTTTAATGACTTGAGACTACCTAGCACATCATGCAGTGGTTAGTTCATTGCATGCAATGATATTAATTCGCAAGTAAACATTAAATTTCCTCGTTTTCCTCTCTGTCTTGGTCGCGGTGCACAACGTAAGATGACTTATACACCGGGACGGATGGAGTATAAAGAATAGTACTCGTGTAGTTTGTAAGGTTTCTTATTTGCTATTTTCTATTCTCTATATGTCTTAAATTAGCCACAATATGTTGAACAATTTTTTACTTCTATATGTTGAACGATAGCAAATTATGATCAATTTGTATTAAAATAATATATTATGCAATATATTTTATATATAGTTTAATACTAGTACAATATGTTGCTATAATCGGTTATATGCGCCAAAAGGAAGGGCTATAGGTTTAAAAAAAATGAATACACACACTTAAATTCCTGGGCCCGCCCCTGAGTACTGAATAGATGAATACTCCCTGTGTCCCTAATATAAGACATTCCTGCAGTTCAAATATAAGATGTTTTGCAGTTCAATGTTTTTGCAGTTCAAATTTAACTGCAAAAACATCTTATATTTAGGGACATATGAAGTATTTAATAGGGTATATATCCTCCCAATTTCACAAGTTAACATAAAGGCGCAATGCGAAGCTGTGCAAACAAGCACAAATAAGCAAAGGGTACAGCAGCAGCAATGCATTTGCGTCTACTATTGTTTATCAAGCAAAATAACAGAAGAGATATCGCAAGCAATTTTCGCAATACAAAATAAATCATTTTTTCTTCATTCAGCCATTTAATCTGTGGTCTGGGCCTTGCATCTTAACATAACAGCACATCACACTAAGGACAATAGTACCTTCAAGATCTTCCCAATGGATGCATCAAGGAAGTCTGGCAAAGATAATAATCGGAGTGTATGGCCCTGGTAATGGGTGAGGCAAATCATAATGTGATTGTCGAGAGTCAACTTTGGATTCACAGAAATATGGTCATTACCGTAGGAGCAGTGTCAAATACAATGCGGCTAAACATGCTATACTCCGGTGCTTCGAGGAATTGTATAACCTGGTGTAGTATGAAATAGGAAATCATAAGCTAGAGCTGGAAGAAACAGGTGAAGTAGGGAGATATAAGCCCGGAGCCATCTCTTTTTACCTTTGAAATTGCTATTGCTTCATCCAATCCTGGTGGTGGTGTGTCCAATAACTCCCCCAGTTTTAACTCCCCAAGCTGTATTTAATAAAGAATAAACATGATAACTGTAAAACACAAAATGGACGGAGCAATTCAGGATAATAACAAACAAGAGAACAGTTATGACTGAACGTAATGGACATGGAATGATGTATTGGTAGCAAAAGAACAAAAAAAATTGCCATATACCTGCTCAGCAAGAATCCCTAGGCCCATGCCATCCATGAAATCTTTTACTCCGGTCCCTCCATTCTTTTGATTTATTGTCCGAAACTCTTCACGAGACTTCTCAGGATTTATCTGTGCCAGAGTTGCAAAATGTCACATTTAAACAACGCAGTTCGAGATTCTAGAGTCCAGACCAAGTGATATACATGATTAACCAGCCCTCCACTACTTGTGAATCCACAGAACTTAACCCTTGTGATCTCTGAATCTTCTCCCAAATTTAGGAGTTGAGTTTTCCATGTTACTAAATTTGAAATGGTTTTACGGAAGTAGTCCTGTTAACATTGCATCAATAGAAAAAGGACACTAGATATGTAAACTTTTCAAGGGAAATCAATGATAGAAGTTGGCTGAACTATCAGAGTATACTTGAACTATCGAGACAACACAAAACATTAGCACTCCAACATATTAGCATAGGCTGGCTTCGGAGTTTCAATGTGGACATACCAATGTTACTCACCTCAAGCGCAAACAATGGCGAATCGGTACCTTCGACAGGTGCGAGAGCCCCGCCAGTCAAATCCTAAAACACGCAGGCAGGGGCAATGTTACAAATACATCAGGAGAACAAACCCGGAGCAAAGTCACTGGAGGTGCTGGAGGCTGGTGGTCGACCTGCGCAAACGAATCGCTCAGCGAGTGGGCAGGGTCGGTGGAGACAACGAGGGTGGGATGGCCGCTGTTGGCGAAGCGCACGGCCAGCGACGCCGCGCAGCTCGTCTTCCCGACGCCCCCCTTCCCGCCGAGCATGTAGTACCGCCGCGTCGTGCGGGCGGCCATCTCCTCGAACCCCAGCGCCTCGGCCCCCTCCTTCGCGGACGGGGCGGCCTCCGCCGCGGCCGAGGCGCGCAGGCGCAGCGACGGGTAGCGGAGGGGGCGCCTTAACGGGAGGCGCGCGGGCGCCGCCAGGGAGAGGCGATGCGCCGCGGCGTGGAGGTGCGGCGAGGCTGTCGCGAGCATCGTGGATGGGGGGTGTGGGGGGGGGGGGGGGATGGCCTCGTCTGTTCGGGTTTCGCTTCTCAGCTTCTGGTCGATTTCTGGCGAGTGAGGACGACGAGGCCGGTCTCTCGCACAGGAGGAGCGCGATGCGGAATATCCTACTGGACGCTCACTGCGGCAAACTGCCGATGAAACGCAAAGGAAAGAGTACGAGAGAACGACATGGCCCGGCCCATTTTCAAAAGCGTAAACGTGCTACTGGATCCCGGTTTTGGGAACCTTCTAGAAAGTTCTCGAACCGGATTTTTACTGTTTTTTTCGGATTTCTGGCCGTTTCTTTTTCTTTTCTTCTGTTTCTATTTCATTCCTTCTTCTTTTTTCTTTTTCAATTTTATTTTCCTTTTTCCTGTTTCCGTTCATTTTCCTTTATTTTTCTTGTTTTGTTTTTCAAATTTATCTTTCTTTTAAGAAAAGGTTTAAAAGTTGGAAAAATATTACATTCTACTGGCTGATCGCGTGCGTCCATCTGCCGGCTCCGTGGCCGTTCGATCATGTGTTGATCAGACAGTCGAGAGTGTCCCGCGTTCATCAAAGCCGCTTTCATTTTTCCTGCAACTCACATATTGTTTCAGGATAATTTCCTGCAACTCACCTGTTGTTTCATGATAGTTTCATGCAACTCATCTATTGTTTTAGCACAGACAATCCTGGTACTGGGTAACAGTAGGGTTCATCCGACCGATCAGAAAATGTCGTAATTTTTGCAACATGAGTCAAAAGATGTCGTATTTTTTTTTGCAACATGTTGTAATTTTTGCAACACGGGTTAGAACATGTCGTAATTTTTGTAATATGTTGTAATTTTTGCAACATGGATCAGAAAATGTCGTAATTTTTACAACATGTTGTAATTTTTGCAACATGGGCCAGTTGTTGTAATTTTTGCAAGATGGTCTCGGACATGGCCGAACACCAAGCCTGAAAATTCGGTGGCCTCCAAATTCCACTCCACCCCAGCCGCCTGTAGCAATAACAAGAAGCTATTCCGTAGAAGAAATGGAGGGCGACGAGATCTTTGTAAGCCCAGACTCGCTCTGGTTCCACTCCAACGTCCTCCACGGGCAGCTGCGCTTCAAGCAATACTCGAAGGAGCTGAAGTCACCTAGGAGGCACCCCAAATGCGTCGACGGCGAGGTGACGCTGGGAGCGAGTAGAGCAGATCAGAGAAGCAGGGCGCTCGAGGAGCGCATCAAGGCATGGCAGGAGGAGCAGTGTGTGTGTGGGGGGGGGAGACGGTCGTCGTTGCGGCGCCGACACGGTGTTCGCCAATACTCGCTCCCATCCAACGGGACCGTTGTTTCAGTAATTATTTCTGCAACGCGGCCTTTGTTTTAGAAATTATTTCTGCAACGCGGCCGTTGTTTCTGTAACTAGACCGTTGCTTCGGGAATTAATTGGTCGGGGGAGACGACCGAGCCGTGTGCGAGCAGGTAGATCGGACGGCTACGGGCACGTACATCGAACGGTCATTCGGGTGACGGATGTTTAGTACGGATCCACCGATGGACGCCTAGCAGCTCCCTTAAAAGTTTCAGTTTTTCAAATTTTGTTCATAAACTGAGAAAAAGTTTTGTGTTGACAAAAATGATCTAATTTTCGAAATATGTTCGGGTTTTAAAAAACTGTTAAGTCATCTGAACAAAATGTTCCCCTTTTTCTAAATTTGTTCATAAATTCAAAAGTGTTCGGGATTTTCAACGCAAAACGCGTTTTGAAACATTGTTCAGAAGTTTAAAAAAGTTCCTTCTAAAAAAACACATATTTAAAATATTCTGATTTCATTTTTAGGAATTTAAAATAATGTTCTTGTTTTTCAAATTTTGTTTCCAAACTCAAACAATGTTCAGATTTTCTAAAAATGTTCGGTGTCTCACAAAAATATTATAGACTTTGAAATTTATTCAGAATTTTAAAATTGTACCCATTTAAGTAACAATTGTTTTCAAATTTTCATAGTTCAAAAAATGTGCACTTTCAAAAATTTCAAAAATAGAAACATTTTTAAAAGTAACTACTCCCTTCGTCCAGAAATACTTGTCATAAGAATGAATGTATCTAGATGTATTTCAGTTCTGCGACAAATAATTCTGGACGGAGAGAGTATTACTTTACATTATTTTTTAAATCACTGGATGTTTTTGAGAAACAGGAATTGTTTTAAAATCCAAAAAAGTTCAAAACACAGGAATATTTTCTGAAACTCTAAATAAATTCAAAAGCATATTTTTTTTAGGATTTGTGACCAAAACTGAAATTAGGAATATTTTATAAAATTTCTAAAAAATATGAAAACGCAAACATTTTTTTGATAACTGAACATTTTGTTAAACTTACAAACAAGATTAAAAAACATGGAAAAAATCAAACACCAGATTTTGTTTTTAAAAAACGCGATTTTTCAAAAAATGTGAATATCTTCTAAAACTACTGAAGAAAAATAAAAAAACGCAAACAGTTTATGAAAACAGGACATTTTTTTAAACTTCTGAACAAGATTAAAAAAGCGAACATATTTAAGAAATGGGAACATATATAAAACTCCCAAACAAAATTTAAAACTCAAAAATTGCGAATTTACTTGAAAAGAAGAAACATTTTCTGTAATCATGAACATGTTTTGCAACACGAACATTTATCAGAGATTGTGAACAAATTTTTGAAATTCCCATACATTTTCTGAGACATGAATATTTTATGAATGACATACTAAACATATTTTGAAAAGGAGATCATTTTTTGAAAATCCTGAATAATTTTTGAAATATGAACATAACAAAACTGCAAACGAGATTTTATTTTCCAAATTACTGAACATTTTTTGGAATAATGAACAAATATTAAAAAATGGGAACATTTTTTGATAATCCTGAAAGACGTTTTGAAACAAAAACATTTTTGAAAATTATGAATAAACTTTGAAAATGAAAACATTTTTAAAATTGTAAGAAAATTTTGAAAACAAGAACATGTTTTTAAAAATTGCAAACAAAAGAAACATGTAAAATAAAAAAAGGAAGAGCAAATAAAAGAAAAAGAAAACAGAAAAAGAAAAAGAAAAAACAAGAAAAAGTGAAAAAGCGAAACATAATTGGCCGGCCCATGTCAGCCTTCCCCTGTCCGAAACGTTAGCTATTTAATGCAAGGCGCGTTACATAGAAGCTCCCACGCGCTGCCACCGTCTGCTACGCGGGAGCAACTAGTTAGCGAGCGCTCCGTCGAAAATCTCCCACCGATCGCTCCCGCGCGCTGCTACTTGGCGCGTTCTCAGCCGCCGCCACGTGTTGGCTCTGAGCTTTTTTTATATTTTATTTTTTTAATTTTTTCGCACGTTTTTTGCCTTTTTTTAAGCGGTTTTTTTGGATTTTTTTGGTTTTCCGGTTTTTCACCAGTCTTTCGTAACTTTTGGATGGAAGAAAATTCAATTTGTTTTGCAAAAAAACGTGTTTTCTATTTTGTTAAGCGAAAAACACGTTTTCTGTTTTTTTTGCGAGAGGCATGATTTTGTTTTCACGAGAGGCACAGTCATGCCTTTCGGGGAGGAAAAACACGTTTTCTCTCTCTTTTTTATGCGAGCGGCACGATTTTGACTTTGCGAGTGGCATGCCCGTGCCTTTCGGGAAGGAAAAAATGTGTTTTCGTATTTTTTTGGCGAGAGGCACGATTTTGCTTCCGCGAAAGACACAGTTTTGCCTTCGCGAGAGACACGCACGTGCCTTTCGGAAAAGGCAAAAAACGTGTTTTTTGTTTTTTTTGCGAGAGGCACGATTTTGCCTTCGCGAGAGGCACGCACGTGCCTTTTGTAAAGGGAAAAATTTGTATTTTTTGTTTTTTTGTGAGAGGCATGATTTTGCTTCCCCGAAAGGCACGGTTTTGACTTCGCGAGAGGCAAGCCTGTGCCTTTCGGGAAGGGAAAAATGTGTTTCTATTTTTTTTGTGAGAGGCACGCCCGTGCCTTTCGAAAAGGAAAAAACGCATTTTCTGTTTTTTTATTGAGAGGCACGATTTTGCTTTCGCGAAAGGCACGGTTTTGCTTTCACGAGAGGCACGCCCGTGCCTCTCCCCGAAAGGGGAAAACACGTTTTGTGCTCTCTCTTTTTCCGCGAGAGGCACGGTTTTTCTATCCGGTTTTTTTCTTGAAAAAAAGTTTGTCAAAACATAGACATGGGATCTAGTTTTAAAGATCTCGACATAAGAAAGGCAACAATAAAAACGATTCGAGATTTGGACGCACGGTTTATAACATAAAACGTTTTGAAAATACGTATGTATGAAAAAAGAAAGAACACCTAGTTGCAACAAATGAGACGCATACAGTACGTCACTTGTCGCAACCTGTAAAAATGAGAGTAATCGTTGAAAGGTATAGTTGCTAATTAGTGACTTCGCTGCGATGCCGTCTCCGCCCGCGAGGCAGCCTAAGTTAGCCCATTTAAACCGAACCATGATGCGAACTAGGCCGGGAAGCGTGGTTGTAGCCTCCAAAGAGGGGCCCAACCCAAACCAAACACAAACCATTAGGCCATGTGCTGTATAAAGCCAGCGGGTTTCCCTGAAAAAGAAAGAGAGTATAAAGCCAGCGGTTTAATCTTGCCGCGTGTCACAGAACGCTCCATCTTCCTCGTCGACACCAAGATAAGAAAACAGTCAATAGGGTGCAAAACACACAATCAAGAAAGTCAGTAAAAAAAAGGAGTATGAGACGCCTGCAACTGCAAGCTCGAAAAAGAAAGCGTACAAGTGCATGAATCCTCCCAGCCTTCGCTAGAGTCCGACTAGCGACGCTCAAGTCGACTAGCCGGCCGGTCGATCGGTAGCGGCTAAGAACGATCCTCCAGTCATTGTCTAAAAAATGGTAAAAACAAAAAATCACCGCCCGGTGACGCCACTCGGAACGAAGCACGCATGCCCGCTGTCCGCCGCAAAATCACCGCCATCCTTTCACCCCATCGTCGCGTCCGACGAGGGTTGGCCGGGCCGGCGGTGGCTTGCAGCCCCGGAGCTTCCCCTCCCAATCACCAGCTGCATGCCATGCCCGCCGACGCCCGAATTCCATGGCGGGGAGGGGATCCACCTGTGCGCCCGGCCACTTGGTCCACTTGCGTCCCATTCCGCCAGAGGAAGAAACGAGGCCGGCGGCGGGGCCGTGAACTGACGTGCTCGGCGCCATCCGGGACCTGGAATTCCATTCGTCGCCGGGGCCGGAAAACAAGTGTTAACGTCGATTCCCTGCGCGTCGGAGGGCTCGTTTAGTCAGCTGGTAGATTCTTTCAGGATAACTTGGTTTATTGTTTCACGGGCGACATCGCTTGGCTTCTGGCCCCCGTGTATTGGCCAAGCCAATGCGATAATCTCTGCACGCAAGCATGCATTTTGTACGATGGTGACCCGCGGGTACGCATGTGCATGACAACACATTGACTAAACTAAGCATACCATGTACTCCGTATGATGTATCATTGCTGCAGGGGTGCTAACCTGAACTTCTTAATTAACACCGGCTTTTAGCGGAGGATTGTTTGGAGCTCTGGATCCTGTCAGATATCAGATAGTACACTACTGTCCTCGTGTACTGTGCCGCTCTCAATGACATAAACACAAAAATATCTCATGCAGCTGATGCAAGCGGGAAACAAAAATACCAGCAAAGTCTGCAATTGATCACGATTCACGAGTACTTCAGGAGTAGAGTAATGGTTGCCATTCCTGAAGAATTAACACTGTCCTTGTTGATCAGCTCTTGTGTGCAAACGAAGCAGCACGAGAGCAACCGGCCAATGTGGCTAGCCTTTTCCGATTTTCTTGACAAAGGTCGACTTTATTAACTTCAAATAAAGCATCAAGAGGATGGAAGCACAGGTGAGCACATAAACTGGCCTAGGCATAATTCGCATAACTCACACCAACACACATATGTACAAAATTGCATCAACAAATAGAAAATTGATGCAAGACCAGGGCTATGCCTTAGGGAAATGAAAATAAAAGGTATTACCTCCATCCCCTATTAAGTGTTTCTCAAACTGATGTATCTAGACGCCCGTTTGAGCTATACTTAATATGACGCGGAGGGAGTATCCTCACAGCGATCAAAACAATGATTAATATTCTACAACAATGATTATATCCACATCAATTATTTATTGATATCATAAATACAATGAGAAAGATTCTCCAACAACAATGCGTTCAGGAAAGGAACGACGCTCGAGCGCCGCCGTCGTCATATCCAACCATCCAAGGGCATACCATGAATTTTCAACCTCAAGATCAAGTCCAAAAAATGCATTCAACAAGGTCACAAGAGAGCAAACACCGTCATTGCCAGATATAACCAATTAGGGTCAGACCTCGGGTCCCCTGCGCCCTCCTCCTGAGCTCAAGACCGATAATTGAGAAGCAACATCAAATCGAAGTCATCATTTGTTGTTGCAATCACTTGTTGCGATCTCAGCGACTACATGTGTAGGACGATCTTGACGTGAAATGCCACATAAGTGATCATGCTTGCATAAGCGGATAGTCGAGCCGCAACCAAAGGCTTCGAACAACTAAGGTCGTCGTTGGACGGAAAATGAGGGAGGAAGATCACCGACACTGCCAAAATCCAAATTTTTTATGCTCGGGCAACCACGCACCATCCTCATGTTTCATCGTTCTCATTTGTGGCAATGGAATCATTCGACAAAACAGACTTGTCACTGACCGCCCTGGCCCACAAAAATCCCGTCCCTTGACCACGCGTGCTTCCTGCTGGCTGAGAGAGCTCCACCCGCGTCGCTTCCCGATGCAGGCGACTGCTCCGTGTTCAAATGACCCGACGACCACCCGTCCGTCCCTCTCTCGCCCACCAGTGTTATATAAACTGCCGCTTCGACCATAGCCGCAGTCATCCGCCTCTGATCATTTCTCCTCTCTGCACCACTCCCACCACGGCTTCCTCACGCTCCAAAATACTCTAGGACGGGGTGACGATGGACCAGAAGAAGGAGATGGCCGCCATTTCTTATGGTTGGCTGTCCGGTAGGTAGCCGGAGGAGGTGTGCGTTGTAGCGGGTTTAATCTGACGGTGCTTTATATCTCTCTGATAGAAAGGGACAAGACATGTCTTTGTATTCCTGCCACTAAGGATAAAACAATGGGGTCCACTCATATTAATCGAGTTTACTTTGTCTGTGTCGGGGATATACCCTACAAGTATAACCCGCCCAAGTTTTAACCTGGGCTCCATGAAGACGGTCTAGACGGAAGGTGACCAGGAGAAGAACAAGGCCCATAATGCCGGCTTGTTATGTGGGTCGGCTTAAAGACATCGTCCGGATGGCCGGCTCGAGGATGAAGATACAAGAGACTATCTCTCTTTTCCTTGAGGAACAAGGGAAGTAAGAGTTAGATTAGATCACGGGTGTTTGATTGACCTGGACTCTGTTGTAAACTCAAGGCCTCCACCTATATATAAAGGGGAGCCCTCGAGCCGAAAGGAGGAGGCAAGAAACTCTTGAAAGCTGGGTTAGCTATTCTGCATCATTGTAATCGAAATCACCATCAATATAAACACAAAAGCAGGACATAGGCTTTTACCTCCATTGGAGGGGCCAGACCTGGGTAAATTCGTCTCTCGTTTCCTATCAACCCATTCGACTCGCCACACAGCGACGATGGTCTCACACCTAAGTCCTTCCTCGAAGACATATGTCGTGACATAACCATGACAGTTAGCGCCCCACCATGGGGCTATCGCAAGGTGGAGTTGATTTCTCAGAGGAAGCTCTTCCAAGGTTCGGGAGCTACGCGGTTGGTCTGATGACCAACAACCGCCGTGGAAAGCTCAGCATCGACAAATCAGGCTGGGGCCCCGAGGTCGGCTCAATCGAGTCTGGGTACCGAGTCCCCTTCGGCAAGATCCACGTCTTCATCGGCAAAATCAGCACGCCAGTACCCGAGCCGGACACCTGCACCGACATCGTCGAGTCGGCTCGGTACACCCAACCTGGCTGGCGTCAAGCTGGCCGGCATCATGTCTTCGTTGGTTTCACTCAAGGAATCGGCCTCCCGGATGAGTCGACATGTGGCGAGGCGCCAACACCGATGGCGAGTCGTCGATGGGAGACACCGAATCAATCTGTCCCCTATATGATGGAGGACCTGGGGGCTTACCGGAGAGAGAAGCCCCCAAGGAATCCTGTGAGCCGCCCCGACAGGTCACCGTCTACATGGCAGGAACCGCGGCGGCTCCGTGTCCGTCGGGGGCAAAAGCCGCCAACGATGCCAGTGGGTCGGGCAAAACGCCGGCTCAGGCCATGAACAATCTAATGGCTGAGATGACCAATCTTTTGGAGGATCCTGTCACCGTGGAGAACCAGGAGGAGCACAACGCGTGACTAGTAATGCTTCACGCGGAGATGGTCAAGGTCCAGGAATAGACCGACACCGAAAAAACCCGGATGATGGAGTTGCAGGCTCGTATCCGTGATGAGTCGGAGTGCTTGAAGGCTGATGCTTGGTGGTTAGGGATTCGGCAAGACGCTTCTGAGGCGGTCTACCACAGGAGGCACCAGTCCCCGTTGCCGCAAAACATCACGCCTACTCGTGTGTTTACTACTCCACACACACCAGGCGTTGCGCAAAATTCACCGCGCGAGCAGGAAGACCCGGCTCAGCCTACGTTGGCTCAACCGTCGCCATAACGCTTTCGTATGCCGCAGGGTCACTTTTCCAACCCCGTTGACAATATGCTGGTGGTGACACGTAATTTGGAGGCGCTCCCTATTCACGGAAACTCCCCAGTTGAGATCGAAACAAGGAACGTCATTGAGATGTTGAAGACAGCAGTGGTTCAACAAGCGCAGTACTCGTACATTCGAGATCGGATACACTCTATACCTTATGCCAGCCGCCATGAAGAGTCTCCAGATGTTTCTAGCGTGCGTCGACAGCAACCCCGGGTTTCTCCAACCCGGCCGGGATTACAAAACGCTCAAGACCTCGTTGATGCGACGAGAGCAGCCCGGCAGACGGAGGCAGAAACAACGGCAAGGCGGGCGGCTCAACCGCATATAGTGGAACCCTAGTCAGCAACACAGGGGACTAGAATCAACACCAGAATGATTGGCATCCCTTGTTTATGTCAGGCTCTTCGCAGTGATCCTATGCCTAGGGACTTCAAGGGGCCTTGCAAGGTACCAAACTACACAACAGATCTCGAACCGGTAGCATGGATTGAAAGCTACGAGCTAGCCATAGATATGCTCGATGTCAGCGATGCGGTATGCGCAAAGTATTTAACGATGGTGTTGGAAGGGCCGACTCGAACCTGGCTGAAAAACCTTTCACCCAACACCATTAACACTTGGGCTGAGCTTAAGGAACGGTTCATGAATAATTTTTAAGGAACATGCAAACGTTCGATGACAATTGTGGGTCTTCATCACTTTGTCCAGCGCACGGGCGAGTCAGCTCATCATTGGACTCGCCGGGTTGCAGAAATCATCCACTCGTCGAATAGCATTACGGCCTCTCAAACCGTCCTAATTTTGGAAAAAAATTGCCACTTCTAGCCGACGCCCATAGAGTTGGTGGATTAAGGACGATACAGGGCGCCACCACCATAGGATAGGTTTAGGGGGGGTCTTTTTTTTTCTAGATGTTCAAAATGTAATGAAATCCATCATGTTTATATGAAATCCGTCGATGTTTACACGAAATTCGACCGTGTTTGCACGAATTTTGTCCGGTTGATTTGAGTTGTTGACCGGATGTATGCGTCTAGTGTTTGATATCGTCCTCCCGCATCCGTGTCCGCGGTCTGTGGACCTGATGCGGGAGGAAATTTGCCGGTTGGAGATGCCGTTAATTTTCTGTATCCTCAATTCCTCATACGCGATGGCTGGAGCAGGGCCGGGCCCATAGGTGTGCACAATGTGCAGGCCGCACAGGGCCCGTAACTTTGGGGGGCCCAAATTTCTATATAGTCCTATAGCCCCTGGGCGCTGGGCCGATCACGTGAGTCGGGGCGTCGAGCGACGGTTGCTCCATCGAGACGGGACCCAGTGAATCGATCACAAAATCAATCCGCAACTCGCGTCGCTGCAGCCTACATGTCGCTACAGCCTACATGAAGCTAGCTAGAGTTTCCTCAAGAAAAGCAAAAAGGAAGTTATTTGAGGGGGCAGGAAAAAAGGAAGCTAGCTAGAGAGACCGACGCTTGATTGATATCGTGCATGCAGGTTTTCAGACAAAATCAACAGGTCCTCTTTTCAGCCTTTCTGATTAACTTGGGTTACTAGTACTACTCTTAATAGATATTACACATCTCAATGATTCAATCGAGCATATAAAAATAAAAAAAACATCCACACGAATCTTCGCTTAAGATTAATGGTATATGACTTCGACGTGCAATACTTATCACACATCTAAATGTGCTTTAGCAAAACTATTAGCAAAATTGTTCCCAAGTGATTAATTAAATTTTGACGGAAATCATTAGAGATCAGTTCTTCCCTCCTCGATTATAGATCATAGTATAATTGTTCAACCAGAGAGGACATGAGAATAGGTGATTTAAACGGTTCGTCTAATTGTCAAACATTATAATTTCTTATTATTTTATTTATTTAGTGAGACATTATATCATATACATTATAATTTTTCGTTATTTCATTTTTTTGAATGATATAGGGCTTTATTTTTTATTGTCGCACAGGGCCATGTATTTTACCGGCCCGACCCTGGGCTGGAGAGTGCAGACAAAGCAGAACAATAATTTGCAGAGGTTATGCTTATGTGTACTAGATCAATCAGTCATGGTTCTATGACAGATTGACGGTACGTTTTCTGCCAAACATGGTATTATTTCTTGTTGTGGTATAAACGACAGTGCCACTGATTTCAACAGTAGCTGTCTTTTCAGCCTGCGAGTGAAAGCAAAGTAAGCATTCGTTCTAAGCGCGTATGCATACCTGAAACTGAAAGTGTGTAATCTTCAGTCGGTCGCTTGTCACGGCTCTTAAAGATACTCTTAAAAGTACTCCAGCTGCTGCAACATGCTGTACAAATATACGAGCTCGCCTTGTAGTTTTCGGAGTACATACCTAGCCGAAACATCCAGTGAGCTGCAGCAGAACAGAGACCTGCCTAGCAAGGCTGGCCAGAACTCAGGAGCGTTAGGGTTTTGCTGGTTGATCTGCATCGAGTGGTAGCAATCACAAATGCGTACAGTTATCTTCTGAAAGCACAATTTTAGATTTTGTGGAAACGTACACCGCAACCCGCAATTAAGTTGAGATATACTAGTAGGAGTAGGTACCTACACTTTGCATCCCTATCAGAGCCAGGGGTTCTTGTAACTGCAAACGAAGGACCATACACTACACTTGTGGCTTTGTTTGCATGAGCACACAATTGACAGTAGAGGCCTGCTTTCTGCATGTCTGCATCCATCACATTAAGCCGGCAAATACCAGCCTCAGTCCAAAACCTCCAACTTCCATGAGTTCAGACAGCCAGGTGCATGTAACCGGGGCAGAGAATGGTTGGTACTACGTCGGTGTCTCGCATTGCTCAATAAAGGCAATTGCTGAGGATCCCAAGTAACAGAAGAAGATGTTGAGTATCCAGACGCCTGAATTGGCGATGTCTGAACTCTGAAGCCTCAAGGCAGTTGCTCGCACACGACCCCGCACTGATGCGGTGCGCACCCGGCAAGGCGAAAAGGGGGCCGAAGATCGACGAGAAGTCCGGACTGCAGATTGGTTGACTTAACACCAAAACATCATCAGAAGATTTTTTCAACAGTGGCAGGTCGGTTCTGACGGTGATGATCGATCAAAGTGCGACGACGCCTCCCATTCGACAGCGCTGACGGCAGTGCAGAGAGAGTGGTTAAGATAACCCCTTATTGTAATGGCATCTTAGCAAATCTACAACTACTCATCATTTGAATTTCTCCATGAGCAAGCCCTGCATTTGAAAACTGGCCAGTTGATTCGGTTCCATCGTTGATCTGGCAGTGGCGGCAACTGCTGACAGGGACAATGCCCCTCTGGCCAATGATAAACTTGTGGTACGGCTGTCCTAGTTGGCTTTGCCTCATCACGCCTGCACTGCGTGTCTTCTAGGGTAGTAGTAGAATATGCCAATGTCAACTTAAACACAAGCTTTTCTCAAAAAGAAGAAAAAAAAACTTAAACCCAAGCCATGAGGACGGACGTAGGAGACCCCCCTCCCCAGAAATATCCATCCCCGGCAATAGAATTTCTTTCTCTGGAGCAACCCTAGCTTAAAAGAATCGGTTCGTCGCCGTACATCGGCGTCACGACGCCGACGTCGCGCCTTTATCCCGGCATATTATAGGCACCTGCGAATTTACAACTGCAATCATTTCAACAATCGGCCGATTGAAATATCATTTGCGTACTTTTCGCCCTGGGGTTGGGCTTAACACGTTTATGCATGCCCTTAAACAGAAGCAAACAAGCCTGGGATTTGGTTTATTTCGTCCAATGCCCACCCGACAACGTGTTCGAGCAGATTTAAAAACCAGAAAACCAATGAAAAAAACAGGGAGGGCGGGAGATTGATGAGAGCTAAGCTAAGCAGCGCAAGCCCCAGTGCCTATCCGACAACCAGGCCTAATTAAAAGGTAAGTGTGGACTGCTAGTAGTATCTGCCACCTCGCGTCCGCTCCAGGCTTTCCTCTCCAGCGTCCAGCCCTATAAATACCCCGTTCTCATCTCCCCAAAGAGCAAGCGAGCTAAGCCAGCCAGTTCATGTAAAGCTTTCCTTCTTCTTCTTCCCCCTGCCACTACCGAGTACGAGCTCTCGGCGGCTAGCGCTGGTACGTAGTTCGTGGTGAACAATGGCCAGCAACTCGAGATCGAACTCCAGGGCGACCTTCTCCAGCGAGATCCACGACATCGGAACGGTGCAGAACTCCACCACGCCCAGCATGGTGTACTACACCGAGCGGTCCATCGCCGACTACTTCCCTCCTCACCTCCTCAAGAAGGTGAGCCAGATTGACCGATCCATCGATCATACAACTGCGCCGGCCGCGTCAGTGGTCAGTTGGGTCACTGCATGAAATGAATGACGTGATACTGTTCTGTGGTTCTGCAGGTGGTGTCGGAGGTGGTGTCGACGTTCCTGCTGGTGTTCGTGACGTGCGGGGCGGCGGCCATCAGCGCCCACGACGTCACGCGCATATCGCAGCTCGGCCAGTCGGTCGCCGGCGGGCTCATCGTCGTCGTGATGATCTATGCCGTCGGCCACATCTCCGGCGCCCACATGAACCCCGCCGTCACCCTCGCCTTCGCCATCTTCCGCCATTTCCCCTGGATTCAGGTACGTACGCAACGCAACAGTAAACAATCTCTGAAACGAGCAGTGACGCTGCATATGCACACGCTGCTAAATGCCTAGATCATTCGGCCACAAAAGTCATCCCACTACTAATAATAACGTCAGTTCTCTCACTTTCTCTTAACCTGTTATTTCCAACGAAGATTTTGGCAAACACCCCACTCAAGCATCGACTGGATGACACGAGTCGTACATGAATACCCATGGATTGCTTTGTCATGGCTACAATGCTCAAGACCACCTCCGGCCAGTTAAAGAAATGTTCAGCGCAGTTGCTTCAGTATTTTGAAAACCGTTTTCGGACTAAAAAATGGCATGATCACATGTTGATTTGTTTAGTCATGGCTAAAAACTCAGTTAACTCACACGTACTTTTCAGGGTGTTGTCATGGAGGTGATACTGCCAAATTCAATGGATTCTTTAAGATAGTCGGCGAATTATTGAGTCTATATATATAGGATCTAGCTTGTTGGACTTAGCTATAAGCTATAAGCAGAGTCAAAAGCAACGGGGTTAGGGTATATGCTCGTGTAACTTCTTGTCCGAACCAACCAATCGCGTGCCTTTCATGAAGGTATCTATACACCAAAACGATGCCCACAAGGGATTAAGTACATATATACTCGCCTGGTGTAGTTAGTACTAGCCACTTGGAGTGGCTTAACTTCTTCTCCTCGCACGTCCCTTTCCCTGTCGATCGATTTGTCTAGTTGGAGTTTGTTGGAAGCGAATGCCTTTCTTTTTGTGCGGGCCGGTGGAAGCAACTACTTAGTAGTATTAGCATGGAGCACAAAGACGACGGTACTATTTTGGCAGGCAATACGTGTGAAGCGTGATCGATCGGGGCACCAAACTAAAGCTCGATCGCATCAGGTACTGTATATGAAAAGAAAGCCTTTTTCTCGTCCAAAAATGAATGAAAAGCTTTCTTTCTTACCGCGACAGTTCAGTTAGTGGCAGCAAAGCATATGCATCGATCACAAGAGATACACGGGTGCACTAGCCAGCACTAACGCCGGCACTGTGCCACACACCAACCGACCGGCTTAACACTGACATCGCATGCATTTTCACGGTGCTAAATTGCCCTCCGGCTCGGCCTAGCTAGAAGACGACCGCGTGCCGGCCTTTACATGTGTCGTGGCCACAGGAGCTCTCCTGCCGGGCGCGGAGTGCGTGAGGCACCATGCATGTCTGTGTGGGGGCTTGCAGGAGATTTGGGGCATGTGGCACATATATTCGAGGCCCGGATCCGCCGGAGATCATATCGCAGCACGGCGTCTCGATCAGCACCATATTCCGGCCAGCCGGGCCAGTCCAGTCGCCATGCTGCGTAGTAGTACCAACATATTCACGAACCGATTCGATGTGCATATGTTCTGATGGATGATTGTGCTTGCATGCGCAGGTCCCGTTCTACTGGGCGGCGCAGTTCACGGGCGCCATCTGCGCGTCCTTCGTGCTCAAGGCGGTGCTCCACCCCATCACCGTGATCGGCACCACCGAGCCGGTGGGGCCGCACTGGCACGCTCTGGTCATCGAGGTCGTCGTCACCTTCAACATGATGTTCGTCACCCTCGCCGTCGCCACGGACACTAGAGCGGTAAGTCGTCGATCGGCCGGCCACCGTGTCCAGTTTGGATGGTTGCCATTTGCCGCGCGATCGCTGTAAAATCATCATGGATTCAGAGTTTCTGACCCTGTTGCTTCTGTGTTATCATGCAGGTTGGTGAGTTGGCTGGGTTGGCTGTCGGTTCCTCCGTTTGCATTACCTCCATCTTCGCAGGGTAAATATATAGTACTACGTTAATTAGAGATTAATTGATTAGCATCAGCACCTCCCCATGCCGGCTAATTAAGAAATCGCTACTTGGAAGTTGGATTAGGTGGTATCTAATTCATTCTCACACACGTCCAAACCGAGAACGTTTGCTAATTAGGTCCGATTTTAATCACCACTTGGCTCTTGGCAGCCAAGGGAAGCGCCAAGCCGGAGTCACTGATAACATTCTTAATCTTGGTAGCCTTGACCATATCCTCCATGTCCATGGCCTAAGCTAGCATGGAACGATGGGACACGCTAAGTACAATGACATGATTGATAGTAGCCGCGTCAGACGATGAATATGTTACTACTCCTACTAGCTAGTATGCACTAATAATGAATAAGCCGGATTAATGGTGAAATAAAACTGAGACGCGACGGCGACCGATGGAGTGCAGGGCGGTGTCAGGTGGATCGATGAACCCGGCGAGGACGCTGGGCCCGGCGCTGGCGAGCAACCGCTACCCTGGCCTCTGGCTCTACTTCCTGGGACCCGTCCTTGGCACGCTCAGCGGGGCCTGGACCTACACCTACATCCGCTTCGAGGACCCGCCCAAGGACGCGCCCCAGAAGCTCTCCTCCTTCAAGCTCCGGCGGCTGCAGAGCCAGTCCGTCGCCGCCGACGACGACGAGCTCGACCACATCCCCGTCTGATCCTGCCGCCGCCGCCGTCGTCGCCGCCGGGCCGGACGGATCTCCCAGTGTGTGTCCTTGGTACGTAGTAGTTGTTATGCGTGTGCGTGTGTGTCACTTGTAAACTCAGTGGTTGGTCGATACATGCAGGGGAGTACTCGCGTGCGCGCATGTGTATGTTTGTTCGCCCGCGCATTGTCGCAGTAGATTGCTCTCTCTCGCTCTGTTCATGTGTGCAAACGACTGAGCTTGGGGGGCGCACGAGTGCATGTCAGCCCGCACTCTGCAGTCGCACGCGTGCCAAGTGTATCTCTCCTGCAATTGCAGTACATAAAACACCCCGTGGCTTTGGTTATCAGAGGAACACGTGTTGCTTTGCACACTTCTTTTCCCTTTGAGCAGAGCTCTACCTTTAAGTTTGAGTTTGAACCGTGAACTATGCTTGTGACTGATCTTAAGAGTACTACTAGCGAGTTCTTCACGTGAGTTGTGAGATATTGTTACAAGAGAATGTTGACAAACAACTGGCACTTATGAAGTTCAAGATACAAATTTGTTAACTAATGATATCTAAACCTATTGAAAAAGAAAAACTTTAGCTGCATAGTGCTCCAATCCGTATATATAACAAATTATATGTATGGATCTCAAGGGTTAAACTTCATGAATATGTGAAGATAGCGTTGCAACATTTGGTTGTCTTTCTCTGGAAAGATATATGGACGGTAAGAAATGGTTGATTAGAAGTCTTTCATCTTGAGTAAAAATTCACAAGTACTCTCATAAATGGATGCACTTTTATTCAAACGAGAAACTCTAATGGAGGAAGAGCATGCATGGAAGATTTAGACTAAATCCTAAATGCATACACCATCTTTCAAGCCAGAAACTCTAATGGAGCAAGATCATGCATGAAAGATTCTAAAATAAGTGAGAAGTGTGTAAAGATAGTACATGTGGCAAGTACAAGGGTTTACTCAGTTTTTAATTATTGAAAACTTTTTGATAGTCAATATGGATAGGAAATCGAATGGTAAGTAAGCTTGGATTGGCCACCTCTTGACCGTCAGATGGAGTTCATCCAACAATCCATATTGAAACTTATTCATGCACAATATAGTGGCATAGATATAGGTATAGATGCTTAGTAATCTTGAAGGCAAATGATTCCTTCCGGGCGGCACGCGCAAGCTCACGTAGGTCGCCCGAGATTTATCCAATCCAGGGGGATCGAGCGTCCCTCGTTCGTCCACGTGTGCTTCCAGCGAGAAGCCTATCTATCTTATCCACAATGAGGCCCGTTCTCCTCGACACATCGTCTCCCCTTCGCTCATTCTCTTTTCTCCACCCTTGCTAGCTAAAGTCCAAACCAAGCGCAACTATCTTTATCGCCCCCATCTCCCAAGCCGTACACGACCACACACCTTTCATACAGATCATGCCTGCTAGTCCTACGGCAAGCTCCACACGCACTCAAACCTCTACTCTTTGGAGGCCTCCTGCACTTTCCCCTTTCGCGGCAAGGGCTATTGGAGTCAGCGCACGCACTCGCCTGCTGCGCGAGCAGTAACTGACGGGGACCGGTTGTGCGTTGTAGCTGCTACTGCTACCATGTCTCGGGGAGCTGGAACCGGCACGGCGAGGTGCTACAACTGGCACATGGTCGTGTTGCAACCATCACAAACCAGTGCTGGGATTGATGTGACGCGTTGCTATGACCAATGTGCAGCGGCGACGCCGCTGCTGGTCGATTGCTACAATCATGGATGTTAATGACTGTGTTCGGGGATGACAAATGCTACAACCGTTCAAGACAATGTTCTCACCCGCACGGGGAACGTTATCGCGAGAGTTATCGGATCCGACGATGTTTATGTTTATTTTGCCAGAATTGACAATACGGAGATGGGGTTGAACCAACCCCAATTTCTGCTACCACCGTCTTCGATTTTTGCTAGAATCAGCCCAAAATTTTGCTACCACGTCTTTGCTGGAACCTATGTACCACTTTGCTACCACTGTCTACGGTTTTTTGCTAGAAGTAACCCAAATTTTGCTACCATGTCTTTATTTTTGCTGAAACAAGTGCATCACTTTGCTACCACTATTTTGGATTTTGCTACTACCGCGGCGATTACTACATCCATTTCATGACGATTTTGTTGTTTCATGCCCATGGCAATAAGAGCTGGAGGATGGGGATTGCAAAGCGTTGATGACGACGACCATTGAGGGTGCCAACGAGCTTTTCAACGAGCACATTATGTTGCAAGGAGCGTCGACGCAGGGGCGCTGGTAGGCCTCGCTAGAGCGCAAACACGTGTTGATGGCGGATAGATCCTGCGTCGGTTGGCGCGGGAGATGATTTCCTTCGTAGACGTTAACCAATTGGGTGCGGGAGACATCTTTCGCGGGATCCAGAAACCCTGGGTGGGCTAACCGGATTGGTGGCATGGCGACCGACCAAAATTCGGGCTGGTTGAATGACGGCTAGTGTTGCCCAGTCTTGAAACATGTACCATGTCATCAATATTCTTTTAATTTTTTGCCAAGCTGAACAAGTTAGATAGTTATCCTCATCAGCTTTGGTCCTCTCGACTAGCCTCACAATAGTATTCTTCTCCATCATCTACCACAAACCTACTGTCAAGGGCATCTCCAACACGGACCCTCAAATCATTTGCAAACGTTCGAACCAAGCCGCCCGAACGCTGCAAACCATTGATCGAGGTCATGTATTTGTTCATGGAATAGTTTAGGTGTCGTCCCCACAAACCAGAATCAAACCAGACGGGTTTGCAGGAGTCCGGATGTCCACCACATAGGACTCCTACACCACTGGCCCACCCAAAACTAAGGTGTACAAGTTGTACAACGATGCGGCAATGATCGTGTATGCTGTCCATGCGAGTATATGTTGATGCGATTGGCGGATGATTTGGCAGCGTAGGAGAAATATTCAAATGGTGAGGAGGAGTCGCTCGCAGAGTGAGTGCCGAAGCTCATACAATCGATGTCGGAAATCAATAAATCATTTTTTGCACAGACTGTCGGACTAGAGCTTTTGTGCTAAAATAGTGCTTTTGTGATCGGACGTATGTAAAAACTATGAACACCTGCCTCTTTTTAGTTGTGACTGGGTGTCGTGAAAACAACAATTTAATTTTCTCTATATTGTTATGCATTTAATATAAATTGACTGTACTTGAGCGAACGTTGGGGAATGGCATTGAATGGACATTGTGGGATGGAGTTGAACGGACGACTCTCGTATCGTGACCGGTCCATGGATAAATAGGGTGTACGCTTCTGGGTATGACGCCAAAGATACCCCAAGAAACAATATGAACTGATCAGCCTAACATGGACGTCAATAGGGAATGCTTCTAAAAAGTTCAAGGGAATGCAGTGCTCAATGCATACAAATCCTATGTTTATAGGTAATAAGTTCATCCATACTATTTTATTCATATTAACATGCAACATATCCACCTTATCACATATGTCTCATACATGTCACCTCTCATTCAAGTGCACATGAAAGTCATCCACATCATTAAGCGCATGACATCATTCAACTTTCCACTTTCCATCACATGCATGTCCTCCACATCATCAAGAACCCATGCAGTCACTCAACTTTCCACCACATGAAATCCCTACACATCATCAAGGAACATGAAAGCTCTCCATATCATTATTTTTATTTTTATTTTAAATAATAAATAATTGAAATGGATGCCACAAGACAGTATAACATGCATACATCTTTCATTTAACTCTAGGTTGAATGTGGCGTGCTACTATTCTCATATATTGCTGCCACCAACGTCTCATCACGAGAGATAGTCGGCGCAGGTGGAAGCACCACCATTATCGTGTAGATAAAGTTGAATAGAAGCAACACGTCCATGCACAAATAGTCGTATAACATCCTTATTTTCTCGAGATCCCTTGTCTGATTCGCCCGACCATAATAGGTGCAACACTTCAACACACCCATACGTACAAGGAGGAAAAATGGGTGCCTAAGGTGACATTGGAGTGTGTTTTATAGATTCAAAAGACAAATTTAAAGGTGTGCCTAGCCATACCTACATTATATCTTCCAAAATTGATCAAATAGAAAGGAACTTTGTGAGATTGTATCATGTACTTCAATGAAATTATCATGTTGGAAGTTGCCATATTCAAGCATTGCATATCTCATTTGAACATTTCTATCTTGATACCTTGCTGTTTGTAGTATTTTAGGAAATACAAAAATACTTGCACCACCCATATTACATATCTATCATCCAATAATTATCAAGCTCTTTGCCAAAGTAGTGAACCTATACAATTGACAACTATACTAAGTGTGTTGGGGACACAAGCGACTTCTTGTATTTTATTGAAGGGTTTCTTAAGAGGTGAATACAATCGTACTACACATCCCACGAATTGATAAATCTTAGGTCATCCACTTGAGGGAAATTTGTTGATGTACTCCAAAACTCTATGCTTGAAGTCCCAACAGAGTATACAAGAATAGAAGTTGTGAGGTAGACATCAGTGGTGGCGGCTAGGCAAAAATACATCTAAGCCACCGAGTGAGTTTTGGTGCTAATGACAAGCGATTAGGATATTATAGTATTCATGAGTATATGGACAGTTTTTTAGCCCTTATTATTTGAACCAAAGGTGGTTGGTGAATTTCCACATAAAAAGGATAAAACATGATGACATAATTGGGTTAAAGCATTAAATTTCATATGAGAATCGTAATAGTAAAAGGTTTTGCATGAGGAACATTAGTTGGATTGATCTAAAACAGGAACCCTAGATACTCCAAAATACCTTGTGCCAAATCCATGAAGAGAAGCTCCTTTAAATTTGTATTTGCCTTCAGCTTAGGTTCAGAGGATTTAGACTTGGTCTAGTGATAAACGGGGAGGGCCACACTGTTATTAAACCCTAAGCATTTCCCAAATCGACCCGAGACCTCCAAGTTGGCCCTCAGCCTATAGGTCAGGCAAAATGTGAAGGAAAATGAAACCGATTTGGACTCCACATATATGATGCCCCCCTCTCCCTCAAGGGAGAGGACAACTAAATCTCACCCCTCCATCATTCTTGATAACCTAAATCTCTCATTTCAACCTCTTTAAGAAACCAACTTTGATTTGTTGGAGGAAAAAAATAGGAAACCAATTTGGTAGTCCACCTACTCAATTTAAAACCTCCCTTGATTTCTTAGCGATACCTATTACCCTTGGGTTTGTGAGGAACCCTAAATGCTAGGTGCGTCTCACAAGCTCCCAAGCATATGGATTTTCTTCAGAAGTTCATGAAGATCAAAAGTCACATCAGGGATTACCACTTAATTAGTGGTTGAGCTCGAGCTTTGTTAGCTGAAGTGCAAGGAGAAGAAGTAGATGTATTTGTTATCGTCGGGAAGCTATGTTCCTCCACGAATCTCCAGCGGATGTTAGAATCCCCGCAAGGGATTCAACTTCGGGACACATCTGACATCTCCATGTCTTGTAGTCATTTACTTCTAAAGCTCTTTCTACTTTTGAAGGTGTTAACTACCTTGATTATCCTTCTTAATTGTTGCTTATTATTATGTAGGATGCTTCATCTAGTTGCATTTAAAGAACTAATAATTTGATGGTCCCTAAAATTAACTAATAAAGTTAAAATTTGTAGTCGCCTCTCTACCTCTAGATGATGACCTTGAACCTTCAAAGGATTTCTCAAAACAGAGCATTCTCTTAATCTGGGTGAACCCTACACTTATATAAACATCCTTAGTGGGACAAACCCAAATAGATCTATGTCTCGTATCCACCTAATTTCCATGTGAGTCGGTTCTGGCCCCTCATGATACGTCTCCAACGTATCGATAATTTATGAAGTATTCATGTCATACTTACATATGTTTACTATATTTTTATATGGTTTTGATGCACTTTATATGGTTTAGTTAGAACTAACATAAACTAAGGATGTTTTCAGTAGAATTATTGTGGTGTTGTTTTTGTGCAGAAAATAAAAGTTCTCGGAATTTATCAAAGCTTTTTGATGATGTTTCTGAAAGAAATAATAAATGTTGGAGTGAAGAACCACCGGAGAGGGGCCACCAGGTGCCCTAAGCCATTAGGGCTCGACCACCCCTAGGCGTGCCCTAACAGCTTGGGACCACCTCGTGGATACGTTTGACGTGATTCCAACGCTAAAAAATCATATATATACAGAAACCCTTAGAAATAAACCTAGAACTTCCGCTCCGATGCCAGAAGCGGTTGTACCAAAGAAAACTCATCCAAAGCCCTGTTCTGGCGCCCTGCCAAAGGGGCAATCATCACCGGAGGCCATCTTCATCAACCCGGTGGTGTCCATGACAAGGAGGGAGTACTTCACCCTCGGGCTGATGGTATGTACTAGTAGCTATGTGTTTGATCTCTCTCTCTCTCTCTCTCTCTCTCTCGTGTTCTTGAGATGTCACAATCTTGATGTATCACATGATTTGTTAATATTGTTGGATCATATGATGTTTTTCCCTTGCTATCTTGATGTGATGAAATGAATCTTTGTTATGTCGGATTGAATATTGGATGTCGATACCAGTGGTGAAAATGGGGTGATATATTGATTCACTTCATTTATGTTTTGGTACTCAACTTGCGGATTCCCATGGTGGCAATGGGGTAATCTATGCATATGGGTTGATACACGTTTGTGTCCTATTTTCTCTCATATAAATCTTTGGGTACTCTCTGAAGTTCTTTTTGTTGGATTGAATATGATGAATCTGAAATTGGTTGATGCATGTCGAATAATTAACCCACAGATACTTGAGGTGACATTAGATTATCTAGGTGATATTAGGGTTGATTGATGTGTATCATAGGTGTTATACTAGTATGAACTCTAGGGCTGTTTGTGACACTTATAAGAATATTTTAATAGATTGATAAGAAAGAATAGCTTTGAGGCAGTTGTACTACCTACAACAATTTCATATTATGTTCTTTCCTACTTATGAACTTTGGAGTGATTCTTTGTCACACGTTGAGGCATGATCATATGATTGTATTATGTTAGCATTGTTGAGAGATTGCGCTAGTGAAAGTATGAACCCTAGTCCATATTTACAAGCATTGCAATACCATTTATGCTCACTTTTATTACTTGTTACCTTGCTGTTCTTATATTTTTAGATTACAAAACTTATATCTACTATCCATATTGCACCGGTATCACCATGTCTTCACCGAAATAGTGCACACATACAGTTTGCCATTGTATTGGGTGTGTTGGGGACACAAAATATTTCTTGTATTTGATTGTAGGATTATTTGAGAGAGACCATCTTCATTCTACACCTCACACGGATTGATAAACTTTAGGCCATCCTCTTGAGGAAAAAATGCTACTGTCCTACAAACTCTGCACTTGGAGGCCCAACAAAGTGTACACGAATAAAGTTGCATAGTAGACATCACCTCAATACTGTAGCTACATGTTTTAGTGATGAGACCATCACTAATCTATTGTCTATGGTTGTTACCCCTCTAATCATGGGGCCATGGACTTTCACTGGTATGTGATTAACATTTATGGACTTTTGCTTTTGTTCTATAACTACTATATCATACTAGTATTAATGGGCCTAGCCTTAAGTGGTGAATTTCTATGAATAATTTAAAATACAACATTTCACCGATGAGATATTACACACAACATACATCATGGCACCTTTTACATAGATATAATTATTTTAGATGTAGCTCACATTTATAGTTCAACTGCATCCTCTCAATTACTTAGTGCACTCTCATCTTGTGGCATTCTAGCCCCATCAATGGGACATCCATGCGACATCTCTGGAGTAAGACGTGCAATGGTTTTGCAAATATTAAGCTTCTTAGGAATAGGATGGTACCAAACATGTATGACTTGTCAAGCATTACCATGTATGTTTCTAAGTGACACTGGTGCATATTCATCAAAATCTATCTACATATACATCAAGCAATAAAGTCAGAGAAGAATCTATGATGAAACGGTAAACCAAAGAGTGCAACAACAATGGTTACACAATGTGAGACGATTACCATATAAAGAACAAGATACTACATAATATCGGTTAGTTTATGTAAAATCCAAAAATCAAGAAACAATTCAAATAGACAACATGGAACCACTAACCAACATGCAACTTATGGTTGAATCCCCAACGACCAACTTGACTATCTATTGGAAATTGTGAAGGTCAAATAACGAGACATTGTTTTAACTATATCTGGGTCCGGTAATATCCAATACTCTAAATTCTGACTCGTGTGGTCTATGTTTTGTCACTTTGGTATCACCTATATCCTTGATGTTCACACATTTCTAGATGTAGAGTGTTTGTGTAATGTACGTCATCCATACACCGGCAGAAAGAACACAACCATGTCAAAACATACAATATATACCCAACACGCTAGATCACCAACACCACAAGGAGAAATGAAACAAGACGAACATGTTATAATATGTAAAATACAATGTAGGCAATAACAAGTTGGATTGAACATCATATCTTAGTAGGGTATTATAGTGGTTTAGGTATGGTAAAATTACTTGATAAATAAATGTTATGACAATGGATAAACCAATGCAGGTGATGGTGGTGCCCGTGGTGACATCTTGGGGCCACCATAAGTGAGGGGGATTATCCTTCTTCCACAACTCCTCTCTCTGGAAGGTGGGGTGTTTCTCCTCTATCTTTTCATGGATAGTAAGGCTGGATGGTAAACTCCCTATATTGTATCTTGACTTTGTGGGATACTTTCTTGGTGTTTTTTTGAGTCTTCATACATATTTATTCTCAAAGATCCACAACTCAAGGAAATATGGGGTGGGGGGGGGTGCGTGATCATAACATGGTGCCAAGGATATTTCCAAAGGGCACCCTCCGGAGAAAATATAGAGGCCCATGCAGGTGCATGACATGGTCTTGAGGCACGACACATGGGGGGCACATTACTCTCTTGGATTACCCTTTTGCACGACCTATAATTCCCCCTGAAAGTTTTGTACGTATTTTTGTGAGAAACTTCCTAAAATCATATACATTAGAAAGAGACGTTCTTGCCATGATCATTAGGTTTGTCCAACAAAGGATAAATAATTCATGAAATAATTGAAAGTTTGCAATTAAACTTCAAAAGAAACCGCTATGTATAATATGCATGAGCCACCAGCACATACCGAGACAAACACACGAGTCAAATTTTTACAAAGCTGTCAAAGGAGATCCACACGGGGTAATCATGTGGCCCGTGTGAGTGGATCATGCGTCCAAGCCTGGCTGTGGGATCATGCCACTAGGCTGCATAATTAGTTTCAACCATGCCCCTTTAGGGTTTATATTGACCTATTCATCGTGTTCCTGAGGAGAACACTAGAGAGCCACCACTAGCATTTTATTTGTTTAGGTGGAGATTAGATCGATATATTTTCCACATGGTGGCTAGTAAAAAAATATGGCAGGAGAAAGTAAAGACATTGCATATGTAAGTAAGGAGTATAGTCTAGGAAGATCAAATGAAAGATGGACACAACAATTTTTGGCGTGGTTCCCATAGGTGGTGCTATCGTACGTCCACGTTAGTGGAGACTTCAAACCATGGAGGATAACGTCTGCGAGAGTCCATGGAGGGCTCCACCCACAAGGGGTCCATGAAGAAGTAGCCTTGTCTACTCCACCATGGCTTACGTCCACACAGGACTAGCCTCACTCACGGTAGATCTTCACGAAGTAGGCGATCTCCTTGCCCGTACAGACTTCTTGGTTCAACTCCACAACATGAATTAGGAAGCTCCCAAGCAACACCTAACCAATCTAGGATGCACCGCCCTCCAAAAGGTAATAGATGTGGTAGAATGATGAACTCCTTGCTCTTGTGCTTCAAAAGATAGTCTCCTCAACACTCGATGAGTCTCTCATAGATTTGGCATGGGTAGGAGAGATTGATTTTGTGGAAAGAAACTTGGGGAGACTAGAGAGCAAGTTTCAAATGGTAGGATTGGAATCTCTTGATCTCAACACATGAGTAGGTGGCTCTCTCTAAAAAATGGATCTGGCAAGTGTGTGTGTGTATTTCGAGTGCTTCATCTGCGAGTGAGAAGAGGTGGAGGGGTATATATAGGCATCCCCCAAAATCCAACCGTTACAACATTGTTGCCCAACTTGGTGACACCGAAATGAATCTCGGTGGTACCAAGTTGCACTAAATGTGGCAACTTTTGAGTTCTCGGTGAGACCGATATATGAATCTCGGTGGTACCGATACGATGACCTTGGATAGTTTCCAAATATCGATGGTACCGATTTCAATCTCAGAAATTTCGATTCTTGAAATAGAGATACCAGAGAGTTGGTCACCGACTTTCGGTGGCACCGATGGAAAACTTGGTGGTACCAATAGGGTTTGGCAAAAGATCAGTCACTGGAAAAATTGGTAGGGACGAGTGGGAAAACATAGCGGCACCGATTTTGCTGTTTTGGCTTGGGATAGAGATATTTGTGGGAGAATGACCGAATATTTTTGGTGGCTATCTCTAATCACTTGAGCAACCAATTCATCATAATACCTCACCCCCTTTTAATAGTATTGGCTTTCCTATGGACTCACAAGTGATTTCTCACAAATGTAAAATGTAGAGTCCTCTTACTTTAAGCTTGAGCCAGTCCTATTCCTTTCCTTGCATCAAGGGGCTTATGCTCACAATCCTTTGCCAATGCTTTCTGTGGACCATACCCGAAATATACTAGGTAAAAGTGTTAGTCAAAGAGACAATGTATGTTGTCATGAATTATCAAAACCACCAAGGGAGCATATGTGCTTTCAATCTACCCCTTTTTGGTAATTGATGACAACATACAATCAAAGCTTCAAATAAAGATAGGCATTAGAATATGACAACTTTGAGAGATACATGACTAATACAAGCTCCCTCTAAATGTGTGCAATCCCCCTTTAAAGGGTAGTTTCTTTGGACTGCATGGGCACACACGTGGTAGAAGGACATGATAAGTCATGCAAGTCTTGGCTACATGCATCAAACATATGTGAAGGAAGAACTTTCATGTTCACGAGTCACTCTTGCAAACAATATGTGCTAGAGACAAGAGATCATCCTGAACAAGGAAATGATGCATATACTTACCTTGATGTTCTTGAGCGTCTTAGTAGTAGGTGTACACTTGGGAAAACAAATGTGAGGTAATACAAGAGTACTCTATTGTAAAGATGCAAATAGCTTCAAAAGTACCAAGAGATGGAGAACATATGAGAAATCTGTTTTGATGATAGATATGTCTCCAAGAATATTTAGAACTATCTCCCCTTAGAATTAATATGCAAGATTAGCTCTCCCCCTGAATCATGGCATGTAGATACTGGGAGTAGGTAGGGTGAGATAAGTTTAATCCAAAAGTGGCAATAAAACACTATGTATAAGTTTTACATCTCTCCCCCTTAATGGTATTTCTCCCTGTGAGTATATATCTCCCCTATGAATGAAGCTTATTGGAAGCTTTGATATTTCTCCCCCTTTGGCATTAATTTCCAAAAATGTCAGAGGGTAAGGTTTCATTGAGAGTAAGGGATACTGGATTCTTCTCTCTTTGATAAGAGTTCCTTGAATTTGAATTTTCTCCCCCTTAAGTATAGACATGAGTTCCTTGATTTATTTCCTAATTTGTTAGGGTTCATAGAAATTTCTCCCTCTTATATAGTAGGATCATTGAAGTTTTCTCCTCCTTAGAAGTAGTGAGAATCAAGATTATGCCCCCCTTTGGCATAAATGGAAGTGGTCAATAAGAGCTCAGGAGGTAACTGATACGTCTCCATCGTATCTACTTTTCCAAACTCTTTTGCCCTTGTTTTGGACTCTAATTTGCATGATTTGAATGGAACTAACCCGGACTAACGTTGTTTTCAGCAGAATTGCCATGGTGTTGTTTTTGCGCAGAAATAAAAGTTCTCGGAATGACCTGAAAATTTACGGAGAATTTTTGTGGAATATATAAAAAATATTGGCGCAAGAATCAGCGGAGGAAGTGGAGCGTGGAGCCCACAAGCCCACCAGGCGCGGGCCCCACGAAACTCCACCCCCTCCAAATCCAGCTCTATTTAGTCTGTTTCGCCCGGAAAAAAAAATCAAGGAGAAGAGTTCATCGCGTTTTACGATACGGAGGCGCCGCCACCTCCTGTTCTTCATCTGGAGGGCATATCTGCAGTCCGTTGTGGGCTCCGGAGAGGGGAGATCGTCGCCATCGTCATCACCAACCTTCCTTCATCGCCAATTCCATGATGCTCTTCACCGTTCGTGAGTAATCTCATCGTAGGCTTGCTGGACGGTGATGGGTTGGATGAGATCTATCATGTAATCGAGTTAGTTTTGACGGGGATTGATCCCTAGTATCCACTATGTTCTGAGATTGATGTTGCAACTACTTTGCCATGCTTAATGCTTGTCACTAGGGCCCGAGTGCCATGATTTCAGATCTGAACCTATTATGTTGTCGCCAATATATGTGTGTTCTTGATCCTATCTTGCAAGTTGTAGTCACCTACTATGTGTTATGACCCGGCAACCCCAGAGTGACAATAGCCGGAACCACTCCCGGAGATGACCATAGTATGAGGAGTTCATGTATTCACTAAGTGTTAATGCGTTGGTCCGGTTCTTTATTAAAAGGAGAACCTTAATATCCCGTAGTTTCCATTAGGACCCCACTGCCACGGGAGGGATGGACAATAGATGTCATGCAAGTTCTTTTCCCTAAGCATGTATGACTACATACGGAATACATGCCTACATTATCTTGACGAACTGGAGCTAGTTACATATCTCTCCGTGTTATGGTTGTTGCATGATGAATAACATCCGGCTTAATCATCCATCACCGATCCAATGCCTACGAGTTTTTCCTACTGGTCCTTGCTATGTTACTTTGCCGCTACTGCTATTACTGCTGCTGCTGCTGTTACTTTGCTGCTACTGCTGTCACTTTGCTGCTACTGGTTACTGTTGCTACTGCTGCTATCATACTACCTTGCTACTGATACTTTGCTGCAGATACTAAATCTTTCATGTGTGGTTGAATTGACAACTCAACTGCTAATACTTGAGAATATTCTTTGGCTTCCCCTTGAGTTGAATCAATAAATTTGGGTTGAATACTCTACCCTCGTAAACTGTTGCGACCCCCTATACTTGTGGGTTATCAAGACCTTTTTCTGGCGCCGTTGCCGGGGAGGCACATCTATATTCTCTGAGTCACTTGGGATTTACGTCTACTGGTCACTATGAGGAATCCGATAGATCCAAGAACTAAAGTCTTGCCCTCAACTATGAGGACAGGTAAGGAACTGCCATCATCTCTGCACTTGATTCACCTTCAGTTATGAGTAAGTTTGCGACACCGCCTCCTGCTAGAAATCTTGATATGTCGCCTGTGCTTGATGATGCTACTTTTGCTGCCCATGATGCTTATGATGATGCTATGCTTGATACTGCTTTGCCACTAGGTGCATTCCTTGATGCACAAATTGCTAGAATTGCTGCTAGATGTGATGATACTTCTGAACCTGCTGATACTATTGAAGTAGAACCTGCTATTTTGCCTGCTAGAACTAGCTCTCCTAGATATGAATTGCCTGATATGCGTGAGTGTTATGTTATGGTGGGAGAGATAGCTGAGGATTTTCTTGCGTGTAAGGATAGCTATGATGTTGAGAACTTACTGCGCAAGTGGAAAGAAAAAAAAATCTCTGAATGCTAGGATGAAATACGACCCGAAGTTTGCTACTTCGCCTATCTTTGTGACCGATAAGGATTATGAATTCTCTGTTGACCCTGAGTTAATCACTCTGGTCGAATCTGATCATTTTCATGGTTATGAGTCTGAAACGGTTGTAGCCCATCTTACCAAACTGCACGATATAGCCACCCTATTCACGAGTGAGGAAAAGATCCACCACTACTATATCCTCAAGTTGTTTCCTTTCTCGCTAAAGGATGATGCTAAAACTTGGTTCACTTCTCTTGCTCCTGGTTGTGTGCGTAGCCCCAAGGATATGGTATACTACTTCTCTGAAAAATATTTCCCTGCCCATAAGAAGCAAGCTTCCTTGCAGGAAATATACAACTTTGCACAAGTTGAAGAAGAGAGTCTCCCACAAGCTTGGGGGAGGCTCGTCCAGCTGCTGAATGCTTTGCCTGATCACCCTCTTGAGAAGAATGAAATACTTGATATCTTCTATAATGGGCTTACCGATGCTTCTAGAGACCACCTAGATAGTTGTGTTGGTTGTGTTTTTAGGGAACAAACTGTAGAATAAGTTGAGATCCTAGTGAATAATATCTTGTGCAATGAGAATGCTTGGACTATTCCCGAACCACCTCCTAAGCCAACTCCGAAGAAAAGAGGTATTCTATTCCTCAGTCCTAAAGATATGCAAGAAGCTAAGAAATGTATGAAAGAGAAAGGCATTAAATCTAAAGATGTCAAAAATCTACCACCTATCAAAGAGATCCATGGTCTTGATAACCCGATACACGTAGTAGAAGTAAATTCTCTGAGTAGATTCGATGAGAGTGATATTCCTTTTGATAAGCCTGCTAGCTTATGCCTAGATGAATTTGATAACTTTGTTGCCAAACAACAGAGTTTCAATGATTATGTTAGCAGACAATTGGAACAGAATGCTCGTATGCTTAGTCATTTAAGTGCTTGTGTGGGCAGAAACGTCAATGATCTTAAGCTCTTGAGTAAACATGCCTCAATGGTTACTACTCAGATAGAACAAGTACTTAAAGCTCAGAATGATTTGCTCAATGAGTTGAATGACAATTCTATTAGAGTCGTCACTAGAGGCGGTAGAATGACCCAGGAACCTTTGTATCCTGATGCTAAAATGCAATCTGGTGATGAACATGAGCCTAATGATAATATCGATAGTGATGTTCATGATGATGCTCAACCTAGCAATGATAAGGATGTGGAGATTGAACCTGTTGATCTTGATAACCCACAACCTAAGAATAAGAGATACGATAAGAATGACTTCGCTGCTAGGAAGCATGGTAAAGAAAGGGAACCATGGGTTCAGAAACCCATGCCCTTTCCTCCCAAACCATCCAAGAAAAAGGATGATGAGGATTTTGAGCGATTCGTTGAAATGATTAGGCCTGTCTTTCTGCAAATGCGTTTGACAGATATGCTCAAAATGTCTCCGTATGCTAAGTACATGAATGATATTGTGACTAATAAGAGGAGGATACCTGAGGTTGAGATTTCCACCATGCTCGCTAACTATACCTTCAAGGGTGGAACTCCTAAGAAACTAGGTGATCTCGGAGTGCCCACTATACCTTGCTCCATTAAAGGAAACTATGTTATAACTGCTTTATGTGATCTTGGAGCCGGTGTTAGTGTTATGCCTCTCTCTCTTTATCGTAGGCTTGAACTGGATAAGTTGACACCCACTGAAATCTCTCTGCAAATGGCCGACAAATCAACTTCTTTCCCTATCGGCATTTGCGAGGATGTGCCTGTTGTGGATGCAAACGTCACTATCTTAACAGACTTTGTTATTCTGGATATCCCCGAGGATGATGCCATGGCGGTCATCCTTGGAAGACCCTTTTTAAACACTACATGGGCTGTTATTGATTGCAACAAAGGCAATGTCACTTTCCATGTCAATGGTAATGAGCATACGGTGCACTTTCCGTAGAAACAATATCGAGTACATTGCATCAATGCTATCGAAAAAAATTCATCGATTCTTATTGGGAGCTTTGAATGCCCTATTCCTCCTGTTAAGATGAAGTATGATTTGCTTGTTGGGGAGATTCACATCCCCATTGAGGTAACCTAGTGACTATTCGAAAATTCTCCGTCTTCTTTTGCGATTCGAAAAAGTTTGTCAAGGAGACTTGATCAATCTCATTGACGGATTTCTTTCGATGACCATGAGATGGATGAATCGAGGAGTCACAAACCTCTGTTCCAAGCTTTCACCTTCGGTTGCTTAGAAGAAAAATGATAAATTTAGTTTACTTTTCCCTATTTTCTGCTTTTAGTGTCCCGTAGAAAAGTACCCTGAAAATAAAAGTTCTCCGAACATCCTGAAAATCAAGTATGATTTTTCTGGAATTGTTGAAAAATACTGAGACGAAGAGCTAGTCTGGGGGCTGCACCAGTGGGCCACAAGCCCTGGAGGCGCAGACACCCCCCTGGCCGCGCCTACCAGGCTTGTGGGGCCCACGTGCACCCCCTCCACTCATTCTAGCTCCCATCTGCTTCTCCTACCTCCAGAAAAATCGTTTCGCAACTCAAACCCGTGTTCTTGCTCTTCTTGCTGGGATTTTCGATCTCCTTGTGCAAAGCACCATTCACTAAACTGTTTTGGGGAAATTGCTCCTTGGTAAGTGACTCCTCCATTGGTCCAATTAGTTTTTGCTCTAGTGCCTTATACTTCGCCTATTTTTGCTGCCTTGGTGACCCTGTTCTTGAGCTTTGCATGCTAATTTTAGCTGGTCCCAAGTAGTTTTGATGCGTAATATGGCTTCTAGGCACTTGAGGGAGTAGTTGCTACGAGTTTAGTTGAGCCTTGTTCACTTTTCCTTAGAGTCACTAAAATTTCAGAAATTTTCAGAGATAGAAAAGGGAAAATATGAGGTTCTTAAGAGGCTCTTCAAGCCGTGACCCCAAGGATGATGGGAATGAGAAGAAGAAACCCAAGTATCCTGTCCCCCGAGTTGCAGAAGTTCGAGCATGCGAGTGGCCAAGCGATGTGTTCTTATGCGCCACCGGACTTTATGAGGACTTTTATTACTTGGTGGAGAACACAGGCCTTACCGCCTTCGTTGAAGATAAGTGTCCGCAATACCTCCTCCTCACTAATATTTTCGTGCAAAGCTTTAACTTCTATCCAAGGAAGAATCCTCCTATGGTTGAGTTATGATATCCCCCAGCGCATGTCACTCCAGGATTTTTGCAATGTTTGCAAATTGCCTTATGTTGGGGATATTCATGAACCTCGTCCACGGGACTTGGAGGCTTTCATAGATACAATTGTTGTAGGAGAGGAGAGAGGAGTGTCTTGCGCTAGAGCTGCTAGCATACATTTTCCCGTGCTTCGGTACTTCTCATTATTCATGGGAAAATGTTTGATTGGCCGTGGCAAAGCTGGGTCCCTTAGCTCACCAGATCTTGCGGTCTTGCGTGAAGCCCTTTATAATGTTAAAACTTATAGCTTGGGCGCTATAGTAGCTCAACGGTTGAACACGAACCGTTCTAAAGGCGTTGTCTATGGAGCTATCTATGCTACCCATCTTGCCAAACACTTTGAGATACCTATTAGACTGGACGAGGAAGAAGATATTCTTCTTCCTGAGAGATACCTAGATTATGATAGCATGGTTCGCCATGACTTTCTTGATAGAGATATAAATAGAAGGATGATCTATAACCTGGTATTTAGTCAGGGTACTCGTGAGACTATTACTTTGCCTGCTCCTTCTTTGTTCAATCTTCATGCAGGTAGGTACATTATTATGCCCTCGGACATCTACGCATATTGGGGCATAGCCCAACCACAGGTGCCCGTGCCCGAGCCACCAGTCGAGTACCAGACGCCAGTTTATCAGTGGGAGCCAGAGGAGCTCACACAGCAGTGGCATCCTCAGTCCACTCCAGAGTACCCCGGAGCTGGTTATTTCCCTCCATGGGAGTAGACCAACTTAGGCCAAAAGCCTAAGCTCGGGAGAGTACGTGTTTCTCACCGACTTTACATTCTTGCTTACGCTTTCACTTTGTTTGTCGGTGTTCACACTTTGCCACTGTATCATCCATGCTAGTTTATTTTCTTTTTCTAGTTTTCTTTTCACGTGTTTGTCTATTTTGAGAAAAACCCAAAAGGATTTTCTTGTTCTTCTTTTGCTTGTTGGGAGCTTTCCCATGTAAATAGTTTTCTTTTTTCTTTGGGTCAAGGTAGAAGACCATGGTTACAATGTTTAGTGGCTCTTGCATGCATATCTGTTTATCTGTCAAAGAGCCATATTACTTTGTCTTCTCCTTTGTGTTTGCCTGCAGATTCCAGCTTAGTCCAATGCACGAGCACTCTTATTATTGTTCACATCGTTTGATCGTGCAAGTGAAAGGCAATAATGACGATATATGATGAAGTGACCGAGCCTGGAAAAGCTGGTATGAACTCGATCTATTTTGTTTTTGTAAATGTGACTAGCTCATCATTCCTGATTCAGCTTTGTTGTGAGAGAAACATGTTTGCAATGACAACTTAGAGATCATAATTTCTGATGCCATGCTTAATTAGCTAGGAGCTTATAATGGTTTGTCTTGGATGCCAACATGAATTTTGAGATGACTATGATGTGGTATGATAGGACGGTATCCTCCTTTGAATGATTCAAGTGGTTTGACTGGCGCATGTTCATGCATGTAGTTGAAACAAAATCAACATAGCCTCTATGATATTCATGTTCATGGTGATTTATGTCCTACTCATGCTTGCACTCAATGTTGGTTAATCTCAATGCATTTTGATGACCGTTGTCGCTCTCTAGTTGGTGGCTTCCCAGTCTTTTGCTAGCCTTCACTTGTACTAAGCGGGATACTTCTTGTGCATCCACTTCCATAAACCCAAAGTTGTTCCATATGAGTTCACCATACCTACCTATATGCGGTATCTACCTGCCGTTCCAAGTAAATTTGCATGTGCCACTCTCTAAACCTTCAAGAAATAATCTGTTTTGCATGCCCGAACCGCTCATGTGGTGACAGGGGGCTATCAGTATCTTTCATGCTAGGCGTGTTATCCTCGATATGTGTTTATTCACTATCATTCACGAGAAAGGGGCCGGTAATTGGAATGCCCAGTTCCATGCTCAAATGAAAAAATAATTGCAAACAAAACTCCCCTGGATTGATGTTGGTATGGACGGCACCCGAGGATTTGGCTAGCCGTGGAGTGTGATTGATCGGTGGTGGGGGAGTCAAAACTTTACTTTTCTGTTTGGGAACCGCATATAGCATGTGTAGCGTGGAAGATGGTGAAAACTCTTGGTCATTGCGTTGACAATGAAAGCGTGCCACCTAAAATTATTATCTCTGTTTTCAAAGCTTGAGCTCTGGCACCTCTGCAAATCAATGCTTCCCTCTGAGAAGGGCCTGTCTGTTTATGTTCTTGTTGAGTCATCCTCTTCTTATAAAAGCACCAATTAGAGAGCACCTCTATCATTTTTATGCTTTCTTTTGACTGATATTGAGTATGCCTATGACTGGATCTTCTTTGCCATGAATTACAATGTTTAGTCAGCCCTTGGTCTTTGAAGGTGCTCTGCATTTATGTTTTGCGGTCTCACAAAGAGCTAGCGAGATACCATCTGTTCACACTGCTTCATGCTTGTTTTGATTGAAGAGTTGACGTTTGAGACCTATTATTATTTCTCGCTAGTTGATTATGCTATTGATTTGAGTTTACCGTGAGACCTAGATGTCATTTGCTTACGTGGTTAGCTTGTGATCTTGCTGAAATTCTGGTTATGAGTTAGACATAGTTGCAAAAACAAGATCAAACAAAGTTCATAAAAGTTTTCCTTTTGTCTCTTTCAGTTTGTCAACTGAATTTCTTGAGGACAAGCAAGGTTTTAAGCTTGGGGGATTTGATACGTCTCCATCGTATCTAATTTTCCAAATTCTTTTGCCCTTGTTTTGGACTCTAATTTTCATGATTTGAATGGAACTAACCCGGACTAACGCTGTTTTCAGGAGAATTGCCATGGTGTTGTTTTTGCGCAGAAATAAAAGTTCTCGGAATGACCTGAAAATTTACGGAGAATTTTTGTGGAATATATAAAAAATACTGGCGCAAGAATCAGCGAAGGAAGTGGAGCGTGGAGCCCACTAGCCCACCAGACGCGCCCCCCTGGCCGCGCCTGGCAGGCTTGTGGGGCCCACAAAACTCCATCGCCTCCAAATCCATCTCTATTTAGTCCGTTTCGCCCAGAAAAAAAAACAAGGAGAAGAGTTCATCGCGTTTTACGATACGAAGGCCCGCCACCTCCTATTCTTCATGTGGAGGGCAGATCTGGAGTCCGTTGTGGGCTCCGGAGAGGGGAGATCGTTGCCATCATCATCACCAACCTTCCTTCATCACCAATTCCATGATGGTCTTCACCGTTCGTGAGTAATCTCATCGTAGGCTTGCTGGACGGTGATGGGTTGGATGAGATCTATCATGTAATCGAGTTAGTTTTGACGGGAATTGATCCCTAGTATCCACTATGTTCTGAGATCGATGTTGCTACTACTTTGCCATGCTTAATGCTTGTCACTAGGGCCCGAGTGCCATGATTTCAGATCCGAACCTATTATGTTGTCGCCAATATATGTGTGTTCTTGATCCTATCTTGCAAGTTGTAGTCACCTACTATGTGTTCTGACCCGGCAACCCCGGAGTGATAATGGCCGGAGCCACTCCCGGAGATGACCATAGTATGAGGAGTTCATGTATTCATTAAGTGTTAATGCGTTGGTCCGGTTCTTTATTAAAAGGATAACCTTAATATCCCGTAGTTTCCATTAGGACCCCGCTGCCACGGGAGGGATGGACAATAGATGTCATGCAAGTTCTTTTCCCTAAGCACGTATGACTACATACGGAATACATTCCTACATTATATTGACGAACTAGAGCTAGTTACATATCTCTCCGTGTTATAACTGTTGCATGATGAATAACATCCGGCATAATCATCCATCACCGATCCAATGCCTAGTAGTTTTTCCTACTGGTCCTTGCTACGTTACTTTGCCGCTACTGCTGTTACTGCTGCTGCTGTTACTTTGCTGCTACTACTGTCACTTTGCTGCTACTGGTTACTATTGCTACTGCTGCTATCATACTACCTTGCTACTGATACTTTTCTCCAGATACTAAATCTTTCAGGTGTGGTTGAATTAACAACTCAACTGCTAATACTTGAGAATATTCTTTGGCTTCCCTTTGAGTCGAATCAATAAATTTGGGTTGAATACTCTACCCTCAAAATTGTTGCGATCCCCTATACTTATGGGTTATCAGTATCAAGGCTTGGGATCATTAAAAAACTTTAACCCGCTTAGGAAAAAAACTAGAAATTGCAAAAGATCATATATAGTGATAAAATTCGGAGTCATCGAGGCAATATGATTCGGTAGAACCGAGAATGATAATAGGCCTCTGGGAAAGTCGGTTAGACCGAGTTTCCCAGATTGGTGAGATTGAGGTACAATGAAAATTAACTTATTAACTCTTTGGGCGCCGCTTGATATCGAGCACACATGCAAACACTCAATATGATATAGGGACATGAGGCACATAGATATAACAATGAACCAATCATTGATCGATAAAACTTTTGATCAATTGGTTTGTCCTCATTAGTGAGGTCAACATGTCCACTAGTAGGCATGGGGGTTCTCATACCTTTGCATTCTTTCATGTTTAACTTCTTGATTTAGTCCTTGGTGTACTTGGTCTGAGAGATAAACGTACGTTCTCTCAATTGTTTGATTTGCAAAGCAAGGAAGAATTTCAGCTCACACATCATTTACATGTCATACTTCTCGGACATCAACCTTCGAAATTTCTCACTAAAATGTGGGTTAGTAGAACCAAAGATAATATCACCCACATATATTTGGCACGCAAATAGTTACCATTAACTATTTTAGTGAATAAGGTTGCGTCAATTTTATCAATCTCAAAACCCTTTTAAATGAGAAACTTTGTTAGGCATTTTTACCAAGCTCTAGGAGCTTGTTTAAGTCCATATAAAGCTTTACGAAGTTTTTAAACATGATTAGGTTTCTTAGGGTTCACAAAGCTAGGAGGTTGTTTGACATAAACTTCCTCCGCAATTTTACCATTTAGAAAATCACTTTTGATATCCATTTGGTAAAGAGTAATATCATGATGATTGGCATAAGCGAGAAGAATACGTATGGCTTCAAGTCTAGCAACGGGGGTATAAGTCTCACCATAGAACATAACTTCAAGTTGCATGTATCCTTGGGCTATGAGGCGCACCTTCTTGTGTACAACTTGACCATCTTCATCTTGCTTGTTCCGAAACGCCCATTTTGTACCGATGATGTTGTGCTCATCCTTGGGTTTTTTCACAAGTGTCCAAACTTCGTTCCTCTTGAAGTTGTGTAGATATTCGTGCATGGCATTCACCCAATCCGGGTCTTGAAGGGCTTCTTCTACACTCATAGGCTTAATGCTAGAGATAAATGAGTAATGCTCACAAAAGTTAGCTAAACGAGATTTGGAGCAAGTGATTCTTCCGGTTTGTATGTCACCGAAGATTTCATTTAGAGGATGATCCATGTACACTCTTGCTCGAACTCATGACAACTTCTTCTTGTTGGATGGTGGAGCTTCATCATCATATTCTTGTTTCTTGTCGTTGACCGTGTCATCTCCTTGAGGTGGTGGTCAGGAAGGTTGAGGTTGATCCTCATGATGTACTGCTTCCTCTTCTTCATAATGTCGTGTATTACTTGTGGATGCCTCTATGTCATTTTGTGGTCCGCATTGACGCGAAGTAGGAGCTTCCACTTGAGTTAATAAAGTACTTTCGTTTACCTTCATCGGACGAATCTTACCGATAGGTAGATCTTGGATGGCTTCTGAAGGTTCCTTATCTCCTACATCATTTCGCAATTGTTCGACTTGCAAACCATTAGATTCATCAAACTTCATATCTACTGTCTCTTCAACTTTTTGAGTGAAGCTGTTGTAGACATGGTAAGTGTGAGAGTTTGATCCGTAACCAAGTAGGAAACCTTCATGAGATTTAGGAGAAAATTCAGAGTGACGATGCTTATCAAGAATGTAGCACTTAGAGCCGAATACTCGAAAGTATCCAACTTGGGTTTTGTTATCAGTGAGTAGCTCATATGTTGTTTTACCGAGAAGGTTGTGTAAGTAGAGTCGGTTTATGGCATGACAAGTTGTTTCCACGGCTTCTACCCAAAAGTGTCTAGGCGTCTTGTATTTTTCAAGCATCATTCTAGCCATCTCTCTGAGAGTTTGGTTCTCCCTCTCAACAACTCCATTTTGTTGAGAAGTGTACGTCGTCGAGAACTCATGTCAGATACCCTCTTCGTCAAGAAAGGTATCCACATTTTTGATCTTGAACTCCGTTCCATTGTCGCTTTGAACTTTCTTGATCTTCACTTCAAACTGATTTTGGGCTTTCCGAGCGAAGTTCTTGCAGATCCTTTGTACCTGCGACTTATCATCAAGAAAGAATACCCATGTAAATCTCGAAAAATCATCAACAATGACTAAACCATAAGAATTTCCACCGAGGCTACTATAAGCATTGGGACCAGAAAGATCCATGTGTAGTAGCTCAAGTGGCCTTCTTGTAGTCATGATGTTCTTCACGAAATGACTTCCACTGACTTGTTTTCCTACTTGACAAGCACTACAAAGTGTATATTTGTAAAAGATAACATACTTAACACCAAGAATATGATCACCTTTGATAAGTCTGTCAAGGTTACACATACCAACATGTCCTATCCTTCCATGCCATAACGAACCTTTAGAAGATTTTGCAATAAGACATGTACGGGGTTTGGATTTTTTAGTGAAATCAATAATATATAGATCACCTTTGCAAAAAGCAGTAAATACCATGTTGTGATTATCACAGCGAAACACTTGGAAATCAACTTCCACGAATAGAACATTGAAACCAAAATCTGCTAATCTAGATACGGAAAGAAGATTGTAGCCAAGGGATTCAACAAGCATGACATTTTGAATGGAACTATCATGAGATATGGCCACCTTACCGAGACCAAGTACCCTTACCCTTGGAGTTGTCACCAAAGGTCACATACCTTCGAGGTCCATAGTTTGGTGTGATCTCATGAAACATGTCTTTATCTCCGGTCATGTGATCGGTGCACCACTGTCAAGTATCCACTCTTTTCCTCCGGCCATGTAGTCTCTAAGGTTTGCCATAAGACTAAGGTTCCTCATGGTCTACTCATACTCAATGTCAAACTCCTCATCTTCATCGTAGTAGCCATTCTCCACATTGTCATCGTCAGATGGAATATCCTCGTCATAAGAATCAGAAATTTCATCAGAATTTTGACTATGAAAATGTTCATGTTTATGCATGCGAATGGATTCAACAATGATATTGTTAATGGTAATGAAATCTCATTTAGCACGCATGAGGTCACAAGGTTGAAATAAAAATTTATCAAAATTAGAATCATTTGGCTTCATTTTATGAAAAGCAATGTATTTTTGGAAAATGACATCAAGATTTTTCAGTGAGTAGTTGGGATATCTTTTCTCCAAATCTTTCCACAAAGAATAAGCAGACTCAAAGTTCTTCATTTGATTAAGAACATTTCTTGCAGTCCTCTAATGATAAGATTAATAGTTTTAACATTGCCAAGCATATTAACTTCATCATCATGAGAAGGATGTAAGGGATCAATGGGAGGCACATAGGAATATTCAACATACTTGCCCAAATGGGATTTATTGAATACATCAAGCATTTCATCTTTCCATTGTCTATAATGCTCTCCATCAAGAATAGGTACTCTAAAACTAGGATTCCCCAAACTAGGCACATCCATCTTCCTCCAATGGTGATTACACTAAGGCTATGGAGACCAAAGCTCTCATACCAATTGTGGGATCGATAGAAGGGGTTTCTCGGGGGGTGGGGGGGGGGTGGGTGGTTAATACACTACTTGCATAAATTAAAATCCTAGCCTTTTCCTAGTTTTAATGATTGGCAGATTTTAGCTATTATAAGAAGTCTAGTGCATCCTACACATGCTAGTGAACAAATATGGCAGTGGAAAGTAAACACATTGCACATGTAAGTAAGGAGTAGAGTTTAGGAAGATCCAATTCAAAGATGGACACGATGATTTTTGGCGTGGTTCCGATAGGTGGCGCTATCGTATGTCCACGTTAGCGGAGACTTCAACCCACACAGGTTAACGGCGGCAAGAGTTCACAGAGGACTCTAACCACAAGGGGTCCACGAAGAAGCGGCCTTGTCTATTCCACGATGGCTTACGTTCACACAGGGCTAGCCTCACTCACAGTAGATCTCCACGAAGTAGGCGATGTCCTTGCCCGTACAAACTTCTTGGTTCAACTCGACTACACGAAGGAGGAGTCTCCCAAGCGACACCTAACCAATCTAGGAGGCACCACCCTCCAAAAGGTAATAGATGTGGTAGAACGATGAAATCCTTGCTCTTGTGCTTCAAAATATAGTATCCTCAACACTCAACCACTCTCTCATAGATTTAGCATGGGTAGCAGAGATTGATTTTGTGAAAAGCAACTTCGGGAGGCTAGAGAGCAAGTTTCAAATGGTTAGACTGGAATCTCTTGATCTCAACACATGATTAGGAGGCTCTCTCTCAGAAAAATGGATCTCGCAAGTGTGTGTGTATTCTGAGTTCTTCCTCTATGAGTGAGAGGAGGTCGAGGGGTATATATAGGCATCTCCCAAAATCCAACCGCTACAACATTATTTCCCAACTCGGTGACACCAAAATGAATCTCGGTGGTACCGAGTTGCACTAAATGTGGCAACTTTTGAATTCTTGGTGAGACCAATATATGAATCTTGGTGGTACCGATATGATGGCCTAGGGTAGTTTCCAAATGTTGGTGGTACCGATTTCAATATTGCAAGTTCTGATTCTTGAAATAGAGATATGAGAGAGTTGGTCACTTACTTTCGGTGGCACCGATGTGAAACTTGGTGGTACCGAGAGATTAGGGTTTGGCAAAGGATCGCTCATTGGAAAAATTGGTAGGTCCGAGTGGGAAAACTTGGTGGCACCAATTTTGCTGTTTTGGCTTGGGACAAAGATATTTGTGGGAGAATGACTAAATATTTTTGGTGGCTATCTCTAAGCACTTGAGCAACCAATTCATCATAATACCTCACCTCATTTTAATAGTACTGGCTTTCCTATGGACTCAATAGTGATTTCTCACAAATGTAAAATATAGAGTCCTCTTGCTTGAAGCTTAAGTCAATCCTATTACTTTCCTTGCATCAAGGGGATTCTCCTCACAATCCTTTGGCCAATGCTCTCTACGGACTATACTTGAAATATACTAGGTAAAAGTGGTAGTCCGAGAGACAATATATGTTGTCATGACTTATCAAAACCGCCAAGGGAGCATATGTGCTTTCAGCGGGCGCCTGCCCGCCACTGTTACAGCCTCGGGAGTGGCACGCGGAGCGAAAGGGCCCGCCGCTGTTAATGCAATCTGTAATGGTGGGTTGTGGCTAGTGCCCGCCATTGATCCATTCACTAGGATTAAAGAAATATAAGAAAGTGGTCATTGTTGACACACATTAGCATAAATGAAAGAAACACGTGGATGGGTGTATATATATCACTATTGATGACGACTTGAGTTCATACAGATGACTAGATTTCATAAACCTTACAAGTTCATACCGAACTATTAGATCAAGACCAATAATGTTAAAACTACGATAGAGCACTAGTTCATTGAGGAACCTCAGCTACCACATCACATTTGTTATAGCTTAGTATTTAGTGTAAAGACTTGTGCTACTATTGTCTTACCTGAACCTTCTTTCTTTAACTACCATGCCAGACATGGGTACACCATCATGCCAGAAGATATAATTGCTTATCGGAACGAGTTGGCTGCTGTGGAGGCCTGATACGTCTCAAACGTATCTATAATTTTTGATGGTTTCACGCTGTTATCTTGTCTTCTTTGGTTGTTTTATGTACCTTTTATATATTTTTTGGGACTAACTTATTAATTCAGTGCCAAGTGCTAGTTCCTGTTTTTTTCGTGTTTTGACTCTTTTCAGATCTGATTTTGGAACGGAGTCCAAACGGAAGAAAAACCCTAAAATGATTTTTTCCCGAACGGAAGAAGACCAGGGGGCTTTTGGGCCAAGCCAGGTGGGCTCCAGGGAGCTCACAAGCCCCCACTCTGCCACCAGGGGGAGGCGGCGGTGGGCAGGCTTGTGGCCTCCCTGGCCGCCCCCTGACCTAGGTCTTTGGCCTATAAATTCCCAAATATTCCGCAAAAAATCAAGGGAGCGGTGGGCAGGCTTGTGGCCTCCCTGGCCGCCGCAAGCTTCTCTTTCCGCGAGATCTCATCTGGAGACCATTCCCGGCACCGTGCCGGAGGGGACTTTGGAGTTGGAGGGCTTCTTCATCATCATCATCGCCCCTCCAATGACTTGTGAGTAGTTCACTTCAGACCTACGGGTCCGTAGTTAGTAGCTAGATGACTTCTCTCTCTCTTGGATCTTCAATACAAAGTTCTCCATGATCTTCATGGAGATCTATCCGATGTAATCTTCTTTGGCGGTGTGTTTGTCGAGATCCGATGAATTGTGGATTTGTGATAAGATTATCTATGATATATATTTGAGTCTTTCCTAAGTTCTTATATGCATGATTTGATATCCTTGTAAGTCTCTCGGAGTCTTGGGTTTTGTTTGGCCAACTAGATCTTTGATTCTTACAATGGGAGAAGTGCTTGGTATTGGGTTCTGCCATGTGGTGACCTTTCCCAGTGACAAGTAGGGGTAGCAAGGCACACATCAAGTAGTTTCCATCAAGGGTAAAAAGATGGGGTTTTTATCATTTGTTTGAGATTATCCCTCTACATCATGTCATCTTGCTTAAGGCGTTACTCTGTTCTTATGGACTTAATACACTAGATGCATCCTGGATAGCGGTGGACGTGTGGAGTAATAGTAGTAGATGCAGACAGTATCGGTCTACTTGTTTTGGACGTGATGCCTATAGAAATAATCATTGCATAGATATCGTCACGACTTTGCGCGGTTCTATCAATTGCTCGACAGTAATTTGTTCACCCACCGTCTACTTGCTTTCATGAGAGAAGCCACTAGTAAACACTACGACCCTCGGGTCTATTCACATCCATCGTGTACACCTACGCTTTTACTTTGCTTTGTTACTTTGTTGCTTTCAGTTCTCACTTGGCAAACAATCTATAAGGGATTGACAACCCCTTCATAGCGTTGGGAGCAAGCTTTTGTGTTTGTGCAGGATCTTGAGATACTCCTCCACTGGATTGATACCTTGGTTCTCAAACTGAGGGAAATACTTACCACCGCTATGCTACGTCACCCTTTCCGCTTCGAGGGAACACCAACGCAAGGCTCCAAGGCCACGGGGGAAATCCTTTGCATACTTGCCTAGGAAGTCCCTTAAGGCGTAGCCGCAGTAGAAAGATCAAGCCAAGTATTCTCCCGTCGACGTGCCTATTTCTGGCGCCGTTGGAAGGTCTTTTGTTGCAGTAGCAGAAGTATTTCTGGCGCCGTTGCCGGGGAGGAGAAATCAAGATCTATCCAAGTAGGTCTCACAAACTATTCTCTTGCATTTACTTTTGTTGCCAGTTGCCTCTCGTTTTCCTCTCCCCCACTTCACATTTGCCGTTTTCATTCGCCTTTTGCCTTCGCCGTTTTCTTTCGCCTTTGCCGGTTTTATTGCTTGCTTGTGTGCTTGTTTGGTTGTTGAAGTCATCATGTCTGAAAACACCAAACTTTGCGACTTCTCGAGCACTAATAATAATGATTTTATTAGTACTCCGATTGCTCCTGCCACTAGTGCGGAATCGTATGAAAGCAACGCAGCTTTGCTGAATCTTGTTATGAAGAGCAATTCTCTCGCCTTCCTAGTAAAGATGCCGCATCCCATCTCAATAACTTCATTGCGCTTTGCGATATGCAAAAGAAAAGAGATGTGGATAATGACGTGATTAAGTTGAAACTTTTTTCCTTTCTCGTTGCGAGATCGCGCAAAAACTTGGTTTTCTTCTTTGCCTAAAAATAGTATCGATTCTTGGGATAAGTGCAAAGATGCTTACATATCCATGTATTTTCCGCCGGCTAAGATCATCTCCTTACGTAACGATATCATGAATTTCAAGCAACTTGATCATGAACACGTTGCACAATCTTGGGAGAGGATGAAGCTTATGATTAGAAATTGTCCCGCTCATGGCTTGAGTTTGTGGATGATTATACAAATCTTTTACGCTGGCTTGAGTTTCGCTTCTCGCAATATCTTGGACTCCGCCTCAGGTGGAACGTTCATGGAAATCACGTTAAGAGATGCTACAAAACTCCTAGACAATATCATGACCAACTACTCTCAGTGGCACACTGAAAGGTCGCCTGCTAGCAAAAAGGTGCACGCTATAGAAGAGATTAACTCACTTAGTGCTAAGATGGACGAGTTGATGAATTTGGTTGCTAGTACAAACGCTACCATAGATCCTAATGACATGCCACTATCTTCTTTGATTGAGAGTAGCAACACTAGGTTGGACGTGAATTTTGTTGGTAGGAACAATTTTGGCAACAACAATGCTTTTAGAGGAAACTATGTTCCTAGGACTTTTCCTAGTAACTCCTCTAACAATTATGGCAATTCCTACGGCAACACTTATGGAAAGCACAACAAATTACCCTCTGATTTAGAGAGTAATATCAAAGAGTTCATCAACTCTCAAAAGATTTTCAATGCGTCCATAGAGGAAAAACTACTCAAAATAGACGATTTGGCTAAGAGCGTTGATACGATGTCTTGTGATATTGATGCTTTGAAAGTTAGATGCGCTCCTCCCAAGGTCAACTTGGATGAAACTTTGAAAGCTATGCATATCTCCATCAATGAGAGCAAAGAAAGAACCGCCCAAATTCGCGCTAGACATGAATGGTTTAAAAGGGTGCGTTCTAGTGATGCAAATCACGAAGATCTTAAAGTGCTTGGTGTGTCTCCTCTTGAACTTTGTTTTCGCGTGTCAAACCTACTTATGGAGGGGCTGGATATGAATCCACTTTGGTTGAAAAACGCCCCAATGATTCAGAGTCCACCTATCTTGATGATAAAGGTGTGGAGAGTGGAGTAGAAGAAGTCAAAATTTTTGGTAGTAATGAAACTCCCACTTTGGATTTCAAGGAATTCAATTATGATAATTGCTCCTTGTTTGAATGCATTTCTTTGATGCAATCCATTGCAAACTCTCCGCATGCTTATAGCCAAAGCAAAGCCTTTACCGCGCATATCGTAGATGCTATAATGAAATCTCTTCAAGAGAAGCCCGAACTAGAAGTCTCTATACCTAGAAAACTTCATGATGAGTGGGAACCTACTATCAAAATCATGATAAAAAACTATGAGTGCAATGCTTTGTGTGATTTGGGTGCTAGTGTTTCCGCGATTCCAAAGTCTTTATGTGATATTCTTGGTTTTCATGAGATTGAAGAGTGTTCTCTTAATTTGCATCTTGCGGATTCTACTGTCAAGAAACCCATGGGGAGGATCGATGATGTTCTTATTGTTGCAAATAATAACTATGTTCTCGTGGATTTCATTGTAATTGACATAGATTGCAATCCTTCATGTCCCATTATTCTTGATAGACCTTTCCTAAGGACTATTGGTGCTATCAACGATATGAAGGAAGGGAATATTAGATTTAAATTTCCTTTAAAGAAGGGCATGGATCACTTTCCTAGAAATAAAATAAGATTGCCTTATGAATCTATGATGAGTGCTACCTATGGTTTGAGCACCAAAGATGACTATACGCGATTCCATCAGTTTCGCCTAGCTAAGGGCGTTAAACAAAAGCGCTTGTTGGGAGGCAACCTAACGAATCTATCATTTTTCTTTATGTTTTGTGTTTCCCACACTTTCATAATTCTGTTATGATTGTGTTTTTTGTGTTTCTTTTTTGCGTTTGTGCCAAGCAAAACCGTTATGATTAGTCTTGGGCATGATCGTTTGGTCACGCTGGAAAAGACAGAAACTTTCTGCTCACGAAACGAATTTTCATTTTTTTTCTGTAAGAGCTTTTGAGTTGATTCTTTTTTCTGCTGATTTCTACGCAAATGTTTCAGACTTTCGTAATTTTTCAGAATTCTTGAAGTAACAGAGGTATACGAAATATACAGATTGCTACAGACTGGTCTGCTGTTAACAGGTTCTGTTTTTGTTGTGTTGGTTGCTTATTTTGATAAAACTATGGATAGTATCGGGGGGTATTAGCCATGGAAGATTGAAAGTACAGTAACCCAACATCAGCACAATTATAATTTAAGTTTGCTACAGTACCTAAGGAAGTGGTGGTTTGCTTTCTTGTACTAATGTTATCACGAGTTTCTGTTTAAGTTTCGTGTTGTGAAGTTTTCAAGTTTTGGGTGAAGTTCTTATGGACAAAGAGATAAAGAGTAGCAAGAGCTCAAGATTGGGGATGCCCAAGGCACCCCAAGAGATTCAAGGATGCCGTAAAAGCCTAAGCTTGGGGATGCCCCGGGAAGGCATCCCCTCTCTCGTCTTCAATCCATCGGTAATGTTACTTGGGGCTATATTTTTATTCACCACATGTTATGTTTTTTTGCTTGGAGCGTCTTGTACCGTAGGAGTCTTTTATTTTTGTTGTGTCACAATCATCCTTGCTGCACACCTAGATAGAGAGACATGCACACACCGTGATTTTGTCGAGCTTCACTTATATCCTTTGGTAGACAATTTAGCTCACATGTGCTTCACTTATATCTTTTGAGCTAGATACTTTTGCTCTATGTGCTTCACTTATATCTTTTAGAGCACAGCGGTGCGTGGCTTGGTAGTTGGTCTATGCTTTGAAAGTAGTCTCAAAAGGGGTAGTTTTCCAAAGGAATACTAAAACTTCCACCTTCATGTGCATTGAATAGTTAGAGAAGTTTGATTCATCTCAATTAGTTTTGAGTTGTGGTTATGGTAATATTGAAGTCATGCTAGTAAGGTGTTGTGGATCTAGAAATACTTGTGTTGAAGTTAGTGATTCCCGTAGCATGCACGTATGGTGGACCGCTATGTGATGAAATCTGAGCATGATTAGTATATTGATTGTCATCCTTTGCGTGGCGGTCGGGATCGCGCGATGGTTTATACCTACCAACCCTTCCCCTAGGAGTATGCGTTGAATGCTTTGTTTCAATTACTAATAAAACTTTTGCAACAAGTATATGAGTTCTTCATGACTAATGTTGAGTCCATGGTTTAGATGCACTTTCACCTTCCACCATCACTATCTTCTTAGTGCCGTGCAACTTTCGCCGGTGCACAAAACCCACCATTAGCCTCCCTCAAAACAGCCACCATACCTACGTATTATGGCTTTTTCAAAGTCATTCTGAGATATATTTCCATGCAACTACCACCATGACATGTGCCACCACGTCTACATTGCCATTGCATGATCGTAAGATAGCTAGAATGATGTTTCCATTGATGTCTATGCCATGCTAGATCATTGCCACGGTACACTACCGAAGGCATTCCATATAGAGTCATCGTTACTCTAAGTTTTGAGTTGAAAGTATGATGATCATCATTAATGGAGCATTGTCCCATGTGAGGAAATAAAAGAGGCCAAAGAAGCCCATAAAAAAAAAGGCCAAAGAGCCCACCAAAATAAAAAAAATGAGAGAAAAAGAGAGAAGGGACAATGATACCACTTTTTCCACACTTATGCATATTAAGCACCATGATCTTCATGATTGAGAGTCTCTCGTTTTGTCACCACCATATAGCTAGTGGGAAATTTTCATTATATAACTTGGCTTGTATATTCCAATGATAGGCTTCCTCAAAATTGCCTTAGGTCTTCCTGAGCAAGCAAGTTGGATGCACACCCACTAGTTTTCTTTAAGAGCTTTCACATACTCATAGCTCCAGTGCATCAATTGTATGGCAATCCCTACTCATTCACATTGATATCTATTGATGAGCATCTCCACAGCTCATTGATATGCCTAGTTAATGTGACTATCTTCTCCTTTTTGTCTCGCAACCTCCACTACATTCCACACCATCTGTAGTGCTATAACCATGGCTCACGCTCATGTATTGCGTGAGAGTTGAAAAGGTTTGAGAAAGTAAAGGTGTGAAACAATTACTTGGCCAATACCGGGGTTGTGCATGATTTAAATTCATTGTGCAATGATGATAGAGCATAGCCAGACTATATGCTTTTGTAGGGATAACTTTCTTTTGGCCTTGTTATTTTGAAAGTTCATTATTACTTTGCTAGTTTGCTTGAATTATTATTGTTTCCACGTCAATAGGAAACTATTGTTTTGAATCTAATGGATCTTAACATTCACGTCACGTAAGAGGAATTACAAAGGACACCTATGCTAGGTAGCATGAAAGCATCAAAAATTCATTCTTATCACTTCCCTACTCGAGGACGAGCAGGAGTTAAGCTTGGGGATGCTTGATACGTCTCAAACGTATCTATAATTTTTGATGGTTTCACGATGTTATCTTGTCTTCTTTGGTTGTTTTATGTACCTTTTATATCTTTTTTGGGACTAACTTATTAATTCAGTGCCAAGTGCCAGTTCCTGTTTTTTCCGTGTTTTTGACTCTTTTCAGATCTGATTTTGGAACGGAGTCCAAACGGAAGAAAAACCCCGAAATGATTTTTTCCTGAACGGAAGAAGACCAGGGGGCTTTTGGGCCAAGCCAGGTGGGCTCCAGGGAGCCCACAAGCCCCCACTCCGCCACCAGGGGGAGGCGACGGTGGGCAGGCTTGTGGCCTCCCTGGCTGCCACCTGACCTAGGTCTTTGGCCTATAAATTCCCAAATATTCCGCAAAAAATCAGGGGAGCCTCGAAAATACTTTTCCGCCGCCACAAGCTTCCGTTTCCACGAGATCTCATCTGGAGACCCTTCCCGGCACCCTGCCGGAGGGGACTTTGGAGTTGGAAGGCTTCTTCATCATCATCATCACCCCTCCAATGACTCGTGAGTAGTTCACTTCAGACCTACGGGTCCGTAGTTAGTAGCTAGATGGCTTCTTCTCTCTCTTGAATCTTCAATACAAAGTTCTCCATGATCTTCACGGAGATCTATCCGATGTAATCTTCTTTGGCGGTGTGTTTGTCGAGATCCGATGAATTGTGAATTTGTGAACAGATTATCTATGATATATATTTGAGTCTTTGCTGATTTCTTATATGCATGATTTGATATCCTTGTAAGTCTCTCCGAGTCTTGGGTTTTGTTTGGCCAACTAGATCTTTGATTCTTGCAGTGGGAGAAGTGCTTGGTTTTGGGTTCTGCCATGTGGTGACCTTTCCTAGTGACAGTAGGGGCAGCAAGGCACACATCAAGTAGTTGCCATCAAGGGTAAAAAGATGGGGTTTTTATCATTGGTTTGAGATTATCCCTCTACATCATGTCATCTTGCTTAAGGCGTTACTCTGTTCTTATGGACTCAATACACTAGATGTATGCTGGATAGCGGTCGACGTGTGGAGTAATAGTAGTAGATGCAGACAGTATCGGTCTACTTGTTTTGGACATGATGCCTATAGAAATAATCATTGCATAGATATCATCACAACTTTGCGCGGTTCTATCAATTGCTCGACAGTAATTTGTTCACCCACCGTCTACTTGCTTTCACGAGAGAAGCCACTAGTAAACACTACGGCCCCCGGGTCTATTCACATCCATCGTTTACACCTCCGCTTTTACTTTGCTTTGTTACTTTGTTGCTTTCAGTTCTCACTTGGCAAACAATCTATAAGGGATTGACAACCCCTTCATAGCGTTGGGAGCAAACTTTTGTGTTTGTGCAGGATCTTGAGATACTCCTCCACTGGATTGATACCTTGGTTCTCAAACTGAGGGAAATACTTACCACCGCTACGCTACATCACCCTTTCCGCTTCGAGGGAACACCAACGCAAGGCTCCAAGGCCACGGGGGAAATCCTTTGCATACTTTCCTAGGAAGTCCCTTAAGGCGTAGCCGCAGCAGAAAGATCAAGCCAAGTATTCTTCCGTCGACGTGCCTATTTCTGGCGCCGTTGGAAGGTCTTTTGTTGCAGTAGCAAGGCCGAGGCCCAGGCATGGGATGCTCAGGTGCATCAGCAACAACACTTTCCTGGACCTTATGGCTATTATCAATGGTGATCACGAAGCTAGGCAGACGCCTAAGCTTGGGGGAGTACGTATTTCTCACCGACATTACATTCATGTTCACATGCCTCATATAAATTGTAGGTTTTCATCCCCTTTCATTGTAAATCCATGCTAGTTTTATTTTTCCTCTTTCTTCTTATGTGTTTGAAAAACTTTAAAAAACCTAAAAATATTTCTCGCTTATTTTTGGTTTTTATTTCCTGTTTAATTTGTTGTATAATTTAAAAGAAAACCCCAAAAGATTTCCTTTGTTAGTTGGGATCTTTCCCGTCTAAATAGTTTTTCTCATTTTGTTTTTTATTTGCTTTTTTGCTTTCTTTGAGAAAAACAAAAAATCCAAAACTACTTAAGTGTGTTTCTCTGAGTTTATTTTCTTTTCTTCAAGTCGTTGAAAGGAGAAGACCACGATCAAAATGTTGAGCAACTCTCTTATGCATTATTGTTGATCTAAGAGAGATCCAATATTACCATGTATTATCCTTTGCACAAATACCTTGCAAATTTCAGGTTAGTCCATGACATGCTTGCACTATTATTATTATTACATCATTCGGTCATGCAAGTGAATGGCAATAATGATGATATTTGATGAAGTGATCGTGGCAAAGGAAGCTAGTATGAACTCTTCTTGTTTTACATTTTAGATTGTTTGATCTTGATTTAGTATATCATGAGTGAACATGTTTATGATGACAATTAGAAATTATAGTTTCTCATGCCATGCTTAAATAGCTTGGAATAGATAATGATTTGTCTTATGTGTCAACATGCATTAAAACAGTTATGATACGGTATGGAAGTATGGTATTTCCCAATGAGTAATTTGAGCGGCTTCACTTGGCCCATGTGCAAACATGTAATACCTCCGTCCCAAAATAAGTGACTCAAAAGTGACTCAACTTTGTACTAAAGTTAGTACAAAACTGAGTCATTTTTGAGTCACTTATTTTCGGACGGAGTGAGTAGTTGATTCAAAACCAATGCAACCTTCATGATGTTTAAATTCAGAGTGCTCATATCCTACTCATGCTATTGTCCAATGTTAATTATTCATAATGCATGCTTATTACCGTGTTTTCTATAGCTGGTCGCTTCCCAATCTATTGCTAGACTTCACCTGTACTAAGCGAGAATGCTGCTTGTGCATCCAAAATCCTTAAACCAAGATATTCACATGAGTCCACCATACCTATCTATATGCGGTATTACCGTGTCGTCCCAAGTAAACTTGCATGTGCCACATCTAAATATTCAAACAAACATCTTTTTTGTGCACTCATTCCGCTTATGTAGCGATTGGCGGTTGGTATCTTCCATGCTAAGTAAGTTATTCTCAAGAAGGTTGTTTATTCTCCCTAAGTGCACGAGAGAGGTTGGTAAAAATGATGCCTAGGCCTGCATAATTAAAATTAAATTAAACAAAACTCCTGGGGACAGTTTATATGTTGGAGGGCACCCGTGAAGTCGGCTAGCCATGTTTTGTGTATGGATGGTGCATAGGAGTAAACTTTACAATTCAGTTTGGGAACCACCAATACTGAGATTATTATGGAAGATATTGAAAATCTTTTTCATAACATTGACAGTAAAGAACACCACCCAAAAACTATATTTTCAATCCTGCTTTAAAATTTGAGCCCTATCTCCTCCGAAAATTAATGCTTCCCTATGCGAAGGGCCTAACTATTTACCTTTATGTTGTGTCATCACCCACTTACTAAATGCACCAGACCGGAGAGCACTATTATCATTCTTATACATTAAGTCTAGTTAATGTTGGATGTGAGCATGCACATGATCTTTTCTACCCTAAATTATAATATCTAGTTGCTGCTTGAACCTCAGAGGTGCTTTGCATTTATTTTTTGCGGTCTTAGAAAAAGCTATTAAGATACCATGTCACCATATTATATGATGATTGTTTTGAAAAACTGTTGACATGTGAGATATCTTATTATTTCCTGCTAGTTGGTTATGTATTGCCATGATTGAATATGATGCTTAATTTTTATCATGGATATGATTACTTATGACTTATGCTGAAAACCTGAACACTAGCTAAGCATATATATGCAATGAGAACAAAAGAGTTTTAAAAAAAATCTTTATCACTTTCAGTTTATCAACTCAATTCTTGAGGACAAGCAATGAGTTAAGCTTGGGGGAGTTGATACATCTCCAACGTATCTACTTTTTCAAATACTTTTGTTGTGGTTTTGGACTCTAATTTGCATGATTTGAATGGAACTAACCGAGACTAACGTTGTTTTCAGCAGAACTACCTTGGTGTTATTTTTGTGCAGAAATAAAAGTTCCCGGAATCAGACGAATTTTTTTGTTAATTATTTATGGAATATATATTGAATTATGGAGGAGGGCTGCCTGGGTGCAACCACCCCTGGGTGCTCCCTAATGGCTTGTGGGGCCCACGTGGCTCCTCCGACCCTAATTCGAGTCCTATAAATTCACATCTTTGGAGAAAAAAATAAGAGAGAAGATTTCATCGCGTTTTATGACGCGGAGCCGCCGCCACCTCGTGTTTTTCCTTGGGAGGGCTGATCTAGAGTCCGTTTGGGGCTTCGGAGAGGGGGATTCGTCGTCGTCGTCATCACCAACCCTTCTCCATCAACAATTTCATGATGCTCACCACCCGGAGTGAGTAATTCCTTAGTAGGCTCATTGGATGGTAATGAGGTTTGGATGGTATTGATCATGTAATCGAGTTAAGTTGATAGGGCTTGATCCCTAGTATCCAATGTGTTCTCAGGTTAATGTTGCTATGACTTTGCTATGCTTAATGCTTGTAAGTGGGACATGTGTGCCGTGATTTCAGACCTAAACTTATTATGTTCGCTCTGAATATGAAAAGTGTTTAGATCCTATCTTGCAAGTTGTATGCACCTATTACGTGTCTTGATCCGCATACCCCAAGGTGACAACAATTGCGATTCTTTCCGCTGTTTGCCGTAATTTAAGGAGTTCATGTATTCATTATGTGTTTCGGTTCTCTATTAAAAGGAGGCCTTAATATCCCTAAGTTTTCAATAGGACCACACTGCCATGGGAGGGTAGGACAATAGATGTCATGCAAGTTCTTATCGCAAGCACATATGACTATATAAGAAATACATGTCTACATTATATTGATGAATTGGAGCTAGTTTTGTGTCGCTCTAGTGTGTAAGTGTTACATGATTGATGTCATCCATATCTTTCCATCGCTGATCCATGTGCCTACATTTTACATATATTGAATCTTGCTAAGTTACTACTGCTGCTGTTACTGTCACACCTGTTACTCAATCGCTACTGTTACTGCTGTTATCAAAATTGTTGCTATCACTGTTACTGCTACTACTATCATTTGTCGTGCTACTAAACTTTTGCTGCAGAGAGATAACCCAGGTGCGGTTGAATTGATAACTCAATTGTCAAGGACTTTAAATATGCTTTGGCTCCCCTTGTGTCCAATCAATAAATTAGGGTGAAATACTATCTGTAAAGACTGTCGAGATCCCCTAGACTTGTGGGTTATCAGGCACGGAGGTCAGAGGGTGGAGGGCGGTGATGAGGGCAGGGTCGCTGCGGTTTGAGGAGGGCGAGGTGGCAGAGCACAGACGGGGCGAAGGCGCGGGCGACAACGATGGCAGGATGGAGTCATGGGGATAGGTACGGGAGGGGTTAGGGTTAGGAAGTGACGAGGGGGTCTGGGAATAGGGATAGGGACGAAGGGGTTAGGGTATACAGTTAGATGGGCTTTCATGGGCTTATAGGCCACTGGCGGGCAGAAGAAAGAGACCTCCACTGCTATTTTTGGGTAGAATTGCCGCACGATAAAAGAACTAGTTGCGGCGGGTAACTATTGTGGACCTCCACTTGTAACTCAGGTACCAGTGGCGGGTGTAGTTTTGTGCGGGTCACAGGTAACATTTGCTCGATCACAAATCTAGACAATTGTTACCAGTGATGGGTGCAACCTGACGCCCGCCACTGTTACACCAATAGAAGTGTCGGGTGGGTTCTCAAGCCCGCCAGTTCTATTAGAAGTGGCCGGTGGTAGACTTCTCTTGTTACTTGTTTGAGTTCACTTATAAGCCCTTTCCGAGTAGTGTTATAATGGTACGTTGCTTAGATCTTGGCTCACTTATTACGTGGAATGTTGCTAATGCAACATAATGCTGGTTACCAAGGCGAGCATAAGTTGATCTCATATCAAAAATGTTTAAATATCAATGATGTATATGATTAATTATATGCAAAAAATCAATAAGTGGAGTTGAATCCCTCCTAAAAGCCCCTCATATGGATACAAAAAGTATCTTGCCCCCTTGCCACACCTAGTTCACTTGTCAATTGCAAAAGTTGTACTAATTCGACATTGATACGAGTAGATATGATAATAAAGTGTTTTTAATTTATAATAGATAATTATAGAAACTATATATGCATCTAAAGTAAGAGACAATGTGTTTTTTTATAAAGAAAATGTGACAAGATCCCGAAGTTTCACAAGTAGCATCTGATACATACATCTAAACACATATATAAATCAAGCCATGAAATTCTATCTTTGACACTCCATAATTAATTCAAAGTATATATACATATAGAAGTGTGACAAGAAATTCAAGAAATATCCACACAATACCTGGGTAATGCTCAATTTCACATACTCAATACCATCGCCACACCCATATTATAATAGAACACTACATAACATTGCATTAAGCACTTCGGTATATTGTCGGGGTAATGCTAGATATTCTTACTTTGCTTTATCCTTAATAAGGTGCACTAGATAATGTGTTCAAAACAGGAATATTGTACATCCTTTCTGTCATTGGGCTACTCCCGTTCCACACTCCGTCCAATTCACACAATTTCTTATGATACCTTCTCATCGTAACCTAACCAGGTTTAAAATAAATAACAAGGACCTAATTCACATCTATAAATTGATCGAATGATAAATATACCAAAAATATATCATAGATAAAATATAAATATCAATATAGATTGATTGCAATAATGTTTGATAACTCATATGATCTTAGACATGGAAACACACCGAGTAATCTTGCTACATAGCTATCATTGTAAATCCGTAGTCTAGAAGGCCTACTCGCGTTTATCATGGGATAGATACATATGTGTTTTCTGAGAGGCGCCTGCGCCTACCGTAGATTGTGTCTAAGGAGGTCTCTCATACTGAAGATGAAATTCCATTTGTTTTATACTTTTGGTCTTCTGGTCCATGCAGCCCTTTGGACAACGTCCAAAAAGCTCAAATAAATAGGCGGTAGACATAGTGGTTAAGGAGTAATCCTCGATCGAGGGGGATGTTGACGACCACCTAGGGGCCCACCTCTTGGGCGCTCAGTGTGCCCTCGCCAACTACTCTTCCCCTTTGTTGCTTGGTCCTCACATCTTGATTTTCATCCTATTGTTCTTTCTTCTACTTTTTGCACAAAAGACATACATTGCCAAGTTGTATTCTCAAAGCCATGAGTAGGATTAGTCCTAAAGGTAATCAAATCTTTGGTTTTATATAATGAAGCTTCAAGAGAAATAAATATATTTTAGCAAATCACAAAGCTGGTAAAAGATCGATGGAGATGCGACAAGAAATGAGGAATGAGAAGTGGTGCCAACCATTGCTTACAAATAAGCGGCCAAAACTGGCAATAAAATTGTCTAGTGAGGTCTAGTTCCCCTTTTCCTTTCTTTTCAAAAACTTTGGTAATCGCTAAGTGAACACGGAACCTTTCTTTTTATTTCATGCAATTGCTTGCAAATTAAGCATTAATATTCGAAAAAGGAATCCACAAATAACTCATGTCTTGACAGGTTTGAATTTTGAATCGTTTAGACTCATAAATATTTGTCTTGATGAATCGACTAAAAGTAAACGTTTCACTTAACTTCGGTTGGTCTTTATTAGGTGTAGTTGTCTCGTCTGATGGCCCATAAAACGAACATCAAGTGAACAATTGGTGGGCCCATAAAAAGTGACAATTGGGGGTGTTATCGCTTGCTCCTATCTAATCAGAACTGCCTAAAGTACATGCTTATTCTTATATTGCTATCCGTATATAACAGATAGAAAAAGCATATAGTGTGTCTCATTTGTCTTTTATTATGATCTTTTGACTTTTGACTTCATTTAACCCGTGCAACGGAGTATCAGTTGGCTACCTAATGATTATGTAATTATCGTCCTATCATTGTCGTTGCATGATAACGTAGTATGTAGATCTAGCTGGAAAAGGAAAATCATAGCACTAGTTTTTTCAGTAATAAGGATTCTTAATTTTGGAATAGCTTGGCACTTTGCGGCCAGGCCGGTCCTGACAGGGCAGGGGCCCTAGTGCAAGACAATAAAGAGGGCCCTTTGTGTATGTAACACGTATAGAAACACTTGTTTTTTCTTATTTTGATTAGTACTCACAATCTAATGCATCACAAAATCAGGTGCTTAATTCTTTCCATATTACAATTATTACTGGGTAAGTACGCTTCATAGGCTCATAGCTTTTCACTAAATGTTTCAAAGCGCATGACAAAACACAAACTAATCTTTTTTTTTTGCCGGGAAAAACACAAACTAATTAGTGAGAATGCTAAGTTCAAAAAAAAGTATGGCATAAGTTGGTGTTCACTTGTTGAACGCTGGTTTACTGAATATGGCAACTCAGCAACACGTCCACTCGCCGTCGCGTCAAGAGCCTCCTCTGATGATTTCTAGCATTTCACGAGTGTTGTTGTTTACTTACATTTTGAGGGGTTATCTGTACGTTTTTTTGGTTGCCTAATTAAGATTGACTTTTTTAAAGCTCTTAAATAAGATGGCTCTTATGCCGCTGCACCGGCTGCACATGCCCAGGGCCGGCCCTGTTTATGGCTTAAGTATTTCTATGCGTTGACAATATTGCAATGCCAATTTTTTCCCTAATGGTCTTGAGGACTCCGTCATTATTATGACTAGTTGGATGCCCGTGCGTTGCCACGGGATAACAAACTGAGACATAAAGAACAAACTTTGACATTGAGATATTGATGAAAACATCTTTTAGTTCGCTGACATATAGAGATATTAAACAAGACATCATGTAATTCGTAATGTGTACACCACACACGTTCATGAGTGTGTTATGATAAATATCATCTTATATACCTAAAAATTAAACAAAATCAAGGCGATCCATGGTCAAATTTGGGGCTAACATATTTATCTTCATGATTCATTCTAAAACATGGGTATCATTAGTAATGTACATGACCACATAACTAATATTTCCACTTTCGAAGATAAATAATTGTGCAACTCCACTATGAATGCTCACACTCACGATAGCCTCAAACCCATAATCCTACCGTGTTAAAAAACTGAACATGACCCAAAAGATAAATAAACTTGAACAAATTCGCGAGCCACCACGGAAGGAGTCAGTGTTGTGCTCTTCGCTGCGCTATGAAAGAATGGCAATATTTTCGCCTCAACCAGAACTAAAATGCAGCACCAGACCAGAATTTATGATGGAATATAAATTATGTTACTTCCATCCTAAGCGGCTGCCAACTAACATGATCAACATTGCAGCTTACAGCTTGTGGGAAAAACTGAAATACAACAACTTGGGTTCAATTATAGAAACTTGCAAACTAATTTAATCATTTGCTTTTTTCCGATTGACATAGGAAATTACTTTATTGAACACCAAAAATAGGTGCCGCGAAAAATGATAGAATGGCAAGGCAGCTACAAAGTTCTTCATCTCCATCTATCCCCTCCTTTGTGACATGGCTCTGCAACACATTTGCTTAACCATCGACCATCGGCTCAGCCTCTAGGCCCTCTACCATCAGACAAGGGTTGGACTAAACCTGAACCACAATAAATATATCTTGTGGTCACGAGTAGGTCGAATTTTCCACGGTCTGCATGAGTCCTCCTACCTTTGGAATATATTAAAAGAACTGAGCCTACAATAGTATGATGCTCAAGACACCTTCTTCCTTGCCTAAGAAAATCAAGGTAAATGTGCATGACAAAAACAATATAAATATCCTACTATGTCTAACAAGATTACTAAAACCGGAATAATGGCATCATACAAATTGATAAAAATAGTACAAAAATGCTGACACCTGGAAACAAGCCTCTGATCTGATTCCAAAATTATCCAAAATACTACATGACTGATAGACTGATAAGCAACTTGTGAATGTGTATAACTGGACACAATTGAATAGCACAAAATTTGAATTCTTGCTCTATGGCTGCCATGCCATGGCATTTCCAATCATTTCTTCCACTTGTCAGGCTACCTCAGTCTCAACAGAATTCAGAGGACTACTCTGCAAAGACATAACTAATCTGGATAACAAAGGTTCAAGATATGGTAGGATAACTTCACAGAAAACCATCAATGCATAGTGTGATTTCTCCTGCAAATTCATATTCATTATTCCATTACTTAATTACCAGATAGATGTCATGCAAAAGTTAACCTATATTCATGATGCATTACCTTCTACCATCCACTCTTGATCCTTTCAAGATTCTAAACAACTCTGAGACATTACGAGCTACATATGGATATATATAGATATACTTTAGAGTGTAGATTCATTCATTTTATTTCGTATGTAGTCCATAGTAGAATCTCTAAAAAGAATTATATTTAAGAACAGAGGGAGCAGTGAACAAGCAAGGGCTTATCTTCATTAATCACAACAGGAGTAACTATAATTACCTGCGGGAAGTCATATAGGTCGTTGCTGGCACCCGCTTCATTATGGTGGGTATCGTGCGAATCGGAGCTGTAGTTGAACCCAGTCCTAGTTGGCTGGTGAACATAGATAAGATTCGACTCCTGCAGCAGCCAATATCCAGTTCCAAACAGAGAGAAGATTAATCATACAGGGTTCTAAACCAACGATCGAGGAGCAGAATGCAGTATCCAAACAATTGATCTGTAAAAAAAATACCACACGGATTGGTTGATTAGCACACAAACTGCCTGTATATATCTACCTGATCCCAGCCAAACTCATTCCAGAGCAACGACATGTTGTCCGTGATGTGGAAGGGGCCATTCTCGTAGAAGAGGGCTAGCTCGCTGCTGCATCCGGGCCCTCCCGTCAGCCAGATCACCACGGGGTCCCCCTTCTTGTGTCGCCTGGATTTGAAGAAGAAGTAGAAGAGCCTACACGCAACATGTACAGTGGCAGATGTCAAAGATACAAGAACAGGATCCTCACGGGCAAGGCAGTACGAAGGAAGATGCCGGCCGGAGACTGGACGAGTGAGCTCGCTCACCTGGCGTCGTGAGTGGTGGGGAGGCGGTAGTACCCGACGTGGTTCCCGAGGTTGCTCACCGACGTGTTGCCGCCGCCGTCGTCTCCGGCCACCAGGGAAGCGAGGCGGATCGGCCTCTCGGTGATGGTTCCGGCCGGGAGAGCGTCGCCTCTGCCGACGCCGGCGTACTGGTCGACACGGTCCTTGAACTTGGAGAGGAAGCACTCGTGGTCGTCGCCGACCGAGGCAATGCACTGCTGCGCGCCCAGCTTGTCCGCGTTCACCTCCTTGAGCTCCCCCTCCGACATGGCCAGCACCGCCGTCCACGCGTGGTCGTAGGTGGGCAGCTTCTCCAGCGCCGCCCATCGCAGTGCCTCCTCGTCGTCCTCGTCCCACGACGACCGCGACTGAGAGAACAGGTCGTCCCTGCCGCGCGACCACACCGAGCTCTCCTAACGCAGGCTGCGCCCAAACGCGCGGGGGAGGGGGCTACACCGAGCGGCGCAGGGGCGGCCGCGAGCTCGGGGGTCGGGTGCGAGGGCGGGCCCGAGCGGCGCCGGGAGCGGCAGCTAGCGTGCGGGGGCGGGGGCGAGGGCGGGCGACCGAGCGGCGTCGGGAACGGCGGCTAGTGCGCAGGGGCGGGGGCGAGGGCAGGACCGGGCGGCGTCGGGAACGGCGGCTAGCGCAGGGGCGGGGGTGGGAACGACGCCGAGCGCGCAGGGGTGGGGGCGGCATCAGAAGTCGTCGGGAGCGGTTCCAGCCTAGGGAGGGCGGTTCTAGCATAGAGGAGGCCTATGGATCTGGTTTTCTTTACTGAACTGTTTGGTTTTCGGAGGGTTGGAAAAAAATCAGTGATAGGAGAACGTGCGTGGGGGGACAAGCGAACGAGAGGTCGAACCATCGCTCTGGTCGAACCATCACAACGTTTGATCCTGCTTTAATAGTAGAGATATTCATTATTCCATTACTTAATTACCACATAGATGTCATGCAAAAGTTAACCCATATTCATGATGCATTACATTCTACCATCCACTCTTGATCCTTTCAAGATTCTATACAACTCTGAGACATTCCTCCAATTAATCCTTGAATTGTTTCCACCACCAAAGTTGAAAACAACTGCACAAACACAAGATTGTCGTGAATTAGTTTGCACCAGCCAAATTCATGACATGTGCGACAAAGTCAACAAGAATCGCTGCAAGATAGGGCATACGTGAACCACGCTTTGTCCGGTTCCGCTGTTGAGCTGCGAGAGAAGTTCGTCGCCCCTGCCACCAAGCCTCCATGGGCCAGCCGCACATTGATGCGCTGGATCACAAGGCGGTGGTCGTCCGCAGGGTGCCGCCCATGTGCATGTGCTCCAACATCACCAGAACGAAGCATACCTGAACGAAATAGCGCCGCCGGCCATCCTGCCTCCTGCCCTCTCCTGTTCCAGCAGCCCACCGTCCCTCCCAGCCTTGCTTCTTCATCACCAAGAGGTGGAGGAAGAGCCTGCCCAGGTCGTACACGCCAGGCGGTGCTTTGGATCTATACACAATCCATGGATCCCCCATCGGCCGCGATACAGATGGAGAGCAGATCACAAGGTAGCGTGGAGATGGGTGTTGGTGTGGGATGGCGTGCACTGGTGGCGATGAATTTTGGGAGGAGGAAGACGAGATTGGGAGCGAGGGGTTGGGGAGAGGTGGAGCGGTACATGTTTGTATTGCGGCAGTTTGTTCTCCTTTGTTTCGAGCGACAATGGGTGGGAGAGTGGGCACGTTTTTCGGGTTGGGTTTCTCGTGCGTGCGGGACGGGATGACCGAAGGAGGAATTTTTTTCTGCATGCAATCGAGGGATGCGAGGATGGTTAAACCAGCACGACGACGGCAGATCCCCCTTCAATAATCGAGATAAGGAAACTAATTACAGTTTATGGATTGGTAATGTGAAAATTTCATCATTTAGTGCTGCGAGCTCTCAATCCAGCCACAGATTTGTGTGAAATATATGATTAAGGGCATGCCTAAACAATGTTGGTTCTGGTAGGTAGAAAAGCAACATTTGGTAATCAAATTCATATTTTGACCTAAAAGATTCCCGTAAATAAGACCCTGTTCACTGATAGTAAAGTCGGCAGTATAATTTAGAGAAATAAGAGAAGCTATCTTGGAACACCATCTCGTCTATGGCTCTATCCTATACAATTGTCAATATTTTTTTATATCACTTCTTATGCTACTGGAGAAAGAACACAAACTCAACCTTCCCTGTTTTATCATTTCTTTTTAAAAGAATATCGTGTCTTTCAAAGGATACAGTTCCATAAAAGAGAAATTCACACAAAGTAAATTGATGTTCCTAGATGTACAGAAATGGCAAAAGAGAAGCACAGCTAACCTCGCGTTGTTTACAACATTTGGCCCCCACGGCAGCCTGGGGGGTTTAAAGATCCTGATTTTAAACAGCCCATAGAGTCACCGGCACCTTGCCCCAAAACCCGAGCAACACTCATAACACCATCGTCGTACATTGTCCTGTTTTGCTGCATTCCTGGATTGCAGTACAACTGATTGTTGCACCTAAAATAGCAGAAATTCATAACCTGATAGCCTGATAGACAGTCGGGCTGCAAGACATGAACTCTATGTCTCCAACGCCTAGGCTCTGTCTCACAGATTTCAGATTGAGAAACTTCTCCAAATTAGAAAAATCATAGCATAGGCTCCCCGCATATGGCTTCCTGATGTCACAATACTGCAAAGATGAGGTGATCAATCAGAAAACTTCAAAAAACAAGGAAGAACCAAATAAAATTTTGTATTTTACCCTACATTTTTGTTCCCGATTATCAACCTGATGGAACTGAATATTGTATTGCAAACAAAATAGGCAGCAAGGCAAGATACAGTGCCAGAGGTACCTGAAACAAAACATAAAATTAAGTTCGATACATACATGTTATGAGGTATATCAGAGTTGGGCTTATGCCTTTTCTTGTTTTGAAAAGAAACTGGCACAACAAAGCAAGGAATGATGTTAATGAACAGTGCCTCCAAGAGGCCAAATTGATTAATGCTAGAGATTTACACACAAGCAAACCAGGAGTCTAGGAATAATTACCACAAAGCTTGACAACAAATTCACAAGCAGGAACAACTTTATTGATCTTGTTAAATTCTGACTGTGTAATTAAACCCATATCCAATCCATAATCGGTGTATGCCTTATACTGTATCGCTGGATCTGTAAGTCCATTACCAATCGCAAAACCCTGAAAATTGAACAGCAAGGGTGGATTCAAGCGACAAAACCTTTTGTAACACAGAACAATATGGATAAGCCCAGAAAGAGATGACTAAACCTTCAAATTGATGTGAATGCCCTCATTGTTCTTGTTCCCCTTGTACACCCTAGTTGCAAAGGCAGGAATGTAGTGTCCAGCATATGACTCCCTGGTTATATAGAAATCGTTTTCAACATACTCCGGGTGCTCCTTGAAGAAGGCCTATCAAAATCGCATGCAGAAAGACACAACGAACTTATGAGAAAAAACACGGAAGGCCATTTTTGCATCTTTATTGCAACTCAAAAATAAGGGTAATCACTCTGTTTCACCTCAACTCTTGCATAACTAACCTTGTCGCCACAATAGGAAGCACATTAACAATACATATGATGCATGTGTATTTCCTACTACATATGCTTACCGACTGGGAATGCATACCATAATATTTCAAGTCCATAATACTTCCTCCGTTCCTAAATACAAGTCTTTTTAGAGATTTCATTACGGGCTACATATGGATATATATAGATATACTTTAGAGTGTAGATTCATTCATTTTGTTTCCTATGTAGTCCGTAGTAGAATCTCTAAAAAGAATTTTATTTAAGAACAGAGGGAGTAGTGAACAAGCAAGGGCTTATCTTCATTAATCACAACAGGAGTAACTATAATTACCTGCGGGAAGTCATATAGGTCGTTGCTCACACCCACTTCATTATGGTGGGTATCGTGCGAATCGGAGCTGTAGTTGAACCCAGTCCCAGTTGGCTGATCAACATAGATAAGATTCGACTCCTGCATCAGCCAATATCCAGTTCCAAACAGAGAGAAGATTAATCATACAGGGTTCTAAACCAACGATCGAGGAGCAGAATGCAGTATCCAAACAATTGATCTGTAAGAAAAATACCACACGGATTGGTTGATTAGCACACAAACTGCCTGGATATATCTACCTGATCCCAACCAAACTCATTCCAGAGCAACGACATGTTGTCCGCAATGTGGAAGGGGCCATTCTCGTAGAAGAGGGCTAGCTCGTTGTTGCATCCGGGCCCTCCCGTCAGCCAGATCACCACGAGGTCCTCCTTCTTGTGTCGCCTGGATTTGAAGAAGAAGTAGAAGAGCCTACACGCAACATGTACAGTGACAGATGTCAAAGATACAGGAACAAGATCCTCACGGGCAAGGCAGTGCGAAGGAAGATGCCGGCCGAAGACTGGACGAGTGAGCTCGCTCACCTGGCGTCGTGAGTGGTGGGGAGGCGGTAGTACCCGGTGTGGTTCCCGAGGTTGCTCACCGACGTGTTGCCGCCGCCGTCGTCTCCGGCCACCAGGGAAGCGAGGCGGATCGGCCTCTCGGTGATGGTTCCGGCCGGGAGAGCGTCGCCTTTGCCGACGCCGGCGTACCGGTCGACGCGGTCCTTGAACTTGGAGAGGAAGCACTCGTGGTCGTCGCCGACCAAGGCAATGCACTGCTGCGCGCCCAGCTTGTCCGTGTTCACCTCCTTGAGCTCCCCCTCCGGCATGGCCAGCACTGTCGTCCGCGCGCGGTCGTAGGTGGGCAGCTTCTCCAGCGCCGCCCATCGCAGCGCCTCCTCGTCGTCCTCGTCCCACGATGACCGCGACCGCGAGAACAGGTCGTCCGTGCTGCGCGACCACACCGAGCTCTCCTGACGCAGGAGGCGCCCGAACACGCGGGGGAGGGGGCTGCACCGAGCGGCGCGGGGGCGGCCGCGAGCTCGCGGGGCGGGGGCGAGGGCGGGCCCGAGAGGCGTCGGGAGCGGCGGCTAGCGTGCGGGGGCGGGGGCGAGGGCGGGCGAGCGAGCGGCGCCGCCGAGCGCACGGGGGCGGGGTGAGGGCCGGACCGGGCGGCGTCGGGAACGGCGGTAGCACGCAGGGGCGGGGGTGGGAAGTGCGGCGAGCGCGCAGGGGTGGGGGCGGCACCGGGAGGCGTCGGGAGCGGTTCCAGCCTAGGGAGGGTGGTTCTAGCGTAGAGGAGGCCTATGGATCTGGTTTTCTTTACTCAACTGTTTGGTTTTCGGAGGGTTGGAAAAAAATTAGTGATAGGAGAACGTGCGTGGGGGACAAGCGAACGAGAGGTCGAACCATCGCTCTGGTCGAACCATCACGACGTTCGATCCTGCTTTAATAGTAGAGATATTCATTATTCCATTACTTAATTACCACATAGATGTCATGCAAAAGTTAACCTATATTCATGATGCATTACCTTCTACCATCCACTCTTGATCCTTTCAATATTCTAAACAACTCTGAGACATTCCTCCAATTAATCCTTGAATTGTTTCCACCACCAAAGTTGAAAACAACTGCACAAACACAATATTATCGTGAATTAGTTTGCACCAGCCAAATTCATGACATGTGCGACAAAGTCAACAACAACCGCTGCAAGATAGGGCATACGTGAACCACGCTTTGTCTGTTGGAAATATGCCCTAGAGGCAATAATAAATTAGTTATTATTATATTTCTTAGTTCATGATAATCGTTTATTATCCATGCTATAATTGTATTGATTGGAAACACAATACTTGTGTGGATACATAGACAAAACACTGTCCCTAGTAAGCCTCTAGTTGACTAGCTCGTTGATCAAAGATGGTCAAGGTTTCCTGGCCATAGGCAAGTGTTGTCACTTGATAACGGGATCACATCATTAGGAGAATCATGTGATGGACTAGACCCAAACTAATAGACGTGGCATGTTGATCGTGTCATTTTGTTGCTACTGTTTTCTGCGTGTCAAGTATTTATTCCTATGACCATGAGATCATATAACTCACTGACACCGGAGGAATGCTTTGTGTGTATCAAACGTCGCAACGTAACTGGGTGACTATAAAGATGCTCTACAGGTATCTCCGAAGGTGTTAGTTGAGTTAGTATGGATCAAGACTGGGATTTGTCACTCCGTGTGAACGGAGAGGTATCTCGGGGCCCACTCGGTAATACAACATCACACACAAGCCTTGCAAGCAATGTAACTTAGTGTAAGTTGCGGGATCTTGTATTACGGAACGAGTAAAGAGACTTGCCAGTAAACGAGATTGAAATAGGTATACGGATACTGACGATCGAATCTCGGGCAAGTAACATACCGAAGGACAAAGGGAATGACATACGGGATTATATGAATCCTTGGCACTGAGGTTCAAACGATAAGATCTTCGTAGAATATGTAGGATCCAATATGGGCATCCAGGTCCCGCTATTGGATATTGACCGAGGAGTCTCTCGGGTCATGTCTACATAGTTCTCGAACCCGCAGGGTCTGCACACTTAAGGTTCGACGTTGTTTTATGCGTATTTGAGTTATATGGTTGGTTACCGAATGTTGTTCGGAGTCCCGGATGAGATCACGGACGTCACGAGGGTTTCCGGAATGGTCCGGAAACGAAGATTGATATATAGGATGACCTCATTTGGTTACCGGAAGGTTTTCGTGCATTACCGGAAAAGTTTCGAGCTCATCGGTAGTGTACCAGGAGTGCCGGGAGGGGTGCCGGGGACCATCGGGAGGGGTGTCACGCCCCAAGGGGTCTCATGGGCTATGGGAAGAGATAAACCAGCCCCTAGTGGGCTGGAATAAGTTCCCACTAAGGCCCATAAGGTTTGAGAAGGAAAAAACACAAGGTGGAAAGAGTTTCCAAGTGGGAAGGTGGAATCCTACTCCAAGTAGGATTGGAGTAGGACTCCTCCACCTCCAATTTCGGCCAAACCTTTAGGTTTTGAGGCTGCCTCCTCCCCTCCCTCCCACCTATATATATGAAGGTATTAGGGCTGATTTGAGACAACTTTTGCCACGGCAGCCCGACCACATACCTCCATAGTTTTTCCTCTAGATCGCGTTTCTGCGGAGCTCGGGCGGAGCCCTGCTGAGACAAGATCATCACCAACCTCCGGAGCGCCGTCACGCTGCCGGAGAACTCTTCTACCTCTCCGTCTCTCTTGCTGGATCAAGAAGGCCGAGATCATCGTCGAGTTGTACGTGTGCTGAACGCGGAGGTGCCGTCCGTTCGGTACTAGATCGTGGGACTGATCGCGGGATTGTTCGCGGGGCGGATCGAGGGACGTGAGGACGTTCCACTACATCAACCGCGTTCTCTAACGCTTCTGCTGTACGATCTACAAGGGTACGTAGATCACTCATCCCCTCTCGTAGATGGACATCACCATGATAGGTCTTCGTGCGCGTAGGAAATTTTTTGTTTCCCATGCGACGTTCCCCAACAGTGGCATCATGAGCTAGGTTCATGCGTAGATGTCTTCTCGAGTAGAACACAAAAGTTTTTGTGGGCGGTGATGTGCGTTTTGCTGCCCTCCTTAGTCTTTTCTTGATTCCGCGGTATTGTTGGATTGAAGCGGCTTGGACCGACATTACTCGTACGCTTACGAGAGACTGGTTTCATCGTTACGAGTAACCCCCTTTGCTCAAAGATGACTGGCAAGTGACTGTTTCTCCAACTTTAGTTGAATCGGATTTGACCGAGGAGGTCCTTGGATGAGGTTAAATAGCAACTCATATATCTCCGTTGTGGTGTTTGCGTAAGTAAGATGCGATCCTACTAGATACCCTCGGTCACCACGTAAAACATGCAACAACAAAATTAGAGGACGTCTAACTTGTTTTTGCAGGGTATGATTGTGATGTGATATGGCCAACGATGTGATGTGATATATTGGATGTATGAGATGATCATGTTGTAATAGAAATATCGACTTGCACGTCGATGGTACGGCAACCGGCAGGAGCCATAGGGTTGTCTTTATACTAACGTTTGTGCTTGCAGATGCGTTTACTATTTTGCTAGGATGTAGCTTTAGTAGTAATAGCATAAGTAGCACGACAACCCCGATGGCAACACGTTGATGGATGATCATGGTGTGGCGCCGGTGACAAGAAGATCGTGCCGGTGCTTTGGTGATGGAGATCAAGAAGCACGTGATGATGGCCATATCATGTCACTTATGAATTGCATGTGATGTTAATCCTTTTATGCACCTTATTTTGCTTAGAACGACGGTAGCATTATGAGGTGATCTCTCACTAAAATTTCAAGACGAAATTGTGTTCTCCCCGACTGTGCACCGTTGCGACAGTTCTTCGTTTCGAGACACCACGTGATGATCGGGTGTGATAGACTCAACGTTCACATACAACGGGTGCAAAACAGTTGCACACGCAGAACACTCGGGTTAAGCTTGACGAGCCTAGCATGTGCAGACATGGCCTCGGAACACATGAGACCGAAAGGTCGAGCATGAATCGTATAGTTGATATGATTAGCATAGAGATGCTTACCACTGAAACTATTCTCGACTCACGTGATGATCGGACTTGAGATAGTGGATTTGGATCATGTACCACTCAAATGACTAGAGAGATGTACTTTTTGAGTGGGAGTTCTTAAGTAATATGATTAATTGAACTAATTGTCATGAACATAGTCTAATGGTCTTTGCAAATTACGATGTAGCTTGCGCTATAGCTCTACTGTTTTTATATGTTCCTAGAGAAAATTTAGTTGAAAGTTGATAGTAGCAAACTTTGCAGAGGATTGTCCTCGTTGCTGCGCAGAAGGCTTATGTCCTTAATGCACCACTTGGTGTGCTGCACCTCGAGCGTCGTCTGTGGATGCTGTGAACATCCGACATACACGTTTCTGATGACTACATGATAGTTCAGTACAAAATACTTAATGGCTCAGAAGCAAGGCACCGAAGACGTTTTGAAACGTCACGGAACATAAGTGATGTTCTAAAGAGATGAAATTGTGATTTCATGCTTGTGCCCTTGTTAAGAGGTACGAGACCTCCAACAAGATTCTTTGTCCACAAAGTAAATGAGAAAAGCTCAATCATTGAGCGTGTGCTCAGATTGTCTGAATACGACAAACACTTGAATCAAGTGGGAGTTAATCTTCCAGATGACATAGTGATGGTTCTCCAAAAGTCACTGCCACCAAGCTGTGAGAGCTTCGTGATGAACTATAACATATCAAGGATAGATACAATGATCCTTGAGCGATTCGTGATGTTTGACACTGCGAAAGTAGAAATCAAGAAGGAGCGTCAATAGTTGATGGTTTGTAAAACCACTAAGTTTCAAGAAAGGCAAGGGCTAGAAGGGATACTTCGTGAAACGGCAAAACAGTTGCTGCACTAATGAAGAGACCCAAGATTAAACCCAAACCCGAGACTAAGTGCTTCTGTAATGAGGGGAACAGTCACTGAGGCGGAGCAACTCTAGATACTTGGTAGATAAGAAGGCTGGCAAAAGTCGAAAGAAGTGTATTTGATATACATGATGTTGATGTGTACTTTACTAGTACTCCTAGTAGCATGAGGGTATTGGATACCGGTTCGGTTGCTAAGTGATTGGTAACACGAAATGAAAGCTACGGCATAAACGGAGACTAGCTAAAGGCGAGGTGACGATACGTGTTGGAAGTGTTTCCAAGGTTGATATGATCAAACGTCGCACGCTCCCTCTACCATCGGGATTGGTGTTAAACCTAAATAATTGTTATTTGGTGCTTGCGTTAAGCATGAACATGATTGTATCGTGTTTATTGCAATACGATTATTCATTTAAGGAGAATAATGGTTACTCTATTTTCTTGAAAATTCACCTTCAATGGTTTATTGAATCTCGATCGTAGTGTTACACATGTTCATGATATTGGTGCCAAAAGATACGAGTTAATGATGATAGTACCACTTACTTGTGGCACTGCCGCTTGAGTCATGTTAGTATAAATTGCATGAAGAGGCTCCATGCTGATGGATCTTTGTACTCACCTGATTTCGAATCACTAGTGACATGCAAATCATACCACATGAGCAAGGCCTTGTTCTCATTGAGATGAAATAAGATAGTAACTTGTTGGAAGTGATACATTTTGATGTATGCAGTCCAATGGGTGCTGAGGCACGCAGTGGATATCATTATGTTCTTACTTCACTGACGATTTGAGTAGATACAGGAGTATTTACTTAATGAATCACAAGTCTGAAATGTTGAAAAGTTCAATTCCGTTTCAGAGTGAAGTTCATCGTAACAAGAGGATAAACTGTCTACGATATGATCATGGAAATGAAAATCTGAGTTACGGGTTTTTGGTACACAGTTAAGACAATGTGGAAATTGTTTCGCAGTTCATGCCACCTGGAACATCATAGTGTGATGATGTGTCTGAACGTCATAGCCACGCACTATTTGGTATGGTGCATACTATGATGTCTCTTATCGAATTACCACTATCGTTTATGGGTTTTGCATTAGAGACAACCGCATTCACTTTAAATAGGGCACCGCGTATTTCCGTTGAGATGACACAGTATAGACTGAGGTTTAGAGAAATCTAAACTGTCGTTTCCTGAAAGTTTGGGGTTTCGACACTTATGTGAAAAAGTTTCAGTCTGATAAGCTCGAACCCAAAGCGGATAAATGCTTCTTCATAGGGTATCCAAAACAGTTGGGTACATCTCCTATCTCAGATCCGAAAGCAAAGTGTTTGTTTCTAGAAACGGATCCTTTCTCGAGGAAAGGTTTCTCTCGAAAGAATTGAGTGGGAGGGTAGTAGAACTTGATGAGGTTATTGAACCATCACTTCAACCAGTGTGTAGCAGGGCGCAGGAAGTTGTTCGTGTGGCGCCTACACCAATTGAAGTGGAAGATGATGATGGTGATCATTGAGCTTCGAATCAAGTTACTACAAACCTCGTAGGTCGACAAGGTCACGTACTGCTGGAGAGTAGTACGGTAACCCTGTCTTGGAGGTCATGTTGTTGAGCAACAATGAACCTACGAGTTATGGAGAAAGCGATGGTGGGCCCAGATTCCGACAAATGGCTGGAAGCCATGAAATCCGAGAGAGGATCCATGTATGAAAACAAAGTGTAGACTTTGGAAGAATTACTTGATGGTCATAGGACTATTGAGTAAAGATGGATCTTTAAAGGAAAACAGACGATGATGGTGATAAGTCACTATTAAGAAAAGCTCGACTTGTCACAAAGATGTTTTCGACAAGATCAAACAGTTGACTATGATGAGACTTTCTCACTCGTAGCGATGCTAAAGGTCTGTTAGAATTATGTTAGTTGTTGATGCATTATTTATGAAATATTGCACGTAGGATGTCAAAACATTGTTTCCTCGACGGTTTCCTTGAGCAAACATTGTATGTGATACAACCAGAAGTTTTTGTCGATCCTAAAGATGCTAGCAAGTATGCAAGCTCCAGTGATCCTTCAATGGACTGGTGCAAGCATCTCGGAGTTGGAATAAGCACTTTGATGAGATGATCAAAGATTTTGGGTATGTACAAGGTTTATGAGAAACTTGTATTTCCAAAGAAGTGAGTGGGAGCACTGTAGAATTTCTGATAGGTATATGTGGTTGACATATTGTGGATCAGAAGTAATGTAGAATTTCTGTAAAGCATACAAGGTTATTTGAAAGAAGTTTTCAAAGGAGTACCTGGATTACGCTACTTGAACGTTGAGCATCAAAGATCTATGGAGATAGATCGAAAGCGCTTAATAGAAGTTTCAACAAGATGCATGCCTTGACAAGTTTTTGAAAGAATTCAAAATAGACCAGCAAAGAAGGAGTTCTTGGTTGCGTTGTGAGGTGTGAATTTGAGTAAGACTCAAAAACCGACCACGGCAGAATAAAGAGAATAGACGAAGGTCGTCTTCTATGCCTTAGCCGTAGAAATCTAAAGTATGCCATGCTGTGTACCGCACCTGAAGTGTGCCTTGACTCAAAGTATGTTGAGAGGTACAGAGAGTGATCCATGATTGAATCACTAGCAGCGGTCGAAATTTATCCTTAGTAACTAATGGACTAAGGAATTTTTCTCGATTATGGAGGTGGTTAAAGAGTTTGTCGTAAAGGGTTACGTCAATGCAAGCTTTGACACTAATCCGGATAACTATGAGTAGTGAAACGGATTCGTATAGTAGAGTAGATATTTGGAGCATTTCCGAATAGCACGTAGTAGCAGCATCTATAAGATGACATAAAGATTTGTAGAGAACACACGAATCTGAAAGTTTCAGAACCGTTGACTAAAACCTCTCTCACGAGCAAGACGTGATCAGACCCCATAACTATATGGGTGTTGTATTCGTTGGAATCACATGGTGATGTGAACTAGATTATTGACTCTAGTGCAAGTGGGAGACTGTTGGAAATATGCCCTAGAGGCAATAATAAATTAGTTATTATTATATTTCTTAGTTCATGATAATCGTTTATTATCCATGCTATAATTGTATTGATTGGAAACACAATACTTGTGTGGATACATAGACAAAACACTGTCCCTAGTAAGCCTCTAGTTGACTAGCTCGTTGATCAAAGATGGTCAAGGTTTCCTGGCCATAGGCAAGTGTTGTCACTTGATAACGGGATCACATCATTAGGAGAATCATGTGATGGACTAGACCCAAACTAATAGACGTAGCATGTTGATCGTGTCATTTTGTTGCTACTGTTTTCTGCGTGTCAAGTATTTATTCCTATGACCATGAGATCATATAACTCACTGACACCGGAGGAATGCTTTGTGTGTATCAAACGTCGCAACGTAACTGGGTGACTATAAAGATGCTCTACAGGTATCTCCGAAGGTGTTAGTTGAGTTAGTATGGATCAAGACTGGGATTTGTCACTCCGTGTGAACGGAGAGGTATCTCGGGGCCCACTCGGTAATACAACATCACACACAAGCCTTGCAAGCAATGTAACTTAGTGTAAGTTGCGGGATCTTGTATTACGGAACGAGTAAAGAGACTTGCCAGTAAACGAGATTGAAATAGGTATACGGATACTTACGATCGAATCTCGGGCAAGTAACATACCGAAGGACAAAGGGAATGACATACGGGATTATATGAATCCTTGGCACTGAGGTTCAAACGATAAGATCTTCGTAGAATATGTAGGATCCAATATGGGCATCCAGGTCCCGCTATTGGATATTGACCGAGGAGTCTCTCGGGTCATGTCTACATAGTTCTCGAACCCGCAGGGTCTGCACACTTAAGGTTCGACGTTGTTTTATGCGTATTTGAGTTATATGGTTGGTTACCGAATGTTGTTCGGAGTCCCGGATGAGATCACGGACGTCACGAGGGTTTCCGGAATGGTCCGGAAACGAAGATTGATATATAGGATGACCTCATTTGGTTACCGGAAGGTTTTCGTGCATTACCGGAAAAGTTTCGAGCTCATCGGTAGTGTACCAGGAGTGCCGGGAGGGGTGCCGGGGACCATCGGGAGGGGTGTCACGCCCCAAGGGGTCTCATGGGCTATGGGAAGAGATAAACCAGCCCCTAGTGGGCTGGAATAAGTTCCCACTAAGGCCCATAAGGTTTGAGAAGGAAAAAACACAAGGTGGAAAGAGTTTCCAAGTGGGAAGGTGGAATCCTACTCCAAGTAGGATTGGAGTAGGACTCCTCCACCTCCAATTTCGGCCAAACCTTTAGGTTTTGAGGCTGCCTCCTCCCCTCCCTCCCACCTATATATATGAAGGTATTAGGGCTGATTTGAGACAACTTTTGCCACGGCAGCCCGACCACATACCTCCATAGTTTTTCCTCTAGATCGCGTTTCTGCGGAGCTCGGGCGGAGCCCTGCTGAGACAAGATCATCACCAACCTCCGGAGCGCCGTCACGCTGCTGGAGAACTCTTCTACCTCTCCGTCTCTCTTGCTGGATCAAGAAGGCCGAGATCATCGTCGAGTTGTACGTGTGCTGAACGCGGAGGTGCCGTCCGTTCGGTACTAGATCGTGGGACTGATCGCGGGATTGTTCGCGGGGCGGATCGAGGGACGTGAGGACGTTCCACTACATCAACCGCGTTCTCTAACGCTTCTGCTGTACGATCTACAAGGGTACGTAGATCACTCATCCCCTCTCGTAGATGGACATCACCATGATAGGTCTTCGTGCGCGTAGGAAAATTTTTGTTTCCCATGCGACGTTCCCCAACAGTGGCATCATGAGCTAGGTTCATGCGTAGATGTCTTCTCGAGTAGAACACAAAAGTTTTTGTGGGCGGTGATGTGCGTTTTGCTGCCCTCCTTAGTCTTTTCTTGATTCCGCGGTATTGTTGGATTGAAGCGGCTTGGACCGACATTACTCGTACGCTTACGAGAGACTGGTTTCATCGTTACGAGTAACCCCCTTTGCTCAAAGATGACTGGCAAGTGACTGTTTCTCCAACTTTAGTTGAATCGGATTTGACCGAGGAGGTCCTTGGATGAGGTTAAATAGCAACTCATATATCTCCGTTGTGGTGTTTGCGTAAGTAAGATGCGATCCTACTAGATACCCTCGGTCACCACGTAAAACATGCAACAACAAAATTAGAGGACGTCTAACTTGTTTTTGCAGGGTATGATTGTGATGTGATATGGCCAACGATGTGATGTGATATATTGGATGTATGAGATGATCATGTTGTAATAGAAATATCGACTTGCACGTCGATGGTACGGCAACCGGCAGGAGCCATAGGGTTGTCTTTATACTAACGTTTGTGCTTGCAGATGCGTTTACTATTTTGCTAGGATGTAGCTTTAGTAGTAATAGCATAAGTAGCACGACAACCCCGATGGCAACACGTTGATGGATGATCATGGTGTGGCGCCGGTGACAAGAAGATCGTGCCGGTGCTTTGGTGATGGAGATCAAGAAGCACGTGATGATGGCCATATCATGTCACTTATGAATTGCATGTGATGTTAATCCTTTTATGCACCTTATTTTGCTTAGAACGACGGTAGCATTATGAGGTGATCTCTCACTAAAATTTCAAGACGAAATTGTGTTCTCCCCGACTGTGCACCGTTGCGACAGTTCTTCGTTTCGAGACACCACGTGATGATCGGGTGTGATAGACTCAACGTTCACATACAACGGGTGCAAAACAGTTGCACACGCAGAACACTCGGGTTAAGCTTGACGAGCCTAGCATGTGCAGACATGGCCTCGGAACACATGAGACCGAAAGGTCGAGCATGAATCGTATAGTTGATATGATTAGCATAGAGATGCTTACCACTGAAACTATTCTCGACTCACGTGATGATCGGACTTGAGATAGTGGATTTGGATCATGTACCACTCAAATGACTAGAGAGATGTACTTTTTGAGTGGGAGTTCTTAAGTAATATGATTAATTGAACTAATTGTCATGAACATAGTCTAATGGTCTTTGCAAATTACGATGTAGCTTGCGCTATAGCTCTACTGTTTTTATATGTTCCTAGAGAAAATTTAGTTGAAAGTTGATAGTAGCAAACTTTGCAGAGGATTGTCCTCGTTGCTGCGCAGAAGGCTTATGTCCTTAATGCACCACTTTTCGTGCATTACCGGAAAAGTTTCGAGCTCATCGGTAGTGTACCAGGAGTGCCGGGAGGGGTGCCGGGGACCATCGGGAGGGGTGTCACGCCCCAAGGGGTCTCATGGGCTATGGGAAGAGATAAACCAGCCCCTAGTGGGCTGGAATAAGTTCCCACTAAGGCCCATAAGGTTTGAGAAGGAAAAAACACAAGGTGGAAAGAGTTTCCAAGTGGGAAGGTGGAATCCTACTCCAAGTAGGATTGGAGTAGGACTCCTCCACCTCCAATTTCGGCCAAACCTTTAGGTTTTGAGGCTGTCTCCTCCCCTCCCTCCCACCTATATATATGAAGGTATTAGGGCTGATTTGAGACAACTTTTGCCACGGCAGCCCGACCACATACCTCCATAGTTTTTCCTCTAGATCGCGTTTCTGCGGAGCTCGGGCGGAGCCCTGCTGAGACAAGATCATCACCAACCTCCGGAGCGCCGTCACGCTGCCGGAGAACTCTTCTACCTCTCCGTCTCTCTTGCTGGATCAAGAAGGCCGAGATCATCGTCGAGTTGTACGTGTGCTGAACGCGGAGGTGCCGTCCGTTCGGTACTAGATCGTGGGACTGATCGCGGGATTGTTCGCGGGGCGGATCGAGGGACGTGAGGACGTTCCACTACATCAACCGCGTTCTCTAACGCTTCTGCTGTACGATCTACAAGGGTACGTAGATCACTCATCCCCTCTCGTAGATGGACATCACCATGATAGGTCTTCGTGCGCGTAGGAAATTTTTTGTTTCCCATGCGACGTTCCCCAACATTGTCCGGTTCCGCTGTTGAGCTGCGAGAGAAGTTCGTCGCCGCTGCCACCAAGCCTCCATGGGCCAGCCGCCCATTGATGCGCTGGATCACAAGGCGGTGGTCGTCCGCGGGGTGCCGCCCATGTGCACGTGCTCCAACATCACCAGAACGAAGCATACCTGAATGAAATAGCGCCGTCAGCCATCCTGCCTCCTGCCCTCTCCTGTTCCAGCAGCCCACCGTCCCTCCCAGCCTTGCGTCTTCATCACCAAGAGGTGGAGGAAGAGCCTGCCCAGGTCGTACATGCCAGGCGGTGCTTTGGATCTATACACAATCCATGGATCCCCCATCGGCCGCGATACAGATGGAGAGCAGATCACAAGGTAGCGTGGAGATGGGTGTTGGTGTGGGATGGCGTGCACTGGCGGCGATGATTTTTGGGAGGAGGAAGACGAGATTGGGAGCGAGGGGTTGGGGAGAGGTGGAGCGGTACATGTTTGTATTGCGGCAGTTTGTTCTCCTTTGTTTCGAGCGACAATGGGTGGGAGAGTGGGCACGTTTTTCGGGTTGGGTTTCTCGTGCGTGCGGGACGGGATGACCGAAGGAGGAATTTTTTTTCTGCATGCAATCGAGGGATGTGAGGATGGTTGAACTAGCACGACGACGACAGATCCCCCTTCAATAATCGAGATAAGGAAACTAATTACAGTTTATGGACTGGTAACGTGAGAAATTCCATCCTTTAGTGCTGCGAGCTCTCAATCCAGCCACATATTTGTGTGAAATATATGATTAAGGGCATGCCTAAACAATGTTGGTTCTGGTAGGTAGAAAACCAACATTTGGTAATCAAATTCACATTTTGACCTAGAAGATTCCCGTAAATAAGACCCTGTTCACTGATAGTAAAGTCGGCAGTATAATTTAGAGAAATAAGAGAAGCTATCTTGGAACACCATCTCGTCTATGGCTCTATCCTATACAATTGTCAATATTTTTTTATATCACTTCTTATGCTACTGGAGAAAGAACACAAACTCAACCTTCCCTGTTTTATCATTTCTTTTTAAAACGATAACGTGTCTTTCAAAGGATACCGTTCCATAAAAGAGAAATTCAAACAAAGTAAATTGATGTTCCTAGATGTACAGAAATGGCAAAAGAAAAGCATAGCTAACCTCGCGTTGTTTACAACATTTGGCCCCCACGGCAGCCTGGGGGGTTTAAAGATCCTGATTTGAAACAGCCCATAGAGTCACCGGCACCTTGCCCCAAAACCCGACCAGCACTCATAACACCATCGTCGTACATTGTCCTGTCTTGCTGCATTCCTGGATTGCAGTACAACTGATTGTTGCACCTAAAATAGCAGAAATTCATAACCTGATAGCCTGATAGACAGTCGGGCTGCAAGAGATGAACTCTATGTCTCCAACGCCTAGGCTCTGTCTCACAGATTTCAGATTGAGAAACTTCTCCAAATTAGAAAAATCATAGCATAGGCTCCCCGCATATGGCTTCCTGATGTCACAATACTGCAAAGATGAGGTGATCAATCAGAAAACTTCAAAAAACAAGGAAGAACCAAATAAAATTTTGTATTTTACCCTACATTTTTGTTCCCGATTATAAACCTGATGGAACTGAATATTGTATTGCAAACAAAATAGGCAGCAAGGCAAGATACAGTGCTAGAGGTACCGGAAACAAAAGATAAAATTAAGTTCAATACATACATGTTATGAGGTATATCAGAGTTGGGCTTATGCCTTTTCTTGTTTTGAAAAGAAACTGGCACAACAAAGCAAGGAATGATGTTAATGAACAGTGCCTCCAAGAGGCCAAATTGATTAATGCTAGAGATTTACACACAAGCAAACCAGGAGTCTAGGAATAATTACCACAAAGCTTGATAACAAATTCACAAGCAGGAACAACTTTATTGATCTTGTTAAATTCTGATTGTGTAATTAAACCCATATCCAATCCATAATCGGTGTATGCCTTATACTGTATCGCTGGATCTGTAAGTCCATTACCAATCGCAAAACCCTGAAAATTGAACAGCAAGGGTGGATTCAAGCGACAGAACAATATGGATAAGCCCAGAAAGAGATGACTAAACCTTCAAATTGATGTGAATGCCCTCATTGTTCTTGTTCCCCTTGTACACCCTAGTTGCAAAGGCAGGAATGTAGTGCCCAGCATATGACTCCCCGGTTATATAGAAATCGTTTTCAACATACTCCGGGTGCTCCTTGAAGAAGGCCTATCAAAATTGCATGCAGAAAGACACAACGAACTTATGAGAAAAAACACGGAAGGCCATTTTTGCATCTTTATTGCAACTCAAAAATAAGGGTAATCACTCTGTTTCACCTCAACTCTTGCATAACTAACCTTGTCGCCACAATAGGAAGCACATTAACAATACATATGATGCATGTGTATTTCCTACTACATATGCTTACCGACTGGGAATGCATACCATAATATTTCAAGTCCATAATACTTCCTCCGTTCCTAAATACAAGTCTTTTTAGAGATTTCATTACGGGCTACATATGGATATATATAGATATACTTTAGAGTGTAGATTCATTCATTTTGTTTCCTATGTAGTCCGTAGTAGAATCTCTGAAAAGAATTATATTTAAGAACAGAGGGAGTAGTGAACAAGCAAGGGCTTATCTTCATTAATCACAACAGGAGTAACTATAATTACCTGCGGGAAGTCATATAGGTCGTTGCTCACACCCGCTTCATTATGGTGGGTATCGTGCGAATCGGAGCTGTAGTTGAACCCAGTCCCAGTTGGCTGATCAACATAGATAAGATTCGACTCCTGCATCAGCCAATATCCAGTTCCAAACAGAGAGAAGATTAATCATACAGGGTTCTAAACCAACGATCGAGGAGCAGAATGCAGTATCCAAACAATTGATCTGTAAGAAAAATACCACACGGATTGGTTGATTAGCACACAAACTGCCTGGATATATCTACCTGATCCCAGCCAAACTCATTCCAGAGCAACGACATGTTGTCCGCGATGTGGAAGGGGCCATTCTCGTAGAAGAGGGCTAGCTCGCTGTTGCTTCCGGGCCCTCCCGTCAGCCAGATCACCACGGGGTCCTCCTTCTTGTGTCGCCAGGATTTGAAGAAGAAGTAGAAGAGCCTACACGCAACATGTACAGTGACAGATGTCAAAGATACAGGAACAAGATCCTCACGGGCAAGGCAGTGCGAAGGAAGATGCCGGCCGAAGACTGGACGAGTGAGCTCGCTCACCTGGCGTCGTGAGTGGTGGGGAGGCGGTAGTACCCGGTGTGGTTCCCGAGGTTGCTCACCGATGTGTTGCCGCCGCCGTCGTCTCCGGCCACCAGGGAAGCGAGGCGGATCGGCCTCTCGGTGATGGTTCCGGCCGGGAGAGCGTCACCTCTGCCGACGCCAGCGTACCGGTCGACGGGGTCCTTGAACTTGGAGAGGAAGCACTCGTGGTCGTCGAAGACCGAGGCAATGCACTGCTGCGCGCCCAGCTTGTTCGCGTTCACCTCCTTGAGCTCCCCCTCCGGCATGGCCAGCACCGCCGTCCGCGCGCGGTCGTAGGTGGGCAGCTTCTCCAGCGCCGCCCATCGCAGCGCCTCCTAGTCGTCCTCGTCCCACGACGACCGCGACCGTGAGAACAGGTCGTCCCTGCCGCGCGACCACACCGAGTTCTGCTGACGCAGGCGCCGAGGGCGGGCCCGAGCGGCGCCGGGAGCGACGGCTAGCGTGCGGGGGCGGGGGCGAGGGGCGGGCGACCGAGCGGCGCCGGCGAGCGCGCGGGGGCGGGGTGAGGGCGGGACCGTGCGGCGTCGGAACGGCGGCTAGCGCGCAGGGGCGGGGGTGGGAACGGCGGCGAGCGCGCAGGGGTGGGGGCGGCACCGGGAGGTGTCGGGAGCGGTTCCAGCCTAGGGAGGGCGGTTCTAGCGTAGAGGAGGCCTATGGATCTGGTTTTCTTTACTGAACTGTTTGGTTTTCGGAGGGTTGGAAAAAAAAATCAGTGATAGGAGAACGTGGGTGGGGGACAAGAGAACGAGAGGTCGAACCATCGCTCTGGTCGAACCATCACGACGTTCGATCCTGCTTTAATAGTAGAGATAAACAACCATGGGATATGCCAGAATTTGCGTCTAACCGAGTTGAATATATCACTAGATTACAACCCAGTTTTCTTGAATATGGCAATATCAATCTGACGTGGTTTATATGCTAGTAATCCTTTCTTTGTAGGCAGCCAAATCTAGAAATTTTCTATACCTACGGATTTTTTAAAGAGCACTCACACCGTGGCCCTAAAGGACTAGTAATGATATCCACGCAAAAAAAAAATCATTGGTCCTAACAAAATAATCAATTGAAGGATCGCCAACTTTTTTTCTTGAAAGAGGAATTTTCTTTTAGTACTTGCTTGACCCATGCTTTCAACAGGGACCAGGACCAAGCACCTGATTCCGGGTCGGGCCGGATTCCTCACTAAAATGGATCGATCCTATGAGCTCCACTGTTCACTTGCTACCGCCGTTAATATCAGCATGGAATCAGAGACCAAGATGACCACACAACACACAACCTAGAAAAACATTCTTCATGTCGGTCGATCCCACTGGGGACAAGAACTCAACGACGGCCACTCGCCGGAATGTCGTCATGAGTCGCCCAGCCGCACGAGTCGCTATTGGGCAATGGCCATGCATGGCAAGGTCTCGATCGAGCATCTTTTGTTGCTGGATGGCAATCTTTACTGTTGCCGGTGATGTTCGTGGAGGGCCTCCGGCCATCCGCGTAGGTCGTGGCCGTCAATCGCGTCTATATTAGAAGGGTTGGACACGCCTTTGTTGCATCGTTGATGGTATTGATTTTTTATTAAAAAAATACTCATTTTATTTTAAATTATTAGGTGCATTAGTTTTTTGAAAATTCAAACCTCTTTAAGTAATGTAAGTAAATGTAGCAAATGAGTGTCAATAACTTTATCATGAAATGAATTTAGTCAAAGTTAAAGAAATTTGTTTTTTCAAAAACTAATAATCCTTATATTTTCGAACCGATTGAGTACTTGGTTTGGTGAGTTCGGGAGATGATGGAGTGTGTTTTATATTTATTTATAATGCGGTGTTATGGGGACTTTTGTAGTGTGATTCTAGTGCTAATCAACTCATACTTATGTGACAAAATTTTCTATGTCAATGACTGCATATACTATATTGATGCTACATTATCACATGTTTGCAGTTTTTATGAGTCGATGTGGTGCGCGAGATTGATATATTTTTTATAAGTTGGTTGATGTGCTTCATGTGAAAAAAATCCTCGACCCTGTCAAAATATGAACCAAATAAATTAAACATCTCAATCAAATGAAAGAGGTCAAAATTAAGGAACATAGTGAATTAAAAGAATGAAACGAGAGAACCCCTTAAGAAATTATTTACCCGTCAAAATTGAGTGAGACAATTCCAAATTGAAGTCCTCAATTAATTTTGAGGCCTCTAAAATTAGGAAGCTTACGAGAATAGATTGAGAGAGCTCTTTGAGAAATTGTTGACCCGATCAAAATCAAGTGACCCAATTGTAATTTGAAACCTTAGTTGATTGTGAGGCTTTGAAAATTAGGGAGCTTAATGTATTTAGATAGAGGCCCCTAAGATTAGGGAGATTAAAATATAAAATAAGGGAGCTCCTTAAGAAATTGTTGACCTGTCCAAAATCGAGTGACCTAATTTTAATTTGAAGACCTCAATTGATTGTGAGGCCCCTAAAACAAGGGAGCTTAGTGTATTACAAGAAGGATTAAGTGCGCATTGCTGCGTTGTTGGTGTTGTTGTATTTGTGTAAAATAAATTAGCCTTTAAAAGAAATAGGTGTATTAGATTTTTAAAAAGTCAAAGCTCTTCAAGTTTGACAAAATTTGTAGAGAACTATATTAATATTCATAACATCAACTTGCAATCATTAAATTCATCATGAAGTAAGTTTTTATATTTTATTTATTTAGTATTATGAATGCTGATATTTTTTACTCCGAACTTAGTCAAAGATAAATAAATTTGACTTTCCAAGAAAAAAATGCATCTTATATCTTGGAACCAAGGGAGAATTTGATTTGGCTAGTGTAAGAGGTGATGGCCTATGTTTTTTTATATTTATAATACGGTATTTTGATGGGTCTTTCATAGTGTGATTCTGTGTTATGTCCTAATCAATCGATATTTACGTTAGAAAATGTTCCGCGTTACTGTCTACATGTACTATTTTGGTGTTACAATAATATATTTCTAGGTGGCGAGGGGTGCCCGAGATTGATATATTATTATAAGTCGGTTGTTCTCAGTTAATTTTAAAAATCATTGACCAAGTCGAAATCATGAACCCAATCCCAAATCGAATACCTCAATCGAATCAAATAGCTTCGAAATTAAGGAACATACTGAATTAAATGAATTGAATAAAAGAGCTTGTTAAGTAATTGTTGATCCGGTTAAAACTAAATGATCAAATTTCAATTGAAGACCTCAATTGACTGTGAGGCCTCCTGTCCTAGGTAGATTAGTGATATAGTATATATATATTGGGGGACTGTGTTTGTACGTAACCAAGTAAGCAAGAGCTAGTAGAACTCAGACAATAGGCGGGAAAGCCGATTCATTGATGACATGAAATACACAATATTTAGAGAAAAACTTGAGGGCATGGTCTTTGCTCTATTTCCATTAAAGAAATCCTGAAAACACTAAATAATTTGAAAACATGGGCACAAAGCTCACAGTTAACTATATGATATCCCACGCGCTGCCACAGGAATATCTGGTTGTATGAAACATTTGTATTAATAATTAATAAAAATTAAAAATATATATTATATATTGTACTGGATTATTATATTAAATTTAGGTAGTATGATATAATGGACTTTTTATGCATGTTGGGTGGGTTTTGATGAGGTGACATGTGTACATGTTGAAATAAATAGAATTAGTGAAGATCAACTAACAATGAAAAATAATTATCATGCATGTTCTGGTGGGTCTTTGATGATGTGGTATGTATGCATGTTAAGATAATAGAAGTAGTGAGAAAGAACTATATATGTATATAGAAATAGATAATAAAAAGTAATTCTTATGCATGTTGTAGCAAGCCATTGATGATATGGTACGTGTATATGTTAAGATAATAGAAGTAGTGAGGACGAACTATTTTGGTATATAGGATTTCTCTGTTCAAATCGACCTAGATGTCTAAAGACGAAATCCATTGTTAGTATTGATCATAGCAGCAAAAATTGGCCTACGCCACCAGAATAAGTTATACATGTGCATGTCAAATTTCTGACCATATTGTTGTGCCATGATACATGAATGTTATGCAAACAGTCACAGAAACTATTGATCTCAGTGAAAACTCAACTAGTCTTGATATATTTTTTATGATATATAGATCAAATACATTTTCATCATGATGTTCTTCCTATTAATGAATTTTTTGTTTAATATGTAGCATTTGGCCTTTAAAGAAAGTGCACAAGTGCATCCAAGCCTCTCCCATATCAAGGGAAAAAAGAGCATCATATACGCACATAGTTAAACTAAGCCCGAGCTCATATGAGCTCGGGTGAGCAATAAATTCAAAAGAAAAATTGATGAAAATCTGATTTGTAGAAAACGTTGAAAAATGTTTTGACCTCCTGCAAAGTTACTACATAGGATGAAATTCGTGAAAAATGTGGCAAAATACAAAATCAATGCGCCAAAAGTGTTGTTTTCAGAAGCATTTTAGAGCATCTATTTTTTCGCCATGTATTCCACGAATGTCATTTGCGGTGAAATATTACAACCAATGAAAACATTTTTCCATGTTTGCTACACGAAAAAAATCTGAATTTTCTGAATGTTTTCATTTTTTTACGATTTTACTGTTCACTCCACCTCACATGAGTTCGAGCTCAAGAAATCACTTTCGACCATATACCTGATATCTTATTTTGACCATTCAGAAGGATACCACGGAGTCACTAAATGAACCCCCTTTTTTGAGGTGTTGACCTACTATAAATGACATATATGAAACTTAGTTTCTCCATGTTAAATTATTGTATAATATGTAATCTTGATTGAATACACACTCTACAACTCTGATTTGGGAAACTGCACAAAGCAAAGCTCTCAAAACCACATGATTCAATACCAAAACAATTTTAAGTGACGTGGAATCCCGATTTGTGTGCGTCGTTCTACTATCATTGAACAAGCACGACTAACTATCCCCGTGTAGATTTAACCTCCCTCTTATCCGAAACACACATTTTCTCTCATATGTACTTTCATTCTCTATATCCCAACCTTGTCGCCTCACCTAGGCACATTCATTGATGTTTGGGTTACCACCTAGATCACGGTAGCTCAACCCCATAACACCAATCGCCGCATCGCTTGCAATAGCCAATAATACTTAATGTGTGGTGCCTAGTGGCCTCCTTCACAATGCCTCTTGGGCCCATGGCTAGCAATGGTGATCAAAAGCGTCCATTCTTGTTTGTGTCGCCATCTAACCCTTGTGTCGTGAGAGCCAATGAATGCGACCAACCTTCTTTGTGGTGGCCCCCACAAAGAACTTTGTGTTCATAATAGATTTTTGTTCTTATAGAGTTGTAACTTCACTTTTTTGCTAGTGGTCGTGCAACTAGAAGTTATTATATTTGTAATGAGAAATTGGCATCCAAGTTGGAAGATTTTTGTTTTGGTGGAAAGTTGTGATTAAGATAAGCCAAAGATTGTTATTTTGGAAGTGTAAGTTTGTGTTTAACCAAGTTGAAAGTTGTATGTTCCCTTTTTCTCTCTTCGATGATAATGTTGGCTCCGAACAAACAAACTTTGCACAAATAGTTACTGGCGGGACCATGAGGATGTGTGCATAGCGTGATTGTGTAAATGGACAACTATGTCTGCCACATCATTTCGAGCTTTAGGTTGAAAGCCATTAGTCTTTTTTGGGCGATGGTGATGCGATGGCTTCATACACCTCCCTAGAAACGCCATTTGTGGTCGACTAGGGTGGTAGTTGAGATGCGATGTAATTGGTGGTTGGCCGTGACAGTTTTACTAATTGTAAACTTTTGGCTGGGCTTTGTGATGGATCCGATAGTTTTCGATATCGGTATCCTTCACTACTTGAGGTCATCCAAGACGATGGCTCATCAAATTTTGTAGGATCGCTTAGTATATCAAGAGGGGGAGGGGTGAATAGACGACAAGCAAAGCCTAGAGGTCACTTTTATTGATTTTAAAGTCATTGGGAATTTTAAGATTTTCTACTAGTTGCCTAAGACACGCAGATACGTCTCCAACGCATCTATAATTTTTTATTATGAAATGTTATTGTATTTCCAATTTATATGTTTTGTATGTTATTTTATATTATTTTTCTGGACTAACATATTAATTTAGTGCCCAATGACACTTCTTTTTTTCCATGTTTTGGTAAGAAGATGATGACTCAAATAAAAGAAAATAACCTCAAAGTAAATAACATAAACGTAGTAAATAGAAAGGACCTTCGGAGAGGGAATAATTGATTTGGAGAGGTGCATAAAATCAAAGTTTTAAAACTGAGATGAAATTGTAATTTTGGATTGTGTGCTTTTCCTGTCAACATTACAACACAGATTTCCATACACACTACCGGCGGTTCCCAAGCGAAAAAATAAAGTTTACTCCCATCCACCATACATACAGAAGCCATGGATGACCAATCCTCGGGTGCCCTCCAACATTTCAACTGTCCCTTGAGTTTTGTTTAATTAATTTTTGATTATGCACGATTGGGCATCCTTTTTCCTAGCCTCTCTCATGCAGTGATGGGAGAATAAATGCCCATGTGGAGAAAAACCCGCTTAGCATGTAAGATACTGGCCGCCCCGTCCCTCCATGAGCGGTACGAGCACATAAAATAGATGTTTATTTGAATGTTTACAGGTGACACATGAAAATTTACTTTGAACAAAAGGGTATAATACTACACATAGGTATGTATGGTGGACTCTAGGAATTTGGATGCACAAGCAATATTCCCGCTTAGTACACGTGAAGGCTATCAATAGATTGAGAAGCGACTAGCTAGAGAGAAAAAACGGTCATAATCATGCATTAAGAATAATTAACATCGAACATTAGCATGAATAGGATATGAACACTCTAAATTTAAATATCATGAAGGTTGCATTGTTTTTGAATCAACTACATATTTGCACATGGGCCAAGTCAATCCGCTCCAATTACTCAGAGGAGGATACCATACTACCATACCACATCACAACCATTTTAAAGCACGTTGACAAATAAGATAAATCATTATCCACTCCTAGCTATTTAAGCATGGCATGAGCAACTATAATCCAAAATAGTCATCATAAACATGTTTACCCATAATATGCCGAATCAAGATCGAACAAGCTAAACATATTTACAAAAATGGAAATCAAAAAGAGTTCATACCAGCTTCCTTTACCATGATCACTTCATCAAATATTGTCATTATTGCATTTCACTTGCACGATCGAATGATGTGAAAATAATAATAGTGCAAGTGTGCCATGGACTAAGCCTGAATCTGGGAAACAATTTATACACAGGAGAAGACGAGGTAATATTGGCTCTTCGTTAGATCAACAAATATGTATATGACAACCACTCAACATTTTCATCGTGGTCTTCACCTTTCAATGACTCAACAAAAGGAAAATAAATTCAGACTAACACACTGATTTTTTTGGAGTTTTTGGTTTTTTCAAACAAACCAAATAAACAAAGGAAAATAAGAACGAGAAAAACTATTTACACGGGAAATCTCCCAACAAGCAAGGGAAATATTTTTGTGTTTCTTTAAGTTCTACTAAGTGATTAAACAAGAAAGAACAACCAAAAAAAGCGATAAATATTTTTGGATTTTAAAGTTTTTCAAACACGAAAAAGAAAAGCGAAAAATAATACTAAACATGGATATACAATGAAAGAGGATGAACACCGACAATTGATATGAAATGTGTGAACATGAATGTAATGTCGGTGAGAAATACGTACTCCCCCAAACTTAGGACTTTGGCCTAGCTTGGTGATCACAACTGCGGTTCTGCGTAATAATCGAAATGATAGCTCATGGAGGCGTTCTGTGCCGACTACTCAGCCAAGGTGAGCAGCTTCTACTACTGCATTAGACTCATGCGGTTCGCTCTCCGATGGCTATCACGCAACTTTATTCTTATAGACGTTGTTGGCCCTCTAAGTGTAGAGGTTTGTAGGATAGTAAACAATTTTCCTCAAGTGGATGACCCAAAGTTTATTAATCCGTGGGATGTGTAGGATGACGATGATCTCTCTCAAACAACCCTGCAATCATATACAAGAAATATCTTATGTCCCCAACACACCCAATACAATGACAAATTGTATAGGTGCACTAGTTCGACGAAGAGATGGTGATACAAGTGTAGTATGAATAGTAGAAACAACAAGGTAAGGAGTAGTAAACAACAACAAAAATATTATACAAATGCTTGGAAACAAGGCCTGGAGTTCATACTTTCACTAGTGCAATCTCTTAACAATGCTAACACACAAGGATCATATGATCATCCCTCAACGTGCGACAAAGAATCACTCGAAAGTTCATATCTACCGGAGAACATACGATGAAAATGTTGTAGGTAGTGAACCATGTTAAAGTTATCATTTCCGATCAATCCATTGAGCTATTCATATAAGTGTCACAAATAGCCCTAGAGTTCCTACCAGAATAACACCTATGATACATATACATCAATCCTAATGTCACCTAGATACTCCAATGTCACCTCAAGTATCCATGATTTAATTATTCGACACGCATCAAACAATTTCAGGTTCATCATATTCAATCCAACACAAAGTACTTCAAAGAGTACCCCAATATTTCTATCGGAGAAACTAGGACAAGAACGTGTATCAACCCATATGTCGGGGATATACCCCGTGGTATAACCCGACTTGAAGTATAACCCGGCTTGAAGTATGACCCGACTCGGACTTGGAGATTCATAAGAACCCGGCCAACTTTGGCGACTTATTAGTGTCCCGGCAAGCGGGTCCTATATGACCTAGCAGGTGATGTTGGCAATATACCCTAGAGGCAATAATAAATTAGTTATTATTATATTTCCTTGTTCATGATAATCGTTTATTATTCATGCTAGAATTGTATTGATTGGAAACTCAAATACATGTGTGGATACATAGACAACACACTGTCCCTAGTGAGACTCTAGTTGACTAGCTCATTGATCAAAGATGGTCAAGGTTTCTTGGCCATAGACAAGTGTTGTTACTTGATAACGGGATAACATCATTTGGAGAATGATGTGATGAACAAGACACAAACTATGAACATAGCATATGACCGTGTTAGTTTATTGCTACTGTTTTCTGCATGTCAATGTATCTGTCCTATGACTATGAGATCATGCAACTCCCGGACACCAGAGGAATACCTTGTGTGTATCAAACATCGCAACGTAACTGGGTGACTATAAAGGTGCTCTATAGGTATCTCCGAAGGTGTGCACACTTAACGTTTTGGTGACGCTAGAGTAGTGTTGGGATATGTATGTTGGTGACCGAATGTTGTTCGGAGTCCCAGATGAGACCCAGGACATCATGAGGAGCTCCGAAATGGTCCGGAGGTAAAGATTTACATATGGGAAGTCCTTTTTTGGCTACCGGAAAAGTTTCGGGTGTTGGTGATCGAAGGTTGTTCGGAGTCTCGGGTGAGATCCCGGAAGTCAAGAGGGTTTCCGGAATGGTCCGGAAACGAAGATTGATATATAGGAAGTCCTGTTTTGGTCACCAGAAAAGTTTCAGGCTCATCAGTAGTGTACCGGGAGTGCCGGGAGGTGTGCCGGGGACCATCGGGATGTTGGAAATATGCCCTAGAGGCAATGATAAAATAGTTATTATTATATTTCATGTTTCAATATAATAGTTTATTATCCATGCTATAATTGTATTGAATGAAACCATAAATGCATGTGTGGATATATAGACAAAACTATGTCCCTAGTAAGTCTCTAGTTGACTAGCGAGTTGATCAAGGATGGTTAAAGTTTTCTAACCATATGCAAGTGTTGTCACTTGATGACTGGGTCACATCATTGGGAGAATGATGTGATGGACAAGACCCAAACTATAAACGTAGCATGTGATCATGTCATTTTGTTGCTATTGTTTTCTGCATGTCAAGTATTCATTGCTATGACCATGAGATCATGTAACTCACTAACACCGGAGAATACCTTGTGTGTATCAAACGTCGCAACGTTACTAGATGACTATAAAGGTGATCTACATGTATCTTCGAAGGTGTCCGTTGAGTTAGCATGGATCAAGACTGTGCTTTGTCACTCCGTGTGACGGAGAGGTATCTCGGGGCCCACTCGGTAATACAACATCACATACAAGCCTGGCAAGCAATGTGACTAAAGTGTTAGTCACGGGTTCTTGTATTACAGAACGAGTAAAGAGACTTGTCGGTAACGAGATTGAAATAGGTATAGGGATACCGACGATCGAATCTCAGGCAAGTAACATACCGAAGGACAAAGGGAATGGTATACGGGATTATATGAATCCTTGGCACAGAGGTTCAACTGATACGATCTTCATAGAACATGTAGGATCCAATATGGATATCTAGGTCCCGCTGTAGGATATTGTCCGGGGAGTGTCTCAGTTCATGTGTGCATAGTTCTCGAACCCGCAGGGTCTGCACACTTCAGGTTCGGTGACGTTTCGGTATAGTTGAGTTATGAGTGTTGGTGACCGAAGATTCTTTCGGAGTCCCGGATGAGATTACGGACGTCATGAGGGTTTCCGGAATGCCCCGGAAACGAAGGTTGATATATATGATTGTTTCATTTGGCCTCCGGAAAGATTTCGGGCATTGACGGCAGTGTACCGGGAGTGACAAATGGGTTCCGGGTTTTTACCGAGAGGGGACCACCCACCCGGGATAGAACCTAATAGCCCATGGGTGGGCTGGTGAGGCCAGCCCAAGTGGACTATTTTGGCCAAGTAAAGAAAATCAAGGAGAAAGAAAAAAAATAGGGAGGTGGGAAGGAAGGAAGGGACTCCTCCTTCCCAAACCGAATTGGAGTTGCAGTCCCTCCTCCTCCACTTCGGCCGATGCCCTAGGGGCTCCCTTGAGCCCCAAGGCTGGCCCCTCCCCTCCTCCTATATATACTAGAGGTTTTACGGTTTTTGAGACACAACTTTGCCACGTGCAACCCTAAACCTCTACTTCGTAGTTCTTCCTCTAGATCGGTTTTCTGTGGAGCTCGGGCGGAGACCTGCAGGAATAGATCATCACCATCACTGGCGCGCCGTCATGCTGTCGGATAAATCATCTACTTCCCCGTCTCTCTTGCTGGATCAAGAAGGCGGAGATCGTCATCGAGCTGTACGTGTGCGGAACGCGGAGGTGTCGTCCGTTCGGCGCTAGATCGGGACAAATCGTGGGACGACGGTGATTTGAATCACAAAGTTGTTCCACTACATCAACCGCATTTCTTAACGCTTCCCACTTAGCGATCTACAAGGGTATGTGGATCCGATCTCTCTCTCGTAGATGAAAATCACCATGATAGGTCTTCGTGTGCGTAGGACTTTTTTCCCATGCAACGTTCCCCAACAGTGGCATCGTGAGCTAGGTTCATGCGTAGATGTAATCTCGAGTAGAACACAGAAGTTTTTGTGGGCGTTGATGTTCAATTTTCTGCCCTCCTTAGTCTTTTCTCGATTCGGCGATATTGTTGGATTGAAGCGGCCCAGACCGACCTTACTCGTACGCTCACAAGAGACCGGTTTCATCGACTAACATGCAACTTGTTGCATAAAGATGACTGGCAGGTGTCTGTTTCTTCAACTTTAGTTGAGTTGGTTTTGACCGAGGCAGTCCTTGGAGAGAGGTTAAATAGAAATTTGCACATCACCGTTGTGGTTTTGTGTAAGTAAGATGCGATCATACTAGATACCCATAGCAGCCACGTAAAACATGCAACGACAAATTAGAGGGCGTCTAACTTGTTTTTGCAGGGTATGCATGTGATATGATATGGCCAAAGACATGATGTGATATATTGGATGTATGAGATGATCATGTTGTAATAGTTAAATATCGACTTGCATGTCGATGTTATGGCAACCGGCATGATCCATAGGGTTGTCTTTAAACTAACGTTTGTGTTTGGAGTTGCGTTTACTATTTTGCTAGGTTGTAGCTTTAGTAGTAATAGCATAGATAGCACGACAACCTCGATGGCGGCACGATGATGGAGATCATGATGATGGAGATCATGGTGTGACGCCGTGACGATGAAGATCATGCCGGTGCTTTGGTGATGGAGATCAAGAAGCACAAGATCATGGCCATATCATGTCACTTATGAATTGCATGTGATGTTAATCCTTTTATGCACCTTATCTTTCTTAGAACGACGATAGCATTATAAGGTGATCCCTCACTAAATTTCAAGATAAAATTGTGTTCTCCCCGACTGTGCACCGTTGCGACAGTTCGTTGTTTCGAGACACCACGTGATGATCGGGTGTGATAGACTCAACGTTCACATACAACGGGTGCAAAACAGTTACAGGCGCGGAACACTCGGGTTAAACTTGACGAGCCTAGCATGTACAGACATGGCCTCGGAACAAAAGAGACCGAACGGTCGAGCATGAATCGTATAGTAGATATTATTAACATAGAGATGTTTACCACTGAAATTACACGCAACTCACGTGATGATCGGACTTGAGTTAGTGAAATTTGGATCATGCCACACTCAAATAACTAGAGGAATGTGTATTTGAGTCAGAGTTTATTAGTAATATGATTTGCTGAACTCTAATTGTCTTGAACATAGTCTAAGTCCACTTTGCAATATCTTATGTTGTAGATCCCTGAATTTCAATACGTTTCTAGAGAAAGCTAAGCTGAAAGATGATGGTAGCAACTTTGTAGACTGGGTTCGTAATCTGAGGCTTATCCTACAAGCTGGGAAAAAGAATTATGTTCTTGATCCAGCGCTAGGAGATGAACCACCCGCTACGTCTGAACAAGATGTTTTGAACGCTTGGCAAGCACGTAAGGAGGACTACTCAGTAGTTCAATGTGCAGTCTTGTATGGCTTAGAACTGCGACTTCAACGATGCTTCGAGCGTCACGGAGCATATGAGATGTTCTAGGAGTTGAAGTTGATCTTTGAGAAGAATGCCCGGATCGAGAGTTATGAGACCTCCGATAAATTCTATGCTTGCAAAATGGAGGAGAATTTGTGTGTTAGTTAACATGTGCTCAAAATGTCTGGGTACTCAGACCGTCTAGCTGAGCTGGGAGTTGAACTCCCGCAAGAGGCTATCATTGACAGAATTATTCAATCACTGCCACCTAGCTACAAGAGCGTTGTGTTTAACTATAACATGCAAGGTATGAGCAAGTCACCCAACGAGTTATACGCGATGCTGAAAGTCACAGAGTCAGAACTCCGGAAAGAAAATCAATTGTTGATGATCAATAAGACCACAGGTTTCAAGAGAAATGACAAAGGCAAGAACGGTAACTCCAAGAAGAGCGGCAAAACTGTTGCCCCTCCAACGAAGAAACCCAAGGTTGGACCTAAGCCGGAAACAGAGTGCTATTATTGCAAGGGGATTGATCACTGGAAGCGCAACTGCCCCCAGTATTGGGCTGATAAGAAGGCGGGCAACACCAAACCAGGTATATGTGATATACATGTTATTGATGTGTACCTAACCAACTCTCATAGTAGTGCATGGGTATTCGATACCGGTTCTGTTGCTCACATTTGCAACTCGAAGCAGGAACTGTGGAATAAACGAAGGTTGGCAAAGGATGAAGTGACGATGCGCGTGGGAAATGGTTCCAAGGTTGATACAATAGCCGTCGACACAGTCTCACTTCAGTTACCATCAAGATTAGTTATGAACTTAAATAATTGTTATTTAGTGGCTGCGTTAAGCATGAAGATTATATTTGGATCTTGTTTATTGTGAGACGGTTACTCATGCAAGTCAGAGAATAATGGTTGTTCTATTTTTATGAGTAATATCTTTTATGGTCATGCCACTACTGGAAAACAGTCTTTTGCCATTTGCCTAGTCTTTACCGTCTGCTAGCTGATGGCAAAGAGTATCTTTGCCGTTAGCTTCAACAAAGAAGACGGTAAAGCACTGGCTGATGGCATAGAGTGTTTTTGCCATCAGTCACATCTTTGCCGTCAGCTAGCAGACAACAAAGAGTCGCAGAGCAGACGACAAAGATGCAGATGGGCCCACCTGATCGCGGGGTGGTAAGGTCAAACTGGAGTCCCTTCTTTGTCGTCTGCTAGCGGACGACAAAGAGTCCGGAGGCAGATGACAAAGAGTCTAGACTCTTTGCCGTCCGCCGGCAGACGGCAAAGCACTAACTCCGTTAACGGATCCTTCCCCCCCACCCCGCCCTCCTCTCTCTCTGTAACGGCTCACCCCGCGCTCCCCTCTCTCTCTCCCAATCACCGACGCCCACCGGCCGCCGCCACCACCGTCGCGCCGCCGCCCCTGTCGCCCCCTCCGCCGCCCCTGTCGCCCCCACCGCCGCCCCTGTCACACCCGCCGCCACCGTCGCGCCACCACCACCGTCCCGACGCTGCCCCACCTCGCCCCCGCTGCCGCTGCCCCACCACCGCCACCCCTGGCGCCCCCGGCGCCGCCCCGCCACCCCCGCCACCCGGCCCCTCCCGGTGAGCCCCCACACCCCCCCGCACCCGCATTATTTTGTAGTAGTTTTAGTAGTTTTAGTAGTTGTTATTGTTAGTAGTTTTAGTGGTAGATTTAGTTAGGTTAGTAGTTTTAGTTAGGTTAGGTTAGTGAGCTTGGTTAGTTAGGTGGAGGAGTAGAAGAGGAGAAGAGGAGGAGGAGGAGGAGGATGAGAAGAGGAGAAGAATAAGAGGAGTAGGAGGAGGAGGAAAAGAAGAAGAAGAAGAAGAAGAAGAAGAGGAGGAAGAGGTTTAGCTATAGGTTTAGTTAGCTTGGTTAGTTAGATTAGTTAGTTAGTTAGCTTAATAGAAATAACAGGAAGAAGAAGAAGAGGAGGAGGAGGAGAAGAGGAAAAGAAAAAGAAGAAGAAGAAGAAGAAGAAGATGAGGTTTAGCGATAGGTTTAGTTAGCTTGGTTAGTTAGGTTAGTTAGTTAGTTAGCTTAATAGAAAGAATTGGAAGAAGAAGATGAGGAGGAGGAGGAGAAGAGGAAAAGAGGAGGAGGAGAAGAAGAAGAAGAAGAAGAAGAAGAGGAGGAGAAGACAAAAATAAGAAGGAGAAGAAGAAAAGAAGAAGAAAAGAAGAAGAGAAGAAGAGAAGAAGAATACCTTCTCCTCCTCCTTCTTCTCCTCCTTCTTCTCCTCCTCCTCCTTCTCCTTCTTCTTGATTTCTTCTTCTTGTTCTCCTCCTCCTCTTTCTTCGCATCTATCTTATTCTCCTTACCTTATTTTCCCCAACAATGAGATAATTAGCCCATTTAGCTACAAAATGGCATAAAAACCTTGGTTAGCTCATGAATATTATATTCTTAAGTTGTTTTCCTCTAAAATGACATAATTAGAATTTTGTGTTGATCGGGTGGATTTACATGTGATAGTTGTCTCGTCGCTGTGAGGTCTGCTATGCGAAGACCTCCCCGTGCTTTGTACGAGCTCCGCCCCTGCATTCATGGGTCAGTACAAATTTCATCTCCTCCCCGCCCCTTCATTTACTGTGGCTCGGTTTCCGGATGAAACTTTCTAGATTTAGGTAATTAAATTAATTTATCAGTATGCGTCTCCCGTTCGAAAGGGCGACATCTATAAATATGCATGTCTTTGCATATTTATAACCGCCATCCTTTCGAATTGTCCAACATTATCCATGGACAGCCCGGGTATGTGTAGATTGGGTTCATTTTCACGTATGCTGTGCTCTGGATCCGATGAGGAATTTCGTCAGTGCCTCCCTGTTGTTCTCCGGATGCACATCCTCTCTGTTTATTGCGGAGACGTGTATCAGGAGAACAGCGGGGAGGTGCTGCCGAAATTTTGCGTTGGATCCGGAGCAGAGCATGGGAAAATGAACCCAATCTACGCATACTCGGGTGGGATTAGGACCTATCTTTACCTATTAGCGTGTAGGTTGCCTGGACTTAATAAAAATGGCGAGCGTGATTAACCGATGAATATAAATGCTAAATTATATATAAATATATTTCTTCTGTCTTTAGTAGCTAGGCAAGATGAGTGATCGTGCGTGGATGTATACCGATCACCCTAGTCAGAAAGAGATGATGAAAGAATGGTTTGTAAAAACAAAGGAATTTGTGAAAGCCGCATTCGCAAATGGCGAGGAAAGAAACTATTGCCCCTGTCCTGGATGCGACAACTATAAAAAGACGACAGAGGCTGTAATGATTAAACACCTGCATAGGAGGGGTTTTAATCCTAATTATACGGTGTGCACATTTCATGGTGAGTCTATACAACGCACAAGAGTTGAGGTGGTCCATCGTCGCACGGACGAGCATGGTACCGGGATCGAAGACATGGTGCAAGATTTTGATGATGCTCGGGATTCGGAAGATGAGATGGAGGAATCTGCAAAGGCCTTTTATGAAATGTTGGAGTCTTCAAAACGTCCTCTCCATGAGCACACTGAGGTCTGGCAGCTGGATGCAATTGCACATGTAATGGCTCTGAAGGCTCAGTTCAACTTGGGAAGAGAATGCTACGACGCGATGATGACACTATTTGGACACTTCCTACCCAAAGGCCATGTCATGCCTGCAAACCTGTACCAGTCGGACAAAATACTTCGTGTACTTAAGATGCCCTATGAGAAGATAGATGCATGTGAGAAAGGATGTGTCTTATTTAGGAAGGAGTATGCACACTTGGACTATTGTCCCAATTCCGAGTCTTGCAGGTATCTTGTGGTAGACAACGGTATGGGTGAGAAGAGGCAGACCAAAATCGCAGTTAGTGTTCTTCGGTATATGCCAATCATACCAAGACTTCAAGGTCTTTTCATGGTCGAAGAGACAGCCAGACAGATGAGATGGCACAAATTGGGCGAAAGAACCGAACTAGATGCGGATGGGAATAAGATGGTGGTGCACACATCGGATGGGGAAGCGTGGAAACATTTCGATGGATTGCATCAGGATAAAGCGGCAGATCCAAGGAATCCTCGAGTCTGCGCCGCCACGGATGGTTTTAATCCCTTCGGCATGACGGCAACCCAATACAGTTGTTGGCCTGTATTTGTCATTCCACTCAATCTCCCCCCCGGGCAGATTATGCGAAGAAAGAACATATTTCTGACGTTGATAATTCCAGGGCCCAATTATCCGGGGAAGAATATGAATGTGTACCTACAACCGCTTAAGGATGAATTGGAAGAATCTTGGGATAATGGGGTCAAGACATACGATGCTGCTAGAAAAGAAAACTTCAAAATGCATGTGTGGTACATGTAGTCTATGCATGACTTGCCAGCGTATGTGCTATTCTCTGGATGGTGTGTGCATGGAAGGTTCCCATGCCCCCAAGGCAAGGCAGCTCTTCAGTTTCATTGGTTGCAGGAGGGTCGGAAGTATTCTTGCTTTGACTTGCATAGACAGTTCCTGGATCCCAACCATCAGTTCAGAAAAGACAAGAAAACTTTACCAAAGGTAAAGTTGTCAAAAACTTGGCACCACCTACGTTGACAGGCCAATAGATCCTGGATCAGTTAAACGCCCTCGAGCCTGATCCAGAGCGTCCAGGGTATTTCAAGGGGTATAATTCAAAACACGCCTGGACTCACAAGCCATGCTTCTGGGATCTGCCTTACTTCAAAGACCTCCTTCTTCCACACAATATCGACATGATGCACACTGAAAAGAATATTGGAGAGGCTATTTTTGGTACACTGTTCGACATAGATGGGAAGACAAAGGATAATACTAAGGCTAGAGTCGATCAAGAGACACTATTTCATAGACCGTTACAAAACATGCGAGAAGGCAAAGGAAAGCAGAAGTGGTCGAAGCCAAAGGCCTGGTTCAATCTTGGAAGGCCAGATATGAGGGAAATTATCTTGTGGGTCAAAATGCACTTGATGTTCCCTGATGGGTATGCAACGAATCTAAAGAGGGGAGCGAGTCTTGAAAAATTAAAAATCTTTGGTCTCAAGAGTCATGATTGGCACATATGGCTAGAGCTGGTAATGCGGGTGATGTTACGTGGCTTTATTCCTGAGGATGAATGGCTAGTACTGGCGGAGCTGAGCTATTTATTCCGTGTTCTTTGTGCGAAAGATTTGTCGCCTAGCGTGGTAGAAGACATGGAGGAGTTTGCACCGGAGTTGTTCTGCAAGTTAGAGAAGATATCATGAATATTATATACTTAGCTTGTTTTCCTCTAAAATGGGATAATTAGCCCATTTAGCTCCAAAAAGACATAGTTAGCTAATTTAGCTCCAAGAAGAGGAGTAGAGGAGAAGAAATAGGAAAAATGAAAATAAAGAAGAAGAAGAAGAAGAGAAGAAGGAGAAGGAGGAGGAGGAGGAGGAGAAGGAGGAGAAGGCCAAGGACCTTCTAGTCCTTCTCCTCCTCCTCCTCCTTCTCCTCCTTCTTCTTTATTTCTTCTTCTTCTCCTCCTCCTCCTATTTCTTCCCCTCTTTCATATTCTCCTTGCCTTAATTTACCCAACAATGACATAATTAGCCCATTTAGTTCCAAAATGACATAATAAGCTCAAAATGGCATAAGAACCTTGGTTAGCTCATTAATATTATATACTTAGCTTGTTTTCCTCTAAAATGGGATAATTAGCCCATTTAGCTCCAAAAAGACATAGTTAGCTAATTTAGCTCCAAGAAGAGGAGAAGAGGAGAAGAAATAGGAAAAGTGAAAAGAAAGAAGAAGAATAAGAAGAGAAGAAGAAGGAGGAGGAGGAGGAGAAGGAGGAGAAGGCCAATGACCTTCTAGTCCTTCTCCTCCTCCTCCTTCTCCTCCTTCTTCTTTATTTCTTCTTCTTCTCCTCTCCTCTTTATTCTCCTCTTTCATATTCTCCTTCCCTTAATTTCCCCAAAAATGACATAATTAGCCCATTTAGCTCCACAATGCCATAATAAGCTCAAAATGGCATAAGAACCTTGGTTAGCTCATTAATATTATATACTTAGCTTGTTTTCCTCTAAAATGGGATAATTAGCCCATTTAGCTCCACAAAGACATAGTTAGCTAATTTAGCTCCAAGAAGAGGAGAAGAGGAGAAATGAAAAGGAAGAACAAAAAGAATAAGAGAAATAGAAGAGAAGGAGAAGGAGAAGAAGGATGAGGAGAAGAAGGAGGAGGAGGAGGAGAAGGAGGAGAAGGCCAAGGACCTTCTAGTCCTTCTCCTCCTCCTCCTTCTCCTCCTTCTTCTTTATTTCTTCTTCTTCTCCTCCTCCTCCTATTTCTTCTCCTCTTTCATATTCTCCTTGCCTTAATTTCCCCAATAATGACATAATTAGCCCATTTAGCTCCAAAATGCCATAATAAGCTCAAAATGGCATAAGAACCTTGGTTAGCTCATTAATATTATATACTTAGCTTGTTTTCCTCTAAAATGGGATAATTAGCCCATTTAGCTCCACAAAGACATAGTTAGCTAATTTAGCTCAAAGAAGAGGAGAAGAGGAGAAATGAAAAGGAAGAACAAAAAGAAGAAGAGAAAGAGGAGAGAAGGAGAAGGAGAAGAAGGAGGAGGAGAAGAAGGAGAAGGGGGAGGAGGAGGAGGAGGAGAAGGAGGAGAAGCCAAGGACCTTCTAGTCCTTCTCCTCCTCCTCCTCCTTCTCCTCCTTCTTCTTTATTTCTTCTCCTCCTCCTCCTCCTCCTCTTTCTTCTCCTCTTTCATATTCTCCTTGCCTTAATTTCCCCAACAATGACATAATTAGCCCATTTAGCTCCAAAATGCCATAATAAGCTCAAAATGGCATAAGAACCTTGGTTAGCTCATTAATATTATATACTTAGCTTGTTTTCCTCTAAAATGGGATAATTAGCCCATTTAGCTCCACAAAGACATAGTTAGGTAATTTATCTCCAAGAAGAGGAGAAGAGGAGAAATGAAAAGGAAGAACAAAAAGAAGAAGAGAAAGAGTAGAGAAGGAGAAGGATAAGGAGGAGGAGAAGAAGGAGAAGGAGGAGGAGGAGGAGAAGGAGGAGAAGGCCAAGGACCTTCTAGTCATTCTCCTCCTCCTCCTCCTTCTTCTTTATTTCTTCTTCTCCTCCCCGTCTTGTTTCTTCTCCTCTTTCATATTCTCCCTGCCTTAATTTCCCCAACAATGACATAATTAGCCCATTTAGCTCCAAAATGCCATAATAACCACAAAATGGCATAAGAACCTTGGGTAGCTCATTAATATTATATACTTAGCTTGTTTTCCTCTATAATGACATAATTAGCCCATTTAGCTCCAAAAAGACATAGTTAGATAATTTAGCTCCAAGAAGAGGAGAAGAGGAGAAATGAAAAGGAAGAACAAAAAGAAGAAGAGAAGGAGAAGGAGAAGGAGGAGGAGGAGAAGAAGGAGAAGGAGGAGGAGGAGGAGGAGGAGAAGGCCAATGACCTTCTAGTCCTTCTCCTCCTCCTCCTCCTTCTCCTCCTCCTTCTTTATTTCTTCTTCTCCTCCTCCTCCTCTTTCTTCTCCTCTTCCATATTCTCCTTGCCTTAATTTCCCCAACAATGACATAATTAGCCCATTTAGCTCCAAAATGCCATAATAACCTCAAAATGACATAAGAACCTTGGTTAGCTCATTAATATTATATACTTAGCTTGTTTTCCTCTATAATGACATAATTAGCCCATTTAGCTCCAAAAAGACATAGTTAGCTAATTTAGCTCCAAGAAGAGGAGAAGAGGAGAAATGAAAAGAAGGAAGAAGAAGAAGAGAAGAGAAGAAGAAGAGAAGGAGAAGGAGAAGGAGAAGAAGAAGAAGAAGGAGGAGAAGAAGAGAAGAAGAAGGAGAAGGAGGAGAAGAAGGAGAAGGAGCCCTCCTTCTTCTCCTTCTTCTTATCCTTCTTCTTCTCTTCTTCTTTTTTCTTCTTCTCCTCCTCCTCCTCCTTCTCCTTCCCCTCCTCCTCCTCCTCCTTCTTGTTTTTATTCTCCTTGTTCTCTGCTTGCTTCTTCTCTTTCTTCTTCAATTAAGCTTATTTGTCATATATATGTTGTTGTTCTTCTTCTTCTGATTTCTTATTCCCATTTTGCAGATCGGATGTACTACATGCATGGAAGCTGGCAGTGGAGTGCTTTATTTTCCGTTTTTATTTGAGTTGATGAACAATGTGGAACTATATGTATATGTATATATGGATGAACAATATATGTGCAACTATATGTATGTATATATGGATGAAACTTTGTATGTGTTGGTTCTTTTGATATATGGGATGCACGTTGATGAACAAATGGCATTGATGAGCTTTATATGTATATCATATATGTGTTGTGACCTATTTATCATATATGTGCTGTGAAATAGAAAAAATAAACAAAAATGTGACAATATAGGCTCTTTGCCGTCTGCCAGCTGATGGCAAAGGCCTTTGCCATCAGCTGACCGACGACAAAGGTGCCACGCGGCACCCAGCTGTGCAACCTGGGCAGTAGCAGCTGGCCATATAGTATCTTTGCCGTATGCTTCCAGGGGGGCAGACGACAAAGAAGAGGGCACAGAGGAGGGGGGGAGGAGGTGGAGGCTGACGGCAAAGAAGAGGGGGAGGCAGACAACACAGAGGAGGGGGGAGGAGGAGGGGGATGCAGACGGCAAAGAAGAGGGGGAGGCAGACGACACAGAAGAGGGGAGGCAGATGGCAAAGCCTCCGTTAGCCCCTAACGGAGGCAACGCCTCTCGGCTACCGTCTCGACCACTTTGCCGACTGCTCTTATGAAAAGCTGACGGCAAAGCTCTTTGCCATCCGCTTCGCTAAGACAGACGGCAAAGAAGCTGCAATGCCGTCGTAGGCTGACGCAGAAATTTTGCCGACAGTGAGATTCTTTGCCGTTTGTGATATTGTCTTTGCCGTCCGTGATATACTCTTTGCCGTTTGTGATGGCAGACGGCAAAGAAGCTGATTCCTGTAGTGTGCACCCAATGTGAGGGGTTTGTTCATATTGAATCTTGATTGTGATGACACACATATCCATAACATTGGGACCAAAAGATGTAGACTTAACAATGATACCGCCACCTTTTTGTGGCACTGCTGTTTAGGTCATATTGGTGTAAAGTGCATGAAGAAACTTGATGCTGATGGGCTTTTGGAGTCACTTGATTTTGAATCACTTGACATGTGCGAACCATGCCTCATGGGCAAGATGACTAAGACTCCGTTCTCTGGAACAATGGAGCGTGCAAGTGACTTGTTGGAAATCATACATACTGATGTGTGCGGGCCAATGAGTGTGGAGGCACGTGGCGGATATCGTTATTTTCTCATCTTCACTGATGATTTGAGTACGTATGGATATATCTACTTGATGAAGCACAAGTTTGAAACGTTTGAAAAGTTCAAACAATTTCAGAGTGAAGTTGAAAATCATCGTAACAACACGATCAAGTTCCTACGATCTGATCGAAGGGGCGAATATCTGAGTTTCGAGTTTGGTGCTCACTTAAGACAATGTGGAATTGTTTCACAGTTGACACCGCCTGGAACACCATAGCGTAATGGTGTGTCTGAACGTCGTAATCGTACTTTGTTACATGTGGTGCGATCTATGATGTCTCTTACCGATTTGCCATTATTGTTTTGGGGTTGTGAATTAGAGACAACTGCATTCACTTTAAATAGGGCACCATCAAAATCCGTTGAGATGACGCCATATGAGCTATGGCATGGCAAGAGGCCAAAGTTGTCATTTCTTAAAGTTTGGGAATGCGATGCTTATGGCATTGGGACCAAAAGCTGGAACCCAAAGCGGAAAAGTGCTTCTTCATAGGTTACCCAAAAGAGACAGTTGGGTACACCTTCTATCTCAGATCCGAGGGCAAAGTGTTTGTTTCTAAGAACCAAGCTTTTCTTGAGAAAGAGTTTCTCTCGAAAGAATTGTGTGGGAGGACGATAGAACTTGATGAGGTTGTGGAACCTCTGCTCCAACAGGATGGTGGCACAGGGCAGAGAGAAATCTCTGTCGAGCCAACACCAGTTGAGGAGGAAGCTAATCATGATGATCATGAAGCTTCAGATCAAGTTACTATCGGACCTCATAGGTCGACAAGATCACGTACTGCTCCTGAGTGGTACGAGAATCCTGTCTTATCTATCATGTTGTTGAACAACAATGACCCTGCGAATTATGAAGAAGCATTGGTGGGCTACAAATGGTTAGAGGCGATGAAATCCGAGATAGGATCTATGTATGAAAACAAAGTGTGGACTTTGGAAGTATTACCTGAAGGTCGCAAGGCTATTCGGAACAAATGGGTCTTTAAGAAGAAGCCGGACGCGGAAGGTAATGTGACCGTTTATAAAGCTCGACTTGTGGCAAAGGGTTTTTCACAAGTTCAAGGAGTTGAATACGATGATACATTCTCACCGGTAGCGATGCTTAAGTCTGTTCGAATCATGTTAGCAATAGCTGCATTTTTTGATTATGAAATATGGCAGATAGATGTCAAAACGGCGTTCCATAATGGTTATCATAAGGAAGAGTTGTATATGTTGCAACCCGAAGGTTTTGTCGATCCAAATAATGCTAACAAAGTATGCAAGCTCCAACGATCCATTTATGGACTGGTGCAAGCATCTCGGAGTTGGAATAAGCACTTTGATTAGGTGATCAAGGCGTTTGGGTTTATACAAGTTGTTGGAGAATCTTGTATATACAAGAAAGTGAGTGGGAGCTCTGTAGCGTTTCTAATATCATATGTGGATGGCATATTGCTGATTGGAGACAATGTGGAGTTTTTAGAGAGCGTAAAGGATTACTTGAACAAATGTTTTTCAATGAAAGACCTAGGAGAAGCTGCTTACATATTAGGCATCAAGATCTATAGAGATAGATCGAGGCGCCTAATAGGACTTTCACAAAGCACATGCCTTGATAAAGTTCTGAAGAAGTTCAAAATGGAGCAATCCAAGGAGGGGTTCTTGCTAGTGTTACAAGGTATAAAGTTGAGTAAGACTCAGTGTCCAGTGACTTCAGAAGATAGAGAAAAGATGAGTACCGTCCCCTATGCTTCAGCCATAGGGTCTATCATGTATGCAATGTTGTGCATAAGACCAGACGTCATCCTGGACAGAAGTATGGTAGGCAGGTTTCAAAGTGATCCAGGAGTGAAACACTGGGCGACGGTCAAGAATATTCTGAAGTACCTGAAAAGGACTAAGGAAATGTTTCTTGTTTATGGAGGTGTCGAAGAGCTCGTCGTAAAGGGTTACGTCGATGCAAGCTTTGACACTGATCCGGATGACTCTAAGTCTCAAATTGGATACATATTTATTCTCAATGCGGGTGCGATAAGCTGGTGCAGTTCCAAGCAAAGCGTCGTAGCAGATTCTACATGTGAAGTGGAGTACATGGCTGCCTCGGAGGCAGCTAAGGAGGGTGTGTGGATGAAGCAGTTCATGACGGATCTTGGAGTTGTGCCGAGCGCACTAAATCCAATAACTCTGTTCTGTGACAACACTCGTGCCATTGCTCTAGCCAAGGAACCAAGGTTTCACTAGAAGACCAGACACATCAAACGACGCTTCAACCTCATTCGCGACTATGTCGAAGGAGAGGATGTAAGTATTTGGAAAGTGCACACGGATCTGAATGTTGCAGATCCGCTGACTAAACCTCTTCCACGAGCGAAGCATGATCAACACCATAACTGTATGGGTGTTAGATTCATTCCAATGTAAACCACATAGCGATGTGAGACTAGATTATTGACTCTAGTGCAAGTGGGAGACTATTGGAAATATGCCCTAGAGGCAATGATAAAAAAGTTATTATTATATTTCCTATTTCAAGATAATCGTTCATTATCCATGCTATAATTGTATTGAACGAAAACATAAATGCATGTGTGGATATATAGACAAAACTATGTCCCTAGTAAGCCTCTAGTTGACTAGCCAGTTGATCAAGGATGGTTAAGGTTTTCTGACCATATGCAAGTGTTGTCACTTGATGACTGGATCACATCATTGGGAGAATGATGTGATGGACAAGACCCAAACTATAAACATGGCATGTGATCGTGTCATTTTGTTGCTATTGTTTTCTGCGTGTCTAGTGTTCATTCCTATGACCATGAGATCATGTAACTCACTGACACCGGAAGAATACCTTGTGTGTATCAAATGTCGCAACATTACTGGGTGACTATAAAGGTGCTCTACAGGTATCTCCGAAGGTGTCCCTTGAGTTAGCATGGATCAAGATTGGATTTGTCACTCCGTGTGATGGAGAGGTATCTCGAGGCCCACTCGGTAATACAACATCACATACAAGCCTTGCAAGCAATGTGACTAAAGTGTTAGTCACGGGAGCTTGTATTATGGAATGAGTAAAGAGACTTGCCAGTAACGAGATTGAAATGGGAATAGGGATACCGACGATCGAATCTCGGGCAAGTAACATATCGAAGGACAAAGGGAATGGTATACGGGATTATATGAATCCTTGCCACAGAGGTTCAACCGATAAGATCTTCGTAGAATATGTAGGTTCCAATATGGACATCCATGTCTGTTGGATATTGACCGGGGAGTGTCTCAGGTCATGTCTGCATAGTTCTCGAACCCGCAGCGTCTGCACACTTAAGGTTCGGTGACGTTTCGGTATAGTTGAGTTATGAGTGTTGGTGAATGAAGGTTTGTTCGGAGTCTCGGATCAGATCACAGACGTCACCAGGGTTTCTGGAATGGTCCGAAATGAAGATTGATATTTATAGGATTGTTTCATTTCGCTTCCGGAAAGATTTCGGGCATTGCCGGCAGTGTACTGGGAGTGACAAATGGGTTCCGGGTTTTTACCGGGAGGGGGCCACCCACCCGGGAGAGAACCTAATAGCCCATGGGTGGCGCACCAGCCATTGGTGGGCTGGTGAGGCCAGCCCAAGTGGACTATTTCGGCCAAGAAAAGAAAATCCAGGAGAAAGAAAAAAAAGAGGGAGGTAGGAAGGAAGGAAGGGACTCCTCCTTCCCAAACCGAATTGGAGTTGGAGTCCCTCCTCCTCTACTTCGTCCGACACCCTAGGGGCTCCCTTGAGCCCAAAGGCTGGCCCCTCCCCTCCTCCTATATATACTAGAGGTTTTAGGGTTTTTGAGACACAACTTTTCCACATGCAACCCTAAATCTCTACTTCGTAGTTCTTCCTCTAGATTGGTTTTCTGCAGAGCTCGGGCTGAGCCCTGCAGGAATAGATCATCAGCATGCCGTCACGCTGTCGGAGAACTCATATACTTCCCCGTCTCTCTTGCTGGATCAAGAAGGCGGAGATCGTCATCGAGCTGTACGTGTGCTGAACGCGGAGGTGCCATCCGTTCGGCGCTAGATCGGGACGGATCGTGGGACGACGGTGATTTGAATCATGAAGTTGTTCCACTACATCAACTGTGTTTCTTAATGCTTCCCGCTTAGCGATCTACAAGGGTATGTGGATCCGATCTCCCTCTCGTAGATGAATATCACCTTGATAGGTCTTCGTGAGGGGTGTCACATCCCAAGGGGCCTCATGGGCTGTGGGAAGAGATAAACCAGCCCCTAGAGGGCAGGAATAAGTTCCCACTAAGGCCCATAAGGTTTGAGAAGGAAAAAAACAAGGTGGAAAGAGTTTCCAAGTGGGAAGGAGGAATGCTACTCCAAATAGGATTGGAGCAGGACTCCTCCTCTCTCCCTTGCGCAAGGGAAGAGAAGGCTGCCCTAGGGCGCAGCCCTCTCCCTCCTCTCCTCCTATATATTCTAAGGTTTTGAGGGTTTTATATACAACAGAAAACAACGACGTGCTGCCCTCTCTCTCTAGATCTGTTTCTAGTTTCAGCGGTGCTTAGGCAAAGCCCTGCTGGAATAGCACCACCACCACCACCACCACCCCGCCGCCGTGCTGGAGAACTCATCTACCTCTCGGCCCCTCTTCTTGGAACAAAAAGACGGAGATCGTCATCGAGTTGTACGTGTGCGGAACACGGAGGTGTCGTCCGTTTGGCACTTGATCGGGACGGATCGTGGGACGGATCGTGAGACGCTTCGTGGGACGGATTGTGGGATGGTTCGTCAAGACGTACCACTACATCAACTGCGTTTATTAATGCTTCCGATTAGCGATCTATAAGGGTATGTGGATCCGATCTCTCTCTCATAGATGATCATCACCATCATAGGTCTTCCCGTGCGCAGGATTTTTTTTTGTTTCCCATGCAACGTTCCCCAAAAGTGGCATCATGAGCTAGGTTCATGCGTAGATGACATCTCGAGTTGAACACAAAAGAGTTTGTGGGCGTTGATGTTCCTTTTGCTGCCCTCCTTAGTCTTTTCTCGATTCGGCAGTACTGTTGGATTGAAGCGGCCCGGACCAACCTTACTCGTACGCTTACGAGAGACCGGTTTCATTGACTAACATGCAACTTGTTGCATAAAGATGAATGCGGGTGTCTGTTTCTTCAACTTTAGTTGAATCGTACTTGACCGAGGCGGTCCTTGGAGAAGGTTAAATAGAAAATTGCATATCACCGTTGTGTCTTTGCATAAGTAAGATGCGATCATACTAGATACCCATAGCAGCCATGTAAAACATGCAACAGCAAATTAGAGGACGTCTAACTTGTTTTTGCAGGGTATGCTTGTGATGTGATATGGGCAAAGACATGATATGATATATTGGATGTATGAGATGATCATGTTGTAGTAGTTAAATATCGACTTGCACGTCGATGCTACGGCAACTGCCAGGAGCCATAGGTTGTCTTTAAACTACGTTTGTGCTTGCAGATTCGTTTACTATATTGCTAGGTAGTAGCTTTAGTAGTAATAGCAAAGATAGCACGACAACCTCGATGGCGACACAATGATGGAGATCATGATCATGGAGATAATGGTGTGGCGCCGGTGACGATGAAGATCATGCCGGTGCTTTGGTGATGGAGATCAAGAAGCACAAGATCATGGCCATATCATGTCACTTATGATTTGCATGTGATGTTAATCCTTTTATGCACCTTATTTTTCTTAGAACGATGGTAGCATTATAAGGTGATCCCTCACTAAAATTTCAAGATAAAATTGTGTTCTCCCTGACCATGCACCGTTGCAACACTTCGTCGTTTCGAGACACCACGTGATGATCGGGTGTGATAGACTCAACGTTCACATACAAGGGTGCAAAACAGTTGCACATGCGGAACACTCGGGTTAAACTTGACGATCCTAGCATGTACAGACATGGCCTCGGAACACAAGAGACTGAAAGGTCGAGCATGAATCATATAGTTGATATGATCAACATGGAGATGTTCACAATGGAAACTATACTCAATTCACGTGATGATCGGACTTGAGTTAGTGGATTTGGATCATGCGCCACTCAAATGACTAGAGGGATGTCTATTTTGAGTCGGAGTTATTAGTAATATGTTTAACTAAACTCAATTATCAAGAACATAGTCAAAAGGTCTTTGCAAATTATGTTGTAGCTTGCATTGTAGCTCTACTATTTTTAGATATGTTCCTAGAGAATATTTAGTTGAAAGATGATAGTAGCAATTATGTGGACTGGGTCCATAAACTAAGGATTTTCCTCATTGCCGCACAGAAGGCTTATGTCCTTAATGCACCGCTCGTTGTGCTGAACCTTGAGCATCGTCTGCGGATGTTGCGTACATCTGACATATACGTTTCGATGACTACGTGATAGTTCAGTGCATAATACTTAACGGCTTAGAATTGAGGTGCCGAAGACATTTTGAACGTCATGGAACATATGAGATGTTCTAAGAGATGAAATTGGGATTTCATGCTCGTGGCCTTGTTGAGAGGTATGAGACCTCCGACAAGATTCTTTGTCTACTAAGTAAAGGAGAAAATCTCAATCGTTGAGCCTGTTCTCAGATTGTCTGAGTGCTACAATCGCTTGAATCGAGTGGGACTTAATCTTCCAGATGAGATAGTGATGGTTCTCCAAAGTCACTGCCACCAAGCTACTAGAGCTTCGTGATGAACTATAACATGTCAGGGATAGATATGATGATCCTTGAGCTATTCGCGATGTTTAACAGCGTGAAAGTAGAAATAAAAAGGAGCATCAATTGTTGATGGTTAGCAAAACCACTAGTTTCAAGAAGGGCAAGGGCAAGAAGTGATAGTTCATGGAACAACAAACCAGTTGTTGCTCTAGTGAAGAGACCCAAGGTTGAACCCAAGCCCGAGACTAACTGCTTATGTAATGAGGGGAACAATCACTCAAGAGGAGCTACCCTTGATACTTGGTAGATGAGAAGGCTGGCAAAGTCGTCAGAAGTATATTTGATATACTTGATATTGATGTGTACTTTACCGGTACTCCTAGTAGCACGAGGGTATTAGATACCGGTTCGATTGCTAAGTGTTAGTAACTCGAAATGAAAGCTGCGGAATAAACAGAGACTAGCTAAAGGCGAGGTGACGAATGTGTTGGAAGTGTTTCCAAGGTTGATGTGATCAAACATCGCACACTCCCTCTACCATCGGGATTAGTGTTAAACCTAAATAATTTTTATTTGGTGTTTGCGTTGAGCTTGAACATGATTAGATCGTGTTTAATGCAATACAATTATTCATTTAAAGAGAATAATGGTTATTCTATTTGCTTTAATAAATGCCTTCAATGGTTTATTGAATCTCGATCATAGTACTACACAAGTTCATAATATTGATGCCAAAAGATACAAAGTATTAATGGTAGTACCACTTACTTGTGGCACTATCGCCTGAGTCATGTTGGTATAAAATGCATGAAGAAGCTCCATGCTGATGGATCATTGTACTCACTCGTTTTTGAAACATTTGAGACATGCAAACCATACCTATTGGTATAAACGCATGAAGAAACTCCATGCAGATGGATCGTTTGGACTCAGTTGATTTTGAATCACTTGAGACATGCAAATCACACCACATGGGCAAGATGACTGAAGGCCTTGTTTTCCAGTGAGATGGAACTAGAAAGTAACTTATTGGAAGTAATACATTTCGATGTATGCAGTGTAATGAGTGCTGAGGCACGAAGTGGATATCGTTATGTTCTTACTTCACAGATGATTTGAGTAGATACTAGTGTATTTGCTTGATGAAACACACGTCTGAATTATTGAAAGGTTCAAGTAGTTTTTGAGTGAAGTTAAAGATCGTCGTGACAAGAGGGTAACATGTCTATGATATGATCATAGAGATGAATATCTTAGTTGCGAGTTTGGTCCACAAGTAAAAAAAATGTGAAAATGGTTTCACATCTCATGCCACCTAGAACACCATAGTGTGATGGTGTGTCCGAACGTCATAGCCACACCCTATTTAATATGGTGCATACTATGATGTCTCTTATCAAATTACCACTATCGTTTATGGGTTATGCTTTAGAGACAACTGCATTCACTTTAAATAGGGCACCACGTATTTCCGTTGAGATGATACCGTATGAACTATGGTTTGGAGAAACCTAAGGTGTCGTTTCTTAAAAGGTTTGGGGCTGCGATGCTTATGTGGAAAAGTTTCAACATGATAAGCTCGAACCCAAAGCGGATAATTGCATCTTCATAGGACACCCAAAACAGTTGGGTATACCTCGTATCTCAGATCCGGAAGCAAAGTGTTTGTTTCTAGATATGGGTCCTTTCTCGAGGAAAAGTTTCTCTTGAAAGAATTGAGTGGGAGGGTGGTGGGACTTGATGAGGTTATTGAACCGTCACTTCAACCAGTGTGTAGCAGGGCGCAGGAAGTCGTTCCTATGGCGCCTACACCATTCGAAGTGGAAGCTAATGATAGTGATCATGAATCTTCGAATCAAGTTACTATAAACCTCGTAGGTCGACAAGGTCACGTACTTCTACACAGTGGTACGGTATCCCGGTTTTGGAGGTCATGTTGTTGGACAACAATGAACCTACGAGCTATGGAGAAGCGATGGTGGGCCCGGATTCCGGCAAATGGCTAGAGGCCATGAAATCCGAGAGAGGATCTGTGTATAAAACCAAAGTGTAGACTTTGGAAGAACTACTTGATGGTCATAAGACTATTAAGTGCAGATGGATATTTAAAAGGAAGACAAACGATGATGGTGAAAAGTCACCATTAAGAAAAGCTCGACTTGTCGCAAAGATGTTTCCGACAAGTTCAAAGAGTCGACTATGATGAGACTTTCTCACTCGTAGCGATGCTGAAAGTCTGTTGGAATTATGTTAGCAGTTGCTGTATTATTTATGAAATATTGCACATAGGATGTCAAAACATTGTTTCCACGACGGTTTCCTTGAGGAAAGGTTGTATGTGATACAACCAGAAGGTTTTGTCGATCCTAAGGATGCTAACAAGTATGCAAGCTCCAGCGATCCTTCTAGGAACTGGTGCAAGCATCTCGGAGTTGGAATATATGCTTTGATGAGATGATCAAAGCTTTTGGGTTTATACAAGGTTTATGAGAAACTTGTATTTCCAAAGAAGTGAGTGCGAGCACTATAGAATTTCTGATAAGTATATGTGGTTGACATATTGTTGATCGGAAGTAATGTAGAATTTCTGTAAAGCATAAAGGGCTGTTTGAAAGGAGTTTTTCAAAGGAAAACCTGGATAGAGCTAATTGAACATTGAGCATCAATATTTATAGAGATAGATCAAAATACTTAATAGAACTTTCAATGAAATGCATGCCTTGACAAGTTTTTGAAGGAGTTCAAAATAAATCAGCAAAGAGGGAGTTCTTGGTTGTGTTGTAAGGTGTGAATTTGAGTAAGACTCAAAGCAAAACCACGGCAAAAGAAAGAGAAAGGACGAAGGTCGTCCCCTATGCCTTAGCCATAGGCTCTAAAGTATGCCATGATGTGTGCCTTGCCATTAGTGTGTTGATACGTCTCCATCGTATCTATTTTTCCGAATTCTTTTGCCCTTGTTTTGGACTCTAATTTGCATGATTTGAATGGAACTAACCCGGACTAACGCCGTTTTCAGCAGAATTGCCATGGTGTTGTTTTTGTGCACAAATAAAAGTTCTCGGAATGTCCTGAAAATTTGCGGAGAATTTTTATGGAATTAATGAAAAATATCTGCGCAAAGATCCATCGGAGGGGGTGAGCGAGTGGGCCACAAGACCAGACGGCGCGGCCACCCCCCCAAGCCTCTCCAACCAGGCTTGTGGGGCCCACGTGGCGCCACCGCCTCCAAACTCAGATCTATTTATTCCGTTTCGCCCGGAAAAAAGATCAGAGAGAAGGATTCATCGCGTTTTATGATACGGAGGCGCCGCCACCCCCTGTTCTTCATCTGGAGGGCAGATATGGAGTCCGTTTTGGGCTCCAGAGAGGGGAAATCGTCGCCATCGTCATCATCAACCTTCGTCCATCGCCAATTCCATGGTGCTCTTCATCGTTCGTGAGTAATCTCATCATTGGCTTGCTGGACGGTGTGAGTTGGATGAGATCTATCACGTAATCGAGTTAGTTTTGACGGGGATTGATCCCTAGTATCCACTATGTTCTGAGATTGATGTTGCTACTACTTTGCCATGCTTAATGCTTGTCACTAGGGCCCGAGTGCCATGATTTCAGATCTGAACATATTATGTTGTCACCAATATATGTGTGTTTTAGATCCTATCTTGCAAGTTGTAGTCACCTACTATGTGCTATGACCCGGCAACCCCAGAGTGACCATAGCCGGAACCACTGCCGGAGATGAACATACTATGAGGAGTTCATGTATTCACCAAGTGTTAATGCGTTGGTCCGGTTCTTTATTAAAGGAGAACCTTAATATCCCGTAGTTTCCATTAGGACCCCGCTGCCACGGGAGGGATGGACAATAGATGTCATGCAAGTTCTTTTCCCTAAGCACGTATGACTACATACGGAATACATGCCTACATTAGATTGACGAACAGGAGCTAGTTACTTATCTCTCTGTGTTATAGCTGTTACATGATGAATCACATCCGGCATAATCATCCATCACCGATCCAATGCCTACAAGTCTTTTACTACTGGTCCTTGCTACGTTACTTTGTCGCTACTACTATTGCTACTGCTGTTACTTGCTACTGCTATCACTACTGCTGTTCCTTGCTACTCCTGTCACTACTGTTGTTACTTGCTACTTTGCTGTTACCTGTTGCAAGACTTTTCTAGGCCCCATTGATACAACAAGTTAGGAATAGTCTGCCGTCAATAGACCTTTTTCTGGCACCGTTGCTATCATACCACTTTGCTACTGATACGTTGCTTGCAGATACTAATCTTTCAGGTGTGGTTGAATTGACAACTCAGCTGCTAATACTTGAGAATATTCTTTCGCTTCCCCTTGTGTCGAATCAATAAATTTGGGTTGAATACTCTACCCTCAAAAACTGTTGTGATCCCCTACACTTGTGGGTTATCAATACTATTTTCTGGCGCCGTTGCCGGGGAAGCACATCTATATTCTCTGAGTCACTTGGGATTTACGTCTGTTGGTCACTATGAGGAATCCGATAGATCCAAGAACTAAAGTTTTGCCTTCCACTACGAGGACAGGTAAGGAACTGCCATCTAGCTCTGCACTTGATTCACCTTCAGTTATGAGTAAGTTTGCGACATCACCTCCTGCTAGAAATCTTGATATGTCGCCTGTGCTTGATGATGCTACTTCTACTGCCCATGATGCTTATGATGATGGTATGCTTGATACTATGCCTGATGATGCTATGCTTGATACTATGCCAGATGATGCTATGTTTGATACTATGCCTGATGATGCTATGCTTGATACTACTTTGCCACTAGGTGCATTCCTTGATGCACAAATTGCTAGAGTTGCTGCTAGATGCGATGATACTTCTGAAACTGTTGATACTATTGAAGTAGAACCTGCTATTTTGCCTGCTAGAACTAGCTCTCCTATGCCTGTTATGCCTGATACGCGTTATGTTATGGAGGGAGAGATAGCTGAGGATTTTCTTGCGTGTAAGGATAGCCATGATGTTGAGAAATTACTGCGCAAGTGGAAAGAAAAATCTCTGAATGCTAGGATGAAATACGACCCGAAGTTTCCTACTTCGCCTATCTTTGTGACCGATAAGGATTATGAATTCTCTGTTGACCTTGAGTTAATCACTCTAGTCGAATCTGATCCCTTTCACGGTTATGAGTTTGAAATGGTTGTAGCCCATCTTACCAAACTGCACGATATAGCCACCCTATTCACTAGTGAGGAAAAGATCCACCACTACTATATCCTCAAGCTGTTTCCTTTATCGCTAAAGGATGATGCTAAGACCTGGTTCACTTCTCTTGCTCCTCGTTGTGTGCATAGTCCCCAGGACATGGTCTACTACTTCTCTGAAAAATATTTCCCTGCCCATAAGAAGCAAGCTGCCTTGCAGGAAATATACAACTTTGCTCAAGCTGAAGAAGAGAGTCTCCCACAAGCATGGGGGAGGCTCATCTAGCTACTAAATGCTTTGCCTGATCACCCTCTTGAGAAGAATGAAATACTTGATATCTTCTATAATGGACTTACGGATGCTTCCAAAGACCACCTAGATAGTTGTGTCGGTTGTGTTTTTAGGGAACGGACTGTAGAACAAGCTGAGATTCTACTGAACAACATCTTGTGCAATGAGAATGCTTGGACTATTCCTGAACCACCTTCTAAGCCAACTCCGAAGAAAAGAGGTATTCTATTCCTCAGTCCTGAAGATATGCAAGAAGCCAAGAAATCTATGCGAGAGAAAGGCATTAAATCTGAAGATGTCAAAAATCTACCACCTATCGAAGAGATCCATGGTCTCGATAACCCGATACAGGTAGTAGAAGTAAATTCTCTGCGTAGGTTTGATGAGAGTGATATTCCTCTTGATAAACCTGCTAGCTTATGCCTGGATGAATTTGATAACTTTGTTGCCAAACAACAGAGTTTCAATGATTATATGTTAGGAGACAATTGGAACAGAATGCTCGTATGCTTAGTCATTTAAGTGCTTGTGTGGACAGAAACGTCAATGATCTTAAGCTCTTGAGTAAACATGCCTCTATGGTTACTACTCAAGTAGAACATGTACTTAAATCTCATAATGACTTGCTCAATGAGTTGAATGACAATTCTGTCAGAGTCGTCACTAGAGGCGGTAGAATGACCCAGGAACCTTTGTATCCTGAGGGTCATCCGAAGAGAATTGAACAAGATTCTCAAGGAGTTAGCACCGATGCACCTAGTCATCCTAGAAAGAAGAAGAAATATGATAGGAACCTGCACGCTAGCAACCCTGTTGCTGCTACACCTGAGAGTCAAAACGATGTCTCTGTCTCTGATGCTGAAACACAATTTGGTGATGAACATGACCCTAATGATAATATCAACAGTGATGTTCATGAAGATGCTCAACCTAGCAATGACAAGGATGTGGAGATTGAACCTAGTGTTGATCTTGATAACCCACAACCTAAGAATCAGAGATACGATAAGAATGACTTCGCTGCTAGGAAGCACGGTAAAGAAAAGGAACCATGGGTTCAGAAACCCATGCCCTTTCCTCCCAAATCATCCAAGAAAAAGGATGATGAGGATTTTGAGCGATTTGTTGAAATGATCACACCTGTCTTTCTGCAAATGCGTTTGAGAGATATGCTCAAGATGCCTCTGTATGCTAAGCACATGAATGATATTGTGACTAATAAAAGGAGGATACCTGAGGTTGAGATTTCCACCATGCTCGCTAATTATACCTTCAAGGGTGAAACTCCCAAGAAACTAGGTGATCCCGGTGTGCCCACTATACCTTGCTCCATTAAAGGGAACTACGTTAGAACTGCTTTATGCGACCTTGGAGCCGGTGTTAGTGTTATGCCTCTCTCTCTTTATCATAGACTTGAACTGGATAAATTGACTCCCATTGAAATCTCTCTGCATATGGCCGACAAATCAACTGCTTTCCCTATCGGCATTTGCGAGGATGTGCCTGTTGTGGTTGCTAACGTCACTATCTTAACAGACTTTGTTATCTTGGATATTCCCGAGGATGATGCCATGGCTGTCATCCTCGGAAGACCCTTTTTAAACACTGAAGGGGGTGTTATAGATTGCAACAAAGGCAATGTCACTTTCCATGTCAACGGTAATGAGCATACGGTGCACTTTCCGAAGAAACAATATCGAGTACATTGCATCAATGCTATCGAAAAGACTTCATCGATTCTTATTGGGAGATTTGAATGCCCTATTCCTCTGTTCAAGATGAAGTAACCCCGGGGAAGCCCATAGGTATTGGGGGTGCCGCACCATCCCTTAGTGGGCTGGTGGGACAGCCCAAAAGAGGCCTATGTGCATTGGGAAGAAAATCAAAGAGGAAAAAAAAGAGGAGGTGGGAAAGGGAAGAAGGACTCCACCTTCCAAACCAAATAGGACTCGGTTTGGGAGGGGAATCCTTCCCCCCTTGGCTCGGCCGACCCCTTGGGGGTTCTTGGACCCCAAGGCAAGGCTCCCCCCTCCCTCTCCTATATATAGTGGGGTTTTAGGGCTGATTTGACACAACTTTGCCACGGCAGCCCGACCACATATCTCCACGATTTTACCTCTAGATCACGTTTCTGCGGAGCTCGGGCGGAGCCCTGCTGAGACGAGATCATCACCAACCTCCGGAGCGCCGTCACGCTGCCGGAGAACTCTTCTACCTCTCCGTATCTCTTGCTGGATCAAGAAGGCCGAGATCATCATCGAGCTGTACGTGTGCTAAACGCGGAGGTGCCGTCCGTTCGGCACTAGATCGTGGGACTGATCGCGGGATAGTTCGCGGGGCGGATCGAGGGACGTGAGGACGTTCCACTACATCAACCGCGTTCACTAACGCTTCTGCTGTACGGTCTACAAGGGTACGTAGATCACACATCCCCTCTCGTAGATGGACATCACCATGATAGGTCTTCGTGCGCGTAGGAAAATTTTTGTTTCCCATGCGACGTTCCCCAACAGTGAGCCAGTGGGCCACAAGCCCAGACGGCGCGGCCAACCCCCAGGCCACACCAACCAGGCTTCTGGGGCCCACGTGGCGTAACCCCGGAGTGACAATAGCCGGAACCACTCCCGGAGATGATAATAGTATGAGGAGTTCATGTATTCACCAAGTGTTAATGCTTTTGTCCGGTTCTTTATTAAAAGGAGAACCTTAATATCCCGTAGTTTCCATTAGGACCCCGCTGCCACGTGAGGGATGGACAATATATGTCATGCAAGTTCTTTTCCCTAAGCACGTATGACTACATACGAAATACATGCCTACATTAGATTGACGAACGGGAGCTAGTTACTTATCTCTCTGTGTTATAGCTGTTACATGATGAATCACATCCGGCATAATCATCCATCACCGATCTAATGCCTACGAGTCTTTTACTACTGGTCCTTGCTACGTTACTTTGTCGCTACTACTGTTGCTACTGCTGTTACTTGATGCTGCTATCACTACTGTTGTTCCTTGCTACTGATGTCACTACTGCTGTTACTTGCTACTTTGTTGTTACCTGTTGCAAGAATTTTCTAGGCGCCATTGATACAACAAGTTCGGAATGGTCTGCCGTCAACAAACCTTTTTCTGGAACCGTTGCTATCATACCACTTTGCTACTCATACTTTGCTTGCAGATACTAATCTTTCAGGTGTGGTTGAATTGACAACTCAACTGCTAATACTTGAGAATATTCTTTCGCTTCCCCTTGTGTCGGATCAGTAAATTTGGGTTGAATACTCTACCCTCGAAAACTGTTGCGATCCCCTACACTTGTGGGTTATCATATGTCAAGGGGTACAAAGAGTGATGCAGGATTGAATCACTGAAAAACGGTCCAAGTTATCCTTAGTAACTAGTGGACTAAGGAATTTTTCTCGATTATGGAGGTGATTAAAGAGTTCGTCGTAAAGGGTTACGTCGATGCAAGCTTTGCGACTAATCCGAATAACTATGAGTAGTAAACCGGGTTCGTATAGTGAAGCAGTCATTTGGACTAGTTCCAAATGGTGCATGGTAGCAGCATCTATAGGATGACATAAATATTTGTAAAACACACACGGATCTGAAAGGTTCAGACCCATTGACTAAAACCTCTCTCACAAGCAAGATATGATCAAACCCCATAACTGTATGGGTGTTAGGTTCATTACAATCTCATAGTGATGTGAACTAGATTATTGACTCTAGTGCAAGTGGGATACTCTTGGAAATATGCCCTCGAGGCAATAATAAATTGGTTATTATTATATTTCCTTGTTCATAATAATCATTTATTATCCATGCTAGAATTGTATTGATTGGAAACTCAAATACATGTGTGGATACATAGACAACACACTGTCCCTAGTGAGCCTCTAGTTGACTCGCTCGTTGCTGAAAGATGGTCAAGGTTTCCTGGCCCTAGGCAAGTGTTGTGACTTGACAATGGGATCACATCATTGGGAAAATGATGTGATGGACAAGACCCAAACTATAAATGTAGCATATGATCGTGTCAGTTTATTGCTACTGTTTTCTGCATGTCAATGTATCTGTTCCTATGACCATGAGATCATGCAACTCCCAGACACCGGAGGAATAACTTGTGTGTATCAAATGTCGCAATGTAACTGGATGACTATAAAGGTGCTCTACAGGTATCTCCGAAGGTGTATGTTGGGTTGGCATGGATCAAGACTGGGATTTGTCACTCTGTGTGATGGAGAGGTATCTCGAGGCCCACTCGGTAATACAACATCACAACAAGCCTTCCAAGCAATGTGACTAAGGAGTTAGTTACGACATCTTGTATTACGGAACGAGTAAAGAGACTTGCCGATAACGAGATTGAACTAGGTATAGAAACACCGACGATCGAATCTCGGGCAAGTAACATACCGAAGGACAAATGGAATAGTATACGGGATTATATGAATCCTTGACATAGAGGTTCAACCAATAGAGATCTTCGTAGAATATGTAGGAGCCAATATGGACATCCAGGTCCCGCTGTTGGTTATTGACCGGAGAGTGTCTCAGGTCATGTCTGCATAGTTCTCGAACCCGCAGGGTCTGCACACATAAGGTTCGGTGACGTTTCGGTATAGTTGAGTTATATGTGTTGGTGACCGAAGGTTGTTCGGAGTCCCAGATGAGATCCCGGACGTCATGAGGGTTTCCGGAATGGTCCGAAAATGAAGATTAATATATAGGAAGTCCTATTTTGGTCACTGAACAAGTTTTGGGCTCATCGGTAGTGTATCAGGAGTGCCGGGAGGGGTGCTGGGGACCACCGGGAGGGGTGTCACGCCCCAAGGGCCTCATGGGTGGTGGGAAGAAATAAACCAGCCCCTAGTGGGATGGAATAAGTTCCCACTAAGGCCCATAAGGTTTGAGAATGAAAAGACCAATGTGGAAAGAGTTTCCAAGTGGGAAGGAGGAATCCTACTCCAAATAGGATTGGAGTGGGACTCCTCCTCTATCCCTTGCGCAAGGGAAGCCAAGGCTGCCCTAGGGTGCAGCCCTCTCCCTCCTCTCCTCCTATATATACTAAGTCTTTTGAGGGTTTTATATACAACAGAAAATAACCACGTGCTGCCCTCTCTCTGTAGATCTGTTTCTCCTCTAGTTTCAGCGGTGCTTAGGCGAAGCCCTGCTGGAATAGCACCACCACCACCACCACCACGCCGCCGTGCTGGAGAACTCATCTACCTCTCCGCCCCCTTTTGCTGGATCAAGAAGGCAGAGATCGTCATCGAGCTGTACGTGTGTGGAACGTGGAGGTGCCGTCCGTTCGGCACTTAATCGGGACGGATCGTGAGACGGTTCGTGGGATAGATCGTGGGACGGTTCGTGGGACGGATCGTGAAGCGTACCACTACATCAACCGCGTTTATTAACGCTTCCGCTTAGCGATCTAGAAGGGTATGTGGATCTTATCTCCCTCTCATAGATGATCATGACCATGATAGGTCTTCATGTGCGTAGGAAATTTTTGTTTCCCATGCAACGTTCCCCAACATTACACCAGCTGAAGCTTTATAAATATAAGATGATTACAAGTCCTAGGCTATTGCAGACAAGACAACTCGACACTTGGGGGCTACATGGTCAAAGATATTATTGCAAATCACCAAGTCATCATGAACTGATAAACTTGGAGCTTGGGGGCTACACGTAATATGGATATATCAAAAAAATGAAGAGCACTTTCAAGATGCCAATTGTGAGCGAGACTGGTCTCATTTCATCATGGAGCTGAAGCCTTGAGTGACCGACTCAACATATTTTTATCTAGTTGAAGCATTGAAAGACCGGCTCAGCATCACTGGGATTTCTTTATTCCCAATAATTTTATCAAGCAATTGGATTTCAGTTGTTTGACCGGGCATTACCAACAATCATGACCCGACATTATCAAACATAACCCGACAACTTCGACGATGGCAACTTGACAAGTTCTAAACATCGTCAAGCCGGAACTATTCAACACTGGTTCAGCACCAAAAGGATATTTTAAGTCTAATATTTTTGTCACGCCGTAGCATTGGAGGCCGACTCAATGTCATATGTATTTAATTACAAAGGTCACGTACCTCCAGGATGATTGTGAAGACGGCTCGAAGAAACCAGGATTTTCGAGGAGCCACTTCATTGAAATAAGACGACCGAGGAGCAAGCCGGTCTCTTAACATATTTATTGTTCTTATTTGAGGAGCTTACCATGAATAAATTCAACCTAACATGGGGGCTATTATCGGGGATATACCCTGCGGTATAACCTGACTTGAAGTATGACCCAACTCGGACTTGGCGATTCACTAGAACCCGGCCGAGTTTGGCGACTTATTAGTGACCCGACACGCGGCTCATATATGACCCAACAAGTGAGTTAGACAAACTACAAGACCCAACGGCCCAGAAGGCGGCTCATGGGAGGGCGCACTCACAGAGAAGGCCCAAGGAAAGGAAGGATCCCCTCAGAAAGGAAACAAGACCCAGATTAGGATTCAAGAGAGACTAGTCCTAGTCCTACTCCTAGCAGGACTCTACAAGTAAACCTACCCTTTCCACTTATATAAGGAGGGGTAAGGACCCCAAGAGAGACAAGTTCAAGTCATTAGAGATAGACAAATTAGACAACCTCACGATTATAGGTAGCGATTCCGCACCCTTGTAATCGAGATCATCATCTTCTTCAATGAAGCACAAGAAGGATCTAGGCTTTTACCTCCATCGGAGGGGCCGAACCTGGGTAGACTCGCGTCTATCGATTCCAACCAACCCCTCTCAAGCCACCACATAGTTGCAATGGCCTCACGCCTAAGTTCTCTCACGAGGACATATGCCGTGACAAAACCACGACACCGTATGTATCAATTATGCCCATTTTCACCATGGGAATCCGCAAGTTGAGTACCAAAATATATATCAAGTAAATCAATTGAACACCCTATTGTCACCACGTGTATCCACATACATGACATACATCAAGTGATCTCAAATACAGTATTCAATCTGACATAACAGAATATCAAGGGAAAGATTCAATTCATCACATCAACATAGGAAGGGACAAACACGATTCGATCCAACTATATTAGCAAAGACCATTATACATTAAGATTGTGACATCTCAAGAACGCGTGAGAGATATCAAACACATAGCTACTGGTACATACCCTCAACCTGAGAGTGAACTACTCCATCCTCATCATGGTCACCACCGGGATGATGAAGATGGCCTTCGGTGATCATTGCCCCCTTCGACAGGGTTTGAGAATAGGGATCCAGATGAGTTTTCTTTGGTACAGAAGTTTGCGGCGACGGAGCGGGAGTTCTAGGTTAACTACTGGGGGTTTCCCAATATATAGGATTTTCAGTGTCGGAATCGCGTCAAACAGAGCCACCAGGTGGTCCCAAGCTATGAGGGCGCGCCCACGGGGGTGCCCACGCCCTGATGGCTTGGGGGCACCTAGTGACCCCCTCCAATGGTTCTTCACTCTAATATTTCTTATTTATTCCACACAAAATTGGCAAAAAGTTTTGGGCGGTTCCGAGAACTTATATTTTTTGCACATAAACAACACCATGGTAATTCTCATGAAAACAACTTGAGTCCGGGTTAGTTCTATTTAAATCATGTAAAGTGCATCAAAATCATATAAAAGTATTGTAAACATAGGTAAATATACATGAATACTTTATAAGTTATCGATTCGTTGGATACGTATCACTCTCATAAATGAAATATCTCCATTTGTTTTGAAAGTCAAAGAGAGCACGCGCATGCAACATAACACACACAATACGATATTTGTCAAATGTAAAGTTAGAATCATATTAATGCCATGTCTTTAATAAATTCATGGCACTGCATTTCCTGAAAGTCTAAATTTTTATTAGACAACATAGGATAGTTTGGTTGAGGTGAGACCCTTAGACTTGCGGCCCCATAGGAGGCATAGATTCCTCCATACAGGTCACCATTGCCCGCATTAAGATGCATCCTACACGCAAAAATTGCCCTAAGATTAAATCACTTCTCACCCATTAAAGCGATATGAATAATGCTCAAGTGAGGAGCGCACAACACATTGTAATTTTGCTTGCCTACAATACATTTCCCATTAAACAATGCAACATAGAAAACAGAGGGGAATTGTATATTTTTATTCTAGCCTTTGTAACACCTCTATCCTAACCACTTCGAAGGTTCTCAAAGAACAAATTATAATTAGATTTTTGTGCTTTGCTAAGTGAGCCCCAACATGGAAGTTTGCATGCATAACAAAATTATTCTAGAGTCATACTAAATTTTTTATCATAGAGATGAAATAAAACTCTAGAAGAATGAGAGTGATATTAAACCTTTGTGTGAATGAATGGGTAGGATTATGATGTTGGACGCACTTATCTACATGGAAGGGGACGAGTCGGTATTATAATTTATAGATCAAATTCCTCCTTAATACCATCACCATGCATGAAATCATAGCATGGACAACGAGATGATTTAGGGTCGACCATACCCACTAAACTTGCTCTTGGTTCAACATAAGCTTGTTGCTCCGAGCTTCCACTAGACAATTTTCCCGAGGAGTTCCTTCTTGAGGACCTCCTCTAATCATGTTCATTTCCTTAATGAAAAATTTCTGAAATTTCCGGACCATAAAATTATGTGAACAAAACTTTGTAAGATTGATAGCAACTACTCATAAAGATGCCTAGAGGCGATATCGAGCATTCATACTACTTAGAACTCAAAGAATCCAACATGCAAGCTCATTTCCAATAGCACCAAGAGCAACTAAATATGAAAAATATAATCCAATAAAGCAGAAAAACTAATTGGAGTAATGGAAGAGTCACATACCAAGGAGCAATACTTAAAAAAATCAGAAACAGATCAAAAATCACAGGTTTTGGTGCAAGAACACGAGAGAGAGAAAGCAACGAGGATTTTTTTTCTAGACGTAGGAGAAGGAGTGGGCTAAAGATATAAGTGAGGAGGTCCCTGTGGGCCCCCAAGCCATCAGGGCATGCCGAGGGGGGTGGGCGTGCCGTATGGTCCTCGCACCGATAAGTGCACCCCCCGGGTGTTTTCAACTCCAATTTTTTTAAATAGTGAAAACAATTAATGTAATTTTTTGTGATATTCTACGCACTTTTATTTTTGGGCCATTTTTCATTGCATGGATAATTCAGAAAGCAGGATAATCATGACATTTTATTTCATCTATCGATTATCTACAAAAAATATGGAAGAAAATTAGAGAGTTTGCTAGAAAATTCCACGTTAACCATAAAATAATTACCCTTCATCTTGTGGTCAAGTGTATTGTAACTGTTAGATCTTCGTAACAATATTTTTCACAAAAATGGACGTGACAATACAAACTGAACGTGCACAAACCAGCCTTCCCCCACCCTCCACTCAAAGATATCCATCTAAAAAACTGTACGTGACCCTTAAAAACTGTACCTCACAATCTATGTCATAAAAAGCCCAGTCAGCTAAACCAATCCATGCGAGCCTACGCTCCCGTGCGCGCCAGTTTTACAGGGTGAGGCAGAGGCTGACGAGAGGGGCCCCCATGTCGGGGTTGTCGTCAACCTCTAGCAAGCGTGGCAGTGAGCTCACCAACACTGCTGCAGGGCACGGTGGGGTAAGCTGATGCTGTGAATGGAGTCAAGGATGAGCCACCATTCTGGTGGAAGTGGAGGGAGTCGTCGGAGGAGCCTCGATCGCCGACGATGAGAGGGCCACGAGGGTGCTGCATCAGGCGAGGTTGAACCTAACGATTCCTGGTTGCAAATGAACAGGGGAAGATGGGAGATGATCAGGGAGGTGCAGGAGGCTCATAGGATAAGAAAAGAGGGCTAGAGAGCAACTATACCCGAAGATCGATGGTGTCGAGATGCGGCGGAGCTCCGGTAGATTCCGAGCATAGAGATCTCGAGGGAAGGTTCGAGTGGTTCTAACACATGATTAGGAGGGAGAGAGGAGTTCCGGAGGGGAGAGAGGATCTCGGGTGGCCTTTTATAGGCTCAGTTCGAAGCACCAAGGACGTGGTCCGTCGGAGCTAGATGAGGGGCAAGGTAGGCCATGGGAGGCTCGGGTCTGAGCCAGGGTACTTCGTGAGCATGGCTTACTTCGAGCAAGAGAGAGAGAGAGAGGGGAGCGGGAAAGGAGCCAGGGGCGTTGCGCTTGTGAGCTTGCTCACTGGCTGAGCCGGGTGGCGCTTTGGCATGCGCGTGGCAGGGAGAGAGAGGTAGAGAGAGGAGGGGGACATGGACGTGGCATGTTCGAGATGTCGAGGGGCATCGACTAGCATGCGGGGAAGCTTGAGGTGGCTAGACGTGCGAGGTCAACTCTTTGGAGCGCGGCCGCACACTCTAGAGCGGATTTTGGCCGGCATGGGCATGCCACTGACATGCTCTAGCGCGACCACTCATGCCCACTTGCTATGGGAGGGATTAAACAATAGGAAAGGGGCTTTGGGAGCTCTGGAAACGGTCATGAGTGAGAGAGAGAAGAGTGGGAGGGGGAAAATTGGTGATCGAGGGGTTGCAAGTGAGGTTTCTCCCACTCAACCATTGAGCTAGACACTGGGTTTTGTTCTGGTGGTGCTGTGGGTCTGTGTGATGTTGTGCTAAAAATTTGGGGGCAAGGGGAATAACGTTGGAGGTCAAAACACTAGTTTTAGGATTCTTCTTAAAGGTGTTTGATGAAGTGTTGGGCAAGATCACTTAGCCCACTCACTGAAATATTTAACAGGATCAAATAGCGGGAATAAGTGAGCTTGATCACCAAGTTTCGGCTCATTTGGACAAAGTTGGCAATGCAAACATAGAAAACCCTAGAAATCAACAGAATCAGGTTTCTGTAGACCTAGCTGGGCAAATCTACACCCACAAATGGACAACTTGGTGTAGCATCCTTATTTGGGGTCTAGATCATTCCTGCAAAGTTTGAGAGCAATTGGATAAACTTGGCAATTTAGAGTTGCTCAAATTTGGTTCTAGACATATAGGGTTTTGGAATATTTTGGAGGACCAAATCAACTTGTATTGAGATGAAACTTGGCAAGATCTTCACATATATCATGTGTGACTTGATGGAAGTTTTCTGGAGTTTATGGAGAATATTTTCTATGGAAATATTTCAAAATCTTGAAATTGGCAGAAAAGGTTTTGAGGGGTTTTGTCCAATATTTCGAACATGACCATCTGTTGAAACTCTTATATATGGAAAATATATGTGCACTTAGTTTACCTAAATTTTCTCAAATATTTTTTAAGCAATAAAATAATTTTCCTCTATGAAAGACCATTTCTGGCCTTAGAAAGATGTATTTAATTAAAATAGAAAAGTAACTTTTAAAATAATTATGTTATGGTTTTGGGAAGTCATTTTGATAATATCATCCAAATAAAACATTTGGGGCAAAAATTCCTCCTAACTTGAGGACTTGTAGTACAAATCTTAACTGAGGTTTTTTTGAAGGCTTAAAATAAATAAGTGACTTTTGGTCAAAATAATATTTTGTAAAAATAGTTTTAGGTCCTATACACATGGTTTGATCATTGGGCAAGGATTTGGAGCAATAAGATGAGCTTTAGGAGAATAAGAATGTTTGTGAATAAAAACCCAATTTAGCACACAAGCATATAACAACCAATTCAATCATCACATGCACATAAGAAGTTTTAAATGGTTCCAAATTTTATAAAAATCACATTGTGGCCAAGTTGTACAAACATAGGGTGTGACAGGAGCAAGGTATTGCGGTTATACCCGAAGCAACTCCTTAGGCACTCCACCATTAAAAGAATAATTAGCAAGCATGGTGGCAATTTCATTTTCAGGTATCTTTCTTTTATTGGTGATGATATATGTCATATACTTAACATAAGGAGCCATTTTCAAAATATTAGACAAATGAGTGCACAAAAATACAGGCCTAATCATTTTAGCAAAGTTCTCAAAATCCTCATTGTCCTTAATCTTAGAAGGCATACGAGGGGATGGAATTGATTTCTGAACCCATGGCTCTCTTTCTCTCCCATGTTTTCTAGCACCAATTTTTTTTATCATAGTGTTTATTTTTAGGATGTGGGATATCAAGACCATCAAAACTTTCTATTTGTACATCATTATCACGCTCTTTATCATTGTCTAGTTGAACATCTACATGTACATGATTGTTAACATTATTATTATCATTATCACTACGTAAATGTTCACTGCGAGACTGTGTCTCAGCATCAGAAATAGAAACATCACTTTGATTCAGAGTAGGGGTTTCTATAATAGGTTCACTAGAAACATGAATAGTCCTATCATTTTTCTTTTTCTTTTTCTTTTTAGAACGACTAGGTGCATCATCATTAATTCTATGAGAATCTTGTTCAATTCTTTTAGGGTGACCTTCAGGGTAAAGAGGGTGCTAATTCATTCTATCTCCGGTAGTCATTGCTCTAACAACATGATCATTTAGTTCAGCAAGCAAATTATTTTGCGACTTAGCAACTTGGTCTATTTGAGTATGAACCATGGAAGCAGGTTTACCTAAACCTTACATCATTAGAAATTCTGAACATTAAGTCACTCAATAAATCAATCATGATAGCATTTCGTTGTAATTCATCTTTAACATAATTTTTAAAATGTTCTCGCTTAACACTATAAATATCAAAATCATCCTATCATTATCAAGGAGTTGTAGTGTAAGGTATATCACCTTCCTCAAATTATCTTGTACTATTCGTGTAGGGATATCAAGTCCATTTACTTCTTAAATAAGTGGTAAATTCTCGACATCTTAAGATCTAGTATATTTTTCTTTCATTGTTCTCTTATCTTCTTATATATCTTCTGGACTGAGGAATAGAATACCTCTCTTGTTTTGAATAGGTTCCAATGGTGGTTCAGGAAGTTTCCAATCATCAACATTTGTCAATATATTATTTAATAGGTCCTCAGCTTGTCAAATAGTTCGTTCCATGAAAACACAACCAACACAACTATCTAGGTAGTCCCTAGAAGCATCGGTCAGTCCATTATAAAAGGTATGAAGTATTTCATTTTAAGAGGATGATCACGCAAAGCTCTAAGTAGCTGGATAAGCCTCCCCAAAGCTTGAGAGAGATTCTTTTCTTCAATTTTCACAAAGTTAAATATCTCCTTTAAAGCAGCTTGTTTTTTATGAGCAGGAAAATATTTTTCAATGAAGTAATATATCAAATCCTAGGGGATACACACACAACCAGGAGCAAGAATGAGTAACCATTTCTTAGTATCATCTTTTAGCGAGAAAGGAAAAAAGCTTAAGTATATAGTAATAACACATCTTTTCATCATGAGCAAACAAGGTGGCAATACCATGCAATTTAGTAAGGTGTGCCACAATAGTTTCAGTTTCATAACCATGGAAAGGATCAGATTCCACTATAGTGATTAACTCAGCATCAACAAAGAGTTCATAATCCTTATCATTAACACATATAGGAGAAGTACCAAATTTAGGATGATGTTTCATTTTCTCCTTCATAGTTTTTCCTTCAATTTACATAGAGATTTTCTCAAATCATCTCTATCATTACAAACAAGAAAGCCTCTAGCTATCTCCCCATCCATAACATAACCCTCAGGTACATCAGGCATATAATATTTGTTTCGTGAGCTAGGCATAATAGGCGAATCATAATCTTCATAAGTTTTAGCATTTTCAATTCACCAAGTTACACAGTTTCAGTTTTATCAAGTACAACAGTAGCATCATCATAAGTTTCATGAAATTCACACGTTGCTTCATCAAGTACTTGTGACATATTAGAATGAGTAGCAAGTGGTGGTTCCAAAAGCTGTTTCAAAACAGTAGGTGAATCAAAGAAGTGCTAGACAGCAGTGCCTTACACCCCTCTTCTTAGAGGGTATGATCTTGGTTCTTGTATCTTTCAGATTCTTCGTAGTGACAATTTGAGTGTGTGATATTTGCTAGGACGGAAATGAATCAACATTCCAGCAAAACATACGCCACTCGGAATCATTCCCTGCAAACAATGTTCAAATATCCGACAAAACATAGAACACATGTCCAAATATACATGTCCAAATTTAAGAACCTAATTCAAAGAATAAGTGCATAACAAAATCCAGTTAACTACTAATAAAAACTACGTAAATATAGTTAACTACTAATGATGTTTTGTTGCACAAAATATACTTAGTAGTTCTCGATGATGTTCTGTTGCAGAATAGATAATGTGGATGAGCTTGAAAATTCTGGAAGAAAATTTGCAATTATTTACTTAGTATAATGGTGACTTTGCAATTATTGTACCTTGAAATGATATACTCCCTTTGTGTAGTGTAAAAACGATGTTATTATTATGGTATGGAGGGAGTACCTGTGAAGCACTTGCCAATAAATGTGAGTCCCACGTTATGACATGATTAGTCATCTGAAGATAAATGACATGATTAAGGTAAGGCATACTTGTTCTATAGTTCTAAAAGAAAAGAACTATTTCTTCAGGATTGATGAGAATAACAAAACCGTTAAAAAGTCATTCTAGCTTCTTATCTGAAGAAAGAATAAAAGTAGAGCTACCTTTATTTTTTGATGGGGGTTTAGGGAGACATGCAACATTATAACAAGCTCATGCCCAAATTGTTGTGGCCACGAAAACTAAGAAACCATGGCCTTGTGATCTTAAATGGACGGGTGGTCCTTTATTTTGGCATGTGCATATGTCTTCTATAGAGAGGGAAAAGATATTACCACTTTCTCCCTCTCCACATCCTGCTATCTTCAGCATGCATGGTGTTAAAAGGATCTAGACAGTGAGGATAGGAGACAGAGAGGAGGGGCGGGTGCCTTACATGGGGTCAGGGGAGACGCCAGCAGTGAGGTGGAGGTCGGGGGAGACGGGCACGGCTAGAGGGCATCGAACGAAGGCGACAGGAGACGACAAAGACAAGAGGTCATGCAGAGGGCGAGATGGTGACACGAGGGGGAGCGGAGGAGGGCGCATTGTAACGACTAAGATGCGACCCTTTCCTATTTTTGGGGTGATGCCCCGAAAAGGGAAAGAGGCGCATCTAAGCGTTTCGCAAGCGAGATAATCATAGCGAATACATAAACAAAGATTGACAAATAGGGCATACATTTGCCATCTCACATAGGGTATTATCAGACTTACATCCACACAATTATTCACACAAGATAGTCCCGCTACGGGCTACATGAAACAAGGAAAAAAAGACCATGATATCCCGCAAGCTCGGCCACGATCATGAGCACGGCCTCAGTCTTCCGGATAGTTCACGGACAGACGGTCGTTCTCCTCATCGTACTGCCACGCCAGCTGCGTGCCATCTGTCTCTCCTGCGCCGGGCGTACCTGTACCTGTTGGGGTGTTGTAGTAATCTGTGAGCCACGGGGACTCAGCAATCGGATGACCTTGGTACCGAAACTAGTCAAGTTACTAGGTGAGGAAGGTTTAGTGTATAGGTTGCAGCATCCTAAGCATATATGGTGGCTAACTTACGAAGATCAGAGTTATTGATATGGTGGTCTACACGAGCGGTCGAATACTAGGTGATCACTAAGTGATCCTGAACACCTACTTACGTCAAACATAACCCCACCATGTTCCCGATCGAAGAGAGGTCTTCGAAGGAGACAGTCACGGTTACGCACACAGTTGGCAGTTTTATTAGAGTTAGTTCAAGTTATCTAGAACCGTATGTTAACAAATTATCCATGTTTGCCACATCACCGCGGGCACGACTTTCCGAAAGATTAAACCCTGCATGGGTGCTCCAACTAGTCCATCACAAACAGTCACGGGCCGCAAAGTAATCCTCTATCACGAATCTCGTGATCTCATCGGATTACTTAGAGGAAAACCTCAACTTTGAGGAGACCCAAAGTTTCACCGGGATTCCTATACGGAATATATATCACTAAGGTAAGACAGATCTAGCAGGACCTCCCGTCGTGTCGACGACCCCGATAAGAGTCGTGTATCTTAGTCTCAGGACACGACGGATGAGCGACGCGTACACTGGCCTGATAGAAATCACTCAAGTTGCCCTGAGTTGGCCCCGCATAGTGCTCTAGTTTGGACCAACACTCATGAGGAGCATTGGCTCGGGTTATTGATTAAATCCTCGGGGTAGCTATTACCTATGCAAATTATTATTAGGTGATTAACAAATTAAAACCAATGTTGGGTCCTGCCGGACAAGCCTTAACACTACACGATTTATCAAGGGGGTCCCCATAACAACCCCGAACGTGTTAGGAGCGATTAGTTATGGAATCAAACACCGGTAGCCGAAACTAAGGCGGCAACAACGGAACAAATCACCCGGCAAAAGGCTAGGCCTTCCATCATTACCAAGTATATAGGTGTAATAATTAAATAGCAGTTTAAACATAATGATATCAAAATACTCATGTTATCACATGAGACAGCTGACACCAGCAACTAGCAAAGCTAATCATTAGAAGCTGAGCAAGCCTACTTAGCCAAACAACAATAGCTAGGAGGGGAAGGTGTTTTGGTTTCATGGCAATATCAGGGGGCAATTATATCAAGTGGTAGGCAGCGAGCATTTATCGAAGGAAACGTGATTCTAAGCATAACAAAGCTAGATACGGTATCAAGGTCACGGTCATCTTGTCTGTGATGTCTTCAGCTTGGAACTACTCTTGATCGTACTGCACGTACTCTCCAGAATCCACATACTCGTTCTCTGATCCCGATGCTACAGAAGATAAAATAACAACCAATGAACACGAACACAACATGATGCAACAACCAACATGATGCATGAGATGAGAATGAAGCATGCATCACTATTCTAGTCACTTTCATAAGCATGAGAAGAGAAGATAAACCTCTGGACAGAACTTCACACTAAGCTATCTTGACATGCATGAGTACGGCATAAACAGGCACATCACGAGAAAACGATGCAAAAACATACAAAGAACATTGAGAACGGAGCTACGGATCAACCGGAAACTACGAAACAAGATATGGAGTCCTACGGGTCAATTCATCCACAAGCACACTCCAATGGCACTCTTCTGGTGTTCCCAGGTTGCCACATGATCAAACAAACAAATATAGGTGGGTTGGTGCAAAGAAACTCACCACACCAACAACAATAATCACACGAGCTTCAAAACAACTAAAACATGCAATCTGATCTAAACAACATCATAGCAGTTTGTCTACAACATTCAAAGTATCTACAACCACCCAAATGAGCCAAACAAGATATGTGGCAAAAGCCATTCAAAAGCTCTACAATCCTGGGCAAGAAGATACTACAAAGGCGCCACACATAAGAATATCTAAGGTCACAAACTTGGTCAAAAATAACAGATTTCTGGGACTTTGTGAAAATCTTAGATTATCACCAGCTGCATATGCTCTGAAGCATTTTGACAGCCTCCAAAATGATATCTACAGGAAGTGAAAGTGCATGAAATTTAACAGAGAGATAGACAAACCCAAAAGCTCACAAACCTTATTTTGTTGCATGGGCTGATTCCCAACACATGAGCTTGTGCAACGAAAACAACAAGGGAAGAAAATAACAGTAGTTTCTCAGACTTAGTGAAAATCACAGATTTTCAGTAAGCTGACTATTTCAGCCAAGTGTCAACTTTGACAAGGCACAATAAGTTCATACAAACTCCTATGTATAAAACAAAGACTCCATGTTGTAGAGGGATTCACCCACTACTGCCACATCAAGGATTCATCCTCATAGGGCCAAGACACCACATGACACCAAGCTCTAAACATAGCATCAAGACAGAAAAATGTAAGTTTATGAAGTTGCTCCAAAGTGAAATCTGATTCCACTAGTGGCTTCCTGGGATGATTCTACCCCAAATCCATATGCCACACATGGGTACTTTCATGGAACAATTAGGCACAAACCCAATTCGAAAATTAGGCCTAGAATCCAACAAGCTCCAAAAGATGAATAGAACACATGAAATTGACTAATATGCCTCCTCTACACATACACATGCATACACAACAGCAATATAGCAATAACCAAGTAGAGGGGCAAGCATGAGGGGTTAGCCCCATGCTCAAGTGCATATGTGCACCTATGCCCACACACACACATACATGAGCATCTACACCTATCTATATGTGCTCACACACTCATAAGCACATACACTCACACACACATACATGACTAGGTGCAAATGAGGGGCTGGCCCTCTTGCACAAGTGCATCCACATGCACACACACCATGACAAGCACATGCACACACACAAGTGCACATACACACGCCTATACACACACAAACATTACTACATATACACTCGCTTACACTAGTGCACACACACACAAGTGTGTACAGACCTACACAGACAAGCATATGCACTCCAATGCATACACATACACATCAGCAAAACCTAGGCAGTAACTAAATAAAATCTAGGGCTCGAGCTAAAGGAAAAACCCCAAAACTTGTTGCCCAAGCAAGGGATAGGCAAAACAAAATAACAAAACAGCAAAGGAAAATAGAGGGGGTGCATGGGATCAAACCCAGGCCCCTTTGGTATGCAGCTACACTGCACAACCACTGGTCTAGCACTACTACTTCGACAGAGAAGGGATCACAAGCAGGCTAAGCTGCTCCTGTCAAGCTACTGCCCACAAAACACAAAACAATAAAAAGGGGGCGCCTCTGGGACTCGAACCCACAACCACCTGCGCCAAAACACTTCACCCTACCACCACGCTACCGATCGGATCTTAACAAAGAGGGGGGCGTTGCTATTTTGAGCATCCCCCTCTGAACCTGCTACAGATCGACGGCGGCTGGAACAGGGGATGGCCACCGGCGACGCTACGGCCTAAATTGGCAAGGGGGATCTAGCGTGGAGGAAGAGGAGGCTCACTAGGATCCATTCCCATGCCAACCGCAGCAGGAGGAGGCCCGCTACGGCGGTGCAACTGAGCACGGCATCACGGCGGCGAAGGCGACAGAACGGCGACGCTACGCCACCTGGTACTCTACGCTCGAGGGAGAAGGAAGGAGGAGAGGAGCCGCTCACCCTGGAGTGCTCGGGGACGACCTGCTACGACGTAGAGGAAGAAGAGGAAGCAGAGGCGCGGCTCGACGGCGTTCTGCTCCGGCCAGGTGGAGTCGCCGTGGAGGGAGCTATAGAGAGGGGAATCCACCCCTCTAGCGACGGGAACGGGACGGCGGGAGGTACCCCATGCTCGCGGACGCCTCAGATGCCATGGGGAGAAGCTGCCCGCGATGAGGGGGACGCGAGATCGTCGGCGGCGACCCTCTGAACCTCTGAACCTGCTGGACTTACCTGACGAGGGCGAGGGAGAGAGATGGGAAAAGAGGTGGCGGCGGCTAGGAGGAACCCTAGAGTGTCCAGACGTTGAGGTGGGGATTAAATAGGCGGATGGGATGGCCTTGACGTCCATGAGGGGGACGACGCGGGCGCTCTCCTCCCGGGACCTGATAGAAAGCGAGACGAAGACGACGCCGTCAGACAGAAGAGAGGAACGGGGAAGATGGGCCTACGCTCTAGGGAAAGAGAGAGACGGGCCTGCGGGAGGGAGAAGGCCCTTTGCTTGCGCGAGAGAAAGAAAGGAAAAATCCTTTGGGTTTTTTCCATTTAAAACAAAACACAGCAAGAAATAAACTCCTAGGGAAATCTAGGTTTGCAAAAATAAAAATAAAATGACCCTCGCCATAAGGGAATTATGACCCAATTAAGTAAAATAGAAAGATGATTTTTGGAGCACTAAAATATTTACAAAACAGAATTAATTTAATTTGTTTTGTGAATATAACCCCTCTTAAGCAAAGTATTAAAACACCCTAGTCACATCACCACAACCACAAGAAAAGGCTCTAAAAGAACTACATTTTAAAATCAGGTTTGGAGCAAGTAAATTTGAGCTCAAAAGAATAGAGAGGAAGGGCCTTTAAAATCTAGTTTGAAACTAACATAGTTTCAATCTCAAGCTTGCAAACACCACATCATCATGACATAACACATGCACTCATCACACCAACACCAACAACAACAACAACACACAAGGAGAAGACATGATGCATTGAATGAAATGATGCATGCGAGAAGACATGAAAGTAAGCCACATGATCACATGAAATGATAACACCAAGCATGACATCATGGATCCAAACATGGCAAGGTTTCCAAATATGGCAAGGTTACACTTGGGGCATTACACGCATGGAGGAGGGCGATGGAGGCAATGATGGTGCATGGAGGATCCCGGCGGCGGCGATGGAGGGCGCGCGGAGGAGGGTGATGGAGACGAGAGAAGAGGAGGGATTTGGGGGAGAATGGGGAAGAAAGCCCATGTGCGGGCGGGCGTTTAATTGGATGTAGCGGTAGCGGTGGTTTGGAACCAGCGCTACAGCTAAGCGCTGGTTCTAAACACACGCTACCACTATAGCTAAGTAGCAATAGCGCTGGTTCTAAACGAGTGCTACTACTAGTGCTTTCCTTTCTTATTTTCATTTTCTATTTTACCTTTCTCCTTTTTCTATTTCTTTTAACTTTCATTTCTGTTCCTTTCCTTTTTCTTACTTTTTTTTCATTTCATTTTTTTTTGTTTTTTCTCCCTTTAAAGGATGACCTATATTCATGATGGGAAGGGTGATATATATTACATCATTTGACCAATAACGGTGAATTGCGTATACAATAGGAACATATATATAAATGAAGGTTTCTCGGCGTCGACGTTTTCGTTTCTGAGTGAGCTTCTTTCCTTTCTTGTTCACTCTCAAATAATTGATCCCTGATGTCTACTACACAACCTTCTTCTTGTAGACGTTGTTGGGCCTCCAAGTGCAGAGGTTTGTAGGACAATAACAATTTTCCCTCAAGTGGGTGACCTAAGGTTTATCAATCCGTGGGAGGCGTAGGATGGAGATGGTCTCTCTCAAGCAACCCTGCAACCAAATTACAAAGAGTCTCTTGTGTCCCCAAGACACCCAATACAATGGTAAGTTATATAGGTGCACTAGTTCGGTGAAGAGATGGTGATACAAGTGCAATATGGATGGTAGATATAGGTTCTTGTAATCTGAAATTACAGAAAAAGCAAGGTAACTAAAAGTAAAAGTGAGCACGAACGGTATTGCAATGCGTGGAAACAAGGCCTAGGGTTCATACTTTCACTAGTGAAGTTCTCTCAACAATGATAACATAATTGGATCATATAACTAGCCCTCAACATGCAACAAAGAGTCACTCCAAAGTCACTAATAGCGGAGAACAAACGAAGAAATTTTTCTCGGGTATGAAACCACCACAAAGTTATTCTTTCTGATCGATCTATTCAAGAGTCCGTAGTAAAATAACACGAAGCTATTCTTTCCGTTCGATGCATCATAGAGTTCGTACTAGAATAACACCTTAAGACACATATCAACCAAGACCCTAATGTCACCTAGATACTCCATTGTCACCTCAAGTATCCGTGGACATGATCATACGATATGCATCACACAATCTCAGAATCATCTATTCAACCAACACATAGAACTTCAAAGAGTGCCCTGAAGTTTCTACCGGAGAGTCAAAACGTGTGCCAACCCATATGCATAGGTTCCTGATGTCACGAAACCCGCAAGTTGATCACCAAAACATACATCAAGTACTCACATGAATATCCCATTGTCACCACAGATAGACACGTGCAAGACATACATCAAGTGTTCTTAAAGACTCAAACCGATAAGATAACTCCAAAGGGAAAACTCAATTCATTACAAGAAGGGAGAGGGGGAAGAACATCATAAGATCCAACTATAGTAGCAAAGCCCGCAGTACATCGAGATCATGACATCTCAAGAACACGAGAGAGAGATCAAACACATAGCTACTGGTACATACCCTCAGCCCCGAGGGTGAACTACTCCCTCCTCGTCATGGAGATCGCCGGGATGACGAAGATGGCCACCGGAGATGGATTCCCCCACCGACAGGGTGCCGGAACGGGCTCCAGATTGGTTTTTGGTGGCTACAGAGGCTTGGGCGGCGGAACTCCCGATCTAGGTTTCTTTTTCGGGATTTCTGAATTTATAGGAATTTATGGCGGTGGAATTACGTCGGTTGGGCCCACGAGGAGGTCACAAGCCTGGTAGGTGCGGGGTAGGGGGGTCGCGCCTCCTGGGCTTGTGACTCCCTCGTGGTTCTTCTAGCCTTCTTCCAAAGCTTCGGGGATCTCTTTTGGTCCAAAAAAATCATCGCGAAAGTTTTATTCCATTTGGACTCCGTTCTGAAAAAGGTCAAAAACTCGGAAAAAACAGAAATTGGCACTAGGCACTGAGTTAATAGGTAAGTCCCAAAAATGATATAAAATGGCATATTCATGCATATAAAACATCCAAAGTTGACAAGATAATAGCATGGAACCATCAAAAATTATAGATACGTTTGAGACGTATCAAGCATCCCCAAGCTTAACTCCTGCTCGTCCTCGAGTAGGGAAGTGATAAAGACCGAATTTTTGATGTGGAATGGTACCTAACATATTTGTACTTTGTAACTTCTTTCTTGTGTCATGAATGTTCAGATCTGTAAGATTCAAAACAATAGTTTACTATTGACATGAAAACAATGATACTTCAAGCATACTAGCAAAGTAATCATGAGCTTTTGAAATAACAAGGCCAAAGAAAGTTATCTCTACAAAATCATATAGTCTGGCTATGCTCCATCATCCCCACACAACGAATTTAAATCATGCACAACCCCGGTATTGGCCAAGTAATTGTTTTTGCACTCTTACTTTCTCAAACTTTTTCAACTCTCACGCAATACATGAGCGCGAGCCATGGATATAGCACTATAGGTGGAATAGAGTGTGGTGGAGGTTGTGAGGCAAAAAGGATGAGATGGTCATATTGACTCGACGTATCAATGGGCTATGAAGATGCCCATCAATAGATATCAATGTGAATGAGTAGGGATTGCCATGCAACGGATGCACTAGAGCTATAAGTGTATGGAAGCTCAAAAAGAAGACTAGTGGGTGTGCACCCAACTTGCTTGCTCACGAAGACCTAGGGCTATTTTGAGGAAGCCCATCATTGGAATATACAAGCCAAGTTATATAATGAAAATTCCCACTAGTATATGGAAGTGACAAAACAAGAGACTCTCTATCATGAAGAACATGGTGCTATTTTGAAGCACAAGTGTGGAAAAAGATAGTAGCATTGTCCCTTCTCTCTTTTTCTCTCATTTTTTGTTTGGGCTCTTTGGCCTCTTTTTCTCATTTTTTTGGTGGGCATCTTTGGCCTCTTTTTTTTCCTCACATGGGACAATGCTCTAATAATGACGATCATCACACTTTTATTTACTTACAACTCAATACTTAGAACGATGATGACTCTATATGAAATGCCTCCCACAATGTACTGGGATGTGCAACGATCTAGCTTACCGTATGACGTTGAAACATCTCGCTAGCTATCTTACGATCATGCAATGGCAATATGAAAGTGACGTCACATGTCATGAGACGGAACGGTGGGAGTTGCATGGCAATATATCTCGGAATGGATAAGAAAATGCCATAATAGGTAGGTATGGTGGCTGTTTTGAGGAAGGTACATGGTGGGTGTAATGCACCGGCGAAAGTTGCGCGGTACTAGAGAGGCTCGCAATGGTGGAAGGTGAAAAGTGCATCTATACCATGGACTCACATTAGTCATGAAGAACTCATATACTTATTGCGAAAGTTTTTATTAGTAATCAAAACAAAGTCCTAAACGCATACTCCTAGGGGAAGGGTTGGTAGGTGTTCACCATCGCGCGATCCCGACCGCCACACAAAGGATGACAATCAATAAATCAATCATGCTCCGACTTCCTAACATAGCGGTTCACCATACGTGCATGCTACGGGAATAACTAACCTCAACACAAGTATTTCTAGATTCACAACAACATCTAACATGACTCTAATATTACCACATCCATATCTCAAAACTAATTGTGAGGAATCAAACTTCTCTTACTAATCAATGCACTTGAATATGGAAGTTTTTATTATATCCTCTTTGGATACCTATCATATTTAGGACTAATTTCATAGCACACACCAATTACCATGTTGTTTAAGACTCTCAAAATGATATAAGTGAAGCATGAGAGTAAAAGACAAACTACTCCAAAAGATATAAGTGAAGATCAATGAGTAGTTTAATAATTATTTGGCTATGTGAAGACTCTCCCATCTAAGAATTTCAGATCCTAAGTACCTTATTCAAACAAAATAAAATGACGCTCCAAGCAGAACACATTTCATGTGGTGAATAAAAATATAGCCCCAAGTAAAGTTACCGATGGATTGAAGACGGAAGAGGGGATGCCTTCCCGGGGCATCCCCAAGCTTAGGCTCTTGGGTGTCCTTGAATATGGCTTTGGGGTGCCTTGGTCATACCAAGCTTAGGATCTTACCACTCCTTGTTCCATAGTCCATCGAGACTCTACCCAAAACATGAAAACTTCACAACACAAAACTTAAGGGAATTTCGTGAGATGGGTTGGTATGAATACGAGCAAATCAATCACTTGGGTACTGTCAAAACAAGAATCATAATTATATTCACACAATGCCTACTGTATCTTACTATTTCCAAAATTTATATTACTCAATATAATCTATGGAAAGACCAAAACAAGCAAACTATGCATTAAAAACAGAATCTGTCAAAAACAGAATAATCTATAATGATCTGAATGCTAACCATACTTCTGAACCTCCAAAAATTCTGAAACAATTATGGCAATTAATGAAATTTGTATATCAATCGGAAGTAAAAAGAATCAACCTAAAAGCACTCTCTGGATAGGAATTATAAATGATTTCGCGAGCTCAAAGTTTCTGTCTTTTTCAGCATGATCAAACAACTATCACTCAAACTTAATCATAAAGGCTTTACTTGGCACTTTATTGAAATAAAAGCTATAAAACATGATTAATACAGTAGCTTAATCATGTGAACACACAAAAACAGTAAGGATACATATTGGGTTGTCTCCCAACAAGCACTTTTCTTTAATGTCTTTCAAGCTAGGCATGATGATTTCAATGATGCTCACATAAAAGATAAGAATTGAAACATAACGGGAGCATCATGAAGCATATGACTAACACATTTAAGTCTAATACACTTCCTATGCATAGGGATTTTGTGATCAAACAATTTATTGGAGCAAGAATCAACTAGCATAGGAAGATAAAACAAGCATGACATCAAAAGTTTCAACACATGGAGAGGAAGCTTGATATTATTGCAATATGTAGAAGCATATGATCCTCTCTCATAATAATTTTCAGTAGCATCATGAATGAATTCAACAATGTAACCATCACCTAAAGATTCTTTTCATGATCTACAAGCATATAAATTTTACTACTCTCCACATAAGGAAATTTATTCTCATCAATAGTAGTGGGAGTATCGTAAAAGACTTGAGCACTACAAATTGTTTCCACATTAAAAGAGTGATATTCAGTGAAAGGATACTCAAGAGTATGACAAGTTTTATCATCCTCTTCTTTATAGCATAAGTATCATCACAATAATCATCATAGATAGGGGGCATGCTTTCATCATAATAATTTTGATCATTCAAAGTGGGGGATCTAAAAAGATCATCTTCATCAAACATAGCATCCCCAAGCTTGTGGCTTTGCATATAATTAGCATCATGGGTATTCAAAGAATTCATACAAACAACATTGCAATAATGCTCATCATTCACATATTTTATGCCAAGCATTCTATGTAATTCTTCTTCTAGCACTTGAGCACAATTTTCCTTCCCATCATTTTCACGGAAGACATTGCAAAGATGAAGCATATGAGGCCACCTTAATTCCATTTTTTTAGTTTTCTTTTATAGGCTAAACTAGTGATAAAACAAGAAACTAAAAGATTTGATTGCAAGATCTAAAGATATACCTTCAAGCTCTAACCTCCCCGGCAACGGCGCCCGGAAAGAGCTTGACGTCTACTACACAATGTTCTTCTTGTAGACGTTGTTGGCCTCCAAGTGCAGAGGTTTGTAGGACAATAGCAATTTTCCCTCAAGTGGGTGACCTAAGGTTTATCAATCCGCAGGAGGCATAGGATGAAGATGGTCTCTCTCAAGCAACCCTTCAACCAAATAACAAAGAGTCTCTTGTGTCCCCAACACACCCAATACAATGGTAAGTTGTATAGGTGCACTAGTTCGGCGAAGAGATGGTGATACAAGTGCAATATGGATGCTTGATACGTCTCCAACGTATCTATAATTTTTTATGGTTCCATGCTATTATCTTGTCAACTTTGGATGTTTTAGATGCATGAATATGCTATTTTATATCTTCTTTGGGACTAATCTATTAACTCACTGCCAAGTGCGAGTTTCTGTTTTTTCCGTGTTTTTTACCCTTTTTCAGACGGAGTCCAAATGGAATGAAACTTTACGATGATTTTTTTGGACCAAAAGAGACCCCCGAAGCTTTGGAAGAAGGCCAGAAGAGCCACGAGGGAGTCACAAGCCCTGAGGCCGCCACCACCCCCCTAGGCGGCGCCTACCAGGCTTGTGACCTCCTCGTGGGCCCAACTGACATAATTCCACCGCCATAAATTCCTATAAATTCAGAAACCCCCAAAAAGAAACCTAGATCGGGAGTTCCGCCGCCGCAAGCCTCTGTAGCTACCAAAAACCAATCTAGAGCCCGTTCCGGCACCCTGCTGGAGGGGGAATCCATCTCCGGTGGCCATCTTCATCATCCCGGTGATCTCCATGACGAAGAGGGAGTAGTTCTCCCTCGGGGCTGAGGGTATGTACCAGTAGCTATGTGTTTGATCTCTCTCTCTCTCGTGTTCTTGAGATGTCTTGATCTCGATGTACCATGGGCTTTGCTACTATAGTTGGATATTATGATGTTCTTCCCCCTCTCCCTCTTGTAATGAATTGAGTTTCCCCTTTGGAGTTATTTTATCGGATTGATTCTTTGAGAACACTTGATGTATGTCTTGCACGTGTCTATCTGCTGTGATCAACTTGCGGGTTTGTGACATTGGGAACCTATGCATATGGGTTGGCACACGTTTGATTCATGTGAGTACTCGATGTATGTTTTGGTGATCAACTTGCCGGTTCGTGACATTGGGAACCTATGTATAGTGGTTGGCACACGTTTTGACTCTCCGGTAGAAACATTGGGGCACTCTTTGAAGTTCTATGTGTTGGTTGAATAGATGATTCTCAAATTATGTGATGCATATCGTATAATCATGCCCACGGATACTTGAGGTGACAATGGAGTATCTAGCTGACATTAGGGTCTTCGTTGATATGTATCTTAAGGTGTTATTCTAGTACGAACTCTATGATTGATCGAACGGAAAGAATAGCTTCGTGTTATTTTACTATGGACTCTTGAATAGTTCGATCATAAAGAATAACTTTGTGGTGGTTTCGTACCCAACAATAATCTCTTCGTTTGTTCCCCGCTACTAGTGACTTTGGAGTGACTCTTGGTTGCATGTTGAGGGCTAGTTATATGATCGAATTATGTTATCATTGTTGAGAGAACTTCACTAGTCAAAGTATGAACCCTAGGCCTTGTTTCCACGCATTGCAATACCGTTCGTGCTCACTTTTACCTTTTGTTACCTTGCTGTTTTTGTAATTTCAGATTACAAAAACCTATATCTACCATCCTTATTGCACTTGTATCACCATCTCTTCGCCGAACTAGTGCACCTATACAATTTACCATTGTATTGGGTGTGTTGGGGACACAAGAGACTCTTTGTTATTTGGTTGCAGGGTTGCTTGAGAGAGACCATCTTCATCCTACGCCTCGCGTGGATTGATAAACCTTAGGTCACCCACTTGAGGGAAAATTGCTACTGTCCTACAACCCTCTGCACTTGGAGGCCCAACAACGTCTACAAGGAGAAGGTTGCCTAGTAGACATCAAGCTCTTTTCTGGCGTCGTTGCCGGGGAGGTTAGCGCTTGAAGGTATATCTTTAGATCTTGCAGTCAAATCTTTTTGTTTCTTGCTCTTTCACTAGAAAACTACAAAAAGAATATGGAGTTGAGGATGTCTCATATGCTCCATCTTTTCAATGTATTTCGTGAGCATGATGGGAAGGAAAATTGTGCTCAAGTGCTGAAAGAAGAATTACATAGAATGCTTGGCATAGAATATGTGAATGATTAGCATGATTGCAATGTTGTTAGCATGAATTCTTTGAATACCCATGATGCTAATGATATGCAAGGCCACAAGCTTGGGGATGCTATATTTGATGAAGATGATCTTTTTAGTTCTTCCACTTTGAATGATCAAAATTATTTTGATGAAAGCATGCCCCCTATATATGATGATTATTGTGAGGATACTTATGCTATAAAGAAGAGGGATGACAAAACTTGTCATACTCACGAGAACTCCTTTGCTAAACCTTGCTTTTCCATTGTGGACACAATTTGTAGTGCTCAAGTCTTTTACGATACTCCCACTACTATTCTTGAGAATAGATTTCCTTATGTGGAGAGTAGTAAAATTCCTATGCTTGTAGATCATGAAAAGAAAGCCTTAGGTGCTGGTTATATTTTTGTATTCATTCATGATGCTACTAAAAATTACTATGAGAGAGGATCATATGCTTCTACTTATTGCAATAGTATCAAGCTTCCTCTCCATATGTTGAAATTTTTGAAGCTATGCTTGTTTTGCCTTCCTATGCTAGTTGATTCTTGCTCCAATAAATTGTTTGATCACAAAATCCCTATGCATAGGAAGTGAGTTAGACTTAAATGGGCTAGCCATTTGCTCCATGATGCTCTCATTGTGTTTCAATCCTTACCTTTTATGTGAGCATCATTGAAATCAATGCCTAGCTAAGGGCGTTAAACGATAGCGCTTGTTGGGAGGCAACCCAATGAATAAATTTTTCTTTTATTTTTTTGCTTCCTGTTTTGTTTTCTCCACACCATCATAATTCTATTATGATTGTGTCTTTTCTTTTTCTTTTTGTGTTTGTGCCAAGCAAAACAGTCATGATTAGTCTTGGTGATGATTGTTTGATCATGCTGGAAAAAGACAGAAACTTTCTTCTCACGAAAAGAATTTTCATTTTTATTCTGTAAGAGCTTTTGGGTTGATTGTTTTTGCTTATGATTTCTATGCAATTTATTCAGATTGTCGTAATTGTTCAGATTTGTTGAAGTACCAGAAGTATAAGAAGTATACAGATTGCTACAGACTGGTCTGCTGTTAACAGATTCTTTTTTTGTTGAGTTGGTTGCTTATTTTGATGAAACTATGGATAGTATCGGAGGGTAATAGGCATGGAAAAGTGAAAATACAGCAACCCAACACCAACATAAGTAGAATTTAAGTTTTCTACAGTACCTAAGGAAGTGGTGATTTGCTTTCTTATGCTAATGATATCACGAGTTTCTGTTTAAGTTTTGTGTTGTGAAGTTTTCAAGTTCTGGGTGAAGTTCTTATGGACAAAGAGATAAAGAGTGGCAGGAGCTCAAGATTGGGGATTCCCAAGGCACCCCAAGTTGATTAAGGGATGCTGAAAAAACCTAAGCTTGGGGATGTCTCGGGAAGGCATCCCCTCTTTCGTCTTCAATCCATCGGTAATGTTACTTGGAGCTATATTTTTATTCACCGCATGATATGTGTTTTGCTTGGACCGTCTTGTATCGTAGGAGTCTTTTATTTTTGTTGTGTCACAATCTTCCTTGCTGCACACCTAGAGAGAGAGACATGCACTCACCATGATTTTGTCGAGCTTCACTTATATCCTTTGAGTTAGGCAATTCAGCTCACATGTGTTTCACTTATATCTTTAGAGCTAATTGATTTTGCTCTATGTGCTTCACTTATATCTTTTAGAGCACATCGGTGTGTGGCTTGGTAGTTGGCTTATGCTATGAAAGTAGTCCCAAAAGTGGTAGTTATCCCAAGTGATACGAAAACTTCCATCTTCATGTGCATTGAGTAGAAAGAGAAGCTTGATTCCTCTCAATTAGTTTTGAGATGTGGTTGTGGTAATATTTAAGTTATGTTAGTATGGTGTTGTGAATCTAGAGATACTTGTGTTGAAGTTAGTGATTCCCGTAACATGCACATATGGTGAACCGCTATGTGATGAAGTTTGAGCATGATTAGTTTATTGATTGTCATCCTTTGTGTAGCGGTCGGGATCGCGCGATGGTTTATACCTACCAACCCTTCCCCTAGGAGTATGCACTGAATGCTTTGTTTCGATTACTAATAAAACTTTTGCAACAAGTATATGAGTTCTTCTTGACTAATGTTGAGTCCATTGTTTAGATGCACTTTCACCTTCTACCATCACTATCTTGTTTAGTACCATGCAACTTTCGCCGGTGCATAAACCTACCATATAGCCTCCCTCAAAACAGCCACCATACCTACCTACTATGGCATTTCCAAAGCCATTCCGAGATATATTGCCATGCAACAACCACCATGACATGTGCCACTACTTCTACATTGCCATTGCATGATCATAAGATAGCTAACATGATGTTTCCATTGATCTCTATGCCATGCTAGATCATTGTCACGGTACACTACCGAAGGCATTCCATATAGAGTCATGATTGCTCTCAGTTTTGAGTTGTAAGTGTGATGATCATCATTGATGGAGCATTGTCCCATGTGAGGAAATAAAAGAGGCCAGCGAAGCCCATTTACAAAAAGAGGCCAAAGATGCCCACCAAAATAAATAAATAAATAAAAGAAGCCAAAGAGCCCAACAAAAAAATGAGAGAAAAAGAGAGAAGGGACAATGCTACTATATCCTTTCCACACTTGTGCTTCATATTAAGCACCATGGTCTTCATGATTGAGAGTCTCTCGTTTTGTCACCACCATATAGCTAGTGGGAAATTTTCATTATATAACTTGGCTTGTATAATCCTATGACAGGCTTCCTCAAAATTGCCCTAGGTCTTTGTGAGCAAGCAAGTTGGATGCACACCCACTAGTTTTCCTTAAGAGCTTTCACATACTCTTAGCTCTAGTGCATCTCTTGCATGGCAATCCCTACTCATTCACATTGATATCTATTGATAAGCATCTCCATAGCTCATTGATATGCCTAGTCAATGTGACCATCTTCTCCTTTTTTGTCTCACAACCTCCACCACTCCATTCCACCTATAGTGCTATAACCATGGCTCACGTTCATGTATTGCGTGAGAGTTGAAAAAGTTTGCGAAAGTAAAGGTGTGAAAACAATACTTGGCCAATACCGAGGTTGTGCATGATTTAAATTCGTTGTCCAAGGATGATAGAGCATAGCTAGACTATATGATTTTGTAGGGATAGCTCTCTTTTGGCCTTGTTATTTTGAAAGTTCATGATCACCTTGCTAGTTTGCTGGAAGTATTATTGTCTCCACATCAATAGCAAACTATTGTTTTGAATCTAACGGATCTGAACATTCATGTCACGTGAGAGAAGTTACAAAGGACAACTATGCTAGCTAGCATGCAACATCAAAAATTCATTATTTATCACTTCCCTACTCGAGGACGAGCAGGAGTTAAGCTTGGGGATGCTTGATACGTCTCCAACGTATCTATAATTTTTTATGGTTCCATGCTATTATCTTGTCAACTTTGGATGTTTTATATGCAGAATATGCTATTTTATATCTTTTTTGGGACTAACCTATTAACTCAGTGCCAAGTGCGAGTTTCTGTTTTCTCCCTGTTTTTGACCCTTTTTCAAACAGAGTCCAAATGGAATGAAACTATACGATGATTTTTTTGGACCAAAAGAGACCCCCGTAGCTTTGGAAGAAGGCCAGAAGAGCCATAAGGGAGTCACAAGCCTTGAGGCCGCCACCACCCCCTAGGCGGCGCCTACCAGGCTTGTAACCTCCTCGTGGGCCCAACCGACGTAATTCCACAGCCATAAATTCCTATAAATTCAGAAACCCCCAAAAAGAAACCTAGATCGGGAGTTCCACCGCCGCAAGCCTCTGTAGCCACCAAAAACGAATCTGGAGCCCGTTCCGGCACCCTACCGGAGGGGGAATCCATCTCCGTTGGCCATCTTCATCATCCCGGCGATCTCCATGACGAGGAGGGAGTAGTTCTCCCTCGGGGATGAGGGTATGTACCAGTAGCTATGTGTTTGATCTCTCTCTCTCGTGTTCTTGAGATGTCTTGATCTCGATGTACCATGGGATTTGCTACCATAGTTGGATCTTATGATGTTCTTCCCCCTCTCCCTCTTGTAATGAATTGAGTTTCCCCTTTCGAGTTATCTTATCGGATTGAGTCTTTGAGAACTCTTGATGTATGTCTTGCACGTGTCTATCTGCTGTGATCAACTTGCGGGTTTGTGACATTGGGAACCTATGCATATGGGTTGGCACACGTTTGATTCATGTGAGTACTCGATGTATGTTTTGGGGATCAACTTGCGGGTTCGTGACATTGGGAACCTATGCATAGGGGTTGGCACACGTTTTGACTCTCCGGTAGAAAATTTGGGGCAATCTTTGAAGTTCTATGTGTTGGTTGAATAGATGATTTTGAGATTATATGATGCATATTGTATAATCATGCCCACGGATACTTGAGGTGAAAATGGAGTATCTAGGTGACATTAGGGTCTTGGTTGATATGTATCTTAAGGTGTTATTCTAGTACGAACTCTATGATGGATCGAACGGAAAGAATAGCTTCGTGTTATTTTACTGCGGACTCTTGAATAGATCGATCAGAAAGAATAACTTTGTGGCGGTTTTGTACCTGACAATAATCTCTTCGTTTGTTCCCCGCTATTAGTGACTTTGGAGTGACTCTTTGTTGCATGTTGAGGGCTAGTTATATGATCCAATTATGTTATCATTGTTGAGAGAACTTCACTAGTGAAAGTATGAACCCTAGGCCTTGTTTCCACGCATTGCAATACCGTTCGTGCTCACTTTTACCTTTTGTTACCTTGCTGTTTTTGTAATATCAGATTACAAAAACCTATATATACCATCCTTATTGCACTTGTATCACCATCTCTTCGCCTAACTAGTGCACCTATACAATTTACCATTGTATTGGGTGTGTTGGGGACACAAGAGACTCTTTGTTATTTGGTTGCAGGGTCGCTTGAGAGAGACCATCTTCATCCTAAGCCTCCCGCGGATTGATAAACCTTAGGTTACCCACTTGAGGGAAAATTGCTACTGTCCTACAACCCTCTGCAATTGGAGGACCAACAACGTCTACAAGGAGAAGGTTGCGTAGTAGACATCAATGGTATATATAGGTTTTTGTAATCTTAAATTAAAAAACAGCAAGGTAACTAAAAGTAAAAGTGAGCACGAACGGTATTGCAATGCGTGGAAACAAGGCCTAGGGTTCATACTTTCACTAGTGAAGTTCTCTCCACAATGATAACATAATTGGATCATATAACTAGCCCTCAACATGCAACAAAGAGTCACTCCAAAGTCACTAATAGCGGAGAACAAACGAAGAGATTATTGTCGGGTATGAAACCACCACAAAGTTATTCTTTCTGATCAATTTATTCAAGAGTCCGTAGTAAAATAACACGAGGCTATTATTTCCGTTCGATCCATCGTAGAGTTCGTACTAGAAGAACACCTTAAGACACATATCAACCAAGACCCTAATGTCACCTAGATACTCCATTGTCACCTCAAGTATCCGTGGGCATGATTATATGATATGCATCACACAATCTCAGAATCATCTATTCAACCAACACATAGAACTTTAAAGAGTGCCCCGAAGTTTCTACCGTAGAGTCAAAACGTGTGCCAACCCATATGCATAGGTTCCCGATGTCACGAAACCCGCAAGTTGATCACCAAAACATACATCAAGTACTCACATGAATATACCATTGTCACCACAGATAGACACGTGCAAGATATACATCAAGTGTTCTTAAAGACTCAATCCGATAAGATAACTCCAAAGGGAAAACTTAATTCATTACAATAAGGGAGAGGGGGAAGAACATCATAAGATCCAACTATAGTAGAGAAGCCCGCGGTACATCGAGATCATGACATCTCAAGAACACGAGAGAGAGAGAGAGAGATCAAACACATAGCTACTGCTACATACCCTCAGCCCCGAGGGTGAACTACTCCCTCCTCGTCATGGACATCGCCGGAATGATGAAGATGGCCACCGGAGATGGATTCCCCCTTTGGCAGGGTGCCACAACGAGCTCTAGATTGGTTTTTGGTGGCTACAAAGGCTTGCGGCGGGGTAACTCCCGATCTAGGTTTCTTTTTGGGGGTTTCTGAATTTATAGGAATTTATGGCGGTGGAATTACGTTGGTTGGGCCCACGAGGAGGTCACAAGCCTGGTAGGTGCGGCCTAGGGGGCGCCTCCTGGTCTTGTGACTCCCTCGTGGCTCTTCTGGCCTTCTTCCAAAGCTTCGGAGGATCTCTTTTGGTCCAAAAAAAATCATCGCGGAAGTTTTATTCCATTTGGACTCCGTTGTGAAAAAGGTCGAAAACTCGGAAAAAAACAGAAACTGGCACTAGGCACTGAGTTAATAGGTTAGTCCCAAAAATGATATAAAATGGCATATTCATGCATATAAAACATCCAAAGTTGACAAGATAATAGCATGGAACCATCAAAAATTATAGATACGTTGGAGACGTATCAAGCCCCTTGTTGTGACTTTTCCTTTTGTATGGAGTATGATTTTTCTTAGATAATGTAGTCTTGCTTCTTATTTTGACATATACTTCATCCTCATCGCCATATTCCCTCATCAGGTCGTCGTACTAGTCGTAATCTTCGTCGTTAGCGACTCTGTCCATTCCGATGATGCTCCTTTTGCCTCTCCTCATGACAACACGGCTCGGATTCCTCGGGTCGGTTATGAAGAAGCATTGTGTCACATGCTTAGCGTGTACCCATGGCTCAGTTTTGGCAATGATGTTCACGATAGTTGTGCTCTTCACGTCGGGTATAGACATGGTAGTGAAGTACATGTTCTCTCTTTCGACTGCCTTAGACCATCTGACACGGAACATCATCGCACTGTGTAGTCCAACGTAGTCAAGCTCCGAGATCTCTTTGACCCTTCCATAAAATCTTTCAATTGCATCGATGTCGCCGATCATGCATTCCCTCGTCACCCGTGAGTTCTGGTAATCACTGTTTATGTCTTTGGCCTCCGTGTAAAATGTGTACCCGTTGATATCATATACCTGATAGGTCGCGAGGTTTGTCGCGGGGCCATGTGTTAAGGCATGTATGAGCAGTCCGTCTACACTGCCATCTTCCAGGGGATTAGCAAGAACATGCTCTTTGAACCAATGCAAGAAAGTGGAGTTGTGCTCTCTAGTTACTTCGTCGTCTGTCTTGTGTAGCCCATGGTCATGATACTTCTTTACGATGGTTTCTTTGTGCAGTTCCATGAAAGGATCTACGATGTCTAGGTGTTGTAACACTACTAAGTTTGCTATGTCCAAGTCGCTGCGTCGAATCGAGTGGTCCACATGCAATTCCTTCTAGCTGTTTGTGTGACCTTCTCCTCTGAGCCTCCCAAGGTGCTTGTTGATGGGCAAACCAACAACAAGGTTTTCGTTGCTTAGATAATTCTCTCAGAAGGAGATGCACTCTTGGGTCAGATAGACGTGCATGATGCTTCCATCTGGATGAGACATGTTAGAACGAATCCTTTAATGGCCCCATTCATCCTCTCGAACAACACCATGATGTGAAGGAATGATGACCCGATGTCGATGATGTTGTCCACAATGTGGACACATAGATCCACCGCGACGTCAAAGAACGCGAGCTGCATGTAAATCTCAAGCTTATTTAGTATGACACCAATCTCTTCATGTAGCCTTTGGAGCTGGTTCACACTGATCGACTTTCGAGAGATAACATAAACAAAGTTGCACACACCTGTAAGAGTTTCATGGACATGCTCATCCCTTATACCTCTAAGGGTAACCAGAAGGATCTGCGTCATCATCACGTAACAGTCATGAGACTTCATCTTGGTGAACCTTTTCTTCTTGGTGTCTAGAAATCTGCTTATCTTCCCACAGTAACTGAAACTAACTTTGATTCTAGTAAGGCACTTGAAGAATTGATCGATCTCCTTCGGACTTAAGGTGAAGCAATAAGGGGACGATAATTCTCTTCCTTCTTGTTGACTTTTCTGCCCCTGTCCCGCGCCTCCGTCTCCGTCTGTGTCGCGTCATTCTTTTTACTCGACGGCATGTGGAGATCTACCCCGATCTTCGAATCTCCCAAGTCTCTTCTTGCCTTCGGCCCATCCTTGGTCTTATGAGGCATGTTCATCATTGTCGCAAGCAAGCTCTTGATACGTCTCCAACGTATCTATAATTTTTTATAGTTCCATGCTATTATCTTGACAAACTTTGGACGTTTTGTATGCCTTTTATATCTTTTTTGGGACTAACTTATTAACTCAGTGCCAAGTGCCAGTTCCTGTTTTTTTCGTGTTTTTGACCCTTTTCAGAGGAGCATACTAAATGGAGTACAAACGGAATAAAACTTTCGAAAAGATTTTTTCCGGAACAGAAGATACGCAGGGACGTGAGAACGAAGGCAGAGGCCACCAGGGGAGGCCACAAGCCCCCTAGGCGCGGCCAGGGGGGCCCGCGCCTAGCAGGCTTGTGGGCCCCCTATGGCTCGTCTGCCCTACCTCTTTCGCCTATAAATTCCCGAAAAATCAAAAACTACACGAGAGATCCACAAAAATACATTTCCACTGCCGCAAGCTTCTGTCTCCGCAAGATCTCATCTGGGGCTCGTTCTGGTGCCCTGTCGGAGGGGGGATTCAGATACGGAGGGCTTCTTCATCAACACCATTGCCTCTCCGATGATGCGTGAGTAGTTCACCATAGACCTTTGGGTCCATAGCTAGTAGCTAGATGGCTTCTTCTCTCTCTTGGATCTTCAATACAAAGTTCTCCATCATCTTCATGGAGACCTATCCGATGGAATCTTCTTCTGCGGTGTGTTTGTCGAGATCCGATGAATTGTGGATTTATGATCAGATTATCTATGAATCTTATTTGAGTTTCTTCTGATCTCTTTTATGCATGATTTCATATCCTTGTAATTATCTTCAAGTTGTGGGTTTTGTTTGGCCAACTTGATCTATGATTATTGCAATGGGAGAAGTGCTTGGTTTTTGGTTCATACCGTGCGATGACCTCACCCAGTGACAAAAGGGGTAGCGAGGCACGCATCATGTTGTTGCCATCAAGGGTAAAAAGATGGGGTTTACATCATTGGTTTGAGTTTATCCCTCTAGATCATTTTATCTTGCTTAAGGCATTACTCTGTTCGTCATGAACTCAATACACTAAATGCATGCTGGATAGCGGTCGATGTGTGGAGTAATAGTAGTAGATGCAGAAAGTATCGGTCTACTTGTCTTGACGTGATGCCTATATGTATGATCATTGCCTTAGATATTGTCATGACTTTGCACGGTTCTATCAATTGCTCGACAGTAATTTGTTCACCCACCGTAATATTTGCTATTTTGAGAGAAGCCTCTAGTGAACACTATGGCCCCCGGGTCTACTTCACATCATATTTTTAGCCTTACACTTTTACTTCGCTGCACTTTCCGCCTTCAGATCTCACTTTGCAATCAATCTTGAAGGGATTGACAACCCCTTTATAGAGTTGGGTGCAAGCTCGTTTGTGTTTGCACAGGTACTCTGGACACTTGGCTTGATTCTCCTACTGGATTGATACCTTGGTTCTCAAAACTGAGGGAAATACTTACTGCTACTGTGCTGCATCACCCTTTCCTCTTCAAGGGAAAAACCAACGCAAGCTCAAGAGGTAGCAAGAAGGATTTCTGGCGCCGTTGACGGGGAGGATCAATTAAAGAATAGTCTCCCGTCAATGTGTCAATTTCTGGCACCTGGGATTATTCTAGGTGAAGCTTATCCAAGTAAGTGTCGCAAACTCATCTCTTGCATTTACTTTTTTGCCTCTCGTTTTCCTCTCCCCCAGTTCTGGAAAACAATAACTTACAAAAACATTTGCCTTTTTCGTTTGCCCTTTTATCTCGCTTGCTTTCTGTTCGCTTGTGTGCTTGTTTGCTTGCTGAAGTCACCACGAATGAAAACACCAAACTTTGTGACTTCTCGAATACTAATAATAATGATTTTATTAGTACTTCGATTGCTCCTGCCACTAGTGCGGAATCATACGAAATCAATGTTGCTTTGCTGAATCGTGTTATGAAAGTGCAATTCTCCGGCCTTCCTAGTGAAGATGACGCATCCCATCTTAATACCTTCATTGAGCTATGCGATATGCAAAATAAGAAAGATGTGGATAATGATGTGATTAAATTGAAGCTTTTTCCGTTCTCGTTGCGAGATCAAGCAAAAACTTGGTTTTCATCTTTCCCCCAAAATAGTATTGATTCTTGGAACAAGTGCAAAGATGCTTATATATCCAAGTATTTTCCGCCGGCTAAGATTATCTCTCTCCGTAATGATATCATGAATTTTAAGGAACTTGATCATGAACATGTTGCACAATCTTGGGAGAGAATGATATTGATGATTAGAAATTGTCCCGCTCATGGCCTGTGCCTTTGGATGATTATACAAATCTTCTACGTTGGTTTGAATTTCGCTTCTAGAAATGTCTTGGACTCCGCCTCAGGTGGAACGTTCATGGAAATCACATTAGGAGAAGCCACAAAACTCCTAGACAATGCCATGACAAACTACTCTCAGTGGCACACTGAAAGGTCACCTACTAGTAAAAAGGTACACGCTATAGAAGAAATTAACTCGTTGAGTGCTAAGATAGATGAGTTAATGAAATTAGTTGCTAGTAAAGGTGCTCCTTTAGATCCTAATGGTATGCCCTTGTCTTCCTTGATTGAGAGTAGCAATGCGAGCTTGGCCATTAATTTTGTTGGTAGGAATAATTTTGGGAACAACAATGCTTTTAGAGGAAAACTATGTTCCTAGGCTTTTTCCTAGTAATCCCTCTAATAACTTTGGCAAATCCTACAACAATACTCATGGAATTACAATAAATTACCCTCTGATCTAGAGAGTAATATCAAAGAGTTTATAAACTCGCGAAAGATTTTCAATGCATCCATAGAGGAAAAACTACTCAAAATTGATGATTTGGCTAGGAGCATTGATAGAATGTCTATTGATATTGATGCTTTGAAAGTTAGATGTGCTCCTCGTAAGATCAATATGGATGAAAATTTGAAATCTATGTGTGTTTCCATGAATGAGAGCAAAGAAAGAACCGCCCAAATTCGTGCTAGACATGAATGGCTTAAAAAGGCGTGTTCTCGTGATAAGAATCACGAAGATCTTAAAGTGCTTGGTGTGACTCCCATTGAATCCTTGTTTTCTAGTGTCAAACCTAATGATGATGGGGCTGGATATGAATCCACTTTGGTTGAAAAACGCACCAATGATTCAGATTCCATCTATCTTGATGATAAAAGTATTGAAAGTGGAGTAGAAGATATCAAAACTTTGAGTAGTAATGAAACTACTACTTTGGATTTCAAGGAATTCAATTATGATAGTTGCTCTTTTATTGAATGTATTTCCTTGATGCAATCCATGCTAAACTCTCCACACGCTTATAGCCAAAACAAGGCCTTTACCGATCATATCGTCGATGCTATGATAAAATCTCTTGAAGAGAAACTTGAGTTGGAAGTTTCTATTCCTAGAAAGCTTCATGATGAGTGGGAACCTACTATCAAAATCAAAATCAAAAACTATGAATGCAATGCTTTGTGTGATTTGGGTGCTAGTGTTTCCGCGATTCCAAAGTCTTTATGTGATGTTCTAGGCTTTAATGAGATTGAGGAGTGCTCTCTTAATTTCCTCAATGATGTTCTTATTATTGCAAATAGGAACTGTGTACCCGTGTATTTCATTGTGCTTGATATTGATTGCAATCCTACATGCCCTATCATTCTTGGTAGACCTTTCCTAAGGACTATTGGTGCTATCATCGATATGAAGGAAGGGAATATTAGATTTCAGTTTACTTTAAATAAGGGCATGGAGCATTTTCCTAGAAAGAAAATAAGATTGCCTTATGAATCCATGATGAGGGCTACTTATGGTTTGAGTACCAAAGACGATGATACGTGATTCCATCACCTTATGCCTAGCTAAGGGTGTTAAACAATAGCGCTCGTTGGGAGGCAACCCAATGAATTTATCTTTCGCTTTTTGTTTTGTTGCATCCACACCATCATAATTCTGTTATGATTGTGTCTTTTGTGTTTCTTTTTGTGTTTGAGCCAAGCAAAACCTTTATGACTAGTTTGGTGTTGGTTGTTTGATCCTGCTGGAAAAAGACAGAAACTTTTCGCTCACGAAATTATTTTTAATTTTTATCCAGAAAGAGCTTTTGAGTTGATTGTTTTTGCTGCTAGTTGATATGTCATTTGCCCAGGCTGTTATAATTTTCAGGAGTTTTGAGGTACCATAAGTATACGAAGTATACAAATTGCTACAGACTGGTCTGTTTTTGACAGATTCTATTTTTGCTGTGTTGGTTGCTTGTTTTGATGAAACTATGGATAGTATCGGGGGGGGGGGGTACTAGCCATGGAAAAGTAAGAATACAGTAATCTAACACCAATATAAATAGAAATCAAGTTTGCTACAGTACCTCTAGAGGTGGTAGTTTGTTTTCTTGTGCTAATGATATCATGAGTTTCTGTTTTAAGTTTTGAGTTGTGAAGTTTTCAAGTTTTGGGTGATGTTCTCATGGACAAAGGGATAAAGAGTGGAAAGAGCTCAAGCTTGGGGATGCCCAAGGCATCCCAAGACAAATTCAAGGAAACCAAAAAGGCTAAGCTTGGGGATGCCCCGGGAAGGCATCCCCTCTTTCGTCTTCAATCCATCGGTAACATTACTTGGAGCTATATTTTTATTCACCACATGATATGTGTTTTGCTTGGAGCGTCTTGTATCATAGGAGTCTTTTCTTTGTGTTGTGTCACAATCATCATTGCTGCACACATTTTGAGAGAGACATGCACTCATCGTGAATTTGCTAGAATACTCGTTGAGCTTCGCTTATATCTTTTGAGTTAGGCAATTTAGCTCACATGTGCTTCACTTATATCTTTTGAGCTAGATAATTTTGCTCTATGTGCTTCACTTAGATCTTTTAGAGCACGGCGGTGCGTAACTTGGTAGTTGGCTTGTGCTATGAAAGTAGTCCCAAAGGTGATAGATACCCAAAGAGGATACAATAAAACTTCCATCTTCATGTGCATTGATTAGAAAGAGAAGTTTGATTCCTCTCAATTAGTTTTGAGACGTGGATTTGGTAATACTAAGAGTTATGTTAGTAGGGTGTTGTGAATCTAGAGATACTTGTGTTTAAGTTAGTGATTCCCGTAACATGCACGTATGGTGAACCGCTATGTTAGGAAGTCGGATCACAATTGATATATTGATTGTCATCCTTTGTGTTGTGGTCGGTGATACGTTGCTACGGTAACAAAAGTCCTTCCTTGGCGCTAGGAATTCTTCTTGCTACTTCTCTTGTTTGCGTCGGTTTTTCCCTTGAAGAGGAAAGGGTGATGCAGCACAAGAGCAGTAAGTATTTCCCTCAGTTTGAGAACCAAGGTATCGATCCAGAAGGAGGGTCTCGTCAAGTGCAGAGTACCTGCGCAAACACAAACAAGCTTGCACCCAACGCTTCAAAGGGGTTGTCAATCCCATCAAGATTGTTTGCAAAGTGAGATCTGAAGGAGGAAAGTGCAACGAAGTAAAAAGTGTAAGGCTGAAAATATGGTGTGGAGTAGACCCTGGGGGCCATAGTGTTCACTAGAGGATTCTCTCAAAATAGCAAATATCACGGTGGGTGACAAATTACTGTCGAGCAATTGATAGAACCGCACAAAGTCATGACGATATCTAAGGCAATGATCATACATATAGGCATCACATTTGAGACAAGTAGACCGATACTTTCTGCATCTACTACTATTACTCCACAGATCGACCGCTATCCAGCATGCATCTAGTGTATTGAATTCATGACGAACAGAGTAACGCCTTAATCCAGATGACATGATGTAGAGGGGTAATCTCAAACCAATGATGAAAACCCCAACTTTTTAACCTTGATGGCAACAACACGATGAGTGCCTCGCTACCCCTTCTGTCACTGGGTGAGGTCAGCACACGGTATGAACCCAAAACCAAGCACTTATCCCGTTGCAAGAATCATAGATCTAGTTCGCCAGACAAAACCCACAACTCGAAGAGAATTACAAGGATATGAAATCATGCATAAGAGAGATCAGAAGAAACTCAAATAAGATTCATAGATAATCTGATCATAAATCCACAATTCATGGATCTCGACAAACACACCGCAAAAGAAGATTACATCGGATAGATCTCCATGAAGATCATGGAGAACTTTGTATTGAAGATCCTAGAGAGAGAAGAAGCCATCTAGTTACTAGCTATGGACCCGTAGGTCCATGGTGAACTACTCACGCATCGTCGGGGAGGTCATGTTGTTGATGAAGAAGCCCTCCGTGTCCGAATCCCCCTCCGGCAGGGCACCAGAACGTGCCCCAGATAGGATCTTGCGGAGACAGAAGCTTGTGACGGCGGAAAAGTACTTTCGATGATCTCCTGGTTTTTTTGGGATTTTTAAGGAATATATAGGTGCGGCCCCTAGGGCAGAGGGCACTCAGGGGGCCCACAAGCCTGTGGGCCGCGGCCTCCCCCCTGGCCCCGGGGTGGGGGCTTGTGGGGCCCGTGAGGCTCTCCTGCCTTGGCTCTCAAGCTTCCCGATCTTCTTCAGTTACGGAAAAAAACTTTTCAGGGATTTTCTTCCCTTTGGACTTTGTTTCGAAATCTCTTCTGAAAGGAGTCAGAAACAAGGAAAAAAACAGGAACTGGCACTTAGCACTGAGTTAATAAGTTAGTCCCGGGAAATAAATAAAAGGCATGCAAAACATCCCAAGTTTGACAAGATAATAGCATGAAACCATCAACAATTATAGATACGTTGGAGACGTATCAAGCATCCCCGAGCTTAACTCCTGCTCGTCCTCGAGTAGGGAAATGATAAAGATTGAATTTTTGATGTGGAATGCTACCTAGCATAGTTGTCCTTTGCAACATCTTTCACGTGACATGAATGTTCATATCCGTAAGATTCAAAACAATAGTTTGCTATTGACATGAAAACAATAATACTTCAAGCAAACTAGCAAAGTAATCATGAAATTTCAAAATAGAAAGGCCAAGGAAAGTTATCACTACAAAATCATATAGTCTGGCTATGCTCCATCATCCTCACACAACTAATGTAAATCATGCTCAACCCCGGAATTGGCTAAGTAATTGTTTTCGCACTCTTACTTTCTCAAACATTTTATAACTATCACGCAATACATGAGCGTGAGCCATGGATATAGCACTATAGGTGGAATAGAGTGTGGTGGTTGTGAGACAAAAAGGAGGAGATGGTCACACTGACTTGGCGTATCAGAGAGCTATGGAGATGCCCATTAATAGATATCAATGTGAATGAGTAGGGATTGCCATACAAGAGATGCATTAGAGCTATAAGTATGTGAAAGCTCAAAAGGAAAACTAGTGGGTGTGCATCCAACTTGCTTGCTCACGAAGACCAAGGGCAATTTTTGAGTAAGCCCATCATTGGAATATACAAGCCAAGTTATATAATGAAGATTCCCACAAGCATATGGTAGTGACAAAGCAAGAAGCTTTCAATCATGAAGAACATGGTGCTATTATAGAGCACAAGTGTGGAAAAAGAGAGTAGCATTGTCCCTTCTCTCTTTTTCTCTCTCTTTTTTCAATTGGGCTCTTAGGCCTCTTTTTTTTCTTTTTTTTTCTTTTTATTCTTTTTGGGCTCTTTGGCCTCTTTTTTTTTCCTCACATGGGAAAATGCTCTAATAATGATGATCATCACACTTTTATTTACTCACAACTCAAAACTCACAAGGATGACTCCATAGGAAATGCCTCCGGCAGTGTACCGGGATGTGCAACGATCTAGCATGGCGTATGACGTTGAAACATCTCGCTAGCTATCTTACGATCATGCAAAAGCAATATGAGAGTGACGACACAAGTCATGAGACAGAACAGTGGAAGGTGCATGGCAATATATCTCGGAATGGCTATGAAAATGGCATAGTAGGTAGGTATGGTGGCTGTTTTGAGGAAGGAATATGGTGGGTTTGTGCACCGGCGAGAATTGCGCGGTACTAGAGAGGCTAGTAATGGTGCAAGGTGAAAGTGCATCTATACCATGGACTCACGTTAGTCATGAAGAACTCACATACTTGTTGCGAAAGTTTTTATTAGTAATCGAAACAAAGTGCTAAACGCATACTTCGAGGGGAAGGGTTGGTAGGTGTTAACCATCGCGCGATCCCGACTGCTACAGCAACAGACAACAGCACCAGAAATTGACACGTTGATGGAGACTGGGCTTGCGTTGGTTTTTCCCTTGAAGAGGAAAGGGTGATGCAGCACATGAGCAGTAAGTATTTCCCTCAGTTTGAGAACCAAGGTATCGATCCACAAGGAGGGTCTCGTCAAGTCCAGAGTACCTGCGCAAACACAAACAAGCTTGCACCCAACGCTTCGAAGGGGTTGTCAACCCTTCAAGATTGTTTGCAAAGTGAGATCTGAAGGCAGAAAGTTCAACGAAGTAAAAAGTATAAGGCTGAAAATATGGTGTGGAGTAGACCCGGGGGCCATAATGTTCACTAGAGGCTTCTCTCAAAATAGCAAATATCACGGTGGGTGAACAAATTACTGCCGAGCAATTGATAGAACCGCGCAAAGTCATGACGATATATCAAGTAGTAGATGCAGAAAGTATCGGTCTACTTCTCTCGGACGTGATGCCCATATGTATGATCATTGCCTTATATATCGTCATGACTTTGCGCGGTTCTATCAATTGCTCGACAGTAATTTGTTCACCCACCGTGATATTTGCTATTTTGAGAGAAGCCTCTAGTGAACACTATGGCCCCCGGGTCTACTCCACACCATATTTTCAGCCTTATACTTTTTTACTTCGTTAAACTTTCTACCTTCAGATCTCAGTTTGCAAACAATCTTGAAGGGATTGACAACCCCTTCGAAGCGTTGGGTGCAAGCTCGTTTGTGTTTGCGCAGGTACTCTGGACTTGACGAGACCCTCCTTCTGGATCGATACCTTGGTTCTCAAACTAAGGGAAATACTTACTGCTCCTGTGCTGCATCACCCTTTCCTGTTCAAGGGAAAAACCAACGCAAGCCCAGTCTCCGTCAACGTGTCAATTTCTGGCACTGTTGTGTGTTGCTGTATCAGTCGGGATCGTGCGATGGTTAACACCTACCAACCCTTCTCCTAGGAGTATGCGTTTAGCACTTTGTTTCGATTACTAATAAAAATATTCGCAATAAGTATGTGAGTTCTTCATGACAAATGTGAGTCCATGGTATAGATGCACTTTCACCTTCCACCATTGCTAGCCTCTCTAGTGCCGCGCAATTTTCGCCGGTGCACAAACCCACCATATGCCTTCCTCAATAAAGCCACCATACCTACTTACTATGGCATTTTCATAGCCATTTCGAGATATATTGCCATGCAACTCCCACCGTTCCGTCTCATGCATTGTGTCGTCACTCTCATATTGCCATTGCATGATCGTAAGATAGCTAGCGAGATGTTTCGACGTCATACGCCAAGCTAGATCGTTGCACATCCCGGTAGACTACCGGAGGCATTTCCTATAGAGTCATCATCGCTCTAAGCTTTGAGCTGTGAGTAAATAAAAGTGTGGTGATCATCATTATTTGAGCATTGTCCCATGTGAGGAAATAAAAAAAAGAGGCCAAAGTTGCCCACAAAAAAAAAGAGAGATATGGAAAGTGGCCAAAGAGCCCAAACAACAGAAAGAGAAAAAGAGAGAAGGGACAATGCTACTATCTCTTTCCAAACTTGTGCTTCATAATAGCACCATGTTGTTCATGATTGAGAGCCTCTCGTTTTGTCACCACCATATGCTAGTGGGAATCTTCATTATATAACTTGGCTTGTATATTCCAATGATGGGCTTCCTCAAAATTGCCCTAGGACTTCCTGAGCAAGCAAGTTGGATGCACACCCACTAGTTCTCCTTTTGAGCTTTCACGTACTTATAGCTCTAGTGCATCCGTTGTATGGAAATCCCTACTTATTCACATTGATATCTATTAATGGGCATCTCCATAGCCCTTTGATACGCCGAGTCGATGTGACCATCTCCTCCTTTTTGTCTCACAACCTCCACCACACTCTATTCCACCATAGTGCTATATCCATGGCTCACGCTCATGTATTGCATGAGAGTTGAAAAAGGTTTGAGAAAGTAAGAGTGCGAAAACAATTACTTGGCCAATACCGGGGTTGTGCATGATTTAAATTAGTTGTGTGGGGATGATGGAGCATAGGCAGACTATATGATTTTGTAGGGATAACTTTCTTTGGCCTTGTTATTTCGAAAGTTCATGATTACTTTGCTAGTTTGCTTGAAGTATTATTGTTTTCATGTCAATAGCAAACTATTGTTTTGAATCTTACGGATCTGAAGATTCATGTCACATGAAACAAGTTACAAAGGACAACTATGCTAGGTAGCATTCCACATCAAAAATTCAGTCTTTATCACTTCCCTACTCGAGGACGAGCATGAGTTAAGCTTGGGGATGATTCATACGTCTCCAACGTATCTATAATTTTTGATAGTTCCATGCTATTATCTTGGCAAACTTTGGATGTTCTGTATGCCTTTTATATCTTTTTTAGTACTAACTTATTAACTCATTGCCAAGTGCCAGTTCCTGTTTCTTTCGTGTTTTTGACCCTTTTCAAAGGAAAATATTAAATGGATTCCAAACGGAATAAAACTTCCGAAAAGATTTTTTCCGGAACAGAAGATACGCACGGGACGTGAGAACCAAGGCAGAGGCCACCAGGGGAGGCCACAAGCCCCCTAGGCGCGGCCCGGGGGGCCCGCGCCTAGCAGGCTTGTGGGCCCACTGTGGCTCGTTTGCCCTACCTCTTACGCCTATAAATTCCCAAAAAATCCAAAACTACGTGAGAGATCCACGAAAATACTTTTCTCCCACCATAAGCTTGTGTCTCCGCAAGATCCCATCTGGGGCATGTCCTGGTGCCCTTCCGGAGGGGGGATTCGGATACGGAGGGCTTCTTCATCAACACCATTGCCTCTACGATGATGCGTGAGTAGTTCACCATAGACCTTCGGGTCCATCGCTAGTAGCTAGATGGCTTCTTCTCTCTCTTGGATCTTCAATGCAAAGTTCTCCATGATCTTCATGGAGATCTATCTGACGTAATATTCTTCTGCGGTTTGTTTATCGAGATCAGATGAATTGTGGATTTATGATCTGATTATCTATGAATCTTATTTGAGTTTCTTCTGATCTCTTTTATTCATGATTTAATATCCTTGTAATTCTCTTCGAGTTGTGGGTTTTGTTTGGCCAACTTGATCTATGATTCTTGCAATGGGAGAAGTGCTTGGTTTTGGGTTCATACCGTGGGGTGACCTCACCCAGTGACAGAAAGGGTAGCGAGGCACACATCATGTTGTTGCCATCAAGGGTAAAAAGATGGGATTAACATCATTGGTTTGAGTTTATCCCTCTACATCATGTCATCTTGCTTAAGGCGTAACTCTGTTCCTCATGAACTCAATACACTAGATGCATTCTGGATAGCGGTTGATGTGTGGAGTAGTAGTAGTAGATGCAGAAAGTATCGGTCTACTTGTCTCGGACGTGATGCCTATATGTATGATCATTGCCTTAGATATCGCCATGACTTTGCGCGGTTCTATCAATTGCTCGACAGTAATTTGTTCACCCACCGTAATATTTGCTATTTTCAGAGAAGCCTCTAGTGAACACTATGGCCCCCGGGTCTACTTCACATCATATTTTCAGTCTTACACTTTTACTTCGTTGCACTTTCCGCCTTTAGATCTCACTTTGTAATCAATCTTGAAGGGATTGACAACCCCTTTGTAGTGTTGGGTGCAAGCTCGTTTGTGTTTGCGCAGGTATTCTCGACACTTGGCTTGATTCTACTACTGTATTGATACCTTGGTTCTCTAAAGTGAGGGAAATAATTACTGCTACTGTGCCGCATCACCCTTTCCTCTTCAAGGCGAAAACCAACACAAGCTTAAGAGATAGCAGCTCTCAAGGACATTCTTCGTGATATGCATTTGACCAAGGCAAAGAGGCGTGTAGAGGTTGGTCCAGTACCCCAAGTCCCAGAAAACAGACCTCGTCTTCCATACCTTGAGCAGCGGCTTCGATGCCTTTTTCATCTTTCCCGGCACGGGGCATTGTTCCCAGTTTTTCAACAACTCATCGATTTTGGTGCCGCTCCTCTTACATGGAGATCCTCGATGCTCAACCTCACCATTATATAGATCTCCATGGTTTCTCCATGGTTCATCCTTCTCGATCCTTCTTTGATGCCCCGTGTACACAATTTTCCAAGACCAGCCATCTTTTGGTGACTTTAACTACTGAGACGTTGTATTATCCATGCACCGGGTGTATCCACAATATCCATGGCACACCTGGCGTGCGACATATCCGTAACCGAGAAAGTCGTGCACCGTCGTTATCCGCGTGGCTCTCATATAGAAATACTCGCATTTGCTGGCGTCCCATGTCTTGGCTGGAGTTTTCCATAAAGTGTCAACTCCTCTTTGAGTAGCCCCAGATATAGATTAATATTATTTCATAGTTATTTTGGCCCTTGAATGAGTATGCTCATGTGTATGTACTTATTGGGGAACGTTGCATGGGAAAAATCCTATGTGCAAACACAATCTATCCATGGTGATGACCATCTGCGAGAGGAGATATTGATTCTACATACCCTTGTAAATTGCTAATCAGAAGCATTCAAGAACGCGGTTGATGTAGTGGTACGTCTTCGCGATCCAATCACAAACCGTCCCGCTATCTCCCGATCAAGTGTCGAACGAACGACACCTCCATGTTCAACACACGTACAGCTTGGTGACGCCTACACCTCCTCGATACAGTGAGCGATGGTGAAGTAGCAGCCCGAGTCCTCCGGCAACACGACGGCGTGGTGAGGTGTTGGTGGTGACAGCTCAGCAGGGCTTTGCCGTGGGGTTTTGGAGGATAGAAACTATGAGGGAGAGGAGGTGTAGCACCACGGCCAGATTGTCGTGTCGCTGCCCTCTCTCTACCTCTCTCTATATATAGGGGAAAGGGAGAGGGGAGGGTGCCCTAGGGTTTCCCCCCAGGGGCCGACAGCCAAGGGATAGGAGGGGTGACGGCTAGGGTTGGGTGGCCGCTCCCACTTGGGTGCCTTGTCACCCAAGTTGGGCTAGTGGCTCCCCAAGGTGAAGCCCACGCCCTTTGATCGAAGTCGGTTAGAGAGGGGCTGCGTCCAGGCCCCTGGTGGGCTGCGGTGCCCCCTCTCCTTGGCCCATGAGGCCCCCAACAATTGTCGACGCCTCCCTAAACAGCTTTCGGTACTCCGTGATTCCCTCGGTACACCTCGGGACACTTCCACACTCCGATGACCTTCATCCTATATATCAATCTTCACCTCCAGACTATTCCGGAGTTCCTCGTCATATCTGGGGTATCATCCGGGACTACGAACAACCTTCGGTCATGAACACTATGACTCAATTGTGGTTATATCGTCACCAAACCATAAGTTTCTAGACCCTGCGGGTTCGAGAACTATGCAGACATGACCGAGACATTCTCCGGTCAACAACCAATAGCGGGACCTGGATGCCCATATTGGTTCCTACATATTCTACGAAGGTCTTTCATCAGTCAATCCTGAATGTCAAGGATTCAATAAATCACGTATGCTATTCCCTTTGTCCATCGGTATGCTACTTACCCAAGATTCGATCATCGGTATCTGTATACCTAGCTCAACCTAGTTACCAACAAGTCTCTTTACTCGTTCCTCAATACAAAATCATGTGACCAACTCTTTAGTCACATTGCTTGCAAGCTCATTGTGATGTTGTATTACCGAGTGGGCCCAGAGATACATCTCCGTCATACAGAGTGACAAATCCCAGGCACGATTCATGCCAACCCAACAGACACCCTCGGAGATACCTCTAGAGCGCCTTTATAGTCACCTAGTTACGTTGTGACGTTTTATATACACAAGGCATTCCTCCGGTGTCCGGTAGTTGCATGATCTCATGGTCATAGGAATAGATACTTGACATGCACAAAACAATAGCAATAAACTGACACAATCACATGCTATGTTCATAGGTTGGGTCTTGTCCATCACATCATTATCCTAATGATGTGTTCCCGTTATGACATGACAAATCATGTCTATGGTGAGGAAACCTTGACCATCTTTGATCAACGAGCTAGTCCTTAGAGGCACACTAGGGACAGTGTGTTGTCTATGTATCCAGACACGTATTTGAGTTTCCAATCAATACAATTCTAGCATGGATAATAACGATTATCATGAACATAGAAATATAACATTAACTTATTTTATTATTGCCTCTAGGGCATATTTCCAACAGTCTCCCACATGCACTAGAGTCAATAATCTAGTTCACATCACTATGTGATTTATATTGTAATGAATCTAACACCCACACATTTCTGGTGTTGATCATGTTTCGCTCATGGAAGAGGCTTAGTCAACGGGTATGCACCATTCAGATCCGTGTGCACTTTGCAAATATTTATTTCCTTCTCCTTGATGTAACCGCGGATGGAATTTAAGTGTCACTTTATGTGTCTGGTTCTCTTGTGAAACCTTGGTTCCTTGGCTAGAGCAATGGCACTAGCTTGTCACAGAACCGAGTCATTGGACGAGTGCACTAGGCACTACTCCAAGAATTGTCATAAACTCCTTCATCCAGACACCTTATTTAGCTTCTCCGAGGAAGCTATGTGATGACCCACAAGTATAGGGGATCTATCGTAGTCCTTTCGATAAGTAAGAGTGTCGAACCCAACAAGGAGCAGAAGGATCTGACAAGTGGTTTTTAGCAAGGTAATATCTGCAAGCACTGAAATTATCGGTAACAAGTAGTTGTGTGGTGAGATGAATCTTAGCAAGTAGCAAGTAACAAAAGTAGAAACGGTGCAGCAAAGTGGCCCAATCCCTTTTGTAGCAAGGGACAAGCCTGGACAAAGTCTTATAGGAGGAAAAACACTCCCGAGGACACACGGGAATTTCTGTCATGGTAATTTTCATCATGTTCATATGATTCACGTTCGTTACTTTGATAGTTTGGTATGTGGGTTGACCGGCACTTGGGTACTGCCCTTACTTGGACAAGCATCCCACTTATTATTAACCCCTCTCGCAAGCATCCGCAACTACAAAAGAAGAATTAAGACAAAGTCTAACCATAGCATTAAACTAGTGGATCCAAATCAGCCACTTACGAAGCAACACATAAACTAGTGTTTAAGCTTCTGTCACTCTAGCAACCCATTATCTACTTACTACTTCCCAATGCCTTCCTCTAGGCCCAAATAATGGTGAAGTGTTATGTAGTCGATGCTTCCTCCCCGGCAACGACGCCAGAAAAGAGTTGCTTCCAGTTGCTCAACAATTAGCAATTGTCTTGCAATGGCCCACCAGCGTGTGGGATCGCAACAGTTTTCGAGATTAGAGTATTCAACCCAAATTTGTTGGTTCAACACGATGGGAGTGAAAGGATATTCTCTAGTATTAGCAGTTGAGTCGTCGGCTCAATCACACCTGAAAGATTAGTATCTGCAAGCAGGATATAAGCAGCAAAGGTAGTATGATAGCGACGGTGCTAGGAAAGAATCTGTTGACGGCAGATTATTCCTAATTGAAGTATCAATCGCGCTAGAAAAGTATTGTAGCAGGTAGTAGCAGTGTAACGAGTAACAGAAGTGGCAAGGAACAGCAGTAGTGACAGCAGTACCAAGTAGCAACAGTAGCAAGACAAAGCAAGTAACAGTAGCAGAGCAAAGCAAGTAACAGCAGCAGTGGGACAAAACAAGTAACAGTAGCAGCAACAGTAGTAACAGCAGTAGAGCAAAGCAAGTAACAATAGGAGTGGGACAAACTCGTAGGCAATGGACCGGTGATTTGTTGGATGACATTCATCATGCAACATTTATAACACGGAGAGATATGTGGCTAGCTCCCGTTCGTGAATGTGATATAGGCATGCATTTCGTGTGTAGTCATACGTGCTTAGCGAAAAGAACTTGCATGACATCTATTGTCCATCCCTCCCGTGGCAGTGGGGTCCAAATGGATACTACGGGATATTAAGGTTATCCTTTTAGTAAAGAACCGGACCAACGCATTATCACTTGGTGAACACATGAACTCCTCAAACTATGGTCATCACCGGGAGTGGTTCCGGTTATTGTCACTCCGGGGTTGCCAGATCATAACACATAGTAGGTAACTACAATTTGCAAGATCGGATCTAAAACACACATATATTGGTGACAACATAATAATTTCAGATCTGAATTCATGTCACTCGGGCCCTAGTGACAAGCATTAAGCATGGCAAAGTAGTAGCAACATCAATCTCAGAACATAGTGGATACTAGGGATCAATCCCCGTCAAAACTAACTCGATTACATGATAGATCTCATCATACTCATCACCGCCCAACGAGCCTACAAATAGATTACTCATGAACGATGAAGAGCTTCTTGGAATTGGAGAGGGAAGAAGGTTGATGATGACGATGGCGACGATCTCCTTGATCCGGAGCCCAAAACGGACTCCAGATCTGCCCTCCAGGGCAAGAACGGGATGTGGCGGCGCCTCTGGATCGTGAAACGCGATGAACTCTTCTCTCTTGATTTTTTGCGGGACGAAAGGGAATAAATAGCGCTGGAATTGGGGGCGGCAGAGCCACGTGGGCCCCACAAGCTTGGTAGTCGCGGCCAGGGGGGAGGCCGTGGCTACAGGGCTTGTGGCCCACTGGCCTGTCCCCTCAAGTGGATCTTTGCACAGGTAGTTTTCATATTTTCGAGATATATTGTCCGTAAATTTTCAGGACATTCCGAGAACTTTCATTTCTGCACAAAAACAACACCATGGCAATTCTGCTGAAAACAGCGTCAGTCCGGGTTAGTTCCATTCAAATCATGCAAATTAGAGTCCAAAACAAGGGCAACAGAGTTTGGAAAAGTAGATACGATGGAAACGTATCAACTCCCCCAAGCTTAAAACCTTGCTTGTCCTCAAGAAACTCAGTTGAAACTGAAAGAGAAAGAAAAACTTTGACAAACTCTGTTTGATCTTGTTGTTGCAACTATGTCTAACTCATAACCAGAATTTCAGCAAGATCACAAGTTAACCACATAAGCAAGTGACACAAAGGTCTCACGGTAAACTAATATCAATGGCATAATCACCTAGCGAGCAAATAATAATGAGTTTCAGATACCAACAATTCAATCAAAACAAGCATGAAGCAATATGAATAGGTGGTATCTCACTAGCTCTTTCTGAGACCGCAAAACATAAATGCAGAGCACTTTCAAAGATCAAGGGCTGACTAAACATTGTAATTCATAGCAACGAAAACCCAGTCATAGTCATACTCAATATCAATCAAAAGCAAAGCATAAAAATGACAGAGGTGCTCCCTAATTGGTGCTTATATAAGAAGAGGGTGACTCAACAGGAAAATAAATAGACAGGCCCTTCGCAGAGGGAAGCATTGATTTGCAGAGGTGCCAGAGCTCAAGCTTTGAAAACAGAGATAATAATTTTGGGTGGCATGCTTTCATTGTCAACGCAATGACCAAGAGTTCTCAATATCTTCCATGTTACTCATGCTATAGGCAGTTCCCAAACAGAAAAGTAAAGTTTTAACTCCCCCGCCACCAATCAATCACACTCCATGGCTAGCCGAATCCTCGGGTACCGTCCATACTAACATCAATCCGGGGGGGGGTCTTGTTTTATAGTTATGTTTTCGATTTAAGCTTGGAACTGGGCATTCCAATTGCCGGCCCCTTTCGCGTGAATGACAGTGAATAAACACATGTCGAGGATAACACACCTAACATGGAAGATACCAATAGCCCCCTGTAACCTAATGAGCGGTTCGGGCATGCAAAACAGATTATTTCTTGAAGGTTTAGAGAATGGCACATGCAAATTTACTTGGAACGGCAGGTAGATACTGCAAATAGGTAGGTATGGTGGACTCTCATGGAAAAACTTTTGGGTTTATGGAAGTGATTGCACAAGCAGTATTCCGCTTAGTACAAGTGAAGGCTAGCAAATGACTAGGAGGCGACCAAATAGAGAGCGACAACAGTCATCAAGATGCAATGAGTTTGACTAACATTGAGTGCAAGCATGAGCAGGATATAAATCACCATGAACACGAACATCATAGAGGCTATGTTGATTTTGTTTCAACTACATGCATGAACATGCGCCAAGTCAAGCCACTTGAATCATTCAAAGGAGAATACCATCCTATCATACTACATCATAGTCATCTCAAATCTATGTTGGCATTCAAGACAAACCATTATAAGCTCCTAGCTAATTCAGCATGGCATCAGAAACTATGATCTCTAAGTTGTCATTGCAAACATGGTTCTCTCTCAACAAAGCAGAATCTGGGACGACAAGCTAGTCATATTTACAAAAACAAAATAGATAGAGTTCATACCAGCTTTTCCAGTCTCAGTCACTCCATCATATATCATCATTATTGCCTTTCACATGCACGATCGAACGATGTGAACAATAATAAGAGTGCTCGTGCATTGGACTAAGCTGAAGCTGCAGGCAAACACAAAGGAGAAGACAAAGTAATATGGCTCTTGAACAAATGAACATGTATGCATGCGAGAGCCACTAAACATTGTAACCATGGTCTTCTACCTCGACTCAAAGAAAAAGAAAACTAATTACACCGGAAAGCTCCCAACAAGCAAAAGAAGAAAGGAAACTCTTTTTGGGTTTATCAAAAGGACACAAAACAAGATAACAAGAAAACGAAAATAAACTAGCAAGGATAATACAGTGGCAAAGTGTAAACACCGACTAACAAACTGAAAGCATAAGCATGAATGTAAAGTTGGTGCGAACACGTACTCCCCCAAGCTTAGGCTTTTGGCCTAGCTTGGTCTACTCCCAAGGAGGGAAATAACCAGCTCCGGGATACTCCGGAGCGGACTGTGGATGCCACTGCTGTGTGAGCTCCTCTGGCTCCCACTGATAAACTGGCGTTTGGTACTCGACTGGCGGCTCTGGCACGGGCACCTGTGGTTGGGCCAAGCCCCAATATGCGTAGATGTCCGAGGGCATAATAGTGTACCTGCATGCATGAAGATTGAACAAAGAAGGAGGAGGCAAAGTAATAGTCTCACGAGTACCCTAACTAAATACGAGGTTATAAATCATCCTTCCACCTATATCTCTATCAAGAAAGTCATGGCGAACCATGCTATCGTAATCTAGATATCTCTTGGGAAGAAGCATCTCTTCTTCCTCCTCCAGTCTAACGGGTATCTTAGAGTGTCTGGCAAGATGGGTAGCATAGATACCTCCATAGACAACACCTTTGGAACGGTTTGTGTTCAACTGCTGAGCTACTATAGCACCTAGGCTATAAGTCTTAATATTATAAAGGCCTTCGCGCAAAACCGCAAGGTCTGGAGAGCTAAGTGATCCAGCCTCCCCACGGCCAATCAAACATTTTCCCACAAATAATGAGAAGTACCGAAGCACAGGAAAATGTATGCTAGCAATTCTAGCGCGAGACACTCCTCTCTCCTCTCCAACAGTAATGGTATCTATGAAAGCCTCCAAGTCCCGTGGACGAGGATCATGAATATCCCCAACATAAGGTAATTTGCACACATTGGAAAAATCCTGTAGTGTCATGCGCTGGGGGATATCGTATAACATGAATTCAACCATAGGAGGATTCTTCCTTGGATAAAAGTTGAAGCTTTGAACGAAAATATTGGTGAGGAGGAGGTATTGTGGGCACTTATCTTCAATGAACGCGGTAAGACCTGCGTTCTCCACCAAGTAATAGAAGTCTTCATAAAGCCCAGCGGCGCGCAAAAATTCATCACTTGGCCACTCATATGCTCGAACTTCTGTGACTCGAGGAACCACGTACTTGGGGTGGTTCTTCTCATCCTCCTAGGGGTTACGGCTTGAAGAGCCTCTCAAGAACCTCCTAATCTTTTCCTTTTCTAACTCTGAAAAATTCTGAAATTTTTAGAGACTTCGAAAGAAAAGTGAGTACGGAATAACCCAACTCGTAGCAACTACTCCTACTAGTGCCTAGAGACCGTATCACGCGCTAAAACTACTTGGGACCAGCTAAAATCAACATATCAAGCTCAAGAACAGGGTCACCAAGGTAGCAAGAATACGCGAAGGATAAAGCACTAGAGTAGAAACTAATTGGACCAATGGAGGCGTCACTTACCAAGGAGTAATTTCCCCAAAACGGTTTGGAGAATGGTGCTTTGAGCAAGGAGATCGAAAATCACGGCCTAATGAGCAAGAACACGGGTTTGAGCTGCAAAACGATTTTTCTCGAGGTAGAATAAGAGGATGGGAGCTGGAATGAGTGGAGGGGGTCCCTGTGGGGCCCACAAGCTTGGTAGCCGCGGCCAGGGGGGAGGCCGCGGCTACAGGGCTTGTGGCCCACTGGTGTGGCCCCCAGGCCAGCTCTCAGTCCAATTTTTTTTCAAAAAATCCAGAAAAATCATATTTGATTTTCAGGACCATAGGAGAACTTTTATTTTTTGGGTACTTTTCTCCGGGACGCTAAAACAGAAAACAGGAAAAACTAAACTAAATCCATCATTTTTCTTCTAAGCAACAGAAAGTGAAAGCTTAAAACAGAGGTATGTGACTCTTTGATTCATCCATTTCATGGTCATCGAAAGAAATCCTCAATGGGGTTGATGAAATCCTCATGACAAAACTTTTTCAAATCGCAAAAGGAAACGGAGAATTGTCGAATAGCAACTAAGTCACTTGAATGGGGATATGAATCTCCCCAACAAGCAAATCATACTTCATCTTAACACGGGGAATAGGGCATTCAAAGCTCCCAATAAGAATCGATGAACTTTTTCTGATAGCATTGATGCAATGTACTTGATATCGATTCTTCGGAAAGTGCACTGTATGCTCATTACTATTGACATGGAAGGTGACATTGCCTTTGCTGCAATCTATAACACCCCTTGCGGTGTTTAAGAATGGTCTTCCAAGAATGATCGCCATGGCATCATCCTCAGGAATATCCAGGATAACAAAGTCCATCAAGATAGTAATGTTAGCAACCACAACAGGCACATCCTCGCAAATGCCGACAGGGAAAGCAGTTGATTTGTCGGCCATTTGCAAAGAAATTTCAGTGGGTGTCAACTTATCCAGTTCAAGTCTACGATAAAGAGAGAGAGGCATAACACTAACACCGGCTCCAAGGTCACATAAGGCAGTTCTTACGTAGTTTCCTTTAATGGAGCAAGGTATAGTGGGCACTCCGGGATCACCAAGTTTCTTAGGAGTTCCACCTTTGAAAGTGTAATTGGCGAGCATGGTGGAGATCTCAAGATCTGGTGTCTTCCGTTTATTAGTCACGATATCTTTCATGTACTTGGCATATGGAGACATTTTGAGCATATCAATTAACCGCATCTGCAGAAAGACGGGTCTCAACATTTAAATAAAGCTCTCAAAATCCTCAACCTCCTCATCATCCTCAACATTTCAATAAGACGGGTCTCTGAACCCATGCCTCCCTTTCTTTACCATGCTTCCTAGCAGTGAAGTCATTCTTATCGTATCTCTTAGGTTGTGGGTTATCAGGATTAACCGTAGGTTCAATCTCCACATCCTTATCATTGCTAGGTTGAGCATTATTATGAACATCGTTGTCCATATTGTCACCAGGTTGATGTTCATCACCAGATTGTGTTTCTGCATCAGACGCAGAAATATCATTTGGTTCTTCAGGTGTGACACTATTTGGTGAACTGACATGTAGGTTTCTATCATCCTTCTTCTTCTTCTTAGGATGACTGGGTGTATCAGCATTAATTCCTTGAGAATCTTGATCAATTCTCTTAGGATGGCCTTCATGATACAAAGGTTCCTGAGTCATTTTGCCTCCTCTAGTAATGACTCTGACAGAGTTGTCATTTAATTCATTGAGCAAGTCATTCTGAGCTTTAAGTACTTGTTCTACCTGAGTAGTAATCATAGAGGCATGTTTACTCAGAAGCTTCAGATCATTGGCATTTCTTTCTACACAAGCACTTAAATGACTAAGAATACGAGTACTTTGTTCCAATTGTCTGCTAACATAATCATTGAAACTCTGTTGTTTGGCAACAAAGTTGTCAAATTCATCAAAGCATAGGCTAGCAGGTTTGTCAAAAGGAATATCACTCTCATCGAATCTACGTAGAGAATTCACCTCTACTACTTGTATCCGGTTATCGAGACCATGGATCTCTTCGGTGGGCAGTAGATTTTTGACTTCTTCAGATCTAATGCCTTTCTCTTGCATAGATTTCTTGGCTTCTTGCATATCTTCGGGACTGAGGAATAGAATACCTCTTTCCTTAGGAGTTGGCTTAGGAGGTGGTTCGGGAATAGTCCAAGCATTATCGTTGATCAAGATGTTATTCAGTAGGATCTCAGCTTGTTCTGCAGTTCGTTCCCTAAAAACACAACCGACACAACTATCTAGGTGGTCTCTAGAAGCATCGGTAAGTCCGTTATAGAAGATATCAAGTATCTCGTTCTTCTTAAGAGGATGATCAGGCAAAGCATTCTATAGCTGGATGAGCCTCCCCCAAGCTTGTGGGAGACTCTCTTCTTTGAGTTGAGAAAAGATGTATATTTCCTGCAAGGCAGCTTGCTTCTTATGGGCAGGGAAATATTTCTCACAGAAGTAATAGACCATATCCTGAGGACTACTCACACATCCAGGAGCAAGAGAAGTGAACCAGGCTTTAGCGTCATCCTTTAGAGAGAAAGGAAATAGCTTAAGGATATAGTAGTAGCGGATCTTCTCCTCACTAGTGAAAAGGGTGGCTATATCGTGTAGTGTGGTAAGATGAGTTACGACTGTCTCAAACTCATAACCATGGAAAGGATCACATTCGACTAGAGAGATTATCTCAGGGTCGACAGAGAATTCATAATCCTCATCGGTGATGAAGATAGGTGAAGTGGCAAACTTCGGGTCGTATTTCATCCTAGCTTTCAAAGATTTTTCCTTCCACTTGAGAAGTAATTTCTCAGCGTCATAGGCATCCTTCAATGCAAGAAAATCCTCAGCTATCTCTCCCTCCATAACATAACCCTCAGGTATATCAGGCAATTCATATCTAGGAGAGCTAGATCTAGCAGGAGCAAAAGCAGGTTCTATCTCAATAGTATCGACAGTTTCAGGAGCATCACGAGCATTGGCAGTAACTCTAGCAATATGAGCATCAAGGAATACCCCTAGAGGCATATCAGGCAAAGTAGTATCTCTAGCAGTATCAAGCATAGCATCATCATGCAAAATAGCATCTCTAGCATCATCAGGCAAAGCAGTATCAAGCATAGCATCATGGATAGCAGTATCAGGCATAGCATCTATAGCAATATCACGCATAGCAGCATCATAAGCATCATCTATAGCAGTAGCATCTCTAGCATCATCTAGCACAGGCGAAATATCAAGATTTCTAGCAGGAGGTGGTGTCGCAAACTTACTCATAACTGAAGGTGAATCAAGTGCAGAGCTAGATGGCAGTTCCTTACCTCCCCTCGTAGTTGAGGGCAAGACTTTGGTTCTTGGATCTTTCAGATTCTTCATAGTGATCAGCAGATATAAATCCCAAGTGTCTCAAAGAATATAGCTATCCATCCCCGGCAACGGCGCCAGAAAAGAGCTGCTTCCTCCCCGGCAACGGAGCCAGAAAAGAGTTGCTTCGAGTTGCTCAACAATTAGCAATTGTCTTGCAATGGCCCACCAGCGTGTGGGATCGCAGCTGTTTTCGAGGGTAGAGTATTCAACCCAAATTTGTTGGTTCGACACGATGGGAGTGAAAGGATATTCTTCAGTATTAGGAGTTGAGTTCTTGGCTCAACCACACCTGAAAGATTAGTATCTGCAAGCAGGATATAAGGAGCAAAGGTAGTATGATAGCGACGGTGCTAGGAAAGAATTTGTTGACGGCAGATTATTCCTAACTGAAATATTAATGGCGCCAGAAAAGTATTGTAGCAGGTAGTAGCAGTGTAAAAAGTAACAGCAGTGGCAAGGAACAGAAGTAGTGACAGCAGTAGCAAGTAGCAACAGTAGCAAGACAAAGCAAGTAACAGTAGCAGATCAAAGCAAGTAACAGCAGCAGTGGGACAAAGCAAGTAACCGTAGCAGCAAGTAACAGTAGCAGCAACAGTAGTAATAGCAGCAGAGCAAAGCAAGTAACAAGAGCAGTGCGATAAACTCGTAGGCAATGGATCGGTGATTTGTTGGATGACATTCATCATGCAACAGTTATAACATGGAGAGATATGTGGCTAGCTCCCGTTCGTCAATGTGATGTAGGCATGCATTCTGTGTGTAGTCATACGTGCTTAGGGAAAAGAACTTGCATGACATCTATTGTCCATCCCTCCCATGGCAGCGGGGTCCAAATGGATACTACGGGATATTAAGGTTCTCCTTTTAATAAAGAACCGGACCAACGCATTATCACTTGGTGAACACATGAACTCGTCAAGCTATGGTCATCACCGGGAGTGGTTCCGGTTATTGTCACTCCGGGGTTGCCGGATCATATCACATAGTAGGTAACTACAACTCGCAAGATCGGATCTAAAACACACATATATTGGTGACAACATAATAATTTCATATCTGAATTCATCGCACTCGGGCCCTAGTGACAAGCATTAAGCATGGCAAAGTAGTAGCAACATCAATCTCAGAACATAGTGGATACTAGGGATCAATCCCCGTCAAAACTAACTCGATTATATGATAGATCTTATCCTACTCATCACCGCCCAGCGAGCCTACGAATAGATTACTCACGAATGATGAAGAGCTTCATGGAATTGGAGAGGGGAGAAGGTTGATGATGACGATGGCGACGATCTCCTTGATCCGGAGCACAAAACGGACTCCAGATCTGCCCTCCAGGGCAAGAACGGGATGTGGCGGCGCCTCTGGATCGTGAAACGCGATGAACTCTTCTCTCTTGATTTTTTCCGGGACGAAACGGAATAAATAGCGCTGGAATTGGGGGCGGCAGAGCCACGTGGGCCCCACTAGCCTGGTAGCTGCGGCCAGGGGGGAAGCCGCGGCTATAGGGCTTGTGGCCCACTGGCCTGTCCCCTTAGGTGGATCTTTGCATAGGTATTTTTCATATTTGCCAGAAATATTCTTCGTAAATTTTCAGGACGTTCCAAGAACTTTCATTTCTGCACAAAAACAACATCATGGCAATTCTGCTGAAAACAACATCAGTCCAGGTTAGTTCCATTCAAATCATGCAAATTAGAGTCCAAAACAAGGGCAAAAGAGTTTGAAAAAGTAGATACGATGGAGACGTATCAATCGACGTTCACATAACACCACTAGAGGAAAAACAACATACAACCCATCAAAATATCGAACAAATACCAAATTCACATGACTACTATTAGCATGACTTATCACATGTCCTCAGGAACAAAAGTAACTACTCACAAAGCATAATCATATTCATGACCACAGAGGTAACGGGTAGCATCAAGGATTTGAACATAAACTCTTCCACCAAATAATCCAACTAGCATCAACTAAAAAGAGTAATTAACACTACTAGCAACCTTACAAGTACCAATGGGAGTCGCGGGACGGAGATTGGTTACAAGTCATGAACTAGGGTTTGGAGATGAGATGGTGCTGATGAAGATGTTGATGATGACGAGTCCCCTCCGATGAGAGGAGTGTTGGTGATGACGATGGCGACGATTTCCCCCTCCGGGAGGGAAGTTTCCCCGGCAGGATCGTCCTGCCGGAGCTTTAGATTGGTTCTGCTCAAGTTCCGCCTCGTGGCGGCGGCGAATCCTCGAAAAAGCCTCCTCCTGATTTTTTTCGGAACAAAACCCTTCATATAGCTGAAGAGGGGGGACAGTGGGCCAGCAAGGAGCCCACAAGCCCCCTAGGCGCGGCCAGGGGGGTGGCCGCGCCTACCAGGCTTGTGGCCCCCTGGTTGCGGTCCTCTGGCACTTCTTCTGCCCAGTATTTTTTATATATTCCCAAAAAATCCACGTTGACTTTCACGGCTTTTGGAGTTGCGCAGAATAGGCATCTCAAACTTGCTCCTTTTTCAGGCCAGAATTCCAGCTGCCGGCATTCTCCCTCTTCATGTAAACCTTGCAAAATAAGAGAGATAAGGCATAAGTATTGTACCATGAAGTTAAATAATAGCCCAAAAAGCAATAAATATCAACATGAAAGCATGATGCAAAATGGACGTATCACTATGTACTCCGCTTCACATGTAGAATCAGCTACCGTGCATTGCTTGGAACTGCACCAGCTTACCGCACCCCTATTGAGAATATATATGTATCCGGTTTGCGACTTAGATTCATCCGGATTAGTGTCAAAGCTTGCATCACCGTAACCCTTTACGACGAGCTCTTGATCACCTCCATACACGAGAAACATTTCCTTAGTATTTTCAGTTACTTTAGAATATTCTTGACCGTTGTCCAGTGTTCCATTCCAGGTTCACTTTGAAACCTTCCATCCGTACTTATGGCAAGGCTGACATCGGGTCTTGTGCACAACATTGCATACATGATAGAGCCTATGGCTAGCATAGGGGACGACACTCATCTTTCATCTATCTTCCGCAGTCACTGGGCATTGAGTCTTACTCAACTTCACACCTTGCAACACAGGCAAGAACACTTTCTTGGACTGATCCATTTTGAACTTCTTCAAAACATTGTCAAGGTATGTGCTTTATGGAAGTCGTACTAAGCGTCTCGATCTATCTCTATATATCTTGATGCCTAATATGTAAGCAATTTCTCCTAGGTCCTTCATTGAAAAACTCTTATTCAAGTAATCCTTTGTGCTTCCAAAAATTATATATTGTTTCCAATCAGTAATATGTCATCCACATATAACATTATAAACACTATAGAGCTCCCACTCACTTTCTTGTAAATAAAAACTTTTCCATGAACTTGTATAAACCCAAACGCCTTCATCACCACATCAAAAGTTGATTCCAATTCCGAGATGCTTGCACCAGTCCATAAATGGATCGCCGGAGTTTGCACACTTTGCTAGCATTCTCTGGATCGACAAAACCTTCTGGTTGCATCATATACAACTCTTCCTTAAGGAAACCATTAAGGAACGTTGTTTTGACATTCATGTGTCAAATTTCATAATAAAAAAATGCAGTTATTGCTAACATCATTGTGACGGACTTAAGCATCGCTATGGGTGAGAAAATCTCATCGTAGTCAACTCCTTGAACTTGTGAAAAACCGTTTGCCGCAAGTCAAGGTTTATAGACGGTGATATTACTGTCGGAGTCTGTATTCTTCTTAAAGATCCATTTATTCTGAATGGCCACACTTTGTTTTCATACATGGATCCTATTTCCAATTTCATGGCCACTAACCATTTGTTGGAATCCGGGCCCACCATCGCTTCTCCATAGCTCGTAGGTTCATTGTTGTCCAACAACATGATTGTTAAGATAGGGTTACCGTACCACTCAGGAGTGGTGCGTGCCCTTGTCAACCTACGCGGTTCGATAGCAACTTGATCTGAAGCTTCATGATCATCATCATTAGCTTCATCTTCAATTGTTGTAGGCTCCACCGAACGGACTTTGAGGGTGCCCTATTCAAAGTGAATCCAAATGTTCTAATGCATAACCCCAAAATGATAACGGCAAATCAGAAAGAGACATCATATAACACACCATATGCAATAAAGTACGATTACGACGTTCGGACACACCATTGCGATGTGGTGTTCCAAGCAGAGTCAATTGTGAAACAATTCCAGATTGTCTTAAGTGAGTGCCAAACTCATAACTCAGATATTCTCCTCCTCGATCAGATCGTAGAAATTTGATCTTCTTGTTACGATGATTCTCCACTTCACTGTGAAATTGTTTGAACTTCTCAAATGTTTCAGACTTGTGTTTCATTAATAAATATAACCATATCTACTAAAATCATCAGTGAAGGTGAGAAAATAACGATATCTACCACGCGCCTCAATGCTCATCGGACTGCACACATCAGTATGTTTGATTTCCAATAAGTCACTTGCTCGCTCCATTGTTCCGGCGAATGGAGTTTTGGTCATCTTGCCCATGAGGCATGGTTCACATGTGTCAAGTGATTCCAAATCATGTGACTCCAAAAGTCCATCGGCATGGAGTTTCTTCATGTACTATACACCAATATGACCTAAGCGGCAGTGCCACAAGAAAGTGGTACTATCATTATCAACTCTACATCTTTTGGCATCAATGTTATGAACATGCGTGTCATTACTGTTGAGATTCGATAAGAATAAACCCCTCACATTGGGTGCATGACCATAAAAGATATTACTCATATAAATAGAACAACCATTATTCTCTGATTTAAATGAGTAACCATCTCGCAATAAACAAGATACATATATAATGTCCATGCTTAACACAGGCACAAAATAACAATTATTGAGGTTCATCACTAGTACCGATGGTAAGTGAAGTAAGAGCGTGCCGACGGCGATTGCATTAACCTTGGAACCATTTCCCACGCGCATCATCACTTCATCCTTCGCCAACCTTGGTCTATTCCATAGTTCCTGTTTTAAGTTGCAAATGTAAGCAACCTAACCGGATCCAATACCCAGGAACTACAAAGAGAGTTGGTGAGGTACACATCAATAACATGTATATCATATATACCTTGTTTGGCATTGGCCACCTTCTTGTCTGCCAGATACTTGGGATAGTTCCGCTTCTAGTGACCAGTCCCCTTGCAACGATATCACTCAATTTCTGGCTTGGGTCCAGCCTTGGGTTTCTTCACGGGAGGGGCAATAGCTTTGCCACTCTTCTTGAAGTTACCCTTCTTGCCCTTACCATTTTCTTGAAACTGGTGGTCTTATTGACCATCAACACTTGATGTTCCTTACGGATTTCGGACACAGAGACTTTCAGCATCGCAAACAGCTCGGCGACTGATTTATTCATCCCTTGCATGTTGTAGTTCAGCACAAAGCTTTTGTAGCTAGGTGGCAGTGATTGGAGAACTCTTTCAGTGATTGCCTGGGGCGGGAGAACAATTCCCAACTCAGCCACATGGTTAGCGTACCCAGACATTCTGAGTACATGCTCAGTGACACACTTGTTTTCCTCGATCTTCCAAGCATAAAAATTATCAGAGGTCTCATACCTCTCGATCTGGGCATTCTTCTCAAAGAGAAACTTCAATTCCTGGAACATCTCATATGCTCCATGACGTTCAAAACGTCTTTGAAGTCCCGGTTCAAAGCCATATAAGATCGCACACTGAACTACTAAGTAGTCATCCAGACGCGACTGCCAGACGTTCATAACGTCTTCAGCCGCCGGGAATAGGGGTTCATCACCTAGCGGTGCATCAAGGACATAACTCTTTTGGGAAACCGTCAGGACAAGCCTGAGATTATGGGCCGAGTGAACAAAGTTTCTCCCATTATCTTTCAGCTTAGCTTCCTCTAGGAATGCATTAAAATTCAGGGGTGCTACGCATGATCCATTGATCTACAACATAAATTTGAAAAGATTACTTAGACTATTGTTCAAGATAATGAGTTTAGTTAATCATATTACTAAAAACTCCCACTCAAATCTACATCACTCTAGTCATTTGAGTGACACATGATCCAAATCCACCAACCCAAGTCCGATCATCACGTGGATGAGCTGGTTTCAATTGTGAACATCTTCATGTACCGTGTGGCTCATGTCCGATCATCAACTATATGGCTCATTTTCGACCTTGTGATATGTCCAAAACGTATCTATAATTTCTGCTTCTTCCATGATCTTTTGGGTGACATTGTTATATGTTTTGCTACACTTTTATAATATTTTACACATATTTGGACTAACCTACTAACTCAGTGCACCTAGTGCCAGTTTCTGTCTGCTGATGTCTATTTTGCAGGGGCTTTTACCCAATTTTCCGAAGCTCGAAAAATCCCGAGAAAAATATATAAAATATCAACGTAACGGAAGATTCCAGATCACCAAAGATGGGCCAGAGGGGGCCAGGGGCCGTCCAAGCGATCGCCTGGCGCAGCTTACCCCCTAGTCGCGCCCACAGGCTGCCTAGGTGGGTCCCACCTCCTCCGGTGCCCTTCTTCGGCCTATATTTACCTCTCTGAGAAGAAACCCTTCCAGATGATCCCGAATCATGAATTTCTCAATCGTTCCACCGCCGCAGCGCTTCCGAGATCGGGAGCATAAGGAGACCTCTTCCCGGCACCCTGCCGGAGGGAGGATTGACCTTCGGGAGCTTCTCCACCTCCATGGATGCTTCTCGCACGTGCCATGAGTAGACCTCCTTGGACCATGGGTCCATGACCAGTAGCTATGTGATGTCTTCTCTCCAATCTTGTGCTTCAATGGTTAGTCCTTGTGAGCTGCCCTACATGATCAAGGCATCTATGTAATTCTCTTGCTATTGCTATGCTCGGTTTGTTGGCATCCGATGGATTATGAGATTATGTTCAGATTGTTATGAGTTATATATTTGATTATCCTTTTATATTATGTTCCTTAGTGATTCATGCATGTTCTCTGTTGCTATTTATTGTTTTGGCCGAGTAGTAGATTGTAACTCCAAGAGGGAGCGTTATGCATGATTGTGGGTTCATCCCCTCGATGTCTAGCTTGAGTGACAGAAACATGAGACTAAGGGATGTGTTGTTGCCACCAGGGATAAAACAACGGTGCTTGTGACCATGGTTGCAAGGATTGTTTACCTTACGCATAGTTCGTTTATGCACTTGTCCGTTGCTTTGAGTTTACACTTTGGGTGGGGCTCGCAACTTAATACCAGCGAGATGTTCCGGATAGATATCTCAAGGTGGATGATTAGTAAGTAGATGCTGATGAATAAATGGTCTACTTGTCTTGGCGTATTGTCCATTACTATTGAACCTCTAACTATCAAGTAGCATAATTAGCATTGTGGTGCGTTCATAATTGTGTCAATTGCCCAACTGTAATTTGTTTACCCAAGCATAGTTGTTTATCGTCTTTTGGGAGAGAGACATCACTAGTGAACATCATGTGACTCCGGTCCATATCACCACCATTGTTTACACCTCCATCATATACCGTTTCATTTACTTTTCCGTTGCAATCACTATCACTATTCCCGCTTGTGTTTTGATCCTTTTCAAACTACAAGGCCGGAGAGATTGAAAAACTCTTTGTACTCGTTAGGAGCAAAGTTATTTGTATGTGTGCAGGTCAACGTCTTCTGCTAGCTCCAGGGTGGGAGACACCTACTTGTTGAGCCTAGGAGTCCTCCTGGTTCGATAACCTTACAGTCTGTGAGTAAGAGAAAACTTGCTCCTGACTACATCTCAACTTTCCACTTCGGGTAACAAACGAGGAGCGAGAAGTATATACATCATCTCGTCATCAAGCAAAGTTTTTTGGTGCCATTGCCGGGGACTCCAGTCTTCAAGATAGGGGAGTTGCACGCTATCTTTTAATTTTGCTTTTTAGTCTTGTTAGTTTTCTTTCTAGTTTTTTCTTTAGAGTCTTATACCAAAATCCACAAAAAATTAGTTGCTTTGTTCTTGCTTTTTGCTACTGCTATGGGTTCCACTGAGAACAGTAAGTTGTGTGACTTCACTAGTTAGGCTTATGGAAAATTGCACTCTTAGTTCGCTGCTTGGGGAAGGCCGCTCTATCACACCCGTGGTAGAGAACTCTCCTCCAGCTAGGGAATGTATCCCATTCAAAATACCAGTTGGGATAATTGAAATAATTAGGCATGATTGTTATGCAGGAGATGGAACAGTCAATCCTAGTATTCATTTGGTGAAACTTACAGAACTTTGTGAGTTGTTTAAGATTTCAGGTTTGACAAGAGATGGAGTCATGAGGAAATTATTTGCCTTGTCACTGAAAGGAAAAGCATTGGAATGGTATAGGCTACTAGATGATTCTCACCCACGGGATTGGGAAGAGATTCCGTCTCTCTTTTACTCCAAGTTTTATCCTCTTCATGAAGTCCATGTGGATCATGGTAACAATGCTTTATGCGATACTTATATTGCACTGAAAATTATTATGAGAAGGGAACATATGCTTATAGATATTTCAGTAATGCCAAGTTCCCTCTCTTTATGTCGAAGGTTTTGAAGCTGCACTTGTTTTGCCTTCCTATGCTTATTGCTTTGTGCTTCAATGAATTATTCTATTGCAATATTCCTATGCATATGAAGCATGTTAGACTTAAATGGGTTTGGTATTTGCTTCTTGATGCTCTCTTTTCTCCTACAACTCTTATTCCTACGAGAGCATCATGAAATTCGTAAGCCTATCTTTATGGCTATAAAGAAAGAGGTCTAGGGAGACAACCCTTGTTATCTTTACTTTGAGTTTGATCTTTCAGTTTTAGTGGTCTTGATGCTTGTTACTACTGTAGCACCATCATTGTATCTTTATTTTTAAGCTTCGTGCCAAGTTTTAGCCTCCGATTGTAAGAAAGTTCAAAAGTTGTGACATGCTGTCGAGAAATAGATTATGTCTTCTTGACGGATAAATTCGCCAAAAATCACCAGATCATCTTTTTGATCTGAATTTTTTTGACACTATGCTCTATATAATTGTCTTTCTGTCATCTGTTCCGAGTTTTTTCGATTTGAGTTGCAGAAGTGCCCCGAAAAAATTATTTACTACCTGTTGTTCCGTTTTTCATAGATTATGCCACGTTTTGTGTTTTCATTCTTTTGCAAATCCTAAGCTTACTTTTTATTTGCAAAAACTTTTTCGTACTCATGAGAAACAGTATATTTTCATGAAAATCTTTATTTCCAGTAGGTAATAAATTATTTTATTAAGGGTACTAACCACTCTAATGAGCTTATGATGAGTTTCGTATGAAGGGAGTTTTCAAGTATGCGATGGGAGATGATGAAAGAAGATACAGGAGTGTCAAGCACTCAAGCTTGGGGATGCCCCCATGCACCCCAAGAAATATTCAAAGAGACTCAAGCGTCTAAGCTTGGGGATGCCCCCATGCATCCTCTTCTCTATAAACAATCATCAGTTCGTCCATCTCCATGCTATATTTTTATCACTTCATATGTTATGTGCTATGCTTGGAGCGTCCCGCTCTTTACTTTTTAGTTTGTTTTAGTTTTGCTTTCTGTTCATAACAAGTCGGAACCTAGCCTACCTTGTTTGGGAGAGAAACACGCTCCATTCCATTCTAGAACACAACATAGTTTTTCATGCTTATCCTTTTTTTATGTGTTCTTTATCTTTCCGTAGCTACTGTCATGCTTAGCTCTTAGTTTTCATGCTTATGTTTTTACGAGCTTTTATTTATGTTGCTTTGGGAACTCTCTTGATTTATCATTCTTATCTTGTCTAGAGAGTTGGCTTGTTGCACGGAGTTGTGTGTCTTGCATGAGTAGGTAATTAAGATTGCTATTTAAGTATAGTAGTAACTTGCAATAGTTTTGAGGTATTGATTTGAGTAATGTTTGGACTATTGGTGCCAAGAGGTTAAGCCTATTAGTGACATGAGTCATATTTTGGGAAATCCGTGTGTTTTTCAAAAACTAAAAATTAGTTGAGAACTCTAGCTACTAAATTGATCGCTAACCTCTCGAGGGGTTGGAATATATAGAGTACCCTCACGTTACCATGAGTCGAGGATGCGCAAGGATAACCAAACCCCCAAACACTCTTCCTCGGGGTACTTGTCTCTTTGTGAATTTCTTAACTAGATAGAGAGTTACCGATAATAAGTGTATGAGTTCTTCGGACTAATGTGAGTATTCGATTGTTGGCACTTCCACCATCCATATTTTGCTAGCCTCTTCGGTACCTTGCATTGCCCTTTCTCACATTGGGAGTTGGTGCGAACTCCGCCGGTGCATCCAAAGCCATGACATGATACACTTTGTCATACATAAGCCTCATTATATCCTTCCTCAAAACAGCCACCATACCTACTTATTAAGGCATTTCCATAGCCTTTCCGAGATACATTGCCATGCAACATCCACCATCTCATGACTTGATCTTCGAGTCATACATGCTTTTGCTTGATCGTAGAGCCGCATGATACTTGGGCCTTGCCCAAATTATTGCTACATGACGCGCTAGTATCATTGCATATCCTGCTACACTGGCAGAGGCATACATTTGCATACATCATGATAGTTTTCACTTTTCTTTATGGTGAGTACTTCTTATAAAGTGTGATGATCTTCTTTTTATTCATGTAACACATAAAGTGTTGCCCTTAAGTGAGGAAAAGATCCCAAAGAGGAAAAAACAAAATATCCCAAAGAGGACAAATGAGAGATAAATAGAAAGAGCCAAAGAGGCCACACACAAATAAAGAAAAAACAGAAAAAGAGATAAAAAGAGAGAAGGGGGCACCTCTCCCACTTGGGGGCCTTGACACCCAAGTTGGGTTGGCGGCACCCCGAGTTTGGTTCTTGTCCATCACACCATTTTCCTAATGATGTGACCCCGTTAACAAATGACAACTCGTCTCTATGGTTATGAAACCTTAACCATCTTTGATCAACGAGCTAGTCTAGTAGAGGCTTGATACGTCTCCAACGTATCTATAATTTTTGATGGTTTCATGCTATTATCTTGTCAAACTTTGGATGTTTTGCATGCCTTTTATATATTTTTTGGGACTAACTTATTAACTCAGTGCCAAGTGCCAGTTCCTCTTTTTTCCATGTTTTTGACCCCTTTCATAGGAGATTTTGAAACGGAGTCCAAACGGAAGAAAATCCCCGAAAATATTTTTTCTGGAATGGAAGAAGATCGGGAAGCTTGAGAGCCAAGGAAGGGGAGCCTCAGGGGCCCCACAAGCCCCCACCCCGCGGCCAGGGGGAGGCCGCGCCATCCAGGCTTGTGGGCCCCCTGAGCGCCCCCTGACCTAGGGGTTGCACCTATAAATTCCCTAAAAATCACAAAAAAATCAGGAGATCATCGAAAGTACTTTTCCGCCGCCGCAAGCTTCTGTCTCCGCAAGATCCCATCTGGGGCACGTTCTAGTGCCCTGCCGAAGGGGGGATTCGGGCACGGAGGGCTTCTTCATCAACACCATGACCTCTCTGATGATGCGTGAGTAGTTCACCATAGACCTACGAGTCCATAGCTAGTAGCTAGATGGCTTCTTCTCTCTCTTGGATCTTCAATACAAAGTTCTCCATGATCTTCATGGAGATCTATCCGATGTAATCTTCTTTTGCGGTGTGTTTGCCGAGATCTGATGAATTGTGGATTTATGATCAGATTATCTATGAATCTTATTTGAGTTTCTTATGATCTCTCTTATGCATGATTTCATATCCTTGTAATTCTCTTCGAGTTGTGGGTTTTGTCTGGCCACCTAGATCTATGATTCTTGCAATGGGAGAAGTGCTTGGTTTTGGGTTCATACCGTGCGGTGACCTCACCCAGTAACAGAAGGGGTAGCGAGGCACACATCATGTTGTTGCCATCAAGGGTAAAAAGATGGGGTTTTCATCATTGGTTTGAAATTATACCTCTACATCATGTCATCTTGCTTAAGGCGTTACTCTGTTCGTCATGAACTCAATACACTAGATGCATGCTGGATAGCGGTCGATGTGTGGAGTAATAGTAGTAGATGCAGAAAGTATCGGTCTACTTGTCTCGGACGTGATGCCTATATGTATGATCATTGCCTTAGATATCGTCATGACTTTGCGCGGTTCTATCAATTGCTCGACAGTAATTTGTTCACCCACCGTGATATTTGCTATTATGAGAGAAGCCTCTAGTGAACACTATGGCCCCCAGGGCCTACTCCACACCATATTTTCATCCTTATACTTTTTAGTTCCTTAAACTTTCTGCCTTCAGATCTCACTTTGCAAACAATCTTGAAGGGATTGACAACCCCTTCGAAGCGTTGGGTGCAAGCTCGTTTGTGTTTGCGCAGGTACTCTGGACTTGACGAGACCCTCCTTCTGGATCGATACCTTGGTTCTCAAACTGAGGGAAATACTTACTGCTCCTGTGCTGCATCACCCTTTCCTCTTCAAGGGAAAAACCAACGCAAGCCCAGTCTCCGTCAACGTGTCAATTTCTGGCGCTGTTGTCTGTTGCTGTAGCAGTCGGGATCGTGCGATGGTTAACACCTACCAACCCTTCCCCTAGGAGTATGCATTTAGCACTTTGTTTCGATTACTAATAAAAATATTCGCAATAAGTATGTGAGTTATTCATGACTAATGTGAGTCCATGGTATAGATGCACTTTGACCTTCCACCATTGCTAGCCTCTCTAGTGTCGCGCAATTTTCGCCGGTGCACAAACCCACCATATGCCTTCCTCAATACAACCACCATACCTACTTACTATGGCATTTTCATAGCCATTCCGAGATATATTCCCATGCAACTCCCACCGTTCCGTCTCATGCATTATGTCGTCACTCTCATATTGCCATTGCATGATCGTAAGATAGCTAGCGAGATGTTTCAACGTCATACGCCAAGCTAGATCGTTGCACATCCCGGTAGACTGCCGGAGGCATTTCCTATAGATTCATCATCGCTCTAAGCTTTGAGCTGTGAGTAAATAAAAGTGTGGTGATCATCATTATTTGAGCATTGTCCCATGTGAGGAAATAAAAAAAAGAGGCCAAAGTTGCCCACAAAAAAAGAGAGATATGGAAAGAGGGCAAAGAGCCCAAACAAAAAAAAGAGAAAAAGAGAGAAGGGACAATGCTACTATCTCTTTCCACACTTGTGTTTCATAATAGCACCATGTTCTTCATGATTGAGAGCCTCTCGTTTTGTCACCACCATATGCTAGTGGGAATCTTCATTATATAACTTGGCTTGTATATTCCAATGATGGGCTTCCTCAAAATTGCCCTAGGACTTCGTGAGCAAGCAAGTTGGATGCACACCCACTAGTTCTCCTTTTGAGCTTTCACATACTTATATCTCTAGTGCATCCGTTGTATGGCAATCCCTACTCATTCACGTTGATATCTATTAATGGGCATCTCCATAGCCCTTTGATACGCCGAGTCGATGTGACCATCTCCTCCTTTTTGTCTCACAACCACCACCACACTCTATTCCACCATAGTGCTATATCCATGGCTGACGCTCATGTATTGCGTGAGAGTTGAAAAAGGTTTGAGAAAGTAAGAGTGTGAAAACAATTACTTGGCCAATACCAGGGTTGTGCATGATTTAAATTAGTTGTGTGGGGATGATGGAGCATAGCCAGACTATATGATTTTGTAGGGATAAGTTTCTTCGGCCTTGTTATTTCGAAAGTTCATGATTACCTTGCTAGTTTGCTTGAAGTATTATTGTTTTCATGTCAATAGCAAACTATTGTTTTGAATCTTACGGATCTGAACATTCATGTCACATGAAACAAGTTACAAAGGACAACTATGCTAGGTAGCATTCCACATCAAAAATGCAGTCTTTATCACTTCCCTACTCGAGGACGAGCAGGAGTTAAGCTTGGGGATGCTTGATACGTCTCCAACGTATCTATAATTTTTGATTGTTCCATGCTATTATCTTGTCAAACTTTGGATGTTCTGTATGCCTTTTATATCTTTTTTAGGACTAACTTATTAACTCAGTGCCAAGTGCACAGTTCCTGTTTCTTCCGTGTTTTTGACCCTTTTCAAAGGAGAATATTAAATGGAGTCCAAACGGAATAAAACTTCCGAAAAGATTTTTTTCCAGAACAGAAGATATGCAGGGGACGTGAGAACCAAGACAGAGGCCACCAGGGGAGGCCACAAGCCCCCTAGGCGCGGCTAGAGGGCCTGCGCCTAGCAGGCTTGTGGGCCCCCTCTGGCTCCTCTGCCCTACCTCTTCCGCCTATAAATTCCCAAAAAATCCAAAACTACGCGAGAGATCCACGAAAATACTTTTCTGCCGCCGCAAGCTTGTTTCTACGCAACATCCCATCTGGGGCATGTTCTGGTGCCCTTCCGGAGGGGGGATTCGGATACGGAGGGCTTCTTCATCAACACCATTGTCTCTCCGATGATGCGTGAGTAGTTCACCATAGACCTTCGGGTCCATCGCTAGTAGCTAGATGGCTTCTTCTCTCTCTTGGATCTTCAATGCAAAGTTCTCCATGATCTTCATGGAGATCTATCTAACGTAATATTCTTCTGCGGTTTGTTTATCGAGATCAGATGAATTGTGGATTTATGATCAGATTATCTATGAATCTTATTTGAGTTTCCTCTGATCTCTTTTATTCATGATTTAATATCCTTGTAATTCTCTTCAAGTTGTGGTTTTTTTTGGCCAACTTGATCTATGATTCTTGCAATGGGAGAAGTGCTTGGTTTTGGGTTCATACCATGCGGTGACCTTACCCAGTGACAGAAGGGGTAGCGAGGCACACATCATGTTGTTGCCATCAAGGGTAAAAAGATGGGGTTTACATCATTGGTTTGAGTTTATCCCTCTACATCATGTCATCTTGCTTAAGGCATAACTCTGTTCCTCATGAACTCAATACATTAGATGCATGCTGGATAGCGGTTGATGTGTGGAGTAGTAGTAGTAGATGCAGAAAGTATCGGTCTACTTGTCTCGGACGTGATGCCTATATGTATGATCATTGCCTTAGATATCACCATGACTTTGCGTGGTTCTATCAATTGCTCGACAGTAATTTGTTCACCCACCGTAATATTTGCTATTTTGAGAGAAGCCTCTAGTGAACACTATGGCCCCCGGGTCTACTTCACATCCTATTTTCAGTATTACACTTTTACTTCGTTGCACTTTCCGCCTTCAGATCTCACTTTGCAATCAATCTTGAAGGGATTGACAACCCCTTTGTAGAATTGGGTGCAAGCTCGTTTGTGTTTGTGCAGGTACTCTGGACACTTGGCTTGATTCTACTACCGTATTGATACCTTGGTTCTCAAATCTGAGGGAAATACTTACTGCTACTGTGCTGCATCACCCTTTCCTCTTCAAGGCAAAAACCAACGCAAGCTTAAGAGGTAGCAGCTCTCAAGGACATTCTACGTGATATGCATTTCATCAAGGCAAAGAGGCGTGTCGAGGTTGGTCCAGTACCCCAAGTCCCAAAAAACAGACCTCGTCTTCCATACCTTGAGCAGCGGCTCCGATGCCTTTTTCATCTTTCCCGGCACAGGCATTGTTCCCAGTTTTTCAACAATTCATCGATTTTGGTGCCGCTCCTCTTACGTGGAGATCCTCGATGCTCAACCTCACCATTGAATAGATCTCCATGGTTTCTCCATGGTTCATCCTTCTCGATCCTTCTTTGATGCCCCGTGTACATAATTTTCCAAGACCAGCCTTCTTTCGGCGACTTTAACTGCTGAGACGTTGTATTATCCATGCACCGGGTGTATCCACAATATCCATGGCACACCTGGCGTGCGACATATCCGTAACCAAGAAAGTCATGCACCGTCGTTATCCACGTGGCTCTCATATAGAAATACTCGCATTTGCTGGCGTCCCATGTCTTGGCCGGAGTTTTCCATAAAGTGTCAACTCCTCTTTGAGTAGCCCCAGATATAGATTAATATTATTTTGTAGTTATTTAGGCCCTTGAATGAGTATGCTCATGTGTATGTACTTATTGGGGAACGTTGCATGGGAAAAAATCCTATGTGCAAACACAATCTATCCATGGTGATGACCATCTGCGAGAGGAGATATTGATTCTACATACCCTTGTAAATTGCTAATCAGAAGCATTCAAGAACGCGGTTGATGTAGTGGTACGTCTTCGCGATCCAATCACAAACCGTCCCGCTATCTCCCGATCAAGTGTCGAACGAACGACACCTCCATGTTCAACACACGTACAGCTTGGTGACGCCTACACCTCCTCGATACAGTGAGCGATGGTGAAGTAGCAGCCCGAGTCCTCCGGCGGCACGACGGCGTGGTGAGGTGTTGGTGGTGACAGCTCAGCAGGGCTTCGCCGTGGGGTTTTGGAATAGAAACTATGAGGGAGAGGAGGTGTAGCACCGCGGCAAGATTGTCGTGTCGCTGCCCTCTCTCTACCTCTCTCTATATATAGGGGAAAGGGAGAGGGGAGGGTGCCCTAGGGTTTCCCCCCAGGGGCCGGCAGCCAAGGGATAGGAGGGGTGACGGCTAGGGTTGGGTGGCCGCTCCCACTTGGGTGCCTTGTCACCCAAGTTGGGCTAGTGGCTCCCCAAGGTGAAGCCCACCCCCTTTGACCGAAGTCGGTTAGAGAGGGGCTGCGTCCAGGCCCCTGGTGGGCTGCGGTGCCCCCTCTCCTTGCCCCATGAGGCCCCCAACAATTGTCGACGCCTCCCTAAATAGCTTTTGGTACTCCGTGATTCCCTCGGTACACCTCGGGACACTTCCACACTCCGATGACCTTCATCCAATATATCAATCTTCACCTCTAGACTATTCCGGAGTTCCTCGTCATATCTGGGGTATCATCCGGGACTACGAACAACCTTCGGTCATGAACACTATAACTCAATTGTGATTATATCGTCACCAAACCATAAGTGTCTAGACCCTGCGGGTTCGAGAACTATGCAGACATGACCGAGACATTCTCCGGTCAACAACCAATAGCGGGACCTGGATGCCCATATTGGTTCCTACATATTCTACGAAGGTCTTTCATCGGTCAATCCTGAATGTCAAGGATTCAATAAATCCCGTTTGCTATTCCCTTTGTCCATCGGTATGTTACTTACCCAAGAATCGATCATCAGTATCTGTATACCTAGCTCAACCTAGTTACCGACAAGTCTCTTGACTCGTTCCGCAATACAAAATCATGTGACCAACTCTTTAGTCACATTGCTTGCAAGCTCATTGTGATGTTGTATTACCGAGTGGGCCCAGAGATACATCTCCGTCATACGGAGTGACAAATCCCAGTCACGATTCATGCCAACCCAACAGACACCCTCGGAGATACCTCTAGAGCACCATTATAGTAACCCAGTTACGTTGTGACGTTTTATATACACAAGGCATTCCTCTGGTGTCTGGTAGTTGCATGATCTCATGGTCATAGGAATAGATACTTGACATGCAGAAAACAATAGCAATAAACTGACACAATCACATGCTATGTTCATAGGTTGGGTCTTGTCCATCACATCATTATCATAATGATGTGTTCCCGTTATGACATGACAAATCATGTCTATGGTGAGGAAACCTTGACCATCTTTGATCAACGAGCTAGTCCTTAGAGGCACACTAGGGACAGTGTGTTGTCTATGTAGCCAGACATGTATTTGAGTTTCCAATCAATACAATTGTAGCATGGATAATAACGATTATCTTGAACAAGGAAATATAACATTAACTTATTTTATTATTGCCTCTAGGGCATATTTCCAACAGTCTCCCACATGCACTAGAGTCAATAATCTAGTTCACATCACTATGTGATTTATATTGTAATGAATCTAACACCCACACATTTCTGGTGTTGATCATGTTTCGCTCATGGAAGAGGCTTAGTCAACGGGTATGCACCATTCAGATCCGTGTGCACTTTGCAAATATTTATTTCCTCCTCCTTGATGTAACCGCGGATGGAATTTAAGTGTCACTTTATGTGTCTGGTTCTCTTGTGAAACCTCGGTTCCTTGGCTAGAGCAATGGCACTAGCTTGTCACAGAACCGAGTCATTGGACGAGTGCACTAGGCACTACTCCAAGAATTGTCATAAACTCCTTCATCCAGACACCTTCTTTAGCTTCTCCGAGGAAGCTATGTGATGACCCACAAGTATAGGGGATCTATCGTAGTCCTTTCGATAAGTAAGAGTGTCGAACCCAACGAGGAGCAGAAGGATCTGACAAGTGGTTTTTAGCAAGGTAATATTTGCAAGCACTGAAATTATCGGTAACAAGTAGTTGTGTGGTGAGATTAATCTTAGCAAGTAGCAAGTAACAAAAGTAGAAACGGTGTAGCAAAGTGGCCCAATCCCTTTTGTAGCAAGGTACAAGCCTGGACAAAGTCTTATAGGAGGAGAAACGCTCCCCAGGACACACGGGAATTTCTGTCATGCTAGTTTTCATCATGTTCATATGATTCGCGTTCGTTACTTTGATAGTTTGATATGTGGGTGGACCGGCGCTTGGGTACTGCCCTTACTTGGACAAGCATCCCACTTATGATTAACCCCTCTCGCAAGCATCCGCAACTACGAAAGAAGAATTAAGACAAAGTCTAACCATAGCATTAAACTAGTGGATCCAAATCAGCCACTTACGAAGCAACACATAAACTAGTGTTTAAGCTTTTGTCACTCTAGCAACCCATCATCTACTTAGTACTTCCCAATGCCTTCCTCTAGGCCCAAATAATGGTGAAGTGTTATGTAGTCGATGCTTCCTCCCCAGCAACGACGCCAGAAAAGAGTTGCTTCCAGTTGCTCAACAATTAGCAATTGTCTTACAATGGCCCACCAGCGTGTCGGATCGCAGCAGTTTTCGAGGGTAGAGTATTCAACCCAAATTTTTTGGTTCGACACGATGGGAGTGAAAGGATATTCTCCAGTATTAGCAATTGAGCTGTCGGCTCAACCACACCTGAAAGATTAGTATGTCCAAGCAGGATATAAGCAGCAAAGGTAGTATGATAGCGACGGTGCTAGGAAAGAATCTGTTGACGGCAGATTATTCCTAATTGAAGTATCAATGGCGCCAGAAAAGTATTGTAGCAGGTAGTAGCAGTGTAAAAAGTAACAGCAGTGGCAAGGAACAGCAGTAGTGACAGCAGTAGCAAGTAGCAACAGTAGCAAGACAAAGCAAGTAACAGTAGCAGCAAGTAACCGTAGCAGATCAAAGCAAGTAACAGCAGCAGTGGGACAAAGCAAGTAACCGTAGCAGCAAGTAATAGTAGCAGCAACAGTAGTAACAGCAGCAGAGCAAAGCAAGTAACAAGAGCAGTGGGATAAACTCGTAGGCAATGGATCGGTGATTTGTTGGATGACATTCATCATGCAACAGTTATAACACGGAGAGATATGTGGCTAGCTCCCGTTCGTCAATGTGATGTAGGCATGCATTCCGTGTGTAGTCATACGTGCTTAGGGAAAAGAACTTGCATGACATCTATTGTCCATCCCTCCCATGGCAGCGGGGTCCAAATGGATACTACGGGATATTAAGGTTCTCCTTTTAGTAAAGAACCGGCGCATTAGCACTTGGTGAACACATGAACTCCTCAAACTATGGTCATCACTGGGACTGGTTCCGGTTATTGTCACTCCGGGGTTGCCGGATCATAACACATAGTAGGTAACTACAACTCGCAAGATCGGATCTAAAACACACATATATTAGTGACAACATAATAATTTCATATCTGAATTCATGGCACTCGGGCCCTAGTGACAAGCATTAAGCATGGCAAAGTAGTAGCAACATCAATCTCAGAACATAGTGGATACTGGGGATCAATCCCCGTCAAAACTAACTCATTTACATGATAGATCTTATCCTACTCATCACCGCCCAGCGAGCCTACGAATAGATTACTCACGAACGATGAAGAGCTTCATGGAATTGGAGAGGGGAGAAGGTTGATGATGATGATGGCGACGATCTCCTTGATCCGGAGCACAAAACGGACTCCAGATCTGCCCTCCAGGGCAAGAACGGGATGTGGCGGCGCCTCTGGATCGTGAAACGCGATGAACTCTTCTCTCTTAATTTTTTTTAGGACGAAAGGGAATAAATAACGCTGGAATTGGTGGCGGCAGAGCGACGTGGGCCCCACAAGCCTGGTAGCCGCAGCCAGGGGGGAGGCCGCGGCTACAGGGCTTGTGGCATATTGGCCTGTCCCCTTAGGTGGATCTTTGCGCAGGTATTTTTCATATTTTCCAGAAATATTCTCCGTAAATTTTCTGGACATTCCGAGAACTTCCATTTCTGCACAAAAACAACATCATGGCAATTCTGCTGAAAACAGCGTCAGTCCGGGTTAGTTCCATTCAAATCATGCAAATTAGAGTCCAAAACAAGGGCAAAAGAGTTTGAAAAAGTTCATACGATGGAGACGTATCAATCGACGTTCACATAACACCACTAGAGGAAAAACAATATACAACCCATCAAAATATCGAACAAATACCAAATTCACATGACTACTATTAGCATGACTTATCCCATGTCCTCAGGAACAAAAGTAACTACTCACAAAGCATAATCATATTCATGACCAGAGAGGTAACGAGTAGCATCAAGGATCTGAACATAAACTCTTCCACCAAATAATCCAACTAGCATCAACTACAAAGAGTAATTAACACTACTAGCAACCTTACAAGTACCAATGGGAGTCGTGAGACGGAGATTGGTTACAAGTGATGAACTAGGGTTCGGAGATGAGATGGTGCTGATGAAGATGTTGATGATGACGAGTCCCCTCCGATGAGAGGAGTGTTGGTGATGACGATGGCGACGATTTCCCCCTCCGGGAGGGAAGTTTCCCGGGTAGGATCGTCCTGCCGGAGCTTTAGATTGATTCTGCTCAAGTTCCGCCTCATGGCGGCGGCGAATCCTCGAAAAAGCCTCCTCCTCATTTTTTTCGGAACAAAACCCTTCATATAGCAGAAGAGGGGGGACAGTGGGCCAGCAGGGAGCCCACAAGCCCCCTAGGCGCGGCTAGGGGGGTGGTCACGCCTACCAGGCTTGTGGCCCCCTGGTTGCGGTCCTCTGGCACTTCTTCGGCCCAGTATTTTTTATATATTCCCAAAAAATCCACGTTGATTTTCACGGCTTTTGGAGTTGCGCAGAATAGGCATCTCAAACTTGCTCCTTTTTCAGGCCAGAATTCGAGGTGCCGGCATTCTCCCTCTTCATGTAAACCTTGCAAAATAAGAGAGAAAAGGCATAAGTATTGTACCGTGAAGTGAAATAATATCCCAAAAAGCAATAAATATCAACATGAAAGCATGATGCAAAATGGACGTATCACTATGTACTCCGCTTCACATGTAGAATCAGCTACCGTGCATTGCTTGGAACTGCACCAGCTTACCGCACCCCTATTGAGAATATATATGTATCCGATTTGCGACTTAGATTCATCCGTATCAGTGTAAAAGCTTGCATCACCGTAACCCTTTACGACGAGCTCTTGATCACCTCCATACACGAGAAACATTTCCTTAGTATTTTCAGTTACTTTAGAATATTCTTGACCGCTGTCCAGTGTTCCATTCCAGGTTCACTTTGTAACCTTCCATCCGTACTTATGGCAAGGCTGACATCGGGTCTTGTGCACAACATTGCATACATGATAGAGCCTATGGCTAGCATAGGGGACGCCACTCATCTTTCATCTATCTTCCGCAGTCACTGGGCATTGAGTCTTACTCAACTTCACACCTTGCAACACAGGCAAGAACACTTTCTTGGACTGATCCATTTTGAACTTCTTCAAAACATTCTCAAGGTATGTGCTTTATGGAAGTCGTACTAAGCGTCTCGATCTATCTCTATATATCTTGATGCCTAATATGTAAGCAATTTATCCTAGGTCCTTCATTGAAAAACTCTTATTCAAGTAATCCCTTGTGCATCCAAAAATTATATATTGTTTCCAATCAGTAATATGTAATCCACGTATAACATTATAAACACTATAGAGCTCCCACTCACTTTCTTGTAAATAAAAACTTTTCCATGAACTTGTATAAACCCAAACGCCTTCATCACCACATCAAAACGTTGATTCCAATTCCGAGATGCTTGCACCAGTCCATAAATGGATCGCCGGAGTTTGCACACTTTGCTAGCATTCTCTGGATCGACAAAACCTTCTGGTTGCATCATATACAACTCTTCCTTAAGGAAACCATTAAGGAACGTTGTTTTGACATTCATCTGCCAAATTTCATAATAAAAAAATGCAGTTATTGCTAACATCATTGTGACGGACTTAAGCATCGCTATGGGTGAGAAAATCTCATCGTAGTCAACTCCTTGAACTTGTGAAAAACCGTTTGCCGCAAGTCAAGGTTTATAGACGGTGATATTACTGCCGGAGTCTGTATTCTTCTTAAAGATCCATTTATTCTGAATGGCCACACTTTGTTTTCATACATGGATCCTATTTCCAATTTCATGGCCTCCAACCATTTGTAGGAATCCGGGCCCACCATCGCTTCTCCATAGCTCTTTGGTTCATTGTTGTCCAACAACATGATTGTTAAGACAGGGTTACCGTACCACTCAGGAGTGATGCGTGCCCTTGTCAACCTACACTGTTCGATGGCAACTTGATCTGAAGCTTCATGATCATCATTATTAGCTTCATCTTCAATTGCTGTAGGCTCCACCGAAACAACTTTATTTGTTGCGCTACTCTTCGGTTGAAGTGAAGGTTCAACAAGCTCATCAAATTCTATCTTCCTCCCACTCAATTCTTTCGAGATAAACTCTTTTTCAAGAAATGTTCCATTTTTAGGAGCAAACACTTTGCCTTCGGATCTGAGATAGAAGGTGTACCTAACTGTCTCTTTTCGGTATCCTATGAAGACACATTTCTCCGCTTTGGGTTCCAGCTTTTCACGCTGAAGCTTTTTGACACAAGCATCACATCCCCAAACTTTAAAAACAACAACTTTGGTTTCTTACCAAACGACAGTTCATATGGCATCGTCTCAACGGACTTTGAGGGTGCCCTATTCAAAGTGAATCCAAATGTTCTAATGCATAACCCCAAAATGATAACGGCAAATCAGAAAGAGACATCATATAACACACCATATGCAATAAAGTACGATTACGACGTTCGGACACACCATTGCGATGTGGTGTTCCAAGCAGAGTCAATTGTGAAACAATTCCAGATTGTCTTAAGTGAGTGCCAAACTCATAACTCAGATATTCTCCTCCTCGACCAGATCGTAGAAATTTGATCTTCTTGTTTCGATGATTCTCCACTTCACTGTGAAATTGTTTGAACTTCTCAAACGTTTCAGACTTGTGTTTCATTAATAAATATAACCATATCTACTAAAATCATCAATGAAGGTGAGAAAATAACGATATCTACCACGCGCCTCAATGCTCATCGGACTGCACACATCAGTATGTTTGATTTCCAATAAGTCACTTGCTCGCTCCATTGTTCCGGCGAATGGAGTTTTGGTCATCTTGCCCATGAGGCATGGTTCACATGTGTCAAGTGATTCCAAATCATGTGACTCCAAAAGTCCATCGGCATGGAGTTTCTTCATGTACTATACACCAATATGACCTAAGCGGCAGTGCCACAAGAAAGTGGTACTATCATTATCAACTCTACATCTTTTGGCATCAATGTTATGAACATGCGTGTCATTACTGTTGAGATTCGATAAGAATAAACCCCTCACATTGGGTGCATGACCATAAAAGATATTACTCATATAAATAGAACAACCATTATTCTCTGATTTAAATGAGTAACCGTCTCGCAATAAACAAGATACAGGTATAATGTTCATGCTTAACACAGGCACAAAATAACAATTATTCAGGTTCATCACTAATACCGATGGTAAGTGAAGTAAGAGCGTGCCGACGGCGATTGTATTAACCTTGGAACCATTTCCCACGCGCATCATCACTTCTTCCTTCACCAACCTTGGTCTATCCCATAGTTCTTGTTTTAAGTTGCAAATGTAAGCAACCTAACCGGTATCCAATACCCAGGCACTACAAAACGAGTTGGTGAGGTACACATCAATAACATGTATATCATATATACCTTGTTTGGCGTTGGCCACCTTCTTGTCTGCCAGATACTTGGGATAGTTCCGCTTCTAGTGACCAGTCCCCTTGCAGCGATAGCACTCAATTTCTGGCTTGGGTCCAGCCTTGGGTTTCTTCACGGGAGGGTCAATAGCTTTGCCACTCTTCTTGAAGTTACCCTTATTGCCCTTACCAATTTCTTGAAACTGGTGGTCTTATTGACTATCAACACTTGATGTTCCTTACGGATTTTGGAGTCAGAGACTTTCAGCATCGCAAACAGCTCGGCGACTGATTTATTCATCCCTTGAATGTTTTAGTTCAGCACAAAGCTTGTGTAGCTAGGTGTCAGTGATTGGAGAACTCTTTCAGTGATTGCCTGTGGCGGGAGAACAATTCCCAACTCAGCCACACGGTTGGCGTACCCAGACATTCTGAGTACATGCTCAGTGACACACTTGTTTTCCTCGATCTTGCAAGCACAAAAATTATCAAAGGTCTCATACCTCTCGATCCGGGCATTCTTCTCAAAGATAAACTTCAATTCCTGGAACATCTCATATGCTCCATGACGTTCAAAACGTCTTTGAAGTCCCGGTTCAAAGCCATATAAGATCGCACACTGAACTACTGAGTAGTCATCTAGACGCGACTGCTGGACGTTCATAACGTCTTCAGCCGCCGGGAAGAGGGGTTCATCACCTAGCGGTGCATCAAGGACATAACTCTTTTGGGAAACCGTCTGGACAAGCCTGAGATTATGGGCCGAGTGAACAAAGTTTCTCCATTATCTTTCAGCTTAGCTTCCTCTAGGAATGCATTAAAATTCAGGGGTGCTACGCACGATCCATTGATCTACAACATAAATTTGAAAAGATTACTTAGACTATTGTTCAAGATAATGAGTTTACTTAATCATATTACTAAAAACTCCCACTCAAATATACATCACTGTAGTCATTTGAGTGACACATGATCCAAATCCACCAACCCAAGTCCGATCATCACGTGGATGAGCTGGTTTCAATTGTGAACATCTTCATGTACCGTGTGGCTCATGTCCGATCATCAACTATATGGCTCATTTTCGACCTTGTGATATGTCCAAAACGTATCTATAATTTCTGCTTCTTCCATGATCTTTTGGGTGACATTGTTATATGTTTTGCTACACTTTTATAATATTTTACACATATTTGGACTAACCTACTAACTCAGTGCACCCAGTGCTAGTTTCTGTCTGCTGATGTCTATTTTGCAGGGGCTTTTACCCAATTTTCCGAAGCTCGAAAAATCCCGAGAAAAATATATAAAATATCAACGTGACGGAAGCTTCCAGATCACCAAAGATGGGCCAGAGGGGGCCAGGGGCCGTCTAGGCGATCGCCTGGCGCAGCTTACCCCCTAGTCGCGCCCACAGGCTGCCTAGGTGGGTCCCACCTCCTCCACTGCCCTTCTTCGGCCTATATTTACCTCTTTGAGAAGAAACCCTTCCAGATGATCCCGAATCGTGAATTTCTCAATCATTCCACCGCCGCAGCGCTTCCGAGATCGGGAGCATCAAGAGACCTCTTCCCGGCACCCTGCCGGAGGGAGGATTGACCTCCGGGAGCTTCTCCACCTCCATGGATGCTTCTCGCACGTGCCGTGAGTAGTCCTCCTTGGACCAAGGGTCCATGACCAGTAGCTATGTGATGTCTTCTCTCCAATCTTGTGCTTCAATGGTTAGTCCTTGTGAGCTGCCCTACATGATCAAGGCATCTATGTAATTCTCTTGCTATTGCTATGCTCGGTTTGTTGGGATCCGATGGATTATGAGATTATGTTCAGATTGTTATGAGTTATATATTTGATTATCCTTTTATATTATGTTCCTTAGTGATTCATGCATGTTCTCTGTTGCTATTTATTGTTTTGGCCGAGTAGTAGATTGTAACTCCAAGAGGGAGCGTTATGCATGATTGTGGGTTCATCCCCTCGATGTCTAGCTTGAGTGACAGAAACATGAGACTAAGGGATGTGTTATTGCCACCAGGGATAAAACAACGGTGCTTGTGACCATGGTTGCAAGGATTGTTTACCTTACGCATAGTTCGTTAATGCACTTGTCTGTTGCTTTGAGTTTACACTTTGTGTGAGGCTCGCAACTGAATACCAACGAGATGTTCCGGATAGATATCTCAAGGTGGATGATTAGTAAGTAGATGCTGACGAATAAATGGTCTACTTGTCTTGGCGTATTGTCCATTACTATTGAACCTCTAACTATCAAGTAGCATAATTAGCATTGTGGTGCGTTCATAATTGTGTCAATTGCCCAACTGTAATTTGTTTACCCAAGCATAGTTGTTTATCGTCTTTTGGGAGAGAGACATCACTAGTGAACATCATGTGACTCCGGTCCATATCACCACCATTGTTTACACCTCCATCATTTACCGTTTTCATTTACTTTTCCGTTGCAATCACTATCACTATTCCCGCTTGTGTTTTGATCCTTTTCAAACTACAAGGCCGGAGAGATTGACAAACTCTTTGTACTCGTTAGGAGCAAACTTATTTGTACGTGTGCAGGTCCACGTCTTCTGCTAGCTCCAGGGTGGGAGACACCTACTTTTTGAGCCTAGGAGTCCTCCTGGTTCGATAACCTTACAGTCTCTGAGTAAGAGAAAACTTGCTCCTGACTACATCTCAACCTTCCACTTCAGGTAACAAACGAGGAGCGAGAAGTATATACATCATCTCGTCATCAAGCAAATTTTTTTGGTGCCATTGCCGGGGACTCCAGTCTTCAAGATAGGGGAGTTGCACGCTATCTTTTACTTTTGCTTTTTAGTCTTGTTAGTTTGCTTTCTAGTTTTTGCTTTAGAGTCTTATACCAAAATCCACAAAAAATTAGTTGCTTTGTTCTTGCTTTTTGCTACTGCTATGGGTTCCACTGAGAACAGTAAGTTGTGTGACTTCACTAGTTAGGCTTATGGAAAACTGCACTCTTAGTTCGCTGCTTGGGGAAGGCCGCTCTATCACACCCGTGGTAGAGAAGTCTCCTCCAGCTAGTGAATGTATCCCATTCAAAATACGAGTTGGGATAATTGAAATAATTAGGAATGATTGTTATGCAGGAGATGGAACAGTCAATCCTAGTATTCGTTTGTTGAAACTTACAGAACTTTGTGAGTTGTTTAAGATTTCAGGTTTGACAAGAGATGGAGTCATGAGGAAATTATTTGCCTTGTCACTGAAAGGAAAAGCATTGGAATGGTATAGGCTACTAGATGATTCTCACCTACGGGATTGGGAAGAGATTCCGTCTCTCTTTTACTCCAAGTTTTATCCTCTTCATGAAGTCCATGTGGATCATGGTAACAATGCTTTATGTGATACTTATATTGCACTGAAAATTATTATGAGAAGGGAACATATGCTTATAGATATTTCAGTAATGCCAAGTTCCCTCTCTTTATGTCGAAGGTTTTGAAGCTGCACTTGTTTTGCCTTCCTAGGCTTATTGCTTTGTGCTTCAATGAATTATTCTATTGCAATATTCCTATGCATATGAAGCATGTTAGACTTAAATGGGTTTGGTATTTGCTTCTTGATGCTCTCTTTTGTCCTACAACTCTTATTCCTACTAGAGCATCATTAAATTCTTAAGCCTATCTTTATGGCTATAAAGAAAGAGGTCTAGGGAGACAACCCTTGTTATCTTTACTTTGAGTTTGATCTTTCAGTTTTAGTGGTCTTGATGCTTGTTACTACTGTAGCAACATCATTGTATCTTTATTTTTAAGCTTCGTGCCAAGTTTTAGCCTCCGATTGTAAGAAAGTTCAAAAGTTGTGACATGCTGTCGAGAAATAGATTATGTCTTCTTGACGGATAAATTCGCCAAAAATCACCAGATCATCTTTTTGATCTGAATTTTTTTGACACTATCCTCTATATAATTGTCTTTCTGGCATCTGTTCTGAGTTTTTTCGATTTGAGTTGCAGAAGTGCCCCGAAAAAAATTATTTACTACCTGTTGTTCCGTTTTTCACAGATTATGCCACGTTTTGTGTTTTCATTCTTTTGCAAATCCTAAGCTTACTTTTTATTTGCAAAAACTTTTTGGTACTCATGAGAAACAGTAGATTTTCATGAAAATCTTTATTTCCAGTAGGTAATAAATTATTTTATTAAGGGTAGTAACCACTCTAATGAGCTTATGATGAGTTTCGTATGAAGGGAGTTTTCAAGTATGCGATGGGAGATGATGAAAGAAGATACAGGAGTGTCAAGCACTCAAGCTTGGGGATGCCCCCATGCACCCCAAGAAATATTCAAAGAGACTCAAGCGTCTAAGCTTGGGGATGCCCCCATGCATCCTCTTCTCTATAAACAATCATCAGTTCTTCCATCTCCATGGTATATTTTTATCACTTCATATGTTATGTGCTATGCTTGGAGCGTCCCGCTCTTTACTTTTTAGTTCGTTTTAGTTTTTCTTTCTGTTCATAACAAGTCGGAACCTAGCCTACCTTGTTTGGGAGAGAAACATGCTCCTTTCCACTCTAGAACACATCATAGTTTTTCATGCTTATCCTTTTTTTATGTGTTCTTTATCTTTCCGTAGCTACTGTCATGCTTAGCTCTTAGTTTTCATGCTTATCTTTTTACGAGCTTTTATTTATGTTGCTTTGGGAACTCTCTTGATTTATCATTCTTATCTTGTCTAGAGAGTTGGCTTGTTGCACGGAGTTGTGTGTCTTGCATGAGTAGGTAATTAAGATTGCTATTTAAGTATAGTAGTAACTTGCAATAGTTTTGAGGTATTGATTTGAGTAATGTTTGGACTATTGGTGCCAAGAGGTTAAGCCTATTAGTGACATGTGTCATATTTAGGGAAATCCGTGTGTTTTTCACAAACTAAAAATTACTTGAGAACTCTAGCTACTAAATTGATGCTAACCTCTCGAGGGGTTGGAATATATAGAGTACCCTCACGTTACCATGAGTCGAGGATGCGCAAGGATAACCAAACCCCCAAACACTCTTCCTCGGGGTACTTGTATCTTTGTGAATTTCCTAACTAGATAAAGAGTTACCGATAATAAATGTATGATTTCTTCAGACTAATATGAATATTCGATTGTTGGCGTTTCCACCATCCATATTTTGCTAGCCTCTTCGGTACCGTGCATTGCCCTTTCTCACATTGGGAGTTGGTGAGAACTCCGCCGGTGCATCCAAAGCCATGACATGATACGCTTTGTCATACATAAGCCTCATTATATCCTTCCTCAAAACAGCCACCATACCTACTTATTAAGGCATTTCCATAGCCTTTCCGAGATACATTGCCATGCAACATCCACCATCTCATGACTTGATCTTCATGTCATACATGCTTTTGCTAGATCGTAGAGCCGCATGGTAGTTGGGCCTTGCCCAAATTATTGCTACATGACGCGCTAGTATCATTGCATATCCTGCTACACTGGCAAAGGCATACATTTGCATACATCATGAGAGTTTTCACTTTTCTTTATGTTGAGTACTTCTTATAAAGTGTGATGATCTTCTTTTTATTCATGTAACACATAAAGTGTTGCCCTTAAGTGAGGAAAAGATCCCAAAGAGGAAAAAAAATATCCCAAAGAGGACAAATGAGAGATAAATAGAAAGAGCCAAAGAGGCCACACACAAAAAAAGAAAAAAAAGAGAAAAAGAGAAAAAAAGAGAGAAGGGGGCACCTCTCCAACTTGGGTGCCTTGACACCCAAGTTGGGTTGGCGGCACCCCGAGTTTGGTTCTTGTCCATCACAACCGTTATCAAATGACAACTCGTGTCTATGGTTACGAAACCTTAACCATCTTTGATCAATGAGCTAGTCTAGTAGAGGCTTGATACGTCTCCAACGTATCTATAATTTTTGATGGTTTCATGCTATTATCTTGTCAAACTTTGGATGTTTTGCATGCCTTTTATATATTTTTTGGGACTAACTTATTAACTCAGTGCCTAGTGCCAGTTCCTCTTTTTTCCATGTTTTTGACCCCTTTCATAGGAGATTTTGAAACGGAGTCCAAACGGAAGAAAATCCCCGTAAAGATTTTTTCTGGAATGGAAGAAGATCGGGAAGCTTGAGAGCCAAGGAAGGGGAGCCTCAGGGGCCCCACAAGCCCCCACCCCGCGGCTAGGGGGAGGCCGCGCCATCCAGGCTTGTGGGCCCCCTGAGCGCCCCCTGACCTAGGGGTTGCGCCTATAAATTCCCTAAAATCACAAAAAAATCAGGAGATCATCGAAAGTACTTTTCCACCGCCGCAAGCTTCTGTCTCCACAAGATCCCATCTGGGGCATGTTCTAGTGCCCTGCCGGAGGGGGGATTCGTATACAGAGGGCTTCTTCATCAACACCATGACCTCTCTGATGATGCGTGAGTAGTTCACCATAGACCTACGGGTCCATAGCTAGTAGCTAGATGGCTTCTTCTCTCTCTTGGATCTTCAATACAAAGTTCTCCATGATCTTCATGGAGATCTATCCGATGTAATCTTCTTTTGCGGTGTGTTTGTCAAGATCTCATGAATTGTGGATTTATGATCAGATTATCTATGAATCTTATTTGAGTTTCTTATGATCTCTCTTATGCATGATTTCATATCCTTGTAATTCTCTTCGAGTTGTGGGTTTTGTCTGGCCACCTAGATCTATGATTCTTGCAATGGGAGAAGTGCTTGGTTTTGGATTCATATCATGCGGTGACCTCACCCAGTGACAGAAGGGGTAGCGAGGCACACATCATGTTGTTGCCATCAAGGGTAAAAAGATGGGGTTTTCATCATTGGTTTGAGATTATACCTCTACATCATGTCATCTTGCTTAAGGCGTTACTCTGTTCGTCATGAACTCAATACACTAGATGCATGCTGGATAGCGGTCGATGTGTGGAGTAATAGTAGTAGATGCAGAAAGTATCGGTCTACTTGTCTCGGACGTGATGCCTATATGTATGATCATTGCCTTAGATATCGTCATGACTTTGTGCGGTTCTATCAATTGCTCGACAGTAATTTGTTCAGCCATCGTGATATTTGCTATTATGAGAGAAGCCTCTAGTGAACACTATGGCCCCCAGGGACTACTCCACACCATATTTTCAGCCTTACACTTTTTATTTCATTGCACTTTCCGCCTTCAGATCTCACTTTGCAAACAATCTTGAAGGGATTGACAACCCCTTTGAAGCGTTGGGTGCAATCTTGTTTGTGTTTGCGCAGGTACTCTGGACTTGACGAGGCCCTCCTTCTCGATCGATACCTTGGTTCTCAAACTGAGGGAAATACAAACTGCTCCTGTGCTGCATCACCCTTTCCTCTTCAAGGGAAAAACCGACGCAAACCAGAGAAGTAACAAGAAGAATTCCTAGCGCCAAGGAAGGACTTTTGTTGTCGCAGCAGAAGAATTTCTCGCGCCGTTGCCGGGGAGGATCAAGTCAAGAACTCATCCAAGTAGGTGTCGCAAACTCATCTCTTGCATTTACTTTGTTTGCCAGTTGCCTCTCGTTTTCCTCTCCCCCACTTCACCAATTTGCCTTTTTTCGTTTGCCTTTTTCGTTCGCCCTTTTCTCTCGCTTGCTTTATGTTCGCTTGTGTGCCATGTGCCTTCAATATGCTTGCATCTTCGCTTGCTGAAAATCTAGTGATATAGATCCTCATCCACTTGCTAATCTCTTTAAGAGATCCAATTATGTTGATCCAATTGCTAGTGAGTTGAGTGCACTTGACTATCTTTATGGAGTTTTGCTTGAGATTCGTGAATCTGAAATATGTGAGGAAGAAATTTATGAACTGATTCATGAGGGCTCCTTGGATGAAAAGCATGATTGCAATGGTTTCACTATAAATTCTATTAGTGACAATCATGCTAAAAATATGCAAAACCCTAAGCTTGGGGATGCTAGTTTTTCTATGTCCACTACTTGTTGCAATGATCATGAGTGGGGCAATGATTTTTCTTATGATCTTGAAAATTTGTTTAAGCCTCATGATGAATATGATATTTGCAATATTATTGAAAGTGGGTTTGGAGAAGTCATGACTTTGGTTGATGATAATCCCACTATTTTTGAAGAGCATCAACTTTGCATGCATGTGGATCATGAAAAGAATATCCTATGTGATAGTTACATTGTTGAATTTCATTATGATCCTACATGTAATTGCTATGAGAGAGGAAAATATTGTGGTAGAAACTTTCATGTTACCAAATCACCTCTCCTTATGTCGAGGTTGATATTGTCTATTTCTTCTTCCTTGCATTTGGTAACTATTGGTTGTCTTGCCAATTTATTTTCCTATAAAATGCCTATGCATAGGAAGTATGTTAGACTTAGATGTGATTTTCACATGTTTCATGATGCTCTCTTCGTGTCCGATTGCTATCTTTTATGTGAGCATCATCGAATTATCAATGCCTAGCTAAGGGCGTTAAACAATAGCGCTTGTTGGGAGGCAACCCAATGAAGTTATCTTTTTCTTTCTGTTTTTTTGCGTCCACACTTTCATAATTCTGTTGTGATTGTGTTTTTTGTGTTTGAGCCAAGCAAAGCCTTTATGACTAGTCTTGGTAATGGTTGTTTGATCTTGCTGGAAAAAGACAGAAACTTTTCGCTCACGAGATGATTTTTCATTTTTATTCAGAAAGAGATTTTGAGTTAATTCTTTTTGCTGCTGATTGATATGCTTTGTTCCCTGGCCTTCGTAATTTTTCAGATTTTTTGAGGTACTAGAAGTATACAAAGTATACAGATTTCTACAGACTGGTCTGTTTTTGACAGATTCTGTTTTTGTTGAGTTGGTTGCTTGTTTTGATGAAACTATGGTTAGTATCGGGGGGTACTAGCCATGGAAAAGTGAGAATAAAGTAACCCAACACCAATATAGATGGAATTCAAGTTTTCTACAGTACCAAAAGAAGTGGTAGTTTGTTTTCTTGTGCTAATGTTATCACGAGGTTCTGTTTCAGTTTTGTGTTGTGAAGTTTGCAAGTTTTGGGTGATATTCTCATGGACAAAGATATAAGGAGTGGAAAGAGCTCAAGCTTTGGGATGCCCAAGGCATCCCAAGCGAAATTCAAGGACACCAAAAAGCCTAAGCTTGGGGATGCCCCGGGAAGGCATCCCCTATTTCGTCTTCAATCCATCGGTAACATTACTTGGAGCTATATTTTTCTTCACCACATCATATGTGTTTTTGCTTGGAGTGTCTTGTATCGTAGGAGTCTTTTCCTTTTGTTATGTCTCAATCATCCTTGTTGCACACCTTTTTGAGAGAGATAGAGAAATGCACTCATCGTGATTTTTGCTAGAATGCTCATAGTGCTTCACTTATATCTTTTGAGCTAGATACTTTTGCTCTATGTGCTTCACTTATATCTTTTAGAGCATGGCGGTGCGTGATTTGGTAGTTGTCTTATGCTATGAAAGTAGTCCCAAAAGTGATAGATACCCAAATAGGATGCAAAAACCTCCATCTTCATGTGCATTGAGTAGAAAGAGAAGTTTTGATTCCTCTCAAATAGTTTTGAGACATGGATTTGGTAATATTAAGAGTTATGTTAGTAGGGTGTTGTCAATCTACAAATACTTGTGTTGAAGTTAGTGATTCCCGTAGCATGCACGTATGGTGAACCGCTATGTTAGGAAGTCGGAGCATAATTGATCTATTGATTGTCATCCTTTGTGTTGAGGTCGGGATCACGCGATGGTTTACACCTACCAACTCTTCCCCTCAGAGTATGCGTTTAGCACTTTGTTTCGATTATTAATAAAACTTTCGCAACAAGTATGTGAGTTCTTCATGACTAATGTGAGCCCATGGTATATATGCACCTTCACCTTCCACCATTTCTAGCCTCTCTAGTTTCGCGCAACTATCGCCGGTGCACAAACCCACCAAATTCCTTCCTCAAAACAGTCACCATATCTACCTATGGCATTTTCATAGCCATTCCGAGATATATTGCCATGCAACTCCCACCGTTCTGTTTCATGACTTGTGCCGTCACTCTCATATTGCGATTGCATGATCGTAAGATAGCTAGCGAGATGTTTCAACGTCATACGCCATGCTAGATCGTTGCACATCCCGGTACACTGCCGGAGGCATTTCCTATGGAGTCTTTGAGCTGTGAGTAAATAAAAGTGTGATGATCATCATTATTACAGCATTGTCCCATGTGAGGAAATAAAAAAAAGAGGCCAAAGAGCCCAAAAAAACAAAAAATAAAAAAAAGAAATGAGGCCTAAGAGCCCAAATAAAAAAAGAGAGAAAAAGAGAGAAGGGACAATGCTACTATCTTTTTCCATACTTGTGCTTCATAATAGCACCATGTTCTTCATGATTGAGAGCTTCTTGCTTTGTCACTACCATATGCTAGTGGGAATCTTCATTATATAACTTGGCTTGTATATTCCAATGATGGGCTTCCTCAAAATTGCCCTAGGTCTTCGTGAGCAAGCAAGTTGGATGCACACCCACTAGTTTTCCTTTTGAGCTTTCACATACTTATTGCTCTAGTGCATCTCTTGTATGGCAATCCCTACTCATTCACATTGATATCTATTAATGGGCATCTCCATAGCCTTTTGATACGCCGAGTCAATGTCACCATCTCCTCCTTTTTGTCTCACAACCACCACCACACTCTATTCTACCTATAGTGCTATATCCATGGCTCGCGCTCATGTATTGCGTGATAGTTATAAAAAGTTTGAGAAAGTAAGAGTGCGAAAACAATTACTTGGCCAATACAGGGGTTGTGCATGATTTACATTAGTTGTGTGAGGATGATGGAGCATAGCCAGACTATATGATTTTGTTGGGATAACTTTCTTTGGCCTTGTTATTTTGAAACTTCATGATTACTTTGCTAGTTTGCTTGAAGTATTATTGTTTTCATGTCAATAACAAACTATTGTTTTGAATCTTACGGATCTGAACATTCATGCCACGTGAAAGAAGTTGTAAGGACAACTATGCTAGGTAGCATTCCACATCAAAAATTCATTCTTTATCACTTCCCTACTCGAGGACGAGCATGAGTTAAGCTTGGGGATGCTTGATACGTCTCCAACGTATCTATATTTTTTATGGTTTCATGCTATTATCTTGTCAAACTTTGGATGTTTTGCATGCCTTTTATATATTTTTTGGGACTAACTTATTAACTCAGTGCCAAGTGTGAGTTCCTATTTTTTCCATGTTTTTTACCCCTTTCAGAGGAGATTTTGAAATGGAGTCCAAACGGAAGAAAATCACCGAAAAGATTTTTTCTGGAACAGAAGAAGATCGGGAAGCTTGGGAGCCAAGGCAGGGGAGCCTCAGGGGTGCCACAAGCCCCCACCCCGCGGCCAGGGGGAGGCCACGCCATCCAGGATTGTGGCCCCCCTGAGCGCCCCCTAACCTAGGGGTTGCGCCTATAAATTCCCTAAAAATCCCAAAAAAACAGGAGATCATCGAAAGTACTTTTCCGCCGTCGCAAGTTTCTATCTCCGCAAGATCCCATCTGGGGCACGTTCTGGTGCCCTGCCGGAGGGGGGATTGGATACGGAGGGCTTCTTCATCAACACCATGACCTCTCCGATGATGCGTGAGTAGTTCACCATAGACCTACGGGTGCATAGCTAGTAGCTAGATGGCTTCTTCTCTCTCTTGGATCTTCAATACAAAGTTCTCCATGATCTTCATGGAGATCTATCTGATGTAATCTTCTTTTGCGGTGTGTTTGTCGAGATCCGATGAATTGTGGATTTATGATCAGATTATCTATGAATCTTATTTGAGTTTCTTCTGATCTCTCTTATGCATGATTTCATATCCTTGTAATTCTCTTCGAGTTGTGGGTTTTGTCTGGCCAACTAGATCTATGATTCTGGCAATGGGAGAAGTGCTTGGTTTTGGGTTCATATCGTGCGGTGACCTCACCCAGTGACAGAAGGGGTAGCGAGGCATGCATCATGTTGTTGCCATCAAGGGTAAAAAGATGGGGTTTTCATCATTGGTTTGAGATTATCCCTCTACATCATGTCATCTTGCTTAAGGCGTTACTCTGTTCGTCATGAACTCAATACACTAGATGCATGCTGGATAGCGGTCGATGTGTGGACTAATAGTAGTAGATGCAGAAAGAATCGGTATATTTGTCTCGGATGTGATGCCTATATGTATGATCATTGCCTTAGATATTGTCATGACTTTGCGCGGTTCTATCAATTGCTCGACAGTAATTTGTTCATCCACCGTGATATTTGCTATTATGAGAGAAGCCTCTAGTGAACACTATGCCCCCTAGGGTCTACTCCACACCATACTTTCAGCCTTACACTTTTTACTTCGTTGCACTTTCCGCCTTCAGATCTCACTTTGCAAACAATCTTGAAGGGATTGACAACCCCTTTGAAGCGTTGGGTGCAAGCTTGTTTGTGTTTGCGTAGGTACTCTAGACTTGACGAGGCCCTCCTTCTGGATCGATACCTTGGTTCTCAAACTGAGGGAAATACTTACTGCTCCTTTGTTGCATCACCCTTTCCCTTCAAGGGAAAAACCGACGCAAACTAGAGAAGTAACAAGAAGAATTCCTAGCGCCAAGGAAGGACTTTTGTTGCCGCAGCAAGGCTCACTAGGGGCACGGTGTTGTCTATGTATCCACACATGTATTTGAGTTTCCAACCAATACAATTATAGCATGGATAATAAATGGTTATCATGAACAAGGAAATATGATAATAACTAATTTCTTATTGCCTCTAGGGCATATTTCTAACAACATGGGGTCTGCTCTCATGGAAGAAATAAGAATGGGAGGCATCTTTGTCCTCTACTCAATCTTATTGCCTTCTTATTTTTTCAAGAGACATGCGTTGGTGGGAAAGGAGAGACCGACTCTTCATATAAGATGGAAGTGAAGGAGAGAAATTCGTAGACGAAGGGAGATTCGATTGATCGATCGTAGGGTAATGAGCGGACGACTTTGGTACTCCATCTCCTTAAAAATAGTTATTTGCTTCATAAAACAAATTGCATTGATGAGGATTGGTTGATTTGGAAAATTAGGAAAGTTACTGTCATGGTATTTCCGGGACAGATGCCAGGGGGTGGCTTAGAGAGGTGTGAGAAATACCGCTGTGGAGATCCGGAAAGGGTTGGGCAACAACACACAGTGGTTTACCTAGGTTCGGGGCCCTCGCGTGGAGGTAACACCCCTACTCCTGCATGTGTGGTGTATATTGAGAATATATAGTTGTACATGGTGCTCCTTGAGCTATCTGGAGGAAGAAGAAGAAGGCTGGGAGCTCTCCTCCTCTCTTGGAGAGTGTGGAATGAGTGAATGGGGGGAGCCTCGGAAAATCCTCCCCATGTACGTTTGTGTGTGTGTCTCTAGGGGTCTCCGTGCCCCCTCCATGCGTCTCTATGCGTCTCCCCGTGGGCTGGCTCCCTCGGTCACCTTATAAAGGGGTGCCCAGAGGACAAGGGGGCCCACGGGGACTAACTTTTAATGTTGGACATGATGGGCGAGGGGCTTGCCTGGCCTAACTTTGCTGTTGGAGGTGACCGGTGCGCAGTGATACAGACTAGGTTGCCGGGGCGCAGTGATGCACGCCGCATCATCCTCCCGTCCCATCTAATGGGACGTTGCAGCTGTCCTCGCTGGACTCCACCCGGACAGGCTTCCAGTCACACAGTATCCAGCCGGATGGATTCCAGCTGGCCAGGTTCCAGACGGACAGTCTCCAGTCGGACAAGTTCCAGTCGGCCAGGGTTCCAGCTGGCCAGGTTCCAGCCGGACACTCTACAGTCGGCCAGGGTTCCAGCTGGCCAGGTTCCAGCCGGCCTAATTCGAGCCGGACAGTCTCCAGCCAAACAGTCTCCAGCCGTCCAGTTCCAGCCGACCAGGGTTCCAGCAGGCCTGGTTCCAGTCGGATAGTCTTCAACCACACAGTCTCGAGCCGGCCGGGTTCCAGCCAGCCGGTCTTCTATCCTTACTTCTTTGATTGTCTTTGTTGATTCGCGGAGTATTATTGGAAATATGCCCTAGAGGCAATGATAAATAGTTATTATTATATTTCCTTTTTAAAGATAATCGTTTATTATCCATGCTATAATTGTATTGAATGAAAACATAGATACATGTGTGGATACATAGACAAAACAATGTCCCTAGCAAGCCTCTAGTTGGCTAGCCAGTTGATCAATGATAGTCAAGGTTTTCTGACTATGTGCAAGTGTTGTCACTTGATAAGTGGATCACATCATTAGGAGAATCATGTGATGGACTAGACCCAAACTATGAACGTAACATATTGATCGTGTCGTTTTATTGCTATTGTTTTCTGCGTGTCAAGTATTTATTCCTATGACCATAATATCATATAACTCACTGGCACCGAAGGAATACCTTGTGTGCATCAAACGTCAGAACGTAACTGGGTGACTATGAAGGTGCTCTACAGGTATCTCCGAAGGTGTCCGTTGAGTTAGTATGGATCAAGACTGGGATTTGTCACTCCGTGTGAGAGAGAGGGATCTCGGGGCCCACTCAGTAATACAACATCACACACAAGCCTTGCAAACAATGTGACTAAGTTCAAGTCACGGTATCTTGTATTACGGAACGAGTAAAGAGACTTACCGGTAACGAGATTGAAATAGGTATGTGGATACCGACCATCGAATCTCGGGCAAGTAACATACCGAAGGACAAAGGGAATGACATACGGGGTTATATGAATCCTTGACACAGAGGTTCAACCGATGAGATCTTCGGAGAATATGTAGGATCCAATATGGGCATCCAGGTCCCACTATTGGATATTGACCGAGGAGTACCTCGCGGCATGTCTACATAGTTCTCGAACCCGTAGGGTCTGCACACTTAAGGTTCGGTGATGATTTCGTATAGCTATATGTGTGATTATCGAATGTTGTTCGGAGTCCCGGATGAGATCACGGACGTCACGAGGGTTTCCGGAATGGTCAGGAAACGAAGATTGATATATAGGATGGCTTCATTTGGTTATCGGAAGGTTTTCGGGCATTACCGGGATTGTACCGGGAGTGACGAATGTGTTCTGAAAGTTCACCGGGAGGGGGACAACCCACCCGGGGGAAGCCCAATGGCCCTAGGGGTGGCGCACCAACCCTTATGGGGCTGGTGGGACAGCCCAAGAGGGCCTATGCGCCAAGTGAAGAAGACCAAAAAACGGGGAGGTGGGAAGGAAGAGAAGGACTCCACTTTCCAATCCTGATTGTAGTAGGACTCCTCCTTCTCCCTAGTCGGCGCACCCTTGAGGTCTTGGCCCCTCCCTCCTATATATAGTGGTGGTCTAGGGCTGATTTGAGAAACTTTTGCCACGTGCAACTCAGATCTAGACACCATAGTTTTACCTCTAGATCGTATTTGTGCGGAGCTCGGGCGGAGCCCTACAGGAGTAGATCCTCACCACCACAGGAGCGTCGTCATGCTGCCGGAGAACTCATCTACTTCTCTGTCTCGCTTGCTGGATCAAGAAGGCCGAGATCATCGTCGAGCTGTACGTGTGCTGAACGCGGAGGTGCCGTCCGTTCGGCACTAGATCGGAACGGATCGTGGGACGGATCGCGGGACGGTTCGCGGGACGGATTGAGGGACGTGAGGACGTTCCACTACATCAACCGCGTTTCTTAACACTTCCTGCTGTGCGATCTACAAGGGTACGTTGATCCAAATCTCCTCTCGTAGATGGACATCACCATGATAGGTCTTCGTGTGCGTAGGGGATTTTTGTTACCCATGCAACGTTCCCCAATAGTGGCATCATGAGCTAGGTTCATGCGTAGATGTTATCTCGAGTAGAACACGAAGGGTTTTGTGGACGGTGATGTTTGATTTGTTGCCCTCCTTAGTCTTTTCTCGATTCAGCGGTATTGTTGGATTGAAGCGACAAGGACCGACATTATTCGTACGCTTATGAAAGACTGGTTTCATCGATTGACACGCAACCTCGTTGCATAAAGATGACTGGCGGGTGTTGGTTTCTTCAACTTTAGTTGAATTGGTTTTGACTGAGGCGGTCCTTGGAGAGGTTAAATAGCAATTCGCATATCTCCGTTGTGGTTTTTGCGTAAGTAAGATGCGATCATACTAGATACCCATAGCAGCCACGTAAAACATGCAACAACAAATTAGAGGACGTCTAACTTGTTTTTGCAGGGATGCTTGTGATATGATATGGCCAATGACATGATGTGATATATTGGATGTATGAGAAGATCATGTTGTAATAGTTAATATCGACTTGCACGTCGATGGTACGGCAACCGGCAGGAGCCATAGGGTTGTCTTTAAACTAACGTTTGTGTTTGCAGATGCGTTTACTATATTGCTAGGACGTAGCTTTAGTAGTAATAGCATAAGTAGCACGACAACCCCGATGGCGACACGTTGATGGAGATCATGGTGAGGCGCCAATGACAAGAAGATCGTGCGGGTGCTTTGGTGATGGAGATCAACAAGCACATGATGATGGCCATATCATGTCACTTATGAATTGCATGTGATGTTAATCCTTTTATGCACCTTATTTTGCTTAGAACGACGGTAGCATTATAAGGTGATCTCTCACTAAAATTTCAAGACGAATTTGTGTTCTCCCCGACTGTGCACCGTTGCTATAGTTCGTTGTTTTGAGACACCACGTGATGATCGGGTGTGATAGACTCAGCGTTCACATACAACGGGTGCAAAACAGTTGCACGCGCGGAACACTCGGGTTAAGCTTGACGAGCCTAGCATGTGCAGACATGGCCTCAGAACACATGAGACCGAAAGGTCAAGCATGAATCGTATAGTTGATATGATTAGCATAGACATGCTTACCACTGAAACTATTCTCAACTTACGTGATGATCGGACTTGAGTTGGTGAATTTGGATAATGTACCACTCAAATGACTAGAGAGATGTACTTTTTGAGTGGGAGTTTAGCATGTAATTTTATTAGTTAAACTCTAATTATCTTGAACATAGTCTAAGTCCACTTTGAAAATATTTGTGTTGTAGATCAATGGCTCACGCGACAGTCACCCTGAATTTTAATACGTTCCTAGAGAAAGCTAAGTTGAAAGATGATGGAAGGAACTTTGTAGACTGGGCTCGTAATCTTAAGTTGCTCCAGCAAGCTGGGAAGAAGGATTATGTCTTTAATGCTGCGCTAGGAGATGAACCACCCGCTACGGCTGACCAAGATGTTAAGAACGCTTGGTTAACCCGTAAGGAGGACTACTCAGTAGTTCAATGTACAGTCTTGTATGCCTTAGAGCCGTGACTTCAACATCGCTTTGAGCGTCATGAAGCATTCGAGATGTTCCAGGAGTTAAAGTTTATCTTTCAGAAGAACACCCGGATCGAGAGGTATGAGACCTTCGAAAAATTATATGCTTGCAAGATGGAGGAGAATTCGTCTGTCAGTGAACATGTGCTCAAAATGTCTGGGTACTCAAACCGTCTAGCTGAGTTGGGGATTGAACTCCCGCAAGAGGCTATCACTGACAGAATTCTTCAATCACTGCCACCAAGCTACAAGAGCTTTGTGTTGAACTATAACATGCAAGGGATGAACAAGTCACCCAACGAGTTATTCGCGATGCTGAAAGTCGCAGAGTCAGAACTCCGAAAAGAGCATCAAGTGTTGATGGTGAATAAGACCACTAGTTTCAAGAGAAACGACAAAGGAAAGAAGGTTCATTCAAAGAAGAGCGGCAAGCATGTTGCCAATCCGACGAAGAAACCCAAAGCTGGACCTAAGCCTGAAACGGAGTGTTATTATTGTAAGGGTCTGGGTCACTCGAAGCGCAACTGCCCGAAGTATCTGGCTGATAAGAAGACGACCAAGGAAAACTCAGGTATATTCGATATGCTTTTTATTGATGGGTACTTAACTAGCTCTCGTAGTAGTGCCTGCGTATTCGATACCGGTTCTGTTGCTCATATTTGCAACTCGAAACAGGAACTGCGGAATAAACGAAGGCTGGCGAAAGATGAAGTAACGATGCGTGTGGGAAATGGTTCCAAGGTTGATGCAATCGCCGTCGGCACAGTTTCACTTCAGTTACCATCAGGATTAGTTAAGAACTTAAATAATTGTTATTTAGTGTCTGCGTTAAGCATGAACATTATATCTGGATCTTGTTTATTGCGAGACGGCTACTCGTTTAAGTCAGAGAATAATGGTTGTTCTATTTCTATGAGTAATACCTTTTATGGTCATGCACCCAATGTGACAGGATTGTTCATATTGAATCTTGATAGCGATGATACACATATACATAACATTGAGACCAAAAGAATTAGAGTTAACAATGATAGCGCCATGTTCTTATGGCACTGCCGCTTAGATCATATTGGTGTAAAGCGCATGTAGAAACTCCATACCAATGGACTTTTGGAGTCACTTGACTTTGATTCACTGGACACGTGCGAACCATGCCTCATGGGCAAGATGACAAAGACTCCGTTCTCTGGAACAATGGAGCGTGCAAGTGACTTGTTGGAAATCATACATACCGATGTGTGCGGTCTGATGAGTGTGGACACGCGCGGCGTATATCGTTATTTTCTCACCTTCACTGACGATTTGAGTACATATGGTTATGTCTACTTGATGAAGCACAAGTCTAAAATGTTTGAGAAGTTCAAGCAATTTCAGAGTGAAGATGAAAATCATCGTAACAAGAAGATCAAGTTCCTAAGGTATGATCGTGGGGGTGAATATCTGAGTTTCGAGTTTGGTGCTCACTTAAGACAATTTGGAATTGTTTCATAGTTGACACCGCCTGGAACTCCACAGCGTAATCGTGTGTCCGAAGGTCGTAACCGTACTTCATTAGAGATGGTGCAATCTATGATGTCTCTTACCGATTTGCCTTTATCGTTTTGGGGTTATGCATTAGAGACAACTGCATTCACTTTAAATAGGGCACCATCAAAATCCGTTGAGACGACATCATACGAACTGTGGTATGGCAAAAGACCAAAATTTTGTTTCTTAAAGTTTGGGGATGTGATGCTTATGTCAAAAAGCTTCAGCCGGAAAAGCTGGAACCCAAAGAGGAAAAGTGCGTCTTCATAGGTTACCCAAAAGAGATAGTTGGGTATACCTTCTATCTCAAATCCGAGGGCAAAGTGTTTGTTGCTAAAATCGGAGCTTTTCTTGAGATGGAGTTTCTCTCGAAAGAATTGAGTGGGAGGAAGATAGAACTTGATGAGGTTTTCGAATCTCTAATCCCTCAAGATGGTGGCGCAGGGCAAGGGGAAACCCCTGTTGCTGCCGCGCCAGTTGAGGAGCAAGTTGATGATGATGATGATGAAACTTCAGATCAAGTTGCTATCGGACATCACAGGTCGACAAGATCGCGTACTACTCCTGAGTGGTACGGTAATCCTCTCTTAACAATTATGTTGTTGGATAACAATGAACCTGTGAATTATGAAGAAGCAATGGTGGGCCCGGATTCCAACAAATGCCTGGAGGCCATGAAGTCCGAGATAGGATGCATGTACGAGAACAAAGTGTGGACTTTGGAAGTACTACCTGAAGGCCACGAGGCTATTCAGAAGAAATGAATCTATAAGAAGAATACAGACGCAGACGGTAATGTGACCGTTTATAAAGCTCGACTTGTGGCAAAGGGTTTTTCACAAGTTCAAGGAGTTGACTACAATGAGACTTTCTCACCGGTAGCGATGCTTAAGTCCATCCGAATCATGTTAGCAATAGCTGCCTTTTACGATTATGAAATCTGGCAGATGGATGTCAAAACGACGTCCTTAACGGTTTTCTTAAGGAAGAGTTGTATATGATGCAACCCGAAGGTTTTGTCGATCCAAAGAATGCTAACAAAGTATGCAAGCTCCAGCGATCCATTTATGGACTGGTGCAAGCATCTTGGAGTTGGAATAAGCGTTTTGATGAGGTGATCAAAGCATTTGGATTTATACAAGTGGTTGGAGAATCTTGTATTTACAAGAAAGTGAGTGGGAGCTCTGTGGCATTTCTAATATTATATGTGGATGACATATTGCTGATTGGAAACAACGTGGAGCTTTTGGAGAGCATAAATGATTACTTGAATAAAAGTTTCTCTATGAAGGACCTAGGAGAAGCTGCTTACATTCTAGGCATTAAGATCTATAGGGATAGATCAAAACGCCTGATAGGACTTTCACAAAGCACATACCTTGATAAAGTTTTGAAGAAGTTAAAAATGGATCAACCCAAGAAAGGTTCTTGCCAGTATTACAAGGTATAACATTGAGTAAGACTCAGTGCCCAGCAACTACGGAAGATAGAGAACAAATGAGTTCCGTCCCCTACACTTCAGATGTAGGTTCTATCATGTATGCAATGTTGTGCACTAGACCAGACGTCAGCTTGGCCAAAAGTATGGCAGGCAGGTTTCAGAGTAATCCAGGAGTGGATCACTGGACGGCGGTCAAGAATATTCTGAAGTACCTGAAAAGGACTAAGGAAGTGTTTCTCGTTTATGGAGGTGACAAAGAGCTCGTCATAAAGGGTTACATCGACGCAAGATTTGACACTGATCCGGATGACTCTAAGTCACAAACCGGATACATATTTATTCTTAATGGGGTGCGGTAAGCTGGTGCAGTTCCAAGCAGAGCGTCGTAGCAGATTCTATATGTGAAGCGGAGTACATGGCTGCCTCGGAGGCAGCAAAGGAGGGTGTCTGGATGAAGCAGTTCATGACAAATCTTGGATTTGTTCCGAGCGCACTAGATCCATTAACTCTGTTATGTGACAAGACTGGTGCCATTGCCTTAGCAAAAGAACCAAGGTTTCGCAAGAAGACCATACACATCAAACGACGCTTCAACCTCATCCGCGACTACGTCGAAGGAGAGGACGTGAATATTTGCAAAGTGCACACGGATCTCAATGTAGCAGACCCGCTAACTAAACCTCTTCCACGGGCAAAACATGATCAACACCAGAACTGTATGGGTGTTCGATTTATTACAATGTAAATCGCATGGCGATGTGAGGACTAGATTATTGACTCTAGTGCAAGTGGGAGACTGTTGGAAATATGCCCTAGAGGCAATGATAAATAGTTATTATTATATTTCCTGTTTAAAGATAATCGTTTATTATCCATGCTATAATTGTATTGAATGAAAACATAGATACATGTGTGCATACATAGACAAAACAATGTCCCTAGCAAGCCTCTAGTTGGCTATCCAGTTGATCAATGATAGTCATGGTTTTCTGACTATGTGCAAGTGTTGTCACTTGATAACTGGATCACATCATTAGGAGAATCATGTGATGGACTAGACCCAAACTATGAATGTAGCATATTGATTGTGTCGTTTTATTGCTATTGTTTTCTGCGTGTCAAGTATTTATGTTGGGGAACGTCGCATGGGAAACAAAAAATTTCCTACGCGCACGAAGACCTATCATGGTGATGTCCATCTACGAGAGGGGATTTCCGATCTACGTACCCTTGTAGATCGCACAGCAGAAGCGTTAGTGAACGCGGTTGATGTAGTGGAACGTCCTCACGTCCCTCGATCCGCCCCGCGAACCGTCCCACAAACCGTCCCGCGATCCGTCCCACGATCTAGTGCCGAACGGACGGCACCTCCGCGTTCAGCACACGTACAGCTCGACGATGATCTCGGCCTTCTTGATCCAGCAAGAGAGACGGAGAGGTAGATGAGTTATCCGGCAGCGTGACGACGCTCCAGAGGTTGGTGATGATCTAATCTCGGTAGGGCTCCGCCCGAGCTCCGCAGAGACGCGATCTAGAGGTAAAACCGTGGAGGTATGTGGTCGGGCTGCCTTGAAAAAGTTGTCTCAAATCAGCCCTAATACCTTAGTATATATAGGAGGGAGGGAGGGGAGGAGGCAGCCTCAAACCCTCAAGGTTTGGCCGAAATTTGAGGTGGAGGAGTCCTACTCCAATCCTACTTGGAGTAGGATTCCACCTTCCCACTTGGAAACTCTTTCCACCTTGTGTTTTTTCCTTCTCAAACCTTATGGGCCTTAGTGGGAACTTATTCCAGCCCACTAGGGGCTGGTTTATCTCTTCCCATAGTCCATGAGACCCCTTGGGGCGTGACACCCCTCCTGATGGTCCCCGGCACCCCTCCCGGCACTCGCAGTACACTACCGATGAGCCCGAAACTTTTCCGGTAATGCACGAAAACCTTCCGGTAACCAAATGAGGTCATCCTATATATCAATCTTCGTTTCAAGACCACTCCGGAAACCCTTGTGGCGTCTGTGATCTCATCCGGGACTCCGATAAACATTCGGTAACCAACCATATAACTCAAATACGCATAAAACAACGTCGAACCTTAAGTGTGCAGACCCTGCGGGTTCGAGAACTATGTAGACATGACCCGAGACACTCCTTGGTCAATATCCAATAGCGGGACCTGGATGCCCATATTGGATCCTACATATTATACGAAGATCTTATCCTTTGAACCTCAGTGCCAAGGATTCATATAATCCCGTATGTCATTCCCTTTGTCCTTCGGTATGTTACTTGCCTGAGATTCGATCGTCAGTATCCGCATACCTATTTCAATCTCGTTTACCGGCAAGTCTCTTTACTCGTTCCGTAATACAAGATCCCGCAACTTACACTAAGTCACATTGCTTGCAAGGCTTGTGTGTGATGTTGTATTACCGAGTGGGCCCCGAGATACCTCTCCGTCACACGGAGTGACAAATCCCAGTCTCGATCCATACTAACTCAACGAACACCTTCGGAGATACCTGTAGAGCATCTTTATAGTCACCCAGTTACGCTGCGACATTTGATACACACAAAGCATTCCTCCGATGTCAGTGAGTTATATGATCTCATGGTCATAGGAACAAATACTTGACACGCAGAAAACAGTAGCAACAAAATGACATGATCAACATGCTACTGTTGGAAATATGCCCTAGAGGCAATAATAAATTAGTTATTATTATATTTCTTAGTTCATGATAATCGTTTATTATCCATGCTATAATTGTATTGATTGGAAACACAATACTTGTGTGGATACATAGACAAAACACTGTCCCTAGTAAGCCTCTAGTTGACTAGCTCGTTGATCAAAGATGGTCAAGGTTTCCTGGCCATAGGCAAGTGTTGTCACTTGATAACGGGATCACATCATTAGGAGAATCATGTGATGGACTAGACCCAAACTAATAGACGTAGCATGTTGATCGTGTCATTTTGTTGCTACTGTTTTCTGCATGTCAAGTATTTATTCCTATGACCATGAGATCATATAACTCACTGACACCGGAGGAATGCTTTGTGTGTATCAAACGTCGCAACGTAACTGGGTGACTATAAAGATGCTCTACAGGTATCTCCGAAGGTGTTAGTTGAGTTAGTATGGATCAAGACTGGGATTTGTCACTCCGTGTGACGGAAAGGTATCTCGGGGCCCACTCAGTAATACAACATCACACACAAGCCTTGCAAGCAATGTAACTTAGTGTAAGTTGCGGGATCTTGTATTACGGAACGAGTAAAGAGACTTGCCGGTAAACGAGATTGAAATAGGTATGCGGATACTGACGATCGAATCTCGGGCAAGTAACATACCGAAGGACAAAGGGAATGACATACGGGATTATACGAATCCTTGGCACTGAGGTTCAAACGATAAGATCTTCGTAGAATATGTAGGATCCAATATAGGCATCCAGGTCCCGCTATTGGATATTGACCGAGGAGTCTCTCGGGTCATGTCTACATAGTTCTCGAACCCGCAGGGTCTGCACACTTAAAGTTCGACGTTGTTTTATGCGTATTTGAGTTATATGGTTGGTTACCGAATGTTGTTCGGAGTCCCGGATGAGATCACGGACGTCACGAGGGTTTCCGGAATGGTCCGGAAACGAAGATTGATATATAGGATGACCTCATTTGATTACCGGAAGGTTTTCGAAGTTACCGGGAATGTACCGGGAATGACGAATGGGTTCCGGGGGTTCACCGGAGGGGGGCAACCCACTCCGGGGAAGCCCATAGGTATTTGTGGGGGTCACACCAGCCCTTAGTGGGCTGGTGGGACAGCCCACTAAATCCTATGCGCCAAGGAATAAAAATCAAAGGAAGAAAGAAAAAAAAAGAGAGGAAGTGGGAAGGGGGAAGGACTCCCTCCCACCAAACCAAGTAGGACTCGGTTTGGGGGGGAGAGTCCTCCCCCCTGGCTCGGCCGACCCCCTTGGAGTCCCTTGGACTCCAAGGCAAGGTCCCCCTCCCTCCTCCTATATATATGGGGCTTTTAGGGCAGATTTGAGACGACTTTCTCACGGCTGCCCGACCACATACCTCCATAGTTTTCCCTCTAGATCGTGTTTCTGCGGAGCTCGGGCGGAGCCCTGCTGAGACAAGATCACCACCAACCTCCGGAGCGCCGTCACGCTGCCGGAGAACTCTTTTACCTCTCCGTCTCTCTTGCTGGATCAAGAAGGCCGAGATCATCGTCGAGCTGTACGTGTGCTGAACGCGGAGGTGCCGTCCGTTCGGTGCTAGATCGTGGGACTGATCGCGGGATTGTTCGCAGGGCGGATCGAGGGACGTGAGGACGTTCCACTACATCAACCGCGATCTCACATCGCTTCTGCTGTACGATCTACAAGGGTACGTAGATCACTCATCCCCTCTCGTAGATGGACATCACCATGATAGGTCTTCGTGCGCGTAGGAAAATTTTTGTTTCCCTTGCGACGTTCCCCAACAGTGGCATCATGAGCTAGGTTCATGCGTAGATGTCTTCTCGAGTAGAACACAAAAGTTTTTGTGGGCGGTGATGTGCGTTTTGCTGCCCTCCTTAGTCTTTTCTTGATTCCGCGGTATTGTTGGATTGAAGCGGCTTGGACCGACATTACTCGTACGCTTACGAGAGACTGGTTTCATCGTTACGAGTAACCCCCTTTGCTCAAAGATGACTGGCAAGTGACTGTTTCTCCAACTTTAGTTGAATCGGATTTGACCGAGGAGGTCCTTGGATGAGGTTAAATAGCAACTCATATATCTCCGTTGTGGTGTTTGCGTAAGTAAGATGCGATCCTACTAGATACCCTCGGTCACCACGTAAAACATGCAACAACAAAATTAGAGGACGTCTAACTTGTTTTTGCAGGGTATGATTGTGATGTGATATGGCCAACGATGTGATGTGATATATTGGATGTATGAGATGATCATGTTGTAATAGAAATATCGACTTGCACGTCGATGGTACGGCAACCGGCAGGAGCCATAGGGTTGTCTTTATACTAACGTTTGTGCTTGCAGATGCGTTTACTATTTTGCTAGGATGTAGCTTTAGTAGTAATAGCATAAGTAGCACGACAACCCCGATGGCAACACGTTGATGGATGATCATGGTGTGGCGCCGGTGACAAGAAGATCATGCCGGTGCTTTGGTGATGGAGATCAAGAAGCACGTGATGATGGCCATATCATGTCACTTATGAACTGCATGTGATGTTAATCCTTTTATGCACCTTATTTTGCTTAGAACGACGGTAGCATTATGAGGTTATCTCTCACTAAAATTTCAAGACGAAATTGTGTTCTCCCCGACTGTGCACCGTTGCGACAGTTCTTCGTTTCGAGACACCACGTGATGATCGGGTGTGATAGACTCAACGTTCACATACAACGGGTGCAAAACAGTTGCACACGCGGAACACTCGGGTTAAGGTTGACGAGCCTAGCATGTGCAGACATGGCCTCGGAACACATGAGACCGAAAGGTCGAGCATGAATCGTATAGTTGATATGATTAGCATAGGGATGCTTACCACTGAAACTATTCTCGACTCACGTGATGATCGGACTTGAGATAGAGGATTTGGATCATGTACCACTCAAATGACTAGAGAGATGTACTTTTTGAGTGGGAGTTCTTAAGTAATATGATTAATTGAACTAATTGTCATGAACATAGTCTAATGGTCTTTGCGAATTACGATGTAGCTTGCGCTATAGCTCTACTGGTTTTTATATGTTCCTAGAGAAAATTTAGTTGAAAATTGATAGTAGCAACCTTTGCAGACCGAGTCTGTAAAACCGAGGATTGTCCTCGTTGCTACGCAGAAGGCTTATGTCCTTAATGCACCACTCGGTGTGCTGCACCTCGAGCGTCGTCTGTGGATGCTGTGAACATCCGACATACACGTTTCTGATGACTACACGATAGTTCAGCACAAAGTACTTAATGGCTTAGAAGCAAGGCACCGAAAACGTTTTAAAAACGTCACGGAACATAAGTGATGTTCTAAAGAGATGAAATTATGATTTCATGCTTGTGCCCTTGTTAAGAGGTACGAGACCTCCAACAAGATTCTTTGACCACAAAGTAAAGGAGAAAAGCTCAATCGTTGAGCGTGTGCTCAGATTGTCTGAGTACGACAATCACTTGAATCAAGTGGGAGCTAATCTTCCAGATGAGATAGTGATGGTTCTCCAAAAGGTCACTGCCACCAAGCTTTGAGAGCTTCGTGATGAACTATAACATATCAAGGATAGATACAATGATCCTTGAGCGATTCGCAACGTTTGACACTGCGAAAGTAGAAATCAAGAAGGAGCATCAATAGTTGATGGTTTGAAAAACCACTAAGTTTCAAGAAAGGCGAGGGCTAGAAGGGATACTTCGTGAAACGGCAAAACAGTTGTTGCGCTAATGAAGAGACCCAAGATTAAACCCAAACCCGAGACTAAGTGCTTCTGTAATAAGGGGAACAGTCACTGAGGCGGAGCAACTCTAGATACTTGGTAGATAAGAAGGCTGGCAAAAGTCGAGAGAAGTATATTTGATATACATAATGTTGATGTGTACTTTACTAGTACTCCTAGTAGCACGAGGGTATTGGATACCGGTTCGGTTGCTAAGTGATTACTAACGCGAAATGAAAGCTACGGCATAAACGGAGACTAGCTAAAGGCGAGGTGACGATACATGTTGGAAGTGTTTCCAAGGTTGATATGATCAAACGTCGCACGCTCCCTCTACCATCGGGATTGGTGTTGAACCTAAATAATTGTTATTTGGTGCTTGCGTTAAGCATGAACATGATTGGATCGTGTTTATTGCAATACGATTATTCATTCAAGGAGAATAATGGTTACTCTATTTGCTTGAATAATCACCTTCAATGGTTTATTGAATCTTGATTGTAGTGTTACACATTGGTGCCAAAAGATGCGAGTTAATGATGATAGTACCACTTACTTGTGGCACTGCCACTTGAGTCATGTTAGTATAAATTGCATGAAGAGGGTCCATGCTGATGGATCTTTACTCACCTGATTTCGAATCACTAGTGACATGCAAATCATACCACATGAGCAAGGCCTTGTTTTCATTGAGATGAAACAAGATAGTAACTTGTTGGAAGTGATACATTTTGATGTATGCAGTCCAATGAGTGCTGAGGCACGCAGTGGATATCATTATGTTCTTACTTCACTGACGACTTGAGTAGATACAGGAGTATTTACTTAATGAATCACAAGTCTGAAATATTGAAAAGTTCAATTATGTTTCAGAGTGAAGTTCGTCGTAACAAGAGGATGAAGTGTCTACGATATGATCATAGAAATGAATATCTGAGTTACGAGTTTTTGGTACACAGTTAAGACAATGTGGAAATTGTTTCACAGTTCATGCCACCTGAAACATCATAGTGTGATGATGTGTCTGAACGTCATAGACACGCACTATTTAGTATGGTGCATGCTGTGATGTCTCTTATCGAATTACCACTATCGTTTATGGGTTATGCATTAGAGACAACCGCATTCACTTTAAATAGGGCACCGCGTATTTCCGTTGAGATGACACAGTATAGACTGAGGTTTAGAAAAATCTAAACTGTCGTTTCTTGAAAGTTTGGGGCTTCGACACTTATGTGAAAAAGTTTCAGTCTGATAAGCTCGAACCCAAAGCGGATAAATGCATCTTCATAGGATATCCAAAACAGTTGGGTACATCTCCTATCTCAGATCCGAAAGCAAAGTGTTTGTTTCTAGAAACGGATCCTTTCTCGAGGAAAGGTTTCTCTCGAAAGAATTGAGTGGGAGGGTAGTAGAACTTGATGAGGTTATTGAACCATCACTTCAACCAGTGTGTACCAGGGCGTAGGAAGTTGTTCCTGTGGCGCCTACACCAATTGAAGTGGAAGCTGATGATGGTGATCATTGAGCTTCGAATCAAGTTACTACAAACCTCGTAGGTCGACAAGGTCGCGTACTGCTGCAGAGTAGTACGGTAACCCTGTCTTGGAGGTCATGTTGTTGAGCAACAGTGAACCTACGAGTTATGGAGAAAGCGATGGTGGGCCCAGATTCCGACAAAATGGCTGGAAGCCATGAAATCCGAGAGAGGATCCATGTATGAAAACAAAGTGTAGACTTTGGAAGAACTACTTGATGGTCATAGGACTATTGAGTAAAGATGGATCTTTAAAATGAAGACAGATGATGATAGTGATAAGTCACTATTAAGAAAAGCTCGACTTGTCGCAAAGATGTTTTCGACAAGATCAAACAGTTGACTATGATGAGACTTTCTCACTCGTAGCGATGCTAAAGGTCTGTTAGAATTATGTTAGTTGTTGATGCATTATTTATGAAATATTGCATGTAGGATGTCAAAACATTGTTTCCTCGACGGTTTCCTTGAGCAAACATTGTATGTGATACAACCAGAAGGTTTTGTCGACCCTAAAGATACTAGCAAGTATGCAAGCTCCAGTGATCCTTCAATGGACTGGTGCAAGCATCTCGGAGTTGGAATATACACTTTGATGAGATGATCAAAGATTTTGGGTGTGTACAGGGTTTATGAGAAACTTGTATTTCCAAAGAAGTGAGTGGGAGCACTATAGAATTTCTGATAAGTATATGTGGTTGACATATTGTGGATCAGAAGTAATGTAGAATTTCTGTAAAGCATACAAGGTTGTTTGAAAGGTTTTTCAAAGGAATACCTGGAATGAGCTACTTGAACATTGAGCATCAAGATCTATGGAGATAGATCAAAACGCTTAATAGAAGTTTCAACAAAATGCATACCTTGACAAGTTTTGAAGGAGTTCAAAATAGATCAGCAAAGAAGGAGTTCTTGGTTGCGTTGTGAGGTATGAATTTGAGTAAGACTCAAAACCCGACCACAGCAGAATAAAGAGAATAGACGAAGGTCGTCTTCTATGCCTTAGCCGTAGACTCTAAAGTATGCCATGCTGAGTACTGCACCTGATGTGTGCCTTGACTCAAAGTCTGTTGACGGTACAGAGAGTGATCCATGATTGAATCACTAGCAGCGGTCAAAATTTATCCTTAGTAACAAATGGACTAAGGAATTTTTCTCGATTATGGAGGTGGTTAAAGAGTTCGTCGTAAAGGGTTACGTCGATGCAAGCTTTGACACTAATTTGAATAACTATGAGTAGTGAAACGGATTCATATAGTAGAGTGGATATTTGGAGCATTTCCGAATAGCACGTAGTAGCAACATCTATAAGATGACATAAAGATTTGTAAAGAATGCACGGATCTGAAAGTTTCAGAACCGTTGACTCAAAGCTCTCTCACAAGCAAGACGTGATCAGACCCCATAACTATATGGTTGTTGGATTCGTTGGAATCACATGGTGATGTGAACTAGATTATTGACTCTAGTGCAAGTGGGAGACTGTTGGAAATATGCCCTAGAGGCAATAATAAATTAGTTATTATTATATTTCTTAGTTCATGATAATCGTTTATTATCCATGCTATAATTGTATTGATTGGAAACACAATACTTGTGTGGATACATAGACAAAACACTGTCCCTAGTAAGCCTCTAGTTGACTAGCTCGTTGATCAAAGATGGTCAAGGTTTCCTGGCCATAGGCAAGTGTTGTCACTTGATAACGGGATCACATCATTAGGAGAATCATGTGATGGACTAGACCCAAACTAATAGACGTAGCATGTTGATCGTGTCATTTTGTTGCTACTGTTTTCTGCGTGTCAAGTATTTATTCCTATGACCATGAGATCATATAACTCACTGACACCGGAGGAATGCTTTGTGTGTATCAAACGTCGCAACGTAACTGGGTGACTATAAAGATGCTCTACAGGTATCTCCGAAGGTGTTAGTTGAGTTAGTATGGATCAAGACTGGGATTTGTCACTCCGTGTGACGGAAAGGTATCTCGGGGCCCACTCAGTAATACAACATCACACACAAGCCTTGCAAGCAATGTAACTTAGTGTAAGTTGCGGGATCTTGTATTACGGAACGAGTAAAGAGACTTGCCGGTAAACGAGATTGAAATAGGTATGCGGATACTGACGATCGAATCTCGGGCAAGTAACATACCGAAGGACAAAGGGAATGACATACGGGATTATACGAATCCTTGGCACTGAGGTTCAAACGATAAGATCTTCGTAGAATATGTAGGATCCAATATGGGCATCCAGGTCCCGCTATTGGATATTGACCGAGGAGTCTCTCGGGTCATGTCTACATAGTTCTCGAACCCGCAGGGTCTGCACACTTAAAGTTCGACGTTGTTTTATGCGTATTTGAGTTATATGGTTGGTTACCGAATGTTGTTCGGAGTCCCGGATGAGATCACGGACGTCACGAGGGTTTCCGGAATGGTCCGGAAACGAAGATTGATATATAGGATGACCTCATTTGATTACCGGAAGGTTTTCGAAGTTACCGGGAATGTACCGGGAATGACGAATGGGTTCCGGGGGTTCACCGGAGGGGGGCAACCCACTCCGGGGAAGCCCATAGGTATTTGTGGGGGTCACACCAGCCCTTAGTGGGCTGGTGGGACAGCCCACTAAATCCTATGCGCCAAGGAATAAAAATCAAAGGAAGAAAGAAAAAAAAAGAGAGGAAGTGGGAAGGGGGAAGGACTCCCTCCCACCAAACCAAGTAGGACTCGGTTTGGGGGGGGAGAGTCCTCCCCCCTGGCTCGGCCGACCCCCTTGGAGTCCCTTGGACTCCAAGGCAAGGTCCCCCTCCCTCCTCCTATATATATGGGGCTTTTAGGGCAGATTTGAGACGACTTTCTCACGGCTGCCCGACCACATACCTCCATAGTTTTCCCTCTAGATCGTGTTTCTGCGGAGCTCGGGCGGAGCCCAGCTGAGACAAGATCACCACCAACCTCCGGAGCACCGTCACGCTGCCGTAGAACTCTTCTACCTCTCCGTCTCTCTTGCTGGATCAAGAAGGCCGAGATCATCGTCGAGCTGTACGTGTGCTGAACGCGGAGGTGCCGTCCGTTCGGTGCTAGATCGTGGGACTGATCGCGGGATTGTTCGCGGGGCGGATCGAGGGACGTGAGGACGTTCCACTACATCAACCGCGATCTCACATCGCTTCTGCTGTACGATCTACAAGGGTACGTAGATCACTCATCCCCTCTCGTAGATGGACATCACCATGATAGGTCTTCGTGCGCGTAGGAAAATTTTTGTTTCCCTTGCGACGTTCCCCAACAGCTATGTCTATTAGTTTTGGGTCTAGTCCATCACATGATTCTCCTAATGATGTGATCCCGTTATCAAGTAACAACACTTGCCTATGGCCAAGAAACCTTGACCATCTTTGATCAACGAGCTAGTCAACTAGAGGCTTACTAGGGACAGCGTTTTGTCTATGTATCCACACAAGTATTGTGTTTCCAATCAATACAATTATAGCATGGATAATAAACGATTATCATGAACTAAGAAATATAATAATAACTAATTTATTATTGCCTCTAGGGCATATTTCCAACAGTCTCCCACTTGCACTAGAGTCAATAGTCTAGTTCACATCACCATGTGATTCCAACGAATCAACACCCATATAGTTATAGGGTCTCATCACGTTTTGCTCGTCAGAGAGGTTTTAGTCAACGGTTCTAAAACTTTCAGATCCGTGTGTTCTCTACAAATCTTTATGTCATCTTATAGATGCTGCTACTATGTGCTATTCGGAAATACTCCAAATATCTACTCTACTATACGAATCTGTTTCACTACTCATAGTTATTCGGATTAGTTTCAAAGCTTGCATCGACGTAACCCTTTACGAAGAACTCTTTAACCACCTCCATAATCGAGAAAAATTCCTTAGTCCATCAGTTACTAAGGATAAATTTTGACCGCTGCTAGTGATTCAATCATGGATCACTCTCTGTACCTCTCAACAGACTTTGAGTCAAGGCACTCATCAGGTGCGGTACCCAGCATGGCATACTTCAGATTCTACGGCCAAGGCATAGAAGACGACCTTCGTCTATTCTCTTTATTCTGCCGGGGTCGGCTTTTGAGTCTTACTCAAATTCACACCTCACAACGCAACCAAGAACTCCTTCTTTGCTATTTTGAACTCCTTCAAAAACTTGTCAAGGCATGCATCTTGTTGAAACTTCTATTAAGCTCTTTCGATCTATCTTCATAGATCTTTGATGCTCAACGTTCAAGTAGCGCAATCCAGGTATTCCTTTGAAAACTCCTTTCAAACAACCTTGTATGCTTTACAGAAATTCTACATTACTTCTGATCCACAATATGTCAACCACATATACTTATCAGAAATTCTATAGTGCTCCCACTCACTTCTTTGGAAATACAAGTTTCTCATAAACCTTGTACAAACCCAAAATCTTTGATCATCTCATCAAAGTGTATATTCCAACTCCAAGATGCTTGCACCAGTCCATTGAAGGATCGCTGGAGCTTGCATACTTGTTAGTATCTTTAGGATCGACAAAACCTTCTGGTTGTATCACATACAATGTTTGCTCAAGGAAACCGTCGAGGAAACAATGTTTTGACATCCTATGTGCAATATTTCATAAATAATGCAGCAACTACTAACATAATTCTAACAGACTTGTAGCATCGCTACGAGTAAGAAAGTCTCATCATAGTCAACTTTTGATCTTGTCGGAAACATCTTTGCGACAAGTTGAGCTTTTCTTAATAGTGACTTATCACCATCATCGTCTGTCTTCCTTTTAAAGATCCATCTTTACTCAATAGTCCTATGACCATCAAGTAGTTCTTCCAAAGTCTACACTTTGTTTTCATACATGGATTCTCTCTCGGATTTCATGGCCTCCAGCCATTTGTCAGAATCCGGGCCCACCATAGCTTTCTCCATAACTCGTAGGTTCATTGTTTCTCAACAACATGACCTCCAAGACAGGGTTACCGTACCACTCTGTAGTAGTACGCGACCTTGTCAACCTACGAGATTTGTAGTAACTTGATTCGATGCTCGATGATCACCATCATCAGCTTTCACTTCAATTGGTGTAGGCGCCACAGGAACAACTTCCTGTGCCCTGCTACACACTGGTTGAAGTGATGGTTCAATAACCTTATCAAGTTCTACCACCCTCCCGCTCAATTCTTTTGAGATAAACCTTTCCTCGAGAAAGGATCCGTTTCTAGAAACAAACACTTTGCTTTCGAATCTGAGATAGGAGATGTACCCAACTGTTTTGGATATCCTATGAAGATGCATTTATCCGCTTTGGGTTCGAGCTTATCAGACTAAAACTTTTTCACATAAGTGTCGAAGCCCCAAACTTTCAAGAAATGACAGTTTAGATATCTCTAAACCTCAATCTATACTGTGTCATCTCAACAGAAATACGCGGTGCCCTATTTAAAGTGAATGCGGTTGTTTCTAATTCATAACCCATAAACCATAGTGGTAATTCGATAAGAGACATCATAGCATGCGCCATACCAAATAGTGCGTGGCTATGATGATCAGACACATCATCACACTATGATGTTCCAGGTGGCATGAACTGCGAAACAATTTCCACATTGTCTTAACTACGTACCAAAACTCGTAACTCAGATATTCATTTCTATGATCATATCGTAGACAGTTTATCCTCTTGTTACGACGAACTTCACTCCAAAACAGAATTGAACTTTTCAATATTTCAGACTTGTGATTCATTAAGTAAACACTCTTGTATCCACTCAAATCGTCATTGAAGTAAGAACATAATGATATCCACTGCGTGCCTCAGCACCCATTGGACTGCATACATCAAAATGTATCACTTCCAACAAGTTACTATCTTGTTTCATCTCAATGAAAACAAGGCCTTGCTCATGTGGTATGATTTGCATGTCACTAGTGATTAAAAATCAAGTGAGTATAAAGATCCATCAGCATGGAGCCTCTTCATGCAATTTATACCAACATGACTCAAGCGGCAGTGCCACAAGTAAGTGGTACTATCATCATTACCTCGTATCTTTTGGCACCAATATCATGAACATGTGTAACACTACGATCGAGATTCAATAAACCATTGAAGGTGATTATTCAAGCAAATAGAGTAACCATTATTCTCTTTAAATGAATAATCGTATTGCAATAAACACGATCCAATCATGTTCATGCTTAACGCAAGCACCAAATAACAATTATTTAGGTTTAACACCAATCCCGATGGTAGAGGGAGTGTGCGACGTTTGATCATATCAACCTTGGAAACACTTCCAACACGTATCGTCACCTCGCCTTTAGCTAGTCTCCGTTTATGCCGTAGCTTTCATTTCGTGTTACTAATCACTTAGCAACCAAACCGGTATCCAATACCCTCGTGCTACTAGGAGTACTAGTAAAGTACACATCAACATCATGTATATCAAATATATTACTTTCGACTTTGCCAGCCTACTTATCTACCAAGCATCTAGGGTAGCTCCACCTCAGTGACCGTTCCCCTCATAACAGAAGCACTTAGTCTCGGGTTTGGGTTTAGACTTGGGTCTCTTCCTTAGTGCAGCAACTGTTTTGCTGTTTCACGAAGTATCCCTTCTAGCCCTTGCCTTTCATGAAACTTAGTGGTTTTACTAACCATCAACCATTGATGTTCCTTCTTGATTTCTACTTTTGCAGTGTCATACATCACTAATCTCTCAAGGATCATTGTATCTATCCTTGATATGTTATAGTTCATCACGAAGCTCTCACAGCTTGGTGGCAGTGACTTTGGAGAACCATCACTATCTCATCTGGAAGATTAACTCCCACTTGATTCAAGTGATTGTCGTACTCAAACAATCTGAGCACATGCTCAATGATTGAGCTTTTCTCCTTTACTTTGTGGACAAAGAATCTTGTCGGAGGTCTCGTACCTCTTAACAAGGGCACAAGCATGAAATCACAATTTCATCTCATTAGAACATCTCTTATGTTCCGTGACGTTTCAAAACGTCTTTGGTACCTTGCTTCTAAGCCATTAAGTATTTTGTACTGAACTATCGTGTAGTCATCAGAAACGTGTATGTCGGATGTTCACAGCATCCACAGACGACGCTCGAGGTGCAGCACACCGAGTGGTGCATTAAGGACATAAGCCTTCTGCGCAGCAACGAGGACAATCCTCTGCAAAGTTTGCTACTATCAACTTTCAACTAAATTTTCTCTAGGAACATATAAAAACAGTAGAGCTATAGCGCAAGCTACATCGTAATTCGCAAAGACCATTAGACTATGTTCAGGACAATTAGTTCAATTAATCATATTACTTAAGAACTCCCACTCAAAAAGTACATCTCTCTAGTCATTTGAGTGGTACATGATCCAAATCCACTATCTCAAGTCCGATCATCACGTGAGTCGAGAATAGTTTCAATGGTAAGCATCTCTATGCTAATCATATCAACTATACGATTCATGCTCGACCTTTCGGTCTCATGTGTTCCGAGGACATGTCTGCACATGCTAGGCTCGTCAAGCTTAACCCGAGTGTTCCGCATGTGCAACTGTTTTGCACCCGTTGTATGTGAACGTTGAGTCTATCACACCCGATCATCACGTGGTGTCTCGAAACGAAGAACTGTCGCAACGGTGCACAGTCGGGGAGAACACAATTTCGTCTTGAAATTTTAGTGAGAGATCACCTCATAATGCTACCGTTGTTCTAAGCAAGATAAGGTGCATAAAGGATTAACATCACATGCAATTCATAAGTGACATGATATGGCCATCATCATGTGCTTCTTGATCTCCATAACCAAAGCACCGGCACGATCTTCTTGTCACCGGCGTCACACCATGATCTCCATCATCATGATCTCCATCAATGTGTCGCCATCGGGGTTGTCGTGCTACTCATGCTATTACTACTAAAGCTACGTCCTAGCAATATAGTAAACGCATCTGCAAGCACAAATGTTAGTTTAAAGACAACCCTATGGCTCCTGCCGGTTGCCGTACCATCGACGTGCAAGTCGATATTATCTATTACAACATGATCATCTCATACATCCAATATATCACATCACATCGTTGGCCATATCATATCACAAGCATACCCTGCAAAAACAAGTTAGACGTCCTCTAATTTTGTTGTTGCATGTTTTACGTGGTGACCATGGGTATCTAGTAGGATCGCATCTTACTTACGCAAACACCACAACGGAGATATATGAATTGCTATTTAACCTTATACAAGGACCTCCTCGGTCAAATCCGATTCAACTAAAGTTGGAGAAACCGACACTCGCCGGTCATCTTTGAGAAAAGGGGGTTACTCGTAGCGATGAAACCAGTCTCTCGTAAGCGTACGAGTAATTTCGGTCCAAGCCGCTTCAATCCAACAATACCGCGGAATCAAGAAAAGACTAAGGAGGGCAGCAAAACGCACATCACCGCCCACAAAAACTTTTGTGTTCTACTCGAGAAGACATCTACGCATGAACCTAGCTCATGATGCCACTGTTGGGGAACGTCGCATGGGAAACAAAAAATTTCCTACGCGCACGAAGACCTATCATGGTGATGTCCATCTACGAGAGGGGATTTCCGATCTACGTACCCTTGTAGATCGCACAGCAGAAGCGTTAGTGAACGCGGTTGATGTAGTGGAACGTCCTCACGTCCCTCGATCCGCCCCGCGAACCGTCCCACAAACCGTCCCGCGATCCGTCCCACGATCTAGTGCCGAACGGACGGCACCTCCGCGTTCAGCACACGTACAGCTCGACGATGATCTCGGCCTTCTTGATCCAGCAAGAGAGACGGAGAGGTAGATGAGTTCTCCGGCAGCGTGACGACGCTCCAGAGGTTGGTGATGATCTAATCTCGGTAGGGCTCCGCCCGAGCTCCGCAGAGACGCGATCTAGAGGTAAAACCGTGGAGGTATGTGGTCGGGCTGCCTTGAAAAAGTTGTCTCAAATCAGCCCTAATACCTTAGTATATATAGGAGGAAGGGAGGGGAGGAGGCAGCCTCAAACCCTCAAGGTTTGGCCGAAATTTGAGGTGGAGGAGTCCTACTCCAATCCTACTTGGAGTAGGATTCCACCTTCCCACTTGGAAACTCTTTCCACCTTGTGTTTTTTCCTTCTCAAACCTTATGGGCCTTAGTGGGAACTTATTCCAGCCCACTAGGGGCTGGTTTATCTCTTCCCATAGCCCATGAGACCCCTTGGGGCGTGACACCCCTCCTGATGGTCCCCGGCACCCCTCCCGGCACTCGCAGTACACTACCGATGAGCCCGAAACTTTTCCGATAATGCACGAAAACCTTCCGGTAACCAAATGAGGTCATCCTATATATCAATCTTCGTTTCCGGACCATTCCGGTAACCAACCATATAACTCAAATACGCATAAAACAATGTCGAACCTTAAGTGTGCAGACCCTGCGGGTTCGAGAACTATGTAGACATGACCCGAGAGACTCCTCGGTCAATATCCAATAGCGGGACCTGGATGCCCATATTGGATCCTACATATTCTACGAAGATCTTATCCTTTGAACCTCAGTGCCAAGGATTCATATAATCCCGTATGTCATTCCCTTTGTCCTTCGGTATGTTACTTGCCTGATATTCGATCGTCAGTATCCGCATACCTATTTCAATCTCGTTTACCGGCAAGTCTCTTTACTCGTTCCGTAATACAAGATCCCGCAACTTACACTAAATCACATTGCTTGCAAGGCTTGTGTGTGATGTTGTATTACCGAGTGGGCCCCGAGATACCTCTCCGTCACACGGAGTGACAAATCCCAGTCTCGATCCATACTAACTCAACGAACACCTTCGGAGATACCTGTAGAGCATCTTTATAGTCACCCAGTTACGTTGCGACGTTTGATACACATAAAGCATTCCTCCGATGTCAGTGAGTTATATGATCTCATGGTCATAGGAAAAAATACTTGACACGCAGAAAACAGTAGCAACAAAATGACACGATCAACATGCTACGTCTATTAGTTTTGGGTCTAGTCCATCACATGATTCTCCTAATGATGTGATCCCGTTATCAAGTAACAACACTTGCCTATGGCTAGGAAACCTTGACCATCTTTGATCAACGAGCTAGTCAACTAGAGGCTTACTAGGGACAACGTTTTGTCTATGTATCCACACAAGTATTGTGTTTCCAATCAATACAATTATAGCATGGAAAATAAACGATTATCATGAACTATGAAATATAATAATAACTAATTTATTATTGCCTCTAGGGCATATTTCCAACAATTTATTCCTATGACCATGAGATCATATAACTCACTGGCACCAGAGGAATACCTTGTGTGCATCAAACGTCACAACGTAACTGGGTGACTATAAAGGTGCTCTACAGGTATCTCTAGAGGTGTCCGTTGAGTTAGTATGGATCAAGACTGGGATTTGTCACTCCATGTGACGGAGAGGTATCTCGGGGCCCACTCGGTAATACAACATCACACACAAGCCTTGCAAGCAATGTGACTAAGTATAAGTCACGGGATCTTGTATTATGGAACGAGTAAGAGACTTTCCGGTAACGAGATTGAAATAGATATGCGGATACCGAAGATCGAATCTCGGGCAAGTAACATACCGAAGGACAAAGGAAATGACATTCGGGATTATATGAATCCTTGACACTGAGGTTCAACCGATAAGATCTTCGGAGAATATGTAGGACCAATATGGGCATCTAGGTCCCGCTATTGGATATTGACCGAGGAGTACCTCGGGGCATGTCTACATAGTTCTCGAACCCACTGGGTCTACAAGGTTCAACGATGTTTTAGTATAGTTGAGTTATATGTGTGGTTACCGAATGTTGTTCGGAGTCCCGGATGAGATCACGGATGTCACGAGGGTTTTTGGAATGGTCGGGGAACGAAGATTGATATATAGGATGGCTTCGTTTGGTTATTGGAAGGTTTTTGGGCATTACCGGGATTGTACCGGGAGTGACGACTGGGTTCCGGAAATTCATCGGGAGTGGGGCAACCCACCCGAGGGAAGCCCAATGGCCCTAGGGGTGGCGCACCAGCCCTTAGTGGGCTGGTGGGACAGCCCAAGAGGGCCTATGCGTCAAGTGAAGAAAACCAAAGAAAGAAAGAAAAAGGGGAGGTGGAAAGGAAGAGAAGGACTCCACTTTCCAATCCTAATTGGACTAGGACTCCTCCTTCTCCCTAGCCGGTGCACCCTTGAGGGCTTGGCCCTCAAGGCAAGCCTCCTCCCCCTCCCTCCTATATATAGTGGTGATCTAGGGATGATTTGAGACAACTTTTGCCACGTGCAACTCAGATCTAGACACCATAGTTTTACCTCTACATCGTATTTCTGCGGAGCTCGGATGGAGCCCTGCAAGAGTAGATCCTCACCACCACCGGAGCGTCGTCACGCCGCCAAACTCATCTACTTCTCCGTCTTGCTTGGTGGATCAAGAAGGCCGAGATCATCATCGAGCTGTACGTGTGTTGAACGCGGAGGTGCCGTCCGTTCGGCACTAGATCGGAATGGATCATGGGACGGATCCCGGGACGGTTCGTGGGACGGTTCACGGGGCGAATCGAGGGACGTGAGGACGTTCCACTACATCAACCGCGTTTCTTAACGCTTCCTGTTGTGCAATCTACAAGGGTACGTAGATTCAAATCTCCTCTCGTAGATGGACATCACCATGATAGGTCTTTGTGTGCGTAGGAAAACTTATGTTTCCCATGCAACGTTCCCCAACAGGTATGAATTATTGGGGATAACTCCCCCGATGTTTTTTAACTGTTGTATCGTCTTCTTTAGCCTATCCGGGGTCATCCCCCCGAAATTAGCCTCCGAGTCTCCGTTGGACTTGAAGAGTCGTGCGGGGACTTTTGGTTGTTGTCGTAGAAAATGACGGTATCGAGACACGACCAGGTGCGGACGAGGAGTCCGTCGGCTCTTGCGCATGAAGCACTGCCGTGTGCGGACGCAGAGTCCGCTGGCTCTTGTGCACGGGGCACTGCCAAGCACGGATGTGGAGTCCGGTGGCTCTTGCGCGCGAAGCGCTGCCAAGTGCGGAGGCGTAGTCCGCTGGCTCTTGTGCACGGGGAACTGCCATGTGCAGACGTGGAGTCTGATGGCTCTTGCGCGTGAAGCGCTGCCGTGTGCGGACGTAGAAGCCACTCGCTCTTGTGCGTGTGGCACTGCCAAGCGCGTACGCGAAGTCAGGTGGCTCTTGTGCGCAGGGCACCGTCATGTGCGGATGCGGAGTTCGATGGCTTAACTGTTGTCATTGTCGTGCCTGAGATTGCCAATGGCGGCCGGCTATGGGCTGCAATTGACGGCGACTTTCTTCTAGTGGGGGCGCGACAGCGCACCCACTGGGTGTAGCCTCCGAGATTCAGGCCGGCTGCGTGGCCGCGTGGTAGCCGGGCCAAACCTTTGTCCTCTGATTTTTTGTGTACTCCTCACGGGCTGACATGGCTTTCTTCCAGCGGGGGCACGCCGGCCCACCCACTGGGTGTAGCCTCCGATCTTCCAGGCGACTCGAAGAGTCGTGCGGAGGCTTCTTGTTGTTGGTGTAGCAAAAAGGTTGTCGATGGCGACCGGCTGCAGGGTTGCAGCCAGCGTAGCTGTCTTCCAATGGGGGCGCGCGAACGCACCCATTGGGTGTAGCCTCCGAGCCTCCGGGCGACTCGAAGAGTCGTGTGAAGGCTTCTTGCTGTTGGTGTAGCAAAAAGGTTTCCGATGGCGACCGGCTGTGGGCTGCAGTCGGCATAGCTTTATTCCACTAGGGCCGCGACAGCGCACCTACTCGGTGTAGCGTCCGAACCTCCAGGCAACTCGAAGAGTCGTCCATAGGCTTCTTGTTGTTGATGTAGCAAAAAGGTTGCCGATGGTGACCGGCTGCAGGCTGTAGCAGGTGTAGCTTTCTTCCAGTGAGGGCACCAACGCACCCACTAGGTGTAGCCACCGAGCCTCCGGACGAATCGAAGGGTCGTGCGGAGGCTTCTTGCTGTTGGTGTAGCAAAAAGGTTGCCGATGGCGACCGGCTGCGGGGTGCAGCTGGCGTAGCTGTCTTTCAGTGAGCGTGCTCCAACTGGACAGGTTTCCAGCCGGCAACCTGCAGGGGGACAGGTTCCAGCCGGACGGGTCCAGCCGGTAGCCGGCAGCCAGCAGTCTGTAGCCCGACATAATCCAGCCGGACAGGTTTCCACCCGGCTGCCGTCAGCCTTCAGCCGGGCAAGTTCTAGCCGGATGGGTCCAGCCGGCGGTCTACAGCCGGCAGCCGGCAGCGAGCAGTCTCCAGCCGGACAGAATCTAGCTGGCCAGGTTTCCATCCGATAGCCGGCACACAATGGTGGTTCGCTGCGAAGATGATCGTGCAAGAGACAAAGTTAGTCAGTGCAGATTTATCAAATATTTAACTTTGGCCGCGCAAGTTTTATGCGGGTGGAATGTCGACTCGGTCTCGTCTAAGCCCCTTGGGTCATTTCGTGTCCCCTCGGCTCTTTAGCTTTTGCTCTTGCTAGCCGAACAGCCACGATACGTTCTGTAGTTGAGATGAAGACTGGGCAGCACAGGGGAGCGCACAGTACTCTGACTCCGGGAGGAGGATCGACCGGGTAGAAATTTCACGAAGGAAACGACTGGTTCGCCCAAACCATTTTCTCCCCGGACGTTGTTCGCTTGTGACCTCCATCTTTTGCTCTTGCTATCCAGACAGCCGCGGTACGGTCTGTAGCTGAGACGAAGAGTGGGCCTTTGGTACCATAGACGCTACTAACTCCGTCTGCGGGGAAGAGCGAATCGGGCCAAACGGCCAGCACCCGGCGCAAGACTAGCCGGCGCCGGGTGAGCAGCAAAGTTGCTGAAATGAATGCAGTGATGGCCCCTGAGTGTTGCTCGGGGTATTTGCTTTTGCACGCGGTGCGAGGATGCACAGACGGTAGCTCACATTGCTTTTCTTACAGACGAGGTTGTTGTTGTTGACGACAGCCGGCGAAACCTTTTGCGAGCGAAGCGTGCTGGCGCGCCCACTGGGTGTGGCCGCAGAGCCTTCGACGGTCGATGGCTGTGGCAACCGGCCGAGCCCGACGGCCGAACATCAGAGCAGATGGGCGACCGGGTCGGCGTGGTGTTGAAGTAGGCGGCTGGACTGGACAGGTCGCGACGTGGGCGGGCCAACCGATCGAGCCGCGACGTTGACGCGTAGGCACGAGTGGCCTTCTTTTTCTTGCCACCTGTATTTTCTGGTCTTCTCTCATATGGAGTTTTTTTTGGGCAGCCAGCTATGGCTTTTCTTTTGGGCAGCCGGCCCTCATCCTTTGCTATTCTTCTTGCCGCATCAGGCTAGGGGCACGTGGGGCGCAGCCGGCGCCGAGTGGGGAAGGCGAGGAGGCGTGTGCGGGAGCCGACATCCTGTAGCCGGACACGTCTCCAGCAGGGAGCCGGACAGGTTTGCAGCCGGCAGCCGGGCAGGTCTGCAGCCGGCAGCCGGGCAGGTCTGCAGCCGGCAGCTGGCAACCAACATTATTTCTTTCGTGCAGACGAGGCGGTTGTTGTCGAGAGTAGGGAGGACGACAGTGACGAGCCAGCACCAGGGTGGGGCCGCGTGGGACGCGGGAGGCCTAGGCCAGCCAGCCACGCATCAGCATAGTACGCGTCCACGGATCCGTCCAGCACCGCGACGGTCGGCATATCGGTGGAAGGCCGGTGACCGGGATGAGAGCACGTTGGGATCGGGCGTGGGATCTCGCGACGGACAGCCGATGTCGTAACAGTGGTGACGAAGAGGGCGAGGCCGGCGACGAGGACGCACAGCTCCACGCGGATGCCTCGGGGCGTGTCGATGTCGGCCCCCCGAGCGCTACCGGAGAGACGACGGCGATGCCACGACGATGACGACGAGAAGAGTCCCGCCCGGACCGTAGTTCCAGCAGAAGCATACCTCATGGTGAACGACAACTGTCGTGGTATTTCCGGGACAGATACCACGGGGTGGCTTAGAGAGGTGATAGCAAGACCGTTGTGGAGATCCAGAACGGGTTGGGCAACAACACGCAGTGGTTTACCCGGGTTCGGGGTCCTCGCATGGAGGTAACACCTCTACTCCTACATGTGTGGTGTATATTGAGAATATCTAGTTGTACACGGTGCTCCTTGAGCTATCTGGAGGAAGAAGAAGGAGGCTGGGAGCTCTCCTTCTCTCCTAGAGAGTGGGGAATGAGTGAATGCGGGGAGCCTCGGAGAATCCTCCCCCTGTACGTGTGTGTGTGTGTGTGTGTGTGTGTGTGTGTGTGTGTGTGTGTGTGTGTGTTTCTGGGGTCTCTGTGCCCCCTCCATGCATCTCTATGCATCTCCCCGTGGGTTGGCTCCCTGGGTCACCTTATAAAGGGGTGTCAAGAGGACAAGGGGGGCCCACGGGACCGAACTTTTATTGTCGGACATGATGGGTGAGGGGCCCGCCTGGCCTAACTTTACGGTTGGAGGTGACCGATGCACAGTGGTACAGACTGGATTGCCGGGGCGCAGTGATGCAGGTTGCAGCGTCCTCCCGTCCCGTCTGATGGGACGTTGCATCTGTCCTCCCTGGGCTCCACCCGGACAGGCTTCCAGTCGGACAGTATCCAGCCGGATGGGTTCCAGCCGGCCAGGTTCCTGTCGGACAGGTTCTAGCCGGTCAGGGTTCCACCCGGCCAGGTTCCAGCCGGACAGTCTCCAGCCGGACAGTCTCCAGCCGGCCTGGGTTCTAGCCGGACAATTCCAGCCGGCCAGGGTTCCAACCGGACGGTGTGCAGTCGGGCGGTCTCAAGTCGGCCGGGTTCCATCCTGCCGTGCTCCAGCCAGCCGGTCTTCTGTCTTTACTTCTTTGATTGTCTTTGTTGATTCACGGGGTATGATGTATCGGGGATAACTCCCCCGATGTTTTTTTAAATGATATATCGTCTTTTTTAGCATACCGGGGGTGATCCCCGCGACACTTACATTTGTGATTTTTTTCAACGTTAGGGAAGTGCTGGTTTGCAAGAAAAGAATAAAGAGCTAAATAAACTGATAGAAGAAAACTAGAACAAGGCAGGAGATGAAAAATACCGCGGCTACCGACCTACCAACTCTTCTTTGAGAGTAGAGATTTGTTGGCCGGGCGAGACGTGCGTGAAGAGACCGGCGGACGAAGGAGGGATCAACCACGAGCAAAATGATTTTAACCTTATTTATTATTTATTGGTTGTAGAGACATAATTGCTTTCATAATGAGATTTAATTATCATGATTTACATGTTATTTTTTAAATCCGTTGTTTATTTTCTTAAAATTCGTTTTCATGAAAAGTTGTTATTTGTTTCGGAAAATAAATAGCACTAATGAAAGGGATTGGTTGATTTGAATAACCTGGAAAAGTTAGATCCATGATCTTTTATATGTTAGAAAAATCTAATTTGCAAGAAAAGAGTGAAGATAAAAGAATCCGGTGGATAAGAAAAACAACGTAGAGTGGGATTGTGGAAGGTGGAACCAAAAAAACCAAACGAAAAAACCCAATGTACTAGGCTATCAACTCATTTTTTAACATAGTAGAAATGCAAGCGTTCGTATTTACGCTCATACACTCACCTTATGAATGCACACACACATCCTACCCCTTACGATCAACTTCGAAAGAATAAGTCGGCATATTATCTTCAGATTTACGAAAACACTGTACGCATCTCGTCGTCCATGAAAACGTCTCTCTCCATTGAATGCGCAACACCAGAAATTTTAAAATAAATACAGAAATAATGCGAGCATGATGATTTAAATCCTAATAGATTGAAGTATCACTATCCGTGTGACCATTCAATTACAAGTTGATTCGCATTAAGTTGCTTTTCAGAGTAGAGATTTGCATGAATTTCACGTCGCTCTAAACGCGGCTCATATGACTAGTCCCCCTTCCGTTCCGTTATATGTGACGGCAGCTACGCGTGCCGGTACAAAGGAAACACGCCGCCATGACAAAAAAAGTTTCGCCTTCCTTACAAAACTAGCTTCGCCTCCATGGAGAAAAGCTAAAAAGGAAGGCACACAAAATATCGCACGCACGCAGGCTAAATCAAATCTTATCACAAGACCAGCACGCACGCGTTCTAGAGCTTAGCTAAATCACCTGATCCTGATCATCTCATCGCATGCGTTCACTGCCACATTCGAACAGACGTACGTGGAAAAGGAAAAAGGGGGGCTCTCCTGAATCTTCTGCAAGTTCGTGTGGCCAACGTCAATTCGTTGATACATCGACGTCCAGACAAAAATCTCCAGGAGCCATGACTAGGAGGAGACCGAGCACGCGTCTTGGACGTCGCCTACATGCTTTCCCGTGGCCGGTCTCGATCGATCGACGGTCCTTTGCACCGGCCACCGTGGCGGGCTTTACCTTCCATATACGACCATCCGTGTGATCCACTATCCCTCCCCGCGCCACCTCACCGTCGCCGACCTACCGACGGACAGCCCTGCTGCATGCCATCCCCGCCCGCCACTACGCCGAAAGCCGGCGAGCCACCTCGCCCGCCACCGCCAGCGACCCGGCCGGCCGCGTCCCCGTCACGCTCCATGCATGCACCTCGACCTCGTGCTCGTACGAGTTGAACTCGCCGGCTCCGGGTCGAGGTAATAGGCGAGTGACACCTGATCGCCGGAAAAACGGCAGGGCGCGCCGGCCGCCATGCATGATTGGTTCATCATCCGATCTCGCCGTCACCTTTTGATCGGTCCGTGGGATCTTTTCGGCGGATCCGTCGCCAACTTTTGACGGATCTGTCTCCGGAGACGGAAGGATACATGGGATTTCACCGGCGCGCGCACTAGGGAGCGATCGGTGTGTGCCTCTGTGGCCGCGCTCGTGTGGATGGATGGAGATATTGCTTGTTTATGCGGGAATTGGCAGGCACATATATCAAACGTCGATCGCTTAGCTTTTTAACAAAGCAGGATACCGTGTACAGTCACATTATATAATTGAGCCCGGGAAAGTGTGGTGGGATATTATCGACCACCCTGGTGTGGTAGTACGTATACTAATATAATCTTCACTGGAAAGCAGGGGACACGGTTTCCTCTCCTTTAGCAGTGGCCATTGGTAAAGGTCACAAAGGTGGCATGAAAAGAGGATTCAGACCTAGAATGTTGGAAGAATATTGCTTTGGCGGGAAAATGTTGCAAGAGTTGCATTACACGCAGGGGTGGGCCCAGGATCTTTTAGTTGGATATATTCAAAAATATTTGATGCATAGAAAAATGATTAAATAGTGGAGTTGACACCACAGTGCTAGCTTTGTGGAAAATGTGAAATATTTTCGCAAAATCTATAAAGAACATATGTCTAAACATTTTTTTCTCCAATTAAAAAATTCCTTATTGAGAAAATTTGTATGCACTTGTTCGGCAAGTGTTTTGGGAAGGTGTGTGTGCACTTTATACAATGGAAATGTTCTTACAACCCAGAAACATAGAACAAATTGTTGATTAAGATATATTAATCCCTCTTATTTATATTAATGTTGCTAATTTAGTACAGGCGAGATATAGCATGGATTGGAGAGAGTACCCAACAAAAATGCTAGTAGCAGCTATTGAACACATGATCTCATGTCTCGTTCCCTTACGTGACTCACAACCAACTAGGTACAACTAGATAAGATTGGAGCATCACATAAAATAATATGTTCTAATATCTTCAATAAAAGTTAGGGTACTCATTTGAATACCTATGTATTGTAGTGGGCCTGCCCCTGGCATCAGGCCTATCTAAAACATGTATTCTCACCATCTCCACGGATATCTTAAACAATAATAACTACCAGATCAGCTGCTTGATGCTTGATATGATGCGTATCAGTCTTGAAGCCTTTTTACCTTTTGTGGTTAAATATTGTTCTCCTAGTACTTCAAATCAAAGTATCGGCTGATGTGCGTTTTGGATGGTCACCGCAGGTGACGATAAATCATGCAACTACATCAATCTTATGTTACCAGATCCCTGTGAAAACACCGCATCGTACACGCACTGCCCAAGTGGGCGGATTAAAAGTTAAAGTAATTGGATATTATCTTATCGACCACCCTGGTGTGTGGAATATGGATTTATCCTAGGCGGCTATGTAGTAGTAATCTGATCTTCACTGCAGAGCAAGGGTGCGGGATACGGTTTCCTCTCATTTCTCACTCGCCACCGGTGGCATGTCAAGGGGATATTCAAACCATGAACGTTGAGATATTTTCTCACCTTGATACAAAACACACGCAATTCTCTTAGGCATTCTTGGAAAAAAAAAAACGTGAGCGTTCGAAAACTAAAAAAATTGCAGTGCATGAACGTTACTCGGAAATGAATAACTCAGGCAAAGTTATTTTTCCGACTAATCTTTTCCTCTTTCTGCTACTTTGCAATGAAAATTTACCATGTTCGACATTTATCGTGAAGAACCAAGCTGTTTGCCAAGATAATTAGTAGAGTTGTTCCCATTATCTGTGCAGAACTTTCGTACGTCAGTACTATACGGACGGTTAGTGTACAACTTTCTATCACACCTATCTAAAACATACCTAAAACATGCATGGATGTATTGCCACCATCTCTAGGGATATCGTAAGAAATAACAGCTACCAGATCAACTCCTTGCTTGGGGCTTGATATACCTTTTTAGGAATGAAAACATGTATTCCCACCATCCTCCACGGATATCTTAAAAATAACAATAACTACGAGATTATCTGTGGGGGTATAGATTTTGTTGTTAATTAGTGTTCTTCTATATAGTACTTTTACAAATCAAAGTATCGACGGCCGTGCTTTTTGGGTGGTCACATCAGCTGACTCAACATCGATCTTATGTTACGAGTTCGCTGTAGAAATATCCATGGTACACCGTACAAACACCGCCCAAGTGGAGAAACAAAATAGTTACCTAGGTACTAGTAAATTAACTGGAGTGCATGCTTATCATACATAATGTCGCGACAGATATTTCATATGCTAAAAAGGCGTTAGATTCATATGATCATGGCACCTTTTGAGTTGGAATATATTACTACTAGCTAATCCATAGTATCTTGCATCATCCCTTTGGGTTCCGAAAGTTTACAGATATTGTTTCAAACAGAAAAGGTGGGTTCACAAATGCGAAAAAGAACGCAGACGAGTCATGCATCTTCTAAACACTTAACGGTGACTGCTGGCTACTGCAGGGCATGCATACATGACACCTTTCATTTTTATTTTTATTTTGAGAATCAGGGCACCTTTCATTATTTTGAAGGATTTGAGAGATTTCATTTATTTACTTATTATTGCACGAGGGCACGAGGCACCTTTTTTTTAAGCAAGTGCACGGGACACCTACGATTTGAAGACGTGATTAACTGAACTCCCATGAATCTCGCAAAAAAAAAAAAACTAAACTCCCATGAAGGCAGGCTCGTACTGATTCAGATTCAGGCATTATTTTTTTAGAAGAGCTTAATACTTTTTTTAGGCTATTAAAACATTATTCAGTGACTACATATATCTACTACCTTTCAATTTTAGGCCCAGAGTAATGAGGTTGACGCAGCCCAATAGGCCTGTGATCTTTGAAAGCATGCGGCCTTTTGCATAATATGAGCTCCCTTCCTCTTCTTTCTGATTTTAATAAGAGTAAAGAAAAAACACGAAAGCTATATATCACTTACAGCGAGTATGTCTTCCGTCTCCTTGAAGCATTTTTTCCCCTGCTGTAAACTGGGCCGGCCTGTTTCGTTTCTTTTCTTCATCGCTGGCTCACCTTCGATCACTCGCTCGATGTCTCGATTAGACTCAAAAATAAATAAATTGCAGGTTTGTTCAACTTGTTCTTTTTCTTTTTGCATTTTCTTACGGTTTTATTTTTTCTTCCGCCTTTTCTTCGGGTTTTCAAATTTTTGTTAATTGTTTTTTTCTTTTTCATGATTTTTACTGGGTTTCCTCTTTATTCATTTTTTGTTTCTTTCAGATTTTTCTATACACATTTAACATTTATCAAATTCTTGATCAACATTTATTCAAATAAATCATTAACAGTTTTTTTAATATATTGCAACATTTTCTCTATAAACATTTAACAGTTTTTAAATGATTGGTTAACGTGTTTTATATACTCCCTCTATAAACTAATATAAGAGTGTTTAGATAACTAAAATAGTGATCTAAAGGCTCTTATATTAGTTTGCGGAGGGAGTATTTTTTAAACATTTCTGAAATTCTAGTTTAACATTTTTTAAAATACATGATAAACATTTTTCACAAACACAATCCAGTTTTTGTATACATTATTCTTATATGTAGTCAATATTTTTCCATACATATTATATATTTTTGAAATGCATGATTAACACTTTCTAAAATATTATGTGAATTATGTTTTGCAACATATATGATTAGAATATTTGGACGTATAAACAAAAGTAAAAAAAGGAAATTAAAAACGGAAACAAAAAAGTGGGAAAAAGAAACAAAAAACGAGGGTCATGGCCTCTGGCCCACCCGGGCTGGCCTATCTCGTGTTGCCTTGACGCGAGGATTTCCTTTGTCTCGCTCTAAGAGAGAGATAGGGGCGACTCAAAAATATACCACTGAAACCCTGCATGAACACAACTTTCTAATTAAAGAGAAAAGAACAAAACATTTACAAATGATGCGTGTGTGCGTGTGACGCAGACTACTATCCCACATTATCCATTTGTCTCGCTGGTAGGGAAAGGGTGTGTAGATGTTTGGGGCAGCGAAGAGTGTATGTACAGTACCAATAAAATCGTACATATTATGTTCTTTTCGTACATTCCATTTGACATAGAGTAGATGACTACTTCAGGATTGGCTGGTTTAGTCTCTTTGGGAAGTCATTTATCATCTCATTTCCCATGTGTTGGTCAACTGACGATTGTGTGCTTGAAGTTTTGTGTCACGGGAAAAACGTCCACGGGACCCCACCCCTCACCCCCAAGACTATTGAAGTAGATGGGCAAGTACACCATAACTTTCAAAGTTTGAAAGCATAATAGTGTATAAGGATTCACCAATCAATCAGAAAACTAAATCACGTAGGTTTAGATTTCTCTCGATGGGGGGGTGTCTGGTGTTGACAATTATGTGTTGCTACAGTTTTGTGGGGATAGCTCCGAGTAAGTTTTTGTGTGTCTCCCGAGATTACAGTGGGTTCCACTGATGTTTTTTTAATTACGATGGTTCGCGCCTCGCCGCTTAACACAATCCTTCTCGCCTAGCCTTCACTGCTTTCTCCCCTTCTCATGGAGATATTTCTCCCTCCTCTCCTCTGTCAAAAGCAACGGAAACACTGACCCTTCTCCCCAAACCTCTCCGGTAGATGTCATCGAGGAGCATAGCTCAGCATAAGATGCCGACGGATCTAGCACAACCCCCTCACGCGCCCTACCCTTCCTCTCCCCCGTCGTTGGTAGGAGCAACAACCGTCATGGGACGACATCTGCAACAAAGATGAGCATCTGGTGGATGATATCCGACATGTGCCACCCTGGACCTCGCCTCCTTCTCCACATCTATCTCCTGGCAGAAACAACAACAATTGTGGCAAGGGCGAGATCAAGTAGGAGGAGGCATCAGGTGCATGCTTCATCTGCATCAGGTGCACAGATTCATCATTTTTTTTTCTCGCTTGATTTTAGATTTAAGAATGTAAGCCAGGTGCAATCAAAAAGAACTTTTGATAGTACACATTATATTACATATAGCCAATACTTTGTTGACCAAAATTAATAATCAAAGTTTGACATGAAAAAGGAAGTAGCCTTCTATACAGAAATGGACTCAGTATTTTTTTTGTTTTGGTTTAAATCAAGGTTGGGTGTGAGAGGCACTACTCGTCAAGAAAGATGTGATGGTGTTCTTGTCATATTTGTTTTTTGTTTCCATGTGTACCAACAGAAAAGAAATGGTGTTCTCTATTGGCTGATTGTTGTTTTCAAAATTGAATATGAAACTAATGTTATCTATACCATACACATGTTAATGCATTTGATTATCATTAATTTAACACTATATTATTGGTATTCCTAAGTTAACATATCGGGTCCGTATCAATCCACTATAAAATGGCTTGCCATTTCATATGTTCTCCTTCTCATCCTATAAACAGGACAACTATCAACTGCATCTTATTTGAAAACTAGGCTAAGGAAAGATGAGGGTAACCTGTATGCTTCTCCTGACCCTCACGTGCCTCGTTCTACCATATTTAATATATTCTTATAGTACCTTGATTAACAATTTTTAATATATTGTATCATTAACAATTTTTTAATAGAATGGAACATTTTCTCTATATACATTTAACAGTTTCCAAATGCTTGATTAACGTTTTTCATATACTTATTTAACATTTCTTAAATTGTTGCTTAACGTTTTTTTAAATACATGATCAACATTTTTGACAAACACAATCCATTTTTTGTATATGTAGTCAATATTTTTCCATACACATTATATATTTTTGAAATGCATGATTAACATTTTCTAAAACATTATGTGAATTATGTTTTGTAACATATATGTTTAGAATATTTGGACGTGTAAAAAAAGTATAAAAAAATAAAATTAAAAATGGAAACAAAAAAATGAAGAAAAGAAACAAAAAACGAGGTTCATGGCCTCCAGCGCACCCGAGCTGGCCTATCTTGCGTTGCCTTGACGCGAGGATTCCCATTGTCTCGCTATAAGCCACACATAGGGGTCCCCAAAAAATATACCACTCAAACCCTGCATGAACACAACTTTCCAATTAAAGAGAAAAGAACATAACATTTACAAATGGTGCGTGCGTGCCTATGACGCAGACTACTATCTCACGTTATCTATTTGTCTCACTGGTAGGGAAAGGCTCTCAAAATGTCTGGGGAGGCGAAGAGTATATGTACAGTACCAATAGTATCGTACATATTATGTTCTTTCCGTACATTCCATTTGATATAGAGTAGATGACCACTTCAGGATTTGCTGGTTCACACTTTCTAGGAAGTCCTTTATCATCTTGTTTCCCATGTGTTGGTCGAGTGATGATTCTGTGGTTGAAGTATTGTGTCACGGGAAAAACGTCCATGGGACCCCACCCCTCAACCCCAAGACTGCTTAAGTAAATGGGTAAGTACACCATAATATAAGGATTCACCAATCAATCAGAAAACTAAATCGGGTAGTTTAGATTTATCTCCTTGGGGGGTCGCTTTGGATTAATCTGGTGTTGACAACTATGTGTTGCTACAGTTTTTGTGGGGACAGCTCCGAGTACGTTTTCGTGTGTCTCCCGAGGTTGCAGTGGGTTCCGCTGGTGTTCTTTTAATTACGGTGGTTCGCACCTTGCCACTTAACACAATCCTTCTCGCCTAGCCTCCATTCCTTTCTCCCCTTCTCATGGAGATATTTCTCCCTCCTCTCCTCCGTCAAAAACAATGGCAACACAGAGCCTTCTCCCCAGACCTCTCCGATTGATGGCATAGAGGAGCATAGTTGGTCATCGAATGCCGACGGATTCAGCACAGCCCCCTCACCCGCAATACCTTTCCTCTCCCTCGTGTTGGTAGGAGCAACAACCGTCATGGGATGGCATCTGCGACGAAGATCAACATCTAGTGGATGAACTCCGACATGCACGATCTTGGACCTCACCTCTGTCTCCAGCTCTATCCCTTGGAAGAAACAACAACAATTGTGGAAAGGGCGAGAACAAGAAGGAGGAGGCATCAGGTGCATGCTTCATCTGCATCAGGTGCACAAATTCATCGTTTTGGTAGTTTTTCCTTGCTTGATTATAGATTTAAGAATGTAAGCTAGTTGCAATTAAAAAGAACTTTTGATAGTATACATTTTATTATATATAGCCAATATTTTGTTGACCAAAATTAATGATCAAAGTTTGACACGAAAAAGAAAGTGGCCTTGTATATAGAAATGAAGGGAATATTTATTTGTTTTGGTTTAGATCAAGGTTGGGTGTGAGAGACACTACTCGTCGAGAAAGATGTGATGGTGTTCTTGACATATATTTCTTAGTTTCCATGTGTACCAACTTATAAGAAATGATGTTCCCTATCAGCTCATTGTTGTTTCCAAAGTTGGGTATGAAATTAATGTTATCTATACCAAACACATGTTAATGTATTTGATTATCATTGATTTGACACTATATATAGTTTTTAATGGTATTCCTGAGTTAACATATAGGTTTGGTATCAATTCAATATAAAAGGCTTGGCATTTCATATGTTCTCCTTCTCATCCTACAAACATGGCAATTGTAGTGCCCCAAGTGTAAAGCTTTCCCTTTTTGTAACCTTCCATGTGGGACCACCTTGACATTGATATGAGAGAGTCCTTTTGCATGGATGATTTCATGTGCCCCTTTTGTTCTTCCTTGCAATCATGCATACCACATGTTTCATGCCATGTCTTGTCCTTGTGTTTGCTTGTGTTATCATGTGATGAGTTGTGGTGTTTGTGATCTTGTGGTTATGTGGTGATACTCATGAGGTGTTGGAGTGTGTAGTAGTTGTGGTGGTTCTCACCTTCAAACCACTTTGGATGGCAAAACCCTTTTCCTTCCTTTTATCTCATGTTCAAAAATTACATCTTCCCAAAAACTGTTTTAAAATGTCTTGTGTTTAGAGTTTATTGTGGAAATGATGATGTGTTGGTTTGAAGTTTTGTTCTTGGTCTTAAGGGTGATTATAATTCACAAAACAATATAAATAAATGCTGTTTTGGAATTATGAAAGTAGCCTCATAAATGTTGGAAGTATTCTATTTAAATAGCTGGTTCATTTTCAAGTCCAGGGCAATTTTCCATTTGATTTTATCCCTTTTATTTTGCCATGTGCCTATTTTTCTTTCTCTCTTTTATTTGTAAATGGAAATAGTCAGGCGGTTCTATTTTTTTCTATCTGGCGCACTAAGTGGGCTCCCTCCCACTTAGCGGCCCATCTTGCTTCCCCCTCACAGCCCGTCGCGCCCCGCTCGTCGTCAAGCTCCTTTACAGCAAGGCAGTGGGACCCTCGTGTCATTCTCTGTCTCGCTCCCCTCTGTTCCCCGTAGAGAGCCGTGCACATGGCTGCCGCACGTCCCTCGCCTCCCCCTCTCGCGCTTTATAGACGCGTTGGCGTCCGTGCCTCCCCACTCCTCCAAGGGTTCCTCCACTCCCCTCATCCGCCGCCGCCACCTCTCGCCTTCCCCATCTCTCTTCCTCCCCGCAGGTAGTCTTCTCTAGACAGTAGCAGAGAGAAGCAGAGAAGGTGCCCGCGTCTACTCCGCCGTCATCGCCGTCCTGTGAGCCCGCCATGTCCGGGAGCTCGGGGTGGTTCCCCGCGATCCATTCCCGGCGCTAGGAGCCCCGGGGATCGACCACACCGACGGCCCCGAGCTCGTCAAGGGCGCGCCCACGGTGCTCCTTCCCCTGCTTCGGTTCTGCAGATCAGGGGCTTCCTCGTCTTCGTTCTTCTTCCCCACCGGCGCTTCTTCCTCCACAGATCGCCCCCCTTCCTTCCCAAGGTGAGGCCGCACCTCCCCCTTCCTTTCTCCTCCGTAGTTCAGCCCGGATCCGATGAGTGCGTGTGTGTTCTCTGCCTCGAGCAGCTGCAGTAGCAGCAGATGCATGTGTGCGTGTGTTTCTCCTCTATCAGGGCGACGTGTAGGTTGTAGCAGTAGCAGGAGCTCTCCTCCTTCGTGTTGCGTCGACGTGGTGGTAGAGTCCTCCGGTAGCAGCTGCAGCAGCAAGGCACGACGACCTCCCTGTCGCGTGTACCTCTGACGAAGCATGGCAGCAGCAGTGTGTGTAGTGGTGCAGTAGATGGATGGCGTGTAGTGGCGGTGGGTGTGTAGTGCAAAGAGGGGCTCCCTTCCCCCGCGCAGCAACATCGGCAGGAGTGTCTTCTCCCGTCGTAGCGCAGCAGCAGCAGCAGAGAAGCCACGGCGGCCTCCCTGTCGCCGGCGCTTCCCTGTGCTGTGCAGAGCACAGAGCACGTAGTAGAATTAGTACTCCTTGCAATAAGTTCCTTCTCTGTCAAGCTCATGTCTTGTATCCCAGTGGAGTATGTGAGTGCGTTGTGGGTTGGACTAACCGCAGGTGCCAGGTTCGAGTCCCAGGTTGTGCACCCCCCCTTTTATTTTATTTTCTTTCGGTCAATATCTGTTAGCAGCCCAGAGTGTACTTCTTGCTAGTTTCACCTTCTGTGTCGAAGCCATGACAGTAGCAGGGTGGCAACAACAGTTGTAGGGAGGGCTTGGGTTCGACCCCCCCAGGCCTGTTATTTTTTCCTTTGCTGTGTGTTTTTTGCTGCTAGCAATAGTATTGCAGGTGCATGTGATTCAGTTTATATTAGGCTAGGTTTCATTTTTTTTGTGTCCTTGCTTGGTGCATGTGAAGCTTATATGTGCAATGTGGTGTGATGAAGTGTGTGTGTAGGTGCACTAGTGTCTTGCTTATGTGGAATAGGTGATATGTTTTGTGTGCATATCTTGGGGTGCTTATGGTGTGAAGAACACACCCACATGAACATAGTTCATGTACTCCCTAGTTGTGAGCATGTGTATGTGATATGGTGTTCCCATCTTGTGTTACATATTTAGAGACCTACTTCTTGTGTTTTGATCAAGAGCATGTTGTAGTGTGGTGTGGATTAGATGTGTGTGTGAGAAGCATTCCACCTTTGCAAGCAAGCTTTGCACCTTCACATGACCATATGTGAGAGGGCATGGTGTTTTGTTTGTGTGGATAGCTTGGTAGAGGTGCTTGTGATGTTGATGCGTTATGACACACATACATGGGGTAAAAATCCTCATGTAACCATTGGAGTTGTGCTCATGAACAAGCATCCATGTAGGAGTTGATCTAGTGAATGCACATGAGATGTTGCACTATTCACTATATAGGAATCTATGTTGTTTTTTCTTCCTAGTTTGTGATCACTTGTTCCAAGCAAGTGCATATGTTTTATATATGGTTTTGTGGAAGAAAGATCCCAGGAATCCTTTGGTGAAATCATTTTTTCCATTGGAACATTTTCTGGAAAAGTCATATTTGCATTTTCTTCTAAGTTTAGAGCTTGGTTCCATGAATTGTGATGTGCTCTTGTGTTTGTTTCTTTTTTGTGGTAGTAGAGGGTGACCCCCTCTACCACATGTTGGTTTCAATTCATGATTTGGAATACATGTGTGCAATGTGTGCCCATCCAAAGTAGGCTTGTGGCTGAAATTCCAGCTTAGTGAAAATCTGAGATTTTCACCAAGTCTGAGAATCTGTTTATATTTTCTTCCCCTGTAGATGAGGTTGTGCTGGTCATTGTGTTGTGATCTAGCCCTAGCTTTCAACTATAAAGTTGGACCTGATATGTTTTTATATCTCCCTGTAAAATTTCATGCCATTTGGAGCCCTGCAGGTATTGTTTTAGCTGCTGTCAAAAGGCTTCAGAGCAAAGACACAAAGTTAGGTGTAGAAATTTTCACTAAGTCCCTGAGATCTGATGGTTTTGGCAAGTTTGCAGCCTTGTATCTTCCTGTGTTTAATTCCTTTTTGTGTGATTCTTGATTTTTCTGGTAGTATTCTTGCCCAGCTACAGCCACATATATTATTTGTCATAGTTGGGTGGCTGTAGGTGCTTTGCATGTAGCTCACAAAGTGCTATGATGCAGTTTATGGCAGATTGTGTAGTTTTGTCATTTTTGTTGTTTGTAAGTGATTAGTTGGTGATGTGGTGTTCTTCCTTGCTCCAATGCATTCATGTTGGGTTGTTTTATGTCTTGGCAACCTGGGAATACCAGATTTGTGCCATTTGAGTGTGTGGTGTTGATTTTGACATGTAGGGTTTCATATCTTGTTTCGTTGATTCCCGTTGATCTGTAGCTCCGATTGTAATGTTCTTTATATGGTTTTGCATCGTTTTCACGAGGCGCATATGCTCATGTCATTATCATGCTTGACAAAATAGCTTAGGGTACAGTTCTGTCCAGGAACTTGTATTAGCTTCTTTTGCTTGTGCTAGTGATAGAAATTAGTGATGCATGCTTATAATCATCTCATGCATCATGTGCTTGTTGCATCTTGAGGTGTTTTTGTTCATTAGATGTTATTCTTATGTTGGGTAGCACCGGGATCGGAGAACGAGTATGTTGATTCGGGAGAGTACGTGCAGGACGAACAAGAACCACCCCAAGCTGAGGATATCACACGCAAGATGATATGACCTTGATTCCATCTCTAGACTTGTTATGCTAGTTTGCGTTTCCATGTCATATTGCTCGCTGCCTACCACTGAATTAAATTGCCTCTTGATATGCCATGAACCCAAACACTGATCCCTTCCTAGCAAACTTGAATGGCTAAGTAGGCTTTGCTCAGCTACTAATGTTAGCGTTGCTAGATGCAGGTGCTTTGACTCATGTGATAACATGAGCTTGATATCATTATCCTAAATTCTGTTATTTAATTAATGCACCTATATACTTGGTAAATAACATAAGGCCTGGCCTTTTGCCGGGTGCTTTGTTCCGTTATTGCCCCCTTAGTTACCAGCTACCGGTGTTTGATTCCATATTGATCGCTCCTAACACGTTCAGGGTTGCTATGGGAACCCCCTCGATAAATCGCGTAGTGTTAAGACTTGTCCGGCACGACCCAACATTGCTTTTATTTGCTAATCACTTAATAATCTGCATAGGGAATAGCTACCCCGAGGAATTTAATCAACAACCCGGGCGAGTGCTCCTCGTGAGTGTTGGTCCAACCACCTAGCAGTCGGCAAGACCACCCCAAGGAAACTTGAGGTTTGGTCCTTTTCCACTTTGCATAGACGGTGTTGTCCTGAGACTGAGATACGCGGCTCTTATCGGGTCGTCGACACACCGGGAGGTCCTGCTAGTCTTGCCTTACCTTAGCGATATATCTTGCGTATAGGAATCCCAGTGAAGCTTTGGCTTCCCCAGAGTTGAGGTTTTCCTCTAAGGAATCCGACGAGATCACGAGATTCGTGATAGAGGATTACTTTGCGGCATGTGTACGTTTGTGATGGACTAGTTGGAGCACCCCTGCAGGGTAAATCTTTCGGAAAGCCATGCCTGCGGTTACGTGGCAACTTGGAATATTTTGTTAACATCCGGTATTAGATAACTTAAACATAAGCTAATAAAATTGCCAAATTGTGTGCGTAACCGTGACTGTCCCCTCGAAGATCTCTCTTCGATCGGGAACATGGTGGGGTTATGAATGACATAGGTAGGTGTTCAGGATCACTTAGTGATCAAGTATTCACGACCGCTAGGGTAGACCACCTTCATAAATGCTACGTAAGATAGCCACGAAATCAAGCTTAGGATGTTGCAACCTTAAACACTTCACCTTATCCTACCTAATAACTTGACTAGTTCTGGCACCAAGGTCTTAGATTGCTGAGTCCCCGTGGCTCACGGATTCCTCCACAATACCAACAGGTTCAGGTACCCCAGAGACAGATGATCCCGACGGCACGCAGCTGGCATGCCAGTATGATGAGGAGATAGACCGCCTGTACGTGAACTATCCAGAAGATTGAGGCGTGGTCGTGATTGTGGGCCTGCAGGCAGGGTAGCATAGCCTTTCTATGTTTTGTAGTCCGTAGCGGAACTACCTTGGTTGTATGTGTGATGTACTCTGAGATATTTATGAGAAGGTAATTGAACCCCTGATTGTCTGTCTTTATTATTATGTATGTGCTGTATTACCTGTTTGCGAGACGCTTAGATGCGCTCCTTTACAATTCCGGGCCTCGATCCCCAGATCGGAAAGGACCGCATCTTGGTCGTTACAAGTTGGTAATCATAGCCTTACGACCATAGGAGCCTTTGTGTGATCGTACTTGCCCGAGTCGAGTCTAGAAAATGTTTTGAGTCTTAGTTATATCGGAGAGTAGGATTCTTTTTTCTCCTCTTCTATGCTCTGGTGAGGTTCCCGGCTTAGGAAATGTTTAACTCTACTCCTTTTCCCGCTCAAATTTTTTTAGGATCACGCGGGTATTTGTGAAATCTATATGATTTCGATGTGACGGAGTCCTGTCCTGGTGCCTCCTATCTGCTCTAAGTTTCAGGGGAGTTGAGCTCTGGGGGATTCTTGCGCACATCGCCATCATTCAGATTTCTGAGTATCTAAGAACGAAGGATGTTCGTTATTGCTTCAATACTGGTAGTGGTGAGATAACCCCGATGTCCCCAGTACTGGTGTAGATTGTTCGGGGGTACTACCACACTTGGTATCGTTGTGATCACAAGGATCTGTTGTAGATGATGGTCCGAGATGCTGGTTGTGTGTTGAAGGATGTGATACAGGTGACGGGTTAGTTTAGGAGTTGTGTGAAATACTCCTTGTATCTGTGTACCTGATTGCATGACCAATTATTTCGGGAATTCATAGGTGGGATATCTAGTAGTATCTTATAGGACTATCTTCCTACAGACGCTTGATTGAGGTTTGAGAAATCTCGATCATATGTTTGTTCCGGGAAATTCTAGCTCACACTTGTTTGCAGTGGTCCTTATCGGAATTTTGTCGTTCGTCACTTTGAGGATGCATTCTTGCTATGTTGTTCGAGTGCAATTGCTAAATTCTGTTCAGATATTCTGTCTTTTGATTCAACAATATCTTCAATTATTCTGTGGACTAATATGTTGTCCGTCTTCAGGATGGCTCCACCAACTCGTCATAACCCAAGGCGTGAGGATATGCCGCCTCCACCACCTCCTCCCCCTCCACCGCCGCCGCCTCCTCCTGCAGAGGCCTGGCAAGCGGTGATGGCAGCTACTAATGCGAACACCTAGATGATGATTCAGTTGCTGCAAGAGAGAGCCAACCAACAACCAGGCAATTTTCAACATGGTGGAAATCAGTTTGCGAGTCTGAGTCAGTTCCTGTCAAACCAGCCTAAGACGTTCACTTCATGCAACCAGCCATTTGATGCAGAAGATTGGATCCGTGATATGAACAAACATTTCGAGTGTAGAAATGTGCGTCCGGAGGATTATGTCAAGTTTGCAACGTTTCAGCTGAAGGGGCAGGCTTCTATCTGGTGGCAACAGCTCAAGGACTCTAGAGGCGCTAGGGTGATGTCTTGGGAGGAGTTCTGTCGTGACTTCAGGTCCCACTACATCCCTTCCAGTTTTGTGGAGGAGATGCGTGAGAAGTTCAGGCGTTTGAAGCAGGGCAGCAATTCCGTGTACAAGTACAATGTCGAGTTCCACGAGCTGGCCAGTTACGCGCTGTAGGATATCCCGGATCAGAAGAGCAAGATCTATCAGTTCAGGGGTGGCTTGAAAGAAGACTTGCAGTTAGCTCTTGCCTTGCACGATCCTGAGGAGTTCGACAAGTTCTACAACCTAGCTCTCAGAGCAGAGGCAGTCTTGCTCAGGGTGGAAAGTTCCAAGAAGCGCTTCAGAGATTCCAGCTCTTCTTCGACTCAGGTGGTTCAGAAGCAACAGAGGTTTTGGGTTTCTCCTCCTCCTCCTCGGCACTCACAGCAGCTGAAGCACTCAGGTGGTCGTGGTTCTTCCCACCCACCCAACCCTGGCTTCCAGCAGAGATACCAACATCAAAAGCAAGGGCCTCCTCATATTCAGTTCCGGCAGCCAGCAGATGTCACTTGTCACAAATGTGGGCACAAGGGTCACTATGCCAACAAATGTACTTCTCAGCTCCGACTGCCGCCTCCTCCTCCAGGCAAACCTCCAGGCAACGCTCTTGTCAAGTTGAACCCCAGATCAGCTTGAGTCAACATGGTGAACGCAGCTGAAGCAGACAACTCCTCTGATGTGATCATGGGTAACCTCCTCGTCAATGATATTCCTGCTAAAGTGTTATTTGATTCTGGTGCATCGCATTCGTTTATCTCAAGGCCATTATCATTTAAGCATGGGTTCCCTACTCGTGATTTGCTTAAGCCTCTTTCAATTGTGTCTCCTGGCAAGATCATGAATTCTCACATGATAGTTCCGGACGTTTCTGTCAAGATGGGCGCTTATGCTTTTCTGGTTTCTCCTATTGTCTTGGGCAATTCCGACATCGACTTGATTCTTGGTATGGACTGGTTGGCCATGAACAAGGCGTCAATTGATTGTGAAGCCAAAGAAGTGAAGCTTACCCACTCTTCGGAGGATGTGATTATATTCACGGCGCGCGATGATACAATCCGTCTGTTCTCCTTGAATGAAAAGGGTGAGATCAATCCTATTGAGCAAGTCCCAGTGGTCTGCGAATATCAAGATGTGTTTCCTGAAGAGCTGCCAGGCATGCCTCCACACCATGAAGTTGAGTTTGTCATTGAGCTTGAGCCAGGCACAGAGCCAGTGTGCAAACGGCCGTACAAGCTGGGTCCAGAAGAATTGAAGGAACTTAAGAGGCAACTCGATGAGCAGGAGCGTTTGGGTTTGATCAGACCGAGCTCGTCTTCGTGGGGTTGTGGTGTTCTGTTTGTCAAGAAGAAGGATGGCACGGACCGACTGTGTGTCGATTACCGTCCATTGAACAAGAAGACAATCAGGAACAAATATCCACATCCGAACATAACTAAGTTGTTCGAACAGTTGAAAGGTGCTAAAGTATTCTCCAAGCTTGATCTCAGAATGGGCTATCATCAAATTCGCATTCGCGAGGAAGACATTCCGAAGACGGCCTTCAGGACTAGTTTTGGCTCGTATGAGTATACGGTCATGTCTTTTGGTCTGGCAAATGCTCCTCCGACATTCTGTCGATTGATGAACTATATTTTCTCTCCGTACAAGAATGAATTTTTCTTGCTCTATCTCGACGACATTCTGGTCTTTTCTGATACTGAGGAAGAACATGAAGAACATCTCAGGTTGGTGCTTGATAAACTAAGAGAGTACAAGCTGTATGCCAAGTTTTCCAAGTGTGAGTTCTGGCTGAAAGAAGTGGTTTATCTTGGGCACATTATCTCTGCCGAGGGCATTAAAGTTGATCCGTCCAAAGTTCAGGCCATTGTTGAATGGGAGCCTCCGCAGAATGTGAAGTAGCTTCGAAGCTTTCTCGGCCTTGCTGGCTATTGTAGAAGGTTCGTTGAGAACTTCTCCAAGATCGCCAAGCCGCTCTCAAGTCTTCTTCAGAAGGGTGTTAAGTATGTTTGGTCTCCAGAGTGTCAACTGGCCTTCGATACACTCAAAGAGAAGCTTATCTCCACTCCGGTCTTGGCCCCTCCGGATGATTCCAAGCCGTACCAGGTCTTTTGCGACGCTTCTCTCCAGGGTCTTGGTGCAGTCCTGATGCAAGATAAGAAGGTGGTTGCTTATACCTCCAGGCAGTTGAAGCCTGCGGAGAAGAACTATCATGTGCATGATCTCGAGCTAGCAGCTGTGGTACACGCGTTGATGACTTGGAGACATCTCTTGTTGTAGCGTAAGGTTGAAGTCTTCACCGATCACAAGAGTCTCAAGTACATCTTCACTCAGCCTAACTTGAATCTTCGGCAAACACGTTGGGTGGAAATGCTCCAGGATTTTAATCCGAGTGTTGAGTATACGCCAGGCAAGGCAAATGTGGTGGCGGATGCATTGAGCAGGAAGGCATATTGCAACAGTCTGATTCTGCAACCTCTCCAGCCGGGTCTTTGTGAGTCTTTTAGGAAGCTCAACCTTCAGCTAGTACCTCAGGGATTTCTTGCGAACCTTCAGATCTCTCCTACCTTGGAAGATCAGGTCAGGTCAGCTCAGCTTCTTGACGCTATGGTGAAGAAGGTCAAGATTGGCGTGGGAAAGAGTCTCCCCAAGTATAAGTGCTTCACTATTGATGCCAGGGACACATTGTTTTTAGAGGATCGCCTTGTCGTCCCGAAAGGTGATCTCAGGAAGGTGATCATGGAAGAAGCTCATAACTCTCTGCTCTCTATTCATCCTGGAAGCTCCAAAATGTACCATGACTTGAAGCAGACATTCTGGTGGGCTCGTATGAAACGTGAGATTTCTCAGTTCGTAAACGAGTGTGATGTATGTCGAAGGGTGAAAGCAGAACATCAACGCCCAGCAGGCCATTTGCAGCCTTTGCCAATTCCCGATTGGAAGTTTGATCACATTGAGATGGATTTCGTCACCGGGTTTCCGAAGTCCAAGAAGGGTAATGATGCTATCTTCGTCGTCATCGACAAGTTGAGTAAAGTGGCTCATTCTCTTCCAGTCAAGGAGTCCATTTCAGCAGCTCAGCTGGCAGAGTTGTACACCTCCAGGATTGTCTCTTTGCACGGCGTGCCTATGATGATCTCTTCAGATCGCGGAAGTATCTTCACTTCCAAGTTCTGGGACTCCTTTCAGTCTGCTATGGGCACGAAGATCCGCTTTAGCACAGCGTTCCATCCTTAGACTAGTGGTCAAGTGGAGAGAGTGAATCAAGTTCTTGAGGATATGCTGAGAGCCTGTGTTATCTCTTTTGGCATGAAGTGGGAAGATTGTCTGTCTTTCGCGGAGTTCTCGTATAACAACAGTTATCAAGCTAGTTCGGGCAAGGCTCCGTTTGAAATTCTCTATGGCAGGAAGTGTCGTACCCCGCTCAACTAGTCCGAGACCGGCGAGCGTCAGTTCCTTGGGAATGATATGATAGAAGAAGCTGAGGAGATGTGTCGGATCATTCGCGACAACCTCAGAGCAGCTCAGTCCCGTCAGAAGAGTTATTATGATAGCAAGCACCGTGACATGTCTTATGAGCTTGATGACTTTGTCTATCTCAAGGTGTCTCCTATGAAGGGTATGCAGCGCTTTGGCATCAAAGGCAAGCTTGCGCCTCGTTTCGTTGGTCCGTTCAGAGTGGTAGGCAAGAGAGGCGACCTTGCGTACCAGCTCGAGCTTCCGTCAACCTTTGCAAATGTCCATGATGTGTTCCATGTTTCTCAGCTTCGGAGGTGTTTCAAGACCCCGAGCGCACTGTTCATCTTCAAGACATCAACCTTCAGCCTGACCTTTCTTATCGCGAGCATCCAGTTGCGGTTCTCGAGACGACTGAGCGCAAGACCCGTAACAAGTCTGTCAAATTTCTCAAAGTGAAGTGGTCTCACCATTCCGATAAAGAGGCGACATGGGAACGCGAGGATCACCTCCGTTCCGAATTTCCGGAATTCTTTCACGCGTACATCTCGGGGCGAGATGTTTTTGTAGTGTGGGAGAATTTGTAGTGCCCCAAATGTAAAGCTTTCCCTTTTTGTAACCTTCCATGTGGGACCACCTAGACATTGATATGAGAGAGTCCTTTTGCATGGATGATTTCATGTGCCCCTTTTGTTCTTCCTTGCAATCATGCATACCACATGTTTCATGCCATGTCTTGTCCTTGTGTTTGCTTGTGTTATCATGTGATGAGTTGTGGTGTTTGTGATCTTGTGGTTATGTGGTGATACTCATGAGGTGTTGGAGTGTGTAGTAGTTGTGGTGGTTCTCACCTTCAAACCACTTTCGATGGCAAAACTCTTTTCCTTCCTTTTATCTCATGTTCAAAAATTACATCTTCCCAAAAATTGTTTCAAAATGTCTTGTGTTTAGAGTTTATTGTGGAAATGTGTTGGTTTGAAGTTTTGTTCTTGGTCTTAAGGGTGATTATAATTCACAAAACAGTATAAATAAATGCTGTTTTGGAATTATGAAAGTAGCCCCATAAATGTTGGAAGTATTTTATTTAAATAGCTGGTTCATTTTTAGGTCCAGGGTAATTTTCCATTTGATTTTATCCCTTTTATTTTGCCATGTGCCTATTTTTCTTTCTCTATTTTATTTGTAAATGGAAATAGTCAGGGGTTCTATTTTTTTCTATCTGGCGCACTAAGTGGGCTCCCTCCCACTTAGCGGCCCATCTTGCTTCCCCCTCACAGCCCGTCGTGCCCCGCTCGTCGTCAAGCTCCTTTACAGCAAGGCAGTGGGACCCTCGTGTCATTCTCTCTCTCTCTCTCTCGCTCCCCTCTGTTCCCCGGAGAGAGCCGTGCACATGGCTGCCGCACGTCCCTCGCCTCCCCCTCTCGCGCTTTATAGACGCGTTGGCGTCTGTGCCTCCCCACTCCTCCTAGGGTTCCTCCACTCCCCTCATCCGCCGCCGCCACCTCTCGCCTTCCCCATATCTCTTCCTCCCCGCAGGTAGTCTTCTGTAGACAGTAGTAGAGAGAAGCAGAGAAGGTGCCCGCGTCTACCCCGCCGTCGTCGCCGTCCGGTGAGCCCGCCATTTCCGGGAGCTCGGGGTGGTTCCCCGCGATCCATTCCCGGCGCTAGAAGCCCCGGGGATCGACCACATCGACGGCCCCGAGCTCGTCAAGGGCGCGCCCACGGTGCTCCTTCCCCTGCTTCGGTTCTGCAGATCAGGGGCTTCCTCGTCTTCGTTCTTCTTCCCCACCGGCGCTTCTTCCTCCACAGATCGGCCCCCACTTCCTTCCCAAGGTGAGGCCGCACCTCCCCCTTCCTTCCTCCTCCGTAGTTCAGCCCGAATCCGATGAGTGAGTGTGTGTTCTCTGCCTTGAGCAGAAGCAGTAGCAGCAGATGCATGTGTGCGTGTGTTTCTCCTCTATCAGGGCGACGTGTAGGTTGTAGCAGTAGCAGGAGCTCTCCTCCTTCGTGTTGCATCGACGTGGTGGTAGAGTCCTCCGGTAGCAGCTGCAGCAGCAAGGCACGACGACCTCCCTGTCGCGTGTACCACTGACGAAGCATGGAAGCAGCAGTGTGTGTAGTGGTGCAGTAGATGGATGGCGTGTAGTGGCTGTGGGTGTGTAGTGCACAGAGGGGCTCCCTTCCCCCGCGCAGCAGCATCGGCAGGAGTGTCTTCTCCCGTCGTAGCGCAGCAGCAGCAGAGAAGCCACAGCGGCCTCCCTGTCGCCTGCGCTTCCATGTGCTGTGCACAGCACAGAGCACGTAGTAGAGTTAGTACTCCTTGCAATAAGTTCCTTCTCTATGAAGCTCATGTCTTGTATCCCAGTGGTGTATGTGAGTGCGCTGTGGGTTGGACTAACCGCAGGTGCCAGGTTCGAGTCCCAGGTTGTGCACCCCCCTTTTATTTTATTTTCTTTCGGTCAGTATCAGTTAGCAGCCCAGAGTGTACTTCTTGGTAGTTTCACCTTCTGTGTCGAAGCCATGACAGTAGCAGTGTGGCAACAACAGCAGTGCAGTTGTAGGGAGGGCTTGGGTTCGACCCCCCAGGCCTGTTATTTTTTCCTTTGCTATGTGTTTTTTGCTGCTAGCAACAGTATTGCAGGTGCATGTGATTCAGTTTATATTAGGCTAGGTTTCATTTTTTTGTTGTGTCCTTGCTTGGTGCATGTGAAGCTTATATGTGCAATGTGGTGTGATGAAGTGTGTGTGTAGGTGCACTAGTGTCTTGCTTATGTGGAATAGGTGATATGTTTTGTGTGCATATCTTGGGGTGCTTATGGTGTGAAGAACACACCCACATGAACATAGTTCATGTACTCCCTAGTTGTGAGCATGTGTATGTGATATGGTGTTCCCATCTTGTGTTACATATTTAGAGACCTACTTCTTGTGTTTTGATCAAGAGCATGTTGTAGTGTGGTGTGGATTAGATGTGTGTGTGAGAAGCATTCCACCTTTGCAAGCAAGCTTTGCACCTTCACATGACCATATGTGAGAGGGCATGGTGTTTTGTTTGTGTGGATAGCTTGGTAGAGGTGCTTGTGATGTTGATGTGTTATGACACACATACATGGGGTCAATACCCTCATGTAACCATTGGTGTTGTGCTCATGAACAAGCATCCATGTAGGAGTTGATCTAGTGAATGCACATGAGATGTTGCACTATTCACTATATAGGAATCTATGTTGTTTTTCCTTCCTAGTTTGTGATCACTTGTTCCAAGCAAGTGCATATGTTTTATATATGGTTTTGTGGTAGAAAGATCCCAGGAATCCTTTGGTGAAATCATTTTTGCCATTGGAACATTTTCTGGAAAAGTCATATTTGCATTTTCTTCTAAGTTTAGAGCTTGGTTCCATGAATTGTGTTGTGCTCTTGTGTTTGTTTCTTGTTTGTGGTAGTAGAGGGTGACCCCCTCTACCACATGTTGGTTTCAATTCATGATTTGGAATCCATGTGTGCAAGTTGTGCCCATCCAAAGTAGGCTTGTGGCTGAAATTCCAGCTTAGTGAAAATCTGAGATTTTCACTAAGTCTGAGAATCTGTTTATATTTTCTTCCCCTGTAGATGAGGTTGTGCTGGTCATTGTGTTGTGATCTAGCCCTAGCTTCCAACTATAAAGTTGGACCTGATATGTTTTTCTAGCTCCCTGTTAAATTTCATGCCATTTGGAGCCCTGTAGGTATTTTTTTGGCTGCTGTCAAAAGGCTTCAGAGCAAAGACAGAAAGTTAGGTGCAGAAATTTTCACTAAGTCCCTGAGATCTGATGGTTTTGGGCAAGTTTGCAGCCTTGTATCTTCCTGTGTTTAATTCCTTTTTGTGTGATTCTTGCTTTTTCTGGTAGTATTCTTGGCTAGCTACAGCGACATATATTATTTGTCATAGTTGTGTGGCTGTAGGTGCTTTGCATGTAGCTCACAAAGTGCTATGATGCAGTTTATGGCAGATTATGTAGTTTTGTCATTTTTGTTGTTTGTAAGTGATTAGTTGGTGATGTGGTGTTCTTCCTTGATCCAATCCATTCATGTTGGGTTGTTATATGTCTTGGCAACCTGGGAATACCAGATTTGTGCCATTTGAGTGTGTGGTGTTGATTTTGACACGTAGGGTTTCATATCTTGTTTCGTTGATTTCCGTTGCTCCGTAGCTCCGATTGTAATGTTCTTTATATGGTTTTGCATCGTTTTCACGAGACGCATATGCTCATATCATTCTCATGCATGACAAAATAGCTTAGCGTACAGTTCTGCCCAGGAACTTGTATTAGCTTCTTTTGCTTGTGCTAGTGATAGAAATTAGTGATGCATGCTTATAATCATCTCATGCATCATGTGCTTGCTGCATCTTGAGGTGCTGTTGTTCATTGGGTGTTATTCTTATGTTGGGTAGCACCTGGATCGGAGAACGAGTACGTGGATTCGGGAGAGTACGTGCAGGACGAACAAGAACCATCCCAAGCTGAGGATATCACACGCAAGATGATATGACCTTGATTCCATCTCTAGACTTGTTATGCTAGTTTGCGTTTCCATGTCATATTGCTCGCTGCCTACCAGTGAAGTAAATTGCCTCTTGATATGCCATGAACCCAAACACTGATCCCTTCCTAGCAAACTTGAATGGCTAAGTAGGCTTTGCTCAGCTACTAATGTTAGCGTTGCTAGATGCAGGTGCTTTGACTAATGTGATAACATGAGCTTGATATCATTATCCTAAATTCTGTTATTTAATTAATGCACCTATATATTTGGTAAATAACGGAAGGCCTAGCCTTTTGCCGGGTGCTTTGTTCCGTTATTGCCGCCTTAGTTACCGGCTACTGGTGTTTAATTCCATATTGATCGCTCCTAACACGTTCGGGGTTGTTATGGGAACCCCCTCGATAAATCGCGTAGTGTTAAGACTTGTGAGGCGGGACCCAACATTGGTTTTATTTGCTAATCACTTAATAATCTGCATAGGGAATAGCTACCCCGAGGAATTTAATCAACAACCCGGGCCAGTGCTCCTCATGAGTGTTGGTCCAACCACCTAGCAGTCGGCAAGACCAACCCAAGGAAACTTGAGGTTTGGTCCTTGTCCACTTTGCATAGACGGTGTTGTCCGGAGACTGAGATACGCGGCTCTTATCGGGTCGTCGACACACCGGGAGGTTCTGCTAGTCTTGCCTTACCTTAGCGATATATCTCGCGTATAGGAATCCCAGTGAAGCTTTGGTTTCCCCGAGAGTTGAGGTTGTCCTCTAAGGAATCCGACGAGATCACGAGATTCGTGATAGAGGATTACTTTGCGGCATGTGTACATTTGTGATGGACTAGTTGGAGCATCCCTGCAGGGTTAAATCTTTCGGAAAGCCGTGCCCGCGGTTACGTGGCAACTTGGAATATTTTGTTAACATCCGGTATTAGATAACTTAAACATAAGCTAATAAAATTGCCAAACTGTGTGTGTAACCGTGACTGTCCCCTCGAAGATCTCTCTTCGATCGGGACCACGGTGGGGTTATGAATGACGTAGGTAGGTGTTCAGGATCACTTAGTGACCAAGTATTCACGACCGCTATGGTAGACCACCTTCAAAAATGCTACGTAAGATAGCCACCAAATCAAGCTTAGGATGCTGCAACCTTAAACACTTCACCTTATCCTACCTAATAACTTGACTAGTTCTGGCACCAAGGTCTTAGATTGCTGAGTCCCCGTGGCTCACGTATTCCTCCACAATACCAACAGGTTCAGGTACCCCAGAGACAGATGATCTCGACGGCACGCAGCTGGCGTGCCAGTATGATGAGGAGACAGACCGCCTGTACGTGAACTATCCAGAAGATTGAGGCGTGGTCGTGATCGTGGGCCTGCACGCAGGGTAGCATAGCCTTTCTATGTTTTGTAGTCCGTAGCGGAACTACCTTGGTTGTATGTGTGATGTACTCTGAGATATTTATGAGAATGCAATTGAACCCCTGATTGTCTGTCTTTATTATTATGTATGTGCTGTGTTACCTGTTTGCGAGACGCTTAGATGCGCTCCTTTCCAATTCGGGGCCTCGATCCCCAGATCGGAAAGGACCGCATCTTGGTTGTTACAGCAATTATCAACTACATCTTGTTTCAAAACTAGGCTAAGGAAAGATGAGGGTAACGCTTATGCTTCTCCTCACCCTCACGTGCCTCGTTCTATCATTAGGTATAATACATTCTTATGGTAACTTACTTAACATTTTCTCTGCATCAAGTTATGCCAATAATAAAAATGGTGTTTTTGTCTTTATGGCTTTTGTGGCGGTATATTTCAGATGTTGAGATAACTTTTCGATCGATGGTTTTGGCCCCGTTGGGTACAGCATGTCATAGCAACAATTGTAAGGCTACATGTGAGGACCCTCCTTGTGCAAGAAGTGGAAGTTGCAGTTGGAAAGCCAACTATATTGTGACGCCCTCGATTTAATCGTACGCTAATCATACACGCAAATGCGTACGATCAAACTCAAGGACTCACGGGAAGATATCACAACACAACTCTAAACACAAATAAAACAATACAAGCTTCATATTACAAGCCAGGGGCCTCGAGGGCTAGAATACGGAGTCAGCGGAAGCAACAATATCTGAGTACAGACATAAAACATGGGTGCCTTAGAGAAGGCTAGCACAAAAGATACAACGATCGAACGAGGCGAGGCCTCCTGCCTGGGAACCTCCTAACTACTCCTGGTCTTCAGCGGCCTCCACGTAGTAGTAGGCACCGTCGGGGTAGCAGTCGTCGGCGGCGGGATCCTCCATCTCCTGGGCTCCATCATCTGGTCGCAGCAACGGATCAAGGGGACAAAGGGGGAGCAAAGCAACGACGAGTACTCATCCAAAGTACTCGCAAGACTTACATCAGAACTATGCTAAGTATGCATCAGTATCAAAGAAGGGGGTTTATATGTGGACTGACTGCAGCAATGCGAGAATAGAGACAGAAGGCCTAGTCGTATCAAAGACTAGCATCTTCAGGGTTTTGCAGCAATAGACGAGAGTAGAACAAGTGTAACACAAATAATAGTCATATTGTTGTAGCAATATTAATATGAGGTCACACCCAGAGATCCTCCCTCGAGTCCGTGCGAGGAAGCAATCCAGGGGCAACTAATTCCAGTTAAGTAAAAATTGTAGTTGGATAAGATCAGGGCACAACTCCAAGTCGTCCTATAACCGTGGACACGGCTATCCGAATAGATAAGTTCTTCCCTGCAGGGATGCACAACATATTCCCCGACGCGCTCGATAACACTCTGGCTGGACACACTTTTCTCGGTCATGCCCGGCCTCGAAATATCGACACGTCGCAGCCCCACCTAAGCTCAGCAGAGAGGCCAGCCCGCCGGTCTAACTCCTAAGCACAAAGGGGGTCGTGGGCCCACTTGCCCTCCGCGCTCCTGCACGATGCGAGGGCGGCCGATGTCAGTCCTAGCACCCCTTAATACAAGAGCGATGCATCTCGTGACCACTCGGGCGCGCGCCGCTACATCGCTGGCGTCTGAAGAGCTTCGGCTGATACCGCGACGTCGAGTACCCATAATTCTTCTCACGCGGACGGTTAGTGCGTAATAAGGCCTTCCGACCAACCCAGATCAAATACCCAAATCCATTATCATTTTAATTATGGCATCGACACAAACACGCGGGAATCCACCCGCCTAACATCTATTCATCAAAGAACCCAGTAACATGGTCAAGTAACTGTGTGGTAGAAACATCAAGGGGAATCCGAGGTATCACCCTCGTTGAATCTGAACGATGTAACCGTCAAGGTGGACCTAGAGGAATCACCCCCGAGGGTCCCACACTTGAGGGGTTGCACGACATGGTGATGTTGTAGCAACCGCGGCTAATCGTTACTGCCGTTGAATCGTTGATCGTTCGAACACGGGAACCCAAGTTATTTACTAATCTGATTTGTTTGATGCAGTTATGCCTAATGAATTGATTGGTAATTTTTTTCAGGAGGTAATATTATTTAATTATATGTTCTTAGATGAGATATACATATCTAATTAATCTTCTAGCACGTCAACTTGGGATATCGCCAATCTGTTTAATTTGTTTGATCCACTTATGCCCAATGAATTATTGGTAACATTTATTTATCATACTTCAAAATAAACGGAAAAATGAAACGTATTGCTTTTGCTAGGAAGTTATATTCGACTCTTGATTAATAATCAGTAAACCATGTAGGTAATCTTAGTGCTAAGTTTGAACAGAGAGTTGTCTAAACATGTGTTATTGTGCTTATATATATTTTTAAACAACATTTGTAGCGATTTTGGAAGCTATGTGGTGCCATGCGGTGGTAGATCGTTGTCTCTCCCCCCATGATCAAATCCTGGCTCCGCCCCTGTTCCTAGCAGACCTGATTGTGAGGTGCTTTAAATTTCGTGGGGGACAAGATTTTGATGCAACCGAAGCATCCAAATGAGCCAAAACTGCATCCCCAAGGTCTGGTTGACGCCAATGGAGGCAAACAAACAGGCCCTTGGTGTTTGTTGTATCAAACATTTGGATACTTAGTCTAACCGAGGTTTTGTTTAGGGTTGTTATTGTTAAACCGGTGAATTCAGTGCATGTGTTGGGGTGTTTGTATGGTTTGGATGATGGTAGATAGGGTCCTGGGGCCACCCATGAAATTCAAGATGGTTTGCGTTAAAGATTTTGCTATGGGTGACGGGCCGGCCAGGAAAAGAGCTTGCGCTTGGGCTCGGCCATGGCTCCTCGGATCCTATCGGCATCAAATTTCGGGTGGCATCCGTGGAAAAGAATGTTGTAGGCCGAACTTGCATAATAATTTCAGTACTCCACATGATACGGTATACAGTACAAGACTGTCTACAGTACCTGTTGCAGTGGACTGCACGTGAGCCCTCTTTGTTTGTGTAGATATGAACAGATCAACACTTTTCAAGACCTGGACTCCGGTGTACGTAGCAGTGGTGGTGCGACCAAGAAGCGGAGGTTTGACCGCATGAAACTCTGCAAGGAAAGTACAGCGCCTCGCCTAGAAGTCATGAACAGATCGCACAGACATATCGAGCAGTAATGTGAATCAGGGCCTCTCTTCAGAACACTCGCTTCGTTTGCACGTAACATGCATTATGGAGTCCTAGCCCGAGCGTACGTCCCGGTGCACCACGCATCCATGCACGCACGCACGCACGCATGGCCCCGGCCTAATCGGGATGGCTCGGCAGCTTGCTGTGTGAATCTGTGATCGCTGCTCTCTCGTTCTCTGCTGCCCGCCTCGTTCCGATCGAGCTGCTGCACGGTTGTTTTCGTCCCGTGTTTCCGTCGGCGGCGTTCAACGAGTGTGGTGGAGTGAGAGCTACTCATCCCGTTTTTGGGGTTTCTCCGGCCCGGTCTGGGAACCGGAGAGTTTGGCATGCATTATGATGGCTATTACTGTATTATAGTGTAGCGTCCCATGTTTGACACGTACGTACGGTACATTTGGAGTACTAAATAATCCTGGCTTAAGTCATGGACTACATACATACAGTCAAAGACGTATGCGGCGAAACAAGGACCGAAATCACAAAAGCGCTGGCCAAACATAAACTGTACATCTCGAAGCTGAAAACCTTGAGGCGACCATGCCAGATCACCCAATTTTTTTTTAAACAAGACAAAAGATTTATAATTTTATTTGAATAAGAAGAAGAGAATTTTCCGGTTAATTGACGGAAAATCGGGTGAAACTGATATAAAACTCAACACACATGACATGGGCACCACGGGCCAACCTGCCACCGACATGGGACACGAAGCTGCAAAAATGAAAGACGTCCGTCGCGGAGTCGCAAGCGTCATCGTTATCATTGGTTGCCTCGAACGAGCGACTCCGTCTTTATCATAGAGCTTCAACATTGAAACCATCCCGCAAACAGCTGCATATAAACCACGAAGACACATGCCACCGGATGGCCACACGCGCAAGCAGCCAACAGCTTCGACTTTGACAATGAGCACGACAAGGGAAATTGTGGGATCACTAGAAGGGATGTCTAGAATGAAGTGAATAGGCTACTAGACAAATTAAAACCTAGCATTTTTTCCAATTTTAATGGTTGACACATTTAAGCAATTATAGCAAGTCAAACATACCCTACACATGCAAGTCTATGAGTACATGAGCGGAAAGTAAAGACATGCACATGTAAAGTAAGGAGTAGAGTTTAGGAAGATCAAACGCAAAGATTGACACGGTGATTTTTGGCGTGGTTCTGATAGGTGGTGCTATCGTACGTCCACGTTGATGGAGACTTCAGCCCACAGAGGGTAATGACCGCGCGAGTCCACGGAGGGCTCTACCCACGAAGGGTCCACGGAGAAACAACTTTGTCTATTCCATCATGGCTTACATCCATGAAGGACTAGCCTCACTCGAGGTAGATCTTCACGAAGTAGGCGATCTCCTTGCCCATACAAACTTCTTGGTTCAACTCCACAACATGGAGTAGGAGGCTCTCAAGCGACACCTAACCAATCTAGGAGACACCACTCACCAAAAGGTAATAGGTGTGGTAGTATGATGAACTCTTCGATCTTGTGCTTCAAAAGATAGTCTCATCAACACTCAATCACGGGTGGCGGTGCGAGAACTTTAATCATGTGTAGTCATTTCGAAATTGTGTAGTCATGTAAATTTGTATTAATTTTAACAAGATTTCTACATGTAGGTGCTGATTTTATAGAAAAGCTGAGTAGTCAATTAACCACCCAGCTTTGTATGTGGCTTCGCCACTGATCTCTCTCTCACGGATTTGGCTTGGGTAGAGAGATTGAATGGGTGGAAAGCAACTTGGGGAGGCTAGAAATCAAGATTCATATGGTAGGCATGTAATATCTTGATCTCAACACATGAGTAGGCGGCTCTCTCTCAGAAAAATGAATATGACAAGTGTTGGGTCGTTCTGAGTGCTTCCTCTGCGATGAGAGGTGGTGGAGGGGTATATATAGGCATCTCTAAAAATCTAACCGTTAGAACATTAGTGCCCAACTCGATGAAACCGAAGTAAAAGTTGGTGGCACCGACTAGTGCAAAATATGGCAACTTTTGTTCTTTCCGTGAGACCGATATACGAATCTCGGTGGTACTAGTTTTGGCTGGCCTAGTCAGTTTCCTCAACTCGGTGGGACTGATTCTCAAAACTCAGAAATTCCAATTTTAAGAAGTTGGTTATAACAGAGCCGGGGCAATGATTTCGGTTGCACCGAAATGGAACATGATGGTAGCGAGACTCTAGGGTTTTGCATGGGATCTGTCTGATGTAAACTCGGTAGCGTCGAATGGATAAAGTTGTTGGCACCGAATTTTGTATATTTAGGGTTTGTAGGGAATATTTGTGGGAGAATTTCATGAGTATTTTTGGTGGCTCTCTCTAAGCACTTGAGCAATCATATCATCATAATCACCTCATCCCCTTTAAGTAGTATTGGCTTTTCTATGGACTCAAGTGTGATTTCTCACAAAATATAAAACATAGAGTCTTGAAGCTTGAAGCTTGGCCAATCCTATTCCTTTCCTTCCTTGGGGCTTCTCCACACGATCCTTAGTCAATCCCCGATGTGAACTATATCTAAAACATACTAGGTAAAAGTATTAGTCCAAGAGACAATGTATGTTGTCAAGAATTATTAAAACCACCAAGGGAGCATATGTGCTTTCAATCTCCCCCTTTTTTGGTAATTGATGATAACATACGATCAAAGCCTCAAAATACGGATATGGATTAGAATATGACAGCTTTGAAAGATACATGGCTAATACAAACTCCCCCTAAGTGTGTGCAATCCCCTTTTAAGAGATGTTTGCTTTGGACTGCATGGGCACACACATGGTAGAAGGGACAAAACAAGTCATGTGAATCTTGGCTATATGCATCAAACATATGTGAATGAAAGGTTTCCATGTTCAAGACTCACTCTTGCAAACAATATGTGCAAGAGACAAGAGATCTTCCTAAACAAGGATATGACGCATATACTTACCTTGACGTTCTTGAGTATCTTAGCAGTAGAAATACACTTGATAAAACAATTGTTAGATAACACAAGAGTATTCTATTGTAAAGATGCAATGAGCTTCAATAGTACCAAGACATGGAAGTGTTGGAAATATGCCCTAGAGGCAATAATAAAATATTTATTATTGTATTTGTTGTTTCAAGATAATCGTTTATTATCAATGCTAGAATAGTATTAAAATGGAAACACAAATACATGTGTGGATACATAGACAAAACAGTGTCCCTAGTAAGCCTCTAGTTGACTAGCTCGTTGATCAAAGATGGTTAAGGTTTCCTAGCCATAGGCAAGTGTAGTCACTTGATAACGAGATCACATCATTAGGAGAATGATGTGATGGACAAGACCCAAACTATAAACGTAGCATGTGATCGTGTTATTTTGTTGCTACTGTTTTCTGCATGTCAAGTATACATTCCTATGACCATGAGATCATGTAACTCACTGACACCGGAGGAATGCCTTGTGTGTATCAAACATTGCAACATAACTGGGTGACTATAAAGGTGCTCTACAGGTATCTCCGAAGGTGTCCGTTGAGTTAGCATGGATCAAGACCGGGATTTGTCACTCCATAAGACAGAGAGTTATCTCGGGGCCCACTCGGTAATACAACATCACAAACAAGCCTTGCAAGCAATGTGACTAAAGAGTTAGCCACTGGATCTTGTATTATGAAACGAGTAAAGAGACTTGCCGGTAACGAGACTGAAATAGGTATGGAGATATGGACGATCGAATCTCGAGCAAGTAACATACCGAAGGACGAAGGGAATGTTATATAGGATAAACTGAATCCTTGACATAGGGGTTCAACCGATAAGATCTTTGTAGAATATGTAGGATCTAATATGGGCATCCAGGTCCCACTATTGGATATTGACTAGCGAGTGTCTCGGTCATGTCTACATAGTTCTCGAACCCGCAGGGTCTACACACTTAAGGTTCGGTGACGTTTTGGTATAGTTGAATTATTGTTGTTGGTAACCAAAGGTTGTTCAGATTCCCGGATAAGATCTCGGACATCACGAGGGTTTCTGGAAGGGTCCGGAGACGAAGGTTGATATATATAAGTATCCATTTGGCTTCTGGAAGGTTTTCGGGCATTACCGGTAAAGTACCGAGAGTGACGAATGGGTTCCAGAGTTCTCCCGGGAGGGGCCACCCACCCGGGAGAGAACCAAAGAAGCCCAAGGGTGACGCACCAGCCCTTAGTGGGCTGGTGGCCAGCCCAAAGAGGCCTATTCGGCCAAAGGGAGAAAGGAAAGGAGGGTGGGGCCAAACCGAATTGGGGAAGGAGGACTCCTCCTTCCAAGTTGTGTTGGAGGAGGATTCCTCCCTCTCCTCTTGCGACGGCAGAACACTAGGGCCTTGCCCTAGGGCACCACCCCTCCCCTCCCTCCTATATATAGTGGAGGTGAGAGAGGCTTTTGGCACCTCAAGCCAAGGCGCATCCCTCTCTCCCACCACCGCTTCGTGACACCCCGTAGTTAGTTCGGTACGGTACGGGGAAGCCCTGCCGGAGTAGCTCCACCACCATCGCCGCCACACTATTGTGCTGCCAAAGAATTCAGCTACCTCTTCGTCTGTCTTGCTGGATCAAGAAGACGAAGATCATTGATACGTCTCCAACGTATCTATAATTTTTGATGTTTTGCATGCCTTTTATATATTTTTTGGGACTAACTTATTAACTGACTCCCAAGTGTCAGTTCCTGTTTTTTCAATGTTTTTGACCCCTTTCAGAGGAGATTTTGAAACGGAGTCCAAACGGAATAAAATCCCCGAAAAGAATTTTTCCGTAACGGAAGAAGATTAGGAGATTGAGAGCCAAGGTAGGGGGGCCCAGGGGCCCCACAAGCCCTCACCCCGCGGTCAGGGGGGAGACCGCGGCCCACAGGCTTGTGGGCCCCCTGGACGCCCTTTGCCCTAGGGGTTGCGCCTATATATTCCCTAAAAATCCCAAAAAAATCAGGAGATCATCGAAAGTACTTTTCCGCCGCCGCAAGCTTCTGTCTCCGCAAGATCCCATCTGGGGCACCTTCTGGTGCCCTGCCGGATGGGGGGATTCGGACACGGAGGGCTTCTTCATCAACACCATGACCTCTCCGATGATGCGTGAGTAGTTCACCATAGACCTAGGGGTCCATAGCTAGTAACTAGATGGCTTCTTCTCTCTCTTGGATCTTCAATACAAAATTCTACATGATCTTCATGGAGATCTATCCGATGTAATATTCTTTTGCGGTGTGTTTGTCGAGATCCGATGAATTGTGGATTTATGATCAGATTATCTATGAATCTTATTTGAATTTCTTCTGATCTCTCTTATGCATGATTTCATATCCTTGTAATTCTCTTCGAGTTGTGGGTTTTGTTTGGCCAACTAGATCTATGATTCTTGCAATGGGAGAAGTGCTTGGTTTTGGGTTCATACCATGCGGTGACCTCACCCAGTGACAGAAGGGGTAGCGAGGCATGCATCGTGTTGTTGCCATCAAGGGTAAAAAGATGGGGTTTTCATCATTGGTTTGAGATTATCCCTCTACATCATGTCATCTTGCTTAAGGCGTTACTCTGTTCGTCATGAACTCAATACACTAGATGCATGCTGGATAGCGGTCGATGTGTGGAGTAATAGTAGTATATGCAGAAAGTATCGGTCTACTTGTCTCAGACGTGATGCCTATATGTATGATCATTGCCTTAGATATCGTCATGACTTTGCGCGGTTCTATCAATTGCTCGACAGTAATTTGTTCACCCACCGTGATATTTGCTATTTTGAGAGGAGCCTCTAGTGAACACTATGGCCCCGGGTCTACTCCACACCATATTTTCAGCCTTACACTTTTTTACTTCGTTGCACTTTCCGCCTTCATATCTCACTTTGCAAACAATCTTGAAGGGATTGACAACCCCTTTAAAGCGTTTGGTGCAAGCTTGCTTGTGTTTGCGCAGGTACTCTGGACTTGACGAGACCCTCCTTCTAGATCGATACCTTGGTTCTCAAACTGAGGGAAATACTTACTGCTCCTGTGCTGCATCACCCTTTCCTCTTCAAGGGAAAAACCAACGCAAGCCCAGTCTCCGTCAACGTGTCAATTTATGGCGCTCTTGTCTGTTGCCGTAGAAGAAGAATTTCTGGCACCGTTGCCGGGGAGGAAGACCAAGTCAAGAACTCATCCAAGTAGGTGTCGCAAACTCATCTCTTGCATTTACTTTGTTTGCCAGTTGTCTCTCGTTTTCCTCTCCCCCACTTCACAATTTGCCTTTTTCGTTTGCATTTTTAGTTCGCCTTTTCGTTCGCCCTTTTTCTCACTTGCTCTTTGCCCGCTTGCTTGCCTGCTAAAACCTGAATGGCCAAACCAAGGGATTTTTATGCTCACTATGCGAAGTTAGAAGAGATTGAAACTAGTGTTAAAGGCTTCATGTCTACACAGTTTGAATACAACTGTTACTTTCGTATAGAGCTGAAGGAACAAAATTCTTTTCTGGCTTTTATGAGTAGAGAAGTTGATGATATGGCCAAAGATTTCCTTGCACTAAATTCTCAGTTTGCTCGTCTTGAAAAGTTGGTAGGCCAGATTTCTGATAAGCAAGCTACTTTAGTCAATAAAATGGCTGCTAAACCTGAAACTCACGATGAGAATCACGAAGATCTTAAAGTGCTTGGTGTGACTCCCATTGAATCTTTGTTTTCTTGTGTCAAACTAATGATTATGGGGCTGGATATGAATCCACTTTGGTTGAAAAGTGCCCCAATGATTCAGAGTCCATCTATCTTGATGCTAAAAGCATCGAAAGTGGAGTAGAAGATGTTAAAACTTTGAGTAGTAATGAAATTACTACCGTGGATTTCAAGGAATTCAATTATGATAGTTGCTCCTTGATTGAATACATTTCTTTGATGCAATCCATGTTAAACTCTCCACACGCTTATAGCCAAAACAAGGCCTTTACCAATCATATCCCTAGAAAGCTTCATGATGAGTGGGAACCTACCATCAAAATCAAAATCAAAAACTATGACTGCAATGCTTTGTGTGATTTGGGTGCAAGTCTTTCTGCGATTCCAAAGTCTTTATGTGATGTTCTGGGTTTTAATGAGATTGAAGAGTGTTCTCTTAATTTGCATCTTGCTCATTCTACTGTCCAGAAACCCATGGGAAGGATCAATGATGTTCTTATTATTGCAAATAGGAACTATGTACCCGTGGATTTCATTGTGCTTGACATTGATTGCAATCCTACATGCCCTATTATTCTTGGTAGACCTTTCCAAAGGACTATCGGTGCTATCATCGATATGAAGGAAGGGAATTTTAGATTTAATTTCCTTTAAGGAAGGGCATGGAACACTTTCCTAGAAAGAAAATAATATTGCCTTATTAATCCATGATGAGGGCCACTTATGGTTTGAGCACCAAAGACGACGATACGTGATTCTATCGCTTTTATGCCTAGCTAGGGGCGTTAAACAATAGCGCTTGTTGGGAGGCAACCCAATGAATTTATCTTTTTCTTTCTGTTTTGTTGCGTCCACACCATCAAAATTCTATTGTGATTGTGTTTTTTGTGTTTCTTTTTGTGTTTGAGCCAAGCAAAACCTTTATGACTAGTCTTGGTAATGGTTGTTTGGTCCTGCTGGAAAAAGACAGAAACTTTTCGCTCACGAGATGATTTTTCATTTTTATTCAGAAAGAGATTTTGATTTGATTCTTTCTGCTGCTGGTTTATATGCCTTTTTCCCAGGCCGACGTAATGTTTCAGATTTTGTGAGGTACCAGAAGTATACGAAGTATACAGATTGCTACAGGCTGGTCTGTTTTTGACACATTCTGTTTTTGTTGAGTTGGTTGCTTGTTTTGATGAAACTATGGTTAGTATTGGGGGGGTACTAGCCATGGAAAAGTGAGAATACAGTAGCCCAACACCAGTATAGATAGAACTCAAGGTTGCTACAGTACCAAAAGAAGTGGCAGTTTGTTTTCTTGTGCTAATGTTATCACGAGTTTCTGTTTAAGTTTTGTATTGTGAAGTTTTCAAGTTTTTGGGTGATGTTCTCATGGACAAAGAGATAAGAGTGGAAAGAGCTCAATCTTGGGGATGCCCAAGGCATCCAAAGCCAAATTCAAGGACACCAAAAAGCCTAAGCTTGGGGATGCCCCGGGAAGGCATCCCCTCTTTCGTCTTCAATCCATCGGTAACATTACTTGGAGCTATATTTTTATTCACAACATGATATGTGTTTTGCTTGGAGCGTCTTGTATCTTAGGAGTCTTTTCTTTTTATTGTGTCACAATCATCCTTGCTGCACACCTTTTTGAGAGAGAGAGAGACATGCTCTCATCGTGATTTTGCTAGAATGCTCATTGTGTTTCACTTATAACTTTTGAGCTAGATACTTTTGCTCTATGTGCTTCACTTATATCTTTTAGAGCACGGTGGTGCGTGATTTGGTAGTTTGCTTATGCTATGAAAGTATTCCCAAATGTGATAGGTACCCAAAGAGGATGCAAAAACCTCCATCTTGATGTGCATTGAGTAGAAAGAGAAGTTTTGATTCCTCTCAATTAGTTTTGAGACGTGGATTTGGTAATATTAAGAGCTGTGTTAGTAGGTTGTTGTGAATCTAGAAATACTTGTGTTGAAGTTAGTGATTCCTGTAGCATGCACGTATGGTGAACCGCTATGTTAGGAAGTCGGAGCATAATTGATCTATTGATTGTCATCCTTTGTGTTGAGGTCGGGATCGCGCGATGGTTACCACCTACCAACCCTTCCCCTAGGAGTATGCGGTTAGCACTTTGTTTCGATTACTAATAAAAACTTTCGCAACAAGTATGTGAGTTCTTCATGACTAATGTGAGTCCATGGTATAGATGCACTTTGAACTTTCACCATTGATAGCCTCTCTAGTGCCGCGCAATTCTCGCCGGTACACAAACCCACCATATGACTCCCTCAAAACAACCACCATACCTACCTACTATGGCATTTTCATAGCCATTCCGAGATATATTGCCATGCAACTCCCACCGTTCCGTCTCATGACTTGTGCCGTCACTCTCATATTGCCATTGCATGATCGTCAGATAGCTAGCAAGATGTTTCAACGTCATACACCATGCTAGATCGTTGCACATCCCAGTACACCGCCGGAGGCATTTCCTATAGAGTCATCATCATTTTGAGCTGTGAGTAAATAAAAGAGTGATGATCATTATTATTAGAGCATTGTCCCATGTGAGGAAAAAAAAAGAGGCCAAAGAGCCCAAAAAGAGAGGCCTAAGAGCCCAATTGAAAAAAAAAGAGAAAAAGCGAGAAGGGACAATGCAACTATCTTTTTCCACACTTGTGCTTCATAATAGCACCATGTTCTTCATGATTGAGAGCTTCTTGCTTTGTCACTACCATATGCTAGTGGGAATCTTCATTATATAACTTGGCTTGTATATTCCAATGATGGGCTTCCTCAAAATTGCCCTAGGTCTTCGTGAGCAAGCAAGTTGGATGCACACCCACTAGTTTTCCTTTTGAGCTTTCACATACTTATAGCTCTAGTGCATCTCTTGTATGGAAATACCTACTCATTCATATTGATATCTATTAATGGGCATCTCCATAGCCTTTTGATACGCCGAGTCAATGTGACCGTCTCCTCCTTTTTGTCTCACAACCACCACCACACTCTATTCCACTTATAGATATATATCCATGGCTCACGCTCATGTATTGCATGATAGTTATAAAAAGTTTGAAAAAGTAAGAGTGCGAAAACAATTACTTGGCCAATACCGGGGTTGTGCATGACTTTCATTAGTTGTGTGAGGATGATGGAGCACAGCCAGACTATATGATTTTGTAGGGATAACTTTCCTTGGCCTTGTTATTTTGAAAGTTGATGATTACTTTGCTAGTTTGCTTGAAGTATTATTGTTTTCTTGTCAATAGCAAACTATTGTTTTGAATCTTACGGATCTAAACATTCATGTCACGTGAAAGAAGTTGCAAAGGACAACTATGCTAGGTAGCATTCCACATCAAAAATTCATTCTTTATCACTTCCCTACTCGAGGACGAGCAGGAGTTAAGCTTGGGGATGCTTGATACGTCTCCAACGTATCTATAATTTTTTATGGTTTCATGCTATTATCTTGTCACACTTTGGATGTTCTGCATGCCTTTTATATATTTTTGGGGACTAACTTATTAACTCAGTGCCAAGTGCCAATTGCTGTTTTTTCCCATGTTTTTGACCCCTTTCAGAGGAGATTTTGAAAAGGAGTCCAAACGAAATAAAATCCCCAAAAAGAATTTTTCCGTAACAGAAGAAGATCAGGAGACTTGAGAGCTAAGGCAGTGGGGGCCCAGGGGCCCCACAAGCCCTCACCCCACGGCCAGGGGGGAGGCCGCGGCCCACAGGCTTGTGGGCCCCCTTGTGACAGCCCGAGACCGACGTTCCAGAAGATTCCCCTTTATTTTCGTTTCCGTCGTGTGCTTATTTTTATTTGTTGCATCATCATGTGGTTTGCATCATCGCATCGTGCATGGCATCTTGCATCGTCTGTCGCGTGTGGTGCTTCGAGTGCTCTCCGAGTCTTAGGGCGATAGGAACTCCCCTCCTCTCTTATCTTTGATTTTGTTTTGGGGTTGTGTAAAAGTTTCCGTTTTAACCCTTTTAAAAAAAGAGCGTCTTCTTTTAAAAACCCTTTTATTAAATGCGGGGGCAACCCTTGGGTTTTCTCTATTTCTCCTTTTGTTTCATTTTAAATCCGTATCATTTTTATTTTCTCTTTTAAAGCGCTTTTATTTTTATTCAATAAATAAAAGAGGTTTATTTATTTCTCCACAAAGGTTTAAATTTTAATTCTTCAAAAGGGTTTATATTGTTTCTTTTAAAAATGCCCAACTATTTCTTATAGTTGCGAATATTTTTTTTCAAAAGGGGTCAAAGGCATTTATTTTATTTTATTTTTGTTAAAAGCCTTTCTTTATTTAAAAATTTCTGTTTTAAAAGTTTTTCAGGAAAAAAAACAAAACTAAAGGCCGAGGACCCCAGGCCAAGGCCCAGGCCTCCCCTCCTAGACCTAGCGCCCCAGCCAGCCCGCTCGATCCCATCTGCCGCAGCGCCTCTCCTCATTCAACAGCGCCGTCACACCCTCCTCCTCCCCTCGTTCTCCCCGTGCTCCTCCTCCCAGAGCCCTCCACGCCATGACCGACCTCTTCCTCCTGAGCCCGACCCGCCGCAAGCTCCCTCCACCTCGCCGGTCTCTCCCCGCTACTCTGGCCTTCCGCGCCGCACGTCGACCCACAGCCCCCTGCGCCCACGCGCCGCCTCGCCGCCTCCATGGCCTCGGCCTCACCCCTCGGCGGCGCTCACCCGCGCGCCGCCCTTCACGCCGGTGACCAGCGCCCTCGGCCGGCGTCGCCCCTGAGCCCTCCCCGCGTGTCGTCCCTTGCCGTGCACCCGGTCGCTGATCAACCCCGCCGCGCGCTGTCCATCCCGCCACGAGTTGTTGCTGCTGCGGTTTTTTTTTGCCTGCCGAGCTGCCCTGCTGTGGCGTTGCTAAGCTTCCTTCTACTGCGCCGCTACCGTGTGCCGTTGATGCGGCCGAGTTGCTGCTGCTGCGCTATACATGCTGGTAGGCTGGCTGTCGCTGCGCCTGTTGTTGTTGCTGTTGAGCCGAAGCCTGCAGCCGTTTGTTGTTGTTGTTACTGCTAGCTTCTTGCCTGCTAGGTGCTGTAGGTTGTTGTTGCTAGCGATGATGATAGTTGCTTGCTGCTGCTAGGTAGATGCTAGTTGCTGATGATTTCCCTGCTAGTTGCTATTGCCCGATTTGCTAGGTTGCTGGTTGCTGCGTTTGGCTTGCTGTTGCAGAGAGTTGTAGTTGCTGCCCAGATGCTGTTGATGTGGCTGCCAAGCTTGCAGTTGCCGCTGCGCCACTGCTGCTGCCCTGCTTGCCTACCAATTCATGCATGCTGCTGCTAGCCGGTTGAGGTAGCCGCTGTTGCCGCTGTAGTTGTTGTCGTGCCGTTGCCCTGCTGCCGAGCTGCTTTGCTGTAGTTGCTGGTGCTAGCTGCTGCCTGCTGGCCGAGGCTATTGCTAGTGGAAGCCTGTAGCTAGCGGCTATATCTAGTAGTTGTTAGTTGCTTTTGCTACTAGATGCTACGCTTGGTTGTTGTGCTGCTTGCTGTTGTCTGTCGGCGCCGATGCATTTGCTGTGGTGCCGCATGCGTCGCCGCGTGCGTCCTTCCCCTCCGCCGAGGAACCGACAAGATCACCGTGCACCACGTCGTCCTCGACGGCCTCTTCGGAACCGTGTTTGACTCCCAACGCCGAAGGTCGTCTATCGATGCAAGAGAACGACTATCGTCGACGAGACCGTGTACGACTACTTCCACGACGACCCCGACGACCCCGGAAACGAGTTCGACTACCGTCACCGAAGACCCAAGAACCACTATGCCAAGTGTACGACTACCGTCGACAAGATCGCGAGTACCACGACTTCCACGACGTCCACGACGACCTATGATCACCTACACCGCAATGACTCGAACCGTTTCGATATACACGCGTCGAAGGTATACCGATGAGACGATGACGTGTACCGTGTGCATGTGATGTATGAATGGATGTTTTGCGTCGTATGTTGCCGTAGCACGTTGTCTCACTTTTGTTGTGCCCCGACACATGGGAACCCGATATACAGGATCACCCCATTCTTATTTAGTGTTCCCGCACATGCTTCCTATACGTTGGCACGATATCTCGACGAGTTATCGGGATAGGAACGTTGTCGTGGCATCGTTTCCGACTTGTCGCCATGGTTCCCTTCCGCTCGCGTGGCGACACATGTTTCCTTCTCTTCTTGCTGTGGTGATGTTGTAACTTGCATGCATGAAGCATTCATGGCATATATATCGTGTGTTGCACGTCTCTTGTATCCGTAGCTACGTTCCATGCTCCGTTTGTTAACCGTATAGGATGCCATGTAGGATCATCGCTTCACCCCTTGCCATGATAACAACAATTTAATATGGCCATGTAAATAATCGGGAGTGAATTAAATAATTAAGCGTGGAGTTTCGTCGATATGCAACCCGTTGCATATCGAGCTTCACTTAATGTGTAGTGTTTGTGTGAGGTGAATTGCCATGCCAGCCCTTGCATCTTTGAACTGATCATGCATCATAGTAGGTTATGCATCATGTTGTGCATCGTGTGGTGAATATCTATGTTGATGTTTGTTTCCGATTTGCTCCGCTCCGATAGAGTTCCGCAAGCGTGTCGGAATTTGAGGACCCGTTCGACTACGTTGGTTCGCCGACTTCACAGAGTTGTTCTTCTTCCAAGCGGGATCTCAGGCAAGATGACCATTTCCCCAGATACCATTACTATCATTGCCTTGCTAGTTTTATCGTTTCTATCGTTTATGTCTCGTTGCCTACCACATGTTAAATACCAGCCTCTCAACAAAGCCATGATTACCTTCAACCTGTTTGACCTAGCAAACCACTGTTTGGCTATGTTACTGCTTGCTTAATCCTGTTGTTAGCGTTGCTAGTTGCAGGTGCAGTTGCTTCCATGTGATAACATGGGTTCCTTGTCATATCACCATATTAATGCTATTTAATTTAATGGACCTATATACTTGGTAAAAGGTGAAGGCTCGGCCTTTCTAGCCTGGTGTTTTGTTCCACCTTTGCCCCCCTTAGTTTCGGCTACCGGTGTTATGTTCCATAAATGAGCGCTCCTAACACGATCGGGGTTGTTATGGGGACCCCCTTGATAATTCGTTTTAGATTAAAACTGGTCTGGCAAGGCCCAACTTTGGTACTACATTTGCCTTATAACTAATGAACTGCATAGGGAATAATTAACCCAAGGATAAGTTAATCAACCCCCAGGCCAGTGCTCCTCATGAGTGTTGGCCCCACATGAGCGATGTCCGGCGCCCCTCTGGTCACCCGGAGGTTTAGCGATCCCGACATCTAGCTCATTCGTCGTGTCGTGAGAACGAGGTACGCGACTCCTATCGGGTTCGTCAACACGTGGGGAGGCCTTGCTGGATTAGTTTTACCTTTGACGGAATATCTTGTGCATCGGGATTCCGGTGATGCTTTGGGTAATCTTAGAGTTGAGGTTTTCCACTAGGGAATCCGACGAGATCGCGAGCTTCGTGATTGAGGATTTCTATGTGGCTTGTGGTAATTTGTGATGGACTAGTTGGAGCACCCGTGCAGGGTTAAATCTTTTCGGAAAGGCGCGCCCGTGGTTATGTGTCAACGTGGAAACTTTGTTTAACACTGGTTCTAGATAACTTGAAGTTAATTAATTTAAATATGCCAACTGTGTGCGTAACCATGTCTGTCTCTTTCGTGAGTTCCTTCTCCGATCGAGGACACGGTGGGGTTATGTCTGACGTAGGTAGGTGTTCAGGATCATTCATTTGATCATCAGTAGTTCACGTCCGCTATGCGTAGATCTTCTCCCTCCATATTCTTGTACTCGTAAGTTTAGCCACCAAATATATGCTTAGCCGCTGCTGCAACCTTACCACTTAACCATACCTCACCCATTAAGCTTTGCTAGTCTTGATACCTTTGGAAATGAGATTGCTGAGTCCCCTGTGGCTCACAGATTACTACAACACCAGTTGCAGGTACAGGTAAAGGTTATATGACGCGAGCGCATTGATTGTTCATTTGGAGTTGCTTCTTCTTCTTCATCATCGATCTAGGATGGGTTCGAGGCTGGCAGCCTGGGATAGCAAGGATGGACGTCGTTCTTATTTTTCTCGTTTGTTTTCATCCGTAGTCGGACCCTGCTCTTACTCTTGATGAATATGTAATGTACTGATGTGACTCTGATGTAGCTTGTGGCGAATGTAAGCCAATTCTATATACATATCTCTTCTTTTCAGTACATGTACTTGTTACGATATCCATTCTTGCGACACGACGAGATGCGCTTCTATCCCTGACGAAGCCTTCCTGCCAAATTGAGGATAGGGTCGCATCTTGGGCGTGACAAGTTGGTATCAGAGCAGTACTGACCTAGGAGCCCCCTTGATTGATCGAACTTGGCCGAGTCGAGTCTAGTGAAAAACTGTTTTGAGTATAGTTATATATCGGAGAGTAGGATTCTTTTTTCTCCTCTTCTATGCTCTGGTGAGGAATCTTGACGTAATAAGTTAATTCTACTCCTCTTCTCAATCAAATTTTTTTTAGGATCACGCGGATATTTTTGGAATCTATATGATGCTGATGTGACAGAGGTCTGTCTTGGTGCCTCCTATCTGCTTTAAGTTTCAGGGGAGTTGAGCTCAAGGGGATTCTTGAGCACATCGTTATCATTCAGACTTCTTACTATCTCAGAACGAAGGATGTTCGTAATTGCTTCAATACTAGTGGTGGCGAGATAACCCCGATGTCCCCAGTACTGGTGCAGATTGTTCGGGAGTACTGCCATACTTTGTATCGTTGTGATCACGAGGGTCTGTTGTAGATGAAGGTCCGAGATTCTGGTTGTGTGTTGACGGATGTGATACAAGTGACGGGTTAGTATAGGAGTTGTGTGATATTACTCCTTGTATCCGTGTACCAGATTGCATGACCATATATTTCGGGAATTCTTAGGTGGGAATTCAAGTAGTTACTTATAGGACGATCTTCCAACAAATTCGTGTTGCCTCGATGTCAAGTGGTGATTTCAGATCTTTTTTAAGAGGTGTTCTCATATTTTTTATGAGAGTATTAATTCTTTTGCTCTATCAATTGTCTTATCAATTCCTTTTCAACCGGAGTCATCGTATCAATTCCATTCAACCGGTGGGCTTCTCTTCAACTGAATTCAATCTTATCTAATTTTGCAAGATCATTCTCTCTTTTATGCCGGAGTTCATCTCATATGTCCCAAGCTGTCTTTGTTTTTCCCCACCCTCCCGCCCTTTTCTTCAGTGATTCAATTTTCATCCAAGATTTTTTTTCTTTTCATTGTGCTACCGCTGTCTGTTCTTTTCTCTCTTACCCAGTGATTCATTGTGAACATTCTCAGGAGTCGAGTTCATCATTTCTTCATTTTGTTCCTTCCTGGTGAATTTAATTCATTATCTGTGTTCATGTATCCTATTCATCCTTGTAATTTTTCCCATGTTGGAAATTCTCTTCAGTCTTCTTATTGTCATTTCTCTCTATTCCATTCGGAGTGCTGAAGATATCTCAGAGTTTCTTGTTTCAGATCTTTAATTATTTTGAGGTTTCAACCTCATCTACTTTCTTTTGTACCGGTGCAATCTCTCTGTCTATTCAATTGTTTCAACGGTGGTTTCTTTGAGTGGGCCCATAACCCACAGGTTTTCCCAGGATCTTTTCTGACTCTTTTAATCTTTTCCTGGAGATCTCTAATTCTTTTCAACTATGACGTAAGTATGATTTCCATCAGTCATATTACTTCTTCAAGTTCTATTTGAATTAATTCTCATATTGGCTCAACATTTCATTCTTCTTTATTCCGGAGTGTCTCATTAATTCTTGGTGGTGTTCTTCTAATCATTCTCTTCTTTCAAGACTGAAGGGGTGTTTCTCTCGAATCTCGGTCCATTCTCTTGGAGATTCATCATTTCAGCTTGGTGTCGTCATCTTATTTGTTCCAATCATGAGTAATCCCTTTTGTGCTATCCGGTGCTTTTCTGAGTTGTTTTCATTCTCGATCCTCCGAAGGCCATCATTTTAGAAGATTCTTCGTTCTCAGCTTTCAGCTTTCACCCTCAATTCTTCTCAATTGTTGTCTCTTTGTTCGTCTCCCGTTTATTCCGGTGTCTTGTTCTAGTTTTCTCTCAGGTGGCTTATGATCTCATCTTTCTCATGTCTCTCCATTAATTCTTGGTTTTCCCATTCAATTGTGAATTCTTACCGGTGCTTCCTTCAATTATGCTTTAAATGGTGCTTTTCTCTCTGTCTCTTCAAGATTCTTTCAAGAAGACTAAGTCGTTTGCTAAATCCGTTGATTGTCATCAATTAACTTGGTGTAGGATTAGCATAACATAATTCTTATTCTTGTTGGTAGTATTTTGGAATTCTTCTTCCGGAGTAGCTCACGATATCAATTACTTTTTCTCAAGTGTTCTTATCTTTTCCTTTCCGGAGTTCCAAGTTTTCTCAAATATCTCTTCGTGAAGCTTCATCGAATTCTTGCAAGGCTTCAATCTTATTCTTTCATCCTTCTTATCCTTGCAGCATCCTTTTGATACGGAGGCTCGTCATGGTGGTTCTTCAAGGATGTGATTCATTTTGTAGTGTTCTTCAATATTCTTGTTGGAGAACCTCAAGTTTTTTCTCTTGCATTTCCAAGTGCATTTGTTCTTCCTTTATTCTTTGAGGTGGTATTATAGCATTCTTGTTAGTGTAGGAGCCTCGAAGAGTTTTTCCTTCAAGAATGAGGTAATTAAATCCACAAATTCTTTGATCATGAGATATTTCAACCCATGATTTCTTCATTGAGCTATCTTGGTTTGGACTTCACCTAAAGCTTGTCTAAGGATGTTGCTATTATGGTGATTATCAATTATCCAAGTTCTCAAGGTATCCTCTTGGTGTAATAAATTGTTCATATCTTGTTTCTCCAAATCTATCCTTGTTTCTTTTAGTGGTTGGTTGTCACCTTATATATGTTGAGATGATCTTCATAAGCCAACTACTATCTTGTTCTTTTCGTTGTTGGGTTTCCAACTACTATGTCAATTCTCCGTCCGGAGGCTCTTCAATTCTATTGTGATGATAGTTGTCATTCTTTTCTTCATTCTCTTCTTCTACTTGAGATAGTTCATATTCTCTTGTCCAGGAGGCATTGTGTTGCTGCTCTTTTGGGTCTATTATGTTGTTCTATCAAGATCATGGTGTTCCCTTGTTCTATTTAGTTGTTTGTCATGTATATTGTGTAATTCTCTCATCTTATCGAATTTTTTGTCCCATTTTCCTATCGAAGTGCTGCCGAAATTTTCCGTGAATTCTTGCTTGTTTATCATATCATTCCTCATCGCTTTGCAACCTTCAAAGATCGTTGGTTTCACTCGTTTGTCACAGAAGCGACTAAGTTTTTACCTCTTGTTCTTTCTCATCCTCTCCCCCCTTTCATTCTTGGATCTCGGGGCGAGATCCTCTTGTAGTGTAGGAGAGTTGTGACAGCCCGAGACCGACGTTCTAGAAGATTCCCCTTTATTTCGGTTTCCGTCGTGTGCTTATTTTTATTTGTTCCATCATCATGTAGTTTGCATCATCGCATCGTGCATGGCATCTTGCATCGTCTGTCGCGTGTGGTGCTTCAAGTGCTCTCCGAGTCTTAGGGCGATAGGAACTCCCCTCCTCTCTTCTCTTTGATTTTGTTTTGGGGTTGTGTAAAAGTTTCCGTTTTAACCCTTTTAAAAAAAAGAGCGTCTTCTTTTAAAACCCTTTTATTAAATGCGGGGGCAACCCTTGGGTTTTCTCTACTTCTCCTTTTGTTTCATTTTAAATCCGTATCACTTTTCTTTTCTCTTTTAAAGCGCTTTTATTTTTATTCAATAAATAAAAGAGGTTTGTTTATTTCTTCAAAAAGGTTTAAATTTTAATTCTTCAAAAGGGTTTATATTGTTTCTTTTAAAAATGCCCAACTATTTCTTATAGTTGGGAAAAAAAAAATTCAAAAGGGGTCAAAGGCATTTATTTTATTTTATTTTTGTTAAAAGCTTTTCTTTATTTAAAAATTTCTGTTTTAGAAGTTTTTCAGAAAAAAAAAACAAAACTAAAGGGGGAGGACCCCAGGCCAAGGCCCAGGCCTCCCCTCCTAGACTTAGCGCCCTAGCCAGCCCGCTCGATCCCATCTGCCACTGCGCCTCTCCTCGTTCCCCAGCGCCGTCACCCCTCCTCCTCCTCTCTTTCTCCCCGTGCTCCTCCTCCCAGCGCCCTCCACGCCATGACCGGCCTCTTCCTCCTGAGCCCGACCCGCCGCCAGCTCCCTCCGCCTCGCCGGTCTCTCCCCGCTGCTCTGGCCTTCCACGCCGCGCGTCGACCCGCAGCCCCCTGCACCCGCGCCGCCTCGCCGCCTCCATGGCCTCGGCCTCGCCCCTCGCCGGCGCTCACCCGCAGCCCCCCTCGCCCGCGCGCCGCCCTGCACGCCGGTGACCAGCACCCTCGGCCGGCGTCGCCCCTGAGCCCTCCCCGCGTGTCGTCCCTTGCCGTGCACCCGGTCGCCGATCAACCCCGCCGCATGATGTCCATCCCGCCATGAGTTGTTGCTGCTGCATTTTTTTTGCCTGCCGAGCTGCCCTGCTGTGGCGTTGCTAAGCTTGCTGTTGTTGCGCCGCTGCCGTGTGCCGTTGCTGCTGCCGAGTTGCTGCTGCGCCGCTATACATGCTGCTAGGCTGCCTGTCGCTGCGCCTGTTGCTGTTGGTGTAGAGCCGAAGCGTGCAGCCGTTTGTTGTTGATGTTACTGCTAGCTTCTTGCATGCTAGGTGTTGTAGGTTGTTGTTGCTAGCGATGCTGATAGTTGCTTGCTGTTGCTAGGTAGATGCTAGCTGCTGATGATTTCCCTGCTAGTTGCTATTGCCCGATTTGCTAGGTTGCTGGTTGCTGCGTTTGGCTTGCTGTTGCAGAGAGTTGTAGTTGCTGCCCTGATGATGTTGATGTGGCTGCCGAGCTTGCAGTTACCGCTGCGCCGCTGCTGCTGCCCTGCTTGCCTACCGATTCATGCATGCTGCTGCTAGCCGGTTGAGGTAGCCGCTGCTGCCGCTGTAGCTGTTGCCGTGTCGTTGCCCTGCTACCGAGCTGCTTTCCTGTAGTTGCTGGTGCTAGCCGCTGCCTGCTGGCCGAGGCTGTTGCTAGTGGAAGCTTGTAGCTAGCGGCTATATCTAGTAGTTGTTAGTTGCTTTTGCTACAAGATGCTACGCTTGGTTGTTGTGCTGCTTGCTGTTGTCTGCCGGCGCCGATGCATTTGCTGTGGTGCCGCATGCGTCGCCGCGTGCGCCGTAACCCTCCGCTGAGGAACCGACAAGATCACCGTGCACCACGTCGTCCTCGACGGCCTCTTCGGAAACGTGTTCGACTCCCGACGCCGAAGGTCGTCTACCGACGCAAGAGAACGACTATCGTCGACGAGACCGTGTATGACTACTTCCACGACGACCCCGACGACCCCGGAAGCGAGTTCGGCTACTGTCACCAAAGACCCAAGAACCACTATGCCAAGTGTACGACTACCGTCGACAAGATCACGAGTACCACGACTTCCACGACGTCCACGACGACCTATGATCACCTACATCGCAATGACTCGAACCGTTCCGATATGCACGCATCGAAGGTATACCGATGAGACGATGACGTGTACCGTGTGCATGTGATGTATGAATGGATGTTTTGCGTCGTATGTTGACGTAGCACGTTGTCTCACTTTTGTTGTGCCCCGACACATGGGAACCCGATATACGGAATCACCCCATTCTTATTTAGCGTTCCCGCACACGCTTCCAATACGTTGGCATGATATCTCGACGAGTTATCGGGATAGGAACGTTGCCGTGGCATCGTTTCTGACTTGTCGCCATGGTTCCCTTCCGCTCACGTGGCGACACATGTTTCCTTCTCTTCTTGCCGTGGTGATGTTGTAACTTGCATGCATGAAGCATTCATGGCATATATATCGTGTGTTGCACGTCTCTTCTATCCGTAGCTACGTTCCATGCTCCGTTTGTTAACCGTGCAGGATGCCACGTAGGATCATCCCTTCACCCCTTGCCATGATAACAACAATTTAATATCGTCGTGTAAATAATCGGGAGTGAATTAAATAATTAAGCGTGGAGTTTCGTCGATATGCAACCCGTTGCATATCGAGCTTCACTTAATGTGTAGTGTTTGCGTGAGGTGAATTGCCATGCCAGCCCTTGCATCTTTGAACTGATCATGCATCATAGTAGGTTATGCATCATGTTGTGCACCGTGTGGTGAATATCTGTGTTGATGTTTGTTTCCGATTTGCTCCGTTCCGACAGAGTTCCGCAAGCGTGTCGGAATGTGAGGACCCGTTCGACTACGTTGGTTCGCCGACTTCACAGAGTTGTTCTTCTTCCAAGCGGGATCTCAGGCAAGATGTCCATTTCCCCAGATACCATTACTATCATTGCCTTGCTAGTTTTATCGTTTATGTCTCGTTGCCTACAACATGTTAAATACAAGCCTCTCAACAAAGCCATGATTACCTTCAACCTGTTCGACCTAGCAAACCACTGTTTGGCTATGTTACTGCTTGCTTAACCCTGTTGTTAGCGTTGCTAGTTGCAGGTGCAGTTGCTTCCATGTGTAACATGTGTTCCTTATCATATCACCATATTAATGCTATTTAATTTAATGGACCTATATACTTGGTAAAAGGTGGAAGGCTCGGCCTTTCTAGCCTGGTGTTTTGTTCCACCTTTGCCCCCTTAGTTTCGGCTACCGGTTTTATGTTCCATAAATGAGCGCTCCTAACACGATCGGGGTTGTTATGGGGACCCCCTTGATAATTTGTTTTAGATTAAAGCTGGTCTGGCAAGGCCCAACTTTGGTACTACATTTGCCTAATAACTAATGAACTACATAAGGAGTAATTAACCCGAGGATAATTTAATCAACCCCCGGGGCCAGTGCTCCTCATGAGTGTTGGCCCCACCTGAGCGATGTCCGGCGCCCCTCTGGTCACCCGGAGGTTTAGCGATCCCGACGTCTAGCTCATTCGTCGTGTCGTGAGAACGAGGTACGCGACTCCTATCGGGTTGGTCGACACGTCGGGAGGCCTTGCTAGATTAGTTTTACCTTTGACGGAATATCTTGTGCATCGGGATTCCGGTGATGCTTTGGGTAATCTCAGAGTTGAGGTTTTCCACTAGGGAATCCGACGAGATCGCAAGCTTCGTGATTGAGGATTTCTATGCGGCTTGTGGTAATTTGTGATGGATTAGTTGGAGCACCCCTGCAGGGTTAAATCTTTTCGGAAAGTCGTGCCCGCGGTTATGTGGCAACGTGGAAACTTTGTTTAACACTGGTTCTTGATAACTTGAAGTTAATTAATTAAAATATGCTAACTGTGTGCGTAACCATGACTGTCTCTTTCGTGAGTTCCTTCTCCGATCGAGGACACCGTGGGGTTATGTCTAGCGTAGGTAGGTGTTCAGGATCATTCATTTGATCATCAGTAGTTCACGTACGCTATGCGTAGATCTTCTCCCTCCATATTCTTGTACTCGTAAGTTTAGCCACCAAATATATGCTTAGCCGCTGCTGCAACCTCACCACTTAACCATACCTCACCCATTAAGCTTTGCTAGACTTGATACCTTTGGAAATGAGATTGCTGAGTCCCGTGTGGCTCACAGATTACTACAACACCAGTTGCAGGTATAGGTAAAGGTTGTATGACGCGAGCGCGTTGATTGTTCATTTGGAGTTGCTTCTTCTTCTTCTTCTTCATCGATCTAGGATGGGTTACAGGCCGGCAGCCTGGGATAGCAAGGATGGACGTCGTTCTTATTTTTCTCGTTTGCTTTCGTCCGTAGTCGGACCCTGCTCTTACTCTTGATGAATATGTAATGTACTGATGCGACTCTGATGTAGCTTGTGGCGTGTGTAATCCAATTATATATACATATCTCTTCTTTTCAGTAGATGTACTTGTTACGATATCCATTCTTGCGACATGACGAGATGCGCTTCTATCCCTGACGAGGCCTTCGTGCCAAATTGAGGATAGGGTCGCATCTTGGGCGTGACACCTCTGGACGCCCTTTGCCCTAGGGGTTGCGCCTATATATTCCCTAAAAATACCAAAAAATCAGGAGATCATCGAAAGTACTTTTCCGCCGCCGCAAGCTTCTGTCTCCGCAAGATCCCATCTGGGGCACCTTCTGGTGCCCTGCCGGAGGGGGGATTCGGACATGGAGGGCTTCTTCATCAACACCATGACCTCTCCGATGAAGCGTGAGTAGTTCACCATAGACCTACGGGTCCATATCTAGTAACTAGATGGCTTCTTCTCTCTCTTGGATCTTCAATACAAAGTTCTCCATGATCTTCATGGAGATCTATCCGATGAAATCTTCTTTTGCGATGTGTTTGTCGACATCCGATGAATTGTGGATTTATGATCAGATTATCTATGAATCTTATTTGAGTTTCTTCTGATCTCTCTTATGCATGATTTCATATCCTTGTAATTCTCTTCAAGTTGTGGGTTTTGTTTGGCCAACTAGATCTATGATTCTTGCAATGGGAGAAGTGCTTGGTTTAGGGTTCATACCGTGCGGTGACCTCACCCAGTGACACAAGGGGTAGCGAGGCACGCATCATGTTGTTGCCATCAAGGGTAAAAAGATGGGGTTTTCATCATTGGTTTGAGATTATCCCTCTACATCATGTCATCTTGCTTAAGGCGTTACTCTGTTCGTCAGGAACTCAATACACTAGATGCATGCTGGATAGCGGTCGATGTGAGGGGTAATAGTAGTAGATGCAGAAAGTATCGGTCTACTTGTCTCGGACGTGATGCCTATATGTATGATCATTGCCTTAGATATCGTCATGACTTTGCGCGGTTCTATCAATTGCTCGACAGTAATTTGTTCACCCACCGAGATATTTGATATTTTGAGAGAAGCCTCTAGTGAACACTATGGCCCCCGTGTCTACTCCACACCATATTTTCAGCCTTGCACTTTTTACTTCGTTGCACTTTCCGCCGTCATATCTCACTTTGCAAACAATCTTGAAGGGATTGACAACCCCTTTAAAGTGTTGGGTGCAAGCTTGTTTGTGTTTGCGCACGTACTCCGGACTTGACGAGACCCTCCTTCTGGATCGATACCTTGGTTCTCAAACTGAGGGAAATACTTACAGCTCCTGTGCTGCATCACCCTTTCCTCTTCAAGGGAAAAACCAATGCAAGCCCAGTCTCCGTCAACGTGTCAATTTCTGGCGCTTTTGTCTGTTGCCGTAGCAGAAGAATTTCTGGCGCCGTTGCCGGGGAGGAAGATCAAGTCAAGAACTCATCCAAGTAGGTGTCGCAAACTCATCTCTTGCATTTACTTTGTTTGCCAGTTTCCTCTCGTTTTCCTCTCCCCCACTTTACAATTTTCCTTTTTCGTTTGCCTTTTTCGTTCGCCTTTTCGTTCGCCCTTTTTCTCGCTTGCTCTTTGCCCGCTTGCCTGCCTGCTAAAACCTGAATGGCCAAACCAACGGATTTTGATGCTCACTTTGCGAAGTTAGAAGAGATTGAAACTAGTGTTAAAGGCTTCATGTCTACACAGATTGAATACAACAGTTACTTTCGTACAGAGCTGAAGGAACAAAATTCTTTTTTGGCTTTTATGAGTAGAGAAGTTGATGATATGGCCAAAGATTTCCTTGCACTAAATTCTCAGTTTGCTCGTCTTGAAAAGTTGGTAGGCCAGATTTCTGATAAGCAAGCTACTTTAGTCAATAAAATGGCTGCTAAACCTGAAACTCACGATGAGAATCACGAAGATCTTAAAGTGCTTGGTGTGACTCCCATTGAATCTTTGTTTTCTTGTGTCAAACCTAATGATTATGGGGATGGATATGAATCCACTTTGGTTGAAAAGTGCCCCAATGATTCGGAATCCATCTATCTTGATGCTAAAAGCATTGAAAGTGGGGTAGAAGATGTTAAAACTTTGAGTAGTAATGAAATTACTACCGTGGATTTCAAGGAATTCAATTATGATAGTTGCTCCTTGATTGAATGCATTTCTTTGATGCAATCCATGTTAAACTCTCCACACGCTTATAGCCAAAACAAGGCCTTTACCGATCATATCGTCGAAGCTATGATAAAATCTCTTGAAGAGAAACTTGAATTGGAAGTCTCTATCCCTAGAAAGCTTCATGATGAGTGGGAACCTGCCATCAAAATCAAAATCAAAAACTATGAGTGCAATGCTTTGTGTGATTTGGGTGCTAGTGTTTCTGCGATTCCAAAGTCTTTATGTGATGTTCTGGGTTTTAATGAGATTGAAGAGTGTTCTCTTAATTTGCATCTTGTTGATTCTACTGTCAAGAAACCCATGGGAAGGACCAATGATGTTCTTATTATTGCAAACAAGAACTATGTACCCGTGGATTTCATTGTGCTTGACATTGATTGCAATCCTACATGCCCTATTATTCTTGGTAGACCTTTCCTAAGGACTATCGGTGCTATCATCGATATGAAGGAAGGGAATATTAGATTTCAATTACCTTTAAGTAAGGGCATGGAAAACTTTCCTAGAAAGAAAATAATATTGCCTTATGAATCCATGATGAGGGCCACTTATGGTTTGAGCACCAAAGACGACGATACGTGATTCTATTGCTTTTATGCCTAGCTAGGGGCGTTAAACAATAGCGCTTGTTGCGAGGCAACCCAATCAATTTATCTTTTTCTTTATGTTTTTTTGCATCCACGCCATCAAAATTCTGTTGTGATTGTGTTTTTTGTGTTTCTTTTTGTGTCTGAGCCAAGCAAAACCTTTATGACTAGTCTTGGTAATGGTTGTTTGATCCTGGTGGAAAAAGACAGAAACTTTTTGCTCACGAGATGATTTTTCATTTTTATTAAGAAATATATTTTGAGTTGATTCTTTTTGTTGCTGGTTTATATGCCTTTTTCCCAGGCCGTCATAATTGTTCAGATTTTTTGAGGTACCAGAAGTAAACGAAGTATACAGATTGCTACAGGCTGGTCTGTTTTTGACAGACTCTGTTTTGTTGAGTTGGTTGCTTGTTTTGATGAAACTATGGTTAGTATCGGGGGGTACTAGCCATGGAAAAGTGAGAATAAAGTAGCCCAACACCAGTATAGATAGAATTCAAGGTTGCTACAGTACCAAAAGAAGTGGTAGTTTGTTTTCTTGTGCTAATGTTATCACGAGTTTCTGTTTAAGTTTTGTGTTGTGAAGTTTTCAAGTTTTTGGGTGATGTTCTCATGGACAAAGAGATAAGGAGTGCAAAGAGATCAAGATTGGGGATGCCCAAGGCATCCCAAGCCAAATTCAAGGACACCAAAAATCCTAAGCTTGGGGATGCCCCGGGAAGGCATCCCCTCTTTCGTCTTCAATCCATCGGTAACATTACTTGGAGCTATATTTTTATTCACCACATGATATGTGTTTTGCTTGGAGCATCTTGTATCTTAGGAGTCTTTTCTTTTTGTTGTGTCACAATCATACTTGCTGCACACCTTTTTGAGAGAGAGAGACATGCACTCATCGTGATTTTGCTAGAATGCTCATTGTGCTTCACTTATATCTTTTGACCTAGATACGTTTGCTCTATGTGCTTCACTTATATCATTTAGAGCACGGCGGTGCGTGATTTGGTAGTTGGCTTATGCTATGAAAGTATTCCCAAATGTGATAGGTACCCAAAGAGGATGCAAAAACCTCCATCTTCATGTGCATTGAGTAGAAAGAGAAGTTTTGATTCCTCTCAATTAGTTTTGAGACGTGGATTTGGTAATATTAAGAGCTATGTTAGTAGGTTGTTGTGAATCTAGAAATACTTGTGTTGAAGTTAGTGAGTCCCGTAGCATGCACGTATGGTGAACCGCTATGTTAGGAAGTCGGAGCATAATTGATCTATTGATTGTCATCCTTTGTGTTGAGGTCGGGATCGCGCGATGGTTAACACCTACCAACCCTTCCCCTAGGAGTATGCGGTTAGCACTTTGTTTCGATTACTAATAAAACCTTTCGCAACAAGTATGTGAGTTCTTCATGACTAATGTGAGTCCATGGTATAGATGCGCTTTCACCTTTCACCATTGCTAGCCTCTCTAGTGCCGTGCAATTCTCGCCGGTACACAAACCCACCATATGCCTCCCTCAAAACAGCCACCATACCTACCTACTACGGCATTTTCATAGCCATTCCGAGATATATTGCCATGCAACTCCCACCGTTCCGTCTCATGACTTGTGTCGTCACTCTCATATTGCCATTGCATGACGTCAGATAGCTAGCGAGATGTTTCAACGTCATACGCCATGCTAGATCGTTGCACATCCCGATACACTGCCGGAGGCATTTCCTATAGAGTCATCATCATTTTGAGCTTTGAGTAAATAAAAGTGTGATGATCATTATTATTAGAGCATTGTCCCATGTGAGGAAAAAAATAGAGGCCAAAGAGCCGGAAAAAAAGAGGCCTAAGAGCCCAATTGAAAAAAGAGAGAAAAGGAGAAAAGGGAGAATGCTACTATCTTTTTCCACACTTGTGCTTCATAATAGCACCATGTTCTTCATGATTGAGAGCTTCTTGCTTTGTCACTACCATATGCTAGTGGGAATCTTCATTATATAACTTGGCTTGTATATTCCAATGATGGGCTTCCTCAAAATTGCCCTAGGTCTTCGTGAGCAAGCAAGCTGGATGCACACTCACTAGTTTTCCTTTTGAGCTTTCACATACTTATAGCTCTAGTGCATCTCTTGTATGGAAATCCCTACTCATTCACATTGGTATCTATTAATGTGCATCTCCATAGCCTTTTGATACGCCGAGTCAATGTGACCATCTCCTCCTTTTTGTCTCACAACCACCACCACACTCTATTCCACTTATAGATCTATATCCATGGCTCATGCTCATGTATTGCGTGATAGTTATAAAAAGTTTGGGAAAGTAAGAGTGCGAAAACAATTACTTGGCCAATACCGGGGTTGTGCATGATTTACATTAGTTGTGTGCGGATGATGGAGCATAGCCAGACTATATGATTTTGTAGGTATAACTTTCCTTGGCCTTGTTATTTTGAAAGTTCATGATTACTTTGCTAGTTTGCTTGAAGTATTATTGTTTTCATGTCAATAGCAAACTATTGTTTTGAATCTTACGGATCTGAACATTCATGTCACGTGAAAGAAGTTGCAAAGAAAAACTATGCTAGGTAGCATTCCACATCAAAAATTCACTCTTTATCACTTCCCTACTCGAGGACGAGCAGGAGTTAAGCTTGGGGATGCTTGATACGTCTCCAACGTATCTATAATTTTTTATGGTTTCATGCTATTATCTTGTCAGAGTTTGGATGTTTTGCATTCCTTTTATATATTTTTTGGTACTAACTTATTAACTCAGTGCCAAGTGCCAGTTCCTGTTTTTTCCTTGTTTTTGACCCCTTTCACAGGAGATTTTGAAACAGAGTCCAAATGGAATAAAATCCCCAAAAAGAATTTTTCCGTAACGGAAGAATTTTTCCATGTTCAAGACTCACTCTTGCAAACAATATGTGCAAGAGACAAGAGATCTTCCTAAACAAGGATATGACGCATATACTTACCTTGACGTTCTTGAGTATCTTAGCAGTAGAAATACACTTGATAAACCATTGCTAGATAACACAAGAGTATTCTATTGTAAAGATGCAAAGAGCTTCAATATTACCAAGACATGGAAGTGTTGGAAATATGCCCTAGAGGCAATAATAAAATATTTATTATTGTATTTGTTGTTTCAAGATAATCGTTTATTATCAATGCTAGAATAGTATTAAAATGGAAACACAAATACATGTGTGGATACATAGACAAAAGAGTGTCCCTAGTAAGCCTCTAGTTGACTAGCTCGTTGATAAAAGATGGTTAAGGTTTCCTAGCCATAGGCAAGTGTAGTCACTTGATAACGAGATCACATCATTAGGAGAATGATGTGATGGACAAGACCCAAACTATAAACGTAGCATGTGATCGTATTATTTTGTTGCTACTGTTTTCTGCATGTCAAGTATACATTCCTATGACCATGAGATCATGTAACTCACGGACACCGGAGGAATGCCTTGTGTGTATCAAATGTCGCAACGTAACTGGTGACTATAAAGGTGCTCTACAGGTATCTCCGAAGGTGTCCGTTGAGTTAGCATGGATCAAGACCGGGATTTGTCACTCCATAAGACAGAGAGTTATCTCGGGGCCCACTCGGTAATACAACATCACAAACAAGCCTTGCAAGCAATGTGACTAAAGAGTTAGCCACGGGATCTTGTATTATGAAACGAGTAAAGAGACTTGCCGGTAACGAGACTGAAATAGGTATGGAGAAATAGACGATCGAATCTCGGGCAAGTAACATACCGAAGGACGAAGGGAATGTTATATAGGATTAACTGAATCCTTGACATAGGGGTTCAACCGATAAGATCTTCGTAGAATATGTAGAATCCAATATGGGCATCCAGGTCCCACTATTGGATATTGACTAGAGAGTGTCTCGGTCATGTCTGCATAGTTCTCGAACCCGCAGGGTCTACACACTTAAGGTTCGGTGACGTTTTGGTATAGTTGAATTATTGTTCTTGGTAACCAAAGGTTGTTCAGATTCCCGGATAAGTCCCCGGATGTCACGAAGGTTTCCGGAAGGGTCCGGAGACGAAGATTGATACATATAAGTATCCATTTGGCTTCTGGAAGGTTTTCGGGCATTACCGGTGAAGTACCGAGAGTGATGAATGGGTTCCATAGTTTTACCAGGAGGGGCCACCCACCCGGAGAGAACCAAAGAAGCCCAAGGGTGACGCACCAGCCCTTAGTGGGCTGGTGGCCAGCCCAAAAAGGCATATTCGGCCAATGGGAGAAAGGAAAGGAGGGTGGGGCCAAACCGAATTAGGGAAGGAGGACTCCTCCTTCCAAGTTGTGTTGGAGGAGGATTCCTCCCTCTCCTCTTGCGATGGCAGAACACTAGGGCCTTGCCCTAGGGAGCCACCCCTCCCCTCCCTCCTATATATAGTGGAGGTGAGAGAGGCTTTTGGCACCTCAAGCCAAGGCGCATCCCTCTCTCCCTCCACCGCTTCGTGACACCCCGTAGTTAGTTCGGTACGATACGGCGAAGCCCTGCCGGAGTAGCTCCACCACCATCGCCGCCACACTCTCGTGCTGCCGAAGAATTCAGCTACCTCTTCTTCTGTCTTGCTAGATCAAGAAGGCGAAGATCATTGATACGTCTCCAACGTATCTATAATTTTTGATGGTTTCATGCTATTATCTTGTCAGACTTCGGATGTTTTGCATGCCTTTTATATATTTTTTGGGACTAACTTATTAACTCACTGCCAAGTGCCAGTTCATGTTTTTTCCATGTGTTTGACCCCTTTCAGAGGAGATTTTGAAACGGAGTCCAAACGGAATAAATCCCCGAAAAGAATTTTTCCGTAACGGAAGAAGATCAGTAGACTTGAGAGCCAAGGCAGGGGGGCCCCAGGGGCCCCGCAAGCCCTCACACCGCGGTCAGGGGGGAGGCCGCGGCCCACAGGCTCGTGGGCCCCTGGATGCCCTTTGCCCTAGGGGTTGCGCCTATATATTCCCTAAAAATACCAAAAAAATTAGGAGATCATCGAAAGTACTTTTCCGCCGCCGCAAGCTTCTGTCTGCGCAAGATCCCATCTGGAGCACGTTCTGGTGCCCTGCCGGAGGGGGGATTCGGACACGGAGGGCTTCTTCATCAACACCATGACCTCTCCGATGATGCATGAGTAGTTCACCATAGACCTACGGGTCCATAGCTAATAACTAGATGGCTTCTTCTCTCTCTTGGATCTTCAATACAAAGTTCTCCATGATCTTCATGGAGATCTATCCAATGTAATATTCTTTTGTGGTGTGTTTGTCAAGATCCGATGAATTGTGTATTTATGATCAGATTATCGATGAATCTTATTTGAGTTTCTTCTGATCTCTCTTATGCATGATTTCATATCCTTGTAACTCTTCGAGTTGTGGGTTTTGTTTGGCCAACTAGATCTATGATTCTTGCAATGGGAGAAGTGCTTGGTTTTGGGTTCATGTCGTGTTGTGACCTCACCTAGTGACAGAAGGGGTAGCAAGGCACGCATCGTGTTGTTGCCATCAAGGGTAAAAAGATGGGGTTTTCATCATTGGTTTGAGATTATCCCTCTACATCATGTCATCTTGCTTAAGGCGTTACTATGTTCGTCATGAACTCAATACACTAGATGCATGTTGGATAGCGGTCGATGTGTGGAGTAATAGTAGTAGATGCAGAAAGTATCGGTCTACTTGTCTCGGACGTGATGCCTATATGTATGATCATTGCCTTAGATATCGTCATGACTTTGCGCGGTTCTATCAATTGCTCGACAGTAATTTGTTCACCCACCGTGATATTTGCTATTTTGAGAGGAGCCTCTAGTGAACACTATGGCCCCCGGGTCTACTCCACACCATATTTTCAGCCTTACACTTTTTACTTCGTTGCACTTTCCGCCTTCAGATCTCACTTTGCAAACAATCTTGAAGGTATTGACAACCCCTTTAAAGCGTTGGGTGCAAGCTTGTTTGTGTTTGTGCAGGTACTCTGTACTTGACGAGACCCTCCTTCTGGATCGATACCTTCTGTTCTCAAACTGAGGGAAATACTTACTGCTCCTGTGTTGCATCACCCTTTCCTCTTCAAGGGAAAAACCAACGCAAGCCCAGTCTCCGTCAACGTGTCAATTTCTGGTGTTGTTGTCTTTTGTCGTAGCAATCATCATCGAGTTGCACGTGTGGTGAACGCGGAGGTGTTGTTCGTTCAGCGCTAGATCGGGACGGGGTTCGTGGGACGCTTGCGATTCCGATCAGGAAGACGTTCGACTACATCAACCGCGTTTATTAATTCTTCCCGCTTAGTGTTCTACAAGGGTATGTGGATCCGATCTCCCCTCTCGTAGATGATCATCACCATGGATATATAGGTCTTGCGTGTGCGTAGGAATTTTTTTGTTTCCCATGCAACATTCCCCAACAGTGGTATTAGAGCTAGGGTCATGCGTAGATGATATCTCGAATAGAACACAAAAGATTTTGTGGGTGTTGATGTTCAATTTGCTGCCCTCCTTAGTCTTTTCTTGATTCGACGGTATTGTTGGATTAAAGCGGCCCGGACCAACATTACTTGTACGCTTACGAGAAACCGATTTCAGCGACTAACTTGCAACTTGTTGCATAAAGATGACTGGTGGGTGTCTATTTTTTCAACTTTAGTTGAATCAGATTTGGCCGAGGTGGTCCTTGGAGAAGGTTAAATAGCAATTTGCATATCACCGTTGTGGCTTTGCTCAACTAAGATGCGATCATACTAGATACCCATAGCAACCACATAAAATTTGCAACAACAAATTAGAGGATGTCTAGTTTGTTCTTGCAGGGTATGCTTGTGATGTGGTATGTCCAAAGGCATGATATGATATATTGGATGTATGAGATGATCATGGTGTAATACCTAAATATTGACTTACTCGTCGATGCTATGACTGTTGGAAATATGCCCTAGAGGCAATAATAAATTAGTTATTATTATATTTCTTTGTTCATGATAATCGTTTATTATCCATGCTAGAACTGTATTGATTGGAAACTCAAATACATTTGTGGATACATAGACAACACACTGTCCCTAGTGAGCCTCTAGTTGACTAGTTCGTTGATCAAAGATGGTCAAGGTTTCCTGGCCATAGGCAAGTGTTGTCACTTGATAACGGGATCACATCATTAGGAGAATAATGTGATGGACAAGACCCAAACTATGAACGTAGCATATTGATCGTGTCGTTTTATTGCTATTGACTTCTGCGTGTCAAGTATTTGTTCCTATGACCATGAGATCATATAACTCACTGGCACCGGAAGAATACTTGTGTGCATCAAACGTCGCAACGTAACTGGGTGACTATAAAGGTGCTCTACAGGTATCTCCGAAGGTGTCCATTGAGTTAGTATGGATCAAGACTGGGATTTGTCACTCCGCGTGATGGAGAGGTATCTCGGGGCCCACTCAGTAATACAACATCACACACAAGCCTTGCAAGCAATGTGACTAAGTGTAAGTCACGGGATCTTGTATTATGGAACGAGTAAAGAGACTTGCCGGTAACGAGATTGAAATAGGTATGCGGATACCGACGATCAAATCTCGGGCAAGTAACATACCGAAGGACAAAGGGAATGACATACAGGATTATATGAATTCTTGACACTGAGGTTCAACCGATAAGATCTTCGGAGAATATGTAGGATCCAATATGGGCATCCAGGTCCCGCTATTGGATATTGACCGAGGAGTGTCTCGGGTCATGTCTACATAGTTCTCGAACCCGCAGGGTCTGCACACTTAAGGTTCGGTGACGTTTCGGTTTAGTTGAGTTATAGGTGTTGCTAACCAAAAGTTGTTCGGAGCCCCAGATGAGATCCAGGACATCACGGGGAGCTCCGGAATTGTATGCGGGTAAAGATTGATATATAGGAAGTCTTGTTTTGGTCACCGGAAAAGCTTTGGGCTCATCGGTAGTGTACCGGGAGTGCCGGGAGGGTTGTCGGGGACCATCGGGAGGGGTGTAACGCCCCAAGGGGTCTCATGGGCTATGGGAAGATATAAACCAGCCCCTAGTGGGCTGGAATAAGTTCCCACTAAGGCCCATAAGGTTTGAGAAGGAAAAAACACAAGGTGGAAAGAGTTTCCAAGTGGGAAGGTGGAATCCTACTCCAAGTAGGATTGGAGTAGAACTCCTCCACCTCCAATTTCGGCCAAACCTTGAGGGTCTGAGGCTGCCTCCTCCCCTCCCTCCCTCCTATATATACTAAAGGTATTGACGGTTTTTGAGACACAACTTTGCCACGTGCTGCTCGACCCTATACCACGCAGTTTTTCCTCTAGATCGTATTTCTGCGGAGCTTAGGCGAAGCCCTGCCGGAGTAGATCATCACCACCACCGGCGCGCCGTCATGCTGCTAGAGATCTCTTCTACCTCTCCGCCCCCTCTTGCTGGATCAAGAAGGTGGAGATCGTCATCGATCTGTACGTGTGCTGAACGCGAAGGTGTCGTCCGTTCGGCACTAGATCGGAATGGATCATGAGACGGATCGCAAGACGGTTCGTGCAACGGATCGCGAGACGGTTCGTGGGACGGATTGCGGGACGGTTCGTGCAACGTATTGCGAGACGGTTTGTGGGACGGATCGCGGGACTGATCGTGGGACAGATCGCGGGGCGGTTCGTGGGGCGGTTCGAGGGACGTGAAGACGTTCCACTACATCAACCGCGTTTCTTAACGCTTCCTGCTGTGCGATCTACAAGGGTACGAAATCCAAATCTCCTCTCATAGATGGACATCACCATGATAGGTCTTCGTGCGCATAGGAAATTTTTTGTTTCCCATGCGTCGTTCCCCAACAGTGGCATCATGAGCTAGGTTCATGCGTTGATGTTATCTCGAGTAGAACACAAAAGTTTTTTGGGCGGTGATGTGCGATTTGCTGACCTCCTTAGTATTTTCTTGATTCCACAGTATTGTTGGATCAAACCGGCTCGGACCGACATTACTCGTACGCTTACGAGAGACTGGTTTCATCGCTACGAGCAACCCTGTTGCTCAAAGATGACTGGCGAGTGTCGGTTTCTCCAACTTTAGTTGAATCGGATTTGACTGAGGATGTCCTTGGAGAAAGGTTAAATAGCAATTCATACATCCCCGTTGTGGTGTTTGCGTAAGTAAGATGTGATCCTCCTAGATACCCATCGCAACCACGTAAAACATGCAACAACAATTAGAGGACGTCTAACTTGTTTTTGCACGGTATGCTTGTGATGTGATATGGTCAACGACGTGATGTGATATATTGGATGTATGAGATGATCATGTTGTAATAGTTAATATCGACTTGCACGTCGATGCTACGACAACCGGCAGGAGCCATAGGGTTATCTTTAAACTAACGTTTGTGTTTGAAGATGCGTTTACTATATTGCTAGGACGTAGCTTTAGTAGTAATAGCATAGCATACACGACAACCTCGATGGCGGCACGATGATGGAGATCATGATGATGGGGATCATGGTGTGGCGCCGGTGACAAGAAGATCATGTTGGTGCTTTGGTGATGGAGATCAAGGAGCACTTGATGATGGCCATATCATGTCACTTATGAATTGCATGTGATGTTAATCCTTTATGCACCTTATCTTGCTTAGAACGACGGTAGCATTATGAGGTGATCTCTCACTAAAATTCCAAGATCAAATTGTGTTCTCCCCGACTATGCACCATTGGGACAGTTCGTCGTTTCGAGACACCACGTGATGATCGGGTGCAATAGACTCAACGTTCACATACAACGGGTGCAAAACAGTTGCACGCGCGGAACACTCGGGTTAAACTTGACGAGCCTAGCATGTAAAGACATGGCCTCGGAACACATGAGACCGAAAGGTCGAGCATGAATCATTTAGTTGATATGATTAGCATAGAGATGCTTACCACTGAAGCTACTCTCAACTCACGTGATGATCGGACTTCAGATAGTGGATTTGGATCATGTACCACTCAAATGACTAGAGAGATGTACTTTTTGAGTGGGAGTTTAAAATTAATTTGATTAGTTAAACTCTAATTATCTTGAACATAGTCAAAAGGTCTTTACAAATTATGATGTGGCTTGCGCTATAGCTCTACAGTTTTTTATATGTTCCTAGAGAAAATTTAGTTGAAGTTGATAGTAGAAACTTTGCGGACTGAGTCTGTAAAACTGAGGATTGTCCTCGTTGCTGCGCAGAAGGCTTATGTCCTTAATGCACCACTCGGTGTGCTGCACCTCGAGCGTCGTCTGTGGATGTTGTGAACATCCGACATACACGTTTCTGATGACTACGTGATAGTTCAGTGCAAAATACTTAATGGCTTAGAAGCAAGGCGCCGAAGACGTTTTGAAACATCACGGAACATAAGAGATGTTCTAAAGAGTTGAAACTGTGGTTTCAAGCTCATGCCCTTGTTAAGAGGTATGAGACCTCCGACAAGATTCTTTGTCCACGAAGTAAAGGAGAAAAGCTCAATCGTTGAGCGTGTGCTCAGATTGTCTGAGTACGACAATCGCTTGAATCAAGTGGGAGTTAATCTTCCAGATGAGATAGTGATGGTTCTCCAAAGTCACTGCCACCAAGTTGTGAGACCTTCGTGATGGACTATAACATATCAATGATAGATACAATGATCGTTGAGCGATTCGCGATGTTTGACACTACGAAAGTAGAAATCTAGAAGGAGCATCAATAGTTGACGGTTAGTAAAACCTCAAAGTTTCAAGAAAGGCAAGGGCTAGAAGGGATACTTCGTGAAACGGCAAAAGAGTTGCTGCACAAATGAAGAGACCCAATATTAAAACCAAACCCGAGACTAAGTGCTTCTGTTATGAGAGGAACCGTCACTGAGGCGGAGCTACCCTAGATGCTTGGTAGATAAGAAGGCTGGCAAAATCGGCAGAAGTATATTTGATATACATGATGTTGATGTGTACTTTACTAGTACTCCTAGTAGCGCGAGGGTATTGGATACCGGTTCGGTTGCTAAGTGATTAGTAACACGAAATGAAAGCTACGGAATAAACGGAGACTAGCTAAAGGCGAGGTGACGATACGTGCTGGAAGTGTTTCCAAGGTTGATATGATCAAACGTCGCACGCTCCCTCTACCATCGGGATTGGTGTTAAACCTAAATAATTGTTATTTGGTGCTTGCGTTAAGCATGAACATGATTGGTTCGTGTTTATTGCAATACGATTATTCATTTAAAGAGAATAATGGTTACTATGTTTTCTTGAATAATCACCTTCAATGGTTTATTGAATCTCGATCGTAGTGTTACACATGTTCATGATATTGGTGCCAAAAGATACAAGGTAATGATGATAGTACCACTTACTTGTGGCACTGCCGCTCGAGTCATGTTTCTATAAATTGCATGAAGAGGCTCCATGTTGATGGATCTTTATACTCACTTGATTTTGAATCACTTGTGACATGCAAATCATACCACATGAGCAAGGCCTTGTTTTCATTGAGATAAAACAAGATAGTAACTTGTTGGAAGTAATACATTTTGATGTATACAGTCCAATGGGTGTTGAGGCACACAGTGGATATCATTATGTTCTTACTTCAATGACGATTTGAGTAGATACAGGAGTATTTACTTAATGAATCACAAGTCTGAAATATTGGAAAAGTTCAATTCTACTTCAGAGTGAAATTCGTCGTAACAAGAGGATAAACTGCCTACGATATGATCATAGAGATGAATATCTGAGTTGCGAGTTTTGGTACACAGTTAAGACAATGTGGAAGTTGTTTCGCAATTCATGCCACCAAGAACACCATGGTGTGATGGTGTCATAGCCGTGACCTATTTGATATGGTGCATACTATGATGTCTCTTATCGAATTACCACTATCATTTATGGGTTATGCATTAGAGACAACCGCATTCACTTTAAATAGGATACCGCGTAATTCCGTTGAGATGACACAGTATAGACTGAGGTTTAGAGAAATCTAAGCTGTCGTTTCTTGAAAGTTTGGGGTTGCGACGCTTATATGAAAAAGTTTCAGTATGATAAGCTCGAACCCAAAGCGTATGAATGCATCTTCATAGGATATCCAAAACAGTTGGGAGCATCTCCTATCTCAGATCCGGAAGCAAAGTGTTTGTTTCTACAAAACGGGTCCTTTCTCGAGGAATGGTTTCTCTCGAAAGAATTGAGTGGGAGGGTGGTAGAACTTGATGAGGTTACTGAACCATCACTTCAACCAGTGTGTAGCAGGGCGCAGGAAGTTGTTCTTGTGGCGCCTACACCAATTGAAGTGTAAGCTCATGATGGTGATCATTAAGCGTTGGATCAAGTTACTACAAACCTCGTAGGTCGACAAGGTCGCATACTACTACAGAGTGGTACGGTAACCCTGTCTTGGAGGTCATGTTGTTGAACAACAATGAACCTACGAGTTATGGAGAAGCAATGGTGGGCCCAGATTCCGACAAATGGTTGGAGGCCATGAAATCCGAGAGAGAATCCATGTGTGAGAACGAAGTGTAGACTTTGGAAGAACTACTTGATGGTCGTAGGACTATTAAGTAAAGATGGATCTTTAAAAGTAAGACATACGATGATGGTGAAACGTCACCATAAAGAAAAGCTCGACTTGTCGCAAGGATGTTTTCCGACAAGTTTAAAGAGTTGCGTATGATGAGACTTTCTCACTCATAGCGATGCTAAAGGTCTGTTGGAATTATGTTAGCAGTTGCTATATTATTTATGAAATATTGCACATAGGATGTCAAAACATTGTTTTCCTCAACGGAAAGGTTGTATGTGATACAACTAGAAAGTTTTGTCGATCCTAAGGATGCTAACAAGTATGCAAGCTCCAGCGATCCTTCTATGGACTGGTGCAAGCATCTCGGTGTTGGAATATATGCTTTCATGAGTTTATCGAAGCTTTTGGGTTTATACAAGGTTTGTGAGAAACTTGTATTTCCAAAGAAGTGAGTGGGAGCACTATAGAATTTCTCATAAGTATATGTGGTTGACATATTGTGGATCAGAAGTAATGTAGAATTTCTGTAAAGCATAAAAGGTTGTTTGAAAGGAGTTTTTCAAAGGAAAACCTGGATTGCACTACTTGAACGTTGTGCATCAAGATCTATGGAGATAGATCGAAACACTTAATAGAATGTTCAACAAGATGCATGCTTTGACAAGTTTTCGAAGGATTTCAAAATAGATCAACAAAGAAGGAGTTCTTGGCTGTGTTGTAAGGTGTGAATTTGAGTAAGACTCAAAACCCGACCCCGGCAGAATAAAGAGAATAGGCAGAGGTCGTCTTCTATACCTTAGCCCTAGACTCTAAAGTATGCCATGCTGAGTACCGCACCTGATGTGTGCCTTGCTACAAGTCTGTTAAGAGGTACACAGAGTGATCCAGGATTGAATCACTGATCAGCGGTCAAAGTTATCCTTAGTAACTAATGGACTAAGGAATTTTTCTCGATTATGGAGGTGGTTTAAGAGTTCGTCGTAAAGGGTTACGTCGATGCAACCTTTGACACTAATCCGAATAACTATGAGTAGTGAAACGGATTCGTATGGTAGAGTAGATATTTGGAATATTTCCGAATAGCACATAGTAGAAGCATCTATAAGATGTCATAAAGATTTGTAAAGCTCACTCGGATCTGAAAAGGTTCAGAACCATTGACTAAAACCTCTCTCACAAGCAAAACGTTATCAAACCCCAGAACTGTAAGGGTGTTGGATTCGTTAGAATCACATAGTGATGTGGACTAGATTATTAACTCTAGTGCAAGTGGGAGACTCTTGGAAATATGCCCTAGAGGCAATAATAAATTAGTTATTATTATATTTCTTTGTTCATGATAATCGTTTATTATCCATGCTAGAATTGTATTGATTGGAAACTCAAATACATGTGTGGATACATAGACAACACACTGTCCCTAGTGAGCCTCTAGTTGACTAGTTCGTTGATCAAAGATGGTCAAGGTTTCCTGGCCAGAGGCAAGTGTTGTCACTTCATAAAGGGATCACATCATTAGGAGAATCATGTGATGGACAAGACCCAAACTATGAACGTAGCATATTGATCGTGTCATTTTATTGCTATTGTTTTCTGCGTGTCAAGTATTTGTTCCTATGACCATGAGATCATATAACTCACTGGCACCGGAGGAATACCTTCTGTGCATTAAACGTCACAATGTAACTGGGTGACTATAAAGGTGCTCTACTGGTATCTCCGAAGGTGTCCGTTGAGTAAGTATGGATCAACACTAGGATTTGTCACTCCGTGTGACGGAGAGGTATCTCGGGGCCCACTCAGTAATACAACATCACACACAAGCCTTGCAAGCAATGTGACTAAGTGTAAGTCACAGGATCTTGTATTACGGAACGAGTAAAGAGACTTGCCGGTAACGAGATTGAAATAGGTATGCGGATACCGATGATCAAATCTCGGTCAAGTAACATACCGAAGGACAAAGGGAATGACATACAGGATTATATGAATCCTTGACGCTGAGGTTCAACCGATAAGATCTTCGGAGAATATGTAGGATTCAATATGGGCATCCAGGTCCTGCTATTGGATATTGACCGAGGAGTGTCTCGGGTCATGTCTACATAATTCTCGAACCCGCAGGGTCTGCACACTTAAGGTTCGGTGACGTTTCGGTATAGTTGAGTTATAGGTGTTGGTAACCAAAAGTTGTTCGGAGTCCCAGATGAGATCCAGGACGTCACGGGGAGCTCCGGAATGGTCCACAGGTAAAGATTGATATATAGGAAGTCTTCTTTTGGTCACCGGAAAAGTTTCGGGCTCATCGGTAGTGTACGGGGAGTGCCGGGAGGGGTGCCGGGGACCATCGGGAGGGGTGTAACGCCCCAAGGGGTCTCATGGGCTATGGGAAGAGATAAACCAGCCCCTAGTGGGCTGGAATAAGTTCCCACTAAGGCCCATAAGGTTTGAGAAGGAAAAAACACAAGGTGGAAAGAGTTTCCAAGTGGGAAGGTGGAATCCTACTCCAAGTAGGATTGGAGTAGGACTCCTCCACCTCCAATTTCGGCCAAACCTTGAGGGTTTGAGGCTGCCTCCTCCCTTCCCTCCCTTCTATATATACTAAAGGTATTGAGGGTTTTTGAGACACAACTTTGCCACGTGCTGCTCGACCCTATACCACGCAGTTTTTCCTCTAGATCGTATTTCTGCGGAGCTTAGGTGAAGCCCTGCCGGAGTAGATCATCACCACCACCGGCGCGCCGTCACGCTGCTGGAGAACTCTTCTACCTCTCTGCCCCCTCTTGCTGGATCAAGAAGGTGGAGATGGTCATCGAGCTGTACGTGTGCTGAACGCGGAGATGCCGTCCGTTCGGCACTAGATCGGAACGGATCATGAGACGGATCGCAAGACGGTTCGTGCAACGGATCGCGAGACGGTTCGTTGGACGGATCGCTGGATGGTTCGTGCAACGGATCGCGAGACGGTTCGTGGGATGGATCGCGGGATGGATCGTGGGACAGATCGCGGGACGGTTCATGGGGCGGTTCGAGGGACGTGAAGACGTTCCACTACATCAACCGCGTTTCTTAACGCTTCCTGCTATGCGATCTACAAGGGTACGTAGATCCAAATCTCCTCTCGTAGATGGACATCACCATGATAGGTCTTCGTGCGCGTAGGAAATTTTTTGTTTCCCATGTGACGTTCCCCAACAACGACAACCGACGGGAGCCATATGGTTGTCTTTAATTATTTTGCGCTTGGAGATGCTTTGCTTTATCACGAGTCAGTAGCCTTAGTAGTAGTAGCATAGTTAACGTGACAACCTCGATGGAAGCACAACGATGGATATCATGGTGTGGCGCCGGTGACGAGGGAGATCATGCCGGTGCTTTGGTGATGGAGATCAAGAAGCACAAGTTCATGGCCATATCAAGTCACTAATGATTTGCATGTGATGTTAATCCTTTTATGCACCTTATTTTGCTTCGTACGACGGTAGCATTATAAGGTGATCCCTCACTAAAATATCAAGATAAAATTATGTTCTCCCCGACTATGCACCATTGCGACAGTTCTTTGTTTCGAGACACCACGTGCTGACCGGGTGTGATAGACTCTACGTTCACATACAACGGGTGCAAAACAGTTGCACACGCGGAACACTCGGGTTAAACTTGGCGCGCCTAGCATGTACAGACATGGCCTCGGAACACAGGAGACCGAATGGTCGAGCATGAGTCATATAGTGGATATGATCAACATGGATATGTTCACCATTGAAGCTAAACTCAACTCACATGATGATCGTACTTGAGTTAGTGAATTTGGGTCATGCGACACTCGAATGACTAGAGGGATGTCAACTTGAGTGGGAGTTTATTAGTAATATGATTAGCTAAACTCAATTATATTGAAGATAGTCTAAGTAATCTTTGCAAAATTTATGTTGTAGATCAATTGCTCGCGCGGTAGCAATCCTGAATTTTAATGTGTTCCTAGAGAAAGCTAAGCTGAAATATGATGGAAGAAACTTTGTTGACTGGGCCTGTAATCTAAGGCTTATCCTCCAGGCTACCCAAAAGTCATATGTCCTTGATGCATCGCTAGGTGATGAACCACCCCAACCGGCATTGCCATAAGGTATGAACATGTGGCAGACGCGCAAGGATGACCACTCGCTAGTTCAATGTGCAGTTTTTTATGGTTTAGAACCGGTACTTCAAAGATGTTTTGAACATCATGGAGCATATGAGATGTTCCAGGAGTTGCAGTTTATCTTTGAGAAGAATGCCCAGATCGAGAGGTATGAGACTTCCGATAAATACTATGCTTGCAAAATGGAGGAGAACGGGTCTGTCAGTGAACATGTGCTCAGAATGTCTGGGTACTCTAACCGTGTGGCTGAGCTAGGAATTGCTCTCCCTCCGGAGGCTATCACTAACAGAGTTCTTCAATCACTGCCACCTATCTACAAAGGCTTTGTGTTGAACTATATAATGCAAGGGATGAATAAGTCACTCGCCGAGCTGTTTGCAATGCTGAAAGTCGCGGAGTCGGAAATCCAGAAAGAGCATCAAGTGTTGATGGTCAATAAGACCACCAGTTTCAATAAAAACGGCAAGGGAAAGAAGCGTAACTCCAAGAAGAGTGGCAAAGATGTTGCCCCTTCGGCGAAGATACCCAAGCCAAAGACTGAGTGTTATCATTGCAAGGGGACTGGTCACTGGAAGCGGAAATGCCCCAAGTATCTGACCGATAAGAAGGCGGCCAACGCCAAACATCGTATATTTGATATACATGTTATTGATGTGTACCTCACTGCTACTGCGACAACAGACCTTCCCTGACAACGGCGCTAGGAATCCTGCTGCTACGGGCTACGCCTATAGGGACTTCCTTAGCAAATATGCAAAGGATTTCCCCGCGGCCTTGGAGCCTTGCGTTGGTGTTCCCTTGAAGAGGAAAGGGTGATGTAGCACAGCGGCGGTAAGTATTTCCCTCAGTTTGAGAACCAAGGTATCGATCCAGTGGGAGGATCGCCTCAAGTCACAAGTACCTGCACAAACACAAAGAGCTTGCACCCAACGCTGTGAAGGGGTTGTCAATCCCTTATAGATTGTTTGCAAAGTGAGAACTAAAAGCAAAAAAGTAAACAAAGCAAAGTAAAGTGAAAGTGGAGACGATAGTTGTGAATAGACCCGGGGGCCGCAGTGTTCACTAGTGGCTTCTCTCAAGAAAGCAAGTAGACGGTGGGTGAACGAATTACTGTCGAGCAATTGATAGAACCGCGCAAAGTCGTGACGTTATCTATGGCAATGATTATATCTATAGGTATCACGTCCAAAACAAGTAGACCGATACTTTCTGCATCTACTACTATTACTCCACACGTCGACCGCTATCCAGCATGCATCTAGTGTATTAAGATCAAAAGAACAGAGTAACGCCTTAAGCAACATGACATGATGTAGATGGACAATCTCAAAATTATGATGAAAGCCCATCTTGTTACCCTTGATGGCAACAACATGATGCGTGCCTTGCTGCCCCTTCGGTCACTGGGAAAGGTCACCGCACGGTATGAACCCAAAACCAAGCACTTCTCCCATTGCAAGAATCATAGATCTAGTTGGCCAAACAAAACCCAAGACTCGGAGAGACTTACAAGGATATCAAATCATGCATATAAGAAATCAGAGAAGACTCAAATATAATTCATAGATAATCTGATCACAAATCCACAATTCATCGGATCTCGACAAACACACCGCCAAAGAGGATTACATCGGATAGATCTCCATGAAGATCATGGAGAACTTTGTATTGAAGATCCAAGAGAGAGAAGAAGTCATCTAGCTACTAACTACGGACTCATAGGTCTGAAGTGGACTACTCACGAGTCATTTGAGAGGCGATGATATTGATGTAAAAGCCCTCCAACTCCAAAGTCCCCTCCGGCAGGGCACCGGGAAGGGTCTCCAGATTAGATCTCGCGGAAATAGAAGCTTGCGGCGGCGGAAAAGTGTTTTCGTGGATGCCCTCATTTTTTCTGCGATTTTAGGGAAATTATAGGGCAAAGAGCTAGGGTAGGGGAGCGCCACGGAGGCCACAAGCCTGGTTGCCGCGGGCCCCCTGGCCGCGGCAACAGGGCTTGTGGGCTCCCTGTGGGCCCCCTGCCTTGGCCCTCAAGTCCTCCGATCTTCTTCCGTTCTGGAAAAATTTATTACGGGGATTTTATTCCGTTTGGACTCCGTTCCAAAATCAGATCTGAAAAGAGTCAAAAACACAGAAAAAACAGGAACTGGCACTTGGCACTGAATTAATAAGTTAGTCCAAAAAAAGATATAAAAGGTATACAAAACATCCAAAGTTGACAAGACAACAGCATGAAACCATCAAAAATTATACATACGTTTGAGACGTATCACTCACCAGCTCTCGTAGTAGTGTCTGGGTATTTGATACCAGTTCTGTTGCTCACATTTGCAACTCGAAACAGGAACTGCGGAATAAACGAAGGTTGGCGAAGGATGAAGTGACGATGTGTGTGGGATATGGTTGCAAGGTTGATGCGATCGCCATTGGCACGATCTCACTTCAGTTACCATCGGGATTAGTGATGAACCTAAATAAATGTTATTTAGTGCGTGCGTTAAGCATGAACATTATACCTGGATTATGTTTAATTGCGAGATGGTTACTCATTTAAATTAGAGAATAATGGTTGTTCTGTTTATATGAGTAATATATTTTATGGTCATGCACCTAATGTGAGGGGTTTATTCATGTTGAATCTCGATAGTGATGATACTCATATACATAACATTGAGACCAAAAGATGTAGATTGATAATGATAGTGCCACTTTCTTGTGGCATTGCCGCTTAGGTCATATTGGTGTAAAACGCATGAAGAAACTCCATGTTGATCGACTTTTGGAGTCACTTGATTTTGCATCACTTGACACATATGAACCATGCCTCATGGGCAAGATGACTAAGACTCTGTTCTCCGGAACATTGCAGCGTGCAAGTGACTTGTTGGAAATCATACATACTGATATATATACGGACCAATGAGCATAGAGGTGCGTGGTGGATATCGTTATTTTCTCATCTTCACTGATGATTTGAATAGATATGGTTATATTTACTTCATGAAGCACAAGTCTGAAACGTTTGAAAAGTTCAAGCAATTTCAGAGTGAAGTTGAAAATCATCATAACAAGAAGATCAAATTCCTACGATCTGATTGAGGAGGTGAGTATCCGAGTTACGAATTTGGTGCTCACTTAAGACAATGTGGAATTTGTTCATAGTTGACACCACCTGTAACACCACAGCATAATGGTGTGTCCGAACGTCGTAATCGTACTTTATTAGATATGGTGCGTTCTATGATGTCTCTTACCGATTTTCTCTTATCATTTTAGGGCTATGCATTGGAGATAGTTGCATTCACTTTAAATAGGGCACCATCAAAATCCGTTGAGACGACACCATATGAATTGTGATATGGAAAGAAGCCAAAGTTGTCGTTTCTTAAAGTTTGGGGATGTGATGCTTATGTCAAACAGCTTCATCCTGAAAAGCTGGAACCCACAGCGAAAAAGTGTGTCTTCATAGGTTACCCAAAAGAGACAGTTGGGTACACATTCTATCTCAGATCCGAGGGCAAAGTGTTTGCCGCTAAGAACAGAGCTTTTCTTGAGAAAGAGTTTCTCTCGAAAGAATTGAGTGGGAGGGAGATAGAACTTGATGAGGTTGTAGAACCTTTTCTTCAACCAGATGGTGACGCAGGACGGAAAGAAATTTCTATCGAAGCTACACCAGTTGAAGAGGAAGCTAATGATGATGATCATGAAACTTTAGATCAAGTTGCAATCGAACCTCGTAGGTCGACAAGGGCACGTACTGCTCCTGAGTGGTACAGGAATCCTGTCTTATCAATTCTATTGTTAGACAACAATGAACCTACGAGCTATGGTGAAGCAATGGTGGGCCTGGACTCGAACAAATGGTTAGAGGCCATGAAATCTGAGATTGGATCTATGTATGAAAGCAAAGTTTGGACTTTGGAAGTATTACCTGAAGGGTGAAAGGCCATTCAAAACAAATGGATCTTTAAGAAGAAGATGAACGGGGACATTTGTGTGACTGTCTATAAAGCTCGACTTGTGGCAAAGGGTTTTTAACAAGTTCAAGGAGTTGACTATGATGACCGTTCTCACCCGTGGTGATGCTTAAGTCCATCAGAATCATGTTAGCAATAGGTGCATTTTTCGATTATGAAATTTGGCAGATGGATGTCAAAACAGCGTTCCTTGACGGGTTTCTTAAGGAAGAGTTGTATATGATGCAACCAGAAGGTTTTGTCGATCCACAGAATGATAACAAAGTATGCAAACTCCAGCGATCCATTTATGGACTAGTGCAAGTATCTCGGAGTTGGAATCAACGCTTTTGATGAGGTGATCAAGGCGTTTGGGTTTATACAAGTTTTTGGAGAAGCTTGTATTTACAAGAAAGTGAGTGGGAGCTCTATAGCATTTCTAATATTATATGTGGATGATATATTGCTGATTGGAAACAATATAGAATTTTTGGGAAGCATGAAGGATTACTTGAATAAAAGTTTTCCAATGAAGGACCTAGGGGAAGCTGCTTACATATTAGGCATCAAGATCTATAGAGATAGATCCAGGCGCCCGATAGGACTTCCACAAAGCACATACCTTGATAAGATTTTGAAGAAGTTCAAAATGGAACAATCCAAGAAAGGGTTCTTGCCTGTGTTACAAGGTATAAAGTTGAGTAAGACTCAATGCCAAGTGACTGCAGAAGATAGAGAAACAATGAGTGTCGTTCCCTATGCTTCAGCCATAGGGTCTATCATGTATGAAATGTTGTGCAGAAGACCTGATGTCAGCCTTGCCATAAGTATGGCAGGAAGGTTTCAAACTAATCCAGGAATGGAGCACTCGACAGCGGTCAAGAATATTCTGAAGTACCTAAAAAGGACTAAGGAAATGTTTCTCGTTTATGGAGGTGACGAAGAGCTCGTCGTAAAGGGTTACGTCGATGCAAGCTTCGACACTAATTCGGATGACTCTAAGTCACAAACCGGATACGTATTTATTCTCAGTGAGGGTGTGGTAAGCTCGTGCAATTCCAAGCAGAGCATCGTAGCTGATTCTACATGCAAAATGGAGTACATAGCTTCCTCAAAGGCGGCTAAAGAGAGTGTCTGGAAGAAGCGGATCATGACAGATCTTGGACTTGTGCCAAGTGCACTGGATCCAATAAAAATTTTCTGTGACAACGCTGGTGCCATTGCTCTAGCCAAGGAACCAAGGTTTCACAAGAGGACCAGACACATAAAGCGATGCTTCAATGCCATCCGCGATTACATCAAGGAGGAGGACATAAATATTTGCAAAGTGCACACGGATCTGAATGTTGCAGATCCACTCACTAAGCCTCTTCCACGAGCAAAACATGATCAACACCAGAACTGTATGAGTGTTAGATTCGTTACATTGTAAATCACATAGAGATGTGAAGCTAGATTATTGTCTCTAGTGCAAGTGGGAGACTCTTGGAAATATGCCCTAGAGGCAGTAATAAAATAGTTATTATTGTATTTCCTGTTTCAAGATAATCGTTTATTATCCATGCTAGAATTGTATTAAAATGGAAACGCAAATACATGAGTGGATACATAGAAAAAACATTGTCCCTAGTAAGCCTCTAGTTGACTAGCTCATTGATCAAAGATGGTCAAGATTTCCTAGCCATAGGCAAGTGTTGTCACCTGCTAAGGGGATCACATCATTAGGAGAATAATGTGATGGACAAGACCCAAACTATAAACATGGCATGTGATCGTGTTATCTTGTTGCTAATGTTTTCTGCATGTCAAGTATACATTCGTATGACCATGAGATCATGTAACTCACTGACACCGGAGGAATGCCTCGTGTGTATCAAACGTCGCAACATAACTGGGTGACTATAGAGGTGATCTACAGGTATCTCCGAAGGTGTCCAGTGAGTTAGCATGGATCAAAACTAGGATTTGTCACTCTGTATGACGGAGAGGTATCTCAGGGCCCACTCGGTAATACAACATCACAAACAAGCCTTGCAAGCAATCTGACTAAAGAGTTAGCCACGAGATCTTGTATTACGGAATGAGTAAAGGGACTTGTGAGTAACGAGATTGAAATAGGTATGGAGATACGGATGATCTTATCTCGGGCAAGTAACATACCAAAGGACAAAGGGAATGTTATACGGGATTAACTGAATCCTTGACATAGAGGTTCAACCGATCAGATATTCGTAGAATATGTAGGATTCAATATAGGTATCCAGGTCCCGCTATTGGATATTGGCCAGAGAGTGTCTCGGTCATGTCTACATAGTTCTCGAACCCGCAGGGTCTACACACTTAAGGTTCAGTGACGTTTTCGTATAGTTGAATTACGGATGTTGGTAACCGAAGGATGTTTGGAGTCCCGGATGAGATCCGGACATCACGAGGGTTTCCGGAATGGTCCGGAGACGAAGATTGATATATAGGAAGTATCCATTTGTCTTCCGGAAGGTTTTCGTGCATTACCGGTAAAGTACCGGGAGTGACGCATGGGTTCCGGAGTACTACCGGGAGGGGCCACCCACCCGAGAGAGAACCAAATAAGCCCAAGGGTGGCGCACCAGCCCTTAGTGTGCTGTTGGCAAGCCCAAAGTGTTGGAAATATGCCCTAGAGGCAATAATAATTAGTTATTATTATATTTCTTTGTTCATGATAATCGTTTATTATCCATGCTATAATTGTATTGATTGGAAACACAATACTTGTGTGGATACATAGACAAAACACTGTCCCTAGTAAGCCTCTAGTTGACTAGCTCGTTGATCAAAGATGGTCTAGGTTTCCTGGCCATAGGCAAGTGTTGTTACTTGATAACGGGATCACATCATTAGGAGAATCATGTGATGGACTAGACCCAAACTAATAGACGTAGCATGTTGATCGTGTCATTTTGTTGCTACTGTTTTCTATGTGTCAAGTATTTGTTCCTATGACCATGAGATCATATAACTCACTAACACCGGAGGAATGCTTTGTGTGTATCAAACATCGCAACGTAACTGGGTGACTATAAAGATGCTCTACAGGTATCTCCGAAGGTGTTCGTTGATTTAGTATAGATCAAGACTGGGATTTGTCACTCCGTATGACGGAGAGGTATCTCGGGGCCCACTCGGTAATACAACATCACACACAAGCCTTGCAAGCAACATGACTTAGTGTAAGTTGCGGGATCTTGTATTACGGAACGAGTAAAGAGACTTGCCGGTAAACGAGATTGAAATAGGTATGCGGATACTGACGATCGAATCTCAGGCAAGTAACGTACCGAAGGACAAAGGGAATGACATACGGGATTATATGAATCCTTGGCACTGAGGTTCAAACGATAAGATATTCGTAGAATATTTAGGATCCAATATGGGCATCCAGGTCCCGCTATTGGATATTGACCGAGGAGTCTCTCGGGTCATGTCCACATAGTTCTCGAACCCGCAGGGTCTGCACACTTAAGGTTCGACGTTGTTTTATGCGTATTTTAGTTATATGGTTGGTTACCTAATGTTGTTCGGAGTCCCGGATGAGATCAAGGACATCACGAGGGTTTACGGAATGGTCCGGAAACGAAGATTGATATATAGGACGACCTAATTTGGTTACCGGAAGGTTTTCGTGCATTACCGGAAAAGTTTCGGGCTCATCGGTAGTGTACTGGGAGTGCCGGGAGGGGTGCCGGGGACCATCAGGAGGGTTGTCACGCCCCAAGGGGTCTCATGGGCTATGGGAAGAGATAAACCAGCCCCTAGTGGGCTGGAATAAGTTCCCACTAAGGCCCATAAGGTTTGTGAAGGAAAAAACACAAGGTGGAAAGAGTTTCCAAGTGGGAAGGTGGAATCCTACTCCAAGTAGGATTGGAGTAGGACTCCTCCACCTCCAATTTCGGCCAAACCTTTAGGTTTTGAGGCTGCCTCCTCCCCTCCCTCCCTCCTATATATAGTGGGATTTTAGGGCTGATTTGAGACAACTTTTGCCACGGCAGCCCGACCACATACCTCCACGGTTTTACCTCTAGATCGCGTTTCTGCGGAGCTCGGGCGGAGCCCTGCTGAGATTAGATCACCACCAACCTCCGGAGCGCCGTCACGCTGCCGGAGAACTCATCTACCTCTCCGTCTCTCTTTCTGGATCAAGAAGTCCGAGATCATCGTCGACCTGTACGTGTGCTGAACGCGGAGGTGTCGTCCGTTCGGCACTAGATCGGAGCGGATCGTGGGACAGATCGCGGGACGGTTCGTGGGACGGTTCGCGGGGCGGACCAAGGAACGTGAGGACGTTCCACTACATCAACCGCGTTTCTTAACGCTTCTGCTGTGCGATCTACAAGGGTACGTAGATCACTCATCCCCTCTCGTAGATGGACATCACCATGATAGGTCTTCGTGCGCGTAGGAAATTTTTTGTTTCCCATGCGACGTTCCCCAACAGTGGCATCATGAGCTAGGTTCATGCGTAGATGTAATCACGAGTAGAATACAAAAGTTTTTGTGGGCGGTGATGTGCGTTTTTCTGCCCTCCTTAGTATTTTCTTGATTCCGCGGTATTGTTGGATCGAAGCGGCTCGGACCGACATTACTCGTACGCTTACGAGAGACTGGTTTCATCGCTACGACTAACTCCGTTGCTCAAAGATGACCGGCGAGTGTCGGTTTCTCCAACTTTAGTTGAATCGGATTTGACCGAGGAGGTCCTTGGATGAGGTTAAATAGCAATTCATATATCTCCGTTGTGGTGTTTGCGTAAGTAAGATGCGATCCTACTAGATACCCATGGTCACCACGTAAAACATGCAACAACAATTAGAGGACGTCTAACTAGTTTTTGCAGGGTATGCTTGTGATGTGATATGGCCAACGATGTGATGTGATATATTGGATGTATGAGATGATCATGTTGTAATAGTTAATATCGACTTGCACGTCGATGGTACGGCAACCGGCAGGAGCCATAGGGTTGTCTTTAAACTAACGTTTGTGCTTGCAGATGCGTTTACTATATTGCTAGGACGTAGCTTTAGTAGTAATAGCATGACTAGCACAACAACCCCGATGGCGACACGTTGATGGAGATCATGATGATGGAGATCATGGTGTGACGCTGGTGACAAGAAGATCGTTCCGGTGCTTTGGTGATGGAGATCAAGAAGCAAATGATGATAGCCATATCATGTCACTTATGAATTGCATGTGATGTTAATCCTTTATGCACCTTATCTTGCTTAGAACGACGGTAGCATTATGAGGTGATCTCTCACTAAAATTTCAAGACGAAATTGTGTTCTCCCCGACTGTGCACCGTTGCAACAGTTCTCCGTTTCGAGACACCACGTGATGATCGGGTGTGATAGACTCAACGTTCACATACAACGGGTGCAAAACAGTTGCACACGCGGAACACTCGGGTTACGCTTGACGAGCCTAGCATGTGCAGACATGGCCTCGGAACACATGAGACCGAAAGGTCGAGCATGAATCGTATAGTTGATATGATTAGCATAGAGATGCTTAACACTGAAACTATTCTCGACTCACGTGATGATCGGACTTGAGATAGTGGATTTGGATCATGTACCACTCAAATGACTAGAGAGATGTACTTTTTGAGTGGGAGTTCTTAAGTAATATGATTAATTGAACTAATTGTCATGAAAATAGTCTAATGGTCTTTGCGAATTACGATGTAGCTTGCGCTATAGCTCTACTATTTTTAATATGTTCCTAGAGAAAATTTAGTTGAAAGTTGATAGTAGCAAAGTTTGCGGACTGAGTCTGTAAAACTTAAGGATTGTCCTCGTTTCTGCGTAGAAGGCTTATGTCCTTAATGCACCACTCAGTGTGCTGCACCTCGAGCGTCGTCTGTGGATGTTGTGAACATCCGACATACACGTTTCTGATGACTACGCGATAGTTCGGTGCAAAATTCTTAATGGCTTAGAAGCGTGGCGCCGAAGACGTTTTGAAACGTCACGGAACATGAGTGATGTTCTAAAGAGATGAAATTGTGATTTCATGCTTGTGCCCTTGTTAAGAGGTATGAGACCTCCGACAAGATTCTTTGTCCATGAAGTAAAGGAGAAAAACTCAATCGTTGAGCGTGTGCTCAGATTGTCTGAGTACGACAATCACTTGAATCAAGTGGGAGCTAATCTTCCAGATGAGATAGTGATGGTTCTCCAAAGTCAGTGCCACCAAGCTGTGAGAGCTTCGTGATGAACTATAACATATCAAGGATAGATACAATGATCCTTGAGAGATTCGTGATGTATGACACTGCAAAAGTAGAAATCAAGAAGGAGCATCAATGGTTGATGGTTAGTAAAACCACTAAGTTTCATGAAAGGCAAGGGCTAGAAGGGATACTTCGTGAAACATCAAAACAGTTGCTGCACTAATGAAGAGACCCAAGTCTAAACCCAAACCCGAGACTAAGTGCTTCTGTTATGAGGGGAACGGTCACTAAGGCGGAGCTACCCTAGATGCTTGGTAGATAAGTAGGCTGGCAAAGTCGAAAGTAGTATATTTGATATACATGATATTGATGTGTGCTTTACTAGTACTCCTAGTAGCGCGAGGGTATTGGATACCGGTTCAGTTGCTAAGTGATTGGTAACACGAAATGAAAGCTACGAAATAAACGGAGACTAGCTAAACGCGAGGTGACGATACGTGTTGGAAGTATTTCCAAGGCTGATATGATCAAACGTCGCACGCTCCCTCTATCATCGGGATTGGTGGTGAAACCCAAATAATTGTTATTTGGTGTTTGCGTTGAGCATGAACATGATTGGATCGTGTTTGTGGCAATACGATTATTCATTTAAAAGAATAATAGTTATTCTATTTGCTTGAATAATTACCCTCAATGGTTTATTGAATCTCGATCATAGTGTTACACATGTTCATAATATTAGTGCCAAAAGATAAAAAGTAATAATGATAGTACCACTTAGTTGTGGCACTGCCACTTGAGTCATGTTGGTGTAAAAGGCATGAAGAAGCTCCATGCTGATGGATCATTTGGACTCACTTGATTTTGAATCACTTGAGACATGCAAAACATGCCACATGAAACAAGTAGAGTAACTTGTTGGGAGTAATGCATTTTTTATGTGTGCAGTCCAATAAGTGCTAAGGCACGCAGTGGATATCATTATGTTCTTACTTCACTGACGATTTGAGTAGATACAGGAGTATTTACTTGATGAATCACAAGTCTGAAATGTTGAAAAGTTCAAAGCTATTTTAGAGTGAAGATCGTCATGACAAGAGGATAAACAGTCTACGATATGATCATAGAGATGAATATCTGAGTTACGAGTTTCGGTACGCAGTTAAGACAATGTGGAAATTGTTTCGCAGTTCATGCCACCTGGAACACCATAGTGTGATGATGTGTCTGAACGTCTTAGCCACGCCCTATTTGATATGGTGCATACTATGATGTCTCTTATCGAATTACCACTATCGTTTATGGGTTATGCATTAGAGACAACCGCATTCACTTTAAATAGGGCACTGCGTATTTCCGTTGAGATGACACAGTATAGACTAAGGTTTAGAGAAATCTAAGTTGTCGTTTCTTGAAAGTTCGGAGCTGCGATGCTTATGTGAAAAATTTTCAGTCTGATAAGCTCGAACCCAAAGCGGATAAATGCATCTTCATAAGATATCCAAAACAGTTGGATACATCTCCTATCTCAGATCCGGAAGCAAAGTGTTTGTTTCTAGAAACGGGTTCTTTCTTGAGGAAAGGTTTCTCTCGAAAGAATTGAGTGGGAGGGTGATAGAACTTGATGAGGTTATTGAACCATCACTTCGACTAGTGTGTAGCAGGGCACAGGAAGTTGTTCTTGTGGCGCTTACACCAATTGAAGTGGAAGCTGATGATGGTGATCATTGAGCTTCGGATCAAGTTACTACAAACCTCGTAGGTCGACAAGGTCACGTACTACTATAGAGTGGTATGGTAACCCTGTCTTGGAGGTCATGTTGTTGAACAATAATGAACCTACGAGCTGTGGAGAAGCGATGGTGGGCCCGGATTCCGACAAATGGCTGGAGGCCATGAAATCCGAGAGAGGATCCATGTATGAAAACAAAGTGTAGACTTTGGAAGAACTACTTGATGGTCGTAGGACTATTGAGTAAAGATGGATCTTTAAAAGTAAGACATACGACGATGGTGATAAGTCACTATTAAGAAAAGCTCGACTTGTCGCAAAGATGTTTCCGACATGATCAAATAGTTGACTATGGTGAGACTTTCTCACTCGTAGCGATGCTAAAAGTCTGTTAGAATTATGTTAGTAGTTGTTGCATTATTTTTGAAATATTGCACATAGGATGTCAAAACATTGTTTCCTCGACGGTTTCCTTGAGCAAACATTGTATGTGATACAACCAGAAGGTTTTGTCGATCCTAAAGATACTAACAAGTATGCAAGCTCCAGCGATCCTTCAATGGACTGGTGCAAGCATCTCGGAGTTGGAATATACACTTTGATGAGATGATCAAAGATTTTGGGTTTGTACAAGGTTTATGAGAAACTTGTATTTCCAAAGAAGTGAGTGGGAGCACTATAGAATTTCTGATAAGTATATGTTGTTGACATATTGTTGATCAGAAGTAATGTAGAATTTCTGTGAAGCATAAAAGGTTGTTTGAAAGGAGTTTTTCAAAGGAATACCTGGATTGAGCTACTTGAACGTTGAGCATCAAGATCTATGGTGATAGATCAAAACGCTTAACAGAAGTTCCAACAAGATGCACGCCTTGACAAGTTTTTGAAGGAATTCGAAATAGATCAGAAAAGAAGGAGTTCTTGACTGTGTTGTAAGGTGTGAATTTGAGTAAGACTCAAAACCCGACCACGGCAGAATAAAGAGAATAGACGAAGGTCGTCTTCTATGCCTTAGCCGTAGACTCTAAAGTACGCCATGCTGAGTACCGCACCTGATCTGTGCCTTGCGGCAAGTCTGTTAAGAGGTACACAGAGTGATCCAGGATTGAATCACTGATCAGCGGTCAAAGTTATCCTTAACAACTAAATAGACTAAGGAATTTTTCTCGATTATGGAGGTGGTTAAAGAGTTCGTCGTAAAGAGTTACGTCGATGCAAGCTTTGACACTAATCCGAATAACTATGAGTAGTGAAACGGATTCGTATAGTAGAGTAGATATTTGGAGCATTTCCGAATAGCACGTAGTAGCAGCATCTATAAGATGACATAAAGATTTGTAAATAACGCACGGATCTGAAAGTTTTAGAACCGTTGACTAAAACCTATCTCACGAGCAAGACGTGATCAGACCCCAGAACTATATGGGTGTTGGATTCGTTGAAATCACATGGTGATGTGAACTAGATTATTGACTCTAGTGCAAGTGGGAGACTGTTGGAAATATGCCCTAGAGGCAATAATAATTAGTTATTATTATATTTCTTTGTTCATGATAATCGTTTATTATCCATGCTATAATTGTATTGATTGGAAACACAATACTTGTGTGGATACATAGACAAAACACTGTCCCTAGTAAGCCTCTAGTTGACTAGCTCGTTGATCAAAGATGGTCAAGGTTTCCTGGCCATAGGCAAGTGTTGTTACTTGATAACGGGATCACATCATTAGGAGAATCATGTGATGGACTAGACCCAAACTAATAGACGTAGCATGTTGATCGTGTCATTTTGTTGCTATTGTTTTCTACGTGTCAAGTATTTGTTCCTATGACCATGAGATCATATAACTCACTAACACCGGAGGAATGCTTTGTGTGTATCAAACGTCGCAACGTAACTGGGTGACTATAAAGATGCTCTACAGGTATCTCCGAAGGTGTTCGTTGATTTAGTATGGATCAAGACTGGGATTTGTCACTCCGTATGACGGAGAGGTATCTCGGGGCCCACTCGGTAATACAACATCACACACAAGCCTTGCAAGCAATATGACTTAGTGCAAGTTGCGGGATATTGTATTACAGAACGAGTAAAGAGACTTGCCGGTAAACGAGATTGAAATAGGTATGCGGATACTGACGATCGAATCTCAGGCAAGTAACATACCGAAGGACAAAGGGAATGACATACGGGATTATATGAATCCTTGGCACTGAGGTTCAAACGATAAGATATTCGTAGAATATGTAGGATCCAATATGGGCATCCAGGTCCCGCTATTGGATATTGACCGAGGAGTCTCTCGGGTCATGTCTACATAGTTCTCGAACCCGCAGGGTCTGCACACTTAAGGTTCGACGTTGTTTTATGCATATTTGAGTTATATGGTTGGTTACCGAATGTTGTTCGGAGTCCCGGATGAGATCACGGACATCACGAGGGTTTCCGAAATGGTCCGAAAACGAAGATTGATATATAGGATGACCTAATTTGGTTACCGGAAGGTTTTCGTGCATTACCGGAAAAGTTTCGGGCTCATCGGTAGTGTACTGGGAGTGTCGGGAGGGGTGCCGGGGACCATCAGGAGGGTTGTCACGCCCCAAGGGGTCTCATGGGCTATGGGAAGAGATAAACCAGCCCCTAGTGGGCTGGAATAAGTTCCCACTAAGGCCCATAAGGTTTGAGAAGGAAAAAACACAAGGTGGAAAGAGTTTCCAAGTGGGAAGGTGGAATCCTACTCCAAGTAGGATTGGAGTAGGACTCCTCCACCTCCAATTTCGGCCAAACCTTTAGGTTTTGAGGCTGCCTCCTCCCCTCCCTCCCTCCTATATATAGTGGAATTTTAGGGCTGATTTGAGACAACTTTTTCCACGGCAGCCCGACCACATACCTCCACGGTTTTACCTCTAGATCGCGTTTCTGCGGAGCTCGGGCGGAGCCCTGCTGAGATTAGATCACCACCAACCTCCGGAGCGCCGTCACGCTGCCGGAGAACTCATCTACCTCTCCGTCTCTCTTGCTGGATCAAGAAGGCCGAGATCATCGTCGAGCTGTACGTGTGCTGAACGCGGAGGTGTCGTCCGTTCGGCACTAGATCGGAGCGGATCGTGGGACAGATCGCGGGACGGTTCGTGGGACGGTTCGCAGGGCGGACCAAGGAACGTGAGGACGTTCCACTACATCAACCGCGTTTCTTAACGCTTCCGCTGTGCGATCTACAAGGGTACGTAGATCGGAAATCCCCTCTCGTAGATGGACATCACCATGATAGGTCTTCGTGCGCGTAGGAAAATTTTTGTTTCCCATGCGACGTTCCCCAACACAAAGAACTCTATGCGGGCAAAGGGAGAAAGGAAAGGAGGGTGGGGCCAAACCGAATTGGGGAAGGAGGACTCCTCCTTCCAAGTTGTGTTGGAGGAGGACTCCTACCTACTCTTGCGCCGGCCAAACCCTAGGGCTTTTCCCTAGGGCTCCACCCCTCCCTTTCCTCCTACATATAGTGGAGGTAAGAGAGGATTTTGTCACCTCAAGCCAAGGCGCATCCCTCTCTCCCTCCACCGCTTCCTAACAGCCCGTAGCTAGTTCGTTACGGTACGGCGAAGCCCTTCCGGAGTAGCTCCACCACCATCGCCGCCACGCCGTCGTGCTGCTAGAGAATTCAGCTACCTCTTCACTTCTCTTGCTGGATCAAGAAGGAAGATATCGTCATCGAGCTGCACGTGTGTTGAACGAGGAGGTGTCGTCGGCTCGGCGCTAGATCGCGATGGAGTTTGTGGGACGCTTGCGATTCGGGTCGCGAAGACGTTCGACTACATCAACCGCGTTTCTTAACACTTCCCGCTTAGCGATCTACAAGGGTATGTAGATCCGATCTCCCCTCTTGTAGATGATCATCACCACGGATAGGTCTTGCGTGTGCGTAGGAAATTTTTTGTTTCCCATGCAACGTTCCCCAACAGGAAGACATATTGAAAGTAGGATTTGATGATAATATGTCCCCAAGAATATTTAGAGTTTTCTCCCCTAAATATGAATATGTAGGGTTTCCTCCCCCCCCCCCTTCTTGTAGTTCTCCTCCTTTGGGTAAGCATAAGCTTAGGTAACTCTTTGATATCTCTCCCCCTTAAGGATTTCTCCTCCTTTGATATATCTCCCCCTGAAAGTGTAAGCTTTGTTATATCTCTCCCCCTTTGGCATTAATTTCCAAAAAGGTCAAAGGGCAAGGGTTCCTTGAGATTAAGGGATCCTAATAAAGATATCGGCCAATTGTTTGTCGGTACGAACATTTTTGAGATTAATATCTCCTTTACCAACATGTTCACAGATGAAATGATGTCGAACTTGAAAATGTTTAGTTCAACAATGTTGCATGGGATTGTGTGCAATTTTAATAGCACTTTCATTGTCGCACAACAATGGAACATGTTTCACATGAATACCATATTCCTTAAGAGTTTGCGTCATCCATACAAATTGCCCACAACATGATCCACCGACAATGTATTCTGCTTAGGTGGTAGATAGAGATACCGAGTTTTGTTTCTTGGATGACCAAGACACAAGAGATCACCCAAAAAATTGACATGTACACGAGGTGGATTTTCTATCAACCTTGTCTCCGGCATAATCTGAGTCGGAATAGCCAACAAGATTAAAAGAAGATCCCTTGGGATACCGTATGCCAAAGTTTGGTGTATGTATCAAGTATCTCACAATTCTTTTCATAGCCTTTAGATGACACTCCTCAGGTGCCGCTTGATATCAGTCACACATGCAAACACTGAACATGATATCGGGACCGGAGGCACGTAGATATAGCAATGAACTGATCATTGATTGATAAATTTTTTGATCAACCAGTTTATCCTCCTTGATGAGGTCAACATGTCCACTAGTAGGCATGGGAGTTTTCATACCTTTACAGTCTTGCATGTTGAACTTCTTGATTAAGTCCTTCGTATACTTGGTTTGAGAGATAAACGTATCTTCTCTCGTTTGTTTGATTTGCAAACCAAGAAAACATTTCAGCTCACACATCATGGACATCTCATACTTCTCAAACATCAACCTTCCAAACTTCTCACTAAAATGTGGGTTAGTAGATCCAATGATAATATCATGCACGTAAATTTGGCACACGAATAGTTCGCCATTAACTCTTTTAGTGAATAAGGTTGCATCAATTTTACCAATCTCAAATCCCTTTTCAACGAGAAACTTTGTTAGGAATTTGTACCAAGCTCGATGGGCTTTTTTAAGACCATATAAAGCTTTACAAGGTTTATAAACATGATTAGGTTTCTTAGGGTTCACAAAGGCAGGAGGTTGTTTGACATAAAATTCCTCCTCAATTTCACCACTTAGAAAAGCACTTCCGGTATCCATTTGGTAAAGAGTAATATCATGTTGATTGGCATAAGCGAGAAGAATACGAATGGCTTGAAGTCTAGCAGCAGGGGCATAGATCTCACTGTAGTCCATACCTTCGATTTGCGTGTAACCTTGGGCTACGAGACTTGCCTTGTTGCGTACCACTTGTCCATATTCATCTTGCTTGTTCCGGAGCACCCATTTTGTACCAATAATGTTAAGCTCGTCCTTGGGTTTCTCCATGAGTGTACAAACTTCATTCCTCTCTAAGTTGTGTAGCTCTTCATGCATGGCATTCACCCAATCAGGTCCTGAAGTGCTTCTTCTACCTTCATAGGCTTAATGCTAGAGATAAACGAGTAATGCTCACAAAAATTAGCTAAACAAGTTTTAGAGCGAGTGATTCTCTCGGTTTGTATGTCACCAAGGATTTGATCTAGCGGGTGATTCTTGTTCACTTGTGCTCGAACTCGTGATAGCTTTTGCTTGTTGGATGGTGGAGCTTCCTCATCATCATGTTCTTCTTTGTTGTCATTGAAGGTATCATCTCCTTGAGGTAGTGGTGAAGAAGGTTGAGGTGGATCATCATGATGTACTCCTTCCTCGTCTTCATCCTGTCGTGTACCACTTGTGGATGCCTCCATGTCGTTTTTTGGTTCACCTTGACGCGAAGTAGGAGCTTCCACTTGTGTTGATGAAGTACTTTCCTTCACCTCCTTGGGACGAATCTTACCGACGGACAAGTCTTGAATGGCTTCTGAACGTTCCTTTTCTCCTAAATCATTTGGCAATTTTTCGACTTGCGAACCATTAGATTCATCAAACTTCACATCTATCGTATCTTCAACTTTTTGAGTGAAGTTGTTGTAGACACGGTAAGTGTGAGAGTTTGACCTGTAACCAAGTAGGAAACCTTCATGATTTAGAAGCAAATTTGGAACAACGATGTTTATCAAGAAAGTAGCACTTTGAGTCGATTACCCGAAAGTATCCAACTTGGGGTTTGTTACAGGTGACTAGCTCGTACGTCGTTTTACCGAGAAGCTTGTGTAAGTAGAGTCGGTTTGTGGCATGACAAGCTATTTTTACGACTTCTGCCCAAAAGTGTCTTGGTGTCTTGTATTCGTCGAGCATCGTTCTCAGATCTCTATGAGAGTCTAGTTCTTCCTCTTAACTACTCCATTTTGTTGAGGTGCGTACGTCGCCGAGAACTCATGTGAGATACCCTCTTCGTCAAGAAAAGATTCCATTTTATGTGTTTGAACTCCGATCCGTTGTCGCTTTGAACTTTCTTGATCTTCACTTCAAACTGATTTTGGGGTTTTCGAGCGAAGTTCTTGAAGATCTTTTGTACCTGTGACTTGTCATCAAGAAACAATGCCCACCAAAATGTGAAAAAATCATCACCCATAACTAGACTAAAAGAATTTCCACCGAGGCTCTTGTAGGCATCTCGATTGGCCTTCTAGTAGTCATGATGTTCTTCACGGGATGACTTCCACCGACTTGTTATCCTGCTTGATAAGCACTAAAAAGTATATCTTTGTCAAAGATAACATCTTTAACACCAAGGATATGATCACATTTGATAAGCCTGTCTAGATTGCGCATACCAACATGTCCTAGCCTTCTATCCGATAACGAACCTTTAGAAGATTTTGCAATAAGATATGTACGAGGTTTGGATTTTTTTAGTGACAACGACAATGTATAGGTCACCTCTACGAAAATCGGTAAAGACCACATTATGATTATCTTGACGAAACAGTTGGCAATCAACTTTCGTAAATAGCACATTGAAACTAAAGTCCGCTAGTCTAGATACGGAAAGAAGATTGTAGCCAAGGGATTCAACAATCATGACATTTTGAATGGAACTATAATGAGATATGACCACCTTACCAAGACCAAGTACCTTACCCTTGGAATTGTCTCCAAGAGTCACGTACCTTCATGGTCCATGGTTTGGTGTGATCTTTTGAAACATGTCTCTATCCCCGGTCATGTGATCGGTGCATCCACTGTCGAGAATCCACTCCTTTCCTTTGGCCATGTAGTCTCTAAGGTTTGCCATAAGACTTAGGCTCCTCATGGTCTTCTTATATTCGATGTCAAACTTTTCATCTTCATCATAGTAGCTATGCTCCACATTGTCATTGTTAGATGGAATATCATCGTCACAAGAATCAAGAGATTCGTTAGAATTTTGACCATAACAATGTTCAAGTTTGTGAATGTGAATGGCTTCAACAATGATGTTATTGATGGCAATTAGATATCCTTTAGAATGCATGAGGTCATGAAGCTCAAATAGATGATTATCAAAGTTTGGATCATTGGGCTTTATTTTGTGAAAGACAATAGATTTTTGGAAAATGACATCAAGTTTTTTCAAGGAGTAGCCAGGATATACTTTCTACAAATCTTTCCACAAAGTATAAGCACACTCAAAGTTCTTCATTTGATTAAGAAAAAATCCTCGCAATCCTCTAATGAAGAGTTAACAGTTTTAAGATTGCAAAGCATATTAACTTCTTCATCGTGAGAAGGATGTAAGGGATCAATGGGAGGCATATAGGGATTTTCAACATACTTGCTCAAACGGAATTCATCAAATATGTCAAGCATTTCACCTTTTCATTGACTATAGTACTTCCCATTGACAATAGGCACTCTACAACTAAGATTCCCCAAACTAGACACATTCATCTTCCTTCAATGGTGATTAAACCAAGTCTATGAAGACCATAGCTCTCATACCAATTGTGGGATCACTGGAAGGAATTTCTAGAGCGGGTGAATAGACTACTACACAAATTAAAACCTAGCCTTTTCCCAATTTTAAAGGTTGGTAGATTTTAGCAATTATAGCGAGTCAAACACACCCTACACATGCAAGTCTATGAGTATACCAGCGGAAAGTAAAGACGCGCACATGTAAAGTAAGGAGTAGAGTTTAAGAAGATCAAACACAAAGATTGACACGGTGATTTTTGTCATAGTTCCGATAGGTGGTGCTATCGTACGTCCACATTGATGGAGATTTCAACCCACGAAGGGTAACAGCCGTGTGAGTCCACGGAGGTCTCAACCCACGAAGGGTCCACGAAGAAGCAACCTTGTCTACTCCATCACGGCTTACGTCCACGAAGGACTAGCCTCACTCTAGGTAGATCTTCATGAAGCACGCAATCTCCTCTTGGAAATATGCCCTAGAAGCAATAATAAATTAGTAATTATTATGTTTCTTAGTTCATGATAATCGTTTATTATCCATGCTATAATTGTATTGATTGGAAACATGGTGCATGTGTGGATACATAGACAAAACATTGTCCCTAGTAAGCCTCTAGTTGACTAGCTCGTTGATCAAAGATAGCCAAGGTTTCCTGGCCATAGGCAAGTGTTGTTACTTGATAACAAGATCACATCATTAGGAGAATCATGTGATGGACTAGACCCAAACTAATAGACGTAGCATGTTGATCGTGTCATTTTGTTGCTACTGTTTTCTGCGTGTCAAGTATTTGTTCCTATGACCATGAGATCATATAACTCACTGACACCGGAGGAATGCTTTGTGTGTATCAAACGTCGCAACGTAACTGGGTGACTATAAAGATGCTCTACAGGTATCTCCGAAGGTGTTAGTTGAGTTAGTATGGATCAAGACTGGAATTTGTCACTCCGTGTGACGGAGAGGTATCTCGGGGCCCACTCGGTAATACAACATCACACACAAGCATTGCAAGCAATGTGACTTAATATAAGTTGCGGGATCTTGTATTATGGAACGAGTAAAGAGACTTGCCGGTAAACGAGATTGAAATAGGTATGCGGATATTGACGATCGAATCTCGGGCAAGTAACATACCGAAGGACAAAGGGAATGACATACGGGATTATATGAATCCTTGGCATTGAGGTTCAAACGATAAGATCTTCATAGAATATGTAGGATCCAATATGGGCATCCAGGTCCCGCTATTGGATATTGACCGAGGAGTCTCTCGGGTCATGTCTACATAGTTCTCGAACCCGCAGGGTGTGCACACTTAAGGTTCGACGTTGTTTTATGCGTATTTGAGTTATATGGTTGGTTACCGAATGTTGTTCGGAGTCTCGGATGAGATCACGGACGTCACGAGGGTTTCTGGAATGGTCCGGAAACGAAGATTGATATATAGGATGACCTCATTTGATTACCGGAAGGTTTTCGGAGGTACCGGGAATGTACCGGGAATGACGAATGGGTTCCGGGAGTTCACCGGGGGGCAACCCACCCCGGGGAAGCCCATAGGCCTTGAGGGTGGCGCACCAGCCCTTAGTGGGCTGGTGGGACAGCCCAAAAGGGCCCTATGCGCATTGGAAGAAAAATCAAAGAGAAAGAAAAAAAAAGGAGGAGGTGGGAAGGAAAGGAAGGACTCCCACCCACCAAACCAAGTCCAACTCGGTTTGGGGGGGGAGACATTCCCCCCTTGGCTCGGCCGACCCCCTTGGGGCTCCTTGAGCCCCAAGGCAAGGCCCCCCCTCTCCCACCTATATATACGGAGGTTTTAGGGCTGATTTGAGACAACTTTTCACGGCAGCCCGACCACATACCTCCACGGTTTTTCCTCTAGATCGCGTTTCTGCGGAGCTCGGGCGGAGCCCTGCTGAGACGAGACCATCACCAACCTCCGGAGCGCCGTCACGCTGCCGGAGAACTCTTCTACCTCTCCGTCTCTCTTGCTGGATCAAGAAGGCCGAGATCATCGTCGAGTTGTACGTGTGCTGAACGCGGAGGTGCCGTCCGTTCGGCACTAGATCGTGGGACTGATCGCGGGATAGTTCGCGGGGCGGATCGAGGGACGTGAGGACGTTCCACTACATCAACCGCGTTCACTAACGCTTCTGCTGTACGGTCTACAAGGGTACGTAGATCACTCATCCCCTCTCGTAGATGGACATCACCATGATAGGTCTTCGTGCGCATAGGAAATTTTTTGTTTCCCATGCGACGTTCCCCAACAGTGGCATCATGAGCTAGGTTCATGCGTAGATGTCTTCTCGAGTAGAACACAAAAGTTATTGTGGGCGGTGATGTGCGTTTTGCTGCCCTCCTTAGTCTTTTCTTGATTCCGCGGTATTGTTGGATAGAAGCGGCTTGGACCGACATTACTCGTACGCTTACGAGAGACTGGTTTCATCGCTACGAGTAACCCCGTTGCTCAAAGATGACTGGCAAGTGTCGGTTTCTCCAACTTTAGTTGAATCGGATTTGACTGAGGAGGTCCTTGGATGAGGTTAAATAGCAACTCATATATCTCCGTTGTGGTGTTTGCGTAAGTAAGATGCGATCCTACTAGATACCCGTGGTCACCACGTAAAACATGCAACAACAAAATTAGAGGACATCTAACTTGTTTTTGCAGGGTATGCTTGTGATGTGATATGGCCAACGATGTGATGTGATATATTGGATGTATGAGATGATCATGTTGTAATAGATAATATCGACTTGCACGTCGATGGTACGGCAACCGGCAGGAGCCATAGGGTTGTCTTTATACTAATGTTTGTGCTTGCAGATGCGTTTACTATTTTGCTAGGATGTAGCTTTAGTAGTAATAGCATGAGTAGCACGACAACCTCGATGGCAACACGTTGATGGAGATCATGGTGTGGCGCCGGTGACAAGAAGATCGTGCCGGTGCTTTGGTGATGGAGATCAAGAAGCACGTGATGATGGCCATATCATGTCACTTATGAATTGCATGTGATGTTAATCCTTTTATGCACCTTATTTTGCTTAGAACGACGGTAGCATTATGAGGTGATCTCTCACTAAAATTTCAAGACGAAATTGTGTTCTCCCCGACTGTGCACCGTTGCAACAGTTCTTCGTTTCGAGACACCACGTGATGATCGGGTGTGATAGACTCAACGTTCACATACAACGGGTGCAAAACAGTTGCACACGCAGAACACTCGGGTTACTCTTGACGAGCCTAGCATGTGCAGACATGGCCTCGGAACACATGAGACCGAAAGGTCGAGCATGAATCGTATAGTTGATATGATTAGCATAGAGATGCTTACCACTGAAACTATTCTCGACTCACATGATGATCGGACTTGAGATAGTGGATTTGGATCATGTACCACTCAAATGACTAGAGAGATGTACTTTTTGAGTGGGAGTTCTTAAGTAATATGATTAATTGAACTAATTGTCATGAACATAGTCTAATGGTCTTTGCGAATTACGATGTAGCTTGCGCTATAGCTCTACTGTTTTTTATATGTTCCTAGAGAAAATTTAGTTGAAAGTTGATAGTAGCAAACTTTGCAGACTAAGTCTGTAAAACCGAGGATTGTCCTCGTTGCTGCGCAGAAGGCTTATGTCCTTAATGCACCACTCAGTGTGCTGCACCTCGAGCGTCGTCTGTGGATGTTGTGAACATCCGACATACACGTTTCTGATGACTACGCGATAGTTAGGTGCAAAATACTTAATGGCTTCGAAGCGTGGCGCCGAAGACGTTTTGAAACGTCACGGAACATGAGTGATGTTCTAAAGAGATGAAATTGTGATTTCATGCTTGTGCCCTTGTTAAGAGGTATGATACCTCCGACAAGATTCTTTGTCCATGAAGTAAAGGAGAAAAACTCAATCGTTGAGCGTGTGCTCAGATTGTCTGAGTACGACAATCACTTGAATCAAGTGGGAGCTAATCTTCCAGATGAGATAGTGATGGTTCTCCAAAGTCACTGCCACCAAGCTGTGACAGCTTCGTGATGAACTATAACATATCAAGGATAGATACAATGATCCTTGAGCGATTCGCGATGTTTGACACTGCAAAAGTAGAAATCAAGAAGGAACATCAATGGTTGATGGTTAGTAAAACCACTAAGTTTCATGAAAGGCAAGGGCTAGAAGGGATACTTCGTGAAACAGCAAAACAGTTGCTGCACTAAGGAAGAGACCCAAGTCTAAACCCAAACCCGAGACTAAGTGCTTCTGTTATGAGGGGAACGGTCACTGAGGTGGAGCTACCCTAGATGCTTGGTAGATAAGTAGGCTGGCAAAGTCGAAAGTAGTATATTTGATATACATGATATTGATGTGTGCTTTACTAGTACTCCTAGTAGCGCGAGGGTATTGGATACCGGTTCAGTTGCTAAGTGATTGGTAACACGAAATGAAAGCTACGAAATAAACGGAGACTAGCTAAACGCGAGGTTCAAACGATAAGATCTTCGTAAAATATGTAGGATCCAATATGGGCATCCAGGTCCCGCTATTGGATATTGACCGAGGAGTCTCTCGGGTCATGTCTACATAGTTCTCGAACCCGCAGGGTCTGCATACTTAAGGTTCGACGTTGTTTTATGCGTATTTGAGTTATATGGTTGGTTACCGAATGTTGTTCGGAGTCCCGGATGAGATCACGGACGTCACGAGGGTTTCTGGAATGGTCCAGAAACGAAGATTGATATATAGGATGACCTCATTTGATTACCGGAAGGTTTTCGGAGTTACCGGGAATGTACCGGGAATGACGAATGGGTTCCGGGAGTTCACCGGGGGGGCAACCCACCCCGGGGAAGCCCATAGGCCTTGAGGGTGGCGCACCAGCCCTTAGTGGGCTGGTGGGACAGCCCAAAAGGGCCCTATGCGCATTGGAAGAAAAATCAAAGAGAAAGAAAAAAAAGGAGGAGGTGGGAAGGGAAGGAAGGACTCCCACCCACCAAACCAAGTCCAACTCGGTTTGGGGGGGGGAGACCTTCCCCCCTTGGCTCGGCCGACCCCCTTGGGGCTCCTTGAGCCCCAAGGCAAGGCCCCCCCTCTCCCACCTATATATACGGAGGTTTTAGGGCTGATTTGAGACGACTTTTCACGGCAGCCCGACCACATACCTCCACGGTTTTTCCTCTAGATCACGTTTCTGCGGAGCTCGGGCGGAGCCCTGCTGAGACGAAATCATCACCAACCTCTGGAGCGCCGTCACGCTGCCGGAGAACTCTTCTACCTCTCCGTCTCTCTTGCTGGATCAAGAAGGCCGAGATCATCGTCGAGCTGTACGTGTGCTGAACGCGGAGGTGCCGTCCGTTCGGCACTAGATCGTGGGACTGATCGCGGGATAGTTCGTGGGGCGGATCGAGGGACGTGAGGATGTTCCACTACACCAACCGCGTTCACTAACGCTTCTACTGTACGGTCTACAAGGGTACGTAGATCACTCTTCCCCTCTCGTAGATGGACATCACCATGATAGGTCTTCGTGCGCATAGGAAAAATTTTGTTTCCCATGCGACGTTCCCCAACATCTCCTTGCCCGTACAAAATTCTTGGTTAAACTCCACAACATGAAGTAGGAGGCTCCCAAGCGACACCTAACCAATCTAGGAGACACCACCCGCCAAAAGGTAATAGATGTGGTAGTATGATGAACTCCTCGCTCTTGTGCTTCAAAAGATAGTCTCCTCAACACTCAATTACTCTCTCACAGATTTGGCTTGGTAGAAGAGATTGATTGGGTGGAAAGCAACTTGGGGATGATAGAAATCAAGACTCATATGGTAGGAATGGAATATCTTGATCTCAACACATGAGTAGGTGGCTCTCTCTTAGAAAAATGAATATGGCAAGTGTTTGGTCGTTCTGAGTGCTTCCTCTGCGAATGTGAGGTGGTGTAGGGGTATACATAGGCATCTCCAAAAATCCCACCGTTACAACATTATTGCCCAACTCGGTAAAACCAAAGTAAAGCTCGGTCGCACCGACCTGGGCAAAATGTGGCAACTTGGTGAGACCGACATATGAATCTAGTATCGATTTTGGCTAGCCTAGTCAGTTTCCTCAACTAAGTGGGACCAATTCTCAAAAATAGGAAATTCGGATTTTAAGAAGTTGGTTAACACAGCCGGGGGCACTGATTTCGGTTGCACCAAAATGGAACTTGGTGGTACCAAGACTCTTGGGTTTGGCATGGGATCTGTGTCGTGTAAAACTTGGTATGGCTGAATGGATAAAGTTGGTGGCACCAAATTTTGGATATTTAGGGTTGGACAGAATATTTGTGGGAGAATTTCATGAGTATTTTCGGTGGCTCTCTCTAAGCACTTGAGGAACCATATCATCATAGTCACCTCATCCCCTTTTAATAGTATTGGCTTTCTATGGACTCAAGTGTAACTTCTCACAAAATATAAAATGTAGAGTCTTGAAGCTTGAAGCTTGGCCAATCCTATCCCTTTCCTTCCTCGGGGCTTGTTCACATAATCCTTAGCCAATCCTCTGTGTGAACTATATCTAAAATATACTAGGTAAAAGTATTAGTCCAAGAGACAATGTATGTTGTCATGAATTAGCAAAACCACCATGGGAGCATATGTGCTTTCAGAAAATATGCAGGACTTGCACCGGCCATGCCCTTCGCAAACGACCATCGAGCTCCCATCATCATCACCACCTCGACCCGCTCTACCGCTGCTCCGACTTCAAAGCAACCAAGCAACCCATAGAAGACCACCTTGGACACGCCTCGAAGAACCAACTACCGAAGTCCGGGCCGCGACCCGAGCTCCTCTAAACGCCATCATCGCTGCCAATCAGAAACCAGCGCCCTGCCTCACCAAACCACGCGCCAAAGATGTCGCCATCCACGACGAAGATGCCACAATCCTCTAGTCTCCTAGTCGTAGCCAGCTTCGAGATGATGCCCCCAAGGAGGAGAAAGACGTGAAGACGCCTCCATCGTCCGATCCACCGGATCTGAGGTTTCCCTCCAGGACCCAATCCTTGGGGAGAAATAGCACACCTCCATGACAACGCTTCCAAGAATTATAATGACACCCGCGGGCGCTGTCGTCTTCGACTTCGATGAAGACCGGAGCAAAGATTTCTCCCACAGTTGCGCCGAACACCCGCCGCCCACCAACCACTAACTGTCTAGGCCGACCTCATTCTGGCCGCGGGATCCCACGATCCACTGTGACCAGACACGCACCACCACCCCGGCCGAAGCCATCGTCCACCACCATGACCACCACCACCGCAGCAACCAATGCCACATCGCGAAGCGCAACACCTAGATCGAAGCAAGATCGCACCAGATCCAATCCGAGCCACATGAGTGAAGCAACAAGGCAGATGAGACAAGCAAGATCCCCCTTCGCATCACACCTCGCACTCTAGAGCAACACCCCCGTCACGTCGCCGGTCGCCACACTCAACATGCGCCAGCCGTCGTTGTGCCCGGTCATCGATCTATGCCTCACACGCACCTTCGGAGCCGAGTCGCTGCCGCGCGCACGCATGCCGTCCACGCCCAGACCGCGTCGGGATCTCGGACCAAGGCCATTGCCCCATAGCCCCACCCACCACCAGCACCGAACGGCAGCCGCCATCCGCCGCCCGCCGCTGCCATCTCCCCCTCGCGGGTGATGCAGAAGAAGATGCCTCGCCGCTGTCGGATCAGTGTGGGCTTCGTCCAACGGTGGCTATCGACGACTGCGAGAGGAGGGGAGCGAGGTGGGGCGCGGTGGACGAGAGTTCAGTCGCCGCCTGTGTCGCCCCGGTAGGGAGCGACGCGAGGGCCGAATCCACACTCACCCAATATTGTGAGTCTCTTCTGAAAACTCGTACTCTTTGTCCATTTCAAAACCGGCAACATTCAAGGAGATAACGCATTCATATTTGGGCCTAGAGTCTGTCCAAGCAATCTATGTTCAATGTCTCAAGAAAAGGTGGGAGTAATAATCCGTATCCTATATACCTAAGAGATTCATCCCCACTATCTTATTTATTTTAACATGCAACCTATCCACATCATCAAGTAGGTGCACCATATAAAAACTCTTTTCCACTTACTCTTCAGGCACATGCTCCCAATGCAACCTATGGCAAATAACAATCAACCTTCTTGTGCCCTCTCAAGCAAGTACGTCATTTTAGGTTTCTTCTGCTATCTATATATGTCTTCACGTCATACGATCCACTCCAAATGTCCAACACAATTATTCGTTCAACCATTTGGTTAGACTTCACATGTTGTTAATGTGATCATCTGATTTCGAATCCAAAACACCCACATTTTATCAATCTCATTATCTTGCACTTCATGTCCATATTTTTCTCCTACAAGCAGCCCAGATGTCTTCATTCCCCCGAAACCCGGTATTCCAAGCAACCTTTTTAGTGGTGATGGTTGCACACCACACAAGACAAATAAAAAGAATTAGAGATAACTGGGTATATTATGGTGAATTGGTGCAGTACACTACACATGGTTGATCCGGTGAGAAGCATGATTTATTCAAGAGTGAGCCTCATGAATTACAAACAACTTTTTTATATAAAAAATCAAATTATGAGTTAACTCGCATTTTATTTTTCTATGCGGTCATTCTTTTTATGAATGCAAATCTGTAGTTATCATCATTGTTGTAGGTTTAGTCAAGAGTGAAGTTGTCTACACCGTCTCTACTCAACGTTCTTTTCATCACATATCGCCTCGCCGGTTTATTGTCAAGGTAATAAGTTAAGAAAACAAAATTCATACTTATTTTTGTATTTTTCATCAAAAAATTAGATGTTTACTCTAAACAATATATTTTAAAAAAAATTATCATCAAATTATTCTATGTTTCATAAATTTTCTCATGTTTTAAAAGATCAAATTATTTTTCAACAGTTTCCGCGGCAGCGCGCCGGGTATCATCTGTGTAATGCCCGTCGAGAAACGCTGGGAACAGTTGGAGCCGTTTTCCGGCGTAGAACTTTGCCAAAAACGCCAAGTTTACCTGGGCCCGAGGGAGGCACTGTCCCAGGCCACACGTGCACGGGGGCAACGGACGAGGTGCCAAGCTCGGCGTGCCACGCACAAACACGGCCTCAGCGCATGCATCGATTGGCCGCGTAGGAAGGAAGAGTACAAAGGGATTAAATTGGGAGTCTGCACCCTGGAAACATGGGATCCTGGATGCTAACAAACTTATTACAGGGGCCACGAATACCAAGGGGCATGCGACGGAGGAGACTTGAACCGGAAGGGTTTGACCCCAGCCGCCCGAGTAGGGTAGCAGCACGTAGGTGGTAACATCAAACGAGAGGCCGCACGAGTGGGTTGATGCACACGACCCGATCAATGGACAGGCACGAGTGAGTAGGAGAGACGCAGCTGCATCTGGCCCACCAGTCAGTGATTTACTTGCACCGTCGCCCGAATATCAGGACGCCATGGTGTTTTTTTCATCGAGGAACTGGCAGCCTTTTCAAGTTTTCATTAGACGAAAAAGATGGTTTGTGTACACAGGCGATAAGTTTTTGAAGGAAACTGCCTTTCCATTTCGTCGAAAATGATGGTTAATTATCTATGAAGGGAGCTTGACAGAAACCGGCCCCGAAAGAATAGTTGAGGTGACCAGCGTACTGAGACAGTATAGTCATTACAAATCTGTACAACAAGTGTACAGATGCATCCATCAGTAAGGTCTTCAGTAGTAAGTCACCGACAAGAGGCCAGTGAGTAGTGTACAGAACGCAAACCAACCCGTGGTTGGATGGTTAGGAGGACTGTGGTATCCCCTGTCCATCAGAGTTCAAGTTCCAGACTTGACGTTGGTGCTTGCATTTTCCCCTTCTCTCGAAGGTGCTCATAGGGGTAGAATGTGCGTGTGTGCGTTCATAGGGGTGAGTGTACGTTCGTATATGTCAGCAACTTCGATTGTACTCTGCTAAAAAAAAAAGAGTAGTGTACGGAACTCTCAAACCTCAATAGGAAAACTGCATGCGCGGGTATCCGTGAACCGACTCGTTAGCACTTGGCCACAGACGTTTGACCCTAAGACCATCTATAATCCCCTATTAGCAGTGACCTCCCAGCATCATTTAATGCGAAGGTCCTTGCCCTGTTGGGTGCTCGGAGGACAGGGTTTGCAAAAAACTTGGTTCCATGGGATTTTGGGTTTCATACTTCTTTTTTTCTCTCTCTCTCCCTGGTTGGTGGTGAAGAATGAGAAGGCTACACTTGGATCCATGCAGGATTTTCGCATCAATGTCTGTAGAAGTTCCCTGTGATGCGCCCAATGCTGCACGAATGGGCAGGTCTGGATTTTCCGGTTAAAGTATGGTGGCATGTGACTATGATGGTAGCCTAGTGACAGTAAGGCATCTTCATTTTTCCCATACTTGGCTTATTTCACCTTAGCAGTTGTAGCACATCCATGCATGATGCATCCATGGTGCAAACATCAGATGCATAAGATTAGTCACATGCCATAATACTTCCTTCAGAAGAGCAACTGATTTGTCGAGAAATATGATACAAGTTATACAAACGAACATAATGTATAAAGGATGACAACTAGCCTTCTTCAAGTTGGAATTGGTTGGGCAGGTAAATAGTCAAGAGAGGTGTGCACCTAGTCCATATCAATAGATGTGCTGTTGCAGACAAATGTAGGACTTTCAGAGTAGTGACAACCGAATGCGTACAAAGGTAGTTAACCCCCCTTGGCTGTAACACATCAGCAACTAATACATCACTATCCATAGAGTAAACTAATAACTGAGGCTAGATTTATCTCAGGTTTGACCATTCACAAGTTTACAACAGCCAGAGACATTAGCATCTTTTCAATAGGACAGGTCAGTAATTTTGCCGGGTATGACTCTTGTCTTTTCGGCTCTATTCTAGGTATGAGAAACGTGTAACTACCAATGTGAGTAATCGGTATTTCCCGCATTGTTTCTCTTCAATTACTGAAAATACAAGTTCATAAGCATCAGTTTCCCATTCAGAACTTTTTTATTGTTCAAATTAGGAACACACAAATTGAGCAAATAATGCATTCAAAATCCTAAGCAATGTTCTTTGACTCCCATTTTTGCTACTATTTTAAGAGTTATTATCCTTAGCACTGAAATGATAGGAATGAAGGGAAAGACCTGATTTGAAAGGAATTTTTGGATCAGGAGCGGGGATCAAACGTGGGGAGGGGATATAGATGTTGATACCAATGTAAAATATAGATGTTGTCAGAGGGAATTACACTCCCAGTGTTCCAATATAAAACTGTACTTGCTTGGAATTTGGAAGTCTCTTGATGTGTTGGGAATTGTTACTTACAGATCAACTATGGACAAGGAAGCCACAATAAAAAATATTAAGCTAGCAATCTAGTGAGCTAGTAGATTATTCTCTCAGAAGACATAATTATAAGCCGAACACGTATGTCTGAAGTCTGAACTATGTTAGATGCAAAGCAACATTAATTAATTTCTTGCTAAGCGATCTAAAGAATGTTAATCCCAAAATGGCAGCCATATTTGTACAGTTCATTGAGATCCTCGTCATGGAGTAAAGACCAAAGAGACCCTATAACCAGAGTTCAACGACAGGTGTATTCTAAAGATCTGCTATAAGAGCTTGTTCTTGCGTGTGTGCAAAGGTGTGAACAATAAGCCGAATAGCGGGAAGGAAGACCCTACAAAGGGAGCAGCTAAGAGAGCTAAGTGCAAGTCTGGGACTTAAGCCCGAGCTTCCTTCTCTCTTTAAGTAGCTGCATGCCATAGTTCCCTCATAGTTTTCTTGCTCGCTCTGGTTGATAAGGAACAGGCAGTGCTTAGAGCTAGGTTGTTTAGGTTAGGTCAATCTTACGTTCAAGTCGTCGAGCGTGATCCCTCTTCCATCTCCAGTAATCAGTAGAAACCCAAATCCTTAGCTAGTTCTTGTCCAGTAAAGTCTGACCTTACACATCGGTCATTAGGGTTTGGTACGCTACTGATAATTAAAGCTAAGGTTAGCTTTGCTTGCGCTAGTTACTTAGCATCCGGCCACCGGTTTGTTTTACGGTGGTAAGGATATGGAGGAGATCAGAAGTGATGACATGGAGAAGCAAGATGAAGTTATGTTACCTGGCTTCAGGTTTCATCCAACTGATGAAGAGCTCGTCAGGTTCTACCTCAAGAGGAAAATCCAGCAGAAGTCTCTTCCGATTGAGCTTATTAGGCAGCTGGACATCTACAAGTTTGATCCATGGGATCTCCCAAGTAAGCTTCTATAAATACCTTGTGAACTATCTTTTTCTTCTCTACACACATCAATAAAGAGCTATGAGGTCTTTCTATTCTGCAACAAGAACATTACTTGCTCACATATCATCTATCCGCATGGCTGGCATGAAGCATACACGCTCCATCTTGTTGGCACCTCGTATTTCAGTAAATCTTTCTTTTCCTACTCGTTTAACAAGAGGAAACTCACATGCATCTTTTGGTTAGTTGTCTCTTTGAGGTTGCGCTCAGAAAACAAGAAAAAATCTTGTTTGGAAAGTCTACATAGGCTTTCTTAGGGTAATTAAACCTCGTAAAAAAGCTTACTCATGTAAGTATGAAGATTGGACTAACTACTAAATAATTGCATGCACCTTGGCTCATATGATATTGAGGAACTTGGTATACTGTAGGTGCTTACTGAATATGGCTTTTAGTCGTTCATCATGTTAAAGCAGACTGAATAATTGATTTACAAGTTTCAAAGTTGAGTTCTAAATGGTTAAAAAGTCTTGCAGGCATGATTCATGTGTATTTCTCACTATCATTTCTGGACCACGATTGCACCAAACGGGGCTTAGGATTAAGTTAACTGATCTTTGGTTATAAATGGAGTTGCACAATAGACGCCGTGAAACTTCTTTTTGCTCAGGCTTACTTACCAAAACCTTTTGTTTTTCTCAATGAAGAACTAGCAAGCACCGGAGAGAAGGAGTGGTATTTCTACTGCCCAAGGGATAGGAAGTACCGGAACAGCACAAGGCCTAACAGGGTGACCGGAGCAGGCTTCTGGAAGGCCACCGGAACCGACAGACCAATCTACTCCTCTGATGGAAGCAAGTGTATAGGCTTGAAGAAGTCTCTCGTCTTTTACAAGGGTAGAGCGGCCAAAGGTGTCAAAACTGACTGGATGATGCATGAGTTTCGGCTTCCATCACTCACCGACCCTTCGTTGCCGCAGAAGAAGCCACTGGAGAAGACCATTCCACCAAATGTAAGCAACCTGCATACTGTAACTTTGAGAGAAAATAGCTCTGAATTTTTCACTGAACATGTGAACTTGAATGCAACTTATGTAGGATGCCCTCTAAATCTTGAAGAACATTGCTGCTACTTTAAAAATACATGTCTTCCAAATATTACACTGAAATAACTTGCAATATATTTCCTTGGGAAAAAGATACAGACAGTAAACTGCGAATACCTAGCACATTATATCTAGCACAATGCAAATGTTCAGAACATAGTAAATTTTATTATGTCAGACATGGATTCCCTTAATCTTTCCCCTCTGTTATAAGTGTAGGACATTGTTTACCTTTCACAAGAAAATCACTAACCGACACTTTTTTCTTTATATTTTCCCCTCATGAGCAGGATTCCTGGGCAATCTGCAGGATTTTCAAGAAAACCAATGCCACAGCGCAGAGAGCGCTCTCGCACTCATGGGTCTCTCCTCCATTACCCGGCACAAACGGGACCTACATTCCTCCCCACTTGCAGACTACACACAGAAGTCGACACACCTCAGAGAACACATCGTCCGCGATGACCAACATCATCTCCTCCAACATCCAGTTCACTGGCAGTGGCTACTTTCCTTCAATAGTTTCCTCCTGTCAGAGCACTCTCAACATCATCGACAGCATAAGCAGGCCAGCTACATCCATAGTGCTCCCCCCATCAGATGCAGAGCACCAGGCTATGAGTATCCTCTCAGCTATCCCGCTTGACCTTCCGGCTGGGATGGACGTCGCATCGATGGTTCTGAACGCGTCACCCATCACACTCTCCAACATGGACAGATCAGCCCCCATGAACATTGAGTTTGCGCAGCCGCAACAATGCAACAACAGCATGAGCAGATGCATGGTCGACTTGCCTGATATCGGCAACAACATCATCAACGGAACTCAACGGTCCATCAATTTCCCATTCAACAACCTGCAAGGGCCGCTTTCTGATGACTGGAGAGCGACCGTGCCTTGGGAATCGCTCCCCTGCACAACTGAGGCCTCCACGAATTACCAGCCGACCAAATGCTACACTTAGTTAGTTTCTACCCTGTAGCAAAGTAGATTTGGTTTTAGAGTGCAGTAGAGAGTAGTGTAGTGCCTACCTCCATCTGCTAGTATTACTGTTAGCGTGAAGAGGTATTGGAGTTTCGCTCCGTTAACAGCGAAGCTAACAGAACTGATGTGTGCTACTGCTACTATGTACGTAGCTTGAATTCGTGCAACTAATCACCCTTCTGTGCAACGTAGGAGCTGTTGTAGGTTGTAGCCGTGTCATGTGTAAACATAGCTCTCAGCTCCAATTTTGTCCACAGTTGCATGTACCGCAGAATTGTGACATGTATGATTTCTAAAGGAACTGCCTAATCTGATGGTCTCCAGTTGTTTTTCACCCTAGTTTTGAGAACATGGAGAGTTGCCGATCGATGCGCGTACCTTGTGTAGGAGGATCACTGGTATCAGAAGAAACAGCTCGCTTGCATGACATGGAGGAGAAGAATTGAAGAAACAGTCCGCTTGCCTGACAACATGGTCGCCATGCGCGTGGTAAAAGACTTGGCTCTGCTGACAGGCAGTCCCGGTGATGCATTTCGCCGAACGGGCGGTGCGCGTTCCCCAGGCACGGCGTGCGGCCTGCTTTCGTGCAACTACAGTTTTTGCTCGCGTCGAATCCGCGGTCTCGGCGGAGCACACGAGAGTTCTTGGCAGTTGCCGGCCCTGCTGCCGGAAGATGCGGAGAACATGACGTTTCAGATTAGCACCTGGCCGCCGCAATGCTATTTCTCGCTCACTGCGAGCTGTAATAGATCTCGCTTGCAGCCACTGTGGAATAAAAAATAAAAAGTTATATAATGCATCTGCAGGTGACTATTACGGTAGCAATTATCTGAAAAGCGTTTCTTCCAAAGCCTTTCAAGGTTATTCTTAGGCATGGCCACTGTATTTTTAGCCGCCGCCACGGTCGCATTTTGGACGATTCTTCTGGATTTTATTTTAATTTTATACGTGTTTTCAGCTTTTTAGATAGTTTTTTCGGGAGATTTTGATGTTTTGGTTTTTCACCGATATTTTCTAGCTTTTGGGCAAAAAATATATCAAAAACTTTTTTTCATGAAAAAACTTAATTTTTTTTAACATGCATTGTTTTGCTTCTGCGAGAGGTATAGTCGTGTCTCTTAAAAATTAAAAAAAAAGTGTTTTTATCTTTCTCGAAAGGCAGGGTTTTGCTTCTGCGAGTCGTGTCTTTAAAAAAAACGCGTTTTTCCCTTTCTCGAGATGCACGGTTTTGCTTCGACGAGAGGAAAGGATTTGCTTCCAAGAGAGGCACGGTCGTCCCTCTCGGAAACAAAAAAATGTTTTTTTTTCACGAGAGGCACGGTCGTGCCTCTCGAAAACGAAAAAACACAAAAAAATCCTTCCGCAAGAGGCACGGTCGTGCCTTTCGGAAACAAAAAAAATGTTTTTTTTCGCGAGAGGCACGGTCGTGCCTCTCGAAAACGAAAAAACACAAAAAATCCTTCCGCAAGAGGCACGGTCGTGCCTCTCGGAAACAAAAAAATGTTTTTTTTTCGCGAGAGGCACGGCCGTGCCTCTCGAAAACGAAAAAACACAAAAAAATCCTTCCGCAAGAGGCACTGTTATTTCATAAAATAAGTTCGTCAAAACCAACCAACATGAGATGTAGTTTTGAAGATCTCAATATGAGAAAATCAATGGTAAAAACGGTTCGAGATTTGGATGCACGATTTCAAAAATAAAATAACATATCAACGGAAAAAAAACTCTCATATTTCGGCAAGTGACACACATGCAATGCGCCATTTGTCGTAACCTGGGGGGATGTGAGTGACTTTTGAAAGGAGTACTTCTCAATTAGTGATTTTAGACTTTTTCTTCTATGGTTTCCTTATCGGGGTTTCCACTGGTTTGACTTTATTATTTTCTGGGTTTTTTAGTTTCTTTCTTCAATTTTACAGGGTTTTTTTATTTATTTTATGTTTTTTCAGCACATTTCTATTTTTTTCATATGCATTGTATATTTTTTGTATAAATCAATAATATTTTTTATACATCTTTATACTAACATTTTTCAAATACATAATTAACCTTTTCCAAATGTATCTTTTGATATCTACTTTTTTCCTTCTTAATACATGTTTTTTCTAAAACATGGTTAATAAATTATTAGTTAACTAACTATGTTTCGAGCATGCTTTCAGTTTGCACATCTACGAAAATGAACCATTTTGTTGGTCGGCACTCCCCATGAGAAAAAATTATAAAGGGAGACGACACGTCATTTTTCACCAATGATTTCTCATTTTAGTCATAGGTATGACATATTATTAAGAGGGTGTGTGCTATGGATCACGTGTGGAGCCACTGAACAATATAGCCAAATATCACCCACAACCTATGTGAGAAATTCTGACCAAAGATCTACCTATTTTAGCCTGATCTGGTATATCAGATATTCCAAGGTAATATCCGGCTTTTGTTCAGTAGCCACCAGTTAGCCTCGAAGCATAAGTTAGAATGTCCGACATGTCACAATATCCAACTAGGTTGGAACATCTCACTTTTGTGGGATGGCCATAATGGGCAGATTCTAGGGTTAATTATATATAGCTTCTTCTTCATCTTTTGGAATGAGAAGTAACTCAAGCTTGCACCATAGATCCAAAACCTTACAAATTTGATTCCTCCCTCTCTCACAACTCAAATTCATTCAATATTTAAGAGAGAGCAAGAGGAGCAATCGATATACACTTCCATCCAACCAAAACTCGAGTTCGTTGATTCCTCGTGAGATCCTTGCAAGTCATTTTACTCTTGAGTTTGTGAGGAACTCTAGACGGCTGTGGTTTCTCGGGAACTATCAAGTCATGTGGTTATGCCCCGGGATCATTTGTGAAGGTTTGGATATTGTCACAAGAGCTATCCCTAGTGGAAGGGAGCCAAAACGTTCGTTGCTTGTGGTTCCCATGGAATAAGGTAAGACATTCTTTGTCGTGGGAGCATTTGTTGCCCCCCCCCCTCTTCAACAGAGATTAGCACAGACCCAAGTGTGTGAACTTCGAATTACATCATCCTCTCCACCGTTTTCGGTTGTCTCTTTATCCTAGCTTTACTTGTTGTTTCTACTTAGTTGTGTGTTGTTTTGTGTATCTTACTAGCTTGTTGTAACACATCATATATGATTGTATCACCTAGTTACATTTTTAGAGGACTTACATTCCGCACTTAACTCTGAAATAAACTAAGAAAACAATTTAATTTGGTAGCCACCTATTCATCCACCCCCACTAAGTGACATTATGGACATCTTTGACCCTATAATTAACATTCATTTAGATATATTTTTTGAATAAGTGTTAAATATTATTCAAATACACATTGAAATATATTTTTAAATGATGTGAAACACTTGTTTGAACTATGTGAACAACTTTTTTACATTGTATTTCATTTTTTAACAAATATTAAAGATATTTTAAAAAACATGCAATTTTTTAAAAATGTGGAGTATACTTCAAATATATATATATATATATATATATATATATATATATATATATATATATTCATTATTATTAAAGCAAAGTCTAAAATATATACAAAAAATTGTATGCGTCAATAAGACCATCAAAGGCCTTTGTGGCACCAGTGGTTCACAAAAGTCAGGGGTGATCATTGTTCTGATGTTTCGGGGGAAACAAATTTCCAGGTTGTAACGGGCGGTGTGTAGAGAACAAAACAAAAAAGCAAATGACAAATCTAATTCAGTATAAGACCGCTTGATGAGTGAGCTATTACACTCTTTAATAGGTGGCTGCTTCTAGGCCCTCATGGCTATCTTTGGACCCGACCTCCTTTATCACCGAGTGGTCTCTTCGCTAGACATTTTTGAACCATCCATTTGATCCCAACGGTCTTGACACCGAATTGGCACAACATGGTGCTATCACTATCATAGTATCCGTTAAGTCACGGGCTGGAGATAAGCGGACTCGAACCGTTGACATCCCACATCGGTTAAACCACCGCCTCTCAAGCCTCCTCGACGGTTTCTACCATCGAGGGACATGACATGTAAGTCAAATGCTTCGCAGACCACCTGTACATTTTGTTCCATACAAGTTTTGAATGGTGGAACATTATTTTGATTACAGATACATTTATTTTACATTTAATAATATATTTTTAATGTCGGCACGTACATCTTATGAAGCATGTGAACATTTTGAAATGCCACATGCATTTTGTTTGAACTGTAAAAACATTTTTTGAAAGTTGAGCAAACTTTTTCTACACTGCTTGAATATTTTTTAAATCTGGATGAACACTTTAAAATATTAATTAGTTGTTATTTTCGTAATATATGTACTTAACTTTTTTTGAAATGTAAATAAAAGAACAAACATATGTGCGGCCCTAGCATGACAAAAACACACGGTTACTGGGCCGGCCCAATACCGAAACCATTTAGACGAGACGAGCTACCCATTTCCTATTTGGCGCCTCCTTAACAAGACATCAACAGTAGACCTACTCTCTTGCTTAGGGTTTACGACCTTCGACGGCGATTAGGTCGCCGTCGCGAGTTCTCATCGACTGATCGCTTCTCCCTAGGCGAGGGTTCCCGCTAGTGTCCGTCGGATGGCGAGAGACGCTGGTTCGTCCTCGGCCTCGCCATGGACCGGGAGGAAGTTGGAAGACATGCTGCAACACCTGGATCTGAAGGACGAAGAACTGGACGATGTAGTGGTTGGCGAGGCGGAGGTGAAGAAACTTGAGGAAGATGCCAGATGGATGGCGATCGGGCGGCTGCATACCTCACACCCCTTCTCTTCAGCGGCAATGTTCGAAACTCTAAAATATGTGTGGGGGTTGGCAAAAACCCCAAAGTTTCGGGAAGCAGGAGATAATCTGTTCGTGTTTCAGATGCATTGTCTGGGAGATTGGAAGAAGGTCGTTCATGGAGGTCCGTGGTTGTTTCGTGGTATGGGTCTAATAGTGGAGGACTATGACGGGAAGAGTGATCCGGCGACGGTCATCCTGGATGGTCTGTATGTATGGGCTCAGATCCATGGGATTCCGGAGATGTATCGGACTACGGACATTGTGGATCAATTGGCTCGACGGATTGGACGCGTGAAGGAAACCCAGCTCTCTCCGAGGCTGTATTATGAGGGAGATTACGTGCGAGTAAGAGTCCGTGTTCTTGTGAACAAGCCGCTTACTAGGATCACGGGGTTGGTCGTCGTGGGAGAGGGCCGACGTATGTTCCTGGTGAAGTACGAAAAAGTCCCATACTTTTGCCTGGTGTGTGGACTAATGGGGCATAATCATGAGGAATGTGGGGATGGCGTCTCGGAGGCACAACAGAAGCAATGGGGCAGTTGGATGCTGGCACAGCGTAAGGAGGTAGGGCAAGGGATGAAAGAGGAAGGCCAGGATGCACAAGGTGGCCGTTCGAGGGGCCGAGGCCGAACCGGAGGAAGGGGGGAGGAGACCCCAACCCTCGCCAACAGTCTCCAGTACGCAAGCGGTCATCCCAGGACGCTGGCCTGGATTCGGCGCAAGGTGAGGAGGAAGACGTGACCAGCCCTCTGAAACCAGATACGGCAAGGGGAGGGGAAGTGCAGGAGAATGAACCAACAGCGAGGCGAAACCTGAACCTTCTGCTGTCCACGAGTCATACCCAGGAGAATAGTGGTGCTGCATCGGCCTCGAGTGGCACACTCAGTATCGTTCCAGCTAAACAAGGTGTAGGGGATGATTCCCTATCAGATACACCCCCCTACATACATCTCCCCTAGAGAGCAAAAAAGGGCGAAGAAACTAGCCTCGCCAGTCAAGGCTAGCAGCCTACTTGGAGCAGGAGCAATAACCCTCACGATGGCACCATCGGCGGCCTCCCTCGAGGAGGACCGCCCGGCCTAATGTCGATACTCTGCTGGAACTGTCGTGGGTTGGGCGACCCCGCGACAGTCAATGAGCTCCGCGATCTTGCGCGGGAGAGTGCGCCGACGGTTCTATGTGTAGTGGAAACACAAATAGGAAAGAATCGCATGGAAGGCTTGGAAAGTACTTTGGGATTTGACCATGTGTATGGGGTTGGAAGTGCGGGCAGAAACGGTGGTCTGTGCATGTATTGGAGGAAGCCTCTGGTGCTGGACTTGCAGAATTTCTCGAGATATCATATCGATATGGAGGTGACGGAAAGTGGGAGAGATCCATGGCGTTTGACATGCTGGTATGGGGACGCGGACAGGAGCATGCGATATAAAACATGGGATATGATGTGGTTCTTGAAGGCAGACAGCGATCTTCCATGGCTGTGCATAGGGGACTTTAATGAAGTCCTTAGGAGAGAGGAGCACTCTGGACCAAACAAACGCAACATTGGGCAGATCAATGCCTTCAGAGAGGCGGTGGATGTGTGCGGTTTAAGTGATCTGGGGTATACGGGACTGGATTGGACATTTGAAAGGAAAGTGCGGAATGGCACCTGCAGAGTGCGTCTTGATCGAGCTTTGGCATCGGTGGAGTGGAGCTCTCTATTTCCTCTGGCTGCGGTCCGTCATCTTCATGCAGTCAAGTCGGACCATTCTCCTATACTCCTTCTGAATAGTATGGAGGCACACAACCAACGAATTGGACGGGGCAGGCCGTTCAGATATGAGCTTATGTGGGAAAGGCATGAAAGTTTCCAAACAATGTTACACGACACGTGGAAGGGTTCAAAAGCCAAGTCCGCCCGGGAGATAGGAGAGAAGATGCAATCACTTGCGGTGGCGCTGACCGGCTGGGGATCTAGTAGCTTTGGTTCGGTCCGAACCGAGCTCAAACAACTTCGAGCAAGACTAGGTGAGCTACGAGAGAACCCGCACCGTATTGCAGCATCGTACGAGGAAGTTAAAGTTGAAGGCAGAATTGTCGAGCTGCGATTCCGGGAAGAAATTATGTGGCGCCAAAGAGCCCGAATCCAATGGCTGTTAGAAGGGGACCAAAATACAAAGTTTTTTCATCACAAGGCATCGTCTAGGCGAAAGAAAAACAGCATTTTGTCCTTAACAAGAGCAGACGGTTCCATATGTAGCGATCCGAGGGAGCTTGAAAACATGGGAATAGCTTTTTATGAGCAGCTATATACGTCGGAAGGGGTGATTGGCATGGAGGAAGTGCTGTCACATATTCCTTGTAAAGTCAGAAGCCCAATGAATGAAATGCTGTCAAGAGATATCACCGAAGGAGAAGTGAAGAGCGCCTTGTTTCAAATGTATCCTACCAAGGCTCCGGGACCTCACGGTTTCCCAGCCCATTTCTTTCAGAAGTATTGGCATCTATGCGGTGATGAAGTGACTGTTGGAAATATGCCCTAGAGGCAATAATAAATTAGTTATTATTATATTTCTTAGTTCATGATAATCGTTTATTATCCATGCTATAATTGTATTGATTGGAAACACAATACTTGTGTGGATACATAGACAAAACACTGTCCCTAGTAAGCCTCTAGTTGACTAGCTCGTTGATCAAAGATGGTCAAGGTTTCCTGGCCATAGGCAAGTGTTGTCACTTGATAACGGGATCACATCATTAGGAGAATCATGTGATGGACTAGACCCAAACTAATAGACGTAGCATGTTGATCGTGTCATTTTGTTGCTACTGTTTTCTGCGTGTCAAGTATTTGTTCCTATGACCATGAGATCATATAACTCACGGACACCGGAGGAATGCTTTGTGTGTATCAAACGTCGCAACGTAACTGGGTGACTATAAAGATGCTCTACAGGTATCTCCGAAGGTGTTCGTTTAGTTAGTATGGATCAAGACTAGGATTTGTCACTCCGTGTGACGGAGAGGTATCTCGGGGCCCACTCGGTAATACAACATCACACACAAGCCTTGCAAGCAATGTAACTTAGTGTAAGTTGCGGGATCTTGTATTACGGAACGAGTAAAGAGACTTGTCGGTAAACGAGATTGAAATAGGTATGCGGATACTGACGATCGAATCTCGGGCAAGTAACATACCGAAGGACAAAGGGAATGACATACGAGATTATATGAATCCTTGGCACTGAGGTTCAAACGATAAGATCTTCGTAGAATATGTAGGATACAATATGGGCATCCAGGTCCCGCTATTGGATATTGACCGAGGAGTCTCTCGGGTCATGTCTACATAGTTCTCGAACCCGCAGGGTCTGCACACTTAAGGTTCGACGTTGTTTTATGTGTATTTGAGTTATATGGTTGGTTACCGAATGTTGTTCGGAGTCCCGGATGAGATAACGGACGTCACGAGGGTTTCCGGAATGGTCCGGAAACGAAGATTGATATATAGGATGACCTCATTTGATTACCGGAAGGTTTTCGGAGTTACCGGGAATGTACCGGGAATGACGAATGGGTTCCGGGAGTTCACCGGGGGGGCAACCCACCCCGGGGAAGCCCATAGGCCATAAGGGTGGCGCACCAGCCCTTAGTGGGCTGGTGGGACAGCCCAAAAGGGCCCTATGCGCCAAGGATAAGAAATCAAAGGAAAAAGGAAAAAAAAGGGAGGAGGTGGGAAGGGAGGGGGACTCCCTCCCACCAAACCTAGTCCAACTCGGTTTGGGGGGGGGGGAGAGTCCTCCCCCTTGGCTCGGCCGACTCCTTGAGGGTCCTTGGACCCCAAGGCAAGGCCCCCCTCCCTCCCACCTATATATACGGAGGTTTTAGGGCTGATTTGAGACGACTTTTCCACGGCAGCCCGACCACATACCTCCACGGTTTTTCCTCTAGATCGCGTTTCTGCGGAGCTCGGGCGGAGCCCTGCTGAGACAAGGTCATCACCAACCTCCGGAGCGCCGTCACGCTGCCGGAGAACTCTTCTACCTCTCCGTCTCTCTTGCTGGATCAAGAAGGCCGAGATCATCGTCGAGCTGTACGTGTGCTGAACGCGGAGGTGCCGTCCGTTCGGTACTAGATCGTGGGACTGATCGCAGGATTGTTCGCGGGGCGGATCGAGGGACGTGAGGACGTTCCACTACATCAACCGCGTTCTCTAACGCTTCTGCTGTACGGTCTACAAGGGTACGTAGATCACTCATCCCCTCTCGTAGATGGACATCACCATGATAGGTCTTCGTGCGCGTAGGAAAATTTTTGTTTCCCATGCGACGTTCCCCAACAGTGGTATCAGAGCTAGGTTCATGCGTAGATGTCTTCTCAAGTAGAACACAAAAGTTTTTGTGGGCGGTGATGTGCGTTTTGCTGCCCTCCTTAGTCTTTTCTTGATTCCTCGGTATTGTTGGATTGAAGCGGCTTGGACCGACATTACTCGTACGCTTACGAGAGACTGGTTTCATCGTTACGAGTAACCCCCTTTGCTCAAAGATGACTGGCAAGTGTCGGTTTCTCCAACTTTAGTTGAATCGGATTTGACCGAGGAGGTCCTTGGATGAGGTTAAATAGCAACTCATATATCTCCGTTGTGGTGTTTGCGTAAGTAAGATGCGATCCTACTAGATACCCTTGGTCACCACGTAAAGCATGCAACAACAAAATTAGAGGACGTCTAACTTGTTTTTGCAGGGTATGATTGTGATGTGATATGGCCAACGATGTGATGTGATATATTGGATGTATGAGATGATCATGTTGTAATAGAAATATCGACTTGCACGTCGATGGTACGGCAACCGGCAGGAGCCATAGGGTTGTCATTATACTAACGTTTGTGCTTGCAGATGCGTTTACTATTTTGCTAGGATGTAGCTTTAGTAGTAATAGCATAAGTAGCACGACAACCCCGATGGCAACACGTTGATGGATGATCATGGTGTGGCGCCGGTGACAAGAAGATCGTGCCGGTGCTTTGGTGATGGAGATCAAGAAGCACGTGATGATGGCCATATCATGTCACTTATGAATTGCATGTGATGTTAATCCTTTTATGCACCTTATTTTGCTTAGAACGACGGTAGCATTATGAGGTGATCTCTCACTAAAATTTCAAGACGAAATTGTGTTCTCCCCGACTGTGCACCGTTGCTACAGTTCGTCGTTTCGAGACACCACGTGATGATCGGGTGTGATAGACTCAACGTTCACATACAACGGGTGCAAAACAGTTGCGCACGCGGAACACACGGGTTAAGCTTGACGACCCTACCATGTGCAGACATGGCCTCGGAACACATGAGACCGAAAGGTCGAGCATGAATCGTATAGTTGATATGATTAGCATAGAGATGCTTACCACTGAAACTATTCTCGACTCACGTGATGATCGGACTTGAGATAGTGGATTTGGATCATGTACCACTCAAATGACTAGAGAGATGTACTTTTTGAGTGGGAGTTCTTAAAGTAATATGATTAATTGAACTAATTGTCATGAACATAGTCTAATGGTCTTTGCGAATTACGATGTAGCTTGCGCTATAGCTCTACTGTTTTTATATGTTCCTAGAGAAAATTTAGTTGAAAGTTAATAGTAGCAAACTTTGCAGACTAAGTCTGTAAAACCGAGGATTGTCCTCGTTGCTGCGCAGAAGGCTTATGTCCTTAATGCACCAATCGGTGTGCTGCACCTCGAGCGTCGTCTGTGGATGTTGTGAACATCCGACATACATGTTTTTTATGACTACACGATAGTTCAGTGCAAAATACTTAAATGGCTTAGAAGCAAGGCGCCGAAAACGTTTTAAAACATCACGGAACATAAGTGATGTTCTAAAGAGATGAAATTGTGATTTCATGCTTGTGCCCTTGTTAAGAGCTACGAGACCTCCGACGAGATTCTTTGTCCACAAAGTAAAGGAGAAAGGCTCAATCGTTGAGCGTGTGCTCAGATTGTCTGAGTACGACAATCGCTTGAATCAAGTGGGAGTTAATCTTCCAGATGAGATAGTGATAGTTCTCCAAAGTCACTGCCACCAAGCTGTGAGAGCTTAGTGATGAACTATAACATATCAAGGATAGATACAATGATCCTTGAGCGATTCGCGATGTTTGACACTGCGAAAGTAGAAATCAAGAAGGAGCGTCAATAGTTGATGGTTTGTAAAACCACTAAGTTTCAAGAAAGGCAAGGGCTAGAAGGGATACTTCGTGAAACGGCAAAACAGTTGCTGCACTAATGAAGAGACCCAAGATTAAACCCAAACCCGAGACTAAGTGCTTCTGTAATGAGGGGAACAGTCACTGAGGCGGAGCAACTCTAGATACTTGGTAGATAAGAAGGCTGGCAAAAGTCGAAAGAAGTGTATTTGATATACATGATGTTGATGTGTACTTTACTAGTACTCCTAGTAGCATGAGGGTATTGGATACCGGTGCGGTTGCTAAGTGATTAGTAACACGAAATGAAAGCTACGGCATAAACGGAGACTAGCTAAAGGCGAGGTGACGATACGTGTTGGAAGTGTTTCCAAGGTTGATATGATCAAACGTCGCACGCTCCCTCTACCATCCGGATTGGTATTAAACCTAAATAATTGTTATTTGGTGCTTGCGTTAAGCATGAACATGATTGGATCGTGTTTATTGCAATACGATTATTCATTTAAAGAGAATAATGGTTACTCTGTTTTCTTGAATAATCACCTTCAATGGTTTATTGAATCTCGATCGTAGTGTTACACATGTTCATGATAATGGTGCCAAAAGATACAGTTGATGATGATAGTACCACTTACTTGTGGCATTGCCGCTTGAGTCATGTTAGTATAAATTGCATGAAGAGGCTTCATGCTGATGGATCTTTGTACTCACCTAATTTCGAATCACTAGTGACATGCAAATCATACCACATGAGCAAGGCCTTGTTTTCATTGAGATGAAATAAGATAGTAACTTGTTGGAAGTGATACATTTTGATGTATGCAGTCCAATGGGTGCTGAGGCACGCAGTGGATATCATTATGTTCTTACTTCACTGACGATTTGAGTAGATACTAGAGTATTTACTTAATGAATCACAAGTCTGAAATATTGAAAAGTTCAATTCTGTTTCGGAGTGAAGTTCGTCGTAACAAGAGGATAAACTGTCTACGATATGATCATAGAAATGAATATCTGAGTTACGAGTTTTGGTACGCAGTTAAGACAATGTGGAAATTGTTTCGCAGTTCATGCCACCTGGAACATCATAGTGTGATGATGTGTCTGAACGTCATAGCCACGCACTATTTGGTATGGTGCATACTATGATGTCTCTTATCGAATTACCACTATCGTTTATGGGTTATGCATTAGAGACAACCGCACTCACTTTAAATAGGGCACCGCGTATTTCCGTTGAGATGACACAGTATAGACTGAGGTTTAGAGAAATCTAAAATGTCGTTTCTTGAAAGTTTGGGGCTTTGACACTTATGTGAAAAAGTTTCAGTCTGATAAGCTCGAACCCAAAGCAGATAAATGCATCTTCATAGGATATCCAAAACAGTTGGGTACATCTCCTATCTCAGATCCGAAAGCAAAGTGTTTGTTTCTAGAAACGGATCCTTTCTCGAGGAAAGGTTTCTCTCGAAAGAATTGAGTGGGAGAGTGGTAGAACTTGATGAGGTTATTGAACCATTACTTCAACCAGTGTGTAGCAGGGCGCAGGAAGTTGTTCCTGTGGCACCTACACCAATTGAAGTGGAAGCTGATGATGGTGATCATCAAGCATCGGATCAAGTTACTACAAGCCTCGTAGGTTGACAAGGTCGCGTACTACTACAGAGTGGTACGGTAACCATGTCTTGGAGGTCATGTTGTTGAGCAACAGTGAACCTACGAGTTATGGAGAAAGCGATGGTGGGCCCAGATTCCGACAAATGGCTGGAAGCCATGAAATCCGAGAGAGGATCCATGTATGAAAACAAAGTGTAGACTTTGGAAGAACTACTTGATGGTCAGAGGACTATTGACTAAAGATGGGTCTTTGAAAAAAAGACAGACGATGATGGTGATAAATCACTATTAAGAAAAGCTCGACTTGTCGCAAAGATGTTTTCGACAAGTTCAAACAGTTGACTATGATGAGACTTTCTCACTCGTAGCGATGCTAAAGGTCTGTTGGAATTATGTTAGTAGTTGCTGCATTATTTATGAAATATTGCACATAGGATGTCAAAACATTGTTTCCTCGACGGTTTCCTTGAGTAAACATTGTATGAGATACAACCATGAGGTTTTGTCGATTCTAAGGATACTAACAAGTATGCAAACTCCAGCGATCCTTCAATGGACTGGTGCAAGCATCTCGGAGTTGGAATAAGCACTTTGATGAGATGATCAAAGATTTTGGGTGTGTACAAGGTTTAGGAGAAACTTGTATTTCCAAAGAAGTGAGTGGGAGCACTATAGAATTTCTGATAAGTATATGTGGTTGACATATTTTGGATCAGAAGTAATGTAGAATTTTTGTAAAGCATACAAGGTTGTTTGAAAGGAGTTTTCAAAGGAATACCTGGATTGCACTACTTGAACGTTGAGCATCAAAGATCTATGGAGATGGATCAAAAGCGCTTAATGAAAGTTTCTATAAGATGCATGCCTTGACAAGTTTTTGAATGAGTTCAAAATAGATCAGCAAAGAAGGAGTTCTTGGTTGCGTTGTAAGGTGTGAATTTGAGTAAGACTCAAAACCCGACCACGGCAGAATAAAGAGAATAGACGAAGGTCGTCTTCTATGCCTTAGCCGTAGAATCTAAAGTATGCCATGTTGTGTACCGCACCTGATGTATGCCTTGACTCAAAGTCTGTTGAGAGGTACAGAGAGTGATCCATGATTGAATCACTAGCAGCGGTCAAAATTTATCCTTAGTAACTAATGGACTAAGGAATTTTTCTCGATTATGGAGGTGGTTAAAGAGTTCGTCGTAAAGGGTTACGTTGATGCAAGCTTTGACACTAATCCGAATAACTATGAGTAGTGAAACGGATTCGTATAGTAGAGTAGATATTTGGAGCATTTCCGAATAGCACGTAGTAGCAGCATCTATAAGATGACATAAAGATTTGTAAAGAACACACGGATCTGAAAGTTTCAGAACCGTTGACTGAAACCTCTCTCACGAGCAAGACGTGATCACACCCCAGAACTATATGGGTGTTGGATTCGTTGGAATCACATGGTGATGTGAACTAGATTATTGACTCTAGTGCAAGTGGGAGACTGTTGGAAATATGCCCTAGAGGCAATAATAAATTAGTTATTATTATATTTCTTAGTTCATGATAATCGTTTATTATCCATGCTATAATTGTATTGATTGGAAACACAATACTTGTGTGGATACATAGACAAAACACTGTCCCTAGTAAGCCTCTAGTTGACTAGCTCGTTGATCAAAGATGGTCAAGGTTTCCTGGCCATAGGCAAGTGTTGTCACTTGATAACGGGATCACATCATTAGGAGAATCATGTGATGGACTAGACCCAAACTAATAGACGTAGCATGTTGATCGTGTCATTTTGTTGCTACTGTTTTCTGCGTGTCAAGTATTTGTTCCTATGACCATGAGATCATATAACTCACGGACACCGGAGGAATGCTTTGTGTGTATCAAACGTCGCAACGTAACTGGGTGACTATAAAGATGCTCTACAGGTAGCTCCGAAGGTGTTCGTTTAGTTAGTATGGATCAAGACTGGGATTTGTCACTCCGTGTGACGGAGAGGTATCTCGGGGCCCACTCGGTAATACAACATCACACACAAGCCTTGCAAGCAATGTAACTAAGTGTAAGTTGCGGGATCTTGTATTACGGAACGAGTAAAGAGACTTGTCGGTAAACGAGATTGAAATAGGTATGCGGATACTGACGATCGAATCTCGGGCAAGTAACATACCGAAGGACAAAGGGAATGACATACGGGATTATATGAATCCTTGGCACTGAGGTTCAAACGATAAGATCTTCGTAGAATATGTAGGATCCAATATGGGCATCCAGGTCCCGCTATTGGATATTGACCGAGGAGTCTCTCGGGTCATGTCTACATAGTTCTCGAACCCGCAGGGTCTGCACACTTAAGGTTCGACGTTGTTTTATGTGTATTTGAGTTATATGGTTGGTTACCGAATGTTGTTCGGAGTCCCGGATGAGATCACGGACGTCACGAGGGTTTCCGGAATGGTCCGGAAACGAAGATTGATATATAGGATGACCTCATTTGATTACCGGAAGGTTTTCGGAGTTACCGGGAATGTACCGGGAATGACGAATGGGTTCCGGGAGTTCACCGGGGGGGGGGGGGCAACCCACCCTGGGGAAGCCCATAGGCCATAAGGGTGGCGCACCAGCCCTTAGTGGGCTGGTGGGACAGCCCAAAAGGGCCCTATGAGCCAAGGATAAGAAATCAAAGGAAAAAGGAAAAAAAAGGGAGGAGGTGGGAAGGGAGGGGGACTCCCTCCCACCAAACCTAGTCCAACTCGGTTTGGGGGGGGGGAGAGTCCTCCCCCTTGGCTCGGCCGACTCCTTGAGGGTCCTTGGACCCCAAGGCAAGGCCCCCCTCCCTACCACCTATATATACGGAGGTTTTAGGGCTGATTTGAGACGACTTTTCCACAGCAGCCCGACCACATACCTCCACGGTTTTTCCTCTAGATCGCGTTTCTGCGGAGCTCGGGCGGAGCCCTACTGAGGCAAGGTCATCACCAACCTCCGGAGCGCCGTCACGCTGCCGGAGAACTCTTCTACCTCTCCGTCTCTCTTGCTGGATCAAGAAGGCCGAGATCATCGTCGAGCTGTACGTGTGCTGAACGCGGAGGTGCCGTCCGTTCGGTACTAGATCGTGGGACTGATCGCGGGATTGTTCGCGGGGTGGATCGAGGGACGTGAGGACGTTCCACTACATCAACCGCGTTCTCTAACGCTTCTGCTGTACGGTCTACAAGGGTACGTAGATCACTCATCCCCTCTCGTAGATGGACATCACCATGATAGGTCTTCGTGCGCGTAGGAAAATTTTTGTTTCCCATGCGACGTTCCCCAACAGTGATAGAGGTTGTAATTCGGATTTTGAAGGGAGAGGACTCCCCTGAGGAGATCAACAGGACGTTCATTGTTATTATCCCCAAGGTACAAAACCCCACCCTACTGTCTCAGTACCGACCCATTAGCTTGTGCAATGTGCTTTTTAAGATTGCGTCCAAAGTGCTTGCTAACCGGCTGAAGCACATCCTCCCTGAAATAATATCCGAAGAGCAATCGGCATTCGTGCCTGGCCGTCTCATCACAGATAATGTCATCACGGCGTATGAATGTCTTCACTTCATGAAAACCAACAGAAGCAAGAAGAATGGGTATTGTGATGTCAAGCTCGACATGATGAAAGTGTACGATCGGGTTGAATGGGCTTATCTACAGGCCATTATGAGGAAGCTGGGTTTCTGTGAGAGTTTTGTGTGCCAGGTAATGAGAGGTGTTACATCAGTCTCATTCTCATTGCTGTTTAACGGGAAGCAGACTAGTGATTTTAAGCCGACTAGAGGAATTCGTCAGGGGGATCCCATCTCACCCTATCTGTTCCTCCTAGCGGCTGAGGGTTTATCCTGTTTGCTAAATCAAGCGAGTAATGCGGGGACTTTCGAAGGTATCCATATTGCTCCTACTGCACCAAGAGTTAATCATCTCCTTTTTGCTGATGACTCTTTGCTCTTCTGCAAGAATACAGCTGACAATGCTGAGCAACTGAGGGAGATCCTAAATAGGTAATGTCAAGCGTCGGGGCAGAGAGTTAACTATGATAAATCATCAGTCTATTTTGGTAAAGGATGCCCAGGGCCCCAGAGAGAAATTATAAAAGGAATTCCACAGATCCAGAAGGAAACTATATGTGAGAGATACGTGGGACTTCCATCGGATGTGGGACAAGCTAAAAATGGCGCGTTTTCATACTTAAAGGACAGGGTTTGGAAGAACATTCAGGGATGGAGGGAGAAGTGTTTAGCAGGGAGCGGTAAAGAAGTGTTGATTAAGTCGGTGTCCCAAGCAATACCAACATATTCCATGGCTCTCTTCAAACTACCAAGGGGTCTATGCCAGCACATAACATCCATGATTCGCAAGTTCTGGTGGGGCTGCAAGGAGGGGGAGAGAAAGACCGCTTGGGTTTCATGGGATACAATGTGCATGCCGAAATACAAGGGGGTTTTAGGCTTCCGAGATATGGAAATATTCAATCTTGCCTTGCTAGCCAAGCAGGTTTGGCGAATTCTCTGTGACACGGACACAATGAGTGCACGGATTCTCAAAGCTGTGTACTTTCCAACTGGTGATATTCTTTCTGCTCAGGTGGGATCGAGGCCATCCTAGATCTGGCGCTCCTTGTCCGAGGGGAGGGACATACTCCTGACGGGCCTGATTAAGCGAATTGGTAATGGTGCTAACACCAATATCTGGAACGACAACTGGCTCCCACGTGACAACTGCATGAGGCCTTTTGGAGCGGTATCCCCAAATCGACTGGAGAGAGTATCGGAGCTTATATCACATGACCGTCGCTAGGATGAACGAGCTCTGGCAGAACAGTTGCTTCCGATGGATGCCGACATCGTCAGGCGAATCCCTCTCAGCCACACTCCCCAGGAAGATTTCTATGCATGGCAGTATGAACGATCAGGTGTTTTCTCTGTACGATCGTGCTATAGGATGGTTATGGCAACAAAAGCTAGACGAGAAGGGTGGCTCAATGGGGACACAGAATCATCGCATATGATTCAGGAGGAAAATAACTGGAAGAGGCTGTGGGGTGTTCAGGTTCCATCCAAGCTGCGTATGTTCGCGTGGAGATTGGCTCGGGCATCTTTGCCAACGGGTCAGGAGAGGGGAAGGCGCCATATGACGACCGAGGTATCTTGCCCGATATGTCATGCCGCTGTCGATACGTGGAGACATGCCCTACTCAATTGTAATATGGCGAAGAGCGTCTGGTCTCTGCGGGACGATGAGGATGACTCCCTACTGCCGGTGTATGGGGATGAGACGGATGATCCTAAGCTTTGGCTGCATGGTCTCTGTAATTCTCTTAGTGGTGACCGTTTTGTTACTGTCCTAACTACGCTCTGGGCGATATGGTGGGCGAGACGCCGGGCAATCCATGAGCAGGAATTCCAAAGCCCTCTGTCCACACATCTATTCATTCAGCGTTACCTATCCGAGGTACGTGGACTGCCAGCAAAGAATCACCAGCATGGGAGGCCGGCGAGAACACTTAGGCCGAGATGGATACCACCGGCGACAGGGGAGACGAAAATGAACGTGGACGGCGCTGTTGCGAGTCATCAAATACTGGGGCTGTTGGAGTCATTTGTCGTAATGATCAGGGAGGTTTTCTTGGTGCTTCCGCGGTGGTTATTCCTGGCATGATCGATCCGGAGGTGCTTGAGGCTCATGCATGCAGAGAAGCCATTGCATTGGCAGAAGATATGATGGTTCCCAGAGTACGGATTGCATCTGACTGTCTGAGAGTCGTTGATGAGCTGTAGGAACAAGTACACCGAGGCGCGCATTGCATGATCCTAAATGACATCCAAGGAAGGATGTCTAGTTTTAGTAGTTGTGTTTTTATTCATGAGTACCGTAAAAGTAATAGTGAGGCACATAACCTTGCACGGATGACCACTACCCTAGATCCAGGCCGTCAGGAGTGGTTTGATCGACCTCCTGACAACCATTGTATCCCTCAAAACATTATGACATGAATAAAGTGGTGGTCTTTCAAAAAAAATAAAAATTGGCGCCTCCTTCATCACATGTTAATCTGTTATCCGTAAATTGACGCGCATCCCACCTCCGAGATGGCCCATTTAAGTTTTCTTTTGTGTTAACCTGCAAAGAAGCTGCGCGTGACGAGATTCAAACTCGCGACCTCCTTATTCAGTATAGCTGCAGTAACTAACCCAAACACCTTCATCAATTGTGAGAGTTTGCTTCCTTCTTATTCTTTTCTTCTTTATTTTGCTTGTGTCCCAAACTAGTTTTCCCAGTTTGCTGATTCTTATACTGTTTTTTTCTTTTCTATTTCACATGCCCAAAACTATTTTTCAATTCAAACCTTTTTCAAAATTGTTAACCTTTTTTACAAAATATGTGTACTTTTTACAAATCACTGAACATTTCTTTCAAACACGTGAACTAGTTTCAAATCCACGAACTCTTTTCAGTTTGTGCAAACTTTTTCCCCGCAATATCCATGAAATGTTTTTCGAAATGGATGATTTTTTCTGCAAAAATAATTGCAGTTTATTTTTAAATCGGTGAATTTGTCAAAATTAATTATAATTTCTTCAAAATCGATGAACTGAAATCAATGAATATTTTTTCAAATCCGTGAACTTTTTCCAAAATTTGATGAATATTTTTCAAAACCAATGAACTTTTTTAGAAAAATATATGAACTTTCAAAGAAAAATGATTAACTATTTTTTAAATTCGTGAAATTTTCAAAATTAATATTAGAAAAAGTCATGAACGTTTTTAAAATTTTGAATAACTTCTCTAATTTTTTGAGCTTTTCTTTCCAAAAGTCTATGTTTTTTTTATCAAATTCCATGTAATTTTTGAAAATTTTGAACTTTTTCCCCAAACTCCACTAATTAAACATTATTTTTCCATCTTGTGTCACCTTTTTTTTAGATATACGAGTGAAACAGGAACAAATGATCGATGGAAATAGTGAGTCAGTTATTGAATGAAATGGCGTAATGAGCGTTCCATCGGTCAAACCTCGATTTGGGCTTAAAATTTTTAGCCCAATTACTTGCTTAGACTGCTCATAGTGGGGAGTAACATATGATAGTATCATGTATATGTTACTATTATATGATACTATTTTTATAGTGCATAGTATCACAAATTAGTATTATAGATGATATCATTTATTGACATGCATGACACATAGTAGCATAGCATTTAACATGATACGGTATCTACCTATGTTAGAGGGTGCTTGGATACGTTTTAGTCCCATAACTAAAAGTAATGAGACTAAAACTTGCTAGCCTCACCCATGCTTGATCCAAGTACTAAAGAGACTAAAATCAGTTAATGAGTATTTATTATAAACCAAACCCTCCAATCCAGAACTTGCATGAGGAGTTAAATGAGGAAAGAGATGACTAATGCACATTTTAGTAGGGGTACCCCTGACTAAAAGATTTTAGCCTCAAGACTAGTTTTAGCCTCTCTTTAGTCAGGGGTGCTTGGAACTTTAGCCTCTTAAAGAGACTAGTTTTAGTCAGACTAGTTTTAGTCTCTTGGATCCAAGCACTCTCTTACTCTAACTCTCTCTCTCTTCTTTAATTATTTGTCACATCACCATGTTTGCTATTCCCAACACTATGATACTAACTATGATACCCCACTATGACCAGCCTTAGTAGGCGTCAGAAAATCTCGGAAGGCACCAATTAGGGGGAGACTACCCTGCCGCCAGAGGCGACTAGGGTTTACCTACTCCGCCGGCGTCGCCGGCGTTGAGTCTTTCGTCCCCTGACCCCTTCGCCGCCGATGTCGTTCGCTTGTGCTCCCCGGCCTTGGCTTTATGATTTCGATGGCCTTGTGCGAGGGCGTCTAGGGTTTTTGTTTCGTCCCAGATGGCATGGGATGTTGGGGAGCACCAAGGCTGGAGGTTCGAGCTCGGCCTCTGGAGTGGGAGAGGAATACTGGGCAGCGACGAAGCGTCGTCTGGGCGTGCGGAAAGAAGTTATGGTCGGAGGTGTAGCTGTATGCAAGGATCAGCCGACGGAATCCCCTCTTTGGCTGGCTGAGACACGTATCCATGCTGAAGAGAGAAGCTTGCATGCTGTCGAGATTAGCCAGTTGGATGCGTTTGTGCACATGCTGAAATTCTTGTGTCCAGGCAATGGGGATCCTGATGGAACGCGGAAGGCTGACGCACGTACTTATGTTGAAGAGAATAGTCTGTATGTGTCTATGCACGAGGCCGATATGATTCAGTTGTACACTTTTTTGGAAGCAAAGGCACAAGTTAGCAATCTGGGAGAGGATAAAATTTCAGAACAAGCATTGGCAACAACGGCGGCCTCCCTCGAGGAGGACCGCTGGGCCTAATGTCGATCCTATGTTGGAAGGCCAGTGCTATGCGTCGGCGCGTCGGCCGAAACTTTCGGACGGCCGCGCGTGGGCCGCACGATACGTCAACCGTCGCGCGTCCGCACAGTTAGATCTCCATGCAACATTTTCCCTGATGCAGCAAAATTTCGGCGCGATGTAGCAATTTTTGTCAACGGTTGCAAAAAAAAAATTATAGCAAAAAAAAAATCTATGTGGTAGTAGCAAAAAAAAGAAGCTGATGACGCGTGGAAGCAAAAGTTAAACGCCGGTTGTAGCAAATATCTACGTGAACGTGGATGCAACTTTTTTACTGAACGGTTGCAGCAAAAAATGATGCTGGTTGTAGCAAAAGTAAAAAACACCGATTGTAACGAAAAATCCGACGAACTGGAGTTGCACCCAAACGTATATGCAGCGTTTTTACTGAACAAATGTAGCAAATAAAAAACGCTTGTAGCAAATATGAACAATGGTTACAACAAATTTAGACGGAAAAAAGTTACATGCCTAATCAACGCTCAACGCGGGTCGCATGCGGCCGGCCGAACCGTTCGGCCGGTGCGTTTTCCATGTTGGAACTGCCGCGGGTTGGGCGACCCCGCGACAGTTAACGAGCTCCGCGACCTTGCGCGGGAGAGTGCCGATGATCCTGTGTGTTGTGGAAACGCAAATTGCAAAGAATCGCATGAAGGATTTGGCAAGAACTTTAGGGTATGACAATGCCTATGGTCTGGGCAGATCGGGGAGAAGTGGTGGTCTGTGTATGTATTGGAAGCGGCCTTTGGTGCTGGAACAAAGGAACTTCTCTAAATATCATATTGATATGGAGGTCAGGGAGAATGGGAAAGATCCATGCCGCCTAACTTGTTGGTATGGGAGGCGAATAGGAGCATGCGTTATAAAATCTGGGATATGATGCGATTTTTGAAGGCAGATAGTGATCTTCCGTGGATGTGTATCGGGGATTTCAACGAGGTTCTGCGAAGGAAAGAACAGTTTGGCCTAAATGAGCGGGATGTGGGACAAATAAATGCATTCAGAGAGGCGGTTGATGTATGACAGTTGTGTGATTTGGGCTATACAGGTCTCGACTGGACTTTCGAATGTAAAGTGCAGAACGGTGCCACATGTAGAGTTAGACTTGACCGAGCAATGGCGACAGCCGAGTGGAGCTCTTTATTTCCTTTGGCATCTGTACGCCATTTGCATGTTGTAAAATCGTACCATTCACCTATTATTTTCCTTAATAGTATGGAGGCGCACAACCAGCGGCTTGGCAAGGAGAGTCTGTTCCGGTATGAGCTTATGTGGGAAAGGCATGAGGGTTTTCAGGCAATGATACATGAAACATGGGCGGCTTCGACAGCCACATCAGTACAGGAGATAAGAGAAAAGTTCATGCTCATGGCGGCGGCTTTGAGTGGATGGGGATCAACCACATTCGGTTCAGTCCGTACAGAATTAAGGATACTAAGAAGAAGGCTGGGTGAGTTGCGCGAGAACCCGATCAGGACTGCTGCCTCATGTGAGGAAATTAAGGTTGAAGATAGAATTATCGAGTTGCGGTTTAGAGAGGAAGTAATGTGGCGTCAATGTGCACGTATTCAGTGGCTTCTGGAAGGTGATCAGAATACAAAAAATTTCCACCATAAGGCGTCCAGAAGGCGAAATAAGAATCGTATAGAGAGTTTGACGCGACCTAACGGGATTGTCTACAATGACTCGGCAGAACTTGAGCAAATGGCGGTGGAGTTTTATGAAAATTTGTATGCATCGGAAGGGGTCATTGGAATGGAAGAGGTGCTATCTCATGTACCTTGTAAAGTTACAAGTTCAATGAATGATATGTTATCAAAAGATATAATGAAAGGAGAGGTGAAGAGAGCTCTGTTTCAAATGTTTCCCACTAAGGCACCGGGACCCGACGGTTTCCCTGCTCACTTTTTTCAGAAGTATTGGCATTTTTGCGGTGAAGAGGTGACCAAGGTTGTGATTCGAGTTTTGAAGGGAGAAGACTCCCTTGAGTAGATCAAGAGGACGTTCATTGTTATTATTCCTAAGGTACAAAACCCCACTTTACTGTCTCAGTTTCGGCCTATTAGCTTGTGTAATGTGATTTTTAAAATTGCATCCAAAGTACTTCCTAACCGACTGAAGCAGATTCTCTCGAATATTATCTCTGAAGAGCAGTCGGCCTTTGTGCCCGGTCGTCTAATTACTGATAATGTTATTACTGCATATGAGTTCCTTCATTTTATGAAGAACAACAGGAGCAAGAAGGATGGGCATTGTGCTGTCAAGCTTGACATGATGAAAGCATATGATCATGTCGAATGGGTATATTTGGAGGTCATCATGAAAAAGATGGGCTTCTGCGATTTGTTTGTGCGTTAGGTTATGAGAGGAGTTACTTCAGTATCTTTCTCTCTACTCTTTAATGGACTGCAAAGTAGTGAATTCAAACCTTCCAGAGGCATCAGGCAGGGGGACCCCATCTCTCCCTATTTGTTCCTATTGGCGGCAGAGGGACTTCAATGCATATTAAAGCAAGCAAGCAATGAAGGGCTGTTCGAGGGCATCCAAATTGTTGCCGCCGCACCGAAGGTAAACCACCTTTTGTTAGTGGATGATTGTTTGCTCTTCAGCAAAACTACCGCGGATAATGCCTAGAAACTTAAGGAAATTCTAAGCTTGTACTGTCAAGCTTCTAGGCAGCGTATAAACCATGAAAAGTCTTCCATTTATTTTGGTAAGGGATGTCCGGTGTCGCAAAGAGAGATAATTAAAGGTATTTTTGAAGTCCAAAAAGAGACCATATGTGAACGATACTTGGGGTTACCATCTGATGTGGGACTAGCGAAGAATGGCGTGTTCTCCTAACTAAAGGACAGAGTTTGGAAGAATATCCAGGGATGGATGGAAAAGTGCCTAGCGGGAAGTGGTAAGGAGGTGCTAATTAAGTCGGTGGTGCAGGCTATACCCACATACTCTATGGCACTTTTTAAGTTACCAAGGGGTTTATGCCAGCATATTACTTCATTGATACGCAAGTTCTGGTGGGGTAGCAAGGCAGAAAAAGGAAAACAACATGGGTTTCATGGAAATCTATGTGTATGTCGAAATACAAGGGGGGTCTTGGTTTTCGAGATATGGAGATTTTTAACTTGACACTTCTTGCCAAACAGGTATGGAGGATTCTTTGTGACCCTAATACTCTGAGCGCGAGAATACTTAAGGCGGTTCTTGCCAAACAGTATACTTCCGAGCTTCAGACATTCTTTCAGCCCAAGTGGGTTCCCGGCATCACAAATCTGGCGCTCTCTCTGCGAAGGGAGGGACATCTTGTACACAGGGTTGATTAAGCGCATTGGAGGCGGTGAGAACACCAACATCTAGAATGATAATTGGTTACCGAGAGATTATAACATGCACCCAATTAGTGTAATCTCTCCAAACCCCCCGGACAAAGTTGCAGAACTTATATCAAATGTGGACAGAATCTGGGACGAGCAAGCATTGACTAAACATTTGCTTCTGATGGATGCCGAGATAGTGCACCAAATTCCACTCAGCATACTAATCAAAATGATTTCTATGCATGGCGGTATGAGAAATCTAGAGTGTTCTCCGTTCGTTCTTGCTACAGTATGGTCATGGAAACAACAATTAGGCGGGAGAAGTGGCTTACTAGAGAAACCGATCCGTCAAACACTGTCTAGTAGGAGAGCAATTGGAAGAAGCTTTGGGGTGTTGAGGTTCCTGCCAAGCTCCGCATTTTTGCATGGCTCCTAGCTCGGGCGTCCCTGCCGACGGGCCAAGAAAGACAACTTCGCCACATGTCTGAGGAGGCAGTATGTCCGATCTGCCAAGTTGCATGCGATACTTGGAGACATACCCTCCTAGATTGTAATATGTCAAAGAGCGTGTGGTCCCTCCGAGACGATGGTGATGATTCGCTACTACCTGTATACGGTGATGAGACGTCCGATCCGAAGCTCTGGTTGCACGGTCTCTGTAATACATTGAGCCAAGACAGGTTCGTTGCTGTTCTTACCACCCTATGGCGATACGGTGGGCGCACCGCAAGGCGATTCACGAGCAGGAATTTCAAAGTCCATTGTCCACACATTTGTTCATTGAACGCTATTTGCAAGAGTTGAGAGAACTTCCAGCCAAGAAGCAAAAGATCAAGAACACCAGGGGGGCTGCTAGTACATCAACGTCAAGATGGATACCGCCTTCACCAAGAGAGACCAAACTGAATGCTGACGGCGATGTGGCGAAGTCCTCAAATATTGGTGTTGTGGGTGTGATATATCGCAACGGAGAGGGACATTTTCTTGGCGCTTCTGCGCTGGTCTTCCACGGAGTAACTGAGCCTGCAACGCTCGAGGCCTATGCATGCAGAGAGGCTATAGCTTTGGCAGAAGATATGGTTATCACCAAAGTGTGTATAGCATCCGACTGTCTCAGAGTCATCAACGACCTCAAAAGCCAACTGCATCGAGGAGAATATTGCATGATTTTAAATGATATACAAGAGAGGAAGTCGAGTTTCCTTAGCCGTGAGTTTGTTCATGAGCGACGTGCTAGTAATAGTGAGGCACATGACTTAGCGAGGATGGCCACTACCCTAGATATAGGCCGTCATCTATGGTTCAATAGTCCTCGAGTCAACCTTTGTATTCCCCAAAACATTATGATATGAAATAAAGCGCGTTGTTCTTCAAAAAATATATTAGGGGGGAGCAACTAGTTAGCGAGCGCTCCCTTGCGAGCCTTCCAGCGATCGCTTCCGCACGCCGCCACTTGGCGCGTTTTCAGCCGCCGCCACGTGTCGTGTTCTGAGCGTTCCCTTCGGATTTTTTTTTTGTATTTTTTCGCACGCGTTTTCACCTTTTTTGCGTGTTTTTTTCTGATTTTTTTGTGTTATGGTTTTTTACCGGTCTTTCGTAACTTTTGGACAAAAGAATTAACTTTTTTCGCGAAAAACGTGTTTTTTAACGAAAAAAACTCGTTTTCTGTTTTTTTGTGCGAGGCACGGTTTTGCCTTCGCCAGAGGCACGGCCGTGCCTCTAGGAAAGAAAAAAAATGCGTTTTCATTTTTTTGCGAGAGGCACGGTTTTGCTTTCACGAAAGGCACGGTTTTGCCTTCACGAGAGGCACGCTCGTGCCTTTCGAAAAGGAAAAAAACGTATTTTCTGTTTTTTTTACGAGATGCACGGTTTTGTTTCCGCGAAAGGCACGATTTACAAGTTTTCTGTTTTTTTTTTGCGAGAGGTATGGTTTTGCTTCCGCGAAAGGCACGGTTTTGCCTTTGTGAGAGGCACTTCCTAAAAGGAAAAAAACGTGTTTTCTGCTCTCTCTTTTTTCCGCGAGAGGCACGGTTTTGCTTCCGCGAGAGGCATGGTTTTGCCTTCTCGACCCGTGCCTCTCGAAAAGGGAAAAACCACGGTTTTTGTTTTTTTCTATCGCGTGAGACATGGTTTTTTCGTCCGATTTTTTTTATAAAAAAAAAGTTCGTCAAACCTATCAACATGGGATCTAGTTTTAAAGATCTCGACGCGAGAAAAGCCAACAGGGAAAACGGTTTGAGATTTGAACGCACGGTTTAGGAGATAAAACATTTTAAAAATACGGATATACGAAAAAAAGATAACCTCTAGGTTGCGATAAATGGCATGCATGCAATGCGCCGCATATCTAAAAGAAGTATAGTAGAGAAAATAGAGTGCGATGGGTTCGATACCAAAATCTCCTCGTTCCAGCGTAGCACTGCAAGCCACTAAGCCATAGCGGAGTTTGCGTTATACATAGTCCTTATTTATTTTTATTGTTTTCAACAGCTTTTCTTTACTTCTTACCTTGTTTTACTAGTTTTTTCTTTGTTTTGCTTCGGTTTTTAATAAATATTTTCTTTTCTTTTCTTTTCTTTATTTTTCTTTATTTTTTTTGTTTCTTTCACGTTTTTCATCTGCTTTTTAAAATTTCCCCTTGGGTTTTCATCTTTTCCTATGCAAATTTTTTTATATATCTAACACATTTTTCTAATAAATTTTTGAAATTTTCAAATACAAGTTTAATACTTTTTTGAATATATTTAATTTTTTGTTTATACACATTTAAAAAAATGCTTGATTAACATTTTTAAATACAAGATTTTTTTAATACATGTTCAAAAAAATCTAAAGTTAAAACATTATTTTAAAGTTCTTGAATAATATTTTTTAATATAAGATTAATATTTTTCTAATACATGGCCAACTTTTTTTCATACACATTTAAAATTTTCAAATGCTTGATTAATATTTTTGTGTACTTGTTCAAATTCATTTCAAATGCTTTATTAAAATTTTTATATACATGTTCATATTTTTTATCTTTTTTAATACATGATAAAAAAATCTGTGCTTGTATAAAATTTCTTAATGATTGATTATAATTTTTGAAATACTTGTTCAACTTCTTTTAAAATGCTTGATTACTATTTCTTAAATACATGATCATTGTTTTTCATACACATTGTATTTTTTTGTATACATTTTTCATATACATGATAGACATTTTCTCTATATACATTTAAAAAAATTCGAATGCTTTGTCTACATTTTTTAAATGTAATATGTAGAGTGTTTTTTGTAATATATATATAGAATATTTCAAATTATAATCAGATGTAAACAATAGCAAAAAAACATAGAAAAATGAGAAAGAAAGAAATGAAACTGAAGAAATATGATGATTATGTCCAGATGTAGAGCATCCCGTGGGTGAGAGAGAACGCTGAGAGCAAACATAACATGTGAGTAAACAATAATGATGATTATGTCCAGATTTTGTGGCTTTAAAAGAATATGTCTAGCTCCGATGCTATTAGATGAGAACCAAATTTGGTGGTTTTGTTCCTTAGTTTGAATACTTCGATCTGGTTGGGACAAAGTTGGTTTAAGTATGAACCCCTATATACATTTGACATCAAATTTGGGGCGCTAAAAATCAGACGCACTCACGTATGTCGGATCCCAATTGAACGCTGGGCTATTAATTGATACGACATCATTTTTTACTCTACATGACCATTTTCACTTTAGAACATGACAAATCTTACACAACAGCTTGATAAATTTATCTATTTGCATATGGAAAACCTAGACGTTTGCTGGCAAGCGTAAAAAATATGACCTTAAATTTTTAAAATGTGCCTTGAGTATTGGGTAAATGCAAGATTAAATTTTACGGTGGTTTTGTCACTTGGGTTATTGCAATTTTAGTTAACAGTTTTGGTAGACGAATGATTTTGCGAGGTAAACGGTGGTCGATAGAGTTTGGCTAGTCTATTGGGAACTCATGTATGTGCCTGTCTAGCAATTTTTTCGTTGAACGATATGAGAGCAGTTGAGATATTGCAAAATTAGAAGAAATTGTGTTGACTCTGCTTCAATGTTATTCTACCTTGTGCTTGTTGTTGTTATTGTTATTGTTGCCGGTTCACAACATAGAGTAAGTCGTAAGTTCTACAGCAGACTCTATACCCATCATCACCACCATGAAATTTGTTTATACCATTGGTCCACAATTGTGTTTGTCTTACTTCTCACTTTACGGATTTTCCCATGTAAATACGTGTGTCCCTTATGCATCTTATTTGTTATCATGTTTGCTTACTTGTTAGTTGAAGCTATCGTCAAATTGGGTGGGGGTATGTCATGCATATTTGGTGTGTGACTCAATCTCCGCATCACATTGTTCTTATGCAGCCAAACACATACTCCCTCCATTCCTAAATATAAGTCTTTTTAGAGGTTTCACTATTAGACTACATACGGATGTATATAGACATATTTTAAAGCATATATTCAATTATTTTGTTCCGTATGTAAACCCTTAGTGAAATCGATTAAAAGACTTATATTTAGGAACGGAGGGAGTATAACCTAAATGTATTGCATAGGTTCATACATCAAGAAAACTGAAGAAACAAAACTATGAGAAGAATAGTAGCATGCTACACCGGTCACAGAATTAAATAGAGACTAAAATAGAGAGTTTTCGTACTTAGTACATGGTCCCAAACGAGCCATAAACTCTCCGGTGATCCATGTCAATTTACATGTGTCATTCTTAATTAATCCTCTTTATTGAAACAATTATAGTAAAGACCAGGACGGTATTCGGTTACTACATGGGTAAAAAACGTGTATGAGACATATGAGGTTTCCCATTAATCTTACATAGCCATATTGACAAAAATACAACAGCAACACAGAAATCTAACCCCGATCCTGAGCTTAGATGCTCCCTGTATGAACAGTAAATTCAAATAAAATACCCAAAAAAATTAAACATAATCTATAGAAAAATACTCAGCAAAGATAAGAGACTATTGTAGGTGCTTGCAAATTTCGTGTTGATATGACATCCAAGGAGCTCGCACAAAAAAAAAGAGAGATCAAATTTGTTGCAGCTTTGGACAATTTTGGAGGTCCAGTTTCTTTTTTATAACAAGCTCCTCGAATGTAATCTTAGAACAGAAATTTTAAATACTTAAAAGAGTCTCTAATTTTTATGTGTTTTTTCTTTTTTATTTGTTTAGTATTTTTCCAAATATACTCTTCTATTGGGGGCATATGCTATCAAGCTCTAAAACGCCGCTCTCGGCAGCAACAACCCTACTCGGCAGCAACAACCCTACTAAAATCATAGGGTAGAGGGGTCTGCCTCACATCAGTCAATTGGGATATCCTTAAGTTAATGGCATTTGCTGCCTAATCTGGTCAATCACAATACCCATACCGCTGCATGATTCTCAATGGGGAGGCAACACACCGTCGACTTATACATAAGAAAACAGCTCACAACTTAAAAATTAGTCAACCCATTATAAAAGGTCTGTCTAGGACACATCTAGATGTCCTCTTAGTATTGCACATCTAACTGACTCAATCAACATATGAAAGAAAAAGTAAAAGAAAAAGAAAAAAAAACCGCATGAATCTTCACATAAAATCAATTGTATAGAACTTAGATGTGCAATATTTAAAACAACTTGTTATAAAAATAACAAAAATAAACCGAGTCTGTACTACAAACCCCTAAAATGGTGAAACCATTATTCAAAATATTGTTGCCAATTTATTCTTCGATGTTTTTCAATCTACAATTGCGTGACAAAGCAAGGGTTTCTACTCCTTTAGAGCATCTCTAGCAGTCCGGTATAACTCCGGAACTGTAAAATAACCGTTGGTTTACAGTTTTACGGCCCGAATAGAAAACGACTCCGATTTGTATTTTTTTTAGGGTACGGTAAAAAGCTCTTTCTGGCCTGAAAAACACAGTTTTCGTGCACGCTTCTACGGTGCCCTCTATAGAGAGAAAGCAGTTGACGGGAGCCCAACTGTCACGGAAACTTCTGTTTACGCTATCAACGTCCGCCATGCGCCGTCCCGGACATCGCCCTGCCCGTCCTGAGACGTCGGCCGCCCGCCCCGGCCGTTGCACCTGTCCGCGGCCGCTCGAATCCATTCAGCTAGCTAGCTAGCTAGTTCCTCTGCCCGCTTGAATCGATTGAGCGAGCGAGCTAGCTAGCTAGCTCGTGGATTGATTCAGCTAGCTACGGCGACCGCGGCTCCGTATTTGGCCGTTTGAATTGATTCTTGCCGGAAACTCAAGCAACTAAGGAGGAGCTCGCTACGGCGACGAAGGAGGAGCTCCTGGATCGATCCGGCCACGGACGAGCTAGCTTGGTGCGCTGTTCTGAATGTTGGTGAGTTTAACTTTAAGGGTTATGTTCGGTCGCAGTTCAAACCGATCCTTAAAACACGTTTTTTGCGAATTGAAAAGCTCGTTTTCAGTTCCGCGGTTTAAGGGGTCTGCTAGAGATGCTTTTAGGCTATATAACCTATGTCTCTATAGTTATTCATGTACTCCCTCCGTTCCAAAATTCTTGTCTTAGATTTGTTTTGATATGAATGTAGCTAGTCATGTTTTGGTATTTAGATACATTCATTTCTAGACAAACATAAGACAAGAATTTTGGGACGGAGGGAGTATTATCCACTGTTAATTATTTGGCACAATCAAAAGGACAGGGGCAACCATTTGGAAAACCCTGCCCACACAGCCACACTGTTAGGCAAAATTTGAACATGCACGCACCACTAGCCAAAGCAAGTGCGACCAAACCAGAGCCACTATCACTTCACAAAGAAAAAACCCAGAGCCACTAGCATTAGTGCATTGGTTTATCTTTTGTCAACTGAATACACTGGGTTGTCTTGCATCTGAAGTTGTGAACCAAGCTCGCTGACAATGGGCTCGGATTTCCAACGCACCATGTCAGTTGGGAAATGGAGGCCGTCGCCGTCCGGCGACCGTGGCCTCGCCACTCCCCTCACTGATCATTCTCCAAGAGTCAAAGTGCCACTCCACCGGGCACACTGACAAAAATTCCGGTCGCGGGACACCACGGGAAGTTGAACCCAACCCAACCAAACCCTCTACACAAAACCCCACCGGCGACGGCGTTAGGAGAAACAGCGCGCGCGCGACGATTTCCTCCTCCACTCTCCATTGCTCAACGGCGTCTGGGCGTCGACGCCATTCTGTTCTACTAGACGCAGCTAGGAAATGGCTGGCGGCCGATCGCACGCGCCGCGCCGCGCGGCGTTCGCGGCGCTGGTCACGCTCCTCTTCCTCGCCTGCGTCTTCTTCTTCTTGTCCGCGACCACCATCACCTCGGCGGCACCTAACTCCCCGGCCTCGCGCCTGGCCGCCGTCCGCCGGCACGCGGAGGACCACGCGGCCGTGCTCGCGGCGTACGCGGCCCATGCGCGCCGCCTCAGCTCCGACTCCGCCTCCCAGACGGAGTCCTTCCTGTCCACCTCCTCGCGCCTCTCCGCGCTCTCCTCCCGCCTCTCCGTCTCCACCGTGGCGCTCCTGGAGAAGGAGGCCCGCGGGCACGTCAAGCGCGCGCGCGCCCTCGCCGCGGGCGCCAAGGAGGCGTTCGACACGCAGTCCAAGATCCTCAAGCTCTCTGACACCGTCTTCGCCGTCGGGCAGCAGCTCCTCCGCGCCCGCCGCGACGGCCAGCTCAACTCCCGCATCGCCGCGGTCTCCACGCCCAAGTCCCTCCACTGCCTCGCCATGCGGCTCATGGAGTCCATCCTCGCCAACGCTTCCGCCGTCCCCGACGTCGACCCCGCCGCCTCGCCACCGGAGCTCACCGACCCGTCGCTCTACCACTACGCCATCTTCTCCGACAACATCCTCGCGGTCTCCGTCGTGGTGGCCTCCGCCGCGCGCGCCGCGTCCGAGCCCTCGCGCCACGTCTTCCACGTGGTCACCGTGCCCATGTACCTCCCGGCATTCCGTGTCTGGTTCGCGCGCAGGCCGCCGCCGCTGGGCGCGCACGTGCAGCTCCTCGCCGCCTCCGACTTCGCCTTCCTCAACGCCTCCTACTCGCCTGTGCTGAGGCAGATCGAGGCCGGAAACAGGGACGTGGCGCTGCGAGAGCTCGACTACCTGCGGTTCTACCTCCCCGAGATGTTCCCGGCGCTGCAGAGGGTGGTGCTCCTGGAGGACGACGTGGTGGTGCAGAGGGACCTGGCCGAGCTGTGGCGCGTCGACCTGGGCGGCCAGGTGAACGGCGCGCTGGACACATGCTTCGGCGGGTTCCGGCGGTACGGCAAGTACCTAAACTTCTCGGAGCCCGCCGTGCGGGAGCGGTTCAGCCCCAGCGCGTGCGCGTGGTCATACGGCGTCAACGTGTTCGACCTCCAGGCGTGGCGCCGCGACCAGTGCACCGAGCAGTTCCACCAGCTGATGGACATGGTGAGTTAGCAGTGCTCGCCCCTGAAATGGATGCTTTTTACCTGTGATTTTGAGCTAGCCTGACGTGCTCTCCATTGTTTGTTGTGTTTCCATGGCAGAACGAGAACGGGACGTTGTGGGACGCGGCCTCCGTTCTGCCGGCCGGGCTGATGACGTTCTACGGCAACACGAGGCCGCTGGACAGGTCGTGGCACGTCATGGGTCTCGGCTACAACCCGCACGTCAGGCCCGAGGACATCCGGGGAGCGGCGGTGATACACTTCAACGGGAACCTGAAGCCATGGCTCGACGTCGCGTTCAACCAGTACAAGCATCTCTGGACCAAGTACGTGGACACCGAGATGGAGTTCCTCACGCTTTGCAACTTTGGGCTCTGAATTCTGGAGAGTCCAGACGTAGCTCTGAACAGAGTTTTGGTTTCACAGTTTTGGCACTTGTAACCTAAAGATGACATGCCGAGTGGGGTGTTTTGGAGCTCGGCCTCCATGAAGATTTTTGGAAAATTCAAAATTCAAACCTTTTGATCTTATAAAAATGAAAATATTTGTACAGGTATATAAGGATGTAATGTGCACGTGTATAAAATTTCAAGATGAAATACCTTGAAATGCAATCTGCGCAAAAGAAAATAAAATCATGAACTTAGAGAATGAACTGTGCATCTACTATAAATCCCCAATTTTTCTATAGCACTCGTTTTTAACGTATTTCGCCCTGAAAATTAACATGCTTGTGCGTGATGTCTCTAAGTACATATGTATTTTCTTACAAATAATGAAATGTGCAATTTCAAATTTTGGTCATTTGAAATTCGGCCTTCATTGAAGCCGAACTCCATTGAGCATTTTCGTGACATGTGTAGATGTTCCAAAGCTTAATCAAAGGGCACACTCAATCTGTAAGAGTGTATCATCAAATATAAGATGATGAAAGTGCGTATATCTATGAATTCACATTAGTCATAAAGAATTCGCATACTTATTACAAGGTTTTATTAATTGTTTTAAAGCAAAGTACTACTTGCATGCTCCTAGGGAGGAGGTTGGAAGGAGTTAACCATCACACGCCCCGGATTATAACAACACAAAGGATTTTAATTAAAAACAAATTATGCTCCAACTTCATCGCATAACTAGAGACTATACGTGCATGCTTCGAGAATCACAAATCTTAACATAAATACTCTTACTAGACCACAATCATTCACTAGTATCCCCACATATTACCATCTTAATATCACAAAACTATTGCAGGGAATCAAACATATCATATTCAGTGATCTATAAGTGAAGAATGAGATTTCAACTCTTTCTACAAAAGACCATGCTCTAATAAATATAAGTGAAGCAAAAGAGCACTCTAAAAATAATGGTTTTCTATATGTACAGAAACAAGCATCCAACTTCAAACGATATAAATGAAGCACACAAAGCATTTTATAAAGCCATACTCAAAAGATATAAGTGAAGCGCAAAGATAATTCTATAAATCAATCATGCACTTTCCCATACTAGCATGGAACATTGCTAAAAGGAAAATAAAAGACACACGATGCTCCAAGAATTTACGCATATCATGTGAATAAAACAAAAACCAAGACATAGAGATAATTGTTGAAGAAGAAAGATGGGATGCCTTTCAAGGCATCCCCAAGCTTAGACGCTTGAGTCTCCTTAAATATTTACTTGGGGTTTCTTGGGCATCCCCAAGCTTGAACTCTTGTCTCACCTTATTCTTCTCATATCGATACATCCTCGATCTTCGAACACTTCATCCACACAGAACTTGACAAAACTTTTATTAGAAAGGTTAGTAGATGTAACATCAAATCTCATCATTTCATGCCATAACATTATTTTATAATTACAATTCAGCATCGCCTGCTGTATGATATCACTATTCTATGGCTTCGAAGTCAATGGGGCACAACAAGAACTCAAACATGAGCAGACAAAGCAACTATAACAACAATGTGAAAAACAGGACAATCTATAAAGATGCATATGAAACGTATAATTATGCAACTCAGAAAATTCTGAAACATTAGGACCTGGTAAAAAATTTGCATAAAAGTACTATATGAAAATTTCAGAATTTTTGGACGTTCCCGTAAAATAGAAAAAATCAAACACTACAACCAAAGTTTCTGTTTTTGCACAACACATATGAAACAAGCAATTTAAATATCCTAAAGGTAAATCTTGACACATTATTTTTATAATACAATGGATTTGTACAAGGGGGGTAATTATTTTTGTTGAAAAGTTGTTGTAATCAAGATTTAGAAAGTTCCATGGACATGAACAAAAGTTCAAGGACGCCCCCACTTCAACGGTGCTCATCTTTCTCACTTTCATTTTTCTTTTTGAAAAGATTTTAGATTCCGCACTTTATATTTTTGTTCTTAATTAATTTAGAAGAACACAACAGAATAAAATGACTCTCTAAAACTTTCGAGTTGTATCTCTTGGAAATATGCCCTAGAGGCAATAACAAAGTAGTTATTATGATATTTCCTTATTCCTGATAATCGTTTATTATCCATGTTGTAATTGTATTGATTGGAACTCAAATACGTGTGTGGATACATAGACAACAAAGTGTCCCTAGTAAGCCTTTACTGGACTAGCTCGTTGACCAAAGATGGCTAAGGTTTCCTAGCCATAGACATGAGTTGCAATTTGATAACGGGGTCACATCATTAAGACAATGATGTGTTGGACAAGACCCAAACCTTAAGCATAGTGTTTGATCGTATCTAGTTTACTCCTATTGCTTACTATGACACCATCATCTCCACCACGCCGCCATGTTGGTTGAGATCCCATCTACTTTTCCTTCCTCTCTTGCTAGATCAAGAAGGAGGAGACGTCATCGAGCCACATGTGTACTGAACGTGAGGTGTCATCTGTTCGACGCTGGATCGGATTGGATCGCGATTGGATCGCCAAGAGTACGACTACTTCAACCGCGTTATATACGCTTCCGCTTAGCGATCTACAAGGCTATGTAGATGCACTCCCCCTTTCATAGATGTTGATCTCCATAGATAGATCTTGGTGAGCGTAGGAATTTTTTTGTTTCCCATGCGACGTTCCACAACAGTGGTATGAGAGCTAGGTCTATGCATAAATAACATGCATGAGTAGAACACAAAGTATTTGTGGGCGTTGATGTTTAGATTGCTTACTTCTTTAGTCTTATTTTGATTCGGCGATATTGTGGGATGAAGCGGCTCGGACTAACCTTACTCGTCCACGTACGAGAGACCGGTTCCATCGACTAACATGCAACTTGTTGCATAAAGATGGCTGGCGGGTGTCTGTCTCCCCCACTTTAGTTGAATTGGATTCGATAGAGGCGGTCCTTGTAGAAGGTTAAATAACAACTTGAATATCACCGTTGTGGCTTTGCGTAGGAAAGAACAGTTCTTGCTAGTTACCCATAGAGGCCACGTAAAACATGCAACAACAAAGTAGAGGACGCCTAACTTGTTTTTGTAGGGTATGTTGTGATATGATATGGCCAAGGACATGATGAGATATATATATGATGTATGAGATGATCATGTTTTGTATAGATTATCACGACTCGCATGTCAATGAGTACGCAAACTGGTAGGAGCCATAGGGTTGTCTTTAATTATTTGTTCCTTTTCGCTTTACTTGATCGATGTGAGTTAGCAATAGTGGTAGAAGTATAGTTGACGTGACAACCTCAATGGCGACATTATGCTGGATATCATGATGATGGAGATCATGGTGTCATGCCGATGACGATGGACATCACGCCGATGCTTTGGAGATGGAGATCAAAAGAACAAGATGATGGCCATATCATGTCACTATTTTGATTTGATGTAATGTTAATCATTTTATGCATCTTATTTTGCTTAGGACGAGGTAGCATTATAAGATGATCCCTCACTAAAATTTCAAGATAAAGTTGTGTTCTCCCCATGTGTGCACCTTTGCGGAGGTTTGTCATTTCGAGGCACCACGCGATGATCGGGTACGATAGACTCTACGTTCGCGTACAACGGGTGTAAGCCAATTTTGCACATGTAAAACACTTGGGTTAAACTTGAAGAGCCTAACATGTATACACATGGCCTCGGAACACATGAGGACGAAAGGTCGAACATGACTCATATAGTAGATATGATCAACATGGAGATGTTTACCATTAAAACCACCTCATCTCACGTGATGATCGGACTTGGGTTGGTGGATTTGGATCATGTAACACTTGAACAAGCTAAGGAATGTTGAGTTGAGTGGGAGTTCTTAAGTAATATGATTAATTGAACTCATTATCATGAACATAGTCTAAGTTCTATTTTCAAAGTATGTTATAGAACAATAGCTCGTACTATAGCTCCCCCGTATTTTCGATACCTTCCTAGAGAAAACTAAGTTGAAAGATGATAGTAGCAATTATGTGGACGGGGTCCGTAAACCGAGGATTGTCCTCATTGCTACACATAAGACTTATGTCCTTGATGCACCGCTCGATGAGCCACCCCCTCGTCATATGTGGATGTTGTGAACATCTGACAAACACATTTTTGATGACTACTTGATAGTTCAGTGCGTCATGCTTTACGACTTTGAATTAAGGCTTCAAAGACGTTTTGAACGTCACGGAGCATATGAGATGTTCCAAGAACTGAAATTCGGGTTTCAGGCTCATGTCCGTGTTGAGAGGTAGGAGACATGTCTGTATACAAGATTCTTTGTCTAAAAGATGAAGGAGAACATCTCAATCGATGAGCATGTGCTCAGATTGTCTCGGTGCTACAATCACGTGTATCAAGTGGGAGTTGATCTTCCAGATAAGATATTGATTGACATAGTTCTCCAAATTACTTCCACCAAGCTACTGGAGCTTCATGATGAACTATAACATGCCAGGGATGGAGATGATGGTCCCTGAGCTATTTGCATGTTTTACACTGCGAAGGTAGAAATCGAGAAGGAGCATCAAGTGTTGATGGTTAGTAAAACCACTAGTTTCAAGAAGGGCAGGGGCAAGAAGGGGAACTTCGAGAATGGCAAGACAGTTATCGCTTCAATGAAGAAACCCAAGTTTGAACCCAAATCTGAGACTGAGTGCTTCTTTTGTGAGGGAACGGTCACTGAAAGCAAAACTGCCCCAGATACTTGGCAGATAAGAAGGCTGGCAATGTCAACAAAAGTATATTTGGTATACATGTTATTGAGGTGTGCCTTACTAGTGCTAATTGTAGCCGTTGGGTATTTGATACTGGTTCAGTTACTAATATTAGTAACTCGAAGCAGGAGTTGCGGAATAAACAAAGACTAGCAAAGGGTGAGGTGTCGATGTGTGTCGGAAGTGTTTCCAAGGTTGATGTGATCACCATTGCACGCTCCATATACCTTCGGGATTAGTGATAAACCTAAATAAATGTTATTGGTGTCTGCGTTAAGCATGAACATTATATTGATTTTTTTTATTGCGAGACGATTATTTATGTAAGTTACAAAATAATGGGTTATTCTATTTACATGAATAATATCTTATATGATCATGCACCCAAGATGAATCGTTTATCGAATCTCGATCGTAGTGATACACATGTTCATAGCATTGATGCCAAAAGATGCAAAGTTGGTAATGATAGTACCACTTACTTGTGGCACTTCCGCTTAGGTCATATTGGCGTAAAACGCATGAAGAGACTCCGTGTTGATGGATCTTTAGGCTCACTCAATTTTGAATCGCTTGAGACATGCAAGCCATGCCTATTGGTGTAAACGCATGAAGAAACTCCATGCTGATGTCTTTGGACTCACTCGATTTTTGAATCGCTTGAGACATGCAAACCATGCCACATGGGCAAGATGACTGAAGACCTCGTTTTCCAATGAGATGGAATGGACAAGTGACTTATTGGAAATAATACATTTTGATGTATGCAGTCCAATGAGTGTTGAAGCACGCAGTGGATATCATTGTTTTCTTACTTCATAGATGATTTGAGTAGATACAGGTATATATACTTGATGTATCACAAGTCTAAAATGTTGAAAAGTTCAAGCAATTTCACAGTGAAGTTGAGGATCATCATGACAAGAGGATAACATGTCTACGATGTGATCGTGGAGGTGAATATTTGAGTTACAAGTTTGGTATACATTTAAGACAATGTGGAAAATGTTTTCACAACTCATGCAACCTGGAACACCATAGCGTGATGGTGTGTCCGTACGTCATAGTCGTGCCCTATTGGATATGGTGTGTGATGACCCACAAGTATAGGGGATCTATCGTAGTCCTTTCGATAAGTAAGAGTGTCGAACCCAACGAGGAGCAGAAGGATCTGACAAGTGGTTTTTAGCAAGATAATATCTGCACGCACTGAAATTATCAGTAACAAGTAGTTGTGTGGTGAGATGATTCGTAGAAAGTAGCAAGTAACAAAAGTAACAACGGTGTAGCAAAGTGGCCCAATCCCTTTTTTAGCAAGGGACAAGCCTGGAAAAAGTCTTATAGGAGGAAAAACGCTCCCGAGGACACACGAGAATTTCTGTCATGCTAGTTCTCATCATGTTCATATGATTCGCGTTCGTTATTTTGATAGTTTGATATGTGGGTGGACCGGCGCTTGGGGTACTGCCCTTACTTGGACAAGCATCCCACTTATGATTAAACCCTCTCGCAAGCATCCGCAACTACGAAAGAAGAATTAAGACAAAGTCTAACCATAGCATTAAACTAGTGGATCCAAATTAGCCCCTTACGAAGCAACACATAAACTAGGGTTTAAGCTTCTATCACTCTAGCAACCCATCATCTACTTACTACTTCCCAATGCCTTCCTCTAGGCCCAAATAGTGGTGAAGTGTTATGTAGTCTACGTTCACATAACACCACTAGAGGAAAAACAACATACAACACATATCAAACAAATACCAAATTCACATGACTATTATTAGCATGACTTATCCCATGTCCTCAGGAACAAAAGTAACTACTCACAAAGCATAATCATATTCATGACCAGAGAGGTAATGAGTAGCATCAAGGATCTGAACATAAACTCTTCCACCAAGTAATCCAACTAGCATCAACTACAAGGACTAATTAACACTACTAGCAACCTTACAAGTACCAATCGGAGTCGCGAGACGGAGATTGGTTACTAGTGATGAACTAGGGTTTGGAGATGAGATGGTGCTGATGAAGATGTTGATGGTGATGAGTCCCCTCCGATGAGAGGAGTGTTGGTGATGACGATGGCGACAATTTCCCCCTCCGGGAGGGAAGTTTCCCCGGCAGGATCGTCGTGCCGGAGCTCTAGATTGGTTCTGCTCAAGTTCCGCCTCGTGGCGGCGGCGGCTCCTCCCGAAAGCTCTCTTCTAATTTTTTTCTGTAACGAAACCCTTCATATAGCAAAAGATGAGCGCCGGAGGGGCAACAGGGGGCCCACAAGCCCCCCAGGCCCGGCCAGGGGGGTAGGCCGGGCCTGGCAGGCTTGTGGCCTCCTGGTGGCGCCCCTCTGGTACTTCTTCCACCCAGTATTTTTCATAAAATCCAAAATAATTCCCCGTTGATTTTCACAGCTTTTGGAGTTGCGTAGAATAGGTATCTCAAACTTGCTCCTTTTTCAGGCCAGAATTCCAGCTGACGGCGTTCTCCCTCTTCATGTAAACCTTGCAAAATAAGAGAGAAAAGGCATAAGTATTGTACCGTGAAGTTTAATAACAGCCCAAAAAGCGGTAAATAGCAACATGAAAGCATGATGCGAAATGGACGTATCAACTCCTCCAAGCTTAGACCTCGCTTGTCCTTAACCGAAAGCCTAGATCAATAAACATGACCACATGTTTAGGGAGAGAGGTGTCGATAAAACAAGATACGAACATGCAGGCATCATGATCATGATTAGAACATCAATACCAACATATAATCTCTCATGCTAAAGTGACAATTCCTTCACAAAGTAAAGTATGGATCAAGAACCTTACCGAGAAGTAACAACCGATAGCCTTTAGTCATTAAAGCAATTGCAATTTATCACAACATCATAAAGAGTCAAATAAGAGCTTGTAAATAAAATTCACATACTCAATCATCTTTTCGTCCTCTACAATTGCTACAACTCACGTGGTACTCATGAGATCAAAGTTTTAGCTGGACACAGAGAAAGATAGGGGATTATAGTTTTGCCTCCCAACTGCTTCCTCAAGGGTAATGTCAACAATAATAATTCATGAATGCTTATCTCCAAGTTGACATATGAATATAGATCTTTCCCTAGCATATGACGTTAGCCAAGATAAAGGCGAAACAAGGAATTGGTGAAGATCACCATGACTCTTTCAAGGGCAAAGAGTAAAGGTACAAGATAGGCCCTTCGCAGAGGGAAGCAGAGGTTGTCATGCGCTTTTGAGGTTTGGATGTGTGTCCTCTTAGTGCGGAGGAACGACACTTTATATTGCCTCCTATGATAAAGAACTTTATTATGCAGTCTTTTGCTTTTATGTCTTCCTCATCACAGGTTCGTACAAAGCTTATTTTCCACACACTAATAGATCATACATATTAGGGAGCAATTTTTATTGCTTGCACCGATGACAACTTACTTGAGGGATCTTATTCAATCCATAGGTAGGTATGGTTGACTCTCATGGCAAAACTAGGTTGAAGGTTTGTGGATGCACAAGTAGTATCTCTACTCGGTGCGGGAGTTTTGGCTAATATGAGGTGGAAGCAATCGTCACATGCTAAGGGATCTTTAATCATATAACATTGTCGGAACCAAGCAATCACAATTCATTATGTTGTCTTCCTTGTCCAACATCTACTACTAAGCATGTAATAGTTTAGTGAGTGTTCACAATCATAGATGGTGTCAAGGATGATATATTTATATGTGAACCTCTCCTTCTTTATCACTTCCTATTAATTTCAACAATGACCAAGGTCTACGTTTGTCTACCCTCAACAAGTTTCAATCATCATTCTTTTATATGTGAAGCCATCACTTCCCATAAGATCACTACATGATCTTTCATGCTTTTGTTCTTTCTCAATCTTTTGATCAGGGCAAGAGGAAGAGCCCTTCAACTAAGACACTCTTTATTATATGGCTCACGAGCTCGAATACATCGGGGGTGACACATAGCAAAACTCAAGCCTAAAACACTAAGACTTTTATTCTACTAGAGAAAGAGAAAACTGAAAAGGAACAAACTAAAACAAAGGTAAAGGCAAAAGATGTGATGGTGATACGATACCGGGGCAACTCCCCCAAGCTTGGCACAAGCCAAGGGGATTGCCCATACCCATGCTCAGTTGTCTTCCTTTGGAGGTGATGGTGGTGGAGTTGTTGAAACAAGGGTTTGATCCTCCGTCTTCCAAGGCATAGGTGCTCCATCATGGAAAGATGAACGAGTCTCCGGAATCCTTAAATCTGCAGCCAACCGTATTGATTTAAATATATACTCATACTCACAGTTTTGGTTCTGCAGGTCATAGATCTGGGCTTGGAGGTGATCAATCCTGTCGTAGAGCCTGAGAGGCGCTTCCCAATATCATTGGCATCAATCTTGTGCTTGTTGGTGAACTCCGTGATCATCATGTGGTTGGCGTTGAGTCCACGCTCCACCATCCCTTGGCACTTGAAGACCTGTTGCTCCATTGCTTCGAGCCTCGCCTCCACGCTTCCGGTCTTCTTGGATCCCTCAACATCACGAATGTGCAACATCCCCTCACGCATCTCAATAGATTGAGGGTGTTGAAGCACTCCCACGAAGTAGGGATTGATGACCTTCTCGAAGATCTTGTCCTTCTGAGCTTTTGGGGACGTCATAGCGATCAAGATCTGCAGCAGAAACAAGCTCGAAACGAAAACAGAGGAAATCTGCGTGATACAGAGGTCAGACCTTTCGGGAGAATATATAATGATTTTTTCTACACCAGAAGGAGTACTTGATACGTCTCAAACGTATCTATAATTTTTGATGGTTTCATGCTGTTATCTTGTCAACTTTGGATGTTTTATATACCTTTTATATCTTTTTTGGGACTAACTTATTTATTCAGTGCCAAGTGCCAGTTCCTGTTTTTTCTGTGTTTTTGACTCTTTTCAGATATGATTTTGGAACGGAGTCCAAACGGAATAAAATCCCCGAAATAATTTTTTCCAGAACAGAAGAAGATCGGGGGACTTGAGGGCCAAGGCACGAGCGCCACACGGGGCCCACAAGCCCTGTAGCCGCCACGAGGGGGCGGCGGCTACCAGGCTTGTGGCCCCCCTGGAGCTCCCCTGCCCTAGATCTTTCGCCTATAAATTCCCTAAAATCCTAGAAAAAATCAGGGCATCCACGAAAACACTTTTCCGCCACCGCAAGCTTCCGTTTCCGCGAGATATCATCTGGAGACCCTTCCCGGTGCCCTGCCGGAGGGGACTTTGGAGTTGGAGGGCTTCTACATCAACATCATCGCCTCTCCAATGACCCGTGAGTAGTCCACTTCAGACCTACGGGTCCGTAGTTAGTAGCTAGATGGCTTCTTCTCTCTCTTGGATCTTCAATACAAAGTTCTCCATGATCTTCATGGAGATCTATCCGATGTAATCCTCTTTGGTGGTGTGTTTCTCGAGATCCAATGAATTGTGGATTTGTGATCAGATTATCTATGAATTATATTTGAGTCTTTGCTGATTTCTTATATGCATGATTTGATATCCTTGTAAGTCTCTCCGAGTCTTGGGTTTTGTTTGGCCAACTAGATCTATGATTCTTGCAATGGGAGAAGTGCTTGGTTTTGGGTTCATACCGTGTGGTGACCTTTCCCAGTGACAGAAGGGGCAGCAAGGCACGCATCGTGTTGTTGACATCAAGGGTAACAAGATGGGCTTTTATCATAGATATGAGATTGTCCATCTACATCATGTCATCTTGCTTAAGACGTTACTCTGTTCTTATGAACTTAATACACTAGATGCATGCTGGATAGCGGTCGACGTGTGGAGTAATAGTAGTAGATGCAGAAAGTATCGGTCTACTTGTTTTGGACGTGATGCCTATAGATATAATCATTGCCATAGATAACGTCACGACTTTGAGCGGTTCTATCAATTGCTCGACAGTAATTCGTTCACCCACCGTCTACTTGCTTTCATGAGAGAAGCCACTAGTGAACACTACGGCCCACGGGTCTATTCATAACTATCGTCTCCACTTTCACTTTTACTTTGCTTTGTTTACTTTTTGCTTTCAGTTCTCACTTTGCAAACAATCTATAAGGGATTCACAACCCCTTCATAGCGTTGGGTGCAAGCTCTTTGTGTTTGTGCAGGTACTTGTGACTCGACACGATTCTCCCACTGGATCGATACCTTGGTTCTCAAACTGAGGGAAATACTTACCGCCGCTGTGCTACATCACCCTTTCGTCTTCAAGGGAACACCAACGCAAGGCTCCAAGGCCGCGGGGAAATCCTTTGCATATTTGCCAAGGAAGTCCCTAAAGGCGTAGCCCGTAGCACCAGGATTCCTGGCGCCGATGTCAGGGAAGGTCTGTTGTCACAGTAGTAGTACTCCGCACAAAAACGGAGTCCGACAGGCGCACGAGGTGGCCACAAGCCACCCAGGCCCGACCAGGGGGGTAGGCCGGGCCTAGCAGGCTTGTCGCCTCCTCGTGCACTTTTCGGACTACTTTAAATTTTTCTATTTTTTCAAATATTCCAAAACGGAGGAAAATTGCTACGGGAAAAGTTTTGGAGTCGGTTTACTTACCGAATCACATACCTTTTCGTTTTCGGACTCTGAAATAGGCTGATAAATATCCCTTATGTACTCCTCCAGAGTTATGGTATTGATAATATTGCTTTCATCATTTATGACAGTACCTGAGATGTAATGCTTGATTCTCTGCCCATTTACAACTCTCGGGCAATTACCTTCCGTGTTGTTGATCTTGATAGCACCGGAACGATATACTTCCTCAACAATATAGGGACCTTCCCATTTAGTGAGAAGCTTGCCTGCAAAGAATCTTAAACGAGAATTATATAGCAAGACATAATCACCTACATTGAACTCACGCTTTTGTATCCTCTTATCATGCCACCTCTTAACCTTTTCTTTGAACAACTTGGCATTTTCATATGCCTGAGTCTCCATTCATGAAGCGAGCTAATGTCAAATAACCTCTTCTCACCAGCAAGTTTGAAATCAAAGTTGAGCTCTTTGATTGCCCAATAAGCTTTATGCTCTAGCTCAAGAGGTAGATGACATGCTTCACCGTACACCATTTTGTACGGAGACATGCCCATGGGATTCTTATAGGCCGTTCTATAAGCCCACAGTGCATCATCGAGCTTCTTAGACCAATTCTTTCTAGACCTATTGACAATATTTTGCAGAATTAGTTTAATCTCTCTATTGCTTAGCTCTACTTGACCACTGGACTGAGGGTGATAGGGAGACGCAATTCTATGGTTGACATCGTACTTAGCAAGCGTTTTACGGAAAGCACCATGAATGAAATGTGAACCACCGTCGGTCATTAGATATCTAGGGACTCCAAATCTAGGGAAGATAACTTCCTTAAGCATCCTGATAGAGGTGTTGTGATCAGTACTACTAGTAGGGGTAGCTTCTACCCACTTAGTGACGTAATCAACAACAACTAGGATATGAGTGTACCCATTGGATTTTGGAAAAGGTCCCATATAATCAAAGCCCCGAACATCAAATGGTTCAATGACATGTGAATAGTTCATAGGCATTTCCCGACGTTTACCGATATTACCTATTCTTTGACATTCGTCACAAGACAAGACAAACTTACGGGCATCCTTGAAGAGAGTGGGCCAATAGAAACCTGATTGCAATACCTTGTGTGCAGTTCTATCTCCCGCATGGTGTCCTCCGTAGGCTTCGGAGTGACACTTATGTAGGATCCGCCCCTGTTCATGTTCAGGTACACAACGTCTAATAACACCATCTACTCCTTCCTTATAAAGGTGAGGATCATCCCAAAAGTAATGTCTCAAGTCAAAGAAGAATTTCTTCTTTTGCTGGTATGTGAAACTAGGTGGTATATATTTGGCAACAATATAGTTAGCATAATCAGCATACCACGGTGCACTACGTGAAGCATTGATGACGTTCAATTGCTCATCGGGAAAGCTATCATCAATAGGTTGTGGGTCATCAAGAACGTTTTCCAACCTAGACAAGTTATCTGCTACGGGGTTGTCAGCACCCTTCCTGTCGACAACGTGCAAATCAAATTCTTGTATTAAGAGAACCCTTCTGATAAGTCTAGGTTTAGCGTCTTTCTTCTCCATGAGGTACTTAATAGCAGCGTGATCAATGTGAATAGTGACTTTGGAATCAACTATGTAAGACCTGAACTTTTCACATGCAAACACGACTGCTAAAAATTCCTTTTTCGTAGTAGCATAGTTTCTTTGGGCACTGTCTAGAGTTTTACTAGCATAGTGAATAACATTCAACTTCTTATCAACTATTTGCCCTAGGACAACACCAACAGCATAATCGCTAGCATCACACATGATTTCAAAAGGCAAGTTCCAATCAGGTGGTTGAACAATAGGTGCACTTATCAAAGCCTTCTTGAGTATTTCGAAGGCTTCCTCACAATCATCGTCAAAAACAAAAGGGATATCCTTTTGCAAGAGTTTGGTAAGAGGCCTAGAAATCTTAGAGAAGTCTTTAATGAACCTTCTATAGAAACCAGCATGACCAAGGAAACTTCTCGATTGCATCAACCTTAGCCTTATGGACTTCAATACCTATTTCAGAAATTTTATGTCCTGAGACGATGCCTTCATTAACCATAAAGTGGCACTTCTCCCAACTCAAGACAAGGTTGGTGTTTTTACATCTCTGCAAGACCCGATCAAGGTTGTTGAGGCAATCATCAAAATAAGACCCGTAAACGGAAAAGTCATCCATGAAAACCTCAACAACCTTTTCACAAAAGTTAGAGAATATATCCATCATACATCTTTGAAAGGTGGCAGGTGCATTACATAAGCCAAAGGGCATACGTCTATAAGCAAAGGTACCGAAAGGGTAGGTGAAAGTGGTTTTCTCCTGATCAGATTGTGCAACTGGTATTTGGGAGAAACCAGAATAACCGTCTAGAAAGCAGAAGTGTGTGTGTTTAGACAGTATTTCTAGCATTTGGTTGATAAAAGGCAGAGGGTAATGATCTTTCCTAGTGGCTTTATTCAATTTCCTAAAATCGATCACCATCCTATAGCCAGTAATAATCCTCTATAGGATCAATTCATCCTTATCATTAGGGACAACGGTAATACCTCCCTTCTTAGGGACGCAATGCACCGGACTCACCCAATCACTATGAGCAACAGGATAGATAATACCTGCTTCCAGGAGCTTTAGTATTTCTTTTTCTTACTACCTCTTTCATCTTAGGATTTAATCTCCTTTGATGATCAGCAACTGGTTTGGAATTAGGATCAGTTTTAATCTTGTGCTGGCATAGAGTGGACTAATGCCCTTAAGATCATCAAGAGTATATCCAATAGCAGCACGGTGCTTCCTCAGAGTTTTTAGTAATTTCTTTTCTTCATGCTCTGAGAGGCTAGCACTAATTATGACAGTATATATGTCTTTTTCATCAAGATAAGCATACTTAAGAGTATCAGGCAACTGTTTAAGCTCGAACACAGGATCACCCTTTGGCGGGGGTGGATCCCCAAGCAGTTCAACAGGCAGATTATTCTTAAGGATAGAATATTGTTCTAAGACAACTCTATCTATCTAATCCCTTTCATCCATATGCATATCATTTTCATGCTCAAGGAAGTATTGCTCTAAGGGATCAGTAGGAGGCACGGCGATAGAAGCTAAGGCAATAGTTTCATCCTTACTAGGCAACTCCTTTTCATGAGGTTGTCTACCAAACTTGGAGAAATTGAACTCATGTGACACACCTTCAAAACCATCAGTGACAGTCTGCTTCTCACAGTCAATATGAGCATTGACGGTATTGAGGAAGGGTCTGCAAAATATGATGGGACAAAACCTGTCTTGGGTGGTAGCAAGAACGAGGAAATCAGCAGAATACTTTGTTTTACCACACAAGACTTCAACATCCCTAACAATTGCCACAGGGCAGATAGTATCTCTATTGGCAAGCTGAATAGTGACATCAATAGGCTCTATCTCAATAGGTGCAATCTCATCTTTGATTTCATCATATAAGTATTGAGGTATTGCACTAACACTATCACCCACGTCACATAAACCATGATAGAAATGATCTCCTATCTTAACAGAAACAATAGGCGTGCCAACAACAGGCCTATGTTTGTCTCTAGCGTGAGGTTTAGCAATTCTAGCAGCATCTTCGCAGAAGTGAATATTATGTCCCTCAACATCGTCGGACAGAAGATCTTTGATAATAGCAATGCTAGGTTCAACTCTAATTTGCTCAGTGGGTGTAGGTGTTCTAATGTACCCTCTACGTATCACAGTTGAAGCTTTAGAATGATCCTTTATCCTAACAGGGAAAGGTGGTTTCTCAATGTAAGCACTGGGAACAACATGATCATTATAGGCAATGACTCTCTCTTCAACTGGATTGGGTTTAACTACATTGACTTCTAAAGGAGGTTGATATTTAAACCACTTATCTTTGGGGAGATCAATATGAGCAGCAAATGATGCACACAATGAAGCTACTATCTCAGAGTCAAGTCCATACTTAGCGCTAAAGTCACAAAAAGTATTTGTTTCAACAAAGGATTTAATGCAATCAAACTGGAAATTCATACCTGACTCCTTACCTTCTTCAAGATCCCAATCTTCAGAGTTGCGTTTAATTCTCTCCAATATATTCCATCTGAAGTCAATATCTCTCTTCATAAAAGAACCGGTACAAGAAGTGTGAAGCATGATGCGATCATCATGAGAAAGCCGAGCATAGAAGTTCTGAATGATAATTTCTCTCGAGAGCTCATGGTTGGGGCATGAATATAACATTGATTTAAGCCTCCCCCAAGCTTGAGCGATGCTTTCTCTGTCACGAGGCCAAAAATTATAAATATAATTCCGATCACGATGTACTAAATGCATAGGATAAAACTTTTGATGAAATTCCAATTTCAACCGATTGTAGTTCCATGATCGAGTATCATCACATAGCCTATACCATGTCAACGCCTTAGCCTTCAAAGATAAAGGAAAGACCTTCTTCTTGACCTCATCCTCGGGCAAACCTGCAAGCTTAAATAAACCACAAACTTCATCTACATAGATTAGATGCAAGTCTGGATGTGATGTTCCATCTCCTGTAAAAGGATTAGCCAGCAGTTTCTCAAGCATACCCGAAGGAAATTCAAAGCAAATATTTTCAGTAGGTGCAGCAGGTTGAGGGGAAACTATTTGTGTTTTCGTTCGAGGTGAAGATACCCCGAACAAGCCCCTCAAAGGATTAGTTTCCTTAGTGACAAGTGACAATAAATTTCAGCACACTATATGAATGTTCCCTTACCAAGTTCCACTTACCAAAGACGCTGCACTCCCCGGCAACGGCGACAGAAAAGAGTCTTGATGACCCACAAGTATAGGGGATCTATCATAGTCCTTTCAATAATTAAGAGTGTTGAACCCAACGAGGAGCAGAAGGATCTGACAAGTGGTTTTCAGCAAGGTAATATCTGCACGCACTGAAATTATCAGTAACAAGTAGTTGTGTGGTGAGATGATTCGTAGAAAGTAGCAAGTAACAAAAGTAACAACGGTGTAGCAAAGTGGCCCAATCCCTTTTGTAGCAAGGGACAAGCCTGGAAAAAGTCTTATAGGAGGAAAAACGCTCCCGAGGACACACGAGAATTTCTGTCATGCTAGTTCTCATCATGTTCATATGATTCGCGTTCGTTATTTTGATAGTTTGATATGTGGGTGGACCGGCGCTTGGGGTACTGCCCTTACTTGGACAAGCATCCCACTTATGATTAAACCCTCTCGCAAGCATCTGCAACTACGAAAGAAGAATTAAGACAAAGTCTAACCATAGCATTAAACTAGTGGATCCAAATCAGCCCCTTACGAAACAACGCATAAACTAGGGTTTAAGCTTCTGCCACTCTAGCAACCCATCATCTACTTACTACTTCCCAATGCCTTACTCTAGGCCCAAATAGTGGTGAAGTGTTATGTAGTCAACGTTCACATAACACCACTAGAGGAAAAACAACATACAACACATCAAAATATCGAACAAATACCAAATTCACATGACTATTACTAGCATGACTTATCCCATGTCCTTAGGAACAAAAGTAACTACTCACAAAGCATAATCATATTCATGACCAGAGAGGTAATGAGTAGCATCAAGTATCTGAACATAAACTCTTCCGCCAAGTAATCCAACTAGCATCAACTACAAGGAGTAATTAACACTACTAGCAACCTTACAAGTACCAATCGGAGTCGCGAGACGGAGATTGGTTACAAGTGATGAAATAGTGTTTGGAGATGAGATGGTGCTGATGAAGATGTTGATGGTGATGAGTCCCCTCCGATGAGAGGAGTGTCGGTGATGACGATGGCGACGATTTCCCCTCCGGGAGGGAAGTTTCCCCGGCAGGATCGTCGTGCCGGAGCTCTAGATTGGTTCTGCTCAAGTTCCGCCTCGTCGCGGCGGCGACTCCTCGCGAAAGCTCTATTCTAATTTTTTTTCTGGAACGAAACCCTTCATATAGCAAAAGATGAGCGCCGGAGGGGCAACAGGGGGCCCACAAGCCCCCCAGGCCCGGCCAAGGGGGTAGGCCGGGCCTGGCAAGCTTGTGGCCTCCTGGTGACGCCCCTCTGGTACTTCTTCCGCCTAATATTTTTCATAAAATCCAAAATAATTCCCCGTTGATTTTCACGGCTTTTGGAGTTGCGCATAATAGGTATCTCAAACTTGCTTCTTTTTCAGGCAAGAATTCCAGCTGCCGGCGCTCTCCCTCTTCATGTAAACCTTGCAAAATAAGAGAGAAAAGGCATAAGTATTGTACCGCGAAGTGAAATAACAGCCCAAAAAGCGATAAATAGCAACATGAAAGCATGATGCAAAATGGACATATCAGTGTGTACTATGATCTCTCTTACTGATTTGCCACTATTGTTTTGGGGTCATGCATTAGAGACAACCACATTCACTTTAAATAGGGCACATATAATTCCGTTTGAGATGACACTGTATGAACTATGGTTTGGCAAGAAACCTAAGCTGACGTTTCTTAAAGTTTGGGGATGCGATGCTTATGTCAAAAGGCTTCAATCTGATAAGCTCGAACCCAAAGCGGATAAATGTGTCTTCATAGGATACCAAAAGGAAACAACTAGGTATACCTCCTATCTTAGATCCGAAGGAAAGCGTTTGTTGCTAAGAATGGGTCATTTCTTGAGAAACAATTTCTCTCGAAAGAATTGAGTGGGAGGATGGTGGATTTTGATGAGGTTATTGAACCGTCACTTCAACCAGAGAGTAGCAGGGCACAAGAAGATGTTCCTGTGGCGCGTACACCAGTTGAAGAGGAAGGTAATGATGGTGATCATGAAGCTTCAGATTAAGATACTACCAAACCTCGTAGGTCGACAAGGAAATGTATTGCTCCAGAGTGGTAAGGAAATCCTGTCTTGGAGGTCATGTTGTTGGACAACAATGAACCTATGAGCTATGGAGAAACAATGGTGTGCCTAGATTCCGAGAAATGGTTGGAGGCCATGAAATCCGAGATAGGATCCATGTATGAAAACAAAGTGTAGACTTTGGAAGAACTACTTGATGGTCGTAAGGCTATTATGTACTAATGGATATTTAAAAGGAAGACATACGATGATGGTAAATGTCACCATCTAGAAAGCTTGACTTGTCGCAAAGAGGTTTCTGACAAGTTCAAGGAGTTAACTACGATGAGACTTTCTCACCCATAGCGATGCTAAAGTCTGTTGGAATTATGTTAGAAGTTGCTGTATTTTTCAATTAAGAAATCTGGCAAATGGATGTCAAAACATCATTTCCTTAACGGTTTCCTTGAGCAAAGGTCGTATGTGATACAACTAGAGGGTTTTGTCGATCTTAAGGATGCTAAAAGGCATGCGAGCTCCAGCTATCCATTTATGGACTGGTGCAAGCATCTTGGAGTTGGAATAAGCGCTTTGATGAGTGATCAAAGCTTTTGCTTAATGCAGAGTTTATGAAGAAACTTGTATTTACAAGAAAGTGAGTGGGAGCACTATAGAATTTCTGATAAATATATGTGGTTGACATATCGTTGATCGGAAATGATGTAGAATTTCTGAAAAGCATATAGGGTTGCTTGAAAGGAGTTTTTCAAAGGAAACCCTGGATTAATCTACTTAAAAAGTGGGCATCAAGGTCTATAGAGATAGATCAAGACGCTTGATAAAACTTTCAATGAATACACACCTTGACAAGATTTTGAAGGAGTTCAAATGGATCAGTCAAAGAAGGAGTTCTTGCGTGTATTGCAAGATGTGAATTTGAGTAAGACTCAAAGCTCGACCAGGGCAGAAGAAAGAAAAAGGACAAAGGTCGTACCCTATGCCTTAGTCGTATGCTCTATAGTATGCCATGATGTGTACCACATGTGGTGTGTGCCTTGTCATGAGTCTATCAAGGGGTACAAGAGTGATCATGGAGTGCATCACAGGACAATGGTCAAAGTTATCCTTAGTAACTAGAAGACTAAGGTGATAAAAGAGTTCACCGTAAAGGGTTACGTTGATGCAAGCTTTGACACCAATCCGGATGACTCTGAGTAGGAAACCAGAATAATATAGTGGAGCAATCATTTGGAATAGCTCTAAGTAGAGCGTGGTAGCAACATCTACATTATGACATAGAGATTTGCAAAGTACACACGGATCTGAATGTTGCAGACTCGTTGACTAAAACCTCTCTCACAAGCAAAACATGATCAAACCATATAACTCATTGGGTGTTAATCACATGGTGATGTGAAATAGATTATTGACTCTAGTGCAAGTGAAGGACTGTTGGAAATATGCCCTAGAGCCAATAATAAAGTAGTTATTACCATATTTCCTTGTTCATGATAACCGTTTACTATCCATGCTATAATTGTATCGATTGGAAACTCAAATACATGTGTGGATACATATACAACAAAGTGTCCCTAGTAAGCCTCTACTCGACTAGATCGTTGATCAAAGATGGCTAAGGTTTCCTAGCCATAGACATGAGTTGCCATTTGATAACGGGATCACATCATTAGGAGAATGATGTGATGGACAAGACCCAAACCTTAAGCATAGCGTTTGATCGTATCCAGTTCACTTCTATTGCTTTCTGCATGTGAATGTATCTTTTCCTATGACCATGAGATCATGTAGCTCACTAACACCGAGGAATACCTTGTGTTTATCAAACATCACAATGTAACTGGGTGATCATAAAGGTACTCTATATGTATCTCCGATGGTGTTTGTTGGGTTGCCATGAATCGAGACTAGGATTTTTCACTCCGTTTGACGGAGAGGTATCTCTGGGCCCTCTCGGTAATACAACATCACAAGAAGCTTACAAGAAATGTGACTAAGGAGTTATTCACGAGATCTTGTATTATGGAATGAGTAAAGAGACTTGGCGGTAACGAGATTGAACTAGGTATGGAGATACTAACGATCGAATCTCGGGCAAGTAACATACTGTTGGACAAAGGGAACTCCATACGAGATTGACTGAATCCTTGACATCGTGGTTCGACCAATAAAGATCTTCTGGAATATGTAGGAACCAATATAGGCATCCAGGTCCCGCTATTGGTTATTGATCGGAGAGGTGTCTCGGTCATGTCTACATAATTCTCAAACTCGTAGGGTCCGCATGCTTAGCGTTCGATGACGCTAGAGTAGTACTAGGATATGTACATTGGTGACCGAATGTTGTTCGGAGTCCCGGATGAGATCCGGGACATCACGAGGAGCTCCGGAGTGGTCCCGAGGTAAATATTTATATATGGTAAGTCATATTCAGGGTTCCGAAAAATGTTTGGGATTTTTTGGAATTGTACCGGGAAGGCTAGAAGGTTCCGGAGTGGGGCCCACCTGCATGGGACCCACATGGACGTGGGTAGTGGGTAAAGTCCCCACATCCATGGTCTAGGCGCATCAATATCCCCCCTTAAAAGGAGTAGGATCATATCCTGAAAGGATAAGATCGAGATCCCTAAAAAGGGGGGATAGTGATCGTTGGGGAAGGAAAGGAGGGATATCCTTCCTCCCCCCTTGACCAACGACCCTAGGGGCTTGAAGGGCAAGCCATCAACCCCTCCCACGTCTATCTAAATGTGGGGAGGAGGAAGGGGGCAACAGACTCCCCCACGGCTGCGGCCCTGCTCCCGTCTCTCCCGTTTCTTCCTCGTACATCGTTCTCGAGGCGTTTGGCGAAGCCCTGTCGGCACTGCGACACCACCATATCCACCACGCTGCCGTGTTGGTTGAGATCCCATCTACTTATCCTTCCTCTCTTGCTGGACTAAGAAGGAGGAGACGTCATCGAGCCACACGTGTGCTGAACGCAGAGGTGTCGTCCGCTCAGCGCTGGATCAGATAGGATCACGATTGGATCGTGGAGAGTGCGACTACATCGACCGCGTTATATACGCTTCCGCTTAGCAATCTACAATGGTATGTAGATGCAGTCCCCCTCTCGCAGTTGTTGATCTCCATAGATAGATCTTAGTGACCATAGGAAAAAAATTGTTTCCCATGCGACGTTCCTCAAAAGTCTCTCTAGAAGCGCTTTCTTCAAAGCCGTTAAGCTAGGTATATAGTACTAAAGTAATTGATCCACCCGAATCGCAAGGTATAACAAAGCCAATTTTAATTAACGATGATTTGGAATTAAGTAGTGAGCACAAAGTGATATATATCATGTGAGAATGAAGTCCAACTCTCTTCCTATGAATTGGCATGTCATAAAAGAACAACTCATTCACACAAAGTAAAGGCCAATACATAGCATAAGTAAATTCTTGCAATTTTATCATATTGGAAACATAGGGGGGTAAATATTTGGTTCCTCTGTCATAATAATTGCAAGTAGGAGCATAAAACACTTGCATATTATATTAATGAAAATCATCATGTGTAATGGTAAAATGCAACCCATCAATATAAACATTAATAAGTGAAAACTTCTCCAATATTATGTAGTTGGGAGAATACAAAAAGATATTTGGCCTATCATGTCTGGGTGCAATACCAACAATTTCATTCTTAACGTAGGGAACTATAGCAAGTTCATCTCCATAAGCATAATTCATATTGGCATCATGGCCACAAGCATAGCAAGCAACAAGTTTATCAAATAGGGATATTTCAAACGAATCCAGGGGATCATATTGATCATCATAGCATTCATCCTTCGGTATGTGCGAAGGGAAATTAAACAACTATGAGTTGAAGAGTTGCTCTGATTAGAAGGTGGGCACGGGTAGCTAATCCACTCTTCCTCCTTTTGTTCTTCGCTCTCCTCCTCATCTTTTTCATCTAATGAGCTCACAGTTTCAGAAATTTTGTCTTCCATAGATTCCTGCAAAATATTAGTCTCTTCCAAGGTAGCAACCATTCTTTCAATAAATTCTTTAACATAAGAATTAGAAGCATAGTTTTCATAGCAATAATTAAGTATGGCAAGTTTTTCAGATTTGTAAAGAGTAGCATCATACTTTTCAATCAAAGAAGCAATTTCATAGCACCGTTAAAAGCAACAAATTCTTCAATTTGTTCAATATCATAATAACAATAGGCATCCTTGGCATTTTTTCGAGAAAACGCAAAGACTTTGCTTTTCATTTCATTGAACAGAAGAAGAGTTTACTAATACACGTCTTCGAGTGGGAGAGGTACAGGGTTAAAATGCAAGAAAATTAGTGTACGTCCCAAGTCATGGGGAGGACCAGTCCCAGGCCAGTGGCGCCTGCCCATACCAAGAGTGTAGCCTCATCTTTGATTCTCTCCATGAGCTGGGTTGAGGAGGGTTGTGCAGCGGCGAACACACACGCAGTCCGCTGCTTCCAGACCATCCACACTGTCAAGTGGGCCGCCGATGCGAGCCCTTTTTGCATTGGCCGCGGCGTGGCCTGTTTGTCTTGCCGCTACAAGTCCTTTAGGTTGTCGTCCTGGGTCGGGTTAGGCGGTCGGCAGGACAGGCAGAGCCAAGAGAGGGCATCGTGCCAAGTTTGCGACGAGAAGGGGCACGCAACCAGCTGGTGGTACATCATTTCCGGTTCCTGGTCGCATAGGATGCACCGGGGGTGGTGCTGCATGCCGTGGCGACTGAGTCTGTCAGCGATCCATCAATGGTCCAAGTTGTCCAGCCACATGTGAAACTTGACCCTTGGCGGTGCCCAACTTTTCCAGATTAGGTCCCATGCATCGCAGCCGGAGGAGCCTCGGAAGGTGGCCAAGTAGGCGTTGCACGCTGAGTAGACACCATCCGACCGCCACTTCCAGACTAGCTTGTCAGGGCAATCCTGAATGGTGATGTGCTTGATCTCCCACCACAACATTAGGTATTGTCCAATTTCGTGGACACCTATGGTGCCGAAGATATCACACACCCAGCTATGATTCTATAGGCCGTCAGCGATGGAACGCATCTTCCGCTGTTGTCTTGGGATGCAGGAATAGAGTTTGGGAGAAATCTCCCAGACGGAACGACCATTTATCTAGCGGTCCTCCTAGAACTTCCCAAAAGTGCCTTCACCAATGATCATCGACGTAGAGGTGAAGAACAGGGCCTGCTCCTCGACGGAGAATTCGAGGTCGAGGCCTTTCCATGCTCTACCCACGTCCGTCTTGTAATACCAGAGCGAGTGTAACCGCAAGGCTAGGCCCGCCCGCTCCATGTGTAATGCCCCAGATGTAACCCTTGCCATTTTGGGAACCTTTCCTATTTTGGAACCATGTTGTCAATGCTATAAGAGTTATCATTTCATGTGGCTTCATATTGTGTCTCCATCTTGCATCATGGCATTCATTTGCATTTATGACATTCCATTGTGATGTTGTTGTTGCTTGATCCATTAAGAGTGCTAGTGTGGTTGTGTTGATGTTATGATGTTTTCAAACTATGTTCCTTTCAACCAAGGTTTCAAAACACCTTTTCCTTTAATAATTGAACTTATGAATTAACCTTGATTAAACATGTTTTAAAAATGTTAGTTAAGTAGAGGGGATTATTTGTGATTGAGGGGTAACTCCCATTGTGGTATATCACTTGGATTGTTGTAGTAATATTATAAACAACATTATTAATTCATGTTTTGGTGTATAATTTAATTACTCTAAAAATATGGTTTTTATTTTTGTTAAATAGGGCATAATTCCCTTATGCCCTATGTATTTATTTTATTTTATTTTCCAACCCCTATGTGGCAATGTGCATTTAAGTATGGGTGTTGGTTATTTTAAAAAGGAACCCCCCTTGTTTTATTTTCTTCGGGAGACGCTAGATAGCAATTGGGCCAACTCTCTTCCCTGGCCCATCTCCTCCTTTCCCCCGCGCAAGCCCGCTCGCCTCTCCTTCTTCCTCCTCGCTGTCGTCACCTTGTACGATTACACCTCCACCATCGATCCTTTCCCCCTTCGATCTGGCGGCTCCAAGCACGCATCCCAAGGCCATATAAGCAACCGACGCTCTTCCCCTGCCCCTAGGGTTTCCATTTTCCCCCTCCTCTCCTCTCTGGCGCCGCCGGGGGCGCACCCGATCTGCTCCGACACCATGGCCGGCTCCTGGTAGAGCTCGTCGCCGGCGGTTCCGCGCCAACGCCTCCTCCCCGTCTAGTCCAGGTGCAATCGGTAGGTGGTGGGGTTCCATTCCCGTGCTCAGGGTGTGGATAGGACCCCTCCAACGCCCTCCTCGACGTCGACTACTTCCCTGCTTCGGCGACCTCTGCTTCGTTGATGGCATCCCCTGCTTCGGCTATGCAGCCTCGTGCTGGGGGTGAGCAAGTCTTCCCCTTTTCCCCCTCCTTCTCCTCGGTTACCGCTAGACGTGGTCGAAGGTAGAGCGCTCCTGCGCGTGTAGCTCTGACGACGTAGCAGCATGCCGTAGCTGTTGTGGCTTGTGCGTGCATGGGCGTCGTCCTCTGCATTGTGGCTGAGGCTTCCCTCTCGCATCGTAGTGTAGCCGTGGTAGATCCCCGCAGACGTAGTATATGTGTGTAGGACGCCACGCTCCGGTGAGCCTCATCGTTGGCGCCTCTCTGCAAAAGCAGAGCAAGGCCCCGCTTTTTCATGTTTCCCTGTTGTGGATCCCCGTTAGGACAGTAGCACCGCACCAGCTCAGCTGGCATTGTTTCCACGCGCGCATCGGGCATGTCTGGGGTTCGAGCCCTAGCGCCCCCCTTTTAAATATAGGATTTTTTCCAACCAGGGCCTACCCATTTTGTTTTCCCTTGTTTATTTTTTTATTTTTATTTTCTTTTGCTACAAGTAATGCTGTTTGTCTATCTTTTAGCAAAACCAGTGGGTGTTTATTCCTTTTAAGGGCTAGAGTGCATGTATGTGTGTGTGGGTATGGTGTGGCACATATGTGGGTGTATGCACATGTATGTATATGTGCACATGAGGGTGTGTATGTGTACGTGAGTGTGTGTGTGTGTGCATGTGGTTGCACATGCACATGTGCAAGAGTGCCTAGACCCTCATGTTGCACCTATTGATGTATGTATGTGTGAGTGTATGTCCTTGAGTGAGTATGAGCACATGTATGTGTGTGTGTGAGTTCATGTAGGTGTATGTGTGTGCATGGGTGCATATGCACTTGTGCATGAGGGCCTAACCCCTCATGCTTGCCTCTATGAAAGTAAGTTAGTTGTGTGTGGTGCTTGTGTGTGTATATGTAGGTGTAGAGATGCAAAATGAGTTAGTTCACATGTGATATTGTTCCTATATGGCATATTGGATTCTAGGTGGTAGTTTTCGAGCAAGCTTTGTGCCTAGATGTTACATGCAAGTACCCTTGTATTATATATGATTTTGGGGGAGAATCATCCCAGGAATCCATTGGTGCAATCAGATTTCACTTTAGAGCAATTTCATAAAACTGTCATTTTCTGTCATGATGCCATGTTTAGTGCTTTGTATTAGGTGGTGCCTTGACCCTTTGAGGATGAATCCTTGATGTAGTAGTAGTGGGTGAACCCCTCTACAGCATGGGGTCTTTGTTTTGTTCTTAGGAATTTGTATGCACCTATTGTGCCTTGTCAAAGTTGACACATGGCTGAAACTGACAGATTTGTGAGACCTTGTGATTTTCACTAAGTCTGGGAATATGATGTTATTTTCTTCCCCTCTTGTCTTGGATGAATTAGCTCCTGTGTTGGGAATCAGCCCATGCAATAAACTAAAGTTTGTGAGCTTTTGTGTTTGTCTAGCTCCCTGTTAAATTTCATGTGTATTCACTTCCTGTAGATATCATTTTGGAGGCTGCCAAAATGCTTCGGAGCATAAGCAGCTGGTGAAAATCTATGATTTTCACTAAGTCCCAGAATTTGTAATATTTTGTCCAAGTTTGTGTCCATAGATCTGCTCATGGGTGACTCCTTTGTATTAACTTCTTGTCCAGGGTTGTAGATCTTTTGGATGGCTTTTGCCTCATGTCTTGTTTGAATCTTTTAGATGACTTTAGCTACTTTAAATGTTGTGGACAAAATGCCATGATGTTGTTGAAAACAGATTGCATGTTTTTGTTGATTTGAAGCTTGTGTGGGCATTGTTGATGGTGTAGTGTGTTCCCATGCACAACCCACTTATATTTTGTTGCTTGATCATGTGGCAACCTGGTAGTTTGTGGCTGATTTGAATCGTAGGTCTCCATATCTTGTTTTGTAGTTTCCGGTTGATCCGTAGCTCCGTTCTCTACGTTCTTTATATGCTTTTGCATCGTTTTCTCGTGATGCACATGTTCATGCCATATTCATGCATGTCAAGATAACTTAATATGAGGTTCTGTCCAGAATTCAATTAACTCAACTAATGCATATGAAAGTGACTAGAATAGTGATGCATGCTTCCTTCTTCACACATGCATCATATTGCTTGTTGAATCATGTTGTGTTGGTGTTCATTGGCTGTTATCTTATCTTGGGTAGCATCGGGATCGGAGAGCGAGGACGTGGATTCTGGAGAGTACGTGCAGGAAGATCAAGAGCAGTTCCAAGCTAAAGACATCACAGGCAAGATGACTGTGACCTTGATACCGTATCTATCTTTGTTATGCTTATAATCACGTCCCTTTCGATACATGCTCGCTGCCTACCACTTGATATAAATGCCACCTGTCTTTTCCATGAAACCCAAACACTTCCCTCTCCTAGCAAATGTTGTTTGGCTAAGTAGGCTTGCTCAACCTCTAATGTGTAGCTTTGCTAGTTGCAGGTGCCAGTTGTCTCATGTGATAACATGAGTATTTTGATATCATTATGTTTTAAACTGCTATTTAATTAATGCACCTATATACTTGGTAAATAACGGAAGGCCTAGCCTTTTGCCGGGTAATTTGTTCCGTTATTGCCGCTTTAGTTTCGATTACCAGTGTTTGATTCCATAGCTGACCGCTCCTAACACATTCGGGGTTGTTATGGGGACCCCCTTGCTAAATCGTGTAGTGTTAAGGCTCGTCAGGTAGGACCCAACATTGGTTTTAAATTTGCTAATCACCTAATAATAATTTGCATAGGGAATAGCTACCACGAGGATTTAATCAACAACCCGGGACAGTGCTCCTCATGAGTGTTGGTTCGACCTGAGCGATGTCCGGGGCCCCCTGGTCACCCAGGGTTTAGCCAACCCGACGTCTAGCTCATCCGTCGTGTCCTGAGATTGAGATACGCGGCTCTTATCGGCGTCATCGACACGACGGGAGGTCCTGGTAGAGTTGTCTTACCTTAGCGATATATATTGTGTATAAGGATTCCCGTGAAACTTTGGGTCTCCTCAAAGTTGAGGTTTTCCTCTAAGGAATCCGACGAGATCACGAGTTTCATGATAGAGGATTACTTTGCGGCCCGTGGAAGTTTGTGATGGACTAGTTGGAGCACCCCTGTAGGGTTTAATCTTTTGGAAAGTCGTGCCCATGGTTACGTGGCAAACATGGATATTTTGTTAACATCCGGTTCTAGACAACTTAAAGTAACTCTAATAAAACTGCCAACTGAGTGCGTAACCGTGACTGTCTCCTTCGGAGATCGCTCTTCGATCGGGAACACGGTGGGGTTATGTTTGACGTAAGTAGGTGTTCAAGATCACTTAGTGATCAATCTAGTCTTCGATCGCTCGCGTAGACCACCATATAATTACTCTGATCATCGTAAGTTAACCACCATATATGCTTAGGTTGCTGCAAACCCATACACTAAACCTTCCTCACCTAATAACTTGACTAGATTCGTTACCAAGGTCATTAGATTGCTGAGTCCCTGTGGCTCACAGATTACTACAAACCCCAACAGGTAGAGGTACGCCCGACGCAGGAGATACTAACGACAACCAGTTGAAGTGGGAGTTCGACGAGGATTCTGGCCGTCTGTATGTGAACTATCCGGAGGATTGAGGCCGTGGTCGAGATCGTGGGCTAGCATACTGGATGTGTTAGATCATAAGTTTTCTGTTTAAAGTCTGTAGCTGTACTTGCTGCTACTCTGAATAATGTGTGCTTGTAAGCTATATGGTATATTCTTATCAGATGGCAAGTGTATGCCCTACTTGTTACTCTTTAATTATGTATTGTGATGATTACCCCATTTGCGAAATGCGTAGGTGCGCCCCTTTCCCCTTTTGAGGCCTCGCCCCCAAATAAGGAAAGGGCCGCATCTTAGTCGTTACAAGTTGGTAATCAGAGCCTTACGACAATAGGAGCCTTTGTGTGATCGAACTTGGCCGAGTCGAGTCTAGTAAAATGTTTTGAGTCTTAGTTATATCGGAGAGTAGGTTTCTTTTTTCTCCTCTTCTATGCTCTGGTGAGGTTCTCGACTTAGGAAATCTTAATTCTACTTTTCTTCCCGCTCCATTTTTTTAGGATCACGTGGGTGTTTTGAAATCTATATGCTATCGATGTGACGGAGTTCTGTCTTGGTGCCTCCTATCTGACTTGATTTCTTTCGGGGAGTTGAGCTCCAGGGGATTCTTGTGCACATCGCCATCATTCAGATATCTTAGTATCTAAGGACGGAGGATGTTCGTAATTGCTTCAATACTAGTTGTGATGAGAGGAGTCCGGCTTCCCCAGTACTGGTGCAGAGAGTTCCGGATGTATTGCCACACTTTGTATCGTTGTGACTACGAGGGTCTGTAGTAGATGAAGGTTCAAGATTCTGGTTATGTGTTGATGGATGTGATACACTGGACGGGTTAGTATAGGAGTTGTGTGACATATTTCTCATATCCGTGTAACAGATTGCATGACCAGATATTTCGGGAATTCATAGGTGGGATATCAAGTAGTGAGTTATAGGACAATCTTCCTACAAATGCATGATGTGAGGTTGGGATTCGACATTCAGTGCGTATGTTTGTTCACGGTCGTCTTACAACTGTTCTCATTGTGTCTTAAAGAGTCCTTGTAGCTTGCTACGACTCGGGGATGCTTCGTATGTCTGGTGCACTGCCTTGCACATGATGGCTACTGTAAATTTGAACTCGTGCGATCATTTCCACGAAGATATCGGATAGAATCTCTATCATATGTTTGTTCCGAGCAGTTCTAGCTCATACTTGGTTTGCAAGTGGTCTTTAATCAGAATTTTGTCGACAGTCACTTTGAGGAAGCATTCTTACTATTTTGTTCGAGTGCAGTTGCTAAATATTCTTGTTCAGATATTCCTGCCTTTTGATTCAGCTTTACCTTCAATGTTATTGTAACATCCCAAATTTTGGAATGTTAAAATAATTATTAGATTGTTTGTTTTTTTCCTTGAGTGAGTGAAACTTGTGTGAAATTTGAAACTTTTCAAAAACTTTTGAATGAGAGGGAATAAAATGACTTTCCCCTTCTCCGGTGAATTCAAATTCAATCATTTAAAAGCAAAGAGAGAAGATGACGTGACTTCTTCAACAATAACGAATTTGAACGGAGATTTGCATTTGAATTCTTTCAACCTTTTCTTTTGCATTTCTATTTGTTTCTTCGTGCAAGAAGTGTCGAGAAATAAATTCTTGCAAGCAAGAAAAGAGAGGAGGAATATGACCCTTCAAAACCAGGGGCACTTTTGAAATATTTTGAGCCAGGAAAGCCAAAGTTTTATTGTGAAAATAATCGCCAAAAAGAAATAAAACATTTAGGGGAATTTTCTGAAACAAAACATTTTTTGAAAGTTTTTATTTTTGCCTTGGAAAAATGTTAATCGAGTAGAGGATATTTTTCTGAAAATTTTGGTATATAATACCCCTATATTTGGATTTTATTTTATTCCTTTTTATAATCTTTACTTTCTGTTTTTGAAAAAAATACAAAATCGGGAAGGATATATTTTTTATTAGGAAAGCGCCGTGGGCGCTTTATAGCCCTATCGGCCCAAATCCCCCCTTAGCCGGACCGAATCCCTTTGGATTCGGCCAGCCGACCGAGCCGCCCCGATCCCCCCTCACTGCCACCTGGGCCCCGCGCCCGATCTGCTCTCCCGCTCGGTCATCCCTTCCTTTCCCTCCCTCTCTTACCTTCCCGAGCGGCAGCTCCTTCCAAGTTCACCGGAGCCGATCCCCCTCCCCCGATCTCCTTCCCTCTGCGCCTCACTCCCCCCTATAAGGCCCGAGGCCCCCGACCTCTCCTCGCCCCGTTCCCCCTCCTCGCCGCCCCTACCCAAGCTCCACCGCCCCGCCACCACCTCGCCGGAGCCGAAGCTCCGGGAGCCTCTAGAGCTAATCGCCGCACCTCCCCGCGCCCCCTGCCGCCACCAGAGAAACCGTCGCCCCCCTCCGCACTCCATTCCCCTCCCCAAACGCCGAGCTCCTCGCCGCCCACGCCCGCCTAGCCACCTCGCCGGAGCTGCCGAGCCGGCCGAAGCTCCCGAGCCGCCCCTGCTCACCCCGGCGCCTCCCTCGCCTCGCCGACACCGCCATCCAACGCCGGAGCCCCGCCGCCTCCTCCCCGACGCCTCGGACGTCGCCGGAGCTCGCCGAAACCCCTTCCCCGGCCACCACCACCTTCGGCCGGAGCACTTCTCGCCGGAGAAGAGGAGCACGCCGGCAACCTCCCCTGTGAGCACCCCCTCCTCTCTCCTAAGCCGTTGGATGGGCATCTAGCGAACCAGATTAGAACTAATAAAGCCCCAACCGTTTTTCTCTACTTAGTGAACGTCCACTCGTTAACACCCGTGCACGCACACCTACAGCCACTCACGGCTCGCCACGTGGCCCGTTCATTAGTTAGCTTTTATTCATTTTTTCCGTTTAATTCAAAAAACAGAGAAAGTTCCAATTTTGTTTAGCACATAACTTTTGATCCACAACTCCAATAGAGTTGATTCTTTTTCCAGTAGATCACAAATTTTCTGTAGGTTTTAAGAACATATAATTTGTCTATGTTTGAAATTTTAAAATTTGAATTAGATCAGATTTAGTTTAAACCTTGTTTTTCCTATTCCAGGAGTTTAAAAATAGATTTTAATTTGATTCTTTTTGCTGCTGATCACTAGTGATCTTATTTATCAGTGGTAGAAATTTCAAATTTATTTGAGTATTTTAGCTTATTCTTTCTTGTGAAACAATTTCTGTTTCACCTCTTTTAGGATTAGGGCTATTTCTTTTCTGTAAGTTGTTTTTAAATTATTTTCTTTTATATTTCAGAAAGATTATTGTTTTGTTTATGTTCGTTAAACAGTAGTTTTGCACCAAGTTTTTATTTTATTTTTATTTGTTTTCATGAAATCAATTCTAGATTCCTTAGTAACTTGCAATTGGTTTCTCCACTGTTTCAAATCCCGTTTGGAAATACTTTGAAAAAGTTTTGTGACAAAAAATACTTTATTCTATCTTAGTCAAATTTATATCTTAGTTCCCTGTTATTATTTTCCGTTGGACGAAAACTATTTAGTGTTTGATGTAGTAGAAGACTCCCTAGTCTTATTTGAAGTTTCCTTCGGATTCCTATTCGCTCCCTCTTTTGTTTTGATTGCTAGAATGATTGCTAGTATGAGTGCTTATGTCAATGATATGTTTGTTATATAGATTTCATCGGAGAGTGACGAGTAGTCTATCAAGTTACTTCTCGAGAAAATTCTTCTTCGTCAACATCACCAGGCAAGTCACTTTGATCATACTATCGCCTATGTTTTATGCATCGTAGTTCTACCATACTATGCCCAAATTGCATGCTGCTTAGGTACTTGGAAATTTTAGTATAGATTGTAGTATCATGTGGTAGGCACACAACAACCCCGATACTTGGCCCCGGGACGACAAATTTCATATTGCTATGCTTGAGTAGACGGGATTTCGGTTGAGTGCATAACACGAGTGATGCGAGGCTGATTAAATAATCAAGACCGGTTAAGACAAGATTTTCAAGACCTCGGACGCAATGCAACTCTGGGTGAAGGACGGTTGATCGGCTCCCTGGAGAACCTAGTGGATGACTCGGGATGCTGGAGAGGCCATGACATCCTGCGGAAAGCTTCACCCAGGCTCAAAGAGACGGACGTATATTTTAAGACCGAAGGCTTACCTGCACAACCACAAGTCATTATGGGCTCTGGCTTGGTTGGACAACGCGGCGACTCTGGACAGGCGGTGCTAGCAGATGTAGAAGAATGGTAGGATTGGATGGGCACCGACAGGGATTCAGAGGGACCCGTTGAAAGACCATGTTTTGATCATCCGGTCTTCAAACACCCTGAAGTGCGAGGACATACACAGAGGCGATCAAATCTTGTGAGGAACGTGTGCAAAACTCTGCAGAGTACTCAAACCTAATCGATTAGTCGTGTCCACGGTCATGGACAACTTGAGCCAAAGGAACTGAAGTTATCTGGATTTCTCAACACCATTAAATATATTGTATGAGGGTAATTATTGACAACTCGGGTACGAGAACTGGTTGGCGGAACCATCTCGTTAACTACCAACAAAGTAGTAACATTTTGCTTTTAGCCCTCTCTTGATGTAGGAGAAAACTTGCTTTTCGCTAAAAACTTATAGCCCCACCTGCCATATATGCATATAGTATAGATGATTACTTTTCACCCCTCTCTTATGTGACTTGCCAGCATATTCAATATGCTGACCTACACGGCTGCAACGTCTTATGTTGCAGATATTTTTCTTCGACGAGTAAGAGTACGATTCAGGGTTACGGTCTACACTCAACTTGCCGTTTGTGTTTATTGGGACTCCACTCCCTTGACTGCTTCCGCTGAAATAATTAAGGTATATATCAGTTTTACGCTTTTTACATGTGATTGCACTTTGATATATACATTGATGTACTGTGTGTGCCAGCATACTGATCCATGGATGGCACAGAAACACAGAGGCTTGACTCGTTTTGAGTCGGGTCGCTACAGAAATGGTATCAGAGCACATGTTGACTGTAGGACGTGACCCTAGAAACTGGAAACTTCTTAGGAGAGGATCTCTCAAAAATCTTATTTTCAAGGACACCTTTTACTTCTCATCTCTTCTGATTTCATCAAATGTTCTCTCTCATCTCAAATAGTTATGAAATGCCCTTTCCCCTTTGACCACGTGAAGGATCAACCGACTCCCACTTTAAAGTAAAGAGGATTTCACTACGCGTTTGAAGAATTGAAGCTACACCAATTGAAGACTCTCAAGACCCGAAGAACTCGAAGACCCCGAAACGTTCAAATATTTATATGACCATTAGAAGTCCAACCCCTGTTATATACCCACGTTAGTTACGATGATTTGTGAGCCGTCATTGGTGTGTGTTTTCCGACGGCCACAAATAAAACCTATTCTCAAAAAATATTGTTATTATTGTGTGTATCTCCCTCCCTCTCTTACCCGTCTCATCCCCAAAACCTCAACCCTACCAGATGGAGTATGAAGCTGGACTTGTAGTCTCTGGACCAATGACCCAGCTGGAAGCTGAGATATGGATTCAGAACATGGAGAACCACTTCGGGAGCAACTTGATCTCAAGGAAGTATGAAGTGGAACACACTCTTCAGTACTTTACCCAAAGTGCTGCTATCTGGTGGAAAATGCACCATGCCATACAAGGATTTAGTGGAGCAGAAACTTGGGACGAATTCAAGAACACTCTGTTAAGATCCTGACTTATTCAGAAGTGCTATGACAATCCGAAGGAGAAGACTTGTGCATGCAAGATCTATGGAGAAATAGGACACACCCAGGAAGAACACAAGGATGGATGCACTCATTGTGAAGAAAATCACCCAGCTGAGGAGTGCCCAAGTAGTCAGGTGACTTGTTTCCTTTGTGAAGGAACCACCCACTACCCAGCTCAGTGTCACATTTACCCCAAGGTGCAACAAGTTGTCAAGCAGAAGAAAGATGCAGTGAAGGAAACCCTCAAGAAGAAGATTCTAGAAGAACCGGTGATGAACGAAAATATTGAAGACCCTGATGGACAAGGTCTGACCAGATTTTTCTCCAATGCATGTTGCTCATGTGGAGAAGAAGGACATTATTCACAGGATTGCACGAAGGGAAGCCAAGAGTATCTGGGAAACTTCCCGATGGAAAAAGTGGAGATTGATCCACTTGAAATAGAAGAACTGGCCAATATAAAGGAGTCCGGAAAGAAGAAAAAGTACCCTCGGAAGAGCCAAATCTCTGCAGACATAGACCTGAGTCATGTGAGATGTTACAAGTGTATGGAATTTGGCCACCACAAATACATGTGCTCAGGAAGGAAGCCGGAAATCCAAGGAGCAAAAGCAAAAGCTAAGAAGCCTCGAGACTTGTCAGAACTCATTTGCTTTCGTTGCAAGGAAGCAGGACATTTTGCTAGCGATTGTTCGTAAAGGAAGAAAGCTAGAATGGAGTAGTTAAGTTTTGACCAGAGCAATAAGTGTGATCCGAAGCACTCTTGTTTTTCATTGAGATCATGGAGTGAAATTTTTGTAACAGAAGTCCCTGAGACTGTAATAACATCATGAATAAATGGAATTTATTGTCTCATGATTGCCCATGTTGAAAATGTATGCGTTGTTTCTCTACGAGCAAAGATCTCTGAACATTATGAGGATATGAGAAAATATGGTCTATCCAGGCATGAGTATAATTCATTTTAAGTGTGGTAGTAATCGGTAAACCCACAGGATCCATTGAGTAGGAGTGTACCATGATTACCAAGGAGACACATACATTCCTCTGAGTACCTATTTACTGACACCTGCAGATGACAACTCTCTACGAGTCATTCCTCAAGGGCCCAGAAACGATCATGACCCTGACCAGTGGTCATGATTACCCGGAAATTATGAAGGACATGATGAAGCACATTCATCTTGAAGGGGATGCAGTCTACAAAGGCTACCCATTCATGGAAAGTGGAGTGGAACTTTGGTATGTGGAAGTACACCTCCACCATGTGAAAGGAGTTTGTCCAAAGACTATGGGGCAATACTTTTTCATTTCACGTGTACCACGAGCAACCTTCTTTGATGATGTTCGTGAAGCTGCCATGGAAGCCATACGTCAGATTGGAGAAATACTTGAAGCAAGACTCCGTCATACCCAGGAATACCTGAGTGAGGTACGTGCGGAGATGATGGAGATGAAACTCATGACCACCATGATGAAGCAAAAGATGGATGATTTCAAGGAGCACCTCGGAAAGTTCGAGTGGAACTAAAGTATCCCCAAGGGAGACAGATGAATAAAGTTGGCAGAAATGCTTGACCATACCGAACAATGTGGATGGCAGCATTTGTAATGAATTACTTTTGAGTTAGAATTTTGAAGAAAGCAAGGATGTAATAAAGGATTGATTATGAAATGAATATGATTTATGGAAGAAGCTATGATGGATCAGCAAACGTTTTCTTAGGAGCATACGAAAACCTGAGAGTTGTGAAGATACGATAGATGTTTCATTCAGCTTGCAGAACCAATGGATTATCCGAACTTCGTTCGTGGACAAGAGAAATTATGCAACGCTTGTGAGGATGCCCAAGTGTTAGAATACGAGATTCACTAAGCCTTATACAAGGTAATGATTTGGGTGCGGAATGGATTGATCACCATGACGACTTACTCTTAGCATTTATCTTGCTATTCGGAATGGTAAATCTGAGAGACTTACCCATAGTGAGAGACGACATTCTTTGAAGCTTTTGTTTAAGCCTTAGAATGGTATGATGAAAGCCCCATGTACATGGCACTTGTTGTCACACGTAGGAAATTTTACGGTGAGAATGAAACCAAGACCCCTCTCTCTGCAGGATAACCACAAATGGTAGACCACCATGAGAACCATCGTTATGTTATTTAGAATTGACCACGAGACTGTCAGTTAAGAAGACCCAGTAAAGGAAGAAGCTTATATCAACGGAAGAACTCTTGATTTTGATGGAAAACATTATGAATGTAACGAAAGAGCTTCACCAGAGGAGTTAGTATGAAGACTGTGAGGAGTCAGATGCCAAAACTCCAGAGGATTGTTAAAATCTTAAGGGACCAGTAACCTTCATTTTAAGTGTGGTAGCATCCCACTTTGCAGGAGATTGGAATTGTTAGAAGACCCCAAACCCTAACCTTTCTTTCTAGCCTCTTCGAATCTCGAGGACGAGATTCATTTGATGTGTGGTAGGTTTGTAACATCCCAAATTTCGGAATGTTAAAATAATTATTAGATTGGTTGTTTGTTTGCTTGAGTGAGTGAAACTTGTGTGAAATTTGAAACTTTTCAAAAACTTTTGAATGAGAGGGAATAAAATGACTTTCCCCTTCTCCGGTGAATTCAAATTCAATCATTTAAAAGCAAAGAGAGAAGATGACGTGACTTCTTCAACTATAAAGAAGTTGAACGGAGATTTGCATTTGAATTCTTTCAACCTTTTCTTTTGCATTTCTATTTGTTTCTTCGTGCAAGAAGTGTCGAGAAATAAATTCTTGCAAGCAAGAAAAGAGAGGAGGAATATGACCCTCCAAAACCAGGGGCACTTTTGAAATATTTTGAGCCAGGAAAGCCAAAGTTTTATTGTGAAAATAATCGCCAAAAAGAAACAAAGCATTTAGGGGAATTTTCTGAAAAAAACATTTTTTTTTAAGTTTTTATTTTTGCCTTGGAAAAATGTTAATCGAGTAGAGGATATTTTTCTGAAAATTTTGGTATATAATACCCCTATATTTGGATTTTATTTTATTCCTTTTTATTATCTTTACTTTCTGTTTTTGAAAAAAATACAAAATCGGGAAGGATATATTTTTTATTAGGAAAGCACCCTCGGCGCTTTATAGCCCTATCGGCCCAAATCCCCCCTTAGCCGGACCGAATCCCTTAGGATTCGGCCAGCCGACCGAGCCGCCCGAGCCCCCCTCACTGCCACCTGGGCCCCGCGCCCGATCTGCTCTCCCGCTCGGTCATCCCTTCCTTTCCCTCCCTCTCTTACCTTCCCGACCGGCAGCTCCTTCCAAGTTCACCAGAGCCGATCCCCCTCCCCCGATCTCCTTCCCTCTGCGCCTCCCTCCCCCTATAAGGCCCGAGGCCCCCGACCTCTCCTCGCCCCGTTCCCCCTCCTCGCCGCCCCTGCCCAAGCTCCACCGCCCCGCCACCACCTCGCCGGAGCCGAAGCTCCAGGAGCCTCTACAGCTAGCCGCCGCACCTCCCCGCGCCCCCTGCCGCCACCAGAGAAACCGCCGCCCCCTCCGCACTCCATTCCCCTCCCCAAACGCCGAGCTCCTTGCCGCCCACGCCCGCCTAGCCACCTCGCCGGAGCTGCCGAGCCGGCCGAAGCTCCCGAGCCGCCCCTGCTCACCCCGGCGCCTCCCTTGCCTCGCCGACACTGCCATCCAACGCCGGAGCCCCGCCGCCTCCTCCCCGACGCCTCGGATGCCGCCGGAGCTCGCCGGAACCCCTTCCCCGGCCACCACCACCTTCGGCCGGAGCACTTCTCGCCGGAGAAGAGGAGCACGCCGGCAACCTCCCCTGTGAGCACCCCTCCTCTCTCGTAAGCCGTTGGATTGGCATCTAGCGAACCAGATTAGAACTAATAAAGCCCCAACCGTTTTTCTCTACTTAGTGAACGTCCACTTGTTAACACCCGCGCATGCACGCCTACAGCCACTCACGGCTCGCCACGTGGCCCGTTCATTAGTTAGCTTTTATTCATTTTTTTCTTCTGTTTAATTCAAAAAACTGAGAAAGTTCCAATTTTGTTTAGCCCATAACTTTTGATCCACAACTCCAATAGAGTTGATTCTTTTTCCAGTAGATCACAAATTTTCTTTAGTTTTTAAAAACATATAATTTGTCTATGTTTGAAATTTTCAAATTTGAATTAGATCAGATTTAGTTTAAACCTTGTTTTTCCTATTCCAGGAGTTTAAAAATAGATTTTAATTTGATTCTTTTTGATACTGATCACTAGTGATCTTATTTATCAGTGGTAGAAATTTCAGATTTATTTGAGTATTTTAGATTATTCTTTCTTGTGAAACAAGTTCTGTTTCACCTCTTTTAGGATTAGGATTATTTCTTTTTTGTATGTTGTTTTTAAATTATTTTCTTTTATATTTAAGAAAGATTATTGTTTTGTTTATGTTCGTTAAATAGTAGTTTTGCAACAAGTTTTTATTTTATTTTTATTTGTTTTCATGAAATCAATTCTAGATTCCTTAGTAACTTGCAATTGGTTTCTCCACTGTTTCAAATCCCGTTTGGAAATACTTTGAAAAAGTTTTGTGACAAAAAATACTTTATTCTATCTTAGTCAAATTTATATCTTAGTTCCCTGTTATTATTTTACGTTGGACGAAAACTATTTAGTGTTTGATGTAGTAGAAGACTCCCTAGTCTTATTTGAAGTTTCCTTCGGATTCCTATTCGCTCCCTCTTTTGTTTTGATTGCTAGAATGGTTGCTAGAATGATTGCTAGTATGAGTGCTTATGTCGATGATATGTTTGTTATATAGATTTCATTGGAGAGTGACGAGTAGTCTATCAAGTTACTTCTCGAGAAAATTCTTCTTCGTCAACATCACCAGGCAAGTCACTTTGATCATACTATCGCCTATGTTTTATGCATCGTAGTTCTACCATACTATGCCCAAATTGCATGCTGCTTAGGTACTTGGAAATTTTAGTATAGATTGTAGTATCATGTGGTAGGCACACAACAACCCCGATACTTGGCCCTGGGACGACAAATTTCATATTGCTATGCTTGAGTAGACGGGATTTCGGTTGAGTGCATAACACGAGTGATGCGAGGCTGATTAAATAATCAAGACCGGTTAAGACTAGATTTTCAAGACCTCGGACGCAATGCAACTCTGGGTGAAGGACGGTTGATCGGCTCCCTGGAGAACCTAGTGGATGACTCGGGATGCTGGAGAGGCCATGACATCCTGCGGAAAGCTTCACCCAGGCTCAAAGAGACGGACGTATATTTTAAGACCGAAGGCTTACCTGCACAACCACAAGTCATTATGGGCTCTGGCTTGGTTGGACAACGCGGCGACTCTGGACAGGCGGTGCTAGCAGATGTAGAAGAATGGTAGGATTGGATGGGCACCGACAGGGATTCAGAGGGACCCGTTGAAAGACCATGTTTTGATCATCCGGTCTTCAAACACCCTGAAGTGCGAGGACATACACAGAGGCGATCAAATCTTGTGAGGAACGTGTGCAAAACTCTGCAGAGTACTCAAACCTAATCGATTAGTCGTGTCCACGGTCATGGACAACTTGAGCCAAAGGAACTGAAGTTATCTGGATTTCTCAACACCATTAAATATATTGTATGAGGGTAATTATTGACAACTCGGGTACGAGAACTGGTTGGCGGAACCATCTCGTTAACTACCAACAAAGTAGTAACATTTTGCTTTTAGCCCTCTCTTGATGTAGGAGAAAACTTGCTTTTCGCTAAAAACTTATAGCCCCACCTGCCATATATGCATATAGTATAGATGATTACTTTTCACCCCTCTCTTATGTGACTTGCCAGCATATTCAATATGCTGACCTACACGGCTGCAACGTCTTATGTTGCAGATATTTTTCTTCGACGAGTAAGAGTACGATTCAGGGTTACGGTCTACACTCAACTTGCCGTTTGTGTTTATTGGGACTCCACTCCCTTGACTGCTTCCGCTGAAATAATTAAGGTATATATCAGTTTTACGCTTTTTACATGTGATTGCACTTTGATATATACATTGATGTACTGTGTGTGCCAGCATACTGATCCATGGATGGCACAGAAACACAGAGGCTTGACTCGTTTTGAGTCGGGTCGCTACAGAAATGGTATCAGAGCACATGTTGACTGTAGGACGTGACCCTAGAAACTGGAAACTTCTTAGGAGAGGATCTCTCAAAAATCTTATTTTCAAGGACACCTTTTACTTCTCATCTCTTCTGATTTCATCAAATGTTCTCTCTCATCTCAAATAGTTATGAAATGCCCTTTCCCCTTTGACCACGTGAAGGATCAACCGACTCCCACTTTAAAGTAAAGAGGATTTCACTACGCGTTTGAAGAATTGAAGCTACACCAATTGAAGACTCTCAAGACCCGAAGAACTCGAAGACCCCGAAACGTTCAAATATTTATATGACCATTAGAAGTCCAACCCCTGTTATATACCCACGTTAGTTACGATGATTTGTGAGCCGTCATTGGTGTGTGTTTTCCGACGGCCACAAATAAAACCTATTCTCAAAAAATATTGTTATTATTGTGTGTATCTCCCTCCCTCTCTTACCCGTCTCATCCCCAAAACCTCAACCCTACCAGATGGAGTATGAAGCTGGACTTGTAGTCTCTGGACCAATGACCCAGCTGGAAGCTGAGATATGGATTCAGAACATGGAGAACCACTTCGGGAGCAACTTGATCTCAAGGAAGTATGAAGTGGAACACACTCTTCAGTACTTTACCCAAAGTGCTGCTATCTGGTGGAAAATGCACCATGCCATACAAGGATTTAGTGGAGCAGAAACTTGGGACGAATTCAAGAACACTCTGTTAAGATCCTGACTTATTCAGAAGTGCTATGACAATCCGAAGGAGAAGACTTGTGCATGCAAGATCTATGGAGAAATAGGACACACCCAGGAAGAACACAAGGATGGATGCACTCATTGTGAAGAAAATCACCCAGCTGAGGAGTGCCCAAGTAGTCAGGTGACTTGTTTCCTTTGTGAAGGAACCACCCACTACCCAGCTCAGTGTCACATTTACCCCAAGGTGCAACAAGTTGTCAAGCAGAAGAAAGATGCAGTGAAGGAAACCCTCAAGAAGAAGATTCTAGAAGAACCGGTGATGAACGAAAATATTGAAGACCCTGATGGACAAGGTCTGACCAGATTTTTCTCCAATGCATGTTGCTCATGTGGAGAAGAAGGACATTATTCACAGGATTGCACGAAGGGAAGCCAAGAGTATCTGGGAAACTTCCCGATGGAAAAAGTGGAGATTGATCCACTTGAAATAGAAGAACTGGCCAATATAAAGGAGTCCGGAAAGAAGAAAAAGTACCCTCGGAAGAGCCAAATCTCTGCAGACATAGACCTGAGTCATGTGAGATGTTACAAGTGTATGGAATTTGGCCACCACAAATACATGTGCTCAGGAAGGAAGCCGGAAATCCAAGGAGCAAAAGCAAAAGCTAAGAAGCCTCGAGACTTGTCAGAACTCATTTGCTTTCGTTGCAAGGAAGCAGGACATTTTGCTAGCGATTGTTCGTAAAGGAAGAAAGCTAGAATGGAGTAGTTAAGTTTTGACCAGAGCAATAAGTGTGATCCGAAGCACTCTTGTTTTTCATTGAGATCATGGAGTGAAATTTTTGTAACAGAAGTCCCTGAGACTGTAATAACATCATGAATAAATGGAATTTATTGTCTCATGATTGCCCATGTTGAAAATGTATGCGTTGTTTCTCTACGAGCAAAGATCTCTGAACATTATGAGGATATGAGAAAATATGGTCTATCCAGGCATGAGTATAATTCATTTTAAGTGTGGTAGTAATCGGTAAACCCACAGGATCCATTGAGTAGGAGTGTACCATGATTACCAAGGAGACACATACATTCCTCTGAGTACCTATTTACTGACACCTGCAGATGACAACTCTCTACGAGTCATTCCTCAAGGGCCCAGAAACGATCATGACCCTGACCAGTGGTCATGATTACCCGGAAATTATGAAGGACATGATGAAGCACATTCATCTTGAAGGGGATGCAGTCTACAAAGGCTACCCATTCATGGAAAGTGGAGTGGAACTTTGGTATGTGGAAGTACACCTCCACCATGTGAAAGGAGTTTGTCCAAAGACTATGGGGCAATACTTTTTCATTTCACGTGTACCACGAGCAACCTTCTTTGATGATGTTCGTGAAGCTGCCATGGAAGCCATACGTCAGATTGGAGAAATACTTGAAGCAAGACTCCGTCATACCCAGGAATACCTGAGTGAGGTACGTGCGGAGATGATGGAGATGAAACTCATGACCACCATGATGAAGCAAAAGATGGATGATTTCAAGGAGCACCTCGGAAAGTTCGAGTGGAACTAAAGTATCCCCAAGGGAGACAGATGAATAAAGTTGGCAGAAATGCTTGACCATACCGAACAATGTGGATGGCAGCATTTGTAATGAATTACTTTTGAGTTAGAATTTTGAAGAAAGCAAGGATGTAATAAAGGATTGATTATGAAATGAATATGATTTATGGAAGAAGCTATGATGGATCAGCAAACGTTTTCTTAGGAGCATACGAAAACCTGAGAGTTGTGAAGATACGATAGATGTTTCATTCAGCTTGCAGAACCAATGGATTATCCGAACTTCGTTCGTGGACAAGAGAAATTATGCAACGCTTGTGAGGATGCCCAAGTGTTAGAATACGAGATTCACTAAGCCTTATACAAGGTAATGATTTGGGTGCGGAATGGATTGATCACCATGACGACTTACTCTTAGCATTTATCTTGCTATTCGGAATGGTAAATCTGAGAGACTTACCCATAGTGAGAGACGACATTCTTTGAAGCTTTTGTTTAAGCCTTAGAATGGTATGATGAAAGCCCCATGTACATGGCACTTGTTGTCACACGTAGGAAATTTTATGGTGAGAATGAAACCAAGACCCCTCTCTCTGCAGGATAACCACAAATGGTAGACCACCATGAGAACCATCGTTATGTTATTTAGAATTGACCACGAGACTGTCAGTTAAGAAGACCCAGTAAAGGAAGAAGCTTATATAAACGGAAGAACTCTCGATTTTGATGGAAAACATTATGAATGTAACGAAAGAGCTTCACCAGAGGAGTTAGTATGAAGACTGTGAGGAGTCAGATGCCAAAACTCCAGAGGATTGTTAAAATCTTAAGGGACCAGTAACCTTCATTTTAAGTGTGGTAGCATCCCACTTTGCAGGAGATTGGAATTGTTAGAAGACCCCAAACCCTAACCTTTCTTTCTAGCCTCTTCGAATCTCGAGGACGAGATTCATTTTAAGTGTGGTAGGTTTGTAACATCCCAAATTTCGGAATGTTAAAATAATTATTAGATTGTTTGTTTGCTTGCTTGAGTGAGTGAAACTTGTGTGAAATTTGAAACTTTTCAAAAACTTTTGAATGAGAGGGAATAAAATGACTTTCCCCTTCTCCGGTGAATTCAAATTCAATCATTTAAAAGCAAAGAGAGAAGATGACGTGACTTCTTCAACTATAAAGAATTTGAACGGAGATTTGCATTTGAATTCTTTCAACCTTTTATTTTGCATTTCTATATGTTTCTTCGTGCAAGAAGTGTCGAGAAATAAATTTTTGCAAGCAAGAAAAGACAGGAGGAATATGACCCTCCAAAACCAGGGGCACTTTTGAAATATTTTGAGCCAGGAAAGCCAAAGTTTTATTGTGAAAATAATCGCCAAAAAGAAACAAAGCATTTAGGGGAATTTTCTGAAGAAAAACATTTTTTAAAAGTTTTTATTTTTGCCTTGGAAAAATGTTAATCGAGTAGAGGATATTTTTCTGAAAATTTTGGTATATAATACCCCTATATTTGGATTTTATTTTATTCCTTTTTATTATCTTTACTTTCTGTTTTTGAAAAAAATACAAAATCGGGAAGGATATCTTTTTTTATTAGGAAAGCGCCCTGGGCGCTTTATAGCCCTATCGGCCCAAATCCACCCTTAGCCGGACCGAATCCCTTAGGATTCGGCCAGCCGACCGAGCCGCCCCGAGCCCCCCTCACTGCCACCTGGGCCCCGCGCCCGATCTGCTCTCCCGCTCGGTCATCCCTTCCTTTCCCTCCCTCTCTTACCTTCCCGAGCGGCAGCTCCTTCCAAGTTCACCAGAGCCGATCCCCCTCCCCCGATCTCCTTCCCTCTGCGCCTCCCTCCCCCCTATAAGGCCCGAGGCCCCCGACCTCTCCTCGCCCCGTTCCCCCTCCTCGCCGCCCCTGCCCAAGCTCCACCGCCCCGCCACCACCTCGCCGGAGCCGAAGCTCCAGGAGCCTCTACAGCTAGCCGCCGCACCTCCCCGCGCCCCCTGCCGCCACCAGAGAAACCGCCGACCCCTCTGCACTCCATTCCCCTCCCCAAACGCCGAGCTCCTCGCCGCCCACGCCCGCCTAGCCACCTCGCCGGAGCTGCCGAGCCGGCCGAAGCTCCCGAGCCGCCCCTGCTCACCCCGGCGCCTCCCTCGCCTCGCCGACACTGCCATCCAACGCCGGAGCCCCGCCGCCTCCTCCCCGACGCCTCGGATGCCGCCGGAGCTCACCGGAACCCCTTCCCCGGCCACCACCACCTTTGGCCGAAGCACTTCTCGCCGGAGAAGAGGAGCACGCCGACAACCTCCCCTGTGAGCACCCCCTCCTCTCTCGTAAGCCATTGGATCGGCATCTAGCGAACCAGATTAGAACTAATAAAGCCCCAACCGTTTTTCTCTACTTAGTGAATGTCCACTCGTTAACACTCGCGCATGCACGCCTACAGCCACTCACGGCTCGCCACGTGGCCCGTTCATTAGTTAGCTTTTATTCATTTTTTTCTGTTTAATTCAAAAAATAGAGAAAGTTCCAATTTTGTTTAGCCCATAACTTTTGATCCACAACTCCAATAGAGTTGATTCTTTTTCCAGTAGATCACAAATTTTCTTTAGTTTTTAAAAACATATAATTTGTCTATGTTTGAAATTTTAAAATTTGAATTAGATCATATTTAGTGTAAACCTTGTTTTTCCTATTCCAGGAGTTTAAAAATAGATTTTAATTTGATTCTTTTTGGTACTGATCACTAGTGATCTTGTTTATCAGTGGTAGAAATTTCAGATTTATTTGAGTATTTTAGCTTATTCTTTCTTGTGAAACAATTTCTGTTTCACCTCTTTTAGGATTAGGATTATTTCTTTTTTGTATGTTGTTTTTAAATTACTTTCTTTTATATTTAAGAAAGATTATTGTTTTGTTTATGTTCGTTAAACAGTAGTTTTGCAACAAGTTTTTATTTTATTTTTATTTGTTTTCATGAAATCAATTCTAGATTCCTTAGTAACTTGCAATTGGTTTCTCCACTGTTTCAAATCCCGTTTGGAAATACTTTGAAAAAGTTTTGTGACAAAAAATACTTTATTCTATCTTAGTCAAATTTATATCTTAGTTCCCTGTTATTATTTTCCGTTGGACGAAAACTATTTAGTGTTTGATGTAGTAGAAGACTCCCTAGTCTTATTTGAAGTTTCCTTCGGATTCCTATTCGCTCCCTCTTTTGTTTTGATTGCTAGAATGATTGCTAGTATGAGTGCTTATGTCAATGATATGTTTGTTATATAGATTTCATCGGAGAGTGACGAGTAGTCTATCAAGTTACTTCTCGAGAAAATTCTTCTTCGTCAACATCACCAGGCAAGTCACTTTGATCATACTATCGCCTATGTTTTATGCATCGTAGTTCTACCATACTATGCCCAAATTGCATGCTGCTTAGGTACTTGGAAATTTTAGTATAGATTGTAGTATCATGTGGTAGGCACACAACAACCCCGATACTTGGCCCCGGGACGACAAATTTCATATTGCTATGCTTGAGTAGACGGGATTTCGGTTGAGTGCATAACACGAGTGATGCGAGGCTGATTAAATAATCAAGACCGGTTAAGACAAGATTTTCAAGACCTCGGACGCAATGCAACTCTGGGTGAAGGACGGTTGATCGGCTCCCTGGAGAACCTAGTGGATGACCCGGGATGCTGGAGAGGCCATGACATCTTGCGGAAAGCTTCACCCAGGCTCAAAGAGACGGACGGATATTTTCAAGACCGAAGGCTCACAGAAACACAGAGGCTTGACTCGTTTTGAGTCGGGTCGCTACAGTTATTCTCTGGTCTAATGTGTGTGTGCATGTGGTTGCAGATGAACATGTGCAAGAGTGCCTAGACCCTCATGTTGCACCTATTGATGTATGTATGTGTGAGTGTATGTCCTTGAGTGAGTATGAGCACATGTATGTGTGTGTGTGAGTTCATGTAGTTGTATCTGTGTGCATGGGTGCATATGCACTTGTGCATGAGGGCCTAACCCCTCATGCTTGCCTATATGAAAGTAAGGTAGTTGTGTATGGTGCTTGTGTGTGTGTAGGTGTAGGTGTAGAGATGCAACATGAGTTAGTTCACATGTGATATTGTTCCTATATGGCATATTGGATTCTAGGTGGTAGTTTTCGAGCTAGCTTTGTGCCTAGATGTTACATGCAAGTACCCTTGTATTGTATATGATTTTGGGGTAGAATCATCCGAGGAATCCATTGGTGCAATCAGATTTCACTTTAGAGCAACTTCATAAAACTGTCATTTTCTGTCATGATGCCATGTTTAGTGCTTTGTATTAGGTGGTGCCTTGACCCTTTGAGGATGAATCCTTGATGTAGTAGTAGTGGGTGGACCCCTCTACAACATGGGGTCTTTGTTTTGTTCTTAGGAATTTGTATGCACCTTGTGCCTTGTCAAAATTGACACTTGGCTGAAATTGACAGATTTGTGAGACCTTGTGATTTTCACAAAGTCTGGGAATATGATGTTATTTTCTTCCCGTGTTGTCTTGGATGAATTAGCTCATGTGTTGGGAATCAGCCCATGCAACAAACTAAAGTTTGTGAGCTTTTGTGTTTGTCTAGCTCCCTGTTAAATTTCATGGTTATTCACTTCCTGTAGATATCATTTTGGAGGCTCCAAAATGCTTCAAAGTATAAGCAGCTGGTGAAAATCTGTGATTTTCACTAAGTCCCAGAATCTGTAATATTTTGTCCAAGTTTGTGTCCATAGATATGCTCATGGGTGACTCCTTTGTATTAACTTCTTGTCCAGGGTTGTAGAGATTTTGGATGGCTTTTTCCTCATGTCTTGTTTGAATCTTTTAGATGTCTGTAGCTACTTTAAATGTTGTGGACAAACTGCTATGATGCTGTTGAAAATAGATTGCATGTTTTTGTTGATTTGAAGCTTGTGTGGGCATTGTTGATGGTGTGGGGTGTTCCCATGCACCACCCCACTTATATTTTGTTGCTTGATCATGTGGCAACCTGGTAACACCAGGGGAGTGCCATTGGAGTGAGTTTGTGGCTGATTTGAACCGTAGGTCTCCATATCTTGTTTTGTAGTTTCCGGTTGATCCGTAGCTCCGTTCTCTACGTTCTTTATATGCTTTTGCATCGTTTTCTCGTGATGCACATGTTCATGCCATCTTCATGCATCTCAAGACAACTTAATATGAGGTTCTGTCCAGAATTCAATTAACTCAACTAATTCATATGAAAGTGACTAGAATAGTGATGCATGCTTCCTTCTTCACACATGAATCATATTGCTTGTTGCATCATGTTGTGTTGGTGTTCATTGGCTGTTATCTTATCTTGGGTAGCATCGGGATTGGAGAGCGAGTACGTGGATTCTGGAGAGTATGTGCAGGAAGATCAAGAGCAGTTCCAAGCTGAAGACATCACATGCAAGATGACAGTGACCTTGATACCGTATCTAGCTTTGTTATGCTTAAAATCACGTCCCTTTCGATACATGATCTCTATCTACCACTTGATATAAATGCCACATGTCTTTGTCATGAAACCCAAACACTTCCCTCTCCTAGCAAATGTTGTTTCCCTAAGTAGGCTTGCTCAACCTCTAATGTGTAGCTTTGCTAGTTGCAGGTGCCAGCTGTCTCATGTGATAACATGAGTATTTTGATATCATTATGTTTTAAACTGCTATTTAATTAATGCACCTATATACTTGGTAAATAACGGAAGCCCTGGCCTTTTGCAGAGTGATTTGTTCCTTATTTCCGCCTTAGTTTTGGTTACCGGTGTTTGATTCCATAACTGATCGCTCCTAACACGTTCGGGGTTGTTATGGGGACCCCCTTGATAAATCGTGTAGTGTTAAGGCTCGTCTGGCATGACCCAACATTGGTTTTTAATATGCTAATCACCTAATAATAATTTGCATAGGGAATAGCTACCCCGAGGATTTAATCAACAACCCGGGCCAGTGCTCCTCATGAGTGTTGGTCCCACCTGAGCGATGTCCAGGGCCCCCTGGTCACCCAGGGTTTAGCCAACCCGACGTCTAGCTCATCCGTCGTGTCCCGAGACTGAGATACGCGGCTCTTATCGGGGTCGTCGACACGACGGGAGGTCCTGCTAGAGTTGTCTTACCTTAGCGATATATCTTGCGTATAGGGATTCCGGTGAAACTTTGGGTCTCCTCAAAGTTGAGGTTTTCCTCTAAGGAATCCGACGAGATCACAAGTTTCGTGAAAGAGGATTACTTTGTGGCCCGTGGCAGTTTGTGATAGACCACCATATAATTACTCTGATCATCGTAAGTTAGCCACCATATATGCTTAGGTTGCTGCAAACCCATACACTAAACCTTTCTCACCTAATAACTTGACTAGATTCGTTACCAAGGTCATTAGATTGCTGAGTCCCCGTGGCTCACAGATTACTACAAACCCCAACAGGTACAGGTACGCCCGACGCAGGAGATACTGACGACAACCAGTTGAAGTGGGAGTTCGACGAGGACTGTGGCCTTCTGTATGTGAAATATCCAGATGACTTAGGCCGTTGTCGAGATCGTGGGCTAGCATACGGGATGTGTTAGATCATATGTTTTCTATTTAAAGTCCGTAGCTAGACTTGCTGCTACTCTGAATAATGTGTGCCTGTAAGCTATCTGATATATTCTTATCAGATGGCAAGTGTATGCCCTACTTGTTACTCTTTAATTATGTATTGTGATGATTATCCCGTTTGCGAAACGCGTAGATGCGCCCCTTTCCCCTTTTGAGGCCTCACCCCCAAATAAGGAAAGGGTCGCATCTTAGTCGTTACAAGTTGGTAATCAGAGCCTTACGACCATAGGAGCCTTTGTGTGATCGAACTTGGCCGAGTCGAGCCTAGTAAAATGTTTTGAGTCTTAGTTATATCGGAGAGTAGGTTCTTTTTTCTCCCCTTCTATGCTCTCGTGAGGTTCTCGACTTAGGAAATCTTAATTCTACTCCTATTCTCGCTCAAATGTTTTTTTAGGATCACGCGGGTGTTTTGAAATCTATATGATATCAATGTGACGGAGTTCTGTCTTGGTGCCTCTTGTCTGACTTGATTTCTTCCGGGAGTGGAGCTCCAGGGATTCTTGTGCACATCGCCATCATTCACATTTCTTAGTATCTCAGGACGGAGGATGTTCGTAATTGCTTCAATACTAGTTGTGACGAGAGGAGTCCGGCTTCCCCAGTACTGGTGCAGAGAGTTCCGGATGTATCGCCACACTTTGTATCGTTGTGATTACGAGGGTCTGTAGTAGATGAAGGTCCGAGATTCTGGTTATGTGTTGACGGATGTGATACACTGGACGGGTTAGTATAGGAGTTGTGTGACATATTACTCCTTGTATCCGTGTACCAGATTGCATGACCAGATATTTCAGGAATTCATAGGTGGGATATCAAGTAGTGACTTATAGGACAATCTTCCTACAGATGCATGATGTGAGGTTGGGATTCAACATTCAGTGGGTACGTTTGTTCATGGTCGTCTTACAGCGGTTCTCGTTGTGTCTTAAAGAGTCCTTTTAGCTTGCTACGACTCAGGGATGCTTCGTAAGTCGTGTGCACTGCCTTGCACAGGATGGCTATTGTAAATTCGAGCCCGTGCGATCATTTCCATGAAGATATTGGATGGAATCTCTGTCATACGTTTGTTCCGAGGAGTTCTAGCTCATACTTGGTTTGCAAGTGGTCTTTAATCAGAATTTTGTCGACAGTCACTTTGAGGAAGCATTCTTACTATTTTGTTCGAGTGCAATTGCTAAATATTCTTGTTCAAATATTTCTGCCTCTTGATTCAGCTTTACCTTAAATGTTATTCTCTAGTCTAATGTGTTGTCCGTCTTCAGAATGGATCCACCAACTCGTCAGAATCTGGGTTGCGAGGGTGCTTATGTTCCGCCACCACCCCCTCCGCCTCCTCCTCAGCCGCCGCCTCCTCCTGCACAGGCTTGGCAAGCGGTGATGGCTGCAACAAATGCTAACACCCAGATGTTAATCTAGCTGTTGCAAGAGAGGGCCAATCAGCAGCAGGGCAATTTCAACCATGGTGGTAATCAGTTTGCATCACTGAATCAGTTCCTGGCAAACCAGCCAAAGACCTTCACGTCGTGTGATTAGCCGTTAGATGCTGAGGACTGGATTCGGGACATGAACAAACACTTTGAGTGCAGCAATGTCCGTCCAGAGGACTTCGTCAAGTTTGCAACGTTTCAGCTCAAGGGGCACGCATCAGTTTGGTGGCAGCAGTTGAAGGACTCCACGGGAGGCAGATTGATCAGTTGGGATGAGTTCTGCAGAGATTTTAGGTCTCACTATATCCCGTCTAGCTTTATGCAAGAGATGCGTGAGAAGTTCAGACGCTTGAAGCAAGGTTGTTCCTCTGTGTACAAGTACAACGTCGAGTTCCATGAGCTGGTTCGATATGCTTTGCAGGAAATTCTAGATCAGAAGAGCAAGATCTATCAGTTCACAGGTGGTCTGAGAGAGGACTCGCAGCTGGCCCTCGCCTTGCACGATCCCGATGAGTTTGATAAGTTCTATAACTTGGCTCTCAGGGCTGAGGCAGCTTTTCTCAAGGTGGAGAATTCGAGGAAGCATTTCAGAGAGTCCAGTTCGCCGCCCTCAACTCAGGTGGTTCCGAAGTAGCAGAAATGCTGGGTGTCTCCTTCTCCTCCTCGGCAGACTCACCAGTTCAAGCAATCAGGTGGTCGTGGTTCTTCCCACCCACCCAACCCAGCTTTCTAGTAGAGGTTTCAGCAGCAGAAGCAAGGGAATCCTCAGGTGCAGTTCCGTCAGCCGGCAGATGTTACTTGTCACAAGTGTGGGCATAAGGGTCACTATGCCAACAAGTGCACCTCTCAGCTGCGTCTTCCGCCTCCTCCTCCAGGGAAGCCTCCAAGAAATGCTATAGTGAAGTTCAACCCCAGGTCTGTGAGAGTCAATATGGTGAATGCAGCTGAAGCAGACAACTCCTCAGACGTGATTTTGGGTAATCTCTTGGTTAATGATATTCCTTCTAAGGTTTTGTTTGATTCTGGTGCTTCACATTCGTTCCTCTCCATTCCATTTGCATCCAAGCATAATTTTCATGTAGAGGAGCTACCTAGACCGTTGTTAGTAGTATCTTCGGGCAAGTTCATGCATGCTAGTACTCGAGCCCCAGATGTCTATGTCAAGATGGGTAACTATGCTTTTCTGGCTTCTCCTATTGTCCTTGGTAAGTCTGATATCAATTTGATCCTTGGGATGGATTGGTTGGCTATGAACAAGGCGTCTATTGATTGTGAAGCTAAAGAAGTGAAGCTAACTCATTCTTCGGAGGACGTGATTATCTTCGCAGCGCGTGATGACACAGTTCGTCTATTTTCCTTGAATGAGAAGGGTGAGATCTCTCCAATTTCGCAAGTCCGAGTGGCATGCGAATCTGAAGATGTTTTTCCGGAAGAACTGCCAGGAATGCCTCTGCACCGAACAGTTGAGTTTGTAATTGAGCTTGAACCGGGTACTGAGCCTGTGTATAAACGATCGTACAAACTGGGTCCAGAAGAGCTGAAGCAACTTAAGAAACAACTTGATGAGCAAGAGCGTCTGGGTCTGATCAGACCAAACTCATCTCCTTGGGGTTGTGGAGTTCTTTTCGTCAAGAAGAAGGATGGTACGGAACGACTCTGTGTCGATTACCATCCATTGAATAAGAAGATGATTAAAAACAAGTATCCACTTCCTAACATCAACGAGTTGTTTGAGCAATTGAAAGGGGCTAAGATCTTCTCGAAGCTTGATCTCAGGATGGGTTATCATCAGATTCGCATTCGCGAAGAGGACATTCCAAAGACTGCTTTCAGAACAAGCTTTGGCTCGTATGAGTACACGGTGGTGTCTTTTGGTCTGGCCAATGCTCCACCGACCTTCTGCCGGATGATGAATTATATCTTCTACCCATTCAAGAATGAATTCGCCTTGTTGTATCTTGATGATATTCTGGTCTTTTCGGAAACTGAGGAAGAGCATGAAGAACATCTTAGGCTTGTGCTTGATAAGCTAAGAGATCATAAGTTTTATGCTAAGTTTTCCAAATGTGAGTTCTGGTTGAAGGAAGTTGTCTACCTTGGGCACATCATCTCTGCTGAGGGCATCAAAGTTGATCCGTCGAAGGTGCAGGCCATTGTTGAGTGGGAACCTCCGCAAAATGTGAAGTAGCTTCGAAGCTTTCTCGGGCTTGCAAGCTATTATAGAAGATCCGTTGAGAATTTCTCCAAGATTGCTAAGCCTCTCTCAAGTCTTCTTCAGAAGGGTGTGAAGTATGTTTGGTCTCCAGAGTGTCAGTTGGCTTTCGACACACTCAAAGAGAAGCTCACTTCTACTCCAGTCTTGGTTCCTCCTGATGACTCCAAACCTTATCAAGTGTTCTGCGACGCCTCTCTTCAAGGTCTTGGTGCAGTGTTGATGCAAGACAAGAAAGTGGTCTCTTATACCTCGAGGCAGCTGAAGCCAAGTGAGAAGAATTACCCCACTCATGATCTTGAGTTGGAGGTAGTGGTACATGCTCTGATGACTTGGAGAACCTCTTGTTGGAAAGAAAGGTTGAAGTGTTCACCGATCACAAGAGTCTCAAGTACATCTTCACCCAGCCTAACCTCAATCTTTGACAAAATCGTTGGGTGGAAATGCTCCAAGATTTTAATCCGAGCGTTGAGTACACTCCAGGCAAAGCTAATGTTGCGGCAGATGCTTTGAGCAGGAAGGCTTACTGCAACAGTCTCATTCTGAAGCCTCTCCAGCCTGACCTTTGTGAATCTTTCAGAAAGCTCAACCTTCAGTTAGTACCTCAGGGATCTTGCTAATGGTAGCAAGGCCAACCATGAGTTTAAGCGATTTAACACCTAATCAAACGAGAAGCAAATGAAAAGACGAACAGAAAAATGGTGAATAAAAAGGCAAATATTTTTGGTATTTTTTGAAAATCGTTTTAGAAATGGGGGAGAGGAAAACGAGAGGCAAATGGAAAATAAAGTAAATGCAAGAGATGAGTTTGTGATGGGTACTTGGTAGGCTTGATCTTGCTATGTATCCTCCCCGGCAACGTCGCCAGAAATCCTTCTTGCTACCTCTTGAGCTTGCGTTGGTTTTCCCTTGAAGAGGAAAGGGTGATGCATCGAAGTAGATAAGTATTTTCCTTAGTTTGTTGAGAACCAAGGTATCAATCTAGTAGGAGGAATAAGGAAGGCCCCAGTCGTAGTACCTACACAAATAATCAAACTCTTGCACCCAATGCTAAAAAGGGGTTGTCAATCCCTTCAGAGTTATTTACAAGGATGAGATCTGATAGAGGTAGATATAAAAGATTGCGGAAACAAAAGTAAATAAATTGGAGCAAGATATTTTTGGTATTTTTGGTTTATAGATCTAAAAGCATAATATGGAAAATAGACCCCGGGGCCATAGGTTTCACTAGAGGCTTCTCTCATAAAGGAAAAAATAGGGTGGGTGAACAAATTACTGTCAAGCAATTGATAGAGAAGAAAATAATTATGAAGAAAGAAGTGAAGTACTAGAGCAACTTCTAAGCTCAAAGGATATAAGTGAAGCACATAGAGTATTCTAACAAATTATGATGATGTGGTATATCTCTCAAATAGGTATTTCCAACAAACAATACTTGTGGAGAACTGGAATTAAAGGCAAACAAAAGTAAACGACACTCCAAGAAAAATTCATATCGTGTGATGAATAAAAATATAGCTCCAAGTAACATACTAATGGATTGATACGACAAGAGGGGATGCCTTCCGGGGCATCCCCAAGCTTAGACTCTTGAGTCTTCCTAGAATATTACCTTAGGGTGACTTGGGAATCCCCAAGATTAGGCTTTTGCTGCTCCTCCATCCTTTGTCCATCGTGATAATACCCAAAACTAGAAAACTTCAATCACATAAAACTCAACAAAACTTCATTAGATCTGTTAGTATAAGCAACATATCAAATACTTTCAGGTGTTGTTATAAGTTGATTATTATTTCATTTTAGCATAGGGTATTGTATACTAACTCCTCCATGGCTTATACCCCCGATACAATCAATAACATCATCAAAACAGGCAAACTACACAAGCAAAAACATAATCTAACCGAAACAGAATCGTGTGTAGTAATCTGTAATGAACCTATGCTTCTGTAACTCCAAAAGTTCTGAAAAATTAGGAAGACCTAAGGAATTTGTATAGAAATATTGTCTAAAACTTCAGCTTAAAAAGACGTTTCGGTAAAACCAGAGAAATTCTGCACTGGACGTCGAAGTTTCTGTTTCTGCACTGTATCAATTGTATTCATCATGCAAATCATCCCAAAGGATTTACTTGGCACAAAAACTAACTAAAACATAAAAACACAATCATTACGGAGGAAATAATAATTTTATCACAAACCAATAGAAAGTAAAAAAGCAAAACTAGAGATAACTATTGGGTTGCCTCCCAACAAGCGTTGTTGTTTTATGCCCCTAGCTAGGCATATTGCATAGTTTCATGTGTTGTCATCTTTGATACTCCACCCATAAGGGGATCTCACGATTGATTCATAGGCTGGAGTAATTATCTTCCTAGGTAAGTGTTCCATTCCTTTATTTACTCGAAATTGGAAACTTATATTTCCCTGTTTCATATCAATGATTGCACCTATAGTTCGTAGGAAGGGTCTTCCAAGTATAATTGGGCAAGTAGGGTTGCAATCAATATTAAGCACAATTGTAAGTGCATCTAGTGCACTTAGTGATTTTGGTGGTTTGAAGACTTATAGATTAAGTAACTAATGTGTTTGTAAGTGTACACAGGCTCTATAAGTCACTTAGGAGTTTGAGTTATACAATGAATATTGACCCCTAAAATGTATGTCTTCGGCTGAAGAAATTGGTCTAAGCTTGAAAACTTTGATCGCGAAGAAATTGCGATGAAATTGATATTCCTCATGAAGATGCTGAAGATGAGGAATTCGGTGTGACCTGAAGAAAACCAGTCTGAAGATTTTGAAGCGTGAAGATTTACTCTTTCTGTTTCATTTTCTTTACTCTTGAGTCATAGGAACACTGTACTGTTAAAGGGGGTCGAAGGAATACTACAGAATAAATTTCCTCATGATGCTCAACCCAAGCCTAAACCTACAAAAGCCTCAAGTGAGGAATATGAGACACATGAGGACTTTCAAAGTTGAAAGTTTCGACCGTTGCCGCGACACGCGCCACCTCACCGATCTTATCCACCCAACGGTCTCATTATTTAAGGGCATTTATATCAAATCATGTCGGGATGCTCCCAGGCTATAAATAGCCACCCCAACAACCACTAGCTAGTTGGCTGCTCCGAGAGAAACTGGCACTTGTCATTTAGAGCAACCCAAATTCCTCAGAGTCTTCGAGAGTAAATCATCAAGTGAGGAAATACCCCAAACACCAAACCACAAACCAAAAACCAAGTGATTGAGCATCACTGAAGAATTTGTTCCTGTGTGGAACTGAAGCCTTTTACCTTTGAGGACTGTGCATGCTCCAGACGGTTAGGCGTCATGGTCTAGAGCATCCAGCAGTCAATTGTGGATCGCCGGGTGACCGAGTTTGTGAGGGTTTGGAAGTCTACACTGAAGACTTACAACGAGTATTGGGCGAGGACTGTGTGTCCTTAGCTCAAGTAGAATATGGTAGGGACTGTGTGTCCTGGTACTGTGTGTCCTTTGGTTTCAATACCAAGCCGCTCCAAACCAAATGTACGACTGACACAACAGTTGGAACTGGGTCATCAACAATTGTCTTAATTGTGAAATGGGTTCTAATTATTCAACTCTTTCAAATCCTCAATATTGTATGTTGAAGACTTTCATTGTCACTGTTTGAAGAATTTGCTGAAGACTTTCACTGAATTTCCTCAACCTCAAATTCTTCATACCAGTTAATCTTCACCTGCTTATTCAGTGCCCAGATACTGTGCAAACAGATTTTTCATAATCTTCATCAAGTGACTGTTGTTGTAATCTTTGCAGCTCTGAACCTGCGCTATTTCCGCTGCAAGTTATTCATCAGTGAGGAATTTCCTCAAAAGGAATTTCCTCAGTGATGAAATTCTAAAAATCGCCTTTTCACCCCCCCTCTAGTTGATATAACACACTTTCAATTGGTATCAGAGAGATGTACTCCCTTGTTTTGTGTGATTTTGGTTTAACCACCTGGAGTTTTAGTTATGTCAACTGCAGGTACGATCAAGGTTACTGCAGTATGTCCTACCTTTCGAAGGAAAGGACTTTCCCTACTGGAAGACCAAGATGCAGATGCATCTTCAGGCTATTGATAATGATCTCTGGTACATTGTGGAAAATGGTGTTCCCTCCATCGCCGCTACTGTCTCTGCCGCTGATGTAAAGAAATTCAACAAACTTGATCCTCAAGCGAAGAATATCATCTGTGGCCATCTGAGAAAAGGTCAGTATGGCAGAGTGAGTGCTCTAGGCATAGCTAAGCTTATCTGGGATAGGTTGTCCAAAGTCCATGAAGGAATTTCAACTTAGTGTGACTCTCGTGTTGATGTTCTTCGCAATCTCTTCAATTGCTTCAAGAGGCTAGACAATGAAAGCTGCCAAGACACCTTTGATCGCCTCACTCACATCTCAAATGAACTGCAAGCACTGGGGGCTCGAGACATCATTGACCATGAAGCTGTGAAGAAACTGCTAAAATCTCTTGATCCATCATTTGATACACTGGTTCTGATGATTCAAGAAAGAGGAGACTATAAGATGCTTGATCGTGCTGATATACTTGAAAGACTCAATACACACGAATTCCAACAGGAAGAAAAGAGAGATCTATATGGAGCAAGCTACTCAAGACCTCGTGTGATGAAGGCCAAAGCAATTTCCTCATCTGAAGAAGAAGACCCAGACTGCAACATTGGTGATCCTGAAGAACTTGGACAGGAGCTTGCAATGCTCGTGAGGAAATTCCAGAAGTTCACAAGGCGTGGCCAGTTTGGTAAATCTTCAAGAAAAGACATGAGGAAATCAGAATCTTCATCTGAGGACTACATGAAAAGAACCTGCCACAAATGCAAGAAATCTGGTAACTATATTGTTCATTGTCCTCGCTGGGTGAAGGAATCTAAGAAAAAGAAATACAAGGATGAAAGTTCTGATGACTCGAAGAAAAAGAAGAAATCTTCAAAATCCTCATCCTCAAAGTCCTCATCGCACAAGGAAACTAGTTTCAGAAAGGCTCGGGCACTCATTGGCAAGGAAATGGATTCTGAGGAAGAAGCTGAGGAATGTGATGAAGAGGAAGGTTCTAAAGAAGACACAAAGTCTAGTGTGGCAAGTCTCGCACTAGCTACCACATTCGTCAGCAAGTCAATCTTCAACCTTGAAGAAAATGACAATGCTATCTACACTGATGACTATGCTGATGACTTCGCTCCAACCTATTGCTTCATGGCAAAAGGTTCAATGGTACCGAATGACTCTTCCTCTTCTGACTCAAGTGATTGTGAACCTGATGATTATAAAAAACCCAGTTACAGTAAACTTGCCAACATTGCAACTAAACAACAAAGTGCCATTGAAAAGCTTCAAAAACTGTTAGACAGAAGCGATGATCTGCTTAATGATGAAATGAATTGTACTCAAATCCTCACTGAAGATATGAGAAGTCTTCAGTCTAGATTTGATAGTCTTCAAGATCGTTATGGTGCACTCTTGGTTGATCAGCAGAAACTTTCCTATGAATTTCTTCAAAGGAAACTTGATCTTGAGAAGTTGAAGATGTCTCATGATGATCTTCGAATGGAAAACGATTCATTGCTTGCTCAACAGATCAGTACCGCTCAAGTTCAATTCACTCCACCATGTCTCAAATGCATCGAGCGTGAAACTGCCAATTCTTTACCAGAATCATCAAATGCTTCTATTGCTACAAATTCTTCAACTACTCCCGTGGTATCAAATTCTTCACTCGAGGAAACCATAAATGCTACTAACGAAAATGCAGGGCTGAAGGAATTGTATGTGACAGGCATGTACAAAAGTCTCAAAGGGCATCAAACCCTTTGCGATGTGCTCAAAAAGCAGATTTTGAACACGAACCTGAGGAAAGAAGGAATTGCCTTCGAGAGGAAGTTGAATGCTGATGGATCATACTGGAAACATGAGCAGTACCCCAAAACCTCATGAGTTGCTCCTAAAGGACCTCCTGTTGATCCATCTACTCTAACAGGCTTTTCTTGTGAATTATCATTTTCCTCGGATGAGTCATTTGACTCCAACTATAAACTGTTCTAGAATCAATCTGGTGAAGTATTTGCTCGATATGTTGGAACTAACTGCAGGAATGGACCACCCATGAGGAAAATCTGGTTCCCCAAAAGTTGCTTGGAAAATCTTCAGGTAAATGTCCTCATGACACCACCTGTGAAGAACCTGATCCCCAGATCAAATTCCTCAGGAGGACCAAAGTCTTCAAGAGGATCAAAATCCTCAACTGGCCAATATTATGCTTGTACTCGTGCTAATGCTTGTGATATGCAGGTAAATTACAAAGGATATGATTATGAGCATTATTCCTCAAATCATTATGTTCATAAATCCTCAAAGAACTTATGTGCCTATTCATTAGAGTACTCTAACCCCCTACTGTGAAACGAAGTGCATTAGCTTCAATGCCCCCTTTCTCATATGGTGCTCGCAGGATGATGGACTCTTTGCCACCCCTTCAGATATAGGTGGTAAAGAAATTGAACTAATCACTTCTGCAGGTCAGGTTTCCAGATGAAAATCATCATCTAAAGAATTTGCTGGAGACCTGAGGAAAATGCTTGATTGGACGCAAGCTAAAATTGATGAAATGATAACATTTCACACGTACTCAAATTTGCTGTTTATGATGAAATTCTTATCTGATGAAATTTAAATCATATTCTTCAAGTCTGAAGCATATGAGATGGTAAGCTATACTAATTCATCCGCGGGATGATAAACCCAAGAGTAATGAGTGGGTTCTTGACAGTGGTTGAACAAACCACATGACTGGTGATAGAAGCCTGTGTTGGGTAACGTAGAAAAATTCAAAATTTTCCTACGCCATACATGGATCTTCCTATGGAGAAACCAGCAATGAGAGAGGGGTGAGAGCATCTTCATACCTTTGAAGATCGCTAAGCAGAAGCGTTGCTAGAACGCGGTTGATGGAGTCGTACTCGCTGCGATTCAGATCGCGGTGTGATTTCGATCTAGTGTCGAACCACGACACCTCCGCGTTCAACACACGTGCAGCTCGGTGACGTCTCCTGCACGTTGAACCAGCAAGGAGGAGGGAGAAGTTGGGGAAGAGCTCCAGCAGCACGACGGCGTGGTGGCGGTGGAGCTACGAGGTCTCCCGGCAGGGCTTCGCCAAGCACCGTGGGAGAGGAGGGAGAGGAGAAGCACGGCTGCACCGAGAGAGAAAGAATTGCGTGTTCTCAAACCAGCCAAAAGCCTCACTATATATAGGGGGAAGGGGAGGGGGCGCACCCTTTAGTGTTCCCACCCCCAAAGGGTGCGGCAGCCCTAGATGGGAGGTGCAGGGCGGCGGCCAGGGGAGGAGAGGGGGTGGCGCACCCATAGGTGGGCCTTAGGCCCACCAGCGCCTAGGGTTCCCCCTCCTTCCCTCTCTGGTGCGCCTTGGGATGAGTGTGGGGGGTGCACCAGCCCTTGTGGGGCTGGTCCCGTCCCATATTTAGCCCATGTAACCTCCCGGGGCTGGTGGCCCCTCTCGGTGGGCCCCTGGAACCCTTCCGGTGGTCCCGACACATCGCCGGTGGTGCACGAAACATTTCCGGCGTCCAAACCCATACATCCTATATATCAATCTTTACCTCCGGGCCATTCTGAAGCTCCTCGTGACATCCGGGATCTCATATGGGACTCCGAACAACCTTCGGTAACCTCATATAACAATTCCTCATAACCCTAGCGTCATTGAACCTTAAGTGTGTAGACCCTACGGGTTCAGGAGGCATGCAGACATGACCGTGACACCTCTCCGGCCAATAACCATCAGCGGGGTGTGGATACCCATGGTGGCTCCCACATGTTCCATGATGATCTCATCAGATGAACCACGATGCAAGGATTCAATCAATCCCATATACAATTCCCTTTGTCTATCGGTATAGAACTTGGCCGAGATTTGATCGTCGGTATCCCTATACCTTGTTCAATCTCGTTACCGTCAAGTCTCTTTACTCGTTCCGTAGCACATCATCCCGTGACTAACTCCTTAGTCACATTGAGCTCATTATGATGATGTTCTACCGAGTGGGACCAGAGATACCTCTCTCTCACATGGACTGACAAATCCCTCTCGATTCGTACCAACCCAACAGAAACTTTCGGAGATATCCGTAGTGCACCTTTATAGTCACCCAGTTACGTTGTGATGTTTGATACACCCAAAGCACTCCTACGGTATCCGGGAGTTGCACAATCTCACGGTCGAAGGAAAAGATACTTGACATTAGAAAAGCTTTAGCATACGAACAACACGATCTAGTGATATGCTTAGGATTGGGTCTTGTCCATCACATCATTCTCCTAATGATGTGATCCCGTTATCAATGACATCCAATGTCCATGATCAGGAAACCATGATCATCTATTGGTCAACGAGCTAGCCAACTAGAGGCTTGCTAGGGACACATTGTGATCTATTTATTCACACATGTATTACTGTTTCATGTTAATACAATTACAGCATGAACAATAGACGATTATCATGAACAAGGAAATATGATAATAACCATTTTATTATTGCCCCTAGGGCATATTTCCAACAGTCTCCCACTTGCACTAGAGTCAATAATCTAGTTACATTGTGATGAATCGAACACCCATAGCATTGTGGTGTTGATCATGTTTTGCTCGTGGAAGAAGTTTAGTCAACGGGTCTGCAATATTCAGATCCATGTGTACTTTACAAATATATATGACTCCTCTCTGGACCTGGTCCTGGATGGAGTTGTAGCAGCGTTGGATGTGCTTGGTCTTCCAGTGAAATCTGGGCTCCTTGGCTATGGCAATGGCTCCAGTGTTATTACAGAAGAGTGTCATCGGACCTGACGCGCTTGGAACCACTCCAAGGTCGGTGATGAACTCCTTCATCCAGATCCCTTCATGAGCTACTTCCGAAGCAGCTATGTACTCCACTTCACATGTAGATGCTTCCACGACGTCTTGCTTGCTGCTGCACCAGCTCACTGCCCCGCCATTCAGAACATACACGTATCCGGTTTGTGACTTAGAGTCATCTGGATTTGTGTCAAAGCTAGCATCGGCGTAACCCTTTACAATGAGCTCTTCATCACCTCCATAAACGAGAAACATTTCCTTAGTCCTTTTCAGGTACTTAAGTATATTCTTGACCACTGTCCAGTGTTCCATACCGGGATCACTGTGGTACCTCCCTACCAAACTTATGGCAAGGTTTATATCAGGTATGGTACTCATCATGGCATACATTAGAGAGCCCACGGCTGAAGCGTAGGGGACAATACTCATCTTCTCTCTATCTGCTCCCGTGGTCGGTGACTGAGTCTTACTCAATCTCATTCCTTGCAAAACTGGCAAGAACCCCTTCTTTGGGTTTTCCATATTGAACTTCTTCAATATCTTGTCAAGGTATGTACTTTGTGAAAGACCCATGAGGCGTCTCGATCTATCTCTATAGATGTTGATGCCTAATATGTATGTAGCTTCTCCAAGGTCCTTCATTGAAAAACTCTTATTCAAGTAGGCCTTTATGCCCTCCAATAACTCTATATCATTTCCCATCAATAATATGTCATCCACATATAATATGAGAAAATCTACACATCTCCCACTCACTTTCTTGTACAGACAGGCTTCTCCATAAACCTGTATGAACCCAAACGCTTTAATCACTTCATTAAAGCGAATGTTCCAACTCCGAGATGCTTGCACCAGCCAATAGATGGAGCGATGGAGCTTGCACACCTTGTTAGCACTCTTAGGATCGACAAAACCTTCTGGTTGCATCATATACAACTCTTCCTTAAGATACCCGTTAAGGAATGTTGTTTTGACGTCCATTTGCCAGATTTCATAATCATGAAAAGCGGCCATTGCTAACATGATTCAGACTGACTTCAGCTTCGCTACGGGAGAGAAAGTATCATCATAGTCAACTCCTTGAATTTGTCGAAAACCCTTTGCGGCAAGTCGAGCTTTATAAACGGTTACATTACCGTTTGCGTCAGTCTTCTTCTTGAAGATCCATTTATTTTCTATGGCTCGCCGATCATCGGGCAAGTCCACCAAAGTCCATACTTTGTGCTCATACATGGATCCTATCTCGGATTTCACGGCCTCAAGCCATTTGTTGGAACCCGAGCCCGCCATTGCTTCTTCATAGTTCGAAGGTTCACCGTTGTCTAACAACATGATCTCCATCACAGGGTTGCCGTACCACTCTGGTGCGGAACGTACCCTTGTGGACCTTCGTGGTTCAGTAGCAACTTGATCCAAAGCTTCATGATCATCATCATTAACTTCCTCTTCAGTTGGCGTAGGCGCCACAGGAACATTTTCCCGCGCTGCGCTACTCTGTGGTTCGATAGGAGGTACAATTACCTCATCAAGTTCTACTTTCCTCCCACTCAATTCTTTCGAGAGAAACTCTTTCCCTAGAAAGGATCCATTCTTGGCAACAAAGATTTTACCTTTGGATCTAAGATAGAAGGTATACCCAATAGTTTCCTTAGGGTATCCTATGAATACGCATTTCTCCGCTTTGGGTTCGAGCTTTTCTGGTTGAAGTTTCTTCACATAAGCATCGCAACCCCAAACTTTTAGAAACGACAGCTTAGGTTTCTTACCAAACTGTAATTCATACAGTGTCGTCTCAATGGATTTAGACGGTGCCCTATTTAAAGTGAATGCTGCAGTTTCCAATGCGTATCCCCAAAATGATAGCGGTAAGTCGGTAAGAGACATCATAGATCGCACCGTATCTAATAAAGTGCGATTACAACATTCAGACAGTCTGTTACGTTGTGGTGTGCTAGGCGGCGTTAGTTGTGAAACAATTCCACACTTCCTTAGGTGTGTGCCAAAGTCGTGACTCAAATATTCTCCTCCACAATCAGACCATAGACACTTTATTATCTTGTCACGTTGATTCTCAACCTCACTCTGAAATTCTTTGAACTTTTCAAATGTTTCAGACTTGTGCTTCATCAAGTAGATATATCCATACCTACTCAAATCATCGGTGAGAGTGAGAACATAACGATAGCCACCGCGAGCTTCAACGTTCATTGGACCGCATACATCTGTATGTATTATTTCCAATAAGTCGGTTGCTCGCTCCATTTCTCCTGAGAACGGATCTTAGTCATCTTGCCCATGAGGCACGGTTCGCATGTGTCAAATGATTCAAAATCAATAGACTCTAACAGTCCATCAGTATGGAGTTTCTTCATGTGCTTGACACTGATATGACCAAGGCGGCAGTGCCACAAGTATGTGGGACTATCATTATCAACCTTACATCTTTTGGTATTCACACTATGAATATGTGTAACATCACGATCGAGATTCATCAAGAATAAACCATTCACCAGCGGAGCAAGACCATAGAACATATCATTCATATAAATAGAACAACCATTATTCTCTGACTAAATGAGTAGCCGTCTCGCATTAAGCAAGACCCTCATACAATGGTCATGCTCAAAACTGGTACTAAATAACAATTATAAATAGAACAACCATTATTCTGTGACGTAAATGAGTAGCCGTCTCGCATTAAGCAAGACCCTGATACAATGGTCATGCTCAAAGCTGGTACTAAATAACAATTATTAATGTTTAAAACTAATCTTGAGGGTAGATGTAGAGGTAGCGAGCCGACGACGATCACATCGACCTTGGAACCATTCCCGACGCGCATCGTCACCTCGTCCTTGGCCAGCCTCCGTTTATTCCGCAGTTCCTGCTTTGAGTTGCAAATGTGAGCAACAGCACCGGTACCAAATACCCAGGAGCTACTACAAGCGCTGGTGGGGTACACATCAATAACATGTATATCATATATACCTTTCACGTTGCTGGCCTTCTTATCCGCTAAGTACTTGGGGCAGTTCCGCTTCCAGTGACCGGTTCCCTTGCAATAGTAGCACTCAGTCTCATGCTTGGGTCAATTCTTTTTCTTCTTCCTGGCAACTGGCTTACCGGGCGCGGCAACAGTTTTGCCATCTTTCTTGAAGTTGTTCTTACCCTTGCCCTTTTTGAAACTGGTGGTCTTATTGACCATCAACACTTGATGCTCTTTCTTGATTTCTACTTCTGCAAATTTCAGCATCGAGTACAACTCGGGAATGGTATTCTCCATCCCTTGCATGTTGTAGTTCAGCACAAAACCCTTGTAGCTTGGTGGGATAGACTGGAGGATTCTGTCAATTACAGCATCATTCGGAAGTTTGACTCCAAGCTGAGTCAGACGACCGTGCAACCCACACATTCTGAGTATATGCTCACTAACAGAACTGTTCTCCTCCATCTTACAGCTAAAGAACTTGTCGGAGACTTCATATCTCTCGACCCGGGCATGAGCTTGAAAAACTAGTTTCAGCTCCTAGAACATCTCATATGCTCCGTGTTGCTCAAAAAACCTTTGGAGCCCCGGTTCTAAACTGTATAGCATGCCACACCTAACCAGAGAGTAGCCATCACTCCGCGTTTGCCAGACGTTCTGAACGTCTTGGGCTTCCGCGGGAACAGGAGGGTCACCTAGTGACGCATCAAGGACATAAGCGTTCTTGGATGCAATAAGGATGAGCTTCAAGTTATGGACCCAGTCTGCATAGTTGCTACCATCATCTTTCAGCTTATTTTTCTCTAGGAACGCGTTGAAATTGAGGTTGACAGGTGCGTTGGCCATTGGATCTACAATATTTGTAAAGACAACTTTTAGACTAAGTTCATGATAATTAAGTTCATCTAATCAAATTATGTATGAACTCCCACTTAAATCGACATCCCTCTAGTCATCTAAGTGTTACATGATCCATGACGACTAACCCGTGTCCGATCATCACGTGAGACGGACTAGTCGTCGATGGTGAGCATCTCCAGTGTGATCGTATCAACCATACGACTCATGTTCGACCTTTCGGTCTCTCGTATTCGAGGCCATGTCTGTACATGCTAGGCTCGTCGAGTCAACCTAAGTGTTTCGCATGTGTAAATCTGGCTTACATCCGTTGTATGCGAACGTTAGAATCTATCACACCCAATCATCATGTGGTGCTTCGAGACAATGATCCTTCGCAATGGTGCACACTTTAGGGGACCACATTCTTGAAATTTTATGAGGGATCACCTTATTATGCTACCGTCGTTCTAAGCAATAAGATGAAAAACATGATAAACATCACATGCAATCATATAGTGACATGATATGGCCATTATCATCTTTGCTCCTTCGATCTCCATCTTCGGGCATCGCATGATCATCATCGTCACCGACGTGACACCATGATATCCATCATCATGATCTCCATTATTGTGTCTCCGTGAAGTTGTCACGCCAACTATTACTACTACTACTACAACTAACCGTTAGCAATGAAGTAAAAGTAGTAAACACATGGCGTTGCATCTCATACAATAAATTGAGACAACTCCTATGGCTCCTGCCGGTTGTCATACTCATCAACATGCAAGTCGTGAATCCTATTACAAGAACATGGTCATCTCATACATCACACATGTAACATCACATCCTTTGGCCATATCACATCACATGCCATACCCTGCAAAAACAAGTTAGACGTCCTCTAATTGTTGTTGCAAGTTTTACGTGGCTGATTTGGGTTTCTAGCAAGAACACCTTCTTACCTACGTGACAGACACAACGTTGATATGCCAAAGCTATTTACCCTTCATAAGGACCCTTTTCATCAAATCCAATCCGACTAGAGTAGGAGAGACAGTCACCCGCTAGCCACCTTATAAACCATGTGCATGTCAGGCGGTGGAACCTGTCTCATGTAAGCGTACGTGTAAGGTCGGTCCGGGCCGCTTCATCCCGCAATACCTTTGGAAAGAAATAAGACTAGTAGTGGTAAGAAATTGATAAACATCAGCGCCCACAACCTTTGTGTTCTACTCGTGCAAAGAATCTACGCATAGAAAACCTGGCTCGGATGCCACTGTTGGGTAACATAGCAAAATTCAAAATTTGCCTACGCCATACATGGATCTTCCTATGGAGAAACCAGAAACGAGAGAGGGGTGAGAGCATCTTCGTACCTTTGAAGATCGCTAAGCAGAATCATTGCTAGAACGCAGTTGATGGAGTCGTACTCGCTGCGATTCAGATCGCGGTGTGATTTCGATCTAGTGCCGAACCACGACACCTCCGCGTTCAACACACGTGCAGCCCGGTGACGTCTCCCGCACCTTGAACCAGCAAGGAGGAGGGAGAAGTTGGGGAAGAACTCCGGCAGCACGACAACGTGGTGGTGGTGGAGCTACGAGGTCTCCCGGCAGGGCTTCGCCAAGCACCGTGGGAGAGGAGGGAGAGGAGAAGCAGGGCTGCACCGAGAGAGAAAGAATTGTGTGTTGTCAAAACAGCCAAAAGCCTCACTATATATAGGGGGAATGGGGGTGCACCCTTTAGGGTTCCCACACCCAAAGGGTGCGGCAGCCCTAGATGGGAGGTGCAGGGCGGTGGCCAGGGGAGGAGAGGGGGTGGCGCACCCCTAGGTGGGCCTTAGGCCCACCAGCGCCTAGGGTTCCCCCTCCTTCCCTCTCTGGTGTGCCTTGGGCTGAGTGTGGGGGGTGCACCAGCCCACCTGGGGCTGGTTCCCTCCCACACTTGGCTCATGTAACCCCCCGGGGCTGGTGGCCCTTCCCGGTGGGCCCCCGGAACCCTTCCGGTGATCCCGGCACATCGCCGGTGGTGCCCGAAACATTTCTGGCGTCCAAACCCATCCATCCTATATATCAATCTTTACCTCCGGACCATTCCGGAGCTCCTCCTGACGTCTGAGATCTCATCCGGGACTCCGAACAACCTTCGGTAACCTCGTATAACAATTCCCTATAACCCTAGCATCATCGAACCTTAAGTGTCTAGACCCTACGGATTCGGGAGGCATGCAGACATGACCGAGACACCTCTCCTGCCAATAACCATCAGCGGGTCTGGATACCCATGGTGCCTCCCACATGTTCCACGATGATCTCATCAGATGAACCACGATGTCAAGGATTCAATCAATCCTGTATACAATTCCCTTTGTCTATCGGTATAGAACTTGCCCGAGATTCGATCGTCGATCCCTATACCTTGTTCAATCTCGTTACCGACAGGTCTCTTTACTCGTTCCGTAGCACATCATCCCGTGACTAACTCCTTAGTCATACTGAGCTCATTACGATGATGTTCTACCGAGTGGGCCCAGAGATAACTCTTCGTCACACAGAGTGACAAATCCCGATCTCGATTCGTACCAACCCAAGAGATACTTTCGGAGATACCCGTAGTGCACCTTTATAGTCACCCAGTTACGTTGTGATGCTTGATACACCCAAAGCACTCCTACAGTATCCGGGAGTTGCACAATCTCATGGTCGAAGGAAAAGATACTTGACATTAGAAAAGCTTTAGCATACGAACAACACGATCTAGTGCTATGCTTAGGATTGGGTCTTGTCCATCACATCATTCTCCTAATGATGTGATCCCGTTATCAATGACATCCAATGTCCATGATCAGGAAACCATGAGCATCTATTGATCAACGAGCTAGCCAACTAGAGGCTTGCTAGGGACACATTGTGATCTATTTATTCACACATGTATTATTGTTTCCTGTTAATACAATTATAGCATGAACAATAGACGATTATCATGAACAAGGAAATATGATAATAACCATTTTATTATTGCCTCTAGGGCATATTTCCAACAACTTGCTGATGAATATGCCACTGACTCCATCACGTCTGAAGCAAATCACTTACACTAACAAAGGTAAAAGCAAGGTACTGGGACATGGCAAAGTGGCTATTTCCAAGGACAGACACATGGACAAGGTCATGCTTGTTGAATCCCTAGGGTTTAACCTCATGTTAGTCTCAATGCTTTGTGATCTTGATATGGTTGTTATCTTCGTAAAATATAGATGTGTAGTCATCATGGAATCTGGCAAATCCAAAGTCTTCGAAGGCTTTAGGAGAGGAGATCTGTACATTGTTGATGTTTCCACAGGTCCTCAACCAGCCACATGCTTACTAGCAAAAAGCTCAGAAGGCTGGCTATGGCATCGAAGACTTGGTCATGCACGCATGAGGAATTTGCACACAGTGTCGAAGAAGAAGCATGTCATTCGCATCGAATCAGTCAAATTCCTCAAGGACCACCTCTGCGGTGCCTGTGAGTCTGGAAAAATGACCAGATTCAAGCACCCCTCGAAGACTATCATGACTATTACTCGTCCGTTTGAATTGCTTCACATGGATCTATTTGAACATACTCACTATGCTACTCTAACCAATGCAGCATCCTTATATGGCTTTGTCATTGTTGATGACTATTCTCGATATACTTGGGTACATATCATTCTATATAAAACTAAAGTGCAGGAAGCCTTTAAACGATTTTCCTCAAGGGCCTCGACGAACTTCCGCGTCAAGATCAAACACATCGGGACTGACAATGGGATTGAATTCAAAAACACTGGTCTTGATGATTATCTTGATGAACTTGGTATTACTCATGAATTATCTGCTCCTTATACTCCTCAACAAAATTGCGTCGTTGAACGTAAGAACATGACTCTGGTTGAAATGGCATGGACTATGCTTCAAGAATATCAGACTCCTCGTCATTTCTGGTCTGAAGCAATCAACATCGCTTGCCACATCATCAACAGGGTATATCTTCACAAATTCCTCAAGAAAACCTCATATGAAGTCCTCACTGATAAGAAACCCAATGTAAGTTATTTCAAAGTCTTCGGTGCAAAATGTTGGATTAGAGATACTCACCATAGCTCAAAATTTGCACCTAAAGCACGTGAGGGTTTTATGCTTGGTTACGGAAAGGACTCGCACACCTACAAAGTCTTCAACACCTATCACAAGAAGGTTGTTCAAACTGTAGACGTGCGGTTCGATAAAACTAATGGCTCGCAAAGAGAGCAATTGCCTTGTGTCCCAGATAAATTATCTCCTGAGGAAGCAATCAAGTTCAAAGCTACTGAAGACATTGTTCCTACTGAGGAAATTGCTGAAGAAATCGTCCCCAACACTGATGAAATTCAAGAAGGTGCACCTGAGGAAATTGCTCCAGATCAAATTCCTCAGCCCAAACAAAATCCTCAACCAGCTCATCCAAGGATTTCAAATGAAGTAGAACTTGACAAAATCCTCAATGACATCAACGCGCCAAGTCCTCTCACTCGCTCAAAGCTTCACATTTAGTTAACTTTTGTGGGCATTCCTCTTTTGTGTCTATCATAGAACCCTCAAAAGTTGCTGAAGCTTCCATGGAACCTGAGTAGATTCAACCATGCAAGATGAACTTCTTCAATTCAAGCTAAATGGCGTATGGGAACTCGTCAAACGACCAGATCCTTGCAAGCACAATATTATCGGCACCAAGTGGATTTTCCGAAACAAGCAAGATGAGGATGATCAAGTGGTGAGGAATAAGGCACGACTTGTAGCCCAAGGCTACACACAGGTTGAATTGATTTCGATGGAACTTTTGCACCTATTGCCAGACTTGAAACTATTCGAATACTACTTGCTTATGCTAATCATCATAACATTACTTTATATCAAATGGATGTGAAAAGTGCATTCCTCAATGGTAAGCTTGAGGAAGAGGTATATGTTGCTCAGCCCCTAGGTTTTGAGGATCCGAAGCATCCAGACAAAGTCTTCAGACTCAAAAAGGCACTCTATGGCCTCAAGCAAACCCCTCGGGCGTAGTATGATACATTGAAGGAGTTCCTCATGAAGAAAGGCATCAAACCTGGTTCACTCGATCCAACTCTTTTCACAAAATCCTATGATAATGCACTCTTTGTGTGCCAAATATATGTCGACGATATTATCTTTGGTTGTACTGACAAACGTTACAGTGATGAATTTGCTTACATGATGAGTGAAGAATATCAGATGTCTACGATGGGGGAGCTGAAATTCTTCTTAGGTCTTCAAATTCGTCAACAACGCAATGTAATCTTCACATCACAAGAGAAATACCTCAAGGATGTTCTGAGGAAATTCGACATGCATGAATGCAAAGGCGTCAAGACTCCTATGCCTACCAACGACCACCTCTACACTGACGAAAATGGTAAAGATTTCGATCAGCAGGTATATCGCTTGATGATTGGCTCTTTATTGTATCTATGTGCATCTAGGCCAGATATAATGCTTATTGTTTGCATGTGTGCTCGTTTTCAAGCAAAACTGAAGGAATTACACCATAAGGCTATGAAGCATATTCTTCGATACTTAGCTCACACACCAACACTAGGATAATGGTACCCCAAGGGCTCAAATCTTCATCTCATTGGATATTCTGATTCTGATTATGCTGGTGACCTTGTGGATCGCAAGTCAACATCAGGGACATGCCATTTCCTCGGAAGATCGTTAGTTTGCTGGTCCTCAAAGAAGCAGAACTGTGTCTCTCTCTCCACTGCCGAAGCTGAGTACATTGTTGCTCGATCCTGTTGTGCTCAACTAATGTGGATGAAGGAAACCCTCAAATACTACGGCATCAACATGAAGAATGTGCCCCTATATTGTGACAATGAGAGTGCAATCAAGATAGCCGACAACCCAGTACAACACTCGAAGACTAAGCACATTCAGATTCGTCATCATTTTCTTCGGGACCATGTCCTCAAGGGCAATATCATCATCGACCATGTGAAGACTGATGATCAACTAGCAGATATTTTCACTAAGCCCTTGGATGAGAAAAGGTTTTGCAAGTTGAGGTGTGAGCTAAATATCCTAGAGTCTTCAAATGTTTTGTGAAAACATGCACACATCCTAACAATTATGCAAAATTGATGACTTAGATGTGCAACACACGAAGAATCGATTTTCTTCAATCAATGAAGAATATCACTCTTAGTGTGAGGAAATTAATGAAGAATTAGGTTCTCGGGGCCCTACGCCAATTGTACGTGGCGCCTGAAATCATCATTCTTATACGGTGGGTCACGCCACCACCCATCTTTGAAATTCTTCAAGCTATTTTTCCTCAAAGTTGAAATTCATCAATCTCACACTTTGTCACAAAATCCTCAAGTTTTCAAAATCTTCAAATTCTTCAAAACGCTTGATGATTTTCATTTGCATATATATATATATATATATATATATATATATATATAGACTTAGTTTTTAAAGTCCTCAACAACATTCACTTATAGCTAAGTCTTCAATTTGATATTTCATCTAAGTGAATGTGATCGGACCCGACTCCCCTCTATGCTCGGCTCAACCCAGTCTATTCAATTCTTCATATGCGTTCTACTTGACACTTGTTCAAAACCGTCACTGTGTCCTTGTCAGCTGAGGACTTTGCAACGAAATCCTCAAATATTCAAAAATCATTTTTATAACTTTACATAGTAACTGGACCCACTTCTCACGATCAGATGACCACGATCTCCACTGCTTCAATCATGGGCTCCACGTGTCGTGCGAAGACGAATGGGAAAGGGCAGTTCGGTTCGAAAGTTTCGGCCGAACAGTTTTTCACCTAAGCTATAAATAGGCCCTTACCCACCCCCCCCCTCAGTCAAAACTCTTCGTCCTCTCGTCTTCTCTGCTCGAATCTCAACCCTAGCGCCACCGCTAGCAATCTCGTCGCCGGTGAGGAAAAGCTTCGCTGCCTCGCCCTCGTCGTCGCCAAACTCATGCTGGACGCGGAATCTCTTCATCCTCCGTCGCTGTAGCTGATTTCTGACGCCAAGTTAGGGCGCAGAAGATCTGAACCGAGGAGCTTCTCTCTTTTACTGCTTCAGTTCTTCATGTTCTTCGCTCAGGGTAATTAAAGTCCTATTTTACTGCCTATATTGATCTATTATTTCATTTTAGACTCAAAAAATCTGTTTTTCCTCAGAGTGTCTGTCAACCACGCACACTCATTCCTCAAACACTTGATGAATTTCACTAAGCCACTCAAATTCTTCATGAGATTCCTCACTTGTGTAAATTTTCGAATCTGCACAACTCTGGAACCCAAATTCAGAATGCTTAGTCAAATTCCTCAACCCACTTGTCAAATTCCTCAACTTCTATTTTTTTATTTCTTCAAATCTGAGAACGCATATGACCTCTCCAAATTCTTCGCACCTATACTGTGTTCACAGGTACAAAATGTCAGCTGATGAACCACTAGGTTCTCATCAACTTAACTCATTTGCAACATTTCTCGAAGAAACTTTACCAGTGTCATCAGAATATTCAAGAGTTCATATTCCTCAGCAAAATTCTCAATTGAAGAAAATGGAAGATGACCGAAAACAGAAGGGAGGAAAGAAACTTGAATAGAACACAGCTTTTGAAATTCCTGAAGACATATACGCTTACTACTGCACTCCTGATGAGAAAATTCATGGCAAAGAAACCATGGCGAAGCGCAAGATAAGGCTTCAGAAAATTGAACGCACGTGGGCTAAGGAGTGGAAGGAGTACAAATATGTTACTCCAAAATATGCAAAGAAATTCGCCCTCAAGCTACCTTGCAAGAGGCCGCCTCATGGTGATCAACAAGCTGCTCATCCCTCAAGCATTGAAACTATTGAGGATTACCCTGATGAGAAAGACAAATATTTGCCTAAGTTACAGAAGAAGGCAGAAGCGGTTGTGAAGAAATTCAGTGATGACTGTGCTGCTGTTGCCACCGCCTCCACCTCTTCAGCTGCTGAGGCCTCTGCTACAGCTATTCCTCAGAAGAAGACTATGCCAAAGAAACCAAAAGCCTCAGTACCAAAAGAGCAATTGCCTCAGAAGGCTGCACCAATGGCAAAATCTTCAACAGCACCACAATCTTCACAACCTCAACAGAAGCAGCTCATTAAGCATCAGCCTGCTCAATCAAGTTCTTCAGTGTCATCTGCCACAAGCTCTGCCACAAAGTCTACACCACCTTTGTTGAAGACTAAAATGACTGCTCGAAGAGGCATCAGGCCAAGTCCGAGAAAAGTCATCAACGTTCCTTCTGCATCAGAAGGAAGTGAAGAATTTGATGAGGAGACTCTTCAAGGTATCATCAGAAACAAGCAGGAACGAGTTGCTCAAGCCTCAGGCAGCTCTATTCCTCTTGCCATGGACCCGAAGGTTCTGCTGGACTTCATCGACCTCTGGTATGAAGATCCAAACACTCCAATTGATGACTTGAAACTTCCCCCTGTTGTTAGCCACATGATAGCAACCTTCATCAATGAGGCAAATTGGAAAGAACAGCAAGTCAAGCAAGCAAAGGCTGCTAAACTCAAGAAATAAAAATTCCTCAAGCAGAATCTCCTCAAGTTGACGCCTGAAGCACTTGTATCAACTTGGGCTGAACTAAAAACCTTGACAGATAAGTACACAAGTCTATATGATCGTCAAGGTGTCAAGGTGAATTTCATCAAGGCTGCAACTCCTGCGGTTGATGAATATAACAAGAGGGCTGCTCCTCCTTTGCCGCAAAAGCCACCTCAGTCTAGCTACACTGTTCAGCTGACACAAGCAGATGAAATTGATGAACCAACTGCTGAGGAAATTCCTCAAGATATTCTAGCTGAAGAAACTGCTCCAGCTGAAGACACTGCTCCAGCTGAAGAAACTGCCAGGACTGAATCCGCACCAGCTCCTAATGAAGCTATTCCTTCACCTCAACCCTCAAAGGTGAAGAAGATGATTCCGTCTGCATCAGATGTGAAGAAGACTAAAGCTGCTGAGAAAGAAGCAAAGAAGAGAAAAAGCTTCAATGACCTTAGACACCTCAGAGGCCAAGCGCCAAAAGGTCACTCAGTCAGAGTCTTCAACTGCCCTGGTGGATGCTACTCCTCTGAATGTAGCTCCATCTTACTTGCTCGTTCCCTTCAGAGTTTACTATGTCATTCCTGAAGATGAAGAAGAAATGGAGGATGTTGAAGATGAAGAAATCATGGATAAGGAAATACAGATAGACGATATTCCTCAGTCCACCATTCATCCAAAGACCACTGAAGAACTAGTGGGTGATGATGAAACTGGGTGCACCACTCCAGTGATTCATAATAAATTCTGGGAAGAGACTCATCCTCGCTCACCAAGGTCATTTCAAATTCCTCTGACCCCTGCTGCAACAGAAATCCTCACAGGCTCTGATGAGAAAACCTTTCGTGAGGAACCTGCTCAAGAATCAGCTGCATAAGCTGAAGAAAATGCAGCGACAAATACTACAACTGCCTCCTCCAACAAGAAAATTCATCAAGCTAAGGAAAATCCTCAACCTGAAGAAAATGCTCAGAATGAAGAAAATTTTCTTGCCCCAAACACTGAAACTGTTATTATTGTGGTAAACACAGAAACAACAATGATAGTGGCTCTTCCTCAAGAACAGCAGCATAATCTTCAACCATAGTAGAATCAACCTTTCTCTAAAAGGCCAAAGTTTCAAAAGGAGGCATTCTATGAAGAGCGTATGTACTTCACTAGCGAAAATCCTTATGATAAGCTTTGCATCAGGAATACGAAGTTTTGGATGAGGAATCAAATCAACTACTATGCTTAAGTGCTCTGTTGGAGGAACAAGATATTTCCGCATAAACATATTCCTCACTGTGACATGGAGGAAATACCCTGCTTTACTCCAGTCCTCAACGTTCTTCAGGAAGCTGGATTACTGCCCCTCTGCACTGGCATAGGGGACTGGAACTGTGACATAATTCTTCAGTTCTACGCCACTCTGCACATCTCTGGCGACCCAAAGGATGTCAACACTTGGGTTTTGGATTAATGACTCGGCACATGCACTACAAAGCGCCTACCACTGAATTGCTTCGAGCTCTTCCAATCTCAATTCCCTCAGAGGATGCAGTGCTGATGTATTATGAACGTGAACTGCCCAACAGACTGATGGAAGTCCTCATGAAACCCTTGGCCAAGGACCAACCTCCACGAACTCGCTTTTTGTTTCAAGACTTGAAGTATGAACCACGAACAGTCTACAGAATCCGGGCCAATGTCATTGCTCCTATCAAAGGGCACGATGATGAAGAAGATGTCGTAGGCATCAAATAAATATCATTTTCAATATCATCCATGGCATACCAATGAATCTTCATGACTTCTTCCTAAGGACTTTGGCTGATAATGCACTGTCGCCTTTTGAAATGAAGATTTATGCACCATGGATCGTGAGATTCATCAGAAGCAGGTCACGCATCAACTACCAAGCTGATTTTCCGAATCACATCGGAAATCTGCCGACAATCAGAGTCACCAAGAAAACATTTGAGCCTGTTGAACGCAAAGGCAAATATGTGATTGATGAAGGAAATCGGCCCCTTGATGGCCAGTTTTGCCAACCAGTGTCATATTCTTCATATGATGACACTGCTACCCAAGATTTGTTGTGGAACGTTGCATGGGAAACAAAAAAATTCCTACACACATGAAGACCTATCATGGTGATGTTCATCTACGAGAGGGAGATCGGATCCACATACCCTTGTAGATCGCTACGCGGGAAGCATTAAGAAATGCGGTTGATGTAGTGGAACAGCTTCGTGATTCAAATCACCGTCGTCCCACGATCCGTCCTGATCTAGCACCGAACGGACGACACCTCCGTGTTCAGCACACGTACAGCTCGATGACGATCTCCGCCTTCTTGATCCAGCAAGAGAGGTGGGGAAGTAGATGAGTTCTCCGGTAGCGTGACGGCGCGACGGTGATGGTGATGGTTTCTACTGCGAGAAAAGACCTTCCAACGGCGCCAAAAACAAGCGTGCTGACGGGAGACTATTCTTGTCTTGATTCTCCTCAACAACGGCACCAGGAATCCTTCCGCTACGGCTATGCCTTTAGGGACTTCCTAGGCAAATATGCAAAGGATTTCCCCGTGGCCTTGGAGCCTTGCGTTGGTGTTCCCTCGAAGCGGAAAGGGTGATGTAGCACAGCGGCAGTAAGTATTTCCCTCAGTTTTGAGAACCAAGGTATCGATCCAGTGAAGGAGTATCACAAGTGCCTACACAAACACAAAGAGCTTGCTCCCAACGCTATGAAGGGGTTGTCAATCCCTTATAGATTGTTTGCCAAGTGAGAACTGAAAGCAACAAAGTAACAAAGCAAAGTAAAAGCGAAAGTGGAAACGATAGGTGTGAATAGACCCGGGGGCCATAGTGTTCACTAGTGGCTTCTCTCATGAAAGCAAGAAGACGGTGGGTGAACGAATTACTGTCGAGCAATTGATAGAACCGCGCAAAGTCGTGACGATATCTATGGCAATGATTATATCTATAGCCATCACTTCCAAAACAAGTAGATCGATACTTTCTACATCTACAACTATTACTCCACACGTCAACCGCTATCCAGCATGCATCTAGTGTATTAAGTCCAAAAGAACAGAGTAACGCCTTAAGCAAGATGACATGATGTAGATGGACAATCTCATATCTACGACAAAGCCCATCTTGTTATCCTTGATGGCAACTACACGATGTGTGCCTTGCGGCCCCTACTGTCACTTGGAAAGGTCACCACATGGTAAGAACCCGAAACCAAGCACTTCTCCCATTGCAAGAATCATAGATCTAGTTGGCCAAAAAAAATCCAAGACTCGGAGACACTTACAAGGATATCAAATCATGCATATAAGAAATCAGCAAAGACTCAAATATATAACATAGATAATCTGATCACAAATCCATAATTCATCGGATCTCGATAAACACACCGCCAAAGAGAATTACATGAGATAGATCTCCATGAAGATCATGGAGAACTTTGTATTGAAGATCCAAGGGAGAGAAGAAGTAATCTAGCTACTAACTACGGACCCGTAGGTCTAAAGTGAACTACTCATGAGTCATTGGAGGGGCGATGATGTTGATGAAGAAGCCCTCCAACTCCAAAGTCCCCTCCGGCAGGGCACCGGGAAGGGTCTCCAGATGAGATCTCGCGGAAACGGAAGCTTGCGGTGGCGGAAAAGTGTTTTCGTGGACGCCCTTATTTTTTCTGGATTTTTAGGGAATTATAGGCCAAAGACCTAGGGTAGGGGGCACCAGGGAGGCCACAAGCTCGGTTGCCGCGACCTCCCCATGGCCGCGGCAACAGGGCTTGTGGGCTCCCTGTGGGCCCACTTGCTTGGCCCTCAAGCGTCCCGATCTTCTTCCGTTCTGGAAAAAATCATTTTGGGGATTTTATTCCGTTTGGACTCCGTTCCAAAATCAGATCTGAAAAGAGTCAAAAACACAGGAACTAGCACTTGGCACTAAGTTAATAAGTTAGTCCCAAAAAAATATAAAAGGTAAACAAAACATCCAAACTTGACAAGATAAAAGTGTGAAACCATCAAAAATTATAGATACGTTTGAGACGTATCAATGGTCTATTCCTGCAGGGCTGTGCCCGAGCTCCGTAGAGAACCTATCTAGAGGAAGGACTACGAAGTAGAGGTTTGGGGTTGCATGTGGCAAAGTTGTGTCTCAAAAACCCTAAAACCTCTAGTATATATAGGAGGAGGGGAGCGGCTAGCCTTGGGGCTCAAGGGAGCCCCTAGGGCGTCGGCCGAAGTGGGATAGGAGGTACTCCAACTCCAATTCGGTTTGGGGAAGGAGGAGTCCCTTCCTTCCTTCCCACCTCCCTCTTTTTTTTCTCCTTTGATTTTTCCCTTGGCCGAAATAGTCCACTTGAGCTGGCCTCACCATCCCACCAAGGGCTGGTGCGCCACCCATGGGCTATTAGGTTCTCTCCCGGGCGGGTGGCCCCCTCCCGGTAAAAACCCGAAACCCATTCGTCACTCCCGGTACACTGCCGGTAATGCCCGAAATCTTTCCGGAGGCCAAATGAAACAATCCTATATATATCAATATTTGTTTACGGACCATTCCGGAAACCCTCGTGATGTCCGTGATGTCATTCGGGACTCCAAACAAACCTTCGGTCACCAACACCTATAACTCAACTATACCGAAACATCACTTAACCTTAAGTGTGCAGACCCTGTGGGTTTGAGAACTATGCGGACATGACCTGAGACACTCCCCGGTCAATATCCAATAGCGGGGCCTGGTTGTCCATATTGGAACCTACATATTCTACGAAGATCTTATCAGTTGAACCTCTATGCCAAGGATTCATATAATCTCGTATACCATTCCCTTTATCCTTGGGTATGTTACTTGCCCGAGATTTGATCATCGGTATCCCTATACCTATTTCAATCTCGTTACCGGCAAGTCTCTTTACTCGTTCCGTAATACAAGATCTCGTGACTAACACTTTAGTCACATTGCTTGCAAGGCTTTTATGTGATGTTGTATTACCGAGTGGGCCCCGAGATACCTCTCCATCACACGGAGTGACAAATCCCAGTCTTGATCCATGCTAACTCAATAGACACCTTCGGAGATACCTGTAGAGCACCTTTATAGTCACCCAGTAACGTTGCGACGTTTGATACACATAAGGTATTCCTCCGTGTTAGTGAGTTACATGATCTCATGGTCATAGGAATGAATACTTGACACACAGAAAACAATAGCAACAAAATGACACGATCACATGCTATGTTCATAGTTTGGGTCTTGTCCATCACATCATTCTCCCAATGATGTGATCCATTCATCAAGTGAAAACACTTGTATATGGTCAGAAAACCTTAACCATCCTTGATCAATTGGCTAGTCAACTAGAGGCTTACTAGGGACATAGTTTTGTCTATATATCCACACATGCATTTATGTTTTCATTCAATACAATTATTGCATGGATAATAAACAATTATCTTGAAACAGGAAATATAATAATAACTATTTTATCATTGCCTCCAGGCCATATTTCCAGCAGTCTCCCACTTGCACTAGAGTCAATAATCTAGTCTCGCATCGCTATGCGATCTAAATTGGAATGAATCTAACACCCATAGAGTTCTGGTGTTGATCATGCTTCGCTCGTGAAAGAGGTTTAATTAGCGGATCTGCAACATTCAGATCCATGTGCACTTTGCAAATATTTATGTCCTCTCCTTCGACATAGTCGCGGATGAGGTTGAAGCGTCGTTTGATGTGTCTGGTCTTCTTGTGAAACCTTGGTTCCTTGGCTAGAGCAATGGCACCAGTGTTGTCACAGAACAGAGTTATTGGATTTAGTGCGCTCGGCACAACTCCAAGATCCGTCATGAACTGCGTCATCCAGACACCCCTCCTTAGCCGCCTCCGAGGCAGCCATGTACTCCGCTTCACATGTAGAATCTGCTACAATGCTTTGCTTGGAACTGCACCAACGTACCGCACCCCCATTAAGAATAAATATTTATCCGGTTTGAGACTTAGAGTCATCCGGATCAGTGTCAAAGCTTGCATCGACGTAACCCTTTACGATGAGCTCTTCGTCACCTCCATAAACGAGAAACATTTCCTTAGTCCTTTTCACGTACTTCGGAATATTCTTGACTGCCACCCAGTGTTCCACTCGTGGATCACTTTGAAACCTACCTGCCATACTTATGGCCAGGCTGACGTCCGGTCTTGTGCACATCATTGCATACATGATAGACCCTATGGCTGAAGCGTAGAGGACGGTACTCATCTTTTCTCTATCTTCCGCAGTTACTAGACACTGAGTCTTACTCAACTTCATACCTTGTAACACTGGCAAGAACCCCTTCTTGGATTGTTCCATTTTGAACTTCTTCAAAACTTTATCAAGGTATGTGCTTTGTGAAAGTCCTATTAGGCGCCTCGATCTATATCTATAGATCTTAATGCCTAATATGTAAGCAGCTTCTCCTAGGTCTTTCATTGAAAAACATTTGTTCAAGTGATCCTTTATGCTCTCTAAAAAACTCCACGTTGTTTCCAATCAGCAATATGTCATCCACATATAATATTAGAAATGCTACAGAGATCCCACTCACCTTCTTGTATATACAAAATTCTCGAACAACTTGTATAAACCCAAATGCCTTGATCACCTCATCAAAGCGCTTATTCCAACTCCGAGATGCTTGCACCAGTCCATATATGGATTGCTGGAGCTTGCATACTTTGTTAGCATTCTTTGGATCGACAAAACCTTCGGGTTGCATCATATATAACTCTTCCTTAAGAAAACCAATAAGGAACACCGTTTTGACATCCATCTGCCAGATTTCATAATCGAAAAATGCAGCTATTGCTAACATGATTCGGACGGACTTAAGCATCGATACCGGTGAGAATGTCTCATCGTAGTCAACTCCTTCAACATGTGAAAAACCCTTTGCCACAAGTCAAGCTTTATAAACGGTCACATTACCGTCTGCGTCCGTCTTCTTCTTAAAGATCCATTTGTTCTGAATAGCCTTACGACCTTCAGGTAATGCTTCCAAAGTCCACACTTTGTTTTCATACATAGATCCTATCTCGGACTTCATGGCCTCTAACCATTTGTTGGAATCCGGGCCCACCATTGCTTCTTCATAATTCGCAGCCTCATTGTTGTCTAACAACATGATAGATAAGACATGATTCCCGTACCACTCAGGAGTAGTACGTGATCTTGTCGAGCTGCAGGTCCGATAGCAACTTGATCCGAAGCTTCATGATCATCATCATTAGCTTCCTCCTCAACCGGTGTTGCCTCGACACAGATTTCCCTCTGCCCTGCGCCACCATCTAGAGGGAGCAGAGGTTCCAAAACCTCATCAAGTTCTATCTTCCTCCCACTCAATTCTTTCAAGAGAAACACTTTCTCAAGAAAATATCCGTTCTTAGCAACAAACACTTTGCCCTCGGATCTGAGATAGAAGGAATACACAACTGTCTCTTTTGGGTAACCTATGAAGACACACTTTTCCGCTTTGGGTTCCAGCTTTTCAGCTGAAGCTTTTTTACATAAGCATCGCATCCCCAAACTTTAAGAAATGACAACTTTGGCCTCTTGCCATGCCATATCTCATATGGTGTCGTCTCAACGGATTTTGATGGTGCCCTATTTAAAGTGGATGCAGCTGTCTCTAATGCATAACCCCAAAACGATAATGGCGAATCAGTAAGAGACATCATAGATCACACCATATCTAAAAAAGTACGATTACGATGTTCGGACACACCATTACGCTATGGTGTTCTAGGCGGTGTCAACTTCGAAATGATTCCACATTGTCTTAAGTGAGCACCAAAGTCGAAACTCAGATTTCGCCCCCTCGATCAGATCGTAGGAATTTGATCTTCTTGTTACGATGATTTTCAACTTCACTCTAAAATTGTTTGAACTTTTCAAATGTTTCAGACTTGTGCTTCATCAAGTAGATATATCCATACCTACTCAAATCATCAGTGAAGGTGAGAAAATAACGATATCCGCCACGCACCTCCACACTCATCGGACCGCACACATCAGTATGTATGATTTCCAACAAGTCACTTGCACGCTCCATTGTTCCGGAGAATGGAGTCCTAGTCATCTTGGCCATGAGGCATGGTTCGCACGTGTCAAGTGATTCGAAATCAAGTGACTCCAAAAGTCCATTAGCATGGAGTTTCTTCATGCGCTTTACACCAATATGACCTAAGCGGCAGTGCCAAAAAAAGGTGGCACTATCATTGTTAACTCTACATCTTTTGGTCACAGTGTTATGGATATGTGTGTCATCACAATCAAGATTCAATACGAACAAACCCCTCACATTGGGTGCATGACCATAAAAGATATTACACATAAAAATAGAACAACCATTATTCTCTGACGTAAATGAGTATCCATCTCGTAATAAACAAGATCCAAATATAATGTTCATGCTTAACGCAGGCAGTAAATAACAATTATTTAAGTTCATAACTAATCCCGATGGTAACTTAAGCGAGACTGTGCCGACAGCGATTGCATCAACCTTGGAACCATTTCCCACGCGCATCGTCACGTCATCCTTCGCGAGCCTTCGTTTATTCCGTAGTTCCTGCTTTGAGTTGCAAATTTGAGAAACAGAACCGGTATCAAATACCCATGCACTACTAAGAGATTTGGTTAGGTACACATCAATAACATGTATATCACATATACCTTGTTTGGCGTTGTCCGCCTTCTTATCAGCCAAATACTTGGGGCAGTTGCGCTTCCAGTGACCCATCCCTTTGCAATAATAGCACCCTGTTTCCGGCTTAGGTCCAGCCTTGGGTTTCTTCATCGGAGGGGCAACAGTCTTTCCACTCTTCTTGGAGTTACCCTTCTTGCCTTTATCGTTTCTCTTGAAACCTGTGGTCTTATTGACCATTAACACTTGATGTTATTTCCGGAGTTCTGACTCTGCGACTTTCAGCATCGCGAATAACTCGTCGGGTGACTTATTCATCCCTTGCATGTTATAGTTCAAGACAAAGCCCTTGTAGCTAGGTGGCAGTGATTGAATAATTCTGTAAGTGATAGCCTCTTGCAGGAGTTCAATCCCCAGCTTAGCTAGACGGTTTGATTACCCAGTCATTTTGAGCACATGTTCACTGGTAGACGAATTCTCCTCCATTCTGCAAGCATAGAATTTATCGGAGGTCTCATACCTCTCGATCTGGGCATTCTTCTGAAAGATAAACTTCAACTCCTGGAACATCTTATATGCTCCATGACGTTCAAAGCATCGTTGAAGTCCCGGTTCTAAGCCATAGAAGACTGCACATTGAACTACTGAGTAATCCTCCTTACGTGCTTGCCAAGCGTTCAAAATATCTTGTTCAGACGTAGCGGGTTGTTCATCTCCTAGCATTGCACAAGGACATAATTATTTTTCCCAGCTGGTAGGATGAGCCTCAGATTATGAGCCCAGTCTACAAAGTTGCTACCATCATCTTTCAGCTTAGCTTTATCTAGGAACGTATTGAAATTCAAGGTTGCTACTGCATGAGCCATTGATCTTAAACATAAGATATTGCAAAGTGTACTTGGACTATGTTCAAGACAATTAGAGTTTAGCTAATCAAATTACTAATAACATCCCACTCAAATACATATCCCTCTAGTTACTTGAGTGTGGCATGATCCAAATTCACTAACTCAAGTCCGATCATCACGTGAGTTGAGTGTAGTTTCAGTGGTAAACATCTCTATGTTAATCATATCAACTATACGGTTCATCCTCGACCTTTCGGTCTCTTGTGTTCCGAGGCCATGTCTGCACATGATAGGCTCATCAAGTTTAACCCGAGTGTTCCGCGTGTGCAACTGTTTTGCACCCGTTGTATGTGAATGTTGAGTCTATCACACCCGATCATCACGTGGTGTCTCGAAACGACGAACTGTCGCAACGGTGCATAGTCGGGGAGAACACAATTTTATCTTGAAATTTATTGAGGGATCACCTTATAATGCTACCGTCGTTCTAAGCAGGACAAGGTGCATAAAAGTATTAACATCACATGCAATTCATAAGTGACATGATATGGCCATGATCTTGTGCTTCTCGATCTCCATCACCAAAGCACCGGCATGATCTTCATCGTCACCGGCGCCACACCATGATATCCATCATCGTGCCGCCATCGAGGTTGTCGTGCTATCTATGCTATTACTACTAAGGCTACAACCTAGCAATATAGTAAATGCATCTGCAAACACAAATGTTAGTTTAAAGACAACCCTATGGCTCCTGTCGGTTGCCGTAGCATCGACGTGCAAGTCGACATTTAACTATTACAACATGATCATCTCATACATCCAATATATCACATCATGTCTTCGGCCATATCACATCACATGCATACCCTCCAAAACAAGTTAGACGTCCTCTAATTTGTTGTTGGCTGCTATGGGTATCTAGTATGATCGCATCTTACTTACGCAAAACCACAACGGAGATGTGAAAATTCCTATTTAACCTCTCTCCAAGGACCACCTCGGTCAAATCCAATTCAACTAAAGTTGAAGAAACATACACCCGCCAGTCATCTTAATGCAGCAAGTTGCATGTTAGTCGATGAAACCGGTCTCTCGTAAGCGGGCGAGTAATGTTGGTCCGGGCCGCTTCAATCCAACAATACCGCGGAATCGAGAAAAGACTAAGGAAGGCAGCAAATCGAACATGAACACCCAAAAAAACTTTTGTGTTCTACTTGAGATTACATCTACGCATGAACCTAGCTCATGATGCCACTGTTGGGGAATGTTGCATGGGAAACAAAAAATTTCCTACACACACGAAGACCTATCATGGTGATGTTCATCTACGAGAGGGAGATCGGATCCACATACCCTTGTAGATCTCTAAGAGGGAAACGTTAAGGAACACAGTTGATGTAGTGGAACAGCATCGTGATTCAAATCACCGTCGTCCCATGATCCGTCCCAATCTAGCACCGAACGGACGACACCTCCGCATTCAGCACACGTACAACTCGATGACGATCTCCGCCTTCTTGATCCAGCAAGAGAGACGGGGAAGTAGACGAGTTCTCCGGCAGCATGACGGCTGATGACCCACAAGTGTGGGGTATCTATCGTAGTCTTTTCGATAAGTAAGAGTGTCGAACCCAACGAGGAGCAGAAGGCTCTGATAAACGGATTTCAGCAAGGTAAAAACTGCAAGCACTGACAGTAGCGGTAACAAGTGATTGTGTAGCGAGGTGAAACGTAGAAAGAAAAAAGTAAGAGTGTCGAACCCAACGAGGAGCAGAAGGATCTGACAAGTGGTTTTCAGCAAGGTATTCTCTGCAAGCACTGAAATTATCGGTAATAGATAGTTGTGCGGAAAGATGATTCGTAGCAAGTAGCAAGTAGCAATAGTAACAAAGGTGCAGCAAAGTGTCCCAATCCCTTTTGTAGCAAGGGACAAGCCTGGACAAACTCTTATAGGAGGTAAAGCGCTCCCGAGGACACATGGGAATTTCTGTGAAGCTAGTTTTCATAATGTTCATATGATTCGGGTTCACTACTTTGATAGTTTGATATGTGGGTGGACCGGTGCTTGGGTGCTTCCCTTACTTGGAAAAACCTCCCACTTATGATTAACCCCTCTCGCAAGAATCCGCAACTACGAAAGAAGAATTAAGATAAAGTCTAACCATAGCATTAAACTAGTGGATCCAAATCAGCCCCTTACGAAGCAATGCATAAACTAGGGTTTAAGCTTCTGTCACTCTAGCAACCCATCATCTACTTACTACGTCCCAATGCCTTCCTCTAGGCCCAAATAATGGTGAAGTGTTATGTAGTCGACATTCACATAACACCACTAGAGGAAAAACAACATACAACACATCAAAATATCGAACCAATACCAAATTCACATGACTACTTATAGCATGACTTATCCCATGTCCTCAGGAACAAAAGTGACTACTCACAAAGCATAATAATATTCATGACCAGAGAGGTATTGAATAGCATCAAGGATCTGAACATATAATCTTTCACCGAGTAATCCAACTAGCATCAACTACAAAGAGTAATTAACACTACTAGCAACCTTACAAGTACCAATCGGAGTCCTGAGACGGAGATTGGTTACAAGAGATGAACTAGGTTTTGGAGATGAGATGGTGCTCATGCAGATGTTGATGGTGATGAGTCCCCTCCGATGAGAGGAGTGTTGGTGATGACGATGGCAACGATTTCCCCCTCCGGGAGGGAAGTTTCCCCGGCAGGACGACCCTGCCGGAGCTCTAGATGGGTTCTGCTCAAGTTCCGCCTCGTGGTGGCGGCGATTCCTCCCGAAAGCCTCCTCCTGATTTGTTTCTGGAACGAAACCCTCCTAATAGCAAAAGAGGGGAGCCAGAGGGCCAATAGGGAGCCCACAAGCCCCCTAGGCGTGGCGGGGGGGGGGGGGGTAGGCCGTGCCTAGCAGGCTTGTGGCCTCCTGGTGGCTCCCCTCTGGTACTTCTTTGGCCCAGTATTTTTTATAAATTCGTAAATAATTCCTCGTTGATTTTCACGGCTTTTGGAGTTGCGCAGAATAGGTATCTCAAACTTGCTCCTTTTTCAGGCCAGAATTCTAGCTGTCGGCATTCTCCCTCTTCATGTAAACCTTATAAAATCAGAGAGAAAAGGCATAAGTATTGTACCGTGAAGTGTAATAACAGCCCATAAAGCGATAAATATCAACATAAAAGCATGATGCAAAATGGATGTATCAACTCCCCCAAGCTTAGACTTCGCTTGTCCTCAAGCGGAAACCGAGATCAATAAATATGCCCACATGTTTTGAGAGAGAGAGGTGTCGACAAAACAAGGTAAGGACATGCAGGCATCATTATCATAGTTAGAATAGCAATATCATCATATAATCTCTTATGCTAAAGTTATAATTCCTTCACAAAGTAAAGTATGGATCAAGAACCTTATTGAGAATTAACAACCAATAGCCTTTATCATTGAAGCAATTGCAATTTATCATAACATCGGAAGGAGTCAAATAAGAGCTTGTAAAGCAAATCCACATACTCAATCATCCTTTCGTCTCCTACAATTGCTAAAACTCACGTGGTACTCATGAGATCAAAGTTTCAGTTGGACACAGAGAAAGATAGGGGCTTATAGTTTCGCCTCCCAACTACTGACCTCAAGGGTAATGTCAACAATAATAATTCATGAGTACTTACTTCCAAATTGACGTATGAATATAGAGCTTTCCCTAGCATATGACGTTAGACAAGATAAAGGCGAAATAAGGAATTGGTGTAGATCACAATGACTCTTTCAACAGCAAAAAGTAAAGGTACAAGATAGGCCCTTCGCAGAGGGAAGCAGAGGTTGTCATGCGCTTTTGAGATTTGGATGTGTGACCTCTTAGTGTGAAGGAACGTCACTCTATATTGCCTCCTGGGATAAAGAACTTTATTATGCAGTCTGTCGCTTTTATGTCTTCCTTATCACAGGTTTGTACAAAGCTTATTTTCCACACACTAATAGATCATACATATTTAGGGAGCAATTTTTATTTCTTGCACCGATGACAACTTACTTGAGGGATCTTCTTCAATCCATAGGTAGGTATGGTGGACTCTCATGGCAAAACTGGGTTGAAGGTTTATGGATGCACAAGTAGTATCTCTACTTGGTGCGGAAGTTTTGGCTGATATGAGGTGGAAGCAAGCGTCACATGCTAAGGGATCTCTAGTCATATAACATTGTTCGGAACCAAGTAAACATAATTCATTATGTTGTCTTCCTTGTCCAACATCTACTTCTAAGCATGCAATAGTTTAGTGAGTGTTCACAATCATAGATGGTGTCAAAGATGATATATTTATATGTGAACCTCTCTTTCTTTATTACTTCCTATTAATTGCAACAACGACCAAGGTCTACGTTTATCCACCCACAACAAGTTTCAATCAACATTCTTTTCATATGTGAAGTCATCACTTCCCATAGGATCATTACATGATCTTTCATGCTTTTGTTCTTTTATCATTATTTTCTTTAGATCATGGCATAAAGCAAGGCCCTTAACTAAAACACTCTTTATTATATGACTCACGAACTCGAATACATCGGGGGTGACACAAAGCAAAACTCAAGCCTAGAACACTAAGAACTTAATTCTACTAGAGAAAGATAAAACCAAAAAGGATCGAACTAAGAAAAGGTAAAGGAAAAAGATGTGATGGTGATACGATACCGGGGCAACTCCCCCAAGCTTGGCACAAGCCAAGGGGATTGCCCATACCCGTGTTTAGTTGTCTTCCTTCGGAGGTGATGGTGGTGGAGTTTTTGCAACCTGGGTTTGATCCTCCGTCTTCCAAGGCATAGGTGCTCCATCATGGAAAGATAATCGAGTCTCCGGAATCCTCAAATCTGCAGCCAACCGTATTGACTTAAATCTATACTCATACTCACAGTTTTGGTTCTGCAGGTCATAGATCTGGGCTTGGAGGTGATCAATTCTGTCATAGAGCCTGGAGAGGTGCTTCCCGATGTCATTGGCATCGATCTTGTGCTTGTTGGTGAACTCCGTGATCATCATGTGGTTGGCGTTGAGTCTGCGTTCCACCATCCCTTGGCACTTGAAGACTTGTTGCTCCATTGCTTCAAGCCTCGCCTCCACGTTTCCGGTCTTCTTGGGCCCCTCAACATCACGGATGTGCAGCACCCCCTCAAGCATCTCTATAGATTGAGGGTATTGCAGCACTCCCGCGAGGTAGGGATTGATGACCTTCTCGAAGAACTTGTCTTTCGGAGCTTTTGGGGACGCCATAGCGATCTAGATCTGTCTGCACAACAGCTCGAAACGAAAACAGAGGAAATTTGCGTGATACGAGGGTCAGACCTTTCAAGAGAATATATAATGATTTTTTTCCAACCACAAGGAGTACTTCGCAAGAAAACGGAGTCCGGGAGGCACACGAGGTGGTCACAAGCCCCCCAGGCGTGGCCAGGGGGGTGGCCCGCGCCTGGCAGGCTTGTCGCCTCCTCGTGCGCTTTCCGGACCACTTTAAATTTTTCTAATTTTCTAAAAATTCCAAAACGGAGAAAAATTCCTACTGGAAAAGTTTTGGAGTCGGTTTACTTACCGAATCACATACCTCTTCGTTTTCGGAGTCTGAAACAGGCTGATAAATATCCCTTATGTACTCCTCCGGAGTTATGGTATTGATAACATTGCTTTCAACATTTATGGGAGTACCTGAGATATAATGCTTGATTCTTTGCCCATTTACCACTCTCGGAAAATTACCTTCCGTGTTGTTGATCTTGATGGCACCGGAACGATATACTTCCTCAACAATGTAAGGACCTTCCCATTTAGAGAGAAGCTTGCCTGCAAAAATCTTAAACGAGAATTATATAGCAAGACATAATCACCTACATTGAACTCACGTTTTTGTATCCTTTTATCATGCCATGTCACACCCCAGTTTTTGGCCTTCCTGACTAATTAACTTATTTCAAAATTTAGGACCAATTAAAATTTTTGTGAATGTTTGTGATGCTTGAAGTGACTATTGTTTGCCTTGCTTGTTGCATGATTGTGTTTGATACCTAATGGATCCTGTCACTCTCCTAATCACCTCCTTACTCCATGATCTCCTGCCTAATGATCATGCCATGTGTTTAGAACAAATATCTATTTTTACCAAATATTATTTTCACCAAAAAGCTTTTCTTTGAATTAAGCTTTCAAACCCCTAAGATGAGGTTTGCACTACAAGTCCTCAAATTAGGGAGTTTCTTTTTGCACCAATTGTTTTATTTAAAACCATTATCAAAATGACTTTTTATTATTTTAAAAGTTTTTTTATTATTTTATTTAAAAGCCCTTGTGTGAGGCCAGAAATGGTCTCCTATGAAGGAAAGTTATTTTTATTGCCTGCAAAATATTTCAGAAAATTTAGGGAAACTGAGTGGATATATTTATTCCATATTTATGAGTTTCAACACATGATCATGTTCAAAATATTGGGCAAACCCCTCCAAAACCATTCCTGCCTATTTCAAGCTTTTGGAATATTTCTATAAGAAATATTCTCAATAAATTCCAGTAAAATTCTAGCATGTCATCTATGATATTATTGATGATCTTGCTAAGTTTCATTTTAATCCAAGTTGATTTGGCTCCCCTAATCACTCTAAAACCCTATCTGTCCAGAATCAAATTTGTGCAACTCTACATCGTGAAGTGTCTCCAATTGTGCTCAAATTTGGTGGACATGTTCCAGTACTCCAATGAGGCATCCACACCAAGTGGTACACCAAGGGGAATAGAGGAACTTGTCCTAAGACCCTCAAAACCCTCTCTGTTGATTTCTGACTTTGGTAAACTTTACATTATAAAGCTTGTCCAATTATCCTCAAACTTTTTGTGCATGCCTTAATGCTCAAATAATGCCCCTACACCAAATATTGGATTTGTGGGAATTTAATTGAATAGGGTTCTAAGCAGAAACCCATTTCTGCCCATTCCTAGGGTTTCCCAAGTCTACATTGGAAAACTACTCCACCAAATTCCAAATTTGGTGTGCAAGCCTATTTTCATCTATTATTCGATCCTGTTAAGTTTCATAGCCATTGGAATTCATCTGGTAGCCTAACCACAGATCAAACACCTTGTGTGCACTCACTAATTTGGGTTCTATTGCCCCTTCTACTTTTACCCTTGAGCTCAACTTTCTACCACAGCCTCACATAGTTACATTTTACCTCCAGTATCGTTCCCATGGCCACTGGTCAATTATTGGAGAAGGTCCCTTTGTAACTTTCTCTCATTTTCACCTTGGCAGCACTGTTTTACCTCTCTTTCCATTCTTCTGCTTAAGCTATCACCCCCAATTATTTCCAGAGCCTCTCTAGTGTCTCAATGCATCATTTCAAATCAATTGATGGCATGCTCATGTGGAAAATATGAGTAGCACTTCTACAAATGGATTTCTGGCTCAATCATGACTTTGTACAGCAAGTGCTAGCTAAACTTGCTTTCTCGAGCTGAAACTTTGCAGTCTGGTAGTCCTTCCATGCCTAACACTACCAGACATAATTTCTCCCCAAGGCTCCCCACCTAAGACCCACTTTTATCAGCTATAAGTTTGCTGTTAGAAACTTAACAGCAGTCAACAGCCATTCAAACCACCCCCACTAGCTACCAAACTCCAGAGTCACTCTCCTGCACGGGTGCCCTGAGTGTTGGACATGTTTTGCTGGCCAGTTGGACCCTGTAGACACAGGTGACCGTGGTGACCACCACTCCAGCGTGCATTATTGGTGCTCTGCACCCTCTTCTCCTTCTGCAGCTTGGTCCCCTCCTTGGCATCATGCCCCAGCGTGCCAGGACGCTCCCCTTGACCATTCCAAGCACCTCCATCCACCAGCTAGCCTCCAAAGACCTCCTGTGGTGCGTGGCATCCATGCACCAGAGAGCTCCAACGGCTCGTGGGCTTTCTCTCCTTTCCCCCTCCCCATATGGCTCCCTTCCGAGCTCCCTAAGCCTCCAGAACCCCTCCCTCTCTCTTTGGAACCCCCCTGGAGCCCTGCTATCTCTCCAAGCTTCCCCCTCCTCTTGTCTTAGCCATGGCCGAAAGGTGGAGCTTCGGCCTCCTCTCGGGTTGGCATGCGCAGGGCCTCCCCTCGCCTCCTTCCTCCCCTGCCAGAGACCCCATGCCGCCGCAACCCCGCCTGTTGTTCCCCTTCGCTGCTGGTGCCACAATCTGGGGGTAGACGGCCTCCCCGTAGCTTCTTCGTCGGCGCTCATGCAGCCCTCCCTTCCAGGCGCTGAGCAGGGGAATGGGTGCGTCTAACCGCCCCGAGCACGCCGGTGGTCGGCGCATCGCCGGAGAGAGGCCGGAGCCATCTGAGGAGCCCCTCACCGTCGCTGCCCTCGCCCGCGGCCAAGGCCCCTCTCTCCGCAGTTCCCCTGCGAGAACGAGACCCCCAGGTCGGCGCAGCTCGTTGCCCCGAGCATGCCGGTGGTCGGAGCGCTGGGAGCCATGCCCTGTAGCTCCGGCAGTGGCCGTCAGCCTCCCCTGCTCTCTCCCGTGGCGGGAGGTTGAAGAAGGGCTCGTGGGCCCCACACATCGGCCGGTGGGTGCAGCAGCCAGGTGGGCCGCGCCACTTAAGTGGCAGCGCCCCCACCCCTGCTGTCTCCCTGCGTGGAAGGCGCATTTCGGCTAGGGCGCCTCCTGCGTGGCCACTTAGCTGGCCAGCTAGCGCAGCTGGGCCGGCCTAGAGGCCTACCAAGCGCCAGTGCGTAGGATAGCCCCCAAAGCTAAGCTTTTCTCATTTTTAGATTTGCTTCAACTTCAAAAATCCATTACAAATTCGTTCTAACTCCAAATCTGTTGATTCAAATTCTTGCAGGATCCTAAAATCAAGGACTATCCAAATATGTGCCTTGCACATTTTTCCAAGAAACCTTTCTGTGATATTATTATTCAAATGCAGATTTGAATATATTTAGCCCACCTTTGTAAAATCCTATAGGGTTGAAATTAACTCCAATTGGAGTGATTCAAATTTCCAGAACCTTCTTAAATCATTTCCTAATTTTAGAGCCTTTGTCAACATTTTTTATCAAACTTCATTCTGTTGCTTATAATAAATAGCTTCCTATTGCTATTTATTCCACATTAGAAAATTCCTAGTGTATTCATACCATCTCCAAATCCAGTGAAACCACTTCCTAAATATTTCTAAAATCATTCTCTGCTAAATGGGTGCCTCCACTCATTTTTAACAGAATGTTTTCTGTTGACCTCTTCAAAGGTCACCTATCCCTCCTTTCCTTCCATCCAGACACCCCTGATGATTCAAACCCCTTGGCAAGGATTCAGGTATTTTTCTTATGACCAGAGAGGTCCAAGAAAAATATAACTTCTATTTATAGAACACTTTTATTCTGCTTGATGTGTGGCTTACTATGGTTGTTTCCGACGTTAGTTGACGGTACACGGAGTATTCGGGGACGGAGCGGAAGACCTCGAAGACCCCGAGGACTTACGTGAGCAAGGAAAGCAGACTTTTGACCATGACTTAAGCATATGAAATACTGCATGCTAGTATAGCAAGTATTTTTCCCGTTGCATGTGATCACGATACCGGTTCATCATTGATGTGATGGTACCGAAGGCTTCTTCGAAGCACTTGCGTTGATAGTAGTGATATTCACATGGCTCCTCGGAGCACAAACATGATGAGCTGACCCTACCATCTACGAGGATCATGCTACTGTCATGTTGGCTAGTAAAGTAGAATCACTGCATTGAGCCTGACCCTACCCCGTGAGGGTCATGTCATACCATGTGACAAGTAATAATAGGCATATTATCTCAAGCATAATGATGAGTTAAATAAAGAGTTTATGAAAACCCCGTCGGGTGCCACTAATGCCCGAGGGTGATGATGAGTTGGTGATCACTATTGGTGAAGTGATGCACCGGTGATTTTGGTGTGAGTATGGTTTCGGAAAATGGATTAGATTTATGATGTGTCGACCGTCCCAACCTTACCCAGTACGACCATGATACCCCTTTATGGGACGGGGCTTTGTTGATTACTCTGGTCGGTGCTAGCAAAGAGCCACATTACTAGTGGCGGGAGTGATCGGTGTCACTCTCGTGATGGGATCGTGCCAGGTAGGACGACTATGCCATTATTATGAGTTCCAGGCACACCGTTGGTCCCTGCATGGTTGATACAGTCCAGAGTCGGTGCTCGTAAGACGTACAACATGTGGGATGGGTACCAATCGAGTGGACCTCTTTGTCTAGTATCGTCAGGGGAAAGATGATGATCGGGTACTTACCTCGGGTATATGTGATATACCGTGAGTCGTGGATGACACGGAAGTTTCCCGTTTCTCGTGGGTCCAGCGTACTACCTCTGCAGAGTGTAAACTATTTGAATAGTCGTGTCCACGGTCAAGGACAGTTGGGTGGTGCTGCTTAAACTACGTCCAGCGTTTCCGCATAAACCAAGTGTGTGTGCGTGGTGTCAAAAAGGTGTTGTTACGATAATCATAATAATATATGATCAAGTTCGGTGACTTGACATATAGGGTAAACCCGGATGGTTTAGCCCTCATTAATACATTGAGGTTATGACAAGTCCGATGACTTGGCATTTAGGGTGAACCTGGTGTGTTCAACCCCTAGCAGATATGATGATATCTGTAACCTGTTCTTCAAAAGTAATTCCTTAACCTGATGCATATACATGATCATCCCACCCAGTTGAGTTACACTAAAGATGCATGATACTGTTATCCTTCACTTTCATTGTTCGTATCATGGGCTGTTTGCGAGTACATTCAAAGTACTCATTGGCTTGCCACTGGTTATTTCATTGACCAGGTACGAAAGTCAGGATATGGTGAAGATTAACTCGGTGACGTTCTTGCGAGCTAGGATGCTTCCCAGTCAGAATGCCTGTAGGATAAGGCTGATGGCATGGGTTCACGCTTTCAACCAATAATTCCGCTATTGGTCTAGTTTGGTGCTTTGGCCTTTAAGGCCCTATGTATGTAAGACTCGACCGAAGTGGTCATTTATAGTATCAAATAGTATGTATGGATGTAAGACTCTATTATTCAATATCTGTGTTCAGTGAGCATTGATCCTTGGGATCACTAGGCACGGCGATCTCGACTTACCAGTCGGGGTCCCCACATGCCACCTCTTAACCTTTTCTTTGAACAACTTGGCATTTTCATATGCCTGAGCTCTCCATTCATCAAGTGAGCTAATATCAAATAACCTCTTCTCACCAGCAAGTTTGAAATCAAAGTTGAGCTCTTTGATTGCCCAATAAGCCTTATGCTCTAGCTCAAGAGGTACATGACATGCTTTACCGTAAACCATTTTGTACGGAGACATGCCCATGGGATTCTTATAAGCAGTTCTATAAGCCCACAGTGCATCATCGAGCTTCTTAGACCAATTCTTTCTAGACCTATTGACAGTTTTTTGCAGAATTAGTTTAATCTCTCTATTACTTAGCTCTACTTTACCACTGGACTGAGGATGGTAGGGGGATGCAATTCTATGATTGACATCGTACTTAGCAAGCGTTTTACGGAAAGCATCACGAATAAAATGTGAACCACCATCAGTCATTAGATATCTAGGGACTCCAAATCTAGGGAAAATAACTTCTTTAAGCATCCTGATAGAGGTGTTGTGATCAGCACTACTAGCTGGGATAGCTTCTACCCACTTAGTAACGTTATCAACAGCAACTAGGATATGAGTATACCCGTTGGATTTTGGAAAAGGTCCCATATAATCAAAGCCCCAAAGATCAAATGGTTCAATGACAAGTGAATAATTCATAGGCATTTCCTGACGTTTACTGATATTACATATTCTTTGACATTCTTCACAAGACAAGACAAACTTACGGGCATCCTTGAAGAGAGTGGGCCAATAGAAACCTGATTGCAATACCTTGTGTGCAGTTCTATCTCTAGCATGGTGTCCTCCATAAGCCTCGGAGTGACACTTCTGTAGGATATGTCCTTGTTCATGTTCAGATACACAACGTCTAATAACACCATCTACTCCTTCCTTATAAAGGTGAGGATCATCCCAAAAGTAATGTCTCAAATCAAAGAAGAATTTCTTCTTTTGCTGGTAAGTGAAACTAGGTGGTATATATTTGGCAACGATATAATTTGCATAATCAGCATACCATGGTGTACTACGTGAAGCATTGATAACATTCAGTTTCTCATCAGGAAAGCTATGATCAATAGGTTGTGGGTCATCAAGAACATTCTCCAACCTAGACAAGTTATCTGCTACGGGGTTCTTAGCACCCTTCCTATCGACAACATGCAAATCAAATTCTTTTAGCAAGAGAACCCATCTGATAAGTCTAGGTTTAGCATCTTTCTTTTCCATAAGATACTTAATAGCAGCATGATCAGTGTGAATAGTGACTTTGGAATCAACTATGTAAGATCTGAACTTTTCACATGCAAACACGACTGTTAAAAATTCCTTTGGGCACTGTCTAGAGTTTTACTAGCATAGTGAATAACATTCAACTTCTTATCAACTCTTTGTCCTAGAACAGCACCAACAGCATAATCACTAGCATCACACATGATTTCAAAAGGTAAGTTCCAATCAGGTGGTTGAACAATAGGCGCAGTTATCAAGGCCTTCTTAAGTATTTTGAAGGATTCCTCACAATCATCGTCAAAAACAAAAGGAATATCCTTTTGCAAGAGATTGGTAAGAGGCCTAGAAATCTTAGAGAAGTCTTTAATGAACCTTCTATAGAAACCAGCATGACCAAGGAAACTTCTTATACCTTTGATATCTGTAGGGCATGACATTTTCTCGATCGCATCAACCTTAGCCTTATTGACCTCAATACCTCTTTCAGAAATTTTATGTCCTAAGACGATGCCTTCATTAACCATAAAGTGGCACTTCTCCCAATTCAAGACAAGATTGGTATCTTTACATCTCTGCAAAACTCGATCAAGGTTGCTGAGGCAATCATCAAAAGAAGACCCGTAAATGGAGAAGTCATCCATGAAAACTTCAACAATCTTTTCACAAAAGTCAGAGAATATAGGCATCATACATCTTTGAAAGGTGGCAGGTGCATTACATTAGCCAAAAGGCATACTTCTTAAGCAAAGGTACTGAAAGGGCAGGTGAAAGTGGTTTTGTCCTGATCAGATTGTGCAACAGGTATTTGGGAGAAACCAGAATAACCATCTAGAAAGCAGAAGTGTGTGTGTTTAGACAGACTTTCTAGCATTTGGTCGATAAAAGGCAAAGGGTAATGATCTTTCCTAGTGGCTTTATTCAATTTCCTAAAATCGATCACCATCCTATAGCCAGTAATACTCCTATGTGGGATCAATTCATCCTTATCATTAGGGACAACGGTAATACCTCCCTTCTTAGGGACGCGATGCACCAGACTCACCCAATCACTATGAGCAACAGGATAGATAATACCTTCTTCCAGGAGCTTTAGTATTTATTTTCTTACTACCTCTTTAATCTTAGGATTTAATCTTCGTTGATGATCGACAAATGGTTTGGAATCAGGATCGGTTTTAATCTGGTGTTGGCATAGAGTGGGACTAATGCCCTTAAGATCATCAAGAGTATATCCAATAGCAGCACGGTGCTTCCTCACAGTTTTAATAACTTCTTTTCTTCATGCTCTAAAAGGCTAGCACTAATTATAACAGGATATATCACTTTTTCATCGAGATAAGCATACTTAAGAGTATCAGGTAACTACTTCAGCTCAAACACAGGATCACCCTTTGGTGGGGGTGGATCTCCAAGCAGTTCAACAGGCAAATTATTCTTAAGGATAGGATGTTGTTCAAAGATAACTCTATCTATTTCATTCCTTTCATCCATATGCATATCATTTTCATGCTCAAGCAAGTATTGCTCTAAAGGATCAGTAGGAGGCACAGCAATAGGAGCTAGGGCAATAATTTCATCCTTACTAGGCAACTCCTTTTCATGGGGTTGTCTACCAAACTTGGAGAAATTGAACTCATGTGACACACCTTCAAAGCCAACAGTGACAGTTTGCTTCTCATAGTCAATATGAGCATTTACGGTATTGAGGAAAGGTCAATATGATGTGACAAAAGCTATCTTGTGTGGTAGCAAGAACAAGAAAATCAGCAGGATACTTCATTTTACCATACAAGACTTCAACATCCCTAACAATTCCCAAAGGGCGGATAGTATCTCTATTCGCAAGCTGAATAGTGACATCAATAGGTTCCATCTCAACAGGTGCAATATCGTCTTTAATTTCATCATATAAGGATTGAGGTATTGCACTAACACTAGCACCCACATCACATAAACCATGATAACAATGATCTCCTATCTTAACAGAAACAACATGCATACCAACAACAGGCTTATGTTTGTCTCTAGCATGAGGTTTAGCAATTCTAGCAGCATCTTCACAGAAGTGAATATCATGTCCCTCAACATCGTTGGACAGGAGATCTTTGATAATAGCAATGCTAGGTTAAACTCTAATTTGCTCAGGGGGTGTAGGTGTTCTAATGTAGCCCCTACGTATCACAGTTGAAGCTTTAGAATGATCCTTTATCCTAACAGGGAAAGGTGGTTTCTCAATGTAAGCACAGGGAACAATAGGGTCATTATAAGCGATGACTTTCTCTTCAACTGGATTGGGTTTAACTACATTGACTTCTAAGGGAGGTTGATATTTAAACCACTTCTCTTTAGGGATATCAATATGAGCAGCAAATGATTCACACAATGAAGCTACTATCTCAGAGTCAAGTCCATATTTAGCGCTAAAATCACAAAAAAGTATTTGTTTCAACAAAGGATTTAACGCAATCAAACTTGAAATTCATACCTGACTCCTTACCTTCATCAAACTCCCAATCTTCACAGTTGCGTTTAATTCTTTCCAATAAATTCCAATTGAAGTCAATCGATACGTCTCAAACGTATCTATAATTTTTGATGGTTTCACGCTGTTATCTTGTCTTCATTGTATATTTTATGTACCTTTTTATATCTTTTTGGGGACTAACTTATTGATTCAGTGCCAAGTGCCAGTTCTTGTTTTTCTGTGTTTTTGACTCTTTTCAAAACTGAGGGAAATACTTACCGTTGCTGTGCTACATCACCCTTTCTGCTTCGAGGGAACATCAATGCAAGGCTCCAAGGCCACGGGGGAAATCCTTTGCATACTTGCCTAGGAAGTCCCGTAAGGCGTAGCCGCAGCTGAAGAATTCCTGGCGCCGTTGCTGAGGAGTATCAAGCAACACTCCTATTTCTGGCGTCGGTGGAAGGTCTTTTGTTGCAGTAGCAGAAGTATTTCTGGTGCCGTTTCCGGGGATACACAACAAACATCATCAATATCTCTCTTCATAAAAGAACCGGTACAAGAAGTGTCAAGCATGGTGCGATTATCATGACAAAGCCGAGCATAGAAGTTCTGAATGATAATTTCTCTCGAGAGCTCATGGTTGGGGCATGAATATAAGATTCATTTAAGCCTCCCCCTAGCTTGAGCTATACTTTCTCTGTCACGAGGACAAAAAATATAAATATAATTCCGATCACGATGTACCAAATGCATAGGATAAAACCTTTGATGAAATTCCAATTTCAATCGGTTGTAGTTCCATGATCCAGTATCATCACATAGCCTATACCATGTCAATGATTTATCCCTCGAAGCTAAGGTAAAGACCTTCTTCTTGGCTTCATCCTCGGGCAAACATGCAAGCTTAAATAAACCACAAACTTCATCTACATAGATTAGATGCAAGTCGGGATGTGATGTTCCATCTCGTGTAAAAGGATTAGCCAGCAGTTTCTCAAGCATACTCGAAGGAAATTCATAGCAAATATTTTCAGTATGTGCAGAAGGTTGAGGAGCAACTCCTTGTTCTTCCGTTCGAGGTTAAGATACCCCAAACAAGCTCCTCAAAGGATTAGTTTCCATAGTGACAAGTGACAATAAATTTCAGCACACTATATAAATGTTTCCTTACCAAATTCCACTTACCAAAGGCGCTTCACTCCCCGGAAACAGCGCCAGAAAAGAGTCTTGATGACCCACAAGTGTAGGGGAGCTATCTAGTCCTTTCGCTAAGTAAGAGTGTCGAACCCAACGAGGATCAGAAGGATCTGACAAGTGGTTTTCAGCAAGGTATTCTCTGCAAGCACTAAAATTATCGGTAACACATAGTTGTGCGGAAAGATGATTCGTAGCAAGTAGCAAGTAGCAATAGTAACAATGGTGCAGCAAAGTGGCCCAATCCCTTTTGTAGCAAGGGACAAGCCTGGACAAACTCTTATAAGAGGTAAAGTGCTCCCGAGGACACATGGGAATTTCTGTCAAGCTACTTTTCATCATGTTCATATGATCCGCGTTCGCTACTTTGATAGTTTGATATGTGGGTGGACCAGTGCTTGGGTGCTGCCCTTACTTGGACAAACCTCCCACTTATGATTAACCCCTCTCGCAAGTATCCGCAACTATGAAGGAAGAATTAAGACAAAGTCTAACCATAGCATTAAACTAGTGGATCCAAATCAGCCCCTTACGAAGCAACGCATAAACTAGGGTTTAAGCTTCTGTCACTCTAGCAACCCATCATCTACTTACTACTTCCCAATGCCTTCCTCTAGGCCCAAATAATGGTAAAGTTTTATGTAGTCGACGTTCACATAACACCACTAGACACATACAACGCATCAAAATATCGAATGAATACCAAATTCACATGACTACTTATAGCATGACTTATCCCATGTCCTCAGGAACAAAAGTGACTACTCACAAAGCATAATAATATTCATGACCAGAGAGGTATTTAATAGCATCAAGGATCTGAACATATAATCTTCCACCGAGTAATCCAACTAGCATCAACTACAAAGAGTAATTAACACTACTAGCAACCTTACAAGTACCAATCGGAGTCGTGAGACGGAGATTGGTTACAAGAGATGAACTAGGGTTTGGAGATGAGATGGTGTTGATGAAGATGTTGATGGTGATGAGTCCTCTCCGATGAGAGGAGTGTTGGTGATGACGATGGCGATGATTTCCCCCTCCGGGAGGGAAGTTTCCCCGGCAGGACGACCCTGCCGGAGCTCTAGATTGGTTCTGCTCAAGTTCCGCCTCGTGACGGCGGTGATTCGTCCCGAAAGCCTCCTCCTTATTTTTTCTCGAACGAAACCCTCCTTATAGAAAAAGAGGGGAGCCAGAGGGCCAACAGGGAGCCCACATGCCCCCTAGGCGCGGCCAGGGGGGTAGGCTGCGCCTAGCAGGCTTGTGGCCTCCTGGTGGCTCCCCTCTGTTACTTCTTCGGCCTAGTATTTTTATAAATTCCAAAATAATTCCTCATTGATTTTCACGGCTTTTGGAGTTCCGCAGAATTGGTATCTCAAACTTGCTCCTTTTTCAGGCCAGAATTTCAGTTGCCGGCATTCTCCCTCTTCATGTAAACCTTGCAAAATAAGAGAGAAAAGGCATAAGTATTGTACCGTGAAGTGTAATAACAGCACATAAAGCAATAAATATCAACAAAAAAGCATGATGCAAAATGGACGTTTCAATGGCGCGCCGGTGATGCTGATGATCTATTCGTGCAGGGCTCCGCCCGAGCTTCGTATAAAACCGATCTAGAGGAAGAACTATGAAGTAGAGGTTTGGGGTTGCACGTGGCAAAGTTGTGTCTCAAAAACCCTAAAACCTCTAGTATATATAGCAGGAGGGGAGGGGCTAGACTTGGGGCTCAAGGGAGCCCCTAGGGCGTCGGCCGAAGTGGGAGAGGAGGGACTCCAACTCCAATTCGGCTTGAGGAAGGAGGAGTCCCTTCCTTCCATCCCACCTCCCTCTTTTTTTTCTCCTTTGATTTCCCCCTTAGCCGAAAGAGTCCACTTGGGCTGGCCTCACCAGCCCACCAAGGGCTGGTGCGCCACCCATGGTCTATTAAGTTCTCTCACGGGAGGGTGGCCCCCTCCCGGTAAAAACCCGGAACCCATTCGTCACTCCCGGTAATGCTCGAAATCTTTCCGGAGGCCAAATGAAACAATCCTATATATCAATCTTTGTTTCCGGACCATGCCGGAAACCCTCGTGACGCCTGTGATCTCATCCGGGACTCCGAACAAACCTTCGGTTACCAACACCTATTGCTCAACTATACCGAAACGTCACTGAACCTTAAGTGTGCAGACCATGCGGGTTCGAGAACTATGCAGACATCACCTGAGACACTCCCCGGTCAATATCCAACAGCAGGACCTTGATGTCCATATTGGATCCTACATATTCTATGAAGATCTTATCGATTGAACCTCCGTGCCAAGGATTCATATAATCACGTATATCATTCCCTTTGTCCTTCGGTATGTTACTTGCCCGAGATTTGATCATCGGTACGACGGTATCCCTATACCTATTTCAATCTCGTTACCGATAAGTCTCTTTACTCGTTCCGTAATACAAGATCCCGTGACTAACACTTTAGTCACATTTCTTGCAAGGCTTTTATGTGATGTTGTATTACCGAGTGGGCCCCGAGATACCTCTCCGTTACACGGAGTGATAAATCCCAGTCTTGGTCCATGCTAACTCAACGGACACCTTCGGAGATACCTGTAGAGCACCTTTATAGTCACCCAATAACGTTGCGACGTTTGATACACACAAGGTATTCCTCCGGTGCCAGTGAGTTACATGATCTCATGGTCATAGGAATGAATACTTAACACACAGAAAACAATAGCAACAAAATGACACGATCACATGCTACGTTCATAGTTTAGGCCTTGTCCATCACATCATTCTCCCAATGATGTGATCCAGTCATCATGTGACAACACTTGTATATGGTCAGAAAACCTTAACCATCCTTGATCAACTGGCTAGTCAACTAGAGGCTTACTAGGGACATAGTTTTGTCTATATATCAACACATGCATTTATGTTTTCATTCAATACAATTATAGCATGGATAATAAACGATTATCTTAAAACAGGAAATATAATAATAACTATTTTATCATTGTCTCTAGGGCATATTTCCAACAAGATCCTCCAAGCCCAACTGCCCCTAGAGTGATGAATAACAGAGAGCTACTCCTCAGTCTTCATCAGAAGGTCGATCACAATCACAAATGGGTTAAACGTCAATTCAGTGACATTGTGAAAACCCTCGACGAGACTCAGAACATAGTGAGAAAAAATCACTATTATCTTCATGAGGTGTTTGATCGAACCTGGGCCACCTTGTCTCATCTGAAGACTCAAGAGGAACTTGAGGAATTGGAGTTTACTCAAGACTTCGACTGGTCGTGGCCTCCCAAGAAGAAATTCAAGCCAATTCCAGTTCCTGACCTTGTGGAAAGTTCTTTTTCTTCATTCCGCACTACTGAGTCAGATGAAGAACTAGAAGACACTGCAACTGGTCCAAGGAAGAAGCGTGTCGCCAAGAATCCTCACGCCTCTTCATCATCCAAGAAGTGAATTTCTTCAAAGGGCGTTAGACCTCAGTTTTGTCCCTTTTCGTCACTTGATGACAAACGGGGAGAAATCTGAGTTAGTCTTCAAACAGGGTCTATTTTGGGGCTTATAAACATTATTAAGTTTTTGGGGCTTATAAACTTTATTAAGTTACAAACTCTTGGTTCTTCTGAAGTGTTTTATGTAATGTGTTGTAACTTAAGCCCGATGGTGCTCTGACTCTTTTGAATGTTTTTCTTCGCATGCTCATTCCTCAAAGTATATTAATGCAGACATGCTGAAATTCGTCAGACACCATTTCTCATCATGCATTCTCAAATCCCTCACTTTATATGTCAAATGTATGCATGATTTACAAGATATAAACATCAATGTGTATCTGCTGTGAAAAGCAAATTCCTCCAAATATGCACATCTTCAGGGGGTTCTCTCAGTATCTTGATTTCAAATTCCTCAAACTCGGTATTTACACTTCATATTTTTAACCCTGTTGAGAACTTAAGCTAATTGTCATCAACCACCAAAAAGGGGGAGATTGTAAGTGCATCTAGAGCCCTTAGTGATTTTGGTGGTTTGAAGACTTATAGGTTAAGTAACTGATGTGTTTGTAAGTGTACATAGACTATATAAGTCACTAAGGAGTTTGAGTTATACGATGAACATCGACCCCTAAAAATGTATGTCTTCGGCTGAAGAAATTGGTCTAAGCTTGAAGACTTTGATCGCGAAGAAATTGCGATGAAATTGATATTCCTCATGAAGATGCTGAAGATGAGGAAAACGGTGTGACCTGAAGAAAACCAGTCTGAAGACTTTGAAGCGTGAAGATTTACTCTTTTTGTTTCATTTTCTTTACTCTTGAGTCATAGGGACACCGTACTGTTAAAGGGGGTCGAAGGAATAATACGGAATGAATTTCCTCATGATGCTCAACCCAAGCCTAAACCTACAAAAGCCTCAAGTGAGGAATATGAGAGACATGAGGACATTCAGAGTTGAAAGTTCCGACTGTTCTCGCGACACGCGCCACGTCACCGATCTTATCCACCCAACGGTCACATTATTTAAGGGCATTTATGTCAAATCATGTCGGGGTGCTCCCATGTTATAAATAGCCACCCCCCACAACCACTAGCTGGTTGGCTGCTCCGAGAGAAACTGGCACTTGTCATTTAGAGCAACCCACATTCCTCAGAGTCTTCGAGGCTAAATCATCAAGTAGGTAAATACCCCAAACACCAAACCAAAAACCAAAAACCAAGTGATTGAGCATCGCTGAAGAATTTGTTCTTGTGTGGAACTGGAGCCTTTTACCTTTGAGGACCGTGCATCCTCCAAATGGTTAGGTGTCATGGACTGAGTTTGTGAGGGTTTGGAAGTCTGCCCTGAAGACTTACCACTAGTATTGGGTGAGGACTGTGTGTCCTCAGCTCAAGGAGAATATGGTAGGGACTGTGTGTCCCGGTAATGTGTGTCCTTTGGTTTCAATACCAAGCCACTCCAAATCAGACGTACGAGTGTCACACCAGTTGGAACTGGGTCATCAACAATTGTCTTCATCATGAAACGGGTTCTAATTCTTCAACTCTTTCAACTCCTCAATATTGTATGTTGAAGACTTTCATTGTCACTTTTTGAAGAATTTGCTAAAGACTTTCAATGAATTTCTCAATCTCAAATTCTTGATACCAGTTAATCTTCACCTGCTTATTCAATCCCGGGTACTGTTGAAATAGATTTTCATAATCTTCATCAAGTAAACTGATGTTGTAATCTTTGCACCTCTAATCATGCGCTATTTCCGCTACAAGTTATTCATCGGTGAGGAATTTCCTCAAAAGGAAATTCCTCAACGATGAAATTTTAAAAATCGCCTATTCACCCCCCCCCCCTCTCTAGTCGATATAACGCACTTTCAATGATGAAATCTACACGTGCATAATTAGTATTTGCAATTATCAGTACATCATTTGTTCTACCCAAGGGTTTTTTAATGGTAGAATCCACAAGCTGCAAGTTTAGGGAACATTCTTCAATATTAGTGAGACCAAGGACATCAAATAAAGTTTTAGGTATAGTTGAAAAGTAGCACCAAGGTCACACAAATAATTGCATTCATATTTATTTATCTTAATTTTGATAGTAGGTTCCCACACATCGTGCAACTTTCTAGGAATAGAAACTTCAAGCTCAAGTTTCTCATCATAAGCTTTCACCATAGCTTCCACTATATGTTGAGTAAAACCTTGTTTTGTTCATAAGCATTGTGTGAGCTAATAATGGATTGCAGAAAGGAAATACATTCTACTTAAAAGAAATTACAGTAATTAAATTCCTTGTAATAAAAAATAGTGGGCACGTCACTAGTTAAAGTTTTGACTTCTCCAAACCCACTTTTTCAGTTTTAGCATTAGAATCATCACCCTCCAAGCAAATGTGACGCTACTTTACTAGACATGACTCATCTCCAGTCCATTTATCATTAACATTCAAAGAAGTAAACAAAGAATCAATAGGAGATGTACCAATTGAAAGGATCGATATGGTTGACTAGAGGGGGATGAATAGGCAACTCACAAATTTTAAACTTTTCTTTTAAAAAATTAAGTTTAGCAACAAATAGGTTGTCTAGATATGCAACCAAGTAAGCAACCTATATGAAGCTAACAAAAACTATAGTAAGAACGAAGTAAATACAAGTAAAGGTAAGAAATAACCACAAGTGGAACAGATGAAGACGAGGATGTGTTTCCGAAGTTCCTTCACTTTGAGGGGAAGTACGTCTCCGTTGGAGCAGTGTGGAGGCACAATGCACCCCAAGATGCCACAAAGGCCATCGTATTCTCCTCGGGCCCTCACACGATGCGAGGTGCCGTGATTCCACTAAGTGGTGCCCTTGAAGGTGGCGACCGAACATTTACAAACAAGGTTGGGGCAATCTCCGCAACTTAATTGGAGGCTCCCAACAAGACCACAGAGCTTCACCACAATGGAATATTGCTTCGAGGTGGCCTATTCCGTCTAGGGTGCTCAAACACCCAAGAGTAACAAGATCCGCAAGGGATTAGTGTGGGGAATCAAATATCACTTGGTGGAAGTATAGATTGAGGCCTCCTCTTCCAAACCCTACAAAATCAACAAGAATCGTTGGCTAGGGAAGGAGATTGGTCAAGAGAGAGCTTGGCGGCAACAATGGAGCTTTTGGTGGAAAAAGGTGAATCTCCACATGGAAGAAGACCCACTTATATAGAGGAGGAACAAAGTGACCATTTTCTGCCCAAAAGTTATGCAGGAGCGGTAGTACCGCTCAGAGGAGTGGTACTTCCGCTTGCACGAAAGAATCGGGTCGGGCAGCCAACAGTCAGGAGAAGAGGAGTGGAAGTTCCGCTGGAGCGGTACTACCGCTCCAGCCAGCAGTACTACTACAACGCACTGGCAGGGAAGAAACATAGTAGAAGTATCGCACAACGCAGTACTTCCGATACGAACTTCCGCTCCAAAACAATTGCTAAACAGAATCGAAAAAACGGGATAGTTAAGCGGAAGTTGGCCGGAAGTAGGGAGTAGCAGTACGGCACAAGCGGTACTACCGCTCGACTCCCAGCGGTACTTCCTCTTACTAAGGAACAAGAGGATAGCTCCAAAGAGATGGGCAGGAAAGGAAGAGACGAATGTGTACGTGAATGATTCTCCCAACCTTTCCAAATGCGGACCCCCTCTTGATAGTACGAACTATCCTATGACTCAAGTCCTCCAACATTAAATCATACTAACTACTCCGTCTTCTTGTTCAACATCTGAGGGGAAGAATAACCGTCTTGTGCCACCTGAAAACCTTTGAAATCTCAAAGCACACGATTAGTCCGCAAAGGTGTTGTCATAAACTAGCAAAACAACTTTGGCAAGATTATGTTCTTACAATCTCCCCCTTTTTGCTTGGTTGATGGCAATACCAGATTTGCCACAAGAATGAGAGAGAAAGGTTAGGAAAACCAAATACCTACAAAATATAAACGGGTTCCCCATAGGTGTGTGCTCTATTTGAATATGCTTTTGGAATGCAAATAACACAACCTAGGATCAACACTCCCCCTATATTTTATAGACAAGTCTATATACTTGCGTGAAGAGAAGAAGAGTAAAACAAGTAAGCAAGCATATGAGACACGGGATCTCACAACATAGAGATAATAGACATAATAGGATAGACAGGGTAGCATATTTATTACACCATACATAAGTTCACACGAGTCTTGGACAAACATAAACCAAAGCAAGTGATAAACGAGTTCATGAGGTAGAGAAAACATGTGCAAATAAACACACTCGTAAGTCAGCAAGGCAAATCCCTAAATCTCCCCCTTTGGCATCAAGACACCAAAAGGGACAAACAGAACAAAAGGCAAGACAAGGTGATGACAAGTCCAAAGAGATTAGTCCTCCTCATCATCATCCTCTTCATCATCATCTGACTCAGCCCACGGACAGTTCTTCGTGACCCATTCCTCCTCATCGGTGATCCGGTCATCACACCCGCTGTCAACAGTCAGACCCATCTTCCTCATGATGATCTTGTCACGGCTGCGAGCTTTCTTGGATTCCACATGGGCCTTCTACTGATCTTTGACTTGAAAGCACGGAAGGTTCCGCATATTCATCTTGAGCTTGGCTGCCCATGACCGAACATGCTCAGAAGGAGGAGCATAATTATCATCAGTCTAGTCCGGCTCAGGCTCATCGTCACAGTCGGTGGCAGCAATTTCTGGCGCCGAAGGTGCAATGCCTCAGTTTTCCTTCACGCGGAGTTTAAGGACACCATGAGACACCATAAGATAAGCCACCATGAGCTCACAAGGAAGCATAGCAGCCCAGGTATCCTCAATGAGCTTGAACAAATATGACCCATAGATGGGCACCTTCTTGCCAAGAACCGCAGACCGAAGCTCATTCCACATGATGTGGGAAACATCCAAAGAATAATCACGACCTTTCTTGTTGACGCACATAAGAATAAGATTCACAACATAAGGGTGAACCTGATTCTTGTTACCAACCTGAGGAAACATGGTATTGCGGAAGATGCGATGCATAATATCCAGAAAAAGGAGCAAGCTCAGTGCGAGTACCCTTGGCAGTCTGGACAACCTTGGAATATCGAATCAGATTGTTCTTGTGAATGGGCCTCTCATCAGTGTGTGGCATTAGTCCAATAGGCTCATTCAGTACACGATCTTCATAGCCCAAAGTGTTCATGAATGTTTTCCAGTCGGAGCGCACAACTCTGTTGTCGGTCATCCAAGTCAAGCGGAGTTTCTCATCAGCGTGAAAGTGAACGGTGGCATAAAATTGAGCCACAACCTCACAATCGAAATCCTTGTTGAAGCCGATAATGGGGTTCAGACCCCATTAAGAACACTCAGCCCGGGCCTCAGCAAAGTAGGCAGTGTGGGGATTGTTTCCCATGTGCCATGTGTCGATAGACTTGACGTCAGGAACAAATAGATTGGTTTTGTTCTTCAGGATCCGGGTAAGAATGATAGATTGCTCTTTATTCCATAAGGGACGACCAACCATGTTCTTGTCGTGGCAAAGGTGGTATGGGTTACACTTGTGAAATTCCACAAATTCAGCATTCATCATCTCATCAAGGCCTTTGGGAGCCTTCGTCTTGCGAACAACCCGCTTCACCTATTGTTGAGGTTGCTTGGGACTCGCGTTGGCTTCAGCAACGTCAGACGTACGGAACCATTTGGAACCATCGGCTCGACCAAGATTCACGCGACGAGGAGGGACATAGTCACCATCACATGGAACGCAGAAAAAAGAGCGGAAAAGCGACAAGAAGCAAGTGAATTCCAAGCAACAAACAAGAAACCAAAAAAAGGCCCCCGAAGAAGAAACACACAAAAGAGAGGTTCTGGAGCACCAGCGGTAGTACCGTGCTTTGTGAGCGGTACTTCCGCTTATGTGGCAGTACCGGCCACCTAGCAGCGGTACTACTGCCTGGGCGGCAGAAACAACTTCCGTGGCATGGAACGGAAGAACCAGTGAGACAATTCTCACGCACATGAATACAACAAGAAAGAATACTGACTTAAGAAGACAAATGTCGACCTACTTAGGCCTAGACTCCGCTAAACTAATTAGGAAAGCACCGCATGTATTTCCCTAAAACAAGATGTGAAAACGCAACACAAGGGAGAATAGAATGGGCAATACCGGAGTCCATGGTGCAAGGAGGGAGGGGAAGGAGCCCCTCCGACCAGAAGATCAAAGAACGGCCCGGAGGGGGAGATCTGAAGCCGGCCTCCAAGGGGGTTTGCGGCCGCCCGTGAGAGGGAGAACGAAAGGGAGGAAAAGAGAATGGGTATGGGGGAAGTTAGACCCCCCTGCCCATCTCATAACCTCCCGAGGCGGTTCCCAAAGCGGTAGTACCGCAATCATGAGCGGTAGTACCGCTTGCACGGTAGTACCGGCCATGCGTGAGCGATAGTACCGCTTGTCTCACAGGAACAACCCAATCCTAAACTATGAAGAATAACAAGGCAAAAATCCCAGATAATTCAACCAATACAAAAGAGGAGAATATGCTCCAAGGGAATAACAATACACACAAGGAAGAGTCAAAAGAGCAAATGTCTCACGAGGAATGGGCGGTGGCTGAGGCCACCTATGTTTGAGTCAAATGGTATGGTACCACAAAGATTTTAACCTTAGGACCATGAACTTTATGCATAATGGGGGAGGGAGAGTTCATTGAGATATCAACACTCCCCCTAAATTCATGCCTACATCTAAACGAGATAATATGATGAGAATGGTGGGGTTTGCCTAGTTTCAATCCACATTGCTCAAATCAATGATATTTAGCTCATGCCTTAACTCACGAAATATTGCTTCATTCAAAGGATTTGTGAAAACATCTACGAGATGATCGTTAGTGTTGAGGTAAATGAGATCAATCTTCCCACGCTTGATATGCTCCCAAATGAAGTGGTGGTGAATACTGATGTGCTTTGTCTTGCAATGTTGAACCGGTTTATTGGAGATTGAGATAGCACTTATATTATCACATTACAGAGGCACTTTGTCACACGTGACACTGTAATCCCTTAAAGTTTGCCTCATCCAAAGCAACTGAGCATAGCAACTTGCAGCAACTACATATTCAGCCTCCATGGACGAGAGAGAAACACAATTTTGTTTCTTGAAAGACCAACTTGCCAGAGAGCGACCAAGGATTTGGCAACCTCCAGAAATTGACTTCATGTCCACAAGGTCTCCCGCCCAATCCGAGCCCGAATATCCTATGAGATCAAATGAAGCACCTTTGGGATACCATAAGCCAAAGTTTTGGGTATGAGCCAAATATCGAAAGATTCGCTTGACCGCCACATAGTGGCTTTCCTTAGGTGTGGATTGAAATCGTACACAAATTCCCACAATCAACATAATATCAGGTCTGGATGCACAAAGATAAAACAGAGAGCCGATCACAGAGAGATATACCTTTTGATCCCCAACTTTACCATTGGGATTGAGGTCAAGATGGTAGTTGAGAAGCATGGGAGTGTTGGCCTTGGACGGTTTGAGATCATCCATCTTGAACCTTTTGAGCATGTCTTGAGTATATTTTGCTTGATTGATGAAGGTTCCTTGACTTCATTGCTTGACTTCGAATCCAAGGAAAAAACTTTAAGTCTCCCATCATAGACATCTCAAACTCTTTAGTCATTACTGCAGAAAATTCTTCATTAAAAGATTTGTTAGCAGAACCAAAGATAATATCATCAACATATAGTTGGCATATGAATAAACTCCCATTTACCTTCTTAGTAAAAAGAGTGGGGTCAATTTTCGCAACTTCAAACCCACGGTCATGTAACATCTCGGTAAGGTGCTCATACCACGTACGCCAGGCTTGTTTAAGGCCATGGAGTGCCTTATCAAGAACATAAACATGATTAGGGAACTTGGGATCCTCAAACCCGAGGGGTTACTTGACATAAACCAACTCCTTAAGGGGACCATTAAGAAATGCACTTTTCACATCCATTTGGTATAATTTTAAGTTATGATGAGAAGCAAATGCAAGCAACATGCGAATAGATTCAAGGTGAGCAACAGGAGCAAAGGTTTCACCGTAGTCAATGCCCTCGACTTGGGAGTAGCCTTGTGCTACCAATATTGCCTTGTTACGAATGACGATGTCGTTTCCATCTTGCTTGTTCTTAAAGATCCACTTGGTTCCGATGACATTGTGGTTCTCTTTTGGACTTGGCACCAATCGCCACACTTATGTTGCGCTCGAAGTTATTGAGTTCGTCATGCATGGCTTCAACCCAATCCATGTCTTCGAGAGCCTCTTGTACCTTTATGGGTTCAATGCAAGAAACAAATGCATGATGGGCACTAAAGTTTGTTAATTGACGATGAGTGGTTACCCCTTTCTTTAAGCTGCCATAGACATTCTCCGGTATGTGAGAATACTTTATGAGCTTTGTGGCATTCTTGGCAGCACGTCTTCCTTGAATCTCCTCAGGGGTAACTGAGGTGCCTGTTTGAGACCTTTACCGCCTTTGCGAGCTTCCCCTCGATCTTGAGCTTGGTCTTGATCTTTAGCTTGGTCTTGATCTTTAGCTTGCTCCTGATCTTGAACTCGGTCTTGATCTTGAGCTTGGTCTTGATCTTGAGCATCCTTAGTCTGATCAAGGACATCACTTGGTGCAGCATCATCACGAGGTTGATCTTCTCCTTGATCAAGATCACAGGGTTGAGGGCCTTCAGTTTGTTCTTCGTAAGCGTGTGGGTCTTGCATCAGTGATGGTTCCACATGAGTGGAACATTGTAATTCTCCTTCAGCCACAAGGGGTTCCTCAACGGGCATGAAGTGTCCCACATCCATTGTTCTTATGGCTTGGGGAGGAATTTCAGCACCTACATCACAAAGAGCACTTTGCTCCACTTGGGAGACATTATTTTCATCAAACTCTATGTTACACGTCTCCTCAATGAGTCCTCGGGACTTGTTGAGGACACGTTAAGCACGATAGATTGTAGCATAACCAACAAAAATGCCCTCTTGAGCTCTAGGTTCAAATTTAGACAAGTGATCACCTTTCTTAAGAATGAAACACGTATAGCCAAACACCCGAAAGTACTTGAGGTTGGGATTTTTACCAGTAAGAATTTCATATGGAGTCTTGTTCAAGCCTTTGCGAAGGTAGAGCGGATTGGATGCATGACATGCGGTGTTGATGGCTTCACCCCAAAAGTTATACGAAGATTTAAACTTCGCCATCATGTTTCTTAACGCTTCCATCAACGTCCGATTCTTCCTTTCTGTCACACCATTTTGTTGAGGAGTATAAGGTGCAGAGTATTGATGCTTGATTCCTTCATCACTCAAAAATTTATTTAAGGTGTAATTCTTGAACTCGGTGCCATTGTCACTTCTAATCATCAATATCTTTGCATCATGTTGTTGTTGAGCTTCATTGGCAAATTCGATGACGGTTTGTTGAGTCTCACTCTTTCTCTCGAAAAACTGTACCCAAGTATATCTTGAGTAATCATCCACAATCACCAAGCAATACTTTCTTCCCCCAAGTCTATCATAAGATGGAGGAACAAAGAGATCCATGTGGAGGAGCTCCAAGGTCCTTTTTGAGTAGAAGGTAGTCGTGGGGCGGTGAGTTGTCTCATGAATCTTTCCTTCAATACAGGCACTGCAAGCACGATCTCTGGTGAAACTCACATTTGTTAGTCCAAGAACGTGATCCCCTTTGAGGAGACTTTGCAAATATCTCATATTGACATGGGCTTGCCGGCGATGCCAAATCAATCCCACATCAACTTTAGCCATTAGGCAAGTCGCAGTCTTAGTGGGTCGCTCCAAAAAGTTAACCACATAGAGATCGTTCTCGACATGCCCAACAAAAGCTACTTTAAGAGTATTGCTCCACAAAAGGGCCACAAAGTCAATGCCAAAGAAGGTACTAAAGCCCATAAGTGCAAGTTGATGAACGGAAAGTAAACTATATGCGAGGGTCTCAACAAGCATAACCTTTATGGCAAACTCTAATGACATTTCTATAGACAAAAAAGTTTCCATGGCATTTCTAGCATACAAAAAATGAAAAACAAAATCTAGTGATTCCTCGCAAAGTTAGAAGAAATGTTATGGTAGAGACATGACAACTTGAAAAAAATATAGAAAATGGAAAATGGAGAAAATAAAGTACTTATCAGATAGCAAAATAAAGTAATTTTCTCTTTAAACCATGGAAAAATGTATAATTTCTATAAAAAGTAGTCACATGGCAACTTTCAAAAATAAATGTTGTTACCTAAAATCATGGTGAAGTGTGTGGAAAATAATTATCTTAAAAATGCAAATATATATGTTGTATATAAATATCTAGAATATCGACAATGTAGAAATAAAAACATCATGGATACACATGGTGGAACTTTAGAAGAATTGTTACCACGAATAAATAAATAAATAAATATCAAGGGACATGCTTCTCTGAATTTTTCATGTGACCGTCTATATCTATAACAATATAAAAATACCCAAAGGGGCGGATCCAACAAATCTCAATCACCAAACAATATCAATCCAACAACCTATATTGCTCCAATGATGAGGGCTCAACATGTTTAGCGTGTAATTAATAATGTATCAAATATGGACTATCCGAGTATTTAACGCATGATTGATATCTTCCTAACATAAGAGCGCAGTAAATTTTCTATCACATATCAACATCCAATTAATTTGTTGCCTCATATATATACGAATATGAAAAGCCTAAAGGGGTAGATCCAACAAATCTTAGTCATCAAACACTATCAATCTAACGACCTATATTACTCCAATGGCGAGCGTTCAACATATTTAGCATGTAATTAATAACATACTAACTACGGAATATCCGCGTAATTAATGCATAATTGATATCCTCCTAATGTCAACTCGCAATAAATTTTCTACCAGATATCAACATGCAATTGATTTTTTGTCCAACATCAATGTGTATTAAAGGTATGAATTTACTAGTTAGGAAAAAACACAAAACTATCATGATTTTAGAAGAAGAAAACGTTTTTGTCATGAATTAGAAAAAATTATATTGTGAGCAATACAAACGTTTTCTAACTTTTCCATGAATTAGAAAAAACAAAATATCTATAATTTACAATTACTTGATTATTATTTTTCTCTAAGAATTGCTATGTTATTGTGTTTTTTGGATTCGACCATATGCATTTCAAATATAAAGTTGCCATCATGTATAAAACAAAAAAGTTTGCAAACATAAAAATTGCCATGTGACTAGTACATATTTCCAAAAAACATTTTTCATAGTTTGTAGGAATCATGGGTGAAAGGATCGATATGGTTGACTAGAGGAGGGGTGAATAGGCAACTAACAAATTTTAGCTCTTCTTAACAAATTAGGGTTAGCAACAAAAGGTTCTCGAGATGAAAACACGGTGAGCAACCTATATGATGATAACAACAATAACAACTAATGCAAGCGAGGAATACATCACAACAATAATAAGGACAAAGTAAAGGTAAAAGATAACCACAAGTGGAACCGGTGGAGACGACGATGTGTTACCGAAGTTCCTTCCCTTTGACAGGAAGTATGTCTCCGTTGGAGCGGTGTGGAGGCATAATGCTCCCCAAGAAGCCACTAGGGCCACCGTATTCTTCTCACGCCCTCACACAGTGCGAGATGTCGTGATTCCACTAGTGGTGCCCTTGAAGGCGGCAACCGGACCTTTACTCACAAGGTTGGGACAATCTCCACACAAAGCTTGGAGGCTCCCAACAATACCACGGAGCTTCACCATAATGGAATGTGACTCCAAGTGACCTCAACCGTCTAGGGTGCTCAAACACCCAAGAGTAACAACATCCGCAAGGGATTAGTGGGGGAATCAAATATCTCTTGGTGGAAGTGTAGATCACGACCTTCTCAACCAATCCCTAGAAAATCAACAATATTGATTGGCTAGGAAGAGAGATAGGGCGAAAATGAGCTTTGGAGCAACAATGGAGTTTGGGGAGGTAAGAGGTAACCTTCTTGGGAAAGAAGACCCCTTTATATAGTGGGGGAAAGAATCCAACCGTTACCCCCACTCACACCCCGAGCAGAGCGGTACTACCGCTGCTAGGAGTGGTACTACCGCACGGTAGGTTCACCAACCACGGTAGTAAAAAATTACTTCCGTGCCTACCACCACTCAGGTTGCGGTTGTGCAAAAGTCCGAGAGAGCGGTAATAAAAAACTAGTACCGCACCTGCGGTACTACCGTTGGTCCTTTGCATAGACAAGGAGAAGCAAGCTGGAGCTCCATTGAAGCAAGGGAAAGGTGGTGCAATAGAACTGTGTACGTGTTGATTCCACCCTAACCTTTCAGAAGCGGACCCCTCTTAATAGTACGGCTTTCGTACGACTCAAATCCACCAAAGAGAAACGTAGAAAGCAACCGCCTTTGATAGACTCCGAGGGGCACCAAATCGTCTTGTGTCTAGTCATGAATTATAATGCTCAATGCACACGATTAGTCCACACAAGCATTGTCATCAATCACCAAAACCACTTAGGGAGAAATATGCCCTAACAATCTCCCCCTTTTTGGTGGACTGATGACAATACATGATTTGCACTAACGTATATAAAAATAACATATGCAAACCCAAAATCTATAAACTAGAGACATGCTCCCTGTGGATGTGTTCATACTTAGAGAAATACCATGGACTGCAAAGCACGCAACCTAGGAATAGCACTCCCCCTAGATTTTATAGACGAGGCATTCCTTGCAACAAATTGATTAATTACTAAGCATGGAAGCAAGGCATAACATGTGAGCATGAAGATAAGGGCACAAAATAAATAGACTCACAAGCTACTGACATACTGGATAATAATGAGATAATAAAGAGAGAGAGAGGAGTGATAGCATATGTCTCACACCATATGATAGGGAAAGTCTTCAGGTCTCACACACAAATTGAAACCAACCGAAGCAACAACGAAAGTTCAACGAACAAAGAGACACGAAAAATGAAAGTACTCGCAAATCCTACACTCTTCCCCCTTTGGCACCGGGACACCAAAAAGGCAGGGAGGACACCTACAGCATAGGTGGTAGCTTGAAATGCATAAATATCATCCATTGTACTCCTCATCAGACTCATCCCACTGAAGATTCTTCTTTTCCATCCAAGCAGCTTCAGGAGTAATGTCTTGCTCAGACCCACTGGAGATGTGCACATCGAGCTTCCTTGGAATCAGCTTGTCATGCTGACGGCTCTCCTTCTGAGCAACATGGGTCATATATTGCCCCTTTGCCTACATGCAAAACAAAGTCTTCATCCGGTCCTTGAGCTTCTTGGCCCAAGATGGCTCGGCAGAGGAAGGCACATGTGTCTCTGGAATGCCCTCATCCTCAGCCTCATCCTCATCCTCATCAGTATCCATGGTGGTAGTAGCAGGTGTAGTGGTAGTGTTGGCCCACTTGTTCTTCTGACGCAGCTTAATAGGCTCATAGCGGATCTAGCCGGCAGCATGAAACACCATCTCTGAAAAGGTCACCAACCACCTCTCCCGTATCAAGTAAAACAAATAAGGTCCATAGATGGGAACCTTACGGTGAAACACTGCCTACTGAAGCTCACTCCACATGACGTGAGACACATCAAGCGGACCAGGAGCACGAGCCCACCCTTTCTCACACATGATAAGCATATCCACCAGATAGGAATGCACCTTGTCCTTGTTGACAACTCGAGGAAAGAGAGTGTTGCAAAAGATTCGGTGCATGACGTCAAGGAACGGGTTAAGCACATGAGAGATCTCACCAGATGGGGACACCTTCTCAATAAAGTAGGGAAGCAGCTTTTCCTTAGGTGTAGCAGACGGCTTTGCGTGCGGGATCAAACCAACTAGATGCTCAAGCCCCTCATCGCAAATGTGTAGAAGATCCATGAACTCCTTCCAGGTTGCAGACATGTGATACATCTCCAACGTATCTATAATTTTTTATTGTTCCATGCTATCATATTACCTGTTTTGGATGTTTTATATGCATTTATATTTTGTTTTATATTATTTTTGGGACTAACCTATTAATCTAGAGCCTAGTGCCAGTTTTTGTTTTTCCATGTTTTTGAGTATTGCAGATAAGGAATATTAAATGGAGTCCAAACGGAATAAAATCTCTGGATTGATTTTCTTGGACCAGAAGAAACGCAACACACTTGGACTAGGGGGTAGGGCATCTGCCAGGAGGCCACAAGCCTGCAGGGCGCGCCCTGGGGGGTGGTCGCACCCTAGCTTGTGGGTCCCCGACAGGTCTCCTAACCCTATTCTTTGGCCTATTAGTTTTTGATCAGAATTTTTTACACAAGATTAGTTTACAGATTGCCCATATTGTCCTAGAATTTTCGGAGTTACAGAAGTATTTGAAGTAAACAGATTGCTACAGACTATTCTGTTTTTGACAGATTCTGTTTTCTTTGTGTTGTTTGCTTATTTTCTTTGTGTTGTTTGCTTATTTTGATGAATCTATGGGTTGTATCATGGGGTATGAACCATGGAGAAGTTGGAATACAGTAAATATTACATCCATATAAATAACAAATGAGTTCACAACAGTACCTAAAGTGGTGGTTTATTTTTCTTATACTAATGGATCTCATGAGTTTTCTGTTGAGTTTTGTGTTGTGAAGTTTTCAAGTTTTGGGTAAAGATTTGATGGACTATGGAATAAGGAGTGGAAAGAGCCTAAGCTTCGGGGTGACCAAGGCACCCCAAGCCATATTCGAGGATACCAAAGAGCCTAAGCTTGGGGATGCCCCGGAAGGCATCCCCTCTTTCGTCTTCAATCCATCGGTAATTTACTTGGGCTATATTTTTATTCACCACATGATATGTGTTTTGCTTGGAGCGTCTTGTATGATATGAGTCTTTACTTTTTAGTTTACCAAAATCATCCTTGCTTCACACATCTTTTGAGAGAGAGACACGCTGAATCATGAATTTATTATAATATTCTTTGTGATTCACTTATATCTTTTGAGCTAGGCAATGTTGCTCTAGTACTTCACTTATATTTTTTAGAGCACGACAGTGTTGTGTTTTATAGTAAATTATTAAACTCCCATACCTCACTTATATTATTTTGGGAGTTCTTTAAACAACATGGTAATTGGTTTAGGTTTTGAATTTAATCCTAATATAATAGGCATCCAAGAGGGATATAATAAAAACTTTCATATTAAGTGCATTGAATATGATGAGAAGTTTGATTCCTTGCATATAGTTTTGAGATATGAAGATGGTAATATGAGAGTCATGCTAGTAAGTAATTGTGAATTAGAAAAAAAATACTTGTGTTAAAGCTTGTGATTCTCGTAGCATGCATGTATGGTGAACCATTATGTGATGAAGTCGGAGCATGATTTGTTTAATGATTGTCAACCTTTGTGTGGAGGTCGGGATCACGTGATGGTTAACTCCTACCAATCCTTCCCCTAAGAGCATGCGTATAATACTTTGCTTCGGTAACTAATAGGCTTTGCAATAAGTATGTGAGTTCTTGATGACTAATGTTGAGTTCATGGATTATACGCACTCTCACCCTTCCACCTTTGCTAGCCTCTCTAGTACCACACAACTTTTTCGGTAGATTAAACCCACCTTCCTCAAAATATCCACCATATCTACCTATTATGGCATTTTCATAGCCATTCCGAGATATATTGCCATGCAACACCATCGTCCCGTTTTTATGACACGCACCATCACTTCCATATTGCTTATAGAGTCATACTTTGTTCTAAGCTATTGAGTTGTAATCTTTGAGTTGTAAGTAAATAAAAGTGCGATGATTTGCATTATTAGAGCATGGTCTCGTGTGAGAAAAGGATGATGGAAGCTATGGTTCCCTCACAAGTTGGGATGAGTCTCCGGACTTTACAAAAAATAAAAGAGGCCAGCGAAGCCCACAAAAAAATAAAAGAGGCCAAAGAAGCCCATTCAAAAAAGGAAAAAAAATGAGAGAAAGAGAGAAGGGACAATGCTACTATCTCTTTCCACACTTGTGCTTCAAAGTAGCACCATGCTCTTCACAGAGAGTCTCCTATTTTGTCACTTTCATATAACTAGTGGGATTACATATTTTGCACAACCACTTAGTTTTCTTTTTGAGCTTTCATACACTTATAGCTCTAGTGCATTTGTTGCATGCCAATCCCTACTCACTCACATTAATATCTATCGATGGGCATCTCCATAGCCCGTTGATATGCCTAGTTGATGTGAGACTATCTTCTCCTTTTTTGCAACCTCCACCACACTCTATTCCACATATAGTGCTATATCCATGGCTCACGCTCATGTATTGCGTGAGAGTTGAAAAGGTTTGAGAACATAAAAAGTGTGAAGCAATTGCTTGGTTGTCATCGGGGTTGTGCATGATTTAGATACTTTGTGTGGTGAAGATAGAGCATGGCCAGACCATATGATTTTGTAGGGATAACTTTCTAAGACCATGTTATTTCGAAAGGAAGCAATTACCTTATTAGTATGCTTGCAGTATTATTGTTTTTATGTCAATATTAGACTTTTATTTTGAATCTTATGGATCTGAATATTCATGCCACAATAGAGAATATTACATGGATAAATATGTTAGGTAGCAGTCCACATCAAAAATTCTGTTTTTATCATTTACCTACTCGGGGACAAGCAGGAATTAAGCTTGGGGATGCTTGGTACGTCTCCAACCTATCTATAATTTTTTATTGTTCCATGCTAATATATTATCTATTTTGGATGTTATATATGCATTTATATGTTGTTTTATATTATTTTTGGGACTAACCTACTAATCTAGAGCCTAGTGTCAGTTTATAGTTTTTCCACGTTTTTGAGTATTGCAGATAAGGAATATTAAACTGAGTCCAAACGGAATAAAATCTCCGGATTGATTTTTCTTGGACCATAAGAAACGCAACACACTTGGAGTAGGGGGAGGGCATCTGCCGGGAGGCCACAAGCCTAGAGGGCGCGCCCTGGGGGGTGGTCGCGCCCCCTGGTTTTTGGGTCCCCTGTAGGTCTCCTAACCCTATTCTTTGGCCTATAAATTCCAAAATATTCCCATATCGCCAATTAGAGCCAAGAAAATACTTTTACGCCGCCGGGAGCCTCTATTCCCGTGAGACCCAATCAGGGAGCTTTTTCCGGTAACCTGTCCAAGAGGGAATTGATCACGAAGTGCATCTACATCAACTCCATTGCCCCTCCGATGATGTGTGAGTAGTTCATCACAAACCTACGGGTCCATAGCTAGTAGCTAGATGGCTTCTTCTCTCTCTTGGATCTTCAATACCATGATCTTCATGGAGATCTATCCGATGTAATACTCTTTTGTGGTGTGTTTGTCGAGATCCGGTGAATTGTGAGTTTATGTTCGTATTATCTATGAATATTATTTGAGTCTCCTCTAAATTCTTATATGCATGATTTCTTATCTTTGCAAGTCTCTTCGAATTATTGGTTTTGGTTTGGCCAACTAGATTGGTAATTCTTGCAATGGGAGAAGTGCTTAGTTTTGGGTTCAATCTTGCGGTGTCCTCACCCAGTGACATAGTAGGGGTAGCGAGGCACGTATTGTATTGTTGCCATCGAGGATAAAAAGATGAGTTTTTCATCATATTGCTTTAGTTTATCCCTCTATATCATGTCATCTTACTTAATGCGTTACTATGTTCTTCATGAACTTAATACTCTAGATGCAGACACGAGTCGGTCGATGTGTGTAGTAATGATAGTAAATGCAGAATCGTTTCGGTCTACTTGACACGGACGTGATGCCTATATGCATAATCATTGCCTTGGATATCTTCATAATTATTCGCTTTTCTATCAATTGCTCGACAGTAATTTGTTCACCCACCGTATTATTCTTCTTTACGAGAGAAGCCTCTAGTGAAACCTATGGCCCTGGATCTATTTTCCATATTATATTTTCAGATCTATAAACCAAAAATACCAAAAATACTTTGCTGCAATTTATTTACTTTTGTTTCCGCAATCTTTTATATCTATCTCTATCAGATCTTATCCTTGCAAATAACTCTGAAGGGATTGACAACCCCTTTATAGCATTGGGTCCAAGTATTTGATTGTTTGTGTAGGTACTACTGTTGGGGCCTTGCTTGTTCATCCTACTCGATTGATGCCTTGGTTCTCAACAAACTGAGGGAAATACTAATCTACTTCGCTGCATCACCCTTTCCTCTTCAAGGGAAAACCAACGCAAGCTCAAGAGGTAGCAACAGCCTCTCCCAATTGGTCATCCAATTCATAGTGCACTCCGCATCAGTGTAGAAGTGGACTGTAACAAATAACTGAGCCACAATCTCAGGATCAAAGTCAAGGTGAAACGAGATGAGTTCCTCGATCCCAACCTGCTCCACCATGTCCAGAGGTTCACCAAAGTACGTCGGGTCCTTCTTGAGATGATCCATGTCAATCCAATGAACCGGTACATAGATATTCTTCTTGCTCTTGATCACATCTTCATAAATGAGAGCCTACTACGACCCAAGAAAGAACTTCAACTCTCCCATTATAGACATCTCAAACTTCTCGGTCATTAGTGCATCAAACTCTTCATTGAAAGATTTTTTAGGATAACCAAAAATAATATCATCAACATATAGTTGGCATATGAACAAATCCCCTTTGACCTTTTTGGTAAAAAGGGTGGGATCAATTTTCCCAATTTCAAACCCACGATCTTGCAACAACTCGGTAAGATACTCATACCACGCGTGCAGGGCTTGTTTAAGGCCGTAGAGTGCCTTCTTGATTTTGTATACATGAGTGGGGAGCTTGGGATCCTCGAATCCCGGGGGTTGTTTGACATATACCAACTCATCAAGGGACCATTAAGAAATGCACTCTTCACATCCATTTGTTGCAATTTTAAATCATGATGAGATGCAAATGCAAGCAGCATGTGAATAGATTCAAGACGAGCAACAGGGGCAAAGGTTTCACCGTAGTCGATACCCTCGATTTGGGAGTAGCCTTGAGCCACCAATCTTGCCTTGTTTCAAACAACCACACCATTCGCATCTTGCTTGTTCTTGAAGATCCATTTGGTTCCAATGACATTACGTTCCTCCGTTGGCCTTGGCACTAATTCCCAAACTTGATTGCCCTCGAAGTTCTTAAGTTTATCATGTGTGGCTTCAAGACAATCCTCATCATCGAGCTCTACTTGTACCTTTTAGGGTTCAACACACGAAACAAACGTGTGATGCTCACAAAAGTTTGGTAATTGTTGATGAGTAGTTACCCCCTTATTGAAGCTTCCAAGCACATTTTCCAAGATATGTTGTCGATGCTCGAGCCTCGAAGCCACCTTGGCTACACGGCGCTCCAAGATTTCCTCACTTGTTAATTGAGGATCATCATCTTGATCATCTTGAGCACCGTCTTGAGCTTGCTCACAAGCTTGCCCTTGATCTTGTGGTTGCACTTGATCTTGATCAAACTCGGAGTCTTGAGCATGATAATGGACATCATTTGGTGCATCACCATATTCATGAGGTTGATCCTATCCTTGATCTTGTTCAACGGGTTGAGGGCCTTCATTTCGTTCTTCAAAAGTGTGTGGGTCTAGCGAGGGTGATGGCTCCACTTAAGTAGAGGATTGTCCTTCTCCTTCGGCCACAAGGGGTTCCTCAATGGTGAGTATTTGACCAATCCCCATTCTTCTTATGGCTTGAGGAGGAATTTCATCACCTACATCACAAAGACCACTTTGCTCCACTTGGGAGCCCTTATTTTCATCAAACTCTACGTTACACGTCTCTTCAGTGAGTTCGGTGGACTTGTTGCAGACACGGTAAGCATGAGAGTTTGTAGCATAACCAACAAATATGCCCTCTTGAGATCTAGTTTCGAATTTAGAAAAATGAACACCTTTCTTGAGAATGAAACACTTACAACCGAACACACAGAAGTGTTTGAGGTTGGGCTTGTTCCCAGTAAGAATCTCCTATGGAGTCTTGTTTAAGCCTTTGTGGAGGTAGAGCCGATTGGATGCATGACATGCGGTGTTAATGGCTTTGGCCCAAAAGTTGTATGGAGATTTAAACTCCGCCATCATGGTTCTTGCCGCATCCATCAATGTTTGGTTCTTCATATCCGCCACACCATTTTGTTGAGGGGTATAGGGTGTCGAATATTGGTGCTTGACCCCCTCGTCACTAAGGAACTCATCCAAGGTGTAATTCTTGAACTCGGTGTTGTTGTCACTTGTAATCATCAATATCTTCGCTTCATGTTGACGTTGAGCTTCATTAGCAAAGTCAATGATGGTTTGTTGAGTCCCACTCTTCCTCTTGAAGAAGTATACCCAAGTGTATCTTGAGTAGTCATCCACAATCACCAAGCAATACTTTCTTCCCCCAAGACTATCAAAAGATGGAGGACCAAAGAAATCCATGTGAAGGAGCTCCAAGGGCCTTTTAGAGTAAATGATAGTCATGGGACGGTGAGCCGTTTCATGAAGCTTTCCTTCAATACAAGCACTTCAAGCACGATCTCTCGCAAAGATCACATTTGTTAGTCCACGAACATGGTCCCCTTTGAGGAGACTTTGCAAAGATATCATATTGACATGAGCTAGCCGACGATGCCAAAGCCAACACATGTCAACTTTATCCATTAGACAAGTCGTGCTCTTAGTAGGTCCTCCGAAAAGTTCACCACATAGAGACCGTTGTAGACATGTCCAAAAACGGCTACTTTAAGAGTTTTGCTCCATAAAAGGGCCACTATATCAAGATTAAAGAATGTGGCAAATCCCATAATTGCAAGTTGACAAACGGAAAGCAAATTGTATGCAAGGGACTCAACAAGCATGACCTTCTCTATAGATAAATCTCGAGAGATGACCACCTTGCCAAATATCATTACCTTAGATGTTGAGGCATCAGCAAATTGGACATGGGTGGGCATAGATGGAATTGGATGCACATCCACCACCAAGTCCTTACTCCCGGTCATATGATTTGTGGCTCCACTATCGAGCAGCCATGACACTCCACCGCAAGCAAACTCCTACAAGAGATCAATGCTTGGATTTAGGTACCCATTCTTGAATGGGTCCTTTTATGTTAGAAACAAGGGTCTTAGGAACCCAAATATCCCATTCGATGTACTCATAATAAAAACCAACAAATTTAGCATAAACATGCCCATCACTAGGATGACATAAAACTTAAGAAAGGTTAAAGTCATCGGCTTTGTTTGTAGAGGTGGTTTTGCCCTTCTTGACATTACCACCCCCTTCCTTGTTCTTCATCTTCTTATGAGTACTCTCACCCTCTTTGACAAAAATGTCCTTGAGGGAAGGAGATTGCTTGGTCTTGTTTTTCTTTTTCTTCTTAGACTTGGATGCAAACCCAAGTCCCTCCTTTCCTACAACTTCCTTTTGATTACTCAAAAGGTCATTTAGGTTCTTCTCGCCTTGGATGCATGGCACATGGCCCTTGCTACTGCAACAAAAGACCTTCCAACGGCGCCAGAAACAAACGTGCTGATGGGAGACTATTCTTGTCTTGATACTCCTCAGCAACGGCACCAGGAATCCTTCTGCTACGGCTACGCCTTTGGGACTTCCTTGGCAAATATGCAAAGGATTCCCCCGTGGCCTTGGAGTCTTGCATTGGTGTTCCCTCGAAGCGGAAAGGGTGATGTAGCACAGTGCTACTGCGACAAAAGACCTTCGAACGGCGCCAGAAACAAGCGTGCTGACGGGAGACTATTCTTGTCTTGATTCTCCTCAGCAACGGCACCAGGAATCCTTCTGCTACGGCTACGCCTTTAGGGACTTCCTAGGCAAATATGCAAAGGATTTCCCCGTGGCCTTGGAGCCTTGCATTGGTGTTCCCTCGAAGCGGAAAGGGTGATGTAGCACAGCGGCGGTAAGTATTTCCCTCAGTTTTGAGAACCAAGGTATCGATCCAGTGAAGGAGTATCACAAGTGCCTGCACAAACACAAAGAGCTTTCTCCCAACGCTATGAAGGGGTTGTCAATCCCTTATAGACTGTTTGCCAAGTGAGAACTGAAAGCAACAAAGTAACAAAGCAAAGTAAAAGCGAAAGTGGAAACGATAGGTGTGAATAGACCCGGGGGCCATAGTGTTCACCGGCAGGGCACCGGGAAGGGTCTCCAGATGAAATCTCGCGGAAACGGAAGCTTGCGGCGGCGGAAAAGTGTTTTCGTGGACACCCTGATTTTTTCTGGAGTTTTAGGGAATTTATAGGCCAAAGACCTAGGGCAGGTGGGCGCTAGGGAGGCCACAAGCTTGGTTGCCGCGGCCTCCCCCCTGGCCGCGGCAACAGGGCTTGTGGGCGCCTTGTGGGCCCACTTGATTGGCCCCCAAGCCTCCCGATCTTCTTCCGTTCTAGGAAAAATCATTTTGGGGATTTTATTCCGTTTGGACTCCGTTCCAAAATCAGATCTGAAAAGAGTCAAAAACACAGAAAAAAACACGAACTGGCACTTGGCACTGAGTTAATAAGTTAGTCCCAAAAAAGATATAAAAGGTAAACAAAACATCCAAAGTTGACAAGATAACAGCGTGAAACCATCAAAAATTATAGATACGTTTGAGACGTATCAGCCCTTCGCAAATTTTTTCTTTCAACTTGGAATTTTCCTCCACAAGATGCACATTCTCACAACAAGGGTTAGTAGCACAAGCATTATCATTTATAACAAGAGGAGGACAACTAGAAATCTCCTTAGTTAGTTTTACTTGGAGTTGATCATGAGACTCCTTAAGATAGGAATGAACACCTTTCAAGACCTTGTGGGCCTTGTCAAGTGTGTCAAATTCTTCCTTGAGTCTATCATGGCCAACTCCAAGTGCAACTTTATCGGAATGAAGCACACGGGTAAGAACAATAGCACGATAAAGATCTTTTTGCAATTTAGCATGATCAACGTGTTGGGGAACATCGCATGGGAAACAAAAAATTTCCTATGCACACGAAAGACCTATCATGGTGATGATCATCTAGAGGGGAGATCGGATCCACATACCCTTGTAGATTGCTAAGCGGAAGCGTATTTAACACGGTTGATGTAGTGGAACATCTTCGCTATTCAAATCGCAGCCCGTCCCGCGATCTCATCACGATTCGTCACGCTATCCATCCCGATCTAGTGCCGAACGGACGGCACCTCCGCATTCATCACACGTACAGCTCGATGACGATCACCGCCTTCTTAATCCAGAAAAAGGGGCGGAGAGATAGATGAGTTCTACAGCATGGCATGGTGGTGGTAGTGGTGGTGGTGAACTAATCCTGCAGGGCTTCACCTAAGCACTTCCGAACTAGACTAGAGGAGAAACAAATCTAGAGGGAGAGAGAGGCAGCCGTGGCTGATTTCTGTGTCTCAAAACCCTCAAAATCTCTAGTATATATAGGATGAGGGGAGACAAGACAGCATTGCCCCTACTCCAAGGAGAAGGGGTCGGCCGAACCCTACAAGGAAGAGTCCACCTTCCCACAAGGGAGATGGACTACTTTGGGAGGACTCCTCCTTCCTTTCCTTTTAAAGGACTTTTGCCTTTTATCTCCACTCCTAACTGCATGGGCTTTTGAGAGAGGCTTCATCCAGACCACCAGGGGCTGGTCCACCTCCTGTCACAGCCCATAAGTCTCTTGGGTCGTCACACTCCTCCCGGTGGTCCCCTGGTACCCTCCCAGCACTCCCGGTACAATACCAATGAGCCCGAAACTTTTCCGGTGACCAAAACAGGACTTCCTATATATCAATGTTTACCTCCGGACCATTCTGGAGCTCCTCGTGACGTCCAGGATCTCATCCGAGACTCCGAAAAACCTTCGGTCACCAACACCTATAACTCAACTATACCGAAACGTCACCGAACCTTAAGTGTGCACACCCTACGGGTTCGAGAACTATGTAGACATGAACTGAGACATTCTCCAGTCAATAACCAATAGTGGGACCTGGATGCCCATATTGTCTCCTACATATTCTACGAAGATCTCTATTGGTTGAACCTCTATGTCAAGGATTCAGTTAATCCTGTATGATGTTCCCTTTGTCCTTCGGTATGTTACTTGCCCGAGATTCGATTGTCGGTATCTCCATACCTAGTTCAATATCGTTACCGGCAAGTCTCTTTACTCGTTCCATAATACAAGATCATGTGCCTAAGTACTTAGTCACATTGCTTGCAAGGCTTGTTGTGATGTTGTATTACCGAGTGGGCCCCGAGATACCTCTCCGTCACATGGAGTGACAAATCCCAGTCTTGATCCATGACGGCCCAATAGACACCTTCGGAGATACCTATAGAGCACCTTTATAGTCACCCAGTTACGTTGCGACGTTTGATACACACAAGGTATTCCTCCGGTGTCCCGGAGTTGCATGATCTCATGGTCATAGGAACACATAAATTGACATGTAGAAAACAGTAGCAATAAACTCACACGATCATATGCTACGTTCATAATTTGGGTCTTGTCCATCACATCATTCTCCTAATGATGTGATCCCGTTATCAAGTGGCAACGCTTTTCTATGGCCAAGAAACCTTGACCATCTTTGATCAATGAGCTAGTCAACTAGAGGCTCACTAGGGACAATGTGTTGTCTATGTATCCACACATGTATTTGAGTTTCCAATCAATACAATTCTAGCATGGATAATACATGATTATCATGAACAAGGAGATATAATAATAACCAATTTATTATTGCCTCTAGGGAATATTTCCAACAGTCTCCCACCTCCACTAGAGTCAATAATCTAGTTCACATCACCGTGTGATTGTAATGAATCTAACACCCATACAGTTCTGGGGTTCGATCATGTATTGCTTGTGAGAGAGGTTTTTAGTCAACGGGTTTGAACCTTTCAGATCCGTGCGTGCTTTAAAAATCTCTATGTGATACTATAGATGTTGCTACCACGCGCCATTTGGAACTATTCCAAATGACTGTTCCACTATATGAATCCACTTTACTACTCAGAGTCATCCGGATTAGTGTCAAAACTTGCATCGACGTAACCCTTTACGACGAACTATTTAATCACCTCCATAATCGAAAAAATTCCTTAGTCCACTAGCTACTAAGGATAACTTTGACCGTTGTTCAGTGATTCAATCATGGATCACTCTTTGTACCCCTTGACAGACTCATGGCAAGGCACACATGAGGTGCGGTACACAACATGGCATACTTTAGAGCCTATGGCTAAGGATAGGGGACGGCCTTCATCCTTTCTCTTTCTTTTGTCGTGGTCAGGCTTTTGAGTCTTACTCAAAATTACACCTTACAATATAGCCAAGAACTCCTTCTTTGCCGATCTATTTTGAACTCCTTCAAAAACTTGTCAAGGCATGCATTTTGTTGAAAGTTTTATTAAGCGTTTTGATCTATCTCCATAGATCTTGGTGCTCAATGTTCAAGTATCCTACCCAGGTTTTCCTTTGAAAAACTCCTTTCAAACAACCCTTTATGTTTTCCAAAAATTCTACATTATTTCTAATCAACAATATGTCAACCACATATACTAATCAGAAATTCTATATTGCTCCCACTCACTTCTTTGGAAATACAAGTTTCTCATAAACCTTGTACAAACCCAAAAGCTTTCATCATCTCATCAAAGCATATATTCCAACTCCAAGATGCTTGCTCCAGTCCATAGAAGGATCACTAGAGCTTGCATACCTGTTAGCATCCTTAGGATCGCCAAAACCTATTGGTTGTATCACATCCAACCTTTCCTCGTGGAAACAATGTTTTGACATCCATCTGGCAGATTTCATAATTGAAAAATGCAGCAACTGCTAACATAATTCCAACAAACTTTTAGCATCACCGTGAGTGAGAAAGCCTCATCATAGTCAACTCTTTGAACTTGTCAGAAGCTTATTTGCAACAAGTCGAGCTTTTTAAATGATGACTTTCACCATCATCATTTGTCTTCCTTATAAAGATCCATCTGTACTTAACAGTCTCATGACCATCAAGTAGTTCTTCCAAAGTCCACATTTTGTTTTCATACATGGATCCTCTCTCGGATTTCATGGTCTCCAAGCATTTGTCGAAATCCAGGCACACCATCGCTTCTTCATAGCTCGTAGGTTCATTGTTGTCAAGCAACATGACCTCCAAGATAGGATCACCGTACAACTCTGGAGCAGTTCGCAACCATGTCGACCTATAAGGCTTGTACGAACTTGATTCGAAGCTTCATGATCACTATCATGAGCTTCCACTTCAATTGGTGTAGGCGCCACAGGAACAACCTCATGCGCCCTGCTACACACTGGTAGAAGTGACGGTTTGGTAACCTCATCAAGTTTCCACCATCCTCCCACTCTATTCTTTCGAGAGAAACTATTTCTCGAGAAAGGACCCGTTTCCTAAAGCAAACACTTTTTTTTATCTGAGATAGGAGGTATACCCAACTGTTTTCGGTATCCTATGAAGATGCATTTATCCGCTTTGGATTCGAGCTTATCATGCTGAAACTTTTTCACATAAGCGTCGTAGCCCCACACTCTTAAGAAATGACAGCTTAGGTTTCTCCAAACCATAGTTCATACGGTGTCATCTCAACAGAATTACATGGTGCCCTATTTAAAGTGAATGTGGTTGTCTCTAATGCCTAACCCAAAAATGATAGTGATAATTCGATAAGAGACATCATAGCATGCACTATATCCAATAGGGTGCAGCTATGACGTTCGGACACACCATCACACTATGGTGTTCGAGGTGGCATTAGCTGTGAAACAATTTCCACAATGTATTAATTGTGTACCAAACTCGCAACTCAAATATTCATCTCTATGATCATATCGTAGACATTTTATCCTCTTGTCATGATGATATTCAACTTAATTCTGAAATTACTTGAACCTTTCAATAATTCATACTTGTGTTTCATCAAGTAAATATACTAGTATCTACTCAAATCATCTGTGAAGTAAGAACATAACGATATCCATTGGACTGCACACATCAAAATGTATTACTTCCAAAAAATTACTTTCTTGTTGCATCTCACTGGAAAATGAGGCCTTCAGTAATCTTGCCGATGTGGTATGATTTGCATGTCTCAAGTGATTCAATGTAGCGACCCGACTCAAAACGAGTCAAGCCTCTGGTGTTTCCGTACCATCCCAAGATCATGCTGGTACACACTCAGTACATCAATGTATATATTAAGAGTTCAATCACACAACTTTATTAATCGAAATCTCATATCGAGTACTTTATTACAATAATGGATTACAATAAAGTGGCTGAAGGCCATCTCATGAGATATCTAACGAAGACTAGCAGAAGCATCAGGTAGACGAGTCCATCCGACTCTAGGGCATGTCGTTGAGCGTAGATCGTAGCCTCACTCCTGGTCGGAAAAGTACTCTGCAACATGATACGTTGCAGCCGTGTAGGTCAGCATATGGAATATGCCGGCAAGTCATCAAAGAGAGAGGGTAAAATAATAATCAACTATCTCTACATGCATATTTGGCAGGTGGGGCTATAAGTTTTGCATAAAGCCAATTTTCTCCTACAACAAGAGGGGCTGAAAGCAAAATATTACTACAATGTTTGTTGTTAACAAGACGGTTCCGCCAACCAATTCTCGTACCCGAGTTGTTGTTAATACCCACATCATTATTAAGTTGTGTCGAGAGTTCAGGGGAATTTCAATGCCTTCGTCTCAAGTTGTCCATGACCGTGGACACGGCTAATCGATTAGGTTTGGGCACTCTGCAGAGTTTTGCACACGTTCCCCCACAAGATTTGATCGCCTCCGGGTATGTCCTCGCACTTCAGGGTGTTTGAAGACCGGATGATCAAAACATGGTCTTTCAACGGGTCCCTCTGAATCCCTGTCGGTGCCCATCCATTCCTACCGTTCTTCTACATCTGCTAGCACCGCCTGTCCAGAGTCGCCACGTTGTCCAACCAAGCCAGAGCCCATAATTACTTGTGGTTGTGCAGGTAAGCCTTGGGTCTTGAAGCCTCCGTCCGTCTCTTCGAGCCTGGGTGAAGCTTTCCGCAAGATGTCATGGCCGTCTCCAGCATCCCGGGTCATCTACTGGTTTCTACAGGGAGCCGATCAACCGTCCTTCACCCAGAGTTGCATTGCATCACGAGGTCTTGAAAATCTTGTCTTAATCGGTCTTGATTATTTAATCAACCTCGCATCATTCGTGTTATGCACTCAACCGAAATCCCGTCTACTCAAGCATAGCAATAAGAAATTTGTCGTCCGGGGGCCAAGTATCGGGGTTGTTGTGTGCCTACCACATGATACTACAACCTATACTAAAATTTCCAAGTACCTAAGCAGCATGCAATTGGTCAAAGAAAGGTGAAACTACCATGCATCGAAAACATAGGAGATACTATGATCAAAATGACTTGCCTTGATGATAGTTCTCTTGATCCAGCGCTTCTAAGTAACAAGCTTCACACTCCGGGTGATCTACCGATACAAAAAAAAAATACACACCATAAGCACTGCAATCAATCAACAAGTAAAATAACATCACCAGTATAAAGTAGCTATGGCCTAAGTGAAAGAATTCACTACACGTCACTAAGGCAGAAATTTGTTTCTGTTAAAACCCCAAGTAAAAATATTTAAAAAACATTGAAACTTATACCACAGTAATATATAATCACTTGGAAGCAGTAGCAAAAAGAATGAAATCAAAATCATTTTTTAAACTCCTGGAATAAGCAAAACAAGGTTTAAACTAAATCTGATCTAATTCAAATTTCAAAATTTCAAACATAGACAAATTATATGTTTTTACAAACTGCAGACAATTTGTGATCTACTGGAAAAAGAATCAACCTCATTGGATCTCTAGATCAAAAGTTATGATCAGAACAAAATTGAAACTCTCTCTGTTTTCGAATTAAAACAGAAAAATAAAACAAACAGGGAATCCACGTGGCGGCTTCTGATTGGCTGATTGGTGTGCGTTGCAGGGGCTAAACAGCGGACGGTCGCTATCTAAAGAAAACTACTCGGCTCAGTTTAAGTGACAGAAAAACCGATCCGGGTTTTTTTGTAAGACCCGAAGGGGTATGCACATCTAATCTAACCCATTGATCTAAGATCCTACGATGGAAAAACAACAAAAAGAAAAACTAGAGGAGGGAGAGGATCTCACCGTGGCTGAGAGGAGCTGGGTAGCTCCGGTGGCTACTCCGGCGAGGGGGGGGCTGGTCGCCGGCAGGGTGGGGCGGCGGAGGAGGGGGCGGTCGGCTCCGGGCGTCGGGGAGGCAGCAGGGGGAGGCAGCAGGGCGACGGGGGAGACAGCAGTAGCTTTCTGCTGCTAGCTCGAAGGGGAGCTCCGGCGAGCTGTGCGGGCGATGTGGGGCTCGGGCAGGGCGGCGTGGGGGTTCGGTTTTTATAGGGGAGGGGGGTAGGCATAGACGGGTAGGAAATCGGCCGGCCATGGAAGTTGTAGGTTCGCTGTGCAGGAATATCACGGGGAACAGAAAGATGGAAGGAAGAAGAAGAGGGAAGGACAGAGAGAGAAGAAAAAAAGAAAGAAAAGAAAAGGGGAAAGAAAAGAAGAAAAAAAGGAAAGAAGAGGTGCGCTCGAGGTGCTGGTCGGTTGGGCACGGGATTTGGATTCCCAGCGATGGGGATCTCGCCCGAGGAAAATATCTCCCGTTTTTTTTAACAGAAACTAAAACGAAAAAAAGGAAACAAATAAAATAATTAATATAGGATATTATATACCAAAATGATCAGAAAAATATCCACTACTCGATTAACATTTTTCCAAGGCAAAAATAAAAACTTTAAAAAACTGTTTTTTTCAGAAAAAATCCCTTATGCTATATTTTCTTTTTGCAATTATTTTCACAATAAAACTTTGGCTTTCTTGGCTCAAAATATTTCAGAAATGCCTCACATTTTGGAGGGTCATTTTCCTCCGCTCTCTCTTGCGTGCAAGAGGTTATTTCCCGGCATTTCTCGTGTGAAGAAAAAAAATAGAAATGCAAAAGCAAAAGTCAAAAGAATTCAAATGCAAACTTTATTTAAGTCAATATGCATAGATGCTTAGCTACAATGTAAAACATTCCAAATTAGGAAATTTGGGATGTTACATTCAAAATCAAGTGAGTCCAAACGATCCATCTGCATGGAGTTTCTTCATGCGTTTATACCAATAGAGATGGTTCGCATGTCTCAAACTTTTCAAAAACGAGTGAGTCCAAAGATCCATCAGCATGGAGCTTCTTCATGTGTTTTATACCAATATGACTCAAGTGGCAGTGCCACAAGTAAGTGGTACTATCATTACTACTTTATATCTTTTGGTATCAATATTATCAACATGTGTATCACTATGATCGAGATTCAATAAACCATTCATTTGTGGTGCAAGACCATTGAAGGTATTATTCAAATAAACAGAGTAACCATTATTCTCTTCAAATGAATAACCGTATTGCGATAAACACAATCTAATTATGTCTATGCTCAACGCAAACACCAAATAAAAATTATTTAGCTTTAACAATAATCCCGATGGTAGAAGGAGCGTGCAATGTTTGATCACATCAACCTTGGAAACACTTCCAACACATATCGTCACCTCACCTTTACCTAGTCTCCGTTTATTCTGTAGCTTTTATTTCGAGTTACTAACACTTAGCAACTGAACCGGTATCTAATACCTTGGTGCTACTAGGAGTACTAGTAAAGTACACGTCAATACCATGTATATCCAATATACTTTTGTCGACTTTGCCAACCTTCTCATCTACCAAGTATCTAGGGTAGTTCCTCTTCAGTGACTGTTCCCCTCATTACAGAAGCACTTAGTCTCAGGTTTGGGTTCAACCTTGGGTCTTTTCACTAGAGCATCAACGGGTTTGTCGTTTCATGAAGTATCCCTTCTTTCCCTTGCCCTTCTTGAAACTAGTGGTTTTACAACCATCAACAATTGATGCTCCTACCTGTATTCTACTTTTGCAGTGTCAAACATCGCGAATAGCTCAAGGATCATCATATCTATCCCTGATATGTTATAGTTCATCACAAAGCTCTAGTAGCTTGGTGGCAGTGACTTTGGAGAACCATCACTATCTCATCTGGAAGATCAACTCCCACTCGATTCAAGCGATTGTAGTACTCAGACAATCTGAGCACATGCTCAATGAATGAGATTTTCTCCCTTACTTTGTAGACAAAGAATCTTGTCGGAGATCTCATACCTCCCAACAAGGGCATGAGCCTGAAATCCCATTTTTATCTGTTGGAACATCTTGTATGTCCCGTGACGTTCGAAACGTCTTTTGCGCCTCAATTCTAAGCTGTTAAAGCATTATCCACTCAACTATCATGTAGTCATCAAAACGTGTATGTCAGATGTTTGCAACATCCACAGGCGACGCTCGAGGTTCAGCACACCGAGCGGTGCATTAAGGACATAAGCCTTCTGCGCAGCAATGAGGATAATCCTCGGCTTACGGATCCAGTCCGCATAATTGCTACCATCACCTTTCAACTAAATTTTCTCTAGGAACACATCTAAAACAGTAGAGCTATGTCGGTGCACTAAAGACTAGGGTCTCTAGTGCCCCAGACTTGTGCACCGGCGTGAAGAGCCCGTGACGGCGGGGCATGGCAGAGTCCAAACAAGATGCTCCCCCAAGACATCCAAGGCCCCGGCAAGCCTGCCTTGCCGGGAAGACATCCGAGCCCACATCCGTTTAATGGACGTGATGAACACACCAAGAACAAGACCCTGGCGAGCTTCCCTCATCGGGAAGACAGCCGAAGCCCCCGGCAAGCTTCCTTGCCGGGACGAAGACCCAAGGCCCTGGCAAGCACCCTTGCCGGGGTGACGTGGCAAAGCACTAGAGGGCGACCGCCCTTGCCACAGTACCACCGCCCCCCGAGTTCCAGCGCATTCCGCATGCGCCAGCGGGGCGTCCAGGTGTCGAAACACCTGGACACATGTCTCCACCAGCACTTAGCTAACAAGGACAAGACGTGCATTTAATGCACCTGACAGCGGTAGATGGATAAGCGCCGCTCTAGGTTCACTGTAACATCTCGTGAACCTACCATCGAGCATTGTAGGTGACCCCTTTCCCCATAAAAGGAGGCCCTTAGCTCATTCACAAGGGGTTAGACTCTTTGGAGATTGGACAAGAAGACAGTTATCATCACTATAACGAACAACGAAAAACGCTTAATACGATCAGATGAGAAGGACGTAGGGTTTTACGCGCAAGCTGCCCGAACCTGGGTAAAAAGGGCTTGTCGAGTGTTGATCGTTAGATCTTCTCTTGACGCTGTCTTTCCCCGCCCTACGATCACAAGGGTATCACGTTGATCCCCATAGGTGTCGACCTAGCATCACCGACAAGCTACAACGCAAGCTACAACATCATTTGCAAAGGCATTTTGACTATTGCTGCCTCTTGAGCTTGCGTTGGTTTTTCCCTTGAAGAGGAAACGGTGATGCAGCACAGGAGCAGTAAGTATTTCCCTCAGTTTGAGAACCAAGGTATCAATCCAGTAGGAGAATCGCGTCAAGTCCAGAGTACCTGCGCAAACACAAAAGAGCTTGCACCCAACGCTATAAAGGGGTTGTCAATCCCTTCAAGATTGATTGCAAAGTGAGATATGAAGGAAGAAAGTGCAACGAAGTAAAAGAGTAAGGCTAAAAATATGGTGTGAAGTAGACCCGGGGGCCATAGTGTTCACTAGAGGCTTCTCTCAAAATAGAAAATATTATGGTGGGTGAACAAATTACTGTCGAGCAATTGATAGAACCGCGCAAAGTCATGAGGATATCTAATGCAATGATCATACATATAGGCATCACGTCCGAGACAAGTAGACCGATACTTTCTGCATCTACTACTATTACTCCACACATCGACCGCTATCCAGCATGCATCTAGTGTATTGAGTTCATGACGAACAGAGTAACGCCTTAAGCAAGATGACATGATGTAGAGGGATAAACTCAAACCAATGATGAAAACCCCATATTTTTACCCTTTATGGCAACAACACGATGCATGCCTCGCTACCCCTTCAGTCACTGGGTGAGGTCACCGCACGGTATGAACCCAAAACCAAGCACTTCTCCCATTGAAAGAATCATAGATCAAGTTGGCCAAACAAAACCCACAACTCGAAGAGAATTACAAGGATATGAAATCATGCATAAGAGAGATTAGAAGAAACTCAAATAAGATTCATAGATAATCTGATCATAAATCCACAATTCATCGGATCTCGACAAACACACCGCAAAGAAGATTACATCGGATAGATCTCCATGAATATCATGGAGAACTTTGTATTGAAGATCCAAGAGAGAGAAGAAGCCATCTAGCTACTAGCTATGGACCCGAAGGTCTATGGTGAACTACTCACGCATCATCGGAGAGGTCATAGTGTTGATGAAGAAGCCCTACGTATCCGAATCCCCCCTCCGGGAGGGCACCAGAACGTGCCCCAGATGGCATCTTGCGGAGACATAAGCCTGCGGAGGCGGAAAAGTATTTTTGTGGATCTCCCTCGTAGTTTTGGAATTTTTATGAATTTATAGGCGGAAGATGTAGGGCAGACGTGCCACAGGGGGCCGACAAGCCTGCTAGGCACGGGCCCCCTGGCCGCACCTAGGGGGCTTGTGGGGTCCTCTACTGGGCCCTGCCTTGGTTCTCAAGTCTCGCACGTATCTTCTGTTCTGAAAAAAATCATTTCGGAAGTTTTATTCTGTTTGGACACTGTTTAAAATCCTCCAATGAAAAGGGTCAATAACACGGAAAAAACAGGAACTGGCACTTGGCACTCAGTTAATAAGTTAGTCCCAAAAAAGATATAACAGGCATACAAAACATCCAAAGTTTGACAAGATAATAGCATGGAGCTATCAAAAATTATAGATACGTTGGAGACGTATCAAGCATCCCCAAGCTTAACTCCTGCTCATCCTCGAGTAGGGAAGTGATAAAGACTGAATTTTTGATGTGGAATGCTACCTAGCATAGTTGTCCTTTGTAACTTCTTTCATGTGACATGAATGTTCAGATCCGTAAGATTCAAAACAATAGTTTGCTATTGACATGAAAACAATAATACTTCAAGCAAACTAGCAAGGTAATCATGAACTTTCGAAATAACAAGGCTAAAGAAAGTTATCCCTACAAAATCATATAGTCTGGCTATGCTCCATCATCCCCACACAACTAATTTAAATCATGCACAACCCCGGTATTGTCCAACTAATTGTTTTTGCACTCTTACTTTCTCAAACCTTTTACAACTATCACGCAATACATGAGCGTGAGCCATGGATATAACACTATAGGTGGAATAGAGTGTGGTGGTGGTTGTGAGACAAAAAAAGAAAAAGGAGGAGATGGTCACATTGACTCGGCGTATCAAAGGGTTATGGAGATGCCCATTAATAGATATCAATGTGAATGAGTAGGGATTGCCATACAAAAGATGCACTAGAGCAATAAGTATGTGAAAGCTCAGAAGGAGAACTAGTGGGTGTGCATCCAACTTGCTTGCTCACGAAGACCTAGGGCAATTTTGAGGAAGCCCATCATTGGAATATACAAGCCAAGTTATATAATAAAGATTCCCACTAGTATATGGTGGTGACAAAACGAGAGGCTCTCAATCATGAAGAACATGGTGCTATTATGAAGCACAAGTGTGGAAAAAGATAGTAGCATTGTCCCTTCTCTCTTTTTCTCTTTTTTTTATTTGGGCTCTTTGGCCTCTTTTTTTCTCTCTTCTCTTTTTTTATTTGGGCTCTTTGGGCTCTTTTTTTTATTTACTCACATGGGACAATGCTCTAACAATGATGATCATCACACTTTTATTTACTCACATCTCAAAGCTTAGAACGATGATGACTCTATAGGAAATGCCTCCGGCAGTGTACCGGGATGTGCAACGATCTAGCTTGGCATATGACATTGAAATATGTCGCTAGCTATCTTACGATCATGCAATGGAAATATGAGAGTGACGGCACAAGTCATGAGACGGAACGGTGGGAGTTGCATGGCAATATATCTCGGAATGGCTATGAAAATGCCATAGTAGGTAGGTATGGTGGCTGTTTTGAGGAAGGCATATGGTGGGTTTGTGCACCGGCGAAAATTGCGCGACACTAGAGAGGCTAGCAATGGTGGAAGGTGAAAGTGCATCTATACCATGGAATCACATTAGTCATGAATAAATCACATACTTGTTGCGAAAGTTTTTATTAGTAATCGAAACAAAGTGCTAAACGCATACTCCTAGGGGAAGGGTTGGTAGGTGTAAACCATCGCGCGATCCCGACCGCAACACAAAGGATGACAATCAATAGGTCAATTATGCTCCGACTTCCTAACATAGCGGTTCACCATACGTGCATGTTATGGGAATCACTAACTTCAACACAAGTATTTCTAGATTCGCAACACCCTATTAACATAACTCTTAATATTAACAAATCCACATCTCAAAACTAAATGAGAGGAATCAAACTTTTCTTTCTACTCAATGCACATGAAGATGGAGGTTTTTGTATCCTCTTTGGGTACCTATCACCTTTGGTACTAATTTCATAGCACAAACCAACTACCAAGTCACGCGTCGTCGTGCTCTAAAAGATCTAAGTGAAGCACACAGAGCAAAATTATCTAGCTCAAAAGATATAAGTGAAGCACGATGAGCATTCTAGCAAATTCACGATGAGTGCATGTCCCTCTCAAAAGGTGTGCAGCAAGGATGATTGTGACACAACAAAAAGAAAATACTCCTACGTCACAAGACGCTCCAAGCAAAACACATATCATGTGGAGAATAAAAATATAGCTCCAAGTAATGTTATCGATGGATTGAAGATGAAAGAGGGGATGCCTTCCCGGGGCATCCCCAAGCTTAGGCTTTTTGGTGTACTTGAATTTGGCTTGGGATGCCTTGGGCATCCCCAATCTTGAGATCTTTCCACTCTTTATCCCTTTGTCCATGAGAACATCACCCAAAACTTGAAAACTTCACAACACAAAACTTAAACAGAAACTCGTGATATCATTAGCACAAGAAAACAAACTACCACCTTTTTAGGTACTGTAGAAATCTTGATTTATATTAATATTGGTGTTAGATTAATGTATTCTCACTTTTCCATGGCTAGTACCCCCCTATACTATACATAGTTTCATCAAAACAAGCAACCAACTCAACAAAAACAGAATCTGTCAAAAACAGACCAGTCTGTAGCAATCTGTATACTTCGTATACTTCTCGTACCTCAAAAATTCTGAAAAATTATGACTGCCTGGACAAAAGGCATATCAACCATCAGAAAAAAGAATCAACTTAAAATCTCTTTCTGAATAAAAACGAAAAATACTCTCGTGAGCGAAACGTTTCTGTCTTTTTCCAGCACGATCAAACAACCATCACCAAGACTAGTCATAAAGGTTTTGCTTGGCTCAAACACAAAAAGAAACACAAAAGACTCAATCATAACAGAATTATGATAGCGTGGACGCAACAAAACAGAGATAAAAAGATAAATTCATTGGGTTTCCTCCCAACAAGCGCTATTGTTTAACGCCCATAGCTAGACATAAAGCGATAGAATCACGTATCGTCGTCTTTAGTGCTCAAACCATAAGTAGCCCTCATCATAGATTCATAAGGCAATCTTATTTTCTTTCTAGGAAAATGCTCCATGCCCTTCTTTAAAGGAAATTGGAATCTAATATTCCCTTCCTTCATATCGATGATAGCACCGATAGTCCTTAGGAAAGGTCTACCAAGAATGATAGGGCATGTAGGATTGCAATCAATGTCAAGCACAATGAAATCCACGGGTACATAGTTCCTATTTACAATAATAAGAACATCATTGATCCTTCCCATGGGTTTCTTGACAGTAGAATCCGCAAGATTTAAATTAAGAGAACACTCCTCAATCTCATTAAAACCCAGAACATCACATAAAGACTTTGGAATCGCAGAAACACTAGCACCCAAATCACACAAAGCATTGCATTCATAGTTTTTGATTTTGATTTTGATAGTAGGTTCCAACTCATCATGAAGATTCCTAGGGATAGAAACTTCCAATTCAAGTTTCTCTTCAAGAGATTTTATCATAGCTTCGACGATATGATCGGTAAAGGCCTTGTTTTGGCTATAAGCGTGTGGAGAATTTAGCATGGGTTGCATCAAGGAAATGCATTCAATCAAGGAGAAACTATCATAATTGAATTCCTTGAAATCCAAAGTAGTAATTTCATTACTACTCAAGGTTTTTATGTCTTCTACTCCACTTTCAATGCTTTTAGCATCAAGATAGATGGACTCTGAATCATTGGGGCGTTTTTCAACCAAAGTGGATTCATATCCAGCCCCATCATCATTAGGTTTGACACAAGAAAACAAAGATTCAATGGGAGTCACACCAAGCACTTTAAGATCTTCGTGATTCTTATCACGAGAACACGCCCTTTTAAGCCATTCATGTCTAGCATGAATTTGGGCGGTTCTTTCTTTGCTCTCACTCATGGAAGCATGCATAGCTTTCAAAGTTTCATCCATATTGATCTTGGGAGGAGCACATCTAACTTTCAAAGCATCAATATCACTAGACATTCTATCAACGCTTCTAGCCAAATCGTCAATTTTGAGTAGTTTTTCCTCTATGGACGCATTGAAAATCTTTTGTGAGTTGATAAATTCTTTGATATTACTCTCTAGATCAGAGGGTAATATATTGTAATTTCCATGAGTATTGTTGTACGAGTTGCCAAAGTTATTAGAGGGGTTACTAGGAAAAGGCCTAGGAACATAGTTTCCTCAAAAAGCATTGTTGTTGCCAAAATTATTCCTACCAACAAAATTAACGTCCAAGCTAGCGTTGCTACTCTCAATAAAGGAAGACAAGGGCATGTCATTAGGATCTAAAGGAGCACTTCTACTAGCAACCAAATTCATTAACTCATCCATCTTAGCACTTAACGAGTTAATTTCTTCTATAGCGTGTACCTTTTTACTAGTAGGTGACCTTTCAGTGTGCCAGTGAGAATAGTTAGTCATGATATTGTCTAGGAGTTTTGTGGCTTCTCCTAACGTGATTTCCATGAACGTTCCACCTGAGGCGGAGTCCAAAATATTTCTAGAAGCGAACTTCAAGCCAGCGTAGAAGATTTGTATAATCATCCAAAGAGTCAAGCCATGAGCGGGACAATTTCTAATCATCAATTTCATTCTCTCCCAAGATTGTGCAACATGTTCATGATCAAGTTGCTTAAAATTCATGATATCATTACGGAGATAGATAATCTTAGCCGGCGGAAAATACTTGGATATATAAGCATCTTTGCACTTGTTCCAAGAACCAACACTATTTTTGGGCAAAGACGAAAACCAAGTTTTTGCTCGATCTCGCAACGAGAATGGAAAAAAGCTTCAATTTAATCACATCATTATCCACATATTTCTTCTTTTGCATATCACAAAGCTCAATGAAGGTATTAAGATGGGATGCGACATCTTCACTAGGAAGGCCGGAGAATTGCTCTTTCATAACAAGATTTAGCAAAGCAGCATTGATTTCGTATGATTCCGCACTAGTGGCGGGAGCAATCGGAGTACTAATAAAGTCATGGTGACTTCACCAAGCAAACAAGCAAACAAGCGAACAGAAAGCAAGCGAGAGAAAAGGGCAAACGAAAAAGGCAAACGAAAAAGGCAAATATTTTTGTAATTTTTTTTCAGAAGTGGGGGAGAGGAAAACGAGAGGCAAAAAAGGTAAATGCAAGAGATGAGTTTGCAAAACTTACTTGGATGAGTCCTTGACTTGATCCTCCCCGGCAACGGCGCCAGAAATCCTTCTGCTGCCTCTTGAGCTTGCGTTGGTTTTTCCCTTGAAGAGGAAAGGGTGATGCAGCACAGGAGCAGTAAGTATTTCCCTCAGTTTGAGAACCAAGGTATCAATCCAGTAGGAGAATCGCGTCAAGTCCAGAGTACCCGCGCAAACACAAAAGAGCTTGCACCCAACGCTATAAAGGGGTTGTCAATCCCTTCAAGATTGATTGCAAAGTGAGATCTGAAGGCGGAAAGTGCAACTAAGTAAAAGAGTAAGGCTGAAAATATGGTGTGAAGTAGACCCGGGGGCCATAGTGTTCACTAGAGGCTTCTCTCAAAATAGAAAATATTACGGTGGGTGAACAAATTACTGTCGAGCAATTGATAGAACTGCGCAAAGTCATGACGATATCTAATGCAATGATCATACATATAGGCACCATGTCCGAGACAAGTAGACCGATACTTTCTGCATCTACTACTATTACTCCACACATCGACCGCTATCAGCATGCATCTAGTGTATTGAGTTCATGACGAACAGACTAACGCCTTAAGCAAGATGACATGATGTAGAGGGATAAACTCAAACCAATGATGAAAACCCCATCTTTTTACCCTTGATGGCAACAACACGATGTGTGCCTCAATACCCCTTCTGTCACTGGGGGAGGTCACCGCACGGTATGAACCCAAAACCAAGCACTTCTCCCATTGCAAGAATCATAGATCAAGTTGGCCAAACAAAACCCACAACTCGAAGAGAATTACAAGGATATGAAATCATGCATAAGAGAGATTAGAAGAAACTCAAATAAGATTCATAGATAATCTGATCATAAATCCACAATTCATCGGATCTCGACACAAACACACCGCAAAGAAGATTACATTGGATAGATCTCCATGAAGATCATGGAGAACTTTGTATTGAAGATCCAAGAGAGAGAGAAGAAGCCATCTAGCTACTAGCTATGGACCCGAAGGTCTATGGTGAACTACTCACGCATCATCAGAGAGGTCATGGTGTTGATGAAGAAGCCCTACGTATCTGAATCCCCGCTCCGGCAGGGCACCAGAACGTGCCCAGATGGGATCTTGCGGAGACAGAAGCTTGCGGCGGCGGAAAAGTATTTTCGTGGATCTCCCTCGTAGTTTTGGATTTTTTCTGAATTTATAGGCGGAAGATGTAGGGCAGACATGCCACAGGGGGCCCACAAGCCTGCTAGGCGCGGCTCCCCTGGTCGCGCCTAGGGGGCTTGTGGGGTCCCCTACTCGCCCGTGCCTTGGTTCTCAAGTCTGGCGTGTATCTTCTGTTCCGTAAAAAATCTTTTCGGAAGTTTTATTCCGTTTGGACACCGTTTAAAATCCTCCTCTGAAAAGGGTCAAAAACACGGAAAAAACAAGAACTGGCACTTGGCACTGAGTTAATAAGTTAGACCCAAAAAAGATATAAAAGGCACACAAAACATCCAAAGTTTGACAAGATAATAGCATGGAACTATCAAAAATTATAGATACGTTGGAGACGTATCAACTATGTTCATGATAATGAGTTCAATTAATCATATTACTTAAGAACTCCCACTCAAATTGACATCCCTCTAGACTCTAGTCATTCGAGTGTCTCATGATCCAAATTTACTAACTCAAGTCTGATCATCACGTGAGTTGAGTTTAGCTTGAATGGTGAACATCTCCATGGTGATCATATCAACTATATGATTCATGCTCGACCTTTCGGTATCTTGTGTTCCGAGGCCATGTTTGTACATGCTAGGCTCATCAAGTTTAACCCGAGTGTTCCGCGTGTGCAACTATTTTGCACCCGTTGTATGTGAACGTTGAGTCTATCACACCAAATCATCACATGGTGTCTCGAAACGACGAACTGGCGCAACGGTGCACAGTCGGGGAGAACACAATTTTATCTTGAAATTTTAGTGAGGGATCACTTTTATTGTTGTCGTTGTCCTAAGCAAAACAAGGTGCATAAAAGGATTAACATCACATGCAAATCATAAGTGACATGATATGGCCATGAGCGTGTGCTTCTTGATCTCCATCATCAAAGCACTGGCATGATCTCCATCGTCACCGGCGCCACACCATGATCTCCATCATTGTGCTGTCATCGAGGTTGTCGCGCTAACTATGTTGTTACTAGTAAAGCTACCACTAGTGATAAAGCAAAGCATCTCCAAGCGCAAAAATAATTAAATACAACCCTATGGCTCCTGTCGGTTGCCGTAGCGTCGACGTGCAAGTCGATATTTAACTATTACAACATGATCATCTCATACATCCAATATATCATATCATGTCATTGGCCATATCATATCACAAGCATACCCTGCAAAAACAAGTTAGACGTCCTCTAATTTGTTGTTGCAAATTTTACGTGACTGCTATGGGTATCTAGTATAATCGCATCTTACTTACGCAAAACCACAACGGTGATATGCAAGTTGCTATTTAACCTTCTCCAAGGACCGCCTCAGTCAAATCCTCTTAAACTAAAGTTGAATAAACAGGCACCCGTCAGTCATCTTTATGCAACAAGTTGCATGTTAGTCGATGAAACCGGTCTCTCGTAAGTGTACGAGTAATGTTGGTCTGGACCGCTTCAATCAATCAATACCGCCAAATCAATAAAAGACTAAGGAGAGCAGCAAATCAAACATCAACACCCACAAACTCTTTTGTGTTCTACTCGAGATATCATCTACACATGAACGTAGCTCATGATGCCACTATTGGGGAACGTCGCATGGGAAACAAAAAAATTCTTACACACACGAAAGACTTATCATGGTGATGATCATCTACGAGAGGGGAGATCGGATCCACATACCCTTGTAGATCGCTAAGTGGAAGCATATATAACGCGGTTAATGTAGTGGAACATCTTCATGATTCAAATTGCAGCCCGTCTCGCGATCTCATCACGATCCGTCCCGCGATCCATCACGATCCATCTCGATCTAGTGCCGAACGGACGACACATCCGCGTTCAGCACACGTACAACTCGATGATGATCACTGCCTTCTTGATCCAGCAAGAGGGGCGGAGAGATAGATGAGTTCTCCATCACGGCGGCGTGGTGGTGGTGGTGGTGAACTAATCGTGCAGTGCTTCGCCTAAGCACTGTCGAAATAGTCTAAAGGAGAAACAGGCCTAGAGGGAGAGAGAGACACGTGTGAATGATTTCTGTGTCTCAAAACCATCAAAACCTCTAGCATATATAGCAGGAGGGGAGACGAGGCAGCCTTGGCCCCTGCTCCAAGGAGAAGCGGTCGGCCGAACCCTAAAAGGAAGAGTCAACCTTCCCACAAGGGAGGTGGACTACTTTGGGAGGACTCCTCCTTCCTTTCCTTTTAAAGGACTTTTGCCTTTTATCTACACTCCTAGCTGCATGGGCTTTTGGGAGAGGCTTCGGGCAGCCTACCAGGGGCTGGTCCACCTCCTATCACAGCCCATAAGGCTCTTGGGTCGTCTCACCCCTCCCGGTGGTCCCCTGGTACCCTCACGGCACTCCGGTACACTATCGATGAGCCCGAAACTTTTCCGATGATCAAAACAAGACTTCATATATATCAATATTTACCTCCGGACCATTCCGGAGCTCCTCGTGATGTCCAGGATCTCATACGGGACTCCAAAAAACCTTCGGTCACCAACACCTATAATTCAACTATACCAAAACGTCACCGAACCTTAAGTGTGCACACCCTATAGGTTCGAGAACTATGTAGACATGACCCGAGACATTCTTCGGTCAATAACCAATAGCAGGACCTGGATGCCTATATTGGATCCTACATATTCTATGATGATCTCTATCGGTTGAACCTCTATGTCAAGGATTCAGTTAATCCCGTATGATGTTCCCTTTGTCCTTCAATATATTACTTGCCCGAGATTCGATCGTCGGTATCTCCATACCTAGTTCAATCTTGTTACCGGCAAGTCTCTTTACTCGTTCCGTAATATAAGATCTCGTGCCTTAACTCCTTAGTCACATTGCTTGCAAGGCTTGTTGTGATGTTGTATTACCGAGTGGACCCCGAGATACCTCTCTGTCACATGGAGTGACAAATCCCAGTCTTGATTCATGCCAACCCAACACACACCTTCGGAGATACCTGTAGAGCACCTTTATAGTCACCCAGTTATATTGCGACGTTTGATACACATAAGGTATTTTGTCGGTGTACGGGAGTTGCATGATTTCATGGTCATAGGAACAGATACATTGACATGCAGAAAACAGTAGCAATAAACTGACACGATCATATGCTATGTTCATAGTTTGGGTCTTGTCCATCACATCATTCTCCTAATGATGTGATCCCGTTATCAAGTGACTACGCTTGTCTATGGCTAGGAAACCTTTACCATCTTTGATCAACGAGCTAGTTAACTAGAGGCTCACTAGGGACAATGTGTTCTCTATGTATCCACAAATGTATTTGAGTTTCCAATCAATACAATTCCAGCATGGATAATAAGCGATTATCATGAACAAGGAAATATAATAATAACCAATTTATTGTTGCCTCTAGGGCATATTTCCAACACAACATTGTGTGACTCCTCAAGAGCCAAACGAAGACCACGCTCTATTTCTAGAGCAATGGATAGTTCCGCAATCTCATTGGCGTAATCACGACTATGTCCCTTCAACTTGGGGATAGTATCCTCATGAGTCTCAATGAGATCATTGGCCTCACCAAGTTGTTCTAAAATAGCAACAAAGTGCTTCTTGGATTCACCTTTGATCTTACACAAGAATTTGTGAAACTCATTCTCATCAAGCTCCACTACTTCACTATCATCAACACAATCTAACAATGAAGGAGAAGTAGTGATAGTGGTCTTGATGTTGGGAGTTACCTTATTGATACCTTTGGCCATGAGGCACTTGGCGATGCGGTTCTCGTTGGTGGCACCGAAGAGAGACACCTTCGGGAAGGACGTGGCAATGGCCATGGTAGCCGTTGCCATCCCCTCACGGCCCGTATCATCTTCGTCATCATCGGAGGTTTACTCTTCATGGGCCACCAAACCCCTTGGAGGAGTCTTCTTGGTGAAGATGTTCTTGCTTGGGAAAGACTTGGATTTGTCTTTGTGAATGAGCTTGCCCCCATTGTCTTCCCTCTTCTCATAATGACAACCCGCCACAAAGTGACTCACATTGCCGCAATTGTAGCATGTCCTCACACGTTGCTTGTTCTTGGACCCACTTGAGTTGTTCTTGGAGAAGTTGGGCCTTGAGTTTATCTTGTTGCCCCAAAATTGCCTTGATGCAAGAGCCATGTGCTCGTGATAGGCATACTTTGTGTCTTCGAGGCAGCCCTCTTCTTCCTCTTCCTCTTCTTCATCCAAAATCACCTTGGCTCTCAAGGCAAGGCTGGGTGAGGCTTTCTTCGACCAGACACGAGCAAGAGCATTGTCGGCGGTCTTGTTCATGATATTCATGGCAATGAACTCATCCAACACTTCATTTGAGGTCAAGGTGAGGAAATCCGGCCTTTGACGAATGACGGAGGACATGGCTTTGTTGAATGGCATGATGGCCTTGAGAAACTTGCCCTTGATCCAAGTGTCATCCGTGTCCTTGCTCCCATGATCTTGGAGAGCAACGACAAGAGTAGTCGCCCATCGGTAGAGATCACAGGGGTCCTCATATTCTAGCATCACAAACTCATCGGCCTCATCAAGAACCACTTCAAAGTTGGACCGTCGAATGCTTGAGCTCCCCTTGTACAACACCATGATGTGATCCCAATAATCCTTTGCATGGGTGAAGGGGCGCAAGTGACATAGATCTTCGGGAGGAACCCCGAATTGAAGGATGAACAACGCAAAATGATTGTATTGATTGTCCGCCTCTTCTCTTGGAATGAGGTTGTTTGGATCAGGTGGGTAGAAGCCTTGTTCGATGATTCTCCAAATATTTGTTGAGCTCTGATTCAAATGAGACTTGATGCAAAAGACCCAATTAGTGAAATCACCATTAACAAGTTTAGGAGGAGGACCAAGGTTATTAATATGCGGCGTAGGGACCGGTCCTCCATAGACCGGGGGAGGAGAAACTGAGGCAAAGGTTCTCGTCCCATTCTTGTCAAGGGAAGAAATTCGAGTACCTCTAGCCGCTTCCTTTTTGGAATTGGCCTTCGACTCCGATGTGGTGGGTTTAGCCATAAGCAACGGTCCGGGAGAATTCTTCATCCCCTCAGGTAATTCTTTAAGATTGGACTTGACTTCGATCATCATGGACGTCCCGAGTGAGGCCATACCCTCATTCAAGTCATCACGTGTGATTGAACTCAACTCCACGGCCTCTGGCACTTCATGCCCATTCCCATCGTCCTCAACCATACTCTTCGGGTGGTGAAACCCTTAATAAAGAGATGTGGCTCTGATACCAATGAAAGTATCGATATGGTTGACTAGAGGGGGGGTGAATAGGAAACTACCAAATTTTAGCTCTTCTTAACAAATTAGGGTTAGCAACAAAAGGTTCTCTATATGAACAACACGATGAGCAACCTATATGATGCTAACAACAACAACAACTAATGCAAGCAAGGAATACAACACAAAAATAATAAGGACAAAGTAAAGGTAAGAGATAACCACAAGTGGAACCGATGGAGACGAGGATGTGTTACCGAAGTTCCTTCCCTTTGAGAGGAAGTATGTCTCTGTTGGAGCGGTATGGAGGCACAATGCTCCCCAAGAAGCCACTAGGGGCACCGTATTATCCTCATGCCCTCACACAATGCGAGATGCCGTGATTCCACTAGTGGTGCCCTTGAAGGCAGTGACCAGACCTTTACAAACAAGGTTGGGGCAACCTCAACACAAAGCTTGGAGGCTCCCAACAAGACCACGGAGCTTCACCACAATGGAATGTGGCTCCGAGGTGACTTCAACCGTCTAGGGTGCTCAAACACCCAAGAGTAACAAGATCCGCAAGGTATTAGTTGGGGGAATCAAATATCTCTTGGTGGAAGTGTAGATCAGAGCCTTCTCAACCGATCCCTAGAAAATCAACAAGATTGATTGGCTAGGAAGAGATCGGGAAAAAATGAGCTTTGGAGCAACAATGGAGCTTGGGGAGGTAAGAGGTAACCTTCTTGGGGAAGAAGACCCCTTTATATAGTGGGGGAAAGAATCCAACCGTTACCCCCACTCACAACCCAAACAGAGCGGTACTATCGCTGCCAGGAGCGGTACTACCGCTACCAGGAGCGGTACTACTGCACGATAGGTTCACCAACAACGGTAGTAAAAAATTACTTCCGTGCCTACCACCGCTGAGGCTGCGGTTGTGCAAAAGTCCGCGAGAGCGGTTGTAAAAAAAACTACTACCGCACAGAGAGCGGTACTACCGTTGGCACGTGCGGTACTACCGCTGGTCCTTTGCACACACAAGGAGAAACAAGATGGAGCTCCACTGAAGTGAGGGAAAGGTGGTGCAATAGAACTGCGTACATGCTGATTCCACCTTAACCTTTCCGAAGCAGACCCCTCCTAATAGTACGGCTTGCCTACGACTCAAATCCACCAAAGAGAGATGTAGAAAGCAACCGTATTTGATAGACTCCGAGGGGCACCGAATCGTCTTGTGCCTAGTCATGAATTATCTGAAATTCTCAATGCACAAGATTAGTCCGCACATGCATTGTCATCAATCACCAAAATCACTTAGGAAGAAATATGCCCTAACAATGGGAACACGGAAAAACTTTAAAAAGACTGTTATACACTTCATGTCATCCTTAGGGTAAATTGCCTTTTAACATATGGTAATTTTCTAAAAAAAGTTGCACTCATGAGATGAAATGTTTAGATTTTTTGTTTCCACACATGATGACAAATCCACCAATTGTTTGTGATGTTTCGTATGTCAATTTAATATTATTGCAGTTGTTTTGTCGTCATAACAAATTAAGAAACTTATATGTGATGTGATGTATACATGGAAAATTCAAAAAACAATTGCCATCTAGATCATGGCAAACGAGAGTGTGCAAACTCATAGTCGTGCTTTTTACCCACTCAAAAAGTTGCCTTGCCACATCTATAATAATTGCCAGGAACCAACTAAAGTAATTGTCATATGTTTGCCTTGTAGCAAAAAAGAATTTTTTTTAACCTAATAGTAACCATAGCTTAACTCATTTAACTTGCCGCAAATGAAATGAACAAATTGCCATGTTTATGGATTGATGAAACTAGACATCCAGGTAGATATGATTCATAGTTGCCACATATTTTACATTTAGCTAGCCACTTTACCCATGTGCCCTACTAGTAATGATAATGTTTCATCATTTGAGTTGTTCATGCCATGACGCACTTCACAAACTGTTAATTAACAAACTCAAAAAAGACTAAAAATGGCTTGTTGCAATTCTTACCCCGACAACGATGAATGCATGGTGGCACAAGCTTGACTTGCTGCCGGAGATGATGCTAATGTTGTGCATCCTGTGGAAGATATCACGAGAAGACATGTAAAGCAACGGCGAACAAAACCAACAGATTCCATAGCGCGATGGAGAAAGAGATGACACTAGACGCAATGGACTCTTGCAACAACTAGGGAATGGAGGGATCGAGCAGTCCTATTTAAGGTTGAGCTCCATGGTGAGCAGCCACAAAAACCCACGTCACGCGTGGGGTAGCGAGGTCGACCATGACAACAAGTAGTCATGGCGGAGTCAGCTGTGAATTGCACGCACCCCACAACAAAAACTAGTGGCGACATGGGAGCGAGAACGAACAACACAAGTAAACTCCAGGATGCGACGGAGATGGAGGTGGCGATTAGATGCACTGCACTCGTACAACAACTGGGGATGGAGGGTCGAGCACCCATATCCATGGTCGATCTCGATGGTGAGCAACCGCCAAAACCTAGATCACACACCGGGAAAGAAGGTTGACCGCGACGGCAAGAAGTCACGACAAAGACCATCACATGATGGGGAGGGCAAGGAAGAAGCTATACATAATACATGTGGGGATTTGAATGAACATGGCAGCTTCTCTCGGAAATGTCCTCTCCCAGTGAGAGGAGAGAACGTATCAGGTGCACAAAGTCAATTCATGGACCGAATGCACCAATACTATATGATCCATTGGATAAAAAACTGAGGGATATGATCGGGCTGGTAGATGGATTGTTCGAACATTGCATAATAGTTCTTGTATTTTATCAAAATCAACTCGCAGTACACATCTTCCTCTCCTAAAATTAATCCACATGGTTAACCTTTTTTGCTTCAAACAAAAAGGTGTCATGTACTTTAAACTAACTGAACAACTTCTAATCAGATTTGACTGCCTTCTTTGTTTTTACGAGATCTTTGAATCAAGGTCAATATTAGGTATATTTTTGAAAATTAATATTTTTCTATTTTTTGAAATTTAACCCGAAACTTAACTGCAACATGTACATGTTTTGTACTTTCTTGGTGAGAAATATTTGCATCTTTCTCACACATGTGTACACATCCTTCTTATACATGAAAAGTTCCGAGTCAAGCTTCAAAAAACCAAAAAATAGTAAGTTTTAGAAACATATTCAAAATCAATATTATTTCAAATATGTTGTCAAGACAAAAATGACAGTTAAAATAGATCTTAACTCGACCCTTCCGTTCAAAATATATGGACCATTTTTTGTTTGGCCCAAAAACTAAACACATAGATTTTCTATCGAAGTTTGTGTTGTGAAGTGCAGATTAGTTTGTACAAAGTGCAAGGTTCCCTTTGCAAAAAAAGGTATAGTTCAACTTTTGATCAAAATCTGACCCATTAATTTTTCGTCTAAGGGCCCTAATTCATGAGTGCATTGGGAGCACAAATTGGCTCGGTGCACCCGATACGTTCTCAACGAGAGGATACCAAGAGTGAATTCACAATTTCTCCCCCTTCTTCCATCTTGTTCTATGCTAGCTGGCACACTACGAACCGCGTGATCTTCGCGCCCGGGTCCGACGATAGAGATTGCATTACGCCAGTTTGCCTCAACGTGACGGTTAGATGATAACCTTTCACGGAGATTGACGATATATATGCTTGTTGGTTAGCGGATTACATGGGGGCTGAAGAGTCAATACATTAATTGGATGGTTTTGGAGAAAATCATAATGATTGCCTTGCGATCTTGTGCACGTGTGTTGCCTTGATCTTACGAAATTGCCCCTCTCAGTTTAAATTGCTATATATAAGGAGTACGTGAAGTTTGCACTGGAAAAACATATGATTACACTAGCAATAAGCAACAAAAGAGTATACGAGACGCATGTTGAAATGCGCATCTCTTATTATTAAATTTTGGACAAACAAAATGTTGTTGACATTGCTATATTTATAAGCTTTACTCTACAAGATATAAACATCATGCTCCATAAATAACGATTATAATCAAACCATTTATTCTAAACAAATCTCGTAAATAAGAAGCCACACATGTGACCACCAACAAACAAGCAAAACTCAAGAGCAATGAAGGCCTCAAAAGTAAAGGCAACTTGTTCCACAAGTAACCCTCCAAGCTAAACCGTTATCCTCGACAAAGCTTGAAAAAAGTCGTATTGCACTACCGACCCACATTTAAGACTCATGAGTAGTAACAACACTACACATAAAGATAACATGTTTCATAGATAACTGTTTTATTAAATCTTTTATTAAAACTCACAAAATAGAAGTCGTACGTGCTCACCACTAATGAACGTTAAGAAACAATGACGACGCCATGTTTAAGCTATGACGGTCAGGATTTCGTGGTCTTTTCCTTATAAACCCATTATAGAATACACGTAAAGGTTCTGAATTTGAAAATATAACGATCCACCAGTCTTGACTCCTTGCCATATGAGTGCTTGATTGACCTAACTACTGACCAGATCCAAGCCATAGCCCTTCAACTCGGACGAACTTATGGAAATCCTCGAAAACAAGTAATTTTCAACTCATCCATCTATAACATAGAAATCTTGCATCCAACCCTCGAACGAGAGATGGTACAGGAGAATCAAGTACCACAATGGCACCATTGTTCAAGAGCCCACAAGATATGCTAGAACAAAGTGTGTGTCTTCTTTCCCAGAAGTGGCATGTTTACCCTATCGGGCATAGAATAAACTAGGAAAAATACTGCCTATATTTCCTTCATGACTTTCGATACATATAGTTGATCTTCTATCGAGTCGGCTATAGGGTCAAAAGCGTAATTTGTCAAAAGAATTTGGTCGACATCACTAACCACTTTTTCTATGTGCCCTACTAGTGACCATAGTGTTTCGAGTTGTTCATGACATGTCACACACCTCAACAACTATGAACGCATGGCCGCACGAGCTTGACTCGCTACCGGAGACAATGCGAATGGTGCACATCATGCCGAAGAAACCAAGAGAAGACGGGGGAAGCGACGGGAGTAGCACCAGCAGATTACATAGCACGACGGAGATGACGATGGCCACCATACGCAATGGACTCATATAGCAACTGGTGAATAGAAGGATCGATCAATCATATCCAAGGTATGGTGAGCAACTGAGCATCCACGAAAATCCACATCACGAGCGGGGTAGTGAGGTCGACCATGACAACGAGTAGTCGTGATGGAGTTGACTCCTAATGGTACGTAGCCCACGACAAAAACTAGAGGAGCCATGGGAGAAAAATGAGCAACACAAGCAACTCTATAGCTCGACCGAGATGGAGGTGGCGATTGAAAGCATCACACTCATACGATAACTCGGGAATGGAGTGGTTGAACGCCCATAGCCATGGTCGAGCTCGATGGTGAGCATCCACCAAAACTCAGATAACTCGTGGGGTAGCAAGGTCGACCGTGACGGCGAGATGTCGCGAATGAGACCATCACATGAACGGGGAGGTAGGAAAAAAGCTATCCAGGAGACATGTGGGGATTTGAACGAACATGACAGCTCCTCCTAGAAATGGCCACTCACGGTGTGAGGTTAACGATGGTGAATTTGCAATTTACCCCCCTTCTTCCATCTCGTTTTATGCCAGCTGGCACACTACGGACCGTGTGATCTTCGCGCCCCGATTCGACGGCAACGACCGTGTCGCACCAATCCGCCTTAGCATGACCGTCAGATGGTTAGCTTCACGGAGATCAACGGCATACATGCTCGTTGGTTGGCGGGATTACATGGGAGATGAAGAGTCAATACATTAATTGATGACTTTGAAGAAAATTATAATTCCTTATGTGCGCCACCTTGATCTTACGAAACCGTCCCTCTTACGAAATTATAATAGCTTAAAATCCCATATAGAAGTTTGCGCTGGAAAAACATACTACCACACTAAAAATAAGCTACAGAATAGCATGCGACGGGTGATGAAATGAATATCTCCATTTTTAAACTTTGCACCAACAAAATGTTGTTGACATGGCTATATTTGTAAACTTTACTCTACTAGATATAGGCACCATGACAGTTCTAATCAAACCATTTATTCTAAACAAAACTTCTAAACAAAATGTTGTTGACATTGCTATATTTGTAAACTTTACTCTACATGTGGGGATTTGAACGAACATGACAGCTCCTCCTAGAAATATCCACTCACAGTGTGAGGTTAACGATGGTGAATTTGCAATTTATCCCCCTTCTTCCATCTCGTTTTATGTCAGCTGGCACACTACGGACCGTGTGATCTTCGCGCCCCGATTCGACGGCAACGACCGCGTCGCGCCAATCCGCCTTAGCATGACCGTCAGATGGTTAGCTTCATGGAGATCAACAGCATACATGCTCGTTGGTTGGCGGGATTACATGGGAGATGAAGAGTCAATACATTAATTGGATGACTTTGAAGAAAATTATAATTCCTTATGTGCGCCACCTTGATCATACGAAACCGTCCCTCTTACGAAATTATAATAGCTTAAAATCCCATATAGAAGTTTGCGCTGGAAAAACATACTACCACACTAAAAATAAGCTACAGAATAGCATGCGACGGGTGATGAAATGAATATCTCCATTATTAAACTTTGCACCAAAAAAATGTTGTTGACATGGCTATATTTGTAAACTTTACTCTACTAGATATAGGCACCATGACAGTTCTAATCAAACCATTTATTATAAACAAAACTTCTAAACAAAATGTTGTTGACATTGCTATATTTGTAAACTTTACTCTACATGTGGGGGTTTGAACAAACATGACAGCTCCTCTTAGAAATGGCCACTCACGGTGTGAGGTTAACGTTGGTGAATTTGCAATTTATCCCCCTTCTTCCATCTCGTTTTATGCAGCTGGCACACTACGGACCGTGTGATCTTCGCGTCCCGATTCGACGGCAACGACCGCGTCGCGCCAATCCGCCTTAGCATGACCGTCAGATGGTTAGCTTCATGGAGATCAACGGCATACATGCTCATTGGTTGGCGGGATTACAAGGGAGATGAAGAGTCAATACATTAATTGGATGACTTTGAAGAAAATTATAATTGCTTATGTGTGCCACCTTGATCTTACGAAACTGTCCCTCTTACGAAATTATAATAGCTTAAATTCCCATATAGAAGTTTGCGCTGGAAAAACATACTACCACACTAAAAATAAGCTACAGAATAGCATGCGACGGGTGATGAAATGAATATCTCCATTATTAAACTTTGCACCAACAAAATGTTGTTGACATGGCTATATTTGTAAACTTTACTCTACTAGATATAGGCACCATGACAGTTCTAATCAAACCATTTATTCTAAACAAAACTTCTAAACAAAATGTTGTTGACATTGATGTTGGAATTATGCCCTAGAGGCAATAATAAATATAGTTATTATTATAATTCCTGTATCAAGATAATTGTTTATTATCCATGCTATAATTGTATTGAATGAAGACTCATTTACATGTGTGGATACATAGACAAAACACTGTCCCTAGCAAGCCTCTAGTTGGCTAGCCAGTTGATCAAAGATAGTCAGTGTCTTCTGATTATGAACAAGGTGTTGTTGCTTGATAACTGGATCACGTCATTAGGAGAATCACGTGATGGACTAGACCCAAACTAATAGACGTAGCATGTTGATCGTGTCATTTTGTTGCTACTGTTTTCTGCGTGTCAAGTATTTGTTCCTATGACCAAGAGATCATATAACTCACTAACACCGGAGGAATACTTTGTGTGTATCAAACGTCGCAACATAACTGGGTGACTATAAAGATGCTCTACAGGTATCTTCAAAGGTGTTCGTTGAGTTAGTATGGATCAAGACTGGGATTTGTCACTCCGTGTGACGGAGAGGTATCTCGGGGCCCACTCGGTAATACAACATCACACACAAGCCTTGCAAGCAATGTGACTTAGTGTAAGTTGCGGGATCTTGTATTACGGAACGAGTAAAGAGACTTGCCGGTAAACGAGATTGAAATAGGTATGCGGATACTGACGATCGAATCTCGGGCAAGTAACATACCGAAGGACAAAGGGAATGACATACGGGATTATATGAATCCTTGGCACGGAGGTTCAAACGATAAGATCTTCGTAGAATATGTAGGATCCAATATGGGCATCCAGGTCCCGCTATTGGATATTGACCGAGGAGTCTCTCGGGTCAAGTCTACATAGTTCTCGAACCCGCATGGTCTGCACACTTAAGGTTTGACATTGTTTTATGCGTATTTGAGTTATATGGTTGGTTACCGAATGTTGTTCGGAGTCCCGGATGAGATCACGGACGTCACGAGGGTTTCCGGAATGGTCCGGAAACGAAGATTGATATATAGGATGACCTCATTTGATTACCGGAAGGTTTTCGGAGTTACCGGGAATGTACCGGGAATGACGAATGGGTTCCGGGAGTTCACCGGGGGGCAATCCACCCCGGGGAAGCCCATAGGCCTTGGGGGTGGCACACCAGCCCTTAGTGGGCTGGTGGGACAGCCCAAGAAGGCCCTATGCACCATAGGAAGAAAATCAAAGAAAAAAAAAGGAGGAGGTGGGAAAGGGAAGAAGGACTCCAGCTTCCAAACCAAGTTGGATTCGGTTTGGAAGGGGAGACCTTCCCCCCTTGGCTCGGCCGAAACCCTTAGGGCTCCTTGGACCCCAAGGCAAGGCTCCCCCTCTTCCCCCTATATATACGGAGGTTTTAGGGCTGATTTGAGACGACTTTTCCACGGCAGCCCGACCACATACCTCCACGGTTTTTCCTCTAGATCACGTTTCTACGGAGCTCGGGCGGAGCCCTGCTGAGACAAGATCATCACCAACCTCCGGAGCACCGTCACGGTGCCGGATAACTCTTCTACCTCTCCGTCTCTCTTGCTGGATCAAGAAGGCCGAGATCATCGTCGAGCTGTACGTGTGCTGAACGCGGAGGTGCCGTCCGTTCGGCACTAGATCGTGGGACTGATCGCGGGACGGTTCGCGGGGCGGATCGAGGGACGTGAGGACGTTCCACTACATCAACCGCGTTCACTAACGCTTCTGTTGTATGGTCTACAAGGGTACGTAGATCACACATCCCCTCTCGTAGATGGACATCACCATGATAGGTCTTCGTGCGCGTAGGAAATTTTGTGTTTCCCATGAGACGTTTCCCAACAGTGGCATCATGAGCTAGGTTCATGCATAGATGTCTTCTCGAGTAGAACACAAAAGTTTTTGTGGTCGGTGATGTGCGTTTTGCTGCCCTCCTTAGTCTTTTCTTGATTCCGCGGTATTGTTGGATCGAAGCGGCTCGGACCGACATTACTCGTACGCTTACGAGAGACTGGTTTCATCGCTACGAGTAACTCCGTTGCTCAAAGATGACTGGCGGGTGTCAGTTTCTCGAACTTTAGTTGAATCGGATTTGACCGAGGAGGTCCTTAGATGAGGTTAAATAGCAACTCATATATCTCCGTTGTGGTGTTTGCGTAAGTAAGCTGCGATCCTACTAGATACCCATGGTCACCACGTAAAACATGCAACAACAAAATTAGAGGACGTCTAACTTGTTTTTGCAGGGTATGCTTGTGATGTGATATGGACAACGATGTGATGTGATATATTGGATGTATGAGATGATCATGTTGTAATAGATAATATCGACTTGCACGTCGACGGTACGGCAACCGGCAGGAGCCATAGGGTTGTCTTTATACTAACGTTTGTGCTTGCAGATGCGTTTACTATTTTGCTAGGATGTAGCTTTAGTAGTAATAGCATGAGTAGCACGACAACCCCGATGGCGACACGTTGATGGAGATCATGGTGTGGCACCGGTGACAAGAAGATCGTGTCGGTGCTTGGTGATGGAGATCAAGGAGCACGTGATGATGGCCATATCATGTCACTTATGAATTGCATGTGATGTTAATCCTTTATGCACCTTTTTTTGCTTAGAACGACGGTAGCATTATGAGGTGATCTCTCACTAAAATTTCAAGACGAAATTGTGTTCTCCCCGACTGTGCACCGTTGCTACAGTTCGTCGTTTCGAGACACCACGTGATGATCGGGTGTGATAGACTCAACGTTCACATACAACGGGTGCAAAACAGTTGCGCACGAGGAACACTCGGGTTAAGCTTGACGAGCCTAGCATGTGCAGACATGGCCTCGGAACACATGAGACCGAAAGGTCGATCATGAATCATATAGATGGTATGATTAGCATGGGGATGCTTACCACTGAAACTATGCTCAACTCATGTGATGATCGAACTTGAGCTAGTGTAAGTGGATCATGAACCACTCAAATGACTAGAGAGATGTACTTTTTGAGTGGGAGTTTAGCGAGTAATTTGATTAAGTTAAACTATAATTATCTTGAACATAGTCTAAGTCCACTTTGAATATATTTGTGTTGTAGATCATGGCTCACGCGACAGTCACCCTGAATTTTAATACGTTCCTAGAGAAAGCTAAGTTGAAAGATGATGGAAGCAACTTTGTAGACTAGGCTCGTAATCTTAAGCTAATCTTACAAGCTGGGAAGAAGGATTATGTCCTTAATGCTGTGCTAGGAGATGAACCACCCGCTACGGCTGATCAGGATGTTAAGAACACTTGGTTAGCACGTAAGGAGGACTACTCAATAGTTCAATGTGCAGTCTTGTATGGCTTAGAACCGGGACTTCAACGTCGCTTTGAGCGTCATGGAGCATTTGAGATGTTCCAGGAGTCGAAGTTTATCTTTCAGAAGAACGCCCGGATCGAGAGGTATGAGACCTCCGATAAATTCTATGCTTGCAAGATGGAGGAGAACTCGTCTGTCAGTGAACATGTGCTCAAAATGTCTGGGTACTCAAACCGTCTAGCTGAGCTGGGGATTGAACTCCCGCAAGAGGCTATCACTGACAGAATCCTTCAATCACTGCCGCCAAGCTATAAAGGCTTTGTGTTGAACTACAACATGCAAGGGATGAACAAGTCACCCGGCGAGTTGTTTGCGATGCTGAAAGTCGCAGAGTCTGAACTCCGTAAAGAACATCAAGTGTTGATGGTGAATAAGACCACTAGTTTCAAGAGAAACGGCAAAGGCAAGAAGGGTAAATCAAAGAAGAGCGGCAAGCCTGTTGCCAATCCAATGAAGAAACCCAAAGCTGGACCTAAGCCTGAAAGAGAGTGTTACTATGGCAAGGGTATGGGTCACTGGAAGCGCAATTGCCCCAAGTATCTGGCTGATAAGAAGGCGGCCAAAGAAAAATCAGGTATATTCGATATACATGTTATTGATGTGTACTTAACCGGCTCTCCTAGTAGTGCCTGGGTATTCGATACCGGTTCTGTTGCTCATATTTGCAACTGGAAACAGGAACTGCGGAATAGACGAAGGCTGGCGAAAGATGAAGTGACGATGCGCGTAGGAAATGGTTGCAAGGTTGAGGCAATCGCCGTCGGCACAGTTTCACTTCAGTTACCATCAGGATTAGTTATGAACTTGAATCATTGTTATTTAGTGCCTGCGTTGAGCATGAACATTATATCTGGATCTTGTTTATTGCGAGACGGTTACTCTTTTAAGTCAGAGAATAATGGTTGTTCTATTTCTATGAGTGACATCTTTTATGGTCATGCACCCAATGTGAGAGGATTCTTCATATTGAATCTTGATAGCGATACACACATACATAACATTGAGACCAAAAGAGTTAGAGTTAACAATGATAGCGCCATATTTTTGTGGCACTGCCGCTTAGGTCATATTGGTGTAAAGCGCATGAAGAAACTCCGTGCCGATGGACTTTTGGAGTCACTTGACTTTGATTCACTTGACACGTGCGAACCATGCCTCATGGGCAAGATGACTAAAACTCCGTTCTCCGGAACAATGGAGCGTGCAAGTGACTTGTTGGAAATCATACATACCGATGTGTGTGGTCCAATGAGCGTAGAGGCACGCGGCGGATATCGTTATTTTCTCACCTTCACTGACGATTTGAGTAGATATGGTTATGTCTACTTAATGAAGCACAAGTCTGAAACATTTGAAAAGTTCAAGAAATTTCAGAGTGAAGTTGAAAATCATCGTAACAAGAAGATCAAGTTCCTACGGTCTGATCGTGGGGGTGAATATCTAAGTTTCGAGTTTGGTGCTCACTTAAGACAATGTGGAATTGTTTCATAGTTGACACCGCCTAGAACACCACAGCGTAATGGTGTGTCCGAACGTCGTAATCGTACTTTATTAGAGATGGTGCGATCTATGATGTCTCTTACCGATTTGTCGTTATCGTTTTGGGGTTATGCATTAGAAACAGCTGCATTCACTTTAAATAGGGCACCATCAAAATCCGTTGAGACGACACCATACGAACTGTGGTATGGCAAAAGGCCAAAGTTGTCAATTCTTAAAGTTTGGGGATGTGATGCTTATGTCAAAAAGCTTCAGCCTGAAAAGCTAGAACCCAAAGCGGAAAAGTGCATCTTCATAGGTTACCCAAAAGAGACAGTTGGGTACACCTTCTATCTCAAATCCGAGGGCAAAGTGTTTGTTGCTAAAAACGGAGCTTTTCTCGAGAAGGAGTTTCTCTCGAGAGAATTGAGTGGGAGGAAGATAGAACTTGACGAGGTTGTCGAACCTCTCATCCCTCTGGATGGTGGCGCAGGGCAAGGGGAAACCTCTGTCGTTGCGATGCCGGTTGAGGAGGAAGTTAATGATGATGATCATGAAACTTCGGTTCAAGTTTCTGTCGAACCACGCAGGTCGACGAGACCACGTGCTGCTCCAGAGTGGTACGGTAATCCCGTCTTATCAATCATGTTGTTGGACAACAATGAACCTGCAAATTATGAAGAAGCAATGGTGGGCCCAGATTCCAACAAATGGCTAGAAGCCATGAAGTCCGAGATAGGATCCATGTATGAGAACAAAGTGTGGACTTTGGAAGTACTACCTGAGGGCCGCAAGGCTATTCAGAACAAATGGATCTTTAAGAGGAAGACGGACGCTGACGGCAATGTAATCGTTTAAAAAGCTCGACTTGTGGCAAAGGGTTTTTCACAAGTTCAAGGAGTTGACTACGATGAGACATTCTCACCCGTAGCGATGCTTAAGTCCGTCAGAATCATGTTAGCAATAGCTGCATTTTTCGATTATGAAATCTGGCAGATGGATGCCAAAACGGCGTTCCTTAACGGTTTCCTTAAGGAAGAGTTGTATATGATGCAACCCGAAGGTTTTGTCGATCCTAAGAATGCTAACAAGGTGTGCAAGATCCAGCGATCCATTTATGGACTGGTGCAAGCATCTCGGAGTTGGAACAAACGCTTTGATGAGGTGATCAAAGCATTTGGGTTTATACAAGTGGTTGGAGAATCTTGTATTTACAAGAAAGTGAGTGGGAGCTCTGTGGCGTTTCTAATATTATATGTGGATGACATATTGCTAATTGGAAACAACATAGAGTTTTTGGAGAGCATAAAGGATTACTTGAATAAAAGTTTCTCTATGAAGGACCTAGGAGAAGCTGCTTACATTCTAGGCATTAAGATCTACAGGGATAGATCAAAACGCCTGATAGGACTTTCACAAAGCACATACCTTGATAATGTTTTGAAGAGGTTCAAAATGGAACAGTCCAAGAAAGGGTTCTTGCCAGTTTTACAAGGTACGAGGTTGAGTAAGACTCAGTGCCCAGCAACTGATGAGGATAGAGAGCATAAGCGCACCGTCCCCTACGCTTCAGCCATAGGTTCTATCATGTATGCAATGTTGTGCACTAGACCGGACGTTAGCCTGGCCATAAGTATGGCAGGTAGATTCCAGAGTAGTCCAGGAGTGGATCACTGGACGGCGGTCAAGAATATCCTGAAGTACCTGAAAAGTACTAAGGAGATGTTTCTCGTGTATGGAGGTGACGAAGAGCTCGACGTAAAAGGTTACGTCGATGCAAGCTTTGACACAGATCCGGACGACTCTAAGTCACAAACCGGATACGTATTTATTCTTAATGGGGGTGCGGTAAGCTGGTGCAGTTCCAAGCAAAGCGTCGTAGCGGATTCTACATGTGAAGCGGAGCACATGGCTGCCTCGGAGGCGGCTAAGGAGGGTGTCTGGATGAAGCAGTTCATGAGGGATCTTGGAGTGGTGTCAAGCGCACTGAATCCAATAACCTTGTTCTGTGACAACACGGGTGCCATTGCCTTAGCAAAGGAACCACGGTTTCACAAGAAGTCTAGACACATCAAACGACGCTTCAACCTCATCCGCGACTACGTCGAAGGGGAGGACGTAAATATATGCAAAGTGCACACGGATCTGAATGTAGCAGACCCGCTGACTAAACCTCTTCCACGGGCAAAGCATGATCAACACCAGAACTGTATAGGTGTTAGATTTATTACAATGTAATTCGCATGATGATGTGAGGGCTAGATTATTGACTCTAGTGCAAGTGGGAGACTATTGGAATTATGCCCTAGAGGCAATAATAAATATAGTTATTATTATAATTCCTGTATCAAGATAATCGTTTATTATCCATGCTATAATTGTATTGAATGAAGAGTCATTTACATGTGTGGATACATAGACAAAACACTGTCCTTAGCAAGCCTCTAGTTGGCTAGCCAGTTGATCAAAGATAGTCAATGTCTTCTGATTATGAACAAGGTGTTGTTGCTTGATAACTGGATCACGTCATTAGGAGAATCACGTGATGGACTAGACCCAAACTAATAGACGTAGCATGTTGATCGTGTCATTTTGTTGCTACTGTTTTCTGCGTGTCAAGTATTTGTTCCTATGACCATGAGATCATATAACTCACTAACACCGGAGGAATACTTTGTGTGTATCAAACGTCGCAAGTAACTGGGTGACTATAAAGATGCTCTACAGGTATCTCCGAAGGTGTTCGTTGAGTTAGTATGGATCAAGACTGGGATTTGTCACTCCGTGTGACGGAGAGGTATCTCGGGGCCCACTCGGTAATACAACTAAAAAGGACGTGGATGTCGCCTAGAGGGGGGGTGAATAGGCGCTTTAAAATAGTTAAGGTTTAGGCTTGAACAAATGCGGAATAAAACTAATCGTTTAATATGTCAAGCACAAAACCTACAACAACTAGGCTCACCTATGTGCACCAACAACTTATGCTAAGCAAGATAAACAACTAAGTGATAGCAAGATATATTACAATAAATAATATGTCTATCACAAAGTAAAGTGCATAAGTAAAGGGTTCGGGTAAGAGATAACCGAGGCACGGGGAGACGATGATGTATCCCGAAGTTCACACCCTTGCGGATGCTAATCTCCGTTAGAGCGGTGTGGAGGCACAATGCTCCCCAAGATGCCACTAAGGCCACCGTAATCTCCTCACGCCCTCGCACAATGCAAGATGCCGTGATTCCACTAAGGGACCCTTGAGGGCAGTCACCGAACCCGTACAAATGGCAACCCTTGGGGGCGGTCACCGAACCCGTACAAATGGCAACCCTTGGGGGCGGTCACCGAACCCGTACACGTGGCAACCCTTGGAGGCGGTCACCGAACCCGTGCACATGGCAACCCTTGGGGGCGGTCACCGAACCCGTACACGTGGCAACCCTTGGGGGCGGTTACCGGTACCCGTACAAATTGCTCGCGGCAATCTCCACAACCTTATTGGAGACCCCGACGCTTCCCGGAGCTTCACACCACAATGATTGAGCTCCGAGACACCACCAAGCTTCTAGGACGCCAAAGCATCCACGAAGAACAATATCAAGGGTACTAAGTACCGAAGGTAGTAAGCTTCTCAACTTCTCACTTCCACGTATCACCGTGGAGAACTCAAACCGATGCAACTAATGCAATGGCAAGAACACACGAAGTGGTCAAGTCCCTCACACTCAAATCCCTCCACAACAACAAAAGCTATGGAGAAATATGAGAGGAAGAACAAGGAGCTCACAAAGAACTCCAAGATCAAGATCCAAGGGGTTCCCCTCACATAGAGGAGAAAGTGATTGGTGGAGATGTGGATCTAGATCTCCTCTCTCTTTTCCCTCAAGAGCAAGCAAGAATCATTGGAGGGATTGAGAGTAATCAAGCTCTAAGAATGTCAACAATGGAGGTAGAACAAGAGCTCAACAGATGGATGAGTCCAAGGGGGAAGAAGACCCCCTTTATATAGTGGGGGTAGGAATCAGACCGTTACCCCACTTTCTGCCCGAGCTCCAGCGGTACTACCGCTGGCTGCAGCGGTACTACCGCTGGCACTCCAGCGGTACTACCGCCAGCTAGCGGTACTACCGCTAGCTGCAGCGGTACTACCGCTGGCCCCAGCGGTACTACCGCTGGGCCCCTGGTAGTGCAAAGGCACTACCACCGCCAAGAAAGTCTTCGCAAAAAGGTCCGTCCATGAACAACCGCTAGGCAGGCGGTACTAAGCTCCTGGAGCGGTACTACCGCTGACCAGGGGCGGTACTACCGCGAGCCAGCGGTACTACCGCTAGGTCCAGCGGTACTACCGCTCGCCACTGAAACAGCCATAACTTTCGCATACGAGCTCCGAATCGAGCAAACCCAAGCTTGTTGGAAATCTTAAGACCATGCGGTTATGAATATGCCAAAGATATAGAGATGTGAGATCTCTATGAATGAAGAACCGGCAAAAACTCCAACATCGAAAACATCATAGTAGATGCATATGGACTCCGTTTTCGATGAACTCGAGCTTGTCACGAAGATGACCATAAGCTCTAAAACTCACAAAGAGAAACACCAAACAAGAACCAAGAAGTATGATGCAAGGATGCAAATGGTTTGAGCTCTCAACGAACGATACGATCAAGCTACTCACTTGAGAGCCCCCCTTGATAGAACAACAATCTATCCTAACCAGAAAACCTATCAAGGGCAAACCTATACCTTGCACCTCGTCCTCTTGAGCTAGATGATGATGATCTTGGCTTCCTCAAGATGGACCACCTTTCTTGATTGTGTTGGCTTGATGAAGACTAGTTGATTGCTCCCCCATACTCACTATGGGTGAGCCACTCTTCAGCATATCTTCACAAGTCCATTGCCACCACAATGGACGGCAAGCTTCAAGCATGCTATCTTCGTGCTGATCCACTTGAACTTGCACATCGCAATCTTGATGACGATCACAACTTGACGTCATACTCCATGGGTTGTATGAGATCTTCCTTTTGACGCAAGCCCATGGAAACACACCTAACCCCCACATAGAACTCTCACGAAGACCATGGGTTAGTACACAAACACGTAATGGACAATGCTTACCATACCATGGGATCACTTGATCCCTCTCGGTACATCTTGTACGCTTTGTGTGTTGATCATCTTGATTTACTCTTTGTCTGAGATCTTGATCAACCATTGATGATGATCACAACTTGACGTCATACTCCATGGGTTGTATGAGATCTTCCCTTTGACGCAAGCCCATGGAAACACACCTAACCCCCACATAGAACTCTCACGAAGACCATGGGTTAGTACACAAACACGTAATGGACAATGCTTACCATACCATGGGATCACTTGATCCCTCTCGATACATCTTGTACGCTTTGTGTGTTGATCATCTTGATTTACTCTTTGTCTGAGATCTTGATCAACCATGTGTCTCTATGACCATTCTTTGGATAATACCTTGAATACCATCTTGGTCATCATATAAACTCCTTGAACCCAACAGATGGACTTCAAGAAGTGCCTATGGACAAATCCTATAAATGTAACTTAAGGCAACCATTAGTCCATAGGAATTGTCATCAAGTACCAAAACCACATATGGAGATATATGCTCAATATATGCTCCAACAACAACATCGCACACAAGCCTTGCAAGCAATGTGACTTAGTGTAAGTTGCGGGATCTTGTATTACGGAACGAGTAAAGAGACTTGCCGGTAAACGAGATTGAAATAGGTATGCGGATACTGACGATCGAATCTCGGGCAAGTAACATACCGAAGGACAAAGGGAATGACATACGGGATTATATGAATCCTTGGCACTGAGGTTCAAACGATAAGATCTTCGTAGAATATGTAGGATCCAATATGGGCATCTGAAAAGGACGTGGATGTCGCCTAGAGGGGGGGGTGAATAGGCGCTTTGAAATAGTTAAGGTTTAGGCTTGAACAAATGCGGAATAAAACTAACGTTTAATATGTCAAGCACAAAACCTACAAACAACTAGGCTCACCTATGTGCACCAACAACTTATGCTAAGCAAGATAAACAACTAAGTGATAGCAAGATATATTACAATAAACAATATGTCTATCACAAAGTAAAGTGCATAAGTAAAGGGTTCGGGTAAGAGATAACCGAGGCACGGGGAGACGATGATGTATCCCGAAGTTCACACCCTTGCGGATGCTAATCTCCGTTAGAGCGGTGTGGAGGCACAATGCTCCCCAAGATGCCACTAAGGCCACCGTAATCTCCTCACGCCCTCGCACAATGCAAGATGCCGTGATTCCACTAAGGGACCCTTGAGGGCGGTCACCGAACCCGTACAAATGGCAACCCTTGGGGGCGGTCACCGAACCCATACAAATGGCAACCCTTGGGGGCGGTCACCGAACCCGTACACGTGGCAACCCTTGGGGGCGGTTACCGGTACCCGTACAAATTGCTCGGGGCAATCTCCACAACCTAATTGGAGACCCCGACGCTTCCCGGAGCTTCACACCACAATGATTGAGCTCCGAGACACCACCAAGCTTCTAGGATGCCAAAGCATCCACGAAGAACAATATCAAGGGTACTAAGTACCAAAGGTAGTAAGCTTCTCAACTTCTCACTTCCACGTATCACCGTGGAGAACTCAAACCGATGCAACTAATGCAATGGCAAGAACACACGAAGTGGTCAAGTCCCTCACACTCAAATCCCTCCACAACAACAAAAGCTATGGAGAAATATGAGAGGAAGAACAAGGAGCTCACAAAGAACTCCAAGATCAAGATCCAAGGGGTTCCCCTCACATAGAGGAGAAAGTGATTGGTGGAGATGTGGATCTAGATCTCCTCTCTCTTTTCCCTCAAGAACAACAAGAATCATTGGAGGGATTGAGAGTAAGCAAGCTCTAAGAATGTCAACAATGGAGGTAGAACAAGAGCTCAATGGATGGATAAGACCAAGGGGGAAGAAGACCCCCTTTATATAGTGGGGGAAGGAATCACACCGTTACCCCCACTTTCTGCCCGAGCTCCAGCGGTACTACCGCTGGCTGCAGCGGTACTACCGCCAGCACTCCAGCGGTACTACCGCTGGCACTCCAGCGGTACTACCGCCAGCTAGCGGTACTACCGCTGGCTGCAGCGGTACTACCGCTGGCACTCCAGCGGTACTACCGCCAGCTAGCGGTACTACCGCTGGCTGCAGCGGTACTACCGCTGGCACTCCAGCGGTACTACCGCTGGGCCCGTGGTAGTGCAACGGCACTACCACCGCCAAGAAAGTCTTCGCAAAAAGGTCCGTCCACGAACAACCGCTAGGCAGGCGGTACTAAGCTCCTGGAGCGGTACTACCGCTGACCAGGGGCGGTACTACCGCCAGCCAGCGGTACTACCGCTAGGTCGAGCGGTACTACCGCTAGGTCCAGCGGTACTACCGCTCGCCACTGAAACAGCCATAACTTTCGCATACGAGCTCTGAATCGAGCAAACCAAGCTTATTGGATTCAGGACGACAAGGGTATCCAAATCTTAAGACCATGTAGATATGAAAATGCCAATGATATAGAGATGTGAGATCTCTATGAATGAAGAACCAGCAAAAACTCCAACATCGAAAACATCATAGTAGATGCATATGGACTCCGTTTTCGATGAACTCGAGCTTGTCACGAAGATGACCATAAGCTCTAAAACTCACAAAGAGAAACACCAAACAAGAACCAAGAAGTATGCTGCAAGGATGCAAATGGTTTGATCTCTCAACGAACGATACGATCAAGCTACTCACTTGAGAGCCCCCCTTGATAGTACAACAATCTATCCTAACCAGAAAACCTATCAAGGGCAAACCTATACCTTGCACCTCGTCCTCTTGAGATAGATGATGATGATCTTGGCTTCCTCAAGATGGACCATCTTTCTTGATTGCCTTGGCTTGATGAAGACTAGTTGATTGCTCCCCCATACTCACTATGGGTGAGCCACTCTTCAGCATATCTTCACAAGTCCATTGCCACCACAATGGACAGCAAGCTTCAAGCATGATATCTTCGTGCTGATCCACTTGAACTTGCACATCGCAATCTTGATGACGATCACAACTTGACGTCATACTCCATGGGTTGTATGAGATCTTCCCTTTGACGCAAGCCCATGGAAACACACCTAACCCCCACATAGAACTCTCACGAAGACCATGGGTTACTACACAAACACGTAATGGACAATGCTTACCATACCATGGGATCACTTGATCCCTCTCGGTACATCTTGTACGCTTTGTGTGTTGATCATCTTGATTTACTCTTTGTCTGAGATCTTGATCAACCATGTGTCTCTATGACCATTCTTTGGATAATACCTTGAATACCATCTTGGTCATCATATAAACTCCTTGAACCCAATAGATGGACTTCAAGAAGTGCCTATGGACAAATCCTATAAATGTAACTTAAGGCAACCATTAGTCCATATGAATTGTCATCAAGTACCAAAACCACATATGGAGATATATGCTCCAACAGCATCTAGGTCCCTCTATTGGATATTGACCGAGGAGTCTCTCGGGTCATGTCTACATAGTTCTCGAACCCGCAGGGTCTGCACACTTAAGGTTCGATGTTGTTTTATGCGTATTTGAGTTATATGGTTGGTTACCGAATGTTGTTCGAAGTCCCGGATGATATCACAGACGTCACGAGGGTTTCCGGAATGGTCCGGAAACGAAGATTGATATATAGGATGACCTCATTTGATTACCGGAAGGTTTTCGGAGTTACCGGGAATGTACCGGGAATGACGAATGGGTTCCGGGAATTCACCGGGGGGGCAACCCACCCCGGGGAAGCCCATAGGCCTTGGGGGTGGCACACCAGCCCTTAGTGGGCTGGTGGGACAGCCCAAGAAGGCCCTATGCACCATAGGAAGAAAATCAAAAGAGAAAAAAAAGGAGGAGGTGGGAAAGGGAAGAAGGACTCCACCTTCCAAACCAAGTTGGATTCGGTTTGGAAGGGGAGACCTTCCCCCCTTGGCTCGGCCGAAACCCTTAGGGGTCCTTCGACCCCAAGGCAAGGCTCCCCCTCTTCCCCCTATATATACGGAGGTTTTAGGGCTGATTTGAGACGACTTTTCCACGGCAGCCCGACCACATACCTCCACGGTTTTTCCTCTAGATCGCATTTCTACGGAGCTCGGGCGGAGCCCTGCTGAGACAAGATCATCACCAACCTCCGGAGCGCCGTCACGCTGCCGGAGAACTCTTCTACCTCTCCGTCTCTCTTGCTGGATCAAGAAGGCCGAGATCATCGTCGAGCTGTACGTGTGCTGAACGCGGAGGTGCCGTCCGTTCGGCACTAGATCGTGGGACTGATCGCGGGACGGTTCGCGGGGCGGATCGAGGGACGTGAGGACGTTCCACTACATCAACCGCGTTCACTAACGCTTCTGCTATACGGTCTACAAGGGTACGTAGATCACACATCCCCTCTCGTAGATGGACATCACCATGATAGGTCTTCGTGCGCGTAGGAAATTTTTTGTTTCCCATGCGACGTTCCCCAACAATTGCTATATTTGTAAACTGTACTCTACATGTGGGGATTTGAACGAACATGAGAGCTCCTCCTAGAAATGGTCACTCACAGTGTGAGGTTAACGATGGTGAATTTGCAATTTATCCCCCTTCTTCCATCTTGTTTTATGCCAGCTCGCACACCACGGACCGTGTGATCTTCACGCCCCGATTCGACGGCAACGACCGCGTCGCGCCAATCCGCCTTAGCATGACCGTCAGATGGTTAGCTTCATGGAGATCAACGGCATACATGCTCGTTGGTTGGCGGGATTACATGGGAGATGAAGAGTCAATACATTAATTGGATGACTTTGAAGAAAATTATAATTGCTTATATGCGCCACCTTGATCTTACGAAACTGTCCCTCTTACGAAATTATAATAGCTTAAATTCCCATATAGAAGTTTGCGCTGGAAAAACATACTACCACACTAAAAATAAGCTACAGAATAGCATGCGACGGGTGATGAAATGAATATCTCCATTATTAAACTTTGCACCAACAAAATGTTGTTGACATTGCTATATTTGTAAACTTTACTCTAATAGATATAGGCACCATGACAATTCTAATCAAACCATTTATTCTAAACAAAACTTCTAAAGAAAATGTTGTTGACATTGCTATATTTGTAAACTTTACTCTACATGTGGGGATTTGAACGAACATGACAGCTCCTCCTAGAAATGGCCACTCACAGTGTGAGGTTAACGATGGTGAATTTGCAATTTATCCCCCTTCTTCCATCTCGTTTTATGCCAGCTGGCACACTACGGACCGTGTGATCTCCGCGCCCCGATTCGACGGCAACGACCGTGTCGCGCCAATCCGCCTTAGCATGACCGTTAGATGGTTAGCTTCATGGAGATCAACGGCATACATGCTCGTTGGTTGGCGGGATTACATGGGAGATGAAAGAGTCAATACATTAATTGGATGACTTTGAAGAAAATTATAATTCCTTATGTGCGCCACCTTGATCTTCGAAACCGTCCCTCTTACGAAATTATAATAGCTTAAAATCCCATATAGAAGTTTGCGCTGGAAAAACATACTACCACACTAAAAATAAGCTACAGAATAGCATGCGACGGGTGATGAAATGAATATCTCCATTATTAAACTTTGCACCAACAAAATGTTATTGACATGGCTATATTTGTAAACTTTACTCTACTAGATATAGGCACCATGACAGTTCTAATCAAACCATTTATTCTAAACAAAACTTCTAAACAAAATGTTGTTGACATTGCTATATTTGTAAACTTTACTCTACATGTGGGGGTTTGAACGAACATGACAGCTCCTCCTAGAAATGGCCACTCACAGTGTGAGGTTAACGATGGTGAATTTGCAATTTATCCCCCTTCTTCCATCTCGTTTTATGCTAGCTGGCACACTACGGACCGTGTGATCTTCGCGCGCCGATTCGACGGCAACGACCGCGTCGCGCCAATCCGCCTTAGCATGACCGTGAGATGGTTAGCTTCATGGAGATCAACGGCATACATGCTCATTGGTTGGCGGGATTAGATGGGAGATGAAGAGTCAATACATTAATTGAATGACTTTGAAGAAAATTATAATTGCTTATGTGTGCCAACTTGATCTTACGAAACTGTCCCTCTTTCGAAATTATAATAGCTTAAATTCCCATATAGAAGTTTGCGCTGGAAAAACATACTACCACACTAAAAATAAGCTACAGAATAGCATGCGACGGGTGATGAAATGAATATCTCCATTATTAAACTTTGCACCAACAAAATGTTGTTGACATTGCTATATTTGTAAACTTTACTCTAATAGATATAGGCACCATGACAATTCTAATCAAACCATTTATTCTAAACAAAACTTCTAAAGAAAATGTTGTTGACATTGCTATATTTGTAAACTTTACTCTACATGTGGGGATTTGAACGAACATGACAGCTCCTCCTAGAAATGGCCACTCACAGTGTGAGGTTAACGATGGTGAATTTGCAATTTATCCCCCTTCTTCCATCTCGTTTTATGCCAGCTGGCACACTACGGACCGTGTGATCTCCGCGCCCCGATTCGACGGCAACGACCGTGTCGCGCCAATCCGCCTTAGCATGACCGTTAGATGGTTAGCTTCATGGAGATCAACGGCATACATGCTCGTTGGTTGGCGGGATTACATGGGAGATGAAAGAGTCAATACATTAATTGGATGACTTTGAAGAAAATTATAATTCCTTATGTGCGCCACCTTGATCTTCGAAACCGTCCCTCTTACGAAATTATAATAGCTTAAAATCCCATATAGAAGTTTGCGCTGGAAAAACATACTACCACACTAAAAATAAGCTACAGAATAGCATGCGACGGGTGATGAAATGAATATCTCCATTATTAAACTTTGCACCAACAAAATGTTATTGACATGGCTATATTTGTAAACTTTACTCTACTAGATATAGGCACCATGACAGTTCTAATCAAACCATTTATTCTAAACAAAACTTCTAAACAAAATGTTGTTGACATTGCTATATTTGTAAACTTTACTCTACATGTGGGGGTTTGAACGAACATGACAGCTCCTCCTAGAAATGGCCACTCACAGTGTGAGGTTAACGATGGTGAATTTGCAATTTATCCCCCTTCTTCCATCTCGTTTTATGCTAGCTGGCACACTACGGACCGTGTGATCTTCGCGCGCCGATTCGACGGCAACGACCGCGTCGCGCCAATCCGCCTTAGCATGACCGTGAGATGGTTAGCTTCATGGAGATCAACGGCATACATGCTCATTGGTTGGCGGGATTAGATGGGAGATGAAGAGTCAATACATTAATTGAATGACTTTGAAGAAAATTATAATTGCTTATGTGTGCCAACTTGATCTTACGAAACTGTCCCTCTTTCGAAATTATAATAGCTTAAATTCCCATATAGAAGTTTGCGCTGGAAAAACATACTACCACACTAAAAATAAGCTACAGAATAGCATGCGACGGGTGATGAAATGAATATCTCCATTATTAAACTTTGCACCAACAAAATGTTGTTGACATTGCTATATTTGTAAACTTTACTCTAATAGATATAGGCACCATGACAATTCTAATCAAACCATTTATTCTAAACAAAACTTCTAAAGAAAATGTTGTTGACATTGCTATATTTGTAAACTTTACTCTACATGTGGGGATTTGAACGAACATGACAGCTCCTCCTAGAAATGGCCACTCACAGTGTGAGGTTAACGATGGTGAATTTGCAATTTATCCCCCTTCTTCCATCTCGTTTTATGCCAGCTGGCACACTACGGACCGTGTGATCTCCGCGCCCCGATTCGACGGCAACGACCGTGTCGCGCCAATCCGCCTTAGCATGACCGTTAGATGGTTAGCTTCATGGAGATCAACGGCATACATGCTCGTTGGTTGGCGGGATTACATGGGAGATGAAAGAGTCAATACATTAATTGGATGACTTTGAAGAAAATTATAATTCCTTATGTGCGCCACCTTGATCTTCGAAACCGTCCCTCTTACGAAATTATAATAGCTTAAAATCCCATATAGAAGTTTGCGCTGGAAAAACATACTACCACACTAAAAATAAGCTACAGAATAGCATGCGACGGGTGATGAAATGAATATCTCCATTATTAAACTTTGCACCAACAAAATGTTATTGACATGGCTATATTTGTAAACTTTACTCTACTAGATATAGGCACCATGACAGTTCTAATCAAACCATTTATTCTAAACAAAACTTCTAAACAAAATGTTGTTGACATTGCTATATTTGTAAACTTTACTCTACATGTGGGGGTTTGAACGAACATGACAGCTCCTCCTAGAAATGGCCACTCACAGTGTGAGGTTAACGATGGTGAATTTGCAATTTATCCCCCTTCTTCCATCTCGTTTTATGCTAGCTGGCACACTACGGACCGTGTGATCTTCGCGCGCCGATTCGACGGCAACGACCGCGTCGCGCCAATCCGCCTTAGCATGACCGTGAGATGGTTAGCTTCATGGAGATCAACGGCATACATGCTCATTGGTTGGCGGGATTAGATGGGAGATGAAGAGTCAATACATTAATTGAATGACTTTGAAGAAAATTATAATTGCTTATGTGTGCCAACTTGATCTTACGAAACTGTCCCTCTTTCGAAATTATAATAGCTTAAATTCCCATATAGAAGTTTGCGCTGGAAAAACATACTACCACACTAAAAATAAGCTACAGAATAGCATGCGACGGGTGATGAAATGAATATCTCCATTATTAAACTTTGCACCAACAAAATGTTGTTGACATTGCTATATTTGTAAACTTTACTCTAATAGATATAGGCACCATGACAATTCTAATCAAACCATTTATTCTAAACAAAACTTCTAAAGAAAATGTTGTTGACATTGCTATATTTGTAAACTTTACTCTACATGTGGGGATTTGAACGAACATGACAGCTCCTCCTAGAAATGGCCACTCACAGTGTGAGGTTAACGATGGTGAATTTGCAATTTATCCCCCTTCTTCCATCTCGTTTTATGCCAGCTGGCACACTACGGACCGTGTGATCTCCGCGCCCCGATTCGACGGCAACGACCGTGTCGCGCCAATCCGCCTTAGCATGACCGTTAGATGGTTAGCTTCATGGAGATCAACGGCATACATGCTCGTTGGTTGGCGGGATTACATGGGAGATGAAAGAGTCAATACATTAATTGGATGACTTTGAAGAAAATTATAATTCCTTATGTGCGCCACCTTGATCTTCGAAACCGTCCCTCTTACGAAATTATAATAGCTTAAAATCCCATATAGAAGTTTGCGCTGGAAAAACATACTACCACACTAAAAATAAGCTACAGAATAGCATGCGACGGGTGATGAAATGAATATCTCCATTATTAAACTTTGCACCAACAAAATGTTATTGACATGGCTATATTTGTAAACTTTACTCTACTAGATATAGGCACCATGACAGTTCTAATCAAACCATTTATTCTAAACAAAACTTCTAAACAAAATGTTGTTGACATTGCTATATTTGTAAACTTTACTCTACATGTGGGGGTTTGAACGAACATGACAGCTCCTCCTAGAAATGGCCACTCACAGTGTGAGGTTAACGATGGTGAATTTGCAATTTATCCCCCTTCTTCCATCTCGTTTTATGCTAGCTGGCACACTACGGACCGTGTGATCTTCGCGCGCCGATTCGACGGCAACGACCGCGTCGCGCCAATCCGCCTTAGCATGACCGTGAGATGGTTAGCTTCATGGAGATCAACGGCATACATGCTCATTGGTTGGCGGGATTAGATGGGAGATGAAGAGTCAATACATTAATTGAATGACTTTGAAGAAAATTATAATTGCTTATGTGTGCCAACTTGATCTTACGAAACTGTCCCTCTTTCGAAATTATAATAGCTTAAATTCCCATATAGAAGTTTGCGCTGGAAAAACATACTACCACACTAAAAATAAGCTACAGAATAGCATGCGACGGGTGATGAAATGAATATCTCCATTATTAAACTTTGCACCAACAAAATGTTGTTGACATGGCTATATTTGTAAACTTTACTCTACTAGATATAGGCACCATGACAGTACTAATCAAACCATTTATTCTAAACAAAACTTCTAAACAAAATCCCGTATATTCGATCGCCAATACACAGTCTAAACTAAAGAAGTAAGAGCAACGGAGGCACGACAAGTAAAGACAACTTTTTTCATCGGTAACCGGTCAATCTAAATCGTCCTCAACAAAGCTCGAGAATAAAGAAACGATGCTTGCACACTATGTACACATATTTAAGGCTCATGAGGAGTAACGACGCTACACAGAAAAACACCATTTTTCGTAGACAACCGTCTTCATTAAAGCGTTTATCCTCATTAAAACTCACAAAAAGAAGCCCGCGCACCGCTAACAAACATTCAAAACAATGCGTCGTCATGTTTAAGACGTAGGAGTGAGGATTCCATGATATTTTCCTTATAAATTCATAACGTCAAGAACAAGGCGTCGCCATGTGTTAAGCTGTGGGAGTGGATTCCATGATATTTCCCTTGTAAATCCATTTGATTGTTGAATACATACTGCATAAAAGGTTGTTAAATCGCAATAGCATAAGGATCCACAACTTCACATGTCCTGGCTCCTTGCCACAAGAGAACGAGACGTGCTTTTAGGACGAATGTGTGTCTGTGGGTACGTTTACCCAATCGGGCATAAAATTGACCAGAAGAAACGCTGCCTATATTTCCTCCACGGCGTTCGATCCTCGGTCGAGCCGGCTGCGGTAGGGTCGAAAAGCGCAGACCGTCGTAGAATTTGGGGTCCGCGCCGGACCCGATACCCATCGACTCCCCTGCCTCTGCCTGTCTCTCTACTTACTCCTATAAAACCACCCTAACCCTTGACGCAGCGGAGGCCACACCATACCAGAGGCGCGCCGTCACATCCCCCTGACAGTCTTCCCCTTTCTCTCGCTACCGAAGGTACGCGCACCCCCTCCTCACCTTCGTCATCCGGACCCTGGATTTCAGTTACTACTTCCTCAATTCTCCCTGCATCGTAGCGAGCCGCACGCCCTACCGGCCGATGAGATCGAGCCGAGCGATTGCCCTAGCCCGCGCCCGTGCTCAGTTCGATCTTTACGAGTAGATTCAGCGCACTTCAGTTCGATTTTCGCGAGTAGATTCAGCGCAGTTTTTCCTAAATTTTCGTGGCAATTTTTCCGTGATCTGCCCGCTCCAATCAGCCATGGTGAAGGAGGCGCCCACCACCCCGAGCGCCAAGGGCAAGGGCAAGGGCGCCGCGTCCGCCTCCGCCTCCGCCTCCGCGCCGACGCTGCCGTCCAAGTCCACCCCCGGATCGGCCAGGCGCAAGAAGTTGTTTAAGAAGAAGAAGGCCAAGGCCGATCCGGAGAAGCAAAAGGCGGCCGCCGCGGCTCAAGTCGCGGCCTCCGCCGACGCACCTGCTTCCGGCCCTACGCCTGTGGTTCCTGCTTCGGTGCCTACGCTGGTGGTTCCCGCTCCGGCCGACGCCAACACTTCGGCCGCCCTTGTGGTCGCCGAGAACGGCGGGGCTGATGGGAAGATGGTCGCCAAGACCAACGGTGATGGCGATGAGACCATCGCCAAGGACAAGGGTGATGGCAGTAAGTCCGTCGCCGAGAACAACGGTGATGGCAGTAAGTCGGTCGCCGAGAACAAGGGTGATGGCAGTAAGACCGTCGGCGAGAACAAGGGTGATGGCAGTAAGACCGTCGCCGAGAACAAGGGTGCTGACAGGAAGACCGTCGCCGAGGACAAGGGTGCTGACAGGAAGACCGTCGCCGGGAACAACAGTGCTGACAGGAAGATGGGCACTGGGAACAACAGTGCTGACAGGAAGAGGGGCAGGAAGGATAAGATGAAAGGGAGGGTTAATGGGGAAGGACAGGGGAAGATGAAGGGGGAAGGACAAGGGAGGATGAATGCGAGGGGGGAGGAGAAGGACAAGAAGGACGGCATAGCGGGGGATGAGAGGGGCAGCGCTGGGTTTATCTTCATGTGCAGCGCAAAGACCAAGCCGGAGTGCTTCCAGAACAGCGTGTTTGGGTTGCCCAAGGGGAAGATAGATGTGGTGGAGAAGATCCGACCAGGGGCGAAGCTGTTCCTGTATGACTTTGATCTGAAGCTTCTCTATGGGGTGTACAAGGCAACGGCAAAAGGAGGGATGGATCTTGTGCGACGTGCTTTCAATGGGAAATTCCCTGCTCAGGTAATTCTTGGTCATTGTTTGTGTGTTTATGGTTCATTCTTATGGTAGTAGAAGTATCCCGTTTGCTATTAACTAGTATTATCATACAACCTGTCCTGAAGGTATTATGTGCTATATCGTATGGTTAGGGTATGTCAAAGGCCGCACAAGTTAATACCGCAGACAATAGCCTGACAGGGCTTTTTGACTGATCCTTTAAAAGGCTCATTAGTGATGTGTTGAAATTCATGTTGATTCTGATGGCATGCAAGCTTGAAGTTTGGATATGCGTGCATGCTTATTGGAGAGAAAACGACATTCTGTGTGTCTCACTTGGAAACTTCTACCTCATTATTAAACTTAACATAGTTATTTTAGCTAAATTTATTTTCTTACAAGGCTTGTGCTTTAATTTTTTCATAACGAATCAAAACGGTTACTTGTGAGTACCAATTCTCATTTTAGTTTCCTCACTCATTAAATGTCCACGGCGACGTAGCATTGATCATGTGGGAGTTGTCGTATGTTGTGCCAGGAAGTCTTTGCTAGAGTTGCAGAGGGTGCAAAGGTCGCGGTATATTGTAGCGCATCCTAGCGTACATGATGTTATGTGGCAAAGGGTGAGCAGGAAGTCTTCATAAATGATGGTAGATAGGACACCCCTGATCAAGTTAGGAAACACACATGATCTTTTTGTGAGAGAATGCCACGTGTCCTGAACTATTTTTAATCACTAGGGGCAAAGTAAACCATTTGTTCCCTTCAAAATGTGTTGATTTCTGTTAAAAAGGTATTCGTTTGCACTTTACATGGTAACCGTATTAATGATGATCTCAGGCTAAGTAGAAAGAAGTAGCTATTTGTCTTTGAGTTTCTGGCCTAATCTTTTTTGGTAATTAGTTCAATAGCTTCTCTGACCTTTGGAAGAATAATCAGTGGATGACGTTACACGCTTACACCCATGTTTGTGATGATATACCTAGCAAAACTTATTAATGATGAGCACTGGTTGGCGGCGAAAATTAATTGTGTGGAGACAGTGAGTAAAATGGTATTGGAACATGTGTATGCAAACACTACTGATCATCTATAACGAATCCCATGCGAAAGCAATATTATGCACAGATCTCTATAATAGAGCTATGGGTGTGCTTGGTTTGAGTCCAGCATCACCAAAAATTTGGTTGCCCATGTTTTGGCCAATCTTGGCAAAAAAAAAATTGAACTAGAGTTGACTAGAGCACTTGGGCATTCCAAAATATTTGGCAACCATCCAAGAAAGAGCCAAAACTTTGGCTATGACCAAAAAGGTTGGTATGTTTGGTTTTGGTCACCATCCAAACACACCCTGCGTTTGCCGTGGAATTCTAATTTCTCTTATATCCCATGTTGATTAATTTTCATTGTTACATTTTGTGTTCGCCAAAATCTGCGGTGATCTTGTTCTTTTAATATCTTCTATCCATTTAGTGTGGGATGTTTTAGCCTCGCAAAGCTATATCCCATGTTGATTAATTTTCATTGTTACATTTTGTGTTCGCCAAAATCTGCGGTGATCTTGTTCTTTTAATATCTTCTATCCATTTAGTGTGGGATGTTTTAGCCTCGCAAAGCTAACATGGAGCTTCTTTTAGCATTGTTTCATCTTTCATGAAGATGAATGATAGGTCAAAGGAGAGAGATGCTAAGGATATTTTATTATTTTAACTAATTTGTGCACTTGATGCAGGTCAAATTCAGGATTGATAAAGATTGTCTTCCGCTTCCTGAGAGTAGTTTCAAGCATGCCATTAAGGAGAACTACAATTCAAAGGGAAGATTCACCCAAGAGCTCAATTCTAGACAAGTAAGCCATGACAATTCTTCTAAATTGTGTAATTTGAAATGTATCCAAAACTGAAATAAAAGTAAAATAACATTTTTCATGTTCATGATGTAATTTATGGTTCTATTTTGTAGGTCCGTAAGCTACTAGCACTATACAAGCCAATTAACATACATCGGCCATCTTCCCAACATGTTCAAGAAGTTCCTCAGACAAACCGTGTTGAAGGGCGCATGCCTCACTATGTTGAAGAAAGGCGACAGCCATATGATTATGAAGAAAGGCGGCTGGCACGACATCATGAAGAAATGCAACACCCACAATTTGTTGAAGAAAGGAGATTAGCCTATGATTATGAACAAAGAAGGCCATCACTCCATGTTGAAGAAATTCGACGCCCACAGTTTGTTGAAGAAGTTCAGCCACCTACATACTATAATGCTGCTCCTGCTCCTCATGGTTCATACCATCCACATCAAGCTAATATCATTTATGAAAGGTGAGTGCTGTGCTAATTTCATTTATTATAACAGAAAATATATTTTCAAGCATGGCAGTCAATTTAATAGTACAATCTGTTGGCTGCTTCCTAATTGAATTATAAGCAGTGAAATATAGCTTTTCTCCATATAACCTTCCATTTTATGGAAGGTATGTTTGATAAGTTATGTCTGTTGATGTTTAATTGTGAAATCATTAGAAGGTTGTAATTCTTTTGTAATCCTTTAGTGGGGCACTTTGTTACTCTCTGAATGCAGAATTTCCTTCCCACAAACTATTTGTTCAATGGGCTGTTTCTGTGGATTGTTTAGTTTGGTGCCGAGTCTAAGATAGCTAACCAATTCACCTCTTTCTAAAAAAATACACGATTAATAGCTGTAGACTGTTATGATTCATATAGGAGTACTAATTACCCTAGTAAAGGCTGTTTTATGCGAATCTGGAATTTCATTTCAGAAGAAAAGAACTGTTGAGTCTAGGAGACTTGTTCATTCTTTCCAAAAGCTTATCTGACTCATGAAAGAAAGGATTTGCACCCCTACAATTTAGGGACCTAACCGACAGTTGCTTCATTACATTGTTCATGGCCCTCAATTTTCTCCTTTTAGAACTCAGAAAAAGTTTACCCTCATGTCAGAACCTTTTCATCACTATTCTAGAATTTGTGTATTGTTGCTGTTTGGCAACAATTATGAAGAGACTAAAACATTTAGGAACAAAATGCAAAATTGACAAGTACTAACATTTGAAGATGTAGTTGAGGGTGTTTTTGACATATGTGAAAATAACTCGGAGCATGCTTTAAGGTCTTTATATCATGATGTCTTGATGATTGAGGTCTTGTACAAGTGTAAAGCGTGCATTACAACAAAAAATGTTTTGATTTAATGGTTATCTAATCATATACATATGCATATGCTCGGATGCTTGATGAATTCTGACATTGTTGAACTTGAATTCTGCTCCCAGGGCTCCAGGTGATGCATTCCTTCCTAGAGACTACAGAGTGCCGCAGCAGGAGGTCGCCGCGCACCCCAACTACGCTGATGAGATCTACCGTGGTGCTTACACAGCCCCTCAGGACCCGTCCTACGCGACCAGGCCCGCTGCTTACCCGGCAAATCTCCAGGGGCCTGCTGTTTCAAGGGTGCCCGTGTCCGCCCTCTACTCCTTTGCTGGCGCACCAGCATACAGATGATCGCTACAGCGCTCGCTCTCAAATCAGTCCCCGGCCGGCATGATTGCCTGTTGGTGTAGCTAGCGTCGTCGTTTGTCGGATCCTTGATTCGGATGTTGTTTGCAACAAGTGTTGTACTGGAACGTGTCGTTTGCAACAAGTGTTGTACTGGAACGTGTCGTTTGCTGTTAAACAAGTGACTTTCCTGACAAGTGCTGTCGTGGTCTTGCAAGTATGGTCTGTTTTGTTTGCGATGAGTCTCGGTAGCTTGTAGCGCGTAGAAATTCGGTTTATACATCTTCGAAATACCCAGTTTAGAGTAGTTCTGCCTTGTGCAATGCACAGATGCTTACCTCTTATAGTAAAATAAATCGTTTTTTAAGGGTAGATGCTTATCTCTGTAGGAGGGATGTCTAATGAAGCATCTATTCTTATAAATAAATTAGCATTGATGTCTAAACAGGATGTCAAACGAGCAACGCCGCGAAAAGGAAAGGACTCTACATTAGCGTGCCCCCCTGGGTAAAGCCAACGGATGTCAAACGAGCAACGCTGCGAAAAGGAAAGGACTCGGGCAAACATAAATTGATTGTTCCCACTAAACCTGTCATCCTCAGCAAACATATACGTCATGAAAAACATTTCATTTGCCCTGGTCAAAAATGTAACATCGGATTTATAGTGAAGTCCTAATTTCATTTATGATGGATCTTGGTTGTTCCCACTAAACTTGTCATCCTCAACAAATATATATGCCATGAAAAACATTTCATTTCACCTGGTCAAAAATCTAGCGTTAGATTTATAGTGGAGTCCTTATTTCGTTTGTGATGAATCTCGGTTGTTTTCACTAAACTTGTCATCCTCAGCAAACATAAAAACATTTCATTTGCCGTGGTCAAAAATCTAACGCCGGGTTTATAGCGGAGTCCTTATTTCATTTGTGATGAATCTCGGCTGTTCCCACTAAACTTATCATCCTCAACAAACATAATTTACCATGAAAAACATTTCATTTGCCGTGGGCAAAAATCGAACGCCGGGTTTATAGTGGAGTCCTTATTTCGTTTGTGATGAATCTCGGTTGTTCCCACTAAACTTGTCATCCTCAGCAAACATAATTTACCATGAAAAACATTTCATTTGCCGTGGTAAAAAATCTAACGCCGGGTTTATAGTGGAGTCCTTATTTCATTTACGATGAATCTCGGTTGTTCCCACTAATCTTGTCATCCTCGGCAAACATATATGTCATGAAAAACATTTCATTTGCCCTGGTCAAAAATCAAACGTCGGGTTTATAGTGGAGTCCTTATTTCGTTTGTGATGAATCTTGGTTGTTCCCACTAAACTTGTCATCCTCAGCAAACATATATGCCTTGAAAAACATTTCATTTGCCCTGGTCAAAAATCTAACGCCGGGTTTATAGCGGAGTCCTTATTTCATTTGTGATGAATCTCGGATGTTCCCACTAAACTTGTCATCCTCAACAAACATAATTTACCATGAAAAACATTTCATTTGCCGTGGTCAAAAATCAAACGCCGGGTTTATAGCGGAGTCCTTATTTCGTTTGTGATGGATCTCGGTTGTTCCCACTAAACTTGTCATCCTCAGCAAACATAATTTATCATGAAAAACATTTCATTTGCCGTGGTAAAAAATCTAACGCCGGGTTTATAGTGGAGTCCTTATTTCATTTATGATGAATCTCGGTTGTTCCCACTAATCTTGTCATCCTCAGCAAACATATATGTCATGAAAAACATTTCATTTGCCCTGGTCAAAAATCAAACGTCGGGTTTATAGTGGAGTCCTTATTTCGTTTGTGATGAATCTTGGTTGTTCCCACTAAACTTGTCATCCTCAGCAAACATATATGCCTTGAAAAACATTTCATTTGCCCTGGTCAAAAATCTAACGCCGGGTTTATAGTGGAGTCCTTATTTCATTTGTGATGAATCTCGGTTGTTCCTGCTAAATTTGTCATCCTCAACAAACATAATTTACCATGAAAAACATTTCATTTGCCGTGGTCAAAAATCTAACACAGTGTTTATACTGGAGTCTTTATTTCGTTTGTGATAAATCTCGGTTGCTCCCACTAAACTTGTCATCCTCGGCAAACATAATTTACCATGAAAAACATTTCATTTGCTGTGGTCAAAAATCGAACGCCGGGTTTATAGCGGAGTCTTTATTTCGTTTGTGATGAATCTCGGTTGTTTCCACTAAACTTGTCATCCTCAACAAACATAATTTACCATGAAAAACATTTCAATTGCCGTGGTAATAAATCGAACGCCGGGTTTATAGTGGAGTCTTTATTTCGTTTGTGATGAATCTCGGTTGTTCCCACTAAACTTGTCATCCTCAGCAAACATAATTTACCATGAAAAACATTTTATTTGTCGTGGTAAAAAATCGAACGCCGGGTTTATAGCGGAGTCCTTATTTCATTTGTGATGAATCTCGGTTGTTTTCACTAAACTTGTCATCCTCAGCAAACATAATTTATCATGAAAAACATTTCATTTGCCGTGGTCAAGAATCTAACACCGGGTTTATAGTAAAGTCCATATTTCGTTTGCGATGAGTCTCGGTTGTTCGTGATGCGAAGAAATTCAGTTTGATTCGTCTTCGAAATTGGAAGGAACTCGCGAATTCCGTCGCAATCTTCTGGAGCTCCAAGTAGCGTGTCCGGCCGGGCAAAAGCCAGCGGAGGGGTCAAACGAGCAACGCTGGCGAAAAAGAAAGGACCCGGGCTACCGCAGTACCGCTCTACGCCGGGAGGAAAAAAATTCCATCTTTACGCCATCGCCACCGTTGGCGCCGTGGATCCACCGGGTGACGTACACGTACGCGCTCGCGGTCGCGCGGGCCGTTTGATAACCTCCGGCCCCTCTGCGGGTATGCGGCCAGCGCCCGTCCCTCGTCTCGTCTCGTCTCCTCCCCCCCTCCCTCCCTGTCGTCGTACGGACCGACGGCGACGGCCGGGCCGGGCCACCGCGCCTATATTCCAGCCAGCCCCCCCTCTCTTCCACCCGCCTTCCTCCAACGCAGCGAGCCGCCAGCCTCCGCTGAAAAGTCCTCCAACCCCCAAAGCTCCCCCCCTCCCCTCTCCGTCGGAGAGATCCGGGCTGCCTGCCCCCAATCTTGCCCCCGAATTCGCGCGGCGTCCGACGGGCGGCGGCGCGCGGAAGGAATCTCGCGCGCGCATTACCTCCGTCGCCTCGCCTCGTCTCGTCTCGTCTCGCCGGGGATCCGGGAGGGGGCTGGGGCCCGCGAGGGAGGGAGCGGGGATGCCGATTGGGGTGTCGGACGAGCTGCTCGGCACGTTCGTGCCGATCGCCGTCTACTGGCTCTACTCGGGGCTCTACGTCGCGCTGGACGGCGTGGAGCGCCTCGACGCCTACCGCCTGCACCCCAGGGGCGAGGAGGCCGCCAGGAACGTCGTCTCCAGGGCCGCCGTCGTCAGGGGCGTCCTCGTCCAGCAGGCCTTCCAGGTCGTCGTCGCGCTCACGCTCTTCGCGGTAATCATCCTCCTCCTCCTCCTCGCCGTCTCCTGTCTTGTATCCCTTCTGGTGGCTTGCAGATAGACCACCCGAATACGTAGCTTTGGCCTTTCTTGTATTGGCAACCATGATTGTAAGCTGCGAAGTGCCTTTTCCCCTCTTTCATAGTAGATGGTACTACTAGTAGATAGAGGGACGATGCTTGATAGGCTATGATCTGATTTGGAGCTAAAGCGACTGGCTTAGGACGTCGTTGTCTTGGGACTGTTTTTGGCATGTAACTAGCGCATTCCTCATTCCACATAGAGCAAATTGTTGGGTCCCGACTATCTGTGATGACAGGAAATCAGCGTGCCATGCTTATAACTGCAGATTGGTTGCAGGGAGAGTTGCTCAGCCTTGCGTCTTGCGTTCATACTTTCGGAAGATAATAAAGCTAACAACGAAACCCAACTCTCTGAATTAGTAGTGACGAGCTGACTTCTGCAATAGCATATATGATATAACATGTTACAAACACCCAAATTATTGCAACGCAATCCAGCTGCTTTATATGGACTGAAAGCATAACGACATAGCCTCTCATGGGGGGAAAATTGATACTCAGGAATGCCCAATTTAACGAGCAGTTTTTTGAAGCAATACCAGACCTGAAGAATTTCTTGTGGAGTTTGCCTGATAGCTTCATTTATACAACTTTCTAAAATGGTTAATTTTTCGTGAACTGCAGGTTATTGGTGATGAGAGTGGTATTGCACCGAAGCAGCCTTCTGCTGTCGTGATAGTGCTGCAATTTATCATCGCGATGTTTGTCATGGACACATGGCAGTACTTCATGCACAGATACATGCACATTAACAAGTTTCTGTATAAGCACATCCATTCCAAGCACCACACTCTTGTAGTCCCTTACTCCTTCGGGGCTCTTTACAACCATCCACTTGAGGGCCTTATTCTGGACACCATCGGTGGTGCTCTTTCATTCCTCCTCTCCGGTATGACTCCACGAACATCCATATTCTTTTTCTCGTTTGCGACCATCAAGACAGTGGATGACCACTGCGGGCTGTGGCTTCCCGGTAACATCCTCCATGCGTTGTTCAACAACAACACTGCTTACCATGACATTCACCACCAGCTCTATGGCAACAAATACAACTTTTCGCAACCTTTCTTTGTCCTTTGGGACAAGATACTGGGGACATACATGCCCTACTCTCTCGAGCACCGGAAAGGAGGAGGGTTCGAGTCCCGACCAGTCAAATCAGTAGAGCAGACCAAGGCTGATTAATATGTGCATATTCTCTGATTCTCGTTCCACTTAGATCCGATACACACTGTTATATCACGCCGCCTGATTCTCTAACTATGGAAATGATGTAGAAGTCTTATCCTGGTTCATATAGCGAGGGTTTCTCGTGTTCTCTACACTTCCTTTTTTTTGTTTGATTTGGTTTGGGAGTCCCATCTTGTATCAAGGTATAGCGGGTAAAGTATTGTACTGTATGAAAGAATACTCAGCATCCACTTGGATTTGTCTCCTCTGGATCGGTCTGTACTTCCATCCACTTGGTGATGTTAACAAAGAAGGATGCTATTAACACTACACGCGGTATGCAGCATCGTGTTTTCCTGCCCATTTCGTTGTCTTCTTTTTCATTTGTGTGTTCCGTTGGATGAATGTTGGACATATAAGCTTATTTCTGCTCTGTATAATAACTTGGCGGAGATGATCCACCAGTGAGCTATATTGAACTATATGGTTTTGTTTCTGGAGATGATCCACCACTGAGCTGTACTGAAGTATAGTTTTGTTTCTGCTGGTCATGATCATTTCTTAACCACAGAAACATCTGTAAAGCTTGCGAGGGTGCCCTTGCAGCTCTGTGTTTAAGTTCTGTAGTTCTGCTGTCAGGCACTCTGGCTGTGTTGATCTGTGGACTAAACTGAATTTTGTTGTTCGTTGCAACAAAAGCTCATCTGTAAATAGCTACTCCCTCTGTCTCATAATGTAGTGTCAAAAAACGTCTTACATTACGGGATGGATGGAGTAAAAGCTAACTACTGCTAGTCTGCTACAGGACATCAGAATTTCACAATCTAATGACAACGCATACTTGTCATGAAGGGGAAGGTTTGCTAGAAGATTACTCTATGGCAGCTGAAACGTGTGTACCCTATGACTACGATCATCTGTGGCAGAACCTCAACCCCTAATTTTTGCCTAGAACATAAACCAGAGTCAGACATCTGCTCTGAATTTCTGGAACCTCATCACCCATTGGACTACCGGTGTGGAAAAGTTGATAGCTGTCGTTCTAAACGAGACAAAGATTCGTCTAATTAATTGGAGGAAAACCGAGCTAAACCGTAGACTACAATATACAAAGCTCGCACAGCAGCGCACTCGCAACACAACCGGATCATCGGCGCCAACGCGAGTCCATATAAATTGTCACATATTGTAACCCTGCAAGATAAAAAAGAAGATATTGGGCCAAATCAAACCAGAACATGCAGCTTTTTCACACACGCACTGACAACGGGCATGTTTGGTTGCCCGCTTTACCTCCAACTAGGACGAGTTGGGCTAAGAAAAATGTGTTTGATTGCAAACTTGGTGGGCTGACTTGCATCGACACAAACCTTACAACAACCCAGAGCCTGGCGAGTCGGAAACCCTCAAATCGACAATTTCCAGTGAGGCAGACTGAGTGCGGCGCAAAAGAGAGACAACACGCTCGCGGAGGTGCAAGGGGAAATCGAGTGGAGATGACGCGAGATGGAAATAGACCGAGGTGTGATGGTGCGAAATCTAGCCTCACCGCTCCACTTACTCGGTCACCGCTAGCTCTAGCACAAGCGCTTCCTCTGTTTTTAGCATCGGCGACGACGATGACTCGGATTTACGTAAGCGGTTGCGACGGAGGCAACAACAACACTCCCCGACACCAGGAGCTGCTTCTCCCCCTCCTCTTGGCCACCGCCTAGTCGTCCTCGACTTAGCCATGCCCCCTCTTCGCCATCGTCTCCGAAGCCGGTAAGCAACATGGAACCCCCTCCCTCCTATGTTAGGCAAGGTGTAGGATCAATTTCCCCATTCCTCAATGCACCCTCGATATCGACTAGGTTATGGATGCACGGATGAAGCTGCTATTCAGGCAACATCACGGTAGATGTGATTCAGACGTGTCTCATGTTTATCCATAAGAGACTGTTCATCTTGGTGATAAGCTTGTCATCCATTATGGTCCAATGTTAATCCGGGATCAGGAGAGGATGCTGAATTTGAACTACATCTACAACTAGAACGAGATATATGCTCTATGGATGCTTTGAATGAAGAGATCACCTTTCGCTAGGATTTTGCAAACCTTCAGAAGCAGGGGGCTGCTACAAGATTGCATCCACACCAGTGTGGAAGAGCAAGTAGTCATGTTCCTCCATGTTGTTGGTCATAACCAGAGGTTCAGGGTTATGCACAACATGTTTAGGAGATCAATGGAGACCAATTCCAGATACTTTAGGAAAGTGTTGTATGCTTTTGGGGAGCTCAGAGGAGAGATGATCAGGTCACCAACCGGTCGAACTCCTACTAAGATTCACACTAGCCCAAGATGGTATCCATTCTTCAATATTAGCACTCACAGTTGAAAGGGATCGAGATGGACCTAGAGGGGGGGGGGTGAATAGGTACAGTTACAATTTTAACGGATACTTACCAATTTTAGGCAATAATGCGGAATATGAAAGTGAGCCTAACAATTGCAAGGGTGAAGGTTAGTCTTTGTGTACCAAGCACGACAACAAATAGGGTATGATAAAGCACAAGTAAGTAATCAAAGACTAGTAACAAGTAGGAAGTTAGGGTTAGGGATAACTGCAACTCCGAGAGACAAGGATGTATGCCGATGTTCACTTCCTTGGAGGGAAGCTACATCACCGTTTAGAGAGGTGGGTGTTACCACGAAGGCACACCAACGCCACGAAGGCTCACCCTATTCTCTCCTTGAGAAAACACCACGAAGGCGTTTCTCAACCACTAGTGGTAAGCCTTTGAGGTGGCCTCCAAATCCTCACAAACTTTCCGGGGGAAATCACAACGGTTTGATTCCTCTCCGAAGAACTCCTACGCCTAAGAGTCTCCAACCTCCAAGAGTAAAAAGATCACGGAGACTGCTCAACATTTGCTCAAATCACAAATAGCTTGGGTTGAGAGGAGGAGAGGAAGAAAATCTATCTTTTGATTGGAACAACACTCAAGGGAACTCACAGATGCTCTTGGGATCTAGGATTTTGATGTAGGCAAATGGTAGTGAGAGAGAAAGGTGTTCTTGGAATCTTCTCAATGTGTTGGATAGCTCCCACTCGAGGTGGGAGAAGACTATATATAGTGGTGGTAGAAAAGTGGTCGTTGGAGCCAGATATGTTGTGCAGTTGCCGGACGTCCGACAGCTCACGGTCGTCCGGACAACTACGAAGGGTCGGACGTCCGATAGTGGTCGGTCGTCCGAAAATGCAAAAAGTATCAGGTTATTTGGTTGAGAGGTGATCAGCATACAGACATCCGGAAGACGTAGGCCGTCCGAAGATACAGAAGGTATTAGGTTGGCACAACATTTGGTGAAAAGGTGAACAACATACAGACGTCCGAAAGGCATCGGCCGTCCGGGGCACGGTCGCCCGAAAATGGTCAGAAGTCTGACATTTTGAATCTGTTGAGTGGCAACGTAATTCCTAACGTACCCGGACGTCCAGTCCTCAGACGATCGGAGGAGCCGGAAGTCCGAGGGTTTGAATCTGTTGGCCGGCTTTGGATTTCCGGAGGACGTCGGCCATCGAGCGTCCGGATGTCCGAGAACCACCGAACGACCGAACAAAAGCAGACCAACAACAGGAAGATAAAGAGAGAGGAATTGCCTAGAGTTTTGAGCAAGTTTCTTGTGAGACCCAGTGATCCCCTCTTAATAGTGCGGGGTCCCTATACTCAAGAGAGACAAATAGAATGATAGACCACTTCGTCTTGTTTCTTCGTTCTTGAGCATCCTGGACAAATTAGTCACGATCCATACAGAAACTCTCATGGGAACAAAACCTGAGATACACTTGATTAAGATGATTAGTTTCCTATATGTATGTTGTCAACAACATCAAAATATGATTAAGGGCATGATTGCACTTTCATTCTCCCCCTTTTTGGTAGTTGATGACAACATACAACTAGCTGTGAAAAAGTAAAGTAGACTTATGTAGCTTAGGAGAGATTTTTTATAGAGCTCCCCCCGATTATATGCATAGTAAAATAATTATGGTCAGGGAGCTCCCCCTTACTTTGATAATGAGTGCATCGAAGATATCATATAGATTAGTAAAATAGCATGATAACACATCATCCATATATGTCATAATAGTTGAGCATAATTCATCATCCATGCATTAAGGCATAATTCATCATCCATACATTAAGGCATAATTCACCATCCATACATTAAGGATAACAAGTCAAATACTAAGATAATGTCCTCCCCCTTTGACATCAAGTACCGAAAAGGGAAGGACCAGGACATGCAACCACGCACTCAGACACCGCTGCCATCATCGTCATCACCATGGGTGCCACTACCACCTACCTCGTCAAGGAAATCAGCCCAATTAGGGCCAGAGGGAAAACCGAAGTCGGAAGGAGGAGCAGGAGGAAGATCCTCATCCTCACTCACATCAGTTGCTCCCGAGTCTCTCAAACGAGCCTTGAGAGCATTCTTAGAAGAGATCATGTGAGTGACCACATCGTGGTTTTGTGAGCACTGAAAGGTGAAAGCCTTCATTATGGCACAATGTGCTTTCCCAAGAAAACTAGCAAAGCGACCGAAGGAGACAGAGCTAGATGAGAGAGACCTAGACCGAGTAGCAGCCCGTCGAGCAGGAGCGGATGAGGATTTCTTGGGAGCCCAATCATCCGCCATGTGAGAGGGAATGACCCATTTTTGATGCACATGAGTGCGAGCAATAGAAAAGGGGTCCAGATGTTCAATGGGAGCCTGAATAAAGGGGGCATGAGGAAAGGCTCGCTTGTATTGAAAACTAGCGAGGCGGATCTCATGCCATAAAAAGTGAGGAACATTGATCTTCCTTTTAGGATGTTCATTAAGGTGGGTCATGATATCAATGCAATATCCTCTATAGGTTCCCCTGTCACCCATCTTGGAATAGATGGTGCGGATGACGCACTGAAAAATAATGAAGAAAGGAAATCTCCAAATTGAAACTTGATTGAGATCTTTGCCCTTTTCCTCTTCATCAAGCTCATCAAGGCTTTTTAAAAGATAGACACATGCTTCAATGGCTCTAGGTGCATGATTTGGGTCACTCTTATGGATTTTAAAGCCGGTGTCTGGAAAACCAAGAGTAGCGACAAACTAAGCATAAGAGGCTGAGAGCTCGGCGTCGGACGTCATCCAAGTGACGGTGTTATCCGGACCAAAGAAGCAAGTTGCATAGAATTGATGAATGGCAGCATGGTTGAAGTCATGCTGAAAAGCAAAGGGTGCAGCAAGACCAAATGACTCGATGAGATTAATGGCACCCGGATATTTCGCCGAGTGAGTGCGAATATGCTCTAAGTCAATGTAGTGATGAACCGACAGACCTTTCGGAACAATGACAGTGGAGAAAATGGCTGCCTGAACATTTTTGTAAAAACATGAGTCCATGGAATCACGCACGACACAAAATTGATCAGTGTCGCGACGAAACTTAAGATAGGCAGATTTAGGGACCTTGGTGAAATCCTTAATTTCGCGACCTAGAGAAGGAGGGGGCTCAAGAGAGATGCGGCGAGCATCACTTTGAGGCTGATCCGGAGGTGGAGAAGGCATGTATGACAGTCTCCGAGTGTTGGGCTTTGGAAGATTTCTGCGAATCCCAAGAAATTCAGCCCGTTCTTCATACTCCAGCTCTTCTTCATAGTCGGAACCCTCCGAGGATGAGACGGTTCCACGAACCGGATGCTTGGCGACGCGCTTGCAGGGACGAGCCCGTTCTTGGGAGTCGTCGGACCCCGCACCACGGGTGGCACGAGAGGACAAACCGACGGGGATCTTGCGCACGGAGTGCTTGATCTTCGGCATGGCAAAAACTCCTACAACCATGTTTGAGAAACCCTAAGTCTGGGACCGGATGCATTTGGAGCACCGAGAGCAGAACTGCAGGAAAGAAATCGGTTGAAAGAGAGAGAGAGAAGGAGGAGGTTACCTCGAGGCGCAGAAAGAGAAGGACTTCGGCCGAAGAAGCGGATGGAGGGATCCTGGTGGCGGCCTGGCGACGCAAGGGGGGAGAACAAAGAGGGGAGGAAGTGCGGGGAGTTAGGGCAAATGCCTAGACCCGCGGGCCTCCAGACTTTATATGGGGGCCGAATCGTCGGACGACCGACAGATGGCGGATGTCCAGATATTAATAAATCATCGGACGACCGACACTCGTCGGACGTCCGGACATCAACAGGTCATCGGACGACCGAGACACGTCGGACGTCCGAGAGGGGCGAATAGGAGAGAGAGGCAAACAGGGAGAATTTTTCCGTTTTCTGTGTCACCCATGATAGTGAGATGATGGAGAACATTCTAACACATGCAACACCCAAGATTGTTTCAAATAGTGACCATTCTAGCTAAACAGCTCTAACGATGTTCATTATAAGGGTGTGGGTGGTGGTTTAAGCCACCATGTTTGAGTAAACGTGGGCTGGCACTGCGAAGATAACTTGAGCCCATCACCACAACTCCATCATTTAAAGCACCAAGTCACCAAGGTGAACATAGTAACTTTGTGTCACACCCTGTTTTTCACCACAAGTATTTTATGTTGCAAAAATCAGAGCTTGTTAAAACCTTTTCAAATAATGTTGTGAGTGCAATTTGAACCCTTGTTTGAGTGAATGCTTGCTTGTTTGATGACTCAAACCCATGAAAACTTATTATTTTGCTTTCTTCAAAACCCCTTTTTCCTTTATATCAAGATCACCTTCACCATGTTGGGATACACTACTAGCTCATGAAGCCAAGCGGCACTTCCAACCAAAGTAGGTGATCTGATCCAAATATTATTTTCATTCATTAAAAACATTAATTGGTGATTTAAAATATTATTTTCCTATTTTATAACTATGTCTGTTTCTAAGGCCAGTAATGATATTCCCACAAGGAAAATTGCTTTCCTGCCTTAGAAAATTATGAGTAAATTCATGGAAGCTCGGAAGGACATATATTTTCCATATATAAGATTTTAAACCCTATTTTATATTAATATTATTTGAGTAAAACCCTGAAAACCATTTGTGTCTGTTTTAGCTTTTTGAGATGTTTCCAAAGGAAATTATCTCAGTAAATTCCCATAAAATTACAGGAGCCCTCCCAAGCCATATTAGGTGCTCACCTAAAATCTCACCTTGATCCAAGGTGGGGAAGTGCACCTAATGAGCCCCAAACCCTCTCTGACCAGAGTAGAGTTGGAACAACTCTACATTGCAAAGTTTCTCCAATGGAGCTAAAACTTTGCAGAGGTGTTTGACACCCCAAATGAGGACTCCACGCCAAAGATGGGATTTGTGAGACTCTGTTTGGCCACACTTCCTTTTTAAAGGACACTACTGGTCATTTTGAGGCATTTTCAAGTTTACAAAGCCAAACTGGTTCAATGGAGCTCAAATTTGGTGAAACCCCATGTTTTTACCCCAAGACCAAACCTGTTAAGTTTCATTTCCAGTGGTGGAGTGGAAGCACCCCAAGTCACTGTCGAACACCTACTGGCAGGAAGGTAAAAACCCTCCTAGCCACTGTTTTACCCAATGTCAAGACCCCAAACTTGGTGAGTTAGGGCCCCAGAACACCCTGAGCACCCAGTCCATCAGCCCCTCCCCAACTCCAAGCACAAGTGACAAGAAATCCAATTTGAGCCGCAGGGCAGTACTGGCATCACTAGTGTTCCTTGCTCCCTTGACCAGCTCGGGCTTCCACTAAACCACAACGGCTGGGCACACTCCCAACAACACTCAGGACATGGAGGACACGTCCCAAGTGCCCCAGAGCGAGCCAGCATGCCGTGGCATGCCAAAACTGCGCTCTGGGCGCGCTGCAGAGAGCCTCCAGCAAGGGGACGACGCTCCGGCCGGTCCTGTAATGCCCCAAGTGTAGGTCTTTCCCTTTTTTTAACCTTCCATGTGAGGCCACCTTGTCAGAGATTGTGTTGATATCATTTTTGTGCCATGATTTCATGTGTGTTCCTTAGTGCTTACTTCCCTTGCATGCATGCATAACATATCATTCCTTGCCTTACCTTATGTTTGCATGCCATGATCATGTTGCATTTGATTTTACTAGGAGTAGTGTTGTGGTGTTGAGAGTGCATGTGATCTTGCTAGGGTTAAGTGGTGATTTTGCACTATTTTGTGATGCATGTGATAGTGGTGTGTGTGATGTAGGAGTGAGTGCTAGTCATTTTAAGCTCTTGCCGGTGCCGTTCCGGGCAGCCAAAGGAGGGACCTTTTCCCGTGCTTAGGGCGGGAATGGAGCCCCTGAGAGTCCCGCGGGCCCCGCCGATAGTTTCCCCTGCCGGTGGTGGCCGGGAGTGGCGCCGCCAGCGCCCTCGGGTCCGGCCGCCGGCGGAGTTCATCTCGTGAGTGGAGTGGTTTTCTATTTTACCTTTTTGTCTAAACCAGTTCTCGATCCGTAGCCCGATGGTAGTGTTGTGCTGGCTTATTCTAGCGCCTGTAGGAGGGCGTGGGTTCGAGTCCCCCCCCCTCGGCGCCTTTTTATTCTTTTGTTTTGATTTATTCCTGCAGGTAGCTTACCTTGCCACTTTCCCTTCTCCTGTTAACATCAGTAGCAGCAGCGCAGTGGTGTGTGGTGGTGTTGTTGCACTAAGGGGACTGGGGTTCGAAACCCAGTGAGCCCAGTTTTCTTTTTCTTTTATTTTTTTTTCCTGTTTGCAGTCATTTTTTCCCCTTGCTATGTGAGCAACCCCATGTCCAGCTCAGAGTATATTTTGCCCTATGTGGTTCTTTCTTCCATGTTAATTGTAGGAGGTGTAGGAGTAGCTTGTGGTGATATTAGTGGTGTGAACCTATGTCTATGTATTCCTTCCTTCCTTGTTACTTGTTGGGGAAGTAGGAGAAGAATTGTGATGGTAGTAGCGGTGTGGACCTAGGTGCTCGCAAATGGTGCTTGAGGTGTGATGTGTGTGCAAGTGTGTGTATATTGGTGCTCTCACTTGGGTGCCTTGCTAGCCTAGTGCATGTGGGTGCTAGTGGCCCTCATGAGGGTGGCCTTGTGCAAGTGAGTGAATGTAGGGGTGCCCTCCTCACCACATATAATTGTGTGTGCGAGCTAATTCTAGTGTTTATTGCCATCATAGCATGTGTAGGTGTGGATTCCTAGTTTAGCTAGGGTAGATTGTTGTGAGGGTTGCACCTTGAGTAAGACATGATTCCTAGGAAGATCCGAGAATGCATGTGAGGATGTGTACCATCACATGCCCATATGTGGGGGGTGCATACTCTCTTGATGGCCTAGGGTTCCATTGTGATGTGTTTGATCTAATAATATTGTGATATGGGTGTGGGTGTTGTTGATGTGCATGACACAAACATGGGGTTCAAACCCCCATGTCACTTTGTCATTGTGCACATAAGATTCACCTATGTATTTGTCATCTTAGAAGCATGCCTTGTGGAATTGCATTTGCACTTTGTTGAAAGTTTGGCCTTTGTTTCCGTGGTATAGATGGAGCCCAAGGGCATGAATTTTGTGTGTTAGTAGTAGGGGTTTGTGCTCAACACCATAGTGGTGTCAATCACCTCTTGGTGACATGTGCGTGCAAACTATGCCTAGACAAAGTGGGCATGTGGCTGGAAAATTCCAGATTTTTGAACTCTGAAAATTTCACTAAGTCTGGAATGCTGAAAACATTTTCTTCCCCTGTAGATAAGGTTGTGCTGGTCATTCTGTTGAGAACTGGACTTAGTTCAGTGCTAGTGTTTTGAACCTGGGATGTTTTTGAAGCTTCCTGTAAATTTGCAAGTCATTTGGAGTCCAGTAGCTTGTGTTTTGATTGCTGTCAAAAAGCTTCAGAACAGAAACAGAATCTCAGGTGCAGGAATTTTCACTAAGTCCCCGAGAACTGATGGTTTTGGGAAAGTTTGTGACCTTGTATCTTCTAGAGTTTAATTCCTTTTGCTGTGATTCTTGCTGGATCTTGTAGTGTTCTTGGTTGGCAACAGCCACATATATTATTTGTCTTATTTGAAGACCTGTAGCTATGTTGCATGTTGCTCACAAACAGCTAAGATGCAGAAACTGGCAGATTGCGTAGTTTTGCCATTTTGTTCAAAGTTTGTGTTTAATTGTTGTTGGGGTGTTCTACCTTGCTCCATTTCATTCATGTTGGGTTAATATATGTCTTGGCAACCTGGGAACACCAGATTTGTGCCAATTGTGTGTGTGGTGATGAATCTTTCACGTAGAGCTTCATATCGTGTTTCGTTGATTCCCGTTGATCCGTAGCTCCGTTTGCAAAGTTCTTTACATGGTTTTGCACCGTTTTTACGAGATGCATTTGTTCATATCATTCCCATGCATGTCCAAATAGTTTAGTGCAAAGTTCTGACCAGGAATTTGTTGTAGTTTATCTTGCTTGTGCTAGTGTTAGAAATAGTGGTGCATGCTCAACTTTCATCTCATGCATCATGTGATTGTTGCATTTTGTGGTGCTGCTGTTCATTGGCTGTTATTCTTGTGTTGGGTAGCACCGGGAGCGGAGACCGATTACGTGGAGTCAGGAGAGTACGTGCAGGACGATCCAGAACCATTCCAAGCTGAGGATATCACAGGCAAGATGACATGACCTTGATCCCATCTCTAGACTTGTTATGTTAGTTTCGATTCCATGTCATTTTTCTCGCTGCCTACCACTGAAAATATATTGCCTCTTCATGTGCCATGAGCCTAAACACCTCACTCTTTCCTAGCAAACTTGCATGGCTAGGTAGGCTTGCTCAGCTACTAATGTTAGCATTGTTAGTTGCAGGTGTTTATAACTCATGAGTTGCCATGAGCTTGATATCATTATATTAAATTCTGTTATTTAATTAATGTATCTATATATTTGGTAAATGACGGGAGGCCTAGCCTTTTGCCGGGTGTCTTGTTCCGTTATTGCCGCCTTAGTTACCGGTTACCGGTGTTTGATTCCATAATGATCGCTCCTAACACGTTCGGGGTTGTTATGGGGACCCCCTTGATAAATCGCGTAGTGTTAAGGCTTGTCCGGCAGGACCCAACTTTGGTACTATTTGCTAATCACCTAATAATGAACTGCATAGGGAATAGCTACCCCGAGGAACTTAATCAACAACCCGGGCCAGTGCTCCTCATGAGTGTTGGTCCAAACCAGAGCAGCTTATTACGCTCCCCGGGGCAACTCGGAGTTTTGGCGTGGTAACCATCGCTCATCCGGCGTGTCCTGAGACTGAGATACGCGGCTCTTATCAGGGTCGTCGACACGTCGGGAGGTCCTGCTAGCCTTGTCTTACCTTAGCGGTATATCTTGCGTATAGGAACCCCGATGAGGCTTTGGTTTTCCCCAGAGTTGAGGTTTTCCTCTAAGGAATCCGACGAGATCACGAGATTCGTGATAGAGGATGACTTTGCGGCCTGTGTTCGTTTGTGATGGACTAGTTGGAGCACCCCTGCAGGGTTTAATCTTTCGGAAAGCCGTGCCCGCGGTTATGTGGCTACTTGGAACATTTTGCTAACATCCGGTATTAGAAAACTTAAACATAAACTAATAAAATATGCCAACTGTGTGCGTAACCGTGACTGTCCCTTCGAAGATCTCTCTTCGACTGGGAACACGGTGGGGTTATGATTGCCGTAGGTAGGTGTTCAGGATCACTTTCTGATCAAGTATTCTCGATCGTTAGCGTATACCATTTTCACTTCCTTCTCGCGTAAGTTAGCCACTTATTCAATCTTAGGTTGCAACAGCCTGAAACACCTCACCCCTTCCTTACCCAATAACATGTCTAGTCCTGGCACCAAGGTCTTGGATTGCTGAGTCCCCGTGGCTCACGGATTCCTCCGAAACTTCCAGCAGGTACAGGTACCCCAGAGACCGATGATCCCGATGGCACCCAACTGGCGTGGCAGTACGACGAGGAGACAGACCGCCTTTACGTGAACTATCCAGAGGACTGAGCCGTGGTCGTGATCGTGGGCCTGCAGCGGGTAGCATAGCATTTCCCTTGTTTTGTAGTCCGTACCGGAACTACCTTGTTTGTATCTGCGTTGTACTCTGTATTATTAATAAGAAGACAGTTGAATCCCAGATTGTCTACTATATTTATTATTATGTGCTATGTTTAGTTGCTTGCAAAACACTTAGATGCGCTTCTTTCCTATTCGGGGGCCTCGACCCCCAGATCGGAAAGGACCGCATCTTGGTCGTTACAAGTTGGTAATCAGAGCCTTACGACCATAGGAGCCTTTGTGTGATCGTATTTGGCGAGTCGAGTCTAGTATATGTTTTGATTCTTAGTTATATCGGAGAGTAGGTTTCATTTTTCTCCTCTTCTTTGCTCTGGTGAGGCTTCCGTCTTAGGAAATCGTTAAATCTACTCCTTTTCTCGCTCAAAATCTTTTTAGGATCACGCGGGTGTTTGCGAAATCTATATGATTTCGATGTGACGGAATCATGTCCTGGTGCCTCCTATCTGCTCGAAGTATCAGGGGAGTTGAGCTCCAGGGATTATCGCGCACATCGCCATCATTCAGATTTCTGAGTACCTAAGAACGGAGGGTGTTCGTTATTGCTTCAATACGGGTAGTGGTGAGATAACCCCAACGTCCCCAGTACTGGTGTAGATTGTTCGGGGGTACTACCACACTTTGTATCGTTGTGATCACGAGGATCTGTTGTAGACGAAGGTCCGAGATGCTGGTTGTGTGTTGAAGGATGTGATACAGGCGACGGTTTAGATTAGGAGTTGTGTGAAATACTCCTTGTATCCGGGTGCCTGATTGCATGACCAGTTATTTCGGGAATTCATAGGTGGGATATCTGGTAGTATCTTATAGGACTATCTTCCTACAGACGCTTGATTGAGGTTTGGGAAATCTCGATCATATGTTTGTTCCGAGCAGTTCTAGCTCACACTTGTTTGCTGTGGCCCTTATCGGAATTTTGTCGTCTGTTACGTTGAGAATGCACTCTTGCTATGTTGTTCGAGTGCAATGCTAAGTTCTATTCAGATATTCTGTCTTTTGATTCAGCTTATCTTCAATTATTCTGTGGACTAATATGCTGTCCGTCTTCAGGATGGCTCCACCAACTCGTCAGACCCCAGCGCGTGAGGATATGCCGCCTCCACCTCCTCCTCCGCCATCGCCGCCGCCTCCTCCTGCAGAGGCTTGGCAGGCAATGATGGCAGCTACCAATGCAAATACTCAGATGCTGTTGCAGTTGATCCAGGAGAGAGCCAATCATCAGTAAGGCAATTTCCAGCAGGGTGGCAATCACTTCGCCAGTCTGAGTCAGTTTCTGTCAAACCAGCCTAGGACGTTCACTTCTTGCGACCAGCCGTTTGATGCGGAAGATTGGATCCGTGATATGAACAAGCATTTTGAGTGTAGCAATGTCCGTCCAGAGGATTATGTCAAGTTTGCAACATTCCAGTTGAAGGGGCAGGCTTCTATTTGGTGGCAGCAGCTTAAGGACTCCAGAGGTGGCAGGGTGATGTCTTGGGACGAGTTCTGTCGTGACTTCAGGTCCCACTACATTCCTTCCAGTTTTGTTGAGGAGATGCGTGAGAAGTTCAGGCGCTTGAAGCAGGGCAGCAATTCTGTGTACAAGTACAATGTTGAGTTCCACGAGCTGGCCCGTTACGCATTGCAGGATGTTCCGGATCAGAAGAGCAAGATATACCAGTTCAGGGGTGGCTTGAAGGAGGATTTGCAGTTAGCACTCGCTTTGCACGATCCTGAGGAGTTTGAAAAATTCTATAACTTAGCTCTCAGAGCAGAGGCAGCCTTGCTCAGGGTGGAGAACTCCAAGAAACGTTTCAGAGATTCCAGCTCTTCCTCGACTCAGGTGGTTCAGAAGCAACAGAGGTTTTGGGTTTCTTCTCCTCCTCCTCCTCCTCGACACTCTCAGCAGCCGAAGCACTCAGGTGGACGTGGTTCTTCCCGCCCACCCAACCCTGGATTCCAGCAGAGATATCAGCATCAGAAGCAAGGACCTCCTCAGATTCAGTTCCGGCAGCCAGCATATGTCACTTGTCACAAATGTGGGCAGAAGGGTCACTATGCCAACAAATGCACTTCTCAGCTTCGTCTGCCGCCTCCTCCTCCAGGCAAACCTCCTAGCAACGCTCTTGTGAAGTTCAACCCCAGATCAGCTCGAGTCAACATGGTGAATGCAGCTGAGGCAGAAAATTCATCGGATGTGATCATGGGTAATCTCTTAGTCAATGATTTTCCTGCTAAAGTCTTGTTTGATTCTGGTGCTTCGCATTGCTTCATCTCCAAGCCTTTCCTAGCTAAGCATGATATTCCTGCAATTCATTTGGATAGTCCCTTCCGTGTGGTTTCTCCGGGCATGCGCGTGAGTTCGTTCATGAGGGTTCCGGATGTTTCTATCAAGATGGACAATTATGTTTTTCTGGCGTCTCCTATTGTCTTGGGCAAGTACGACATTGATTTGATCCTTGGTATGGACTGGTTGGCCATGAACAAAGCATCAATTGATTGTGAAGCTAAAGAAGTGAAGCTGACCCACTCTTCGGAAGATGTGATTATATTTGCGGCGCGCGATGACACAGTCCGCTTGTTCTCCTTGAATGAAAAGGGTGAGATCAATCCCATTGAGCAAGTTCCAGTTGTCTGCGAATATCAGGACGTGTTTCCTGAGGAGTTGCCAGGGATGCCTCCGCACCGTGAAGTGGAGTTCGTCATTGAGCTTGAGCCAGGCACAGAGCCAGTGTGCAAGCGGCCGTACAAGCTGGGTCCAGAAGAGTTGAAGGAACTCAAGAGCCAACTCGATGAGCAGGAGCGTTTGGGTTTGATCAGACCAAGCTCGTCTCCGTGGGGATGTGGTGTTCTGTTTGTCAAGAAGAAGGATGGTACGGAACGACTGTGTGTCGATTACCGCCCATTGAACAAGAAGACAATCAAGAACAAATATCCGCTTCCGAACATAAATGAGTTGTTCGAGCAGCTGAAAGGTGCTAAAGTATTCTCCAAGCTTGATCTCAGAATGGGCTATCATCAGATTCGCATTCGTGAGGAAGACATTCCAAAGACGGCTTTCAGGACCAGTTTTGGCTCATATGAGTATACGGTCATGTCTTTTGGTCTGGCTAATGCTCCTCCGACTTTTTGCCGATTGATGAACTATATTTTCTCGCCATTCAAGAATGAGTTTGTCTTGCTCTATCTCGATGACATTCTGGTCTTTTCTGAGGATGAGGAAGAACATGAGAAACATCTCAGGTTGGTGCTTGATAAACTCAGAGAATACAAGCTTTATGCCAAGTTTTCCAAGTGCGAGTTCTGGCTGAAAGAAGTGGTGTATCTTGGGCATATTATCTCTGCCGAGGGCATTAAGGTTGACCCGTCCAAAGTTCAAGCCATTGTTGAATGGGAACCTCCGCAGAATGTGAAGCAACTTTGAAGCTTTCTCGGTCTTGCCGGATATTGCAGAAGATTCGTTGAGAACTTCTCCAAAATCGCCAAGCCGCTCTCTAGTCTTCTTCAGAAGGGTGTCAAGTATGTGTGGTCTCCAGAGTGTCAACTGGCTTTTGATACACTCAAAGAGAAGCTTACCTCCACTCCGGTATTGGCTCCTCCGGATGATTCCAAGCCGTACCAGGTCTTTTGGGATGCTTCTCTTCAGGGTTTTGGTGCAGTCTTGATGCAAGATAGGAAGGTGGTTGCTTATACCTCCAGGCAGCTGAAGCCTGCGGAGAAGAACTATCCTGTGCACAAGATCGACCGAGGCCCCTCCGCCTCGGAGCTCCGGTCGATCTCCGGCTACACGTCGGCTCCTGCACTGCCCGACCTCCCATTACACTCCCCTTGACACCAGGAACATTTTCCCCTAACCTTCCCGAGCGAATCCGTGCCCCTAGCCACCAGTTCAACACCAACCCGAAACCCTTCCGCCACGGTCACCTCGTCGCCGGCGACCCAGACCACCTCCGGTGACGTCCCGACCACGAGCAGGTAGGCGGAGGCACGAGGGACCCATTCCCGTTCCTAGATTGGCCTGAGGACAACGGCAGCCTCGCCGGCGTCCGTCTCCACCTCTCTGGCTGGAGGTAGGAGAAGGACCCGACAGGTGGAGCCCACCTGTCGGTGTCCTGGGGCAGCCAGCGCGCGCAGCCGCTGACTCTGACCCCAAGGGCCCGTAGGTCAGGTTTGAACCTGGCCCGCGTGCGCCTGGTGGCCAGGCCTGCTGGCTGGGCCGACTGGATCCAACCCCCTGGCCTTTTTCCTTTTGTTTTAATCCAGTGACTTAAATGATTTTTATAAAAAGAATTAGCCAGTAGAAAAATATGATTCTTCCACCAGTAATTTTCTAAAAATGAGTAGTATTTTATTCTGTAGTGTTTGACATTTATCAAAAACAGAAACTATTTTGATATAATAAAATGATATTAAAAAGCACTTGTTTGCTTCTGTTTGCTTTTAAATAAATATGCTTAGCTAATAAAAACTATAGGAAACATTTTCCAAAATAATAAACTGAATTTATTCAAACTTTGCAACATTTATAAAAGCACTTTGTGATCTGTTTTAGTGAGAGCTATTATTTATTTATTCCCTTCTCGACGATAGAGTTACCGAGTGACGGAGGATCCGGAGCGGAAGACCTCGAAGACCCCGGATACCTAGCTGACCAAGGCAAGCAACCCTTTGACCATGACTTGAGCATATAAAATGATGCATGCTAGAATAGCAAGTACTTTCCCGTAGCATGTGATCACGATGCCGATTCATCATTGTGGTGATGGTACCGAAGGCTTCTTCGAAGCACTTGCATGATAATGATGTTATTCATATGGCTCCTCGGAGCACAAGCATGATGAGCTAGACCCTACCATCCATGAGGGTCATGCTACTGTCATGTTGACTAGTAGAGTAAGATCATTGCACTGAGCTTGACCCTACCCCGTGAGGGTCATGTTATTACCATGATGACAAGTAATGATAGAGCATATTATCTCAAACATGATGATGAGTTAAATAAAGAGTTTATGAAAACCCCGTCGGGTGCCACTAATGCCCGAAGGTGATGAGGAGTTGGTGATCACTTTTGGTGAAGTGATGCACCGGTGTTTTTGTGTGAGTATGGTTTCGGAAATGGGATTAGATTTATGATGTGTCGACCGTCCCAACCTTACCAGTACGACCACGATACCCCTTTATGGGACGAGGCTTTGTTGATTACTCTGGTTGGTACTAGCAAAGAGCCACATTACTAGTGGCGGAAGTGATCGGTGTCACTCTCGTGATGGGGTCGTGCCAGGTAGGACGACTATGCCATTATTATGAGTTCCACGCACACCGTTGGTCCCTGCATGGTTGATACGGTCCAGAGTCGGTGCTCGTAAGACGTACAACATGTGGGCTGGGTACCAATCGAGTGGACCTCTTTGTCTAGTATCGTCAGGGTAAAGACGATGATCGGGGTACTTACCTCGGGTATATGTGATATACCGCGAGTCGTGGATGACACGGAAGTTTCCCGTTTCTCGTGGGTCCAGCGTACTACCTCTGCAGAGTGTAAACTATTCGAATAGCCGTGTCCACGGTCAAGGACAGTTGGGGTGCTGCTTAAACTATGTCCGGTGTTTCCGCATAAACCAAGAGTGTGTGTGTGTGGTGTTAAAAGGTGTTGTTATAATCATGATAAAATATGACCAAGTTCGGTGACTTGGCATATAGGGTAAACCCGGATGGTTTAGCCTCATTAGTACCTTGAGATTATGACAAGTCCGATGACTTGGCATATAGGGTGAACCCGGTGTGTTCAACCCTTGTCAGATATGTTGATATCTGTAACCCGTTCTTAAAAAGTAATTCTTTAACTTGTTGCATATACCTGATCATTCCACCAAATTGCATTCCACTAAAGATGCATGCTACTGTTATCTTTCACTATAAATGTTCATATCATGGGCTGTTTCCGAGTACATTCAAAGTACTCATTGGCTTGCCACTGGTTATATTATTGACCAGACATGGAAGGACCGGAGTTTGGCGATGAGTACGCCGTCGGAGACGAACCTGCGATCTAGGACGCTTCCAAGTCAGAATGCCTGTCGGTGTAGGCTTGATGGCATGGGCACCGCTTAGCCCTTACGAGTTTCCGCTACTCGATGTATATGTTTAATTTGGCCTTAGGCCTCGCTCTTGAACCCGACCTTCTGGTCGTTTGATGTAATAATTTCGGTACTTGGATGTAAGACTCTATTATTCAGTATCTGTGTTCAGTGAACATTGATCCTTGGGGTCACTGGGCACGGCGAACTCGACTTGCTAGTCGGGGTCCCCACGCTTTGAGAGTGTTGGGTTGATTTATTCATTATATAGGGTGATAGAACTCATGAATTGAATGTGTCCTCCTAAATACATGCCTACACCTAGATAAAACATGAAGTAAGTGTATGTAGGTGTACAAAACTTCACATAAAGTTATCAAGCTCCAAGATACCAAGTTCACACCTAAGTTGACAAAACCTTGCTTCGTCCAATGGCTTGGTGAAGATGTCTGCTAGTTGCATATGTGTACCCACGTGAGCAATATCATTGTCACCCTTTTGCACATGATCTCTCAAGAAGTGATACCTAATATCAGTGTGTTTTGTGCGAGGGTGGTCAATGGGGTTCTCAACAATCTTGATGGCACTTTCATTATCACATAAAAGAGGCACATGTCTATAGGTGATACCATAATCCTTTAAAGTTTGTCTCATCCATAGCAATTGAGTTGCACATCTTGCAGTTGCAATGTATTCAGCTTCGGCAGTGGAGAGGGAAACCCAATTCTGCTTCTTCGAGGACCAACTTACCAAGAAGCATTCAAGAAATTGACATGCACCGGAAGTGGATTTCCGTCCCACTTTTTCACCAGCCCAATCCGCATCTGTGTACCCAATGAGGTCAAACTTTGCATCCTTGGGGTACCATAAACCCAACTTTGGGGTGTGAACAAGGTATCTAAGGATATGCTTAACCACCGTATGATGGCTTTCCCTAGGGGAAGCTTGAAATCTTGCACATATGCCTACACTTAACATGATGTATGGTCTAGATGCACAAAGATAAATCAATGAACCGACCATAGAGCGGTAAATAGATGGGTCAAAAGGAATACCATCGGTGTCTTTAGTGAGAACAAGCTTTGTGGACATGGGTGTCTTATATGGTTTAGCATTTATCATGTCAAACTTATCTAGAATGTCTTTGAGGTATTTTGTTTGAGACAAGAAAATTCCTTCTTGAAATTGTTGTATTTGAAATCCGAGAAAGAACTTCAAGTCCGTATTGAGTGACATTTCAAAGGTCTTGGTCATGTAGGCCGCAAACTTGTTGCACAAATGAATGTTAGGAGAACCAAAAATGATGTCATCCACATAGATTTGGCATAAGATCAAATCACCATTATCCCTCTTAGTAAAAAGACTAGGATCGATCACCCCTCTCATAAAGCCATCATCAAGTAGAAACTTCTTAAGATGATCATACCAAGCACGCGGTGCTCGTTTGAGGCCATACAAAGCCTTGTGAAGTTTATACACATAGTCTCTGTGATCGGGTTCAACAAACCCAGGTGGTTGTGGTACATATACTTCTTCTTGTAGAGGGCTGTTAAGGAAAGCACTCTTCACATCCATTTGATGCAACGTAAAACCATTGAAAGCAGCATAAGCCAGTAAAATGCGAATAGACTCAAGACGAGCAACATGAGAAAAGGTCTCACCAAAGTCCAAACCTTCAGCTTGGGAGTACCCTTGTGCCACTAACCTTGCCTTGTTGCGGATGACTATGCCATTCTCATCTTGCTTGTTCTTAAAAATCCATTTTTTTCCAATGACATTGTGTTCCTCGGTTGGTATTTCGACTAATGACCATACTTTGTTGCGTGTAAACTATTCAACTCTTCTTGCATAGCAACGAGCCAATCATTGTCCCACAATGCATCTTGTACCTTGAGTGGCACAACAGTAGAGACAAACAAAAGTGAACAGAAAAGTTTGTTAATTGTTTATGAGTGACTCTACCTTCCGATATGCTAGTAAGAATTTTATCAACATCGACACGACCGAGCACTCGTGGCATGATGGAGGTTAGGGTTTCTCGAGGTTCAACTTCATTTCCATCATTTATATCCTCAACATATGGATCATTAATGTGTGGTGGAAGATATTCTTCTTCACATTGCAATTGTTGAGGTTCATCATCAATGATAGCATTTTCTTGGTCTAGCTCTTCACGATGATCTTGTTCTTGAATGTGATCGTGGTGCGGGACGTGTTCTCCTTCTTGATCCTGAACAACTGGCATGGTTTGAGCACTAGGATCTTATGGAGGTATGGGTGTTGAGTCGACTTGAGGATGAGGGGAACTTTCATCTTCTTCATTATCATCATGAGGTTCTTGTTCCATTGGAAGAAGGGCACCAACACCCATGGTCAAAACATCTTGAGAGGGATCTTCTTCACCTGCATCACTTAGATCAACTTGCTCCCCACGGGAGCCGTTAAATTCATCAAACATCACGTCACAAGTTTCTACAACACATCCATTGGATTTGTTGTAGACTCTATAGGCGTGAGAGTTTGATCCATAACCAACAAATATCCCCTCAGTTGTCTTGGATTGAAATTTTCCTAATTGTTCCCATTTGTTGAGGATGAAACACTTGCACCCGAATACACGAAAGTACTTGACATTTGGCTTATTCCCAGTTAGGAGCTCATATGGAGTCTTCTCCAATATTGGGCGGAGGAAGAGCCGGTTTGATGCATGGCATGCTGTGTTGACAGCCTCAGCCCAAAAACTATGTGATGACTTGTATTCATCCAACATGGACCTTGCCATTTCCACAAGTGTATGGTTCTTCCTCTCGTCTACACCATTTTGTTGAGGAGTGTAGGGTGCGGAATATTGATGCTCAATCCCCTCATCACTAATAAATTCTTCCAAGGTGTAGTTCTTGAACTCGGAGCCATTATCACTTCCTATTGCCAAGATTTCTTTGTCAAACTTGCGTTGGGCTTGCTTGGCAAAATCAATGAAGGTGATCTTCGTCTCATCCTTGAACTTGAGGAAAAACACCCATGTATATCTTGAATAATCATCAACAATGACAAGTCCATATTTTTTCCGACCAAAACTATCCCATGACGAAGGCCCAAAAAGATCCACATGAAGGAGCTCCAAAGGCCTTGAAGTAGATACAATATTCTTGGGTGGGTGCTTTGATTGATGTTGCTTCTCGGCTATGCATGCACTACACACACGATCTTTCTCAAAAGAGACATTGGTTAGTCCAAGGATGTGATTACCCTTTGAGAGATTTCTAAGATTTCTCATCCCGACATGGGCTAGCCGGCGATGCCATAGCCATACCTTATCGGCCTTGGCCATTAGACAAGTTGCATGGAATGTGCTCTCTTTCGAGAAATCAACCGTGTAAAGGTTCCCATCCAACTCTCCAACAAAAGCAACTTCAAGAGTATCTCTCTTAAAGACTTTCACATCCGTTAGTCCAAATAGTGTATCATAACCAACGGAAGCCAATTGGCGAATAGAAAGCAAATGGTATTTAAGGGATTGGACAAGCATGACATTTGCAAGAGACATGTCATTTGTGATCGTCACCTTGCCCAACCCGAGTACATGTCCTTTTGATCCTCCACCGAACACAACGCTCATAAATGGTTGAATAGATTCCATGAAATCAAAAAGCAATTTGCTATCTCCGGTCATATGGTTGGTGCATCCACTATCGATCTCCCATTTGACTCCACGAGAGAAAGCAACCTACACACAATTTATGACTTGGTTAGAGGCACCCATTTTTATAACGGGACCTCTCAAGTTAGTCACAAGGGTCTTAGGGACCCAAATAGCATCGAACCGGAATGCATTGCGAGGACCAACAAATTTAGCATAAATCTCTCCATCCTTTGTTTTACTAAGTACATAGGATGGAGGCATGAACTCTTTTGGCTTGTTGAGAGTGGGCATGCCCCTAGTGTCCTTCCCACTCCCAACCTTACCTTTCTCCTTGTGTCCTTCTCATACTAATGTTTCTTTGAGAGGGGTGGTGCACTTGATATGAGACATATTTTTCTTGCTTGTGCTTGGGTTAAACCCGAGCCCTTCCTTGGCAAACACCCCATTGTGTTGGCTCAAAATCTCATTAAGATTCTTTTGCCATTGTGCACATGTCATGAGTCCTTTCTCTAGTTGTGCCTTTAGAAAACGGTTTTCCTCAAAAATAAATGCTAGGTCACCATTAGAGTTAGTAGTACAAGTATCAACATTGATAATAGGTGAGGAGTAAACCTTGGCTAGAGTTTCAAGATGTAACATCCCAAAATTATAAATTTTGGAATGTTATAACAAATAAATAATTATGTTTTTTTTGAATGATATGTGATTGATTTTTTGAAATTGAGTGGAATTTGAAACTTAAAAAAAATGAGAGGGAATAAAATGACTTTCCAATTTTTTTTCTATTTTGAATCCCTATTCAATTTTGAGTTTGAATATTTTCAAAACCCTCTGATAAAAAAATCAAATGAGAGGAGGAAAATGAGACTCCAAAATCAGAGACAATGTCTTGATTCAAATTTTAAGTATTTGTAATTTATTTGAAATTCAAATTCCTTTTCATTTTAAAGTTATTGCAAAAAAATATTTTTTTTAAATTATTTTATTTGGTCTTGAAAATATGTTCATGTTGTAGGAAATTTTATTATGAAAATTTTGATATATAATATGCCTATATTAAATATTCTCTTAATTTCGTTTATATTTTTTTCGCTGTTTATTTTCAATTTTTTTTAAAAAAAGACACTATTCACCACGAACACTATTCATCTGGAAAAAAAACAAGGCGGGCCGATTTGCATGGTGAGGCCGTCCGAGTCGGATTTGGCCCATGCGGCACGGTTCTCCCTCTTTTTTCTATTTTCCCTACAGTTCGTAAATGTTTAATCTCACATTGCCTATCTATTGAAAGAGCATCAAGTGTTGATGGTGAATAAGATCACTAGTTTCAAGAGAAACGGCAAAGGAAAGAAGGGTAATTCAAAGAAGAGCGGCAAGCCTGTTGCCAATCCGACGAAGAAGCCCAAAGCTGGACCTAAGCCTGAAACGGAGTGCTATTATTGCAAGGGTATGGGTCACTGGAAGCGCAACTGCCCCAAGTATCTGGCTGATAAGAAGGCGGCCAAGGAAAAATCAGGTATATTCGATATACATGTTATTGATGTGTACTTAACCAGCCGTCGTAGTAGTGCGTGGGTATTCGATACCGGTTCTGTTGCTCATATTTGCAATTCAAAACAGGAACTGCGGAATAAGCAAAGGCTGGCGAAGGATGAAGTGATTATGCGCGTGGGAAATGGTTCCAAGGTTGATGCAATCGTCGTCGGCACAGTTTCACTTCAGTTACCATCAGGATTAGTTATGAACTTAAATAAATGTTATTTAGTGCACGCGTTAAGCATGAACATTATATCTGGATCTTGTTTATTGCGAGACGGTTACTCGTTTAAGTCAGAGAATAATGGTTGTTCTATTTCTATGAGGAATATATTTTATGGTCATGCATCCAATGTGAGAGGATTGTTCATATTGAATCTTGATAGTGATAATACACATATACATAACATTGAGACCAAAAGAGTTAGAGTTAACAATGATAGCGCCTTGTTTTTATGGCACTACCGCTTAGGTCATATTGGTGTAAAGCGCATGAAGAAACTCCATACCGATGGACTTTTGGAGTCACTTGATTTTGATTCACTTGACACATGCGAACCATGCCTCATCGGCAAGATGACTAAAACTCCGTTCTCCGGAACAATGGAGCGTGCAACTGACTTGTTGGAAATCATACATACCGATGTGTGTGGTCCGATGAGTGTGGAGGCACGTGGCGGATATCGTTATTTTCTCACCTTCACTCATGATTTGAGTAGATATGATTATGTCTACTTGATGAAGCACAAGTCTGAAACATTTGAAAAGTTCAAACAATTTCAGAGTGAAGTTGAAAATCATCGTAACAAGAAGATCAAGTTCCTACGGTCTGATCGTGGGGGTGAATATCTGAGTTTCGAGTTTGGTGCTCACTTAAGACAATGTGGAATTGTTTCACAGTTGACACCGCCTGGAACACCACAGTGTAATGGTGTGTCTGAACGTCGTAATCATACTTTATTAGAGATGGTGCGATCTATGATGTCTCTTACCGAGTTGTTGTTATCGTTTTGGGGTTATGCATTAGAAACAAATGCATTCACTTTAAATAGGGCACCATCGAAATCCGTTGAGATGACACCATATCAACTGTGGTATGGCAAAAGACCAAAGTTGTCGTTTCTTAAAGTTTGGGGATGTGATGCTTATGTCAAAAAGCTTCAGCCTGAAAAGCTGGAACCCAAAGCGGAAAGGTGCGTCTTCATAGGTTACCCAAAAGAGACAGTTGGGTATACCTTCTATCTCAAATCCGAGGGCAAAGTGTTTGTTGCTAAGAACAGAGCTTTTCTCGAGAAGGAGTTTCGCTTGAGAGAATTGTGTGGGAGGAAGATAGAACTTGATGAGGTTGTCGAACCTCTCATCCCTCTGGATGGTGGCGCAGGGCAAGGCGAAACCCCTGTCGTTGCGACGCCGGTTGAGGAGGAAGTTAATGATGATGATCATGAAACTCCGGATCAAGTTTCTGTCGGACCTCGCAGGTCGACGAGACCACGTACTACTCCAGAGTGGTACGGTAATCCTGTCTTATCAATTATGTTGTTGGACAACAATGAGCCTGCGAATTATGTAGAATCAATGTGATACGTCTCCATCGTATCTACTTTTCCAAACTCTTTTGCCCTTGTTTTAGACTCTAATTTGCATGATTTGAAAGGAACTAACCTGGACTGACGCTGTTTTCAGCAGAATTGCCATGGTGTTGTTTTTGTGCAGAAATGAAAGTTCTCGGAACGTCCTGAAAATTTACGGAGAATATTTCTGGAAAATATGAAAAATACCTGCGCAAAGATCCACCGGAGGGGATGGGCCAGTCGGCCACAAGCCCTCTAGCCACCGCCCCCTGGTGGCGGCTACCAAGCTTGTGGGGCCCACGTGGCTCTGCCGCCCCCAAACTCAGCTCTATAAATTCACTTTCGTCCCAGAAAAAATCAGGAGAGAAGATTTCGCCGTGTTTGCGATACGGAGGTGGCGCCACATCCTGTTCTTCATCTGGAGGGCAGATCTGGAGTCCGTTTTGGGCTCCGGAGAGGGGAAATCGTCGCCATCGTCATCATCAACCTTCTTCCCTCTCCAATTCCATGAAGCTCTTCATCGTTCGTGAGTAATCTATTCGTAGGCTCACTAGGCGGTGATGAGTAGGATGAGATCTATCATGTAATCGAGTTAGTTTTGACGGGGATTGATCCCTAGTATCCACTATGTTCTGAGATTGATGTTGCTACTACCTTGCCATGCTTAATGCTTGTCACTAGGGCCCGAGTGCCATGATTTCAGATCTGAAATTATTATGTTGTCACCAATATATGTGTGTTTTAGATCCGATCTTGCAAGTTGTAGTTACCTACTATGTGTTATGACCCGGCAACCCCGGAGTGACAATAACCGGAACCACTCCCGGTGATGACCATGGTTTGAGGAGTTCATGTGTTCACCAAGTGCTAATGCGTTGGTCCGGTTCTTTATTAAAAGGAGAACCTTAATATCCCATAGTTTCCTTTAGGACCCCGCTGCCACGGGAGGAATGGACAATAGATGTCATGCAAGTTCTTTTCCCTAAGCACGTATGACGACACACGGAATGCATGCCTACATCACATTGACGAACGGGAGCTAGCCATATATCTCTCCGTGTTATAACTGTTGCATGATGAATGTCATCCAAACAAATCACCGACCCATTGCCTACGAGTTTGTCCCACTGCTGTTGTTACTTGTTTTGCTCTGCTTCTGTTACTACTGTTGCTGCTACTGTTACTTGCTTTGCTCTGCTGCTACTTGCTACAGCTGTTACTTGCTACTGATGTAACTCGTTACACTTCTGCTACCTGCTACAATACTTTTTCGCTCGCCGTTGCCGGGAAAGAATATTTCCCGTCCACGGGCAACTTCTGGCGCCATTGATACAACCGTAAGGAATAGTCTGCCGTCAACAGATCATTTCTGGCACCGTTGCTATCATACTACCTTGCTACTGATACTTTGCTTGCAGATACTAATCTTTCAGGTGTGGTTGAATCGAACACATTCCGCTGCTAATACTTGAGAGTGTCCTTTCACTTCCTGTCGGGCGAACCAACAGATTTTGGTTGAATACTCTAGCCTCGAAAACTGTCGCGAACCCACGTGCTGGTGGGCCATTGCAAGACATTTGCTAATTGTTGAGCAACTGGGAGCAGTTCTGACTCCGTTGCCGGGGAGGCATCAAGTCAGGAACACGTCAACAACATTTATCTAGTGTCGTTGTCGGGGACTGCTAGCAGTATTTTTCTGGCGCCGTTGCCGGGGAAGGGATTGCTATATTCTCTGAGTCACTTGGGATTTATATCTGGTGATCACTATGAAGAATCTGAAAGATCCAAAAACCAAAGTTTTGCCCTCAAGTACGAGGGGAGGTAAGGAACTGCCATCTAGCTCTGCACTTGATTTACCTTCAGTTATGAGTAAGTTTGCGACACCACCTCCTGCTAGAAATCTTGATATGTCGCATGTGCTTGATGATGCTTAGGATGCTACTATACCTGATACTGCTAGAGATGTTATGCCTGATACTGCTAGAGATGCTATGCCTGATACTGCTAGAGATGCTATGCTTGATACTGCTTTGCCTGATGATGCTAGAGATGCTATTTTTCCTGATGATGCTATGCTTGATACTGCTAGAGATACTACTTTGCCTGATATGCCACTAGGGGTATTCCTTGATGCTCATATTGCTAGAGTTACTGCCAATGCTCCTGATGCTTTTGAAACTGTTGATACTATTGAGATAGAACCTGCTTTTGCTCCTGCTAGATCTAGCTCAAGTGCAGATAATTGAAATGTTGATGTTAGCTGGTCCCAAGTAGTTTTAGCGCGTGATACGGTCCCTAGGCACTAGTAGGAGTAGTTGCTACAAGGTGTGGTTGGTCTTTATTCACTTTTCTCTTGAACTCCAAAAATTTCATCAAAGGAAAATTATGTTCAGGAGGAAGTTTCATGGTGGTTCCTCAAGTAAGAAGGGTCCCCGTCTTTCTTTTCGGGAGCCCAAACCTTATCAACTAAGGGACGCACCGGTACAACCATGTGAATGGCCTTCCGATGAGTTCATGATCGAAGCGGGCTTCAAGGATGAGTTTGATACACTTGTCTAGAATGCCGAGTTAGAAGAATTCCTCTCAGATAATGAACAGTATGCTATGCTCACTGCCTCTTTCGTGCGTAGATTTAAATTTTCAGTTGGCCGTGACTCATCCATACTGTTTGATCTGTATGATAAATCCTACACCATGGATTTGGAGGATTTCAATAGGATTTGCAAGATACCCGATGAGGGTAGTCTTAATGATCCTACTAAGTCTTCGGTTAGAGATTTTGTCTCTAGTATAACAGTTGGAGAAACTAGAGACATCACGCAAGCTACCATAGGAAGCATTCATTTCCCTGCCTTGCACTACTTTGCCCTCTTCATAGGAAGATGCATTAACGGCAAGGCTGCACATTGTCACCTATGCGCATCCGACCTTAGTATCCTTAAGAGCGCAGTAACAGGTGGCAGGAGCTTCAACATGGGAGCTATAATAGCAAGGAGGCTGAATAATAATGCCATTGATGGGGATTTCTTTGGTGGAATTTATGCTACGCGCTTAGCAAATTTTCTTGGAGTACCCATCCGTTCAGAAGACCCCCCTCTCCGTACAGCCTACCTTGATCGCGTCGCTCTAACACGCTACCAGTTCCTTGAGAGGGATGATGAATCCCTCCTATACCGTTTAATATTTAACCGACAACATGTTTGCCATATTACCTTTCCTCCTCCTACTTTCTTTCACTTTCAGGTAAAACGGAGATACTACATAACCATAGGAGAGGCAGAGGAGTATGAGAGGGAGGCGACGGCTGCTCATCTTCGTGAGACAGCTATTCAGGAAGTGGCTGCAGCACTCCCGCATAACACCCATTATGATTTTGGGTTTCGCCAGGACCATCCATGGGAGTAGACCAAGCTAGGCCAAAAGCCTAAGCTTGGGGGAATTCAGCTTAGTCCAATGCACGAGCACTCTTATTATTGTTCACATCGTTCGATCGTGGAAGTGAAACGCAATAATGATGATATATGATGAAGTGACTGAGACTGGAAAAGCAGGTATGAACTCTATCTATTTTGTTTTTGTAAAGATGACTAGCTTGTCGTCCCGGATTCAGCTTTGTTGTGAGAGAACCATGTTTGCAATGACAACTTAGAGATCATAGTTTCTGATGCCATGCTTAATTAGCTGAGAGCTTATAATGGTTTGTCTTGAATGCCAACATAGATTTTGAGATGACTATGATGTAGTATGATAGGATGGTATTCTCCTTTGAATGATTCAAGTGGCTTGACTTGGCGCATGTTCATGCATGTAGTTGAAACAAAATCAACATAGCCTCTATGATGTTCGTGTTCATGGTGATTTATATCCTGTTCATGCTTGCACTCAATGTTAGTCAAACTCATTGCATCTTGATGACTGTTGTCGCTCTCTAGTTGGCCGCTTCCCAGTCTTTTGCTAGCCTTCACTTGTACTAAGCGGAATACTGCTTGTGCATCCACTTCCATAAACCCAAAAGTTTTTCCATGAGAGTCCACCATACCTACCTATTTGCGGTATCTACCTGCCGTTCCAAGTAAATTTGCATGTGCCATTCTCTAAACCTTCAAGAAATAATCTGTTTTGCATGCCCGAACCGCTCATGTGGTGACAGGGGGCTATTGGTATCTTCCATGTTAGGCGTGTTATCCTCGACATGTGTTTATTCACTGTCATTCACGAGAAATGGGCCGGTAATTGGAATGCCCAGTTCCACGCTTAAATCAGAAACATAACTGTAAAACAAGACTCCCCCCGGATTGATGTTAGTATGGACGGTACCCGAGAATTCGGCTAGCCGTGGAGTGTGATTGATTGGTGGTGGGGGAGTTCAAACTTTATTTTTCTGTATGGGAACCGCCTATAGCATGAATAGCAAGGAAGATATTGAGAACTCTTGGTCATTGCGTTGACAATGAAAGCATGCCACCCAAAATTATTATCTTTGTTTTCAAAGCTTGAGCTCTGGCACCTCTACAAATCAATGCTTCCCTCTGCGAAGGGCATGTCTATTTATTTTCTTGTTGAGTCATCCTCCTCTTGTATAAGCACCAATTAGAGAGCACCTCTGTCATTTTTATGCTTTGCTTTTGATTGATATTGAGTATGACTATGACTAGATCTTCGTTGCTATGAATTACAATGTTTAGTCAGCCCTTGATCTTTGAAAGTGCTCTGCATTTATGTTCTGCGGTCTCAGAAAGAGCTAGCGAGATACCACTTATTCATATTGCTTCATGCTTGTTTTGATTGAATTGTTGCTATCTGAAACTCATTATTATTTGCTCGCTAGCTAATTATGTCATTGATATTATTTTACCGTGAGACCTTTGTGTCACTTGCTTATGTGGTTAACTTGTGATCTTGCTGAAATTCTGGTTATGAGTTAGACATAGTTGCAACAACAAGATCAAACAGAGTTTGTCAAAGTTTTTCTTTCTCTTTCAGTTTGTCAACTGAGTTCCTTGAGGACAAGCAAGGTTTTAAGCTTGGGGGAGTTGATACGTCTCCATCTCTACTTTTCCAAACTCGTTTGCCCTTGTTTTGGACTCTTATTTGCATGATTTGAATGGAACTAATCTGGACTGACGCTGTTTTCAGCAGAATTGCCATGGTGTTGTTTTTGTGCAGAAATGAAAGTTCTCGGAACGTCCTGAAAATTTACGAAGAATATTTCTGGAAAATATGAAAAATACCTGCGCAAAGATCCACCGGAGGGGATGGGCCAGTGGGCCACAAGCCCTGTAGTCGCCGCCCCCCTGGTGGCGGCTACCAAGCTTGTGGGGCCCACGTGGCTCTGTCGCCCCCAAACTCAGCTCTATAAATTCACTTTCGTCCCAGAAAAAAATCAGGAGAGAAGATTTCGTCGCGTTTACGATACGGAGGCGCCGCCACATCCTGTACTTCATCTGGAGGGCAGATCTGGAGTCCGTTTTGGGCCCCAGAGAGGGGAAATCGTCGCCATCATCATCATCAACCTTCTTCCCTCTCCAATTCCATGAAGCTCTTCATCGTTCGTGAGTAATCTATTCGTAGGCTCGCTGGGCGGTGATGAGTAGGATGAGATCTATCATGTAATCGAGTTAGTTTTGACGGGGATTGATCCCTAGTATCCACTATGTTCTGAGATTGATGTTGCTACTACTTTGCCATGCTTAATGCTTGTCACTAGGGCCCGAGTGCCATGATTTCAGATCTGAAATTATTATGTTGTCACCAATATATGTGTGTTTTAGATCCGAACTTGCAAGTTGTAGTTACTTACTATGTGTTATGACCCGGCAACCCCAGAGTGACAATAACCGGAACCACTCCCGGTGATGACCATAGTTTGAGGAGTTCATGTGTTCACCAAGTGCTAATGCGTTGGTCCGGTTCTTTATTAAAAGGAGAACCTTAATATCCCGTAGTTTCCTTTAGGAACCCGCTACCACGGGAGGGATGGACAATAGATGTCATGCAATTTCTTTTCCCTAAGCACGTATGACGACACACGGAATGCATGCCTACATCACATTAATGAACGGGAGCTAGCCACATATCTATCCGTGTTATAACTGTTGCATGATGAATGTCATCCAAATAAATCACCAATCCATTGCCTACGAGTTTGTCCCACTGCTGTTGTTACTTGTTTTTCTCTGCTACTGTTACTACTGTTGCTGCTACTGTTACTTGCTTTGCTCTGCTGCTACTTGCTACAGCTGTTACTTGCTACTGCTGTAACTCGTTACACTTCTGCTACCTGCTACAATACTTTTTCGCTCGCCGTTGCCGGGAAAGAATATTTCCCGTCCACGGGCAACTTCTGGCGCCATTGATACAACCGTAAGGAATAGTCTGCCGTCAATAGATCGTTTCTAGCACCGTTGCTATCATACTACCTTGCTACTGATACTTTTCTTGCAGATACTAATCTTTCAGGTGTGGTTGAATCGAACACATTCCGCTGCTAATACTTGAGAGTGTCCTTTCACTTCCTGTCGGGCGAACCAACAGATTTTGGTTGAATACTCTACCCTCGAAAACTGTCGCGAACCCACGTGTTGGTGGGCCATTGCAAGACATTTGCTAATTGTTGAGCAACTGGGAGCAGTTCTGACTCCGTTGCCGGGGAGGCATCAAGTCAGGAACACGTCAACATCATTTATCTAGTGTCGTTGCCGGGGACTGCTAGCACAATGGTGGGCCCGGATTCCAACAAATGGCTGGAGGCCATGAAGTCCGAGATAGGATCTATGTATGAAAACAAAGTGTGGACTTTGGAAGTACTACCTGAAGGCCACAAGGCTATTCAGAACAAATGGATCTTTAAGAGGAAGACGGACGCTGACGGTAATGTGACCGTTTATAAAGCTCGACTTGTGGCAAAGGGTTTTTCACAAGTTCAAGGAATTGACTACGATGAGACATTCTCACGTGTAGCGATGCTTAAGTCCGTCCGAATCATGTTAGCAATAGTTGCATTTTTCGATTATGAAATCTGGTAGATGGATGTGAAAACGGCGTTCCTTAACGGTTTCCTTAAGGAAGAGTTGTATATGATGCAACCCGAAGGTTTTGTCGATCCTAAAAATGCTAACAAAGTGTGCAAGCTCCAGCGATCCATTTATGGACTGGTGCAAGCATCTCTGAGTTGGAATAAACGCTTTGATGAGGTGATCAAAGCATTTGAGTTTATACAGGTGGTTGGAGAATCCTGTATTTACAAGAAAGTGAGTGGGAGCTCTGTGGCATTCCTAATACTATATGTGGATGACATATTACTGATTGGAAACAGCGTGGAGTTTTTGGAGAGCATAAAGGATTACTTGAATAAAAGTTTCTCTATGAAGGACCTAGGACAAGCTGCTTACATTCTAGGCATAAAGATCTATAGGGATATATCAAAACGCGTGATAGGACTTTCGCAAAGCACATACCTTGATAAAGTTTTGAAGAGGTTCAAAATGGAACAGTCCAAGAAGGGGTTCTTGCCAGTTTTACAAGGTACGAGATTGAGGAAGACTCAATGCCCATCAACTGATAAAGATAGAGAGCATATGAGTTCCGTCCCCTATGCTTCAGCCATAGGTTCTATCATGTATGCAATTTTGTGCACTAGACCGGACGTTAGCCTGGCCATAAGTATGGCAGGCAGGTTCCAGAGTAATCCAGGAGTGGATCACTGGACGGCGGTCAAGAATATCCTGAAGTACCTGAAAAGGACTAAGGAGATGTTTCTCGTATATGGAGGTGACAAAGAGCTCGCCGTAAAAGGTTACATCGATGCAAGCTTTGACACAGATCCGGACGACTCTAAGTCGCAGACCGGATACGTATTTATTCTTAATGGGGGTGCGGTAAGCTGGTGCAGTTCCAAGCAAAGCGTCGTAGCTGATTCTACATGTGAAGCAGAGTACATGGCTGCCTCGGAGGCAGCTAAGGAGGGTGTCTGGATGAAGCAGTCCATGACGGATCTTGGAGTGGTGCCGAGCGCACTGAATCCAATAACCCTGTTTTGTGACAACACAGGTGCCATTGCCTTAGCAAAGGAACCACGGTTTCACAAGAAGACCAAACACATCAAACGACGCTTCAACCTCATCCGCGACTACGTCGAGGAGGAGGACGTGAATATCTGCAAAGTGCACACGGATCTGAATGTGGCAGACCCGCTGATTAACCTCTTCCACGGGCAAAGCATGATCAACACCAGAATTGTATGGGAGTTAGATTTATTACAAAGTAATTCGCATGACGATGTGAGGACTAGATTAGTGACTCTAGTGCAAGTGGGAGACTGTTGGAATTATGCCCTAGAGGCAATGATAAATAAGTTATTATTATAATTCCTGTATCAAGATAATCGTTTATTATCCATGCTATAATTGTATTGAATGAAGTCTTAGATACATGTGTGGATACATAGACAAAACACTGTCCCTAGCAAGCCTCTAGTTGGCTAGCCAGTTGATCAAGGATAGTCAAGGTCTTCTGACTATGTACAAGGTGTTGTTGCTTGATAACTGGATCAAATCATTGAGTGAATCATGTGATGGACTAGACCCAAACTAATGAACGTAGCATGTTGATCGTGTCATTTTGTTGCTATTGTTTTCTGCGTGTCAAGTATTTATTCCTATGACCATGAGATCATATAATTCACTGGCACCGGAGGAATGCCTTGTGTGTATCAAACGTCACAACGTAACTGGGTGACTATAAAGATGCTCTACAGGTATCTCCGAAGGTGTCCGTTGAGTTAGTATGGATCAAGACTGGGATTTTTCACTCCGTGTGACGGAGAGGTATCTCCGGGCCCACTCGGTAATACAACATCACACACAAGCCTTGCAAGCAATGTGACTTAGTGTAAGTCAAGGGATCTTGTATTACGGAACGAGTAAAGAGACTTGTCGATAAACGAGATTGAAATAGGTATGCGGATACCGACGATCGAATCACGGGCAAGTAACATACCAAAGGACAAAGGGAATGACATACGGGATTATATGAATCCTTGGCACTGAGGTTCAATCGATAAGATCTTCGTAGAATATGTAGGATCCAATATGGGCATCCAGGTCCCGCTATTGGATATTTACCGAGGAGTCCCTTGCGTCATGTCTACATAGTTCTCGAACCCGCAGGATCTGCACACTTAAGGTTCGGCGATGTTTTATGCGTATTTGAGTTATATGGTTGGTTACCGAATGTTGTTCGGAGTCCTGGATGAGATCACAGACGTCACGAGGGTTTCCGGAATGGTCTGGAGACGAAGATTGATATATAGGATGACCTCATTTGATTACCGGAAAGTTTTCGGCATTACCGGGAATGTACCGGGAGTGACGAATGGGTTCCGGATGTTCACCAGGGGGGGGGGGGGGGGCAGCCCACCCGGGGGAAGCCCATAGGCCTTAGGGGTGCCGCACCATCCCTTAGTGGGCTGGTGGGACAGCCCAAGAGGCCCTATGCGCAGGAGATAAAGAAATCAAAGAGCAAAAAAAAGGGGAAGTGGGAAGGAAGGGAAGGACTCCACCTTCCAATCCTAGTTGGACTAGGATTGGAGGTAGACTCCTCCACCCTTGGTTCGGCCGACCCCTTGGGGCTCTCTTGAGCCTCAAGGCAGGTCCCTCCCCCTCCCTCCTATATATACTGCGATATTAGGGCTGATTTGAGACAACTTTGCCACGGCAGCCCGACCACATACCTCCACGGTTTTTCCTCTAGATCGTATTTCTGCGGAGCTTGGGCGGAGCCCTACTGGGATAGATCACCACCAACCTCCACAGCGTCGTCATGCTACCAGGGAACTCATCTACCTCTCCGTCTCTCTTGCTGGATCAAGAAGGCCAAGATCGTCGTGAAGCTGTACGTGTGCTGAACGCGGAGGTGCCGTCCGTTCGGCACTAGATCGGAGCGGATCATGGGACGGATCGCGGGACGGTTCGTGGGACGGTTCGCGGGGCAAATCAAGGGACGTGAGGACCTTCCACTACATCAACCGCGTTTCTTAACGCTTCCTGTTGTGCGATCTACAAGGGTATGTAGATCGGAAATCCCCTCTCGTAGATGGACATCACCATGATAGGTCTTCGTGCGCGTAGGAATTTTTTTTGTTTCCGATGCAACATTCCCCAACAATTTGTAGCATTGTATTTTTTTTCTTACTTGTTGTTTTTCCTTTCCTGCCTGGTTTAGAAGTGTGTGCATGTAATAGGCATAGTGTAGGTATTGCGATGGTGTGTGTGTGTGTGGTGGCACACATACAAGTGGTGATTGTGGTGCATGTGTGTGTGTGCATCTCACACACATGGACTAGGTTTCATGTGCACTTGGTGATGTGGGTGTGTATGTGTGTAGATAGTTAGTCATATGCATGTGTGTGTGTTTGCACTTGGAGTGCATATGTAGCTATATCATGTGTAGTTTTATCATGTGGAGGAGTGCATTGTTGTTATGGGTGCATGTATATATAGATTTGCTAGATCCTATGTGAGTGTGTGGGTGCTCATGTGAGTATGTCTCACACATATCATGGCAAGTTATGCCTTGATGGGCATATGTGCAAGATTACATGTGTAGGTGATGTTATTATGTTGTGCTTGTTGCTTGTGATGGTGTGGTGATGTGCCAAGGCACATGGACATCAGGTCTACCCCTCATGTACCCCTTTGATGTTGTGGCCATGTGTGCAAGTGCTTGTGTAGGAGGTGTTCTAGTGAATAGCACATGTGATGATGCATTATTCACTAGATATGATTCTATGTAGTTTTTCTTTTCTAGTTTGTGCCCTTTTGTTCCAAGCAAGTGCATAGGTATTATATATGTTTTTGGGATAGAATCATCCCAGGAGTCCATTGGTGAGATCAGTTTTGCCATTGGAACACTTCCTGGAAATGACATATTTCAGATTTGTTCTATGTTTGGAGCTTGGTTCCATGAGATGTGGTGTGCACAAGATGTATCCCTTGTTGTGGCATTAGAGGGTAACCCCCTCTACCACATATTGGTTTTGTTTCATGCTTAGGAAACCATATGTGCAAGTTGTGCCCAATCAAAGTAGGCATGTGGCTGAAATTCCAGATTAGTGAAAATCTGAGATTTTCACCAAGTCTGAGAATCTGCTTATATTTTCTTCTCGTGTTGATAGCTTGTGCAGGTCAATGTGTTGTGATTCAGCCTTAGCTTTCAACTGGAAAGTTGAAGCTTATGTGTTTGTCTAGCTCCCTGTAAACTTTCATTCCATTTGGAGTCATGTAGATATTGTTTAGGCTGCTGTCAAAATGCTTCAGAGCATAAACAGATAGTGAGAATCTAGAATTTTCACGAAGTCCCTGAAATATGGTATTTTTGGGCAAGTTAGCAGTTGTGTAACTTTCTATGTATAACTCCTTTGTTTGATATTTTTTGCTTGTGCTTGTAGTACTCTTGGATAGCTACTGCCACATATCTTATTTGGTATGTTTGGATGGATGTAGGTGCTTTGCATGTAGCTCACAAAGTGCTACGATGTTGTTTATGGCAGATTGTGCAGTTTTGGAATTTTGATGATTGTGAGTGCATAGTTGATGGTGTGGTGATATTATTTGCACTACCCCATCCATGTTGGTTTGTTTTATGTCTTGGCAACCTGGAAATACCAGAGTTATGCCATTGGAGTGTGTTGTGATGAATTTGACACGTAGCACTTCATATCTTGTTTCATTGTTTCCCGTTGATCCATAGCTCCGATTGTAATGTTCTTTATATGCTTTTGCATCGTTTTCACGAGACGCATCTGATCATGTCATTATCATGCATGTCATGATAGCTTAGGATGCAGTTCTGTCCAGGAACATGTATTTACCTTTCATACTTGTGCTAGTGAGTAGAATAGTGATGCATGCTCATATTCATCTCTTGCATCATGTGCTTGTTGCATCTTGAGGTGTTGTTGTTCATTGGAAGTTATTATTATGTTGGGTAGCACCGGGATCGGAGAACAAGTACGTGTACTCGGGAGAGTACGTGCTGGACGAACAAGAACAGTTCCAAGTTGAGGATATCACAGGCAAGATGATATGACCTTGATTCCATCTCTAGACTTGTTATGCTAGATTACGTTTCTTCCATCATATGCTCGCTGCCTACCACTGAAATAATTGCCTCCTGATATGCCATGAAACCCAAACACTTATCCCTTCCTAGCAAATCTTGAATGGCTAAGTAGGCTTTGCTCAGCTACTAATGTTAGTGTTGCTAGATGAAGGAGCTTTGCCTCATGTGATAACATGTGCTTGATATCATTATCTTAATTTTGTTATTTAATTAATGCACCTATATACTTGGTAAATAACGGAAGGCCTAGGCTTTTTGCCGGGTGCTTTGTTCCGTTATTGCCGCCATAGTTACCGGCTACCGGTGTTTGTTTCCATAATGATCGCTCCTAAGACGTTCGGGGTTGTTATGGGGACCCCCTCGATAAATCGCGTAGTGTTAAGACTTGTCCAGAAGGACCCAACCTTGGTTTTAATCTGCTAATCACTTAATAATAATCTGCATAGGGAATAGCTACCCCGAGGAATTTAATTAACAACCCGGGCCAGTGCTCCTCATGAGTGTTGGTCCAACCCAGAGCAGCTTATTACGCTCCCCGGGGCAACTCGGTGTTTTGGCGTGGTAACCATCGCTCATCCGGTGTGTCCTGAGACTGAGATACGCGGCTCTTATCAGGGTCGTCGACACTTCGGGAGGTCCTGCTAGTCTTGTCTTACCTTAGCGATATATCTTGCGTATAGGAATCCCGGTGAAGCTTTGGTTCTCCCCAGAGTTGAGGTTTTCCTCTAAGGAATCCGACGAGATCACGAGATTCATGATAGAGGATTACTTTGCGGGCCGTGTACGTTTGTGATGGACTAGTTGGAGCACCCCTGCAGGGTTTAATCTTTCGAATAGTAGTGCCCGCGGTTATGTGGCAACTTGGAATATTTCTGAACATCCGGTAATAGATAACTTAAACATAAGCTAATAAAATTGCCAACTGTGTGCGTAACCGCGACTGTCCCCTTCGAAGTTCTCTCTTTGATCGGGAACACGGTGGGGTTATGATTGACGTAGGTAGGTGTTCAGGATCACTTAGTGATCATCTATCATCGGCCGCTAGTATAGACCACCTTCATACATGTTCTACATAAGTTAGCCACCATATAAAGCTTAGGATACTGCAACCAAATACCCCACCTTTCAAACCTAATAACTTGACTAGTTCTGGCACCGAGGTCATAGATTGCTGAGTCCCCGTGGCTCACAGATTCCTTCACAACACCAACAGGTTCAGGTACCCCCGAGACAGGTGATTCCGACGGCACGCAGCTGGCGTGGCAGTACGATGAGGAGAACGACCACCTGTACGTGAACTATCCAGAAGACTAAGGCGTGGTCATGATCGTGGGCAAGCATGAAGGGTAGCATAGTCATTTCTCATATTTTGTAGTCCGTAACGGAACTACCTTGTTTGGATGCGTGATGTAACTCTGATATATTTATGAGATGACAGTTGAATCCCTTATTGTCATTCCTCTATTATTATGTATGTGCTATGTTACCATGTTTGCGAAACGCTTAGATGCGCTTCTTTCCAATTCGGGGCCTCGATCCCAAATCAGAAAGGACCGCATCTTAGTCGTTACAAGCTGGTAATCAGAGCCTTACGACCATAGGAGCCTTTGTGTGATCGTACTTGGCCGAGTCGAGTCTAGTAAAATGTTTTGAGTCTTAGTTATATCGGAGAGTAGGATTCTTTTTTCTCCTCTTCCATGCTATGGTGAGGTTCCCGTCTTAGGAAATCTTAATTCTACTCTCTTCTCGCTCAAAAAAAATTAGGATCACGCGGGTATTTGTGAAATCTATATGATTTCGATGTGAAGGAGTTCTGTCTTGGTGCCTCGTGTCTGCCTTGATTTCTTCCGGGGAGTTGAGCTCCGGGGGATTCTTGCGCAAATCACCATCATTCATATTTCTGAGTATCTAAGAACTAATGATGTTCGTTATTGATTCAATACTAGTAGTGGCGAGATAACCCCGATGTCCCCAGTACTGGTGCAGATTGTTCGGGAGTACTGCCATACTTGGTATCGTTGTGATCACGAGGGTGTGTTGTAGATGAAGGTCCGAGATTCTGGTTGTGTGTTGATGGATGTGATACAGGTGACGGGTTAGTATAGGAGTTGTGTGATATTACTCCTTGTATCCGTGTACCAGATTGCATGACCAGATATTTTGGGAATTCATAGGTGGGATATCAAGTAGTATCTTATAGGACTATCTTCCTACAGATGCATGATGGAGGTTGGGATTCGATGTTCAGTGGGTGTGTTTGTTCACAGTCGTCTTACAGCGGTTCTTGTTGTGTCTTAAAGAGTCCTTGTAGCTCGCTACGACTTGGGGATACTTCGTATGTCGTGTGCACTACCTTGCACAGGATGGATACTGTAAATTCGAGCCCGTGCGATCTTATCCACGAAGATATCGGATGAAATCTCGATCATATGTTTGTTCCGAGCAGTTCTAGCTCATACTTGTTTGCAGTGGTCTTAATCAGAATTTTGTCGACCGTCACTTTGAGGAAGCATTCTTACTAGTTTGTTCGAGTGCAATTGCTTTATTCCTGTTCAGATATTCCTGTCATTCTGATTCAGCGATATCTTCAATTTATTTTGTGGGCTAATGTGTTGTCCGTCTTCAGGATGGCTCCACCAACTCGTCAGAACCCAGGGCGTGAGGCTGTGCCGCCACCACCTCCTCCTCCGGAGAATCCTCCGCCGCCGCCGCCTCCTCCTGCTGAGTCTTGGCAAGCGGTAATGGTTGCTACAAATGCAAACACCCAGATGCTGCTACAGTTGTTGCAAGAGAGAGATAATCAACAACAAGGCAATTTACAGCATGGTGGCAATCAGTTTTCTAATCTGAGTCAGTTCCTGTCGAATCAGCCAAAGACTTTCACTTCCTGTGACCAGGCGTTTGATGCTGAGAATTGGATCCGCGACATGAACAAGCATTTCGAGTGTAGTAATGTTCGTCCTCAAGATTTTGTCAAATTTGCAACTTTCCAGCTGAAGGGGCAAGCATCTATCTGGTGGCAACAGTTGAAGGATTCCAGAGGCGCTAGAGTGATCACTTGGGATGAGTTCTGCCGTGACTTCAGGTCCCACTACATTCCTTCCAGCTTTGTGGAGGAAATGCGTGAGAAGTTCATGCGCTTGAAGCAGGGTGGTAACTCCGTGTACAAGTACAACGTTGAGTTCCACGAGCTAGCCCGATACGCCTTGGAGGATATCCCTGATCAAAAGAGCAAGATTTATCAGTTCAGAGGTGGCTTGAAAGAAGATTTGCAGTTAGCTCTTGCTTTGCACGATCCTGAGGAGTCATTATGCCAGCAAGGGCCTCCTCAGACTCAGTACCGACAGCCAGCAGAGGTTACTTGTCACAAGTGTGGGCAGAAGGGTCATTATGCCAACAAGTGCACTTCTCAGCTTCGTCTGCCGCCTCCTCCTCCAAGCAAACCTCCAAGTAATGATCTTGTCAAGTTCAACCCCAGATCAGCTCGAGTCAACATGGTGAATGCAGCTGAGGCAGAAAACTTGTCAGATGTGATCATGGGTAACCTCCTCGTTAATGATATTCCCGCTTAAGTGTTATTTGATTCTGGTGCATCGCATTGCTTCATCCCCAAGCCTTTCATTGCTAAGCATGATATTCCTGCAATTCATTTGGATAGTCCCTTCCGTGTGGTTTCTCCGGGCATGCGCATGAGTTCTCACATGTTGGTTCCGGATGCTTCTGTCAAGATAGGCAGTTATTCTTTTCTGGCGTCTCCTATTGTCTTGGGCAATTCCGATATTGACTTGATCCTTGGTATGGACTGGTTGGCCATGAACAAGGCATCGATTGATTGTGAAGCTAAAGAAGTGAAGCTTACCCACTCTTCGGAGGACGTGATTATATTCGCGGCGCGCGATGATACAATCCGTCGGTTCTCTTTGAATGAAAAGGGTGAGATTAATCCTATTTTGCAAGTCCCAATGGTCTGCAAATATGAAGATGTGTTTCCAGAAGAGCTGCCAGGCGTGCCTCCGCACCGAGAAGTTGAATTTGTGATTGAGCTTGAGCCAGGTACCGAGCCGGTGTGCAAACGGCCGTACAAATTGGGTCCAGAAGAGTTGATGGAACTTAAGAGGCAACTAGATGAGCAGGAGTGTTTGGGTTTGATCAGACCAAGCTCGTCTCCGTGGGGATGTGGTGTTCTGTTTGTCAAGAAGAAGGATGGCACGGACCGACTATGTGTCGATTACCGTCCATTGAACAAGAATACAATCAGGAACAAATATCCACTTCCGAACATAACTAAGTTGTTCGAACAGTTGAAAGGTGCTAAGGTCTTCTCCAAGCTCGATCTCAGAATGGGCTATCATCAAATTCGCATTCGCGAAGAAGATATTCCGAAGACTGCCTTCAAGACTAGTTTTGGCTCGTATGAGTATACGGTCATGTCTTTTGGTCTGGCAAATGCTCCTCCGACATTCTGTCGATTGATGAACTACATATTCTCTCCGTTCAAGAATGACTTTGTCTTGCTCTATCTTGACGACATTCTGGTCTTTTCTGAAACTGAGGAAGAACATGAAAAACATCTCAGATTGGTGCTTGATAAGCTGAGAGAGTACAAGTTGTATGCCAAGTTTTCCAAGTGTGAGTTCTGGCTGAAAGAAGTTGTCTATCTTGGTCACATTATCTCTGCCGAGGGCATTAAAGTTGATACGTCCAAGGTTCAGGCCATTGTTGAATGGGAGCCTCCGCAAAATGTGAACCAGCTACGAAGCTTTCTCGGGCTTGCAGGCTATTGCAGAAGGTTCGTTGAGAACTTCTCCAAGATCGCCAAGCCGCTCTCAAGTCTTCTTCAGAAAGTTGTGAAATATGCTTGGTCTCCAGAGTGTCAGTTGGCCTTCGACACACTCAAAGAGAAGCTCACCTCCACTCCAGTCTTGGTTCCTCCGGATGATTCCAAGTGTTACCAGGTGTTCTGCGACGCTTCTCTCCAGGGTCTTGGTGCAGTTTTGATGCAAGAGAAGAAGGTGGTTGCTTATACCTACAGGCAGTTGAAGCCAGCGGAGAAGAACTATCATGTGCATGATCTTGAGCTAGCAGCTGTGGTACACGCTCTGATGACTTGGAGACACCTCTTGTTGGAACATAAGGTTGAAGTTTTCACTGATCACAAGAGTCTCAAGTACATCTTCACTCAGCCTAACCTGAATCTTCGGCAAACACGTTGGGTGGCAATGCTCCAAGATTTTAATCCGAGTGTTGAGTACACGCCAGGCAAAGCTAATGTCGTGGCAGATGCTTTGAGCAGGAAGGCGTACTGCAACAGTCTTATTCTGCAACCTCTCCAGCCTGGCCTTTGTGAGTCTTTCAGGAAGCTCAACCTTCAGTTAGTACCTCAGGGATTTCTTGCAAACCTTCAGATCTCTCCTACCTTGGAAGATCAGGTCCGAGCAGCACAGCTTCTTGACGCTATGGTGAAGAAAGTCAAGATTGGCGTGGCAAAGAGTCTTCCCAAGTATAAGAGCTTCACTGTTGATGCCAGAGACACGTTGTTCTTTGAGGATCGTCTTGTCGTCCCGAAAGGTGATCTCAGAAAGGTAATCATGGAAGAAGCTCATAACTCTCTGCTCTCTATTCATCCTGGAAGCTCCAAGATGTACCACGACTTGAAACAGACCTTCTGGTGGACTCGTATGAAGCGTGAGATTGCTCAGTTCGTAAATGAATGTGATGTATGTCGAAGGGTGAAAGCAGAGCATCAACGTCCAGCAGGTCTTTTGCATCCTTTGCCCATTCCCGAGTGGAAGTTCGATCACATTGAGATGGATTTCGTCACCGGGTTTCCAAAGTCCAAGAAGGGTAATGATGCCATCTTCGTCGTCATCGACAAGTTGAGTAAAGTGGCTCATTTTCTTCCACTCAAGGAATCCATTTCAGCAGCTCAGCTTGCAGAGTTGTACACCTCCAGGATTGTGTCTTTGCACGATGTGCCTATGATGATCTCTTCGGATCGCGGAAGTATCTTCACTTCCAAGTTCTGGGACTCTTTTCAGTCTGCGATGGGCACGAAGATACGCTTCAGCACAGCTTTTCATCCTCAGACTAGTGGTCAAGCAAAGCGAGTCAATCAAGTTCTTGAGGATATGTTGAGAGCCTGTGTTATCTATTTTGGTATGAAGTGGGAGGATTGTCTGCCTTTTGCGGAGTTCTCGTATAACAACAATTATCAAGCTAGTTCTGGCAAGGCTCCGCTTCAAATTCTCTATGGCAGGAAGTGTCGTACCCCGCTCAACTGGTCTGAGAACGGCGAGCATCAGATCCTTGGGAATGATTTGATAGAATAAGTTGAGGAGATGTGTCGGGCCATTCATGACAACCTTAGAGCAGCTCAGTCCCGTCAGAAGAGCTATTATGATAGCAAGCATCATGATATGTCTTATGAGCTTGATGACTTCATCTATCTCAAGGTGTCGCCTATGAAGGGTATGCAGCGCTTTGGCATCAAAGGCAAGCTTGCGCCTTGTTTCGTTGGTCCGTTCAGAGTTGTTGGCAAGAGAGGCGACCTTGCGTGCTAGCTTGAGCTCCCGTCAAACTTTGCAAATGTGCATGATGTGTTCCATGTTTCTCAGCTCCGGAGGTGCTTCAAGACCCCCGAGCGCATTGTTCATCTTCAAGACATCGACCTTCAGCCTGACCTTTCTTATCGTGAGCATCCAGTTGTGGCTCTCGAGGCGACTGAGCGCAAGACCCGCAACAAGACTGTCAAATTTCTCAAAGTGCAGTGGTCACACCATTCCGATAAAGAGGCTACTTGGGAACGCGAGGATCACCCCCGTTCTGAATTTCCGGAGTTCTTTCAGGCGTAGATCTCGGGGCGAGATCTTTTTGTAGTGTGGGAGAGTTTGCAATGCCCCAAGTGTGTAACCTTCCATATTTGGAACCTTCCCACGTGGGTCCACCTTATCAATGCTATGAGAGAGTTCAATGCTTATGATTTCATGTGATGTCACCTTATTATTTCTTCCTTTGCATGCATGCATTCCATATCATTCCATGTCTTGGTTTGAGACTTTGTGATTTCATGTGTTGTTTGATGTGATGTGGGTTGTGTGTATGATGTGGAGGTAGATGATAGTAGGAAGTGCCTTGTGATTGCATAGGTTTCAAAACCATCTTCCCCCCTCTCTATTTCATCTCAAGGTCAAGTTTCACTTGAACCTTTTCTGTTTTAAAAATGACCCTGATTTAGCTCGTGCTTGTGGTGTATTTGTGATGTGAATTGCTATTTTTGAAAACATGTTTTAAAGGTGCAAATAATTACAAAATAGATCAAGCAAATGCTGTTTTGTAAATATTTATTTGCCCCAAACATTTCTTTTCCATTTAATTCAAATAGGTCATAATTCCTTATGACCAGGGGTGTTTTTATCTTTATTTTTTAGCCAACAGTTTGGCCTGTGCTTTATTTTTGTTTTCCTGTTTTATTTATAATAGGAAATCCATGGGATTTCTTTCTCCTCTATCTGGCGCCACCCTGTGGGCTTCCTCCCACAGGCCGGCCCACTTCCTCTCTCTCTCGCGCAGGAGCCCGCAGCACGTCCCTCTTCTTCCTCCTTTCCAGCTCGACACCTGGGGCCCCCTGTCAGTGACTCATCTTTTCCCCTCTCTGCTTTCCACCGGAGCTCCCCTCACGCACATGGCCACGCCGCGTCCCTCTCCTCCTCCTTTTCCCTATTTAATCCCCCTTGGCATCCGTGCCCAAGCTAGGGTTCCTCCTCCTCCGCCGCCACTTCTCCCCCATATCCCTCTCTCTTTGTCGACGACCGCACGTAAGAGGAGCGGTGCTTCCGCCATGGCCGGATCGTGAAGAAGCTCGCCGTCGTTGGTGTTGTGCCTCGGCTTCCTCTCCAAGGTGTCGTCGAGCTCGAGGTATCTCCTGGGAATCCATTCCCGCAGCTAGGCCGACGGCATCGCCTCTTCTTCCCCTGATTCGATGACGACCCCTTCCGCTCTGACAAGCTTCCCCGACGCGGCTCCTTCCTCTCCGTCCTCTGCTTCCTCTCCGGCCGGCTCGGTTTCTTCGGCTATGGGGTGAGCAGATCCTTCCTCCCCCCCTTCCCTGTCTTCGAATCGAGCATAGGATCAGTGGTTAGGCCGTCGTGCTGTTCCCTATCGCCGGAGGCGCCGTGCAGCATGGTCCCATAGCAGTAGTTCCTCTCGGGTAGGATTAGCGAGGGAAATGGAACCGTGGATGCCAGGCCATCCTTCCATCAACGCGCCGGAGTGTAATTTTGCTTGTGTCACTGGCGTTGGGGCTCCCTTGTTCCAGACGTCGTGGATCAGCAGTGGATCCTGAAGGGGATGCTCAAAAGAGCAGAGTCCCCTTCTTTGTCAGACATTGATGCGTAGCGTAGTGGTAGTGTGTTGTTGTTGCCTGTTGGAGGTTGCGGGTTCGATCCCCCCTCGGCACCCTTTTTGTTTTAAATCTTACGACACAGTAGCTGCAGGGTAAACCTTACCCTGTTAGCACCCTCTCTCCTGTCGAGCCAGTGACTTGTAGCAGAGTGGTGTGGCTATGTGGTTTGTGTGTGTTGGTTCCAGTAGGTCTGGGGTTCGATCCCAGTACCTCCCCTTTTTCTTTTCCTTTTGTTTTCTTTTATTTTCCTTTGCTGATTTGATATCTAAGCTGCCCAGCTTATTTGTAGCATTGTATTTTTTTTCTTCCTCGTTGTTTTTCCTTTCCTGCCTAGTTTAGAAGTGTGTGCATGTTATAGGCATAGTGTAGGTATTGTGATGGTGTGTGTGTGTGGTGGCACACATACAAGTGGTGATTGTGGTGCATGTGTGTGTGTGCATATCACACACATGGACTAGGGTTCATGTGCACTTGGTGATGTGGGTGTGTATGTGTCTGTAGATAGTTAGTCATATGCATGTGTGTGTGTTTGCACTAGGAGTGCATATGTAGCTATATCATGTGTAGTTTTATCATGTGTAGGAGTGCATTGTTGTTGTGGGTGCATGTATATATAAATTTGCTAGATCCTATGTGAGTGTGTGGGTGGTCATGTGAGTATGTCTCACACATATCATGGCAAGTTATGCCTTGATGGGCATATGTGCAAGATTACATGTGTAGGTGATGTTATTATGTTGTGCTTGTTGCTTGTGATGGTGTGGTGATGTGCCAAGGCACATGGACATGAGGTCTACCCCTCATGTACCCCTTTGATGTTGTGGCCATGTTCTTGTGTTTCATTAATCTGGAATTTCATATTAGTGTTGATGAGCTTATATTTTCTGAGTGTTGATGAGCTTATATTTTCATCAACACTATATTGGTTTTGAGTGTTGATGAGCTCATCAACACTAATTTTGATGATTGTGAGTGCATAGTTGATGGTGTGGTGATATTCTTCGCACCACCCCATCCATGTTGGTTTGTTTTATGTATTGGCAACCTGGAAATACCAGAGTTATGCCATTGGAGTGTGTTGTGATGAATTTGACACGTAGCACTTCATATCTTGTTTCGTTGTTTCCCGTTGATCTGTAGCTCCGATTGTAATGTTCTTTATATGCTTCTGCATCGTTTTCACGAGACGCATCTGATCATGTCATTCTCATGCATGTCAAGATAGCTTAGAATGCAGTTCTATCCAGGAACATGTATTTACTTCTCATGCTTGTGCTAGTGAGTAGAATAGTGATGCATGCTCATATTGATCTCTTGCATCATGTGCTTGTTGCATCTTGAGGTGCTGTTGTTCATTGGATGTTATTCTTATGTTGGGTAGCATAGGGATCGGAGAACGAGTACGTGGATTCGGGGGAGTACGTGCAGGACGAACAAGAACAGTTCCAAGCTGAGGATATCACATGCAAGATGATATGACCTTGATTCCATCTCTAGACTTGTTATGTTAGATTACATTTCTTCCATCATATGCTCGCTGCCTACCACTGAAATAATTGCCTCCTAATATGCCATAAACCCAAACACTTATCCCTTCCTAGCAAATCTTGAATGGCTAAGTAGGCTTTGCTTAGCTACTAATGTTAGCGTTGCTAGATGCAGATGCTTTGCCTCATGTGATAACATGAGCTTGATATCATTATCTTAATTCTGTTATTTAATTAATGCACCTATATACTTGGTAAATAACGGAAGGCCTAGCATTTTTGCCGGGTGCTTTGTTCCGTTATTGCCGCCATAGTTACCGGCTACCGGTGTTTGTTTCCATAATGATCGCTCCTAACACGTTCGGGGTTGTTATGGGGACCCCCTCGATAAATCGCGTAGTGTTAAGACTTGTCCGGCAGGACCCAACCTTGGTTTTAATCTGCTAATCACTTAATAATAATCTGCATAGGGAATAGCTACCCCGAGGAATTTAATCAACAACCCGGGCCAGTGCTCCTCATGAGTGTTGGTCCAACCCAGAGCAGCTTATTACGCTCCCTGGGGCAACTCGGTGCTTTGGCGTGGTAATCATCGCTCATCTGGCATGTCGTGAGACTGAGATACGCGGCTCTTATCAGGGTCGTCGACACGTCAGGAGGTCCTGCTAGTCTTGTCTTACCTTGGCGATATATCTTGCGTATAGGAATCTCGGTGAAGCTTTGGTTCTCCCTAGAGTTGAGGTTTTCCTCTAAGGAATCCGACGAGATCACGAGATTCGTGATAGAGGATTACTTTGCGGCCCGTGTACGTTTGTGATGGACTAGTTGGAGCACCCCTGCAGGGTTTAATCTTTCGGAAAGCCGTGCCCGTGGTTATGTGGCAACTTAGAATATTTGTGAACATCCGGTAATAGATAACTTAAACATAAGCTAATAAAATTGCCAACTACGTGTGTAACCGTCAATGTCTCCTTCGAAGTTCTCTCTTCGATCGGGAACATGGTGGGGTTATGATTGACGTAGGTAGGTGTTCAGGATCACTTAGTGATCATCTATTATCGACCGATAGAAAAGACCACCTTCATACATGTTCTACGTAAGTTAGCCACCATATCAAGCTTAGGATGTTGCAACCAAATACCCCACCTTTCAAACCTAATAACTTCGCTAGTTCTGGCAGCGAGGTCATAGATTGCTGAGTCCCCGTGGCTCACAGATTCCTTCACAACACCAACAGGTTCAGGTATCCCCGAGACAGGTGATCCCGACGGCACGCAGTTGGCGAGGCAGTACGATGAGGAGAACAGCCGCCTGTACGTGAACTATCCAGAAGACTGAGGCGTGGTCGTGATCGTGGGCAAGCATGCAGGGTAGGATAGTCATTTCTCATGTTTTGTAGTCCGTAGCGGAACTACCTTGTTTGGATGCATGATGTAACTCTGATATATTTATGAGATGACACTTGAATCCCTTATTGTCATTCCTCTATTATTATGGATGTGCTATGTTACCATGTTTGTAAAACGCTTAGATGCGCTTCTTTCCAATTCGGGGCCTCGATCCCAAATCGGAAAGGACCGCATCTTAGTCGTTACACATTACCCTTGAGGTAAGCAGTTGGGAGGCAAAACTATAAGCCCCTATCTTTCTCTGTGTCCAGCTGAAACTTTGATCTCATGAGTATCACGTGAGTTGTAGAATTGTAGAGAATGAAAAGATGATTGAGTATATGGATTTGCTTTACAAGCTCTTATTTGACTCTTTCTGATGTTGTGATAAATTGCAATTGCTTCAATGACTAAAGGCTATTGGTTGTTACTTCTCGGTAAGGTTCTTGATCCATACTTTACTTTGTGAAGGAATTGTCACTTTAGCATGAGAGATTATATGTTGGTATTGTTGTTCTGATCATGATCATGATGCATGCATGTTCGTATCTTGTTTTGTCGACACCTCTCTCCCTAAACATGTGGACATATTTATTGAGCTAGGCTTTCGCTTGAGGACAAGCGAGGTCTAAGCTTGGGGGAGTTGATACGTCCATTTTGCATCATGCTTTCATGTTGATATTTATTTCTTCTTGGGCTGTTATTTCACTTCACGGTACAATACTTATGCCTTTTCTCTCTTATTTTGCAAGGTTTACTTGAAGAGGTAGAATGCCGGCAGCTGAAATTATGGCCTGAAAATGGAGCAAAGTTGAGATACCTATTCTGCCCAACTCCAAACACCGTAAAAATAAACGATGATTTTTTTGGGATTTATAAAAAATACTAGGCCGAAGAAGTGCGAGAGGGGCGCCAGCAGGTGGCCACAAGCCTGCTAGGTGCGGCCACCCCCCTGGCCGCTCCTAGGGGGGCTTGTGGGCACCCAGCTGGCCCTCTGGCTCCCCCCTTCTGCTATATGAAGGGTTTCGTCCGGAAAAAATCGGAGGAGGCTTTTTCGAGGATTCGCCACCACCACGAGGCGGAACTTGAGCAGAACCAATCTAGAGCTCCGGCAGGACGATCCTGCCGGGGAAACTTCCCTCCCGGAGGGGGAAATCGTCGCCATCGTCATCACCAACAATCCTCTCATCGGAGGGGACTCGTCACCATCAACATCTTCATCGGCACCATCTCATCTCCAAACCCTAGTTCATCACTTGTAACCAATCTCCGTCTCGCGACTCCGATTGGTACTTGTAAGGTTGCTAGTAGTGTTAATTACTCTTTGTAGTTGATGCTAGTTGAATTATTTGGTGGAAGAGTTTATGTCGTGGTTTTGTCACGGCAGATGTCCTCGTGAAAGGACTTAGTACTGGAGCCATCGCACCCTGGTGGCGACTCAAAGGGGTTAAGCGAGAGAGACACGGCGATTTACCCAGGTTCGGCCCCTCGTGAGGAGGTAAAGGCCTACGTCCTGCTTTGGTTTGTATTGATGTGGTTTCGATTACAAGGAGGGCGTAACTCGCCAGACCTAGCACTTGATGATTTCTAACCCCCCTTTTCCTCCCCTGGGACTCGCCTTTATATACAGGTCGAACCCCTAGGGTTTACAATGATACTTTCCTTCCTACAAGTCGTGCCCCCTGTGGTCTCTAAGTCGCCATCTTCCGAACCTTGGAGACCTCCCAGGAATCATAAACCATCACACAACCTTGATCCGGCCAGGACAAGGCCCAAACAACTGTTTGGGTGAATCGCCTAATTGGTAACCCGGCCCAACTAGGGCGGGTCATTCACAGGTAATATCCCCAACATTAGGCCCCAAATTGACTTGAACTTCTTTTTCATGCCAATACTTCCGCTTAGTTGAAGGCGATTCATTCCTCACTTTTCTTCACACGCCAGAAATTGTAACCCGCCATCTGGCACCGAAAATTCTTTAAGTCGCCAAACCATTTCTTGTTGGCCTCTCCTTATCCCTCGATCTGCGGGAAGACTGACACAACCCCAACGGATCTTAGTGCGTCATTATCCCAAAATCTTCGGCACGCATTTATAGTGAATCTTTTTATTCCCCGGCGGTTCCCGCTCACGGCGCCTTGATTCCAGCGCCCGCCCTGATAAATAGACGGGGGGACAGGACTGGTGCTTCCCACCTACCCGTCTCGTCAACCTCCTCCCCATCATCGCAGCGAGGAAATCTCATCGCCTCCCGAGGACTCCGCCGCCGACCGTACTCTCCGTCTTCGCCCGAGAAGCTTCGGCGCCGCCCATAAGCCTGCGCCGTCGTCAAGCTTCGCGCCGCGGCCGATCCGTCTGCCGCCATTGACCACCGCATCGTCGTCGACCATCTCGCCATTCACCACGAACTCCACCGCCGCTGAAGACCTCTTCACTCAACGGAACCTCCGTGCTTCTCCAACAACCTTCGCCACTGTCGGCCTCTTTCGTCCGAAAGCATCAGGTTAGGCCTCCGCCCATTTTAGGAATAGATCCAATCTCTGCTTGAAGCTCCAGCCATTGCCATGTTCTTGATGTTCCTTGCGAACAGACGTCGCCTACCCTGAACCGATTAGCATGAATGTCGATGAGATAGCCAATGCTTTGAATACCTTTATTTATCCGCCTTTACTTGTGAATCTTTAGAATAGTGTTTCATCAAGCGAAGGCGTCATCTTGCCCTGGTAATAAATTGTTGCATCCAGTCATTTTTCTCAGGTTTTTTCATCTGCCTGGTAGATCCATCATTTACCTACTGCTTGCGGAAAGCTGTTTGTAGTCTTCACACTTTGATATTTCGAACGAACGTCTCCATCATCTTTAGAACGCAGCTCTTGTGAATAGTCACACTCCGTAAGTCGCCACAGTAACCCAACTCGGCCTCTTGATATGGCGGGTCAAGCCCTTCCCTTGGTCCATGGACAAAGTACTTGGCGAGTTAAATGAACTTATTTCACCCCTTATAGTAGATGTTCGAGGCATGTAAGTTCATACTTTACTTCTTTGTAGCATGGGCGTCGTCTTCAAAAGTGACTGGCTGATTATGGTTGATGACACCATACTAGCTGATTATGTGAAAACGGGCAACTTGGACCCTCAGAATGTTATCGGCTGGCGCACCGGGTTCGGAGAAGATCTCCCTAACCCCAAAGAAGGGGAAATAGTCGTTTTTGTCGAACACCTGGAGCGAGGTTTTAAGCCGCCCGGAGCGAAGTTTCTTAGAGACGCCATGGCTTTCATGAACGTCCGTCTCCAGGATTTGGGACCCAATTCCATAAGTAACTTATGCCAATTCCAAGTTTTTGTGAGGCTTATCTGCGGATTGAGCCCTCTGTTCCTTTATTCTGGCACTTTTTCCATCTGAATCGCGAAACAGTATTCCACAACGGCCCCAGCCTGGAACTCGGCGGTGTCAACGTCCAGCGCCGCAGGGATAGCCCATTTGCCTCACTCGCCATGCCCAGCCACCCCAAAGGTTGGGGCGAGTCTTGGTTCTACTGTCAAGAGACTTCTCCGGCAGGCGAGAACAAGCTTCTGGGCTACAGGAAAAATCACCTTCCAACGAACTTCAAGCTTCCAGACAAGCTTACCGAGGAGGAGGAATCAGAATTCATCCCAGTACTGTCCGAGTTAAGATCCTTGACAAACAACGGCCGTACTGGGGTTGACCTAATCCGCTGCTGGGTCGAATGGCGTATTCTCCCTCTGAGTCGCCGGGACGGTCTGATGTGCGAATTTGATGGCACCCTAGATCATCCTCAATGTTATTTCCATACGGCTTTAACAGAAAAGGACATCGTCACTATTATCAAGAAGCTGACTGGCGAGCCTGCGGGAAAATGCGGCCAAATCGGCCTCAAGCCTTTCTGCAAACTTAACCCAGCGCCCAAGGTGAACAAATCTGACCCGCCTTTGGTCTTTACTTCTTATGCTTCATTTGTATTGTGATTTTTGTAACATATGCTATTTCAGAAAGGCGATAAGTTTTGGTCCAGGAAGCCCAAAAGGCGAGCCATGAAAAATGTTAAGCCGCCTTCAAAGAAAACCAAGGGTAAGGGCAAAGCTGCTACAGCTGAGCCATCCGAAGTCGATGAATCTCAAGTTGGCGATGCACTTTCGGAGGTAAAAGTTCATCCTCTTTTACTTGCCATTCACTACTGTTAATCTTTGTATATATATATCTCTGTCTCTCTTGAAATAGAATGAAGGCAACGAAAGCCAGGAGGACTCTGTTGAGGTAATTTCTGTTTGCTCCGATTCATCTCCTTCTCCACCTAAGCCGGCCAGGCGAGTTTGTGGGAAAGTTCCCTTCTCACACCCGAATGCTTGTTTGGACCCAAATTTCCTACTGAAGAAAGCACAGCATACTTCAAATCGGAAGACCCGAAGTCATTCCGGTGATCTGGTGTCCGGCTTACCAGCAACGAACAAAAGGAAACCAAATGAGGTACTTATGAATAACAATTCTTCATGTTTCTTTGGATCACATCTGTAACCCGCCTATATTTTTGACGTATAATTCTTGTAGAACTCTCCTCCTACATCCGGCGACTCAGTGATGTCGACACTTCCGCCAATGATTCGAGTTCCTGGGTAAGTCTTTTGATAATTTTACTTTGAATTCTGAGGGTAATAGACTTCCAGTTCCTTAATGCGCTTCTCCCTTCTTTTAGGGCACAGGCCAAGAAAAGGAAAACCAGCGGATCAACTCCTGTCACAACTTCAGAGCCCATCAAAGAATCAATGCCGACTCAGGACAACCCGGACCAAGGCGAGCCTGAAACGCAAATGGATCTTCCAGACTCGCCCAAGGACACAATGGATGCCCCTAAGTCGCCAAGACCATTGATGACAATAGAAGACCCGGATGCTGTGGTTATCACTGGTACCGGCTTCTCTAAGCCGGCGGCAACGGTTTTTTCAAAACATGTGGCATCCTCCTCTCAAGCCATTCTCGAATCTGGACTCTCCAAGGCGAGGCTTTCTGAATATGAAAATATGGAGTTCAAGGAACTCTGCTCTGGCTTTTCAAGTCGCCTGGAGGCGAGCTACGAGATGGAGAAAAGCCTGCTGCGGATGTTAAAAAACAAACATGAGGTAAGTTTTGTTATATTGTATTACTCCCATTAACCCCCAAGGGTCGGGTCATCAGTAAAAAGATGAGCCGGGTCTTGAAAATTTTAGGAAAAACTTTGTGACCAGTAACCCCCAAGGGCCGGGTCATGAGTAAAAAGATGAGCCGGGTCTTGAAAAATTTAGGAAAAACTTTGCGACCAGTAACCCCCAAGGGGCGGGTCATCAGTAAAAAGATGAGCCGGGTCTTGATATTGTATAATTTCATCTGAAAAGAAAAAATTATACATTAGCCCCCAAGTGTCAGGGATATTGCTCGCAATAGTTCTGAGACTTGCCCTTGCTTTGTACTTTCAACAGGAAACTCTTGCTCAGACTGAATCGGCGCTTGGCGATTTAAAGAAAGACTTATTTGGTCAGCAAGATGCCCGAGCTAAGTCGGAGGAGAAATATCAATTGGCCTTGGCTGAGCTGGAAAAACTCAAAGCCGAGTTGAAAAGAGCTCAGGCTGACCAAGACGCCGCCATAAAAAGAGCAGAGAAGGCTGAAGCCAGGCTGGCCACCGTGCAACAGGAATCGTCCTGCTTGAAGCGTCATATCTCCAACATGACGCAAGCCGTCTTCGGTAAGCTTACTCAAACTTTTGATCTCCTCTTCCTTTTTTATAAATAATTCTTATCGTAAGTCGCTGATCATCATGCCCCCTTACTCAGGTCCGAGAGCCGCCAACCTTCAAGAAGACTGTGTGCTGATGCTGAAGGCGATTTACACGCTGACAGAGCAACTGTACACCGGCAGTGTCTTGACTGTTAAAGCTGTGATGGGTGCCAAAGAGCCTATAACTTCCATAAAGAAGGTGCTTGGCTGCCTATCCACACTTCCCCCTCAGATTGGCGAGCTAACTCGGTCAGCCGCCCGAAAGGGTGTTCTGACTGTCCTGAGTCGCTGCTTGGCGTATGCTCTAGAGATCAACCCGGAAGAGGTAGCAGCAGGCTTTCCTCAACTTAAGGACGATGGGTCAAAATTCGTTGAAGAGGACTATCAACGTGTTGTCAAGGACTCCCGGCTGGCAGCAACCCAACTCGCAGCAAGCCTTGATTTATCAAGGTATGAGGCGGCTTATGATAACAAAAACAAGAAGGTCAACCCGCCAACCTTTGTGTCGACCAGTTTAACTCCTCGGCGACCCAAGAACCCTTTTGACTTGGAAGCAGACCTGGCATCAATCCTGACTGATGAAGATGACTTCGCAGCTCTGGCTAAGTGCAACTGGGTACTGGGCGACTTGCAAATTGAAGTCGGCCAAATCTCACAACAGAATGATCCTAAGGTGCCAGCAGAATAAACCTCATTGATTTGGCCTGAGAGCCATGTAATAGGTCCTTTTCATAAGTCGGTACTGTTTTTGTGATACCCTTTCGGAGGAATCTTTATATCGCCCTTAAGGCGATTTGAAATATTTGACCTGCCCTTCGAAAATCCTTGATGATGCTTAATTTGCCATGGACGAAGTAATTCTGATCATTATCCTGACTTAAGCTTTGAAAATAGCATATGTGAAACCAAACAAACGATAACAAATATTTTCAATAGGCATCAGAAAGAAAGGTTAAAAACCCTCGAGGCTATGCCACGAAGAAAAGATAGCAAACAGCAATTTCGTCGGCTCATAAGGTCGCGACAGGATGGGGCGAGTCAGAAAGCTCGAACACACACCCTAAATGCAGGTTTCGTCGGCTCATAAGGTCGCGACAGGATGAGGCGAGTCAGAAAGCTCGAGCACACACCCTAAATGCAGGTTTCGTCGGCTCATAAGGTCACGACAGCATGAGCCGAGTCAGAAAGCTCGAGCACACACCCTAAATGCAGGTTTCGTCGGCTCATAAGGTCGCGACAGGATGAGGCGAGTCAGAAAGCTCGAGCACACACCCTAAATGCAGGTTTCGTCGACTCATAAGGTCGCGACAGGATGAGGCGAGTCAGAAAGCTCGTGCACACACCCTAAATGCAGGTTTCGTCGGCTCATAAGGTCGCGACAGGATGAGGCGAGTCAGAAAGCTCGTGCACACAACCTAAATGATGACTCTGTCGGCTCATAAGGTCGCAACAGGATGACACAATTACTCTTTAATGAAGCAGCCCCCAAGCCAGGGAGTATTTGTAACTTTATTACTTCATAATGAAACTGAAAAACTTACAAAATGTGGAGCTTAAGAGCTCAAGTGTAATAAGGCCGTAGGTGGGCAATATTCCAGGGGCGAGTTGACTCAGCCTCCGTGGTTGGCTGGTTAGGCCGGAGATCCACCAAATAATAAGAGCCATTGCGGAGGTTCTTGCTGACGACGAACGGCCCTTCCCAAGGTGGTGACAACTTGAGCATGCCTGCACGATCTTGTATCAACCGAAGGACTAAGTCGCCTTCCTGAAAGGTCCGACTTTTAACCCGGCGGTTGTGATAACGCCGCAGATCCTGCTGGTAGATAGCTGAACGGGCCGCAGCCAGGTCACGCGCCTCCTCTAAGGCGTCCAAAGAGTTTTGACGCGCCAGCTCATTGTCTTGTTCCACATACGCGGCGACTCTCAGTGAATCATGTCTTATGTCAGTAGGGAGAACAACCTCTGCTCCGTAGACCAGAAAGAAAGGGGTGAAACCCGTGGATCGGTTCGGGGTGGTCCGAATACTCCACAGCACTGAAGGTAGTTCTTCAACCCAACACCCTGGGGTTTTTTCCAGGGGAACCATGAGTCGGGGCTTAATCCCTCGCAACACCTCCTGATTCGCCCGCTCTTCCTGCCCATTAGATTGTGGGTGAGCGACTGCAAAAATGTCAAGTCGGATATGTTCTCGACGACAAAACTCCTGCATCGCCCCTTGGGACAAGTTAGTACCATTATCAGTAATGATACTGTGCGGATATCCAAACCGAAAAATCAACTTCTTCAAGAATTTGTCCGTTGTTTCCGCATCGCAAGCTCCAACAGGTTCCGCCTCAACCCACTTGGTGAACTTGTCAACCGCCACCAGCAGATGGGTCTTCTTGTTAGACATTTTAAAGGGGGCGACCCTGTCCAGCCCCCAGACCGCAAAAGGCCAAGTGATGGGGATCATTCTTAATTCTTGAGCCGGCACATGAGCCTGCCGCCCATAACGCTGGCACCCTTCGCACCGACGAACTATATCTTCTGCATCTGCATGAGCCGTCAGCCAAAAGAAACCATGACGGAAAGCCTTTGATACCAAAGAACGTGACCCGGTGTGATGCCCACAGTCTCCGGAATGAATGTCATTGAAGATTATGCATCCTTCTTCGGAGGAAACACATCGCTGAAAAACTCCACTCTTATATAACTCGCCATTGATGATGACCATGGATTTGCTGCGCCGAACGATTTGACGAGCCAAAACTTCATCTGCCGGTAACTTGCCCCGAGCGAGATAAGCCAGATAAGGAAGAACCCAATCCGGCGTGACATGGAGAGCCGCCACAAGCTGAGACTCAGGATCTGGTATTGCTAATTCCTCCTCCGATGGTAGAGTCACGGATGGTTTATGTAAGATATCCAGAAAAACATTAGGAGGAACCGGTTTTCTCTGGGAGCCAAGTCGTGAGAGGGCGTCAGCTGCCTCGTTGAGGCGCCGATCAATATGGTCCACCTGATAACCATGAAAATGACCCGCCACATCAGACACAGCTCGCCTGTAAGCCGCCATCATGGGGTCCCGAGAATCCCAGGTACCCGAAACCTGTTGTGCCACCAAATCAGAGTCGCCAAAGCATCTGACTCGTGTTAGATTCATCTCCTTAGCGAGTCACAAACCGTGAAGCAGAGCTTCGTATTCCGCTGCATTGTTAGTGCACGGAAACATGAGTCGGAGAACATAACAGAACTTATCTCCTTGAGGGGATACCAACACCACTCCAGCCCCCGAGCCCTCCAGCTGCCTAGACCCATCAAAATAAATGGTCCAGTAAGTGAGATCAGGGTGCTCTTCCGGAGCCTGTAACTCCGTCCAGTCGTTGACGAAATCAACTAAGGCCTGGGACTTAATGGCTGTGCGGGGAGTATACTGTATGTGATGGGGCCCAAGTTCTATTGCCCACTTGGCGATTCGCCCTGTTGCCTCCCGACTCTGGATGATGTCCCCAAGGGGGGTAGAGCTAACCACTGTGATAGGGTGTTCTTGGAAATAATGCTTAAGTTTTTGACTCGCCATAAACACCCCATATACCAATTTCTGCCAATGTGGGTACCTTTGCTTGGAAAGAGTTAGCACCTCGCTGATAAAATATACCGGACGTTGCACTGGGTATTCCTTCCCTTCCTCCTTTCTCTCAACGACAACCGCTACACTTACTGCTTTGGAATTTGCCGCGATATACAGAAGCATGGGCTCCTTTTCAGTTGGGGCAGCCAGGACCGGCGGGTTAACCAATTGGCGTTTCAAGGCTTCGAGCGCCTCGTCTGCCTCATTTGTCCAAACAAACCGATCGGATTTCCTCAATAACTGATAAAGAGGGATCGCCTTCTCCCCCAGGCGACTCACAAAACGACTTAGGGCCGCAATGCGACCCGCCAGTCGTTGAACTTGATTAACGTTCGCCGGCTTTCCAAGGGATGTAACCGCTTCGATCTTGTCCGGGTTAGCTTCAATGCCGCGCTCCGATACCAGGAAACCCAGTAACTTCCCTGCAGGTACACCAAAAACACACTTGGTGGGATTTAGCTTCATCTGATATGCCCGTAGATTATCGAACGTTTCTTTGAGATCCTCTAGTAGCGTCTCCCCCTGGCGGGTCTTGATCACAATATCGTCGACATAGGCATGGACGTTGCGACCAATTTGGTTACGGAGGCAATTTTGGATGCAACGTTGATAAGTTGCCCCCGCACTCTTGAGTCCAAAGGGCATGGACACATAACAAAAGGCCCCGAAGGGGGTTATAAAGGTTGTTTTCTCTTGATCCTCCACGGCCATCTTGATTTGATGATATCCTTAATAGGCGTCCAGGAAGCACAATCGTTCGCATCCCGCCACCGAGTCAATGATTTGGTCGATGCGGGGAAGAGCGAAGGGATCTTTTGGACAAGCTCTGTTGAGGTCTGTGTAGTCGATACACATACGAAAAGTACCAATCTTCTTGAGTACCAAAACCGGGTTAGCCAGCCATTTGGGGTGAAAAACTTCCACGATGAACCCGGCGGCTAAAAGGCGGGGTACTTCTTCCCCAATCGCCTTGCGTCGCTCCTCGTTAAATCTGCGAAGGTACTGCTGGATGGGTTTGCACTTTGGGTCAACATTAAGATGGTGCTCAGCGAATTCTCTCGGCACACCAGGCATGTCAGAAGGTTTCCATGCAAAGATGTCCCGATTCTCATGGATGAATTCGATGAGCGCGCTTTCCTATTTGGGGTCCAGACCCGTCCCAATGGTGAACTGCTTGGATGAATCGTCAGGCACGAAATCAATTGTCTTAGTGTCATCCGTTGGTTTGAACTTGAGGGGCGACTCAGAATCTGTAGTCGGTTTCTTCAGGGGTGACATATCCGCCGGGTCAACATTGGCCCGATGGTGTTCGAGCTCTTCCGCAGCACAGGCGACTTCCGCATAAGCCGCGTCCCCTTCTTCACATTCCTTTGCAATCCTTCTATCTCCATCAACCGTGATGGGTCCTTTGGGACCAGGCATTTTGAGCTTGAGATAGACATAGCACGGGCGAGCCATGAAGCGGGCGTAAGCCGGCCGCCCAAACAGCGCATGGTAGGGGCTTTTCAATTTGACCACCTCGAAGATCAGTGACTCCGACCTATAATTCTGCGCAGTTCCGAACGCCACTGTGAGCCTGACTCGGCCTATGGGATAGGCCAACTTGCCTGGGACGATTCCGTGGAAAACCGTAGTTGAAGGCATCAGGTCTTTTTCCAATAGGTTCATCCTTTGGAAAGTGTCAAAGTATAGGATATTGATGCTGCTGCCACCATCCATTAGCACTTTTGATAGGGTGTAACCCCCGACTTGGGGAGCCATGAGATCGCCCGGGTTATCAACTCTCGGCGGGTGATCCTCCCTGCTCCACGTTGTGGTTTGCTCAGACCAATGGAGGTATCTGGGAAGCGCTGGTTAAGATACACTGTACGCCCGGTGACTCACCTTCTTATCACGCCTGCAAGCATTAGTGGTGAAAACATGATACTGCCCATTACTTAGCTGTTTGGGGTTGCTGCGAAAGCCCCCATTGTCGTCCTGACCCTGCGGAGCCCCCTGCGGGGGTGGCTGCTAGAAAACTCCTGGCGGGTTATACCGCCGCTGGTGGTGCACCGGGTATTGGCCACCGCCTGGCTGCGGGCCTCCCTGAGCCCCCTGTTCGGGAAAGCCGCCGAAAGGGTTTTGTCTTTGGTTGGGTGCGGCGAATTGCTCCTACGCTGGTCCGGGTTATCGTTTTGGCTCTTCTTGATCGCCTCCGCCCGAAACTCTCGCATCACGAAGCAGTTTTCCCAAGAGTGAGTCGTCGGACCGTCTGTCGTGGCGTGGTGCGGGCAAGGGCCTTTGAGTAGCTCTTCGTAGTTCGCGGCCTATTCCCGCTGAACCCCCGATTCTTCTTCTTGTCGTTGTTGGCGTTGGTGTTGGCGACTAAGTCCGAGGGCTCCTCGTGCGGTCTCCGCTTGCCATTGGTCCCTTGATTGTGACGGTTACGCCCTTGGAACCGGGTATGATTTTTGGATGACTCGCCCTTCTTAGGCGAGTTAGCCTTACCATCCTCGCCAGGATCTTTGGTATCATCGGCCTCAGCGTATCTAGTGAGGGTGTCCATCAGTTCTCCCATGTCTTGGACCTTTCGCTTGAGTCGCCCCAATTTTTGCACCAAGGGTTCGTAATGGCAATTATGCTCGAGGATGAGCACAGCTTGAGCCGCCGTAATACCATCTGACGAATGGATAATTTCCGCAACCCGCCGTGACCAATGGTGGGCCGACTCATCCGGGCGCTGAACACACTGCTGTAGATCAACGATCGTCATCGGACATTTGCAAGTTCCTCGGAAGTTTTTGATGAAACGTTCTTTTAACTCGGCCCAGGACTGGATGGAATTGGGAGGTAAGTTTTTCAACCAAGTACGTGCTGACCCTTCGAGCATCATCGTGAAGTATCTGGCGCAAACCGCCTCGTTCACGTCGAGCATGTCCATGGCGATTTCATAACTTTCGATCCATGATGCCGGCTTGAGGTCCGGGGTATAATTAGGCACTTTCCTTGGCCCTTTGAAGTCCTTGGGCATCCTTTCGTTACGAAGGGCGGGGGACAAGCATGGTACCCCAACTCGCCCTCCGCCCCCAACGAGGGGGGCCGGGGCGTCTTGGGTGTTCGGGAGATCCCGGCCCGGCGGGTTCCGTTCAGGCGGGTTGTCCTGTGGGACATGTCGCGGCCCGCTGTTTACGACGGGTTGGTCCTCTGGCCGGCTCCTGGTGTAACTTGCCTGGGGGGTGGAATGCAATCTCTCGAGGCTATGCGAGAACTGGGCGTTTTGAACCACCGCCGTCTTCAACATCTCGATGGCGTTCCTTGCTTCTATCTCGGCAGGGGTGTTGCCGTGAATCGGAAGAGACTCCAGATGGCGAGTTGCGGCAAGCACGTTATCCACCGGGTTGGAAAAGTGGCCTTGAGGCGTCCGGAATCGGGGAATGTGATCCTCAACCGGCTGAGCCGGCGGGTTAGGCGGGCGGCCCGATCCTCCCCCAGGGGCGGCTCCCGCCCCAGGGGTTCGTGGAGTGTTGAACAGGCAGGTCGGGTTGAGATCATGGGGCAGGCGACCCTGGTGTCTCCGCTGATGGACAGCGTCGAACGCGCGCTGCTGTCTCTCGAGCCGCGAGTTGTCAGTGTTTAAGCGCATCCTTTCGGCCGTGATTTGAGCTTGCCGAGTCTCGATCCTAGCGGACTCCATCTCGGCGTCCCGATGAGCCTTTGCCACTGCCTCTCTGAGTTTCGCCAGCTCCGTGTTTATCTCCTCTTGGTTCTCTGGTGTGAGGGGAGTCGCCATTAGCCTTGTGATCTCCGCCGCTAAATCCACCAGGACTGCGGCCGGGCTCCTGGACGTCTCGCCGGTTCCATCGCCTCCAGTAGGGTTTTGTGTGGGCTGAGTCGCCCCAGCCATGTAGATGGCGATCCAGCGGCGAGTTCAGTCAAGGATTTCTGGGTCCATGGCCAGCGACAAGCCCCCAAGACAATCCCCATGCAGAGAGAGGATTGAATCTGAGTCGCCCATGGATGATTCGTCATCAGAGTTGACTGGCGTAATTTCCTGAGTCGCCGAGCGTTCTGGCTCCTCCGATCCCTGCGTGAACCCCACCAAGACCGGGCGAGTCAGATTTGGCGTTATGACTTGGCGGACGTACCTAGCCGGCTCGACGATGTCGGTGGAGATGTCCGGCTCAGGCGCGGATGATCCGATCATGCCGATGAAGATGTTGATCTTGTCGAAGGGGACCCTGTAACCAGATTCGATCGAATCCGCTTCAGGTCCCCATTGCTGGTTGTCGATGTAGATTATCCTGCGGCGGCTCTGAGTCATGAGCCCCGTCGCGTAACTCCCAAACCCTGGTAGGGCTCCCTTTGAGAACTCAACTCTACCGTGCGTAGGCCCCACGGTGGGCGCCAACTGTCGTGGTTTTGTCACGGCAGATGTCCTCGTGAAAGGACTTAGTACTAGAGCCATCGCACCCTAGTGGTGACTCAAAGGGGTTAAGCGGGAGAGACACGGCGATTTACCCAGGTTCGGCTCCTCGTGAGGAGGTAAAGGCCTACGTCCTGCTTTGGTCTGTATTGATGTGGTTTCGATTACAAGGAGGGCGTAACTCGCCAGACCTAGCACTCGATGATTTCTAACCCCCCCTTTTCCTCCCCTGGGACTCGCCTTTATATACAGGTCGAACCTCTAGGGTTTACAAGGATACTTTCCTTCCTACAAGTCGTGCCCCCTGTGGTCTCTCAGTCGCCATCTTCCGAACCTTGGAGACCTCCCAGGAATCATAAACCATCACACGACCTTGATCCGGCCAGGACAAGGCCCAAACAACTGTTTGGGTGAATCGCCTAATTGGTAACCCGGCCCAACTAGGGTGGGTCATTCACAGGTAATATCCCCAACAGTTTATGTTCAGATCCTTGATGCTACTCATTACCCCTCTGGTCACGAATATGATTATGCTTTGTGAGTAGTTATTTTTGTTCCTGAGGACATGGGATAAGTCATGCTAATAGTAGTGATGTGAATTTGGTATTCGTTCGATATTTTGATGTGTTGTATGTTGTTTTTCCTCTAGTGGTGTTATGTGAACGTCGACTACATAACACTTCACCATTATTTGGGCCTAGAGGAAGGCATTGGGAAGTAGTAAGTAGATGATGGGTTGCTAGAGTGACAGAAGCTTAAACCCTAGTTTATGCATTGCTTCGTAAGGGGCTAATTTAGATCCACTAGTTTAATGCTATGGTTAGACTTTGTAATAATTCTTCTTTCGTAGTTGCGGATGCTTGTGAGAGGGGTTAATCATAAGTGGGATGCCTGTCTAAGTAAGGGCAGTACCAAAGCGCCGGTCCACCCACATATCAAACTATCAAAGTAACGAACGCAAATCATATGAACATGATGAAAACTAGCATGACAGAAATTCATGTGTGTCCTCGGGAGCGTTTTTCCTCCGATAAGACTTTGTCCAGGCTTCTCCCTTGCTACAAAAGGTATTGGGCCACTTTGTTGCACCTTTGCTACTTTTGTTACTTGTTGCTTGCTACGAATCATCTCACCACACAACCACTTGTTACCGATAATTTCAGTGCTTGCAGATATTTCCTTGCTGAAAACCACTTGTCAGATCCTTCTGCTCCCCATTGGGTTCGACACTCTTACTTATCGAAAGGACTATGATAGATCCCCTATACTTGTGGGTCATCAGCCGTCCGGGGCACGGTCGCTCGGAAATGGTCAGAAGTCCGACATTTTGAATCTGTTGAGTGGTAACTGAATTCCTAACGTACCCGAACGTCCAGTCCTCGGACGACCGGAGGAGCCGGAAGTCCGAGGGTTTGAATCTGGAGGACGTCGGCCATGAGGCGTCCGGACGACCGGACAAAAGCAGACCAACAACAGGAAGATAAAGAGAGAGGAATTGCCTAGAGTTTTGAGCAAGTTTCTTGTGAGACCCAGTGATCACCTCTTAATAGTGCGGGGTCCCTATACTCAAGAAAGACAAATAGCATGATAGACCACTTCATCTTGTTTCTTCGTTCTTGAGCATCCTGGACAAATTAGTCACGATCCATACAGAAACTCTCATGGGAATAAAACCTAAGATACACTTGATGATGATTAGTTTCCTATATGTATGTTGTCAACACCATCAAAATATGATTAAGGGCATGATTGCACTTTCAACAGTGTGTAGTTCATGCCTTGACATGCTTGTGTTGTTCTGCTATAGCCATAACACCATCTTGTAGTGCCTTTTCAAGATTGCATTGGCGAAATAGATGGTATTCATGTCACTTCTAGAGTGTCGAGGTCACAATTAGCAACATACACGGGTAGAAAGCACTATGAAAGAACACGATGCCCCCATATTTGGTTTTGGTATTTGATGACAATATCTATGGACTAATGGTTTCCTTGAGTTATACTTTAAGGTTTATCCATAGGGAAATCTTGAACACCATATGTTGATTTCAAGGTTAAAAGAAGGCAATTTTGTGTTGACCAAGGTGCCATTCAAGGAGTTATCCAAAGATTGGTCATGTGAGAGTTGAGCATATTGCAAGCATGTCTTTAAGAAGAAGATTGTGTGAACATTCTTGTTTACCTTCAAGACATCATTTTTATGAAGAAAATAAAAAAATTACATGGTTTATCAAGTCAAAGTACAAAGAGTGGATTCAAGTTGATCAACATACAAAGCGTAGAGGTTGTACCAAGTAGGATCAAGTGATCTCACGATATGGTAAGGATTGTCCATTATCCTCTGTGTACAAACTCATGATCTATTTGTGTGGCGGTTATATGTGGGGTTAGGCATTTTTCCATGGGTTTGCATCAGATCTCATATAACCCATGGATGATGACATCAAGTAGTGATCGTCATCAAGCTTTCAAGTGGAGCATCACAAATAGATCACATGCTTGAAGCTTGTCGTCCATTATGATGATAATGGACTTGTGTGTTGGGGAGCGTTGCATGGGAAAACAAAAAATTTCCAACGCACACGAAGACCTATCATGGTGATGTCCATCTACGAGAGGAGATTAGATCTACGTACCCTTGTAGATCGCTAAGCGGGAAGCATTAAGAAACGCCGTTGATGTACTGGTACAGCTTCGTGATTCAAATCACCGTCGTCCCAAGATCTGTTCCACGGTCCGTTCCGATCTAGCACCGAACGGACGACACCTCCGCGTTCAGCACACGTACAGCTCGACGATGATCTTGGCCTTCTTGATCCAGCAAAAGAGACGGAGAAGTAGATGAATTCTCCGACAGCGTGGCGGCGCTCCGGTGGTGGTGATGATCTACTCCTGCACGGCTTCACCCGAGCTCCACAGAAATCCGATCTAGAGGTAAAACTGTGTGGAATAGGTTTGAGTTGCACGTGGCAAAGTTGTATTTGAAAAACCCTAAAACCACCAATATATATAGGAGGAAAGGAGGGGATAGCCTTGGGGCACAAGGGCCCCAAGGGTGCGCCGGACGAAGGGGGAGGAGGACTCCTCCTCCAATTCGGTTTGGGAAGGAGGAGTCCTCCTCTTCCTTCCCACCTCCCTCTTTCCTTTTTTTTCTTTCCTTTTTTTCACTTGTGGCAACATAGCCTTCTTGGGCTGAATCCACCAGCCCACAAAGGGCTGGTGCGCCACCCTAAGGCTACTGGGCTCACTCCCGGGTGGGTGGGCCCCTCCCGGTGAACACGTGGAACCCATTCGTCACTCCCGGTACACTCCCGGAATTGCCCGAAACTTTCCGGTAACCAAATGAAACAATCCTATATATCAATCTTTGTTTCCGGACCATTCCAGAAACCCTCGTGGTGTCTGCGATCTCATATGGGACTCCGAACAATATTCGGTAACCACACATATAACTCAACTATACTAAAACATCGTCGAACCTTAAGTGTGCAGACCCCCTGCGGGTTCGAGAACTATGCAGATATGACCCGAGACACTCCTCGGTCAATATCCAATAGCGGGACCTGGATGCCCATATTGGATCCTACATATTCTCCGTAGATCTTATTGGTTGAACCTCAGTGCCAAGGATTCATATAATCCCGTATGTCATTCCCTTTGTCCTTTGGTATGTTACTTGCCCGAGATTCGATCGACGGTATCCGCATACCTATTTCAATCTCGTTACTGGCAAGTCTCTTTACTCGTTCTGTAATACAAGATCCCATGACTTACACTTAGTCGCATTGCTTGCAAGGCTTGTGTGTGATGTTGTATTACCGAGTGGGCCCCGAGATACCTCTCCGTCACACGGAGTGACAAATCCTAGTCTTGATCCATACTAACTCAACGGACACCTTCGGAGATACCTGTAGAGCACCTTTATTGTCACCCAGTTATGTTGCGACGTTTGATACACACAAGGTATTCCTCCGGTGCCAGTGAGTTAATGATCTCATGGTCATAGGAATAAATACTTGACACACAGAAAACAATAGCAACAAAATGACACGATCACATGCTACGTTCATAGTTTGGATCTAGTCCATCACATGATTCTCCTAATGATGTGATCCATTTATCAAGTGACAACACTTGCATATAGCCAGAAAACCTTGACTATCCTTGATCAACTTGCTAGCCAACTAGAGGCATGCTAGGGACATTGTTTTGTCTATGTATCCACACATGTACCTATGTTCTCATTCAATACAATTATAGCTTGGACAATAAACGTTTATCTTGAAACAGGAAATATAATAATAACTATTTATCATTGCCTCTAGGGTGTATTTCCAACAGTCTCTCACTTGCACTAGAGTCAATAATCTAGTCCTCACATTGCCATGCGATTTACATTGTACTAAATCTAACACACATGTAGTTCCGGTGTTTATCATGTTTTGCCTGTGGAAGAGGTTTAGTCAGCGGATCTGCTACATTCAGATCCGTGTGTGATACGTCTCCATCGTATCTACTTTTCCAAACTATTTTGCCCTTGTTTTGGACTCTAATTTGCACGATTTGAATGGAACTAACCCGGACTGACGTTGTTTTCAGTAGATTTTCCATGGTGTTGTTTTTGCGCAGAAATAAAAGCTCTCGGAATGACCTGGAAATTTACGAGGATTTTTTGTGGAATATATAAAAAATACTGGCGCAAGACTTACTTGGAGACACGGAGCCAGGAGCCCACGAGGCGCCCCCCCCCTAGGTCACGCCTGGCAGGCTTGTGAGGCCCTCGTGGCTCCGCAACCTCCAACTCCAACTCTATATATTCTCTCTCGCCTAGAAAAAAATAAGAGAGAAGAGTTCATCGCGTTTTACGATACGGAGCCGCCACCACCACCAGTTCTTCCTCTGTAGGGCAGATCTGGGGTCCGTTCTAGGCTCCAGAGAGGGGAAATCGTCGCCGTCATCATCACCAACCATCCTTCATCGCCAATTCCATGATGCTCTTCACCGTTCGTGAGTAATCTCATCGTAGGCTTGCTGGACGGTGATGGGTTGGATGAGATCTATCATGTAATCGAGTTAGTTTTGATGGGGTTTGATCCCTAGTATCCACTATGTTCTAAGATTGATGTTGCTACTACGTTGCTATGCTTAATGCTTGTCACTAGGGCCCGAGTGCCATGATTTCAGATCTGAACCTATTATGTTTTCATCAATATATGTGTGTTCTTGATCCTATCTTGCAAGTTGTAGTCACGTACTATGTGTTATGACCCGGCAACCCCGGAGTGACAATAGCCGGAACCACTCCCGGAGATGACCATAGTATGAGGATTTCATGTATTCACTATGTGCTAATGCTTTGTTCCGGTTCTCTTTTAAAAGGAGACCTTAATATCCCTTAGTTTCCATTAGGACCCCGCTGCCACGGGAGGGATGGACAATAGATGTCATGCAAGTTCTTTTCCATAAGCACGTATGACTATATACGGAATACATGCCTACATTACATTGACGAACTGGAGCTAGTTACAAATCACCCCATGTTATAATTGTTACATGATGAAAGTGGAAAGAAAAATCTCTGAATGCTAGAATGAAATACGATCCTAAGTTTGCTACTTCACCTATCTTTGTCACCGATAAGGATTATGAATTCTCTGTCGATCCTGAGTTAATCACTTTGGTTGAATCTGATCCGTTTCATGGTTATGAGTCTGAAACGGTTGTAGCACATCTTACTAAGCTGAATGACATAGCCACCCTATTCACGAGTGAAGAAAAAAATCGCCATTACTATATCCTTAAGTTGTTTCCTTTCTCGCTAAAGGGTGATGCTAAGACTTGGTTTACTTCTCTTGCTCCTGGTTGTGTGCATAGTCCCCAGGATATGATATACTACTTCTCTGAGAAATATTTTCCTGCCCATAAGAAACACATGGTCTCCCACAAGCTTGGGGGAGGCTTGTCCAGCTACTGAATGCTTAGTAATAATTGTGTTGGTTGGTTGGGGGAGGCCTGATCACCCTCTTGAGAAAAATGAAATACTTGATATCTTTTATAATGGACTAACCGATGCTTCTAGGGACCACCTAGATAGTTGTGTTGGTTGTGTTTTCAGGGAAAGAACTTTGGAACAAGCTAAAATTCTATTGAATAATATCTTGAGCAATGATAATGCTTGGACTATTCCCGAACCACCTCCGAAGCCAACTCCGAAGAAAAGAGGTATTCTATTCCTCAGTCCTGAAGATATGCAAGAAGCCAAGAAATCTATGCAAGAAAAAGGTATTAAATCTGAAGATGTTAAGAATCTACCATCTATCGAAGAAATACATGGTCTTGATAACCCGACACAGGTAGTAGAGGTAAATTCTCTTCGTAGGTTCAATGAGAGTGATATTCCTTATGATAAACCTGCTAGCTTATGCTTAGATGAATTTGATAACATTGTTGCCAAACAACAAAGTTTCAATGATTATGTTAGCAGACAATTGGAACAAAATGCTCGCATGATTAATCATATAAGTGCTTGTGTGGATAGAAACGTCAATGATCTTAAGATTTTGAGTAAACATGCCTCTATGGTCACTACTCAAGTAGAACAAGTACTTAAGGCTCAAAATGACTTGCTCAATGAGTTGAATGACAATTCTGTTAGAGTCATCGCAAGAGGTGGTAGAATGACTCAAGAACCTTTGTATCGTGAGGGCCATCCTAAGAGAATTGAACAAGATTCTCAAGGAGTTACCACTGATGCACCTAGTCATCCTGGTATTAGGAAGAAAAAGAAAGATGATAGGAACTTGCATGCTAGCAAACCTGTTGATGTTACACCTGAGAATCCAAATGATGTCTCTAGTTGTGATGCCGAAACACAATCTGGTGATGAACATAAGCCTAGTGATAATATTGATAGTGGTGTTCATGTTGATGCTCAACCTAGTAATGATAAGGATGTGGAGATTGAACCTGTTGTTGATCTTGATAACCCACAACCTAAGAACAAGAGATACGATAAGAACGACTTTATTGCTAGGAAGCATGGTAAAGAAAGAGAACCATGGGTTCAGAAACCCATGCCCTTTCCTCCCAAACCATACAAGAAAAAGGATGATGAGGATTTTGAGCGCTTTGTTGAAATGATTAGACATGTCTTTCTGCAAATGTGTTTGACAGATATGCTCAAAATGTCTCCTTATGCTAAGTACATGAAAGATATTGTGACTAATAAAAGGAAGATACCTGAGGTTGAGATTTCCACCATTCTTGCTAATTACACCTTCAAGGGTGGAACTCATAAGAAACTAGGTGATCCCGGAGTGCCCACTATACCTTGCTCCATTAAAGGAAATTATGTTAGAACTGCTTTATGCGATCTTGGAGCTGGTGTTAGTGTTATGCCTCTCTCTTTATATCGTAGACTTGAATTGGATAAGTTGACACCCACTGAAATATCTTTGCAAATGGCCGACAAATCAACTGTTTTTCCTATCGGCATTTGCGACGATGTGCGTGCTGTGGTTGCTAACGTTACTATCTTAACGGACTTTGTTATTCTGGATATTCCCGAGGATGATGCCATGGCGGTCATCCTTGGAAGACCATTTTTAAACATTGCAGGGGTTGTTATTGATTGCAACAAAGGCAATGTCACTTTCCATGTTAATGGTAATGAGCACACGATGCACTTTCTGAAGAAACAATATCGAGTACATTGCATCAATGCTATTGAAAAATCTTCATCAATTCTTATTGGAAGCTTTGAATGCCCTATACCTACTGTCAAGATGAAGTGTGATTTACTTGTTGGGGATATGCACATCCCCGTTGAGGTAACCTAGTGATTATTCGAAAATTCTCCGGTTTTATGTGATTCGAAAAAAGTTTGTCAATGAGACTTGATCAACCTCATTGACGGATTTCTTTTGATGACCATGAGATGGATGAATCTAGAAGTCAAAACCTTCTGCTCCCAACTTTTACTTTCTGTTGTTTAGAAGAAAAATGGTAGATTTAGCTTTTTTCTATTTTCTGCTTTTTCGTCCCTTAGAAAAGTGTACCGAAAATAAAAGTTCTTAAAATGCCCTGAAATTCAAGCATGATTTTTTCTGGAATTTTTTGAACAATTCTGAGATAGAGAGCTAGTCAGGGGGATGCACCAGTGGGCCACAAGCCCAGGAGGCGCGGCCACCCCCCATGGTCGCGCCTGGCAGGCTTGTGGGTCCCACGTGGCCCCCGTGCACTTATTCCAGCTCCCATCTCCTTCTTCTACCTCTAGAAAAAATCATTCCACAGCTCAAACCCGTGTAAATAGTTTTTCTTTTACTTTGGGTCAAGGTAGAAGAGCATAACTAAAATGTTTAGTGGCTCTCACATGCATAATTGTTTATCCGTCAAAGAGCCATATTACTTCGACTTCTCCTCTGAGTTTGTTTGTAGATTCCAGCTTAGTCCAATGCACGAACACTCCCATTATTATTCACATCATTCGGTCGTGCAAGTGAAAGGCAATAATGACGATATATGATGAAGTGACTGAGACTGCAAAAGCTGGTATGAACTCGGCCTATTTTGTTTTTGTAAACATGACTAGCTCATCGTTCCTAAGTCAGCATTGTTATGAGAGAAACATGTTTGCAATGACAACTTGGAGATCATAGTTTCTGATGCCATGCTTAATTAGCTAGGAGCTTATAATGGTTTGTCTTGGATGCCAACATGAATTTCAAGATGATTATGATGTAGTTTGATGGGATGGTATCCTCCTTAGAATGATTCAAGTGGCTTGACTTGGCACATGTTCACGCATGTAGTTGAAACAAAATCAACATAGCCTCTATGATATTCATGTTTATGGTGATTTAAATCCTACTCATGCTTGCACTCAATATTGGTTAATTTCAATGCTTATTGATGATTGTTGTCGCTCTCTAGTTGGTCGCTTCCCAGTCTTTTGCTAGCCTTCACTTGTACTAAGCGGAATACTGCTTGTGCATCCACTTCCATAAACCCAAAGTAGTTCCATATGAGTCCACCATACCTACCTATATGCGGTATCTACGTGTCGTTTCAAGTAAATTTGCATGTGCCACTCTCTAAATCTTCAAGTAATAATCTGTTTTGTATGCCCGAACCGCTCATGTGGTGACAAGGGGCGGTCAGTATGTTCCATGCTAGGCGTGTTATCCTCGATACGTGTTTATTCACTATCACTCACGAGAAACGGGCCGATAATCAGAATGCCGAGTTCCATGCTCAAATCAAAAAAATAATTGCAAACAAAACTCCCCCTGGATTGTTGATGGTATGGACGACACCCGAGGATTCGGCTAGTCATGGAGTGTGATTGATCGGTGGGGGGGAGTCAAAACATTACTTTTCTGTTTGGGATCCGCCTATAATATGTGTAGCATGGAAGATGGTGAAGACTCTTGGTCATCGCGTTGACAATGAGAGCATACCACTCAAAATTATTTGTCTCTGTTTTAAAAGCTTGAGCTCTAGCACCTCTGCAAATCAATACTTCCCTCTGCGAAGGGCCTATCTATTTACGTTTCTGTTGAGTCATCCTCTTCTTATAAAAGGCACCAATTAGAGAGCACCTCTGTCATTTTTATGCTTTGCTATTAATTGATATTGAGTATGACTGTGACTGGATCTTCTTTGCCATGAATTACAATGTTCAGTCAGCCCTTGGTCTTTGAAGGTGCTCTGCATTTATGTTTTGCGGTCTCAGAAAGGGATAGCGAGATACCATATGTTCATATTGCTTCATGATTGCTTTGATTGAAGTGTTGACGTTTGAAACTTACTATTATTGCTCGCTAGTTGATTATGCCATTGATATGAGTACATCATGAGACCTAAATGTCATTGCTTATGTGGTTAGCTTATGATCTTGCTAAAAATATGAATATGAGTTAGACATAATTACAACAACAAGATCAAACAGAGTTTGTAAAAGTTTTTCTTTTGTCTCTTTTAGTTTGTCAACTGAATTGCTTGAGGACAAGCAAGGCTTTAAGCTTGGGGGAGTTGATACGTCTCCATCGTATCTACTTTTCCAAACTCTTTTGCCTTTGTTTAGGACTCTAATTTGCATGATTTGAACGGAACTAACCCGGACTAACGCTGTTTTCAATAGAATTGCCATGGTGTTGTTTTTGCGCAGAAATAAAAGTTCTCGGAATGACCTGGAAATTTACGAGGATTTTTTGTGGAATACATAAAAAATACTGGCACAAGACTGTTGGGTAACGTAGCATAAATTCAAAAAATTTCCTACGCATGTTCAGATCTTCCTATGGAGAGACCAGCAACGAGAGAGGGGTAAGAGCATCTTCGTACCTTTGAAGATCGCTAAGCGGAAGCGTTGCTAGAACGCGGTTGATGGAGTCATACTCGCAGCGATTCCGATCTAGTGCCGAACAACGGCACCTCCGCGTTCAACACACGTGCAGCCCGGTGACGTCTCCCGCACCTTGATCCAGCAAGGAGGAGGGAGAGGTTGGGGAAGAAGACCAGCAACACGACGGCGTGGTGTTGGTGGAGAGACGAGGTCTCCCGGCAGGGCTTCGCCAAGCGCCGGCAGAGAGGAGGAGGAAGAAGTGCAGGGCTGCGCCGAGGGAGAGGGAAAACCGTGTCCTCCAAAGGCCAAAAGTGCCCACTATATATAGGTGAAGGGGAGAGGGGGTGCCACCCCTAGGGTTCCCACCCTAGGGGGTGCGGCAGCCCTCCCAGATGGGGAAAGTGGCGGCCAGATGGGGAGGAGGGGTTGGCGCACCCCTCTGGTGGGCCTAAGGCCCACCTAAGTTAGGGTTCCCCCCCCCTCTTTTTCTTTCCCCTGCGCCATGGGCTGAGTGGGGAGGCGCACCAGCCCAACTAGGGGCTGGTTCCCACCCCCACTTAGCCCATCTTACCTCTTGGGGTCGCAGCCCCCCTTCGGTGGTCCCGGTACGTTACTGGTGATGCCCGAAACACTTCCGGTGTCCGAAACCATCCGTCCTATATATCAATCTTTACCTCCGGACCATTCCGGAGCTCCTCGTGACGTCCGGGATCTCATACGGGACTCCGAACAACTTTCGGTAATCTCGTATAACAATTCCCTATAACCCTAGCGTCGTCGAACCTTAAGTGCGTAGACCCTACGGGTTCGGGAGACAGGCAGACATGACCGAGACACCTCTCTGGCCAATAACCATCAGCGGGGTCTGGATACCCATGGTGGCTCCCACTAGCTCCACGATGATCTCATCGGATGAACCACGATGTCAAGGATTCAATCAATCCCGTATACGATTCCCTTTGTCTGTCGGTATAGAACTTGCCCGAGATTCGATCATCGGTATACCTATACCTTGTTTAATCTCGTTACCGGTAAGTCTCTTTACTCGTTCCGTAGCACGTCATCGTGTGACTAACTCCTTAGTCACATTGAGCTCATGATGATGTTCTACCGAGTGGGCCCAGAGATACCTCTCCATAACACGGAGTGACAAATCCCGATCTCGATTCGTGCCAACCCAACAGACACTTTCGGAGGTACCCGTAGTGCACCTTTATAGTCACCCAGTTACGTTGTGACGTTTGATACACCCAAAGCACTCCTACGGTATCCTGGAGTTGCACAATCTCACGGTCGAAGGAAAAGATACTTGACATTAGAAAAGCATTAGCATACGAACAATACGATCTAGTGCTAGGCTTAGGATTGGGTCTTGTCCACCACATCATTCTCCCAATGATGTGATCCCGTTATCAATGACATCCAATGTCCATGATCAGGAAACCATGATCATCTATTGACCAACGAGCTAGCTAACTAGAGGCTTGCTAGGGACACATTGTGATCTATTCATTCACACATGTATTACTGTTTCCTGTTAATACAATTATAGCATGAACGATAGACGATTATCATGAACAAGGAAATATGATAATAACCATTTTATTATTGCCTCTAGGGCATATTTCCAACAGTCTCCCACTTGCACTAGAGTCAATAATCTAGTTACATTGTGATGTATCGAACACCCATAGCATCATGGTGTTGATCATGTTTTGCTCGTGGAAGAGGTTTAGTCAACGGGTCTGCAATATTCAGATCCGTGTGTACTTTACAAATATCTATCACTCCAGTTTGGACATGGTCCTGGATGGAGTTGTAGCGGCGCTTGATGTGCTTCGTCTTCCGGTGAAACCTGGGCTCCTTGGCTATGGCAATGGCTCCAGTGTTGTCACAGAAGAGTGTCATAGGACCCGACGCGCTTGGAACCACTCCAAGGTCGGTGATGAGCTCCTTCATCCAAATTCCTTCATGAGCCGCTTCTGAAGCAGCTATGTACTCCGCTTCACATGTAGATGCTGCCACGACTTCTTGCTTGCTGCTGCACCAGCTCACTGCCCCACCATTCAACACATATACGTATCCGGTTTGTGACTTAGAGTCATCCGGATCTGTGTCGAAGCTAGCGTCGACGTAACCCTTTACGACGAGCTCTTCGTCACCTCCATAAACGAGAAACATTTCCTTAGTCCTTTTCAGGTACTTAAGGATATTCTTGACCGCTGTCCAGTGTTCTGCACCGGGATTACTTTGGTACCTCCCTACCAAGCTTATCGCAAGGTTTATATCAGGTCTGGTACACAGCATGGCATACATTAGAGAGCCCACGGCTGAAGCATAGGGGACAGAACTCATCTTCTCTCTATCTGCTGCCGTGGTCGGCGACTGAGTCTTACTCAATCTCATACCTTGCAAAACTAGCAAGAACCCTTTCTTTGAGTTTTCCATATTGAACTTCTTCAGTATCTTGTCAAGGTATGTACTTTGCGAAAGACCTATGAGGCGTCTCGATCTATCTCTATAGATCTTGATGCCTAATATGTATGCAGCTTCTCCAAGGTCCTTCATTGAAAAACTCTTGTTCAAATAGGCCTTTATGCTCTCCAACATCTCTATATCATTCCCCATCAACAATATGTCATCCACATATAGTACGAGGAAAGCTACAGAGCTCCCACTCACTTTCTTGTACAGACAGGCTTCTCCGTAAACCTGTATGAACCCAAACGCCTTAATCACCTCATTAAAGCGAATGTTCCAACTCCGAGATGCTTGCACCAGCCCATAGATGGAGCGCTGGAGCTTGCATACTTTGTTAGCACCTTTAGGATCGACAAAACCTTCTGGTTGCATCATATACAACTCTTCCTTAAGATTCCCGTTAAGGAACGCTGTTTTGACGTCCATTTGCCAAATTTCATAATCATAAAAGGCAGCAATTGCTAACATGATTCAGACTGATTTCAGCTTCGCTACGGGAGAGAAAGTCTCTTCGTAGTCAACTCCTTGAATTTGTCAAAAACCCTTTGCGACAAGTCGAGCTTTGTAAACGGTTACATTACCGTTTGCATCAGTCTTCTTCTTGAAGATCCATTTATTTTCAATGGCTCGCCGTTCATCGGGCAAGTCCACCAAAGTCCATACTTTGTTCTCATACATGGATCCTATCTCGGATTTCATGGCCTCAAGCCATTTGTTGGAATCCGGGCCCGCCATCGCTTCTTCATAGTTCGAAGGTTCACCGTTGTCTAACAACATGATTTCCATCACAGGGTTGCCGTACCACTCTGGTGCGGAGCGTACCCTTGTGGACCTTCGTGGTTCAGTAGTAACTTGATCCGAAGCTTCATGATCATCATCATTAACTTCCTCTTCAGTCGGTGTAGGCACCACAGGAACAACTTCTTGCGCTGCGCTACTTTCCTGTTCGAGAGGGGGTGTAATTACCTCATCAAGTTCTACCTTCCTCCCACTTACTTCTTTCGAGAGAAACTCTTTCTCTAGAAAGGATCCGTTCTTGGCAACAAAGGTTTTACCTTCGGATCTAAGATAGAAGGTATACCCAATAGTTTCCTTAGGGTATCCTATGAATACGCATTTCTCCGCTTTGGGTTCGAGCTTTTCTAGTTGAAGTTTCTTCACATAAGCATCGCAGCCCCAAACTTTAAGAAACGACAACTTAGGTTTCTTGCCAAACCATAGTTCATACGGTGTCGTCTCAACGGATTTAGACGGTGCCCTATTTAAAGTGAATGCTGCAGTTTCTAATGCGTATCCCCAAAATGATAGCGGTAAGTCGGTGAGAGACATCATAGATCGTACCATATCTAATAAAGTGCGATTACGACGTTCAGACACTCCGTTGCGCTGCGGTGTGCCAGGCGGTGTTAGTTGTGAAACGATTCCATACTTCCTTAGGTGTGTGCCAAACTCGTGACTCAAATATTCTCCTCCATGATCAGATCGTAGACATTTAATTTTCCTGTCACGTTGATTCTCAACCTCACTCTAAAATTCCTTGAACTTTTCAAACGTCTCAGATTTGTGCTTCATCAAGTAGATATACCCATACCTACTCAAATCATCGGTGAGTGAGAACATAACGATAACCACCGCGAGCTTCAACGTTCATTGGACCACACACATCAGTATGTATTATTTCCAATAAGTCGGTGGCTCTCTCCATTATTCCTGAGAATGGAGTCTTAGTCATCTTGCCCATGAGGCACGGTTCGCATGTGTCAAATGATTCAAAGTCAAGAGACTCTAGCAGTCCATCAGTATGGAGCTTCTTCATGCTCTTAACGCCGATATGACCAAGGCGGCAGTGCCACAAGTATGTGGGACTATCATTATCAACTTTGCATCTTTTGGTACTCACACTATGAATATGTGTAACATCACGATCGAGATTCATCAAGAATAAACCATTCACCAGCGGAGCATGACCATAAAACATATCACTCATATAAATAGAACAACCATTATTCTCTGACTTAAATGAGTAGCCGTCTCGCATTAAGCAAGACCCTGATACAATGTTCATGCTTAAAGCTGGTACTAAATAACAATTATTAAGGTTTAAAACTAATCCCGACGGTAGATGTAGAGGTAGCGTGCCGACGGCGATCACATCGACCTTTGAGCCATTCCCGACGCGCATCGTCACCTCGTCCTTGGCCAGTCTCCGCTTATTTCGCAGTTCCTGCTTTGAGTTGCAAATGTGAGCAACAGCACCGGTATCAAATACCCAGGAGCTACTACGAGCGCTCGTAAGGTACACATCAATAACATGTATATCACATATACCTTTAACGTTGCCGGCCTTCTTGTCCGCTAAGTATTTGGGGCAGTTCCGCTTCCAGTGACCTTTTCCCTTGCAGTAGAAGCACTCAGTCTCAGGCTTGGGTCCGTTCTTTTTCTTCTTCCCGGCATCTGGCTTACTGGGCGCGGCAACAGCTTTGCCGTCTTTCTTGAAGTTCTTCTTACCCCTGCCTTTCTTGAAACTAGTGGTCTTGTTGACCATCAACACTTGATGCTCCTTCTTGATTTCTACTTCTGTAGACTTGAGCATCGAGTACAACTCGGGAATGGTTTTCTCCATCCCTTGCATGTTGTAGTTAAGCACAAATCCTTTGTAGCTTGGTGGGAGAGACTGGAGGATTCTGTCAATGATAGCATCATCCGGAAGTTCGACTCCAAGTGAAGTCAGACGACCGTGTAACCCAGACATTTTGAGTATGTGCTCACTGACAGAACTGTTCTCCTCCATCTTACAGCTGAAGAACTTGTCGGAGACTTCATATCTCTCGACACGGGCATGAGCTTGAAAAACTAGCTTCAGCTCTTGGAACATCTCATATGCCCCGTGTTGCTCAAAACGTCTTTGGAGCCCCGTTTCTAAACTGTATAACATGCCACACCTGACCAGAGATAGTCATCGCTCCGCGCTTGCCAGATGTTTAGAACGTCCTGGGCTGCTCCGGGAGCGGGAGGGTCACCTAGCGGCGCATTAAGGACATAAGCCTTTTTAGCTGCTTCAAGGATGAGCTTCAGGTTGCGAACCCAGTCCGCATAGTTGCTACCATCATCTTTCAGCTTGTTTTTCTCTAGGAATGCGTTGAAGTTGAGGTTGACGTTGGACATCTACAATATTTATAAAGACAACTTTTAGACTAAGTTCATGACAATTATGTTCATTTAATCAAATTAAGTATGAACTCCCACTTAAATCGACATCCCTCTAGTCATCTAAGTGATACATGATCCATGTTGACTAACCCGTGTCCGATCATCACGTGAGACGGACTAGTCACCATGGTGAGCAACTTCATGCTGATTGTATTCAACCATACGACTCATGTTCGACCTTTCGGTCTCTTGTATTCGAAGTCATGTCTGTACATGCTAAGCTCGTCGAGTCAACCTAAGTGTTTTGCGTGTGTAAATCTGGCTTACACCCGTTGTATGCGAACGTTAGAATCTATCACACCCGATCATCACGTGGTGCTTCGAGACAACGAACCTTCGCAACGGTGCACACTTAGGGGAATACGTCCTCGAAATTTTAGGAGGGATCATCTTATTATGCTACCGTCGTTTTAAGCAATAAGATGTAAAACATGATAAACATCACAATGCAATCATATAGTGACATGATATGGCCATTATCATCTTTGCTCATTCGATCTCCATCTTTAGGCATCGCATGATCATCATCGTCACCGGCGTGACACCATGATCTCCATCATCATGATCTCCATCATCGTGTCTTCGTGAAGTCGTCACGCCAACTACTACTATCACTACTACTATGGCTAACCGTTAGCAAAGAAGTAAAAGTAAAAGTAGCAAGCACATGGCGTTTCATCTCATACAATAAATTAAGACAACTCCTATGGCTCCTGCCGGTTGTCATACTCATCGACATGCAAGTCGTGAAACCTATTACAATAACATGATCATCTCATACATCATACATGCAACATCACAACTTTGGCCATATCACATCACATGTCAAACCCTGCAAAAACAAGTTAGACGTCCTCTAATTGTTGTTGCAAGTTTTACGTGGCTGATTTGGGTTTCTAGCAAGAACGCCTTCTTACCTACGTGACAGCCACAACGATGATATGCCAAAGCTATTTACCCTTCATAAGGACCTTTTTCATCAAATCCAATCCGACTAGAGTAGGAGAGACAGACACCCGCTAGCCACCTTTATGCACGATGTGCATGTCTGTCGGTGGAACCAGTCTCACGTAAGCGTACGTGTAAGGTCGGTCCGGGCCGCTTCATCCCACAATACCGCCGGAAAAGAATAAGACTAGTAACGGCAAGCAAATTGACAAACCATCGCCCACAACTTTTGTGTTCTACTCGTGCATAGAATCTACGCATAGAAAACCTGGCTCGGATGCCACTGTTGGGTAACGTAGCATAAATTCAAAAAAATTCCTACGCATGTTCAGATCTTCCTATGGAGAGACCAGCAACGAGAGAGGGGTAAGAGCATCTTCGTACCTTTGAAGATCGCTAAGCGGAAGCGTTGCTAGAACGCGGTTGATGGAGTCATACTCGCAGCGATTCCGATCTAGTGCCGAACAACGGCACCTCCGCGTTCAACACACGTGCAGCCCGGTGACGTCTCCCGCACCTTGATCCAGCAAGGAGGAGGGAGAGGTTGGGGAAGAAGACCAGCAACACGATGGCGTGGTGTTGGTGGAGAGACGAGGTCTCCCGGCAGGGCTTCGCCAAGCGCCGGCAGAGAGGAGGAGGAAGAAGTGCAGGGTTGCGCTGAGGGAGAGGGAAAACCGTGTCCTCCAAAGGCCAAAAGTGCCCACTATATATAGGGGAAGGGGAGAGGGGGTGCCACCCCTAGGGTTCCCACCCTAGGGGGTGCGGCAGCCCTCCCAGATGGGGAAAGTGGCGGCCAGATGGGGAGGAGGGGTTGGCGCACCCCTCTGGTGGGCCTAAGGCCCACCTAAGTTAGGGTTCCCCCCTCTTTTTCTTTCCCCTGCGCCATGGGCTGAGTGGGGAGGCGCACCAGCCCAACTAGGGGCTGGTTCCCACCCCCACTTAGCCCATCTTACCTCTTGGGGTCGCAGCCCCCCTTCGGTGGTCCCGGTACGTTACCGGTGATGGCCGAAACACTTCCGGTGTCCGAAACCATCCGTCCTATATATCAATCTTTACCTCCGGACCATTCCGGAGCTCCTCGTGACGTCCAGGATCTCATCCGGGACTCCGAACAACTTTCGGTAATCTCGTATAACAATTCCCTATAACCCTAGCGTCGTCGAACCTTAAGTGTGTAGACCCTACGGGTTCGGGAGACAGGCAGACATGACCGAGACACCTCTCTGGCCAATAACCATCAGCGGGGTCTGGATACCCATGGTGGCTCCCACTAGCTCCACGATGATCTCATCGGATGAACCACGATGTCAAGGATTCAATCAATCCCGTATACGATTCCCTTTGTCTGTCGGTATAGAACTTGCCCGAGATTCGATCGTCGGTATACCTATACCTTGTTTAATCTCGTTACCGGTAAGTCTCTTTACTCGTTCCGTAGCACGTCATCATGTGACTAACTCCTTAGTCACATTGAGCTCATGATGATGTTCTACCGAGTGGGCCCAGAGATACCTCTCCATAACACGGAGTGACAAATCCCGATCTCGATTCGTGCCAACCCAACAGACACTTTCGGAGGTACCCGTAGTGCACCTTTATAGTCACCCAGTTACGTTGTGACGTTTGATACACCCAAAGCACTCCTACGGTATCCGGGAGTTGCACAATCTCACGGTCGAAGGAAAAGATACTTGACATTAGAAAAGCATTAGCATACGAACAATACGATCTAGTGCTAGGCTTAGGATTGGGTCTTGTCCACCACATCATGCTCCCAATGATGTGATCCCGTTATCAATGACATCCAATGTCCATGATCAGGAAACCATGATCATCTATTGACCAACGAGCTAGCTAACTAGAGGCTTGCTAGGGACACATTGTGATCTATTCATTCACACATGTATTACTGTTTCCTGTTAATACAATTATAGCATGAACGATAGACGATTATCATGAACAAGGAAATATGATAATAACCATTTTATTATTGCCTCTAGGGCATATTTCCAACAAAGACTTACCTGGAGACACGGAGCCAGGCGCCCACAAGCCCACGAGGCGCCACCCTAGGTCACGCCTAGCAGGCTTGTGAGGCCCTCGTGGCTCCGCAACCTCCAACTCCAACTCTATATATTCTCTCTCGCCTAGAAAAAAATAAGAGAGAAGAGTTCATCGCATTTTATGATACGGAGCCGCCACCACCACATGTTATTCCTCTGTAGGGCAGATCTGGAGTCCGTTCTAGGCTCCAGAGAGGGGAAATCATCGCCGTCATCATCACCAACCATCCTTCATCGCCAATTCCATGATGCTCTTCACCGTTCGTGAGTAATCTCATCGTAGGCTTGCTGGACGGTGATGGGTTGGATGAGATCTATCATGTAATCGAGTTAGTTTTGATGGGGTTTGATCCCTAGTATCCACTATGTTCTAAGATTGATGTTGCTACTACTTTGCTATGCTTAATGCTTGTCACTAGGGCCCGAGTGCCATGATTTCAGATCTGAACCTGTTATGTTTTCATCAATATATGTGTGTTCTTGATCCTATCTTGCAAGTTGTACTCACCTACTATGTGTTATGACCCGACAACCCCGGAGTGACAAAAGCCGGAACCACTCCCGGAGATGACCATAGTATGAGGAGTTCATGTATTCACTATGTGATAATGCTTTGTTCCGGTTCTCTATTAAAAGGAGACCTTAATATCCTTAGTTTCCATTAGGACCCCGTTGCCATGGGAGAGATGGACAATAGATGTCATGCAAGTTCTTTTCCATAAGCACGTATGACTATATACGGAATACATGCCTACATTACATTGACGAACTGGAGCTAGTTACAAATCACCCCATGTTATAACTGTTACATGATGAATGTCATCCGACATAATTATCCATCACCGAACCAATGCCTTCGAGTCTTTTCCTACTGGTCCTCACTAAGTTACTTTACCACTACTGCTGTCACTGCTGTTACTCTTACCGCTACTGTTGTCACTACTGCAACTGTTACCGCTGCTACCGTTACTACCACACTACTTTGCTACTGAAACTTTCTGGCAGATACTAAATATTTCAGGTGTGGTTGAATTGACAACTCAACTGCTAATAATCGAGAATATTCTTTGGCTTCCCCTTGTGTCGAATAAACAAATTTGGGTTGAATACTCTACCCTCGAAAATGGTTGTGATCCCCTATACTTGTGGGTTATCAGTGTGCACTTTGCAAATATTTACGTCCTCTCCTTTGACGTAGTCGCGGATGAGGTTGAAGCGTCGTTTGTTGTACCTGGTCTTCTTGTGAAACCCTTGGTTCCTTTGCGAGAGCAATGGCACCAGTGTTGTCACAAAACAGAGTAAATGGATTTAGTGCGCTCGGCACAACTCCAAGATCCGTCATGAACTGCTTCATCCAGACACCCTCCTTTGCTGCCTCCGAGGCAACAAAGTACTCTGCTTCACATGTAGAATCTGCTACGACGCTTTGCTTGGAACTGCACCAGCTTACCGCACCCCCATTAAGAATAAATACGTATCTGGTTTGTGACTTAGAGTAATCCGGATCAGTGTCAAAACTTGCGTCGACGTAACCCTTTACGACGAGCTCTTCGTCACCTCCATAAACGAGAAACATTTCCTTACTCCTTTTCTGGTACTTCAAAATATTCTTGACCGCCGTCCAGTGATCCACTCCTGGATTACTTTGAAACCTGCCTGCCATACTTATGGCCAAGCTGACGTCTAGTCTAGTACACATCATTGCATACATGATAGAACCTATGGCTGAAGCATAGGGGACTGATAACCCACAAGTATAGGGGATCGCAACAGTTTTCGAGGGTAGAGTATTCAACCCAAATTTGTTGATTCGACACAAGGGGAAGCCAAAGAATATTCTCAAGTATTAGCAGTTGAGTTGTCAATTCAACCACACCTGAAAGACTTAGTATTTGCAGAAAAGTATCAGTAGCAGAGTAGTGTGATAGCAACAGTAGCAGCAGTGACAACAGTAGCGGTAACAGTAGCAGTAGTGACAGCAGTAGCGGCAGAGTGACAGTAGCACAAGTGACAGCCATAGCGACAAAGTAACGTAGCAAGGACCAGTAGGAAAAACTCGTAGGCATTGGATCGGTGATGGATGATTATGTCGTATGTTATTCATCATGCAACAGTTATAAGACGGAGAGATATGTAACTAGCTCCAGTTCGTCAATGTAATGTAGCCATGTATTCCGTATGTAGTCATACGTGCTTAGGGAAAAGAACTTGCATGAAATCTATTGTCCATCCCTCCCGTGGAAGTGGGGTCCTAATGGAAACTACGGGATATTAAGGTTCTCATTTTAATAGAGAACCAAAATAACGCATTAGCACTTAGTGAATACATGAACTCCTCATACTATGGTCATCTCCGGAAGTGGTTCCGGCTATTGTCACTCCCGGGTTGCCGGGTCATAACACATAGTAGGTGACTACAACTTGCAAGATAGGATCAAGAACACACATATATTGACGAGAACATAATAGGTTCAGATCTGAAATCATGGCACTCGGGCCCTAGTGACAAGCATTAAGCATGGCAAAGTAGTAGCAACATCAATCTCAGAACATCGTGGATACTAGGGATCAATCCCCATCAAAACTAACTCGATTACATGATAGATCTCATCCAACCCAACACCGTCCAACAAGCCTAAGATGAGATTACTCACGAACGGTCAAGAGCATCATGGAATTGGCGATGAAGGAAGGTTGGTGATGACGATGGCGACGATCTCCCCTCTCCGGAGCCCAGAACGAACTCCAGATCTGCCCTCCAAAGGAAGAACAGGAGGTGGCGGCGCCTCCGTATCGTAAAACGCGATGAACTCTTCTCCTTGATTTTTTTTTCCGGACGAAAGGGACTAAATAGAGCTGGAATTGGAGGCGGTGGAGCTCCGTGGGCCCCACAAGCCTGCTAGGCGCGGCCAGGGAGGCCGCGCCTGATGGGCTTGTGGGCTCCATGCTCCACTTCTCCGGTTGATTCTTGCGCCAGTATTTTTTATATATTCCACAAAAAATTCTCGTAAATTTCCAGGTCATTCCGAGAACTTTTATTTCTGCGCAAAAACAACACCATGGCAATTCTGCTGAAAATAGCGTTAGTCCGGGTTAGTTCCATTCAAATCTTGCAAATTAGAGTCCAAAACAAGGGCAAAAGAGTTTGGAAAAGTAGATACAATGGAGACGTATCAACTCCCCCAAGCTTAAAGCCTTGCTTGTCCTCAAGCAATTCAGTTGACAAACTGAAAGAGACAAAAGAAAAAAAAAACGAACTCTGTTTGATCTTGTTGTTGCAATTATGTCTAACTCATATTCAGATTTTCAGCAAGATCATAAGCAAACCACATAAGCAATGACATTTAGGTCTCATGACAAACTCGTATCAATGGCATAATCAACTAGCGAGCAATAATAATAAGTTCCAAACGTTAACACTTCAATCAAAACAATCATGAAGCAGTATGAACAGATGGTATCTCGCTAGCTCTTTCTGAGACTGCAAAACATAAATGCAGAGCACCTTCAAAGACCAAGGGCTGACTGAACATTGTAATTCATGGCAAAGAAGATCCAATCACAGTCATACTCAATAACAATTAAAATCAAAGCATAAAAATGACATAGGTGCTCTCTAATTGGTGCTTATATAAGAAGAGGATGACTCAACAGAAACATAAATAGATAGGCCCTTCGTAGAGGGAAGCATTGATTTGCAAAGGTGCCAGAGCTCAAGCATTTAAAACAAAGATAAATAATTTTGGGTGGCATGTTTTCATTGTCAACGCAATGACCAAGAGTTTTCATCATCTTCCATGCTACACATACTATAGGCGGTTCCCAAACAGAAAAGTAAAGTTTTGACTCCCCCACCACCGATCAATCACACTCCACGGCTAGCCGAATACTCGGGTGCCGTCCATACCAACAACAATCCAGTGGGAGTTTTGTTTGCAATTATCTTTTCGATTGAGCATGGAACTGGGCATTCCAATTACCGGCCCCTTTCTCGTGAATGATAGTGAATAAACACATATCGAGGATAACACGCCTAGCATGGAAGATACTATTCGCCCCTTGTCACCACATGAGCGGTTCGAGCATGCAAAACAGATTATTTCTTGAAGGTTTAGAGAGTGGCACATGCAAATTTACTTGGAACGGTAGGTAGATACCGCATATAGGTGGGTATGGTGGACTCATATGGAACAACTTTGGGTTTAAGGAAGTGGATGCACAAGCAGTATTCCTGCTTGGTACAAGTGAAGGCTAGCAAAAGACTCGGAAGCGACCAACTAGAGAGCGACAAAAGTCATCAAAATGCATTGAGATTAACCAACATTGAGTGCAAGCATGAGTAGGACATAAATCACCATGAACAAGAATATCATAGAGGCTATGTTGATTTTGTTTCAACTACACGCGTAAACATGTGCCAAGTCAAGCCACTTGAATCATTTAAAGGAGGATACCATCTATCATACTACATCATAATCATCTCGAGATTCATGTTGGCATCCAAGACAAACCATTTTAAGCTCCTAGCTAATTAAGCATGGCATCAGAAACTATGATCTCTAAGTTGTCATTGCAAACATGTTTCTCTCACAACAAAGCTGAATCTGGAACGATGAGCTCGTCATATTTACAAAAACAAAATAGATCGAGTTCATACCAGCTTTTCCAGGCTCAGTCATTCATCATATATCGTCATTATTGCCTTTCACTTGCACGACCGAATGATGTGAACAATAATAAGAGTGCTCGTGCATTGGACTACGTTGGAATCTGTAAGCAAACACAAAGAGAAGACAAAGTAATTTGGCTCTTTGACAGATAAACAGATATGCATGCGAGAGCCACTAAACATTGTAACCATGGTCTTCTACCTTGACCCAAAGAAAAAGAAAACTATTTACACGGGAAAGCTCCCAACAAGCAAAAGAAGAACGGGAAATATTTTTGGGTTTTCTCAAACTAGACAAACACACGAGAAGAAAACGAGAAAAAGAGATAAACTAGCATGGATGATACAGTGGCAAAGTGTGAACACCGACTATCAAAGTGAAAGTGTGAGCAAGAATATAAAGTCGGTGAGAAACACGTACTCCCCCAAGCTTAGGCTTTTGGCCTAAGTTGGTCTACTCCCAAGGAGGGAAATAACCGTCTCCGGGGTACTCCTGAGTGTACTGAGGGTGCCACTGTTGTGTGAGCTCCCGTGGCTCCCACTGATAAACTGGCGTCTGGTACTCGACTGGTAGCTTGGGCACGGGCGCGTGTGGTGGTGCTATGCCCCAATATGCGTAGATGCCGACGGCATAATAATGTACATGCCTAGATGAAGATTGAACAAAGAAGGAGCAGGCAAAGTAATATTCTCACGAGTACCCTGACTAAATATCAGGTTATAAATCAGTCTCTTATTTATATCTTTATCAAGAAAGTCATGGTGAACCATGCTATCATAATCTAGATATCTCTCAGGAAGGAGAATCTCTTCTTCCTCGTCCAGTCTAATAGGTATCTCAAAATGTCTAGCAAGACGAGTAGCATAGATACCTCCATAAACAACGCCTTTAGAACGGTTCGTGTTCAACCGTTGAGCTACTATAGCGCCCAAGCTATAAGTTTTATCATTATAAAGGGCTTCGCGCAAAATCGCAAGATCTGGGGAGCTGAGGGCCCCAGCTTTCCCATGGCCAATCAAACATTTTCCCACGAATAATGAGAAGTACCGAAGCACGGGAAAATGTATGCTAGCAGCTCTAGCGCAAGACACTCCTCTCTCCTCTCCTACAACAATAGTATCTATGAAAGCCTCCAAGTCCCATGGACGAGGTTCATGAATATCCCCAACATAAGGTAATTTTCAAACATTGCAAAAATCCTGAAGTGACATGCGCTGGGGGATATCATATAACTTGAACTCAACCATAGGAGGACTCTTCCTCGGATAGAAATGAAAGCTTTGCACGAAAATATTAGTGAGGAGGAGGTATTGCGGACACTTATCTTCAACGAAGTCGGTAAGGCCTGCGTTCTCCACCAAGTAGTAAAAGTCCTCATAAAGTCTGGTGGCACGTAAGAACACATCGCTTGGCCACTCGCACGCTCGAACTTCTGCAACTCAGGGGACCGGATACTTGGGTTTCTTCTTCTCATGTTCATCATCCTTGGGGTCATGGCTTGAAGAGCCTCTTAAGAACCTCCTCATCTTTTCCTTTTTCTATATCCGAAAATTTCTGAAATTTTTAGTGACTCAAAGGAAAAGTGAACAAGGCTCAATGAAACTCATAGCAACTACTCCAACAAGTGCCTAGAGTCCATATCACGTATCAAAACTACTTGGGACCAGCTAAAATTAGCATGCAAAGCTCAAGAACAGGGTCACCAAGGCAGCAAAAATACACAATGAATAAGGCACTAGAGCAAAAACTAATTGGACCAATGGAGGAGTCACATACCAAGGAACAATTTCCCCAAAACAGTTTGGTGAATGGGGCTTTGCACAAGGAGATCGAAAATCGCAGCAAGAAGAGCAAGAACACGGGTTTGAGCTGCGAAACAATTTTTTCTGGAGGTAGGAGAAGGAGATGGGAGCTGAATAAGTGGAGGGGGACATGTGGGCCCCACAAGCCTGGTAGGCACGGCCAGGGGGTGCCCGCGCCTCCAGGGCTTGTGGCTCACTGGCGCATCCCCCTGACTAGCTCTCCGTCTCAGAATTTTTGAAAAAATCCAGAAAAATCATACTTGATTTTCTCAGCATTCAGAGAACTTTTATTTTCGGGACACTTTTCTACGGGACGCAAAAAGCAGAAAATAGGGAAAACTAAAGTTAAATCTATCATTTTTCTGCTAAGCAACCGAAGGTGAAAGCTTGGAACACAAGGTTGTGACTCCTCGATTCATCCGTCTCATGGTCATCGAAAGAAATCCGTCAATGAAGTTGATCAAGTCTCCATGACAAACTTTTTCGAATCGCAAAAGAAAACGGAGAATTTTCGAATAGTCACTAGGTTACCTAAATGGGGATATGCATATCCCCAACAAGCAAATCATACTTCATCTTAACAGTAGGTATAGGGCATTTGAAGCTCCCAATAAGAATCGATGAAGTTTTTTCAATAGCATTGATGCAATGTACTCGATATTGTTTCTTCAGAAAGTGCACTGTATGCTCATTACCATTGACATGGAAAGTGACATTGCCTTTATTGCAATCAATAACAGCCCCTGCAGTGTTTAAAAAGGGTCTTCCAAGGATGACCTCCATGGCATCATCCTCGGGAATATCCAGAATAACAAAGTCTGTTAAGATAGTAACGGTAGCAACCACAACAGGCACATCCTCGCAAATGCCGGTAGGGAAAGCAGTTGATTTGTCGGCCATTTGCAGAGAGATTTCAGTGGGTGTCAACTTATCCAGTTCAAGTCTACGATAAAGAGAGAGAGGCATAACACTAACACCGGCTCCAAGGTCGCATAAAGCAGTTCTAACGTAGTTTCCTTTAATGGAGCAAGGTATAGTGGGCACTCCGGGATCACCTAGTTTCTTAGGAGTTCCACCCTTGAAGGTATAATTAGAGAGCATGGTGGAAATCTCAACCTCATGTATCCTCCTCTTATTAGTCACAATATCTTTCATGTACTTAGCATACAGAGACATTTTGAGCATATCTGTCAAACACATTTGCATAAAGACAGGTCTAATCATTTCAACAAATCGCTCAAAATCCTCATCATCCTTTTTCTTGGATGGTTTGGGAGGAAAGGGCATGGGTTTCTGAACCCATGGTTCCCTTTCTTTACCATGCTTCCTAGAAACGAAGTCATTCTTATCGTATCTCCTATTCTTAGGTTGTGGGTTATCAAGATCAACAGGTTCAATCTCCACATCCTTATCATTGCTAGGTTGAGCATCAACATGAACATCACTATCGATATTATCATCATGTTCATCACCAGATTGTGTTTCGGCATCAGAAACAGAGACATTGTTTGGACTCTCAGGTGTAACAGCAACAGGGTTGCTAGGGTGCAGGTTCCTATCATCTTTCTTCTTCTTTCTAGGATGACTAGGTGCATCAGTGCTAACTCCTTGAGAATCTTGTTCAATTCTCTTAGGATGACCCTCAGGATACAAAGGTTCCTGGGTCATTCTACCGCCTCTAGTGACGACTCTGACAGAATTGTCATTCAACTCATTGAGCAAGTCATTTTGAGCCTTAAGTACTTGTTCTACCTGAGTAGTAACCATAGAGGCATGCTTACTCAGGAGCTTAAGATCATTGACGTTTCTGTCCACACAAGCGCTTAAATGACTAAGCATACGAGCATTCTGTTCCAATTGTCTGCTAACATAATCATTGAAACTTTGCTGTTTGGCAAAAAAGTTATCAAATTCATCCAGGCATAAGCTAGCAGGTTTATCAAAAGGAATATCACTCTCATTGAATCTACGAAGAGAATTTACCTCTACTACCTGTATCGGGTTATCAAGACCATGGATCTCTTCGATAGGTGGTAGATTTCTGACATCTTCAGATTTAATGCCTTTCTCTTTCATAGATTTCTTAGCTTCTTTCATATCTTTAGGACTGAGGAATAGAATACCTCTTTTCTTGGGAGTTGGCTTTGGAGGTGGTTCGGGAATAGTCCAAGCATTCTCATTGCACAAGATATTATTCAATAGGATCTCAGCTTGTTCTACAGTTCGTTCCCTAAAAACACAACCGGCACAACTATCTAGGTGGTCCTTAGAAGCATCGGTTAGTCCATTATAGAAGATATCAAGTATTTCATTCTTCTCAAGAGGGTGATCAGGCAAAGCATTCAGCAGCTGGACAAGCCTCCCCCCAAGCTTGTGGGAGACTCTCTTCTTCAACTTGCGCAAAGTTGTATATTTCCTGCAAGGCAGCTTGCTTCTTATGGGCAGGGAAAGATTTTTCAGAGAAGTAGTAGATCATATCCTGGGGACTACGCACACAACCAGGAGCAAGAGAAGTGAACCAAGTCTTAGCATCATCCTTTAGCGAGAAAGGAAACAGCTTAAGGATATAGTAGTGTCGGATCTTTTCCTCACTCGTGAATAGGGTGGCTATATCGTGCAGTTTGGTAAGATGTGCTACAATTTTTTCAGACTCATAACCGTGAAAAGGATCAGATTCGACTAGAGTGATTAACTCAGGGTCGACAGAGAATTCATAATCCTTATCGGTCACAAAGATAGGCGAAGTAGCATACTCCGGGTCGTATTTCATCCTACAGTTCAAAGATTTTTCTTTCCACTTACGCAGTAACTTCTCAACATCATAGCTATCCTTACAAGCAAGAAAGTCCTCAGCTATCTCTCCCTCCATAACATAACCCTCAGGCATATCAGACAATTCATATCTAGGAGAGCTAGTTCTAACAGGCGAAATAGCAGGTTCTACTTCAATGATCTCAGCAGTTTCAGAAGTATCATCACATCTAGCAACAACTCTAGCAATTTGTGCATCAAGGAATGCACCTAATGGCAAAGCAGTATCAAGCATAACATCATCACAAGCATCATGGACATCAGAAGTAGCATCATCAAGCACAGGCGACACATCAAAATTTCTAGCACGGGGTGGTGTCCCAAACTTACTCATAACTGAAGGTGAATCAAGTGCAGAGCTAGATGGCAGTTCCTTACTTGTCCTCGTAGTTGAGAGAAAGACTTTAGTTTTTGGATCTCTCAGATTCCTCATAGTGATCAGCAGACGTAAATCCCAAGTAACTCATAGAATAGAGCTATGCCTCCCCGGCAACGGCACTAGAAAATAGTCTTGATAACCCGCAAGTATAGGGGATCACAACAGTTTTCGAGGATAGAGTATTCAACCCAATTTTGTTGATTCGACACAAGGGGAAGCCAAAGAATATTCTCAAGTATTAGCAGTTGAGTTGTCAATTCAACCACACCTGAAAGACTTAGTATCTGCAGAAAAGTATCAGTAGCAGAGTGGTGTGATAGCAACAGTAGCAACGGCAACAGTAGCAGCAGTGACAGCAGTAGCGGTAACAGTAGCAGCAGTGACAGCAGCAGCGTCAGAGTAACAGTAGCAGCAATGACAGCAATAGCGACAAAGTAACGTAGCAAGGACCAGTAGGAAAAACTCTTAGGCATTGGATCTGTGATGGATGATTATGCCGGATGTTATTCATCATGCAACAGTTATAACACGGAGAGATATGTAACTAGCTCCAGTTCGTCAATGTAATGTAGGCATGTGTTCCGTATGTAGTCATACGTGCTTAGGAAAAAGAACTTGCATGACATCTATTGTCCATCCCTCCCATGGCAGCGGGGTCCTAATGGAAACTATGGGATATTAAGGTTCTCCTTTTAATAGAGAACCGGAACAATGCGTTAGCACTTAGTGAATACATGAACTCCTCATACTATGGTCATCTCCGGGAGTGGTTCCGGCTATTGTCACTCCGGGGTTGTCGGGTCATAACACATAGTAGGTGACTACAACTTGCAAGATAGGATCAAGAACACACATATATTGACGAGAACATAATAGGTTCAGATCTTAAATCATGGCACTCGGGCCCTAGTGACAAGCATTAAGCATGGCAAAGTAGTAGCAACATCAATCTCAGAACATGGTGGATACTAGGGATCAATCCCCATCAAAACTAACTCGATTACATGATAGATCTCATCCAACCCAGCACCGTCCAGCAAGCCTACGATGAGATTACTCACGAACGGTGAAGAGCATCATGGAATTGGCGATGAAGGAAGGTTGGTGATGACGATGGAGACGATCTCCCCTCTACGGAGCCCAGAACGGACTCCGGATCTGCCCTCCGGAAGAAGAACACGAGCTGGCGGCGCCTCCGTATTATAAAACGCGATGAACTCTTCTCCTTGCTTTTTTCTGGACGAAAGGGACTAAATAGAGCTGGAATTGGAGGCGGTGGAGCTCCGTGGGCCCCACAAGCCTGCGAGGCGCGGCCAGGGGGGGCGCACCTGGTGGGCTTGTGGGCTCCACGCTCCACTTCTCTGGTTGATTCTTGCGCCAGTATTTTTTATATATTCCACAAAAAATCCTTGTAAATTTCTAGGTCATTCCGAGAACTTTTATTTCTGCGCAAAAAACAACACCATGGCAATTCTGCTGAAAGCAGTGTTAGTCCGGGTCAGTTCCATTCGAATCATGCAAATTAGAGTCCAAAACAAGGGCAAAAGAATTGGAAAAGTAGATACGACGGAGACGTATCAGGGACGGAACTCATTTGTTCTCTATCTTCCGCAGTTGCTAGGCATTGAGTCTTACTCAATTTTATACCTTGTAACACTGGCAAGAACCCCTTCTTGGACTGTTCCATTTTGAACTTCTTCAAAACTTTATCAGGGTATGTGCTTTGTGAGAGTCCTATCAGGCGTCTCGATCTATCCCTATAGATCTTAATGCATATAATGTAAGCAACTTCTCCTAGGTCCTTCATAGAGAAACTTTTATTCAAGTAATCCTTTACTCTCTCCAAAAACTCCACGTTCTTTCCAATCAGCAATATGTCATCCACATATAATATTAGAAACGCCACAGAGCTCCCACTCACTTTCTTGTAAATACAAGATTCTCCAACCACTTGTATAAACCCAAATGCTTTGATCACCTCATCAAAGCGCTTATTCCAACTCCGAGATGCTTGCACTAATCCATAAATGGATCGCTGGAGCTTGCATACTTTGTTAGCATTCTTCGGATCGACAAAACCACTCTTCCTTAAGAAAACCGTTAAGGAACGCCGTTTTGACATCCATCTGCCAGATTTCATAATCGAAAAATGCAGCTATTGCTAACATGATTTGGACGGACTTAAGCATCGCTACCGGTGAGAACGTCTCATCGTAGTGAACTCCTTGAACTTGTGAAAACCCTTTGCCACAAGTCGAGATTTATAAACGGTTACATTACCGTCCGCGTTCGTCTTCTTCTTAAAGATCATTTTGTTCTGAATAGCCTTGCGGCCTTCAGGTAATACTTCCAAAGTCCATACTTTGTTTTCATACATAGATCCTATCTCGGACTTCACGGCCTCCAGCCATTAGTTGGAATCTGGGCCCACCATTGCTTCTTCATAATTCGCAGCCTCATTGTTTTTCAACAACATGATTGATAAGACAGGATTACCGTACCACTCAGGAGTAGTACATGATATTGTCGACCTGCGAGGTCTGATAGGAACTTGATCCGAAGTTCCATGATCATCATCATCAACTTCCTCCTCAACCGGTGTCGCTTCGACAGGGGTTTCCCCTTGCCCTGCGCCACCATCTAGAGGGATTAGAGGTTCGACAACCTCATCAAGTTCTATCTTTCTCCCACTCAATTCTTTCGAGAGAAACTCCTTCTCAAGAAAAGCTCCGTTCTTAGCAACAAATACTTTGCCATCGGATTTGAGATAGAAGGTGTATCCAACTGTCTCCTTTGGGTAACCTATGAAGACGCACTTTTCCGCTTTGGGTTCCAGCTTTTCAGGCTGAAGCTTTTTGACATAAGCATCACATCCCCAAACATTAAGAAACGACAAATTGGTCTTTTGCCATACCACAGCTCGTATGGTATCGTCTCAACGGATTTTGATGGTGCCCTATTTAATGTGAATGCAGCTGTCTCTAATGCATAACCCCAAAACGATAACGGCAAATCGGTAAGAGACATCATAGATTGCACCATTTCTAACAAAGTACGATTACGATGTTCGGACACACCATTACGTTGTGGTGTTCCAGGCGGTGTCAATTGTGAAACAATTCCAAATTGTCTCCAAACTTGAAACTCAGATATTCACCCCCACGATCTGAACGTAGGAACTTGATCTTCTTGTTACGATGATTTTCCACTTCACTCTGAAATTGCTTGAACTTCTCAAACGTTTCAGACTTGTGCTTCATCAAGTAGATATATCCATACCTACTCAAATCATAAGTGAAGGTGAGAAAATAATGATATCCGCCGCGCGCCTCCACACTCATCAGACCGCACACATCGGTATGTATGATTTCCAACAAGTCACTTGCACGCTCCATTGTTCCGGAGAACGGAGTCTTAGTCATCTTGCCCATGAGGCATGGTTCGCACGTGTCAAGTGATTCAAAGTCAAGTGACTCCAAAAGTCCATCGGAATGGAGTTTCTTCATGCGCTTTACACCAATATGACCTAAGCGGCAGTGCCACAAAAACATGGCGCTATCATTGTTAACACTACATCTTTTGGTATATGTGTATCATCGCCATCAAGATTCAATATGAACAATCCTCTCACATGGGTGCATGACCATAAAAGATATTACTCATAGAAATAGAACAACCATTATTGTGTGACTTAAACGAGTAACCGTCTCGCAATAAACAAGATTCGGATATAATGTTCATGCTTAACGCATGCACTAAATAACAATTATTTAAGTTCATAACTAATCCTGATGGTAACTGAAGTGAAACTGTGCCGACGGCGATTGCATCAACCTTGGAACCATTTCCCACGCGCATCGTCACTTCATCCTTCGCCAACCTTCGTTTATTCCGCAATTCCTGCTTCGAGTTGCAAATATGAGCAACAGAACTGGTATCGAATACCCAAGCACTACTACGAGAGTTGGTTAAGTACACATCAATAACATGTATATCAAATATAACTGATTTTTCCTTGGCCGCCTTCTTATCAGCCAAATACTTGGGGCAGTTGCGCTTCCAGTGACCCAGTCCCTTGCAATAATAATACTCTGTTTCAGGCTTAGGTCCAGCCTTGGGTTTCTTTGTCGGATTGGCAACAGGCTTGCCGCTCTTCTTCGAGTTACCCTTCTTGCCTTTGCCGTTTCTCTTGAAACCAATGGTCTTATTGACCATCAACACTTGATGCTCTTTCCGGAGTTCTAACTCTGCGACTTTCAGCATCGCGAATAACTCGTCGGGTGACTTGTTCATCCCTTGCATGTTATAGTTCAACACAAAGCTCTTATAGCTAGGTGGCAGTGATTGAAGAATTTTGTGAGTGATAGCCTCTTGCGGGAGTTCAATCCCCAGCTCAGCTAGACGGTTTGAGTACCCAGACATTTTGAGCACATGTTCACTGACAGACGAATTCTCCTCCATCTTGCAAGCATAGAATTTATCGGAGGTCTCATACTTCTCGATCCGGGAGTTCTTCTGAAAGATAAACTTCAACTCCTAGAACATCTCATATGCTCCATGACGCTCAAAGCGACATTGAAGTCCAGGCTCTAAGCCATACAAGACTGCACATTGAACTACTGAGTAGTTCTCCTTACGTGTTAACCAGCCGTTCAAAACATCTTGGCTAGACGTAGCGGGTGGTTCATCTCCTAGCGCAGCATTAAGGACATAATCCTTCTTCCCAGCTTGCAGGAGCAGCTTTAGATTACGAGCCCAGTCTACAAAGTTGCTTACATCATCTTTCAACTTAGCTTTCTCTAGGAACGTATTAAAATTCAGGGTTGCTACTGCGTGAGCCATTGATCTACAACACAAATATTGCAAAGTGGACTTAGACTATGTTTAAGATAATTAGAGTTTAACTAATCAAATTACTGATAAACTCCCACTCAAAAAGTACATCTCTCTAGTCATTTGAGTGGTACATGATCCAAATTCACTAACTCAAGTCCGATCATCATGTGAGTTGAGAATAGTTTCAGTGGTAAGCATCCCTATGCTAATCATATCAACTATACGATTCATGCTCGACCTTTCCGTCTCATGTGTTCCGAGGCCATGTCTGCACATGCTAGGCTCGTCAAGTTTAACCCGAGTGTTCCGCGTGTGCAACTGTTTTGCACCCGTTGTATGTGAACGTTGAGTCTATCACACCCGATCATCACGTGGTGTCTCGAAACGACGAACTATCGCAACGGTGCATAGTCGGGGAGAACACAATTTCATCTTGAAATTTTAGTGAGAGATCACCTTATAATGCTACCATCGTTCTAAGCAAAATAAGGTGCATAAAGGATTAACATCACATGCAATTCATAAGTGACATGATATGGCCATCATCTTGTGCTTCTTGATCTCCATCACCTAAGCACCGGCATGATATACTTGTCACCGGCGCCACACCATGATCTCCATCATCGTGCCGCCATCTAGGTTGTCATGCTATCTATGCTATTACTACTAAAGCTACGACCTAGCAATATAGTAAACGCATCTCCAAACACAAATGTTAGTTTAAAGACAACCCTATGGCTCATGCCGGTTGCCATAGCATCGACGTGCAAATCGGTATTAACTATTACAACATGATAATCTCATACATCCAATATATCACATCACGTCACTGGCCATATCATATCACAAGCATACCCTGCAAAAACAAGTTAGACGTCCTCTAATTCGTTGTTGCATGTTTTACGTGTCTGTTATGGGTATCTAGTATGAGCGCATCTTACTTACGCAAAAACCACAACGGAGATGTGCAAATTGCTATTTAACCTCTCTCCAAGGACCGCCTCGGTCAAAACCAATTCAACTAAAGTTGAAGAAACCGACACCCGCCAGTCATCTTTATGCAACGAGTTGCATGTCGGTCAATGAAACCAGTCTCTCGTAAGCGTACGAGTAATGTCGGTCCGGGCCGATTCAATCCAACAATACCGTCAAATTTATAAAAGACTAAGGAGGGAAGCAAATCGAACATCAACGTCCACAAAACCTTTTGTGTTCAACTCCTTTTGTCTAATACCACTGTTGGGGAGCGTTGCATGGGAAACAAAAAATTTCCTACACACACAAGACCTATCATGGTGATGTCCATCTACGAGAGGAGATTAGATCTATGTACCCTTGTAGATCACTAAGCGGGAAGCGTTAAGAAATGCGGTTGATGTAGTGGTACAACTTCGTGATTCAAATCACCGTCGTCCCACGATCCGTTCTAATCTAGCGCCGAACGGACGGCACCTCCGCGTTCAGCACACGTATAGCTCGACGATGATCTTGGCCTTCTTGATCCAGCAAGAGAGACGGAGAAGTAGATGAGTTCTTCGGCAGCGTGACGACGCTCCGGTGGTGGTGATGATCTACTCCTGTAGGGCTTTGCCCGAGCTCCGCAGAAATCCGATCTAGAGGTAAAACTATGTGGAATAGGTTTGACTTGCACGTGGCAAAGTTGTATCTCAAAAACCCTAAAACCACCAATATATATAGGAGGAGAGGAGGGGCTAGACTTGGGGCACAAGGGCCCCAAGCGTTCACCGGCCGAAGGGGGAGGAAGACTCCTCCTCCAATTTGGTTTGGGAAGGAGGAGTCCTCCTCTTCCTTCCCACCTCCCTCTTTCCTTTTTTTCTTCTTCTTTCCTTTGGTTTTTTTCACTTGTGGCGCCATAGCCTTCTTGGGATGACTCCACTAGCCCACTAAGGGCTGGTGCACCACCCTAAGGCTACTGGGCTCACTCTCGGGTGGGTGGGCCCCTCCCGGTGAACACCCAGAACCCATTCGTCACTCCCGGTACACTGCCGAAATTGCCCGAAACTTTCCGGTAACCAAATGAAACCATACTATATATCAATCTTCGTTTAGGGAACATTCCGGAAACCCTCATGATGTTCGTGATCTCATCCGGGCCTCAGAACAATATTCGGTAACCACACATATAACTCAACTATACTAAAACAACATCGAACCTTAAGTGTGCAGACCCTGCGGGTTTGAGAACTATGCAGACATGACCCGAGACACTCCTCGGTCAATATCCAATAGCGGGACCTAGATGCCCATATTGGATCCTACATATTCTCCGAAGATCTTATCGGTTGAACCTCGGTGCCAAGGATTCATATAATCCCGTATGTCATTCCCTTTGTCCTTCGGCATGTTACTTGCCCGAGATTCGATCGTCGGTATCTGCATACCTATTTCAATATCATTACCGGCAAGTCTCTTTACTCATTCCGTAATACAAGATCCCGTGACTTACACTTAGTCACATTTCTTGCAAGGCTTGTGTGTGATGTTGTATTACCGAGTGGGCCCCGAGATACCTCTTTGTCACACGGAGTGACAAATCCCAGTCTTGATCCATACTAACTCAACGGACACCTTCGGAGATACCTGTAGAGCACCTTTATAGTCACCCAGTTACGTTGCGACGTTTGATACACACAAGGTATTCCTCCGGTGCCAGTGAGTTATATGATCTCATGGTCATAGGAATAAATACTTGACACGCAGAAAACAATAGCAACAAAATGACACGATCACATGGTACGTTCATAGTTTGGATCTAGTCCATCACATGATTCTCCTAATGATGTGATCCAGTTATCAAGTGACAACACTTGCATATAGCCAGAAAACCTTGACTATCCTTGATCAACTGGCTAGCCAACTAGAGGCTTGCTAGGGACATTGTTTTGTCTATGTATCCACACATGTATCTATGTTTTCATCAATACAATTATAGCATGGATAATAAACGATTATCTTGAAACAAGAAATATAATAATAACTATTTATCATTGCCTCTAGGGCATATTTCCAACATTGTAAAGATGTGTCGAAGAGAGGATTACCCCTAGTGTAGTATGAGAGAGCAATTCATTAGTCTTCATGGAGTCAGCGCAATCAAGAAAGGTGGTCCAACTTTAGAAGGTCGGGATCGTCAGCATCTAGCTCAAGTGGATTATGCGCAAGGAAAAGCATTGTCCTTGATAGGTTTTCTATTTTACCAGTCTCATGGTGTTAGTGGGAGACCGGTTTATAGGATCGTCATACTATTAAGGAGGCTATCGAGTGACTAGCCTATTCGTATCGTTCATACAGAGTTCAAACCTTTGCATCCTTGGCATCATCTTTATTGGTTCTTGTTTGGCTTTTCACGTTCTGAGGTTTCATATCTTGTGGTTATCTTTGTGAAAATCTCTAGTTCATTGAAAACAAATTTCATATACATGCTCTATTGTGTTATTGGTGTTGGAGATTTTACCAGTTCTTAGTTGAGGGAGGGTTCTCACCCTTTTAGTATTTGTATTTTCCCAAGTGCTAGTTCTTAATATTCTATCAAGCTTGGTTAACTTCCGTCATTTGCTTTCCAACAATCTTGATTTCATTGAAATCGAAGTTCATTTGCAAAATTTATGACCGTTTTGGGTTTACCGGTTTTCGCATTTGGTTTCCATGCCCGGGTGCCCGGGGTCACACGAAAGTTGGCATGTTGGTTCAGCCGCATCCGAGTGCCCGTGGTCAGCCGAAAGTTGTCAAGGGCGATATGGGGCCAACCCGTGGGTGTCGATATTTTCACACTTAGAGGGGAAAAGGAGAAACCAAAGAGAAAACACAAACTCTCAAGAACGATCTCCAATCACACATCCACTAGATCCATAAAAACACACGAGATACATAGATCCAAGTTCAACAAAAGGATACAAGTAACGGATAGTCTTCCACTCTGTAGGAGGGGCCTTGATAGTCTGTGGGACCTTCCCTAAAGAGCGGCCTAGGCATTCATTGGGATCTTCTCACGTAGAGGTGATCAACTCCATGGGAGAAGGAAATGGATGGAGCTATGCTCAACAATCTCAATCGCTAAACATAAGATAACCCTAAAACGGCCGCGGGGTTGGGTATTTATAGTCTAGGGTGAATGAGAGGGGTACATGGGCGAGGTCCCGAGTGGTTGTGCGCAGACATATGTCGGACGTCCGGAAGTTACCGGTCGTCCGGTGGCTCGAAGGACCGGATCTCTGAAGCGGGCTGTATTTCCGACGACTCGGTGCTCGTGTAGTGGCACCGGAACTACGGAGGCCGTCGGTCGTTCGAGCGCATGGACGTCCAAAATATTTTGGTCTTCTGTAGATTTGGTGCTGGCACTGTGACACCGGAATTACGGGAAAGGCTCGGTCGTCCGATCAGTGGGATGTGTCAGATGTCCGGACCTCATTGGTCATCCGGCCATTGTAGAGTCTGGCTGGGACTGTGAATTGGCTGATCTCCAAGGAGCCATACGTCCGGGAAGGGTCGGTCGTCCGGAGGTTGTAGCTTGTCCGCAACTCCTCCTTGACCTTTCTGCACTTGGTGTTCTCGTGGTCCTTCGTAGCCGTTCCACGGTCTTCTTCCGAGTACCTGGGTATGCAAAGTATTTCCGCTCGAGGTAGAGACCATGTTTCGAGTGGATCAAACGATGGTTGAGCAAGGAGAGACGTCACCTCATTTTCGACGGTACGTGCATGGGCTCTTGTCATGGGACCACTTGGAGTTTGAGGTGTTGGTGATGGATCCATGGGGATGACCATGGGATGCTCCGCGTCATATCCCCGTGGGAAATATCCATCCTCGGTCTGAGATCCTCATCACCATGGAAAGGATATAGGTCTTTGACGTTGAAGATGTCGTTCACATTATATTTTTTGCGTGGGATGTCAATCTTGTAGTCATTATCCTCGCAGCGCGCCAACACCTTTAAAGGTCCATCAGCGCGAGGAAGTAGCTTGGACTTGCGCTCGGTGAGGAATCGGTCTTTGCGAAGGTGTAGCGACACAAGATCACCGGTCTTTGAACATCATGGGGGGCTTGTTGGTTTTGCGCTTGGCGGTGACTCGTTCCACTTCACGTTCGATCGTGCGCCTTGTGTCTTCATGCATCTTCTTGATGTAGCTTGCCCTTGCACTTGCATCCATGTTCACACACTCTTGAAGTGGTAGCGGAAGTATGTCCAACGGGGACAAAGGGTTGAAGTCGTAGACCACCTTGAATGGAGACTTGCCGGTGGTGAAGTAACGCATGTGCTTGTAGGCATACTCGATGATAGGGAGACATTCTTCCCATCCATTGATGTACTTCTTGATCAATACGCGTATAAGTGTTGATAGCGTCTGATTGGTCACCTCCGTTTGGCCATCGGTTTGTGGATGGTAGGCTGACGAGAATAGGAGATAGATTTTCAGCATGGCGCATAGTGTCTTCCAAAAGTAGTTGAGGAACTTGACACCGAGGTCCGACACAATGGTCTTGGGGACTCCATGTAGTCACAAGATGTCCCTACAAAAGAGATTTGCAACATGTGAAGCATCGTTGATCTTGTGACAACGTTGTTTTAGGTTTTTATGGATGCAATGTAATTGAGTAATACAATGCCGTGAGAGTTGTCCTTTTGTGTAGTGCCGTCGAGGCGGAGTATCTATACCTACCTAATAATAAAGAGGCTATTGCTTCCGTCGGAAAACCCACCGCGGCATTTTTATAAAAAAAACTGTAATTTTTGTTATTCAACCCGCGACACACACAACCTGGCAGTTCCTTCCGTAGCACAATCCGACAGTTCCTTCCGGAGCACAACTCCCCGCTGACCGGGTCAGCCCTTCCACCCCTGCAGTCCCTTCCCGCCATTTCCTCTCCTCATGACCGACCTAACCCCACACAATCCGCCGCCCCCAAACCTCCCGACTTTAAAAATCACGAGAAGCAACCCACCCCACCCCACCTCTCGCGCTTCCTCTGTCTCCGCGCCGCCGCCGCCGCGCGATGCCTTGCCGAAACGGGAATGCATTTGGTAAGTCCCCTACTTACGCTGAACCCCTCGAATCCCGCCCCTTAAGCGTGACTCCCCGCCTCCCATCGCAGGCCCCGACGGCAGTCGTCGCCGCCGGCGCGACAACCACGACGAGAGCGTCCCCTCCGATAACACATCCAACTCCGACTTCGTTGCCGATACGGACGACGAGGCGGGGGATGACGACGACGAGTTTGCCTCCGATGAAGACGCCCATGCGCCTGCGGTGGTGATCGAGGCGGTGGTGCCGCGTCCGTCAATGTCACCACGGCCGCGCAAGTCCAAGTGGAGGCGGAAGACGAAGAAGGGGAAGCGCGGTGAGGACGGGCCGCCCCTGCCGTGGGAAGAGTGGGCGGAGGCTAATACCAAGTGGCTCGACGAACGCATAGGGGCGTCGGAGGAGACGAACACCTCGGTGGCGGCGGTGGTGCCAACCGCGGAGCCGGCCCCGGAGGTGCTGCTCCAGCTGCTGCGCTTCCAGAAGGAGTGGCTCGCGTGGGCGCTGGCGTAGGAGGCCTCGGTTTCGCGCTGCGGCATCCTCGCGGACGAGATGGGGATGAGGAAGACCATCCAGGGCATCGCACTCGTCCTCACCGCACGCCAGCTACGTCCCCCCGGCTCGTGCTCGCCACCGTCCACGTCACTGGGCCTCCCGATGCGCCGGGTAGGGTGCACCCTTGTGATCTGCCCCGTGGTGGCCGTCATCCAGTGGGCGCAGGAGATCGAGCGGCACATGGCCAAAGGCAGCGCGCGCGTGCTGCTCTACCATGGTGCTCGCCGGGGCTCTCAGAAGCACGATTTCGACACCTTCGACTTCGTGGTCACCACCTACTCCACCATTGAGGTGGACTACCGGAAGCACATAATGCCACCCAAGATTCGGTGCAAGTACTACAATAAACAGTTTTACCCCGAGAAGTGAAGATTCACTTGAGATATTACTGTGGACCTGATGCTCTCCGCACTGAGAAGCAGGCAAAGCAGAAGAGCAAGAAGTGGGTTGATACCAAAGTGAAGGGGAAGGGCAAAGCAAGTGCTCACAAGAGGAAAAACGGTATTGAGGAGGAGGATTGTGAGGAATTGGCTCGCGAATCCAGGGGCAAGTCACTTCTACACTCAGTGCGGTGGGAGCGGATTATCTTAGATGAGGTGATCATATGCCCTTTCTTGCCGCCTTTTTTACGATTCGGCAATTTAATAAACTGCATATATAGATATGAAGTATCAGGAAGTAATCGATTTTTTTTAAACGGAACACTTAGTTGTGGTTCATACTGTCAATCTGCCATGTGCATGTATTACTTCTTAACGATGTAACTCCGTTTTCTTCGACTAAGCATGATTTATAATTTGGTGGAATTAACAATAGACGGATTGATTTCTCAACAAAATAGGATAGGACTGACTACATTAGTTAGTTAGCTTATTATTTTAATAAATTAAAATGATTATAAAATGATTATAAAAAGATTAAAAACGCGTGGTATTTTTTTCTCCCGTTGCAACGCACGGGCCCTTTTACTAGTGTAACCAAACTCTCTTCTTAATCAATGAAATGTAATGGTAAAATAATTATCTTGTTCAAAAAAAAGTAAAATTCTGTTCACGAGAAATCTGACACACTGTCGTGCCTCGTGCCCCCAAAAATAGGGAGAAACAGGGAGGAAGACACGGGAACAGCAGGAAACGCGCAGAGGGGGATTTCGCCGCCGCACCGTCGCCGCGACTCGCCTGAGCGAGCGCGCCGGGGCATATGCCGGAGCACCGCCTGCCGACATCCGGCCCGGCCGCCGCGGCTGGGCCCCGCCGCCATCCCCGACGGCCGCGGCGCCGTTGTCGCCTACTCCTCCTCCCAACCTTCGCCCTGGCGCTCCTCTCCCTCGCCTACCTGTCCTTCTTCTCCCACTCCAGCCTCCCCTTCCACGGTAAGCTCTCCTCCTACCCAACCTCCCTGAGAAGTGCGGTTTGCTGCAATGTAGGTGAACAGACTGCGGGTTTTTTTCGTCTCAAATTGGTGATACATGGAGTACTTAATTGTAAGAAATAAATTGCGACTGGTCTCCACCTCTCTCTGTTGTCACTTGCCAGGTCATGAAATTATACATTGTCATCATGTGATTTTAAGTGCGGCAAAATTGAGTAATTCTGTTAAGAAAAGCAAAACTGTGTAATGAAGAATTTTATTGCTGAACCCCGCTATCTAGAATCTCAGTGTAACTCAGATACTTGTTAGAGTGCCACAGGCATCTTTGGTTGACAATGTTATCAAACTTTTCATGAATCGACAATGTTCTGCTCTGCAGCGATACACCAAGGTCCGGTCAGCAGGGACAATGCTGGAAAGGGAATCGATAAGAGAGACAGACGCAATGCCACGGTCAAGGAAAATATCTCTAAGTAAGTGCGCATTTACCATTTTCCATATGTAAATATGTACTTGTGTATGTGCGCATACCTTCGGGTATCACCAAATGTCAATCATCAGATTTATTTTATGTCAGGGCTATAGACGAGTCAGAACCCTTCAAACGAAGAAAGAAAAAGCATTGTAAGAGATATTCTGAACTCTACTCTCTAAACATTGAGTTCCTAAAACATTGTCATTTTCAATCTTATGTAAGATAAATCTGTTATCCATTTCTTATCTTAGATGCGCTCAGTTGGAACAAACATTCGATAAGCTCTGATGGTTCTACATTCAGAATATCTACTCTCTTTTTTTCTACCTTGATTAATGCTGTTCATCGCCCCAAGACATTATGCATTTCCTAACCTATCTACTCCCTCCGTACCTAAATACTTGTAGTTGGGGAGAACTACTAGTTCTCCCCAACTACAAGTATTTAGGTACAGAGGGAGTATGTGCTAAATGGAACGATGTAAATGATATTATTTTTTGCATGTTTCTCGGTTCTGTATAGTTACTTTTGTTGACAACTTGACATATATAATATAATATTGCAGATGGGCCCTGTGAAATTGAGTTTTTGCCATCGGTTGACAATCTTGTGGAGCCTGCTGACTACAACAATTTTACGCAGTTTTTGTTGAAGTATATCTTGAATGAGGGACATCTGAATGGCAATGGAGTTTTTGAACCATTGTTTGCTGGGCACCAGAGTCTTCAGGAAAGAGAGGAAACATATTATGCAAAAAACCAAAGTCTTCACTGTGGTTTCATAGAAGGTCCAGAGGGTTATCCTAGTAGTGGATTTGATTTGGATGAACATGACAGGGCTTATATGGCTACCTGCCGTGTCGTGGTGTCATCATGCATTTTTGGAGGCTCTGATTACTTAAGGAGACCAACTAAAAGCAAGGTAATGTTCTTATCCCTATTTTGTGCATGCATTTGTAACAAGTACCATGCTTTCAGATGCAAAATGGCAAGTCACCATCATTTGATCCTTGGTAATCTCTTTGTGTTTTTAAAATCGCATGACAATTGCATGCTTTTGCAATGTTCGTTAGTTCTATCATAGGTATTTATTACACTATTTCAGAAACATTACCATTTACCAGTTTAAAACTCTCACAGATTGGCTCATACTCTAAGAAGAATGTGTGCTTCATCATGTTCCTGGATGAGCTAACATTGACAACCCTTTCCTCTGAAGGACACATCCCTGATGAAAATGGATCCGTTGGTCTTTGGAGAATTGTTGTAGTTAAGAACTTACCCTACAAAGATATGCGGAGAGCAGGAAAGGTGCCAAAACTAATAGCTCACCGACTCTTCCCATCTGCCTTGTAAGTTTTTTGCGGATGTATTTGTCCATAATATCTAGTTGCATGGAGAATCTGTATAGTACACTATACTCCTGCGGAATAAAATTATATAAATTCTAAAGCACCCGGAGTTAGTTCATTACTGGAGTACTTGTTAACTGGTTGATTGCTGATGCATTTCATCTCATCAACTACTAATGTAGTTTAGGATCCTGTAGTTTTTCATTGTTTTCTTTTAACTGGCACGTGTATGTATTTTCCTATATATATTGCCACTGCATGCATTCTTTCTCCATGGCAAAATAACACATTTTACCTGTTAGGTACTCCATCTGGTTGGATAGCAAATTGCGTCTTAATGCTGATCCAATGCTTATCATTGAGTATTTCTTATGGAGAAAGAAAGCAGAGTATGCCATTTCAGTGCACTATGATCGCACTTGTGTCTGGGAAGAAGTGCTTCAGAACAAGCGCTTAAACAAGTATAATCACACTGCTATCGATGAGCAGTTTTACTTTTATCAGTCCGACGGCCTTGTGAAGTTTAATGCCTCTGGCCAAGATCCCGTTCTACCGAGTTGTAAGTAGCATTTACTTATGTTTGAAAAATTCTCCTATGAGTAAATGAGTTGATCGAGTGTATAACAATTGTGCAGATGTGCCCGAAGGATCTTTCATCGTGCGTGCGCATACACCAATGTCTAATTTATTTTCATGCCTTTGGTTCAATGAGGTCAACCGTTTCACCTCACGTGATCAATTGAGTTTTACATACACTTACTTGAAGCTCAGGAGAATGAACACAGGAAGATATTTTCAGCTAAATATGTTTAAGGTAATAAATGTTATGAGTAGAGCATTCCTTTTGCTGTCTGAGGTCCTCCTGATATGCTGTATTTTATCTTAGTTAATAGTACTTTATAATAATTACGGTGCCTACGCAGGTTCACGTAGAATCTTAATATGGTTCTTTTCATTTTATTGTTGAAACAGGACTGTGAAAGAAGAGCAGTAGCTAAACTATTCCATCACCGAACTAATGGAATTACAGATCCGCCCCCAACTAACCTTCATACATATAAAAATCATTCATCGATGTCAAGCTAAGACTGCCATTGAGGAACTAGAAGCTAAACTCTAATGGAAGATCTCGATGCTAGTAAACAGGAAACGGGCCGCCGCTTGCACCCCTATATGGAATTCTTTTCGCTCCTCCTGGTTTCCACAGTTTTCAGATGCAGGAGAAATCTTACAGAGCAGCACGGCATTCTGCTGCGATCAGAGGAGCAGAAAACGGGCAGTTCAGGTTCCAACCATGCATGCATGCTTTTACTTTTGTATAGAGGAGAAATTGGCCATTTCTGCAAAGTCGTTGGCGGAAGAGATACATACCGGTGATCACTGCTCAGTGAAAGAATGGAAGTAGGAGTAGGAGAGCAGGTAGCAATAGTTATCATTTTCAGGGTACGATAGAAAATGTTCCATGGATAATTTTGAAGGTTCTTTATTTTTAGTACATGAAAGTTGTATCTTTTTCCTCAATATGTACTTTCAGACTGATTGTTGGTCGCATTCAACGGGAAGTAATCAAATGCCAACTTTTCGCAAGTTATCTTGCACTGATTTTGTTTGTTGTTTTTATTTTTATATGTAAGCCCCTCAACTCCATGACTGGAGCATATGGATTTTGGGTTCACCAGTACCTGCAAGCAGCATTAACCAATTTTACCGCCGATGTTCTCCTGAGGGGGCGGTTGGCTGCGATGTGCTTCTTCGTCAACGAGCTGGTTTGTTGGTGTGTCTGCCGGCGCCGATGCGGGCTGATATGCGGCCGTGAAGACCCTGTCTAGGCCTTGGGTCTGTGACTAGTGATGGCTGCAGCCGTTGTTGATCTTCTTGGAGGCATCTCTGCATTGCTGAGACACGCCTCACACATAGGTTTCAACGCCACTGCACCTTGGGGGGGGGGGGGGGGGGGGGGGCTCGAGATCCTTGTGATCGGAGTATGGCGGCACCTTGGCATCGTATCCCCGCTCATCGACCAGTAGGTGTTGGTGCAAGGCTTCTGTGGCGATGATTGAGGTAGTCGGCTCTTCTTAGGCGTGTCTACGGGATTGCCTTGGCTTGTTGGTTGTTGTGATGCTGAGGGCAGCAGGTGGTTTGTTTGGTGGTTTTCCGTGACATCAACCTTGCATAGTTCTCCTTCATAGCTCTCCACCAGAGTCAAAGTTTCACTGTTCACGCTGCGGGTAGTTGGCATTGGATTTTCATGTGGCTATGCATGACCTCTATGGTGTGGGTTGGGTCAATGGTTGTCTACAACAAAGTCGGAGTCGCTTGCTCGGGGATTAGGAATGGAGATGACGCCTGCTTGGGGAGAAGAGGCAACAGCGTGTGCTATCTCGAGGGAGGGGGGCATGGTTCGGATCGGCGATGGCGATGTTCTCGGCGTCGTTTCTCGGTTGGAAGCATCGTTTACGAAGACATGGCTTGGAGTTCTATGTCATGTTCTTTTGGGTACTTTGTCCTAGATTGTTATTCAAGGGCGCTATTTACGCCGTCGCGGGTGAGTCCAAGTCATTGGCTTTCTCGGGGTTGTCCGGATCCTGCCATCCACCTGCCACCTCTTTTAGGTAATCAAAGGGTGGTTGGTGCATTGGCAAGTAGGGTTCTTTGGGGGTGTTGCTTTTCTGAAGGTGTCGTGCGATGGTTGAGAAGTAGCTTTGTTGGTCAGTTTAGGGCAGACACATTTGCGTTGGAGTTGCATTATGTGCATCCGAGTCTGTCTGGTGTTTGTTTCTCACCGGTTCGTGGTAGGAGCTTGCCAAATTCTTGTACTTTACCATCTGCCTTGTATAAAGCTATGACACACAATTTGTATGCTTTCGAAAGAAAAAATATACTCCCTTCAATTCATAAGAGTCAGCCTTAATTCAAAACTACGACACTTATTTTGGATCGGAGGGAGTAACTTTCTGGAATCTTCTCTTTCGGATTCAGCCTGCATATGATTCACCACTTCCTGTAGCCGTTCAACGTAGATGGCATTGTGAATGTGAAACTGAATCAAGAAATTTGCCTTTTCCCATTTCGTTTTGGAAATTCACAGCTGATACAATGGTTTATGGTTCAGAAGGTAACAGGAACACAAGCACGATAGGGGATGACAACTGGAATGTTTAGAGAAGAACACAAACACGCTTATCTTCAAGCAATTGGCAGAGAAACATTCCACATCATCGGTGACATTATTAAGCTGTGGATGGATCTTGACACATGATGAACATAAGCACATGCACAATTTACATTCAGACTAGTTTTCATTTGGCAAGTACTCCATACCTAGCAATGGGGTCAAACCAGCCTTGTCTTAGACAGTTAAACGTATGCACAGTCTTAATACTTCCACTAGATGCAGATAATGTAAGAAACTACCAGATCTTCTAGGTGAAATGGCAGTTGGAACAAAACATAGGCCTCTTTGATTCAAATGGTTTTTATAGGATATGGAACATCCAAGATCCACAAGAAGTGAACGAAAATTTGGAATGCACAAAAGTGTGCATAACATGAATGCTTGTCTAGTAGACAGGTTGCAGGGATTGGGGTAAAGTCCACATTTGAATCGATCGATAACCAAATTTAACAACTGCTACTGATTTCAGTGGACAGTGCCCAACAAAATAAAACTGAACTCAAGCACAAGGGGAAATGTTTACAGGAATACAAGGAAGCCACCTGCTCATGAAATATCTTAGCATTCACATGGTGGCCTTTTATGCAAGATAGCGATATAATTTTCTATCTGCTTTGTCCCTCTCTAAGAATTCACGCTCGATCAGAGATTCTATGCGTTTCTTTATGATAACAGGGTTTGGCAAGAACCGTGCTTGCAATTGCTTGGTGACCTCGGAGACAATACTGTTATGATCCAAGACCCTCCTAGATTTCATGATCCTCACGATGGCGGCCTCAATCTGAGGTTTCCTGTCCTCCTCAACCCGCTGGCGGGTCTCCTGCTTCTCTGGCTCAGATTCCTTCGCCGCCACCACTGTCCCGATCTTCACCTTAACAAGCTTGCTTGTGAACTTGTCATTGAAGAAGAATGTGTCATCCTCTGATATGTCCTTGCTCATGGGCTCTTTACGGAGAACATTCTTCCCCTTGACACAAGCAAGAGACTGGAGACATCTCTTTAGGTCTGTGGAAGGTATCTCTGTAGCTTGCTCGATGTCTTTGTAGGTAAGTCCATCAGAAGAGTTAAACAACATCAGAACACACATCTGGTAAGTGGATACATTCAGCTCATGCTTTTGGCTCTTCCCAAATGTGGCCTTTATATCAGCTGTTCCCATATTTGTTTGCCATGTTAACCTCCGCCCACTGTGAGTTCCAAGATAATATCCACGAAATTTCTCACATACTGTAAGGATTTCAGGTGGAAGGCTGCAGGGAGGGCTGGGCTGTGTTGGCCAAGAGCCAGTTGTGAGAATGTGGACATCAAGTGTAGGGCCATCACCAAGTTCCTCGGATTTCTTGGCATAGAAATCCTGCATGGTGTCCTGAGATGTCTTCATGTCAGTGAACATGCCCTCTAATTTGGAGGTGAACTGGTACCCACATTCTGTCTTGAGTTTGACTATCATACTCCTCTCAGCATCATCGGAAACTGTCTTACCAGACAGGAGTCTTTTCGCTAAATGCTGCTTATAGTACTTCTCAAACACATCCTTCTCCTGAAGGTACCGAAACAGCATCATGACTTTGTCCAGTATACCCTCCACATCCTCTTCTGTTGCCCCTTTCAGTCCTTTGCGGAGTTTGTCATCAACATACAGTGATATGAATTCAGGTGACCTGTTGTTTAAGTTGATGAAGAACTCAAAGGATGAATTCAGAGCATTTTGGAAGGTTTTGTCATTGCCAAAAGCAACATTGATGATCTTATCATGCTTATCCTTCTCATTTAACAAGCACTGAACAAAATCCACTGGGTCTTTCAATCTCTCCGGATCTGTCACTAAGTGCTTCCCTGTCTCTCTCAGGTATGAAGTCATCATATCCCTGATTGTTGATAGACCATCAGAAACCCTTCGGAATAAGGTGTACATCCTGCCCAAATCTTCATATTTGTCATCTATAAGCATGTTAACAAGGCCAGAGTTTTCCATGTCGACCAATCTATGCATGTGATTGGCTATCATCTCTTTCTCCACCACGCTAGTTATCTTTGCCTCACTGCCAGCATCCAAGTAGTGTGAGACACGCTCCATTTCCTCATTGAGCCGCCTCTCAGCCTTCTTAAGGTAGTTACCACAATCACAACACTCGATGAACTCTTGAGATTCCCCGCTGTAGAAGCTAGCAGAAACTTCCAAAAATGGTTTCTCAAAATCATCTTGATACACAGCAGGACCAAGATCCATTAACATCTTTGTAATGCTCCTCATCAGGCCTCTATTTATCACTTCACCCATTCTTTCTCTGTGAATAAGATCTAGAAGGGTGTCAAGCAGCCGACCATGGATCATTGGGTAGTGAATTATATGATCCCTCCACAAATTCAGACCAAGCTCATGAACAGGTGTCCTATGGGACGTCGGGACATAAGTCCGATCCATGTACATTAGAATATCCCGGATCATCTGCAACGCCTTGTTGTGATCCATCCACTTCGCATTCAGCTCTTCCAAGAACAAACCACCCTGTGCAGCCTCTATTGATTTTGATATTTCCTTCAAGCGCCATGTCATAGTGCTCTCAAGGCCATTATAAAGCTTCTCGCCGTACTTGTGAAGCACCATGTTGTAGGCACTCCTGCACATGTAAAGAGAATCCACAAATTAAAGTGTGGTGATAAAGCAAGAGGCCTTAGTAGTTATTATAATACTAGATTATTATGCTCTTCATTGTAGTAATTTACTATCAACTATCCGCATTCTGCAACATAAGAGTTCAACAGGCACTATGACTCAACATTTATATGACAAGCAATTATCAATCATATGAACATCTGAATACAAACATCTATCAACTTCTAACAATATGTTGATCCAATCTGCCTTGTTATGCAGCTTGCTGACCCATCAGAGACAGCAAAGGCTGATACAGACAGGAACATGTCTGTTCTAATTTTATGTTCTGAGGAAGAACAAAAATGCAAGACTAGAAAACCTAGTAAAGAGCTTTGTTACTTGACTGCTCATCTGGTGGGTACAGCATCAACAGTTAACTGAGGTATTAGTTGTCGACCACACAAGAAGCTAGCCATTTCACTGAGAATGGTAGGAGTAGGACAACAAATAGTGAAACGAATCCTCTCTGATAGATCGCTTCCTGCCATCAGTGCTGCACAGGATAGGAACATCCAGCTTCTTATTTTTCACACGACCCTACCACGCGCCAGTTCGAATCGCACACACGATCTGCCCAGGAACCGCATTCTCTCGGAATTCACACAGGTAGAGACGGATGCATATCATCTAACTAAGCGAGAGCGACAGCGAGCGCCGGGAAGATCAGGCTGGCTTGGGGCGGGCAGGGGGGGGGGGGGGGGGGGAGGAGGACCTGTAGAGCTCCTCGAAGGAGAGGCCGCTGGCGTTGTGGTTGTAGATCTCGTGGATGGCGTGCTCGAGGACCTTCCATGTCCGCTCCGCGTACTTGGGGTCGAGCTCCACCCGGTGCTTGAACGCCTCGATCTTGAAGTTGCGCTTCCTGGGCGGGCCTCCGCCGCTCATCTTCGCCGCCGCCGGTGGGCCCGCTTCGCCGCCGGCGGCTGGCTAGGGTTTTCGGGCCGCGGGGTGGGTGGGTGGGTGGACGGGACGGGAGGAGTGGGGCGGGGGGAGCAGGGGCGATGGACGGAGGAAAAGGGGGAAAGGAAAAAACGGGAGTTCGTGTTACGCCTGGCGTCTCGTGCTGATTCCCCTTTGCTTCCGGCTCCGGCCTCCGGGGAAGGACGGAGGGTTTTTTTTTCCCCTCGAAAGAGAGGAGGATTTCATTTCGCCGTAAAAAAAAAGGGGAGGAAGACTTTTCACTGCACTCAAATCCTACTGGTGATGAGAAGTGAGTTTACCAGATCCACCGAACCCAAACGGCTTGTAGGGAGGGAAGGCCTGAAAAGTGGCACGGGTTGTTTTCGTCCTGGATGAAATTAGCACTAATGAGGACCAATAATGGCATGATGGCGCCGTGCAATTTTCTGTAGGTAATATATTCATCGTGCCATGGTGTGAAGGGAAGCAAAGGTGTCATGTCTCCACATTGCGCCCTGGCCCATGCGCATTATTGGTTTCTCGCCACGTATAGATGTGGTAGCACTCTCGGTTGTGTCTAACTAATCTTTGCATGTAAAGTGTCCCTTTTGGAACTTCATTATCACATTTATTTTTTCGTTTTGAGAACCGTCCTTCACACACATACGATATACATCGGTCCGCGCTTCCTCAGGGCGACTTGGGCGGCTCCCAACCCTAGGATATCGGCGGCCTCCTTCCCCCTTCCCTCCAGATCTCGTCGTCGTCGAAGACAACCACTGGCAAGCCTGCGCGGAGCCGGGGAAGGTGTCAACGAGGCTAGCTGCTTCTGCCTTGTGCGAATGCCTTGGCGATGGTGGCGACTCCGGTCAAGGTGGACAGCTTTGGCCCTGCCGCGATCAGCGGCTACAGGTGTGTGGTCGGTCTTCCTCGACTTGCTAGGGCGCCGAGGATCTGATGGTTGGAGCACACGGTGGCCGGGCTTTTCGTTGGTCGACCGTCAGATTTGGATCGACAAGGACCAGCTTCATCTCCTTCAACCTCTCTCGCTCGTCTCGGCATCGATGTGGTCTTGCTCGCTAGATTCGAGTGGTGGGCGGTGATTTGGCGGTGGGGTTCTTGGAACCAGGGAAAACCCTTGCCCGACGACGGCGGCCTCAACGACGACGATGTCATGGCATCAAACCACTCCGTGAAGGCTTCTCTGAGGTATCCCAGCCCCCACCCACTCTCCATGTATCTAAGGGAAACCCTTGGTCCTGCTTGGGGACGATGACTACGCTACGACGTCGTTCCCCTTCCTGGAGGCGTCGTCCTTGGACCACGGGATGGTTGTTGATGGGGATGCCCATAATAGGTAGGCCCACGAAAGGCTGATATATCTCAAAGCATGGGGCCCACACAAAAAGGCGGGCCCATCCCGAACCTCAAACCACCTTACAAGTTACTCGGACAACATCTGAATCGCCACTACTCGGACAGAAGCAGTATCGTCTACTCGGAGGGACGAGAACCATGTGACCACGCAAAGTGCTCGGACACATGGAATGGAATAGTTAGCACAAACATCTAGAACGCCAAGGGACGTGCGGCTCCAGGCGTCATCAAGCATTTATTTCAACAGTTACCACCATAGTGGATCTAACTACTGCGGTTTTATCACCTTCCGTGTAATGTTAATAGTTGAGGGGTTGGGCGTGCTTTATATAAGCTGCCCTCATCCCGTAGACAGGGGTTCACAATCCTTTGTATTCGGGCAGACACGAAGAAAAGAGAAAAGCTTCAGAGCTTGAGACATAGGGTTGTTATCTGCACCGAGATGGGCCAGAACTCGTAATCCCTTTGTGTCGCACTTGCGCCTAGCTAGATCCAGCCTCCTTCATACCCATTTCTCTATTATCGGAGTCATCCCCATGACAGTTGCCTTGCTTCCTCCTCCAAAGCCACATGTTTAGTTTCGAGTTCCCAAGCTTTTTGCTCAAATGAAGCACGCGAGAGAATCAAAAATATTATAGTTGATCAGCAAAGAAAACATGTGAAGACGACAATCAAAATGGAAGTGATCAGCACCTGGAAGGAACAAGCTTGATCAGTGCGAGGTCCTCAAGTATTCTCTCACAACTAAGTTGGTAAGGATCACCAAGTATCATTTTACTACTAAGTCGGTAAGGATCCTCGGGTATCCTCTTACCACTGTGCCAGTAAGGATCCGTGAGTAACCTCTTATCACTGAGCCTCGGGGGCTAACCCCGCTAGTCGATGTCCTAGTAAAATCACAACTTGAAGGCGAGAGTTCTAAGTTTGTGAAGACAAAAATCCTATAGACTCTAACCGATTGCCAACAATCAATCACAATCTTGGGGGGGGCACACTTAGTGGGTGCACTCGGTGTGCCCCCACTGGAATGATATCAAAAGAATTTTTTTGCTCGAACTAGTTGAGTAACGTCCAAGTAAAATCACACACTTAAAGGCAAAATTCTAAGTGTGTGAAAGTAAAATTCCTATACACTCCAATCGATTGTCAGCAATCGCCCAGAGTCTCGGGGGGCCACATCGAGCGGATGCACTCAACATGCCTGTGTTGGAAGAGAATATCACATCTACAATTCAGATGGCCAGAGAAATGGGGGAAATATCTAGTGCTCCGGGAGAACCTAAGGACAGGTGCCCGAGAAGCGGCTCAGTCGTTCGATCTCAGATCCAACGTGTATGGTCAGAAGCTTGTGCTTTTTTGCAAAAAAGACCTCGATGAGTTCGATAATTACATGTCGATCATGCACATCTTTATATCACCATTGGATCTAGATCGAGTGGTGGAGCACGCACGGGAGCACCAGTACTTAGGTGCTGCCGGAGCACAGGATATTTCCCCTAAAGAAATGCATCCGAATGAAAGTTCAAAAACCATGACTTACAATAACACTTACTTGGATGGCTGGCCTTCAACACTTCACTCGAGTCATATGCTTCTTTCAAGCGCTTGTTCATCAACTCAGCTTGGATTGTTGATTTTTTGCTCATGCCCACTTCATCCTTGGGGGTCATTGATAGTTAATATTGAATTGAAGAGGTCATTGGGTTTGGAGCAAGTTGAGCCATCGTTATCGTCTGGGTACTCAGACCAGTTGGTGTTGCATCTGTTGCCCGAGTATTGGGCTCCAACATGACTTCTAGAATTTTTGGCACAATATCATTAGTGGCATTCACCATTGTCAGGCTGCCGTTCAGGCTAGACAGATAAACATCCATGCATGCACCCCTTTCGACTTCATCGTCATATTCTATTGGGATTAACTCTTTCGGCTTTGTGAGGACATGCAACTATCCACGACAACTCGTTGGTGTTAAGTCCATGCCTACTCGGATAAATTGTGAAAAATATAAATACCTCTCAAAGTAGTGACGTAGGTTTTGGCTTGTTCCCGATCCTTATTGGCAACTTGCTTGAAGTCTTGACTATTGGTCGTTGTGGCAACCCTACGATAACAACATCGCATAATGATTTCAATATACGAGTACTTAAAATTATGGAGTTCAATATCTTCCATTGAGGCGACCCGCACCGTCATCTTGATCACTGACAAATTGACAACTTTTTGGGTTAATTGATAATATTCTTCGGTGCTTGTTTCGTGACCTTAGGACTCTTTGTTACAGGCTCGGCTGAACTTGCTCAGCTATGCTTCTGGACCAAAGTAACCTGAACCTCCCTGCTCGGATCATGACCCTGCTTGGTGTTGGAAATATGAGCAATTTACCATGTGACTTTATGTAATGACTAAGATGCGACCCTTTCCTTATTTGGGGACGAGGCCTCAAAAGGGGAAAGAGGCGCATCTACGCGTTTCGCAAGCAAGATAATCATAGCAATATAAATAACTGAAAGAGTGACAAGTAGGGCATACACTTGCCATCTGATAAAGTACATAGTCATACAGTCATACATTATTCAGAACATGGGATGGTCCGGCTACGGACAAGATAAACAGCAAAAGCTATGATATCCCGCATGTTGGACCCACGACCATGACCACGCCTCTAGTCCTCGGGATAAGTCACATACAACCTGTCGCTGTCCTCATCGAACTCCCACTTCAGCTGACTGTCATCAGAAACTCCTGACTCAGGGGTACCTGTACCTGCGGGTGTTTGTAGTAAACCGTGAGCCACGATGACTCAACAATCTTATGACCTTGGTATCGAATCTAACTGAGTTAAATGGGTGAGGAAGGTTAAGTGTTTGAGTTTGCATCAACCTACGCTTATATGGTGGCTATATTACGATGAACAGAGTTAACATATGGTGGCCTACGCAAGACGGTCGAAAACTAGATTGATCACTAAGTGATCCTGAACACCTACTTACGTCATTCATAACCCCACCATGTTCTCGATCAGGGAAGGAGCTTTGAAGGAGACAGTCACGGTTACACACTCAGTTGGCAAGTTTTATTTGAATTACTTTAAGTTGTCTAGAACCAGATGTTAACAAAATATCCATGTTTGCCACATGACCGCGGGCACGACTTTTCGAAAGATTAAACCCTGCAGGGGTGCTCCAACTAGTCCATCACAAATTACCACAGGCCGCATAGTTATCCTCTACCACGAAACTCGTGATCTCGTCGGATTCCTTAGAGGAAAACCTCAACTCTGAGAAGACCCAAAGTCTCACCGGAATCCCCATGCGCAAGATATATCGCTAAGGTAAGATAAGTCCAGCAAGACCGCCCGACGTGTTGACGGCCCTGATAAGAGCCGCGTATCTCAGTCTCAGGACACGGTGGATGAGTCACACTACGAGTTAAACCAAACCTCGAGTTGCCCCGCAGTGGCCCCATAGTCTGCCCATTTTAGACCAACACTCATGAGGAGCACTGGCCCGGGTTGTTGATTAATTCCTCGGGGTAGCTATTCCCTATGCTTTATTATTAAGTTATTAGCAAATTAACACCAAAGTTGGGTCCTGCCAGACAAGTCTTAACACTATACGATTTATCGAGGGGGTCCCCATAACAACCCCGAACGTGTTAGGAGCGCTCAGTTATGGAATAAAACACCGGTAGCCGAAACTAAGGCGGAAACAACAGAACAAATCACCCGGCAAAAGGCTAGGACTTCCGTTATTTACCAAGTATATAGGTGCATTAATTAAATAGCAGTTAATATAATGATATCAATTGCCCATGTTATCACATGGACCAGCTGGCACCTGCAACTAGCAATGCTATCAATTAGTGGTTGAGCAAGCCTACTTAGCCAAACAATATTTGCTAGGAGGGGAGGTGTTTGAGGTTTCATGGCATTGTTTGATGGCCTATATATCATGTGGTGGGCAGCGGAGATGTAACGAAGGAAACATAACACTAAGCATAACAAAGCTAGAAACGGTGTCAAGGCCATGATCATCTTGGGTGTGATTTCTTCAGACTGGAACTGCTCTTTTTCTTCCTGCACGAACTCTCCGGACTCCTCGAACTCGTTTTCGGCCCCGGTAACTACCCAAAAGAAACAACATATAATAAACGCTAGAAGAAAATGATGCAACAGACAACAATACGCATGCATGCACTGCTCCCAACAAGCACATAAAATGACCCTACATCGATGAAACTATTACCACCTCACCACAAGGGATTTTTTTACAGAGATGCCCAAAATCAGAAACTAACAACACCATTGGATTCATTGAGATTTTCTACCCCAAATCCATATATCACACTGCCACCTTTGCATGTAGAAAAACATCACAAACAGGAAATGAAATCTGACATAGAATCAAACTATGGGTATATTTAAGAACGGGAACTGTTCTTGAGACTGCCCAATTTAGCAAGTCCATATCTGGACATTTCCAGGAATGGAAATATGCCATTTTTAGCACCAGGATAAATCACAAACAAAATAGACACGAAAAATAGTATGAGGAGGGGGTCCCACCTGGCAGTGGCCCCTCTATGAATGACATGTGGGTCCAGAGGGTTGATACATCTCAAACGTATCTATAATTTTTGATGGTTTCATGATGTTATCTTGTCATCTTTGGATGTTTTATGTACCTTTTATATCTTTTTTGGGACTAACTTATTAATTCAGTGCCAAGTGCCAGTTCCTGTTTTTTCTGTGTTTTTGGCTCTTTTCAGATCTGATTTTGGAACGGAGTCCAAACGGAATAAAATCCCCGAAATAATTTTTTCCCGAACGGAAGTAGATCAGGGGGCTTGAGGGCCAAGACAGGAGAGCTACATGGGGCCCACAAGCCCTGTAGCCGCCACGAGGGGGCGGCGGCTAGCAGGCTTATAGCCTCCCTGGCGCCCCCCTGACCTAGCTCCTTCGCCTATATATTCCCTAAAATACATAAAAATAGGGGAATCCACGAAAACACTTTTCCGCCGCCGCAAGCTTCCGTTTCCGCGAGATCTCATGTGGAGACCCTTCCCGGTGCCCTGCCGGAGGGGACTTTGGAGTTGGAGCGCTTCTACATCAACATCATCGCCCCTCCAATGACTCGTGAGTAGTTCACTTCAGACCTACGGGTCCGTAGTTAGTAGATAGATGGCTTCTTCTCTCTCTTGGATCTTCAATACAAAGTTCTCCATGATCTTCATGGAGATCTATCCGATGTAATCCTCTTTGGAGGTGTGTTTGTCGAGATCCGATGAATTGTGGATTTGTGATCAGATTATCTATGATATATATTTGAGTCTTTGCTGATTTCTTATATGCATGATTTGGTATCCTTGTAAGTCTCTCAGAGTCTTGGGTTTTGTTTGGCCAACTGGATCTATGATTCTTGCAATGGGAGAAGTGCTTGGTTTTGGGTTCATACCGTGTGGTGACCTTTCCGAGTGACAGAAAGGGCAGCAAGGCACGCATCGTGTTGTTGCCATCAAGGGTAACAAGATGGGCTTTGTTGTAGATAAGAGATTGTCCATCTACATCATGTCGTCTTGCTTAAGGCGTTACTCTGTTCTTTTGAACTTAATACACTAGATGCATGCTGGATAGCGGTCGACGTGTGGAGTAATAGTAGTAGATGCAGAAAGTATTGGTCTACTTGTTTTGGACGTGATGCCTATAGATATAATCATTGCCATAGATGACGTCACGACTTTGCGCGGTTCTATCAATTGCTCGACAGTAATTTGTTCACCTACCATCTACTTGCTTTCATGAGAGAAGCCACTAGTGAACACTACGGCCCCGGGGTCTATTCACACCTATCGTTTCCACTTTCGCTTTTACTTTGCTTTGTTACTTTGTTGCTTTCAGTTCTCACTTGGCAAACAATCTATAAGGGATCGACAACCCCTTCATAGCGTTGGGAGCAAGTTTTTTGTGTTTGTGCAGGTACTTGTGATACTCCTTCACTGGATCGATACCTTGGTTCTCAAAACTGAGGGAAATACTTACTGCCATTGTGCTACATCACCCTTTCCGCTTCGAGGGAACACCAACGCAAGGCTCCAAGGCCACGGGGGAAATCCTTTGCATATTTGCCTAGGAAGTCCCTAAAGGCGTAGCCATAGCAGAAGGATTCCTGGTGCCGTTGCTGAGGAGTATCAAGACAAGAACAGTCTCCCGTCAGCACGTGTTTCTGGCACCGTTGGAAGTTCTTTTGTTGCCGTAGCAGAAGTATTTCTGGCGCCGTTGCCGGGGAAGGAGAGATCTATCGAAGTAGGTCTCACAAACTCATCTCTTGCATTTACTTTTTTGCGAGTTGCCTCTCGTTTTCCTCTCCCCCACTTCACATTTGCCATTTTCATTTGCCTTTCTCCTTTGCCGTTTTCTTTTGCCTTTTGCCTTTTTGCCGTTTTCCTTTGCCGGTTTTCTTGCTTGTTTGTTTGTTGAAGTCATCATGGCTGAAAACGCCAAACTTTGTGACTTCTCGATTACCAATAATAATGATTTTATTAGTACTCCGATTGCTCCCTCCACTAGTGCGGAATCGTATGAAGTCAACGCAGCTTTGCCGAATCTTGTTATGAAAGAGCAATTCTCTGGCCTTCCTAGTGAAAATGCCGCATCCCATCTCAATACCTTCATTGAATTTTGCAATATGCAAAAGAAAAAAGATGTGGATAATGACGTGATTAAGCTGAAACTTTTTCCTTTCTCGTTGCGAGATCGCGCGAAAACTTGGTTTTCTTCTTTGCCTAAAAATAGTATCGATTCTTGGGATAAGTGCAAAGATGCTTACATATCCAAGTATTTTCCGCCGGCTAAGATCATCTCCTTATGTAACGATATCATGAATTTCAAGCAACTTGATCATGAACACGTTGCACAATCTTGGGAGAGGATGAAGCTTATGATTAGAAATTGTCCCACTCATGGCTTGAGTTTGTGGATGATTATACAAATCTTTTACGCTGGTTTGAATTTCGCTTCTCGCAATATCTTGGACTCCGCCTCAGGTGGAACGTTCATGGAAATCACGTTAGGAGACGCTACAAAACTCCTAGACAATATCATGACCAACTACTCTCAGTGGCACACTGAAAGGTCGCGTGCTAGCAAAAAGGTACACGCTATAGAAGAAATTAACTCGCTTAGCGCTAAGATGGACGAGTTGATGAATTTGGTTGCTAGTAGAAACGCTCCTTTAGATCCTAATGACATGGCACTATATTCCTTGATTGATAGTAGCAACGCTAGTTTGGACGTGAATTTTGTTGGTAGGAACAATTTTGGCAACAACAATGCTTTTAGAGGAAACTATGTTCCTAGGCCTTTTCCTAGTAACTCCTCTAACAATTATGGCAATTCCTACAACAACACTTATGGAAATCACAACAAATTACCCTCTGATTTAGAGAGTAATATCAAAGAGTTCATCAACTCTCAAAAGATTTTCAATGCGTCCATAGAGGAAAAACTACTCAAAATTGACGATTTGGCTAAGAGCGTTGATAGGATGTCTTGTGATATTGATGCTTTGAAAGTTAGATGTGCTCCTCCCAAGGTCAACTTGGATGAAACTTTAAAAGCTATGTGTGTCTCCATGAATGAGAGCAAAGAAAGAACCGCCCAAATTCACGCTAGGCATGAATGGTTTAAAAGGGTGCGTTCTAGTGATGTAAATCACGAAGATCTTAAAGTGCTTGGTGTGACTCCTCTTGAATCTTTGTTTTCGCGTGTCAAACCTATTGATGAAGGGGCTGGATATGAATCCACTTTGGTTGAAAAACGCCCCATGATTCAGAGTCCACCTATCTTGATGATAAAGGTGTGGAGAGTGAAGTAGAAGAAATCAAAATTTTGGGTAGTAATGAAACTCCCACTTTGGATTTCAAGGAATTCAATTATGATAATTGCTCCTTGTTTGAATGCATTTTGTTTGATGCAATCCATTGCAAACTCTCCACATGCTTATAGCCAAAGCAAAGGCTTTACCGCGCATATCGTAGATGCTATGATGAAATCTCTTGAAGAGAAGCTCGAACTAGAAGTCTCTATACCTAGAAAACTTCATGATGAGTGGGAACCTACTATCAAAATCAAGATCAAAACTATGAATGCAATGCATTGTGTGATTTGGATGCTAGTGTTTCCGCAATTCCAAAGTCTTTATGTGATATTCTTGGTTTTCATGAGATTGAAGAGTGTTCTCTTAATTTGCATCTTGCGGATTCTACTGTCAAGAAACCCATGGGAAGGATCGATGATGTTCTTATTGTTGCAAATAAGAACTATGTACCCGTGGATTTCATTGTACTTGACATAGATTGCAATCCTTCATGTCACATGATTCTTGGTAGACCTTTCCTAAGGACTATTGGTGCTATCATCGATATGAATGAAGGGAATATTAGATTTCAATTTCCTTTAAAGAAGGGCATGGAGCACTTTCCTAGAAAGAAAATAAGATTGCCTTATGAATCTATGATGAGGGCTGCTTATGGTTTGAGCACCAAAGATGACTATACGTGATTCCACCACCTTATGCCTAGCTAAGGGCATTAAACAATAGCGCTTGTTGGGAGGCAACCCAACGAATCTATCCTTTTTCTTTCTGTTTTCTGTTTTCCACACTTTCATAATTCTGTTATGATTGTGTTTTTTGTGTTTCTTTTTGCGTTTCTTCCAAGCAAAACCGTTATGATTAGTCTTGGGGATGATCGTTTGGTCATGCTGGAAAAGACAGAAACTTTCTGCTTACGAAAATAATTTTCATTTTTTTCTGTAAGAGATTTTGAGTTGATTTTTTTGCTGATGATTTCTACACAAATTCTTCAGACTTTCGTAAGTTTTCAGAATTTTTGAAGTACCATAAGTATACGAAATATACAGATTGCTACAGACTGGTCTGCTGTTAACAAATTCTGTTTTTGTTGTGTTGGTTGCTTATTTTGATGAAACCATGGATAGTATCGGGGGGTATTAGCCATGGAAGATTGAAAATACAGTAACCCAACATCAATATAAGTAGAATTTAAGTTTGCTACAGTACCTAAGGAAGTGGTGGTTTGCTTTCTTATACTAATGTTATCATGAGTTTCTGTTTAAGTTTCGTGTTGTGAAGTTTTCAAGTTTTGGGTGAAGTTTATGGACAATGAGATAAAGAGTGACAAGAGCTCAAGCTTGGGGATGCCCAAGGCACCCCAAGAGATTCAAGGATGCCGTAAAAGCCTAAGCTTGGGGATGCCCCGGGAAGGCATCCCCTCTTTCGTCTTCAATCCATCGGTAACGTTACTTGGGGCTATATTTTTATTCACCACATGTTATGTGTTTTGCTTGGAGCGTCTTGTATCGTAGGAGTCTTTTATTTTTGTTGTGTCACAATCATCCTTGCTTCACACCTAGAGAGAGAGACATGCACTCATCGTGATTTTGTCGAGCTTCACTTATATCCTTTGGTAGACAATTCAGCTCACATGTGCTTCACTTATATCTTTTGAGCTAGTTGATTTTGCTCTTTGTGCTTCACTTATATCTTTTAGAGCACAGCGGTGCGTGGCTTGGTAGTTGATCTATGATTTGAAAGTAGTCTCAAAAGGGGTAGTTATCCATAGGGATACGAAAACTTCCACCTTCATGTGCATTGAATAGTTAGAGAAGTTTGATTCATCTCAATTAGTTTTGAGTTGTGGTTGTGGTAATATTGAAGTTATATTAGTAAGGTGTTGTGAATCTAGAAATACTTGTGTTGAAGTTAGTGATTCCCGTAGCATGCACGTATGGTGAACCTCTATGTGATGAAGTCTGAGCATGATTTGTCTATTGATTGTCATCCTTTGTGTGGCGGTCGGGATCGCGCGATGGTTTACACCTACCAACCCTTCCCCTAGGAGTATGCGTTGAATGCTTTGTTTCGATTACTACTAAAACTTTTGCAACAAGTATATGAGTTCTTCATTACTAATGTTGAGTCCATGGTTTAGATGCACTTTCACCTTCCACCATCACTATCTTCTTAGTGTCGTGCAACTTTCGCCGGTGCACAAAACCCACCATTAGCCTCCCTCAAAACAGCCACCATACCTACCTACTATGGCTTTTTCAAGGTCATTCCGAGATATATTGCCATGCAACTACCACCATGACATGTGCCACCACTTCTACATTGCCATTGCATGACCGTAAGATAGCTAGCATGATATTTCCATTAATGTCTATGCCATGCTAGATCATTGTCACGGTACACTACCGAAGGCATTCCATATAGAGTCATAGTTGCTCTAAGTTTTGAGTTGTAAGTGTGATGATCATCATTGATGGAGCATTGTCCCATGTGAGGAAATAAAAGAGGCTAGCGAAGCCCATATACAAAAAGAGGCCAAAGATGCCCACCAAAAAAAAGAGGCCAAAGAGCCCACCAAAAAAAATGATGAGAGAAAAAGAGAGAAGGGACAATGCTACTATCCTTCCACACTTGTGCTTATTAAGCACCATGATCTTCATGATTGAGAGTCTCTCGTTTTGTCACCACCATATAGCTAGTGGGAAATTTTCATTACATAACTTGGCTTGTATATTCCAATGATAGGCTTCCTCAAATTTTCCTTAGGTCTTCGTGAGCAAGCAAGTTGGATGCACACCCACTAGTTTTCTTTAAGAGCTTTCACATACTCTTAGCTCTAGTGCATCATTTGTATGGCAATCCCTACTCACTCACATTGATATCTATTGATGAGCATCTCCACAGCTCATTGATATGCCTAGTTAATGTGATCATCTTCTCCTTGTTTGTCTTGCAACCTCCACCACACTCCACACCACTTATAGTGCTAAAACCATGGCTCACGCTCATGTATTGCGTGAGAGTTGAAAAGGTTTGAGAAAGTAAAGGTGTGAAAACAATTACTTGGCCAATACCGGGGTTGTGCATGATTTAAATTCGTTGTGCAATGATGATAGAGCATAGCCAGACTATATGCTTTTGTAGGGATAACTTTCTTTTGGCCTTGTTATTTTGAAAGTTCATGATTACCTTGCTAGTTTGCTTGAAGTATTATTGTTTCCACGTCAATAGCAAACTATTGTTTTGAATCTAATGGATCTGAACATTCACGTCACATAAGAGGAGTTACAAAGGACATCTATGCTAGGTAGCATGAAAGCATCAAAAATTCATTCTTTATCACTTCCCTACTCGAGGACGAGCAGGAGTTAAGCTTGGGGATGCTTGATACGTCTCAAACGTATCTATAATTTTTGATGGTTTCAAGTTGTTATCTTGTCATCTTTGGATGTTTTATGTACCTTTTATATCTTTTTTGGGACTAACTTATTAATTCAGTGCCAAGTGCCAGTTCCTGTTTTTTCTGTGTTTTTGCCTTTTTTCAGATCTGATTTTGGAACGGAGTCCAAACGGAATAAAATCCCTGGAATAAATTTTCCCGAACGGAAGAAGATCAGGGGGCTTGAAGGCCAAGGCAGGAGAGCTACACGGCGCCCACAAGCCCTGTAGCCGCCACCAGGGGGCGGCGGCTAGCAGGCTTTTGGCCTCCCTGCCCCCCTGACCTAGCTCCTTTGCCTATATATTCCCTAAAATACAGCAAAAATAGGGGAATCCACGAAAACACTTTTCCGCCGCCGCAAGCTTCCGTTTCCGCGAGATCTCATCTGGAGACCCTTCCCGGTGCCCTGCCGTAGGGGACTTTGGAGTTGGAGGGCTTCTACATCAACATCATCGCCCCTCCAATGACTCGTGAGTAGTTCACTTCAGACCTACGGTTCCGTATTTAGTAGCTAGATGGCTTCTTCTCTCTCTTGGATCTTCAATACAAAGTTCTCCATGATCTTCATGGAGATCTATGCGATGTAATCCTCTTTGGCGGTGTGTTTGTCGAGATCTGATGAATTGTGGATTTGTGATCAGATTATCTATGATATATATTTGAGTCTTCGCTGATTTCTTATATGCATGATTTGGTATCCTTGTAAGTCACTCAGAGTCTTGGGTTTTGTTTGGCCAACTGGATCTATGATTCTTGCAATGGGAGAAGTGCTTGGTTTTGGGTTCATACCGTGTGGTGACCTTTCCGAGTGACAGAAAGGGCAGCAAGGCATGCATCGTGTTGTTGCCATCAAGGGTAACAAGATAGGCTTTGTCGTAGATATGAGATTGTCCATCTACATCATGTGATCTTGCTTAAGGCGTTACTCTGTTCTTCTGAACTTAATACACTAGATGCATGCTGGATAGCGATCGACGTGTGGAGTAATAGTAGTAGATGCAGAAAGTATCGGTCTACTTGTTTTGGACGTGATGCCTATAGATATAATCATTGCCATATATGACGTCACGACTTTGCGCGGTTCTATCAATTGCTCGACAGTAATTTGTTCACCCACCGTCTACTTGCTTTCATGAGAGAAGCCACTAGTGAACTCTACGGCCCCCGGGTCTATTCACACCTATCGTTTCCACTTTCGCTTTTACTTTGCTTTGTTACTTTGTTGCTTTCAGTTCTCACTTGGCAAACAATCTATAAGGGATCGACAACCCGTTCATAGCATTGGGAGCAAGCTTTTTGTGTTTGTGCAGGTACTTGTGATACTCCTTCACTGGATCGATACCTTGGTTCTCAAAACTGAGGGAAATACTTACCGCCGTTGTGCTACATCACCCTTTCCGCTTCGAGGGAACACCAACGCAAGGCTCCAAGGCCACGGGGGAAATCCTTTGCATATTTGCCTAGGAAGTCCCTAAAGGCGTAGCCATAGCAGAAGGATTCCTGGTGCCGTTGCTGAGGAGTATCAAGACAAGAACAGTCTTCCGTCAGCACGTGTTTCTGGCGCCGTTGGGAGGTCTTTTGTTGTCGTAGCAAGGGCCCACTGTCATACATACACACACACAACACCACCCAGCTGCACACACAGTTACATCTACAGAAAAAGAAAATAGGCAGAGGTGGGTTTCGAACCCAGAACCTCAAAGCCACATCGACACAATTCTGCCACTGCACTATTGTGCCGCTACTGAACAAACAGGTGCATCCAACCAGGTAAGGCAATATTACAGCATACCTAGTGCACGAAGAAAAAACAGAGGAATAAAAAGGGCGGGTTGCGCTATGCTGGATTCGAACCAGGGCACCACGATTACATAGACAAACTCAGGCCACTGCGCTACGCTCACGAGACTCACAAAGAGGGGGGTCTTGCTCTTTTGAGCAGGCCCCTCGGCGCTGCACTCTGCTTCGGCGACCGAAGCAGGGGAGGACGACAGCGAGGCTAAAGGCTACCACCGACGGGGAAGAGCATCGACGGATGATGCGGAGCCCTTGGGAGTTCCATTCCCGTCGCAAACGCATCGGGAGGTGGACCTGCACATACTCTACTGAAGTTGCTGCTTCCGCTGCGTGATGCTGCGCTGGAGCAACACCGGAGACAAGAGGGAGGCCAGCGCTGTGAAACTGCTTCCTGCATTGCTCGTTGCCTCTACACGCGCTACTGTTGCTGCTACTACGCACTACCGCAGCCGCTGCCAACTACTGCAGATACCGCACTGTTGCGCTCTGCTCTAAACATGCTGCTGCGGCTCGAGAACTGAACGGCGCCGGCGACCGAAGCACTACTCGACGGGAGCCACGTCTAGAGAAGGAAGAAGAGGGGGAAGCGAGGCGCTGCTCACCGAGGGAGATTTCAGAGACGAGATCGGGCGTGGAGAAGAAGTAAGAAGAGGCGAGGCTGCCCGCGACGTCGTGCTGCTCCGCTCCAGCGACGTCGACATTGGAGGCGACGCCAGGGAGGGGGGAGCTGCCCTCCTAGCGACGGGAATGGAATGGGGATGCCTCCTGCATCCTCGTCCCCATCTTGGTCTCCATGGGGGAGCTGTCGGCGACGAGGGGAAATGGCGGCAACGACGACCTGTCTCTCTCTGAACCCTCTGAAGCTTCTGCTCTCTAAATCTTACCTTGCAGAGGAGGAAAGAAGGAGGTGATGGCGGTGAGGAGAGGGAACCCTAGGAGAGCCGCGGGGTGGAGAAGGGCCGGGGAGACTCTTATGGCCCTCGGGATGCGCGCTTGGAGCCGCCCGATCGAGGAGGGGAGGGAATCAGTGGTGGCCATGGCGTCGTACAGGTGACGTCGAGAGGTGGGAGAAGAGGAACGCGCTACGGGCTGGACGAAGGGGGTAAGCTGGTTCGGCTGGGCCTCAAGGGGAGAAGGGTAGGCCCAAATCCCCTGTCATAGGAAAATAAACAGAAAAGGAACCCCTCCTATTAACTAAAACAGCCCCACTCAAATTAATCCCCACACCAAAAAAAGAGGTTTTTAAAACAAAATAGAAATTCCTGCTAAGTATAGAAATACAACCTATTTATTAGAATAGGTTTTACTATTTTTAGACCAAGCAAAATAAATGCTTTTACGATAAAACCTAGGCTGTTTTTAAATAACAACAAAATGCCAAGGCTTGGAAAAAAAAGAACCACACTAAGCCACTCACAAAAATAGAGGGGAGAGGTGGGCCATTTTTATTGGATTTTAAAAACAAGTTGAAATCACAAGAATCACCTATTGAATAGAAAGGGGTTTGAACCAAAGTGCTACAAGGTTTTGAATGGCTTGTTGCCCCCACTCCCATGCACAAGATCATAAACACACTCACCACATGATCATCAAGGTGACACAAGACACAAGATTACACAAACACGCAAAAGGAAAAGAAGCAAGTTAAGCATGATGCATGGGATGCACATGAAATGATAAAGCCACACCCTCAACTCAATAACATTACCTCAACATAGTTTCCACATATGGAAAGGATTACAAAAGGGGAAAGAAAAGCACTTGGGTTGTTACACTTTACTAGCAGAAATAGTAGATAAATCTTGACTACTATAGCAATTATAAGACAAGTCATGCAATCATAGAGAGAGTATGAAAGTAGCATCTAAAGTGGTGAGTAGGAACAGAACATATCTAGAACAGAAACTAGACCAAGAAATTGTGGCAAGAACACAAACACGTACTGAGTTGCAGCAGGAGCAACAACAGTGGGATTGGCGTTGACGTTTGATACATCCATTTTGCATCATGCTTTCATGTTGATATTTATCGCTTTATGGACTGTTATTACACTTCATGGTACAATACTTATGCCTTTTCTCTCTTATTTTATAAGGTTTACATGAAGAGGGAGAATGCCGACAGCTGGAATTATGGTCTGAAAAAGGAGCAAGTTTGAGATACCTATTATGCGCAACTCCAAAAGCCGTGAAAATCAACGAGGAATTATTTTGGATTTTATAAAAAGTACTGGGCGGAAAAAGTACCACAGGGGAGCCAGGAGGAGGCCACAAGCGTGCCAGGCACGGCCTACCCCCCTGGCCACGCCTAGGTGGCTTGTGGGCCCCCTGTTGCCCCTCTGGCTCCCATCTTTTGCTATAAGGAGGGTTTCGTTCCAGAAAAAATCAAGAGGAGGCTTTCAGGAGGAATCGCCGCCTCCACGAGGCGGAACTTGAGCAGAACCAATCTAGAGCTCCCGCGGGGCCGTCCTGCCGGGGAAACTTCCCTCCCAGAGGGGGAAATCGTCGCCATCGTCATCACCAACACTCCTCTCATCGGAGGGGACTCATCACCATCAACATCTTCATCAGCACCATCTCATCTCCAAACCCTAGTTCATATCTTGTAACCAATCTCCGTCTCGCGACTCCAATTGGTACTTGTAAGGTTGCTAGTAGTGTTAATTACTCTGTGTAGTTGATGCTAGTTGGATTACTCGGTGGAAGATTATATGTTCAGATCCTTGATGCTATTCAATACCTCTCTGGTCATGAATATAATTATGCTTTGTGAGTAGTCACTTTTGTTCCTGAGGACATGGGATAAGTCTTGCTATAAGTAGTCATGTGAATTTGGTATTCGTTCGATATTTTGATGCGTTGTATGTTGTTTTTCCTCTAGTGGTGTTATGTGAACGTCGACTACATGACACTTCACCATTATTTGGGCCTATAGGAAGGCATTGGGAAGTAATAAGTAGATGATGGGTTTCTAGAGTGACAGAAGCTTAAGCCCTAGTTTATGCGTTGCTTCGTAAGGTGCTGATTTGGATCCACTAGTTTAATGCTATGGTTAGACTTAGTCTTAATTCTTCTTTCGTAGTTGTGGATGCTTGCGAGAGGGGTTAATCATAAGTGGGATGTTTTTCCAAGTAAGTTCAGCACCCAAGCACCGGTCCACCCACATATCAAACTATCAAAGTAGCGAACGCGGATCATATGAACATGATGAAAACTAGCTTGACAGAAATTCACATGTGTCCTCGGGAGCGCTTTACCTCCTATAAGAGTTTGTCCAGGCTTGTCCCTTGCTACAAAAGGGATTGGGCCACTTTGCTGCACCATTGTTACTATTGCTACTTGCTACTTGCCATGAATCATCTTATCACACAACTATCTGTTACCAATAATCAGTGCTTGCATAGAATACCTTGTTGAAAACCACTTGTGAGTTCCTTCTGCTCCTCGTTGGGTTCGACACTCTTACTTATCGAAAGGACTACGATAGATCCCCTACACTTGTGGGTCATCAAGACTCTTTTCTGGCGCCGTTTCCGGGGCGTGAAGCGCCTTTGGTAAGTGGAATTTGGTAAGGAAACATTTATATAGTGTGCTGAAATTTATTGTCACTTGTCACTATGGAAACTAATCCTTTGAGGAGCTTGTTCGGGGTATCTTCACCTTGAACAGAAGCACAAGGAGTTGCTCCTCAACCTGCTGCACCTACTGAAAATATTTGTTATGAAATTCCTTCGGGTATGCTAGAGAAACTGTTGGCTAATCCTTTTACAGGAGATGGAACATCACATCCCGACTTGCATCTAATCTATGTAGATGAAGTTTGTGGTTTATTTAAGCTTGCAGGTTTGCCCGAAGATGAGGTCAAGAAGAATGTCTTCCCCTTATCTTTGGGGGATAAAGCATTGACATGGTATAGGCTATGTGATGATACTGGATCATGGAACTACAACCGATTGAAATTGGAATTTCATCAAAAGTTTTATCATATGCATTTGGTACATCGTGATCGAAATTATATCTATAAATTTGGCCTCGTGATAGAGAAAGTATCGCTCAAGCTTGGGGGAGGCTTAAGTCAATGTTATATTCATGCCCCAACCATGAGCTCTCGAGAGAAATTATTATTCAGAACTTTTATGCTCGGCTTTCTCATGATAATCACACCATGCTTGACACTTCTTGTACCGGTTCTTTTATGAAGAGAGATATTGACTTCAAATGGAATTTATTGGAAATAATTAAACGCAACTCTGAAGATTGGGAGTTTGATGAAGGTAAGGAGTCAGATATGAATCTTAAGTTCGATTGTGCCGCCTCTTGAGCTTGCGTTGGTTTTTCCATTGAAGAGGAAAGGGTGATGCAACACAGGAGTAGTAAGTATTTCCCTCAGTTGAGAACCAAGGTATCAATCCAGTAGGAGAATCCAATCAAGTGTCCAGAGTACCTGCGAAACACAAACGATCTTGCACCCAACGCTATAAAGGGATTGTCAATCCCTTCAAGATTGATTGCAAAGTGAGATCTGAAGGCGGAAAGTGCAACGAAGTAAAAAGTGTAAGGCTGAAAATATGATGTGAAGTAGACCCAGGGGCCATAGTGTTCACTAGAGGCTTCTCTCAAAATAGCAAATATTACAGTGGGTGAACAAATTACTGTCGAGCAAATGATAGAACCGTGCAAAGTCATGACGATATCTAAGTCAATGATCATACATATAGGCATCACGTCCGAGACAAGTAGACCGATACTTTCTGCATCTACTACTATTACTCCACACATCGACCGCTATCCATCATGCATCTAGTGTATTGAGTTCATGATGAACAGAGTAACGCCTTAAGCAATATGACATGATGTAGAGGGATAAACTCAAACCAATGATGAAAACCCCATCTTTTTACCCTTGATGGAAACAACACGATGCGTGCCTCGCTACCCCTTCTGTCACTGGGTGAGGTCACCGCACGGTATGAACCCAAAACCAAGCACTTCTCCCATGGCAAGAATCATAGATCAAGTTGGCAAAACAAAACCCACAACTCGAAGAGAATTACAAGGATATGACATCATGCATATAAGAGATCAGAAGAAACTCAAATAAGATTCATAGATAATCTGATCATAAATCCACAATTCATTGGATCTCGACAAACACACCGCAAAAGAAGATTACATCGGATAGATCTCCATGAAGATCATGGAGAACTTTGTATTGAAGATCCAAGAGAGAGAAGAAGCAATCTAGCTACTAGCTATGGACCCGAAGGTCTATGGTGAACTATCACGCATCATCGGAGAGGTCATGGTGTTGATGAAAAAGCCCTCCGTATCCAAATCCCCCCTCCGGCAGGGCACCAGAACGTGCCCCAGATGGGATCCTGCGGAGACAGAAGCTTGCGGCGACGAAAAAGTATTCTCATGGATCTCTCGCGCAGTTTTGGATTTTTCAGGAATTTATAGGCGGAAGAGGTAGGGTAGACGAGCCACAGGGGGCCCACAAGCCTGCTAGGCGTGCCCCCTGGCCGTGCCTAGGGGGCTTGTGGGGTCCCCTGGTGGCCCCTGCCTTGGTTCGCACGTCTCGTGCGTATCTTCTGTTTCGGAAAAAATCTTTTCGGAAGTTTTATTCTGTTTGGACACCGTTTCAAATCCTCCTCTGAAAAGGGTCAAAAACACGGAAAAAACAGGAACTGGCACTTGGCACTGAGTTAATAAGTTAGTCCCAAAAAAGATATAAAAGGCATACAAAACATCCAAAGTTTGACAAGAAAATAGCATGGAACCATCAAAAATTATAGATACGTTGGAGACGTATCAAGCATCCCCAAGCTTAACTCCTGCTCGTCCTCGAGTAGGGAAGTGATAAAGACATAATTTTTGATGTTGAATGCTACCTAGCATAGTTGTCCTTTGTAACTTCTTTCATGTGACATGAATGTTCAGATCCGTAAGATTCAAAACAATAGTTTGCTATTGACATGGAAGCAATAATACTTCAAGCAAACTAGCAAGGTAATCATGAACTTTCGAAATAACAAGGCCAAAGAAAGTTATCCCTACAAAATCATATAGTATGGCCATGCTCCATCATCCCCACACAACTAACTTAAATCATGCACAACCCCGGTATTGGCCAAGTAATTGTTTTCGCACTCTTACTTTCTCAAACCTTTTTCAACTCTCACGCAATACATGAGCGTGAGCCATGAATATAGCACTATGGTGGAATAGCGTGTGGTGGTGGTTGTGAGACAAAAAGGAGGAGATGGTCACATTGACTCGGCGTATCAAAGGGCTATGGAGATGCCAATTAATAGATATCAATGTGAATGAGTAGGGATTGTCATACAAAGGATGCACTAGAGCTATAAGTATGTGAAAGCTCAAAAGGAGAACTAGTGGGTGTGCATCCAACTTGCTTGCTCACGAAGACCTAGGGCAATTTTGAGGAAGCCCATCATTGGAATATACAAGCCAAGTTATATAATAAAGATTCCCACTAGTATATGGTGGTGACAAAACGATAGGCTCTCAATCATGAAGAACATGGTGCTATTATGAAGCACGAGTGTGGAAAAGATAGTAGCATTGTCCCTTCTCTCTTTTTCTCTCTTTTTTTTGTTTGGGCTCTTTGGCCTTTTTTTCTTTTCTCCCCTTTTTTGTGTGGGAAACTTTGGCCTCTTTTTTTTTCCTCGCATGGGACAATGCTCTAATAATGATGATCATCACACTTTTATTTACTCATAACTCAAAGCTTAGAACGATGATGACTCTATAGGAAATGCCTCCGGCAGTGTACCGGGATGTGCAACGATCTAGCTTGGCGTATGACGTTGAAACATCTCGCTAGCTATCTTACGATCATGCAATGGCAATATGAGAGAGACGGCACAAGTCATGAGACGGAACGGTGGGAGTTGCATGGCAATATATCTCGGAATGGCTATGAAAATGCCATAGTAGGTAGGTATGGTGGCTGTTTTAAGGAAGGCATATGGTGGGTTTGTGCACCGACGAAAATTGCGCGGTACTAGAGAGGCTAGCAATGGTGGAAGGTGAAAGTGTATCTATACCATGGACTCACATTAGTCATGAAGAACTCACATACTTGTTGCGAAAGTTTTTATTAGTAATCGAAACAAAGTGCTAAACGCATACTCCTAGGGGAAGAGTTGGTAGGTGTAAACCATCGCGCGATCCCGACCGCAACACAAAGGATGACAATCAATAGATAAATTATGCTCCGACTTCCTAACATAGCGGTTCACCATACGTGCATGTTACGGGAATCACTAATTTCAACACAAGTATTTCTAGATTCACAACACCCTACTAACATAGCTCTTAATATTACCAAATCCACGTCTCAAAACTAATTGAGAGGAATCAAAACTTCCCTTTCTACTCAATGCACATGAATATGGAGGTTTTATTGTATCCTCTTTGGGTACCTATCACCTTTGGGACTACTTTCATAGCAGAAGCCAACTACCAAGGCACGCACCGTCGTGCTCTAAAATATCTAAGTGAAACATATAGAGCAAAATGGTCTAGCTCAAAAGATATAAGTGAAGCACAATGAGCATTCTAGCAAATTCACGATGAGTGCATGTCTCTCTCAAAAGGTGTACAGCAAACATGATTGTGACACAACAAAAAGAAAAGACTCCTATGATACAAGACGCTCCAAGCAAAACACATATCATGTGGTGAATAAAAATATAGCTCCAAGTAATGTTACCGATGGATTGAAGACGAAAGAGGGGATGTCTTCCCGGGGCATCCCCAAGCTTGCCTTTTTGGTGTCCTTGAATTTGGCTTGGGATTCCTTGGGCATCCCCAAGCTTGATCTCTTTCCACTCTTTATCCCTTTGTCCAAGAGAACATCACCCAAAACTTGAAAACTTCACAACACAAAACTTAAACAGAAACTCGTGATATCATTAGCAGAAGAAAACAAACTACCACCTCTTTAGGTACTGTAGCAATCTTGATTTCTATTTATATTGGTGTTAGATTACTGTATTTCACTTTTCCATGGCTAGTACCCCCGATACTATCCATAGTTTCATCAAAACAAGCAACCAACTCAACAAAAACAGAATCTGCCAAAAACAGACCATCTGTAGCAATCTGTATACTTCGTATACTTATGGTACCTCAAAAATTCTGAAAAATTACGACAGCCTGGGAAAAGTACATATCAACCAGAAGCAAAAAGAATCAACTCAAAATATCTTTTTTGGATAAAAATGAAAAATAATTTCGTGAGTGAAACATTTCTATCTTTTTCCAGCAGGATCAAACAACCATCACCAAAACTAGTCATAAAGGTTTTGCTTGGCTCAAACACAAAAACAAACACAAAAAACACAATCATAACGGAATAATTATGGTGTGGACGCAACAAAACAGAAAGAAAAATATAAATTTATTGGGTTGCCTCCCAACAAGCGCTATTGTTTAACGCCCTTAGCTAGGCATAAAGTGATGGAATCACGTATCGTCGTCTTTGGTGCTCAAACCATAAGTAGCCCTCATCATGGATTCATAAGGCAATCTTATTTTCTTTCTAGGAAAATGCTCCATGCCCTTCTTTAAAGGAAATTGAAACCTAATATTCCCTTCCTTCATATCGATGATAGTACCAATAGTCCTTAGGAAAGGTCTACCAAAAATGATAGGGCATGTAGGATTGCAATCAATGTCAAGCACAATGAAATCCACGGGTACATAGTTCCTATTTGCAATAATAAGAACATCATTGATCCTTCCCATGGGTTTCTTGACAGTAGAATCCGCAAGATGCAAATTAAGAGAACACTCGTCAATCTCATTAAAACCCAGAACATCACATAAAGACTTTGGAATTGCGGAAACACTAGCACCCAAATCACACAAAGCATTGCACTCATAGTTTTTGATTCTGATTTTGATAGTAGGTTCCCACTCATCATGAAGCTTTCTAGGGATAGAAACTTCCAACTCAAGTTTCTCTTCAAGAGATTTTATCATAGCTTCGACGATATGCTCGGTAAAGGCCTTGTTTTGGCTATAAGCGTGTGGAGAGTTTAGCATGGATTGCATCAAGGAAATGCATTCAATCAAGGAGCAACTATCATAATTGAATTCCTTGAAATCCAAAGCAGTAGTTTCATTACTACTCAAAGTTTTGATTTCTTCTACTCCATTTCAATTCTTTTAGCATCAAGATAGATGGACTCTTAATCATTGGGGCGTTTTTCAACCAAAGAGGATTCATATCCAGCCCCATCATCATTAGGTTTTACACTAGAAAACAAGGATTCAATGGGAGTCACACCAAGCACTTTAAGATCTTCGTGATTCTTATCACGAGAACAGGCCTTTTTAAGCCATTCATGCCTAGCACTAATTTGGGCGGTTCTTTCTTTGCTCTCACTCATGGAAACACGCATAACTTTCAAAGTTTCATCCATATTGATCTTGGGAGGAGCACATCTAACTTTCAAAGCATCAATATCACTAGACATTCTATCAACGCTCCTAGCCAAATCGTCAATTTTGAGTAGTTTTTCCTCTATGGACGCATTGAAAATCTTTTGTGAGTTGATAAACTCTTTGATATTACTCTCTAGATCAAAGGGTAATCTATTGTAATTTCCATGAGTATTGTTGTGGAGTTGCCAAAGTTATTAGAGGGGTTACTAGGAAAAGGCCTAGGAACATAGTATCCTCTAAAAGCATTGTCGTTGCCAAAATTATTCCTACCAACAAAGTTAACATCCAAGCTAGCGTTGCTACTCTCAATCAAGGAAGACAAGGGCATGTCATTAGGATCTAAAGGAGCACTTCTACTACCAACCAAATTCATTAACTCATCCATCTTAGCACTTAACGAGTTAATTTCTTCTACAAGGTGTACCTTCTTACTAGTAAGTGACCTTTCAGTGTGCCACTGAGATTAGTTCGTCATGATATTGTCTAGGAGTTTTGTGGCTTCTCCTAATGTGATTTCCATGAACGTTCCACCTGAGGCAGAGTCCAAGATATTTCTAGAAGCGAAATTCAAGCCAGCGTAGAAGATTTGTATAATCCTCCAAAGACTCAAGCCATGAGCGGGGCAATTTCTAATCATCAATTTCATCCTCTCTCAAGATTGTGCAACATGTTCATGATCAAGTTGCTTAAAATTCATGATATCATTACGGAGAGAGATAATCTTAGCCGGCGGAAAATACTTGGATATATAAGCATCTTTGCACTTGTTCTAAGAATCAATAGTATTTTTGGGCAAAGATGAAAACCAAGTTTTTGCTTGATCTCGCAACGAGAACGGAAAAAGCTTCAATTTAATCACATCATTATCCACATCTTTCTTCTTTGCATATCGCAAAGCTCAATGAAGGTATTAAGATGGGATGTGGCATCTTCACTAGGAAGGCCGGAGAATTGCTCTTTCATAACAAGATTCAGCAAAGCAGCATTGATTTCGTATGATTCCGCACTAGTGGCGGGAGCAATCGGAGTACTAATAAAATCATTATTATTAGTATTAGAGAAGTCACAAAGTTTGGTGTTTTCAGTCATGGTGACTTCAGCAGGCAAACAAGCACGCAAGCGAACAGAAAGCAAGCGAGAGAAAAGGGCGAACGAAAAAGGAAAATATTTTTGTAAACTTTTGTTTTTCAGAAGTGGGGGAGAGGAAAACGAGAGGCAAAAAAGTAAATGCAAGAGATGAGTTTGCGACACTTACTTGGATGAGTTCTTGACTTGATTCTCCCCGGCAACGGCGCGAGAAATCATTATGCTGCCTCTTGAGCTTGCGTTGGTTTTTCCCTTGAAGAGAAAAAGGGTGATGCAGCACAGGAGCAGTAAGTATTTCCCTTAGTTGAGAACCAAGGTATCAATCCAGTAGGAGAATCCAGTCAAGTGTCCAGAGTACCTGTGCAAACACAAACGAGCTTGCACCCGACGCTATGAGGGGGTTGTCAATCCCTTCAAGATTGATTGCAAAGTGAGATCTGATGGCGGAAAGTGCAACGAAGTAAAAAGTGTAAGGCTGAAAATATGATGTGAAGTAGACCCGAGGGCCATAGTGTTCACTAGAGGCTTCTCTCAAAATAGCAAATATTACGGTGGGTGAACAAATTACTGTCGAGCAATTGATAGAACCGCGCAAAGTCATGACGATATCTAAGGCAATGATCATACATATAGGCATCATGTCCGAGACAAGTAGACCGATACTTTCTGCATCTACTACTATTACTCCACACATCGACCGCTATCCAACATGCATCTAGTGTATTGAGCTCATGACGAACAGAGTAACGCCTTAAGGAAGATGACATGATGTAGAGGGATAAACTCAAACCAATGATGAAAACCCCATCTTTTTACCCTTGATGGCAACAACACGATGCGTGCCTTGCCACCCCTTCTGTCACAGGGTGAGGTCAGCGCACGGTATGAACCCGAAACCAAGCACTTCTACCATGGCAAGAATCGTAGATCAAGTTGGCCAAACAAAGCCCACAACTCGAAGAGAATTACAAGGATATGAAATCATGCATATAAGAGATGAGAAGAAAATCAAATAAGATTCATAGATAATCTGATCAAAAATCCACAATTCATTGGATCTCGACAAACACACCGCAAAAGAAGATTACATCGAATAGATCTCCATGAAGATCATGGAGAACTTTGTATTGAAGATCCAACAGAGATAAGAAGCCATCTAGCTACTTGCTATGGACCCGAAGGTCTATGGTGAACTACTCACGCATCATCGGAGAGGTCATGGTGTTGATGAAGAAGTACTCCGTATCCGAATCCCCCTCCGGCAGGGCACCAGAACGTGCCCCAGATGGGATCTTGCGGAGACAGAAGCTTGCGGCGGCGGAAAAGTATTTTCGCGGATCTCTCGTGCAGTTTTGGATTTTTGAGAAATTGATAGGCGGAAGAGGTAGGGCAGACGAGCCACAGAGGGCCCACAAGCCTGCTAGGCACGCCCCCTAGCTGCGCCTAGGGGGCTTGTGGGGTCCCGTGGTGGGCCCTGCCTTGGTTCTCACGTCTCGTGCGTATCTTCTGTACCGCAAAAAATCTTTTCGGAAGTTTTATTCCGTTTGGACACCGTTTAAAATCCTCCTCCGAAAAGGGTCAAAAACACGGAAAAAACAGGAACTGGCACTTGGTACTGAGTTAATAAGTTAGTCCCAAAAAAGATATAAAAGGCATACAAAACATCCAAAGTTTGACAAGATAATAGCATGGAACCATAAAAAATTATAGATACGTTGGAGACGTATCAGATTGCGTTAAATCCTTTGTTGAAACAAATACTTTTTGTGATTTTAGCGCTAAACATGGACTTGACTCTGAGATAGTAGATTCATTATGTGAATCATTTGTTGCTCATATTAATCTCCCTAAAGAGAAGTGGTTTAAATATCATCCTCCCTTAGAAGTCAATGTAGTTAAACCCAATCCAGTTGAAGAGAAAGTCATTGCTTATAATGATCCTATTGTTCCTAGTGCTTACATTGAGAAACCACCTTTCCCTGTTAGAATAAAGGATCATTCTAGAGCTTCAACTGTGATACGTAGAGGCTACATTAGAACACCTACACCCCCTGAGCAAATTAGAGTTGAACCTAGCATTGCTATTATCAAAGATCTCCTATCCGACAATGTTGATGGACATGATATTCACTTCTGTGAAGATGCTGCTAGAATTGCTAAACCTCATGCTAGAGACAAACATAGGCGTGTTGTTGGCACGCCTGTTGTTTCTGTTAAGATAGGAGATCATTGTTATCATGGTTTATGTGACGTGGGTGCTAGTGTTAGTGCAATACCTCAATATTTATATGATGAAATTAAAGACGAGATTGCACCTGTCGAGATGGAACCTATTGATGTCACTATTCAGCTTGCCAATAGAGATACTATCTGCCCTTTGGGAATTGTTAGAGATGTTGAAGTCTTGTGTGGTAAAACTAAGTATCCTACTGATTTTCTCGTTCTTGCTACCACACAAGATAGCTTTTGTCCCATCATATTTGGCAGACCTTTCCTTAATACTGTCAATGCTCATATTGACTGTGAGAAGCAAACTGTCACTGTTGGCTTTGAAGGTGTGTCACATGAGTTCAATTTCTCCAAGTTCGGTAGACAACCTCATGAAAAAGAATTGTATAGTAACGATGAAATTATTGCCCTAGCTTCTATTGTTGTGCCTCCTACTGATCCTTTAGAGCAATATTTGCTTGAGCATGAAAATGATATGCATATGGATGAAAGGAATGAGATAGATAGAGTTATCTTTGAACTGTTGGGGAACGTAGCATAAATTCAAAAAAATTCCTACGCATATTCAGATCTTCCTATGGAGAAACCAGCAACGAGAGAGGGGTTAGTGCATCTTCATACCTTTGAAGATCGCTAAGGGGAAGCGTTGCTAGAACGCGGTTGATGGAGTCGTACTCGCGACGATTCAGATCATGGTGTGATTCCGATCTAGTGCCGAACCACGACACCTCCGCGTTCAACACACGTGCAGCCCGATGACGTATCCCGCACCTTGATCCCGCAAGGAGGAGGGAGAGGTTGGGGAAGATCTCCAGCAGCACGACGGCATGGTGTCGATGGAGAGACGAGGTCTCCTGGCAGGGCTTCGCCAAGCACCGGCAGAGAGGAGGAGAAAGAAGAGCAGGGCTGCGCCGAGGGAGAGGGAAAATTGTGTCTCCAAAAGCCGAAAAGTGCCCATTATATATAGGAGGAGGGGAGGGGGGTGCCACCCCTAGGGTTCCCACCCTAGGTGGTGCGGCAGCCCCCCAAGATGGGAGGTGCGGCGGCCAGGGCAAGGGGGAGGGGTGGCGCACCCCTAGGTGGGCCTTAGGCCCACCAGCGCCTAGGGTTCCCCCCCTCTCCACCTCCTGCGCCTTGGGCTGAGTGTGGGGGGCGCACCAGCCCACCTAGGGGCTGGCTCCCTCCCGCACTTGGCCCATCTAGCCTTCCGGGGTCGTTGCCCCCTTCCTACGGACCCCCGGGGCCACCTCTGGTGGTCCCGGTGGTCCCGGTACGTTACCGGTGATGCCCGAAACACTTCCGGTGTCCGAAACCATCTGTCCTATATATCAATATTTACCTCCGGACCATTTCGGAGCTCCTCGTGACGTCCGAGATCTCATCCGGGACTCCGAACAACTTTCGATAACCTCGTATAACAATTCCCTATAACCCTAGCGTCATCGAACCTTAAGTGTGTAGACCCTACGGGTTCGGGAGATAGGCAGACATGACCGAGACACCTCTCCGTCCAATAACCATCAGCGGGGTCTGGATACCCATGGTGGCTCCCACTTGCTCCACGATTATCTCATCGGATGAACCACGATGTCAAGGATTCAATCAATCCTGTATACAATCCCTTTCTCTGTCGGTATAGAACTTGCCCGAGATTCAATTGTCGTTATACCTATACCTTGTTCAATCTCGTTACCGGTAGGTCTCTTTACTCGTTCCGTAGCATGTCATCGTGTGACTAACTCCTTTAGTCACATTGAGCTCATGATGATGTTCTATCGAGTGGGCCCAGAGATACCTCTCCGTCACACGGAGTGACAAATCCCGATCTCGATTCGTACCAACCCAACAGACACTTTCAGAGGTACCCGTAGTGCACCTTTATAGTCACCGAGTTACGTTGTGACGTTTGATACACTCAAAGCACTCCTACGGTATCCGGGAGTTGCACAATCTCACGGTCGAAGGAAAAGACACTTGACATTAGAAAAGCTTTAGCATACGAACAATACGATCTAGTCCTACGCTTAGGATTGGGTCTTGGCCATCACATCATTCTCCCAATGATGTGATCCCATTATCAATGACATCTAATGCCCATGACCAGGAAACCATGATCATCTATTGACTAACGAGCTAGCCAACTAGAGGCTTGCTAGGGACACATTGTGATCTATTTATTCACACATGTATTACTGTTTCCTGTTAATACAATTATAGCATGAACAATAGACGATTATCATGAACAAGGAAATATGATAATAACCATTTTATTATTGCCTCTAGGGCATATTTCCAACAGTCTCCCACTTGCACCAGAGTCAATAATCTAGTTACATTGTGATGTATCGAACACCCATAGCATTATGGTGTTGATCATGTTTTGCTCGTGGAAGAGGTTTATTCAACGGGTCTGCAACATTCAGATCCGTGTGTACTTTACAAATCCCTATTACTCCACTCTGGACATGGTCCTGGATGGAGTTGTAGCGGCGTTTGATGTGCTTCGTCTTCCGGTGAAACCTGGGCTCCTTGGCTATGGCAATGGCCCCAGTGTTATCACAGAAGAGTGTCATTGGACCCGACGCGCTTGGAACCACTCCAAGGTCGATGATGAGCTCCTTCATCCAAATTCCTTCATGAGCTGCTTCTGAAGCAGCTATGTACTCCGCTTCACATGTAGATGCTGCCACGACTTCTTGCTTGCTGCTGCACCAGCTCACTGCCCCACCATTCAAAACATATACGTATCCGGTCTGTGACTTAGAGTCATCCGGATCTGTGTCGAAGCTAGCGTCAACGTAACCCTTTACGACGAGATCTTCGTCACCTCCATAAACGAGAAACATTTCCTTAGTCCTTTTCAGGTACTTAAGGATATTCTTGACCGCTGTCCATTGTTCCATACCGTGATCACTTTGGTACCTCCCTACCAAACTTATGGCAAGGTTTATATCAGGTCTGGTATACAACATGGCATACATAAGAGAGCCTACGGCTGAAGCGTAGGGGACAGAACTCATCTTCTCTCTATCTGCTGCCGTGGTCGGCGACTGAGTCTTACTCAATCTCATACCTTGCAAAACTGGCAAGAACCCTTTCTTTGAGTTTTCCATATTGAACTTCTTCAATATGTTGTCAAGGTATGTACTTTGCGAAAGACCTATGAGGCGTCTCGATCTATCTCTATAGATCTCGATGCCTAATATGTATGCAACTTCTCCAAGGTCCTTCATTGAAAAACTCTTGTTCAAATAGGCCTTTATGCTCTCCAACATCTCTATATTATTCCCCCATCAATAATATGGCATCCACATACAGTATGAGGAAAGCTACAGAGCTCCCACTCACTTTCTTGTACAGACATTCTTCTCCGTAAACCTGTATGAACCCAAACGCTTTAATCACCTCATTAAAGCGAATGTTCCAACTCCGAGATGCTTGCACCAACCCATAGATGGAGCGCTGGAGCTTGCACACTTTGTTAGCACCCTTAGGGTCGACAAAACCTTCTGGTTGCATCATATACAACTCTTCCTTAAGGTTCCCGTTAAGGAACGCTGTTTTGACGTCCATTTGCCAAATTTCATAATCATAAAAGGCGGCAATTGCTAACATGATTCAGACTGATTTCAGCTTTGCTACGGGAGAGAAAGTCTCTTCGTAGTCAATTCCTTGAATTTGTCCAAAACCCTTTGTGACAAGTCGAGCTTTATAAACAGTTACATTACCGTTCGCATTAGTCTTCTTCTTGAAGATCCATTTATTTTCTATGGCTCGCTGGTCATCGGGCAAGTCCACCAAAGTCCATACTTTGTTCTCATACATGGATCCTATCTCGGATTTCATAGCTTCAAGCCATTTGTTGGAATCCGGGCCTGCCATCGCTTCTTCATAGTTCGAAGGTTCACCGTTGTCTAACAACATGATTTCCATTACAGGGTTGCTGTACCACTCTGGTGCGGAGCGTACCCTTGTGGACCTTCGCGGCTCAGTAGTAACTTGATCCGAAGCTTCATGATCATTATCATTAACTTCCTCTTCAGTTGGTGTAGGCGCCACAGGAACAACTTCCCGCGCTGTGTTACTATCCTGTTCGAGAGGGGGTGTAATTACCTTATCAAGTTCTACCTTCCTCCCACTTACTTCTTTCGAGAGAAACTCTTTCTCTAGAAAGGATCCATTCTTGGCAACAAAGGTTTTACCTTCGGATCTAAGATAGAAGGTATACCCAATAGTTTCCTTAGGGTGTCCTATGAATACACATTTCTCCGCTTTGGGTTCGAGCTTTTCTGGTTGAAGCTTCTTCACATAAGCATCGCAGCCCCAAACTTTAAGAAACGACAACTTAGGTTTCTTGCCAAACCATAGTTCATACGGTGTCGTCATAGGAGGTCTCCCGGCAGGGCTTCGCCAAGCACCGGCAGAGAGGAGGAGAAAGAAGAGCAGGGCTGCGCCGAGGGAGAGGGAAAACTGTGTCTCCAAAAGCCCAAAAGTGCCCACTATATATAGGAGGAGGGGAGGGGGATGACACCCCTAGGGTTCTCACCCTAGGTGGTGCGGCAGCCCCCCCAGATGGGAGGTGCGGCGGCCAGGGCAAGGGGGAGGGGTGGCGCACCCCTAGGTGGGCCTTAGGCCCACCAGCGCCTAGGGTCCCCCCCCTCTACACCTCCTGCGCCTTGGGCTGAGTGTGGGGGGCGCACCAGCCCACCTAGGGGCTGGTTCCCTCCCGCACTTGGCCCATCTAGCCTCCCAGGGTCGTTGCCCACTTCCAGTAGACCCCCAGGGCCACCTCTGGTCATCCCGGTGGTCCCGGTACATTATCAGTGACGCCCGAAACACTTCCGGTGTCCGAAACCATCCGTCCTATATATCAATATTTACCTCCGGACCATTCCGAAGCTCCTCGTGACATATTGGATCTCATCCGGGACTCCGAACAACTTTATATAACCTCGTATAACAATTCCCTATAACCCTAGCATCATCGAACCTTAAGTGTGTAGACCGTGCGGGTTCGGGAGACAGGCAGACATGACCGAGACACCTCTCCGGCCAATAACCATCAGAGGGGTCTGGATACCCATGGTGGCTCCCACTTGCTCCACGATGATCTCATCGGATGAGCCACGATGTCAAGGATTCAATCAATCCCGTATACAATTCCCTTTGTCTGTCGGTATAGAACTTGCCCGAGATTCGATCGTCGGTATACCTATACCTTGTTCAATCTCGTTACCAGTAAGTCCCTTTACTCGTTCCGTAGCATGTCATCGTATGACTAACTCCTTTAGTCACATTGAGCTCATGATGATGTTCTACCGGGTGGGCCTAGAGATACCTCTCCGTCACACGGAGTGACAAATCCCGATCTCGATTCGTACCAACCCAACAGACACTTTCAGAGGTACCCGTAGTGCACCTTTATAGTCACCCAGTTACATTGTGACGTTTGATACACCCAAAGCACTCCTACGGTATCCGGGAGTTGCACAGTCTCACGGTCGAAGGAAAAGACACTTGACATTAGAAAAGCTTTAGCATATGAACAATACAATCTAGTGTTACGCTTAGGACTGGGTCTTGTCCATCACATCATTCTCCCAATGATGTGATCCCGTTATCAATGACATCTAATGCCCATGACCAGGAAACCATGATCATATATTGACTAACGAGCTAGCCAACTAGAGGCTTGCTAGGGACACATTGTGATCTATTTATTCACACATGTATTACTGTTTCCTGTTAATACAATTATAGCATGAACAATAGACGATTATCATGAACAAGGAAATATGATAATAACCATTTTATTATTGCCTCTAGGGCATATTTCCCGTTGCTCATAGTGATTGGGTAAGTCCGGTGCATTGCGTCCCTAAGAAGGGAGGTATTACCGTTGTCCCTAATGATAAAGATGAATTGATCCCAGAGAGGATTATTACTGGCTATAGGATGGTGATTGATTTTAGGAAATTGAATAAAGCCACTAGGAAAGATCATTACCCTTTGCCTTTTATTGACTAAATGCTAGAAAGATTGTCGAAAGACACACACTTCTGCTTTCTAGATGGTTATTCTTGTTTCTCCCAAATACCTGATGCACAATCTGATTAGGAGAAAACCACTTTTACCTGCCCTTTCGGTACCTTTGCTTATAGACGTATGCCTTTTGGCTTATGTAATGCACCTGCTACCTTTCAAAGATGTATGATGGCTATATTCTCCGACTTTTGTGAAAAGATTGTTGAGGTTTTCATGGATGACTTCTCCATTTACGGGTCTTCTTTTGATGATTGCCTTAGCAACCTTGATCGGGTTTTGCAGAGATGTAAAGATACCAACCTTGTCTTGAATTGGGAGAAGTGCCACTTTATGGTTAATGAAGGCATCGTCTTAGGACATAAAATTTCTGAAAGACGTATTGAAGTCGATAAGGCTAAGGTTGATGTGATTGAGAAAATGCCATGCCCTACAAACATTAAAGGTATAAGAAGTTTCCTTGGTCATGTTGGTTTCTATAGAAGGTTCATTAAGGACTTTTCTAAGATTTCTAGGCCTCTTACCAATCTCTTGCAAAAGGATATTCCTTTTGTTTTTGACGATGATTGTGAGGAAGCCTTTGAAATACTTAAGAAGTCCTTGATAACTTCACCTATTATTCAACCACCCGATTGGAACTTACCTTTTGAAATTATGTGTGATGCTAGTGATTATGCTGTTGGTGCTGTTCTAGGACAAAGAGTTGACAAGAAATTGAATGTTATTCATTATGCTAGTAAAACTCTAGATAGTGCCCAAAGAAACTATGCTACTAGTGAAATGGAATTTTTAGCAGTCGTGTTTGCATGTGAAAAGTTCAGATCTTACATTGTTGATTCCAAGGTTACTATTCACACTGATCATGCTGCTATTAAGTATCTCATGGAAAAGAAAGACGCTAAACCTAGACTTATCAGATGGGTTCTCTTGCTACAAGAATTTGATTTGCATGTGGTTGATAGGAAGGGTGCTGAGAACCCCGTAGCAGATAACTTGTCTAGGTTGGAGAATGTTCTTGATGACCCACAACCTATTAATGATAGCTTTCCTGATGAGCAATTGAATGTCATCAATGCTTCACGTAGTACACCGTGGTATGCTGATTATGCAAATTATATCATTGCCAAATATATACCACCTAGTTTCACATACCAGCAAAAGAAGAAATTCTTCTTTGATTTGAGACATTACTTCTGGGATGATCCTCACCTTTATAAGGAAGGAGTAGATGGTGTTATTAGACGTTGTGTACCTGAGCATGAACAGGGACAGATCCTACAGAAGTGTCACTCCGAGGCTTACGGAGGACACCATGCGGAGATAGAACTACACACAAGGTATTGCAATCAGGTTTCTATTGGACTACTCTCTTCAAGGATGCCCGTAAGTTTGTCTTGTCTTGTGATGAATGCCAAAGAATAGGTAATATCAGTAAACGTCAGGAAATGCCTATGAATTATTCACTTGTCATTGAACCATTTGATGTTTGGGGTTTTGATTATATGGGACCTTTTCCAAAGTCCAACGGGTATACTCATATCCTAGTTGTTGTTGATTACATTACTAAGTGGGTAGAAGCTATCCCAACTAGTAGTGCTGATCACAACACCTCTATTAGGATGCTTAAAGAAGTTATTTTCCCTAGATTTGGAGTCCCTAGATATCTAATGACTGATGGTGGTTCACATTTTATTCATGGTGCTTTCCGTAAAACGCTTGCTAAGTCTGATGTCAACCATAGAGTTGCATCTCCCTATCATCCTCAGTCCAGTGGTCAAGTAGAGCTAAGTAATAGAGAGATTAAACTAATTCTGCAAAAGACTGTTAATAGGTCTAGAAAGAATTGGTCTAAGAAGCTTGATGATGCACTATGGGCTTATAGAACTGCTTATAAGAATCCCATGGGCATGTCTCCGTAGAAAATGGTTTACGGTAAAGCATGTCATTTACCTCTTGAGCTAGAGCATAAGGCTTATTGGGCAATCAAAGAGCTCAACTTTGATTTCAAACTTGCAGGTGAGAAGAGGTTATTTGATATTAGCTCACTTGATGAATGGAGAATTCAGGCATATGAAAATGCCAAGTTGTTCAAAGAAAAAGTTAAGAGGTGGCATGATAAAAGGATACAAAAACGTGAGTTCAATGTAGGTGATCATGTCTTGCTATACAATTCTCGTTTAAGATTTTTTGCACGCAAGCTTCTCTCTAAATGGGAAGGTCCTTACATTATTGAGGAAGTATATCATTCCGGTGCCATCAAGATCAACAACACGGAACGTAATTTTCCGAGAGTGGTAAATGGGCAAAGAATCAAGCATTATATCTCAGGTACTCCCATAAATGTTGAAAGCAATGTTATTAATACCATAACTCCGGAGGAGTACATAAGGGATATTTATCAGCCTGTTTCAGACTCCAAAAACGAAGAGGTATGTGATTCGGTAAGTAAACCGACTCCAAAACTTTTCCAGTAGCAATTTTTCTCCGTTTTGGAATTTTTAGTAAAATAGAAAAAATTAAAGTAGTCCGGAAAGCGCACGAGGAGTCGACAAGCCTGCCAGGCGCGGCCTACCTCCTGGTCGCGCCTGGGTGGCTTGTGGGCACCTCGTGTGCCTCCCGGACTCCATTTTCTTGCGGAGTACTCCTTTTGGTCGGGAAAAATTCATTATATATTCTCCCGAAAGGTCTGACCCTCGTATCGCGCAAATATCCTGTGTTTTCATTTCGAGCTACTATGTAGACAGATCTAGATCGCTATGGCATCCCCAAAAGTTTCGATGGACAAGTTCTTCGAGAAGGTCATCAATCCCTACCCCGCGGGAGTGCTGCAACACCCTCAATCTATCAAGATGCATGAGGGGGTGTTGCACATCCGTGATGTTGAGGGGCCCAAGAAGACCGGAAGCGTGGAGGCAAGGCTCGAAGCAATGGAGCGGCAAGTCTTCAAGTGCCAGGGGATGGTGGAACACGGACTCAACGCCAACCATATGATGATCACGGAGTTCACCAACAAGCACAAGATCGATGCCAATGACATTGGGAAACACCTCTCCAGGCTCTATGACAGAATTGATCACCTCCAAGCCTAGATCTATGACCTGCACAACCAAAACTGTGAGTATGAGTATAGATTTAAATCAATACGGTTGGCTGCAGATTTGAGGATTCCGAGACTCGATCATCTTTCCATGATGGAGCACCTATGCCTTGGAAGACGGAGGACCAAACCCAGGTTGCAACAACTCCACCACCATCACCTTTGAAGGAAGAAAACTAAGCACGGGTATGGGAAATCCCCTTGGCTTGTGCCAAGCTTGGGGGAGTTGCCCCGGTATCGTATCACCATCACATCTTTTGCCTTTACCTTTTTCTTAGTTCGATCCTTTTTGGTTTTATCTTTCTCTAGTAGAATAAAGTTCTTAGTGTTCTAGGCTTGAGTTTTGCTTTGTGTCACCCCCAATGTATTCGAGCTCGTGAGTCATATAATAAAGAATGTTTTAGTTAAGGGCCTTGCCTCATGCCATGATCTAAAGAAAAGAATAATAAGAGAACAAAAGCATGAAAGATCATGTAATGATCTTATGGGAAGTGATGGCTTCACATATAAAAAGATTGATGATTGAAACTTGTTGTGGGTGGACAAACGTAGACCTTGGTCATTGTTGCAATTAATAGGAAGTAATAAAGAAGTAGAGGTTCACATATAAATATATCATCTTTGACACCGTCTAAGATTGTGAACACTCACTAAACTATTACATGCTTAGAAGTAGATGTTGGACAAGGAAGACAACAGAATGAATTATGTTTGCTTGGTTCCGAACAATGTTATATGACTAGAGATCCCTTAGCATGTGACGCTTGCTTCCACCTCTTATCAGCCAAAACTTCCGCACTAAGTAGAGATACTACTTGTGCATCCATAAACCTTCAACCCAGTTTTGCCATGAGAGTCCACCATACCTACCTATGGATTGAAGAAGATCCCTCAAGTAAGTTGTTATCGGTGCAAGCAATAAAAATTGCTGCCTAAATATGTATGATCTATTAGTGTATGGAAAATAAGATTTGTACGAACCTGTGATGAGGAAGACATAAAAGCGATGGACTGCATAATAAAGTTCTTTATCATAGGAGACAATATAAAGTGACGTTCCTCCACACTAAGAGGTCACACATCCAAACCTCAAAAGCGCATGACAACCTCTGCTTCCCTCTGCGAAGGGCCTATCTTGTACCTTTACTTTTTCCTTAAAAGAGTTATGGTGATCGGCACCAATTCCTTATTCTCGCCTTTATCTTGGCTAACGTCATGTGCTAGGGAAAGATCTATATTCATATGTCAACTTGGAAGTAAGTATCCATGAATTATTATTGTTGACATTACCCTTGAGGTAAGTAGTTGGGAGGCAAAACTATAAGCCCCTATCTTTCTCTGTGTCTAACTGAAACATTGATCTCATGAGTACCACGTGAGTTTTAGCAATTGTAGAAGACGAAAGGATGACTGAGTATGTGGATTTGCTTTACAAGCTCTTATTTGACTCTTTCTGATGTTATGATAAATTGCAATTGCTTCAATGACTAAAGGCTATTGCTTGTTAATTCTCAATAAGATTCTTGATCCATACTTTACTTTGTGAAGGAATTGTCACTTTAGCATAAGAGATTATATGACGTTATTGCTATTCTGATTATGATCATGATGCGTGCATGTTCGTATTTTGTTTTACCGACACCTCTTTCTCTAAACATGTGGGCATATTTATTGATCTCGGCTTCCGCTTGAGGACAAGCGAGGTCTAAGCTTGGGGGAGTTGATACGTCCATTTTGCATCATGCTTTCATGTTGATATTTATCGCTTTATGGGCTGTTATTACACTTCACGGTACAATACTTATGCCTTTTCTCTCTTATTTTATAAGGTTTACATGAACAGGGAGAATGCCGGCAACTGGAATTCAGGTCTGAAAAAGGAGCAAGTTTGAGATACCTATTCTGCGCAACTCCAAAAGCCGTGAAAATCAACAAGGAATTATTTTGGATTTTATAAAAAATACTGGGCGGAAGAAGTACCAGAGGGGAGCCACCAGGAGGCCACAAGCCTGCCAGGCGCGGCCTACCCCCTGGTCGCGCCTAGGTGGCTTGTGGGCCCCCTGTTGCCCCTCTCGCTCCCATCTTTTGCTATAAGGAGGGTTTCGTTCCAGAAAAAATCAAGAGGAGGCTTTCGGGAGGAATCGCCGCCGCCACGAGGCGGAACTTGAGCAGAACCAATTTAGAGCTCCGGCACGACCGTCCTGCTAGGGAAACTTCCCTCCCGGAGGGGGAAATCATCGCCATCGTCATCACCAACACTCCTCTCATCGGAGGGGACTCATCACCATCAACATCTTCATCAGCACCATCTCATCTCCAAACCCTAGTTCATCTCTTGTAACCAATCTCCGTCTCGCGACTCCGATTGGTACTTGTAAGGTTGCTAGTAGTGTTAATTACTCTTTGTAGTTGATGCTAGTTGGATTACTCGGTGGAAGATTATATGTTCAGATCCTTGATGCTATTCAATACCTCTCTGGTCATGAATATAATTATGCTTTGTGAGTAGTCACTTTTGTTCCTCAGGACATGGGATAAGTCTTGCTATAAGTAGTCATGTGAATTTGGTATTCGTTCGATATTTTGATGCATTGTATGTTGTTTTTCCTCTAGTGGTGTTATGTGAACGTCGACTACATGACACTTCACCATTATTTGGGCCTAGAGGAAGGCCTTGGGAAGTAATAAGTAGATGATGGGTTGCTAGAGTGAGAGAAGCTTAAACCCTAGTTTATGTGTTGCTTCGTAAGGGGCTCATTTGGATCCACTAGTTTAATGCTATGGTTAGACTTAGTCTTAATTCTTCTTTCGTAGTTGCAGATGATTGCGAGAGGGGTTAATCATAAGTGGGATGTTTGTCCAAGTAAGGGCAGCACCCAAGCACTGGTCCACCCACATATCAAACTATCAAAGTAGCGAACGCGAATCATATGAACATGATGAAAACTAGCTTGACAGAAATTCCCATGTGTCCTCGGGAGCGCTTTACCTCCTATAAGAGTTTGTCCAGGCTTGTCCCTTGCTACAAAAGGGATTGGGCCACTTTGCTGCACCTTTGTTACTATTGCTACTTGCTACTTGCCACGAATCATCTTATCACACAACTATCTGTTACCGATAATTTCAGTGCTTGCAGAGAATACCTTGCTGAAAACCACTTGTCAGTTCCTTCTGCTCCTCGTTGGGTTCGACACTCTTACTTATCGGAAGGACTACGATAGATGCCCTACACTTGTGGGTCATCAACGTTGTCCATGTTGTCGAAGAGGTTGTTGACGTCGGGGAAGAAGTCGTCGTTTGGGAAGTGGTCGTCGGCGTCCATGGCATCCGTGATGAAGAAGCCAGTAGTCGCGCACAACGCTCCCCAAAAACCTTACCACCCTTCTCCCGTACAGGACTCAAAGAGGCGGGGTTTCAGAGGCCAATTGTCCCGACCTGTGGTGTACGCCGCAAGCCGGGATGGGGAAGAACCTAGCAGCAGCTCAGAGATTGGAACTCGATGGCATGAGGACGATGATGTTCCCGTGTGTATCTCTCTAGAGGAGCGACCTCTCTTTTATAGGCATAGGAGAAGGAGGCAAACATGCAGGGAGGGGAGGCGAAGCAAAAGAGGGAGCAAAACGAAGAGGCGTCAGTCGAAGGGTGCATCGTTCATATTCAACCTCCACTATAGCAAAACCTTTTAGCTCCCGAGTGACCTTTCATATACCAACCGTGGGTGGCAAAAAATTAGACATCGGCTCGGCTCATTCCCGCAACCCGCGGCGCGTTGTGGTGAGGCGGGCGGAGAAGGAGGAGTGCATGTGTATGTCTCTCTTGTTCTCATGCTCATACATATGGGGAAACATCCTCCCTTATAAGGAGGTCCAGCCCCTACCAAACTAGCAATGTGGGACTAAACTTTGGTCCCGCCTCTTGCCTTGCACGAATGGGCTTAGTGGGCCTCTAGGATTTATGAGGAATTTTGAAATTGGGCTCGGCCATATATGGATGAGATTCCAGCAATCCCCCACGAGATCCCAAAGGCACACAAAAATTTGTCTTTGGTTCCAAAACACTATTTATATACCGGTAATGCAATGGAGACTATTAAGTTGAACTTCCACCTAGAAATCTATATTACACTAGTAAGCAACTTGAACAGTGGACTATGCCTTGAACCGCAAGTTTTCTGCGAATCTAGATTCACACAAATCCTTGACCGATACTAGGCTACTGTGGGACTTCCATGTGGGTGGAGCTTATACGTCATACCGTGAGGCCATTCATGAGTTTACTAGAGAGAACCCTACTCTCATAGATTGCGACGTTAACAATCAGACTCGTATATGTGTGTTCTTCAGAAGATGATCTGCAAGACAACATATCTGCTTCATTAAACCACTTACAACACATTAAGATATATATCAACCTGTCATGCAGATTAGGGAAGTGTTGCATCTTCATGGAGTGGCATTATCAATGGTAAGGATACTTTCCTCTCATTTGACAAATAGTTTGTCTTCCACATCTAATTTACGGGATCTCCGATCACATAGAATAGGTTACCACTGTGAACAACTCATATTGTGGGTCTCATACCCGTCTCCTTCGATGCATTATCTATCACATTACGTGATATACCCTTAGTAAAAGGATCTACCAGATTTTTAGATGTTTGGATATAATCCAATGCAATAACTTCGGAGTTTCTCATTTTCTTGACAGACTTTAACCTTCTGTGAACATGTCTTGATGACTCCATGTTATCCTTCGAACTACTCACTTTGGCAATCACAGTTTGATTGTCACACTACATGAGAACACCTGGTACAGGTTTCTGAACAAGTAGTAAGTCATTCAAGAGCCAATGAAGCCAATCTGCTTCGACCGTAGCTGTATCTAGTGATGTGAGTTCTTCTTCCATTGTTGACCTCGTTAAGATGGTTTGCTTGCAAGACTTCCAAGAAACAATGCCACCACCATGAGTGAATACATATCCGCTCGTGGCCTTTATCTCATCAGCATCAGAGATCCAATTTGATTCACTATACCCTTCAAGTACCTTTGGTACCCAATGTAGTGAATTCCATAACTCGTACTGCCCTTCAAATAGCGCATAACTCTTTATAGAGCTTTCCAATGATCATCTCCTAATTTTGAGACAAACTGACTCAGCTTGCTACCAGCAAAAGAGATGTCAGGTCTCGTAGCTCTGGCTAAATACATAACTGAGCCAATTATCTAGGAGTATTTCAATTGATCTCTAGCAATTCTTTGATTCTTTCGAAGCAACATGCTAGCATCATAAGGTGTTGGAGAGGGCTTGCGGTCACTATAACCAAAGCGACTTAATATCTTTTCCACATAGTCAGATTGAAGCAATGTAATCCCACCATCATCACTTCTCAACAACTTGATATTCAGAATAACATCAGCTACTCCTAAATCCTTCATCTCGAAACAATGAGATAGGAAATCCTTGACCTCCTTAATAACATTCAGATTTGTTCCGGAAATAAATATGTCATCAACATACAAGCAAAGGATAACTCCCTCGCCCTCACCATGGCGATAGTACACACATTTGTTAGCTTCATTTACAATAAAGCCTGTAGCTGCTAAAGTTCTTTCAAACTTCTCATGCCACTCTTAGGTGCTTGCTTAAGTCCATATAGAGATTTCAACAATTTGCACACTTTTCCTTCATGACCGTCCACTATAAACCCATCTGGTTGTTCCTATTAGGGAATGTTGCATGGGAAACAAAAAAAAATCCTACGCTCACCAAGATCAATCTATGGAGATCAACATCTACGAGAGGGGGGAGTGCATCTACATACCCTTGTAGATCGCTAAGCGGAAGCGTATATAACATGGTTGATGTAGTCGAACGTCTTCGCGATCCAATCACGATCTGTCCCGCGATCTTGTCACGATCCATCCATATCTAGTGCCGAATGGGCGACACCTCTGCGTTCAGCACACGTGCAGCTCGATGACGATCTCCACCTGATAGAGGCAAAGTTGTCCCTGTCTTTCGATGAGACGGTGGTTATCGTTTTGGGTGGAGTAGACTTTGACGATCCGACTACGAATGTGTGAGGACGTCGCGCCTTAGCAATCACTAAACCAACTCCGAGAGGTTATTGACCATGCCGGAGCACGATCAACCTGACCACGAAGGTCTGTTTCCTACACGCAAATGAAGAACAAGCAAGAAAGTAAGATTGCAATCTGGATATTGTGAATATAAGAGGAAAGCTTTATTGATGAAAGTGGGTTCTGTGACGCCTTTGTGTGGTCGTGGAACACAAACAAAGAACACGAAGTTGCAGCTATGGCGAACTTGTAATGTAAACAAAACCCAAATCTAAACGGTGCCCTAAGGGTTGTATATATGAGGGAATATAGAGGGATTTTCGTGACCCTAGGAGGAGGGGTCCGAAAACTACCCTAAACTCGGATTCCCCACATATACAGACTCTAAAAACAACCTACGTGGTAGTATTTCGAAATTACATGGGCCTGGCCCAAAAATAAGGTGACGCAACACCTATAATAGCCTATGGACGAAATTTATAAAGTGGCATCTTGAATATTTTGTCCAAGCCTTCGTGCTCTCCTTATGGTGGCTTCAAAGTGCGAAAGTCACCATTGGAAGCTCCATTGTTCTTTCCTGGGTGTCCACCTTCTTCTCCATGATTGATCCCGCTCCAACGGATATCCTGTCCATGCTAGGTCCGTCATTCATAAGTACAACAAAAGTATCTAACTTAGGCAGCATCATATGTTCATGAACATTAGAAGGATTTACAAGAAACAAAAGCACCTTGTAATTCAATTGGCGTACGAGAGCTCTAGTAACTCGTCCAGTATGTATAGCAGCTGGGGTTGTGGGTGTAACAATGGTATTGATGTCCTCATCACCACCTCCTTGATCCAGAAAGCGAGGGTGGAGAGGTAGATGAGTTCTCCGGTAGCACAATGGCGTGGTGCCGGCGGTGGTGAACTAATCCGACAAGGCTTCACCGAGCTCTACCGAACTAACCTAGAGGAAGAATACGATCTATGGAGAGGAGGGTAGCACGTGGCTTTTCGGGTGGTGGTTGTTGGGTAACGTTGCAAAATCAAAAAAATTCCTACGCCATATTCAGATCTTCCTATGGAGAGACCAGCAATGAGAGAGGGTGAGTGCATCTTCATACCTTTGAAGATCGCTAAGCGGAAGCGTTGCTAGAACGCGGTTGATGGAGTCGTACTCGCGGCGATTCAGATCGCGGTGTGATTCCGATCTAGTGCCGAACCACGGCACCTCCGCGTTCAACACACGTAAAGCCTGGTGACGTCTTCCGCACCTTGATCCAGCAAGGAGGAGGGAGAGGTTGGGGAAGAGCTCTGGCAGAACGACGGCATGGTGGCGATGGAGCAACGAGGTCTCCCGCCAAGGCTTCGCCAAGCACCGTGGGAGAGGAGGAAGAAGAGGAGCAGGGATGCGCCGAAAGAGAGATGAAATTGCGTGTCTCCAATGGCCAAACCTCCCTCTATATAGGGGGAAGGGAGGGTGGCGCCCCCCTTAGGGTTCCCACCCCTCACGGGTGCGGCAGCCCTAGATGGGGGGAGGGTTGGCGGCCAGGAGGGGAGGAGGGGGTGGCGCACCCCATCGTGGGCCTTAGGCCCACCTGCGCTAGGGTTGCCCCCTTCCCCTTCTTAGGCGCCATGGGCTGGGTGTGAGGGGGCACCAGCCAACCCAGGGGCTGGTTCCCTCTCACACTTGGCCCATGTAGCCTCCTCGGGCTGGTGGCCTCTCTCGGTGGGCCTCCGGAACCCTTCCTGTGGTCCCGTCACTTTGCCGGTGGTGCCCGAAACATTTCCGCCGTCCAAACACATCCATCCTATATATCAATCTTTACCTCTGGACCATTCTGGAGCTCCTCATGACGTCAGGGATCTCATACGGGACTCCGAAAAACCTTCGGTAACCTCGTATAACAATTCCCTATAACCCTAGCGTCATCGAACCTTAAGTGTGTAGACCCTACGGGTTTGGGAGGCATGCAGACATGACCGAGACACCTCTCCGGCCAATAACCATCAGCGGGGTCTGGATACCCATGGTGGCTCCCACATGTTCCACGATGATCTCATCGGATGAACCACGATGTCAAGGATTCAATCAATCCCGTATACAATTCCCTTTGTTTATCGGTATAGAACTTGCCCGAGATTCGATTGTCGGTATACTTATACCTTGTTCAATCTCGTTACCGGTAAGTCTCTTTACTCGTTCCGTAGCACGTCAACCTGTAACTAACTCCTTAGTCACATTGAGCTCATGATGATGTTCTACCGAGTGAGTCCAAAGATACCTCTCCGTCACACGGAGTGACAAATCCCGATCTCGATTCGTACCAACCCAACAGACACTTTCAGAGATACTCGTAGTGCACCTTTATAGTCACCCAGTTACGTTGTGACGTTTGATACACCCAAAGCACTCCTACGGTATCCGGGAGTTGCACAATCTCACGTTCGAAGGAAAAGACACTTGACATTAGAAAAGCTCTAGCATACGAACAACACGATCTAGTGTTATGCTTAGGATTGGGTCTTGTCCATCACATCATTCTCCTAATGATGTGATCCCGTTATCAATGACATCTAATGTCCATGATCAGGAAACCATGATCATCTATTGATCAACGAGCTAGCCAACTAGAGGCTTTCTAGGGACACATTGTGATCTATTTATTCACACATGTATTACTGTTTCCTGTTAATACAATTATAGCATGAACAATAGACGATTATCATGAACTAGGAAATATGATAATAACCATTTTATTATTGCCTCTAGGGCATATTTCCAACAGTCTCCCACTTGCACTAGAGTCAATAATCTAGTTACATTGTGATGTATCGAACACCCATAGCATTGTGGTGTTGATCATGTTTTGCTCGGGGAAGAGGTTTAGTCAACGGGTCTGCAATATTCAGATCCGTGTGTACTTTACAAATATCTATGACTCCTCTCTAGACCTGGTCCTGGATGGAGTTGTAGCGGCCTTGGATGTGCTTGGTCTTCTGGTGAAATCTGGGCTCCTTGGCTATGGCAATGGCTCCAGTGTTATCACAGAAGAGTGTCATCGGACTTGATGCGCTTGGAACCACTCCAAGGTCGGTGATGAACTCCTTCATCCAAATCCCTTCATGAGCCGCTTCCGAAGGAGCTATGTACTCCGCTTCACATGAAGATGATGCCACGACGTCTTGCTTGCTGCTGGACCAGCTCACTGCCCCGCCATTCAAAACATACACGTATCCAGTTCTTGACTTAGAGTCATCCGGATATGTGTCGAAGCTAGCATCGGTGTAACCCTTTACGACGAGCTCTTTGTCACCTCCATAAATGAGAAACATCTCCTTAGTCCTTTTCAGGTACTTAAGGACATTCTTGACCGTTGTCCAGTGTTCCATACCGGGATCACTTTGGTACCTCCCTACCAAACTTATGGCAAGGTTTATATCAGGTCTGGTACACAACATGGCATACATTAGAGAGCCCACGGCTGAAGCGTAGGGGACAGTACTCATCTTCTCTCTATCTGCTGCCGTGGTCAGTGACTGAGTCTTACTCAATCTCATACCTTGCAAAAGTGGCAAGAACCCCTTCTTTGAGTTTTCCATATTGAACTTTTTCAATATCTTGTCAAGGTATGTACTTTGTGAAAGACCTATGAGGCATCTCGATCTATCTCTATAGATCTTGATGCCTAATATGTATGCAGCTTCTCCGAGGTCCTTCATTCAAAAGCTCTTGTTCAAGTAGGCCTTTATGCTCTCCAATAACTCTACATTATTCCCCATCAATAGTATGTCATCCACATACAGTATGAGGAAAGCTACAGAGGTCCCACTCACTTTCGTGTACAGACAGGCTTCTCCATAAACCTATATGAACCCAAACGCTTTAATCACCTCATTAAAGCGAATGTTCCAACTCTGAGATGCTTGCACCAGCCCATAGATGGAGCGTTGGAGCTTATATACCTTGTTAGCACTCTTAGGATCGACAAAACCTTCTGGTTGCATCATATCAACTCTTCCTTAAGATACCCATTAAGGAACGCTGTTTTGACGTCCATTTGTCAAATTTCATAATCAGGAAAATCGGCAATTGCTAACATGATTCGGACTGACTTTAGCTTCGCTACGGGAGAGAAAGTCTCATCGTAGTCAACTCCTTGAATTTGTCGAAAACCCTTTGCGACAAGTCGAGCTTTGTAAACGGTCACATTACCGTTTGCGTCAGTCTTCTTCTTGAAGATCCATTTATTTTCTATGGCTCGCCGATCATCGGGCAAGTCCACCAAAGTCCATACTTTGTTCTCATACATGGATCCTATCTCGGATTTCATGGCCTCAAGCCATTTGTTGGAATCCAGGCCCGCCATTGCTTCTTCATAGTTTGAAGGTTGCCATCACATGGTTGTCGTACCACTCTGGTGCGGAACGTACCCTTGTGGACCTTCGCGGTTCAGTAGCAACTTGATCCGAAGCTTCATGATCATCATCATTAACTTCCTCTTCAGCTGGCGTAGGCACCAGAGGAACAATTTCCCGCGCTACGCTACTCTCCGATTCGAGAGGGGGTACAATTACCTCATCAAGTTCTACTTTCCTCCCACTTACTTCTTTCGAGAGAAACTCTTTCTCTAGAAAGGATCCGTTCTTGGCAACAAAGGTTTTACCTTCGGATCTAAGATAGAAGGTATACCCAATAGTTTCCTTAGGGTATCCTATGAATACACATTTCTCCGCTTTGGGTTCGAGCTTTCCTGGTTGAAGTTTCTTCACATAAGCATTGCAGCCCCAAACTTTTAGAAACGACAGCTTAGGTTTCTTGCCAAACCATAGTTCATATGGTGTCGTCTCAACGGATTTAGACGGTGCCCTATTTAAAGTGAATGCTGCAGTTTCCAATGTGTATCCCCAAAATGATAGCGGTAAGTCGGTAAGAGACATCATAGATCGTACCATATCTAATAAAGTGCGATTACGACGTTCAGACACTCCGTTACGTTGCGGTGTGCCAGGCGGCGTCAGTTGTGAAAAATTCCACATTTCCTTAGGTGTGTGCCAAACTCGTGACTCAAATATTCTCCTCCACGATCAGATCGTAGACACTTTATTTTCTTGTCACGTTGATTACCAACCTCACTGTGAAATTCCTTGAACTTTTCAAACGTTTCAGATTTGTGCTTCATCAAGTAGATATACCCATACCTACTCAAATCATCAGTGAGAGTGAGAACATAACGATAACCACCGCGAGCTTCAACGTTCATTGGACCACACACATCAGTATGTATTATTTCCAATAGGTCGGTTGCTCTCTCCATTATTCCTGAGAATGGAGTCTTAGTCATCTTGCCCATGAGGCACGGTTCGCATGTGTCACATGATTCAAAGTCAAGAGACTCCAATAGTCCATCAGTATGGAGCTTCTTCATGTGCTTAACACCGATATGACCAAGGTGGCAGTGCCACAAGTATGTGGGACTATCATTATCAACTTTACATCTTTTGGTATTCACACTATGAATATGTGTAACATCACGATCGAGATTCATCAAGAATAAACCATTCACCAGCAGAGCATGACCATAAAACTTATCACTCATATAAATAGAACAACCATTATTCTCTGACTTAAATGAGTAGCCGTCTCGCATTAAGCAAGACCCTGATACAATGTTCATGCTTAAAGCTGGTACTAAATAACAATTATAAGGTTTAAAACTAATCCCGAAGGTAGATGTAGAGGCAGCATGCCGACGGCGATCACATCGACCGTGGAGCCATTCCCGACGCGCATCGTGACCTCGTCCTTGGCCAGCCTCCATTTATTCCATAGTTCCTACTTTGAGTTGCAAATGTGAGAAACAACACCGGTATCAAATACCCAGGAGCTACTTATCATATAACATGTATATCATATATACCTTTAGCGTTGCCGGCCTTCTTATCCGCTAAGTACTTGGGGCAGTTCCGCTTCCAGTGACCTTTTCCCTTGCAATAGAGGCATTCAGTCTCAGGCGTGGGTCCATTCATTTTCTTCTTCCTGGCATCTGGCTTACCGGGCGCGGCAATGACTTTGCCGTCTTTCTTGAAGTTCTTCTTACCCTTGCCTTTCTTGAAACTGGTGGTCTTATTGACCATCAACACTCGATGCTCTTTCTTGACTTCTACTTCTGCAGATTTCAGCATCGAGTACAACTCGGGAATGGTCTTCTCCATCCCTTGCATGTTGTAGTTCAGCACAAAACCCTTGTAGCTTGGTGGGAGAGAGTGGAGGGTTCTCACAATTATAGCATCATCTGGAAGTTTGACTCCAAGCTGAGTCAGACGTCCGTGCAACCCAGACATTCTGAGAATATGCTCACTAACAGAAATGTTCTCCTCCATCTTGCAGCTAAAGAACTTGTCGGAGACTTCATATCTCTCGACCCAGGCATGATCTTGAAAAACTAGCTTCAGCTCCTGGAACATCTCATATGCTCTGTGTTGCTCAAAACGCCTTTGGAACCCCGGTTCTCAACTGTATAACATGCCACACCTAACCAGATAGTAGTCATCACTCCACGCTTGCTAGACGTTCTGAACATCTTGGGCTGCCGCGGGAACAGGGGGTTCACCTAGCGGCGCATCAAGGACATAAGTCTTCTTGGATGCAATGAGGATGAGCTTCAAGTTGCGGACCCAGTCCGCATAGTTGCTACCATCATCTTTCAGCTTATTTTTCTCTAGGAACGCATTGAAATTGAGGTTGACAGGTGTGTTGGTCATTGGATCTACAATATTTGTAAAGACAACTTTTAGACTAAGTTCATGATAATTAAGTTCATTCAATCAAATTAAGTATGAAATCCCACTTAAATCGACATCCCTCTAGTCATCTAAGTGATACATGATCCATGTCAACTAACCCGTGTCCGATCATCACGTGAGACGGACTAGTCGTCATGGTGAGCAACTTCATGCTGATCGTATTCAACCATACGACTCATGTTCGACCTTTCGGTCTGTCGTATTCGAGGTCATGTCTGTACATGCTAAGCTCGTCGAGTCAACCTAAGTGTTTCGCGTGTGTAAATCTGGCTTACACCCGTTGTATGTGAACGTTAGAATCTATCACACCCGATCATCACGTGGTGCTTCGAGACAACGATCCTTCGCAACGGTGCACACTTAGAGGAATACATTCTCGAAATTTTATGAGGGATCATCTTATTATGCTACCGTCGTTCTAAGCAATAAGATGAAAAACATGATAAACATCACATGCAATCATATAGTGACATGATATGACCATTATCATCTTTTGCTCCTTCAATCTCCATCTTCGGGCATCGCATGATCATCATCGTCACCGGCGTGACACCATGATCTCCATCATCGTGTCTCTGTGAAGTCGTCATGCCAACTACTACTACTACTACTACTACTATACTACTACAGCTAACCGTTAGCAATGAAGTAAAAGTAGTAAACACATGGCGTTGCATCTCATACAATAAATTAAGACAACTCATATGGCTCCTGTCGGTTTTCATACTCATCGACATGCAAGTTGTGAATCCTATTACAAGAACATGATCATCTCATACATCATACATGTAACATCACAACTTTTGGCCATATCACATTACATGTCAAACCCTGCAAAAACAAGTTAGACGTCCTCTAATTGTTGTTGCTAGTTTTACGTGGCTGATTTGGGTTTCTAGCAAGAACGCCTTCTTACCTACGTGACAGCCACAACGATGATATGACAAAGCTATTTACCCTTCATAAGGACCCTTTTCATCAAATCCAATCCGACTAGAGTGGGAGAGACAAATACCCGCTAGCCACCTTATGCACCGAGTGCATGTTAGTCGGTGGAACCTGTCTCACGTAAGCGTACGTGTAAGGTCGGTCCGGGCCGCTTCATCCCACAATACCGCCAGAAAAGAATAAGACTAGTAGCGGCAAGCAATTGACAAAATCAGCGCCCACGACCTTTTTGTGTTCTACTCGTGCAAAGAATCTACGCATAGAAAACCTGGCTCGAATGCCACTGTTTGGTAACGTAGCAAAATCAAAAAATTTCCTACGCCATATTCAGATCTTCCTATGGAGAGACCAGCAACGAGAGAGGGGTGAGTGCATCCTCATACCTTTGAAGATCGCTAAGCGGAAGCGTTGCTAGAACGCGGTTCATGGAGTCGTACTCGCGGCGATTCAGATCGCGGTGTGATTCCGATCTAGTGCCGAACCACGGTGCATCCCGGTGACGTCTCTCGCGCCTTGATCCAGCAAGGAGGAGGGAGAGGTTGGGGAAGAGCTCTGGCAGCACGACTGCGTGGTGGCGATGGAGCAACGAGGTCTCCCGGGAGGGCTTCGTGAAGCACCGTGGGAGAGGAGGAATAAGAGGAGCACGACTGCACCGAGAGAGAGATGAAATTGCGTGTCTCCAATGGCCAGAAACCCCGCTATATATAGGGGGAAGGGAGGTGGCGCCCCCCCCCTTAGGGTTCCCACCCTTAAGGGGTGTGGCAGACTTAGATGGGGGAGGGGTGGCAGCCACGAGGGGAGGAGGGGGTGGTGCACCCCCTGGTGGGCCTTAGGCCCACCTGCGCTAGGGTTCCCCCTTCCCCTTCTTAGGCGGCATGGGCTGGGTGTGGGGGGGCAACAGCCCACCCAGGGGCTGGTTCTCTCTCACACTTGGCCCATGTAGCCTCCTGGGGCTGGTGGCCTCTCCCGGTGGGCCTCCGGAACACTTCCGATGGTCCCGACACTTTGCCGGTGGTGCCCGAAACATTTCCGGCGTCCAAACCCATCCATCCTATATATCAATCTTTACCTCCATACCATTCTGGAGCTCCTCATGACGTCCGGGATCTCATCTGGGACTCCGAACAACCTTATGTAACCTCGTCTAACAATTCCCTATAACCCTAGCGTCATCGAACCTTAAGTGTGTAGGCCCTGCGGGTTCGGGAGGCATGCAGACATGACCGAGACACCTCTCCGGCCAATAACCATCAGCGGGGTCTGGATACCCATGGTGGCTCCCACATGTTCCATGATGATCTCATCGGATGAACCACAATATCAAGGATTCAATCAATCCCGTATACAATTCCCTTTGTCTGTCGGTATAGAACTTGCCCGAGATTCGATCGTCGGTATACTTATACCTTGTTCAATCTCGTTACCGGTAAGTCTCTTTACTCGTTCTGTAGCACGTCATCCTGTAACTAACTCCTTAGTCACATTGAGCTCATGATGATGTTATACCAAGTGGGCCCAGAGATACCTCTCCGTCACACGGAGTGACAAATCCCGATCTCGATTCGTACCAACCCAACACACACTTTCAGAGATACCCGTAGTGCACCTTTATAGTCACCCAGTTACATTGTGACGTTTGATACACCCAAAGCACTCCTACGGTATCTGGGAGTTGCACAATCTCACGGTCGAAGGAAAATACACTTGACATTAGAAAAGCTTTAGCATACGAACAACATGATCTAGTGTTATGCTTAGGATTGGGTCTTGTCCATCACATCATTCTCCTAATGATGTGATCCCATTATCAATGACATCTAATGTCCATGATCAAGAAACCATGATCATCTATTGATCAACGAGCTAGCCAACTAGAGGCTTGCTAGGGACACATTGTGATCTATTTATCCACACATGTATTACTGTTTCCTGTTAATACAATTCTAGCATGAACAACTGACGATTATCATGAACTAGGAAATATGATAATAACCATTTTATTATTGCCTCTAGGGCATATTTCCAACAATGGTTGCCCTCAAAACCTCCACTGTGTATATAGGAGGAAGGGGTAGGTGGGCTTGCCTTGGCCCCTCCTCCAAGGATAAGGGGTTCGGACGAAGTGGAGGGAGAATCCACCTCCCACAAGGGAGGTGGACACCCTTGGGAGGACTCCTCCTCCACCTCCTACTCAAGCCTTGGCGCATGGGCCTCTTAGGGTTGGCTGCCCAAGCCCATCAGGGGCTGGTGTGCCACCTCCTATGCCCATGTGCCCCGTTGGGGTGGGTGGGCCCCTCCCGGTGGACCCCCGGAACCCTTTCGACACTCGTGGTATAATACCGGAAATCCTCGAAACCATTTCAGAACCCTAATACCACTTTCATATATATAAATCTTTACCTCCGGACCATTCCGGAGCTCCTCGTGACGTCTGGGATCTTATCCAGGACTCCGAAAAACCTTAAGTCACCAACATACATAACTCAATAATACCAAAACATCACTGAACCTTAAGTGTGCAGACCCCACGGGTTCGAGAACTATGTAGACATGACCGAGACACTCTCTAGTCAATAACAAATAGTGGGACCTGGATGCCCATATTGGTTCCTACATATTCTACGAAGATCATTATCGGTTGAACCTCGGTTAATCTCGTATGATATTCCTTTTGTCCATCGGTATGTTACTTGTCCGAGATTCGATCATCGGTATCTCTATGCCTATTTCAATCTCGTTACCGGCAAGTCTCTTTACTCGTTCCGTAATACAAGATCTCATGACTAACTCCTTAGTCACATTGCTTGCAAGCTCATTGTGATGTTGTATTACCAAGTGGGCCCAGAGATACCTCTCCGTCATACAAAGTGAAAAATCCCAGTCTTGATTCACGCCAACCCAACAGACACCTTCAGAGATACTTGTAGAACACCTTTATAGTCACCCAGTTACATTGTGACACAAGGCATTCCACCGGTGCGCGGGAGTTGCATGATCTCATGGTTATAGAAACAGATACTTGACATGCATAAAACATTAGCAATAAACTGACACGATCCCATGCTACGTTCATAGTTTGGGTCTTGTCCATCACATAATTATCCTAATGATGTGATCCCGTTATCAAATGACAACTCATGTCTATGGTCAGGAAACCTTGACTATCTTTGATCAACGAGCTAGTCCTTAGAGGCTCACTAGGGATAGTATGTTGTCTATGTATCCACACATGTATTTGAGTTTCCAATCAATACAATTCTAGCATGGATAATAAACGATTATCATGAACAAAGAAATATAATAATAACTAATTTTTATTGCATCCAGGGCATATTTCCAATAGTATCCCACTTGCACTAGAGTCAGTAATCTAGTTCACATCACTATGTGATTCACACCCAATGAGTTCTGGGGTGTATCATGTTTTGCTTCTGAGAGAGGTTTTAGTCAACGGGAATGAACCTTTTAGATCCGCGTGTGCTTTACAAATCTCTATGTCATACTATAGATGTTGCTACCATGCTCCATTTGGAACTATTCCAAAAGACCGCTCCATTTTACGAATTCGGTCTGCTACTCAGAGTCATCCGGATTGGTGTCAAAGCTTGCATCGACGTAACCCTTTACAACGAACTCTTGTATCACCTCCATAACCGAGAAACATTTCCTTAGTCCTCAAGTTACTAAGGATAATTTTGACCACTATCGAGTGATCCATTCCTGGATCACTTTTGTACCTGTGTCTCGAGATCGACGGAGCCCCGATGCAACGACACCTCGGTCGATCTCGAGCACTGGTGCTCGGGGAGCTCAAGTGGGGTGTTTGGGTTGTCGATTGAAGGTGAGAGGGAGGTTCCAGAGGGGGGAGAGGCCGGGGTGGCCATTATATAGGCGGGGCGCGGTCCACCAAAAGGTAGTGCATCGGCGAGGCCATGACAACGGCTAGAGGGGGAGAGGAGGCTTGGGAATGAGCCCATGATCTTCGTGGGTGAGGTTTACGCCCGAATGAAGGACTGAGGAGGAACGGGGCTGGCCATTTGGCGTGTCACGGTGGAAAGTGCCACCTGACCACTTCAGCTTGTGTGGGCATGCGTCGCGAGGGGCAGGAGAAAGGCATAGAGAAGGGGCCTGACGCGGCGCTGTTACCAGTCGTTGAGGCGGTCAAAGCTAGACAACTTGTGGGGGCAAGGCCTGGCCGGGGCTAGCCTCCTTTGGCTTGGGCGTGTGTTGTGGCGCGTCCAGAGCACAGTTTTGGCATGCCACGGCATGCTCGCGCACTCTGGCACGCCCCATCGTATCTAATAGTGCCTGGGGGCTTTGGAGATGCTCCTGGGATACTTTGGAGCCGAGGGGAGACGTGGAGGTCAAAGAAAAAGTGAGAGGCAGTCTCTGCCAGTGATGAACCAGAAAAGGAATTGGGGATTTTCTGTTTCTCCCATTGAATTATAGATGGGGCTCTCGGCTGCAGTTGTGGGTCTAACCCACACACGTGTAATAAAAGTTTGGAGTGAAGGAAGAAAGTAGAAGGGGTGAAAGTAGTTGTTTTACTAAATCACCAGAAGGTGTTTGATGTTGTTTTGAGCAAGTTAAACCTCACCAAATGTAGTGAGAATTAACAGGATTAAATGATGGGTAAAAATAGTAGGATTCACCAAGTTTGAACTCATTTGAGCAAGGTTGACAATGTAGACATGGAAAACCCTAGAAATTGGCATAATAGGGTTTCTATGAACCAAGGTGAGTAAACGAGATCCCACAAATTCACAATTTGGCGTGGAATCCTTATTTGGGGGTTGTATCACTCCTGAAAAGTTTGAGAGCAGTTGAGAAAACTTGGCAATGTAGAGTTGTTCCAACTTGGTTCTGGACAGGAAGGGTTTTGTGTTTATTGGGTGAACCAAGTTAACTTGGATGGAGATGAAACTTCGCAGGGTCACCTCATATAACATGTGAGCCATGCTACAAGTTTCGTGGGATTTATTGAAAATATTTCCTTTGGAAATATTTCAAAATCTTAGAATAGGCAGAAGGGGTTTTGAGGGGGGGGGGGTTGCCCATTATTTTGAACATGACCATGTGTTGAAACTAACATATATTGAAAATATATGTCTTTTGAGTTTCCCTAATTGTTCTCAAATATTTTGAAGGTAGGAAAATGATTTTTCCCTATGAAGTACCATTTCTGGCCTCAGAAAAGGGTTAAATAAAATAGGAAAATAAATTTTAAAATAATTATTTTATGGTTTTAGGAAGTTATTATAATAATAGAATCCAAGAATAATCTTTGGGGCAAAGCATCTCTCCTAAATTAAGGACTTGTAGTGCAAATCCGAGTTCAGGGGTTTTGAAGCTTTAAAAATAAATAAATGTCTATTATTGAAATAATCTTTTATTAAGAATATTTTTGATCCTATACACATGGCATGATCATTGGGCAAAGGTTTGGGCCAAGGATAGGAGTTTTTAGAAAGAAAGTAGTTTTGGTGAATTACAACGCAATCAAGCACACAAGCATGTTGCAATCAAATTAGTCATCACAATCACTTAAAAAGTTTTAATTGGTCCCAATTTTTGTAAAACATAATGTTACAATGTGGTACAAACACTGGGTGTGACACGTAGCCGCACTTCCGAGCACCTTGTCGTCAAGCTGCGCTCCTTGTAACTAGGGCAATACCCATAATCCACAAAACACGAGACCTAGGGTATTACACCTTGTGGTGGACCGAACATGTTGAAACCCACTGCGTTCAGTTGGCTGGTTCTGCTCTTCGTACACGTCAATACCCACAGTCAAACCACAAGGGGGCCTTATCGGTCCCATAGGTTGTCGTACCTCAACATTGCCCCTGCCCTTCGCATGGGTTTATAACACTCACATTGTCACGTTGTTTGTTGGATAGGCGCATGCTCGACCTTACCAACTAGGGCGGATCTAGAGTGGGGTCATGTAGGGGTGGAGACCCGGGGTAATTTTTTTGAAGCTTGGGTACCCCCTACTACTTTGGCCAATCTAGGTCACCATGGAGCTGAGAGGAGCTTTCTGTAACTTATGTACTCACGATACAGAGAATGGAAAGAAAACTCTTCGTGCAGGCACACGAGAAGAGAAGAAAACGATCCAGATATAGGCCTAGAGAGATGGGCAATGAGGAAGGACCAATAGAACATGAGAACGTATTATTATTTTTGTACGTCTGCGCACAACCCATTCTTTTTATGTAGACAACCCATTCTTTTTCTTCTATACACACCTTTTTTACGTTCCCAATTCCTATTGACTGAAACTGATCAACGAACCAACACACGACTAGATCAAGCGTCGCCGCCCTCTGCTATTGCATTACCGCCTAAGGCGACACTGTGCACTGCCTCCTTGTTGCGACACTTCCCAGATTCATCGAACAAATGGTGTTGGATGGAGCAGAAAGGAGTACGCGTGTCCCCCATATTGATGTCGTCCGTGAAGGAGCCAACATCGCCACAACCACGACAACACGTCCCGCTCAAAACTGCAAGAGACCAGCCATCAGAGGCAACAAACAACAGGTTTTTGTGATCTCCCCTAATTTTCTCCTATTTGGTTCTATCGTTCTTTATCAATTTGTTGTCACATTGGCCTAATTCTTGGAAGTTGAATACTGAAATTAATTACCAATTTCATGTTATAGGGACCCAAAAAGATGAAGCAGATTGATTCCTTTTCCAGAGCTACCCTGGTTAATGTTCGAGAAGTAGATTCAACCATTCCAGAACATGATCCAGTTAATGTTCTAGGAGTAAATGCAACCATTCAAGAGACTAATACACATAGTTTGCAAGCTGATGTTCCTTAAAGATTTAACCCTGCTGACATATAACCTGATCCGGGCCTTCGAAAACAAATTTAAGAGTATGCTACTCCAGAAATTAGAAATGAAGTGAGAAGGGCGTATCTAACAAAAGGTGCATGTCAGCCTAAAGATCATGATTTTGAATGCAATAAAGATGGCAGAGATTTTAGAGAAGAATGGTATAATGAGTTTGATTGGTTAGAGTTTAGTGTAGTTAAAAATGCTCCTTATTTTTGTCATTGTTTTCTTTTCAATAAACCACCAATCAGTTCAAATTTCGGGGGTGAAGTCTTCACCAAGAGTGGTTATACAAACTGGAAGAAAGCAATCAAAAATTGCAACCTACATGTAGGTTCGGCAAAGAGTGCACATAACAATTCAAGAAGGCTTTGTGAAGATTTTAGAAATCAGAAGGCGAGTTTCGCATAGGCGATCATTACTCAAACTAAGAAGGCACATACTGAATATTAGAACCATTTGTTGGTTGTTGTTCGTGTTGCAAGGTTTCTCCTTAGGCAAGGTCTTGCCTTCCGTGGTCATAATGAGTCTAAGACTTCAAGAAACAAGGGTAATTTTCTTGAGATGTTAGAGTGGTATGCTCAAAGATGTAAGGGTGCAACTGATGTTCTCTTTGATAATGCTCCTGGAAATCATCAGATGACTTGTCATGATATTTAGAAGCAATTAGTGCAAGCCTGTGCTAAAAAAACTATTGAACTCATGATGAATGAGCTTGGAGATGGTCAATCCTCACTTCTTGTTGATGAGTCCCGTGATGCATCAATGAAGGAGCAAATGGTTGTGATTTTGAGGTTTTTGAGTAAGAAGGGGGAGAGTTTAGGAAGACTGCTTTGTGTTGAGCATGTTGTTTACATTACATGTGCTTCTCTTAGATGATCTTTAGACAAAGTGTTTACTACAGATAATTCGAGCATGTCTAGTCTAATATTGCAAGGATATGATGGAGCCTCATATATGCGTGAGCAACTAAATAGTTTAAATAAACTAGTGCTAGATGATAATCCACATGCATTTTATGTGCATTGCTTTTCCCATCAACTTCAACTAGTAGTTGTGGCTGTTGTGAAAGGAATTCTTGTTGTTAGTGATTTCTTTGGCTATACAATTACCACTCTGACCATGGTTACTGCATCTTGTAGAATAAAAGATGCACTATTGCAGAAATAGAATGACAAGATTGTGCTCCAATTAGAGAATGGGGATATTATGAAAGGAAGGGGCAAACATCAAGAGACAACTATAGCACGACCTGGTGATACACGTTGGGTATCACACAAGAGAACTCTAGTTGGTATCTATCAAATGTGGTACTCAGAGATCCAAGTGCTATATGTTATTTGTTTTCATGGAGAAAATGAGGACGACAAAGGCAAATCATCAGGTTTGATGAAACGAAGGGAAGTCTTTTGAATTTGTACTCACTTTGCACTTGATGATTAAAGTGCTTGGTGTGACTAATTACTTCTCACAAGCATTGCAACAAAAGGACCAAAACATAGTTAGTGCAATGAACATGATTGTGTCCGTGAAAAGTTTATTGCATCATTTGAGGGATGAAGGGCGGGAGCCACTTTTGGAGGTTGTAACTGCATTTTGTGTTCGGAAAATATACCTGTGCCAAATATGAGTGATAATATTTCAGCAAGAGGTTATCCAAGGAGTTCGCATATGTCAGTTACTTGCTTCCATCACTACAAGGTAGAAATATTCAATGAGGTGATTGATAGAAACATACCCGAGATGAACAATCGATTTAGTGAAACAACAACCAAGTTAGTCATTTGCATTTCATGTCTAGATCCTAGAGACTCATTCAACAACTTTAACCATGACAAGCTAATGGAGCTTGCAGGCATTTACTCAGCAGACTTTGATCCAGAAGAACGTCAATTCTTGAGAGGTCAGCTTGACATATACATTGATGTGATGACAAGACATCCTATTTTTTGTGGTTGTGATAATCTATCAAGTTATTTCAAACCAAGGAGTATTTGCGTTTCCCATAGGTTTATCAACTCATCAAACTTGCATTGATATTGCCGGTAGCGACAGTATGAGTTGAAAGGGCTTTCTCAGCAATGAATATAATAAAGACAAATTTGAGAAATAAGATAGGTGATGAGTGGTTGAATGATATGATGGTTTGCTATGTTGAGCAAGATATATTTGTTGGGATTGAAAATAAGAATATTATAGAACATTTTCATATCCTAAGGGATCGTAGAGGCCACCTACCAAATCATCCATGTATAACTACATCTTAGTGGTAAAACTTGTCATGTATTTTTTTGAACAAGTTTCATATTATCCTATGATTTAGATAAATCTGATTGTTTTTTACATGTTTCAGGTACCTAATGAACTTGAAGATAAAGAATTTTAGGATAAAGCATCGAAGATTTGTCTAACGGGAGTTCAAGTCTTTATATGATTTTTTTGCATTATATTGTTTTGCCTAGTTCTCAAGAGTAGAAGTACTTTGAACAATTCATTGTGTTGATCATCTTCCCTAAATTCATACTCTTGGAATATTAATTTTTTGACTGTGTTATTAGACCGTATTGTGGCTACAGTTTTTTTATTTAAAAGTCTGTCCTGGAGGATTTGACTCGATGAGTTCGAAGGGTAAGGAAGCCAGCCGAGCCTAGGAGGATTTGCTTAGGTAGCTGGAACATAGGGTCTCTGACACGTAAGCTTCGGGAGGTAGTTGATACAATTGTGAGGAGAGGCATTGATATCGTTTGTGTCCAAGAGACCAAATGGAGGGGACAAAAAGCTAAGGAGGTGGAGGGTGTCGGCTTCAAGTTGTGGTACACGGGGACGGTTGAAAACATAAATGGAGTAGGCATATTGATGAGCAAGAGCCTCAAGTATGGAGTGGTAGACATGAAGAGACGTGGGGATTGGATTATCCTGGTCAAGCTGGTAGTTGGGGACTTAGTTCTCAATGTTATCAACACGTATGCCCCGCAAGTAGGCCACAATGAGAACACCAAGAGGGAGTTCTCATGAGGCTTGGAGGACATGATTAGGAGTGTATCGATTGGCGCGAGGCTCTTCATAGGAGGAGATCTCAATGGCCACGTGGGCATATCTAACATAAGTTTTGAAGGGTGCATGTGGGATTTGGCTATGGCATCGGGAATCAAGAAGGGGAAGACATCTTAAGCTTTGCGCTAACCTACGACATGATCGTAGCTAACACCCTCTTTAAGGAGAGAGAATCACATCTAGTGACTTACAATAGTTGGCAACACTCTAGCCAAATTGATTTCATCCTCTCGAGAAGAGAATACACGCGTGCATGCCTAGAGTGTAAGGTGATACCTGGAGAGAGTGTTGTCCCTCGGCATAAGCTTGTGGTTGCTTACTTCCGCTTTTGGATTCATGTCCAACGGGACAAGCGTGCCAAAGTCGCTAGAACGAAGTGGTGGAAGCTCAAGGGGGAGGTAGCTAAGGCGTTTAAGGAGAGGGTCATTAAGGAGGGGAAGGAGGTGATGCATACAAGATGTGGATGAATATGGCGACTTGCATTTGTAAGGTGAAAGCACAATTGCTCCCTAAGGTGGTTTTGATAATTAATCACAACACATGTATCATTGAACTAATGATCTTATCCAAGTATATTTCAGAAAAGTTCAAAGATGCATTGGCTAAAGGATTGTGAGGAGAAACCCCTTGATGCAAGGAACGGAATAGGATTGGCTTAAGCTTCAAGCAAGAGGATTCTACATTTTAAATTTGTGAGAAATCACTTTTGAGTCCATAGGAAAGCCAATACTATTAAAAGGGGGTGAGGTATTATGATGATTTGGTTGCTCAAGTGCTTAGAGATAACCACCAAAAATATTCAGTCATTCTCCCACAAGTATCTTTGTCACAAGCCAAAGCAGCAAAATCGGTGCCACCAACTTTTGCCACTCGGCCCTACCGACTTTTCCTATGACAGATCCTTTGCCAAACCCTAATCTCTCGGTACCACCAAGTTTCATATCGGTGCCACCGAAAGCAGGTGACCAACTTTCTGTTGAGTAGATTTCAAGAATCGGAATTTTCGAGTTTGAAATTGGTCTCATCGAGATTTGGAAACTTCCCTAGGTCATCGAATCGGTACCATCGAGATTTATATAACGGTCTCATCGAGAATTCAAAAGTTGCCACATTTAGTGCAACTCGGTACCACCGAGATTCATTTTGGTGTCATCGAGTTAGGCAATAATGTTGTAACAGTTGGATTTTGGGGGATGCCTATATATACCCCTCCACCTTGTCTCATTTGAAGAGGAAGCACTCAGAACACACACCCACTTGCCAGATCCACATTTCTGAGAGAGAGCCACCTACTCATGTGTTGAGATCAAGAGATTGCAATCCAACCATTTGAAACTTGATCTCTAGCCTCCCCAAGTTGCTTTACACAAAATTAGTCTCTCCTACCCATACCAAATCTGTGAGAGGGTGATTGAGTGTTGAGGAGACTATCTTTTTAAGCACAAGTGCAAGGAGTTCATCGTTCTACCGCATCTATTACCTTTTGGAGGGTGGTGACTCTTAGACTGCTTAGGTGTCACTTGGGAGCCTCCTACTTCGTGTTGTGGAGTTGAACAAAGAAGTTTGTACGGGCAAGGAGATCGCCTACTTTGTGAAGATCTATCGTGAGTGAGGCTGGTCCTGTGTGGACGTAAGCCATGGTTGAATAGACAAGGCCATGGACCCCTTGTGGGTGGAGCCCTCCATGGAATCTTGCATCTGTTACCCTCCATGGGTTGAAGTCTCCACTAACGTGGACGTACGATAGCACCACCTATTGGAACCATGCAAAAAACTGTCGTGTCAACCTTGACATTTGACCTTCCTTCCCTACCCTCTACATTACATCTGCACTAGTCATAATTGCTAAAACTGGCCCACAACTAAAATTGGGAAAATGCTAATTTTTTAATTGGTCAAGTAGTCTAATCACCCCCCTAGACATACTTTGGATCCTACATAAGGTGGCCTCACAGGAGTTTGGAGTGTCCAGGGGAAGTAAAAGAAAAGCTAAAGATACCGGGTGGTGGAACGATGATGTCCAGAAGGCAATTAAGGAGAAGAAAGATTGTTTCAGACGCCTATATGTGGATAGGAGTGTAGACAACATAGAGAAGTACAAGATGGCAAAGAAGGCCGCAAACCGAGATGTGAGTGAAGCAAGGGGTTGGGCGTATGAGGACCTGTACCAACGGTTAGACACAAAGGAAGTCCAAAGGGACATCTATAAGATGGCCAAGATCCAAGAGAGGAAGACGAGGAATGTTGACCAAGTCAAGTGCATCAAGGATGGAGCAGGGCAACTCCCGGTGAAGAACGAGGAGATTAAGCATAGATGGCGGGAGTACTTTGACAAGCTCTTCAATGGCGAGAGTGAGAGCTCTACCATTAATCTGGACGACTCCTTTGATGACACTAGCACGCATTTTGTGCGGAGAATCTAGGAGTCAGAGATTAAGGAGGCTTTAAATAGTATGAAAGTAAGCAAGGCGATGGGCCTGATTGTGTCCCCATTAAGGCGTGGAGAGGCCTCGGGGACATAGCGATATGGCTAACCAAACTTTTTAACCTGATTTTTCGGGCAAACAAGATGCAAGAAGAATGGATACGGGGTATATTGGTACCAATCTTGAAGAAAAGTGGGATGTTCAGAGTTGTACTAATTATTGTGGAATTAAATTGATGAGCCATACAATGAAGCTATGGGAGGGAGTCATTGAGCACCGCTTAAGAAGAATGACAAGCGTGAACAAAATTCAGTTTGATTTCATGCCTCGGAGGTCGACCATGGAAGCCATTTTCTTGGTACTACAACTTATGGAGAGATGTAGGGATCAAAATAAGGACTTGCATATGGTGTTAATTGACTTGGAGAAGGCCTATGATAACATACTGTAGAATGTTATGTGGTGGGCCTTGGAAAAACACAAAGTACCAGCAAAGTACATTGCCCTTATCAAGGACATGTACGATAATGTACTGACAAGTGTTCGAACAAGTGATGGCAACACTGGTGACTTCCCAATTAAGATAGGACTCCATCATGGGTCAACTTTGAGCCCTTATATTTTTGACTTGGTGATGGATGAGGTCACAAGGGATATACAAGGACATATCCCATGGTGTATGCTCTTTGTGGATGATGTGGTGCTAGTCGATGATAGTCACACGGGGGTCAACAGGAAGTTGGAGTTATGGAGGAAAATCTTGGAATCGAAAGGTTATAGACTTAGTAGGACTAAGACTGAGTACATGAGGTGCACTTTTAGTACTACAAGACATGAGGAGGAGGGGGTCTTAGCCTTGATGGGCAGGTGGTGGCTCAGAAGGACACCTTTCTATATTTGGGGTCAATGTTGCACAAGGATGGGGATATCGATGAAGATGTGAACCATCGAATTAAAGCCGGATGGATGAAGTGGCGCCAAGCTTCTCGCATGCTCTCAAACAAGAGGGTGCCACAAAAGCTAAAAGGCAAGTTCTACAGGACGACGGTTCGACCCGCAATGTTGTATGGCGCTGAGTGTTGGCCGACTAAAAGGTGACATGTGCAACAACTAGGTGTGGCGAAGATGCGCATGTTGAGATGGATGTGTAGGCTTTTAGTTTCTCTTCGGCTTGTTCCGCCCTTTTCAAAACGGCAGCTTGCTCAACATGGGCTTTGTCTTCAAACTTTTTGTGCTCTGCTTTCATCTTTTCCATGTCAGTTAGAGCAAGGCGAAACTTTTCTTCAAACTTGGCTCGAGCGTCTTGTTGCTCTGCCAGTCTTTGTTTCAAGTCGGCCCGAGTCAACGATTCCTGCAAGAAACATCGGGAAAGCAAGTTTCAAGACCATTGCAAGCAACATCCCTGACACTTGGGGGCTAATGTATGATTCAATTCTTCAAAGGTCATACTTCGAACAAGACCCGACTCATCTTTAAAAAGATGACCCGGCCCTTGGGGACTACTGGTTCAAGCTTTTGTTCAAATACAAGTTAAAGACCCGGCTCATCTTTAAAAAGATGACCCGGCCCTTGGGGGCTATTGGTTCAAGCTTTTGTTCAACTAGAAACCACAGACCTGGCTCATCTTTGAAAAGATGACCCGGCCCTTGGGGGCTACATGTTGAAGATTTTTATTCCAAGTTTTAAATTAAAGACCCGGCTCATCTTTCAAAAGATGACCCGGCCCTTGGGAGCTACAGGTTGAAGATTTTATTCCAAGTTTTAAATTAAAGTCCCGGCTCATCTTTACAAAGATGACCCGACCCTTGGGGGCTACAGGTTGACTATAACACAAATGCATGATTCGTCATGGATGACTCGTCCTTTGGAGGGCTAATGGGAAGACATGTCAATAAGGTTAAAGGATATTATACCTCATGTTTTATCCGCATCATGTTGGCCAAACTCTTTTCCATCTCATGGCTTGTCTCCAGGCGGCTCACAAAACCAGAGTATAGTTCCTCAAACTCCAATTTTTCAAAATTGGGAAGCTTCAGCTTGGTGATATCTTTCTGTGCAAATACTTGGGCATCTTTTGGCACGTGTTTGGTTAACACCGTGGTTGCAGGCTTAGAATAGTCGGTACCAGTAACAACGACTGAATGTGGGTCTTCAGGCGCCTTAGAAGGACTGGGCGGGTTGATGTTTTCAGTCACCTCCTTTTGAGGGCTTGAAGGGTTAACCCGGATGTTAGGAAAATCATCAAAAATATCGTCGCGAATTTTAGCTGGTTCTTCTAGAGCCTCTGGGACGGAGAAACTCATACCAAACACTTTATCCACTTTGGGAGATGAGTCGTCGGTTTTTCTCTTCTTTGCTTGCGCCCTCAGAAACAACGACACCAATGTTGAGACAGAAACATTGACATCCGAAAGAGCATGTTAATAAAGGAACTTAGCCCTGAAGATGAATCATTGGGGGAGAGTCGACATAGCTGAGTCGCTAGATGAAGGAGGTGAGACCTAAAGGATAAGGATTCAAAAATTGGGTAAGTCACGAGAATATCTTGCATAGAAGAAAAAGATGCTTGCAGTAACGTACCTCGTTCTGTCGTTTGCGACCAGTTGTTTTCTCAGGAAAACCGGACACTAGGTCCCCAGAGTGACTTCGAGTGTGACGTTTGGGTGTATAACTCACCTTCTTCAAAAGGAAATTGGGATCCAGATGAGCATCTGGGTGACACATGGGAACTTTCCTACAGATTCGCCTGGCCAGCTTGGGAGGAGAAGAAGTTGAGTCGGAAGAAATGGAAATTACCTCGACATCTTCATCCTGGCTCTCAAAGTCATCATCCTATAAACAAAGGTAGCAAGGCATGAGTACAAGTCAGATTAAAGCAATAAAGACAAGAGAATTTTACCTCTGATTGTTCTTCGGCGGCCCGAGACTCGCCAACGACGGATGACTCTTTTGCTGCAGCTTTGCCTTTGTTCTTCTTCTTCGTCTTAGGGGCGGGTTTGGTCGTTTTCTTGATGATTGTCTTGGGACTTCGGGACCAAAACGCCAAATCCCTCTGATTGACATGACGAAAAGCTCAGATTAGAAACATGAATGAGTACATTGAAAAGCCAAAAGGGCGACTTGGATTGTTTACCTCAGGAGCCGGGTTGGAAACGCAAAAAGGTTTAAGCCCAATTTTGGAGCAATTCTCAATAGGCTTGCCACTTAGTTTCTTCACAATCTCGACAATGTCTTCTCCCAAAAGCCTCACATTGTAAAAGCATCGGGGGTGGTTTAAGTCGCCATTATATTCACACATCAGGTCGTCCCGGCGACTCAAGGGCATGATTCTCCACTCCATCCAGCAGCGGATCAGATCGATCCGAGTAAGACCATTGACGATAAGGGCCTTCAGCTTTGCAAAGATAGGGACGAACGTGGCTTCTTCTTCTTCAGTTAGCTTTTTCCGGTAACTTGAAGTCCATAGGCAGATGTTCTTCCCTGAAGCCTCGTAAAGGGTTCTCATTGAATGGAGATGTGTCGCGGTAGTAGAACCAAGTCTTTGCCCAACCTTTGGGATGAATGGGCAATGTAACGGCCGGAAACCTGCATTCACGATGTCATTGGATATTAACTCCCCCAAGCTCTAAGCAAGACCCGTTGGCAAACTCAGTCTGGCGGTTCAGATAGAAAAACTTCCTGAACAACAATACGGTGGGCTCTATTTGCCTATAAGCCTCATAGAACACTTGGAACTGACAGAGGTTACTGATGGAGTTTGGCCCTAAGTCTTGGGGATGAAGGTTGAAGAAGTGCAAGGCGTCTCTGAAGAATTTTGAGTCGGGCGGTTTGAAGCCTCGCTCAAGGTGATCAGCAAAAACAACTACTTCCCCTTCGGCGGGTTGAGGGGTTGTTTCCCCAAAGGCGGTTCGCTAGCCGATGACTTCCTTGGGCTCAAGGTTACCCACTTTTACAAATTTCTCAAGATAAGCGTCATTGACTTCTGTTGGCAGCCAGTTACATTTAGAGATGGTACCCATGACTACAAAAAAAAGATTGGCGGATTATTAGGGCCTACGGAATGATAACTCGTCGGCCAATGGTTGAAAGCATATCTACAAGGGAGTCGTAACTCGCCGTAGCATTGAGGGCGAATTATGGCTCTAAAGGTTTCCTTAAGATATCCCCAATTGAGGACAAACATGTTTCCAACACCGAGGGATAATTTACGGATCTACGGGTAGGTAACAATACTTTCCAAAAATTCACGTGCTAAGAACACAAAAACACTGCGAAAACAGTGTGTGAATCTATAGAGCAATGGAGGAAGAATACAATTTGCTAGGGAGTGTGATGGGACTACCACAATTTATTGCTACGAAGAAGGATCTAAAACACCATGCTTGGACGGGTTGATGGTAAGAGGATCTAGCATTCATGAAGTTTCGGTGCTGCCCTAAGAGATATGGGAGTTCAAGATCTAGCCCTAATGGAGAAAGGGAACTTACCCGAAGGAGGAAGGCGACGACGGAAGAAGATCGCGGAGGTTCTGCGCCGGAGACCGCGCCTCGGACCAGCCTGGGAAACGGTTGGTCCACGACAGAGGTTCGACAATGGCGAGGTGGTCGATACGCAGGCTCAAGGAAGACGACGCGGCCGAGGAGATGGAATGGAGGTAGGTGGGGATGTCCCCCCACTTCCCTGCGGCTATTTAAAGGCCTAGGGCAAGGTTGAAACGGCAGGCGCGGGAATCGAGGCGACAAATTGAAAATCGAAAATAATGGCGCCTAGATTTTCGGGATAACAGGATAAAGACGAAAAGATCCGTTGGGAGTGATGTCATCAAAATCCCGGGAATAGTGGAGAAAGTGATGTCACCAATAAATGGCCTAGCGACTCAAGCAATTTGTGAAAGTTGGCGGCTCGTCGCTTATTGAGGAAAGGACGGAGGTAATATGAGTCACCGAAGACAAGCGTAAAGGTTTATTGGCGTGAATGAATTCAAGTCAATCTGGGGCCTAATGTTGAGGATATTACCTGCGGTATGACCCGCCCTGTTGGGCCGTGTCAGGAAAGCGGCGACTCATACATACATGGTCAGTGTAAGCCTTGGCCGAGGGCCTGAGGTGCGCTGGGTGATCTTCGATAAAAGGCCGCCAGGGCCCATGAGCTGGATGGCAGTTTAGGATTGATGAAGAAGATAAGTCGCCAAGGCAGTTTCCTGGCTTGGAAAGCACGACGACTTAGAGATATGGAGAGCCACGGTTTCTAACGTGGGCATGACTTTTGTAAACCCTAGGGCCTCGATCTGTATATAAAGGCGAGTCTCTACGGCAGATATGCTAAGTTATAATTCATCGAGAGCTAGGTCAGGCGAGTTACACCCTCCTTGTAATCGAATCCACCATCAATATACACAAAGCAGGACGTAGGCTTTTACCTCCGTAGGAGGGGCCGAACCTGGGCAAACCTTGAGTCTCGCTTCCGCTCACTCTCTTTGAGTCGCCACCAAGGTGTGATGGCTCCATCACTAAGTCCTTTCACGAGGACATCTGTCGTGACAAAACCACGACAGTTAGGGTAAGGTCAACTGAAGAAAAGCTTGTCCAACATCGTCTGAGATGGTTTGGGCATATTAAGTGCATGCCTCAAGAAGCTCAGTGCATAGCGGACGGCTAATGCATGCTGATAATGTCAAGAGAGGCCGGGATAGACCAAACTTGACATGGAAAGAGTGCATAAAGAAAGATCTAAAGGATTGGAGCACCACCAAAGAACTAGCCATGGACAAGGGTGCATGGAAGCTTGCTATCCATGTGCGAGAACCATGAGTTGGTCGCGAGATCTTATGGGTTTCACCTCTAGCCTACCCCAACTTGTTTGGGACTAACGAATTTATTGTTGTTGTTGTTGTAAAAATCCGCCCGGGAAAACTTGAAATCCTGGATCCGCCATTGTTGCCAACCACAACCGCACGAAAAAGCAACAAACATAAACAACAAAGTTAAACAAGAAACAACCAAAAAGGTCAACCAATCTCGAGGCTTGCTTCAGCGAAGCCACAACCATTCACTCGACATAGGCCTATGTCCCTTCAACACTTTTCTTTTCTTCCATTTTCACTTTTTTAATTCATTTTTAGTTTTTCTTTTAATTTTAGTCGTATTTAGAAATATTATGAATATATCAATTATTTCAAATAAAGTTGAAAAGGCTATCATGCATTAAAAATGTTAAACATGTACATAAAAATTGTTTCCGATATATACAAGAAATGTCCCTATTTACCTACTAATAAAGGAAAAAACATTTCTGCCCGTATATTGTGAAATTGCTCGTGAATTTGCCATAAATCATATCCAATATCATTGGTAAGTGAAAAAAAATGGTTCGTTGTCACCTTAAGTCACCGTAGGTTCATCGACAACTATCCATTTTAATATGATGTATTTTAAAAAATGCCTATTATGTACGTTTCTATCCATTTTAATTGGCTATATATGATAGTTTTGCCGATTCAAGTACTTCAGAAAATAATCATATTTTCTAAACCCTGACTCGAAATTAAATATGTTATATATGAAAATTGCTAAAATCTGTGCAGATTCCAAATATGTTATTGCCTTGCATGTTACTTATTTCTAAAAGAATAGGATGCACGCTTATTTTATACATATATAGTGTATTTTGGAAATATTTTATTACATATATTTTCTACCAATTTAAGTTGGCTAGATAGGATAGTTTGATGCTCTCAGAAAATCTATTGTTGGTCCCATAGGGAATGTATATGCAATAGGTTACCATATGCACATAATCATCGTCTATATTTCGCTCAATGCACAATAACCAACCCATATACGAGCTTTAGGTAAACCTACGGCTTAATGTTGATTTCAATATAACTTAAGATTGTGCCTCTAAAGACTTGTTTTAAGAATATTAATATTGATATGCAACCTTGAACATTGTTATGCATGTACTTAACGATTTTTTTCGTGGAGATGTCTAATATGTGCTATTGTGCGCATTTATCATTGAATACAAAAATGTAATATGCTACTATTAGTTTAATGTACTATTTTTTGGACATCACTCACGAGGAACACCGACAAAGACGTGAATATATATACAGGAACATAAGTGGATCATTATGTTGACTAATAAATTGGACACACTTTCAGTAGGCATAAAAAATCACCCCATATTTATGTTTTTGTGCAACACCACTTATCTTGCTGCTTCTCATACGACATCATGTAATATTTCAACAGATTTTCTGTTCATCGTATGTGTGTATGACGGGCTATTTTTTTCTCCCGTTATAACACACCGACATGTTTGCTACTAAAAAAATATATAAGTTTTTAATTTTTGCGTAAAATGTTAATCACGCATTTGAAAAAGTTAATGTGTATTGGAAATGTTTTCAACATATACAAACAATGTTTACAGAAAATGTACAATGTGTATGAAAGACTACACTAATAAATTGTTTTTTCATAGATTGTGTATATTTCCAATGTAAACTTGTATATATATATAGGGTCCCGCTATTCGTCACCCTGGGTGAGGAATAATTATTCTTCACCCCCTCTATTTTAACATCAATGCATCGTAATTTTATGTTACATATTTTTTTTCTTATTCCATACGTAAGAAGAGACAGTAAGAAAATGTATAATCACCGTAAAAAATATTTTTATTACGTAAAATTACAAACGTAAAAACATAGTGTAAAATATACATAAAATGCATATTTTCTTGTCTTACAGCCTATATTTTTAATTTTTTATGCCAAATTTTACGTAGTGGGTCAATATGAATATAACTATTTGTATTTTAAATGTAATTTATTTATGAAAAGCTCGTAAGATTACCTCGGGTGAAGAATAACCTATTCTGCATCCTGGGTGATGAATAGAGTTTCTATATATATATATATATATATATATATATATATATATATATATATATATATATAGTGTATGGAAACGCAAGAACTGAAAATATATGCTAAAAAGTTCATCATGATTTCGGAAAATGTTAAATGTGTATATATAGTTTTTATTTTGTACAAAAAATGCATAATGTTTATTGAAAAAATATAAATAAATAATACATGTTAAAAATGGTAATAATATGTTTTTACAATGCTAAACATGCATATATAAAATGTTCGTGGTGTATAAAAAATAATGTACAATGCATACAAAAATGTTGGTCATAAAAACATGCATATATAAATCACGTTTTTGAAAAACGTACAAGTGTACCTCAATTTTTTCTGGGTTTATATTATTTTATAAACTAAAATAGAAACATAAGAAACAAAGGAAACAAAGAAATAAAAAGCAAAACCTCATTAGAAACAAAAACAAACAACAGTTAGTACATACTGATGACATATTTTCTAACGAGTAGTTATTTCGGCAAGTTAACTCATTAATAGTTGGATAAATTCTCTAACGCGATATAAGCTACATATAGCACTCACGTGATCTGCGGGGAATAAAAGAAAACACTATTCGTCGGTCGTTGCGTCCTACTGTTCACACAAACTACAGCCGAAACCCTCCAACGTTAGAAACGGGCCGGTTTGGACAATTTCTGATAGTTTCTCTTAACTGATTTCTTTCTTTTACTTGTTTTACAGTTTCTTATGTTTTTTTTATTTTCCTATTTCGTTCCGTTTATGATGTTTTTGTTTTCCTTTCGTTGTTTATTTATTATTTTTATAAAATAATTTTATTTAAGAAAAATTCATATTGCTAAAGCATTTGGATATTTCTAAAATTGTTCAATTTTAGAAATGTTCTTAGTTTTGAAATTTTGTCAAAAATCGACATATGTTTCCGTTGTCAATTTTTTGTCAGAACTCAAATACTATATGCATTTTCAAATAATATTCGATTTTTTTAGAAATATTCACCATTTTCATAATTTTTCAGAATTTATACAGATGCTCTAAATATCAAAATTAGTTAATCAATGTAAAACAAACTTATTTTTCAATAGTGACTATTTTTTTAAAATGTGCTTATGTTTCAAAATTGTTCCTGTTTAAAAAAAATGTGTTTCAAAAAGTATTCATAGTGCTCAGTAACATAATGTTTGAAATTGAGATATGTGTTTCTGGAACACTTGTTGCTCATAGTTCTAATACCGTGGGTTGTCTATTTAAACAGTGAACAATTCCATTGGATACCGACGATTTTTGACAGAGGATTTAGGGCCTGTTTGGTTTCAGTCAGGTGACTTAAAACCAGTGACTTATAAGTCACGCCTGTTTGGTTGTCATCTGATTTATAAGTCACCTGACCACACCTTCCCATGCAAAAGTAGGTGACTTATAAGTTTTAAGTTTTGGTGGAGCAACTTATGACTTATAAGTTGGGGTGACTTATAAGTTGGGTCTGTTTGGCAAAATAAGTCATTTTTTGCACTTTTCAACTTATAAGTTGGTGACTTTTGAAACCAAACAGGGCCTTATTGATATCTAAACAGGGTGCTGTTTTTTTTATTCTTTTTTTGAAATTTTCCTACTTCATGCTACGCAACACAATCAGTCCGCTATAGTGGGTGGCCTAGTCGGGTGTAACACTGTGTGTCGCGCCTCTATATAGATTTGTTTTGTTTTTTTGTCGGATATTTCGATTTTGTTTTTCCAGCACATGTCTACTTGGTCATACTCGTTATACATTTTGTATATACATGTAAAATATTTTTTCTATTTGCTTCACATATTTAAATATGTGTTTGATAATTTTAACAAAACCACTTTTGAATATTGTTTTCAAATACACATTAAATTACTTTTCAATACAATTTGCAACAATTTTGAATGATCTTTTTTGAACCCGGCAAACATTTCTTAAATTATATATACTTTTTTTGAAAATATCACCAATAAGTTTTTGAAATGTAAATATATTTTATAAATATACCATATATTTATTTCACTGTAAATATTTTTTGGAGCACCACAAACACTTTATTGCATTTTATAAACATTTTATAAATGTCACCTACATTTGTTTTGAGTTGTCTGGCTTTTTAAGTTGCCATAAAAAATATTCATACACATGATTAACATTTATATACACCATAAATAATTTTCTATACATTAAGTAAAAGCTTAACATGTTTGAAATAGGTTTTTTCAAGTACAATATGAACTTTTTGCAAGCTGTTATTTAATTTTTTTTGTAATAGATATACATATATGTATTCGTAATATTTAGAAACATTTAAGAATTAATAAAAATAAATAAATAAAGCAAAGGGAAAACGAAACAAAACAGAGCTATGCTTGATGTCAGCATGATGCAACTTGTCATTTAGGGACTGCCCGAGTGACCATGCACATTCATCTATCGCCTCCACATATCAAATATGTGTGCGATCTGAATTCAAATCATATAGCAGAGACTCTGATATCACTGTTGGGTTCTATCATAGGTGCATCACATGCATTATAAATTTTTTCCCTACGCGCAGACCATCGAGGAACATGCTACATAGATGGATCGCGGATCTTTATCACTAGACGTCTAGTGTCATCCAACGGAAGTAGAGTTGGGCAATGCGTCCCCAAGGTTCGTATCCTTCTTGTTAGATCTTCCTCGAACAGTTGGTCGTCGGATCCCACATACAGGTTCGTCGGAGCGGCGCAAGTGCACTGTCTCTAACAATATTCGTGCGTGCAGGAGGAACATGCGTCAGCTCAGTTTTAGGATATAGAACGTATGTTGTACTAGAGACTCGCAGATGACCGATCACTGCATTTCATAGTTGGGTATGTCCAACTCAAACCTTATCTCGACTCGGATCCGACTACGTCGAATCCGACCAAAACTTTGTCAGCCTATATTATCTGACTAGCATTCAATGCTATATGGTCGGTGAGACTCGACCATCCACTGTGTTATATGCTAGTCTTATTGGTTGCACGTCCACACAATTCGTTCACCTAGGGACCATTTAGACCGTCATCATACAATGCATAGTCTTACAAAAAATCACATATTTGTTGATACACATAATTACTAATGTTCAAGGACTATCTTTATTCATAAACACATAAGAAATATCATCATACATGATTGCCACTAGGACATATCTACAACAACACATACCTATACACCATGGTGAATTAGTGGTGTTGCCTCCATATTTTTTATCCCATCAATTTATTTAAACTGGTTTTTAGCCCACTAGTCTACTTAAACCTTTTTTTATCTACCAAAACCACGCAAATCATGCATCTCGATATTTGGTATATTTAGTAATGTCATTATGGAAAGGAATCAATCGCGATGATCTCTAATCAATCTTTAAAGAATAAATCTATGGAAAGGTATCAACGTTTCATAACATAATGCAACATTTATAGAAATGAATCAATTACATGTTTGTAATCTCTCTCTTTATTATTAAAGAGCAATTCTATTATTAAATGGCAACCCATAGTAGTCCTCGTTGTTACCGATGAATCCCACAGATCTAAGGGATACCCCATTGTTTTTTTATCATTCCCCTCCCACCAGTTTTACTAAAAAAGTTTATTCTCCAGCGCACACCGCACAAGCCTCTCTTCTCCTCTGTTCAGCAGTCGATTCCCCTCCGCATAGGGATCCTCCTACAAAATGAGGTTGTGCTTCCGTCGCTCGACTTCTTTGCTCCGATGACTAGGTTCTGTATATTAAGCTCGCTACACCACATTGTACACCTACTTATGGATTTTACCCTTCTTTCTCCATGGTGAGTGACCCCGAGCCCTAACAACGATGTGTGCCTGCTCTGCGGCAGATCAAGGACCAGGCAGGAAAGAGGAGGTGAAGGAGTTGTGGTGTCATGCTCTTCCCCGATGATTTAAAGTCGTCTGTTGTGTAACACCCGCTCGATTGTGCTCCTCCACACCCCGGTCCTTTTGTTGTTGATGTGTCGCATGAGCCTCCATGGAGGCGATGACCGACGATGTATGACACTAATAGAATTGTTGTCAATTAGACCTCTTTGTGTTTCTTGAAACTAAACGGCTTGCCATAGAATATGAAATTTGAGTATGATGATTTTGAATTGAAAATAATCTATCCAGCAACAATAAAATTTAAGAATAGCTTGAGAGACAATCCTTATGGTGGTGGCAGCCATAGCGGCAACGCGAAGCTGTGGCTGACGATGGAGGTGACCGCAACATATTAGAGCGGTAGGTTGCGACGGCAGACCTGGGCTAGCGTGTGGGCGAAGATGCTCCATTCAGCCGTGCCCGAGTTTCTTGGCCATTTCCCGTGACGGAGGCGGTGATCGTAGCGTCGCAGAGTGACAAGTGACGGCGCCCGAGGTCCTGCACGCACGGACATGCTATTTAAGTGGGGTTTTTTTCACGAAATGTTGTTTAAGAAGATCTATTTTTTAAAAGAAAAAAGATTTTATTCTTTCTTTCTATACAAAATTTTGCCCTTCATAGAGTTTATGTTTTATGTTAGTTAGTTGCCAGTGGTATTGCTTAAGTTTTTTTATCAACTAAACTAACTGATTGCCATCAAAGAAAGGCCATCATGGCTCTTTTGCATTATTTATGAGATTACATCCAAAGAAGGGGTTCATCGACCCAACATAATGTTTCTTATAAGTAAAACAAGTTACATCTAACTTTTGCATCATATGATTTGCTTCTCTTTGGAAGTGCTTTAATTTGACCTTCCAATTTAATCATCAAAACTTAAGCATGGCAGGGAATCACAATGGTTAATTAAAATGTGCGATATGGGAGAGGAACTTCAGCGCTTGTTGTAATGTGCTCGTGGCATTTTTCGCCTTCTGCCAGTAGTAACACACAAAGATTTCTTTGTCACTGTAGACCCATGGCGAAGGTGAGGTCGGAGTCATCCGGTTTTAAAGAAGAGGGTTACATTAAGAAATGTTCTGCTATAGCGGAAAATTGATCGGGAAGGGATGAGTCCGACAGGAAAAGGAAATGGTGCGTCGTACGGTGGGATTTTTGTGTAGAACCGACATGTTGGAGATAACATGACGGGTATTCTCGATAACCACGTCTCCACCAAATATGGTCTCGATGTAAGAGAGCCCAAACTGTCAAAATTGTTCAATTTTGGGTAGCATGTTGGGCCCGTCCATGCCCGAACATATGAGGATGAAATGAGGTTCAACCTTAAAAACCGTCTTAATCATTTATTTAATTCATTTATATGTATTATAGCTTGTAGAAATGCACAACCGTTTTACTAGTCTGGCCTAATGCAAAGTATAGCTCTCGCGAAGCGCCACCTAGGTACGCCCTGGGAGCTCCTATGCAACGCTTCACGCGTCCACTCACAAAGAGGCGCTCACGCAACAACAAACTTGGACTAGCCCAACGCACGCCCTAGATTGCTCGTTTGCTCAGAAAAAGTAACTTTCTTTGTTCGTTCTCTTCACTAGACTCTTAGTCGTTGCTGATTGATCGCGGTTGATCGGTCTACCATGGACCGGTCAACTATTGACTTTTGAGAAGAAGAAAAAATAAATAAATATTATAAAACATGAATTCAAAAAATTTATGAATTTTGAAAAATATTCACAAACATAAAAAACATGAATATGGAAAAGGTTTATCAATCTTTTTTTATCAACTTTTAAGAAAAGTTCATTATTTTTTTAAAAAAGTTCACAAATACGGTGAAAGTTCATAGATTTCAAAAAAAGTTTGTGACTATTTAAAAAAAATGATTTTTTTTTCAATTTTCAAAAAGAATAATTAATTCTTATAAAATTTCATCAATTTTGAGAAAAGTTCATCGATACCAAAAATTTTAACAAATTAGAAAAGTGTTTATCTATTTTAAAAAATTACATGGATTTGAAACATAGTTCATATATTCTACAAAAAATAGAGAAAATTAAAAAGTACGTGCATTTATGAAAAGAGTGAGAATAAGAAGAAGAAAAAAGAAACAAAGGAAAAAAATAAAAAGAAAAAGAAATACTGAACAAAACTATGAGAAAATCAATAAGTAATTAAGTCAAAAGAAGGTAATCAGTCATGTCCAAAGAAGGTGACTGGATGGTTATTGCGGCGTACTTGGAACCAGTGAGTTCAATCTCACTGGTTGGGTAGGCCCAGCTCACGGGAGGGGGTGTGCGCTTCGGGCGCCAGCTATTAAAATTGGCTATAACAAGTGTCCAAAGCACCAAATACAGAATGCCAAAGCATTGTTGTGTTTCTTATCTTTTCGCTAGCACATCTTGTTTTGGCGGAAATCCAGCTTGTTGAGCCAGTTTTGTCTTTGCACAGGTCCACGAGACCTAGGCCCTGTTTAGTTTAGCGTTTTCGTCTGCATTCCACCGGTTTCGGATATAGACCTCCAAGCATCGTTTTGTTTTCAGGCAAAAATCTATATGTGACCAGTAATATACACTTGTAAAATAAATACAGGTGTATATATTTACATCCATCCCAAGCGGGCTCCTATTGGTGGAAAGTGTCCTTATGCTTTCGAGTTCAAATAAGCTTGGTGAACAGTAAAATAAAAACAAATAAAAAAAATACTCAGATTTTTTTGTGTGAAAAACATTGATAAAAGTTTTAAGTGTTGTAAAATTTGTTACTGAATCACATTCCTGTAATGAGTGAAAAAAAATCAGCGCTCCAAAATGCTTTTGGAAGTGGCATTTTTAGAATATCAAATTTTTTTACCCACACCTTGTAGAAATACGATTCCATGACAAATTTCTGCAAACACTTGAAACTTTTATCAATTTTTTTAATATTTTCTTTTGATTTTAATATTACCCGATCTCATTTGAGCTTGGAGTGAGAAATTTTGCATCGCTTATTGGTTCCCTTTTATCTTCTGAGTGAACGACTGTTGAATTGCTGATACACTTGCTCCCGTTTTTTGTAGATGAATACAGTTGCTCCGGTTAGTGTAATTTTCCGAAGGTCCTTCTTTTTCGGCTGCTTTCATGTCGTTGCTACACCACCATGCTACCTGATAAACACACGGGGTGCTTAAGCAATACTCAATCCAACTCAAAAATCTATCTAGACCTTATACATATACACTCGCACGTTGTTGAACATACATGCGTCTACGTGTGTCGAGCCTTCTTGAAGGTGTTGTCTTGGAGTCCCTTCACCTCCCTAGTCGCTTGGATCTTGTTTATTCCGAGTGAAAACTCAAGTTCTGATCTTGGTTGGAGCGGGCGTCGTCGTCGTTTTCGTCGCTTCCCTCTTTGAGGCGTCGCCTTGGAGGTCCGGTCTTCTATCAGACAACAGTGGTATGTGTGGTCCCTCCATTTCAGCGTCGATTAGGCAAGTGCGTGGCCTTGGGGTCGACGTGGAAGTCGGAGTGGCAGCTCCGGATTTACCTGTAGTGAACGACTGCTGAATTGCTGATACACTTGCTCCGTTTTCTGTAGGTGGATACACTTGCTCCGGTTAGTGTAATCTTTCGAAGAGTCCTTTTTCGGCTGCTTTCGTGTCGTTGCTACGGCACCATGCCACCCGATAAACACGCGGGGTGCTTAAGCAATGCTCGATCCAACTAAAAAATTTATCTAGACCTTTAAGGCATCCCCTCGCACGTTGTTGAACATAGATGCGTCTACATGCGTCGAGCCTTTTTAGAGGTGTTGTCGTACAACCCCTTCACCTCCCTCGTCGCTTGGATCTTGATTTTTTCAATGAAAACTCAAGTTCTGACCCTTGGTCGGAGCGGACGTTGGCATCGTTTTCGTCGCTTCCCTCTTCGAGGCATCGCCCAGTTGTATGTGTGGTCCTTCCATTTCGGCGTCAATTAGGCAAGTGTGGCCTCGGGGTTGGCGTGGAAGTCGGAGCGGCGGCTCCGGATTTACAGGGTGTCTTCTCAGATTGCTTGGACGGCGGAGTCGTCGACTCGTTCGGTACGAGGCCTCAAGGTCGGTGTGTGCGTTTGATGTGGTTTGTAAGTCGGAGCGACGACTCCGAATCGTGTTGTATGGTGTCGACTTTGGTTGCTTGGGTAGTAGGGTCATTGACTCGTTCGGTATGCGGCCTCGACGCCGGTGTGTAGGTGTTCTTATGGTTTGTAAGTCTGAGCGACGGCTCCAGATCGTGTTGTAGGGTGTCGACTCTGGTTGCTTGGGTAGTACGGTCATCGACTTGTCCGGACCGCGGCCTCGACGTCGGTGCGTAGGTGTTCTTATGGTTAGTAAGCCGGAGCGACGGCTCCAGATCGTCTGTAGGGTGTCGACTCTGGTTGCTTGGGTAGCAGGGTCGTCGACTCGATCGTGTGGTTTGCGGCCTTGGGGCCATTGTGTAGGTGTTCTTGAGGTTAGTTAGCCGGAGCGACGACTCCGGGTCGTATGGTGGGGTGTCGGTTCTGATTGCTTGGGCGATTGAGTTGTCGACTCGTTTGAGGTGCAGCCTTGAGGCTGACATGTGTGGTTCATATATCGATTTTTGATCGGTTTTTCTTATAAACTGATTAATTCTTCTCTTCTTTCATATGAAAATGCAGAGCTTTTGTCAGTTGCTCGAAAAAAAAGCCCTCTCCGCAGTATAGATGCAAAGATACTTGCATAGCCACACCGCACACTTGATACCTGCATAGCGGGCGGACGTATGCATGCACACCGCACACTTTTCGCGTGTACTGTACTACATCCGCGCGCTGATGGATCCATGAGCGCGCGACAGCCTCCACGGGCGCATGCATGCGACCACACGTACGCGCGCATCGATCGCCCGACACGACACCACTGTGCCGTTACAGAGCCCCTGTGCGCTGCTGCACCCACCGACCGATGAGCACATGGAACGCAACGCGCGGGCACAGGATCGACAGGCTCACACTCGAAAAAAATGGGGTTATTCTTCTGGTCCGCAGGCACTCCCCATAATAAAGTTTGGTATATACAGCTCGATCATGTTCGCACGTACGTATACATACGATGCTTTGTACGAGTATTTTTTTATTTATATTGTTATGTTTTGAGGGTTATGATGCTTTATATGGTTCTGGATCTATAAACATCTGAGATGAAGTCCAGTCGTAGCTAGCTTAATCAGATTCGTGCAACGGCTTCTGTACGTGCTGCGAGGGCCGGGGTGTGATGGATCATGGATGTGTATTAACTTGAACTGCCAGATTACCAGAGCTCTGACCACACGATAATGTACGGATATCCGGCACGCAGCTCTGCGGGTCTGCCGACCGTATCAGACTGTGCCGGACTCATACATCCCTCATTAAACTAGCCCAACACTGCACGTTTGCCGTAGTTAGATTGCAGGCCCGGCCGGCGGATCGAACACAATGCTAGCTATAGCTACACATATATGAGCAGGCAGGTATGTTTCCATATTACGTTCCCTTAACAATTACTCGCAGTGATTAGCATGACACGAAGCTAGGTACCCGTTAATTAGTACACGTGGTGTCCTAGCTTTGCAGTCTTTCTGAGTTCTGGCTGGGAAAAGAGGGTTGTTCCTAATGCCTAGGCTGGTCACGATGGAACAGGACGACAGTAGCGGGCTCTCGGCACGGTGCGCCGTCAGCTAGCCTGGGCTAGTAGCTCCGTCATCCTAATACTACTGTTTGCTACTCTTTTTTTGTGAGACAACGGTACTGTTCTACTGATTGTCTGGCGTCGGCTTTGTACACATTGCACGGCCGGTCGGCCGGAAGCCTGTCTATCTTGCTTATAGTTAACTCATACGCAAAAAAAACACTTCGCTAAATGTCTCGTTACGAACATGTACTGACGCGCAGCCGCGTACGGTTTTGGACATGCCATTGTAACCACTACTGGGCTCACGTCATGCACGGGCCTTGCATGCATGCACACCAGCAAATCCACAGATGCATGCATGCATGCGCGACCCGTCCAGCCCGGGGGCTCACGACCATGCGCCGCCGGGCGATCAAACGTCTGCCGGAGACGCTAAACGCACAACTGCGACATCCTGATCCTGTGGCTCGAACGCCAGCTTGTGTAGTAGGAGCTGTGTATGATCTTCAGACGCACGCAAATGGAAATCCGTGCATGCGATAGTAGGCCTCCGCTCGGTCGCTGCGCCCACAGATTGGAGCGAGCGGGACGGATGCAAGCGCGCGCGCGCGGGGCCTGGCAGTGGCAGCCAAGAGCAGAGCCGATCTAGCTCGGACACTTATCTGCGTGTGTACGCGTGCCCACTGGTTGCCCAGAACTGGGCCAATGGGTGCATATTATAGACCTCCAAAACTGGTACACTACAGTCAGCCAAGAGCAGAGTCGCTGTCTCCTGAAATCTGGAACTGGTACACTACAGTCTACAGTCGCCGAGAGTGCATATTATAGACCTCCAAAACTACGACGCCCCGGTCTGGCCTGTGGACGGTCGATGTGCGTACAGGGCTCCGAGCAGAGCCAGCTATGAATACACGTACGCCCTGACGCGTGCACGGTGGCGCATATGTTTCATGTGTACAGATATGTGGTAGTTAACTGATGCTAGTTATAAATGCCCCTCTGCTGGGGCCACCGGTCGGGGGCGCTTGAGCTGGTAGCCAGTCAATATAGCATATCTTTTCTCTCTCGTGGCCGTAGTTTCAGAAACCAGAGTAGATCATCGGTTGTACAGGAAAAATCGGAACCGGCGATCTCTCTGAAAAGATCGAGGTGGACAATTCCCTCCATTGAAGCGTTGATACTCAGTCAAACCCGGCCGTTTTCCAACCCTGATCGCCAGTAGCAGGAAGAAGCATGTACATTGGGATGTTTCATGATAAGATACGTTATGATGCATGTGAGCTACACACAAAAAAAATCATGTACTTTTAGCACTCTTATTGGTCATAAAAATTCATATATTTTTTTGTGGGGAAAGTTCTTGATTTTTTAGCTCACACAACAATGTATTTCATCATGGAAATTGACACACTTTTGGACCACATCCCTATGAACATGTGTATTTTTTTAAGATATTTTTGAAACTTCATGGAGCTTGGAGCCAAAAATCTACTCTCACTCAGTGCTGCCTATTTGGTGTGGAAATGTACGGGTTTCATCCTATGTGACATTTGTCTGCTTACGTAAATACTACTCCCTCCGTTCCTAAATATAAGTCTTTCTAAAAGTTTCACTAATAGACTAATATGGATGTATATAGACATATTTTAGAGTATAGATTTAATTATTTTGCTTCGTATGTAGATTCCTAATGAAATCGCTTAAAAGACTTATATTTAGGAACGGAGGGAGTAATGTTTTTGTCCTATTGAACCAGCGATCCGACGAGTGAAAGCCTGAACCGGCATACTCCCCGGTTCAACTATTGGTCCGGTTTTTAATACTATGCTCGTGGCCAACTGCAAACGAACGTACGCGATCGATGCAAATATCGTGGTGGTGACCGATGACTGCCCGGCCCCAGCTCCAGCTAGCTGTATTGTACACGAGCTGAGGGCCTACTCGCAAAGCAGCTGCTGCGGTAGCCACAGCACATGTCATCGTCCAGCAGTGCCTGTTTTGCCTCCCCTCGGATCTCAACGATCCATTTCATCCGCGCGTGTACGCTTGGATTATTACGGACACAAAAGGCAGCCCAACGCGTCGACCCAAATGAATACGCGTTTTTTTGACCGTCCGTGATCCATTTCAGGCTTAAATTTGGGCCGCATTTGCATCGGCGTAAACACGGTACGGACGCGCGCGACGTCCGCCTTCTTCTCCCCGTGGCCCGCCCGTCGGTGGCATAGCGCCACCATTTCCTTCCAATTTCCCAAACCCCCCGCCCACTCGCGTGCGCCATGGACGACGACGCGTCGACCCTCGATACCGTCGCCGGCCTCGCCTCCCTCACTTCGGCCGGACCCGTCTCTGGCAAGGGCGAACGCAAAGGGCCAATGATGACAAAGAAGAGGAAGGTTCTAACGCTTGAGAAGCGCGTCGTCCAATCAGTAAGGAGGGAGCACCATTGGCATGAGCAAGAGGCCATGGAGGAGGCCGTGGCCACGTCCAGCGTCGCCGCCACCGTAGATCGGGAGGACGAAGTCGCGAAGAACCACCGGCTCATCGTTGTCGCCATGAGGCAGACCCTGCTTATGCTAGTATTGAACCCAGGCCAGCACGGGCGCGTAGTTGCCGTTGTGTCCGCGGCCAGCACTGGGTCATCTCCGCCGTTATCGTCGTGCATGTCCACCGCATCGCAGGGGCAAGGCTTCGAACGGAAGCACCCGCAAACCTCCCGGTTGTCCAATCTACGGGCTCCGGTTCATTGGAGGTGAGCGTGGTCGTGCCTGCCATGGCAGCGCCCGTAGCCATCGATCTCAACGCGATGCCTATGGGGGGGGGGTGGATCATCCTCCCGGGGTGCGCGCAAACGACCTCGCGAGCTCCCAGTCGACACCCTGGGAACGCCCGTAACCTGTTCAACAGAATGCCAGCTCCAGAAGACGAGGCCAACCGCGTGTTCATGGAGAGATTCATCTACAAAGGTGGTGGCAGTGGCATTCCCTTCGATCCCGACGAGACGCAAAGCTAGGAGGGCTGCACACCTTTCATGGTCGTGCATGATGGCATTGGGTATCCGTTTGGCGAAGACATGGCCGACCCCCTCATGACAGACCGACTCTGCTTGGACACCTCTTTCCTGCTTGATCATGAGTTCCCGGAAGACTATGGCCTTGACTAAGAGGATGGCGAAGTGGACACCGATGGAGAGCCATTGTTCTATGAGCAACCCAGCCAAGGCAATGTAAAGAATAAACAAAAGAGCAAACGTACCAAACATACACACAAAATGAGGACAAACTCCTTTGTGAGTGTCAGAGACATTGGCCAATACCCCAAGATAGGCTCTTAGCAAATGGCTTGGGCATTTTGGCTAAGAGTGCATCGCGAGTTTCACGAGCTCAAGAAGTTCAAGCCATACCAAATGGAGAGCAATCGTGGACGGGTCTTGCTCGTCAAACGTTGAAGGGTGATACAACAAGAGTGCAACAAGTTTTGTTTCATCCTTGAGAGCATCCACGCTCGCCCCGTGAGTGGCATTGGCATGAAAGACATGGTATGATCGACATGCTTGCTTATTTTATTTTTCCTTAGCTTGCTCGTCCACTTGTGCACTCATCCATCAATGTGTTCTTGTCCACTTGTCCATTTATAGGTCTTTCAAGCTTTGGAAGCATTCAAGGTCCATTATGAGGGCAAGTCTTTCAACCTCACTCATTGTTGGGTGATCATCAATGATGAAGAGAAGTTAAAAGCGCAGTACGCCGCCATCAAGGCGCATGGGGTGTGTGTGTGTGGGGGGGGGGGGGCTACAGCCGTTGAAGACCATGGCGAGGGAGCCACCGTGGCCGCGATGAAATACCAACTCCAAGAAAGAGAACAAGGGCGAGGCGGCGTTCCTTGCCTTGGAAGCTACTTTGTAAGGCATGATCACGGGAAAAATCACTGTTCTGACCCTTTTGGTAATCTTTGTCACAAACTGAACTCGATCTCAAAGTATTTCACGATCTGACCCATTTAGAAACGCCACAGCCTGTGGCATTGCTGCTGCACGACATTTCTGCTCCACATTCAAACGCCTAACTAGCTCGCATCTCTGTTCCACATGGAAACGCCACACTCACTGGCGTTGCTGCCCTTGATGCAAATGCCATATACCATGACGTTTCTTCTCCCTCTTCTACACTGTAGTAGCACTTAGTATATTCCAGAGAGAGTTGGCGCATCTGCATCGAGTGCATGCGAGCAAGAGTTGATGGATCTAGTAGCACCTAGCTAGCTGCAGCCCGGCGCATGTTGTGTAGCCTACTTCGTCGCGCGTAGTGCGTAGTGAATGGGTGAGGAAATGCACTGTACCTCTCTCTCTCTCTCTCATCACGTTACTCGTTGTCATAATAAAACTGGGAGCATGCATGGAGGAGAGATGCTCTCCTAAACTCAAGCAAGGCCGCATGCACCACATGCACCACAAAGCTGCAACGGGAACGACAGGCTCTGCAGCTCGCTTAGGAATGACGGCGGGAGAAGCAACACCATGGTATATGGTGTTTGCGGCAAGGGCAGCAACGCCAGTTAGCATGACGTTTCCATGTGAATAAGAGACGCGAGCTAGTTAGGCGTTTGAATGTGGAGTAAAAACGCCAAGCTAGACTGGCATTTCTACGTGCAGCAGCAACGCCACGGGCTGTGGCGTTTCTAAAAGGGTCAGATCGTGAAATATTTTCAGATCGAGTTCAGTTTGTGACAAAGATTGCTGAAAGGGTCAGAACGGTGAAAAAAAACACGTCGACCGAAACAAACGAAAAACGAATAAAGCGGATGTTAGTTTGGATCGTGCGGTTGGAGTTCCTCTGATATGCTCTAGAGACCCACTCGCGACTGGCCTCTCATCTGCATCGCTCTCCCGTGAGGCGCACAATCAAATACTCCCTCCGTTCCTAAATATAAGTCTTTGTAGAGATTTCACTAGTGAACTACATACGGATGTATATAGACATACTTTAGAGTATAGATTCAATCATTTTGCTCCATATGTAGATACTTAGTGAAATCGATTAAAAGACTTATATTTAGGAACGGAGGGAGTACTTGCCTGCATAATGCAGCCAGCCAGCCAGCGTCTGCGCGCTCGAACACGGGTACGTACGTACGTACGCACGGCATGCATGCAGGCAGGTACGTGCATGCCGCAGAGCAGACTCTCAAGTGCGCATCCATCTGTCTACCATGCATACCACCCCGCGTACGTACGTCCTTGGACGCAGGTGCTGTTGCACCTCTCATCCGCGCCGGAGGCACGCCTGACACGCACCAGCACCAGCAGCAGTGCAGCTAGCGCATCTCCCGACCCGATCTCCTCCTATATGTACGCGGTCATTTATGTTTCTACGTACCTAGCCAGCGCTCCAGTGAACGTACTACGTGTGCCGGGCGGGATGAACAGCTGAAGATGCTGCATGCGTACTCTGGACAGAAAGGCGGATCGTTCCAACAGTGCGCGACCGATCTCCTTTCGAGACGTGTGGGGGTCGGGCCGGGGGGACTGACTGGAGTTGCTCCTGTTCCGCAAAGTGATTCCCTCCCAGCACCACCAGCTAGTACGATCGAAAAAGATAAAAAGGGTCCAGTGGTGCTCAGCGCCTAGGGACATGCACGGAGCGCTCTGCGTGCACTGTGGACAATGCATATATATATACACCTCCGATCCATGGGGGGGGGGGGGGGGGTGCTCGTCACGCTCGTTTTCATCGGTGGGCGGCGGCTACTGGGTAGCATGCATGCAGTACAGACACTGTGGACGCATCAGTACGTGCCAGCATGCGTGAGATGCATCTATAGATCGTTCCATGCATCATGCATGCATGGCGGCACGCGGAACTGAGGGTTTTAATGTAGGTTGGTGTTGCAAGCCGATGTTTACATCACACGATGGGGTCGGGTCATCGTCCCTGCGTTGCATGCGTGCGTGCGTACGTCGAGCTTGCAGGCTGCAGCCGCAATGTGGCCGGCTTTGGTCGTCTGATCCAGCCCGTACGACATTGATCGCCTCGGAGGGATGGATAAAGGCTTACGTGCTGCTCGCTGCATGAGTTATGTGATTCGTGACATAGAACCATCATCCCCCGTTTCCTTTTTCCTTCTACTTTTGCATTTTCTAATCTTCCTCTCCTATTTTTGGGATTAATATAAGGCAGCCTGTCCATCTTATACTGTCATCTGTGATACAGATATCGTAGTGCTAATCATCATTTTATGTTTGGACAAAAGGTGAATTAATCATGCCAAACAACATGAGATTATATTTTTGTGACATATCTCATGGTAGCAATAAATCTAAAAATACGCTTTCAACAAATAAGCAACTCCAGAAGAAACAAAATAAGGATACACATGTCGAAATATTAGCCACATTTTTTATTCCCTTCATAATCATACAGATCGAAACATAGTTGTCCGAGCCAAGGTGAACATCATGAAACAAAAAGAGTATGTGCAACTAGGCTAGCGCGTGACGAGAGCTTAAGGAGAGAGCCTAAGCAGAAGCAAAGCATTTGGTTTACGTGCATTTTCTTTTCAAAAATACGTATCTCCCCCGGCTTCTGCACCGGGTGATGCACACATCCATTTTACAACATTTGAATTATACCACATTAAAAGAGTAACACATCTGCCTACCTATTTTTGTTGGCTTAGTCTTACCTTGATAAACTTCATAGTCACCAAGGGGAATCTTTTGCTTACGCTTCAGAAACAAAATAAGAATGTTCAACTAGATGTGGAGACAATCTATTCGATTTGGAGTATGGTTCTTCAAGCAATGGAGGTCACGGATATGACAAAAACCGGTGGCATGGCTCGGACGAGCGAGGTTTCAATCCACCAACCGGAAACTTCGTCTAACCAGCAAGCGGACCGCAGTTTTGATTTTGAGTTCGTGCTGACCGAGGCGGAGGTGGGAGGCACTTTGGGCGCATCCTTCCTCCGAGAAAAACGACGTATCCTACGCCTACGACTGCTGTTCACTTGGCCATGACTAAGGCGGCAAAGGCAACAACCGTGGAGGGGCGGTCCGACACGTGCGTTACCAGAGACAGCCTCGGCGGTTGTGAAGGCTTTGGCCGCGGTGACCGTGCGTGCGGTAGTTTGCGTTGATAATACGAAGGCCGACAACGACAAAGGTGGTGACAAAGCGGTGAACACGCGTGCTAATAAAGTCGTACTTGAGAAACAGAAAATGTGTTGCTTCAGATGTGGAGAGCCAGGACATTTTGTGACTAACTGCACGACAGTCTTATGCGACTTATTTCTGAAACGTGGACACAAGGCTCAGGATTGTCCTTTCTTGCTGGCACCTAAACCTAGTGTGATGGTCTATGGTTGCAGTGATAACAGGCTCAAGTTTTTCGAGACCCCGCATGCTATCTCACAAAGAAGTCTCTCGTGAGTTTTGACTAATGGTTTAGTGAAGGTTTGGCACGTGACTTTGACAGCGGAGCAGGTGGCTCAGCAGCTCAGACGGCTTGCGTCGGAATCTTTCCACCGGTCTCCTGTGAGAGTAGAGGAACAGGTGTACCGGGTGGCGTTCCCGAGGAGGGAGGATCTCGACCAACTGCTAAAGTTGGTTTCAGTAAGGTTCTCCACAGTAAATGTCTTCTTGAATTTGACGAATGCAAAAAGCGAGCGCCGACGGGGAGGCTACTTGACCAGATATGGGTTAGACTAAGTGGGGGTGTCAGAGGAACACCTTCATGACTTTCTTATGGTATGGAGTTTGGGCTCTCTACTTGGTAAGACTGTGAAGGTTGACATGCCCTTCACACGTACACACGAGATTGCGTGACTGCTTGTTTGTTGGAAATATGCCCTAGAGGCAATGACAAATAGTTATTACTCCCTCCGTTCACTTTTGTAAGGGGCGGAAGACATTTTCCGACAACCCAAAAAATTGGTAATGGACAACAATACCCCTTCGATCAATTTGAAATTCAAAAATACATCTGGATCACCTCGCCCAGCTCGTCTCCGCCCACCTCGCCCAGCTCGTCGCCACCCACCTCGCCCAAATCTCCCCCTGCCCACCTTGCCCAGCTTCTCCTCCACCCACGATCTCCTCCTAACCGCTCAACTTCCTGCTCGTCCAGGCACCTCGCCGCCCAGCTTCCTGCTGGCCGCCGTTCCCAAGAGGGCACCTCGCCGGCCGCCGACCGCCGGCCCCAGCAGCACCTTGCCGGCAAGACCAAGCTTGCCCAGTACCGCCTCCCTTCTTCCCCGCGTCGCCAGCAAGGTCGAGTTCGCCCAGGCCCAAAGGAGAAGACCAGGAGCTCCTCTCACGGGCAAGCTCCTCCAGGCTCGTGCTCTATGTTGGCTTCTCCCCTGGCAACAACCGTAGATCCTCAACTGTAGCTCCCGGTCTCAACAGTAGTAGATCATCAACAGAAGCAGTAACAACAGATCATCAACAAAACCAATAAGAACATATCATTAGCCCTCAATAAAAGGAACAACAACAGATCCTCGACAACAACAGTAACAGATCATTGGCCCAATTGAAATCATGGTAGTCCCAGACCTCAATTTCACTCCACCTGAAGAAGCCAATGAAGAACCTGAAGAACAAGGCAACAATGGTGGTCAAAATGCAGGTATAATTTCTTCCGATCTTGCATCAAATTATGCTTCAGATAACAAAGAAGAAAGGGATTGCTAAGATTGAATGGTGCATAAGATCCCAAGTCCTCTACAGCCAGAACCCTCACTTCGATTTGTATGAAGAAATATCATGCAAAAGAGTTGTTGATCCGTAGATGTCCACATGGTATCCTTGTCAGGAAGGATAACAAACTGCAATGGGTGTGATTCACAGCTCATGTAGAAATATCCAGTAGGGAAAAAATCAAAATGAAGTGACAACATGTATGTGTGTGTAAATATGCATATACTCTGATAACATGTATGTGTGTGTAAATATGCATATACTCTGACAGCATGTATGTGTGTGTAAATAACATTTATGTTTATATTTTCAGCAAGCAACATTTATGTTTTCAGCAAGCAACATTTATGTTTATATTTACAGCAAGCAATACTCCTATGGAATTGCTATTTCTATTGTTGACCTCTTGTTTACATTTCCAGCAACCAATTTTTAATATTCTTGCAATAATTAACTTCATTATTCTATTGCTATTGTAGGAGTACAGAGTCAAAGGAATTGGCTCACTGATGCACAGGTTTACATTTCCAGCAACCAATTTTTAATATTCTTGCAATAATTAACTTCATTATTCTATTGCTATTGTAGGAGTACAGAGTCAAAGGAATTGGCTCACTGATGCACAGAGATATGCCGCTTATATGTCCTTGGAAACCCTCCATAAGAGTAGAGCAGGCAGGTTTAAGAGAAGTGATAAGAAGGAGGTGGCTGCAATATTTGGAGCACATGTTCGAGTTATTCAAAGGATATGGGAGACGGCAATGATACAGAAAGGCCTTGGTCAGGAGGTGGATGTTTCAAACAAAACAAAGGGAAATTGTGGGAGGAAACCTTATGATGATATCCTATCTCTCATTCCCACAATTCCCTTAAACAAGAGGTCAACTGTTCGATCACTAGCCAAGGCACTCGGTGTAAGCCCTACTACACTATACAAGAAGTTCAAGCTGAACAAGATAAGGAGACACTCCAACAGTGTAAAACCGGTACTGACAGAGAAACATAAGAGAGATAGGGTGGAGTTTTGCCTCTCCATGCTAGATGAGGCAACATTAGGAGATGTAAGCCCAAGTTTCAGGAGTATGCACAATATTGTGCACATTGATGAGACATGGTTCTGCATGACAAAGAAAAAAAGAAACTACTATCTGCTGCCTGATGAAGAGGACGCGGAAAGACATGTTAAAAACTCTATTGGGAAAGTGATGTTTCTCACAACAGTAGCAAGACCACGGTTTGATGAAGATGGAAACATGACATTTTCCCGGAAAATTGGGGTCTGGCCATTCATGAGAGTGACCGCAGTAGCAAAAATAAGCAAGAATAGGGAAAAGGGGACATTGGAAACAAAGTCTATCATAGTGACGAGGGAAGTGATGAGAGAGTACATTATACAAAAGGTTGTACCAGCAATTCAAGCATTGTGGCCTCAAGATGATGCTGGACAACCCATTTTTATCCAGCAAGATAACGCGAGAACACACATCCTACCTAATGATCAAGCATTCATAGAAGTTGTGGACGAAAGTGGCCTGGACATTAGAATAATGTATCAGCCTCCAAATTCTTCGGACATGAACGCCCTAGATATTGGGTTTTTCAGCTCGATTCAGTCGCTAACGGACTGCAAAAGTCCAAAAACTATTCCAGAGCTGATTAAAGGTGTTCAAGAGGAGTTTGATGGATATGAAGTTGCAAAACTTAACAGAGTATTCATAACTCTGCAGACTTGCATGGTCGAAGTAATGAAGAATGGTGGAGCCAATAAATACAAAATCCCACATATGAACAAGGAAAGGCTAGAAAGGCTACGATTGCTACCGCCCAGGGTCTCAATTCCTCCTGAAGTGTATGCAATGGCATTAGAGATGCTATGACACTGATCCTAATCCAGTTTGTTGTGTATTCTGTGTGTATTTGTGTATTCCATGTGATTATTGTTTCCAAAAGATTATGTACCCCAGCTTATATTTGTTGTTGCCACACACTATATATTGTGCTATATATTGCTATATAGTCCAACTTATACTTGGAGTTCAAAACAGAATCATACTTGAGCTCAAAAGAGAGAAGCTCTTCTTGAAATGACCAATTGATTCAGTGTACAAGCATTGGTACTTTGGTAGGATTGTGCTTGTAAACTGCATTGGTGGGATAAGAGCACATTATTTTCTCTTTTCTCTAGGTAAAAGCTACTCGAACATAGACTATCTTTCTCACAGCAAGGTTGATTAAATTGTAAAGGTTTGTTGAAACTGAACATTAGTTTCAAGAGTATGTGTGAGAGCATGAGTACTAAAACCGAACTCTGTTGATTTAACACATTCAGAAACAGTCTATTACTGCACACTATATACTACAAACTAGTTAACTCAAACTGAACATTAGTACTCCAGCCACCACTGAAACTAGTCCACTGAAAATGAGCATTAGTTTCGGGTGTAGTGTGTATAGTGTACAAACATGGCACTGTAATTCCATGGTTGCCACTCCAGCCGCAGTTTATACGGTTGCAACTCCAGCCACCACTTTGTGACTGCAAATCTGCAATTCGAACCAGCGCCGGAACAGTCTAGTGCATAACCACATCTACTCCACATTTGGCAGATAGTTGGAGTACAGATAATTGGGCGAGGTTGGTCAGCGTAGACTGACATTGCAATCCGACGAACATGAGCACGATGAAGGGCCTCAAGTTTCAGTGCATCACTGCCGCCTCCTTTCCGTCCAGATCCGACCGTCCTTAGTGTTGCCGCTCGCCGGTGTGGCCATTGACCTTTACGTTTGATTCCCCGCTGCCCTGGTGTCCAGCCGTAGAAGAAGCACAACAGCCCACGAGGGAGGAGGCGAAGCACCTTGAGTAGCAACCTCCTGCGCGCCCCTTCCGTGTCTGTAGCGACATCAACTCAAGGTAGCTGTCGAAGAAGCTCGCGGTGGCGGCGTCCACCCCCGGCCCGGACGTGCCGGCATCATGTCCGTCGTTCCTGCAGATCCAGCGGGTAAAAATGTGAACTTTGACCTCAAAAGGACTGCGGGAGAAAGCCTGCGGTGGGGAGCGAGAGGAAGATGCCGACGGAGAGAGGGAGGTAGGGGCGGCAGTGATATGGGGCCATGGATGGGCGGTGACGCCGGCGGCGGAGAGGAGCGAGAGAGTGTGTGAGTGAGCGGTGTGCAAAGCGATAGTGAAAAAGAAACGCGAGGAGTGAGGGCAAATCGGGAAACTTGAAAAGAAATTGAACGTGACGAAAGTTGTACGTGACCGCCTCCAGCGCCTTACAAAAGTGAACGGAGGGAGTATTATATTTCTTGTTTAAAGATAATCGTTTATTATCCATGCTATAATTGTATTTAATGAAAACATAGATACATGTGTGGATACATAGACAAAACAATGTCCCTAGCAAGCCTCCAGTTGGCTAGCCAGTTGATCAAGGATAGTCAAGGTTTTCTGACTATGTGCAAAGTGTTGTTGCTTGATAACTGAATCACATCATTAGGAGAATCATGTGATGGACTAGACCCAAACTATGAACGTAGCATATTGATCGTGTCGTTTTATTGCTATAGTTTTCTGCGTGTCAAGTATTTGTTCCTATGACCATGAGATCATATAACTCACTGGCACTGGAGGAATACCTTGTGTGCATCAAACGTCACAACGTAACCGAGTGACTATAAAGGTGCTCTACAGGTATCTTCGGAGGTGTCCGTTGAGTTAGTATAGATCAAGACTGGGATTTGTCACTCCGTGTGACAGAGAGGTATCTCAGGGCCCACTCGGTAATAAAACATCACACACAAGCCTTGCAAGCAATGTGACTAAGTGTAAGTCATGGGATCTTGTATTACGGAACGAGTAAAGAGACTTGCCGGTAACGAGATAGAAATAGGTATGCGGATACCGACGATCGAATCTCGGGCAAGTAACATACCGAAGGACAAAGAGAATGACATACGGGATTATATAAATCCTTGACACTGAGGTTCAACAGATAAGATCTTCAGAGAATATGTAGGATCCAATATGGGCATCCAGATCCCGCTATTGGATATTGACCGAGGAGTACCTCGGGGCATGTCTACATAGTTCTCGAACCCGCAGGGTCTGCACACTTAAGGTTTGATGATGTTTTAGTATAGTTGAGTTATATGTGTGGTTACCGAATGTTGTTCGGAGTCCCGGATAGGGTTTCCGAAATGGTCCGGAGACGAAGATTGATATATAGGATGACTTCATTTGGTTACCAGAAGGTTTTCGGGCATTACCGGGAATGTACCGGGAGTGACGAATGGGTTCCGGAAGTTCACCGGGAGGGGGGCAACCCACCCGGGGAAGCCCATTGGCCTTAGGGGTGGCGCACCAGCCCTTAGTAGGCTGGTGGGACAGCCCAAGAGGGCCTATGCGCCAAGGAAAGAAAACCAAAGCGAACAAAAAAGAGAGGAGGGAAGGAAGAGAAGGACTCCACTTTCCAATCCTAGTTGGACTAGGATTTTAGTAGGACTCCTCCTCTCCCTAGGCCGGCGCACCCTTGAGGGCTTGGCCCTCAAGGCAAGCCTCCTCCCCTCTCTCCTATATATAGTGGTGATTTAGGGATGATTTGAGACAACTTTTGCCACGTGCAACTTAGATCTAGACACCATAGTTTTACCTCTAGATCGTATTTCCGCGGAGCTTGGGCGGAGCCCTGCAGGAGTAGATCCTCACCACCACCGGAGCGCCGTCATGCTGCCGTAGAACTCATCTACTTCTCCGTCTTGCTTGCTGGATCAAGAAGGCCGAAATCATCGTCGAGCTGTACGTGTGCTGAACGCGGAGGTGCCGTCCGTTCGGCACTAAATTGGAGCGGATCGTGGGACGGATCGCGGGACAGTTTGCGGGGTGGATCGAGGGACGTGAGGCGTTCCACTACATCAACCGCGTTTCTTAACACTTCCTGCTGTACGATCTACAAGGGTACATAGATCCAAATCTCCTCTCGTAGATGGACATCACCATGATAGGTCTTCGTGTGCGTAGGATTTTTTTTGTTTCCCATGCAACGTTCCCCAACAGTGGCATCATGAGCTATGTTAATGCGTAGATGTTATCTCGAGTAGAACACAAAGGGTTTTGTGGACGATGATGTTCGATTTGCTGCCCTCCTTAGTATTTTCTCGATTTAGCGGTATTGTTGGATTGAAGCGGCCCGGACCGACATTATTCGTACGCTTACGAAAGACTGGTTTCATCGATTGAGATGCAACTTCGTTGCATAAAGATGACTGGCGGGTGTCGGTTTCTTCAACTTTAGTTGAATTGGTTTTGACCGAGGCAGTCCTTGGAGAGGTTAAATAGCAATTTGCACATCTCCGTTGTGGTTTTTGTGTAAGTAAGATGCGATCTACTAGATACCCATAGGAGCCACGTAAAACATGCAACAACAAATTAGAGGACGTCTAACTTGTTTTTGCGGGGTATGCTTGTGATATGATATGGCCAATGACGTGATGTGATATATTGGATGTATGAGATGATCATGTTGTAATAGTTAATATCGACTTTCATGTCAATGGTACGTCAACTGGCAGGAGCCATAGGGTTGTCTTTAAACTAACGTTTGTGTTTGCAGATGCGTTTACTATATTGCTAGGACGTTGCTTTAGTAGTAATAGCATACGTAGCACGACAACCCCGATGGCGACACGCTGATGGAGATCATGGTGTGGCGCCGGTGACAAGAAGATCGTGTCGGTGCTTTTGTGATGGAGATCAAGAAGCACATGATGATGTCAATATCATGTCACTTATGAATTGCATGTGATGTTAATCCTTTGATGCACCTTATTTTGCTTAGAATGACGGTAGCATTATAAGGTGATCTCTCACTAAAATTTCAAGACGAAATTGTGTTCTCCCCGACTGTGCACTGATACGTCTCCAACGTATCTATAACTTTTGATGGTTTCATGCTATTATCTTGTCAAACTTTTGATGTTTTGTATGTCTTTTATATCTTTTTTGAGACTAACTTATTAACTCAGTGCCAAATGCCAGTTCCTGTTTTTTCCATGTTTTTGACCCCTTTTAGAGGAGGATTTTAAACAGAGTCCAAACGGAACGAAACTGCCAAAAAGATTTTTTCTGAAACAGAAAAAGATCGGGAAGCCTCAGAATCAGGGCAGGGGGCCACCAGGGACCCCACAAGCCCCCTAGCCGCGGCTAGGGGGCCCGTGCCACCCAGGCTTGTGGGCTCCCTGGGCCTCCTCTGCCCTAGGTCTTTCGCCTATAAATTCCCTAAAATCCCAGAAAAAATCAGGAGATCATCGAATGTACTTTTCCGCCGCCGCAAGCTTCTGTCTCCGCAAGATCCCATTTGGGGCACGTTTTGGTGCCCTGCCAGAGGGGGGATTCAGATACGGAGGGCTTCTTCATCAACACCATGACCTCTCCGATGATGCGTGAGTAGTTCACGATAGACCTACGGGTCCATAACTAGTAGCTAGATGGCTTCTTCTCTCTCTTGGATCTTCAATACAAAGTTCTCCATGATCTTCATGGAGATCTATCCGATGTAATCTTCTTTTGCGGTGTGTTTGTCGAGATCCGATGAATTGTGGATTTATGATCAGATTATCTATGAATCTTATTTGAGTTTCTTCTGATCTCTCTTATGCATAATTTCATATCCTTGTAATTTTCTTTGAGTTGTGGGTTTTGTTTGGCCAACTAGATCTTTGATTCTTGCAATAGGAGAAGTGCTTGGCTTTGGGTTCATACCGTGCGGTGACCTCACCCAGTGACAGAAGGGCTAGTGAGGCACGCATCGTGTTGTTGCCATCAAGGGTAAAAAGATGGGGTTTTCATCATTGGTTTGAGTTTATCCCTCTACATCATGTCATCTTGCTTAAGGCGTTACTCTGTTCGTCATGAACCCAATACACTAGATGCATGCTGGATACCGGTCGATGTGTGGAGTAATAGTAGTAGATGCAGAAAGTATCGGTCTACTTGTCTCGGACGTGATGCCTATATGTATGATCATTGCCTTAGATATCGTCATGACTTTGCGCGGTTCTGTCAATTGCTCGACAGTAATTTGTTCACCCACCGTAATATTTGCTATTTTGAGAGAAGCCTCTAGTGAACACTATGGCCCCCGGGTCTACTTCACACCATATTTTCAACCTTACACTTTTTCTTCGTTTCACTTTCCGCCTTCAGATGTCACTTTGCAATCAACCTTGAAGGGATTGACAACCCCTTCACAGCGTTGGGTGCAAGCTCTTTGTGTTTGTGCAGGTACTCTGGACTTGATGAGATTCTCCTACTGGATTGATACCTTGGTTCTCAAACTGAGGGAAATACTTGCTGCTCCTGTGCTACATCACCCTTTCCTCTTCAAGGGAAAACCAACACAAGCTCAAGAGACGACAAAAGGTTTCTGTCGACGTAGCAGAAGGATTTCTCGCACCGTTGCCGGGGAGGATTTCTGGCGCCGTTGCCGGGGAGGATCAAGTCAAGAACTCATCCATGTAAGTGTCGCAAACTCATCTCTTGCATTTACTTTTTTGCCTCTCGTTTTCCTCTCCCCCACTTCTGAAAAACAAAAATTTACAAAAAAATATTTGCCTTTTTCGTTTGCCTTTCCTTTGCTTGTGTGCCATGTGCCTTCGATATGCTTGCATCTTCGCTTGCTGAAAATCTAGTGATATGGATCCTCATCCACTTGCTAATCTCTTTAAATGATCCAATTATGTTGATCCAATTTCTAGTGAGTTGAGTGCACTTGACTATCTTTATGGAGTTTTGCTTGAGATGCGTGAATCTGAAAATTGTGAGGAAGAAATTTATGAAGTGATTCACGAGGGCTCCTTGGATGAAAAGCATGATTGCAATGGTTTCACTATAAATTCTATTAGTGATAGTCATGCTAAAAATATGCAAAACCCTAAGCTTGGGGATGCTAGTTTTGCTATGTCCAGTACTGGTTGCAATGATCATGATTGGGGTGATGATTTTTCTTATGATCTTGAAAATTTGTTTAAGCCTCATGGTGAATATGATATTTGCAATATTACTGAAAGTGGGTTTGGAGAAGTCATGACTTTAGTTGATGATAATCCCACTATTTTTGAAGAGCGTCAACTTTGCATGCATGTGGATCATGAAAAGAATATCCTATGTGATAGTTACATTGTTGAATTCGAATATGATCCCACATGTAATTATTATAAGAGAGGAAAATATGGTGGTAGAAACTTTCATATCACTAAGTCACCTCTCGTTATGTTGAGATTGCTCTTGTCTCTTTCTTCTTCCTTGCATTTGACAATTATTGCTTGTCTTGATAATTTGTTTTCCTATAAAATGCCTATGCATAGGAAGTATGTTAGACTTAGATATGTTTGTCACATGTTTCATGATGCTCTCGTTGTGCTTCAATTCTTGTCTTTTGTGTGAGCATCATTGAAATATCAATGCCTAGCTAAGGGCGTTAAACAATAGCGCTTGTCGGGAGGCAAACCAATGAATTTATTTCTTGTTCTTTCTGTTTTGTTGCGTTCACACCATCATAATTCTGTTATGATTGTGTTTTTTGTGTTTCTTTTTGTGTTTGAGCCAAGCAAAACCTTTATGACTAGTCTTGGTAATGGTTGTTTCATCCTGCTGGAAAAAGATAGAAACTTTTCGCTCACGAGATGATTTTTAATTTTTATTCAGAAAGAGATTTTGAGTTGATTCTTTTTGCTGCTGGTTGATATGCCTTTTGCCCAGACATTAGTAATTTTTCAGAATTTTTGAGGTACCGGAAGTATACGAAGTATACAGATTGCTACAGACTAGTCTGTTTTTGACAGATTCTATTTTTGTTGAGTTGGTTGCTTGTTTTGATGAAACTATGGTTAGTATCGGGGGTTACTAGCCAGGGAAAAGTGAGAATACAGTAGCCCAACACCAATCTAAATAGAAATCAAGATTGCTACAGTACCTAAAGAGGTGGTAGTTTGTTTTCTTGTGCTAATGATATCACGAGTTTCTGTTTAAGTTTTGTGTTGTGAAGTTTTCAAGTTTTGGGTGATGTTCTCATGGACAAAGAGATAAGGAGTGGAAAGAGCTCAAGCTTGGGTATGCCCAAGGCATCCCAAGCCAAATTCAAGGACACCAAAAAGCCTAAGCTTGGGGATGCCCCGGGAAGGCATCCCCTCTTTCGTTTTCAATCCATCGGTAACGTTACCTGGAGCTATATTTTTATTCACCACATGATATGTGTTTTGCTTGGAGCGTCTTGTATCTTAGGAGTCTTTTATTTTTGTTGTGTAACAATCATCCTTGCTGCACACCTTTAGAGAGAGACATGCACTCATCGTGATTTTGCTAGAATGCTCATAGTGCTTCACTTATATCTTTTGAGCTAGATAATTTTGCTCTATGTGCTTCACTTAGATCTTTTAGAGCACGGCGGTGCGTGACTTGGTAGTTGACTTATGCTATGAAGGTAGTCCCAAAGGTGATAGGTACCCAAAGAGGATAAAAAACCTCCATCTTCATGTGCATTGAGTAGAAAGAGAAGTCTTGATTCCTCTCAAATAGTTTTGAGACGTGGATTTGGAAATATTAAGAGTTATGTTAGTAGGGTGTTGTGAATGTAGAAATACTTGTGTCGAAGTTAGTGATTCCCATAGCATGCACGTATGGTGAACCGCTATGTTAGGAAGTCGGAGCATAATTGATCTATTGATTGTCATCCTTTGTGTTGAGGTCGGGATCGCGCGATGGTTAACACCTACCAACCCTTCCCCTAGGAGTACGCGTTTAGCACTTTGTTTCGATTACTAAGTTTAGCACTTTGTTTCGATTACTAATAAAAACTTTCACAACAAGTATGTGAGTTCTTCATGACTAATGTGAGTCCATGGTATAGATGCACTTTCACCTTCTACCATTGCTAACCTCTCTAGTGCCGCGCAATTTTCGCCGGTACATAAACCCACCATATGCCTTCCTCAAAACAGCCACCATACCTACCTACTATGGCATTTTCATAGCCATTCCGAGATATATTGCCATGCAACTCCCACCGTTCCATCTCATGACTTGTGCCGTAACTCTCATATTTCCATTGCATGATCGTAAGATAACTAGCGAGATGTTTCAACGTCATACGCCAAGCAAGATCTTTGCACATCCTGGTACACTGCCGGAGGCATTTCCTATAGAGTCATTTCTAAGCTTTGAGCTGTGAGTAAATAAAAGTGTGATGATCATCATTATTAGAGCATTGTCCCATGTGAGGAAATAAAAAAAAGAGGCCAAAGAGCCCAAATAAAAAAAATAGGAAAAAAGAGAGGCCTAAGAGCCCAAATAAAAAAAGGGGAAAAAGAGAGAAAAAGAGAGAAGGGACAATGCTACTATATTTTCCCACACTTGTGCTTCGTAATAGCACCATGTTCTTCATGTTTGAGAGCCTCTCGTTTCGTCACCACCATATGGTAGTGGGAATCTTCATTATATAACTTGGCTTGTATATTCCAATGATGGGCTTCCTCAAATTGCCCTAGGTCTTCGTGAGCAAGCAAGTTGGATGCACGACCACTAGTTCTCCTTCGGAGCTTTCACATACTTATAAGCTCTAGTGCATCCTTTGTATGGCAATCCCTACTCATTCACATTGATATCTATTAATGGGCCTCTCCATAGCCCTTTGATACGCCGAGTCAATGTGACCATCTCCTCCTTTTTGTTTCACAACCACCACCACACTCTATTCCACCTATAGTGCTATATCCATGGCTCAAGCTCATGTATCGCGTGATTGTTATAAAAAGTTTGAGAAAGTAAGAGTGCGAAAACAATTACTTGGCCAATACCGGGGTTGTGCATGATTTACATTAGTTGTGTGAGGATGATGGAGCATAGCCAGACTATATGATTTTGTAGGGATAACTTTCCTTGGCCTTGTTAATTTGAAAGTTCATGATTACCTTGCGAGTTTGCTTGAAGTATTATTGTTTTCATGTCAATAGCAAACTATTGTTTTGAATCTTACAGATCTGAACATTCATGTCACACGAAAGAAGTTGCAAAGGTCAACTATGCTAGGTAGCATTCCACATCAAAAATTCATTCTTTATCACTTCCCTACTCGAGGACGAGCAGGAGTTAAGCTTGGGAATGCTTGATACGTCTCCAACGTATCTATAATTTTTGATGGTTTCATGCTATTATCTTGTCAAACTTTGGATGTTTTGTATGCCTTTTATATCTTTTTTGAGACTAACTTATTAACTCAGTGCCAAGTGCCAGTTCCTGTTTTTTTCCCATGTTTTTGACCCCTTTCACAGGAGGATTTTAAACGGAGTCCAAACGGAACGAAACTTCCAAAAAGATTTTTTCCAAAACAGAAAACGATCAGGATGCCTGAGAATTAGGGCAGGGGCCACCAGGGACCCCACAAGCCCCCTAGCCGCGGCCAGGGGGGCCCACGCCTCCCAGGCTTGTGGGCTCCCTAGGCCTCCTCTGCCCTAGGTCTTTCGCCTATAAATTCCCTAAAATCCCAGAAAAAATCAGGAGATCATCGAAAGTACTTTTCCACCGCCGCAAGCTTCTGTCTCCGCAAGATCCCATCTGGGGCACGTTTTGGTGCCCTACGAGAGGGGGATTTGGATACAGAGGGCTTCTTCATCAACACCATGACCTCTTCGATGATGCGTGAGTAGTTCACCATAGAACTACGGGTCCATAGCTAGTAGCTAGATGGCTTCTTCTCTCTCTTGGATCTTCAATACAAAGTTCTCCATGATCTTCATGGAGATCTATCCGATGTAATCTTCTTTTGCGGTGTGTTTGTCGAGATCCGATGAATTATGGATTTATGATCAGATTACCTATGAATCTTATTTGAGTTTCTTATGATCTCTCTTATGCATGATTTCATATCCTTGTAATTCTCTTCGAGTTGTAGGTTTTGTTTGGCCAACTAGATCTATGATTCTTGCAATAGGAGAAGTGCTTGGTTTTGGGTTCATACCGTGCGGTGACCTCACCCAGTGACAGAAGGGGTAGCGAGGCACACATCATGTTGTTGCCATCAAGGGTAAAAAGATGGGGTTTTCATCATTGGTTTGAGTTTATCCCTCTACATCATGTCATATTGCTTAAGGCGTTACTCTGTTCTTCATGAACTCAATACACTAGATGCATGCTGGATAGCGGTCGATGTGTGGAGTACTAGTAGTAGATGTAGAAAGTATAGGTCTACTTGTCTCGGGCGTGATGCCTATATGTATGATCATTGCCTTAGATATCGTCATGACTTTGCACGGTTCTATCAATTGCTCGACAGTAATTTGTTCACCCACTGTAATATTTGCTATTTTGAGAGAAGCCTGTAGTGAACACTATGGCCCCCGGGTCTACTTCACACCATATTTTCAGCCTTACACTTTTTCTTCGTTTCACTTTCCGCCTTCAGATCTCACTTTGCAATCAATCTTGAAGGGATTGACAACCCCTTTATAGCGTTGGGTGCAAGCTCTTTGTGTTTGTGCAGGTACTCTGGACTTGACAAGATTCTCCTACTGGATTGATACGTTGGTTCTCAAACTGAGGGAAATACTTACTGCTCCTGTGCTGCATCACCCTTTCCTCTTCAAGGGAAAACCAACGCAAGCTCAAGAGACAACAAAAGGTTTCTGTCGACGTAGCATGCACCGTTTCTACAGTTCGTCGTTTCGAGACACCCCGTGATGATCGGGTGTGATAGACTCAACGTTCACATACAACGGGTGCAAAACAGTTGCACACACGGAACAATCGGGTTAAGCTTGACGAGCCTAGCATGTGGAGACATGGCCTCAGAACACATGAGACCGAAAGGTCGAGCATGAATCGTATAGTTGATACGATTAGCATAGAGATGCTTACCACTGAAACTATTCTCAACTCACGTGATGATCAGACTTGAGTTAGTGAATTTGGATCATGTTCCACTCAAATGACTAGAGAGATGCACTTTTTGAGTGGGAGTTTTGTGATACGTCCATTTTGCATCATGTTTTCATGTTGATATTTATAGCTTCTTTGGCTGTTATTTCACTTCACGGTACAATTCTTATGCCTTTTCTCTCTTATTTTACAAGGTTTACATGAAGAGGGAGAATACCGGCAACTGGAATTCTGGCCTGAAAGTGGAGCAAAGTTGAGATACCTATTCCGCGCAACTCCAAACGACGTGAAAATCAACGGGGATTTTTTCCCAATTTATCAGAAATACTGGGCCGAAGAAGTGCTAGAGGGGCACCAGGGGGTGCCCACAAGCCTGCACGGCGCGACCACCCCCCAAGCCGCGCCATGGGGGCTTGTGGGCAGCCCACTCGCCCATTGGCCCCCCTCTTTTGCTATATGGAGGGTTTCTTCCAGGAAAAAATGAAGGAGGAGCTTTTTCGTGGTTTCGCCGCCGCCACGAGGCGGAACTTGAGCAGAACCAATCTAGAGCTCCGACAGGATGATCCTGTCGGGGAAACTTCCCTCCCGGAGGGGTAAATAGTCGCCATCTTCATCACCAACACTCCTCTCATCGGAGGGGACTCGTCACCATCAACATCTTCATCAGCACCATCTCATCTCCAAACCCTAGTTCATCACTTGTAACCAATCTCCATCTCGCGACTCCGATTGGTACTTGTAAGGTTTCTAGTATAGTTGATTACTCTTTGTAGTTGATGCTAGTTGGATTATTTGGTGGAAGAGTTTATGTTCAGATCCTTGATGCTACTCATTACCTCTCTGATCATGAATATGATTATGCTTTGTGAGTAGTTACTTTTGTTCCTGAGGACATGGGATAAGTCATGCTAATAGTAGTCATGTGAATTTGGTATTCGTTCGGTAATTTGATAAGTTGTATGTTGTTTTTACTCTAGTGGTGTTATGTGAATGTCGACTACATAACACTTCACCATTATTTGGGCCTAGAGGAAGGCATTGGAAGTAGTAAGTAGATGATGGGTTGCTAGAGTGACTCAAGCTTAAACCCTAGTTTATGTGTTGCTTCGTAAGGGGCTGATTTGGATCCACTAGTTTAATGCTATGGTTAGACTTTGTCTTAATTCTTCTTTCGTAGTTGCGGATGCTTGCTAGAGGGGTTAATCATAAGTGGGATGCTTGTCCAAGTAAGGAAGTACCCAAGCGCTGGTCCACCCACATATCAAACTATCAAAGTAACGAATGCGAATCATATGAACATGATGAAACTAGCATGACAGAAATTCCCGTGTGTCCTCGGGAGCATTTTTCCTCCTATAAGACTTTGTACAGGCTTATCCCTTGCTACAAAAGGGATTGGGACACTTTGCTGCACCGTTGATACTTTTGTTACTTGTTGCTCGCTATGAATCATCTCACCACACAATCACTTGTTACCGATAATTTCAGTGCTTGCAGATATTTCCTTGCTCAAAACCACTTGTCAGATCCTTCTGCTCCTCGTTGGGTTCGACTCTCTTACTTGTCGAAAGGACTACGATTGATCCCCTATACTTGTGGGTCATCATTTTGCAAGTAATTTGATTAGTTAAACTCTAATTATCTTGAACATAGTCTAAGTCCACTTTGAAAATATTTGTGTTGTAGATCAATGGCTCACGCGACAGTCACCCTGAATTTTAATACGTTCCTAGAGAAAGCTAAGTTGAAAGATGATAGAAGCAACTTTGTAGACTCGGCTCGTAATCTTAAGTTGCTCCTGCAAGCTGGGAAGAAGGATTATGTCCTTAATGCTGCGCTAGGAGATGAACCACCCGCTACGGCTGACCAAGATGTTAAGAACGCTTGGTTAACACGTAAGGAGGACTACTCAGTAGTTTAATGTGCAGTCTTGTATGGCTTAGAGCTGGGACTTCGATGTCGCTTTGAGCGTCATGGAGCATTTGAGATGTTCCAAGAGTTGAAGTTTATCTTTCAGAAGAATGCCCGGATCGAGAGGTATGAGACCTTCGATAAATTCTATGCTTGCAAGATGGAGGATAATTCTATGCTTGACTTGAATTGGGAGAAGTGCCACTTTATGGTTAATGAAGGTATCGTCTTAGGTCATAAAATTTCTCAAAGAGGTATTGAAGTCGATAAGGCTAAGGTTGATGCAATCGAGAAAATGCCATACCCCACAGATATCAAAGGGATAAGAAGTTTCCTTGGTCATGCTGGTTTCTATAGAAGGTTCATTAAAGACTTCTCTAAGATTTCTAGGCCTCTTACCAATCTCTTGCAAAAGGATATTCCTTTTGTCTTTGACGAGTATTGTGAGGAAGCCTTCGAAATACTTAAGAGGGCTTTGAAAACTGCACCTATTGTTCAACCACCTGATTGGAACTTACCTTTTGAAATCATGTGTGACGCTAGTGATTATGCTGTTGGTGCTGTTCTAGGGCAAAGAGTCGATAAGAAGTTGAATGTTATTCACTACGCTAGTAAAACTCTAGACAGTGCCCAGAGAAACTATGCCACTACGGAGAAGGAATTTTTAGCAGTCGTGTTTGCATGTGAAAAGTTCAGGTCTTACATAGTTGATTCCAAAGTCACTATTCACACTGATCATGCTGCTATTAAGTACCTCATGGAGAAGAAGGACGCTAAACCTAGACTTATCAGATGAGTTCTCTTGCTACAAGAATTTGATTTGCACGTTGTCGACAGAAAGGGTGCTGATAACCCAGTAGGAGATAACTTGTCTAGGTTGGAGAATGTTCTTGATGACCCACAACCTATTGATGATAGCTTTCCCAGTGAGCAATTCAATGTCATCAATGCTTCACGTAGTGCACCATGGTATGCTGATTATGCAAACTATATCGTTGCTAAATACATACCACCTAGTTTCACATACCAGCAAAAGAAGAAATTCTTCTTTGACTTGAGACATTACTTTTGGGATGATCCTCACCTTTATAAGGAAGGAGTAGATGGTGTTATTAGACGTTGTGTACATGAACATGAACAGGGACAGATCCTACAGAAGTGTCACTCCGAGGCCTACGGAGGACACCATGCGGGAGATAGAACTACACACAAGGTATTGCAATCAGGTTTCTATTGGCCCACTCTCTTGAAGGATGCCCATAAGTTTGTCTTGTCTTGTGACGAATGTCAAAGAATAAGTAATATTAGCAAACATCAGGAAACGACTGCTATTGCGACAACAGACCTTCCCTGGTACGGCGCTAGGAATCCTGCTGCAGCGGCTACGCCTTAGGGACTTCCTAGACAAATATGCAAAGGATTCCCCCGTGGCCTTGGAGCCTTGCGTTGGTGTTCCCTCGAAGCAGAAAGGGTGATGTAGCACAGCGGCAGTAAGTATTTCCCTCAGTTTTGAGAACCAAGGTATCGATCCAGTGAAGGAGTATCACAGGTGCCTGCACAAACACAAAGAGCTTGCTCCCAACGCTATGAAGGGGTTGTCAATCCCTTATAGATTGTTTGCCAAGTGAGAACTAAAAGCAATAAAGTAACAAAGCAAAGTAAAAGCAGAGGTGTAAACAATAGGTGCGAATAGACCCGGGGGCCGTAGTATTCACTAGTGGCTTCTCTCATGAAAGCAAGTAGATGGTGGGTGAACAAATTACTGTCGAGCAATTGATAGAACCGCGCAAAGTCGTGACGATATCTATGGCAATGATTATATCTATAGGCATCACGTCCAAAACAAGTAGACCGATACTTTCTGCATCTACTACTATTACTCCACACGTCGACCGCTATCCAGCATGCATCTAGTGTATTGAGTCCAAAAGAACAGAGTAACGCCTTAAGAAAGATGTACCCTTGATGGAAACTACACGATGTGTGCCTTGCTGCCCCTACTGTCATTGGGAAAGGTCACCACATGGTAAGAACCCAAAACCAAGCACTTCTCCCATTGCAGAATCATAGATCTAGTTGGCCAAACAAAACCCAAGACTCGGAGAGACTTACAAGGATATCAAATCATGCAAATTATAAATCAGCAAAGACTCAAATATATATAATAGATAATCTGATCACAAATCCACGATTCATCGGATCTCGACAAACACACCGCCAAAGAGGATTACATCGGATAGATCTCCATGAAGATCATGGAGAACTTTGTATTGAAGATCCAAGAGAGAGAAGAAGCCATCTAGCTACTAACTACGGACCCGTAGGTCTGAAGTGAACTACTCACGAGTCATTGGAGGGGCGATGATGTTGATGAAGAGGCCCTCCAACTCCAAAGTCCCCTCCGGCAGGGCACCGGGAAGGGTCTCCAGATGAGATCTCGCGGAAACAGGAACTTGCGGCGGCAGAACTCCCGATATAGGTTTCTTTCTGGAGGTTTCTGAATTTATAGGACCATATGGCAGTGGAGTTGCATCAAGTGGCCCCCGAGGGGCCCACAAGCTTGGTTGGCGCGACCTAGGGGGGGGGGGCGACAGGGCTTGTGGCGCCCTCGTGGCGCCCCTCTGGTATCTTCTTCTTCCGGTATTTTTGATATTTTCCATAAAAAATCATCGCGAAAGAATTATTCTGTTTGGACTCCGTTCCAAAATTAGATCTGAAAAGAGTCAAAAACACAGAAAAAAACAGGAACTGGCGCTTGGCACTGAGTTAATAAGTTAGTCCCAAAAAAGATATAGAAGGTAAACAAAACATCCAAAGTTGACAAGATAACAACGTGAAACCATCAAAAATTATAGATACGTTTGAGACGTATCAAGCATCCCCAAGCTTAACTCCTGCTCGTCCTCGAGTAGGGAAGTGATAAAGAATGAATTTTTGATGCTTTCATGCTACCTAGCATAGATGTCCTTTGTAACTCCTCTTATGTGACGTGAATGTTCAGATCCATTAGATTCAAAACAATAGTTTGCTATTGACGTGGAAACAAGAATAATTCAAGCAAACTAGCAAAGTAATCATGAACTTTCAAAATAACAAGGCCTAAGGAAAGTTATCCCTACAAATTCATATAGTCTGGCTATGCTCTATCATCATTGCACAACGAATTTAAATTATGCACAACCCCGGTATTGGCCAAGTAATTGTTTTCACACCTTTACTTTCTCAAACTTTTTCAACTCTCACGCAATACATGAGCGTGAGCCATGGTTTTAGCACTATAAGTGGTGTGGAGTGTGGTGTAGGTTGCAAGACAAACAAGGAGAAGATGACCACATTAACTAGGCATATCAATGAGCTGTGGAGATGCTCATTAATAGATATCAATGTGAATGAGTATGGATTGCCATACAAATGATGCACTAGAGCTAAGAGTATGTGAAAGCTCTTAAAGAAAACCAGTGGGTGTGCATCCAACTTGCTTGCCCACGAAGACCTAAGGCAATTTGAGGAAGCCTATCATTGGAATATACAAGCCAAGTTATATAATGAAAATTTCCCACTAGCTATATGGTGGTTACAAAACGAGAGACTCTCAACCATGAACATCATGGTGCTTAATATGCACAAGTGTGCAAAAGTGGTAGCATTGTCCCTTCTCTCTTTTTCTCTCATTATATATATATATATATATATATATATATATATATATATATTTGATGGGCTCTTTGGACTCTTTTTTTGGTGGGAATCTTTGGCCTCTTTTATTACCTCACATGGGACAATGCTCCATCAATGATGATCATCACACTTACAACTCAAAACTTGGAGCAATGATGACTCTATATGGAATGCCTTCGGTAGTGTACCGTGACAATGATCTAGCATGGCATAGACATAAATGGGAACATCATGCTAGCTAATTATGATCATGCAATGGAAATGTAGACGTGGTGGAACATGTCACTGTGGTGGTTGCATGGCAATATATCTCGGAATGACTTTGAAAAAGCCATAGTAGGTAGGTATGGTGGCTGTTTTGAGGGAGGCTAATGGTGGGTTTTGTGTACCGGCGAAAGTTGCACGACACTAAAGAAGATAGTGATGGTGGAAGGTGAAAGTGCATCTAAACCATGGACTCAACATTAGTCATGAAGAACTCATATACTTGTTGCAAAAGTTTTATTAGTAATCGAAACAAAGCATTCAACGCATACTCCTAGGGGAAGGGTTGGTAGGTATAAACCATCGCGCGATCCCGACCGCCACACAAAGGATGACAATCAATAGACTAATCATGCTCAGACTTCATCACATAGCGGTTCACCATACGTGCATGCTAGGGGAATCACTAATGTTAACACAAGTATTTCTAGATCCACAACACCTTACTAGCATAACTTCAATATTACCATAACCACAACTCAAAACTAGTTGAGATGAATCAAACTTCTCTAACTATTCAATGCACATGAAGGTGGAAGTTTTCGTATCCCTTTGGATAACTACCCCTTTTGAGACTACTTTCAAAGCATAGATCAACTACCAAGCCATGCACCGTCGTGCTCTAAAAGATATAAGTGAAGCACATAGAGCAAAATCAACTAGCTCAAAAGATATAAGTGAAGCACATGTGAGCTGAAATGTCTACCAAAGGATATGTCGTGGATTTGTCACGGCAGATGTCCTCGTGAAAGGACTTAGTGTTGGAGCCATCGCACCTTGGTGGCGACTCAAAGGGGTTGAACGGGAGCGAGACCGAGATTTACCCAGGTTCGGCCCCTCGTGAGGAGGTGAAAGCCTACGTCCTGCTTTGTGTTGTATTGATGGAGTTTCGATTACAAGGAGAGCGTAACTCGCCTGACCTAGCACTCGATGATTTCTAACCTGCCCTCTTCTTCCCTGGGACTCGCCTTTATATACAGGTCGAGTCCTTAGGGTTCACAAGGGTCCTTTCCTTTACACAAATCGTGACTCTTGCGATCTCTAAGTCGCCATCTTTCCAAGGCTTGGAGACCTTCCCTACTATGGACTCCTTCTGAAAGTCTGAAACCGCCATACAACTTTCGGCCTTACCAGGCCAAGGCCCGAACCACATTTAGATGAGCCGCCAGCTTTGGTGACCCGGCCCAACTAGGGCGGGTTATCCAACAGATGATATCCCCAACATTAGGCCCTAGATTGACTTGAATTTCTTTCACGCCAATATCCTTACTCAGTTAGGGGCGATTCATCTTCACTCCTCTTATGCACCATGCACTTAAACCGCCATCTGTTGCGGAAAAACTTGAGTCGCCAAACCACTTCTTGTTGGCACCTCCTTATCGCTTGAATCCCGGAAAGGATAATGACGTAATCCCTAACGGATCCTTCGATATCGTTATCCTAAAAATTTCGGGGCGCCATCATGGCGAATCTTTATCTTTTGGCAGTTCCCGCTCGTGTCGCCTCGATTCTAGCGCCCGACCTGATAAATAGGCGGGAGGAAGGGATTGGGCGCATTTCACCTACCCGTCTTGTCGCCCTTCTCTTCCTCGCCATCACAGTGAAAACCTTATCGCCACCCGAGAGCTCCGCCGTCACCCGAAGACTTCGTCGTCGTCCGAAAGCTTCGGCGCTGCCCGAAGACTTCGTCGCCGCCGAACACTTCGTTGAAGCCGAGCATTTCGTCGCCGTCGAACGCATCGCCGCCGTCGAGCACCTTGTCGCCGTCGAGCACCTTGTCGACATCGAGCACCTCGTCGCCGCCCGAGATCTTCGCGTCCGCCTGAGATCTTCGTCGCCGTCCGCGCAACGCTCGCGGCGAACCCCTCCTCGGACGTCTCCAGCCATATCCATCAGGTCAGCTTTCCGCCATTGAGAGCAGATCCAAGTTTTTTCGAGGTTCATACTTACTGTGTTCTTGGTACCTCCCGAACGGCTTCGTAATTCCTGATTAGTTGGCGGTGATGATAGCGAGCACAACAATGCTTTTCATACCTTTATTTCTTTGGCCTTGACTTGCATACTTAGAAAAGGTTTCACAAGATCAACAGTATTGCTCCCATCTTAGTCGCAGGCCGCTTTATCAGACCTTTTTCGCATTCATTTCTGTCTGTCCGGTAGATCCATAATCTATCGCTTGTCAAGTGAAATCTGTTTATAATCTCATGCTTCACCATCTTGTCAAAATACTACTGATGCTCTGAAACGCCTCTCCTTTAAGTAGCAAGAGGTTCATAAGTCGCCCTGGCAGCCTGACCCGGACCTTCGTTGGCGGGTCAAAAAAACTCCCTCAGCCATCAGGCAAATTGTTTGACGAGTCAAATGAACTTAGTTTCACCATTTTTAGTAGATGCTTGGCGTGTTGATTTACCCGTAATTTTATTCCTTTGTAGCATGGGCACTGTTTTCAAAAGTGACTGGCTCCCAACCAAGGTCAATGATGCCATACTTAATCACTATGTGAAAACGGGGAATCTGGACCCTCAAGAGGTTATCGGTTGGCGCACCGGGTTAGGAGAAGAAGTCCCCAATCCGAAGGAAGGGGAGATAGTTGTTTTTGTTGAACACCTTGAACGGGCTTTAAGCCGCCCGAATCGAAATTCCTGAGAGACGCCATGACCTTTATGAATGTCCGCCTCCAGGATTTAGGGCCCAACTCGATAAGCAATCTATGCCAGTTCCAAGTGTTTTGTGAGGCTTACTTGCGGATGGAACCCTCAGTTCCTTTATTCTGGTACTTCTTCCACTTGAATCGCCAAACAGAATTTCCCAATGGCCCTAGTCTGGAGCTTGGAGGTGTCAATGTTCAGCGCCGTAGGGATAGTCCATTCCCATCACTCGCCATGCCAAGCCATCCCAAAGGCTGGGGCGAGTCTTGGTTTTACTGCCGGGAGACTTCGCCTGAGGGCGAGAACAAGTTTCTCGGTTATAGGGCAGATCGCCTTCCAACAAAGTTTAAACTCCCAGACAAGCTCACCGAAGAAGAGGAGTCATACTTTATCCCAGTATCGTCCGAGTTAAGATCTCTCACAAACGACGGCCTTACTGGGGTTGACTTGATCCGCTGCTGGGTCGAATGGCGCATCCTCCCTTTAAGTCGTCGGGACAGATTAATGTGTTATTTTGACGGTACCCTGGATCACCCTCAGTGCTACTTCCACACGGCTCTGACAGAGAGTGATATCGTAACCATCATTGAGAAGTTGACCGGCGAACCCGCGGCAAAATGCGGCCAAATAGGTCTTAAGCCGTTCTGCAAGATCAACCCGGCACCAAAGGTAAATAACTTAACCCGCCTCTTGTTTTTATTCCTTTCATCTTACTTGAACTATGACCTCTTATAAAATATGCCATTTCAGAAAGGTGATAAATTCTGGTCCAAGAGGCCAAAGAAGTCGTCCATGAAGCAAGCTAGGCCGCCTCCAAAGAAGAAGTCCAAGGGCAAGGGCAAAGCCGCCGTTACTAAGCCATCTGAAGCCGATGAATCCCAAGTCGGCGATGTACTTTCAGAGGTAAAAAATCCATCTTCTTTAACTCGCCATCCATTTACTGATAGTTTTGTGTTTACACCTATATCTTTTGTGTAGAATGAGGACAATGAAAGCTAGGAAGACTCCGTAGAGGTAATTTCTGTTTCCTCCGACTCATCTTTTTCTCCACCTAAGCCGGCCAGGGGAATTTGTGGGAAAGTTCCCTTCTCACACCCAAATGCTTGTTTGGATCCAAATTTCCTTCTGAAGAAAGCACAACATGCCTCAACTTGGAAAACTCGAAGTCATTCTGGAGACCTGGTGTCCGGGTTACCAACAAGAAACAAGAAAAGGCAAAATGAGGTATCTTTTAATAACACTTCTTCACATCCTTTTGGATCACGTTTGTAACTCGCTCATATCTTCGAAGTATAATTTTTGCAGAGTTCTCCTCCCACGTCTGGCGACTCAGTGATGTCGGCACTTCCACCAATGATCCGTGTCCCCGGGTAAGCCTTTGACAATATTTACCTTTGTTTTGATGGTGGTAACATCAACTCCTTTAAACGCACCCCCTTCTCTTTTTAGGGCACATACAAAGAAAAGGAAAACCGTCGGGTCAACTCCCCTTACAGCTTCGGAGCCTATTGAAAAATCGGCGCCGATCCAGGATAACCCAGACCAAGACAAGCTTGAAGATTAAGTGGATCTCCCCAGCTCGCCCAAGGAAACCATGGAAACGCCTAACCCGCCAAGTCCATTGAAAACAGCAGAAGACCCAGACGATGTAGTTATCACCGGTACTCACTTCTCTAAGCCGGCCACAACGGTTTTATCGAAGCATGTATCATCATCAGCTCAACCTGTTTTTGAGCATGAACTTTCCAAGGCTAAGCTCTCCCAATATGAGAATCTCAAATTCAAAGAACTTTGCTCTGGCTTTGCAAGTCGCCTGGAGGCGAGTCATGAGATGGAGAAAGGCCTGCTTCGATTGCTGAAGAACAAACATGAGGTACGTCTTATTGCACATTGTATTATCCTCATTAACCCCCAAGGGCCGGGTCATCAGTAAAAAGATGAGCCGGGTCTTGATAATTGAAGAAAAAACTTTCGAACTGTAACCCCCAAGGGCCGGGTCATCTGTAAAAAGATGGGTCGGGTCTTGATAATTGAAGAAAAAACTTTCGACCTGTAACCCCCAAGGGCCGGGTCATCTATAAAAATATGAGCCGGGTCTTGATAATTGAAGAAAAAACTTTCGACCTGTAACCCCCAAGGGCCAGGTCATCTGTAAAAAGATGGGCCGGGTCTTGATAATTGAAGAAAAAACTTTCGACCTGTAACCCCCAAGGGTCGGGTCATCTGTAAAAAGATTTGCCGGGTCTTGATAATTGAAGAAAAAACTTTCGACCTGTAACCCCCAAGGGCCGGGTCATCTGTAAAAAGATGAGCCGGGTCTTGATAATTGAAGAAAAAACTTTCGACCTGTAACCCCCAAGGGCCAGGTCATTTGTAAAAAGATGAGCCGGGTCTTGATAATTGAAGAAAAAACTTTCGACCTGTAACCCCCAAGGGCCGGGTCATCTGTAAAAAGATGAGCCGGGTCTTGATACTGTATAATTTTGTCTAAAAAAATATACATTAGCCCCCAAGTGTTAGGGATGTTGCTTGCAATAATTCTGAGACTTGCCCCTTGACTATATATTTCGACAAGAATCACTTATCCAAACTGAATCAACATTTGGCGATTTGACGAAAAGTTTAACTGATCAGCAGGATGCCCGGACAAAATCAGAAGAGAAGTATCAACTGATCTTATCTGAGATGGAGAAGCTAAAAGCCGACTTAAAAAGGGCTCAAGCTGATCAAGATGCCTTAATAAAGCGAGCAGAGAAAGCTGAAGCCAAGTTGGACACTGTGCAACAAGAGCTGTCCGGCTTAAAGCGACATATCTCCAACATGGCGCAAGATGTCTTTGGTAAAAACCAACCCTTGACCTTTGTAAACAAATATCTTTGTATAAATCGCTGACTATCATTACCTCTTATACAGGTCTGAGAGCCGCCAACCTTCAGGATGATTGCGTCTTGTTGCTGAAGGCGATTTATACGTTGATGGAGCAACTGTATACCGGAAGTGTGCTGACCGTGAAAGCAGTGATGGGCACCAAGGAACCTATAACATCAATAAAGAAGATGCTTGGCTGCTTATCTACTCTTCCTCCTCAAATTGGCGAGCTAACTCGGTCAGCCGCCCGAAAAGGAGCACTGACTACGCTGAGTCGGTGTTTGGCGTATGCTCCAGAAATTAACCCAGAAGAAGTAGCGGCGGGCTTTCCCCAGCTCAAAGATGACGGGTTAGAATTTGCTGAAGAAGACTACCAGCGTGTTGTCAAAGAATCCCGTTTGGCGGCGACTCAACTTGCTGCAAGCTTGGATTTATCAAAATACCAAGCCGCCTATGACAACAAGAACAAGAAAGTTAACCCGCCAACCTTTGTGACGACCAGCTTAACTCTGTGTTGACCCAAGAATCCTTTTGACTTGGAAGCGGATCTCTCATCAGTGCTGAACGATGAAGATGAGTTCGCCATGTTATCCAAGTGTAACTGGGTACTGGGCGACTTGCAAATTGAAGTCGGCCAAAGCTCACAGCAGGCTGATCCAAGGACATCAGCAGAATAAAACTTCATAGATTTGGCCATGAGAGCCATGTAATAAGTCTTTTTAGGAATCAAACTCCTTCTGTGATATCTCGAAAAATCCTTATGTCGCCCTTAAGGCGTTTTGAAATGCTTGATCCACCGTTTGAGGCATTTTTATGATGCTTGACCCGCCATTGAGGCGTTTTCATGATGCTTGACCCGCCATGGCTAGAGTGATCTTGACCATCAACCTGTTTTAAGCTTGAAAACATATATCAAACCATCTCAGTGAGTAATGGGTGATAATAAATAGCAATCGGCCCAAGATATTTTGAGGCGAGTGAGAAAAAAGTCTGAAAAACCTTGTGGCAGTGCGAGGAAGGTAAAAAATAGCAATTTCGTCGGCTCATCAGGTCGCGACAGGATAGGGCGAGTTAAATAAACTCAAGCGCCACCCAAGGGAGACTTTTGTATCAAAAGCTCAAGTATTTAGACCGGCTGATCAGGCACGAGTCAAGCTTCAGTGAAGCGGGTTCAATGAACCAATGGTTTCTCTATTTTTCATGTGAGGCGCTTGCCGGTACCAAACATGTTTTAACCAAGGCGAGTTCATGGTCCATGAACAGAATAACTCGCCAAGAGTTCACGGGTCCATATGGCGATTCGGCCAACACACAGTCCAGTATAACCATTTGTAATGCGGTAATCTTTCGCAGGCCAAATGGGTAGTAAGGGTGATCTCAGTGAGAGGAAGCCCCCAAGTGACCTATGATTAAGGGAAAGAACCGTCATAGGATTGTAGAAGCGTATACGCTATTACCACAAAACGACTTGGGAACACATTGTCCTCAAGTAAGCCGATCCAATCCACAGAATCACGTAAGGCGCCTATGTTTGAATCGCGCGCTTGTGGCGACTTCGATTCTCTTTGGCTTATCGATACCCAGTTTTGTAATAAGCGCATCGTGGCGACTTAAGCTCTTTGGTATGGATAGCGTCCATGTTTGGGCGACTTGTTGATGAAAGAATAAAGATCCATACCTTTCAATAAGATGAATTAGCAGTAAAGCCCCCAAGTCGGGAGGCGTTTAATTTTATTGCTTTATAAGAAATGAAAAACTTACAAAATGTAGAGCTAATAGCTCAAGTGTAATAAGGCCGCAAGTGGGCAATGTTCCAGGGGCGAGTTGACTCAGCCTCCGTGGTTGGCCGTTCAGGCCGTAGATCCACCAGATAGTAAGACCCATTGTGATGGTTTTTGCTGACGACGAACGGTCCTTCCCGTGGTGGTGATAACTTATGCATGCCAGTACGATCTTGTATCAGCCGAAGGACTAAGTCGCCTTCCTGAAAGGTTCGGCTCTTGACCCGGCGGCTGTGATAACACCGTAAGTCCTGCTGATAAATGGCCGATCGGGCTGCAGCCAAATCACGCGCTTCCTCTAAGGCGTCCAAAGAGTCTTGATGCGCCAGTTCGTTGTCCTGTTCGACATAAGCGGCGACTCTAGGCGAGTCATGCCTTATGTTAGTGGGAAGAACGGCTTCTGCTCCATAGACCAGAAAGAAAGGGGTAAAACCCGTAGACCGGTTCGGGGTCGTCCGGATGCTCCATAGTACCGAAGGCAACTCCTCAACCCAACACCCTGGGGATCGTTCCAAGGGAACCACGAGTCGGGGTTTGATTCCCCGCAAAACTTCCTTGTAGTGCCCCAAGTGTAAAGCTTTCCCTTTTTGAAACCTTCCATGTGGGACCACCTTGGCATTGTCATGAGAGCTATCTATGCATGTATGATTTCATGTGTCACCTTGCATTCTTCTTTTGCATGCATGCATCCATGCCATACCATCCTTGCCATAACTTATGATTCTATGTCATGTTATGATTGCATGTGATCTTGCTAGGTGTGATTTTTGTGATCTTGTGATTTCATGTGTTGATGCACATGTATGTTGTGGTGTGAAGTAGTGGAGTGTGGTGCTTGGCATTATTTTCAACCCCCCTCTAGTTATGTGCAAGACCCCCTCTCTCTTTTATTCCACAAGTGTAATTCCAACTTGTTCCTAACCTGAATTTACAATGTTCAGGGTTTAGGAAATATTGTGGGAATAAATATGTGCTAGTTTGGTGATTTGTCTTGGGTGCTAAAGGTGCTAGAATAAACACAAAACAGCCGCCAATATTGCTGTTTTGTATTTATTTCATATGCCCCCAAAAAAATCATTCTGTTATTTTAGTCAAATAGCTTGCTAAATTTCAGGCCCAGGGACATTTTCCTTTTATTTTTATCTTTTGTGGTTTACTCTGTGTCCTTTTTCCTTTTCCTGTTGATTTATTAAATAGGAATAGTTGTTGTGGCGTTTTCCTTTTAAGATGCGCTCTGGTGGGCTTCCTCCCACCAGAGAGGCCCATCTCTCCCCCTCCGGTGCGCAGCGCAGCCCATCTCACGCCCCTCTTCCTCCTCCGTCGACGACACTGTGTACGACCCCCCCTCCTCCACCGATTCTCCATGGCCTCGATCCTGTGGCTCAAGCGCCTCCCCCGAGGTAATATAAGACGCAGGGAACCCTCCTCCTTCCCTAGGTTTCCCTCTCCTTCCTCCAGTGCGCCGCCACCTTCCTCCTTCTCTCTTTCCCCCTCCTGGTAAGCCTTTGTAGGAGTTATCAGAGAGAGAGAGAGAGAGAGAGAGCAGCCCCGCCACCGTCTACCCCGCCGTCTCCGTCGAGCAGCGCCGGCGGTCATGTCCAGGGGCACGGGGATGGTGCCCGCGCCCCATTTTTGTCCTCGGTGAGGCCGAGGAGCGTCCTCACCATCGACTAGGAGCTTGTCTTTGCTGCGGACCTGGAGCCCCTTCGTTCTGCTTCGGTTCTGCATCCACGAGCGTCTTCGTCGCCGATCTTCTTGCTCTCCATCGCCCTCTCCTCCGATCGGTACCTTCCCTTCCTTCCCCAAGGTGAGCCGACCTTCCTCCCCTCTCCCGCGAGTAGATCCGGTGCAGAGCAGTAGCGGTGCGCCCCTGTCCCGAGCAGCAGCCGTGGTGGCTGTGCGTGTATGCTGATGGCTTGCTCGGTGTACTAGTTGATGCGGTGGTGCAGGTTGGTGCAGTAGCAGTAGCTTGTTGTAGTGGCGTGTTGTAACATCCCAAATTTTGGAATGTTAATAAAATTATTAGATTGATTGTTTGTTTGTTTGAGTGATTGAAACTTGAGTGAAATTTGAAACTTTTCAAAAACTTTTGAATGAGAGGGAATAAAATGAGTTCCCCGTTTCCTGTGAGTTCAAATTCATGTTTTCAAAACTAGCGAGAGGAGATAGCATGACTTCTTCAACTACAAAGAATTTGAACCAAGGTGGCACTTGAATTTCCTTTCGATTTTTCATTTGCATTTTGTTTTCTTCTTCACTCATGGAATGCCGGGAACAATACTTTGTCAAACAAGAGAAAAAGATAGGAGAAACATGACCCTCAAAACCGGGGATATTCCTTTGAAATATTTGGACCATAAAACCCAAGGTTTATTTGAAAAATATTTGCAAAAAGAAAATAAACCAATTTAGGGATTTTCTAAAAAACATTTTTTGAAGTATTTATTTTGGTAGTGGAAAAATGCCCATCTTTTTGGATTTATTTTTCTGAAATTTTTAATATATTATACCCCTATATTCCGAGGATATTCTATTTCCTTTTAATCGTATTAATTCCTGTTTTAATAAAAAGGGAAAGAGATCTCTTATTTTAGGAATGTACTTGGGCCACGTTAGGAAACCAATCTGGCCCAATCCCACCTTCTTCTTCCTCCTCACGAGCTTCCTTGTGTGGCCATGGCAGAAGCTTCCGAGGAAGTTTCCCTCCCCCGATTCGCGGGCTACACTTCCTTCCCGAGCCTCCCACCACCCCTATAAGAACGCCCCTACTCTCCTCGTTCCATTTTCCCCATCAGCTCGCCCTCTCCCTGCCCGTAGCCACGACGCCCCCACCATTGTTGTTCCTGCAAGGAGCCGAACAGAAGAACGCCCAGGAGCCCCTGACACCCCCTTCCTCGCCTCCGGGACCCCCTCCGCCATTCCCCCTCCCCGCCGGTGACCTCCCCACCTCGCCGGAGCAGCTACCTCGCCGGAGTTCTTCCTCTTTGTCATCCATGGTGAGATTCACGAAATCCCGTATTGCAGTTTTTTCAGAAAATTGCAATGTTAGAAAATTCATATCTATTAGTCTATAACTCCGAATTAGGTGATTCTTTTTGCGTTGGATCAAAAATTTTATGTAGTTTCTGTATATATATAATTTGGCTATGTTTGGATTTATAAAATTTGAATTAGATCAGATTTGATTTAAAGCTTGTTTCGCATATACCGGGAGTTTAAAAATAGATTTGAAATTAATTCTTTTTGCTGCTGCTTCCTATTGATCATATATTTCAGTAGTTTAAGTTTCAATTTTTTTTAAATAATTTTACTTAGGGTTTTAAGCAAAACAGATTCTGTTTTAGCCTTTTTTGTTTTCTTGCTATTTCTTTTGTATTAATTGTTCTTAATTTGTTTTTTTGTAATTGTGACAAGTTATATTTTGTTTTCTGATATTTACCAGTAACTTTTCAACAACAACAAAATTTTATTTTATTTATTCTTATTTGTTTGCATGGAATCAATTCTAGTTCTATACTAACTTGCGAATTGATTGCATTGCTAGTTTGATTTCCTATTTTGAAAATACTTATAAAATAATATTGTTTTGTAAATTTTACTTCTGTTATCTTACTTATTTTATATTTTGTTTTCTGTTTTATTTTCAGTTAGAACAAAAACTATATAGTGTTTGATGTAGTAGAAGGCTTCCTAGCTTCTTTGAAGTTTCCTTTGGATTTTTATCCGCTCTCTCTTATTGATTTTTGATTGCATCAACTTTTATTGATGTTTGTTAATTGATTGCTAGAATGATTGCTAGTGTGAGTGCTTATGTGAATACTATGTTTGATTATATAGATTTCATCGGAGAGTGACGAATAGTTCTATCACGTATTTCCCGAGAACGAAAATTCTTCTTCGTCAACATCACCAGGCAAGTCACTTTGATCATACTATCACCTATGTTTTATGCATCGTAGTTCTACCATCCTATGCCCAATTGCATGCTGCTTAGGTACTTGGAAATTTTAGTATAGATTGTAGTATCATGTGGTAGGCACACAACAACCCCGATACTTGGCCCCGGGACGACAAATTTCATATTGCTATGCTTGAGTAGACGGGATTTCGGTTGAGTGCATAACACGAGTGATGCGAGGTTGATTAAATAATCAAGACCGGTTAAGACAAGATTTTCAAGACCTCGGACGCAATGCAACTCTGGGTGAAGGACGGTTGATCGGCTCCCTGGAGAACCGAGTGGATGACCCGGGATGCTGGAGAGGCCATGACATCCTGCGGAAAGCTTCACCCAGGCTCAAAGAGATGGATGGATATTTTCAAGACCCAAGGCTTACCTGCACAGCCACAAGTCATTATGGGCTCTGGCTTGTTTGGACAACGCGGCGACTCTGGACAGGCGGTGCCAGCAGATGTAGAAGAACGGTAGGATTGGATGGGCACCGACAGGGATTCAGAGGGACCCGTTGAAAGACCATGTTTTGATCATCCGGTCTTCAAACACCCTGAAGTGCGAGGACATAAACGGAGGCGATCAAATCTTGTGGGGAACGTGTGCAAAACTCTGCAGAGTACTCAAACCTAATCGATTAGCCGTGTCCATGGTCATGGACAGCTTGAGCCAAATGAACTGAAGTTATCTGGATTTCTCAACACCATTAATTATATTTGATGAGGGTAATTATTGACAACTCGGGTACGAGAACTGGTTGGTGGAACCATCTCATTAACAACCAACAATGTAGTAACATTTTGCTTTTAGCCCTGTCTTGTTGTAGGAGAAAATTTGCTTTACGCTAAAACTTACAACACCACCTGCCATATATGCATATAGTATAGATGATTACTTTTCACCCCTCTCTTATGTGACTTGCCGGCATATTCAATATGCTGACCTACACGGCTGCAACGTCTTATGTTGCAGATATTTTTCTTCGACGAGTAAGAGTACGATTTAGGGTTACGGTCTACACTCAACTTGCCGTTGGTGTTTATTGGGACTCCACTCCCTTGACTGCTTCCGCTGAAATATTTAAGGTATATATCAGTTTTACGCTATTTACATGTGATTGCACTTTGATATATACATTGATGTACTGTGTGTGCCAGCATACTGATCCAGGGATGGCACAGAAACACAGAGGCTTGACTCGTCTTGAGTCGGGTCGCTACACGTGTAGAGGTGGCATAGCAGGCACAGCAGTAGTAAGGGGTAGGTCTCCTTGGCGCAGCAGCAGCAGCAACGGCGAGGCAAGCCCGACAACCTTCCTGTCGCCGTTGCATCTCAGTGCAGAGTAGGGCGACCAGAGAAGTTGCTTAACTAGATTCAGTCATTTCCTTTGTCAGGAAATGTTCCGTAGCGCAGTGGTGTGCAGAAGTGGTTGCACTCGAGAGGTTGCGGGTTCGATCCCAGGGGAAGCCTCCCCCTTTTTGTTGGTTTATTTCAGCACAATAGCGTTGCAGTAGCAGAGCAGTTTAACCTGCTTAACCATCCTTCGCTATCAAGCTAGTGCATGATAGCCAAGTGGTTGTGTGGTGGTGGGTAGACCAGTAGGTCCTGGGTTCATTTCCCAGGGCATCCTCTTTTCTTTTTCTTGCTATTGTTTTTGCCTTACTAGTTAGTTTTGATGCTTGGGCAACAATGTTGTGTTGTCAAAAATATGAACACCAGTAGGTTTTACACCTTGTTCTAGTTTTGTGCAAGGTAGATATAACTTGTGAAGGTAAGCATGCATATAATTGAGAGCATGTATGTGTGTGTGTGTGTTTGTAAGTAGATGTGTGTGTGTGCTCTAGAGGGAGTGCATGTAGGTGCATATGCTAGTGAAATCTTGGGCTTGCAAGCATAGCATTTTGTTGTGTGTGATGACTAGAGTTTCATATGTAAGTGCATCTTATGGGGGTTATGATGTGTGTATGGTGGCCATGTGTTGCAAGCTATGATTAGCATGTGTAGGTATGTGATTTGATCTTGAGCAAGATGTGCTTGTGGGTGATGTGGACTAGGAGTGTGTGTGAGTAGCATCCCACCTTGGCAAGCAAGCCTTGCACCTCCACATGCCCATATGTGAGAGGGCATGGCATGATAGTTGTGTGGGAAGCTTAGTAGTAGGGTTTGTGAAGTTGATTTGCATGACACAAATATGTGGTTCAAACCCCCATGTCACTTTGTCATTGTGCACATGAGCTCAACCTTTGTAGTTGTTGTTCTAGTAGGAACTACATGAAATGATGCCCATTCCCTAGGCATGATTTGAAGTAGTTCCCTCTCCCTTAATTTGTGGTCACTTGTTCCAAGTAGGTGCCCACATTTTATATATGATTTTGGGGTGGAAACTCCCAAGGAATCCAGTGGTGAAGTTAGTTTTACCATTGGGATACTTTATGGAGTGGACATATTCAGATTTGTTGCAAGTTTGATCTTGGTTTCCATGGAATAGGTGGAGCCCAAGGGCATGTGTTTTTGTGTAATAGAAGTAGGGGTTTTGCTCAACACCATAGTGGTGTCATTTATCACTTGGTGTTACTTGCATGCAAACTATGCCTAGACAAAGTGGGCATGTGGCTGAAAAAGTCCAGCTTAGTGCAATCTGAAATTTCACTAAGTGTGGGATTCTAGAAACATTTTCTTCTCTTATAGATGAGGATGTGCTGGTCATTGTGTTGAGAACTAGCCTTAGTTCAATGCTAGGATTTTGAACCTGATATGTTTGTGAAGCTCCCTGCCAAATTTAAAATCATTTGGAGTCCAGTAGATTGTGTTTTGGTTGATGTAAAAAAGCTTCAGAACAAAGACAGAAATTCAGGTGCAGGAATTTTCACTAAGTCCCTGAGATCTGTTGGTTTTGGGAAAGTTTGTGGCCTTGTATCTTCTAGAGTTTAATTCCTTTTGCTGTGATTCTTGCTGGTTCTTGTAGTGTTCTTGGTTGGCTACAGCCACATATATTATTTGTCATGTTTGGAGGCCTGTAGCTATGTTGCATGTAGCTCCCAAAGAGCTAAGTTGCAGATTATGGCAGATTATGTAGTTTTGTCATTTTTATCATTGTGTGTGCTTAGGGGATGTTGTGGTGTTCTTCCTTGCTCCATTACATTCATGTTGGAATGATACATGTCTTGGCAACCTGGGAATACCAGCTTTGTGCCATTTGAGTGTGTGGTGTTGATTCTTCCACGTGGAGCTTCATATCTTGTTTCGTTGATTCCCGTTGATCCGTAGCTCCGTTTGCAATGTTCTTTATATGGTTTTGCATCGTTTTCACAAGCCGCATCTGTTCACGCCATCCTCATGCATGTCAAAATAGCTTAGTGTACAGTTCTGTCAAGAAACTTGCAGTAGTTTATTTTGCTTGTGCTAGTGATAGAAATAGTGGTGCATGCTCAATTTTCATCTCATGCATCATGTGATTGTTGCATCTTGTGGTGCTGCTGTTCATTGGCTGTTATTCTCATGTTGGGTAGAACCGGGATCGGAGAACGAATACGTGGAGTCAGGAGAGTACGTGCAGGACGAACCAGAACCATTCCAAGCTGAGGATATCACAGGCAAGATGATATGACCTTGATTCCATCTCTAGACTTGTTATGGTAGTTCTCGTTTCCATGTCATATTGCTCGTTGCCTACCACTGAATTAAATTGCCTCTTGAAATGCCATGATCCCAAGAACTGTTCTCCCTCCTAGCAAAACTTGTATGGCTAAGTAGGCTTGCTCAGCTACTAATGTTAGCGTTGCTAGTTGCAGGTGCTTTGACTCATGTGATAACATGAGCTTTGATATCATTATCTTACATTCCGTTATTAAATTAATGCACCTATATACTTGGTGATTGACGGGAGACCTAGCCTTTTGCCGGGTGCTTTGTTCCGTTATTGCCGCCTTAGTTACCGGTTACCGGTGTTTGATTCCATAATGATCGCTCCTAACACGTTCGGGGTTGTTATGGGGACCCCCTCGATAAATCGCGTAGTGCTAAGGCTTGTCCGACAGGACCCAACATTGGTGTTAATTTGCTAATCACTTAATAATAAACTGCATAGGGAATAGCTACCCCGAGGATTCTAATCAACAACCCGGGCCAGTGCTCCTCATGAGTGTTGGTCCAAACTAGAGTCGTGTGCGGGGCCAACCCGGGGCAACTTGGGAGATGTCTATCAGGCCAATGTACGCTGTGCTCATCCGCTGTGTCCTGAGACTGAGATATGCGGCTCTTATCGGGGTCGTCGACACGTCGGGAGGTCCTGCTAGCCTTGTCTTACCTTAGCGGTATATCTTGCGTATAGGAATCCCCGTGAAGCTTTGGTTTCCCCCAGAGTTGAGGTTTTCCTCTAAGGAATCCGATGAGGTCACGAGATTCGTGATAGAGGATGCCTTTGCGGCCTGTGTATGTTTGTGATGGACTAGTTGGAGCACCCCTGCAGGGTTCAATCTTTCGGAAAGCCGTGCCCGAGGTTATGTGGCAACTTGGAATATTTTGTTAACATCCGGTATTAGAGAACTTAAACATAAGCTAATAAAATTGCCAACTGTGTGCGTAACCGTGACTGTCCCTTCGAAGATCTCTCTTCGATCGGGAACACGGTGGGGTTATGAATGCCGTAGGTAGATGTTCAGGATCACTTAGTGATCACGTAATTCTGACCGCTAGAGTAGCCCACCTTCATAATTACTTCGCGTAAGTTAGCCACTTAATCAAGCTTAGGATGCTGCAGCCTTATACATTTCACCCTTACCCTACCTAATAACATGACTAGTTCTGGCACCAAGGTCTTAGATTGCTGAGTCCCCGTGGCTCACGGATTCCTCCGAAACTCCCAGCAGGTACAGGTACCCCAGAGACAGATGATCCCGACGGCACCCAGCTGGTGTGGCAGTACGACGAGGAGACAAACCGCCTCTACATGAACTATCCAGAGGACTGAGGCATGGTCGTGATCGTGGGCCTGCAGGCAGGGTAGCATAGCATTTACATGTTTTGTAGTCCGTAGCGGAACTACCTTGATTGTATCTGTGATGTACTCTGAGTTATCAAAAGAAGACAGTTGGATCCCGAATTGTCTACTTTTATTATTATCTGTGCTATGTTACTTGCTTGTGAAACGCTTAGATGCGCTTCTTTCCTATTCGGGGCCTCGACCCCCAGATCGGAAAGGACCGCATCTTGGTCGTTACAAGTTGGTAATCAGAGCCTTACGACCATAGGAACCTTTGTGTGATCGTACTTGGCCGAGTCGAGTCTAGAAAATGTTTTGGGTCTTAGTTATATCGGAGAGTAGGATTCTTTTTTCTCCTCTTCTTTGCTCTGGTGAGGTTCCCATCTTAGGAAGTCTTTAACTCTACTCCTTTTCTCGCTCAAATTTTTTTTAGGATCACGCGGGTATTTGTGAAATCTATATGATTTCGATGTGACGGAATCATGTCCTGGTGCGTCCTATCTGCTCTAAGTATCAGGGGAGTTGAGCTCCAGGGATTATCGCGCACATCGCCATCATTCAGATTTCTGAGTATCTAAGAACGGAGGGTGTTCGTTATTGCTTCAATACGGGTAGTGGTGAGATAACCCCGATGTCCCCAGTACTGGTGTAGATTGTTCGCGGGTATTACCACACTTTGTATCATTGTGATCACGAGGATCTGTTGTAGATGAAGGTCCGAGATGCTGGTTTCTGTTGAAGGATGTGATACAGGTGACGGGTTAGTTTAGGAGTTGTGTGAAATACTCCTTGTATCCGTGTACCTGATTGCATGACCAGTTATTTCGGGAATTCATAGGTGGGATATCTAGTAGTATCTTATAGGACTATCTTCCTACAGACGCTTGATTGAGGTTTGGGAAATCTCGGTCATATGTTTGTTCCGAGCGGTTCTAGCTCACACTTGTTTGCAGTGGTCCTTATCGGAATTTTGTCGTCTGTTATTTTGAGGATGCACTCTTGCTATGTTGTTCGAGTGCAATGCTAAATTCTGTTCAGATATTCCTGTCTTTTGATTCAGCAATATCTTCAATTATTCTGTGGACTAATATGCTGTCCGTCTTCGGGATGGCTCCATCGACTCGTCAGACCCCAGGGCGCGAGGATGTGCCGCCTCCACCTCCTCCTCCGCCGCCGCCGCCTCCTCCTGCAGAGGCCTGGCAGGCGATGATGGCAGCTACTAATGCAAACACTCAGATGCTGTTGCAGTTGATCGAGGAGAGAGCTAATCATCAGCAGGGCAATTTCCAGCAGGGTGGCAATCACTTCGCCAATCTGGGTCAGTTCCTGTCAAACCAGCCTAAGACGTTCACTTCTTGCGACCAGCCGTTTGATGCGGAATATTGGATCCGTGATATGAACAAGTATTTTGAGTGTAGCAATGTGCGTCCGGAGGACTATGTCAAGTTTGCTACGTTTCCGTTGAAGGGACATGCTTCTATTTGGTGGCAGCAGCTTAAGGACTCCAGAGGTGACAGGGTGATGACTTGGGACGAGTTTTGTCGTGACTTCAGGTCCCACTACATCTCTTCCAGTTTTGTTGAGGAGATGCGTGAGAAGTTCAGGCGTTTGAAGCAGGGCAGAAATTCTGTGTATAAGTACAATGTCGAGTTCCACGAGCTGGCCCGTTACGCGTTGCATGATGTCCCGGATCAGAAGAGCAAGATCTACCAGTTCAGGGGTGGCTTAAAGGAGGATTTGCAGTTAGCGCTTGCTTTGCACGATCCTGAGGAGTTTGACAAGTTCTACAACTTAGCTCTCTGAGCAGAGGCAGCATTGCTCAGGGTGGAAAACTCCAAGAAGCGCTTCAGAGATTCCAGCTCTTCCTCGTCTCACGTGGTTCAGAAGCAACAGAAGTTTTGGGTTTCTCCTCCTTCTCCTCGGCACTCACAGCAGCTGAAGCACTCAGGTGCCGTGGTTCTTCCCACCCACCCAACCCTGGCTTCCAGCAGAGATACCAGCATCAGAAGCAAGGGCCTCCTCAGACTCGGTTCCGGTAGCCAGCAGATGTCATTTGTCACAAATGTGGGCAGAAGGGTCACTATGCCAACAAATGTACTTCTCAACTCCGTCTGCCGCCTCCTCCTCCAGGCAAGCCTCCAAGCAACGCTCTTGTCAAATGCAACCCCAGATCAGCTCGAGTCAACATGGTGAATGCAGCTGAAGCAGACAACTCCTCTGATGTGATCATGGGTAACCTCCTCGTCAATGATATTCCTGCTAAAGTGTTATTTAATTCTGGTGCATCACACTGCTTCATGTCCCGTCCTTTCTTTGCTAAGCATGAGTTTGTTTGTCAAGATTTGGTTAAGCCTATGTCTATAGTGTCTCCTGGTAAATTGATGAATTCCAATTGTCTGGTTCCGGAAGTTTCTGTCAAAATGGGCGCTTATGCTTTTCTGGCATCTCCTATTGTCTTGGGCAATTCTGACATTGATTTGATCCTTGGTATGGACTGGTTGGCCATGAACAAGGTGTCAATTGATTGTGAAGCTAAAGAAGTGAAGCTTACCCACTCTTCGGAGGATGTGTTTATATTCGCGGCGCGCGATGATACAATCCGTTTGTTCTCCTTGAATGAAAAGGGTGAGATCAATCCCATTGAGCAAGTTCTAGTGGTCTGCGAATATCAAGATGTGTTTCCTGAAGAGCTGCCAGGCATGCCTCCGCACCGTGAAGTTGAGTTCGTCATTGAGCTTGAGCCAGGCACAGAGCCAGTGTGCAAACGGCCGTACAAGCTGGGTCCAGAAGAATTGAAGGAACTCAAGAGGCAACTCGATGAGCAGGAGCGTTTGGGGTTGATCAGACCAAGCTCGTCTCCATGGGGATGTGGTGTTCTATTTGTCAAGAAGAAGGATGGTTCGGACCGGCTGTGTGTCGATTACCGCCCATTGAACAAGAAGACAATCAAGAACAAATATCCACTTCCGAACATAACTGAGTTGTTCGAACAGTTGAAAGGTGCTAAAGTATTCTCCAAGCTTGATCTCAGGATGGGCTATCATCAAATTCGCATTCGCGAGGAAGACATTCCGAAGACGGCATTCAGGACTAGTTTTGGCTCGTATGAGTATACGATCATGTCTTTTGGTCTGGCTAATGATCCTCCAATTTTTTGTCGATTGATGAACTATATTTTCTCACCATACAAGAATGAATTTGTCTTGCTCTATCTCGACGACATTCTGGTCTTTTCTGAGGATGAGGAAGAACATGAGAGACATCTCAGGTTGGTGCTTGATAAACTGAGAGAATACAAGCTGTATGCCAAGTTTTCGAAGTGCGAGTTCTGGCTGAAAGAAGTGGTTTATCTTGGGCATATTATCTCTGCCGAGGGCATTAAGGTTGACCCGTCTAAGGTTCAAGCCATTGTTGAATTGGAACCTCCGCAGAATGTGAAGCAGCTTCGAAGCTTTCTTGGTCTTGCCGGATATTGCAGAAGATTCGTTGAGAACTTCTCCAAAATCGCCAAGCCGCTCTCTAGTCTTCTTCAGAAGGGTGTCAAGTATGTTTGGTCTCCAGAGTGTCAACTGGCTTTCGATACACTCAAAGAGAAGCTTATCTCCACTCCGGTATTGGCCCCTCCGGATGATTCCAAGCCGTACCAGGTCTTTTGCGATGCTTCTCTCCAGGGTCTCGGTGCAGTCTTGATGCAGGATAGGAAGGTGGTTGCGTATACCTCCAGGCAGCTAAAGCCTGCAGAGAAGAACTATCCTGTGCACGATCTCGAGCTAGCAGCTGTTGTGCACGCCTTGATGACTTGGAGACATCTCTTGTTGGAACGTAAGGTTGAAGTTTTCACCGATCACAAGAGTCTCAAGTATATCTTCACTCAGTCTAACTTGAATCTTCGGCAAACACATTGGGTGGAAATGCTCCAGGATTTTAATCCGAGTGTTGAGTACACGCCAGGCAAGGCAAGTGTTGTGGCAGATGCTTTGAGCAGGAAGGCATATTGCAACAACCTGATTCTACAACCTCTCCAGCCGGGTCTTTCTGAGTCTTTCAAGAAGCTCAATCTCCAGCTAGTTCCTCAGGGTTTTCTTGCAAACCTTCAGATCTCTCCTACCTTGGAAGATCAGGTCAGAGCAGCTCAGCTACTTGACGCTATGGTGAAGAAGGTCAAGATTGGCGTGGGAAAGAGTCTCCCCAAGTATAAGTGTTTCACTGTTGATGCCAGGGACACATTGTTTTTCGAGGATCGCCTTGTCGTCCCGAAAGGTGATCTCAGGAAGGTGATCATGGAAGAAGCTCATAACTCTCTACTCTCTATTCATCCTGGAAGTTCCAAAATGTACCATGACTTGAAGCAGACATTCTGGTGGACTCGTATGAAACGTGAAATTGCACAGTTCGTAAATGAGTGTGATGTATGTCGAAGGGTGAAAGCCGAACATCAAAGACCAGCAGGCCTCTTGCAGCCTTTGCCGATTCCCAAGTGGAAGTTGGATCACATTGAGATGGACTTCGTCACCGGGTTTCCGAAGTCCAAGAAGGGCAATGATGCTATCTTCGTCGTCATCGACAAATTGAGTAAAGTGGCTCATTTCCTTCCAGTCAAGGAGTCCATTTCAGCAGCAGAGTTGGCAGAGTTTTACACCTCCAGGATTGTCTCTTTGCACGGCGTGCCGATGATGATCTCTTCAGATCGCGGAAGTATCTTCACTTCCAAGTTCTGGGACTCCTTTCAGTCTGCTATGGGCACGAAGATCCGCTTCAGCACAGCGTTCCATCCTCAGACTAGTGGTCAAGTGGAGAGAGTGAATCAAGTTCTTGAGGATATGCTGAGAGCCTGTGTTATCTCTTTTGGCATGAAGTGGGAAGATTGTCTACCTTTCGCGGAGTTCTCGTATAACAACAATTATCAAGCTAGTTCTGGCAAGGCTCCGTTTGAAATTCTCTATGGTAGTGTCACATCCCAGTTTTGGCTTTCCTAACTAACTAACTTATTTCAAAATTTAGGACCAATTAAATTTTTTGTGAATGCTTGTGATGCTTGGAGTGACTATTGTCTGTCTGATTGTTTTGCATGTGATTGATTCCCATTTAATCTTGTCACTCTCCTAATCATCTTCCCATCCCATGATCTCCTGCCTAATGATCATGCCATGTGTTTAGGAAAAATATCTGTTTTACCAAATATTATTTTCACCAAAAAGCTTTTCTTTGAATTAAACCTTCAAACCCCTGAAATGAGGTTTGTACTACAAGTCCTCAAATTAGGGAGTTTCTTTTGCACAAATTGTTTTATTTAAAACCATTATCAAAATGACTTTCAAAAACCACCATATTATTATTTTAAAAGTTACTTTATTATTTTATTTAAAAGCCTTTCCGTGAGGCCAGAAATGGTCTCCTATGAAGGAAAGTTATTTTTATTGCTTTCAAAATATTTAAGAAAATTTAGGGAAACTCACTGGATATACTTATTCCGTATTTATGAGTTTCAACACATGGTCATGTTCAAAATATTGGGCAAATCCCTTCAAAACCATTTCTGCCCATTTCAAGCTTTTCGAATATTTCTATAAGAAATATTCTCAATAAATTCCACTAAAATTCTAGCATGTCACCTATGATATTCTTGATAATCTTGCCAAGTTTCATTTCAATCCAAGTTGATTTGACTCCCCTAATCCCTCTAAAACCCTATCTGTCCAGAATCAAATTTGAGCAACTCTACATTGTGAAGTGTCTCCAATTGTGCTCAAATTTGGTGGACATGTTCCAGTACTCCAATGAGGCATCCACACCAAGTCGTACACCAAGGAGAATAGAGGAACTTGTCCTAAAACCCTCAAAACCCTCTCTGTTGATTTCTGACTTTGACAAACTTTACATTATAAAGTTTGTCCAATTGACCTCAAACTTTTTGTGCACGCCTAAATGCTCAAATCATGCCCCTACACCAAATATTGGATTTGTGGGAATTTATTTTAATAGGGTTCTAAATAGAAACCCATTTCTGCCCATATCTAGGGTTTTCCAAGTCTACATCGGAAAACTTATCCAGCAAATCCCAAATTTGGTGTGCAAGCCTATTTTCATCTATTATTTGATCCTGTTAAGTTTCATAGCCGTTGGACTCCATCTGGTAGCCTAACCACAGATCAAACACCTTGGGTGCACTCACTAAATTGGCTTCTATTGCCCCTTCTACTTTTACCCTTGAGCTCAACTTTCTACCACAGCCTCAACTAGTTACATTTCACCTCCAGTAACTTTCCCATGACCACTGGTCAATTATTTGGGAAGGACCCTTTGTAACTTTCTCTCATTTTCACCCTTGGCAGCACTGTTTTACCTCTCTTTCCATCCTTCTGCTTAAGCTATCACCCCAAGCTCTTTCCAGAGCATCTATTATATGCCAAGGCCTCCTTTAGAGCAAAGTTATGGCATACTCATGTGGAGAAAATGAGCAGCACCTCCTCAAGTTCATTTCTGGCTGAAATGTGACTTTGTACAGCAAGTACAAGCTACACTTGTTTTCTTGAGCTACAACTTTGTAGTATTAAAGTCCTTCCGTGCCTAGCACTGCCAGACATAGTTTCTCCCCAAGTCTCTCTACCTAAGACCCACTTTTATCAGCTCCAAGTTTGCTGTTAGAAACTTAACAGCAGTCAAAGCAAGTTCAAAGCAGCCCCATATGCTTTCAAACTCCTCCAGTGCATCGTGGCAAGCATGCGTTATATGGTTGACACCTTGGCCTGGCAAAGGGGTGCCCCAGGACACCAGGTGGGGTGGTGACCACCACTCTGGCCTACACTAATGGTGCTCTGCACAATTTCCTTGTTCCCTAGCTCATGTCCCGCAGTTGCGCCATGTCTCAGAGCGTCAGTGCATCTCCTTTTGACCGTTCAAGCCATCTCCATCCATTAGCTACCCTCCAAAACCCCTCTGGCACGCTGTCTACCCCGTGCTCTCAGAGCTCCAGAGAGCTCCTGAGCTTTCTCCTCTTCCCCCTCTCCATATGGTTTCCCTCCTAGCCAACCCCGGAGCCTCCCCTTTGAACTTCCTAGCTTTCTCCTCTCCTCCCACGGCCGCCATGGAAAGCTTCGGCCGAGCTTGAGCTCGAGCTCCCTCGGCTTCCCCCTTCCCATCTAGCTACCCCCAGAGGTACCCCAGGCTGCCGCAGCTCCTCCCCAGCGCCTTCAGCTCTCTCTCCCTTCATGGTTGGCCGAAGCCAGGGGGTAGACGACCTCCCCGCAGCTGCCTCTTCCCTGCGTAGCCCCCATGGCCGAGGCCCTCTCCTGGCCCTTGCTCCATGCTCGGGAAGGACCGAGCTCTTCCTCGCCGTGGACCCTCCGGGGTATCTTCCCCTGCTTTCCATCCATCTAGATGCCCGGGCGTCGACCTCCTCGGCTACCGACGCCGCCCTCGAACCACGGCCAAAGCCTCCTCTCCCCGCGGTTCCCCTACAGGAATGAGACCCCCGAGTAGGCGCAGCGCGGCCGCCCGAGCCGCCGGGGAGCCGGACCTCACCGGAGGTGGCCAGGGCATCGGGAGCCAGCGAGCCCTCGGGCTCCTGCTCCTCCTCTCTGCGCATGCTGGAGGTAGGAGAAACTCCTGCATGCGGGGCCCCTCGTTAGGGAGCCAGGGCAGAGGCCCACCGGATAAGTGGAGACGCCCTAGGCGCTTTGCGCCTCCTCCCAGCCGGAGGCGTATTCCACTGAATACGTCTCCTGCGTGGCGCTGTGCACCAGGCCGAGCCAGCAGGCCGGCCCACTGGCTTATCTGCCGCCCCAGGCACTTATTAACTCAAGGATAAGTGCCCCTTTCTCTTTTTTTTCTTCTTTTAGTCCTATCTTCTAAAATCCATTGCAAATTCATTCTAACTCCAAATCTTTTGATTCAAACTCCTGCAGGCTCCTAAAATCAAGCTCTATCCGAATATGTGCCTTGCACATTTTCCAAGACATTTTTATGTGGTGTGATAATTAAAATCCACCTTTGGATATCATTAGCCCGATCTTTCAAAAATCCCATAGGCCTCATATCAACTCCAAATGGAGTGATTCCAATTTCCAGAACCTTCTAAAGTCACTCTCCATTTTTAGAGATTTGGTCAACATTTTTATCAAACTTCAATCTGTTGCAATAAATAAATAGCTTCTATTGCTGTTTAATCCTCATTGTTAAATCCCTAGAATATTCATTTCAACTCCAAATCCAGTGAAACAACTTCCTAAATATTTCTAAAAACCTTCTCTGTTAAATGGGTGCCTCCACTCATTTTTAACAGAAAGATTTCTGTTGGCTTATTCAATGGCCACCTATTGCTCTTTCCATCCATTCGAAAATCATTGATGACCCAAATATCCTATATCAAGCCTCAGGTATTTTTCTTATGACCAGAGAGGTCCATGAAAAATATAACTTCTATTTATAAAACACTTTTATTCTGCTGGAAATATGGCTTACTATGGTTATTTCCGACGTAGTTGACGGTAGACGGAGTACTCGGGGACGGAGCGGAAGACCTCGAAGACCCCGAGGACTTACGTGGGCAAGGCAAGCATGCCCTTTTGACATGACTTAAGTAAATAAAATGATGCATGCTAGTATAGCAAGTATTTTCCGTTGCATGTGATCACGATGCCGGTTCATCACCGATGTGATGGTACCGAAGGCTTCTTCGAAGCACTTGCATTATAGTAGTGATATTCAAATGGCTCCTCGGAGCACAAACATGATGAGCTTGATCCTACCATCTACGAGGATCATGCTACTGTCATGTTGGCTAGTAGAGTAGAATCACTGCACTGAGCTTGACCCCGTGAGGGTCATGATATTATCATGTTGACAAGTAATAATAGAGCATTCTATCATGAGCATGATGTGCAGTTAAATAAAGAGTTTATGAAAACCCCGTCGGGTGCCACTAATGCTCGAAGGTGATGATGAGTTGGTGATCACTTTTGGTGAAGTGAGGCACCGCTGATTTTGGTGTGAGTATGGTTTCAGAAATGGATTAGATTTATGATGTGTCGACCGTCCCAACCTTACCCAGTACGACCACGATACCCCTTTATGGGACAGGGCTTTGTTGATTACTCTGGTCGGTGCTAGCAAAGAGCCACATTACTAGTGGCGGGAGTGATTGGTGTCACTCTCGTGATGGGGTCGTGCCAGGTAGGACGACTATGCCATTATTATGAGTTCCAGGCACACCGTTGGTCCCTGCATGGTTGTTACAGTCCAGAGTCGGTGCTCGTAAGACGTACAACATGTGGGCTGGGTACCAATCTAGTGGATCTCTTTGTCTAGTATCGTCAGGGGAAAGATGATGATCGGATTCTTACCTCGGGTATATGTGATATACCGCGTGTCGTGGATGACACGGAAGTATTCCGTTTCTCGTGGGTCCAGCGTACTACCTCTGCAGAGTGTAAACTATTCGAATAGCCGTGTGCACGGTCAAGGACAGTTGGGTGGTGCTGCTTAAACTACATCCTGAGTTTCCGCATAAACCAAGTGTGTGTGTGTGGAGTTAAAAAGGTGTTGTTATAATCATGATAATCAAAATAAAATGATCAAGTTCGGTGACTTGACATATAGGGTAAACCCGGATGGTTTAGCCCTCATTAATATCTTGAGGATATGACAAGTTCGGCGACTTGGCATATAGGGTGAACCCGGGTGGTTCAGCCCTTAGCAGATATGTAGATATCTGTAGTCTGCTCTTCAAAAGTAATTCTTTAACCTGATGCATACATGATTATTCCACCCAGATGAGTTACACTAAAGAAGCATGATACAGTTATCCTTCACTTTCATTGTTCGTATCATGGACTGTTTGCGAGTACATTCAAAGTACTCATTGGCTTGCCACTGGTTATTTCATTGACCAGGTGTGAAAGACAGGATACGGTGAAGATTAACTCGGTGACGTTCTTGCGAGCTAGGATGCTTCCCAGTCAGAATGCCTGTAGGTTAAGGTTGATGGCATGGGTTCACGCTTTCAACCAATAATTCCGCTATTGGTTCAGTTTCAAGTGTAGGCCTTTAAGGCCCTATGTATGTAAGTCTCGACCGAAGTGGTCATTTATTGTATCAAACGGTATGTATGGATGTAAGACTCTATTATTCAGTATCTGTGTTCAGTGAACATTGATCCTTGGGATCACTGGGCACGGCGATCTCGACTTACCAGTCGGGGTCCCACAGGTAGAAAGTGTCGTACTCCGCTCAACTGGTCCGAGACCGGCTAGCGTTAGATTTTGCAATGATATGATCGAAGAAGCTGAGGAGATGTGTCGGATCATTCGCGACAATCTCAGAGCAGCTCAGTCCCGTCAGAAGAGCTATTCCTATAGCAAGTACCGTGACATGTCTTATGAGCTTGATGATTTTGTCTATCTCAAGGTGTCGCCTATGAAGGGTATGCATCACTTTGGCATCAAAGGCAAGCTTGTGCCTCGTTTCGTTGGTCCGTTCAGAGTGGTTGGCAAGAGGGGCGACCTTGCGTACCAGCTCGAGCTTCCGTCAACCTTTGCAAATGTCCATGATGTGTTCCATGTTTCTCAGCTTCGGAGGTGTTTCAGGACCCCCGAGCGCACTGTGCATCTTCAAGATATCGACCTTCAGCCTGACCTTTCTTATCGTGAGCATCCAATTGCGGTTCTCGAGGCGACTGAGCGCAAGACCCGTAACAAGACTGTCAAGTTTCTCAAAGTGTAGTGGTCACACCATTCCGATAAAGAGGCTACGTGGGAACGCGAGGACCACCTCCGTTCCGAATTCCCTGATTTCTTTCAGTCTTAGATCTCGAGGGCGAGATCTTCTTTGTAGTGTGGGAGAATTTGTAGTGCCCCAAGTGTAAAGCTTTCCCTTTTTGTGACCTTCCATGTGGGACCACCTTGGCATTGTGATGAGAGCTATCTATGCATGTATGATTTCATGTGTCACCTTGCATTCTTCTTTTGCATGCATGGATCCATGCCATACCATCCTTGCCATACCTTATGATTCTATGTCATGTTATGATTGCATGTGATCTTGCTAGGTGTGATTTTTGTGATCTTGTGATTTCATGTGTTGATGCACATGTGATGTTGTGGTGTGAAGTAGTGGAGTGTGGTGCTTGGCATTATTTTCAACCCCCCTCTAGTTATGTGCAAGACCCCCTCTCTCTTTTATTCCACAATTGTAATTCCAACTTGTTCCTAACCTGAATTTAAAATGTTCAGGGTTTGGGAAATAATGTGGGAATAAATATGTGCTGGTTTGGTGATTTTTCTTGGGTGCTAAAGGTGCTAGAATAAACACAAAACAGCCGCCAATATTGCTGTTTTGTATTTATTTCATATGCCCCAAACAAAATCATTCTGTTATTTTAGTCAAATAGCTTGCTAAATTTCAGGCCGAGGGACATTTTCCTTTTATTTTTATCTTTTGTGGTTTACTCTGTGTCCTTTTTCCTTTTCCTGTTGATTTATTAAATAGGAATAGTTATTGTGGCGTTTTCCTTTTAAGATGCGCTCTGGTGGGCTTCCTCCCACCAGAGAGGCCCATCTCTCCCCCTCCAGTGCGCAGCGCAGCCCATCCCGCGTCCCTCTTCCTCCTCCGTCAACGTCACTTTGTACGACTCCCCCTCCTCCACCGATTCTCCATGGCCTCGATCCTGTGGCTCAAGCGCCTCCCCCGAGGTAATATAAGACGCAGGGAACCCTCCTCCTTCCCTAGGTTTCCCCCTCCTTCCTCCAGTGCGCCGCCACCTTCCTCCTTCTCTCTTTCCCTCTCCTGGTAAGCCTCTGTAGGAGTTAGTAGAGAGAGAGAGAGCATCCCCGCCACCGTCTACCCCGCCGTCTCCGTCGAGCAGCGCCGGCGGTCATGTCCAGGGGCACGGGGATGGTGCCCGCGCCCCATTTTGTCCTCGGTGAGGCTGAGGAGCATCCTCACCATCGACTAGGAGCTCGTCTTTCCCGCGGACCCTTCGTCGCCGATCTTCTTGCTCTCCATCGCCCTCTCCTCCGATCGGTACCTTCCCTTCCTTCCCCAAGGTGAGCCGACCTTCCTCCCCTCTCCCGCGAGTAGATCCGGTGCAGAGCCGTAGCGGCGCGCCCCTGTCCCGAGCAGCACCCGTGGTGGCTGTGCGTGTATGCTGATGGCTTTCTCGGTGTAGTACTTGATGCGGTGGTGCAGGTTGGTGCAGTAGCAGTAGCTTGTTGTAGTGGCGTGTAGAGGAGGCATAGCAGACACAACAGTAGCAAGGGGTAGGTCTCCTTGGCTCAGTAGCAACCGCAACGGCGAGGCAAGCCCGGCAACCTCCCTGTCGCCGTTGCATCTCGGTGCAGAGCAGGGCACGCAGAGAAGTTGCTTAACTAGATTCAGTCGTTTCCTTTGTTAGGAAATGTAGAATAGCGCAGTGGTGTGCAGGAGTGGTTGCACTCAAGAGGTTGCGGGTTAGATCCCAGGGGAAGCCTCCCCCTTTTTGTTGGTTTATTTCAGCACAATAGCGTTGCAGCAGCACTGCAGTTTAACCTGCTTAACCATCCTTCGCTATCGAGCTAGTGCATGATAGCCCAGTGGTTGTGTGGTGGTGGGTAGACCAGTAGGTCCTGGGTTCATTTCCCAGGGCATCCTCTTTTCTTTTTCTTGCTATTGTTTTTGCCTTACTAGTTAGTTGTGATGCTTGAGCAGCAATGTTGTGTTGTCAAAAATATGAACACGAGTAGGTTTTACACCTTGTTCTAGTTTTGTGCAAGGTAGATATAACTTGTGAAGGTAAGCATGCATATAATTGAGATCATGTATGTGTGTGTGTGTGTGTGTTTGTAAGTAGATGTGTGTGTGTGCTCTAGAGGGAGTGCATGTAGGTGCATATGCTAGTGAAATCTTGGGCTTGCAAGCATAGCATTTTGTTGTGTGTGATGACTAGAGTTTCATATGTAAGTGCATCTTATGGGGGTTATGATGTGTATGGTGGCCATGTGTTGCAAGCTATGATTAGCATGTGTAGGTATGTGATTTGATCTTGAGCAAGATGTGCTTGTGGGTGATGTGGACGAGGAGTGTGTGTGAGTAGCATCCCACCTTGGCAAGCAAGCCTTGCACCTCCACATGCCCATATGTGAGAGGGCATGGCATGATAGTTGTGTGGGAAGCTTAGTAGTAGGGTTTGTGAAGTTGATGTGCATGACACAAACATGGGGTTCAAACCCCCATGTCACTTTGTCATTGTGCACATGAGCTCAACCTTTGTAGTTGTTGTTCTAGTAGGAACTACATGAAATGATGCCCATTCCCTAGGCATGATTTGAAGTAGTTCTCTCTCCCTTAATTTGTGGTCACTTGTTCCAAGCAGGTACCCACATTTTATATATGATTTTGGGGTGGAAACTCCCAAGGAATCCAGTGGAGAAGTTAGTTTTACCATTGGGATACTTTATGGAGTGGACATATTCAGATTTGTTGCAAGTTTGATCTTGGTTTCCATGGAATAGGTGGAGCCCAAGGGCATGTGTTTTTGTGTAATAGAAGTAGGGGTTTTGCTCAACACCATAGTGGTGTCATTTATCACTTGGTGTTATTTGCATGCAAACTATGCCTAGACAAAGTGGGCATGTGGCTGAAAAAGTCCAGCTTAGTGCAATCTGAAATTTCACAAAGTCTGGGATTCTGGAAACATTTTCTTCTCTTATAGATGAGGATGTGCTGGTCATTGTGTTGAGAACTAGCCTTAGTTCAGTGCTAGGATTTTTAACCTGATATGTTTGTGAAGCTCCCTGCCAAATTTCAAATCATTTGGAGTCCAGTAGATTGTCTTTTGGTTGCTGTCAAAAAGCTTCAGAACAAAGACAGAAATTCAGGTGCAGAAATTTTCACTAAGTCCCTCAGATCTGTTGGTTTTGGGAAAGTTTGTGGCCTTGTATCTTCTAGAGTTTAATTCCTTTTGTTGTGATTCTTGCTGGTGCTTGTAGTGTTCTTGGTTGGCTACACCCACATATATTCTTTGTCATGTTTGGAGGCCTGTAGCTATGTTGCATGTAGCTCCCAAAGAGCTAAGTTGCAGATTATGGCAGATTATGTAGTTTTGTCATTTTTATCATTGTGTGTGCTTAGGGGATGTTGTGGTGTTCTTCCTTGCTCCATTCCATTCATTTTGGAATGATACATGTCTTGGCAACGTGGGAATACCAGCTTTGTGCCATTTGAGTGTGTGGTGTTGATTCTTCCACGTAGAGCTTCATATCTTGTTTTGTTGATTCCCGTTGATCCGTAGCTCCGTTTGCAATGTTATTTATATGGTTTTGCATCGTTTTCACGAGCCGCATCTGTTCATGCCATCCTCATGCATGCAAAAATAGCTTAGTGTACAGTTCTGTACAGAAACTTGCAGTAGTTTATTTTGCTTATACTAGTGATAGAAATAGTGGTGCATGCTCAATTTTCATCTCATGCATCATGTGATTGTTGCATATTGTGGTGCTTCTGTTCATTGGCTGTTATTCTCATGTTGGGTAGCACCGGGATCGGAGAACGAATACGTGGAGTCAGGAGAGTACGTGCAGGGCGAACCAGAACCATTCCAAGCTGAGGATATCACAGGCAAGATGATATGACCTTGATTCCATCTCTAGACTTGTTATGCTAGTTCCCGTTTCCATGTCATATTGCTCGCTGCCTACCACTGAATTAAATTGCCTCTTGAAATGCCATGAGCTGAAGAACTGTTCTCCCTCCTAGCAAAACTTGTATGGCTAAGTAGGCTTGCTCAGCTACTAATGTTAGCGTTGCTAGTTGCAGGTGCTTTGACTCATGTGATAACATGAGCTTTGATATCATTATCTTACATTCCGTTATTAAATTAATGCACCTATATAATTGGTGATTGACGCGAGACCTAGCCTTTTGCCGGGTGCTTTGTTCCGTTATTGCCGCCTTAGTTATCGGTTACCGGTGTTTGATTCCATAATGATCGCTCCTAACACGTTCGGGGTTGTTATGGGGACCCCCTCGATAAATCGCGTAGTGCTAAGGCTTGTCCGGCAGGACCCAACATTGGTGTTAATTTGCTAATCACTTAATAATAAACTGCATAGGGAATAGCTACACAGAGGATTCTAATCAACAACCCGGGCCAGTGCTCCTCATGAGTGTTGGTCCAAACTAGAGTCATGTGCGGGGCCAACCCCGGGCAACTCGGGAGATGTCTATCAGGCCACTGTACGCTGTGCTCATCCGCCGTGTCCTGAGACTGAGATACGCGGCTCTTATCGGAGTCGTCGACACGTCGGCATCCAGATGGCGTGGCAGTACGACGAGGAGACAGACCGCCTCCACGTGAACTATCCAGAGGACTGAGGCGTGGTCGTGATCGTGGGCCTGCAGGCAGGGTAGCATAGCATTTCCATGTTTTGTAGTCCGTAGCGGAACTACCTTGATTGTATCTGTGATGTACTCTGAGTTATCAAAAAGAAGACAGTTGAATCCCGAATTGTCTACTTTTATTATTATCTGTGCTATGTTACTTGCTTGCGAAACGCTTAGATGCGCTTCTTTCCTATTCGGGGCCTCGACCCCCAGATCGGAAAGGACCGCATCTTGGTCGTTACATTCCTGGTTCGCCCACTCCGCCTGTCCATTAGATTGTGGGTGAGCAACCGCAGAAACATCATGCCGGATGTGCTGACGACGGCAAAACTCCTGCATCGCCCCTTGAGACAGATTATTGCCATTATCAGTAATGATACTGTGTGGATATCCGAACCGGAAGATCAATTTTTTCAAGAATTTGACCGCTGTCTCCGCATCGCAAGCTCCAACAGGCTCTGCCTCAACCCACTTGGTGAACTTATCAACCGCCACCAGCAGATGGGTTTTCTTGTTGGATGACATCTTAAAGGGGCCAACCATGTCTAACCCCCAGACCGCGAAAGGCCAAGTGATGGATATCATCCTTAGTTCTTGAGCCGGCACATGGGCCTGTCGCCCATAACGCTGGCATCCATCGCATCGAAAAACTATTTCCTCTGCATCTGCATGGGCCGTCAACCAAAAGAAACCATGACAGAGCGCCTTTGAAACCAAGGAGCGTGACCCGACGTGATGCCCACAATCTCCGGAATGAATGTCATTTAGAATTATGCACCCTTCTTTGGGGGAGACACATCTTTGAAAAACCCCGGAAGTGCTTCGCTTATATAGTTCGCCATTGATGATCACCATGGATTTGCCTCAACGAATGATTTGGCGAGCCAACACTTCATCCGTAAGTAACTCGCCTCGGGCGAGATAGGCCAGATACGAAAGAACCCAATCCGGCATAATGTGGAGAGCCGCCACGAACTGGGACTCAGGATCTGGTATTGCCAACTCCTCCTCTGAAGGCAAACTTACGGAAGGATTATGCAAAGTATCCAGAAAAACATTGGGGGGAACTGGTTTTCGCTGGGAACCGAGACGTGAAAGGGCATCAGCTGCCTCGTTAAGGCGCCGGTCAATGTGATCAACCTGATAGCCATGGAAATGACCCGCCACATCGGACACAGCCCTCCTGTAAGCCGCCATCACGGGGTCCCGAGAATCCCAAGTGCCTAAAACTTGCTGAGCCACCAGATCAGAGTCGCCAAAACATCTGACCCGCGTAAGGTTCATCTCTTTGGCAAGTCGCAAGCCGTGAAGTAAAGCTTCGTATTCCGCAGCGTTGTTGGTACATGGAAACATGAGTCGGAGGACGTAACAGAATTTGTCTCGTTCAGGAGATACCAGCACCACGCCAGCCCCCAAGCCTTCCAACTGTCTAGATCCGTCAAAATAAATAGTCTAGTATGTAAGGTCAGGCCTGTCTTCCGGGACCTGTAACTCGGTCCAATCATTGACGAAATCAACCAAGGCCTGAGATTTGATAGCCATGCGAGGGGTGTACCGCACGTGGTGCGGCCCAAGTTCAATCGCCCACTTGGCAATCCTGTCACGCCCAAGATGCGACCCTATCCTCAATTTGGCACGAAGGCCTCGTCAGGGATAGAAGCGCATCTCGTCGTGTCGCAAGAATGGATATCGTTACAAGTACATGTACTGAAAAGAAGAGATAAATACAGAGTTGGCTTACACTCGCCACAAGCTACATCAAAGTCACTTCTGTACATTACATAATCATCAAGAGTAAGAGCAGGGTCCGACTACGGACGAAAACAAACGAGAAAAATAAGAACGACGTCCATCCTTGCTATCCCAGGCTGCCGGCCTGGAACCCTTCCTAGATCGATGAAGAAGAAGAAGAAGAAGCAACTCCAAATGAACAATCAACGCGCTCGCGTCAAGTAACCTTTACCTGTACCTGCAAATGGTGTTGTAGTAATCTGTGAGCCACAGGGGACTCAGCAATCTCATTTCCAAAGGTATCAAGACTAGCAAAGCTTAGTGGGTGAGGTATGGTTAAGTGGTGAGGTTGCAGCAGCGGCTAAGCATATGTTTGGTGGCTAACTTACGAGTACCAGAAATAAGAGGGGGAAGATCTACGCATAGCGGACGTGATCTACAGATGATCAAATGAATGATCCTAAACACCTACCTACGTCATTCATAACCCCACCGTGTCCTCGATCGGAGAAAGAACTCACGAAAGAGACAGTCACGGTTACGCACACAGTTGGCATGTTTTAAGTAAGTTACTTCAAGTTATCTAGCACCAGTGTTAAACAAAGCTTCCACGTTGCCACATAACCGCGGGCACGACTTTCCGAAAGATTTAACCCTGCAGGGGTGCTCCAACTTGTCCATCACAAATTACCACAAGCCGCATAGAAATCCTCAATCACGAAGCTCGCGATCTCGTCGGATTCCCTAGTGGAAAACCTCAACTCTGAGATTACCCAAAGCATCACCGGAATCCCGATGCACAAGATATCTCGTCAAAGGTAAAACTAATCCAACAATGCCGCCCGACGTGTCGACGATCCCGATAGGAGTCGCGTACCTCGTTCTCAGGACACGACGGATGAGCTAGATGTCGGGATCGCTAAACCTCCGGGTGACCAGAGGGGCGCCGGACATCGCTCAGGTGGGACCAACACTCATGAGGAGCACTGGCCCGGGGGTTGATTAAAATAGTCCGCGGGTGCCGGCGGGTCCCTATGCATTATTATTAGGTTATTAGGCAATTGTAGTACCAAAGTTGGGCCTTGCCAGACCAGCTTTATCTAAAACGAATTATCAAGGGGGTCCCCATAACAACCCCGATCGTGTTAGGGGCGCTCATTTATTGAACATAACACCGGTAGCCGAAACTAAGGGGGCAAAGGTGGAACAAAACACCAGGCTAGAAAGGCCGAGCCTTCCACCTTTTACCTAGTATATAGGTGCATTAAATTAAATAGCATTTTATATGGTGATATAACAAGGAACCCATGTTTTCGCAAGGAAGCATCTGCACCTGCAACTAGCAACGCTAACAACATGGATAAGCAAGCGGTAACTTGGCCAATCAGTGGTTTGCTAGGTCGAACAGGTTGAAGGTTATCATGGCATTGTTGAGAGGCTGATTTTTAACAAGTGGTAGGTAACGAGACATAATCGATAGAAGCGATAAACTAGCATGGCAATGATAGTAATGATATCTGGGGAAATGATCATCTTGCCTGACATCCCGCTTGGAAGAAGTATGACTCCGTGAAGCAGACGAACCAGCGTAGTCGAACGGGTCCCCCAATCCGGCACGCTGCGGAACTCTATCGAGACGAAGCAAACCGGAAACACAAATCAACACACGGAATTCACCACACGATGCACAACACAATTGATGCATGAGCAGCTGGATACATGCAAGTCACGGCATGACAATTCACACAATCAAACACTACACATTAAGTGAAGTTCAATATGCAACGAGTTGCATATTGACGAAACTCCACGTTTGTTTATTTAGTTCTATCCTGATTAAATACACGGCCATATTAAATGTGGTTAAACATGGCAAGAGGTGAAGCGCAATTAAACTACCTGTCTAGGCATTTTAAATGAGGTCGGAAATGACATATAGCACCTTCGAGACGACCTCACATGTTAATTTACAATTCTGTCCAGATCTGAAACACATTTAATTAGTTGTTAAACAGCAAAACAAATAGGTTCACGTGATTCTACGCGTCATTTCAAGCGATCTACACATAAAGAACATCTCCAACGGAGCTACGGTTCAAAAGATACAAGCACCGCAAGATATGATGGCATGAATGCAAAAATGTGTGCAACGGCGGCTACGAGCACTTCAAACATACAACCAGCAAAAGAAAATGAAACTACACGAGATTCTAAGAAAGTTTCATGTAGTACACGATGAAATCGGAGCTACGGTTCAACAACTACGAGCAAAACAAGAAATGACTACAATCTGCCAAAAACAGCCACATAGCATTTTCTACGCCCCACAACTACGAGCTACACAACTCCGATAAAATCAGGCAAGGCATGGCACGAAAGAGGTCAAGACGCACTACTACAAACAACAAACAACAACTAGCATGGAATCATGGATCACTAGGAAAAGAAGACACAAAATGGCATCCCACACACTATTTCAGACTTAGTGAAAATTACACCTCACGAAGGTGCAGTTTTCGATCTGAAGCTATACTGACAGCAGAAAAACCTATAGCTACAGGACTCCAAATGGCATGAAAATTTACAGCACGCTAGAGAAACACAAGGGGTACAACTAACTCCATTGGACCAACCTCAAAAGAGCTACAGATCACAGGATGCAAGCAAGACAAGACAGCAACAAAATATAACAGATTCCAGACTTAGAAATATTTCAGCACGTCCAAAACAGCACTATTTCTAGCAACTTGAGGGCAAGCAAACAACACTTAAACATGCATTTCTATTGCAACCAAAAATACCAGGGGCTAAACAAAACACCCGAGAACAATTCCCTAGTTGACAACTTAAGCTAACGGGGCACGGAATAAATCCTATGAATTAAACAAAAGGGCATCTTAGCAAAATATCTCGCGAACTAACTTGCTCTAATGCTAAAACTCATTGCACAGAAAAATCCATGGTATTTTTATACCCCGGAAACATATAAAATATGTTGGGTTGCACAACAAAATAAAGCCACACGAAAAAGCGAGAAAAATAATCTAGACACGGAAAATAAACTAGCGCAATTCCCTACACGCAAAAATACCAATGAACACTCTAAAATAGATGGAAAATTAGTTCCTAAAACATGGGCATTTAATATAAGGCATACGGGCAATCCGGACTTGCACGAAAATTAAATACGGGCACGATCCTATCTAGACAGCACGTTAATCTATGCATTTGGCACGACAAACCAAGTCAAACAAATATGCAAATTTTATATTCGTATTCTACCCGCAAAACTACCACAAAACCATATACTACACGTCGCGAACCGACTTACGGTTTAAAAGATATGGACGTTTAAATATCCGTCTAAATCCTGAAATATAACTAAATTTCGAAAACCCCTAAATTACCTAATGGGCCTAACAGACGCAATCTAACAAAAAATATGCACAGGCGAGGGAGGATCTCACCTCGGCTCCTGGGCCGGCCTGGCCGGGAGGGAGCTGCTGGAGATGGGCCGAGGCCTTGGGCGCTGGGGAGGCCGGTTGGAGGGGAGGTCGAAGATGGGCCGGCTCCTGGCCATCTGGGCCGCGGGAGGAGGCAGGCCGCGCCTGCAGGAGCTGGGACGACGAGGCGGAGCGCGACCCACCGGTCAACGCTCCCACGAGCGGGCGAAGGGGCGCCACGATCTGGATCTTGCTCGATCCAGATCCAGCGACGGGGACGCGGCCTGCGCCCGGCGGCTGCTGTATCCAGGCGACGGTTCGACGGGGAAACCGGCGACACTCGGCTGGCTATGGCCATTGGGGCAAGGGCCGGCGGCGCGGCGAGGGCAGGGCAGCGGGGGCTCGCTCGGGGCGCCTCCCCACAAGCTGGTGGCGGCCGCGGGCCGGGAGGGCTGTCTACGGGCTCGGGCGGGCTGACGGCTGAGGAGAGAGGAGAGAGAGAGCGCTAGGGTTTGGTGAATTGCACGGTTTTCAAGGCGGCTAGGGTTAGCTTCCTAAAATTTAGGAGGGGGGTCTATTTATAACAAATGGGGGGCTAGGTTTAGCAGTTTTTCGCCCCGGTTTCAACCGCGCGGTCGGAATTAAACAATTCCGAACGCGGGACGTGCTAAGTGGCCGCATCGTGTAGATATTCGGAGACGAGAGGGGAAACGGGTGGCGCGGCAACAAATTTTATAACACCGACAGACGTCCGACGGTAGCCCGAATACGGTGCCGCTACGGTCGACCGTTCGGGTACCACACGAACTCCGATCGCGACGAATTTCGACAGGCGGCCTAGCTATAACTAATCACGACCACATGCCGAGTTTCACCTCCATCAGAGAAAGTTTAAGGCACACTTTGAAAACAGGGTTTCGACGGTGCCGCGGGCGCGTGAGCGTGCGGTCGGTCTCAGAACGGTCAACGACGAGGACCGGCAACTAACAACGGATGCAAGTTTTGAAAACTGGCGGCAACGGAGATGCCGATGCAATGCAGATGATACGAATGATGCGATGATGATGCGACAAAAGAAAATAGACACACGACGAAAACGGAAAGAAGGGGGAATCTTGTGGAACGTCGGCATCGGGCTGTCACAAATCCGCCCCGTCGCCTCCCCATTCTGGATGATGTCCCCGAGGGGAGCGGAACTAACCACTGTGATGGGATGCTCTTGAAAATAATGTTTAAGCTTCCGGCTTGCCATAAACACCCCATACACTAATTTCTGCCAGTGTGGGTATTGCTGCTTGGAAAGAGTTAGCACCTCGCTGATAAAATACACCTGGCGCTGCACAGGGTATTCCTTTCGTTCCTCCTTCCTTTCGACGACCACCGCCACACTCACCGCTTTGGAGTTTGCCGCAATATATAAAAGCATGGGCTCTTTCTCAGTCGGGGCGGCCAAGACCGGCGGGTTGACCAGTTGCCGTTTTAAGGCTTCGAAAGCTTCTTCGGCTTCATCTGTCCAAACAAAATGGTCAGATTTCTTTAGCAATTGATAAAGGGGAATAGCTTTTTCTCCCAGACGGCTTATGAAGCGACTTAAGGCCGCAATACGACCCGCCATCCGTTGGACTTGATTAACATTTGCTGGCTTCCCAAGGGAGGTAACCGCTTCGATCTTGTCCGGGTTAGCTTCGATGCTGCGCTCAGACACCAGGAAGCCCAACAACTTCCCTGCAGGAACGCCAAAGACACACTTGGTGGGATTCAGCTTCATCTGATATACCCGCAGATTATCAAAGGTTTCCTTGAGATCTTCCAATAGTGTTTCCCTCCTATGGATTTTAACCACAATGTCATCGACATAGGCATGGACATTGCGTCCGATTTGGCCACGGAGGCAACTTTTGATGCAGCGCCGATAAGTCGCCCCTGCACTCTTGAGTCCAAATGGCATGGACACATAGCAAAAAGCCCCAAAGGGGGTTATAAAAGCTGTTTTCTCTTGATCTTCCACGACCATCTTGATTTGGTGATATCCAGAATAAGCGTCCAGGAAGCAGAAACGTTCGCATCCCGCCACTGAATCAATAATTTGGTCGATGCGGGGAAGAGCGAAAGGATCCTTTGGACAAGCTCTGTTAAGGTCTGTGTAATCAATGCACATATGGAAGGTACCATTCTTCTTGAGCACCAAGACCGGGTTAGCCAACCATTTGGGGTGGAAGACCTCTACGATGAATCCGGCGGCCAAGAGACGGGCAACCTCCTCCCCAATTGCCTTGCATCGTTCCTCATTGAACCTACGAAGATATTGCTGGATAGATTTTGCCTTTGGGTCAACATTAAGATGGTGCTCAGCGAATTCTCTCGGTACACCAAGCATGTCAGAAGGTTTCCATGCGAAGATGTCCCGATTCTCACGGATAAATTCGTTGAGCGCGCTTTCCTATTTGGGATCCAGACCCGTCCCAATAGTGAATTGCTTGGTTGAGTCGCTAGGGACGAAATCCACCATTTTAGTGTCATCTGTTGGTTTGAACTTGAGGGGTGGCTCAGCGTCCCTCGTTGGCTTTTTTAGGGGTGACATATCAGCTAGATCAACATTGGCCTGGTGGTATTTGAGCTCGTCCGCAGCACAGGCGACTTCTACGTAAGCCGCATCCCCTTCTTCACATTCTCTTGCAATCCTCCTATCACCATCAACCGTGATGGGTCCTTTAGGACCAGGCATCTTGAGTTTAAGTTCAACATAGCATGGGCGAGCCATGAACCGGGCGTAAGCCGGCCGCCCAAACAGCGCATGATAGGGGCTTTTTAACTTGACCACCTCAAACATCAGCGACTCACTCCTGTAATTAGATGATGTTCCAAACGCAACTGTGAGCCTGACTCGGCCTATGGGGTACGCTGATTTGCCTGGGACGATCCCGTGGAATGCCGTGGTTGAGGGCATCAAATCTTTCTCCAACAGGTTCATCCTTTGGAAAGTATCGAAGTACAAAATGTTGATGCTGCTGCCACCATCCATCAGTACCTTTGACAAGGTATATCCCCCAACTTGGGGAGCCACGACCAATGCTAAGTCGCCGGGGTTGTCAACTCTTGGCGGGTGATCCTTCCTACTCCATGATATAGTCTGCTCGGACCAGTGGAGGTATCTAGGGAGTGCCGGCTCAGATACACTGTACGCTCGGTGACTCAGCTTTTTATCACGCCTGCATGCATCGGTGGTGAAAACCTGGTACTGCCCATTGCTTAACTGCTTGGGATTGTTGTGGAAGCCGCCATTATCATCCTGCCCCTGTGAAGCCCCCTGTGGGGGTGGTTGCTAAAAAACTCCAGGCGGGTTATACCGTCGCTGGTGATGCACCGGATACTGGCCACTGCTTGGCTGCAAGCCACCCTGAGCCCCAGGTTCAGGGAAACCGCAGAAAGGGTTCTGGCGTTGGTTAGGTGCGCCGAACTGTTCCTGCCGTTGGTCCGGGTCACCGCTTTGCCCTTTTTTGATCGCCTCCGCCCGAAACTCCCGCATCACGTAACAGTCCTCCCAGGAATGAGTCGCCGGTCCGTCTGCCATGGCGTGGTGCGGGCAGGGGCCCTTGAGTAACTCATTATAGTTGCGCGGCTTTTTGCCACTGTAAGCCCTACCTTTCTTCTGGCGCTGGTTGCCGTTATTGGTTTTGGTGTTGGCGACTAAGTCCGAAGATTCTTCCTGCTGCCTTCTCTTGCTATTCGCTCCCTGATTATGGCAGGCGCGTCCCTGGAACCGGGTATGGTTTTTGGATGACTCGCCCTTCCTTGGCGAGTTAGTTTTTCCACCATCCTCGCCGGGATCTTTGGTGTCGTCCGCCTCAGCGTACCTAGTGAGGGTGTCCATTAGCTCCCCCATGTCTTGGACCTTTCGCTTGAGTCGCCCCAACTTCTGCACCAAAGGCTCGTAGTGGCAATTCTGCTCGAGGATCAGCACAGCCTGAGCCGCCGTAATACCAACTCACGAGTGAATGACTTCCATGACCCGCCGCGACCAGTGGTGGGCCGACTCATGCGGGCATTGAATGCAGTGCTGTAGATCGACTATTGTCATCGGACGCTTGCAGGTTCCTCGGAAGTTTTTGACAAAACGCTATTTCAATTCAGCCCAAGTCTGGATGGAGTTGGGGGGCAAGTTCTTTAACCAAGTACACGTCGTCCCTTCGAGCATCATTGTGAAGTATCTGGCGCAAACTGCTTCGCTTACATCGAGCATGTCCATGGCGATTTCATAACTCTTGACCCACGACGCCGGCTCAAGGTCCGGAGTGTAGTTACGCACCTTTCTTGGCCCTTTAAAATCCTTGGGCATTCGCTCATTGCGAAGGGCGGGGGCCAAGCACGGCACCCCCACTTGTCTGCCGCTCCCAACAAGAGGCGCTGGGGCGACTTTGGTGTCCGGGTGATCCCGACCTGGCGGGTCTCGATGATCAGGCGAGTTATCCTAGGGGAAGGGCCGCGGTCCGCTGGTTATAGCGGGCTGGTCCTCTGTCCGACTCTTGGTGTGGCTTGCCTAGGGAGTGGAATGCAGCCTATCAAGGCTGTGTGAGAACTGGGCGTTTTGAACACCGTCGTCTTCAACATCTCAATGGCGTTTCTCGCCTCTATCTCGGCAGGAGTGTTGCCGTGAATCGGAAGGGATTCCAAATGGCGAGTTGCGGCAAGGACGTTATCCACCAGGTTGGAAAAGTGACCTTGAAGTGTCTGGAATCGGGGAACGCAATCTACAGCTGGCTGAAACGGCGGGTTCGGTGGCTGGCCTGGCCCTCCTCCCGGGGCGGCTCCCGCCCCGGGAGTTCACGGAGTGTCAAACAGACGGGTCGGGTTGAGATCAGGGGCCAGGCGACCCTGGTGCCTCCGCTGATGGACGGCGTTAGATGCGCGCTGGTGTCTTTTGAGCTGCCAGTTGTCGATATTCAAGCGAGCTATCTCAACGGTAATTTGAGCTTGCCGGGTCTCGATCCTGGCGGACTCCACCTCGGCATCCCGCTGAGCCTTTGCCACCCCTTCTCTTAGCTTCGTCAATTCCGTGTTTACTGCCTCCTGGTTTTCTGGTGTGATGGGGGTCGCCATGAGCCTTGTTATTTCCGCTGCTAACTCCACCAAAATCGCGGCCGGGTTTCTAGACGTCTCGCCAGTTCCATATCCGCCTGCCGGGTTTGGCGAGGGTTCAGTCGCCCCTGCCATGTAAACAGCGATCTGACGGCGAGTCCGGTCAAGAACTCCGGGGTCCATGGCCAGTGACAAGCCCCCAAGGCAGCCCCTGTGTAGAGACTAGATTGAATCTAAATCGCCCATGGACGATTCGTCATCAGTGTTGACCGGCGTGGTTTCCTGGGTCGCTGAGTGTTCTGGTTCCTCGGATCCCTGCGTGAATCCAACAAAGACCGGGCGGGTTAGGTTTGGCGTCACGACCGGGCGGACGTACCTGGCCGGCTCGACGATGTCGGAGGAGGTGTCCGGATCAGGCACGGGCAATCCAATCATGCCGATGAAGATGCTCATCCTGCCGAAGGGGACCGTGTAACCAGATTCGATCGAATCCGCCTCGGGCCCCCATAGCAAGTTGTTGATGTAGTACTTTCCGCGACGGCTCCGAGTCATGAGCCCCGTCGTGTAGCTCCCAAACCCTGGTAGGGCTCCCTTTGAGAACTCAACTCCACCGTGCGCATGCCCCACGATGGGCGCCAACTGTCGTGGTTTTGTCACGACAGATGTCCTCGTGAAAGGACTTAGTGTTGGAGCCATCGCACCTTGGTGGCGACTCAAAGGGGTTGAACGGGAGCGCGACAGAGATTTACCTAGGTTCGGCCCCTCGTGAGGAGGTAAAAGCCTACGTCGTGCTTTGTGTTGTATTGATGGAGTTTCGATTACAAGGAGGGCGTAACTCGCCTGACCTAGCACTCGATGATTTCTAACCTGCCCTCTTCTTCCCTGGGACTCGCCTTTATATACAGGTCGAGTCCTTAGGGTTTACAAGGGTCCTTTCCTTTACACAAATCGTGACTCTTGCGATCTCTAAGTCGCCATCTTTCCAAGGCTTGGAGACCTTCCCTACTATGTACTCCTTCCGAAAGTCTGAAACCGCCATACAACTTTCGGCCTTACCAGGCCAAGGCCCGAACCACATTTAGATGAGTCGCCAGCTTTGGTGATCCGGCCCAACTAGGGCGGGTTATCCAACAGATAATATCCCCAACAGGATATAAGTGAAGCTCGACAAAATCACGGTGAGTGCATGTCTCTCTCTCTAGGTGTGCAGCAAGGATGATTGTGGCACAACAAAAATAAAAGACTCCTACGATACAAGATGCTCCAAGCAAGGACACATAAAATGTGGTGAATAACAATATAGCCCCAAGTAACGTTACCGATGGATTGAAGACGAGAGAGGGGATGCCTTCCCGGGGCATCCCCAAGCTTAAGCTTTTACGGAATCCTTGAATATCTTTGGGTGCCTTGGGCATCCCCAAGCTTGAGATCTTGCCACTCTTTATCTTTTTGTCCATAAGAACTTCACCCAAAACTTGAAAACTTCACAACACGAAACTTAAAGAGAAACTCGTGATAACATTATTATAAGAAAGCAAACCACCACTTCCTTAGGGAGTGTAGCAAACTTAAATTCTACTTATTATGATGTTGGGTTACTGTATTTTCAATCTTCCATGGCTAATACCCCCGATATTATCCATAGTTTCATCAAAATAAGCAACCAACACAACAAAAACAGAATCTGTTAACAGCAGACCAGTCTGTAGCAATCTGTATACTTCGTATACTTATGGTACTTCAAAAATTCTGCAAAATTACGACAGTCTGAATAATTTGCATATCAATCAGAAGAAAAAAGAATCAACTCAAAAGCTCTTGCAGAAACAAAATGAAAATTCTTTTCGTGAGCAGAAAGTTTCTGTCTTTTCCAGCATGACCAAACGATCATCCCCAAGACTAATCATAATGGTTTTGCTTGGCACAAACGCAAAAAAGAAACACAAAAAACACAATCATAACAGAATTATGAAAGTGTGGAAAACACAAAACAGAAAGAAAAAGAATAAATTTGTTGGGTTGCCTCCCAACAAGCGCTATTGTTTAACGCCTTTAGCTAGGCAAAAGGTGATGAAATCACGTATAGTCATCTTTGGTGCTCAAGCCATAAGTAGCCCTCATCATAGATTCATAAGGCAATCTTATTTTCTTTCTTGGAAAGTGCTCCATGCCCTTCTTTAAGGACAATTGAAATCTAATATTCCCTTCCTTCATATCGATGATAGCACCAATAGTCCTTAGGAAAGCTCTACCAAGAATAATAGGACATGAAGGATTGCACTCTATGTCAAGTACAATGAAATCCACGGGTACATAGTTCTTATTTGCAACAATAAGAACATCATCGATCCTTCCCATGGGTTTCTTGACAGTAGAATCCGCAAGATGCAAATTAAGAGAACACTCTTCAATCTCATGAAAACCAAGAATATCACATAAAGATTTTGGAATCGCGGTAACACTAGCACCCAAATCACACAAAGCATTACACTCATAGTTTTTGATCTTGATTTTGATAGTAGGTTCCTACTCATCATGAAGTTTTCTAGGTATAGAGACTTCTAGTTCGAGCTTCTCTTGAAGAGATTTCATCATAGCATCTACGATATGCGCGGTAAAGGCTTTGCTTTGGCTATAAGCATGTGGAGAGTTTGCCATGGATTGCATCAAAGAGATGCATTCAAACAAGGAGCAATTATCATAATTGAATTCCTTGAAATCCAAAGTGGGAGTTTCATTACTACCCAAAATTTTGATTTCTTCTACTCCACTCTCCACACCTTTATCATCAAGATAGGCGAACTCCGAATCATTGGGGTGTTTTTCAACCAAAGTGGATTCATATCCAACCCCTTAATCAATAGGTTTGACACGCGAAAACAAAGATTCAAGAGGAGACACACCAAGCTCTTTAAGATCTTCGTGATTTGCATCACTAGAACGCACCCTTTTAAACCATTCATGCCTAGCGCGAATTTGGGCGGTTCTTTCTTTGCTCTCATTCATGGAGACACGCATAGCTTTCAAAGTTTCATCCAAGTTGACCTTGGGAGGAGCACATTTAACTTTCAAAGCATCAATAACACAAGACATCCTATCAACGCTCTTAGCCAAATCGTCAATTTTGAGTAGTTTTTCCTCTATGGACGCATTGAAAATCTTTTGAGAGTTTATGAACTCTTTGATATTACTCTCTAAATCAGAGGGTAATTTGTTGTGATTTCCATAAGTGTTGTTGTAGGAATTGCCATAATTGTTAGAGGAGTTACTAGGAAAAGGCCTAGGAACATAGTTTCCTCTAAAAGCATTGTTGTTGCCAAAATTGTTCCTGCCAACAAAATTAACGTCCAAACTAGCGTTGCTACTCTCAATCAAGGAAGATAGTGGCATGTCATTAGGATCTCAAGGAGCGTTTCTACTAGCAACCAAATTCATCAACCGTTCCATCTTAGCACTAAGCGAGTTAATTTCTTCTATAGCGTGTACCTTTTTGCTAGCAGGTGACCTTTCAGTATGCCACTAAGAGTAGTTGGTCATGATATTGTCTAGGATTTTTGCAGCGTCTCCTAACGTGATTTCCATGAATGTTCCACCTGAGGCGGAGTCCAAGATATTGTGAGAAGCGAAATTCAAGCCAGCGTAAAAGATTTGTATAATCATCCACAAACTCATGCCATGAGCGTGACAATTTCTAATCATAAGCTTCATCCTCTCCCAAGATTGTGCAACGTGTTCATGAGCAAGTTGCTTGAAATTCATGATATCGTTACGTAAGGAGATGATCTTAGCCGACGGAAAATACTTGGATATGTAAGGATCTTTGCACTTATCCCAAGAATCGATACTATTTTTAGGCAAAGAAGAAAACCAAGTTTTTGCGCGATCTCGCAACGAGAAAGGAAAAAAGTTTCAAATTTATCACGTCATTATCCACATCTCGTTTCTTTTGCATATCGCAAAGCTCAATGAAGGTATTGAGATGGGATGCGGCATCTTCACTAGGAAGGCCAGAGAATTGCTCTTTCATAACAAGATTCAGCAAAGCTGCGTTGATTTCATACGATTCCGCACTAGTGGCGGGAGCAATCGGAGTACTAATAAAATCATTATTATTAGTGCTCGATAAGTCGCAAAGTTTGGTGTTTAGCCATGATGACTTCAACAAACAAACAAGCACACATGCAAGCAAGAAAACCGGCAAAGATAAACGGCAAAGGAGAAAGGCAAAGGAAAAACGGCAAATGTGAAGTGGGGGAGAGGGAAACGAGTGGCAACTGGCAAAAAAGTAAATGCAAGAGATGAGTTTGTGAGACCTACTTGGATAGATCTCTCCTTCCCCGGCAACGGTGCCAGAAATTCTTCTTGCTACTGTGACAACATAGCCTTCCCTGGTACGGCGCCAGGAATCCTGCTGCAGCGGCTACGCCTTAGGGACTTCCTAGGCAAATATGCAAAGGATTCCCCCGTGGCCTTGGAGCCTTGCGTTGGTGTTCCCTCGAAGCGGAAAGGGTGATGTAGCACAGCGGCGGTAAGTATTTCCCTCAGTTTTGAGAACCAAGGTATCGATCCAGTGAAGGAGTATCACAAGTGTCTGCACAAACACAAAGAGCTTGCTCCCAACGCTATGAAGGGGTTGTCAATCCCTTATAGATTGCTTGCCAAGTGAGAACTAAAAGCAACAAAGTAACAAAGCAAAGTAAAAGCAGAGGTGTAAACGATAGGTGCAAATAGACCCGGGGGCCGTAGTATTCACTAGTGGCTTCTCTCATGAAAGCAAGTAGATGGTGGGTGAACAAATTACTGTCGAGCAATTGATAGAACCGCGCAAAGTCCTGACGATATCTATGGCAATGATTATATCTATAGGCATCACGTCCAAACAAGTAGACCGATACTTTCTGCATCTACTACTATTACTCCACACGTCGACCGCTATCCAGCATGCATCTAGTGTATTGAGTCCAAAAGAACAGAGTAAAGCCTTAAGCAAGATGACATGATGTAGATGGACAATCTCATATCTACGACAGGGCCCACCTTGTTACCCTTGATGGCAACTGCACGATGTGTGCCTTGCTGCCCCTACTGTCACTGGGAAAGGTCACCACACGGTAAGAACCCAAAACCAAGCACTTCTCCTATTGCAAGAATCATAGATCTAGTTGGCCAAACAAAACCCAAGACTCGGAGAGACTTACAAGGATATCAAATCATGCAAATTAGAAATCACCAAAGACTCAAATATATATCATAGATAATCCGATCACAAATCCACAATTCATCGGATCTCGACAAACACACCGCCAAAGAGGATTACATCGGATAGATCTCCATGAATTTCATGGAGAACTTTGTATTGAAGATCCAAGAGAGAGAAGAAGCCATCTAGCTACTAACTACGGACCCGTAGGTCTAAAGTGAACTACTCACGAGTCATTGGAGGGGCGATGATGTTGATGAAGAGGCCCTCCAACTCGAAATTCTCCTCCGGCAGGGCATCGGGAAGGGTCTCCAGATGAGATCTCGCGGAAACAGGAACTTGCGGCGGCGGAACTCCCGATCTAGGTTTCTTTCTGGAGGTTTCTGAATTTATATGACCATATGGCGGTGGAGTTGCATCAAGTGGGCCCCAGCGGGGCCCACAAGCTTGGTTGGTGCGACCTAGGGGGGCGGCGACAGGGCTTGTGGCGCCCTCGTGGCCCCCCTCCGGTATCTTTTTCTTCCGGTATTTTTGATATTTTCCATAAAAAATCATCACGAAAGAATTATTCCGTTTGGACTCCGTTCCAAAATCAGATCTGAAAAGAGTCAAAAACATAGAAAAAACTAGAACTGGCGCTTGGCACTGAGTTAATAAGTTAGTCCCAAAAAGATATAAAAGGTAAACAAAACATCCAAAGTTGACAAGATAACAACGTGAAACCATCAAAAGTTATAGATACGTTTGAGACGTATCAATGCGTATGAACTATTCACTTGTCATTGAACCATTTGATGTTTGGGGCTTTGATTATATGGGAGCTTTTACAAAATCCAATGGGTATACTCACATCTTAGTTGTTGTTGATTACGTCACTAAGTGGGTAGAAGCTAGCACCACTAGTAGTGCTGATCACAACACCTCTATCAAGATGCTGAAAGAAGTTATCTTCCCTATATTTGGAGTCCCTAGATATCTAATGACCGATGGTGGTTCACACTTCATTCATGGTGCTTTTCGTAAAGCGCTTGCTAAGTACAATGTCAACCATAGAACTGCGTCTCCCTATCACCCTCAGTCTAGTGGTCAAGTAGAACTAAGCAATAGAGAGATTAAACTAATTCTGCAAAAGACTGTCAACAGGTCTAGAAAGAATTGGTCTAAGAAGCTCGATGATGCACTGTGGGCTTATAGGACTGCCTATAAGAATCCCATGGGCATGTCTCCGTACAAAATGGTGTATGGTAAAGCATGTCACTTACCTCTTGAGCTAGAGCATAAAGCTTATTGGGCAATCAAAGAGCTCAACTTTGATTTCAAACTTGCCATTGAGAAGAGGTTATTTGATATTAGCTCGCTTGATGAGTGGAGAACTCAGGCATATGAGAATACCAAGCTGCTCAAAGAGAAGGTTAAGAGGTGGCATGATAAGAGGATACAAAAGCGTGATTTAAATGTAGGTGATTATGTCTTGCTATATAACTCTCGTTTAAGATTCTTTGCACGCAAGCTTCTCTCTAAATGGGAAGGTCCCTATGTTGTTGAGGAAGTATATTGTTCCGGTGCTATCAAGATCAACAACACAGAAGGTAATTGTCCGAGAGTGGTAAATGGGCAGAGAATCAAGCACTATATCTCACATACTCCCATAAATGTTGAAAGCAATATCATCAATACCATAACTCCGGAAGAATACCTAAGGGATATTTATCAGCCTGTTTCAGCCTCCGAAAACAAAGAGGTATGTGATTCAGTAAGAAAACACAGTCCAAAACTTTTCCAGTAGGAATTTTTCTCCGTTTTGGAATATTTGAAAAAATACAAAAATTGGAAGTAGTCCGGAAAGTGCACGAGGAGGCGACAAGCCTGCACGGCGCGGGCCCATCCCCTGGCCGCGCCGTGAGGGCTTGTGTCCACCTCGTGCGCCTCCCGGACTCCGTTTTCGTGCAGGGTATTCCTTCTGGTTTGGAAAAATCATTATATATACTTCCGTTTGGTCTGACCCCTGCATCACGCAGATTTCCTCTGTTTTTCGTTTCGAGCCTGTTTTCTGCCGCAGATCTAGGTCAAGATGTCGTCCCAGGAATCTGTGGGGGAGAACAACCTGTGTAAAATCTATGGAGAAGTTCATGCTGATCTGAAAAGGATGGAGGTCATGGAGGCTAAGGAAAGGCTACCTAAAGAAACCAAGGGCAAAGCTAAGGAAAAGGATTAGGCATGGGACGAAGTGCAATCTGTGCTCAACAAGGAAGAAGTTGAAGAAGTGGATTTCCTCCAACCCTAGCTCCACCTATTGTCTCCATCTTTGATTGAACTCTTGAGGTTTTGTGAAACAACTCGTGCTCGCAATACTTGTCTCACTCGTGAAGTTGTTTTGCTGGAGAAACATATCATAGATCTCCAAAGTATAAATCGAAGACTGATGGCCCTCTTGGAGTCAAAGATTGCATCAACTTCATCACCATCACCACCAAAGGAACACAACTGAGCATTGGTATGGGAAATCCCCTTGGCTTTTTCCAAGCTTGGGGGAGTTGCCCTGGTATCGTATCACCATCACATCTTTTGCCTTTACCTTTGTTTTAGTTTTCCTTTTCAGTTTTCTTTTTGTGTAGTAGTTTAAAAGTCTTAGTGTTTTAGTCTTGAGTTTTGCTTTGTGTCACCCCCGAAGTATTCTTGCTCGTGAGCCATATAATAAAGAGTGTCTTAGTTGAAGGGCTTTGCCTCTTGACATGATCAAAAGAGTGAGAATAGAACAAAAGCATGAAAGATCATGTAATGATCTTATGGGAAGTGATGGCTTCACATATAAAAAGAATGAGGATTGAAACTTGTTGAGGGTAGGCAAACGTAGACCTTGGTCATTGTTGCAATTAATAGGAAGTAATAAAGAAGGAGAGGTTCACATATAAATATATCATCTTTGACACCATCTATGATTGTGAACACTCACCAAACTATTGCATGCCTAGAAGTAGATGTTGGACAAGGAAGACAACATAATGAATTGTGTTTTCTTGGCTCTGAACAATGTTATATGATTATAGATCCTTAGCATGTGACGATTGCTTCCACCTCATATTAGCCAAAACTCCCGCACCAAGTAGAGATACTACTTGTGCATCCATAAACCTTCAAACCAGTTTTACCATGAGTGTCCACCAAACCTACCTATGGATTGAATAAGATCCCTCAAGTAAGTTGTCATCGGTGCAAGCAATAAAAATTGCTCTCTAATATGTATGATCTATTATTGTGTGGAAAATAAGCTTTGTACGAACCTGTGACGAGGAATACATAAAAGCGACAGACTGCATAATAAAGTTCTTTATCACAGGGGGCAATATAAAGTGACGTTCCTCCGCACTAAGAGGACACGCATCCAAACCTCAAAAGTGCATGACAACCTCTGCTCCCCTCTGCGAAGGTCTTATCTTGTACCTTTACTTTTTGTCCCCGAAAGAGTCATGGTGATCTTCACCAATTCCTTATTTCTCCTTTGTCTTGGCTAACGTCATATGCTTGGGAAAGATCTATATTCATATGTCAACTTGTAGGTAGGCATTCATGAATTATTATTGTTGACATTACCCTTGAGGTAAGCAGTTGGGAGGCAATACTATAAGCCCTATCTTTCTCTGTGTTCTGCTGAAACTTTGATCTCATGAGTACCACGTGAGTTGTAGCGATTGTAGAGAACGAAAGAACGATTGAGTATGTGGATTTGCTTTACAAGCTCTTATTTGACTCTTTCTGATGTTGTGATAAATTGCAATTGCTTCAATGACTAAAGGCTATCGGTTGTTATTTCTCGGTAAGGTCCTTGATCCATACTTTACTTTGTGAAGGAATTATCACTTTAGCATGAGAGATTATATGTTTGTATTGCTGTTCTCATCATGATCATGATGCATGCATGTTCGCATCTTGTTTTGTCGAAACCTCTCTCCCTAAACATGTGGACATATTTATTGAGCTAGGCTTTCGCTTGAGGACAAGCGAGGTCTAAGCTTGGGGGGAGCTGATACGTCCATTTTGCATCATGTTTTCATGTTGATATTTATCGCTTCTCTGGCTGTTATTTCACTTCACGGTACAATTCTTATGTCTTTTCTCTCTTATTTTGCAAGGTTTACATGAAGAGGAAGAATACCGGCAACTGGAATTCTGGCTTGAAAGTGGAGCAAAGTTGAGATACCTATTTTGCACAACTCCAAACGCCGTGAAAATCAACGGGGATTTTTTCCCAAATTATCAAAAATACTGGGCCGAAGAAGTGCCAGAGGGGCACCAGGGGGTGCCCACAAGCCTGCACGACGCGGCCACCCCCCCAGGCCGCGCCATGGGGGCTTGTGGGCAGACCACTAGCCCACTGGCCCCCCTCTTTTGCTATATGGAGGGTTTCGTCCAGGAAAAAATGAAGGAGGAGCTTTTTCGTGGTTTCGCCGCCGCCACGAGGCGGAACTTGAGTAGAACCAATCTAGAGCTCCGGCAGGACGATCCTGCCAGGAAACTTCCCTCCCGGAGGGGGGAATTGTCATCACCAACACTCCTCTCATCGTAGGGGACTCGTCACCATCAACTTAAACCCTAGTTTATGCGTTGCTTCGTAAGGGGCTGATTTGGATCCACTAGTTTAATGCTATGGTTAGACTTTGTCTTAATTCTTCTTTCTTAGTTGCGGATGCTTGCTAGAGGGGTTAATCATAAGTGGGATGCTTGTCCAAGTAAGGGCAGTACTGATGTCAGCTGTGCTAATGCAAAAGACCTTCCAATGGCGCCAGAAATGGGTGTGTCGACGGCACCAGGAATCCTTCAGCTACGGCTACGCCTTAAGGGACTTCCTAGGCAAATATGAAAAGGATTCCCCCCGTGGTCTTGGAGCCTTGCGTTGGTGTTCCCTCGAAGTGGAAAGGGTGATGTAGCGCAGCGATGGTAAGTATTTCCCTCAGTTTGAGAACCAAGGTATCGATCCAGTGGAGGAGTATCACAAGAGCCTGCACAAACCCAAAGAACCTGCTCCCAACGCTATGAAGGGGTTGTCAATCCCTTATAGATTGTTCGCCAAGTGAGAACGGAAAGCAACAAAGTAACAAAGCAAAGTAAAAGCGGAGGTGTAAATGATAGATGTGAATAGACCCGGGTCCGTAGTGTTTACTAGTGACTTCTCTCATAAAAGCTAGTAGACGGTGGGTGAACAAATTACCGTCGAGCAATTGATAGAACCGCGCAAAGTCGTGACGATATCTATGGCAATGATTATATCTGTAGGCATCACGTCCAAAACAAGTAGACCGATACTGTCTGCATCTACTACTATTACTCCACACGTCGATCGCTATCCAGCATGCATCTAGTGTATTAAGTCCAAAAGATCAGAGTAACGCCTTAAGTAAGATGACATGATGTAGATGGACAATCTCATATCAACGACAGAGCCCATCTTGTTACCCTTGATGGCAACTACTTAATGTGTGCCTTGCTCCCCCTACTGTCACTGGGAAAGGTCACCACATGGTAGAACCCAAAACCAAGCACTTCTCCCATTGCAAGAATCATAGATCTAGTTGGCCAAACAAAACCCAAGACTCGGAGAGACTTACAAGGATATCAAATCATGCATATAAGAAATCAGCAAAGACTCAAATATATATCATAGATAATCTGATCACAAATCCACAATTCATCGGATCTCGACAAACACATCGCCAAAGAAGATTACATCGGATAGATCTCCATGAAGATCATGGAGAACTTTGTATTGAAGATCCAAGAGAGAGAAGAAGCCATCAAGCTACTAACTATGGACCCGTAGGTCTGAAGTGAACTACTCACGAGTCATTGGAGGGGCGATGATGATGATGAAGAAGCCCTCCAACTCCAAAGTCCCCTCCGGCAGGGCGCCGGGAAGGGTCTCCAGAAGAGATCTCGCGGAAACGGGAGCTTGCGGCAGCGGAAACGTATTTTCGAGGCTCCCCTGATTTTTTGCTGTATTTTAGGGAATATATAGGCCAAAGATCTAGGTCAGGGGGCGCGCAGGGAGGCCACAAGCCCTGCCACCGCCGCCTCCCCCCTGGTGGCAGAGTGGGGGCTTGTGGGCTCCCTAGAGCCCTCCTGGCTTGGCCCACAGGCCCCCTGATCTTCTTCCATTCGAGAAAAAATCATTTCGGGGATTTTATTCTGTTTGGACTCCGTTCCAAAATCAGATCTCAAAAGAGCCAAAACATACAGAAAAAACAGGAACTCGCACTTGGCACTGAATTAATAAGTTAGTCCAAAAAAAGATATAAAAGGTACATAAAACATCCAAAGATGACAAGATAACAACATGAAACCATTAGAAATTATAGATACATTTGAGACGTATCAGTACCCAAGCGCTGGTCCACCCACATATCAAACTATCAAAGGTACGAACGCAAATCATATGAACATGATGAAACTAGCATGATAGAAATTCCCGTGTGTCCTCGGGAGTGTTTTTCCTCCTATAAGACTTTGTCCAGGCTTGTCCCTTACTACAAAAGGGATTGGGCCACTTTGCTGCACCGTTGCTACTTTTGTTACTTGTTGCTCGCTACAAATCATCTCACCACACAATCACTTGTTACCGATAATTCCAGTGCTTGCAGATATTTCCTTGCTGAAAACCACTTGTCAGATCCTTCTGCTCCTCGTTGGGTTCGACACTCTTACTTATCGAAAGGACTTCGATTGATCCCCTATACTTGTGGGTCATCATTTTGCAAGTAATTTGATTAGTTAAACTCTAATTATCTTGAACATAGTCTAAGTCCACTTTGAAAATATTTGTGTTGTAGATCAATGGCTCACGCGACAGTCACCCTGAATTTTAATATGTTCCTAGAGAAAGCTAAGTTGAAAGATGATAGAAGCAACTTTGTAGACTCGGCTCGTAATCTTAAGTTGCTCCTGCAAGCTGGGAAGAAGGATTATGTCCTTAATGCTGCTCTAGGAGATGAACCACTCGCTATGGCTGACCAAGTTGTTAAGAACGAATGGTTAACACGCAAGGAGGACTACTCAGTAGTTCAATGTGCAGTCTTGTATGGCTTAGAGCTGGGACTTCGATGTCGCTTTCAGCGTCATGGAGCATTTGAGATGTTCCAAGAGTTGAAGTTTATCTTTCAGAAGAATGCCCGGATCGAGAGGTATGAGACCTCCGATAAATTCTATGCTTGCAAGATGGAGGAGAATTCGTCTGTCAGTGAACATGTGCTCAAAATGTCTCGGTACAAAAACTGTCTAGCTAAGCTGGGGATTCAACTCCTGCAAGAGGCTATCACTGACAGAATTCTTCAATCACTGCCACCAAGCTACAAGAGCTTTGTGTTGAACTATAACATGCAAGGGATGAACAAGTCACCTGACGAGTTATTCGCGATGCTGAAAGTCGCAGAGTCAGAACTCCGTAAAGAGCATCAAGTGTTGATGGTGAATAAGAGCACTAGTTTCAAGAGAAATGACAAAGGAAAGAAGGGTAATTCCAAGAAGAGCGACAAGCCTGTTGCCGACTGATACGTCTCCGTTGTATCTACTTTTCCGAACTCTTTTGCCCTTGTTTTGGACTCTAATTTGCATGGTTTGAATGGAACTAACCCGGGCTGACGTTGTTTTCAGCAGAATTGCTATGGCGTTGTTTTTGTGGAGAAATAAAAGTTCTCGGAATGTCCTGAAAATTTACGGAGATTTTTTCTGGAATAAAAGAAAAATACCTGCACAAAGATCCACTTGAGGGGGCGTGCAAGTGGGCCACAAACCCACAAGCCGTGACCAGCCCCTATGGTCGCGCCGTGCAGGCTTGTGGGGCCCACGTGGCACCACCGCCCCCAAACTCAGCTCTATATCTTCCGTTTCGCGTGGAAAAAAAATCAGAGAGAAGGTTTCATCGCGTTTTGCGATACGGAGGCGCCGCCACATCCTGTTCTTCATCTAGAGGGTAGATCTGGAGTCCGTTTCGGGCTCCGGAGAGGGGAAATCGTCGCCATCGTCATCATCAACCTTTCTCCATCGACAATTCCATGATGTTCTTCATCGTTCGTGAGTAATCTCATCATAGGCTTGCTGGACGGTGATGAGTTGGATGAGATCTATCATGTAATCGAGTTAGTTCTTGACGGGGATTGATCCCTAGTATCCACTATGTTCTAGATTGATGTTGCTACTACTTGGCTATGCTTAATGCTTGTCACTAGGGCCCGAGTGCCATGATTTCAGATCCGAACCTATTATGTCGTCACCAATATATGTGTGTTTTAGATCCTATCTTGCAAGTTGTAGTCACCTACTATGTGTTATGACCTGGCAACCCCGGAGTGACAATAGCCGGAACCACTCCCGGAGATCACCATAGTATGAGGAGTTCATGTATTCATCGCGTGTTAATACGTTGGTCTGGTTCTTTATTAAAAGGAGAACCTTAATATCCCGTAGTTTCCATTAGGACCCTGCTGCGACGGGAGGGATGGACAATAGATGCCATGCAAGTTCTTTTCCCTAAGCACGTATGACTACATACGGAATACATACCTACATTAGATTGATGAACGTGAGCTAGTTACATATCTCTCCGTGTTATAGCTGTTACATGATGAATCACATCCGTCATACTCATCCATCACCGATCCACTACCTACGAGTCTTTTCCTACTGGTCCTCGCTATGTTACTTTGCCTAGGCTTGTCCCTTGCTACAAAAGGGATTGGGCCACTTTGTTGCTGTTGTTACTTGTTACATTGCTGCTGCTGCTACTGCCGTTCCTTGCCACTTCGCTGTTACTTGTTGCAAGACTTTGTTGGAGCCGTAGCCGGGGAAGCATTCTTCTCAAGAATAATCCCCCATCAACGTGCTAGTGCCATTGATACAACAGTTAGGAATAGTCTGCCGTCAACAGATCGTTTCTGGCACCGTTGCTAACATACTACTTATCTACTGATACTTTGCTTGCAGACACTAATCTTTCAGGTGTGGTTGAATCTGACACATTCAACTGCAAATACTTGAGAATATTCTTTCGCTTCCCGTCGTGCGAACCAATAAATTTGGGTTGAATACTCTACCCCCGAAAACTGCTACGATCCCATACGCTTGTGGGACATCACCAATCCTACGAAGAAACCCAAAGCTGGACCTAAGCCTGAAACGGAGGGTTATTATTGCAAGGGTATGGGTCACTGGAAGCGCAACTGCCCCAAGTATCTGGCTGATAAGAAGGCGGCCAAGGAAAAATCAAGTATATTCGATATACATGTTATTGATGTGTACTTAACCAGCTCTCGTAGTAGTGCGTGGGTATTCGATACCAGTTCTGTTGCTCATATTTGCAAATCGAAACAGGAAGTGCGGAATAAGTGAAGGCTGGCGAATGATGAAGTTATGATGCGCGTGGGAAATGGTTCCAAGGTTGATGCAATCGCCATCGGCACAGTTTCACTTCAGTTACCATAAAGATTAGTTATGAACTTAAATAATTGTTATTTAGTGCCTACGTTAAGCATGAACATTATATCTGGATCTTGTTTATTGTGAGACGGTTACTCGTTGAAGTCAGAGAATAATGGTTGTTCTATTTCTATGAGTAATATCTTTTATGGTTATTGATAACCCACAAGTATAGGGGATCGCAACAATTTTCGAGGGTAGAGTATTCAACCCAAATTTGTTGATTCGACACAAGGGGAAGCCAAAGAATATTCTCAAGTATTAGCAGTTGAGTTGTCAATTCAACCACACCTGAAAGATTTAGTATCTGCAGCAAAGTTTCAGTAGCAAAGTAGCGTGATAGAAACGGTAGCAGCGGTAACAGTAGCAGAAGTGACAACAGTAGCGGTAAAGTAACGTAGCAAGGACCAGTAGGAAAAGACTCATAGGCATTGGATCGATGATGGATAATTATGTCGGATGACATTCATCATGTAACAGTTATAACATGGGGAGATATGTAACTAGCTCCAGTTCATCAATGTAATGTAGGCATGTATTCCGTATATAGTCATACGTGCTTATGGAAAAGAACTTGCATGGCATCTATTGTCCATCCCTCCCGTGGTAGCAGGGTCCTTGTGACATCCCAAAATTATAAATTTTGGAATGTTAATATAATTATTAGATTGATTGTTTGTTTGTTTGAGTGATTGAAACTTCAGTGAAATTTGAAACTTCTCAAAAAAATGAGAGGGAATAAAATGACTTTCCCAAAATTTTCTATTTTGAATCCCTTTTCAATTTTAAGTTTGAATATTTTCAATACCCTTTGATTAAAAAAACTCAAACGAGAGGAGGAAAATGACCCTCCAAAATCAGAGATAATGTCTTGATTCAAATTTTAAGTATTTGCAATTTATTTGAAATTCAAATTCCTTTTCATTTTAAAGTTATTGCTAAAAAATAATTTTTTTAAAAAATTATTTTTTTGGTTTTGTAAATATGTTCAAGTTTTAGAAAATTTTATTCTGAAAATTTTGATATATAATATGTCTATATAAACTGTTCTCTCTTTTTCATTTATACGTTTTTCTTCTTTGTTTAAATTTTTTTTGTTCGTTTGAAAAAAATAAAAAATAAAAAACAAATTTGAAAAAAAAAACTCATGATGCCAAACATCCCAGCCAGCACGTATGCGTGCGCTGTGTGCGCGGCCGGCTGTTTCCTTTGGCCCATGAGGCACCTTTTTACTTCTTTTTTCTAGTTTCCCTACATTACGTATATATTTAGTCCCATATCGCCTACCTATGGACCATTAGACCTCCCTTCCACCTATAAATATAGATCCATAAGAGCATCCAAAAATCATCTATTTCGGGTTAAATCAATCTTTTGGTTTAACTAGATTTATTAAATAAAAATATTCTTTTCTCTTCGGCGGGATTTCTCGAAGTCGTCTCCTCATTGAAATTAATTCTTACTGTGCATTCTAAAGGTATTTCTCTTCGTATTTTTTTATATACTCCCGTAGTTTATTATTTCTAGACTAGTATTCCTACACTAGTATACGATAGACTAATTAGATATATTAATTAGTCTTCGTATTTCCACATTAGTACTAGAATTCTTTTAGACGTAGCACTTTTATTCCGTAAAACACCTTGGCCCTGATTTTTCAAATAGCCATAACTTTTTACTCGTTTATCCGAATTAGATGAAACCAACGCCTAGAGTTTCGGCTTGATCCCACCTATCCTGTGAACCTATTATATCAACTTTTTGAAATTTTCAAATTTCGAAATTTGTTCATATTCATATTCAAACTTCTTTTGATCATATCTTTTTATCCATAGCTCCGTTTTAGATGAATTCAATTGCGTCGGATTCGTATCAAAGTAATCTTCCCGTTTGTATCATTAGTTTTAACTTTTCAACTTATAATTTTGATCAAATCAGATTTATCTATTAATGCCCAAAAGTGTTCACATCGGTCTAAGCCGATTCAATGTTATATTCGAATATTTCTATCTTTTGATCCGCTATTTCAAATATAGTAATTCTTTTTTCTACACGCTCATATTGATATCCTATATCCAGTACATCATTAGTTTCGACCTTTGAACCTTACAAATTTGAGCGATTCAAATTTGTATTCGAACATTCATTTGATCTTATCTTGCAAATCGTACCACCTTTTCAATTGATTCCTTTTACCCCTAAACACCCATGTCATATATTTTTGTACGTAACCATCGTACTTCAGTTCAACTTCTCTTGACCTTTTGAATGCAAATTCAATTCATACTTCAATTCGCTATAACTTGCGTTGTAGTGCTCCATTTCAAGAAATTCTTTCTACAAATAAATTCGTATGTCTTATACTATTTGTCAAATAACATTCATGTTGTTCTCCCAATATTTTTGATCATCTCCCATAGTGTATGCAAGTCGATCTTATATAGCAATAGTTCATCGCCAATTAACTCTTTTGATCTTATTCATGCACCTTCACTTTACAACACACTTAGAACCTATTTTTTTATTAAACCTTAGTATGTTGTTATTTTGCACAAAGACATGTTTTGTTCTTATGTTCTTTTGGTTCTTCCTTTTTGGCATGAATGTTTATTGAATGCTATTCGTTTACGATAGATTCCTCAGAGTGTGGCGAGTAGAATTATCAGGATTTTGAGAGCGACTATATTCATCAAGTAATACCAGGCAAGTCACTTTGATCATACTATCACCTATGTTTTATGCATCGTAGTTCTACCATCCTATGCCCAATTGCATGCTGCTTAGGTAATTGGAAATTTTAGTATACATTGTAGTATCATGTGGTAGGCACACAACAACCCCGATACTTGGCCTCGGGACGACAAATTTCATATTGCTATGCTTGAGTAGACGGGATTTCGGTTGAGTGCATAACACGAGTGATGCGAGGTTGATTAAATAATCAAGAGCGGTTAAGACAAGATTTTCAAGACCTCGGACGCAATGCAACATTGGGTGAAGGACGGTTGATCGGCTCCCTGGAAAACCCAGTGGATGCCCGGGATGCTGGGGACGGCCATGACATCCTGCGGAAAGCTTCACCCAGGCTGAAAGAGATGGACGGATATTTTGTGGACCATGTTTTGATCATCCGGTCTTCAAACACCCTGAAGTGCGAGGACATACTCGGAGGCGATCAAATCTTATGGGGAACGTGTGCAAAACTCTGCAGAGTACTCAAACCTAATCGATTAGCCGTGTCCATGGTCATGGACAACTTGAGCCAAAGGAACTGAAGTTATCTGGATTTCTCAACACCATTATATATATTTGATGAGGGTAATATTGATAACTCGGGTATGAGAACTGGTTGGCGGAACCATCTCATTAACAACCAACTACGTAGTTATATTTTGCTTTTTAGCCCCTCTCTTGTTGTAGGAGAAAATTTGCTTTACGCTAAAAACTTACAACACCACCTGCCGTATATGCATATAGTATAGATGATATTTTACCCCCTGTCATATGTGACTTGCCGGCATCTTGAATATGCTGACCTACACGGCTGCAACGTCTCATGTTGCAGATATTTTTCTTCGAGGAGTAAGAGTACGATTCAGGGTTACGGTCTACACTCAACTTGCCGTTGGTGTTTATTGGGACTCCACTCCCTTGACTGCTTCCGCTGAAATAATTAAGGTATATATCAGTTTTACGCTATTTACATGTGATTGCACTTTGATATATACATTGATGTACTGTGTGTGCCAGCATACTGATCCAGGGATGGCACAAAAACACAGAGGCTTGACTCGTCTTGAGTCGGGTCGCTACAGTCCTAATGAGAACTAAGGGATATTAAGGTCTCCTTTTAATAGAGAACCGAAACAAAGCATTAGCACTTAGTGAATACATGAACTCCTCATACTATGGTCATCTCCGGGAGTGGTTCCGGCTATTGTCACTCCGGGGTTGCCAGGTCATAGCACATAGTAGGTGACTACAACTTGCAAGATAGGATCAAGAACACACGTATATTGATGAAAACATAATAGGTTCAGATCTGAAATCATGGCACTCGGGCCCTAGTGACAAGCATTAAACATAGCAAAGTAGTAGCAACATCAATCTCAGAACACAGTGGATACTAGGGATCAAACGCCATCAAAACTAACTCGATTACATGATAGATCTCATCCAACCCATCACCGTCCAGCAAGCCTACGATGAGATTACTCACGAACGGTGAAGAGCATCATGGAATTGGCGATGAAGGAAGGTTGGTGATGACGACGACGATGATTTCCCCTCTCCGGAGCCCAGAACGGACTACACATCTGCCCTCCAGAAGAAGAACAGGTGGTGGCGGCGGCTCCATGTCGTAAAACGTAATGAACTCTTCTCTCTTAATTTTTTCTGGGCGATAGAGACTAAATAGAGCTGGAGTTGGAGGCAGCGGAGCCACGAGGGCCTCACAAGCGTGCCACGCGAGGCCAGGGGGGCGCCTCCTGGGCTTGTTGGCTCCTGGCTCCGTCCCTCAAGGTAATTCTTGCGCCAGTACTTTTTTATATATTCCACAAAAAATCCTCGTAAATTTCCAGGTCATTCCGAGAACTTTCATTTATGCGCAAAAACAACGTCTGTCCGGGTTAGTTCCATTCAAATCATGCAAATTAGAGTCCAAAACAAGGGCAAAAGAGTTTGGAAAAGTAGATACGATGGAGATGTATCAACTCCCCCAAGCTTAAAGCCTTGCTTGTCCTCAAGAAAGTCAGTTGACAAACTGAAAGAGACAAAAGAAAAACTTTTACGAACTCTGTTTGATCTTGTTGTTGTAATTATGTCTAACTCATATTCAGGTTTTCAGCAAGATGATAAGCTAACCACATAAGCAATGACATTTAGGTCTCATGTTAAACTCATATCAATGGCATAATCAACTAGCGAGCAATAATAATAAGTTTCAAACGTTAACACTTCAATCAAAACAATGATGAAGCAATATGAACAGATGTTATCTCGCTAGCTCTTTCTGAGACCGCAAAACATAAATGCAGAGCACCTTCAAAGACCAAGGGCTAACTGAACATTGTAATTCTGGCAAAGAAGATCCAGTCACAGTCATACTCAATATCAATTAATAGCAAAGCATAAAAATGACGGAGGTGCTCTCTAACTGGTGCTTTTATAAGGAGAGGATGACTGAACAGAAACATAAATAGATAGGCCTTTGCAGAGGGAAGCATTGATTTGCAGAGGTGTCAGAGCTCAAGATTTGAAGACACAGATAAATAATTTTGGGTGGCATGCTTTCATTGTCAACGCGATGACCAAGACTTTTCACCATCTTCCATGGTACACACATTACATGCGGTTCCCAAACAGAAAAGTAAAGTTTTGACTCCCCCACCACCGATCAATCACACTCCACGACTAGCAGAATCTTCGGGTGCCATCCATACCAACAACAATCCAGGGGGAGTTTTGTTTGCAATTATCTTTTCGATTTGAGCATAGAACTGGGCATTCCAATTACCGGCCCCTTTCTCGTGAGTGATAGTGAATAAAAAATGTATCGAGGATAACACGCCTAGCATGGAATATACTGATCGCCCCTTGTCACCACATGAGCGGTTCGGGCATGCAAAACAGATTATTACTTGAAGGTTTAGAGAGTGGCACATGCAAATTTACTTGGAACGGCAGGTAGATACCGCATATAGGTAGGTATGGTGGACTCATATGGAAAAACTTTGGGTTTATGGAAGTGGATGCACAAGCAGTATTCCCGCTTAGTACAAGTGAAGGCTAGCAAAATACTGGGAAGCGACCAACTAGAGAGCGACAACGGTCATCAATATGCATTGAAATTAACCAACATTGAGTGCAAGCATGAGTAGGACATAAATCACCATAAACATGAATATCATAGAGGCCATGTTGATTTTGTTTCAACTACATGCGTAAACATGCGCCAAGTCAAGCCACTTGAATCATTCAAAGGAGGATACCATCCTATCATACTACATCATAATCATCTTGAAATTCATGTTAGCATCCAAGACAAACCATTATGATCTCTAAGTCATCATTGCAAACATGTTTCTCTCATAACAATGCTGAATTACGAACGATGAGCTAGTCATATTTACAAAAACAAAATAGATCGAGTTCATAGCATCTTTTCCAGGCTCAGTCACTTCATCATATATCATCATTATTGCCTTTCACTTGCACGACCGAATGATGTGAATAATAATGAGCGTGTTCGTGCATTGGACTAAGCTGGAATCTGCAAGCAACCACATAGGAGAAGACAAAGTAATATGGCTCTTTGACGGATAAACATGTATGCATGTGAGAGCCACTAAACATTTTAACCATGGTCTTCTACCTTGACCCAAAGAAAAAGAAAACTATTTACACGGGAAAGCTCCCAACAAGCAAAAGAAGAAAGGGAAATCTTTTTGGGTTTTCCTTTTAAATACCACTAAGCAAGCTGGAAAGCAAACTTACAACTAATTTTTTTTCGTTTTCTCAAACTAAACAAACACACGAGAAGAAAGCGAGAAAAAGAAATAAACTAGCATGGATGATGCAGTGGGAAAATGTGAACACCGACTATCAAAGTGAATGTGTGAGCATGAATATAAAGTCGGTGAGAAACACGTACTCCCCCAAACTTAGGCTTTTGGCCTAAGTTGGTCTACTCCCACGGCTGGTCTGGGCGATATCCAAAATCATAATGGGGGTTGTACGGGAACGCGACAGCTACCGCCTGAATAGCTGCCTCACGGAGGCGAGCGGCCTTTGCCTCCCTCTCATACTCCTCTGCCTCTCCTCTGGTTATGTGATATCTCCGTTTTACCTGAAAGTCAAAGAAGGCAGGAGCAGGAAGGGTAATATGGAAAACACGTTGTCGGTTAAATATTAACCGGTATAGGAGGGATTCATTATCCCTCGCAAGGAACTGATAACGTGTCATAGCGGCGCGATCAAGGAAAGCTGTATGGAGTGGGGGATCTCCTTCGCGGATGGGTACTCCAAGAAAATTTTCTATGTGAGGGGCATAGATCCCACCAAAGAAATCCCCTACGTTAGCATTATTATTTAGCCTCCTCGTGATTATAGCTCCCATGTTGAAACTTCTATCACCCGTTACTGCGCTCTTAAGAATACTAAGGTCAGGTGCGCAGAGGTGACAATGCTCAATCTTGCCGTTAATGCATCTACCTATGAAGAGGGCAAAGTAATGTAAGGCAGGAAAATGAATGCTCCCCATGGTAGCCTGCGTAATATCTCTAGTTTCTCTAACAGTTATACTAGAGATAAAGTCTCTAACCGAAGACTTAGGAGGATTATTGAGACTACCCCAATCAGGTAGCTTGCAAATTCTATTAAAATCCTATACTATTTTTCATAAAGATCAAAAGTATGGATGTGTCCCGGCCAACTGAAAATTTGAATCTACGAGCAAAAGAGGCAGTGAGTGTAGTATACTGTTCGCATTTGTTGGAGATGGATTCTTCGAGCCCGGCGTTGTGAAAAAATGTATCAAACTCGTCCTTGAAACCTGCATCAATCATGAATTCATCGGAAGTCCATTCACATGGTTGTACGTGTGCGTTCCTCGGCTGATAAGGATTGGGCTCCCGAATCGAGAGACGGGGACCCCTTTTGCTTGAGGAACCACCATGATAGTTTCTTCTGAACATCTTCCTTTTTGGAAATTTTTAGTGACTCAAAAGAAAAGTGAACAAGGCTCAACAAAACTCATAGCAACTACTCCTACAAGTGCCTAGAGGCCATATCATGCATCAAAACTACTTGGGACCAACTAAAATTAACATGCAAATCTCAAGAACAGGGTCACCAAGGCAGCAAAATATGCAACGAATAAAACACTAGAGCAAAAACTAATTGGACCAAGGAGGAGTCACATACCAAGGAACAATTTCCCCAAAACAGTTTGGTAAATGGGGCTTTGCACAAGGAGATCGAAAAATGCAGCAAGAAGAGCAAGAACACGGGTTTGAGCTGTGGAATGATTTTTTCTGGAGGTAGGAGAAGGAGATGGGAGCTGGAATAAGTGGAGGGGGACATGTGGGACCCACAAGCCTTGTAGCCGCGGCCAGGGGGCGCGTCTACCACGCTTGTGCCCCCCCTGGCGCTCCCCTGCCATAGCTCTTTGGCCTATATATTCCCTAAAATCCCAGAAAAATAAGGGCGTCCACGAAACCACTTTTGCGCCACCGCAAGCTTCCGTTTCCACGAGATCTTATCTGGAGACCCTTCCCGGTGCCCTGTCGGAGGGGACTTTGGAGCTGGAGGGCTTCTACATCAACATCATTGCCTCTCCAATGACTCGTGAGTAGTCTACTTCAGACCTAGAGGTCCGTAGTTAGTAGCTAGATGGCTTCTTCTCTCTCTTGGATCTTCAATACAAAGTTCTCCATGTTCTTCATGGAGATCTATCCGATGTAATCCTCTTTGGCGGTGTGTTTGTTGAGATCCGATGAATTGTGGATTTGTGATCAGATTATCTATGAATTATATTGGAGTCTTTGCTGATTTCTTATCTGCATGATTTGATATCCTTGTAAGTCTCTCCGAGTCTTGGGTTTTGTTTGGCCAACTAGATCTATGATACTTGCAATGGGAGAAGTGCTTGGTTTTGGGTTCATACCGTGCGATGACCTTTCCCAGTGACAGAAGGGGCAGCAAGGCACGCATCGTGTTGTTGCCATCAAGGGTAACAAGATGGGCTTTCATCATAGATTTGAGATTGTCCATCTACATCATGTCATCTTGCTTAAGGCGTTACTCTGTTCTTATGAACTCAATACACTAGATGCATGCTGGATAGCGGTTGACGTGTGGAGTAATAGTAGTAGATGCAGAAAGTATCGGTCTACTTGTTCTGGACGTGATGCATATATGTATGATCATTGCCATAAATAACGTCATGACTTTGCGCGGTTCTATAAATTGCTCGACAGTAATTCATTCACCCACCGTCTACTTGCTTTCATGAGAGAAGCCACTAGTGAACACTACGACCCCCGGGTCTACTCACAATTATCATATCAGCTTTTACTTTTACTTTGCTTTGTTTACTTTTTGCTTTCAGTTCTCACTTTGCAAACAATCTACAAGGGATTGACAACCCCTTCATAGCGTTGGGTGCAAGCTCTTTGTGTTTGTGCAGGTACTTGTGACTTGACGCGATCCTCCTACTGGATTGATACCTTGGTTCTCAAACTGAGGGAAATACTTACCGCCGCTGTGCTACATCACCCTTTCCTCTTCAAGGGAACACCAACACAAGGCTCCAAGGCCGCGGGGGAATCCTTTGCATATTTGCCACGGAAATCCCTATATGCATAGCCAGCAGGAGAAGGATTTCTGGCGCCGTTGCCGGGGAGAGGTCAAGTCAAGATCTATCCAAGTAAGTGTCACAAACTCATCTCTTGCATTTACCTTTTTTGCCAGTTGCCTCTCGTTTTCCTCTCCCCCACTTCACATTTGCCGTTTTCATTTGCCTTTCTCCTTTGCCGTTTTCATTTGCCTTTTGGCGTTTTCCTTTGCCAGTTTTCTTGCTTGCTTGTGTTCTTGTTTGTTTGTTGAAGTCATCATGGCTGAAAACACCAAACTTTGCGACTTCTCGAATATTAATAATAATGATTTTATTAGTACTCTGATTGCTCCCGCCGCTAGTGCAGAATCATATGAAATCAACGCTGCCTTGCTGAATCTTGTTATGAAAGAGCAATTTTCTGGCCTTCCTAGTGAAGATGTCGCATCCCATCTTAATACTTTCATTAAACTTTGTGATATGCAAAAGAAGAAAGATGTGGATAACGATGTTGTTAAATTGAAGCTTTTTTCCGTTCTCTTTGCGAGATCGTGCAAAAACTTGGTTTTCATCTTTGCCTAAAAATAGTATCGATTGTTGGAATAAGTGCAAAGATGCTTACATATCCAAGTATTTTCCGCCGGATAAGATTATCTCTCTTCGTAACGATATCATGAATTTCAAGCAACTTGATCATGAACACGTTACACAATCTTGGGAGAGGATGAAGTTAATGATTAGAAATTGTCCCGCTCATGGCTTGAGTTTGTGGATGATTATACAAATCTTTTACGCTGGTTTGAATTTTGCTTCTCGAAATATCTTGGACTCCGCCTCAGGTGGAACGTTCATGGAAATCACGTTAGGAGAAGCTACAAAACTCCTAGACAATATCATGACCAACTACTCTCAGTGGCACACTAAAAGGTCACCTGCTAGCAAAAAGGTACACGCTATAGAAGAAATTAACTCACTTAGTGCTAAGATGGACGATTTGATGAATTTGGTTGCTAGTAGAAATGCTCCTTTAGATCCTAATGACATGCCAATATCTTCCTTGATTGAGAGTAGCAATGCTAGTTTGGATGTTAATTTTTTTGGTAGGAACAATTTTGGCAACAACAATGCTTTTAGAGGAAACTATGTTCCTAGGCCTTTTCCTAGTAACTCCTCTAACAACTATGTAAATTCCTACAACAACACTTATGGAAATCATAACAAATTACCCTCAGATTTAGAGAGTAATATCAAAGAGTTCATCAACTCTCAAAAGATTTTCAATGCGTCCATAGAGGAAAAACTACTAAAAATAGACGATTTGGCTAAGAGCGTTGATAGGATGTCTTGTGATATTGATGCTTTGAAAGTTAGATGTGCTCCTCCCAAGGTCAACTTGGAGGAAACTTTAAAAGATATGCGTGTCTCCATGAATGAGAGCAAAGAAAGAACCACCCAAATTCGCGCTAAGGATGAATGGTTTAAAAGGGTGCGTTCTAGTGATGCAAATCACGAAGATCTTAAAGTGCTTGGTGTGACTCCTCTTGAATATTTTTTTTCTTGTGTCAAACCTATTGATGAAGGGGCTGGATATGAATCCACTTTGGTTGAAAAACGCCCCAATGATTCGGAGTCCACCTATCTTGATGATAAAGGTGTGGAGAGTGGAGTAGAAGAAATCAAAATATTGGGTAGTAATGAAACTCCCACTTTGGATTTCAAGGGATTCAATTATGATAGTTGCTCCTTGTTTGAATGCATTTCCTTGATGCAATCGGTTGCAAACTCTCCACATGCTTATAGCCAAAGCAAAGCCTTTACCGCACATATTGTAGATGCTATGATGAAATCTCTTGAAGAGAAACTCGAATTGGAAGTCTCTATACCTAGAAAACTTCATGATGAGTGGGAACCTACTATCAAAATCAAAATAGAAAACTATGAATGCAATGCTTTGTGTGATTTGGGTGCTAGTGTTTCCGCGATTCCAAAGTCTTTATGTGATATTCTTGGTTTTCATGAGATTGAAGAGTGTTCTCTTAATTCATCTTGCGGATTCTACTGTCAAGAAACCCATGGGAAGGATCAATGATGTTCTTATTGTTGCAAATAAGAACTATGTACCCGTGGATTTCATTATACTTGACATAGATTGCAATCCTTCATGTCCCATTATTCTTGGTAGACCTTTCCTAAGGACTATTGGTGCTATCATCGATATGAAGGAAGGGAATATTCGGTTTCAATTTCCTCTAAAGAAGGGCATGGAGAATTTTCCTAGAAAGAAAATAAGATTTCCTTATGAATCTATGATGAGGGCTACTTATGGTTTGAGCACCAAAGATGACTATACGTGATTCCATCACCTTATGCCTAGATAGGGGCGTTAAACAATAGCGCTTGTTGGGAGGCAACCCAACGTATATATCCTTTTTATTTCTATTTTTTGTTTTCCACACTTTCATAATTCTGTTATGATTGTGTTTTTTGTGTTTCTTTTGCGTTTGTGCCAAGTAAAACCGTTATGATTAGTCTTGGGGATGATCGTTTGATCATGCTGGAAAAGACAGAAACTTTCTGTGAGAGATTTTGAGTTGATTATTTTTGCTGCTGATTACTACGCAAATTCTTCAGACTGTCGTAAGTGTTCAGAATTTTTGAAGTACCATAAGTATAGGAAGTATACAGATTGCTATAGACTGGTCTGCTGTTAACAGATTCTGTTTTTGTTGAGTTGGTTGCTTATTTTGATGAAACTATGGATAGTATCGGGGGGTATTAGCCATGGAAGATTGAAAATACAGTAACCCAACATCAAGATAAGTAGAATTTAAGTTTGCCACAGTACCTAAGGAAGTGGTGATTTGCTTTCTTATGCTAATGATATCACGAGTTTCTATTTAAGTTTCGTGGTGTGAAGTTTTCAAGTTTTGGGTGAAGTTCTTATGGACAAAGAGATAAAGAGTGGCAAGAACTCAAGCTTGGGGATGCCCAAGGCACCCCAAGTTGATTCATGGATGCTGAAAAAGCCTAAGCTTGGGGATGCCCCGGGAAGGCATCCCCTCTTTCGTCTTCAATCCATCGGTAACGTTACTTGGGGCTATATTTTTATTCACCACATGTTATGTGTTTTGCTTGGAGCGTCTTGTATCGTAGGAGTCTTTTATTTTTGTTGTGTCACAATCTTCCTTGCTGCACACCTAGAGAGATAGACATGCACTCACCGTGTTTTTCTCGAGCTTCACTTATATCCTTTGGTTAGGCAATTCAGCTCACATGTGTTTCACTTATATCTTTTGAGCTAGTTGATTTTGCTCTGTGTGCTCCACTTCTATCTTTTGGAGCACGGCAGTGCGTGGCATGGTAGTTGATATATGCTATGAAAGTAGTCTCAAAAGGGGTAGTTATCCAAAGGGATATGAAAACTTCCACCTTCATGTGCATTGAGTAGTTAGAGAAGTTTGATTCATCTCAACTAGTTTTGAGTTGTGGTTGTGGTAATATTGAAGTTATACTAGTAAGGTGTTGTGGATCTAGAAATACTTGTGTTGAAGTTAGTGATTCCCGTAGCATGCACGTATGGTGAACCGCTATGTGATGAAGTCTGAGCATGATTAGTTTATCGATTGTCATCCTTTGTGTAGCGGTCGGGATCACGCGATGGTTTATACCTACCAACCCTTTCCCTAGGAGTATGCGTTGAATGCTTTGTTTCGATTACTACTAAAACTTTTGCAACAAGTATATGAGTTCTTCATGACTAATGTTGAGTCCATGGTTTTAGATGCACTTTCACCTTCCACCATCACTATCTTCTTTAGTGCTGTGCAACTTTCGCCGGTGCATAAAACCACCATTAGCCTCCCTCAAAACAGCCACCATACCTACCTACTATGGCTTTTTCAAAGCCATTCCAAGATATATTACCATTCAACTACCACCATGACATGTGCCACAGCTTCTACATTGCCATTGCATGATCATAAGATAGCTATCATGATGTTTCCATTGATGTCTATGCCATGCTAGATCATTGTCACGGTACACTACCGAAGGCATTTCATATAGAGTCATCATTGCTCTAAGTTTTGAGTTGTAAGTGTGATGATCATCATTGATGGAGCATTGTGCCATGTGAGGAAATAAAAGAGGCCAGCGAAGCCCATTTACAAAAAGAGGCCAAAGATGCCCACCAAAAAAAAGAGGCCAAAGAGCCCACCAAAAAAATGAGAGAAAAAGAGAGAAGGGACAATGCTACTATCTCCTTTCCACACTTGTGCTTCATATTAAGCACCATGACCTTCATGATTGAGAGTCTCTCGTTTTGTCACCACCATATAGCTAGTGGGAAATTTTCATTATATAACTTGGCTTGTATATTCCAATGATGGGCTTCCTCAAAATTGCCTTAGGTCTTCATGAGCAAGCAAGTTGGATGCACACCCACTAGTTTTCTTTAAGAGCTTTCACATACTCCTAGCTCTAGTGCATCATTTGTATGGCAATCCCTACTCATTCATATTGATATCTATTGATGAGCATCTCCATAGCTCATTGATATGCCTAGTCAATGTGACCATCTTCTCCTTGTTTGCCTTGCAACCTCCACCACACTCCATTCCACTCATAGTGCTAAAACCATGGCTCACGCTCATGTATTGCATGAGAGTTGAAAAAGTTTGAGAAAGTAAAGGTGTGAAAACAATTACTTGGCCAATACCGAGGTTGTGCATGATTTAAATTCGTTGTGCAAGGATGATAGAGCATAGCCACACTATATGATTTTGTAGGGATAACTTTCTTTTGGCCTTGTTATTTTGAAAGTTCATGATTACCTTTCTAGATTGCTAGAAGTATTATTGTCTCCACGTCAATAGCAAACTATTGTTTTAAATCTAACGGATCTGAACATTCATGTCACATAAGAGGAGTTACAAAGGACATCTATGCTAGGTAGCATGAAAGCATCAAAAATTCATTCTTTATCACTTCCCTACTCGAGGACGAGCAGGAGTTAAGCTTGGGGATGCTCGATACGTCTCAAACGTGTCTATAATTTTTGATGGTTTCATGTTGTTATCTTGTCAACTTTGGATGTTTTATATACCTTATATATCTTTTTTGGGACTAACTTATTAGTTCAGTGCCAAGTGCCAGTTCCTGTTTTTTCTGTGTTTTTGACTCTTTTCAGATCTGATTTTGGAATGGAGTCCAAACGGAATAAAATCCCCGAAATGAATTTTTCCAGAACAAAAGAAGATCGGGGGACTTGAGGGCCAAGGCAGGAGGCCCGCACGCCCTTTAGCCGCGGCCAGAGGGGCGCGGCTACCAGGCTTGTGGCCCCCTGGAGCTCCCCTTCCCTAGCTCTTTGGCCTATATATTCCCTAAAATCCCAGAAAAAATATGGGCATCCACGAAACCACTTTTCCGCCGCCGCAAGCTTCCGTTTCCACGAGATCTCATTTGGAGACCCTTCCCGGTGCCCTGCCGGAGGGAACTTTGGAGCTGGAGGGCTTCTACATCAACATCATTGCCTCTTGAATGACTCGTGAGTAGTCTACTTCAGACCTACGGGTTCGTAGTTAGTAGCTAGATGGCTTCTTCTCTCTCTTGGATCTTCAATACAAATTTCTCAATGATCTTCATGGAGATCTATCCGATGTAATCCTCTTTGGCGGTGTGTTTGTCGAGATCCGATGAATTGTGGATTTGTGATCAGATTATCTATGAATTATATTTGAGTCTTTGCTGATTTCTTATATGCATGATTTGATATCCTTGTAAGTCTCTCCGAGTCTTGGGTTTTGTTTGGTCAACTAGATCTATGATTCTTGCAATGGGAGAAGTGCTTGGTTTTGGATTCATACCGTGCGATGACCTTTCCCAGTGACAGAAGGGGCAGCAAGGCACACATCGTGTTGTTGCCATCAAGGGTAACAAGATGGGCTTTCATCATAGATTTGAGATTGTCCATCTACATCATGTCATCTTGCTTAAGGCGTTACTCTGTTCTTATGAACTCAGTACACTAGATGCATGCTGGATGGCGTTCGACGAAATAGTAGTAGATGCAGAAAGTATCGGTCTACTTGTTTTGGACGTGATGCCTATATGTACGATCATTGCCATAGATAACGTCATGACTTTGCATGGTTCTATCAATTGCTCGACAGTAATTCGTTCACCCACCGTGTAATTGCTTTCATGAGAGAAGCCACTAGTGAACACTACGGCCCCCAGATCTACTCACAATTATCATCTCAGCTTTTACTTTTACTTTGCTTTGTTTACTTTTTTTCTATCAGTTCTCACTTTGCAAACAATCTATAAGGGATTGGCAACCCCTTCATAGCATTGGGTGCAAGCTCTTTGTGTTTGTGCAGGTACTTGTGACTTGACGCGATCCTCCTACTGGATTGATACCTTGGTTCTCAAACTGAGGGAAATACTTACCGCCGTTGTGCTACATCACCCTTTCCTCTTCAAGGGAACACCAACGCAAGGCTCCAAGGCCGCGGGGGAATCCTTTACATATTTGCCAAGGAAATCCCTATAGGCGTAGCTAGCAGCATGGCCCACTGGTGCATCCCCCTGACTAGCTCTCTATCTCAGAATTTTTCAAAAATTCCAGAAAAAATCATACTTGAATTTCAGGGCATTTGAAGAACTTTTATTTTCGGGACACTTTTCTAAGGGGCGGGAAAAGCAGAAGACAGGAAAATAACGCTAAATTTATCATTTTTCTTCTAAACAACAGAAAATAAAAGTTGGGAGCAGAAGGTTGTGACTCCTAGATTCATCCATCTCATGGTCATCAAAAGAAATCCGTCAATGAGGTTGATCAAGTCTCCTTGACAAACTTTTTTCGAATCACATAAAACCGGAGAATTTTCAAATAATCACTAGGTTACCTCAACGGGGATGTGCATATCCCCAACAAGTAAATCATACTTCATATTGACAGTTTGTATAGGGCATTCAAAGCTTCCAATAAGAATTGATGAAGTTTTTTCAATAGCATTGATGCAATGTACTCGATATTGTTTCTTCGGAAAGTGCACCGTATGCTCATTACCATTAACATGGAAAGTGACATTGCCTTTGTTGCAATCAATAACAGCCCCTGTAGTGTTTAAAAAGGGTCTTCCAAGGATGACCACCATGGCATCATCCTCGGGAATATCCAGAATAACAAAGTCCGTTAAGATAGTAACGTTAGCAAGCACAACAGGCACATCCTCGCAAATGCCGATAGGAAAAGTAGTTCATTTATCGGCCATTTGCAAAGATATTTTAGTGGGTGTCAACTTATCCAATTCAATTCTACGATAAAGAGAGAGAGGCATAACACTAACACCAGCTCCTAGATCGCATAAAGGAGTTCTAACATAATTTCCTTTAATGGAGCAAGGTATAGTGGGCACTCCGGGATCACCTAGTTTCTTAGGAGTTCCACCCTTGAAGGTGTAGTTGTCAAGCATGGTGGAAATCTCAACCTCAGGTATCTTCCTTTTATTAGTCACAATATCTTTCATGTACTTATCATAAGGAGACATTTTGAGCATATCTGTCAAACACATTTGCAGAAAGACAGGTCTAATCATTTCAACAAAGCGCTCAAAATCCTCATCGTCCCTTTTCATGGATGGTTTGGGAGGAAAGGGCATGGGTTTCCGAACCCATGGTTCTCTTTCTTTATTATGCTTCCTAGCAATAAAGTCATTCTTATCATATCTCCTGTTCTTAGGTTGTGGGTTATCAAGATCAACAACAGGTTCAATCTCGATACCCTTATCATTACTAGGTTGAGCATCATCATGAACACCACTATCGATATTATCACTAGGCTCATGTTCATCACCAGATTTTGTTTCGGCTTCACAAATAGAGATATCATTTGGATTCTCAGGTGTAATAGCAGCAGGTTTGCTAGGATGCAAGTTCCTATCATCTTTCTTTTTCTTCCTATTACCAGGATGACTAGGTGCATCAGTGCTAACTCCTTGAGAATCTTGTTCAATTCTCTTAGGATGGCCCTCACGATACAAAGGTTCCTGAATCATTCTACCACCTCTAGCGACGACTCTAACAGAATTGTCATTCAACTCATTGAGCCAGTCATTTTGAGCCTTAAGTACTTGTTCTACTTGAGTAGTGACCATAGAGGCATGTTTACTCAAAAGCTTAAGATCATTGACATTTCTATCCACACAAGCACTTAACTGATTAATCATGCGAGCATTTTGTTCCAATTGTCTGCTAACATAATCATTGAAACTTTGTTGTTTGGCAACAAAGTTATCAAATTCATCTAAGCATAAGCTAGCAGGTTTATCAAAAGGAATATCACTCTCATTGAATCTACGAAGAGAATTTACCTCTACTACCTGTGTTAGGTTATCAAGACCATGTATCTCTTCGATAGGTGGTAGACTCTTAACATCTTCAGATTTAATGCCTTTCTCTTGCATAGGTTTCTTGGCTTCTTGCATCTTTTCAGGACTGAGGAATAGAATTCCTCTTTTCTTCGGAGTTGGCTTCGGAGGTGGTTCGGGAATAGTCCAAGTATTATCATTGCTCAAGATATTATTCAATAGAATTTCAGCTTGTTCCACAGTTCGTTCCCTGAAAACACAACCAACACAACTATCTAGGTAGTCCTTAGAAATATCGGTTAGTCCATTATAAAAGATATCAAGTATTTCATTTTTCTCAAGAGGGTGATCAGGCAAAGCATTCAGTAACTGGACAAGCCTCTCCCAAGCTTGTGGGAGACTCTCTTCTTCAACTTGCACAAAGTTATTTATATCGTGCAAGGCAGCTTGTTTCTTATGGGCAGGAAAATATTTTTAGAGAAGTAGTATATCATATCCTGGGGACTACGCACACAACCAAGAGCAAGAGAAGTAAACCAAGTCTTAGCATCACCCGTTAGCGAGAAAGGAAACAACTTAAGGATATAGTACTGGCGAATCTTTTCCTCGCTCGTGAATAGGGTGGCAATATCATTCAGCTTAGTAAGATGTGCTACAACCATTTCAGACTCATAACCATAAAAAGGATCACATTCAACCAAAGTGATCAACTCAGGATCAACAGAGAATTCATAATCCTTATGAGTCACAAAGATGGGTGAAGTAGCAAACTTAGGATCGTATTTCATTGTAGCATTCAGAGATTTTTCTTTCCACTTGCGCAATAAATTCTCAAGATCATAGCTATCCTTACAAGCAAGAAATTCCTCAGCTACCTATCCCTCCATAACATAACCCTCAAATATATCAGGCAATTCATATCTAGGAGAGCTCACTCTAACAGGTGAAACATCAGGTTCTACTTCAATAATTTCAGCATTTTCAGAAGTATCATCACATTCAGCAACAACTCTAGCAATTTGTGCATCAAGAAATGCACCGAGTGGCAAAGCAGTATCAAGCAAAGCATCATGATAAGCATCATGGATAGCAGAAGTAGCATCATCAAGCACAAGCGACATATCAGAATTTCTAGTAGGTGGTGGTGTTGCAAACTTACTCATAACTGAAGGTGAATCAAGTGCAGAGCTAGATGGCAGTTCCTTACCTGTCCTCGTAGTTGAGGGCAAGACTTTAGTTTTTGGATCTCTCGGATTCCTCATAGTGATCAACAGACGTAAATCCCAAGTGACTCAGAGAATAGAGCTAGGCCTCCCCGGCAACGGCGCCAGAAAATAGTCTTGATAACTCACAAGTATAGGGGATCGCAACAGTTTTCGAGGGTAGAGTATTCAACCCAATGTTTTTGATTCGACACAAGGGGAAGCCAAAGAATATCCTCAAGTATTAGCAGTTGAGTTTTCAATTCAACCACACCTGAAAGATTTAGTATCTGCAACAAAGTTTCAGTAGCAAAGTAGCGTGATAGAAACGGTAGCAGCGGTAACAGTAGCAGCAGTGACAACAGTAGCGGTAAAGTAACATAGCAAGGGCCAGTAGGAAAAGACTCGTAGGCATTGGATCGGTGATGGATAATTATGTTGGATGACATTCATCATGTAACAGTTATAACATGGGGCGATATGTAACGAGCTCCAGTTCGTTAATGTAATGTAGGCATGTATTTCGTATATAGTCATACGTGCTTATGGAAAAGAACTTGCATGACATCTATTGTCCATCCCTCCCGTGGCAGCGGGGTCCTAATGAAAACTAAGGGATATTAAGGTCTCCTTTTAATAGAGAAACGAAACAAAGCATTAGCACTTAGTGAATACATGAACTCCTCATACTAAGGTCATCTCCGGGAGTGGTTCCGGCTATCGTCACTCCGGGGTTGTCGGGTCATATCACATAGTAGGTGACTACAACTTGCAATATAGGATCAAGAACACACATATATTGATGAAAACATAATAGGTTCAGATCCGAAATCATGGCACTCGGGCCCTAGTGACAAGCATTAAGCATAGCAAAGTAGTAGCAACATCAATCTCAAAACATAGTGGATACTAGGGATCAAACCCCATCAAAACTAACTCGATTACATGATAGATCTCATCCAACCCATCACTGTCCAGCAAGCCTATGATGATATTACTCACGAACGGTGAAGTGCATCATGGAATTAGCGATGAAGGAAGGTTGGTGATGACGATGGCGACGATTTCCCCTCTCCGGAGCCCAGAATGGACTCCAGATCTGCCCTCCAGAGGAAGAACAGGTGGTGACGGCGGCTCCGTGTCGTAAAACGCGATGAACTCTTCTCTCTTAATATTTTCTGGGCGAGAGAGACTAAACATAGTTGTAGTTGGAGGCGGCGGAGCCACGAGGGCCTCACAAGCCTGCCAGGCGCAGCCAGGGGGGCGCGCCTCCTGGGCTTGTGGGTTCCTAGCTCCGTCCCTCCAGGTAATTCTTGCGCCAGTATTTTTATATATTCCACAAAAAATCTTCGTAAATTTCCAGGTTATTCCGAGAACTTTCATTTCTCCGCAAAAACAACACCAAGGCAATTCTGCTGAAAACAGCGTCAGTCCTCGTTAGTTCCATTCAAATCATGCAAATTAGAGTCCAAAACAAGGGAAAAAGAGTTTGGAAAAGTAGATACGATGGAGACGTATCAGTCATGCGCCCAATGTGAGAGGATTGTTCATATTGAATCTTGATGGCGATGATACACATATACATAACATTGAGACCAAAATAGTTAGAGTTAACAATGATAGCGCCATGTTTTTATGGCACTGCCGCTTAGATCATATTGTTGTAAAGCGCATGAAGAAACTCCATACCGATGGACTTTTGGAGTCACTTGACTTTGATTCACTTGACACATGCGAACCATGCCTCATGGGAAAGATGACTAAGACTCCGTTCTCCGGAACAATGGAGCGTGCAAGTGACTTGTTGGAAATCATACATACCGATGTATGGGGTCCGATGAGTGTGGAGGCGCGCGGCGGATATCGTTATTTTCTCACCTTCACTGACGATTGGAGTGGATATGGTTATGTCTACTTGATGAAGCACAAGTCTGAAACATTTGAAAAGTTCAAGCAATTTCATAGTGAAGTTGAAAATCATCGTAACAAGAAGATCAAGTTCCTACGATCTGATCGTGGGGGTGAATATCTGAGTTTCGAGTTTGGTGCTCACTTAAGACAATGTGGAATTGTTTCATAGTTCACACCGCCTAGAACACCACAGCGTAATGGTGTGTCTGAACGTTGTAATCGTACTTTATGAGAGATGGTGCGATATGTGATGTCTCTTACCGATTTGCCGTTATCGTTTTGGGGTTATGCATTAGAGATAGCTGCATTCACTTTAAATAGGGCACCACCAAAATCCGTTGAGACGACACCATACGAACTGTGGTATGGCAAAACACCAAAATTGTCGTTTCTTAAAGTTTGGGGATGTGATGCTTATGTCAAAAAGCTTCAACCTGAAAAGCTGGAACCCAAAGCGGAAAAGTGCGTCTTCATAGGTTACCCAAAAGAGACAGTTGGGTATACCTTCTATCTGAAATCCGAGGGAAAAGTGTTTGTTGCTAAAAATGGAGCTTTTCTTTAGAAGGACTTTCTCTCGAAAGAATTGAGTGGGAGGAAGATAGAACTTGATGAGGTTGTCGAACCTCTAATCCCTCTAGATGGTGGCGCAAGGCAAGGGGAAACCCCTGTTGCTGTGGTGCCGGTTGAGGAGCAAGTTGATGATGATAATCATGAAACTTCGGATCAAGTTCCTATCGGACCTCGCAGGTCGACAAGATCACGTACTGGTCGTGAGGGGTACGGTAATCTTGTCTTATCAATTATGTTGTTGGACAACAATGAACCTGCGAATTATGAAGAAGCAAGGGTGGGCCCGGATTCCAACAAATGACTGGAGGCCATGATGTCCGAGATAGGGTCCATGTACGAGAACAAAGTGTGGACTTTGGAAGTACTACCTGAAGGCCACAAGGCTATTCAGAATAAATGGATCTTTAAGAAGAAGACAGACGCATACGGTAATGTGACCGTTTATAAAGCTCGACTTGTGGCAAAGGGTTTTTCACAAGTTCAAGGAGTTGACTACAATGAGACTTTCTCACCGGTAGCGATGCTTAAGTCCGTTCGAATCATGTTAGCAATAACTGCCTTTTACGATTATGAAATCTCATAGATGGATGTCAAAACGACATTCCTTAATGGTTTTCTTAAGGAAGAGTTGTATATGATGCAACCCGAAGGTTTTGTCGATCCAAAGAATGCTAACAAAGTATGCAAGCTCCAGCGATCCATTTATGGACGGGTGCAAGCATCTCGGAGTTGGAATAAGCGCTTTGATGAGGTGATCAAAGCATTTGGGTTTATACAAGTGGTTGGAGAACCTTGTATTTACAAGAAAGTGAGTGGGAGCTCTGTAGCGTTTCTAACATTATATGTGGATGACATATTGCTGATTGGAAACAACGTGGAGCTTTTGGAGAGCATAAAGGATTACTTGAATAAAAGTTTCTCTATGAAGGACCTAGGAGAAGCTGCTTACATTCTAGGCATTAAGATCTATAGGGATAGATCGAAACGCGTGATAGGACTTTCACAAAGCACATGCCTTGATAAAGTTTTGAAGAAGTTCAAAATGGATCAGTCCAAGAAAGGGTTCTTGCCAGTATTACAAGGTATAAAATTGAGTAAGACTCAGTGCCCAACAGCTGCGGAAGATAGAGAACAAATGAATTCCGTCCCCTACGCTTCAGTCGCAGGTTCTATCCTGTATGCAATGTTGTGCACTAGACCAGACGTCAGCTTGGCCATAAGTATGGCAGGCAGGTTTAAGAGTAATCCAGGAGTGGGTCACTGGACGGCGGTCAAGAATATTCTGAAGTACCTGAAAAGGACTAAGGAAATGTTTCTCGTTTATGGAGGTGACAAAGAGCTCGTCGTAAAGGGTTACGTCGACGCAAGTTTTGACACTGATCCGGATGACTCTAAGTCGCAAACCGGATACGTATTTATTCTTAATGGGGGTGCAGTAAGCTGGTGCAGTTCCAAGCAGAGCGTCGTAGCAGATTCTACATGTGAAGCGGAGTACATGGCTGCCTGAGTGGCAGCAAAGGAGGGTGTCTGGATGAAGCAGTTCATGACAGATCTTGGAGTTGTGCCGAGTGCACTAGATCCATTAACTCTGTTATGTGACAACACTAGTGCCATTGCCTTAGCAAAGGAACCAAGGGTTCACAAGAAGACCAGACACATCAAATGATGCTTCAACCTCATCCGCGACTACGTCGAAGGAGAGGACATGAATATTTGCAAAGTGCACACGGATCTGAATGTAGCAGACCCGCTGACTAAACCTCTTTCACGGGCAAAACATGATCAACACCAGAACTGTATGGGTGTTCGATTTATTACAATGTAAATCGCATGACGATGTGAGGACTAGATTATTGACTCTACTCCAAGTGGGAGACTGTTGGAAATATGCCCTAGAGGCAATGCTAAATAGTTATTATTATATTTCCTGCTTAACGATAATTGTTTATTATCCATGATATAATTGTATTAAATGAAAACATAGATACATGTGGAGATACATAGTCAAAACAATGTCCCTAGCAAGCCTCTAGTTGGCTAGCCAGTTGATCAAGGATAGTCAAGGTTTTCTGACTATGTGCAAAGTGTTGTTGCTTGATAACTGGATCACATCATTAGGAGAATCATGTGATGGACTTGACCCAAACTAAGAACGTAGCATATTGATCGTGTTGTTTTATTGCTATAATTTTCTGCGTGTCAAGTATTTGTTCCTATGACCATGAGATCAGATAACTCACTGGCACCGGAGGAATACCTTGTGTGCATCAAACGTCACAACGTAACTGGGTGACTATAAAGGTGCTCTGCAGGTATCTTCGAAGGTGTCCGTTGAGTTAGTATGGATCAAGACTAGGATTTGTCACTCCGTGTGACGGAGAGGTATCTCAGGGCCCACTCGATAATACAACATCACACACAAGCCTTGCAAGCTATGTGACTAAGTGTAAGGCACGGGATCTTGTATTACAGAACGAGTAAATAGACTTCCCTGTAATGAGATTGAAATAGGTATGTGGATACCGACGATCGAATCTCGGGCCAGTAACATACCGAAGGACAAAGGGAATGACATACGGGATTATATGAATCCTTGACACCGAGGTTCAACCGATAAGATCTTCGGAGAATATGTAGGATCCAATATGGACATCCAGGTCCTGCTATTGGATATTGACCGAGGAGTACCTCGAGGCATGTGTACATAGTTCCCGAACCCGCAGGGTCTGCACACTTAAGGTTCGATGATGTTTTTGTATAGTTGAGTTATATTTGTGGTTACCGAATGTTGTTCGGAGTCCCGGATGAGATCACGGACGTCAGAGGGTTTCCGAAATGGTCCAGAGACGAAGATTGATATATAGGATGACTTCATTTGGTTACCGGAAAGTTTTCGGGCATTACCAGGAATGTACCGGGAGTGACGAATGGGTTCCGGAAGTTCACCGGGAGGGGGGTAACCCACCCGGGGAAGCCCATTGGCCTTAGGGGTGGCACACCAGCCCTTACTGGGCTGGTGGGACAGCCCAAGAGGGCCTATGCGCCAAGGAAAGAAAACCAAAGAGAAAGAAAAAAAGAGAGGTGTGAAGGAAGAGAAGGACTCCACTTTCCAATCCTAGTTGGACTAGGATTGGAGTAGGACTCATCCTCTCCCTACGCCGGTGCACCCTTGAGGGCTTGGCCCTCAAGGCAAGCCTCCTCCCCCTCCCTCCTATATGTAGTGGAGATTTAGGGCTGATTTGAGACAACTTTTGCCACGTGAAACTCAGATCTAGACACCATAGTTTTACCTCTAGATCATATTTCTGAGGAGCTCGGGCGGAGCCCTGCAGGAGTAGATCCTCACCAACACCGGAGCGTCGTCACGCTGCTAGAGAACTCATCTACTTCTCCATCTTGCTTGATGGATCAAGAAGGCCGAGATCATCGTCGAGCTGTATGTGTGCTGAACGCGGAGGTGTCGTCCGTTAGGCACTAGATTAGAGCGGATCGTGGGACGGATCGCGGGACGGTTCGTGGGACAGTTCGCGGGGCGGATCGAGGGAAGTGAGGATGTTCCACTACATCAACCGCGTTTATTAACGCTTCCTGCTGTACGATCTACAAGGGTACATAGATCCAAATCTCCTCCCGTGGATGGACATCACCATGATAGGTCTTCGTGCGCGTAGGAAATTTTTTGTTTCCCATGCAACGTTCCCCCAACATGGTTAGTGTGCTATACGTGTAGCATGTGCTTGATATGTCTCCAACGTATCTATAATTTTTTATTGTTCCATGCTATTATATATATTATCATTTTATGATACTTTTTGGGAGTTTATTTACCAAACAATATTATTTTTAAGCACTAACCTATTAACCTAGTGCCAAGTGCTGGTTGTTGTTTTCTGCATGTTTTTGGCTTCTCAGGTTTACATTATCAAACGAAGTCCAACTACCACGAAACTTTTTGGTGGTTTTTTCTCGATCAAAAGAAGACCTGGAAGCTTTGGGAGGAGGCTAGAAGCCTCATGATGGTGGCACGAGCCAACAAGGCGCGACCAGGGCTAGGGTGCGCCCTATTGGCTCGTGCTCCCCTCGGCTCTCTCCTGGCGTACCTCTTCGTCCTATAGATTCAAATATATCCCAAATACCCTAGAGAGCAACCTAAAACCTTTTCCGCCATCGCATATATGTTGTTGCTAATGTATGCAAAGGGAAGATACATAATATCAATCAACAAGTACTACAGTACCTACATTTCAGTATTTCAGAGAGCACCACAATCAATCATGGGTGTTCGACCTATGCTAGCTCAAGCTGATTAAGCACACTTTTGAGGGTGTCAAAAACAAGCACCCGCTCATGTTGAGCGTCCTACACCCCGGTGTCCTTCTCCTTGGAGGAACTACACTACTTCCATGATCTCCATGAGCTTACAAGACCATCACTCAATCTTGTGTATCACCTTGAGAAACATACACAAGCGTCTCCTCTTCTTACAGGAAGCGCTCATAGAGCATCCCAACATGGTCGACCCAGGGTTGGGGGAGCTCTCTTTGCAATGATGGTTAGCTTTGTAATTTATATAATTGCTAAGGAAGTTTTCAATTTAATTGTTTTTATATTGTAAGCCTTAAAAATGTTTCCACATGTTCCATCACATATCTCCCTTATCACTTTGCAAATATTTGGCTAGAAAGAAATCTTCAGACCACTTGCATCATCATCAAAAATCTGCAAGAGGTAGAAGAAATTTTAACTCAATATATAATTGTTGAAAGTGATATTCCAATGCAAACAATAAAGCAACTCTACCACACATATAGGTAAGTGTTCTAATAGTCCGCCCCATGTCACGGAAATAGATTAGTTTCTAAATATGAATAGAAGTTAACCACCTTGCTCAGCTTAGGTTGTATCCTTTTCCAGACAATGTAGTTAATATTTTAGATGTCAATAGCCCTACAAATTGACAGGAATACTAAACCAAAATTGATGCACACAAGCACTCAATAGTTTTATGTGGACAAATAAACCTTCCCAAAAACAACCTACACCCATTTGCACAAGCGTGTGAGACTTAAGACCTAACCAACCAATGACCAGTCATGCACTGAATCAACTAGATTATCAATGAATGAAAGGTGGTGTCCGTTTGTCAGGAAAAAAGGGAAAATCCAACGGTACCCAAAGAGAGAGTACAATTTTAGGGGAAAAGAAGAGAATTTTTTTACATCAACTACCTTTGGGATCACGACATTCTCTAGAAGCACATCATCCACAATCGTGGAATTGTGCTTCACCACCCACTGCAGGTGAGGTGCAACGCCATCTGGTACACATGATGTTTTGTTTTTAGGCCCCCCTTTGCTATCTCAGACCAACAAAACACATACGCGCATGAACCAATGAGCAAGGATAGTGGGCCAATGATTTCTCATGTTAGCAAACAAAGATAATTATAGTCAGCACTAGTAACTCAACAAATGCTTACCAGGTAAAATGATGTCGATCAGGCAAGGCTAAGAGTACCGGCTAATAGGGAGGGTCGTTCGATGACAAGGAGTCATTGTTGTAGCACCCTATACCCAGTAGTGTGTGTATCCCTACCACTTCACATATCTCCCAAAACATCATTCCCCTTGCGTCCAACAATGGGAAGTTCTCTTGCATGACGGCAACGATGATGCACATGGAAAGGATTGCACCCTTAGTGGAAAGTGGCGGGAGGTGAGGTTAAGAATAATAGCATGGATTCTTGAAAAATGATTCGGTGAATAACCAGTGAATCAATATATATGTTGTGCTATATTGATTATCTATTACTCCGGGCAAACAAATAACTACTGCCGAAATGATAATTTACTCAAATGCATTTTGATATGGTCTTTTGCAACACTGTTAGATGCTTTGAAAATTCTTTTTACATCTTACAATAGTAGTTATTCCTATGCTGTTATACTATAAAGCACAACATCACTTTGATTATTCCACGAACTGCATGAATCATGAGACTAATTGACTTTGCATTAAGACAAAGTGGGAAATAAGGGCCTATTGGATAACGGCTGGACATTTTTTCAGTTTGAACCTTCACATGTTGGACAAGGCTTTTACCTCTAATTTACTGAAAATGATTAGCAATGACAGTTAATGACATATTGCAAATATCACCAAGCTATGCACAATTGTTCCAGGTGAGAACCATAGTGATGCACGAGTTCAAAAAATTTCCATTATCACATAATGCTGAAATTTAGGAGGGTTATAAGGTTGTGCTAATATTAAAATATGGATGTAATGTGTTGTGCCAATTCTGATTTTGATATAAAAATATTGACAGACCACATACTTAATTTGTCTATGTTTAGTAAGTTAGATGATCCAAAAGGTTTTTGCAGCTTTATGAACTTTATAAAACTAGCTAATTATTATATAGCTCAAAAAGGCAAAGGTACCTTCTGAAAAAAAGGTAATAGAAGCAATTACCTATTATTACTTCCTAATTATAATAAATAAATTAAAAGAACACTATTAAAAGGATCTCTATTCAAGAATTCGTTCGATTAACGAGTTAACTTGCCGATTAATCCCTACTCGTTAGGTCACCGAGTAGCCGATTAACTGAAAAATCGCCCAATTAACTGATTAAATGGCTGATTAACTTGCTGATTAGCCTATTAATCCCCTACTCGCCAGCCAACCGAGCAGCTACCAGTTAACAATTTCCTCAACAATGAGAAGGAGACATTACTCTGCCAAACACATAGAAGGTTGCTATGTGTGTGGACTTTTGATTAGTGAAGAATGTAAGAGCCAAACACACAGATGGTTACTACGTGTTTAAAATTTTGATAAGTCAAGAATGTAAGATACCATGTCATGTGCACGAATTCACATGGGTTGCAATATGATTGGTTACTCCCCTTTAATAATGATCATGGTATGTGAACAGGGAAGAAGATGTCAACAAATACAGTATTACCAATGTGCAGACCTTCTTGGGAATATTCATTCACCCGAGAGAACAAAAGAATGTCTCCAAAATAAAGAACTTGGATTGTTGAAGCACATTTCAACCAACAACACTGAAAAACAAAATAGTTGTACACACATAATAAAAAAGTGTTTAACTTGCACATTGTATAGTAAATAGATGTATGTTATACTAAGTTTCGTAATTTTTTTTATCATTTTATCAACATTAAAATACGATTGTACATATATGCTTATATATACAAGCTATGAGGCACGAAACGTCATAAAAATAATTCAAACAATATACTCAAAATAGTACACACCCTCACACTCCTCTTCTTAATCCTGTGCAAATGGCACATAAGATTAGCCCAAGATGCTCATGTCACGGATCACATGCCTTTCAACCAAACCGTGGTAGCTCTAGCATGGCCACTTCATTTTTTTCTAAAAGCAATCAGAGATACCTAATCACCTTTCACAAAATATAAATTAAAAATACCAGATAATGAATTAATGTATAATGAAGAATTCTTTAGTGGGTTTCCTGTGGGCATTTGCTGGGGGTCGAAGGCCATGCCACCCAAGGACATGACCATCCTAATGAGCAACTTGAGCGTGACGAGCACCACACCAAGTTAAATAAACCTGTCCTTCACATGCAACACATATAAACCCCACAAATCCTCACAGTGAGATGCATGAGGCATCTAGTTGAAGAAACATAGCTTACCTTGCATCTCACATGGTCGTGGCCATTGAATTGGTCTCCACTCAGTGTTGCGCGCACACACCTCATCACCAATCTGTTTTCTTTCCCCATGTTTGTGTTCCCATGTGGGATGTGAAAAGCATGATGCCCTCCTTCCTCGCCTTGCTCCTCATCTGATTAGGCATGAGGCATGCCTTCCTCTCCCTACACCTTGTCCCATACATGAGGCCCGCCTTCCTCTCCCTACTCCTCATCTTAAGCATGAGGCCCGCCTTCCTCTCCTTGCTCCTCGTCGTCTTAGGCATGAGGCATGCCTTCCTCTCTCTTCTTATTCTTGAGGTTGAGGTACAATTTGGCCACAGTCCCTTCATTGCAGAACAGATGGAACTTGATCTTGTCTTTGCCATGCTTTTAGGGGATGAGGGTCTCATCAGACTTCTAACAACGTCATCTATGAAAAAAATTATGTTAGTCGATATTGGAACAGAGCTTTGACAACACGACGTTTGTTAGCCTGCACAAATCTTTGAAATGAATAAATGTTAGCCATTATACCAACACGAGAAGAAGAACACTATTGGTCTCTCCATTGCATACATCAATGAATTATAGTCTCTAAAATTTTAGAACTGCATTGGTCTATGGTACATGATAATTAACAACTTCACACTACTCAAGAAAACAAAACATGGTTAATGCTTATCAATGCACGAAAGAGCGACTCTTTGTAGTAAAGATGTGAGAAGTAACACTCATGCAAGGCACTGAAACTTACACTGTAATACTTCACTATGGTTTTGTCCACCACTGAATATCACGTGAAGCATGTGTCCAATTGTTTCCAATATAGACGGGGCGGCCTTTGTCTTAACACCCGCTTTAGCCTCACAAAAAAATTCCTGAATATCTAGGAATAAAGCAACAAAGATCAGCTACTTTGCAAAAACCATGAAAATCTATAGAAAGTTCAGAGTGTTCAACTGAAAATAATAACACATGGGTATAGAAAGAACTTCAGGTTTGATAATAACTAATCCATAAGAAACCCGAGTGCATTCAATTGGAAAAAGGTATGACATAAAAAAACTATTACCTTCTTTGATTAGTAGAGAAGTACTATCATTATCTCAATAAGCTTTTTAGATATTTCACACATGATATTCAGTTTAGAGGGGCAGACATGGCTGAGGAAGCGGCGTGGTTCGCATTTGTCTCATAGTTTATTACAACCTAATAGAGAAGCATTATCATCAGTTCAGAGTGGTGGATATGGTCGAGCCAAGGTCGTGTCTCATCGTCGGTGGCTCACAGTCTTCCCCAGCTGTAAGAACAAACAACACATCAATTCACATTACTACTATTTCAATTACCACTTTGCTTGTTAAATTATAGGGTCCTAATGTTTCCAGTTAGTAGTTCAATGGATATGTTGCCAAGGTCCACTTGAAACTGAAGTTTACCGACAAAAGAGGAAATGCATATAGCAAGGGAAAGAAGAAGGCATTGGCATCGCAGACAAATATGTGCTAATTCAACCAATACGATGACATGAAACTCGTAAAAGAGAGTAAAGGAGTAGGCATTTGCATCACGAACCTTCCATGATACAGATTGTTGTTGTACGTGAAGTACAAGTTGACGTCGAGGTCAGCTCCCCCGAGCCACCAATAGCGCTAGGGTCCGCTGCAACCCGATCTCGGCCATCTGAATGCCATCTCGCCATAGCACCTATGCCTCTCGTGCACCTTCACGTTTCTTCTTGCTCCGTCTGGGAGGGTGCCACACGCGCGTCATTGTTGTTGTGTGACCCCGTCGCCAGCTAGCCTCCGGCGAGTGTCGCCGCGTCTAAGCCCTTCCCCTGTTTCATTCCTTCCTCCTCCCATCTCCTCCTGTCTTCCATCTCTTCTCCAATTCCTCGCGGCACCGTTGATGCGGGACGCGGCTGTCGTGGACTTGGACAAAGAATTTCCGAAGAGGAACAAGACTGTGGGCGGCGAGGAGTTTGAGCGCGTGGACGGTAAGGTGGAAGGCGCCTTCGTGGTTGAACTTGCCGGGGTGCATCTTCGTCATGGAGGCACTTGGTGACGGTGGGGCCCGCGTCGTGGTCATCCTGTTGCACCGGATTGTAACATCCCAATTATTCTAATTGGGAATGTTTTACATTGTAGCTAAGCATCTATGCATATTGACTTAAATAAAGTTTGCATTTGAATTCTTTCAACTTTTGCTTTTGCATTTCTATTTTTTCTTCACACGAGAAATGCCGGGAAATAATCTCTTGTATGCAAGAGAGAGCGGAGGAAAATGACCCTCCAAAATGTGATGCATCTCTGAAATATTTTGAGCCAAGAAAGCCAAAGTTTTATCGTGAAAATAATTGCAAAAAGAAAATATAGCATAAGGGATTTTTTTTCTGAAAAAAACATTTTTTTAAATTTTTATTTTTGCCTTGGAAAAATGTTAATCGAGTAGTGGATATTTTTCTGATCATTTTGGTATATAATATCCTATATTAACTATTTTATTTGTTTCTTTTTTTCGTTTTAGTTTCTCTTAAAAAAACGGGAGATATTTTTCCTCGGGAGAGATCCCCATCGCTGGGAATCCAAATCCCCTGCCCAACCGACCAGCACCTCCAGCGCACCTCTTCTTTCCTTATTTTTTTCTTTCCCCTTTTCTTTTCTTTCGTTTTTTTTCTTCTCTCTTTTTCCTTCCCTCTTCTTCTTCCTTCCATCTTTCCGTTCCCCGTGATATTCCTGCACAGCGAACCTGCAACTTCCATGGCAGCCCTTGATTTCTTTCCCCCTCGGCCACCCCCTCCCCCTATAAAAACCGAACCCCCACGCCGCCCTCGCCCCTTCCACCCCCACGCCGCCCTGCCCGAGCCCCACGTCGCCCGCACAGCTCGCCGGAGCTCCCCTTAAAGCTAGCAGCAGAAAACTGCTGCTGCCTCCCCGTCGCCCTGCTGCCTCCCCCTGTTGCCTCCCCGACGGCCGGAGCCGACCGCCCCCTCCTCCGCCGCCCCACCCTGCCGGCGACCAGCCCCCCCCCCCTCGCCGGAGTAGCTACCGGAGCTGCCCAGCTCCTCTCAGCCACGGTGAGCCTCTCCCTCCTCTAGTTTTCTTCTTGTTGTTTTTTTCCACCGTAGGATCTTAGATCAATGGGTTAGATTAGATGTGCATACCCCTTCGGGTCTTACAAAAAAAACCAAACCAGTTTTTCTTTCACTTAAACTGAGTCGGGTAGTTTTCTTTAGATTGCGGCCGTGTGTTAGATTTCCCTCGCAGCAAACACCCATCAGCAAATCAGAAACTGCCACGTGTACCACTGTCTGTTAGAATCTGTTTTCTCTTTTTCTGTTTAATTCCGAAACAGAGAAAGTTTCAAATTTGTTTTGATCATAGCTTTTGATCCCGAATTCCAATGGAGTTGAATCTTCTTCCAGTAGATCACAATTTTTCTGTAGTTTTTAAAAACATATAATTTGTCTATGTTTGAAATTTTCCAATCTGAATTAGATCAGATTTAGTTTAAACCTTGTTTTGCTTATTCCAGGAGTTTCAAAAATGATTTTGATTTGATTATTTTTGCTACTGCTTCCTAGTGATTATTTATTACTGTGGTATAAGTTTCAAAAAAATTTAAATATTTTTACTTGGGGTTTTAACAGAAACAAGTTTCTGCCTTAGTGACGTATAGTGAATTCTTTCACTTAGGCCATAGCAACTATTTACTTGTGATGTTATTTTTACTTGTTGTTTGATTGTAGTGCTTATGGTGTGTATTTGTTTGTATCGGTAGGTCACCCGGAGTGCGAAGCTTGTTACTTAGAAGTGCTCGATCAAGACAACTATCATCCAGGAAAGTCAATTTGATCATACTATCTCCTATGTTTTTCGATGCATGGTAGTTTCACCTTTCTTTGCCCAATTGCATGTTGCTTAGGTACTTGGAAATTTTAGTATAGGTTATAGTATAATGTGGTAGGCACACAACAACCCGGATACTTGGCCCCGGGACGACAAATTTCATATTGCTATGCTTGAGTAGACGGGATTTCGGTTGAGTGCATAACACGAGTGATGCGAGAATAATTTAATAACCAAGACCGATTAAGTCAAGAATTTTCAAGACCTCGTGATGCAATGCAACTCTGGGTGAAGGACGGTTGATCGGCTCCCTGGAGAAACCAGTGGATGACCCGGGATGCTGGAGACGTGCCATGACATCTTGCGGAAAGCTTCACCCAGGCTCGAAGAGACGGACGGAGGCTTCAAGACCCAAGGCTTACCTGCACAGCCACAAGTCATTATGGGCTCTGGCTTGGTTGGACAACGTGGCAACTCTGGAAAGGCGGTGCTAGCAGATGTAGAAGAACGGTAGGAATGGATGGGCACCGACAGGGATTCATAGGGACCCGTTGAAAGACCATGTTTTGATCATCCGGTCTTCAAACACCGTGAAGTGCGAGGACATACCCGGAGGCGATCAAATCTTGTGGGGAACGTGTGCAAAACTCTGCAGAGTACCCAACCTAATCGATTAGCCGTGTCCACGGTCATGGACAACTTGAGCCGAAGGCATTGAAATTCCCCTGAACTCTCGACACAACTTAATAATGATGTGGGTATTAACAACAACTCGGGTACGAGAATTGGTTGGCGGAACCATCTCGTTAACAACAAACATTGTAGTAATATTTTGCTTTCAGCCCCTCTTGTTGTAGGAGAAAATTGGCTTGATGCAAAACTTATAGCCCCACCTGCCAAATATGCATGTAGAGATAATTGATTATTATTTTACCCCCTCTCTTTGATGACTTGCCGGCATATTCCATATGCTGACCTACACGGCTGCAACGTATCATGTTGTAGAGTATTTTTTCCGACCAGGAGTGAGGCTACGATCTACGCTCAGCGACATGCCCTGGAGTCGGATGGACTCGTCTACCTGATGCTTCCGCTAGTCTTCGTTAGATATCTCATGAGATGGCCTTCAGCCACTTTATTGTAATCTATTATTGTAATAAAGTACTCGATATGAGATTTCGATTAATAAAGCTGTGTGATTGAACTCTTGATATATACATTGATGTACTGAGTGTGTACCAGCATGATCTTGGGATGGTACGGAAACACCAGAGGCTTGACTCGTCTTGAGTCGGGTCGCTACAGAAATGGTATTCAGAGCACACACTGACCGTAGGACGTAACCTCTAGGAATGGAAAAGCCTTAGGAAGAAAACTATTTTCTTATGTCTATAAATCCTCTATTTCCTCTTCTAATCATTTCTGACTTCTCTCCGATTTTCCAATGTTTTAGATGGCCACCTTCATCCCCGTTAAGTTCACGGACTTTTGCCAGCCCGACGCCACTATGCCTTTCGGAAAGGAGCTGATACAGATCACCAAGGACTTGAGGATTGCTCTGCCGACTATCACAGGGAAGCCGACTTCGTCTTACCCGGAGGATTCACGCTACAGGATTGAGGTGCACGTTCCCGGAAGGACATTCGAGCCGCGCACTGAGCCGGTGGATTTCAAGTTCATCGCACCCAACTGGATTCTCGGTAGGGACATGGCGGTCCATTGTGCACTCGGACGTATCAAGGAAGTGCACAGAGGCTGCCCTATTCACGGTATCCCGGAGAAGAGAAGATGGAGAAATCATCTCAAGCAAGACCAAGGACGCTCTCCTGTCCTATGCCCAGACCTTGGAGAAGCACAACGGGACTCTGGAGCATCGTGTGATCAAGGACGCCAGGAAGATCAAGCAACTGTCGCTCCGCGAACTCGAACTCGAAGAAGCAGCCCGGGAAGCCCACTATGAGCACGAACTGGAGGTGAAGGACTTTCTGCAGAGGATCGAGAAGCTGAAGATTCGAGTTGCATACCTGGAGGAGGAACTAGACATGGGCGAGAACCTTCATCCCGAAGGAGACGTAGCCCCCTTGATCAGCAATGACGAGGACTATGAAGAAAGCTCCACCGAAGGACCCACCACCATGCTTTTCTGAGGAGGACACTTAGACTAGACCACCAAATTTATTTTATCGTTAAACGCTTAGGCCGATGTTTAGGTTATCAAATTTTTGTATCCCCGTGTGAACCTTTGTGATGGTATTGAATAAAATGTGTGGTGTGATACTTGTTTGTTGCATTTCATATGGGTAGTGTAATTACTCTTAGACCTTTGTTCTATGCTAATCTCACCCCCTCTACAAACATCAGATGCCTCCGAGACGTGCCCCTACTTCCAACTTTCCGCCGGAACTCACCCAGTTGATTCAGCAACAGAATACCCTGATGCAGCTGATCATCCAGAACCAGAACAATAACAACAACCATCATCCACCCCAGGCCGACAATCTCACCCGTTTCCTGAGGTTGAACCCTCCGACTTTCTCCAGCAGCATTGAGCCCATTGTAGCAGATGATTGGCTCCGCAAGATGGAGCGGGAACTTATCACTGCTGGTTGTACTGAACTGAGAAGGTGCGCTTTGCCGCGAATCAACTTGAAGGCCCTGCAGCTGCATGGTGGGAGAACTACACCACCACATACCCCATTGCTGGAGTCACTTGGGAGCAGTTCAAGCAAGCCTTCCGTACCGCACATGTCTCAGCGGGTGCAATGAGTTTGAAGAAGCGTGAGTTTCGCAACTTACGCCAGGGAAATCGCGCTGTGGCTCAGTATTTCGATGAATTCAGCATGCTCGCCCGTTATGCACCTGGAGATGTGGCCGATGATGCGGCCAAGCAGGAAAAGTTCTTGGAGGGACTCAATGATGAGCTAAGTATTCAGCTGACTGTAGCCACCTTCAACAACTACCAGGAGTTGGTAGATAAGGCCCTCATCCTGGAGGGGAAACACCAGCAGATGGAGAACCGCAAGCGGAAGTATGCGAATGGATAGTTCAACTCCGGCACTCAGCAGAAGCCTCGCTACACCCCCTATTCAGGGAATACCAGGACCGGATCCGGTAAGTTTGGAGGACACGTCCATCATAACCACCCAGTGCACAACCATGGAGGAAATGGGTACCACCGCAACAACAACAATTCAAGAATGGCGGTACTGGCACTCAGCATCATTCAGCTCCAGCTCAGAAGGATCTGAATCACATCACCTGCTTCAAGTGTCAGAAGATGGGACACTATGCCACTGAATGTCCCCAGAACAAGCAGGGAAATGGAAACGGCAATGGAAACTCTGCAGCAAAGAAGCCCAATCCTTTTCCTCGAGCTCAGGTGAATCACATTGATGTTGAAGAGGTCTATGATCACCCCGATACTGTGGTTGGTAAGTTTTTGCTAAATTCACGTCCAGTATTGGTACTTTTTGATTCTGGTGCAACGCATTCATTCATATCAAGGGTAGTTGTGGAAAAATATAGTTTGCCACCTAGAACCCTCAGCCAGCCTATTAAAGTTAGTTCCCCAGGAGGCATGATGACAGCCGGGATAGGATGCCACGCTTTGAGTCTCAACATCGGGAACCATAATTTTCCCACCGACCTCATTGTCTTACAGTCCCAGGGATTGGATGTAATCCTAGGCATGGATTGGTTGGCCAAGTATGAAGGGAATATTAATTGTGCCCTTAAGTCTATTTTGCTCACCACCCCCGAGCAAAAGCGGATTAAGTACGTGTCTCAGCGCCCGACACGGAGTAAACGAGTAAACTCTCTCACGGGAGTAGTCCAGGAGGAAGTACCGATTGTACAAGAATACCCAGATGTATTTCCGGAGGAATTGCCGGGCATGCCACCTAATAGAGAGATTGAGTTCCTGATTGAGCTATTACCCGGAACAGCCCCGATATCCAAGAGACCCTATCGGATGCCCGCAAATGACTTGGTAGAAATCAAGAAGCAAATTAAGGAGTTGTTGGACAAAGGGTATATTCACCCAAGTTCTTCACCTTGGGGAGCCCCAGTGCTCTTGGTTGAAAAGAAGGATAAGTCCTTGAGAATGGTTGTCGATTATCGTGCATTGAACGAGGTGACCATCAAGAACAAGTACCCCTTGCCGATGATCAATGATCTGTTTGACCAGTTAGTTGGAGCCCGAATATTCTCCAAGATCGATCTTCGATCCGGGTATCATCAGTTGAAGATTCGTGAACAGGATATACCCAAGACAGCCTTCATCACTCGGTACGGCTTGTATGAGTACACGGTCATGTCATTTGGACTGACTAATGCTCCGGCATATTTTATGAATCTGATGAACAAGGTATTTATGGAATACTTGGACAAGTTTGTCGTGGTGTTCATCGATGACATACTGATATTCTCCAAGAACGAAGAGGAACACAAGGAACATCTGCGTCTAGTTCTGGAGAAACTTCGAGAGCATAAGCTGTATGCAAAGTTTAGCAAATGTGAGTTTTGGTTGAAGGAAGTCGGATTCCTCGGACACGTCATCTCAGGAGAAGGAATAGCAGTGGACCCTGCCAAGGTAGCAGCAGTCACCGAATGGGTAGCACCCACTTCAGTCAAGGAGATCCGCAGTTTCCTCGGACTTGCCGGATATTACCGGAGGTTCATTGAGAATTTCTCAAAGATCGCCAAGCCCATGATAGAGTTGTTCAAGAAGGAGTCCAAGTATGTTTGGATTGAGGAATGTGAAACCAGTTTTCAAGAGTTGAAGAAACGTCTGGTTACAGCCCCAGTGCTGATATTGCCGAACATTCGGAAGGATTTCCAAGTTTACTGTGACGCTTCTCGTCAAGGACTCGGAGGAGTGCTCATGCAAGAAGGTAAAGTTGTAGCCTATGCATCCAGACAGCTCAGACCCCATGAGTTGAATTACGCCACACATGACTTGGAACTAGCAGCCGTAGTGCACGCTCTCAAGACGTGGAGACATTTCCTGATCGGAAATAGTTGTGATGTGTACACTGACCACAAGAGCCTGAAATACATCTTCACGCAGAAGGAGTTGAACCTCAGACAGAGGAGATGGCTAGAATTGATCAAGGACTATGACATGAGATTGCATTATCACCCAGGCAAGGCAAATGTTGTAGCCGATGCGTTGAGCCGCAAGAGTTATGTGAACACACTCATAGCAGGAGGGTTACCCCAGGAGTTAGCCGATGACCTCCGAGAGCTCAAATTGGAAATAGTTCCAAGAGGATTTGTTGCCACACTAGAAATTCAGTCCACTTTGACAAAAAAGATCCGCGAAGCACAGAAATCAGACAAGGAGATAGCTGCGATTAAGCAGAAAATGAAAGACGGGAAGGCTAAAGGTTTTCGTGAGGATAAACACGGAACTTTATGGTTTGAGGATCGCATTTATGTGCCCAATGATCCCGAACTCAGGAAGTTGATACTTCAGGAGGCCCATGATTCCCCGTACTCGATACACCCCGGCAACACCAAGATGTATCTGGATCTGAAAGAAAGTTTCTGGTGGACAGGAATGAAGAAAGACATTGCCGAGTTTGTAGCAATATGCGATGTTTGTCAGCGAGTAAAAGCCGAGCATCAGAAGCCAGCAGGTTTGCTTCAACCTTTGCCGATACCCGAGTGGAAATGGGAAAAGCTTGGTATGGACTTCATCACAGGATTACCCAGGACCCGTTCTGGCTATGATTCTATTTGGGTTGTGGTCGATCGTTTGACCAAGGTAGCTCACTTCATTCCTATGAAGACTACTTACACGAGTGCCAAGCTGGCCAAGATATATATGACCAGGATCGTATGTCTTCACGGAGTACCGATATTGTGTCAGATAGAGGGACTCGGTTCACATCAAAATTTTGGCACCAACTGCATGAAACCTTGGGAACGAGATTGGAGTTCAGTACAGCTTTTCACCCACAGACAGATGGACAGACCGAGAGAGTCAATCAGATTCTGGAGGACATGTTGAGAGCTTGCGCACTAGACTATGGGTCTAGTTGGGATGACAATTTGCCCTATGCCGAGTTCTCATACAACAACAGCTACCAGACCAGTCTGAAGATGGCCCCTTTCGAAGCTCTATACGGAAGGAGGTGCAGAACACCTTTGATGTGGGATGGAGTTGGTGACCGACAACTTTTTGGTCCCGACCTTATCCGAGATTCTGAAGAGAAGGTCAAGCTAATTCGTGACCGACTCAAGATAGCTCAGTCCAGGCAGAAAAGTTATGCTGACAGCAAACGCAAGGAAGTAACATACGAAGTGGGAGACCGAGCATATCTTCGGGTGTCTCCACTCCGAGGAATCAAGAGATTTGGTGTGAAAGGAAAATTAGCACCCCGATTCATTGGCCCCTACAAAATTCTTGAACGTAGAGGCGAAGTTGCATATAAACTGGAACTACCGGAAGGATTGTCCGGAGTTCATGATGTCTTCCATGTTTCCTAGTTGAAGAAATGCCACGCTGAGATGGCTGATGTTCCGTGGAGAGATACAGTGATCCTAGAGGCCATACAGCTTGACAGTGATCTGACGTACGAGGAGAAACCCGTCAGGATTCTCGAGACTGCCAACAGAGTTACCCGCAACAAGATCATCAAGTTCTGCAAGGTGTTGTGGAGCCACCACACCGAGGAAGAAGCCACCTGGGAACGAGAAGAGGATCTTCGTCGAGACCACCCGCACCTATTTTCTAGCCAACCCGAATCTCGAGGGCGAGATTCATCTTAAGGTGGGTAGGTTTGTAACATCCCAATTTTCCTAATTGGGAATGTTTTACATTGTAGCTAAGCATCTATGCATATTGACTTAAATAAAGTTTGCATTTGAATTCTTTCGGCTTTTGCTTTTGCATTTCTATTTTTTCTTCACACGAGAAATGCCGGGAAATAATCTCTTGCATGCAAGAGAGAGCGGAGGACAATGACCCTCCAAAATGTGAGGCATCTCTGAAATATTTTGAGCCAAGAAAGCCAAAGTTTTATCGTGAAAATAATTGCAAAAAGAAAATATAGCATAAGGGATTTTTTTCTGAAAAAAACATTTTTTTTAAGTTTTTATTTTTGCCTTGAAAAAATGTTAGTGGTGTAGTGGATATTTTTCTGATCATTTTGGTATATAATATCCTATATTAATCATTTTATTTGTTTCTTTTTTTTCGTTTTAGTTTCTGTTAAAAAAAACGGGAGATATTTTTCCTCGGGCGAGATCCCCATCGCTGGGAATCCAAATCCCGTGCCCAACCGACCAGCACCTCCAGCGCACCTCTTCTTTCCTTATTTTTTTTCTTTCCCCTTTTCTTTTCTTTCTTTTTTTCTTCTCTCTCTTTCCTTCCCTCTTCTTCTTCCTTCCATCTTTCTGTTCCCCGTGATATTCCTGCACAGCGAACCTGCAACTTCCATGGCAGCCCTTGATTTCTTTCCCCCTCGGCCACCCCCCTCCCCCTATAAAAACCGAACCCCCACGCCGCCCTCGCCCCGTTCCACCCCCACGCCGCCCTGCCCGAGCCCCACGCCGCCCGCACAGCTCGGCGGAGCTCCCCTTCGAGCTAGCCGTAGAAAAACTGTTGCTGCCTCCCCGTCGTCCTGCTGCCTCCCCGACGCCCGGAGTCGACCGCCCCCTCCTCCGCCGCCCCACCCTGCCGGCAACCAGCCCCCCCCCCCAATCGCCGGAGTAGCCACCGGAGCTGCCCAGCTCCTCTCAGCCACGGTGAGCCTCTCCCTCCTCTAGTTTTCTTCTTGTTGTTTTTTTCCACCGTAGGATCTTAGATCAATGGGTTAGATTAGATGTGCATACCCTTCGGGTCTTACAAAAAAATCGAACCGATTTTTCTGTCACTTAAACTGAGCCGGGTAGTTTTCTTTAGATTGTGTCCGTGTGTTAGATTTCCCTCGCAGCAAACACCCATCAGCAAATCAGAAACTGCCACGTGTACCACTGTCTGTTATAATATGTTTTCTCTTTTTCTGTTTAATTCCGAAATAGAGAAAGTTTCAAATTTGTTTTGATCATAGCTTTTGATACCGAATTCCAATGGAGTTGAAACTTATTCCAGTAGATCAAAAAATTTCTGTAGTTTTTAAAAACATATAATTTGTCTATGTTTGAAATTTTCAAATTTGAATTAGATCAGATTTAGTTTAAACCTTGTTTTTCTTATTCCAGGAGTTTCAAAAATGATTTTGATTTGATTCTTTTTGCTACTGTTTCCTAGTGATTATATCTTACTGTGGTATAAGTTTCAAATGTTTTTAAATATGTTTACTTGGGGTTTTAACAGAAACAAGTTTCTGCCTTAGTGACGTATAGTGAATTCTTTCACTTAGGTCATAGCAACTATTTACTTGTGATGTTATTTTTACTTGTTGTTTGATTGTAGTGCTTAAGATGTGTATTTGTTTGTATCGGTAGATCACCCGGAGTGCGAAGCTTGTTACTTAGAAGCGCTCGATCAAGACAACTATCATCAAGGCAAGTCATTTTGATCATACTATCTTCTATGTTTTTCGATGCATGGTAGTTTCACCTTTCTTTGCCCAATTGCATGCTGCTTAACTACTTGGAAATTTTAGTATAGGTTGTAGTATCATGTGGTAGGCACACAACAACCCCGATACTTGGCCCCGGGACGACAAATTTCATATTGCTATGCTTGAGTAGACGGGATTTTGGTTGAGTCCATAACACGAGTGATGCGAGAATAATTTAATAACCAAGACCGATTAAGTCAAGACTTTTCAAGACCTCATGATGCAATGCAACTCTGGGTGAAGGACGGTTGATCGGCTCCCTGGAGAAACCAGTGGATGACCCGGGATGCTGGAGACGTGCCATGACATCTTGCGGAAAGCTTCATCCAGGCTCGAAGAGACGGACGGAGGCTTCAAGACCCAAGGCTTACCTGCACAGCCACACGTCATTATGGGCTCTGGCTTCGTTGGACAACGTGGCGACTCTGGACAGGCGGTGCTAGCAGATGTAGAAGAACGGTAGGAATGGATGGGCACCGACAGGGATTCAGAGGGACCCGTTGAAAGACCATGTTTTGATCATCCGGTCTTCAAACACCCTGAAGTGCGAGGACATACCCGGAGGCGATCAAATCTTGTGGGGAACGTGTGCAAAACTCTGCAGAGTGCCCAACCTAATCGATTAGCCGTGTCCGCGGTCATGGACAACTTGAGCCGAAGGCATTGAAATTCCCCTGAACTCTCGACACAACTTAATAATGATGTGGGTATTAACAACAACTCGGGTACGAGAATTGGTTGGCGGAACCATCTCGTTAACAACAAACATTGTAGTAATATTTTGCTTTCAGCCCCTCTTGTTGTAGGAGAAAATTGGCTTGATGCAAAACTTATAGCCCCACCTGCCAAATATGCATGTAGAGATAGTTGATTATTATTTTACCCTCTCTCTTTGATGACTTGCCGGCATATTCCATATGCTGACCTACACGGCTGCAACGTATCATGTTACAGAGTATTTTTTCGACCAGGAGTGAGGCTACGATCTACGCTCAGTGACATGCCCTGGAGTCGGATGGACTCGTCTACCTGATGCTTCTGCTAGTCTTCGTTAGATATCTCATGAGATGGCCTTCAGCCACTTTATTGTAATCCATTATTGTAATAAAGTACTCGATATGAGATTTCGATTAATAAAGCTGTGTGATTGAATTCTTGATATATATATTGATGTACTGAGTATGTACCAGCATGATCTTGGGATGGTACGGAAACACCAAAGGCTTGACTCGTCTTGAGTCGGGTCGCTACACGGATGCATGGAGGCGAGCGGGGGCAGGGAGGTGCACGGGGGAGGCTGGCAGCTGCACGATGCATGGGGGAAGGCTCGCATCGCATGTGGGAGGGGATAGATTATTAGGCCAGCCTTTTTTCTGTTAGAGAAAGAAGAACCAGATGACCAATGGGCTTTAAGTGAAAAAACCGGTGGGTGGAGGTGACAGGTGGGCGGGGGCCTCGCAACGTCTTTCTTCGACGATGAAACAAATCAAAGGAGGAGGTGAGATCGATTGATGGGATGGGGTACAAGGCGAGACGACTTACCAATTGGGCAATTATGAGTAGAGACATATAAATCATGCTACAAAAATGTATAACATAACCGTATGTGTCCGTAAAAAATAAAGAAATTAAACATGCATGATTCATGAAATGGCATGATTACATGGATAGAGTAGTACTCCCTCCGTTCTAAAATATAAGACCTTTTAAAGATTGCACTATAAACTACATACGAATGTATATAGACATATTTTAGAGTGTACATTCACTCATTTTGCTCCGTATGTAGTCTCCTAGTGAAATCTCTAAAAGGTCTTATATTTTGAAACGTATATAATTTGTATCTTTTGATCATATACATAAATTAATGATGTGACATTAGTTACGTGAAGAGAAAACAATATGTAATAGATTGTAACTATTTAAGAATAGAGGATTCCTTGTGCAGGAAATCATACATAATTTCCGTAGAGTAAGACCAAGAACAACTGAGACAATCATGACACATTTGAATTCCGGGGCATAAACACGTACGTACAGATTAGAGGATAGGCTTGAAAGTTTCTTCTTTTCTTTTCGAAACGGGATAGGCTTGAATGTTGAAGCATCAAGAAAGAGCTGGTGCTGATCCATGGGCGGCATTTTTGGGCCCCATTTCAAAAGCCAATCCCAAGTTTGTTTTCTCCTAGCTAGCCTGTGAGCCTGACCGTGTATTGCATGCATGTGTGTGTGTCCCCAGCGCAACTGCAACCCAGAGCCCACAGGATCATGTCCGCAACATATCTACCCGGACACATGGGGCCTCTGAATTGATAAGCACAAGCACCAACACATGGCATCGTCCAGCCAAATTAGCTGGCATGGCATCTCCCTCCGTCGTCAGAGGTTCTCATTTGTGCCGGAGCGCGCGCAAATTTTGCTTATAGGTAGGAGTAGCTAGCATCTGCATTATTGCGACTCGATGGGTACGTGATTTCGATGTGCATAGTCGCGTACTGTCGAAAGCTTACAAAGTCACGCGTCAGTACTGATGCACTCGATACCACGTAGCGGCACGTACCATGCTCCCATGTATTCGCGTCGGTCGCAACATACCAACATGCATCTACAGCCGTCGGATCAGTAAATCATTCTCAAGTTGCAAGCGCCCGCTGTGCTGTACAGATACTACTGTAGTCAAAAGCAAGGTCAACTCGACTGGTGCATACTGTATACTACTAGCTAGCATGAGCCAATCAATAGCTCCCCATGTCGATCAGGTACAGTCATTACAGACCACAGGTGAACTGAGTTGTACATAACATCAGAAGAAAAAGAACCACTCGTAAAATGGCACGGGTTTCCTACATCTAGAAGCACCGGACCGCTCGGACTATGAAGAATTTAAGAGCAGCAAAGAAGCCGTCCAATTTCATTATCGAAACGGAAATAGATGATATTTAGTTGAGCGTATTGAATGAGACGAATACAAGGCAGTGCCGCACCACGCATTGTCGTCCGTGGCTACTGGGCTCAATTAGAGGCGCTTCTTGAGAGAGGTACCATGCATGCATTGTCGTGCGGATAAGTGGATGCATCTGCAGTTAAGATGGAACAGGGACACCACATGCACCTGTTTGGTCGCCATTGGCGTCACGACGGACGATTACCGCGCGCGTTTCTTCTACGACGAAATACCCCAACTGATTCTCCATAACTCGCCCAACTACTCGGTTCCGACGTCGCCACTGTGTCGGGTTGGATATGGTGCAGAGTTTAGATCGACGGCATGGCTGAGAATGCGCGGTAGCCGGTAGGAGCAGCGGGAGAAAAACCTCGGCTAATCCTGCGTACCGACGCACGAGCGGCAACAGATGGAAACCCGATGCCCGGCAGGGCTGCCGGATACGGAGCAGGGCGCGAGGATGAAACGCGGAGCGATCGGGCCGCGCGCTCAAGGCCCCAGTCAGGTGGGCGCGGAGGGGCAAGGATTAGGAACGCGTGCGCCTGCCTGCCGCCGTGTGGCCGGAGACACGCACCTCCCCGCTAGGGCCGCTGCGTGTGGGGATCGGTTCGGGGAACCAACGGCCGGCGGCCCCCTGCACTCGTGGGAGGGCGCACCGGCGGGGCGAAAAGCTCTGGGCGCGAGCGCGGGCGCCACCTGCGCTGGGCGCCAAGGATTTCGGCGTGCGATCGCGGGATCCCATCGGCCTGTCGAGGTGGTCGTCCGTGCCGACGCAGCCTTCTCGTCACGTCTTTATCGCTTCTGCGGGCTGCCCCTACCGCCCCACGTCAATCTATCTACAGCCACTTTACCGCTCACTGCACCGGTCTCATCCTCGTCTGCCCCTGTGACGTCGATGCATGCATGGCGCTACTACGTACCCCAGGCCACGTGATTCTGTTATTCCGCAGAGCTACCCTTTCACCTAGGCTCGATAGGTGAAAGACTAAGATGTTTCATAGTGTTCCGCAATTCCTACCTGCAAATAACTAGAGGTTCCATAAAACCCAAACCAAGAGGAGGCCAAGCTGCCATCAAAGACAGCAACAACAGACCCACACGCAACGAAGACCGACCAATAGAAGACGAACATCGACAACGGCAAGGCAGGGCGACGCTGAGACTTGTCGATCGAAGGCGGAAGACCACAGAGTAGGCCGAAGAAGGACCAAGCCTTGCACCGGTCATGGATAGGAATCATCGGTGTCCGGGACTCCCACCAAGAAGGGTACCACGGGTGCTGGGCTAGGAGACACCGTCACCCACCACCACCAACTTCACCAACGCAAGAGCAATCTCCGGATGACGCCTTCAGGAAGAAGCACGACACCGTGTGTCGTCATTGTCCAAGCAGGGGAAGGCAGCCTTTCACCTGTGCTCGAGAGGGTGGGAGGGAGGGAATCCACTCCAAAGCCTCAAGGAAGAAAAACGGCGTCGGAAGACGTCACCTTTGGAGTGATCGTCGTGTCGGCCTAGGGTTTCCCTCGAAAACACGCCTAGCCACCAAATCCGCCCGGTAGAGCCCCGAGGACGACGACCGCATCCGCCAAATTGCAGACCCGACACAGATCCAAGCCGATCGGGGTCAGATACGTCTTCAACGTATCTATAATGTTTTATTGTTCCGTGGTATTATATTACCATTCTAGGATACTTTTGAGTATTTATTAATCAATTTATATTTTTTTAGCACTAACCTAGTGACCCAATGCCGCATGCCACTTTCTGTTTTTTGTTTGTTTTTTGTTTCGCAGAAATTCCATATCAAACGGACTCCAAACGCGATAAAAATTGACGGAGATTGTTTTTGGAATATATGTAAATTTTGGGAGTCGGAATCAACCAACACAGTGCCCGAGGGAAGCACAAGCCAACAGGGCGCGACCCCGGAGGGGGGGGGGGTGGGTGGTGCCCCGATGGCTTGTGCCAACCCCTTAAGTCGGTTGGATCTCTCCTTTGGTCATAAGAAAGATAATATTGCGATAAAAATGCCCCCAAAATTTCAGCCCAATCGGAGTTATGAATCTCCGGATATTGAAGGAACGGTGAAGGGAGATAAAAGAGGTCACGAAAATAAGAGAGAAACAAAGAGAGGGAGATCCAATCCCGTAGGGGCTGCTGTCCTCCGGGTGCCATGGAGGCCATGGACCAGAGAACAAACCATCCTCCCACCTAGGGAAGAGGCCAAGGAAGAAGAAGAAGGAGGGGTGCTATCCCCCCTCTCTCCTTGTGGCGTCGGAGCGCCGCCGAGGCAACCACCGTGACGGCGATCTACACCAACAAGTTCGCTACTATCACCACCAACTCTCTCCTCCTCCATGCAGCGGTGTAAAACCTCTCTTCTCCGGTGTAAGATTTACTCGAACATGGTTCTTAATGCTATATATTATTATCCAATGATGTATGGCTATCCTATGATGTTTGAGTAGATTTCTTTTGTCCTACGGGTTAATTGTGATATGATGTAATTGACATCAGCTGTGTGTTGATATGGTGTTGTCCTAAGATGCCTTCACACGTAGGAGGGTTTGCAATATGTTCATGATTCGCTTATAGTGGGTGTCTAGAGTGATAGAAGCTTACACCCGAGTAAACGAGTTGCGTGGTGTGGGAGTAAAGAGGATTTGATGTTTAATGCAATGGTTGGGTTTACCTTAATCATTTATAGTAGTTATGGATGCTTGCTAGAGGTCCAATCATAAGTGCATATGATCCAAGTGCGAAAAGTATGTTAGCGTATGCCTCTCCCTCATTGCATATGATAAGTATTTATCATGTTATTTTCAATTGCCTATGGGAAATCTTAATCTTGCATTACAAAAAACTTTTCACTAAACAACTTACTTATTAATCTCTATCTAAACAGACCCTAACTTTTATTTACTTGTTGTTTATTAGCTTGAAAAACTATCTATTACACCTACTAAGTACTTCTAGTTTCTTTCCCGCGAAGTAGTTTCGTACTTGTTCTAGTTAAACTAAGCGTTAGCGTGCGTAGAGTTGTATCGGTGGTCGATAGAATTTGGGAGAATATTAATTATACCTTTATCTCCTCATTGGGTTCGACACTCTTACTTATCCAAAAATGCAACAAATGACCCCCTACACTTGTGGGTTATCAAGACCTTTTTCTGGCTCCTTTGCCGGGGAACAATAGCGTAGTGGTTGATATTCTCGTGCGTGCTTGTTTGCTTTATCACTAAGTAATTTTATTTTCTGTTATTAGTTGTTTTATATTTTTAGTTATGGATATAGAACACGAAACACCAAAAAAATTAGTTGTACTTGCTACTCATGGAGATGGGGAACCTCGTAAAACCCTCGATGCTGGTTATGTGAAACTCATTCAACTTGATAATGGGAGATAGATTGGATCAAGATGAGTACTTTAGGGATTATCGCTTGACTCAAAAAGGGAAACACGTATGGGATCAAATTAAAATGTTGCGTCGGTATGCTTGGAATTTATGGTTGAGGTGTGATTATACTTGTTGCTTTAAGATGGAGACTTCACATCTTTGTTGGGGAACGTTGCACGGGAAACTAAAATTTTCCTACGCACACGAAGACCTATCATGGTGATGTCCATCTACAAGAGGAGATTTGGATCTACGTACCCTTGTAGATCGCACAACAGGAAGCGTTAAGAAACACGGTTGATGTAGTGGAACGTCCTCACGTCCCTCGATCTGCCCCGCGAACCGTCCCGCGATCCGTCCCACGATCCTTTCCGATCTAGTGCCGAACAGACGGCACCTCCGCGTTCAGCACATGTACATCTCAACAATGATCTCGGCCTTGTTGATCCAGCAAGCAAGATGAAGAAGTAGATGAGTTCTCCGGCAGCGTGACGGTGCTCCGGTGGTGGTGAGGATCTACTCCTGCAGGGCTCCGCCCGAGCTCCGCAGAAATACGATCTAGAGGAAGAACTATGGTGTCTAGATCTGAGTTGCACGTGGCAAAAAGTTGTCACAAATCAGCCCTAAATCACCACTATATATAGGAGGGAGGGGGAGGAGGCTTGCCTTGAGGGTGTGCCGGCCAGGGAGGAGGAGGAGTCCTACTCCAATCCTAGTCCAACTAGGATTGGAAAGTGGAGTCCTTCTCTTCCTTCCCACCTTTCTTTTTTTCTTTTCTTTTCTTTGGTTTTCTTTCTCTGGCGCATAGGCCCTCTTGGGCTGTCCCACCAGCCCACTAAGGGCTGGTGCGCCACCCATAGGTCCTTTGGGCTTCCCCCGGGAGGGTTGCCCCCCTCCCGGTGAACTTCCAAAACCCATTCGTCACTCCCGGTAATGCCCGAAAACTTTTCGGTAACCAAATGAAGTCATCATATATATCAATCTTCGTCTCCGCACCATTCCGGAAACCCTCGTGACGTCCGTGATCTCATCCGGGACTCGGAACAACATTTGGTAACCACACATATAACTCAACTATACTAAAACATCGCCAGACCTTAAGTGTGCAGACCCTGCGGGTTCGAGAACTATGTAGACATGCCCCGAGGTACTCCTCGATCAATATCCAATAGCGGGACCTGGATGCCCATATTGGATCCTACATATTCTCCGAAGATCTTATCGGTTGAACCTCAGTGTCAATGATTCATATAATCCCGTATGTCATTCCCTTTGTCCTTCGGTATGTTACTTGCCCGAGATTCGATCGTCGCTATCCGCATACCTATTTCAATTTCGTTACCGGCAAGTATCTTTACTCGTTCTGTAATACAAGATCCCGTGGCTTACACTTAGTCACATTGCTTGCAAGGCTTGTGTGTGATGTTGTATTACCGAGTGGGCCCCAAGATACCTCTCCGTCACACGGAGTGACAGATCCCAGTCTTGATCCATACTAACTCAACGGACACCTTCGGAGATACTTGTAGAGCACCTTTATAGTCACCCAGTTACGTTGCGAAGTTTGATGCACACAAGGTATTCCTCCGGTGCCAGTGAGTTATATGATCTCATGGTCATAGGAACAAATACTTGACACACAGAAAACAATAGAAATAAAACGACACGGTCAATATGCTACGTTCTTGTCCATCACATGATTCTCCTAATGATGTGATCTCGTTATCAAGTGACAACACTTGTCTATGGTTAGGAAACCTTGACCATCTTTGATTAACGAGCTAGTCAACCAGAGGCTTACTAGGGACAGTGTTTTGTCTATGTATCCACACATGTATTTGTGTTTCCAATCAATACAATTATAGCATGGATAATAAACGATTATCATGAACAAAGAAATATAATAATAACTAATTTATTATTGCCTCTAGGGCATATTTCCAACAGTCTCCCACTTGCACTAGAGTCAATAATCTAGTTCACATCACCATGTGATTTTGACGAATCCAACATCCATATAGTTCTGGGGTCTAATCACGTCTTGCTTGTGAGAGAGGTTTTAGTCAACGGTTCTGAAACTTTCAGATCCGTGTGTGCTTTACAAATCTTTATGTCATCTTATAGATGCTGCTACTACGTGCTATTCGGAAATACTCCAAATATCTACTCTACGTCTCTACTATATGAATCCGTTTTACTACTCATAATTATTCAGATTAGAGTCAAAGCTTGCATCGACGTAACCCTTTACGACAAACTCTTTAACCACCTCCATAATCGAGAAAAATTCCTTAGTCCATTAGATACTAAGGATAACTTTGACCGTTGTTTAGAGATTCAATCATGGATCACTCTCTGTACCTTTTAACAGACTTGTGGCGAGGCACACATCAGGTGCGGTACACAACATGACATACTGTAGAGTCTATGGCTAAGGCATAGGGGACGACCTTCGTCCTTTTTCTTTCTTCTGCCGTGGTCGGGCTTTTGAGTCTTACTCATATTCACACCTTACAACGCAGCCAAGAACTCCTTCTTTGTTGATCTATTTTAAACTCCTGCAAAAACTTGTCAAGGCATGCATTCCATTTGAAAGTTCTATTAAGCGTTGTGATCTATCTCTATAGATCTTGATGCTCAATTTTGAAATATCTCTATCCAGGTTTTCCTTTGAAAAACTCCTTTCAAACAACCTTTTATGCTTCACGGAAATTCTACATTACTTTCGATCAACAATATGTCAACCACAGATACTTATCAGAAATTCTATAGTGCTCCCACTCACTTCTTTGGAAATACAAGTTTCTCATAAACCTTGTACAGACCCAAAAGCTTTGATCATCTTATCAAAGTGTATATTCCAACTCCGAGATGCTTGCACCAGTCCATAGAAGGACCGCTGGAGCTTGCATACTTGTTAACATCCTTAGGATCGACAAAACCTTCTGGTTGTATTACATACAACCTTTCCACAAGGAAACCGTCGAGGAAACAGTGTTTTGACATTCTATGTGCAATATTTCATAAATAATGCAGCAACTACTAACATAATTCCAACAGACTTTTAGCACCGCTATGAGTGAGAAAGCCTCATCATAGTCAACTCTTTTGAACTTTCCGGAAACATCTTTGCGACAAATCGAGCTTTTCTTAATAGTGAATTTTCACCATCATCGTCTATCTTTATTTTAAAGATCCATCTTTACTTAATAGTCCTACGATCATCAAGTAGTTCTTCCAAAGTTTACACTTTGTCTTCATACATGGATCCTCTCTTGGATTTCATGGCCTCCAACCATTTGTTGGAATCCGGGCCCACCATCGCTTCTCCATAGCTGTAGGTTCATTTCAACAACATGACCTCCAAGACAGGGTTACCGTAACACTCTGTAGTAGTACGCGACCTTGTCGACCTACGAGGTTTGTAGTAACTTGATCCGAAGCTCAATGATCACCATCATCAGTTTCCACTTCAATTGGTGTAGGCTCTACAGGAACAACTTCCTGCGCCCTGCTACACACTGGTTGAAGCGACGGTTTACTAACCTCATCAAGTTCCACCACCCTCCCACTCAATTCTTTCGAGAGAAACCTTTCCTCGAGAAAGGACCCGTTTTTAGAAACAAACACTTTGCTTCTGGATCAAAGATAGGAGATGTATCCAACTCTCTTGGATATCCTATGAAGATGCTTTTATCCGCTTTGGGTTCGAGCTTATCACACTGACTCTTTTTCACATAAGCGTCGTAGCCCCAAACTTTCAAGAAACGACAGCTTAGGTTTCTCCAAACCATAATCTATACTGTGTCATCTCAACGGAAATACGCGGTGCCCTATTTAAAGTGAATGCGGTTGTCTCTAGTGCATAACCCATAAAGGATAGTGGTAATTCGATAAGAGGCATCATAGTATGCACCATATCAAATAGGGCGTGGCTATGACGTTCGGAAACACCATCACACCATGGTGTTCTAGGTGGCATGAATTGCGAAACTATTTCCACATTGTCTTAACTGTGTACCGAAACTCGCAACTCAGATATTCATCTCTACGATTATATCATAGACAGTTTGTCCTCTTGTCACGACGATCTTCACTCTGAAGTAGGTTTGAAATTTTCAACATTTCAGACTTGTGATTCATCAAGTAAATACTCATGTATCTACTTAAGTCGTCTGTGAAGTAAGAACATAACGATATCCACTGCGTGCATCAGCACTTATTGGACTGCACACATAAAAAATGTATCACTCCCAACAAGTTACTCTCTTGTTCCATGTCGTATGTTTTTTGCATGTCTCAAGTGATTCAAAATCAAGTGAGTCCAAATGATCCATCTGCATGGAGTTTCTTCATGCGTTTATACCAACAGGTATTGTTTGCATGTCTCAAACATTTCTAAAATGAGTGAGTACAAAGAACCATCGGCATGGAGCTTCTTAATGCATTTTACACCAATCATGACTCACGCGGCAGTGCCACAAGTAAGTGGTACTATCATTATTACATTGTATCTTTTGGCACAAATATTATGAACATCTGTAGCACTACGATCAAGATTCAATAAACCATTGAAGGTAATTATTCATGCAAATATAATACCTATTATTCTCTTTAAATGAATAATCCTATTGCAATAAACACGATCCAATCATGTTCATGCTCAACGCAAATACCAAATAACAATTATTTAGGTTTAACACCAATCCCGATGATAGAGGGAGCGTGCGATGTTTGATCACATCAACCTTGGAAACACTTCCAACACTTATCATCACCTCGCCTTTAGCTAGTCTCCGTTTATTCCGTAGCTTTTATTTCGAGTTACTAATCACTTAGCAATCAAACCGGTATCTAATACCCTCGTGCTACTAGGAGTACTAGTAAAGTACACATCATTATCATGTATATCAAATATACATCTGTCGACTTTGCCAGTCTTCTTATCTACCATGTATCTAGGGTAGCTCTGCCTTAGTGACCGTTCCCCTCATAACAGAAGCACTCAGTCTCGGGTTTGGGTTCAATCTTGGGTTTCTTCATTAGAGCAGCAAATGGTTTGCCGTTTCATGAAGTATCCCTTCTAGCCCTTGCCCTTCTTGAAACTAGTGGTTTTACTAACCATCAATAGTTGATGCTCCTTCTTGATTTCTACTTACGCGGTGTCAAACATTGCGAATCGCTCAAGGATCATCATATCTATCCTTGATATGTTATAGTTCATCACGAAGCTCTAGCAGCTTAGTGGCAGTGACTTTGGAGAACCATCACTAACTCATCTGGAAAATTGACTCCCACTTGATTCAAGCGATTGTTGTACTCAGACAATCTAAGAACATGCTCAACAATTTGAGCTTTTCTCCTGTACTTTGTAGACAAAGAATCTTGTCGGAGGTCTGAAAGTGCGTTATATCGACTAGAGGGGGGCGAATAGGAGATTTTTAGAATTTCATCACCGAGGAAATTCCTTTTGAGGAAATTCCTCACTGATGACTAACTTACAGCGGAAACAGTAAGGTTCAGAAGTGCAAAGTTTCACAACAACAGTTTTTCAGAGTGAAGAATGTGAAAACAGATTGCACTGTGAGCACGCACGCAGAATACAGATGAGGATTAAGTGACGTGAAGAATTAGGGGTTGAGGAAATTCAGAGAAAGTATTCAGCAAATTCTTCAAACAGTCGCAGTGAAATTCATCAACACATAATACGAGGAAAGTAAGGAGTTGAGGAATTATAATCCGTTTCTCAATGAAGACAGTCGTTGATGACCCAGTTCCAACTGTTGTGACAGTCGTACATCTGGTTTAGAGCGGCTTGGTATTGAAACCAAAGGACACACAGTCCCGGGACACACAGTCCCTACCGTATTCTCCTTGAGCTAAGGACAGACAGTCCTCGCCCAACACTCGTGGTAAGTCTTCACGACACACTTCCAAACCCTCACAAACTTGGTCACCCGGCGATCCACAATTGACTGCTGGAAAGCTCTAGACCATGATGCCTAACCGTCTGGAGGATGCACAGTCCTCAAAGGTAAAAGGCTTCAGTCCCACACAGGAACAACGTATTCAGTGATGCTCAATCACTAGGTTTGGTTTGTGGTTTCGGTGTATGGGGTATTTCCTCACTCATGAACTACTCTCGAAGACTCCGAGGAATTGGGTTGCTCTTATGACAAGTGTCAGTTTCTAACAAAGCAGCCAACCAGCTAATGGTTGTGGGGGGTGGCTATTTATAGCCTGGAAGCATCCCGACATGATTTGACACTAATGCCCTTAAATAATATGACCGTTGGAGTGGATAAGACCAATGACTTGGCGTGGCTATCGAAACGGTCGGAACCCTCAACTGTGAGAGTCCTCATGTCACTCGTATTCCTCACTTGAGGCTTTTGGTAGGATTAGGCTTGGGTTGAGCATCATGAGGAAATTCATTCCAAAGTGTAACTTCGACCCCCTTTAATAGTACGGTGTTCCTATTACTCAAATGCGAAGAAAATAAAACATAAAGTGTAAATCTTCATGCTTCAAATTCTTCAGAGTGATTTTCTTCAGGACACACCGGATTCCTCAATATCAGTATCTTCATGAGGAATATCAATTTCATCGCAGATTCCTCGCGATTCATTTCTTCAGCTTCAGACCAATTTCTTCAACTGAAGACATATATTTTTAGGGGTCGATATTCTTCAAATATCTCAAACTCCTCAATGAGTTATAGATCCTGTGTACACTCACAAACACATTAGATACTTAACCTATAAGTCTTCAAACCACCACTAGATGCACTTACAATCTCCCCCTTTTTGGTGGTTGATGACAATTAGGTTAAGTCTTCAACAGGGATCAAAAATATGAAGTGTAAATACTCATTTGAGGAATTTGAAATCAAGATTCAGAGAGACTCCCCCTGAAGATGTGCATATCTTGAGGATTTTGCTGTTCACAGCAAATGCACATTGATGATTTATATCATGGAGATCTCCCCCTGAGTCTTGTAAATCATGCATACATGTAACATATCATGTGAAGAAAATGAAAATGCATGATGACAAATGGTATCTGACGAATTCCAGCATGCGTGCATTAAAACTTGAGGAATAAGCATGCGAAGAAAAACGTTCAAAAGCGTTAGAGCACCATCGGGCTTAAGTTACAACTCATTACATAAAAACTTCAGAAGAGCCAAGAGTTTGTAACTTAAATATAGTTCATAAGCCCCAAAAATATCCCGCTTGAAGACTAACTCTCAAGTTTCTCCCCCTTTGTCATCAAGTGACAAAAAGGGACAAACTGAGGACTAACGTCCATGAAGACTTCACTTCGTGGTAGTTGAGGAAGAGCCGTGATGCTTCTTGGGAGTAGTCTTCTTCCGTGGACCGGTAGCAGTGTCGAGCTGTTCTTCATCAGTTTCGGCAGTGCGGAATGAAGAAAAGGAGCTTTCTTCAAGGTCTGGCACTGGAATAGGCCTGAAGTTATTCTTGGGAGGCCACGACCATTCAAAGTATCGCTCAAAGTCCATTTCTTCAAGCTCAGTCTGAGTCTTCAGATGTGCAAGTGTAGCAAAGGTGCGATCAAAAACCTCATGCAGATAATGATGGTTGAGCTTCACAGAGTTCTGTGTGTCAGTGAGGGTTTTCACAATGGCGCCAAACTCGTGTTTGACCCACTTGCGATTGCGATCGACCTTCTGGTGAAGACTGAGGAGGAGCTCTCTTGTATTCATCACGCGAGGAGGAATGGGGCTTGCCGAACGAGTCTCAGTATCATCCCATGAAGAATTAGCTTCTGGCTCTCTGAACTGGCCATCAAGGGGCCTACTGCCTTCTTCAATCACAGATTTGCCTTTTCCTTCAATGGACTCGAAAGTCTTCTTGTTGACCCGGATGGGAGGCATATAACCAACATGGTTTTGGAAATCAGCATGGAAGTTGATGCCTGTCCTTGTCCTGATGAATCCATGGGGCATATATCTTGTGATCAAAAGGACACATAGCATTGTCGGCCAAAGTCCTCAAGAAGAAATCATGGATGTTGATAGGAATACCGTGAATGATGTTGAAGAGGATATTCTTCATGAGGCCTACAACATCTTCTTCATCATCATGGCCTTTGATCGGCGCGAGCACACTGCAGAGGATTCTGTAAACAGATCTGGGTGTGTACTTGAGCTCGTGGACGAGGAAGGTTGTTCTCGGAGGTTTTCCTTCAGCCAAAGGCTTCATGAGGACTTCCATCATCCCATTTGGCAGCTCACGCTCACCATAAAGCTTCACAGCCTCATCTGAGGGAATTGGTACAAGCAGTTCTCGGAGGAGTTCAGTAGCAGGAGCCTTGTAGTGAGTGTTTTGTGACATCCAGTCAAACACCCAAGTGTTAATGTCTTCAGGGTTGCCGGATATGTGAAGAGTGGCATAGAACTGAATAATTAGCTCGCTGTTCCAGTCAGAGATGTCGGAGCACATAGGTAGTAAACCAACATCATGGAGTACACTAAGGACTGGCTCCACGCACGATATTGCTTCAAGTTCAACATGAGGAATATGCTTGTGCTGGAATATTTTGTTTTGTCCACATAGCACGGAGGCATAGTAATTCATCTGAGTCCTAGTCCAAAACTTCAGATGCCTCATTTGAGGCTAGTCATAGGGGTTCTCTCCAATGAATTACATGCGTTCTTCAAAGAAAATTTCCTTTTGAAACTTAGGACGCTTGGAGAATGGCTGATGCTGAACTGGCTTAAGATTTTTCTGAGGAAGAGGAGGGGAGACAACAATGGCAGTCTCTGGGTTGAGCACGACGAATGCATTGTCTTGGTCAGGTGCATTCTCCTCAGCATTTTCCTCAGGGTGAGGAATTTCAGCGGCTGGTACTTCAGGCTGAGGGGATGGAGCTGGCTGGGCTTTAGGCTGAGGGGCTTGCTCTGGCTATGCATCAGGCTGAGGAATAGCTTCTTCTTGCTCAGTTGGAGGAGTTGGGTCAGCCTGTTCCTCATCTTGAGGATTTTGCTCAGAGCGTTCAATGTCATCAGTTTGAGGATTTTCAGTTTGTTCTTCCTCAGTTGGCTTGGTGGCAGATGCAGTTTCATCAGCTGGTGCAACTGATTCTTGAGCAGTGTCTTTCTGAGGAATGAAAGGCTGAGGACTGTCATTTATATGAATTTCCTTGTCAGTGTGTTCCTCAGAGGCGGCATCCTTCATTTGCTCATCTCCCTTTTTTGCTGGATCATCAATGATGACCATTTCATAAGAAGGAGCGACATTCAGGGGCACAGGGTCTAGAGGAGCAGTTTCTTCAAGTGCTTTGAGGCGCTTTGCCTCTGTTTCTTCTTCTGCTGAGGAGGCCTTTCTCTTTTTGGCTTTCTTCTCAGCAACCCTGGTTTTCTTCACGTCTGATGCAGACGGAGTCATCTTCTTCACCGTTGAAGCTTTTGGTGAAGGGGTTCTCTTGACAGATTCTTCACCTGGTATTGAGGAACCAGCTGGAACAGAGTCATCAGCTTGCTTTGGCGAAGCAGCTGGGTCAGGGGCAGTCTCATCAGCTGCAGCAAATTCATCAGCTGGAGTTTCCATGTTGATTTCTTCAATAGCCGATTCATCCACACGGCGTTCTTGGTGTACTTCCTCAGCTTGAGGAGTTTCCTCATCATGAGGAGATTCATCTGCTGGCTCCTCAATCAAGGGCTGAGAAGTTGGTGATGTGGTTGGAGCCTTCTTATTGTAGTCATCAACAACACTAGTGGCCAACTTGATGAAATTGCTCTTGAGACTCTTACGATCTGACAGCTTGGAGTACTTGTCAGTCAATTTCTTCAGCTCTGCCTGTGTTGATACCAGTGCATCAGGAGTCAATTTGAGGAGATTCTGCTTGAGGAATTTCTCCTTTTTAAGCTTTGCAACTTTGGCCTGCTTGGCCTGCTGTTCTTTCCACTTGGCTTCATTGATGAAAGTGGTCACCATGTGGCTGATGCCAGGGGGAAGTTTCAAATCATCAAGCGGAGTGTTTGGGTCCTCATACCAGATGTTGATGTAGTCAAGGAGGACATTGGGGTCCATTGCCAGAGGAATAATACTGCCAGATGCTTGAGCTACTCTTTCTTGTTGTTTCTGATGATTGCTTGCAGGGTTTGATCATCAAATTCATCACCGTCCTCTGATGCAGACGGGACGGTGATGATTTTGCTGGGGCTTGGCAGAGTTGCACGTTCAGCAGATACCTGAGTCTTCGCAGGAGGTGTTGAAGACTTTGTCTCCGAGCTGGTTGCAGCTGGGAGTGAGGAGCTGGAGCTGGCGGTCATAGGCTTCATGACTTGCTTCTGTACTGGTTTCTCTTGAGGCTTTGGTGGTGGTGCTGAGGATTTTGGAGCTGAGGAGATTGGTACTGAGGGCTTTGGCGCTGATGGTTTTGGTGTTGAAGGTTTTGGTGCTGAGGGTTTTGTGACTGAGGCCTGAGCAGACTTATCTTGAGGCTTTGGGGCCCTTGGTTTTGACGGTACAGACTGCATTTGAGGAATTTATGAGCCAGAGGTCTCAGCGGCAGAGGAAGTAGCAGCAGCTGAGGATTCATTGAATTTCCTCACTGCAGTTTCCGCCTGCTTCTTGAGCTTAGCCACATGCTTTTCCTTCTCATCTGGATAGTCATCAATGGTCATGAGGCTTGAGGGATGTGCTACTTGATGATCCACAAGTGGGGCATGTCTGCCAGGGGGCTTCAGAGCGAATTTCTTCGCATACTTGGGAGTCACAAATCTGTATTCCTTCCATTCCTTCGCCCATCGGCGTTCTATCTTCTGCAGCCGTATCTTTCTCTTGGCCATTGTCTCGTTTTCATCAGGCATGCAACAGTCCAAGTAAACATACTCAGGGATATCCACAGCTGTGTTTTGCTCAAGTTTCTTTCCTCCCTTCTGTTTTCTGTCATCCTCCATTTTCTTCAGCTGAGGATTTTGCTGATGAGATTGAACTCTTGAGGATTCTGATGAGACTTGAAGATTTTCTTCCAGAAACGCTGCAAATGAGTTAATGTGATGAGAACCGAGAGATTCATCAGCTGACATGTGTGTACCTGTGAACAGAGTATAGTTGCGAGGAATTTGGAGAGGTCATATGCGTTCTCAGATTTGAAGAAAATGAAAAAGTTTGACAGTTGAGGAATATAACCAGTGGTTGAGGAATTTGCCTAAGCATACTGTTCTTGGGTTCCACAGTTGTACAGATCCGAAAATTCGCAGAATTGAGGAATATCGTGAAAATCTTAGATGCTTAGCATAGTTCATAAATGATGTGGTGATAGGCAGTGTTCGAGGAATCAAGTGCTTATCGATTCTTGAGGAAAAACAGATTTCACATAGAAGATGTAAAATTTTAGATCTAACTTGCTGTAAAAATGGGATTTATTTACCTTGGAAGGTGCGCACGAAGAACACAGAAAGGTGTGTAGAGAAGCTCTTCGGTCGCGTGTCCAATGCACCCTAACCCGACGACAGAGGACGTCTACGGCGGCGGCGGACGAACATGGTCCGACTCCGGCGTGGTTCCGGCGACGGAGAAGTCGAGGCAGTGAAGCTCTTCCTCACCGGTGAAGAGACTACCAGCGATGGCGCTAGGGTTCGGTAGTGTTTGCTGTGGCAGAAGAGCGATGGAGCGAAGAAGAGTATGCCGAGGGGGATAAGGACATATTTATAGCCAAAAGTTACTATTGGCGCGAAAATTTCGGACCAAACAACCCCTGCCTCTACGTCTCCATAGGACACGTGTAGCTCCCGAATAGTGCGGTGGAGATAGTGGAGATCGTGGTTATCCGATCGTGTGAAGTGGGGTTCAGTTACTGTGTATTAAAGAAGCAATTTTTGAAGATTTGAGGATTTTCATTACAAAATCATCAGCTGACAAGGACGCAGTGAGGATTTTGAACAAAGTTTCAAGTAGAACGCATATGAAGAATTGAATAGACTGGATGAGTATAGCATAGAGGGAAAGTAGGGTCCGATCACATTCACTTAGCAGAAATATCAATTTGAAGAAATAGCAATAAGTGAATGCTGTTGAGGACTTGAAATCACAGTCTATCTAGTCAAATGAAAGTCATCAAGTGTTTTTGAAATTTTTGTGATAAATCGTCACACTGAAGAACAACTGTTTTGAAGAAAAACACATTTTGAGGAAATAGAACATTTGAAGAAAATCAACTTGAGGAATTTCACATTGGACGGTGGCGTGACCCACCATATAAGAATGTTGATTATAGACGCCGCGTACAATTGTCGTAGGGCCCCGAGAATCAATTTCTTCGTTGATTTCTTCACATTCAGAGTGACATTCTTCATTAGTTAAAGAAAATCGATTCATCATGTGTTGCACATCTAAGTCATCAATTTTTCATAAGTGTTAGGATGTGTGCATGTTTTTACAAAACATTTGAAGATTCTAAGATATTTAGCTCACACCGCAACTTGCAAAACCTTTTCACATCCAAGGGCTTAGTGAAGATATCTGCCAGTTGATTATCAGTCTTCACATGGTTGATGAGGATATTGCCCTTGAGGACATGGTCCCGAAGAAAATGATGACGAATCTGGATGTGCTTGGTCTTCGAGTGTTGTACTGGGTTGTATGCAATTTTGATAGCACTCTCATTGTCACAGTAGAGAGGCACATTCTTCATGTTGATGCCGTAGTCCTTGAGGGTTTGCTTCATCCATAGTAATTGAGCACAGCATGAACCAGAAGCAATGTACTCAGCTTCGGCAGTGGAGAGTGATACGCAGTTCTGCTTCTTTGAGGACCAGCAAACTAGTGATCTTCCAAGGAAATGACATGTGCCAGAAGTTGACTTGCGATCCACACGGTCACCAGTATAGTCAGAATCAGAATACCCTACCAGATGAAGATTTGAGCCCTTGGGATACCATAATCCTAGTGTTGGTGTGTGAGGTAAGTATCGAAGAATAGGTTTCACAGCCTTATGGTGTGATTTTCTTCGGTTTTGCTTGAAAACGTGCACACATGCAAACACTAAGCATTATATCTGGCCTAGATGCACATAGATACAATAAAGAACCAATCATAGAACGATATACCTGCTGATCGAAATCTTTACCATTTTCATCAGTGCCGAGGTGGCCGTTGGTAGGCATTGGAGTCTTGGCACCTTTGCATTCATGCATGTCGAATTTCCTCAGAACATCCTTGAGGTATTTCTCCTGTGATATGAAGATTCCATTGCTTTGTTGACGAATTTGAAGACCTAAGAAGAATTTCAGCTCCCCCGTCATGGACATCTGATATTCTTCACTCATCATGTATGCAAATTCATCACTGTATCGTTTATCAGTACAACCAAATATGATATCATCAACATATATTTGACACACAAATAGCTCATTATCATAGGACTTAGTGAAAAGAGTTGGATCGAGTGAACCAGGTTTGAAGCCTTTCTTCATGAGGAATTCCTTCAATGTATCATACCATGCCCGAGGGGCTTGCTTGAGACCATAAAGAGCCTTTTTGAGTCTGAACACTTTGTCTCGATTCTTTGGATCCTCAAAACCTGGGGGCTGAGCAACATATACTTCTTCCTCAAGCTTACCATTGAGGAATGCACTTTTCACATCCATTTGATATAAGATGATGTTATGATGATTAGCATAAGAAAGTAGTATTCGAATAGCTTCAAGTCTAGCAACAGGTGCAAAAGTTTCATCGAAATCTGTTCCTTCAACCTGGGTGTAGCCTTGGGCTACAAGTCGTGCCTTGTTCCTCACCACTTGACCGTCCTCATCTTGCTTGTTTCGGAAAATCCACTTGGTGCCGATGATGTTGTGCTTGCGAGGATCTGGTCGTTTGGCGAGCTCCCATACGTCATTCAGCTTGAATTGAAGAAGTTCGTCTTGCATAGCTTGGATCCACTCCGGTTCCAGAAAAGCCTCAACAACTTTTGAGGGTTCTGTGATGGATACAAAGGAAAAATGACCACAAAAATTAACTAAGTGTGAAGCTTTTGAGCGAGTGAGAGGACGTGGCGCATTGATGTCGTTGAGGATTTTGTCAAGTTCTACTTCGTTTGCAATCCTTGGATGAGCTGGTTGAGGATTTTGTCTAGGCTGAGGAAGTGGTTCTGGTGCAATTTCCTCAGGAGCATCTTCTTGATTTTCATCGGTGATGGGGATCGTTTCTTCACCAATTTCCTCAGTGGGGACAATGTCTTCAGTAGGTTTGAGCTTTATTGCTTCCTCAGGAGATAGCTTATCTCGATCAGAAGGCAATTGCTCTCTTTGCGAGCCATTAGTTTCATCGAACCGCACATCTACAGTCTCAACAACTTTGTTGTGATAGTTGTTGAAGACTCTGTAAGTGTGCGAGTCCTTTCCATAACCGAGCATAAAACCTTCATGTGCCTTAGGTGCAAATTTTGAGCTATGGTGAGGATCTCTAATCCAACATTTTTGCACCGAAGAATTTGAAATAACTTACAGTGGGTTTCTTGTCAGTGAGGAGTTCATATGAGGTTTTGTTGAGGAATTTGTGAAGATATACCGTGTTGATGATATGGCATGTAGTGTTGATTGCTTCAGGCCAAAAGCGACGAGGAGTCTGATATTCTTCAAGCATAGTTCTTGCCATTTCAACCAGAGTCCTGTTCTTCCTTTCGACGACACCATTCTGCTAAGGAGTATAAGGAGCAGATAATTCGTGAGTAATACCAAGTTCATCAAGATAATCATCAAGACCAGTGTTTCTGAACTCGGTTCCATTATCGCTCCTGATATGTTTGATCTTGATGCCAAAGTTCGTCGAGGCCCTTGAAGAAAATCGTTTGAAGATTTCCTGCACTTCAGTTTTATACACTATGATATGCACCCAAGTATATCTGGAATAATCATCAACTATGACGAAGCCATATAAAGATGCTGCATTGGTTAGTGTGGCATAGTGAGTAGGTCCAAATAGATCCATATGAAGTAATTCGAATGGACGTGTAGTGGTCATGATAGTCTTCGAGGAATGCTTGGATCTGGTCATTTTCCCAGATTCACAAGCACCGCAGAGATGATCCTTGAGGAATTTGACTGAGTCGATGCCGATGACATGCTTCTTCTTCGCGAGCGTGTGCAAATTCCTCATGCCTGCATGACCTAGTCTTCGGTGCCACAACCATCCTTCTGAGGTTTTTGCTAGTAAGCAAGTGGCTGGTTGAGGACCTGTAGAGAAATCAACAATGTACAAATCCCCTCTTCTTACACCTTCGAAGACATTGGATCTGTCAGATTCCATGATGACTACACATCTATATCTACCAAAGATAACAATCATATCAAGATCACAAAGCATCGAGACAGACATGAGGTTAAAACCAAGGGATTCAACAAGCATCACTTTGTCCATATGCCTATCCTTGGAAATAGCCACTTTGCCAAGTCCCAGTACCTTGCTTTTACCTTCTTCAGCATATCTGATTTGCTTCAGAGGTGATGGAGTTAGTGGCATATTCATCAGTAAGCTTTTATCACCAGTCATGTGATGTGTGCAGCCACTATCTAGAACCCACTCAGTATTCTTGGGTTTGTCATCCTGCAGATGAATTAGTACAGCTTACCATCTCATATGCTTCAGATTTGAAGAATATGATTTTAATTTCATCAGATAAGAATTTCATCACAACAGAAATATAAGGACGTGTGAAATATTTCTATTTCATTAATCATTAGCTTGCGTCCTATCAAGCATTTCCTCAGGTCTCCAGCAAATTCCTCAGATGATGATTTTCATCTAGAGACCTGTCCTGCAGAAGTGATTAGTTCGATTTCTTCACCACCCACATCTGAAGGGGTGGCAAAGCATTCATCATCCTGCGAGCACCATATGAGAAAGGTGGCATTGAATCCAATGCACTTCTCTCAACAGTAGGGGGTTAAAGTACTCATATGAATATGCAGAGAACTGGTTTGAGGATTTATGAACATAATGATTTCAGGAGTAATGCTCATATTCATATTCCTTGTAGTTTCCCTGCATGTTAGACGCATTAGCACGGGTATTGACAAGTTGAGGACTTTGATCCTCTTGAAGACTTTGGTCCTCCCGAGGAATTTGATCTGGGGTTCAGATTCTTCAGCGGTGGTGTCATGAGGACATTCACCTGAAGATTTTCAAGACAGCTTTTTGGAACCCAGATTTTCCTCAGGGGAGGGCCATTCCTGCAGTTAGTTCCAACATATCGAGCAAATACTTCACCAGATTGATTTTTGAACAGTTTGTAGTTGGAGTCAAATGACTCATCTGAGGAATAGGATAATTCACATGAAAAGCGAGTTAGATTAGATGGATCAAAAGGAGGCCCAGTAGCAGCAACCCATAAGGTTTTGGGATACTGCTCAGGTTTCCAATAAGATCCATCAGCATTTAATTTCCTCTCAAAGGCAATTCCTTCTTTACTCGGGTTCCTGTTCGAGATTTGCTTTTTGAGCACATCACAAAGGGTTTGATGTCCTTTGAGGCTTTTGTATATGCTTGTCACGTACAATTCCTTCAACACTGCATTTTCATCAGTAACATTTGTCTTTTCCTCAAGTGAGGAAATAGACACAACAGGTGCAGTTGAAGAATTTGAAGCAATAGTAGCATTTGATGATTCTGGTGAGGAATTAGCAGTTTCGCGTTCAATGCATTTAAGACATGGAGGAATGAATTCAACTTGACCAGCGCTGATCTGTTGAGCTAGTAATGAATCATTTTCCATACGAAGATCATCATGAGACATCCTCAGCTTCTCAAGATCAATCTTCCTTTGAAGAAATTCATAGGAAAGCTTCTCATGATCAGTGAGGAGTTTATCATCACGATCCTGAAGATTATCAAATCTAGACTGAAGACTTTTCACATCTTCAGTGAGGATTTGGGTAAGGTTCATTTCATCATTCAACAGATCATCACTTTTATCAAGAAGTTTCTGAAGCTTTTCCAGAGCAGTTTGTTGTTTAGTGGCAATGATAGCAAGTTTACTGTAACTGGGTTTCTTATAATCATCAGGTTCACAGTCACTTGAATCAGAGGAGGAGGCATTATTTGGTACCTTTGAACCTTTTGCCATGAGGCAATAGGTTGGAGCGAAGTCATCAACATAGTCATCAGTATGGATGGTGCAATCATTTTCTTCAAGATTGAAGATTGACTTGCTGACGAGAGTGGTTGCCAGTGCAAGACTAGCCTGTCCGGATTCTGAGTCTTCATCAGAACCCTCTTCTTCATCACATTCCTCTGATTCTGCCTCGGAGTCCATTTCCTTGCCAATAAGTGCCCGAGCCTTTCTGAAACCAGTCTTCTTGTGTGATGAGGGCTTTGAAGATGAGGATTTTGAAGATTTCTTCTTCTTCTTCGAGTCATCAGAACTGTCATCCTTGTATTTCTTCTTCTTTGATTCCTTTCCCCAACGGGGACAATCAGCAATGTAATGTCCTGATTTCTTGCACTTGTGGCAGGTTCGTTTCTTGTAGTCCTCAGATGAAGATTCTGATTTCCTCATGTCTCTTCTTGAAGATTTACCGAACTGGCCACATCGTGTAAATCTCTGAAATTTCCTCACGAGCATTGCAAGCTCCTGTCCAGATTCTTCAGGGTCACCAGTGCTGTCATCTGTGTCTTCTTCTTCAGATGAGGAAATTGCTCTAGCCTTCCGTGCACGTGGTCTGGAATAGCTTGGTCGATATACATCTTTCTTTTCTTCTAGCTGGAATTCATGAGTATTTAGCCTTTCAAGTATATCAGCTGGATCAAGCATCTTGTAGTCTGGTCTTTCTTGAATCATCATAACTAAAGTATCAAATGAAGAATCCAAAGATCTCAGCAGTTTCTTCACAACTTCGTGATCAGTGATGTCTCGAGCTCCCAGTGCTTGGAGTTCATTTGATATGTCAGTGAGGCGATCAAAGGTGTCTTGGCAGCTTTCATTGTCATGTCTCTTGAAGCGATTGAAGAGATTGCGAAGAATATCAACGCGAGAGTCACGCTGGGTTGATACTCCTTCATTTACCTTGCACAGTCTCTCCCAGATCAGTGTTGCAGAGCCCAAAGCACTTACTCTTCCAAACTGGCCTGGACTTAGATGGCCACAAATGATATTCTTCGCTTGAGAATCGAGTTGCTTGAATTTCTTCACATCAGCAGCACACACACTAGCAGAGATGATGGGGACGCCATGTTCCACAATATACGAGAGATCATTATCAATAGCTTGTAGATGCATTTGCATTCTGTTCTTCCAGAAGGGAAAGTTCTTTCCTTCGAAGGTAGGACATGCTGCAGTCACCTTAAACATGCCTGCAGTCGACATAACTAAAACTCCAGGTGGTTAAACCAAAATCACACAGAACAAGGGAGTACCTTGCTCTGATACCAATTGAAAGTGCGTTATATCGACTAGAGGGGGGATGGATAGGAGATTTTTAGAATTTCTTCACTCAGGAAATTCCTTTTGAGGAAATTCCTCACTGATGACTAACTTACAGCAGAAACAGTAAAGGATCAGAAGTGCAAAGTTTCACAACAACAATATTTCAGAGTGAAGAATGTGAAAACAGATTGCACTGTGAGCAGGCATGCAGAATACAGATGAGGATTAACTGACGTGAAGAATTTGGGGTTGAGGAAATTCAGAGAAAGTCTTCAGCAAATTCTTCAAACATTCGCAGTGAAAGTCATCAACACATAATATGAGGAAAGTAAGGAGTTGAGGAATTAGAACCCGTTTCTCACTGAAGACAGTCGTTGATGACCCAGTTCCAACTGCTGTGACAGTCGTGCATCTGGTTTGGAGCGGCTTGGTATTGAAACCAAAGGACACGCAGTCCCGAGACACACAGTCCCTAACGTATTCTCCTTGAGCTAAGGACACACAGTCCTCGCCCAACACTCGTGGTAAGTCTTCAGGGCAGACTTCCAAACCCTCACAAACCTGGTCACCCGGCGATCCACAATGGACTGCTGGAAAGCTCTATACCATGACGCCTAACCGTCTGGAGGATGCACAGTCCTCAAAGGTAAAAGGCTTCAGTCCCACACAGGAACAACTTCTCTAGTGATGTTCAATCACTAGGTTTGGTTTGTGGTTTCGGTGTATGGGGTATTTCCTCACTGATGAATTACTCTCGAATACGCTGAGGAATTGGGTTGCTCTTATGACAAGTGTCAGTTTCTAACGGAGCAGCCAACCAGCTAATGGTTGTGGGGGGTGGCTATTTATAGCCTGGAAGCATCCCGACATGATTTGACACTAATGCCCTTAAATAATATGACCGTTGGAGTGGATAAGACCAATGACTTGGCATGGCTATCGAAACGGCCGGAACCCTCAACTGTGAGAGTCCTCATGTCACTCGTATTCCTCACTTGAGGCCTTTGGTAGGATTAGGCTTGGGTTGAGCATCATGAGGAAATTCATTCCAAAGTTTAACTTCGACCCCCTTTAACAGTACGGTGTTCCTATTACTCAAATGCGAAGAAAATAAAACAGAAAGTGTAAATCTTCATGCTTCAAATTCTTCAGAGTGATTTTCTTCAGGACACACTGGATGCCTCAGTATCAGTATCTTCATGCGGAATATCAATTTCATCGCAGATTCCTCGCGATTCATTTCTTCAGCTTCAGACCAATTTCATAAACTGAAGACATATATTTTTAGGGGTCGATATTCTTCAAATATCTCAAACTCCTCAATGACTTATAGATCATGTGTACACTCACAAACACATTAGATACTTAACCTATAAGTCTTCAAACCACCAAAATCACTAAGGGGCACTAGATGCACTTACAAGGTCTCATACCTCTCAACAAGGGCACGAGCATGAAATCTCAATTAAATCTCTTAGAACATCTCGTATGTTCCGCGATGTTTCAAAACGTCTTGGGCGCCTGGCTTCTAAGCTCTTAAGTATTATGCACTGAACTATCACGTAGTCATCAAAAACGTGTATGTCAGATGTTCGCAACATCCACAGACGACGCTCGAGGTGCAGCACACCGAGTAGTGCGTTAAGGACATAAGCCTTCTGTGCAGCAATGGGGCAATCCTTTGTTTTACGGACTCAGTCCACAAAGCTGCAACTATCTACTTTCAACTAAATTTTCTACAGGAACATATAAAAAACAATAGAGCTATAACGCAAGGTACATCGTTTTTTGCAAAGACCATTAGACTATGTTCATGATAATTAGTTCAATTAAACATATTACTTAAGAACTCCCACTGAAAAAGTACACCTCTCTAGTTATTTGAGTGGTACATGATCCAAATCCACTAACTCAAGTCCGATGATCACGTGAGTTGAGAATAGTTTCAGTGGTAAGCATCGCTATGCTAATCATATCAACTATACGATTCATGCTCGACCTTTCGGTCTCTTGTGTTGGGAGGCCGTGTCTGCAGATGCTAGTCTCGTCAAGCTTAACCCGAGTGTTCCGCATGTGCAACTGTTTTGCACCCGTTGTATGTGAACATTGAGTCTATCACACCCGATCATCACGTGGTGTCTCGAAACGACGAACTGTAGCAACGGTGCACAGTCAGGGAGAACACAATTTCGTCTTGAAATTTTAGTGAGAGATCACCTCATAATGCTACCATAGTTCTAAGAAAAATAAGGTGCATAAAAGGATTAACATCACATGCAATTCATAAGTGACATGATATGGCCGTCATCATGTGCTTCTTGATGTCCATCACCAAAGCACCGACACGATCTTCTTGTCACCGACGCCACACCATGATCTCCATCAACATGTCGCCATCGGGGTTGTCGTGCTACTTATGCTATTACTACTAAAGCTAGGTCCTAGAAATATAGTAAACGCATATGCAAACACAAACGTAAGTTTAAAGACAACCCTATGGCTCCTGCCGGTTGCCGTACCATCGATGTGCAAGTCGATATTAACTATAACAACATGATCATCTCATACATCCAATATATCACATCACGTCATTGGCCATATCATATCACAAGCATACCCTGCAAAAACAAGTTAGATGTCCTCTAATTGTTGTTGCATGTTTTACGTGGCTGCTATGGGTATCTAGTAGATCGCATCTTACTTACGCAAAAACCACAACAGAGATGTGCAAATTGCTATTTAACCTCTCCAATGACCGCCTCAGTCAAACCAATTCAACTTAAGTTGAAGACACTGACACCCGCCAGTCATCTTTATGCAACGAGGTTGGATGTCAATCGATGAAACCAGTCTTTCGTAAGCGTACGAATAATGTCGGTCCAGGCTGCTTCAATCCAACAATACCGCCGAATCGAGAAAAGACTAATGAGGGCAGCAAATCGAACATCACCGTCCACAGAACCCTTTGTGTTCTACTCGAGATAACATCTACGCATGAACCTAGCTCATGATGCCACTGTTGGGGAACGTTGCATGGGAAACAAAAAATTTCCTACGCACACGAAGACCTATCATGGTGATGTCCATCTACGAGAGGAGATTTGGATATACATACCCTTGTAGATCGCACAGCAGGAAGCGTTAAGAAACGCGGTTGATGTAGTGGAACGTCCTCACGTCCCTCGATCAGCCCCGCGAACCGTCTCGCGATCCGTCCCACGATCCGTTCCGATCTAGTGCCGAAGGAAGACACCTCCGCGTTCAGCACATGTACAGCTCGATGATGATCTCGGCCTTCTTGATCCTGCAAGTAAGACGGAGAAGTAGATGAGTTCTCGGGCAGTGTGACGACGCTCCGGTGGTGGTGAGGATTGCTACTGCGACAACAGACCTTCCCTGGTACGGCGCCAGGAATCCTGGTGCTATGGCTACGCCTTTAGGGACTTCCTAGGCAAATATGCAAAGGATTCCCCCGTGGCCTTGGAGCCTTGCATTGGTGTTCCCTCGAAGCGGAAAGGGTGATGTGGCACAGTGACGGTAAGTATTTCCCTCAGTTTTGAGAACCAAGGTGTTGATCCAGTGAAGGAGTATCACAAGTGCGTGCACAAACACAAAGAGCTTTCTCCCAATGCTATGAAGGGGTTGCCAATCCCATATAGATTGTTTGCCAAGGGAGAACTGAAAGCAACAAAGTAACAAAGCAAAGTAAAAGCAAAAGTGGAAACGATAGGTGTGAATAGACCCGGGGGCTGTAGTGTTCACAAGTGGCTTCTCTCATGAAAGCAAGTAGACGGTGGGTGAACGAATTACTGTCCAGCAATTGATAGAACCACGCAAAGTCGTGACGATATCTATGGCAATGATTATATCTATAGGCATCATGTCCAAAACAAGTAGACCGATACTTTCTGTATCTACTACTATTACTCCACACGTCGACCGCTATCCAACATGCATCTAGTTTATTAAGTCCAAAAGAACAGAGTAACGCCTTAAGCAAGATGACATGATGTAGATGGACAATCTCATATCTACGACAAAGCCTATCTTGTTACCCTTGATGGCAACTACATGATGTGTGCCTTGCTGCACCTACTGTCACTGGGAAAGGTCATCACACGGTAAGAACCCAAAACCAAGCACTTCTCCCATTGCAAGAATCATAGATCTAGTTGGCCAGACAAAACCCAAGACTCGGAGCGACTTACAAGTATATCAAATCATGCATAAAAGAAATCAGCAAAGACTCAAATATATATCATAGATAATCTGATCACAAATCCACAATTCATCGGATCTCGACAAACACACTGCCTAAGAAAATTACATCGGATAGATCTCCATGAAGATCATGGAGAACTTTGTATTGAAGATCCAAGAGAGATAAGAAGCCATCTAGCTACTAAACGGACCTGTAGGTCTGAAGTGAACTACTCACGAGTCATTGGACGGGCGATGATGTTGATGAAGAAGCCCTCCAACTCCAAAGTCCCCTCCGACAGGGCACCGGGAAGGGTCTCCAGATGAGATCTCGCGGAAACGGAAGCTTGCGGCGGCGGAAAAGTGTTTTCGTGGATGCCCTAATTTTTTCTGGATTTTTAGGGAATTTATAGGCCAAAGACCTGGGGCAAGGGGGCGCCAGGGAGGCCACAAGATTGGTTGCCGTGGCCTCCCCCCTGGACGCGGCAACAGGGCTTGTGGGCTCCCTGTGCGCCCACTTGCTTGGCCCTCAAGCCTCCCGATCTTCTTCCGTTCTGAAAAAAAATCATTTTGGGGATTTTATTCCGTTTGGACCCCGTTCCAAATCAGATCTGAAAAGAGTAAAAAACACAAAAAAACAGGAACTGGCACTTGCACTGAGTTAATAAGTTAGTCCCAAAAAATATATAAAAGGTAAACAAAACATCCAAAGTTGACAAGATAACAGCGTGAAACCATCAAAAATTATAGATACGTTTGAGACGTATCAAGCATCCCCAAGCTTAACTCCTGCTCGTCCTCGAGTAGGGAAGTGACAAAGAATGAATTTTTGATGCTTTCATGCTACCTAGCATAGATGTCCTTTGTAACTCCTCTTATGTGACGTGAATGTTCAGATCCATTAGATTCAAAACAATAGTTTTCTATTGACGTGGAGACAATAATAATTCAAGCAAACTAGCAAGGTAATCATGAACTTTCAAAATAACAAGGCCAAAAGAAAGTTATCCCTACAAAATCATATAGTATGGCTATGCTCTATCATCATTGCACAACGAATTTAAATCATGCACAACCCCGGTATTGGCCAAGTAATTGTTTTCACACCTTTACTTTCTCAAACCTTTTCAACTCTCACGCAATACATGAGCGTGAGCCATGGTTTTAGCACTATAAGTGGTGTGGAGTGTGGTGGAGGTTGCAAGACAAACAAGGAGAAGATTGTCACATTAACTAGGCATATCAATGAGCTGTGGAGATGCCCATCAATAGATATCAATGTGAATGAGTAGGGATTGCCATACAAATGATGCATTAGAGCTAAGAGTATGTGAAAGCTCGTAAAGAAAACTAGTGGGTGTGCATCCAACTTGCTTTCTCACGAAGACCTAAGGCAAATTTGAGGAAGCCTATCATTGGAATACACAAGCCAAGTTATATAATGAAAATTTCCCACTAGCTATATGGTGGTTACAAAATGAGAGACTCTCAATCATGAAGATCATGGTGCTTAATATGCACAAGTGTGGATAGGCTGTAGCATTGTCCCTTCTCTCTTTTTCTCTCATTTTTTGGATGGCCTCTTTGGCCTCTTATTTTTATATATTTTTTTATTTTGGTGGGCTTCTTTGGCCTTTTTTATTTCCTCACATGGGACACTCCTCCATCAATGATGATTATCACACTTACAACTCAAAACTTAGAGCAATCATGACTCTATATGGAATTCCTTCGGTAGTATACCGTGACAATGATCTATCATGGCATGGAAATTAATGGAAATATCATGCTAGCTATATTACGATCATGCAATGGAAATGTAGACGTGGTGGCACATGTAATGGTGGTAGTTGCATGGCAATATATCTCGGAATGACTTTGAAAAAGCCATAGTAGGTAGGTATGGTGGCTGTTTTGAGGGAGGCTAATGGTGGGTTTGTGCACCGGCGAAAGTTGCACGACACTAAAGAAGATAGTGACGGTGGAAGGCGAAAGTGCATATAAACCATGGACTCAACCTTAGTCATGAAGAACTCATAAAATTGTTGCAAAAGTTTTATTAGTAGTCGAAACAAAGCATTCAACGCATACTCCTAGGGGAAGGGTTGGTAGGTATAAACCATCGTGTGATCCCGACCTCCACGCAAAGGATGAGAATCAATAGATTAATCATGCTCAGACTTCATCACATAGCGGTTCACCATACTTGCATGCTACGGTAATCACTAACTTCAACACAAGTATTTCTAGATCCACAAACCCTTACTAGCATAACTTCAATATTACCATAACCACAACTCAAAACTAGTAGAGATGAATCAAACTTCTATAACTATTCAATGCACATGAAGGTGGAAGTTTTTGTATCCCTTTGGATAACTACCCCTTTTGAGACTACTTTCAAAGCATAGATCAATTACCAAGCCACGCACCGCCGTGCTCTAAAAGATATAAGTGAAGCACACAGAGCAAAATCAACTAGCTCAAAATATATAAGTGAAGCACATGTGAGCTGAATTGTCTACCAAAGGATATAAGTGAAGCTCGACAAAATCATGGTGAGTGCATGTCTCTATCTAGGTGTGCAGCAAGGATGATTGTGACACAACAAAAATAAAAGACTCCTATGATACAAGACACTCCAAGCAAAACACATAACATGTGGTGAATAAAAATATAGCCCCAAGTAACGGTACCGATGGATTGAAGAAGAAAGAGGGGATGCCTTCCCGGGGAATCCCCAAGATTAGGATTTTACGGCATCCTTGAATCAACTTGGGGTGCCTTGGGCATACCCAATCTTGAGCTCTTGCCACTCTTTATCTTTTTGTACATAAGAACTTCACCCGAAACTTGAAAACTTCACAACACGAAACTTAATCAGAAACTCATGATAACATTAGTATAAGAAAGCAAACCACCACTTCCTTAGGTACCGTAGAAAACTTAAATTCAACTTATGTTGATGATAGGTTACTGTATTTTCAATCTTCCATGGCTAATACCCCCCGATACTATCCATAGTTTCATCAAAATAAGCAACCAACACAACAAAAACAGAATCTGTTAACAGCAGACCAGTCTGTAGCAATATGTATACTTCGTATACTTCTGGTACTTCAAAAATTCTGAAAAATTACGACCGCCTGAAGAATTTGCGTAGCAATCAGCAGAAAAATGAATCAACTCAAAAGATCTTACAGAAAAGAAAACGAAAATTCTTTTCGTGAGCAGAAAGTTTCTGTCTTTTCCAACATGACCGAACGATCATCCCCAAGACTAATCATAAAGGTTTTGCTTGGCACAAACGCAAAAAGAAACACAAAAAACACAATCATAACATAATTATGAAAGTGTGGAAAACGCAAAACAGAAAGAAAAAGGATAGATTCGTTGGGTTGCCTCCCAACAAGCGCAATTGTTTAACGCCCTTAGCTAGGCATGCAAGTGAAAATCACATCTAAGTCTAACATTCTTCCTGTGCATAGCCATTTTATAGGAAAAAAAATTGGCAAGACAACCAATATTTACCAAATGCAAGGAAGAAGAAAGAGACAATAGCAATCTCCACATAACGAGAGGTAAATTGGTAACATGAAAGTTTCTACCACAATATTTTCCTCTCTCATAGCAATTACATGTGGGATCATATTCGAATTCAACAATGTAACTATCACATAGGATATTCTTTTCATGATCCACATGCATGCAAAGTTGACGCTCTTCAAAAATAGTGGGATTATCATCAACTAAAGTCATGACTTCTCCAAACCCACTTTCAATATTATTGCAAATATCATAATCAGCATGAGGCTTGAACAAATTTTCAAGATCATAAGAAAGATGATCACCCCAATCATGATTATTGCAACAAGTAGTGGACAAAGCAAAACTAGCATCCCCAAGCTTAGGGTTTTGCATATTTTTAGCATGATTGTCACTAATAGAATTTATAGTGAAACTATTGCAATCATGCTTTTCATTCAAGGAGCCCTCATGAATCACTTCATGAATTTCTTCATCACGATTTTCAAATTCACGCATCTCAAGCAAAACTCCATAGAAAAAGTCAAGTGCAGTCAACTTACTAGCAATTGGATCAACATAATTGGATCTCTCAAAGAGATTAGCAAGTGGGTGAGGATCCATATCACTAGATTTTCAGCAAGCGAAGATGCAAGCATATTGAAGGCACATAGCACTCAAGCAAAGGAAAGGCAAGCGAGAGAAAAGGGCGAACGAAAAAGGCAAACGGAAAAAAGCAAAGGAGAAAGGCAAAGAAGAAGGGGAAATGAAAACGGCAAATGTGAAGTGGGGGAGAGGAAAACGAGGGGCAACTGGCAAAAAAAAGTAAATGCAAGAGATGAGTTTTTGAGACCTACTTGGATAGATCTCACCTTCCCCGGCAACGGTGCCAGAAATTCTTCTTGCTACTGTGACAACAGACCTTACCTGGTACAACACCAGGAATCCTGCTGCTACGACTACGCCTTTAGGGACTTCCTAGGCAAATATGCAAATGATTCCCCCATGGCCTTGGAGCCTTGCATTGGTGTTCCCTCGAAGCGGAAAGGGTGATGTAGCACAGCGGCGGTAAGTATTTCCCTTAGTTTTGAGAACCAAGGTATCGATCCAGTGAAGGAGTATCACAAGTGCCTGCAGAAACACAAAGAGATTGCTCCCAACGCTATGAAGGGGTTGTCAAGCCCTTATAGATTGTTTGCCAAGTGAGAACTGAAAGCAACAAAGTAACAAAGCAAAGTAAAAGCAAAAGTGGAAACGATAGGTGTGAATAGACCAGGGGGCCGTAGTGTTCCCTAGTGGCTTCTCTCATGTAAGCAAGTAGACGGTGGGTGAACGAATTACTGTCGAGCAATTGATAGAACCGCGCAAAGTCGTGACGATATGTATGGCAATGATTATATCTATAGGCATCACGTCCAAAACAAGTAGACCGATACTTTCTGCATCTACTACTATTACTCCACACGTCGACCGCTATCCAGCATGCATCTAGTGTATTAAGTCCAAAAGAACAGAGTAACGCCTTAAGCAAGATGACATGATGTAGATGGACAATCTCATATCTACGACAAAGCCTATCTTGTTACCCTTGATGGCAACTACATGATGTGTGCCTTGCTGCACCTACTGTCACTGGGAAAGGTCACCACACGGTAAGAACCCAAAACCAAGCACTTCTCCCATTGCAAGAATCATAGATCTAGTTGGCCAAACAAAACCCAAGACTCGGAGAGACTTACAAGGATATCAAATCATGCATAAAACAAATCAGCAAAGACTCAAATATATATCATAGATAATCTGATCACAAATCCACAATTCATCGGATCTCGACAAACACACCGCCAAAGAGGATTACATCGGATAGATCTCCATGAAGATCATGGAGAACTTTGTATTGAAGATCCAAGAGAGAGAAGAAGCCATCTAGCTACTAACTACGGACCCGTAGGTCTGAACTGAACTACTCATGAGTCATTGGAGGGGCGATGATGTTGATGAAGAAGCCCTCCAACTCCAAAGTCCCCTCTGACAGGGCACCGGGAAGGGTCTCCAGATGAGATCTCGCGGAAACGGAAGCTTGCGGCGGCGGAAAAGTGTTTTTGTGGACGCCCTGATTTTTTCCGGATTTTTAGGGAATTTATAGGACAAAGACCTAGGGTAGGGGGACGCCAGGGAGGCCACAAGCTTGGTTGCCGTGGCCTCCCCCTGGTCGCGGCAACAGGGCTTGTGGGTTCCCTGTGGGCCTACTTGCTTGGCCCTCAAGCCTCCCGATCTTTTTGGTTCTGGAAAAAATCATTTTCGGGGATTTTATTCCGTTTGGACTCCGTTCCAAAATCAAATCTGAAAAGAGTCAAAGACACAGAAAATTAGGAACTGACACTTGGCACTGAGTTAATAAGTTAATCCCAAAAAAGATATAAAAGGTAAACAAAACATCCAAAGTTGACAAGATAACAACATGAAACCATCAAAAATTATAGATACGTTTGAGACGTATCAAGGATCTACTCCTGCAGGGCTCCGCCCGAGCTCCGCATAAATACGATCTAGAGGAAGAACTATGGAGTCTAGATCTGAGTTGCACGTGGCAAAAAGTTGTCACAAATCAGACCTAAATCACCACTATATATAGGAGGGAGGGGGAGGAGGCTTGCCTTGAGGGCCAAGCCCTCAAGGGTGCGTCGGCTAGGGAGGAGGAGGAGTCCCACTCCAATCCTAGTCCAACTAGGATTGGAAAGTGGAGTCCTTCTCTTCCTTCCCACCTTTTTTTTCTTTGGTTTTCTTTCTCTGGCGCATAGGCCCTCTTGGGCTGTCCCACCTGCCCACTAAGGGCTGGTGCGCCACCCATAGGTCATTTGGGCTTCCCCCGGGAGGGTTGCCCCCCTCCCGGTGAACTTCCGAAACCCATTCGTTACTCCTGGTACATTCCCGGTAATGCCGAAAACTTTCCGGTAACCAAACGAAGTCATCCTATATATCAATCTTCGTCTCCGGACCATTCCGGAAACCCTAAAAACATTTGGTAACCACATATATAACTCAACTATACTAAAACATCGCCGAACCTTAAGTGTGCAGACCCTGCGGGTTCGAGAACTATGTAGACATGCCCCGAGGTACTCCTCGGTCAATATCCAATAGCGGGACCCGGATGCCCATATTGGATCCTACATATTCTCCGAAGATCTTATCGGTTGAACCTCAGTGTCAAGGATTCATATAATCCCGTATGTCATTCCCTTTGTCCTTCGGTATGTTAGTTGCCCGAGATTCGATCGTCGGTATCCGCATACCTATTTCAATCTCGTCACCGGCAAGTCTCTTTACTCATTCTATAATACAAGATCCCGTGACTTACATTTAGTCACATTGCTTGCAAGGCTTGTGTGTGATGTTGTATTACCGAGTGGGCCCAGATATACCTCTCCGTCACACGGAGTAACAAATCCCAGTCTTGATCCATACTAACTCAACGAACACCTTCGGAGCACCTTTATAGTCACCTAGTTACATTGCAACGTTTAATGCACACAAGGTATTCCTCCGGTGCGAGTGAGTTATATGATCTCATGGTCATAGGAACAAATACTTGACACGCAGAAAACAATAGCAAAAAAATAACACGGTCAATATGCTACGTTCATAGTTTGGGTCTTGTCCATCACATGATTCTCCTAATGATGTGATCCCATTATCAAGTGACAACACTTGTCTATGGTTAGGAAACCTTGACCATCTTTGATCAACGAGCTAGTCAACTAGAGGCTTACTAGGGACAGTGTTTTGTCTATGTATCCACACATGTATTTGTGTTTCCAATCAATACAATTATAGCATGGATAATAAACGATTATCACGAACAAAGAAATATAATAATAACTAATTTATTATTGCATCTCGGGCATATTACCAACAATCTTCCCTTTCAATGTGAATTTAATGATAATAGAACCTTGGCCTCTTATGCTAATGGTATATATGATTACTATGATGTGGTACAAACAGAAGAATTTGTTGCGTTTAAGGGTGCATATGAAATTGCTTCTTTGATTGAAAAGTATGACGATATTCCTTAAAAATATGAAATTTTTTCCATACTTAAGTATTGCTACGAGAATTATGAATATAATGCTGGTATTAATAAATTATTGAAAGAATGACTGCTTCCTTGGAAGAGATTAATATTTTGCAGGAATATATGGAAGAAGAAATTGGTGAAACCGTGAGCTCACTAGATGTAGAAGATGAGGAGGAGAGTGAAGAACAAAAAGAGGAAGAGCGGATTAGCTACCCATGCCCGCCTTCTAATGAGAGCAACTCTTCAAGTCATACATTATTTAATCTCCCTTCGCACAAACCGAAGGATGAATGCTATGATGATTGCTATGATCCCTTGGATTCGTTTTAAATATCCCTTTTCGTTCAACTTGATGCTTGCTATGCTTGTGGCCATGATGCCAATATGAATTATGCTTATGGAGATGAACTTGATGTAGTTCCTTATGATAAGCATGAAATTGTTGCTGTTGCACCCATACACGATAGTCTTATTATCGTTTTTAAATCTCCCAACTACACCATATCGGAGAAGTTTGCACTTATTAAGGCTTATATTAGTGGGTTGTGTTTTACCACTATACATGTTGATTTTGAAGGATAGAAAATGCATGTGCTTGATGCTCCTACTTGCAATTATTATTAGATAGGAACCAAATCTTCACCTCTCTATGTTTCCAATATGATAAAATTGCAAGAAATTACTTATGCTATGTATTGGCCTTTACTTTGTGTGAATGAATTGTTCTTTTACGACATGCCATTGCATAGGAAGAGAGTTAGACTTAGTTACTACATGATATATATCACTTTGTGCTCACTAATAAATTACAAATCATTGTTAATTAAAATTGGCTTTGATATACCTTGGGATCCGGGTGGATCAATTACTTGAGCACTATATGCCGAGCTTATTGGCTTTAAAGAAAGAGCTTCTAGGGAGAAAACCCAAAAGTTTTAGAGAGTAATTTATTTTTGTGTGTGCTTTTAAAATAATTAAAAATAAAAAATAAAGTGGGGAACCTCAAACTTTTTTAAAAAGAAAAATGAAAGTGAGAAGGACGAGCACCGTTGAAGTGGGGGCTAGCCTTGAACTTTGTTCATGCCCATGGAAACTTTGTGAATCTTGATTAGAGAAACTTTTCAACAAAAATAGTTATCCCCTTGTGCAAATCCATTGTATTATAAAAATAATGTGCCAAGATTTACCTTTAGGATGTTTAAATTGCTTGTTTGATAAGTGTTGTGCAAAATCAGAAACTTTGGCTGTAGTGTTTGATTTTTCATATTTTACTTGAATGTAATAAAAATCTTAAATTTTTATACAATACTCTTATACAAATTATTTACCACATTCTAATTTTTAAGAATTTTTGAAGTTACGGAAGTTTACGTTTCATGTGCATCTTTACAAACTGCCCCGTTTTTCATAGATTGTTGTTATAGTTGCTTTGCGTGCTTATGTTTTGAATTCTTGTTGAGCCACATTTACTTGGGAGACACATAATTGTGATATCATATAGTGCTGAATGTTATATTATAATTATGCGATAATTTTATGGAAGTACATGATGAGATTTGATGATTATGTACTAACGTTTCTAATAAAAGTTCTATTAAGTTTTGTGTGTATGAAGTGTTCAAAGATCAAGGAGGTATTGATATGAGAAGAATAAGGAGAGGCAAGAGCTCAAGATTGGGGATACCCAAGGCACCCCAAGTAATTCTTCAAGGATACTCAAGTGTCTAAGCTTGGGGATGCCTCCGAAGGCATCACATCTTTCTTCTTCAACAACTATTGGTATGTTTCGATTTTTGTTTTGTTCACATTATATGCGTAAATTCATGGAGCATCATGTGCATTTTATTTTACTTTTAGCAATGCACCATGCTGGTATGGGAAAGTCCATGGTTGATTTATAGAATGCTTCATGCGCTTTACTTATATAATTTAAAGTTGGATGTCTGTTCATCTACATATGGAAAACCGTTATTTGTAGAATGTTCTTTTGCTTCACTTATATGTATTAGAGTGTGGTATTTTGTAGAAAGAATTAAACTCTCATTCTTCGCTTATATTTGTTTGAGTGTGCTATTTGTTTGAGTGTGGTATTTGCATGGGTTATATAAGACTAGTCCAAAAATAATAGGTATTCAAGGGGTGATAATCAATATCTTCATGTAGCACATTAAAGAGAAATTATGGGTTAATGATATTGATGTGGTAATGTGACAGGGTGTGAGTGCATCATTGTTGATTCGTAGAAGTATCGATATAAAGAGATGTTAAACTTCTTGTTCATCTCAAAAAAATAAAAAGGCATGGTGATGATGTGTGAGCATTTCTATTCCACGTTGAAACATTAGTGTTGTTTCGAGCCGGAGTTGCGCGATGGTTAATTCCTCCCAACCCTCTCCCTTGGGGCATGCAATTAGTACTTTGATTTCTGATAAAACTTTGCAATAAGTATATGAGTTCTTTATGACTAATGTGAATCCATGGATATACGCACTCTCACCACCTCACATTGACTAGCCTCTTCGGCACCGTGCATTGCCCATTTTCACTTCGAGGATCAGTGCAACTTTCACACGCGCATCCAAAACACGTGACATGATACGCTTTGTTGCACATAAGCCTCATTATATCTTCCTCAAAAAAGACACAATACCTACCTATCATGGTGTTGGAAATATGCCCTATAGGCAATGATAAAATAGTTATTATTATATTTCCTGTTTCAAGATAATCATTTATTATCCATGCTATAATTGTATTGAATGAAAACATAGATACATGTGTGGATACATAGACAAAACAATGCCCCTAGCAAGCCTCTAGTTGGCTAGCCAGTTGATCAAGGATGGTCAAGGTTTTCTCACCATATGCAAGTGTTGTCACTTGATAACTGAATCACATCATTAGAAGAATCATGTGATGGACTAGACCCAAACTATAAACGTAGCATGTGATAGTGTCATTTTGTTGCTATTGTTTTCTGCGTGTCAAGTATTTATTCCTATGACCATGAGATCAAATAACTCACTGACAACGGAGGAATCCTTGTGTGTATCACACGTCGCAACATAACTGGGTGACTATAAAGGTGCTCTACATGTATCTCCGAAGGTGTCCGTTGAGTTAGTATGGATCAAGACTGGGATTTGTCACTCCGTGTGACGGATGTTGGGGAACGTTGCATGGGAAACACATTTTTTTCCTACGCACACGAAGACCTATCATGGTGATGTTCATCTACGACAGGAGATTAGATCTACGTACCCTTGTAGATCAAATCACCGTTAAGAAACGCGGTTGATGTAGTGGTACATCTTCGTGATTCAAATCACCGTCGTCCCATGACCCGTTCCAATCTAGCGCCGAACGGACGACACCTCCGCATTCCACACACGTACAGCTCGATGACGATCTCGACATTCTTTATCTAGCAAGAGATATGGAGAAGTAGATGAGTTCTCTGGTAGCGTAACAGCGCGCCGGTGTTTGTGATGATCTATTCCTGCAGGGCTACGTCCGAGCTCCGCAGAAATCTAATCTAGAGGAAGAACTACGAGGTGTAGGTTTGAGTTGCACGTGGCAAAGTTATGCCTCAAACAACCCTAAACCTCAAGTACATATAGGAGGAGCCAAGGGGTGGGGCAAGCCCTTAGAGCGCCGTACAAGGAGGCCTCCTTGGGCTGTCCGACTTGGGGAAGGAAGGGGTCCTTCTCCAATCCCACTTGGATTAGGACTCCTTCCTTATTTTCCCACCTCTTTTGGATTTTCCACTTTTTCCTTGTGGGATTTTCTTGGATGACTTTGTTAGCCCATTATACCTTATTGTACATCCAATAAACCCACGTGGACCCCTTGGGGCGTGGTGGGCCCACCCAGTGGGCCCCTGAAACCCATTCGTCACTCCCGTTACACTACGGGCAATGCCCGAAAACCTTCCGGAATGCAAACACCAACTTCCTATATATCAATCTTCATTTCCGGACCATTCCGGAGACCCTTGTGACGTCCGTGATCTCATCTGGGACTCCGAACAACCTTCGGTCACCAACACATATAACGCAACTATACTAAAACATCATCGAACCTTAAGTGTGTTGACCGTGCGGGTTCGAGAACTATGTAGACATGACCCGAGACACTCCTCGATCAATATCCAATAGTGGGACCTGGATGCCCATATTGGATCCTACATATTCTACGAAGATCTTATCGGTTCAACCTCTGTGCCAAGGATTCATATAATCCCGTATATCATTCCCTTTGTCCTTTGGTATGTTACTTGCCCGATATTTGATCGTCGGTATCCCAATACCGATTTTAATCTCGTTACCGGGAAGTATCTTTACTCGTTCTGTAATACAAGATCCCGTGACTTACACTTGAGTCACATTGCTTGCAAGGCTTGTGTGTGATGTTATATTACCGAGTGGGCCCCGAGATACCTCTCCGTCACAAAGAGTGGCAAATCCCAGTCTTGATCCGTGGTAACTCAACGGACACTTTCGGAGATACCTGTAGAGCACCTTTATAGTCACCGAGTAACATTGTGATGTTTGGTACACACAAGGTATTCTCCGATGTTAGTGAGTTACATAATCTCATGGTCATAGGAATGAATACTTGACACGCAGAAAACAATAGCAACAAAATGACACGATCACATGCTACGTTTATAATTTGGGTCTTGTCCATCACATGATTCTCCTAATGATGTGATCCCGTTATCAAGTGACAATGCTTGTCTATGGTCAGGAAACCTTGACCATCTTTGATCAACGAGATAGTCAACTAGAGGCTCACTAGGGACAATGTGTTGTCTATGTATCCACACATGTATTTGAGTTTCCAATTAATACAATTCTAGCATGGATATAAACGATTATTATGAACAAGGAAATATAATAATAACTAATTTACTGTTGCCTGTGGGGCATATTTCCAACAGTCTCCCACTTGCACTAGAGTCAATAATCTAGTTCACATCACTATGTGATTTTAACGAATCCAACACCCATATAGTTGTGGCGTTTGATCACGTCTTGCTTGTGAGAGAGGTTTAAGTAAATGGTTTTGAACCTTTCAGATCCGTGTGAGCTTTACAAATCCTTATGTCTTCTTATAGATGCCGCTACTACGTGCTATTCGGAAATATTCCAAATATCTACTTTACTATACGAATCCGTTTTACTACTCACAGTTATTTGGATTAGTGTCAAAGCTAGCATCGACGTAACCCTTTACGACGAAATCTTTAACCACCTCCATAATCGAGGAAAATTCCTTAGTCCATCAGTTACTAAGGATAACTTTGACCGTTGTTTTAGTGATTCAATCCTGGATCACTCTTTGTACCCCTTGACAGACTCATCGCAAGGCACACATCAGGTGCGGTACACAGCACGACATACTTTAGAGTCTACGGCTAAGGCATAGGGGACGATATTCGTCCTTTCTCTTTCTTCTGTCGTGGTCGGGCTTTGAGTCTTACTCATATTCACACCTTACAACACAGCCAAGAACTCCTTCGCTGATCTATTTTGAACTCCTTCAAAAACTTGTCAAGCCATGCATTTCATTGAAAGTTCTATTAAGCGTTTTGATCTATCTCTATAGATCTTGATGCTCAATGTTCAAGTAGCTCTATCCAGGTTTTCCTTTAAAAAACTCCTTTCAAACAACCCTTTATGCTTTACAGAAATTCTACATAACTTCCGATCAACAATATGTCAACCACATATACTTATCAGAAATTCTATAGTGCTCCCACTCACTTATTTGGAAATACAAGTTTCTCATAAACCTTGTATAAACCCAAAAGCTTTGATCATCAAAGCGTATATTCTAACTCCGAGATGCTTGCACCAGTCCATAGAAGGATCGCTGGAGCTTCCATACTTGTTAGCATCCTTAGGATCGACAAAACCTTCTGGTTGTATCACATACAACCTTTCCTCAAGGAAACCGTCGAGGAAACAATGTTTTGACATCCTATGTGCAATACTTCATAAACAATGCAACAACTGCGAACATAACTCCAACAGACTTTCAGCATCGCTACGAGTGATATAGTCTCATCATAGTCAACTTCTTGAACTTGTCGAAATATCATTGCGATAAGTCTAGCTTTTCTTAATGGTGACTTTTCACCATCATCGTCTGTCTTCCATTTAAAGATCCATCTTTACTTAATAGTCCTATGACCATCAAGTAATTCTTCCAAAGTGTACACTTTGTTTTCATACATGGACCCTCTCTCGGATTTCATGGCCTCCAACCATTCGTCGGAATCCGGGCCCACCATCGCTTCTCCATAGCTCGTAGGTTCATTGTTGTTCTACAACATGACCTCCAAGAGAGGCTTACCGTACCACTCTGTAGTAGTACGCGTCGTTGTCGACCTACGAGGTTTGTAGAAACTTGATCCGAAGCTCTAATGATCACCATCATCAGCTTCCACTTCAATTGGTGTAGGCGCCACATGAACAACTTCTTGCGCCCTGCTACACACTGGTTGAAGTGACGGTTCAATAACCTCATCAAATTCCACCACTCTCCCACTCAATTCCTTTGAGAGAAACTTTTCCTCAAGAAAGGACCCATTTCTAGAAACAAACACTTCGCTTCCGGATCAGAGATAGGAGATGTACCCAACTGTTTTGGATATCCTATGAAGATGCATTTATCCGCTTTGGGTTCGAGCTGATGAGACTGAAACTTTTTCACATCAGCATCGTAGCCCCAAACTTTCAAGAAACGACAACTCAGGTTTCTCGAAACCATATTTCATACTGTGTCATCTCAACGGAAAAACTCGGTGCCCTATTTAAAGTGAATGCGGTTGTCTCTAATGCATAACCCATAAACGATGCACCATATCAAATAGGGTGCGGCCATGACGTTCGGACACACCATCACACTATGGTGTTCCAGGTGGCATGAATTGGGAAACAATTTCCACGTTGTTTTAACTATGTACCAAAACTCGCAACTCAGATATTCATCTCTATGATCATATCGTAGACAGTTTATCCTCTTGTCACGACGATCTTCACTCTGAAATAGCTTTGAACTTTTCAATATTTCAGACTTGTGATTCATCAAGTAAATACTCATGTATCTTACTCAATTCTTCAGTGAAGTAAGAACATAATGATATCCACTGCGTGGCTCAGCACTCATTGGACTGCACACATCAAAATGTATTACTTCCAACAAGTTACTTTCTTGTTCCATGTGGTATGATTTGCATGTCTCAAGTGATTCAAAATCAAGTGAGTCTAAACGATCCATGTGCATGGAGTTTCTTCATGCATTTATACCGACATGACTCAAGCGGGATTACCACAAGTAAGTGGTACTATCATTACTACCTAGTATCTTTTGGCATCAATATTATGAACATGTGTATCACTATGATCGAGATTCAATAAACCATTGATGGTGATCATTCAAGCAAATAGAATAACCATTATTCCTTTTAAATGAATAGTCGTACTACAATAAACACGATCCAATCATGTTCATGCTCAACGCAAACACCAAATAACAATTATTTAGGTTTAACACCAATCCTGATGGTAGAGGGACCGTGCGATGTTTTGATCACATCAACCTTGGAAACATTGCAACACGTATCGTTACCTCGCCTTTATCTCGTCTCCGTTTGTTCCGTAGCTTTTATTTCGAGTTACTAATCACTTGGCAACCGAACCGGTATCTAATACCCTCGTGCTACTAGGAGTACTAGTAAAGTACACATCTATATCGTGTATATCAAATATACTTCTATTGACTTTGCCAGCCTTCTCATCTTCCAAATATCTAGGGTAGCTCCGCCTCAGTGACCGTTTCCCTCATAACAGAAGCACTTAGTCTCGGGTTTGGGTTCAATCTTGGGTTTCTTCATTAGAGCAGCAACTGGTTTGCCGTTTCATGAAATATCCCTTCTAGCCCTTGCCCTTCTTGAAACTAGTGGTTTTACTAACCGTCAACAATTGATGCTCCTTCTTGATTTCAACTTTCGCAGTGTCAAACATTGTGAATCTCTCAAGGATCATCATATCTATCCTTGATATGTTATAGTTCATCACAAAGCTCTAGCAGCTTGGTGGCAGTGACTTTGGAGAACCATCACTATCTCATCTGGAAGATTAACTCGCACTTGATACAAGCGATTGTTGTACTCACACAATCTCAGCACATGCTCAACGATTGAGCTTTTCTCCTTTACTTTGTAGACAAAGAATCTTGTCAGAGGTCTCATACCTCTCAACAAGGGCACGAGCATGAAATATAAATTTCATCTCTTAGAACATCTCTTATGTTCCGTGACGTTTCAAAACGTGTTCGGCGCCTTTTTTCTAAGCCATTAAGTATTACGCACTGAACTATCACGTAGTCATCAAAAACGTGTATGTTAGATGTTCGCAACATCCACAGACGACGCTTGAGGTGCATCACACCGAGTGGTGCATTGAGGACATAAGCCTTCTCCGCAGCAATGAGGACAATCCTCAATTTTACGGACTCAGTCCGCAAAGTTGCTACTATCATCTTTCAACTAAATTTCCTCTAGGAACATATAAAAACAGTAGAGCTATAGTGCAAGCTACATCATAATCGTAAAGACCTTTTGACTATGTTCATGATAATTAGTCCAATTAATCATATTACTTAAGAACTCCCACTCAAAAAGTACATCCCTCTAGTCATTTGAGTGGTACATGATCCAAATCCCCTAACTCAGGTCCGATCATCACGTGAGTTGAGTATAGTTTCAGTGGTAAGCATCTCTATGCTAATCATATCAACTATATGATTCATGCGTGATCTTTCGGTCCCTTGTGTTCCAAGGCCATGTCTGCACGTGCTAGGCTCGTCAAGTTTAACCCAAGTGTTCCGTGTGTGCAACAGTTTTGCACCCGTTGTATGTGAACATTGAGTCTATCACACTCTATCATGACGTGGTGTCTCGAAACGACGAACTGTCGCAATGGTGCATAGTTGGGGAGAACACAATTTAATCTTGAAATTTTAGTGAGGGATAACCTTATAATGCTAGCGTCATTCTAAGCAAGATAAGGTGCATAAAAGGATTAACATCACATGCAATTCATAAGTGACATGATATGGCCATGATCTCGTGCTTCTTGATCTCCATCACCAAAGCACCAGCATGATCTTCTTGTCACCGGTGCCAGACCATGATCTCCATCATATTGATATCCATCATCATGCCACCATCGAGGTTGTCGTGCTATCTTATGCTATTACTACTAAAGCTACAACCTAGCGATATAGTAAACGCATCTGCAAACACAAACGTTAGTTTAAAGACAACCCTATGGCTCCTACCGGTTGCTGTAGCATCGACGTGCAAGTCGATATTAACTACTACAACAAGATCATCTCATACATCCAATATATCACATCATGTCTTTGGCCATATCACATCACAAGCATACCCTGCAAAAACAAGTTAGACGCCCTCTAGTTTGTTGTTGCATGTTTTACGTGGCTGCTATGGGTATCTAGTATGATCGCATCATACTTACGCAAACACCACAACGGTGATGTGCAAATTGCTATTTAATCTCTCTCCAAGGACTACCTCGGTCAAATCCAATTCAACTAAAGTTTAAGAAACAGGCACCCGCCAGTCATCTTTATGCAACGTGTTGCATGTTAGTCGATGAAACCAGTCTCTCGTAAGCGTACGACTAATGTCGGCCCGGACCGCTTCAATCCAACAATACCGCTGAATGAATAAAATACTAAGGAGGGCAGCAAATCGAACATCAACGCCCACAAAAACTTTTGTGTTCTACTTGAGATAACATCTATGCATGAACCTAGCTCATGATGGCACTGTTGGGGAACGTTGCATGGGAAACAATTTTTTTTCCTACGCACACGAAGACCTATCATGGTGATGTTCATCTACGAAAGGAGATTAGATCTATGTACCCTTGTAGATCGCTAAGCGGGAAGCGTTAAGAAACGCGGTTGATGTAGTGGTACAACTTCATGATTCAAATCACCGTCGTCCCACGATCCGTCCCACAATCCGTTTCGATCTAGCGCCAAACGGACGACACCTCCGCGTTCAGCACACGTACAGCTCGACGACGATCTCGTCCTTCTTGATCTAGCAAGAGGGATGGAGAAGTAGATGAGTTCTCTGGCAGTGTGACGGCGCGCCGGTGTTGGTGATGATCTATTCCTGCACGGCTCTGCCCGAGCTCCGCAGAAATCTAATCTAGAGGAAGAACTACGAGGTGTAGGTTTGAGTTGCACGTGGCAAAGTGGTGTCTGAAATAGACCTAAACCTCAATTATATATAGGAGGAGCCAAGGGGTCGGCCAACTCGGGGAAGGGAGGAGTCCTTCTCCAATCCCACTTGGATTAGGACTCCTTCCTTATTTTCCCACCTCTTTTGGATTTTCCACTTTTTCCTCATGGGCTTTACTTGGATGAATTTGTCAGCCCATTATACCTTATTCTACATCCAATAAACCCACGTGGATACCTTGGGGCGTGGCGGGCCCACCCAGTGGGCCCCCGGAACCCCATTCGTCACTCCCGGTACACTGTCGGCAATGCCCGAAAACCTTCCGGAATCCAAACACCAACTTCCTATATATCAATCTTCGTTTCCGGACCATCTCGGAAATCCTTGTGACGTCCGTGGTCTCATCCGGGACTCCGAAAAACCTTCGGTCACCAATACATATAACTCAACTATACTAAAACATCATCGAACCTTAATTGTGCAGACCGTGCGGGTTCGAGAACTATGTAGACATGACCGGAGACACTCCTCGGTCAATATCCAATAGTGGGACCTGGATTCCCATATTGGATCCTGCATATTCTACAAAGATCTTATCGGTTGAACCTCTATGCCAAGGATTCAAATAATCCCGTATATCATTCCCTTTGTCCTTCGGTATGTTACTTGCCCGAGATTTGATCGTCGGAATCCCTTTGCCTATTTTAATCTCATTACCAGAAAGTCTCTTTACTCATTCCGTAGTACAAGACCTCATGACTTACACCTGAGTCACATTGCTGGCAAGGCTTGTGTGTGATGTTGTATTACCGAGTGGGCCCCGAGATACCTCTCCGTCACACGGAGTAACAAATCCCAGTCTTCATCCATGCTAACTCAACGGACACCTTCGGAGATACCTGTAGAGAACCTTTATAGTGACCCTGTAACGTTGTGACATTTGGTACAAACATGGTATTCCTCCGTTGTTAGTGAGTTATATGATCTCATGGTCATAGGAATGAATACTTGACATGCAGAAAACAATAACAAGAAAATGACACGATCACATGCTACATTTATAATTTGGGTCTTGTCCATCACATGATTCTCCTAATGATGTGATCCCGTTATCAAGTGACAACACTTGTCTATGGTCAGGAAACCTTGACCATCTTTGATCAACGAGCTAGTCAACTAGAGGCTCACTAGGGAAAGTGTGTTGTCTATGTATCCACACATGTATTTGATTTTCCAATTAATACAATTCTAGCATGGATAATAAAAGATTATTATGAACAAGTAAATATGATAATAACTAATTTATTATTGCTCTAGGTCATATTTCCAACAACGGAGAGGTATCTCGAGGCCCACTCGGTAATACAACATCAGAAATAAGCATTGCAAGCAATGTGACTAAGTGTAAGTAAAGGGATCTAGTATTACGGAATGAGTAAAGAGACTTGCCGGTAACAAGATTGAAATAGGTATACGGATACCGACGATCGAATCTCGGGCAAGTAACATACCGAAGGACAAAGGGAATGACATACGAGATTATATGAATCCTTGGCACTGAGGTTCAATCGATAAGATCTTCGGAGAATATGTAGGATCCTATATGGACATCCAGGTCAGGCTATTGGATATTGACCAAGGAGTGTGTTGGGTCATGTCTACATAGTTCTCAAACCCGCAGGATCTGCACACTTAAGGTTCAATGATGTTATAGTGTAGTTGAGTTATATGTGTGGTTACCAAATGGTGTTCGGAGTCCTGGATGAGATCACGGATGTCACGAGGGTTTCCGGAATGGTCCGGAAACGAAGATTGATATATAGGATGGTTTTATTTGGTCACCGGAAAGTTTCGGGCATTTCCGGCACTCTACCGGGAGTGACGAATGGGTTCCAGGTATTCACCGGGAGGGCCCCACCCACCCGGGCGTGAGCCCAGTGACCCTAGGGTGGCGTACCAGCCCTTAGTGGGCTGGTGAGGACAGCCCAATAGGGCCATGGCGCCATGCTTCCTCTTGAGCTTGCGTTGGTTTTTTCCCTTGAAGAGGAAAGGGTGATGCAACACAGTAGCAGTAAGTATTTCCCTCAGTTTTGAGAACCAACGTATCAATCCAGTAGGAGTATCAAGATGAAGCACCGATGTACTTGTGCAAAAACACCAAACTTAAACCCAACGCTACAAAGGGGTTGTCAATGCCTTCACAATTGATTGCAAAGTGAGATCTGAAGGCGGAAAGTGCAACAAAGTAAAAGTGTAGGGCTGAAAATATGATGTGAAGTAGACTCGGGGCCATAGTGTTCACTAGAGGCTTCTCTCAAAATAGCAAATATTACGGTGGGTGAACGAATTACTGTCGAGCAATTGATAGAACCGCGCAAAGTCATGACGATATCTAAGGCAATGATCATACATATAGGCATCACGTCCGAGACAAGTAGACCGATACTTTCTGCATCTACTACTATTACTCCACACATCGACCGCTATCCAGCATGCCTCTAGTGTATTGAGTTCATGACAAATAGAGTAACGCCTTAAGCAAGATGACATGATGTAGAGGGATAAATTCATGCAATAGATATAAACCCCATCTTTTTACCCTTGATGGCAACAACAGGATGTGTGCCTCGCTACCCCTTCTGTCACTGGGGGAGGTCACCTCACGGTATGAACCCAAAACCAAGCACTTCTCCCATTGCAAGAATCATAGATCAAGTGGGCCAAACAAAACCCACAACTTGAAGAGAATTACAAGGATATGAAATCATGCATCTAAGAGATCAGAAGAAACTCAAATAAGATTCATAGATAATCTAATCATAAATCCACAATTCATCGGATCTCGACAAACACACCGCAATAGAAGATTACATCGGATAGATCTCCATGAAGATCATGGAGAACTTTGTATTGAAGATCCAAGAGAGAGAAGAAGCCATCTACCTACTAGCTATGGACCCGAAGGTCTATGGTGAACTACTCACGCATCATAGGAGAGGCAATGGTGTTGATGAAGAAGCCCTCTGTATCCGAATCCCCCCTCCGGCAGGGAACCAGAACGTGCCCCACATGGGATCTTGCGGAGACAGAAGCTTGCAGCGGCGGAAAAGTATTTTCGTGGATCTCTCTCGTAGTTTTGGATTTTTCGGGGATTTATAGGCGGAAGAAGTAGGGCACACGAGCCATAGGGGGCCCACAAGCCTGCTAGGCGCGGGCCCCCTTGGACGCGCCTAGGGGGCTTGTGGCCTCCCCTGGTGCCGTGTGCCTTGGTTCTCACGCTCCCTGCGGATCTTCTGTTCCAGAAAAAAAATCTTTTCGGAGGTTTTATTCCGTTTGGACTCCGTTTAATATTCTCCTATGAAAAGGGTCAAAAACACGGGAAAAACAGGATATGGCACTTGGCAGTGAGTTAATAAGTTAGTCCCAAAAATGATATAAAAGGCATACAAAACATCCAAAGTTTGACAAGATAATAGCATGGAACCATAAAAAATTATAGATACGTTGGAGACGTATCAAGCATCCCCAAGCTTAACTCCTGCCCGGCCTCGAGTAGGGAAGTGATAAAGACTGAATTTTTGATGTGGAATGCTACCTAGCATATTTGTCCTTTGTAACTTTTTTCATGTGACATGAATGTTTAGATCCATAAGATTCAAAACAATAGTTTGCTATTGACATGAAAACAATAATACTTCAAGCAAACTAGCAAGGTAATCATGAACTTTCGAAATAACACGGCCAAAGAAAATTATCCCGACAAAATCATATAGTCTGGCTATGCTCCATCATCCCCACACAACTAATTTAAATCATACACAACCACGGTATTGGCCAAGTAATTGTTTTCGCACTCTTACTTTCTCAAACCTTTTTCAACTCTCACACAATACATGAGCATGAGCCATGGATATAACACTATAGGTGGAATAGAGTGTGGTGGAGGTTGTGAGACAAAAAGTAGGAGATGGTCACATCGACTCGGCGTATCAAAGGGCTATGGAGATGCCCATTAATAGATATCAATGTGAAAGAGTATGGATTACCATGCAATGGATGCACTTAGAGCTAAAGGTATGTGAAAGCTCAAAAGGAGAACTAGTGGGTGTGCATCCAACTTGCTTGCTCAAGAAGACCTAGGGCAATTTTTAGGTCGCCCGTCATTGGAATATACAAGCCAAGTTATATAATGAAGATTCCCACTAGCATATGGTGGTGACAAAACAAGAGACTCTCAATCATGAAGAACATGGTGCTATTATGAAGCACAAGGTTGGAAAAGATAGTAGCATTGTCCCTTCTCTCTTTTTTTGTTTGGGATCTTTGGCATCTTTCCATATCTTTTTTTTGTATGGGCAACTTTGGCCTTTTTTTTATTTCCTCACATGGGACAATGCTCTAATAATGATGATCATCACACTTTAATTTACTCACAACTCAATGCTTAAAACGATGAGGACTCTAAAGGAAATGCCTCCGGCAGTGTACCGGGATGTGCAATGATCTAGATTGGCGTATGACATTGAAACATCTCGCTAGCTATCTTACGATCACGCAACGACAATATGATAGTGACGGCACATGTCATGAGACGGAACGGTGGGAGTTGCATGGCAATATATCTCGGAATGGCTATGAAAATGCCATTGTAGGTAGGTATGGTGGCTGTTTTGAGGAAGGCATATGGTGGGTTTGTGCACCGGCGAAAGTTGCGCGGCACTAGAGAGGCTAGCAATGGTGAAAGGTGAAAGTGCATCTATACCATGGACTCACATTAGTCATGAAGAACTCACATACTTATTGCGAAAGTTTTTATTAGTAATCGAAAGAAAGTGCTAAATGCATACTCCTAGGGGAAGGGTTGGTAGGTGTTAACCATCACGCAATCCCAACCGCAACACAAAGGTTGACAATCAATAAATCAATTATGCTCCGACTTCCTAACATAGCGGTTCACCATACGTGCATGTTACGGGAATCCACTAACTACAACACAAGTATTTCTAGATTCACAACACCCTACTAACATAACTCTTAATATTACCAAATCCATGTCTCAAAACTATTTGAGAGGAATCAAACTTCTCTTTCTTATTAATGCACATGAATATGGAAGTTTTATTGTATCCTCTTTGGGTGCCTATCACCTTTCGGACCACTTTAATAACACAAGCCAACTACCAAGTTACTCAGAGAGATCACTCTCAAAAAGATATAAGTGAAGATCGAGAGTTCTTATTTCTCCAAAATATGACACCGCCATGCTCTAAAAGATCTAAGTGAAGCACTTAGAGCAAAGTTAGCTAGCTCAAAAGATATAAGTGAAGCACATGTGAGCTAAATTGCCTAACTCAAAAGATATAAGCGAAGCTCAAAGAGTATTCTAGCAAATTCACGATGAGTGCATGTCTCTCTCAAAAGGTGTGCAGCAAGGATGATTGTGGCACAACAAAAAGAAAAGACTCCTACGATACAAGACTGCCCAAGAAAAACACATATCATGTGGAAAATTAAAATATAGCTCCAAGTAATGTTACCGATGGATTGAAGACGAAAGAGGGGATGCCTTCCCGGGGCATCCCCAAGCTTAGTCTTTTTGGTGTCCTTGAATTTGGCTTGGGATGCCTTGGGAATCCATAAGCTTGAGCTCTTTCCACTCTTTATCCCTTTGTCCATGAGAACGTCACCCAAAACTTGAAAACTTCACAACATAAAACTTAAATAGAAACTCGTGATATCATTAGCACAAGAAAACAAACTACCACCTTCTTTAGGTACTGTAGAAAACTTGATTTCTATTTATATTGGTGTTAGATTACTGTATTCTCACTTTTCCATGACTAATACCCCCCCGATACTATCCATAGTTTCATCAAAAATAAGCAATCAACACAACAAAAACAGAATCTGTCAAAAACAGACCAGTCTGTAGCAATCTGTATACTTTGTATACTTATGTTATCTCAAAAATTCTGAAACATTACGACAGTTTGGGAAATTGGCATATCAACCAGAAGCAAAAAGAATAACTCAAAATATCTTTCTGAATAAAAACTAAAAATAATTTCGTGATCAAACAACCATCACCAAAACTAGTCATAAAGGTTTTACTCGGCTCAAACACAAAAAGAAACACAAAAAACACAATCATAATAGAATTATGATGGTGTGGACACAACAAAACAGAAAGCAAAAAGCAAAGATAAATTCATTGGGTTTCCTCCCAACAAGCGCTATTGTTTAACGCCCTTAGCTAGGCATTGATAATTCAATGATGCTCACATAGAAGATAGCAATCGGACACGAAGAGAGCATCATGAAACATGTGATAAACATATCTAAGTCTAACATACTTCCTATGCATAGGCATTTTATAGGAAAACAGATTGTCAAGACAACCAATAGTTAGCATGTGCAAGGAAGAAGAAAGAGACAATAGTAATCTCAACATAACGAGAGGTGATTTAGTGATATGAAAATTTCTACCACAATATTTTCCTCTGTCATAACAATTACATGTGGGATCATATTCAAATTCAACAATATAGCTATCACATAGGATATTCTTTTCATCATCCACATGCATGCAAAGTTGACGCTCTTCAAAAATAGTGGGATTATCATCAACTAAAGTCATGACTTCTCCAAACCCACTTTCAATATTATTGCAAATATCATATTCATAATGAGGCTTAAACAAATTTTCAATATCATAAGAAAAATCATCACCCCAATCACGATCATTTCAACAAGTAGTGGACACAGCAAAACTAGCATCCCCAAGCTTAGGGTTTTGCATATTGTTAGCATGATTGACACTAATAGGATTTATAGTGAAACCATTGCAATCATGCTTTTCATTCAAGGAGCCCTCGTGAATCTCTTCATAAATTTCTTCATCACGATTTTCAGATTCACGCATCTCAAGCAAAACTCCGTAAAGATAGTCAAGTGGACTCAACTCACTAGCAATTGGTTCAACATAATTGGATCTCTTAAAGAGATTAGCAAGTGGATGTGGATCCATATCAATAGATTTTCAGCAAGCGAAGATGCAAGCATATTGAAGCCACATAGCACACAAGCAAAGGAAAGGCAAACGAAAAAGGCAAATATTTTTGTAATTTTTGTTTTTCAGAAGTGGGGGAGAGGATAATGAGAGGCAAAAAAGTAAATGCAAGAGATGAGTTTGCGACGGTTACTTGGATAAGCTTCACTTAGAATAGTCCCTGGTGCCAGAAATTGACATGTTGGAGGGATACTATTCTTGACTTGATGCTTCCCGACAACGGCGCCATAAATTCTTCTTGCTACCTCTTGAGCTTGCGTTGGTTTTTTTCCCTTGAATAGGAAAGGGTGATGCATCACACTAGCAGTAATTATTTCCCTCAGTTTTGAGAACCAAGGTATCAATCCAGTAGGAGTATGAAGATGAAGCACCGATGTACCTGTGCGAAAATAGCAAACTTGCACCCAATGCTACAAAGGGGTTGTCAATCCCTTCATGATTGATTCTAAGGTGAGATCTGAAGGCGGAAAGTGCAACAAAGTAAAAGTGTAGGGCTGAAAATATGATATGAAGTAGACCCTGGGCCATAGTATTCACTAGAGGCTTCTCTCAAAATAGCAAATATTATGGTGGGTGAACGAATTACTGTCGAGCAATTGATAGAACCGCGCAAAGTCATGACGATATCTAAGGCAATGATCATATATATATGCATCACGTCCGAGACAAGTAGACCGATACTTTCTGCATCTACTACTATTACTCCACACATCGACCGCTATCCAGCATGCATCTAGTGTATTGAGTTCATGACAAACAGAGTAACGCCTTAAGCAAGATGACATGATGTAGAGGGATAAATTCATGCAATAGACATAAAACCCATCTTTTTACCCTTGATGGCAACAACATGATGCGTGCCTTGCTACCCCTTCTGTCACTCGGTGAGGTCACCGCACGGTATGTACCCAAAACCAAGCACTTCTCCCATTGCAAGAATCATAGATCAAGTTAGCCAAACAAAACCCACAACTCGAAGAGAATTACAAGGATATGAAATCATGCATATAAGAGATCAGAAGAAACTCAAATAAGATTCATAGATAATCTGATCATAAATCCACAATTCATCGGATCTCGACAAACACACCGCAAAAGAAGATTACATCGGATAGATATCCATGAAGATCATGAGAACTTTGTATTGAAGATCCAAGAGAGAGAAGAAGCCATCTAGCTACTAGCTATGGACCCGAAGGTCTATGGTGAACTACTCACGCATCATCGGAGAGGCAATGGTGTTGATGAAGAGGCCCTCCGTATCCAAATCCCCCCTCCGGTAGGGAACGAGAACGTGCCCCAGATGCGACCTTGCGGAGACAGAAGCTTGCGGCGGCGGAAAAGTATATTCATGGATCTCTCTCGTGGTTTTGGATTTTTCGGGGATTTATAGGCGGAAGAAGTAGGGCAGACGAGCCACAGGGGCCCACAAGCCTGCTAGGCGCGCCCCCCCCCGGCCGCGCCTAGGGGGCTTGTGGCCTCCCCTCGTGGCTTCTGCCTTGGTTCTCACGCTCCGTGCGTATCTTCTGTTTCGGAAAAAAAATCTTTTTGGAGGTTTTATTCCGTTTGGACTGTGTTAAATATTCTCCTCTGAAAAGGGTCAAAAACACGGAAAAAACAGGAACTGGCACTTGACACTGAGTTAATAAGTTAGTCCCCAAAAATATATAAAAGGCATACAAAACATCCAAAGTTTGACAAGATAATAGCATGGAACCATAAAAAAATATAGATACGTTGGAGACGTATCACGCCACAACGGAAAAATACCAAAGGAAAAAAAAGAAGGAAAGAGGGAGGTGGGAAGGAAGGAGTGGACTCCTTCCCCCAAACCAAATTGGGGTGGGAGTCCACCTCCTCCCTTCGGCCGGCGCACCAAGGGGACCCTTCAGCCCCAAGGCTAGCCCCTCCCCTCCTCCTATATATACTGGTGGTTTTAGGGCTTTTGAGACACAACTTTTCCACGTGCAACTCAAACCTATACGACGTAGTTATACCTCTAGATCGGATTTCAGCAGAGCTCGGGCGGAGCCCTGCAGGAGTAGATCATCACCACCTCCGGAGCGCCGTCACGCTGCCGGAGAACTCATCTACTTCCCCGTCTCTCTTGCTGGATCAAGAAGGCCGAGATCGTCATAGAGCTGTACGTGTGCTGAACACGGAGGTGACGTCCATTCGGCACTAGATCAGAACGGATCGTGGGACAGATCGTGGGACGATGGTGATTTGAATCACGAAGCTGTACCACTACATCAACCGCGTTTCTTAAACGCTTCCTCCTTAGTGATCTACAAGGGTACATAGATCTAATCTCCTCTCATAGATGGACATCACCATGATAGGTCTTCGTGTGCGTAGGAATTTTTTTGTTTCCCATGCAACGTTCCCCAACAGTGGCATCATGAGCTAGGTTCATGCGTAGATGTTATCTCGAGTAGAACACAAAAGGTTTTGTGGGAGTTGATGTTTGATTTGCTGTCCTCCTTATTCTTTTCTCGATTCGGCGGTATTGTTGGATTGAATTGGCCCGGACCGACATTACTCGTACACTGACGAGAGACTGCATTCATCGACTAACATACACCATGTTGCATAAAGATGACTGGCGGGTGCCTGTTTCTTCAACTTTAGTTGAATTGGTTTTGACCGAGGCGGTCCTTGGAGAGAGGTTAAATAGTAATTTGCACATCTCCGTTGTGGTTTTTGCGTAAGTAAGATGTGATCATACTAGATACCCATAGCAACCACGTAAAACATGCAACAACAAATTAGAGGACGTCTAACTTGTTTTTGCTGGGTATGCTTGTGATATGATATGGCCAATGACATGATGTGATATATTGGATGTATGCGATGATCATGTTGTAATAGTTAATATCGACTTGCACGTTGATGCTACGACAACCGACAGGAGCCATAGGGTTGTCTTTAAACTAACATTTGTGTTTGCAGATGTGTTTACTATATTGCTAGGTCGTAGCTTTAGTAGTAATAGCATAGATAGCACGACATCCTCGATGGAGGCACGATGATGGAGATCATGGTGTGGCCCCGGTGACAAGAAGGTCATGTCGATGCTTTGGTGATGTAGATCAAGAAGCACAAGATGATGGCCATATCATGTCACTTATGAATTGCATGTGATGTTAATCCTTTTATGCACCTTATTTTGCTTAGAACGACGGTAGCATTATAAGGTGATCTCTCACTAAAATTTCAAGACGAATTTGTGTTCTCCCCGACTGTGCACCGTTGCTATAGTTCGTTGTTTTGAGACACCACGTGATGATCGGGTGTGATAGACTCAGCGTTCACATACAACGGGTGCAAAACAGTTGCACGCGCGGAACACTCGGGTTAAGCTTGACGAGCCTAGCATGTGCAGACATGGCCTCAGAACACATGAGACCGAAAGGTCAAGCATGAATCGTATAGTTGATATGATTAGCATAGACATGCTTACCACTTAAACTATTCTCAACTCACGTGATGATCGGACTTGAGTTAGTGAATTTGGATCATGTACCACTCAAATGACTTGAGAGATGTACTTTTTGAGTGGGAGTTTAGCATGTAATTTGATTAGTTAATCTCTAATTATCTTAAACATAGTCTAAGTCCACTTTGCAATATTTGTGTTGTAGATCAATGACTCACGAAGTAGCAACCCTGAATTTTAATACGTTCCTAGAGAAAGCTAAGTTGAAAGATGATGGAAGCAACTTTGTAGCCTGGGCTCGTAATCCAAAGCTGCTCCTGCAAGCTAGGAAGAAGGATTATGTCCTTAATGCTGCGCTAGGAGATGAACCACCCACTACGTATAGACAAGATGTTTTGAACGCCTGGTTAACACGTAAGGAGGACTACTCAGTAGTTCAATGTGCAGTCTTGTATGGCTTAGAGCCGGGACTTCAACGTCTCTTTGAGCGTCATGGAGCATATGAGATGTTCAAGGAGTTGAAGTTTATCTTTCAGAAGAACGCCCGGATCGAGAGGTATGAGACCTCCGATAAATTCTATGCTTGCAAGATGGAGGAGAATTCGTCTGTATGTGAACATGTGCTCAAAATGTGTGGGTACTCAAACCGTCTAGCTGAGCTGGGGATTGAACTCCCGCAAGAGGCTATCACTGACATAATTCTTCAATCACTGCTACCTAGCTTTAAGAGCTTTGTGTTGAACTATAACATGCAAGGGATGAACAAGTCACCCGACGACTTATTCGCGATGCTGAAAGTTGCAGAGTCAGAACTCCGGAAAGAGCAACAAGTGTTGATGGTCAATAAGACCACTGGTTTCAAGAGAAACAACAAAGGAAAGAAGGGTAACTCCAAGAAGAGCGGCAAGCCTGTTGCCAATCCAACAAAGAAACCCAAGGCTGGACCTAAGCCTGAAACAGAGTGTTATTATTGCAAGGGAATGGGTCACTTGAAGCACAACTGCCCCAAGTATTTGGATGATAAGAAGGCGGCCAAGGAAAAATCAGATATATTTGATATACATGTTATTGATGTGTACTTAACCAACTCTCATAGTAGTTCATGGGTATTTGATACCGGTTCTGTTGCTCATATTTGCAACTCGAAGCAGGAACTGCGGAATAAACGAAGGCTGGCGAAGGATGAAGTGACGATGCGCGTGGGAAATGGTTCCAAGGTTGTTGGAATCACCGTCGGCACAGTCTTACTTCAGTTACCATCAGGATTAGTTATGAACTTAAATAATTGTTATTTAGTGCCTGCGTTAAGCATCAACATTATATCTGGATCTTGTTTATTGCGAGACGGTTACTCGTTTAAGTCAGAGAATAATGGTTGTTCTATTTCTATGAGTAATATCTTTTATGGTCATGCAACCAATGTGAGAGGATTGTTCATATTGAATCTTGATAGCGATGATACACATATACATAACATTCAGACCAAAAGATGTAGAGTTAACAATGATAGCGCCATGTTTTTGTGGCACTGCCACTTAGGACATATTGGTGTAAAGCGCATGAAGAAACTCCATTCCGATGGGCTTTTGGAGTCACTTGGTTTTGAATCACTTGACACGTGTGAACCATGCCTCATGGGCAAGATGACTAAGACTCCGTTCTCCGGAACGATGGAGCGTGCAAGTGACTTGTTGGAAGTCATACATACCGATGTGTGCGGTCCGATGAGCGTGGAGGCGCACGGCGGATATCGTTATTTTCTCACCTTCACTGACGATTTGAGTAGGTATGGATATACCTACTTGATGAAGCACAAGTCTGAACCGCTTGATAAGTTCAAGCAATTTCAGAGTGAAGATGAAAATCATCGTAACAAGAAGAACAAGTTCCTACGTTCTGGTCGTGGGGGTGAATATTTGAGTTTCGAGTTTGGTGCTCACTTAAGACAATGTGGAATTGTTTCACAGTTGACACCTCCTGGAACACCACAGCGTAATGGTGTGTCCGAACGTCGTAATCTTACTTTATTAGAAATGGTGCAATCTATGATGTCTCTTACCGATTTGTCGTTATCGTTTTGGGGTTATGCATTAGAGACATCTGCATTCACTTTAAATAGGGCACCATGAAAATCCGTTGAGACGACACCATACGAACTGTGGTATGGCAAAACACCAAAATTGTTGCTTCTTAAAGTTTGGGGATGTGATGCTTATGTCAAAAAGCTTCAGCCTGAAAAGCTGGAACCCAAAGCGGAAAAATGTGTCTTCGTAGGTTACCCAAAGGATACAATTGGGTACACCTTCTATCTCAAATCCGAGGGCAAAGTATTTGTTTCTAAGAACGGAGCTTTTCTTGAGAAGGAGTTTCACTCGAAAGAATTGAGTGGGAGGAAGATATAACTTGATGAGGTTGTCGAACCTCTAATCCCTCTAGATGGTGGCGCTCGGCAGTGCGAAACCTTTGTCGAAGCGATCCCGGTTGAGGAGGAAGTTAATGATGATGATCATGAAACTTCGGATCAAGTTCCTATCGGACCTCGCAGGTCGACAAGATCACGTACTACTCCTGAGTGGTACGGTAATCCTGTCTTATCAATCATGTTGTTAGACAACAATGAACTTGCGAATTATGAAGAAGCAATGGTGGGTCGGGATTCCAACAAATGGCTGGAGACCATGAAGTCCGAGATAGGATCTATGTACGAAAACAAAGTGTGGACATTGGAAGTATTACCTGAAGGCCGCAAGGCTATTCAAAACAAATGGATCATTAAGAAGAAGACGGACGCGGATGGTAATGTGACCGTTTATAAAGCTCGACTTGTGGCAAAGTGTTTTTCACAAGTTCAAGGAGTTGACTACGATGATACGTTCTCACCGGTAGAGATGCTTAAGTCCGTCCGAATCATGTTAGCAATAACTGCATTTTTCGATTATGAAATCTGGCAGATGGATGTCAAAACGGCATTCCTTAATGGTTTTCTTAAGGAAGAGTTGTATATGATGCACCCCGAAGGTTTTGTCAATCCAAAGAATGCTAACAAAGTATGCAAGCTCCAGCAATCCATTTATGGATTGGTACAAGCATCTCGGAGTTGGAATAAGCGCTTTGATGAGGTGATCAAAGCATTTGGGTTTATGCAAGTGGTTGGAGAATCTTGTATTTACAAGAAAGTGAGTGGGAGCTCTGTGGCATTTCTAATATTATATGTGATGGCATATTGTTGATTGGAAACAACGTGGAGTTTTTGGAGAGCGTAAAGGATTACTTGAATAAAAGTTTCTCTATGAAGGACCTAGGAGAAGCTGCTTACATTCTAGGCATTAAGATCTATAGGGATAGATCGAGACGTCTGATAGGACTTTCACAAAGCACATACCTTTATAAAGTTTTGAAGAAATTCAAAATGGAACAGTCCAAGAAGGGGTTCTTGCCAGTGTTACAAGGTATAAAATTGAGTAAGACTCAGTGCCCAGCAACTGCGGAAGATAGAGAACAAATGAGTTCCACCCCCTATGCTTCAGCCGTAGGTTCTATCATGTATGCAATGCTATGCACTAGACCAGACGTCAGCTTGGCCATAAGTATGGCAGGAAGGTTTCAAAGTAATCCAGGAGTGGATCACTGGACGACGGTCATGAATATTTTGAAGTACCTGAAAAGAACTAAGGAAATGTTTCTCGTTTATGGAGGTGACGAAGAGCTCGTCGTAAAGGGTTACGCCAATGCAAGCTTTGACACTGATCCGGATGACTCTAAGTCTCAAATCGTATACGTATTTATTCTTAATGGGGGTGCGGTAAGCTGGTGCAGTTCCAAGCAAAGCGTCGTAGCAGATTCTATATGTGAAGCGGAGTACATGGCTGCCTCGGAGGCTGCTAATGAGGGTGTGTGGATGAAGCAGTTCATGACGGATCTTGGAGTTGTGCCGAGTGCACTAAATCCAATAACTATGTTCCGTGACAACACTGGTGCCATTGCTTTAGCAAAGGAACCAAGGTTTCACAAGAAGATCAGCCACATCAAACGATGCTTCAACCTCATCCGCGACTACGTTGAAGGAGAGGACGTAAATATTTGCAAAGTGCACACGGATCTGAATGTAGCAGATTCGCTGACTAAACCTCTTCCACGGGCAAAACATGATCAACACCAGAACTGTATGGGTTTTATATTTATTACAATGTAAATTACATGGCGATTTGAGGACTATATTATTGACTCTAGTGCAAGTGGGAGACTTTTGGAAATATGCCATAGAGGCAATGATAAAATAGTTATTATTATATTTCCTGTTTTAAGATAATCGTTTATTATCCATGCTATAATTGTATTGAATGAAAACATAGATACATGTGTGGATACATAGAGAAAACAATATCCCTAACAAGCCTCTAGTTGGCTAGCCAGTTGATCAAGGATGGTCAAGGTTTTCTGACCATATGCAAGTGTTGTCACTTGATAACCGGATCACATCATTAGGAGAATTATGTGATGGACTAGACCCAAACTATAAAAGTAGCATCTTTGGAGAATATGTAGGATCCAATATGGGCATCCAGGTCCCGCTATTGGATATTGACCGAGGAGTGTCCCGGGTCATGTTTACATAGTTCTCGAACCCGCACGGTGTGCACACTTAAGGTTCGATGATGTTATAGTATAGCTGAGTTATATGTGTGGTTACCGAATGGTGTTCAGAGTCCCGGATAAGATCACAGACGTCACGAGGGTTTCCAGAATGGTCCAGAAACGAAGATTGATATATAGGATGGTTTCATTTGGTCACCGGAAAGTTTCGGTCTTTTCTGGGAGTGTACCAGGAGTGACGAATGGGTTTCGGGTATTCACCGGGAGGGGCCCACCCACCCGAGAGTGAGCCCAGTGACCCTAGGGTGGCGCACCAGCCCTTAGTGGGCTGGTGAGGCCAGCCCAATAGGGCCATGGCGTGACAAGGGAAAATACCAAAGGAAAGAAAAAAAAGAAGGAAACAGGGAGGTGGGAAGGAAGGAGTGGACTCCTTCCCCCAAACCGAATTGGGGTGGGAGTCCACCTCCTTCCTTCGGGCGGTGCACCATGGGCTCCTTGAGCCCCAAGGCTAGCCCCTTCCCTCCTCCTATATATACTGGTGGTTTTTAGGGCTTTTGAGACAAAACTTTGCCACGTGCAACTCAAACCTATACCTTGTAGTTTTACCTCTAGATCGGATTTCTGCGGAGCTCATACGGATCCCTGCAGGAGTAGATCATCACCACCACCGGAGCGCCGTCACACTACCGGAGAACTCATCTACTTCTCCGTTTCTCTTGCCGGATCAAGAAGGCCGAGATCGTCATCGAGTTGTACATGTGCTGAACGTGGACGTGCCGTCCGTTCGGCAATAGATGAGAACGGATCGTGGGACACATCGTGGGACGACGGTGATTTGAATCATGAAGCTGTACCACTACATCAAGTGCGTTTCTTAAACGCTTCCTGCTTAGCGATCTACAAGGGTACGTAGATCTGAACTCCTCTCGTAGATGGACATCACCATGATAGGTCTTCATGTGCGTAGGATTTTTTTCCCATGCAACGTTCCCCAACACAGGGCATTTCCATAGACATTCCGAGATATGTTGCCATGCAACTTCCACCGTCACTTCCTATGACTTGTACTTCCATTGTCATATTGCTTTGTATGATTGTAAGATAGAAACCATGATATTTACATGGCTTGTATTTTTTATATATCTTTTACTATGAGAGATCATTCCACATCCTCGCACACTGCTAGAGGCATTCATATAGAGTTATATCCTATCATCATTGAGTTGTTATATCGAGTTGTAAGTAAATAAAAGTGTGATTATCATAATTATTAGAGCATTGGCTGAGTGAGGAAATAAAAATGGGAAAGGCCAAATGAGCCCACTATAAAAAAATGGGGAGGAGAAAAAACTAAAAAAATCCCACCAAAAAAATTAAAAATTAAAATAAACAAATAAATGAGAGAAAAAGAGAGAAGGGACTTTGCTATTATCATTTACCACACTTGTGCCTCAATGTGGCACCATGTTCTTCATATAGAGAGTCTGTTGTTTTATCACTTCCATATGCTAGTGGGAATTTTTCATTATAGAACTTGTCTTGTATATTCCAATGAAGGGCGTCCTCAAATGCCCGAGGTGTTCATTAGCAATCAAGTTAGATGCACACCCAGCTTTCATACACTTATAGTTCTAGAGCATGTGTTGCATGGAAATCCCTACTCCTCACATTGTTATCTATTGATGGGCATCTCCATAGCCCATTGATACACCGAGTTGATGTGAGACTTTCTTCTCCACTTTTACCCCTTTGAAGCCTACCACCACATTCTATTGCACCTATATATTATGTCCATGGTTCACGCTCATGCATATTGAAAAAGTATGATCCAATTGCCTCACTTGGTCACCGTGGTGCTTGACATTTGTATTAATGTGGTCAAGATAGAGTCATGCCTTGCTAATATACTAAGATGAATGGGGGTAAACATTCTTTGAAAGATTCATGATTTTGCTTCTTGTGCTTATAAGTATTACTATGTCAATGTTTGTTAATTCATCGTTTCTCAGTGAGCATACATGCAAAATAATACATATTGGGTACCATGTCACATCAAAAATTCTGTTTTTATCATTTACCTACTCGAGGACGAGCAGGAATTAAGCTTGTGGGTGCTTGATACGTCTCCAACGTATATATAATTTTTGATTGTTCCATGCTATTATATTATCATTCTAGGATAACTTTTAAGTAATTATTTACCAATTTAAATTATTTTTGAGCACTAACCGATTGATCCAGTGCCAACTGCTAGTTCCTCTTTTTATGTGTTTTATGTTTCGCAGAAATTCCATATCAAACGGACTCCAAATGTGATAAAAATTTATAGAGTTTTTTGGAATATATGTTAATTTTGGGAGCCAGAATCAACGCAACACGGTGCCCGAGGGAGGCACAAGCCAACAGGGCACGACCGAGGGGGGGTCGTGTCCTGATGGCATGTGCCCACCCGTTAAGTTGGTTGGAGCTCTTCTTTGGCCGCAAGAAAGATAATTTTTCAATAAAAATCTCCTAATTTCAGCCTGATTGGTGATACGGATCTCCGTATATTTAAGAAATGGTGAAGGGCTAGAAAACAGGCCGCGAAAACAAGAGAGAAACGGAGAGAGAGAGATCCAATCCCGGAGGGTCTGCTGCCCTCCGGGTGTCATGGCGGCCATGGACCAGAGGAGAAACCGTCCTCCCACCAAGGGAGGAGGCCAAGGAAGAAGAATAAGGAGGGGGGCTCTCTTACCCTCTCGCCCGATGGCGTCGTAGTGATGTCAGGGCAACCAACATGACGACGATCTACACCAATAACTTCGTCGCCGTCAGCACCAACTCTTTCCTCCTCTATGCAGCGGTGTAAAATCTCTCTTCCCCGCCGTAATCTATACTTGAATATGGTGCTTAATACTATATATTATTATCAATTGATGTATGACTATCCTATGATGTTTGAGTAGATTTATTTTATCCTATGGGTTAATTGTGATATGATGTTATTGATATGAGTTGTGTGTTGATATGGTGCTATCCTAAGGTGCGTTCCTTGAGGCACACACATGAAGGTTTAACACTGGAGGGTTCGCAATATGTTCATGATTCTCTTATGGTGGGTGGCTAGAGTGATAGAAGCTTAGACCCGAGTAAGGGAGTTGTGTGCGTTTGCGAGGAAAGAGGACTTGTTGTTTAATAGTATGGTTGGGTATAACTTACTGACTTCTATTAGTTGCATATGCTTGATAGAGGTCCAATCATAAGTGCATATGATCAAAGTACAAAAAGTGTGTTAGCGTATGCCTCTCCCTCATTGCATATGATAAGTATCTATCATGTTATATTCAATTGCCTATGGACAATCTTAATCTTGCGTTACAAAAAGCCTTCCACTAAAGAACTTACTTATTTATATTTATCTAAACAACCCCTAACTTTTATTTAATTGTTCTTTATTAGCTTGCAAAACTATCTATTACACCAACTAAGTACTTCTAGTTTCTTCCCCGCGAAGTAGTTTCATACTTGTTCTGGTTAAAGTAAGCGTTAGCGTCCATAGAGTTGTATTGGTGGTCGATAGTACCTGAGAGAATTTTAATTCTACCTTTAGCTCCTTGTTGGGCTCGACACTCTTATTTATCGAAAAAGGCTACAAACGATTGTCGGGACCCCGATCCTAAGTCATTAGAACCCAGCCTGTAACTCATCACATCACTTTGCGGCATCACACACGGTAAACTCCACGGCTGCCACCTTAGCTTGGTTGGGACCGTTTGCGTCTTTTGGCTCATGTATGTGAATGTGTCGCTAGCATTCAAACGACAAAGAACTCGGGTCGACATGACTAGTTATAAACCCAAGTGGTACATCCGTACAATGATAGGCATACATAACCCAGCAAAGCAGGTGTCGGTCAACAACGTGTGTAGACGAGTCGTAGCAAGCTACAAGGACTCCATTACACCGCGTGACATTTCCTCGAGGGGACAAACATAGCAGCAAAGAAGGATACATGCCGGTAAATCAATGTGTCCGGAGCAGTAGCAAGCTACCAAGGCTCGTTGGAAGCACAAAGAGGCATTTCCCCGTAAAGAGTACTACTAAAGGCACACAACTAGGTGTCGAATCCCACACATATAATGCATTTCAAACATACACACAATATGCACGATATGTATAGATACAACATGGCATCACAACATAACTCTATGACTCAAGGATTTATTAAATACTCATAAGAGTCAACATAGTGTAATATTACAAACAGGGGTCACATGACCCAACACTCAAGTCATACATGCATCAAGCGGAAGCAAAACATGTCTGAGTACAGACATCTATTAGAAGTGGCGGGAGGAGCCTAAAAGCTACAACAACCCTACCAAAGGAGCCAAACCTCTGTCTGGGATTCCCAAGCTATTCCGGTCAACGTCGATCACATCTTGTAGAACCAGTAGTGCAACTAATGTTTCCTCTGCAAAATCGTACATTGAGAAAACATGAGTATAAAGGTACTCAAGAAGACTTACGTCACAACTAACTACATATGCATCATGTATCAAGGAACAGGATTGTGGGGTTTACTGCAGAAATGCCAGCTTTCACCTTTGGCTAACCTATACCACAACAATGTTTTCATACCTCTCTCGTCTCCCTATGAGAGAGCGCACACGATTCCACATATCCATCACACCAATACACCACCATGGATCCTCTCACATCATCCTACGAGAAGTCCATCTATAGAACCCACACTTATCTGGACCATTTTTAAGTATCCGTTAAAGTTATCTATGAACCATGCAAGTATCCAAGTAGTCCATATCCGAGGACGCGGTTATCCGAATAGATCATTATTACCCTGCAGGGGTGTACTTATTCACACATGCTCTGGCCACTTATCGTCATGTGCACATAAACAAGCACCTCGGCAACCTTCAAGCGGAGGCCCAATGAGGGAGTCAGCCATGGACGTTAACCTACAATGACTCATGTCCAAGGCAGTCGCCTATCTGAGTTGGAACCCATGATGGAAGTCCGGCCGCGATTTCCAACATGGCCTCAAACGATGTGAGCAGGGCCCCAAGGCGGTCCCGATTGGGCCGTTCATCCACTTAGCAGGCCGTGCCACAACCTATGAAAGTTTCGAACTACTACAACTCCTGGACTGAGAACATAGTAGTTAATAGGCCGAGAGGGCTCGAGTTACCGAAACCCAATGTGCGGTAGTAGCTATTCTTGGAACACAAACACAAGATCTTAGGTCCTAATTGCGGCGACAATGAGACAACCCACCATGTACTCCTACATGGCCTCTCATCTCTACCTTTACCAAAACAGTTTCACATCTTTAACTCTCATCAATAGGACATGATCATTCCAATACATCATCCCGATGCTCAGGCCAAACTCAAACCTAAGCATAGCAAGCATAACAGGGCAATGGCACACATGACTCAAGCATCTACCGGGTATGCTAGGTTGCTTGGTTTAGCTATTTAATGTGATCAAAATCAGGTCATTCAAAGGAAAGGGTTGAGCTATCGTAGCACAAATAGCAATTGAATAATTTTGTCCTAATGCATTGAAATGAGAGCATGAGCAAGAGAATGGGATTTTATCGGAATGTTCAGGGGGTTTTTGCTTGCCTATTGATCAGGAGAAATCAGCTATTCTTCGATGTCGGTGATAACAACATCTCGCAAGGTCTATCAACAAGATCAAACTAGAACAATTTAAGCACAACAAATGCTTCACAATGATCCATGAGCATGGCATGTTAACAGGATGCTGGTTTTGTCTAATGCAAGTGATCACAATTTAAATGGAAGTTATTTGATCAATATAGGTCAATTTTAAACTCCATATACAACATTTAAATGCCTTTAATGAAATTGTCCTATCCAGCAAGTTTAAATTGTTCAAACATGCACACAAATGGTGCCATTAGATTCCTTGCATTTTTTTGATAAATTTCATATATAATTTATTTAATTTGGAGCTATATTTTAAGTTCTATGAATTTTTGAAGATTTGCTATTATTCTAGAATTATTTTAAACTTATAAATGCACATCTTGCGTCAGCCTGCGTCCGCAGTCAACAGCACCTCGGCCAGGTCAAACCTGACGAGTAGGGCTACTGTCAGTGACCCACGGCTAAACCCGCGTTGACCAACCCGTAATTGGGGTTTGACCACCCACAGGGCCCACTAGTTAGTGGCTATGGGGAGATGGTTAGGTCCTACTGACTGTCCATGTCGACCCCCACTAGAGGGTGGTCACCGGTGACCATAGCCACGGCGGAGGGCTCGCTGGAGATGGCCTAAATGGCGCTATAGAGCACTGTTTCAAGCGCGGTGTGTGGCTACGCGAAGCTGGCGAAGTGGCCGATCTAGCAGAGGCAACGGGAGGAGCTGGGGCGACCGGAGAAGGCGCCGACGACGAGGAGTGCGGCGGCGGCGGCTCGACCTCGATGGGGCAGAGGCTACGGTGCGGGAGAGTGAGGGGAAAGAGAGGGGAAATGGACTGCAGCTCACCGCGAATCCATTTGACGCAACGGCGACGGAGGGGAGGCTCGGTGGCCGACGAATCGACTCGACGAACTCCGGTGACCGGAGGAGGAAACGAAGATGGCGAGGGCGATGCAGGGGATTGGAGGTCGATTTAATTGGCGTGGAGGACGAGCTCGTTGTTATGGAGTTGAAGGGCTTCTCGGGGAGACGTGCGGTGGCCGGAGGTGATGTTGGTTAGCTCGAGCTTAGCTCGTCAATTTACCTCATCCCATTATTTTCACAAAATATTTGGAACATCTTCTTTGATCATTTTGAAGTAATTTTTTATATTTCCTTTTTGTCAAAAACTGGTTCATGAGGCTTTGATCACTTCCCCATTTCAAATTCAATGCAATTTGAATGCATGCATGAATGATTGGCAAGCAAAGTAAAACTAGGGCTGTGACAACGATCCCCTACACTTGTGGGTTATCAGGGTCACGGACGCCGGAATGACGACGACGACCGCCACCCTTCCTTCGCCCGCACAACAAGGGAGGCGGCCCACACAACACTCGTCGGGGAGCCCCGCCGCACAGGCCACGCTGGGCGTCACCCAGCGGAGTCGCCGTCCCGTGAGATGAGGCTCTCTAGCAAGACGGATCCGCCTCCTTCCTAGGTGTTGTGCGTGTGCACCAATGAGAAACTCTGATGGCGGAGGAGGGAGGGGAGGGACGAACGCGGTCACTGCCTAGGGTTGGCCCTCGAGTCCCCTAAGATGACGTGACACAAGGGAGAGGGGGAGGGGAAACCTAGCTTGCATCAAGGCTCTAAAACTTACATTTGGTTCATACCTTTTGTCAAACACTTGTTATGCACCTTTGCGGCGAGCGACAACGATGTTAACCATTCCCGAGTCATGAGTCCTCATTCGCTTTCAAATGTAGTGCACATCACCGTCTCACCGTGTTGTTGCTCGCCGTCGCACGAGTTGCTCGTCATCCCTAGATGGATGTTGAGTTGCTCGAGTGGTGGGAGCCACAAAACATCCTGGGGTACCCGGAGGCGCTATTCGCTCCATCCTCATGTGGCGCTTCCACCGGTGGCTGTACCATGGACCCGCTGCAACCACTGATGTCGAGGCTATGGCGCTCCGGCTGATTACCACTGTAGCCAGACTGTCGCCGCGCACACCAGCCCAGGAAATCACTGTGGCATGCACGTTTACAACAAGTATCATGAACACATGCATTTCTATTAATGAATATAAGAGTTTTACATGATGAACTACAAGGGTGATGGTAGCGAGAAAAACTATATCTAAGGCAGCATGGTCCTGGTGCGGCTCTAGTCCATAGGGATCTGACTCGGTTACGCTCCTAGCCCGCGAATGCTCCAGTTCCTCGCTGACGGACGACGGATCCTTATGTGAAACTGGCCATTTTAAAAGCCGTTGGGTACTTTTGAATGTACTCGCAACCATACCAAACTAACATATACACTAAGCAAATCAATCTATGGCATTCAAGCATGTATTTGTTATTTGAGCAATATTAATTATCATGGCATAGCTTACCTACCTAGCAAGATTAAGTATCATGATATATTAGGATTATCGAGCAAGATAACTACTAAAGTAAATATGATAAGGTAAATCATATTATATAAATGATTTATACTCCGAATATTCTCACGATCCAATCTGAATCTGATCCAAATCCAATCCAACTCATGTGGTCATCCGACCACCATCTCATAGCTATCCCATGGCTAACATGTCATATACCGGACATCTTCCGATGTCTGCATAAGGCGAGTTCTTCCATCGTTATCATCACTGTTACGGTTGACCACCTACCGAGGTCTGGACAGGTTGTCAAATACCGTGGACTCGGCTATTCGAATAGATTTTATACTCTGCAGAGGTTGCACACTTTACCCACACTATGGAGCACTGATCTTGTGGTCCCATTCGGGTGGACCAGTGTTGCTCCAACGAAACTTGTCTGACCCATGACTCTTTCATCATACCACCGATATTCATCCTCCCCCGAAGTCATGCCCTGGGTGGCCCTGTGTTCTCATGACACCTGCCACCGTCGTGGCCAAACTAAATTGCCCCAACCGGAGACGGGTACCCAAATAACTCAACTGGGCTCAAAGGATTATCACCGCCTACCTGATCAGGGTAGCACGCATGCATAACCCTCCCTCTTTGGAGGTACGGGTGGAAGGTCACACGACCGGCCCAAGTCACGGCCGTCCCATATCGGAAAATGTGGTTGTGATACGTCTCTGTCGTGTCTACTTTTCCGAACTCTTTTGCCCTTGTTTTGGACTCTAATTTGCATGATTTGAATGGAACTAACCGAAACTGACGCTGTTTTCAGCAGAATTGCCATGGTGTTATTTTTGTGCATAAATAAAAGTTCTCGGAATGTCCTGAAAATTTACGATTTTTTTTTCTGGAATAAAGGAAAAATACCTGCGCAAAGATCCACCGGAGGAGGTGGACCTAGGCCGCGCCGTGAGGGCTTGTGGGGCCCACGTGGCACCACCGCCCCCAAACTCAGCTCTATATCTTCCATCTCGCCCGAAAAAAATCAGAGAGAAGAATTCATCGCGTTTTACGATACGGAGGCGCCGCCACCCACTGTTCTTTATCTGGAGGGCAGATCTAGAGTCCGTTCTGGGCTCCGGAGAGGGAAATCGTCGCCATCGTCGTCATCAACGTTCCTCCATCGACAATTCTATGATGCTCTTCATCGTACGTGAGTAATCTCATCGTAGGCTTGCTGGACGGTGATGAGTTGGATGAGATCTATCATGTAATCGAGTTAGTTTTGACGGGGATTGATCCCTAGTATCCACTATGTTCTGAGATTGATGTTGCTACTACTTTGCCATGCTTAATGCTTGTCACTAGGGCCCGAGTGCCATGATTTCAGATCTGAACCTATTATGTTGTCGCCAATATATGTGTGTTTTAGATCCTATCTTGCAAGTTGTAGTCACCTACTATGTGTTATGACCCGGCAACCACGGAGTGACAATAGCCGGAACCACTCCCGGAGATGACCATAGTATGAGGAGTTCATGTATTCACCAAGTGTTAATGCGTTGGTCCGGTTATTTATTAAAAGGAGAACCTTAATATCCCGTAGTTTCCATTAGGACCCCGCTGCCACGGTGGGATGGACAATAGATGTCATGCAAGTTCTTTTCCCTAAGCACGTATGACTACATACGGAATACATTAGATTGACGAACGGGAGCTAGTTACTTATCTCTCTGTGTTATAGCTGTTACAAGATGAATCACATCCGGCATACTCATCCATCACCGATCCACTGCTACACTACTTTGTCGCTGCTACTGCTGTTACTCTGCTGCTACTTCTACTGTTGATCCTTGCTACTGCTGTCACTATTGCTATTACTTTGCTGCTACTTGTTGCAAGGCTTTTTCGACACCGTTGCCGGGGAAGAATAGTTCCCCGTCCACGTGCAATTTACTGGCGCCATTGATCAACAGCTAGGAATCGTCTGCCGTCAACAGATCTTTTTCTAACACCGTTGCTATCATACTACTTTGCTACTTATACTTTGCTTGCAGACACTAATCTTTCAGGTGTGGTTGAATCTGACAAACTCGGCTGCTAATACTTGGGAATACTCTTTCGCTTCCCCTTGAGTCGAATCAATAAATTTGGGTTGAATACTCTACCCTCGAAAACTATTGCGATCCCCTACACTTGTGGGTTATCAAGACCTTTTTCTCGCGCCGTTGCCGGGGATGCACAACTATATTCTCTGAGTCACTTGGGATTTTCGTCTGCTGGTCACCATGAGGAATCTGAAAGATCCAAGAACTGAAATCTTGCCTTCCACTACGAGGAGAGGTAAGAAACTACCATCTAGCTCTGCACTTGATTCACCTTCAGTTATGAGTAAGTTTGCGACTTCGCCTCCTGCTAGAAATCTTGATATGTCGCCTGTGCTTGATGATGCTACTTCTGCTGTCCATGATGCTTATGATGATGCTATGCTTGATACTATGCGTGATGATGCTATGCTTGATACTATGCCTGATGATGCTATGCTTGATACTGCTTTGCCACTAGGTGCCCTTGATGCACAAATTGCTAGAGTTGCTGCTAGACGTGATGATACTTCTGAAACTGCTGATACTATTGAAGTAGAACCTGCTACTATGCCTGAATTGCCTGTTATGCCTGATACATGCTATGTTATTGAGGGAGAGATAGCTGAGGATTTTCTTGCGTGTAAGGATAGCTATGATGTTGAGAAACTACTACGCAAGTGGAAAGAAAAATATCTGAACGCTAGGATGAAATACGACCTGAAGTTTGCTACTTCGCCAATCTTTGGGACCGATAAGGATTATGAATTCTCTGTCGACCCTGAGTTAATCACTCTAGTCGAATATGATCCTTTTCACGGTTATGAGTCTGAAACGGCTGTAGACCATCTTACCAAACTGCACGATATAGCCACCCTATTCACTAGTGAGGAAAAGATCCGCCACTACTATATCCTCAAGCTGTCTCCTTTCTCGCTAAAGGATGATGCTTAGACCTGGTTCACTTCTCTTCCTCCTGGTTGTGTGTGTAGCCCCCAGGATACGGTCTACTACTTCTCTGAAAAATATTTCCCTGCCCATAAGAAGCAAGCTGCCTTGTAGGAAATATACAACTTTGCTCAAGCTGAAGAAGATAGTCTCCCACAAGCTTGGGGGAGGCTCATCCAGCTATTGAATGCTTTGCCTGATCACCCTCTTGAGAAGAATGAAATACTTGATATCTTTTGTAATGGACTTACTGATGCTTCCAATGACCACCTAGATAGTTGTGCCGGTTGTGTTTTTAGGGAACGAACCGTAGAACAAGCTGAGATTCTACTAAATAACATCTTATGCAATGAGAATGCTTGGACTATTCCCGAACCACCTCCTAAGCCAACTCCAAAGAAAAGAGGTATTCTATTCCTCAGTCCTGAAGATATGCAAGAAGCCAAGAAATCTATGCGAGAGAAAGGCATTAAATCTGGAGATGTCAAAAATCTACCACCTATCAAAGAGATCCATGGTATCGATAACCCGATACAGGTAGTAGAAGTAAATTCTCTGCGTAGGTTTGATGAGAGTGATATATCTTTTGATAAACCTACTAGCTTATGCATGGATGAATTTGATAACTTCGTTGCCAAACAACAGAGTTTCAACGATTATGTTTGCACACAATTGGAACAGAATGCTCGTATGTTTAGTCATTTAAGTGCTTGTGGAGACAAAAACGTCAATGATCTTAAGCTTCTGAGTAAACATGCCTCTATGGTGACTACTCAAGTCGAACAAGTACTTAAAGCTCAGAATGACTTGCTCAATGAGTTAAATGACAATTCCGTTAGAGTTGTCACTATAGGTGGTAGAATGACTCAGGAACCTTTGTATCCTAAGGGTCATCCGTAGAGAATTGAACAAGATTCTTAAGGAGTTAGCACTGATGCACCTAGTCATCCTAGAAAGAAGAAGAAAGATGATAGGAACCTGCACGCTAGCAACCCTATTGCTGCTACACGTGAGAGTCCAAACGATGCCTCTATTTCTGATGCTGAGACACAATCTGGTGATGAACATGAGCTTAATGATAATATCAATAGTGATGTTCATGAAGATGCTCAACCTAGCAATGAAAAGGATGTGGAGATTGAACCTAGTGTTGATCTTGATAACCCACAGCCTAAGACTAAGAGATACGATAAGAATGACTTGGTTGCTAGGAAGGACGGTAAAGAAAGGGAACCATGGGTTCAGAAACCTATGCCCTTTCCTCCCAAACCATCCAAGAAAAAGGATGATGAGGATTTTGAGCAATTCGTTGAGATGATCCAGCAAGAGAGACGGAGAGGTAGAAGAGTTCTCCGGCAGCGTGACGACGCTCCGGAGGTTGGTGATGATCTCGTCTCAGCAGGGCTCTGCCCGAGCTCCGCAGAAACGCGATCTAGAGGAAAAACCGTGGAGGTATGTGGTCGGGCTGCCTTGGAAAAAACGTCTCAAATCAGCCCTAAAACCTCTGTATATATAGGTGGGAGAGGGGGGACCTTGCCTTGGGGCTCAAGGAGCCCCAAGGGGGTCGGCCGAGCCAAAGGGGGGAAGGACTCCCCCCCAAACCGAGTCCTACTTGGTTTGGTGGGTGGAGTCCTTCTTTCCTTTCCCACCTCCTCCTTTTTTTTCTTTTCTCTTTGATTTTTCTTCCAATACGCATAGGGCCCTTTTGGGCTGTCCCACCAGCCCACTAAGGGCTGGTGCGCCACCCTCAAGGCCTATGGGCTTCCCCGGGGTGGGTTGCCCCCCCGGGGAACTCCCGGAACCCATTCGTCATTCCCGGTACATTCCCGGTAACTCCGAAAACCTTCCGGTATCAAATGAGGTCATCCTATATATCAGTCTTCGTTTCTGGACCATTTCGGAAACCCTCGTGACGTCCGTGATCTCATCCGGGACTCCGAACAACATTCGGTAACCAACCATATAACTCAAATACGCATAAAACAACATCGAACCTTAAGTGTGCAGACCCTGCGGGTTCGAGAACTATGTAGACATGACCCGAGAGACTCCTCGGTCAATATCCAATAGCGGGACCTGGATGCCCATATTGGATCCTACAAATTCTACGAAGATCTTATCGTTTGAACCTCAGTGCCAAGGATTCATATAATCCCGTATGTCATTCCCTTTGTCCTTCGGTATGTTACTTGCCCGAGATTCGATCGTCAGTATCCGCATACCTATTTCAATCTCGTTTACCGGCAAGTATCTTTACACATTCCGTAATACAAGATCCTGCAACTTACACTAAGTTACATTGCTTGCAAGGCTTGTGTGTGATGTTGTATTACCGAGTGGGCCCCGAGATACCTCTCCGTCACACGGAGTGACAAATCCCAGTCTTGATCCATACTAACTCTACGACACCTTCGGAGATACCTGTAGACCATCTTTATAGTCACCCAGTTACGTTGCGACGTTTGATACACACAAAGTATTCCTCCGGTGTTAGTGAGTTATATGATCTCATGGTCATAGGAACAAATACTTGACACGCAGAAAACGGTAGCAACAAAATGACACGATCAACATGCTACGTCTATTAGTTTGGGTCTAGTCCATCACGTGATTCTCCTAATGACGTGATCCAGTTATCAAGCAACAACACCTTGTTCATAATCAGAAGTCACTGACTATCTTTGATCAACTGGCTAGCCAACTAGAGGCTTGCTAGGGACAGTGTTTTGTCTATGTATCCACACATGTAAATGAGTCTTCATTCAATACAATTATAGCATGGATAATAAACGATTATCTTGATACAGGAATTATAATAATAAATATATTTATTATTGCCTCTAGGGCATAATTCCAACAACCCACCCAGTGAGTAAACGCGTGAAACACTCTGCCTGGGGACTACGGTCGCACGACCGAAACTCAAAGTCCCTGTTTTTCACGCATTTGACTATGAAATCAGGCCTCCCGTGAAAAATGCGATATACTAGCTACAATAGCCCCTACGGGCCCAAAAATTTCTAGAATAGGCAAAGATACTTGGCTTCCTCTTCATCAAGTCACGAAATTCGACCCTTAGTTGGGGGCAGGGAAAAGAGTCGAGTCGATCGACTGGGAGAAGCAAAACGAAATCCGGATTTGGCCGAAAAAGATGCATGAACCATCATCAATCTGCTCCACCTATCAACCCGAAGCTGCCAGTTCCAGAAGGGTTCCTTTGCTTTGCAAAAGATACCGATTTAGTTGTTCCTTTACCGGCAACAACTATGGAACCACACAAATTGGTTAGTATTTTCTGTTTTGACCAGGGAACCAACCCAATCCATTCGCCGCCCGAGTGCTCTCCTCTCCAAGCTCTGTGCAGGTGTTTTTACATCGGCCATCGTATGGACGAGGGCTCCACTCCCTTCGCTCTACTGCTGGATGATGCAGAAGGGCCAACATCAGAGGATCAATTGAATAACCAACTCTCCCGCCCCGCTGCCGCATAATAAGTAAATGCCGACGTCATCTTTAACTTTTTGGATGGTCGGCGACGCCGTAAACTCCGCAGCATGAGGAATGTCCGCGTCTCGTCGCAAGGCTCATTTTGAGTTTTGGGTCATAGGTTGGGCTTAAATGAAATAGACTAATAAGACATTTGCACTGAGCACACGATTCGCTGTAGTCACATGGATCCATACATCTTGAAGAATCAATAGAAGGAGAATCGGACGATAAAGCACATTCATTTAATGGGAAAGCTTTCCTTGGCTAGGCCCCTATGAAGAAAGCACTGTGTTCGCGCTGGCGGTCCAACAAAGAGGCGAAGTAGTGGTGTCTTTCTTTCCATTACGACATCTGCTTGTATTGTTTTTATGTAACTTTATATAGAAGTGGTTTAAGTCATGGCGAATTCCGGCATGGAATAGATCCGCAGATAAGAAGATTTGTCACAAAAATAAGAGCTTGAATACCGCTTGTAAATAATCCAAGAAACATGACCGGTATAGGGCTATGCCAATTCCAAACGGCCTAAGTTGGAATGAAATTCCAGATCTGAAATAGGATCAGTTTCAGTACCTGAAGGCATGAACTGAAGGCAGGCAAGAAGGCATTAAATGGCTTTGAAGGATGCGGTGTAACGATGTGCTGGATGGTGTACTAGCTTGGTTTGGCTGGCACTATTGGGTATCATGGGCGTCGCACAAGACTTGAAGCAGAATCAGAGAGTGATCCCTTTCCAACAGAGTGATCGAATTCCAGTGTGCGAGAACCCTTTCTGCTTTGACCGCTTGCCCCGCTTTTTCGCCTTCTCTTCGCTCTGGATAGGAGCGCTAATGGACAACGGGAGGGAGCAGGCGATGGGTTAATGTGAGCTTATCCATGCGGTTAGGCACTCTTCAAATAGGAATCCATTTTCTAACTGGCTTTTGTGCTTTGGTGAGTTGTCCGAGATCTTTTTGATGACCTATGTTGTGTTGAAGGGATATCTATATGATCTGATGGATTGCATAAGACCCGCGGTAGCAATAGAACGGGGAAAGTATACAGAAAAGACAGTTCTTTTCAATTTCGATTTTCTAAGTATTAGTTCGTTTCTATTTCTAGATATCTATTTCTATATATTAGTATTAGTTAGTAGTACTATTCTATTAGTTACCGATCCCGGCTCTGTGAGTTCATTCTTCCGTGATGAACTGTCGGCACCAGTCCTACATTTTTTTCTCTGTGGACCGAGGAGAAAGGGGGCTCAGCAGGAAGATGATTGTACCATGAGAGAAGAACGGAGGTCAACCCGCTTCAAATATGGAACATGGATTCTGGCAATGCAACGGAGTTGGGTCCTCATATCAATCCGAATGAATCAGTCTTTCTACAAAGGTCAATCTTTGCCTATTAGGCAAGAGGATAGCAAGTTCTAAATTCTGTCTCGGCAGGACATGGATTTCTATTACTATGAAATTCATAAATGAAAATGAAGTAGTTAATGGGAGGGCTACCGTTATCCTTTTTCTTGTATGTGTTCCTAAGAGAAGTAACTTGTCCTCATGTTTCGAGGTCTCAAGAAAAGGGCGTGGAAACAGATAGAAACTCTTGAATGGAAATTGAAAAAAAAAGTGTAGCCCGAGTTCCTTCGGAAATGGTAAGATCTTTGGCGCAAGAAGAAGGTGCGACCCATATCATCTTGACTTGGTTCTGCTTCCCCTCTTTTTTTAAGAATACCGAGTCAGGTTCTTCTCCTACCACTATCGAATAGAACATGTTGAACAAGATCTTCTTCATGGAAACCTGCTCGATTTAGATCAGGAAAATCATACAGGTTTTATGAAACCATGTGCGATGGCTCGAATCCATAGTCAATCCTACTTTCGATAGGACTGGTTGACAATTGAATCCAATTTATCCCATTATTTTACTATCCATAATAGAGAGTAAAGAAAGCCCGGAGGAAGAGTGGCCTTGAGTTTCTCGCCCCTTTGCCTTAGGATTCGTTAATTCTCTTTCTCGATGGGACGGGGAAGGGATATAACTCAACGTAGAGTGTCACCTTGACGTGGTGGAAGTCATTAGTTCGAGCCTGATTATCCCTAAACCCAATGTGAGTTTTTTATATTTTGACTTACTCCCCCGCCACGAGCGAACGAGAATGGATAAGAGGCTTGTGGGATTGACGTGCTAGGGTAGGGCTGGCTATACTGCTGGTGGCGAACTCCAGGCTAACAATCTGAAGCGCATGGATACAAGTTATCCTTGGAAGGAAAGACAATTCCGAATCTGCTTTGTCTACGAATAAGGAAGCTATAAGTAATGCTACTATGAATCTCATGGAGAGTTTGCTCCTCAGCCAACGGGGTATTAGCAACCATTTACAGTTGTTGTTCCCCTCCCAAGGGCAGGTTCTTATGCATTACTCACCCGTTCGCCACTGGAAACACCACTTCCCGTTCGACTTGCATGTGTTAAGCATGCCGCTAGCGTTCATCCTGGCTATCCTGCATTGCTGACCTACCTGTACGAATGTGCTTAAACAGAGAATGAGGTGCCCTACCAAATATCCTGCTTGGGGCATTTATGTGATAATGAAGGCGAGATCAGGTAGGCATACTTAAGTGAGTTAGGCAACTAAAGGATGCCTGCGGCAGCACTATGAGTTTGGTGTGAGCGAAGCTAGCCTAGGCAACTCAAAAAAAGTCAAGATGGAACTTAGCCTAGCCACTCAGTTCTGCCCCAAGCCCCGAGCATTGAAGCAAGCTCTTTATAGCAACATAACCGAGTCTCTCCTTGCAGCTCTGACCAATCCACCCGTCATTGCAAATAACTGCTCCTTACTCACTCAATTCTAGTTTTGGGCACAGCCCATTGTCAAAAGATCGTTTTGCTAGGATGCTTGCTTGAATCTAGCCCGGGTCATTTGACGGAAATGGAAGGTCCGAGCGCAGCGCCTCGGATAAAAGCACGGACGAGCCACATGCTGGGAAACTTGCACGTGTGGTTCTGGCCGGGGACCCTGGTATACTGTACTAATATGTGTAGGTCCGTGTAATTCGAGTGAGATTGTCATGGCGGAAATAGGCCCGCGTGCGGGTGGCATGAGGAAGAAGTCAGAGCCTATCAGGGCTTTTTGCTCTACGCAGAAAGACTTGTCGAAAATCACCGGTTGGGTTGGTCCGACCAAGAAAGGCATGGGAGTGGAGAGGCAGAAGTGAAAGACTGGCTACCAATAAAGATCCCTCACTGCACACTTTTCAGAGTTATGTATCCAGGATCGGCTGCATGTGTTTACTATTCTCTTTCTTCTCTTGTAGCCCCCCGGCCCCTCTTTGATAAGGTTTCGATTGCTACGCCCTTCCTCCTCTCTGGGTGTGACATGCAACGACCAATCCTGAAAGACCACTTTTTCGTCTAAGGATGCCTAACCGCCGCACCGATCAATCGGGGGGGGGGGGGGACACTGCGAGGTGGGTAGTTTATCTGGGGCGGATGCCTCCTAAAGAGTAACGGAGGTGTGCGAAGTGGTGACAGTCTCTTTTTCAGTTCATTACCAGGGAAAATGGAATGACGGTGATCCAATCTCTGGTCTACAAAGGGATTGGATTGGTGACTTTCCCATTCAGTGACTTTGGCACTGGACGTTCCAAAAACAGGTACTATCGGATCGGGTGAATTAGAGAATAGACAAAGGTCTATTGGCATTTTAGCCTTTCTTCTCCTTTCAGGGCCTTTCCGAAAGAGAATCCAGTACCTCTTGGTCCTGAATATTAGAATAGGACGAACGAACTGGCCTCCGCGGATATCTTTGCTTCGGAACAAAGCTTCTACTTCATATAATAGAATAGAAGGATCGAACCTACTTTGCTTTAAGTGTGCTTACTTTTTAAAGCCGTCTATGGAGAGACAAGATGAGAGAGGAGAGAGGAAGCTGAACGACAAGAGCTGACGAAGTCCAATCGGCTAGTCATAGCAATTTAAGTAGAAAGCTTGCTTCGGGATCAGATCATTCAACTAAAGCTGTCAGGCCGGGTAGGCTTCATTGAACAAAGTTGGTGACAGCTGAATAAAAAGTGAAAGGAAAGAGGGAAAGGGAGACAGTGGGCAATCCGGAATCGATGAAATCACTGTTTTTTCGCCTTGTAATATGTCCGGTTACATTCCAGAGATGAATCAGACCAGGAGATAGATAAGCGCTATGGCGATATCAGTAGTGGGGGAAGTGGGCATTCTTCTTTGAGAGAAAAGGAAAATAAAAGGCTATTTCACTTCAAAAAGGAAGCCTATTTGCCCGATAGGGCACGAGTGGTTCATCTTCGCGGGCCGTGAATGGCCATGGAAAGAAGTATTGATCGGAGGGACCAGATTGTAAACATCAAAAAGTAGGAGCTTAGCGGGTCCTTACCCCCTTTATCTGATTAGAGAGGGAAGGACCCGCGGAATTTTTACTCTGTGCGAGCAGCCGGGGTAAGACGGGGGGGGGGGCAGTGTTCTTCGGAAAATCTTGGGAAAATCTAAGTTAATGATCAATAGGTTTGGATAAATAATTTAGGCAGGATATTCTCATACTGACACAATACAAGGACAAGTATATGTGAAATTTATCATTTCATAATTCATAATTAATCCTTGTCTTGTTTGTTGGATTAGGTCTAACTTTCTTGACCAAACTGCGAGCGTTGAACTTCAGGAACAACTGCCTGTGTCCTCGGATGTAGATACCAGTCCCCTAGCCCGCCAAGCCTATTATAAGAGTTCAACTGCCATATTCGGATGGAGTCCAAATGCTTGCATCTTGGGCTGAAGAATGTCAGTCATTCCGAAGAACACTTGCCCCCCCTGTCTTACCGCGGCTGCTGGCACGGAGTTAGCCGGGGCTTCTCCATAAAAAAGACCGGAAAGTATGTTTGTCCACGAAAAAAAACTCGTTCATGAGACCTCGAATTCCCATGTTCCAGCCTGCATTATGAGCTTCCAAGGATAAAGGTAGATGAACAGCCATTTGATCTCCATCAAAGTCTGCATTGAAACCCTTACACACTAATGGAGGCCAATCCAACCGCTTGCTCCTGCCCAACTCAGTCTCAGTCGTACCATAATGCACGTGGACCCAACACTTTTCTTGCTCCAAGACCACCCTCTAGCCCTCATGTAAAATAGATGATCAAATTGTAAACAATCATAGAATGATTTAAGTTGAGGAACATAGAGGGGATCTCTCAGTTCCAATGGCTGGATCTCAGAGTCGCATAGATGGGTAGAAGTAATGGGCAAACGCACCTAAGTTAGAGATTTCAACTACTATGGGTCAGTATTGAATTCTCCATGCTTTCGCCTTGCTTTGTAGTCATTTTCTATGAGTAATCGGTATGAACTCAATTTCAAGAAAAAACTCTATCTCGCGTGGGGGCGAACACTCGGCCCAACGGGCGAACATGCCGGCTCCGGCTCCGCGCACCTGCCATATCTTCGCTAGCTGTTTATGGAATGATTATAGCAGGTTGGTCTAGTAAGACGGGGAGCGGTCGTTCGACACGTGGTCGAGCCTGAGGCTCATTCCATGAAATCCCTTGAAGGCATCAACGCTTGCCTTGCTTTGCTTGCCCAGTCTATTAGTATGGCATCCCTTCTCCTTAGTCCTCTTTGGCCCGTGTGCCGGTGCGCATCTAGCTTTAGCAGGAGATAGGAGTGTTTGCGATTTGGGATCCTCATTTTGGTCAACCCGCTGTGGAAGCCTTTACTCGAGGCAGCCCTTGGCCTGATCATCCAATTCGCTCCGACGATCCAGGCATGAAAGGAAAGAGGGAAAGGGAGACACTGGGCAATTCGGAATCGATGAAATCACTGTTTTTTCGGCATCAATCGTGAACTGAAGATGGCACGCGTGTTGGCAGGGAAAGTTCAACTGACACTTTCTTTGATGCCCTTTTTTCTCCAACTGGCTCAGAGATTGCATTTGCCCTAACCTCCTTTGAATCCATCGTTTAGACCCTCTCAATTGGTATTGGCATTGGCTCGAGAGCAAGGACCTTATTTGATCGCTTAGAACTTGATGGAAGGAAACTCAAGCCAATTCGGTAGCTTTTTGTTCAATTTCTCGTGGAGTCAATGAGATAATAGGGAAAAGGAATCGCCTACTTGCCACGAATAATGCATCTCTTTTTGCCACTCTTGATAGATCTTATACAAGCAGTCGGGACTTCTGTTGGATAGCGTACGTTCGCCATTTCTTCCTTTTTTCAAGAATTGCGGAGGTAGATCGATCCTTAGATCGTAGGAGAACACTACCCCGAAAAAGCTCCGGTCAGGAAAGCCAGGGCTGTGACTACTTCGCGGGGGAAAGCGCCGAGGATCTCGCTGCCTCGGCCCTCCAGCACAAGGAAGAGGAGCAGCTCAAAGTGAATGGAGAGAGAACCCCTGTGCCTTGGAAGGATCTGAAGTTGTTCGGACACTCATAGACAACTGAACCAGGACGATGCCGCTTAGAAAAGTCTTCTTTCTTCCTTTTCATTGTGACTCAAAAGCAACAAACAAGGGCCTTGTTTCGCATTAGCAACATTTTCCGGGCTCTCCCTCCGGGGGCCGGACACTAATATTTTCTAAACAGCTGCCCCACTCTCGTGGGGTTTCCCTACGGGAGGCATTATTAATGGAATATCCTTCACTATTTTACTAAAAATGGAACGAAATGAGATTGGATTGTTCCTCAGTTGAAAAGCACACCTTCTTGCAAACTAGAAAATCTGATTCTAGTAGAAACTGGACTAAGTCTTAAGAGAGATAAGCTGGTCTTTATACACTGGCCCTCCCATGCTTCCTTCTTCTTTGACTAGCTTGCTTCCCCTATCAAATAGAACGAGAATGACTGCGTGCTTGGCCATCGTTAGTAACCTTTTTTTCCTTTTTGCTCTTTTTCTTTGAAAGATTTTTCCAAATTCTATGGCCAGAACGAATCTTAGTAAAATCTCTAAATGCTTTTGGAATTCTTTTCCCTCGCATTTCCCTAATTCTGTTATTAATATGGGAATGGGAGAAAATGAGAAGGCATCGAGTCGCTTTAGCCATTGTGGGTAGAAGCTAGTCGTCGGAAGCGAAGGAGCGATCTTCCGGGCCGGAAAGGTTCTATTTTTCTGACGCGCAAGCTACCGCAAAATGCCTCCCGTTGGCCGCTTGCCTGACCTCCGTGAGGAAATAGCCAGGTCTGCCCCTCATGAAGCAATTTTGCTCAAAAGCGCCAACTTCTTCTTTATTGAAGTGAAAGATTTCTTGGATCCGAAGGTACTCCATCTCCTGCTGGGTCTGCCCTCATGATGGGTAGAGCGAGAGGGATAGCAAGGACTTGAAAAGGGAAGTTTTTTTACGGCTAAGATGATTTAGTTCGCCCGACATGAAGCTACCAATTCTCTCCTATTGTTTCCAAGCAATCGAACTCTTCCTTTCTTTCTATAGCCACTGTACTACATCGAGGATAAGACGGAACCTATAATTAGCTTTTCGGGAAATTTCCAAACGAACAATTTCAACGCCTTGGACTTCCAGGCGGTTTTTCTTTTGGGCTGTTGTGAACCCTCGCGGACAAAGGCAATAACAAGAAGAGATGGGAAGACCCTTCGCGGTCTTGCTACTTCTGGTATCCATACCCCTGCGACTTGGGAAAAAGACCAGCGCACTTGACCACAAGGATCGATCCTGACTTGATTCCAGAAGGGAAGCGATTGATTTCCAATTCTTCTTTGCTAGCTCTTGAACTAAGGCCCTGCAGTCCAATGTCCAATATATTATCGTCAGCTGAGGAGGTGTTATACTGCGCCAAAATGCAAAATGTTGAATGGGGTAGGGAACCCTGAACAACACCACTGCATTTTGTAACTGGACCTCCACAATTTGAAAACCTAAGGGTGGATCAAAAGGCACCGGTATTCTCTAATCTACTTGCTTGCTTTTGCTAATCCGATCCAGACAAAACGAACATTCTCCCACGTGCTTTGGGCCCATTGCAGCAGAGCCATTTCATGAGCGGGGGGGGGGGGGCTAAGCGCAGTTCTCTATCACCGTATCTAAGAGGGTTTCCCCTCTCCCTCCACACCGCATTCGAATTATAGATTGAGTTGATCAACGGGAAAACCCTCTTTGGATTTGCCCAAGATCTCTGGAATTCATTTATTTCTTGCGGGGGTGGCTTGCTTTTGCTTTGGGGCATTTCATGTAACGGGTTTGTATGGTCCTGGGATATGGGTATCCAATCCTTATGGACTAACTCTAAAAGTACAAGCCGGAATCTCAAGTAGAGCCATTGCATAGCTGGCAGACACGATGGGCTCAGGGTTTCGACTGCTGTTCATTCCGATCTTAGGTCTCGCTCAGCAAATTCAGAAGCTTCATGATTGTGATCTAGTGATTGGTCACACCCTCTTTAGAGGTTCTAGGCCCTGCCTATTGAGTCGCCCGCCCTATGACCCAAAACTCAAGATGAGCATTGCGACGAGACGCGGACATTCCTCATGCTGCGGTTTCCTCCGGTCCGTTCCCGGGTTGGGTTAGGGGAAGATCCGAGTGATTGCCTTCGCGGATCCAAACGTGCTCACAAGGCAGGAAAAAACAGTGGCAAGAAATGTTGATTTCCCTTTAACGGGTGTACAAGACCCGAGAAATATGCAGGTTTCTAATAGCAGCTTTTTGATTATTCAGGGCGCAGCGAAGCCAATTTCCATCAAGGCAAGCATATGCCCTAAGAGCCTATTTTTCCACATCAAGAGGAAAGGAATCAGTCCCACACACAACCCCAAAAGAATAAACTGGATGGACCCCTATTCTCGTGCCTATGGACCGATGGTTCCCAACCAGTAACTAGTGCCCCCCCTATGGACCACTCCTATGTAACTCCAACAGAAAAGGGAGAAAGAATATAAATGGAATATTATGGGCTTGCTCACCCTAAGCAACTAAAGGAAACTCATTCTCGTTCGGCTCTTGGAATCACATCCAGCAATGGTTGGAATAGCTCGCAAAATCCAACCACTTCACCTACTTTATTGCCCCCAACCGTTTCCACATTGAATGAGTCTGACTCGAGTTCATGAGTCAAAGGCGTGGCAAGAGAGCGAGTTCGACTCGCGAACGATCCGCAAGTGAAGGACCGATCCTTTAATGCCAGTACTGTTGGGAGACCATCAAAACCGTCAAGTAATTCAGAGGGGCTCGGCTGGCCCGGTCGCCCTATGCTACTAGCGCTTCCAAATGCAAAGCTCTCATCTTTGGCGACCAGCAAACGGAGGGCTAATACATGTAGTTTTGAAGAAGCGCAGCTAATGTGGCTACTTAGCTATTTCTTTGTAAAGCTCCTACTAAGATTAGAAATTCCCCCATAAAGCTGCTAGTGCCGGGTAAACTCTTATTGGCTAAAGTGAAAAAGAAGAAAATGGTAGAGAAATTCGAAGCCAAAATAGACTAAATATAGCCTGAACGATCTTAAAAATCCCTCGAAGGAGATAATAAAGAACCCAAAGCAGATGGTATCCTATTGCAAGGGTAGTCTTAAGAATCTAAAAGAGGTTGCTCAGACGAGATAGATGACCAGAAACGAGTGGAGGTTCGATCTCTCACCCAAAGCAATTGGGGCTGGTGGAATCCTCCGCTATAGACTCCGTACTCTTGCCGATGGAAGAAATTCATAAATGTCCCATAGAGTCAAAAATCTGTCTTCACCTTCAATTCACGATGGCACTCAGGTGAAGGTCAGACACTTTTCCTGACATGGCGGTAGGTGTCTGCTTTAGCAATGTCTTTGATTTCCAATCCTCGATCAACAATTTGAGGAAGACGAGACAGAAGCCTTTGGATGAAACCCCATTATTTCAATGCGTATTGACTACGTTGTAGGAACAGCGATAGCGATTGTGTGGGAACTCCTTTCGCTCGAGGAGAGGCCGAAAAAGGAAACCTATTACCCGGGGGTCCCCCCTTTTGGCTATCTCATCTGCTGTTCCTCGACTCTCATGAAGGTAAGATCATCAATCAATAGTAGGCTGCTGCTCTGTGCCCTCTCCTCTCTGATTGCTTTTCATCGCCTCTTTGCGTTTACCCTATTTTCGTGACTCTCCTCTCTTTCTTTTCCCCGTACCATTATTTTGGTTGAGTGAAGTGAGGGCGAAGCCTTTTTTGAGAGGGAAAATACACTCCAAATGATATTCCACAATGGAAGGAATGAGTGGAACTAGAATCCTTCTTTTCTTTTCCCTTCGTGGTTAGTTTCAGTTCAAATGGGGAAGAGGGAAAGAAAGATCAGGGGAAGAAGCGGGGTAGAGGAATTGGTCTACTCATCAGGCTCATGATCTGAAGTATCAACAAGTCTTGTCGATATGAATTGATCTTCAACCCAATGACAATGTTTCTATTTCGAACTTTACTTCTTTCTTGGCTTCTTCTAACGCTAGAAGACCACAGGAAGAAAATCAGGAGAAGATGAGTTAATGATTATTTGTTTGCTGGAACAAGAAGTAAAAATTGTTGTGGATAGGGATCCTATAAAAACATATTTTGAGGAATGGGCGAGACACGGCCATTTCTCATGAACATTAGCTAAGGGCCCTGACTAAGTGCGTCAAAGGAATGAACTAAAGTAAAGATAGGAACTTTTCCTATCCTTTTTCTCGGTTAAAGTGCAAGGAACTTGCAATAGGGTCCTACTTGTTTTTCTGACATCTTCTGTGATGGAAGCCGAGGGAAAGGCCACCAAGAGATTCGGGTGGGTCGGCCTTCTATATTACCTAGTCGCCCGTTACGATATTCCTGTACGAGAATAGCCTACTTTCGCTTCTAAAGTGCCTTTTTTTCAACAACTCAATAGAATTTTTTTCTTTTTTCATATTGTGTTATTTGCAATTTGGATTTTCCTCTCTCGCTCCTGGACTCTTGTTTAGCTTGTTAGAGGGAATGAGACCGTTTAGATCACCGACATGACCCCGGTGTGTCGACCTCCACCGACAAGGCACCATTGCTGTAAAAGCCCTGTCATGTGTCTGATCTAGCTGACAAGCCAACAACTAACTCGGGCCTCCCCGAGAGGCCCAAGTCCGTGGTTGGCCTTGCTTCCCGTTACGATGAGAATTCTAGTTAACGGTTCCAATTAACTCATGGAAGGGCCCGACGAGCAAACGAGATCTCTTACATCCAAAGGACCATGCCAATCGAAGATGGCACCATTGCTGCAAAAGCCCTGTCCTGTGCCTGATCTGGCTGACAAGCCAACAACTAACTCAGGCCTGCCCGAGAGGCCCAAGCATGGGCGCGATCCACATCAAATGGAACTACTATAACTCTACAGCTGCTGCTGCGAGGACTAACGTCACAAGGGAAATCCGACAGGAACTGAAGGCCACCGATCCCGACCGATCGCGCGACACTTGGTATTGGCGCCTTCCGAGACCAGAATTTTGGAAGGTAAGATGTCCGGCCCCCAGAGGGAGTGCCCAGGCCCCGCAGGGAAACCCCACGAACTTCTAAGGTCATGGCATAGGGTATTGGGTAGGCTGGTCCGCTGGTCGAAGTCATTGTAGGGCACTTGCGGATCGTTCGCGAGTCAAACTCGCTCTCTTGCCACGCCTTTGACTGATGAACTTGAGTCAGACTCATTCACTGCTGATTCTTTTGAGGATCGTTCGTTCTTCACTCTCTTGGACCTACCTCCTGGGCCGCGCTCTTAAATTTTCCTTATTCGTTCTCTATTTCTTCTTTGGAATTGGGGGCTCTAGTTGGGGATGAACTTCGATCTTTTCTAGTGAAAAACCACAATACTACACTACAACAATTTTAAGAAATCCGTAAGTGACCTTGTGGGGAATCCACTCCTGGGGCGTCGCTCTGCTGCGTTTGGCCCGTAAGCTAAGAATACTGGAAGAAGATGATCGCTCAGCCAAAGCCCTAGTTGAACCAGAACAGTAGGGAAAGCGGTAGAGGCCGCTCCGTAGCTTTGGTCGTCGCACTCTAATCCGCGTAGAGTTGGCGGCGGAGGAAGACTCGACATGAAGGCCAGCCGAGCGCGAAAGAAAAACCAGTTTCAAGCAAGATCTGATACCCTTGAAGCTCGAACCGCTAGCTTTTTGTGGCCATGGGAACCGGCTGGGACACCCTCAAACCCCAGATTTACAGTCTGTCGCTTTTGACCGCTCGACCAGTCTCCCCGTCCTTTCTCCTCTGCCGTGGTTCATGCATTCTTCCTTTTTGGAAAGGGCAAGAATTCCACAAGCCTTCTCTTCTTAATTTCTCCTCAGCGGAAGCAAAAAAGGGAAGGCCTTCTTAAGTATTGCAAAAGAAGGGGCCTGCTGATAGAGATGGGCGGGGAGGCAATACTAGTTATTAGGTCAGAGAGAGGCGCAGTCATTCCCATTCTATTTGATAGGGGAAGAAAGCTAGTCAAAGAAGAAGGAAGCATTTCTCATGCTTCTAGGGCTGAAGCCTCATACAACTCTCTACTTGCAGACCAAATTGGCAAGATGGAAGTTATCTTTCTGCCGGGATACAGGATCCTTTACACATAAGACCTATTGCTCATGCGATTTGGGATCCTCATTTTGGTCAACCCGCTGTGGAAGCGATTTGTTTTCAAAAGAGAGGGGCGATAGGTTTCTGGTTGGAGGAGAATTCACCGTGGGTATTTTTTCAAATCACGCGTCGAAACACACGTTTGAGACTCGAACCTACTTTTTGACCCATTTTGCCTTTCTAGGTTGGTGGGCGCTTTCGCCATTCAGCCATGGTGAAAGTGCTTCGAAAGGTGTCAGCAGGTGCGTGGAGCCTGAGCCGGCATGTTCGCCCACACCTAGCGCGATGCCAAGTTCAGTAGCAGACCAGAAACAAATATCGACTTCTACTCTCCAGTCTATCTTTCACTGAGCTTCCTTCGCTTGGAATTCAAAGTCCAAAAAAAAGAAAGAAAGTAAGGGAATTGTAGGATGCCGGAGAAAGCATTGAATAAGTGAAGAAGCATGAGGAAGACCTTTCTTTCTCTCCTCATCCGATAGGACGGATTTAGATCCTCGACATGATGGTTGATAGCAAGCCTCGTGGGTAGAGTTTCGGCTCGTCCTTTGCTTCTGCTACGAGGTGAGATCTACCAGAGAGGGGGAAACAAGATTACGCGGAGCTCTAACGACGTACCTTTCGCATGATGGGTCAGCGAGGAAATGGGGAAACCCCCGCTTTTGCCAGCATGACAGCAAGCAAAGACTGGAGGCGCAAGGCTTCTCCCTACCTTGCAGAAAATGCGGAAGGGGAGGAAACCGGCTATTCGAACTGGCAGGTGGGTGGATACCCCGACTCTAGCAACCCGAGGAAAGGATGCACAGCTTCCGAGATTAACATTAGGCGGTAAGCGAAGGAACTGTAGGGCCGGTCCTTTGATTATCGATCTAGAAAAGAAAGAAGAAGCAAGTAAGCTGGAGCACCTTTCATGCTAGCCTCCCCTTCACTCGATCCCAGTCCGCAGCAGAGAACAAGACAGCAAGCGAGTGTACCTTTGTTCGCTTCTTTTCCACCAAGCACAGAAGTTTAAGGAGAACTGTAGGTCGAGGAAAAGAGGCTCCTAGCTAAAGTTGTCTCTCCCTGCTTCAAAACTACATGGCGTGCGCTACGGCTTTGACCTAACGACCTCCGTTTGATGGAATCGGAATATTTGACGGCGCTCCTGCAGCCAACTCTGAACGTCAGAAATAGGCGGCTCCTCTATAGTCATCACTTCAATGACTGACCGCCGCCCCCCTTCTCCTGTCCTGGAGGCTCCCCAGCCGGGCGGCACAGGCCTTCCCATGCGCGAAACGAATGGGCGATGTGTCGTGGGCGCGTGCGCCTGCGGTGCGGTAAGGCACCACCCTGTTGTGCCAGTAGCCAACCCTCCTTTTGGGGTTAATGCTATCAATGGTGAATCGATCATTCGCTATCCTTTTTTTAGAAGAGCTTTTTTGAATGGAAGAAGAGTAATGAAACCCAAGAGCCGAGATCTCGCAAAGGAAAATTTAGCTAGCTCAGCAGGTTTGGACCCGGATGAATCAGTTCCGTGAAGGAAGGGTGCCTAAACTTAAGGTTTTTCCAAGCCTTGCCCCTTCCTTCTGCTACAAGCGGATGCCCTTCGGTTTGATAAATGTCGGCGCCACATTTAAGCGCCTAATGAGCCTCATCCTCAGGTCTCAGTTGGGCGTGGGATCCGGGCGGTCGGGGTGGGGGGGCACCACGGCTCCTATCTTCTCGAGAATCCATACATCCCTTATCAGTGTATGGAGAGCTATCTCTCGAGCACAGGTTGAGGTTCGTCCTCAATGGGAACAGGAAACTAATTCAACGGACAACGGAAAAGAAAGCTAAGCTAAAGATAGGACTCGCTGGAGGAATACGCTCCACTCGGTGTAATCTTGTTTCCCCCTCTCCGGTAGATGTCACCTCGTCTCTACGGAGAATAGTACCCCTCAGTGGCTCCAGTCACGCCTCGAGGATTCACTCCTCGGCCCTCTACTTTATTGCCGAATCCGATCGATCATGGGCGGCCCTCTTCGTTCATAGTCTTTCTTTCCTTCCGAATCCAATTGTTCCAATCTGACCAAATAGCAATTCACTGAAATCATTTGGGCATTTGAAAGCTGTCTTTCTTTGATGGTAGTGTCCTTTCTTCACGCTCACTATCTCTGCAGAGCTAAACAAGATAATCCACGCCAACAACCAAAGCCAACAAGCCAGGAGCTAGGAAGGATGGAAGAAAGCTTGACCGTTTTTTCACTGAAATACTCGAACTTTTTGTTAGAAAAAGCGGAAATAGCTCAGTTCCAAGCTACCACCTTCATCCCACCAACGACTCTCCACCCCCTTTTCGTCCCTCATGAAATCCTAATTTCCCACAATGAAATTCAATTTCGTTCATGGTTTAAGTCAGAATGAGTCCCCGAGACATTGGCTTCCACCAACAGTGAACTATTAAGGATCGCATCCCGCGCACATTCTACATTATAGCGTGCAACTAATTCAGCTTCCGCTTCTCGGAGATCAGATGGAGCTCGATTAGTTTCTGCTAAACGAGGAATAAGGAACATAACCAATACGGGGAACAAGGGAATACTCCATAAACTCGATAACCAACACCGCAGTGGCAAGAAATTCAACTAAATAGAATCCTAAAACAATCTTATTCGAGCACACACGGGACCCACAGCAATGAAATTCACACAAGCGGCAACCATCCGAGCAGAGAATGGAGAAGGGAACTATACTTGAAATTGTTTTTTTCGAATGAGAAAGCCTTTGGTAAACTCCTTGCAAATCTGTTTCTAGTGATTTCTCGTGCTCGATTCATCCCATTCTAGTATATCTACTCGGCTATCCTTAGAAAAGTCAAAAGATAAGGAGCTCAACCTACGGAAATCCTACTACCATCGGATGTCACATTCGTTCCCACTTACCGTCGGGGACGAACTTCGATCTTTTCTGCCTTTTTTAGGATAAAGCGCTTGCTGCGCCTTTAACATCTTCTGTTTGGGGAGAGACAGAAGCATCTGCCGGCTATTCATATAAATAGATTCTTTTTGCAAAAGATGAAGGTCCTGGGTCTAAAAAAGGTCTTAGCTAGAGTCCTTAGGGAGCTCCTACAGGGCTTCACTTCTACTAAAATTTCCAGAAATCAACCGGGGAGGATACAAATTATCGGCTTGCCCAGGGCTGAACAAACTACTTCTCGTGCTACCAAAATAGAGAAATAAGGAAATAAGATGGATTCGTATAATAAAATACCGAAGGCCTGTAGCTGTGGGGCTGCAGTCCAGTTGCTTAGTGGTTTGCTTCTCAGTCTACCCAATCAAGGTTAGGATAAATACCTTAAAGCAGGTATAAATAGAAAGAATTTTGGTAAAATGGAAAAGGGCTTTCTTTCTAAAGAAAGATGCTAATTTGATTAATATTAATATCGGGAGATCAAATGAATTTATGCTTCACTAATTGAATGATAAATGACTACAAGCGAAGGAGATAGACTGTTTAAACAAAAAAGACCCAAAATTTCAAACATGTATCTAGAATTACTGGAAAACTACAAACAAAAATAGTGAAAATAAGCTCATTAGGATATTGTGCCAATTCCGAAAATACTCGAGGGCTTAGTTGATCATGATTTCTATTTTCTCATTCTTTTCCTTTTTGTTTGTTTCGAGAAAGATATCGTCCGGTTCTCCTTCTACTGATTCTTTTCCGATCGAGATGTACGCTTTTTTTATTTTATTCTAGTTCCAATCGTTTGAGGAAAACCCCCTTTGGCATCAATGAAACTCTGTTATATAGGAGTTCGAAAACCTCATTTCGATCGATCCAAATGAATCATTCTTTTGGTCTCTCTCTACCCCCCCCGCCCCAAAATTGACCCACGACACAATGCCCATTTGTTTCATGCGCGGGAAGGCAACGAAGTTCAGTTCAAAAGACCGCAACGGAAGACGCTTTTCTGGCACAAAGCTAGTAGTTATTCGTCCTGCTGATCCTATAATGTTTTCGAGTTTTGTGACCAGTTTTTCGGCCCGGATTCTCCCCGGAAGTGTGTGTCCTGCTGCATTCGTTTTTTGATTGGGAATTGGAAGATGGGGGTTCCACGGCGCACTGAGATGAAAGGCTGTCTTGGACGTGCGGCCCCTTATTCCTATCCCTTTATTGATGAATCCCATGCAACGTCGTAGGACCAACACCATTCAAAGGTTGATGGCCCGCCCCGCCTAGAATAGGAATCTTTGACTGGGCTTACACACATTCGCTCACTTACGCTGTCCCCCCTCAGCTCACCCTTGCCCCGGGTACGTCGTCTCCAAGGCTTCACACAAAATCGACCCCGGAGGCGACTGCAATGAGCAAAAATGTAACTCACCGGCCTAAACGACGAGCAAACACTCGAACGTGAGGAAAGGAACGGAGGTAGATCGATCCTCAGATCGTAGGAGAACAGTACCCCGAAAAAGCTAGTCACGAAAGCCACGGCTCTGAGCTCTTATCCCTTCATGGGTAAGAGCGAAAGCCCGCAGTCCTATTCACATTTAATTGGATGGTCAGAGGCAAATTTAAAGCTAAGCAGTGGTAATTAAGACCCCCGAGGGAAAATAGGGATGTCTCCTACGTTACCCATAATTTGTGGAAGTATCGACGTAATTTCATAGAGTCATTCGATCTGAATACTACATGAAGAACATAAGCCAAATCACGGAACGCAGAGACCTAGGATGTAGAAGATCATAACATGAGCGATTCGGCAGATTTGGATTCCTTTCCTATATATCCACGCTTGCAGTTTCTTTTTTCTATTTATTCCTTCTAAGCGAGCCTCTAAAGACTCTACTCCTACTTTAAACTTAGAGTCCGATTCTTCCAATTCCCTTTCCCAAAGTCTAGGTGGTTCCATTTATTTCTTAATCAGAGTTCGGGACAGGAGCTCTTGGGCAACTAACTTGTGGGGCATGACATCCCAAATTCATCATTTACATTAGGAATTTCCTGATAAAAAGGTTGCGGCAAGTTGCCTCAACACCGCTGGTCCTTGTTGACTCGCGGCAAGCTGCAGAAGTTAGGCTTCTTCCGGTTCTAGAGTAGTGGCTTCAAGCTCCAGTCTCAGAAAACTAAAGAAAGAGATCTTAAGTGGGTCCCGCAAGTAGTTTGTCCTGTTCTTGCGCGTTCTTCCCTAGACCCTTCTCACAGGTGTGAATCCTTGCACTAAGCTTCTCGTTGGCCTACCAAAGAAAGGTGCAAATAAGCCATTTTATTTGATTTTGCCTCTGCTGATCCTGCTCATCGAGAATGCAGATAGAGAAAGTTCCATTCAAGACGAGAGTGTAACACCACCTTGGTTCTATGAACCCCGGTAGAAGCGCTTCGAAAGGTGTCAGTAGGTACGCGGAGCCGGAGCCGGCATTAGGGCTTGAATAGTGATTTCCCAAACTCACACATATTCGGTCCCCATGCCCTAATTCTTCTTCTGATGATCGATTCAACCTCTCATCAAAAAGCGGAACAAAGCATCAAACTCCTGTAGCAGTTCTTGAACAGCTGGAGGTGTCTGCTCCTGCGCTAGGGGAAGCGCGAAAGAAAAACCATGATGCCGATATAATATTGTTACAATACAAAATACTTGAAGGCCACACGCCGCCGTCCAGCCGGCGGCTACTCTAGGATGGATCGAGGTTTAGGCCTGTTAAACCATTGGCGCATAACGGGAGGCTGGCTCAGGTCGAAACTGAAGATCGAATCAAGCGGAGTCTGGATTCCTATGTTTGAGCTTGCCCACGCCAGTCCATGAAAGGTGGATGTAGGTGAGTGTGACTACGAACTCGAGGATGCTGGGAACGATCTCTTTTTGGGGAATCACTCGGCTCTGTGAGTTCTTTCTTCCGTGATGAACTGTCGGCACCAGTCCTGTATTTTTTTCTCTGTGGACGATGAACCATTCACCGAGCTGAGTATGTGCAAGACAAGACACGGCTAGATAAGTCAAATAGAAGATATTGCTTTTACACGAGTATGTTAAGTACCTTCGTTGATGAGATGCTTAACATGTCGATTCATTTCATCTTGTTTATGAATCAGTACCAAATCCTACGGAGATAATTGTAATTCAAAACACATTTTAGCAATTTGGAATATGAAGGACCACAAAGCGCCAATTCCAGTATCCGAGACAGAAAACAGCATCCATGTGAACTTCGCCCTTGTGATATGATAAGAAGAAAAGGGGCCAGGCCGCCCTCTTTTCTTTTCTGCACCAAGAGTAAAGAACAAAAGAACGAAATGCAAGGGTTGCATCCGCTGTTTCAAGTCCAGACTACTTGACCCTAAGGGGGTAACCCTTTTCGGGTTCGAGGTACTGTGATGGCTTCTTCCGGTTCTAGAGTAGTGGCTTCCCGAACTTCGGATCCATTTGGCTCCAAAGGAGCAAGCGCGGTAGTTCGCTCAAGACCCCGAGAAGGCCCTGATAGAGGTGGGACCGTCTCTTCTAATCTTTGAAGTCCCTACGAAGGTTTGAGTCAGTACGGTGAAGCATTGAAGGCCTTGGATATGAAAAAGGGATTTGAGCCAGAAGAAGATGAGGATCTATCACCAGCTGAGGAAATGGGTTCCAACTCTGAAAGTTCACGTGAATTTGGTAACTATCTGGCTTACTTCTAACGCTTTGTCTGAGTCAGTCCTACGACCCCTTCCGGCTGAGACACGAATCCTAGCCTATCTGAGTCGCAGAATGAAGGGGTCTTTACTGAAGGAAACCCCCAATCTGCGGAATTCGACTCGAATAGTGAAAGAGCTTCTGCAAACTATCATGATAAGCATAGCCTTCGCCCCGCAGAGTGCTAAATCAATGGTTCACTAGGCTCAATTCATTAATGGCTTTGGGAAGAAGAGCCGGTGAAAAATAAACCGGTTATTATGACACCACGTGAATAAGCTACTTTTTCTTCTCTTCCTCCAGCAACACCGATCTCCGCAGCACTAGGATACGGTCTTCCTTGGTCGTTCACTCCTCTTCCTTCGCCTCTATTGGCGTTTGATAGCTCATTGCTACCTCGCCGGAGGGATGGGGAGATAGACTCTGCATACTCTGAGAAGCTTTTCAGTTTTCCTTTCTCTCCAAGAATTTCAATAGGGGAGGCAGGCCCGTCTTCTTTGCGGAAGCATAAACGGTGGGATGATGATTCGGGGTCCGAAGATGATAATTCGGGGGGATCTGGGCCCGGCTGTGCTTTTACCTTTTTTTGTAGTGGTCTCCTGATATCTTTTTGAAACGCCTGCCTTTTCCAATGATGGTGGAACCAGATCCAACACTTTCGGGATATCTCCCACCCTGGTGGGACCGATAGAAATAAAGGACAGAAGCGCGTTCCCTTCGTCCTCAATGTGCGTCCACAACTTACTTGAGTGCTTGAGCCCGATCATGAGTGAATAGAAAATCGAAAACATACATAGATGTTCCAGCAACCTGCTTCTCTTCCTTAATTTAGTGAATGGTGGGTGCGCAAAGTCTTGCCATCCTCTCGGACCATTACCCTTTCAAGCTTGGCATCCAATATATGGAGATAGTAGTGAATGAGGACAGGTTCAATCGTGCAAGCGGTTCGGTACGAACGAAGAAATTTCGAACAAAAGGATCGGAACTCGCTGATTGGTAACAGAGAAATATTGGTTCTGGCTGGCAGCGGACAGTCCAATGTCCGATATATTATCGTCAGCTGAGGAGGTGTTTGGCAAGGGTGTGACCGTTGTTTTTGGGACAATGTTCAAGGAGGAGGCCAAAATCCTGCTTTGGTGGGCTTCCCCCAAGGTGACACCGAAGGTCTACCTCCAGGTTTAATGATCAAGCAGCGGGGTACCGATTATATGCTTTCTAAGATCAGAGGAGGAAAAGAATGAAGGTGTGGGTGGGAAGGAGGAGGCAAGGCCCGCAATTCTAGTGGAGTGGGGCAGAAGAACCAACTTGAATCGCGGAGAACAGAGCGAAGTCGAGATGTTGATGAGAAAGGGGCTTTTCTCAAGGCCAAAGAACGCCAAAATGTGCCGCAAATTCATGTTCAAGTTGAAATGGATGGTGCACAGGTTGAGAAAATAATTGTCCCTTCCTTCTTATAGCAACAAAATCCTCAGTCCCAGAATAGCATGCATACGGGAGCCATATTCCAATCATGTAAGCAGACAGGCATGGGAGTAGAGAGGCAGAAGTGAAAGACTGGCTACCAGTAAAGATCCCTCACTGCACACTTTTTAGAGCTATGTATCCAAAGCTCGAAGAGCATATTTGTGAGGCTGATCCCTAAGTGCAGAGTTTCATGTGACGAACAACGAAACTCCATTTCTTTCAGAGAACTCCGCTCTACTGGAGGTTTGGCATGCTCAAAAAGAAAAAAAGTGGAGTCAATCTTTTCAAAATATGTACTGCATCGGATCAGATAATGGTGAGCCATCAGTCGGATGGAGTTTAACGTAAATCTCTCGTCGCTTGCTACGCCCTTCCTCGTCTCAGGGTATCTCTTTTTTGTATAGAGGGACGTAAAATAGCAAAAGTACGGTTCGGAGTCCTTTCATTCAACAAACGCTGGGTTAATTGATTTCGTCAATCAGACGAATGCTTTCTTTCTCTCAGTCCCACCAGGGTGGGACCCTTTGAGGAACTCGGCAAAATGACCCCGTAACTTCGGGAGAAGGGGTGCTCTCCTATCTTTTGATTAGGAAAGCGGCACATACGAGGGGCGGAACTAGAACATTTCTTTGATTGATAGGTCAGATAGGAAACAGGCAAGCAAACCAAGTTATAGGTTTGGAAGTTAGAACTATGAGGAGTAGGGATGCTGGGCAAGTGAATGTCGGAAGCAAGGCAAGTCACAGGCTAGCTTTCCTGCTTAAAGCAAACTGTCTGGAAAAGGAAACATTTGTGGCACCCCGAGGCGTTGGAAATGAAGACCGGCTCAGAGAATCACTGGCGTGCTTTCTCTCCCCCATCGTTTTGCCAAGCTCTACTGGTCGGCCTGAGACGGAGCATCGGAAGCGCTTTCTGGTCAAGATAAATAGGTAAAGCCAGCTTTGAAGGTCAATTCAAAAGGGAAGTAAGAAGTTGCTCGATTGGTAATGCAGAAATCACCTGGGCTTGTAAGCTATGTGATGTGACATACCTGGCTCAGCCCCTCTTGACCCAGAGCCTCCATGTGTAATAGAAGAGATTGGTAACCTGAAGCTGCTAAAAGTTCTTCAACTCCCCGGATGCCTAAGGGAGAACAAGAAACTAAATCAAATGATTGTTTTTTTTCACCAGCGCCCTTTTTTGCTGAATTCCACCGATTCTGAGGTAAAAAGGTTAGTGGCAAAACCACCATTCGAAAGAATGAGCACCTGTCATGCACGAAAAGAGCCAGGTGGCGAGAATCGAGGGGGGACATACTGGACATGACTACTCCCATCGGTTGGTGGCTCTGCCGCCCTGCCTTTCGATTGATACACAATTGAGGAGGCCGATCATGAACGTGACAGGTGTGGGAGCGATCCTGGGAAGGCCGAGGGAGAAGGGGGTTTTCTTGGGGCTCGAGAGATTGAATAGATAGGGCCCCACAAGTTGTTAATTCGCCGCTGGGGAATTCACACAAAAGGGAAGTACCTATTCTCAACGAGAAAAGTGCTCTCCAAACCCTATCTCAGTCTCCTTTCTCTTTTCGGGAGCTCCAACCTCCGCGCCTAGCCGCAGCCTAAACGCTGGTTCTATCCCGGCCAAGCAAGCAAGGGGAACCCCGGTGGGAAGAGGGAAAGAAAGATCAGGGGAAGAAGCGGGGTAGAAGAATTGGTCGACTCATCAGGCTCCTGATCTGAAGACAGCAGGTTCGAATCATGTCCCCACCTCCAAGAGAAATGGCACCTTTCCTAAGCTAAGTAAGACCGCTAGCGCTTTCTAACCGAACGACTTGTTCGCTCTACATGGACGGATCAAAGCTATTCTAAAAACTAGATCCATTGGAGGCGAATAAGTCAACTTCAAAGTGGATCTGTTGTGCGAAGAGTGCGTTATGAACCGTGGCCGCCTACCTGCTTTGGTTGGTGGGGCAGGTTCAAATCCTGTCCCCGCCTCTGCACAAGGCTATCCTTCGTTGCACACCTAATGGAAAGCACTGGTATAATCCTGCCAATTCTATTGCACCGGCAACCGGTGTCGAACAAAAATACGACGATCCAGCGTTTATTGAAGAAGCTATAGAGTAGATTACAAAAAGTACTAGTTTGAAAGGCAGGTGTAGTCTTTTCCCTTCTACTCGTTTTGGAAGGGGGTTTGGGGGAAACCTTTTTTCGGAAAAAAGAACTGAGTCAATTTGCCCAAATTTTCAATTCGAAAATTTCATTTGAAAAAAGCTCATGACTTTTTATGCGATCGGAAAACGAATGAGATCAGAAAGGCCATCATTGGGGCAAACAATGCAATAGCTTCGGTGAGAGCAAAGCCCAAAATGGCCTGAAGACAGTGCTCAATGAGAGGAGGTGGGCAAGTATTAGTTAAGGGATATCAGGAAGGAGGTCGAAGAAAGGGGAAAGAGCTTCATTGGCGAAAAAGCCATGCCCAGGTTTCCGGGAGTTTAGATAAGATATGTCAGCTGTTGGAGGATCATTATTATCCGGCCCCCCGTCAATTCCTTTGAGTTTCGGTGTTGCGACCGTACTCCCCAGGCGGAGTGTTTCACGCGTTAGCTAGGACGAGAAAGCCAACCAAAAGAATCGATTCGGACTTCGTAGAGCCAGTGCTGTTGCTGTCTGCGTAGGATCGTCCCCCCGTGAAAGCGGGGTTAAGGTAAGGCAGGAAAGACTGGCGCCGAAAGATATATATGTTTTGAAGAGAGAGATTCGCCATTGGATACTGACAGCGATAGATGGTACCCGAAAGAAAGGCACAAAATGAGTTGACAAAAGGTCCTGAAGGATTTTTCTAGTCTCAAAGTCCTATTAGAACTCCCGCGCTTGCTCCTTTGGAGCCAAATGGATCTGAATTTCTGTAAGATAACACTGCATGAGAATTAGCATATAGAAAGAAAGCTTTACCGAATACAGGTCTAGTAGGTATAGAGCCGTAAGCGTGGTGGGGGTGGCCTGTTGTGACCACATCCGCGCAACCAATCGGTGATGCCGCTGGCACGCTTGGGTCAGGATACAAAGTTACCCGGGATGGGCTTCCCCTCTGGATCACGGAACTTGTTCACACGTACCTCGACCGCAGGTCTGATAATGACGAGTGTACTTTCGCCCAGCGGACGAGGGGGATGGCGGCGACGGCTTACACAGGGGAGAGGAAGAGACCGAAGGAGATGACATTGCCAACGTTGTTGCGGGATCTCTTTTCTACAATGGAAAAAATAAGCTCCGCTGATTTGACTCGGCACAACCTAACGATACCTTGTTGAAGAGGATATCGAGCACAAGAGTGAAGAGTTAAGAGTAAAGGGCCTTTTCCGGACTCCGATAGGTGAGATGGGAAGCAGAGAGCCCCTGTCCCCTCGCGCGCAGGAATAGATAAGCTCTTCCATGAGGAATGTCCGCGTCTCGTCGCAAGGCTCATTTTGAGGTTTAGGTCATAGGGCGGGCAGTGCTAAAAAACCTTCACCCAATTTTGAATTGTCAAGGCAAGAGCTTTATGTAAGAGTGGAAGCCCCAAAAGGGTTCAGTCGACTCCCTCCCCCTTTGTGGGGGTCTGGACCCCTACGAGTGACTCAAAGCAATTCAGTCCTGGAGCTCTTTCTTCTAAATGCGGATTCAATAGCACCGCGTGAGAGGACGTTGCAGATGTCCGGGACGGACACGACTTCTCCTAACGCTAGAAGACCACACGAAGAAACCCGCACTTTTTTGATTTTCGGTCTGCGGTTGGTTGATACATATAAGATGTCCTACGGATAATGCAAATCAAAGCTATTTGATGTCTGACTCAGGCCTATATGACCGATCGATCGAAATACTCCAAGACTCCACCTTGGGTAAACGCAAAGAGACGATGAAAAGCAATCAGAGACGAGAGGGAAAATGACAATGGAAATCATAGATTGTACTGAACGAAGGATTTGCCTTATCACGAAAGCCACATTTAGAGAAGGCCAAGTTATCTCGATCTGGTCATTCACCTGATACGGGAATAGCTTTTAGGAAGGCAAGAGTAGAAAAAAGTCCGATTGACCGAAGATGTGAAGAAATTGCCCTACCTACATCAGTGAAGGTGGAACCGAGGCGGTCGTCCTTCGGGTAGATTTACAGGAGCCTGACCTCCCTGTGGGAGATACGGGGCTACGACGCGGGACATGTCGTCATCGCGCCTTTAGAGAGCAATCCGTGTCCGCCCCAGCAAGAAAACATATGCGCGTGTACGAAAGCGCAACGGCTTTCGCGCTCATCGTTGATCACCATTTCAAAGTCTATATCCGTGGTTCAAGAAATGGAATTGCTATTCTCGATTCAGACAAGACACTGATTTGTCTCTCCTAGCTCCGCGTGACGATATTTTCTCGCCAGATTTGCGGCGGTTCTAACGAACTCGCTTTCCTCTCCCTCTTCCAGGTAGGCTCGAAAGAGCGATTCATACAAGCTAAATCTTCTAATAAATGGTGGGCGAATAATGAATTTTTTGCATATGTATTAAGACACTTGGCCTGATTTCAAAATTGTCCAGAGTTTTGTATGTTGTTTTCATTACAAAATGATGGGTCTCCTTCCATAACTTTCCAATTATGAGTATGAGGCGCTCAGTTGAAAGCTATGAAACAAGTCTGCGGTAGTTCAAAACTGGAATTGGCACAATATCGCGAAGTGGCCTCCCTGGTTGTAAAGCGAAGCGAGCCATCCTTCCTTTCATTCGTTGCTTTGTCTTTGGTTTGTTTTTAAACTCGACCTTCTATCGCGACTGTGGAGAATTGGCTGTTTTTATCTAATTTTAAGCAACTGCTACGCTAAAAATAATAAGATGGTTCTAGGGGCAGCCTCGCCTAATAACTCATAATATAAATGCGTTTATGTCTACGTTAAGGCCATAGAAGCAGCAGTATTGAAGTCGTTTATTTCCCTAAATCCTTCTCCCGTGCATGCTATTCTCGTGTTCTGTGATTAGAAAAGACATGTTTCTTCGCTTCGCTACCTCTAGGTGAATTTGCAAAATAGGGAAGAAGGGTATTTTATTTCGAAAGTCAACCGTTCCCGTAACCAGAACCGAACAAGGAAGCAGGGCGTAGACCCGTTACCACCGCCCTAACCAAAGAAGAATTCCTTGCCGCCATATCCGGCTGACAGAAAAGAGAAGGAACTACCCGCGGGTACTATTACGACAGGGAAAGACTGGCTCATTTTTAGAAAAGTGAATGCAGCTCCCCCGGCCCGGGATAGAACCAGCGTTTAGGCTGCGGCTAGGGGCGGAGGTTGGAGCTCCCTCCTTGACTGACGACTGGTACGAACTTGCTGAAAGCACGAGCGTAGAGGCGGGCCCCGTCGGTCGGTATGTGCCAACCCCAACAAATCGGGGTACGACAAAGGTTCCCGTAACAGACATTGTTTATCTTGAAAAAACAAATATTTCTCGGCGTAAGAAAAAATCTTTTTTATTTTAAATTTAAGAAACTAGTGTATTTTTTAGGGCATAAGCTCCTATCCATATCTACTTTCCGCTTTCCTTGACTTTGAGTTGGATCTCATTCTTCTTCCCGGCACAAAAAGAGGGTAGACTTCATCCGAGACACATGGGTTCTTTTGCTTGCCCCTCAGATTAGGAGAGATATACTCTTCCCCCCTCGGGTGATCTGACCTGGATAAGCATGGCCATGCGATGAAGATTATGAGATAATCCGAAGTGTTAGTCGGGTTCACCAAAACGAGAAAGAGACTGTGTTGCAACAAGGATGACCATGTTGCCTTGAGGATGAAAACATATATCATGTGGCAAAGGGAACACAAGTGTGAAGTGCACGTTTGCCTAAGTAGCTTCATCTGACACTTGGAGTCGGTACGCTTTGCTAAAGGCCGCTCCCGACTAGTAGAATCGAATGTGATCTAACTTGTGACAAAGTGAACAAGAACCTAAGGGGTGATGACCCACAAGTATAGGGGGTCAACCATAGTCCTTTCGATAAGTAAGAGTGTCGAACCAAATGTGGAGCAGAAGGAAATGACAAGCGGTTTTCAGCAAGGTAATTGCTGCAAGCACTGAAATAGTGGTAACAAGTTTGATAGCAAGATAATTGTAACAAGTGACAAATAGAAACAGTAAAAATAGGTCCAGCAAGGTAGCCCAACCCTTTTGTGGCAAAGGACAGGCCAGAACAATTTCTTATAACACGCAAAGCATTCTTGAGGGCACATGGGAATTTCATCTAGGCACTTTCGTCATGTTGGGTTAATTCGCATTAGGTATTTCGATAATTTGCTATGCCGGTGGACCGGTGCTTCGGTGCTTTTCTTACTTGAAAAAACCTCCTACTTATGATCAATCCTCCCGAAGGCAACTCCAAGTATGATAAAAGTATTAAGAATAAATTCTAACCATAGCATTATACATAGGGATCCAAATCAGCCCCTTACGAAGTAGTGCCTAGACTAGGGTTTAAGTTTCTGTCACTCTCTCAATCCACCCTCTAATTACTACTCCACGATGCATTCCATTAGGCCCAAAATATGGTGAAGTGTTATGTAGTCGATGTTCACATAACACCACTAAGGAAATCACAACATTCATATCATCAAAATATCGAACGAATATCAACTTCACACGACAACTTGCAACATGATTTATTCCATGGCCTCAAGAACAAAAGTAGCTACTCGCAAGTGATAAACATGTTCATGATCAAAGAGGTAATGAATAGCATAATGGATCTGAACATATAATATTCCACCAAGTAAACCATAAAGCATTAACTATAAGATGTAACTAACACTACTAGACACATTCCAGGTACCAATCTGAGGTTTCAGTACAAGATTGAGTACAAGATATGAACTAGGGTTTTGATATGAGATGGTACTCATGAAGATGTTGATGAAGATTGGCCTCCCCAAGATGAGAGGGTTGTTGGTGATGACGATGGCCGCGATTTCCCCCTCCTGGAGGGAATTTCCTCCGACGAAATCGCTCCTCCGGAGGGCAATAGTGCTCCTGCCCAGGTTTCTCGTCGAAACGGCGGCGCTTCGTCCCGAAAGTCCTCCGATTAATTTTTTTAGGTCAGAGGAGAATATATACTACAAGATGGGCGCCAAACATGGGCCAGGTGGCCCACTACACATCAGGCAGCGATAGGGTCCCTCACGTGCCCTCGTGTCTAATGGCCGCCTGGTGACCCCCCTCTGGCACTTTGTTGTTCCAGTATTTTTTATGTATTCTAAAATAAATTCCCATAAATTTTCACCTCAATTTTTTTGACCAACTACTGTAGGGTAATCACCCCACATCCTTTTCTTTTATTCCAACTTACAAGAGGTTTATGTACATGATAGGATTAGAATATACAAATGGGGGGAGTGTGGGGTGTACAAACCACATGGACGTAAAAAGGAAATCCACTTGAGGAATTCATCCTTAAATCTAGCCTTAATTCTATAAGCTAAAAGGGAAATATCATGAATGAAGTTAGACTTCCATCTGTTGAATCTTGGACGCTCATTGTTGAAAACCCTTGCATTTCTGATGGTCCAAATATTCCAGCATGCAGTAAAAACCACTTCAGAGAAGAATGGATACTGGAATTCTCTCTTGGCTGTTAGAGAAGTGTCCCACATGTAGTTTCCCTGCCATGAAATTTGAAGATAGTTCCAAACCCTGGTGCTGAACATACAATTAAAGAAGAGATGATCTGTGTCCTCATTGACTCTTTCATGACATAGGACACACAAGTTGGAGTCTGAAACATTCCAATGGCGTCTATCAAGCATATCTTTGAGTGTTCAGCGTGTCCATAATGAGTATCTAGGCAAACATATTAATTTTCATGGTACGACAACTTATCCAAATCCAACTGAGGAGAGGGTTGGGAATAATGGGTTGATGGACATGCATGTAATACTTCTTTGCAGAGCAACCCTTACTGTCCCCAGTCCAAAGCCAGACATCCTTGTTTGACTGCTCCTTGTGCAGGTTTTAAAGAAGGCATAAAACTGTTTGCAACTCCTAGAAGGCTCTGTCACAAAGTGGTAAATGGAACATACATGTCATCGAGCTTGTTTCAAAAGCTTTGAAAACCTCCTCAGTAGTGCATAAGGTATCAATAGCAAAAGAAAATAGTCTTTGGAGCCTATGAGCCAGGGGCAAGGTTGAGTCACCTAGTGCCCAAGAATCAGACGAAAAGAGGAAAGTATCTCCTCTATTTGGTTTTATGTAAGTGACAGCTGTGAAAGTATTCATCCTCTTGCGGATATCCTTCCACAAGAAAGATCCACATAGATATGTTCCGTGTGGAACTGAGTCATGGTAGTATGTGTTCCATATTAAATCTACCCATGGCAGTTCTGCTCTGCTAAAAAACTTATCAGCATGTTTAAGCAGTAGAGCATCATTTTGGATAGACAGATTCATGATACCCAAACCACCTTTCATCATGGATTTGCAAACCAAGTCCCAAGCCGGAAGAGCAGGTGCATGATCTTGGCCATTTCTTCTCCAAAGGCATTGTCTTTGTATCCTTTCCAACTGCTTGAGAATTTCTGGCGGTATGTCCAGACTACAGAGGAAAAAATGTGTATAGAAGATAGAGCTGAGTTGAGGTATTGCAGTCGACCACCTAGAGCCATGAAGGAAGAGCTAGCACAAAGCTTCCTTTCCATGTTATCCACCAGGGGCATTAAGTCTATGATTCTTGGCTTGGTTGTCCCAACACGCAAACCCATATACGTGAAAGGTAGGGAACCAATCTTACACCCAATGGAATCATCAATGTTAATTGGCAATAGGGCAGATTTATGGTAGTTTACTTGAAGGCCAGTGGACTGTGAGAATAGGAGAAGATTTTTTTTGAACTCTAATAATTGGGACTCCACAACAGGTAAGATGATAAGAGTGTCATCTGCATATTGGACAATTGGAAAGTCCTTATCATGACAAGGGATGGGAAGCTGAATGAGACCACTCCCCAACAATTGATTTACCAAGGTTTGAAGGAAGTCTGCAGCAATGGCAAAGAGGAGAGGGGACATAGGGTCTCCCTGTCTTACACCCTTCTTGCACATAAATTTTCTGCCAAGCACCCCATTTAGCAGCACTGAGGTAGATCCAAAGGAGAGCAGCTGTTGTACCCATAATATCCATTTCTCATTGAAACCTTTGTGTCTTAGAACCTGGAATATAAATTCATGCTCCACAGAGTCAAAGGCTTTCTCAAAATCAAGTTTGAGAATGACAATAGGTCTCTTTGAGTGATGACACTGGTGTAGGTACTCCAAGGTCCAACCTACACAGTCTTGAATAGTTTTGGATTTGATGAAACCATATTGATTCTTGTGGATGCATTTCATGATTTATAACTGCAACATGTTGGCAACCATTTTGGACAAGAATTTCAGACCCATCCCAGTGATACAAATTGGTCTAAAGTCCCCAACTTGCTCAGGGGATCTCTTTTTGGGAACCAGGGTTATGTAAGAAGAGTTCATATTTTCTAGCTTTGCAGTCCCTGCATGGAATTCATTTGCAAGCTCACAAAAATCCTAACCGATGATATGCCAACATTTTTTGAAGAATAAACCATTAAAACCATCTGGTCCTGTAGCTTTATCAGTGGGCATTTCTTTGACAGTTGTATCCATCTCCTCTTTGGTGAAAGGTAGGGTAAGAACGTCTAGCCCTTCTACCCTATGCAGGAGAGGCTGAAGGTTGAAAGCCAGGTTTATTCCTTGTGAGGAGCCCATCATGGCCTTAAAAGATGACCAAAAGCAACCAACAATTTTGTCATGGTTAGTGATAATAGTTCCATCATCAAGCTGATGAGATGAAACATAGTTTCTTCTATATCTTTCATTGGCCATGTCATGAAAAAATTTAGTGTTTTTTTCTCCAACCTTGATAAATCTGATAGTAGCTCTCTTTTTCCAGTAAAGGAACTGCAGATGCACAAGGTGCTCTAAGTGAAGCTTTACAATCACTCTGAAATTGGATTCAGGTTTGAACAGGGGTCTCAGCTCCTCAAGATTGTCCAAACAGAGGATCACCTGATTGCACTTATCAATGAGTGCTTTGATCCTAGAGAGACTAGTCTGCCATCCCTTTAGAGTCTGTCTCAGGTTTTTAAACTTATCCATTATGATGGCAGTGATGTGACCCTTGCGAGAGGGTACCCTCCAAGAATTCTCCACACAGTCAAGGAAACGAGACATTTCCACCCAATAATTCTCAAAACATAAGAGGTTGCATTTGGGAATGGATGTGTTTATGGACACTACACATGGAACATGATCAGATGCAGTTTTAGCCGAAGGGAGCACCTCTGTAAGTGGATAGTAAGATATCCAATTGGCAGAGGTGAAGAACCAGTCTAACTGCTCGAGGAGTGGAGTTTCCTGCATGTTTGACCAGGTAAATGACCTACCCTTGCGGGGTAATTCTAAAAGACCCACGTGACCAATAATATCGTTGAAGATAAAAATATCATTGACATCAACACCAGGAAGATTTCTATGGGAAGGTGAATGAATAAAATTGAAATCTCCTAGAAGCAGCCAATTATCATTGACAGGGATATTCAGGTTATAAATCCAGCTGACGAATTGGTCCCTAGCCTTTCCTTGGCAGGGTCCATATACATTTAGCAAAGTCCATGTTTCAGAATTGTGGTTGGAGCTGAAAGACACAATTATTCGAAAAATTTGTGAATCAATCAAGGTACCAATTAATATCTAAGAGTTCCAGAGAGTGATCAAGCCACCACAGGCACCACGTGATGGACTATATGCAACGCGATCAAACTTTTTGGGGCAAAAACTCCTAATACTCTGATAATCAATATGCTGCATTTTAGTTTCTTGGAGACAAACCACCGAAGCCAGACTTTCGTCAGTTTTGTTACGTACTGCTCTTTGACGCGCACGTGAATTTAACCCACGTACATTCCAGCAAAGAAGCCGCCAACTTCTCTTAGATCGATTATCCATGGGAACAAAGTTTAAAAGGATAGCTGAGTTACATAATAACTAACACAAACAGAGTTCAAAAGGTTGTACCACATAACAACCAGCAACAAAATATTTAGAACACCATATAAAGCCCAACAACATAAAAGATCTTTTAATCATCCTTGGGTGAGGGCTTGGAGGCAGCAGGATCTTCCATAAGACGATCCATCGTAAGCTTCTCAGGTGCAATGCCAAGACTCTGGCCTACAGCTTGGATGACACGGACCGACGTTGCAGCTGGGATGGGCTCTTCCTGTGGTGGTGGCATTGCCTCATCCTTGTCAGCACGCACCTCCATGGGTTTAGCGCGAGGTTTTCGCTTCTTTGGCGCTGGCATCGGCAACTCCTGCATAACAGGCTTGAAGCCATCGCGTTTCACTGATCCTCTGGTGCATCTTCGAACAACCGAGTCAACAATTGGGGTGGACTTCTTGCACTACATCTTCTTGTTGTCCCCTGGGGTTGAGAAGGAAAAGAAACTCGCTGTTGATTGTAAGCTGCCATCAGCAGTTGACATTACTTCAGCCATGGGAGTGGGAGTAGGTGTGCAGTCAGTATAAACAATACTGCGCCCCCAATGGCTTCATCAAAAGCAATGGACCAGGAACGCTTGGAGAGCACAACAGGTGGAGGAGCAATCATCAGAAGATGGCGGGGAATGTGCAGTGTACTGAAAACCCCCATCAGAGCTTCAAAAGATCATGTCCAAGTAATAACCGGTGGGAGTGGTGGACCATAAACCAAACGGACCGACCAGATCATCAGGTTTACTGGCTGAAAGATGGGCGGCTGGTAGGGAACAATTGTGACGGGATTAAACCGAAGTTGATCATCAGGAGCCTCATCATCAGCTGCAGTGTTGTCTGGCTGGGGGTCCACAAGCTCAACCTCTTGCACTGAATCTAAAGAAGTGGGTTGATCAATAACCATGGATTCCTGATCCTAATTAGGCACAACGGCTGGGCAACTGGCTCCTCAATATGCCAACCCCAACCTCCCTCCTCAGGCTAAATCGAAGGTTCCTGCATTGGAGATGGTGGAACATCATTCCACCCCAGAGCAGGGTAGGGTGGTAGTGCAAACATCAAGTTATCTTGTTCAAGATGGCCCGACATTGGGTGGAGATTGCCATTGATGGGCATTGGGTCTTCATCTTGGGGCAACTTTTTAGCAAAATTCGCACATAAGATGTACAACGGCGCAGACCAAGAAACCCTCGCTCCTGCCCAAGCAGCATATTCACAGAATGTAACACTGCGAGGTGCCAGAAAATCGTCTCGGATGGACGCATATACGATGGAGCGCACAAGGAACGGTTGGTCACTGAACCAATGATGGAATTCACCAAAGGTGTCTACCGCCGCACGAAGAGCCTCCGTATTGCGCAAATCCAGGGAGCACTGTTCTCACGCTTGGGGTCAGGAGTTGTCTTGTGTGTGTACTGCTGTACGTCCTGATGGGACGGGGCAGTCCCTCCGGCTGGCGACGGGCTAGCCAGCCGACTGTACCGCATCCGACCATTGGACATGCGCTAGAGGGAGGGGCCGGCTACCGCCAGCCGGCCGTGCATATGACCCGATGGGCCGGCTACCGCCAACTGACCGTACAAAGAGGGTCGACTATCTTCAGCTGGCCTGGGGGCCAGGCGGCCCCGTAATTGTCTTCGACTGGGGTAATCTCCGCCTTTGGTGTACCCCAGGGTCCGGAGGTTTCAGGCCAGGGGGCCAGCAGTTTCACCCTGCTGACCTCGAGGAACTTCTCAAGTTTAGCCGGCCGCGCCGCGCAGGCGGCCTCGAACCTTTGTTCGGCCCGAGCAATGTTGGTCCGCGAGGTAGCTGGCCGAAACCACAGCCGGCCAAAGCTTCAGCCGACCGGGACGGAGCCGGCCGTGACGCCTCGGCTTCGTCACCGGTCAGTCGGGCCACATGGCAGCCTGGAGCGAGTGGCGGGCCTGCCACTACCCACGCGAGGTGACACTGCCCTAGGCCCAGCCTGGCGTGCCTCGGCCCACGCACGGATTTATTACGGCTGTTTTCGTCTGTTGGGGTCGTGTGCGCCGTTAATGCGCGTAGTTTGCGGGGGGGGGGGGGGGGTGGAGGAAATCGTGGTGCAGTTGATCCACTAACCCTGGTCTTCCTCGAGCTTTAAAAGGGGGTGAGGGGAGGCAATTGCGGCCATTTCCTCGCCCGCGCCCCCATATCCCTCCAGCTCCCCTCCTTCTTCCTCCTTGCGCCCGAAGCACTTCTCCGCCTTCGACGTCCCTCCAGCACCCGCAGCGCTCTCCTACCTCTGCTCCCCGGCCCGTCACTGGAGATGTCGGACCTGTCGTCACGCTCGTGGGAGGGCTCTCTCATCACCCCGGACCACATCGAGTACCTCCGCCGAACGTGGAGGCTTCCCGCGGAGGATTTGGTCGAGGCCCGTGCACCGGAGGGCAAGATCTCGCCGCAGCCGCGCGACGGCGAGCGCGTGGTCTTCGGGTCACACTTCATCGTTGGCTTTGGGCTGCCGGTGAGTGCCTTCTCCCGGAACTTCCTGGCGTCCTACGGCCTCCAGATGCATCATCTGGGGGTTAACGCCATCCTATACATCTCCTGCTATGTCACGCTGTGCGAGGGGTACTTTGGCTTTCGCCCCTTTCCCTCCTTCTTTCGGTACTTCTTCTACTTCCGCTCCCACAAGCACAAGAACAACGGGTCGCCCTACTCCTGTGGCGTGGTGGTGGTTTACCAACGGAACGGTCCGCCGTTCTCGAAGATAACCTTCAAGGACTCTTGCAAGAAATGGCAGCGGACGTTCTTATATGTCTGCAACCTCGACGAGAAGCACGACTGGGTCATCGTCCAGCCCTTCACCAATCAGCCGCAAGTTGAGCAGAACTGGAAGGGTGAACCTGTCTTCAAAGAGTTGCCAGCGATTATCAGCAGGCTGGATAGCTCCATCGCATCCGGCTTGATGGGCGCAGACGTGGTAGCCGCCTTTATTGCACGTCCGGTGGCGCCTCTGAAGGCGTGGGCGCACCGGATCTGCGACATGGGTGGTCATAGAGACCCGTGCCGGATATCGACGGTGGTGCTGTCGTTGCACAAGGTGGCCGCCTGGGTGAACAGCGTCACCAACTTCCAGCTGAACGTAGAAACCTCGCAGTTTGGCGTGGTGCCATACGACCGCAACAACCTGGTACCGAAGGTGAGCTTGTTGGCCCTCTGCTGCTGTTTTTTTTCTCTGGTATAACATTCCTGACGTGAGGCCGTGTTTATCCCCATCTCTTCACCCGGCAGAACAACCCAAACGGCCCACTCCCGCAGGTGTTCCGCCCGGACCGCTCGGAGTCCGACGCCGCCAACTACGTGTCGAATAGCGGAGGACCCATCGTTGCCGAGCACTTAGGAACGTCGACAACCAAGGGGGCTATGGAGGCGAGGGCGATGAGGAGGAGCTGGTTGGCGATCCTACCGACGAGGCGTAGTCGGACTGCCGTTCTCCCGAGGGCAGCTCAAGGACTGGACGGACGACGACGATCATGATGATGACTTGGTGGTGCTGGACAGGGCTCCTCCCACCATGGTAGCTCCCCCGGGCCGTCGCTGCGCGAGGGGCGAGGATGCGCCAACTGGGAGCCGGCTGACTATTACCCAGCCGGCGCGTCGCCAGACGGCAGAGAAACGTCGCCGGAACAAGCGATCGGCTAGCGGCTCGGCCGCAGCCAGGTGGCGAAGAAGGCGTGATCATCGGTCCTGCCACCGGGTGCCGACCCGCCAACACGCAGGCGGCCGAAGCACGGAGGTCGCCCGCTCCCTCTTGCATATGGGTAAATATTCCTTCGAAGCTCGTGCCTTTATCTTTTTCTTCCTGGTGACCTCGTGGCCTCTCAGCTCATGCCCCTTTTCTTTTACTCCGCACAACCGCTCTTGAGCTTCCCAATGTGGGGGAGTTGGCCCTTGAGGCCGCCGCGCGGGTCTCCTTGGCCGCTGAGCACGCGCAGACGGTGCGCTCGAGCGAGAGCGCCGCGCGAAGATGGCTACATCCGGTGGGGGAGCTGGCGTTGGCAGTCCTTCAGGGGAGGTGGTGGAAGACACCGCAACGTCGGTGCCGCCCATGGCCCCTCCAACACGCCTTCGCCTGTGCCGGCTGGCGCGCATGCCGAGCCGTCGCCGACGGTGTCGCCTCCGTCGGCCGTCGAGCTGGTTATCATGGAAACCGCCGACCCGGCCGCCAACGAGGTTGTCCACGCCGCGTCTGACCAAGGGTCGACAGCCGGAGTGACCCCTGAGGCCCCAGGGGACAGCGAACGAACCATCGTCGTGATGGGGACGACGACAGCGACAAACACACCGGCTGGCGGTAGCCGGGCGCGGTTGCTGCCAATGGTGACAGTCGCCTAGGCGCAGCTGCTCCACACCCTCCCATGGCCGGAGCGGGACCCTGAGCGCCCGTGCAAGTTGTAGGCGGGCTCCTTCAATGCCAGAAGGGCATGGTCGACTTCGCCAAGTCAACGGTGGCCAGCCTCAAGGCCCTGGACCAGACGCTTGAGTTAAATTTCTCCGTCTGAGCCTTTGTTCTCGTTCGTTTGTGGGTGCGCGCGAGCGTACCCATTGGGTGTAGTCCCCGAGATTCAGGCCGTCTTCGCGGCTTCGTGGCAACCGGGCCAAATCTTATTTTTCTTCGTGTCTTGTTTCAGCTCGAGCGATCGCAGCGCAACGCCATCTTCCAGGATACGATCGACGTCGGCCGTTTCGCCAAGGCTAGCTACCACCAAGCTCGGGAGGAGCTTACGACTCGGACGGCTGAGCTGGCAGCCGCCAAAGCCAATCTGGAGGTGGGAAAGGGTAGCTTCTCTTCCCCTGTTGGTGGGTGCGCGCGAGCGCACCCACTGGGTGTAGTCCCCGAGATTCGGGCCAGCTGCGCGGCTTCGTGGCAGCCGGGCCAAATCTTTATTCTTCTTTCATTTGCTGAGTCGGTTGTACATTTGCTGTGCAGCAGCGGATGCTTCCGCCACCGAACTGGAGTCGCTGCGCAAGTCCCTCGAAGCAGTCCGGGGCAAACGTGACGAGATTGCCCGCGAGCGCGACCAGCTGGTCCAGGAGTTGGCGACATAGACGACCGAGGTGGAGCGACTCGGTAGCGCCCTGTAGTCGGCCGAGGCGGAGAAGGTGACGGCGCTACAGGCAGTAGCCAAAAGCGATGAGGCGGCCACGATGCTCCGGGGCGAGGTGGCTCGGCTTGTCGGGCTCATGCAGGCGGCGGACCGGCGGGTGGACAGCGCGGTCGGCATTGTTAAGGGGGTGGACACCATCTTCGCTGGTAAGTCCCTTTTACACCTCAGCCGGCTACCTCTCTATTGAATCTTGTCTTACTTTCTTTTGTGGGGTATACCACTTTCTGGAAACACAGGCGCAAGCCGAACGTGCGATGACGGCCCTCCGGGCGGAGCAGGACCGGGCCGACGCTGAGGTTGGTGAAGGGGCCGACTGGTCGACCGCAGAGGTGGCACACATCCGTAGAGCTCCGATCGTCTACCTTCGAGCTCTCTAGAGACGGCTGCTGTCGGCCGGCCAGGAGGTTGTTCGGGCCCTTTGGGCTGACCGCACCGAGGATGTGCCGGAGGACCGAGTCGCCATGTGGCTGGAGCATACCGTCGATCGGTTCGACGCGTGGAGGGCTTCGGTCGCCCGAGCCGGCGCCTGGCTCGCCCTGTGCTTCACACTCTCTTGGTATCCGGGCATCAACCTGGCCAGGCTGGAAACCCTGCGGGCAGACTCGCAGCCGGGTCTAGCGCGGCGCGAGGAGGAGATCCGGTTCTGCACCCACGAGCTCGCCAGCTACGCGGCGCTGGAGACTTACTTCCCCGAGCTCAACGACCACGTCGCACCCCTCCCTGAAGACGACTATGGCGTCCCCATCGACGAAGATGAGGGGGTTGGGTCCAGCTCGGATGAGCCTGCTGCAGACAACGCCCGTGCTACCACAAAGGCTGGTGGCGGGGCATCCATGTCCTTTGCCCCGGAGGTGCAGCCACTTGAAGGTGCCCACACAGAAGCGCTGCCGACTCGCGGCGTGGGGGTGCCGTCGGCTGGCGAGCGGCCAGGAGGCACCGCCGGCCCGTGACGCTTAGATGGGCCGGCCATCTATGCAGGGTGGACCAGGAGGCGGTGCTGCCGTAGCCGGCTTTGCTTTTCCTGCTTACTGTCTTTTACACTTTGAACTGTTAAGAACAAGTCCGACCATTGGGGGCGTATTGTATCCGTACTCCTGGCCGTGGGCCCTTATCTTATATATATATATTGCATGTTTTAAGTTTATCTATCTGTCGTTTCATCCTTTGGCTCGTCATCTTCCGTAGCTTTAAGTTCTTTTCCCATCTGCCCCGCTTCTTGGCCTTTTTTTCCGACAACTAGCCGGGTGGCGGACTTTGGCCGAGCAAGGAGTGGGCTGCCGAAGGCGGGGTGCTGGTACCTCGAAATTTTTGCAAGTTGGATTTTGAGTTTTTCTGGACAACACGGTCGAACAGTCCCGCCCTTAGTCAATTTTTTCCTATATGCCCCAGCTCCCTTTGCTTGTGCGCTTGTCGGTGCAACAGCCATGTGGTGGTCTGTAGCCGGCTAGGGTTAGGCCGTCTAGGAGAAGGAGATATAGTACTTTGCCGAGTTGGGGCGGGGGTTGGGCGAGCCGGTAGTCCCCAGGTCGGCTCGACCGACCCAGGGGCAGCCGGCATGGAAGAAAACATAGTCCATGATTTGCGATAAAACGGGAGTCCCCGAGTCCTGCTCTGGGGTGCCGGCTACTTTATTTATTGGAAGTAGTACACATACATACATGCATGCTTCAGCGGTAAAACGGGCAGAGAAGCTGTGCATTCCATGGCCTCTCCGACTCGGAGCTGGAGCCGTCCTTCTTGTTCTTGCTGGCCTTTCGGGCTTCAACCAGATAGTAGGCGTTGTTGCTCAATGCTTTGCTGATGATTAAGGGGCCCTACCATTGGGCGGATAGCTTGTGCTTGCTTGCTGTCTGTTGGATCAACTGGAGCACTAGGCCGACCTCTCTGAATGAGAGTGGCTTGACCCGCCGGCTCTGGTAGGGGCGTAGAGCCTGCTGGTAGAGGGCTGTTCTGAACAACACTAGCTCGCGTGCCTCCTCGAGGAGGTTGACACCGTCTTCTCTTGCTTCCTTGGCATCTGCTTTAGTGTACAGGGTGACCCGAGGCGAGTTGAACTCAATGTCGGTGGGGATGATCGCCTCGGCCCCATACACCAAGAAGAATGGCGTGTATCCCATCGATCGGTTCGGCGTCGTACGTAGACTCCATAGCACAGGCGGCAGCACCTCGATCCAGGCGTCGGCCGAGCGCCGAGTGGCTCGACCAGCCTGGGCTTAAGGCCGACTAGGATGAGGTCGTTCGCCCGCTCTGCCTGACCATTCCATTGTGGGTGAGCAATGAACGCGAGGTCCAGCCGGATGCCTTGTGCACTGTAGTAGCGGGCGAGGGCGCCCTTGGCAAAGTTGGTGCCGTTGTCGTTGATGATGTTGTTGGGCGGACCATAGCACACGGCTATGTCTTCGATGAATGTGATGGCCATTGGGTTGTCTAGCTTTTTGATTGGCCTTGCCTCAATCCAGTTTGTGAACTTGTCGACGGCCACCAAGAGATGTGTCATGCTGCCCCTGGCAGTTTTGAATGGGCCCACCATGTCCAGGCCCCAGACGACGAACGTCCATTTGAGGGGGATGGTCTATCGGGCTGCAACTGGCTGGTGGCTGCACTCCTTGAAGCGCTGGCAGCCATTGCACTTGTCGACCAACAGCTTGGCCTCCTTGAGGGTAGTAGGCCAGGAGAACCCATGGCGGAACGCCTTGGCCACCAGGGAGCGGGAGGCGGCATTGTGACCGCACTCGCCCTGATGGATGTCGAGGAGGATCTCGTAGCCCTTTTCTGCCTCGACGCAGCGCTGGAAGACTCCAGACACACTACGCTTGACGTGCTCGTTGTTGATGATAGTGTAAGTACCGGCACGTCTTTGGATTCGTCAGGCTTCGACCTCGTCAGTTGGGAAAATGCCGCCTTCAAGGAAGTCGAGGATGGGTTGTCCCCAAGATGGTGGTCTGGCTACGGTGAGCACAACGACCATGATTGGATATTCTGGGCTAGGGGCAGCAGACGGCTGGCCGGCTGCTGCAGCCCCTGAGTTGGGCGGGAGGGACCCCTCAAGGGGGGCGGCAGCCCCCGGGCCATTAGGAGGCGTCGGTTGGGGAACTGCGGGCGGGACGCCGGCTGGGGCAGGCGGCTGGGAGCCGGTAGCCCCTCGGCCGGCCTTGGTAGTCCCATGGGCCGGCGGCACGGCCCCCGGGTCTGCCAGGATAAAGGTGGATTCCGACTCTCGAGAAGGTGTGAAGGAGGGCTTGCGCAGATGCTCCAGGGATACGACGGGTGGAGCCAATTTTCGCCAGTGTGTGGGGCGCCTCATTGCCGGCTCAGAGGATGTAATGGAACTCACAACCCTCGAAGCCTCCGGTCAGCTGTTGGACTAGAAAACTATAGATGGCCATGTTGGCGTCTCTGGCATCCCACTTGCCAGTGACCTGCTGCACCACCAGGTCAGAGTCGCCAAAGCAGAGGATACACTGGACGCCGATTTCCTTGTCCAGTCGGAGGCCGTGTTGGAGCGCTTTGCACTCCGCCACATTATTGGATGCGGCGAAGTGTATCTACAGGACATACTGCAACCCGTCTCCCTTTGGAGAGGAGAGGACGATGCTGGCCCCGAGGCCGGCGTGCATCTTCGAGCCGTCAAGGTGCATGTGCCAATGGGTGGAGTCGGGAGGCGGCGGGAGGTACTGGGTCTTCGCCCAGTCGACGAGGAAGTCGACCAAGGCTTGCGACTTGACGGCGGTACGGGACTCATACCGCATGTCGTGGTTGGCCATCTCTAGCATCCACTTGGCTATGTAGTCGGTCGCGTCCTTGTTGCCCATGATCTCCCCGAGGGGAGCGGTGCTGACCACCGTGACAGTGTGCTCCTGGAAGTAGGGCTTGAGCTTTCGGGCCGCCAGGAACACACCGTAGCATATCTTTTGGTAGTGCGGGTAGTTTTGCTTGGAGGCGGACAACGCTTTGCTCGGGTAGTGTTGGGGATATTACTTGTGAATGACCCGCCCTAGTTGGGCCGGGTTATTCATTAGGCGATTCACCCAAGCAGTTATTTGGGCCTTGTCCTGGCCGGATCAAGGTCGTATGACGGTTTATGATTCCTGGAAGGTCTCCAAGCTTCGGAAGATGGCGACTTAGAGACCACGGGAGTCACGATTGGTAGGAAGGAAAGTATCCTTGTAAACCCTAGGGGTTCGACCTGTATATAAAGGCGAGTCCCAGGGGAGGAAAGGGGAGGTTAGAATCATCGAGTGCTAGGTCCGGCGAGTTACGCCCTCCTTGTAATCGAAACCACATCAATACAAACCAAAGTAGGACGTAGGCCTTTACCTCCTCACGAGGGGCCGAACCTGGGTAAATCGCCGTGTCTCTCCCGCTTAACCCCTTTGAGTCGCCACCAAGGTGCGATGGCTCCAGTACTAAGTCCTTTCACGAGGACATCTGCCGGGACAAAACCACGACAGTTGGCGCCCACCGTGGGGCCTACTCACGGTGGAGTTGAGTTCTCAAAGGGAGCCCTACCAGGGTTTGGGAGTTACGCGACGGGGCTCATGACTCGGAGCCACCGCGGGATAACCTACATCGACAACCAGCGATGGGGACCTGAAGCGGATTCGATTGAATCTGGTTACAGGGTCCCCTTCGGCAAGATCAACATCTTCATCGGCATGATTGGATCATCCACGCCTGAGCCGGACACCTCCACTGACATTGTCGAGTCGGCCAGGTATGTCCGCCCAGTAATAACGCCAAATCTGTCTCGCCCCGTATTTGTGGGGTTCACGCAGGGTTCGGGGGAGCCAGAACGATTGGCGACTCAGGAAACTACACCGGTCAACTCTGATGACGAATCATCTATGGGCGACTCAGATTCAATCCGGTCTCTGCATGGGGATTGTCTTGGGGGCCTGTCGCTAGCCATGGACCCTGAAGTCCTTGACCGAACCCGCCGCCAGATTGCCATCTACATGGCAGGGGCGACTCAGCCCACGCAAAACCCTACCGGAGGCAATGGAACCGGCGAGACGTCCAGGAGCCCAGCCGCAGTCCTGGTGGACTTAGCGGCGGAGATCACAAGGCTAATGGCGACTCCCCTCACACCAGAAAACCAGGAGGAGATAAACACTGAACTGGCGAAACTCCGAGAAGCAGTGGCAAAAGCTCATCGGGAGGCCGAGATAGAGTCCGCCAGGATCGAGACTCGGCAAGCTCAAATTACGGCCGAAAGGATGCGTTTAAATACCGACAACTGGTGGCTCGAGAGACAGCAGCGCGCGTCCGACACCATCCATCAGCGGAGACACCAGGGTCGCCTGCCTCATGATCTCAATCCGACCTGCCTGTTCGATACGCCACGAACCCCTGGGGCAGGAGCCGCCCTGGGGGGAGGATCGGGCCGCCCGCCTAACCCGCCGGCTCAGCCAGTTGAAGATCATATTCCCCGATTCCGGACGCCTCAAGGCCACTTTTCCAACCTGGTGGATAATGTGCTTGCCGCAACTCGCCATGTGGAATCTCTTCCGATTCACGGCAACACCCCGGCGAGATAGAAGCAAGGAATGCCATCGAAATGTTGAAGACGGCGGTGGTTCAAAACGCCCAGTTCTCACATAGCCTCAAGAGGTTGCATTCCACCCCTCAGGCAAGTTATACCAGGAGCCGGCCAGAGGACCAGCCCGCCGTAAACAGCAGGCCGCGACACATCCCACAGGACAACCCGCCTGAACGAAACCCGCCGGGCCGGGATCTCCCGAACACCCAAGACGCCCCGGCCCTCCTCGTCGAGGGCGGAGGGCGAGTTGGGGTACCATGCTTGTCCCCCGCCCTACGTAATGAAAAGATGCCCAAAGACTTCAAGGGACCAAGGAAAGTGCCTAATTATACCCCGGACCTCGAGCCGACGTCATGGATCGAGAGTTATGAAATCACCATGGACATGCTCGACGTGAACGAGGCGGTTTGCGCTAGATACTTCAAGATGATGCTCGAGGGGTCAGCACGCACTTGGTTGAAAAACTTACCTCCCAATTCCATCCAGTCCTGGGCCGAGTTAAAAGAACGTTTTATCAAAAACTTCCAAGGAACCTGCAAACGTCCGATGATGATCGTCGATCTACAGCACTGCGTTCAGCGCCCGGACGAGTCGGCCCACCATTGGTCACGGCGGGTTGCAAAAATTATCCATTCGTCAGATGGCATTACGGCGGCTCAAGCTGTGCTCATCCTCGAGCATAATTGCCATTACGAACCCTTGGTGCAAAAATTGGGGCGACTCAAACGAAAGGTCCAAGACATGGGCGAACTGATGGACACCCTCACTAGATATGCTGAGGCTGATGATAGCAAAGATCTTGGCGAGGATGGTAAGAGTAATTCGCCTAAGAAGGGCGAGTCATCCAAAAATCATACCCGTTTCCAGGGGCGTAATCATCACAATCAAGGGACCAATGGCAAGCGGAGACCGCAGGAGGAGCCCTCGGACTTAGTCGCCAATACCAACGCCAACAACGGCAAAAAGAAGAATAGGGGGTTCAGCGGAAAGAGGCCGCGTAACTATGAAGAGCTACTCAAAGGCCATTGCCCGCACCACGCCACGGCAGACGGTCCGGCGACTCACTCTTGGGAAAACTGCTTCGTGATGCGAGAGTTTCGGGCGGAGGTGATCAAGAAGAGTCAAAACAATGACCCGGACCAGCGCCAGGAGCAATTTGCCGCACCCAACCAAAGACAGAACCCTTTCGGCGGTTTTCCCGAACAGGGGGCTCTACGAGGCCCGCAGCCAGGCGGCGGCCAGTACCTGGTGCACCACCAGCGGCGGTATAACACACCAGGAGCTTTCCAGCAGCCACCCCCACAGGGGGCTCCGCAGGGTCAGGACGATAATGGGGGCTTTCGCAGCAACCCCAAACAGTTAAGTAATGGGCAGTATCATGTTTTCACCACTAGTGCGTGCAGGCGTGATAAGAAGGTGAGTCACCGGGCATACAGTGTATCTGAACCGGCGATTCCCAGATACCTCCATTGGTGTGAGCAGACCATAACGTGGAGCAGAGAGGATCACCCGCCGAGAGTTGATAACCCGGGCGATCTGGCGTTGGTCGTGGCTCCCCGAGTTAGGGTTTACACCCTATCAAAGGTGCTAATGGATGGTGGCAGCAGCATCAATATCCTATACTTTGACACTTTCCAAAGGATGAATCTATTTGAAAAAGACTTGATGCCTTCAACCACGGTTTTCCACGGGATTGTCCCAGGCAAGTCGGCTTACCCCATAGGCCGGGTCAGGCTCACAGTGGCGTTTGGAACTGCGCAGAATTATAGGTCGGAGTCACTGATCTTCGAGGTGGTCAAATTGAAAAGCCCCTACCATGCGCTGTTTGGGCGGCCGGCTTACGCCCGCTTCATGGCTCGCCCGTGCTATGTCTACCTCAAGCTCGAAATGCCTGGAATGTGAAGGATTGCAAAGGAATGTGAAGAAGGGGGCGCAGCTTATGCGGAAGTCGCTTGTGCTGCGGAAGAGCTCAAACACCATCGGGCCAATGTTGACCCGGCGGATATGTCGCCCCTAAAGAAGCCGACTACAGATTCTGAGTCACCCCTCAAGTTCAAACCAACGGATGACACTAAGAGAATCGATTTCGTGCCTGGCGAGTCATCCAAGCAGTTCACCATTGGGACGGGTCTGGACCCCAAATAGGAAAGCTCGCTCCTCGAATTCATCCGTGAGAATTGGGACATCTTTGCATGGAAACCTTCTTACATGCCTAGTGTGCTGAGAGAATTCGCTGAGCACCATCTTAATGTTGACCCGAAGTGCAAACCCATCCAGCAGTACCATCGCAGATTTAACGAGGAGCGACGCAAGGCGATTGGGGAAGAAGTCGCCCGCCTTTTAGCTGCCGGGTTCATCGTGGAAGTTTTTCACCCCAAGTGGCTGGCTAACCTGGTTTTGGTACTCAAGAAGAATGGTACTTTTCGTATGTGTATCGACCACACAGACCTCAACAAAGCTTGTCCAAAAGATCCCTTCGCTCTTCCCCGCATCGACCAAATCATTGACTCGGTTACGGGATGTGAACGATTGTGCTTTCTGGACGCCTATTCAGGATATCATCAAATCAAAATGGCCGTGGAGGATCAAGAGAAGACAGACTTTATAACCCCCTTCAGGGCCTTTTGTTATGTGTCCATGCCCTTTGGACTCAAGAGTGCGGGGGCGACTTATCAACGCTGCATCCAAAATTGGCTCCGTAACCAAATTGGTCGCAACGTCCATGCCTATGTCGACGATATTGTGATCCAGACCCGCCAGGGGGAGACGCTACTGGAGGATCTCAAAGAAAAGTTTGGTAATCTACGGGTATATCAGATGAAGCTAAATCCCACCAAGTGTGTTTTTGGTGTACCTGCAGGGAAGTTACTGGGTTTCCTCGTATCGGAGCGCGACATTGAAGCTAACCGGGACAAGATCGAAGCGGTTACATCCCTTGGAAATCCGGCAAACGTTAATCAAGTTCAACGACTAGCGGGTCGCATTGCGGCCCTAAGTCGTTTTGTGAGTCGCCTGGGGGAGAAGGCGATCCCTCTTTATCAGTTATTAAGGAAATCCGATCGGTTTGATTGGACAAATGAGGCAGACGAGGCGCTCGAAGCCTTGAAACTCCAATTGGTTAACCCGCCGGTCCTGGCTGCCCCAACTGAAAAGGAGCCCATGCTTCTGTATATTGCGGCAAATTCCAAACCAGTAAGTGTGGCGGTTGTCGTTGAGAGAAAGGAGGAAGGGAAGGAATACCGAGTGCAATGTCCGGTATATTTTATCAGCGAGGTGCTAACTCTTTCAAAGCAGCGGTATCCACATTGGCAGAAATTGGTATATGGGGTGTTTATGGCGAGTCGAAAACTTAAGCATTATTTCCAAGAACACCCTATCACAGTGGTTAGCTCTGCCCCCCTTGGGGACATCATCCAGAATCGGGAGGCAACAGGACGAATCGCCAAGTGGGCAATAGAACTTGGGCCCCATCACATACAGTATACTCCCCGCAGAGCCATTTAGTCCCAGGCCTTAGTTGATTTCGTCAACGACTGGACGGAGTTACAGGCTCCGGGAGAGCGGCCTGATCTCACTTACCGGACCATTTATTTGGATGGGTCTAGGCAGCTGGAGGGCTCGGGGGCTGGAGTGGTGTTGGTATCCCCTCAAGGAGATAAGTTCAGTTACGTTCTCCAACTCATGTTTCCGTGCACTAACAGTGCGGCGGAATACGAAGCTCTGCTTCACGGTTTGCGACTCGCTAAGGAGATGAATCTAGCATGATTCAGATGCTTTGGCGACTCTGATTTGGTGGCACAGCAGGTTTCGGGTACCTGGGATTCTCGGGACACCATGATGGCGGCTTACAGGCGAGCTGTGTCTGATGTGGCGGGTCATTTTCGTGGTTATCAGGTGGATCATATTGATCGGCGCCTCAACGAGGCAACAGACGCCCTCTCACGACTTGGCTCCCAGAGAAAACCGGTTCCTCCTAATGTTTTTCTGGATATCTTACATGAGCCATCCGTGATTCTACCATCGGAGGAGGAATTAGCAATACCAGATCCTGAGTCTCAGCTTGTGGCGGCTCTTCATGTCACGCCGGATTGGGTTCTTCCTTATCTGGCTTATCTCGCTCGGGGCGAGTTACCGGCAGATGAAGTTTTGGCTCGTCAAATCATTCGGCGCAGCAAATCCATGGTCATCATCAATGGCGAGTTATACAAGAGGAGCGCCTCTGGAGTTTTTCAGCGATGTATTTCCTCCGAAGAAGGATGCATAATCTTAAATGACATTCATTCCGGAGACTGTGGGCATCACGCCAGGTCACGTTCTTTGGTATCAAAGGCTTTCCGTCATGGTTTCTTTTGGCAGACGGCTCATGCAGATGCAGAAGATATAGTTTGTCGGTGCGAAGGGTGCCAGCGTTATGGGCGGCAGGCTCATGTGCCGGCTCAAGAATTAAGAATGATCCCCATCACTTGGCCTTTTGCGGTCTGGGGGCTGGACATGGTCGGCCCCTTTAAAATGTCCTCTAACAAGAAGACCCATCTGCTGGTGGCGGTTGACAAGTTCACCAAGTGGGTTGAGGCGGAACCTGTTGGAGCTTGCGATGCGGAAACAGCGGTCAAATTCTTGAAGAAGTTGATTTTCCGGTTTGGATATCCGCACAGTATCATTACTGATAATGGTACTAACTTGTCCCAAGGGGCGATGCAGGAGTTTTGTCGTCGAGAACATATCCGACTTGACGTTTCTGCAGTCGCTCACCCACAATCTAATGGGCAGGCAGAGCGGGCGAATCAGAAGGTGTTGCGAGGGATTAAACCCCGACTCATGGTTCCCCTGGAAAAAACTCCAGGGTGTTGGGTTGAAGAACTATCTTCAGTGCTGTGGAGTATTCGGACCACCCCGAACCGATCCATGGGTTTCACCCCTTTCTTTCTGGTTTACGGAGCAGAGGCTGTTCTCCCTACTGACATAAGACATGACTCATTGAGAGTCGCTGCGTATGTGGAACAAGACAATGAGCTGGTGCGTCAAAACTCTTTGGATGCCTTGGAGGAGGCGCGTGACCTGGCTGTGGCTCGTCCAGCCATCTACCAGCAGGATCTGCGGCGTTATCACAATCGCCGGGTTAAAAGTCAGACCTTTCAGGAAGGCGACTTAGTTCTTCGGTTGATACAAGATCGTGCAGGCATGCACAAGTTGTCACCACCTTGGGAAGGTCCGTTCGTCGTCAGCAAGAACCTTCGCAATGGCTCTTATTATTTGGTGGATCTCCGGCCCAACCGGCCAACCCCGGAGCCTGAGTCAACTCGACCCTGGAATATTGCCCACCTGCGGCCTTATTACACTTGAGCTCTTAAGCTCTACATTTTGTAAGTTTTTCAGTTTCATTATGAAGTAATAAAGTTACAAATACTCCCTGGCTTGGGGGGTTCTTCGTTAAAAAGCAATTGTGTCATCCTGTCGCGACCTTATGAGCCGACGAAACTTGCATTTAGGGTGTGTGCACGAGCTTTCTGACTCGCCTCATCCTGTCGCGACCTTATGAGCCGACGAAACCTGCATTTTAGGGTGTGTGCACGAGCTTTATGACTCGCCTCATCCTGTCGCGACCGTATGAGCCGACGAAACTTGCATTTAGGGTGTGTGCACGAGCTTTCTAACTCGCCTCATCCTGTCGCGACCTTATGAGCCGACGAAACCTGCATTTAGGGTGTGTGCAAGAGCTTTCTGTTGGAATTATGCCCTAGAGGCAATAATAAATATAGTTATTATTATAATTCCTGTATCAAGATAATCGTTTATTATCCATGCTATAATTGTATTGAATGAAGACTCATTTACATGTGTGGATACATAGACAAAACACTGTCCCTAGCAAGCCTCTAGTTGGCTAGCCAGTTGATCAAAGATAGTCAGTGTCTTCTGATTATGAACAAGGTGTTGTTGCTTGATAACAGGATCACGTCATTAGGAGAATCACGTGATGGACCAGACCCAAACTAATAGACGTAGCATGTTGATCGTGTCACTTTGTTGCTACTGTTTTCTGCGGGCCAAGTATTTGTTCCTATGACCATGAGATCATATAAGTCACTAACACTGGAGGAATACTTTGTGTGTATCAAACGTTGCAACGTAACTGGGTGACTATAAAGATGCTCTACAGGTATCTCCGAAGGTGTTCGTTGAGTTAGTATGGATCAAGACTGGGATTTGTCACTCCGTGTGACGGAGAGGTATCTCGGGGCCCACTCGGTAATACAACATCGCACACAAGCCTTGCAAGCAATGTAACTTAGTGTAAGTTGCGGGATATTGTATCACGGAACGAGTAAAGAGACTTGCCGGTAAACGAGATTGAAATAGGTATGCGGATACTGACGATCGAATCTCGGGCAAGTAACATACCGAAGGACAAAGGGAATGACATACGGGATTATATGAATCCTTGGCACTGAGGTTCAAACGATAAGATCTTCGTAGAATATGTAGGATCCAATATGGGCATCCAGGTCCCTCTATTGGATATTGACTGAGGAGTCTCTCGGGTCATGTCAACATAGTTCTCGAACCCGCAGGGTCTGCACACTTAAGGTTCGACGTTGTTTTATGCGTATTTGAGTTATATGGTTGGTTACCGAATGTTGTTCAGAGTACCGAATGAGATCACGGACGTCACGAGGGTTTCCGGAATGGTCCGGAAACGAAGATTGATATATAGGATGACCTCATTTGATTACCGAAAGGTTTTCGGAGTTACCGGGAATGTATCGGGAATGACGAATAGGTTCCGGGAGTTCACCGGGGGGGCAACCCACCCCGGGGAAGCCCATAGGCCTTGAGGGTGGCGCACCAGCCCTTAGTGGGCTGGTGGGACAGCCAAAAAGGGCCCTATGCGCATTGGAAGAAAAATCAAAGAAAAAAGAAAAAAGGAGGAGGTGGGAAAGGAAAGAAGGACTCCACCCACCAAACCAAGTAGGACTCGGTTTGGGGGGGAGTCCTTCCTCCCTTTGGCTCGGCCGACTCCCTTGGGGCTCCTTGAGCCCCAAGTCAAGGTCCCCCCTCTCCCACCTATATATACGGAGGTTTTAGGGCTGATTTGAGACGACTTTTCCACGGCAGCCCGACCACATACCTCCACGGTTTTTCCTCTAGATCGCGTTTATGCGGAGCTCGGGCGGAGCCCTGCTGAGACGAGATCATCACCAACCTCCGGAGCGCCGTCACGCTGCCGGAGAACTCTTCTACCTCTCCATCTCTCTTGCTGGATCAAGAAGGCCGAGATCATCGTCGAGTTGTACGTGTGCTGAACGCGGAGGTGCCGTCCGTTTGGCACTAGATCGTGGGACTGATCGTGGGATAGTTCGCGGGGCGGATCGAGGGACGTGAGGACGTTCCACTACATCAACCGCGTTCACTAACGCTTCTGCTGTACGGTCTACAAGGGTACATAGATCACTCATCCCCTCTCGTAGATGGACATCACCATGATAGGTCTTCGTGCGCGTAGGAAATTTTTTGTTTCCCATGCGACGTTCCCCAATACTTTCTGACTCGCCTCATCCTGTCGCGACCTTATGAGCCGACGAAACCTGCATTTAGGGTGTGTGCACGAGCTTTCTGACTCGTCTCATCCTGTCACGATCTTATGAGCCGACGAAACCTGCATTTCGGGTGTGCGCAAGAGCTTTCTGACTCGCCTCATCCCGTCGCGACCTTATGAGCCGACGAAACCTGCATTTAGGGTGCGTGCTTGAGTTTTCTGACTCGCCTTATCCTCTCGCGACCTTATGAGCCGACGAAATTGTTTCTTTTATTTAATGGCATAGCTTCGAGGGTTTTTTACCTTTCTTTCTGATCCCTCTGGGAGATATTTGTTATCACTTACTTGGTTTCACATATGCTGTTTTCAAAGCCTAAGTCAGGTTGATGATCAGAATTACTTCATCCATGGCGAGTTAAGCATCTTAAAGGAGTCTCAAATATTTCAAAATCGCCTTAAGGGCGACATAAAGATTCTTGCAAGGGGTATCACCACAACAGTACTGACTTATAAAAAAAGACCTATTACATGGCTCTCAGGCCAAAATCAATAAGGTTTATTCTGCTGGCGCCCTAGGATCATTCTATTGTGAGCTTTGGCTGACTTTGATTTGCAAGTCGCCCAGTACCCAGTTGCACTTAGCCAGAGCTGAGAAGTCATCTTCATCAGTTAAGATTGATGCCAGGTCTGCTTCCAAGTCAAAAGGGTTCTTGGGTCGCCGAGGAGTTAAACTGGTCGTCACAAGGGTTGGCGGGTTGACCTTCTTGTTTTTGCTATCATAAGCCGCCTGATACTTTGATAAATCAAGACTTGCTGCAAGTTCGGTTGCTGCCAGCCGGGAGTCCTTGACAACACGTTGATAGTCCTCTTCAACGAATTCTGACCCATCGTCTTTAAGCTGAGGAAATCCTGCTGCAACCTCTTCCGGGTTGATCTCTGACCCGGCCCTTGGGGGTTACTGGTCGCAAAGTTTTTCTAAATTTTTCAAAACCCGGCTCATCCTTTTACCGATGACCCGTCCCTTGGGGGTTACTAGTCGCAAAGTTTTTCTAAATTTTTCAAGACCTGGCTCATCTTTTTACTGATGACCCGGCCCTTGGGGGTTACTGGTCGCAAAGTTTTTCTCAGTTTTTTAAGATCCGGCTCATCTTTTTACTGATGACCGGGCCCTTGGGGGGGTTAATGGGAGTAATACAATATAACAAATTTACCTCATGTTTGTTTTTTAACATTCGCAACAGGCTTTTCTCCATCTCATAGCTCGCCTCCATGCGACTTGAAAAACCACAGCAGAGTTCCTTGAACTCCAGATTTTCATACTCAGAAAGCTTAGCCTTGGAGAGTCCAAATTCAGGAATGGCTTGAGAGGAGGATGCCACATGCTTTGACAAAACCGTTGCCGCCGGCTTAGAGAAACCGGTACCAGTAATAACCACAGCATCTGGGTCTTCTGTTGTCGTCAATGGACTTGGCGGCTTAGGGGCATCCATTGTTTCCTTGGGCGAGTCAGGAAGATCCATTTGATTTTCAGGCTCGGCTTGGTCCGGGTTTACCTGGATCGGCGCGGATTCTTTAATGGGTTCTGAAGTTGAGACAGGAGTTGACCCGCTGGTTTTCCTTTTCTTGGCTTGTGTCCTAAAAGAAGGAAAAAGCACATTAAGGAACTGAAAGTTCATTACCCTCAGGATTCGAAGCAAGATTATCAAATGACTTACCCTGGAACTCGAATCATGGGTGGAAGTGTCGACATCACTGAGTCGCCAGATGTAGGAGGAGAGTTCTGCAAGCATTATACGTCAACAGTATAGGCGGGTTACAGGCGTGATTCAAAAAGACATGAAGAATTGTCATTCATAAAATACCTCATTTGGTTTCCTCTTGTTTGTTGTCGGTAAGACGGACACCAGATCACCGGAATGACTTCGCGTCTTCCGATTTGAAGTATGCTATGCTTTCTTCAGTAGGAAATTTGGGTCCAAATAAGCATTTGGGTGTGAGGAACTTTCCCACGAACTCGCCTGGCCGGCTTAGGTGGAGAAGGAGATGAATCGGAGGAAACAGAAATTACCTCAACAGAGTCCTCATGGCTTTCGTTGTCTTCGTTCTATTACAAGAAAAGGGAAAGATACAAATACCAAGATTAACAGTAATGGATGGCGAGTGAAAAGAGGATGAATTTTTACCTCCGAAAGTGCATCGCCGACTTGAGATTCACCGACTTCGGATGGCTCAGCCGCAGCAGCTTTGCCCTTACCCTTGGTTTTCTTTGAGGGCGGCTTAACATTTTTCATGGCTGGCCTTTTGGGATTCTTTGACCAGAACTTTATCGCCTTTCTGAAATAGCATATGTTACAAAAACCACAATACAAATGAAGCATAAGGAGTAAAGACCAAAGCCGGGTTAGATTTGTTCACCTTGGGCGCCGGGTTAATTTTGCAGAAAGGCTTGAGGCCGATTTGGCCGCATTTTCCCGCAGGCTCGCCAGTCAGCTTCTTGATAATGGTAACAATGTCCTTTTCTGTTAAAGCCGTATGGAAATAACATTGAGGATGATCCAGGGTGCCATCAAATTCGCACATCAGACCGTCCCAGCGACTCAGAGGGAGGATACGCCATTCAACCCAGCAGTGGATTAGGTCAACTCTAGTGAGGCCGTTGTTCGTCAAGGATCTTAATTTGGACAGTATTGGGATGAATTCCGATTCTTCTTCCTCGGTGAGCTTGTCTGGAAGCTTGAAGTTGGTTGGAAGGTGAGTTGGCCTGTAGCCCAGAAGCTTGTTTTTGCCTGCAGGAGAAGTCTCTTGACTGTAGAACCAAGACTCGCCCCAACCTTTGGGATGGCTGGGCATGGCGAGTGAGGGAAATGGGCTATCCCTGCGGTGTTTGACATTGACGCCGCCGAGTTCCAGGCTGGGGCCGTTGTGGAATTCCGTTTGGTGATTCAGATGGAAAAAGTGCCAGAATAAAGGAACGGAGGGCTCAATCCGCAGATAAGCCTCATAGAAAACTTGGAATTGGCATAAGTTACTTATGGAATTGGGTCCCAAATCCTGGAGGCGGACGTTCATGAAAGCCATGGCGTCTCTAAGAAACTTTGATCCGGGCGGCTTAAAACCTTGCTCCAGGTGTTCAACAAAAACGACTATTTCCCCTTCTTTGGGGTTAGGTAGATCCTCTCCAAACCTGGTGCGCCAGCCAATAACATTCTGAGGGTCCAAGTTGCCCGTTTTCACATATTCAGCTAGTATGGTATCTTCAACCTTGGTAGGAAGCAAGTCACTTTTGAAGACGGCGCCCATGCTACAAAGAAGTAAGGTGTGAACTTACATGCCTCGAACATCTATTGTAAGGGGTGAAATAAGTTCATTTAACTCGCCAAGTACATTGTCCGCGGACTAAGGGAAGGACTTGACCCGCCATATTAAAAGGCCGAGTTGGTTTACTATGGCGACTTACGGAGTGTGGCTATTCAGAAGAGCAGTGCTCTAGAGATGATGGAGACGTTCTTTCGAAACATCAAAGTGTGAAGACTACAAACAGTAGGTAAATGATGGATCTATCAGGCAGATAAAAAACCTGAGAAAAATGACTCGATGCAGCAATTTATTACGAGGGAAAGATGACACCCCTCGCTTGATGGAACACTATTCTAAAGATTCACAAGTAAAGACGGATAAATAAAGGTATTCAAAACATTGGCTATCTCATCAACGTTCATGCTAATCGGTTCAGGGTAGGCGATGTCTGCTCGCAAGGAATATCAAGAACATGGCAGTGGCTGGAGCTTCAAGCAGGGATTGGATCTATTCCTAAAAATGGGCGGAAGCCTAACCTGATGCTTTCGGACGAAAGAGGCCGACGACGATGAAGGTTGTTGGAGAAGCACGGAGGTTCCGTCGAGCGACGAGGTCTTCAGCAGTGACGGAGTTCGTGGCGAACGGCGAGATGGTCGACGATGATGCAGTGGTCAACGGCAGCGGACAGATCGGCCGCGGCGTGAAGCTGGACGACGGCGAGGGCCTAGGGGCAGCGCCGAAGCTTCTCGCGTGAAGGCGAAAACACGGTCGGCGGCGGAGTCCTCGGGAGGCGATGAGATTTTCTCGCCGCAGTGATGGGGAGGAGGTTGACGAGACTGGTAGGTGGGAAGCACCAGTCCTGTCCCCCCCCCCCCCGTCTATTTATCAGAGCCAACGCTGGAGTCGAGGCGCCGTGAGCGGGAACCGCCGGGGAATAAAAAGATTCGCTATAAATGCACGCCGAAGATTTCGGGATAACGATGCGCTAAGATCCGTTGGGATTGTGTTAGTCTTCCCGAAAATCGAGGGATAAGAAGAGGCCAACGAGAAATGGTTAGGCGACTTAAAGAATTTTTGGTGCCCGATGGCGGGTTACAATTTCTGACATATGAAGAAAAATGAGGAATGAATCGCCTTCAACTGAGCGGGCGTACTGGCATGAAAAGGAAGTTCAAGTCAATTTGGGGCCTAATGTTGGGGATATTACCTGTGAATGACCCGCCCTAGTTGGGCCGGGTTATTCATTAGGCGATTCACCCAAGCAGTTATTTGGGCCTTGTCCTGGCCGGATCAAGGTCGTATGACGGTTTATGATTCCTGGAAGGTCTCCAAGCTTCGGAAGATGGCGACTTAGAGACCACGGGGGTCACGATTGGTAGGAAGGAAAGTATCCTTGTAAACCCTAGGGGTTCGACCTGTATATAAAGGCGAGTCCCAGGGGAGGAAAGGGGAGGTTAGAATCATCGAGTGCTAGGTCCGGCGAGTTACACCCTCCTTGTAATCGAAACCACATCAATACAAACCAAAGCAGGACGTAGGCCTTTACCTCCTCACGAGGGGCCGAACCTGGGTAAATCGCCGTGTCTCTCCCGCTTAACCCCTTTGAGTCGCCACCAAAGTGCGATGGCTCCAGTACTAAGTCCTTTCACGAGGACATCTAGAGTGACAAAACCACGACAGGTAGTACACCGGTCACTGGACCGGCTGCGCTCGGTTTGGCTCCGAGCGCTCGATGACCATGATTATGACTACGCGGTTGGTCGCCGCGATGTAGAGCAACATCTGTTCTCAGTCGGTGCGGCCAACACCGATGCAGTGTTGAGAGTGCGCCTGAGATCGTGTAGGGTGTCGTCGGCTTCGTCGCTCCGGACGAAGCCGTCCGCCTTTTCGAGTAGGTGGTAGAGCGGGAGGGCCTTCTCTCCCAGCCGGCTGATAAAGCGACTAAGAGAGGCTAGGCAACCGATGACCTTCTGGACTTCGTCCAGGTTATCCGGCTTGGTCATCCGCTCGATGGCTCGGATCTTCTCCGGGTTGGCCTCGATCCCTCGCTCGGAGACGAGGAAGCCGAGGAGCTGGCCGGTTGGCACGCCGAACACGCACTTCTCCGGGTTCAGCGGATCTGGAACGCACGCAAGCTTGCGAACGTCTCCTTGAGATCGTCCAGGAGGGTGCGGGCTTCTTTCGTCTTGACCACAATGTCGTCCACGTAGACGTGTACGTTGTGGTCAAGCTGCATGTAGAGGCATCGCTGCATGCAGCGCTGGAACTCGCGCCGACATTTTTCAGCCCGAACGTCATGGTGATGTAGAAGAACGCCCCGAAGGGTGTAATGAAAGGAAGGATCTGGTGGTTTAGCTTGATCTGGTGGTTGCCCGAATAGGCGTCCAGGAAGGACAGCATCTCGCAGCTGGCCGTCGAGTCGATCACTTGATCGATACGGGGCATAGCAAACAGATCCTTGGGGCACGCCTTGTTCAGGCTGGTGTAATCGATACACATGCGCCAAGTCTTGTTCTTCTTCAGCACCAGGACAGGGTTCGACAACCAATCGGGGTGGAAGACTTCCATGATGAAACCGGCTGCTAGCAGCCGGGCGACTTCTTCACCAATGGTTTTCCTCTTTGCCTCTAAGAAGCGGCGTAGGGGTTGCCTGGCCGGTTTAGCGTCTGGCCGGACGTGGAGGAAGTGCAGGGAGAACTTCCTCGGGACACCCGACATGTCTTTGGGGGACCATGCAAAGATATCCCGATTCTCACGGAGGAAGTCGACGAGCTCGCTTTCCTATTTGCTATTGAGACTGTCCCCCACCACGACGTACTTGCCGGTGGGCTCAACCGGGTCTTGGTATTCTTGCCGGTGGCCGGCTGGATCTGGGCCTCCGTAGCCGGCTGCTTCAGCTTGGGCTCGGTCAGGGCAGCCGGCTCACGGGCGAGGGCCACAAGACGGTCGAGCTACCGCCGCTCCTCGGCGATGACAAGCAACTCGGACAGCTTCGAGCTGGCCAGAGCACACTCGGTCAACTTCTTGTAGTTGCCCGAAACGGTAATGATCCCGTGCAGGCCTGGCACTTCATCTTCAAGTAGGCGTAGTGAGGAACCGCCATGAACTTGGCCAGGGCAGGCCAGCCCAAGATGTCCTGGTAGGAGCTGGAGAGGTCGACGACCTCCAACCAGATCGGCTCGCGGCGTAAGTTCTTCACCGTGCCGAACAACACGTCCACCCGGACATTGCCGATCGGCGAGCAGGAGAGGCTGGGGACGATGCCGTGGAACACCGTACGGGTCGCCTCGATCTCGGACTCGAGGATATCGAGCTTCTGCATGGTGTCACGGTAGAGATTGTTGATGGTGTTGCCACCATCTACAAGCACCCATGTGAAGCGACAGCTGCTCCGCTCGGAGACGAAGGTGGGATCGAGAACCAGAACGTAGCCGCCTGGCTTGGGAATCATAGCCGGATGGTCTTCGCGGCCCAGGCGACCGGCTTGTCCGACCAGTGCATGTCCTCCGGGACCGGCGGTACGATGGCATTGACCTCCTGTGCAAGCCGGCGCTGGCTGTGCTTGTCATCTAACTCGTTGGTGAAGACAACGTAGGTCGCGTCCTGCTGGGGGACTGTGTCGCGGTCCCCGCCGGCTCCCAGCCCGGGAGGCGGCGGAGGAGGCGGGGGCGCAGCTGGCAAGGCCTCGCCGCACGCGATCTTGGTGAACCAGCTGCACTTCCGAGGAGTGCGCGTAACCGGCTTGGCCCCGCTGTGGAACTTGTAGTGCCCGTCGAGCATGGCCTCAAAGGTGTACTTGGCCTGCCACGGTTGCTTACCCTTGTTGGTACGCTGGCGCCGACTGGGACCTGGTCCGTCCGCCGTCCGGCCGTCCTCGACCGCCGCGACCTGCCGGGAGTCCTGTCGAGTGTCTGGCTGGTCGCGCTTGCCCTGATCCGGTTGGGATCGGCCGGCCGCCGGGGGGGGGGCAGCCGGCTTGGGCTGGGTCAGCTTTCTAGCCATGTCGACGAGCATGGGGAGCTTCATAGAAGACTCAGCCACAATGTACTGGTCGACAACGGACATCAGGTACGCGAGGGTAGAGTGTTCCCGGCGCATGAGCTTGTGCTTGAGGAGAGTGCCGTCTCAGCACCCGTCGATGAAGTACTGGATGGCCTGCACTTCATGGACGCCCTCACAAGAGTTGCAGAGTTTGGTCCACCTCGTAAGGTAGTCGCGGAGCAGCTCGTCTGGACCTTGTATGCACAGCGCGAGCTGCCGAGGCCGGCCCGGTCGCTTGTACGTGCCGGTGAAGTTCCGGACGAACGCCTCCTAGAAGTCGAGCCACCCATTCACGCTGCCACCCGGCAGGCTGTTAATCCAGGTCTGAGTCGAGCTGAGCAGCATGAGGGCGTGCAGCGTATATCGACACGCTTGTTGCCGCCGACGATGCTGACTGCAGTGGTGTAGTCGGTCAGCCAGTCTTCGGGCTTGGTGTACCGTTGTACTTGGGTGTGTCGAGGACAAGGTAAAGCCCTTGGGGAAAACCTCGCTGAGGATACGTGGCCCGAAGCACGACGGGCCGGCAGTGCCTCCTTCCTCCGCAGTGTGAGACTTGGCAATGTGATCCAGCTTGAAGCGTGCATCTTGATCGTGCAGCTGGTGCGCGCCGATGCGCTCGCCTACTCGGCCTCGTGGCGCCGGCCGCCGATCTAGCTCCTCGCGCCAGCCGGCTCGAGCCGCCTTGCGGTCTCCCTGACCAGCCGGCCCCCTCAGTTGGCTGTCAACAACCGACGGGCTACGATCCCGCCGGCCACGACTTCCACCCTGCCGGCTGTCGCGGTGATTCTCGGTGTTCCCAGGCAAAGATGCCTCGTGTGTCTCGCATCGGCTCGCTGTGGGCCCGCCGGCGTCGTCACGGGTCCTTGAGTGGGAGCCGACGGCAGGGTCTGCTTTTCCCGCGTGTTGGCCGCCTCGACGAGGAGGCGGATACGGTCTTCCTATGCCTCGCGAGCCGGACCCTCGAGGTCGCCCATCTCGGTGATGGCAGCTTGCGCTGCCCGCATGTTTTGGCCGGGGGTGTCGTAGAGGGGGCGGCCGCCAGCCAGCTCCTGGCCGACGATGGCCCCACGACGTCTCACAAAAGCTATCCAGTTGGGGTCGGGGTTAGCCGGCGTGATGCAATAGGGGGCGTAGACTCGCACCGTTCATCCTTGAAGTCGCACTCGGTGGCCTCCAATGACTCCGCCTAATGAAGTAGGTGCTGACGATGGTTGTCGAGCTCTTGGGTGGCAACCACTGGGTCGGCCACCTGCGATACAAGGGTGCAGAGCGACTCCTGCACCGCACAGATCGGGGTCCGGTGGACGGACGCCTCGGCTTCCGAAGTGGCGGTGAGCACCTCAATGCGGCGACAGAGGTCATCGACGTCGCTGGAGAGGCAGCTGCCGCCCGCCGGCGATAGCGCATTGTTATCAGCTACATCAGCAGGGTAGCATTCTGCCACCACCGCGACGTAGACGCGGTGTGAACCGAACGAGATGATGGAGCCGTCCACGGGGAATTCCGCGTCCTCTAGACGGTGTGCATTGTTGTTGATGCAGTCGAATGCGCTGTAGCGCACGACCAGGCCGTGCGCCACGCGCTCGCTAGAAGCAGTGAAGGTCCCGCCCGGAATGTCACTCCGGCCGGCATCGCTCCCAGCCCCACGGTGGGCGCCAAATGTCATGGTATTTCCGGGAAAGATGCCATAGGGTGGCTTAACTCATGGATTGGGGCTGATGGACGCCGACGCCGTCTGGGAACCGGTTTGGGCGTAAGACACATGATGCCGATGTACCCAGGATCGGGGCCCTCCGGGAGGTAATACCCCTAGTCCTGCGTGTGTGACTATATGAGATCACAGTACAATGGTGCTCGTGAAGCTATATCTGAGGAAGGAGATGGGCTCTGGCTTGCTATCTCAGTACCTCTCTGTTGTGCTACGTGAGTGGCAATGGTGTACATGCGTGCTAGTGCAGAGGGAGCCAGCCCCTCTCTCGGGGGGCTGGAGGGGGGCTTTATAGTGCAGCCCCATCTATGTAGTTTTGAGGATAAGATCGTCGGTGGGACCCGGCTGCAAGCCTCAGGCCGGCCTGAGGGACCCACCGGCTGACGAGTCTTGTCATGGGGCCCACCGGCCTGCGCAACCAGCGATTTATACGCCGGGTTGACATGGCGCGTGAGAGGGAAGATGATGGCTATAGGGCCACATCGTCTAGCAGACGTCGGTGATGTCTAGGCTCCCTGTAGCCATGCTGACGGCGCCATCATCCCGCTATGGCCCTAGCCTGCATCAGGGAGCACTGTCGCCATGCCTGGGGTCAGGAGTTGTCTTGTCTGTGTACGAATGTACGTCCTGATGGGATGGGACAGTCCGTCCGGCTAGCAACCGGCCAGCCGGTCGGCCGTACCGCATCCGACTGTTGGAGAGGCACTCGTGGGAGGTGTGGGCTACCGCCAGCCGGACGTGCATATGACCCGATGGGGCCGGCTACCGCCAGCCGACCGTACCAGGAGGGCCAACTATCTCCAGCTGGCCTGGGGGGCCAGGCGGCCCCCCAACTTTTCTTGGAGAAGAGTTATCTCCGCCTTTGGTGTACCCTGGGGTAATATCCCCGTCACTAAGCTTGCGGATGCCCCGGAAGGCGCCCCCTCTTTCTTCTAACAACCATCGGTAATTTTACTTCGAGCTATATTTTATTCGTGACACGATATGCGTAAATCTTGGAGCGTCGTGTGCTTCTTTATTTTTATTTTAGTAATGCAGCATGCTGGTATGAGAAAGTCCTTGGTTGATTTATAGAAAGCTCTTTGCACCTCACTTATATCTTTTGTGTATGGCTTTATAGAATGCTTCATGTGCTTCACTTATATCATTCGGAGTTTGGATTACCTGTTTCTCTACACATAGAAAACCATCATTTGTAGAATGCTCTTTTGCTTCACTTATATTTGTTAGAGCATGGGCATATCTTTTGTAGAAAGAATTAAACTCTCATGCTTCACTTATATCTATTTCGAGAGTTAGCAGGAGTTGGTCATTCACATGGTTAGTCATAAAATCCTACGTAAAACTTGTAGATCATTGAATATGATATGTTTGATTCCTTGCAATACTTTTGTGATATAAATATGGTGACATTAGAGTCATGCTAGTGAGTAATTGTGGATTGGTAGGAATATTGGTGTTAAGGTTTGCGATTCCCAATGCATGCACGAAAGTCAATAGTTATGCAATGAAGTTATATTCTACCGTGGTGCATTATTCGGTGTTAGTTATGACTCAATGCTCACTTATGTGAATTTTTGTTTCTTGGTTTGATTGCTTCCCAATCTATTTGCTAGCCTTCATTTGTACTAAGTACCAATACTACTTGTGCATCAAAAATCCTTAAACCAAGTTTTGCCTCATGATTCCACATACCTACCTATATGCGGTATTTCCATGCCGTTCCAAGCAAATTTGTATGTGCTATCTCTAAATTTTCAAAATAATTTTTCTCTTTTGTGTGCACGTTCCGCTCATGAAACTGTGGGGAGTATCCAATATTTTTCCATGCTAGGTGGGTTATTCTCACGATATGTGTTGATTCACTATCATTCACGAGAAAGTGGTTGGTATTCGGGATGCCCGGTTCCATGCTCAAAAATCAAATCAAATATAATGAAACAAAACTCCCCGAGGAATGTTGTTGGTATGGACGGTACCCTTGGATTCGGTGCGCCGTGGAGTGTGATTGATTGGTGGAGGGGGAGTAAAAACTTTACCTTTCTGTTTGGGAACCGCCTATAATGTATCTAGTATGGAAAGTATTGTGGGCTACTTTGTCGTTTCCGTTGAGATGAAAAGAATGCTACTCAAAATAATTTTTCTCTCTCAATTTAAACCTTGAACTCTAGCACCTCTACAAATCCCCACTTCCCTCTACGAAGGGCCTATCTAATTACTTGATGCAATTTTTATTTTTGCTTTGAGTCTCCATCTTCTCTTATAAGCACCAACTAGGGAACACTATGATCGTACTTGAGAATTGGGCATGGCTAATATTGAGTGTGTTTCATGAATTGATCAATGATTGAGGATGATGGGCTCGGAATAACTTTCTTCATTGTTGATATTTTGAGAAGACATGATTGCTTTATTAGTATGCTTGAAGTATTATTGTCTTAATGTCAAACGATAGACTATTGCTTTGAATCACTCATGTCTTAATATTCATACCATGATTAGATTATATGATCAAGATTATGCTAGGTAGCATTCCACATCATAAATTATCTTTTTTTTATAATTTACCTGCTCGAGGATGAGCAGGAATTAAGCTTGGGGATGCTGATACATCTATATTTTGATTATTTCATGCCAATATTCTACAACTTTCATATACTTTAGGCAACTTTTTATACTATTTTTGGGACTAACATATTGATCCAGTGCCCAGTGTCAATTCCTGTTTGTTGCGTTTTTTTGGTTTCGCAGAAAATCCATATCAAATGAAGTCCAAACAGGATAAAAACTTACGAAGATTTTTTATGGAATATTTGTGAATTTTGGGAAGTGGAATCAACACAAGGTGGTGCCCGAGGGGGCCACAAGCCATAGGGGTGCGGCCTGAGGGGTAGGTCGCGTCGGGAAGGCTTGTGGCTGTTGGTAATATGCCCTAGAGGCAATAATAAATTGGTTATTATTATATTTCTTTGTTCATGATAATCGTTTATTATCCATGCTAAAATTGTATTGATTGGAAACTCAAATACAGGTGTGAATACATAGACAAACACACTATCCCTAGTGAGCCTCCAGTTGACTAGCTCAATGATCAAAGATGGTCAAGGTTTCCTAGCCATAGACAAGTGTTGTCACTTGATAACGGGATCACATCATTAGGGGAATGATGTGATGGACAAGACCCAAACTATAAACGTAGCATATGATCATGTCAGTTTATTGCTACTGTTTTCTGCATGTCAATGTATGTGTTCCTATGACCATGAGATCATGCAACTCTTCGGACACCGGAGGAATACCTTGTGTGTATCAAACGTCGCAATGTAACTGGGTGACTATAAAGGTGCTCTACAAGTATCTTCGAAGGTGTCTGTTGGCTTGGCCTGGATCGAGACTAGGATTTGAAACTCCGTGTGACGGAGAGGTGTCTCAAGGCCCACTCGGTAATACAAGATCACATATAAACCTTGCAAGCAATGTGACTGAAGAGTTTGTCACGGGATCTTGTATTACGGAATGAGTAAAGAGACTTGCCGGTAACGAGATTGAAATAGGTATGTAGATATTGACGATGGAATCTCGGGCAAGTAACATACCAAAGGACAATGGGAATGGTATACAGGATTATATGAATCCTTGATATATAGGTTCTACCGATAAGATCTACGTAGAATATGTAGGATCCAATATGGACATCCAGGTCCCGCTATTGGTTATTGACCGGGGAGTGTCTCAGGTCATGTCTGCATAGTTCTCGAACCCGCAGGGTCTGCACACTTTAGATTCAGTGACGTTTCAGTATAGTTTAGTTATAAGTGTTGGCGACCGAAGGTTGTCCTGGACATCACGAGGAGTTCCGGAATGGTCCGGAGGTAAAGATTGATATATAGGAAGTCTTGTTTTGGTCACCGGAAGAGTTTCGGGCTCATCGGTAGTGTACCGGGAGTGCCGGGAGGGTACCGGGGGACCATCGAGAGGTGTGCCATGCCCCGAGGGGCCTTATGAGCTGTGGGAGGATACAAACCAGCCCCTAGTGCGCAGACATAATCTCCCACTAAGGCCCATGAGTTTGAGAGGCAAAAAACCCAAAGCTGGAAAAGGTGGAAAGGGTTTCCAAGTGGAAAGGACGAATCCTACTCCTAGTGGGATTGGAGTAGGACTCCTCCGCCTCCAATTTAGGCCAAACCTCGAGGGTTTGAGGCTGCCTCCTCCCCTCCCTCCCTCCTATATATACTAGAGGTATTGAGGTTTTTTGAGACACAGAAAAACTGCCATGTGCTCCCTCTACTTCATCTAGATCGGTTTCTCCTCTAGTCTAGTTTGGCGGTGCTTAGGCGAATCCCTGCTAGATTTGTTCACCACCACCACCACCATGCTGTCATGCTTAAGAACTCATCTACCTCTCCACCCCTCTTTCTAGATCAAGAAGACGGAGATCATCATCGAGCTGTATGTGTGCTGAACGTGGAGGTGCCATCCGTTCGGTACTAGATCGTGATGGGATCGTGGGATGGATCGTGATAAGATCGCGGGACGGGCTGCGATTTGAATCAAGAAGATGTTCCACTACATCAACCGCGTTATATACGCTTCCGCTTTGCGATCTACAAGGGTATGTAGATTCACTCTCCCCTCTTGTAGATGATCATCACCATGGATAGGTATTGCATGTGCGTAGGAAATTTTTTGTTTCTCATGCAACGTTCCCCAACAATGACATCATGAGCAAGGTTCATGTGTATAGATGATATCTCGAGTAGAACACGAAAGAGTTTTTGTGGGTGTTGATGTTTGATTTTCTGCCCTCCTTAGTATTTTTGTGATTCAGCGGCATTGTTGGATTGAAGTGGCCCGGACCAACTTTACTCGTACGCTTACGAGAGACCCGGTTCATCGACTGACATGCAACTTGTTGCATAAAGATAACTAGCGGATGTTTGTTTCTTCAACTTTAGTTTAATTGGATTTGATCGAGGCGGTCCTTCGATAAGGTTAAATAGAAATTTGCTTATCACCGTTGTGGCTTTGTGTAAGTAAGATGCGATCATACTAGATACCCCTAGCAGCCACGTAAAAATTGCAACAACTAATTAGAGGACGTCTAACTGGTTTTTGCAGGGTATGCATGGGATGTGATATGGCCAAAGACATGATATGATATATTGGATGTATGAGATGATCATGTTGTAATAGTTAAATATCGACTTGCACGTCGATGCTACGGCAACCGGCATGAGCCATAGGGTTGTCTTTAAACTAACGTTTGTACTTGTAGATGTTTTTACTATATCGCTAGGTTGTAGCTTTAGTAGTAATAGCATAGATAGTGCGAAAATCTCGAGGGTGGCACAATGATGGAGATCATGGTGTGGTGTCGGTGACGATGGAGATCATGCCGATGCTTTGGTGATGGAGATCAAGAAGCACAGGATCATGGCCATATCATGTCACTTATGATTTGCATGTGATGTTAATTCTTTTATGCACCTTATTTTCCTTAGAACGACGGTATCATTATAAGGTGATCCCTCACTAAAATTTCAAGATAACATTGTGTTCTCCCCAACTGTGCGTCGTTGCAATAGTTCGTCGTCTTGAGACACCACGTGAGGATCGGGTGTGATATACTCAACGTTCACATACAACGGGTGCAAAACAGTTGCACACGCGGAACACTCGGGTTAAACTTGACGAGCCTAGCATGTACAGACATGGCCTCGGAACACAAGAGACCGAAAGATCGAGCATGAATCATATAGTTGATATGATCAACATGGATATGTTCACCACTTATACTATACTCAACTTACGTGAGGATCGGACTTGAGTTAGTGGATTTTGATCATACGCCACTCGAATGTGTAACAGCCCAAATTTCCAATTTGGAATGTTATACATTAGATCATATTTGCATATCATATTTTATTTGTGTTGTTGGTTGATCCTAGAAATTCTACGCAACTCAAGGACCCACGGAGAGAGTTGGGAATTTCGTTATTTTCATATTTGAGTTTTTCTCAAAATTTGAAAAGAGGATCATTTGGTTTTAATTATTTTCTCTTCAAGTATTTCTAAATATGAAATAAAAGAGAGGGGATAAAACGAATTCTCCAAAGTAAAAGAAATATTGGAGGAAAGATATTAAAATCAAATAAGAATTTTATTCAGAGTTTTATTGCTATTTTATTTGAATTAGAAAAAAAATGTGTTTTTCAAAATTGCATTAATGGCCCAAATAAATGTTCACCTTGTCTGGCATATTTTTAGAGGACGGGGAAAATTTATTTCGGGATTTTCGGAGTCCGATTGATATTTATTTTTATTTATCTACTGCGCGTCGGAATTATTTAAAAAAAATCCGAAATTTTGAAACGGGTAGTATCCGGCCGGGACTCTATCCGCAGAGGCCTTTATATAGCCGTCCCACCCCCACCCTAAACCCTAGCCCCGCCCCGATCGACCCGCCCCGCCCCACTCGGCCTTCGCCGTGCCACCGCCGCCCGCTCCGCCCGCCGCCGCCGCCGCCCGCGCCGCTGCACCGGACCCACCGCCCAAGGTTCCCGTTTAAAAAAAACGACGGTAACACTTTCGTCCGTTAGCCACAGACAACGAACGATGTTCATCCGTTAGCGGACGTTCGTCCGTATGTTCATTTTAACGAACGACGTTCATCCTTTAGCCACACACAATGAACGTTTGTTCATTAGCCTGTTCGTCAGATTTTCTTTTTCTAGGTTTTTTCGGAGATTATTTCCAATCGTGATTTCTTCCTTAATTTTCGTTTTAGTTTATCTTTTCGCTCGTTTATCGGAATCAGGTGATTCAAACGCCCAGATCTTCGTCACGAAGAAATCTTTCTATTTAACCAACTTGCACATGATTTTTGTACAGTAAAATTTGACTCTAGTACAGATTAGGAAACAAACCTCGTTTCTTTCGCAATTTGACTTTCGTTGCTTCGTTTTTTTGATTCTTTTTGCAAACCGGAGTTCTTTAGTTGAACTTTCTGGTTAAATCTCTTATTTGAGTTTTACCCGTGCATCTAGTTAGAGTGCTTATGTATGTTATTGTTTTTTGCGACAGAGTACCCGGAGTGCGAAACAAGCTACTACGAGTCTCTAGGTTTTGCAGATCATCAGCAAGGCAAGTAACACTTTGATCATACGCCTTTACTACCCAGTTTTATTGCATTAGATTCAACCCTCAAACATTGCATGGTTAGGATCTGATTAACATGTGGGTTTTGGGAAGTAGATGATGAGGTAGAACCTATTGTCCTGTTTATTATCAAACCTTTGGGAGTTACTTCTACGTTATGCTTATATTGCTATGCTATGCTCGTAGACGTGGATTGGGTGAGTGTTTCCATGACAGATGCGAGTATTGTTAATTAATGGTTCACTTAAGGTGGCTACTTAAATAAACATCTGGGTGGATTGCTTGTGAGGGCACCTGGAGAAATCCAGTGTTGTCCTAGGATATCCCGGAGGAACCGTGTGATCATCCTATGGTCCGCCACCCTGGCTCAAAGGGATCATAAGATTATTCATTCTAGAAACTTTCGTGTGCAGGCACAAGTCATTATGGGCTTTGGCATGGTTGAGTAAGTTGCGTGAAGATCTTGAAGCGGTAGACTAGCAGATGTAGTGGGTTGTAGGTGGTACGGTCTACCCAGAGTAGAGAGTTAATGCTTCAGAAATACTGTGTCTCGAATCTCCGACCATGGATGTATTTCGAGTCTTGTGGGAAAAGTGCGCAAACCTCTATAGAGTGTACAAACTAATCATGGTTAGTCGTGTCCCCGGTTATGGACATCTTGAGTATCTGGTTCTATGATTATCATGTTGATCTCATCACTCTAAATTAATTTGTTGGGTTAATGATGAAACTTAATTGGGATTGAGTGGGAGGAACCTTCTCAATGTTTAACAACAACCATGATAGTTAAATAACTTGTTCCTTTGTTGTAGGGAAAAGATTGGCTTTATGCAAAACTTAACCATAGAGCTTTCCACCAGTCATATATGCATGTAGTGATAGCCTTTATTCTGTTCATTACTCTATGTGTTACATTGCCAGCATATTCCATGTGCTGACCCATTTCGGGCTGCAACATTTCATGTTCCAGACTTTTCAAACATGGAGTAAGGTGCCATAGGTCGTTGTCTTTCACTCAGCTATGTCGTTGGAGTTGATGGACTCACTTTATCTTCCAAGCCTTCCGCTGTTATCGTTTTTAGATGGCCTTAAGCCATATTATTGTAATAAGTTCTCTTTTGAGACATTCGACGTAATGAAGTGTGTGATTGAAACTCTGTTATAAATCCTCAAATATTGTGTGTGTCAGCATTACCGATCGAGGGATGACACAGATGCATAGAGACTAGAGTGTTTGAGGTCTGGTCGCTACATAATGACTAAAGGGATGCCTATTTGAGTGGGAGTTATTAGTAATATTATTAACTGAACTCAATTATCATGAACATAGTCAAAAGGTCTTCGCAAATTATGTTGTAGCTTGCACTGTAGCTCTATTGTTTTTGATATGTTCCTAGAGAAAATTTAGTTGAAAGTTGATAGTAGCAATTATGCGGACTAGGTCCGTAAACTGAGGATTGCCCTCATTGTTGCGCAGAAGGCTTATGTCCTTAATGCACCGCTCGGTGTGCTGAACCTCGAGCGTCGTTTGTGGATGTTACAAACATCTCACATACATGTTTTTGATGACTACGTGATAGTTCAGTGCGTAAAGCTTAACAGCTTAGAATTGAGGCGCCGAAGATGGGTTGAACGTCATGGAACATATGAGATGTTCCAAGAGATGAAATTCGGATTTCATGCTCGTGCCCTTGTTAAAGAGGTATGAGACCTCCGACAAGAATCTTTGTCTACAAAGTAAGGGAGAAAAGCTCAATCGTTGAGCATTTGCTCAAATTGTCTGAGTGCTACAATCGCTTGAATCGAGTGGGAGTTGATCTTCCAGATGTGATGGTGATGGTTCTCCAAAGTCACTAGCACCAAGCTACTAGATCTTCGTGATGAACTATAACATATCAAGGATAGATATGATGATCCTTGAGCTATTCGCAATGTTTGACACTTCGAAAGTAGAAATCAAGTAGGAGCATCAATTGTTGATGGTTAGTAAAACCACTAGTTTCAAGAAGGGCAAGGGCAAGAAGGGGTACTTCATGAAACGGCAAACCAGTTGCTGCTCTAGTGAAGAAACCCAAGGTTGAACCCAAACCCGAGACTAAGTGCTTCTTAATGAGCGGAACAGTCACTGGAGCGGAACTACCCTAGATACTTGGTAGATGAGAAGGCTGGCAAAGTCGACAAAAGTATATTGGATATACATTATATTGATGTGTACTTTACTATTGCTCCTAGTAGCACCACAGTATAAGATACTTGTTTGGTTGCTAAGTGTTAGTAACTCGAAATAAAAGCTACGGAATAAACGGTGACTAGCTAAAGGCGAGGTAACGATATGTGTTGGAAGTATTTCCAAAGTTGATGTGATCAAACATCGCACGCTCCCTCTACCATCGGGATCAGTGCTAAGCCTGAATAGTTGTTATTTGGTGTTTGCGTTGAGCATAGACATGATTAGATTGTGTTTACCGCAATACGGTTATTCATTTAAGGAGAATAACGGTTACTCTCCTTGTTTGAATAATACCTTCTTCAATGGTCTTGCACCTAAAATGAATGGTTTGTTGAATCGCGATCGTAGTGATACACGTATTCATAATATTAATGTCAAAAGACATAAAATAGTAATGATAGTACCACTTACTTGTGGCACTGCCACTTGAGTCATATTGGTATAAACGCATGAGGAAACTCCATGCAGATGGATCGTTTGGACTCACTTGATTCTGAATCACTTGAGGCATGCAAATCATACCACATGGGCAAGATGACTGAAGGCCTAATTTTTCCAGTGAGATAGAACAAGAGTATAACTTGTTGGAAGTAATACATTTTGATGTATACAGTCCAATGAGTGCTGAGGCACGCAGTGGATATCATTATGTTCTTACTTCACAGATGATTTGAGTAGATACTAGTGTATTTGTTTGATGAAACACACGTCTGAATTATTGAAAGGATCGAGTAATTTCAAAGTGAAGTTGAAGATCCTCGTGACAAGAGGATAAAATGTCTACGATATGATCATAGAGATGAATATCTGAGTTGCGAGTTTGGTACACAATTTAGACAATGTGAAAATTGTTTCACATCTCATGCCGCCTGGAACACCATAGTGTGATGGTGTGTCCGAACGTCATAGCCGTGCCCTATTTGATATGGTGCATACTATGTTGTCTCTTATTGAATTACCACTATCGTTTATGGGTTAGGCATTAGACACAACCGCATTCAGTTTGAATTGGGCACCATATAATTCTGTTGAGATGACACTGTATGAACTATGGTTTGGAGAAACCTAAGCTGTCGTTTCTTAAAAAGTTTGGGGCTTCGATGCTTATGTGAAAAAGTTTCTGCATGATAATCTCGAACCCAAAGCGGGTAAATGCATCTTCATAGGACACCCAAAACAGTTGAGTATACCTCCTATCTCAGATCCGAAAGCAAAATATTTAGAAAAGGGTCCTTTCTCAAGGAAAAGTTTCTCTCGCAAGAATTGAGTGGGAGGATGGGGGAAAATTGATGAGGTTATTGAACCATCACTTCAACCAGAGTATAGTAGGGCGCAGGAAGTTGTTCCTGTGGCGCCTACACCAGTTGAAATGGAAGCCAATGATGGTGATCATGAAGCTTCGGATCAAGTTACTACCAAACCTCGTAGGTGGACAATGTCACGTACTGCTCCAGAGTGGTACGGTAACCCTGTCTTAGAGGTCATGTTGTTGAGCAACAATGAACCTGTGAGCTATGGAGAAGCGATGGTGGGCACAGATTCCGGCAAGTGGCTAGAGGCTATGAAATCCGAGAGAGGATCCATGTATGAAAACAAAGTGTAGACTTTGGAAGAACTACTTGATGGTCGTAAGACTATTAAGTACAGATGGATCTTTAAAAGGAAGACAAAAGATGATGGTGAAAAGTCACCATTGAGAAAGCTCGACTTGTCGCAAGGATATTTCCGACAAGTTCAAAGAGTTGACTATGATGAAACTTTGTCACTCGTAGCTATGCTAAAAGTCTGTTGGAATTATGTTAGCGGTTGTTGCATTATTTACGAAATGTTGTAGATACGATGTGCAAACATTGTTTCCTCGTTGGTTTCCTTGAGGAAAGGTTGTATGTGATACAACCAGAAAGTTTTGTCGATCCTAAAGATGCTAACAAGTATGCAAGCTCCAACGATCCTTCTATGGACTGGTGCAAGCATCTCGGAGTTGGAATATATGATTGATGAGATGAAAACGCTTTTGGGTTTATACAAGTTTTGTGACAAACTTGTATTTACAAATAAGTGAGTGGGAGCACTACAGAATTTCTGATTAGAATATGTGATTGACATATTATTGATCGGAAATAATGTAGACTTTCTGGAAAGCATAAAGGGTTGTTTGGAAGGAGTTTTTCAAAGGAAAACCTGGATAGAGCTACTTGAAAATAGAGTGTCAAGATCTATAGAGATTGATCAAAACGCTTAATAGAACTTCCAATGAAATGCATGCCTTGACAAGTTTTTGTAGGTGTTAAAAATAGATCGGCAAAGGAGGAGTTCTTGGCTATGTTGTGAGGTGTGAATTTGAGTAAGACTCAAAGCCTGACCACGGGAGAAGAAAGAGAAAGGACGAAGTTCGTCCCCTATGCCTTAGCCGTAGGCCCTGAAGTATGCCATGCTCTGCACCGTACCTGATGTGTGCCTTGCCATGAGTGTCAAGGGGTACAAAGAGTGATTCATGATTGAGTAACTAAGAGAGGGGTCAAAAGTTATCCTTAGTAACTAGTGGACTAAGGAATTTTTCTCGATTATGGAGGTGATTAAAGAGTTCGTCGTAAAGGGTTACGTCGATGCAAGCTTTGACACTAATCCAAATAACTATGAGTAGTAAACCGGATTCGTATAGTGGAGCAATCATTTGGAATAGTTCCAAATGATGTGTGGTAGCAGCATCCATAGGATGACGTAGAGATTTGTAAAGTATACACAAATCTGAAAGGTTCAGACGTGTTGACTAAAACCTCTCTCAGAAGCAAGATATGATCAGACCCCTTGGGTGTTAGGTTCACCGCAATCACATAGTGATGTGAACTAGATTATTAACTCTAGTGCAAGTGGGAGACTGTTGGAAATTTGCCCTAGAGGCTATAATAAATTGGTTATTATTATATTTCCTTGTTCATCATAATCGTTTATTATCCATCCTAGAATTGTATTGATTGGAAACTCAAATACATGTATGGATACATAGACAAACACACTGTCCCTAGTGAGCCTCTAGTTGACTAGCTCATTGATCAAAGATGGTCAAGAGTTCGTAGCCATAGACAAGTGTTGTCTCTTGATAACGGGATGACATCATTAGGAGAATGATGAGATGGACAAGACCCAAACTATAAATGTAGCATATGATCGTGTCAGTTTATTGCTACTGTTTTCTGCATGTCAATGTATATGTTCCTATGATCATGAGATCATGCAACTCCCAGACACCGGAGGAATACCTTGTGTGTATCAAACGTCGCAACCTAACTAGGTGACTATAAAGGTTCTCTACAGGTATCTTCGAAGGAGTCTGTTGGGTTGGCATGGATCAAGACTGGGATTTGTCACTCCGTGTGACGGATTGGTATCTCGGGGCCCACTTGGTAATACAAGATAACATATAAGCCTTGCAAGCAATGTGACTGAAGAGTTAGTCACGGGATCTTGTATTATGGAACGAGTAAAGAGACTTGCCGGTAATGAGTTTGAAATAGGTATGTAGATAGCGACGATCGAATCTCGGGCAAGTAACATACCGAAGGACAAAGGGAATGGTATACGAGATTATATGAATCCTTGACAAAGAGGTTCAACCGATAAGATCTTCGTAGAATATGTAGGATACAATATGGACATCCAGGTCCCGTTATTGGTTATTGACCGGGGAGTGTCTCAGGTCATGTCTAGATAGTTCTCGAACCCGAAGGGTCTGCACAATTAAGGTTCGGTGACGTTTCGGTATAGTTGAGTTATAGTTGTTGGTGACCAAAGGTTGTTTGGAGTCCGGGATGAGATATTGGACGTCACGAGGAGTTCCGGAATGATCCGGAGGTAAAGATTGGTATATAGAAAGTCCTGTTTTGGCCACCAAAAAAGTTTCGGGCTCATCGGTAGTGTATTGGGAGTGCCGGGAGGGTACCGGGGGACCATTGGGAGGATTGTCACGCCCCGAGGGGCCTTATGGGCTGTGGGAGGATACAAACCAGCCCCTAGTGGGCTGACATAAGCTCCCACTAAGGCCCATGAGGTTTGAGAGGCCAAAAACCCAAAGGTGGAAAAGGTGGAAAGGGTTTCCAAGTGGAAAGGACGAATCCTACTCCTAGTAGAATTGGAGTAGGACTCCTCCACCTCCAATTTTGGCCAAACCTTGAGGTTTTAAGGCTTCCTCCTCCCCTCACTCCCTCATATATATACTAGAGGTATTGAGGGGTTTTGAGACACAAAAAACAGGCACGTGCTCCCTCTACTTCATCTAGATCGGTTTTTCCTCTAGTCTAGTTTGGCGGTGTTTAGGCGAAGCCCTGCTGGATTAGTTCACCACCACCACCACCACGCTGCCATGCTGGAGAACTCACCTACCTCTCCGCCCCTCTTGCTGGATCAAGAAGGCAGAGATCATCATCGAGCTGTCGTCCGTTCGGCACTAGATCGTGATGGATCGCCGGACGGATCGTGATGAGATCGCGGGACGGGCTGCGATTTGAATCGTGAACATGTTCCACTACATCAACCGCGTTATATACGCTTCCACTTAGTGACCTACAAGAGTATGTAGATTCACTCTCCCCTCTCGTAGATGATCATCACGATGGATAGGTATTGCGTGAGCGTAGGAAATTTTTTGTTTCCCGTGCAACGTTCCCCAACAGTGGCCACCCCATAAAGAGGTTGGTGCCCTTCTTTCGCCACAAGAAATCTAATTCCCGCATAAAATTGTGTTAAAATTTCAGCCCAATCGGAGTTACGGATCTCTGGGAATATAAGAAACGGCAAAGCATGAGAATCTGGAACGCAGAGAAACGCGTAAACACAAGGAAATGGAGAGATAGATCCAATCTCATAGGGGCTCTTGCCCCTCCGCCGCCATGGAGGCCATGGAACAGATGGGAAACCTTCATCCCATCTAGGGGGGAGGACAAGTAAGAAGAAGAAGGAGGGGGCTCTCTCCCCCACTCTCTCGGTGGCATCAGAACACCGCCGGGGCCATCATCGTGACGACGATCTACACCAACAACTTCACCGCCGTCATCACCAACTCTCTCCCCTTCTATGCAGCGGTGTAACACCCCTTATCCCCTCTGTAATCGATACCTAAACATGGTTCTCAATGCTATATATTATTTCCCAATACTGTATGGCAATCCTACGATGTTTGAGTAGATGTTTTTTGTCCTATGGGTTGATTGATGATCATGATTGGTTTGAGTTGCATGTTTTATTATTGGTGTTGTCCTATGGTGCTCTCCCTGTCGTGCAAGCGTGAGGGATCCCCTTCTGTAGAGTTTGCAATATGTTTATGATTCGCTTATGGTGGGTGGCGTGAGTGAGAGAAGCACATACCCAAGTAAGTAGGTTCTTTGCATGTGGGAATAAAGAGGACTTGATACCTTATAATGCTATATGGTTGGGTTTTACCTTAATGATGTTTAGTAGTTGGGGATGCTTGCTAGAGTTCAAATCATAAGTGCATATGATCCAAGTAGAGAAAGTATTAGCTTATGCCTCTTCCTCATATAAAATTGCAATAATGATTACCGGTCTAGCTATCGACTTCCTAGGGACAAATAAACCTTCTTGTGACAAAAAGACCTCTATTAAAACTAGCTTAGTTGTTTCTTTAGCTTAGCAGCCCCTAGTTTTTATTTACGTGTTCTTTATTTTCTTGCAAACCTATCCTATCACACCTACAAAGTACTTCTAGTTTCATACTTGTTCTAGGTAAAGCGAACGTTAGGCGTGCGTAGAGTTGTATCGGTGGTCGATAGAACTTGAGGGAATATTTGTTCTACCTTTAGCTCCTTGTTCGGTTCGACACTCTTACTTATCAAGGAAGGCTAAAATTGATACCATATACTTGTGGCTTATCAGGTTGAATCCCCTAGCACAAAGTTAGTTATTGAGAATGCGAATACATCATTCCTCTAGGTGGCGTGGTTCTAACTAGGCTCATTTCCCGTATTGTAGCCTGCTGCATGACTTCCCCACAAATCAAATTTCAGAAGGGGATTTCCTCCCAACTAATTTGGCTGAAAGCGGGACCAGCTCGCCCCACACACCTCCCCCCTGTAGTCGAGGAGATCGGGGAGGTGGTATCTAGGGAGGTCCCCACCCCCAGCACCGGAGACTATGGCCGGGGGTGATGACATTATGGCTGAGGTTAATGTTAGAAATATTCCCTAGACGCAATAATAAATTGATTATTATTATATTTCTTTGTTCATGATAATCTTTTATTATCCATGCTAGAATTTTATTGATTGGAAACTCAAATACATGTGTGGATACATAGACAAACACACTGTCCCTAGTGAGCCTCTAGTTGACTAGATCGTTGATCAAAGATCGTCAAGGTTTCCTGACCATAGAAAAGTGTTGTTACTTGATAACAGGATCACATCATTGGGAGAATGATGTGATGGAAAAGACCCAAAACTATGAACATATTATATGATCATGTGAGTTTATTGCTACTATTTTTTGCATGTCAATGTATCTGTTCCTATGACCATGAGATCATGCACCTCCCAGACACCGGAGGAATAGCTTGTGTGTATCAAACGTCGCAACGTAACTGGGTGACTATAAAGGTGCTCTACAGGTATCTCCGAAGGTGTTTGTTGGGTTGGCATGGATCAAGACTGGGATTTGTCACTCCATGTGACGGAGAGGTATCTCAGGGCCCACTCGGTAATACAACATCACAACAAGCCTTGCAAGCAATGTGACTATGGAGTTAGTTATGAGATCTAGTATTACGGAACGAGTAAAGAGACTTGCCGATAACGATATTGAACTAGGTATGGAGATACCAACGATCGAATCTCGGGCAAGTAACATACCGAAGGACAAAGGGAATGGTATACGGGATTATATGAATCCTTGGCATAGAGGTTCAACCGATAAGATCTTCGTAGAATATATAGGATCCGATATGGACATCCACGTCCCACTATTGGATATTGACCGGGGAGTGTCTTAGGTCATGTGTGCATAGTTCTCGAACCCGCAGGGTCTGCACACTTAATGTTCGGTGACGTTACAATATAATTGAGTTATATGTGTTTGTGACCGAAGTTTCCGTACATATGGATTTTTAAAAGGAAGACACACGATGATGGTGAAAAGTCACCATTAAGAAAAGCTCGACTTATCACAAAGATGTTTCCGACAAGTTCAAAGAGTTGACTATGATGAGACTTTCTCACTCGTAGCGATGCTAAAAGTTTGTTGGAATTATGTTAGCAGTTGCTGCATTATTTATGAAATATTGCACATAGGATGTCAAAACATTGTTTCCTCGACGGTTTCCTTGAGGAAAGGTTGTATGTGATACAACTAGAAGGTTTTGTCGATCCTAAAGATGCTAACAAGTATGCAAGCTCTAGTGATCCATCTATGGACTGGTGCAAGCATCTCGGAGTTGGAATATACGCTTTGATGAGATGATCAAAGCTTTTTGGTTTATACAAGGTTTATGAGAAACTTGTATTTCTAAAGAAATGAGTGGGAGTACTATAGAATTTCTAATAAGTATATGTGGTTGACATATTGTTGATCGGAAGTAATGTAGAATTTCTGTAAAGCATAAAGGGTTGTTTGAAAGGTGCTTTTCAAAGGAAAACCTGGATTGAGCTACTTGAACATTGAGCCTCAAGATCTATAGAGATAGATCAAAACGCTAAATAGAACTTTCAATGAAATACATGCCTTGACAAGTTTTTGAAGGAGTTCAAAATAGATCAGCAAAGAAGGAGTTCTTGGTTGTGTTGTAAGGTGTGAATTTGAGTAAGACTCAAAACCCGACCACGACAGAAGAAAGAGAAAGGACGAAGGTCGTACCCTATGCCTTAGCCGTAGGCTCTAAAGTGTGCCAACATGTGTACCGCACCTGATGTGTGCCTTGCCATGAGTCTCTAAAGGGTACAAAAAGTGATCCAGGATTGAATCACTAAACAACTGTTGGAAATATGCCCTAGAGGCAATAATAAATTAGTTATTATTATATTTTGTTGTTCATAATAATCGTTTATTATCCTTGCTATAATTGTATTGATTGGAAACACAAAATACATGTGTGTGTACATAGACAAAACATTGTCCCTAGTAAATCTCTAGTAGACTAGCTCGTTGATCAAAGATGGTTAAGGTTTCCTGACTATAGACAAGTGTTGTCACTTGATAACGGGGGTCACAACGTTAGGAGAATGATGTGATGGACAAGACCCAAACTATAAATGTAGCATATGAACGTATCAGTTTATTGTTACTGTTTTCTGCATGTCAATGTATCTGTTCCTATGACCATGAGATCATGCAACTACCGGACACTGGAGGAATACCTTCTGTGTATCAAACGTCGCAACGTTACTGGGTGACTCTAAAGTTGCTCTACAGGTATCTCGAAAGGTGTTTGTTGGGTTGGCATGGATCAAGACTAGGATTTGTCACTCCATGTGACGGAGAGGTATCTCGGGGCCCACTCGATAATACAACATCACAACAAGCCTTGCAAGCAATGTGACTAAGGAGTTAGTTACGGGATCTTGTATTGCGGAACGAGTAAAGTGACTTGTCGGGAACGAGATTGAACTAGGTATAGAGATACCAGCGATCGAATCTCGGGCAAGTAACATACCGAAGGACAAAGGGAATAGTATACGAGATTATATGAATCCTTGGCATAGAGGTTCAACCGATAGAGATCTTCGTAGAATATGTAGGAGCCAATATGGACATCCAGGTCCCGCTGTTGGTTATTGACCGGAGAGTGGCTCAGGTCATGTGTGCATAGTTCTCGAACCCGCAGGGTCTACACACTTAAGGTTCGGTGACGTTTCGGTATAGTTGAGTTATGAGTGTTGGTGACCGAAGTTTTGTTCGGAGTCCTGGATGTGATCCCGGACATCACGAGGAATTTCGGAATGGTTCGAAAATGAAGATTGATATATAGGAAGTTGGTATTTGGATTCCGGAAGGTTTTCGGGCATTGCCGGGAGTGTACCGGGAGTGACGAATGGGTTCCGGGGGCCCACTGGGTGGGCCCACCATGCCCCAACGGGTCCACATGGGTTTATTGGATGCGCAATAAGGCATAATGGGCTGACAATGTCATCCAAGGAAAGCCCATGAGGAAAAAGTGGAAAATACAAAAGAGGTGAGAAATTAAGGAAGGAGTCCTAATCCAAGTGGGATTGGAGGAGGACTCCTCCCTCCTCCACTTCGGCCGAGGCAAGGAGGCTCTCCTTGAGCCTCAAGCCTAGCCCCTCCCTCCTTCTATATATACTAGAGGGTTTAGGTGTTTTTGAGACACAACTTTGCCATATGCAACCCTAAACCTCTACTTCGTAGTTCTTCCTCTAGATCAGTTTTTTGCGGAGCACGGGCGGAGCCCTGCAGGAATAGATCACCACCACCACCGGAGCACCGTCACGCTGCCGGGGAACTCATCTACATCCCCGTCTCTCTTGCTGGATCAAGAAGGCGGGGATTGTCATCGAGCTGTACGTGTGCGGAACACAGAGGTACCGTCCGTTCGGCACTCGATCGGGACGGATCGTGAGACGGTTCGTGGGCGGCTCATGGGACGGTTCGTGGGACGGATCGTGAAGACGTACCACTACATCAACCACATTTATTAACGCTTCCGCTTAGCGATATACAAGGGTATGTGGATCCGATCTCATTCTCGTAGAGGATCATCACCATGATAGGTCTTCGTGTGCGTAGATCATATCTCGAGTAGAACATAAAAGAGATTTCGGGCTTTGATGTTCTTTTTCCTGCCCTCCTTAGTCTTTTTTCGATTCGGCGGTATTGTTGCACTGAAGAGGCTCAGACCAACCTTACTCGTACGCTTACGAGAGACCGGTTTCATTGACTAACATGCAACTTGTTGCATAAAGATGACTGGTGGGTGTTTGTTTCTTCAACTTTAGTTGAATCGGATTTGACCGAGGCGGTCCTTGGAGAAGGTTAAATAGCATACTGCATATCATCGTTGTGGGTATGCGTAAGTAAGATGCGATCATACTAGATAACCATAGCAGGCACGTAAAACATGCAACAACAAATTAGAGGACGTCTAACTTGTTTTTGCAGGGTATGCATGTGATGTGATATGGCCAAAGACATGATATGATATATTGGATGTATGAAAAGATCATGTTGTAATAGTTAAATATCGACTTGCACGTCGATGCCATGGCAACCAGCAGGAGCCATAGGGTTGTCTTTAAACTAACGTTTGTGCTTGTAGATGCGTTTACTATATTGCTAGGTGCTACGGCAACAAAAGTCCTTCCTTGGCGCTAGGAATTCTTCTTGTTACTTCTCTGGTTTGCGTCGGTTTTTCCCTTGAAGAGGAAAGGGTGATGCAACACAGGAGCAGTAAGTATTTCCCCCAGTTTGAGAACCAAGCTATCGATCTAGAAGGAGGGCCTCGTCAATTCCAGAGTACCTGCGCAAACACAAACAAGCTTGCACCCAACGCTTCAAAGGGGTTGTCAATCCCTTCAAGATTGTTTGCAAAGTGAGATCTGAAGGCGGAAAGTGCAATGAAGTAAAAAGTGTAAGGCTTAAAATATGGTGTGGAGTAGACCCTGGGGGCCATAGTGTTCACTGGAGGCTTCTCTCATAATAAAAAATATCACGGTGGGTGAACAAATTACTGTCGAGTAATTGATAGAACCGCGCAATGTCATGACGATATCTAAGGGAATGATCATACATATAGGCATCGCGTCCGAGACAAGTAGACCGATACTTTATGCATCTACGACTATTACACCACACATCGACCGCTATCCAGCATGCATCTAGTGTATTGAGTTCATGACGAACAGAGTAACGCCTTAAGCAAGATGACATGTTGTAGAGGGATAATCTCAAACCAATGATGAAAACCCCATCTTTTTACCCTTGATGGCAACAACATGATGCGTTCCTTGCTATCCCTTCTGTCACTTGGTGAGGTCACCGCACGGTATGAACCCAAAACCAAGCACTTCTCCCATTGCAAGAATCATAAATCTAGTTGGCCAGACAAAACCCACAACTCGAAGAGAATTACAAGGATATGAAATCATGCATAAGACAGATCAGAAGAAACTCAAATAAGATTCATAGATAATCTCATCATAAATCCACAATTCATCGGATCTCGACAAACACACCGCAAAACAAGATTACATCGGATAGATCTCCATGAAGATCATGGAGAACTTTGTATTGAAGATCCAAGAGAGAGAAGAAGCCATCTAGTTACTAGCTATGGACCCGTAGGATATGGTGAACTACTCACACATCATCGGAGAGGTCATGGTGTTGATGAAGAAGCCCTCCGTGTTCGAATCCCCCCTCCGTCAGGGCACCAGAATGTGCCCCAGATGGGATCTTGCGGAGACAGAAGCTTGCGGCGGCGGAAAAGTACTTTCGATGATCTCCTAGTTTTTTTGTGATTTTTAGTAAATTTATAGGCGCAACCCCTAGGTCAGGGGGCGCTCAGGGGGCCCACAAACCTATGGGTCATGGCCTACCCCCTGGCCGCGGGGTGGGAGCTTGTGGGGCCCCTGAAGCTCCCCTGCCTTGGCTCTCAAGCTTCCCGATCTTCTTCCGTTCCGGAAAAAATATTTTTGGGATTTTCTTCCGTTTGGACTCCGTTTCAAAATCTCCTATGAAAGGGGTCAAAAACATGGAAAAACAGGAACTGTCACTTAGCACTGAGTTAATAAGTTAGTCCCAAAAAATATATAAAAGGCATGCAAAACATCCAAAGTTTTACAAGATAATAGCATGAAACCATCAAAAATTATAGATATGTTGGAGACGTATCAAGCATCCCCAAGCTTAACTCCTGCTCGTCCTCGAGTAGGGAAGTGATAAAGAACGAATTTTGGATGTGGAATGCTACCTAGCATAGTTGTCCTTTGCAACTTCTTTCACATGACATGAATGTTCAGATCCGTAAGATTCGAAACAATAGTTTGCTATTGACATGAAAATAGTAATACTTCAAGCAAACTAGCAAAGTAATCATGAACTTTCAAAATAACAAGGCCAATGAAAGTCATCCCTACAAAATCATATAGTTTGGCTATGCTCCATCATCCTCACACAACTAATGTAAATCATGCACAACACCGGTATTGGCCAAGTAATTGTTTTCGCACTCTTACTTTCTCAAAAAATTTATAACTATCATGCAATACATGAGCGCGAGCCATGGATATAGCACTATAGGTGGAATAGAGTGTGGTGGTGGTTGTGAGACAAAAAGGGAGGAGATAGTCACATTGACTCCGCGTATCAATAGGCTATGGAGATGCCCATTGATGGATATCAATGTGAATGAGTAGGGATTGCCATACAAGAGATGCACTAGAGCTATAAGTATGTGAAAGCTCAATAGGCGAACTAGTGGGTGTGTATCCAACTTGCTTGCTCACGAAGACCTAGGGCAATTTTGGGGAAGCCCATCATTGGAATATACAAGCCAAGTTATATAATGAAGATTCCCACTAGCATTTGGTAGTGACAAAGCAAGAAGCTTTCAATCATGAAGAACATGGTGCTATCATGAAGCACAAGCGTGGAAAAAGATAGTAGCAGTGTCCCTTCTCTCTTTTTCTCTTTTTTTCATTTGGGCTCTTAGGCCTCTTTTTTTTTGGGCTCTTTGGCCTCTTATTTATTTATTTATTTCCTCACATGGGACAGTGCTCTAATAATGATGATCATCACAGTTTTATTTACTCACAGCTCAAAGATCACAATGATGATGACTCCATAGGAAATGCCTCCGGCAGTGTACCGGGATGTGCAACGATCTAGCATGACGTATGACGTTGAAACATCTCGCTAGCTATCTTAAGATCATGCAATGGCAATATGAGAGTGACGGCACAAGTCATGAGATGGAACGGTGGGAGTTGCATGGCAATATATCTCGGAATGGCTATGAAAATGCCATAGTAGGTAGATATGGTGGCTGTTTTGAGGAAGGAATTTGGTGGGTTTGTGCACCGGCGAGAATTGTGCGCCACAAGAGAGGCTAGCAATGGTGGAAGGTGAAGTGCATCTATACCATGGGCTCACATTAGTCATGAAGAACTCACATACTTGTTGCGAAAGTTTTTATTAGTAATCGAAACAAAGTGCTAAACGCATACTCCGAGGGGAAGGGTTGGTAGGTGTAAACCATCGCGCGATCCCGTCCTCAACACAAAGGATGACAATCAATAGATCAATTATGCTCCGTCTTCCTAACATAGCGGTTCACCATACGTGCATGCTACGGGAATCACTAACTTCAACACAAGTATTTCTAGATTCACAATACCCTACTAACATAACTCTTAATATTACCAAATCCATGTCTCAAAACTATTTGAGGGAATCAAAACTTCTCTTTCTACTCAATGCACATGAAGATGAAGGTTTTTGCATCCTCTTTGGGTATCTATCACTTTTGGGACTACTTTCATAGCATAAGCCAACTACCAAATCATGCACCGCCGTGCTCTAAAAGATATAAGTGAAGCACAAAGAGCAAAATTATCTAGCTCAAAAGATATAAGTGAAGCACTATGATAATTCTAGCAAAATCACGATGAGTGCATGTCTCTCTCTCTGAAAAAAAGGTGTGCAGCAAGGATGATTGTGACACAACAAAAGGAAAAGACTCCTACGATACAAGACGCTCCAAGAAAAAACACATATCATGTGGTGAATAAAAATATAGCTCCAAGTAATGTTACCGATGGATTGAAGACGAAAGAGGGGATGCCTTCCCCGGGCATCCCCAAGCTTAGGCTTTTTGGTGTCCTTGAATTTGGCCTGGGATGCCTTGGGAATCCCCAAGCTTGAGCTCTTTCCACTCCTTATCTCTTTGTCCATGAGAACATCACCCAAAACTTGAAAACTTCACAACACAAAACTTAAACAGAAACTCGTGATAACATTAGCACAAGAAAAAAAACTACCACTTCTTTTGGTACTATAGCAAACTTGAATTCTATCTATATTGATGATGTGCTACTGTATTCTCACTTTTCCATGGATAGTACCCCCGATACTAACCATAGTTTCATCAAAACAAGCAACCAACTCAACAAAAACAGAATCTGTCAAAAACAGACCAGTCTGTAGCAATATGTATACTTCGTATCCTTCTGGTACCTCAAAAAATCTGAAACATTACGACGTCCTGGGAAAAACGCATATCAACCAATAAAAAAAAATCAACTCAAAAGCTATTTCTTAATAAAATGAAAAATCATCTCGTGAGCGAAAAGTTTCTGTCTTTTTCCAGCAGGATCAAACAACCATTACCAAGACTAATCATAAAGGCTTTGCTTGGCTTAAACACAAAAAGAAACACAAAAAACACAATCACAAGAGAATTATGAAAGTGTGGACGCAATAAAACAGAAAGAAAAATATAAATTCATTGGGTTGCCTCCCAACAAGCGCTATTGTTTAACGCCCTTAGCTAGGCATTGATAATTCAATGATGCTCACCCAAAAGACAAGAATTGAAGCACAACGAGAGCATCATAAAGCATGTGAAAATCACATCTAAGTCTAACATACTTCCTATGCATAGGCATTTTATAGGAAAACAGATTGTCAAGACAACCAATAGTTACCATATGCAAGGAAGAAGAAAGAGACAATAGCAATCTCTACATAACGAGAGGTAATTTGGTAACATGAACGTTTCTACCACAATATTTTCCTGTCTCATAGCAATTACATGTGGGGTCATATTCAAATTCAACAATATAGCTATCCCATAGGATATTCTTTTCATGATCCACATGCATGCAAAGTTGACGCTTTTCAAAAATAGTGGGATTATCATCAACTAAACTCATGACTTCTCCAAACCCACTTTCAATATTATTGCAAATATCATTGCAACAAGTAGTGGACATAGCAAAACTAGCATCCCCACGCCTAGGGTTTTCCATATTTTTAGCATGATTGTCATTAGTAGAATTTATAATGAAATCATTGCAATCATGCTTTTCATTCAAGGAGCCCTCATGAATCACTTCATAAATTTCTTCCTCAAAATTTTCAGATTCACCCATCTCAAGAAAAACTCCATAAAGCAGATGTGTTTACTATATTGCTAGGTGCTGCCGAACAAAAGTCCTTCCTTGGCGCTAGGAATTCTTCTTGTTACTTCTCTGGTTTGTGTCGGTTTTTCCCTTAAAGAGGAAAGGGTGATGCAGCAAAGGAGCAGTAAGTATTTCCCTCAGTTTGAGAACCAAGGTATCGATCCAGAAGGAGGGCCTCGTCAAGTCGAGAGTACCTGCGAAAACGCAAAAAAGCTTGCACCCAACGCTTCAACGGGGTTGTCAATCCCTTCAAGATTGTTTGAAAGTGAGATCTGAAGGCGTAAGGTGCAACGAAGTAAAAAGTGTAAGGCTGAAAATATGGTGTGGAGTAGACCTTGGGGGCCATAATGTTCACTAGAGGCTGCTCTCATAATAGCAAATATCAAGGTGGGTGAACAAATTACGGTCGAGCAAATGATAGAACTGCGCAAAGTCATGACGATATCTAAGGCAATGATCATACATATAGGCATCACGTCCGAGACAAGTACCGATACTTTCTGCATTTACTACTATTACTCCACACATCGACCGCTATCCAGCATGCATCTAGTGTATTGAGTTCTTGACGAACAGAGTAACGCCTTAAGCAAGATGACATGATGTAGAGGGATAATCTCAAACCAATGATGAAAATCCCATATTTTTACCCTTGATGGCAACAACACGATGCGTGCCTCGTTACCCCTTCTGTCACTGGGTGAGGTCACCGCACAGTATGAACCCAAAACCAAGCATTTCTCCCATTGCAAGAATCATAGATCTAGTTGGCCAGACAAAACCCACAACTCGAAGAGAATTACAAGGATTTGAAATCATGCATAAGAGAGATCAGAAGAAACTCAAATAAGATTCAAAGATAATCTATCATAAATCCACAATTCATCGGATCTCGACAAACACACCGCAAAAGAAGATTACATCGGATAGATCTCCATGAAGATCATGGAGAACATTGTATTGAAGATCCAAGAGAGAGAAGAAGCCATCTAGTTACTAGCTATGGACCCGTAGGTCTATAGTGAACTACTCATGCATCATCGGAGAGGTCATGGTGTTGATGAGGAAGCCTCCGTGTCCGAATCCCCCCTCCAGCAGGGCACCAGAACGTGCCCCAGATGGGATCTTGCGGAGACAGAAGCTTGCGGCGGCGGAAAAGTACTTTCGATGATCTCCTGTTTTTTGGGGATTTTTAGGGAATTTATAGGCGCAACCCCTAGGTCAGGGGGCGCTCAGGGGGCCCACAAGCCTGTGGGCCGCGGCCTACCGCCCAGGCGGCAGGTTGGGGACTTGTGGGGCCCCTGAGGCTCCCTTGTTGGGGAACGTCGCATGGGAAACAAAAAATTTCCTACGCGCACGAAGACCTATCATGGTGATGTCCACCTACGAGAGGGGATTTCCGATCTACGTACCCTTGTAGATCGCACAGCAGAAGCGTTAAGAAACGCGGTTGATGTAGTGGAATGTCCTCACGTCCCTCGATCCGCCCCGCGAACCGTCCCATGAACCGTCTCGCGATCCGTCCCACGATCCGCTCCGATCTAGTGCCGAACGGACGGCACCTCCGCGTTCAGCACATGTACAGCTCGACGATGATCTCGACTTTCTTGATCTAGCAAGGGAGACAGAGAGGTAGATGAGTTCTCCGGCAGCGTGATGGCTCTCCGAAGGTTGGTGGTGATCTAATCTCAGCAGGGCTTTGCCCGAGCTCCGCAGAAACGCGATCTAGAGGAAAAACCGTGGAGGTATGTGGTCGGGCTGCCGTGGCAAAAGTTGTCTCAAATCATCCCTAAAACCCCACTATATATAGGAGGGAGGGAGGGGAGGAGGCAGCCTCAAAACCTAAAGGTTTGGCCGAAATTGGAGGTGGAGGAGTCCTACTCCAATCCTACTTGGAGTAGGATTCCACCTTCCCACTTGGAAACTCTTTCCACCTTGTGTTTTTTCCTTCTCAAACCTTATGGGCCTTAGTGGGAAATTATTCCAGCCCACTAGGGTCTGGTTCATCTCTTCCCATAGCCCATGAGATCCCTTGGGGCGTGACACCACTCCTGATGGTCCCCGGCACCCCTCCCGGCACTCCCAGTACACTACCGATGAGCCCGAAACTTTTCTGGTAATGCACGAAAACCTTCCGGTAACCAAATGAGGTCATCCTATATATCAATCTTCGTTTCCGGACCATTCCGGAAACCCTCGTGATATCCGTGATCTCATCCAGGACTCCGAACAACATTCGGTAACCAACCATATAACTCAAATACGCATAAAACAACGTCAAACCTTAAGTGTGCAGACCCTGCGGGTTCGAGAACTATGTAGACATGACCCGAGAGACTCCTCGGTCAATATCCAATAGCGGGACCTGGATGCCCATATTGGATCCTACATATTCTACGAAGATCTTATCGTTTGAACCTCAGTGCCAAGGATTCATATAATCCCGTATGTCATTCCCTTTGTCTTTCGGTATGTTACTTGCCTGAGATTCGATAGTCAGTATCCGCATACCTATTTCAATCTCGTTTGCCGGCAAGTCTGTTTACTCGTTGTGTAATACAAGATCCCGCAACTTACACTAAGTCACATTGCTTGCAAGGCTTGTGTGACATGTTGTATTACCGAGTGGGCCCCGAGATACCTCTCCGTCACACGGAGTGACAAATCTGAGTCTCGATCCATACTAACAAAACGAACACCTTCGGAGATACCTGTAGAGCATCCTTATAGTCATCCAGTTACGTTGCGACATTTGATACACACAAAGCATTCCTCCAGTGTCAGTGAGTTATATGATCTCATGGTCATAGGAACAAATACTTGACACGCAGAAAACAGTAGCAACAAAATGACACGATCAACATGCTACGTCTATTAGTTTGGGTCTAGTCCATCACATGATTCTCCTAATGATGTGATCCCGTTATCAAGTGACAACACTTGCCTATGGTCAGGAAACATTGACCATCTTTGATCAACGAGCTAGTCAACTAGAGGCTTACTAGGGACAGTGTTTTGTCTATGTATCCACACATGCACTGTGTTTCCAATCAATAGAATTATAGCATGGATAATAAACGATTATCATGAACAAAAAAATATAATAATAACTAATTTATTATTGCCTCTAGGGCATATTTCCAACAATCTCCCACTTGCACTAGAGTCAATAATCTAGTTCACATCACCATGTGATTCCAACGAATCCAACACCCATATAGTTATGGGGTCTGATCACGTCTTGCTCGTGAGAGAGGTTTTAGTCAACGGTTCTGAAACTTTCAGATCCGTGTGTTCTTTACAAATCTTTATGTCATCTTATAGATGCTGCTACTATGTGCTATTCGGAAATACTCCAAATATCTACTCTACTAAACGAATATGTTTCACTACTCATAGTTATTCGGATTAGTGTCAAAGATTGCATCGACGTAACCCTTTACGACAAACTCTTTAACCACCTCCATAATCGAGAAAAATTAGTGTCAATGATAACTTTGACCGCTGATCAGTGATTCAATCCTAGATCACTCTGTGTACCTCTTAACAGACTTGTTGCAAGGCACACATCAGGTGCGGTACTCAGCATGGCATACTTTAGAGCCTACGGCTAAGGCATAGAAGACAACCTTCGTCTATTCTCTTTATTCTGCCATGGTTGGGTTTTGAGTCTTACTCAAATTCACACCTTACAACACACTCAAGAACTCCTTCTTTACTGATCTATTTCGAATTCCTTCAAAAACTTGTCAAGGCATGCATCTTGTTGAAACTTCTATTAAGCGTTTTGATCTATCTTCATAGATCTTGATGCTCAACGTTCAAGTAGCTCAATCCAGGTATTCCTTTGAAAAACTCCTTTCAAACAACCTTTTATGCTTCACAGAAATTCTACATTACTTCTGATCAACAATATGTCAACCACATATACTTATCAGAAATTCTATAGTGCTCCCACTCACTTCTTTGGAAATACAAGTTTCTCATAAACCTTGTACAAACCCAAAATCTTTGATCATCTCATCAAAGTGTATATTCCAACTCCGAGATGCTTGCACCAGTCCATTGAAGGATCGATGGAGCTTGCATACTTGTTAGTATCTTTAGGATCGACAAAACCTCCTGGTTGTATCACATACAATGTTTGCTCAAGGAAACCGTCGAGGAAACAATGTTTTGACATCCTATGTGCAATATTTCATAAATAATGCAACAACTACTAACATAATTCTAACAGACTTTCAGCATCACGACGAGTGAGAAAGTCTCATCATAGTCAACTGTTTGATCTTGTCGGAAACATCTTTGCGACAATTTTAGCTTTTCTTAATAGTGACTTATCACCATCATCGTCTGTCTTCCTTTTAAAAATCCATCTTTACTCAATAGTCCTATGACCATCAAGTAGTTCTTCCAAAGTCTACACTTTGTTTTCATACATGGATCCTCTCTCGGATTTCATGGCTTCCAGCCATTTGTCGGAATCCGGGCCCACCATCGCTTCTCCACAGCTCGTAGGTTCATTATTCTTCAACAACATGACCTCCAAGAAAGGGTTACCATACCACTCTGTAGTAGTACGCGACCTTGTCAACCTACGAGGTTTGTAGTAACTTGATCCGAAGCTCAATGATCACCATCATCAGCTTCCAATTCAATTGGTGTAGGCGCCACAGGAACAACTTCCTGTGCCCTGCTACACACTAGTCGAAGTGATGGTTCAATAACCTCATCAAGTTCTATCATCCTCCCACTCAATTCTTTCGAGAGAAACCTTTCCTCAAGAAAGAACCCGTTTCTAGAAACAAACACTTTGCTTTCGGATCTGAGATAGGAGATGTATCCAACTGTTTTGGATATCTTATGAAGATGCATTTATCCGCTTTGGGTTCGAGCTTATCAGACTGAAACTTTTTCACATAAGCATCGCAGCTCCAAACTTTCAAGAAATGACATCTTAAATTTCTCTAAACCTTAGTCTATACTGTGTCATCTCAATGGAAATACGCGGTGCCCTATTTAAAGTGAATGCGGTTGTCTCTAATGCATAACCCATAAACGATAGTGGTAATTCGATAAGACACATCATAGTATGCACCATATCAAATAGGGCGTGGCTAAGACGTTCAGACACATCATCACACTATGGTGTTCGAGGTGGCATGAACTGCGAAACAATTTCCACATTGTCTTAACTGCGTACCAAAACTCGTAAGTCTGATATTCATCTCTATGATCATATCGTAGACTGTTTATCCTCTTGTCACGACGATCTTCACTCTAAAATAGCTTTGAACTTTTCAACATTTCAGACTTGTGATTCATCAAGTAAATACTCCTGTATCTACTCAAATCATCAGTGAAGTAAGAACATAATGATATCCACTGCGTGCCTTAGCACTTATTGGACTGCACACATCAAAAATGCATTACTCGCAACAAGTTACTCTACTTGTTTCATGTGGCATGTTTTGCATGTCTCAAGTGATTCAAAATCAAGTGAGTCCAAACGATCCGTCAGCATGGAGCTTCTTCATGCATTTTACACCAACATGACTCAAGTGGCAGTGGCACACTTAAGTGGTACTATCATCATTACTTTTTATCTTTTGGCACTAATATTATGAACATGTCTAACACTACGATCAAGATTCAATAAACCATTGAGGGTAATTATTCAAGAAAATAGAATAACTATTATTCTTTTAAATGAATAATCGTATTGCAACAAACACGATCCAATCATGTTCATGCTCAACGCAAACACCAAATAACAATTATTTGGGTTTCACCACCAATCCCGATGATAGAGGGAGCGTGCGACGTTTGATCATATCAACCTTGGAAACACTTCCAACACGTATCGTCACCTCGCCTTTAGCTAGTCTCCGTTTATGCCGTAGCTTTCATTTCGTGTTACTAATCACTTGGCAACCGAACCGGTATCCAATACCCTCGTGCTACTAGGAGTACTAGTAAAGTACACATGAACATCATGTATATCAAATATACTTCTTTCGACTTTTGCCAGCCTTCTTATCTTACCGAGTATATAGAGTTGCTCTATCTCAGTGACTGTTCCCCTCATAACAGAAGCACTTAGTCCTGGGCTTGGGTTTAATCTGGGGTCTCTTCATTAGTGCAGCAACTGTTTTGCCGTTTCACGAAGTATCCCTTCTAGACCTTTGCCTTTATCGAAACTTAGTGGTTTTACTAACCATCAACTATTGATGCTCCTTCTTGATTTCTACTTTCGCAGTGTCAAACATCGCGAATCGCTCAAGGATCATTGTATCTATCCTTGATATGTTATAGTTCATCACAAAACTCTCACAGCTTGGTGGCAGTGTCTTTGGAGAACCATCACTATCTTATCCGGAAGATCAACTCCCACTTGATTCAAGCGATTGTCGTACTCAGATAATCTGAGCACTCGCTCAACGATTGTGATTTTCTCCTTTACTTCGTGGACAAAGAATCTTGTCGGAGGTCTCATACCTCTTAACAAGGGCACAAGCATGAAATCACAATTTCATCTCTTTAGAACATCACTCATGTTCCGTGACGTTTCAAAACATCTTCGGCGCCACGCTTCTAAGCCATTAAGTATTTTTCACCGAACTATCGCGTAGTCATTAGAAACGTGTATGTCGGATGTTCACAACATCCACAGACGACGCTCGAGGTGCAGCACACTGAGTGGTGCATTAAGGACATTAGCCTTCTGCGCAGCAACGAGGACAATCCTTAGTTCTACAGACTCAGTCCGCAAAGTTTGCTACTATCAACTTTCAACTAAATTTTCTCTAGGAACATATTAAAAATAGTAGAGCTATAGCGCAAGCTACATCGTAATTCGCAAAGACCATTAGACTATGTTCATGACAATTAGTTCAATTAATCATATTACTTCAGAACTCCCACTCAAAAAGTACATCTCTCTAGTCATTTGAGTGGTACATGATCCAAATCCACTATCTCAAGTCCGATCATCACGTGAGTTGAGAATAGTTTCAGTGGTAAGCATCTCTATGCTAATCATATCAGCTATACGATTCATGCTCGACCTTTCGGTCTCATGTGTTCTGAGGCCATGTCTGCATATGTTAGGCACATCAAGCTTAACCCGAGTGTTCCGCGTGTACAACTGTTTTGCACCCGTTGTATGTGAACGTTGAGTCTATCACACCCGATCATCACGTGGTGTCTCGAAACGAAGAACTGTCGCAACGGTGCACAGTCGGGGAGAACACAATTTCGTCTTGAAATTTTAGTGAGAGATCACCTCATAATGCTACCGTCGTTGTAAGCAAGATAAGGTGCATAAAGAATTAACATCACATGCAATTCATAAGTGACATGATATGGCCATCATCATGTGCTTCTTGATCTCCATCACCAAAGCACCGGCACGATCTTCTTGTCACCGGCCTCACACCATGATCTTCATCAACGTGTCGCCATCGGGGTTGTCGTGCTACTCATGCTATTACTACTAAAGCTACGTCCTAGCAATATAGTAAACGCATCTGCAAGCACAAACGTTAGTTTAAAGACAACCCTGTGGCTCCTGCCGGTTGCCGTACCATCGACGTGCAAGTCGATATTAACTATTACAACATGATCATCTCATACATCCAATATATCACATCACATCGTTGTCCACATCACATCACAAGCATACCCTGCAAAAACAAGTTAGACGTCCTCTAATTGTTGTTGCATGTTTTACGTGGTGACCATGGATATCTAGTAGGATCGCATCTTACTTATGCAAACACCACAACGGAGATATATGAATTGCTATTTAACCTCATCCAAGGACCTCCTCGGTCATATCCGATTCAACTAAAGTTGGAGAAACCGACACTCGCCGGTAATCTTTGAGCAACGGAGTTACTCGTAGCGATGAAACCAGTCTCTCGTAAGCGTACGAGTAATGTCGGTCCGAGCCGCTTCGATCCAACAATACCGCGGAATCAAGAAAAGACTAAGGAGGGCAGCAAAACACACATCACCGCCCACAAAATTTTTTGTGTTCTACTCGAGAAGACATCTACGCATGAACCTAGCTCATGATGCCACTGTTGGGGAACCTCGCATGGGAAACAAAAAATTTCCTACGCGCACGAAGACCTATCATGGTGATGTCCATCTACGAGAGGGGATTTCCGATCTACGTACCCTTGTAGATCGCACAGCAAAAGCGTTAAGAAACGCGTTTGATGTAGTGGAACGTCCACACGTCCCACGATCCGCCCCGCGAACCGTCCCACGAACCGTCCCGCGATCCGTCCCACGATCCGCTCCCATCTAGTGCCGAACGGACGACACCTCCGCATTCAGCACACATACAGCTCGACGATGATCTCGGCCTTCTTGATCCAGCAAGAGAGACAAAGAGGTAGATGAGTTCTCCGGCAGCGTGACGGCGCTCCAAAGGTTGGTGGTGATCTAATCTCAGCAGGGCTTCGCCCGAGCTCCGCAGAAACGCGATCTAGAGGAAAAACCGTGGAGGTATGTGGTCGGTCTGCCGTGGCAAAAGTTGTCTCAAATCAGCCCTAAAACCCCACGATATATAGGAGGAAGGGAGGGGAGGAGGCAGCCTCAAAACCTAAAGGTTTGGCCGAAATTGGAGGTGGAGGAGTCCTGCTCCAATCCTACTTGGAGTAGGATTTCACCTTCCCACTTGGAAACTCTTTCCACCTTGTGTTTTTTCCTTCTCAAACCTTATGGGCCTTAGTGGGAACTTATTCCAGGCCACTAGGGGCTGGTTTATCTCTTCCCATAGCCCATGAGAGCTCTTGGGGCGTGACACCCCTCCTGATGGTCCACGACACCCCTCCCGGCACTCCCAGTACACTACCGATGAGCCCGAAACTTTTCCGGTAATGCACGAAAACCTTCCGGTAACCAAATGAGGTCATCCTATATATCAATCTTCGTTTCCGGACGATTCCGGAAACCCTCGTGACGTCCGTGATCTCATCCGGGGCTCTGAACAACATTCGGTAACCAACGATATAACTCAAATACGCATAAAACAACGTCGAACCTTAAGTGTGCAGTCCCTGCGGGTTCGAGAACTATGTAGACATGACCCGAGCGACTCCTCAGTAAATATCCAATAGCGGGACTTGGATGCCCATATTGGATCCTACATATTCTACGAAGATCTTATCGCTTGAACCTCAGTGCCAAGGATTCATATAATCCCGTATGTCATTCCCTTTGTCTTTCGGTATGTTACTTGCGTCAGATTCGATCGTCAGTATTCACATACCTATTTCAATCTCGTTTACCGGCTAGTATCTTTACTCGTTCCGTAATACAAGATCCCGCAACTTACACTAAGTCACATTGCTTGCAAGGCTTGTGTGTGATGTTGTATTACCGAGTGGGTCCCGAGATACCTCTCCGTCACACGGACTGACAAATCCCAGTCTCGATCCATATTAACTCAACGAACACCTTCGGAAATACCTGTAGAGCATCTTTGTAGTCACCCAGTTACGTTGCGACATTTGATACACATAAAGCATTCCTCCGGTGTCAGTGAGTTATATGATCTCATGGTCATAGGAACAAATACTTGACACGCAGAAAACAGTAGCAACAAAATGACACGATCGACATGCTACGTCTATTAGTTTGGGTCTAGTCCATCACATGATTCTCCTAATGATGTGATCCCGTTATCAAGTGACAACACTTGCCTATGGTCAGGAAATCTTGACCATCTTTGATCAACGAGCTAGTCAACTAGAGGCTTACTAGGGACAGCGTTTTGTCTATGTATCCACACATGCACTGTGTTTCCAACCAATACAATTATAGCATGGATAATAAACGATTATCATGAACAAAAAAATATATTAATAACTAATTTATTATTGCCTCTAGGGCATATTTCCAACATCCCCTGCCTTGGCTCTCAAGCTTCCCGATCTTCTTTCGTTCCAGAAAAAATCTTTTCCGAGATTTTCTTCCGTTTGGACTCCGTTTCGAAATCTCCTCTGAAATGGGTCAAAACATGGAAAAAACAGGAACAAACACTTGGCACTGAGTTAATAAGTTAGTCCCAAAAAATATATAAAAGGCATTTAAAAGATCCGAAGTTTGCCAAGATAATAGCATGAAACCATCAAAAATTATAGATACGTTGGAGACGTATTACTAGGTTGTAGCTTTAATAGTAATAGCATAGATAGCACGACAACCTCAATGGCGGCACAATGATGGAGATCATAATGATGGAGATCATGGTGTGGCGCCGGTGATGATGGAGATCATGTCGGTGCTTTGGTGATGGAGATCAAGAAGCACAAGATCATGGCCATATCATGTCAATTATGATTTGCATGTGATGTTAATCCTTTTATGCACCTTATTTTGTTTAGAACAACAGTAATATTATTGGGTGATCCCTCACTAAAATTGCAAGATAAAATTGTGTTCTCCCCGACTATGCACCGTTGCGGCAGTTCGTCGTTTTGAGACACCACGTGATGATCGGGTGTGATAGACTCAGCGTTCACATACAACGGCTGCAAAACAGCTGCACACGCGGAACACTCGGGTTAAACTTGACGAGGCTAGCATGTACCGGCATGGCCTTGGAACACAAGAGACCTAAAGGTCGAGCATGAATCATATAGTTGATATGATCAACATGGAGATGTTCACCACTGAAACTATACTCAACTCACGTGATGATCGGACTGGAGTTAGTGGATTTGGATCATGCGCCACTCGAATGACTAGAGAGATGTCTATTTGAGTGCGAGTTCTTAAGTAATTTGATTGATTGAACTCATTGTCATGAACATAGTCAAAATATCTTTGCAAATTATGTTGTAGCTTGCGTTGTAGAACTACTGCATTTAGATATGTTCCTAGCGGAAAATTTACTTGAAACATGATAGTAGCAATTATGCGAACTGGGTCGGTAAACCGAGGATTGTCCTCATTGCTGCACAGAAGGCTTATGTCCTTAATGCACCGCTCGGTGTGCTGAACCTCGAGCGTCGTCTGTGGATCTAGCAAACATCAGACATACACGTTTTTGATGACTACGTGATAGTTCAGTGCGTAATACTTAACGACTTAGAATTAAGGAACCGAAGGCGTTTTGAACGTCACAGAACATATGAGATATTCTAAGAGATGAAATTGGGATTTCATGCTCGTGCCCTTATTGAGAGGTATGAAACCTTCGAAAAGATTGTTTGTCTACAAAGTAAAGGAGAGAAGCTCAATCATTCAGCATGTGCTCAGATTGTCTGAGTGCAACAGTCGCTGGAATCAAGGGGGAGTTTATCTTCCAGATGACATAGTGATGGTTCTACAAAGTCACTCCCACCAAGATACTAGAGCTTCGTGATGAACTATAACATATCAAGGATAGAAATGATGATCCTTGAGCTATTCGCAATGTTTGACACTTCGAAAGTAGAAATCAAGTAGGAGCATCAATTGTTGATGGTTAGTAAAACCACTAGTTTGAAGAAGGGCAAGGGAAAGAAGGGATACTTCATGAAACGGCAAACTAGTTAATGCTCTAATGAAGAAACCCAAGGTTGAACCCAAACCCAAGACTAAGTGCTTCTGTTATGAGGGGAACGGTCACTAAGGCGGAACTACCCTAGATACTTGGTACATGAGAAGGCTGGCAAAGTCGACTGAAGTATATATGATATACATGATATTGATGTGTACTTTACTAGTACTCCTAATAACACGAGGGTATTAGATACCGGTTCGGTTGCTAAGTGTTAGTAACTCGAAATAAAAGCTACAGAATAAAAGGAGACTAGCTAAAAGCGAGGTGAAGATATATGTTGGAAGTGTTTCCAAGGTTGATATGATCAAACATTACACACTCCCTCTACCATCGAGATTAGTGTTAAACCTAAATAATTGTTATTTGGTGTTTGCGTCGAGCATGAACATGATTAGATCGTGTTTATTGCAATACGATTATTAATTTATAGAGAATAATGGGTATTCTATTTGCTTGAATAAATTTCTTCAATGGTTTATTGAATCTCGATCGTAGTGGTACACATGTTCATAATATTGATATCAAAAGATATCAAAGTAGTAATTATAGTACCACTTGTGGCACTGCCGCTTGAGTCATGTTGGTATAAAATGCATGAAGAAGCTCCATGCTGATGGATCTTTGTACTCGCTCATTTTTGAAACGTTTGAGACATGCAAACCATACCTATTGGTATAAACGCATGAAGAAGATCCATGCAGATGGATCGTTTGGACTCACTTGATTTTGAATCACTTGAGACATGCAAATCATACCACATGGGCAAGATGACTGAAGGCCTTGTTTTCAAGTGAGATGGAACTATAAAGTAACTTATTGGAAGTAATACATTTGGATGTATGCAGTCCTATGAGTGCTGAGGCATGCAGTGGATATTGCTATGTTTCTTACTTCACAAATGATTTTAGTAGATACTAGTGTATTTGCTTGATGACACACACGTGTGAATTATTGAAAGGTTCAAGTAGTTTCAGAGTGAAGTTGAAGATCGTCGTGACAAGGTAACATGTCTAAGATATGATCATAGAGATGAATATCAGAGTTGCGAGTTTGGTACACAATTAAGACAAATGTGAAAATTGTTTCACATCTCATGCCACCTAGAACACCATAGTGTGATGGTGTGTCCGAACATCATAGCCGCACCCTATTTGATATGGTGCATACTGTGATGTCTCTTATCGAATTACCACTATCGTTTATGGGTTATGCATTAGAGACAACCGCATTAACTTTAAATAGGGTACTACGTTGTCGGGACCCCGATCCTAGGTCATAAGCATCCAGCTTGTAACATAACACATCACTTTACGGCATCATGCACGGATAACTCCACGGCAGCCACCTTACCTGGGTCGGGACCGTTTGCGTCTTTTGGCTCATGTATGTGTATATGTCGCCAGCATTCAAACGACAGAGAACCTGGGTCGACATGACTAGTTATAAACCCTAGTGGCACATCCGTACAGGGACAGGTATACATAACCCAAAAAGCAGCTGTCGGTCAACAGCGTGTGTAGACGAGTCGTAGCAAGCTACAGTGACTCCATTACACCGCGTGACATTTCCCCGAAGGTACACACACAACAAAAAAAATGATACATGACGGTCAATCAATGTGTCGGGAGCAGTAGCAAGCTACCAAGGCTCGGTGGAAGCACAAAGAGGCATTACCCTGTAAAGAGTACTACTAAAGGCACACAACTAGGTGTCGAATCCCACACATATAATGCATTTCATAACATACACACAATATGCACGATATGTGTAGATATAACATGGCCTCATGATACGTCTCCGTCGTATCTACTTTTCCAAACACTTTTGCCCTTGTTTTGGACTCTAATTTGCACGATTTGAATGGAACTAACCCGGACTAACAGGAGGCGCCGCCAACACCTGTTCTTCCTCTGGAGGGCAGATCTGGAGTCCGTTCTGGGCTCCGGAGAGGGGAGATCGTCGCCATCGCCATCACCAACCTTTCTTCATCGTCAATTCCATGATGCTCTTCACCGTTCGTGATAATCTCATCGTAGGCTTGTTGGATGGTGATGGGTTGGATGAGATCTATCCTATAATTGAGTTACTTTTGATGGGAATTGATCCCTAGTATCCACTATGTTCTGAGATTGATGTTGCTACTACTTTGTCATGCTTAATGGTTGTCACTAGGGCCTGAGTGCCATGATTTCAGATCTGAACCTATTATGTTCTCGTCAATATATGTGTGTTCTTGATCCTATCTTGCAAGTTGTAGTCACCTACTATGTGTTATGACCCGGCAACCCCGGATTGACAATAGCCGGAACCACTCCCGGAGATGACCATTGTATGAGGAGTTCATGTATTCACTAAGTGCTAATGCTTTGTTCCGGTTCTCTATTAAAAGAAGAACCTTAATATCCCGTAGTTTCCATTATGACCCCGCTCCCACGGGAGGGATGGACAATAGAAGTCATGCAAGTTCTTTTCCCTAAGCATGTATGACTATGTACGGAATGCGTGCCTACATTACATTGACGAACTCGAGCTAGTTACATATGTCCCCATGTTATAACTGTTGCATGATGAATGTCATCTGACATATTTATCCATCACCGATCCAATGCTTACGAGTTTTTCCTACTGGTCCTTGCTACGTTACTTTGCCGCTACGGCCGTCACTACTGCTACTGTTACTCTGTCTCTACTGCTGTCACTGCTACTATTACCGCTGCTACTGTTACTATCACACTACTTTGCTACTGATACTTTGCTACAGATACTAAGTCTTTCAGGTGTGGTTGAAATGAAAACTCAACTCGTAATACTCGAGAATATTCTTTGGCTTCCCCTTGTGTCGAATCAACAAATTTGGGTTGAATACTCTACCCTCTAAAACTGTTGCGATCCCCTATACTTGTGGATTATCACATCACAACATAGCTCTATGACTCAAGCTTTTATTAAGGACTCATAAGAGTCAACATAGTATGGTATAACAAATAAGGGTCACACGACCCTACACTCAAGTCATACAAGCATCAAGCGGAAGTATAACATGTCTATGTACATACATCTACTAAAAGTGGCTGGAAGAGCCTGAAAAGCTACAACGACCCTTCCAAAGGAGCCACACCTCTGTCTGGGATTCCCAAGCTATTCTCGTCAACATCGAACACATCGCGTAGAAACCTTTAATGAGACTAAGGTCTCCTCTGCAAACGTGAGTACAAAGGTACTCAGCAAGACTTACGTCAGAACTATCTACATATGAATCAGTAACAATGTAGGGGTTGTGGAGTTTAATTGCAGCAAGCCAACTTTGACTCTTGGCTAAACCCCTACTAAGACTACAAATACTTTCTTTGAGGTGGGATAGCGCACAAGAGTCCACATATTCAGCAATCAATCCACCAATATGGATCCACTCTCGTCTCCCTACGAGAAGGCCATCCATAGCACTCACACTTATCTTGCATAATTTTAGAGTATCCATTCCAAGTTGTCTATGTACCACGTAATGTTTCCAAGTAGTCCATATCCGAGGACGCGGTTATTCGAACAGATTAATTCACCCTGCAGGGGTATACTTCTTCACACACGCTCTCACCACTTATCACCATATGCACGTCATGCATCTCGGCAACCTTCAAGCGGAAGCAACGCGTGGGTGTCGGCCACGACCGTTAACCACACAAGACCGTAGTCCAGGGTTATCGCCTATTTGAGACTGAACCCGCAAGGAAGTCCGGCCGAAGTTTCCTCTACGGCCCCAAATGATGTGCGCAGGGTTCCCAAGCCCACCATCCGGGTGCCACTTGGTACATCGTGCCACTCTGTATCTACCGTAGTGAAGCCTACCCCGTCCGGCAGAGCTAATCACAGCCGCCAACACTTTTCCTAAAAACACCAGAAACTAGTTGCAACTCCTGGACACAGATCTAGGCGATTAATAGGCCGAGAGGGTCAATTAAGTATCCCAATGTGTGGTAGTATCTTGTCTTGTATAACATACACAGAACTCAATTCTTAAGGACGGTCCCAATGAGACAACCCACCATGTACTCCTACATGGCCTCTCATCGCTACCTTTACCAAATCAGATTCACACACTTTCCTCTCACATAGTAGGACATGAACACATCCATTCCGATTCATCGTCCAGATGGATCAGACCCGACACGACTATAAGCATAGCGGGCATAGTAAGCAAGCTTGGATGAGTAAGCACAACAAGGCTCAAGGAGTTGCTACTCATGCTAAGTGGTTTCAACTGTTTATTGTGGCAAAAACAGGTCATGCAGAGGAATGGGTTCAACTACCGAGGACAAATAACAGTTGAATTGATGTTTTCCTAATGCAGTAAAAGAGAGCAGGAGTGAGAGAGTAGGATTGTATTAGAATGCTCAAGGGGGTTTTCCTTGCCTCACAGTTCTGAAGATAGCAATGATTCTTCATCAATGTCAACGATCACATCATCGAAACCATCGTCTACCGAGAGGGAACAACACCGGCAAACACAAAAGAACAATATTTAATTCACGGAAATGCAACACTATGATGCATGATCATGACATGGCAATATGCTGCTGATTGAGCTACTGCATCTAGCATAAGGATTAAATGAAGTTAGTTTGAACCAAAGGTTCAAATTCAAACTCCATATATGATTATTTTTTAAATGTCATTTATTTGATTTGTCGAAAACACATGACAAAAGTTCTTCTAACATGCATGAAAATGATGCCATTAGATTCCTTGCATTTTTCTGATAATTTGTCATATATTATTTGTTTCATTTGGAGTTATATTTTATTTTCTATGGATTTTTGAAGTTTTAATTTTTTCTGGAATTTCTTGAATTGATTTAATACAGAAAGGTTTTATTGCATCATCAGTATGTCAGCATGACCTCAGCAAGTCAACTGGCCTGGTCAAAGTCAAATCTGATGTGTGGGGTCCACACGTGAGTGTCACATCTACTTAACAGAGTTTAATTTAACTTTAATTCCTAATTCAGAGGCGTTGGGCCCACTATCGGTGTGTAAGGGGCTAATTAGTGGTTAATTAGGGCGCCCATGTCAGCACGTCCGGGATCAGCCGGCGGCGACCACAGGAGAGGGTGGTGGCTCGCCGGACTTGCATTTCGTCGTCCATTTGGTGCGCTGAGATCACTGGGAGCGAGCCCATGCTCGACCGCATCGAGTAGAGGGGCCAAGAGGGCACGAGGTCGCCGGAGACGCACCAGCGACAAGCTTGGCAACGACCGGCGTTCGGCTGCATGTGGGTGTGGGGCTGCGGGGCACAAAATGAGATGGGGATAAGGGGGAAACAACGAAGGAGCTCACAGCGGACCCAATGGGGGCAGTGGCAGGCTCGGGGAGGTGCAGATGGCCACGAATCATCGGTGAGGGGAGCCGACGTTGGATCTTGAAGATGTGGTCGATGGCGACGGTAGGGGAGCCTCCGTCCTCGATTCCATTTTCTAGGGGCTGGGAGGAGCTTGACGGAGCTAGGGGACACGATAGGGGAGCTCGTGAAGCTAGTGGCCGTGGTGGCGAGCGACAACGACGGCGGCAGTGCTAGGGCATGCTCAAAATCGAGCTGAGGAGGGAGTGAGAGGGGCCAGAGAAGGGGGTAAATGGAACGGGGGGGGTCTCCAAGGAGTCTCCTAGCGAGGTGATAGGCTCGGGTGCGCGGCAGGAGGTGGTCGTCGACTGCACGCATGCTCGACAGCGAGCTCCGTGCCTGCTCTCGCGAGAGGACGAAGACGACTCTGCCCCTGGTGGGCTGGGCCGGTTTGGGCTGCCAGGTAAGTTCTTCCTCTTTTTTTATTATTTCCTGTTTTATTATTTCTGTAATATATTTTGAATTTAGTTTTTACTATCAAATCACTTTTATAGCTTCTGAAAGTTATTATGTGGCTTGATGATATATATTCATAGCCACTCACGAACTTTCAGAATAATTGGAATTATAATTCTGTTGTACCAGAATTAAAACCAACTCAAATAACTAATGATTAAATCAAAGTCCCAAACATAAATGCTTTTGTGATTCCGAAAATATTGATTTGAATTTTATCTCATGTCAATATTTTCTAAGAATACCAGGGACATTTTCTTACACTTCTTTGAAGCAATTTTTATATTGCCTTTTGACAAATTTTCAATTTTTGAGGCTTGATCACTTCCTCACTTCAGATTTAAAGGAATTTAAATAAGCATGCGTGAATTCTTGGAAAGCAAGGTAAAATTGGGTTGTGACAACTCACCCCCACTAAACAAGAATCTCTTCCCGAGATTCAAGCGTAGGGTAGGAGTAAATAGGGGACACTAGCTATAACAATCTTCATGATCCAATTGCCCTTCTCAGAGATGTTGATTCATTGCATCATGTTGATCTTGACATCTTTGGCTTTGAGGTCTTCATTTAACATGATGACAAAATAACAGGAAGGCTCTACAAGATTCGATCTCCTCAAAGATCGAGCAACTCATGATCAACTCATAGAATGAGACGTGGGAACGTCCATGAGCTGAGACACAAAACACATAACAGGGATGAGGAAATGACACATATGACGAAGGTTCAATTGGTAGGCAACAAATCCACGCGTAAAATAGATGGTAGCAAGGTTTCAAAGTAGCGAGGAGTTAAGTTGCCCTTCATACCATAACGGGGCAACTTAGAAAGATGACTCGTAGAGTTATTCCCTTAAGTGGCAAAAAGAATTACTTTTGATACAGAGATCATTGAAACTCTTCACACCAGAATAAGGCAATTCACAAATGATCGTTTGAAAGAGTTCGGAAAAATGGCATACTCAGTTTGGAAGAGACTAGAGGTATAGAGCAACTCGGCAAACGGAAGGCACATTCCAATTGATACCGAAGGTATAACCCAGTGTCTGAGAATGCTCTCAAGAACTTGAGCATTTCCATATCCATCAAGGTTTACCAACATCCATGCCAAGGATCCTGGCAACACATCATACTACCATGATGAATAATGGTGGAGGATGCAGATGCAAAGGAAGACAACACTTCCTTAGATTTCACCTTAGCTATACCAAGGGAACGAAATCTAGATGATCGACCGAGAGACATTTAGCACTCCGCTTCTAATGTTCTCTTTGATGTAATAAGATAACTCAACTTCTTGGTATATAGAACATCAAGTAAAGGTCGGACTTTGCGGTTCAAAGGGTCCATGAGGAATAACTTCCAAAATAAGTCATACAAGGTCCTAACGGGGAGATGGCTAAGGTTGCTGATGAAAGATATTGTAATATTAAGTCTTACAGTTAGGTGCGTTAGCCACAACATCACTTTACCGGGTTACAGAGAGACCAATATTATAATCCTTGGAAGACGTTACAACCGTCATATTTGCCTGAGATTCAGATCTGGTTGGTAATAGGATGTTTCAAACTCAGCATGTTTGAAAGAGAAGGTTTGCAACACAAATCGACTAGATAACGTTGCAAGATTCTCAGAAGATGGACTGCGGAAGCCAACTCCAAAATATGAGCTGAATTGCAAGACCCACGTGAACACATATAAATCTTACAACAAAACACTACCGAGTTCTGGGTGGGAACCATCATTGCGGATGTCAAGTCCTAAATAATTCTGGATTAGCTCTTATGAAGGAATCTCTTTTACTTATACAAATCAATCAGTGGCTTGGTGTTCTAGGAGATTTATTTGGAATGGAGATAGCTAATCTCTCAGACCATAGAATACTTCGCACGTGCATGACTGACCTGGGATGATTCCGAAGGAAACAAAATGACCTTCTCAAATTCATGGCGGCAACTTGCACCAATGCACATGAATATAAAGGAAGTCACTTCCTACACCTAACATAAACTTCATGTATGAGACATAAAGGTAATGCCTACAAAAGTTTCCAACACTAGCATTAATGTCCAACATAAATCATGGAACTAATGAAAATATTGCTGATGGACTCAACAACAATTCATCGAGATATCCACATAAATGGATTTCCACAACTATGGGAGCAAGATAATAGCATTGGTCAGACCAAAGAATATAATGGTGTATACTCAAGGAAAACCATGAGTAAGACACCATTACGAAAATCTTTGGTTCTGAGTTTTATTTGACAATAGCCCATACTCAAATCAAAATTTGTACAAGATACTATTTACAACAATTGATCACATGAATCAAGCAAAGAAATATCATCTTACTTCAACAGTCAGACACACGCACACAAAGATATACCTTTTAGATGAACTAAGTTAGGCGAAGCTTTTATCTTCCAACTCTCCAAGTTGTTGTTTAGCTTAACCAACTAGTTTCAGGGATATCCAACACAGATTCTTGGAGAAGGGGTGGTTTATAGAAAAACCAACTTAATCACGAGCTCAACATAATAGTCAGGAAGCAACCTGGTAATACTTCCGACAAGATGTTCGGAAAATCACAAACCACCGATATGTTATTCAGCTCGGGAACAATCTCGCTTTTCAGGGCAAGATGATATGATCAAAAGAGCGAAGGATTGACACAATCTTAACCCATTGATCGAAAAGTGCACCATGAAACATGGACTAGGTAGCACGGTTAGTCTTAGGATGACGATTCAATCACCATCACCATAAGAGTGAAATTATTGTCCATTAACTACCAAGCAATGGCATTGCTAGGAGTATTGATTTCACACATCATGGTTCACTTGTCGATATTCCGGTTACAATCAACATGGAAACCGAGGGATGAAAAATGATAGCGAGAAGTATCACTACATCAAGAGTTTGTAAAAGATGGTGCAATTCTCACGACATACTTGACAAAAGAGGGTAATACTCCAAGATAGAACAGATCAAAAAGATGGATTGGCATTTTGGTCTGCGGAATACAACTACTTTGACCCAATCCAAGAAATGGATGTGGTACTCGAGTTTGGTTCTCCGAGCCATTCTGAAATAGAACAATTTGACAGACCACAGGAACAATAGTCATCGATGACACGAATGCACAACTACCCTTGACTATTCTCTCATGGATGAAGGTCGGAATACAACTAGATAGGGACAACTCAAGAGCACATGATTTCCTGAGTTGTGGATGCATAGATTAGCATGTCGAACGAGTTCAACATAATTCTTCGAGATAACCCATGCAGAAGGGAGGAGTTGGCAAAGTCACAATATGGAGTAGAGAACTCATCACGAGCACTCTTGTTGTGATCTTAAGTTCATGAAGAACTTCTGCGAGAGATGGTCCATGATATTGGAAGAATGATATCCACGCACCTCGAGGACTAGAAGAAGGTTACTAATCATCCTAAAGGAACACGCAATTACTATCAACAGAAGTGAGCAAAATGATCCTTGTGTTCATGAACCCAAAAAATAGAATACCTACTAGCTAAATAACATCACGGGATGTTTTCAAAAATGATGGCCAGAATTATCAGTGTGAAAACCAAAACACAGCTAGACTAATGGGTAGTTTTCCGAGGTAACATGGTTTCCGAATACTTCAACAATACGTCGAGGGAATAAGGTACCTCAACACTATAATTGGTGTGCTTTGTCTGGCCAAAAAGACATAGGGAAAAGGTGGAAGGAATTTGCAATTGCATCAGATTTTAAAATCCTTGGATAATTTAGACAACATAACAGCTGTACAGGCATGAAATATGGGGCAACCTTCAAGAAAAACTAACAGCAAAACATGGAATCCCTATGGACACATCGATCTAAAAAGACAACAACTTTCCTATAAGTCTTCAGCATAGTAACTCGTCATCCTAATAGATAGATGAGAATGCCTAATTCTTAAATCCCGTAGAATAAGGAAGATGGTGACTCAGAATAAGAATGACACAAGGAAAGGAGTAGAAAGAGCCTTACGTTCCCTTCCACAAACAATTCCCTTTAGTAACTAAAGAGTTGCTAGACACAACATCGACCAGTTTGGCTTGGTTATCCTACCGGCGGTCAAGCTGTGATACCAAAGTTGTCGGGACCCCGATCCTCAGTCATAAGAATTTAGCTTGTAACACAACACATTACTTTGCGGCCTCACGCACGGTTAACTCCACGACAGCCACCTTACCTCGGCCGGGACCGTTTGCGTCTTTTGGGTCACATATGTGTATATGTCGCCGGCGTTCAAACGATAGAGAACCCGGGTCGACATGACTAGTTATAAACCCAAGTGGCACATCCGTATAGGGACATGCATACTTAACCCAACAACGCAGGTGTCAATCAAAAACGTGTGTAGACGAGTCGTAGCAAGCTACACCGACTCCATTACACTGCGTGGCATTTCCCCGAAGGGACAGACACAACAGCAAAGAAGGATACATACCGGTCAATCAATGTGTCTGGAGCAGTAGCAAGCTACCAAGGCTCGGTGGAAGCACAAAGAGGCATTTCCCGGTAAAGAGTACTACTAAAGGCACACAACTAGGTGTCGAATCCCACACATATAATGCATTTCATAACATACACACAATATGCATGATATGTGTAGATACAACATGGCATCACAACATAACTCTATGACTCAAGCTTTTATTAAAGACTCATAAGAGTCAACATAGTATGATATTACAAACAGGGGTCACACGACCCTACACTCAAGTCATACAACTATCAAGCGGAAGCAAAACATGTCTGGGTACAGACATCTACTAAAAGTGGCTGGAAGAGCCTGAAAATCTACAACGAACCTACCAAAGGAGCGAGACCTCTGTCTGGGAATCCCGAACTATTCCGGTCAACATCGAACACATAATGTAGAAACCTTTAATAAGACTAAGATCTCCTCTGCAAAAATATAAATAAACAAACGTTAGTACAAAGGTACTCAGCAAGACTTACGTCAGAACTATCTACATATGTATCAGTATCAATGAAGGGGTTGTGGAGTTTAATTGCAGCAAGATAGCTTTGGCTCTTGGCTAACATGTACTACGACTACAAGTACTTCCTTTGAGGTGGGATAGCGCACACGAGTACACATATTCACCAATCAATACACCACTATGGATCCACTCTCGTCTCCCTATGAGAAGGCCATCCTTCATATCACTCACACTTATCTTGCATAATTTTAGAGTATATATTCCAAGTTGTCTATGTACCACGTAATGTTTCCAAGTAGTCCATATCCGAGGACGTGGGTATTCGAACAGATTAATTCACCCTGCAGGGGTATACTTCTTCACACACGCTCTCACCACTTATCACCATATGCACGTCATGCATCTCGGCAACCTTCAAGTGGAAGCACTGGCGTGGGCGTCGGCCACGATCGTTAACCACACAAGACCCTAGTCCAGGTTTATTGCCTATTTGAGACTGAACCCGCAAGGAAGTCCGGCCGAAGTTTCCTCTATGGCCCCAAATCATGTGCGCAGGATTCCCAAGCCCACCATCCGGGTGCCACTTGGTACACCGTGCCACTGTGTATCTACCGTAGTGAAGCCTACCCCGTCGGGCAGAGCTAAACACGGCCGCCAACACTTTTCTAACAAACACCAGAAACTAGTTGCAACTCCTGGACAGAGATCTAGGCGATTAATAAGCCTAGAGGGTCAATTAAGTGTCCCAATGTGTGGTAGTATCTTGTCTTGGGTAACATACACATAACTCAGTTCTTAAGGACGGTCCCAATGAGACAACCCACCATGTACTCCTACATGGCCTCTCATAGCTACCTTTACCAAGTCAGATTCACACACTTTACTCTCACATAATAGGACATGAACACGTCCATTCTGATTCATCGTCCAGATGGATCAGACCCGACACGACTCTAAACATAGAGGGCATAGTAAGCAAGCATGGATGAGTAAGCACAACAAGGCTGAAGGAGTTGCTACTCATGCTAAGTGGTTTCAACTATTTACTGTGGCAAAAACAGGTCATGCAGAGGAATGGGTTCAACTACCGAGAACAAATAACACTTGAATTGATTTTGTCCTAATGCAGTAAAAGAGAGCAGGAGCGAGAGAGTAGGGTTGTATCGGCATGCTCAAGGGGGTTTTGCTTGCCTGACAGTTCTGAAGATAGCAATGAGTCATCATCAATGTGAACAATCACATCGTCGAAACCATCGTCTATCGAGAGGGAACAACACTGGCAAACACAAAAGAACAATATTTACTTCACGGAAATGCAACACTATGATGCATGATCATCACATGGCAATATGCTGCTGATTGAGCTAATGCATCTAGCATCAGGACTAAATGAAGTTAGTTTGAACCAAAGGTTCAAATTAAAACTCCATATATGATTATTTTTTAAGTTCCATTTATTTCATTTGTCCAAAACAGAGGACAAAAGTTCTTCTGACATGCATGAAAATGATGCCATTAGATTCCTTGCATTTTTCTGATAATATTTCATATATTATTTGTTTCATTTGGAGTTATATTTTATTTTCTATGAATTTCTCAAGTTTTAGTTATTTTCTGGAATTTCCTGAATTTATTTAATCCAGAAAGGTTTTATTGCATCATCACTACGTCAGCATGACCTGAGCAAGTCAACTGAAGTGGTCAAAGTCAAATCTAACATGTGGTGTCCACACGTGAGTGTCACATCTACTTAACACATTTTAATTTAACTTTAATTCCTAATTTAGAGGCGTTGGGGCCCCCTGTCAGTGCGTAAGGGGCTAATTAGTGCTTAATTAGGGGACCACGTCAGCAAGCCGGGGATCAGCCGACGGAGACCATAGGACACGGCGGTGGCTCGCCGGACTTGCATTCCGTCGTCCATTCGGTGCACTGAGGTCACTCGGAGGAAGCCCGTGCTCGACCACATCGATTAGTGGGGCGAAGAGTGCACGGGGTCGCCGGGGACGCACCGGCGAGGAGCTTGGCAGCGACCAGCGTTCGGCCGCATGTGGGTGCGGGGCTGCGGGGCACGAAACGAGACGGGAAGAAGGGGAAATGACGAAGGAGCTCATGGCAGATCCAATGGGGGCAACGATAGGCTCGGGGTGGTGTAGATGGCCGCAAAACATCGGTGAGAGGCGCCGGCGCCGGAGGTTGAAGATGTGGTCGATGGCGATGGTAGGGGAGCCTCCATCCTTGATTCCTTCTTCTAGGGGACTGGGAGAAGCTTGACGGAGCTAGGGGACACGGCAGGGGGTGTCATGAAGCTACTGGCCGCGGTGGCGAGCGACGACAGCGGCGACAACGCTTGGGCATGCTAGAAATCGAGCTAAGGAGGGGGTGAGAGGGGCCCGAGAAGGGGGGAAATGGAAGGGGGGGTTTCCAGGGTGTCTCCTGGCGAGGAGATAGGCTCGGGGGCGCGGCAGGAGGTGGCCGTCGGCTGCACGCATGCTCGAAAGCTAGCCGCGTGCGTGCTGTAGCAAGAGGAGGAAGACGGTTGTGCCCCTGGTGGGCTTGCCCGGTTTGGGCTGCCAGGTAAGTTCTTCCTATCTTTTTTTTGGTTATTTCCTGTTTTCTAATTTCTGTAATATATTTTGAATTTAGCTTTTACTATCAAATCACTTTTACAGCTTCTGAAAGTTATTATGTGGCTTGATGATATATATTCATAGCCACTCACCAACTTTCAGAATATATGGAATTATAATTTTGTTGTAGCAGAATTAAAACCAACTCAAAGAACTAATGATCAAATCAAAGTCCCAAAAATAAATGCTTCTCTGATTCCAAAAATATTGATTTGAATTTTACCTGCTGTCAATATTTTCTAAGAATACCACGGATATTTTCTTATACTTCCTCACTTCATATTTAAAGGAGATGAAATATGCATGCATGAATGCTTGGCAAGCAAGGTAAAATTGGGTTGTGACACACGTATTTCCGTTGAGATGACATCATATGAACTATGGTTTGGAGAAACCTAAGTTGTCGTTTCTTAAAAGTTTGGGGCTGCGATGCTTATGTGGAAAAGTTTCAGCATGATAAGCTCGAACCCAAAGCGGATAAATGCATCTTCATAGGACATCCAAAATAGTTTGGTATACCACCTATCTCGGATCTGGAAGCAAAGTGTTTGTCTCTAGAAATGGGTCCTCTCTCACGGAAAAGTTTCTCTTGAAAGAATTGAGTGGGAGGGTGGTGGAACTTGATGAGGTTATTGAACCGTCACTTCAACCAGTGTGTAGCAGGACACATGAAGTATTTCCTGTGGCGCCTACGCCAATTGAACTGGAAACCGATGATAGTGATCATTGAGCTTCAGATCAAGTTACTACAAACCTCATAGGTCGACAAGGTCGCGTACTGCTATAGAGTGGTACGGTAACCTTCTCTTGGAGGTCATGTTGTTGAACAACAATGAACCTACGAGCTATGGAGAAGCGATGGTGGGCCCGGATTCCGGCAAATGGCTGGAGGCCATGAAATTCGAGAGAGGATCCATGCATGAAAACAAAGTGTACACTTTGGAAGAACTACTTGATGGTCGTAAGACTATTAAGTAAAGATGGATCTTTAAAAGGAAGACAAACGATAATGGTGAAAAGTCACCATTAAGAAAAGCTCGACTTGTCGCAAAGATATTTTCGACAAGTTCAAGGATTTGACTATGATGAGACTTTCTCACTCGTAGCAATGCTAAAAGTCTGTGGGAATTATGTTAGCAGTTGATGCATTATTTATGAAATGTTGCACATAGGATGTCAAAACATTGTTTCCTCAACGGTTTCCTTAAGTAAAGGTTGTATGTGATACACCGAGAATGTTTTGTCGATCCTAAGGATGCTAAGAAGTATGCAAGCACCAGCGATCCTTCTATGGACTAGTGCAAGCATCTCGGAATTGGAATATACGCTTTGATGAGATGATCAAAGCTTTATGGGTTTGTACAAGGTTTAGGAGATACCTGTATTTCCAAAAGAATTGAGTGGGAGCACTATAGAATTTCTGATAAGTATACGTGGCTGACATATTGTTGATCGGAAGTAACGTAGAATTTCTAGAAAGCATAAAGGATTGTTTGAAAGGAGTTTTTCAAAGGAAAACCTGGATTAAGCTACTTGAATTTTGAGAATCAAGATCTATAGAGATAGATCAAAACGCTTAACACAACTTTCAATGAAACGTATGCCTTGACAAGTTTTTGAAGGAGTTCAAAATAGATCAGCAAAGAAGGAGTTCTTGGTTGTGTTGTAAGGTGTGGATTTGAGTAAGATTCAAAGCCCGACCACAATAGAAGAAAGGGAAAGGACGAAGGTCGTCCCCTATGCATTAGCCATAGGATCTATAGTATGCTAGGCTGTGTACCGCACCTGATGGGTGCCTTGCCATGAATTTGTCAAGAGGTACGAAAGTGATCCACGAATGGATTACAGGACAGTGGTCAAAAATTATCCTTAATAACTAGTGGACTAAGGAAATTGTTCTTGATTATGGAGGTGTTAAAAGAGTTCGTCGTAAAGGGTTACGCCGATGTAAGCTTTGACACTAATCCAGAAAACTCGGAGTAGTAAACCGGATTCGTATAGTGGAGTGGTCATTTGGAATAGTTCCAAATGGTGCGTGGTAGAGCATCTATAGGATGACATGCAGATTTGAAAAGCACACACGGATCTGAAAGGTTCAGATCCATTGACTAAAACCTCTCTCACAAGCAAGATATGATCAAACCCCATGGGTGTTAGGTTCATTGCAATCACATAGTGATGTGAACTAGATTATTGACTCTAGTGCAAGTGGGAGACTGTTCGAAATATGCCCTAGAGGCAATAATAAATTTATTATTATTATATTTCTTTGTTCATGATAATCGTTTATTATCCATACTAGAATTGTACTGATTGGAAACTCAAATACATGTGTGGATACATAGACAAACACACTATCCCTAGTGAGCCTCTAGTTGACTAGCTCGTTGATCAAAGATGCTCAAGGTTTCCTGACCATAGACAAGTGTTGGCACTTGATAACGAGATCACATCATTGGGAGAATGATGTGATAGACAAGACCCAAAACTATGAACGTATCATATGATCGTGTCAGTTTATTGCTGCTGTTTTCCGCATGTCAATGTATCTGTTCCTATGACCATGAGATCATGCCACTCCCGGACACCGGAGGAATACCTTGTGTGTATCAAACATCGCAACGTAACTGGGTGACTATAAAGGTGCTCTATAGGTATCTCCTAAGGTGTCTGTTGGGTTGGCATGGATCAAGACTGGGATTTGTCACTCCATGTGACACAGAGTTATCTCGGGGCCCACTCGGTAATACAACATCACAACAAGCCTTGCAAGCAATGTGACTTAGGAGTTAGTTACGGGATCTTGTATTACGGAACGAGTAAAGAGACTTGACGGTAATGATATTGAACTAGGTATGGAGATACCGACGATCGAATCTCCGGCAAGTAACATACCGAAGGACAAAGGGAATGGTATACGGGATTATATGAATCCTTGGCATAGAGGTTCAACTGATAAGATCTTCGTAGAATATGTAGGATCCAATATGGACATCCAAGTCCCACTATTGGATATTGACCGGGGAGTGTCTCACGTCATGTCTGCATAGTTCTCGAACCTGCAGGGTCTGCACACTTAAGGTTCGCTGAGGTTTTGGTATAGTTGAGTTATGAATGTTGGTGAACTAAGTTTTGTTCGGAGTCCCAGATGATGTCTCGGACATCATGAGGACTTCCGAAATGGTTCGAAAAGTAAGATTTATATATAGGAAGTTGGTATTTGGATTCCGGAAGGTTTTCAGGCATTGCCGGAAGTGTACCCGGAGTGACGAATGGGTTCCGGGGGCCCACTAGGTCGGCCCACCACGCCCCAAGGGGTGCACATGGGTTTATTGGATGCGCAATAAGGCATAATGGTCTGACAAACTCATCCAATGAAAGCCCATGAGGAAAAAGTGGAATATCCAAAAGAGGTGGGAAATTAAGGAAGGAGACATAATCCAAGTGGGATTGGAGGAGGACTCCTCCCTCCTCCACTTCGGCCGAGGCAAGGTGGCTCTCCTTGAGCCTCAAGCCTAGACCCTCCCTCCTTCAATATATACCACAGGGTTTAGGTGTTTTTGAGACACAACTTTGCCATGTGCAACCCTAAACCTCTACTTTATAGTTCTTTCTCTAGATCCGTTTTCTGCGGAGCTCGGGCGGAGCCCTGCAGGAATAGATCACCACCACCACCGGAGTGTCGTTGTGCTGTTGGGGAACTCATCTACATCCTCGTCTCTCTTGCTGGATCAAGAAGGCGGAGATCGTCATCGAGATGTACATGTGCGGAACACGGAGGTGCCGTCCGTTCGACACTTGATCGGGACGGATCGTGGGACGGATCGTGGGACGGTTCGTGGGACGGATCGTGGGACGGATCATGAAGACGTACCACTACAAGGGTATGTGGATCCGATCTCCCTTTCGTAGATGATCATCACCATGATAGGTCTTCGTGTGCGTAGGAAATTTTTTGTTTCCCATGCAACATTCCTCAACAGTTAACACCTCGACCACAAAGGACCAGGAGGATGAATTTCTCTTGGCGAGAAAGGAGAGAGGGTCCGGACCTTCTAGGTCCCCTCCGAAGGTTCCTGCTTCTTTGGCACTGTCACTAGTAGTCTCTTCGGGAAAGGAGACTCCTACGATGCATCCGGTGCCATCCACGACGGAGCAACTCTGGACTGGATGGCCTACCTTAAGGAGGAAGGTCTCAATGATCCTGTTGTTCCTGTACAGTTTCAGTCATTTGAGTGCGGTATTGCAAACCGTTCAGTCCGTTGACAACGGTCTCAAAGAAGCTTTCGACGCGCTGCTGGCATGCATCAAGGTAATCCGCATACTTTTTGAAAGTGCATTATATCGACTAGAGGGGGGTGAATAGGAGATTTTCAGAATTTCATCATTGAGGAACTTCCTTTTGAGGAAATTCCTCACTGATGAATAACTTGCAGCCGAAACAACAAAGGATCAGGGGTGCAAAGTAATACTACAACAGTTTTCAAGATGAGGTATATGAAAAATAGTTTGCACAGTACGCAGGCATAGACTAAGCAGGTGAGGATTAACTCGCGTGAAGAATTTCAGGTTGAGGAAATTCAGAAAAAGTCTCCAGCAAATTCTTCAAACAGTGAAAATGAAAATCTTAAATATACAATATTGAGGAATTGAAAGAGTTGAAGAAATAGAACCCGTATCATAGTGAAGACAGTGGTTGATGACCCAGTTCCAACTGTTATGACCAAAACACACACTGTCTTGAGACACACGGTCCCTACCGTATTATCCTTGAGCTAAGGACACACAGTCCTCGCCCAACACTCGTGGTAAGTCTTCAGGGTAGACGTCCAAACCCTCACAAACTTGGTCACCCGGGGATCCACAATTGACTGCTGGATTGCTCTAGACCATGACGCCTAACCGTCTGGAGGATGCACAGTCCTCAAAGGTAAAAGGCTTCAGTTCCACACAGGAACAAGTTCTTTAGGGATGCTCAATCACTTGGTTTTTGGTTTGATGTTTGGTGTTTGGGGTATTTCCTCACTGATGATTTACTCTTGAAGACTCTCAGGAATTTGGGTTGCTCTAAATGACAAGTGTCATTTTCTCACGGAGCAGCCAACCAACTAATGGTTGTGGGGGCGGCTATTTATAGCATGGGAGCACCACGACATGATTTGATATTAATGCCCTTAAATATTATGACCGTTGGTATGGATAAGATCGGTGAGGTGGCGTGAATCGCGGTAGCGGTCTGGACCCTCAACTGTGAGAGTCCTCATGTCTCTCACATTCCTCACTTGACGTTTTTGTAGGATTAGGATTGGGTTGAGCATCATGAGGAAATTCATTCTGTAGTGTTACCTCAACCCCCTTTAATAGTACGGTGTTCCTATGACTCAGCAGTGAAGAAAATAAAATAGAAAGAATAAATCTTCATGCTTCAAAGTCTTTGGATTAATTTTCTTCAGGACACACCGAATTCCTCATCTTCAATATCTTCATGAGGAATATCAATTTCATCGCAATTTCTTCGCAATCCGAATCTTCAGCATCAGACCAATTTCTTCAGCCGAAGATATACTTTTTTAGGGGTCGATATTCATTGTATAATTCAAACTCGTCAGTGACTTATAGATCCTGTGTACACTCAAGAACACATTAGATACTTAACCTATAAGTCTTCAAACCACCAAAATCACTAAGGGCACTAGATGCATTTAAAATCTCCTCCTTTTTGGTGGTTGATGACAATTAGGTTAAGTTTTCAATGGGGATAAAAATATGAAGTGTAAATACTCATTTTGAGGAATTTGAAATCAAGATACTCATAGACTCCCCCTGAAGATGTGCATATTTTGAGGATTTTGCATTTCACAGCAAATGCACATTGATGATTTATATCATGGAGATCTCCCCCTGTATCTTGTAAATCATGCATACATATGACATATAATATGAAGAATTTTAGAATGCATGATGAGAAATGGTATCTGACGAATTTCAGCATGCGTGCATTAATATTTTGAGGAATAAGCATGCGAAGAAAAACGTTCAAAAGCATCAGAGTACCATCGGGATTAAGTTACAACTCATTACATAAAACACTTCAGAAGAGCGAAGAGTTTGTAACTTAATAAAGTTCATAAGCCCCAAAATATATCCCGCGTGAAGGCTAACTCTCAGATTTCTCCCGCTTTGTCATCAAGTGACGAAAATGAACAAAACTGAGGACTAACGCCTCGTGAATACTTTCACTTCTTGGCTGATGAAGAAGACGTGTGAGAATTCATGGCGACAGGCTTCCTCCTCGGGCCAGTGGCAGTGTCTTCTGGTTCTTAATCAGATTCTGCAGTGTGGAATGAAGAAAAGGAGTTGTGCATAAGGTCGGGAACTAGAATTGGCTTGAATTTCTTCTTGGGAGGCCACGACCAGTCGAAGTCCTGGGTAAACTCCAATTCATCAAGTTCTTCTGGAGTCTTCAGATGAGCCAAAGTGGCCCAGGCGCGATCAAAAACCTCATGAAGATAGTAGTGATTTTTCCTCACTTCATTCTGGGTCTCATTGAGGGTTTTCACAATGGCACTGAATTGACGTTTTACCCATTTGTGATTCCAATTGACCTTCTGATGAAGACTGAGGAGTAGTTCCCGGTTAGTCATCACCCTTGGTGCAACAGGGCTAGGCAGCTCCTGAGTTTCAGTATCATCCCATGAGGAATATGCATCTGGTTCATGAAACTAGCCATCAAGGGGCCGACTACGTTCATCGATGACAGATTTTCCTTTTCCTTCAACAGCTCAAAAGTCTTCTTGTTGACTCTGATAGGAGGCATATATCCAATGGGATTGTTGAAATCAGCATGATAGTTAATGCCTGACCTGCGTCTCATGAATCTCATGATCCATGGAGCGTAAATCTTCAGGTCGAAGGGTGACATAGCATTGTCCGCCAGAGTCCTCAGCAAGAAGTCGTGAATGTTTATTGGTATGCCATGGATGATGTTGAAGAGGATATTCTTCATGATGCCTACGACGTCTTCTTCATCATCATGGCCTTTGATTGGAGTGATGACACTGCACAGGATCCTCCAGACAGTCCTTGGTTCATACTTCAAGTCTTGAACTAGAAAGATCGTTCTTGGAGGTTGATCCTTGGCCAAAGGCTTCATGAGGACTTCCATCAGTTTGTTGGGCAACTCCCGTTCATCATACATCAGCACAACTTGTTCTGAGGAAATTGAAACTGGAAGCACTCGCGGGAGGTTTGTAATGAGTGTGCTGAGTCATCCAGTCCAGCACCCAAGTGTTGATATCCTTTGGGTCTCCACAATGTGCAAGTAGCATAAAACTGAAGAACAATATCATAGTTCCAATCACTGATATCAGTGCAGAGAGGCAGCAGTCCGACTTCATGAAGAACATTGAGGACTGGGGGGAAGCAATGAATTTCTTCCATCTCAACATGAGGAATATGCCTGTGATGAAATATTTTGTTTCTTCCACAGAGGACAGAGGCATAGTAGTTGAGCTGAGTCCTTATCCAAAACTTCCTCCACCTGATGCAAAGCTTGTCATATGGATTGTCGCTAATGAAATACATCGTTCTTCATAGAATGCTTCCTTCTGAAACTTTGGCCTCTTCGAGAAAGGCTAATTTTGCTTTGGTTGAAGATTATGCTGCTTTTCTTGAGAAGATACTATCATTGCAGTTTCAATGTTGACCACAACAATAGCAGTTTCAGTATTGGCTGCAGGAGCATTTTCTTCGGCCTGTTACTCAGGTTGAGGATTTTCTTCAGGTTGAGGGTTTTCCACAGGTTGAGGATTTTCCTCCGGTCGAGGGTTTTCCTCTAGTTGAGGATTTTCCTCAGCTTGACGAATTTGCTTTTAGGAGGAGGCAAAATCATTAGTTGTTGTAGTTGATCCTTGAGCAGGTTCATCAGACGCCTTGTGACGAATGAAGGACTGAGGAATATCATCAATTTGAATTTCCTCGTCCATGTCTTCTTCAGAATCAGCATCTTTCATTTCCTCATCAATCGGAATTCCCTCATCTTCTTCAGGAATGACATAATCCATTCCGAAGGGAATAAGTGAATATGATGGAGCTACCTTCAGAGGCACAGCATGCACTAGAGCAGTTTCATCAAGTGTCTTGAGGCGCTTGGCCTCTGATGATTCTGGGGTCAAGGAAGCTTTTCTTTTCTTCGCTTCTTTCTCAGCAGCCTTAGTTTTATTCAAGTCTAATGTAGACGGTACCATCTTTTTCACCTTTGAGTATTAAGGTGAAGGAATTTTCTCTTCAGGAGCTGGTGCAGTATCAGTCTTGGCAGTTTCCTCAGCTAAAGCATTTTCTTCAGCTAGAGCAGATTCATCAGCTGAAATGTCTTGAGATATTTCCTCAATTACAGGTTCATCACCTCGACTATCTTGAGGCATTTCCTCATCAAGAGGTTCTTCTTCTTCATCATCCTCAGTCAGCTGAACAAAATAGCTAGACTTAGGCTGCTTCGGTTTTACTGGAGAAGCAGCCTTCTTGTTATATTCATCAGCTGCATCAGTTGCAAACTTGATGAAGTTTGACTTGAGACTTTGACGACCAGATAGTTTCATGTACTTGTCAGTCAAAGTCTTCAGTTCAGCCTATGTGGACACAAGATCTTCAGGCGTCAAGTTGAGAAGATTCTGCCTGAGCAATTTGTCCTTCTTCAGCTTTGCAGCCTTTGCTTGCTTGGCTTGCGTCTCTTTCCATTTGGCCTCATTGATGAATGTGGCCACCATATGGCTGATACCTGGGGGAAGCTTCAAGTCATCAATGGCTGTGTTTCGATCATCATACCAGACATTGAAGAAGTCCAACACAACCTTTGGATCCATGGCAAGAGGAATAGAGCTGCCTGAAGCTTGTGCAAGTCGTTCCTGCTCGTTTCTGATTATGGCTTGAAGAGTTTCATCATCAAATTCGTCACTTCCTTCTGATGCAGAAGGGACGTTGATGACTTTGCTTGGGCTGGGCCCGATGCCCCTTCTAGCAGTCATTTTAGTCTTCAAAGGTGTAGGTGAAGACTTTGTCTCAGAGCTTGTGGCAGATGGTACAAAGGAGCTGGAGTGAGCAGGCTGTTGCTTGACAATCTGCTTGTGTTCAGGCTTTGAGACCTGTGTAGGTGTTGAAGGTTTTGGTGGAGGTGCAGCCTTCTGAGGCAATTTATCTTTAGGCTTTAAAGCCTTTGGTTTTTGTGGCACACACTTTACTTGAGGAATAGCTGTATCAGAAGCTTCAGCAGCAGAAGAGGTGGCTGTAAGTGCATCTAGTGCTCCTTAGTGATTTTGGTGGTTTGAAGACTTATAGGTTAAGTATCTAATGTGTTCATGAGTGTACACATGATCTATAAGTCACTGAGGAGTTTGAAATATTCGATGAATATCGACCCCTAAAAATGTATATCTTCGGTTGAAGAAATTGTTCTAAAGCTGAAGATTTGAATCACGAAGAATTTGCACTAAAATTGATATTCCTCATGAACATATTGAAATTGAGGAATTCGGTGTGTCCAGAAGAAAATCATTCTGAAGACTTTGAAGCATGAAGATTTACTCTTTCTGTTTTGTTTTCTTCACACTTGAGTAATAGGAACACCGTACTGTTAAAGGGGGTCGAGGTAACACATTGGAATGGATTTCCTCCTGACGCTCAACCCAAGCCTAATCCTACCAAAAGCCTCAAGTGAGGAATATGAGTGACATGAGGACTCTCACAGTTGAGGGTCCCGATCGTTTTGATAGCCACACCACATCATTGGTCTTATCCACACCAACGGTCATATTAGTTAAGGGCATTAATGTCAAATCATGTCGGGATGCTCCCAGGCTATAAATAGTCGCCCCCCACAACCATTAGCTGGTTGGCTGCTCCGTTAGAAACTGACACTTGGCATAAGAGCAACCCAAATTCTCAGAGTCTTCGAGAGTTATTCATCAGTGAGGAAATACGCCAAACACCAAACCACACACCGAGAACCAAGTGATTGAGCATCACTGAAGAAATTGTTCCTGTGTGGGACGGAAGCCTTTTACCTTTGAGGATTGTGCATCCTCCAGATGGTTAGGCATCATGGTCTAGAGAAATCCAGCAGTCAATTGTGGATCGCCGGGTGACCAAGTTTGTGAGGGTTTGGAAGTCAGACCTGAAGACTTCCCACGAGTGTTGGGCGAGGACTGTGTGTTCTTAGCCCAAGGAGAATACGATAGGGACTATGTGTCCCGGCACTGTGTGTCTTTTGGTTTCAATACCAAGGCGCTCCAAACCAGATGTACAACTGTCACAGCAGTTGGAACTGGGTCATCAACTACTGTCTTCGCTGTGAAACGGGTTCTAATTCCTCAACTTTTTATATTCCTCAGATTATGTGTTGATGATTTTCACTGTCAGTGTTTGAAGAATTTGCTGAAGACTTTCTCTGAAATTCCTCAACCCCAAATTCTTTACGCAAGTTAATACTCATCTGTTTTCTGCGTGCCTGCTTACTGTGCAATCTGTTTTCACATTCTTCATCCTAAAAAACTGTTGTAGTGAAACTTTGCGCTCCTCATCCTTTACTGTTTCCGCTGTAAGTTAGTCATCAGTGAGGAATTTCCTCAAAAGGAATTTCCTCAGTGATGAAATTCTAAAAATCTCCTATTCACCCCCTCTAGTCGATATAACGCACTTTCGATTGGTATCAGAGCAAGGTACTCCCTTGTTCTGTGTGATTTTGGTTTAACCAATTGGAGTTTTAGTTATGTCGACTGCAGACATGATTAAGGTTACTGCAGCATGTCCTACTTTCGAAGGAAAGAACTTTCCCTTCTGGAAGACCAAGATGCAGATGCATCTACAAGCTATTGACAATGATCTCTGGTATATTGTGGAATATGGCGTCCCCATCATCTCTGCTAATATCTCTGCTACTGATGTGAAGAAATTCGAGCAACTTGATTCTCAAGCGAAGAATATCATCTGTGGCCATCTGAGCCCAGGCCATTTTGGCAGAGTGAGTGCTTTGGGCTAAGCGACACTTATCTGGGAAAGAGTGTACAAAGTAAATGAAGGAGTATCAACCCAGCGTGATTCTCATGTTGATGTTCTTCGCAATCTCTTCAATCGCTTCAAGAGGTTCGACAATGAAAGCTGCCAAGATACCTTTGATCGCCTCACTGACATATCAAAATGAACTGCAAGCATGGGGAGCTCGAGACATTACTGATCACGAAGTTGTGAAGAAACTACTAAGATCTTTGGATTCTTCATTTGATACTTTAGTTCTGATGATTCAAGAAAGACCAGACTACAAGATGCTTGATCCAACTGATATACTCGAAAGACTCAATACTCATGAATTCCAGCAAGAAGAAAAGAGAGATCTATATGGACCAAGCTATTCTAGACCATGTGCACTAAAGGCTAGTGTAATTTCCTCATCTGAAGAAGAAGACTCGGATGATAGCATTTGTGATCCTGAAGAATTTGGACAGGAGCTTGCAATGCTCGTGAGGAAATTCCAGAGGTTTACACGATGAGGCCAGTTGGGTAAATCCTCAAGAAGAGATATGAGGAAATCAAAATCTTCATCTGAGGACTACAAGAAAAGAACCTGCCAAAAATGCAAGAAATTAGGTCACTACATTGCTGATTGTCCCCGTTGGGGAAAGGAATCAAAGAAGAAGAAATACAAGGATGACAGTTCTGATGACTCGAAGAAGAAGAAGAAATCTTCAAAATCCTCATCTTCAAAGTCCTCATCGCACAAGAAGACCAGTTTCAGAAAGGCTCGGGCACTTATTGGCAAGGAAATGGATTCCGAGGCAGAATCAAGGGAATGTGATGAAGAGGAGGGTTCTGATGAAGACTCAGAATCCGGACAAGCTAGTCTTGCACTTGCAACCACTTTCGTCAGCAAGTCAATCTTCAACCTTGAAAAAGATGATAACACCATCCACACTGATGACTATGCTGATGACTTCACTCCAACCTATTGCTTCATGGCAAAAGGTTCAAAGGTACCAAATGATGCTTCCTCCTCTGATTCAAGTGACTGTGAACCTGATGATTATAAAAAACCCAGTTACAGTAAACTTGCTATCATTGCCACTAAACAACAAACTGCCCTGGAAAAGCTTGAGAAACTGCTAGATAGAAGCGATGATATGTTGAATGATGAAATGAATCTTACCCAAATCCTCACTGAAGATGTGAAAAGTCTTCAGTCTAGATTTGATAATCTTCAAGATCGTCATGATACACTCCTCGCTGATCATGAGAAACTTTCCGATGAATTTCTTCAAAGGAAGCTTGATCTAGAGAAGTTGAGGATTTCTCATGATGATCTTCGTATGGAAAATGATTCATTACTACCTCAACAGATCAGCGCTGCTCAAGCTGAATTCATTCCTCCATGTCTTAAATGCATTGAATGTGAAACTGCTAATTCTTCACCAGAATCATCAAATGCTTCTATTGCTACAAGTTATTCAACAGCTCATGTAGTGTCAAATTCCTCACTTGAGGAAAACACAAATGTCACTTATGAAAATGCAGGGCTGAAGGAATTATATGTGACAGGCATATACAAAAGTCTGAAAGGACATCAAACCCTTTGTGATGTGCTCAAAAAGCAGATCTTGAATAGGAACTCGAGGAAGGAAGGAATTGCCTTTGAAAGGAAATTGAATGCTGATGGATCTTATTGGAAACCTGAGCAGTATCCCAAAACCTCATGGGTTGCTGCTACTGGGCCTCCTTTTGATCCATCCAACCTAACTGGCTTTTCATGTGAATTATCCTATTCCTCAGATGAGTCATTTGACTCCAACTATAAACTGTTCAAAAATCAAGCTGGTGAAGTATTTGCTCGATATGTTGGAACTAACTGCAGGAATGGCCCTCCCCTTAGGAAAATCTGGGTTCCCAAAATTTGTCTTGAAAATTTGTGAATGTCCTCATGACACCACCAATGAAGAATCTGAACCCCAGATCAAATTCCTTAGGAGGACCAAAGTCTTCAAGAGGATCAAAATCCTCAACTGGTCAAAACTATGCTCGTACCCGTGCTAATGCTTTCAACATGCAGGGAAACTACAAGGAATATGAATATGAGCGTTACTCTTCAAATCATTATGTTCATAAATCCTCAAACCAGTTCTCTGCAGATTCATATGAGTACTTTAACCCCCCTACTGCTAAGAGAAGTGCATTAGCTTCAATGCCCCCTTTCTCATATGGTGCTCGCACGATGATGAATGCTTTACCACCCCTTCAGATGTGGGTGGTGAAGAAATTGAACTAATCACTTCTGCAGGTCAAGTCTCCACATGAAAATAATCATCTGAAGAATTTCCTGGAGACCTGAGGAAATGCTTGATAGGACGCATGCTAATATTCATGAAATAGAAATATTTCACACGTCCTTTTAATTCTGTTATGATGAAATTCCTATCTGATGAAATTGATATCATATTCTTCAAGTCTGAAGCATATGAGATGGTAAGCTGTACTAATTCATCTGCAGGATGACAAACCCAAGAGTACTGAGTGGGTTCTTGATAGTGGCTGCACACATCACATGACTGGTGATAAAAGCTTGCTGATGAATATGCCACTAATTCCATCACCTCTGAAGCAAATCACATATGCTGACAAAGGTAAAAGCAAGGTATTGGGACTTGGCAAAGTGGCTATTTCCAACGATAGGCATATGGACAAAGTGATGCTTGTCGAATCCCTTGGATTTAACCTCATGTCAGTCTTGATGCTTTTTGATCTTGATATGATTGTTATCTTTGGTAGATATAGATGTGTTGTGATCATGGAATCTGACAAATCCAAAGTCTTCGAAGGTGTCAGAAGAGGGGATTTGTACATTGTAGATTTCTCTACAGGTCCTCAACCAGCCACTTGCTTACTAGCAAAAACCTCAGAAGGGTGGCTGTGGCATCGAAGACTCGGTCATGCAGGCATGAGGAATTTGCACACGCACACGAAGAAGAAGCATGTCATCGGCATCGAATCAGTCAAATTCCTCAAGGATCATCTCTTCGGTGCATATGAATCTGGGAAAATGACCAGATCCAAGCATCCCACGAAGACTATCATGCCCACTACTTGTCCATTCGAATTGCTTCACATTGATCTATTTCGACCTACTCACTATGCCATACTAACAAATGCAGCATCTTTATATGGCTTGGTCATAGTTGATGATTATTCCAGATATACATGGGTGCATATCATCTTATATAAAACTGAAGTGCAGGAAATCTTCAAACAATTTTCTTCAAGGGCCTCGACGAACTTCGGCATCAAGATCAAACATATCAGGAGGATAATGGAACAGAGTTCAAAAACACTGGTCTTGATGATTATCTTGATGAACTTGGTATTACTCACGAATTATCTGCTCCTTATACTCCTCAACAGAATGGTGTCGTCGAAAGGAAGAACAGGACTCTGGTTGAGATGGCAAGAACCATGCTTGAAGAATATGAGACTCCTTGTCGCTTTTGGCCTGAAGCAATCAACACTGCATGCCATATCATCAACAGGGTATATCTTCACAAATCCTCAAGAAAACCTCATATGAACTCCCCACTGATAAGAAACCCAATGTAAGTTATTTCAAAGTCTTCGGTGCAAAATGTTGGATTAGAGATCCTCACCATAGATCAAAATTAGCACCTAAGACACATGAGGGTTTTATGCTCGGTTATGGAAAGGACTCGCACACCTACAGAGTCTTCAACAACTATCACAACAAAGTTGTTGAGACTGTAGATGTGCGGTTCGATGAAACTAGTGGCTCGCAAAGAGAGCAATTGCCTTCTGATCCAGATAAGTTGTCTCCTGAGGAAGCAATAAAGCTCAAACCTACTGAAGACATTGTTCCCACTGAGGAAACTGATGAAGAAATCATCCCCATCACTGATGAAAATCAAGAAGGTGCTCCTGAGGAAATTGCTCCAGAACCAATTCCTAAGCCCAGACGAAATCCTCAACCAACTCATTCGAGGATTGCAAATGAAGTGGAACTTGACAAAATCCTCAATGACATCAACGCTCTAGGTCCTCTCACTCACTCAAAAGCTTCACACTTAGTTAACTTTTGTGGGCTTTTCTCCTTTGTATCTATCACAGAACCCTCAAAAGTTGTTGAGGCTTTCCTGGAACCGGAGTGGATCCAAGCTATGCAAGACGAATTTCTTCAATTCAAGCTCAATGACGAATGGGAGCTCGTCAAACGACCAGATCCTCGCAAGCACAATATCATCGGAACCAAGTGGATTTTCCGAAACAAGCAAGATGAGGATGGTCAAGTGGTGAGGAATAAGGCACGACTTGTAGCCCAAAGCTACACCCAGGTTGAAGAAATAGATTTCAATGAAACTTCTGCACCTGTTGCTAGACTTGAAGCTATTCGAATACTACTTGCTTATGCTAATCATCATAACATCATATTATATCAAATGGATCTGAGAAGTGCATTCCTCAATGGTAAGCTTGAGGAAGAAGTATATGTTGCTCAGCCCCCAGGTTTTGAGGATCCAAAGAATCCAGACAAAGTCTTCAGACTCAAAAAGGCGCTCTATGGTCTCAAGCAAGCCCCACGGGTATGGTATGATACATTGAAGGAATTCCTCATGAAGAAAGGCTTCAAAACTGGTTCACTCGATCCAACTCTTTTCACTAAATCCTATGATAATGAGCTATTTGTGTGCCAGATATATGTCGATGACATTATATTTGGCTATACTGACAAACGATATAGTGATGAATTTTCTTACATGATGAGTGAACAATACCAGATGTCTATGATGGGGGAGCTGAAATTATTTTTAGGTCTTCAAATTCGTCAACAATGCAATGGAATCTTCATATCACAGGAGAAATACCTCAAGGATGTTCTGAGGAAATTCGGCATGCATGAATGCAAGGGTGCCACGACACCAATGCCTACCAACGGCCACCTCTGCACTGACGAAAATGGTAAAGAATTCGATCAGCTGGTATATCGCTCTATGATTGGCTCTTTATTGTATTTATGTGCATCTAGGCCAGATATAATGCTTAGTGTTTGCATGTGTGCACGTTTTCAAGCAAAACCGAAGGAATCACACCATAAGGCTGTGAAGCATATTCTTCGATACTTAGCTCACACACCAACACTAGGATTATGGTACCCCAAGGGCTCAAATCTTCATCTGGTAGGGTATTCTGATTCTGACTATGTTGGTGACCGTGTGGATCGCAAGTCAACCTCTGGCACATGTCATTTCCTCGGAAGATCACTAGTCTGCTGGTCCTCAAAGAAGCAGAACTCCGTATCACTCTCCACTGCCGAAGCTAAGTACATTGCTGCTGGTTCATGCTGTGCTCAATTGCTATGGATGAAGCAAACCCTCAAGGACTACGGCATCAACATGAAGAATGTGCCTCTCTACTGTGACAATGAGAGTGCAATCAAGATTGCATACAACCCAGTACAGCACTCGAAGACCAAGCACATCCAGATTCGTCATCATTTTCTTCGGGACCATGTCCTCAAGGGCAATATCCTCATCGACCATGTGAAGACTGATGATCAACTGGCAGATATCTTCACTAAGCCCTTGGATGAGAGAAGGTTTTGCAAGTTGTGGTGTGAGCTAAATATCTTAGAATCTTCAAATGTTTTGTAAAAACATGCACACATCCTAACACTTATGCAAAATTGATGACTTACATGTGCAACACACGATGAATCCATTTTCTTCAACTGATGAAGAATATCACTCTGAGTGTGAATAAATCAACGAAGAAATTGATTCTCAGGACCCTACAACAATTGTGCGCGGCGTCTGTAATCAACATTCTTATATGGTGGGTCACGCCACCACCCAATGTGAAATTCCTCAAGTTGAATTTCTTCAAAGTTTCATTTCTTCAAAATTTGATTTTCTTCAACATCGTTTTTCTTCAAAACTGAAATTCGTCATCATGACGCTTTATCACAAAATCCTCAAGTTATTCAAATCTTCAAAAACACTTGATGATTTTCATTTACCTAGATAGACTCTGATTTCAAGTCCTCAACAGCATTCACTTATAGCTATTTCTTCAATTTGATATCTCATCTAAGTGAATGTGATTGGACCCTACTTTCCCTCTATGCTATTCTCATCCAGTCTATTCAATTCTTCATATGCATTCTACTTCAAACTTTGTTCGAAATCCTCACCGCGTCATTGTCAGCTGATGATTTTGTAACAAAATCCTCAAATCTTCAAAAATATTTTTTAGTGCACAGTAACTAAACCCCACTTTCCTCGTTCGGATAACCACGATCTCCACAATCTCCACCGCTTCTCTCGTGAGCTACACGTGTCGTGCAGAGTCGTAGAGGCAGGGGCTATTTGGTCCGATATTTTCGCGTCCACAGTTACCACATGGCTATAAATATGTCCCCATCTCCCTCGGTAAAATCTTCTTCGTTCCATCGCCCTCCTGCTACAGCAAAGCTCCAAACCCTAGCGCCACCGCTGGAAGTATCGACGCCGGCGAAGAAGAGCTTCACTGCCTCGACTTTTCCGTCGCCGAAACCACGCCGGAGTCGGACCATCCTCGTCCGCCGCCGCCATAGACGTCCTCTGCTGCCGAGTTAGGGCGCATTGGACACGCATCGAAATAGCTTCTACTACTACTCTTCTCTGTTCTTCGTGCGCGCCATCTAGGGTAAATAAAAACCCTATTTTTACAGCAAGTTTGATCTACTATTTTACCTCCGAGATGTGAAATCTGTTTTTCCTCAAGAATCCATCTGTTACTTTTCCTCAAACACTGCCTATCACCAAACTATTGATGAACTTCACTAAGCATCTAAGATTTTTACGAGATTCCTCACTTGTGCGAATTTTCGGATCTGTACAACTTTGGAACCCAAGAACACTATGCTTAGGCAAATTCCACAACTGTCAAATTTTTTCAAATTCCTCAACTGTCAAATATTTTCATTTTCTTCAAATCTGAGAACGCATATGACCTCTCCAAATTCCTTGCAACTATACTCTGTTCACAGGTACACACATGTCAGCTGATGAATCTCTCGGTTCTCATCAAATTAACTCATTTGCAGCGTTTCTTGAAGAAAATCTTCAAGTCTCATCAGAATCCTCACGAGTTCAATCTCATCAGCAAAATCCTCAGCTGAAGAAAATGGAGGATGAAAGGAAGAAAAAGGGAGGCAAGAAACTTGAGCAAAACACTGCTGCAGATATCCCTGAGGATATATACCTAGATTACTGCACTCCTGATGAAAATGAAACTATGCCCAAGAGAAAAATCAGGCTTCACAAGAAAGAACGCCGATGGGCTAAGGAGTGGAAAGAGCACAGATTCGTCACTCCCAAATATGCGAAGAAATTCGCTCTGAAGCCTCCTGGAAAACGGGCTCCTCTTGAGGACTTTCAAGCAGCAGATCCCTCAAGCCTCAAAACACTTGATGATTATCCTGATGAAAAGGAAAAACACTTGGCAAAGCTCAAGAAGCAGGCAGAGGCTGCTGTGAGGAAATTCAAGGAATCATCTGCTGCTGCTTCAACTGCCGCTACTTCCTCTGCTGCTGAGACTTCCGGTACGGCAATTCCTCAACAAAAGTCTGTGCCACCAAAACCAAAGGCTTCAAAGCCTCAAGATAAAACAGCTCCAGCATCAGCACCAAAACCATCAGTGCCAAAACCCTCAGCACCAAAATCCTCAGCACCACCACAAGCTTCAAAACCTGAACATAAGCTAGTAGTGAAGTCACTGCCCGCTGCCTCCAGCTCCTCACTCCCATCTGCAACAAGCTTGGAGACAAAGTCTTCACCAACTCCTCTGAAGAGTAAGGTGACTGGTGGGAGAGGAACAAGAACCAACCCAAGCAAAATCATCACGGGGCCTTCTGCATCAGAAGGTAGTGATGAATTTGATGATGAAACTCTGCAAGCAATGATCAGAAACAAGCAAGAGAGGGTATCTCAAGCTTCTGGCAGCACCATTCCTCTGGCCGTCGACACAAAAGTCCTCCTCGACTACATCAATATCTGGTATGAGGACCCCCAACACTCCACTTAATGATTTGAAACTTCCCCCAGGCATCAGCCACGTGGTGGCCACATTCATCAATGAGGCCAAGTGGAAGTTGCAGCAAGCCAAACAAGCAAAGATTGCTAAGCTCAAGAAGGAGAAATTCCTTAGGAGGAATCTCCTCAACCTGACGCCTGATGACCTTGTGTCAACACAGGCAGAGTTGAACACTTTGAGAGATAAGTACTCCAAGCTTTCTGACCATCAAAGTCTCAAAAGCAGTTTCATCAAACTTGCTACTGACGCTGTTAACAACTACAACAAGAACGCCCCTCCAGTACCAACTCCTCAGCCTCTGATTGAAGAACCAGCTGATGAAACTGCTCATGCTGAGGAAGTCCCTCAAGGAAGCCATGTGGATGAACCGGCAATTGAGGAAATCACCACGGAAAATCCAGCTGATAAATCTGCTACAGCTGGTGAGACTGACCCTGCTCCAACTGTTGCTTCAAAACCAGATGATGACTCTGCTCCAGCTGCTGCTTCAAAGCCAGCTGATGACTCTACTCCAGCTGGTTCCTCAAAGCCAGCTGATGAAAATGTCTATGCTGAGAAAACACCTTCACCAAAAGCTTCAAAGGTGAAGAAAATGACTCTGTCTGCATCAGACATGAAAAAGACAAGGGCTGCTGAAAAGGAAGCCAAGAAGAGAAAAGCTTCATCAGCAGAAGAACACACTGAGGCCAAGCGCCTCAAAGCACTTGAAGAAAATGCTCCGCTCGATCTTGTGCCTCTTAACAGCGCTCCATCTTATGAAATGGTTACCTTTGCAAGCGAAGACCAGGAGCAAGGGCCAGATGAGGAAATGAAGGATGCTGAATCTAAGGAACATACTGACCAAGAAATTCGCATTGACGACAGTCCTCAGCCTTCCATTCCTCATGAAGAAACTGCACAAGGGTCAGCTGCACCAGCTGATAAATCTCGCTCTGTCACCAAGCAAGCTAAGGAATAACAAACTGAAAATCCTCAAGCTGATGAAAGACATAGTCCTGAGCAAAATCCACAACCTGAGGATCAGGCTGACCCAGCTCCTCCTCCTGAGCAAGATCCTCAAGCTGAGGCTCAGGATGAACCCATTCGTCCTTCGGAGCAAAACCCTCAACAGGATGCTCCAGTTGACGACATTCCTTAGCCTGAAGCTCAACTAGACCCCATTCCTCAGCCTGAAGCGCAACCAGGGCATGTTCCTCAGCCTGAAGCTCAAGCTGATGAAATTTCTCACCCTCAGGACCATTCTGAGGAAAATGCACCAGACCCCGACAATGCCTTCGTCGTCCTCAACCCAGAGTCTGCAATAGGTGTCTCCTCTCAGGTCCAACAGCAAAACTTTCAGCCCATGCAGCGTCAGCCGTTCTCCAAGCGGCCAAAGTTTCAAAAGGAGTCCTTCTTTGAAGAACGCATGTTCTTCATCGGAGAAAATCCCTATGACAAGCCTCGCATCAGGCATCTGAAGTTTTGGACGAGGACACGGCTCAATTACTATGCCTCTGTGCTGTGTGGAAGAAACAAGATTTTCCAGCACAGGCATATTCCTCATGTTGAGCTTGAAGAAATACCATGCCTGGCTCCAGACCTCAACGTCCTTCATGAAGCTGGACTCCTCCCAATGTGCTCAGATATCTGTGTTTGGAACAGTGAGCTGATTCTTCAATTTTATGCAACTCTTCACATATCAGGAGATCCCACAGACATCAACACATGGGTGTTTGACTGGATGACGCAAACAACACACTACAAGGCTCCTGCCATTGAGCTACTGCATAAACTACCAGTGTCAATTCCCTCAGAGCAGGCCGTGAAGCTTTATGATGAACATGAGCTGCCTAAAAATATGATGGAAGTCCTCATGAAGACTTTGGCTAAGGGGAAACCACCAAGAACGATTTTCCTCATCCATGAGCTCAAATATGAACCAAGGACTATTTACAGAATCCTCTGCAGCGTTCTTGCGCCGATCAAGGGCCATGATGATGAAGAAGATGTCGTAGGCATCATGAAGAATATCCTCTTCAACATCATCCATGGTATTCCCATCAACATTCATGATTTCTTCTTGAGGACTTTGACTGACAATGCAATGTGTCCTTTTGACCACAAGATATATGCTCCATGGATCATGAGATTCATCAGAACAAGGTCAGGCATCAACTATCACGCTGATTTCAACAACCATGTTGGTTATATGCCTCCTATCAGGGTCAACAAGAAGACTTTCGAGCCTGTTGAAGGAAAGGGCAAGTCTGTCATTGATGAAGGCCGCAGGCCCCTTGATGGTCAGTTCAGAGAGCCCGAAGCATATTCTTCATGGGATGACAGTGAGACTCATCCTCCAAGTCCTTCTGCTCCTCGTGTGCTGAATACCAGAGAGCTTCTTCTCAGTCTTCACCAGAAGGTGGATCGGAATCACAAGTGGTCAAACGCCAGTTCGGTGCCATTGTGAAAACCCTCAATGAAACGCAAAATGCTGTGAAGCTTAACCATCATCATCTTCATGAGGTTTTTGATCGCACCTGGGCCACACTTGCTCATCTGAAGACTCCGACAGAACTTGAAGAATTGGAGTTTGTGCGAGACTTTGACTGGTCATGGCCAGCAAAGAAGAAATTCAGGCCAATTCCAGTTCCATACCTTGAGGACAGTTCTTTTTCTTCATTCCGCACTGCTGAATCTGATGAAGAACAACAAGACACTGCCACCGGTCCAAGGAAGAAGACTGCTCCCAAGAATCCTCATGCATCTTCATCAACTGCCAAGGAGTGAAAGTCTTCACGGGCGTTAGTCCTCAGTTTGTCCCTTTTTGTCACTTGATGACAAAGGGGGGAGGAAACTTGAGAGTTAGTCTTCACGCGGGATATTTTGGGGCTTCTGAACTATATTTAAGTTACAAACTCTTGGCTCTTCTGAAGTGTTTATGTAATGAGTTGTAACTTAAGCCCGATGGTACTCTGACGCTTTTGAACGTTTTTCTTCGCATTCTTATTCCTCAAAATTTTAATGCACGCATGCTGGAATTCGTCAGATACCATTTTTCATCATGCATCCTCAATTTCTTCATACTATATGTCGTATATATGCATGATTTACAAGACTCAGGGGGCGATCTCCATGATATAAATCATCAATGTGCATTTGCTGTGAAAAGCAAAATCCTCAAGATATGCACATCTTCAGGGGGAGTCTCTCTGAATCTTGATTTCAAATTCCTCAAATGAGTATCTACACTTCATATTTTTATCCTTGTTGAAGACTTAACCTAATTGTCATCAACCACCAAAAAGGGGGACATTGTAAGTGCATCTAGTGCCCCTTAGTGATTTTGGTGGTTTGAAGACTTATAGGTTAAGTATCTAATGTGTTCATGAGTGTACACATGATCTATAAGTCGCTGAGGAGTTTGAAATATTCGATGAATATCGACCCCTAAAAATGTATATCTTCGGTTGAAGAAATTGATCTGAAGCTGAAGATTTGAATCACGAAGAATTTGCGATAAAATTGATATTCCTCATGAAGATATTGAAATTGAGGAATTCGGTGTGTCCTGAAGAAAGTCATTCTGAAGACTTTGAAGCATGAGGATTTACTCTTTCTGTTTTGTTTTCTTCACACTTGAGTAATAGGAACACCGTACTGTTAAAGGGGGTCGAGGTAACACATTGGAATGGATTTCCTCATGATGCTCAACCCAAGCCTAATCCTACCAAAAGCCTCAAGTGAGGAATATGAGTGACATGAGGACTCTCACAGTTGAGGGTCCCGACCGTTTCGATAGCCACGCCACATCATTGGTCTTATCCACACCAACGGTCATATTAGTTAAGGGCATTAATGTCAAATCATCTCGGGATGCTCCCAGGCTATAAATAGCCGCCCCACAACCATTAGCTGGTTGGCTACTCCTCACAGTCTTCGAGAGTAATTCATCAGTGAGGAAATACCCCAAACACCAAACCACAAATAGAGAACCAAGTGATTGAGCATCACTGAAGAAATTGTTCCTGTGTGGGACTGAAGCCTTTTACCTTTGAGGACTGTGCATCCTCCACACGGTTAGGCGTCATGGTCTAGAACAATCCAGCAGTCAATTGTGGATCGCCGGGTGGCCAAGTTTGTGAGGGTTTGGAAGTCTGCCCTGAAGACTTACCACGAGTGTTGGGCGAGGACTGTGTGTTCTTAGCCCAAGGAGAATACGGTACGGACTGTGTGTCTTTTGGTTTCAATACCAAGCCTCTCCAGAGCAGATGTACAACTGTCACAGCAGTTGGAACTGGGTCATCAACTACTGTTTTCGCTGTGAAACGGGTTCTAATTCCTCAACTTTTTATATTCCTCAGATTATGTGTTGATGATTTTCACTGTCACTGTTTGAAGAATTTGTTGAAGACTTTCTCTGAAATTCCTCAACCCCAAATTCTTCACGCAAGTTAATCCTCATCTGTTTTCTGCGTGCCTGCTTACTGTGCAATCTGTTTTCACATTCTTCATCCTGAAAAACTGATGTAGTGAAACTTTGCACTCCTGATCCTTTACTGTTTCCGATGTAAGTTAGAAATCAGTGAGGAATTTCCTCAAAAGGAATTTCCTTAGTGATGAAATTCTAAAAATCTCATATTCACCCCCCTCTAGTCGATATAACGCACTTTCAGTGGCTGGAGTGGCAGCAGCAGATTCTCCTCATTGAATTTCCTCATAGAAGCTTCTGCTTTCTTCTGAAGTTTAGACAAGTATTTGTCTTTCTCCTCAGGGTAATCCTCAATAGCTTTGATGCTTGAGGGATGCGCAAACTGATGATCACCATGAGGAGGCCTTTTGCAATGTGGTTTGAGGGTGAAGTTCTTCGCATACTTTGGAGTGACGAAGCGATATTCCTTCCACTCCTTAGCCCACCTGCGTTCTATTTTCTGAAGTCTAATTTTGCGCTTCGGCATAGGTTCTTGCTCATCAGGCGTACAATAATCAAGATATATATCCTCAAGGATATCAATTGCAGTGTTCTGTTCAAGTTTCTTTCCAACCTTTTGCTTTCTGTCATCTTCCATTTTCTTCAACTGATGCTTTTGGTGAGGAATTTGCACTCTTGAGGATTCTGATGACACTGGCAAAGTTTCTTCGAGGAACGCTGCAAATGAGTTAAGTTGATGAGAACCTAGAGATTCATCAGCTGACATTTTGTACCTGTGAACAGAGTATATGTGCGAGGAATTTGGAGAGGTCCTATGCGTTTTCAGATTTGAAGAAATTGAAATTTCTAAAAGTTGAGGAATTTGACCAGTGGGTTGAAGAATTTGTCTAAGCACTCTGATCTTGGGTTCCAAAGTTGTGCAGATTCGAAAATTTGCACAATTGAGGAATCACGTGAAGAATTTTAGTGGCTTAGTGAAATTCATCAAGTGTTTGAGGAATAGAGTGTGCGAAGCTGATAGACAGTGAGCTAAGACAGATTTCTCATATCTAAGGTAAAGTAGTAGATCGAAAGGGACAGTAAAATAGGATTTTAAGTACCCTATATGGCGAGCACGAAGAACAGAGGCAGTAACAGTGAGATGCTCTTCGGTTCGAGTCCGCTGCCCTAACTTGGCAGCAGAAGACAGCTATGGCGGCGGCGGATGTAGATGTCCTGCTTCCAGCGTGAGTTCGGCAACGAAGAGGTCGAGGCAGTGAAGCTGTTCCTCGCTGGCAACGAGATTGCTAGCGGTGGCGGTAGGTTTTTGCTTGAGGCGGAGAGAAGAACGAGAGAACGAAGAGTTTGGACAGAAGGGGTAAGGACGTATTTATAGCTCACGTGAAAACGGTCCGGCCGAAACTTTCGGACCGAACTGCCCTTGCCCATTCGTCTCCTCATGACATGTGTAGCCAGAGATTAAAGAGGTGGAGATCGTGCTTATCTGATCGTGGGAAGTGGGGTTCGGTTACTGTGTAACAATATAAAAATCATTTTTGAAGATTTGAGGATTTCGTTGCAAAATCCTCAGCTGACAAGGACACAGTGAGGATTTTGAAAAAAGTTTCAAGTAGAACGCATAAGAGGAATTGAATAGACTGGGTGAGTATAGCATAGAGGGGAGCAGGGTCCGATCACATTCACTTAGATGAAATATCAAATTGAAAAAATAGCTATAAGTGAATGTTGTTGAGGACTTTGAAATCACAGTCTATATATATATCTCTAGTCAAATGATAATCATCAAGTGTTTTAAAGATTTTGAAAAACTTGAGGATTTTGTGACAAAGCGTCAGGTTGATGAATTTCAACTTTCAAGAAAAAGTAGCTTGAAGATTTTCAAAGTTGGGTGGTGGCGTGACCCACCGTATAAGAATGATGATTACAGGCGCCGCGTACACTTGTCATAGGGCCCTGAGAACCAAATTCTTCATTAATTTTCTCACACTAAGAGTGATATTCTTCATTGATTGACGAAAATCAATTCTTCGTGTGTTGCACATCTAAGTCATCAATTTTGCATAAGTGTTAGGATGTGTGCATGGTTTTACAAAACATTTGAAGATTCTAAGATATTTAGCTCACACCGCAACTTGTAAAACGTTTTCTCATCCAAGGGCTTAGTGAAAATATCAGCTAGTTGATCGTCAGTCTTCACATGGTCGCTGATGATATTGCCCTTGAGGACATCGTCCCAAACAAAATGATGACGAATATAGATGTGCTTAGTCTTCAAATGTTGAATAGGGTTGTATGCAATCTTGATTGCACTCTTATTGTCGCAGTAGAGATGCACACTCTTCATGTTGATGTCGTAGTCCTTGAGGGTTTACTTCATCCATAGCAATTGAGCATAGTAGGATCCAACAGCAATGTACTCAGCTTCGGCAGTGGAGAGAGAAACGCAGTTCTAATTCTTTGAGGACCAACACACTAATGATCTTCCGAGGAAATGACAAGTGCCAGAAGTTGACTTGCGATCCACACGGTCACCAGCATAGTCAGAATCAGAATATCCCACAAGATGAAGATTTGAGCCCTTGGGGTACCATAATCCTAGTGTTGGTGTGTGAGCTAAGTATCGAAGAATGTGCTTCACCGCCTTATGGTGTGATTCCTTCGGTTTTGCTTGAAAACGTGCACACATGCAAACACTAAGCATTATATCTGGCCTAGCGGCACGTAAATACAGTAAAGAGCCAATCATTGAGCGATATACCTGCTGATCGAATTCTTTACCATTTTCGTCAGTGTAGAGGTGGTCGTTGGTAGGCATGGGAGTCTTGGCGCCTTTGCATTCATGCATGTCGAATTTCCTCAGAACATCCTTGAGGTATTTCTCCTGTGATATCAAGATTCCATTGCGTTGTTGACGAATTTGAAGACCTAAGAAGAATTTCAGCTCCCCCGTCATAGACATCTGCTATTCTTCACTCATCATGTAAGGAAATTCATCACTGTAACGTTTGTCAATACAGCCAAATATGACATCATCGACATATATTTGACACACAAATAGTTCATTGTCATTGGATTTTGTGAAAAGAGTTGGATCGAGTGAACCAGGTTTGAAGCCTTTCTTCATGAGGAATTTCTTTAATGTATCATACCACGCCCGAGGGGCTTTCTTGAGGCCATAGAGTGCCTTTTTGAGTCTGGAGACTTTGTCTAGATTCTTCGGATCCTCAAAACCTGGGGGCTGAGAAACATATACTTCTTCCTCAAGCTTACCATTGAGGAATGCAGTTTTCACATCCATTTGATATAAGGTAATGTTATCATGATTAGCATAAGCAAGTAGTATTCGAATAGCTTCAAGTCTAGCAACAGGTGCAAAAGTTTCATTGAAATCAATTCCTTCAACCTGTGTGTAGCCTTGGGCTACAAGTTGTGCCTTATTCCTCACCACTTGACCATCCTCATCTTGCTTGTTTCGTAAAATCCACTTGGTGCCGATGATATTGTGCTTGCGAGGATCTGGTCTTTTGACGGTCTCCCACACGTCATTTAGCTTGAATTGAAGAAGTTCATCTTGCATGGCTTGAATCCACTCAGGTTCCATGAAAGCCTCAGCAACTTTTGAAGGTTTTGTGATAGACACAAAAGAAGAATGCCCACAAAAGTTAACTAAGTGTGAAGCTATTGAGCGAGTGAGAGGACCTGGCGTGTTGATGTCATCAAGGATTTTTTCAAGTTCTACTTCATTTGCAATCCTCGTATGAGATGGTTGAGGATTTCATCTGGGATGAGGAATCTGTTCTAGAGCAATTTCCTCTTCATCATCTTATTGATTTTCATCAGTGCTGGGAGTGATTTCTTCAGCAATTTCCTCATTGCGGACAATGTCTTCAGTAGCCTTGAGATTGATTGCTTCCTCAGGAGACAATTTGTCTGGATGAGGAGGCAATTGCTCTCTTTGCGAGCCATTAGTTTCATTGAACCGCACATATATAGTTTCAACAACCTTGTTGTGATAGTTGTTGAAGACTCTGTAGGTGTGCGAGTCTTTTCCATAACCGAGCATAAAACCCTCATGTGCTTTAGGTGCAAACATTGAGCTACGGTGAGGATCTCTAATCCAGCATTTTGCACCAAAGACTTTGAAATAACTTACATTGGGTTTCTTGTCGGTGAGGAGTTCATATGAGGTTTTCTTCAGGAATTTGTGAAGATATACCCTGTTGATGATATGGCACGCAGTGTTCATTGCTTCAGGCCACAAACGACTAGGAGTCCTATATTCTTCAAGCATGGTTCATGCCATCTCAACTAGAGTCATGTTCTTTCTTTCGACGACGGCATTCTACTGAGGAGTATAAGGAGCACACAATACGTGAGTAATACCAAGTTCATCAAGATAATCATCAAGACCAGTGTTTTTGAATTCTGTCCCATTATCACTCCTGATGTGTTTGATCTTGACACCGAAGTTCGTCGAGGCCCATGAGGAAAATTGTTTGAAGACTTCCTGCACTTCAGTTTTATATAGAATGATATGCATGCAAGTATGTATGGAATAATCATTAACTATGACAAAGCCGTATAAAGATGCTGAATTTGTTAGAGTGGCATAATGAGTAGGTCCAAATAGATCCATGTGAAGCAATTCAAATGGACGATTAGTAGTCATGATAGTCTTCGAGGGGTGTTTGGATCTGGTCATTTTTCCACACTGACAAGCACTGCAGAGGTGGTCCTTGAGGAATTTGACTGATTCGATGCCAATGACATGCTTCTTCTTCGCCAACATATGCAAGTTCTTCATGCCTGCATGACCAAGTCTTCGATGCCATAGCCAGCCTTCTGAGGTTTTTGCTAATAATCAAGTGGCTGGTTGAGGACCTGTAGAGAAATCAACAATGTACAAATCCCCTGTAACACCTTCGAAGACTTTGGATCTGTCAGATTCCATGATGACAACACATCTATATTTTCCAAAGATAACAACCATATCAAGATAACAAAGAATTGAGACTGACATGAGGTTAAACCCAAGGGATTCAACAAGCATAATTTTGTCCATGTGTCTATCCTTGGAAATAGCCACATTGCCAAGTCCCAATACCTTGCTTTTACCTTTGTCAACATAAGTGATTTGCTTCAGTGGTGATGGAGTCAGTGGCATATTCATCAGCAAGCTTTTGTCACCAGTCATGTGGTGTGTGCAGCCACTGTCAAGAACCCACTCAGTACTCTTGGGTTTGTCATCCTGCAGATGAATTAGTACAGCTTACCATCTCATATGCTTGAGACTTGAAGAATATGATATCAATTTCATAAGATAGGAATTTAATCATAAACATTAGATTTGAGGATGTGTGAAAAAGTTTATCATTTCATCAATGTTAGCTTGCGTCCAATCAAGAATTTTCCTCACGTCTCCAGCAAATTCTTCAGATGATGATTTTCATCTGGAGACCTGACATGCAGAAGTGATTAGTTCAATTTATTCACCACCCACATCTGAAGGGGTGGTAAAGAGTTCATCATCCTGCGAGCACCCTATGAGAAAGGGGGCATTGAAGCTAATGCACTTCTCTTCACAGTAGGGGGGTTAGAGTACTCAAATGAATAGGCAGAGAAGTTCTTTGAGGATTTATGAACATAATGATTTGAGGAGTAATGCTCATATTCATATCCCTTGTAATTTCCCTGCATATCAGTAGCATTAGCACGAGTATGAGCATAGTTTTGACCAGTTGAGGATTTTGATCCTCTTGAAGACTTTGGTCCTCCTGAGGAATTTGATCTGGGGTTCAGATTCTTCACTCGTGGTTTCATGAGGACATTCACCTGAAGATTTTCAAGGAAACTTTTGGGGACCCATATTTTCCTCAGGGGTGGTCCATTCTTGTTGTTAGTTCCAACATATCGAGTAAATACTTCACCAGATTGATTTTTGAACAGTTTATAGTTGGAGTCAAATGACTCATCTAAGGAATAGGATAGTCCACATGCAAAGCATGTTAGATTGGATGGATCAACAGGAGGCCCTTTAGCAGCGACCCATGAGGTTTTGGGATACTGCTCATGTTTCCAGTATGATCCATCAGCATTCAGTTTCCTTTGAAAGGCAACTCCTTCTTTCCTTGGGTTCTTGTTCAAAATCTGCTTCTTGAGCACATCGCAAAGGGTTTGATGCCCTTTGAGACTTTTGTACATGCCTGTCACATACAATTCCTTCAGCCCTGCATTTTCGTTAGTGACATTTGTGGTTTCCTCAATTGAGGAATTTGATACCACATGAGCAGTTGAAGAATTTCTAGCAATAGAAGAATTTGATGATTCTGGTGAAGAATTGGCAGTTTCACGTTTCATGAATTTAAGACATGGTGGAATGAATTCAACCTGGTCGGCACTGGTCTGTTGAGCGAGTAATGAATCATTTTCCATTCGAAGATCATTATGAGACAGCCTCAGAATCCATTTCCTTGCCAATAAGTGTCCAAGACTTTCTGAAACTAGTCTTCTTGTGCGACGAGGACTTTGAGGATGAGGATTTCAAAGATTTCTTCTTTTTCTTCGAGTCATCAAAACTTTCATCCTTGTATTTCTTCTTCTTTGATTCCTTCACCCAAGGAGGACAATCAACAATATAGTGACCTGATTTCTTGCATTTGTGGCAAGTTATTTTCTTGTAGTCCTCAGATGAATATTCTGATTTCCTCATATCTCTTCTTCAAGATTTACCAAACTGGCCACATCTTGTAAACTTCTGGAATTTTCTCACGAGCATTGCAAGCTCTTGTCCAAGTTCTTCAGGATCATCAATGCTGCAATATGAGTGTTCTTCTTCAGATGAGGAAATTGCTTTGGCCTTCAGTGCACGAGGTCTAGAATAGCTTGGTCCATATAGATCTCTCTTTTCTTCCTGTTGGAATTCTTGAGTATTGAGTCTTTCGATTATATCAGCAGGATCAAGCATCTTGTAGTCTGGTCTTTCTTGAATCATCAGAACCAGTGTATCAAATGTTGAATCCAAAGATCTTAGAAGTTTCTTCACAACTTCATGGTTAGAAATGTATCGAGGTCCCAGTGCTTGCAGTTCATTTGATATGTTAGTGAGGCTATCAAAGGTATCTTGGCAGTTTTCATTTCCCAGCCTCTCGAAGCGATTGAAGAGATTGCAAAGAACATCAACACGAGAGTCACGCTGAGTTGATATTCCTTCATTGACTTTGGACAGCCTTTCCAAGATTAGTTTTGCTGAACCAAAAACACTCACTCCGCCATACTGACCTTTACTCACATGGCCACAAATAATATCTTCACTTGATAATCAAGTTGCTTGAATTTCTTCACATCAGCGGCAGAGACAGTAGCAGTAATGGAGGGAACACCATGTTCCACAATATACCAGAGATCATTGTCAATTGCATGTAGATGCATCTACATCTTTGTCTTCCAGAAGGGGAAGTCCTTTCCTTCGAAAGTAGGACATCCTGCAGTAACCTTGATCATGCCTGCAGTCGACATAACTAAAACTCCAGGTGGTTAAACCAAAATCACACAGAACAAGGGAGTACCTTGCTCTGATACCAATTGAAAGTGCGTTATATATACTAGAGGAGGGGTGAATAGGAGATTTTTAGAATTTCATCACTGAGGAAATTACTTTTGAGGAAATTCCTCACTCATGAATAACTTGCAGCGAAAACAACAACGGATCACGGGTGCAAAGTATCACTACGACAATTTTCAAGATGAGGAATATGAAAAATAGTTTGCACAGTACACAGGTACAGAGTAAGTAGGTGAGGATTAACTCGCGAGAAGAATTCGAGGTTGAGTAAATTCAGAGAAAGTCTCCAGCAAATTATTCAAACAGTGACAATGAAGATCGTCAACATACAATATTGAGGACTTGAAAGAGTTGAAGAAATAGAACCCGTATCAAAGTGAAGACAGTGGTTGATGACCCAGTTCCAGCTGTTGTGACAGTTGTACGTCTAGTTTGGAGCGGCTTGGTATTGAAACCAAAAGACACATAGTCCCGAGACACACTGTCCCTACCGTATTCTCCTTGAGCTAACTACACACATTCCTCGCCCAACACTCGTGGTAAGTCTTCAGGGCAAACTTCCAAACCCTCAAAACTTGGTCACCCGACGATCCACAATTGATTGCTGGATTGCTCTATACCATGACCTAACCGTCTGGAGGATGCACAATCCACAAGGTAAAAGGCTTTAGTTCCACACAGGAACAAATTGTTTAGTGATGCTCAATCACGTGGTTTTTGGTTTGGGGCTTGGTGTTTGGGGTATTTCCTCACTGATGATTTACTCTCGAAGACTCTGAAGAATTTGGGTTGCTCTAAATGACAAGTCTTAGTTTCTCACGGAGCAGCCAACCAGGTAATGGTTGTGGGGGGGCGGCTATTTATAGCCTGGGAGTATCCTGACATGATTTGACATTAATGCCCTTAAATATTATGACCGTTGGTGTGGATCAGATCAGTGAGGTGGAGCGAATCGCGGCAACGGTTGGGACCCTCAACTTTGAGAGTCCTCATGTCTCTCATATTCCTCACTTGAGGCTTTTGTAGGATTAGCCTTGGGTTGAGCATCATGAGGGAATTCATTCCGTAGTGTTGCCTCGACCCCCTTTAACAGTACGGTATTCCTATGACTCAAGAGTGAAGAAAATAAAATAGAAAGAATAAATCTTCATGCTTCAAAGTCTTCGGATTGATTTTCTTCAGGACACACCAAATTCCTCATCTTCAATATCTTCGTGAGGAATATAAATTTCATCGCAATTTCTTCGCGATCCAAATCTTCAGCATCAGACCGATTTCTTCAGCCGAAGATATACATTTTTAGTTACTTATAGATCTTGTGTACACTCATGAACACATTAGATACTTAACCTATAAGTGTTCAAACCACCAAAATCACTAAGGGCAGTAGATGCACTTACACTTTTCCCTTTATAATTGTACATTATCTGAAAGTGGTATTATGCTCAATAGCTCCCGAGTCGTGTGTGAGTTAGAAAAGCTCATGCATGGGTTAGAATAGTTTCAAAAATGTTGTGTGTAGCCCCCAAGGCTTTGCTGGGTTGATGAGAAACACCCTAGCAAAGTATTTCAAAAAAAGATAAAAGTTTCCAAAAAGCTCTTCTGTAGGCTTCTACATTAGCCGCAATCCCCAATTCTCTGGAGTTGGCGGAAATGAATCAAAAACCGAAGGTTTCCGAAGAGGGGTTGGACCGCATCAACAAGTGTTTTGAAGATGCTCAAAGTAAGTGTGCAAGCCTTAGCTCTCTTATTGAATTGTTTGATATCTTTGTCTCTAAATGTATGTTGTTTGCATGACTATCACAGCTATTGCTGTTGACTTTGATCGTCTTAAAGCTGAACTAGGCAAGGTGAAGAAAGAAGCCATCGAACAGAGAGCGGCGGCCGCACATGTCAAAGCTGCTAGCGATAAATCCAAGGCCCAGGTGAGTGAAATTCGGCATGAGCTCAAGGAGGCCATCATGGAGAATGCAGCCCTTGAGCAGAAATACAAAGAAATAATGTCCGAACTGACATCGGTGACCGCCGCACTCTAAGAAGCGTGAAAGGAGGCACACGATCTTTAGAAACAGGTCCATCAGATCAAGAAAATCGCAGATGGTAAGCGATATATACTAAAATTTACATTTGGCGGATGAATATTTGCATAGCTTACTCTAGCGTGGAGTTCTCTAGGTGCGATTGCAGACCACACGAAGAGTGCGGTAGAAGTCGGGAAGTAATATGCTTCCCAGAAGGGTGTGGTGCACCAAATGCTGTTCTGGGCACAATTCCAAATTCCGGAGCACCCTCCACTTGTTTCCGGTCAGTTGAAACAATTGATGGAGCTGCGCAAGATGATGGAGCCGGCCATGAAGGACCTGTGCATCAGGTTCTGGCCGATCGAGCCGCTGCCAAGTAGTTACTTCGGCCTGGTGCAAAAGTTAATTGTTGTTGCGCCTCTAATTTATGTTATGAAGTGTTCCATCTACATCGAGGGAGCTTGGATGGAAATTGCGAGAACAATCATGCACTGGCCAAAGTTAGATCCTTTGAAGATGGCCACTGCGCCTCCACCGCCCAGGAAGGAGCACAGACGCCCCAAGCTATATTTCTCCACTACCATGGAAGGTGCCCAGGCTGTAGAAGCACAATGCTCCAAAGACTTAGTCTTTGAGTAAAAAATACTATCTTGTAAAAGTAGTTGTATAATACAATGCCCTTTGATTTTTTGTATGGAAGACCATATCTTTTTAATTGCAACTCTTCCTTTGTTTGTTTTGATATTAAAAGTTTCCAGTCGTCGGCTTCAGCCCCTCGCCAGATACTAGAGGGGGTGCTTTTGGCTTCCGCATTGTTACCATTAGCCAACTTCGTGGCACCATAAAGCGGTAATGTGGGAGAAAACTAGGCAATCAAACTATTGGGCTTTAAGGCTTTCATTTAACCATAAAAGCTTGACTCTAGGTGCTAAGTAGAACCCTTTTGTAATTTTTAATATTCGGCTTATGCCGTGGTGTAAAAACTTGTATTCACTTGGTCTGAATGATTTCAATCCTCTCGCAGAATACAATGGTGTTGGGAACGTCGCATGGGAAACAAAAAATTTCCTACGCGCACGAAGACCTATCATGGTGATGTCCATCTACGAGAGGGGATGAGTGATCTACGTACCCTTGTAGATCGTACAGCAGAAGCGTTAGAGAACGCAGTTGATGTAGTGGAACGTCCTCACGTCCCTCGATCCGCCCCGCGAACAATCCCGCGATCAGTCGCACGATCTAGTACCGAACGGACGGCACCTCCGCATTCAGCACACGTACAGCTCGACAATGATCTCGGCCTTCTTGATCCAGCAAGAGAGACGGAGAGGTAGAAGAGTTCTCCAGCAGCATGACGGCGCTCCGGAGGTTGGTGATGACCTTGTCTCAGCAGGGCTCCGCCCGAGCTCCGCAGAAACGCGATCTAGAGGAAAAACCGTGGAGGTATGTGGTCGGGCAGCCGTGAGAAAGTCGTCTCAAAACAGCCCTAATTGCTCCATATATATAGGAGGAGGGAGGGGGCCTTGCCTTGGGGTCCAAGGACCCCCCAAGGAGTCGGCCGAGCCAAGGGGGGGAGGACTCCCCCCCAAACCGAGTTGGACTTGGTTTGGTGGGAGGAGTCCCCCTCCCTTCCCACCTCCTTCCTTTTTTTTTCTTTCCTCTTGATTTTTCTTCTCTTGGCGCATTGGGCACTTGTGGGCTGTCCCACCAGCCCACTAAGGGCTGGTGTGGCTCCCCAAATGCCTATGGGCTTCCCCGGGGTGGGTTGCCCCCCCCCCCCGGTGAACTCCCGGAACCCATTCGTCATTCCCGGTACATTCCCGGTAACTCCTAAAACCTTCCGGTAATCAAATGAGGTCATCCTATATATCAATCTTCGGTTCTGGACCATTCCGGAAACCCTCGTGACGTCCGTGATCTCATCCGGGACTCTGAACAACATTCGGTAACCAACCATATAACTCAAATACGCATAAAACAACGTCGAACCTTAAGTGTGCAGACCCTGCGGGTTCGAGAACTATGTAGACATGACCCGAGAGACTCCTCGGTCAATATCCAATAGCGGGACCTGGATGCCCATATTGGATCCTACATATTCTACGAAGATCTTATCGTTTGAACCTCAGTGCCAAGGATTCGTATAATCCCGTATGTCATTCCCTTTGTCCTTCGGTATGTTACTTGCCCGAGATTCGATCGTCAGTATCCGCATACCTATTTCAATCTCGTTTACCGGCAAGTCTCTTTACTCGTTCCGCAATACAAGATCCCGCAACTTACACTAAGTTACATTGCTTGCAAGGCTTGTGTGTGATGTTGTATTACCGAGTGGGCCCTGAGATACCTCTCCGTCACACGGAGTGACAAATCCCAGTCTTGATCGATACTAACTCAACTAACACCTTCGGAGATACCTGTAGAGCATCTTTATAGTCACCCAGTTACGTTGCGACGTTTGATACACACAAAGCATTCCTCCGGTGTCAGTGAGTTATATGATCTCATGGTCATAGGAATAAATACTTGACACGCAGAAAACAGTAGCAACAAAATGACACGATCAACATGCTACGTCTATTAGTTTGGGTCTAGTCCATCACATGATTCCCCTAATGATGTGATCCCGTTATCAAGTGACAACACTTGCCTATGGCCAGGAAACCTTGACCATCTTTGATCAACGAGCTAGTCAACTAGAGGCTTACTAGGGACAGTGTTTTGTCTATGTATCCACACAAGTATTGTGTTTCCAATCAATACAATTATAGCATGGATAATAAACGATTATCATGAACTAAGAAATATAATAATAAATAATTTATTATTGCCTCTAGGGCATATTTCCAACAAATGGACCCCCAGCGGTTCTTTAGCTTAACACTTGTCTTTGGATCGCAGGCCAGTTCACGCTTATCGTGTCGGTCAGTTTTCGGCTTTCTTCACTGAGGTACTTAACGAGACTAGTTGGTAATACAATCACAGTGGTTCTCCCTTTGACCTTTTAGCCGAACTGGCGGAATGTAAATGGGTAAACACAGGAGCAGGGTAACCCAACTTTTGACCAAAGTCATAATTCAAAACCGATGCATATAATGTGAATCCAAGACTCCGCACACATGAAGGAGTGGTCATGACGGCCAAGCCCTGTTAATTTGGACAATGTATCAGATGTGCATGAAAACAGGCTTGTGTTGGTGTTTGAAAAACAGTTCGAAAAAGGCAGGAGGAAAAATACATTGCAAAGCTCGAAAATCACAAAGAGCATTCCTTATTTCTGAAGTTTTTTGAATCATATAATTCAAAGTCAACAAGCGATTGCATATATATAAAGGAATAAAAGTTTAACTAGCTTGATGTTCCTATAATCACCCTATTGCATATCTGCGCTTTCACTCCTCGAGGAATATTCCTTGAAAGGAGAGAACTTCAATGAACAGCTCTTCTTAAACAATATGAAAGGTCATTCCTGTCAAAGGTTGGCTGCGTGTTCGGTCGTTTACTGTATTTCTTGAGGACGTATTTCTTTGGAATGCTGCCAACCTTCTTTGTCTCTATCATGCACAACGCATGCAAGTTGAAAAGACCTATTTTTTGGGAAGAGGTGCATTGTTTCCATCATTTCAATCTAACAGGACTAACAAGAAAATTTAATAATTTTGTAACATCTTTTTTAGTCCTCACTTTTGTGGTCCCACAACTTGCATTCGCAGTCGTATATTTCTCACACGAGGTATGGAACCACCTCGAACGAGTGTTGTGACCATGCAAACTGTTTATGTGGGTTGTTGTAGCACACAAGGTACTTTGTAGGCTCATCCGTCTCCGACACCGTGAAGAGGGTGCTTAGTTTTATCCTCTTTCTCATCTTGCTGTAGACACCTCATGAGTAACCCTTGCCATCTGAGTTTCAAATCCATAGAGGGGCAGCATTTGTTACTCATTCTGCACAAGCAAGAATGATGAACAAACTATTAGTTTTCTCGCAGCAAAAAACATGTGTGAGTAATAAAGAATTAATTTAGTAAGAATGATTTGATCTTACGACAGGTGATAGAGCTATACCCGGTTATCCATTATCTCCTCGTTCTCCTTCTGCCTCTTGTTTTTTATGCAGGTATTTACATGGCTCACAAATTGGTGTAGATTTTTCTCTCATTTATGAATCCTTTCTTGAGCACACGGTTCATGATCTCACTATGTTGGGTCGATGTCATGTTCGCACAAAATATTTCTCTGAACTGGGCTCATATCCACTTCCCCCTCTTGAAGGTTGTACTTACCCATGAGTGCTTTCCATGCAGCCTCAAACTCAGTTGGCATGAGTGGCCGGTTGAGGATTGATGTGAATTCATTCTTGAAGGTTGCACACGTATGCTAGATATTCCTTGTACTTTTTCATTATGTATTTGTGATACGTCTCCAACATATCTACTTTTCCAAACACTTTTGCTCTTCTTTTGGACTCTAATTTGAATGGAACTTACCCGGACTAACGTTGTTTTCAACACAACTACCTTGGTGTTATTTTTGTGTAGAAATAAAAGTTCTTGGAATTGGATGAAACTTTTTGTGAATTATTTCTAGAATATATAATGAATTATGGAGCAAAGAACCACTGAAGGAGGGGTGCATGTGGGACACAAGCCAACACGATGCACCCACCCCCTAGGTGCACCCTGATGGCTTGTGGGGCCCACATGGCTCCTTCGACCCTAATTCCATTCCTTTAGATTCACATCTTTAGAGAAACAAACCAGAGAGAATATTTCATCATGTTTTGTGAGACGGAGCCACTGCCACCTCGTGCTCTTCCTCAAGAGGGCTGATCTAGAGTCCGTTTGGGGATCCACATAGGGGGATTCGTCGCCGTCGTTATTACCAACCCTTCTCCATCAACATTTCAGTGATACTCACCACCAGGTGTGAGTAATTCCTTAGTAGGCTTGCTGGATGGTGATGAGGCTTCGATGAGATTGATCATGTAATCAAGTTAAGTTTGATAGGGCTTGATCCCTAGTATCCACTATGTTCTGAGATTGATGTTGCTATGACTTTGCTATGCTTAATGCTTGTCGGTAGGTCCCGAGTGCCATGATTTCAGACCTAAACTTATTATGTTCTCTATGAATATGAAAAGTATTTAGATCCTATCTTGCAAGTTGTATGCACCTATTACATCTCTTGATCTACATACCCCAAGGCGACAATAATTGAGATTCTTTCCGGTGATTGCCTTTGTTTGAGGAGTTCATGTATTCACTATGTGTTAATGCTTTGTTCCGGTTCTCTAAACAAAGGAGGACTTAATATCCCTATGTTTCCAATAGGACCTTGCTTCCACGGGAGGGTAGAACAAAATATGGCATGCAAGTTATTATCGCAAGCACGAATGACTATATAAGGAATACATACCTACATTATATTAATGAAATGGAGCTAGTTTTGTGTCGCTCTAGTGTGTAACTGTTACTTGATTGATGTCATCCATATCCGTCCATCACTGATCCATGTGCCGACACTTCACAAATACTGAATCTTGCTAAGTTACTACTGGTGTTGCTACTGTCACGCTTGCTACTCAATTGTTGTTGTTACTGCTGGTACCAAAATTGCTCCTATCACTCTTACTGACACTACTATCATTTTCCATGCTACTAAACCTTTGATGCAGAGAGATATCCGAGGTGTGGTCGAATTATCAATTCAAATGTCAAGGACTACAAATATTCTTTGGCTCCCCTTGTGTTGAATCAATAAATTAGGGTGAAATACTAGCCGCGAAGACTGTCGTGATCCCCTATACTTGTTGGTTATCAAGACCTTTTTTGGCGCCTTTGTCGGGGAGCATAGGTATATTTATTGTGTTAACTTGAGGATATCCATTTAATACTGTGAATAATACGAAAGATAAGATCATCCCCTCCCGCACGAGAGGAGGTTATAAGGAACTTCCATCTGGCTCTCCTTTTGATTCACCTACTATTTTGAATCAGCTTGTTACACCACCACCGATTGCTCGTCATGATATGTAACATGAACTTGATGATACTACTTCTGAATTTAATGATGGTACTACTCCTATATTTGATGAAACTAAAACTGTGCCACTAAATGAATTACTTGATGCTTATATTGCTAAAGCTAGAGAACTTGAAAATGGTGAAACTGATGAAGATTTTGTATCGCCTGCTACGCCTCGCTCTCCTATTAGATATGAATTGCCTTATGTACCTGAAGGTTATGTTATGGATGGATAAGTAGCTAGGGACTTTCTCTCTTGTGAAGATAGAGATGATTTGAATAAACTTCTATGCAAACTAAAAGAAAAATCTATGATGGAGAAAATGAAACATGATCCTAAATTTGACACTTCTCCTATATTTGTCACTCGTAAGGACTAAAAATTCTCTATAGACCCTGAATTGATTCCTATAGTTGACTCTGATCCTCTCCATGGTTATGAAAATGAAACTTCTGTCAGACACCTCATGAAGCTGAATGATATTGTTGCTTTGTTTACTAATGATGAGAAGATGTGCTACTATTATATCCTTAAGCTTTTTCCTTTCTCGCTAAAAGGCGAGGCCAAGGAATGGTTCCTTTCTTTGGCTCCTAGTTGTATGCGTAGTCCTCGGGATATGCTTTATTACTTTTCTAAAAAATATTTTCCTGCTCTTAGGAAACAAGCTCCCTTATAGGAAATATTTAACTTTGTGCAAATTGAACAAGAGAATCTCTCTGAAACTTGGGGGAGGCTTCTCGAGTTATTTGGAATTTTTCCTGATCATCCTGTGAAGAAAAATGAATTTTTTATATATATTTTATAATTTGTTAACCGATGCTTCTAGGGACATCCTAAATAGTTGTGTTGGTTGTGTTTTCAGGGAAAGAAATGTTGGACAAGCTAAAGAATTATTGAATAACATATTGCAAAATGCCAATGATTGGACACTCCCTGAACCACCCCCGAAACATATTCAAAAGAAGAGAGCTATGCTATTCTTTATCCCTGAAGATATGCAAGAAGCAAAAAAGACCTACGAAAGATAAAGGTATTAAAATTAAAGATGTCAAGAATTTATCACCTATCGAAGAAATTTATGGACTTGATACCCCGACACAGGTAGTGTAGGTAAATCCTCACTGTTCGTTTAATAAAAGTGACATACCTTATATTAAGACTCCTACTCAATGCATGGATGAATTTGATAATTACATTGTTAAGTGAAAGTACTTCAATAAGTATGTTATGGATCATTTAAGACGCAATGCCATGATTATAGACCACTTAAGTGACTTGATGTTTATAATTGCTAATGATGTGAAAGGTCTAGGTAAACATGCTTCTATGGTTCACACCCAACCAGACCAAGTTGCTAAGTCACCAAATGATTTTCTTAGTGAAATAAATAACAATATGAATGATCATGTTGTTAGACTAATTACTAGAGGAGGTAGAATGTCTTAGGAACCTCTTTATCCTGAGGGTCACACTAAAAGAATAGAATATGACTCTCAAAGAATTAATGATGATACACCTAGTCCTTCTAAGAAGAAAAGAAATAGTATGGGACTTTGCATTCTCCTAGTGAACCTGATATTGAAAAACCTGTTGAGAATCATAATGATGTTTCTATTTCTGATCACGAGACACAATATGGTAGTGACCATGAACTTAGTGATAATGATAACGATAATAATGATGTTCATGTAGAAGATCCACCAGATTGTAATAAGGAACCCAATAATGATTTGGAAATAGAACATGTTGAAGATCTTGATAACCCACCTCCTAAGAATAAACGCTATGATAAAAGAGACTTTGTTGCAAGAAAGCATCGGGAAAGAATGAGAGTCATGGGTTCAGAAACCCATGCCCTTCCCTCGTTAGCCTTCTAAAGGTAAGGACGAGGAAGAATTTGAGTGCTTTGCTGAAATGATTAGACATGTCTTTTTGCGCACTCGCTTGACTGATATATTGAAAATGCCTCTGAATGCTAAGTATATGAAGGATATTATTACTAACAAAAGAAAAATACATGAAACTAAAATTTCTACTATGCATTCTAATTATTCTTTTGATGGTAGAGTACCTAAGAAGTTGGGAGATCCTGGCATACCCACTATAACTTGCTCTATTAAAAGAAATTATGTTAAAACTGCTTTATGTGATTTAGGAGCCAGTGTTAGTCTTATGCCTTTCTCTCTTTATAAAAGATTAGATTTGAATAATCTCACAACCACTAAGATATCTTTGCAAATGGCTCATGAATCCACTACTTTACCTAATGGAATTTGCGAGGACGTTCCTATTGTGCTTGCAAATATTATTATCTTAACGGACTTTGTTATTCTTGATATGCCTGAGGACGACAATATGTCGATCATGCTTGGTAGACCCTTTTAATCACTGCACGGGCTGTTACTGATTGCAACAAAAGCAAGATTACTTTCCATGTCAGTGGCAAGCAACATACAGGGCATTTTCTGAAGAAGCAAGCTTTGGCTAATAATACTAATGTCACTGAGCCTTGTGCCACAATTATCATTGGAGATTTTAAAATCCCTCTACGTGCTACCAAGAAAAGATTTTACAATGTTGTTGTTGGGGATATGCAAATCCCCATTGAGGTAACCTAGTGTTAACGAAAATTCTTCGGTTTCATGTCAATCGGAAACGGTTATTAATAAGACTTGATCAACCTTATTAATAAATACTTTTTTAAAGACATGTGATTGATGAATTGAATATTCCCAACTCTGTGTATCTCAAGTTTATTCTCTGTTTTCTTAGTTAAAGAAAAATAAAATGCCATAATTATCCCATTTTTGAGTTTTCCGTGCAATAAAAAATGACCAAAAACAAAAAGTCTCAGAATGCCACAAAATTTTAACATGATTTTTTCGAGAATATTTAAGAATTTATGGTGCAAAAGTTACACCACGGAGGTGCACTTGTGGGCCACAAGTCAACAGGGTGTGCCCACCCCCTAGGTGCGACCTAATAACTTGTGGGGCCCACATGGCCCCTGCATTACCCCTTGAGCTCACTTCATCACCTACCTCGATAAAAAATTCTCTAGCTCTCTCTCTCTCTCGTGTTCTTCCTCCAGAAACTAAAAAAATTGATCTCTTTGCTCAAAACTCCTTTTTCAAAATTGTTTTGTGTAATTGCTCATTGGTGTCTCACTCTCCCGTTCCTCCAATTAGTTTTTGATTTAGTCTTTTATATTTTGCATATTTTGCTGCACTTGGTGCTACGGAAAATGAGCTTGCATGTATAATTCTTTGAGTTCCATGTAGTGGTAACGCTTGATATGTCCTCTAGGCATCCATATGAATTGTTGCTATCAATCTTGCAAACTTTTAGTGACATAATTTTGTGGTCCAAAAAATTCAGAAATTTGTTTTTAGGAAAATGAATTTCTTCACGAGAGGTTCTTCGAGCCGGAGCTTGAAAGGAGTTGTTGCAAGGATCCCGGACTTAGATGTCAACATCCCTAGCAAGACGAAGGTTAGGCCATGTGAATGGCCACATACACCTTTCATGAGTGAGGTGGGTTTTCATCAAGAGTTCATGCAATTCATTGCAAATGCTGGGTTAACCAACTTCCTTGCAGATGAGTGTGACCAGTACTATCTCCTTACTAAGTCCTTTGTGGAAAATTTCTACTTCATTAATACGCCTTATGCTCCCATGGTTTGTTTTGATTTGTATGTTGAACATTATGAGTTACCTCTCGCTGAATTTTGTGAAATATGCTTGCTTCCCTCTAACAGAAGACTGAGTGATCCTAAGCCCGAAGAATTTGAGGATTTCCTCCCCACCTTAACTAGGGGCGTATCATACGCTAGGGCCACTAGTTTGCATTTTCCGTGTGTGCACATTTTCTCCTTGTTTATAGGAAAATGCATAACTGCTATGGAGGAGGGGGTGGTGGCCTCAGTGCCCCCATCCTTGCTATTTTGTACCATGCACATTATGGAGATAACACTTACAACTTAGGAGTTATTATTGCATGTCGCCTGCATCTTAATCGAACTAGAGGAAAAATCCATGGTGATATTTATGCCACACACTTAGCAAAGCGTTTTAATGTCACCATATGCCCTAGTGACTACTTATTGTCTAAGGTTTATCTTGATCACGAGTCTATGATATAGAGGCAGTTCATTGAGAAACCTCAGCTACCGCATCACCATCCTTACATTTTAGTATTTAGCATGAAGACTTGTGATATTATTACCTTGCATGTACCTTCTTTGTTTGATCATCACTCGAAGCACGGGTACACCATCATGCTAGAAGATATAATTTATTATTGAAACGAGTTGGCTGCTACGGAGGCCGAAGCCCACGCATTGTATGTTCACGTGCCTCCGCAACAATATTTTTTCGGACCTCGCGGCTATTACCAACGGTGATCACCAAGCTAGGCAAATGCCTAAGATTGGGGGTATCTACTTCCCACCGACATTACATTCATGATACACACACTTCGTATAAATTATCGATGTTCATCCTCTTTCATTGTAAATCCATGTTAGTCGCATTTTTCCGCGTTATTCTTGTGTGTTTGAAAAACTTTAGAAAATCTAAAAATATTTCTCACTTCTTTTCGGCCTTTATTTCTTGTTTAATTAGTTGTAGTATAAAAAGAAAAACCAAAAATATTTCCTTTACTTGTTGGGAGCTTTGCTGTGTAAATAGTTTTTCTCGTTTTTGTTTGTTTTTCCTTTGCTTTTTTGCTTTCTTCAAGAAAAAACAAAAACTCCAAAAATATGTCAGTGTGTTTCTCTGAATTTCTTTTCTTTACATTGAGTCGTCCAAAGGAGAACACCACGGGTAAAATGTTGAGTGGCCCTCATATGCTTTATTGTTGATCTAACAAAGAGCCAATATTACCATGTCTTCTCCATTCCACAAATACCTTGTACATTCCAGCTTAGTCCACAACATCCTTGCACTATTATTATTATCACATCATTCGGTCATGCAAGTGAAAGGCAATAATGACGATATTTTATGAAGTCATTGTGGCAAATGAAATGGTTATAAACTCTTCTTGTTTTCTGTTTTTGTAAATATGTTTAGCTCGTTTGATCTTGATTTAGTACTAGATCATTGATGGCGCACGTGATGGCGTGCATTGCTGCGCGCGTCTATTTCTACGATAGAATGGTAGGTACAGTTATTGTAAGTGTGCAAACATACCCGAATTTTGTCAATAATGAAAGTTGGAGACATTTCCAATTTTCATCAATATGCAAAAATGGAGCATGGTTTTGATCAATTAAAAAGTGAATATTTTTGTGGTATACAAAGTAGAGTGGTACCGATTATGACCTTGAGGCCAGAATTGACACATGTTTCAGTTTTTAGGATTAGAAGATGTATTAGAAGATTGGTGCTCAATTCAGAGCACCATAGAAGACAAGATTTAAAGTATATATGACTCTTACAAAAATAAAGTAGTTATAACTCTGCGTGTCCATGTCCAGGTGTGTGTGACGTATTTGTTTTTCATAGTGTTGGGGAAGGTACACGTGAGTACTAATCCTATAGTTCTATTTTGCTACTCTATTGGACTTTATTTTGATTATATTTTTTCACTTGTGTGAATGTTGTTTGGAATCAAAATTAAATATTTATATTCACTCTCAAGAACAATATAACAGATGAGATGGGCATGCATAGGGAGCGCAAACAATTGACTATAACAATAATAGTTGAATGTGATGTTGGATTAAACGATAAGAAACTTCTAAGCATCTTTGTTCTCTTGAAATATTTCTCAAATTATAACTGACAAACATCAAAGTGAATATCTTTTGTCTTTCCCCAATTGGAGTTAATTTACAACTACCTGAAAACCTTTTACCAAAGTAACATGTAGGAAAAAATGGCAGCCACAAATCAACAAAAAGTCAAGATACTTAAAATTAGTATGTCGTTGGAGCAGTATCCCCATAGAATCTCTACTTATTTTCAAAAGCATTGCCATATCTTGGGTGTACTTCTGTCTCAACCCAACCTCTGACATCGAGGGTGGATTCATGAAGAGTCCCTTTAAACAGTCCAAGTGCACTTGTGACCTCTATTGTACATATCTCAAAACATATGCTTTTTATACGACCTAAAAACCGGATGAAAAGTTATTTGTAGGCAATACACTATCAAGATGTGGTAATTGTGTACATGAAGGACAACTTACACCAAGTACATGGATTAATTTAGTTGTAGAATGTGCATTTGGTTCACTGAGAGTGGCTTTTTTCTGACTGAAATTTTGCATTCATTGTCAGAGGAAGGGGATGTGGGAGTACCCTTTTGCCTACTATAGTTAGTTCTATATAAACTTCAGGATCTGCAGGAAGAAGTGAGAACAAACATTGTTAAGGAAATCTCGCACTGAAAAAAATTTGCCAAGGAAAGATGCAAGGAGAGAAGCCTTGCAAGGGCTTCATAGTCTATTGCTACCTGGTTGTATGGAATGGTAAGTGCTCTAGTCTGGATTCCTATGTGAGCACACGGTTCAAGTCGTCACCATATACATAAGCGAAATGTTCAACGGTCCCTCAGAGTTGCTGATTGTTAGGTTTATCCATATAGATGAAGGATATAAATATATGTCATACGTGAAAAAATCCCACACAACAAACATAAACTGAGAACTTAGGTACCTTTGTGTGACGCCCTCGATTTAATCGTACGCTAATCATACACGCAAATGCGTACAATCAAACTCAAGGACTCCTGGGAAGATATCACAACACAACTCTAGACACAAATAAAGCAAATACAAGCTTCATATTACAAGCCAGGGGCCTCGAGGGCTAGAATTCGGAAGATCGATAAACACACGAGTCGGCGAAAACAACAATATCTGAGTACAGACATAAAACATCGGGTGCCTTAGAGAAGGCTAGCACAAAAGATACAACGATCGAACGAGGCGAGGCCTCCTGCGTGGGAACCCCCTAACTACTCCTGGTCTTCAGCGGCCTCCACGTAGTAGTAGGCACCGTCGGGGTAGCAGTCATCGTCTGCGGGATACTCCATCTCATGGGCTCCATGATCTGGTCGCAGCAATGGATCAAGGGGGCAAAGGGGGAGCAAAGCAACGGTGAGTACTCATCCAAAGTACTCGCAAGTCTTATATCAGAACTATGCTAAGTATGCATCAGTATCAAAGAAAGGGGGGGTTTATATGTGGACTGACTGTAGCAATGTGAGAATAGAGAGAGAAGGCCTAGTCCTATCAAAGACTAGCATCTTCAGGGTCTTGCAGCAATAGACGAGAGTATAACAAGGTAACACAAATATTATAGTCATATTGTTGTAGCGAAATTAATATGAGGTCACGCCCAGGGATGCTCCCTCGACTCCCTGCAAGGAAGCAATCCCAGGGCAACAATTCCAGTTAAGTAACCATTGTAGTTGTATAAGATCAGGGCACAACTCCAAGTCGTCGTGTAACCGTGGACATGGCTATTCGAATAGATAAGTTCTTCCCTGCACGGGTGCACAACATATTCTCCGGTCCGCTCGATAACACTCTGGCCGGACACACTTTTGTGGGTCATTTCCGGCCTCGGAATATCGACACGTCGCAGCCCCACCTAAGCTCAGCAAAGAGGCCAGCCCGCCGGTCTAACTCCTAAGCACAGAGGGTTCGTGGGCCCACTTGCCGTCCGCTCTCCTGCACGATGTCTGGACGGCCGATGTTAGTCCTAGCACCCCTTAATACAACAGCGATACATTTCGGGACCACTCGGGCGCGCGCTGCTCCATCGCTGACGTCCGAAGAGCTTCGGTTGATACCGCGACATCGAGTACCCATAATTCTTCCCACGCAGACGGTTAGTGCGTAATAAGGCCTCCCGACCAACCCAGATCAAATACCCAAATCCATTATCATTTTAATTAAGCCAATGGCACAATCATGCGGGAATCCACCCCCCTAACATCTATTCATCAAAGATCCTAGTAACAAGGTCAAGTAACTGTGTGGTTGTAACATGAGGAGGATCCGTGGCATCACCCTCGTTGGATCCCGAACGATGTAACCGTCAAGGTGGACTTAGAGGAATCACCCTCGAGGGTCCCACACTTAAGGGGTTGCACGATAGAGGCATCGCCAGGAATGGTGAAAGAGGAATCACCCTCGATGACCACGACCGACTAGCTGTACTACAGAGATATCATCAGGAGTACTTCGCGAGGTGTGACCCTCGGTACCCGATAGTATCTGTGTACTATCGTACAACTAAGGGGTGTAGGTGTTTTGTCGGGTCTGGCTCGTCGATCAGGGATCGAGATTCGACAATTAAGCAGAGCAACTGAATTAAGGGGTAAGAGGGGATGACTGCTCCACCCATACTAAGCAGATTAAAAGTACAGTACTGAAAGTAGCAGTTCATCAAAAATAGGCTATGCATCAGATATAGGAGCTAACTATAACAGTAGCAAAATTCGAATGCAAGCAGTAGGAAGAAAGACATAGGCGATATAGGAATGATCAAGGGGGGTTTGCTTGCCTTGTTGCTCCGCGGCAAAGGGCTGGTCGAGAGGGTCGCAGATGTACCCGGTAGCAGTGTCAGTGTCGGGGACTACCGGTAAGAGGAGGGGGGAGAAACAATAAATAACAGCAACAGGTGCAACACTAAGCATGACATGGCAATATCCAGACTAGGCATGAGCTAACACAATAACATCTGTCATACACGGGTCGGAAAAATATCAGATGATATTTCTCGGGTCCGTGGCTTCTACCGGCTAGACTGAAAATGATGGAAAAGTTCCACGTTTGCTATACTAGGGACGCGTGACAAACGAATGGACCGCGTATCCGGGTTCGTCTCGTTCTGCTGATCAACTTTCATGTTGAAAATATTTTGATCAGACTTACGGATTATTTTAAATTAATTTTTTAAATTCTATTAATATTTAGGAATTAAAAACAGATTTGATTAATTCAATTCAATGCAACTATGACATGAGCATGATGCCATGCTGACATCAGCAGTTGACTAGTCAACTGACCCGTGGGTCCCATGTGTCATAGACACATTTCATTAATTAGGTTAAATATTAATTAATCAGATTAATTAAATGGGGGACCCACGTGTCATACTCTAATATGATAATTTAATTATCCTAATTAACAGATTATCTTAATTATCTATTTAATTAATTAAATAATAGATCTAATTATCTATTTATTTATTAATAAAAACACATATATATTTTTATATTTTATTTTCATTTTTATGCCTTTTTCTTTTTCTACATACATGCATACATACTCAATACATACATACATACATACATACATACATACATACACATATACATTATCCTTTCCTTTTTATTTTCTTTTTCTATCTAACATCTCTGTGTTAACTCTGTGCTCACAGACATCTCTCTCAACACAGAGAGAGAAGAGGCAACCTCCACCTCCACCTCCACCTACACGGCGTCGACGGCGTCGAAACACGGCGGTGTATGCCGGAACGGAACCGGAACGGGGGAAAGGATGAGAGGGTGGATGGAGCCGCGGTGCCTCACCACCGTTGACGGGGAAGAAGAGGCTCGGTGTAGAGGTAGACTGGAGGGGAGGAGCTTGAGCAGGAGGATGCGGGCGGATCCGGCGAGGAGGAGGCGCACGGGCGTCGGATCTGGTGCGGGACGGCGTCAGCGCCGGCGAGGCGGCGGCTGGCGGTGCAGTGGATTCGGCGATGGGGCGGCGCGGCGGCCATCGGGGTCATCGAGGGAGGTCGGCGGTGCGGTGGCTCGAAGGGGCCGACGCTTGGGCGGTGGAGGACGACGAGGGGAGGCCTGAAGGAGCCGGTGCATGGGCGCGAGAGGCCGGCGAGGGGAGCCCCCCCACATTGGAGCCGATCGATGGGGAGGAAGAGAGGCGCCCGAGGGGAGACGCAGGGGCGAGCGAGGCGCGGGGGAGGAGAGGCTGTCGGGGTGGCGGCGCCGTGGTGGTGCTCCTGGCAGCGGCGGGTAAGGTGGGTGAGGTGGGATGAGGCCAGGGGGTGTGCTCGTGAGGGGGATGGGGGGCCGAGCAGGGCGACGGGAGAGGCCGACGAGGGGCTCGGCAGCTGGGGGGAGGAGGCGACGTGGGAGGCGTGGGTGAGGGGCGAGCACACGGGGAGGGGCACGAGGTGGGTGACGTGGGGTTGGTGGGGGAGCGAGGGGGCTTCACTTGTTCCCTGGTGGCGCGGCAGGGAGCTGGGGGCGGGGCGGCTTGGTGCTAGGGTTTCCCCCTAGGGGTATTATACCCCAAGGTGGGTGGGCCGGTGGGGGGTGTGGCCGGTTGGGCCATTTGGCCCAGTTGGGCCGGCTTATTGGCGGTTTTTTAATTACTTTATTTTAGCTATTATTATTCGTATATAGTTTATGTTTTAAAAACACACGGGTTTTAAATAATTTTAAGAATGCCTGATTTACTTTTAAAATCTATTAGAAAAAGATATAACTCCTCCAACATTTTTATTTTAAGATTCGAAAGCTTTTATTGTTTTGATTTTATTTTAAACTTGAATTTGAATCGGTTTGAAGCTACGTGAGATTACCAATAGTAATCCAGGTGACGTGACACCATTTGCATAGGTTCAGTGTAGTCTAATTTACCGGGGCGTCACACTTTGGGAAGGAATGATGAGTTCTGATAATTTTTCGGCTAATACATTTGTACCTAAAACATATATTTATGTTAAGGAGATGCGGCTATAGTGTCAACATGCATTAAAACAGTTATGATGTCGTATGGAAGTATGTATTTCCCTCTCAGTGATTCGAGCGGCTTGACTTGGCCCATGCGCAAACATGTAATTGATTCATAACCAATGCAAACATGCTAATGTCTAATGTTAATTATTCACAATGCACGCTTATGACCGAATTGCTCTCTAGCTGGTCGCTTCCCAATTTATTGTTGGTGAAAAAAAATCCTACGCACACGAAGACCTATCATGGTGATGATCATCTACAAGAGGGAGATCGGATCCACATACCCTTATAGATCGTTAAGCGGAAGCATTAATAAACGTGGTTGATGTAGTGGTACGTCTTCACGATCCGTCCCACGATCTGTCCTACAAACAGCCTCGTGATCCGTCCCGATCAAGTGCCGAACGGACGACACCTCCGCGTCCCGCACACGTAAAGCTCGATGACGATCTCCGCCTTGTTGATCCAGCAAGAGGGGTGGGGATGTAGATGAGTTCTCTGACAGCGTGACGACGTGTCGGTGATGGTGATGATCTATTCCTGTAGGGCTCCGCCCGAGCTCCACAGAAAACCGATCTAGAGGCAGAACTATGATCTACAGGAGAGGGCAGCACGTGGCAAAGTTGTGTCTCAAAATCCCTAAACCTCTAGTATATATAGGAGGAGGGGGGAGGCAGCCTTGGCGCGCCAAGCAAGGCCTCCTTGGGTCGGTTGAAGTGGGGAAGGGAGGAGTCCTCCTCCAATCCCACTTGGATTAGGACTCCTTCCTTATTTTCCCACCTCTTTTGGATTTTCCACTTTTTCCTCATGGGTTTTCCTTGGATGACTTTGTAAGCCCATTATACCGCGCATCCAATAAACCCACGTGGACCCCTTGGGGAATGGTGGGACCACCCAGTGGCCCCCGGAACCCATTCGTCACTCGCGGTACAATGCCGGCAATGCCCGAACACCTTCCGGAATCCAAAAACCAACATCCTATATATCAATCTTTGTTTCCGGACCATTTCGGAACTCCTCGTGACTTCGGGATCTCATCCAGGACTCCGAACAAAACTTCGGTCACCAACACATAGAACTCAACTATATCAAAACGTCACGGAACCTTAAGTGTGCAAACCCTGCGAGTTCGAGAACTATGCAGACATCACGTGAGACACTCTCCGGTCAGTAACCAATAGCAGGACCTGGATGTCCATATTGGTTCCTACATATTCTACGAAGATCTCTATCGGTTGAACCTCTATGTCAAGGATTCATATAATCTCATATACTATTCCCTTTGTCCTTCGGTATGTTACTTGACCGAGATTCGATCGTCGGTATCTCTATATCTAGTTCAATCTCGTTGCCGGCAAGTCTTTTTACTCGTTCGGTAGTACAAGATCCAGTAACTAACTCCTTAGTCACATTGCTTGCAAGGCTTGTTGTGATGTTTTATTACCGAGTGGGCCCCGGGATACCTCTCCGTCACACGGAGTGACAAATCCCAGTCTTGATCCATGCCAACTCAACAGACACCTTTGGAGATACCTGTAGAGCACCTTTATAGTCACCCAATAACGTTGCAACGTTTGATACACACAAGGTATTCCTCCGATTTCCGGGAGTTGCATGATCTCATGGTCATAGGAACAGATACATTGACATGCACAAAACAGTAACAATAAACTAACACGATCATATCCTATGTTTATAGTTTGGGTCTTGTCCATCACATCATTCTCCTAATGTTGTGACCCCCGTTATCAAGTGACAACACTTGTCTATGGTTAGGAAACCTTAACAATCTTCGATCAACGAGCTAGTCAACTAGAGGCTTACTAGGGATAGTGTTTTGTCTATGTATCCACACATGTATTTTGTATTTCCAATCAATACAATTATAGCATGGATAATAAAAGATTATTATGAACAAGGAAATATAATAATAACTAATTTATTATTGCCTCTAGGGCATATTTCCAACATCTATTGCTAGCCTTCATCTGTACTAAGCAGGAATGTTGCATGTGCATCCAAAATCCTTAAACCTGGTTATTCCACATAAGTCCACCATACCTACCTATATGCGGTATTACCCTGCCATTCCAAGTAAATTTGCATGTCCCAACTTTAATATTCAAACAGACATCTGTTTGCACTCGTACAACTCATCTAGCGAAGGGGAAGTCATTATCTTCCATCCTAAGTGAGTTATGCTCAAGACGGTTGTTTATTCATCGTCATTGCACGACAAAGGTTGGTAAAAAGGATGCCTAGTCCTGCATAATCAAAATTAAAATAATAAAAACTCCTTGGGATAGTTGATATGTTGGAAGGCACCCGTCAATTCGGCTAGCCATGGTTTGATGAATGGATGGTGGATAGGAGTAAACTTTACAATTCTGTTTGGGAACCCCCCATAATTAGTTTAGCATGGAATATACTCAAAACATTTGTCCTAACATTGACAGTAAAGAACACCACCAAAAATTATATCTTCAATCTTGTTTTAAAACTTGAGCCCACACACCTATGTTGTCGGTGTTCTGGGAATGGGGGTACCCAGACCTGCCTGCATGTGGCCCAGGGGGGGCCCACTTCAACGACCTAAAACCAATGGGCCCGGCATCACTCAGGACAAGGCCCTCACGAGGGGCCAAGCCTCACGAGGAGGAGCAGCATCAAGACCTGTAGGGAAGTCCTCAGGACCCCTCCGGAGCGGCGGATATTCCGAGGCGAGGCCCGGCCTCAGGAGTCAAGGGTGACGCAAGGGAAGGACATGCGAGCGGCAGACAGCAGAGCAGAGCAGTTTCCCCTTTGATGCAAAGGGGGCGAGGACAAACGGAGGTACCGAAGGCATATCCTAAAGGTTTCCATTCTGGTGCAACAAGACCTTGGCCACCCGCCGGTTGGATGGACGTCATCCCTGGGCCAGCTCCTACAATGTTGTCAGATACTTTGCAGGCAAAGACCACCGTTGGGCAGGGGAGCATGTTCCCCGGCTCCCCTTCAAAATTGGCCACTGTGGGATCCCTTCCCGCCGAAATGGTAAGGGAAGAGGACCGGGGCCGCCACTATAAATAGAGGATAGGTTGTTTCATAGAAGGGGATCCGATTTTCCGAATTACCTATTCACTCATTAGCACTCCACAAGGTCATCCAGCCTCCGGAGGTGCCCAAGCACTGTACTAGTTCATCCACCAACCTCCACGAGAGGCAATCCACCAAAGCATGAGTAGGATTTTACGCTTCGCAGCGGCCGGAACCTGGGTAAACTGTTGTGTTTTGTGTTTCCCTCACCATCAAGTGAGTTCTTCGTCATTCCCATCGAGTAGAGAGCTGGGCGAGGCTAGGCCGTGTGAGATCTTCATACAACCTCCTGAGTTCGAATCCTTAGGGTTATGTGGAGCCCGAAATCTGTCATTTGGCGCGCCGGGTAGGGGGCATGTTAAGATCATATCCGAGCCTCATCGAGTTGGCCGCCAACCACTACGTCATGACGGCCGGAAGCGCACACGCTGGCGTTGTGGTACCGGGCGGCTTGTACCAGATCGTGAACGTCGTCTCCACCGTCGCAACCACCCACGCCACCTCGGCGCCTAGCGGCTGGGTGGTGCCCCCGGCACCCAGGACGCATCTCATCAACTTGGGGGACCTCGGCGCACACAACGCGTTGCAGATGGCGAGCGAGATGCTCCGTCAACGACCGATGCAGGGGGCTTTGAGGCCTGGGCAGACCACATCATGGAGCTGATCGTCATCGCCCAAAAGGCCGTCCAACCCTGCTCTTCTTCAAGGCCGCCAGCGTCGGGCGCCGGGGGGTCGCGCCTCATGCTGGCCCCCGGGGCTTTGAGCAATGGGGCCCCTCCTATGTTGGGCGGGGCAGAGAGAGACACGCCCCGTGCAGCCTTCCTCCTCCTCCAGGTTTCGGCGGCTGGCCCCGACGCGCATCACGCTGACAACCAGGAGGGGTGCAAAGAGAGCGGTGGTGCGACCAATGTACACACCAGTGTGCATCACCAAGACCAGGTCGGTCCCCGACATCCCGGGGCAGCTAGGCATGAGCGCAGCCAGCAGAGGGGAGAGGCGTCGGCGCGGGCGAACTACGACAATGGAGACATGCTAGGGCACCAAGGAGGGAATCAACACCGAACAGTACCGGGACCAGCCAACGGGAGCAACAGGAACAAGCGACTTTGCGCGGAGGCTTATTCCACGAAGACCTCCGAGCAGTATGGCTGGGGGGATCCCCCTCCACCATCGAGAGCGACCGCCACGGTCGCACAGCTGAACTGCCACGGAGGATGATCGAACGCCTACATGGAGTCGTTGATGACGACTTGATGGATATACTTCTCGCCCCTCATTGGTTACCCCAAGTGGAAGGTGGAGATGTAGTCAGCAGTAGGTTTCCATTACACGGGGACTGTAAGGTTTATCGAACTAGGAGGACTCCGAGGATTAACAAGTAGGTGTCCCCTGCTCTGGCGCTAGCAGAAGACGTGGACCTGCACACACAACAAATAACTTTGCTCCCAATGAGTACATAGAGGTTGTCAATCTCTCCGGCCTTGTAGTTTGCAAAGGATCAAAACACAAGCGGGAATAGTGATAGCGACTGCACGGGAAAAGTAAATAAAAGCAGTAAATGATGGAGGTGTAAGCAATGGTGGTAATATGGACCGGAGTCACATCATGTTCACTAGTGATGTCTCTCTCCCAAAAGACAATAAACAATTATGCTTGGGTAAACAAATTACAGCTGGGCAATTGACAGAATTATAAACGCACCGCAATGCTAATCATGCTACTAGAAAGTTAGAGGCTCAAAAGTAATAGGTAGTATGCCAAGACAAGTAGACCGTTTATTCATCAGCATCTACTTACTAATCACACACCTTGAGATATCTATCCAAAACATCTTGGTGGTATTAAGATGCGAGCCCAACCAAAGTGTAAACTCAAAGCAACGGACAACTGCATTAACGAACATTGCGTAAGGTAAACAATCCTTGCAACCATGGTTACAAGCACCGTTGTTTTCTCCCTTGTGGCAACAACACATCCCCTAGTCTCATGTTTCTGTCACTCAAGCTAGACATCATGGGGCATGAACCCACAATCATGCATAACGCTCCCTCTTGGAGTTACAATCTACTACTCGGCCAAAGCAATAAAAAGCAACAGAGAACATGCATGGATTACCTAAGAACATAATATAAAAGGATAATCAAATATATAACTCATCACAATATGAACATAATCTCATAATCCATCGGATCCCAGCAAACCGAGCATAGCAATAGCAGGAAAATTACATAGATGCCTTGATCATGTAGGGCAGCTCACAGGGGATAATCATTGAAGCACAAGATTGCAGAGAATACATCACATAGCTACTGGTCATGGACTCATGGTCTAAGGAGGACTACTCACGGCATGTCCGGGAAGCATCCATGGTGGTGGAGAAGCTCCCGGAGGTCAATCCTCCCTCCGACAGGGTGCCTGGAAGAGGTCTCCTAACGCTCCCGATCTCGGAAGTGCTGCAGCAGCGGAACGATGGAGATATTCACGGTTCTGGATATGATGGAAGGGTTTCCGGTCGAAGGGGTAAATATAGGCCAAAGGAGGGCGTCAGAGGGAGTGGGCCCCACCCAGGCGGCCTGTAGGGACGGCCAGGGGCCAGGCCGCGTAGGGAGGCCGCGTGGGCAGCCCCTGGCTCCCCTCTGGCCCACCTTTAGTACTTCGAAAGCTTCCGTCACGCTAATTTTTAATTTTTTTTCTCAGGATTTTTGGGACTCCGGAAATTTGGGTATAAGTCCCTACAAAAAAGACATCAGCAGACAGAAACTCGCACTAGGTACACTGAGTTAGTAGCTTAGTCCAAATATGTGTAAAAAGATATAAAAGTGTAGCAAAACATATAACAATGTCACCCAAAAGATCATGGAACAAGCAGAAATTATAGAAACGTTTGGGGCGTATCAACATCCCCAAACTTAATTCCTGCTCGTCCTCGAGTAGGTAAATGATAACACAAATAATTTCTATGGTGACACGCTATCACATATATAAGAACTTCAAAGTAAATCAAGTAAGATATGCAATTCAAGTCAAGACAATAACAAGCAAGAGTTTATATTTAGTATTGAAATTAGCAAAGTAAGAATATAAAGGTCCAAGAGCTCTCGCTGTCTGTGATGCGAATGCTTCCAAATGGTGTTTGTGTGCAAGAAATGGGAGATGGGTTGAGACTATAAAAATATTTTTTAATTGATAACTCAATCTACTAAAATTCACACTTGGTCTCCTTTGGAATCTTATATAGCCTCATCCCGAGACCACTAGTCAGACAAAAGTCAAAATGATCCTCTCCCTTTCGACTTTGAGCACTCATGCAATGGATGAGCGCAAGCGAGATATGTTCGCACTTAGGATGGCAAAGATAATAATGATGGGGAAGGAAGACAAAATGTGTGAACGGCTCACATCAATGAGGACAACCATAGGCAAGAGAAATCCAAATGATAGATATGATGTGAGGAGTAGGGATTTCCATGCAACGGATGCACATATGAGCTAAGGTAAGCTCTCCAATGGAACTAGTGGGGGTGCATCCAACTTGCTTGCTCATGAAGACCTAGATCTCATTTGAGGAGGCTCATCATTGGAATATACAAGCCAAGTTCTATAGTGTAAGTGTCCCCACATAGTTATGCATGAATAATAATCTCTATGTAGTACAAATATAGCAATGGAGTACGGGTGTGGATCTTTCAAAAGGAATAGTATTGTTGCCCCCTTCTCTCTCTTTTTTTTCTTTTTTTCTTTTTTCTTTTTTATTTTTTGTGTGGCCTCTTTGGCTCTTTCTATTTATCTCTCATTTGTCCTCTTTGGGATCTTTTAATTTGTCCTATTTGGGATCTTTTCCTCACTTAAGGGCAACACTCTACGCTTTACAAGAATAAAAAGAAGATCTTCACACTTTATAAGAAGTACTCAACATAAAGACAAATGAAAACTATCACGATGTATGCAAACGTATGCCTCTACCAGTATAGCAGGATATGCAATGAAACTAGCGCGTCATGTAGCAATAATAAGGGCAAGGCCCAACTATCATGCGGCTCCTCGATCAAGCAAAAGCATGTATGACATGAAGGTCAAGTCATGAGAATGTGGATGTTGCATTGCAATGTATCTCGGAAAGGCAATGGAAATGCCTTAATAGGTAGGTATGGTCGCTGTTTTGAGGAAAGATATAATGAGGCTTATGAAGACAGAGTGTATCATGCCAAGGGTTTGGATACACCAGCGAAGTTCGCACCAACTCTCAAGGTGAGAAAGGGCAATGCACGGTACCGAAGAGGCTAGCAAAATATGGATGGTGGAAGTGCCAACAATCGAATACTCGCATTAGTCTGAAGAACTCATACACTTACTATCGGTAACTCTCTATCTAGTTAGGAGATTCACAAAGAGACAAGTACCCCGAGGAGGAGTGTTTGGGGGTTTGGTTATCCTTGCGCATCCTCGACCCATGGTAACGTGAGAGTACTCTATATATTCCAACCCCTCCATAGGTTAGCGAGCAATCTAGTAGCTAGAGTTCTCAACTATTTTTTTTGTTTTTGAAAAACACACGGATTTCCCAAAATACGACACGTATCACTAATAGGCTCAAGCTCTTGGCACCAATAGTCCAAACATTACTCAAATAAATACCTCAAAAATATTGCAAGTTACTACTATACTTAAATAGCAACCTCAATTACCTACTCATGCAACACACACAACTCAGTGCAACAAGCCAAATCTCTAAACAAGATAAGCATGATAACTCAAGATAGTTCCAAAAGCGACCTAAATAAAAGCTCTTAAAAAGATATAGCATGAAAACTAATAGCTAAGCATGACAACAACTATGAAAAGATAAAGAACACACAAAAAGATAAGCATGAAAACCTATGTTGTGTTCTAGGGTGGAGTGGAGCGTGTTTCTCTCCCAAACTAGGAAGGCTAGGTTCGGATTGTTATGAACAGAAAGCAAAACTAAAAAAACTAAAAAGTAAAGAGCGGGACGCTCCAAGTATAGCACATAACATATGAAGTGATAAAAATATAGCATGGAGATGGACGAACTGATGATTGTTGATAGAGAAGGGGATGCACGGGGCATACCCAAGCTTAGACGCTTGAGTCTCCTTGAATATTTCTTGGGGGTTCATGGGGGCATCCCCAAGCTTGAGCAATTGACACTCCTGGATCTTCTTTCATCATCTTCCATCGCATACTTGAAAATTCCCTTCATACAAAACTCATCATAAGCTGGTTAGAGTTGTTAGTACCCATAATAAAATAATTGATTCCCTACTGAAAATAAAGATTTTCATGAAAATCTACTGTTTCTCATGTTTTCCAAAAGTTTTTTGCAAAGGAAAGCAAGCTTAAGCTTTGCAAAACAATGAAAATGCAAAACATGGCAGAATCTGTGAAAAACAGAACATCAGGTAGTAAACATTTTTTTCGGGGCACTTTTGCAGCTCAAATAAAAAAACTCAGAACAGATTCCGGAAAGAAAATTATATAGAGCATACTGTCAAGAAAATTCAGATAAAAAAGATGACCTGGTGTTTTTTGGCGATTTTTTCCGTGAGGGAGACATAATCTGTTTCTGGACAGCATGTCACAACTTTTGAACTTTCTTGCAATCGGAGGCTAAAACTTGCCACAAAGCTTGAAAATAAAGATACAATGATGTTGCTATAAGTGTAACAAGCATCAATACCACTAAAAATTAAAGTAAACACAAATTGGGTTGCCTCCCAACTAGCGCTTTCTTTTATGCATTTGAGCTAGACATGATGCAAAAAGATCAAGTTGTATCAATTGAACCATCACAAAGATCATCAAAAAGCTCTTCAATAGTACAGCTAATCTTAAGAGGACTGTCAAAGTGAGGCCTAGTGGCAAAACTTCTAGGAAGCAAACCAAAGGTAGTAAGACCAATTGGAATTTCATTTCTAATTCTATTTAAGAGAGCTATCTCTTCCAAGCTCTTCACGGTTTCAACACCCCTAGCAATAGGTATACTCGTTTTGGGTTGAGGAACCTTGGGTACGTGAACGAACTTAGGTCCCTTAGTTGCGGGGGTTTCTACCTTTTTATTCTTGATGGATGATAGAGTAGTTCCTAAAGTTTCAATAATATCCTCGATCTTAGCAATCCTAGAAGGATCCACTTCATGGTATTTAAGGGACTCCAAAGTTTTGTCAATTTTGTGCATGGATCTATCAAGTCTATTTAATTTCCCTTGAATCCTATGATCTACTTCATTTATTTTACCCATGCTTGGCATCTCTAGCTCTATGTTCTCAAGTTTACTCATAATATGAGCTAAAGTGATATCATCCTTTATGTCAACAATAGGTGGGATTCTGACAAGATTTTTGATAACGTTAAGAGCCTCCCAAACGGGAGCTTCCCAGAAATTCCCACCTATCGTTGTGTCTAGAACAAACCTATGCCAAGAAGTAATACCAACATAAAAATTTCTAAGCAAAATAGTGGTGGATTGCTTCTTGGTGGCTCTAGCCTGAGAATTTTTAATTCTATACCAAGCATTTTTCAAACTTTCTCCAACCCTTTGTTTGAAGGTGAGAATCTCTCCTTCGGGTGCGAGACTAGAGGCAAAGGACTTAGACATACTGACTAAACAAAGCAAAAGTAACTTTTTTTGTGGTTTTTGCTATAATACTCTAAAGCAAAAACTAGAAGGCAAACTAACAAGACTAAAAAGAAAAGGTAAAAGATTGCGTGCAACTCCCCTATCATGAAGACTGGAGTCCCCGGCAACGGCGCCAGAAACATGCTTGATGACGAGTTGATGGATATACTTCTCGCCCCTCTTTTGTTACCCCAAGTGGAAGGTGGAGATGTAGTCAGCAACAGGTTTCCCTTACACGGGGACTGTAAGGTTTATCAAACCGGGAGGACTCCGAGGATCAACAAGTAGGCATTCACTGCTCTGGCGCTAGCAGAAGATGTGGACCTGCACAAACAACAAATAACTTTGCTCCCAACGAGTACAAAGAGGTTGTCAATCTCTCCGGCCTTGTAGTTTGCAAAGGATCAAAACACAAGCGGGAATAGTGATAGTGATTGCAAAGGAAAAGTAAATAAAAGCAGTAAATGATGGAGGTGTCAGCAATGGTGGTAATATGGACCGGAGTCACATGATGTTCACTAGTGATGTCTCTCTCCCAAAAGACGATAAACAACTATGCTTGGGTAATCAAATTACACCTGGGCAATTGACCGAATTATAAACGCACCACAATGCTAATCATGCTACTAGAAAGTTAGAGGCTCAAAAGTAATGGGTAGTATGCCAAGACAAGTAGACCGATTATTCATCAACATCTACTTACTAATCATCTACCTTGAGATATCTCTCCAGAACATCTCGCTCGTATTAAGTTGCAAGCCCCACCCAAAGTGTAAACTCAAAACAATGGACAACTGCATTAACGAACTTCGCGTAAGGTAAACAATCCTTGCAACCGTGGTCACAAGCACCGTTGTTTTCTCCCTGGTGGCAACAGCACATCCCCTAGTCTCATGTTTCTGTCACTCAAGCTAGACATCAGGGTGCATGAACCCACAATCAGGGATAACGCTCCCTCTTGGAGTTACAATCTACTACTCGGCCAAAGCAATAAAAAGCAACGGAGAACATGCATGAATTACCTAAGAACATAATATAAAAGGATAATCAAATATATAACTCATCATAATCTGAACATAATCTCATAATCCATCGGATCCTAGCAAACCGAGCATAGCAATAGCAGGAAAATTACATAGATGCCTTGATCATGTAAGGCAGCTCACAAGGGCTAATCTTTGAAGCACAAGATTGGACTGAAGACATCACATAGCTATTGGTCGTGGACTCATGGTCCAAGGAGGACTACTCACGGCACGTCCGGGAAGCGTCCATGGTGGTGGAGAAGCTCGTGGAGGTCAATCCTCCCTCCGGCAGGGTGCAGGGAAGTTGTCTCCCGACGCTCCCGATCTCAAAAGCACTGCGGCGGTGGAACGATTGAGAAATTCGCGATTCTGGATATTATGGAAGGGTTTCTGATCGGATGGGTAAATATAGGCCAAAGGAGGGCGTCAGAGGGCGTGGGCCCCACCCAGGTGGCATGTGGGCTAGGCCGCGTAGGGAGGCCGCCTGGGCAGCCCCTCGCTCCCCTCTGGCCCACCTTTGGTGCTCCAGAAGCTTCCGTCACGATGATTTTTATATATTTCTCTCAGGTTTTTTGGGAGTCTGGAAATATGGGTAAAAGTCCGTGCAAAAAAGACATCAACAGGTAGAAACTGGCACTGGGTGCACTAAGTTAATAGGTTAGTCCAAATATGTGTAAAAAGATATAAAAGTGTAGCAAAACATATAACAATGTTACCCAAAAGATCATGGAACAAGCAGAAACAATAAATACGTTTGGGACGTATCAGCCATATGTGTCGTCGTATGCGACATCACCTGACCCTCTCGACGAGGAAGAGCTTCAGGCGTCCCCCCGAGCGCCTATCCCCCTCACGAGTGAGGGACGCTTTGGGGCCCCTCCTTGAGCTTGGCCCAAGAGGCGCGGGCAGGGAGACGCCCTTATGCCGCGGGGCACGGCGCCAGCCGCCTCCCCCTCGGGAGAACTACGTAAGGCCAAACCCCCGGGCCTCAGGAGGACGAGTCGAGTGCAGCGACGAGTCGCAAGCGGCACGGGTCACCCGTGGCAACCATGATGCAGGCGTGAGCGCCGAGGGCCAGTCCTCGCGAGGCGCTCTTCAGGCACAAGGGAGCTATTTGAGGTAATTTTTTGGATTTACTGCCTTAGGAAGTGTCTGCTGACCGCACGGACTTCAAATATTTAGGGAATGCTTCTGCGTGTTGTATCATTTGCATAATCTTTTATAGTTTCTGTTGCATCCACTTGGCGACCTGCCATACTACCTTGCTTGCATCTTTGGGCGATCTACCCCCCCCCCCCTCGCTCGGGGGCTCCGGCCGGTGCGCGTCGCCCTGACGCGGGGACTAGGGAAGCCCCACGGCTGCCCACGACCATGATCGACAGGATAAAATCAGAGTCGCTTGAGCGTCAAGGGGGGCTCCTGAGCATGGTGCCTCAGGGGCCTTACCGGTGACAAGACCACCTGCCGCCCTTGATATCGTCCTTGGTTATCCAGTCTATATCAGGGGTGGCAGGGTTTGACCCCGTAGCTGAGACAGTTCAGTCGGTCGCAAGCAGCGGCGCTCGGGAAATGTGTGGGACCGGGTCCTGGCGATGCACAGGCGCTTGAACGTCAAAAGGGGGCTCCTGAGCATCGCGCCTCAGGGACCTTACCGGTCGCAAGGCCACCTGCCACCCTTGACATCGTCCTCGGTTATCCGGTCGTTATCAGGGAAGGTAGGGCCTGAACCCGTAGCTACATCCGTTCACTCGGTCACACGCGGCAGCGGTTGGGAAATGTGCGGGACTAGATCCTAGCGACGTAGAGCCGCTCGAACATCGGAAAGGGGATCCTGAGCATCGCGCCTCAGGGACCTTACCGGTCACAAGGCCACCTGGTGCCCTTGACATCGTCCTTGGTTATCTGGTCGCTTTAAGGAGCGGCGTGGCCTAACCCCGTAGCTACATCCGATCACTCGGTCACACGCGACGGCGGTTGGAAATGCGCGGGGATGGGACCTATCGATGTAGAGCCATAGAAAAGCCCTTAACTTGCCTCCGAGGAAGGGGCACGAAGGACCTGCATCAAACCGTCGCACCTCTGCATCGTCCTTCAATCCTTCCGGAACATACTTCATCCGGTGACACTCTCACGTAATAACGAGCCGAGGCTGTATACGCCCAGGGCCCCCCGAGGACACGGAAGGGGTCCACCCCAAGCCTAGTGGAAGACCTATGCTCCACGTTGGGTACACACGGAGGAAATCAACACAGTCCACCAATGACTTCCGGAATCAGACGCCTATGCCTCGGGGGTAGGGACACTCGCGAGGCCAAAGTGTCCTCGCGACCTCCCATATCGACCCCCACCGCGACAGTCTCACGTAATAACGAGCCAAGGTCGGATACACCCAGGGCTCCGCGAGGACGCGGAGGGGTCCATCCCACGCCTAGTAGCAGCCCTAAGCTCCGCGTTGAGGAGAGGACGAAGGCAACCAACACAATCCACCAATGACTATGCCCGCAGCTCGCAAGGAAACCCATATAGTCCACCAATGACTATGCCAGCCAGAGTGCTGGACGCGGTGTTTGCTTGCTTTTCTTGGATTTTGAACCATTTCTCGCTGAACTTAAACTTGTCGCTTCCAAAAGTTGTTTTCTCATTCTGAGTTCTTGACGTTTGAAAAACAGAAAGGGGGGAAACTTTCTCTCGCGCTTTCTTATTTCACTGGTTTTAAAACCTCCCGACCGGAGGACGTGTTTGGAGATGAACGCTCTGCATCGCTCCTAGGAGTCAAGGAGCGTGAAAGCAAGGACTTGCCACCCAAGGGGCAAACATTTTTCAGTAGTCAACCCCGCTCGGGGGTCCGGACTGAAACTTGATACCACCACAGAATCTTGGGAGGCCTCAAGGCCCCCTGGGGTGATGAACAAAGGAGCGGAGTGCGGAATCGCTCGAGTGCCGGAAAGGGGGCTCCTCGGCACGCCTCAAGAGCCTTACCAGCCGTAGTGCCACTCGCCACTGTTGGCACCGTTCGGGAGCCCCGGTTTATGTCAGGAATGGCGGGGCCCCGCCCTATGAAGCGCGAGCCTAACGGCGGTGGGGAAATGTGCGGGGTCGGCGCCTGACGACACATAGCAGCTTGCGTGTCAAGGGGGGCTCCTGAGCAGCACGCCTCAAGGGCCTTACTGGTCACAAGGCCACCTGGCCTTCGGGTCAGGGCCTTTCCCTGTGGGGGGAAACTTTGGTAACGGGTTGCGCCCTGCGGAGGCAGGGAAATGCGTGGGATCGGGACCCGCAGACATAGAGTGCCGAAAGGGTCTTCACCCCGTCCCGCCTACGAAACAGGAGCTACACAGGAGGGACTACGCAAGGGACCGACACAAACCCACGAGCTAAGTACCCCACAGGCCCGGCTGGAACCTACTCGTCTCACATCAAACTAACAATGAATCAGGAACATGCCTGCTAACAAAGAGATGCAGAGCCTAAGGATTCAGCGGCGGTAAGGAAGGAAGCCATCGACCGAACGTGCGGTAGCACGAGTGGTGCATCAAGAGGACAGGACCTCCTGAGGGCTTATGACCCACAAGTATAGGGGATCAATCGTAGTCCTTTCAATAAGGAAGAGTGTCGAAGCCAACGAGGAGCAGAAGGATCTGACAAGTGGTTTTCAGCAAGGTAAAATCTGCAGGCACTAAAATTGTCGGTAACAAGTGATTGTGTGGTGAGATGATTCGTAGCAAGCAACAAGTAACAAAAGTAGAAACGGTGCAAAAAAGTGGCCCAATCCCTTTTGTAGCAAGGGACAAGCCTGGACAAAGTCTTATAGGAGGAAAAACGCTCCCGAGGACACACGGGAATTTCTGTCATGCTAGTTTTCATCATGTTCATATGATTCGCGTTCGTTACTTTGATAGTTTGATATGTGGGTGGACCGGCGCTAGGGTACTGCCCTTGCTTGGACAAGCATCCCACTTATGATTAACCCCTCTCGCAAGCATCCGCAACTATGAAAGAAGAATTAAGACAAAGTCTAACCATAGCATTAAACTAGTGGATCCAAATCAGCCCCTTACGAAGCAACGCATAAACTAGGGTTTAAGCTTCTGTCACTCTAGCAACCCATCATCTACTTACTACTTCCCAATGCCTTCCTCTAGGCCCAAATAATGGTGAATTGTTATGTACTCGACGTTCACATAACACCACTAGAGGAAAAACAACATACAACATATCAAATTACCGAACGAATACCAAATTCACATGACTACTATTAGCATGACTTATCCCATGTCCTTAGGAAGAAAAGTAACTACTCACAAAGCATAATCATATTCATGACCAGCGAGGTAATGAGTAGCATCAAGGATCTGAACATAAACTCTTCCACCAAGTAATCCAACTAGCATCAACTACAAAGAGTAATTAACAGTACTAGCAACCTTACAAGTACCAATCGGAGTGGCGAGACGGAGATTGGTTACAATTTCATGGTGAAGAGTCCCCTCCTATGAGAGGAGTGTTGGTGATGACGATGGAGACGATTTCCCACTCCGTGAGGGAAGTTTCCCCGAGAGGATCGCCCTGTCGGAGCTCTAGATTGGTTCTTCTCAAGTTCCGCCTCGTGGCGGCAGGGAATCCATGAAAAAGCTCCTCCCTGATGTTTTTCTGGAAGAAACCCTTCATATAGCAGAAGAGGGGGGCAAGTGGGCCGGCAGGTTGCCCACAAGCCCGCATGGCGCGGCCTCGGGGGGTGGCCGTGCCGTGTAGGCTTGTAGCCAACCCCTGGCGCCCCTCTGGCACTTCTTCGGTCCAGTATTTTTGATAAATCCGAAAAAAATCCTCGTTGATTTTTATGGTGTTTGGAGTTGCGCAGAATAGGTATCTCAACTTTGCTCCACTTTCAGCCCAGAATTCCAGTTGCCGGCATTCTCCCTCTTCATGTAAACCTTGCAAAATAAGAGAGAAAAGGCATAAGAATTGTACCGTGAAGTGAAATAACAGCCCAAGAAGCGATAAGTATCGACATGAAAACATGATGCAAAATGGACGTATCAAGGGCCCCGGCCCCCGTCACTCCCCGGCAGTGGCCGCCGTAACTCCACAGCAGTGGGTGGGGCAGTAACGGACCTTACACCTCGAAGCTAAGCCGCGACGACCACTGGCGAGAAGCCATCAATTCAGGAGCGAAAGGACAAAGGAAAACGACGAAGGTAACGAACAAAAGCTTAAACACTTGACAGGGCAAGGTTCTTGATCCACTATTACAAGGGAAGGAGCAGATAAGCACAAACTCGGGGTGCCTAAGGAGAACGGTTGCCAGCGATGCCCTTGACGACCGCAGGCTCGTCGTCGGAGCCTTCCCCCTCGCTGGAGACGGGCACCCGGGTGCACCGCTTCACCAGGACGTCCACGTGCGGGCGAACTTCGTCCCAAAGAAGATGACGGGACTCAGCAGGCGTCAGCTCAACGACGTGCCGGAGATCGAGCTATGGAGCGAGGCGTCGCAGGTTGGAGAAGACGAGTGTCATGGCAAGGCCCAGAAGCTGACGCGCGTCGGTCGCGATGTCGTCCTCCGTGTGGGAGGCACCGGTCTAGAGAGTCTCCACCACCCTCTGGAAGAAGGCAAGGTAGCCCCGGTCGCTTGTCACGTTGGGCAGCGCCGTCCCCCCCCCCCCACAAACCGACGCGTCACGTCGACCACCCGGCCGGCGATGCTGGAGAACTGTTTGGCGTGTTGGTACGCCATCGTTCGGGCATACGACGCCTTATCCTTGTCGGCCAGGACGGCGTTGGTCGCCTCCTGGACTTGCTTTCTTAGCGACGCCACCTCCGCCTTGGCCTGTGCTTCGTCCCCGCGGGCGGCTGGAGGGCGGTTTCAGCAGTCGCGAGCTGGACCCACAGCCCTTCCGCCACATCCTGAAGCTCTCCAAGCTTGGGTTTCTTGTGGGAGGGTGTGTTGGAGGAGAGAGAAAATCAGCCACCAAGCTCCAGAATAGGCGACAAGTAAAGGAAATTCAAGCAAGAGGCCTACTCACCGGCCAGTGCCAAGTGGTGACGGGCATGATGAGGGCCCAAGGGCCCTTTGGCGCTGCCTCCGGGAGCAGACGGAGGCGTCAGAGGCGCCGCGCGCTTCCCCGACTGAGACCGTCCCCCAAGGACGCCATGAAGACAAGGAACGAAGGGGAGAGGAGGTTTTCTCGCGGCAAAGAGGAGGCGGAGAAGAAGGTCGACATTGCAGTGCCTCCCCCGTGGTGGGGGTGGGGCAGATTTATAGGCGAGCCACGACCAGCAACCATTATGGAAGCGCGAGCGTCATGGGACTCACGACCGTCGGGAGGTGGGACGACGGGAGCGCTCCCGCCCACGTCGCCTCACCTATCCACCGAGCAGTCATGTCCGTGAGGGCCGTTGGGAGTGGTCAGGCCGCACCTATGCCATTCAATGGGAGCAATGATGGCATGCATGGTTCTAGGAGATCGTGCCGTTGTGTCTTAGCGCACGCCGGACGCCTCGAAGACTCCTCGAGGAGCGAGACCGTCGCCACATGGTTGCTAGACACGTGTGCCACCTGGCCCACACGCAAATAGGGCCCGCGATGCTTCAGGCCGCCCTCCAGGCTTCGCCAAGAAGAAAACCACGGCGCGCCTTGGGCCAGGGGGCTATTGTCGACGTGCTGGAAATGGGGGTACCCAGACATGCCTGCTTGCGGCCCGCGACGGGCCCACTTCATCGACCTAAAAACAATGGTACATGCGTCACTTAGGACAAGGCCCTCGCGAGGGGCCAAGCCTCGCGAGGAGGAGCAGCATCCAGACCCGCAGGGGCCTCCTCGCGACCCCTCCGGAGCGGCGGATATTCCGAGGTGAGGCCTGGCATCACGAGTCAAGGGTGACGCAAGGGAAGGATAGGCGAGCAGGAGACAGCAGAGCAGAGCATTTTTCCCTTTGATGCAAAGGAGGCGAGGACGAACGCACGTTCCCAAGGCATCTCCTAAAGATTTCCATTCTCGTGCAACAAGACCCTCGCCGCCCGCCGACAGGGCGGACGTCATCCCTGGGCTAGCTCCTGCAATGCTGGCAGTTACTTTGCAGGCGAAGATCACCTTTGGGCAGGGGAGCATGTTCCCCTATTCCCCTTCAAAATTGGCCACTTTGGGAACACTTCCCGCTGAAACGATAAGGGAAGAGGACCTGGGCCGCCACTATAAATAGAGGATAGGTTGTGTCGTAGAAGGGGATCTGTTGGGGATATTATCTGCGGTGTGACCCGCCCTAGTTGGGCCGGGTCACCAAGTGGGCAACTCATCCTTTGGTGATTTAAGCTTTGGCCCAATAGGCCCGGGAGCTGGATGGCGGTTCAAGATCCTCGTGGAGAACCAATTATCGGGGAGTATTCCAGTCTTGGAAAGCACATCGACTTAGAGATAGGAAGAATCATGACTTGCGTGAGGTCAAGGACTCTTGTAAACCCTAAGGGCTCGACCTATATATAAAGGCAGGGAAGGAGGGGTAGGTTAGAAATCATCGAGTGCTAGGTCAGGCGAGTTACGCCCTCCTTGTAATCGAAACACTATCAATACAACACCAAGCAGGACGTAGGCTTTTACCTCCTTACGAGGGGACGAACCTGGGTAAACCTCTGTCTCGCTCCCAATCAACCCCTTTGAGTCGCCACCAAGGTGCGATGGCTCCAACACTAAGTCCTTTCATGAGAACATCTGCCGTGACAAAACCACGACAGTTGGCGCCCACTATGGGGCCTGCGCATGGTGGAGTTGAGTTCTCAAAGGTAGCCCTACCAGGGTCAGGGAGCTATGCAGCGGGGCTCATGACTCGGAGCCGCCGCGGGAAGTACTACATCAATAACTTGCTGTGGGGGCCCGAGGCCGATTCAATCGAATCCGGCTACAGAATCCCCTTCGGCAAGATCAACGTCTTTGTCAGCATGGTTGGATCGCCTATGCATGAGCCGGACATCTTCACCGACATCGTCGAGCCGGCCAAGTACGTCTGCCCTGTCGCAACGCCAAATCTAATGCGCCCGGTCTTTGTTGGTTTCACACAGGGATCTGAGGAACCAGAACGATCGGCGACTCAAGAGACCACGCTGGTCAACACTGATGACGAATCATCCATGGGCGACTCAGATTCAATTCAGTCTCTACATGGGGGCTGCCTCGGAGGCATGTCACTAGCAATGGACCCCGAGGTTCTCAACCAGACCCGCTGTTAGATCGACGTTTACATGGCAGGGGCGACTCAGCCCCCGCCAAACCCGGTAGGCAACGACGGGACTGGCGAAACATCCAGAAGCCGAGCTGCGATCTTGGTGGATTAGGCGGCAGAGATAACAAGGCTCATGGCGACCCCTATAACAAGGGAAAACCAGGACACAATAAATGTTGAGTTAACAAAGCTAAGAGATGGAGTGGCAAAGGCTCAGTGAGACGCTGAAATAGAAGCCCCCAGGATCGAGACCCGGCAAGCTCAAATCACCGCTGAGGCAGCTCGCCTGAACACCGAAAACTGGCGGCTCGAGAGGCATCAGCGCGCATCTGACGCTGTCCATCAGCGGAGGCACCAGGGGCGTTTACCCCTGATCTCAACCCAACCCGCCTATTCGACACTCCACGTACTCCCGGGGCAGGAGACGCTCCGGGAGGAGGGCCGGGCTAGTCGCCAAACCCGCCGCTTCAGCCAGCTGTTGATCGCGTCCCTCGATTCCAGACACCTTGAGGTCACTTTTCCAAGCAATGATACCCGCATTAGCAGAAGTTGGTCTATGGGGTCTTTATGGCGAGTCGAAAGCACAAACACTATTTCCAAGAGCATCCCATCACGGTGGTTAGCTCCGCTCCTCTCGAAGACATCATCCAAAACCTAGAGGTGACAGGATGAATCGCCAAATGGGCGATCGAACTTGGGCCGCACCACGTGCGATACACCCCTCGCACGGCTATCAAGTCTCAGGCCTTGGTTGATTTATTCAATGATTTGACCGAATTACAGATTTCGGAAGACAGGCCCGACCTCACGTACTGGACTATTTACTTTGACGGGTCTAGGCAATTGGAAGGCTCGGGGGCTAGCGTGGTGTTGATTTCGCCCCAGGGACACAAATTCTACTATGTTCTCCGACTCATGTTTCCATGCACCAACAAAGCTGCAGAATACGAAGCCTTGCTTCATGGTTTGCGACTCGCCAAGGAGATGGACCTCACGCGGGTCAGATGTCTCGGCGATTATGATTTGATGGCTCAGCAAGTTTCAGGTACTTGGGATTCTCGGGACCCCCTGATGGCGGCTTACAGAAGGGTTGTGTTTGATGTGGCGGGTCATTTCCATGGCTATCAAGTTGATCATATCGACCTGTGCCTTAACGAAGCAGCTGATGCCCTTTCGCGTCTCGGCTCACAGCGGAAGCCAGTTGCTCCCAATGTCTTTCAGGATATTTTGCATAATCCTTCCATAAAGTTGCCCTCAAAAGAGGAGTTGGCAATACCAGATCGTGAGTCCCATTTCGTGGCGGCTCTCCGTGTTACGCCGGATTGGGTTCTTCCGTATCTGGCATATCTCGCCCGAGGCGAGTTACCTTCGGATGAAGTGTTGGCTCGCCAAATTGTTCGTCGAAGCAAATCCATGGTCATCATCAATGGAGAATTATATAAGGGAAGTACTTCTGGGGTATTCCAACGATGCGTTTCTTCTGAAGAAGGATGCGTGATTCGGAACGACATCCATGCCGGACATTGTGGGCATCATGCTGGGTCACACTCCCTGGTTTCAAAGGCGTTCCGTCACTGTTTCTTTTGGTTGACGGCTCATGCAGATGCAAAAGAGATAGTTCGTCGATGTGATGGTTGCGAGCGTTACGGATGACAGGCTCATGTGCCGGCTCAAGAACTAAGGATGATACCTATTACTTGGCCTTTCGCGGTTTGAGGGCTAGACATGGTTAGCCCCTTTAAGATGTCGCCCAACAAAAAACTCATCTGCTGGTGGCGGTTGATAAATTTACCAAGTGGGTCGAAGTAGAACCTGTTGGTGCTTGTGATGCGGAGACAACGGTCAAGTTCTTGAAAAAACTGATCTTCCGGTTCGGATATCCACATAGCATTATTACTGATAATGGTACTAATCTATCACAAGGTGCGATGCATGAGTTTTGCCATTGTGAGAACTTCCGGCTTGATGTCTCTGCAGTGGCTCATCCACAATCTAGTGGGCAGGCCGAATGGGCGAATCGGGAAGTATTGCGAGGAATCAAAGCCCGGCTTATGTTTCACCTCGAACGAACCCAGGGTGTTGGGTTGAGGAGTTGCCTTCAGTACTATGGAGCATCCGGACCACCCCAAACCATTCTACGGGTTTTACTCCCTTTTTCCTGGTATACGGAGCCGAAGCTGTTCTTCCCACTGACATTAGGCATGACTAGCCCAGAGTTGTTGCTTATGTGGAACAGGACAACGAGTTGGTGCGTCAAGATTCGTTGGACGCTTTGGAGGAAGCACGCGACTTGGCTGCCGCCCGATCAGTGATTTATCATCAGGACTTGCGGCATTACCACAGCCGCCGGGTCAAGAGCCGAACCTTTCAGGAGGGCGACTTAGTGCTTCGATTGATCTAAGATCACACTGGCATGCATAAGTTATCACCACCATGGGAAGGACCGTTTGTCGTCACCAAAAGCCTTCGCAACGGGTCATACTAGCTGGTTGATCTTCGGCCTGATCAAACAACCACGGAGGCTGAGTCAACTCGCCCCTGGAACATAGCCCACTTGCGGCCTTATTACACTTGAGCTATTAGCTCTGCTTTTTTGTAAGTTTTTCATTTTTATGAAGCAACAAAATTGATGCCCACAAGCTCGGGGGCTTTCCTGCTATTTCATCTTATTGAAAGTATGGATCTTTTATTTTGCTCTTCAACAAGTCGCCCAAGCATGGACGCTATTCATACCAGAGAGCATAAGTCGCCATGATGCACTTATTACAAAACTGGGTATCGATAAGCCAAAGAGGATCAAAGTTGCTACAAGCGCGTGATTCAAACATAGGCGCCTTATATGATTCTGTGGATTAGGCCGGCTTACTTGGGGGCAATTTGTTCCCAAGTCGTTTTGTGGTAATAGCATATACGCTTCTACAATCCTATGACTGGTCTTTCCCCTAATCATAGGTCACTTGGGGGCTTTCTCTCACTAAGATCAGCCTTACTACCCATTTGGCCTGCGAAAATTACCGCATTACAAATGGTTATACTGGACTGTGTGTTGGCCGAATCGCCATATGGACCCATAAACTCTTGGCGAGATACTCCGCTTTATGGACCCTGAACTCGCCTTGGTTAAAACATGTCTGGTACCGGCTAGCGCCCCACATGGAAAATAGAGAAACCATTGGTTCACTGAACGTGCTTCACTGAAGCTTGACTCGTGCCTGATCAACCGGTCTAAATACTTGAGCTTTCTTATACAAAAAGTCTCCCTCGGGTAGCACTTGAGTTTATATAACTCGTCCTATCCTGTCGCGACTTGAATGAGCCGACGAAATTCTTATTTTTCACCTTCCTGGCACTGCCACAAGGTTTTTCAAATTTTTCCGACTCACCTTAACATCTCGAGTCGGTTATTATTTATTATCATCCATTACTCACTGAGGTGGTTTGATGTATGTTTTTAAGCCTAACAGGTTGATGATCAAAATCATTATTGCCATGACGGATCAAGCATCATAAGATGCCCTGAGGGCGGGTCAAGCATAATAAGGCGCCCTGAGGACGACACAAGGGTTTTAAAGAAATCACAGAACAGGGTTGTTTTCTACGAATGACTTATTACATGGCTCTGATGGCCAAATCCATGAAGGATTACTCTGCTGATGTCCCCGGGCCAGTCTGCTTTGAGCTCTGATCGACTTCAATTTGCAAGTCGTCCAATACCCAGTTACACTTGGATAAGGCGGCAAATTCATCTTCATCGTTCAGAACTGATGAGAGATCCACCTCCAAATCAAAAGGGTTCTTGGGTCGACGTGGAGTCAAGTTGGTTGTCACAAAGGTTGGCGGATTAACTTTTTTATTCTTGTCATCATAGGCAGATTGATACTTTGATAAATCCAAGCTTGCTGCAAGCTGAGTCGTCGCCAAGCGGGATTCTTTGACAACGCGCTGGTAATCCTCTTGAGCAAATTCTGACCCATCGTCCTTGAGCTGGGGAAAGCCTGCTACTACTTCATCGGGTTTTAATTCTGGAGCGTACGCCAAGCACCGACTCAATGTAGTCAGTACCCCTTTTCGGGCAGCTGACCGGGTTAGCTCACCGATCTGAGTCGGAAGGGTAGATAAGCAGCCAAGCATCTTTTTGATTGATGTTATTGGTTCCTTGGCACCCATCACTGCTTTCACGATCAGCACGCTTCCGGTATACAGTTGTTCTGTTAATGTGTAAATCGCCTTCAGCATCAGGACGGAATCATTCTGAAGGTTAGCAGCTCTCGGACCTATATAAGGGATAATGATGGTCAGTAACTTCTTCATACTAAGTTATTTATTTACAAACTGCAAGATCAGGGTTTTGTTTCTTACCAAAGATAGCTTGTGCCATGTTGGAGATATGTTGCTTTAAGCCGGCCAGCTCTTGTTGCACAGTTTCCAATTCAGCTTCAGCTTTTTACACTCACTTTACCACGGCGTCTTGATCAGCTTGAGCCTTTTTGAGGGCGGCCTTCAGCTTCTCCATCTCAGATAAGATTATTTGATATTTTTCTTCTGATTTTGCCCGTGCATCTTGCTGATCGGCTAAATTTTTTCTTTAAGTCGCCAAATGCCGACTCAGCTTGGGCAAGAGATTCCTGTCAAAATATATTATCAAGGGGCAAGTCTCAGAATTATTGCAAGCAACATCTTTGACACTTGGGGGCTAATGTATAATTTTTTAGACAAAATTATACAGTATCAAGACCCGGCTCATCTTTCAACAAGATGACCCGCCTCTTGGGGGTTACAGGTCGAAAGTTTTTTTCTAATGACAAGACCCGGCTCATCTTTCAACAAGATGACCCGGCCCTTGGGGGTTACAGGTCGAAAGATTTTTTCTAATGACAAGACTCAGCTCATCTTTCAACAAGATGACCCGGCCCTTGGGGGTTACAGGTCGAAAGATTTTTTTTTCTACTATCAAGACCCAGTTCATCTTTTAACAGATGACCCGGCCCTTGGGGGTTACAGCTCGAAAGATTTTTTCTACTATAAAGACCCGGCTCATCTTTTCATAGATCACCCGGCCCTTGGGGGTTAATGAGGATAATATAGTATGCAGTAAGGCGTACCTCATGTCTGTTCTTCATCATAAGGAGCAGACTCTTTTCCATTTCATAACTCGCCTCCAGGCGACTTGCAAAGCTGGAGCAGAGTTCTTTAAATTCAAGATTTTCATATTGGGATAGCTTGGCCTTGGAAATTTCATGTTCAATAGAAGGTTGAGCTGATGATGATACGTGCTTCGACAAGACTGCTGAAGCCGGCGTAGAAAAGCGAGTGCCAGTGATGATCACAACCTCTGGATCTTCTGTCGTTTTCAACGGACTCGGCGGATTGGGCGTTTCCATGCCTTCCTTGATAGAATTCGGGAGATCCGCTTGATCTTCAGATTTATGCTTGGCTGGGTTATCCTGAATCGGTGCCGGTTTTCAATAGGCTCCGGAGCTGTAGTGGAACTTGACCCGCCAGTTTTCCTCTTCTTTGCTTGTGTCCTAAAAGAAAAGGGGGTGCGCATAAAAACAAACATTATCATCATTAGGACAATGTAAGTATTATAAGAACTTACCCTGGAACGCGGATCATCGGCGGAAGGGCTGACATCACTGAGTCGCCTGACGAAGGAGGAGAATTCTGCAAAAAAAACACCTCAAGATGTGAGCGAGTTATAAATATGATCCAAAAGGAAACGAAAGGAGATGCTATTAAAAGGATACCTCATTCCGCCTCTTCTCAGTTTTCGTTGGTAACCCGGACACCAAGTCTCCAGAATGACTCCGAGTTTTCCAATTGGAAGCATATTGCGTTTTCTTCAAAAGGAAATTAGGATCCAAACAAGAATTTGGGTGAGACATGGGAACTTTCCCACAAATCCGCCTGGCCGGCTTAGGCGGAGGAGAAGATGAGTCGGAGGAAACAGAAATTACCTCTACGGAGTCTTCCTGGGTTTCGTTGTCCTCATTCTACACAAGAGATACGGAGGCATAAACACAAAACTATAACATTGAACGGCGAGTCAAAGAAGATAGAATTTTACCTCTGAAAGTACATCGCCGACTTGGGATTCGTCTACGTCAAACGGCTCAGTAACGGCGGCTTTGCCTTTGCCCTTGGATTTATTCTTTGGGGGCGGCTTGGCTTGCTTCAGGGCCATCTTTTTCGGCCTCTTGGACCAGAATTTTTCGCCTTTCTGAAGTGGCATTTTTATTATGAGAATCATAATTCACGTAAGTCGGAAGTAATAAAGTAAAGGCGGGTTAAGTTATTTACCTTTGGCGCCGAGTTGATCTTGCAGAATGGATTAAGACCTATTTGGCCACACTTGGCCAAGGGCTCGCCGGTCAACTTCTTGATGATGGATACAATGTCGTTTTCTGTCAGTGTTGTACGGAAGTAGCACTTGGGATGGTCCAAGGTGCCATCAAACTCACACATTAAGCCGTCTCGGCGACTTAAGGGGAGGATGCACCATTCAACCCAGCAGCGGATCAAATCGATCCCAGTAAGACTGTTGTTTGTCAGAGATCTTAACTCGGATAGCACTAGGATAAAATCTGACTCTTCTTCTTCAGTAAGATTGTCTGGGAGTTTGAAGTTTGTCGGAAGGTGTTCCTCCCTATAGCCAAGGAGCTTGTTCTCACCCTCAGGAGAAGTTTCCTGGCAATAAAACCAAGACTCGCCCCAGCCTTTGGGATGGCTTGGCATGGCGAGTGATGGGAATGGACTGTCCCTGCGGCGTTTAACGTTGACGCCTCCAAGTTCCAAGCTAGGGCCATTGGAAAAATATATCTGGCGATTCAAATGAAAGAAATACCAGAACAAAGGAACTGAAGGTTCCATCCGCAAGTAGGCTTCACATAACACTTGGAACTGGCATAAATTGCTAATCGAGTTAGGTCCTAAGTCTTGGAGGCGGACATTCATGAACGTCATGGCGTCTCTTAGGAATTTTGACCCTGGAGGCTTAAATCCCCGTTGGAGGTGCTCAGCAAAAACAACTATTTCCCCTTCCTTCGGGTTGGAAATCTCCTCTCCAAACCCGGAACGCCATCCGATAACCTCTTTCGGGTCAAGATTTCCCGTCTTCACACAGTCGTTGAGAAAAGCTTCATCAACTTTGGTCGGGACCCAATCGGCTTTGAAAACGGTAGCCATGCTACAAAGGGAGAGATTACGGGTAAATTAACTCGCCGAGCACTTACTGAGTGGTTAAAAGATCAATTAACTCGCCGAACATTTGTCAGGTGACTAAGGGAGTTTGTTGACTCGCCAACAAGGGGTCGGGTCAGAATACCAGGGCGATTTATGAATTTCCTACTGCTTAAGAGAGATGGCTCAGAGCTTCAGAGATGTTCGCTAAAATGGTGAAGTATGGATCTACAAACAGGTTTTATACAACAGGCAGTAACATATAGACCTATAGAGCAGGCAAAAATGAATGAAAAAAGGCTGGATAAAGGAGAACAGCCTATGGCTAGGGTGAGAACAGTGAAGCTGATTTGACGAAAGCCTGTCTAGACCTTCAAACTGAAGCTAGTCAACTAAGGGTATGGTTGATGCTACTGTGCCTAGTGTTATCATCGTGAACTAATCAGCGACTATGGAGGCATTCGAGGTGTTCTAAGAAACCGGCAGGCATGAACTTCGAAGAACTAAGATCTACCTCTAATGGCGGAGGACTGACCTGGTGATGGTGACCAGAGGCGACTGAGGAAGATCTGCGGCGAGTGCTGCGCGTTTAGCTGGCATCAGGATGCGTCGGGTGCGGCGGCCGGAGATGGAGGTCTTCGGGCGGCGACGGAGCTCTTGGTACAGTCGCAAGGAAGAAGGGGACGACAAGATGGGTAGGTGGAAATGTTCCCTGTCCCTTCCCCCAGCCTATTTATTAGGTCAGACGCTGGAATCAAGGCGCCTCACGCGGGAACTGCTGATGGGATAGAGATTCACTATGATGGCACCCAAAATTTTCGGGATATCTGTGCCGAAGGATCCGTTGGGGATTGCGTCATTATCTCTTCGAGATTAAAGGGATAAGATGATGCCAACAAGAAGTGGTTCGGCGACTTGGGTATCTCCACAACAGATGGCGGTTTAAGTGTATGATGCATAAAAGGAGCAGAATGAGTCACCCCTAACTAGGTAAGAATATTGCCATGAACAGGTTCAAGTCAATCTGGGGCCTAATGTTGGGGATATTATCTGCGGTGTGACCCGCCCTAGTTGGGCCGGGTCACCAAGTGGGAAACTCATCCTTTGGTGATTTAAGCTTTGGCCCAATAGGCCCGGGAGCTGGATGGCGGTTCAAGATCCTCGTGGAGAACCAATTATCGGGGAGTATTCCAGTCTTGGAAAGCGCGGCGACTTAGAGATAGGAAGAATCACGACTTGCGTGAGGGCAAGGACTCTTGTAAACCCTAAGGGCTCGACCTATATATAAAGGCGAGTCCCAGGGAAGGAGGGGTAGGTTAGAAATCATCGAGTGCTAGGTCAGGCGAGTTACGCCCTCCTTGTAATCGAAACACTATCAATACAACACCAAGCAAGACGTAGGCTTTTATCTCCTAACGAGGGGCCAAACCTGGGTAAATATCTGTCTCACTCCTGATCAACCCCTTTGAGTCGCCATCAAGGTGCGATGGCTCCAACCCTAAGTCCTTTCACGAGGACATCTGCCGTGACAAAACCACGACAGGATCCGATTTCCCGAATTACCTATTCACTCACCATCACTCCACAAGGTCATCCAGCCTCCGGAGGCGCCCAAGCACTGTACTAGTTCATCCAGCAACCTCCACGAGAGGCAATCCACCAAAGCAGGAGTAGGGCTTTACGCTTCGCGGCGGCCCGAACCTAGGTAACTGTTGTGTTCTGTGTTTCCCTCACCATCGAGTGAGTTCTTCACCGTTCCCATCGAGTAGAGAGCTGGGCGAGGCTAGGCCGTGTGAGATCTTCATACACGCCCCTGAGTTCGAATCCTTAGGGTTTTGCGGAGCCCGAAATCCGACATATGCAAATCAATGATTCCCTCTACGAAGGGCATATATATTTACTTTTATGTTGAGTCATCACCATCTTACTAAAAGCACTAGACCGAAGAGCACTATTGTGATTCTTATGCATTGAGTCTTGTTAAGGTTGGATGTGAGCATGAACTGGATCTATTCTACCCTGAATTACAATGTTTAGTTGCTGCTTGAACCTCACGGGTGCTCTGCATTTATGTTTTGCGGTATCAGAAAGGGTTAACAAGATACCATGTCACCATATAATGTCATGATTGTTATGAAAAATTCTTGGCATGTGAGATATCTTATTATTAATTGCTTGCTAGTTGGTTTTTTATTACCATGATTGAATATGATGCTTAATTGCTATCATGATTATGATTACTTATGATTTATGTTGAAAACCTCAACACTAGCTAAGCATATATATGGCAACGAGAACAAACGAGTTTGTAAAAAGTTTTCTTTATCACTTTCATTTTATCAACTGAATTGCTTGAGGACAAATCAAAAAAAATGGAAAAAAATTGAAAATAGATGAGAGTTTATAGAGAAAATTCAACCCAAATTCAAAGTGAGCTCACTTTGAATTTAGGTTGAATTTTGTCTTTAAATTCACATCTATTTTCAATTTTTAAATTTAGGCAGAGAGAGTGTGTTTAGGCTCGTAAGCCTGCTTTAGAGAGGAGCTTGAAAGAGCACGCGCAGCGGTGCTTATAAAGCACTCCGTGAGCCCCTCGCTCGGCGAGGTGGGACTAAATGTTGCGTGTCCTGCATCGGAGCCAGCCCAGTTCTTTAGTCCCGGGTCGTGGCTCGAATCGGGACTAAACACCCCCTTTATTCCCGGGTTGAGCCACGACCCGGGACTAAAGGCCCTCGCTTCCCGCCCCTCCGCCTGCCGAAAAGGGGCCTTTAGTCCCGGGTCGTGGCTCGACCCGGGACTAAAGGGGGTCTTTAGTCCCGGTTCGAGCCACGACCCGGGACGAAAGCTCCGCCTATATAAGCGGGACTTGAAAAATTTCCAACCTAAATCGCCGTTTCGAGCCTGATCTTTCTCTTCGTCCTCTCGCGCTCGGACGAACTGCTCGACGCCGTCGCCGTCGTCGTCCTCCTCACCGTCGCCATTGCCATGTCACCCTCCTCGCCGTCGCAGTCGCCCTGCCACTCCTCACCGTCACACCGTTGCCCTGCCGTCCTTCTCCTCGCCATCGTCGTTGCTGTCGCGTCGTCGCCCTGCCACTCCTCGCCGTCGTTGTCGCCTTGCCACTCCTCGCCGTCGCCGTCGCCCCGCCGGTGAGCCTCTCTCCTCTCCTCTCTCGATCGATCGTCGATCGTGCATGTAATTTACTACATACGTACGTAGATGCTTAATTAGTAGATTAATTAGGTTATTTGTAGATTAGGTAGATGCTTAATTAGTCGATTAGGTTATTTGTGTTATTTTTGTGTTATGTAAATTTATGTTATTAGGGTTAGGTAGTTAATTAGTGTTAATTAATAGGTTAGTGTTAGCTAGTTTAGGGTTATGTAAATTTAAGTAAGTTAGTTTAGGGCCTTTTAGTTTAGGTCACAGTTATTGTTTAAGCATATGCAAATTAATCTACAATCTACAAATATCACTTAATTCACTTAAGCATATAAATGCTTAAGTGAAATTTTGCAGTGATTTAAGTGATATTTGTAAATTGTAGAATATTTGTAGATTATAGATTGTACATGTTTAAGTGAATTTTCTTTTAGGTGTAGGTTAAGCTAGAGAAAACAACATTGTTAGCTAGTGTTAATAATGGATTTATCAAGACTGTCACATTATGTATGTGCACAAGTTCATTCAATTTTTTCGGTCTCATCTATGTAACCTAGCTAGCTAGATTCTATATGTCACGTTGTCTGTCAAAGTATTGAAGAAATCCATGGCTTCATTATTACCTGGTAGTAACAGACGCATGGCGCTATCAAGCTCTCGAAAGTTGTTTTGGAACAGAGTTCTTGATAGAATAATTCGCTTTTTGGTACGAAGTTCAGCAAAGTCCTTCCAAATAGCGATATTCGGATGGCTCTTTTTTGAACTGCGTACCAAAAAGCTAATTATCCTATTCGGAATTCCGTTACAAAAACAACTTTGTAAAGTTTCATAGCATCAATGCGCCTCTTACTACTAGGTAATGATGAAGTCATGGTCCATGGCTTCATCATTACCATGGCTTCATCATTACCTGGTAGTAACACACGCATGAGCTATCAAGCTTTAGAAAGTTGTTCTGGAACGAAGTTCCTGATAGAATAATTCTCTTTTTGGTACGAAGTTTAGAAAAGTCCTTCCAAATAGTGATATTCGGATGGCTCTTTTTGAACTGCGTACCAAAAAGCTAATTATCATATTCGGAATTTTGTTACAAAACAACTTTGTAAAGCTTCATAGCATCATGCGCCTATTACTACTAGGTAATGATGAAGTCATGGTTTTCTTCAATCCTTTGACAGTAGACAATGTGACATATAGAAGAAGGGTAGATGAGATCAGGAAAAATATGGATCATTTTCTACACATCCAGAATGTCACCATTTTCTTAAATACCTTAAAGGTTAAGAGAATCTGTTAAACATATTTAGAGTATAGATTCACTCATTTTGCTCCGTATGTAGTTTTCTAATAAAATCTTTAAAAGGTCTTATATTTTGGAATAGAGGGAGTACAAGTTTAGAAAAGTTTATTAAATAGTAGGAATTTAAATAGTAGGACATAAGATGCCCGACCCGCATCCTCGTCGTCGACTCGGTGGCGACCACCTACTTGATAGGCGCCAGCATGTGCGGGACTGGGCTCCACCTGGCTGGCACTAGGAGGAGTTACCTTCGAGGGGCGCGCAGCTTGGTGAGGAACCAGGCTCCCGTCGTCGACCCGGAGCTTCTTTGGTGGCGGTCGCGGGGGCCACTTTCGGTGCCTAGGTTGCCGGCCCCCGAGGAGGACGAGCACGTCCGTCGCTACATGGAGGTGTTGGATGCCAGGTTCTCCAGTACCTGTCAGGTTCTTCAGGGATCACACCCGAGCTATGATCCGATGATGGTCCCTGCTCTTTGGGTGTCCATCGCCCACGCCTCAGTACATCGGCGGCTCTTTGTTGGTTGATCAGATATATATTATTCAATGTATTACTGTATTCGAGAGATGTATTATTTATGTATTCTAGATTATATATTCGATAATATTAAGTGGATTATTCGATGATGCATTAATTTAGTGGATTATTCGATGATGTTTAATTAAATTGTAGATACTATGGATCCAATACACGGCAGAGACGAATATCACGAAGACGTGATGCATGATGCCATCCGCGGGGATGATATTTTAGTTCGCGATGTCGATGTCACCTATCGGTTTCTGAACGAGTCCGGCGAGGGAGATGAGTCTCTCAACACACGAGGTAGAAGTTCCGGTGAGGTAGACGCCCACACCTCGGGCGAGGGAGGAATCGGCGGCTCCAATGAGGAAGAAGTCGACGAGGGAGAAGCCGACCGCTCCGGCGAGGTGCATATATATATTAATAAATTAATCCTCTGATGTCTATATACATATGTTAACTCTCTTTCTTTTAGCCCTCCAGATCGAGAAAAATCTTTAGCACGGACGAAACGAGGCCCAACCAAGAAGTTGGATGACGGTGAGAGATACAGGAAGGAGTCTCATATGTCGGCACAGCAGCCAAAGAAAACCTTTGGAGAAAGCTCATGCTTCATTTCACCCTGTCGGCGCCAGAGGTGGATCCAGATGAGGAGGAGCCAAATGAGGAGGAAATGAAGAGGCGAAAAGAGGCCCTATAGAAAAAAGTCAAGGAGTGGGCTCTTAAGAAGATGGTCGATCTATTCAGGAGCTGGAAAAAAAGATTGCACCAGGATTTTATCTTGAAAGATAAGACTCCAGATTTTGATCATGGCTATGAGGAGATTAAAGACTACTAGGCCGAATTTGTGGCGTACAAGAAATCGGAGGAATCCTTGAAAAAGTCTACAACAAATAGGATGAATGCAGGTAAGAAGAAGTACCACCATATTATGGGGTCTGGTGGCTACGGCGGTAAGATGGCTAAGTGGGAAGCACTTGAGGCATAATTTCTGGAAAGCAAATATCACTCCAGAGCCCTCAAGATGGCTCGAACGAGGAAGAAACTGGTTTTACGAGCATGGGGGCTTCTTGGACGAAGAAGGGAAGGAAATTTATAACCAAAGACACAAAGATAATCCCCTACCCATCGAGGAGATTAGACGTGCAGTACAGGATGTTGAAGACAGACGGTTCTTACCCGATAGACAGAACAACGAGCTCACACGCGCCCTTGGGAATAAGGAACACAAAGAGTGAGCACAAGGCTTACGAGGCTCCCTGCCGTGGATTCTTGCGTTCTCCGAGGAAAGGAAGAGATTTCCCGATAGAAGCCATCAGAGGAGAAGGAAAAGGAGGCACGTGATAAAGAGGTTGAGGCAGACCGGCTGCATAATCTAGAATAAGCAGTAAAGCGGCTACAGCAGGATCAAATCGACATACATCAAGGTAGGGGTCAATCTCAACGGCTCGTGATAGAAGCTGCATCGAATCGAAAAAGTAGTGTCGCTTCCACGCAGCTCCAGGATGATGGTGATGATGCACTGACGACGGATCCTCCTCGTTTCTACCTAGTGGATGATATCACAGAGAGCACACCTTGTGAGCTAAAGGTGAAAGTTGCTAACTTAAGGTTGATGGTGGCGGTCGGCATCGCCATACCAGTTGGACATAATCCAACTTGGCATTGCTCTCCGGTTCCAGAAGGGTACGCTGTCGTCGCAGTGGATGAAGTGATGAAAGATTATGAGGAGCTAAAGCTTGACCACCCTGTAGGTGAAGATACAGATTTGACTCAACTTGGAGAAGTCAAGAAACAAACTGTTGTATGGCCAAAGGAGGACATCTTGCTTTCAAATTGGACGCCAAGGCCACCGACTCCTCATAGCAGCAATCCTTTTTCCCCTCCACCTCACCAGTCTCCAGCACAACCGTCGTCTTCGCCGTCTCACCAGTCTCCAGCGCAGCCGTCTCCACCGCCGCATCAGCCGTCTCCACCGCCCCGTCAGCCTTCTCCACCGCCCCGTCAGCCGTCTCCGTCCACTGAGGATCATCGCAAAAAGCGGAAACGTATCACCGCTAATAGTGGCGGTAGAAAGGGGTTCCGATCACCGAAACGTAAGTTGTCGCCCCTCCCAAAAGTACCTCATAAGGATATGGAGAAGAGACCTTGGGACTATACTGGAGAGGACAATATTAAGAGGGCACACGCCCAACATCAACAGTGGAAGGCTGAAGTGGCTAACAAGAAGAAGCCGAAAGAGCCAGAGTTCCTGAACACCCCAGAGGATCACGCCGCATGTGTGAAAATGTTGAAAAACCTTGCAGATCCCCCGCCACCATTGCGAGCAGGCTATGAACGCTCTATTCTCAAGTCAACTCAGGCAAAAAAGCAGCGGTTGAAGAGTAGTACGTCCAGCAGGAAATCAGTTTCCCAGCTCGGACAATAGAAAAACCAATCGGGGCCCCCGCTCAAAGTGTATTCTGATACAAAGGTGTGCTCGAGCGGAGCTGCGGTCGAGCAGAGGAATGATGAAACAGTTGCTATCTATCCAGACTTTGTTGCAATATACGGAGAAGTGGCCAAGGCTCAAGGCATGTCTATTGATGAGTACTTAGACCATTTGCAGGAATTCGCTGAGGTAACATACGTGTACCGGTACAGGTCTCCTCTCGTCAAAACTAAGTTAGTCAACGAGCTACCAACCAAAATGCGAAGATTGCATGACTGGTACATGCAAGCATGTGCTAAACAGCAAAACTGGATCTACGTTGCATATGAAGACGAGCATTTCGGGATTGGACGAGGCGTGCACATGATTGAATTCGATGAATTATTTCAGTTATACAAATAAGACGCCCTCGGCAAATCTATCATCAGTGCCTATTGTTTGTAAGTATTATTAATTTATGTCATTAAGTCTTACTCAGCTCGTGCTTGCATGTATAATCTTACTCATCACTATATTAATTTTGCAGAATGAAGATTCTCGAATGCAAAAGAGGACAAATCTATGACATTGGGTTCATTGACCCATATTACAATCATCACCAATGTCTCGAAATGAATCCCCGTGAGACAGAGAATAACTTGGTACAAGGGTTAAGGTTTTGCAGTACCAAAAGGGAAATACTATTTCCTTACAACTTCAAATGAGTGTTACTATACACACATTTTATTTTCGCTTAATCGATGTTATTATATGTGTACGTATAATTGAATCGTTATGCGCGTGCAGGTTCCCCTTTATTTTGTTAATCATTGTACCTGACGAGGAACAAGTAATAGTCATGGACCCAAAACGCACACCCCTCGCCGAATGGACGAACATGCAGGAATGCCTCCACAGGTAATTTCAATCATTATAGCACTACATCGGCAACTTCTCATCATTTCCTGATAGCAAGTAATTAATATAGAACTCCTTTATTCATTTCCTTTTCTTGGCAGGGCTTGGAAATGGTTCACCGCCAAGGCTCCGGGTGATTGGAAGTCAGAGCTTACATTTAAACAAATAGATGTAAGTAACTACTAGCTAGATCCACACATCTCTTTATTCTAGTTTCAATACCATTATAATTCTTGATTATGTTTTTGATTGAACTCTGTTCTCGTAAAGTGCTTGAGGCTGGAACACGGGAACAATTTATGTGAATACTATGTTTGCGAGTTCATTTGCCAGACGACCCATCAGAAGGGCAAAACCCGGGACATAAAAAAATCGAAGTACGATAAACAATACTCACATCTTTATTTTATTACCGTGAATTGTGTTCTTTTTCATTGATATATATATTGACCCCTATTTTAAATTATATCGAACAGTTGTGGGACGGTCTTCTACCACAGGAACGTGTACGAGCAATTCAAGAGGAAATTGCCGGATTCTTAGATGCAGAGGTCCTAGATGTCAAGGGAGAATACTATTGCCATTCGATGCAAATGATATGAAATGATATAGTGTAAAAAAGATGCATATATGTGCATGTAACTCGTGTCTACATTTTGTAAATATGTTCGACAAAGCACGACGGATGAGATGGTGTAATATATTCGTGATGATGTGCAATATAGTTGTTCCTTTACTCATGTGTATGTACCATCCAATTTAGTGCAAGACAAGAATTAAAAAATGCCCAAAACAAATAAATGGGAAAATAGGGGGCAGCAAAATAGCCCCATCCAATTTAGTGCAAAACCCTAAACCCTAAAACTTCTCAAAAAAACAGCGAAGAAATAGCCCCGATTCATAATACGAATCGAGAATAATACCCCTCCCCCTCGCTCCCAGCCCCGCCACGTGGAAGGTTATTAGGCCCGGTTCGGGGCCGAACAAGGGCTAGCATTAGTCCCGGTTGATTAGCCCCGATTCGAGAACCGGGACTAATGGCCCAACCGAACCGGGGCTAAAAGCCCTTTTTCTACTAGTGTCATTCAGACCGATGCATCTACATGGCATCTACTACTAGTAATCTGAACAATGAACTTGAAATGGTAGATGAAGCTATATGTATTGTTGAAGCTATATGAAGTGATGCATGTCTTTTATGGCTTTATTTCATCTGGAACTTATGCATGCACATTTGATGCACCCTAGTAACTTGAACATTGAACTTGTGTATAAGTTGGCAGTTATAAAGCTAAATGCATGTCTTTTTTCTTTTAAACTCGAACTGTTGCATCTACATGTCATGTACTACTTGTAATTTGAAAAATGAACTTGCACTGGTAGCTGAAGCTATATGTACTGTTGAAGCTATATGAATTGATGCATATCTTCTATGGTTTTATTTCACCTAGAAGTGATGCCTGCATATTTGATGCACTCCTAGTAACTTAACCATTGAATTTGTGTATCAATTGGAGTTATAAAACTGAATGCATGTCTTTTTTATTTTAAACTCGAATTGTTGCATCTACATGAGAAGTACTGGCAGTTTATGAATCATAGAATTTAATGTGAAAGAGGTGTATTTAATTTTATGCAACAACAATCTTTCTCATTCAAACTTATGCATCACTAGTAATCTCAACAATGAATTTGCACTGGTAGCTGAAGCTATATGTACTGTTGAAGCTATATGAACTCATGCATGTCATTCAACAGTTTTATTTCACATTTGATGCACTAATTGTAATCTTTGACGTGGAACTTGGTGTATCAATTGGAAAGGGTGTGATACAAGCATATGCAAATGTACTATCAACTTTTGTAAAACTGAACTTGCAACTCGACAGCTTGAATTATTGAAGCACGCATCACCTGCACATGCATGTTCTTGCTTCTCGCGTCTTCTTGCTCACGGCGGTGGCGAGTTGGAATCGGTTTCGAGGTCGGCACCATTGATGCATGTGATGAGCTTGGGGAGATGGCGGCGCTCTTGCTAGTGGTGGAGAAACCGACGAGCAAGGGAGACAATAACTGGTTGCATAGAACACAGATCCGGCGACCAACTCGTGGGAGGGGGTAGCTGGCGGTGCATATCCGGCAAGGAAGGAGACAACAACGGTGGATCTAGCCTACGAGGAAGGAGACGGCGGGTGTGGATCCGACAGTGACCCGTCATGGTGCCGCGGGCTCCCTCGCTCCGGCTGCCGCCGTCGCTCGCTCGCCCGCGACGGCTGTCTTGGGCGGTAGGAGGCGGGTCACACCTTATAGGGACCGATAGTAAGAGAATATTATTCTGTTACTACTAATAGAATAGTCTTATCCTTTAGATTATACATATGTTTTAAATCAAATTCATATACGACATGTTAAATTTAAAGTTAAGATTTAAAAGATATGAATATCTAAAAAATATTTGATATGTACTAGGTGTTTAACAAGAAACATTGGGGGATTTCTCTTAAATACTTATATGGATATACTACCATGCTATACACGTGAAACAAATATAAGTTGGACACTAGGTTGAGCATATTAAAGCTAAGCTATTTTTTTAGTTAAGAATTTGCTCTCTCTTTTTTTGGCTAAGTTATTAGGAATCTGATCTTTCTAGGCTATGAGTTAAGAATTTGCTTGATCATCATCTAATCCAGGGACAAACTCTGTAGGCCGCCTGAGGTGCGAGTTGGCAATGATGGACCTAAAAGTAGTGTCTCGTCAGTAATCCTCGAATTCAAATCACCAAATGGAAACCTAGAAATAAATCAAGATTGCAGTTCGGCAGTTAATGCAAGCCTGCTCAAAAGTTTGCAGGAGTTGAAATTAGAGGTAATAACACTAGTAATGCCTAAACTTGTCATCGATGATCACTTTGGTGTCTGAACTTGAAAAATACATCAAACTGGTTCTATAACTTGGTTGTATGGTTTAAATACGGTTCAAATCACGTCTAAATACGTATGCACGGTTAACTAGGCATGCCAACATGACGCGGGGCCATTTATAGTGATGGACAGACAAACATCAAAATTGTACGACTAAATGACCATCAGGTCTCACCTGTGAGTGAACAACTGAAATTAATAAAAAATAAAGATATTTTGGTATTCGAACAAATGACATATATGCTATCAATGACCCGCCCTAACCACATAAGCAAGGTAATTTTGTTGTATACTACATACCGTTCCTGTTTATTTAACTAACTCCACCGCGGAGTTAAATGGGTTGCAATGAGTGTCACTCATTTTCCACATGTTAGTTATTTTTCTTCCTTAAAAATTACAAAAGTATTCAAACTATAATTACAATATTAAGAAAACATTTAATTTAATTTAAAAAATAATAAATTTAAATAATAATAAACAATTAATAAAACATTGTCGGAATTTTTAGAAGGATTTTGATATATAATAAAATAATTTTACAATTTCCAAAAGTTCATACATTTTGAAATGTTCATCTAATTTTCAAAATCTTCATCTTTAAAAGATATATCCACGTGCTCTCTATTTGGAACTTCAGTTTTTTTTCCTTTTTATGTGACCCTTCCACATGTGAACTTTTTTCGTTTTTAGAAATTTTAGAACATATGTAAAATATTGTAATAGTAATCAAGATAAATCTAGAATCTTATTGTCTTAAACAAAATTTTTACTAGAAAAATGTATGCATATTTTAAAATGTGTTAATTTAAATATAAGAATGTATAAAATCCTTGGGGCACACTAGGTTGTTATATATTTTTTTACACATATTTTAAAATTTATTTTCATTCAAAAATATATATTTTGACAAACACATTTACTTTATTAAAATACATGGACACTTTTACAACTAGAAATACACTTCCTAAAAGCATGAACACTTTATATACTGCCTGTATATCTTGTAATTTTTAAAATAAAAAAACAACTAACAGATGTAAAATGGACTGCACTAACTTTACCCCCATTTAATTCCACGGTCTTGTTAGGTAGATAAATTGTGCTAGTGATAATGAATAGACAATAATTTTACCTTTTGGAAGTGGTTACATAGGTCGTTCGTGGAGCACAGTCCACTGGTTCGAATCCTAACCTAACCATTTTTTGTTTATTATAGTTGTGTACTAACAGGTCGGACCCGATGGTCAATGAGACATACTCTTTGTGTCAGTCTATCCGACACTGTAAATGGGCCCTGCGCCAAGCTGGCATGTCTAGTCAGCAATACATATGTATCTAGACATGATTTGAACTGTATTTGAACCATATTACCAAGTTTTGAAACCAATTCGGTGTATTTTTCAAGTTCAGGCATCAAAGTGAACATCCATAACAAGTTTGGGCACCAATGAAGTTATTACCTCTTCAAATTAATATGTCCAGTTGAACACAGAAAGTCATACTTGTTTAAGCGACGACACAGTAATGATCATTACAATTCAAGGATGATTATATATTAATTAGATAATGTATACCTTTCCCTTTCACAAACCATAATCATTAACAGGCCACCAGTTGCCGCTTTGCTTTGGCATTTTTAAATGGATTTGATAAGATTACATATAGTCTGCTCCCGTGCCAAGACTTGCCACCGAGCTACCACAACGCCTTCCTTATGCATGTCATAATATGCACTTATTAGGATAGGCAAATATTCTAAACAAGCTTCATCATTTGTTTTGTTAGCTTCTCAATCATTTGTCATCAGATGCTCAAACTTTAATTTATTCCGCTTCGTCACGCACAGCGAATATTTCTTTCTATAGCTCGCGCATTTGTTAACAGCCTTCTGTTAATTATTAATCAGTGCCTATGCACATATTTTCCAACATAAATTGATTCTCTTTCAGTGGTCTAGACCAGTCAAGGCCATCCTAAAACCACATATTTGATAGGGTATAAGGGCATCTCCAATGTGAACCACCAAACGGACACACTATCCGAACGCGTCCGCGAACAGTGATACACGAATCGGTTATCCAAAGCTTTCTGCAAACCTTCATCCACAATTCAAACTAATTTGGATGCAATTCATGCAAAAACAATAGAATTCATTCAAACAAACATTAGTTGAATATATTTTATATAAACCGTATGATATTTCGTTTGTTCAACTAATAAAACTTAAAAAAACTAAAATAGTTTGTAGCTAATAGAACTTTAAAAAACTAAACTAGTTTGTAGCAGACGGTGACTCCGTACGCGTGGCTAGGCTTCCCAATGACACTTATATCATCATCTGTGTCAATGGCGGCAGCAACTGAGTGGTCCCTGCAGCGGCGAAAAGGCACAAGGAAGCGGCAACCCTGCCTGGCTGTCGCCTGGTGCTCCGGAACCACTCAGCTTCCTCCTGCAACATAAAGAGGTCCTCCGTGAGGCCCACAACCAACGACCGCTCTTCCTTCACGCGGCGTCCGATTTGGACCCCGCGGTTATGCGTGGAGAGGAGGGTATCTTCTCTGCCTTCACGCGGCGGAGAGGCCACGACGACTGCTCCTCCTTCACACGGGCTGGCTGTGGCGAGGGTGGTGTCGTCCCACGGTACCACATCGAGTGCTCGATCATGAGGTTGATTTGCCGATGGTACTCCTTGACAATGTTCAAAATATCAACCGATTTATCAAACGGTTTATCGATTATGCTACTCGGGTAGTGACTGACAAGATTATCCCTTATCTTTACTATTAATCATTAGAGATGATTTGTCACTCTAACAAGCGATTTCTCAGGAATCTAGCGATAAATTGGGCCATGATCATGTGGCCATAAACCCAAAACGCCCCGTTCCCGTTCAAGACATGTCACCACGGGTACTAGGATGAAGCAACACATTGCTCAGATCAAACAAGACATGTGATGTAGTGTTGTCCTATTTTGGTTGTCATTGACCTTCTTAAGTACTATGTACCATTTTAGACTTGTAGTCTTGTTTGTCATCGACTTATTGTTTGATATATAATATGTAGTTATGTATTGATGTAGTTTTGTCCTATTTGAAGGCTTAGAGCACACAATAATGGTTGTTTCCATTTTTACCCTTTTAGTGATGTGAACCTAGGATTTGCAACAAAAAATGTTTGATTAATAGTCGACTGATAAAATCTATTAATTGGATGATTGGTTATTAATCTCTAATCCAAAGCCAACCGAGAGATAAAGGATAAGCGATATCATCAACATTAATCCTCGTTCATCGTCACCGCCGCCTGTGTCATGAGGAGCGGCTGCTGCTCCTCGATCCCAGAGGAGATGATGATCTCCTCCTTCTTAGACAAGGCGGTGATCGTGAAAATCAAAGAGCCCATAAATTGATGGGACAAAGATCCAGATCCTCAGCCGCCACGGGACATCGTAGAAAACAATTACTTTGACATGGTGTGGATGACGTGGTGTGATGTAGGAAACACCAGAACGGAGATAATTGGTGAGGCTATGAGCATAGAGGAGACTTGTGGTGTGTTGTGGATGGCGCTGGAGCCGGGCTTAATAGGCGCGACCAGACAAAGAGACGGGAAACGGGTTTCCATGTGGCGCAGCGGCCGGAGTAAGCTTCTGAGCCGTCGTTGGGTAATGAAGTGGTGCTACCTGCTTGTTCACTTGCATCGCTCTAACACGCCTCAGTGTCATGGAGTCAAGTACGCTCTGGATCATCGCTGATCGGCATGAATGCGTGGTGATCGCTTCACGCGGAGAGGGTTTTTCGGACGGATATGTTTTTAGGTGAGACCAAGATGTCGGATGTGTAGGTGGCAGTGGTCCGGACACCCTCAAGTTCCCACCTTCTCCCATCCCTGATTTGCGTCCGAATTGCGGGATTTCAGACAACTGGATTGGTCCGACCGATGAGGTAATGTATTGGATGAAAAACAATGTGTGGACATGGTCCAGACATTTGCGGGCATCTTGCGAGTCCACACGTTGGAGATTCCCTAACAACATCTCTCGCAAAATAGGCAAAACCTGAAAAAATACCGCTATTTTACTACTTTAGGTGAAAACATTGTCCCAATCGGATCTCGTAAATTAGCCCAAACTATAAAAAAAATAGGTGAACTGAAAAACGAGCCTCTAATTCCTTATATGCCTAACACGAGGGGCTAATTTCCCATTGCGCCGTAAAACCACACAATGATTGGCGGGAGGGAAATTCCAGACAAACTATCAGGTTGGCCATAGTGTGAGTAACTTAGGTAGTATCATGTATTTAGGACTAGCAAACATGTTGATGTGGTAGACTATTAAAGAAGAGAGAGAGGGTTAAAGTAACATAGATTGATACCTTATCATGATAAATGTTATGGTACTATGTGTCATGCATGTCAATAAATAAGTTCATCTATGATACTAATTTATGATATTATGCATTATAAATGTAGTATCATACAATAGTATCATATGCATGATACTATTATATGATACTCCCCACTATGAGTAGCCTCATTGACAGGTGCCGAACTCACTGAAATCACAACAAAGTCATGGACAGAAAGGGGAGAAGCCATTGGAGAAGATGGGAGGAGCTCGACGGGCACCTGACGACGCTCGCCGGAGCAGGTGGCCGACCGGAGCGACGCCAGAGCAGGCAGCCTAGCGACGCACCATGCGAGCAAGGACCATAGTGGCGTGTGTTCGACAGGGAAGCGGCGGTGCGCAGCCTGGGCGTACGGGGGGATGCAAGCGGCGGCACCGACACCCTGCTGGCCCGGGCTTGCGCAGGATCGGGCGAAGGCATGGGAGGTAGGCTCGCCTGGTCTTTTTTCGGCCATGGCTAGCCTGACGACGGTGGTCGGGCCTGGGGCCACGGTGGCCCGGACTGGGGATGGCCGGCGACAAATGTTTTGGTAGGTTCATAGTATTTGGGACGAACGCAGGGAACAAGAAGGGTGGGGAGGAAAGGTGTCGATTTTTTTGACATTATAGTTCTTCAGTACCTATTCTAGCAACGACTGTTTCATATCACAAAAACAGTTTCGAATGCATTGTAAACTGCCATGATATAAATGATCTGATACTCTTGCTTGCTAGTGATCACTCACTAAAAGTACTACGAACACGTGCATTAGAAGGCGTGTTCATGGCAATTGTACGAACACAGGGAGATGGGGTTGTTCAGCCCCTTACATGATTTCAGGTTACATGGGTAGGATTTCAAAGTTCTTTGGCTCCGGCAGTGGCTCAGGAGCGGGTATTGTCTTTGATAGTCGCGACCATAATGAAGATAGAGGGGGGATCTTGTCGAAGATGACCGTGTTGCGGGCTATACATGTCAACTCATAAGAGAGAGTGGAATGTATATGCAAGCTGCCTTTTCGGGCTTGCCTTAAGCCGAGGGTCGTTTTGGCTGCGAAGAGCATATACTTTTAGATGAATAGTAGAATTAAAATGAATAATAAATAAAATCTAATAAATTGATTATTTAGGCATATTAGACTAACAAATGTGTTTGATAATTTTCATGTGAACTTGAAATTTACAAGTAGCATTTGGGTGTGACAATGAATACAACTAATTTTTTTTAAATGACAATGATAAAATAACATTATTTACGGGAAGGAGCATGTGCCCCAAGAGCCGAATTGGATTTTTGTGCTGGTCCTATTTCGTTATCTTACACATTTATGCATCATGTCAAAGATCCTCCACTAACCCACAATTTCAGATCCTTGCTCCCCCTGGTGCAGCTTGGCCATTTGCATATGGTTTTCACATCCTTTTCCGGTGAAAAGAGAGAGATTGACCCAAGTCACCTGAGCTGTCTATACCTAATAAAACACACTGTTATCCATTGCACAATACTGCTAATGCATATAGTAGATCTGAAAAAGCTGAGAAATGGATTGCATGCCTCTTTTTCCACCCTTTTTCTTCACATAGTGATCCCAAATTCAACCCTTTAGGACTTTAACAACTGGTGCCAATGCAACCCCAGCTTTAAACAACAGAAGAAGATAAAACAAAGGCAGGATAGTGCATGCTATGTCTACCAACTGATGGGATTCTGTCAACTTCTAATAATCAAAGGGTGACGTCTGCGACGGCAGATATTTTACGTGCGTGCAAATGCATCGCTGCTGGCTTTTGCTGCGCAGCATCTCAAGAGAGCGTATAGTACTAGCTAGCATACACAGCTCTGCCTCTGCACCCATGCAGTGTGTATGCAAAAGGTTTGTGTGGCTGAAAAAGACGAGAGTGAAAGAAAATAAAAAAAAGGAAAGGCTGAGTACTTGGAGCGTTGCTGTCTGTCTCACCTGTAACAAACACCATCAATCTTTTGCTTTCGATGATCATTCATCCATGTTAGCTAGCTAGCTAGTAGCTCCTGTTTCACACTAATCTAATGCTGTTTGATTACCAGCGATGCTTCTGTAGTTGATGGTCACCGCCTTGACAGCCACTCCCACCCGCTGTGGCGCGGGCCCGACACGCGGATTAGACGGCGGGGAACGCCTGTGGTCGGTAAGAAATGTTTTTTGTGGCCTCCGTGCTACGCGCTACTAACAGCTGAATCGAGCAATAATGGTGTGGGGTGGGCGTGCACTGAAAATATAGCGCAAGAGAGAGAAACTGCATCAGCTTGTGTGCATCAAAAACAGAAATGTGACTGCTTGTTGCATAAGGATGTTTTGTGAATTAGTCAAATCCACCTCAACCAAATCTCTCCTTCCAGAAGGGGGCATGCAATGCGATTTCTTGGAGGTGGTTGTGGTTATTAGAGTGTAGATTCGCTCATTTTGTTTCGTATATAGTCCTCTGTTGAAATGTTTAAAAAGGCTTATATTTAAAATTGAAAGGAGTATATACAGACGGGCTCCGTTTTAGAAGGGGGTGTTGCACCTTTTGCTCATCGGTCGAATCAACAAACCACATGCTCTTCTTTTGCATCCAGATCACTCCGATATGTGTTGAGCTGAACAGCTTATGTGATGTGACCCGGAGCTCTCTAAGCACTGTTTGGGGTGATGTTGGGTCAAACAAAACAAGATAAACAGTCATCATCGTGCTACTGTGGAACATTTGGAAGCGGTGCAACGCCAAAGTATTCCGAATGAGCATCATGATCTTCATACACTACTTCGCGCATGTGCTGATGAACTAATGCTTTGGTCTAATAGGTGGATTAATGTTTCGAAGCAATCACTTTTAGGAGACTGGAGTACAATGTTGTTCCATCTAGGTGAGAGAATGTAGACTAAATTGCATCTCTGTCGCCTCTAGCTCTCTCCACTCTGCCCCCCACCTCGTTCTATCCCTCTCTTCTATGATTGTAATGGTTACAGTTTCATTAATATATTGTTCAGGTCGGCGTAAGCCCGTCGCCACGATGTAAAAAAATAGTCTAGATTTTTTTTTCTGAGTTGGATGTATAGACATGTTGTAGTGTATTTATTCACTTATTTCAGCCCGTATATAGTCCGTGTTAAAATATCTAAAACATCTTATATTTGTGAATAGGAGAGAACATGTTTGTGCATTGTACACATTATTTTGTTTTGCCCTTCTTTGTTACTCCCTCCGTAAACTAATATAAAAACGTTTAAATAACTAAAGTAGTAATCTAAAAGTTTTTATATTAGTTTATGGAGGGAGTATAATTCAGCTGATGGCCAAACCCAGCCGGTCATTTCTGTATAATTTGTACGGAGGATGCACACAACCACACCACAGCAAAAACATGGTAAGAAGAACAGTCAACAAAGTAAACGGAGAGAGAACTTCTGGGGAGCGGGTATGTGCTTGTAAGTTGTAATAACAGAATAGGCAGCTGGACATATTTGGAACTTATTGATGATTCAAAGTGGGCTAGAAAAAGGAGGGAGAGTGGGCGAGGGAGGGATGGAGGGACTGGTCAATGCAGAGAGGCTGGTGAATTTCTATCTACCAATGGCTACATCTCTGCCAAACATCCACCGTACATCTTGTGATATTATATTGTTGTGGCAAACATGCATTGTTGACAGTAAGGGAGTCAGAGAGGTGAATTAGGTCCACACCAGAGAATGGTCGGATGAAAAAGATGGGGTTTTGGAAATGCTTTTGGAACTATTATGGGTCCACGAGAGAACTGGTAAAAATATTCTGAAAGTGGTAAGTACTCCCTCCATTTCATAATACTTTTTTAGTACCTAAATAATTATAGTTAAAAAGAACTAGTATAGTTCTTCCTAACTATAATTATTTAGGTATAAAAAAAGTATATGTTTTAAAGACATTATTATAGACTACGTATGGATGTACTAATCAGACATACCCTATGATATAGTTACAAATATAGAGGGTCTAACCGGTCATCCGTCGTCGTCGGAATCATCGTCGCGGGAGTGGTCATCAGAGAGGTTGTAGTAGTCTCTGCGCAGCACCGCCTCCTGGGGAGGCACGACGGGGCTTACGACGTCATGGCCGCGCTTCTGTCCGTGCGAGTACTTCAAAGTGTAAATTCATTCATGTTGCTTCGTACATGGTTTATAGTAAAATATTTAAAAAGACTTAATTTATGAACGAAGGGAGTATATTGCATTAATTGAATGACATATACTTTTTTCTGGAGCTTGATCTGAGAGATGCCTGAATCCGCCCTAATCAACAAGAAATATTTTTTTCAAAAAGGAACAAGAAGTAAATAGATAAAAAAACACTATTATAATTAGTAACCCCCCCCCCCCTCTTCTATAGGTCACTTATTATATTTTGCGCTCGTTTAAATATAGAAACACAAGATTTGACCATTTGACTCTCAGCTGCTACATCCTGAACTACATTGTATTTTCTCTGTATATAAATAATTGTAGTTGAAGAAAACTAGTCTAGTTATCCTCAACTATAATTATTTAGATACAAAGAAGGTAATTATTTAGATACAGAACAAGTATTATTATTGAATTGATGTTTAATAATTCTACACCTGCCACAACGCTGGTCATGAAAGCTTAGTTAATTGTTCTTTCGAGATCCAGATTCTATATACAGTTGCACGAAACTCAGAGCCAAAGCTTTTGCAGGGTGTAAAGACAATGAGCCCCTTTCTCTTTGCCATTTGCAGTAGTCCTAGTCCAAGTATACGAGTGGAAGAGGAGTCTATGTTGGATACTTGCTTCGTGTGCAGCGTGCACCAGGTCCATAGCACAAGAAATTAGGGCACCAAGGCTGGCAAACAAAGGAGGGGGGCAAAGCCTAATAGGAAAGGGGCGATGGAATGATTACTGGTTGAGCTGGCCCTACTTTATCACCTGTTTCTTTGCTGTTCTTCTCATAATTCACCGATATAATCTTTATTTTCAAGTACGAAAATAATGAAGGATGCATCAACCCAGATATAAGTTATGCTCCTGTCCTGCATGACCGCTTTTCCCTTTATCAAAAATAGGTGCTACATGATTTGAGTGCTACGGCCTGAAAAATGGTACTAGCACAAAACAAGAAACTGAAGCATGCTAAAATAAATAGTACCAATAAATAAATGCTCCAGACATGCATTGAGGCTAGTTGGAAGTTGGAACGAAGAGCCTTTGATGGCCAGGGGAAAAAAAAGGAATTCCCTTTGCCATACATTTTTCCTTGTGTATTTTTGACTTGCAGAGGGCAGTGGGCGGTGGCAGTCTTCGGGCCGGGGATTGAATGATAAAGAACAGCGCACGTGGAGCCTGAGCCAAGTGACTGCCTCGCCACAGTCTAAAGATTTTTCCTTTTAGAAAAACGAAAAAACAAAGCGAGAGCAGCTAGCACAGCAGAGAAAAAAAGAAACACATTTCAAACAGCAAAAGGCAGAAGAAGAAGAAGAAGGGAGAGAAGAAAAAAAAACAGATAGGGTTCTCCCTCTCAAAAGCAGCCAATCCACAAAGGAACCGTTGCTTTCCATCACACCACGTAGCCTATGGCCTTGTGTTCGATCGGGTTAATCCGTGGCACGTAGGTATGGCGCTTCTATAGAGAGAGAGAGGGGGAGAGAGGGCGGTAGCTAGCAATAGTGTTGTGGTATTGCTGATTAAATGGGATATTCGTTGGTTAGCATCGGGAGAACATATCACGTTACGCTCTGCCACAGTACTGATCCACACTGTGCATGGATTAGCTAGCTAGCTAGCACGGAGGGAGAGAGCCACGCCATGGCCATGGCTTGGCTAGGTGAACCTAATAATTCTCCTCCGCCGGCCTTATCCTCCTCCCCTCTCCATGTACGCTACTACAGTCTCTCTCTCACACACACACACAAAAGCTTCTCTCTCTCTCTACATCAAGAAACCATTTAATTCATCCATCTCTCTCCTCCAAGCCCTACAAAGTACACCATCTTCTTCCTCCCCCTCTCTGTCTCTCTCTCTCTCTCTCCTTCTCCTAGCTTCTAGCTAGGGCCATCTGCTCATGCTTCTCCCTTCTCTCCCAGATCACAGATGAACCTCACCAAAACGCCATAAAATAGTGTGTGTGATCTCCCACACGCGCACAGCCCTCTGCCCCTCTCTCTCTCTCTCTCTCTCATCGTATCGTATGAGGAAGGATTCCTTTCCAACCTATAATCTTTAACCTCATAGCTTAGCTCTTGGACTCTCTCTACCATCGTCTCCATCACACCTAACCAATCTCGAGCTAGACCCACAAGAAGCGGTCGGCGACATCAAATCCGTTCCCCTCTCCTGCAAACAACCTCCCATTTACCCGGCCAAAGCGTATACACGCAGAGATAGCTATGTGTGTATGTGTATATAGCATGGCCTAATTGACCATGGACATCGCCGGAGACGCCGGAGGCGGCCGTCGGCCCAACTTCCCCTTGCAGCTCCTCGAGAAGAAGGAGGACCAACCGTGCTCCAGCTCGGCTGCGGGGGGCGCCTCGGCGGGCGGCGGGAATGGAGCAGCCGCTGGCGGTGCCGCCGGAGGGGAGATGCAGGTGCGGAAGGCGGTGCCCAAGCGGACGTCGACCAAGGACCGGCACACGAAAGTGGAAGGCCGGGGACGGCGCATCCGGATGCCGGCGCTGTGCGCGGCGAGGGTGTTCCAGCTGACCAGGGAGCTGGGGCACAAGACGGACGGCGAGACCATCGAGTGGCTGCTGCAGCAGGCGGAGCCGGCGGTGATCGCGGCCACCGGCACCGGCACCATCCCGGCCAACTTCACCTCCCTCAACATCTCCCTCCGCTCGTCCGGCTCCTCGCTCTCCATCCCGGCGCACCTCCGCGGAGCCTTGCCCAGCCCTGGCATAAGGTTCGGCTCCCGCGCCGACGCGTGGGACCGGGTTGTCGGGCTCGGGTTCCCACCCGAAGGCCCCGCCTCCTCATCGTCGACGCCGTCGCCGCTGTTGCTCAACTTCCACTCGGGCAGCGTTGGTCTTGACGTGCAGCCCTCGCCGTCCGCCGCTGCCGCTGCCGCAGCCGCTGACCTTTCGAGGAAGCGTCGATGGGAGCAAGAAATGCAGCAGCAGCAACAACAACAGCAACAACATCAGCAGCAGCAACAGCAACAACAGTACCAGCAGCAGATGGCGGGGTACACGCAGAGCCAAATGCCGGGCACCGTCTGGATGGTGCCAAGCAACAACACGCAGGGCGGCGGGGCGCCTTCCGGCGGCGGTGCAGGAGGAAGTGGTGAGTCGATCTGGACCTTCCCCCAGGTGGGCAGCGTCGGCGCCTCGGCTGCCGTGTATCGTGGGAGCGTGCCGAGCGGGCTACATTTCATGAACTTCCCTGCACCGATGGCGCTGCTCCCAGGGCAGCAGCTGGGGCTCGGCCCAGTGGGAGGCAGCGGCGGTGGCGCAGGCGGGAGCGAGGGGCACATGGGCATCCTCGCCGCGTTGAACGCGTACCGGACACAGGCCGCGGACACAGCGCCGGGCCAAGGAGGCGGCGGTGGAGGAGGGTCGTCTAGCCAGCAGCAACACGGAGGTGGCGGCGGCGGCGGCGAGCGGCATGAGAGCATGAGCACCAGCGAGTCCTAGGCCGGCCGGGAGGGTCTCCGAGGATCGCATCGCATCGCATGCATTGGTAGCTCTGGTGTGCCTTTGATCTGTTCTTTGTCGTTGATTTCTTTTTCCTTTTGTGGTTTCCTTCCTCTACTCCTAGAGACATTAGACAACTCGCAAGGATTACACTCTCGGCTGTGATCCCATGGCATTTAGATCACCATCATACCTACGTACGTGCGCCCACGTACGTACGCTTGTGCTTGTGAGTGGAAGAGCGAGGTGTGCCATTGGAGAAGAGGAGGGAAACACATCATCCATCCAGCAGCAGCAGCGGAGAGATTGTTTATTTTTTTCTTCTTTTAGCTTTAGGGTTTGATCAAATGCGAGCGGAAGAGATTTTCATCAGGCAATGGCATTCGTCACCTGCCGTGATCGATCGATGGTTCATTATTTTTGTTTCCCACCAAGCTTATTTGTTAGTTGTAGCTAGCTTTCAAGTTCTTCTACACCATGCAGGGCCATTAATTCCATTTTGCATGATGCTTGTGTTCCTTTATCGACTTGTTCCTTCATTCTTGATCAACTAGCTAGCTAGCTAGGGTTATTGATCCGCCAACGTCCTTCTGCTTTTCCCAATGGTTATCCAACTTATGATCATGCTTGATCCACCCAAAAAAAATTGCTTTGACGGTGCTTACTCCGTTCGGGTTTATATTAGTCTCCCTCGTATGTATTTTTATCAAAATTTGACTTAATGTTTAACTAGAGAAATACCCCCTCTCTAAACTAATAAATAAGACGTTTTACAAATCACTAAAGTGTGTTAGATCATTACTGTAGTGATTCAAACATATTATATTAGTTTACAAAAGGTATTTTTTGTACCACAAAAAACAGTACTAGTGTTAAAAACTTGTTTCGGATACAGATGAACAACATGATTTCTATGGCAGGCAACTTATATATATATATATTCCGCGAGTCTGAGTTCAGTTTGGCACAAAATACGAGCGAGCGAGGGGGGCAAGAACAACTAGACAGTACATATTGAGAGAGTTAGCGTACGTCGTCAGTCAACCGTGATCTGCCAGTAGGACTATACGTAGAAAATATCTTGAAAACTACAGTACGTATGGAGACGAGGGGGGTGGCCAGCTGCTACTGAGCGTAGGTTTTTGTCATGTGATGGGCAAACAATCTGCAGGGAAGCCAAGCTAGCGACCGATCGACGGCAAGGACCACAGCCAGAGCCAGGCACGGGAGAAAGAGAAAGGGAGCGAGAGAGAGAGAGCACAACAGGGGTCCGTCGCTGGCGCGCGGTTGGCACAACAAGCGACGACCGGCCTCGCGCTGGCGCGGACTCGAGTCCACCACCGGTGGCGCTGGCGAGGCGACCAGACCACCCGACCCGCCGCCCGTCAATGATTCCCCACACGCCCGCCCGGCCCGGTGGCACCACCAACCGTGGAGCTCCGTGACCACCCATACGCATGCCAGCGCATGCTCAACGTCACCAGCCCAGCTCGGCCGCCACGATCACGGCCACGGCCACGGGGACGGGGACGGGGACGGCCCTCTCCGGCGATCTCAGCCCGTCCATCCATATAAAGGAGGGGCAGGGGTCAGGGCGCGTGGAGCGGTGCGTATATGGTCCTGCGCTGCGCTCCAGGGTTGCCCTTCTCGGTCGATGTTTCTGAGTACGTGCTGGTTTTAATGCCACCTGCCCCTGCCCTTTCCATATCCATGGTTCTCGCGAGCCCTGGCTTCTTCCTGCAACTGGGGCGGACAGCCTACGGTATGTAGCTGCTTGGCCGTTGGCGCTATCGCCCCGAGGACGCATGGCTGCTCGTGCTCTTCTGACTGCTAGTTTTTTTTTCCCCTCTTTCCTTTTGACCGGCGGCCCGTGGGTTTTTTGGTGATGCAAGTTTTAACCATGGGTTTTTTCTTCTTCCTTCTTCTGATGGACGCATGGCTGCTCTTTATTTACTTATTTTAAAACATGCAGATCCGGGTTTTTTATGATCATGAGTGAAATCTGTAAGCATGGGCTTTTTCTGCACTTGTATTTAGACGGTTTTTTTTGTCTATTTATTTTAGAACTTGCAGGAGATCTGTGTGTCTATATTTTGAGATAGAAGTAATGATCATTTATAAAAATGGGCTAGAAGCGCGAGCCCATGCCTCAATACTACCGACCACGAAAATGTGTTTTTTTTTTCTTTGTTTGAGGTGGGGGTTTTCATTTTTGCGAAGATTGTTTGGGGTGGTTTATGGCGATCTTCATTCTAAAAAGGGTTAGGTTAAATATATGAATGGATGTTCGACATACGAACCGTTGGATCGTACGTTCGACGATCCCAACGGGCAAACTGTAATAGCTTTTTTCGTGGTTGGTCGCTGACAGATGAGCTGGAGACGCATATGACTCTGTCGCGCTTATTTGTACCTTAGGGTTGTCTTTCGTCACCGGTAAGCCTTTTTGATCTACTGATGGGTGGGGTTATGCGTTAGCGGCTCGTGTTAACGTTTCGGGCTCACTTGTCAGTGGTGTCGGACATGATTAGCTGTAGCCCCATATGGGCATGTCGTGCTTATATTTAGCTCGTAACAGTTTTGAAAGAAATACAAACTTACACTTCCGTTTGGCCCCTGACAAGTGGAAATTCACGTGAGTGGGCTACGTTGGAATGTTGGCCCCACGTGTCAGTAACGGGTGGCACGCTGAGCTGTACAGAGTGCATGCAGTCATGTCAGCCCAGTCCAGCTGCCGGGTTCAGGAGGAAAAAAAAGACGGGGTGAAGGATGAAGCCAATACCGTGCTGGCCCTGTCGGTTGTTCTCTGCGCAATATCGGAGCCGTCACATGTTGCGTTGATTGGGTGCATTGAGTGGCACCGGCCCGGCGGTGATAGTATAGTAGCAGCACGCTGGAGCAGCATGCAGCCCCGCCACACATGTGCTCGTGTCCTGCTTGGTCGACGTTGCTCGCTCTCATCTCATGCATCGATCGGGCTTGAACGCCAACGCACACACACACACGCACGCATACTTGCGATGAACAGCAAGCAACAGCCTAATTGGCATGTCGACTCTGTTGTTTTGCTATTAGCCATGCTACAATCACACACACACTCTCTCTCTCTCTCACGCAGACACAACAGACACGCGCTGACACACGTCGTGATCAAGAGGTGGACGTGACAGATGACACAAATGTGCTAATGTCCATCTCTGTGTGTCTGAAAGAAAGAGAGAGAGAGAGAGAGAAGAGATGCCACTGCAGATTCACCGGTGCATAGACGCAAAAGGCAAATTAATTGCAGCCAATAATTTCGAAGTTCAAACACACTACTGTTGTGTGCCAATGCAAGTTGTGTAGTCGTAGTACTGTGCATGACTTTTCCACGCTGGCTAGCTGTTGCACCTGCTCAAAGGCAGAAGGCTAACTTGTTAAAAGGATATTGGTAGGAAAATGATGCTACTCTATATGTAACCATAGATTATCTTGTCTACGGATGCCCATGATTAAGTAGGTGGCGAGGAAAAGAGCATTTTCCTGGTGCATCCATGCACATAACCTGCATGCATGCATGCTTAGCTCGTCATCACCGCGTTTTGCTTCGAAATAATTAGACACATACATTCCAGCAAGCATCTACCGTATCGGTATAGCAGTAGCTTAAATCGCCGATGAGTTGAGAGTCGAGAGTTGAGGAGAGATCGCTCGCTTTTGGAGAGAGCTCTCATTTTGACTTGGCTTTTGTCAGGTCTGCGTGTCTGTGCTAGCTGCGCGCATTCTTCTTTCGAAAAGATGGCTAGCTAGTGTCATGGCGTGTGCGTGCGTGCTTGCCGAGGCGCGCCAAAACCACAGTGAACTCATAGGGATCATGAGTGTAAAGTAGCAGCTTCATCGCATCGATCCAAGTCCTGCTTTTCCTCCATCACCAGCTCGCAACGCAAGCATACATGCATGCATACCAGCTCGTCCATTCTTTCACAGGAGAACCCAAGGAATCTCTGCCTCGGCCATGCATGGGACATGGATACTAGCCACCTCGCTTAGCCGGAGGCCTCTAGCTCCACTCTTTTTATCACTTTTATGCGCTACTACTCTCACCCCTCAAAACGGCAGCTTTTTATATGTGTGTGATCGGATTCTGTGCATAGTGTAGTGTCATAGCTAGTGTTCCCTGTGCGCGATGCGTATATATTGTGGCTGTGGCCTGCTTCTTTTTTGTTGTTGTTGTTGTTGCAGGCATGCATGCTGTTTCTTTTGCTCCCCCCTTCCACTGTAGGCCTTTTTCAGAAAGGTTTTGCGCCTCAGCTTTCATCCTCGCCTGTCGCGCTAGCTACCCGCTGCCCCTCCATCTCCTTTCCGCGCCTCGAGATCGCCCGCCCGGGTCGGGCCATGATTTTCGTTTGATGGACGGATGATATGTGGATCGGCGTCCTTCGTTCGTTCTTTCGTCGCAGAATTCTGCACTGCTGAATGAATGCTGCAGCTGATCGGATCCGCCCATCATTTCCACTCGCCTTCCGAATTGTTTCACGGGCAGTTACTACTGCACTGTCATGAGAACTACTCCATGCCTGGATGTGGATGGATGAGTGCCGCCGTATTTGCATCAAGAATTAATGTGCGTCTACCTGCTGATTGGATACTGAAACAAAAAAGCGCAATGGCGCCGAGCAGGTAGGGATATCAGGGAATCATATAGTGATTAGTTTAGTTCCAGTGGCAGGCTCTAATTCATGCCCGACGAGCTAACATTCCTAGGCAGGTTTTGTCCTCCTCTAGGCCATTATAATGAGATTAGAAGGCTCTAATGATTTTAAATTAGGTATCAATGGTCCTCACTGCTCCGATGGTTAGTGGTGATACTATGTGCATTTAGGCTCTTAAACTAACAGGAGAATATTAATTAGGACCTATTTGTAGCATAAGATAAGATGGCGTTGGCTACTTGGCGTGGCATTACGTATGCACTTGCGCACAACCAGCGGAGAAGAATCTTGCCCCCTCGGGGCAGAAAACGTATCTTGCCCCCTCTTTTCAAACTGATCATGCAGCAAATGGATGTTACTTAAATGTTTAGGCTTTCCCTTCAGCTAGCGAGGAGCGAACAATGTATTAACGGTTACAAATAGTCCTAGACTTTTGCATTAACACAACGGAAAAGGATAGCCAGGAGCCCAGGACATGGCATCAAGAATGCACACAACCAAATTATATTATGAAAAGATGACACCCAGATGCCGTGCCATAGCGAGAGCCACGACACTAGACAACAATAAAAAATGCATGTAGAAATAGTTATCATACATAGTCCGGGATACCGGTGTTCTTCCTTGCTTTCACGAGCACTCCACTCTCTGTCAACGACCAAAGTCAATGTATCAAAGTTACATTTCAAATAAGAAGTGAATTAACCAAAGTGTTTCCTTGAGTAGAATAGCTAGCACGATCTATTTCTCCTCAAGCATTCACAAATTCTTTATCAACAATTTGATAGCCACTTAACTAGAATCATTAAAGAGAAGCCGATTAAGCCGGTACGAGAGCCAAGTGGATGGTCAATTTGATTTTTGAATTCCAAAGATGATGTGACTTAAGTTAAAGGCCCCCTTTCCATGAAAAAGAATCATTAACCCCAGGTCATCAGTGTCCTTAATCCACTTTTTAAGAAAAGGAAAAGAAGCAGCCTCTGTCTAATACAGCTGGAACAATGAGTGGACCTGACCTTTTACCTGACAACCCGCCCAATTTAGCAGATAAGTGCTCTGCCCATAGCATAATTAATGGCATTATATGATGGTTACATACGTACATATACATCCATGATCACCTGCACAATTTAAAGGTGATGAAGTTGGAGCAGCATGCACTTAGTATAGCGTACTAATGCCGCTATCATGTGAAGTGTTCAGTGGAGATGGGCATGGATCGATCCATCATGCATGCATGCTCAATTCAAGGCCATGCATCCGGACGGGGGGAGGGTGACGTGGGTGAAGCAGCTGGCGGCAGGGATCAAGGCGGGAAATGACGATCTGCTGGGAGCACGCACGTCCCGCGGTTGAGCAAAAGCGGCATGATTACCCCCGTCACCGGCCAGCCTTGGGAACACGATGATGGGCGAGGAAAGCGAAAGACGAGTGTTTTGTGCCGCGCGCGCAAGGATCCATCGAGCATGCATGCATGCACGCCATGTCCTTGCTGCTTGCTAATTAAAGATGTGCTGCCGAATGACGTGAGTTGCTAATACTAGGGTCGAATATCTGTCGTCGTGTACCACTACTACTTACTTACCTCGCGCATGTCGATCGGCACCTTCACAACAACGGAAAGTTGTGCATGAAGAGGGCGGCGCCGACGCTTATCTTAGGTGCGTACACGTACTTGCTGCAGTTACGGAGGGGAAGCCAGGCGAAAGACGGGCAGAGACGATCGGTCGATCGATCCGGACACACCAGGCGCCTTGCGATTAAATACGCCCGTACCAAGTACCAACCACACGGCCGGGCCGGTCGCCGTCGCGGTCAGACGCCACCCGCATATGCCAATCACGTCGGTACACCGTACACGAGACGAGACGGGAGAGGAGGGGACGTCGCGGTCAGTCGGCCCAAGTGGAGAGAGGAGGAGGAGATGGCCGCGTCATGGCGAGCAACAGCGACGGGACGGCCGACCGCGCCGCCTGGCCGCGGGTCACCGGCGGGATCTGGCGAGCAGCTCCGGGATGGGCGGGCCGGCGGCCCTGTGCTGTGCGGCGCATGCATGCATGCATCATTCTATCCGGCCGCCCCCGCCTGGGGATTCGGCCTCCCACACGTCCACGTCTGCCTACCTCCTCGGTCCGCCCGCCCGCCTCGGGCTCCGATACGTCCCGCCTGTTCCCCCGCTCGCCCGGCCCGAACGAGCCGGCGGCCGGCTGGCCGTAGGGGGTCGTACTGCCAGTACGAACTCCTTCCCCGTGGGGTGGGGAGCGCGTGGGAGTGAGTGAAGGCGGCCGGTCGCTGTTGGTGGATGATCGAGCAGATCGAGCTCGCTCTTTCTGGTTTGATGCCCGTCGCCGGTGGTCAACGTGCTGGGTCACCGAATCGGAAGCTTTGGATGAGCTTTTTTCCGTACACAACTGATGGCGCAACCACCCCGTTCTATGCACTTTTTTGCAAGTGGGGGGGAATTTAGGCCGTCTTTGGTGCGAAAATTGGGAGCATTTTTGGGGTGGTGGTTTTGTTCAGACCGTTTTCAGTGCAAACGAGAAGAGCGCTGCTATGCACACGACGCTGTACACACGTTATTTTATTTTATTTTGCGCTGACATTCGAATAAGGCAGCCACAGACGACATCACACGACGAGATGGGCCTTCATGCAATAATTTTGCATATCTAACCGTCGTGTGCACATCATTTCAGAAATGAGAAAGGAATTCAAACCGTAGTTTGATACATATTTTTTTCTCTTTCAAGGAAAGGTGAGACTTCCCTTCAAATACTTACGTGCTTTATCCACAACCACAGAACAAAACCACTACACATTTCTCGCAAAACAATTTCCCCGTTGTTAGAATCCTCGGAGCCGTATATCAGGACAGGCTGTATCACCACACACAACAACTATCTGTTGCCTGTGTCGATTCCTAATAGGAATCGCCTGCAGGCAACAACTAGCGGGACGACCTATTTAGCTCGTGTCTTTCGCTGTAGGTTCGCTTGCCTTGGTTTTCCTTTTTTCTTTTTTACCTTTTCTCTGAGGTTCTATTGGTTTTTTTTATTTCTTTCTTTCTTTGCTATATGCTTTGGTTTTGTCTCTTTCTTTTCGGTTGTCTTTTATTTCTTCTGTTTTCTTTGGTTTCATTTTTGTTCCTATGTCATTTTTTTGGTTTTCATGTTCTCAACACATGTCTATTCTTTTCTTAGTACACAATGTAAATCATTAGAACATGCAAAAAATTGGACATTTTTCTAATATATGATGTATATAATCCTTTAAAATACTTCTTCCGTTTCAAAATAAGTGTCTCAAACCTAGTGTAATTTTGTACTAAAATTAGTAAAAATTAGAGGCACTTATTTTGGAACGGAGGGAGTACATGTTTTGAACTTTTTTTAAATACATGGTAACATTTTACAAATACACCTTGTACAAATTTTAATGACAATAAACATTTTTATTAAACTACAATAAACATTATTTTTACATTTTATAAAAAAAATCGAATATTTCATGGACATTTTCCGGAAACACATGAATATTTCTTTAAAATGTCATGTACATTTTTTGAATGGAAATAAACATTTCCTGAACCTACGCAAACATTTTTTATATTGAATATAACATTTTTCTTAAATTGTCATGGACGTTTTGTCTATCCCTAAAATGTGAGCATATTTTTTTGTGCTGCGAAACATTCTTTTTAACATTACACAAACATTATTTTACAATGTAAACTCATTTTTCGAAAAAAATCCCATTATTTTCCCCAAAACGGGAACATTTTTTCAAAAGTTATTAACATCTTTTTAAAATTGTCCTAAAAACTTTTCGTACTATACTCCCATTTTTCCGATTTTTTCTTAATAAATTTGAGTATTGATAAAGATGCATTTAAAATAAAAATAAAAAGAGAAGAAAGATCGAGTAAGCAGCGTGAAGACCAACGTCGCTACCGGAATGACCCACCAATGTGCTCCATATCCCGTGTCTTTATCTGGCCTCTAGGAAATACGGAAGGACAGGTCGCCTAAAGGGGCTCGTATTCGGCCGACCCAGTAGGAAGCCAGATGGTTGCTTCGTTCATTACTTTGATTTGTTTATTTTCGTTCATTTTTTCCATTTTGTTCAATCTTTTTGTTTATATTTCGAAATAATATAATATATACATTCGAAATTTTACTTTAATATGTTTTAGAAAAGTTCATCGCATGTTCAAAATGCTCATGTAATGTAAAAAAAATCATCAAATTTGGAAATTTGTGTCATTCCAAAAGTTGCCTCGCGCATAAAAATGTTAATCTATACCTACTAAGAAAGTAGGGTGTGTTTCTCTAATTTTTTCATCCTTTCATCGTTCAAAAAAAACACTATAAAAGATAGTACTAATTTTATGTGCGTTCGTATGTCAGAAAAGAAAAAGAAAAAAAAATCTCTCTGTCTAGAATTACTTGTACCAAAAATAGATACAAATGAATGTATCTAGAACTAAAATATATCTAGATACATTCATTCCTACGATAAATATTTTCGGACAGAGCGAGTAGGTTTCTTCAGAATTTCGTATGTGGGTTGCGTGAGCGCACTTGTTTTCGTGCCATCCCCAGTTGTTGAAAACCTATTTTACGCATACCGCGTCAAATACTCAGCGCTTCACACCGGGCGCCGGGACGGGGCTGGCCTGTTTCGGTTTTCCCTATCTTATGTTTCAATCTTTATCCGTTCATTTTTTCCTCTTTCTTTTTTATTTTAATTATTTTTTATCAGTTTTATTTTTAGTTTCCTTATGACTTAAAATTATTTTTTAATGTTCAGAACTAGAATTTTTGTTTAATTTTACAAAAAATATTTAGATCTCCAAAATTGTCTTCCAGTTTAAGATGTTTGGAATTGAAATTTTTGTTCTCCTCCCATATTTATCCATAACTAAAAAAATATTTCCTTCCTTAAAACAAGTTTTTTTTCAAAATTGTTTGTGATTTTAAAAATTGTTACTTTTTTTGAAAAAAATTCAAATTTGAAAGAATTATCCTTTATGTCTCTTTTTAGTTACCTTTCCATGTTTATTTTTATTTCTCCTTTTTTGAAAATTATGTCTTTTTCACAAATTAACAATTGTGAAAAAATCATATTTTAAAAATTGGTAAGTTTTCTAAAATTGTGTTCCTGTTTTGAAAAATAATTTGGAACTTTATTTTCTTTCTCGTCCTGGAATTTGTTCAAATTTTCAAGAAATGTTTGTTCTTTACATAAATTGTGATACATTTAAAAAAATGCTGCTTTGAAAATTTCCTAATTTAAAAAATATTATTTTTAATGAAATGTTCACAAATTAAAAATATGATTTGCTTTGTGAAAAAGCACATTTTCTCAAAATTGTTTTGAATGTTCAATACGTGTTCCCTTTTTGAAAAATATAAAAACTATTTTTTGTTTTTTATAAAAGGTTCATCCTTTTAAAAAATGATTTTCAATTTCAAAAAATGATCACGTATCAAATTTTGTTCGTATTTTTCCAATAATGTAAGGAAAATTACAAATTTAATCATATTTCTAAGAGTACTATGCATTTGATAATAATTATTATTTTTGAGAAGTTAAAATATCTAAAAATGTTTTGAATCTGACGTTGTAGTAAGTCTTAATTATTCACATTGTCCAATGGTTAGCAGTACATGCTTGTTCTAGTGGCTAGCAACACTTTGATCGTTAACACATCGTTGTTTTTGGAAAAAAATCATCGCGTCTTACAAACACATGTAGTTTGAGTGCGTGCAAACGACGTGATCCAGGTGCCAAATGATGTGTGTCAACATACTATTTGACACAACTAGCAAAATATAGTAGCTCCCACGCATCTGGCCCAAGAAAAGGCAAACATATATGTATAGATTTCTTTCCATGAGTTCCACATATAGTTCCTGGAATTTTTTTTGTTTCCCCCACGGGTCGGCCAAACTAGGTCTACTGCAAATTGATTTTTCTATCGGACGGAAGAGGAACAAAAAACATAGGCCCGAGGGAATTTAACTATGGACCTTCCCTATTGTGTCGATGGACAAAAACCAACTCACCTAGCTTGTAAATGATAGGAATAGTCCCACCTTGGAGCTTTATACTAAACAAGATCAGTACCTTAGGGCCCATGTGGGAGGTCAAGTACTGAAGCGGTCAATCTGCTCGAGAGAAGATGAGATGAATTAAACTTTGGCACTCGCCGGTGGCAAGACTAAATCATGGAGTAAGAGCATCTCCAGCCGTTCAGCCCCTAGGGGCGTGAAATAGCACCGCCCGAGGACGCGTGAAAGCACAATTGCTCCCTAAGGTGGTTTTGGTAATTGATCAAAACATATGCATCATTGGACTACTGAGTTTATTCAAGTATATTTTAGAAAAATTCAAAGATTGATATATAGAAAGTCCTGTTTTAGTCACCGAAAAAGTTTTGGGCTCATCGGTAGTGTACCGGGAAGGTACCGGGGACCATCGGGAGGGGTGTCACGCCCCGAGGGGACTTATGGGCTGTGGGAGGATACAAACCAGCCCCTAGTGGGCTAACATAAGCTCCCACTAAGGCCCATGAGGTTTGAGAGGCAAAAAACCAAAGGTGGAAAAGGTGAAAAGGGTTTCCAAGTGGAGAGGAGGAATCCTACTCCTAGTAGGATTGGAGTAGGACTCCTCCACCTCCAATTTCGGCCAAACCTTGAGGGTTTGAGGCTGCCTCCTCCCCTCCCTCCCTCCTATATATACTAGAGGTATTGAGGGTTTTTGAGACACAGAAAAACAGCCACGTGCTGCCCTCTCTCTAGAGATCTGCTTTTCCTCTAGTCTAGTTTGAGCGGTGCTTAGGCGAAGCCCTGCTGGAATAGCTCCACAACCACCACCACCATGCCGCTATACTGGAGAACTCATCTACCTCTTCGCCCCTCTTGCTGGATCAAGAAGGCGGAGATCGTCATTGAGTTGTACGTGTGCTGACCACGGAGGTGCCGTCCGTTCGGCACTAGCTAGGGATGGATCGTGATGGGATCGCGGGACGGATCGTGATGAGATCGCGGGACGGGCTGCGATTTGGATCGCGAAGATGTTCCACTACATCAACCGCGTTATATACGCTTCCGCTTAGCGATCTACAAGGGTGTGTAGATTCAATCTCCCCTCTCGTAGATGATCATCACCATGGATAGGTATTGCGTGTGCGTAGGGAATTTTTTGTTTCCCATGCTACGTTTCCCAACAGTGGCATCATGAGCTAGGTTCATGCGTAGATGATATCTTGAGTAGAACACAAAAGAGTTTGTGGGCGTTGATGTTCAATTTTCCGCCCCCTTAGTCTTTTTTTATTCGGCGGTATTGTTGGATTGAAGCGGCCCGGACCAACTTTACTCGTACGCTTACGAGAGACTGGTTTCATCGACTGACATGCAACTTGTTGCATAAAGATGACTGGCGGGTGTCTGTTTCTTCAACTTTAGTTGAATCGGATTTGACCGAGACGGTCCTTGGAGAAGGTTAAATAGAAATTTGCATATCACTGTTGTGGCTTTGCGTAAGTAAGATGCGATCATACTAGATACCCATAGCAGCCACGTAAAACATGCAACAACAAATTAGAGGATGTCTAACTTGTTATTGCAGGGTATGCATGTGATGTGATATGGCCAAAGACATGATATGATATATTGGATGTATGAGATGATCATGTTGTAATAGTTAAATATCGACTTGCACGTCGATACTACGTCAACCGGCAGGAGCCATAGGATTGTCTTTAAACTAACGTTTGTGCTTGCAGATGCTTTTACTATATCGCTAGGTTGTAGCTTTAGTAGTAATAGCATAGATAGCACGACAACATCGATTGCGGCACGATGATGGAGATCATGTTGCGACGCCGGTGACGATGGAGATCACGCCGACGCTTTAGTGATGGAGATCAAGAAGCACAAGTTCATGGCCATATCATGTCACTTATTATTTGCATGTGATGTTAATCATTTTATGCACCTTATTTTGCTTAGAAGGACGGTAGCATTATAAGGTGATCCCTCACTAAAATTTCAAGATAATATTGTGTTCTCCCCGACTGTGCACCATTGCGATAGTTCGTCGTTTTGAGACACCACGTGATGATCGGGTGTGATAGACTCAACATTCACATACAACGGGTGCAAAACAGTTGCACACGCAGAACACTCGTGTTTAACTTGACAAGCCTAGCATGTACAGACATGACCTCAGAACACAAGAGACCGAAAGGTCGAGCATGAATCATATAGTTGATATGATCAACATGGAGATGTTCACCACTGAAACTATACTCAACTCACGTGATGATCGGACTTGAGTTAGTGAATTTGGATCATGCGACACTCGAATAACTAGAGGGATGTCTATTTGAGTGGGAGTTATTAGTAATATGATTATCTAAACTCAAATTATCATGAACATAGTCAAAGGTCTTTGCAAATTATGTTGTAGTTTGCGTTGTAGCTCTATTGTTTTTGATGTGTTCCTAGAGAAAATTTAGTTGAAAGATGATAGTAGCAATTATGCGGACTGGGTCCGTAAACTCAGGATTGTCCTCATTGCTGCGCAAAAGGCTTATGTCCTTCATGCACCACTCGGTGTGATAAACCTCGAGCGTCGTCTGTGTATGTTGGGAACATCTCACATACACATTATTGATGACTACGTGATAGTTCAGTGTGTAATGCTTAACGGCTTAGAATTGAGGCACCGAGGACATTTTTGAACGTCAGAGAACATATGATATGTTCCAAGAGATGAAATTGGGATTTCATGCTCGTGCCCTTGTTAAGAGTGTTGGGAAACGTCGCATGGGAAACAAAAATTTTCCTACGCGCACAAAGACCTATCATGGTGATGTCCATCTACGAGAGGGGATATTCGATCTACGTACCCTTGTAGATCGCACAGCAGAAGCGTTAAGAAACGCGGTTGATGTAGTGGAACGTCCTCACGTCCCTCGATCCGCCCCGCGAACCGTCCCGCGATCCGTCCCACGATCTAGTGCCGAACGGACGGCACCTCCGCGTTCATCACACGTACAGCTCGACGATGATCTCGGCCTTCTTGATCCAGCAAGAGAGACGGAGAGGTAGATGAGTTCTCCGGCAGCGTGACGGCGCTCCGGAGGTTGGTGGTGATCTAATCTCAGCAGGGCTCCGCCCGAGCTCCAAAGAAACGCGATCTAGAGGTAAAACCGTGGAGATATGTGGTCGGGCTGCCGTGGCAAAGTTGTCCCAAATCAGCCCTAAAACCTCCGTATATATAGGTGGGAGAGGGGGGCCTTGCCTTGGGGCTCAAGGAGCCCCAAGGGGGTCGGCCGAGCCAAGGGGGGGAGTCCTCCCCTTCCAAACCGAATCCAACTAGGTTTGGAAGGAGGAGTCCTTCCCCTTTTTCCCACCTCCTCTTTTTTTTTCTTTTTCTCTTTGATATTCTTCCTATGGCGCATAGGGCCTTCTTGGGCTGTCCCACCAGCCCACTAAGGGCTGGTGCGCCACCCCCAAGGCCTATGGGCTTCCCCGGGGTGGGTTGCCCCCTCCCGGTGAACACCCGGAACCCATTCGTCATTCCCGGTACATTCCCGGTAACTCCGAAAACCTTCCGGTAATCAAATGAGGTCATCCTATATATCAATCTTCGTTTCCGGACCATTCCGGAAACCCTCGTGACGTCCGTGATGTCATCCGGGACTCCGAACAACATTCGGTAACCAACCATATAACTCAAATACGCATAAAACAACGTCGAACCTTAAGTGTGCAGACCCTGCGGGTTTGAGAACTATGTAGACATGACCCGAGTGACTCCTCGGTCAATATCCAATAGCGGGACCTGGATGCCCATATTGGATCCCACATATTCTATGAAGATCTTATCGTTTGAACCTCAGTGCCAAGGATTCATATAATCCCACATGTCATTCCCTTTGTCCTTTAGTATGTTACTTGCCCGAGATTCGATCGTCAGTATCCGTATACCTATTTCAGTCTCGTTTACCGGCAAGTCTCTTTACTCGTTCCGTAATACAAGATCCCGGAACTTACACTAAGTCACATTGCTTGCAAGGCTTGTGTGTGATGTTGTATTACCGAGTGGCCCCCGAGATACCTCTCCGTCACACGGAGCGACAAATCCCAGTCTCGATCCATACTAACTTAACGAACACCTTCGGAGATACCTGTAGAGCATCTTTATAGTCACCCAGTTACGTTTCGACGTTTGATACACACAAAGCATTCCTCCGGTGTCAGTGAGTTGTATGATCTCATGGTCATAGGAACAAATACTTGACATGCAGAAAACAGTAGCAACAAAATGACACGATCAACATGCTACGTCTATTAGTTTGGGTCTAGTCCATCACGTGATTCTCCTAATGACGTGATCCAGTTATCAAGCAACAACACCTTGTTCATAATCAGAAGACCCTGACTATCTTTGATCAACTGGCTAGCCAACTAGAGGCTTGCTAGGGACAGTGTTTTGTCTATGTATCCACACATGTATATAAGTCTTCATTCAATACAATTATAGCATGGATAATAAACGATTATCTTGATACAAGAATTAGAATAATAACTATATTTATTATTGCCTCTAGGGCATAATTCCAACAGTCTCCCACTTGCACTAGAGTCAATAATCTAGCCCTCACATCATCATGCGAATTACATTGTAATAAATCTAACACCCATACAGTTCTGGTGTTGATCATGCTTTGCCCGTGGAAGAGGTTTAGTCAGCGGGTCTGCTACATTCAGATCCGTGTGCACTTTGCATATATTTACGTCCTCCCCTTCGACGTAGTCGCGGATGAGGTTGAAGCGTCGTTTGATGTGTCTGGTCTTCTTGTGAAACCGTGGTTCCTTTGCTAAGGCAATGGCACCCTTGTTGTCACAGAACAAGGTTATTGGATTCTGTGCGCTTGGCACCACTCCAAGATCCGTCATGAACTGCTTCATCCACACACCCTCCTTAGCCGCCTCCGAGGCAGCCATGTACTCCGCTTCACATGTAGAATCTGCTATGACGCTTTGCTTGGAACTGCACCAGCTTACCGCACCCCCATTAAGAATAAATACGTATCCGGTCTGCGACTTAGAGTCGTCCGGATCTGTGTCAAAGCTTGCATCAACGTAACCCTTTACGGCGAGCTCTTCGTCACCTCCATACACGAGAAACATCTCCTTAGTCCTTTTCAGGTACTTCAAGATATTCTTGACCGCCGTCCAGTGATCCACTCCTGGATTACTCTGGAACCTGCCTGCCATACTTATGGCCAGGCTAACGTCCGGTCTAGTGCACAACATTGCATACATGATAGAACCTATGGCTGAAGCATAGGGGACGGTGCTCATATGCTCTCTATCCTCATCAGTTGCTGGGCACTGAGTCTTACTCAATCTCGTACCTTGTCAAACTGGCAAGAACCCTTTCTTGGACTGTTCCATTTTGAACCTCTTCAAAACTTTATCAAGGTATGTGCTTTGTGAAAGTCCTATCAGGCGTTTGATCTATCCCTGTAGATCTTAATGCCTAGAATGTAAGCAGCTTCTCCTAGGTCCTTCATAGAGAAACTTTTATTCAAGTAATCCTTTATGCTCTCCAAAAACTCTAGGTTGTTTCCAATCAGCAATATGTCATCCACATATAATATTAGAAACGCCACAGAGCTCCCACTCACTTTCTTGTAAAGTGTTTGTTTTTAGCAACAAACACTTTGCCCTTGGATTTGAGATAGAAGGTGTACCCAACTGTCTCTTTTGGGTAACCTATGAAGATACACTTTTCAGCTTTGGGTTCCAGCTTTTCAGCCTGAAGCTTTTTGACATAAGCATCACATCCCCAAACTTTAAGAAACGACAACTTTGGCCTTTTGCCATACCACAGTTCGTATGGTGTCGTCTCAACGGATTTTGATGGTGCCCTATTTAAAGTGAATGCAGCTGTGTCTAATGCATAACCCCAAAACGATAACGGCAAATCGGTAAGAGACATCATAGATCGCACCATCTCTAATAAAGTACGATTACGACGTTCGGACACACCATTACGCTGTGGTGTTCCAGGCGGTGTCAATTGTGAAACAATTCCACATTGTCTTAAGTGAGCACCAAACTCGAAACTCAGATATTCACCCCCACGATCAGACCGTAGGAACTTGATCTTCTTGTTACGATGATTTTCAACTTCACTCTGAAATTGCTTGAACTTTTCAAATGTTTCAGACTTGTGCTTCATTAAGTAGACATAACCATATCTACTCAAATCGTCAGTGAAGGTGAGAAAATAACGATATCCACCGCGTGCCTCTACGCTCATCGGACCGCACACATCGATATGTATGATTTCCAACAAGTCACTGGCACGCTCCATTGTTCCGGAGAACGGAGTTTTAGTCATCTTTCCCATGAGGCATGGTTCGCACGTGTCAAGTGAATCAAAGTCAAGTGACTCCAAAAGTCCATCGGCATGGAGTTTCTTCATGCGTTTTACACCAATATGACCTAAGCGGCAGTGCCACAAAAATATGGCGCTATCATTGTTAACTCTAACTCTTTTGGTCTCAATGTTATGTATATTTGTATCACTATCAAGATTCAATATGAACAATCCTGTCACATTGGGTGCATGACCATAAAAGATGTTACTCATAGAAATAGAACAACCATTATTCTCTGACTTAAAAGAGTAACCGTCTCGCAATAAACAAGATCCAGATATAATGTTCATGCTCAACGCAGGCACTAAATAACAATTATTGAAGTTCATAACTAATCCTGATGGTAAATGAAGTGAAACTGTGCCGACGGCGATTGCATCAACCTTGGAACCATTTCCTACGCGCATCGTCACTTCATCTTTCGCCAGCCTTCGTCTATTCCGCAGTTCCTGTTTCGAGTTGCAAGTATGAGCCACAGAACCGGTATCGAATACCCAGGCACTACTACGAGAGCCGGTTAAGTACACATCAATAACATGTATATCAAATATACCTGATTTTTCTTTGGCCGCCTTCTTATCAGCTAGATACTTGGGGCAGTTGCGCTTCGAGTGACCCATACCCTTGCAATAGTAGCACTCTGTTTCAGGCTTAGGTCTAGCTTTGGGTTTCTTCGTCGGATTGGCAACAGGCTTGCCGCTCTTCTTTGAATTACCCTTCTTGCCTTTGCCGTTTCTCTTGAAACTAGTGGTCTTATTCACCATCAACACTTGATGCTCTTTACGGAGTTCAGACTCTGCGACTTTCAGCATCGCAAACAACTCGCCGGGTGACTTGTTCATCCCTTGCATGTTGTAGTTCAACACAAAGCCCTTATAGCTTGGTATTGAAGGATTCTGTCAGTGATAGCCTCTTGCGGGAGTTCAATCCCCAGCTCAGCTAGACGGTTTGAGTACCCAGACATTTTGAGCACATGTTCACTGATAGACGAACTCTCCTCCATCTTACAAGCATAGAATTTATCGGAGGTCTCATACCTCTCGATCCGGGCATTCTTCTGAAAGATAAACTTCAACTCCTGGAACATCTCATATGCTCCATGACGCTCAAAGCGACGTTGAAGTCCCGGTTCTAAGCCATACAAGACTGCACATTGAACTACTGAGTAGTCCTCCTTACGTGTTAACCAAGCGTTCTTAACATCCTGGTCAGCCGTAGCGGGTGGTTCATCTCCTAGCGCAGCATTAAGGACATAATCCTTCTTCCCAGCTTGTAAGATTAGCTTAAGATTACGAGCCCAGTCTACAAAGTTGCTTCCATCATCTTTCAACTTAGCTTTCTCTAGGAACGTATTAAAATTCAGGGTGACTGTCGCGTGAGCCATGATCTACAACACAAATATATTCAAAGTGGACTTAGACTATGTTCAAGATAACTAGAGTTTAACTTAATCAATTTACTTGCTAAACTCCCACTCAAAAAGTACATCTCTCTAGTCATTTGAGTGGTTCATGACCCACTTACACTAGCTCAAGTCCGATCATCACGTGAGTTGAGTATAGTTTCAGTGGTAAGCATCCCTATGCTAATCATATCATCTATATGATTCATGATCGACCTTTCGGTCTCATGTGTTCCGAGGCCATGTCTGCACATGCTAGGCTCGTCAAGCTTAACCCGAGTGTTCCGCGTGTGCAACTGTTTTGCACCCGTTGTATGTGAACGTTGAGTCTATTACACCCGATCATCACGTGGTGTCTCGAAACGACGAACTGTAGCAACGGTGCACAGTCGGGGAGAACACAATTTCGTCTTGAAATTTTAGTGAGAGATCACCTCATAATGGTACCGTCGTTCTAAGCAAAATAAGGTGCATAAAAGGATTAACATCACATGCAATTCATAAGTGACATGATATGGCCATTATCACGTGCTCCTTGATCTCCATCACCAAAGCACCGGCACGATCTTCTTGTCACCGGCGCCACACCATGATCTCCATCAACGTGTCGCCATCGGGGTTGTCGTGCTACTCATGCTATTACTACTAAAGCTACTTCCTAGCAAAATAGTAAACGCGTCTGCAATCACAAACGTTAGTTTAAAGACAACCCTATGGCTCCTGCCGGTTGCCGTTCCATCGACATGCAAGTCGATATTATCTATTACAACATGATCATCTCATACATCCAATATATCACATCACATCGTTGGCCATATCACATCACAAGCATACCCTGCAAAAACAAGTTACACGTCCTCTAATTTTGTTGTTGCATGTTTTACGTGGTGACCATGGGTATCTAGTAGGATCGGATCTTACTTACGCAAACACCACAACGGAGATATATGAATTGCTATTTAACCTTATACAAGGACCTCCTCGGTCAAATTCGATTCAACTAAAGTTGGAGAAACCGACACTTGCCAGTCATCTTTGAGCAACGGGGTTACTCGTAGCGATGAAACCAGTCTCTCGTAAGCGTACGAGTAATGTCGGTCCAAGCCGCTTCAATCCAACAATACTGCGGAATCAAGAAAAGTCTAAGGAGGGCAGCAAAACGCACATCACCGCCCACAAAAACTTTTGTGTTCTACTCGAGAAGACATCTACGCATGAACCTAGCTCATGATGCCACTGTTGGGGAACGTCGCATGGGAAACAAAAATTTTCCTACGCGCACGAAGACCTATCATGGTGATGTCCATCTACGCGAGGGGATATTCAATCTACGTACCCTTGTAGATCACACAGCAGAAGCGTTAAGAAACGCGGTTGATGTAGTGGAACGTCCTCACGTCCCTCGATCCGCCCCGCGAACCGTCCCGCGATCCGTCCCACGATCTAGTGCCGAACGGACTGCACCTCCGCGTTCAGCACACGTACAGCTCGACGATGATCTCGGCCTTCTTGATCCAGCAAGAGAGACGGAGAGGTAGATGAGTTCTCCGGCAGCGTGACGGCGCTCCGGAGGTTGGTGGTGATCTAATCTCAGCAGGGCTCCGCCCGAGCTCCGCAGAAACGCGATCTAGAGGTAAAACCGTGGACATATGTGGTCGGGCTGCCGTGGCAAAGTTGTCCCAAATCAGACCTAAAACCTCTGTATATATAGGTGGGAGAGGGGGGGCCTTGCCTTGGGGCTCAAGCCCCAAGGGGGTCGGCCGAGCCAAGGGGGGGAGTCCTCCCCTTCCAAAACGAATCCAACTAGGTTTGGAAGGAGGAGTCCTTCCCCTTTTTCCCACCTCCTCTTTTTTTTTCTCTTTGATTTTCTTCCTATGGCGCATAGGGCCTTCATGGGCTGTCCCACCAGCCCACTAAGGGATGGTGCGCCACCCCCAAGGCCTATGGGATTCCCCGGGGTGGGTTGCCCCCTCCCGGTGAACACCCAGAACCCATTCGTCATTCCCGGTACATTCCCGGTAACTCTGAAAACCTTCCGGTAATCAAATGAGGTCATCCTATATATCAATCTTCATTTCCGGACCATTCCGGAAACCCTCGTGACGTCCGTGATCTCATCCGGGACTCCAAAAAACATTCGGTAACCAACCATATAACCCAAATACCATAAAACAACGTCGAACCTTAAGTGTGCAGACCCTGCGGGTTCGAGAACTATGCAGACATGACCCGAGTGACTCCTCGGTCAATATCCAATAGCGGGACCTAGATGCCCATATTGGATCCCACATATCCTACGAAGATCTTATCGTTTGAACCTCAGTGCCAAGGATTCATATAATCCCGCATGTCATTCCCTTTGTCCTTCGGTATGTTACTTGCCCGAGATTCGATCGTCAGTATCCGCATACCTATTTCAATCTCGTTTACCGGCAAGTCTCTTTACTCGTTCCGTAATACAAGATCCCGCAACTTACACTAAGTCACATTGCTTGCAAGGCTTGTGTGTGATGTTGTATTACCGAGTGGGCCCCGAGATACCTCTCCGTCACACGGAGTGACAAATCCCAGTCTCGATCCATACTAACTTAACGAACACCTTCGGAGATACCTGTAGAGCTTCTTTATAGCCACCCAGTTACGTTGCGACTTTTGATACACACAAAGCATTCCTCCGGTGTCAGTGAGTTATATGATCTCATGGTCATAGGAACAAATACTTGACACGTAGAAAATAGTAGCAACAAAATGACACGATCAACATGCTACATCTATTAGTTTGGGTCTAGTCCATCACGTGATTCTCCTAATGACGTGATCCAGTTATCAAGCAACAACACCTTGTTCATAATCAGAATACCCTGACTATCTTTGATCAACTGGCTAGCCAACTAGAGGCTTGCTAGGGACAGTGTTTTGTCTATGTATCCACACATGTATATAAGTCTTCATTCAATACAATTATAGCATGGATAATAAACGATTATCTTGATACAGGAATTATAATAATAACTATATTTATTATTGCCTCTAGGGCATAATTCCAACAAAGAGGTATGAGACCTTCGACAAAGATTGTTTGTCTACAAAGTAAGGGAGAAAAGCTCAATCGTTGAGCATGTGCTCAGATTGTCTGAGTACTACAAATGCTTGAATTGAGTGGGAGTTGATCTTCTAGATGAGATAGTGATGGTTCTCCAAAGTCACTACCACCAAGCTACTAGAGCTTCGTGATGAACTATAACATATCAAGGATAGATATGATGATCCTTGAGCTATTCGCAATGTTTGACACTGTGAAAGTAGAAATAAAATAGGAGCATCAATTGTTGATGGTTAGTAAAATCACTAGTTTCAAGAGGGGCAAGGGAAAGAAGGGATACTTCATGAAACGGCAAACCAGTTGCTGCTCTAGTGAAGAAACCCAAGGTTGAACCCAAACCCAAAACTAAGTGCTTCTGTTATGAGGGGAACGGCCACTGAAGCGGAACTACCCTAGATACTTGGTAGATGAGAAGGCTGGCAAAGTCGACAAAAGTATATTGGATATACATGATATTGATGTGTACTTTACTAATACTCCTAGTAGCACCAGGGTATTAGATACCGGTTCGGTTGCTAAGTGTTAGTAACTCGAAATAAAAGCTACGGAATAAACGGAGACTAGCTAAAAGCGAGGTGATGATAAGTGTTGGAAGTGTTTCCAAGGTTGATGTGATCAAACATCGCACGCTCCCTCTACCATCGGGATTAGTGTTAAACCTAAATAATTGTTATTTGGTGTTTGTGTTGATCATATACATGATTAGATTGTGTTTATTGCAATACGATTATTCATTTGAAGAGAATAATGGTTACTCTGTTCGTTTGAATAATACCTTCAATGGTCTTGCACCTAAAAAGAATGGTTTGTTGAATCTCGATCATAGTGATACACATGTTCGTAATATTGATGCCAAAAGATACAAAATAGTAATGATAGTACCACTTACTTGTGGCACTGCCGCTTGAGTCATATTGGTATAAAACGCATGAAGAAGCTCCATGGTGATGGATCTTTGGGCTCACTTGTTTTTGAAACGTTTGAGACATGCGAACCATGTCTATTGGTGTAAACGCATGAAGAAACTCCATGCAGATGGATCGTTTAGACTCACTTGATTTTGAATCACTTGAGACATGCAAATCATGCCACATGGGCAAGATGACTCAAGGCATCGTTTTTCGAGTGAGATGGAACAAGAAAGTTGTTTATTGGAAGTAATACATTTTGATGTATGCAGTCTAATGAGTGCTGAGGCACGCAGTGGATATCATTATGTTCTTACTTCACAGATGATTTGAGTAGATACTAGTGTATTTGCTTGATGAAACACATGTCTGAATTATTGAAAGGTTCAAATAATTTCAGAGTGAAGTTGAAGATCGTCGTGACAAGAGGTTAAAATGTCTACGATATGATCATAGAGATGAACATCTGAGTTGCGAGTTTGGTACACAATTAATACAATGTGAAAATTGTTTCACATCTCATGCCACCTCGAACACCATAGTGTGATGGTGTGTTTGAACGTCATAGCTGCGCCCTATTTGATATGGTGCATACTATGTTGTCTCTTATCGAATTACCACTATCGTTTATGGGTTAGGCATTAGAGACAACCACATTCACTTTGAATAGGGCACCACGTAATTCCGTTGAGATGACACTGTATGAACTATGGTTTCGAGAAACCTAAGTTGTCGTTTCTTAAAAGTTTGGGGTTGCGATGCTTATGTGAAAAAGTTTTAGCATGACAAGCTCGAACCCAAAGCGGATAAATGCATCTTCATAGGACACCCAAAAACAGTTGGGTATGCCTACTGTCTCAGATCCGAATCAAAGTGTTTGTTTCCAGAAATGGGTCCTTTCTCGAGAAGAAGTTTCTCTAGAAAGAATTGAGTGGGACGATAGCGGAACTTGATGAGGTTATTGAATCGTCACTTCAACCAGTATGTACCAGGGCGCAGGAAGTTGTTCTTGTGGCGCCTACACCAATTGAAGTGGAAGCTAATGATAGTGACCATGAAACTTCGGATCAAGTTACTACAAACCTCGTAGGTCGACAAGGTCGCGTACTGCTCCAGAGTGGTATGGTAACCCTGTCTTGGAGGTCATGTTGTTGGACAACAATGAACCTACGAGCTATGAAGAAGCGATGGTGGGCCCGAATTCCGACAAATGGCTGGAGGCCATGAAATCCGAGAGAGGATCCGTGTATGAAAACAAAGTTTGGACTTTGGAAGAACTACTTGATGGTCGTAAGGCTATTAAGTACAGATGGATCTTTAAAAGGAAGACAGACGATGATGGTGAAAAGTCACCATTAAAAAGCTCGACTTGTCACAAAGATGTTTCCGACAAGTTCAAAGAGTTAACTATGATGAGACTTTCTCACTCGTAGCGATGCTAAAAGTCTATTGGAATTATGTTAGCAGTTGCTGCGTTATTTATGAAATATTGCAGATAGGATATCAAAACATTGTTTCCTCGACGATTTCCTTGAGGAAAGATTGTATGTGATACAACGAGAAGGTTTTGTCAATCCTAAGGATCCTAACAAGTATGCAAACTCGAGCGATCTTTCTATGGACTAGAGCAAGCATCTCGGAGTTGGAATATACGCTTTGATGAGATGATCAAAGTTTTTGGTTTTATACAAGGTTTGTGAGAAACTTGTATTTCCAAAGAAGTGAGTGGGAGCACTATAGAATTTCTGATGAGTATATGTGGTTGACATATTGTTGATCAGAAATAATGTAGAATTTATGGAAAGCATAAAGGGTTGTTTGAAAAGAGGTTTTCAAAGGAAATCCTGGATTAAGCTACTTGAACATTGAGCATCAAGATCTATGGAGATAGATCAAAGCGCTTAATAGAACTTTCAACGAATGCTTGCCTTGACATGTTTTTGAAGGAATTCAAAATAGATCGGCAAAGAAGGAGTTCTTGGCTGTGTTGTAGGGTGTCAATTTGAGTAAGACTCAAAGCTCGACCACGGCAGAAGAAAGAGAAAGGACGAAGGTCGTCCCCTATGATGTGTACATCACCTGATGTGTGACTTGCCATGAATCTATCAAGGGGTACAGAAGTGATCCAGGAATGGATTACTGGAAAGCGGTCAAAAGTTATCCTGAGTAACTAGTGGACTAAGGAATTTTCTCAATTATGGAGGTGATTGAAGAGTTCGTCGTAAAGAGTTACGTCGATGCAAGCTTTGACACTAATCCGGATGACTCTGAGTATTAAACCGGATTCGTATAGTGGAGTGGTCATTTGGAATAGTTCCAAATGGCGCGTAGTATCAACATCTTTAGGATGACATAGAGATTTGTAAAACACACATGGATCTGAAAGGTTCAGACCCGTTGACTAAAAACCTCTCTCACAAACAAGACATGATCGAACCCCATAACTGTATGGGTGTTAGATTCATTGCAATCACATAGTGATATGAACTAGATTATTGACTCTAGTGCAAGTGGAAGACTGTTGCAAATATGCCCTAGAGGCAATAATAAATTGGTTATTATTATATTTCCTTTTTCATGATAATCGTTTATTATCCATGCTAGAATTTTATTGATTGGAAACTCAAATACATGTGTGGATACGTAGACAACACACTGTCCCTAGTGAGCCTCTAGTTGACTAGCTTATTGATCAAAGATGGTCAAGGTTTCCTAGCCATAGATAAGTGTTGTCACTTGATAACGGGATCACATCATTAGGAGAATGATGTGATGGACAAGACCCAAACTATAAACGTAGCATATGATCGTGTCAGTTTATTGCTACTGTTTTATGCATGTCAATGTATCTGTTCCTATGACCATGAGATCATGCAACTCCTGGACACCGGAGGAATACCTTGTGTGTATCAAACGTTGCAACATTACAGGGTGACTATAAAGGTGCTCTATAGATATCTCCAAAGGTGTTTGTTGGGTTGGCATGGATCAAGACTGGATTTGTCACTCCGTGTGACGGAGAGGTATCTCGGGGCCCACTAGATAATACAACATCACAATAAGCCTTGCAAGCAATGTGACTAAGGAGTTAGTCACGGGATCTTGTATTACGGAACGAGTAAAGAGACTTGCCGGTAACGAGATTGAACTAGGTATGGAGATACCGACGATCGAATCTCGGGCAAGTAACATACCGAAGGACAAAGGGAACAACATACGGGATTAATTGAATCCTTGACATAGAGTTTCAACCGATAAAGATGTTCGTAGAATATGTAGGAGCCAATATGGGCAACCAGGTCCCGCTATTGGTTATTGATCGTAGAGGTGTCTCGGTCATGTCTGCATAGTTCTCGAACCCGCAGGGTCTGCACACTTAAGGTTCGGTGACGTTTCAGTATAGTTGAGTTATAGGTGTTGGTAACCGAAAGTTGTTCGGAGTCCCGGATGATATCCCGGATGTCACAAGGAGCTAAAGATTGATATATAGGAAGTCATGTTTTGGTCACCGGAAAAGTTTCAGGCTCATCGGTAGTGTACCGGGAGTGTCGAGAGGGTACCGGGGACCATCGGGAGGGGTGTCATGCCCCAACGGGCCTTATGGGTTGTGGAAGGATACAAACTAGACCCTAGTGGGCTGACATAAGCTCCCACTAAGGCCCATGAGGTTTGAGAGGCAAAAAACCCAAAGGTGGAAAAGGTGGAAAGGGTTTCCAAGTGGAAAGGAGGAATCCTACTCCTAGTAGGATTGGAGTAGGACTCCTCCACCTCCAATTTAGGCCAAACCTTGAGGGTTTGAGGCTTCCTCCTCCCCTCCCTCCCTCTTATATATACTATAGGTATTGAGGTTTTTTGAGACACAGAAAAACAGCTACGTGTGGCCCTCTCTCTCTAGATTTGTTTCTTCTCTAGTCTAGTTCCAGCGATGCTTAGGCGAAGCCCTGCTGGAATAGCTCCACCACCACCACCACCATGCCGTCGTGCTGGAGAACTCATCTACCTCTTCGCCCCTCTTGCTGGATCAAGAAGGCATAGATCGTCATTGAGCTGTACGTGTGCTGACCACGGAGGTGCCGTCTGTTCGGCACTAGATCGGGATGGATCGTGATGGGATCGCGGGACGGATTGTGATGAGATCGCGGGACGGGCTGCGATTTGGATCACGAAGATGTTTCACTACATCAACCGCGTTATATATGCTTCCGCTTAGAGATCTACAAGGGTATGTAGATTCACTGTCCCCTCTCATAGATGATCATCACCATGGATAGGTATTATGTGTGCGTAGGAATTTTTTTGTTTCCCATGCTACGTTTCCCAACAAATCTGTACCTGTTTTCGGTGCCACCGAGTTGGGCAATAATTTTGTAATGGCTGGATTTTGGGGGATGCCTATATATACCCCTCCACCTACCTCTCATTCATAGAGGAAGCACTCAGAACACACTTACACTTGCCAGATTCATTTTTCTGAGAGAGAGCCACCTACTCATGTCTTGAGATCAAGAGATTCCATTCCAATCATTTGAAACTTGATCTCTAGCCTCCCCAAGTTGCTTTCCACAAGATCTGTAGCGACCCAACTCAAGACGAGTCAAGCCTCTGTGTTTCTGTGCCATCCCTGGATCAGTATGCTGGCACACACAGTACATCAATGTATATATCAAAGTGCAATCACATGTAAAATAGCGTAAAACTGATATATACCTTAAATATCTCAGCGGAAGCGGTCAAGGGAGTGGAGTCCCAATAAACACCAATGGCAAGTTGAGTGTAGACCGTAACCCTGAATCGTACTCTTACTCGTCGAAGAAAAATATCTGCAACATAAGACGTTGCAGCCGTGTAGGTCAGCATATTGAATATGCCGGCAAGTCACATATGAGAGGGGTAAAATATCATCTATCTCTACATGCATATTTGGCAGGTAGGGCTATAAGTTTTGCATAAAGCCAATTTTATCCTACAACAAGAGGGGCTAAAAGCAAAATATTACTACAAAAGTTGGTTGTTAACGAGATGGTTCCGCCAACCAGTTCTCGTACCCGAGTTGTCAATAATTACCCTCATCAAATATATATAATGGTGTTGAGAAATCCAGATAACTTCAGTTCCTTTGGCTCAAGTTGTCCATGACCGTGGACACGGCTAATCGATTAGGTTTGAGTACTCTGCAGAGTTTTGCACACGTTCCCCACAAGATTTGATCGCCTCCGAGTATGTCCTCGCACTTCAAGGTGTTTGAAGACCGGATGATCAAAACATGGTCTTTCAACGGGTCCCTCTGAATCCCTGTCGGTGCCCATCCATTCCTACCGTTATTCTACATCTGCTAGCACCGCCTGTCCAGAGTCGCCGCGTTGTCCAACCAAGCCAGAGCCCATAATGACTTGTGGTTGTGCAGGTAAGCCTTGGGTCTTGAAAATATCCGTCCGTCTCTTTGAGCCTGGGTGAAGCTTTCCGCAGGATGTCATGGCCGTCCCCAGCATCCCGGGCATCCACTGGGTTCTCCAGGGAGCCGATCAACCGTCCTTCACCCAGAGTTGCATTGTGTCCAAGGTCTTGAAAATCTTGTCTTAGCCGGTCTTGATTATTTAATCAACCTCGCATCACTCGTGTTATGCACTCAACCGAAATCCCGTCTACTCAAGCATAGCAATATGAACTTTGTCGTCCCGGGGCCAAGTATCGGGGTTGTTGGGTGCCTACCACATGATACTACAATCTATACTAAAATTTCCAAGTACCTAAGCAGCATGCAAATGGGCATAGGATGGTAGAACTACGATGCATAAAACATAGGTGATAGTATGATCAAAATGACTTGCCTGATGATGTTGACGAAGAAGAATTTCTCGAGAAAATAACTTGATAGACTACTCGTCACTCTCCGATGAAATCTATATAACAAATATATCATTCACATAAGCACTCATACTAGCAATCATTCTAGCAATCAGAACAAAAGAGAGAGAGCGAATAAGAAACCGAAAGAAACTTCAAATAAGACTAGGGAGTCTTCTACTACGTCAAACACTAAATAGTTTTTGTCTAACAGAAAATAATAACAAGGAACTAAGATATAAGTTTAACTAAGATAAAATAAAGTATTTTTCACAAAACTTTTTGAAAGTATTCCCAAACGGGATTTGAAACAGTGTGGAAACCAATTGCAAGTTACTAAGGAACTAGAATTGATTTCATGAAAACAAATAAAAATAAAATACAAACTTGTTGCAAAACTAATGTTGAACTAACATAAACAAAACAATAATCTTTCTGAAATAATAAAGAAAATATTTTAAAACAATTTACAGAAAAATAATAGCCATAGTCCTAAAAGAGCTAAAACAGAATCTGTTTTGGTAAAAACCCCAATTAAAAATATTTTAAAAAATTTGAAACTTAAACTACTGAAATATATGATCAATAGGAAGCAGCAGCAAAAAGAATCAAATTAAAAGCTATTTTTAAACTCCCGGAATAAGCAAAATAAGCTTTAATTCAAATCTGATCTAACTCAATTTTTATAAATCCAAACATAGACAAATTATATATCTACAGAAACTGCATAAATTTTTTGATCCAACGCAAAAATAATCACCTAATTCGGAGTTATAGACTAATAGATATGAATTTTCTAAGATTGCAATTTTCTGAAAAAACTGCAATACGGGATTTCGTGAATCTCACCGGAGTTAGTCGCCGGAGTTGGAGAAGACGACGGGAAGGTGGTTCCGGTGGCCGGCCAAGGCAGCGGATGGGTCCAGGCGGGGGAGGAGGGCTCCGGCCGAAGGTTGGTGGTGCCGGCGGGGCGTGGGGCGACGGGAGGAGGCAGCAGGACCTCCGGCGAGTTCATGTTGAAGATGAACTCCCGCGAGGCGGGGGCTGCGGCTAGAGGTGAGGAGAGGTATGGTTCTTGGGGAAAATGGATAGAGGAGGGTGTGGGGGTTCTTATAGGGGCGACGGGAGGTGCTGGGAGGGAAAGAGCTTCGCAAATCCCGAAGGTGGGGATTCCTGTGTCCATGGAAGGAAAAATCTCTGTGACGTGAGAGAGACACAGGAAGAAGATGATCTCCTGTTGGGCTAGAATAGGAAAGTGCTTAATGGGCCAGCTCTTATTTCCATTTAAAAGTGATTCCTTTCCTATTTTTAAAACTAGGAAACTAAAACGATAAAAAGGAAATCAGATCAATTCGAAGTAAAGAGTTTCTATATACTAAAATTATCAGAAAAATAAAATATAGATGATGGGCATTTTTCCACGGCAAAAATAAAAACTTCAGAAAAAATTATTTTCACAAAATTGCCTAAAAGGTTTATTTTCTTTTGCAAATAATTTTCAAATGACCTTCTAAGTTTTAGGGTTCAAACAACTTTCAAAATGCCCGTGGGTTTGAGGGTCATGTTCCTCCTCTCTTTTCTGTTTGACAGAAAGTATTTCCCGGCATTTCTTGCACGAAGAAAACAAATAAAAATACAAGAGAATTCAAATGCAAATATCTCCGTTCAAATTCTTTATAGTTGAAGAAGTCATGTCATCTTCTCTCGTTGCTTTTAAAAGATTGAATTTGAATTCACCGGAGAAGGGGAAAGTCATTTTATTCCCTCTCATTCAAAAGTTTCGAAAAGTTTCAAATTTCACACAAGTTTCAATCACTCAGGCAACCAACAAATAATCTAATAATAATTATATTAACATTCCAAAATTTATAATTTTGGGATGTTACAAGATCAATCTCTCTTACCCATGCCAAATCTGTGAGAGAGTGATTGAGTGTTATGGAGACTATCTTTTGAAGCACAAGAGCAAGGAGTTCATCGTTCTACCACATCTATTACCTTTTGGAGGGTGGTGCCTCCTAGATTGGTTAGGTGTTGCTTGGGAGCCTCCTACTTCGTGTTGTGGAGTTGAACCAAGATGTTTGTAAGGGCAAGGAGATCTCCCACTTCATGAAGATCTACCGTGAGTGAGCCTACTCCTATGTGGACGGAAGCTGTGGTGGAATAGACAAGGACGCTTCTTCTTGGACCCCTTTTGGGTGGAGCCCTCCATGGACTCTCGCAGCCATTACCCTTCCTGGGTTGAAGTCTCCACTAACATGGACGTACGATATCGCCACCTATCGGAACCATGCCAAAAATCACCATGTCAACCTTTACGTTTGATCTCCCTACCTTACCTTCTACTTTACATTTGCATGTCATTACTTTCCGCTACTATACTCTTAGATGTGCATGTGTAGTGTGTACTTGACTAGTCATAATTGCTAAAACTAGCCCACAACTAAAATTGGGAAAAGGCTAAGTTTTTATCTTGTCAAGTAGTCTAATCACCCCCCCTCTAGACATACTTTTGATCCTACAGCGTGCTGGCAGAAAAAATAGCATGGGGGGGGGGGGGGGGCGGGGCTCGGCCCCCCCCCAAGGTCGCCCCCAACCGCCGATTTTGGCCCATTCTGGACGCAAATTGGCCCACTTTCGGCGCAAAATGAGACCAATTTTGGCCCATATTCGGCGTGGTTCGACACAAATTGAACAGATCCTTTATTTTTTATCACACAGTTCAACACAGAAATCAATACAAATCAAATATAGTTCAACAAATCAATACATATCAAAATAGTTCAACAAATAAAAACTCATAATTCATCACACGTCGAGCTAGGCCTTGCCCTTGAGCCTCCTCTCCGCGCCAGGGAAGAAGACCGTGACCCTCTCACGTAATATCGAGGGGATTGTGATTTGTAAACGCCCGGGGGTCTCTCGTGCGTAACCCCACAACGAGTCGCACAGTATAGATAAGTATTTCCCTCAATGAGAACCAAGGTTATTGAACCAATAGGAGTAACACGCAACTCTCCTCTTTAGTGACTGCACACAAACAAGCAAACACTTGCACCCAACGCGGGCAAGAAGGTTGTCAATCCCCTTGGACTCGTTATTTGCAAGCAAATGAAGTGTGTAGATGATAGTGGATGATTGCAAAATAAATGAAGGAAACAAAGTAATTGTAGCGTTGATTGAGCAAATGCATCTAGTAACAAGATTAAATAAAGGCAATATGATGTCGATTGTGCTAATGCATCTAGTAACAAGATTAAATGAAGTTGGTTTGAATCAAAGATTCAAATTCAGACTTCATATGTGGTTATTTGAATGTCCTTTATATGATTTGTCCTAAACACAGGAAATAATTCTTTCCAACATGCATGAGAATGCCATAAGCATATTTATTGGATTTTTCTAATCAGTTTTCATATATAATTTATTTCAAAGTTTTCAGCATTTTCTGGAATTTTGAGAATTATGTAGAGTTAGATTTAATCCAGAAAAGGGTTTAATGCATCAGCAGTGTGCCATGGTGACTTCATAGGTCAACAGGGCTGGTCCGACCAACCTGACCAGTGGGACCCACTCGTCAATGTCTCACAAACTTATAGGTTTAATTAGTTAGCATTAGGTTAATCCTAACTAAACCATTTAGGATACCTATGACCCATAGTGAGTGACTCATTTATTTAACTAGAGGTTAATTAGCTTAATTAAGTGCTCAACCTAATTAAGGGAGGGGCTGGCCCCATGTGTCATTGACTCTTAGAGGGAGGTCAAATCCTGGTCAACCAGGGTCAAACTCACCGGAGATGACCCACGGCTTGTCCCCGGCATACCCAGATACGACGGAGGGCGTTGGAGTTGGCCCTACGGTGACCAAAACAACGACGGAGATGTTCGACATGGAGCTGGGACTCACCCGCATCCATTTGGGCCACCGGGAGCGACTGCGGTGGCTTGAGCTGACGGCGGCGAGCATCTGAGCGGTGGCCGGAGCTCGGGTTAGCGCGGGCACGCGGTTGCGGCTTGCAAGCGGCGAGCTAAGCGGCTAGGAGGCACCTACAGGGGTCGAGGAGCATGCCTGAGCCACTTGTTTGAATAGAGGGGCTCGAGATCATGAAGCTCAATGGCCATGGCGGACGACGAGCTTTGAACGTCACAGGCATTAGTGATAGCGAAAGAAATCAACGATGAGGCAAGGAGTGAATGACAACGGAGCTCACATAGAGTCGTTTGGAGTGGACGACAAGGTTGGAGCCGCTTTTGTTGAAGCGAATCGACGAGTGGCGTCCGGGGGAGGCGGTACTGAGGTTGAAGATGACTCTGATGGCGGGGTTGCAGGGCACGGGGGCTTGCGTGCGTAGGCTTTGTGACGAAGAAGCGTCTGGCGGGACTATCTGACATGGCTGCGAGGCCTGGAGTGCGCCGAGGCTACATGTGCGACGGCGGCGCTCTCCAGCGGCTCTCGGCCATGGTGACGGCAGCATGAGAGAGAGGGGGTCACCTCGATCTGGACGACTCCCGTGAAGCTATCCACGACGAGGACATGGAGGGGGAGGCGGGTAGGAAGCTACGACATGGCGTGTGGAGCGTGCACGTGCGTCGGCCATGCCCTCATCCTCGTGTCCAAAGGAAGGAGACGACTGGCTCGCTAGCTGGGATGGGCTGCACAGTAACTAGGCTGAGGTAAGTGCGAGGTAAGTTTCTATTGTTTTATTTCCTTCTGTTTTTTATTTCTGCAACTGTTTTGGATTTGATTTTCGAGTCAAACCATTCTAATAAATTCTAAAAATTGACATGTGAGCTAGGTGAAAATAACTAGTGCTACATAACAAGTTTCCAAATTGTTGGACTTGTATTTAATATATAATAAATATAAATCGATTATAAATATTTTTTGGATTGACTCAAATGCCCAATATAAATAATTCCGTGATTCCAAAAATATTGCTTTAGTTTTTCCCTCTTCCCAATATTTTTTCACAACAACACGGGCGTTTTCTTGGAGTTATTTGAGGCAATATTTATCTTGATCATTTTGTCAAAAATGTTTTCTTAGGCTTGCTAAATCCTCAATTCAATTTTAGTTGAATTTAAAATGCATGCATGAATATGCAATGACAAGCAAGGCTAAACTAGGGTTGTGACAACTCACCCCCACTAAACAAGAACATCCTCCCGATATTCAGGCATAGGTTAAGAGGAAGAGGGGACACTAGAACTTTCCCGGTCTTCATGATCCATTTGCCCTTCACGAAGATTTGATTTGTTGCACCATATTAACCTTGACATCTTTGCTCTCGGGATCTTCATCTAAACACAAAGACATAAAGGACGAAAAACTCTACATGAATCGATCTTCACAAAGATTGATCAACTCATGATCAATTCATGGATTGAGATGTGACAACATCTCTCGAGATGAGACATAAAACACAAATCAGGGGATGGGAAGAGTAGAAGATGAAGGTTCAATTTGGTAGGCAACAATTCCACTCTAGAACATATGGTGACGAGGTTTCAAAGTAGCAGGGAGTTAAATTGCCATTAGTACCGTAACGAGACATCTTAGGAGAGGTGACTCATAGAGCTATTCCCGTAAGTGGAAAAAAGAATTGCTTTTGATACAAAGATCATTGGAACTCTTCATACCAGATTAAGGCAATTCAAAATGATCATTTGAAGGAATTCGGATGAATAGCATACTTAGTTTGGAAAGGAAATTAGAGTTATAGGGCAACTCAACAAACGAAAGGCACATTCCAATTGATATTGAGGATATAACCTAGTGTCTGAGTGTGCTCTCAAGAACTTGAGAATTTCCATATTCATCAAGGTTTTACCAACATTTATGCCAAGATCTTGGTGACACACCATACTACCATGATGAATAACGACGGAGAATGCAGATGCAAAGGAAGAATCACTTTCTCAGATTTCACATTAGCTATGCCAAGGGAACGAAATCTGGACGATCGGCCGAGAGACATTTAGCACTCCTCTTCTAATGTTCTCCTTGATGAAATAGCATAACCTGACGATAGGTTACATTTGGTATCTAGAACATCAAGTACAGGTCGAAATTCGGGGGCTCAAAGGGGCACATGAGGAACAACTTCTAAAATAAGTCATACGAAGTCCTCATGGAGAAGTGGCCAAGTAGTTGAATGAAGGAACTATAATAATAGGTCTTCCCACTAGGTGTGTTGGCAACAACATCCACTCTACCATGTTACAGAAAGACCAATATTATAACTCTCGGGAAACATTTCAACCATCATATCTACCGGATATTCAGATCTGGTTGGTGCCAGAATATTACAAACTCATCATGTCCGAAAAGAATGGTTGCAACACAAATCGACGAGATGATGTTGCAGGATTCTCGGGAAATGAAAAACGGAAATCGGCTCCAAAACATGAGCTAGATTGCAAGACACATATGAACAGAATGTCCAAGACAATCGTGCCCACAAAGAAATCTTACAACAAAACACTATCGAGTTCTAGTTGGGAACGATCATCGAGGATAGCGAAGTCCTTATATAATCCCAGGTTAGCTCTTAAGAAGGAACTTATTTTCCTTGTACAAATTAGTCACTGTCTTCGTGTGCTAGGGGATACATATGGAATGGAGGTAATTATTATAACAAACCATAGCATACCTTCACACATGCGTAACTGACTTGGGATGATTCCAAAGGAAGCAAAACAACTTTCTCGAATACACGGCGGCAACTTGCATCAAATAATTGTGAACTTAGAGGAAGTCACTTCTTGCACCTAACATATACTTCATGTACAGGACATGAAGATATTGCCTGCAAAGTTTCCAAGACTAGCTTAATGTCCACCATGAATCATGGAATAGAAGAAAATTTTGCCGATGGCCTCAACAAGAATTCATCGAGATGTCCATATGGATGGAATTCCACATCTATGTGGTCAATGTGATAGCATTGGTCAGACCAGAAGATATAATGGTGTATTCTCGAGGAAATATCCATGAGTAATAACAACATTATGAAAAGCTTTGGTTTCGATTTTGATTTGACGATAGCCCACACTCAATTCAAAGATTCGACAAGACAATACGTGCAACAATTGATCACAAGGATCAGATGATGAAGATATTATGTTTCTTCAGTACACACAAACACAAAAGATATCCCTTTTACATGAACTGAGTTAACTCAAGCCTTTGCCTTCCAACTCTCCAAGTTCTTTTTGTTTAGCTTAATCAACTAGTTCAAGGGGTATCCAACACACATTCTTGGGGAAAGGGATGGTTTATAAAGAAACCAAGTTGGTCACGAACTCAACATAACAGTCAGGGAAGAACCTGGTAATACTTCTGAGAAGATATTCAGAAAATCATGAACCACCTATATGTTACTAAGCTCGAGAACAATCTCGCTTTTCAGGGAAAGACGATATGATCAAAAGAGCAAGGAATTGACACAATCCTAACTCATTGACTGAAAAGTGCACCAGGAAAGATGGACTAGGTAGCACGATCAATCTTTGAATGGTGATTCGATAACCAACACGCTAAGAATGGATTTATTGTCCTTTAACTACAAGGCAACACGGTTGCTAGGAGTATTGATTTCACACACCATGGTCCACTTGTCAGCGTTCTAGTTACAACAAACACGAGGACCGAGAAATGAATAATGATGATGAGAAGTATCACTGTATCAAGAGTTCATAATAGGTTGTGCAATTCTCACTACACTCTTGACATAAAGACGGAAATACTTCAAGGTAGAATAGAACAAAATCTGGATTGGAATTTTGATCTGTGGAGTACAGATGCTTTCACCAAATCCTTGAAAATGGATGAGGCACTAGAGTTTGTTTCTCCTAGATATTCTCGGATAGAACGACTTGACAGACCACAAGAATAATATGCATCGATGAATACGATTGCACGATTACACTTGACTATTGATGACCCACAAGTATAGGGAATCAATCATAGTCCTTTCAATAAGTAAGAGTGTCAAACCCAACGAGGAGGAGAAGGAAATGATAAGCAGTTTTCAGCAAAGTATTCTCTGCAAGTGCTATAAGTAACAGTGATAGATTGTCTTGTAGCAAGATAATTCATAACGAGTGACAAGTAACCATAGTAACAAAGGTGCAACAAGGTAGCCCAATCCTTTTTAGCAAAGGACAGGCCTGAAAGTATTCTTATACAAAGCAAGCGCTCCCGAGGACACATGGGAACTTTTGTCTAGTCATGTCCATCATATTGAGTTGATTCACATTCACTACTTTGATAATTTTATATGTTGGTGGACCGGTGCTAAGGTGTTATTCTTACTTGAACTAACAACATACTTATGATTACCCCCTCTCGCAAGCATGTGCAACTACGAAAGAAGAATTAAGATAAATCTAACCGTAGCATGAAACATGTGGATCCAAATCAGCCCCTTATGAAGCAACAAATGCACGCTCGCAAACCATCATCTATTTGTCACTCCACAATGACTTCCCTTAGGCCCATAACATGGTGAAGTGTCATGTAGTCGATGTTCACATGACACCACTAAAAGAAGTAACAACATACATATCATCAAAATATCGAACGAATACCTGAGGGAGTACTGGACTAAGGGGTCCTCGGGCCGCCGACCTATCTCTACGGGTCGAACTCCTGGGCTACTTCGGGCACGCGATGACATATACGAGGAAGATTCCACAAGACGTGGGGATCAAGACAAGAACTCCTCTACACCGACGTAACCGACTAGGACTCTCGTTATCCTAGGCCTACGGTACATTATATAAACCGAGGCTAGGCTAGTCGATGGACAATCTTATATTCATATGATCATTATCATTAGGGTTTATACCACAACATATGATCTCGAGGTAAATCAACTCTGTACTCGATACTTCATTATCAATACAGCAAGATCAAGACGTAGGGTTTTACCTCCATCAAGAGGGCCCGAACCTGGGTAAACCACTGTCTCCCCCTTCTTCCTACAACCCATCGATCCAAGGTCCACAGCTTGGGACCCCCTACCCGAGATCCGTCGGTTTTGACGCCGACATTGGTGCTTTCTTCGATAGTTCTATTGCGTGATCGGCAGAAGGATTGATGGCTCCTGTGCAGATTGATTGCAGTTTTTTCTGGACAACGAATTTGTGTTTGTTTTCCCCGTTTCCTCGACCATCTCTTTGACGATTGCTTCAAGGGAATTGTGTGGAATTGTATCTACAAGATCTCTGCATAATTTCGTCGCGTTCCGATGGAGGAATCTCCGGCGATCTCCAATATACCGGAGCCCTATCGAATTTGGACGGGAATCTCGACGAGTTTAGGGCGAGGGGTCCAGTATCCATCTCGGACATCCGTTGAACAATCGAACCATTCATCGGCTGCAAAATTCCTATATAGATCAACCCTTAAAATTTCAGCCCGATCTGACTGTGTAAACCCTCGTAAACATCCGATGAGTACAACGAATTTTGAATCTGTTTTCTTCGCGAAAACGAATCCGACCCGAGTTCATGTTTCTTCATGAACGGGGTTTTGGACATCTTTTTTGAAGGAAACTTTTTAAGGTATTATATGTTGTTCTAAAACACATGCCCATAAATTTAAAGCCTTTTTCAAGGCAATCTTCACCATTACGCTGGTGTCAAACCAGCTAGACAACATTGCTCCATGGCTGCCGACTTGCACTCGGCAAATCATCACTTCGTCGAGCCGAGGTAAACCTCATCGGATTAACACCTCGGTGATCCGACCAAGAGTTCGACATCGCAAGGGCCGAATAATCACCGAAGAACTCTTCGCTCATAGGTTGCACAGGTTGGGCATGCTGTTACTTCATCAAGCCAGCATTGATCGCCTCACAAATTCCGACATGTGTCGGCATCGGCGCGCCGTTGCTTCTTCAAGCCGACGTTCAACATGCCGATCTGCTTCGACACGTAGGCTGGCACGAGGGCTCTAGCGCCACCTTACGAGACTACTCTGTCACCTCGGCTAGACCGGGGGCTTCGACATCTCTTCATCAATCTGCTCCGGGGACTTCAGCGTCATCGGCCGACCATCTTCGTCACCTCGGTGGACCGAGGGCTTCGCTTCGCCACATCGGTCGTGCCACATCACGACTTCATCAAGCCAAGCTCTTCGGTGGGGCACCTCCACACTGAGGCTATATTTTTTCTAATTATTTACTTCACTTAAGTTAATTAAGTATAGGATTTATATCATTATTTCTTTCTTTTGGTTTGCACTATTTTGTGTCCACATGTGATCGGCTCTGACTGTGTCACGCGGTCACCTTGGCGTGACGACATCGTCGTCCCACCTCCATCTACCAAATTGTGTCGTCAATATGTCGACTGGCATGGGGGCTTTGTCATCGTGCTGCCAAACTACTTTGCCTCCTCGGCTGGACCTGGGGTTTCGCCTCGGCCCTTACGAAATGTTGTGTTGTCACTTTATCAAGCCGAGCTCTTCATCGGCTACCTCGTGACAGGTTTGGGGGCTGGGACCTCGGACCGCTGCAAGCTCGGACCACGTCACACCGAGCACATTAACCAGCTAAGTCGCTTTCATACTCAACCTTTTCAACTTTTAATTTATGTGCGGTTTAGCCAAGCATTATATTTGTGTTCAACACAAAATTTATTTGGCAAAAACATAGCTAGTTGAAAGCATTATTTATTAAAAATACTTTCTTTACCCATGTTAACTAGGCTCTTAAATTTATAAGAGCCATTTTATAATAAATGTGTGTTTCTTCTAGGTCATTGCAAAGTCTTTTTCTAAACACTCCTTTTTCAACACGAGTGCATGGTCAATAGCGTGATAGCCTGGTTTCTCTCTAAAGCCGCTCGAGTTTAGTTTGCTAAATTGGCCTTTGAGAAACACCCCGCCTCCGGTATATGGAGGTTGAAGCTGAAGGTTGACCTACTTGAAGTTTAGAGATCGGATCTATCATGTTAAAGCGAAGCACATATTAATTTTAGACCAATTTTGGGTTGGCACAATTTTTTTATCTAAACATAAAGTTTTTTGCATAAGTTTTTTTTTGCTTTTCCCGAGCATAACTTTTGGAGCACAACGCTAGATGCATTTCACACATCAACAATATTAAAGGGTGCGTGCTGTTAGCACCGAACCCACCACACACCGAGGTACTCCATGCAATCCTTGGCAAAATGACCTCGGTATTTCGCATTTATATGCATTGATTTTGAGTTGTGTCTTTGGTCTATAGCTGGATTGCCCAGCTCCTGTGCTTACCCCTTACGTTTCCGCTTTGTTCGTCTAAGGGGTAAAGGGAGAACCACTGCGATTGTCACTTCCGGTTTAACTTGTTAAGTGCCTCAATTGGAGAAAGCCGAAAGGTGACTGCCACAACAAGCGTAAATCGTTCAGCGAACCGCACGCGATGTTCAACCAAATATAGTCTATCGAGGTTATCCGAGTAAAACGAAGGGCCTTTCTTTATTGAAAAAGCCAAGTTGTGGGTGGTTCGACCTCAAATAAAATAGGAGTCGACGTATACCGGGGGCTATTAAGTTCCCCCAAACATATGCTCCTATGACTAAGTGAAAGTTATAAAGCTCGAATATCTGATTGCCTTGTTTCCACTAGCACAACCGCCTCTCGGCATCGAGACGTTGGCTAAGGGTTGTCTTGTTTGTACGTAAACACACTACATAGTATCTACAAAGGAGTCGAAGACGACGATAGGCCACTTTCAGATTATAAACAATCGCAACAGAGTCAAAATAAACTATACCGGGTGTTCCTTGTGACACCTCGACATAGATACATCGGGATTCCTAGAGAGCCCAACATATCATTAGCGTTTGTATTCAATATACGAAAGCTGGCTTCCGTAGGCATCGTTATAAATCCATAAATATGCATCAATTTAAATTAAGATTTTAGCTAAGCTGGGTTGCCTCGCTCCTGTGCTTACCCCCTACGTTCCCGATTGTTCGGCTAGGGGTTAAAGGGAGCACCTCTCTGAATGTTACTTTTGGGCCATTAGGGTTAGTACCTTAGACTGGGTGAAGCCGAAAGCTAGCCATCCTAAGAATATAATTGGTAGGCAACGACGGAAGTGAAAATTTTGGTTCATTTAAGAACGCAGAGTTCAGGAACATTCCCCAAACTAAATCCTCAATATTTTCCTCCCACGTTGATCGGAGTAGAGGTTTCACTATCATGGTCAAACATAATATCCTGGGAAAAGGAACTCATAAATGAACTAGTTTCCGAGAAGACGTTTTTACGTTAAATAAGTAGTCTCTCCGCGTACCTTTCTTTATAAAACCGTATGGCCGAATTGCCTTGTTTGCCATAAATCTTTGCCCTTATAAAGGATTTATAAAGTAGGACAAACACTCCTCGGCTACTGGCCGCGGAGGTTGAAGCCGATGGTTGGTCAACAAAGTATTGTACAATGCGGATTTGAGCATTAATGGTGTAAAGTACTTGGATACATGGAATCATTACACTTAAATTGTGTCAAACGTAACAAATTTGTGTCAAACAAATATTGATCCTTAATTTTACCACCCGTGCCCAAATTAAGGCTCGGGGGTTACTGCATTGCTTATTCAATGCAGCAATTCAAAGTGCAATACGGTTTTCGAGGAGATTCGATCCTTAGGAGACGGGACATCCTCTTATTCGAGGTGTTCTGCGTGGTGGTTCTGCTCGAAGAATTTTTCCAACCTACAATATGGCATCTTCCCTGCCGAGCTCACCTCGGTGTTGTCAAAACACACTTAATGGATGAAATAATTCCCGAGGAGATATTATCCTAGGGTCGGCCATGTTGCCCAAGCCAAGTCTCGGGGGTTACTAGTTATACAACTCGTTAGAGAATAAATTACACCAACTGGAAAATCTTTTCCGACCGGCGGTTCGGCATCTTTCCTGCCGATCTACACCTTGGCCTTGTTAAATCGTACACAACAAGTGCAATATGGTTTTCGAGGAGATTTGATCCTCGGGTTGGTCGACTTCACCCAACCTAACTCTCGAGGGTTACTACTGTTGGGGAACGTTGCATGGGAAACAAAAAAATTCCTACACACACGGAGACCTATCATGGTGATGTCCATCTACGAGAGGAGATTTGAATCTATGTACCCTTGTAGATCGCACAGTAGGAAGCGTTAATAAACGCGGTTGATGTAGTGGAACGTCTTCACGTCCCTCGAACCGTCCCACGAACCGTCCCGCGATCCGTCCCACGATATCTAGTGCCGAACGGACGGCACCTCCGCGTTCAGCACACGTACAACTCAACGATGATCTCGGCCTTCTTGATCCAGCAAGCAAGACGTAGAAGTAGATGAGTTCTCCGCAACGTGAGGGCGCTCCGATGGTGGTGATGATCTACTTCTGCAAGGCTCCACCCGAGCTCCGCAGAAATCCGATCTAGAGGTAAAACTACGTTGTATAGGTTTGAGTTGCACGTGGCAAAGTTGTGTCTCAAATCAGCCCTAAACCACCAATATATATAGGAGGGAGGTGGAGGGATAGCCTTGAGGCACAAGGCCTCAAGGGTGCACCGGCCAAGGCAGGAGGAGGACTCCTCCTCTATTTCGGTTTGGGAAGGAAGAGTCCTCCCTCTTTCCCTTTTTCTTTTATTTTCTTTTGGTATTTTCTTATGTGGCGCCATGGGCCCCTTGGTTTGATTCCACCAGCCCACTAAGGACTTGTGGCACCACCCTAGTGCCTTGGGCTCACTCCCGGGTGGGTGGGCCCCTCTTGGTGAACTCCCGGAACTCATTCCTCACTCCCGGTACACTTCCGAAATTGCCTGAAACTTTCCGGTGACCAAATGAAACCATCCTATATATCAATCTTCATTTCCGGACCATTCCGTAAACCCTCGTGACGTCAGTGATCTCATCCGGGACTCCGAACAACATTCATTAACCACACATATAACTCAACTACACTAAAACATCATCGAACCTTAAGTGTGCACACCCTGCGGGTTCGAGAACTATGTAGACATGACCCGAGACACTCCTCGGTCAATATCCAATAGCAGGACCTGGATGCCCATATTGGATCCTACATATTCTCCGAAGATCTTATCGATTGAACCTAAGTGTCAAGGATTCATATAATCCCTTATGTCATTCCCTTTGTCCTTTGGTATGTTACTTGCCCGAGATTCGATCGTCGGTATCCACATAGCTATTTCAATGTCGTTATCGGCAAGTCTCTTTACTCGTTCCGTAATACAAGATCCCGTGACTTACACTTAGTCACATTGCTTGCAAGGCTTGTGTGTGATGTTGTATTACCGAGTGGGCCCCGAGATACCTCTCCGTCACATGGAGTGACAAATCCCAGTCTTGATCCATACTAACTATATGGACACCTTCGGAGATACCTGTAGAGCACCTTTATAGTCACCCAGTTACGTTGCGACGTTTGATGCACACAAGGTATTCCTCCGGTGCCGGTGAGTTATATGATCTCATGGTCATAGGAATAAATACTTGACACGCAAAAAACAATAGCAATAAAACGACACGATCAATATGCTACATTCATAGTTTGGGTCTAGTCCATCACATGATTCTCCAAATGATGTGATCCCGTTATCAAGCGACAACACTTGTCTATGGCCAGGAAACCTTGACCATCTTTGATCAACGAGCTAGTCAACTAGAGGCTTACTAGGGACATGGTGTTGTCTATGTATTCACACATGTATTTGAGTTTCCAATCAATACAATTATAGCATGGATAATAAATGATTATCATGAACAAAGAAATATAATAATAACTAAATTATTATTGCCTGTAGAGCATATTACCAACAGTCTCCCACTTGCACTAGAGTCAATAATCTAGTTCACATCACTATGTGATTTTAACGAATCCAACACCCATATGGTCCTGGGTTTGATCACGTCTTGCTTGTGAGAGAGGTTTTAGTCAACAGTTCTGAATCCTTCAGATCCGTGTGTGCTTTACAAATCTTTATGTCATCTTATAGATGTTGCTACTACGTGCTATTCATAAATACTCCAAATATCTACTCTACTATACGAATCCGTTTTACTACTCAGAGTTATTCAGATTAGTGTCAAAGCTTGCATCGACGTAACCCTTTACGACGAACTCTTTAATCACCTCCATAATCGAGAAAAATTCCTTAGTCCATTAGTTACTAAGGATAACTTTGACCGATGTTTAGTGATTCAATCCTGGATCACTCTCTGTACCTCTTAACAGACTTGTGTCAAGGCACACATCAGGTGCGGTACACATCATGACATACTTTAGAGTCTACGGCTAAGGCATAGAAGACGACCTTCGTCCATTCACTTTATTCTGCCATGGTCGGGCTTTGAGTCTTACTCAAATTCACACCTTACGACACAGCCAAGAACTCCTTTGTTGATCTATTTTGAACTCCTTCAAAAACTCATCAAGCATGCATTTCATTGAAAGTTCTATTAAGCGTTTTGATCTATCTCTATGGATCTTGATGCTCAATGTTCAAGTTGCTCTATCCAGATTTTCCTTTGAAAAACTCCTTTCAAACAACCCTTTATGCTTCACAGAAATTCTACATTAGTTCGATCTACAATATGTCAACCACATATACTTATCATAAATTCTATAGTGCTCCCACCCACTTCTTTGGAAATACAAGTTTCTCATAAACCTTGTACAAACCCAAAATCTTTGATCATCTCATCAAAGCGTATATTCAAACTCCGAGATGCTTGCACCAGTCCATAGAAGGATCGCTGGAGCTTGCATACTTGTTAGCATCCTTAAAATTGACAAAACCTTCTGGTTGTATCACATACAACCTTTCCTCAAGGAAACCGTCGAAGAAAAAATGTTTTGACATCCTATGTGCAATATTTCACAAACAATGCAGCAATTGCTAACATAATTCCAACATATTTTTAGCATCGCTACAAGTGAGAAAGTCTCATCATAGTCAACTCTTTGAACTTGTCGGAAACATCTTTGCGATAAGTCGAGCTTTTCTTAATGGTGACTTTTCACCATCATCGTCTGTCTTCTCTTTAAAGATCCATCTTTACTTAACAGTCCTACGACCATCAAGTAGTTCGTCCAAAGTCTACACTTTGTTGCCATACATGGATCCTCTCTTGGATTTCATGGTCTCCAGCCATTTGTCGGAATTCGGGCCTACCATCGCTTCTCCATAGCTCGTAGGTTCATTGTTCTTCAACAACATGACCTCCAAGACAAGGTTACCGTACCATTCTGTAGCAGTACGTGACCTTGCCCACCTACGAGGTTTGTAGTAACTTGATCCGAAGCTCAATGATCACTATCATCAATTTCCACTTCAATTGGTGTAGGAACCACATGAACATCTTCATGCGCCCTGCTACACACTGGTTGAAGTGATGGTTCACTAACCTCATCAAGTTCCACCACCCTCCCATTCAATTCTTTCGATAGAAACCTTTCGTCGAGAAAGGACCCATTTCCAGAAACAAACACTTCGCTTCCGGATCTGAGATAGGAGATGTTCCCAACTGTTTCGGATATCCTATGAAGACGCATTTATCCGCTTTGGGTTCCAGCTTATCAGACTGAAATTTTTTCACATAAGCATCGCAGCCCCAAACTTTTAAGAAACGACAGCTTAAGTTTCTCTAAACCATAGACTTTACTGTGTCATCTCAACAGAAATATACAGTGCCCTATTTACAGTGAATGCGGTTGTCTCTAATGCATAACCCATAAACGATAGTGGTAATTCGATAAGAGACATCAGTATGCGCTATATCCAATAGGGCGCGGCTATGATGTTCGGACACACCGTCACACTATGGAATTCTAGGTGGCATGAATTGCGAAACAATTTTCACATTGTCTTAACTGTGTACCAAAACTCGCAACTCAGACATTCATCTCTATGATCATATCGTAGAAAATTTATCCTCTTGTCATGATGGTCTTCACTCTGAAATAGCCTTGAACTTTTCAATATTTCACATCAAGTAAATACTCTTGTATCTACTCAAATCATCAGTGAAGTAAGAACATAACGATATCCTATGCGTGCCTCAACACTCATTGGACTGCACACATCAAAAATGTATTGCATTCGACAAGTTACTTTCTTGTTCCATGTGGTATGATTTTGCATGTCTCAAGTGATTCAAAATCAAGTGAGTCCAAACGATCCATCTGCATGGAGTTTCTTCATGTGTTTTACATCAACATGACTCAAGCAGCAGTGCCACAAGTAAGTGGTACTATCATTATTACTTTGTATCTGGCACCAATATTATGAACATGTGTAATACTACGATCGAGATTCAATAAAACCATTGAAGGTAATCATTCAAGCAAATAGAATAACCATTATTCTCTTTAAATGAATAATCGCATTGCAATAGACACGATCCAATCATGTTCATGCTCAACGCAAACACCAAATAACAATTATTTAGGTTTAACACCTGAAAATGCGTTATATCGACTAGAGGGGGGGTGGGGTGAATAGGAGATTTTTAGAATTTCATCACTGAGGAAATTCCTTTTGAGGAAATTCCTCACTAATGACTGACTTACAGCGGAAACAGTAAAGGATCAGAAGTGCAAAGTTTCACAACAACAGTTTTTCAGAGTGAGGAATGTGAAAACAGATTGCACAGTGAGCAGGCACGCAGAAAAAAGATGAGGATTAACTAGCGTGAAGAATTTTGGGTGGAGGAATTTCAGAGAAAGTCTTCAGCAAATTCTTCAAACAGTAGCAGTGAAAGTCATCAACACATAATTTGAGGAAAGTAAGGAGTTGAGGAATTAGAACCCATTTCACAGCGAAGACAGTAGTTGATGACCCAGTTCCAACTGTTGTGACAGTCGTACATCTGGTTTGGAGCGGCTTGGTATTGAAACCAAAGGACACACAGTTCTGGGACACACAGTCCCTACCGTGTTCTCCTTGGGCTAAGAACACACAGTCCTCAGCCAACATTCGCGGTAAGTCTTCAGGGCAGACTTCCAAACCCTCACAAACTTGGTCACCCGTCGATCCACAATTGACTCCTGGAAAGCTCTAGACCATGACTCCTAACCGTCTGGAGGATGCACAATCCTCAAAGGTAAAAGGCTTCAGTCCCACACAGGAACAACTTCTTCAGTGATGCTCAGTCACTAGGTTTGGTTTGTGGTTTCGGTGTATGGTGTATTTCCTCACTGATGAATTACTCTCGAAGACTCTGAGGAATTGGGTTGCTCTTATGACAAGTGTCAGTTCCTAACGAAGCAGCCAACCAGCTAATGGTTGTGGGGGCGGCTATTTATAGCCTGGGAGAATCCCGACATGAGTTGACACTAATGCCCTTAAATAATATGACCGTTGGTGTGGATAAGACCAATGACTTGGCGTGGCTATCGAAACGGTCGGAACCCTCAACTGTGAGAGTCCTCATGTCACTCGTATTCCTCACTTTGAGGCTTTTGGTAGAATTAGGCTTGGGTTGAGCATCATGAGGAAATTCATTCCAAAGTGTAACTTCGACCCCCTTTAATAGTACGGTGTTCCTATTACTCAAATGTGAAGAAAATAAAACAGAAAGAGTAAATCTTCATGCTTCAAAGTCTTCAAAATGATTTTCTTCAGGACACACCGAATTCCTTAATTTTAGTATCTTCATGAGGAATATCAATTTCATCGCAGATTCTTCACGATTCAATTCTTCAGCTTCAGACCAATTTCTTCAACCGAAGATATATATATTTTTAGGGGTCGATATTCATCAAATATATCAAACTCCTCAGTGACTTATAGATCCTGTGTACACTCATAAACACATTAGATACTTAACCTATAAGTCTTCAAACCACCAAAATCACTAAGGGGCACTAGATGCACTTACAATCTCCCCCTTTTTGGTGGTTCATGACAAATAGGTTAAGTCTTCAACAGGGATCAAAAATATGAAGTGTAAATACTCATTTGAGGAATTTGAAATCAAGATTCAGAGAGACTCCCCCTGAAGATGTGCATATCTTGAGGATTTTTCTTTTCACAGCAAATGCGCATTGATGATATATATCATGGAGATCTCCCCCTGAGTCTTGTAAATCATGCATACATGTAACATATCGTATGAAGAAAATGAAGATGCATGATGACAAATGGTATCTGACGAATTCCAGCATGCGTGCATTAAAACTTGAGGAATAAGCATGCGAAGAAAAACGTTCAAAAGCGTCAGAGTACCATCGGGCTTAAGTTACAACTCATTATATAAAAACTTCAGAAGAGCCAAGAGTTTGTAACTTAAATGTAGTTCATAAGCCCCAAAATATCTCGCTTGAAGACTAACTTTCAAGTTTCTCCCCCTTTGTCATCAAGTGACAAAAAGGGACAAACTGAGGACTAACGCCCGTGAAGACTTCACTTCTTGGCGGGTGATGAAGAGGCGTGATGCTTCTTGGGAGTAGTCTTCTTCCTTGGACCGGTAGGAGTGTCGAGTTGTTCTTCATCAGTTTCAGCAGTGCGGAGTGAAGAAAAGGAACTGTCTTCAAGGTCTGGAACTGGAATGGGCCTGAACTTCTTCTTGGGAGGCCACGACCAGTCAAAGTCTCACTCAAAGTCCATTTCTTCAAGCTCTGTCTGAGTCTTCAGATGTGCAAGTGTAGCCCAGGTGCGATCAAAAACCTCATGCAGATAGTGATGGTTAAGCTTCACGGAGTTCTGTGTTTCAGTGAGGGTTTTCACAATGGCGCCAAACTGGCGTTTGACCCACCTGTGATTGCGATCCACCTTCTGGTGAAGACTGAGGAGGAGCTCTCTTGTATTCATCACGCGAGGAGGAACGGGGCTTGTCGGGCGAGTCTCAGTATCATCCCATGAAGAATAAGCTTCTGGCTCTCTGAACTGGCCATCAAGGGGCCTACTGCCTTCATCAATCACGGACTTGCCTTTTCCTTCAACTGGCTCGAAAGTCTTCTTGTTGACCCGGATAGGAGGCATATAACCAACATGGTTTTGGAAATCAGCATGGAAGTTGATGCCTGTCCGTGTCCTGATGAATCTCATGATCCATGGGGCATATATCTTGTGATCAAATGGACACATAGCATTGTCGGCCAAAGTCCTCAAGAAGAAATCATGGGTGTTGATAGGAATACCATGGATGATGTTGAAGAGTATATTCTTCATGATGCCTACGACATCTTCTTCATCACCATGGCCTTTGATCGGCGCGAGCACACTGCAGAGGACTCTGTAGACAGACTTTGGTGTATATTTGAGCTCGTAGACGAGGAAGGTTTTTCTCGGTGATTGTCCTTCAGCCAAAGGCTTCATGAGGACTTCCATCATCCCATTGGGCAGCTCACGCTCACCGTAAAGCTTCACAACCTCCTCTGAGGGAATTGGTACAGGCAGTTCACGGGGGAGCTCTGTAGCAGGAGCCTTGTAGTGAGTGTTTTGTGTCATCCAGTCAAACACCCAGGTGTTAATGTCTTCAGGGTCGCCAGATATGTGAAGAGTGCCATAAAACTGAAGAATGAGCTCATTGTTCCAATCAGAGATGTCGGAGCACATTGGCAGCAGACCAGCATCATGGAGTACATTGAGGACTGGAGCTAGGCACGGTATTGCTTCAAGTTCAACGTGAGGAATATGCCTGTGCTGGAATATCTTGTTTCTTCCACACAGCACAGAGGCATAGTAATTCAGATGTGTCCTCATCCAAAACTTCAGATGCCTCATTTGAGGCTTGTCATAGGGATTCTCTCCAATGAAATACATGCGCTCTTCAAAGAAATTCTCCTTTTGAAACTGTGGTCGCTTGGAGAATGGCTGACGCTAAACTGGCTGAAGATTTTTCTGAGGAACAGGAGGGGAGACAACAATTGCAGTCTCGGGGTTGAGCATGACGAAGGCATTGTCTTGATAAGGTGCATTTTCCTCAGCATTGTCCTCAGGGTGAGGAATTTCATCACCTGGGGCTTCAGGCTGAGCAGCTTGCTCTGGCTGGGCATCAGGCTGGGGAATAGGTTCATCTTGCTCAGGTGGAGGAGTTGGGTCAGCCTGTTCCTTATCTTGAGGATTTTTCTCACGACTTTGAATTTTATCAGCATGAGGAATTTCACTTTGCTCTTCCTCAGTTGGCTTGGTGACACAGGCTGATTCATCAGCTGGTGCAGCTGATCCTTGTGCAGTGTCTTTCTGAGGAATGGAGAGCTGAGGACTGTCGTCAGTACGAATTTGTTCGTCAGTGTGTTCCTCAGATGCGGTATCCTTCATTTCCTCATCTGTCCCTTTGGCTTGCTCATCAAGGATGACCATTTCATAAGACGGAGCGACATTTAGGGGCACGGGCTGAAAGTGCATGCTATGCCCCTAATCGACTTTTGGTGTTAATGACAACACATACATAGGAAACTAATCCTATTTGTTGAGTGTATCTTAGGATTGCAAGTACTTTAGTAGATTGAGAATTATGTGCCAAAGGTGGTCTGAGAAGATCGGGATTTATATTTCGAGAAGGCTCGGGATTAAGAAAAGATGATGTAGACTATTCTTTTGAGTTTACTGATATTGAGTATAGGGACCCCGCACTATTAAGAGGGGATCACAGGTTTTGCGATGAACTTGCTCGTACCACATCTTCACTGTCATACCCAATAACACATATTCTCCACTCTGTTCTTATCTCAAAATAGGTCTATTGCCTCGGACGTCCGGCTCCCTCCGGACGTCCGAGGGCCGGACCGGCAGGCTTCGGAAATCCGGAGCCCTCCACCAGAAGTTTGTGAGTCATATAACTCGGATTTCCGGCTCCCTCCGGACATCCGAGGGCCGGACGTCCGACCAGCCTCGGCAATCCGGAGCCGTGCACCAGAAGAACATGAGCTCTATAACTCGGATTTCCGGCTCTCTCCGGACGTCCGAGGGCCGGACGTCCGTTCCCCTTCGGAAATCCGGCACCTCCCACCAAAAGAAGTTGAGTCGAATAACTCGGATTTCCGGTCCTCTCCGGACGTCCGGTCGCTGTTCAATTCACAGTATTTTCAGTCATATCTACTGGCCTCGGACGACCGACCCTTGTCGGACGTCCGACCCCTCGCGGACACCCAGACTTCTGGCAACTGTCAGACGCCCGACCCCTCGCGGACGCCCGGACTTCCGGCAACTGTGGGACGTCTGGACCCTATGTGACTTAAAGTATCCCAACGGCTGTTTTTCACTCCCCACTATATATACTCTTCTCCCACCTCGTGAAAGGGTGTTCAACACAGCTAGCCAAGAACACCTTTCTTCTCACTCACTCTTGTCTACACCAAATCCTAGATCCCAAGAGCATTTGTGAGTCCCTTTGAGTGTTCTTCCAATCAAAAGATAGATCGTCTCCCTCTCCTCCTTCCCACCAAAGTGATTTGTGATTTGAGCAAGTTTTGAGCAATCCCCGTGATCTTGTTACTCTTGGAGGTTGGAGACTCCTAGGCGGTAGGAGTCTTCGGAGAGGAATCAAACCATTGTGATTTCCCCCGGATAGTTTGTGAAGGTTTGGAAGCCACCTCAAGGCTTACCACTAGTGGTTGAGAAACGCCTTAGTGGAGTTATCTGAAAGGGAGAATAGGGTGAGCCTTCGTGGCGTTGGTGTGCCTTCGTGGTAACATCCGCCCCTCTAACGGTGATGTAGCTTCCCTCCAAGGAAGTGAACATCGGGATACATCCTTGTCTCTCTTGGAGTTTCGGTTATTCCTAACCCTAACTCTGTACTTGTGTTAATCCTTATTACGTACTTGTATTTGATTATTGTTTACCGCTTGCCTTACTTCACTCTAAATAGCTTACTCCTTGTCGTAGCAATTATTAGGCCTACACTCATATTCCGCACTTTTGCCTAAAATTGCTAAGTAGTTATTAAAATTTGGATTTACCTATTCACCCCCCTCTAGGTCCATCTCGATCCTTTTCAATTGGTATCAGAGCCTCGTGCTCTATTCTTGTGGCTTAACCGCCCTAGAGCGAGATGGATGAGGTTCCAGCTACGGTAGCTCCAGTGCTGAGGGACGGGACTTCCACGGAAGTCAAGTCTTTCACCTCTGAGGACCTGGAACAGGCCCTTGCCAAGCAAAAAGAGGAGCATGATGCTTCTCTTGAGGCCATGGTCCAAATGAGACTGGCATCACTAACCACGGGGACAACCACGTCCCCGAGGGCCTCAGGGCCACATGTGCATGGTACTTCATTTGGCCAACAACCTCCGGAAAGGAACCAAACCAGTGTTCCATGGCTTTATGCTAGATCTCAAATTGAGAAACCTAAGTACAATCCTGGAGGAAAACCTCCCTTGCTTGATGACAATTCCGATTTTGCTTTGTGGAGAGTTGGTATGCCGGATCATCTTAGGTACGACAATGATGAGATGTTGGACATCCTCGAGCATGGGTACAATCCTGCAGATCCAAGGTGCCTCACTCCCAGAGAAACTTATGACAAGCATCTCAATGACACTGCGATCATGTGCATAAGAAAAGGAATGAATGACAAGCAACGGAGACCTTACATTCACATCACAAGTGCCAAGGAACTGTGGGATAGCATTATAAGGACCAAGACCGGTACCTCCACTCTTCGGCTTGCTCAATATGAAATTGCCAAGGGGCAATTACAGAATTTCTGTATGGAAAAGGGTGAATCTCCCAAGCAACTACTAGAACGGCTCATGACTCTCGCCGCAGACATTGAGTCATGTGACTGTGACAAGACGCAAGATGGTTTCAATCTGACCAAGAGATTTCTTGTGGACAAGTTACTTCACGCTCTTGCTCCGTATCACCATCAAATGGTATGGGACATGAGGCAGCACCATGGGTTCAAAGAAATGACTCCAGATGACATCATATCCACTTTCCAATTATTTGAAGAGTCAAAGGCAAATGCAACAAAGCACCTTGCCATGCATGGCACTTCAACATCAAAGATCAATCTTGCTTTGAAAGCCAAGCATGAATGTGACGAAGAAGAAAGTGAAGAAGAAGAAGGTGATGATGATTGCGAAGATGGTAATGATGTTGACTCTGATGAAAGCCCATCTTATGAGTACATTGCTCTCTTTGTAAAGAAGTTCAGTGCAGGAAAGTTCAAGGGAAGATTCCCAAAGAGGAAGGTAAGGAAATGCTATAACTGTGAGGAAACCAACAACTTCTCCAATGACTGTCCTTATGAGAAGAGAGAAAACAAACCAAGGTTCCCAAAGACCTTTGTAAAGAAGAAGTTGTCAAACCCTATGAACTCCAAGCTCAAGAGGACAGATGGAAGAGCAATGGTTGCACAAGAAGAATCAGATCCAGAGGATGTTGGTGGAGTTGCCGGAGTAGCTCAGGATACACAAAACACCTTGAGGCTAGTCAACAAAAGTGGTGATGTTGTTCACTATAACTATATGAAGGACTACAAGGGCAACGCTCACAAGTGTTTGATGGCAAAGACTGCCATGGGAGATGAGGAAGACCAAAGCTCCCATGATAAGGTTAAGGTAACTACACGGTTAAACTTTTTCAGTCTAGCTTCTACTCCATCTGATGAGTATCTTGATGCGGAAGATCACTATGAGGAGAATGACTTAGGTCACCCCATGTTTGCTAAAATAAACAAATTTATGTGCTCTCTTAAAGGAAAGAAGCTCACTATGTTTCACATACTTATGGAAATGGTGAGTAAGCACACCAATACCATCAAGGAACTCGAAACCCTCGTCACTGAGGAGAAGGAAAGAAATGAAATCCTTGAGCAGAAAGTCCTGTATGAGGAAGCACAAAATGATGCATTATGCTCAAAAGTAGGTGAAAATCTTGATAAACATGCTAATGATCTTGCCTCCTTAAAAAAGGCTGAATCTGTGTGGAAAGAATTACTAAATGATAAAAACCGACTTGTGAACTCTCATGCTTCCCTTTCTAAGGACTGTGAGCGTCTATCCTTGTCTCTCAAAGACAAGGAAGAGAAACTCACTGTTTTTACAAAGAGCTTTGAGGCACTTAAGGTTACTTATCTTGACACTTTAGCTAAGGCCTACTCCTCATCTATCATTAATGTTGATACCTGCACTACTAACTCTAGTAGTGAACTGACATCTATCCTTGAGGAAAACTGTTCGCTAAAGGCACAGTTAGACAGAGGTCTCATGACATGTGCACAAGGACAAAAGACTCTCAATGAGATCTTAAGTCGACACAATGGAGGCTTCGCCAAGGAAGGGCTTGGGTTCAACCCAAGCACTGCCAAAAAAAGTGCATCTCCTCTCAAGTGTACCACTCCGCTTAAAGAAATATTTGTACAAGAGGGACACAAGGAGAAAGGTAAGGTTGTGAGTGGATCGGCCACTAGGGGTTCGCCTACTCACAACAAGACAACTGAATTCATGCCTCCATCCTATGTACTACGCAAATCAAAGGAAGGAGAGGTTTATGCTAAATTCGTTGGTCCCCGTAATGCATTTTGATTCTATGCTATTCGGGTCCCTAAGACTCTTGTAACTAATGTGAAAGGCCCCATGACAAAATGGGTACCTCAAACCAAGTCTTAATTCGTTACAGGTTGTTTTCTCCGGAGGAGCCAAATGGGTGATCGACAGTGGATGCACCAATCATATGACCGGAGATAGTAACTTGCTCTATGACTTCATGCAATCCATTCGACCATACATGAGCATTGTATTTGGTGGAGGGTCGAAAGGGCAGGTAATTGGGTTGGGCAAGGTGGCAATCACTAATGACATGTCTATTGCAAATGTCATGCTTGTCCAATCTCTTCAAATATCATTTACTTTCAGTTCGCCAATTGGCTTCCGTCGGTTATGACACATTATTTGGACTAATGGATGTGAAAGTCTTTAAGAGAGACACTCTTGAAGTGGCCTTTGTTGGAGAGTTGGATGGCAACCTTTACACGGTTGATTTCTCGAAAGAGAGCACCTTACATACAACTTGTCTAATGGCCAAGGCCGACATGGGATGGCTGTGGCATCGCCGGCTCGCCCATGTTGGCATGAAAAATCTTCAAAATCTCTTAAACGGCAATCACATCCTTGGACTAACAAATGTATCTTTTAAGAAAGATCTTTTGTGCAGTGCATGCGTAGCTGGGAAACAACATCAATCAAAACATCCAGCCAAGAACATTGTATCCACTTCGAGGCCGTTAGAGCTCCTTCATGTGGATCTGTTTGGGCCTCCTTCATGGGAAAGTCTTGGAGGGAAAAAGTATGGCCTAGTCATTGTTGATGATTACTCAAGATATACATGGGTGTTCTTTCTCAAGTCCAAGGACGAGACGAAGATCACCTTCATTGATTTTGCCAAACAAGCCCAGCGGAAGTTTGACAAGGACATCAAGGCAGTAAGAAGTGATAATGGCTCTGAGTTCAAGAACTACACCCTAGAAGAATTTCTTAGTGATGGGGGAATTGAACATCAGTACTCCGCACCTTACACCCCTCAGCAAAATGGTGTGGCACAGAGGAAGAACCGGACACTTGTGGAAATGGCAAGGTCCATGTTAGACGAATACAAGTCACCACATAGTTTTTGGGCTGAGGCCGTCAACACAGCATGTCATGCATCAAACCGGCTCTTCCTTCGATCAATATTGGAGAAGACTCCATATGAGCTCCTAACTGGGAACAAGCCAAATGTTAAGTACTTTCGTGTGTTTGGATGCAAGTGTTTCATCCTCAACAAACGGGAACAGTTAGGAAAATTTCAATCCAAAACAACTGAAGGGATTTTTGTTGGCTATGGGTCAAACTCTCACGCCTACAGAGTCTACAACAAATCCACTGGATGTGTTATAGAAACCTGTGACGTGACGTTTGATGAATTTAACCGCTCCCATGGGGAGCAAGTTGATCTAAATGATGCAGGTGAAGAAGACTCCCCACAAGATATCTTAAACATGGGTGTAGGTGCACTTCTTCCCATGGAACAAAGACCCCATGATGATGATGAAGATGATGAAAGTATTTCTCATCTCAAGACAGTTCACTGCCCGTACCTCCACAAGATACTAGCACACACATCATGCCAGTTGTTGAGGATCAAGTGGGAGAACATGTCTCTCACCCTGATCACACTCAAGAACAAGTTGATCTTCAAGAGGTAGACCAAAGTATGGGTATGTTTGATGATGAACCTCAACAAGTGCAACGCGAAGAGGAATATCTTCCTCCGCACATAAATGATCCATATGTTGAGGGCGTTGATGATGGAAATGAAGTCGAACCTCGTGAAACCTTGACCTCCATCATGCCACGTGTGGCCGGTCGTGTTGATATTGATCAAATCCTCACCGGCGTGTCAGAAGGTAGAGTGACTCGTAAACAATTAACAAACTTTTGTGCTCACTTTTCGTTTGTCTCTAGTACTGTGCCACACAGGGTTCAGGATGCATTGTGTGACAATGACTGGCTCCTTGCTATGCAAGAGGAGCTAAACAGTTTTACACGCAACGAAGTATGGTCATTGGTAGAATGACCAACTGAGGAACATAATGTCATTGGAACTAAATGGATTTTCAAGAACAAGGAAGATGAGAATGGGACTGTCCTACGCAACAAGGCAAGGTTAGTAGCACAGGGGTACTCCCAAGTTGAAGGTTTGGACTTTGGTGAAACTTTCGCCCCTGTTGCTCGTCTTGAGTCCATTCACATTTTATTGGCCTATGCTGCTTTCAATGGTTTTACTTTGCATCAAATGGATGTGAAAATTGCTTTTCTTAACGGTCCTCTACAAGAAGAGGTATATGTATCACAACCACCTGGGTTTGTTGACCCTCACCACAAAGACCATGTATATAAACTTCACAAGGCTCTGTATGGCCTCAAACAAGCACCCCGTGCTTGGTACGATCATCTTAAGAAGTTCCTACTCGATGATGGCTTTGTGGTGGGGTGATAGATCCCACTCTTTTTACTAAGAGGGAAAATGGTGATTTGATCTTATGCCAAATCTATGTAGATGACATCATTTTTGGTTCTCCTAACATCCATTTATGCAAGAAGTTTGCAGCTTCCATGACCAAGACCTTTGAGATGTCACTCAACACGGACTTGAAGTTCTTTCTTGGTTTTCAAATACAACAATTTCAAGAAGGGATTTTCTTGTCTCAAACTAAGTACCTCAAGGACATTCTTGAAAAATTTGATATGACAAATGCTAAACCAATGAAGACACCTATGGCCACCGATGTAGTTCTAAATGAAGACACAAACGGTATTCCTTTTGACCCATCTACTTACCGCTCCATGATTGGTTCGCTACTTTATCTTTGCGCATCTAGACCGGACATCATGTTAAGTGTAGGCATATGTGCTAGATTTCAAGCTTCGCCTAGGAAAAGCCATCACACGGCGGTTAAGCATATTCTTAGATACCTTGTTCACACCCCAAAGTTAGGCTTATGGTATCCTAAGGATGCAAAGTTTGATCTTATTGGGTATTCTGATGCAGATTGGGCCGGTGATAAAGTGGGACGGAAATCCACTTCAGGTGCATGTCAGTTTCTTGGACGCTCCTTGGTAAGTTGGTCCTCGAAAGAGCAGAACTGTGTTTCTCTCTCCACGGTCGATGCCGAATATATTGCAGCCGCAAGCTGTGCAACCCAACTGCTATGGATGAGGCAAACACTAAAGGATTATGGTATCACGTATCGACACGTTCCTCTTCTCTGTGATAATGAAAGTGCCATAAAGATCTCCGAGAACCCCATTGATCACCCTCGCACAAAACATATTGATATTAGGTATCACTTCTTGAGAGACCATGTGCAAAAGGGTGACATTGATATTACCCATGTGGGTACCGACATGCAGTTAGCCGACATTTTCACCAAGCCACTTAGCGTAGCTAGGTTCTGTCAACTTAGGCGTGAACTTGGTATCTTAGAGCTTTACAACATATCTTGAAACCTTGCACACATACACACACTCACATTATGTTTGTGTCTTGATGTGGGCATGCATTTAGGGGGAGTGAGTCTTAATTTTCTGTTGTTAAGCTTACAAAGTACGCATAAATCAATTTCTGTCTCCAAGTAGTACATGTAATGCTTGTAGGCAACTATGTTCGTACTTTTTGTGAGAAACCATGCAAGTCATCATCTCATCATCAAAACAAAAATTCCAGAATCAGCCTCTGCCTCCTCCTCCTTCTCGGACGTCCGGCGACAAATCCCCCTCCGGTCGCCCGACCACTGTCGGTCGTCCGATGCCACAATCCCCTCCGGACGTCCGACGACTGTCGGACGTCTGACGCATCGGGCCTATAAATTGCTGGGCGCGGGGCTGGGCTTTGCCCTAGCCCTCACGCGCCCCTTTTCTCCCCTACAGCCGCCGCCGCCAGCTCCAGGAGCCCCCGCCAGCGCCGCCAGACTCGAGATCGGGCCGATCTCCTCCGCGGATCCTCCTATTCTTCCTCCTCTTCCTTCGCGGGATCCGTCTACAGGTTGCTCCTCCGTTCCCTTCGCGTTTGTTTTGGTTCCCTCTCTCTCCCAAGTCTCCATGATTCGTTCCTTATTTGGGATTTTTTCATCCGCGTAGGATATTGTGCACCATGCCAAAGACCAAGCACGTCGCTCGGAAGAACGTGGCTGGCTCATCATCTCGCGCCCCTCCTAGCACGGGGTCGGACTCGGATGGTCCACGCCGTCCCTTCAAACGGACTGCCCGACGTTCTCCGGCCCGGCGTTCTCTGTATCCACAACTCCCCTCGTCGTCTGATGGTGATGACCCCGACTTCGAGGAGGAGCTTGCCGCCGAGGACTTTGCTGACCAGCACGCCAATCAGAGGTCCAAGCCAAAGCCCGGGACTCGCAGGGCGTCCTACATGCCACCACCTCCTCCTGCCCAGCCCGCAGGTGAAGCTCGTCGCATCTCACTAGAACCCCCTGCTACCTTAGGTCGGGCAATCACGAACTTCACCACACTTGCCAAGTCGTCATACCTCACTTTCCGCCGCGACATTGATCAATACGCTGTCGTACGTGACTCTACGGACTCACGTTTCCGCACACACATCCAGGCGGACATTTTTACCACAGTCATAGTTCCTAAGGGTTTATCTGTTCATCTCTATATAGATGTTGAGCATATTCGCATGCACCCGGCGAAATATCCGGGTGCCATTGAGCTTATTGAGGCATCGGGGCTTGCCGCCCCGTTTGCCTTTCATCGCGACTTTAATGCTGCTGCCATTCACCAGTTCTATGCCAGATGCTACTTTGCTCCAAACCACACTGTCAGCTGGATCACCTCTGACGTTCGCTTCACAGCTTCTTATGATACATTTGTTGCCGCACTTGGTTTCCCCAACTCCGGCTTCAAAATACATAGGGATGATCCTTACCATGCGCCTAAGTCCATTGAGGCATGTGGGTATCTTCTCAAACCACTAAGTGAGCTTGATGCGGATGAACGCATGAAGGACCTTAACCAGGTATCCATCTGGCGCTCACCTTACTTCATCATTTTTCAGTGTCTCATCCGCACCATCTATCCCAAGATGGGTGATAAGGGTTCTTGCAGTGGCTATTGTATTGACATCATGTATCACTTGTACAAGCACCCCAAGAGCAAAATTAATGTGCCTCATTTTCTCTGGCATGAGATTCGGCTTGCTAGCTTTCAGTACAAGCGAGCCTTTCCTCATGCCCCCTACATCCAGGCTCTTATTAACCATGTTGCTGATTTCTCTGTGGCTGTCACTCACACACATCACAAGTGGGTCATTCCCGCTCACATGGCGGATAACTATGCTCCCAAGAAAACCCCCTCATCCTCCACATCCACTCGCCGCACTGCTGCCCGGTCAGCCACCCCCTCATCTAGCTCCGCTCCTCTCGGTCGCATTGCCAAATTCCTTGGCAAGGCACATTCTGCTATGATGAAGGCCGTCTCTTTCCAGTGTGGTCAAACCCTTGATGTGGTTTCTCGCTTAGTCTCCTCCAAGAATGCCCTCAAGGCTCGTTTGAGAGCCTCGGGCGCTCTTGATGTGAGTGATGATGAGGCCCCTCCTACTGCTCCTCCTACTGACTTTGGCTTCCCATCTGGTCCTGAGTGGGCTGATTTCCTTGATGAGGCTCATGGAAGTGGCTTGCCTGATGATGCTGATGAGCTCTGAGCGTGGTTGGTGCTGTTGGTGCCTCCCTTTTTGGTACTTGGTGCCAAAGGGGGAGTAATGTATCGTAGTTCTTAGTCTTTGGAGATTTAATGTAATGGATCAACTCATGTATGGCTACTTATGAATGATTGTGATTGCTATGGATTGCTATGATATCATCATAGACTATTATGTTTTGCTCCACTACTTCTATGATGATCTATTGTCTTTCTATGACGATCCATTATCTTTACATGTTGATCCATTATATGTTCGATAAACACATTAAAGGGGAGCTTCGGTATTTTATCATGCATATACTAAGGGGGAGCTCCGTACTAAATATCTCCTAGACTATAGTGTATGTTAAATCTTTTTGAGACCTATGTATAAGTTGTCATCAACTACCAAAAAGGGGGAGATTGAAAGTGCATGCTATGCCCCTAATCGACTTTTGGTGTTAATGAAAACACATACATAGGAAACTAATCCTATTTGTTGAGTGTATCTCAGGATTGCAAGTACTTTAGTAGATTGAGAATTATGTGCCAAAGGTGGTCTGAGAAGATCAGGATTTATATTTCGAGAAGGCTCGGGATTAAGAAAAGATGATGTAGACTATTCTTTTGAGTTTACTGATATTGAGTATAGGGATCCCGCACTATTAAGAGGGGATCACAGGTTTTGCGATGAACTTGCTCGTACCACATCTTCACTGTCATACCCAATACCACATAATCTCCACTCTGTTCTTATCTCAAAACAGGTCTATTGCCTCGGACGTCCGACGGGAGTCGGACGTCCGAGGGCCGGACGACCGGCAGGCTTCGGAAATCCGGAGCCCTCCACCAGAAGTTTGTGCGTCATATAACTCGGATTTCCGGCTCCCTCCGGACATCCGAGGGCCGGACGTCCGACTAGCCTCGAAAATCCGGAGCCTTGCACCAGAAGAACATGAGCTCTATAACTCGGATTTCCGGCTCTCTCCGGACGTCCAAGGGCCGGACGTCCGTTCCCCTTCGGAAATCCGGCACCTCCCACCAGAAGAAGTTGAGTCGAATAACTCGGATTTCCGGTCCTCTCCGGACGTCCGGTCGCTGTTCAATTCATAGTATTTTCAGTCATATCTACTAGCCTCGGACGACCGACCCATGTCGGACATCCGACCCCTCGCGGACGCCCGGACATCCGGCAACTGTCGGACGACCGGACCCTCTGTGACTTAAAGTGTCCCCAACGGCTGTTTTTCACTCCCCACTATATATACTCTTCTCCCACCTCGTGAAAGGGTGTTCAACACAGCCAGAATACATCCAAGAACACCTTTCTTCTCACTCACTCTTGTCTACACCAAATCCTAGATCCCAAGAGCATTTGTGAGTCCCTTTGAGTGTTCTTCCAATCAAAAGATAGATCGTCTCCCTCTCCTCCTTCCCACCAAAGTGATTTGTGATTTGAGCAAGTTTTGAGAAATCCCCGTGATCTTGTTACTCTTGGAGGTTGGAGACTCCTAGGCGGTAGGAGTCTTCGGAGAGGAATCAAACCATTGTGATTTCCCCCGGATAGTTTGTGAAGGTTTGGAAGTCACCTCAAGGCTTACCACTAGTGGTTGAGAAACGCCTTCATGGAGTTATCTCACAGGGAGAATAGGGTGAGCCTTCATGGCGTTGGTGTTCCTTCGTGGTAACATCTGCCCCTCTAACGGTGACGTAGCTTCCCTCCAAGGAAGTGAACATCGGGATACATCCTTGTCTCTCTTGGAGTTTCGGTTATTCCTAACCCTAACTCTCTACTTGTGTTAATCCTTATTACGTACTTGTATTTGATTATTGTTTACCGCTTGCCTTACTTCACTCTAAATAGCTTACTCCTTGTCGTAGCAATTATTAGGCCTACACTCATATTCCGCACTTTTGCCTAAAATTGCTAAGTAGTTATTAAATTTTGGATTTGTACCTATTCACCCCCCCTCTAGGTCCATCTCGATCCTTTTCACACGGTCCAGTGGAGCATTATCTTCAAGCGCTTTGAGGCGCTTGGCCTCTGTTTCTTCTTCTGCTGAGGAGGCCTTTCTCTTTTTGGCTTCCTTCTCAGCAGCCCTGGTTTTCTCTTCACGTCTGATGCAGACGGAGTCATCTTCTTCACCTTTGAAGCTTTTGGTGAAGGGGTTCTCTCGATCGATTCTTCAGCTGGCTTTGAGGAACCAGCTGGAGCAGAGTCATCAGCTTGCTTTGATGAAGGAGCTGGGTCAGGGGCAGTCTCACCAGCTGCAGCAGGTTCATCAACTGGATTTTCCATGTAGATTTCTTCAATAGCCGGTACATCCACACGGCTTTCTTGGGGTATTTCCTCAGCTTGAGGAGATTCATCGGCTGGCTCTTCAATCAAGGGCTGGGGAGTTGGTGCTGGAGGTGCAGCCTTCTTGTTGTAGTCATCAACAACTTTAGTGGCCAGCTTGATGAAATTTCTCTTGAGACTCTGACGATCTGACAGCTTGGAGTACTTATCAGTCAAATTCTTCAACTCAGCCTATGTTGACGCCAGTGCATCAGGCGTCAAGCTGAGGAGATTCTGCTTGAGGAATTTCTCCTTTTTAAGCTTCGCAACCTTGGCTTGCTTGGCTTGCTGTTCTTTCCACTTGGCTTCATTGATGAAAGTGGCCACCATGTGGCTGATGCCAGGGGGAAGTTTCAAATCATCAAGCGGAGTGTTTGGGTCCTCATACGAGATGTTTATGTAGTCTAGGAGGACCTTGGGGTCCATGGCCAGAGGAATGGCGCTTCCTGATGCTTGAGCTACCCTTTCCTGCTTGTTTTTGATTATCGCTTGTAGGGTTTGATCATCATATTCATCACTACCCTCTGATGCAGACGGGACTGTGATGATTTTGCTGGGGCTTGGCAGAGTTGCTCTTTCAGCAGACACCTGAGTCTTCACCAGAGGTGGTGAAGACTTTGTCTCCGAGCTGGTTGTAGCCGGGAGTGAGGAGCTGGAGGTGGCGGTCAGTGGCTTCATGACCGGCTTCTGTACTGGTATCTCTTTAGGCTTTCGTAGTGGGGCTGAGGATTTTGGAGCTGAGGGTTTTGGCATTGAGGGTTTTGTAACTGATGCCTGAGCAGACTTCTCTTGAGGCTTTGGAGCCCTTGGTTTTGACGGCACAGACTGTGGTTGAGGAATTGCTGAACCAGAGGTCTCAGCGGCAGAGGAAGTAGCTGCAGTTGAGGCAGCAGCTGAGGATTCATTGAATTTCCTCACTGCAGCATCTGCCTGCTTCTTGAGCTTAGCCAAATGATTGTCCTTCTCATCCGGATAATCATCAATGGTCTTGAGGCTTGAGGGATGTGCTACTTGATGAGCCTCAAGTGGGGCCCGTTTGCCAGGAGGCTTCAGGGAGAATTTCTTCGCATACTTGGAAGTTGCAAACCTGTATTCCTTCCATTCCTTAGCCCATCGGCGTTCTATCTTTTGCAGCCGAATCTTTCTCTTGGCCATTGTTTCATTTTCATCAGGTGTGCAATAGGCCAAGTAAATATCCTCGGGGATATCCAAAGCTGTGTTCTGCTCAAGTTTCTTTCCTCCCTTCTGCTTTCTGTCATCCTCCATTTTCTTCAGCTGAGGATTTTGCTAATGAGATTGAACTCTTGAGGATTCTGATGAGACTTGAAGATTTTCTTCAAGAAACGCTGCAAATGAGTTAATGTGATGAGAACCGAGAGATTCATCAGCTGACATGTGTATACCTATGAACAGAGTATAGTTGCGAGGAATTTGGAGAGGTCATGTGCGTTCTCAGATTTGAAGAAAATGAAAAAGTTTGTCAGTTGAGGATTTTAACCAGTGGTTGAGGAATTTGCCTAAACATACTGTTCTTGGGTTCCAGAGTTGTAGAGATCCAAAAATTCGCACAATTGAGGAATCTCGTGAAAATCTTAGATGCTTAGTGAAGTTCATCAATGGTGTGGTGATAGGCAGTGTTTGAGGAATCAAGTGCATATCGTTTCTTGAGGACAAACAGATTTCACATAGGAGATGTAAAATAGTAGATCTAACTTGCTGCAAAAATGGGATTTTTATTTACCCTTGAAGGTGCGCACGAAGAACACAGAAAAAGTTGTGTAGAGAAGCTCTTCGGTCGCGTGTCCAATGCGCCCTAACCCGGCGGCAGTGGACGTCTACGGCGACGGCGGACGAAGATGGTCCGACTCTGGCGTGGTTCCGGCGACGGAGAAGTCGAGGCAGTGAAGCTCTTCTTCACCGGGGACAAGACTTCCAGCGGTGGCGCTAGGGTTCGGTACTTTTTGCTGTAGGAGGAGAGCGATGGGGCGAAGAAGTGTTTGCCGAGGGGGATAAGGACATATTTATAGCCAGACAGTTACTGTTGGCACGAAGAATTCGGACCAAACAACCCCTGCCTCTACGTCTCCGCAGGACACGTGTAGTTCCCGAGCAAGGCGGTGGAGATAGTGGAGATCGTGGTTATCCGAACGTGGGAAGTGGGGTTTAGTTACTATGCATTAAAGAAACAATTTTTGAAGATTTGAGGATTTTTGTTACAGCTGACAAGGACGTAGTGAGGATTTTGAACAAAGTTTCAAGTAGAACGCATATGAAGAATTGAATAGACTGGATGAGAATAGCATAGAGGGAAAGTAGGGTCCGATCACATTCACTTAGAAGAAATATCAAGTTGAAGAAATAGCTATAAGTGAATGCTCTTGAGGACTTGAAATCACAGTCTATCTAGTCAAACGAAAGTCATCAGGTGTTTTTGAAGATTTGAGTAACTTCAGGATTTTGTGATAAATCGTCACAATGAAGAACAACTGTTTTGAAGAAAAACACATTTTGAGGAAATGGAACATTTGAAGAAAATCAACTTGAGGAATTTCACGTTGGGCGGTGGCGTGACCCATCATATAAGAATGTTGATTACAGACGCCGCGTACAATTGTCATAGGGCCGTGAGAATCAATTTCGTCGTTGATTTTTTCACATTCAGAGTGATATTCTTCATCAGTTGAAGAAAATCGATTCATCATGTGTTGCACATCTAAGTCATAAATTTTGCATAAGTGTTAGGATGTGTGCATGTTTTTACAAAACATTTGAAGATTCTAAGATATTTAGCTCACACCGCAACTTGCAAAATCTTTTCTCATCCAAGGGCTTAGTGAAGATATCTGCCAGTTGATCATCAGTCTTCACATGGTCGATGAGGATATTGCCCTTGAGGACATGGTCCCGGAGAAAATGATGATGAATCTGGATGTGCTTAGTCTTCGAGTGTTGTACTGGGTTGTATGCAATCTTGATTGCACTCTCATTGTCGCTGTAGAGGGGCACATTCTTCATGTTAATGCCGTAGTCCTTGAGGGTTTGCTTCATCCATAGTAATTGAGCACAGCATGAACCAGCAACAATGTACTCAGCTTCGGCAGTGGAGAGTGATACGCAGTTCTGCTTCTTTGAGGACCAGCAAACTAGTGATCTTCCGAGGAAATGGCATGTGCGAGAAGTTGACTTGCGATCCACACGGTCACCAGCATAGTCAGAATCAGAATACCCTACCAGATGAAGATTTGAGCCCTTGGGATACCATAATCCTAGTGTTGGTGTGTGAGCTAGGTATTGAAGAATATGCTTCACAGCCTTATGGTGTGATTCCTTCGGTTTTGCTTGAAAACGTGCACACATGCAAACACTAAGCATTATATCTGGCCTAGATGCACATAGATACAATAAAGAGCCAATCATAGAGCGATATACCTACTGATCGAAATCTTTACCATTTTCATCAGTGCCGAGGTGGCCGTTGGTAGGCATTGGACTCTTGGCACCTTTGCATTCATGCATGTCGAATTTCCTCAGAACATCCTTGAGGTATTTCTCCTGTGATATGAAGATTCCATTGCGTTGTTAACGAATTTGAAGAAGAATTTCAGCTCCCTCATCATAGACATCTGATATTCTTCACTTATCATGTAAGCAAATTCATCACTGTATCGTTTGTCAGTACAGCCAAATATGATATCATCGACATATATTTGACACACAAATAGCTCATTATCATAGGATTTAGTAAAAATAGTTGAATCGAGTGAACCAGGTTTCAAGCCTTTCTTCATGAGGAATTCCTTCAATGTATCATACCATGCCCGAGGGGCTTGCTTGAGACCATAGAGAGCCTTTTTGAGTCTGAAGACTTTGTCTGGATTCTTTGGATCCTCAAAACCTGGGGGCTGAGCAACATAGGCTTCTTCCTCAAGCTTACGATTGAGGAATGCACTTTTCACATCCATTTGATATAAGATGATATTATGATGATTAGCATAAGCAAAGAGTATTCGAATAGCTTCAAGTCTAGCAACAGGTGCAAAAGTTTCATCGAAATCTATTCCTTCAACCTGGGTGTAGCCTTGGGCTACAAGTCGTGCCTTGTTCCTCACCACTTGACCGTCCTCATCTTGCTTGTTTCGGAAAATCCACTTGGTGCCGATGATGTTGTGCTTGCGAGGATCTGGTCGTTTGACGAGCTCCCATACGTCATTCATCTTGAATTGAAGAAGTTCGTCTTGCATAGCTTGGATCCACTCCGGTTCCAGAAAATCCTCAGCAACTTTTGAGGGTTCTGTGATGGATAAAAAGGAAAAATGCCCACAAAAGTTAACTAAGTGTGAAGCTTTTGAGCGAGTGAGAGGACCTGGCGCGTTGATGTCGTTGAGGATTTTGTCAAGTTCTACTTCATTTGCAATCCTCGGATGAGCTGGTTGAGGATTTCGTCTGGGCTGAGGAAGTGGTTCTGGTGCAATTTCCTTAGGAGCATCTTCTTGATTTTTATCAGTGATGGGGATCGTTTCTTCACCAATTTCCTCGGTGGGGACAATGTCTTCAGTAGGTTTGAGCTTTATTGCTTCCTCAGGAGACAACTTATCTGGATCAGAAGGCAATTGCTCTCTTTGCGAGCCATTAGTTTCATCGAACCGCACATCTACAGTCTCAACAACTTTGTTGTGATAGTTGTTGAAGACTCTGTAGGTGTGCGAGTCCTTTCCATAACCGAGCATAAAACCTTCATGTGCCTTAGGTGCAAATTTTGAGCTATGGTGAGGATCTCTAATCCAACATTTTGCACCGAAGACTTTGAAATAACTTACATTGGGTTTCTTGTTAGTGAGGAGTTCATATGAGGTTTTCTTGAGGAATTTGTGAAGATATACCCTGTTGATGATATGGCATTCAATGTTGATTGCTTCAGGCCAAAAGCAACGAGGAGTCTGATATTCTTCAAGCACAGTTCTTGCCATCTCAACCAGAGTCCTGTTCTTCCTTTCGACGACACCATTCTGCTGAGGAGTATAAGGAGCAGATAATTCGTGAGTAATACCAAGTTCATCAAGATAATCATCAAGAGCAGTGTTTTTGAACTCTGTTCCATTATCACTCCTGATATGTTTGATCTTGATGACAAAGCTCGTCGAGGCCCTTGAAGAAAATCGTTTGAAGATTTCCTGCACTTAAGTTTTATACACTATGATATGCACCCATGTATATCTGGAATAATCATCAACTATGACGAAGCCATATAAAGATGTTGCATTGGTTAGTGTGGCATAGTGCGTAGGTCCAAATAGATCCATATGAAGCAATTCGAATGGACGTGTAGTGGTCATGATAGTCTTCGAGGGATGCTTGGATCTGGTCATTTTCCCAGATTCACATGCACCACAGAGATGATCTTTGAGGAATTTGACTGATTCGATGCCGATGACATGCTTCTTCTTCGCAAGCGTGTGCAAATTCCTCATGCCTGCATGACCTAGTCTTCGGTACCACAACCATGCTTCTGAGGTTTTTGCTAGTAAGCAAGTGGCTAGTTGAGGACCTGTAGAGAAATCAACAATGCACAAGTCCCCTCTTCTTACACCTTCAAAGACTTTGAATCTGTCAGATTCCATGATGACTACACATCTATATCTACCAAAGATAACAATCATATCAAGATCACAAAGCATCGAGACTGACATGAGGTTAAAACCAAGGGATTCAACAAGCATCACTTTGTCCATATGCCTATCCTTGGAAATAGCCACTTTGCCAAGTCCCAATACCTTGCTTTTACCTTTGTCAGCATATGTGATTTGCTTCAGAGGTGATGGAGTTAGTGGCATATTCATCAGCAAGATTTTATTACCAGTCATGTGATGTGTGCAGCCACTATCAAGAACCCACTCAGTATTCTTGGGTTTATCATCCTGCAGATGAATTAGTACAGCTTACCATCTCATATGCTTCAGATTTGAAGAATATGATATCAATTTCATCAGATAAGAATTTCATCACAACAGAATTATAAGGACGTGTGAAATATTTCTATTTCATCAATATTAGCTTGCGTCCTATCAAGCATTTCCTCAGGTCTCCAGCAAATTCTTCAGATGACGATTTTCATCTGGAGACCTGACCTGCAGAAGTGATTAGTTCGATTTCTTCACCACCCACATCTGAACGGGTGGTAAAGCATTCATCATCCCGCGAGCACCATATGAGAAATGTGGCATTGAAGCTAATGCACTTCTCTTAACAGTAGGGGTGTTAAAGTACTCATATGAATATGCAGAGAACCGGTTTGAGGATTTAGGAACATAATGATTTGAAGAGTAACGCTCATATTCATATTCCTTGTAGTTTCCCTGCATGTTAGACACATTAGCACGGGTACGAGCATAATTTTGACCGGTTGAGGATTTTGATCCTCTTGAAGACTTTGGTCCTCCTAAGGAATTTGATCTGGGGTTCAGATTCTTCATCGGTGGTGTCATGAGGACATTCACCTGAAGATTTTCAAGACAGCTTTTGGGAACCCAGATTTTCCTCAAGGGAGGACCATTCCTGCAGTTAGTTCCAACATATCGAGCAAATACTTCACCAGGCTGATTTTTGAACAGTTTATAGTTGGAGTCAAATGACTCATCTGAGGAATAGGATAATTCACATGAAAAGCCAGTTAGATTGGATGGATCAAAAGGAGGCCCAGTAGCAGCAACCCATGATGTTTTGGGATACTGCTCAGGTTTCCAATAAGATCCATCAGCATTTAATTTCCTCTCAAAGGCAATTCCTTCTTTCCTTGGGTTCCTGTTCAAGATCTGCTTTTTGAGCACATCACAAAGGGTTTGATGTCCTTTGAGACTTTTGTATATGCCTGTCACATACAATTCCATCAACCCCGCATTTTCATCAGTAACATTTGTGTTTTCCTCAAGTGAGGAAATAGACACTACAGGTGCAGTTGAAGAATTTGTAGCAATAGAAACATTTGATGATTCTGGTGAAGAATTAGCAGTTTCACGTTCAATGCATTTAAGACATGGAGGAATGAATTCAGCTTGAGCAGCGCTGATCTGTTGAGCTAGTAATGAATCATTTTCCATACGAAGATCATCATGAGAAATCCTCAGCTTCTCTAGATCAAGCTTCCTTTGAAGAAATTCATAGGAAAGTTTCTCATGATCAGCGAGAAGTGTATCATGATGATTTTGAAGATTATCAAATCTAGACTGAAGACTTTTCACATCTTCAGTGAGGATTTGGGTAAGATTCATTTCATCATTCAACAGATTATCACTTCTATCTAGCAGTTTCTGAAGCTTTTCTAGGGCAGTTTGTTGTTTAGTGGCAATGATAGCAAGTTTATTGTAACTGGGTTTTATATAATCATCAGGTTCACAGTCACTTGAATCAGAGGAGGAAGCATCATTCGGTACCTTTGAACCTTTTGCCATGAAGCAATAGGTTGGAGCGAAGTCATCAGCATAGTCATCAGTGTGGATGGTGTTATCATCTTCTTCAAGGTTGAAGATTGACTTCCTGACGAAAGTGGTTGCCAGTGCAAGACTAGCCTGTCCGGATTCTGAGTCTTCATCAGAACCCTCTTCTTCATCACATTCCTCTGATTCTGCCTCGGAATCCATTTCCTTGCCAATAAGTGCCCGAGCCTTTCTGAAACTAGTCTTCTTGTGAGATGAGGGCTTTGAAGATGAGGATTTTGAATATTTCTTCTTCTTCTTCGAGTCATCAGAACTGTCTTCCTTGTATTTCTTCTTCTTTGATTCCTTTCCCCAACGGGGACAGTCAGCAATGTAATGACCTGATTTCTTGCATTTGTGGCAGGTTCTTTTCTTGTAGTCCTCAGATGAAGATTCTGATTTCCTCATGTCTCTTCTTGAAGATTTACCGAATTGGCCACGTTGTGTAAACTTCTGGAATTTCCTCACGAGCATTGCAAGCTCCTGTCCAAATTCTTCAGGGTCACCAATGCTATCATCCAAATCTTCTTCTTCAGATGAGGAAATTGCTCTAGCCTTCAGTGCACGTGGTCTGAAATAGCTTGGTCCATATAGATCTTTCTTTTCTTCTAGCTGGAATTCATGAGTATTGAGTCTTTCGAGTATATCAGCTGGATCGAGCATCTTGTAGTCTGGTCTTTCTTGAATCATCAAAACTAAAGTATCAAATGAAGAATCCAAAGATCTCAGCAGTTTCTTCATAACTTCGTGATCAGTAATGTCTCGAGCTCCCAGTGCTTGCAGTTCATTTGATATGTCAGTGAGGTGATCAAAGGTGTCTTGGCAGCTTTCATTGGCATGCCTCTTGAAGAGATTGCAAAGAATATCAACACGAGAGTCACGCTGGGTTGATACTCCTTCATTTACTTTGCACAGTCTCTCCCAGATCAGTGTTGCAGAGCCCAAAGCACTCACTCTTCCAAACTGGCCTGGGCTCAGATGGCCACAGATGATATTCTTCACTTGAGAATCAAGTTGCTTGAATTTCTTCACATTAGCAGCAGAGACGCTAGCAGAGATGATGGGGACGCCATGTTCCACAATATACCAGAGATCATTATCAATAGCTTGTAGATGCATTTGCATCTTGTTCTTCCAGAAGGGAAAGTTCTTTCCTTCGAAGGTGGGACATGCTGCAGTCACCTTAAACATGCCTGCATCGACATAACTAAAACTCCAGGTGGTTAAACCAAAATCACACAGAACAAGGGAGTACCTTGCTCTGGACCAATTGAAAGTGCGTTATATCGACTAGAGGGGGGTGAATAGGAGATTTTTAGAATTTCATCACTGAGGAAATTCCTTTTGAGGAAATTCCTCACTGATGACTGACTTACAGCGGAAACAGTAAAGGATTAGAAGTGCAAAGTTTCACAACAACAGTTTTTCAGAGTGAGGAATGTGAAAACAGATTGCACAGTGAGCAGGCACGCAGAAAAAAGATGAGGATTAACTAGCGTGAAGAATTTGGGGTTGAGGAATTTCAGAGAAAGTCTTCAGCAAATTCTTCAAACAGTAGCAATGAAAGTCATCAACACATAATTTGAGGAAAGTAAGGAGTTGAGGAATTAGAACCCATTTCACAGCGAAGACAGTAGTTGATGACCCAGTTCCAACTGTTGTGACAGTCGTACATCTGGTTTGGAGCGGCTTGGTATTGAAACCAAAGGCCACACAGTTCCGGGACACACAGTCCCTACCGTGTTCTCCTTGGGCTAAGAACACACAGTCCTCGGCCAACATTCGCGGTAAGTCTTCAGGGCAGACTTCCAAACCCTCACAAACTTGGTCACCCGGCGATCCACAATTGACTCCTGGAAAGCTCTAGACCATGACTCCTAACCGTCTGGAGGATGCACAATCCTCAAAGGTAAAAGGCTTCAGTCCCACACAGGAACAACTTATTCAGTGATGCTCAGTCACTAGGTTTGGTTTGTGGTTTCGGTGTATGGTGTATTTCCTCACTGATGAATTACTCTCGAAGACTCTGAGGAATTGGGTTGCTCTTATGACAAGTGTCAGTTCCTAACGAAGCAGCCAACCAGCTAATGGTTGTGGGGGGGGGGCGGCTATTTATAGCCTGGGAGCATCCCGACATGATTTGACACTAATGCCCTTAAATAATATGACCGTTGGTGTGGATAAGACCAATGACTTGGCATGGCTATCGAAATGGTCGGAACCCTCAACTATGAGAGTCCTCATGTCACTCGTATTCCTCACTTTGAGGCCTTTGGTAGAATTAGGCTTGGGTTGAGCATCATGAGGAAATTCATTCCAAAGTGTAACTTCGACCCCCTTTAACAGTACGGTGTTCCTATTACTCAAATGTGAAGAAAATAAAACAGAAAGAGTAAATCTTCATGCTTCAAAGTCTTCAAAATGATTTTCTTCAGGACACACCGAATTCCTTAATTTCAGTATCTTCATGAAGAATATCAATTTCATCGCAGATTCTTCACGATTCAATTCTTCAGCTTCAGACCAATTTCTTCAACCGAAGATATATATATATTTTTAGGGGTCGATATTCATCAAATATATCAAAGTCCTCACTGACTTATAGATCCTGTGTACACTCATAAACACATTAGATACTTAACCTATAAGTCTTCAAACCACCAAAATCACTAAGGGGTACTAGATGCACTTACAACACCAATCCCGATGGTAGAGGGAGTGTGCGATGTTTGATCACATCAACCTTGGAAACACTTCCAACACTTATCGTCACCTCGCCTTTAGCTAGTATCCGTTTATTCCGTAGCTTTTATTTCGAGTTATTAATCACTTAGCAATCGAACCGATATCTAATACCCTCGTGCTACTAGGAGTACTAGTAAAGTATACATCAATATCATGTATATCAAATATACTTCTGTTGACTTCGCCAGCCTTCTCATCTACCAAGTATCTAGGGTAGCTCCGCCTCAGTGACCGTTCCCCTCATGACAGAAGCACTTAGTCTCGGGTTTGGGTTCAATCTTGGGTTTCTTCATTAGAGCAGCAACTGGTTTGCCGTTTCATGAAGTATCCCTTCTAGCCCTTGCCCTTCTTAAAACTAGTGGTTTTACTAACCATCAACAATTGATGCTCCTTCTTGATTTCTACTTTCGTAGTGTCAAACATTTGCGAATCGCTCAAGGATTATCATATCTATCCTTGATATGTTATAGTTCATCATGATCCTCTAGCAGCTTAGTGGCAGTAACTTTGAAGAACCATCACTATCTCATCTGAAAGATTAACTCCCACTTGATTCAAGCGGTTGTTGTACTCACACAATCTGAGAACATGCTCAATGATTGAGCTTTTCTCCTTTACCTTGTAGACAAAAAATCTTGTTGGAGGTCTCATACCTCTCAACAAGGGCACGAGCATGAAATCTCAATTTCATCTCTTAGAACATCTCTTATGTTCCGTGACGTTTCAAAACGTCTTCGGTGCCTTGCTTCTAAGTCATTAAGTATTACGCATTGAACTACCACGTAGTCATCAAAAACGTGTATGCCAGATGTTCGCAACATCCACAGACGACGCTTGAGGTGCAGCACACCGAGTGGTGCATCAAGGACATAAGCCTTCTGCGCAGCAATGAGGACAATCCTCAGTTTTACGGACTCAGTCCGCACAGTTGCTACTATCATCTTTCAATGAAATTTTCTCTAGGAACATATAAAAAACAGTAGAGCTATAGCGCAAGCTACATCATAATTCGCAAAGACCTTTTGACTATGTTCATGATAATTAGAGTTTAACTAATCAAATTACTTAATAAACTCCCACTCAAAAAGTACATCCCTCTAGTCATTTGAGTGATACATGATCCAAATCCACTAACTCAAGTCTGATCATCACGTGAGTTGAGTATAGCTTCAGTGGTAAGCATCTGTATGCTAATCATATCAACTATACGATTCATGCTCGACCTTTCGGTCTCATGTGTTCCGAGGCCATGTCTGCACTTGCTAGGCTCATCAAGTTTAACCCGAGTGTTCCACGTGTGCAACTGTTTTGCACCCGTTGTATGTGAACGTTGAGTCTATCACACGCGATCATCACGTGGTGTCTCGAAACGAAGAATTGTCGCAATGGTGCATAGTCGGGGAGAATACAATTTCATCTTGAAATTTGAGTGAGAGATCACCTTTATAATGCTACCGTCGTTCTAAGTAAAATAAGGTGCATAAAAGAATTAACATCACATGCAATTCATAAGTGACATGATACAACCATCATCTTGTGCTTCTTGATCTCCATCACTCAAGCACCGACATGATCTTCTTGTCACCGGCGCCACACCACGATCTCCATCATCATGATCTCCATCAACGTGTCGCCATCAAGGTTGTTTGCTATCTATGCTATTACTACTAAAGCTACGACCTAGCAATATAGTAAACGCATCTCCAAGCACAAACATTAGTTTAAAGACAACCCTATGGCTCCTGCCGGGTGTCGTAGCATCGACGTGCAAGTCGATATTAACTATTACAACATGATCATCTCATACATCCAATATATCACATCACGTCATTGGCCATATCATATCACAAGCATACCCTGCAAAAAAAGTTAGACGTCCTCTAATTTGTTTTTGCATGTTTACGTGGCTGCTATGGGTATCTAGTATGATTGCATCTTACTTACGCAAAAACCACAACGAAGATGTGCAAATTGCTATTTAACCTCTCCAAGGACCGCCTTGGTCAAAACCAATTCAACTAAAGTTGAAGAAACAGGCACCCGTCAGTCATCTTTATGCAACGAGGTTGCATGTCAATCAATGAAACCAGTCTCTCGTAAGCGTACGAGTTATGTCGGTCCGGGCCGCTTCAATCCAACAATACCGCTGAATCAAGAAAAGACTAAGGAGGGCAGGAAATCGAACATCACCGTCCACAAATCCTTTTGTGTTCTACTCGAGATAACATCTACACATGAACCTAGCTTATGATGCCACTGTTGAGGAATGTTGCATGGGAAACCAAAATTTTCCTACGCACACGAAGACCTATCATGGTGATGTCCATCTATGAGAGGAGATTTGGATCTACGTACCCTTGTATATCGCATAGCAGGAAGCGTTAAGAAACACGGTTGATGTAGTGGAACATCTTCATGTCCCTCAAACCGTCCCACGAACCGTCCCGCGATCCATCCCACGACCCGTTCCGATCTAGTGCCGAACGGACAGCACCTCCGCATTCAACACACGTACAACTCGACGATGATCTCGGCCTTCTTGATCCAGCAAGAAAGACAGAGAAGTAGATGAGTTCTCCGGCAGCGTGATAGCGCTCCGGTGGTGGTGATGATCTACTCCTGCAGGGCTCCGCCCGAGCTCCGCAGAAATCCAATCTAGAGGTAAAACTACGTGATATAGGTTTGAGTTGCACGTGGCAAAGTTGTGTCTCAAATCATCCCTAAACCACCAATATATATATGAGGGAGGGGGAGGGCTAGCCTTGAGGCACAAGGACTCAAGGGTGCGTCGGCCAAGGGAGGAGGAGGACTCCTCCTCCAATTCGGTTTGGGAAGGACGAGTCCTCCTCTTCCTTCCCACCTCCCTCTTTCCCTTTCACTTTTATTTTCTTTTGGTATTTCCTTATGTGGCACCATGGGCCCCTTGGGCTTACTACACTAGCCCACTAAGGACTTGTGGCGGCACCCTAGTGCCTTGGGCTCACTCCCGGGTGGGTGGGCCCCTCCCGGTGAACTCCCGGAACCCATTCGTCACTCCCGGTACACTGCCGGGATTGCCCGAAACCTTCCGGTGACCAAATGAAACTATCCTATATATCAATCTTCATTTCCGGACCATTCCAGAAACCCTCGTGATGTCCGTGATCTCATCCAGGACTCCGAACAACATTCGGTAACCACACATATAACTCAACTACACTAAAGCATTATCGAACCTTAAGTGTGCAGACCCTCCGGGTTCGAGAACTATGTAGACATGACCCGAGACACTCCTCGGTCAATATGCAATAGCGTTACCTAGATGCCCATATTGGATCCTACATATTCTTTGAAGATCTTATCGTTTGAACCTCAGTGTCAAGGATTCATATAATCCCGTATGTCATTCCCTTGTCCTTCGGTATGTTACTTGCCCGAGATTCGATATTCGGTATCCGCATACCTATTTCAATCTCGTTGCTGGCAAGTCTCTTTACTCATTCCGTAATACAAGATCCCGTGACTTACACTTAGTCACATTGCTTGCAAGGCTTGTGTGTGATGTTGTATTACCGAGTGGGCCCCGAGATACCTCTCCGTCACACGGAGTGACAAATCCCAGTCTTGATCCATACTAACTCAACGAACACCTTCAGAGATACCTGTAGAGCACCTTTATAGTCACCGAGTTAAGTTACGACGTTTGATGCACACAAGGTATTCCTTCGGTGCCACTGAGTTATATGATCTCATGGTCATAGAAATAAATACCTGACACGCAGAAAACAATAGCAATAAAACGACACGATCAATATGTTACGTTCATAGTTTGGGTCTAGTCCATCACATGATTCTCCTAATGATGTGATCCCGTTATCAAGCGACAACACTTGTCTATGATCAGGAAACCTTGACCATCTTTCATCAACGAGCTAGTCAACTAGAGGCTTACTAGGGACATGGTGTTGTCTATGTATCCACACATGTATTTGAGTTTCCAATCAATACAATTATAGCATGGATAATAAATGATTATCATGAACAAATAAATATAATAATAACTAATTTAGTATTGCCTATAGGGCATATTTCCAACAACTACACACTGCGTTTTAATTCCTAAAGTTTGTTGTCGAGCAAGGAATTAATCCTCGGACCCAAGTCTCGGGAGCTACTAAGATCAGCGGGTTTATTTTTATCCTTCGGGTGCATCTCGGGTTTTAGACCGATACACACCTTGAGGGCTACTGGCTATACATCTTGATAGTAAATAAATTATACCAATCAGAAATAAATTCCGCAAAGGTCAGCCCATGGTTGAGGTGGTGCACCACCTCGGAAACAGTCCGGCATAAAGCTCGGGCGCAAGTGGCTGGCTCCATAGAGGGCATTTCCGGCATTGAGTTTGGCTGAATTCCTTAAAATATTTCACACACCGAGGTAATCTATGACACCTCAGTTGCCGACCAGCGTTGTTTCTCGGCCATAAAAAGACACACCGAATGCAAACCGGCGTTGGAGCTCGAATACACCAGGATACCTTGGACGATGTTCGGCTTTGGAGCTCGGACGCAAGAGGATGCTGCCACATTTGGAGTACTCCAAACCCGAGGTGTGGCATAAAAATAATGAGGCATTAATAAAGGCCAAAAGCTTAAAGGGCTCCTGGATGACCGACATATGAAACTCTTTTGATTCAGCTCGGTGATCTCCGGGATCGAAGATGGGAAGATTCGTTGAACCAGTTCCCAAGACCGGCGATCGAAGACGAAGAACAGTTTAGAAGAACCGAGGAGCGTCCCCAACTTCAAGACCTATGATCGGAAATCGGGAATTCATGGGCGGCCGAACTGTTGGGGAACGTAATAATAATTCAAAAAAATTCCTACGTGTCACCAAGATCAATCTCGGAGATGCTAGCAACCAGAGAGAGGCAGTGCATCTTCATCCCTTGTAGATCACTAAGCAGAAGTGTTGCAAAGAACGCGGTTGATGGAGTCGTACTCGCGACGATTCAAATCGTGGAAGATTCGATCCAAGCGTCGAACGAACGGCGCCTCCGCGTTCAACACATGTACAACTCGGGGAAGTATCCTCCTTCTTGATCCAGCAAGGGGGAGGAGAAGTTGAGGGAGAGCTCCGGCAGCACGACGGCATGGTGGCGGTGAAGCTCGTGGTTCTCTGGAAGAGCTTCGCTAAGCACTACACAGGAGGATGTGTAGGAGGGGGAAGCGCTGCTCCAGGGGCAAGGGGGTCACGTGTGCCGCATCCCTCTCACCCCTCATCTATTTATAGGCTGAAGGGGAGAGGGGGCCGGCCCCTTAGATGCCTCTAGAAGGGGCGGCGACGGCTAAGGGGGGAGGCTTGCTTCCCAAGTTGGTAGGAGGCACCCCCATGCCCTAGGGTTCCCAACCCTAGGTGCCTTGGGCCCTGGGGAGGGCGCACCAGCCCACTAGGGGCTGGTTCCCACCCATATTCAGCCCATGTGGTCCTTCGGGGCAGGTGGACCCCCGGAACCCTTTCGGTGGTCCCGGTACAATACCGATAAACCCCGAAACTTTTTCGTTGACTCAAACTGGACTTCCCATATATAAATCTTCACCTCTGGACTATTACGGAACTCCTCGTGGCATCCGGGATCTCATTCGGTACTCCGAACAACTATCGGAAACCACATACAACTCCCATTACAATTCTAACGTCACCGAACCTTAAGTGTGTAGACCCTACGGGTTCAGGAACCATGCCGACATGAGCGAGACACCTCTTCGGCCAATAAACAATAGCGGATCTGGATAACCATATTGGCTCCCACATGTCCCACGATGATCTCATCAGATGAACCATGATGTCGGGGATTCAATTAATCCCGTATACAATTCCCTTTGTCCATCGGTATGTTACTTGCCCGAGATTCGATCGTCGGTATCCCTATACCTTGTTCAATCTCGTTACCGGGAAGTCTCTTTACTCGTTTTGTAACACATGATCCCGTGACTAACTCCTTAGTCACATTGATCTCATTATGATGATGTATTACCGAGTGGGCCCAGAGATACCTCTCCGTCACACGAAGTGACAAATCCCATTCTCGTTTCGTACCAACCCAACAAACACTTTCGAAGATACCTATAGTGCACCTTTATAGTCACCCAGTTACGTTGTGACATTTGATACACCAAAAGCATTCCTACGGTATCCGGGAGTTGCACAATCTCATGGTCTAAGGAAATGATACTTGACATTAGAAAATCTCTAGCAGATGAACTACACGATCTTGTGCTATGCTTAGGATTGGGTCTTGTCCATCACATCATTCTCCTAATGATGTGATCCCGTTATCAACGAGATCCAATGTCCATGGTCAGGAAACCATGACCATCTATTGATCAAGGAGCTAGTCAACTAGAGCCTCACTAGGGACATGGTGTGGTATATGTACTCACATATGTATTACGGTTTTCGGTTAACAGAATTATAGCATGAACAATAGACAATTATCATGAACAAGGAAATATAATAATAACCATTTTATTATTGCCTCTAGGGCATATTTCCAACAGTCTCCCACTTGCACTAGAGTCAATAATCTAGTTACATTGGGATGAATCGAACACCCATAGAGTTCTGGTGTTGATCATGTTTCTCTCATGGAAGAGGTTTAGTCAATGGATTTACGACATTCAGATCCGTATGTACTTTACAAATATCTATATCTCCATCCTAAATGTAACCACGAATGGAGTTGAAATGACGCTTGATGTGTTTGGTCTTCTTGTGAAACCTGGGCTCCTTGGCAATGGCAATAGCTCCAGTGTTATAACAGAAGAGAGTCATTGAGCCCGATGCATTGGGAATCACTCCTAGGTCGGTGATGAACTCCTTCATCCAAACTCCTTCCCACGCTGCTTCCGAAGCAGTTATGTACTTCGCTTCACATGTAGATGCCGCCACGACGCTTTGCTTGCAACTGCACCAGCTGACTGCCCCACCATTCGAAATATACTTGTATCCGGTTTGTGACTTGGAGTCATCCAGATCTGTGTCAAAGCTAGCATCGATGTAACCCTTTACGACGAGCTCTTCAACACCTCCATAGACGAGAAACATATCTTTAGTCCTTTTCAGGTACTTAAGGATATTCTTGACCGTTGTCTAGTTTTCCATTCCAGGATCACTTTGGTACCTCCCTACCAAACTTATGGCAAGGTTCACATCAGGTTTGGTACACAACATGGTATACATAATAGAGCCTATGGCTGAGGCATAGGGGACGACACTCATCTTTTCTCTATCTTCTAACGTGGTCGGGCATTGAGCTGTGCTCAATCTCACACCTTGCAATACATGCAAGAACCCCTTCTTGGACTTATCCATATTGAATATCTTCAATATCTTCTCAAGGTATGTGCTTTGTGAAATACCAATGAGGCGTCTCGATCTATCTCTATAGATCTTGATGCCTAATATGTAAGCAGCTTCTTCAAGGTCCTTCATTGAGAAACACTTATTCAAGTAGGGCTTTATGCTTTCCAAAAGTTATATATCATTTCCCATCAACGATATGTCATCCATGTATAAAATGAGAAATCCTACAGAGCTCCCACTCACTTTCTTGTAAATACAGGCTTCTCCATAAGTCTGTACAAACCCAAATGCTTTGGTCACCTCATCAAAGCGAATGTTCCAACTCCGAGATGCTTGCACCAGCCCATAAGCGCTGGAGCTTGCATACCTTGTCAGCATTCTTAGGATCGAAAAACCTTCCGGCTACATCATATACAATTCTTCCTTAAGAAAACCGTTAAGGAATGTCGTTTTGATGTCCATTTGCTAGACCTCATAATCTAAAATGCGGCAACTACTAACATGATTTGGACGGGCTTCAGCATCGCTACGGGTGAGAAAGTCTCATCGTAGTCAACTCCTTGAACTTGTCGATAACCCTTAGCGACAAGCCGAGCCTTATGGGTATGTAGATTGCTAAGCGGAAGCGTATATAACGCGGTTGATGTGCTGGAACATCTTCACGATTCAAATCGCAGCCCATAACACGATCTCATCACGATCCGTCCCGCGATCCCATCACGATCTAGTGCCAAATGGACGGCACCTCCATGTTCACCACATGTACAACTCGATGACGATCTCCACTTTCTTGATCCAGCAAGAGGGGCGAAGAGGTAGATGAGTACTCCAGCATGGTGGCGTGGTGGTGGTGGTGGCGAACTAATCCAACAGGGCTTCGCCTAAGCACCGCTGAACTAGACTAGCGGAGAAATAGATCTAGAGAGAAGTAGAGGGAGCATGCAACAATTAGGGTTAGGGCTGGCTCTAATTCCTCTAGTATATATTGGAGGGAGGGAGGGGAGGAGGTAGCCTAAAAACCTCAAGGATTGGCCAAAATTGGAGGGGGGAGTCCTACTCCAATCCTACTAGGAGTAGGATTCCTCCTGTCCACTTGGAAACCCTTTCCTCCTCTTCCACCTTTGGGTTTTTTTCTTCTCAAACCTCACAGGCCTTAGTGGGGGCTTATTCCAGCCTACTAGGAGAATTTCAGATAACTTCATTTCCTTTGGCTCAAGTTGTCCATGACCGTGGACACGGCTAATCGATTAGGTTTGAGTACTCTACAGAGTTTTGCACACGTTCCCCACAAGATTTGATCGCCTCCGAGTATGTCCTCGCACTTCAGGGTGTTTGAAGATCGGATGATCAAAACATGGTCTTTCAGCGGGTCCCTCTGAATCCCTGTCGGTGCCCATCCATTCCTACCGTTCTTCTACATCTGCTAGCACCACCTGTCCAGAGTCGCCGCGTTGTCCAACCAAGCCAGAGCCCATAATGACTTGTGGCTGTGCAGGTAAGCCTTGGGTCTTGAAAATATCCGTCCGTCTCTTTGAGCCTGGGTGAAGTTTTCCGCAGGATGTCATGGCCGTCCCCAGCATCCCGGGTCATCCACTGGTTTCTCCAGGGAGCCGATCAACCGTCCTTCACCCAGAGTTGCATTGCGTCCGAGGTCTTGAAAATCTTGTCTTAACCGGTCTTGATTATTTAATCAACCTCGCAAAGAAGAGGGATGATAAAGCTTGTCATACTTTCGAAAACCCCTTTGCTAAACCTTGCTTTTTCATTGTGGACACAATTTGTAGTGCTCAAGTCTTTTACGATACTCCCACTACTATTCTTGAGAATAGATTTCCTTATGTGGAGATTAGTAAAATTTCTATGCTTGTAGATCATGGAAAGAATGCTTTAGGTGCTCGTTATATTGTTGAATTCATACATGATGCTACTGAAAATTACTATGAGAGAGGATCATATGCTTCTACTTATTGCAATAATATCAAGCTTCCTCTCCATATGTTGAAAATTTTGAAGCTATGCTTGTTTTGCCTTCCTATGCTAGTTGATTCCTTCTCCAATAAATTGTTTGATCACAGAATCCCTATGCATAGGAAGTGGGTTAGACTTAAATGTGCTAGCCATTTGCTCCATGATGCTCTTGTTGTGTTTCAATCCTTACCTTTTATGTGAGCATCATTGAAATCAATGCCTAGCTAAGGGCGTTAAACGATAGCGCTTGTCGGGAGGCAACCCAATGAATAAATTTTTCTTTGATTTTTTGCTTTCTGTTTTGTGTTTTCCACAGTTTCATAATTTTGTTATGCTTGTATTTTTTGTGTTTCTTTTTGCGTTTGTGCCAAGCAAAACCGTTATGATTAGTCTTGGGGATGATCGTTTGGTCATGCTGGAAAAGACAGAAACTTTCTGCTCACGAAAATAATTTTCGTTTTTCTTATGTAAGAGCTTTTGAGTTGATTCTTTTTGCTGCTGATTTCTACGCAAATTCTTCACACTGTCGTAATTGTTAAGAATTTTTGAAGTACCAGAGGTATACGAAATATACAGATTGCTACAGACTGGTCTGCTGTTAACATATTCTGTTTTTGTTGAGTTGGTTGCTTCTTTTGATGAAACTATGGATAGTATCGGAGGGTACTAGCCATGGAAAAGTGAAAATACAGCAACCAAACACCAACAATAAGTAGAATTAAAATTTGCTACAGTACCTAAAGAAGTGGTGGTTTGCTTTCTCATACTAATGTTATCACGAGTTTCTGTTTAAGTTTCGTGTTGTGAAGTTTTCAAGTTTTGGGTGAAGTTCTTATGGACAAAGAGATAAAGAGTGGCAAGATCTCAAGCTTGGGTATGCCCAAGGCATCCCAAGAGATTCAAGGATGTCGTAGAATCCTAAGCTTGGGGATGCCCCGGGAAGGCATCCCCTCTCTCGTCTTCAATCCATCGGTAACGTTACTTGGAGCTATATTTTTATTCACCACATGTTATGTGTTTTTGCTTGAAGCGTCTTGTATCGTAGGAGTCTTTTATTTTCGTTGTGTCACAATCATCCTTGCTGCACACCTAGATAGAGAGACGCGACTCACGGTGATTTTTTCGAGCTTCACTTATATCTTTTGGTAGACAATTCAGCTCACATGTGCTTCACTTATATCTTTTAGAACGCAGTGGTGCGTGGCTTGGTAGTTGATCTATGCTTTGAAAGTAGTATCAAAAGGGGTAGTTATCCAAAGGGATACGAAAACTTCCACCTTCATGTAAATTGAATAGTTAGAGAAGTTTGATTCATCTCAATTACTTTTGAGTTGTGGTTTTGGTAATATTGAAGTCATGCTAGTAAGGTGTTGTGAATCTAGAAATACTTGTGTTGAACCTAGTGATTCCCGTAGCATGCACGTATGGTGAACCGCTATGTGATGAAATCTGAGCATGATTAGTCTTTTGATTGTCATCCTTTGCGTGGGCGATGGTTTATACCTACCAACCCTTCCCCTAGGAGTATGCATTGAATGCTTTGTTTCAATTACTAATAAAACTTTTGTAACAAGTATATGAGTTCTTCATGACTAATGTTGAGTCCATGGTTTAGATGCACTTTCACCTTCCACCTTCACTATCTTCTTAGTGCCGTGCAACTTTCGCCGGTGCACAAAACCCACCATTAGCCTCCCTCAAAACAGCCACCATACCTACCTACTATGGCTTTTTCAAAGTCATTCCGAGATATATTGCCATGCAACTACCACCATGACATGTGCCACCACGACTACATTGCCATTGCATGATCATAAGATAGCTAGCATGATGTTTCCATTAATGTATATGCCATGCTAGATCATTGCCACGGAACACTACCGAAGGCATTCCATATAGAGTCATCGTTGCTCTAAGTTTTGAGTTGAAAGTGTGATGATCATCATTGATGGAGCATTGTCCCATGTGAGAAAATAAAAGAGGTCAAAGATGCCCACCAAAATAAAAAAATAAAAAAAAGAGGCCAAAGAGCCCACCAAAAAAAATATATGAGAGAAGAAGAGAGAAGGGACAACGCTACCACCTTTCACACTTGTGCATATTAAGCACCATGATCTTCATGATTGAGAGTATCTCGTTTTGTCACCACCATATAGCTAGTGGGAAATTTTCATTATATAACTTGGCTTGTATATTCCAATGATAGGCTTCCTCAAAATTGCCTTAGGTCTTCGTGAGCAAGCAAGTTGAATGCACACCCACTAGTTTTCTTTAAGAGCTTTCACATACTCTTAGCTCTAGTGCATCATTTGTATGGCAATCCCTACTCGTTCACATTGATATCTACTGATGAGCATCTCCACAGCTCATTGATATGCCTAGTTAATGTGATTATCTTCTCCTTTTTTGTCTTGCAACCTCCACCACACTCCACACCATCTATAGTGCTAAAACCATGGCTCACGCTCATGTATTGCGTGAGAGTTGAGAAAGTTTGAGAAAGTAAAGGTGTGAAAACAATTACTTGGCCAATACCGAGGTTGTGCATGATTTAAATTCGTTGTGCAAGGATGATAGAGCATATCCAGACTATATGATTTTGTGTGGATAACTTTCTTTTTGGCCTTGTTATTTTGAAAGTTCATGATTACCTTGCTAGTTTGCTTGATGTATTATTGTCTCCACATCAATAGCAAAATATTGTTTTGAATCTAACATATCTAAACATTCATGTCACCTAAGAGGAGTTACAAAGGACAACTATGCTAGGTAGAATGCAACATAAAAATTTCATTCTTTATGACTTCCCTACTCGAGGACGAGCAGTAGTTAAGCTTGGGGATGCTTGATACGTCTCCAACGTATCTATAATTTTTGATGGTTCCATGCTATTATCTTGTAAACTTTGGATGTTTTATATGCATGAATATGCTATTTTATATCTTTTTTGGGACTAACCTATATATCAGTGCCAAGTGCGAGCTTCTGTTTTTTCCGTGTTTTTGGCCCATTTTCAGACGGAGTCCAAATGGAATGAAACTTTACGATGATTTTTTGGGACCAAAAGAGACCCCTGAAGCTTTGAAAGAAGGCCAGAAGAGCCACGTGGGAGTCACAAGCCCTGACACCGCCACCACCACGCCCCCCCCGGTGGTGGCGACCAGGCTTGTGACCTCCTCGTGGGCCCAACTGACGCAATTCCACCGCCATAAATTCCTATGAATTCAGAAACCCCCAAAAAGAAACCTAGATCGGGAGTTCTGCCGCCGCAAGCCTCTGTAGCCACCAAAAACCAATTTGGAGCCCGTTCCGGCACCCTGCCGGAGAGGGAATCCATCTCCGGTGGCCATCTTCATCATCCCGGAGATCTCCATGACGAGGAGGGAGTAGTTCTCCCTCGGGGCTGAGGGTATGTACCAGTAGCTATGTGTTTGATCTCTCTCTCTCGTGTTCTTGAGATGTCTTGATCTCGATGTACCATGGGGTTTGCTACTATAGTTGGATCTTATGATGTTCTTCCCCCTCTCCTTCTTGTAATGAATTGAGTTTCCCCTTTGGAGTTATCTTATCGGATTGAGTCTTTGAGAACACTTGATGTATGTCTTGCACGTGTCTATCTGCTATGATCAACTTGCCGCTTTGTGACAATTGGGAACCTATGCATATGGGTTGGCACACGTGGATTCATGTGAGTACTTGATGTATGTTTTGGTGATCAACTTGCGGGTGCGTGACATTGGGAACCTATGCACAGGGGTTGGCACACGTTTTGACTCTCTAGTAGAAACTTTGGGGTACTCTTTGAAGTTCTATGTGTTGGTTGAATAGATGATTCTGAGATTATGTGATGCATATCGTCTAATCATTCCCAGGATACTTGAGATGACAATGGAGTACCTAGGTGACATTAGGGTCTTGGTTGATATGTATCTTAAGGTGTTATTCTAGTACGAACTCTATGATGGATCGAACGGAAAGAATAGCTTCGTGTTATTTTACTACGGACTCTTGAATAGATCGATCAGAAAGAATAACTTTGTGGTGGTTTCGTACCCGACAATAATCTCTTCGTTTGTTCTTTGCTATCAGTGACTTTGGAGTGACTCTTTGTTGCATGTTGAGGGCTAGTTATATGATCCAATTATGTTATTATTGTTGAGAGAACTTCACTAGTGAAAGTATGAACCCTAGGCCTTGTTTCCACACATTGCAATACCGTTCGTGGTCACTTTTGTTACTTTGTTAGCTTGCTGTTTTTGTAATTTCAGATTACAAAAACCTATATCTACCATCCATATTGCACTTGTTTCACCGTCTCTTTGCCGAACTAGTGCACCTATACAACTTACCATTGTATTGGTTGTGTTGGGGACACAAGAGACTCTTTGTTATTTGGTTGCAGGGTTGTTTGAGAGAGACAATCTTCATCCTACACCTCCCGCGGATTGATAAACCTTAGGTCACCCACTTGAGGGAAAATTGCTACTGTCCTACAAACCTCTGCACTTGGAGGCCCAACAACGTCTACAAGGAGAAGGTTGCGTAGTAGACATCAGCGCTCCCTGACCCTCCGGACGTAGAAGAGTTTCAAGCGTCCCCCCTGGGCGCCTACCCTCCTCAGGAGCAAGGAGAGTTTGGGGGCTCCTCCCTGAGCCGGGCTCAAGGGGCCCGGGCTGGAGGGCACCCTCAAATCGTGGGGCATGGCACCGACCATCTTCCCTGTGGGAGGACTACGCGAGGCCGAACACATGGGCTTCAGGAGGGAGAATCGGACACCCCCACGGGAAGCTAGCTGCATGGATCATCCGCGATGACCAAAATTCAGACGCGGGTGTCGGGGATCGGGCCCCGTGAGGCGTTCCTGAAGTGCAAGGGGGCTTCAACTATTCAGCAAGGTAATTTTTTGGATTTATTGCCTTAAGGAGTGTCTGCATACCGCAGGGACTCCAACTACCTAGGGCATACTCCTGCAAGTCGCTCCCTTTACAATTTTCGTTATAGCCACTTGGCAACTTGACCCGGTGCTTTCCTTATGTCGCGTAGACCGCCCGGCCACAACGCACCGCCCCATCGCGGGAACTGGGGAGCCCCGCGGCCCCTCAGGATCACGGTCAACAGGATAAAAGCAGAGTCGCTTGAGCGTCCAAGGGGGCTCCAGAGCATGGCGCTCTAGGAGCCTTACTGGTCATAAGGCCATCTGTCGCCCTTGATATCGTCCTTGGTGATCCGGTCGTTATTAGGGGAGGCAGGTCTTGACCCCTTGGCCGAGATCGTTTATTCGGTCCCAGGCAGCGGCGGTTGGGAAATGTGCTGGACCGGGTCGTGGCGACGCAGAGCCGCTTGAACGTCAAAAAGGGGGCTCCGGAGCATGGCACTCCAGGAGCCTTACCGGTCATAAGGCCACCTGCCGCCCTTGACAACGTCCTTGATCAAGCCATTGTCGAGGGAGGCAGGGCCTGACCCCGTGGCTACATTTATTCACTCGGTCACACGCAACGGCGGTCGGGAAATGAGCGGGACTAGATCCTAACGACGTAGAGCCGCTCGAACGTTAGAAGGGGGGCAACTGAGCACCGTGCCTTAGGAGCCTTACTGGACATAATGCCACCAGATGCCCTTGACAGTGTCCCTGATCCGGTCGGTATCAGGGGAAGCAGGGCCCGACCCCGTAGCTACATCCGTTCACTTGGTCACACGCAACGGCAGTCGGGAAATGAGCGGGACTAGGTCCTGACAACGTAGAGTCATAAAAGACCTTAAATAGGGCTCCCGGGAGGGAGCGCAAGCATGCAAGATCCATGCCGACCCTTCGCGCCTCTGCATCATCCTTCAATCCTTCCGGAACCTACTCCATCCCGTGACACTCTCACGTAATAACGAGCCGAGGCTGTATAGGCCCAAGGCCCCCCGAGGTCGTAGAAGGGGTCCACCCCACGCCTAGTGGAAGACGTTAGCTCCGTGTTGGGTATAACACAATCCCCAATGACTCTAGAAGCTCAGGCCCCAATGCCTCGGGGATAGGGACACTCGCAAGGCCAAATCGTCCTGGCGACTTCCCATATACACCCCCACTGTGACACTCTCACGTAAAAACGAGCCGAGGCTTTATACGCCCAGCCCCCCCCCCCCCGACAACGCAGAAGGGGTCCACCCCACGCCTAGTGGAAGACCTTAGCTCCGCACTGGGTACGAAGACAAAGGCAATCAGCATGGCCTGCCAATGACCATGCTCGCAGCTGGCAAGGAAACCCATATAGTCCACCAATGACTATGCCAACTTTAAATGCCGGACGCGGCACTTGCTTTCTTTTGGATTCGGACTATTTTTCACTGAGTTTGAACTGGTTGATTCTTAAGTTGGTTTTCTCGGGTCTTAATGTCCGATGTTTGAAAAATGAAAAGAAGGGAAAAACTCTCTTTTTCACTTCTTATTTCACTGGCTTTGAAACCTCCCGTCCGGAGGACGTATGTCGAGACAACTACTCCACACCGCCATAAAGAGTCTCGGGAGGCCTCAGCACCCCCCCCCCCCGGGGGGGGGGGGGGTCAATGACCAGAGGGACGAGGTGTGGAATCGCTTGAGCGCCAGAAAGGGGGTTCCTAGGCACGCCTCAGGAGCCTACCAGTCATCAAGACTGGGGCCCGACGAAGCAGAGCGGCTCAAGTGTCAAAGGGGGCTCCTAAACAGCGGGCCTCAGGAGCCTTACTGGTCGCAAAGTCACTCGGCCCCCAGGGTGCCGGGGCCTTGCCCCGCGAGGGACAGCCTTGGTAACGGGTTGGACCTCATGGAGGTGAGGAAATGTGCGGGGCAAGGACCTGCAGACATAGAGTGCCGAAAGGGTCTTCACCTCGTCCCGCATGCAAAACAGGAGCTGCACCGGAGGAACTACACGAGGGACCGCCGCAAATCCGCAAGCTAAGAGCCTCACAAGCCATGACCTGGACCCCCTCGCATTACGATAAAATAACGATGAATCAAAATATGTGCACTAACAAAGGACGCAGGGCCTAAGGATTTGACGACAGCAAGGGGAGAATCCAGCACTCAAGCATGCGGCGGCACGAGGGGTGCCTCAGGAAGGAGGTGTTGGGGAACGTCGCATGGGAAACAAAAAAATTCCTACGCACACGAAGACCTATCATGGTGATGTCCATCTACGAGAGGGGATTTCCGATCTACGTACCCTTGTAGATCGCACAGCAGAAGCGTTAAGAAACGCAGTTGATGTAGTGGAACGTCCTCACGTCCCTCGATCCGCCCCGCGAACCGTCCCACGAACCGTCTCGCGATCCGTCCCACGATCCGCTCCGATCTAGTGCCGAACGGACGGCACCTCCGCGTTCAGCACACGTACAGCTCGACGATGATCTCGGCCTTCTTGATCAAGCAAGGGAGACGGAGAGGTAGATGAGTTCTCCGGCAGCGTGACGGCACTCCGGAGGTTGGTGGTGATCTAATCTCAGCAGGGCTCCGCCCGAGCTCCGCAGAAACGCGATCTAGAGGAAAAACCGTGGAGGTATGTGGTCGGGCTGCCGTGGCAAAAGTTGTCTCAAATCAGCCCTAAAACCCCACTATATATAGGAGGGAGGGAGGGGAGGAGGCAGCCTCAAAACCTAAAGGTTTGGCCTAAATTGGAGGTGGAGGAGTCCTACTCCAATCCTACTTGGAGTAGGATTCCACCTTCCCACTTGGAAACTCTTTCCACCATGTGTTTTTTTCCTTCTCAAACCTTATGGGCCTTAGTGCGAACTTATTCCAGCCCACTAGGGGCTGGTTTATCTCTTCCCATAGCCCATGAGACCCCTTGGGGCGTGACACCCCTCCTGATGGTCCCCGGCACCCCTCCCGGCACTCCGAGTACAATACCGATGAGCCCGAAACTTTTCCGGTAATGCACGGAAACCTTCCGGTAACCAAATGAGGTCATCCTATATATCATTCTTCCTTTCTGGACCATTCCGGAAACACTCGTGACGTCCGTGATCTCATCCGGGGCTCCGAACAACATTCGGTAACCAACCATATAACTCAAATACGCATAAAACAACGTCGAACCTTAAGTGTGCAGACCCTGCGGGTTCGAGAACTATGTAGACATGACCCGAGAGACTCCTCGGTCAATATCCAATAGCGGGACCTGGATGCCCATATTGGATCCTACATATTCTACGAAGATCTTATCGTTTGAACCTCAGTGCCAAGGATTCATATAATCCCGTATGTCATTCCCTTTGTCCTTCGGTATGTTACTTGCCTGAGATTCGATCGTCAGTATCTGCATACCTATTTCAATCTCGTTTACCGCTAAGTCTCTTTACTCGTTCCCTAATACAAGATCCCGCAACTTACACTAAGTCACATTGCTTGCAAGGCTTGTGTGTGATGTTGTATTACCGAGTGGGCCCCGAGATACCTCTCCGTCATACGGAGTGACAAATCCCAGTCTTGATCCATACTAACTCAACGAACACCTTCGGAGATACCTGTAGAGCATCTTTATAGTCACCCGGTTACGTTGCGACGTTTGATACACACAAAGCATTCCTCCGGTGTTAGTGAGTTATATGATCTCATGGTCATAGGAACAAATACTTGACACGCAGAAAACAGTAGCAACAAAATGACACGATCAACATGCTACGTCTATTAGTTTGGGTCTAATCCATCACATGATTCTCCTAATGATGTGATCCCGTTATCAAGTAACAACACTTGCCTATGGCCAGGAAACCTTGACCATCTTTGATCAACAAGCTAGTCAACTAGAGGCTTTACGAGGGACAGTGTTTTGTCTATGTATGCACACAAGTATTGTGTTTCCAATCAATACAATTATAGCATGGATAATAAACGATTATCATGAACAAATAAATATAATAATAACTAATTATTATTGCCTCTAGGGCATATTTCCAATAGTCTCCCACTTGCACTAGAGTCAATAATCTAGTTCACATCACCATGTGATTTCAACGAATCCAACACCCATATAGTTCTGGGGTCTGATCACGTCTTGCTCGTGAGAGAGGTTTTAGTCAACGGTTCTGAAACTTTCAGATCCGTGCGTTCTTTACAAATCTTTATGTCATCTTATAGATGTTGCTACTACGTGCTTTTCGGAAATGCTCCAAATATCTACTCTACTATACGAATCCGTTTCACTACTCATAGTTATTCAGATTAGTGTCAAAGCTCGCATCGACGTAACCCTTTACGACGAACTCTTTAACCACCTCCATAATCGAGAAAAATTCCTTAGTCTATTTAGTTAATAAGGATAACTTTGACCGCTAATCAGTGATTCAATCCTGGATCACTCTGTGTACCTCTTAACAGACTCGCTGCAAGGCACACATCAGGTGCGGTACTCAGCATGGCATACTTTAGAGTCTACGGCTAAGGCATAGAAGACGACCTTCGTCTATTCTCTTTATTCTGCCGTGGTCGGGTTTTGAGTCTTACTCGAATTCACACCTCACAACGCAACCAAGAACTCCTTCTTTGCTGATCTATTTTGAACTCCTTCAAAAACTTGTCAAGGCATGCATCTTGTTGAAACTTCTATTAAGCGCTTTCGATCTAACTCCATAGATCTTTGATGCTCAATGTTCAAGTAGCGCAATCCAGGTATTCCTTTGAAAACTTCTTTCAAACAACCTTGTATGCTTTACAGAAATTCTACATTACTTCTGATCCACAATATGTCAACCACGTATACTTATCAGAAATTCTATAGTGCTCCCACTTACTTCTTTGGAAATACAAGTTTCTCATAAACCTTGTACAAACCCAAAATCTTTGATCATCTCATCAAAGTGTATATTCCAACTCCGAGATGCTTGCACCAGTCCATTGAAGGATCGCTGGAGCTTGCATACTTGTTAGTATCTTTAGAATCGACAAAACCTTCTGGTTGTATCACATACAATGTTTGCTCAAGGAAACAGCCGAGGAAACAATGTTTTGACATCCTATGTGCAATATTTCAAAAATAATGCAACAACTACTAACATAATTCTAACAGACTTTTAGCATCGCTACGAGTGAGAAAGTCTCATCATAGTCAACTGTTTGATCTTGTCGGAAACATCTTTGCGACAAGTCGAGCTTTTCTTAATAGTGACTTATCACCATCATCACGTGTCTTCCTTTTAAAGATCCATCTTTACTCAATAGTCCTATGACCATCAAGTAGTTCTTCCAAAGTCTACACTTTGTTTTCATACATGGATCCTCTCTCGGATTTCTCGGCCTCCAGCCATTTGTCGGAATCCGGGCCCACCATTGCTTTCTCCATAACTCGTAGGTTCACTGTTGCTCAACAACATGACCTCCAAGACAGGGTTACCGTACCACTCTGCAGTAGTACGCGACCTTGTCAACCTACGAGGTTTGTAGTAACTTGATCCGATGCTCGATGATCACCATCATCAGCTTTCACTTCAATTGGTGTAGGCGCCACACGAAGAACTTCCTGCGCCCTGCTACACACTGGTTGAAGTGATGGTTCAATAACCTCATCAAATTCTACCACCCTCCCACTCAATTCTTTCGAGAGAAACCTTTCCCCGAGAAAGGATCCGTTTCTAGAAACAAACACTTTGCTTTCGAATCTGAGATAGGAGATGTACCCAACTATTTTGGATATCCTATGAAGATGCATTTATCCACTTTGGGTTCGAGCTTATCAGACTGAAATTTTTCACATAAGTGTCGAAGTCCCAAACTTTCAAGAAACGACAGTTTAGATTTCTCTAAATCTCAGTCTATACTGTGTCATCTCAACGGAAATACGCGGTGCCCTATTTAAAGTGAACGCGGTTGTCTCTAATGCATAACCCATAAACGATAGTGGTAATTCGATAAGAGACATCATAGCATGCACCATACCAAATAGTGCGTGGCTATGACGTTCATACACATCATCACACTATGATGTTCCAGGTGGCATGAACTGCGAAACAATTTCCACATTGTCTTAACTGCGTACCGAAGCTCGTAACTTAGATATTCATTTCTATGATCATATCGTAGACAGTTTATCCTCTTGTTACGACGAACTTCACTCCGAAACAGAATTGAACTTTTCAATATTTCAGACTTGTGATTCATTAAGTAAATACTCTTGTATCTACTTAAATCGTCATTGAAGTAAGAACATAATGATATCCACTGCGTGCCTCAGCACCCATTGGACTGCATACATCAAAATGTATCACTTCCAACAAGTTACTATCTTGTTTCATCTCAATGAAAACAAGGCCTTGCTCATGTGGTATGATTTGCATGTCACTAGTGATTCAAAATCAAGTGAGTATAAAGATCCATCAGCATGGAGCCTCTTCATGCAATTTATACCAACATGACTCAAGCGGCAGTGCCACAAGTAAGTGGTACTATCATCATTACCTCGTATCTTTTGGCACCAATATCATGAACATGTGTGACACTACGATCGAGATTCAATAAACCATTGAAGGTGATTATTCAAGCAAATAGAGTAACCATTATTCTATTTAAATGAATAATCATATTGCAATAAACACGATCCAATCATGTTCATGCTTAACACAAGCACCAAATAACAATTATTTAGGTTTAACACCAATCCCGATGGTAGAGGGAGTGTGCGACGTTTGATCATATCAACCTTGGAAACACTTCCAACACGTATCGTCACCTTGCCTTTAGCTAGTCTCCGTTTATGCCATAGCTTTCATTTCGTGTTACTAATCACTTAGCAACCGAACCGGTATCCAATACCCTCGTGCTACTAAAAGTACTAGTAAAGTACACATCAACATCATGTATATCAAATATACTTCTTTCGACTTTTGCCAGCCTTCTTATCTACCAAGTATCTAGAGTTGCTCCGCCTCAGTGACCGTTCCCCTCATAACAGAAGCACTTAGTCCTGGGCTTGGGTTTAATCTGGGGTCTCTTCATTAGTGCAGCAACTGCTTTGCCGTTTCACGAAGTATCCCTTCTAGCCCTTTCCTTTATCGAAACTTAGTGGTTTTACTAACCATCAACTATTGATGCTCCTTCTTGGTTTCTACTTTCGAAGTGTCAAACATCGTGAATCGCTCAAGGATCATTGTATCTATCCTTGATATGTTATAGTTCATCACGAAGCTCTCACAGCTTGGTGGCAGTGACTTTGGAGAACCATCACTATCTTATCTGGAAGATCAACTCCCACTTGATTCAAGCGATTGTCGTACTCAGATAATCTGAGCACACGCTCAACGATTGAGATTTTCTCCTTTACTTCATGGACAAAGAATCTTGTCGGAGGTCTCATACCTCTTAACAAGGGCACAAGCATGAAATCACAATTTCATCTCTTTAGAACATCTCTTATGTTCCGTGACGTTTCAAAACGTCTTCGGCGCCTTGCTTCTAAGCCATTAAGTATTTTGCACTGAACTATCGTGTAGTCATCAGAAACATGTATGTCGGATGTTCACAACATCTACAGACGACGCTCGAGGTGCAGCACAGCGAGTGGTGCATTAAGGACATAAGCCTTCTGCGCAGCAACGAGGACAATCCTCGGTTTTACAGACTCAGTCTGCAAAGTTTGCTACTATCAACTTTCAACTAAATTTTCTCTAGGAACATATAAAAATAGTAGAGCTATAGCGCAAGCTACATCGTAATTCGCAAAGACCATTAGACTATGTTCATGACAATTAGTTCAATTAATCATATTACTTAAGAACTCCCACTCAAAAAGTACATCTCTCTAGTCATTTGAGTGGTACATGATCCAAATCCACTATCTCAAGTCCGATCATCACGTGAGTCGAGAATAGTTTCAGTGGTAAGCATCTCTATGCTAATCATATCAAATATACGATTCATGCTCGACCTTTCGGTCTCATGTGTTCCGAGGCCATGTTTGCACATGCTAGGCTCGTCAAGCTTAACCCGAGTGTTCCGCGTGTGCAACTGTTTTGCACCCGTTGTATGTGAACGTTGAGTCTATCACACCCGATCATCACGTGGTGTCTCGAAACGAAGAACTGTCGCAACGGTGCATAGTCGGGGAGAACACAATTTCGTCTTGAAATTTTAGTGAGAGATCACCTCATAATGCTACCGTCGTTCTAAGCAAGATAAGGTGCATAAAGGATTAACATCACATGCAATTCATAAGTGACATGATATGGCCATCATCATGCGCTTCTTGATCTCCATCACCAAAGCACCGGCACGATCTTCTTGTCACCGGAGTCACACCATGATCTCCATCAACGTGTCTCCATCGGGGTTGTCGTGCTACTCATGCTATTACTACTAAAGCTCCGTCCTAGCAATATAGTAAACGCATCTGCAAGCACAAACATTAGTTTAAAGACAACCCTATGGCTCCTGCCGGTTGCCGTACCATCGACGTGCAAGTTGATATTAACTATTACAACATGATCATCTCATACATCCAATATATCACATCACATCGTTGGCCATATCACATCACAAGCATACCCTGCAAAAACAAGTTAGACGTCCTCTAATTGTTGTTGCATGTTTTACGTGGTGACCAAGGGTATCTAGTAGGATCGCATCTTACTTACGCAAACACCACAACGGACATATATGAATTGCTATTTGACCTCGTCCAAGGACCTCATCGGTCAAATCTGATTCAACTAAAGTTGGAGAAACCGACACTCGCCGATCATCTTTGAGCAACGGAGTTACTCGTAGCGATGAAACCAGTCTCTTGTAAGCGTACGAGTAATGTCGGTCCGAGCCGCTTCGATCCAACAATACCGCGGAATCAAGAAAAGACTAAGGAGGGCAGCAAAACGCACATCACCGCCCACAAAAACATGTGTGTTCTACTCGAGAAGACATCTACGCATGAACCTAGCTCATGATGCCACTATTGGGGAACGTCGCATGGGAAACAAAATTTTTCCTACGCGCACGAAGACCTATCATGGTGATGTCCATCTACGAGAGGAGATTTCCGATCTACGTACCCTTGTAGATCGCACAACAGAAGCGTTAAGAAACGCGGTTGATGTAGTGGAACGTCCTCACGTCCCTCGATACGCCCCGCGAATCGTCGCACGAACCGTCCCGCGATCCGTCCCACGATCCGCTCTGATCTAGTGCCGAACGGACGGCACCTCCGCGTTCAGCACACGTACATCTCGACGATGATCTCGACCTTCTTGATCCAGCAAGAGAGACGGAGAGGTAGATGAGTTCTCCGGCAGCGTGACGGCGCTCCGGAGGTTGGTGGTGATCTAATCTCAGCAGGGCTTCGCCCGAGCTCCGCAGAAACGCGATCTAGAGGAAAAACCGTGGAGGTATGTGGTCGGGCTGCCGTGGCAAAAGTTGTCTCAAATCAGCCCTAAAACCCCACTATATATAGGAGGGAGGGAGGGGAGGAGGCAGCCTCAAAACCTAAAGGTTTGGCCGAAATTGGAGGTGGAGGAGTCCTACTCCAATCCTACTTGGAGTAGGATTCCACCTTCCCACTTGGAAACTCTTTCCACCTTGTGTTTTTTTCCTTCTCAAACCTTATGGGCCTTAGTGGGAACTTATTCCAGCCCACTAGGGGCTGATTTATCTCTTCCGATAGCCCATGAGACCCCTTGGGGCATGACACCCATCCTGATGGTCCCCGGCACCCCTCCCGGCACTCCGAGTACACTGCCGATGAGCCCGAAACTTTTCCGGTAATGCACGAAAACCTTCCGGTAACCAAATGAGGTCATCCTATATATCAATCTTCGTTTCTGGCCCATTCTGGAAACACTCGTGACGTCCGTGATCTCATCCGGGGCTCCGAACAACATTCGGTAACCAACCATATAACTCAAATACGCATAAAACAACGTCGAACCTTAAGTGTGCAGACCCTGCGGGTTCGAGAACTATGTAGACATGACACGAGAGACTCCTCGGTCAATATCCAATAGCGGGACCTGGATGCCCATATTGGATCCTACATATTCTACGAAGATCTTATCGTTTGAACCTCAGTGCCAAGGATTCATATAATCCCGTATGTCATTCCCTTTGTCCTTCGGTATGTTACTTGCCTGAGATTCGATCGTCAGTATCCGCATACCTATTTCAATCTCGTTTACCCGCAAGTCTCTTTACTCGTTCCGTAATACAAGATCCCGCAACTTACACTAAGTCACATTGCTTGCAAGGCTTGTGTGTGATGTTGTATTACCGAGTGGGCCCCGAGATACCTCTCCGTCATACGGAGTGACAAATCCCAGTCTTGATCCATACTAACTCAACGAACACCTTCGGAGATACCTGTAGAGCATATTTATAGTCACCCAGTTACGTTGCGACGTTTGATACACACAAAGCATTCCTCCGGTGTCAGTGAGTTATATGATCTCATGGTCATAGGAACAAATACTTGACACGCAGAAAACAGTAGCAACAAAATGACACGATCAACATGCTACGTCTATTAGTTTGGGTCTAATCCATCACATGATTCTCCTAATGATGTGATCCCGTTATCAAGTAACAACACTTGCCTATGGCTAGGAAACCTTGACCATCTTTGATCAACGAGCTAGTCAACTAGAGGCTTTACTAGGGACAGTGTTTTGTCTATGTATCCACACAAGTATTGTGTTTCCAATAAATACAATTATAGCATGGATAATAAATGATTATCATGAACAAATAAATATAATAATAACTAATTATTATTGCCTCTAGGGCATATTTCCAACAGGAGGAACCCCCGGAAGGTCACACCACCCTCGTCACCCTCAAGCTATGGCAGCTGCGACGACGGGCCCTAAGTTTTGCAGCTCCACTACAACGACCACCAACATGCAAGCCATCACCTCAAGAGTGAAAGAAAAGAGGAGAGCAGCAAAGGTAATAACAACAAAAGTTTAACGCCCGATCGGGCAAGATCTTCTCTGGCATCACACGGATAGGTAGGCAAAAGATGGAGGACACCTAGGAGGAAGGATCGCCGGCGACACACTTGATGACCACGTGCTCGGTGTCGGAGTCTTCCTCCTTGCTGGAGACAGGCACCCAGGCGCATCTCTCCTCCAGAGCGGCCACGAGAGGGCAGACTTCGCCCCAGGAGAGACGATGGGACCCTGTCGTCACCGGCTCGACGACGCGCCGAAGGTTGAGTCCCGGAGCAAGGCGACGCAGGTTGGAGAAGACAAGCTTTAGGGCAAGTCCCAGGAGCTCGCGTGCGTCAGCCACGCTATCCTCCTCAGCACAGGGGACGCCGGTCTCCACCGCCTCCACCACCCCCCTCGAATAAGGTGAGGTAGCCCCCATCGCTCGTCACATTGGGTAGCGCCGGGGCCACCCCCACCAGTCGGCGCGTCGCGCCGACCGCCCGGTCAGCTACCCCGGAGAAGCGCTTGGCGCGTTTGCGGGCCATTGTTCGGGCGTTCGACGCCTCACCATCGGCAGCCAGGACGGCGTCGGTCGCCTCCTGGACCTGCTTCCGTAGTGATGCCAGCTCCGCTATGTCCTCCGCTTCCTCCGCTCGAGCGGTCCGGAGGGCGGCTTCAGCATTCGCAAGCTTGGCCCGCAGCCCGTCTGCCTCCTCCTGAAGCCCTCCCAACCTCGGCTTCTCGGAGGCAGACGTGCTGAAGAAGAAGGAGAATCAACCCGAGGACAACGGACAGGACAACAAGGGAAATGCGACGAAGGACTCACACGTCAGCCATCACCCAACAGGGACGGGAGCGCGAAGGCCCCGAAGGCCCTCCGCCACTACCCCCGGGGGCGAACGAAGGCGCATGTGGCGCCGCATGCTTTCCCCGGCCAGAGCCATCTCTGGGGCTGCCATGAAGTTGAAGACCGAAGAAGGGGACGAAGTCTCCTGACGGCGGATGGATGAAGCAGAGAAGGAGCCCAAGGTTGCGGTGCCTTCCCCCACTGGAGGCAGGACGTACTTATGGGCAAGCCCTAGCCACCAACAGTCGCGGGAGCGTGGGCGTCGCATGCCCCGCGAGGGTCGCGAGGTGGACCGACGGAAGCGCTTCCACTCACGTCGCCTCACCTATCCATCGATCGGTCACATCCGCTGGGGACGTTGGGTGCCGTCACATTCAATGGGCAAAATGATGGCATGCACGACTCTTGGGAATCGCACCGTCGTGGCCTCGCACCGCCAGGGCACCTCGAGGAGCGAGGGCGTCGTCGTGTAGCTTCGAGACATGTGGGTCACCAGAACTGTAGGCAAATGGGGCCCGCGACGTTTCGAGTCGCCTTCAAGGCTTCACCAGGAAGCCAACCCAGGCGCGCCTTGGGCCCGGGGGCTACTGTCGGCGTTCTAGGAACGGGGGTACCCAGACCTGCCTACCTACGGCCCAAGGGTGGCCCACTTCGTCAACACAAGATCGGCAAGGAGCAGCGCCACCTTGAACAAGGCCCTCATGAGGGGCCAAGCCTCACGAGAAGGAGCGGCGTCAAGACCCGCAGGGGGGCCTCCTCCGGACCCCTCCGGAGCGGCGAATATTCCTAGGTAAGGCTGGGCCCCAGGAGTCAAGGGTGACGCCAGGAAAGGGTAGGCGATGAGAAGGTGGCAGGATAGGACAGCTTCCCCCTTTTGGTGCAAAGAAGGCGGGAGCGAATCAGGACTCCAAAGGCATCCTCTAAAGGTTTCCCTTCCGGTGCAACAAGAACCTGGTCGCCCGCCGGCAGGACGGACGTCATCCATGCGCTCACCTCTGCGGTGCTAGCAGCGGCTTTGCAGGCGAAGACCACTTTTGACAAGGAAGGCATGTTCCCTTGTCTCCCACCGAAACTTTCTGTTGTGGGATCCCTTCCCGCCTACCATAAGGGAAGAGGACCCCAGCCTCCACTACAAATAGAGAGGATAGGATACCTGAGAAAAGGGGGCAGATCATCATAACCCTAGAGCAACACACCAAGCCACTTGGCCTCCCGAGGCACAAAAGCATTGTACTATCTCATTCGCCAACCTTCGTGAGAGGCAATCCACCAAAGCAGGAGTAGGGTTTTACGCTTCGCAGCGGCCCAAACCTGGGTAAACTCTTGTGTTATGTGTTCTCCTCGCCTTCGAGTGAGTTCTTCGCCGTTCCCATCGAGTAGCGGTCTAGGCGGGGTGAAGCAAGGAGGGAACTTCGTACACGCCCCAGTGTTCGAATCCTTAGGGTTTTGCGGAGCTTGAAATCCGACACGTACAAAGATTATTTTCCCTTGCAATAAAAGATCACATATTTAGGAGCAATTTTTATTGCTTAATGCACCGATGAGAACTTACTTGAAAGATCTTACTCAATCCATAGGTAGGTATGATGGACTCTCGTGGAAACAAACTAGGTTTCGGGGTTATGGATTCACAAGTAGTATCTCTACTTAGTGCTGAATTTTTAGGCTAGAAAAGATCTAAAGCAAGCACCACATGTGAAAGGATCCATGAAATATAACTTATGTTTAAATGTAAACTACCTTAACCATTATGTTATCTTCCATGTCCAACATCAACACTTGATCATTATATAGTATTTGGTGAGGGCTCACAATCATAAAACATGTCCAAGATAGTCTATTTATATGTGAGTATCCTCTCCTCTATCATAATCTTGCTTAGATTGCAACGATGACTAATACTATGTTTGTTTATTCTCAACAACTTTAATCACTTATACCCCCTTTTCTATGTGAAGTCGTTACTTCCCATGAGATAAGCATATGATCTTTATGTCTATTTTTATTGCCATGCTATGGTGATGAGTGCACATAAGTAAAGCACACAAACTCAACTAATCTTTATTATATAACTCTCATACTTGATTACAAGGATAGATAGATATCAAATCAAAACACTAAGCAAAGCAAATCTGAAATTCTAATTCTCTAATTCATGAAAAAATAAGGATTGAACTAAGATGATAATGGTGGTAAAAGTGATGGTGATATGATACTGTGGCACCTCCCCCAAGCTTGGAACAAGCCAAGGGTGGTGCCCATACCCATATACTCACGCGTCCTCCTTAGGTGATGGTGGTGTCGTAGTAGGGATGTCTGATACGTCCATTTTGCATCATGCTTTCATGTTGATATTTATTGTTTTATGGGCTGTTATATTACTTTGTGGTACCATATTTATGCCTTTTCTCTCTTATTTTGCAAGGTTTATTTGAAGAGGGAGAATTCAGGCAGCTGGAATTCTGAACTAGAAAAGGAGCAAATCTTAGTGCACTATTCTGCACATCTCCAAATGCCCTGAAAAGTTACGTGGATTTTTTTGGGATTATATAAAAAATACTGGGCGAAAGAAGTACCAGAGGGGGGCTGCCAGGACGCCACAAGCCGTGCCACCGCCACCCCCTGGTGGCGGAGGGCAAGCTTGTGGGCTCCCTGACGGCCCACTAGCCCCCCTCATTTGCTATATGAAGGGTTTCGTTCCAAAAAAATCAATCGGGAGCTTTTTCGTGGTTTCGCCACCGCCACGAGGCGGAACTTGAGCAGATCCAATCTAGAGCTCCGGCAGGACGATCCTGCCGGGGAAACTTCCCTCCCGAAGGGGGAAATCGTCGCCATCGTCATCACCAACACTCCTCTCGTCGGAGGGGAGGCATCTTCATCAACATCTTCATCAGCACCATCTCCTCTCCAATCCCTAGTTCATCTCTCGTAACCAATCTCCATCTCACAACTCCGATTGGTACTTGTAAGGTTGCTAGTAGTGTTGATTACTCTTTGTAGTTGATGCTAGTTGGATTACTTGGTGGAAGAGTTTATGTTCAGATCCTTGATGCTATTCATTACACCTCTGATCATGATTATGATTATTCTTTGTGAGTAGTTACTTTTGTTCCTGAGGACATGGGTTAAGGCATGCTGATAATAGTCATGTGAATTTGATATTCGTTCGGTATTTTGATATGTTGTATGTTGTATTTTCCTCTAGTGGTGTTATGTGAACATCGACTACATAACACTTCACCATATTTGGGCCTAGCGGAAGGCATTGGGCAGTAGTAAGTAGATGATGGGTTGCTGGAGTGACAGAAGCTTAAACCCCAGTCTATGCGTTGCTTCGTAAGGGGCTGATTTGGATCCACTAGTTTAATGCTATGGTTAGACGTTGTCTTAATTCTTCTTTTGTAGTTGCGGATGCTGCGAGAGAGGTTAATCATAAGTGGGATGCTTGTCCAAGTAAGGGCAGTACCCAAGCATCGGTCCACCCACATATCAAACTATCAAAGTAACGAACGCGAATCATATGAACATGATGAAACTAGCATGACAGAAATTCCCGTGTGTCCTCGGGAGCGTTTTTCCTCCTATAAGACTTTGTTCAGGCTTGTCCCTTGCTACAAAAGGGATTGGGCCACTTGATGCACCGTTGCTACTACTTTTTACTTTTTACTTTTTGCTTGCTACGTTTCACCTCGCTACACAATCACTCGTTACCGCTACTTTTAGTGCTTGCAGTTATTACCTTGCTGAATTCCGTTTATCAGAACCTTCTGCTCCTCGTTGGGTTCAACACTCTTACTTATCGAAACGACTACGATTGATCCCCTATACTTGTGGGTCATCAAGACTCTTTTCTGGTGCTGTTGCCGGGGAGTGAATCGCCTTTGGTAAGTGGAAATTGGTAAGGAAACATCTATATATTGTGCTAAAATTTATTGTCACTTATCAATATGGAAACTGTTCCTTTGAGGAGTTTGTTCGGGATATCTTCACCACGAACGGAAGCACGAGGAGTTGTTCCTCAACCTGAGGTACCTACTGAAAATATCTTTTATGAAATTCCTTCGGGTATGCTTGAGAAACTGCTGGCTAATCCTTTCACAGGAGATGGATCTTCACATCTAGACTTGCATCTGATCTATGTAGATGAAGTTTGTGGTTTATTTAAGCTTGCAGGTTTGCCTGAGGATGAGGTAAAGAAGAAAGTCTTTCCTTTATCTTTGAAGGATAAGGCGTTGACATGGTATAGGCTATGTGATGATACTGGATCATGGGGCTACAATCGGTTGAAATTGGAATTTCATCAAAAGTTCTATCCTATGCATTTAGTACATCGTGATCGGAACTTTATTTATAACTTTTGGCCTCGTGACAGGGAAAGCATAGCCCAAGCTTGGGGGAGGCTTAAATCAATGCTATATTCATGCCCCAATCATGAGCTCTCGAGAGAAATCATCACTCAAAACTTTTATGCTCGGCTTTCTCATGAAGATCGTACCATGCTGGACACTTCTTGTACCGGTTCTTTTATGAAGAAGGATATTGATCACAAGTGGGATTTATTGGAAAGAATAAAACGCAACTCTGAAAATTGGGAGCTGGAGGAAGGTAAGGAGTCACGTATGAATTTCCAATTTGATTATGTTAAATCTTTTGTTGAGACAAACACTTTTTGAGATTTTAGCGCTAAGTATGGACTTGAATCTGAGATAGTAGCTTCTCTTTGTGAATCTTTTGCTGCTCATGTTGATCTTCCCAAAGAGAAGTGGTTTAAATATCATCCTCCTGTAGAAAGCAACATAGACAAAACCAATCTAGTTGAGGAGAAAATCTTTGCTTTTAGTGATCCTGTTCTTCCTTGTGCTTACACTGAGAAACCACCATACCCTGCTAGGATGAAGGATTATTCTAAAGCTCCAATTGTGATACGTGGGGGTTACATTAGACCACTTGCACCCCCTGAGGAGATTAGAGTTGAACCTAGTGTTTCTATTATCAAAGATCTCTTAGCCGAAAACATAGATGGGCATGTTATCAAATTCTGTGAGGACTCCGCTAGAATTGCTAAACCTCACGTGAAGGACAAATACAGACCTATAGTTGGCCTGCCCGTTGTTTCTGTCAAGATAGGAGATCACTGTTACCATGGTTTATGTGATATGGGAGCTAGTGTTAGTGCAATACCCCGTTCTCTATATGATGAAATTAAAGATGAGATTGCACCTGCTGAGTTAGAACCCATTGATGTCACTATTACGCTAGCTAATAGAGACACTATCTGCCCTCTAGGAATTGTGAGAGACGTAGAAGTCCTGTGTGGTAAGACGAAGTATCCTATTGATTTCCTCGTCCTTAGTACTGCACAAGATAGCTTTTGTCCCATCATATTTGGTAGACCCTTTCTCAAAACTGTCAATGCTCACATTGATTGCATTAAGTAGACCGTCACAGTTAGTTTCGAGGGTGTGTCTCATGAATTTAACTTCTCCAAGTTTGGAAGACAACCCCATGAAAAAGAGTCGTCTGGAAGGGATGAAATCATTGCTCTTGTCTCTATTGCCGTACCTCATACGGATCCTTTAGAGCAATATCTGCTTGAGCATGAAAATGATATGCATATGGAGGAGAGAGATGAGATAGATAAAATTGTCTTAGCAAAATATCCTATTCTCAAGAATAATCTTCCTGTTGAACTGCTTGGGGATCCTCCCCCACCAAAGGGTGATCTTGTGTTCGAGCTTAAACAGTTGCCTGATACTCTTAAGTATGCCTATCTTGATGAGAAGGAGATATATCTTGTTATTATTAGTGCTCTCCTCTCAGAGCACGAAGAGAAGAAGTTACTAAGAACTCTGAGGAAGCACCGTGCTGCTATTGGATATAATCTTGATGATCTTAAGGGTATTAGTCCAACTCTATGTCAGCACAAGATTAAAACCGATCCTGACTTTAAACCAGTTGTTGATCATCAAAGGAGATTAAATCCTAAGATGAAAGAGGTCGTTAGAAAAGAAATATTGAAGCTTCTCGAAGCAGGAATCATTTATCCTGTTGCTCATAGTGATTGGGTAAGTCCAGTACATTGCGTACCTAAGAAGGGAGGTATCACCGTCGTTCCTAATGATAAGGATGAACTAATCCCACAGAGGATTATTACTGGCTATAGGATGGTGATAGACTTCCGGCAACTGAACAAGGCAACCAGGAAAGATCATTATCCTTTGTCGTTTATCGACCAAATGCTAGAAAGGCTATCAAAACACACACACTTCTGCTTTCTAGACGGTTATTCAGGTTTCTCACAAATACCTGTTGCACAATATGATCAGGAGAAAACCACTTTCACCTGCCCCTTCGGTACCTTTGCTTATAGACGTATGCCTTTTGGTTTATGCAATGCACCTGCCACCTTTCAAAGATGTATGATGGCTATATTCTCTGACTTTTGTGAAAAGATTGTCGAGGTTTTCATGGATGACTTCTCCGTTTAGGGTCTTCCTTTGATGATTGCCTCAGCAACCTTGATCGAGTCTTACAAAGATGCGAAGATACCAACCTCGTCTTGAATTGGGACAAGTGCCACTTTATGGTTAATGAAGGCATCGTCTTAGGACACAAAATTTCTGAAAGAGGCATTGAAGTTGATAAAGCTAAGGTTGATGCAATTGAGAAAATGCCTTGCCCCACAGATATCAGAGGTATACGAAGTTTCCTAGGTCATGCTGGTTTCTATAGAAGGTTCATTAAAGACTTCTCTAAGATTTCTAGGCCTCTTACCAACCTCTTGCAGAAGGATGTTCCTTTTGTTTTTGATGAGGATTGTGACGAAGCTTTCGAAATACTTAAGAAGGCTTTGATAACCGCACCTATTGTTCAACCACCTGACTGGAACTTTCCCTTTGAAATCATGTGCGATGCTAGTGATTATGCTGTTGGTGTTGTTTTAGGACAAAGGGTTTACAAGAAGTTGAATGTTATTCACTATGCTAGTAAAACTCTAGACAATGCCCAAAGAAACTATGCCACTACGGAGAAGGAATTTTTAGCAGTCATGTTTGCATGTGAAAAGTTCAGATCTTATATAGTTGACTCCAAAGTCACTATTCACTCTGATCATGCTGCTATTAAGTACCTTATGGAGAAGAAGGACGCTAAGCCTAGGCTGATCAGATGGGTTCTCCTGCTACAGGAATTTGATTTGCACGTCGTTGACCGAAAGGGTGCTGATAACCCTGTAGCATATAACTTGTCTAGGCTAGAGAATGTCCTTGATGACCCACTACCTATGATGATAGCTTTCCTGATGAGCAATTGAATGTCATCCGCACTACACATAGTGCACCATGGTATGCCGATTATGCAAATTATATCGTAGCCAAATACTTACCACCCAGTTTCACCTATGAGCAAAAGAAGAAATTCTTATTTGATTTGAGACACTACTTTTGGGACGATCCTCGCCTTTACAAGGAAGGAGTAGATGGTGCTATTAGACGTTATGTGCCTGAACATGAACAGGGACAGATCTTGAAGAAGTGTCATTCCGAAGCCTACGGAGGACCCCATGCTGGAGATAGAACTGCTCATAATGTATTGCAATCAGGTTTCTATTGGCCCACTCTCTTCAAGGATGCCCTTATGTTTGTATTGTCTTGTGACGAATGCCAAAGGATAGGGAACATCAGTAAGCGTCAGGAAATGCCTATGAACTATTCACTTGTCATTGAACCATTTGATGTCTGGGGCTTTGATTATATAGGACCCTTCCCGAGTTCCAATGGATACACTCACATCTTAGTTGCTGTGGATTACGTCACTAAGTGGGTAGAAGCTATCCCCACTAAAAATGCTGATCACCACACCTCTATTAAGATGCTTAAAGAAGTCATTTTCCCAAGATTTGGAGTCCCTAGATATCTGATGACTGATGGCGGTTCACACTTCATTCCTGGTGTTTTCCGCAAGATGCTCGCTAAGTATGATATCAACCATAGAGTTGCATCTCCTTATCATCCTCAGTCTAGTGTTCAAGTGGAGTTGAGTAATAGGGAGATCAAGTTGATCCTACAAAAGACCGTCAATAGATCTCGAAAGAACTGGTCTAGCAAACTTGACGATGTACTATGGGCTTATAGGACTGCTTATAATAATCCCATGGGCATGTCACCATATAAAATGGTTTATGGTAAGGCCTGTCATTTACCTCTTGAGTTGGAACACAAAGCTTATAGGGCAATCAAAGAGCTCAACTTCGATTTCAAACTTGCCGGTGAGAAGCGGTTGTTTGATATCAACTCATTAGATGAATGGAGGGCCCATGCATATGAGAATGCCAAGTTGTTCAAGGAAAAGGTTAAGAGATGGCACGATAAACGAATACAGAAACGAGAGTTCAATGTAGGTGATTATGTCCTGCTATACAATTCTCGTTTGAGATTCTTTGCAGGCAAGCTTCTCTCTAAATGGGAAGGTCCCTATGTTATCGAGGAAGTATATAATTCCGGTGCCATCAAAATCAATAACACGGAAGGAAATTTTCCTAGAGTGGTAAATGGGCAAAGAATCAAGCATTACATCTGTGGTACTCCCATAAATGTTGAGACCAATATCATCAATGTCATAACTCCAGAGGAGTACATAAGGGATGTTTATCAGCCTGTTTCAGACCCTGAAAATGAAGAGGTATCTGTTTCGGTAAGAAATTGGACTCCGACGCTTTCCCACTAGGAAATTTCCTCCGTTTTGGATTTTTTGGAAAATTAGAAAAATAAAAAGCAGACCGGAGAGCGCACGAGGCGGCCACAAGCTTGGACGCCGCCCCTACCCCCTGGTGGCGGAGGGAGGGCTTGTGGGCACCTCGTGTGCCTCCCGGACTCCGTTTTCTTGCGGAGCACTCCTTCCGGTCCAGAAAAAATCAATATATACTCGCCCGAAGGTTTTGATCTCCGTATCGCGCAGTTTTCCTTTGTTTTCGTTTCAAGCTTGTTGTCCGCCGCAGATTTAGAGCAAAGATGTGTCAGGAATATGTTGGGGAGAATGATCTTCACCAAGTTCATGAGGAAGTAGATGCTGATCTGAAAAGAGTAGAAGTCACGGAAGCCAGGGACCAAGCTAAGGAGAAAACCCAAGCTAGGGAGGAAGTTCAACCTATGTTCAACATTGAATACGTTGAAGGAGTAGATTTTCTCCAACCCTTCCTCCACGTGTTGTCTCCATCCTTGATTGAACTCTTGAGGTTTTGTGAAACAACTCGTGCTTGCACTATTTCCCTTTTTCGTGAAGTTGTTTTGCTGTAAAACCATGTCACAGATATCAAAGGTATAAATCAAAGATTGATAGCTCTCTTAGAATCAAAGGCGACAACTCCACCACCATCACCACCGAAGGAAGACAATTAAGCATTGGTATGGGCAATCCCCTTGGGTTCTGCCAAGCTTGGGGGAGTTTCCCTGGTATCGTATCACCTTTATATCTTTTGCTTTTACCTTTGTTTTAGTTCTTTCCTTTTCACTTTTTATTTCTTCTTTTAGAGGAATAAGTCTTTAGTGTTTAGTTTGAGTCTTTTGCTTTTGTTTCTCCCCCGATGTATTCGAGCTTGTGAGCTATATAATAACGAGTATCTTAGTCAAGGGCTTTGCTTTGTGCCATGATTAATAGTATGAAAAGAACGATAGCATGAAAGATCATGAGACGATCTTATGGAAAGTGATAACTTCAGTTATGACACGTATGATGATTGAAACTTGTTGAGAATAAATCAACATAGACCTCAGTAATTGTTGCAATTAATAAGAAGTAATAAGGAAAGAGAGGTTCACATATAAATATATCATCTTAGACACTTTTTAGAATTGTGAGCACTCACCAAACTATTACATGCTTAGGAGTAGATGTTGGACAAGGAAGGCAACATAATGAATTATGATTGCTTGGTTCCAAACAATGTTATATGATTAGAGATCCCTTAGCATGTGACGATTGCTTCCACCTCATATTAGCCAAAACTCCTGCACCAAGTAGAGATACTACTTGTGCATCCATAAACCTCCAACCCAATTTTTCCATGAGAGTCCACCATACCTACCTATGGATTGAATAAGATCCTTCAAGTAAGTTGTCATCGGTGCAAGCAATAAAAATTGCTCTCTAATATGTATGATCTATTAGTGTGTGGAAAATAAGCTTTGTACGAATCTGTGATGAGGAAGACATAAAAGCGACAGACTGCATAATAAAGTTCTTTATCACAGGAGGCAATATAAAGTGACGTTTCTCCGCACTAAGAGGACATGCATTCAAACCTCAAAAGTGCATGACAACCTCTTCTTCCCTCTGCGAAGGGCCTATCTTGTACCTTTACTTTTTGCCCTTGTAAGAGTCATGGTGATCTTCACCAATTCCCTATTTTGCCTTTGTCTTGGCTACCGTCACATGCTTGGGAAATATCTATATTCATATATCAACTTGGAGTTGAGAACTCATGCTTTATTATTGTTGACTTTACCCTTGAGGTAAATCGTTGGGAGGCAAAACTATAAGCCCCTATCTTCCTCTGTGTCCAGCTGAAACTTTGACACCATGAGTACCACGTGAGTTGTAACAATTGTGGAAAACAAAAGAGATGATTGAGTATGTGGATTTGCCTTACAAGCTCTTACTTGACTCTTTCTGATGTTGTGATAAATTGCAATTGCTTCAATGACTTTGGACTGTTGTTGGTTACTTCTCGGTAAGGTTTTTGCTTCATGCTTTGCTTTGTGAAGGAATTGTTACTTTCCCATAAGAATCTTTATGATGTATTGTTGTCCTATGTGTGATCATGATGCCCTCATGTCTATATTATGTTTTATCGACACCTTCGTCCCTCAACATGTGGACATGTTTATGGAACTTGGTTTTCGCTTGAGGACAAGCTAGGTCTAAGCTTGGGGGAGTTGATACGTACATTTTGCATCATGCTTTCATGTTGATATTTATTGCTTTATGGGTTGTTATATTACTTTGTGGTACCATATTTATGCCTTTTCTCTCTCATTTTGCAAGATTTATTTGAAGAGGGAGAATTCAGACAGCTGGAATTCTGAACTGGAAAAGGAGCAAATCTTAGTGCACTACTCTGCACATCTCCAAATGCCCTGAAAAGTTACGTGGATTTTTTGGGATTATATAAAAAATACTGGGCGAAAGAAGTACCAGAGGGGGGCTGCCAGGGCGCCACAAGCCGTGCCACCGCCACCCCCTGGTGGCGGAGGGCAAGCTTGTGGGCTCCCTGACGGCCCACTAGCCCCCCTCATTTGCTATATGAAGGGTTTCGTTCCAAAAAAATCAATCGGGAGCTTTTTTGTGGTTTCGCCGCCGCCACGAGGCGGAACTTGAGCAGATCCAATCTAGAGCTCCGGCAGGACGATCCTGCCGGGGAAACTTCCCTCCCGAAGGGGGAAATCGTCGCCATCGTCATCACCAACACTCCTCTCGTCGGAGGGGAGGCATCTTCATCAACATCTTCATCAGCACCATCTCCTCTCCAATCCCTAGTTCATCTCTCGTAACCAATCTCCATCTCACAACTCCGATTGGTACTTGTAAGGTTGCTAGTAGTGTTGATTACTCTTTGTAGTTGATGCTAGTTGGATTACTTGGTGGAAGAGTTTATGTTCAGATCCTTGATGCTATTCATTACACCTCTGATCATGATTATGATTATTCTTTGTGAGTAGTTACTTTTTTTCCTGAGGACATGGGATAAGTCATGATGATAATAGTCATGTGAATTTGATATTCGTTCGGTATTTTGATATGTTGTATGTTGTCTTTTCCTCTAGTGGTGTTATGTGAACATCGACTACATAACACTTCACCATATTTGGGCCTAGCGGAAGGCATTGGGGAGTAGTAAGTAGATGATGGGTTGCTGGAGTGACAGAAGCTTAAACCCCAGTCTATGCGTTGCTTCGTAAGGGGCTGATTTGGATCCACTAGTTTAATGCTATGGTTAGACGTTGTCGTAATTCTTCTTTTGTAGTTGCGGATGCTTGCGAGAGAGGTTAATCAAAAGTGGGATGCTTGTCCAAGTAAGGGCAGTACCCAAGCACCGATCCACCCACATATCAAACTATCAAAGTAACGAACGCGAATCATATGAACATGATGAAACTAGCATGACATAAATTCCCGTGTGTCCTCGGGAGCGTTTTTCCTCCTATAAGACTTTGTTCAGGCTTGTACCTTGCTACAAAAGGGATTGGGCCACTTGCTGCACCGTTTATACTACTTGTTACTTGTTACTTTTTGCTTGCTACGTTTCACCTCGCTACACAATCACTCGTTACCGCTACTTTTAGTGATTGCAATTATTATCTTGCTGAATTCCGTTTATGAGAGCCTTTTGCTCCTCGTTGGGTTCGACACTCTTACTTATCGAAAGGACTACGATTGATCCCCTATACTTGTGGGTCATAAATGTCCTCCATCCTCTAGGGCATAGACTCCCCATTAAAAAAGAAAAATTTGTCTCGGGAGTCCTGAAACCAGCAGCGAGTCTCATCCCCCAGACCGAGATTCATACTCATAGTTTTGGCCTTGAAGTTCATAGATTTGATCTTGGACGTGATTGATACCATCTTGGAGCTTAGAAATAATCCCTCCCCTTGTGTCTAGCTTGTTCCTGAATGAAATCCGTGATCATAGAGCGGTTGGCACTTGGACCACGTTGAACCCTCCCTTGGCACATGAAGATCTCCTGCTCCACTGCTGCAAGTTTGGCCTTCTCGCTTCCCTCCTTCTTGGGACCTTGAACACCCCGGATGTGGAGCACCCCCTCATGCATCTCAATGGTTTGAGGGTGCTTCATCACCTCCGACAGGTAGGGGTTGATGACCTTCTCAAAGAAGATGTATGTGGATGGGCTTGGAGAAGTCATGGCAATCTAAATTTATTAGAAAAACAACTCGAAACAAGAACAGAGGAGAAACTCGCGATGCGGTGGTCAAAACACACATGTGTATATATAATGATTTTTTATAGGTCAGAATATGTGCTCGGGAAGAATTCAGAGTCCGGGAGGCACACGAGGGCCCCACAATCAATCAGGGCACGACCTAGGGGGCGCGTTGTTGGCTTGTGCCTCCCTCATGGGTCCCGTGGACTCCTTTTTATTTTAATATTTTTCTAAAATACCAAAACCAGCAAAAATTATTTTTCTAGAATTTTTGGAATCGATTTACTTACTATACCACATACCTATCCCTTTTTCAGGTTTCTGGAGTGTTCCGGAAGGCTTCCTTCATGTGTGCCTCCGGTGTTATGACATGGATGATATTAGTTTCCTCGTTAATGGGTGTACCTGAAATATAATGCTTGATTTTTTCCCATTCACCACTCTTGGGTTTTTAACTTCGTAGTTATTAATTTTTATAGCACCAGACCGATGGACCTCCTCGACAACATATGGTCCTTCCCATTTGGAGAGAAGTTTCCCTGCAAAAAATCAAAAACTAGAATTGTACAAAAGCACCAGATATCCTATATTGAATTCTCGTTTTTGAATTCTCTTGTCATGCCTTCTTTTAACCTTTTCTTTAAATAACTTAGCATTTTCGTAAGCATGTGTCCTGCATTCATCCAGTGAGCTAATATCAAATAACCTTCTTTCACTGGATAGTTTAAAACCATAATTAAGTTCTTTAATTGCCCAATAAGCTTTATGTTCTAACTCAAGAGGTAAATGACAAGCTTTTCCACAGACATTTTATATGGGGGCATCCCCATGGGATTCTTATAAGAAGTTCTATAAGCCCATAAAGCATCATCAACTTTCTTAGACCAATTCTTTCTGGACCTATTGACAGTCTTCTGCAGGATCAATTTTATTTCACGATTTCTCAATTCAACTTAACCACTAGATTGGGGATGATAAGGTCTTGCAATTCTATGGTTAACATCATATTTAGCTAAAATTTCATGGAAAGCACCATGAATAAAATGTGAACCACCATCAGTCATTAAGTATCTAGGGACTCCAAACCTCGGAAAGATAATGTCCTTAAGCATTTTAATAGAAGTGTTATGATCAACACTACTAGTTGGAATAGCTTCTACCCACTTAGTAACGTAATCAACAACAACTAAATATGAGTATACCCATTAGAGGAAGGAAAAGGTCCCATAAAGTCAAAACCCCACACATCAAATGGTTAAACAACAATTGAATAGTACATACGCATTTCCTGACGTTTACTAATATTACCAACTCTTTGGCATTCATCACAAGAAAGGACATACTTGTGAGCATCTTTTAAAAGAGTAGGCCAATAGAAACCGAATTGTAATACCTTGTGTGCAGTTCTGTCACCGGAATGGTGTCCTTCGTAGGCCTCGGAATGACACTTCCTTAGAATTTGTTCATCTTCATGCTCAGATATACAATGTCTAATAACACCATCTACTCCTTCTTTATAAAGATGTGGGACATCCCAAAAGTAATGTCGTAAATCATAGAACAATTTTTTTATTTTGTTAATAGGTGAAGCTAGGCAGAATATATTTGGCAACAATGTAATTCGCATAATCTGCATACCAAGGAGTACTACATGGAGTGTTTATAACAGCAAGTTGCTCCTCATGAAAATTATCATCAATAGGCAGTGGGTCATCAAGAACAATTTCCATCCTGGATAAGTTATCACCTACAAGGTTGTCAGCTCCCTTCCTATCAACGATATGTAGATCAAATTATTAGAGAAGTAACACCCATCTAATGAGTATAGATTTCGCATCTTTCTTTTCCATAAGGTATTTAATAGCAGCATGATCAGTATGAATAGTTACTTTAGAATCAATAATATAAGGTCTAAACTTATCACATGCGAAAACAACTGCTAAAAATTCCTTCTCAGTAGTAGCATAATTTATTTGAGCAGTGTCTACGGTCTTACTGGCATAATGAATAACATTCAATTTCTTATCTACTCTTTGCCCTAGAACAGCACCAACAACATAATCACTAACATCACACATAATTTCAAATGGTAAGTTCCAATCAGGTGGTTGGACAATAGGTGCAGAAATTAATGCTTTCTTAAGTATTTCAAAGGCATCTACACAATCATCATAAAAACAAAAGGAACGTCTTCTTGGAGAATTAGTTAATGGCCAAGAAATCTTTGAGAAATCTTTAATGAAACGACTATAGAAACCAGCATGACCAAGGAAACTTCTTATACCTTTGATATCATTTGGGCAAGGCATTTTCTCTATTGCATCAACTTTGGCCATATCCACCTCCTACGTCTTTGAAAATTTTTATGCCCAAGCACTATACATTCATTCACCATAAAGTGGCACATCTCCCAATTCAAGACGAGATTAGTTTCTTCACATCTCTGCAAAACTCGGTCAAGGTTGCTCAAGAAATCATTAAAGGAAGTCCCGTAAAAGGAAAAATCATCCATGAAAACCTTAACAATATTTTCACAAAAGTCAGAGAATATAGCAGGCATACATCTTTGGAAGGTAGCAGGTGCATTGTATAGACCAAAAGGCATACACCTATAAGCATACGTTCCAAAATGACAAGTGAAGGTAGTTTTTTCTTGGTCCTCTTTTGACACAGGTATTTGAGAGAATCCAAAATATCCATCAAGAAAGCAAAAGTGTGTGTGATTAGATAATCTTTCTAGCATTTGATCAATAAAAGGCAAGGGGTAATGATCTTTTCTAGTAGCCTTACTCAATTTCCTGAAATCAATTACCATCCTATAACCAGTTACTATCATTTGTGGAATAAGTTCATTTGTATCATTAGGAACAACAGTTATACCAAATTTCTTAGGAATACAATGGATAGGTCTTACCCATCTACTATCGGCAATAGGATAAATTATACCTGCTTCCAGAAGTTTTAGTATTTCAGTCCTTCCCACCTCTTTCATCTTAGGGTTGAGACCTAGTTGACGATCAACGACTCGTTTAGCATCCGGTTTCATATTAATATTATGCTGACACACAGTGGGGCTTATGCCCTTAAGATTATCAAGAGTATATCTAATAGCAGCCCTATGCTTCTTTAAGGTTTTGAGTAATTGTAACATCCCAAAATTATAAATTTTTGGATTGTTAATATAATTATTAGATTGATTGTTTGTTTGTTTGCTGAGTGACTGAAACTTGTGTGAAATTTGAAACTTTTCGAAACTTTTGAATGAGAGGGAATAAAATGACTTTCCCCTTCTCCGGTGAATTCAAATTCAATCTTTTAAAAGCAAAGAGAGAAGATGACATGACTTCTTCAACTATAAAGAATTTGAACGGAGATATTTGCATTGAATTCTTTTGCATTTCCATTCGTTTTCTTCGTGCAAGAAATGCCGGGAAATACATTCTAAAGAGCGGAGGAACATGACCCTCCAAAGTGCGGGCAAATTTCTGAAATATTTGAGCCAAGAAACCCAAGGATTATTTGCAAAAATATTTGCAAAAAGAAATAAAGCAAATTTGAGAATTTCTGAAAAAAATATTTTTTAAAAGTTTTTATTTTTGCTTTGGAAATTTTTTATTCGAGTAGAGGATATTTTTCTGATTTTTTTGGTATATAATACCCTATATTAATATTTTGATTTACTTTCCTTTTTTTTAGCTTTTGTTTTCTGTTTCAGAAAAAGAGTTATAAAATAGGAAAGTTTAGCTGCCGCCTGAGCGCATTACAGGCCATTGGGCCGAATCCCCCGCCGCCACGGATCAAATCCCTTAATAGCGGCCGACCTTTCTTTCCTTCCCCCGCCTCCTCTCTATGACCGCTGGGCCCCCCGACCGAACCCACTCCCCCGTCGGCCACCTTCTCCTTCCTCCTTCCAATTCCCAAACCGAAACCGAGCCCCTCCCCAGGAACCTCGGGATCCTTCCCCGATCCTCTCTCCCCTTCCTTTCTACTCCCCCTCATGGCCTATAAATACCCCGAGCCTCACCGCCCCCGTTCCCACCCTCGCCGCCACCCTGCCCCATCCCCGCCACCCGAGCCGTCCCTCGCCGGCAGCAGCACAGCCGCACCTTCGGCAGCCCCTCCTGGGAGCAGCACCCGAGCCGCCCGACGCCCCCGGAGCCCCTTCCCTCGGAGGAGGACCACCCCGCCGCCGCCTCCCCGTCTCTCCGCCCCCCGGAGCCCTCCCTCGCCGGCGGCCATCCTCTCCCTCGCCGGAGTAACCTCCACAGCACGGTAGACTCCCCCCATCTCTCTGTTCTTTCTTTTGTTTTTCTTTATAGCCCTTAGATCTTAGATGTAGGGTATAGATTAGATCCTATAGTACCCCTTCGGTTTAGAGTAGAAAACCAGCGGTTTTATTTTCACTTATTCTTTTAGCCAGTAGTTTTTTGGTTAGCCTAGGCCGTTTGCTCCTAAGTTTGCATAAAACACCCTCCGCAGCCTATCGTAGTGCGCCACGTGTGCCCCCCAACTGTTAGCTAGTTATTTTCATTTTTCTGTCTAAATTGCAAAAACAGAAAGTTTCTGTTTTGTTTTGGCCACAACTTTTGATCCCGAAGTCCAATGATAGTGATTCTTTTTCCAGTAGCTCACAAATTTCCTGTAGTTTTTAAAAACATATAATTTGCCTATGTTTGAAATTTCAAATATAAGTTAGATCAGATTTAGTTTAAACCTTGTTTTGCCTATTCCAGGAGTTTAAAAATAGCTTTTAATTTGATTCCTTTTGGTCTGATCACTAGTGATCTTATGTATCAGTGGTAAAAATTTCAGATTTGTTTGAGTATTTTAGCTCACTGTTTCTTGTGAAACAATTTCTATTTCACCTCTTTTAGGATTTCGGCTAATTCTTTTTCTACTTTTGTTTTTAAAATATTTTCCTTATTATTTCAGAAAGATTATTATTGTTTGGTTTCTGTTATTTAAACAGTAGTTTTGCAACAAGTTTTTATTTTATTTTTATTTGTTTTTATGAAATCAATTCTAGTTCCTTAGTAACTTGCAATTGTTTTCCGCATTGTTTCAAATCCCGTTTGGGAATACTTTCAAAAAGTTTTGTGAAAAATACTTTATTTTATCTTAGTTAGACTTATATCTTAGTTCCTTGTTATTATTTTCTGTTAGACAAAAACTAGTTGGTGTTTGATGTAGAAGAAGACTCCTAGCTTTAGTGAAGTTTCTTTCGGATTCCTATTCGCTCTCTCTTTTGTTTTGATTGCTAGAATGATTGCTAGTATGAGTGCTTATGTGAATGATATGTTTGTTATATAGATTTCATCGGAGAGTGACGAGTAGTCTATCAAGTTATTTTCTCGAGAAATTCTTCTTCGTCAACATCACCAGGCAAGTCACTTTGATCATACTATCACCTATGTTTTATGCATCGTAGTTCTACCATCCTATGCCCAAATTTGCATGCTGCTTAGGTACTTGGAAATTTTAGTATAGATTTTAGTATCATGTGGTAGGCACACAACAACCCCGATACTTGGCCCGGGACGACAAATTTCATATTGCTATGCTTGAGTAGACGGGATTTCGGTTGAGTGCATAACACGAGTGATGCGAGGTTGATTAAATAATCAAGACCGGTTAAGACAACATTTTCAAGACCTCGGACGCAATGCAACTCTAGGTGAAGGACGGTTGATCGGCTCCCTGGAGAACCCAGTGGATGACCCGGGATGCTGGGGACGGCCATGACATCCTGCGGAAAGCTTCACCCAGGCTCAAAGAGACGGACGGATATTTTCAAGACCCAAGGCTTACCTGCACAGCCACAAGTCATTATGGGCTCTGGCTTGGTTGGACAACGCGGCGACTCTGGACAGGCGGTGCTAGCAGATGTAGAAGAACGGTAGGATTGGATGGGCACCGACAGGGATTCAGAGGGACCCGTTGAAAGACCATGTTTTGATCATCCGGTCTTCAAACACATTGAAGTGCGAGGACATACTCGGAGGCGATCAAATCTTGTGGGGAACGTGTGCAAAACTCTGCAGAGTACTCAAACCTAATCAGTTAGCCGTGTCCACGGTCAGGGACAACTTGAGCCAAAGGAACTGAAGTTATCTGGATTTCTCAACACCATTAAATATATTTGATGAGGGTAATTATTGACAACTCGGGTACGAGAACTGGTTGGCGGAACAATCTCGTTAACAACCAACATCGTAGTAACATTTTGCTTTTAGCCCTCTCTTAATGTAGGAGAAAACTTGCTTTTCGCTAAAAACTTATAGCCCCACCTGCCATATATGCATATAGTATAGATGTTTACTTTTCACCCCTCTCTTATGTGACTTGCCGGCATATTCAATATGCTGACCTACACGGCTGCAACGTCTTATGTTGCAGATATTTTTCTTCGACGAGTAAGAGTACGATTCCGGGTTACGGTCTACACTCAACTTGCCGTTGGTGTTTATTGGGACTCCACTCCCTTGACTGCTTCCGCTGAGATATTTAAGGTATATATCAGTTTTACGCTATTTACATGTGATTGCACTTTGATATATACATTGATGTACTGTGTGTGCCAGCATACTGATCCAGGAATGGCACAGATACACAGAGGCTTGACTCGTGTTGAGTCGGGTCGCTACAGTAATCCCTTTTCTTCATGCTCTGAAAGGTTAGCATTGATAATAACATGATATATTTTCTTGTCATCAAGATAAGCATATTTCAAAGTATCACCTAAAGCCTTAAGCTCAAATACACAATCTCCCTTGGGTGGAGGAGGATCACCTAAAATTTCAACTCGTAAGTTGTGCTCAAGGATAGGTTGTTGATCAAGGAGTATCCTATCTATTTCATTCCTTTCATTCAAATGCATAACATTCTGGTGGTCTAGCAAATATTGTTCTAGTGGATGGGCAGGAGTTACAGCAATAGAAGAAAGACCAATTATTTCATGCTTATTAGGCAATTCTTTTTCATGTGGATGTTTTTTAAACATGGAGAAATTAAACTCATGAAAAATATCACCAAATATCACTTTGACCTTCTGAGTAGCACAATTAATTTTAGCATTAACCTTATTCAAGAAAGGTCTACCAAATATGATGGGACAAAAGTTATCTTGTTCTGAACCAACAACTAGGAAATCAATGGGGTACTTGACTTTTTTCGCAAAATAATTCAACATCTCTAACAATCCCAAGTGGTGAAATAGTATCCGGTTTGCAAGCTTAATAGTGACATCAATATCTTCAATTTTAGAGGGTGCTATATCATGCATAATTTCTTGATATAATGTAAAAGGTATATCACTAATACTAGCACCTATATCACACAGGACATTATAGCAATGATCTCCAATTTTAACTGATATAACACGCATGCCTACCACTGGTTTACTTTTATCAAGTTCATCCCATTTGTCTCTATCAGGTTTTGCAATTCTAGCAGCTTCATCATAGAGATAAATAACCCGCCCATCAATATTATCAACTAGGATATCTTTAGCTATAGCAACATTAGGCTCAACATTTATTTGCTCAGAAGGTGTAGGTGTCTTAACATAACTCTTATTAACCATTGTTGTAGCCTTAGCATGTTCTCTAATGCAAACAGGAAAAGGAGGTTTCTCAATGTAAGTAGTAGGAACAATTGGATGAATATGGTTAACAATTATTTCTTCCTTCTTCATTTTAACAAGTTCCTCGGGTAATTTTTCAATGGGAGGATGAAATTTAAACCACTTCTTCTTGGGAAGATCAACATAGGTAGCAAAAGATTCGCAGAAAGTAGCTACTATCTCAGAGTCAAGACCATATTTATTGCTAAACTCATGAAAAGAGGAAATTTCCATGAAATATTTAACGCAATCAAAATTAAGCTTTATACCTGAATCTTTACCTTCATCGAGTTCCCGATCTTCGGAGTTGCGTTTAATCTTTTCCAAAAGGTCCCATCTGAATTCAATAGTCTTCTTCATATAAGAACCCGCAGCACAAGAATCAAGTGATGTTCAATCATCATGAGAAAGCTGAGCATAATTTTTTTGTATAATAAATTCTCTTGGGAGCTCATGGTTGGGGTAGGTATGCATCTATGGGGAACCCGACTCATAAGTCGAGATCACCAAATGTACGTGCACAGTGATCCTAGAGATCAATGCTCACCGAACACACAGAAATTAAATAACAAGAGTCTTACATCCATTATGTACCGTTTATGGATATATATGGTATATGTATATACATACATATATATATACATATATATACATACATAAATACATATATATATATATATATTGCAGAAGAAAATCTTCATCGGTAACATGAACCCATGCCATCAGCTTTAACCCTACCGACATTCTGACTGGGAAGCGTCCTAGCTTGCTAGAACTTCACCAAGATATACTTCATCATATCATGTTCTCTCATGCCTGGTTAATGAAATAACCAAAGGCAAGCCAGTGAGTACTTTCAATGTACTCGCAAGCAACCCATGTTTGAAACGAGGCAATAACAATGCAGGATAAAACACCAATAAGTAATTTGCGAAAAGCAGATTTTTCCTAGTGCAATGACATGATCAATTTCCCGTGGGGAATGCATCATGAGGTAAGTGTTACTCTTGTGAACAGGTTACAGATAGCAATATCAACTGAGGGTTGAACAATCCATGTTCACCCATCATGCCAAGACATCCGACTTAGCTCATGTATCATGTTTCTCACATAACCACCTTTCTCACACACTAACACTGTTTGGTAAACATGGACGTAGCCCAAGAGCAGTCATCCAACTGTCCTAGACCGTGGACACGGCTATTCGAATAGTTTTACACTCTACGGAGGTTGCACACTTCACCCACAAGACTCGGGAAACTTCTGTGTCAAGACACGAGTCGCGATATTTTTCATACCCGAGGTAAGTACCCGAACATCACCTTTCCCATGACGACACTAGAAAAGAGACCATTCGTTGGTGAGAGTCCCTCGTGATGTACATCACACGTATCATCCACGAGGGCACGCAACAATGTGCCCGGTGTTTGTGAAAATAGCCCATGGTCACCCTTTATTGGCATGAACCCATCTCCAGAGAGAGCACGCCACTCCCGCCACTAGTAATGCAGGCTCTTTACTAGCACCAATGATAGTAATCAGCAAACCCCATCTCATAAGGGGTATTGTGGTTGTACATGTAAGGTTGGAGTAACAGTCACAACTTAAACCAATCCGATTTCGTAAAACCACACACTCACTAGCCTCGGTACACGACTTCTTTCTCAAGTGGCTACCTAGCTCCCACCATCTCCCTCGAGCATTAGTGACACTCGACGGGCTTTTCGTAAAACCTTTGAAATCACTTTCCTTTACCGTCACCATGCATATTTCCATCTCATTGTGTAGCATCTACTAGCAACCTAACTACTTCCCACCCGCAAAACCCTCATAGGAAGGTAGAGTCATGCCCAAGTGCAAGTATCAACAAGGAACCTTTTGAAAACAACCCACCAAGGTGGTCACCGATTCAACATGATTCAATGCATCGGAACAGGGTGCTACATGGCATGCATAAAAGTAGCTTTCTCACACATGGTCAAAGGGGTGCTTGCCTGGTACAGCAAAGTCTTCGAGGTATTCATAGCTTCTCATCCAACTTCGATCACTTCGTCTACTTTGTCAAATATTGTCACGAACAACCATGATAATCCACATAACAAGCAGAAAACAAAAGTGCTTTATAAATAGGAGTTTTATTTTTCGTGGACCTCTCCAGTCATAAGAAAAATACCTAAAATAACTCTACTGGAGTTGGATCAATGAGGCTTTGTGAATGGTGGAAATGGAGGAAATGACGATCCTATTAGGAGTTCATAGAAAATATTTTTATAAAAATGAGTGAATTCACCTATTAAATAGGGCATGAATTTAGAAATATTTAGAAAGTGGTTTGACTGGATTTGGAGTTGGGATGAATTTCCTATGATTTTCGTAAGAAGAAATATTTGGAAAGGGAGCTATTTATTAGGTACAACAGAGACAAGACATGGAAAAAATGTTAACCATGGCTATAAAAATAGGGCGTGATATTTGGAGTCTCTAGAAATCTGAATTACCCCATTTGGTGTTGATATGAATGCTCTAGGGATTTTATAAGTGAGGCATTTCATAGTTCAAATTCAAATTTAAATTTGAACTATACAAAAAAGTTAGCGGGAAAAATATGTAGGATATATATTTGGATAGAGAAAGATTTTTGGAACCCCTAGGAATTTGAATTAGCAAGTTTGGAGTTAAAATGAATTTTCATTAAATTATATAGTGCCACTAGAAAAGAAAAAGAAAAAGGGATTTACCAAAAGGCCAAGCTGCGCACTTGGCGCAACATAGCAAATGGGCCAGCCCAATGGCTTAGCCGGGCGGCTCAGAGGTGATGTCGAAGGCGACGCAGGGAAATATGCTATCATCGAGAGAAGGCGGCCTCTAGCGGCTTGATAACCCACAAGTATATGGGATCGCAATAGTTTTCGAGGGTAGAGTATTGAAAACAAATTTATTGATCCGACTCAAGGGGAGCCAAAGAATATTCTCGAATATTAGCAGCTGATTTGTCAATTCAACCACACCTGAAAAACGTAATATCTGCAACAAAGTAATATGGAAGTAATGGTAACGGTGACAAATGTGACAGTAGCAGTTTCGTAGTGATTGTAACAATAGCAACGGAAAAGTGACTTAGGAAAGACCAATATGTGGAAAGCTTGTAGGCAATGGATCACTGATGGATAGTTATGTCACATGGCATTCATCATGCAACAACCATAACATAGGGTGATACAGAACTGGCTCCAATTCATTAATGTAATGTAGGCATGTATTCCATATATAGTCATACGTGCTTATGGAAAAGAACTTGCATGACATATTTTGTCCTACCCTCCCGTGGCAGCGGGGTCCTAATGGAAACTAAGGGATATTAACACATCCTTTTAATAGAGAACCGGACCAAAGCATTAGCACTTAGTGAATACATGAACTCTTCAAACTACAGTAACCACCGAAAAGAATCCCAGTTATTGTCACCCTCGTGGATGCGGATCATAACTCGTAATAGGTGTCTATAACTTCCAAGATGGGATCAAGAACACATGTATATTCATGAAAACATAATAGGTTCAGATCTGAAATCATGGCACTCGGGCCCTAGTGACAAGCATTAAGCATATCAAAGTCATAGCAACATCAATCTCAGAACATAATGGATACTAGGGATCAAACCCTAATAAAACTAACTCGATTACATGATAGATCTCATCCAACCCATCACCGTCCAGCAAACCTACGATGGAATTACTCACGAACGACGGAGAGCATCATGAAATTGGTGATGAAGGATGGTTGGTGATGACGATGGCGTCGATTTGCCCTCTCCGGAGCCTAAATCAGACTCGAGATGTGCCCTCCCAAGGAAGAGCAGGAGGTCGCGGCGGCTCCGTGTCGTAAAACGCGATGAACTCTTTTCTTTGATTTTTTTCTCATCGAATAGGAATATATAGAAGTGGAAACGAGGTCGGTGGAGCCACATGGGCCCCATAAGCCAGGGGGAGCGCCCTAGGGGGGCTGCAGGCTTGTGGCCAGGTGGTGGCCCCTATCTGGTTGATTCTTTCGCCAATATTTTTTATTAATTTTAAAAACGTTCTTCATAAATTTTCAGGCCAATCCAAGAACTTTTATTTCTGCACAAAAATAACATCAAGGCAAATCTGCTGAAAATTGCGTTAGTTCGGGTTAGTTCCATTCAAATCCTGCAAATTAGAGTCCAAAACAAGGGAAAAGAGTTTGGAAAAGTAGATACGTTGGAGACGTATCAACTCCCCCAAGCTTAAACCTTCGCTTGTCCTCAAGCAATTCAATTGATAAACTGAAAGTGATAAAGAAAAACTTTTACAGACTCTATTTGATCTTGTTGTTGTAAATATGTCTAACTTATGTTCAGATGTTCAGCTAAGATTATAGACTAACCACATTCGCAATAATATTTAGGTCTCATATTTACTTATATCAATGGCGTAATCAACTAGCGAGCAATAATAATAAGTCTTGGATGACAACAATTTTATCAAAACAATCATAATTCAATATGATAAACTCATTCTCGCTAGCCCTTTCTGAGACCGCAAAACATAAATGCAGAGCACCTATGAAGAACAAGGACTAACTAGATATTGTAATTCATGGTAAAAGAGATCTAGTCATACTCATACTGTCAGAGCATATTTCTCCATATGTGGTTTTGGTAATTGATGACAATCACTATGGACTAATGGTTGCCTTGAGTTAGATTTGAAGGATTTGTAGATAGTCACTTCTTGAAGTCCATCTGTTGATTTCAAGGAGTTTATATGATGAAAAAGGTGGTATTTAAAGTATTATACAAAGATTGGTCATAAAGACACATGGTTGATCAAGACTAAGCAAAGAGTAAATAAATATGATCAACACACAAAGGGTACAAGATGTACCGAGAGGGGTCAAGTGATCCCATGGTATGGTAAGCATTGTCCATAACGTTTTTGTGTACTAACCCATGGTCTTCGTGAGAGTTCTATGTGGGTTTAGGTGTGTTTCCATGGGTTTGCGTCAAGAGGAAGATCTGGTTCAACCTATGAAGGATGACATCAAGTGGTGATGGTAATCAAGATTGCGGTGTGCAAGTTCAAGTGGAGCATCACGAAGATACCATGCTTGAAGCTTGCTGCCCATTGTGATGGCAATGGACTTGTGAAGATGTGCTGAAGAGTGGCTCATCCATAGTGAGTATGGGGGAGCAATCAACTGGTGTTCCTCAAACCAACACAATCAAGAAAGCTAGTCCATCTTGAGGAAGCCAAGATCATCATCATCTAGCTCAAGAGGACTAAGTGGAAGGTACATGTTTACCCTTGATAGGTTTCTCTATTGTAGGATAGATTGTCGTACTTTCAAGGGGGGCTCTCAAGTAAGTAGCTTGATCATATCATTCGTTCAGAGCTCAAACCATTTGCAGCCTTGCATCATATTTCTTGGTTCTTGTTTTATGTTTCTCTTTGTGAGTTTTAGATCTTATGGTCATCTTCATGACAAGCTCGAGTTCATCGAAAACAGAGTCCATATGCATCTTCTATGATGTTTTCGATGTTGGAAGTTTTTGCCAGTTCTTCATTCATAGAGGTATCACCTCTCTATATCATTGGCATTTTCACAACTCCATGTTTTTATAGCTCTTGTCCTCCTGAATCCAACAAGCTTGAGTTTGCTCGATTCGGAGCTCGTATGCAAAAGTTATGGCAGTTTCGGTACCCAGCGGTAGTACCACTCCTGGAGCGGTAGTAGTATTTTACTACCGCTCTGTGGTGGTAGTACCACTCCCTCAGACTTCCTTCGCATCTACAGCCTCAACGGTGCTAGTCGTGGTAGTATTTTTTTACTACCGTGGTTGGTGAGCCTACCGTGCGGTAGTACCTCTCCTCGCAGCGGTAGTACCGCTCCGCTCGGGCTGTGAGTGGGGGTAACGGTTGGATTCTTTCCCTCACTATATAAAGGGGGTCTTCTTCCCCATAGGATCTGATCTATCCGTTGAGCTCGTGTTCTTCCCCCATTGTTGACCTTCTTAGAGCTTGCTAACTCTCAATCCCTCCAATGATTATTGCTAGTTCTTGAGGGAAAAGAGAGAGGAGATCTAGATCCACATCTCCACCAATCACTTTCTCCTCTATGTGAGGGGAACCCCTTGGATCTTGATCTTGGAGTTCTTTGTGAGCTCCTTGTTCTTCCTCTCATATTTCTCCATATCTTTTGTTGTTGTGGAGGGATTTGAGTGTGAGGCACTTGACCACTTCGTTTGTTCTTGCCATTGCATTAGTTGCATCGGTTTGAATTCTCCACGGTGATACGTGGAAGTGAGGAGTTGAGAAGCTTATTACCCTTGGGTACTTGGTACCCCTAGAGATCGTTCTTCGTGGATGCTTTGGCATCCTAGAAGCTTGGTGGTGCCTCGGAGCTCAATCATTGTGGTCTAAAGCTCTGGGCAAGCGTCGGGGTCTCCAATTAAGTTGTGGAGATTCCCCCGAGCATTTGTGGTCACCTCGAAGCCATATGCCATTGTGGTGAAGCTTCGTGGTGTTGTTGGGAGCCTCCAATTAAGTTGTGGAGATTGCCCCAACCTTGTTTATACGGGTTCGGTGACCGCCCTCAAGGGTCCCTTAGTGGAATCACGACATCTTGCATTGTGCGAGGGCGTGAGGAGATTACGGTGGCCTTAGTGGCATATTGGGGAGCATTGTGCCTCCACACCGCTCCAAACGGAGATTAGCATCAGCAAGGATGTGAACTTCGGGATACATCTCGTCTCCGCGTGCCTCGGTTATCTCTTACCCGAACCCTTTACTTATGCACTTTACTTTGTGGTAGCCATATTGTTTCTTCTCATATATCTTGCTATCACTTAGTTGTTTATCTTTCTTAGCATAAGTTGTCGGTGCACATAGGTGAGCCTAGTTGTTTTAGGTTTTGTGCTTGGCAAATTAAACGTTAGTTTTATTCCGCATTTGTTCAAGCCTAAACTCTAATTATTTTAAAGCGCCTATTCGCCCCCCCTCTAGGCGACATCCACGTCCTTTCACATACTCAATATCAATTAATAACAAAGCACAGAAATGACAGATGTGTTCTCTAACTGGTGCCTTTTTATAAGAAGAGGATGACTCAATAGTAAAGTAAAATAGATAAGCCCTTCGCAGAGGGAAGCATTGATTTACAGAGGTGCCACGGCTCAAGCTTTTAAAACAGGGATGAAACAAAATTTTGGGCGGTATGCTTTCATTGTCAAAATAACAACTAAGAGATCTCAATATCTTCCATGCTAGATACATTATAGACGGTTCCCAAACGGAATAGTAAAGTTTTTACTCCCTCTCCACCAATCGATCACACTCCACGGCGGGCCGAATCCATGGGTACCGTCCATACAAACAACAATCCTGTGGGAGTTTTGTTTCATTAAATTTTGATTTGACCTTTGAGCTTGGAATTGGGCATATCGATTACTAGCCACTTTCTCGTGAATGATAGTGAATCAACACATATCTTGAGAATAACCCACCTAGCATGGAAGATACTGACAACCCCTAGTCACTACATGAGTGATTCGGGCATACAAAACAGAATATTTATTTGAAGGTATAGAGTATGGCACATGCAAATTTACTTGGGACGGCAGGTAAATACCGCATATAGGTAGGTATGGTGGACTCATGTGGAACAACTTTGGGTTTATGGAAATGGATGCACAAGCAGTATTCCCGCTTAATACAAGTGGAGGCTAGCAAGAGACTGGGAAGCGACCAACTAGAGAGCGACAACAGTCATAAACATGCTTTGGTATTAACCAACATTGAATGCAAGCATGAGTAGGATCTAAATCACCATGAACATGAACATCGTGGAGGCTATGTTGGTTTTGTTTCAACTACATGCGTGAACATGTGCCAAGTCAAGCCACTTGAATCATTCGGAGGAGGATACCATTCTATCATACTACATCACAACCATTTTAATATGCATGTTGGCACTCAAGACAAACCATTATTCACTCCTAGCTAATTAAGCATGGCATAAGTAACTATAATCTCTAATTGTCATTGCAAACATGTTCAATCCATAACAAGCTGAATCCAGAACGATGGGCTAATCATATTTATAAAAACAAAATAGATTGAGTTCATACCATCTTTTCTCCATCTCCGTCACTTCATCATATATCGTCATTATTGCCTTTCACTTGCACGACCGAACGGTGTGAAAAATAATAATAAGAGTGCACGTGCAGTGGACTAAGCTGGAATCTGGAAGCAATAACTCAAAGGAGAAGACAATGTAGTATGGACTTTCTGGTAGATAAACAATAATGAATATGAGAGCCACTCAACATGTCATCGTGGTCTTCTCCTTACGACCAAAAGAAAAAAGAAAAACTATTTACACGGGAAAGACCCCAACAAGCAAAAAGAAGAACAAAAAATATTTTTGGGTTTTCTTTTAACACTACAACTTAAACAAACTAGAAGGTAAAGCTGGAACTAATTTTTTTTATTTTCTCAAGATTAATGAAACAAACAAGAAGAAAACAAAAGGAAGAAATAAACTACCATGGATGGTACAAGGAAAAAGTATGAACACCGACAACTGGAATGAGTGTGTGAACATGAATGTAATGTTGGTGAGAAATACATACTCCCCCAAGCTTAGGCTCTTGGCCTGAGTTGGTCTAAGGCCATGGCTGGAAATAACCCTCCCCTGGATACTCCGGAGGATACTGACGGTTCCACTGGTTTGCAAGCTCTTGCGGCTCCCACTAAAAAACTAGAACCTGATGCGGATCGAGGGCTCGTGCAGGATAAGGTGCTGGGGGTTGCGACATGCCCCAGTATTTGTAAATGTCCTCGGGCATACTAGTGTACCTTCCTGAATGGATATCGAACAAAGAAGAAGCAGGCAAAGCAATAATCTCATGTGAGAACCTGGAATTTACTTCCACACCCTCCTGTGTATATTTGTCAACCCCCGGATCATTGTTGACAACACAGCGAAATGGTATCATTGCACGATACGTAAAATTATTTTATTACATATTGCCCCAAGGCATACATTGACAAATGTCTCATGACATTTAATACAACCAGAAAATAGCGGAAAATACAATGCGTAGCGACTCCATCTCAGCCACACGCAGTCGATGTAGTCCACGTAACCTCACTCCTTCGGATCTCCATAGTAGTCGTAGTCATCACCTTCATCTTCATGTAACTCTGTTGTCAACAAAAGTATTGCCATGAGTACGTTACGTACTCAACATACCTCCTTCGGAGAAGGTTCTAACAGCTACATGTGGATTCAAAGGAAGGTTGTATGGCTCATTTGCGTAAAAGCTAATTTTATTTGAAAAAATAGCATTTGGATAAAAGCAGTTCCTGATGAAAACATGTTTGTATTCAGAGTAACTTTCATCAAAGTGAGGATCCTCGATCAACTCACACTCATCATAGGTTCCAATACTTGGGGCAAAGAGGGAATAAGCAAGACAGGTCCTGTATGTCAAGAAAGATTCATGTGTCGTCCATGACCGTGGACACGGCTATTCGAATAGTTTCACTCTGCAGAGGTTATACACTTTACCCACACGATACAATCTCGTCTTGATGCCACCAGTGGCCGCTGGTATAGTACACCATTTGGTATACCGGCAGGGAGATTGTGACGAGGTCTTTAGACTAGATCCCCCAAAGATGTGACATGCCCACCGGGTCTGGCGCACGGAACTAAGAGTACGTCCTCAAACATGTCCCCCCATCTGTGTCGAGGATACTCCATGCAAGGCAGCTATCCCATCTGCGGTACGGCAATGTCGACACCTAAGGCTGACTAGCTTACTTGACCAAGCCAGTGCCCATATAGCATGTGGTTGTACTGTTTACACAATCTTCAAATCCAAGACTTATTAGGCCTCATGCGGCACAGACGACTGATTGCTCCCTTCACCTTGGGCAGCCAATCGCTCCTTCAATCCTTGATTCAGCTGTCGCCCGCGCCAGTATTCAGATGGTAAGTTTCACCCAGAGTACAAGAGGATAGAGAAGGTCACCAAGGCCAATTGGCCAGCTCAGCTATAAGTTTCAAGTGTCAGTGACTCAAAGGTCATCCAACAGTACCTATAGGGTAATAAGCATGGCTAAGCATTTCTACTCTACTGAAATACTGTATAGTTCTACTCAGGTGTCAAATGGATAGGCGACAAGCAGATCAAGGTAATGTGTCAATCGACATGCTAGATACGAGATCAAAAACATGCATGGTGTAACCATAAAACTCAATGCAATTTATAAAACATAGGATAAGTATGATCAAAGAAGCAGGCATGCCTTCGTTGTTGAGTCCTTCTTGAGTAACCTGTGTATCCCCATGTCCAACATCGTCACTCCCTACTCTTCGTAACGATAGTACGTAAGAGACAAACAAATAAATACCAAAGCAATAAATTCCAAATAACATCCAAAACAACAATAAGACTGGATGGATAGCAAGATATTGATCGAATGAAGATTTGGAAATGAGGTATCATGATGGCGAAGGTGAGAGATACGATTTAATCAAGTGATACAGTTAGGTTGACACTGCTAAAGAAGGTTTGGTGATCAAGACCAACGTTCTGATATGAGTTATACTACTAACACTAGTAGTGCCCACTACACCTCGGCCAACTCTATAGGAAACTACCGCATGACAAACACAACGACAACAAACACACATGGAATGGAACCATCCTATGCATTTAACCACACAATCACAACATGACATGATAATGTAAAAGTTGAACTCAAATAAATACAATTTATGATGGTTAAAGCATCCTAATATTTGCATTACCTATATAATCATTCAAAAGAAAGTAATCTATATGACAACCAAATCTACATTATAAACTATGCTAGTTAAGCAATCAAACATCATTCAATAACATGAATTGAAATGATCTAGGTCTAGCCCTAACCATACTAAACCATACATCTCCAATATGACAAACCAAACATATGTCGACTACTATAACAAGTTAAACAACACATATGATCAAAGCACAACTCTACTAACATGACATATGACTTGTCCTAAGCGTACGATGAGTCATAGCAACATGTACACGCATAAAACTAGCATGAGATGAAATTTAACATATGAAAGCAACAAGTACTAGGCAACTATAACACATAGATCATCATAAAACAAGAAATATATCTTGCATGACTGATGGTTATAGATGCAATAATAGATACGCATGTATAACTCTAAGCATGGATGATTATCACACGATATGCTAAAGTATGATACTAGTAGAATACAACTCTCAACAATGAGATACCTTAGTTGATATCACCTAACATGATGATCAAGCAAGGCACTATCAGCAATCCTACATACTACTTATGACATGTACAAACATGGAAGCATGCAGTTAGCACATGACAATAGCATTTCTATGTAGTACAACCTAAACTTATGAATACATAGATAAACAACTTAAGATTGATCTAATACATGAAATAACAACATCATTGCAAGATTGTACTCAAGCAAAAAAAATGCTTAATTAAAATATATGAGATCATAAACTATTATCATGTAAATCTACAAAGTGAAGTCTAACCTCATAATATAGTATAAACTAGCAATTTAGACGTATTGTAATATATAACCAAAATATGAATTCTACTTTGAGCACGTGCTAACACGACATGGCAATCAACTAAGACAAATAAGCATACATGATCATTACAAAGAACATGTGCCACAAGAATAAATTCCATACAAATATAGGGCAGTCCATAAAACAACCAACCATGCATATGATCTTACATAACAAACATCTATAAACTAAGAGGAATACTACGCAATAATGTGCTACACTCAAACCACACATAAGTAATGATCTCAAGCCATGATATACCACATCATCTAAATGCTAACAAAATACGTACAACAAGGAATATGAATATATTCTAAGATAACATGTCGTTATACTAAACTATGTTTTATTTCACAAGAATAACTATATTAAGGAATACAAATATGACCATGACATAAAACAACTATCCAAGCAACATTACATATCAAACCTATACAAAATATGGCTAACAAATACTCTCAAGTTGTTACCAAATAACACATGATATTATGTCATGTCACATAAAATAAGGGCTGACACAGAGTAATAAGGTGATATTGAACCATTATGCAACATATAACCAAAATATAATAATACGTCAACAACAAATAATGTGCCCATAAGCATGACTTTGTTCAAAGAAAATACAGATTCATGACAACTACCTTAAATAATCTAACAACAAATAGAATAGATTGAAAACAATATCATAGGCATGGGATGATTTAAAATACATAAAACACACATGCAACAATGGTGTAAAAGAATAAATAAAGCATGAAGTACGACACATTAAATAATTCAAACAATTGCTAGATGAATACCACAAAATTGTAAGCATGCAGAGTATCGACAATTTTGTTTACGCATGCATAAAACAGGCTACTTAATGTATAATAATATCAACATGAGACAAAAGATAAACTATATCTAGTAACTTAAACAAAATCTAAATTATATATAAAAACATTAAATATGATAATAATCATAAAACAAGATAGTACAGTGCACAAAAAAAACTATCCATAATAACACAAATACAAGACGAAACAATACGTACAATAATTCTAATAAATCATATATAACTCCCAAAATTATAAAATATCTTGGAACGACTCTTAGGTATGTGACAGACATAATAAATAAATAAATATTCGACTAACAAGAAAAAAAATCCAAACACAAAAGACTGTCGGACTTAGACTAAAATAATTATATTAAATCTATACTAAAACATAAATGTCCAAACAATAATCTAACTCCGCCATCGAATACTGTGGTCATAAGAAACGTCTCACCTACTGGGCACGAGATCAACCAGTGGACAAAAACAATGGAAACATGACTATGCTATAGAAAAACAAGCACTTCATGCTGAGGATGGCATTGGCACGGCAAAATACTACCATAGGCTGTAGTGGGTTGTCTAAGGCGTAGATAACACAGGATTGGGTACGCAAATGAAAGGAATTAGATAGAGACTCACCGAACTTGATGAAATGAGGCGATGAACTTGATGAGCAGTGTACACGGACATGCGAATTCTGCGTGTGTGATTGACGGAATGAGTTCTTTCTTCTCTGAATGGAATCATAGCGTGGAGGAAAACCTTCTGGCGCAAGAGATAGGATGGAGATGCTTGGAGTCGTCGGGAACGAGCACTCGCGTCCATGAAGCTTCATAGTTCACGGAGCGTTCTTGGAGAAAGATGGACGGCAGAGGGTAGGGCTTGCTACATGGTTGGAAGAGGAGCTCGGGGCGCACATATATATACTCATGGGTTGTGAACCGCTTGAGATTTATGGAAATTATAGGAGGGCCTGAGAGTGGATGTACATTTCAGCTTCATGTACGCATGTAGGTGAAGTGGGTGGAGGCATGAGGAAGGAGAAGCGCTAGCGCTTGGGGTGCTGGGAGATAAAAAGTGGAGCAAAATAGGCACATAGAGAGGGAGAGGGAGGGGAATTAAAGGAGGCAAGGTGAATGGACGTGGTGGCTCTTTCTCTCCTTTAGCCAGGAACGAGGGAAGAAAGTGTAGACGAGAGAAAGAAGAGGCATTGGCTTCCTTGTACTCGGCTAGTTCGGCCAGACAAGTGGCAAGGTGGTAGAGCAAAGGAAAAAATGGGCTTGGTACAATTTGGTTACGCGAAAGAAATAGACATAAAGAGAAAAGGAAGAGGTAGTAAGAACTCGGAAATTCTATCGAGAGTTTTGATAGAAATAAAAAAAAACTGAAGTTCTTTTATGGAAATCTAGAAAATGAATAAATCTTAATAAAACTCCAATGAACTTACAAAAACAAGAAAAGGCAAAGGCACACAAATTAATATGCCGAAGAAGAGAAATAAAGCACGATCAAAAAAATAAACCTAAATTTTAATTTAGGTTCGCATTAGTTCAAATTAAATCATCCAAATCATAAATACACAATTTAATCTTTTGCAATCAATAAAATAAACGAAAAAAATTCGCCCTCATATTTGGAAAACTTTTTCTCAAACATTCCGAGAATCGGGATGTTACATCTCACAAGTACCCTGACTAAATACTAAGTTATAAAGCAGCCTCTTATCATTGTCTTTCTTAATAAAATCATGTGCTACCATCCTATCATAATCTAGATCTCTTATAGGAAGTAGCATTTCCTTTTCCTCGTCAAGCCTAATAGGTATCTCAAAGTGTTTAGCTAAACGAGATGCATAGTTACCTCCGAATATAGGGCCCTTCAAACGGTTTAAGGTCAACCGTTGGGCCACTATAGTGCCCAGACTAAAAGTTCTATCAGCAAATAAAGCATGGGCAGAATAGTGAGGTCAGGAGCACTGAGGCTTCCAATCTCGCCGCTACCAACTAAACATCTCCCTGCAAATAATGAATAATAACGTAGAACAGGAAAATGTATGTTGGCCGCTCTTGCCTTTGACACCCCTCTCTCTTCCCCTACAGTGATTGCGGAAATAAAATCCTCCATGTCTTCAGGACGTGGTTCACTGATGCTGCCCTCAAAAGGTATTTTGCAAACATTGCAAAAATTGTAAAGTGACATTTCCTTAGGCGCATCATATAAATGAAATTCTACCATGGGAGGATTCTTCCTAGGATAAAAGTAAAATTTTTGCACGAAAGTATTAGTAAGTAGGAGATACTTGTCACACTTATCGTTGAGGAAATCGGTGATGCCTGCGCTAGATAGTAGAAATCTTCATAAATTTTGGTCGCCCTCAAGAATGCCTCACTTGTCCATTCACATGGTCGAACTTCTACGGTGCGAGGAATATTGTATCTAGGCTTATCATTTTCATTTTCTTCAAAACCCCGGATTGAAGAGCCTCTCAACAATCTCCTCATCTTTTCTTTCTTTGATAAATAAGTCCGAAATTTTTAGTGACTCCACATAAAAATGAACAAAACTCAATCAAAACTTATAGCAACTACTCCCTCAAGTGCCTAGAAGCTATATCAGGCATCAAAACTACTTGGGATACTACAAATTTGACATGCAAGCTCAAGAACAAGGTCACCACATCAACAAGATTTTGCAATATATAAAGCACTAGAACAAAAATTAATTGGACCATTGGAGGAGTCACATACCGATGAACAATCCCCTAAAATAGTTTTGCAAATGGAGCTTTGAGTAAGGAGATCGAAAATGGCAGCAAGATGAGCTAAAACACGGGTTTGAGCAATGGTGGGATTTTTTCTGGAGGAAGAAGGAGTGGATGGGTACTTGAATACGTGAAGGGGCCCCACGTGGGACCCACAAGCCAGGGGCGCGCCCTACAGGCTTGTGGCCCACTAGTGCAGTCCCCTAATGTATTCTTAGTACCAAAAATTCTTAAATATTCCAGAAAAAATTATACTAAATTTTCAGGGCGTTCTGAGAACTTTTATTTTTAGGTCATTTTTCTATTGCACGGATAAAACGGAAAACAGAGAAATAATAGCCCGTCAAAAAATAAAGGTTGGGTACAGAAGGTTGTGCTTTCTAAATTCATCCATCTCATGCCCGTCAAAAAGAATTCATCAATAAGGTGATCAAGTCTTATTGACAAACTTTTTTTGAATGACGTGGAACCAGAGAATTTTCGAATAACACTAGGTTACCTCAATGGGGATATGCATGTCCCCAACAATAAGTATATCATATTTCTTCTTGGCAGTAGGGAGAGGGAATTCAAAGTCTCCAATAGTAAATGATGGAAATTTTTCAATGGAGTTGATACTATGAACTGGAAGTTGTTTCCTCGGAAAGTGTACCGTATGCTCATTACCATTAACATGAAAAGTGACATTGCCTTTGTTAAAGTCAATAACAGCCCCTCCAGTATTCAGAAAGGGTTTACCAAGGATGATCGACAAACTGTCGTCCTCGGGAATATCAAGAATAGCAAAGTCTGTTAGGATAGTAACGTTTGCAACCATAATAGGCACATCCTCACAAATACCGATGGGTAAAGCAGCTGATTTATCAGCCATTTGCAGAGAGATTTCAGTAGGTGTCAACTTATTCAAATCAAGTCTACGATATAAAGAGAACAACATAACACTGACACCAGCTCTGAGGTCACATAAAGCAGTTCTAACGCAATTTCCTTTAATAGAGCATGGTATAGTAGGTACTCCGGGATCTCCTAGTTGCTTTGGTATTCCACCCTTAAAAGTATAATTAGCAAGCATGGTGGAAATATCATCTTTAGGTATATTTCTTTTATTTGTAACAATATCTTTCATGTACTTAGCATAAGGAGACATTTTCAAATATCAGTTAAGCGCATACGTAAAAAGACAGGTCTCAGCATTTCAGCAAAGCGCTCAAAATCATCATCATCCTTTTTCTTGGATGGTTTAGGAGGAAAGGGCATGGGTTTATGAACCCATGGTTCTCTTTCTCTATCATGCTTCGTAGCAACAAAATCTCTTTTATCATATCTCTTATTCCTAGGTTGTGGGTTGTCAAGATCAACAACAGGTTTGATCTTCGCATCATTGTCATTACTAGGTTGAGCATCAACATGAACATCATCATTAATATTATCATTACGTTCATGTTCATTACCAGATTGTGTCTCAGCATCAGAAATAGAGATATCATTTGGGTTTTCATGTGACTCTATAATAGGTTCGCTAGCAGCATGCAAAGTCCTATCATCATTCTTTTTCTTTTTATTAGAAGGACCAGGTGCATCAATATTAATTACCCTTTGAGAATCTTGCTCAATTCTCTTAGGATGGCCCTCGGGATACAAAGGTTCCTGAGTCATTCTACCACCTCTAGTCACAACTCTAGCAGAATGATCATTGTTCTTACTAATCATCTCATTGAGAAAATCATTGTGTGCCTTAAGTACCTGTTCTACTTGAGTAGTTAGAATGGAAGCATGTTTACTAATAAGCCTAAGATCATTGACAGTTCTACTCATATAATCACCCAAGCGATCAAGCATGTAAGCATTATGTTTCAACTGTCTACTAACACAAGCATTGAAATTTTCTTGTTTAACAACAAAGTTATCAAATTCATCCAAGCATTGGCTAGCACACTTATTATAAGGAATATCACCTTCATCAAATCTACGAAGAGAATTTACCTCTACTACCTGTGTCGGGTTATCAAGACCATATATTTCTTCAATAGGTGGTAGATTCTTAACATCTTCACCTTTAATACCTTTTTCTTTCATAGATTTCTTTGCCTCTTGCATATCTCCAGGACTGAGGAATAGAATACCTCTTTACTTCGGAGTTGGTTTTGGAGGTGGTTCAGGAATAGTCCAATCATTATCATTGCTCAATGTATTATTCAATAGTAGTTCAACTTGTTCAACAGTTCGTTCCCTGAAAACACAACCAGCACAACTATTTAGGTGGTCCCTAGAAGCATCGGTTAGTCCATTATAAAAGATATCAAGTATTTCATTTTTCTCAAGAGGGTGATCAGGCAAAGCATTAAGTAACTGGAGAATCCTTCCCCAAGCTTGTGGGAGACTCTCTTCATCAATTTGCACAAAGTTAAAAATTTCCTGCAAGGCAGCTTGTTTCTTATGGGAAGGAAAATATTTTTCAGAGAAGTAGTAAATCATATCCTGGGGACTACGCACACAACCAGGATCAAGAGAATTAAACCATATCTTAGCATCACCCTTTAATGAGAACGGAAACAGCTTAAGAATATAATAGTAACAATTTTTTTCCTCATGAGTAAATAGGGTGGCTATATCATTCAATTTAGTAAGGTGTGCCACAACAGTTTCAGATTCATAACCATGGAAAGGATCAAATTCTACCAAAGTAATTAACTCAGGATCGACAGAGAATTCTTAATCCTTATCAGTAACACACATAGGTGAAGTAGCAAACTTGGGATCATATTGCATTCTAGCATTCAAAGATTTTTTCCTTCCACTTGCATAGCAATTTCTTAAGATCATCTCTATCCTTACAAGCAAGAAAGTCCCTAGCTACTTCTCCTTCCATAATGTAACCCTCAGGTCTAGGAGAGCTAGGTCTAGTAGGTGCATCATGATGTTCAGTTTCAATAATTTCATCAGATTCAAAAATATCATCAGTTTCAGCATTCACTCTAGCAATTTGTTCATCAAGAAATTCACCAAGTGGCACAATAGTATCAAGCAAAGTATCATCATAAGAATCATGCATAGCAGAAGTAGCATCATCAATTACTTGCGACATATTAGATTCAGTAGCAGGTGGTGGTGTCACAAATTTACACATAACAGACGGTGAATCAAGTGCAGAGCTAGATGGCAGTTCCTTACCTGCCCTCGCAGTTGAGGTGTAGATCTTGGTTTTAGCGTCTTTCAAATTCTTCATTGTGATGAAAAGATATAAATTCCAAGTGACTCAGAGAATAAAGCTATGCTCCCCAGCAACGGTGCGAGAAAAAGGTCTTGATAACCCACAAGTATAGGGGATCGCAACAGTTTTCAAGGGTAGAGTATTCAACCCAAATATATTGATTGGACTCAAGGGGAGCCAAAGAATATTCTTGAGTATTAGCAGCTGAGTTATCAACTCAACCACACCTGAAAAACTTAATATCTGCAACAAAGTATTTAGCAGCAAAGTAATATGGAAGTAACGGTAACGATGACAAACGTGACACTAGCAGTTTCGTAGTGATTGTAACAATAGCAACAGAAAAGTAACTTAGCAAAGATCAATATGTGGAAAGCTCGTAGGAAATGGATCAGTGATGGATAGTTATGTCGGATGGCATTCATCATGCAACAGTCATAACATAGGGTGATACAAAACTAGCTCCAATTCATCAATGTAATGTAGGCATGTATTCCATATATAGCCATACGTGCTTATGGAAAAGAACTTGCATGGCATATTTTTTCCTACCCTCCCGTGGTTGTGGGATCCTAATGGAAACTAAGGTATATTAAGGCTTCCTTTTAATAGAGAACTGGACCAAAGCATTAGCACTTAGTGAATACATGAACTCCTCAAACTACGGTAATCACCGGAAAGAATCCCACTTATTGTCACCCTGGGGATGCGGATCATAACTCATAATAGGTGTCTATAACTTGCAATATAGGATTAAGAACACATGTATATTCATGAAAACATATATAATAGGTTCAGATCTGAAATCATGGCACTCGGGCCCTAGTGACAAGCATTAAGCATAGCAAAGTCGTAGCAACATCAATCTTAGAACATAATGGATACTAGGGATCAAACCCTAAGAAAACTAACTCGATTACATGATAGATCTCATCCAACCCATCACCGTCCAGCAAGCCTATGATGGAATTACTCACGAACGATGGAGAGCATCATGAAATTGGTGATGAAGGATGGTTGGTGATGATGATAGCATCGATTTCCCCTCTCCGGAGCCCAAATTAGACTCCATATATGCCCTCCCGAGGAAGAACAGGAGGTGGCGGCGGCTCCATATCGTAAAATGCGATGAACTCTTTTCTCTGATTTTTTTTCTCATCGAATAGGAATATATAGAAGTGGAAGCAAGGTCGGCGAAGCCACATGGGCCCAAAAGCCAGGGGGCACGCCCTAGGGGGGTGTCGTGCGGGCTTGTGGCTAGGTGGTGATCTCTCTTCGGTTGATTCTTTTGCCAATATTTTTTATTAATTCCAAAAACATTCTTCGTAAATTTTCAGGTCAACCCGAGAACTTTTATTTGTGCACAAAAATAACACGAAGGCAATTCCGCTGAAAACAACGTCAGTTCGGGTTAGTTCCATTGAAACCATGCAAATTAGAGTCCAAAACAAGGGCAAAAGAGTTTGGAAAAGTAGATACGTTGGAGACGTATCACGGCTCGAACCTCCACTTAACGGGGCATGGCCCACCCGTCAGCCCCACTGGCCAACCGACGGGCGGGTCCAATCAGCTGACGGGGCCATCTTCAAGCTCCTGCCACCGTAGAGGCAGGGACTCCGGTGCTGGCTGGCGGCGCCACCAGCCACCATATTTGGCGGTTCGACCACAGGCCCACATAGAGGGCCCTTAGGGCTCAGGAAAGACGAGGAGGAGTGCGACATCGTCCGTGGCAATGGACGGCGATGACCGAGGTGGGTAGGGTGCCTGCTGCTGGCTACGCCTATAGGGATTTCCTTGGCAAGTATGCAAAGGATTCCCCCGCGGCCTTGGAGCCTTGCATTGGTGTTCCCTTGAAGAGGAAAGGGTGATGTAGCACAACGGCGCTAAGTATTTCCCTCAGTTTGAGAACCAAGGTATCAACCCAGTAGGAGGATCGCGTCAAGTCAAAAGTACCTGCACAAACACAAAGAGCTTGCACCCAACGCTATGAAGGGGTTGTCGATCCCTTATAGATTGTTTGCAAAGTGAGAACTGAAAGAAAAAAGTAAACAAAGCAAAGTAAAAGTAAAATTGAGATGATAATTGTGAGTAGACCCGGGGGGCGTAGTATTCACTAGTGGCTTCTCTCATGAAAGCAAGTAAACGGTGGGTTAACGAATTACTGTCGAGCAATTGATAGAACCGCGCAAAGTCATGACATTATCTATGGCAATGATCATACATATAAGCATCACGTCCAAAATAAGTAGACCGATACTTTCTGCATCTACTACTATTACTCCACACGTCGACCGCTATCCAGCATGCATCTAGTGTATTGAGTTCATAAGAACAGAGTAACACCTTAAGCAAGATGACATGATGTAGATGGACAATCTCAAATCTATGATGAAATCCCATCTTGTTACCCTTGATGGCAACAACATGATGCGTGCCTTGCTGCCCCTTCTGTCACTCGGAAAGGTCACCGCCCGGTATGAACCCAAAACCAAGCACTTCTCCCATTGCAAGAATCATAGATCTAGTTGGCCAAACAAAACCCAAGACTCGGAGAGACTTACAAGGATATCAAATCATGCATATAAGAAATCAGCAAAGACTCAAATATAATTCATAGATAATCTGATCACAAATCCACAATTCATCGGATCTCGACAAACACACCGCCAAAGAGGATTACATCGGATAGATCTCCATGAAGATCATGTAGAACTTTGTATTGAAGATCCAAGAGAGAGAAGAAGCCATCTAGCTACTAACTACGGACCCGTAGGTCTGAAGTAGACAACTCACGAGTCATTGGAGAGGCAATGATGTTGATGTAGAAGCCCTCCAGCTCCAAAGTCCCCTCCGACAGGGCACCAGGAATGGTCTCCAGATGAGATCTCGCGGAAACGGAAGCTTGCGGCGGCGGAAAAGTGGTTTCATGGACGCCCTGATTTTTTCTGGGATTTCAGGGAATATATAGGCGAAAGAGCTAGGGCAGGGGAGCTCTAGGGGGCCACAAGCCTGGTAGCCGCGGGCCCCCTTGGCCGCGGCTACAGGGCTTGTGGGCTCCCTGTGGGCCTCCTGCCTTGGCCCTCAAGTCCCCCGATCTTCTTCTGTTCCGGAAAAATTCATTTCGGGGATTTTATTCCGTTTGGACTCCGTTCCAAAATCAGTTCTGAAAAGAGTCAAAAACACAGAAAAAACACGAACTGGCACCTGGCACTGAATTAATAAGTTAGTCCCAAAAAAGATATAAAAGGTATATAAAACATCCAAAATTGGCAAGATAACAACATGAAACTATCAAAAATTATAGATACGTTTGAGACGTATCAAGCATCCCCAAGCTTAACTCCTGCTCGTCCTCGAGTAGGGAAGTGATAAAGAATGAATTTTTGATGCTTTCATGCTACCTAGCATAGATGTCCTTTGTAACTCCTCTTATGTGACGTGAATGTTCAGATCCGTTAGATTCAAAACAATAGTTTGCTATTGATGTGGAGACAATAATACTTCAAGCAAACTAGCAAGGTAATCATGAACTTTCAAAATAACAAGGCCAAAAGAAAGGTATCCCTACAAAATCATATAGTATGGCTATGCTCTATCATCCTTGCACAACGAATTTAAATCATGCACAACCTCGGTATTGACCAAGTAATTGTTTTCACACCTTTACTTTCTCAAACTTTTTCAACTCTCACGCAATACATGAGCGTGAGCCATGGTTTTAGCACTATAAGTGGAATGGAGTATGGTGGAGGTTGCAAGGCAAACAAGGAGAAGATGGTCACATTTACTAGGCATATCAATGAGCTATGGAGATGCTCATCAGTAGATATCAATGTGAATGAGTAGGGATTGCCGTACAAATGATGCACTAGAGCTAAGAGTATGTGAAAGCTCTTAAAGAAAACTAGTGGGTGTGCATTCAACTTGCTTGCTCACGAAGACCTAAGGCAATTTTGAGGAAGCCCATCATTGGAATATACAAGCCAAGTTATATAATGAAAATTTCCCACTAGCTATATGGTGGTGAAAAAATGAGAGACTCTCAATCATGAAGATCATGGTGCTTAATAAGCACAAGTGTGGAAAGATAGTAGCATTGTCCCTTCTCTCTTTTTCTCTCATTTTTTTGGTGGGCTCTTTGGCCTGTTTTTTTGTGGGCATCTTTGGCCTCTTTTTGTAAATGGGCTTCGCTGGCCTCTTTTATTTCCTCACATGGGACAATGCTCCATCAATGATGATCATCACACTTACAACTCAAAACTTAGAGCAATGATGACTCTATATGAAATGCCTTTGGTAGTGTACCGTGACAATGATCTAGCATGGCATAGACATCAATGGAAACATCATGCTAGCTATCTTATGATCATGCAATGGCAATGTAGAAGCTGTGGCACATGTCATGGTGGTAGTTGCATGGAAATATATCTCAGAATGGCTTTGAAAATGCCATAGTAGGTAGGTATGGTGGCTGTTTTGAGGGAGGCTAATGGTGGTTTTATGCACCGGCGAAAGTTGCACGTCACTAAAGAAGATAGTGATGGTGGAAGGTGAAAGTGCATCTAAACCATGGACTCAACATTAGTCATGAATAACTCATATACTTGTTGCAAAAGTTTTAGTAGTAATCGAAACAAAGCATTCAATGCATACTCCTAGGGGAAGGGTTGGTAGGTATAAACCATCGCGCGATCCCGACCGCCACACAAAGGATGACAATCAATAAACTAATCATGCTCAGACTTCATCACATAGCGGTTCACCATACGTGCATGCTACGGGAATTACTAACTTCAACACAAGTATTTCTATATCCACAACACCTTACTAGTATAACTTCAATATTACCACAACCACAACTCAAAACTAATTGAAATGAATCAAACTTCTCTAACTACTCAATGCACATGAAGGTGGAAGTTTTCATATCCCTTTGGATAACTACCCCTTTTGAGACTACTTTCATAGCATAGATCAACTACCACGCCACGCACTTTCGTGCTCCAAAAGATAAAAGTGAAGCACACAGAGCAAAATCAACTAGCTCAAAAGATATAAGTGAAACACATGTGAGCTGAATTGCCTAACCAAAGGATATAAGTGAAGCTCGACAAAATCACGGTGAGTGCATGTCTCTCTCTCTAGGTGTGAAGCAAGGAAGATTGTGACACAACAAAAATAAAAGACTCCTACGATACAAGACGCTCCAAGCAAAACACATAACATGTGGTGAATAAAAATATAGCCCCAAGTAACGTTACCGATGGATTGAAGACGAAAGAGGGGATGCCTTCCCGGGGCATCCCCAAGCTTAGGCTTTTTCGGCATCCTTGAATCAATTTGGAGTGCCTTGGGCATCCCCAAGCTTGAGCTCTTTCCACTCTTTATCTCTTTGTCCATAAAAACTTCACCCAAAACTTGAAAACTTCACAACACGAAACTTAAACAGAAACTTGTGATATCATTAGTATAAGAAAGCAAATCACCACTTCCTTAGGTACTGTAGCAAACTTAAATTCTACTTACGTTGATGTTGGGTTACTGTATTTTCAATCTTCCATGGCTAATACCCCCCGATACTATCCATAGTTTCATCAAAATAAGCAACCAACTCAACAAAACAGAATATGTTAACAGCAGACCAGTCTGTAGAAATCTGTATGCTTCGTATACTTCTGTTACTTCACAAATTCTGAAAAATTACGACAGTCTGCAGAATTTGCGTAGAAATTAGCAGCACAAAGAATCAACTCAAAATCTCTCACAGAAAAAAATGAAAATTCTTTTCGTGAGCAGAAAGTTTCCGTCTTTTCCAGCATGATCAAACGATCATCCCCAAGACTAATCATAACGGTTTTACTTGGCACAAATGCAAAAGAAACACAAAAAACACAATCACAATAGAATTGTGAAAGCGTGGACGCAACAAAACAGAAAGAAAAAGATAAATTCATTGGGTTGCCTCCCAACAAGCGCTATTGTTTAACGCCCTTAGCTAGGCATTGATAATTCAATGATGCTCACACAAAAGACAAGAATTGAAGCACAACGAGAGCATCATAAAGCATGTGAAAATCACATCTAAGTCTAACATACTCCCTATGCATAAGCATTTTATAGGAAAACAGATTGTCAAGACAACCTATAGTTGCCATATGCAAGGAAGAAGAAAGAGACGATAACAATCTCCACATAACGAGAGGTAATTTGGTAACATGAAAGTTTCTACCACAATATTTTCCTCTCTCATAGCAATTACATGTGGGATCATAATAAAATTCAATAAAATAGCTATCACAAAGGATATTCTTTTCATGATCGACATGCATGCAAAGTTGACGCTCTTAAAAAATAGTGGGATTATCATCAACTAAAGTCATGACTTCTCCAAACCCACTTTCAATATTATTGCAAATATCATTGCAACAAGTAGTGGACATAGCAAAACTAGCATCCCCAAGCTTAGGGTTTTGCATATTTTTAGCATGATTGTCACTAATAGAATTTATAGTGGAACCATTGCAATCATGCTTTTCATCCAAGGAGCCCTCATGAATCACTTCATAAATTTCTTCCTCGCAATTTTCCGATTCACGCATCTCAAGCAAAACTCCATAAAGATAGTCAAGTGCACTTAACTCACTAGCAATTGGATCTCTTATAGAGATTAGCAAGTGGATGAGGATCCATATCACTAGATTTTCAGCAAGCGAAGATGCAAGCATATTGAAGGCACATAGCACACAAGCGAACTAAGAGCAAGCGAGAAAAGGGCGAACGAAAAGGTGAACGAAAGAGGCAAATTGGTGAAGTGGGGGAGAGTAAAACGAGAGGCAACTGGCAAACAAAGTAAATGCAAGAGATGAGTTTGCGACACCTACTTGGATGAGTTCTTGACTTGATCTTCCTCCCCGGCAACGGTGCCAGAAATCCTTCTGCTGCTGGCTACGCCTATAGGGATTTCCTTGGCAAGTATGCAAAGGATTCCCCCGTGACCTTGGAGCCTTGCGTTGGTGTTCCCTTGAAGAGGAAAGGGTGATGTAGCACAGCGACGGTAAGTATTTCCCTCAGTTTGAGAACCAAGGTATCAATCCAGTAGGAGGATCGCGTCAAGTCACAAGTACCTGCACAAACACAAAGAGCTTGCACCCAACGCTATGAAGGGGTTGTCAATCCCTTATAGATTGTTTGCAAAGTGAGAACTGAAAGCAAAAAGTAAACAAAGCAAAGTAAAAGTAAAAGCTGAGATGATAATTGTGAGTAGACCCGGGGGCCGTAGTGTTCACTAGTAGCTTCTCTCATGAAAGCAAGTAGATGGTGGGTGAACGAATTGTTGTCGAGCAATTGATAGAACCGCGCAAAGTCATGACGTTATCTATGCCAATGATCATACATATAGGCATCACGTCCAAAACAAGTAGACCAATACTTTCTGCATCTACTACTATTACTCCACACGTCGACCGCTATCCAACATGCATCTAGTGTATTGAGTTCATAAGAACAAAGTAACGCCTTAAGCAAGATGACATGATGTAGATGGACAATCTCAAATCTATGATGAAAGCCCATCTTGTTACCCTTGATGGAAACAACACGATGCGTGCCTTGCTGCCCCTTCTGTCACTGGGAAAGGTCACCATCCGGTATGAACCCAAAACCAAGCACTTCTCCTATTGCAAGAATCATAGATTTAGTTGGCCAAACAAAACCCAAGACTCGGAGGGACTTACAAGGATATCAAATCATGCATATAAGAAATCAGCAAAGACCCAAATATAATTCATAGATAATCTGATCACAAATCCACAATTGATCGGATCTCGACAAACACACTGCCAAAGAGGATTACATCGGATAGATCTCCATGAAGATCATGGAGAACTTTGTATTGAAGATCCAAGAGAGAGAAGAAGCCATCTAGATACTAACTATGGACCCGTAGGTCTGAGGTAGACTACTCACGAGTCATTGGAGAGGCAATGATGTTGATGTAGAAGCCCTCCAGCTCCAAAGTCCCCTCCGGCAGGGCACCGGGAAGGGTCTCCAGATGGGATCTCGCGGAAACGGAAGCTTGCGGCGGCGGAAAAGTGGTTTCGTGGACGCCCTGATTTTTTCTGGGATTTTAGGGAATATATAGGCGAAAGAGCTAGGGCAGGGGAGCTCCAGGGGGCACAAGCCTGGTAGCCGCGACCCCCCCTAGCCGCGGCTACAAGGCTTGTGGGCTCCTTGTGGGCCTCCTGCCTTGGCCCTCTAGTCCCCCGATCTTCTTCTATTCCGGAACAATTCATTTCAGGGATTCGATTCCGTTTGGACTCCGTTCAAAAATCAGATCTGAAAAGAGTCAAAAACACAGAAAAACAGGAACTGGCACTTAGCACTGAATTAATAAGTTAGTCCCAAAAAAGATATAAAAGGTATATAAAACATCCAAAGTTGACAAGATAACAGCATGAAACCATAAAAAATTATAGATACGTTTGAGACGTATCAGTGCCATGGTCACCGGAGCAAAATAAAGGAGCACGAGTGGGGCTTGTGGCGTCACAGGGGGGGTCTCGATGCGTCCCAGAGGGGAGGAAGGGGTCGGACTGAGCAAATTTTTGCCAAGTCCGCGGCGACGGGTTTCGGCCATGGATGAGGATGGAGCGGAGGAAAGGATGAGGGGGGGTAGTGAGGGAGGTTCCTGGGAAGGAGAGGGAGTGAAGGGGGCAAGAGGGGGCTCGAGGAAGGCCAAATGAAGGGGGCGCTGAAGGGGGCAGCTCGGTGGCCTTGGATGCGCTCTAGCGCGGGGATCACACATACTAGAGCCGTCTTGGCTGCTTCTTGGTGTTTAGGAGGAGCCTGGGAGGTTGAGGGAGGCTCTGTGGCGCGCGTCGGCAACTTTCCAAAGCCTGCCACGAGCTAGTGGACAAGTGCAAGCGATAGGGCGCCATTTCTACATGCCAGCAGAGTGGTCACCACCCCACTCTTGTCCATAGTACCCTTATGGTCAGTAAATGATGTCCAACATGCAAGGCATGCACGGAAGAGAGTGATGGGGGATTTCGGTCTCATATGGGGCAGTGTAGGATGGGTTTCATCTCCGGTTAAGTTTGCAGCAGCGAACTTGGGGCTAGCAAAAAGGGTTTTTACACGGGGGAACTTGAGATGAAACCATGTCTAGTAGCCTAGGCTATGCAACAACTTCAAGACTACCAAGTTCCAGCTCGGGGAGAGGAGTGTAGCTAGCACTTGTAGTTCAAGGCTACCTTTCTCCCAAAAATCAAGTTTTAGAAGAGCTGATCTTTCCACATGAGCATGATATATCTTTGTTTGAAATGGTTCATTAGCACACTAGAGGTGTTGTGGAAAGATTTGGGGGCATTTTCATGAATAGAAATAATGAAAGAGGGGTAAAAGAGGTGTTGCCATGGTAAAAAGGAGAGGTAAAGAGAGGGAGTTACCCTCCAATAATTGATCAGGGGCCATGGCAGAGTTACTCGAGGTGGTAGAGGGCTAGCAAAAGTCTTGGTAAAAATCTTGGTGCAAGGAGAATAACTTATGACCAACTTTGCTTGTCCTCTAGTTTATGGCAGAAGGTGTTTGATGATGTCCAGGGGCACCTAGGGGGGTCCAATGACCCTGAGATTTAATAGGTTCCTATGATAGGTAAAAATGATGTTGGACACCAAATTTGAGATTTATTGGAGAAAGTTTCCAGCGTAGACTTGAAAAAACCCTAGAAATAGGCAGAAATGGCTTTATGTAGATAATTTCATGCAAATTAACTCCCACTAATGCACCACTTGGTGTGGTGGCCTTATTTCAGTATTAGAGAATTCCCAAAAAGTTTGGGATCAATTGGAGAAACTTTATAATGTAAAGTTTCCCAATTACAGAAATCAGCAGGAGTGGTTTTGAGGAGCTTGAGACGAGTTCATCTGATCCCCTTGATACACCACCTGGTGTGGATGCATAGTTAGACTATCATAACATGTCCACAAAATTTGAGCACAATTGGAGACACCTCGCAATGTAGAGTTGCTCAAATTTGGTTCAGAACAGATAGGGTTTTGGAATATTTAGGTGAACCAAAACAACTTGGATCAAGATGAAACTTGGCAAGATCATCACATATATCATGTGTGACTTACTATAATTTTCTTGGAGTTTATTGAGAATATTTCTTGTAGAAATATTTCAAAAGCTTAAAATAGGTAGAAAGGGTTTTCAAGGGTTTTGTCCAATATTTTGAACATGACCATGTGTTGAAACTCCTATATATGGAATATATATTTCCGCTGAGTTTCCGTAAATTTTCTAAAATATTTTGAAAGGAAGAAAATAATTTTCCTTCATAAAAGACCAATTCTAGCCTCGGAAAAAGGTATTTAAATAAAATAGTGAAATAACTTTTAAAATAATAATTTTTTGGTTTTGGAAAGTCTTTTTCATAATGGGATTTAAATAAAATATTTGGAGCAAAACAACTTTCCTAATTTGAGGACTTGCAGTAAAAATCCCAACTCAGGGGGTTTTGAAAGCCTAAATTAAATAAATTCTTTTTGGTCAAAATAATATTTGATATAACTATTTTTAGGTCCTATACACATGAGATGGTCATTGGGCAAGGACTTGGGGCCAAGGAGACGAGTCTATAGAGTATGAGGAAGTTTTGTGATTTAAAACGCAAGCAAACAAGCAAGCCAATGACAATCACATCGAGCATCACAAGCACTCACAAAAAATTTAATTGGTCCTAATTTTTGAACTATGTTAATTTAGTCAGGAGAGTCAAAACACAGGGAGTGCAGTGGCACAACTTCGCCGGCTCGTACGCCATAGGGTCCTCCCAGTAGCGCACCGGCGACCTCGCATCTGTGTCCCTCCTTCCCGACGCTCGCTGGAATCCATGAGCAGAAGAACCGCGTGATGACCACGGCATCGCAGTGTCCGCCGCCGCCGGCGCCGCCATCGCCGCCGCACAAAATCCCCACTCCTCTCTCCCTCGCCGCCGTCGAGCTAACCCTAACTGTGCTGAGGAATTCCCCAATCAATTTGGATCGGGATATATACCACCCGCGCGCGCAACGGTCAACTGGTCCACCTGACAGATGAATCCCGGTTTATTAAGCCACGTCAGCGTTTCCCTATTCAAAACGATTGGACGGTTCATATTGGATCGGGATTTGAGAGTTGAGAGTGTTGATTACCGGGATTAGGAGTTGAGGGTTCGATTTAGCTAGGGTCTACGAGTTCAGGGTTTATTTTGGACTTTTTCCCCGTAGTCGTACGAGCCTCTCTGCATCGCCCCAGCCAACTCGACCATTTGATCCTCCCGCCTCGACATCGAGATCGAGCTCTGGCACCGCACACTCGACTGGATCTAAGTGAAAGCTCGAAGAGAACGACAGGGTTGGGGAAGGGGAATCACAAGAGGGGTGGGATAACCGCAACACACCACGATATCGACCAACGGCCTCCTCAAGATTCGCGTCGTGCCCGACCGAACCCCGTGCAGTGCGTCGCACCAACCCAAGCCTCGCGACACGGAAAAACAACCCATGTACCTCCCTCGAGGGCCACGCGCGAGTCCACCGCCCGCCCCGTCGTCATCGAACATCACAAGCCGCGCGCCTCGCCGGAGCAAGCTCCCCGGCCGGAATTTGAGAACTTCCGACGTCAGGGACACTCATGGGTGATCCATCTTTCCTTCTGTTTCTTTTTCAAAGACCCTAAAATGGTTGGCAGGAAAGAAAAAAGTATTTAGGAGAAGCAGGAAAGAAAAAAGATTGCAAAGCAGCAAAGTAAAAAAACAATTCCCCGCGAACGCGCAACTAGATCTGGGTCCACGCGTCCTGCGCGCTGCTCACTCGAAGGTCGTCAGGTCCACTAAGCAAAAACACACACAAGGCAACAAGAAAGCGTGGGTCGGCAGAAGGAAAGGTTCGGCTGAAGAAACCAGAGGAAGGAACGCAAGAAAAGGTTGGTGGCCTCCTTCCTAACCAAACCGGGCGGCGGAAATAAATCGGCGACCCCCTGCGATTTACTGCCGCTTCAACTCCTCAGATTCGCAGCTTCGGGAGAGCGGATTGCTGGGCAAATGGGGTCCGGATCTTTCCTCAAGGTGCTCGTCAGCAACCTGGATGTTCTCGCCGGGTACCGCTTCTCTCCCTGATCTGGTTCATGCTCCTCCCTATCCTTGGACGGATTAGTTTCGTGTTCTTGGCAGCAATGGCGTGCGGGGTGGCGCTGTTTCGCTCTGGGTGGTCGTTTGTGCGCTGTGCCGTGATGGCCGGCTGAGGGAGAGCGTGCGCGAGTCGCGGCCGTGGTTTCTGGGCCGCGGGCTGTGGTGTGGCTCACAGTCTCGCCCCCAAATCTTCAAATCCTCAGTGGTTTGTGGTCGGAACTTCGATTGTTAGTGTATGTGGTGGGGAAAGTTTGCATATGTGGTCGGATTCGGGCAAATAAATTCATGGCAGGGTTCAGGGTTTTTGGTTCGTCAGGCATCACGTCATACCAAGACAATTTAACAGGGGACTGATTTATCAGGGCTGTCAACGAAGCTCTGAAAGGACCTTCAGAACATTGATGGGGTGAAATAGACTTCCAGCTTAGGATTTCATCATACGTGACCACCGACCAGTGTCTTCCAGCCTAGATTATATAGATTCGTTGCTCAGCTTATTTGCCAAGTATTTTCCAGCGGGGCTCGCTGTTTAGCGTTTATGATTTTCCATCGTTTGCATAACCTACCAGAACACCCTGTCCTCTGATGAGGTTCCCTGAGACTGGAATATTCCCACACTGTGCTACCATAATCAGGATACACGTTATATTTATATGGAACATGTGTGACATAGCTATGTCATATGTGCCATCTGCAGAATATGGCTAGATTATCATTGTCAAATGCGAGAACATTTGAGCGCTAGTTAGTGTTATTTCCATTAGCTAAGTTGCACTTGCTTGGGTGCTGTAAGTTGGGAAAGCAGCTAATGCAGTTTATTTGTGGATATCAGGACAGTTCTCATCCTGTATTAGTACTGAGGTGCTTTTATTTTTTTTTGCAGGCCCATAGTTTCACTCGCTTATCCTCTGTAAGTAAATGTATTCTCGTTAAACAGATACGAACTTATACTTATCCTTCCATTTTGCCACAATTGCTTTTTTCCCTTCTTAAGACTCTCATTGACACATTTGCAGGTATGCGTCTGTTCGAGCAATAGAAACAAAATCTCCTATAGATGATCAGCAATGGCTCACTTACTGGGTGTTGTACTCGTTTATCACTCTGTTCGAGCTCACCTTTGCTGCAGTAATTGAATGGTAAAAAGCAGTTCCCTATCTCATTGAATTTCTTGTTTTGTAAATCCTTCAGTACTTCCTCGTTACTATGATACTGTCTATTCTAGTGGGATTGTAAGAGTGTGGGTCTTATTGCAATGATGACCTGTGAAACCTTTTCTGTGAGCTGCGATTTCTTGAAAGAACGATCGGAAGATATATCATGTTCTTTAAATAATTTCCTTTGCCCTGTACCTTCTCTGCTTTGGTAGTATAATTTGTGATTTGCTACTATCTTCATACTTCATGGTTGGGGATAGATTTATTGCAAGTACATCATGAGATGAATGGATATGCTTATTAGTTACTACAGACTAATGTTTGTGCTTTGCAGGCTCCCTTTTTGGTCTTACGGAAAACTGTTTTTCAATTGCTGGTTGGTCTTGCCCTACTTTAACGGTGCAGCGCATGTTTATGAGCATTTTGTGCGGCCAATGATTGTGAACCAGCAAGTTGTAAACATCTGGTATATTCCAAAAAAGGAAAATTCAGATAAACCCGACGATGTAATTTCAGCTGCACAGAAATACATTGAACAAAATGGATCTAAAGCATTTGAGACTCTCGTTAACAAGGTACGGTATACATCTTATGTAAATTTTACAATACTTGTTTGTGAATGTGGCCAGCAGTTCTTTGTGCAGTGAGAAGCGTTACCGGTGATACGTCCTCAGCGATTACTGTTGATTTTTTAGTGCATGATAATGTGATTACTGATTACAGAATTTGAGTATTAAGTGGCGAGAATTCTATACTGCATGTTAGATGTCACATGGTTATCCAATTCTCTAGATATGTCATGGTTATCCGATTCTCTAGATATGTCATGGTTATCCTATGAACCTTCAGATTTGGATCATAGAATGACCATCATCAAAATGACCTATGTCACATCTAAACAATAGATTGTTTTTGTCAATACCGTAAGCTACTCTTTACAGAAAAGTGACCGCTGGTAGGTTTAATGTTTTATAGGCTTGTGGTGGGTTTAAAATATACGTCCACTCGCCCAGTTAAGTTGGCTTGTTAAGCTCAATAGTTAACACTAAACTTGCAGCAAGTGTTTTATCCATTCCTGAGTATAGCGAACATTCAAAATTTGTTCATAAAATACATGTTCCATTGTAACATAACTTCCACATTAAGTTTTCCATTGCATACCGCTCCTTTTGTCTATTTCTAATAACCATTTATTAGTATGTGGTCTAGAGAATACAATTCCCAAAGGTAGCAAGTGACCTGATAAAGGGAGGTAGTACCGCAGTTTCTACAAGTGTTTTAGTTGAAATGTCATGCATTCAGTATTTTATAGAATAAAGAAAGTGGAAATAAGTGCCCCAACTTAGTCTCTTTTTTTCTTTTACAACTAACATCGTTCTTGATCACATCGTAGATGTTTCCAATTTCGCGTTTACAATCTTTTTGTTATTCAATCCAACAATACAATATGTTCATGCGGATTAATCTTTGGCATTATTCTAATTTTCACTCACAGTTTAAGACTACAAACGCGAGGCGCTCTATTTTGGAGGAGGTAGAGGTGGAAAGGAGAGCGAGGGCCGAACGAGAACTGGAAGCTAGGGATGTGAATCCATTCTTCCACCCGAATTACTGATTCTGGAAAGCTCTTCTGTTCAGGCATCAGGTGACACAATGTATGTTCACCTGATGTGCTGCTAGTTCTTTTTAGCTTATTACTATATTTAGTCCTGCATTTTGTGTGATTTCTCCTTCAGTGCCTTTTATGTAGGAGTTGATCAGACCAGATTGAGGGATGAATTCTAGAGAATCATATTTAGATTTGATATTACGTAGCTGAACAGTTATGAAATGTTGTAAATAGGTTCTGGCTTTGGATGGCTGTATGAGTTTGGACCATTTCGAAATATGTTCATGTCTTCAACGATTTAGGGATGACTGAGATTTGTATGCTTCAACAGCAATTTTTTTTATTTCGGGAACACAATAATTTTTGACGTCACTGAAATATGCAAAATTTAAGAAATAATTTTGGATTTTGAGATTTTAAATTTTAATGAAATATACTCCATTAGTTTCTAAATATAAGTCTTTTTAAAGGTTTCACTAGAAGACTACATATAAATGTATATAGACATGCTTTAGAGTGCAGATTTACTCATTTTGTTTCGTATGTAGTCCCCTAGTGAAATCTCTAAATGGACCTGTATTTAAAAACGGAGGGAGTAACATAATTTTAATTTATTTTGAAATCAGTTTGAATCTTTATCGAAATTTTGGGGTTAAAAATATTTCAGACCCCACTGAAATATGCAATTTTTTAAAAAATTCACTGAAATTTGTTTGAAATTTTTAACCCTCAGTCAGAATATTTATCCAAGCAACATGTATTGCGGCACCAGCAAATGAATTTTAAAAATAAAGGCAAATGGATATATACACTTGAATATTTCATTAAACCAAGCATCAAAACTTAGAAGGAAAACATATTCTCCGTCTTAGACATGTGAAATGAAGCAACATCTTCCAGTGCAAGTCTAGCCTACAAAAACTATAACAGTAATACATGGTCAAAATCTTGTCCTGGACACAAAGCTTGCTAAATGACTGAAATTCTCTCTGGAAGAACTATATATAATCTGAAGAATCATACAGCAGCAAATACTGACAGGCTGCGACCAGTTCTTCTATCTTGTATGTACCACTAAGCCCCAAAATATGGCTTACCAAATCTGTTCAATATACGATATCAAATCATTCTGGCTTCGTTGCAAGCAGCTTCAACCCTGCCCCTTCTATACAATGCATGCCCCTGTCCATGTAGTTGCTTCGGTCAAAGTTGGTCACCGCGTTTTTCCCACGTATCTCAATGGCAGCAATATCATATGCTTCTGCAGCTTCTTCCTCGGTTTCTAGTTCAAACACGAAAACATATCTTCAGGAAATTGAATTGGGATACACTGTTTTTCAGTTAAGAAAATGGGAACTATTGATGAGAGTTGAAAGGGGCCAGAACAAGGGATGTGCATCGTACTGAAAGTTCCAAGGTAAATGTCTCTAGTTCCAGCAATCAGTCCTATGCGGGCCTGCCATCGACCATCTTTCTGCCTCCTGTCATAGGGACATGGTTACATGTGAGTTTTGGGCAGTTTTGAAGAGGAAAAGGCAGCTTTTTTGAACAAGCTGAACAGAATGAAAAGGAGAGCCCACCTTGTAACTCCTCTGTAAATAGAAGCCCCTCTTGAGAAGCAGCTGCTCCTCCTGCAGGACAAATGAATTTGTTATTAAATTCATCCTCTCACGGGAACATCGATCTGAAGAGTCTGAATTAATATACCCTTGACATACCTTCGCAAGTATGTCACACATTCCTCTGGAGACATGTCTTGTATGTCCGCCAGTTCCTTTTCATATTCTGAAATCTGGAATAGTATTGACTCATGAGATCCGCTTGTCCATAACTATATCAGTGGAAGCAAAAACAAGCAAGAAAGATTTACCGAAAAGTTCAGCTTTGTATTTAGTCCCCAGTATTTAAGAGCTGCAACATCATATGCCCTGGCAGCTTTTTGCTCAGTATCATAACTTCCTGCATAGTAGAAAATTTGGAGAGAAAACAATCAGATCCTAAGCACAGATTCTTTGGCACTAGGCTACAACAGAACACCAAATCGCCAAGCGTTTAATCATGCTAGGCATGCGCTTAGGCAAGATAGGTGCTAGGCGGTGGCAAAATGCACAATTAATGCCTAGCACTTTTTGTACTTGAGAATATCTAAAGACATAATGTCATGATTTATATAAATAATGCTCACCTAAATAAACTGAAGCACCGCCATATTGGAACACCATTGCAAGAAACCATCAGTAACCAATCAGAAGTCAAACATATCTATAATATAACAGTATATCTTACAGAAACAGGAAATAACAGATCTACAAGAAAAGGTTAACATGATATACATCAAACTTATGGCAATCAAATGTTCTGCCTGCTTTGAAACAATTCAAGAAAAGCTAAGTATGTACTCCCTCCGATCCATAGTAAACCACAACACTTGTTATGGATCGGAGGGAGTGATACTCTTTAAGAGATAACGTCCAAGACATAGATTTAAAAGCCAGAACAGAGAGGGACAGGGTAGCACAGTAGTACCAGAACCAGTTAAGATCACAGGAGTGGATCATGCAAAGAGAAAAACAGCTGAATTAATTTTTAGTTAGGAGGCAAGATAGTTTGTATATTATCTTGTTACAACTATTACTACTTGACATGATCAGCAATTGCTTCCTAATTAAAAGATACGCTAAAGAAATTCTTATGCCCGATGGTTCAACCATTAAACTGATCTCTGACCAGCAAATCAGTGAACTGGTCATTTGACCGGCTAATTGTTCGGTTTGAGTTTTAGAAGTGCGGCCTTATGGGACACAAAACCCCAGAATTATATGTTACCAAATAAGCACTCCTAATTCCTAAAATCATAATGCATAATGCAAATTCTTCCGGTAAACTTATGGAAGTCCAGGTTGACCAATAGGACCATGATTCTTCCTGTCCTCATGCAAATTCAGGAGCTCACTATGGTGCTTGGTGATTTTGATATTACCTTTGTAAAGCGAGAAACCAACTTGGCAGCGCATCTGACTGCTAAATTTTCTTTGCATTCTAGTCCGGTTTGTTTCTAGGTGTCGCCCATACCATGTACTCAGCAAGAATGTAACGTTGCCGACTTATCAATATATTTATCCTCATGTCAAATAAGAGATAGCCAAATTGAATAGGTGGCTCTGCATGGCGCAGTGACGCTAGGATCTCAAACAACACTACATGGATGCTTAGTGTTCACTTAAACCAAAACAAGAAAGTCTACTCATGGATACAATTCCTCTCAAAGCTATGTCTCTTTGTTTATACCTGTTGAGGGAAATAACAAATTGTTTTGACATTCTTAACAATTTGAGAGAGATCCTCGTGTATTGCTTAAGAGTAGAGTTAGAAGTTGCAACAGACCTATGTTGAGTCGGTACTCTTTGCTGGAGATTGGATAAATAAAGGATAACATTAATGCAGCTCAAGAATGTAACGTCACTATGTCAGCACTACTCCCTCCGTTCCTAAATATTTGTCTTTTTAGAGATTTCACTACGAACTACATACGGATGTATATAGACATAATTTAGAGTGTAAGTTCACTCATTTTGCTCCATATGTAGTCCGTAGTTGAATCTTTAAAAAGACAAATATTTAGGAACGGAGGGAGTACTAACTACCAAGTGTAGTGAATCAGATAAAGCAAAAAAGGCATGATGATACAAATGATAAACTTGGACCAATATAAAATTTTGTGACATGCAGAAACGACACAGTGCTACCTTGCTCCTTATGTAGTCCGTAGTTGAATCTTTAAAAAGACAAATATTTAGGAACGAAGGGAGTACTAACTACCAAGTGTAGTGAATCAGATAAAGCAAAAAAGGCATGATGATACAAATGATAAACTTGGACAAATATAAAATTTTGTGACATGCAGAAACAACACAGTGCTACCTTGCTGACACAGAAACTACAGATAAAAAGATACGTTGCAGAGAAACCGCCGGTAAACTAGCATTATTTTAACATAGGAAATAAACACGCGAGACACAATCTTCCTTTTTTTTACTTTGAACTATATATTGACAACTAGCATTTATGATACCTCCGGAGCTAATGAAACTATACATCCTACTCTGTCCTAGTACTATTTATTTAACTATTAACCAGCCGAATTTTACATCACAAATTTTCTTTGTACTCCATATAGCAAGGTCTCCATCAATGGGGAAAGTAAAGAGTTATCTACCTATTTATCTCTCGTGTTTTTATGCCTACGCATGGGCTGTGGCCCTCACATGCACGCATGATGCCCTAGACCTAGCCACACACTCTACAATGGACCCCCGACAACGGGGCTATAAGCATAAACCACATCTATCACAAATGCGTACTTTATAAATAGGTCGTGACGCAGAGATAAAATGTATATAAATGCCCATTAGATAGCTTCAAATAAAAGACGCATACCTTGCTTCCCTTTCCTTCTCCGTCCTTCTACTCTGCAAGTACTGTCCCACAAATGAGCTTCATATTTCCCACTCCACCTATGCCTGCACAATCGATGAAGTCTGGTAAGCAGCTCTATCTAATAATTTGTTTAGTTAATATAGTGAAGCACACTGTTGTGTTTCTTTCCTCTGATCAAATACCAATTATAGGAACACAAAACCAAGCTTACCTGGTCACACCATGGTAACAAGACGACCGGGAGCCTGGTGCTCGCACCGCAGTAATTGCAGAAGTAGAACTGGTGGCGCCCTTCTCCTCTCTATACTCCGCAACCGTTACAGGATTAATAGAATCAACAATTTCCTCAGGCTCATCCTTTTTGACAATGCTGAGAACTTGAACTCCCTTATAATTATCGCCACCATCCGCACGCCCCTCATTTTCTGGCACAGTTACCAAAGCATCCTTCTCCCCGGCATGGTTCTCGCTGTTCAAAGGGTCAACCGAGTCGCTCTTCATGTCTGCACGGCCCTGAATTTCGCCTTCATCAACTTCCTCATTCTTCGGGACCTTCTTCTGATCAGTGCCACTGGACTCATCTCCCTTCTGAGTGCTTGCATCGTTGGCCTCTGACTCCGCTGCGCCGTGCAAGACACCAATCTCCGCAGCGGCAGGGGCCATTGCAGGCAAGGAATTCAGATTGATAGAAGGGCTCCTCTCGATCTTCTGACCATCCCTCGACTCCCCAGCAGCTTTCTCCTCCACAAAACCGTCCATTTGCTGACCCTGACTAACTTCCTCCCCGGATTTCATCGTCTATCACGAACCTAACCTGCCTAGCAGCCGTCCTATTCACGAACTATCTGAAAGAGGGGGGACAAAGACAGAGCATCCCAAACAAGAAAAAAGAATCAAACGGTTAGATCCCAACCAGGAAATCATTCCATCGCCCAACACAACTTCTTCTTCTTCTTCTTCTTCTTCTTCTTCTAGCTGCCAGAATCGGAAAACAAGAAGGTACCTTGAGCCGCCTGCTCGCGGCGATCGAAAGATCCGGAGGCCACCGGGGGGGCTGGACGCGCGCGGCCAAGAAAGCAAAAGGGGAAATATCCCAGCGCGGATATTACCACTAGCAACGACGAGCCGGAAAAATCTACCAACTTGAAATGGATGCCGAGGCAGGGAATAAATATCGGGCTGGGAGGGGCGGCGGAATTGGGGAAGGAAACGACGAGGGCCAGCGCGGCGGAGGCGGGGGCGGGGGCGGCTTATTGCGGAGTGATGCCGGAAACAACAAACTAATCGCTGGTGGAGAAGGAGAAGAAAAGATTTGGAGAAATCGAGGGAGGAAACGGGGAGAGTGGGGGAAATCGCGTGTGGGGGTGGGGGGCGGATTTTATCTCGCGCCGCCGCACTGGCGCTCCGAAACCATCGGATATTTGCTGGATCTTTTACTGCCGCCACCTGCAGCGGTTACTGGTACTGGTAGGAGTACCACTATACATCAGGAGGAGTAAACAAAATGCTCGTTTTATATAAATATAAATAAATATAATGGTGATGTGGGAGTTTTGCTTCGTGGACGACGCCCTCGTGATGCGTGCCAGGCTGGAGGAGCCTGGCGGTCCGTGCCTCGGAGGCCCCGTTCTGTGGCAGGTACACGTGGCTGGAGAAAATGTGTTGCCAGTGTGGGGGTGAAGATCTGAGCCGTTCACGAGGTATGAGAACTGAGAGTGCGTGCTGGAACGTTCTAGGGGATGTAACGGTGGCTCGGAGCTGCGGGGAGGAGATGAGAGCATCTACACTACGGACGGACATCAAAACCCTCAAACGTGTGAGGACGTGATCGGATGTGGATACTGACCTTCAGATTTCGTACTTGATTTTATGCATTCCCAATATCTTAGTATTTTACATTTCCTAAATCTATATCTGTATACTCCCTTCATTTTAATATACAAGGCTTCATATTTTCCACTCCGCCTATGCCTGCACAATTGATGAATATGCATCACGTCCATAACGGTGGCTTGCCCCTTCCTGGTGGTCTCTCTACCTACGTTCTCTGGCTTATAAATTCACATATATTCTAAAATCCCTAAGGACGACCGTGAAACACTTTTTTTGCGGCCGCAAGCTCTGTTCCACGGTGAATCCATCTAGAGCTCCTTCCGGCACCCTGCGAGAGGGGGATCGATCATGGAGAGCCACTTCATCAACCTTGCTGCCCTCATGATGATGTGTAAGTAGTTTACCACAGACCTAGGGGTCCGTAGTTAGTACCTATATCTTGATCTTCAATACAATGGTCATAGCATCTTCGCTTTGATCTATCCGATGCAATTCTTTTGTATGGTGCGTTTGTTGGGATCCGATGAATTGTGGGTTTATGTTTAAATTATTCATGAAAATTAGTTGAGTCTTCTCTGAAATTATTATGATTCTTATTTGCATGATCATCATAGCTTCGTAATTTTCTTCAATCTATTGAATTGCTTTGGCCAAGTAGTTTGGTATTTCTTGAGTGAGAGGGGTGCGTTGTAGTGGGTTCAACCTAACGAGTTTCTATATCCGAGTGACAGAAGGGGACAAGATGTGTCTTTGTGTTGTTGCCACTAAGGATAAAACGATGGGGTTTATTCATATTGATTGAGTTTACTTTATCTACATCATGTCATCATTCTCCAAGCATTACTCCGTTTGTCATGAACTTAATACATAGGAGGTCAGCATAGAAGCGCTTTTTAAGTGGAGTAATAGTAGTAGGTGCAGGCATGAGTCAGCCTATTTGCTTATGGATGTGATACATATATACACATGATCATTGCCATGAAAATCGCATAACTATCCTCTTTTGTCGGGGGGATGACCCCAGGGTACCCCAAAGACGACGAGTCGGACGGGGTTCCCTACCACCGCTTGGATGCGCAAAAAGTCCGACGGAGCGGTAGTAAGAAACTACTACCGCCCGGAGAGCGGTACTACCGCTTGTCGGTGAATACTCACAACATAAGCCATGGGTAGGCTAAAGATGGTAGGAACCAAAGTGACACCGGAGGGCGCTGGGGACGAGGTTGGTAAAAGCATGGAACACACGATGTACCCAGGTTCGGGGCTCTCCGTAGAGATAATACCCCTAGTCCTGCCGGAGTGTATGATGTGTATGGATGGGATTACAAGTTCCTCCTGGAGCTGTATCAGGGAAGAGGAACAAGGAGCAGCCGGCTCGACTCTGCCTCTTCTATGTGGTTGGTGTGTATGATAAGTTGACCGACCCTCTGCATGGAGGGGGGGCAGGGGGTTTTATAGACGAACCCACCGGCCTACAATATGGATAAAGGGTACAAGAGTGGGACCCGGCTGGCGGCCTTGCCGACTGACCAGGGGCCCACGGGGGTCTCGTCTTGTTGCTTGAGGGGCCCGCCGGCTGCGAGGTCCCGTCTGGCTGTGGGACCCGCCGGCTAGCCAATGAGGCTCTCACGTAAGGTTGCCGCAGGACACGTATGGTACGTCCGACATCGTCCAGCGAGATTCGTCATGGGCAGACAGTACGGCCGCCTCCACTGTTCCCACGCCGAGTGCAGTAATGGAGTGGGAGTTTGACGGGCTGACACTGTGAGGGTGATGGATCAGAGCCGGGGGAGGTCAGCGGCGTGGCCGCCGACGTTGGTACCCGCCGTGCACTCCGATCCAGTACCTTTGCTGGCGCGTAGCCGCCTTTAATCGTAGGGTCTCGTCATGACCTACGATCTGATGTGACTTGTGATCCCCAGCCGACTAGCCTGCTCGACTAGCCGGTCTGGGCACGACCACCTCGTCCCTAGCCGGCTGGCTTGGCCTACGCGGCCAGGGAGAGGTAGCTGTCTTGCCTCTAGCCAGCAGGTGCTTCCTGGCCGGCCAGAGAGTTAGCCGCCTCGCTCTCCAGCCGGTAGGTGATTCCTAGCCGGCCAGGGGACTTGGGCCTTGTAGAATTGTTTTGGTCAGTCCTTCTGGGTTGAAGGTAAAGGAGCAGGCTCGTTGAGCCTACCCCGGGGTTATCCCCCCGACAGTAGTCCCCGAAGCTGGCGAGGCCCGTCACTTGGTCGAGGGTGGCCTCACCGGCTTGATAGTTTGTCGTTGTACTCCTACCGCAGGCGCCGGCTCGAAAGCCGGCTGGCTTCCAAGCGACGCCTCGGCTTCGTCGTAGGCTGCGCAAATCGCGCCACGTGCCAGGCCCGGCCTGACGTGATGATGGCTTACGCAGGTGACGGGACCGGCCTTGGGCCCTGGGTCCCGCCACGATGCCCCCTCGGCCGCTGTGCGGAGGATCCTCTGCGGATTTACTCCGCGACGGTTGGATCTCGGGAAACGTTACCGCCCGTAATACACGGGATTAGTGGGGCTCTGCGCACACCGGATCCCCTCCCCACGATCCTTCGTGGGGTTTAAATGGGGTGCGGGGGTACCGAGGAGGCCATTCGCCCCCTTCTCGCCCCGCATCGACGCCCTCTTCCTCCCTGAGCCCAGAGAGAAAGAGCCCGTCTATCTTCGTCTTCATCCTCTCCATCGCCGTCGCGGCACCCGTCGCCACCAGTCTTCCCAAGCATCCGTCGCCCGTGGTCATGGCGAGCAGCTCCTCTTCGAAGAAGGGCTCGTCCCACGGAGCTTGGCTTGGCAACGTTGCGATGGCCACATCGAGGCGCTCCGCCATCGCCGAATGTTGCCTCCGGCCTCTCTGGTGACAGTGCGGATCCCCGGCGCCGAGACCGCCCCGACGCCGCAAGATGGAGAGATCGTCGTGTTCGATGAGCACTTCTACAGGGGCTTCGGGCTTCCGGCGAGCACATTCTTCTCCAACTGGCTCGTCTTCTTCGGCCTGCAGCCGCACCACCTGGCACCGAACGCCATTCTCCAGCTCTCTTCCTTTGCCATCCTGTGCGAGGGCTTTCTGGGGATCGAGCCTCGCCTCGACCTCTGGCAGAGCTTATTCTTCCTCAAGCAGCAGTCCAAGAAGATGGAGAAGCCCGAGCTGGAGAAACTCGACGGCCCTCGCCCAATGACGCCATGCGGAGCCGCACTGGTCCACCACCGCTCGAAGTCCGGCTTCCCCCAGATGCCACTGCAAGAATCCATCAAGCAGTGGCAGAAAGGCTTCTTCTATGTGAAGAACGCCAGCCCCGCACACAACACCCTCAACATGCCTCCATTTGACATCGAGCCTCCGATGGCGAAGTTGAACTGGCAGGCGAAGTATCCGAAGCCGATTCCCAAGGTAGTGCAGATCGGCGCCTAGCTCGACAGCTTGAAGGGTCGCGGCCTCCTGGGCCGTGACCTGCTTACCATCATGGTTTTCCGCAGGATCTTGCCTCTGCAGAGGCAGCCCCATCTGGTTTGCCAGATGAGCGGCCGGTATGATCCCTGCCGGACCTCTACTAAGAACTTTACATCGAGCACGGTGGCGCGGGGTGTGAACCAGATTTCCACCGCCCGCATGGACGATGGTGGGAACTGGGAGTGGTGGCTGGCCCCTTACGACAGGTCCCGTCCGCCTCCGATGGTAAGCACTCTCGTTAAGGTTGTTCTCGTCATTTTTCTTGTGGTCGATCATCTTTTTGAGCCGGCCGCCGACTCCATTGCGCAGATGTTCGAGAAGCTGCATGCACTCAACCCGCCAGCCCCCGACGTGGTGACGTCTGACGCCTCGGAGATCGAGGACAAGGGCATGATCGAGTCTCGCTCTGCCGCCTCCGAAGGTTCGAAGGATGTGCTGGAGTCGGAGGGCACAGAGCCGTCTGGTGAGCATCTGAAGCCCTGCATTGTTGATTGGACGGATGATGATGAGACACCGCCCTCCTTATCTGATGCAGCCTTCGCGGAAGACTCCGATGGGGTGGAGGAGGTCACCAGCCCACCCCTGACGCGCGGCCACCGCCATGCGGCTGAGACGGCCGGTCTTGGTGAGGCGGCCCGGAGGAAAGGCAAGAGTGCCACAGATTCCATGCCGGCTCCCAAGCGAGTCAGACAGGTCCTCCAGCCGGAGTACGAGCAGGCGGCGCTAAGAAGCATCGTGCTGGTGCCGGCAGGAGGCAGGCGCCCATCGTCGTGGGTAAGGGTTCCCTTTCATTATTTTTGCTTCCTCTTGCGCGAAGACTTGTTCCTCAAAACGCTACTTGGCAGGGAGGTGGAGGACGTAGAAGAAGACACCGCCTTCGCCGCTGAGCGAGCCGGCTGGGTAGTGGCTGACGCTGCCGAGAAGGAAATTGAGGAACAATCCACCCGCTGCTGGGAGGTGGCGGCGGAGAAGATGGCCGAAGGCCGATCTCGGCCCAGCCGTGCCAATAACCTTGTGGAGAGGCGTACGAAGGCTAGACATGACCCCTCTGATGGAGAACATCGCATGGGAAACAAAAAATTTCCTACGCGCACGAAGACCTATCATGGTGATGTCCATCTACGAGAGGGGATTTTCGATCTACGTACCCTTGTAGATCGCACAACAGGAAGCGTTAAGAAACGCGGTTGATGTAGTGGAACGTCATCACGTCCCTCGATCCGCACCGCGAACCGTCCCACGAACCGTCCCGCGATCCGTCCCACGACCCGCTCCGATCTAGTGCCGAACGGACGGCACCTCCACGTTTAGCACACGTACAGCTCGACGATGATCCCGGCCTTCTTGATCCAGCAAGAGAGACGGAGAGGTAGATGAGTTCTCCGGCAGCGTGACGGTGCTCCAGAGGTTGGTGGTGATCTTATTTGAGCAGGGCTCCGCCCGAGCTCCGCAGAAACGCGATCTAGAGGAAAAACCATGGAGGTATGTGGTCGGGCTGCCGTGGCAAAGTTGTCTCAAATCAGCCCTAATACCTCAGTATATATAGGAGGGAGGGGAGGGACCTTGCCTTGAGGCTCAAGGGAGACCCAAGGGTTCGGCCGAAGGGGGGGAGGAGGATTCCTCCTCCAATCCTAGTCCAACTAGGATCGGAAGGTGGAGTCCTTCTCTACTTTCCCACTTCCCCTTTTTTTCTCTTTGATTTTTCTTCTCTCCTGTGCAAGGGCCCTCTTGGGCTTGCCCACCAGCCCACTAAGGGCTGGTGCGGCACCCCTAAGGCCTATGGGCTGCCCCCGGTGAACATCCGGAACCCATTCGTCACTCCCGGTACATTCCCGGTAATGCCGAAAACTTTCCGGTAATCAAATGAGGTCATCCTATATATCAATCTTCGTCTTCGGACCATTCCGGACACCCTCGTGACGTCCGTGATCTCATCCGGGACTCCGAACAACATTCGGTAACCAACCATATAACTCAAATACGCATAAAACATCGCCGAACCATAAGCGTGCAGACCGTGCGGGTTCGTGAACTATGTAGACATGACCCGAGGGACTCCTCGGTCAATATCAAATAGCGGGACCTGGATGCCCATATTGGATCCTACATATTCTACGAAGATCTTATCGATTGAACCTCAGTGCCAAGGATTTATATAGTCCCGTATGTCATTCCCTTTGTCCTTCAGTATGTTACTTGCCCGAGATTCGATCGTCAGTATCCGCATACCTATTTCAATCTCGTTTACCGGCAAGTCTCTTTACTCGTTCCGTAATACAAGATCCCGTGACTTACACTAAGTCACATTGCTTGCAAGGCTTGTGTGTGATGTTGGATTACCGAGTGGGCCCCGAGATACCTCTCCGTCACACGGAGTGACAAATCCCAGTCTTGATCCATACTAACTCAACGGACACCTTCGGAGATACCTGTAGAGCATCTTTATAGTCACCTAGTTACGTTGTGACGTTTGATACACACAAAGCATTCCTCCGGTGCCAATGAGTTATATGATCTCATGGTCATAGGAATAAATACTTGACACGCAGAAAACAGTAGCAACAAAATGACACGATCAACATGCAACATCTATTTGTTTGGGTTTAGTCCATCACATGATTCACCCAATGATGTGATCCAGTTATCAAGAAACAACACCTTGTACATAGTCAGAAGACCCAGACTATCCTAGATCAACTGGCTAGCCAACTAGAGGCTTGCTAGGGACAGTGTTTTGTCTATGTATCCACACATGCATCTAAGTCTTCATTCAATACAATTATAGCATGGATAATAAACGATTATCTTGATACAGGAATTATAATAACAACTTATTTATCATTGCCTCTAGGGCATAATTCCAACAGTCTCCCACTTGCACTAGAGTCAATAATCTAGTCCTCACATCGCCATGCGAATTACATTGTAATAAATCTAACACCCATACAGTTCTGGTGTTGATCATGCTTTGCCCGTGGAAGAGGTTTAGTCAGCGGGTCTGTCACATTCAGATCCGTGTGCACTTTGCATATATTCATGTCCTCCTCCTCGACGTAGTCGCGGATGAGGTTGAAGCGTCGTTTGATGTGTTTGGTCTTCTTGTGAAACCGTGGTTCCTTTGCTAAGGCAATGGCACCCGTGTTGTCACAAAATAGGGTTATTGGATACAGTGCGCTCGGCACCACTCCAAGATCCGTCATGAACTGCTTCATCCAGACATCCTCCTTAGCTGCCTCCGAGGCAGCCATGTACTCCGCTTCACATGTAGAATCAGCTACGACGCTTTTCTTGGAACTGCACCAGCTTACAGCACCCCCATTAAGAATAAATACGTATCCGGTCTGCAACTTAGAGTCGTCCGGATCTGTGCCAATGCTTGCATCGACGTAACCTTTTACGGCGAGCTCTTTGTCACCTCCATATACGAGAAAGATCTCCTTAGTCCTTTTCAGGTACTTCAGGATATTCTTGACCACCGTCCAGTGATCCACTCCTGGATTACTCTGGAACCTGCCTGCCATACTTATGGCCAGGCTAACGTCCGGTCTAGTGCACAACATTGCATACATGATAGAACCTATGGCTAAAGCATAGGGGACGGTGCTCATATGCTCTCTATCTTTATCAGTTGTTGGGCACTGAGTCTTACTCAATCTCGTACCTTGTAAAACTGGCAAGAACCCCTTCTTGGACTGTTCCATTTTGAACCTCTTCAAAACTTTATCAAGGTATGTGCTTTGTGAATGTCCTATCAGGCGTTTCGATCTATCCCTATAGATCTTTATGCCTAGAATGTAAGCAGCTTCTCCTAGGTCCTTCATAGAGAAACTTTTATTCAAGTAACCTTTTATGCTCTCCAAAAGCTCCACGTTGTTTCCAATCAGCAATATGTCATCCACATATAATATTAGAAACGCCACAGAGCTCCCACTCACTTTCTTGTAAATACAGAATTCTCCAACCACCTGTATAAACCCAAATGCTTTGATCACCTCATCAAAGCGTTTATTGCAACTCCGAGATGCTTGCACCCGTCCATAAATGGATCGCTGGAGCTTGAATACTTTGTTAGCATTTTTAGGATCGACAAAACCTTCGGGTTGCATCATATACAACTCTTCCTTAAGGAAACCATTAAGGAACGCCGTTTTGACATCCATCTGCCAGATTTCATAATCAAAAAATGCAGCTATTGCTAACATGATTCTGACGGACTTAAGCATCGCTACGGGTGAGAATGTCTCATCGTAGTCAATTCCTTGAACTTGTAAAAACCCTTTGCCACAAGTCAAGCTTTATAAACGGTCACATTACCGTCAGCGTCCGTCTTCTTCTTAAAGATCCATTTGTTCTGAATAGCCTTGCGGCCTTCAGGTAGTACTTCCAAAGTCCACACTTTGTTCTCATACATAGATCCTATCTCAGACTTCATGGCTTCCAGCCATTTGTTGGAATTCGGGCCCAAAATTGCTTCTTCATAATTCGCAGGCTCATTGTTGTCCAACAACATAATTGACAAGATGGGATTACCGTACCACTCTGGAGTAGTACGCGATCTCGTCGACCTGCGAGGTCTGATAGGAACTTGATCCGGAGTTTCATGATCATCATTATTAACTTCCTCCTCAACTGGTGTCGCAATGACAGGGGTTTCCCCTTGCACTGCGCCACCATCCAGAGGGATGAGAGGTTCGACAACCTCATCAAGTTCTATCTTCCTCCCACTCAATTCTCTCGAGAGAAACTCCTTCTCGAGAAAAGCTCCGTTCTTAGCAACAAACACTTTGCCCTCGGATTTGAGATAGAAGGTATACCCAACTGTCTCTTTTGGGTAACCTATGAAGACACACTTTTCCGCTTTGGGTTCCAGCTTTTCAGGCTGAAGCATTTTGACATAAGCATCACATCCCCAAACTTTAAGAAACGACAACTTTGGTCTTTTGCCATACCACAGTTCGTATGGTGTCGTCTCAATGGATTTTGATGGTGCCCTATTTAAAGTGAATGCAGCTGTTTCTAATGCTTAACCCCAAAACGATAACGGCAAATCGGTAAGAGACATCATAGATCGCACCATCTCTAATAAAGTACGATTACGACGTTCGGACACACCATTACGCTGTGGTGTTCCAGGCGGTGTCAACTGTGAAACAATTCCACATTGTCTTAAGTGAGCACCAAACTCGAAACTCAGATATTCACCCCCACAATCAGACCGTAGGAACTTGATCTTCTTGTTATGATGATTTTCAACTCCACTCTGAAATTGCTTGAACTTTTCAAATGTTTCAGACTTGTGCTTCATCAAGTAGACATAACCATATCTACTCAAATCGTCAATGAAGGTGAGAAAATAACGATATCCGCCGCGTGCCTCCACACTCATCGGACCACACACATCGGTATGTATGATTTCCAACAAGTCACTTGCACGCTCCATTGTTCCGGAGAACGGAGTTTTAGTCATCTTGCCCACGAGGCATGGTTCGCACGTGTCAAGTGAATCAAAGTCAAGTGACTCCAAAAGTCCATCGGCATGGAGTTTCTTCATGCGCTTTACACCAATATGACCTAAGCGGCAGTGCCATAAAAACATGGTGCTATCATTGTTAACTCTAACTCTTTTGGTCTCAATGTTATGTATATGTGTATTATCACTATCAAGATTCAATATGAACAATCCTCTCACATTGGGTGCATGACCATAAAAGATATTACTCATAGAAATAGAACAACCATTATTCTCTGACTTAAACGAGTAACCGTCTCGCAATAAACAAGATCCAGATATAATGTTCATGCTTAACGCAGGCACTAAATAACATTTATTTAAGTTCATAACTAATCCTGATGGTAACTGAAGTGAAACTATGCCGACGGCGATTGCATCAACCTTGGAACCATTTCCCACGCGCATCGTCACTTCATCCTTCGCCAGCCTTCGCTTATTCCGCAGTTCCTATTTCGAGTTGCAAATATGAGCAACAGAACCGGTATCGAATACCCAGGCACTACTACGAGAGCTGGTTAAGTACACATCAATAACATGTATATCAAATATACCTGATTTTTCTTTGGCCGCCTTCTTATCAGCCAGATACTTGGGGCGGTTGCGCTTCCAGTGACCCATACCCTTGCAATAATAGCACTCCGTTTCAGGCTTAGGTCCAACTTTGGGTTTCTTCGTCGGATTGGCAATAGGCTTGCCGCTCTTCTTCGAATTACCCTTCTTTCCTTTGCCGTTTCTCTTGAAACTAGTGGTCGTATTCACCATCAACACTTGATGCTCTTTATGGAGTTCTGACTCTGCGACTTTCAGCATCGCGAATAACTCGCCGGGTGACTTGTTCATCCCTTGCATGTTATAGTTCAACACAAAGCCCTTATAGCTTGGTGGCAGTGATTGAAGAATTATGTTAGTGATAGCCTCTTGCGGGAGTTCAATCCCCAGCTCAACTAGACGGTTTGAGTACCCAGACATTTTGAGCACATGTTCACTGATAGACGAATTCTCCTCCATCTTGCAAGCATATAATTTATCGGAGGTCTCATACCTCTCGATCCGGGCGTTCTTCTGAAAGATAAACTTCAACTCCTGGAACATCTCATATGCTCCATGACGCTCAAAGCGACATTGAAGTCTCGGCTCTAAGCCATACAAGACTGCACATTGAACTACCGAGTAGTCCTCCTTATGTGTTAACCAAGCGTTCTTAAAATCTTGGTCAGCCGTGGCGGGTGGTTCATCTCCTAGCGAAGCATTAAGGACATAATCCTTCTTCCTTGCTTGCAGGAGCAACCTAAGATTATGAGCCCAGTCTACAAAGTTGCTTCCATCATCTTTCAACTTAGCTTTCTCTACGAACGTATTAAAATTCAGGGTGAATGTCGCGTGAGCCATTGATCTACAACACAAATATATTCAAAGTGGACTTAGACTATGTTCAAGATAATTAGAGTTTAACTAATCAAATTACTTGCTAAAATCCCACTCCAAAAGTACATTTCTCTAGTCATTTGAGTGGTTCATGATCCAGTTCCACTAGCTCAAGTCCGATCATCACGTGAGTTGAGGATAGTTTCAGTGGTAAGCATCCCTATGCTAATCATATCAACTATATGATTCATGATCGACCTTTTGATCTCATGTGTTCCGAGGCCATGTCTGCACATGCTAGGCTCGTCAAGCTTAACCCGAATGTTCCGTGTGTGCAACTGTTTTGCACCCGTTGTATGTGAACGTTGAGTCTATCACACCCGATCATCACGTGGTGTCTCGAAACGACGAACTGTAGCAACGGTGCGCAGTCGGGGAGAACACAATTTCGTCTTGAAATTTTAGTGAGAGATCACCTCATAATGCTACCATCGTTCTAAGAACAATAAGGTGCATAAAAGGATTAACATCACATGCAATTCATAAGTGACATGATATGGCCATCATCACGTGCTTCTTGATCTCCATCACCAAAGCACCGGCACGATCTTCTTGTCACCAACGCCACACCATGATCTCCATCAACGTGTCTCCATCAGGGTTGTCGTGCTACTCATGCATTTATTACTAAAGCTACATCCTAGCAATATAGTAAACGCATCTGCAATTACAAACATTAGTTTAAAGACAACCCTATGGCTCCTGCCGGTTGCCGTACCATCGACTTGCAAGTCGATATTAACTATTACAACATGATCAACTCATACATCCAATATATCACATCACATCGTCGGCCATATCACATCACAAGCATACCCTCCAAAAACAAGTTAGATGTCCTCTAATTGTTGTTGCATGTTTTACGTGGTGACCATGGGTATCTAGTAGGATCGCATCTTACTTACGCAAACACCACAACGGAGATGTATGAATTGCTATTTAACCTCTCTCCAAGGACCTCCTCGGTCAAATCCGATTCAACTAAAGTTGGAGAAACCGACACTCGCCAGTCATCTTTGAGCAGCGGGGTTGCTCGTAGCGATGAAACCAGTCTCTCGTAAGCGTACGAGTAATGTCGGTCCGAGCCGCTTCGATCCAACAATACCTAGGAATCAAGAGAAGACAAAGGAGGGAAGCAAATCGCACATCACCGCCCACAAAAACTTTTGTGTTCTAATCGAGATGACATCTACGCATGAACTTAGCTCATGATGCCACTGATGGGGAACGTCGCATGGGAAACAAATTTGTTCCTACGCGCACGAAGACCTATCATGGTGATGTCCATCTACGAGAGGGGATTTCCGATCTACGTACCCTTGTAGATCGCACAGCAGGAAGCGTTAAGAAACGCGGTTGATGTAGTGGAACATCCTCACGTCCCTCGATCTGCCCCGCGGACCGTCCCACGAACCGTGCAGCGATCCGTCCCACGATCCGCTTCGATCTAGAGTCGAACGGACGACACCTCCGCGTTCAGCACACGTACAGCTTGACGATGATCTCGGCCTTCTTGATCCAGCAAGAGAGACGGAGAGGTAGATGAGTTCTCCGGCAGTGTGACGATGCTCCGGTGGTTGGTGGTGATCTTATTCCAGCAGGGCTCCGCCCGAGCTCCGCAGAAACGCGATCTAGAGGAAAAACCGTGGAGGTATGTGGTCGGGCTGCCGTGACAAAGTTGTCCCAAATCAGCCCTAATACCTGAGTATATATAGGAGGGACGGGAGGGACCTTGCCTTGAGGCTCAAGGGAGCCCCAAGGGGTCGGCCGAAGGGGGGGGAGGAGGATTCCTCCTCCAATCCTAGTCCAACTAGGATTGGAAGGTGGAGTCCTTCTCTACTTTCCCACTTCCCCTTTTTTATTTTCCTTTGATTTTTCTTCTCTCTCGCGCAAGGGCCCTCTTGGGCTTGCCCACCAGCCCACTAAGGGCTGGTGCGGCACCCCTAAGGCCTATGGGCTTCCCCCGAGTGGGCTGCCCCCCCGGTGAACATCCGGAACCCATTCGTCACTCCCGGTACATTCCCGGTAATGCCGAAAACTTTCCAGTAATCAAATGAGGTCATCCTATATATCAATCTTCGTCTCCGGACCATTCCGCAAACCCTCGTGACGTCCATGATCTCATCCGGGACTCCGAACAACATTCGGTAACCAACCATATAACTCAAATACGCATAAAACATCGCCGAACCTTAAGAGTGCACACCCTGCGGGTTCGAGAACTATGTAGACATGACCTGAGGGACTCCTCGTTCAATATCCAATAGCGGGACCTGGATGCATATATTGGATCCTACATATTCTACGAAGATCTTATCGATTGAACCTCAGTGCCAAGGATTCATATAATCCCGTATGTCATTCCCTTTGTCCTTCGGTATGTTACTTGCCCGAGATTCTATCGTCAGTATCCGCGTACCTATTTCAATCTCGTTTACCGCAAGTCTCTTTACTCGTTCCGTAATACAAGATCCTGTGACTTACACTAAGTCACATTGCTTGCAAGGCTTGTGTGTGATGTTGTATTACCGAGTGGGCCCTGAGATACCTCTCCGTCACACGGAGTGACAAATCCCAGTCTTGATCCATACTAACTCAACGGACACCTTCGGAGATACCTGTAGAGCATCTTTATAGTCACCCAGTTACGTTGTGACGTTTGATACACACAAAGTATTCCTACGGTGCCAGTGAGTTATATGATCTCATGGTCATAGGAATAAATACTTGACACGCAGAAAACAGTAGCAACAAAATGACACGATCAACATGCTATGTCTATTAGTTTGGGTCTAGTACATCACATGATTCACCCAATGATGTGATCCAGTTATCAAGCAACAACACCTTGTACATAGTCAGAAGACCCAGACTATCCTTGATCAACTGGCTAGCCAACTAGAGGCTTGCTAGGGACAGTGTTTTGTCTATGTATCCACACATGCATCTAAGTCTTCATTCAATACAATTATAGCATGGATAATAAACAATTATCTTGATACAGGAATTATAATAACAACTTATTTATCATTGCCTCTAGGGCATAATTACAACACCCTCCACGCGTGCTCGCGTGGAGGAGCCAGCTAGCGAGGCGGCCCCGAGGCGTACCTGAAGGGCCGAGGCGGCCAGGCCGTCCGAGCCGGACGCCTCTGCACCAGTGGACCTCGAGGAGATCCCTGAGTCGCCGGAGGCCGAGATGGCGACCAACACGCCGGAGTTAAACCTAGACGTGCCAGAGGTGGTCATGGACGCGCCGTACGCGGCCAATCCCCCTCCTGTTGTGGAGACGGCACCGGCTGGGACGTCAATGGAGCCGGCCGCCATACCGACGCCTGGAGACGGCACCATCGTCGTCTCCAATCTTGGTCCGGCTGCTCCAGGAGCCGGCCCCAGAGCCGGGAGCCGGCCCATGAAGGCTTGGCGAGCGGCCAACATTGAGCGCCAGACGCTGCCTGCTGGAACCAGACTCCCAGGCGTCCCGGAGCTGGTATCGCTGTTCGCTAGCAGCCGGCACAAGGTAGAGCAGGCAGCCTGCGTGGCCGGCAGCGATCTGGAGCGTCTGGAGGAGCGTACCAGGGTAAGTGCTTCGTCTTTTGCCTCCTCTTTGTCTTGGTTTTTGATTTTTTTTTCTTCTTATTGAATCAGTGGGGACGCGCGAGCGCACTCACTGGGTGTAGCCCCCGAGAATCGGGCCGGCCAAGCATTGGCCGGGACGAATCTCTTCGAGTTTATCTCTTGCTTTGCTTTTTTAGTGGGGGCGCGCTAGCGCACCCACTGGGTGTAGCCCCCGAGAATCGGGCTGGTTATGAATTAACGAGGCCGAATCTTACTTTGCTTTGCTAGTAGGATATTTATGATGCCCAGGTGCAGGCATGTAACATGCTGCGAGCTCAGAACCAGGCGGCTGATGGCCAGGTCGCCGAACTTCAGGTCCGGCTGGGCGAGGTCGTCGCGGAGCGGGACACCTTGCGTGAGGCGGACTGCCAGCTCCAGCAATAGCTGGCTCTTCTCCAGACGGAGAAGGATCTCAAGGCGGGCCGCCAGGCCGAGCAGGAGCATCTGCGCGCCTCCCTGTAGGAGAAGGACAATTCCCAGACTGCCGACATGGAGCGTCTCGAGGCGGTTCATGTCGAGGAGATGAAGCTCAAGGACGCTGCCTTGAAGGAGAAGGTGGGCTCAACTAGCCAAGGCGCTGGATACCGCTGCGGCCCTCCAGTAAGAAGTCTCCCGCGTCACCCAAGCGAGCAAGGTGCGGGAGCTCGAGGCCGTGGAGAATGCCCACGAGACTGACGACCACATCGACTGTGAGTCCTCTTTGTTATGTCTTGAATTTTCTTCTTTGCCGCCTCCTCTTCTTACTCTTCTTTGCGCCCCTTCCCCTATCTCAGGTCTCTTCCCTGAGACACGGGACGCAGCCGAGATGACCGTCGAGGTGAGCCGCGAGGAGCGCCGCGTGGCCGGATAGGAGGTAGACGTCGCTTTTGGCTGGAGCGTGGAGGAGATCGGCGTGGGCCTCAGAGCCCGTCTGTGTGTCCTGGGCGAGTCCATGGAGCGGCTCCAAGTCGCAGGCTCGTCAATGATAAAGGCTCTGTGGTCTGATGCCGTGGAGCTGGCGTCGATGAGCCGGCTCTCCCGCTAGCTTGCGGTTGGCGATGATCGCCTTGACACCTGGCGTGCTTCGGTCGCGCGTACTGGAGCCTACATGGCCCTGCGCTTGGCCAAGTCCTGGTACCGAAACCTGGACTTGGGCAAGCTCGTCGCTCAGCGCGACGGCTCGGAGGGGGAGCTATAGGCCGTGGAGGAGCAGCTGCGCGTGAGGGCCAGCGACATCACCTCGTACGCCGCCTGGGATGAGCTCAACTTGGAGCGGGGTGAAGACGGCAACGTGATCCCTCAGGATCTGCACGACCTTCAGCCCTATGATGCCGAAGGCAGCTCCGACGAGGCGGCCCATGAGGTGGAAGACGCCGCCTCCAGCGGCGAGGCCTATGCCGACTCTGCCAAGGACGGCGCCGAAGGCCCTCATGGAGGAGACGGCGCCACCGCCTCGGGAGCAGCCGACGATGGTGAAGCCACCACTTCAAGAGCCACAACCGGGGCGACAGACGAGGCCGCCACCCCTTAGCCGGTCTTGTTTTTTTGGTTGTCCACAATGAATTGTCAGTCCAACAGTTCCACCCACTGGGGGGTGTGTAATGAACTTCGGTCATGCGATAATGCTTTTGAATGTATGAATTCTGCATTATATTCGTAATGCCATGCATACTGTTTTATATCTTCATCTTTTGATTCTTGCTTGACTTCTTTTTCTCCAACCCCTCTACCCCCCTAGTGTCCACCCCGCCAGCCCGACAGCCGGAAGCCGGTCTGTGACTGGGTCGAGGCTTCTGTCTTTGGGAATATAGGACTTTGATTTTTCGAAGCCATCAAGACTTAAAGACTTAAACATAAACTAGCAGAGGCCGGCTAGAATGGGATCGTAAAGATCAAACCAACCCGAGCCGGCAACCTTTTTGTAGTCAAACTTTTCATGTATCCGTCCTTACCTGACATCGCCTCACTAGCCGGACAGTCGGGATCCGGTCTATAGCTGTTACGAAACGACTAGGGATCGATCCGGCGTACACTATGTGTTTTTCTACGACATAAGGAAGTCGTCCGGGCGGCTAGCAAGCCCCCGAGCCCATTAGAGCTGGTCAAGGGACTCACAGAGTGAGTGAGAACTCCAGATATGAATCTAAAAAGAAGCATATGTGCATGCTCTTTTCATTGCATTCATTAGAAGTCCCTGAAGAGGGAGAAAGATACATATGTGCATGCTCTTTCCATGTTTGATACTTGCCTTCTAACAATACAGCAGGCAAAGCAATGCCGCGTTCCATGGACGTTCCGTCTCCTGGCCGGGGTCATCCCTCTTGCGCTTCCTTGGCTTCTGGGCATCGATCAAGTAGTATGCATTATTGTGCAATGCTCTAGTGATGATGAAGGGTCCCTCCCATGGGGATGAGAGCTTGTGCTGGCCGGCTGTGCGCTGGATTCTTCTGAGCACCAAGTCTCCCTCTTTGAAGGAGAGAGGCTTAATCTTCTTGCTGTGGTAGTACCTCAGCTTCTGTTGATAGATTGCCGTCCAGCTCAAGGCTAGGTCCCGTGCCTCCTCGAGGAGATTGACGTCGTCTTCTCTTGCCTCCTTCACCTTTGTTTCTGTGTACAGGGTGATCCGAGGTGAGTCGAACTCGACATCCGTAGGGATGATAGCCTCGGACCCGTATACCAAAAAGAACGGGGTAAAGCCGGTTGACCGGTTGGGCATGGTGCGGAGGCTCCACAGTACTGTCGGCAACTCTTTGATCCAGCAGCCGGCTGACCTGACAAGTGGTGCCACCAGTCTTGGCTTGATGCCAGCGAGGATTAGGCCATTGGCCCTCTCCACCTAGCCGTTGGACTGGGGATGTGCCACTGACGCCAAGTCAAGCCGGATGCCTACCTTGGAGTAGTAGAGCGACAAAGTGCCCTTGGCGAAGTTAGTGCCGTTGTCGGTGATGAACTTGACAGCCATGGGCCCATCAAGCTTCTTGATGGGCCTAGCCTCGATCCACTTGGTAAACTTGTCGATGGCCACCAAGAGGTGAGTCATGCCACTGCGAGCCATCTTGAATGGCCCCACCATGTCCAACCCCCAGACGACGAAAGGCCATGACAAGGGGATGGTTTTGAGGGCCGAAGGCGGCATGTGGCTCTGCGCACCAAAGCGTTGGCAACCCTCGCATTTGTTGACCATGTCCACGGCATCCTCAAGGATCATGGGCTAGTAGAATCTATGGCGGAATGCCTTGGCCACCAGGGTTCTAGAGGCAGCATGATGCCCGCACTCCCCCTTGTGAATGTCTCTGAGGATCTCCTGTCCCTTTTCTGATTCGACGCAACGCTGGAACACGCCAGTCACGCTACGCCGAACCAGCTCGCGATTGATGATGGCGTAGGCTGCAGATCGGTGCTGGATCTGCCTCGCCTCCGCCTTCTCTTGAGGAAGTTCGCCGCGAAGAAGGAAGGCCAGGATGGGTTGAGCCCATGACGGAGCCGACACAAGGGCGGGCTTCTTCTCGACCTGAGTGTCGGGGGGCTTCTACAGCCCCCGCGCTTGATGAAGCAGTCGCGGGCTCGAGACGCTCTGTCTCTGATGCCGTCGTAGCACCGGCTCACCGTCTACCTCCATGATGTCCACCCACTGGGTGTCGAGACGACATGATTCGAGGCTTGGCGGAGCCGGATTTGTTGTTGTAGCCGGCGAAGTAGTCGTAGGCGGCGAAGTGGTTGTAGCCGGTGCCGCAATTGGAGTCGGCAGAGCCAGTGCAGCCGGCACAGGAGCTGTAGCCGGCGCAGCTGGTGTAGCCGACGACGCTTGCACCGAGGAATCAGCCGACACAAAAATTGATGCCGACTCTAGAGACGGCCTGATAGACGGCTTGTGTAGCTGCTCGAGGGAGACGCCGGCTGGGATGGCGTGTCTCATGGAGCCAATCTTAGCCAATGTATTGGCCGCCTCGTTGTCCGCCCTAGGAACGTGGTGAAACTCGCAACCCTTGAAAGGGCCGCTGAGCTGTTGGATGAGGAAGCGGTAGCTTGCCATGTTGGCATCCCTGGCGTCCCATTCGCCAGAAACTTGCTGCACCACGAGGTCTAAATCGCCGAAGCAGAGGAGCCGCCGGATGCCAATCTCCTTGGCGAGCCGAAGGCCTTGAGCGAGTGCTTCATACTCGGCGACGTTGTTGGAGGCGGGGAAGTGAATCTGGAGAGCATACTTGAGCTGGTCTCCTTTTGGAGACGTTAAGACGATGCCGGCTCGCAGACCAGTTCGCATCTTTGAGCCGTCGAAGTGCATCCGCCAATGAGTGGAGTCTGGAGGTGGCGGCTCGAACTGGGTTTCAGCCCAGCCGACAAGGAAGTCGGCCACCACCTGTGACTTGATGGCAGTGTGAGGCTCGTAATGAATGTCGTGGTCCACCATAGAGATGGACCACTTGGCGATCCTGCCAGTCGCGTCACGGTTCCCATGATTTATGAAAGTGGAGTAGTGCTCACCACAATGATGGCATGCTCTTGGAAGTATTGCTTTAACTTCTTTGCGGCAAGGTAAACACCATAACACATTTTTTGGTAGTGGTGGTAGTTTTGCTTGGAGGCGGACAAGACCTCGCTGAGATAGTAGATAGGGCGTTGCACTAACAGTACCTTGCCCTCCTCCTTGCGTTCAACTACCAGCACTACACTAACCACGCGAGTGGTCGCTGCAATGTATATGAGTATGGGTTCCCTTTCAGCCGGCGCTGCCAAGATTGGCAGGCTCGAGATAACCCGCTTGAGGTCACGGAAGGCTTTGTCCGCCTGGTCGTTCCACTCGAACTTTGTCGTCTTCTTCATGAGCTGGTGATGACCCACAAGTATAGGGGATCAATCGTAGTCCTTTCGATAAGTAAGAGTGTCAAACCCAATGAGGAGCAGATGGATCTGACAAGTGGTTTTTCAGCAAGGTAAAATCTGCAAGCACTGAAATTGTCGGTAACAAGTGATTGTGTGGTGAGATGATTTGTAGCAAGCAACAAGTAACAAAAGTAGCAACGGTGCAGCAAAGTGTCCCAATCCCTTTTGTAGCAAGGGACAAGCCTGGACAAAGTCTTATAGGAGGAAAAGCGCTCCCGAGGACACACGGGAATTTGTGTCATGCTAGTTTCATCATGTTCATATGATTCGCGTTCGTTACTTTGATAGTTTGATATGTGGGTGGACCGGTGCTTGGGTACTAACCTTACTTGGACAAGCATCCCACTTATGATTAAACCCTCTCGCAAGCATCCGCAACTACGAAAGAAGAATTAAGACAAAGTCTAACCATAGCATTAAACTAGTGGATCCAAATCAGCCCCTTACGAAGCAACACATAAACTAGGGTTTAAGCTTCGGTCACTCTAGCAACCCATCATCTACTTACTACTTCCCAATGCCTTCCTCCAGGCCCAAATAATGGTGAAGTGTTATGTAGTCGATGTTCACATAACACCACTAGAGGAAAAACAACATACAACACATCAAATTACCGAACGAATACCAAATTCACATGACTACCATTAGCATGACTTATCCCATGTCCTCAGGAACAAAAGTAACTACTCACAAAGCATATTCATATTCATGACCAGAGAGGTAATGAGTAGCATCAAGGATCTGAACATAAACTCTTCCACCAAATAATCCAACTAGCATCAACTACAAAGAGTAATCAACACTACTAGCAACCTTACAAGTACCAATCGGAGTCGCGAGACAGAGATTGGTTACAAGTGATGAACTAGGGTTTGGAGATGAGATGGTGCTGATGAAGATGTTGATGGTGACGAGTCCCCTCCGATGTGAGGAGTGTTGGTGATGACGATGGCGACGATTTCCCCCTCCGGGAGGGAAGTTTCCCCGGCAGGATCGTCCTGCCGGAGCTCTAGATTGGTTCTGCTCAAGTTCCGCCTCGTGTCGGCGGCGATACCACGAAAAAGCTCCTCCCTGATTTTTTCCTGGATGAAACCCTTCATATAGCAAAAGAGGGGGCCAGTGGGCTGCCCACAAGCCCTCATGGTGCGGCCTGGGGGTGGCCGCGCCGTGCAGGCTTGTGGGCACCCCCTGGTGCCCCTCTAGCACTTCTTCGGCCCAATATTTTTGATAAATCGGGGAAAAAATCCTCGTTGATTTTTACGGCGTTTGGAGTTGCGCAAAATATGTATCTCAACTTTGCTCCACTTTTAGGCCACAATTCCAGTTGCCGGCATTCTCCCTCTTCATGTAAACCTTGCAAAATAAGAGAGAAAAGGCATAAGAATTGTACAGTGAAGAGAAATAACAGCCCAATAAGCGATAAATATCAACATGAAAACATGATGCAAAATGGACGTATCAACTCCCCCAAGCTTAGACCTCGCTTGTCCTCAAGCAAAAGCCTAGCTCAATAAATATGTCCACATGTTTAGGGAGAGAGGTGTCGACAAAACAAGATACGAACATGCATGCATCATGATCATGATGAGAACAACAATACCAACATATAATCTCTCATGCTAAAGTGATAATTCCTTCACAAAGTAAAGCATGAATCAAGAACCTTACCGAGAAGTAACAACCGATAGCCTTTAGCCCCTGAAGCAATTGCAATTTATCACAACATCAGAAAGAGTCAAATAAGAGCTTTTAAAGCAAATCCACATACTCAATCATTCTTTCGTTCTCTACAATTCCTACAACTCACGTGGTACTCATGAGATCAAAGTTTCAGTTGGACACAGAGAAAGATAGGGGCTTATAGTTTTGCCTCCCAACTGCTTACCTCAAGGGTAATGTCAACAATAATAATTCATGAATGCCTACCTCCAAGTTGACATATGAATATAGATCTTTCCCAAGCATATGACGTTAGCCAAGATAAAGGCGAAATAGGGAATTGGTGAAGATCACCATGACTCTTTCAAGGGCAAATAGTAAAGGTACAAGATAGGCCCTTCGCAGAGGGAAGCAGAGGTTGTCACGCGCTTTTGAGGTTTGGATGCGTGTCCTCTTAGTGCGGAGGAACATCACTTTATATTGTCTCCTGTGATAAAGAACTTTATTATGCAGTCTGTCGCTTTTATGTCTTCCTCATCACAGGTTCGTATAAAGCTTATTTTCCACACACTAATAGATCATACATATTAGAGAGAAATTTTTATTGCTTGCACCGATGACAACTTATTTGAGAGATCTTATTCAATCCATAGGTAGGTATGGTGGACTCACATGACAAAATTGGGTTGATGGTTTATGGATGCACAAGTAGTATCTCTACTTGGTGCGGGAGGTTTGGCTTATATAAGGTGGAAGCAATCGTCACATGCTAAGGGATCTCTAATCATATAACATTGTTCGGAGCCAAGCAAACACAATTCATTATGTTGTCTTCCTTGTCCAACATCTACTTCTAGGCATGCAATAGTTTAGTGAGTGTTCACAATCATAGATGGTGTCAGAGATGATATATTTATATGCGAACCTCTCCTTCCTTATCACTTCCTATTAATTGCAACCATGACCAAGGTCTATGTTTTCCTACCCTCACCAAGTTTCAATCCTCATTCTTTTTATATGTGAAGCCATCACTTCCCATAAGATCATTACATGATCTTTCATGATTTTGTTCTATTCTCACTCTTTTGATCATGGCAAGAGGCAAAGCCCTTCAACTAAGACACTCTTTAATATATGGCTCATGAGAAAGAATACATCGGGGGTGACACAAAGCAAAATTCAAGACTAAAACACTAAGACTTTTAAACTACTAGAGAAATAGAAAACTGAAAAGGAAAACTAAAACAAAGGTAGAGGCAAAAGATGTGATGGTGATACGATACCGGGGCACTCCCCCAAGCTTGGCACAAGCCAAGGGGATTGCCCATACCAATGCTCAGTTGTCTTCCTTCGGCGGTGATGGTGGAGTTGTTGCAATCTTTGACTCCAAGAGGGCCATTAATATTTGATTTATACCTTGGAGATCTGCGATATGTTTTTCCAGCAAAACAACTTCATGAGTGAGACAAGTATTGCGAGCACGAGTTGTTTCACAAAACCTCAAGAGTTCAATCAAAGATGGAGACAGTAGATGGAGGTAGGGTTGGAGGAAATCCACTTCTTCAACTTCTTCCTTGTTGAGCACAGATTGCACTTCGTCCCATGCCTGATCCTTCTCCTTAGCTTTGCCCTTGGCTTCTTTAGGTAGCCTTTCCTTAGCCTCCATGACCTCCATCCTTTTCAGATCAGCATAAACTTCTCCATAGATTTGACGAAGATTGTTCTCCCCCGCAGATTCCTAGGACGACATCTTGACCTAGATCTGCGGCAGGAAACAGGCTCAAAATGAAAAACAGGGGAAATCTGCATGATGCAGGGGTCAGACCAAACGAGAGTATATATAATGATTTTTTCCAGACCAGAAGGAGTACCCCGCACGAAAACGGAGTCCGGGAGGCGCACGAGGTGGCCACAAGCCCTCACGACGTGGCCACGGGGTGGGCCCGCACCGTGCAGGCTTGTCGCCTCCTCGCGCACTTTCCGGACTACTTCCAATTTTTGTATTTTTTCAAATATTCCAAAACAGAGAAAATTTCCTACTGGAAAAGGTTTGGACTATGTTTTCTTACTGAATCACATACCTCATCGTTTTTGGAGTCTGAAACAGGTGATAAATGTCCCTTAGGTATTCTTCCGGAGTTATGGTATTGATGATATTGCTTTCAACATTTATGGGAGTACCTGAGATATAATGCTTGATTCCCTGCCCATTTACAACTCTCGGACAATTACCTTCCGTGTTGTTGATCTTGATAGCACCGGAACGATATACTTCCTCAACAACATAGGGACCTTCCCATTTAGCGAGAAGCTTGCCTGCAAAGAATCTTAAACGAGAGTTATATAGCAAGACATAATCACCTACATTGAACTCACGCTTTTGTATCCTCTTATCATGCCACCTCTTAACCTTACCTTTGAATAGCTTGGCATTCTCATATGCCTGAGTTCTCCATTCGTCAAGCGAGCTAATGTCAAATAACCTCTTCTCACCGGCAAGTTTCAAATCAAAGTTGAGCTCTTTGATTGCCCAATAAGCTTTGTGCTCTAGCTCAAGAGGTAAATGACATGCTTTACCATACACCATTTTGTACGGAGACATGCCCATGGGATTCTTATAGGCAGTTCTATAAGCCCACAGTGCATCATCGAGCTTCTTAGACCAATTTTGTCTAGACCTGTTAACAGTCTTTTGCAGAGTTAGTTTAATCTCTCTGTTGCTTAGCTCTACTTGACCACTGGACTAAGGGTGGTAGGGAGACGCAATTCTATGGTTGACATCGTACTTAGCAAGCGTTTTACGGAAAGCACCATGAATGAAGTGTTAACCACCGTCGATCATTAGATATGTAGGGACTCTAAATCTAGGAAAGACAACTTCTTTCAGCATCTTGATAGAGGTGTTGTGATCAGCACTACTAGTGGGGATAGCTTCTACCCACTTAGTGACGTAATCAACAGCAACTAAGATGTGAGTATACCCATTGGATTTTGGAAAAGGTGCCATATAATCAAAGCCCCAGACATCAAATGGTTCAATGACAAGTGAATAGTTCATAGGCATTTCCTCATGTTTGCTAATATTACCTATTCTTTGACATTCGTCACAAGACAAGACAAACTTACGAGCATCCTTGAACAGAGTGGGCCAATAGAAACCTAATTGCAATACCTTGTGTGCAGTTCTATCTCCCGCATGGTGTCCTCCGTAGGCCTCGGAGTGACACTTCTGTAGGATCTGTCCCTGTTCATGTTCAGGTACACAACGTCTAATAACACCATCTACTCCTTCCTTATAAAGGTGAGGATCATCCCAAAAGTAATGTCTCAAGTCAAAGAAGAGTTTATTCTTTTGCTGGTACGTGAAACTAGGTGGTAGGTATTTGGCAACGATATAGTTTGCATAATCAGCATACCACAGTGCACTACGTGAAGCATTGATGACACTCAATTGCTCATTGGGAAAGCTATCATCAATAGGTTGTGGGTCATCAAGAACGTTCTCCAACCTAGACAAGTTATCTGCTACTGGGTTATCAGCACCCTTTGTGTCGACAACGTGCAAATCAAATTCTTGTAGCAAGAGAATCCATCTGATAAGTCTAGGTTTAGCGTCCTTCTTCTCCATGAGGTACTTGATAGCAGCATGATCAGTGTGAATAGTGACTTTGGAATCAACTATGTAAGACCTGAACTTTTCACATGCAAACACGACTGCTAAAAATTCCTTCTCCATAGTGGCATAGTTTCTTTGGGCACTGTCTAGAGTTTTACTAGCATAGTGAATAACATTCAGCTTCTTATCGACTCTTTGCCCTAGAACAACACCAACAACATAATCACTAGGGTCACACATGATCTCAAAAGGTAAGTTCCAATCAGGTGGTTGAACAATAGGTGAAGTTATCAAAGCCCTCTTAAGTATTTCTAAGGCTTCCTCACAATCATCGTCAAAAACAAAAGGAATATCCTTTTGCAAGAGATTGGTAAGAGGCCTAGAAATCTTAGAGAAGTCTTTAATGAACCTTCTATAGAAACCAGCATGACCAAGGAAACTTCTTATACCTTTGATATTTGTGGGGTATGGCATTTTCTCGATTGCATCAACCTTAGCCTTATCGACTTCAATACCTCTTTAAGAAATTTTATGTCCTAAGACGGTGGCTTCATTAACCATAAAGTGGCACTTCTCCCAATTCAAGACAAGATTGGTGCCTTTACATCTCTGTAAGACTCGATCAAGGTTGCTGAGGCAATCATCAAAGAAGACCCATAAACGGAAAAGTCATCCATGAAAACCTCGACAATCTTTTCACAAAAGTCAGAGAATATAGCCATCATACACCTTTGAAAGGTGGCAGATGCATTACATAAGCCAAAAGGAATACATCTATAAGAAAAGGTACCGAAAGGGCAGGTGAAAGTGGTTTTCTCCTGATCAGATTGTGCAACTGGTATTTGGGAGAAACCAGAATAACCGTCTAGAAAGCAGAAGTGTGTGTGGTTGGACAGCCTTTCTAGCATTTGGTCGATAAAAGGGAGAGGGTAATGATCTTTCCTTGTGGCTTTATTCAATTTCCTAAAATCGATCACCATCCTATAGCCAGTAATAATCCTCTGTGGGATCAATTCATCCTTATCATTAGGGACAACGGTAATGCCTCCCTTCTTAGGGACGCAATGCACCGGACTCACCCAATCGCTATGAGCAACAGGATAGATGATACCTGCTTCCAGGAGCTTTAGTATTTCTTTTCTTACAACTTCTTTCATCTTAGGATTCAATCTGCTTTGATGATCAGCAACTGGTTTGAAGTCAGGATCAGTTTTGATCTTATGCTGGCATAGAGTAGGACTAATGCACTTAAGATCATCAAGAGTATATCCTATTGCGGCATGGTGCTTCCTCAGAGTTTTTAGTAACTTCGTTTCTTCATGCTCTGAGAGGCTAGCACTAATAATGATAGGATATATCTCCTTTTCATCCAGATAGGCATACTTAAGAGTATCAGGCAACTGTTTAAGCTCGAACACAGGATCACCCTTTGGTGGGGGTGGATCCCCAAGTAGTTCAACAGGCAGATTATTCTTAAGGATAGGATATTGTTCTAAGACAACTCTATCTATCTCATCCCTTTCATCCATATGCATATCATTTTCACGCTCAAGCAAGTATTGCTCTAAGGGATCAGTAGGAGGCACGTCAATAGAGGCTAAGGCAATAGTTTCATCCCTACTAGGCAACTCCTTTTCATGAGGTTGTCTACCAAACTTGGAGTGCCTACCAAACTTGGAGAAATTGAACTCATGTGACACACCTTCAAAGCCAACAGTGACAGTTTGCTTCTCACAATCAATATGAGCATTGACGGTATTGAGGAAGGGTCTGCCAAATATGATGGGACAAAAGCTATCTTGTGCAGTAGCAAGAACGAGGAAATCAACAGGATACTTCATTTTACCACACAAGACTTCAACATCCCTAACAATTCCCATAGGGCAGATAGTATATCTATTGGCAAGCTGAATAGTGACATCAATAGGCTCTATCTCAACAGGTGCAATCTCGTCTTTGATTTCATCATATAAGGATTGAGGTATTGCACTAACACTAGCACCCACGTCACATAAACCATGGTAACAATGATCTCCTATCTTAACAAAAACCACGGGCATGCCAACAACAGGCCTATGTTTGTATCTAGCGTGAGGTTTAGCAATTCTAGCAGCATCTTCACAGAAGTGAACATTATGTCCCTCAACTTCTTCAGACAGAAGATCTTTGATAATAGCAATGCTAGGTTCAACTCTAATTATCTCAGGGGGTGTAGGTGTTCTAATATAGCCTCTACGTATCACAGTTGAAGCTTTAGAATGATCCTTTGTCCTAACAGGGAAAGGTGGTTTCTCAATGTAAGCACTGGGAACAACAGGATCATTATAGGCAATGACTTTCTCTTCAACTTGAGTGGGTTTAACTACATTGACTTCTAAAGGAGGATGATATTTAAACCACTTCTCTTTGGGGAGATCAATATGAGCAGCAAAGGATTCACACAGTGAAGCTACTATCTCAGAGTCAAGTCCATACTTAGTGCTAAAATCACTAAAGGTATTTGTCTCAACAAAGGATTTAATGCAATCAAACGTGAAATTCATACCTGACTCCTTACCTTCTTCAAGCTCCCAATCTTCAGAGTTGCATTTAATTCTCTCCAATAAATTCCATTTGAAGTCAATACCTCTCTTCATAAAAGAACCGGTACAAGAAGTGTCAAGCATGGTGCGATCATCATGAGAAAGCCGAGCATAGAAGTTCTGAATGATAATTTCTCTCGAGAGCTCATGATTGGGGCATGAATATAGCATTGATTTAAGCATCCCCCAAGCTTGAGCGATGCTTTCTCTATCACGAGGCCAACAATTATAAATATAATTCCGATCACGATGTACTAAATGCATAGGATAAAACTTTTGATGAAATTCCAATTTCAACCGATTGTAGTCCCATGATCCAGTATCATCACATAGCCTATACCATGTCAACGCCTTATCCTTCAAAGATAAAGGAAAGACCTTTTTCTTGACCTCATCCTCGGGCACACCTGCAAGCTTAAATAAACCACAAACTTCAACTACATATATCAGATGCAAGTCTCGATGTGATGTTCCATCTCCTGTAAAAGGATTAGCGAGCAATTTCTCAAGCATACCCGAAGGAAATTCAAAGAAAATATTTTCAGTAGGTGCAGCAGGTTGAGGAGCAACTCTTTGTGCTTCCGTTCGAGGTGAAGATACCCCGAACAAGCCCCTCAAAGGATTAGTATCCATAGTGACAAGTGACAAAAAATTTCAGCACACTATATGAATGTTTCCTTACCAAGTTCCACTTACCATAGGCGCTTCACTCCCCGGCAACGGCGCCAGAAAAGAGTCTTGATGACCCACAAGTATAGGGGATCAATCATAGTCCTTTCGATAAGTAAGAGTGTCGAACCCAACAAGGAGCAGAAGGATCTGACAAGTGGTTTTCAGCAAGGTAAAAACTGCAGGCACTGAAATTGTCGGTAACAAGTGACTGTGTGGTGAGATGATTTGTGGCAAGCAACAAGTAACAAAAGTAGCAACGGTGCAGCAAAGTGGCCCAATCCCTTTTGTAGCAAGGGACAAGCCTGGACAAAGTCTTATAGGAGGAAAAGCGCTCCCGAGGACACATGGGAATTTCTGTCATGCTAGTTTCATCATGTTCATATGATTCGCGTTCGTTACTTTGATAGTTTGATATGTGGGTGGACCGGCGCTTGGGTACTGCCCTTACTTGGACAAACATCCCACTTATGATTAACCCCTCTCGCAAGCATCCGCAACTACGAAAGAAGAATTAAGACAAAGTCTAACCATAGCATTAAACTAGTGGATCCAAATCAGCCCCTTACGAAGCAACGCCTAAACTAGGGTTTAAGCTTCTATCACTCTAGCAACCCATCATCTACTTACTACTTACCAATGCCTTCCTCCAGGCCCAAATAATGGTGAAGTGTTATGTAGTCGAAGTTCACATAACACCACTAGAGGAAAAACAACATACAACACATCAAATTACCGAACGAATACCGAATTCACATGACTACTATTAGCATGACTTATCCCATGTCCTCAGGAACAAAAGTAACTAGTGCATCTAGTGCCCCTTAGTGATTTTGGTGGTTTGAAGACTTATAGGTTAAGTATCTAATGTGTTTGTGAGTGTACACATGATCTATAAGTCATTGAGGAGTTTGAGATATTTGAAGAATATCGACCCCTAAAAATATATGTCTTCAGTTGAAGAAGTTGGTCTGAAGCTGAAGAAATGAATCGCGAGGAATCTGCGATGAAATTGATATTCCTCATGAAGATACTCATATTGAGAAGTCCGGTGGTTCCTGAAGAAAATCATTCTGAAGAATTTGAAGCATGAAGATTTACACTTACTATTTTACTTTCTTCGGATTTGAGTAATAGGAAGACCGTACTGTTAAAGGGGGTCGAAGTTACACTATGGAATGAATTTCCTCATGATGCTCAACCCAAGCCTAGTCCTACCAAAATCCTCAAGTGAGGAATACGAGTGACATGAGGACTCTCACAGTTGAGGGTTCCGACCGTTTCGATAACCACGCCAAGTCATTGGTCTTATCCACTCCAACGGTCAAATTATTTAAGGGCATTAGTGTCAAATCATGTCGGGATGCTCCCAGGCTATAAATAGCCACCCCCCACAACCACTAGCTGGTTGGCTGCTCCGTTAGAAACTGACACTTGTCATAAGAGCAACCCAAATTCCTCAGAGCCTTCGAGAGTAAATCATCAGTGAGGAAATACACCACCCACCGAAACCACAAACCAAACCTAGTGATTGAGCATCACTGAAGAAGTTGTTCCTGTGTGGGGCTGAAGCCTTTTACCTTTGAGGACTGTGCATCCTCCAGACGGTTAGGCGTCATGGTCTAGAGCAATCCAGCAGTCAATTGTGGATCGTTGGGTGACCAAGTTTGTGAGGGTTTGGAAGTTTTCCCTGAAGACTTACCATGAGTGTTGGGCGAGGACTGTGTGTCCTTAGCTCAAGGAGAATACGGTATGGACTGTGTGTCCCGGGACTGGGTGTCCTTTGGTTTCAATACCAAGCCGCTCCAAACCAGATGTACAACTGTCACAACAGTTGGAACTGGGTCATCAACAACAGTCTTCACTGTGAAACGGGTTCTAATTCCTCAACTCTTTACTTTTCTTGTATTGTGTGTTGATGACTTTCACTGTGACTGTTTAAAGAATTTGCTGAAGACTTTCTCTGAATTTCCTCAACCCCAAATTCTTCACGATAGTTAATCATCATCTGTATTCTGTGTGCCTGCTTACTGTGCAATCTGTTTTCACATTCTTCACTCTGAAATACTGCTGTTGTGAACGTTTGCACGTCTGATCCTTTACTGTTTCCGCTGTAAGTTAGTCATCAGTGAGGAATTTCCTCAAAAGGAATTTCCTCAGTGATGAAATTCTAAAAATCTCCTATTCACCCCCCTCTAGTCGATATAACGCACTTTTCAATTGGTATCAGAGCAAGGTACTCCCTTGTTCTGTGTGATTTTGGTTTAACCACCTGGAGTTTTAGTTATGTCGACTGCAGGCATGTTTAAGGTGACTGTAGCATGTCCTACCTACGAAGGAAAGAACTTTCCCTTCTGGAAGAACAAAATGCAAATGCATTTACAAGCTATTGATAATGATCTCTGGTATATTGTGGAAAATGGTGTCCCCATTATCTCTGCCAGTGTCACTGCGGCTGATGTGAAGAAATTCAAGCAACTCGATTCTCAAGCGAAGAACATCATCTGTGGCCATCTGAGCCCAGGCCAGTTTGGAAGAGTAAGTGATTTGGGCTCTGCAACACTGATCTGGGAGAGACTGTGCAAGGTAAATGAAGGAGTATCAACCCAGTGTGACTCTCGTGTTGATATTCTTCGCAATCTCTTCAATCGCTTCAAGAGACATGACAATGAAAGCTGCCAAGACACCTTTGATCGCCTCACTGACATATCAAATGAACTGCAAGCACTGGGAGCTCGAGACATCACTAATCACGAAGTTGTGAAGAAACTGCTGAGATCTTTGGATTCTTCATTTGATACTTTAGTTGTGATGATTCAAGAAAGACCAGATTACAAGATGCTTGATCCAGCTGATATACTAGAAAGGCTAAATACTCATGAATTCCAACTAGAAGAAAAGAGAAATTTATATGGACCAAGCTATTCCAGACCACGTGCACTGAAGGCTAGAGCAATTTCCTCATCTGAAGACGAAGACACAGATGACAATATTTGTGACCCTGAAGAATTTGGACAAGAGCTTGCAATGCTCGTGAGGAAATTCCAGAGATTTACACGACGTAGTCAGTTCGGTAAATCTTCAAGAAGAGACATGAGGAAATCAGAATTTTCATCTGAGGACTACAAGAAACGAACCTGTCACAAGTGCAAGAAATCAGGTCATTACATTGCTGATTGTCCCCGTTGGGGAAAGGAATCAAAGAAGAAGAAATACAAGGATGACAGTTCTGATGACTCGAAGAAGAAGAAGAAATCTTCAAAGCCCTCTTCGCACAAGAAGACTAGTTTCAGAAAGGCTCGGGCACTTATTGGCAAGGAAATGGACTCCGAGGTAGAATCAGAGGAATGTGATGAAGAAGAGGGCTCTGATGAAGACTCAGAATCCGGACAGGCTAGTCTTGCACTAGCAACCACTTTCGTCAGCAAGTCAATCTTCAATCTTGAAGAAAATGATTGCACCATCCATACTGATGACTATGCTGATGACTTCGCTCCAACCTATTGCTTCATGGAAAAAGGATCAAAGGTATCAAATAATGCCTCCTCCTCTGATTCAAGTGACTGTGAGCCTAATGATTATAAGAAACCCAGTTACAGTAAACTTGCTATCATTGCCACTAAACAACAAACTGCTCTGGAAAAGCTTCAGAAACTGCTAGACAAAAGTGATGATCTGTTGAATGATGAAATGAACCTTACCCAAATCCTCACTGATGACATGAAAAGTCTTCAGTCTAGAATTGATAATCTTCAGGATCGTTATGATACACTCCTCACTGAGCATGAGAAGCTTTCCTATGAATTTCTTCAAAGGAAGCTTGATCTTGAGAAGCTGAGGATGTCTCATGATGATCTTCGTATGGAAAATGATTCATTACTAGCTCAACAGATCAGCGCTAGTCAAGTTGAATTTATTCCTCCATGTCTTAAATGCATTGAACGCGAAACTGCTAATTCCTCAGCAGAATCATCAAATGCTACCATTGCTACAAATTCTTCAACTGCACCTGTTGTGTCTATTTCCTCACTTGAGGAAAACACAAATGTTACTAATGAAAATGCAGGGTTGAAGGAATTGTACGTGACAGGCATGTACAAAAGCCTCAAAGGACATCAAACCCTTTGTGATGTGCTCAAAAAGCAGATTTTGAACAGGAACCCGAGGAAAGAAGGAATTGCCTTTGAGAGGAAATTAAATGCTGATGGATCTTATTGGAAACCTGAGCAGTACCCCAAAACCTCATGGGTTGCTGCTACTGGGCCTCCTTTTGATGCATCTAATCTAACTGGCTTTTCATGTGAACTATCCTATTCCTCGGATGAGTCACTTGATTCCAACTATAAACTGTTCAAAAATCAATCTGGTGAAGTATTTGCTCGATATGTTGGAACTAACTATAGGAATGGCCCTCCTCTGAGAAAAATCTGGGTTCCCAAAAGCTGTTTTGAAAATCTTCACGTGAATGTCCTCATGACACCACCACTGAAGAATCTGAACCCGAGATCAAATTCCTTAGGAGTACCAAAGTCTTCAAGAGGATCAAAATCCTCAACTGGTCAAAACTATGCTCGTACCCGTGCTTATGCGTCTAACATGCAGGGAAATTACAAGGAATATGAATATGAACGTTACTCCTCAAATCATGTTCATAAATCCTCGAACCAGTTCTCTGCATATTCATATGATTACTTTAATCCCCCTACTGCTAAGAGAAGTGCATTGGCTTCAATGCCACCTCTCTCATATGGTGCTCGCAGGATGATGAACGCTTTACCACCCCTTCAAATGTGGGTGGTGAAGAAATCAAACTAATCAGTTCTGCAGGACAGGTCTCCAGATGAAAATCATCATCTGAAGAATTTGCTGGAGACCCGAGGAAATGCTTGATAGGACGCAAGCTAATGATTGATGAAATAGAGATATTTCACTCGTCCTTACATTTCTGTTATGATGAAATTAGTATCATATTCTTCAAATCTGAAGCATATGAGATGGTAAGCAGTACTAATTCATCTACAGGATGACAAACCCAAGAATACTGAGTGGGTTCTTGATAGTGGCTGCACACATCACATGACTGGTGATAAAAGCTTACTGATGAATATGCCACTAACTCCATCACCTCTGAAGCAAATCACATATGCTGACAAAGGTAAAAGCAAGGTATTGGGACTTGGCAAAGTGGCTATTTCCAAGGATAGGCATATGGACAAAGTGATGCTTGTTGAATCCCTTGGTTTTAACCTTATGCCAGTCTCGATGCTTTGTGATCTTGACATGATTGTTATCTTGGTAGATATAGATGTGTAGTCATCATGGAATCTGACAGATCCAAAGTCTTCGAAGGTGTAAGAAGAGGGGATTTGTACATTGTCGATTTCTCTACAGGTCCTCAACCAGCCACTTGCTTGCTAGCAAAAACCTCAGAAGGATGGCTGTGGCACCGAAGACTAGGTGATGCAGTCATGAGGAATTTGCACACGCTCGCGAAGAAGAAGCATGTCATCGGCATCGAATCAGTCAAATTCCTCAAGGATCATCTCTGCGGTGCTTGTGAATCTGGGAAAATGACCAGATCCAAGCATCCCTCCAAAACCATCATGACCACTACACGTCCATTCGAATTGCTTCATATGGATTTATTTGGACCTACTCACCATGCCACACTAACCAATGCAACATCTCTATATGGCTTCGTCATAGTTGATGATTATTCCAGATACACTTGGGTGCATATCATAGTGTATAAAACTGAAGTGCAGGAAATCTTCAAACGATTTTCTTCAAGGGCCTCGACGAACTTTGGCATCAAGATCAAACATATCAGGAGTGATAATGGAACCGAGTTCAAAAACACTGGTCTTGATGATTATCTTGATGAACTTGGTATTACTCACGAATTGTCTGCTCCTTATACTCCTCAGCAGAATGGTGTCGTCGAAAGGAAGAACAGGACTCTGGTTGAAATGGCGAGAACCATGCTTGAAGAATATCAGACTCCTCGACGCTTTTGGCCTGAAGCAATCAACACTGCATGCCGTATCATCAACAGGGTATATCTTCACAAATTCCTCAAGAAAACCTCATATGAACTCCTCATTGACAAGAAACCCAATGTAAGTTATTTCAAAGTCTTCGGTGCAAAATGCTGGATTAGAGATCCTCACCATAGCTCAAAATTAGCACCTAAGTACATGAAGGTTTTATGCTCGGTTATGGAAAGGACTCGCACACTTACAGAGTCTTCAACAACTATCACAACAAAGTTGTTGAGACTGTAGATGTGCGGTTCGATGAAACTAATGGCTCGCAAAGAGAGCAATTGCCTTCTGATCCAGATAAGCCTTCTCCTGAGGAAGCAATAAAGCTCAAGCCTACTGAAGACATTGTCCCATCTGAGGAAATTGATGAAGAAACGATCCCCATCTCTGATAAAAACCAAGAAGATGCTCCTGAGGAAATTGCATCAGCACCACTTCCTCAGCCCAGACAAAATCCTCAACCAGCTCATCCGAGGATTGCAAACGAAGTAGAACTTGACAAAATCCTCAATGACATCAATGCGCCAGGTCCTCTCACTCGCTCAAAAGCATCACACTTAGTTAACTTTTGTGGGCATTTCTCCTTTGTATCCATCACAGAACCCTCAAAAGTTGTAGAGGCTTCTCTAGAACCGGAGTGGATCCAAGCTATGCAAGACGAACTTCTTCAGTTCAAGCTGAATGACGCATGGGAGCTCGTCAAACGACCAGATCCTCGCAAGCACAACATCATCGGTACCAAGTGGATTTTCCGAAACAAGCAAGATGAGGACAGTCAAGTGGTGAGGAACAAGGCACGACTTGTAGCCCAAGGCTACACCCAGGTTGAAGGAATAGATTTCGATGAAACTTTTGCACCTGTTGCTAGACTTGAAACTATTCGAATATTACTTGCTTATGCTAATCATCATAGCATCACCTTATATCAAATGGATGTGAAAAGTGCATTCCTCAATGGTAATCTTGAGGAAGAAGTATATGTATCTCAACCCCCAGGTTTTGAGGATCCAAAGAATCCAGACAAAGTCTTCAGACTCAAAAAGGCTCTGTATGGTCTCAAGCAAGCCCCTCGGGCATGGTATGATACATTGAAGGAATTCCTCATGAAGAAAGGCTTCAAACCTGGTTCACTCGATCCAACTCTTTTCACTAAATCCTATGATAATGTGCTATTTGTGTGTCAAATATATGTCGATGATATTATATTTGGCTGTACTGACAAAAGATATAGTGATGAATTTGCCTACATGATGAGTGAGGAATATCAGATGTCCATGATGGGGGAGCTGAAATTCTTCTTAGGTCTTCAAATTCGTCAACAAAGCAATGGAATCTTCATATCACAGGAGAAATACCTCAAGGATGTTCTGAGGAAATTCGACATGCACGAATGCAAAGGTGCCAAGACTCCAATGCCTACCAACGGCCACCTCGGCATTGATGAAAATGGTAAAGATTTTGATCAGCAGGTATACTGTTCTATGATTGGCTCTTTATTGTATCTATGTGCATCTAGGCCAGATATAATGCTTAGTGTTTGCATGTGTGCACGTTTTCAAGCAAAACCGAAGGAATCACACCATAAGGCTGTGAAACATATTCTTCGATACTTAGCTCACACACCAACACTAGGATTATGGTATCCCAAGGGCTCCAATCTTCATCTGGTAGGGTATTCTGATTCAGACTATGCTGGTGACCGTGTGGATCGCAAGTCAACTTCTGGCACATGCCATTTCCTCGGAAGATCACTAGTTTGCTGGTCCTCAAAGAAGTAGAACTGCGTATCACTTTCCACTGCTGAAGCTGAGTACATTGCTGCTGGTTCTTGCTGTGCTCAATTTCTATGGATGAAGCAAACCCTCAAGGATTACAGCATCAACATGAAGAATGTACCTCTCTACTATGAAAATGAGAGTGCTATCAAGATTGCATACAACCCAGTACAACACTCGAAGACAAAGCACATCCAGATTCGTCATCATTTTCTTCAGGACCATGTCCTCAAGGGCAATATCCTCATCGATCATGTGAAGACTGATGATCAACTGGCAGATATCTTCACTAAGCCCTTGGATGAGAAAAGGTTTTGCAAGTTGCGGTGTGAGCTAAATATCTTAGAGTCTTCAAATGTTTTGTAAAAACATGCACACATCCTAACACTTATGCAAAGTTGATGACTTAGATGTGCAACACATAATGAATCGATTTTCTTCAACTGATGAAGAATGTCACTCTGAATGTGAAGAAATTAACGAAGAAATTGATTCTCACGGCCCTACGACAATTGTACGCGGCGTATGTAATCAACATTCTTATATGGTGGGTAACGCCACCGCCCTATGTGAAATTCCTCAAGTTGTTTTTCATCAAATGATCAATTTCCTCACAATGCGTTTTTCTTCAAAACAGCTGTTCTTCATTGTGATGATTTATTACAAAATATTCAAAAACACTTGATGACTTTCATTTGACTAGATAGATTGTGATTTCTAGTCCTCAACAACATTCACTTATTGCTATTCCTTCAAGTTGATGTTTTTGCTAAGTGAATGTGACCGGACCCTACTTTCCCTCTATGCTATACTTATCCAGTCTATTCAATTCTTCATATGCATTCTATTTGAAACTTTGTTCAAAATCCTCACTGCGTCCTTGTCAGCTGATGATTTTGTAACGAAAATCCTCAAATCTTAAAAAATTGTTTCTTTAAAGACACAGTAACCGAACCCCCACTTCCCACGATCAGATAACCACGATCTCCACTATCTCCACCGCATCGTACGGGAGCTACACGTGTCCTGCGGAGACGTAGAGGCAGGGGCTATTTGGTCCGACATTTTCGCGCCAAACAGTAACTTTTGGGCTATAAATATGTCCTTATCCCCCCTCGGCATCCTCTTCTTTGCCTCATCGCTCTCCTGCCACAGCACACTCCACCGAACCCTAGCGCCACCGCTGGTAGTCTCGTCGCCGGTGAGGAAGAGCTTCACTGCCTCGACTTCTTCGTCGCGAGAACCACGCCGGAGTCGGATCATCTTCGTTCGCCGCCGCCGTAGACGTCCTCTGTCGCCAAGTTAGGGTGCATTGGACACTCGAACGAAGAGCCTCTCCACACACAACTTTCTGTGTTCTTCGTGCGCACCTTCCAGGGTAAATATATCCCATTTTTACAGCAAGTTAGATCTAAAATTTTACTTCCTCTATGTGAAATCTGTTTCTCCTCAAGTTACGATGCGCACTTGATTCCTCAAACACTACATATCACCACAATCATTGATGAACTATGCTAAGCATCTAAGATTATCACGAGATTCCTCAATTGTGCAAATTTTCGGATCTGTACAACTCTGGAACCCAAGAACAATATGCTTAGGCAAATTCCTCAACCACTGGTTATATTCCTCAAACTGTCAAACTTTTTCATTTTCCTCAAATCTGAGAACGCATATGACCTCTCCAAATTCCTCGCAACCATACTCTGTTCACAGGTACACACATGTCAACTGATGAATCTCTAGGTTCTCATCACATTAACTCATTTGCAGTGTTTCTGGAAGAAACTCTTCAAGGCTCATCGGAATCCTCAAGAGTTCAAAATCATCAGCAAAATCCTCAACTGAAGAAAATGGAGGAAGACAGAAAACAGAAGGGAGGAAAGAAGTTTGAGCAAAACACAGCTGTTGATATCCCTGAGGACATTTACTTGGACTATTGCACGCCTGATGAACATGAGACAATGGCCAAGAGAAAGATACGGCTGTAGAAGATTGAACGCCGATGGGCGAAGGAATGGAAGGAGTACAGGTTTGAGACTCCCAAATATGCGAAGAAATTCGCTTTGAAGCCTCCTGGCAGAAGGGCCCCACTTGAGGATCATCAAGTAGCACATCCATCAAGCCTCAAGACCATTGATGACTATCCAGATGAAAAGGAAAAGCATCTGTCCAAGCTCAAGAGGCAGGCAGAAGCTGCAGTGAGGAAAGTTAATGAATCCTCAGCTGCCGCCTCCGGCGCTGCTAATTCCTCAGCTGCAGAAACCTCAGGCTCAGAAATTCCTCAAATGCAGTCTGCGCCATCAAAGCCAAAGGCTCCAAAGCCTCAAGAGAAACCAGTACCAAAGCATGTCGTGAAGCCTACGACCGCCAGCTCCAGCTCCTCACTCCCAGCTGCAACTAGCTCGGAGGCAAAGTCTTCAACACCTCCTGCGAAGACTTTGGCAACTGCTGAACGTGCACCTCTGCCCAGCCCCAGCAAAATCATCGCAGTCCCTTCTGCATCAGAGGGAAGTGATGAATATGATGATGAAACCCTGCAAGCCATCATCAGAAACAAGCAAGAAAGAGTAGCTCAAGCATCAGACAGTGCTATTCCTCTGGCCATGGACCCCAAGGTCCTCCTTGACTACATCAATATCTGGTATGAGGACCCAAACACTCCTATTGATGATTTGAAGCTTCCTGCTGGCATCAGCCACATGGTGGCCACCTTCATAAACGAAGCCAAGTGGAAAGAACAGCAGGCCAGGCAGGCAAAGGTTGCAAAGATCAAAAAGGAGAAATTCCTTAGGCAGAATCTTCTCAAACTGACTCCTGATGCACTGGTAACTACACAGGCAGAGCTGCAGAAATTGACTGACAAGTACACCAAGCTGTTAGATCGCAAAAGCCTCAAGAGCAATTTCATCAAGCTGGCCACTAGTGCTGTTGATGACTACAACAAGAGAACCGCACCCCAGCACCAACCCCTCAGCCCTTGGTTGAGGAGCCAGCAGATGAATCTCCTCAGGAGGAGGAAACTCCTCAAGCTGAGGAAGTACACCAAGAGCGCCGTGTTGATGAACCGGCCATTGAAGAACTCATCATGGAAACTCCAACTGATGAACTTGCTGCCACTGATGAGACTGCTACTGATCCAGCTGCTTCATCAAAGCAGGCTGATGACTCTGTTCCAGCTGGTTCCTCAATACCAGCTGAAGAAACTGAAGAGAGAACACCTTCACCAAAAGCTTCAAAGGTGAATAAGATAATTCCGTCTGCATCAGACGTGAAGAAAACAAGGGCTGCTGAAAAGGAAGCCAAGAAGAGAAAAGCCTCCTCAGCAGTAGATGAAACAGAGGCAAAGCGCCTCAAAGAAATTGAAGAAACTGCTCCTCTGGACCCGGTGCCTCTCAATGTCGCCCCTTCCTATGAGATGGTCGTCATTGATGACCCAGCTACGAAGGCAGATGAGGAAATGAAGGATGTCGCTCCTGAGGAACACACTGATGAGGAAATTCAGATTGACTACAGTCCTAAACCTCATATTCCTCAGACAGAAACTGCTCAAGCATCAGCTGCACCAGCTGATGAAACTGCTTCTGCCACAAAACCAGCTGAGGAAAAACAAGCTGAAAATCCTCAAGCTGAAGAAATCCAAAACTCTGAGCAAAATCCTCAAGATGAGGAACAGGCTGATCAGACTCCTCCAACTGAGAAAGAAGCAAAAATTCCTCAGCCTGAAGCTCAGTCAGAGAAAGCACCATCTCCTCAGCATGAAGTACCAGCTGATGAAATTCCTCACCTTGAGGAAAATGCTGAAGAAAATGCACCCGCCCAAGACAATGCGCTCGTTGTGCTCAACCCAGAGACTGCTATTGTTGTTTCCCCCCTATACATCAGCAAAATCTTCAGCCAGTTGAGCGTCAGCCATTCTCCAAGCGTCCAAAGTTTCAGAAAGAAAATTTCTTTGAGGAACGCATGTACTTCATCGGAGAGAACCCTTATGACAAGCCTCAAATGAGGCATCTGAAGTTTTGGACAAGGACCCAGATGAACTACTATGCCTCTGTTCTCTATGGACGCAACAAGATTTTCCAGCACAGGCATATTCCTCATGTTGAGCTTGAAGCAATACCTTGCCTAGAGCCAGTCCTCAGTGTACTCCATGATGCAGGTTTGCTTCCAATGTGCTCAGACATATCAGACTGGAATAGCGAGCTTATTCTTCAGTTCTATGCCACTCTTCACATATCTGGCAACCCTGAAGACATTAACACATGGGTGTTTGATTGGATGACCCAAAACACTGACTACAAGGCTCCTGCTTCTGAACTCCTCAGAGAACTGCCCATACCAATTCCCTCAGATGCGGCAGTGAAGCTTTATGGTGAGCGTGAGCTGCCAAATGGAATGATGGAAGTCCTCATGAAGCCTTTGGCTGCAGGCAAATCTTCAAGAACAACCTTCCTCGTCCACGAGCTCAAGTACACACCCCGATTTGTTTACAGAATCCTCTGCAGTGTACTAGCACCGATCAAAGGCCATGATGATGAAGAAGATGTTGTAGGCCTCATGAAGAATATCCTCTTCAACATCATTCACGGTATTCCTATCAATATCCATGATTTCTTCTTGAGGACTTTGGCCGACAATGCCATGTGTCCCTTTGATCACAAGATATATGCCCCGTGGATCATAAGATTCATCAGGACAAGGACAGGCACCAACTTTCACGCTGATTGTCAAAACCATGTTGGTTATATGCCTCCTATTCGGGTAAACAAGAAGACTTTCGAGCCCATTGAAGGAAAAGGAAAATGTGTGATTGAAGAAGGCAGCATGCCCCTTGATGGCCAGTTCAGAGAGCCAGAAGCATATTCTTCATGGGACGATACTGAGACTCGTCCAGCAAGCCCAGTTCCTCCTCGCGTGCTGAATACCAGAGAGCTCCCCCTCAGTCTTCACCAGAAGGTGGATCGCAACCACAAATGGGTCAAACGCCAGTTTGGTGCCATTGTGAAAACCCTCACTGAAACACAGAACTCTGTGAAGATTAACCATCACTATCTGCATGAGGTTTTCGATCACACCTGGGCTACACTTGCACATCTGAAGACTCAGACTGATCTTGAAGAAATGGACTTTGAGCGAGACTTTGACTGGTCGTGGCCTCCCAAGAAGAAGTTCGGGCCCATTCCAGTGCCAGACCTTGAAGACAGCTCCTTTTCTTCATTCCGCACTGCTGAATCTGATGAAGAACAGCTCGACACTGCAACCGGCCCCAGGAAGAAGACTACTCCCAAGAAGCACCACGGCTCTTCCTCGACCGCCAAGAAATGAAGTCTTCACGGGCGTTAGTCCTCAGTTTGTCCCTTTTTGTCACTTGATGACAAAGGGGGAGAAACTCGAGAGTTAGTCTTCAAGCAGGATATTTTTGGGGCTTATAAACTATATTTAAGTTACAAACTCTTGGCTCTTCTGAAGTTTTTATGTAATGAGTTGTAACTTAAGCCCGATGGTACTCTGACGCTTTTGAATGTTTTTCTTCGCATGCTTATTCCTCAAGTTTTAATGCACGCATGCTGAAATTCGTGAGATACCATTTGCCATCATGCATCTTCATTTTCTTCATATGATATGTTATATGTATGCATGATTTACAAGAATCAGGGGGAGATCTCCATGATACAAATCATCAATGTGCATTTTCTGTGAAAAGCAAAATACTCAAGATATGCACATCTTCAGGGGGAGTCTCTCTGAATCTTGTTTTCAAATTCCTCAAATGAGTATTTACACTTCATATTTTTATTCCCTGTTGAAGACTTAACCTAATTGTCATCAACCACCAAAAAGGGGGAGATTGTAAGTGCATCTAGTGCCCCTTAGTGATTTTGGTGGTTTGAAGACTTATAGGTTAAGTATCTAATGTGTTTGTGAGTGTACACAGGATCTATAAGTCATTGAGGAGTTTGAGATATTTGAAGAATATCGACCCCTAAAAATATATGTCTTCAGTTGAAGAAGTTGGTCTGAAGCTGAAGAAATGAATCGCGAGGAATCTGCGATGAAATTGATATTCCTCATGAAGATACTCATATTGAGAAGTCCGGTGGTTCCTGAAGAAAATCATTCTGAAGAATTTGAAGCATGAAGATTTACACTTACTATTTTACTTTCTTCGCATTTGAGTAATAGGAAGACCGTACTGTTAAAGGGGGTCGAAGTTACACTATGGAATGAATTTCCTCATGATGCTCAACCCAAGCCTAGTCCTACCAAAATCCTCAAGTGAGGAATACGAGTGACATGAGGACTCTCACAGTTGAGGGTTCCGACCGTTTCGATAACCACGCCAAGTCATTGGTCTTATCCACTCCAACGGTCAAATTATTTAAGGGCATTAGTGTCAAATCATGTCGGGATGCTCCCAGGCTATAAATAGCCACCCCCCACAACCACTAGCTGGTTGGCTGCTCCGTTAGAAACTGACACTTGTCATAAGAGCAACCCAAATTCCTCAGAGCCTTCGAGAGTAAATCATCAGTGAGGAAATACACCACCCACCGAAACCACAAACCAAACCTAGTGATTGAGCATCACTGAAGAAGTTGTTCCTGTGTGGGGCTGAAGCCTTTTACCTTTGAGGACTGTGCATCCTCCAGACGGTTAGGCGTCATGGTCTAGAGCAATCCAGCAGTCAATTGTGGATCGTTGGGTGACCAAGTTTGTGAGGGTTTGGAAGTTTTCCCTGAAGACTTACCATGAGTGTTGGGCGAGGACTGTGTGTCCTTAGCTCAAGGAGAATACGGTATGGACTGTGTGTCCCGGGACTGGGTGTCCTTTGGTTTCAATACCAAGCCGCTCCAAACCAGATGTACAACTGTCACAACAGTTGGAACTGGGTCATCAACAACAGTCTTCACTGTGAAACGGGTTCTAATTCCTCAACTCTTTACTTTTCTTGTATTGTGTGTTGATGACTTTCACTGTGACTGTTTAAAGAATTTGCTGAAGACTTTCTCTGAATTTCCTCAACCCCAAATTCTTCACGATAGTTAATCATCATCTGTATTCTGTGTGCCTGCTTACTGTGCAATCTGTTTTCACATTCTTCACTCTGAAATACTGCTGTTGTGAACGTTTGCACGTCTGATCCTTTACTGTTTCCGCTGTAAGTTAGTCATGAGTGAGGAATTTCCTCAAAAGGAATTTCCTCAGTGATGAAATTCTAAAAATCTCCTATTCACCCCCCTCTAGTCGATATAACGCACTTTCAGTAATGAGTAGCATCAAGGATCTGAACATAAACTCTTCCACCAAATAATCCAACTAGCATCAACTACAAAGAGTAATCAACACTACTAGCAACCTTACAAGTACCAATCGGAGTCGCGAGACGGAGATTGGTTACAAGTGATGAACTAGGGTTTGGAGATGAGATGGTGCTGATGAAGATGTTGATGGTGACGAGTCCCCTCCGATGAGAGGAGTGTTGGTGATGACGATGGCGACAATTTCCCCCTCCGGGAGGGAAGTTTCCCCGACAGGATCGCCCTGCCGGAGCTCTAGATTGGTTCTGCTCAAGTTCCGCCTCGTGGCGACGGCGAAACCACAAATAGCTCCTCCCTGATTTTTTCCTGGACGAAACCCTTCATATAGCAAAAGAGGGGGGCCAATGGGCCAGTGGGTTGCCCACAAGCCCTCATGGCGTGGCCTCGGGGGTGGCCGCACCATGCACGCTTGTGGGCACCCCTTGGTGCCCCTCTGGTACTTCTTTGGCCCAGTATTTTTGATAAATCGGGAAAAAAAATCCTCGTTGATTTTTACGGCGTTTGGAGTTGCATAGAATAGGTATCTCAACTTTGCTCCACTTTCAGGCCAGAATTCCAGTTGTCGGCATTCTCCCTCTTCATGTAAACCTTGCAAAATAAGAGAGAAAAGGCATAATAATTGTACCGCGAAGTGAAATAACAGCCCAAGAAGCAATAAATATCAACATGAAAACATGATGCAAAATGGACGTATCAGTTGGTAGAGTGGAAGGGCCTTCTCACCGAGCCGGCTGACGAACCAACTAAGGGACGCCAGGCAACCGGCGAACTTTTGGACATCTAGGATTCGAGCCGGGTGCACCATCCGCTCGATGGTGCCGATCTTCTCGGGGTTCGCCTCGATGCCACGAGCGGACATGAAGAACCCCAAGAGCTTGCCGCAGGAACCCCAAAAACGCACATCTCCGGGTTGAGCCGGATCTTGTACTCGCGCAGGTTGGCGAACGTCTCCCGCAGGTCGTCGAGGAGGCTGAAGTGCTGCTTGGTCTTGACGACTATGTCATCCACATAGACGTGGATGTTCCTCCCAATCTATGGCAGTAAGCACTGCTGCATGCAGCGTTGGAATGTCGCACCAGCGTTCTTCAGACCGAACGTCATGGTGGTGTAGCAGTAGGCCCCGAAGGTCTTCAGGCGATCAGCTGGATCCAACTTGATTTGATGGTAGCCTGAATAAGCATCCAGAAACGAAAGCACTATGCAGCCGGCAGGGGAGTCAATCACTTGATCTATCCGGGACAACGCGAAAGGGTCTTCCGGGCATGCCTTATTCAGGCTTGTGTAGTCGATACACATTCGCCATGTGTTGTTTTTCTTCAGCACCAGGATTGGATTGGCTAACCAGTCCGGGTGGAAAACCTCCGTGATGAAGCCGGCTACAAGGAGCCGGTTAATCTCTTCTCCAATTGTGCGCCGCTTCCCCTCGGCGAGGCGGCGCAAAGGTTGTTTCACCGGCTTTGCATCCGGTCGCACGTGTAGTTTGTGCTCGGCGTACTTCCTCGAAAAACCCGACATGTCTTTGGGGGACCATGCAAAGATGTCCCGATTCTCACAGAGGAAGTCGACAAGCTCGCCTTCCTATTTGGGGCTGAGGCCAGCCCCGATGGTGACGCACTGCTTGGGGTTTGCAGGGTCGAGTGGCACCTGCTTGGTTTATTTAGCCGGCTTGAAGGAGCCTTCGCCGACCGATTGGGATGGGGGAGAAGGGATCGCCGGCTGCTCGGTAGCCTGAGCCACGAGCCGGTCAATCTGCCTCTTCTCCTCAGCAATCACCATGGCGTCGGCCAGGCGACTGCTGTCCTGTGCACACTCGAGCGATTTCTTGTAGTCGCTAGCAATGGTGATGATGCCCTTTGGACCCGACATCTTCATCTTCAGGTAGGCGTAGTGGGGGATAGCCATGAACTTGGCCAGAGCCGGCCAGCCCAGCAGCGCGTGATACGGGCAGCTGAGATCCACCACCTCGAACCATATGGACTCGCGGCGGAAGTGAGCCTTGTCACCGAAGAGGACGTCCAGCTGGATTTTGCACATCGGCGAGCAGGACTGCCTCGGCACGATGCCGTGGAAGACAGTGCGGGTCGGCAAGATGTCCATCTCCTTGAGCCCGAGCTTGAGGAGGGTGTCGAGGTAGAGGATGTTGATGTTGTTGCCGCCGTCGAACAACACCTGGGAGAACCGGCAAGTGAGCCTCTTGGAGGCGAAGGTAGGGTTGAGGACGAGCGCGTATGAGCTCGGGTTGGGCATCACCGCAGGATGGTGACCCGGCTCCATGTGATGGGCTTTTCAGACCAGTGCATGTATTGGGGAACCGGGGGGACCGTGGCATTCACCTCACGCCGTCGCTGGCGCAGGCTATGCTTGTCGTCGCCTTCACTAGTGAAGACGAAGAATGCTCCGTCTTGATGGGGGTAGTCGTCGTGGAGACGGCCGTCGTCGCGAGGCGGCGGTGGTGGAGCTGGAGCAAGATCGGGAGCCAGAGCTTGAGGTGCATCCTGTGCACCTGGGGTAGCCGGCAGGCCCTCCTCTTGCGACAATCATCATGCAAAGCTGCACTGTCAAAGGGTGTGGGTAGAGGGCTGTGCCCGAGAATGCATTTTGTAGGGTGCGTCAAGCATCTGCTCAAAGGTCTACTTGGGCTGCCAGTTGCCCTTGTCGGGCCGCCTTCGTTGGGAGCCGGCTTGAGTAGCCGGCGCCTCACCCTCCATGTTGGCTACCAACTTGTTGTTGGAGCATGAATCTAGCCGATCCTCCTTGAGCTTGTTGTTGTTCTGGCCGCCTCGATTGTCTCCAGTCGGCTTAGGAGTAGCCGGTGTGGGGACAACTTTGTCCGAGGCGGTCACCTTGACTCGCATCGCGGAGTTGGCCGTGGCGTACTTGTACGCCTTGGCTATGAGCACATGAGATTGTGCTTGAGGAGAGTGCCGTCTCGGCAACCGTCGATGAAGTACTGGATGGCCTGTACCTCATGCACTCCTGCACTCCCTCGCAGGAGTTGCGAAGCTCCGTTCAGCGCATGACGTAGTCGCGAAGGGGTTCGTCGGGCCTCTGGACGCACATGGCCAGCTCGCGAGGCCGGCCAGGACGCTTGTAGGTGCCAATGAAGTTTCGGATGAACGCCTCCTCGAAGTCAACCCATGAGTTGATGCTGCCGGCTGCAAGGATGTTAAGCCATGTCCAAGCCGAGCCGACCAACATGAGTGGCATGTAGTAGACTGCTACGTGCTGGTTGCCACTCGCAATGCCAACGACGGTGGTGTAGTCGATCAACCAGTCCTCTGGCTTGGCGGTGCCATTATACTTGGGAGTATCCCGAGGCAGGTTGAAGCCTTGGGGAAATGGCTCCCCTCGGATCCGGTGGCCGAAGCAGACCGGACCGATGGCACCGTCCTCCTCCAGAAGAGCTGACTGCGCCAGGGTGTTGAGACGCCTGCGGGCATCATGGTCGCCCTGGGGAACACGAGCGCTGACCCGTGCCGCTATCGGAAGGGCACCCTCCGAACCGGTGGCATGGGTCCTCCCCGGACGAGGGACCTCATACACTGAGTCGCTCTCGTCATCTCCACGACGCCGGCTCGAAGTATGCTCGCTCTGACATTGGGAGCGCCTGTCGTGGCTGCCCTCGCCCTTCCGGCCAGAAGTGCGATGCGAGGAAGATCCTTCGGCGTGCTGATGACCGCTGGGGTTGCGGCGCGCTCCGGGGTTGGGTCCCGGAGACTCTGATTGGGCTTGACCGGGGTCAAGCCGTGTCTGCTGCTCATTGGCGGTATCAAGGAGATCATTGACCCGCTTCTCTTGGAAGGCGCGCTCCTCGCCCTCCAAACTAGGCATTTCGGCCATGGCCGCCTGGGCCGCCCGCAAGTTGGCCGCAGGAGTCTCGTAGATGGGCTTCTTGCCGCCTAGAATCTCGGCGAGGACCCGGCCGCGGCCACGGACCGAGCCAAGCCGGCTAGGGGCCTCGGAAACTGGAGTGAGGCCGTATGCGGAGTTATACTCGCGCTGCGTGGCCTCCATCTGGCGTTTAGCCGAAGCAATGCCGATGCCCTCCTCCAAGATCTACCCGCGAGCCTCCTCCAGCGAGGCCCGCGCGTCGTTAGGGTTTGTGGAGGCGACGATGGGCGTCTTCAGGCCAGTAAGCGTATCCTGAAGAGTGTCAGCGATGACAGCAGCAGGCTCACCAGCGTCCGCCGACGCCTTGCCATGAGCCGTGCTGGTGCCAGCACCGATGACCATCACCTCCATGACGTTGGAGACGGTGGCGACATGGTACGGGGTGAAGAACCCCACAGACGACGGAGGACCATCCAAGACGAGTACATTGCTGGGGTACACATCGTGTGTAGGAGTCTCAGTGATAGAGAGCCTACTTAAGCTGGCACATAACGCCTCGACATCGAGGTCCTCACCGAAGTAGCGAGGACAATCGTTGAGGCACATGTCACTAAAGAGAACGCTGAGGTTCTCATAGCAGCGACGACGATGCTGGAGGCGCCTCGTCATCGGACTCCCTGTCCAAATCCACATGGCGGAAAGGGACGTCGATCATCATCGGCGTTGCCTCATCGAAGGCAGGCTCCACGGGCATGCAGATCGGTCCGGACGCGATGCATCCGGTGGTGTAGGCGTGGGCCCCCGCCGAGCACGTATAGCCAGCAGATGCCGCGATCGGCCCCATGGTGGGCGCCAAATGTCAGTGAATACTCACAACATAAGCCATGGGTAGGCTAAAGATGGTAGGAACCGAAGTGACACTGGAGGGTGCTGGGGACGAGGTTGGTACAAGCATGGAACATACGATGTACCCAGGTTCGGGGCTCTCCGTAGAGATAATACCCCTAGTCCTGCCGGAGTGTATGATGTGTATGGATGGGATTACAAGTTGCTCCTGGAGATGTATCAGGGAAGAGGAAGAAGGAGCAGCCGGCTCGACTCTGCCTCTTCTATGTGGTTGGTGTGTATGATAAGTTGATCGTCCCTCTGCATGGAGGGGGTCGGGTGGTTTTATAGACGAACCCACTGGCCTACAATATGGATAAAGGGTACAAGAGTGGGACCCGGTTGGCAACCTCCCCGGCTGACCAGGGGGCCCACGGAGGTTTGGTCTTGTCGCTTGAGGGCCCCGCCGGCTGTGAGGTCCTGTCTGGCTCTGGGACCCGCCGGCTAGCCAATGAGGCTCTCATGTAAGGTTGACACATGACACGTATGGTATGTCCGGCATCGTCCATCGAGATTCGTCATGGGCAGACAGTAGGACCGCCTCCACTGTTCCCACGCCGAGTGCAGTAATGGAGTGGGAGTTTGACCGGCCGACACTATGCAGGGTGATGGATCAGAGCCGGGGGAGGTCAGTGGCGTGGCCACCGATGCTGGTACCCGCCGTGCACTCTGATCCAGTACCTTTGCTAACGCGTAGCCACCTTTAATCATAGGGTCTCGTCATGACCTACGATCTGATGTGACTTGTGATCCCCAGCCGGCTAGCCTGCTCAACTAGCTGGTTTGGGCACGACCGCCTCGTCCCTAGCCGGCTGGCTTGGCCTAGGCGGCCAAGGAGAGGTAGCCGTCTTGCCTCTAGCCGACACGTGCTTCCTGGCCGGCCAAAGAGTTTGCCACCTCGCCCTCCAGCCGGTAGGTGATTCCTAGCCGGCCAGGGGACTTGGGCCTTGTAGAATTGTTTTGGTCAGTCCTTCTGGGTTGAAGGTAAAGGAGCAGGCTCGTTGAGCCTACCCCAGGGTTATCCCCCCAACACCGCTGGCACCAGCGGTACTACCGCTGGTCCTTTTGCACAGGCAGGGAGAAACAAGTTGGAGCTCCATAGAAGCAAGGGAAAGGTGGTGCAATAGAATTGTGTACGTGTTGATGCCACCCAAACCTTTCTGAAGTGGACCCCTCTTAATAGTACGGATTTCCTATGACTCAAATCCACCAAAAAGAAACGTAGAAAGCAACCATCTTTGAACGACTCCGAGGGGCACCAAATCGTCTTGTGCCTAGTCATGAATTATCTGAAATGCTCAATGCACACGATTAGTCTGCACATGCATTATCATCAATCACCCAAACCACTTAGGGAGAAATATGCCGTAACAATCTCCCCCTTTTTGGTGGATTGATGACAATACATGATTTGCACTAAAGGATATAAAAATTACATATGCAAACCCGAAATCTATAAAGTAGAGACAAGCTCCCCGTGGATGTGTGCATACGTTAGAGAAAGGTCATGGTCTGTACAGCATGCAACCAAGGAATAACACTCCCCCTAGATTTTATAGACGAGGCATTCCTTGCAACAAACTGAATAAACACTAAGCATGGAAGCAAGGCATAACATGTGAGCATGAAGATAATCTCACATAATAGTGTTGGAAATATGCCCTAGAGGCAATAACAAAATAGTTATTATTATATTTCCTATTTCAAGATAATGGTTTATTATCCATGCTATAATTGTATTGAATGGAAACGTAAGTGCATGTGTGGATATATAGACAAAACTATGTCCCTAGTAAGCCTCTAGTTTACTGGCCTGTTGATCAAGGATGGTTAAGGTTTCCTAACCATAGACAAGTGTTGTCACTTGATGACGGGATCACATCATTGGGAGAATGATGTGATGGACGAGACCCAAACTATAAACATAGCATGTGATCGTGTCATTTTGTTGCTATTGTTTTTTGCATGCCAAGTATTCATTCCTATGACCATGAGATCATGTAACTTACTGACACCGGAGGAATGCCTTGTGTGTATCAAACGTCGCAAAGTTACTGGGTGACTATAAAGGTGTTCTACAGGTATCTCCAAAGGTGCCCGTTGAGTTAGCATGGATCAAGACTGGGATTTGTCACTCCGTGTGACGGAGAGGCATCTCGGGGCCCACTCAGTAATACAACATCATATACAAGCCTTGCAAGCAATGTGACTAAAGAGCTAGTCACAGGATCTTGTATTACAGAACGAGTAAAGAGACTTGCCGGTAACGAGATTGAAATAGGATGGGGATACCGACGATCAAATCTCGGGCAAGTAACATACCGTAGGACAAAGGGAATGGTATTCGGGATTATATGAATACTTAGCGTAGAGGTTCAACCGATAAGATCTTCGTAGAATATGTAGGATCCAATATGGACATCAAGGTCCCGCTATTGGATATTGACCGGGGAGTGTCTCATGTCATGTGTGCATAGTTCTCGAACCCGTAGGGTGTGCACACTTAAGGTTTGGTGACGTTTCGGTATAGTTGAGTTATAGGTGCTGTTGACCGAAGTTCTGTTCGGAGTCCTGGATGAGAACCCGGACGTCACGAGGGTTTTTGGAATGGTCCGGAAACGAAGATTTATATATAGGAAGTTGGTATTTGGATTCCCGAAGAATTTCGGGTATTGCCGGCAGTGTACGGGGAGTGACGAATGGGTACCGGGGCCCCACCAGGTGGGCCCACCACGCCCCAAGGGGTCCACATGGGTTTATTGGATGCGCAATAAGGCATAATGGGCTGAAAAGTCATCCAAGGAAAGCCCATGAGGAAAAAAGTGGAAAATCCAAAAGAGGTGGAAAATATAGGAAGGAGTCCTAATCCAATTGGGATTAGAGGAGGACTCCTCCCTCCTCCACTTCGACCGAAGCCTTGGAGGCTCCCTTGAGCCTCAAGGCTAGCCCTCCCCTCCTCCTATATATACTAGAGGTTTTAGGGGTTTTGAGGCACAACTTTGCCACGTGCAACCCTAAACCTCTACTTCGTAGTTCTTCCTCTAGATCGGATTTCTGCGGTGCTTAGGCGAAGCCCTGCAGGAATAAGATCATCACCACCACCGGCACGCCGTCACGCTGCCGGATAACTCATCTACTTCCCCGTCTCTCTTGCTGGATCAAGAAGGCGGAGATTGTCATCGAGCTGTACGTGTGCTGAACGCGGAGGCGCCGTCCGTTCGGTACTAGATAGGGACGGATCATGGGACGTCGGTGATTTGGATCGCGAAGACGTTCCACTACATCAACCGCGTTTCTTAACGCTTCCCGCTTAGCGATCTACAAGGATATGTAGATCCAATCTCTCTCTTGTAGATGATCATCACCATGATAGATCTTTGTGTGCATAGGAATTTTTTTGTTTCCCATGCAACGTTCCCCAACAAATAATTAGACTCACAATCTACTAACAAACTGGATAATAATGAGACAATAAAGATTGAGGAGTGAAAGCATATGTCTCACACCATATGATAGAGTACGACGTCTCCTGTTCTCACACACAAAACAAAACCAACAAAAGTAGCAACGAAAGTTCAACGAACAAAGCGACATAGTAAACAAAGAAACTCGCAAATCCTACACTATCCCCCCTTTGGCATCGAGACACGAAAAAGGCAGAGAGGATACCTAAGACACAGGCGGTAGCTCAAAATGTAGAGGAATCAGCGATCGGCCTCCTCATCAGTCTCCTCTTCTGTCTCCTCATCAGACTCCTTATCAGACTCATCCCACTGAAGATTCTTCTTTTCCATCCAATCAGCTTCAGGAGTAATGTCTTGCTCAGACCCACTGGAGATGTGCACGTCGAGCTTCCTCAGAATCAGCTTGTCATGCTAATGGCTCTCCACATGACTAAATCTCACTCCACATGACGTGAGACACATCAAGTGATCCAGAGGCATGAGCCCGCCTCTGACACGTCAAAAGCATATTCACCAGGTATGAATGCACCTGGTCCTTGTTGCCAACACGCAGAAAAAGAGTGTGGCGAAAGATCCGGTGCATGACATCAAGGAATGGGTTTAGCACATGAGAGATCTCACCAGACGGGGACACCTTCTCAATAAAGTATGTTAACAACTTTTCTTTAGGTGTATCAGATGGCTTTGTGTGCTGGCACAAACCAACTGGGTTCTCAAGCCCCTCATCATGAATGTTCAGAAGATCCATAAACTCCTTCCAAGTACTAGACAACCTCTCCCCGTTGGTTATCCAAGTCATAGTGCGCTCCGCATCAGTGTGGAAGTGGACTATAACAAAGAACAAAGCCACAATCTCAGGATCAAACTCAAGGTGCAATGTGATGAGCTCTTCAATCCCAAGCTATTCCACGATGTTCAGAGGTTCACCAAAGTACGTCGGGTCCTTCTTGAGATGGTCCATGTCAATCCACTGAACCGGTACATAGATATTTTTCTTGGTCTTGATCACATCTTCATAAATGAGATCCCGCTGCTTGGACAAGAACAGTTCACATCCTTGGAGATGAACCCTATTGATGACATAGGGGTTGCTCTTCCCGCGAATCAGAAACTCAGCTTGCGGCATAGTATCCCAATTGACAGTGTTCTTCTTGTTCTTGTGAGCGGGCCGCTTGAAGTTGCACTTCGAAGCCTTGGATCCCTCGGGTGCATCTGGATTGCGAAGGCGCTTGCAACCGGAATCCCGAGAAGGGTTCGAGCGCCTGGAGCCACCACCTATGACATGCAACGCAAACAGAAGAAAACGACAAAAGAAGCCAAGGCAAAGACCAAAGCAAACCAGAAAACCCCAAAGAAATGAGAACTAGGAGGACCGGGCATGTGAGTTCAGGGAACAACGATAGTACCACATGTCAAGGAGTAGTAAAAATTTACTACCGCCCTGACGGTGGTAGTACCGCTCCTGGGAGCGGTAGTACCGTAGTTCAGGTGGTAGTAAAATTTTACTACCGCACCCATTGCGGTAGTACTGCTCCAGGAGGAGCAATAGTACCACCACTGGTGAAAACTGCCAGACCTGACATAGAAAACTTCAAATCCGGTACTACCAGAGACCCAAACTCATATGTTGTATCCTACTAAGTAAAATTTCTACCACACAAGCACTCTCCAACCATCCATGCATGAAAAGATTGTGCCATGAAACGATGAACTAACTCATATGCCCCAACCCTAGATTCAACAAGAACAAAGCAAAGAGAAGGGAACTAGGGGCAATACCGAGGTCCATGGCACGAGGGAGAGAAGGGAGATGATCCCACCAAACGGAATGGGAGGAGAGTGGCCGAAGAAGGAGATCTGGCGAGTCTGCCCGGCACCGTTTCTTGAGAAGAGAGAGAGCCACGAGATGATTAGGTGAATGGGTATGGGGGGAGAAGGAACTGCTCCCTACCCTAATATAACTCCCCATGGCCCTAGCGGCGCGGTAGTACCGCGATCATCACGGCAGTACCGCTTCGCTAGCGGTAGTAAAAATTTACTACTGCTCGCTGAGAGGTAGTACCACTCGTCGAGCGGGAGTAAAACTTTACAGCCGTACCTGGAGCGGTAGTACCGTGCCCTCTTCAAAAAATAAGGTTTGGTCTTTGCAAGAACAAGAGAAAGGAAGTAGGAAAACCCAAGCGAAGGTAAGTAAAGCGAAAAGAAAAACGAACACGAAACCGAATCTTCTGACGAAGAGAGGGCGGTGGCCGAAGCCACAAATGTTTGAGACAAATGGTATGACACCGCGAATAATTATCCTTGGGTTCATGACCAAAGCTAGTCTTTGAAGCACAAGTGCCATCAACAATGGCTAATGAGAAAGACGTGATCAATTTATGCATAATGGGGGGAGGGAAAGTTCATTGAGATAACAACACTCCCTCTATGTCCATGCCTGCACCTAGAGCAAAATATAATGATGAGTGAGGTGTGGTGTGCCTAGTTTCAATCCACATTGCATGAATCAATGATATTTAGCTCATGCCTTAACTCGCAAAAGTTGGCTTCATCTAGAGGCTTGTGAAAATATCTGCAAGTTGCTCTTGAGTGTTGATGAAGAGGACCTCAATATCTCTATGCTTGATATGATCTCGAATGAAATGATGACAAATAACAATATGCTTGGTCTTGCTATGTTGCACCGGATTGAGAGATATCTTGATGGAACTTTCGTTGTCATATAGAAGAGGCACTTTGTCACAAGTGACACCGTAATCCTTTAAAGTTTTCCTCATCCATAATAATTGAGCACAACAACTTGCGGCAGCTACATACTCGGCCTCAGTGGAAGAAAGTGACACACAGTTTTGCTTCTTCGAAGACCAAATTACCAAAGAGCAACCAAGGAATTGGCATCCTCCAGTAGTTGACTCCCTTCCGACATAGTCTCTAGCCCAATCTGAGTCACAGTAACCTACTAGACCAAAGCTTGCTCCTTTGGGTACCATAAGCCAAAGTTTGGGGTATGAGCCAAATATCGAAAGATTCGTTTGACCACCGCATAGTGGCTTTATTTTGGTGCGGATTGAAACCGTGTACAAATTCCCACACTGAACATGATATCTGGTCTTGATGCACAAAGATAAAGCAAGGATCCAATCATGGAGCAATATACCTTTTGATCCTCTGATTTACCACTGGGATCATTGTCAAGCTTGCACTTGGTTGGCATGGGAAATTTGACCGGCTTAACGTCCTCGAGCTCGAACCTCTTGAGCATGTCTTGAGTGTATTTGGCTTGTTTGATGAATGTTCCTTCTCTTCCTTGTTTGATTTCAAACCCGAGAAAGAACGTCAACTCTCCCATCATAGACATCTCAAACTTCTCGGTCATTAGTGCAGCAAACTCTTCATTGAAAGATTTGTTAGGAGAACCAAATATAATATCATCAACATATAGTTGGCATATGAACAAATCCCCTTTGACCTTTCTGGTAAAAAGGGTGGGATCAATTTTCCCAATTTCAAACCCACAATCTTGCAACAACTCAGTAAGGTACTCATACCACGCACGTGGGGCTTGTTTAAGGCTGTAGTGCGCCTTCTTGATTTTGTATACATGAGTGGGGAACTTGGGATCCTAGAATCCTGGGGGTTGTTTGACATATACCAGCTCACTTAAGGGGCCATTAAGAAATGCACTCTTCACATCTATTTGTTGCAATTTAAAATCATGATCAGAAGCAAATGCAAGCAGCATGCGAATAGATTTAAGACGAGCAACAGGGGCAAATGTTTCACCGTAGTCGATACGCTCGACTTAGGAGCCACCAATCTTGCCTTGTTTCGAACAACAACACCATTTGCATCCTGCTTGTTCTTGAAGATCCATTTGGTTCCAATGACATTATGTTCCTCCGTTGGCCTTAGCACTAATTCCCAAACTTGATTACGCTCAAAGTTGTTAAGTTCATCATGCATGGCTTCAAGCCAATCCTCATCATTAGCGCTTCATGTACCTTTTGGGTTTCAACACACGAAACAAACGCGTGATGAAAACAAGAGTTTGATAATTGTTGACGAGTAGTTACCCCCTTATTGAAGCTTCCAAGCACATTCTCCAAGATATGTTGTCGAACCCAGAGCTTGGAAGCGAGTTTGACAGTGCGATGCTCTAAGAGTTCCTTATTGGGTAATTGAGGACCATCATTTTGATCATCTTGAGCACCGTCTTGATCTTGCTCACTAGTTTGCCCTTGATCTTGTGGTTGCACTTGATCTTGAGCAAACTCAGAGTCTTGAGCATGATCTTGGACATCATTTGGTGCAACACCATCCTGATGAGGTTGATGTTGTCCTTGATCTTGTTCAACGGGTTGAGGGCCTTCACTTTGTTCTTCGAAAGCATGTGGGACTAGCGAAGATGATGGCTCCACATGAGTAGAGCATTGTCCTTCTCCTTCAGCCACAAGGGGTTCCTTAATGGGGAGTATTTGACCAATCCCCATTCTTCTTATGGCTTGAGGAGGAATTTCATCACCTACATCACAAAAACCACTTTGCTCCACTTGGGAGCCATTATTTTCATCAAACTCTATGTTACACGTCTCCTCAATGAGTCCGGTGGACTTGTTGAGAACGCGGTAAGCATGAGAGTTTGTAGCATAACTAACGAATATTCCCTTGATACGTCCATTTAGCATCATGCTTTTATATCAATATTTATTGCATTATGGGCTGTTATTACACATTATGGTACAATACTTATGCATTTTCTCTTTTACTTTACAAGATTTACATGAAGAGGGAGAATGTCGACAGTTGGAATTCTAGACTGGAAAAGGTACAAATCTAAGAGACCTATTCTGCATAACTCCAAAAGTCATGAAAAGTTTCGGAGAATTGTTTTGGAATATATAAAAAATAATGGGCAAAAGAAATACCGGAGGGGACCCACCAGGTGGCCATAAGACAGGGGCCCGGCCTACCCCCTGGCAGGCATCCGGTGCCCATCTTCTGCTATATGAAGGGGTTTGACCTGGAAAAAATCATATCAGACCTTTTAGGATGCAACACCTTCATCTCGAGGAGAAACTTTGACAAAACCAATCTAGAGCTCCGGCGGAGCTATTCCACCGAGGAAACTTCCCTCCCGGAGGAGGAAATCGAAGCCATCGTCATCACCAACGATCCTCTATCGAGAGGGGATCAATCTCCATCAACATATTCATCAACACCATATCCTCTCCAAACCCTAGTTCATCTCTTGTATCCGATCTTTGTCTCAAAACCTCAGATTGGTACCTGTGGGTTGCTAGTAGTGTTGATTATTCCTTGTAGTTGATGCTAGTTGCTTTATTTGGTGGAAGATCATATGTTCACATCCTTAATGATTATTAATACTCCTCTGATCATGAATATGAATATGCTTTGTGAGTAGTTATGTTTGTTCCTGAGGACATGAGATAAGTCTTGTTATAAGTAATCATGTGAATTTGGTATTCGTTCGATATTTTGATAAGTTCTATGTTGTCTCTCCTCTAGTGGTGTCATGTGAACGTCGACTACATGACACATCACCATTATTTGGGCCTAGAGGAAGGCATTGTGAAGTAAGAAGTAGATGATGGGTTGCTAGAGTGACAGCAGCTTAAACCCTAGTTTATGCGTTGCTTCGTAAGGGGTTGATTTGGATCCATATGTTTAATGCTATGGTTAGATTTATCTTAATTCCTATTTCATAGTTGCGGATGCTTGCGAGAGAGGTTAATCATAAGTAGGAGGTTTGTCCAAGTAAGGGCAGCACCCAAGCACCGGTCCACCCACATATCAAATTATCAAAGTAACTAACGCGAATCATATGACCATGATGAAAACTAGCTTGACATAAATTCCCATCTGTCCTCGGGAGCGTTTTTCTTTATATAAGAGTTTGTCCAGGCTTGTCCTTTCCTACAAAAGGATTGGGCCACCATGCTGCACCTTAGCTACAATTGTTACTTGTTACCCGTTACAAATTACCTTATCACAAATCTATCTGTTACTGATAATTTCAGTGCTTGTAGAGAATACCTTACTGAAAACCACTCGTCATGTCCTTGTGCTCCTCGTTGGATTTGACACTCTTACTTATCGAAAGGACTACGATAGACCCCCTACACTTGTGGGTCAGCAAGACTATTTTCTGGCGCCGATGCCGGGGAGTGAAGCACCTTTTGTAAGTGGAACTTGGTAAGGAAAAATTTATATACTGTGCTGAAATTTACTATCACTTGTCACTATGGAAATAATCTTTTGAGGAGCTTGTTCGGGGTATCTTCACCCCGATCGGAAGCACAAAAATATGCTCCTCAACCTGCTGCACCTACTGAAAATATTTATTATGAAATTCCTTCGGGTATGATAGAAAAACTTCTAGCTAGTCCTTATGCAGGAGATGGAACACTACATCCTGATTTGCACCTAATCTATGTGGATGAAGTTTGTGGATTATTTAAGCTTGCACATCTGCCCGAGGATGATGTGAACAAGAAGGTCTTTCCTTTATCTTTGAAGGAAAAGGCGTTGACATGGTATAGACTATGTGATGATATTGGATCATGGAACTACAACCGATTAAAATTTGATTTTCATCAGAAGTTTTATCCTATGCATCTGGTTCATCGTGATCGGAATTATATTTATAATTTTTGGCCTCGTGAAGGAGAAAGAATCGCTCGAGCTTGGGGGAGGCTTAAGTCAATGTTGTATTCATTCCCCAATCATGAGCTCCCGAGAGAAATTATTATTCAGAACTTTTATGTTCGTCTCTCTCGTAATGATCAGCCATGCTTGACACTTCTTGTGCTGGTTCCTTTATGAAGAAAGATATTGAGTTCAAATGGGACTTATTGGAAAGAATTAAACACAACTATGAAGATTGGGAACTCGGCGAAGGTAATGAGTCAGGTATAAGCCTTAAGTTTGATTGTGTCAAATCCTTTATAGACACCGATGCTTTTCATAATTTTAGCACTAAATATGGACTTGGCTCTGAGGTAGTAGCTTCATTCTGTGAATCTTTTGCTACTCATGTTGATCTCCCCAAGGATAAGTGGTTTAAATTTCATCCTCCCATTGAAGTTAAAATGGTAGAAACTATTAAAGTTGAAGAAACTATTATTTGTAATGTTGATCCTGTTATTCCTACTGCTTATATTGAGAAACCACCCTTTCATGTTAGGATAAAGGAACATGCTAAAGCTTCAACTATGGTTCGTAAGAGTTGTGATAGAACACCTATACCACCATGAGGAAATTAAAGTAGATCCTAATATTGCTATGGTTAAAGATCTCTTGGTTGATAATATTGATGGGCATGTCATTCACTTATGAGATGAAGCCTCTAGAATTGTTAGACCTCATACTAAGGGTAAACATAGACTTGTTGTTGGCGTGCCTGTTGTTTCTGTTAAAATAGGAGATCATTGTTATCATGGCTTATGTGATGTGGGTGCTAGTGTCAGTGCAATTCCCTTTAACTTATACCAAGAAATTATGAATGATATTGCACTAGCCGAATTAGAGGAAATTGATGTCACCATCAAGCTTGCTAATAGAGATACTATTTCACCAATTGGGATTGTTATAGAAGTTGAAGTCTTGTGTGGGAAAATAATGTATCCTATTGTTTTTCTTGTTCTTGGTTCCCCACAAGATGATTTTTGTACCATTATATTCGATAGACCCTTCTTGAATACTGTTAATGCTAAGATTGATTGTGGAAAAAAAACGGTTACTGAAAGTTTTGGGGGTGCATCTGATGATTTAAATTTCTCTAAATTTCGTAGACAACCCCATGACAAAGAATTGCCTAGTAAAGATGAAATTATTGGTCTCGCTTCTATCGCTATGCCTCCTACTGATCCATGATACGTCTCCGTCGTATCTACTTTTCCAAACTCTTTTGCCCTTGTTTTGGACTCTAATTTGCATGATTTGAATGGAACTAACTCAGACTAACGCTGTTTTCAGCAGAATTGCCACGGTGTTGTTTTTGCACAGAAATAAAAGTTCTCGGAATGACCTGAAAATTTACGGAGAATTTTTCTAGAATTTATGAAAAATACTGGCGCAAGAATCATCAGAGGAAGTGGAGCCGTGAGCCCACAAGCCCACCAGGCGCGGGCCCCGTGGCCGCGTCTGGCAGGCTTGTGGGGCCACAAAGCTCCACCGCCACCAAATCCAGCTCTATTTAGTCCGTTTCGTCCGGAAAAAAATCAAGGAGAAGAGTTCATCGCGTTTTACGATACGGAGGCGCCGCCATCTCTTGTTCTTCATCTGGAGGGCAGATCTGGAGTCCGTTCCGGGCTCCGGAGAGGGGAGATCGTCGCCATCGTCATCATCAACCGTCCTTCATCGCCAATTCCATGATGCTCTTCACCGTTTGTGAGTAATCTCATTGTAGGCATGCTGGACGGTGATGGGTTGGATGAGATCTATCATGTAATCGAGTTAGTTTTGACGGGGATTGATCCCTAGTATCCACTATGTTCTGAGATTGATGTTGCTACTACTTTTCCATGCTTAATGCTTGTCACTAGGGCCCGAGTGCCATGATTTCAGATCTGAACCTATTATGTTGTCGCCAATATATGTGTGTTCTTGATCCTATCTTGCAAGTTGTAGTCACCTACTATGTGTTATGACCCGGCAACCCCGGAGTGACAATAGCCGGAACCACTCCCGGAGATGACCATAGTATGAGGAGTTCATGTATTCACCAAGTGTTAATCCGTTGGTCCGGTTCTTTATTAAAAGGAGAACCTTAATATCCCGTAGTTTCCATTAGGACCCCGCTGCCACGGGAGGGATGGACAATAGATGTCATGCAAGTTCTTTTCCCTAAGCACATATGACTACATACGGAATACATGCCTACATTAGATTGACGAACTGGAGCTAGTTACATATCTCTCCGTGTTATAATTGTTGCATGATGAATAGCATCCGGCATAATCATACATCACCGATCCAATGCCTACGAGTTTTTCCTACTGGTCCTTGCTACATTACTTTGCCGCTACTGCTGTCACTGCTGCTAATGTTACTCTGCTGCTACTGCTGTTACTTTGCTGCTACTGGTTACTGTTGCTATTGCTGCTATCATACTACTTTGCTACTGATACTTTGCTGCAAACACTAAATCTTTCAGGTGTGGCTGAATTGACAACTCAACTGCTAATACTTGAGAATATTCTTTGGCTTCCCCTTGAGTCGAATCAATAAATTTGGGTTGAATACTCTACCCTCGAAAACTGTTGCGATCCCTATACTTGTGGGTTATCAAGAATCCACTAGAACAATATTTGATAGACCATGAAAATGATATGCATATGAATGAAAGGAATGAAATAGATAAGATTTTCTTTGATCAGCAGCCTATCATGAAACACAACCTACCTATTGAAATACTCGGGGATCCTCCTCCACCTAAGGGTGATCCCGTGTTTGAGCTTAAAGAAGAATTACTTGATACTTTGAAGTATGCTTACCTTGATGAAAAAGAGATATATCCTATTATTATTGGTGCTAACCTTTCAAAGCATGAAGAAAATAGATTATTGATAACTCTGAGGAAGCACCATGCCGCTATTGGATATACTCTTAATGATCTTAAGGGTATTAGTCCCACTCTATGTCAGCACAAAATTAATATGGAGCCTGATGCTAAACCAGTTGTTGATCACCAATGGGGATTAAATCCTAAAATGAAGGAAGTGGTAAGAAATGAAATACTAAAGCTTCTGGAGGTAGGTATAATTTATCCTATTGCTGTTAGTAGATGGGTTAGTTCCATTCATTGTGTCCCTAAAAAGGGAGATATTATTGTTGTTCCTAATGATAAAGATGAATTGATCCCGCAAAGAATTGTTACAGGATATATAATGGTAATTGATTTCAGGAAATTAAATAAGGCTACTAGGAAAGATCATTATGCGCTACCTTTTATTGATCAAATGCTAGAAAGACTATCCAAACATACACATTTTTGCTTTCTAGATGGTTATTCTGGCTTCTCTCAAATACATGTATCAAAACAGGATCAAGAGAAGACTACTTTTCATGCCCTTTCGGTACCTTTGCTTATAGACGTATGCCTTTCGGTTTATGCAATGCATGTGCTACCTTTCAAAGATGTATGATCGCTATATCCTCTGACTTTTGTGAAAAGATTGTTGAGGTTTTCATGGATGATTTTTCCGTTTACGGAACTTCTTTTGATGATTGCTTGAGCAACCTTGATTGAGTTTTGCAGAGATGTGAAGAAACTAATCTTGTCTTGTGTTGGGAGAAGTGCCACTTTATGGTTAATGAAGGCATTGTCTTGGGACACAAAATCTATGAAAGAGGTATTGAAGTTGACAAAGCTAAAATTGATGCTATTGAAAAGATGCCGTGTCCAACAAATATTAAAGGTATAAGAAGTTTCCTTGGTCATGCTGGTTTATTAGGAGATTTATTAAAGACTAATCTAAAACTTCTAAGCCTCTCACAAATATTTTGCAAAAGGATGTTCCATTCGTTTTTATGATGATTGTGTAGAAGCATTTGAAATTCTTAAGAAATCCTTGATAACTGCACCTGTTGTTCAACCACCTGATTGGAACCTACCCTTTGAAATTATGTGTGATGCTATTAATTATGCGGTTGGTGCTGTTCTAGGAGAAAGAGTTGATAAGAAATTAAATGTTATCCATTACGCTAGTAAAACTCTAGATAGTGCTCAAAGAAACTACGCTACCACTGAAAAAGAATTTGTAGCAGTTGTGTTTGCTTGTGATAAGTTTAGACCTTATATTGTTGATTCCAAAGTAACTCTTCACACTGATCATGCTGCTATTAAGTACCTTATGGAAAATAAAAATGCTAAACCTAGACTTATTAGATGAGTCCTTATTATACAAGAATTTGATTTGCGTATTATTGATAGAAAGGGCGTCGATAACCCCTTAGCAGATAACTTGTCTATATTAGAGAATGTTCTTGATGACCCACTACCTATTGATGATAGCTTCCGTGATGAACAATTAGCTGCATAAATGTTTCATGCAATGCTCCTTGGTATGCTAATTATGCTAATTACATCTTTGCTAAATTTATACCGCCTAGTTTAACATACCAACAAAATAAAAAGTTCTTGTATGATTTAAGACATTACTTTTGGGACAATCCACACCTTTATAAATAAGGAGTAGATGGTATTATTAAACGTTGTGTACCTGAGCATGAACAGGGACAGATCCTTCACAAGTGTCACTCCAAGGCCTACGTAGGACATCACGCTGGACATAGAACTGCACACAAGGTATTACAATTTGGTTTTTATTGGCCTACTCTCTGCAAGGATGCTCGTAAGTTTGTCTTGTCTTGTGATGAATGTCAAAGAATTAGTAATATTAGTAGACGTCAGGAAATGCATATGAATTACTCTCTAGTTATTGAACCATTTGATGTTTGGGGTTTTGATTATATGGGACCTTTTCCAAATTCCAACGGGTATACTCATATTCTAGTTGGTGTTGATTATGTTACTAAGTGGGTAGAAACTATTCCAACGAGTAGTGCTGATCATAACACCTCTATTAAAATGCTGAAAGAAGGTATTTTCCCTAGATTTGGAGTCCCTAGATATTTAATGACTGATGGTGGTTCACACTTTATTCATGGCGCTTTCCGTAAATTGCTTGCTAGGTATGATGTTAATCATAGAAGTGCATCTCCTTATGATCCTCAGTCTAATGGGCAAGTAGAATTGAGCAACAGAGAAATTCAACTGATCTTGCAAAAGACCGTTAATAGATCTAGAAAGAATTGGTCTCAGAAACTTGACGATGCATTATGGGCTTATAGAACCGCTTACAAAAACCCTACGGGATGCCTCCTTATAAAATGGTTCATGGTAAAGCATGTCATTTACTTCTAAAGCTAGAACATAAAGCCTATTGGGCAATTAAAGAGCTTAACTATGATTTCACACTTGCTGGTGAAAAGAGGTTATTTGACATTAGCTCACTTGATGAATGGAGAACCCATGCCTATGAGAATACCAAGTTGGTTAAATAAAATCTTAAGAGATGGAATGATAGAAGGATACAAAAGCGTGAATTCAATGTAGGTGATCATGTCTTGCTATACAACTCTCGTTCAGTATTTTTTGCAGGAAAACTTCTCTCTAAATGGGAAGGTCCTTACATTGTCGACGAAGTATATCGTTCCGTTGCCATCAAGATCAACAACGCCGAAGGCACAATTCCGAGGGTGGTAAATGGGCAAAGAATCAAACATTATATCTCAAGTACTCTCATAAATGTTGAAACTAATATTATCAATACCATAACTCCGGAAGAGTACACTAGGGATACCTATCAGAATGTCTCGGACCCTGAAAAGGAATAGGTATGTGCTACGGTAAGCAAACTGACTCCAAACGTTTTCAATGATTTTTTTTACAAGTTTTGGAATATTTAAAAAATTAGGAAAATTTAAAGCAGTTGAAGCGTGCACGAGGAGGCAACAAGCCAGGGGGCGCGGTCTACCCCCTGGCCACGCCCTGCAGGTTTGTGGACACGCTGTGCACCCTCCGAACTCTGTTTTCTTGGGGAAGACTCCTTAGGGTCGGCAAAAATTCATTATATAATCTCCCGAAGGTTTTGACTTCCCTATCTCGACAATATCTCATGTTTTAGTTTTCAGCTATTTCTACAGCAGATTTAGAGTAAGATGTCATCCCAAGATTCTGATGGGGAGAGCTATGTGTATCACATTATCTTGCCAATCCCAAGCTCTACATGGACATAGATCCCTATGGATTGTGCTCGGAGGAGGAACGGGCGATAGGCAAGTATGCGAAAGAAAGCTCGGACGAAGAGGAGATTCCCTTGCCTCGACCCAAAGATATGCATGTGGAGTTCAAGAAGTCGAGCCTCCCAAATACAAGGAGAAAACCCAAGGTGCTATTTAACCCTTTTCGTTTTTTGTAGGAAATCAAGGGTGAATTATGTCAAAGGATATTGAGGCTCGAGCTGGAAGTAGATGATCCGAGGGAACAAAATTTCATGCTTAAGTGGAAACTCGATAAGCTTTCAACCTCACCAGCAACTCCAACATCACCACCTTCGAAGGAAGACAACTGAACACATGGGTATGGGCACTCCCCTAGGCTTGTGCCAAGCTTGGGGGAGGTGCCCCGGTATCATATCACCATCACACCTTTTCACTTTTTTGTTTTTCTTCGTTCGATCTTTTTGGTTATATCTTGATCTAGTAGAATAAAGTTTTAGTGTGATGTAGTTTTAAGTTTTTATTTTTGTTCCCCCTATGTAAGCAAGTCCAAGAGTTATATAATAAATAGTATTTTTTAATTTAGGGCTTTTATTGCTTGCTATGATCTAGAGAAAAAGAAATAGAAAGAAGTATAGAATAAAAGCAAAAGAGCATACATGATGATCTTATGGGGAGTGATGACTTCACATATAAAAACTATGTTGATTGAAATTTGTTGTGAGTTGACAAACAAAGCTATTGTTCATTGTTGCAATTAAATGGAAGTAATAAGGAAAGAGAGGTTCACATATAAATATATTATCTTAGACATCTTTTATGATTCTGAGCACTCATTAATATATTATATGCTAAAAGGTTGATGTTGGACAAGGAAGACAACATAATGAGTTATGTTTGCTTATTTCCGAATATAAGTTATATGGTTGTAGATCCTTCAACATGTGTTGCTTGCTCCCACCTCATATTAGCCAAAAGAAACTCCTGCACCAAGTAGAGATAGTACTTGTGCATCCAAAAACCTTTAACCCAGTTTTGCCTTGAGAGTCCACCATACCTACCTATGGATTGAGTAAGATCCTTCAAGTAAGTTGTCATCGGTGCAAGCAATAAAAATTGCTCCTTAAATATGTGTGGTTTATTAGTGCCGGTAAAATAAAATTTATACGAACTTGTGATATAGAAGAAATAAAAGCAACGAAGTGCATAATAAAGTTCTTTATCACAAGGCGCAATATAAAGTGACGTTCTTTTGCATTAAGAGATTGTGCATCCAACTATAAAGCGCATGACAACTTCTGCTTCCCTCTGCGAAGGTCCTATCTGTTACTTTTACTTTCTAGTACTTACCTTTATCCAAGAGTCGTGGTGATTTTCACCATTTCCTTTACTTCGCCTTTATCTTTTGGCAAGCGTCACGTGTTGGGGAATGATCTAGACAAATATATCCACTCGGATGTGGGTGATCATGAGTTATTATTGTTGACATTACCCTTGAGGTAAATAGTTGGGAGGCAAAACTAAAAGCCCCTATCTTTCTCTGTGTCCGATTGAAGCTTTGACCTCATAGGTACCGCGTGAGTGTTAGCAATTACGAAAGACTATAAGATGATTGAGTATGTGGATTTGGTTTACAAGCTCATATATTGACTCTTTCCTACATTGCGATAAATTGGAATTGCTTCAATGACTGAAATCATAGTTTGTTAGTTCTCAATAGAGTTCTTGATGCATATTTTGCCTTGTGAATGAATTGTTACTCTAGTATAAGATATTCTATGTCAATATGTGTTGTTGTTCTAAAGATTATCATGATGCATGCATGTTCATATTTTATTTTATTGACACCTCTATCTCTAAACATGTGGGCATATTTATTGATCTCAGCTTTCCCTGGAGGACAAGCGAGGTCTAAGCTTGGGGGAGTTGATACGTCCATTTTGCATCTTGCTTTTATATCAATATTTATTGCATTATCGGCTGTTATTACACATTATGGTACAATACTTATGCCTTTTCTCTCTTATTTACAAGATTTACATGAAGAGGGAGAATGCTGGCAGCTGGAATTCTGGACTCGAAAGGAGCAAATCTAAGAGACCTATTGTGCACAGCTCCAAAAGTCTTGAGAATTTATGGAGAATTGTTTTGGAATGTATAAAAAATAATGGGCGAAAGAAGTACCGGAGGGGACCCACGAGGTGGCCACAAGCCAGGGGCGTGGCCTACCCCCGTGGTCGCACCCTGTAGACTTGTGGGCCCCTGGCAGGCCTCCGGTGCCCATCTTCTGCTATATGAAGGGTTTTGAACTGGAAAAATCATATCAGACCTTTCGGATGCGACGCTGCTATCCCACAGACAACAGTGCCAGAAATTGACACGTTGACAGAGGCTGGTCTTGCGTTGGTTTTTCCCTTGAAGTGGAAAGGGTGATGCAGCACAGGAGCAGTAAGTATTTCCCTTAGTTTGAGAACCAAGGTATCGATCCAGAAGGAGGGCCCCGTCAAGTCCAGAGTACCTGCGAAACACAAACAAGCTTGCACCCAACGCTTCAAAGGGGTTGTCAATCCCTTCAAGATTGTTTGCAAAGTGAGATCTTAAGGAGGAAAGTGCAACGAAGTAAAAAGTGTAAGAGTGAAAATATGGTGTGGAGTAGACCCTGGGGGCCATAGTATTCACTAGAGGCTTCTCTCAAAATAGCAAGTGTTACGGTGGGTGAAAAAATTATTGTCGAGCAATTGATAGAACCGCGCAAAGTCATGACGATATCTAAGGCAATGATCATACATATAGGCATCACGTCCGAGACAAGTAGACCGATACTTTGTGCATCTACTACTATTACTCCACACATCGACCGCTGTCCAGCATGCATCTAGTGTATTGAGTTCATAACGAACAGAGTAACACTTTAAGCAAGATGACATGATGTAGAGGGATAATCTCAAACCAATGATGAAAACCCCATCTTTTTACCCTTGATGGCAACAACACGATGCGTGCCTCACTACCCCTTCTGTCACAGGGTGAGGTCACCGCACGGTATGAAGCCAAAACCAAGCACTTCTCCCATTACAAGAATCATAGATCTAGTTGGCCACACAAAACCCAGAACTCGAAGAGAATTACAAGGATATGAAATCATGCATAAGAGAGATCAGAAGAAACTCAAATAAGATTCATAGATAATCTGATCATAAATCCACAATTCATCGGATCTCGACAAACACACCGCAAAAGAAGATTACATCGGATAGATCTCCATGAAGATCATGGAGAACTTTGTATTGAAGATCCAAGAGAGAGAAGAAGCCATCTAGTTACTAACTATGGACCCGTAGGTGTATGGTGAACTACTCGCGCATCATCGGACAGGTCATGGTGTTGATGAAGAAGCCATCCGTATCCGAATGCCCTCTCCGACAGGGCACCAGAACGTGCCCCTGATGGGATCTTGCGGAGACAAAAGCTTGCGACGGCGGAAAAGTACTTTTGATGATCTCCTGATTTTTTCTGGAATTTATGGGAATATATAGGCGAAAGACCTAGGTCAAAGGGCATCCAGGGGGCCCACAAGTCTGGATGGCGCGGCCTCCCCCTGGCCACGGGGTGGGGGCTTGTGGGGCCCCTGAGGCTCCCCTGCCTTGGCTTCCAAGCTTCCCGATCTTCTTCTGTTCCATAAAAAATCTTTTCGGGGATTTTCTTCCGTTTGGACTCCGTTTCAAAATCTCCTCTGAAAGGGGTCAAAAACATGGAAAAAACAGGAACTCGCACTTGGCACTAAGTTAATAAGTTAGTCCCAAAAAATATATAAAAGGCATGGAAAACATCCAAAGTTTGACAAGATAATAGTATGAAACCATCCAAAATTATAGATACGTTGGAGACGTATCAGACGCCGCCATCTCGAGGCTGAACTTCGGCAGAACCAATCTAGAGCTCCGACGGAGCTATTCCGCCGGAGAAACTTCCCTCCCGGAGGGGGAAATCGAAGCCATCGTCATCACCAACGATCCTCTCATCGGGAGGGGGTCAATCTCCATCAACATCTTCATCAGCACCATCTCCTCTCCAAACCCTAGTTCATCTATTGTATCCGATCTTTGTCTCAAAACCTCAGATTGGTACTTGTGGGTTGCTAATAGTGTTGATTACTCCTTGTAGTTGATGCTAGTTGGTTTATTTGGTGGAAGATCACATGTTCAGATCCTTAATGATTATTAATACTCCTTTGATGATGAATATGATTATGCTTTGTGAGTAGTTATGTTTGTTCCTGAGGACATGGGATAAGTCTTGTTATAAGTAATCTTGTGAATTTGGTATTCCTTCAATATTTTGATAAGTTATATGTTGTCTCTCCTCTAGTGGTGTCATGGGGACGTCGACTACATGACACATCACCATTATTTGGGCATAGAGGAAGGCATTGGGAAGTAATAAGTAGATGATGGGTTGCTAGAGTGATAGAAGCTTAAACCCTAGTTTATGCGTTGCTTCGTAAGGGGTTGATTTGGATCCATATGTTTAATTCTATGGTTACATTTATCTTAATTCCTATTTCGTAGTTGTGGATTCTTGCGAGAGAGGTTAATAAGTAAGGGCAGCACCCAAGCACCGGTCCACCCACATATCAAATTATCAAAGTAACAAACGTGAATCATATGAGCATGATGAAAACTAGCTTGACATAAATTCCCATGTGTCCTCGGGAACGCTTTTATTTATATAAGAGTTTGTCCATGCTTGTCCTTGGCTACAAAAAGGATTGGGCCACCTTGTTGCACCTTAGTTACAATTGTTACTTGTTACCCCTTACAAATTACCTTATCACAAAATTATCTGTTAACAGTAATTTCAGTGCTTGCATAGAATACCTTACTGAAAACCGCCACTCATTTCTTTCTGCTCCTCATTGGGTTCAACACTCTTACTTATCAAAAGGACTAAGATAGATCCCCTACACTTGTGGGTCATGAGCCCTCATGAGCTCTAGCTTTGAATTTAGACAAATGAACACATTTCTTGAGTACGAAACACTTACAACCGAACACCTGAAAGTACTTGAGGTTGGGCTTGTTCCTGGTAAGAATCTCATATGGAGTCTTGTTCAAGCCTTTGCGGAGGTAGAGCCGATTGGATGCATGACATGCGGTGTTAATGGCTTCGGCCCAAAAGTTGTACGGAGATTTGAACTCCGCCATCATGGTTCTTGCCGCGTCCGTCAACGTCCGGTTCTTCCTCTCCAACACATCGTTTTGTTGAGGGGTATAGGGTGCTGAATATTGGTGCTTGATCCCCTCGTCACTAAGGAACTCATCCAAGGTGTAGTTTTTGAACTCGGTGCCATTGTCACTTCTGATCATCAATATCTTTGCTTCATGTTGACGTTGAGCTTCATTAGCAAAGTCGATGACGGTTTGTTGAACCTCGCTCTTCCTCTTGAAGAAGTATACCCAAGTGTATCTTGAGTAGTCATCCACAATCGCCAAGCAATACTTTCTTCCCCCAAGACTATCAAAAGATGGAGGACCAAAGAGATCCATGTGAAGGAGCTCCAAGGGCCTTTATAGTAGATGATAGTTGTGGGACGGTGAGCCGTTTCATGAAGCTTTCCTTCAATACAAGCACTGCAAGCACGGTCTCTGACAAAACTCACATTTGTTAGTCCACGGACATGGTACCCTTTGAGGAGACTTTGCAAAGATCTCATATTGACATGAGCGGTAGTAAAAAAACTACTACCGCCCACAGAGCGGTACTACCACTGTGCCTGCGCTACTACCATTGGCACCAGCAGTACTACCACTAGTCCTTTTGCACAGGCAGGGAGAAACAAGTTGGAGCTCCACCGAAGCAAAGGAAAGGTGGTGCAATAGAATTGTGGACGTGTTGATTCCACCCAAGCCTTTCCAAAGCGGACCCCCTCTTAATAGTACGACTTTCTTACGACTTAAATCCACCAAAGAGAAACGTAGAAAGCAACCGTCTTTGAAAGACTTTGAGGGGCACCGAATTGTCTTGTGCCTAGTCATGAATTATCGGATATGCTCATTGCACACGATTAGTCCGGACAAGCATTGTCATCAATCACCAAAACCACTTAGGGAGAAATATGCCATAACATCGCCTCCAGGCCGCATGCTCCCTGCGTGCGTGCGTGGTTCATTGCACCCTATGTGCAGCGGCCGGCTGCTCCGTCTCACGGTTGACCTACCTATCCAATTGTGTGAGAAGAAAAGGAAAATCCACACGTGCATGTGTTATGTGCATGCATGCATGACCGTTCGGCTGCATGCATGAATCCACGCCTTGATACATGCATGGCCGGCTACTGGGTCGACAGATGTGCCTGCTGCCAACCGGCTGCTGCTAGCGTGCTGCTTAGTCAGCCGCCTGGCTGCACACAGGTCCGGTACCCATGGGAATCGGTCCAGCCAACCGCTTCCGACTCCGTCCCCCAAGCTTCATCTGGTAACATTCAACTCTATATTGAACTCGTTTGGCTCCGTTGATCCGGACGTTGCCACTCCAACAAATCGGATCACGCCCATCAGCCGTCGGACCCCGCGTCCGCCCCGTAGAGCTCCTCGTGCCCAGCAGCCGGCGTACCACGCATCCGCACACGACAACCCCTCACGCGCACCACTCAGTTGAATCCGCGTCCACATCCGGTAGCGCCTCGCGCCCGTCAGCCGGCGGACACCAAGTCTACACCCGGCAGCGCCTCGCGCGCACCAGCCGGAGGACTCCACGTCCGCATCCAACAATGCCTCACGCTCGTCAATCGGGGGACTCCAAGTCCTTGCCCGCCAGTGCCTCGCGCGCAGTCGGCGGGCCACGTGTCGCCCCCAGCAGCGCCTCGCGCGCACCAGCCGATGCACAACGCATCTGTGCCCGACAAACGCCTCGCGCGCGCCCGCCGGCGGACTCCAAGTTCGTGCTCAGCAGCGCCTCCCGTGCACCAGCCAGTGGACTCCGCGTCCACCCCCGGGAGCGCCTCGTGCGCACCACTGGCGGACTCCGCGTCCGCCCCCAATAGTGCCTCGGGCCTTTCGGCCAATGGATCACGCGTCCGCCACGGGCAGCGCCTCGCGCCTAGCAGCCGGTGGACCACGCGTCCATTCTTGGCAGTGCGGCGTGCTCGTCTGCCCGCGATTCCCCGTTCACGTCCGGCGATTCCACGTCCGCTTCCGGCAGGGCCCCGAGCCCGTCAGCCGAAGGACTCCATCTCTGCGTCCAACATCCTCGATGCTATTGTCTGCTTCACCAATAGCAAAAGCCCTCCGCCCGACTCTTTGAGTCGCCTGGAGGCTCGGAGGCTACACCCAGCGGGTGCGCTGGCGTGCCCTCGCTGGAACCAACCAGTTGGCGGACTCCACGACTATGCCTGACGGCGCCACATGCCCATCGGGTGGCGGACTCGCGCCCTCCTACCTCTTGAGCTTGTGTTGGTTTCCCTTGAAGAGGAAAGGGTGTTGCAGCGAAGCAGATAAGTATTTCCCTCAGTTTGTTGAGAACCAAGGTATCAATCCAGTAGGAGGAACAAGCAAGGCCCCAATCGTAGTACCTACACAAATAATCAAATTCTTGCACCCAACGCTAAAAAGGCGTTGTCAATACCTTCAGAGTTATTTTCAAGGATGAGATCTGATAGAGATTGATACGTCTCCAACGTATCTATAATTTTTGATGGTTTCATGCTATTATCTTGTCAAACTTTGGATGTTTTGCATACCTTATATATATATTTTTGGGACCAACTTTTAACTCAGTGCCAAGTGCCAGTTCCTGTGTTTTCCATGTTTTTGACCACTTTCACAGGAGGATTTTGAACGGAGTCCAAACGAAATGAAACTGCCAAAAATATTTTTTCCGAAGCAGAAAAAGATCGGGAAGCCGGAGAATCAGGGTAGGGGCCTGCAGGGACCCCACAAGCCCCCTAGCCGCGGCCAGGGGGGCCCCGCGCCTCCCTGGCTTGTGGGCTCCCTGGGCCACCTCTGCCCTAGGTCTTTCGCCTATAAATTCCCTAAAATCCCAGAAAAATCAGGAGATCATCAAAAGTACTTTTTCGCCGCCGCAAGCTTCTGTCTCCGCAAGATCCCATGTGGGGCACGTTCTGGTGCCTTGCCAGAGGGGGGGTTCGGATACGGAGGGCTTCTTCATCAACACCATGACCTCTCCGATGATGCGTGAGTAGTTCACCATAGACCTACGGGTCCATAGCTAGTAACTAGATGGCTTCTTCTCTCTCTTGGATCTTCAATACAAAGTTCTCCATGATCTTCATGGAGATCTATCCGATGTAATCTTCTTTTGCGGTGTGTTTGTCGAGATCCGATGAATTGTGGATTTAGGATCAGATTATCTATAAATCTTATTTGAGTTTCTTCTGATCTCTCTTATGCATGATTTCATATCCTTGTAATTCTCTTCGAGTTGTGGGTTTTGTTTGGCCAACTAGGTCTATGATTCTTGCAATGGGAGAAGTGCTTGGTTTTGGGTTCATACCGTGCGGTGACCTCATGTGACAGCCTGATGCCGACGTCCGAGAAGATTCCCCTTTTATTCCGTTTTCGTCGTGTGGTACGTTTGTCTGTCGCATTCATCATCGCATTCATGCGCACCATCAGCATTGCATCGACATCCCGTTGCCGCCAGTTTTCAAAACTTGCATCCGTTGTTAGTTGTTGGTTCTCGTCGTTGTCCGTTCTAAGGCCGACCGCCCTCGCACGCGCCCGCGGCATCGTCAAACCTTGTTTTCAAAAGTGTGCGTAAAACTTTCTCTGATCGGGGTGAAACTTGGCATGTGGTCGTAATTAGTTATAGCTAGGCCGCCTGTCGAATTTCGTCGCGATCGGAGTCCGTCTGGTACCCGAACGGTCGACCGTAGCGGCACCGTATTCGGTCTATCGTCGGACGGTTGTCGGTGTTTTAAAAATCGTTGCCGCGCCGCCCGTTTTCCCGCTCGTCTCCGGAAACTACCCTACACGGACACGTACCCGTTCCCACGTTCGGAATCGTCCGAATCCGACAGCAGGATGGATCCGGAACGAAATTCCGGCTAACCTAGCCCCCCCCCCCATTTGTCTATAAATAGACACCTCCTATTATTTTGGGACAACAACCCCCCTGCCTCGGGAACCGTGCCCACCAACCCCGAAACCCTAGCCTCTCCCGCAGCCACTCTCTCCTTCCCGCCGCAGCAGCCCAGTTCGGGCCCGCCCCGGGCCGAAGTGGGCCCCCGAAGGCCCGAGCCGCCGCCGCCCCATTTTGCCCGGATCTCCCCACCGAGCAGGCTCCTCCCCGTGATCCCGAGCCCCTGGTGGCGTGCCGCCGCCGGCCTACCCGCGCCGCTCCGGGCTTCCCCCGTGCCCGCCGCCGGCTGTAGCTCATCGTGCAATCTCTTGCGTTAGCTAGACGAATGCTTATGACAACAAACCTTCTCCTGCAACGGCACCAGAAGAATGCTGAAAGCACTCCCCACTAATGAGACTAGAAGAATGTTGTTGATGGCCCACCAGCGCATGGGTTCGTAGCAGTTTTCGAGGGTAGAGTATTCGACCCAATTTGTTGATAAGCCAGTCAGGAGGTGAGAGTATACTCTCAAGTATTAGCAGCTGAATTTGTCAGATTCAACCACACCTGAAAGATTAGTATGTGCAAGCACAGTAGTAACAACAAAGTAACGAGTAGCAGCAGTGTAACGAGCAATAGCAGCGGCAAGGAACAACAGTAGTGACAATAGTAGCAAGTAGCAATAGTAGCAAGCGACAATAGTAGCAACAGTAGCAGTAGAGCAAGACAAGTAACAGCAGTAGCAACAGTAGTAGCAGCAGCAGAGCAAAACAAGTAACAACACTAGCAATAGTAGTAGCAACATCAGAGCAAGACAAGTCACAGCAGTTGGGCAAACCCGTAGGCAATGGGTCAGTGATTTGTTTGGATGATATTCATCATGCAACAGCTATAACACGAAGAGATAAGTGGCCAGCTCCCATTCGTCAATATGATGTAGGCATGCATTCCGTGTGTCGTCATACGTGCTTAGGGAAAAGAACTTGCATGACATCTATTGTCCATCCCTCCCGTGGCAGCGGGGTCCATAAGGAAACTACGGGATATTAAGGTTCTCCTTTTAATAAAGAACCGGACCAACGCATTAGCACTTGGTGAACACATGAACTCCTCATACTATGGTCATCACCGGGAGTGGTTCCGGTTATTTTCACTCCGGAGTTGCCGGTTCATAACACATAGTAGGTAACTACAACTTGCAAGATCGGATCTAAAACACACATATATTGGTGACAACATAATAATTTCAGATCTGAAATCATGGCACTCGGTCCCTAGTGACAAGCATTAAGCATGGCAAAGTAGTAGCAACATCAATATCAGAACATAGTGGATACTAGGGATCAATCCCCGTCAAAACTAACTCGATTACATGATAGATCTCATCCTACTCATCACCGCCCAGCGAGCCTACGAATAGATTACTCACGAACGACGAAGAGCTTCATGGAATTGGAGAGCGAAGAAGGTTGATGATGACGATGGCGACGATTTCCCCTCTCCGGAGCCCAAGACGGACTCCAGACCTGCCCTCCAGATGAAGAACAAGTGGTGGCGGCGCCTCCGTATCGAAAACGGGACGGAAACTTCTCTTTTTATTTTTTCTGGGATTAAAGGCAACTTATAGAGCTGAAGTTGGGGGCGGTAGGTGGTTGTGGGCCCCACAAGCCTGCCCACCGCCACCAGGTGGGTGGTGGCGGAGCAGGGGCTTGTGGCCCACTGGCCCAACCCCTGAGGTGGAACTTGGCACAGATATTTTTGATATTTTCCAAAACTGCTCCCCGTAAATTTTCACGACGTTTGGAGAACTTTGATTTCTGCACAAAAATAACACCAAGGCAATTCTGCTGAAAACATCGTCAGTCGAGGTTAGTTCCATTCAAATCATGCAAATTATAGTCCAAAACAAGGGCAAAAGAGTTTGGAAAAGTAGATACGTTGGAGACGTATCAACTCCCCCAGCTTAAAACCTTGCTTGTCCTCAAGCAACTCAGTTGACAAACTGAGAGAGAAAGAAAAACTTTGACAAACTCTATTTGATCTTGTTGTTGCAACTATGTCTAACTCATAACCATAATTTCAGCAAGATCACAAGTTAACCACATAAGAAAATGACACAAAGGTCTCACGGTAAACTAATATCAATGGCATTATCAGGTAAATAATAATGAGTTTCAAATGCCAACACTTCAATCAAAACAAGCATGAAGTAATATGAATAGGTGGTATCTCGCTAGCTCTTTCTTAGACCGCAAAACATAAATGCAGAGCACTTTCAAAGATCAAGGGCTGACTAAACATTGTAATTCATAGCAACGAAGATCCAGTCATAGTCATACTCAATATCAATCAAAAGCAAAGCATAAAAATGACAAAGGTGCTCTCTAATTGGTGCTTATAAAAGAGGAGGATGACTCGTCAGGAAAATAAACAGACAGACCCTTCGTAGAGGGAAGCATTGATTTGCAGAGGTGCCAGAGCTCAAGCTGTGAAAACAGAGATAATAACTTTGGGTGGCATGCTTTCATTGTCAACGCAATGACCAAGAGTTCTCAATATCTTCCATGCTACTCATGCTATAGGCGGTTCCCAAACAGAAAAGTAAAGTTTTAACTCCCCCACCGACGATCAATCACACTCCACAGCTAGCCGAACTCTCGGGTGCCGTCCATACCAACTTCAATCTAGGGGGAGTTTTGTTTGTAATTATCTTTTCGATTTGAGCGTGGAACTGGGCATTCCAATTATCGGCCCCTTTGTCATGAATGATAGTGAATAAACACATATCGAGGATAACACGCCTAGCATGGAAGATACTGATAGCCCCCTGTCACCACATGAGCGGTTCGGGCATGCAAAACAGATTATTTCTTGAAGGTTTAGAGAGTGGCACATGCAAATTTACTTGGAAAGACAGGTAGATACCGCATATAGGTAGGTATGGTGGACTCATATGGAACAACTTTGGGTTTAGGAAAGTGGATGCACAAGCAGTATTCCCGCTTAGTACAAGTGAAGGCTAGCAAAAGACTGGGAAGCGACCAACTAGAGAGCGACAACAGTCATCAAGATGCAATGAGTTTGACTAACATTGAATGCAAGCATGAATAGGATATAAATCACTATGAATACGAACATCATAGAGGCTATGTTGATTTTGTTTCAACTACATGCATGAACATGCGCCAAGTCAAGCCACTTGAAACATTCAAAGGAGAATACCATCCTATTATACTACATCACAGTCATCTCAAAATCTATGTTGGCAATCAAGAAAACCGTTATAAGCTCTCAGCTAAATAAGCATGGCATCAGAAACCATGATCTCTAAGTTGTCATTGCAAACATGGTTCTCTCACAACAAAGCTAAATCTGGGTCGACAAGCTAGTCATATTTACAAAAACAAAATAGATAGAGTTCATACCAGCTTTTCAGTCTCAGTCACTTCATCATATATCATCATTGTTGGCTTTCATTTGCACGATCGAATGATGTGAACAATAATAAGCGTGCTCGTGCATTGGACTAAGCTGAATCTGCAGGCAAACACAAAGGAGAAGACAAAATAATATGGCTCTTTGAAAGCTAAAAAGTTAAGCATGCAAGAACTAATAAGCATTGTAACCAATATCTTCTACCTTGACACAAAGAAAAAGAAAACTATTTACACGGGAAAACTCCCAACAAGCAAAAGAAGAAAGAAAAATCTTTTTGGGTTTTCTCAAACAAACACCGAACAAGAAAACCAGAAAACGAAAAGAAACTAGCATGGATAATACAGTGGCAAAGTGTAAACACCAGCTAACAAAGTGAAAGCATAAGCATGCATGTAAAGTTGGTGAGAACACGTACTCCCCCAAGCTTAGGCTTTTGGCCTAGCTTGGTCTACTCCCATGGATGATCCTGGCGAAACCCAAAGTCATAATGGGTGTTATACGGGAGTGCTGCAGCCACTGCCTGAATAGCTGCCTCACGAAGTCGAGCAGCCGTCGCCTCCCTCTCATATTCCTCTGCCTCTCCTATGGTTATGTAGTATCTTCGTTTTACCTAAAAGTGAAAGAAAGCAGGAGCAGGAAGGGTAATATGGAAAACACGCTGCCGGTTAAATATCAAGCGGTATAGGAGGGATCCATGATCTCTCTCAAGGAATTGGTAGCGTGTTAGAGCGACACGATCAAGGTAGGCTGTACGGAGAGGAGGGTCTTCTGGAAGGATGGATACTCCAAGAAAATTTGCTAAGCGTGTAGCATAAACTGCACCAAAGAAATCCCCCTCATTAGCATTTCTATTCGGCCTCCTTGCTATAATAGCTCCCATATTGAAACTCATGTCACCTGTTACTGCGCTCTTAAGGATACTAAGGTCGGAAGCGCATAGGTGGCAATGTGCACCCTTGCCGTTAATGCACCTACCTATGAAGAGGGCAATGTAGTGCAAGGCAGGGAAATGGATGCTTCCTATGGTGGCTTGCGTGATATCTCTGGTTTCTCCAACAGTTATACCGGAGACAAAGTCTCTGACCGAAGACTTAGGAGGATCATTAACACTACCCTAATCGGGTATCTTGCAAATCCTATTGAAATCCTCCAGATCCACGGTATAGGATTTTTCGTACAGATCAAACAGTATGGATGATTCACGGCCAACTAAAAATTTAAATCTACGCATGAAAGAGGCAGTGAGCATAGCATACTGTTCACATTTATCTGAGAGGAATTCTTCTAACCCGACATTGCGGACAAGTGCATCGAACTCATCCTTGAAGCCTGCTTCGATCATGAACTCATCGGTAGGCCATTCACATGGTTGCACCGGTGCGTCCCTTAGTTGAAAAGGTTCGGGCTCCCGAAAGGAGAGACGAGGACCCTTCTTCCTTGAGGAACCACCATGAAACTTCCTCCTGAACATAATTTCCTTATGCCGAAATTTTGAAGTTCAAGAGAAAAGTGTATAAAGACCCACCACACCTTGTAGCAACTACTCCTACTAGTGCCTAGAGACCGTATCACACGCTAAAACTACTTGGGACCAGCTAAAATCAACTTTTCTAGCTCAAGAACAGGGTCACCAAGGTAGCAAGAATTCGCGAAGGATAAAGCACTAGAGCAAAAACTAATTGGACCAATGGTGGAGTCACTTAACAAGGAGTTATTTCCCCAAAACGGTTCGGAGAATGGTGCTTTGAGAAGGGAGATCTAAAATCACACCCAAATGAGCAAGAACACGGGTTTGAGTTGCGAAACAATTTTTTCTGGAGGTGGAAGAAGAGGCTGGGAGATGGAATGAGTGGAGGGGGTGCCCGTGGGCTCCACAAGCTTGCACCCCGCCACCAGGGGGGTAGGTGGCGGTGGGGGGCTTGTGGCCCACTGGTCAGGCCCCGTGGCCAGCTCTCAGGCCCAGAAATTTTCAAAAATTCCAGAAAAAATCATACTAAATTTTCAGGACCATCGGAGAACTTTTATTTTCGAGGTATTTTTCTCCGGGACGCTAAAACAGAAAACAGGAAAAACTAAACTAATTCTATCATTTTTCTTCTAAGCAACAGAAAAGGAAAACTCAAAGCACAGGTATGTGACTCTCTGATTCATCCGTCTCGTGGTCATCGAAAGAAATCCGTCAATGGGATTGATCAAGTCCTTGTGACAAAACCTTCTCGAATCGCAAAAGAGAATGGAGAATTTTCGAATAGCCACTAAGTCACCTCAATGGGGATATGTATCTCCCCAACAAGCAAATCATACTTTATCTTGACACGAGGAATAGGGCATTGAAAGCTCCCAATGAGAATCGATGAAGTCTTTTCGATAGCATTGATGCAATGTACTTGATATCATTTGTTCGGAAAGTGCACGGTGTGCTCATTACCATTGACGTGGAAAGTGACATTTACTTTGTTGCAATCTATAACAGCCCCTGCAGTGTTTAAAAAGGGTCTTCCGAGGATGATAGCCATGGCATCGTCCTCGGGAATATCCAAGATAACAAAGTCTGTTAAGATAGTGGTATTAGCAACCACAACAGGCACATCCTCGCAAATGCCGATAGGGAAAGCAGTTGATTTGTCGGCCATTTGCAGAGAAATTTCACTGGGTGTCAACTTATCTAGTTCAAGTCTACGATAAAGAGAAAGCAGCATAACACTAACACCGGCTCCATGGTCACATAAGGCAGTTCTTACATAGTTTCCTTTAATGGAGCAAGGTATAGTTGGCACTCCGGGATCACCAAGTTTCTTAGGAGTTCCACCTTTGAAAGTGTAATTGGCAAGCATGGTGGAGATCTCAACATCTGGTATCTTCCGTTTATTATTCACGATATCTTTCATGTACTTGGCATACGGAGATATCTTGAGCATATCAGTTAACCGCATCTGCAGAAAGACGGGTTTTATCATCTCAACGAAGCGCTCAAAATCCTCATCATCCTTTTTCTTGGATGGCTTAGGAGGAAAGGGCATAGGTCTCTGAACCCATGGCTCTCTTTCTTTACCATGCTTCCTAGGAGTGAAGTCATTCTTGTCGTATCTCTTAGGTTGTGGATTATCAGGATTAACCGTAGGTTCAATCTCCACATCCTCATCATGGCTAGGTTGAGCATTATTATGAACATCACTGTCCACATTGTCACCAGGTTCATGTTCATCACCAGATTGTGTTTCTGCATCAGACGCAGAAATATCATTAGGTTCTTCAGGTGTGATAGTATTTGATGAACTGGCGTGCAGGTTTCTATCAGCCTTCTTCTTCTCCTTAGGATGACTAGGTGCATCAACATTGACTCCTTGAGAATCTTGATCAATTCTCTTAGGATGACCTTCAGGATACAAAGGTTCCTGAGTCATTTTGCCTCCTCTAGTAATGACTCTGACAGAGTTGTCATTTAATTCATTGAGCAAGTCATTCTGAGCTTTAGGTACTTGTTCTACCTGAGTAGTAATCATAGAGGCATGTTTATTCAGAAGCTTTAGAGCATTGACATTTCTGTCTACACAAGCACTTAAATGGCTAAGCATACGAGTACTTTGTTCCAAATGTATGCTAACATAATCATGGAAACTCTATTGTTTGGCAACAAAGTTGTCAAATTCATCAAAGCATAGGCTAGCAGGTTTATCAAAAGGAATATCACTCTCATCAAACCTACGCAGAGAATTCACTTCCACTACCTGTACCAGGTTATCGAGACCATGGATCTCTTCGATAGGTGGTAGATTTTTGACATCTTCAGATCTAATGCCTTTCTCTTGCATAGATTTCTTGGCTTCTTACATATCTTCGGGACTGAGGAATAGAATACCTATTTTCTTAGGAGTTGGCTTAGGAGGTGGTTCGGGAATAGTCCAAGCATTATCGTTGATCAAGAGGTTATTCAGTAGATTCTCAGCTTGTTCTACAGTTCGTTCCCTAAAAACACAACCGGCACAACTATCTAGGTGGTCTCTAGAGGCATCGATAAGTCCGTTATAGAGGATATCAAGTATCTCGTTCTTCTTAAGAGGGTGATCAGGCAAAGCATTCTGTAGCTGGACAAGCCTCCCCCAAGCTTGTGGAAGAATCTCTTCTTGGAGTTGAGCAAAGTTGTATATTTCCTGCAAGGCAGCTTGCTTCTTATGGGCAGAGAAATATTTCTCACAGAAGTAATAGACCATCTCCTGGGGACTACGCACACATCAAGGAGCAAGAGAGGTGAACCAGACTTTAGCGTCATCCTTTAGAGAGAAAGGAAACAACTTAATGATATAGTAGTGGCGGATCTTCTCCTCATTAGTGAAAAGGTTGGCTATTTCGGGTAGTTTGGCAAGATGGGCTATGACCGTCTCAGACTCATAACCGTGAAAAGGATCAGATTCGACTTGAGAGATTATCTTAGGGTCGACAGAGAATTCATAATCCTTATCGGTGACAAAGATAGGCGAAGTGGCAAACGTCGGGTCATTTTTCATCCTAGCTTCCCAAGATTTTTCCTTCCACTTGAGAAGTAATTTCTCAGCGTCATAGGCATCCTTACACGCAAGAAAATTCTCAGCTAGCTCTCCCTCCATAACATAACCCTCAGGTATACCAGGCAATTCATATCTAGGAGAGCTAGATCTAGCAGGAGCAAAAGCAGGTTCTATCTCAATAGTATCGGTAGTTTCAGAAGCATCACGAGCATTGGCAGTAACTCTAGCAATATGAGCATCAAGGAACACTCCTAGTGGAACATCAGGCAAAGGAGTATCTCTAGCAGTATCAAGCATGGCATCATCACGCAAAATAGCATCTCTAGCAACATCAGGCATAGTATCAAGCATAACATCTCTAGCAGTATCAAGCATAGCATCATCATGCATTGTATCAAGCATAGCATCTCTAGCAGTAGCATCATAAGCATCATCAAGCACAGGCGACATATCAAGATTTCTAGCAGGAGGTGATGTCGCAAACTTACTCATAACTGAAGGTGAATCAAGTGCAGAGCTAGATGGCAATTCCTTACCTCCCCTCGTAGTTGAGGGCAAGACTTTGGTCTTCGGAGCCTTCAGATTCTTTATAGTGATCAGCAGATATAAATCCCGAGTGACTCAGAGAATATAGGAATACCTCCCCGGCAACGGTGCCAGAAAAATGCTGATCGTGCAATCTCTGGCGTTAGCTAGACGAATGCTTATGACAACAAACCTTCTCCTGCAACGGCACGAGAAGAATGCTGAAAGCACTCCCCACTAATGAGACTAGAAGAATGTTGTTGATGGCCCACGAGCACGTGGGTTCGCAACAGTTTTCAAGGGTAGAGTATGCGACCCAATTTGTTGTGAAGCCAGTCAGGAGGTCAGAGTATACTCTCAAGGATTAGTAGCTGAATTTGTCAGATTCAACCACACCTGAAAGATTAGTATCTGCAAGCACAGTAGTAACAGCAAAGTAACGAGTAGCGGCTGTGTAACGAGCAATAGTAGCGGCAAGGAACAGCAGTAGCAAGTAGCAACAGTAGCAAGCGACAATAGTAGCAACAGTAGCAGTAGAGCAAGACAAGTAACAACAGTAGCAACAGTAGTAGCAGCAGCAGAGCAAAACAAGTAACAACAGTAGCAACAGTAGTAGCAGCAGCAGAGAAAGACAAGTAACAGCAGTAGGACAAACTCATAGGCAATGGGTCGGTGATTTGTTTGGACGATATTCATCATGCAACAGCTATAACACGGAGAGATACGTGGCCAGCTCCCGTTCGTCAATGTGATGTAGGCATGCATTCCGTGTGTCGTCATACGTGCTTAGGGAAAAGAACTTGCATGGCATCTATTGTCCATCCCTCCCGTGGTAGCGGGGTTCATAAGGAAACTATGGGATATTAAGTTCTCCTTTTAATAAAGAACCGGACCAACGCATTAGCACTTTGTGAACACATGAACTCCTCAAACTATGGTCATCACCGGGAGTGGTTCCGGTTATTTTCACTCCGGGGTTGCCGGATCATAACACATAGTAGGTAACTAAAACTTGCAAGATCGGATCTAAAACACACATATATTGGTGACAACATAATAATTTCAGATCTGAAATCATGGCACTCGGGTCCTAGTGACAAGCATTAAGCATGGCAAAGTAGTAGCAACATCAATCTCAGAACATAGTGGATACTAGGGATCAATCCCCGTCAAAACTAACTCGATTACATGATAGATCTCATCCTACTCATCACCGCCCAGCGAGCCTACAAATAGATTACTCACAAACGACGAAGAGCTTCATGGAATTGGAGAGGGAAGAAGGTTGATGATGACGATGGCGACGATTTCCCCTCTCCGGAGCCCAAGACAGACTCCAGATGAAGAACAGGTGGTGGCGGCGCATCCATATCGAAAACGCGATGAAAACTTCTCTTTTTATTTTTTCTGGGACGAAAGGCAACTTATAGAGCTGGAGTTGGGGGCGGCAGGTGCCTGTGGGCCCCACAAGCCTGCCCACCGCCACCAGGGGGGTGGTGGCGGAGGACGGGCTTGTGGCCCACTAGCCCACCCCCTCAGGTGGAACTTGGCGCAGATATTTTTGATATTTCACAAAACTGCTCCCCGTAAATTTTCAGGACATTTGGAGAACTTTGATTTCTACACAAAAATAACACCAAGGCAATTCTGCTGAAAACAGCGTCAGTTCAGGTTAGTTCCATTCATATCATGCAAATTATAGTCCAAAACAAGGGCAAAAGAGTTTGGAAAAGTAGATACGTTGGAGACGTATCAGTAGCTCGCCGGAGAGCCGAGCCCGTAGCTCCTCGCCGCCTCCCTGTCCCGTTCTGCGCCGCTCTCTGCCTGCAGCGCCGCCCCCAAGACAGGTCCACGTCGCCTCGCCCCGCCGCCTTGTTCTCCCGCTTGCAGCCCTGCCGGCGGCCAGATCCGGTGGCTCCCGGACGGATCCCGCCGCCCCACGCCGGAGTTCGCCTCTGCCTCGCCTTCAGCCACCATCGCCGTCAACCCCTGCTGCCGCAGCCCTTGTCATGCTCGAGTACGATCAGAACGACGGGAGGACTCCACCTTGGCCGCGCCCCGCGTGGGCCTGCCTCACCGCCAGGCACAGGCGCGGCCTGCCTCCTCATCGCGGCCCAGGGTGGCTCCCCAGGTCTCGGCTGCCTACCCCAGGTCCACCTCCAAGCCGGGCAAGGCCCAAGGTGAGCAGCTCCACCCCGGCCCTTTTTTTTCTCTTCTACGTCTAGGCAACGTGTAGTTAACCTGCGCCAGCCCGTGTAGCCCATTAGTAGTAAGGTCTGGCCCGGTAGCTATTTTTTTTCGTTTAGGGATATTTCGAAATTTATTTAAAATTCTAGAAATAGGTGAATATTATTTTGCGCGTAACTTTAAATATGTAAGTGGGATCGCGACGTGTAGCATATGGTTTTTGGGTAGTTTTGCTCGTAGACTATATTTTTGCAACTTGCAAATTTGTTTGACGTAGTTTAGCGTGCCATATGCCTAGAAATGTGTGCTGTCTATAATGTTTTTGCCCGTAGTTATATTCTCGCGCGTGCCCGGATTGCTCGAATGCCGTAGTAGAAATGTCCATGTTTAGGAACACCTTTGCCATGTATTTTAGAGTAGCCGTTCGTATTTTTGCGCGTAGGGATTTGCCGCTAGATTATTTTCCGTGTTTAGGACGTTATCTCGCATTTACGTGTGGCAATATTTTTATGTTGCAACCCCACATGTTTTATATGTTTTCGGGGTAGAAAAATCCTTCTGTGTATTTCGTTTTAGCTTTTGAGCAAGTTAGTTCGCGTGATATTTTGTCATGTTGCCCTCTTGTCTTTTTCGTAGGATTTATTCCGTGCTTCGTTTGATTAAGTTGTCAACTAGGGAGTTGTTCTTGGGTGTTTAGACTAGCCCCTGGTAATTTTGGTTGCAATAGAAATGCATGTTTAGGAGTGGTTTGCTTGCTCTCAAGTTGCTAGAAATAGTGATGTTTTAGAGATGCTGAAATATTTCTAAGTTATATTTTGTTGTTGTCTTGTCTTGCTTCTATCTTTTGATCTGTAGCTCTTTTGAGGTTGGTGCAATGGAGTTAGTTGTAGACTTTGTGATTCTATAGCATGCTATGAATTTTCATGCCATTTGGAGTCCTGTAGCTATTGGTTTTGCTGCTGTCAATATGCCTTCAGATCGAAAACTGCAGCTTCATAAACTGCTATTTTGACTAAGTCTGAAGCTGTGTGTGAGAAGCCATTTTGTGACTTCTTTCCCTAGTGATCCATGATGTCATGCTAGTTGTTGTTAGTTGTTTGTTGTAGTGCTTCTTGCCCTCTATTGTGTCATGCCTTGGTTGAGTAGATTGGAGTTGTGTAGCTCGTAGTTGTGGGGTGTAGAAAATGCTATGTGGCTGATTTTGGCAGATTGTAGTGATTTCTTGTTTTGCTCGTAGTTTTTGAACCGTAGCTCCGATTTGATCGTGTCCTACATGAAACTTGCTTAGAATCTCGTATAGTTTCATTTTCTCTTGCTGGTTGTATGTTTTGAAGTGCTCGTAGCCGTCGTTGCACACATATTGCATTCATGCCATCATATCTTGCGGTGCTTGTAACTTTTGAACCGTAGCTCCGTTGGAGATGTTCTCTATGTGTAAATTGCTTGTAACAGCGCGTAGAATCACATGAACCTATTTGTTTTGCTGTTTAACAACTAATTGAATGTGTTAGTTCAGATATGGACATAATTGTAAATTAACATGTGATGTCGTCTCGGAGGTGCTATATGTCATTTCCGACCTCACTTAAAATGCCTAGATAGGTAGATTAATTACGCTTCACCTCTTTCCATACTTAATCACATTTAACATTGCCGAGTACCTAATCGGGATAGAACTAAATAATTAAACGTGGAGTTTCGTCAATATGCAACTCGTTGCATATTGAACTTCACTTAATGTGTAGTGTCTGTTTGTGTGAATTGTCATGCCGTGACTTGCATGTATTCAGCTGCTCATGCATCATTTGTGTTGTGCATGGTGAACTTTGTGTGTTGATTTGTGTTTCCGTTTGCTTCGTCTCGATAGAGTTCCGCAGTGTGCCGGATTGTGAGGACCCGTTCGACTACGTCGGTTCGTCTGCTTCACGGAGGCATTCTTCTTCCAAGCGGGATCTCAGGCAAGATGACCATTTCCCCAGATACCATTACTATCACTGCTATGCTAATTTTATCGCTTCTATCAATTATGTCTCGTTGCCTACCACCTGTTAAATATCAGCCTCTCAACAATGCCATGAAACCTTCAACCTGTTCAACCTAGCAAACCACTGATTGGCTATGTTACCGCTTGCTTAACCCTGTGTTAGCGTTGCTAGTTGTAGGTGCATTGCTTCCATGTGAAAACATGGGTTCCTTGTTATATCACCATATTAATGCTATTTTAATTAATGCACCTATATACTTGGTAAAAGGTGGAAGGCTTGGCCTTTCTAGCCTGGTGTTTTGTTCCACCTTTGCTCCCTTAGTTTCGGCTATCGGTGTTATATTCCATATTTGAGCGCTCCTAACACGATCGGGGTTGTTATGGGGACCCCCTTGATAATTTGTTTGAGATTAAAGCTGGTCTGGCAAGGCCCAACTTTGGTACTACATTTGCTTAATAACCTAATAAAATTGCATAGGGACTTTTCGGACCCCGAGGATAATTAATCAACCCCCGGGCCAGTGCTCCTCATGAGTGTTGGTCCCACCTGAGCGATGTCCGGCGCCCCTCTGGTCACCTAGAGGTTTAGCGATCCCGACGTCTAGCTCATCCGTCGTGTCCTGAGAACGAGATACGCGGCTCCTATCGGGATCGTCGACACGTCGGGCTGCCTTGCTGGATTAGTTTTACCTTTGATGAAATATCTTGTGCATCAGGATTCCGGTGATGCTTTGGGTAATCTCAGAGTTGAGGTTTTCCACTAGGGAATCCGACGAGATATCAAGCTTCGTGATTGAGGATTTCTATGCGGCTTGTGGTAATTTGTGATGGACTAGTTGGAGCACCCCTACAGGGTTAAATCTTTTCGGAAAGCCGTGCCTGCGGTTATGTGGCAACGTGGAAACTTTGTTTAACACTGGTTCTAGGTAACTTGAAGTCAACTTAATTAAAATATGCCAACTGTGTGCGTAACCATGACTGTCTCTTTTGTGAGTTCCTTCTCCGACCGAGGACACGGTGGAGTTATGTCTGACGTAGGTAGGTGTTCAGGATCATTCATTTGATCATCAGTAGTTCACGTCCGTTATGCGTAGATCATCCCCTCTTATTTCTTGTACTCGTAAGGTTAGCCACCTCATATATGCTTAGTCGCTGCTGCAACCTCACCACTTAACCATACCTCACCCATTAAGCTTTGCTAGTCTTGATACCTTTGGAAATGAGATTGCGGAGTCCCTTGTGGCTCATAGATTACTACAACACCAATTGCAGGTACATGTAAAGGTTACTCGATGCGAGCGCGTTGATTGTTCATTTGGAGTTGCTTCTTCTTCTTCTTCTTCATCGATCTAGGATGGGTTCCAGGCCGACAGCCTGGGATAGCAAGGATGGACGTCATTCTTCTTTTCTCATTTGCTTTCGTCCGTAGTCGGACCGTGCTCTTATTCATGATGTTGATGTATAATACTGCTATGACTCTGATGTAGCTTGTGGCGAGTGTAAGCCAATTCTATTATATATCTCTTCTTTTCAGAACACGTACTTGTAACGATATCCATTCTTGCGACACGACGAGATGCGCTTCTATCCCTGACGAGGCCCTCGTGCCAAATAGAGGATAGGGTCGCATCTTGGGCGTGACACCTCACCCAGTGACAGAAGGGGTAGCGAGGCACTCATCATGTTGTTGCCATCAAGGGTAAAAATATGGGGTTTTCATCATTGGTTTGAGATTATCCCTCTACATCATGTCATCTTGCTTAAGGCGTTATTCTGTTCGTCATGAACTCAATACACTAGATGCATGCTAGATAGCGGTCGATGTGCGGAGTAATAGTAGTAGATGCAGAAAGTATCGGTCTACTTGTCTCGGACGTGATGCCAATATGTATGATCATTGCCTTAGATATCGTCATGACTTTGTGCTCAATTGCTCGACAATAATTTGTTCACCCATCGTAATACTTGCTATTTTGAGAGAAGCCTCTAGTGAACACTATGGCCCCCGAGTCTACTCCACACCATATTTTCAGCCTTACACTTTTACTTTGTTGCACTTTCCGCCTTCAGATCTCACTTTGCAACCAATCTTGAAGGGATTGACAACCCCTTTAAAGCATTGTGTGCCAGCTCTTTTGTATTTGCGCAGGTATTCTGGACTTGACGAGATTCTCCTACTGGATTGATACCTTGGTTCTCAAACTGAGGGAAATACTTACTGCTCCTGTGCTACATCACCCTTTCCTCTTCAAGGGAAAAACAAACGCAAGCTCAAGAGACGACAGAAGGATTTCTGGCATCATTGCCGGGAAAGGACTTTTGTTGCTGTAGCAGAAGAATTTCTGGAGCTATTGTCGGGGAGGATGAAGTCAAGAACTCATCCAAGTAAGTGTCGCAAACTCATCTCTTGCATTTACTTTGTTTCCTAGTTGCCTCTCGTTTTCCTCTCCCCCACTTCACCAATTTGCCTTTTTTGTTTGCCTTTTCCGTTTGCCTTTTCGTTTGCCCTTTTCTCTCGCTTGTTTTCTGTTCGTCTGTGTGGGATAGTCTACCTGTCCTCATGGCTAGATCCACCACTTCGAACGATACTCCCGAGAGCGAAGTTCTCAATTTCAAAGAAATTGAGGAAGAAAACTTAAAGGCGCTTGGTATAGGATTTGCAATACTCAGAGTAGATCTACTCATAAGAAATTCACTACCGTCCTGCTTCGCAGTTTTTATGTGGGTGTTTCTCCTTGTAATAGGTATATTGTTGAGACCATCGTAGGTGCAAATTTCTTGGGTAGCCACAACGTTGATTCTTACGGCGCTGTAATAAATTTGGTAGGCTCACCCCCACTCATGGTTAATGGAACTACCTTAACTCTGGAACATGTGATGTGTAGGCTGGACGTCATTGAATATAAAGTTGCTACAATAGAACTCATTGAGAATTTGATAAAAAGATCCAGAATCAAATCACTCAGTACAGATTCAAGGTGGGAATTTTTTTGAAAATTTAAAGGAGAAGGAACCCACAGTTAACGAAAAATTAGGTCATGATTCCGCTAGGATTGGCAAACTAGAGGATGTTATAACCAACTTGGGTTCCGCTTTTGCCGCTGTGCAGAATACTCCAAACTTTGCCCACAATAAGGTCACCAAGTATGTTTTTGTTCCCAAAAGTAGTGGTGAATCTTATAGCAAGAAAGATGAAAACCTTAAGACGATAAGTGATCACGCTACTTATGGTTTGAGCACCAAAGACGACGATACGTGATTCTATCGCTTTTATGCCTAGCTAAGGGCGTTAAACAATAGCTCTTATTGGGAGGCAACCCAATGAATTTATATTTTTCTTTCTGTTTTGTTGCGTCCAGACCATCATAATTCTGTTGTGATTGTGTTTTTTGTGTTTCGTTTTGTGTTTGAGCCAAGCAAAACCTTTATGACTAGTCTTGGTAATGGTTGTTTGATCCTGCTGGAAAAAGACAGAAACTTTTTGCTCACAAGATGATTTTTCATTTTTATTCAGAAAGAGCTTTTGAGTTGATCCTTTTTTCTGCTGGTTTATGTGCCTTTTGTCCAGGCAGTCGTATTTTTTCAAAAAATTTGAGGTAACAGAAGTATACGAAGTATACAGATTGCTACAGACTGGTCTGTTTTTAATAGATTCTGTTTTTGTTGAGTTGGTTGCTTGTTTTGATGAAACTATGGATAGTATCGGGGGGTACTAGCCATGGAAAAGTGAGAATACAGTAGCCCAACACCAATATAAATAGAAATCAAGATTTCTACAGTACCTAAAGTGGTGGTAGTTTGTTTTCTTGTGCTAATGTTATCACGAGTTTCTGTTTAAGTTTTGTGTTGTGAAGTTTTCAAGTTTTGGGTGATGTTCTCATGGACAAAGAGATAAGGAGTGGAAAGAGCTCAAGCTTGGGGATGCCCAAGGCATCCCAAGCCAAATTCAAGGACACCAAAAAGCCTAAGCTTGGGGATGCCCCGGGAAGGCATCCCCTCTTTCGTCTTAAATCCATCGGTAACATTACTTGGAGCTATATTTTTATTCACCACATGATATGTGTTTTGCTTGGAGCGTCTTGTATCGTAGGAGTCTTTTCTTTTTGTTGTGTCACAATCATCCTTGCTGCACACCTTTTTGAGAGAGAGAGACATGAACTCATCGTGATTTTGCTAGAATGCTCATAGTGCTTCACTTATATCTTTTGAGCTAGATAATTTTGCTCTATGTGCTTCACTTATATCTTTTAGAGCACGGCGGTGCGTGACTTGGTAGTTGGCTTATGATATGAAAGTAGTCCCAAAGGTGATAGGTACCAAAAGAGGATACAAAAACCTCCATATTCATGTGAATTGAGTAGAAAGTGAAGTCTTGATTCCTCTCAATTAGTTTTGAGACGTGGATTTGGTAATATTAAGAGTTATGTTAGTAGGGTGTTGTGAATCTAGAAATACTTGTGTTGAAGTTAGTGATTCCCGTAGCATGCACATATGGTGAACCGCTATGTTAGGAAGTCGGAGCATAATTGATCTATTGATTGTCATCCTTTGTGTTGAGGTCGGGATCGCGCGATGGTTAACACCTACTAACCCTTCCCCAAGGAGTATGCGTTTAGCACTTTGTTTCGATTACTAATAAAAACTTTCGCAACAAGTATGTGAGTTCTTCATGACTAATGTGAGTCCGTGGTATAGATGCACTTTCACCTTCCACCATTGCTAGCCTCTCTAGTGCCTCGCAACTTTCGCCGGTACACAAACCCACCATATGCCTTCCTCAAAATAACCACCATACCTACATACTATGGCATTTTCATAGCCTTTCCGAGATATATTGCCATGCAACTCCCACCGTTCCATCTCATGACTTGTGCCGTCACTCTCATATTGCCATTGCATGATCGTAAGATAGCTAGCGAGATGTTTCAACGTCATACGCCAAGCTAGATCATTGCACATCCCGGTACACTGCCGGAGGCATTTCCTATAGAGTTATTTCTAAGCTGTGAGCTGTGAGTAAAAAAATGTGATCATCATCATTATTAGAGCATTGTCCCATGTGAGGAAAAAATGAGAGGCCAAAGTGCCCAAATAAAAAAAAGATAAAAAGAGAGAGGCCCAAGAGCCCGAATAAAAAAAGAGAGAAAAAGAGAGAAGGGACAATGCTACTATCTTTTTCCACACTTGTGCTTCAGAATAGCACCATGTTCTTCATGATTGAGAGCTTCTTGCTTTGTCACTACCATATGCTAGTGGGAATCTTCATTATATAACTTGGCTTGTATATTCCAATGATGGGCTTCCTCAAAATTGCCCTAGGTCTTCGTGAGAAAGCAAGTTGGATGCACACCCAGTAGTTCTCTTTTTGAGCTTTCACATACTTATAGCTCTAGTTCATCCCTTGTATGGCAGTCCCTACTCATTCACATTGATATCTATTAATGGGCATTTCCATAGCCCTTTGATAAGCCGAGCCAATGTGACCATCTCCTCCTTTTTGTCTCACAACCACCACCACACTCTAGTCCACCTATAGTGCTATATCCATGGCTCACGCTCATGTATTTCGCGATAGTTATAAAAAGTTTGAGAAAGTAAGAGTGCGAAAACAATTACTTGGCCAATATAGGAGTTGTGCATGATTTACATTAGTTGTGTGAGGATGATGGAGCATAGCCAGACTATATGATTTTGTAGGGATAAATTTCCTTGGCCTTGTTATTTTGAAAGTTCATAATTACCTTGCTAGTTTGCTTGAAGTATTATTGTTTTCATGTCAATAGCAAACTATTGTTTTGAATCTTACGGATCTGAACATTCATGTCACATGAAAGAAGTTGCAAAGGACAACTATGCTAGGTAGCATTCCACGTCAAAAATTCAGTCTTTATCACTTCCCTACTCGAGGACGAGCAGGAGTTAAGCTTGGGGATGCTTGATACGTCTCCAACGTATCTATAATTTTTTATGGTTTCATGCTATTATCTTGTCAAACTTTGGATGTTTTGCATGCCTTTTATATATTTTTTGGGACTAACTTATTAACTCAGTGCCAAGTGCCGGTTCCTGTTTTTCCATGTTTTTGACCCCTTTCAGAGGAGGATTTTGAACGGAGTTCAAACGGAATGAAACTGCCAAAAAGATTTTTTCCGAAACAGAAAAAGATCGGGAAGCCGGAGAATGAGGGCAGGGGGCCTGCAGGGACCCATCAAGCCCCCTAGCCGCGGCCAGGGGGGCCCGCGCCTCCCTGGCTTGTGGGCTCCCTGGGCCACCTCTGCCCTAGGTATTTCGCCTACAAATTCCCTAAAATCCCAGAAAAAATCAAGAGATCATCGAAAGTACTTTTCCGCTGCCGCAAGCTTCTGTCCCCGCAAGATCCCATCTGGGGCACTGTCGTGGTTTTTTCACGACAGATGTCCTCGTGAAAGGACTTAGTGTTGGAGCCATCGCACCTTGGTGGCGACTCAAAGGGGTTGATCGGAAGCGAGACAGAGATTTACCCAGGTTCGGCCCCTCGTAAGGTGGTAAATGCCTACGTCCTGCTTGGTGTTTGTATTGATGGTGTTTCAATTACAAGGAGGGCGTAACTCGCCTGACCTAGCACTCGAAAATTTCTAACCTGCCCCCTCCTTCCCTGGGACTCGCCTTTATATACAGGTCGAGCCTTTAGGGTTAACAAGAGTCCTTACCTTTACATAAATCGTGATTCTTCCTATCTCTAAGTCGCCATCTTTCCAAGACTTGAAGATCTTCCCAACGATAGATTCTTCCCGAAGGTCCCGAACCGCCATCCGGCTCTCGGCCTCGCTGGGCCAAAGCCGGAACCTCTTGAGGATGAGTCTCCAACTTTGGTGACCCGGCCCAACTAGGGCGGGTTACCCAACAGATAATATCCCCAACATTAGGCCTCAGATTGACTTGAATTTTTTCACGCCAATATCCTCACCCAGTTAGGGGCGACTCATCTCACTCTTTTTATGCACCATGCACTTAAACCGCCGTCTATTGCGGAAATACTCAAGTCGCCGAACCACTTCTTTGTTGGCATCTTCTTATCCCTTTAATCTTGGAAGAGATAATGACGTAATCCCCAACGGATCCTTCGGCATTGATATCCCGAAAACTTTGGGCGCCATCATGGCGAATCTTTAACTTTTTTGGCAGTTCCCGCTCGTGGCGCCCCGATCCCAGCGCCCGACCTGATAAATTGGCGGGAGGAGGGGACAGGGCACATTTCCACCTACCTGTCTTGTCGCCCCCTTCTTCCTCGCCACCGTACCGAGAGCTTTTTCGCCGCCCAAGAGCTTCGTCGCCGCCCAAGAACTTCGTCGTCGCCTGAGAGCTTCGTCGCCGTCCGAAGACCTTCGTCTCCGACCGCCGCATCTGACGCACTCCGACGCCCGCTGAACGCGCGACACTCGCCGCAGATCTTTCCTCGGTCGCCTCCAGCCGCCATTACCAGGTCAGTCTCCCGCCATTAGAGGCAGATCTTAGCTCCTCGAGGGTCATGTCCGCCATTACCTTAGAACACTTTGAACGGCTCTGTAATCGCCGGTTAGTTCATGATGACGACAGTGAGCACAGCAGCATTCTCCATACTCTTAGTTGTCTAGCCTTGGTCTGAAGATCTAGAAAGGGTTTCGCCAGATCAACTGTACTGTTTTCACCCTAGCCATAGGCGGTTTTTTCGAGGCCTTTCTCATTCATTTTTGCCTACTCCGTAGATCCATATATCACTGCCTGTCGTATGAAACCTGTTTGTAGATCCGTATTTCACCACTTTAGTGAACACCTCTGAAGCTCTGAACCATCTTTCTTTAAGTAGTAAGAAATTCATAAGCTGCCCTGGCATTCTGAACCGACCCTTTATCGGCGAGTCAATAAACTCCCTTAGCTATTAGGCAAATTTTTTGGCGAGTCAATGGATCTGTTTTACCATTTAGTAAGTGCTTGGCGAGTTAATTTACCCGTAATTTCTCCCTTTGTAGCATGGGTACCGTTTACAAAAATGATTGGCTCCCGACCAAGGTTGATGAAACTCTTCTCAACAACTGTGTGAAAACTGGGAATCTGGACCCCAAAGAAGTTATCGGTTGGCGTTCCAGGTTGGGAGAAGAGATCCCTAACCCGAAGGAAGGAGAAATAGTCATTTTTTGTTGAGCACCTAGAACGGGGTTTTAAGCCGCCTGGATCAAAATTCCTCAGAGACGCCATGACCTTTATGAATGTCCGCCTCCAAGACTTAGGGCCTAACTCGATGAGCAACCTATGTCAGTTCCAAGTGTTCTGTGAGGCCTATTTGCGGATGGAACCTTCAGTTCCTTTATTCTGGTACTTCTTTCATTTGAATCGCCAGACAGAGTTTTCCAACGGCCCTAGCTTGGAACTTGGAGGCGTCAATGTTCAACGCCATAGGGACAGTCCATTCCTGTCACTCGCCATGCCAAGCCATCCCAAAGGCTGGGGCGAGTCTTGGTTTTACTGCTAGGAAACTTCTCCTGAGGGTGAGAACAAGCTCCTTGGCTATAGGGAGGGGCGCCTTCCAACAAACTTCAAACTCCCAGACAAGCTTACCGAAGAAGAGGAGTCAGATCTGATCCGAGTACTGTCCGAGTTAAGATCTCTGACAAACAATGGCCTTACTGGGGTCGACTTAATCCGCTGCTGGGTTGATGGTGCATTCTCCCCTTAAGTCGCCGGGATGGATTAATGTGTGAGTTCGATGGCACTTTGGACCATCCCGAGTGTTATTTCCATACAGCACTGACGGAAAATGACATCGTCTCTATTATCAAGAAATTGACCGGCGAGCCCTTGGCCAAGTGTGGCCAAATAGGTCTTAAGCCGTTTTGCAAGATCAACCCGGCGCCAAAGGTAATAACTTAACCCACCTTTACTCCATTCCTCCCGACTTATTTGAGCTATGATTCTCATAATAAAAACGCCATCTCAGAAGGGCGACAAATTCTGGTCCAGAAGGCCAAAAAAGATGGCCATGAAGCAAGCCAGGCCGCCCCCAAAGAAGAAATCCAAGGGTAAAGGCAAAGCCGCCGTTACCGAGCCGTCTTACGCCGATGAATCCCAAGTCGGCGACGTACTTTCAGAGGTAAAAATCCATCTTCTTTGACTCGCCATTCATTGTTATAATTTTGTGTTTGCACCTCCGTATCTCTTTGTGTAGAACGAAGATAATGATAGCCAGGAAGACTCCGTAGAGGTAATTTCTGTTTCCTCCGACTCATCTTCTCCTCCACCTAAGCCGGCTAGGCGGATTTGTGGGAAAGTTCCCTTATCTCACCCAAATGCTTGTTTGGATCCTAATTTCCTTGTGAAGAAAGCGCAACATGCTTCCAATCAGAAAACTCGAAGTCATTCTGGAGACTTGGTGTCCGGGTTACCAACGAAAACCAAGAAGAGGCAAACTAAGGTACCTTTTTAATAGCATCTTTTTTCATTTCCTTTTGGATCATATTTATAACTCGCTCATATCTTGAGGTGTTACCTTTGCAGAATTCTCCTCCTTCATCAGGCGACTCAGTGATGTCAGCGCTTCCGTCGATGATCCGCGTTCCAGGGTAAGTCCTTTATAATACTTACATTGTCCTCATGATAATAAGTTCTGTTTTTTAAGTGCACCCCCTTTTCCTTTTAGGGCACAAGCGAAGAAGAGGAAAACTGGAGGGTCAACTCCCATTACAACTTCAGAGCCTATTGAGAAATCTGCGCCGATTCAGGATAACCCGACCGAAGATAAGCCTGAAGATCAAGTGGATCTCCCGAACTCGCCCAAGGAAACCATGGAAACGCCTAATCCGCCAAGTCCATTGAAAACGACATAAGATCTAGATGTTGTGGTAATCACTGGTACTCGCTTTTCTAAGCCGACCTTAGCAGTTCTGTCGAAGCATGTATCATCATCGACTCAACCTTCTATTGAGTATGAACTTTCCAAGGCTAAGCTCTCCCAGTATGAGAATCTTGAATTCAGAGAACTTTGCTCCGGCTTTGCAAGTCGCCTCGAGGCGAGTTACGAAATGGAAAAGAGTCTACTCCTCATGATGAAAAACTGACATGAGGTACGCCTTACTGCATACTGTATTATCCTCATTAACCCCCAAGGGCCGAGTCATCTGCGAAAAGAAGAGCCGGGTCTTTGATAGTAAAAGAACTTTTAACTTGTATTCCCCGAGGGCCGGGTCATCTGTGAAAAGATGAGCTGGGTCTTGATAATTTGGAAGAAAACTTTCGACCTGCAACCCCAAAGGGTCGGGTCATCTGTGAAAAGATGAGCCGGGTCTTGATAATTAACGAAAACTTTCGACCTGTTACCCCCAAGGGCCGGGTCATCTGTAAAAAGATGAGCTGGGTCTTGATAATTAAAGAAAACTTTTGACCTGTTACCCCCAAGGGCCGGGTCATCTGTAAAAAGATGAGCCGGGTCTTGATAATTAAAGAAAACTTTCGACCTGTTACCCCCAAGGGCCGGGTCATATGTAAAAAGATGAGCCGGGTCTTGATAGTGTATAATTTTGTCTAAAAAATTATACATTAGCCCCCAAGTGTCAGGGATGTTGCTTGCAATAATTCTGAGACTTTCCCCTTGATAATATATTTCGACAGGAATCACTTACGCAAGCTGAATCAGTATTTGGCGATTTAAAGAAAAATTTAGCCGATCTGCAGGATGCCCGGGTAAAATCAGAAGAGAAGTGTCAAATGATCTTATCTGAGATGGAAAAGCTGAAAGCCGACTTAAAAAAGGCTCAAGCTGATCAAGATGCCCTGGTAAAGCGAGCAGAAAAAGCTGAAGCTAAGTTGGATACCGTGCAACAAGAGCTAGCCGTCTTAAAGCGACATATCTCCAACATGGCACAAGCTGTCTTTGGTAAAAACGGAACCCTGACCTTGCACTTTGTAAATAAACAACTTAGTATGAAGAAGTTGCTGACCATCATTATTCCTTATGTAGGTCCGAGAGCCGCCACTCTTCAGAACGATTGTGTCCTGATGCTGAAGGCGATTTACACGTTAACGGAGCAGCTATATACCGGAAGTGTGCTGACCGTGAAAGCAGTGATGGGAGCCAAGGAACCCATAACATCAATAAAGAAGATGCTTGGCTGCCTATCTACTCTTCCTCCTCGGGTCGGTGAGCTAACCCGGTCAGCTGCCCGAAAAGGGGCACTGACTACGCTGAGTCGGTGTCTGGCGTATGCTCCAGAATTAAAACCTGAAGAAGTAGCGGCAGGCTTTCCCCAACTCAAGGATGACGGGTCAGAATTTGCTCAGGAGGATTACCAGCGTGTTGTCAAAGAATCCCGTTTGGCGGCGACTCAGCTTGCAGCAAGCTTGGATTTATCAAAATATCAAGCCGCCTATGACGACAAGAACAAGAAAATTAATCCGCCAACCTTTGTGACAACCAGCTTGACTCCGTGTCGACCCAAGAACCCTTTTGACTTGGAGGTGGATCTCTCATCAGTGCTGAACGATGAAGATGAGTTCGCCGCATTATCCAAGTGTAACTAGGTACTGGGCGACTTGCAAATTGAAGTCGGCCAAAGCTCGAAGCAGGCTGACCCGAGGACATCAGGAGAATAATCCTTCATGGATTTGGCCATAAGAGCCATGTAATAAGTCTTTTATAAAGATCAAACTGCTTCTGTGATGTCTGAAAAACCCTTATGTTGCCCTTAGGGTGCCTTAGAATGCTTGACCCGCCCTCAGGGCGTTTTTATGATGCTTGACCCGCCGTGGCTATAATGATTTTTGATCATCAACCTGTTAGGCTTAAAAACATATATCAAACCATCTCAGTGAGTAATGGATGATAATAAACAATAACCGACCCAAGATATTTAAGGCAAGTCAGAAAAAATCTGAAAAAACCTTGTGGCAGTGCGAGGAAGGTAAAAAATAACAATTTCGTCAGCTCATCAGGTCCCGACTGGATAGGACGAGTTATATAAACTCAAGTGCTACCCGAGGGAGACTTTTGTATAAAAAGCTCAAGTATTTAGACCGGCTGATCAGGCACGAGTCCAGCTTCAGTGAAGCGGGTTCAGTGAACCAATGGATTCTCTATTTTCATGTGGGGCGCTAGCCGGTACTAGACATGTTTTAACCAAGGCGAGTTCAGGGTCCATAAAGCGGAGTAACTCGCCAAGAGTTCATGGGTCCATATGGCGATTCCGCCGACACACAATCCAGTATAACCATTTGTAATGCGGTAATTTTTCGCAGGCCAAATGGGTAGTAAGGCTGATCTCACTGAGAGGAAGCCCCCAAGTGACCTATGATTAAAGGGAAGACCGGTCATAGGATTGTAGAAGCGTATACACTATTACCACAAAACGACTTGAGAACAAACTGTCCCCAAGTAAGCCGGCCTAATCCACAGAATCATATATGGCGCCCATGTTTGAATCGCGCGCCTTGTAGCGACTTCGAGCCTCTTTGGATTATTGATACCCAGTTTTGTAATAAGCGCATCATGGCGACTTATGCTCTTTGGTATGGATAGCGTCCATGCTTGGGCGACTTGTTGAAGAGCAAAATAAAGATCCATACTTTCAATAAGATGAAAAAGCAGGAAAGCCCCCATGCTTGGAGGCATCAATTTTATTGCTTCATTAAAAATGAAAAACTTACAAAAAGCAGAGCTAATAGCTCAAGTGTAATAAGGTCGCAAGTGGGCTATGTTCCAGGGGCGAGTTGACTCAGCCTCCGTGGTTGGCCGATCAGGCCGCAGATCCACCAGATAGTACGACCCGTTGCGAAGGTTTTTGGTGATGACGAACGGTCCTTCCCATGGTGGTGATAACTTATGCATGCCCGTGCGATCTTGTATCAATCGAAGAACTAAGTCGCCCTCCTGAAAGGTTTGGCTCTTCACCCGGCGGCTGTGATAACGCCGCAAGTCCTGCTGATAAATTGTCGATCGAGCGGCAGCCAAATCGCGTGCCTCCTCCAAAGTGTCCAAAGAATCTTGACGCGCCAACTCGTTGTCCTGTTCCACATAAGCGGCAACTCTGGCCGAGTCATGCCTAATGTCAGTGGGAAGAACAGCTTCTGCTCCATATACCAGAAAAAGGGAGTAAAACCCGTAGAACGGTTTGGGGTGGTCCGGATGCTCCATAGTACTGAAGGTAATTCCTCAACCCAACACCCTGGGGTGCGTTCCAGGGGAACCATGACTCGGGGCTTGATTCCTCACAACACTTCCTGATTCGCCCGTTTGGCCTGCCCATGAGATTGTGGATGAGCCACTGCAGAGACGTCAAGCCGGATGTGCTCACGATGACAAAACTCCTGCATTGCTCCTTATGATAGATTAGCACCATTATCAGTAATAATGCTGTGTGGATATCCGAACCGGAAGATCAACTTTGTCAATAATTTGACCACTGTCTCCGCATCACAAGCACCAACAGGTTCTGCTTCGACCCACTTGGTAAATTTATCAACCGCCACCAGCAGATGATTTTTTTTGTTGGACGACATCTTAAAGGGGCCAACCATGTCTAACCCCCAGACTGCAAAAGGCCAAGTAATAGGTATCATCCTTAGTTCTTGAGCCGGCACATGGGCCTGTCGTGCATAACGCTGGCAACCGTCACATCGACGAACTATCTCCTCTGCATCTGCATGAGCTGGGAACCAGAAGAAACCATGACGGAACGCCTTTGAAACCAAGGAGCGTGACCCGGCATGATGCCCACAATCTCCGGAATTGATGTCGTTTAGAATTACGCATCCCTCTTCAGAGGAAATGCATCGTTGGAATACCACGGAAGTGCTCCGTTTATATAATTCACCATTGATGATGACCATGGATTTGCTTCGACGAACGATTTGGCGAGCCAATACTTCATCCGAAGGTAACTCGCCTCGGGCGAGATATGCCAGATACGGAAGAACCCAATCCGGCGTAACACGGAGAGCCGCCACAAACTGAGACTCAGGGACTGGTATTGCCAACTCCTCCTCTGAGGGTAACCTTACGGAAGGATTATGCAAAGTATCCACAAAGACATTGGGGGGGAACCGGCTTACGCTGCGAACCGAGACATGAAACGACATCAGCTGCTTCGTTAAGGCGCCGGTCGATATGATCAACCTGATAGCCATGGAAGTGACCCGCCACATCAGACACAGCCCTCCTGTAAGCCGCCATCAGGGGGTCCTGAGAATCCCAACTACCTGAAACTTGCTGAGCCACCAGATCAGAATCGCCAAAACATCTGATCTGCGTGAGGTTCATCTCCTTGGCGAGTCGCAAGCCATGAAGAAAGGCTTCGTATTCCGCAGTGTTTTTGGTACATGGAAACATGAGTCGGAGGACATAGCAAAATTTGTCTCCTTGGGGCGATATCAGCACCACGCCAGCCCCCGAGCCTTCCAATTGTCTAGACCCGTCAAAATAAATAGTCCAGTATGTAAGGTCAGGCCTGTCTTCCGGGATCTGTAACTCGGTCCAGTCGTTGACGAAATCAACCAAGGCCTGAGACTTGATAGCCGTGCGAGGGGTGTATCGCACGTAGTGCGGGCCAAGTTCGATCGCCCACTTGGCGATTCGCCCTGTTGCTTCCCGGTTCTGGATGATGTCTCCGAGGGGAGCGGAGCTAACCATCGTGATGGGATGCTCTTGGAAATAGTGTTTGAGCTTTCGACTTGCCATAAAAACCCCATAGACTAACTTCTGCCAGTGTGGGTATCGCTGCTTGGAGAGAGTTAGCACCTCACTAATGAAATATACCGGGCGTTGCAGTGGATATTCCTTCCCTTCTTCCTTCCTTTTGACGACCACTGCCACACTCACCGCTTTGGAGTTTGCCGCGATATACAGAAGCATAGGCTCTTTCTCAGTCGGGGCGGCCAAAACCGGCGGGTTGACCAGCTGCTGCTTTAAGGCTTCGAAAGCTTCGTTGGCTTTGTCTGTCCAAACAAAATGGTCGGATTTCTTAAGCAATTGATAAAGGGGCATAGCCTTTTCTCCTAGACGGCTTATGAAGCGACTTAAAGCCGCAATACGACCCGCCATCCGTTGAACTTGATTGACATTTGCTGGTTTCCCAAGTGAAGTAACCGCCTCGATTTTGTCCGGGTTAGCTTCAATGCCGCGCTCAGATACCAGGAAACCCAACAATTTTCTTGCAGGAACGCCAAAGACACACTTGGTGGGATTAAGCTTCATCTGGTATACCCGCAGATTGTCAAAAGTGTCCCTTAGGTCTCCCAGTAGTGTTTCCCTCCTGTGAGTTTTAACCACAATGTCGTCAACGTAAGCATGGACGTTGCATCCGATTTGGCCACGGAGGCAATTTTGGATGCAGCGCTGGTAAGTCGCCCTAGCACTCTTGAGCCCAAATGGCATGGACACATAGCAGAAAGCCACAAAGGGGGTTATAAAAGCTGTTTTCTCCCGATCTTCCACATCCATCTTGATTTTGTGATACCCAGAATAAGCGTCCAGGAAGCACAAACGCTCGCATCCCCCACTGAATTAACAATTTGATCGATACGGGGAAGGGCGAAAGGATCCTTTGGACAAGCTCTGTTAAGATCTGTGTAATCAATGCACATGCGGAAGGTACCGTTCTTCTTGAGCACCAGGACCGGGTTAGCCAACCATTTGGGGTGAAGACCTCTACGATGAATCCGGCGGCCAAAAGACGGGCAACTTCTTCCCCGATTGCCTTGCGTCATTCCTCATTGAACCTGCGAAGATATTGCTGAATCAGTTTTGCTTTTGGGTCAACATTAAGGTGGTGCTCAGCGAATTCTCTCGGCACACCAGGCATGTCAGAAGGTTTCCATGCGAAGATGTCCCGATTCTCACGGATGAATTCGATGAGTGCGCTTTCCTATTTGGGGTCTAGACCCGCCCCGATAGTGAACTGCTTGGTTGAGTCGCCAGGGACGAAATCCACTATCTTAGTGTCGTCCGTTGGTTTGAATTTGAGGGGCGGCTCAGCATCTGTCGTTGGCTTCTTTAGAGGTGACATGTTAGCCGGATCAACATTGGCCTGGTGATATTTCAGCTCTTCCGCAGCACATGCGACTTATGCGTAAGCCGCATCTCCTTCTTCGCATTCTCTTGCTATCCTCCTGTCACCATCAACCGTGATGGGTCCCTTAGGACCGGGCATCTTGAGTTTAAGGTAAACATAGCAAGGGCGAGCCATGAAGCGGGCGTAAGCCAGTCGCCCAAACAACGCATGATAAGGGCTTTTTAGCTTGACCACCTCAAACATAAGCGACTCACTCCTGTAGTTGGATGATGTCCCAAACGCAACTATGAGCCTAACTCGGCCTATGGGGTATGCCGATTTACCTGGGACAATTCCGTGGAATACCGTGGTAGAAGGCATTAAATCCTTCTCCAATAGGTTCATTCTTCGAAAAGTGTCGAAGTATAATATGTTGATGCTGCTACCACCATCCATTAGTACCTTCGATAAGGTATATCCCCTGACTTGAGGAGCCACGACCAACTCTAAGTCGCCGGGGTTGTCGACTCTGGGCGGGTGATCCTCCCTACTCCATGATATAATCTGCTCGGACCAATGGAAATACCTAGGGAGCGCCGGCTCAGATACACTGTACGCTCGGTAATTCACCTTTTTATCACGCCTGCAGGCATTGGTGGTGAAGACATGGTATTGCCCATTGCTTAATTGTTTGGGATTGTTGCGGAAGCCACCATTATCATCCTACCCCTGCGGAGCCCCCTATGGGGGCGGCTGTTGAAAAACTCCGGACTGGTTATACCGCCGTTGGTTATGCACTGGATACTGGCCACTGCTTGGCTGCGAGCCGCCCTGAGCCCCCGGTTCGGGGAAGCCACCGAACTGATTCTGGCATTGATTAGGTGCACCGAACTGTTCCTGCCGCTGGTCCGGGTCACCACTTTGCCCTTTTTTGATTGCCTCCGCCCGAAACTCCCCCATCACGTAGCAGTCCTCCCAGGAATGAGTCGCCGGTCCGTCTGCCATGGCGTGATGCGGGCACGGGCCCTTGAGTATCTCGTTATAATTGCGCGGCTTTTTGCCACTGTAACCCCTCTTCTTCTGGCGCTGGTTGCCGTTGTTGGCGTTGGTGTTGGCGACTAAGTCCGAAGACTCTTCCTGCTGCCTTCTTTCATCGTTCCCTCCGTGGTTATTGCGGGTGCGTCCCTGAAACCGGGTATGATTTTGGGATGACTCGCCCTTTCTCGGCGAGTTGGCCTTACCGCCATCCTCTCCTGGGTCTTTGGTGTCGTCCGCCTTAGCGTACCTAGTGAGGGTGTCCATTAGTTCCCCCATATCTTGGACTTTTCGCTTGAGTCGCCCCAACTTCTGTACCAGGGGCTCATAGTGGCAGTTTTGCTCCAAGATCAGCACGGCCTGAGCCGCCGCTATACCGTCCGACGAATGAATGATCTCCGCAACCCGCCGTGTCCAATGGTGGGCCGACTCATCCGGACGCTGAACGCAGTGCTGTAAATCAACTATTGTCATCGGGCGCTTGCAAGTCCCCTGGAAGTTTTTGATGAAACGCTCTTTCAACTTAGCCCAAGTCTGGATGGAGTTGGGGGGCAAGTTCTTTAACCAAGTATGTGTCGTTCCCTCGAGCATCATTGTGAAGTACCTGGCGCAGACTGCTTCACTTACATTGACCATGTCCATGACGATTTCATAACTTTCGACCCATGACGCCGGCTCAAGGTCCGGGGTGTAGTTAGGTACATTTCTTGGTCCTTTAAAATCCTTCGGCATTCGCTCATTGCGAAGGGAGGGGCCCAAGCATGGCACCCCCACCTGTCTGCCGCCTCCAACAAGCGGTGCTGGGCCAGTTTGGACGTCCGGGTGATCCCGACCTGGCGGGTCCTGGTGATTAGGCGAGTTGACCTGGGGAAAGGGTCATGGCCCGCTGGTTATGGCGGGCTGGTCCTCTGGCCGACTCCTGGTGCGGCTTTCCTGGGGGGTAGAGTGCAGCCGATCGAGGCTATGCGAGAACTGGGCGTTTTGAACCACCGCCGTTTTCAACATCTCAATGGCGTTCCTTGCTTCTATCTCAATTGGGGTGTTACCATGAATCTGAAGGGATTCTAAATGGCGAGTCGCGGCGAGGACGTTGTCCACCGGGTTGGAAAAGTGACCTTGAGGTGTTTGGAATCGAGGGACGCGATCAACGGTTGGCTGAAACGGCGGGTTTGGTGGCTGGCCCGGTCCTCCTCTCGGGGCGTCTCCCGCCCCGGGAGTTCGTGGAGTATCGAATAGGCGGGTCGGGTTGAGATCAGAGGGTAAACGCCCCTGGTGCCTCCGCGGATGGACAGCGTCAGATGCGCGTTGATGCCTCTCGAGCTGCCAGTTTTCGGTGTTCAAGCGAGCTATCTCAGCGGTAATTTGAGCCTGCCGGGTCTCGATCTTGGTGGCTTCTACTTCAGCGTCTCGCTGAGCCTTTGCCACCCCATCTCTTAGCTTTGTCAATTCCGTGTTTATCGCATCCTGGTTTTCTGATGTTATGGCAGTCGCCACGAGCCTTGTTATCTCCGTCGCCAACTCCACCAAGATCGCAGCTGGGCTTCTGGATGTTTCGCCAGTCCCGTCGTTGCCCGCCGAGTTTGGTGGGGGCTGAGTCGCCCCTGCCATGTAAACGACAATCTGATGGCGGGTCCGTTCGAGAACCTCGGGGTCCATGGCTAGCGACAAACCTCCAAGGAAGCCCCCATGTAGAGACTGAATTGAATCTGAGTCGCCCATGGATGATTCGTCATCAGTGTTGACCGGCGTGGTCTCGTGGGTCGCCGATCGTTCTGGTTCCTCAGACCCCTGTGTGAACCCAACAAAGACCGGATGGGTTAGGTTTGGCGTTGCAACAGGGCGGACATGCCTGGCCGGCTCGACGATGTCGGAGAAGATGTCTGACTCAGGCATAGGCGATCCAACCATGCAGACGAAGACATTCATCCTGCCGAAGGGGATTCTGTTGCCGGATTCGATTGAATCGGCCTCAGGCCCCCACAGAAAGTAATTGATGTAGTACTTCCCGCGGCGGCTCCGAGTCATAAGCCCCGCTGCGTAGCTCCCAGACCCTGGTAGGTCTCCCTTTGAGAACTCAACTCCACCGTGCGCAGGCCCCACGGTGGGCGCCAACTGTCGTGGTTTTGTCACGGCAGATGTCCTCGTGAAAGGACTTAGTGTTGGAGACATCGCACCTTGGTGGTGACTCAAAGGGGTTGATCGGAAGCGAGACAGAGATTTACCCAGGTTCGGCCCCTCGTAAGGAGGTAAAGGCCTACATCCTGCTTGGTGTTTGTATTGATGGTGTTTCGAATACAAGGAGGGCGTAACTCGCCTGACCTAGCACTCGAAGATTTCTAACCTGCCCCCTCCTTCCCTGGGACTCGCCTTTATATACAGGTCGAGCCTTTAGGGTTTACAAGAGTCCTTACCTTTACATAAATCATGATTCTTCCTATCTCTAAGTCGCCATCTTTCCAAGACTTGAAGATCTTCCCAACGATAGATTCTTCCCGAAGGTCCCGAACCGCCATCCGGCTCTAGGCCTCGCTGGGCCAAAGCCGGAACCGCTTCAGGATGAGTCGCCAACTTTGGTGACCTGGCCCAACTAGGGCGGGTTACCCAACAGATAATATTTCGCCTATAAATTCCCTAAAATCCCAGAAAAAATCAGGAGATCATCGAAAGTACTTTTCCGCCACCGCAAGCTTTTGTCTCTGCAAGATCCCATCTGGGGCACGTTCTGGTGCCCTGCCGGAGGGAGGATTGGGATACGGAGGGCTTCTTCATCAACACCATGACCACTCCGATGATGCGTGAGTAGTTCACCATAGACCTACGGGTCCATAGCTAGTAACTAGATGGCTTCTTCTCTCTCTTGGATCTTCAATACAAAGTTCTCCATGATCTTCATGGAGATCTATCCGATGTATTCTTCTTTTGCGGTGTGTTTGTCGAGATCCGATGAATTGTGAATTTATGATCAGATTATCTATGAATCTTATTTGAGTGTTGATCTCTCTTATGCATGATTTCATATCCTTGTAATTCTCTTCGATTTGTGGGTTTTGTTTGGCCAACTTGATCTATGATTCTTGCAATGGGAGAAGTGCTTGGTTTTGGGTTCATACCATGCGGTGACCTCATCTAGTGACAGAAGGGGTAGTGAAGCACACATCGTGTTGTTGCCATCAAGGGTAAAAAGATGGGGTTTTCATCATTGGTTTGAGATTATCCCTCTACATCATGTCATCTTGCTTAAGGCGTTACTCTGTTCATCATGAACTCAATACACTAGATGCATGCTGGATAGCGGTCAATGTGTGGAGTAATAGTAGTAGATGCAGAAAGTATCGGTCTACTTGTCTCGGACGTGATGCCTATACGTATGATCATTGCCTTAGATATCGTCATGACTTTGTGCGGTTCTATCAATTGCTCGACAGTAATTTGTTCACCCACCGCAATACTTGCTATTTTGAGAGAAGCCTCAAGTGAACACTATGGCCCCCGGGTCTACTCCACACCATATTTTCAGCCTTACACTTTTACTTCGTTGCACTTTCCGCCTTCAGATCTCACTTTGCAAAAAATCATGAAGCGATTGACAACCCCTTTAAAGCATTGGGTGCAAGCTCTTTTGTGTTTGCGCAGGTACTCTGGACTTGACGAGATTCTCCTACTGGATTGATACCTTGGTTCTCAAACTGAGGGAAATACTTACTACTCCTCTGCTGCATCACCCTTTCCTCTTCAAGGGAAAAACCAACGCAAGCTCAAGAGACGACAGAAGGATTTCTGGCATCATTGCCGGGAAAGGACTTTTGTTGCCGTAGCAGAGATAGATATAAAAGATTGTGGAAACAAAAGAAAATAAATTGCAGCAAGATATTTTTGGTATTTTTGGTTTATAGATCTGAAAGTATAATTTGGAAAATAGACCTGGGGGCCATAGGTTTCACTAGAGGCTTCTCTCATAAAGGAAATTAATATGTTGGGTGAACAAATTACTGCCGAGCAATTTATAGAAAAGCGAATAATTATTAAGATATCTAAGGAAATGATTGTGCATATAGGCATCACGTCCGTGTCAAGTAGACCGAAACGAGTCTGCATCTACTACTATTACTCCACACATCGACCGACTCCTACCTGCATCTAAAGTATTAAGTTCATGAAGAACAAAGTAACACATTAAGTAAGATGACATGATGTAGAGGGATAAACTCAAGCAATATGATGAAAACCCATTCTTTTTATCCTCGATGGCAACAATACAATACGTGCCTCGCTACCCCTACTATGTCACTGGGTGAGGACACCGCAAGATTGAACCCAAAACTAAGCACTTCTCCCATTGCAATAATTACCAATCTAGTTGGCCAAACCAAACCAATAACTCGAAGAGACCTGCTAAGATATCAAATCATGCATATAAGAATTCAGAAGAGATTCAAATAATATTCATAGATAATCTGAACATAAACTCACAATTCATTGGATCTCTACAAACACATCGCAAAAGAGTATTACATCGGATAGATCTCCATGAAGATCATGAAGAACATGGTATTGAAGGTTAAAGAGAGAGAAGAAGCCATCTAGCTACTAGCTATGGACCCGTAGGTCTATGGTGAACTACTCACGCATCATCAGAGGGGCAATGGAGTTGATGTAGATGCCCTCCGTGATCAATTCCTTCTCTGGCAGATTACCGGAACAAGCTCCCAAATTGGATCTCACGGGAACAGAGGCTGCCGGCGGCAGAAAAGTATTTTCATGGCTCTCTCTTGCAATGGGGGAATATTTGGGAATTTATAGGCCTAAGAATAGGGTTAGGAGATCTGCAGGGGACCCACAAGCCAGGGGCACCCCCCCCTAGGGCGCGCCGTGCAGGCTCGTGGCCTCCCGGTAGGTGCCCTACCCCCTACTCCAAGTCTTCTAGGTTTCTACTGGTCCAAGAAAAATCATTCCAAAGATTTTATTCCGTTTGGACTCCGTTTAATATTCCTTATCTGCAATACTCAAAAACATGGAAAAAATAGAAACTGACACTAGGCTCTAGATTAATAGGTTAGTCCCAAAAATAATATAAAACAACACATTAATACATATAAAACATCCAAAATATATAATATAATAGCATGGAACAATCAAAAATTATAGATACGTTGGAAACGTATCAAGCATCCCCAAGCTTAATTCGTGCTCGTCCTCGAGTAGTTAAATGATAAAATCATAATTTTTGATGTGGAATGCTACCTAACATATTTATCCATGTAATATTCTGTATTGTGGCATGAATATTCAGATCCATAGGATTCAAAACAAAAGTCTAAAATTGACATAAAAACAATAATACTTCAAGTATACTAGTAATGAAATTGCTTCCTTTCGAAATAACATGGTCTTATAAAGTTATCCCTCAAAAATCATATGGTCTGGCTATGCTCCATCTTCACCACACAAAGTATCTAAATCATGCACAACCTCGATGAAAATAAAGCAATTGATTCACACCTTTTATGTTCTCAAACCTTTTCAACTCAAACGCAATACATCAGCGTGAGCCATGGATATAGCACTATAGGTCGAATAGATTATGGTGGAGGTTGAAAAAAAGAAGAAGAAGATAGTCTCACACCAACTAGGCATATCAACCGGCTATGGAGATGCCCATCAATAGATATTAATGTGAGTGAGTAGGGATTGCCATGCAACAAATGCACTGGAGCTATAAGTGTATGAAATCTCAAAAAGGAAACTAAGTGATTATGCAAAAGATGTAATTCCACTAGCTATATGAAAGTGGAAAAATAGGAGACTCTTGTTGGGGAACGTCGCATGGGAAACCAAAATTTTCCTCCGCGCACACAAGATCTATCCATGGTGATGACCATCTACGAAAGGGGAGAGTGCATCTACATATCCTTGTAGATCACTAAGCGGAAGCGTATATAACGCGGTTGATGTAGTCGAACATCTTTGTGATCCAATCACGATCCGACCTACGATCTTGTCATGATCCAACCCGATCTAGCGTCGAACGAACGACACCTCCGCGTCGAGCACACATACGACTCGATGACGTCTCCTCCTTCTTGATCCAGCAAGAGAGGAAGGAGAAGTAGATGGGATCTCAACTAGCACGACGTCATGGTGGATATGGTGGTGGAGGAGTGCCAGCACGGCTTTGCCAAGCGCTGCCGGAACCGATCTGAGGAGAAAACAAAGTTATGGAAGAGGTAGGGCTGCCCCAGGGGTGTGGGAATTGGTGTATTCAAACCCTCCCTCTCCTCCACTATATATAGGAGGAAAGAGGGAGGGATGTGTTGCATCCCTAGCCCCTCCTCGAAGGAGGGGGCGTGGGCCTAGGGAGGTTTCCTCCCTCACCAATGCACCTAGGAGGTGCCTTCCCCTTTAGGGACTCTTCAGTCCAAACTGCATGGGCCCTCGGGGGCTGGCTCAACAAGGCTTGGACGCCACCTTACAGCCCATGCATGTGCTAGGGGCTGGAGGGACCCTTCCGAACTCCTCCGGAACCCTCTGTAACCTTCCAGAACCTTCCAAAAGCTTCCCGGTATAATACCGATAAAACACGAAACTTTTCTGGTAGCCAAAATAGGGCTTCCCATATATAAATATTTATCTCCTAACCATTCCGGAGCTTCTCATGACGTCCGGGATCTCATCCGGGACTCCAAACAACATTCGGTCACCAACGTACAAATCCCAATACTACTCTAGTGTCACCAAATGTTAAGTGTGCAGACCCTACGAGTTCGAGAACTATGCAGACATGACCGAGACACCTGTACGGTCAATAACCAATAACGGGACCCGCATGCCCATATTAGCTCCTACATATTCTATGAATATCTTTATCAGTCGAACCACGATGTCAAGGATTCAATCAATCCCGTATATTGTTCCCTTTTGTCCATCAGTATGTTACTTGCCCGAGATTCGATCGAAGGTATCCCCATACCTAGTTCAATCTTGTTACTGGCAAGTCTCTTTACTCGTTCCGTAATACAAGATCCAGTGACTAACTCCTTAGTCACGTTGCTTGCAAGCTCATTGTGATGTTGTACCACCGAGTGGGCCCAGAGATACCTATTCGTTAGACGGAGTGACAGATCCCAGTCTTGACCCATGCCAACCCAACACTCACCTTCGAAGATACCTGTAGAGCACCTTTATTGTCACTAGTTACGTTGTGATGTTTGATACACACAACGTATTCCTCCGGTGTCCGAGAGTTGCATGATCTCATGGTCACAGGAACAAATACATTGACAAGCAGAAAACGGTAGCAATAAACTGACACGATCATATGCTACATTCATAGTTTGGGTCTTGTCCATCACATTTTTATCCTAATGATGTGATCCCATTATGAAGTGACAACACTTGTATATGTCCAGGAAACCTTGACCATCTTTGATCAATGAGCTAGTCAACTAGAGGCTCACTAGGGACAGTGTGTTGTCTATGTATCCACACATGTATTTGAGTTTCCAATCAATACAATTCTAGCATGGATAATAAACGATTATCATGAACAAGGAAATATAATAATATCCAATTTAGTATTGCCTCTAGGGCATATTTCCAACAATCTCTCACTTACACTAGAGTCAATAATCTAGTTCACATCACTATGTGATTGTAATGAATCTAAGACCCATACAGTTCTGGGTTTGATCATTTCTTGCTTGTGAGAGAGGTTTTTAGTCAATGGGTCTGAACCTTTCAGATCCGTGTGTGCTTTATAAATCTCTAAGTCATCCTGTAGATTCTACTACCACGCGCCATTTGGAACTATTCCAAATGACTCTCCACTATACGAATTCGGTTTACTACTAAGATTTATTCGGATTAGTGTCAAAGCTTGCATCGACGTAAGTCTTTATGACGAACTCTTTTATCACGTCGATAATCGAAAACATTTCTTAGTCCACTAGTTACTAAGGATAACTTTGACCGTTGTTCAGTGATTCATTCCTGGAACATTCTTTGTACCCCTTGACAAACTCATGGCAAGGCACACATTAGGTGCGGTACACAACATGACATACTATAGAGCCTACGGCTAAGGCATTGGGGACGACCTTCATCCTTTCTCTTTATTCTGCCGTAGTCGAGATTTGAGTCTTACTCAAATTCACACCTTACAATACATTCAAGAACTCCTTCTTTGACTGATCCATTTCGAACTCCTTCAAAATCCTTTCAAGGTATGTATTCATTGAAAGTTATATCAAGCGTCTTGATCTATCTCTATAGATCTTGATGCTCAATGTTCAAGTAGCTCAATCCAGGTTTTCCTTTGAAAAACTCTTTTCAAACAACCATATATGCTTTCTAGAAATTCTACATCATTTTTGATCAACAATATGTCAACCACATATACTCATCAGAAATTATATAGTGCTCCTACTCACTTCCTTGGAAATACAAGTTTCTCATAAGCTTTGTATAAACCCAAAAGCTTTGATCATCTCATCAAAGCGTATATTCCAAATCCGAGATGCTGGCTCCAGTCCATAGAAGGATCGCTGGAGCTTGCATACTTGTTAGCATCCTTGGGATCCACAAAGCCTTCTGGTTGTATCACATACAACCTTTCCTCAAGGAAACCATCGAGGAAACAATGTTTTGACATCCTATGTGCAAGATTTTATAATAAATAATGCAGCAACTTTGAGCATAATTCCACCATACTTTTAGCATCGCTATGAGTGAGAAAGTCTCATCATAATCAACTCTTTGAACTTGTCGAAAACATCTTTGCGACAAGCCGAGCTTTATTAATGGTGACATTTACCATCATCGTCCATCTTCCTTTTAAAGATCCACTTCTACTTAATAGCCTTACAACCATCAAGTAGCTCTTCCAAAGTCTACACTTTGTTTTCATACATGGATCCTACCTCGGATTTCATGGCGACCAGCCATTCATCGGAATCCACATGCACCATCGATTCTCCATAGCTTGTAGGTTCATTGTTGTCCAGCAAGATGACCTCCAAGACAGGATTACCATACCACTCCGGAGCAGTATGCGTCCTTGTCGACTTACGAGGTTTGGTAGTAACTTGATCTGAAGCTTCATGATCAACATCATAAGCTATCCTCTTCAACTAGTGTAGGTGCCACAGGAACATCTTCCTGCGCCCTGCTACTCATTGGTTGAAGTGACGGTTCAATAACCTCATCAAGTTTCCACTATCCTCCCACTCAATTCTTTCGAGAGAAACTTTTTATTGAGAAAGGACTCGTTTCTACAAACAAACACTTTGCTTCCGGATCTGAGATAGGAGGTATACCCAACTGTTTTGGGTGTCCTATGAAGATGCATTTATCTGCTTTGGGTTCGAGCTTATCGGGCTAAAACTTTTTTACATAAGCATCGCAGCCTCAAACTTTTAAGAAACGACAGCTTAGGTTTCTCCAAACCATTGTTCATATGGTGTCATCTCAATGGAATTACGTGGTGCCCTATTTAAAGTGAATGTGGTTGTCTCTAATGCCTAACCCAAAAACGATAGTGGTAATTCGATAAGGGACATCATAGTATGCACCATATCCAATAGGGCGCGGCTATGACGTTCGGACACACCATCACATTATGGTGTTCCAGGTGGCATGATTTGTGACACAATTTTCACATTGTCTTAGATGTTTACCAAACTCGCAACTCAGATATATATATTTACCTCCACGATCAGATCATAGACATATTATCCTCTTGTCACGATGATCTTCAACTTCACTTAAAATTGCTTGAAATTTTCAATATTTCAGACTTGTGATTCAACAAGCAAATACTCATGTATCTACTAAAATCATCACTGAAGTAAGAACATAACGATATCCACTGCGTGTCTCAGCACTCATTGGATTGCATACATCAAAATGTATCATTCCCAATAATTTACTTGCTTGTTCCATCACAGGAAGACGAGGTCTTTAGTCATCTTACCCATGTGGTATGACTTGCATGTCTCAAGTGATTCCAAATCAAGTGAGTCCTAACAATCCATCTACATGGAGTTTCTTCATGTGTTTACACCAATAGGCATGGTTCGCATGTCTCAAACAAAAAACGAGTGAGTGCAAAGATCCATCAGCATGGAGCTTTCTTCATGCGTTTTATACCAATATGACTTAAGCGGCAGTGCCAGAAGTAAGTGGTACTATCATTACCAATATTGTGAACATGTGTATCACTACGATCAAGATTCAATAAACTATTTATTTTAGGTGCAAGGGCATTGAAGGTGTTATTCAAGTAAAGAGAGTAACCATTATTCTCTTTAAATGAATAACCATATTGCGATAAACATGATCCAATCATGTTCACGCTCAGCGCAAACACCAATCAATATTTAGGTTTAACACTAATCCGGAAGGTAGAGGGAGCGTGCGATGTTGATCACATCAACCTTGGAATTACTTTCAACACACATCTTCACCTCACCCTTGCTAGTATTCATTTATTCAGTAGCTATAATTTTGAGTTACTAACACTTAGCAACTGAACATGGTGCTACTAGGAGTACTAGTAAGGTACACATCAATATCATGTATATCTAATATACTTTCGTCGACTTTGCCAACCTTCTCATCTACCAAGTATGAAGGGTAGTGTTGCTTAAGTGACCGTTCCCCCTCATATTAGAAGCACTTAGTCTTGGGTTTGGGTTCAAGATTGGCTTTCTTTACTAGAGCAGCAACTGGTTTGCCATTCATGAACTACCCCTTCTTACCCTTGCCCTTCTCAAAACTAGTGGTTTCGCTAACCATCAACAATTGATGCTCCTACTTGATTTCTACTTTCGCGGTGTCAAACGTCACGAATAACTCAGGGATCATCATCTCTATCCCTGACATGTTATAGTTCATCACAAAGCTTAGTAGCTTGGTGGTAGTGACTTTGGAGAACTATGTCAATCACTATCTTATGTAGAAGATCAACTCCCACTCGATTCGAGCGATTGTAGTACTCAGACAATCTGAGCACATGCTCAACGATTGGGATTTTCTCCCTTACTTCGCAGGCAAAGAATCTTGTCGGAGGTCTCATACCTCTCAACACGGGCACGAGCCTGAAATCCTAATTTCAGCTCTTGGAACATCTCATATGCTCTGTGACGTTCAAAACGTCTTGGGCGCCTCAATTCTAAGTTGTTAAGCATTACACACTGAACCATCACGTAGTCATCAAAAACGTGTATGTCAGATGTTCGCAACATCTTAGACCACGCTCGGGGTTCAGCACACCGAGCGGTGCATTAAGGACATAAGCCTTCTACGCAGCAATGAGGACAATCTGAGTTTAGAAACCCAGTCCTCATAATTGCTACTATCATCTTTCAACAAAGTTTTCTCTAGGAACATATCAAAAACAGTGCAGCTACAACGCAAGCTACAACATAATTTGCAAAGACATTTTGACTATGTTCATGATAATAAGTTCAATTAATCATATTACTTAAGAACTCCCACTCAAATTGACATCCCTCTAGTTCTTCGAGTGACACATGATCCAAATTCACTAACTCGAGTCCGATCATCACGTGAGTTGAGTTAGCTTCAGTGGTGAACATCTCCATGTTGATCATATCCACTATATGACTCATGTTTGACCTTTCGGTCTCTTTTGTTCCGAGGCCATGTTTATACATGTTAGGCTCATCAGGTTTAACCCGACTGTTCCGCGTGTGCAACTGTTTTGCACCCGCTTTATGTGAACGTAGAGTCTATCACACCCGATCATCACATGGTGTCTCGAAACGACAAACTGTCGCAACAATGCACACTCGGGGAGAAAAAAAATTATCTTGAAATTTTAGTGAGGGATCACCTTATAATGCTATCGTCGTCCTAAGCAAAATAAGGTGCATAAAAGGATTAACATCACATGCAAAACATAAGTGACATGATATGGCCATGAACTTGTGCTTCTTGATCTCCATCACCAAAGCACCGTCATGATCTCCATCGTCACCGGTGCCAAACCATGATTTCCATCATCATGATCTCCATCATTGTGCTGTGATCGAGGTTGCCTCGTCACCTATGCTGTTACTACTAAAGCTACTGAACTAGTGATAAGTAAAGCATCACCAGACGCAAAAATAATTAAAGACAACCCTATGGCTCTTGCCGGTTGCCGTAGCATCGACGTGCAAGTCGATATTTAACTACTAGAACATGATCATCTCATACATCAAATATATCATATCATGTCTTTGGCCATATCATATCATTATATACCTTGCAAAAACAAGTTAGACGTCCTCTAATTTGTTGTTGCATGTTTTACGTGGCTGCTATGGGTATCTAGTATGATCGCATCTTACTTACGCAAAACCACAACTGTGATATGCAAGTTGCTATTTAACCTTCTCTAAGGACCGCCTCGGTCAAATCCGATTAAACTAAAGTTGGAGAAACAGACACCCGCCAGTCATGTTTATGCAACAAGTTGCATGTTAGTCAATGAAACCGGTTTCTCGTAAGCGTATGAGTAAGGTTGGTCCGCTCTGCTTCATCCAACAATACCGCCGAATCAAGAAATGACTAAGGAGGGAAACAATCTGAATATCAACACCCACAAACTCCTTTGTATTCTACTCGAGATGTCATTTACGCATAGACCTAGTATGATACCCTATTGGGGAACATCACATAGGATACAAAAATTTTCCTACGCGCACACAAGATCTATCCATGGTGATGACCATCTACGAGAGGGGAGAGTGCATCTACATACCCTTGTAGATTTACAAGCGGAAGCGTATATAACGCGGTTGATGTACTCGAACGTCTTCGCGATCCAATCACGATCCGTCCCGCGATCTCATCATGATCCGTCCCGCGATCTCATCACGATCCGTCCCGATCTAGCGCCGAACGGATGACACCTCCGTGTTCAGCACAGGTACGGCTCGATGACGTATCCTCCTTCTTGATCCACCAAGAGAGGAAGGAGGAGTAGATGGGATCTCAACCAGCACGACGGCATGGTGGAGATGACGGTGGAGCAGTGCTAGCAGGGCTTCGCCAAGCGCCGCCGGAACCGATCTGAGGAGAAAACGAAGTTATGGGAGAGGTAGGGCTGCCCCCGGGGCGTGGGAATTGGTGTACTCAGCCCCTCCCTCTCCACTATGTATATATAGGAGAAAAGAGGGAGCGCAGGGTCGCAAACCTAGCCCCTCCTCCAAGGAGGGGGCGTGGGCCTAGGGAGGTTTCCTTCCTCACCAAGGCACCTAGGAGGTGCCTTCCCCTTTAGGGACTCTTCCCTCCAAACCGCATGGGCCCTTCGGGGCTAGACCAAGAAGGCTTGAATGCCACCTTACAACCCATGCACGTACTAGGGGCTGGAGGGACCCTTCCGGACTCCTCCGGAACCCCCTGGAACCTTTTGAAACCTTCGAGAAGCTTCCCGGTACAATACCGATAAAACTCGAAACTTTTTCGGTAGCCAGAATAGGACTTCCCATATATAAATATTTATCTCCGGACCATTACGGAGCTCCTCGTGACGTCCGGGATCTCATCTGGGACTCCGAACAACATTTGGTCACCAACGTACAAATCCCAATACTACTCTAGTGTCACCGAACGTTAAGTGTGCACACACTACGGGTTCGAGAACTTTGCAGACATGACCGAGACACCTCTATGGTCAATAACGAATAGCGGGACCTGGATGCCCATATTGGTTACTACATATTCAACGAAGATCATTATCAGTTGAACCATGATGTCAAGGATTCAATCAATCTCATATACTGTTCCCTTTGTCCATCAGTATGTTACTTGCCCGAGATTCGATCGTCGGTATCCCCATACCTAGTTCAATCTCGTTACCAGCAAGTCTCTTTACTTGTTCTGTAATACAAGATCCCGTGACTAACTCCTTAGTCACATTGCTTGCAAGCTCATTGTGATGTTGTATCACCGAGTGGGCCGAGAGATACATCTCTGTCACGCGGAGTGACAAATCCCAATCTTGATCCATGCCAACCCAACACACACCTTCAGAGATACCTATAGATCACCTTTATAGTCACCTAGTTATGTTGTGACATTTCATACACACAAGGTATTCTTGTGGCGTCCGAGAGTTGCATGATCTCATGGTCATAGGAATAGATACATTGACATGCAGAAAAGAGTAGCAATAAATTGACATGATCATATGCTACGTTCATAGTTTGGGTCTTGTCCATCACATCTTTCTCCTAATTATGTGATCCCGTTATCAAGTGACAACACTTGTCTATGGCCAGGAAACTTTGACCATCTTTGATCAACGAGCTAGTCAACTAGCGGCTCACTAGGGACGGTGTGTTGTCTATGTATCCACACATGTATTTGAGTTTCCAATCAATACAATTCTAGCATGGATAATAAACAATTATCATGAAGAAGGAAATATAATAATAACCAATTTATTATTGCCTCTAGGGCATATTCCCAACAACTCTCTATGAAGAACATGGTGCTACTTTGAAGCACAAGTGTGGAAAAAGATAGTAGCATTGTCCCTTCTCTCTTTCTCTCATTATTTTCTTTTTTTATCTTTTTGTGGGCTTCTTTGGCCTCTTTTTTTGTAAATTCTAGAGACTCATCCCAACTTGTGAGGGAATCATAGCTTCCATCATCCTTTTCTCAGACGGGACAATGCTCTAATAATGCAAATCATCACACTTTTATTTACTTACAACTCAAAGATTACAACTCAATATCTAGAACAAAATATGACTCTATAAGCAATATGGAAGTGAAGGTGCGTGTCATAAAAACGGGACGGTGGTGTTGCATGGCAATATATCTCGGAATGGCTATGAAAACGCCATAATAGGTAGATATGGTGGCTGTTTAGTGGAAAATATATGGTGGTTGTTTAGAGGAAAATATATGGTGGCTATTTTGAGTAAGGTGGGTTTAATGTACCGGCGAGAGTTGCGCGGTACTAGAGAGGCTAGCAAAGGTGGAAGGGTGAAAATGTCACATACTTATTGCAAAAGCCTATTAGCTATCAAAGAAAAGTATTAGACGCATGCTCCTAGGGGAAGAGTTGGTAGGAGTTAACCATCGCGTGGTCCTGATCTCGACACAAAGGTTGACAATCATTAAACAAATCATGCTCCGACTTCATCACATAATGATTCACCATACGTGCATGCTATGGGAATCTCAAGCGTTAACACAAGTAGTTCTTCTAATTCACAATTACTTACTAGCATGCTCTCATATTCCCATCTTCATATCTCAAAACTATATGCAAGGAATGAAACTTCCCATCATATTCAATGCACTTAATATGATTGTTTTATAATATCCCTCTTGGATGCCCATTATATTAGGACTAAATTTATAACCTATACCAATTACTATGTTGTTTAAAGAACTCTCAAAATAATATAAGTGAGGTACGAGAGTTTCATAATTTCTATAAAATAAAACACCGCCGTGCTCTAAAGTATATAAGTGAAGCACTATTGCAACATTGCCTAGCTCAAAAGATATAAGTGAAGCACATAGAGTATTCTAATAAATTCACGATTCAGCGTGCGTCTCCCAAAAGATGTGTGCAACAAGGATGATTGTCCCAAACTAAAAAGTAAAGAATCATATCATACAAGACGCTCCAAGCAAAACACATATTATGTGGTGAATAAAAATATAGCCTCAAGTAAATTTACCGATAGATTGAAGTCGAAAGAGGGGATGCCTTCTGGGGAATCCCCAAGCTTAGGCTCTTTGGTATCCTTGAATACGGCTTGGGGTGCCTTGGGAATCCCCAATCTTAGGCTCTTGCCACTCCTTATTTTGTAATCCATCAAATCTTTACCCAAAACTTGAAAACTTCACAACACAAAACTCAACAGAAAACTCATGAGATCCGTTAGTACAAGAAAAATAAACCACCACTATAGGTACAATATTGAACTCATTATTTATTTATATTGATGTAATATTTACTATATTTCAACTTCTCCATGGTTCATACCCCCGATACAACCCATAGATCCATCAAAATAAGCAAACAACACAAAGAAAACAGAATCTGTCAAAAACAGAACAGTATGTAGTAATCTATTTACTTTGAAAACTTCTGTAACTCCAAAATTTCTTAAAAATTAGGAAATTCTTGGAAATTTGTAAATCCGTCTTGTGTAAAAAATTCAGATCAAAAGCACGTTCGAGTGAATTTACAAAATTCCTGCACTCAGAGCGAAAGTTTTTGTTTTTCAGCAAAATCAACTTGCAAACACCGTAGACCATCCCAAAGGTCTTACTTGGCTCAAACACTAATTAAAACAAGAAAACACAATTAGTACAGATGTAATAATGTGTACAACACTCAAAAACATAAGCAAAAAACAAAAACATAAAAATAAAATTGGGTTGCCTCCCAAGAAACTCTATTGTTTAACGCCCCTAGCTAGGCATAATGCAATAGATCTAGGAATTGTCATCTTTGGTATGCAATCCATAAGTATCTCTCATAATATATTCATATGGTAATCTTATTTTCTTTCTATGAAAGTGCTACATGCCTTTCCTTTATGGAAATTGGAATATAATATTTCCTTCTTTCATATAAATAATTGCATCAATCGTTCTAAGGAAAGGTCTACCAAGAATAATAGGACATGTAGGATTGCAATCTATATCAACAACAATGAAATCTACGGGCACATAATTCCTATTTGCAACAATAAGAACATCACTAATCCTCCTCGTAGGATTCTTGATCGTAGAATCTGCTAAATGCAAATTTAAAGAGCAATCATCAAATTCAAGGAATCCTAGAACATCACATAAAGTTTTTGGAATCATGGAAACGCTAGCACCAAAATCACACAAAGCACGACACTAATAATCTTTAATTTTAATGTTAATAGTAGGTTCCCACTCATCATAAATCTTTCTAGGTATAGATACTTCCAAGTCAAGTTTTTCTTCAAATGATTTCATCATAGCATCCACAATATGTTTAGTAAAAGCTTTATTTTGATTATAAGCGTGCGGAGAATTCAACATGGATTGCAATAAGGAAACACAATCAATCAAAGAGCAACTATCATAACTAGTCGTCATCCCGTGCAATTGCACGGGCTAGTATTAGTTAAATTTTGGAATATGTATCATGATATGCCAAGTACTTAACCCATATACAGACTTTTTGGCATGGTTTATCAAGCACAACTATCTTCGTATAATTAATTAGGAGCATGGTTTTTTTCCAATAAGTTTGTTTTAATATATGTGATTATGTAGCTAATAACATTATGATCACAAAGATGTGAACTGGTATTTGACAAATGCAATAATGTCATTGACAACATAAGATTAAAAGTGAAGAATGTATCGTAATAAAATAACAGGGCTGACTTAATAGGAAAATTAACTTTCGATCACTTGTACTAATAACCACCATTTGCGATCATTGTAAAGGTCCTTGAAAAAACAAAATAAAATAGATTCCAGAATATACCTGATCATATGAGTGAATAGGAAATACACCATTTATGGAGTTTATATGAAATTATCGTTAATGGAGTTCATCCAGGTATAAGGAGAAACGTAAACATTTTTGGGTCCCATCTCGGAAAATGATATTATGGGATTTAGGTACTGTATATTAAGACAGAGGCGTACATAATATTTGCGATAGGAGAGATGGTAGACCAGGGCATACGAACCCTATGGGTTAGGGAAAATTGAACACGAACAATGATAATAGCAATGACGAAACAAACTGGCGTGTAGATATACAATACCATATTTTTCCAACAGACTGGAGCCAAGGTAGCACGTACATAAGCAAATCTCATCCTTTTTCCCGTTTTGCACGTATGCAAGTTTTTATTTGAGTTGATGCATGTACGTGAGTTCTTTTTGTTTTTTGAACACACACATGTGAGTTAATCTGTATGGTTTGGTGCATGTACGTGAGTTTTTTTATTATTTAGATTAAGAAAAAAAACACAGCCGTACGCTTAATCTCTAACTTTTCACATCTCATCCATTTCACGTATTCCATCTACGTGCGTTAACCTCCTGCTTTTTCACATTTTTGACGCACCTTAATCTCATTCTTTATAACTCTCAGGCCCATTGGTGGATGTCTTTTTTTATTATTCACCAGAAAAAAATTCGGATGATCTACACCGTAATAATTTGGTCCCCACTGGTAGAAAAAGAGGCTTCCGTCCAGCCCCATAAGTCGCGACACTGTAGGAACCGCGACTAATGAATTCTTTAGTCGCGGTTCGGCAGACGAACCGCGACCAAAGGCCTGGGCCAGGGCGCTCGGTGGCCAGCCTGGGCCAAAGGCCTTTAGTCGCGGTTGGCCAGGCCAACCGCGACTAAAGCTCCTCCCCTATATATACCAGTTCAGCACACTCACTTAGCCATTTGGTGCCACTTCTCTTCACAAGCTTCACAAGGGGGTGTAGGTTTGCTTTTGGTTCCTCTTATGCACACAAGGTGTTTGATGAAATGCCCCAAGAGCGTGAAACAAACATGATATGAAGTGTTGGAGCCACACTTGAGGTTCCTCATTTATTTTTTCCTCCTCGATCGCGGTTAGCAACTTGAACCTTTCATGCATGTGTGTCATTGATAAAATATGCATGTGTGTTGTTCATTGTTTAATTTCTATTGTTTATAGCTAGTTAGTTTAACAAATTCATGATGGTTAATTATATATTTTATATTATAATAATGCAGATGAATCGGCAATGGATGTACGGTAACCGACTCTCCCGCGAGTTCACTACGGGTTTGAAAGATTTCCTCGTAGTGGCTAATGCGAACAAGCAGAAGGGTTTTGTTATCTGTCCATGTGTTGACTGTAAGAATCAGAAGGGTTACTCTTCCTCAAGAGAAGTTCACCTGCACCTGCTTCGGCACGGTTTCATGCCAAGCTATAATTGTTGGACCAGGCATGGAGAAAGAGGGGTTATAATGGAAGAAGATGAAGAAGGGGATGATTTCATCGATGAAAGCTATCTTGCTCATTTCGGTGATACTTTCATGGAGGATGCTGAGGGTGAAGGGGAAGGTGAAGGTGAAGAAGAGGCACGTGATGAGACCGTTGATGATCTTGGTCGGACCATTGCTGATGCACGGAGACGCTGCGAAACTGAAAAGGAGAGGGAGAATTTGGATCGCATGTTAGAGGATCACAGAAAGTCGTTGTACCCCGGATGTGATGATGGTCTGAAAAAGCTGGGCTGCACACTGGATTTGCTGAAATGGAAGGCACAGGCAGGTGTAGCTGACTCGGCATTTGAAAACTTGCTGAAAATGTTGAAGAATATGTTTCCAAAGAATAACGAGTTGCCCGCCAGTACGTACGAAGCAAAGAAGGTTGTGTGCCCTCTAGGTTTAGAGGTTCTGAAGATACATGCATGCATCAACGACTGCATCCTCTACCGCGGTGAATACGAGAATTTGAATGAATGCCCGGTATGCACTGCATTGCGTTATAAGATCAGAGGCGATGACCCTGTTGACGATGTAGAGGGCGAGAAACCCAGGAAGAGGGTTCCCGCCAAGGTGATGTGGTATGCTCCTATAATACCACGGTTGAAACGTCTGTTCAGGAACAAAGAGCATGCCAAGTTGTTGCGATGGCACAAAGAGGACCGTAAGTCGGACGGGGAGTTGAGACACACCGCAGATGGAACGCAATGGAGAAAGATCGACAGAGAGTTCAAAGATTTTGCAGCTGACGCACGGAACATAAGATTTGGTCTAAGTACAGATGGCATGAATCCTTTTGGCGAGCAGAGCTCCAGCCATAGCACCTGGCCCGTGACTCTATGCATCTACAACCTTCCTCCTTGGTTGTGCATGAAGTGGAAGTTCATTATGATGCCAGTGCTCATCCAAAGTCCGAAGCAACCCGGCAACGACATCGATGTGTACCTAAGGCCATTAGTTGATGAACTTTTACAGCTGTGGGGCAGACCTGGTGTCCGTGTGTGGGATGAGCACAAAGAAGAGGAATTTGACCTACGAGCGTTGCTTTTCGTAACCATCAACGATTGGCCTGCTCTTAGTAACCTTTCGGGACTTTCAAATAAGGGATACAATGCATGCACGCACTGCTTACATGAGACTGAAAGTGTACATTTGCCAAATTGTAAGAAGAACGTGTACCTTGGGCATCGTCGATTTCTTCCGAAAATTCATCCAGTAAGAAAGAAAGGCAAGCATTACAACGACAAGGCAGATCACCGGCCGAAGCCTGCGGAACGCACTGGTGCTGAGGTATTTGATATGGTCAAGGATTTGAAAGTCATCTTTGGAAAGGGTCCTGGCGGACAATCAGTTCCGAAGGGAGCTGACGGGCACGCAGCCATGTGGAAGAAGAAATCTATATTCTGGGAGCTAGAATATTGGAAAGTCCTAGAAGTCCGCTCTGCAATCGACGTGATGCACGTTACGAAGAATATTTGCGTGAACCTCCTAAGCTTCTTGGGCGTGTATGGGAAGACAAATGATACAAAGGAAGCACGGCAGGACCAGCAACGTTTGAAAGACCCTGATGACCGGCATCCGGAATGGTTTCAAGGTCGTGCCAGCTACGCTCTGACCAAAGAAGAGAAGGTCATCTTTTTTGAATGCCTGAGCAGTATGAAGGTCCCGTCTGGATTCTCGTCCAATATAAAGGGAATAATAAACATGGCGGAGAAAAAGTTCCAAAACCTGAAGTCTCGCGACTGCCACGTGATTATGACGCAATTGCTTCCGATTGCTTTGAGGGGGCTCCTGCTGCAAAATGTTCGAGTAGCCATTGTGAAGCTATGTGCATTCCTCAATGCAATCTCTCAGAAGGTAATCAATCCAGAAGTTCTACCACGGTTACAGAACGATGTGATCCAATGTCTTGTCAGTTTCGAGTTGGTGTTCCCGCCATCCTTCTTCAATATTATGACGCACCTCCTGGTTCACCTAGTCGAAGAGATTTTCGTTCTCGGTCCTGTATTTCTACACAATATGTTCCCCTTCGAGAGGTTCATGGGAGTATTAAAGAAATATGTTCGTAACCGTGCTAGGCCAGAAGGAAGCATCGCCAAGGGCTATGGAAATGAGGAGGTAATTGAGTTTTGTGTTGACTTTGTTCCTGACCTTAAGCCGATTGGTCTTCCTCGATCGCGGCACGAGGGGAGACTAAGTGGAAAAGGCACGATCGGAAGGAAATCAACGATATGTATGGACGGCCATTCTCTGACTGAAGCACACCACACTGTACTGACCAATTCCAGCTTGGTGGCTCCGTACTTTGAGAAACACAAGAATATTTTATGCTCGGACAACCCGGGGAAGCCTGAATCCTGGATTAGGAAGGCCCACATGGAGACTTTCGGCAGTTGGTTGAGAAAACATTTAATGAATGACAATGATGTTGTAGATCAGCTGTACATGTTGGCCAAGACACCATCTTCGACTATAACGACTTTCCAAGGGTACGAGATAAATGGGAATACATTTTACACGATCTCCCAAGATAAAAAGAGCACCAACCAAAACAGTGGTGTCCGCTTTGATGCAGCAACCGAGAATGGGCAAGAGGTCACATATTATGGTTACATAGAGGAGATATGGGAACTTGACTATGGACCCTCCTTTAAGGTCCCTTTGTTCCGGTGCAAATGGTTCAAGCTAACAGGAGGTGGGGTAAAGGTGGACCAGCAATACGGAATGACAATGGTGGATTTCAACAATCTTGGTTACCTTGACGAACCATTCGTCCTAGCGAAAGATGTCGCTCAGGTTTTCTATGTGAAGGACATGAGTAGCAAACCGAGGAAACGGAAAGATAAGAAAACGATCAGTACATCATGCGATGATCCAAAGCGCCACATTGTTCTTTCAGGGAAAAGAAACATCGTGGGAGTGGAGGACAAGACAGACATGTCAGAAGATTATAATATGTTTGCTGAAATTCCGCCCTTCAAAGTGAACACCGACCCAAGCATTAAGTTAAATGATGAGGATGCTCCATGGATACGGCACAATCGTAAGCAAGCAGGGACACAAGGGAAGAAATGATGTGTAATAATTTATTGTATCAAACTTTGTTGAATGGATCATGTGAATTATATTACCCGTGATGTGTTTGGTGTCCATTTTCGAATGATTCGAGATACCACTGATGATACATGAAATTTGGAGTGATTTAGTCATACTCCTGCCTAGGCGTATAATATGCATACTCGTAGTCTTCATAGCCGCCGTCGTCGTTGTACTGGTAGTCGTCGCCTTCTAAGTTGCCGCCGTCGTCGTCGCTGCTGTCGTCGCTGTCGTCGGGCGGCGCTCGTGGCTCGAACTGAGGGTAGCGCAGGCGGGGGATATCGCCGGCCGTGATGTAGTCCATGACGCTCTGCAGAGTCCGGCCATACCACCATAGCCGACGGCCGGCCTCGTGGAAGTTCCCAGGAGGCAGACCGTCCTCCTCATACCTGGCGAGCGCCCTCTCACGCCGATTGATGAAGAAGGCGTCCCAAGTATGCTGGTTATCGGGATGCCAGCGGGGATTCATCCGCTGCTCCGGCGTGAGGTCGAGGTAGTAGTGGTTCGTGATGGCCGCCCGGCGTGCAGTACCCTGAGGGACGGGAGGGACCGGCACGCCGCCGGCGCTTAGGCTCCAGCCGGTGGGGACGCGGTAGCCCGGTGGACAAGGGTAGTTCGAGGCGCAAAGCTCCTCCACCTGCTGGTAGGTTAGAGTGGGTGCGGTGGAAGCCATGAGAGAGTGATGAGAGATTGTAGAGATGTGATAATGCTGGCCAAGCCGGGCTACATATATGTAGTGAGAAATGGCGGGAAAAATGGGAGCGGGAAGACAGGAGGCGGGAAGAAAGTGGCGGGAAGAAAGAGGCGGGAAGACAGGGAAGAAATGGCGGGAAGAAGAGGAATCCAGAGCTGGTCATCTAACCTTTAGTCCCGGCTGGTTGGTGCAACCGGGACTAAATGTGGTTTTTGTGTCATCTAAGAAAACTGTCGGTGGGATAAGGACGTTTGGGTAAGCTTTAGTCCCGGCTGGAGGGTGCAACCGTGATTAAAGCTGTCGGCAGGATAAGGACGCGTGGGTAGCGCACGACGCCCTGTCGGAGGAACAAGACAAAGCAGAAGCGGCGCCGTGCCTATAAAAGGAGCATCGATACGCGGGAAGATAGAGGCGTCAAGAAATGACGGGAAGACATAGGCGGGAAAGAACTGGCGGGAAGACTGGCCGGGAAGAACTTGTGGCAAGACAGAGGCGGCCGGGAAGAACTTCTCTGAATTTTTTGATATATTATTTGTATTTTTAACATTTTAAATTGAATTAGTTTTATTTTTCTTAATTTTTTGATATAATTTTTGTGTTTTTAACATATTGAATTGAATTAGTTTTATTTTTCTGAATTTTTTGATATATTATTTGTATTTTTAAGATATTGAAAAAAGTATTTTGAAAAATACCTTTAGTCGCGGTTGGCCAGACCAACCGCGACTAAAGGTCGTTGCGCGCGGGAACGAAAAAACCCTTTAGTCGCGGTTGGTTTTGCCAACCGCGACTAAAGTTTACCTTTAGTCGCGGGTCGCCTCCCCAACCGCGACTAAAGGGGGGGGCGCGGGAACGCAAAAACCCGCCAAAAACCCTTTAGTCGCGGTTGGGGAGGCGACCCGCGACTAAAGGTTACCTTTAGTCGCGGGTCGCCTCCCCAACCGCGACTAAAGGGGGGGGGCTATAAATACAAGGGCGTGCCGCCGTCTTCTCCGATTCTCGTCTTCTCCGATTCTCTGCCGCGCGCGCCGAAGGCCTGCCGCCGTCGCCCTCGCCCTCGACGCCGCCCGCCGTCGCCCTCGCCCTCAACGCCGCCCGCCGTCGCCGTCAACCACCGCGCGCGCGCCGCCTCGCTCGCCCGCCCTGAACGACGCCTGCCGGCCTCGGTACTGCCGCCTCGCTCGCCCGCCCAACGCCGCAAATTCCTACAGAGTTTACAGAGTATAAACTTTGTATATACAATTCCAAACATATACAATACAAAAATATAACTGATGGTGTATCCATTGACATGCATTTCGTAAGTTAATGGACATAATTTGTGTGTAAACAAGGTCAAAGTTTGTGATTTTTGACTTTTGAAAAAAATCTATACATACTACATTATGGAATGGATGGAGTATAAATTTTCTTGACATGGATTGTTTAAGTTGTAGGAATAAATCCCATATGGTATAGTTTTTTCATTGATGTTTATTTTTTTTATCGGGACAATAACTCCAATAACATAAACTTCCTTAAAGACTTTCACACAATCCATGTTTGTTTTAATGAATGTCCTCAACAACCATACACTGCACTACCACCAATTTATATGCCGTGTTCTCTGCATGCTTCAGACTCACTGAGTTTTGACACATCTGAGAAACCACCTGTTAGCAAAAGAGGGAAAGCACTATGCAAGAACAAAGAAAAAGAAATAAAGAAAGGGAGGTCATCACTTCATCTTGAGAATAGAAGACGTCGGGAAGAAAACGCTCAGTTGATGCGACCGCTAGCATCCCACGAAGAGAAAACATATTGTCGAGCCCTATGATTTCTCGATGCACCTCCACAGTCCCGGGTCTCATACTCGTGTGGTTAGTACACACGGCAGTGATGAGAAAAAAAGTATGGTCTACAAGAAATTGCCTAAAACGTATAATCATTTGAATTTACATAAAAAATGACTTAGTTTAACAAAAACGGTAAAATAACTTAGGGTAAGAATTAGTTTAACAAAAACGGTAAAATAACTCCCTCTCCGTGACGCCGTCGTCTGCCGCCCCGTCTCGCGCTCTACCGCGACACCCTCTCCCACCCCTTCCTCGCCCCCTCCTTTTGCCACCGCCCTTTCGCCACCGCCACCGCCACCGCCCCCCTTCTTCACTTAATTAATTTGTTTTTACTACATGTTTTCAGGACTGACATAATGGCGGACGATAGAGCTGACCCGATTATGGACAACTATGATCCGGACGGTGAAGCACATATGTTCGGCATCATAAACGGCGATATTCTATATGTGCCGACCGGAGAAGAAGAAGATGATATCTCTTCTTATCTGAACCTTGACGGTGAAGATGAAGGGCGCCGTCAGCAAGATGATGCCGAACAAACGTCGATAAACGACGATCTTCAAATGGAAGTAGCAACCACCTCCGGCGCCGAGGTATATATATACATTGAGCCTCTGGTGATACAAACTAACTGATTTGAATAAATATGTGTGTACTAACGCGCGCGACTCTCTTTCTTATTTTAGCCCTCGGCCGGATCGTCGAAACAATCGAGTACGTCGTCAAAGCGTGGCGCAACCAAGACGATGAAACAAGGAGAAACATGCACCATCGAGGTTGTCGACAGTGCAACCGGCAGGCCGCTGGAGCCCCGCAAGAACGCCACCAAGTTTGTCAGCCAATGCGGAGCCGTTGTTAGAGACAACGTCTCGATCACCGTCCAGGAGTGGAATGAGCCAAAGAAGGCACGAATTGCTGGTTTCACTTTTGTCGATAAGAGAACAAAAAAAGATTGCTTCAAGAAGCTTATGGAACATTTCGTTCTACCTCCGGAATACAACAAATTCGATGAGGAGGGTAACAAGATTGAGGAAAACAAGGAGAGGAGGAGGCTAGTCAAACAGTTCGCTCTTCATAAGATGGCCGACGCATTCCGGAAATTCAAGCAAAATCTAGCCCATGACTTTGTCAAGCAGAACAAGACTCCGGATTTCAAAGGACAATATGAGAAACTGAAACATGATTGGCCAGAATTTGTGAAGCAAAAGAAATCGGAGCAGTTCATTCAAATATCGAAAAAAATAAGGAAAATGCGGCTAAGAAGGAGTACAATCATATTATGGGGCCAGGAGGGTATCGCATTTGGGTGCCTAGGTTGGAGAAGATGGAGAACGAGCTGAGGGCGCGAGGAATCCGTCCAGGTACGGAGGGATGGGACCCAAGGGCCAAAAGCTGGTGGTACGGGCATGGGGGAACGCTGAACCCGGAGACAGGGGAGTGTGTTTACCGGGGCAAATTAATTAAACCCACCCAAGCCCTTATTGACGCAATGAGGGATGCTCAAGAGGGGAAGATCAAGTTCAACAGAGAGAATGACGCGCTGACAAAAGCCCTCGGGAATCCTGAACACGGAGGACGTGTACGAGGCATGGGGCACATTCCGTGGAAAATAGGGTTCCCCCAGAACGATGACCCGTACGGTTACAGAAGCCGTAAGAGAAAGATGGATCGGGAAGCAGATGTTGTGGCGCGGTTGGCATCGGAAATGGATGTGATGAAGAAAACCATGAGTGTACTAGTAGCCGAAAGAGATGCAGCTCGGGTGCAGCATGAAGATCATCCAGCGGATCTCGGAAGCCAGCAGCGGAGAAGCAGCGTGGCTTCCACGAAGGCCCCACCGGCTGGTGCAGATGCACCGACGATCGAAATTACTGCACCGGAGCCTCTGGTGGTCGAAATTACTGCACCGGAGCCTCTGGTGGTCGAAATTACTGCACCGGAGCCTCCTCGCTACCCCGTGGACGATATAAAGGAGATGAAAGAATGTCATCTGTATTATCCTATCGGGAACATGTCCATGAAGGTAGCCATCGGCAGTGCTTTACCATGTTTACCTGGAGCACTCCACCACAACAACCCCATTCAAGATGGCTATGCTCGTGTCACGGTGGAGGACATAGTCCAAGGGTTTGAGGACCTGGAGATTGACATTGCTACACCTGAAGGGGAGAAAAGACTTGGAGATGTCAAGCGCCATTTCATTCTATGGCAAAAGAAGTTTATCAAGTTTCCAGGCGAGGCGCCAAGGACAACAAGTCCACCCCCTACGGTGGTGGTGGTGGCGGTGGCGGTGGTGGTGGTGGTGGTGGTGGCGGTGGCGGTGGTGGTGGTGGTGGTGGTGGTGGTGGTGGTGGTGGTGGTGGCGGTGGCGGTGGTGGTGGTGGTGGTGGCGGTGGCGGTGGTGGTGGTGGTGGTGGTGGTGGCGGTGGTGGTGGTGGCGGTGGCGGTGGTGGTGGTGGCGGTGGTGGTGGTGGTGGTGGTGGTGGTGGCGGTGGCGGTGGTGGTGGTGGTGGTGGTGGTGGTGGCGGTTCACCTACACCTCCGTCACGTCAGCCGACGCCCCCCAGTCCACAACGTCCGGCGGGTGATCAGACGCCGCCCCCAGTCCTCGTCCGGCGGTTGATCAAACGCCGCCCCCCAATCCACCTCCGGCAAAGAAGCAGAAGCAGTCCTGGATTATTAACCCGGACCCTTATGTACCTAAGACCACAAAGGTACCGGAGCCATCACTGAAGCCTCTCCCCACAAGGCCTTGGGAACGTAGTGCCGAGGAAACTGCCGCGGCCGCGGCTGCTGATCATGAGAAATGGAAGGCGGACTGCAAGAAGAAAAGAGAGCCCGAGCCCAAGCCAGTATTTTCTGATGAGCAAAAGAAGTGGGCTAAGTCATTTTTGAGCACACCGTCCCAAGCCGCGAAGAATCTGCCTGACGACTATGCACGTGAACTTCGTAGGCAGGCATTCATGTTGAAGGAGAAGAAAGAGCGGGCGGAGAACCAGGAGAACAAAGCCTTGGAGGAGGCCGAGAAAACGGAATTACAAAGTAAAAAAAGCGGGAAACGAGTTGCCCAGCTCGGGGAACAAAGTAAACAATCGATTGCCCCGCTTATAGTGAAAGCCGCCGGTCCGGATGACCCCGATATCATAGCAGCTGCGGCAGCACATGGATTGACTGTAACGAGTGCCAGAGAACAAGCGGCCAACTTAGGTATTACTCTTCGTGAACTGTTAGGCCTTGATGAGGCGCCAGTGAAGGAGGTAGTAATTACATATGTGAAGAATGGGCCTCTCGTCGAGCCTGCGCAGGAACAGGATCTACCTCCACAAATGAAAGGTCTGCTGAAATGGTACAAGGGTTACATAAAAAATAAAAACGCCAAAGAATATATTTATGCGGAAGTTAGATATGAGCATCACTTCAAACATTACTATGTACAAATTCATCTGAGTGAATTGTTCCAGCTTTTCAATCTGCGCGAGCTCGACAAATCTATCATCAGTTGCTACGTTCTGTAAGTGATTTATTTCTACCCCATCTCGTTCATATTGCCTGCACTATATATATTTCGTAACTATATTGTTGTGTCCGCTATTATACATGCAGAATGAAGATTAAGGAATGCAGAGTAAGGAACATCCATGATGTTGGGTTCATTGACCCACACATCGTTAATGGATATGTGTTGGAGCATCACCCTGCCGACATGGAGGCAGACCTGTGGCAGTTTCTTACAAAGCAGGAACTCAAAAGTGATATTCTATTTCCTTACCATTTTGGGTGAGTGTTTCTGTCTTGAGCACATTCTCTTTTGTTTACTCCATGCATGGTATGTGGCCGGCTAATCGATGAGTTATGCATGACGTACTGTGCATGTATCGTGTCCGCAGGTTCCACTGGATTCTGCTAGTAATTAAAGTTGACACCTCAGAATGTCTCGTCCACGACTCTCTGAATATGGATCCAAAGCTTTGGGGCGGCATGAGAAGAATGCTGCAGAAGTAATTATTTTCATTCATTTGCGCTCTATATCGATCGGCCTATTTCGTTCATTTCCTAATATCAAGTAACTAATAACTCTCTTGTTCATTTAATTTTCTTTGCCTCGTAGGGTTTGGAGACGGTTCGTAGGTACAAAGGTCGGTGAATTCAAAAAAGAGCTAGAATTCAAAAGGTCAAAGGCTAAGAATGGTGGGGATATTCAGCCAGCGGGGACCAATCTATGTGGATACTATGTCTGTGAGATGATCCGGAGATACACCTCTGAGCGGGTTCCGAGTGATACCAATGCTCAGAGGAATAACCTCCGGGTGATGCTTAGTCCAGAAGCTCGCTTCCGACCACTTCAAGAGGAACTAGCTGGATGGTTCAGGAGGGAAGTCCTCCATCCTAAAGGAGAACACCATTACGAGGACGTAGAACTTTATATGCATTAAATTATGTATGGAAACTTGTTCAAAATTGTATATGGTCATCCGATGATATTGAATATATATTGTATATTCCTCTTGAATTCTTTTTGGTTCTAATTTCAAATTTGTTTGAAATTGTACATTCATATGCATGTATGTAGTACCGTAGAATATGTGAAACTCCTTCAAAATTAAAATAAAGCACAAAAGAAATAAAACAATACAAATTAAACAGAAAACAATACAAATTAAACAGAAAACAGGTTTGGGGGGGGGGCTAAAACCCTAAACCTGCGGCGGCCTTTAGTCGCGGTTGGCCAGAAGAACCGCGACTAAAGGTCCTCCGCCCCGACGGCCGCCTGGTGCCCACGTGGACGGGCCTTTAGTTGCGGTTCTTAAGCAACCGCGACTATAGGGGGGGGCCTTTAGTCGCGCCTATTTGGTCGCGGTTGCGCAACCGTGACTAATGGCAGTTGCGAACCGCGACCAAAGGCCCTTTTTCCACCAGTGCCCACACCAGATTAACGGCTCGTAAAATCTAATTAACGTGGTAATTTCTTGAGAGTCTATAATTAGTATAGGTATAGATTAAAGTCCTTGAAATCCAAAAGAGTGGGCTCATTGCTATTTAAAGTTTTGGCCTCTTCCATCCCACTTTTATCAATGTTACCATTAAGATCTATAAACTACGAATCATTGGGACACCTTTTAACTAAAGTTGACTCATCTCGAGACCCTTATTTTTTAATATTTATACTAGAAAACCAAGATTCAATAGGTGTCACATCAATCACTTTAAGATCTTCATCATTGTTATCACGAGAAAACACCTTTTCAAGCCATGCGCGCTTAGCACGTATTCTAGCTGTTCTTTCCTTGCACTCATCAATAGAAATTCTCATAGATTTTAAAGACTCATTAATATCATGATTCGGTGGAATAGATCTAATTTTCAAAGAATAATCTCGAGAGAAATTCTATCAACATTCCTAGCCAAATCATTAATCTTGAGCATTTTTTCTTCAATCATAGCATTAAAACCCTTTTGCGAGCTAATGAATTCTTTAATATTATTCTCAAGACTAGAGGGCATATTATTATAATTTCCATAAGAATTGTTGTACCAATTACCATAATTGTTAGAGGAATTACTAGGAAACGGCCTAGGATTGAAATTACCTCTATACACGTTATTGCCAAAATTGTTCCTACCAACACAATTCACATCCATAGATTCATTATTATTTCCAATAGAAGAAGAGAAAGGCATATCATTGGGATCAATAGGAGCACTCTTACTAGCAAACAATTCATGAATTCATCCATCTTTCCACTCAAAGTGTTTATTTCTTCAATAGCGTGCACTTTTTACTAGTAGGATATGTTTCGGTATGCCATTGAGAGTAATTTGCCATAATATTATCTAGGAGTTTAGTAGCTTCTATAATGTGATTTCTATAAAAGTACCACCTGCGGCGGAATCTAAAAGATTTCTAGAAGGAAAATTTAATCCCGCATAAAAAAATTGTATAATCATCCATAAACTCAAACCATGCGCGGGGCAATTCCTAATCATTAGTTTCGTCCTCTCCCAAGATTGTGCAACATGCTCATGATCAAGTTGATTAAAATTCATTATATCGTTCCTAAGGGAGATAATCTTAGCGGGCGGAAAGTACTTGGAAATAAAAGCATCTTTACACTTATTCCATGAATCAATACTATTTTTAGGTAAAGATGAAAACCAAGTTTTGGCACGATCTCGTAGTGAGAAAGGAAATAGCTTCAGTTTAACAATTTCATTATCCACATCTTTTTTCTTTTGCATATCACACAACTCAACAAAAGTATTTATTTGGGATACGACATCTTCACTAGGAAGGCCAGAAAATTGTTCTTTCATAACAAGATTGAGCAAAGCGGCATTAATTTCACAAGATTATGCAGTAGTGGCAGGAGCAATCGGAGTACTAATAAAATAATTGTTATTTGTAGTGGAAAAATCACATGACTTGGTATTATCTTGAGCCATCGTGACAAAGCAAGCAATGTATCACACAAGCGCGCAAACCAAAAGACGAACGGAAAAAGGGCGAATAAAAAGGCAAATATTTTTTGGTATTTTCTGAAAATAATTTTAGAAGTGGGGGGGGGGGAGGAAAACGAGAGTCAAATGGCAAATAAGGTAAATGCAAGAGATGAGTTTGTGATGGGTACTTGATAGGCTTGATCTTGCTCTGTATCCTCCACGACAACGGCGCCAGAAATCCTTCTTGCTACCTCTTGAGCTTGCGTTGGTTTTCCCTTGAAGAGGAAAGGGTGATGTAGTGAAGTAGATAAGTATTTCCCTCAGTTTCTTGAGAACCAAGGTATCAATACAGTAGGAGGAACAAGCAAGGCCCCAATCGTAGTACCTACACAAATAATCAAACTCTTGCATCCAACGCTAAAAAGGGGTTGTCAATCCCTTCAGAGTTATTTGCAAGGATGAGATCTGATAGAGATAGATATAAAATATTGCGGAAATAGAAGTAAATAAATTGCACCAAGATATTTTTGGTAATTTTTGGTTTATAGATCTGAAAGTATAATACGGAAAATAGACCCAGGGGGCATAGGTTTCACTAGAGGCTTTTCTCATAAAGGAAAATAATACGGTGGGTGAACAAATTATTGTCGAGCAATTGATAGAAAAGCGAATAATTATGAAGATATCTAAGCCAACGATTATGCATATAGGCATCACGTCCATGTCAAGTAGACCGTAAAGATTCTGCATCTACTACTATTACTGCACACATCGACCGACTCCTGCCTGCATCTAGAGTATTAAGTTCATGAAGAATAGAGTAACACATTAAGTAAGATGACATGATGTAGAGGGATAAACTTTTGCGGTGTGTTTGTCGAGATAGTTTACGTTCATATTATCTATGAATATTATTTTATTCTCTTTTGAATTCTTATATGCATGATTTCATATCTTTGCAAGTCTCTTCGAATTATTGTTTTGGTTTGGCCAACTAGATTGGTAATTCTCGCAATGGGAGAAGTGCTTAGTTTTGGGTTCAGTCTTGCGGTGTCCTCACCTAGTGACAAAGTAGGGGTAGTGAGGCACGTATTGTATTGTTGCCATCAAGGATACAAATATGGGGGTTTCATCATATTGCTTGGGTTTATCCCTCAACATCATGTCATCTTACTTTATGTGTTACTATGTTCTTCATGAACTTAATACTCTAGATGCAGGTAGGAGTCGGTCGATGTGTGGAGTAATAGTTGTACATGCAGAATCGTTTTGGTCTACTTGACACGGACGTGATGCCTATATGCATAATCATTGCCTTAGATATCTTCATAATTATTCGCTTTTCTGTCAATTGCTCGACGGTAATTTTTTCACCCACCGTATTATTTTCCATTATAAGTCGTGGGTGAACAAATTACTGTCAAGCAATTGATAGAACCGTGCAAAGTCATGACGATATCTAAGGCAATGATTATACATATAGGAATCACGTCCGAGACAAGTAGACCGATACTTTGTGCATCTACTACTATTACTCCATACATCGACCGCTATCCAGCATGCATCTAGTGTATTGAGTTCATGACGAACAGAGTAACATCTTAAGCAAGATGACATGATGTAGAGGGATAATCTCAAACCAATGATGAAAACCCCATCTTTTTACCTTTGATGGCAACAACACGATGCGTGCCTCGCTACCCCTTCTGTCACTGGGTGAGGTCACCGCATGGTATGAACCCAAAACCAAGCCCTTCTCCCATTGCAAGAATCATAGATCAAGTTGGCCAAACAAAACCCACAACTCGAAGAGACTTACAAGGATATGAAATCATGCATAAGAGACATCAGAAGAAACTCAAATAAGATTCGTAGATAATCTGATCATAAATCAACAATTCATCGGATCTCAACAAACACACCGCAAAATAAGATTACATCAGATAGATCTCCATGAAGATCATGGAGAACTTTGTATTGAAGATCCAAGAGAGAGAAGAAGCCATCTAGCTACTAGCTATGGACCCGTAGGTCTATGGTGAACTACTGACGCATCATCAGAGAGGTCATGGTGTTGATGAAGAAGCCCTCCGTATCCGAATCCCCCCTCCGGTAGGGCACCAGAACGTGCCCCAGATGGGATCCTGCGGAGACAGAAGCTTGCGGCGGCGGAAAAGTACTTTCGATGATCTCCTGATTTTTTATGGGATTTTAGGGAATATATAGGCGCAAAACCTAGGGCAGAGGTGGCCCAGGGAGCCCACAAGCCAGGGAGGCGCGGCCCCCCTGGCCGCGGCTAGGGGGCTTGTGGGGTCCATGCAGGCCCCTGCCTTGATTCTCCGGCTTCCCGATCTTTTTCTGTTTCGGAAAAAATATTTTTGGCGGTTTCATTCCGTTTGGACTCCGTTCAAAATCCTACTCTGAAAGGGGTCAAAAACATGGAAAAAACAGGAACTGGCACTTGGCACTGAGTTAATAAGTTAGTCCCAAAAAATATATAAAAGGCATACAAAACATCCAAAGTTTGACAAGATAATAGCATGAAACCATCAAAAATTATAGATACGTTCGAGACGTATCAATATGACATCCCCCCTAAGAGGGATAAACTAACCTTGGGTTTTGTCATAGTAGACTTCAAGTAGGTGAAGTAGTGGTGGATTCTCAATGTTGATGAAGATCATCTTGAGTTGGTAGCAATCCTTGTTGTTTCTTACTCTTCTCACCTACATGGGTTAGTCCCAAAGCAAAAGGAACAAACACAAAGATATCTATCGACATGGATTGAAGTAAATGGGAGGTGATGTCCAAAGATGCTTTAATTACCTCATCCCTTGGTCACCTTTGAGGGAACGCGTGACTCCTTCAACCAATGCATATGGTTGAGGTTGATTGCATATAGTTCTTGCCAAAATGAATGGGAGTGAAATCCATTGGCGAAATCATTGCTACTGCAACAAAAGACCTTCCAACGGCGCCAGAAATAGGCGTGTTGACGAGAGACTATTCTTGTCTTGATACTCCTCGTCAACGGCGCCAGGAATCCTTCTGCTATGGCTATGCCTTTAGGGACTTCCTTGGCAAATAATCGAAGGATTCCCCCGTGGCCTTGGAGCCTTGCGTTGGTGTTCCCTCGAAGCGGAAAGGGTGATGTAGTTAAACGGCGGTAAGTATTTCCCTCAGTTTTGAGAACCAAGGTATCGATCCAGTGGGAGGATCGCATCAAGTCACAAGTACCTGCACAAACACAAAGAGCGTGACCCAACACTATGAAGGGGTTGTCAATCCCTTATAGATTGTTTGCAAAGTGAGAACTGAAAGCAAAATGTAAACAAAGCAAAGTAAAAGTGAAAGTGGAGACGATAGTTGTGAATAGACCCGGGGGCTATAGTGTTCACTAGTGGCTTCTCTCATCAAAGCAAGTAGACGGTGGTTGAACGAATTACTGTCGAGCAATTGATAGAACCGTGCAAAGTCGTGACGTTATCTATGGCAATGATTATATCTATAGGCATCACGTCCAAAACAAGTAGACCGATATTTTCTGCATCTACTACTATTACTCCACACGTCGACCGCTATCCAGCATGCATCTAGTGTATTAAGTTCATAAGAACAGAGTAACGCCTTAAGCAAGATGACATGATGTAGATGGACAATCTCATATCTATTATAAAAGCCCATCTTGTTACCCTTGATGGCAACAACACGATATGTGCCTTGCTGCCCCTTCTGTCACTAGGAAAGGTTACCACACGGTATGAACCCAAAACCAAGCACTTCTCCCATTGCAAGAATCATAGATCTAGTTGGCCAAACAAAACCCAAGACTCGGAGAGACATACAAGGATATCAAATCATGCATATAATAAATCAGCAAAGACTCAAATATAATTCATAGATAATCTAATCACAAATCCACAATTCATCGGATCTCGACAAACACACCGCCAAAGAGGATTACATCTGATAGATCTCCATGAAGATTATGGAGAACTTTGTATTGAAGATCCAAGAGAGAGAAAGGATAGATTCGTTGGGTTGCCTCCCAACAAGGGCTATTGTTTAACGCCCTTAGCTAGGCCAAAGGTGATGGAATCACGTATAGTCATCTTTGGTGCTCAAACCATAAGTAACCCTCATCATAGATTCATAAGGCAATCTTATTTTCTTTCTAGGAAAATGCTCCATGCCATTATTTAGAGGAAAATTAAATCTAATATTCCCTTCCTTCATATCGATGATAACACCAATAGTCCTTAGGAAAGGTCTACCAAGAATAATGGGACATGAAGGATTGCAATCTATGTCAAGTACAATGAAATCCACTGGTACATAGTTCTCATTTGCAACAATAAGAACATCATCGATCCTTCCCATGGGTTTCTTGACAGTAGAATCCGCAAGATGCAAATTAAGAGAACATTCTTCAATCTCATGAAAACCAAGAATATCACATAAAGACTTTGGAATCGCGGAAACACTAGCACCCAAATCACACAAAGCATTGCATTCATAGTTTTTGATTTTGATTTTGATAGTAGGTTCCCACTCATCACGAAGTTTTCTAGGTATAAAGACTTCTAGTTCAAGCTTCTCTTCAAGAGATTTCATCATAGCATCTACGATATGTGCGGTAAAGGCTTTCCTTTGGCTATAAGCATCAAAGAAATGCATTCAAACAAGGAGCAACTATCATAATTGAATTCCTTGAAATCCAAAGTGGGAGTTTCATTACTACCCAATATTTTGATTTCTTCTACTACACTCTCCACACCTTTATCATCAAGATAGGTGGACTCCGAATCATTGGGGAATTTTTCAACCAAAGTGGATTCATATCCAGCCCCTTCATCAATAGGTTTGACACGCGAAAACAAAGATTCAAGAGGAGTCACACCGAGCACTTTAAGATCTTCGTGATTTGCAACACTAGAACGCACGCTTTTAAACCATTCATGCCTGGCGCGAATTTGGACGGTTCTTTCTTTGCTCACATTCATGGAGAGACGCATAGCTTTTAAAGTTTCATCCAAGTTGACCTTGGTAGGAGCACATCTAACTTTCAAAGCATCAATATCACAAGATATCCTATCCACGCTTTTAGCCAAATCGTCTATTTTGAGTAGTTTTTCCTCTATGGACGCATTGAAAATCTTTTGAGAGTTGATGAACTCTTTGATATTACTCTCTAAATCAGAGGGTAATTTGTTGTGATTTCCATAAGTGTTATTGTAGGAATTGCCATAATTGTCAGAGGAGTTACTAGGAAAAGTCCTAGGAACGTAGTTTCCTCTAAAAGCATTGTTGTTGCCAAAATTGTTCCTACCAACAAAATTAACGTCCAAACTAGCGTTGCTACTCTCAATCAAGGAAGATAGTGGCATGTCATTAGGATCTAAAGGAGCATTTCTACTAGCAACCAAATTCATCAACTCGTCCATCTTAGCACTAAACGAGTTAATTTCTTCTATAGCGTGTACCTTTTTGCTATTAGGTGACCTTTCAGTGTGCCACTGAGAGTAGTTGGTCATGATATGGTCTTGGTGTTTTGTAGCGCCTCCTAACGTGATCTCCATGAATGTTCCACCTGAGGCAGAGTCCAAGATATTGCGAGAAGCAAAATTCAAACCAGCGTAAAAGATTTGTATAATCATCCACAAACTCAAGCCATGAGCGGGACAATTTCTAATCATTAACTTCATCCTCTCCCAATATTGTGCAACGTGTTCATGATCAAGTTGTTTGAAATTCATGATATCGTTACGTAGAGAGATAATCTTAGCCGGCGGAAAATACTTGGATGTGTAAGCATCTTTGCACTTATCCCAAGAATTGATACTATTTTTAGGCAAAGAAGAAAACCAAGTTTTTGCGCCATCTCGCAACGAGAAAGGAAAAAGCTTCAACTTAATCACGTCATTACCCACATCTGTTTTGTTTTGCATATCGCAAAGTTCAATGAAAGTATTGAGATGGGATGCAACATCTTCACTAGGAAGGCCAGAGAATTGCTCTTTCATAACAAGATTCATCAAGGCAGCGTTGATTTCATACGATTCCGCACTAGTGGCGGGAGCAATCGGAGTACTAATAAAATCATTATTATTAGTACTCGAAAAGTCGCAATGTTTGGTGTTTTCAGCCATGGTGACTTCAACAAACCAACAAGAACAAAATCAAGCAAGAAAACTGGCAAAGGAAAACGACAAAAGCCAAAAGAAAACGGCAAAGGAAAAAGGCAAATGTGAAGTGGGGGGGGAGGAAAACGAGAGGCAACTGGCAAAAAAGGTAAATGCAAGAGATGAGTTTGTGACACCTACTTGGATAGATCTTGACTTGATCTCTCCTTCCCCGACAACGGCGCCAGAAATACTTATGCTACTACAACAAAAGACCTTCCAACGGTGCCAGAAATAGGCGTGTTGACGGGAGACTAATCTTGTCTTGATACTCCTCGGCAAAGGCGCCAGGAATCCTTCTGCTACGACTACGCCTTTAGGGACATCCTTGGCAAATATGCAAAGGATTCCCCCATGGCCTTGGAGCCTTGCATTGGTGTTCCCTCGAAGCAAAAAGGGTGATGTAGCACAGCGGCAGTAAGTATTTCCCTCAGTTTTGAGAACCAAGGTATCGATCTAGTGGGAGGATCGCGTCAAGTCACAAGTACCTGCACAAACACAAAGAGCTTGCATCCAATGCTATGAAGGGGTTGTCAATCCCTTATAGATTGTTTGCAAAGTGAGAACTAAAAGCAAAAAGTAAACAAAGCAAAGTAAAAGTGAAAGTGGAGACGATAGTTGTGAATAGACCCAGGGGCCGTAGTGTTCACTAGTGGCTTCTCTCATGAAAGCAAGTAGACGGTGGGTGAACGAATTACTGTCGAGCAATTGATAGAACCGCGCAAAGTCGTGACGTTATCGATGGCAATGATTATATCTATAGGCATGATGTCCAAAACAAGTAGACCGATACTTTTTGCATCTACTACTATTACTCCACACGTCGACCGCTATCCAGCATGCATCTAGTGTATTAAGCTCATAAGAACAGATTAACGCCTTAAGCAAGATGACATGATGTAGATGGACAATCTCATATCTATGATAAAGGCCTATATAATTACCCTTGATGGAAACAACATGATGGGTGTCTTGCTGCCCCTTCTGTCACTGGGAAAGGTCACCACACGGTATGAACCCAAAACCAAGCACTTCTCCCATGGCAAGAATCATAGATCTAGTTGGTCAAACAAAACCCAAGACTCGGAGAGACTTACAAGGGATATCAAATCATGCATATAAGAAATCAGCAGAGACTCAAATATAATTCATAGATAATCTGATCACAAATCCACAATTCTTTGGATCTCGACAAACACACCGCCATAGAGGATTACATCGGATAGATCTCCATGAAGATCATGGAGAACTTTGTATTGAAGATCCAAGAGAGAGAAGAAGCCATTGGAGAGGCGATGATGTTTATGTAGAAGCCCTCCAACTCCAAAGTCCCCTCCGGCAGGGCACCGGGAAGGGTCTCTAGATGAGATCTCGCGGAAATGAAAGCTAGCGGCGGCGGAAAAGTATTTTCGTGGATGCCCTCATTTTTCTGGGATTTTAGGGAATATATAGGTGAAAGAGCTAGGGTAGGGGAGCTCCAGGGGCCACAAGCTTGGTAGCCGCCGGCCCCCTGGTGGCGGCTACATGGCTTGTGGGCCCCCTGTGGCTCTCCTGCCTTGGCCCTCAAGTCCCCCGATCTTCTTCTGTTCTGGAAAAAATTATTTCGGGGAATTTATTCCGTTTGGACTCTGTTCCAAAATCAGATCTGAAAAGAGTCAAAAACACAGAAAAAACAGGAACTGCTACTTGGCACTGAATTAATAAGTTTGTCCCAAAAATGATATAAAAGGTACATAAAACATTCAAAGTTGACAAGATAACAGCTTGAAACCATCAAAAATTATAGATACGTTTGAGACGTATCAATCATCCCTCAAGAACGTTCTAGTTCTTCCTCTTGAGGACCCACGTCAATGTGATGGGAACCCTTGGAGTTGTGGTAGCACTAGATGAGGTAGTACTAGAAGTGTCCTTGGTAACCCACTCAACCTTGGCTTTGGGCTCTTCTTCAAATGAGTTAATGTCCTGTTGAAGCTTTCCCTTGCCCTTGTGGTCTTGTGGTAGAAGGCCATATTGTGAGCTTGTTCCCTTGGGAGGAGTAGGATCATACTTCTCCTCTTGAGGAACAAACTTGGGAATGATATATGGACCTTCTTCCCAAACATCTTTGTTGATGTTGAACTAGCCAACACCTTGCTTCTTTCGATGTCCTGCTTGCTTGCGCACAATTTACTCAAATTTCTTACTTCCAGCAAGACTCTTGAAGACACCTCTCTCTATAACCCCTTTCAATGAATTGTTTTCTTGGTCAATTGTAACTTGGCTAAGAGAGTCATTAGTTGAATCAAGAGAGCTACTAGCAACAATATTATTAGATTTAGCTTTAGCATTGTTATTACTACAAGAAGTAACTTTCTTGCCTTTATTACTAGTGTTCTTAGGTTTAACTTGTGGAACAAAGGTAGACAAGAGTACTCGTTTGGCTAGATAAGAGGAACTCTTCTTTCGAAGATCATCATTGATTGGTTTTAGGAACTCATGCTCTTGCTCTAAATTTAGCTTCTCTAAGTGTAGCTTCTCATGAGTTCTTGCAATCTCTCTATGATCTTCTAGAGTAGTTTCATGAGCTAACTTATTAAGAGTGTTTAATTATTTAGTTAGTCGTTCAACCTCTCTCTTATCATCATCATTCGATTTCTCTTGACTAGCATGAAAATTTGCAAGTTCATTTTCAATATTATCACTAGTCTTATCAAGGAGCAAGTCATCTTCTCCTAACAAGTCATCCTCATCACTATCAAAGTCAAAATACTCGGGGTGTAATACCTTGGGGCCTTTTTCCATGAAGCAGTTTCCAATCCCTTAATTTGGTGAATCAAATATGTCGTAGGAGTTGGAGGAAACAAGTGCAATGCCGACAACACCTTCATCTTGACTATAGTCAGAGTTGGAGTGATAGCTTCTCTCAGATTGGTTGTCAAAGTCGGAGCGAGAGACCCATTCACCAACATGAGCTTGATGTCTTCTTGTAGAGATGCTCTTGGTGTATTTTTCCTTCTTCTCTAATTCCTTGCCTCTCCGAGAGTCTCTTCGTTCGTAATGATCGTCTCTACTCCTTCTCTCTGTGCGAGGTGACTCATATCTTGAGCTTCGTCTTCAAGGTGACTCTTCTCTTCATTTGTTGGGAGCCGAGCACTCGTTGGAATAGTGTTAGGGCTTCCCAAAGTCGTAGCAGTTTCGATCATGACTTGACGAACGCCTCTCATCATGTCTTGAGCTTGAGCTTCTCTCTTTGCCTAAACTCTTGTAGAACTTGTTGAATTTTCTGACCATGAGGTTTATCTCTTTATTGGTAACAAGGTTGTCACTTGAAGTAGCAGGAGCATCGACTAAAGCTTTATAGACATCGCCTGACATGTTGTGCAACTCATCTTTGTCTTTGAGAGACATTTCATGAGAAACAATCCTTCCAATGACTTCAACAGGCTTGAGATCTTTGTAGTTGGACATCATTTGGATTAATGTGCACACAGTGTCATATCTTCCATCCAAAGTTGTAAGTATCTTTTTGATGATGAATTTGTGAGCCATCTCTTCGCTTCCTAAGCGTGCAATCCCATTTGTGATGAGAGCTAGCCAAGAGTACATTTCAGCGACTCCTTCACCATCCTTCATCTTGAACTTGTCAAGCTGAGTTTGAAGCACATCCAACTTAGATTCTCTGACAGAATCGCTACCTTCGTGCATATCAATCAAAGTATCCCAAATTTCCTTTGCATTCTCAAGGCGACTGATTTTGTTGAATTCTTTGGTGAATAAGCAGCTGAATATGATGTCAGAGGCTTGTGCATTGAATTGCAACATCTTTCAACTCTTCTACTGTCGCATCACAATCTGGTTCTCTCCCTTCTCCAAAGAAATCACCTTGCACAGCAACATGAATAATTCCCCAAATAGAAGGATTATGACCAAGAATATGCATTTTCATTTTATGCTTCCAACTAGCAAAATTAGTACCATTGAAATATGGACCTATATGGTGATAACTTCCCTCACTAGACGTCATACTCTCCTAGGTTGTGAAACCAACGCAATGGATACCAAATATCTGATACCACTTGTGGGATCGAAAGTATGTCTATGGGGGGGGTGATTAGACTACTTGACAAGATAAAAACTTAGGCTTTTCCCAATTTTTAGTGTGGGCCAGTTTTAGCAACTATGACTAGTCAAGTACACCCTACACATGCACATCTAAGAGTACAGAAGCGGAAAGTAAAACATGCAAGTGTAAAGTAAGGTAGGGTAGGGAGATCAAAAGCAAGAGGTTGACACGGCTATTTTTGGCATGGTTCCGATAGGTGGCGCTATCGTACGTCCATGTTAGGGGAGACTTCAACCCACGGAGGGTAACGGCTTTGAGAGTCCACGGAGGGCTCCACCCACAAGGGGTCCAGGAAGAAGCGGCCTTGTCTATTCCACCACGGCTTCCGTCCACACAGGACTAGCCTCACTCACGGTAGATCTTCATGAAGTAGGCGATCTCCATACCCTTACAAACATCTTGGTTCAACTCCACAACACGAAGTAGGAGGCACCCAAACGATGCCTAACCAAACTAGGAGGCACCACCCTTCAAAAGGTAATAGATGTGGTAGAACAATTAACTCCTTGCTCTTGTGCTTCTATAGATAGTGTCCTCAACACTCAATCACTCTCTCTCAGATTTGGCAGGGATAGGAGAGATTCATCTTGTGGAAAGCAACTTGGGGAGGCTAGAAATCAAGGTTAAAATGGTTGGAATGGAATCTCTTGATCTCAACAAATGATTAGGTGGCTCTCTCTCAGAAAAATGGATCTCGCAAAGAAGTGTGTTCTGAGTGCTTCCTCTAGGAGTGAGAGGTAGGTGGAGGGGTATATATAGGCAACCTCCAAATTCCAACTGTTACACCATAATTGACCAACTCGGTGACACCGAATTTACGAACTCGATGGTACCGACTTGCTCAGAAGGTAGCAACTTTGAATCTCGGTGGAACCGATATACACACCTTGGTAGAACCGAAAAGGTAACTAACGGTTAGATGGCACAACTCGGTGACACCAATACTCAAACTCAAAAATTCCAATTTTGTGTACCGAGGCAACAGAAGGTTGGTCACCTAAACTCGGTAGCTCCGATGCAAATTCGGTTGCATTGAATAGGTAGGGTTTGGCTGGGATCTCTCTAAGTCTAAAATTGGTATGGTCGTGTGATAAATGTTGGTGGCACCGATTTTGGATATTTGGCTTGGGACAGATATATTTTGTGGAAGAGTGACTAAGTATTTTTGGTGGCTAACTCTAAGCACTTGAGCAACCAATTCATCATAACACCTCATCCCCTTTTAATAGTATTGGCTTTCCTATGGACTCAAATGTGATTTCTCACAAAGTGTAAAATGAAGAGTCTTCTTGATTGAAGCTTTAGCCAACCCTATTCCTTCCTTCATCAGAGGGGCATCTCCACTCAATCCTATAGCCAAAGCAACTTTGAACTTTTTTGAAATATATTTGAATAAACTCATTAGTCCAGTGATGCATATGTTGTGATTAATTACCAAAACCACCTTAGGGAGAAATTGTGCTTTCATAAACCTTAGGTCCTCCACCTGAGGAAATTTGCTATTGTCCTACAAAACTCTGCGCTTGGAGGCCCAAACGAGTCTACAAGAACAAGTTGTGTAGTATACATCAATGGCATGGTATCTCGCTAACCCTTTCTCAGGCCACAAAACATAATTGCAGAGCACCTCTGAGATTCAAGGAGTGACTAAATACTATAATTCAGAATAAAAAATATCCTAGTCATACTCATAACCAATATTGACCACAGTCAATGCATAAAAATGACAATAGTGCTCTCTCCTAAGGTGCTTTTAGTAAGAGGGTAATGAATCAACATAAAAGTAGATAGATAGGACCTTCGCAGAGGTAAGCATTGATTTGCAGAGGTGTGAGAGCTCAAGTTTTAAAGCAGAGTTGAAAATATAATTTTGAGTGGTGTTCTTTACTTTCAACATTACGGCAAAGGTTCTCAGTATCTTCCATGCTAAACTCATTATAGGTGGTTCCCAAATGGAATTGTAAAATCTTACTCCTATCCACCATCCCTACACAACCATGGCTAGCCGGACACACGAGTGCCCTCCAACATATCATCTTGCGCAAGGTGTTTAGTTTTGATTTAGTTTTGTTTAAGCAGGGCTGGGCACCCATATTACCATCCTCCCTCATGCAATGATGGTGAATAAATGCCCGTCTTGAGAGTAACTTACTTAGCGTGGAAGATACCGACTACCTCGTTGCTCCATGAGCGGTACGAGTGCACAAAGTAGATGTTTATTTGAGGGTTTTAGAGGTGTCACACACAATTTTACTTGGAATGATAGGGTGATACCGCATATAGGTAAGTTTGGTGGACTCACGTGGAATAACTTGATTTCAGGATATTGGACGCACACACAACATTCCCGCTTAGTACAGGTAAAGGCTAGAAATAGGTTGGGAAGCGACCAGCTAGAGAGCAACAACGGTCATGAACATGCATTGAAAATAATTAACATTGAACATTAGCATGGGCGGTATATGAGCACTTTGAATTTAAAAATCATGAAGATTGCATTGGTTTTGAATCAACTACATGTTTGCACATGGGCCAAGTCAAACCACTCAAATTACTCAGAGGAAAAAACCATACTGCCATATCACACCATAACCATTTTAATGCATGCTAACACACAAGGTAAATCATTATCAACTTCTAGCTATTTAAGCATGGCATGAAAAACTATGATCTCTAATTGTCATCACAAACATGTTCACTCATGATATACTGAATCAAGATCAAACGAGCCAACATATTTACAAAAATGAAAAATAAGAAGAGTTCACACCCGTTTCCTTTGCCACGCTCACTTCATCAAATATCGTCATTATTTCCTTTCACTTGCACGACTTAATGATGTGATAATAATAAATGTGCAAGGGTGTCATGGACTAAGCTGGAATTTGTAGGGCAATTTTAAACAACGGAGAAGACATGTTGATAATGTCTCTTCTTTAGATCGACAATAAACCATATGAGAGCCACTCACATTTTCATCGTGGTCTTCTCCATTCATAACTCAACAAATGAGAAAGAAGTTCAGAGAAACAAGCTGAAACTTTTTTGGAGTTTTTGTTTTTCTTAGGCAAGAAGAATAAACTACGGGCAAACAAAAACGAGAAAAACTATTTGCACGATAAAGCTCCCAACAATTAAGAGGAAACCTTTTTGGGTTTCTTTTAATAATAAAACTAATCGAATAGGAAAGAAAAACCAAAAAGAAGCAATAAATACTTTTGGATTTTTCTAAAAAAATCAAACACACAAGAAGAATGTGGAAAAATAAAGCTAACATCGATATACAATGAAAGAGGATGAACAGCGATAATTTGTATGAAGTGTGTGATCATGAATGTAATGTCGGTGAGAAATACGTACTCCCCCAAGCTTAGGATTTTTCCTAACTTGGTAATCACCACTGGTAGTAGCCGTCAGGTCCAGGAAAGTATTTAAGCCGCGACACCTGAGCATCCAAATCCTGAGCCTCGGCCTCCGCAAAAACTAACTCGTTATGGTATGCAATTTTGTCCTTTGGCATGATGGTGTATCTGTTCCTTCGTGTTGCAAGAAATGTTGAAGTCATTATTAGGAGTTATTCCTGTAACACCTTTAGGACTCCGGCTCGAAGAACCCTTCCTTACGAACATCTCCTTAGGAAATTCATTTTCCTGCATACAATTTCTGAAATTTTTGGACCACAAAAACTATGTCAATAAAACTTTGCAAGATTGGTAGCAACTACTCATATGGGTACTTAGTGGCTATATCAAGCATTCATGTCACTTGGAACTCAAAGATTTCGACATGCGAGCTCACATTCTACAACACCAAGTGAGGCAATTTAAGCAAAATATAAACAACAATAGTAAAAAACTAATTAGAAGGATGGAGGAGTCACATACCAAGGAGAAATCCCCTCAGAATAGTTCTAGAAATGGTGGTGTTGATGAAGAAGGGTTGGTGATGACGACGACGACGAATCCCCCTCTCCGCAGCCCCAAATGGATTCTAGATCCGCCCTCTGGAGGAAGAACAGGAGGTGGCGGCGGCTCCATCTCGTAAAACGCGTTGAGAACTTCTCTCTTATTTGTTTCTCGGAGAATATGAATTTATAGGACTAGAATTAGGGTCGGAGGAGCCTCGAGGGCCACGCAAGCCATCAGGCTGAGGCCTCGGGGGCGCCCTGATGGCTTGTGGCCCCGTGGCACTTCCCTTCCGACAGGTCTTCGCTCCATAATTCCTTATAAATCTGAAAAATAATTCACAAAAAGTTTTTTTTGATTGCGAGAACTTTTATTTCTTCACAAAAATAACATCAAGGTAGTTATGTTCAAAACAACGTTAGTCCGGGTTAGTTCCATTCAAATCATGCAAATTAGAGGCCAAAATCACAGCAAAAGTGTTTGGTGTTTGTAAAAGTAGAAACATTGGGGACGTATCAAATACGAGGCAAGTTCACTTTGACCATATTTTCATACCTTTGTTTTATTGCATTTAATGACAATTTATGAAATTTCCCTGAGTAGTTATATTGAGCTTGAAACTTGCCTCGTCTGACTATTTTCAAAATTTCCTATCATGAGGTAGGAGAAACCCATACCCCTTTTAGCATGGTCTAGGAAGGGACATTATATTGCATTATTGCTACGATCTAGTGGACGGGGGTTGGATGCGTTATACAAGAGTGTCGTGAGGATTATTAATTCAATACCTACATGATGACCAAGACTTCAAACTTCAATGAGTCAATATACCTCTAGGTGGAATGGTTTGCATCTGGGAACCTGATATCTATCATGGTTATGCGTGGGAATCTGGTATCTACCTATGATCATCCCGATTAAATGCCACCCAGAATAAAACAGATGGATGGATACTTCAAGGATGGAAAGGTTAAGTGTGCAACCGCAAGCCATTAAGGGCTATTGCTTGGTTAACCTTTGCCGTGACTCTCACTGGTCAAATTGCTAGCAGATGTAGGTAAATGGTAGGATTGGATAGGCACTGACATATGTCGGATGATTGCTCTAGAAGACCATGTTTTGATCATCCCGTTTTCAAACACCACGCAGTGCAAGGACATAACGGGAGTGACCGAATCTTATGGGTAAAGTGTACAAAGCTTTTGTAGTGATATTTCATTTGACTCCTTTGTTGTATGGGAAAATCACCCTTCCACAAAAACTATAACTTAGTGCTATCACAACTATAGTGCATTAGAATAAGACTATTCATGTGCTTTATTTTGTGATCTTATCGGTACATTCAATGTACTGACCTACATGGTTGCAACTTATATTGTTTCAGATACTTCCACGACAAGTAAGAGTTACGATATAGGGTTACAGTCTATACTCAACTCGCAATTGGCGTTGATGTGACTCCACACACTTATTGATTTATTCCGTTGTTATAATAATATATACTCTAGATCTAGGATATTTATTTTATATGTGATTTTATGGTATTTCATCAAAATATCATGTGTGCGAGCATATTGATCCAGCGATGGCACAATAAGCATAGAGGCTTGACCGTATTGGTCTAGGTCGCTATACATAGAGTTCACCACAGAATAACGACTTACTAGAGATAACATAAGACTACAAATATGAGTGATGACTATTGGGGAACATCTCATGGGAAACAAAAAAAATCCTACGCTCACCAAGATCAATCTATGGAGATCAACATCTACGAGAGGGGGAGTGCATTTACATACCATGTAGATCGCTAAGCGGAAGCGTATATAACGTGGTTGATGTAGTCCAACGTCTTCGTGAACCAATCATGATCCGTCCCGATCTAGTGCCAAATGGGCATCACCTACGCGTTCAGCAGACGTACAACAAGATGATGTCTCCGCCCTCTTGATCCAGCAAGCAAGGGCGGAGATGTAGATGAATTCTCCGGCAGCACGACGGCGTGGCGGCGGTGGTGGAGGAGCTATCCCGGTATGGCTTCGCAAAGCGCTACCATGACTATCTAGAGGAGAAACTGATCTAGAGGGAGAGGGATAGGCTTCCTCGTGGCTAATGGTGCGGCTGCCTTCTTTCCTCTCCACTATATATGGGGAAGTGAGGAGGGGTGGTGCCCTAGGGTTTCCCCCTAGGACCGGCGGCCAAGGAGGTGTCCACCTCCTACAAGGAAGGTGGGGTGCGCCCTAGTTAGGAGTCCCTCTCCTCTAGAACTTCTCCCGATACCACCATTGGGGTGCATGGGCCCTTGGGATCGGCTGCCCAGCCACCAGGGATTGGTGCGCCACCTCTTCAGCCCATGTGCCCCCCGGATGGCTGGGCCCCTCCCGGTGGACCCCTGAAACCCTTCGGCGCTCCCGGTATAATACCAGAAACACTCAAAAGCTTTCCAGAACCCGAATACCTCTTTCCTATATAACAATCTTTCTCCTCGGACCATTCTAGAACTCCTCATGATGTCCGGGATCTCATCCGGGACTCCGAACAACTTTCGGTCACCATCATACATAACTCATTAATATAAAATCGTCACCAAACCTTAAGTGTGCAGACCCTGCGTGTTCGAGAACTATGTACACATGACCGAGACTTTCTCTAGTCAATAACCAATAGCGGGACCTGGATGCCCTTACTGTCTCCAACATATTCTACGAAGATCTTTATTGGTTGAACCACGATGTGATGGATTCAATCAATCTCGTATGTAGTTCCCTATGTCCATTGGTATGTTACTTGCTCGAGATTCGATCGTTGGTATCTCCTTACCTAGTTCAATCTCATTATCGGCAAGTCTTTTTACTCATTCTGTAATACAAGATCCCATGACTAACTCCGTAGTCACATTGCTTGCAAGCTTGTTGTGATGTTGTATTACCGAGTGGGCCCCGAGATACCTCTCTATCACACCGAGTGACAAATCCGAGTCTTGATACATGTCAACTCTACAGACACCCTCGGAGATACGTGTAGGTCATCTTTATAGTCACCCGGTTACGTTGTGACATTTGATACACTCAAGGCATTCCTCCGGTGTCGGGGAGTTGCATGATCTCATGGTTATAGGAATAGATACATTGACATATATGAAGTAGTAGCAATAAACTAATACGAGGAGATGATATGCTTACGATTGGGTCTTGTGTTGGAAATATTCCCTAGAGGCAATAATAAATTGGTTATTATTACATTTCCTAGTTCAATATAATCGTTTATTATCCATTTTAGAATTGTATTTATTGGAAACTCAAATACATGTGTGGGTAAATAGACAATATTGTGTTCCTAGTGAGCCTCTAATGGACTAGCTCGTTGATCGAAAATGGTTAAGGTTTCCTGGCCATAGATATGAGTTGTCATTTGATAACGGGATAACATCATTACAAGAATGATGTGATGGACAAGCAAAACTATGAACGTAGCATATGACCATATTAGTTTATTGCTATTATTTTATGCATGTCAAATATCTGTTCCTATGACCATGAGATCATGCAACTCACTGACACCGGAGGAGTACCTTGTGTGTATAAAACATCGCAATATAACTGGGTGACTATAAAGGTGCTCTACAGGTATCTCCGAGGGTGTTTGTTGAGTTGGAATGGATCAAGACTCGGATTTGGCACTCCTTGTGACGGAGAGGTATCTCAGGGCCCACTCGGTAATACATCATCACAACAAGCTTGCAAGCAATGTGACTAAAGAGTTAGCCACAAGATCCTGTATTACGGAACGAGTAAAGAGACTTGCCGGTAATGAGATTGAACTAGGTATGGAGATACCGACGACCGAATATCAGGCAAGTAACATACTGATAGACAAAGGGAACAATATACAACATTAATTGAATCCTTGACATCGTAGTTTGACCGATAAAGATCTGCGTAGAATATGTAGGAGCCAATATGGGCATCCAGATCCCACTATTGATTATTGACCGGGGAGTGTCTCGGTCATGTCTGCATAGTTTTCAAACCCGCAGGGTCTACACACTTAAGGTTCAATGACGATTTAGTATTAATGGGTCATGTATGGTGGTAAGCGAAGGTTGTTCGGAGTGCCGGATGAGATTCTGAACTTCACGAGGAGCTCCGAAATGGTCCATAGGTTAATATTAGATTGATCTTGGTGAGCGTAGGAATTGTTTTTCCTTCCCACGCAACGTTCCCCATCATATTGTCCATCACATCATTTTACTAATGATGTGACCCCGTCACCAAATGACAACTCATGTCTATGGTTAGGAAACCTTAGCCATCTTTGATTAACGAGCTAGTTTAGTAGAGGCTCACTAGGGACACAGTGTTGTCTATGTATCCAGACATGTATTGGAGTTTCCAATCAATACAATTATAGCATGGATAATAAGCAATTATCAGAACAAGGAAATATGATAATAACTAATTTATTATTGCCTCTAGGGAATATTTCCAAGAGTCTCCCACTTGCACTAGAGTCAATAGTCTACTTCACATCACCATGTGATTAACACCAAAAAGTTCTGGGGTTTGATCATGTTTTGCTTGCGAGAGTGGTTTTAGTCAAGGGGTGTGCAACATTCAGATACGTGTGTAATTTACAAATATCTATCCCATAATGTAGATTTTGCTACCACGCTTCACTTGGAACTACTCCAAATGACTGATCCATTATACGAATCTGGTTTGCTACTCAAATTCATCTCGATTAGTGTCAAAGCTTGCATCAACGTAACCCTTTATGATGAACTCTTTTATAACCTCCATAATCGAGAAACATTTCCTTAGTATTCTAGTTACTAAGGATACTTTTCACCGTTGTCCAGTGATCCACTCCTGGATCACTCTTGTAACCCTTGACAGACTCATGGCAAGGCACACATGAGGTGCGGTACACACCATGGCATACTATAGAGCCTACGACTAAGGCTTGGGTCTTACTCAAACTCACACCTTACAATATAGTCAAGAACTCCTTCTTCGACTGATCCATTTTGCACACCTTCAAAATCTTGTCAAGGTATGTCTTTATTGAAAGTTTTATCAAGCGTCTTGATCTATCTCTATAGATCTTGATGCCCATTATTTTAAATAGTTGTATCTAGGTTTTTCCTTTGAAAAACTCCTTTCGAATAACCCTTTATGCTTTCTAGAAATTCTACATCATTTTCGATCAACAATATGTCAACCACATATACTTATGAGAAATTCTATAGTGGTCCCACTCACTTTCTTGTAAATACAAGTTTCTTCATAAACTCTGAATAAACCAAAAGCCTTGATCACTCATGAAAGCACTTATTCCAACTCCGAGATGCTTGCACCAGTCCATAAATGGATCGCTGGAGCTCGCATGCCTTTTAACATCATTAGGATCGACAAAACCTTTTGGTTATATCACATACACCCTTTCCTCAACAAAACCGTTAAGGAAACAATGTTTTGACATCCATGTGCGAGATTTCATAATCAAAAAATGCACCAACCGCTAACATAATTCCAACACACTTTAGCATCGCTACGGGTCACAAAGTCTCATCTTAGTGAACTCCTTGAAATTGTTGGAAATCTCTTTGCAATAAGTCGAGCTTTCTAACTAGTTACATTTACCATCATCATTTGTCTTCCTTTTAAAGATCCATTTGTACTTAATAGCATTACGGCCATCAAGTAGTTCTTCCAAAGTCCTCACTTTTTTTCATACATGGATCCTATCTCGGATTTCATGGCCTCTACCCATTTGTTGAAATCTAGGCCCACCATCACTACTCCATAGCTCGTACGTTCATTGTTGTCCTGCAACATGATCTCGAAGACAGGATTACCGTACCACTCTGGAGCAGTACATGTCCTTATCGACCTATGAAGTTTGGTAGTAACTTGATTCGAAGCTTCATGATCACCATCATTAGCTTCCTCTTCAACGGGTGTAGGCGCCACAAGAACATCTTCTTTCGCCCTGCTACTCTCTGGTGTAAGTGACGGTTTAATAACTTCATCAAGTTCCACCATCCTCCCACTCAATTATTTCAAGAGAAACTCTTTCTCGAGAAATGACCCGTTCTTAGCAACAAACACTCTGCCTTCGGATCGGAGATAGGAGGTATACCCAAATGTTTCCTTTGGGTATCCTAGGAAGATGCATTTATCCTCTTTGGGTTTGAGCTTAACAGCCTGAAGCCTTTTGACATAAGCATCGCAGCGCCAAACTTTAAGAAACGTCAACTTAGGCTTCTTGCCAAACCATAGTTCATACGGTGTCATCTCAACGGAATTATATGGTGCCCTATTTAAAGTGAATTTGGTTTTCTCTAATGCATAACCCCAAAACGATAGTGGCAAATCGGTAAGAGACATCATAGTACACACCATATGCTATAGGGCATGGCTACGATGTTCGGACACACCATCACCCTATGGTGTTCCAGGTGCCATGAGTTGTGAAACAATTTCCACATTGTCTTAAATGTATACTGTTGTTGTTTTGTCACGACAGATGTCCTTGTGAACGGACTTAGTGGTGAGGCCATCGTCGCAGTGTGGCGAGTCGAAGGGGTTGATTGGGAAACGAGAGGCGGATTTACCCAGGTTCGGCCCCTCCGATGGAGGTAAAAGCCAACGTCCTGCTTTATGTTTGTATTGATGGGAATCTCGATTACAAGGGTACAGAATCGCTAACCTAGCTCTCGAGGGATCCTTACATGATCTATCTAACTTGAGGGCTCTCCTTTTTATATAGGTAGAGGCCCCAAGTTTACAACAGAGTTCGGGTCGAATAATACCCGTGACCTATTACAAGTCTACCTTATCTTTCCTCCCAAGTCAGGAAAACTTCCGGCTTCTCTTGCCTTTTATGTCTTCGAGCCACCGCCTCGTGGTGATGGGCTACTTGGTGGTTTGTCGACTAAGTCCTTTGACCACCTTCTCTTGTTGTCCTGGCAGCTTGACTCGTCCCCATAGGGTGGATTAAATCCTGGGGTTGTACCCCCGACATTGTGCCCCAGGTTGACTTGAGCTTTGTTCGCGTCAAGCTATTTTTGTCAAGCAAACGAGCCGACAACCAATGCCGGATCATTGATCCTTCTTTGAGACTTAACATCCTTTTAGTCTTTATGGACGTGACATCATCAAGCCGACTTTTTTCATCTTAGGTCATCATGGCGAATCTTTTGAAAGCAGCATTGAATCTGCTCTGGTGCGAAAATCTAGGCGCAAACTTAGCCGCTCATTTCCTGCGACCATTCTGTTTTGGTCCTTCTTTTCCTTATAAACAGGTGGTTAACCCCCCCCATGCTATTATTTCCAGCTTCTTCTTCCTGGTGCGCGAGATCTCGCTTGCGGCGAAGGAAACTCTTTGAGCGGTTCACCGATCCACAAACCTTTGCTTCCTCGTCAAACACGCAAAGCCGACAATCTTCTCTTCCGATAACATGTGGCACGTATATTTCTTGGCAAGGATTTGGGGATTTCCTGATGGGTTCAAGTCATGGTCTTCGGGTCATCACAGAAGAAATGCTTCTTTAGATCCATAACCTGACACAACTATCTTGATGCTGCGGCCTTATCCTGACTTGCATAGTACACAAACTTGGACAAAAGACCTTCTTAGAACAACTTTGTTCCAAAATACTCACGTCGGCCTCTCCACCATTTTTAGAACATATATATTTCTTATTTTCTCTTCATATTTAGATCTGTCACGATAAGAGCACTTGTTTGTAACTTGTTTATGAGAAAGTTTTCTGCCAAGTTTTTCCTGGATCTTTCTCTCTGAGTTCCCCTCTTTGTCTTACCGGCTTAAAACCTAGTTGCAACGTTGGCCGACTTTAGATGACCTTGATGATAATTTTGGTGACTTTTAGCAAACAGTAAGTCTCTCAATATCTTCAACCTTGGTTTTACCTTTGCTTATTTCCTTTTGTATCTATCTTGAGTAATAGATGTCCCCCCAAAAACTCCAAGCCTTGTAACTAGGCCAGATCTCAGGAATCCAGGCTTACCTTAGATAATTTGGTAAGTCAAGGACTTCTGCCACCCAAAAAAGAGATAAGGTGGCGAGATCCCAAAGAAGATACTTATCCTTAACCTCGGGAGGGGGAAGTCGTCGTCTTTATTGATCATCCGCGAAGGGGTTTCCGCCCTCCCGGCTAAAAATTCTTCAAGGATTTCTGCATTGTTTCAACCTGAGGCCCCAAGACATTACCCCTAACTCAATGACCAACATATGCCAGTTTCAGGTTTTCTACAAACTCTATCTTCAAACTAAGCCCACAAGTAGCACATTCACAGAATTCTTCTTTGCCAACCGCTAGACCGAGGTAAAAACCGGTCCATCTTGGGAATTTGGCGGAATTTCTTTTCAGAAAAGGAAAAACTAACTATTTCCTAAGCCAAAACTGGCGAGTCATCCCAAAGGGTATTACAAAACTTGGTTTTATTGTAAGAATACCACCAGTGCAAATGAAGATCCCCTGTCGGTTTATAGTCTAGAACGAATTGATAAAAATGTGGAGCTGCCTGGCTGGCTAATACGTCTCAAACGTATTTATAATTTTTGATGGTTTCATGCTGTTATCTTGTCAACTTTGGATGTTTTGTTTACCTTTTATATCTTTTTTGGGACTAACTTATTAATCCGGTGCCAAGTGCGAGTTCCTGTTTTTCTATGCTTTTGACTCTTTTCAGATCTGATTTTGGAACAGAGTCCAAACGGAATAAAATCCCCGGAATAAATTTTTCCAGAACGGAAGAAGATCGAGAGGCTTGAGGGCCAAGGCAGTGGGCTCACAGGGAGCCCACAAGCCCTGTTGCCGCGGCCAGGTGGAGGCCGCGGCAACCAAGCTTGTGGCCCCCCTGGCGCTCCCCTGCCCTAGGTCTTTGGCCTATAAATTCCCTAAAAATCCAGAAAAAATCAGGGCATCCACGAAAACACTTTTCCGCCGCCGCAAGCTTCCGTTTCCGTGAGATCTCATCTGGAGACCCTTCCCGGTGCCCTGCCGGAGGGAACTTTGGAGTTGGAGGGCTTCTACATCAACATCATCGCCTCTCCAATGACTCGTGAGTAGTCTACTTCAGACCTACAGGTCCGTAGTTAGTATCTAGATGGCTTCTTCTCTCTCTTGGATCTTCAATACAAAGTTCTCCATGATCTTCATGGAGATCTATCCGATGTAATCCTCTTTGGCGGTGTGTTTGTCGAGATCCGATGAATAGTGGATTTGTGATCAGATGATCTATGAATTTTATTTGAGTCTTTGCTGATTTCTTATATGCATGATTTGATATCCTTGTAAGTCTCTTCGAGTCTTGGGTTTTGTTTGGCTAACTAGATCTATGATTCTTGCAATGGGAGAAGTGCTTGGTTTTGGGTTCATACCGTGTGGTGACCTTTCCCAGTGACTTAATACACTAGATGCATGCTGGATAGCGGTCGACGTGTGGAGTAATACTAGTAGATGCAGAAAGTATCAGTCTACTTGTTTTGGACGTGATGCCTATAGATATAATCATTGCCTTAGATAACGTCATGACTTTGTGCGGTTCTATCAATCACTCGACAGTAATTCGTTCACCCACCGTCTACTTGCTTTCATGAGAGAAGCCACTAGTGAACACTACGGCCCCCGAGTCTATTCACAACTATCGTTTCCACTTTCACTTTTACTTTGCTCTGTTTACTTTTTGCTTTCAGTTCTCACTTTGCAAACAATCTATAAGGGATTGACAACCCCTTCATAGCGTTGGGTGCAAGCTCTTTGTGTTTGTGCAGGTACTTGTCACTTGACGAGATCTTCCACTGGTTCGATACCTTGGTTCTCAAAACTGAGGGAAATACTTACCGCCGCTGTGCTACATCACCCTTTCCTCTTCAAGGGAACACCAACGCAAGGCTCCAAGGCCGCGGGGAAATCCTGTCCATATTTGCCAAGGAAGTCCCTAAAGGCGTAGCCGTAGCAGCAGTATTCCTGGCGCCGTACCAGGGAAGGTCTGTTGTTGCAGTAGCACTGGCCAATGGGAAAAGAGAGAGATGAAATGCTCCCATCCGCACAAAGCTACGTGTCTTGATCGCTCATGCCCTGACTGAGATCGATTTGATGTGTTGATGGCTTCAATGGCGTATTCAACTTCTTAGTATGAGACCCGACCTGATGTGTGATTACTCAGGCTCACCATCTCATCCTCAATGCTTTTCCTCTGACAATATAACCAATTTTGTTCTTGTCAAAGAGACGAAGAAGTTGTTTTCTGATTCGAAGGAATGGTGTTGTACCTCCAGCTTGAACCCATTTTATTTGTTGAATCCTCCTCTTGAGGTATTGATCTTTTCTTTTATATGCACTTTGTGTCTCTACTAGACTTATCTTTGGCCCGCCTTTTTGCCATACTACTTTTTTCTACAGGAGAGTACTAGCTTTTGGAATTTTACACCTCAAGCCCATGTTCCTTTTGTGAGTCAAGGGAATGATCCGTCTCAACGTGACCCGACTCCTGGTTCATCTTCAAATGAATCATCGGAGGTAGAACTTGACTCACTTGGTCACTTATTTATTGAATTTGCCGATAAGCATCCTTCTCAGGACGAGTGTGAAGCCCACCAAGTCATCAATGTTGAGGTAATTGCCATCCCTCCATGTCTCGAGAAAAATTGGTTGCAAGAAGGGCTAAACAAGTCGTGCCAAAGGTAAAATGTCAAATCAAGCTTATCTAGCTACCAATTTTCTCTTGAAGAAAACACAACCCGTTGGTCAATCCAAACGCAAGACTTGGAGCGATGCGGGCGAGCTAGATCCTGGCTTGCCTCACGCACCACCGGCTCACAAACCTTGTGTTGAGGTAATAAGTTTGTTGACTGCTTACTAAGGCTAATCTTGGTTCAATACAATCTTTGAAACTGAACCCCTTTAAATTTCAGGAATCTTCTCCATCTTCGGGCACCTCATCAGCAGCTCCACTAACCACTTTTAACACCAATCGTGGGTAAGTTTCTCTAAACATAACTTGATTGCTTATTTCATTCTCTTAGTATATTTACTTGGCTTCTAATTTGTGCAGGACAAAAGCTACTTTATCTAGCCGTGTGGCGGGGTCATGTTCTGGTGCTGAGAAGCAAGATATGTTGGACCCTCAAACCAAAAAGGCAGCTCTCGAAGTTGTCACTCCTAAAGCACAAGTCTGGGATGCCAGGATTGATCTGATGACTGTTGTTGAGACACCCCTTCCGGATGAGCCGGTTTTTATAGTCAGATCATCAAAACTCATTACTTCCCCTGCCAAGACGAGGAGCCCGACTCAAGACCCCAGCCTGGCGAATCATACTGAAGTCCCCCTTCTGTCGGCTGATCAAAAAACTCCAGAGGTTGTTCTTGTCAAAGAACAATTTCAAGCTCCTACCACTTCCACTCCTCTTGCCAAAATTGTGGCCAAAGATGATATCAGGAACCTTGATAAAGGTAAAGATCAGCTAGTGCTCCCAAATATATCCTCATTGAGTGTTGGAGAGGTCCTTCGGCAGTACTTGACCTGGCTTACTGAGAACCGGGATACTGAAGCTGATATGATTTGTGCTTTGAAGGAGAAATGCGAGGTAACAGGCTTATTTCAAGAATCACTCTATCTCTTTTCCTATATATCACCTGTAGCCCCCAAGGGCCGGCTCATCTCCCTGAGATGAGTCGGGTCTTTGAAATATAGACATTGAATTTGACCTGTAGCCCCCAAGGGCCGGCTCATCTCCCTCAGATAAGTCGGGTCTTTTAAATATAGACATTGAATTCGACCTATAGCCCCCAAGGGCTGTCTCATCTCCGTGAGACGAGTCGGATCTTTTATATGTCTTTTAAAGAACTAATGCACATTAGCCACCAAGGTCCAAGTATATTTCTTGCAATCTTCTTGGGACTTTTCTATACTTCCTTGTTGTTTATCTTGGTCTTGCCTTTGGCTTGTCGCCGTTGTTGTGTATGAGTTATTCTTAAGGTGTATTATACTTCCAATTGCTGATAAAACTCTATATATTTATGAGAATCTTCGAGGAAATGCCGAATCTACAACTGCAGATCTGCAAAGGCTTCTCAAGACAGAAAAAGGCTTCGGGCTGAGGCTAAATCTACGATGCCTCGTTTCCAAAGCTCTGTTCATCAAATGCAGGATCATCTTGATCATGTCCAGAATGACTTTGAAAAAGACAAAACTGCTTTCTTAGCGTGTGCAGAGAAAGCCAAATGTTGGCCCTCTTAAAGAGAATTATTCCACCTTAGTGGATCAAATCCATGACCTTGTGACCGCCATCTTTGGTAAAGTCTTGCAACTTTTATTTCTGTTTTTATTTCTGACACTCAAATGGACGACTCAAAAATGTTTGATATATGTTCTTCTATCTGCATGCCAAACAGATCAATCTGTGGTACACCTGCCATTTATTGAAGTTGAAAACCATTTTTTCTATGTGGAAAAACTGTATATCGGGTCCGTGTACTCTATCATGGCTGTGAAAAATCCCAAGTATCCTCCACGGACCATCAAAGAGATGCTGAAAAACCTCTCCGTTGTGCCGCAATGGGTTTTTGAAACCCGGAAATCAGCAGCTCGTGGCGGGCCAAACTTGCCCCTCGCACGTGCCAAAGCATATTACCAGAATAGGATTTGGCATCTGTACAAGACGGGTTTCCAGAATACAAGTTGGATGGTTCAGAACTCACCCGAGTAGACTTTGCTCGTTTCATGAAGGAGACCCGGCCTCTGGCGACCATTCTGGCAAACGAGGTTGCACATCTCATTATTACCCGGCATATACTGCTAATAATGAGTGTGTTCCAGTGCCTCAAGACGAGCCCTTTGAGCTTGTCCACCCTCATTATAAGAAAAAGACTGCTTCTCACACCGGAGCTTCTACTTCAACTGGGACCACTCCAAATTTTGAATATTTGAGATCAATTTGGTGTATCGAACAAGGCCAGGAGCATATTGATTATGACGATGAGTCGGAAGAATCGGGTGCTGAGTCGGCCGATGATGAAAACTAATGGCGGGTCATCAATGACTTGCCTAACAGGAAAAACTTTATCCTATCATATTTTTGTATCAAAAAATCTTTGGGTTTTGATGACTCCTGATGTGAGTCTGCAATAGGGTAGCAACAACTCATAGATGCCTTTGGTCACACCATCGAGCGTGTTTTATCTTTAGCCAATCATAAGAATCTTTATGTCCATATCTTTTATGACCCGGTTGCCTACGATGATCTCGTAACATAGCTCCGCCTCCTTACGTCATTATTGTAGGAGAGAATAAGTTTAAGAAAAAATGGTTGCAACATGTCATGGTCCTGTTTTTATGATAGTTTTTAAATGATACTCCCTCGTGAAAGATTTCTAAAAAGAAAATACCGAATCACGCAGAGTATTAGTCATGATTCACAAGCCGGCTTAGTGAGACGTGATTTAAAAAAATAAAGTCTGACTTTTGAGGCCTAGCCTTGCCTCAACGAAGCACGCATAATAACCCATTATTTATCCTAGCTTTCAATATGTCAGCTCTCACATGACATACTGATAAGTCCCAAACGTATCTATAATTTCTATTTGTTCCATGATCTTTTGGGTGACATTGTTATATGTTTTTCTACACTTTTATACCTTTTTACACATATTTGGACAAACCTTCTAACTCAGTGCACCCAGTGCCAGTTTATGTCTGTTGATGCCTTTTTGCAGGGAATTTTACCCAAATTTACACAGCCCCAAAAATCCCAAAAAAATATATAAAAATCAGCGTGACGGAAGCTTCATGAAGCACGAAGATGGGCCAGAGGGGAGCCAGGACATGTCCAGGTGGTCTCCCTGCGCGGCCTACCCCCTGGTCACGCCACCGGGTCGCCTGGGTGGGGCCTATGCCCTCTGGTGCCCTCCTTCGGCCCATATTTACCTCTCCGATAGGAAACCCTTCAATCATATCCAGAATCACGAATTTCTCCATCGTTCCGCCGCCACAGCGCTTCCGAGATCGGGAGCGCCACAAGACCTCTTCCCGGCATCCTGCCGGAGGGAGGATTGACCTCCGGGAGCTTCTCCACCGCCATGGACGCTTCCCGGACGTGCCGTGAGTAGTCCTCCTTGGACCATGGGTCCATGACCAGTAGCTATGTGATGTATTCTCTCCAATCTTGTGCTTCAATGTTTAGCCCTTGTGAGCTGCCCTACATGATCAAGGCATCTATGTAATTTACCTACCGTTGCTATGCTTGGTTTGCGGGGATCCGATGGATTATTAGATTATGTTCAAATTGTGATGAGCTATATATTTGATTATCCTTTTATATTATGTTCTTGAGTAATTTATGCATGTTCCCCGTTGCTATTTATTGCTTTGGCCGAGTAGTAGATTGTAACTCCAAGAGGGAGCGTTATGCATGATTGTGGGTTCATGCCCCTTGAGGATGCGCAAGGATAACCAAACCCCCAAACACTCCTCCTCGGGGTACTTGTCTCTTTGCGAATCTCCTGACTAGATAGAGAGTTATCGATAATAAGTGCATGAGTTCTTCGGACTAATGTGAGTATTCGATTGTTGGCACTTCCACCATCCATATTTTGCTAGCCTCTTCGGTACCGTGCATTCCCCTTTCACATCTTGAGAGTTGGTGCAAACTTCACCGGTGCATCCAAACCCTTGGCATGATACGCTCTGTCATCATAAGCATCATTATATATTTCCTCAAAACAGCCACCATACCTACCTATTAAGGCATTTCCATAGCCTTTCCGAGATACATTGCCATGCAACATCCACCATCTCATGACTTGATCTTCATGTCATACATGCTTTTTCTTGATAGAGGAGACGCATGCTAGTTGGGCCTTGGCCTTATTATTGCTACATGACGCGCTAGTTTCATTGCATATCCTGCTACACAAGAAAAGGCATACATTTGCATACATCATGATAGTTTTCATTTGTCTTTATGATGAGTACTTCTTATAAAGTGTGAAGATCTTATTTTTATTCTTGTAAAACATAGTGTTTCCCTCAAGTGAGGAAAATATCCCAAAGAGGACAAATTAAAAGATCCCAAAAGAAGACACATGAAAAGATCCCAAAGAGGACAAATGAGAGATAAATAGAAAGAGACAAAGAGGACAATAAAAAAGAACAAAAAAAGAGAAGGGGGTAACACTACTATTCCTTTTGAAAGATCCACACTCGTACTCCATTGTTATATTTGTACTACATAGAGATTACCATTCATGCATAACTATGTGGGGACCCTTACACTATAGAACTTGGCTTGTATATTCCAATGATGAGCCTCCTCAAATGAGCTCTAGGTCGTCATGAGCAAGCAAGTTGGATGCACCCCCACTAGTGCATTCGTTGCATGGCAATCCCTACTGCTCACATCATATCTATCATTTGGCTTTCTCTCGCCTATGGTTGTCCTCATTGATGTGAGCCTTTCACACCTTTTTATCTTCCTTCCCCATCATTATTCTCTTTGTCATCCTAAGTGCCAACATATCTTGCTTGCGCTCATCCATTGCATGAGTGCTCAAAGTCGAAAGGGAGAGGATCATTTTCACTTGTGCCTGACTAGTGGTCTGGGGATGAGTCAAAATAAGATCCCGAAAGAGACCAAGTGTGAACTTTTAGTAGAATGAGTTCTCAATTTATAACTATTTTTAGGCTCTAAACCCATCTCCCACTCCTTGCACACAAACACCATTTGGAGACATTCGAGTCACGGACGGCGAGAGCTCTTGCACCTTTATGTTCTTACTTTGCTAATTTCAATACTAAATATAGACTCTTGCTTGTTATTGTCTTGACTTGAATTGCATAAATCACTTGCTTTACTTTGATGTTCTTATATGTGTGTTAGCATGTCACCACATAAATTATTTGTGCTATCATTTACCTACTCGAGGACGAGCAGGAATTAAGATTGGGGATGTTGATACGTCCCAAACGTATATATAATTTATGTTTGTTCCATGATCTTTTGGGTGACATTGTTATATGTTTTGCTACACTTTTATAACTTTTTACATATATTTGGACTAACCTACTAACTCGGTGCACCCAGTGCCAGTTTCTGTGTGCTGATGACTTTTTGCAGGGACTTTTACTCAAATTTACACATCCCCAAAAATCCTGAGAAAAATATATAAAAATCAATGTGTCTGAAGCTTCACGAAGCACGAAGATGGGCCACAGGGGAGCTAGGGCCTGCCCAGGTGGCCTCCCTGCGCGGCCTACCCCTTGGTCGAGCTACCAGGTCGCCTGGGTGGGGGCCACGCCCTCTGGTGCCCTCCTCAGGCCTATATTTACCTCTCCGATAGGAAACCCTTCAATCATATCCAAAATCCCGAATTTCTCCGTCGTTTCGCCGCCGCAATGCTTCCGAGATCGGGAGCGCCAAAAGACCTCTTCCCGGCACCCTGCCGAAGGGAGGATTGACCTCCGGGAGCTTCTCCACCACCATGGACGCTTCCCGGACGTGCCATGAGTAGTCCTCCTCGGACCATGGGTCCATGACCAGTAGCTATGTGATGTCTTCTCTCCAATCTTGTGCTTCAATGTTTAGCCCTTGTGAGCTGCCCTACATGATCAAGGCATCTATGTAATTTACCTATTGTTGCTATTCTTGGTTTGCCGGGATCCGATTTATTATGAGATTATGTTCAGATTGTGATGAGTTATATATTTGATTATCCTTTTATATTATGTTCTTGGGTAATTCATGCATGTTCTCCGTTCTTCTTTATTGCTTTGGCCGAATAGTACATTGTAACTCCAAGAGGGAGCATTATGCATGATTGTGGGTTCATGCCCCCTGATGTCTAGCTTGAGTGACAGAAACATGAGACTAGGGGATGTTTTGTTACCACCAGGGAGAAAACAATGGTGCTTGTGACCACGATTGCAAGGATTGTTTACCTTACACAAAGTTCGTTAATGCAGTTGTCCGTTGCTTTGAGTTTACACTTTGGGTGGGGCTCACAACTTAATACCATCGAGATGTTCTGGATAGATATCTCAAGGTGGATGATTAGTAAGTAGATGCTGATGAATAAACGGTCTACTTGTCTTGGCGTACTGCCCATTACTTTTGAGCCTCTAACTTTCTAGTAGCATGATTAGCATTGCGATGCGTTTATAATTCTATCAATTGCCCAGCTGTAATTTGTTTACCCAGCATAGTTGTTTATCGTCTTTTGGGAGAGAGACATCACTAGTGAACATCATGTGACTTCAGTCCATATTACCACCATTGTTTACACCTCCACCATTTACCGTTTTTATTTACTTTTCCGTTGCAATCACTATCACTATTACCGCTTGTGTTTTGATCCTTTGCAAACTACAAGGCCAGGGAGATTGCTCGTTGGGAGCAAAGTTATTTGTTGTGTCTGCAGGTCCACGTCTTCTGCTAGCGCCAGAGCAGCGGACACCTACTTGTTGATCCTCGGAGTCCTCCTGGTTCGATAAACCTTACAGTCCCCATGTAAGGGAAATCTGCTGGTGACTACATCTCCACCTTCCACTTGGGGTAACCAACGAGGGGCGAGAAGTATATCCATCAACTCGTCATCACATACCCATGTTTTAACCTTGTTGATTGAGGGTCCATAATGGATTGATCAGTCAAAAGTACATAGAGTCACCTTCTTTGGAGTTGCCAAAACATACCGGCAGGTTTAATCATTTTGTGGCGTCTTTGTCGATCAAGAGGGTAAGAAGCTGAACTCTTGGAGTTAGAAGCCCCAAGTGACCTATGATCAAAATTGGAAGGCCTGTCATAGGATTGCACAAGATAATGCTATTACTACTAAACAACCTCAGTGCACTTAGCCCCCAGATAAGCCGGCTTAATTCTATTGACCATGATAATTTATTTGAACTTTGTAGCCCCCAGCTAACATACTGGATGGTAAAAAAGTCCTGCTCAATTTTGGCTAAAAGCGAGCTTTATTAGATTCAAATATTATAGAAGTACGTACAAAATTTCGGGATCGGTAAAAAAGATAATGAGTCGGTAGCTCCTAGTGTGATAGCGCAAAAAAGAAATTGTCCGGGTTGGATTACTCAAACTGGTGGCTTACTAGAGAGAGGATTTACCAGAGTTGTTTGTGAGGGATTTCATCTTTTCAACCGCACAGGCCGACTCATCATAAGCCACATCTCTTTCCTCACATTCTTGAGCTATCTTTCTACTGCCTCCTACTGTTATGGTGCCTTTGGGACCCGGCATCTTGAGCTCAAGGTAGATATAACAAGGACGTGCAATAAATCGAGCATATGCTAGCCTTCCAAAGAGAGCGTGATAAGGACTCTTTATTTTCAACACCTTAAACATTAGGGGTTCACATGTGGAATTGTGTTCATCCCCAAAAGCAACATTAAGCTTGACCTGCCCAACCGGGTATGCTGACTTTCCAAGAACGATTCCATGAAAAACTATTGACGAAGTTTGCAAACTACTGTCCCACAGGTTCATCCTCCAGATAGTGTCATAATATAAAATGTTGATGCTGCTCGCTCTGTCCATGAGGACTTTTGTGAGGGTGTATCCACCAACCTAAGGTGCTACTACCAAAGCTAGATCTCCCGGGTTATCAACCTGGGTGGGTGATCCTCACGGATCCGAATAATCGGTTGCTCGGACTAGTTGAGATTTCTAGGGATTGCCGGCTCAATCATGCCAATGGGTGACTGCTTATGCTTCCTATCCTCTTTGTAGCCATTGGTGGTAAAAATGTGGTACTCACCATTATTTAGTTGTTTAGGGTTGCTCTGAAACCCAGACTGATTGTTATTTTGCTGATTTCCTTGGTCAGAACGCTGCCTATTATCAGTATTCCCTTGGTGTTGATAATCTGATCTAGAGCTGCCTTGTTCGTTAAATCCTGACCATGGGAAACCTCCACACGAGCCGCCTTGCGGGCCGGGTTGTCCATCCTAACCTGAATATCCAGCATTAGCCGCCAGGTGGTCCTGAAGGGCTTATTTTCTAAACTCCTACATGATATGGCAATTTTCTCATGAATGATTAGATGGCTTATCCTCCGTACTATGCTTTAGACAAGGCGCTTTTAGTGCCTCCTCATAGCTGTGCGGCTTATTCCCATTATTAGGTCCTCCGGAACGGCGCTGGTGTTTGAACCCAGTGTTGGTATTGGCCACGAACTCTGAGCCGCCCTGAGGATGCTTCAGTTTATTATTGTGGTTTCCTTGGTTCCCACTTTGTTGGTTACCTTTGGCATGCTCTCCTTTCTTTCCCTTGCCGATCTTATCCTCATCTGACCCGGGTGTTGGAAATATGCCCTAGAGGCAATAATAAATTAGTTATTATTATATTTCTTTGTTCATGATAATCGTTTATTATCCATGCTATACTTGTATTGATTGGAAACAGAATACTTGTGTGGATACATAGACAAAACAATGTCCCTAGTAAGCCTCTAGTTGACTAGCTCGTTGATCAAAGATGGTGAAGGTTTCCTAACCATAGGCAAGTGTTGTCACTTGATAACGGGATCACATCATTAGGAGAATCATGTGATGGACTAGACCCAAACTAATAGACGTAGCATGTTGATCGTGTCATTTTGTTGCTACTGTTTTCTGCGTGTCAAGTATTTATTCCTATGACCATGAGATCATATAACTCACTGGCACCGGAGGAATGCCTTGTGTGTATCAAATGTCACAACGTAACTGGGTGACTATAAAGATGCTCTACAGGCATCTCCGAAGGTGTTCGTTGAGTTCGTATGGATCAAGACTAGGATTTGTCAGTACGTGTGACGGAGAGGTATCTCGGGGCCCACTTGGTAATACAACAACACACACAAGCCTTGCAAGCAATGTGACTTAGTGTATGTCACGGAATCTTGTATTACGAAACGAGTAAAGAGACTTGCCGGTAAACGAGCTTGAAATAGGTATGCGGATACCGACGATCGAATCTCGGGCAAGTAATGTACCAAGGACAAAGGGAATGACATACGGGATTATATGAATCCTTAGCACTGAGGTTCAACCGATAAGATCTTCGGAGAATATGTAGGATCCAATATGGGCATCCAGGTCCCGCTATTGGATATTGACCAAGGATTCTCTCGGGTTATGTCTACATAGTTCTCGAACCCGTAGGGTCTGCACACTTAAGGTTCGACATTGTTTTATGCGTATTTGAGTTATATGGTTGGTTACGAATGTTGTTCGGAGTCCCAAATGAGATCACAGATGTCACGAGGTTTTCCGGAATGGTCCGGAGATGAAGATTGATATATAGGATGACCTCATTTGATTACCGGAAAGTTTTCTGCATTACCGGGAATGTACCGGGAGTGACGAATGGGTTCCAGATGTTCACCGGGGGGCAGCCCACCCCGGGGAAGCCCATAGGCCTTAGGGGTGCCGCACCAGCCCTTAGTAGGCTGGTGGGCAAGCCCAAGAAGGCCCCTACGCAGGATAAAAGAAAATCAAAGAGAAAAGAAAAAATAAAGGGAAGTGGGAAGGAAGGGAAGGACTCCACCTTCCCATCCTAGTTGGACTAGGATTGGAGGAGGATTCCTCCTCCCCCCTTCGACCGACCCCCTTGGGGCTCCTTGAGCCTCAAGGCAAGGCCCCTCCCCTCCCTCCTATATATACTGAGGTATTAGGGCTGATTTGAACAACTTTGCCACGGCAGCCCGACCACATACCTCCACGGTTTTTCCTCTAGATCGCGTTTCTGCGGAGCTCGGGCGGAGCCCTGCTAGAATTAGATCACCACCAACCTCCGAAGCGCCGTCACGCTGCCGGAGAACTCATCTACCTCTCCGTCTCTCTTGCTGGATCAAGAAGGCCGAGATCATCGTCGAACTGTACGGGTGCTGAACGTGAAGGTGCCATCCGTTCAGCACTAGATCGGAGCGGATCGTGGGACGGATCGCGGGACGGTTCATGGGACGGTTCGCGGGGAGGATCGAGGGACGTGAGGACGTTCCACTACATCAACCGCGTTTCTTAATGTTTCCTGCTGTACGATCTATAAGGGTACGTAGATCGGAAATCTCCTCTCGTAGATGGACATCACCATGATAGGTCTTCGTGCGCGTTGGAATTTTTTTTGTTTCCCATGCGACGTTCCCCCACAGTGGAATCATGAGCTAGGTTCATGCGTAGATGTTATCTCAAGTAGAACACAAAAGTTTTTGTGGGCGGTGATGTGCGATTTGCTACCCTCCTTAGTCTTTTCTTGATTCCGCGGTATTGTTGGATCGAAGCTGCTCGGACCGACATTACTCGTATGCTTACGAGAGACTGGTTTCATCGCTACGAGCAACCCCGTTGCTCAAAGATGACTGGCGAGTGTCGGTTTCTCCAACTTTAGTTGAATCGGATTTGACCGAGGAGGTCCTTGGAGAGAGGTTAAATAGCAATTCATACATCTCCGTTGTGGTGTTTGCGTAAGTAAGATGCGATCCTACTCGATACCCATGGCAACCACGTAAAACATGCAACAACAATTAGAGGACTTCTAACTTGTTTTTGCAGGGTATGCTTGTGATGTGATATGGCCAACGACGTGATGTGATATATTGGATGTATGAGATGATCATGTTGTAATAGTTAATATCGACTTGCACGTCGATGGTACGGCAACCGGCAGGAGCCATAGGGTTGTCTTTAAACTAACGTTTGTGCTTGCAGTTGTGTTTACTATATTGCTAGGATGTAGCTTTAGTAGTAATAGCATGAGTAGCACGACAACCCCGATGGCGACACGTTGATGGAGATCATGATGATGGACATCATGGTGTGACGCCAGTGACAAGAAGGTCGTGGCGGTGCTTTGGTGATGGAGATCAAGAAGCACATGATGATGGCCATATCATGTCACTTATGAATTGCATGTGATGTTAATCCTTTATGCACCTTATCTTGCTTAGAACGACGGTAGCATTATGAGGTGATCTCTCACTAAAATTTCAAGACGAAATTGTGTTCTCCCCGACTGTGCACCGTTGCGACAGTTCATCGTTTCGAGACACCACGTGATGATCGGGTGTGATAGACTCAACGTTCACATACAACGGGTGCAAAATAGTTGCGCACGCGGAACACTCGGGTTAAACTTGACGAGCCTAGCATGTGCAGACATGGCCTCGGAACACAAAGAGACCGAAAGGTCGAGCATGAATCGTATAGTTGATATGATTAGCATAGAGATGCTTACCACTGAAACTATTCTCGACTCACATGATGATCGGACTTGAGATAGTGGATTTGGATCATGTACCACTCAAATGACTAGAGAGATGTACTTTTTGAGTAGGAGTTCTTAAGTAATATGATTAATTGAACTAATTGTCATGAACATAGTCTAATGGTCTTTGCAAATTACGATGTAGCTTGCGCTATAGCTCTACTGTTTTTATATGTTCCTAGAGAAAATTTAGTTGAAAGTTGATAGTAGCAAACTTTGCGGTCTGAGTCTGTAAAACTGAGGATTGTCCTCGTTGCTGCGCAGAAGGCTCAAGTCCTTAATGCACCACTCGGTGTGCTGCACCTCGAGCGTCGTGTGTGGATGTTGTGAACATCCGACATACATGTTTCTGATGACTACGCGATAGTTCAGTGCAAAATACTCAATGGCTTAGAAGCAAGGCGCCGAAGACGATTTGAAACGTCAGGGAACATAAGAGATGTTCTAAAGAGATGAAATTGTGATTTCATGCTTGTGCCCTTGTTAAGAGGTATGAGACCTCCGACAGGATTCTTTGTCCATGAAGTAAAGGAGAAAATCTCAATCGTTGAGCGTGTGCTCAGATTGTCTGAGCACGACAATCGCTTGAATCAAGTGGGAGTTAATCTTCCAGATGAGATAGTGATGGTTCTCCAAAGTCACTACCACCAAGCTGTGAGAGCTTCGTGATGAACTATAACATGTCAAGGATAGATACAATGATCCTTGAGCGATGCGCGATGTTTGACACTGCGAATGTAGAAATCAAGAAGGAGCATCAATGGTTGATTGTTAGTAAAACCACTAAGTTTCATGAAAGGCAAGGGCTAGAAGGGATACTTCGTGAAACAGCAAAACAGTTGCTGCACTAATGAAGAGACCCAAGATTAAACCCAAACCCGAGACTAAGTGCTTCTGTTAAGAGGGGAACGGTCACTAAGGCGGTGCTACCCTAGATGCTTGGTAGATAAGAAGGCTGGCAAAGTCGAAAGAAGTATATTTGATATACATGATATTGATGTGTACTTTACTAGTACTCCTAGTAGCGCAAGGGTATTGGATACCGGTTCGGTTGCTAAGTGATTAGTAACACGAAATGAAAAGCTACGGAATAAACGGAGACTAGCTAAAGGCGAGGTGACGATACGTGTTGGAAGTGTTTCCAAGCTTGATATGATCAAACGACGCACGCTCCCTCTATCATCGGGATTGGTGGTAAAACCCAAATAATTGTTATTTGGTGTTTGCGTTGAGCATGAACATGATTGGATCGTGTTTGTTGCAATACGATTATTCATTTAAAGAGAATAATAGTTATTATATTTGCTTGAATAATTACCCTTAATGGTCTATTGAATCTCGATTGTAGTGTTACACATGTTCATAATATTAGTGCCAAAAGATACAAAGTAATAATGATAGTACCACTTAGTTGTGGCACTGCCACTTGAGTCATGTTGGTGTAAAATGCATGAAGAAGCTCCATGCTGATGGATCTTTGTACTCACTCATTTTTGAAACGTTTGAGACATGCAAACCATACCTGTTGGTATGAAGCGCATGAAGAAACTCCATGTGGATGGATCGTTTGGACTCACTTGATTTCGAATCACTTGAGACATGCAAAACATGCCACATGAAACAAGTAGAGTAACTTGTTGGGAGTAATGCATTTTTGATGTGTGCAGTCCAATAAGTGCTAAGGCACGCAGTGGATATCGTTATGTTCTTACTTCACAGACGATTTGAGTAGATACACGAGTATTTACTTGATGAATCACAAGTATGAAATGTTGAAAAGTTCAAAGCTATTTTAGAGTAAAGATCGTCTTGACAAGAGGATAAACAGTCTACGATATGATCATAGAGATGAATATCTGAGTTACGAGTTTTGGTACACAGTTAAGACAATGTGGAAATTGTTTCGCAGTTCATGCCACCTGGAACACCATAGTGTGATGATGTGTCTGAACGTCATAGCCACACCCTATTTGATATGGTGCATACTATCATGTCTCTTATCGAATTACCACTATCGTTTATGGGTTATGCATTAGAGACAACCGCACTCAGTTTAAATAGGGCACCGCATATTTCCGTTGAGATGACACAGTATAGACTGAGGTTTAGAGAAATCTAAGCTGTCGTTTCTTGAAAGTTTGGGGCTGCGATGCTTATGTGAAAAAGTTTCAGTCTGATAAGCTCGAACCCAAAGCGGAAAAAGCATCTTCATAGGATATCCAAAACAGTTGGATACATCTCCTATCTCAGATCCGGAAGCAAAGTGTTTCTTTCTAGAAAAGGATACTTTCTCAAGGAAAGGTTTCTCTCGAAAGAATTGAGTGGGAGAGTGGTGGAACTTGATGAGGTTATTGAACCGTCACTTCAACCAGTGTGTAGCAGGGCGCAGGAAGTTGTTCTTGTGGCGTCTACACCAATTGAAGTGGAAGCTGATGATGGTGATCATTAAGCATTGGATCAAATTACTACAAACCTCGTGGGTCAACAAGGTCGTATACTACTACAGAGTGGTACGGTAACCCTATCTTGGAGGTCATGTTGTTGAACAACAATGAACCTACGAGTTATGGAGAAGCAATGGTTGGCCCGGATTCCGACAAATGGCTGGAGGCCATGAAATCCGAGAGAGAATCCATATGTGAGAACAAAGTATAGACTTTGGAAGAACTACCTGATGGTCGTAGGACTATTAAGTAAAGATGGATCTTTAAAAGGAAGACAAACAATGATGGTGATAAGTCACTATTAAGAAAAGCTCGACTTGTCACAAAAAGGTTTCCGACAAGATCAAAGAGTTGACTATGATGTGACTTTCTCACTCGTAGCGATGCTAAAAGTATGTTGGAATTATGTTAGTAGTTGCTACATTATTTGTGAGATATTGCACATAGGAAGTCAAAAAATTGTTTCCTCGACGGTTTCCTTGAGGAAAGATTGTATGTGATACAATCAGAATGTTTTGTCGATCCTAAGAATACTAACAAGTATGCAAGCTCCAGCGATCCTTCAATGGACTGGTGCAAGCATCTCGGAGTTGGAATATACACTTTGATGAGATGATCAAAGATTTTGGGTTTGTACAAGGTTTATGAGAAACTTGTATTTCCAAAGAAGTGAGTGGGAGCACTATAGAATTTCTGATAAGTATATGTGGTTGACATATTGTTGATCAGAAGTAATGTAGAATTTATGTGAAGCATAAAAGGTTGTTTTAAAGGAGTTTTTCAAAGGAATACATGGATTGAGCTACTTGAACGTTGAGCATCAAAATCTATGGAGATAGATCGAAACACTTAATAGAAGTTTCAAAATAGATTAGCGAAGGAGTGCTTGACTGTGTCGTAAGGTGTGAATTTGAGTAAGACTCAAAACCCGACCACGGCAGAATAAAGAAAATAGACGAAGGTCGTCTTCTATGCCTTGGTAGTAGACTCTGAAGTATGCCATGCTGAGTACTGCACCTGATGTGTGCCTTGCCTCAAGTCTGTTGAGCGGTACAGAGAGTGATCCATGATTGAATCACTAGCAGCGGTCAAAGTTATCCTTAGTAACTAATGGACTAAGGAATTTTTCTCTGTTATGGAGGTGGTAAAAGAGTTCGTCGTAAAGGGTTACGTCGATGCAAGCTTTGACACTAATCCGAATAACTATAAGTAGTGAAACGGATTCGTATAGTAGAGTAGATATTTGGAGTATTTCCGAATAGCACGTAGTAGCAGCATCTATAAGATGACATAAAGATTTGTAAAGAACACACGGATCTGAAAGTTTGAGAACCGTTGACTAAAACCTCTCTCACGAGCAAGACGTGATCAGACCCCAGAACTATATGGGTGTTAGATTCGTTAGAATCACATGGTGATGTGAACTAGATTATTGATTCTAGTGCAAGTGGGAGACTGTTGGAAATATGTCCTAGAGGCAATAATAAATTAGTTATTATTATATTTCTTTGTTCATGATAATCATTTATTATCCATGCTATAATTGTATTGATTGGAAACACAATACTTGTGTGGATACATAGACAAAACAATGTCCCTAGTAAGCCTCTAGTTGAATAGCTCGTTGATCTAAGATGGTCAAGGTTTCCTGACCATAGGCAAGTGTTGTCACTTGATAATGGGATCACATCATTAGGAGAATCAGGTGATAGACTAGACCCAAACTAATAGACGTAGCATGTTGATCGTTTCATTTTGTTGCTACTGTTTTCTACGTGTCAAGTATTTATTCCTATGACCATGAGATCATATAACTCACTCGCACCGGAGGAGCCTTGTGTGTATCAAACGTCACAACGTAACTGGGTGACTATAAAGATGCTCTACAGGCATCTCCGAAGGTGTCCGTTGAGTTAGTGTGGATCAAGCCTGGGATTATTCACTCCGTGTGACGGAGAGGTATCTCGGGGCCCACTTGGTAATACAACATCACACACAAGCCTTGCAAGCAATGTGACTTAGTGTATGTCACGGGATCTTGTATTAAGGAACGAGTAAAGAGACTTGCCGGTAAACGAGATTGAAATAGGTATGCGGATACCGACGATCGAAACTCGGGCAAGTAACATACCGAAGGACAAAGGGAATGACATACAGGATTATATGAATCCTTGGCACTGAGGTTAAAACCAATAAGAACTTCGGAGAATATGTAGGATCCAATATGGGCATCTAGGTCCCGCTATTGGATATTGACCGAGGAGTTTCTCGGGTCATGTCTACATAGTTCTCGAACCCGCAGGGTCTGCACACTTAAGGTTCGACGTTGTTTTATGCGTATTTGAGTTATATGGTTGGTTACCGAATGTTGTTCGGAGTCCCGGATGAGATCACGGACGTCTAGGGTTTCCGGAATGGTCTAGAGACTAAGATTGATATATAGGATGACCTCATTTGATTACCGGAAAGTTTTCGTCATTACCGGGAATGTACCGGGAGTGACGAATGGGTTCCGGATGTTCACCGGGGGGGCAGCCCACCCCGGGGAAGCCCATAGGACTTAGGGGTGCCGCAGCAGCCCTTAGTGGGCTGGTGGGCAAGCCCAAGAAGGCCCCTGTGCAGGATAAAATAAAATCAAAGAGAAAATAAAAAAAAGGGGAAGTGGGAAGGAAGGGAAGGACTCCACCTTCCAATCCTAGTTGGACTAGGATTGGAGGAGGATTCCTCCTCCCCCCCCCCTTCGACCGAGCCCCTTGGGACTCCTTGAGCCTCAAGGCAAGGCCCCTCCCCGCCCTCCTATATATACTGAGGTATTAGGGCTGATTTGAGACAACTTTGCCACGGCAGCCCGACCACATACCTCCACGATTTTTCCTCTAGATCGCATTTCTGCGGAGCTCGGGTGGAGCCCTGCTGGAATAAGATCACCACCAACTTCCGGAGCGCCGTCACGCTGCCGGAGAACTCATCTACCTCTCCGTCTCTCTTGATAGATCAAGAAGGCCGAGATCATCGTCGAGCTGTACGTGTGCTGAACGCGGAGGTGTCGTCCGTTCGACACTAGATCGGAGCGGATCGTGGGACGGATCGCGGGACGTTTCATGGGATGGTTCGTGGGGCGGATCGAGGGACGTGAGGACGTTCCACTACATCAACCACGTTTCTTAACGCTTCCTTCTATATGATCTACAAGGGTACGTAGATCGGAAATCTCCTCTCATAGATGGACATCACCATGATAGGTCTTCGTGCGCATAGGAATTTTTTGTGTTTCCCATGCGACGTTCCCCAACACCGGGGTCTTTCATGCCATCTCACTCGGCGTACCTAGTCAGAACATCCATCAAGTCGCCCATGTCTTAAGTCTTTCACTTCAAACGACCCAACTTAAGCACTAGTAGTTGGAAATGACAATTCTTCTCTAGGATGAGAACAGCTTGCAAGGTGATACGTCCAAAACGTATCTATAATTTTTGCTTGTTCCATGATCTTTTGGTTGACATTGTTATGTGTTTGGCTACACTTCTATATCATTTTACACATATTTGGACTAACCTACTAACTCAGTGCACTCAGTGCTAGTTTCTGTCTGCTGATGTCTATTTTGCAAGGGCTTTTACCCAATTTTCCGAAGCCCAAAAAATCCCGAAAAATATATTCAAAAATCAGTGTAACAGAAGCTTCCACATCACCGAAGATGGGCCAGAGAGGGGCCAGGGGCCGTCCAGGCGACCTCCTGGCGCGGCCTACCCCCTGGCCGCGCCCACAGGCCGCCTGGGTGGGTCCCACCTCCTCCGGTGCCCTCCTTCGGCCTATATTTACCTCTCTAAGAGGAAACCCTTCCAGAATATACAAAACCGTGAATTTTTCCATCGTTCCGCCGCCGCAACGCTTCCAAGATCGGGAGCACGAGGAGACCCCTTCCCGGCACCTTGCCAGAGGGAGGGTTGACCTCCGGGAGCTTCTCCACCACCATAGACACTTCCCGGACCTGCCGTGAGTAGTCCTCCTTGGATCATGAGTCCATGACTAGTAGCTATGTGATGTCTTCTCTCCAATCTTGTGCTTCAATGGTTAGCCCTTGTGAGCTGCCCTAAATGATCAAGGCATCTATGTAATTCTCTTGCTATTGCTATGCTCGGTATGTTGGGATCCGATGGATTATGAGATTATGCTCAGATTGTTATCAGTTATATATTTGATTATCCTTTTATATTATGTTCCTTAGTGATTCATGCATGTTCTCCGTTGCTATATATTGCTTTGGCCAAGTAGTAGATTGTAACTCCAAGAGGGAGTGTTATGCATGATTGTGGGTTCATGCACCTCGATGTGTAGCTTGAGTGATAGAAACATGAGACTAGGGGATGTATTGTTGCCACCAGGGAGAAAACAACGGTGCTTGTGACCATGGTTGCAAGGATTGCTTGCCTTACGCATAGTTCGTTAATGCAGTTATCCATTGCTTTGAGTTTACACTTTGGGTGGGGCTCGCAACGTAATACTGGTGAGATGTTCTGGATAGATATCTCAAGGTGGATGATTAGTAAGTAGATGTTGATGAATAAACGGTCTACTTGTCTTGGCGTACTGCCCATTACTAATGAACCTCTAACTATCAAGTAGCATAATTAGCATTGTGGTGCGTTCATAGTTCTGTCAATTGCCCAACAGTAATTTGTTTACCCAAGCATAGTTGTTTATCGTCTTTTGGGAGAGAGACATCACTAGTGAACATCATGTGACTCCGGTCCATGTCACCATCATTGTTTACACCTTCATCATTTACCGTTTTCATTTACTTTTCTGTTGCAATCACTATTACTATTCCCGCTTGTGTTTTGATCCTTTGCAAACTACAAGGCCAGGGAGATTGACAACCTCTATGTACTCGTTGGGAGCAAAGTTATTTGTTGTGTGTGAAGGTCCACGTCTTCTGCTAGCCAGGACAGCAGACACCTACTTGTTGATCCTAGGAGTCCTCGTGGTTCGATAAACCTTACAGTCTCCGAGTAAGGGAAAACTTGCTGTTGACTACATCTCAACCTTCCACTTGGGGTAACCAACAAGGTACGAGAAGTATATAAATCATCTCGTCATCAAGCAAAGTTTTCTGGCGCCATTGTCGGGGACTCCAGTCTTCAAGATAGGGGAGTTGCACGCTATCTTTTAGCTTTGCTTTTAGTCTTCTTAGTTTGCTTTCTATTTTTTGCTTTAGAGTCTTATACCAAAAACCACAAAAACATTAGTTGCTTTGTTCTTGCTTGTTGCCGCTGCTATGGGTTCCACTGAGAACACCAAGTCATGTGACTTCACTAGTCACAACAACAATGACTATATCTGCACTCCTATTGCTGCTCCCGCCACTAGGGCTACCTCCTATGAGATTAAACCTGCTTTACTGAACCTTGTTATGAAAGATCAATTCTTCGGTGCTGGAGATGATGTTGCCTTGCACTTGAACAATTTCGTTGAGCTTTGTGATATGCAAAAATATAAAGAAGTAGATGGTGATATTGTTAAACTTAAGCTTTTTTCCTTTCTCCTTGAGAGGAGGAGCTAAAATGTGGCTTCAATCTTTACCTAGGAATAGCATAGATTCTTGGGATAAGTGCAAATATGCTTTTATTAGGAAGTATTACGCGTCTGCTAAGATTATCCAATTAAGATGTAACATTATGAATTTTAGACAATTGGATAATGAACATGTTGCTCAAGCTTGGGAACGTATGAAATCTCTTGTTAAGAATTGCCCTATACATGGTTTGACTACTTGGATGGTTATCCAAACTTTCTATGCAGAATTGAACTTTACCTCGCGGAATCTGTTAGACTCGGCCGCGAGAGGAACCTTTATGTCAACTACACTTGGTGCTGCCACAAAGCTATTGGATGAGATGATGATAAATTATTTTCAATGGCACACCGAGAGATCTCCAACAGGTAGGAAGGTAAACTCTGTTGAGGAGATCTCCTCCCTTACATGATCATGACTCTACTTACTAAGCAAGCTCCTATTGATCCTCATGATGTTCCTTTAAATTCTTTGGTTGCTCAAGAAAGAGAGCAAGTTGATGTTAATTTTATCTCTAGGAACAACTTCAATAATAACGCCTATAGGAGTAATTTTGGTAGCAATCCTAGACCGTTTCCATCCAACAACTATGGGAGCAACAACAATTATCCTAGCACCAAAAACTCCACTTCTGAATTAGAGAGCATGCTTAAAGATTTTATCACTTCTCAAAAAGCCTTCAACAAGAATGTAGAAGAGAAACTAGAGAAATTAGATAGGCTCTCTTTGAAGGTAGACAACATAGCTCATGATGTAGAGATGCTTAAAATTAAAACTTCCCCACTTGAGGAAAGGAATACTACACCCATGAATGCTATCCAAGTCCAAAATAATGAGAACATAAGAATGCTAGCCAAACTTAAGGATAGATGGGCTAGAGAAAAGGAATAGGAAGAGAGAATTAAGAGCCTTCCTACACACACTACCTTGCTACTATACAAGTTATTCGGGATCTCAAAACTTTTAGCACCCATCGCACTCCTAGTCCCAATGGAGCTATTAATGGTGATGCTAATACCTCAACAATAGGACAAGAAGGTCCTTTGAATTAAGAGACTACCAAAAGAATGAGCTTAGATGACATCACTACCAATTTAATTAATGGTTGTAACCTTGATTTTGACAATTGTAGTCTTTCTGAAGTGATCACCTTTTTGCATTGAATGGCTAAACACCCCCACACTAGTACACTCAATATTGCCTTCACCGAGCATATTACCAATGCTCTTATCAAAGATAGGGAGGAGAAGCTCAGGCTAGAGACTTCTATTCCTAGAAAACTAGAAGATGGTTGGGAACCTATGGTCAAGATTAAATTGAATAATATCTCTTGCTTTGCATTATGTGATGTTGGAGCTAGTGCCTCCGTTATGCCCAAAAGAATGTATGATATGCTTGATTTGAAACCTTTTGATCCATGTCTTTTGGTGTTCGTCTTGTTGATTCTTCCGTAAGAAAACCTTTAGGGAGAATTGATGATGTGCTTATTGTTGTCAATGATAATTATGTGCCCGTTGATTTTCTTATTATGGACATTGAATGTGATCCCTCATGTCCAATTATTTTGGGACGTCCTTTTCTCCGCAACGTTGGTGCTATCATTTACATGAAAGAGGGGATCATTAAATTCCAATTCCCCCCTTAAAAAGGGAATGTAACACTTCCCTAGAAAGAATATTAAGTTACCTTATGAGTCTGTTACTCGGGCAAGTTATTCTTTTGGAGTTGATAATAGTTGATCTTTTTGCATTATGCCTAGCTCAAAGGCATAAAAGAAAGTGCTTGTTGGGAGACAACCCAATTTGTTTTTACTTTCTGTTTTAGTGGTCTTGATGCTTGTTACTACTGTAGCAACATCATTGTATCTTTATTTTTAAGCTTTGTGGCAAGTTATAGCCTCCGATTGCAAGAAAGTTCAAAAATTGTGACATGCTGTCCAGAAACAGATTCTGTGTGCTTGACAGAAAAATTTGCCAAAAATCACGAGACCATATTTTTCATATGATTTTTTTAAAGAATGATCTATATAATTGCCTTTCTCGCATCTATTCTGAGTTTTTTGATTTGAGTTGGAGAAGTGCCCCGAATAAATTAGTTACTACCTGCTATTCTGTTTTTCACAGATTCTGCCCTGTTTTGCGTTTTCATTGTTTTGCAAATCCTAAGCTTACTTTTAATTTGCAAAAACCTTTTGGCAATCATGAGAAACAGTAGATATTCATGAAAATCTTTATTTCTAGTAGGTAATAAATTATTTTATTAAGGGTACTAACCACTCTAATCAGCTTATGATGAGTTTTGTAAGAAAGTTTTCAAGTATATGCGATTGGAAATGATGAAAGAAGATACATGAGTGTCAAGCGCTCAAGCTTGGGGATGCCCCCATGCACCCCAATAAATATTCAAGGAGACTCAAGTGTCTAAGCTTGGGGATGCCCCCGTGCATCCCCTTCTCTATCAACAATCCTCAGTTCGTCCATCTCCATGCTATATTTTTATCACTTCATATGTTATGTGCTATGCTTGGAGCGTCCCGCTCTTTACTGTTTAGTTTGTTTTAGTTTTGCTTGATGTTCATAACAAGTTGGAACCTATCCTACCTTGTTTGGGAGAGAAACATGCTCCATTCCACTCTAGAACACAACATCGGTTTTCATACTTATCCTTTTTGTGTGTTCTCTATCTTTACTTAGCTACTGTCATGCTTAGCTCTTAGTTTTCATGCTTATCTTTTTAAGAGCTTTTATTTAGGTTTATTTTGGAACTCTCTAGAGTTATCATGCTTATCTTATTTAGAGAGTTGGCTTGTTGCACTGAGTTGTGTGTCTTGCATGAGTAGGTAATTAAGATTGCTATTTAAGTATAGTAGTAACTCGCAATAGTTTTGAGGTATTGATTTGAGTAATGTTTGGACTATTAGTGCCAAGAGATTGAGCATATTAGTGATAGGTGTCGTATTTTGGGAAATCTGTGTATTTTTCAAAAACTAAAAATTAGTTGAGAACTCTAGCTACTAAATTGATCGCTAACCTCTGGAGGGGTTGGAATATATAGAGTACCCTCACGTTACCATGAGTCGAGGATGTGCAAGGATAACCAAACCCCCAAACACTCCTCCTAGGGGTACTTGTGTCTTTGTGAATTTCCTAACCAGATAGAGAGTTACCGATAATAAGTGTATGAGTTCTTCGGACTAATGTGAGTATCCGATTGTTGGCACTTCCACCATCCATATTTTGCTAGCCTATTCGGTACCGTGCATTGCCCTTTCTCATCTTCAGAGTTGGTGCAAACTCCGATGGTGCATCCAAACCCATGAGATGATATGTTGTGTCATACATAAGCCTCATTATATCTTTCCCCAAAACAGCCACCATACCTACCTATTAACGCAATTCCATAGCCTTTCCGAGATACATTGCCATGCAACATCCACCATCTCATGACTTGATCTTCATGTCATACATGCCTTTTATTGATCGTAGAGCCGCATGATAGTTGGGCCTTGCCCAAATTATTGCTACATGACACGCTAATATTGTCGGGGGGATAACCCTGGGGTAGGCTCATCGAGCCTACTCCTTTGCCTTCAACCAAGAAGGAGTAACAAGAACCATTATGTAAAGACCAAGTCCCCCTGGCCGGCTAGGAAGTACTTGCCGGCTGGGGGCAAGACGACCAACTCTCTGGCCGGCTAGGAAGCACCTGCCAGTTAGAGGCGAGGCGGCTGCCCCCCTGGCCGCCTAGGCCAAGCCAGCCGGCTAGGAGCGAGGCGGCCGTGCCTAGGCCGGCTAGTAAAGTGACTAGCCGGCTAGGGAACACCAGTCACATTCAGATCGTAGGTCATGACGAGACCCTACGGTTAAAGGTGGCTACGCGTCAGCAAAGGTACTCGATCAGGGTGCACGGCAGGTACAAGCGTCGGCGGCCATGCCGCTGACCTCCTCCGGCTCCGATCCATCACCCTGCACAGTGTCGGCCCGTCAAACTCCCACTCCATTACTTCACTCGGCGTGGGAACAGTGGAGACAGCCATACTGCATGGCCATGACGATCCTCACTGGACAACGCCGGACGTACCGCACGTGTCATGTGTCAACCTTACGCGAGAGCCTTATTGGCTAGCCGGCGGGTCCCACAGCCAGATGGGACCTCGCAGCCGGCGCGCCCCATCAGCGACAAGACAAGACCCTGTGGGCCCCCTGGCCAGCCGGCGAGGCTACCAGCCGGGACCCACTCTTGTACCTTTTATCCATATTTTAGGTCGGTGGGTTCGTCTATAAAACCCCCCGCCCCCCCTCCATGCAGAGTGTCGGTCAACTCAGCACACACAATCACCATATAGGAGAGGTAGATGCGAGCCGGCAGCTCCTTCTTGCACTACAAGAAATATGCTCATACACGACGCTATTTTTTCGTCGGTACATCGTCACGGTTTTTAATTTACGACGATTTCACGAAGAAAAACCAAGCGTCGAAAACGAAGCATCACAAATGAATAGCAGCGATGTTTTGATCAAAATCGTCGTAACTCTTACGACGATTCTTGGATTATCGTAACCTTTACGACGATCCCAAATCGTCATTGACAATCTAACCCAGTCCTACGTGGCAGTCCTACGTGGCAAAATTACGACGAAATCAAAACATCATAGTTGAGATCAGCCCAACCCATTTCAATTGATCACATGGGTTGGTTTTATTTTTTTGGGCTTTTTCTTATTGGGCCTTAGCCTATTTACACACACTTCTAATATGTTTTTCGATTTTTTCTATCATTATAATTTGGGCCCTAGCCTTTTAGTACCCAAATACATTTGGTCCAGTTTCAGTTTTGGCCCTTTTTCATTTTTGAATTCAGCAACTTTTTGTTCCAGAACTTAGTTTCATTTCCATTTGTTGGGCCTTTTTCAACCCAATTATTTGTCCAATATTAAATCCAACACTATTTCATATTCAAATCAAGAGAACTCCAAGTCAAATTAAAATCATCCATCATATAACATCACATAATACATCTCTCAGGTTTACATAACACAATAACTCATCTCATGAATACATTTCCTTACACAGGAATATAGCAAGAACGGACAGAATTGTACGTTAGAACAATGCCACATCTACTATTATTGCCACATCTGCTACTATTCCAACAGTACAATGGACTTCATTCCACTCTCCTATGTGACATGCTCGAGATGCGACAACTTGTCATCCTACAAGAACATTACACTGCACATGAATCAATCAAAAGGAAATAAATATTAAATATATTAGAAATAAAAAGATTTGTGTTCATCCTGAAGATGATGTAAAAAGAAATGCGAACAAAAGTGAGAGAGGCATGCACTTAGTTTCCACTCCATTTTCATCCCTAGTGCTAGTGCATCATTATTCTTAGAGGCTGTGTAAATTAAAGCAGTGTGGAGTATGTGTAATATGTACTTTAGGAACCTTCCGGTGTGCCGCATCTCACTAAATTAAAGCAGTGTGCAGTATGTGTAATATGTGATGTCAACATACATGGACAAAGAACAAGTAGCACCTAGAACTTAGAAGGAAGGTCAGAAGATACATACATACATAGTAGATGAGAATAATATACGTACGAGGGAGAGAGGTTGGTCAATCTACGCTTTCACTATACGCAGACGTAATACCACTTCTAACTGATGAGATTATTTTAATTTTTTTGTCATCTCTAGCTACAGTCACAGCTTGCCACACAATGTGCTCAGTGAAGAAGTGAGCGCTCTCGCAAAAATCGATGTATGATTACTCAAAATCTCAAATGAAAGGATTCAAGCTTGCTTGCTGGTGCAGCCACAACATCAACTCGAAATCGATGTTTGGCAATTGGCTTAAACATGAAACATGCTATAACTCAAACATGAAACTTGGTACAGAGAGTAAATACATGGTTGTCAATTGGCTTGACATAACTGCATTAGAAGGTCATAAAAAATCAGAGGATGCAGATCACCACCAGTGCAAAGTTTAATAAAAAAAAGGCAATCCAACACAGTTAAAATGCCAAGAGAAAAATGTCAGGGGGCTAATTAACCTGATATAGCTACAATTCATGAAAGGTGAAAAAGAAGTGTGGTGCTAGTGCTAGGTCATTCCTCTTTATGTCCAAATTAAAAAATGTGCAACCTCAAACGCCCTATAGCCTTAGGCAGAGGTAACAGTACACCAGGATGCACTGCACACAAGGACTGAGGTTGGCCCAGTCCAAGGAGCCGTCAGGTTGAAGGAATCCAGCAAACGGCAGCAAACCTACTCCCACTACAACCCTAAAATATTGCAGACATGGCAAACCACCCTTGATTCATGCAACCGGCACAGCGAACACCAGGGGCTGAGATGGGCATCCGTCCCTGCTTTCCAAGGTGGGGAACAATAGTGGAAGCCAGCCAGCCAGCCTTTCATGGATTGGAGCAATCGCATGGAATCGCAGGGAGTAAAGAAATGGGGGTGAAAAATTCCAGAGGCTACGATGCGGTAACTTGCACAGTTATAGAGCAGTGGCATGTGGTGATAATGAGGCTTTATTATTATTATGAATCTGTCCCCAATGAGCGTAGTAGGCTGGTAGATCCTGTTGTTGCAGGCGGAGTGGAGGAGGAATGCATTGATGGATGAGGAAGAACAAGGGCAGGAGGAGGAGGATAAATGTTTGCTCAAAAAGATGAGTGGCATTGAAGCACTGCGCAGATTTGTTTTTGGTAGAAACTTGCAACGGGTTGATGGCGGATTGGAGCACGGATATTGTACATTGTACAGGCAGTACCGGTACCGGGAGGGGCATTTATTCGTGGATTTGTAGGCAGCAAGAATGTGGATGTATGATCACTCAAAATCCCAGATGTAAGGATTCAAAGCCATAGCTGGTCCAGCCATGGCATCAACTCAGAACCGGAAAATGAATGTTGTGTGCAGGAGTTGGAATGTACCAAGTGCACAAGCTCATATCTAAGTATGTTGCTATCAAACCAAGGTAAAATCATGAATGTGTTTGTTCAGCTGTGGTACTACCTCGATAGATGTGGCGGAACTTCCACTCGGTGCCGTGCAAATCCTTGGCGACCAGCTCCTGAGACGGCCACTTCTGGTTGTAGTCCTGCGTTCCTGGAACCAAACCAGAGAGCTTGAGCAAACAAGTTGACTGAAAGCGCAATGGCAAAAAGAGCATATTTAGCCCAGTAATTCGACAAAAAGTAATTGTTCTTATCATGGGTTCTCAACTAACACTATGTTTACCAGATAAGGTACAAAAGAACATTGATAATGATTTCCTCAATGCCACCAGTCTTAATAAGTACACCTCACAAACAGAGAAATTATTGTATTGATTTTTCATCTTTCATGCATACACAAGTTATAAATAGTAAGGATTCTAACATTGTCATCATGTAACTCAAAAATAAATTTTTCTCAGTACTGTATGTTCATTATAGCTATACCTATACATATGAAAATTGTGTGCACGTGCCACAAAAAGGCTCCTTCAACAGTTAAGAACAACAAATTAGAAGAAATTTGCTATATATACAGGGTTAATTAAAACAATAGGTATGTTTCCCTTTAAAAGAAGTATATTTTTTAATAGTAGGAACAAAAACTGTTAGTGAACTCAATAGAGAGCACACTTTTTATAGTTTGGGTTTTCAAGCTACCATCAGCATCAGCATCATGCAAGACCTACTTAAGCAAGAGCGGAAGAAGGTTTTCAAGCTACCATCAGCATCGTGCAAGACCGCTTCTCCAAAGTCCATGAAGAACTACAGAATGGTCTGGGTAGGAAACAATATAATGCATATTATTAGACAATCTTTTATTGCGGTCGTAACTAAACTATTTGCACAAATCAGGAAACAATAGTCATCCAATGTGAATCACTCTACGCACAATCAATCAGGCAGATACAATTAAAGAACTGCAGAGTAAGTACATTTGCCTTTCTGGAATTAACAGTTAACTCTAGATCAAGCTCTCTAAGCACTCAAAAGTTCCAACAGTATTGCATGAAATTGCAATGTACAAGCACGAAAAAGCTTCAGTGAAGACACCTTAAGTTTGCATTGGTTTAACAGTGGCATACAGGCATATATGAAACCCAACCACTGTCAGGATTATTATATCTTCACATTATATCCAAAGCCATTTGACTGGCCCACCACATTTTCTTCAAAAGGTTCTCTTATCCTAGAAAGTTATTGTTATTTAAACTCAAGTGCATCTAATCATAAAGGATTTGTTCTTTAAATTCAGGTTCATGTCATCACAACTAGTATAGCAGTACAAGTTAATCATAAGACTTGACTAATGTATACTCTCCTTATCATAGAGACATAGTGTAGAGCTGTAGAGGTAGTTTCTCGTTGCAGATTCAATCAAGGGATCATAAAATTTTCTAAAAAAGAGAGACAAACCCACCCAGAATACTCTTAAACTGCACAGTTCGAGAAGCAATTCCAACCAAATGTTTTTACACCATTGCATGACTAAATATCAAAACTAACTGATAACAAGTTTTATAGCTAAATTAAGTTCACACAAGGAAAACAAATGACCCCTGGAAGCTAACATGTACACCTTTTACTTGCATCTCCTGAATCAACTCGGTGAAAACACCTGCAAGGCATAGGCTCTGGTAAAAAAAAAATATGCATATGCAATGTTCAAACGGTGACAAGAAGATTGCATCCCACTGTTAGTATGAACAAAGAACAAAGAAAACATACTAACAAGACACAAAGCTCCCTATGATTGATCCATAAAGGATAACGACTTAAGCACTGGTATAACGAGCGAGGGAGGCGAACCTGCTTAGCAACACAGGCAGCACTGTCACTACCCACTACTCAGAGTCAGATGGTATGACACGGCGCGTCAGACGCCACGGACGTCACACCTCGTCCCCGTCGCATAGCAGATCCGACATCTCACTCCTCCTCGTCGGCGGCGGCGGGCGGGCGGCTGCTGGGACCTCGCGCCCGAGCCGCCCTTCCTGTCGCGCCTGGAGCGGCCCCGCGGCATATTCGGGAAAGGGAAATTTTGAGTGGAACTCACCCTAAGAAAACCTGCAAGTGTATTGCTTAAGCTTTTATTCCATGGAACAATCACTAGTAGAAGAAGTATAATATAAGGCCGAGTGATGCATTGTTCTTCAGTTGAGATTACAGGAAATGACATGGCACCGGATGGTAATCTAATCTTGCGGGGAGTTTCAGCTTAGAGAGTTACTGCATTAGCTAGACTAGATGGTGGGTTGGGTAATGAGTACCCGAAAGAAAGACACGTACGACAATCAAGGGGAAGAGTCAGGTTCTCTGGTTCTGTATTGAAGATTCAGAGCGAGAAACTAAACCCGAAACTGTATTAAGCTTGCCTTCCCTTGGCCTTGCTTCTCTCGTCTCTCATTGATGAAAAGATGAAAAGGAGTTACCTGCCATCTTGTTAACCCCTTTCCTAACTGAACCTGAACCTGATGATAAGCGATGGTGGAGCCATGGGATTAGAAGAAGGGCGTGCGTACATGGATGTTGAGCGGGAATCACCCCACTCGTAGATGAAAATGGTAGTTTAGGACCAGTTGTTGATATATACAAAATTGTTGTCAATCAAGCAGGAATCAACAAGCTTGCCCATTAAAAAAGCTGCAAGGGAGGCTCTAGCTAGCTTCTAGTTTAGCTTGCGTAGGGCACACAGTGCTACTCATCTACTATAATCAACAGGTTAAAAAAGCAGGAATCGGATGCCTACCACCTCCTCTATCTAGAACTCTCCACATTTCCAGCCATAGCTAGCTTAGCTTAGCTAGTTGTACGTACTCTATCGCTTTACCAGTGCTACTCATCTACTATAATCAACAGGTTAATGGATCTCTCCTGGCATGCGATGTGAGTAGTAACAAAGCGAGATGGCATTGCATAGAGCCGAAAACAACCGTTTTATTTTGAGAATCTGGTGCCGGTCAGGGTCCATTCCCTTAATTCCAGGTTAATCACGAATCCAATCTCCTCTCTCCCCTAATCTACGTAAGCAACCAACCGGCATAAACGAAAAGCAGGAAAGGAAAGAGATGAGATCCGGGACGCACCACTTGGGGGAGCCACACTGGTAGCGCTGCAGCCACTTGGCGCGGGCCTCGTCAGCGGGGACGGGCTCGTCGAGGAACTCGGGCTCCCTGTCGCCGGCGGCCATGCTCCGGGCCTTCTTGGTCGGCTGCGCCACGCGCCTCTTGGCCATCGCCGCTGTCTCCTGCTGCTGCTCCCCGGAGGCGGCCATCTCGTCCTCCTCCCCGAGCGCCAGCTCCTCCTCATCGGGATACTCCCCACACAACTCGTCCTCCGCCGCCGGGTTCTCCTACGGCTTCTCCTTCTTCCCCCGCAGCGCCTTGGTGGCCTTCTGCTGCTTCTTGGTGGCCTTGGGTGCTGACTTCTTCTTGCCGGAGGAGGTGCCCTTGCGGGGGCGCTTGGTCACCGAGGAGATTGGAATGAGGTGTGGTAGGGAGGAGGTGGGATCGGGAGGGGGGCGGGACGGGGAGGAGGTGGCGGCGGCGGCGAGGAGATGGGGATGAGGGAGGAAGGGTGGGATGGGGGATCTGAGCTTGGGTTTGGGTTGCTTTTTTAGTTTTTTTTTCTGTAGATAGATGGATGGATGGATGTGGGATGGAGAGATGGATGGATGGATGGATGTGCGCCATGTCATCGATCCGTGGGAAGGGTTTTGATTGGTTCGGAAAATCAGTGAATTAAAATAGTTTGCAAATACTAAAAATAGAGGAATTTTATGAAACATCTATCAAAAAGTTTCAAAGGGTTTTCACATATTTGAGGAATATATAATCCAAAGTGTTTATGAGAATTTTTCGAGAATTTTTGAAATGATAGAATGGTAGGTTGCTTCACAAACTAGGATGAGGTGGGATAGAGTGGACCCAGGAGTGACATGTCAACATAGTTAGAACATGTTACAACATTTTGATAATCGTCGTAAAAGTTATGACGATCTCATCTTATGCAGTTACGACTTTTTTGACTCAGATCATCGTAATTTATATGTAGATTTTATCCCCTCAAATGGTTTACGATGATCTCGGATGAAATCGTCATAGATTTATGACAAATTCATCAACAACATCTTTAAAAACGTCATGTATGAGCATATTTCTTGTAGTGTTGCTCCTCCGTAATACAGCTCCAGGAGCACTTTGTAGTCCCATTCATACATCATACACTTCGGTAGGATTAGGGGTGTTATCTCTACGGAGAGCCTTGAACATGGGTACATCGTGCGTTCCATGCTTGTACCATCCTCGTACCCAACGCCCTCCGGTGCCACTTCGGTTCCCACCATCTTTAGCCTGCCCATGCCTTATGTTGTGAGTAAACACCGACAAGTATCATTGCATATCCTGCTAAACTCGCAGGGGCATACATTTGCATACATCATGATAGTTTTCACTTGTCTTTATGTTGAGTACTTCTTATAAAGTGTGTTGATCTTCTTTTTATTCATGTAAAACATAGAGTGTTTCCCTTAAGTGAGGGAAAGATCCCAAAGAGGACAAAACAAAAGATCCCAAAGAGGACAAATGAGAGATAAATAGAAAGAGCCAAAGAGGCCACAAAAAAATAAAAAGAGAAAGAGGAAGAAAAATATAGAAATAAAAAGAGAGAAGGGGGAAACAGTACTATTCCTTTGAAAGATTTACACTCATAATCCATTGCTATATTTGTACAACATAGAGATTATCATTCATGCATAACTATGTGGGGACCCTTACACTATAGAACTTGGTTTGCATATTCCAATGATGAGCCTCCTCAAATGAGCTCCAGGTCTTCATGAGCAAGCAAGTTGGATGCACCCCCACTAGTTCCATTGGAGAGCTTACTTTAGCTCATATGAGCATCCGTTACATGGCAATCCCTACTCCTCGCATCATATCTATCGTTTGGCTTTCTCTCACCTATGATTGGCTTCATTGATGTGAGCCTTTCACACCTTTTTTGTCTTCCTCACCCATCATTATTCTATTTGCCATCCTAAGTGTCAACATATCTTTCTTACGCTCATCCATTGCATGAGTGCTCAAAGTCGAAAGGGAGAGGATCATTTTGACTTGTGCATGACTAGTGGTGTGGGGATGAGTCAAAATAAGATTTCAAAGGAGACCAATTGTGAGGTTTACTAGATTGAGTTCTCAATTAAAAAATATTTTATGATCTCAACCCATCTCCCACTTCTTGCACGCAAACACCATTTGGAGACATTCGAGTCACGGACAGCGAGAGCTCTTGCACCTTTATGTTCTTACTTTGCTAATTTCAATAGTAGATATAGACTCTTGCTTGTTATTATCTTGACTTGAATTCCATATCTTACTTGCTTTACTTTGAAGTTCTCATATGTGTGTTAGCATGTCACCACATAAATTATTGTGTTATTATTTATCTACTCGAGGACGAGCAGAAATTAATCTTGGGGATGTTGATACGTCCAAAACGCATCTATAATTTCTACTTGTTCCATGATCTTTTGGGTCACATTGTTATATGTTTTGCTACACTTTTATATCATTTTAAAAATATTTGGACTAACCTACTAACTTAGTACACCCAGTGCCAGTTTTGGATTGCTGATGTCTATTTTGCAGGGGCTTTTACCTAATTTTCCGACGCCCGAAAAATCCCGATAAAAATATATAAAAAATCAGTGTAACGAAAGCTTCCACATCACCGAAGATGGGCCAGAGGGGGGGCTAGGGGCCGTCCAGGCGACCTCCTTGTGCGGCCTACCCCCTGGCCACGCCCACAGGCCACCTGGGTGGGTCCCACCTCCTTCGGTGCCCTCCTTCGGCCTATATTTACCTCTCCGAGAGCAAACCCTTCCAGAAAATCCAGAATCGCGAATTTCTCCATCGTTCGGCCGTCGCAGCGCTTCTAAGATCAGGAGCACTAGGAGACCCCTTCCCAGCACCCTGCAGGAGGGAGGGTTGACGTCCTGGAGCTTCTCCACCGCCATGGACGCATCTCGGACCTGCCGTGAGTAATCCTCCTTAGACCATGAGTCCATGACCGGTAGCTATGTGATGTCTTCTCTTTAATCTTGTGCTTCAATGGTTAGTCCTTGTGAGCTTCCCTACATGATCAAGGCATCTATGTAATTTTCTTGCTATTGCTATGCTCGGTTTGTTGGGATCTGATGGATTATGAGATTATGTTCATAATGTTATGAGTTATACATTTTATTATCCTTTTATATTATGTTCCTTAGTGATTCATCCATGTTCTCCATTGTTATTTATTGCTTTGGCCGAGTAGTAGATTGTAACTCCAAGAGGGAGCGTTATGCATGATTGTGGGATCATGCCCCTCGATGCCTAGCTTGAGTGATAGAAACATTAGACTAGGGGATGTGTTGTTGCCACCAGGGAGAAAACAATGGTGCGTGTGACCACGGTTGCAAGGATTGTTTACCTTAGGCAAAATTCGTTGATGCAGTTGTCCGTTGCTTTAAGTTTACACTTTGGGTGGGGCTCGCAACTTAGTACCGGTGAGATGTTCTGGATAGATATCTCAAGGTGGATGATTAGTAAGTAGATGTTGATGAATAAACGGTCTACTTGTCTTGGCGTACTGCCCATTACTATTGAACCTCTAACTATCAAGTAGCATAATTAGCATTGCGGTGCATTCATAATTCTATCAATTGCCCACCTGTAATTTGTTTACCCAAGCATAGTTGTTTATCGTCTTTTGGGAGAGAGACATCACTAGTGAACATCATGTGACTATGGTCCATATCACCACCATTGTTTACACCTTCATCATTTATCGTTTTCATTTACTTTTCCGTTGCAATCACTATTACTATTCCTGCTTCTGTTTTGATCCTTTGCAAACTACAAGGCCGGAGAGATTGACAACCTATTTGTACTCGTTGGGAGCAAAGTTATTTGTTGTGTGTGCAGGTCCATGTCTTCTACTAGCCAGGACATAAGACACCTACTTGTTGATCCTAGGAGTCCTCCTGGTTTGATAAACCTTACAGTCTCCGAGTAAGGGAAAACTTGCTGCTCACTACATCTCAACCTTCCACTTGGGGTAACCAACGAGGTGCGAGAAGTATATACATCATCTCTTCATCACAAGGCTTTTATACTATCTGACGAATGGATTATCTGTGCAACCCAACGAGTCCAATGATGGGCTGGCTCGCCCGTGCATTGAACGTAGTGCTGGAGATCCACAATTTTCATCGGGCGCTTGCACGTTCCTTGAAAGTTTTTGATCAAATGTTCCTTTAGCTCCACACAAGTGTTGATGGAATTAGGTGGAAGATTTTTAAGCCAAGTTCGGGCCGGCCTTTCTAACATCATCGTGAGATACTTTGCACATACCGTGTCGCTGACATCGAGCATGTCCATGGCTAGCTCGTAACTTTCAATCCATGCCACTAACTCAAGATATGTTGTATAGTTTGGCACCTTACGAGGTCCTTTGAAGTCTTTAGGCATGGGATCACTTCAAGGAGCCGGAGACAAACACAAAACACCGACCGTCCTGGTGCTACTTCTGGCTCCATGTGTTGCTGACTGGGGCTCCATTACAGGCGGTTGAGCCGCCTGGCTCATGATCGCTTCCGCCTCCGCCTGAAGGGCGGCTCTTGCTGCGTCCACCAAGTCTTGGTCATTTCGTAATCCTGGACGGGTTGGGGAAACCCAAGGTTGTTGTCGTCACGCATTACTGGAAAGAGCCGGCGACTCCCCACGGCAACTGACATAAGGTGTAAGTGCATTCATTCTCAACTATATGAGTACTATAACTATTGGGTGATACGTCTCCGTCGTATGTACTTTTCCTAACACTTTTTTCCCTTGTTTAGGACTCTAATTTGCATGATTTGGATGAAACTAACCCGGACTAACATCGTTTTCAGCAGAACTACCATGGTGTTGTTTTTGTGAAGAAATAAAAGTTCTCATAATGGAACGAAACTTTTTGGAGAATTATTTTGGAATAAAAGAAAATTACTGGAGCCAAGAACCACCGGTGTTGTTTTCATGATTTTGGAATAAAAGTACTCCCCCCTCCATGTGCGCCCTGGTGGGTGGACCTCACGTGGTGGCCCCAATCGCCTCATCTCCGACGCTATAAAATCCTATTTTCGGAGAAAAAATCAAGGAGAAAGAATTATCACATTTCACAAGATGAATACGCCACCACCTCATGTTCTTCATTAGGACGCCAGATGTGGAGTCCGTTTGGGGCTCCGGAGAGGGGGGTCTTCGGTCTTCATCATCTCCAACCCTTCTCCATCGCCAATTCCATGATGCTCCCCACCGAGAGTGAGTAATTCCTTCGTGGGCTCGATGGTCGGTGAGAAGTTGGATGAGATTCATCATGTAATCGAGTAAGTTTTGTTAGGACTTGATCCCTAGTATCCACTACGTTCTTAGATTGATGTTGCTATGACTTTGCCATTCTTAATGCTTGTCACTTTGGGCCCGGGTGCCATGATTCCAGATCTGAACCATTTATGTTATCACCATTATATCTATGTTCTATATCCGATCTTGCAAGTTATAGTCACCTACTACGTGTTATGATCCGTAAACCCCGAAGTGACAGTATTCGGGATACTTTCCGGTGATGACCGTAGTTTGAGGAGTTCAAGTATTCATTATGTGTTAATGCTTTGTTTCGGTTCTCTATTTAAAGGAGGCCTTAATATCCCTTTGTTTCCTTATGGAACCCGCTGCCACGGGAGGGTAGGACAAAAGATGTCATGCAAGTTCTTCCCATACGCATGTACGACTATTTACGAAATACATGGCTACATTACATAGATGAACTGGAGCTAGTTTTGTATCGCCCTAGGTTATAATTGTTATATGATGAATATCATCTAACAAATCCACCGGCCCAATGCCTACGATTTTTCACTATATTGTTCTTGTTAAGTTACTACTATTTCTGCTACTGTTACAATTGCTACAAAATTACTGCTATCATTGTTATTGTTGTAGCTTTGTTATCACTACCATCAAAACTACCATATTACTGTGCTACTGATCCTATTGTTGTGGATAATTAATCTCCAGGTGTGGTTGAATTGACAACACAATTGCTAATACTTGCAAATATTCTTTGGCTCCCCTTGTGTCGAATCTATAAATTGGGTTGAATACTCTACCCTTGAAAACTGTTGTGATCCCCTATACTTGTGGGTTATCAAGACCTTTGCCTGCCGTTGACGGGGAGGATAGCTATATTTGTTGAGTCACTTGGGATTATTATTTATTTATCACTATGAAGAATCTAATGGATGATAGAACCAAGATCTTTCCCTCAAAGGCGAGGGGAGGTATGGAATTGCCATCTAGCTTTGCACTTGATTCTCCTTCGGTTATAAGTAAACTTGCAACACCACTATCTACTTCTAATCCTGATATGTTGCAAGTTATTGATGATGTTGCTTCTGCTATGAATGATGCTCATAATGCTTATGATGATTCTAGTACCTTGCTTGATAAGACCGTGCCATTAGGAGAACTACTTGATGAACAACTTGCTAGATTTAAAAATGTTGAGAATGCTGAAACTGATGAAACTGTTGAAACTGATGAAGTGTTTGAAGTTCAAAACCTTGAAACCCCTCCTAGATCTAGTGCTCCTAGATATGAATTGCCTAAGGTGCATAAAGGTTATGTTATGGATGCAGATATATCTGGAGACATTCTTGCTTGCAAAGATAGATATGATCTAAGGAAATTATTATGTGTACTGAAAGAAAAATCCTTGAATGCTAGAATGAAATGTGATCCTTAGTTTGCTACTTCACCTATCTGTGTTACCGATAAGGATTATGAATTCTGTGTCGACCCAGAGTTAATTACTTTGGTTGAATCTGATCCTTTCCATGGCTATGAAACTGAAACCGTAGTGGCACATCTTACTAAACTGAATGATTTAGCTACCCTATTTGCCCATGATGAGAAGATTCGCTTTTACTATATCCTCAAATCATTTCCGTTCTCATTAAAGGGTGATGCTAAATCTTGGTACAATTCTCTTGCTCCTGGTTGTGTGCATAGCCCCAAGGATATGATTTATTACTTCTGTGAAAAATATTTTCCTGCTCATAAGAAACAAGCTGCCTTACAGGAGATATTTACCTTTGTGCAAATTGAAGAAGAGGGTCTCCCACAAGCTTGGGGGGAGGCTTCTCCAATTGCTTAATGCTTTTCCTAATCATCCACTTAATAAAAATGAAATACTTGATATCTTCTATAATGCACTAACCGATGCTTCTAGGGATTTCCTAGATAGTTGTGCCGGTTGTGTTTTCAGGGAACAAACTGTTGAACAAGCTGAGGAACTATTGAATAATATATTGAAAAACTATGATGATTGGACTCTTACTGACACACCGCTCAATCCCACTTCAAGGAAGATGAGTATTTTATATCTCAGTCCCGAAGATATGCAAGAGGCAAAGAAATCTATAAAGGAAAAAGGCTATAAAGGTGAGGATGTTAAGAATTTACCACCTATTGAAGAAATACATGCACTTGACGCACCACCCCCACAGGTGGTTGAGGTAGATTATTTATTAACGTTTAATGATAAAGATATCCCCTATGATAAACATCCTAGCCAATGCTCATATGAGTTTGATAACTACATGATAAAACAAGATCACTTCAATGCCAATGTCATGAAATAATTCAAACATAACTCTGATATGATTGCTCGCTTGAGTGACTTGTTATTTAGAATCACCAATGATGTTAGAGGTGTAGGAAAACATGCCTCTATGGTTCAAACTCAGTTAGAACAAATTGCTAAATCTCAGAGAGAATTGCTTGATGAAATGAATGACACTATGAATGATCATGCTATTAGAGTGGTAACTAGAGGAGGTACAATGACTTAGGGACCACTTTATCCCGAGGGATATCCTAAAAGAACTAAACAAGATTCGCAAAGAGTTAACACTGATACACCTAGCCCTTCTAAAAAGAAAAAGAAAATGAAGAATGGTAGAATTTGCACGCCTCTAATTAACCTGAAATAGATAAACCTTGTGATAATGACAATGATAATAATATCTCTATCCCCGATGCTAAAACTCAATCTGGTAATGAACATTCATCTAGTGATAATGAGGAAGATAATGAAGATGTTCATGAAAGTGCGCAACCAGACAAACATAAAGAACGAGATAATGATGTTGAGATAGAACCTGTTGTCGATCTTGATAACCCACAACCCAAAAATAAAAGATATGATAAAAAAGACTTTGTTGCTAGAAAACATGGAACAGAAAGAGCACCATGGGTTCAAAAACCCATGCCCTTTCCACCTAAGTCTACTAAGAAAAAGGATGATGAAGAATTTGAATGGTTTGCTGAGATGATTAGATGAGTCTTTCTGCGCACCCGCTTAATTGATATATTAAATATGGCCCCTTATGCAAAATATATGAAAGACATCATCACTAATAAGAGGAAAATACCAGAAGTTGAAACTCTACTATGCTTGCTAATTACTGTTTCAAGGATGGAGTACCTAAAAAACTTGGAGATCCGAGAATACCAACTATACCTGCTCCATCAAAAGAAAATATGTGAAAACTGCCTTGTGTGATTTAGGAGCTCGTGTTAGTGTTATGCCTTTCGCTTTATAAAAGATTTGGATAAACACACACCTACTGAAATATCTTTGCAAATGGCTGACAAATTAACTACCATACCTATCGGTATTTGTGAGGATGGGCCTATTGTTGTTGCTAATGTTACTATCTTAACTGACTTTGTTATACTTGAGATGCCCGAGGACGACAACATGTCTATTATCCTTGGTAGACCATTCTTGAACCGTGCTGGGGCTATTATTGGTTGCAATAAAAGCAAGGTCACTTTTCATATCAATTGTAATGAGCATACGAAGCCCTTTCCAAAGAAACAATTCCAAGTGAGTGGTATAAATGTTATTGAAAACTCTCCAACACTCACTATTAGAAGTTTTCATCTACCTCTACCTACTACCAAAAAGAAATATGAAATGTTTATTGTTTGGGACATGCATATCCCCATTTAGGTAACTTAGTGTTTCAAGAAAGTTCTTCGAATTCATACTAATCCTTGGTGGTTGTTAACAAGACTTGATCAACCTTATTAATGGATCATTTTTGGGAGAGTATGAAGTTGATGAATTTACTGAGCACAAACTTTCTGTCCTAAGTTTATTTTCTGTTTTTTAGTTAAATATAATAAAATGACATGCTTTGTCCGTTTTCTATTTTTCCCGTGCAATAAAAAATGACCCAAAAATAAAAGTGCTCACAGTGTCATGAAAATTTGATACGATTTTTTCTGAATATTTCTGAACTTTTGGTACAAATAACTTCATAGGGAGCTGCACCAGGTGGGCACCACCCACCTAGGTGCACCAGCACCCCCAGGCACTTCCTGGTGTATGGTGGTCCCCACGTGGGACCTCTCACTTATCCCTTTAGCTCTAGTCATCACTTACCTCCAGAAAAAATCACCATTGCTCTCTCTCTCTCTCTCTCTCTCTCTCTCGTGTTCTTGCTCTCAAACCCGCGGATTTTGATATCTTTGCTCGAAGCTCCGTTTCTGAAACTGTTTCGGGGGATTATTGCTTGGTATGTGGCTCCTTTGTTCATCCATTTAGTTTCTATTTCAGTGGTTTATATTTTGAATAGTTACCTACTCTTGGTGCTGCTGTAGATGATCTTGCATGTTGAATTCCTAGATCCCTAAGTAGTTTGAATGCTTAATATAGCCTTTAAGCATCCCTATGAGTAGTTTCTATTAATCTTGCAAAGATTTGTTGACAAACTTTTGTGGACTTAGAGTTTCATAAATCGTACGCAAATAAAATGTATATTTTTGGGAGGTTATATTCGAGGAGGAGTTCCTTGGAGGCATCATCCAGTAGTGGTACGGTACACCGATCTTATGTGGAACCAAGTACAAGCTCAATACGAGAAGCTGCCACCAAATCATGCTTATGGCCGTGCAACAAGTTCATGGTTATGGCATGTATAAAGGAAGAGTTCGAGTGCTAAATTCATAACACCGAGCTTGGTCCTTACATCGCAGAGCAAAGGAAGATATTTTGTTTTGAGAACAAGGCCCGTGAGTATAACGCGACGGTTGTGGCTGCTCGACACGCTCAAGAGGCTGCACCGCGAGCTTCCGTGAGCTACCACTCCGACTTCTATACAGGCTTTGGATGTCCATGAACCAAGCTAGGCCAAAAGCCTAAGCTTGGGGGAGTTCGTATTGCCACTGACATTACATTCATGTTCGCACATCTCATTCCAGTTGGCGGTGTTCACACCTTTTCATTGTACCATTCATGTTATATTTATTTTCTCATTTTCTTCTTGTGCATTTGAAAAACTTTGAGAAAATACAAAAATATATTTCTTTCTTCTTTTTAGTTTTTCTTTCTAAGTTTAATGTAGTTGTGTTGTTAAAAGAAAACCCAAAAAGATTTCCTTGTTCTTCTTTTGCTTGTTGGGAGCTCTCCGTAAATAGTTTTCTCGTTTTTGTTTTCCTTTCCTTATTTAAATTACTTTATTTAGGAAAAACTAAAAACTCCAAAAATATTTCAGTGTGTTTACTTTAAATTCTTTTTATTTTGTTGAGTTGTACCTAGGAGGAGACTACGATGAAAATGTTGAGTGGCTCTCATATGCACTATTGTTTATCTAACAAAGAGCTCAAATTACCTTGCCTTCTCCTTTCGAATAATGTTTGCAGATTCTAGATTAGTCCACGACACTCTTTCACTATTATTATTTTCACATCATTCGGTCGTGCAAGTGAAAGGCAATAATGACGATATTCGAAGAACTGGTTGTGGCAAGAGAGAAACGGGTATGAACTCGACTTATTCTGTTTTTGTAAATATGTTTATCCTAATATCCATGATTCAACATATTATGATCAAACATGTTTGCAACGACCCTTAGATATTATAGTTTCTCATGCAATGCTTAAGTAGCTAGGAGTGGATAATTATTTATCTTGGATATCAACATGTATTAAAATGGTCGTGATGTAGCAGGATGGTATGGTATCCTCCTCTTAATGTTTCGAGTGGCTTGACTTGGCACATGTTCATCCATGCAATTGAATCAAAACCAACATAGGCTCTATGATATTTATGTTCATGGTGTTCATATCCTACTCATGCTAGTACTCAATGTTACTTATGCTTAATGCATGTTCATGACCGTTTTCGCTCTCTAGTTGGCCGCTTCCCAATCTATTTGCTAGCCTTCGCCTGTACTAAGCAGGAATACTGCTCGTGCATCAAAATCCTAAAAACCAAGTTATTCCAGATGAGTCCACCATACCTGCCTATATGCCGTATTACCCTGCCGTTCTAAGTAAATTTGCAAGTGCCACCTCTAAAAACTTCCAATAAATCTCCGATTTTGTATGCGTGGATAGTTTATAGAGTGACACGAGGTAGTTGATATCTTCCATGCTAAGCGTGTTATTCTCATGATGAGTGTTTACTCACTCGTCCTTCCACGAGAGGCGCGGTAAAAGGGATTCCCAGTCCCGAAATCAAAAGAAAATTAAAAAAAGTTAAACAAACTCCCACACGATTGATGTTGGTATGGACGGTACTTGTGGATTCAGCTAGCTGTGGAGTGTAATTGTTGGTGGAGGGGGAGTAAGCCTTTACCTTTTCGCTTGGGAAACGCTACTAATGTGTTTATCATGGAAGATATCGATAACTGATAGTCGTGAAGTAAACATGTTGGGTGTACTTCTCAAAATTACATTTACCTCTGTTTTAACAATCTGAGCTCTGGCACCGCTGCAAATCACTGCTTCCCTCTGCGAAGGGACTTTCTATTTATGTTTATGTTGGGTCATCATCTTCTCAAACAAGCGCCGGATCTGAGAGCACTATTTTCATCCTCATGCATTGTGTATAATTAATGTTGGATGCATCATGACTGGATCTTTTCTACCATGACTTACAATGTTTAGTCCCTGCTTGAACTTTGGAGGTGCTCTGCATTTATGTTTTGCGGTCTCAGAAAGGGCTAGCGAGATACCACTATTGTTATATTATATCATGATCGTTTTGACTAAGTGTTGTTGTTTGAGATATTTTATTATTACTCACTAGTTGCTTGTGCTATTGATATGAGTTAATATAGTTTCCAAGAGTTATTGTTGACATGGTTAGTCATAATCTTTGCTGAAAACCTGGGTGCTACCTAAGCTTATTTATGTAAACAAGAGCAAAATAGTTCGTAACAGTTTTTCTTTCTCACTTTCAGTTTATCAACTGAATTGCTTGAGGACAAGCAAAGGTTTAAGCTTGGGGGAGTGGATACGTCTCCATCGTATCTACTTTTCCTAACACTTTCGCCCTTGTTTTGGACTCTAATTTGCATGATTTGGATGAAATAACCTGGACTAACGTTGTTTTCAGCAGAACTACCACAATGTTGTTTTTTTGGAGAAATAAAAGTTCTGGGAATGGAACGTAACTTTTTGGAGAATTATTTTGGAATAAATGAAAATTACTGGAGCCAAGAACCACCAGAGGGGGCCACGTGGGAGGGCACCACCACCAGGGCGCACTCCCCCCTCCAGGTGCGCCCTCGTGGGTGGTCCTCACTTGGTGGACCCAATCGCCTCCTCTCCGACTCTATAAAATCCTATTTTTGTAGAAATAAATCAGGGATAAATAATTATCACGTTTCACGAGATGGAGCCGCCACCACCTACTGTTCTTCATCGGCAGGCCAGAGCTGGAGTCCGTTTGGGGCTCCAAAGAGGGGAATCTTCGGTCTTCATCAACACCAACCCTTGTCCATCGCCAATTCCATGATGCTCCCCACCAGGAGTGAGTAATTTTCTTGTGCGCTCACTGGTTGGTGAGGAGTTGGATGAGATTAATCATGCAATTGAATTGTTTTTGTTAGGGCTTGATCCCTAGTATGCACTATGTTCTTAGATTGATGTTGCTATGACTTTGCCATGCTTAATGCTTGTCACTTTGGGCCCGGATTCCATGATTCCAGATCTGAACCGTTTATGTTATCACCATTATATCTATGTTCTAGATACGATCTTGCAAGTTATAGTCACCTACTAGGTGTTATGATGTGTAAACCCCGGAGTGACAGTATTTGGGATACTTTCAAGTGATAACCGTAGTTTGAGGAGTTCATTTCTTCACTATGTGTTAATGCTTTGTTCTGGTTCTCTATTAAAAGGAGGCCTTAATATCCTTTAGTTTCATTATGGACCCCACTTCAACGGGAGGGTAGGACAAAACATGTCGTGCAAGTTCTTCCCATAAGCACGTATGACTATTTACGGAATGCATGCCTACATTACATTGATGAACTAGAGCTAGTTTAGTATCGCCCTAGGTTATAACTATTATATGATGAATATCATCCGACAAATCCACCGATCCAATGCCTACGATTTTCCACTATATTGTTCTTGTTAACTTACTATTATTGTTGCTACTGTTACAATTGCTACAAAATTACCGCTATCACTGTTACCGTTGCTGCTACTGTTGTCACTACTGTCAAAACTATCATATTACTGTGCTAATGATCCACTTGTTGTAGATAATTAATATCCAGGTGTGATTGAATTGACAACTCAATTGCTAATACTAGCAAATATTTTTTGGCTCCCCTTGTGTCGAATCTGTAAATTTGGGTTGAATACTCTACCCTCGAAAACTATTGCGATCCCCTATACTTCTGGGTTATCATTGGGCCACTGCCATCTTCAGCGTCTCAATGGCGTTCCTAATTTCAATTTCCACCCGGGTGTGTCCGTGTATGGGTAGAGCCTCCAAGTGACGTTTTGCAGCCAACATATTGTCAACGGGGTTGGAAAAATGACCCTGTGATGTGTGAAAATGTTGTGGTGATGCCTCAGTCGGCTCTGCCTGAGCCGACTATCCCTGGTCACGCGACAGGTTCTGTGCAGCACGAGGGGTACACGCAGTAGTCAATAGGCGCGTGATACGTCTCCATCGTATCTACTTTTCCAAACTCTTTTGCCCTTGTTTTGGACTCTAATTTGCATGATTTGAATGGAACTAACCTGGACTGACGCTGTTTTCAGCAGAATTGCCTTGGTGTTGTTTTTGTGCAGAAATGAAAGTTCTCAGAACGTCCTGAAAACTTACGAAGAATATTTCTGGAAAATATGAAAAATACCTGCGCAAAGATCCACCGGAGGAGGTGGTCCAGTGGGCCACAAGCCATATAGCTGCCACCCCCCTGGTGGCGGCTAGCAAGCTTGTGGGGCCCACATGGCTCTGCCGCCCCCAATGTGAGCTCTATAAGTTCACTTTCGTCCCAGAAAGTATCAAGAGAGAAGATTTCGTCGCGTTTGCGATACAGAGGCGCCGCCACATCCTGTTCTTCATCTGGAGGGCAGATCTGGAGTTCGTTTTGGGCTCCGGAGAGGGGAAATCGTTGCCATCGTCATCATCAACCTTCTTCCCTCTCCAATTCCATAAAGCTCTTCATCGTTCATGAGTAATCTATTCGTAGGCTTGCTGGGCGGGGATGAGTAGGATGAGATCTATCATGTAATCGAGTTAGTTTTGACGGGGATTGATCCCTAGTATCCATTATGTTCTGAGATTGATGTTGCTACTACTTTGCCATGCTTAATGCTTGTCACTAGGGCCCGAGTGCCATGATTTCAGATCTGAAATTATTATTTTGTCACCAATATATGTGTGTTTTAGATCCGATCTTGCAATTTGTGGTTACCTACTATGTGTTATGATCCGGCAACCCCGGAGTGACAATAACCGGAACCACTCCCGGTGATGACCATAGTTTGAGGAGTTCATGTGTTCACCAAGTGCTAATGCGTTGGTCCGGTTCTTTATTAAAAGGAGAACCTTAATATCCCGTAGTTTCCTTTTGGACCCCGCTGCCACGGGAGGGATGGACAATAGATGGCATGCAAGTTCTTTTCCCTAAGCACGTATGACGACACACGGAATGCATGCCTACATCACATTGACGAACGGGAGCTAGCCACATATCTCTCCGTGTTATAACTGTTGCATGATGAATATCATCCAAACAAATCCCCGACCCATTGCCTACGAGTTTGTCCTACTGCTGTTGTTACTTGTCTTGCTCTGTTGCTACTGTTGTTACTTGTCTTGCTCTGCTGCTACTGCTGCTACTGTTGTTACTATTGTCGCTTGCTATTGTTGCTACTTGCTACTGCTGTCACTACTGTTGTTCCTTGCCACTGCTATTACTCATTACACTGCTGCTACCTGCTACAATTTTGATTCGCTGGTCGTTGACGGCAACAGACAATTTCCGTCAACGGGCAACTTCTGGCTCCATTGATACAATCGTTAGGAATAGTCTGCCATCAACATATCGTTTCTGACACCATTGTTATCATACTACTTTGCTGTTGACTCTTTGCTTGTAGATACTAATCTTTCAGGTGTGGTTGAATCTGACACATTCAACTGCTAATAGTCGATAGTATTCTCTCACCTCCTGCCTGGCGAACAACAAATTTGGGTCAAATACTCTACCCTCGAAAACTGTTGCGATCCCACGCGCTGGTGGGCCGTCAACAACATTCTTCTAGTTTTGTTTCCAGGGAGTGCTAGCAGCATTCTTCTCGTGCCGTTGCAGGGGAAGGTCTGTTGTCACATAGTCAGCATTTTTCTGGCGCCGTTGCCGGGGAGGTATTGCTATATTCTCTGAGTCCCTTGGGATTTATATCTGCTGATCACTATGAAGAATGTGGAGGATCCAAAAACCAAAGTCTTGCCCTCAACTACGAGGGGGGGTAAGGAACTGCCATCTAGCTCTGCACTTGATTCACCTTCAGTTATGAGTAAGTTTGCGACATCACCTCCTGCTAGAAATCTTGATATGTCGCATGTGCTTGATGATGCTTATGATACTGCTTTGCCTGATACTGCTAGAGATGATATGCCTGATACTGATATGCCTGATGATGCTAGAGATGCTATGCTTGATACTATGCCTGATACTGCTAGAGATGCTATGCCTGATACTGCTAGAGATGTTATGCCTGATACTGCTAGAGATGCTATGCCTGATACTGCTTTGCCTGATGATGCTAGAGATGCTATTATGCCTGATGATGTTATGCTTGATACTGCTAGAGATACTACCTTGCCTGATGTTTCGCTAGGGGTGTTCCTTGATGCTCATATTACTAGAGTTACTGCCAATGCTCGTGATGCTTCTGAAACTGCCGATACTATTGAGATAGAACCTTCTTTTGCTCCTGCTAGATCTAGCTCTCCTAGATATGAATTGCCTGATATACCTGAGGGTTACGTTATGGAGGGAGAGATAGCTGAGGATTTTCTTGCGTGTAAGGATGCCTATGACGTTGAGAAATTACTTCTCAAGTGGAAGGAAAAATCTCTGAAAGCTAGGATGAAATACGATCCGAAGTTTGACACTTCACCTATCTTTATCACCGATAAGGATTATGAATTCTCTGTCGATCCTGAGATAATCTCTCTAGTCGAATCTGATCCTTTCCACGGTTATGAGTCTGAGACGGTCATAGCCCATCTTACCAAACTACACGATATAGCCACCCTTTTCACTAGTGAGGAGAAGATCCGCCACTACTACATCCTTAAGTTGTTTCCTTTCCCTCTAAAGGATGACGCTAAAGCCTGGTTCACCTCTCTTGCTCCTGGATGTGTGAGTAGTCCCCAGGATATGGTCTATTACTTCTGTGAAAAATATTTCCCTGCCCATAAGAAGCAAGCTGCCTTGCACGAAATATACAACTTCGCTCAACTCCAAGAAGAGAGTCTCCCACAAGCTTGGGGGGGCTCATCCAGCTACATAATGCTTTTCCTGATCACCCTCTTAAGAAGAACGAGATACTTGATATCTTCTATAACGGATTTACCGATGCTTCTAGAGACCACCTAGATAGTTGTGCCGGTTGTGTTTTTAGGGAACAAACTATCGAACAAGCTGAGATCCTTCTGGATAACATCTTGATCAACGATAATGCTTGGACAATTCCCGAACCACCTCCTAAGCCAACTCCTAAGAAAAGAGGTATTCTATTCCTCAGTCCCGAAGATATGCAAGAAGCCAAGAAATCTATGCAAGAGAAAGGCATTAGATCTGAAGATGTCAAAAATCTACCACCTATCGAAGAGATCCATGGTCTCGATAACCCGATACAAGTAGTAGAAGTGAAATCTCTGTGTAGGTTTGATGAGAGTGATATTCCTTTTGACAAACCTGCTAGCCTATGCTTTGATGAATTTGACAACTTTGTTGCCAAACAACGGAGTTTCAATGATCATGTTAGCAGACATTTGGCACAAAGTACTCGTATGCTTAGCCATTAAGTGCTTGTGTAGACAGAAATGTCAATGATCTGAAGCTTCTAAGTAAACATGCCTCTATGATTACTACTCAGGTAGAACATGTACTTCAAGCTCAGAATGACTTGCTCAATGAATTAAATGACAACTCTGTCAGAGTCATTACTAGAGGAGGCAAAATGACTCAGGAACCTTTGTATCCTGAAGGTCATCCTAAGAGAATTGATCAAGATTCTCAAGGAATTAATGCTGATACACCCAGTCATCCTAAGGAGAAGAAGAAGGATGGTATAAACCTACATGCCAGTTCACCAAATACTGTCACACCTGAAGAACCTAATGATATTTCTGCGTCTGATGCAGAAACACAATCTGGTGATGAACATGAACTTGGTGACAATATGGACAGTGATGTTCATAATAATGCTCAACCTAGCAATGATGAGGATGTGGAGATTGAACCTACGATTAATTCTGATAACCCACAACCAAAGAGATACGATAAGAATGACTTCACTGCTAGGAAGCATGGTAAAGAAAGGGAGCCATGGGTTCAGAGATCTATGCCCTTTCCTCCAAAGCCATCCAAGAAAAAGGATGATGACGATTTTGAGCGCTTCGTTGAGATGATAAGACCCATCTTTCTGCAGATGCGGTTAACTAATATGCTCAAAATGTCTCTGTATGCCAAGTACATGAAAGATATCGTGACTAATAAACGGAAGATACCAGATCTTGAGATCTCCACCATGCTTGCCAATTACACTTTCAAAGGTGGAACTCCTAAGAAACTTGGTGATCCCGGAGTGCCCACTATACCTTGCTCCATTAAAGGAAACTACGTAAGAACTGCCTTATGTGACCTTGGAGCCGGTGTTAGTGTTATGCCGCTCTCTCTTTATCGTAGACTTGAACTGGATAAGTTGACAACCACTGAAATTTCTCTGCAAATGGCCGACAAATCAACTGCTTTCCCTATCGGCATTTGCGAGGATGTGCCTGTTCTGGTTGCTAACACCACTATCTTAACAGACTTTGTTATCTTGGATATTACCGAGGACGATGCCATGGCTGTCATCCTTGGAAGACCCTTTTTAAACACTGCAGGGGCTGTTATAGATTGCAAAAAAGGCAATGTCACTTTCCATGTCAACGGTAATGAGCATACCGTGCACTTTCTGAAGAAACGATATCAAGTACATTGCATCAATGCTATCGAAAAGACTTCATCGATTCTTATTGCGAGCTTTGAATGCCCTATTCCTCGTGTCAAGATGAAGTATGATTTGCTTGTTGGGGAGATACATATCCCCATTGAGGTGACTTAGTGGCTATTCAAAAATTCTCCGTTCTCTCTTGCGATTCGAGAAGGTTGTGTCATGAGGACTTGATCAACCCCATTGACGGATTTCTTTCGATGACCATGAAATCGATGAATCAAAGAGTCACATACCTCTGTTTTGAACTTTCATTTTGTGTTGCTTAGAAGAAAAATGATAGAATTAGTTTAGTTTTTCCTCTTTTCTGTTTTAGCGTCCCGGAGAAAAATACCCCGAAAATAAAAGTTCTCCAATGGTCCAGAAAATTTAGTATGATTTTTTCTGGAATATTTGAAAAATACTGGGCCTGAGAGCTGGCCTGGGGGCCAGACCAGTGGGCCACAAGCCCTGCAGCCCCCCCCCCCTGGTGGCGGCTAGCAAGCTTGTGGGGCCCACAGGGACCCCTCCACTCATTCCAGCTCCCATCCTTTTTTTCCACCTCCAGAAAAAATTGTTTCGCAGCTCAAACCCGTGTTCTTGCTCATTTGGCTGTGATTTTCGATCTCCTTGCTCAAAGCACCATTATCCGAACCGTTTTGGGGAAATTACTCCTTGGTAAGTGACTCCTCCATTGGCCCAATTAGTTTTTGCTCTAGTGCTTTATCCTTCACGTATTCTTGCTACCTTGGTGACCGTGTTCTTGATCTAGAAATGTTGATTTTAGCTGGTCCCAAGTAGTTTTAGCGTGTGATACGGTCTCTAGGCACTAGTAGGAGTAGTTGCTACAAGTTGGGTTAATCTTTATTCACTTTTCTTTCAAAGTCTCTAAAAATTTCAGAATTTTTCAGAGCTAGAAAAAGGAAAAGATGAGGAGGTTCTTGAGAGGCTCTTCAAGCCGTAACCCCAAGGAGGATGAGAAGAACCACCCCAAGTACGTAGTCCCTCGAGTCACAGAAGTTCGAGCGTGCGAGTGGCCAAGTGATGAATTTTTGCGCGCCGCTGGGCTTTATGAAGACTTTTATTACTTGGTGGAGAACGCATGTCTTACTGCGTTCGTTGAAGATAAGTGCTCGCAATACCTCCTCCTCACCAATATTTTCGTTCAAATCTTCAACTTTGATCCGAGGAAGAATCCTCTCATGGTTGAGTTCATGATATACGATGTCCCCCAGTGCACCACACTACAGGATTTTTGCAATGTATGCAAATTACCTTATGTTGGGGATATCCGTGACCCTCGTCCACGGGACTTGGAGGATTTCATTGGTACTATTGTTGTTGGAGAGGAGAGAGGAGTGTCTCGCGCTTGAATTGCTAGCATACATTTTCCTGTGCTTCAGTACTTCCCATTATTTGTGGGAAAATGTTTTTTGGCCGTGGGGAGGCTGGATCACTTAGTTCTCCAGACCTTGCGGTTCTGCGCGAAGGCCTTTATAATGATAAGACTTATAGCCTAGGTGCTATAGTAGCCCAGCGGTTGAACACCAACCGTTCCAAGGGTGTCGTCTATGGAGGTATCTATGCTACCCATCTTGCCAAACACTTTGAGATACCCATTAGACTGGGAGAGGAAGGAGAGATGCTTCTCCCTGAGAAATATCTGGATTATGACAGCATGGTTCGCCATGATTTTCTGGATAGAGATGCTAGTAGACGGATGATTTATAACCTGGTATTTAGTCAGGGTACTCGAGAGACTATTACTTTGCCTGCTCCTTCTTTGTTCGATCTTCATGCAGGCAGGTACACTATTATGCCCTCGGACATCTACGCATATTGGGGCTTGGCCCAACCACAGGTGCCCGTGCCCGAGCCGCCAGTCGAGTACCAGACGCCAGTTTATCAGTGGGAGCCAGAGGAGCTCACACAGCAGTGGCATCCACAGTTTGCTCCGGAGTATCCCGGAGCTGGTTATTTCTCATTTTGGGAGTAGACCAAGCTAGGCCAAAAGCCTAAGCTTGGGGGAGTACGTGTTCTGACCGACCTTACATTCATGCTTATGTTTTCACTTTGTTAGCCGGTGTTTACACTTTGCCACTGCATTATCCATGCTAGTTTATTTTTGTTTTCTTGTTTTGTGTCCTTTTGATAAAAACCAAAAAGATTTTCTTTCTTCTTTTTCTTTTTGGGAGCTTTCCCGTGTAAATAGTTTTCTTTTTCTTTGGGTTAAGGTAGAAGATATTGGTTACAATGTTTAGTGGTTCTTGCATGCATACCTGTTTAGCTTTCAAAGAGCCATATTACTTTGTCTTCTCCTTTGTCTTTGCCTGCAGATTCAGCTTAGTCCAACAATATTATTATTGTTCACATTGTTTGATCGTGCAAGTGAAAGGCAATAATGATGATATATGATGAAGTGACTGAGACTGAAAAGCTGGTATGAACTCTATCTATTTTCTTTTTGTAAATATGACTAGCTTGTGATGCCTGATTCGGCTTTGTTGTGAGAGAACCATGTTTGCAATGACAACTTAGAGATCATAGTTTCTGATGCCATGCTTAACTAGCTGAGAGCTTATAATGGTTTGTCTTGAATGCCAACATAGATTTTGAGATGACTATGATGTAGTATGATAGGATGGTATTCTCCTTTGAATGATTCAAGTGGCTTGACTTGGCGCATGTTCATGCATGTAGTTGAAACAAAATCAACATAGCCTCTATGATGTTCGTGTTCATGGTGATTTATATCTTGTTCATGCTTGCATTCAATGTTAGTCAAACTCATTGCATCTTGATGACTGTTGTCGCTCTCTAGTTGGTCGCTTCCCAGTCTTTTGCTAGCCTTCACTTGTACTAAGCGGAATACTGCTTGTGCATCCACTTCCATAAACCCAAAAAGTTTTCCATGAGAGTCCACCATACCTACCTATTTGCGGTATCTACCTACCGTTCCAAGCAAATTTGCATGTGCCATTCTCTAAACCTTCAAGAAATAATCTGTTTTGCATGCCCGATCCGCTCATGTGGTGACAGGGGGCTATTGGTATCTTCCATGCTAGGAGTGTTATCCTCGACATGTGTTTATTCACTGTCATTCACGAGAAAGGGGTTGGTAATTGGAATGCCCAGTTCCATGCTTAAATCGAAAACATGACTATAAAACAAGACTCCCGCCGCCCCCCCCCCCCCCCGGATTGATGTTAGTATGGACGGTACCCGAGGATTCGGCTAGCCATGGAGTATGATTGATTTGTGGTGGGGGAGTTAAAACTTTACTTTTCTGTTTGGGAACCGCCTATAGCATGAGTAGCATGGAAGATATTGAGAACTCTTGGTCATTGCGTTGACAATGAAAGCATGCCACCCAAAATTATTATCTCTGTTTTCAAAGCTTGAGCTCTGGCACCTCTGCAAATCAATGCTTCCCTCTGCGAAGGGCCTGTCTATTTATTTTCCTGTTGAGTCATCCTCTTCTTATAAGCACCAACTAGAGAGCACCTCTATCATTTTTATGCTTTGCTTTTGATTGATATTGAGTATGACTATGACTAGATCTTCGTTGCTATGAATTACAATGTTTAGTCAGCCCTTGATCTTTGAAAGTGTTATGCATTTATGTTTTGCGGTCTCAGAAAGAGCTAGCGAGATACCACCTATTCATATTGCTTCATGCTTGTTTTGATTGAAGTGTTGGTATTTGAAACTCATTATTATTTTCTCGTTAGCTGATTATGCCATTGATATTAGTTTACAGTGAGACCTTTGTGTCGCTTGCTTATGTGGTTAACTTGTGATCTTGCTGAAATTCTGGTTATGAGTTAGCCATAATTGCAACAACAAGATCAAACAGAGTTTGTCAAAGTTTTGTTTCTCTCTCAGTTTGTCAACTGAGTTGCTTGAGGACAAGCAAGGTTTTAAGCTTGAGGGAGTTGATACGTCTCCATCGTATCTACTTTTCCAAACTCTTTTGCCCTTGTTTTGGACTCTAATTTGCATGATTTTAATGGAACTAACCTGGACTGACGCTGTTTTCAGCAGAATTGCCTTGGTGTTGTTTTTGTGCAGAAATGAAAGTTCTCACAATGTCCTAAAAATTTACGGAGAATATTTCTGGAAAATATGAAAAATACCTGCGCAAAGATCCACCGGAGGAGGTGGGCCAGTGGGCCACAAGCCCTGTAGCCGCCACCCCCTGGTGGCGGCTAGCAAGCTTGTGGGGCCCACGTGGCTCTACCACCCCCAATCTGAGCTCTATAAGTTCACTTTCGTCCCAGAAAAAATCAAGAGAGAAGATTTCGTCGTGTTTGCGATACGGAGGCGCCGCCACGTCCTGTTCTTCATCTAGAGGGCCGATCAGGAGTCCATTTTGGGATCCGGAGAGGGGAAATCGTCGCCATCGTCATCATCAACCTTCTTCCCGCTCCAATTCCATGAAGCTCTTCATCGTTCGTGAGTAATCTATTCGTAGGCTCGCTGGGCGGTGATGAGTAGGATGAGATCTATCATGTAATCGAGTTAGTTTTGACGGGGATTGATCCCTAGTATCCACTATGTTCGGAGATTGATGTTGCTACTACTTTGCCATGCTTAATGCTTGTCACTAGGGCCCGAGTGCCATGATTTCAGATCTGAAATTATTATGTTGTCACCAATATATGTGTGTTTTAGATCCAATCTTGCAAGTTGTAGTTACCTACTATGTGTTATGATCCGGCAACCCCGGAGTGACAATAACCGGAACCACTCCCGGTGATGACCATAGTTTGAGGAGTTCATGTGTTTACCAAGTGCTAATGCGTTGGTCCGGTTCTTTATTAAAAGGAGAACCTTGATATCCCGTAGTTTCCTTTTGGACCCCGCTACCACGGGAGGGATGGACAATAGATGTCATGCAAGTTCTTTTCCCTAAGCATGTATGACGACACACGGAATGCACGCCTACATCATATTGACGAACGGGAGCTAGCCACATATCTCTCCGTGTTATAACTGTTGCATGATGAATATCGTCCAAACAAATCACCGACCCATTGCCTACAAGTTACTGTTGTTACTTGTCTTGCTCTGCTGCTACTGTTGTTACTATTGTCGCTTGCTACTGTTTCTACTTGCTACTTCTGTCACTACTGTTGTTCCTTGCCACTGCTATTACTCGTTACACTGCTGCTACCTGCTACAATTTTGATTTGCTGGTCGTTGACGGGAAAAGACAATTTCCGTCAACGGGCAACTTCTGGCGCCATTGATACCATCGTTAGGAATAGTCTGCCGTCAACACATCGTTTCTGACACCGTTGTTATCATACTACTTTGCTGCTGAGTCTTTGCTTACAAATACTAATCTTTCAGGTGTGGTTGAATCTGACACATTCAGCTGCTAATACTCGAGAGTATTCTCTCACCTCCTGCCTGGCGATCAACAAATTTGGGTCGAATACTCTACCCTCGAAAACTGTTGCGATCCCACGCGCTGGTGGGCCGCCAACAACATTCTTCTAGTTTCGTTGCTAGGGAGTGCTAGCAGCATTCTTCTGGTGCCATTGCAGGGGAAGGTATGTTGTCACATAGTCAGCGCGTCGGTGTTACTTTTGGTGGTAACCAAGATTGATGCCTCCTCAGGTGAACCACCCCATTGGTTTGTTGACGAAGTCCAAGATGCCACACCTCCACCCATAGACGCTCCGACTCATCTCGGATTCGAGCATGCGTCTATGTCATCCAGATGTTCTCGTCATCGATCACTTTCGGAACCTTGATCATCTCTGCGCGGAGTTTCGCTAGCTCTCCGTTACATTCTTCCCGGTTCTACTCAGTGAGTGTATCCTCCAAGAGTTTAGTCATCTCGGCCACCAGGTCAATCATGGCTTGAGATGGTGTTTTACTTGACCCACCAGCCTCATTGGTAGCTCCTGTTGCAGCTGGATCTGGTGCAGGCACTACTCCAGCCCTGTAAATAGTGACTTGCGGAGGTGGGTCATCTGATTCCCTGGCAGCTTCTTCCTCTGGAGCTTCCCAAGCTTGTTACTAAGGGGAAAATGGATCCTGTGTCTCCCGTGGACGACTCGTCGTCATGGTTGTGGTTGTCGAGGATGTCTTCACCGCTTGCCGGTTCATCCGTAAGGCTCAGCCCCTGAGTGAATCCAACAAACACGTGACGACCACCTATTTGGAAACGACCGCGCCAGTCGTACCGAGTCGGCTCGTTGATGGTGGTGTAGATGTCCGACCCAGGTGTCGTTGCACAGATCTGACCGAAGGGGATCTGCGGATTAGTTTCTGCTAAGTTGGCCTTTAAGCCCCAACCTGCATTGTCGATGTAGTGATTGTTGAGATGATTCTTGATCATCATGGCCACCGCGTGACTCCCTAATCTCGGAAGGGTTCCCTTTGAGAACTCAACTCCACCTTGCGATTGCCCCATGGTGGGCGCCAACTGTCATGGTTTTGTCACGATAGATGTCCTTGTGAACGTACTTAGTGGCGAGGCCATCGTTGTAGTGTGTCAACTCGAAGGGGTTGATTGGGAAATGAGAGGCGGATTTACCTAGATTCGGGCCCTCCGATGGAGGTTAAAGCATACGTCGTGCTTTGTGTTTGTATCGATGGGAACCTCGATTACAAGGGTGCGGAATCGCTAACCTAGCTCTCGAGGGTTTCTTACTTGATCTCTCTAACTTGAGGGCTTGCCTTTATATATAGGTAGAGGACCCAAGTTTACAACAGAGTCCGGGTCAAATAATACCCGTGACCTATTACAAGTCTACCTTATCTTTCCTCCGAAGTGAGGAAAACTTCTGGCGTCTCTTGCCTCGTATGTCTTCGAGACGCCATCTCCTGGTGATGGGATGCTTCGTGGTTTGTCGACTAAGTCCTCCGGCCCACCTTCTCATGTTGTCCTCACGGCTTGACCCAGCCCCATAGGGCGGGTTAAATCCCCCACATATACCAAGATCGTAACTCGGATAGTCACCTCTACGATCACATCGTAGACATTTCATCCTCTTGTCACGACGATCTTCAACTTCACTCTAAAATTGCTTGAACTTTTCAACATTTCAGACTTGTGATTCATCAAGTAAATATACTCGTATCTACTCAAATCATGTGTGAAGTAAGAACATAACGATATCCACTCTGTGCTTCAGCACTCATTGGACTTCATACATCAAAATGTATTATTTCCAATATGTTACTTGCTCGTTCCATCTCACTAGAAAATGAGGCCTTCAGTCATCTCGGCCATGTGGCATGGTTTGCATGTCTCAAGCGATTGAAAATCAAGTGAGTCCAAAAGATCCATCAGCATGGAGTTTCTTCATGCGTTTTACACCAATAGGCATGGTTCGCATGTCTCAAACGATTCAAAATCGAGTGAGTCCAAAGATCCATCGACATGGGGTTTCTTCATGACTTTTGTACCAATATGACCTAAGCGGCAGTGTCAGGGGTAAGTGGTACTATCATTACTAACTTTGTATCTTTTGGCATAAATACTATGAATGTGTGTATCACTACGATCAAGATTCAATAACCATTAACATTGGGTGCATGATCATTAAAGATATTATTCATGTAAATATAATAACCCATTATTCTCTAACTTACGTGAAAAATCATATTGCAATAAACAAAATCAATATAATGTTCATGCTCAACACACACACCAAATAACATTTATTTAGGATTACCACTAATCCCGAAGGTAGATGGAGCGTGCGATGGTGACCACATCAACCTTGGTAATACTTCCAACACACATCGACACTTCTCCCTTAGCTAGTCTTCGTTTATTCCGCAACTCCAGTTTCGAGTCACTAATATTAGCAACTGAACCGATATCAAATACACAGGGGCCACAACGAGCACTAGTAAGGCACAAGTCAATAACACATATATCAAATATACCTTTGTTGACATTACCAGCCTTCTTATCTTCCAAGTATCTGGGGATGTTCCGCTTCCACTCACCACTCCCCTTATAATAGAAGCACTCAGTCTCGGGTTTGGGTTCAACCTTTGGTTTCTTCACTGGAGCAACAACTGTCATGTCATCCTCGAAGTTTCCGTTCTTCCCCTTACCCTTCTTGAAACTAGTGGTTTTACTAACCATCAACACTTGATGCTCCTTCTTGATTTCTACCTTCGTGGTGTCAAACATCGTGAATAGCTCAGGGATTATCTTCTCCACCCCTGATATGCTATAGTTCATCACAAAGCTCCAGTACCTTGGTGGTTGTGACATTTGAGAACTATGTCAATCACTATCTTATTTGGAAGATCAACTCCCACTTGATTCAAGCGATTGTAGTACCCAGGCAATCTGAGCACATGCTCACTGATTGAGCTATTCTCGTTCATCTTGTAGGCAAACAAATCATTGAAGGTCTCATACCTCTCAACACGGGCACGAGCCTGAAATCCCAATTTCAGCTCTTGGAACATCTTATATGCTCTGTTACGTTCAAAACGTCTTTGGAGCCTCAATTCTAAGTTGTAGAGCATGACACACTGAACTATCAAGTAATCATCAAAGGTGTGTCTATCATATGTTCACAACTCAATGTAGGACGCTTGAGGGGGCACACCAAGCGGTGCATCAAGGACATAAGCCTTTTGTGCAGCAATGAGGACAATCCTCGGTTTATACACCCAGTCAGCATAATTGCTACTACCATCTTTCAACTTAGTTTTCTCTAGGAATGTATTAAAAATACAGGGGAGCTACAACGCGAGCTATTGTTCTACAACATACTTTGTACATACAACTTAGACTATGTTCATAATAACGAGTTCAATTAATCATATTACTTAAGAACTCCTACTCAACTCAACATTCCTGAGGTTGTTCGAGTGTGACATGATCCAAATCCACCAACCCAAGTTCGATCATCACGTGAGATGAGGTGGTTTCAATGGTGAACATCTCCATGTTGATCATATCTACTATATGACTAATTTCGATCTTTGATCTCCTGTGTTACGAATCCATGTCTGTACATGCTAGGCTCGTCAAGTTTAATCCAAGTGTTCTCCATGTGCAAAACTGGCTTACACCCGTTGTATGCAAACGTAGAGTCTATCGCACCTGATCATCACGTGGTGCCTCGAACTACGAACCTTCGCAATGGTACACACTTGGCGAGAACACAATTTTATCTTGAAATTTTAGTGAGGGATCATCTTATAATGTTGTCGTCGTCCTAAGCAAAATAAGATGCATAAATGCATTAACATCACATGCAAATCATAATAGTGACATGATATGGCCATCATCATCTTGTGCTTTTGATCTCCATCTCCAAAGTACTCGCATGGTCTCCATCGTCACCGACATGACACCATGATCTCCATCATCTTGCCGCCATTGGGGTTGTTGCACCAACTATGCTTCTACCACTATTGCTAACTCATAGCGATCAAGTAAAACAAAAAGGCACAAATTATTAAAGACAACCCTATGGCTCCTGCCGGTTGCCATACTCATCGGCATGCAAGTCGTGATAATTCTATACAAAACATGATCATCTCATACATCACATATATCTCATCATGTCCTTGGCCATATCATATCACAACATATCGTGCAAAAACAAGTTAGATGTCCTGTGCTGGGTAACTAGCAAGAACTGTTCTTACCTACGCAAAGCCACAATGGTGATATTCAAGTTGCTACTTAACCTTCTACAGGGACCGCCTCCGTCAAATCCGATTCAACTAAAGAGGGAGAGACAAACACCCGCTAGCCATCTTTATGCAAGAAGTTGCATGTCATTTGATGGAACCGATCTATCGTACGTGGACGAGTAAGGTTGATCCGGGCCACTTCATCCCACAATACCGTCGAATGGAAATAAGACTAAGGAAGTAAGAAATCTGAATATCAATGCCCACAAACTCTTTTATGTTCTACTCATACATGTTATCTACGCATAGACATTGCCCTGATACTACTATTGGGGAACGTCGCATGGGAAACAAAAAAAAAATCTACGCTCACCAAGTTCAATCTATGGAGATCAACATCCACGAGAGGGGGAGTGCATCTACATACCCTTGTAGATCACTAAGCGGAAGCTTATATAACACGGTTTAGGTATTCGAACGTCTTCGTGATCCAATCATGATCTGTCTCGCAATCCTATCACGATCTGTCTCGGTCTAGTGTCGAACGGACGGCACCTCTATGTTCACCACACGTACAACTCGATGACGTATCCGCCTCCTTGATCCAACAAGCAAGGGCGGAGAGGTATATGAGTTCTCCGGCAGCACGATGGCATGGCGGCAATGTGGAGATGTCCCGGCACGGCTTCACCAAGCGCTACCGTGATGATCTAGAGGAGAAACTCATCTAGAGGGAGAGGGAGAGTCTGCGTCGTGGCTTATGGTGTGGCTGCCCTCTCTCCTCTCAACTATATATAAGGGGGGAGGGAGGAGGGGTGGTGCCCTAGGGTTTCCCCCTAGGGCCGGCGGCCAAGGAGGTGGGGCGCGCCATAGGGAGGAGTCCCTCTCCTCTAGGACTTTTCCCACCTACTACCTGATACGTCTCCATCGTATCTACTTTTCCAAACTCTTTTGCCCTTGTTTTGGACTCTAATTTGCATGATTTGAATGGAACTAACCTGGACTAACGTTGTTTTCAGCAGAATTGCCTTGGTGTTGTTTTTGTGCAGAAATGAAAGTTCTGAGAACATCCTGAAAATTTACGGAGAATATTTCTGGAAAATATGAAAAATACCTATGCAAAGATCCACCGGAGGAGGTGGGCCAGTGGGCCACAAGCCGTGTAGCCGCCACCCCCCTGGTGGCGGCTAGCAAGCTTGTGGGGCCCACGTGGCTCTGCCGCCCCCAATCCCAGCTCTATAAGTTCACTTTCGTCCCAGAAAAAATCAAGAGAGAAGATTTCGTCGCGTTTGCGATACAGAGACGCCGCCACATCCTGTTCTTCATCTGGAGGGCAGATTTGGAGTCTGTTTTGGGCTCCGGAGAGGGGAAATCGTCGCCATCGTCATCATCAACCTTCTTCCCTCTCCAATTCCATGAAACTCTTCGTCGTTCGTCAGTAATCTATTCATAGGCTCGCTGGGCGGTGATGAGTAGGATGAGATCTATCATGTAACCGAGTTAGTTTTGACGGGGATTGATCCCTAGTATCCACTATTGTAACATCCCAAATTTTGGAATGTTAATATAATTATTATATTGTTTGTTTGTTTGCTTGAGTGATTGAAACTTGAGTGAAATTTGAAACTTTTCAAAAACTTTTGAATGAGAGGGAATAAAATGACTTTCCCCATCTCCGATGAATTCAAATTCAATATTTTAAAAGCAAAGAGAGAAGATGACATGACTTCTTCAACTATAAAGAATTTGGAACGGAGTTTGCATTTGAATCCTTTCAAAATATTTGCCCTTGCTTCTATATTTTTCTTCCCCGAGAAAATGCCCCGACAAAATTCTTGCACGCAAGAGAGAGCGGAGGAAAATGACCCTCCAAAATGTGAGGCATTTCTGAAATATTTTGAGCCAAGAAGACCCAAGTTTTATGGAGAAATTAATTGCCAAAAAGAAAATAAAGCCTTAGGGATTTTTCTGAAAAAACATTTTTTTCAAAGATTTTATTTTGGTTTTGGAAAAATGATAATCAATTAGGAAATATTTTTTTGATCGATTTGGTATATAATACTCCATATAAATTATTTCCTTTTATTTTTTCTCTTGCTGTTTAAAAAAACAAATCGGGAGATTTTCCTGGGTAGATCCCCCATCGCTGGGAGAGATTCCTGGCCACCCCCACGAGCATCCAACCCTCCAGCGCACCTCCTCTTCTTTTCTTTATTTTTTTTTCTTTCTTTTCTTTCCTTTCTTTTTTTTCCTTCTTTCTTCTTCCTTCCTTCTTTCTTCCCACGTGACTCCTTCCTTCCCAGCGCCATTGGGACTCCACTCCCTTGACTGCTTCCGCTGAGATATTTAAGGTATATATCAGTTTTACGCTATTTCCACGTGATTGCACTTTGATATATACATTGATGTACTGTGTGTGCCAGCATACTGATCCAGGAATGGCACAGATACACAGAGGCTTGACTCGTCTTGAGTCGGGTCGCTACAGAAATGGTATTCAGAGCACATGTTGACTGTAGGACGTGATCCTAGAAACTGGAAACTTCTTAGGAGAGGATCTCTCAAAAATCTTATTTTCGAGAACACCTTTTACTTCTCATCTCTTCTGATTTCATCAAATGTTCTCTCTCACCTCAAATAGTTATGAAATCCCCTTACCCCTTTGACCACATGAAGGATCAACTGAGTCCCACTTCATAGTAAAGAGGATTTCATAATGCATTTGAAGAATTGAAGTTGCACCAATTGAAGACTCTCAAGACCCGAAGAACTCGAAGACCCTGAAGTGTTCGAATAATTATACGACCATTAGTAGTCCAAACCCCTTTTATATACTCATGTTAGATACGATGATTTGTGAGCCGTCATTGGTGTGTATTTTCCGACGGCCACAAAATAAAACCTATTCTCAAAAATATTGTTTGTATTGTGTGTATCTCCCTCCCTCTCTTACCCGTCTCATCCCCAAAACCTCAACCCCACCAGATGGAGTATGAAGCTGGACTTGTAGTCTCTGGACCAATGACCTAGTTGGAGGCTGATATATGGATTCAAAACATGGAGAACCACTTCGGGAGCAACTTGATCTCAAGAAAGTATGAAGTGGAACACGCTCTTCAGTACTTTACACAAAGTGCTGCTATCTGGTGGAAATGCATCATGCCATACAAGGATTTAGTGGAGCAGAAACCTGGGACGAATTCAAGAAGACTTTGTTAAGATCCCGACTTATTCAGAAGTGCTATGACAATCCGAAGGAGAAGACTTGTGCATGCAAGATCTGTGGAGAAATAGGACACACTCAGGAAGAACACAAGCCTGGATGCACTCATTGTGAAGAAAATCACCTAGTTGAGGAGTGCCCAAGTCGTCAGGTGACATGTTTCCTTTGTGAAGGAACCACCCACTACCCAGCTCAGTGTCACATTTACCCCAAGGTGCAACAAGTTGTCAAGCAGCAGAAAGATGCAGTGCAGGAAACACTCAAGAAGAAGATTCTAGAAGAACCGATGATGAACGAAAATATTGAAGACCCTGATGGACAAGGTCTGACCAGATTCTTCTCCAATGCATGCTACTCATGTGGAGAAGAAGGACATTATTCACAGGATTGCACGAAGGAAAGCCAAGAGTATCTGGGAAACTTCCCGACGGAAGAAGTGGAGTTTGATCCACTTGAAATAGAAGAACTGGCCAAAATAAAGGAGTCCGGAAAGAAGAAAAAGTACCCTTGGAAGAGCCAAATCTCTGCAGACATAGACCTGAGTCATGTGAGATGTTACAAGTGTATGGAATTTGGCCACCACAAATACATGTGCTCAGGAAGGAAGTCGGAAACCCAAGGAGCAAAAGCAAACACTAAGACGCCTCGAGACTTGTCAGAACTCATTTGCTTTCGCTTCAAGGAAGCAGGACATTTTGCTAGCGATTGTCCACAAAGGAAGAAAGCTAAAAAGGAGTAGTTAAGTTTTGACCGCGGCAATTAGTGTAATCTGAAGAACTCTTGTTTTTCATGAGATCATGGAGTGAAATTTTTGTAACAGAAGTCCCTGAGATTGTAATAACATCATGAATAAATGGAATTTATTGTTTCATGATTGCCTATGTTGAAACTGTATGCGTTGTTTCTATTCGAACAAATATCTCTGACCATTTCGAGGATATGAGAAAATATGGTCTATGCAGACATGAGTATATTTCATTTTAAGTGTGGTAGTAATCGGTAAACCCACAGGACCCAAGGAGTAGGAATATACCATGCGTACCAAGAAGCTAAACCCAGTGAATACAGTCGAAGGAAATGTTGGATCATATCAAACTATGGGGATGACAACAGAAGAATAGTGTACCTTGGAATTGGAAATTTGAGGAGAGATTTAATATGAGGAAAAAAACACTTTTGTTGGTACACAATCCAATGGCAAGGAAAATAAGTTCAAGGAATACAACCCGTACCAAGGAAGCATCTCAAGATTTTCATGAAGGTTATCCTAAGAGCATGAAGGGATAAGCTATGGTGGATCAGCAAACGTTTTCTTAGGAGCATACGAAAACCTGAGAGTGGTGAAGAATGTGATAGATTTTTATTCAGCTTGCAGAACTAATGGATTCATACGAACTTTGTTCGTGTACAAGAAAAATTATGCAATGCTTGTGAGGATGCCCGAGTGTTAGAATGCGAGATTCGCTAAACCTTATACAGAGAAATGATTTGGGTGCGGAATGGATTGATCACCATGACGACTTACTCTTATCATTTATCTTGCTATTCAGAATGGTAAATCTGAGAGACTTACCCATAGTGAGAGACAATGTTCTTTGAAGCTTTTGTTTAAGCCTTAGAATGGTATGATGAAAGCCCCATGTACATGGCATTTGTTGTCACGCGTAGGAAATTTTACGGTGAGGATGCAGCCAAGACCTATTTCACTACAGGATAACCACAAATGATAGACCACCATGAGAATCATCGATAAGTTATTTAGAATGATCACGAGACCTCTTAGTTAAGAAGACCCAGTAACGGAAGAAGCTTATATCAACAGAAGAACCCTCGTTTTAATGGAAACGTTATGAATATAACGGAAGAGCATCACGAGAGGAGTTAGTATGAAGACTGTGAGGAGTCAGATGCCAAAACCTGAGAGGAATTCTAAAATTTTGAGGGACCAGTGATCTTCATTTTAAGTGTGGTAGCATCCCACTTTGCCGGAAGTTGGATTTGTTAGAAGACCCCCAAACCCTAACCTTTCTTTCTAGCCTCTTCGAATCTCGAGGACGAGATTCATTTTAAGTGTGGTAGGTTTGTAACATCCCAAATTTTGGAATGTTAATATAATTATTTGTTTGTTTGCTTGAGTGATTGAAACTTGAGTGAAATTTGAAACTTTTCAAAAACTTTTGAATGAGAGGGAATAAAATGACTTTCCCCATCTCTGATGAATTCAAATTCAATCTTTTAAAAGCAAAGAGAGAAGATGACATGACTTCTTCAACTATAAAGGATTTGGAACGGAGTTTGCATTTGAATCCTTTCAAAATATTTGCCCTTGCTTCTATATTTTTCTTCCCCAACAAAATGCCCCGACAAAATTCTTGCACGCAAGAGAGAGCGGAGGAAAATGACCCTCCAAAATGTGAGGCATTTCTGAAATATTTTGAGCCAAGAAGACCCAAGTTTTATGGAGAAATTAATTGCCAAAAAGAAAATAAAGCCTTAGGGATTTTTCTGAAAAAACATTTTTTTCAAAAGTTTTTATTTTGGTTTTGGAAAAATGATAATCAATTAGGAAATATTTTTCTGATCGATTTGGTATATAATACTCCATATAAATTATTTCCTTTTATTTTTTCTCTTGCTATTTAAAAAAAACAAATCGGGAGATTTTCCTCGGCAGATCCCCCATCGCTGGGAGAGATTCCTGGCCACCCCCACGAGCATCCAACCCTCCAGCGCACCTCCTCTTCTTTTCTTTATTTTTTTTTCTTTCTTTTCTTTCCTTTCTTTTTTTCCTTCTTTCTTCTTCCTTCCTTCTGTCTTCCCACGTGACTCCTTCCTTCCCAGCGCCACTGCCCCCATCCATGGCGCACCTCCTGCAACCTCCTGGATCGCTGGGATTCCTCCCGATTTTCGCCTCCCCTTCCTTCCCTCGCCTCCCCTGACCCCTATATAAGTCGCCACCCCCCCCCCCCCTCGGCCCCTCCTCCCACGCCAGAGCCACCTCGCCCTCCCTCGCACCTCGCTGGAGCCCAACCTCCAGTAGGAAAACACCTCAACACCCCCGCGCCACCACTCGCCTCCCCGCCCCAACCGACGCCGCCACAAGAACCCTCTCGTCCACCGCAACTCATTTTTGCCCCTAGCCCAAGCTTTCGCCACTCCTCGCCACTCCCCTCGCCTCGCCGGAGTTCGGCCGGATAGGAACTCCCCGGGCGCTTCACCGACCGCCCCGACTCCCCTTCGCTTCGCCGACGACGCCGTTCGACGGAGGAGACTCACCGCCACCCTCCTCCATCGCACCCCAACCCCCGCCGGGAACCTCCCCACCTCGCCGGAGCAGCTACCTCGCCGGAGTTCTTCCTCTCTGTCACCCAAGGTGAGATTCACGAAATCCCGTATTGCGGTTTTTCAGAAAATTGCAATCTTAGAAAATTCATATCTATTAATCTATAACTCCGAATTAGGTGATTCTTTTTGCGTTGGATCACAAATGTTATGTAGTTTCTGTAGATATATAATTTGTCTATGTTTGGATTTATAAAATTTGAATTAGATCAGATTTGATTTAAAGCTTGTTTTTCTTATACCGGGAGTTTAAAAATAGCTTTTAAATTAATTCTTTTTGCTACTGTTTCCTATTGATCATATCTTTCAGTAGTTTAAGTTTCAGTTTTTTTTAAATATTTTTACTTAGGGTTTTAAGCAAAACAGATTCTGTTTGAGCCTTTTTTGTTTTCTTGCTATTTCTTTTGTATTAAATGTTCTTAATTTGTTTTTTTTGTAATTGTGACAAGTTATATTTTGTTTTTGATATTTACCAGTAACTTTTCAACAACAACAAAATTTTATTTTATTTATTCTTATTTGTTTGCATGGAATCAATTCTAGTTCTATACTAACTTGCGAATTGATTGCATTGCTAGTTTGATTTCCTATTTTGAAAATACTTATAAAATAATATTGTTTTGTAAATTTTACTTCTGTTATCTTAGTTATATTATATTTTGTTTTCTGTTATTTTTTCTATTTTAGTGTTTTATTTTCAGATTAGAACAAAAACTATATAGTGTTTGATGTAGTAGAAGGCTTCCTAGCTTCTTTGAAGTTTCCTTTGGATTTTATCCGCTCTCTCTTATTGATTTTTGATTGCATCAACTTTTATTGCTGTTTGTTAATTGATTGCTAGAATGATTGCTAGTGTGAGTGCTTATGTGAATACTATGTTTGATTATATAGATTTCATCGGAGAGTGACGAATAGTTCTATCACGTATTTCCCGAGAACGAAAATTCTTCTTCGTCAACATCACCAGGCAAGTCATTTGACCATGTATCACCTATGTTTTATGTATCGTAGTTCTACCATCCTATGCCCAATTGCATGCTGAGTAGGTACTTGGAAATTATGGTTACATATTGTAGTATCATGTGGTAGGCACCCAACAACCCCGTTACTTTGTCCGGGATGACAAATTTCATATTGCTATGCTTGAGTAGACGGGATTTTGGTTGATAGTTTATCACGAGTGATGCGAGAGTAATTTAATAACCAAGACCGGTTAAGTCAAGACTTTTCAAGACCTCGTGATGCAATGCAACTCTGGGTGAAGGACGGTTGATGGGCTCCCTGGAGAAACTAGTGGATGACCCGGGATGCTGGAGACGGTCATGACATCTTGCGGAAAGCTTCACCCAGACTCAAAGAGACGGACGGATATTTTTAAGACCCGAGGCTTACCTGCACAGCCACAAGTCATTATGGGCTCTGGCTTGGTTGGACAATGCGGCGACTCTGGACAGGCGGTGCTAGCAGATGTAGAAGAATGGTAGGATTGGATGGGCACCTACAGGGATTCAGAGGGACCCGTTGAAAGACCATGTTTTGATCATCCGGTCTTCAAACACCCTGAAGTGCGAGGACATACACGGACGCGATCAAATCTTGTGGGGAACGTGTGCAAAACTCTGCAGAGTACTCAAACCTAATCGATTAGCCGTGTCCACGGTCATGGACAACTTGAGCCAAAGGAACTGAAGTTATCTGAAATTCTCAACACAAATAATAATATTGATGTGGGGATTATTGACAACTCGGGTACGAGAATTGGTTGGCGGAACCACCTCGTTAACAACAAACAACGTAGTAACATTTTGCTTTTAAGCCTCTCTTGATGTAGGAGAAAACTTGCTTTTCGCAAAAAAAAAAACTTATAGCCCCACCTGCCATATATGCATATAGTATAGATGATTACTTTTCACTCCTCTCTTATGTGACTTGCCGGCATATTCAATATGCTGACCTACACGGCTGCAACGTCTTATGTTGCAGATATTTTTTTTTCTTCGACGAGTAAGAGTACGATTCAGGGTTACGTTCTACACTCAACTTGCTGTTGGTGTTTATTGGGACTCCACTCCCTTGACTGCTTCCGCTGAGATATTTAAGGTATATATCAATTTTACGCTATTTCCATGTGATTGCACTTTGATATATACATTGATGTACTGTGTGTGCCAGCATACTGATCCAGGGATGGCACAGATACACAGAGGCTTGACTCGTCTTGAGTCGGGTCGCTACAACTATGTTCTGAGATTGATGTTGCTACTACTTTGCCATGCTTAATGCTTGTCACTAGGGCCCGAGTGCCATGATTTTAGATCTGAAATTATTATGTTGTCACCAATATATGTGTGTTTTAGATCCGATCTTGCAAGTTGTAGTTACCTACTATGTGTTATGATCCGGCAACCCCGGAGTGACAATAACCGGAACCACTCCCGGTGATGACCATAGTTTGAGGAATTCATGTGCTCACCAAGTGCTAATGCGTTGGTCCGGTTCTTTATTAAAAGGAGAACCTTAATATCCCATAGTTTCCTTTTGGACCCGCTGCCACGGGAGGGATGGACAATAGATGTCATACAAGTTCTTTTCCCTAAGCACGTGTGACGACACACGGAATGCATGACTACATCACATTGACGAACGGGAGCTAGCCACATATCTCTCCGTGTTATAACTGTTGCATGATGAATATCATCCAAACAAATCACCGACCCATTGCCTACGAGTTTGTCCTACTGCTGCAGTTACTTGTCTTGCTCTGCTGCTGCTGCGGTTACTTGTCTTGCTCTGTTGCTACTACTCTTACTTGTCTTGCTCTGCTGTTATTATTGTTACTACTGTCGCTTGCTACTGCTGTCACTACTGTTGTTCCTGCCACTGTTATTACTCGTTACACTGCTGCTACCTGCTACAATTTTGATTCGCTGGTCGTTGACGGGAACAGACAATTTCCGTCAACGGGCAACTTCTGGCGCCATTGATACAATCGTTAGGAATAGTCTCCCGTCAACAGATCGTTTTTGACACCGTTGTTATCATACTACTTTGCTGCCGACTCTTTGCTTGCAGATACTAATCTTTCAGATGTGGTTGAATCTGACACATTCAGCTGCTAATACTCGAGAGTATTCTCTCTCCTCCTGTCTGGCGATCAACAAATTTGGGTCGAATACTCTACCCTCGAAAACTGCTGCGATCCCACACGCTGGTGGGCCGTCAACAACATTCTTCTAGTTTTGTTGCTAGGGAGTGCTAGCGGCATTCTTCTCGTGTCGTTGCAGGGGAAGGTTTGTTGTCACATAGTCACTACCATTGGGGCGCATGGGCCCTTGGGGTCGGTTGCCGAGCCCACCAGGGCTGGTGCTTCACCTCTTCAGCCCATGTGCCCCCTCGGGCTAGGTGGGCCCCTCCCGGTGGACCTTCGGAACCCTTTCGGCACTCCTGGTACAATACCGGAAACACTCGAAACCTTTTTGGAACATGAATACCTCTTTCCTATATATCAAGCTTTGTCTCCGGACTATTCGAGAACTCTTCATGATGTCAAGTATCTCACCCGGAACTCCGAACAACTTTCGGTCACCATCATACATAACTCATTAATATCAAATCGTCACCGAACCTTAAGTGTGTAGACCGTGCGGGTTCGAGAACTATGCAGAAATGACTGAGACACTCTTCGGTCAACAACCAATAGAGGGACCTTGATGCCCATATTGGATCGTACATATTCTACGAAGATCTTTATCGGTCGAACCACGATGTCATGGATTCAATCAATCCCGTATGTAGTTCCCTTTGTCCATCGATATGTTACTTGCCCGAGATTCGATCATCGGTATCTCCATACCTAGTTCAATATCATTACCGGTAAGTCTCTTCAGTCATTCTATAATACAAGATCTCCTGACTAACTCCTTAGTCACATTGCTTGCAAGATTGTTGCGATGTTGTATTACCGAGTGAGCCCCGAGATACCTCTCCGCCACACGGAGTGAAAAATACTAGTCTTGATCCATGCCAACTCCACAGACACACTCGGAGATACATGTAGAGCATCTATATAGTCACCCATTTACGTTGTGACGTTTGGTACACACAAGGCATTCCTCCGGTGTTGGGGAGTTTCATGATCTCATGGTTATAGGAATAGATACATTGACATGGATAAAGCAGTAGCAATAAACTAATACAATCAGATGATATGCTTACGGTTGGGTCTTGTCCATCACATCATTCTCCTAATGATGTGACCCCATAATCAAATGACAACTCATGTCTATGGTTAGGAAACCTTAACCATCTTTGATCAACGAGCTAGTCTTGTAGAGGCTCACTAGGGACATAGTGTTATATATGTATCCACACATGTATTTGAGCTTCCAATCAATACAATTATAGCATGGATAATAAGCGGTTATCATGAACAAGGAAATATGTTAATAACTAATTTATTATTGCCTCTAGGGCATATTTCCAACAACAACATGTAGATTGGGTACAAATGAAGCTTACCACTGAGCTAGATCTCCTATGCCTATGGAGAGCTACTCACACACGAAAAGAGAATAACCAATCGTATCGGAGAGTAAACCCTTGAAAACTACATGAACAATGTCGCAAAGATCCACAATAAGATGAATGATCAAACACGTTTCATTCTCCACATGAGTATGAATAGAATTTACAACCCGATATTACAACTTGTAATTCCTCCTATAATAGTGAAGGGTGCAATGATGATGACGAAGATCACCGGTGGTTCTTGGAATCTCTTCTCTCTCTCTCTGTGTGTGTGTGTGTGTGTGTGTGTGTGTGTGAGCATGCACATGCTCGCGCGTGCATGCACGAGCACTCGGGCCTTCCTCTTGGTAGCTGCAACCTTGCCCTTGGGAGGTGGAATTGAAGGTGAAGGTGGTGTACTGGGTATATCATCGGATAAGAGATTTCTTGTCCTCTTGGGGTATTGATCTCCTTCCCACTCAACTCCATTGGCATTGAACTTTCATTCAAAACCAACACCTAGGTTCTTCCGATGCTATCCTTTCTTGCGTACAATTTCCTCAAATTGCTTACTCCCGGCAAGACTCTTGATCCATGCTAACTCAACGGACACCTTCGAAGATACCTGTAGAGAACCTTTATAGTCACCCAGTTACGTTGTGACGTTTGATACACACAAGGTATTCCTCTAGTATCAGTGAATTACATGATCTCATGGTCATAGGAATGAATACTTGACACGCAGAAAACAATAGCAATAAAATGACACGATCACATGCTACATTTATAATTTGGGTCTTGTCCATCACATGATTCTCCTAATGATGTGATCCCGTTATCAAGTGACAACACTTGTCTATGGTCAGGAAACCTTGACCATCTTTGATCAACGAGCTAGTCAACTAGAGGCTTACTAGGGACAGTGTTTTGTCTATGTATCCACACATGTATTTCTGTTTCCAATCAATACAATTATAGCATGGATAATAAACGATTATCATGAACAAATAAATATAATACTAACTAATTTGTTATTGCCTCTATGGCATATTTCCAACAGTCTCCCACTTACACTAGAGTCAATAATCTAGTTCACATCACCATGTGATTTTAATGAATCCAACACCCATACTGTTCTGGGAGAGAAGTTTCAGTCAACGGTTCTGAATCTTTCAGATATGTGTGTGCTTTACAAATCTTTATGTCATCTTATAGATGTTGCTACTACGTGCTACTCAGAAATACTCCAAATATCTACTCTACTATACGAATCTGTTTTACTACCCAGAGTTATTAGGATTAGTGTCAAAGCTTGCATCGACGTAACCCTTTACGACGAACTCTTTAACCACCTCCATAATCGAGAAGAAAATCCTTTGTCCATTAGTTACTAAGGATAACTTTGACTGCTGTTTTTAGTGATTCAATCCTGGATCACTCTTTGTACCCCTTGACAGACTAATGGCAAGGCACACATCAGGTGCGGTACACAGCATGGCATATTTTAGAGTCTACGGCTAAGGCATAGGGGACGACCTTTGTACTTTCTCTTTCTTCTGTCGTGGTCGGGCTTTGTGTCTTACTCAAGGTCACACCTTACAACACAGCCAAGAACTCCTTCTTTGTTGATCTATTTTGAACTCCTTCAAAAACTTGTCAAGGCATGCATTTCATTCAAAGTTCTATTAAGCGTTTTGATCTATCTCTATAGATCTTGATGCTCAATGTTCAAGTAGCTCTATCCAGGTTTTCCTTTGAAAAACTCCTTTCAAACAACCCTTATGCTTCACAGAAACTCTACATTACTTTCGATCTACAATATGTCAACCACATATACTTATCAGAAATTCTATAGTGCTCCCACTCACTTCTTTGGAAATACAAGTTTCTCATAAACCTTGTACAAACCCAAAAGTTTTGATCATCTCGTCAAAGCGTATATTCCAACTCCGAGATGCTTGCACCAGTCCATAGAAGGATCGCTGGAGCTTGCATACTTGTTAGCATCATTAGGATTGACAAAACCTTCTGGTTGTATCACATACAACATTTCCTCAAGGAAACCGTCGAGGAAACAATGTTTTGACATCCTATGTGCAATATTTCACAAACAATGCAGCAATTGCTAACATAATTCCAACAGATTTTTAGCATCGCTACGAGTGAGAAAGTCTCATCATAGTCAACTCTTTGAACTTGTCGGAAACATCTTTGCGATAAGTCGAGCTTTTCTTAATGGTGACTTTTCACCATCATCGTCTGTCTTCCTTTTAAAGATTCATCTTTACTTAATAGTCCTATGACCACCAAGTAGTTCTTCCAAAGTCTACACTTTGTTTTCGTACATGGATCCTCTCTCCGATTTCATGGCCTCTAGCCATTCGTCAGAATCCGGGCCCACTATCGCTTCTCCATAGCTCGTAGGTTCATTGTTGTTCAACAACATGACCTCCAAGACAGGGTTACCGTACCACTCTGTTAGTAGCATGCGACCTTGTCGACCTACGAGGTTTGTAGTAACTTGATCTGAAGCTCAATGATCACCATCACCAGTTTCTACTTCAATTGGTGTAGGCTCCACAGGAACAACTTCCTGCGCCCTGCTACACACTGGTTGAAGTGACGGTTCACTAGCTTCATCAAGTTATACCACTCTCCCACTCAATTCTTTCGAGAGAAACTTTTCCTCGAGAAAGGATCCGTTTCTAGAAACAAACACTTCGCTTCCAGATCTGAGATAGGAGATATACCCAACTATTTTGGATATCCTATGAAGATGCATTTATCCGCTTTGGGTTCGAGCTTATCAGACTGAAACTTTTTCACATAAGCATCACAGTCCCAAACTTTTAAGAAACGACAGGTTAGGTTTCTCCAAACAATATTCTATATTGTGTCATCTCAACGGAAATACGCGGTGGCCTATTTAAAGTGAATGTGGTTGTCTCTTATGCATAACCCATAAATGATAGTGGTAATTCGATAAGAGACATCATAGTATGCACCATATCAAATAGAGCGCGGCTATGACGTCCGGACACACCATCACACTATGGTGTTCTAGGTGGCATAAATTGCAAAACAATTTCCACATTGTCTTAACTGTGCACAAAAACTCGCAACTCAGATATTCATCTCTATGATCATATCGTAGACAGTTTATCCTCTTGTCACGAGGACCTTCACTCTCAAATAACTTTGAACTTTTCAATATCTCGGACTTGTGATTCATCAAGTAAATACTCCTATATCTACTCAAATCATCAGTGAAGTAAGAACATAATGATATCCACTGCGTGCCTGAGCACTTATTGGATTGCACACATCAAAAATGTATTGCATCCAACAAGTTACTTTCTTGTTCCATGATTTTGCATGTCTCAAGTGATTCTAAATCAAGTGAGTCCAAATGATCCATGTGCATGGAGTTTCTTCATGCGTTTTACACCAACATGACTCAAGCGGCAGTGCCACAAGTAAGCGGTACTATCATTATTACTTTGTATCTTTTGGCACCAATATTATGAACATGTGTAACACTACGATCGAGATTCAATAAACCATTGAGGGTAATTATTCAAGAAAATAGAATAACTATTATTCTCTTTAAATGAATAATCGTATTGCAATAAACATGATCCAATCATGTTCATGCTCAACGCAAACACCAAATAACAATTATTTAGGTTTAACACCAATCCCGATGGTAGAGGGAGCGTGCGATGTTTGATCGCATCAACCTTGGAAACACTTCCAACACTTATCGTCACCTCGCCTTTAGCTAGTCTCCATTTATTCCGTAGCTTTCATTTCGAGTCACTAATCACTTAGCAACCGAACCGGTATCCAATACCCTCGTGCTACTAGGAGTACTAGTAAAGTACACATTAATATCATATATATCAAATATACTTCTGTCGACTTTGCCAGCCTTCTTATCTACCAAGCATCTAGGGTAGCTACGCCTTAGTGACCGTTCCCCTCATAACGGAAGCACTTAGTCTCGGGTTTGGGTTCAATCGAGGGTTTCTTCATTAGAGCAGCAATTGGTTTGCCGTTTTATGAAGTATCCCTTCTCGCCCTTGCCCTTCTTGAAACTAGTGGTTTTACTAACCATCAACAATTGATGCTCCTTCTTGATTTCTACTTTCGCAGTGTCAAACATTGCGAATCGCTCAAGGAACATCATATCCATCCTTGATATGTTATAGTTCATCACGAAGCTCTAGCAGCTTAGTGGCAGTGACTTTGGAGAACCATCACTATCTCATCTGGAAGATTAACTCCCACTTGATTCAAGCAATTGTTGTACTCAGACAATCTGAGAACATGCTCAATGATTTAGGTTTTCTCCTTTACTTTGTAGACAAAGAATATTGTCGGAGGTCTCATACCTCTCAACAAGGGCACAAGCATGAAATCTCAATTTCATCTCTTTGAACATCTCTTATGTTTCGTGACGTTTCAAAAACGTCTTCGGCGCCTTGCTTCTAAGTCATTAAGTATTACACACTGAACTATCACGTAGTCATCAAAAACGTGTATGTTAGATGTTCGCAACATCCACAGATGACGCTCGAGGTGTAGCACACAGGGTGGTGCATTAAGGACATAAGCCTTCTGCGTAGCAATGAGGATAATCCTCAGTTTTACGAACTCAGTCCGCAAAGTTGCTACTATCATCTTTCAACTAAATTTCTCTAGGAACATATAAAAAATAGTAGAGCTAGAGAGCAAGCTACATCATAATTCGCAAAGACCTTTTGACTATGTTCATGATAATTAGAGTTTAACTAATCAAATTACTTAATAAACTCCCACTCAAAAAGTACATCTCTCTAGTCATTTGAGTGGTACATGATCCAAATCCACTAACTCAAGTCTGATCATCACGTGAGTTGAGAATAGTTTCAGTGATAAGCATCTCTATGTTAATCATATCAACTATACAATTCATGCTCGACCTTTCGGTCTCATGTGTTCCGAGGCCATGTCTGCACATGCTAGGCTCGTCAAGTTTAACCCGAGTGTTCCGCGTGTGCAACTGTTTTGCACCCGTTGTATGTGAACGTTGAGTCTATCACACCCGATCATCACGTGGTGTCTCGAAACAACAAACTGTCGCAAAGGTGCAGAGTCGGGGAGAACACAATTTCATCTTGAAATTTTAGTGAGAGATCACCTTATAATGCTACCGTCGTTCTAAGCAAAATAACGTGCATAAAAGGATTAACACCACATGCAATTCATAAGTGACATCATATGGCCATCATCTTGTGCTTCTTGATCTCCATCACCAAAGGACCGGCATGATCTTCTTGTCACCGTCGCCACACCATGATCTCCATCATCGTGCCGCCATCGAGGTTGTCGTGCTATCTATGATATTACTGTTGGGGAACGTCGCATGGGAAACAAAAAAATTCCTACGCGCACGAAGACCTATCATGGTGATGTCCATCTACGAGAGGGGATATTCGATCTACGTACCCTTGTAGATCGCACAGCAGAAGCGTTAAGAAACGCGGTTGATGTAGTGGGACGTCCTCACGTCCCTCGATCCGCCCCGCGAACCGTCCCGCGATCCGTCCCACGATCTAGTGCCGAACGGACGGCACCTCCGCGTTCAACACACGTACAGCTCGACGATGATCTCAGCCTTCTTGATCCAGCAAGAGAGACGGAGAGGTAGATGAGTTCTCCGGCAGCGTGACGACGCTCCGGAGGTTGGTGGTGATCTAATCTCAGCACGGCTCCGCCCGAGCTCCGCAGAAACGCGATCTAGAGGTAAAACCGTGGAGATATGCGGTCGGGCTGCCGTGGCAAAGTTGTCGCAAATCAGCCCTAAAACCTCCGTATATATAGGTGGGAGAGGGGGGCCTTGACTTGGGGCTCAAGGAACCCCAAGGGGGTCGGCCGAGCCAAGGGGGGGAGTCCTCCCCTTCCAAACTGAATCCAACTAGGTTTGGAAGGAGGAGTCCTTCCCCTTTTTCCCACCTCCTCTTTTTTTTCTTGTTCTCTTTGATTTTCTTCCTATGGCGCATAGGGCCTTCTTGGGCTGTCCCACCAGCCCACTAAGGGCTGGTGCACCACCCCCAAGGCCTATGGGCTTCCCCGGGGTGGGTTGCCCCCCCCCCCCCGGTGAACACCCAGAACCCATTCGTCATTCCCGGTACATTCCCGGTAACTTCGAAAACCTTCCGGTAATCAAATGAGGTCATCCTATATATCAATCTTCGTTTCCGGACCATTCCGGAATCCCTCGTGACGTCCGTGATCTCATCCGGGACTCCGACCAACATTCGGTAACCAACCATATAACTCAAATACGCATAAAACAACGTCGAACCTTAAGTGTGCAGACCCTGCGGGTTCGAGAACTATGCAGACATGACCCGAGTGACTCCTCGGTCAATATCCAATAGCGGGACCTGGATGCCCATATTGGATCCCACATATTCTACGAAGATCTTATCGTTTGAACCTCAGTGCCAAGGATTCATATAATCCCGTATGTCATTCCCTTTGTCCTTCGGTATGTTACTTGCCCGAGATTCGATCGTCAGTATCCGCATACCTATTTCAATCTCGTTTACCGGCAAGTCTCTTTACTCATTCCGTACTACAAGATCCCGCAACTTACACTAAGTCACATTGCTTGCAAGGCTTGTGTGTGATGTTGTATTACCGAGTGGGACCCGAGATACCTCTCCGTCACACGGAGTGACAAATCCCTGTCTCGATCCATACTAACTCAACGAACACCTTCGGAGATACCTGTAGAGCATCTTTATAGTCACCCAGTTATGTTGTGACGTTTGATACACACAAAGCATTCCTCCGGTGTCAGTGAGTTATATGATCTCATGGTCATAGGAACAAATACTTGACACGCAGAAAACAGTAGCAACAAAATGACACGATCAACATGCTACGCCTATTAGTTTGGGTCTAGTCCATCACGTGATTCTCCTAATGACGTGATCCAGTTATCAAGCAACAACACCTTGTTCATAATCAGAAGACCCTGACTATCTTTGATCAACTGGCTAGCCAACTAGAGGCTTGCTAGGGACAGTGTTTTGTCTATGTATCCACACATGTATGTAAGTCTTCATTCAATACAATTATAGCATGGATAATACACGATTATCTTGATACAGGAATTATAATAATAACTATATTTATTATTGCCTCTAGGGCATAATTCCAACAATTACTACTAAAGCTACGACCTAGCAATATAGTAAACGCATCTGCAAACACAAACGTTAGTTGAAAGACAACCCTATGGCTCCTGCCGGTTGCCGTAGCATCGACGTGCAAGTCGATATTAACTATTAAAACATGACCATCTAATACATCCAATATATCACATCACGTCATTGGCCATATCATATCACAGGCATAGCCTGCAAAAACAAGTAAGACGTCCTCTAATTTGTTGTTGCATGTTTTACGTGGCTGCTATGGGTATCTAGTATGATTGCATCTTACTTACGCAAGAACCACAACGGAGATGTGCAAATTGCTATTTAACCTCTTTCCAAGGACCGCCTCGGTCAAAACCAATTCAACTAAAGCTGAAGAAACAGGCACCCGCTAGTCATCTTTATGCAACGAGGTTGCATGTGAGTTGATGGAACCAGTCTCTCGTAAGCGTACGAGTTATGTCGGTCCGGCCCGCTTCAATCCAACAATACTGCCGAATCGAGAAAAGACTAAGGAGGGAAGCAAATTGAACATCACCGTCCACAAAACTTTTTGTGTTCTACTCGAGATAACATCTACGCATGAACATAGCTCATGATGCTACTGTTGGGAAACGTTGCATGGGAAACAAAAAATTTCCTACGCACACGAAAACCTATCATGGTGATATTCATCTACGAGAGGAGATTAGATCCACATACCCTTGTAGATCGCTCAGCGGGAAGCGTTAAGAAATGCGGTTGATGTAGTGGTACGTCTTCACGATCCGTCCCTCGAACCGCCCCATGATCCGTCCCGCGAACCGTCTCGCGATCCATCCCACGATCCGTCCCGATCTAGCACCGAACGGACGACACCTCCGTGTTCAGCACACGTACAACTCGATGACGTCCTCGGCCTTCTTGATACACCAAGAGAGACGGAGAAGTAGATGAGTTCTCCAACAGCATGAAGGCGCGCCGGTGTTGGTGATGATCTATTCCTGCAGGGTTCCGCCCGAGCTCCGCATAAATCTAATCTAAAGGAAGAACTACGAGGTGTAGGTATGAGTTGCACGTAGCAAAAGTTGTATCTCAAACAGCCCTAAACCTCTAGTATATATAGGAGGAGCCAAGGGGTGGGGCAAATCCCTAGTGCGCCGGCCAAGGAGGCTTCCTTGGGTCGACCGACTTGGGGAAGGGAGGAGTCCTTCCTTATTTTCCCACTTCTTTTGGATTTTCCACTTTTTCCTCATGGGCTTTCCTTGGATGACTTCATCAGCCCATTATACCTTATTGTACATCCAATAAACCCATGTGCACCCCTTGGGGCATGGTGGGTCCACCCAGTGGGCCACCGGAACCCATTCGTCACTCCCGTTACACTGCCGGCAATGCCCGAAAACTTTCCGGATTCCAAACACCAACTTCCTATATATCAATCTTTGTTTCCGGACCATTCCGGAAACCCTCATGACGTCCATGATCTCATCCGGGACTCCGAACAACCTTCAGTCACCAATACATATAACTCAACTATACTAAAACATCATCGAACCTTAAGTGTGGAGACCCCGCGGGTTCGAGAACTATGCAGACATGACCCGAGACACTTCTCGGTCAATATCCAATAGCGGGACCTGGATGCCCATATTGGATCCTACATATTCCACGAAGATCTTATCGGTTGAACCTATGTGCCAAGGATTCATATAATCTCGTATGTCATTCCCTTTGTCCTTCGGTATGTTACTTGCCCGAGATTCGATCGTCGGTATCTGCATACCTATTTCAATCTCGTTACCGGCAAGTCTCTTTACTCGTTTCGTAATACAAGATCCCGTGACTTACACTTAGTCACATTGCTTGCAAGGCTTGTGTGTGATGTTATATTACCGAGTGGGCTCCGAGATACCTCTCTGTCACACGGAGTGACAAATCCCAGTCTTGATCCATGCTAACTCAACGGACACCTTCGAAGATACCTGTAGAGCACCTTTATAGTCACCCAGTTACGTTGTGACGTTTGATGCACACAAGGTATTCCTCCGGTGTCAGTGAATTACATGATCTCATGGTCATAGGAATGATTACTTGACACATAGAAAACAATAGCAATAAAATGACACGATCAGATGCTACGTTTATAATTTGGGTCTTGTCCATCACATGATTCTCCTAATGATGTGATCCCATTATCAAGTGACAACACTTGTCTATGGTCAGGAAACCTTGACCATCTTTGATCAACGAGCTAGTCAACTAGAGGCTTACTAGGGACAGTGTTTTGTCTATGTATCCACACATGTATTTGTGTTTCCAATCAATACAATTATAGCATGGATAATAAATGATTATCATGAACAAATAAATATAATAATAACTAATTTATTATTGCCTCTAGGGCATATTTCCAACACTCCCTCCCTCCCTCCCTCTCTCCCTCTCTCTCCCTCTCCATCCCTCTCCCTCCCTCCCTCTCTCTCTCCATCTCTCTGTCCCTCCCTCCCTCCCTCCTCTCTCTCTCTCTCTCCCCCCTCCCTCTCTCCCCCTCTCTTCCTCCCTCCATCCCTCTATCTCTCTCTCTTTCTCTCTCTCATGGACAGGGTGCAGGCGGCTAGGACTCTCCAATGTGTCCTCCTCCCTTCATAGAAGTGCCCTGGATTGATAAGGTGGCTTCATACGAGCACGCCCACTCGTATGGAAGACCGTGTTTCACTCCGGTTTGCCTGGTGGGTGAGCCTCCAATGCAAAAGTTGCTCTATTTGGCTTGATTCACGGTAATTCTCCTTGGTTTCCTTTCATATATGATATTTCCTACCAAACAATAAGAAAAATGGATTTTAATCTCTCTCTCCATCTCTCTCTCCCTCCCTCCCTCCCTCCTCTCTCTCTCTCTCCCTCCCTCTCTCCCCCTCTCTCCCTCCGTCCCTCCCTCTATCAAACATTTTTACAAATTTTGGCACATTTTTAAAAAATCCAGAAATGTTTTTGAAAGTCAAGAACAGTTTTTTAAAATCCAAAACATTTTACAAAATCCAGAATTTTATTTTAAAATCCAGAATAATTTTTTAAAAAGCAAAAACATATTTCGAATTTGAAGAACATTTTTAGAAAATCAAGAGCATTTTTCAAAACATATACAGAAAGGAAAAGGGAAAAAAATCGGTTCAGGGAACCTTCTAGAAGTTTTTCCAAAACCAAAAAAACAGACTAAAAGGTTCCCAAAACTAGAACGCTCGAGCAGTTATATGGGCCGGGCCGTTTCGTCGCTGCTCGCTCGCTCGTCTGTGCGAAGCGCTGACTGCTTGACGCAACAAGCGGCAAATTGGATATTCCTAGAGAGCACCCGTAGCTTCAACTCCTTCTACACCGCTAGCGCGAACTGGCGCTCACGCGCCTGCTTATATAGGCTGGCCTGTTAGCACGAGATGGCGTGGCTTGCCACACGCACACTGCATTCGCGTTGGGTCAACGGTTGAACAGTTGATCGGTTAACCATTGACTTTTGAAGAAACACAAAAAATTAAAACAAGCAGAAATATCATAAAAAGGAGAAAAAGTTTGTGAATTCAAAAATGTCCACAGATTTTGAAAAAAACAATCACAGTTTGGTAGAAAAGTGCACGAAATTGAGAACAGCTCGTGATTTTGAAAAAACACAAATTTAGAAAAAGTTCATAGATTTTGACAATAAAGCTCATAAATATAAAAAATTCATGTATTAAGAAAAGTTCATCAATATTTAAATTAAAAACAAAAATTTGATAAAATTCATCGATTTGGAAAACATTCATGGGATTTAAAAAAACTCATATTTAAAACGAGTTCATAAATTTTTTAAAAATAAGATAGAGAAAAGAAAATAAGAAAAGGGATTACAGAAAATAAAAAAACAAGTAAAAACCGACCAAACAAAACCGAAGAAAAACCCAGTGAGTCGTCCGACTTGGTTACTGAATCTAGAAGCAGACTGCCATGTTCAGAGTTTGAATCTTACTACCAGCAACATTTTTGTGATGCTAAAAATGGTAAAATGGGCCGAGCCCAGGATGTATGACCAAAAACTGTAAGCGCTGAAGTCGTGCGTTGCGGCAAGGAGTCGCGCACCGCACAGTGGTGGCACCCCTGACTGGGCCAGCCCATCTTCGGCTAACCCCCAACTGGGTCGGCCCAGCTTATTTTTTGTTCCATAAAAATTATTACCAATAATTGTTTTTTATTTTTTCCAATTTCCGGAACATTTTTCAAATTTAGGATCATTTTTATGAAAAATCCTAATATTTTGATAAAAATTTCAGAACATTTTTTCTAATCACGGAACATTCTTTTGAAATACCTGCATATTTTTTCAATTTACGTAACGTTCTTCAAATTCCAGAATATTTTCCATATTACAGAGCATTGTTTTTCAAATTTCGGTACATTTTATCAAATTCTGGAACATTTTTTAAAAATATAGAACAGTTTTGAAATAAAAACAGAAAAAGAAGAAATCATAAAGAATAAAGAAATAAAAACAAAAAGAATTAAAACCCGTTCAGGGAATCTTATAACAAGTTGCCAAAACCGAAAAAAACGACTAAGAAAGTCTAGAATGTCCCCAAAACAGGCTGCCTGAGTGGGCTGGCCCAATTCGCTCGCTTCAAGGGGTGGCCTGTGCGAAAGATCAAAATTATAATGCAGTAAGCGTTAAATAGGATTTCACCCAAAACCGGCATCCCCGCAACTGTTATTGGGCTGGCCCATATCATCCCTGCCTAGTGTTTTCTCTGTGCGAAGCCGTGCCAATTTGCCGAAACGTGCGGCAAATAGGGTTTTCCTAGGGCAAGTACTATTCTAGCGGTTGTAATAAGAGGTGTCCCTATGTCTCATCTTCAGAAAGTCCACCTTCGGACTCGCTTAAGGGGCGACCGAGACGGACCAGCCCATATACGCGGCGAGCTAGAATCTTTTTTTCTATTTTTTATTTTAGTTTTTACTTATTTTTGTAATTTTTTATTATTTAAAAGACTCTATGAAAATTGTTTGAAAAATGTTGAATAAGTATTTAAAAAATGTTGAATCAGTATTTAAATAATGTTAAAAAAGTATTTGAAAAATATAGAATGGGTATGAAAAATATTGAACATGTATTTGAGATATGTTAAATAAGTTTTTGAAAAAAGTTGAACAAGTAGTTGAGAACTGTTGAACATGTATGGATTTTTTAGCGTGTATTAATAAGTGATGAATTTTTCAATCATATACATATATAATTGTTAATAAAGTATTTGAAACAAATGTTGAAAATTATTTAAAAAATGTTAATAAAGCATTTGGTAAATGCTAAATGTGTATAGATTGTTTTTGACCATGTATTAAATAAATGATGAAAATTTGGATCATGTATATAAAAGTGTTAACAAGCATTTTTAAAAATGATGAACAAGTGTTTGAAAATAGTTAATCAAGCATTTAGAAAATGTTAAATGGCTATAGGGAAAATATTGATCATGTATTCAAAAAATTGCCGCGGAGTCCAAGGCACAATTTTCTCCCTATGCTTCTTATTGTGTAGTACTCCTTTCATATTAGCTTTGGTCAAAGTCAAGCTTTATAAACTTCAACAAAGTTTATAGACAAAGATATTAACATATACAATAACAAATCAATACCTTTATATACATTATTGAATATAATTTCACATCATATAGTTTTGTTATGGTAAATATATATATTATTTTCTATAAACTTGATCAAACTTTGTTTAGTTTGACTTTATTCAACTTTAATATGCAGAGTCAATAAAAACGAGTGGAGTATAAAATTGAGTCACTTGTTTTCGAATGGAAGGAGTAACAACTAGCAAACTCTTACAATTTTGCGTTCCAAAGCTAAGGCTAATCATAGTGGGGAATGACTTATACTAATGTCATGCATATCATACTAGTCTTAGTTACTGCATTCATAATTCAAAGTCACATGACATTAATGTCATAGATGACTTTATTTAATAGTTTGTAGACTTATTTTTTGTTAGAAAGCGTTGTTACTCCCACCATGACCAGCCTAATAAAAATACAACCACACTCCGGTGTTATTTGTCGCTTAAATTGATATATCTAGCAATTAAATACACATAGATACACGCAATGCAAGAGCCATTTTGATTCATTGGATTCCAAAAACACGATAGTAGTAAAACAAACACATTGTACATGATTACACATGATTTCCCCCAAGAGATTCGAGAAGCACCAAAGATACTTATGAAATGTACCGCAAAAAATAAAAAAACACAATTTGATTTTTTGAATCTAAGAGCCGCTTGTAAGACTGTTTGTTTCCTGATGGCAAACAAATTAATTAAAACTCCCACTTTCTCTATATTTTGGAGAAAATGATATATTCGTAGGCACCTTAGGTCATCTAGCAATGACTAAAGGTAGTAGAGCGAGTTGTAAGCATGCCTTTGTCTTTGCTTCTCCCTTGATGAAGCGAGGCCAAACTTTATATAGTACACAATCGAGAAATAGTCATGCTATGGCATTATAGGACCAACGAACCAAACAACAACCACCTTAGATAGAATCGTAAGTTGGAATGATCCAACCTGAAAACACATGAATATAGACGAACGGAAATCAGATCCTAGCGGGTCCATCAAAGAAAACCACCAACCGAACCCGCAAGATCCGTTGAAGACACACCTCCGCACACTCTCTAACAATGATAGACGCACCATCAGAACAAGGTCTAGGCGAAGAGAATATTATTTCATCTTCACGGAGTCGTTGCCGCCATGCTTTCCTAAGAAGGATGCAAACTCTAATAAAACTCAATGAAATAGCCAAAACACAAGTCGCTCGCTAGTAAGGATCGGATCCATGATGTCCCATGGCCCTAAGGGCAACTACCACGCCGACCCGAAAATTTCCCCTTGTACCCGTCCGGTCCGCGAACACGGGGACGAGTACATTGACACATACGGGGAGGCGGCCATCCAATTCTATCCTGCATATATTCGTCAATAAAGGAAAAATTCAAATTTAAGTAAAGTCTGATCCATAGCGCGCGCCAGATCACATGCCCGATCACAACAAAAATTGGCAAGTACGCACAAGTTTTTACATGCCCGGTAACAAAAGAATATCAATCTCGCAGTCCGTGGAGAAAATTGAGATTTTCTGCCCTAAGGGATCAACATTTCGAGGCTTTACGGTCAAGGTGTCATCACCGCCGCATATGCGGCCTCCCCCTCCTTGTTCGTTGTCTACTCCTCCTTGTCCGCCACCTCCAACTCATCTTTCTGTCGCTGCAACATCTTGTAGCAGATAGCTAGCACAATCATCCTTGCGTTGACATGCAAAGATTCCAAATTCAAAGACAACATCATGGCGTCCTCCACATTGGTTGCGATCTTCACCTTCTTTTCTTCGAGCATGGACTTCTTCTCTTCGACCATGGCCCTCTTTTCTTCAAGCACAAGGTTCTTCTTGGTCGCCTCCATCAACAGTTTGAACCTCTCCGCCTTCTTTTCCTCGATGTCTGAGCGCTTGACGTATGCCTCCTTTTTCTTGTACATGATATCCTCGAACCTCTGTCAACTTCGTCGCCACACCTTCTCTCTTTGTCCTCTCCCCTCCCACCTTTTCCCCCGAAATCCTCTTCTAACCTTCTTAGGTGGTTATTTTGTTGGATCAGTTAGGTCGCATGTTTATTCCTTGGTGGCTTGGGCGACGGTCTTGGCTACGTATACCTTCCACTTCGGTTGACCATTCAAGTTCAACCGGCAATGCATGACGTTGAATTTTTTTTGTTCCAACCTCTTGAACATTGTAAGCACATAAGAAGGCTACAAAAAACAACATTTTCAACAAAACTATGCGCATCCTGCTAGTGATCAATAAAACTATGCATATCCGGCCAATGAACTTACTTGCTCGGTGATTTGCGCACCACTAGTCCATCGTGCGATGAGATGCACCAAGTGACTCCAATACTTCAAGATGGCCTCTTGAATGGTGTAGCATCGATGGTTGAGGGACTTTTGTTCACGGTTTCAGGTGAGCGTGTCGGAGTAGAGCGTGAAATGCTTGTGTTCATGGAACCATTTGTGAATGTTGACCCAAAAAGTAGAGCCCTTTTGCTCCATATCATGGATCGGATCGATGGTAGCGGCAAACCATGTGTGGCACAAGAACTCGTCCTCCTGCATGTTAAACCTTTCTCCTCTACCATTCTTTGGACCACTGACAGAATCATCTGAATCATCGTCATAGCCATCCTCCTTCTCCTCCTCCGCCTGTCCGGAGGCCCAATCCTATTGTTGTGTGACTATGTCGTTCTAGGTGTAGAAATGCACTATACCTATCTAGGTGTAGCCCTCGTGTGTGTGGGTGTAGTTGCCTGACTGGGTGGGATTCGAGTCTTCCACCCATCCATCCTCATAACCACTTCCTCCTCCACCACTATCATGAATGATGTTGAACATCTCACTGTTCGCGTCGTCGCACGCCTTCTCCCCCACTTTAGGCATAGTAGCGAACAACGTGCGAGCACCCCATGTGCTCCCCGCATGTCGTCTGCGCCCGAACGAGCTGCGGCGATGAAGACTCCCGGAAGAGCAACAACGTCGTATTTACATCGATGATTTATTGCACTTGCCCTGTACGGTTGTTGTGGACTGTGTACCGAGCTATTTGGCGGCGTAATAGTACGGAGTCTTGTAATGCCTCGACTATGGCAGTTCTTGGACGGTGGGCTTCATCATCGAAGCTCCGCGGCCCGGGTCGCGACCATCACAATGATCGCGACTAGCACGCCCACGGTCACGAATGCCATCAGCACGTCTATCGCCGACCTTACGCTTCTTAAGCTTCTCCCCCTTTGCGGCCTCCGCTTTGACGCGGCGATTTTGCTGCAGCGCCTAGTTGATCTTTCGGGCAAGGCTGATGCGGGGATCCTCTTACACCTCCACTACCACCTCCGTCTTCGGTAGGTCCTCGTCCGGTTCCATGCGTCGGTAGCGGGAGCGAGGAAGAAAGTGGGAGAAAAGGGTGGGCATTTCTGGTAGAGCGGCGGGATGGAAGAAGAGAGTGGCGGATTTTGGCGGGGAAACAATGTGGGTGCCACAAAAGCACGACCTCCGCCTTCCTTTTAAGTGGGTCATGGGTGTCAAAGACACACATGCCTCGTGCCCGAACTCTCGCAAAGCCTCTCATGTTTGGTTTCGGGTTGCTAGAAAAATGTGGTCCGGACCGCTCAATGAATCAATACACGCCCACGTTCAAAGGCTTTCGATGTCCGAACCGCACGACCAAATGTATACACGTAATTTAAGGGTCCACGTTAGAGATGCCCTAATGCCACATGAGACGTGGTAGATCGACTACGCCACCGACGGGAGGCCGAAACCCTAGACGCCTTTTACTTAGGTGGGGAGACGAAAGGGTGTTTTAGATTGCGATGCAGCCCTCCCGTGTCATTGTCAAGCCACACTTTTTCTGCGGGTCTTAAAATATCTACAGTCGGACTCCTCAAAGTGATGAAACAAATGTAAGACCACTAACCGAACAAGTAAGAGAAGCAAAAGTTGACCAACCAGGCCACTTAAGTCCTTATTAAATGCTCGGACCGTTATTGTTGGGGATCATAGTAATAATTCAAAAAAAATCCTACGTCACACCAAGATCAACCTAGGAGAAACCAACAACAATAGAGGTAGCACATCTTCATACCGTTGAAGATCGCAAAGCGGAAGCGTTACTATGAACGCGGTCGGTGGAGTCGTACTCGCGGCGATCCGATCCAAACACCGAATGTTCGGTGTTTCCGCGTTCAACACACCTACATCCTGGGGACGTCTCCTCCTTGTTGATCCAGCAAGGAGGTAGGATAAGTTGAGGGAAAACTCCGGCAGCATGACGGCATGGTGGCGATGGAGTTTGTGGCTCCCCTGCTGGGCTTCGCCAAGCACTTCGGAGGAGGAGAGGTGGAGAGGTAGGGTTGCGCCGAGGGAGAGAGAGACGTGTGTGTGCAGCCCTCCCAATTCCTCCACTATTTATAGGAGGGAGGGAGAGGGGGTGCAGCCACCCCTAGGTAAACCCAAGGTGGTGCGGTAGCCCTAGGAGGAGGAGGGGGCACTGCCCTAGGGGTGGCTTGCCACCCAAGGCAGCCACCACACCCTAGGGTTTGGCCCCTCGCACCAGCCCACCAGGGGCTGGTTCCCTTCCCCTTTCAGCCCATGTAGCCCTCCGGGACAGGTGGACCCTCCCGGTGGACCCCGGTACCCTTTCGGTGGTCCCGGTACAATACCGATAAATCCTGAAATCTTTCCGGTGGCCGAAAAAGGACTTCTCATATATAAATCTTTACCTCCGGACCATTCCGGAACTCCTCGTGACGTCCGGGATATCATTCGAGACTCCAAACAACCTTCGGTAACCACATATACAATTCCCATAACAACTCTAGTGTCACCGAACCTTAAGTGTGTAGACACTACGGTTCGGGAACCATGCAGACATGACCGAGACATCTCTCCGGCCAATAACCAACAACGGGATCTGGATACCCATGTTGGATCCCACATGTTCCACGATGATCTCATCGGATGAACCACAATGTCGAGGATTCACTTAATCCCGTATGCAATTCCCTTTGTCTACTAGTATGATACTTGCCCGAGATTTGATCGTCGGTATCTCTATACCTTGTTCAATCTCGTTGCCGGCAAGTCTCTTTACTCGTTCCATAACAAATCATCATGTGGCTAACTCCTTAGTCACATTGAGCTCATTATGATGATGGATTACCGAGTGGGCCTAGAGATACCTCTCCGTCACACAGAGCGACAAATCCAAGTCTCGATTCGTACCAACCCAACAGACACTTTCGGAGATACTTGTAGTGCACCTTTAAAATTACCCAGTTACGTTGTGACGTTTGATACACCCAAAGCACTCCTACGGTATCCGGGAGTTGCACAATCTCATGGTCTAAGAAAATGATACTTGACATTATAAAAGCTTCAGCAGACGAACTACACGATCTTGTGCTATGCTTAGGATTGGGTCTTGTCCATCACATCATTCTCCTAATGACGTGATCCCGTTATCATTGACATCCAATGTCCATGACTGGGAAACCATAACCATCTATTGATCAATGAGCTACCCAACTAGAGGCTCACCAGGGACATGTTGTGGTCTATGTATTCACACATGTACCATGGTTTCCGATTAATACAATTATAACATGAATAATAGACAATTATCATGAACAAGGAAATATAATAATAACCAATTTATTATTGCCTCTAAGGCATATTTCCAACAGTCTCCCACTTGCACTAGAGTTAGTAATCTAGTTACATTGTGATGAATCGAACACCCATAGAGTTCTGGTGCTGATCATGTTTCGCTCGTGGAAGAGGTTTAGTCAACGAATCTGTGACATTCAGATCCGTATGTACTTTACAAATATCTATATCTCCATCTTGGATGTATCCACAAATGGAGTTGAAGCGGCGCTTGATGTGCATGGTATTCTTGTGAAACCTAGGCTCTTTGGCAATGGCAATAGCTCCAGTGTTGTCACAGAAGAGAGTCATCGGGCCCGACGTACTAGGAATCAGTCCTAGGTCGGTGATGAACTCCTTCATCCAGACTCCTTCTTGGGCTGCTTCCAAAGCAGCTATGTACTCCGCTTCACATGTAGATGCCGCCACGATGCTTTGCTTGCAACTGCACCAGCTGACTGTCCCACCATTCAAAATATACACATATCCGGTTTGTGACTTGGAGTCATTCGAATGTGTGTCAAAGCTAGCATCAACGTTACCCTTTACGAGCCTTCGACACCTCCATAAACGAGAAACATATCTTTAGTCATTTCCAGGTACTTAAGGTATTCTTGACCATTGTCTAGTGATCCACTCCTGGATCACTTTGGTACCTCTCTACCAAACTTATGGAAAGGTTCACATCAGGTCTGGTACACGGCATGACATACATAATAGAGCCTATGGCTAAAGCATAGGGGACGGTATTCATCTTTTCTCTATCTTCTGCCGTGGTCGGGCGTTGAGCTGTGCTCAACCTCACCCCATGCAATACAAGCAAGAACCCCTTATTAGCCTTATCCATATTGAATTTCTTCAATATCTTGTCAATGTATGTGCTTTGTGAAAGACCAATGAGGCGTCTCGATCTATCTCTATAGATCTTGATGCCTAATATGTAAGCAGCTTCTCCAAGGTCCTTCATTGAAAAACACTTATTCAAATAGGCCATTATGCTTTCCAAAAATTCTATATCATTTCCCATCAACAATATGTCATCCACATATAATATGAGAAATGCTACAGAGCTGCCAGTCACTTTCTTGTAAATACAGGCTTCTCCATAAGTCTGTACAAACCCAAATGCTTTCATCACCTCATCAAAGCGAATGTTCCAACTCCGAGATGCTTGCACCAGCCCATAGATGGAGCGTTGGAGCTTGCATACCTTGTCAGCATTATTAGGATCGACAAAACCTTCCGGTTGCATCATATACAATCCTTCCTTAAGAAATCCATTAAGGAATGTCGTTTTGACGTCCATTTGCCAGATCTCATAATCATAAAATGCGGCAACTGCTAACATGATTCCGACGGACTTCGGCATCGCTACGGGTAAGAAAGTCTCATCGTAGTCAGTTCCTTGAACTTGTTGATAACCCTTAGCGATAAGTCGAGCCTTATAGATGGTCACATTATCATCCGTGTTAGTCTTCTTCTTAAAGATCCATTTATTTTCTATGGCTCACCGATCATTGGGCAAGTCCACCAAAGTCCATACTTTGTTCTCATACATGGATCCTATCTCGGATTTCATGGCTTCAAGCCATTTGTTGGAATTCGGGTCCGCAATCGCTTCTTCATAGTTCGAAGGTTCACTGTTGTCCAACAACCACTACTGGAAATCAGTTTTTTGTCGTCTGCCAAATCTTTGCCGTCTGCTAGCTGATGGCAAAGAGTGTCTTTGCCGTCAGCTCCCAGAAAGCAGATGGCAAAGAACCGGCTAATGGCAAAGAAGGTCTTTGCCAGCAGTCAATTCTTTGCCGTGTGCCGCAGACGGCAAAGAAGGGGACAACAGACGGCAAAGATGCTCATCTGGCCGGGGAAACCTTAGGTCAAACTACGCCCTTCTTTGCCGTCTCCTGGCTGACGGCAAAGATGCCAGAGGCAAACGACAAAGAGTATAGACCCTTTGCCGTCCGCCAGCAGACGACAAAGTTCCTGAATCTACTAACGACTGTCCCGCCCCCACCCCGGCCCTCTCTCTCTCTCAAACGGCCACTCTCTCTCTCTCTCCTCCCCCGACGCCGAACGCCGCCACCACCGTTGCTCGGCCACCCCCGACGCCCGCGGCGCCGACCCGGTGCCCCACACCCCCCCGGCGCCCCTGGTGCCGCCCCCGTAGCCCCACCGCCGGTGCCGCTGGTGCCCCTGGTGCCGCCCCCGCAGCCCCACCCCCGGCGCCCCTGGTGCCGCCCCCGCATCCCCACCGCCGACGTCGCCGCCCCAGGCACTGCCCCGCAGGCCCTGGCGCCGCCCCCGCAACCCCAACGCTACCGGTGAGCCCCCACACCCCCACCCCCTTGTTATTTAGTTTTTTGGAGGAAGAAGAAGAGGAGGAGGAGGTGGAGAAGAGGAGAAGAAGAAGAGGAGTAGTAGTAGGAGGAGGAGGAGAAGAAAAAGAAGAAGAAGAAGAAGAAGAAGAAGAAGAAGAGAAGAAAAAATAAGAAGGAGAAGAAGAAGAGAAGAAAAAAATAAGAAGGAGAAGAAGTAAAGAAGAAGAGAAGAAGAAGAGAAGAAGAGAATAAGAAAAAAATAAGAAGGAGAAGAAGAGAAAAAAGAAGAAGAAGTAGAAGAAGAGGATAAATAGAAATAGAAATAGAAATAAGAGGAAGAGGAATAAGAAGAGGAGAAGATGAGGGGGAGGAGGAGGAGGAGAAGAAGAAGAAGAGGAGAAGAGGAGAAGAAAGAGGAAAACTGAAAAGAAGAAGAGAATAAGAAGGAGAAGGAGGAGGAGGAGAAGGAGCCCTCCTTCTTCTCCTTCTTCTCCTTCTTCTCTCCTCCTTCTTATTTTTTAGGTTGTTTAGCTAATTATCCTCCAAAATGACATAATAAGCTAAAAACCTTGGTTAGCTCATGAATATTATATTCTTAGCTTGTTTTCCTAAAAAATGACATAATTAGACATAATTAGAATATTTGTGTTGATCGGGTGGATTTACATGTGATAGTTGTCTCGTCGCTGTGAGGTGTGCTGTGCGAAGACCTCCCCGTGCGTTGTACGAGCTCCGCCCCTGCATTCATGGGTCAATACAAATTTCATCTCCTTCTCGCCCCTTCATTTACTGTGGCTCGGTTTCCGGATGAAACTTTCTAGATTTAGGTAATTAAATTAATTTATCAGTATGCGTGACGAGTATGCGTCTCCCGTTCGAAAGGGCGACATCTATAAATATGCATGTCTTTGCATATTTATAACCGCCATCCTTTCGAATTGTCCAACATTATCCATGGACAGCCCAAGTATGTGTAGATTGGGTTCGTATTCCCGTATGCTGTGCTCTGGATCCGATGCGGAATTTCGTCAGTGCCTCCCTGTTGTTCTCCGGATGCACATCCTCTCTGTTTATTGCGGAGAAGTGTCTCAGGAGAACAGCGGGGAGGTGTTGCCAAAATTTTGCGTTGGATCCGGAGCACAACATGGGAAAACGAACCCAATCTACACATACTCGGGTGGGATTAGGACCTATCTTTACCTATTAACATGTAGGCTGCTTGGACGTAATAAAAATGGCGAACCTGATTAACCGATGAATATAAATGCTAAATTATATATAAATATATTTCTTCTGTCTATAGAAGCTAGGAAAGATGAGTGATCGTGCGTGGATGTATACCGGTCACCCTAGTCAGAAAGAGATGACGAAACAATGGTTTGTAAAAACAAAGAAATTTGTGAAAGCCGCATTCGCAAATGGCGAGGAAAGAAACTATTGCCCCTGTCCTGGATGCGACAACTATAAAAAGACGACAGAGGCTATAATGATTAAACACCTGCAGAGGAGGGGTTTTAAGCCTAATTATACAGTGTGGACATTTCATGGTGACTCTATACAACGCACAAGAGCTGAGGTGGTCCGTCGTCGCACCGACGAGCATGGTACCGAGATCGAAGACATGGTGCAAGACTTTAATGATGCTCGGGATTCGGAAGATGAGATGGAGGAATCTGCAAAGGCCTTTATGAAATGTTGGAGTCTTCAAAATGTCGTCTCCATGAGCACACTGAGCTCTGTCAGCTGGATGCAATTACACAAGTAATGGCTCTGAAGGCTCAGTTCAACTTGGGAAGAGAATGCTACGACGCGATGATGACACTATTTGGACGCTTCCTACCCAAAGGCCATGTCATGCCTGCAAACCTGTACCAGTCGGACAAAATACTTCGTGTACTTAAGATGCCCAATGAGAAGATAGATGCATGTGAGAAAGGATGTGTCTTATTTAGGAAGGAGTATGCACACTTGGACTATTGTCCCAATTGCGAGTCTTGCAGGTATCTTGTGGTAGACAACGGTATGGGTGAGAAGAGGCAGGCCAAAATCGCAGTTAGTGTTCTTTGGTACATGCCAATCGTACCAAGACTTCAACGTCTTTTCATGGTCGAAGAGACAACCAGATAGATGACATGGCACAAATTGGGCAAAAGAACTGAACTAGATGCGAATGGGAATAAGATGGTGGTACACACATTGGATGGGGAAGCGTGGAAACATTTCGATGGATTACATCAGGATAAAGCGGCAGATCCAAGGAATCCTCGAGTCTACATCGCCACGGATGGTTTTAATCCCTTCGGCATGACGGCAACCAAATATAGTTGTTGGCCTGTATTTGTCATTCCACTCAATCTCCCCCCGGACAGATTATGCAAAGAAAGAACATATTACTGACGTTGATAATTCCAGGGCCCAATTATCCGGGGAAGAATATGAATGTGTACCTGCACCCGCTTAAGGATGAATTGGAAGAAGCTTGGGATAATGGGGTCAAGACATACGATGCCGCTAGAAAACAAAACTTCAAAATGCATGTGTGGTACAGGTACTCTATGCATGACTTGCCGGCGTATGCACTATTCTCTGGATGGTGTGTGCATGGAAGGTTCCCGTGCCCCAATGCAAGGCAGCTCTTCAGTTTCATTGGTTGCAGGAGGGTTGGAAGTATTCTTGCTTTGACTTGCATAGACAGTTCCTGGATCCTGACTATCAGTTCAGAAAAGACAAGAAGAACTTTACCAAAGGTAAACTTGTCAAAAACTTGGCACCACCTGCGTTGACAGGCCAACAGATCCTGGATCAGTAAAACGCCCTCGAGCCTGATCCAGAGCATCCAGGGTATTTCAAGGGGTATAATTCAAAACACGCTTGGACTCACAAGCCATGCTTCTGGGATCTGCCTTACTTCAAAGACCTCCTTCTTCCACACAATATCGACATGATGCACACTGAAAAGAATATCGGAGAGGCTATTTTTGGTACATTGGTCGACATAGATGGGAAGACAAAGGATAATACTAAGGCTAGAGTCGATCAAGAGACACTATGTCATAGACCGTTACAAAACATGCGAGAAGGCAAAGGAAAGCAGAAGTGGTCGAAGCCAAAGGCCTGGTTCAATCTTGGAAGGCCAGCTATGAGGGAAATTATCTTGTGGGTCAAAATGCACTTGATGTTCCCCGATGGGTATGCAACGAATCTAAAGAGGGGAGCGAGTCTTGAAAAATTAAAAATCTTTGGTCTCAAGAGTCATGATTGGCACATATGGCTAGAGCGGGTAATGTCGGTGATGTTACGTGGCTTTATTCCTGAGGATGAATGTCTAGTACTACCAGAGCTGAGCTATTTCTTCCGTGTTCTTTGTGTGAAAGAATTGTCGCCTGGCGTGGTAGAAAACATGGAGGAGTTTGCACCGGAGTTGTTGTGCAAGTTAGAGAAGATCTTTCCACCGGGCTTCTTTAATCCAATGCAGCATTTGATTTTACATCTATCGACCGAGTCAAGATTGGGTGGGCCCGTGTAAGATCGTTGGTGCTATGCAACTGAGAGGATGCAGAAGACCCTTCGAGCTAAATGTAAAAATAAGCATAGAATTGAAGCATCGATGGCTGAGGCATTCATTACTGAGGAGGTGGCAAACTTTGTGACAGCATACTACGAAGCCAAAAATCATCATTTGCATAATCCGAAGCCTCGGCACAATGATGCAGACCCTAAAAAAGGGTCCAACCTCAGCCTATTCAAAGGGAAGCTCACACCAGCCGGTGCTTCAAAACCAATAACGTTGGATGTCGAAGAATGGCGGAACATTTCGTTGTATATCTTCAACAACCTAACAGAAGTGCGGCCGTACATCGAGTGAGTTCTCGGCACATTTTCCTGTAACTTCTAGTTCCTTTGAACTGCTCTTATTCCCGGATATTTCAAACAGCCGTTACGTCGCCAAATTCTCGGATGGAGCGGTGATCGAAAATGATTCCATCGAAGAGTATGATCTTCTGTCAAAGACAGGAGGCGGCTATCCCGGTTTCATCTCTTGGTTCAAACAAACGATAATTATCAATAATGGACCATTTCATTTCTTGCTCTAACTTTCGGCTAATGCAACAATCGTTTCGTATTAAACTTGTAGGCTAATTCAGAGTCTATGGACGCTGAATTGAGACAAGTCGCTAATCGTTTTGACTATAAGGTCCGTTCATTTGAGAAATACAACATCAACGGGTATCTCTTTCGTACCTTTGGCAAAGATCTATCTATGCCCGACCGGAAATCTACAAATTGTGGTGTGTCTGCTATCGGCGAAGGTGTTATCGAGTATTATGGAAGAGTTGGAGCAATTTATGAACTTCAATTCTATGGTGAAAACCCACCGAACGTCGTAGTCTTCAAATGTTATTGGTTCCCGCGGAAGGAGACTAGAAGGACTCATGAACATATAGGACTAGTCGAAATCAATCCAAACACCCATTTAGATGTTCCCGGTGTCTATATTACGGCTCAATAGGAGACCCAAGTTTTCTATCTACCGTGGGCATGCTAAATGGATAAGAATCTGGAAGGTTGGTATGTTGTTTATGAAGTGCCGCCACATGTCAGACCACCTCTCCCAAATGAACAGAATTATGAACCTCACATTAACCCAGACACATATGATGGAGAATTCTTCCAAGAAACACATCTTTCCAAGAAACGTTTCAAGAACCGTCGTGCTTCACCCAAGAACATGGAAGTAGACAGCGACAATGAATCCGACTCCACCCCTGAGCCGGAACCAGAAGACCTGGAACTCGTAGAGGTTACTAATGCGGATGACCTGTAGGCCGCAGGCTATTCGAGACTACTACGCCACGCGTGGTATTAAGAAGCAGAAGAAGGATTGTCGCGGAAAGTTTCTGAAGAAGGAGCAATACGTGAAGGTAATTACCTATTCTTAAGTCCTTCTACGTAGTTTTCTTGATTTCATTCATAGGCGTAGCGCTCAAAATTCTTTCTAATAACTTACAGGTGCCCCCGAGATGGTGTGCGGATAAGATGGATTGTTGGGAGGCGTTGGTTGATGAGTGGTGCACAGGAAGCTGGCGAGCCGTCCATGACAATGCGAAGGATCGACGTAGCCAAATGGTTGGTGTGCCACACCATCAAGTCAGCGCCAACTTACTTCAGTTCGGACGAAACTGGGTATGTGATTTGCTTCATGATTCATGCAATTCATTCTTCATGCTAATATTTTGTTCCTCTCTTTTAGGCGCATCACAATAAGACGGAGATGCCACACTTGTACGACCTTTATGGCATGAACCATACTGCCTCGTACAAGAAGGCGAAGGCATTCTCTGAGTCTGACCTGGATGATCCAAATAACTTCACCAACATATCATCCCACCACAAGATCGTGACATACAGGGACACAGGGAAGGCTACGAAAGGGGATGACTTTAACCCGAGCCAGGAAACTTTGGATCCAGAGCTGGTGATGATATTTGGTGGCGGGAGGCCCCATGGCTCGATAGCCATTGGAGATGGGATAATACGTTGTCCACTCACTCTCCCGGAGATCAAGGTGCACCAGTCAAGCAGTTGTCCTAAGATAACGCGTCGTCCACGGCCAGTCGATCTTGCCATCGAGGTTAGTTGTACGGACTAAGAAAACTTTCATCCATTTCATTATGTGTGTCACCATAGATCATTACTGTGGTAACGAGGAATGGTGTTTCAGGCTGCTCTTCAGAAAGAGAGAGCGGCAAACCAGGCTGCTCTTGAGAAAGAGAGATTGGCAAGCCAGGCTGCTCTTGATGAGAGGGACCGGACGACGGCACGATTGATTGAGGAGGAGAGGGCCCGGAATGAGGCGGGTCAACGGGCCCTGTATGAGCTTTTTGTGGTAAGTTTTTTTTTCACATTAGCCAAATCATGTGTGTAATGTCTGTTTCATTACTAACTAATACGACCCACTCTTCAGGGTCTGTGCGAGAAGAGCGGTCAAGTCCCTCCGCCGATGCCCGTCTTCTCTTTGATTGAAACGGTGAGTTTCATTATAAACTAGTATTAATAATTGAGTGTCATCATGCTAACTGAGACATTGCAAAATATCTTTTCTGCAGAATAACTCCCGAGCGTCATCCCATGACCCTTCTCCACGTGTTTCTCCTCCTTGATGACCACTACGGTAAGTTTCTATTCTCCTCTTTCATATTCTCCTTGCCTTAATTTCCCCAACAATGACATAATTAGCCCATTTAGCTCCAAAATGCCATAATAACCTCAAAATGGCATAAGAACCTTGGTTAGCTCATTAATATTATATACTTAGCTTGTTTTCCTCTAAAATGGGATAATTAGCCCATATAGCTCCAAAAATACATAGTTAGCTAATTGAGCTCCAAGAAGAGGAGAAGAGGAGAAGAAATAGGAAAAATGAAAAGAAAGAAGAAGAAGAAGAAGAAGAAGATAAGAAGGAGAAGGAGGAGGAGGAGGAGGAGAAGGCCAAGGACCTTCTAGTCCTTCTCATCCTCCTCCTCCTTCTCCTCCTTCTTTATTTCTTCTTCTTCTCCTCCTCCTCCTCTTTCTTCTCCTCTTTCATATTCTCCTTGCCTTAATTTCCCCAAAAATGACATAATTAGCCCATTTAGCTCCAAAATGCCATAATAAGCTCAAAATGGCATAAGAACCTTGGTTAGCTCATTAATATTATATACTTAGCTTGTTTTCCTCTAAAATGGGATAATTAGCCCATATAGCTCCAAAAAGACATAGTTAGCTAATTTAGCTCCAAGAGGAGGAGAAGAAATAGGAAAAATGAAAAGAAAGAAGAAGAAGAAGAAGAAGAAGAAGAGAAGAAGGAGAAGGAGGAGGAGGAGGAGGAGAAGGAGGAGAAGGCTGAGGACCTTCTAGTCCTTCTTCTCCTCCTCGTCCTTCTCCTCCTTCTTCTTTATTTCTTCTTCTTCTCCTCCTCCTCTTTCTTATCCTCTTTCATATTTTCCTTGCCTTAATTTCCCCAACAATGACATAATTAGCCCATTTAGCTCCAAAAAGACATTATAAGCTCAAAATGGCATAAGAACCTTGGTTAGCTCATTAATATTATATACTTAGCTTGTTTTCCTCTAAAATGGGATAATTAGCCCATTTAGCTCCAAAAAGACATAGTTAGCTAATTTAGCTCCAAGAAGAGGAGAAGAGGAGAAGAAATAGGAAAAATGAAAAGAAAGAAGAAGAAGAAGAAGAAGAAGAAGAAGAAGAGAAGAAGGACAAGGAGGAGAAGGAGGAGGAGAAGGCCAAGGACCTTCTAGTCCTTCTCCTCCTCCTCCTCCTTCTCCTCCTTCTTCTTTATTTCTTCTTCTTCTCCTCCTCCTCCTCTTTTTTCTACTCTTTCATATTCTCCTTGCCTTAATTTCCCCAAAAATGACATAATTAGCCCATTTAGCTCCAAAATGCCATAATAACCTCAAAATGGAATAAGAACCTTGGTTAGCTCATTAATATTATACTATTAGAACACCCGTGCGTTGCCACGGGCTTTTAAAAATAAATTAAGATGCTAATGATAGAGCTAGCTAAAATAATCAAAAACAATGTCATCTCAGCTAACACACTTCATAATATCACACACAATAATGTTAGAGCATCTCCAACCCTCCCACTCATATCCTCCACAAACATGAGAGAGAAGGGAAAGAGGTGACCCAACCACATCCCTCATATCATCACTATACGACCAGGTTGTCCACAAACCCTTGAATGTGCACAAAATATGAAGATGATATGCGGGCTCCGGACGGGTCCGGGCAGTCTGTCACATAGGACACTGCCCACCTCGGACCACCTTTCTTTCTTCTCTTTCTTCCTCTTCATCTTCATCAATCACATACAAGTGACCAGAGATAAGAGGGAGAAAATGAGAAACATGACTGCATGCAGAGAGAAAAAGGGCTCACTGATCAGGCGTGTCTAGGGGATGGATTTGCTAAATCCGGTTATAGATGCTATCTTAGTGAGAACTATAATATGTTTTTTATTCCGTAACATCATGAATACAATCCGATGGATATATACCCGACCCAAGTTTTATATAAAATGTCCATTAGCCAAGCATCTCACCCACACCACCATGTACTCCTCCCTTGATTGCATGCATTTGTTTACCTCCTTAGCGATAGGGCCATAGATTGATCTATCAATATCTCAGCTTCTTAACGTAGAAGCCACTATCTTTTGTGTCTGTCTCCAGGATAAGTTTTGCCAATTCTAATTTATGTGTAAGCTGAGCAACCCATCGACATGCCATGAGTTCAGCCAATTCAGCGCTCATGGTGAAGGAGAAAAATGGCATGTGCCCCCGCGTGCAAAAATGTTATTAAGTCCAATCAATAGTTAAATGGTTAGGATGATGGTGGTACCATCCATGTGTGTATTGGTCGTGTGTCTACTGCTATCCAGCTTTTTAAAAACATTTATCAAGACACATGACATTTTTTATTATCATGTCCTTTTCTTAATTCAAATACAAACACATCATAGGATCAAGAATTTGTGTTGCTATTCTCATTTCCCGTCGGTCGTTTTTTCATGGGGAGTACTAATGCATACATCCTAATATCTCAAAATTTAAACCTTGTAGACATGGAGATTGCCCAAAGAATATAACTCTTTACCATTATCACTTAGTTACCTCGTAGAATATGCCATCTTTTTTCACAGAATTATGATATAACTTTTAAACACTTAATTGTGTTGTATTCTTTATGAATATAGTGACCCCAAAAATAATCGAAGAGATTTTTTGTTTCTTATGACATAAGCTTACTGGCTGTTTGTCTCATATAAACTGGCAACATTCAAATACATCGGACGACGTTACATTATGAAAATCTCGTCGCCTGTTGGTGAAGCTATGAATTATGAATGAGTGCAGCTAGAACAGTTATAATATAAGGGTTAATTGCAGAGTTAAACTGAATTCCTTTCCATGTGCGTGGACTGATTTCTAAACCATCAAAGAGTTGATAACAAGGTGATCAAACAAAAAAAATTACAAAGAGAAACAAAATTAAACCTAAAAGCTATATATGAGTAGCTAAATGCAAGAACATCACGACCCAATTCTTAAAAATAGATTTATGAGCTGCATTTTGTTGGTACGTGTGAGATCATAGGAGTAGTATGTCAGTGGTGATAGTTTCATTTCATGGTTGAAGATTACAGCATTGCGTCACTTCAAGAGGTTCTGGGAGAAAATCCATAGAATCCTAGAAGCAATACCCAAGCTCTTGTTAATGATACAGTAGATAAATAAATGATCCCAAGAAATGAATAACAAGATCGAGCATGAACTTCTGTAATAGAAAAATATTCCAAAAGAATAAAACTCATGAAAAAAATTCTGATTTGCTCACATTTGATAGATAAAACTATGTTTGAGTGTTGTTACTGTCCAGGTTGACAATTATAGAGTCATGAATAACAATGCAACAAAGATTAGCAAGTGCGGTCTTAATTTATAGAAGGACAACTATAGTGATCCCTAAAATAATCAAAGAGATTTTATGTTTCTTATGACATAAGCTCACTGGTCGTTTGTCTCATATAAACTGGCACCATTCAAATACAACGAACAATGTTATATTATGAAAATCTGGTCACCTGTTGGTGAAGCTATGAATTATGGATGAGTGCAGCCAGAACAGTTATATTATAAGGGTTAATTGCAGAGTTAAACTGAATTCATTTCCAAGTGCTCGGACTGATTTCTAAACCATCAAGGAGTTGATAACAAGGTGATCAAACAAAAAACAAATTTTACAAAGCGAAACAAAATTAAACCTAAAATCTATATGTCGAGAGGTAGGAACCTAAAAACAAAAATTACAAAGAGAAACAAAATTTACAAAGTGTATCCACTACAACCAAAACATGTCGAGAGGTAGGGACCCAAATTTACTATGTTGATTAAACAGAGAGAACACAAATCATTAAAAAGAGTACATTAAAACTATAATTAGTATTTTTAAGAATGCAACATAAAAAGGAAAGTGCGCTACTTCAATTAGTTTTCAAAATCTTTTCCAAATTATGATTTGGATTGTTAGCTCAGTAGCTAAATAGTAGTAATAAATACAGATGCCAAGAAGTTCCAGCACCTGAATATACTTCCACCAAAAGATGAACTAAAAGTGTACCAACTAATCTGGTTGAGAAATATCAGATGTTGATCGATGACATGCACCAACCTATTTTTCTAAATATTCGACTACTAAATGTGCTGTAAATATCAATGGACCAATACTTATTTGTATCTAAAATGCAGAATCACAAGAAAAATGAAAGATATCAAATCAGTTTGTTAGACAATTGTTCAAAAGATCAGATCTAGTCTAGAGAAGCCTAGAATGAATATATATTTATAACCAGGATTGCATCTAGCTACCCTGTACCGAGGAAGCACTGATTGATGCTCACCTAAAAATTATATATGAATATCATATACCAAAAAGGGCTTGCTAGTTAAGGATATCATATGATCTCAAGACTAAATCTCTTCATGATAATGGAGCCATACTTCATAAAAACGTCTCTAAATCCAATGCTCCCGTGGACAGGAAGGCACTAACAAAATAACAACTCCAAAAATCCCTTTCCTTGAAACTTAGCTAGAGCAGTAAACAAATAAGAGACCACAACAACAAGCATCCATGTGGGAACGGACAGAAACAAAACAAGGATGGAAAGGAGGCCACAAAAACCCAATCATGGGATATACAGGCCAAAATATCCAACCAGGGGATACAACCTTTGTCTCCACCAACAATAACACAAAGAAGGGATAGACTCTTTGGCTAACCTGCACACCAATCGAATCTAACAGTGGTTAACCGGCACAGATCGAACAAGAATCCAAGGAGGGGATCTACCAATAGAAACAACACCTCCAAACCATGGACCAGGCCACAACAAAAGCAATGTCAAAATCACAGCTAGCTCCACAAGAAACATGAAAGAATGGGTTAAAATAAAGGGGGAAATAGATTCCAATTTTGTAACACACTTTCTCGTGTGAGAAATTCTGAATGTAAACCATGATGTCTCAATTAACATATACACTAATGCAACTTGAGTTCTGGGTCGAGCTACCTTCTCTTCTAAGTATGCTGCTAAAACTACACCACCTACAAGTTTGTGCAATGCAAATACAATATTCCATAATGCAATGCAAATACAATATTTCATAATGCAATGTATGACGTGAGAAAAAGGTTGTGAACTACCTCCTGTCCGTCGCAGCCTTGAACCCACCTCCTTCTGTCAGCGCTGCTTGTTTTGCACCTCTGGTGGAGGCCTCCAGGGGGAGGGGGAGCACTGGCAAGGAGAAGCCATGGTCATGGTCGTTGCTGCTAGCAGCTGAGTGTGGAAGACGGGGGCAGGAAGGTGGAGTCCCCAAGTGTTGCGCGACGGGGCTTGTCGGCGACCTCGACCATGGGTCTCGACAAATATGGTATTAGGCTAGCTCTGCAATCACTTTGAAACAAACTGAATAGCTTAGCAAAACAAATAAATAACGATGCAAATTGACCTACATTACCAAAATTTGACATGAGTCAATTCAACTGCATCGATAAAAAGAACCCAGATAACCATGGAATTAGGCTAGCTTTGCAATCACATTGAAAAAGAAACTTATGCTTTTAAAAAAGTTTCATCCATGAAGGATCAGTGTGCTATCTGCTTGCAGAAGTTCAAACTAAATATATAGATACAAATAAATTAGTCCTAAAAAGTTGAGTCATCCGTCTTTATTAAGATGAAGACCGGCTCTATTCTTGTACAACAATTTTGATGTTTGATTTTTCTTACTGCTTCTTTCTCTAATAGCCAACTGTCATTATAATGGATATTTTTCCCGTCTCTTAATGGCAAGGCTGTGATAAAAAATTAAATTTCACATGCACACGAATGTGCATATTTTATACCATACCATTGAGAGAAGCTAGTACACATTTTTTTTATTTCTATCCCCCTCTGAAGTCTGAACTAAAACTACAACACAAAGCTATGATGAGTTTCAGAAAAAAGATCAATGGTAGACATGGTGAAAAAGAATATATCATTCTTTGTGCTCTATTTATTACATATACAATAGTAGACAAAATATTTGATTCAAAATTAACTCGGTTCAGAAATACAAGATTTTGGCAAAGCAAATATCATTCTTTGTGTAATCAAACAATTTGATTCAGAATTACAAGATCTTAGGGATTTAGTTACAGAACCAACCTTGAACTGAAAAAACTTCTTATATTTTGGTACAGAGGAGTGTATATGATTACTTTTACAACCAAGATTAATCTTCCTTATATACTTCTGCAACCAAGATCTTCTAGATATAAGCACACACATTTTAAACCAGATTCACACACCAAATGAAATACCCATTTCTCCTTTTTTTCATTCTTCTAGAAATCCAGCAATGGAATATGGTATAAACTGCTCTGTTACATTTAGATGTAGGGTCCTACTTGAATTAGCCACAAAAATGGTGAGAGAAAATAATTATATTTTTAGTACATGTCGTCTCCAAACCTGCATGAAGCATGAAAATTATTGTGTACCCAAGAAAAATATGGGAACATCCTCGATACTAAGCTAAGTAGTAATGAACTATAAATCTAACACCTGGAAGGGGTCTGCATATATAAAAAGTTACACTCTTATACAATGACAGTAGATGGGAGCGGGTTCCACATTACATATATCAGTGGCACGAGAATTATGCACTAAACTGAAGCTCTAAGTAGGTAACTGGGCATAGAGTGCATGAAATAAGAAAGACACATGGCCTTCATTAGTATTCATATATTTCGTGTGTATTCATTGCATATGAACTGGGTATATTATTTCCGATTTGAAAGATAAAAACCTCTTAAGGATAATTACTATTTACAAAATAAATATGAATAAGTGCATCTATATCGATGAAGTCTGTTTTCAAGCTGGTTACCGTCCTCCCTGCTAGCCGATTCTCACTTCGCTGATATTGTCCTCCCCATGTAGTCATCGCCGCTTGTGAAACCAACAATATACTCCAAGCTTCATATAATCGATATTGGTCTTGTGGTTTTCACAAGCATACTTGAAGGATGTTTAACGGCTGAATGAAGACCAATTGAAATAGGTGTCCTGAGTCCATGAAAAAATCGGTGAGATGTTACAGATGTTTTCCCTAGAACAGTTTGGTGTTCATCCCGAACAAGTAATACTTCCCTACTATAGTTAATTTATAAATATGCAACATTTTCATGAATAGTAAGTAAAAGTGTTTTGCCAGCTCCTACAACAACAAAGTTAAACAAAAGTAGCAAAACTTAGTGAAGACCAACACATGGATTTGTTATTAATCACAAAAGGTAGACATGATCTCTGAATCCTTCCGTAAACATCACTTGTGCCTTTCGGTGGCTAGTTTAGCAACAAGCCTACACGATTCAGATTATCTTGGCCATGCTTGTATATTCTTGTTTACTTTGCAATAGCCAAGATCATTGAAACATGAGTGTACTATCACTGCAAGATAAAAGATGAAAATAAGATATTACTTGTTTAGACTTTCCATGCATGGCAGCTTCAAGTTTCTTCACGTCGGCATTGACCACTTCGGTAGTCTTCTCACCTTTGTGATAAAAGTGGAAAGTTGGTTGTGCAAGATCGAACATTGGTCAAGTATTTTCATTATGAATTAGGATGAAGGGTGGTGAGGTAATATTCCTATAAGAATGAACATCCATGTAACCATTTAATAGGTTAGGGTCAAATCACTATGGGTTCTCAGATTCCTCAATTCACTAAAACATTTCCAACGGATCATTACCATGAAACAAAATAAAAGAAACATTGATGTTCATATCATAAGGGTGAAAACGTAATTTCATAAATTACTATTTAGGATATCCAACTTACGATAGAGAATTATTTCAAACTACCAAGTTTGGTTCCAATTCCATCCTGTGGCACAAGAAGAGGCAAATAAAAATCGCATATCAGTAACCATGTGAGAGAATAGGTCTACTTTCTAAAGAAAAATAAATATAACGATAACATCAACGACTTCTAATGCATCCCAAATTTCATGTGCTGACAAAATATGTGTTTATTCCCAATAATACACTCTAGTTAACAAACTGATCTAATTAGTCAAACATTTGTCCCCTTTGCACACAATCACAAATTCACAATAGAGTAAAATCATAGCAGCGAACACTGCATTGACAAACAGCTGATTTGATCTTGAATCGTTTCTACTGAAAATACCATGTAGGTATGCACCAGGTCATAAACAAATCCCCACTGAGCCTCCCTCCTGCTCATCATGTGTGAGGCCGTGCAACTCATCGAGTACTTCTACTACACATAGAGTTTATGATCTAGTCCAGCTCAGCTTGAGAAGCATCAAGACAAAACACGTCGAGTTCAGGTGTGCAGAGTACATGTGCGAACAGGCTATTTGGGATCTTGTTCAGAGTAGGAAGAGGGTTACCCTTGTTGGCGATGAAGATCCAGCTGGGTGTCAGCAGCCTTGTTGGCGATGAAGATCCAGCTGCCAGCCTGGCACCTTGCTCTTCCTAACCGACGCCGAAGTGTCCGCTCCTTGAAAGGCGTCCTCTCCTTGAAGTTGAGCGCGATGGTTTCGTCGACATAGCGAATAGATCGGCGGTGGCGAACGGATCCGCGATGGCATTTGGGGCGTGATCCCAGTCATCATAGCTAGGGGTACTCGATCCAAGGGTCATGCGGAGACCATTGACGTAGGAAAGGCCGAGCCCGATCTCCACCACCTGCTTCGGGTCCGCGTGCACGATGCTGCTCCCAAAGCTCACGTAGACGACACAGGACGGCGCCTTGCCATCGAGCCATTGCATGCACTCGTCGGCGTCAAGGGCGGGCGCGTTCCCTCTCGCCGCAAGCGCCGCCGCATGCTCGTGACGGTGGAAGAGTGACACCGGACCGACGGCCCACACCACGACGTTCCTGACCTCCACGCAGTCAACCACCGTCCCCTGCTCCAGCTCAAGGAAGGTGTTGAGGACGACGCCGTCGACGTCGGCGCACGCCCGCTCGACGGTGTACGCCAGCTTCTCGTAGGAAGGCAGCCGGAGGAACCGGGGGGCGGCGGTGGGCATCTTCACCTCGACCGGCTCCTCGGGCATGAGGTGCCAGTAGGGGTCCATGGCGGCGTAGGCGTTGTGCATGGTCGCCGCATGGTGCTCCGTCTGCAGGCACATGAGGCAGTAGGCATACATGCCGAGGAAACTAGCCGTGGGACGCCGAGGCCGGCGGCGAGGCCCGCCGTCCACGGGTGGCAGATGTCGGACACGATGCACGTCGCGGGCGGCGCGTGGGCGCGGAGGTGCCGCTCTAGTGGGTCTCGGAGGCGCGACGCGGCGAGGAGGTAAGCAGCCTCCTTGTCCAGCGGGATCTGGTCGACGTCGTCGGTCCCGGCGAGGTCGAGCGGGAGCTCCACGAGCAGCACCGGCAGGCCAGACGACTCGACCGCGGGGCGGAGGCGCGCGGCGTAGGTCGGCGTGACGACAATGCTGGCGAGCACGCCATGGGCGGCCAGCTGCAGCGCCGCGTCCACCGCCGGGATCAGGTGGCTGTGGTGCATCAGCGAGAGTCAGAAAAAAATTCGATGGAGCAGGGAGAGAGATAGGATCGGGAACGACGGGTACGGGAGATGAGGAGGCCGACGTGCGTGTGGGACGTGCGCTCTAGGTCGTGGGTCTTTTTTTCTTTTTGCTTTTTTCAGGGTGGGGATGGGAGAAAGCCGTGGGTGGGAGGAGGGATCGTACATGGGAAGGCATCGATAGGTGGGACGGGATCGACGGGGTGAGAGGCCTGGTTGAACCATCACGACGACGGCAGATTCTCCTTTAATAGTAGAGATACTTAGCTTGTTTTCCTCTAAAATGGGATAATTAGCCCATATAGCTCCAAAAAGACATAGTTAGCTAATTGAGCTCCAAGAAGAGGAGAAGAAATAGGAAAAATGAAAAGAAAGAAGAAGAAGAAGAAGAAGAGAAGAAGGAGCAGGAGGAGGAGGAGGTGGAGGAGAAGAAGGAGAAGGCCAAGGACCTTCTAGTCCTTCTCCTCCTCCTCCTTCTTTATTTCTTCTTCTTCTTCTCCTCCTCGTTCTTCTCCACTTTCATATTCTCCTTGCCTTAATTTCCCCAACAATGACATAATTATCCCATTTAGCTCCAAAATTCCATAACAAGCTCAAAATGGCATAAGAACCTTGGTTAGCTCATTAATATTATATACTTTGCTTGTTTTCCTCTAAAATGGGTAATTAGCCCATATCGCTCCAAAAAGACATAGTTAGCTAATTTAGTTCCAATAAGAGGAGAAGAGGAGAAGAAATAGGAAAAAAGAAAAGAAAGAAGAAGAAGAAGAAGAAGAGAAGAAGAAGGAGAAGGAGGAGGAGGAGGAGGAGGAGAAGGAGGAGAAGGCCAAGGACCTTCTAGTCCTTCTCATCCTCCTCTTCCTTCTTTATTTCTTCTTCTTCTCCTCCTCCTCCTCTTTCTTCTCCTCTTTCATATTCTCCTTGCCTTAATTTCCCCAACAATGACATAATTAGCCCATTTAGCTCCAAAAAGACATTATAAGCTCAAAATGACATAAGAACCTTGGTTAGCTCATTAATATTATATAGTTAGCTTGTTTTCCTCTAAAATGGGATAATTAGCCCATTTAGCTCCAAAAAGACATAGTTGGCTAATTTTAGCTCCAAGAAGAGGAGAAGAGGAGAAGAAATAGGAAAAATAAAAATAAAGAAGAAGAAGAAGAAGAGGGGGAGAAGGAGAAGGAGGAGGAGAAGGAGGAGAAGGCCAAGGACCTTCTAGTCCTTCTCCTCCTCCTCCTCCTTCTCATCCTTCTTGTTATTTCTTCTTCTTCTCCTCCTCCTCCTATTTCTTCTCCTCTTTCATATTCTCCTTGCCTTAATTTCCCCAACAATGACATAATTAGCCCATTTAGCTCCAAAATGCCATAATAAGCTCAAAATGGCATAAGAACCTTGGTTAGCTCATTAATATTATCTACTTAGCTTGTTTTCCTCTAAAATGGGATAATTAGCCCATATAGCTCCAAAAAGACATAGTTAGCTAATTTAGCTCCAAGAAGAGGAGAAGAGGAGAACAAATAGGAAAATGAAAAGAAAGAAGAAGAAGAAGAAGAAGAAGAAGAAGAAGAAGAGAAGGAGAAGGAGGAGGAGGAGGAGGAGGAGGAGGAGAAGGAGGAGAAGGCCAAGGACCTTCTAGTCCTTCTCCTCCTCCTCCTCCTCCTCCTTCTCCTCCTTCTTCTTTATTTCTTCTTCTTCTCCTCCTCCTACTCTTTCTTCTCCTCTTTCATATTCTCCTTGCCTTAATTTCCTTAACAATGACATAATTAACCCATTTAGCTCCAAAAAGACATTATAAGCTCAAAATGGCATAAGAACCTTGGTTAGATCATTAATATTATATACTTAGCTTGTTTTCCTATAAAATGGGATAATTAGCCCATTTAGATCCAAAAAGACATAGTTAGCTAATTGAGCTCCAAGAAGGGGAGAAGAGGAGAAATGAAAAGGAAGAACAAGAAGAAGAAGAGAAAGAGAAGAGAAGGAGAAGGAGAATAAGGAGGAGGAGAAGAAGAAGAGAAGAAGGAGAAGGAGGAGGAGGAGGAGAAGGACTAGAAGGTGGAGGAGGAGGATAAGGAGGAGAAGGCCGAGGACCTTCTAGTCCTTCTCCTCCTCCTCCTCCTCCTTCTCCTCCTTCTTCTTTATTTCTTCTTCTTCTCCTCCTCCTCCTCTTTATTCTCCTCTTTCATATTGTACTTGCCTTAATTTCCCCAACAATGACATAATTAGCCCATTTAGCTCAAAAAAGACATTATAAGCTCAAAATGGCATAAGAACCTTGGTTAGCTCATTAATATTATATACTTAGGTTGTTTTCCTCTATAATGACATAATTAGCCCATTTAGCTCCAGAAAGACATAGTTGGCTAATTTAGCTCCAGGAAGAGGAGAAGAGGAGAAATGAAAAGGAAGAACAAAAAGAAGAAGAGAAAGAGAAGAGAAGGAGAAGGAGAAGAAGGAGGAGGAGAAGAAGAAGAGAAGAAGGAGAAGGAGGAGAAGGAGCCCTCCTTATTCTCCTTCTTCTTCCCTCCTTCTTCTCCTCTTCTTCTCCTTCTTCTTCTCCTATTCTCCTCCTCCTTCTCCTTCTCCTTCTCCTCATCCTCCTGCTCCTCCTCCTCCTTATTCTTGTTTTTTCTTCTCCTTCTTCTCTTCTTGCTTCTTCCCTTTTTTCTTAAATTTAGATTATTTGTCATATATATGTTGTTGTTCTTCTTCTTCTGACTTTCTTATTCCCATTTTGTAGATTAGATGTACTACATGCATGGAAGCTGGCATTGGAGTGCTTTAGTTCCCATTTTTATTTGAGTTGATGAACAATGTGGAACTATATGTATATGTATATATGGATGAACAATATATATGCAACTATATGTATGTATATATGGATGAAACTTTGTATGTGTTGGTTCTTTTGATATATGGGATGTACGTTGATGAACAAATGGCATTGATGAGCTTTATATGTATATCATATATGTGTTGTGACCTATTTATCATATATGTGCTATGAATTATATATATATATGTGCTGTGAAATAGAAAAATAAACAAAAATGTGACAATATAGGCTCTTTGCCGTCTGCCAGCTGATGGCAAAGGCCTTTGCCATCAGGCAGCTGACGGCAAAGGTGCCACGTGGCGCCCAGCTGTGCAACCTGGGCAACAGCAGCTGGCCATATAGTCTCTTTGTCGTCTGCTTCCTGGGGGGGCAGACGGCAAAGAAGAGGGCACAGAGGAGGGGGGAGGAGGGGTAGGCAGACGGCAAAGAGTTGAGGGGGGGAGGAGGTGTAGGAAGAAGGCAAAGAAGAGGGCGAGGCAGACGACAAAGCCTCCGTTAGCCCCTAACGGGGGCAACGCCTGTCGGCTGCTGTCTCGACATCTTTGCTGACTGCTCTTATGAAAAGCTGACGACAAAGCTCTTTGTCGTCCGCTTCGGTGAGGCAGACGACAAAGAAGCTACAATGTCGTCGTAGGCTGACGCAGAATTTTTGCCGACACGAGTTTTCTTTGCCGTCTGTGTATTACTCTTTGCCGTCTGTGGATTACTCTTTGCCGTTTGTGATGCCAGACGGCAAAGAAGCTAATTCCTATAGTGAACATGATTTCCATGACATGATTGTTGTACCACTCTGGTGCGGAACGTGTCCTTGTGGACCTAAGAAGTTCAGTAGCAACTTGATCCAAAGTTTCATGATCATCATCATTAACTTCCTCCCTAGCCGTTGCAGGCACTCCAGAAACATTTTCCTGTGCTGCGCTACTCTCTGGTTCGAGAGTAGGTACAATTACCTCATCAAGTTCTACTTTCCTCCCAGTCACTTCTTTCGAGAGAAACTCTTTCTCCAGAAAGGATCCATTCTTGGCAACAAAGACCTTGCCTTCGGATGTGAGATAGAAGGTATACCCAATAGTTTCCTTAGGGTATCCTATGAAGACGCACTTCTTCGATTTGGGTTCGAGCTTTTCAGGTTGTAATTTCTTGACATAAGCATCGCATCCCCAAACTTTCTGAAACGACAACTTAGGTTTCTTGCCAAACCATAATTCATACGGTGTCATCTCAACGGATTTAGACGGTGCCCTATTTAAAGTGAATGCGGCTGTTTCCAATGCATATCCCCAAAATGATAGCGGTAGACCAGTAAGAGACATCATAGATCGCATCATATCCAATAGAGTGCGATTACGACATTCAGACACACCGTTACGCTGAGGTGTGCGAGGCGGCGTGAGTTGTGAAACGATTGCACATTTCCTTAAGTGTGTGCCAAACTCATGACTCAAATATTCTTCTCCACGATCAGATTGCAAGAACTTTATTTTCTTGTCATGTTGATCCTCTACCTCACTTTGAAATTCCTTGAACCTTTCAAAGGTTTTAGACTTGTGTTTCATTAAGTAGACATGCCCATATCTGCTTAAGTCACTAGTGAGGTGAGAATATAACGATAGCCACCGCGAGCCTCAACGCTCATTGGACCACATACATCAGTATGTATTATTTCCAACAAGTTGGTTGCTCGCTCCATTGTTCCGGAGAACGGAGTCTTGGTCATCTTGCCCATGAGGCATGGTTCGCATGTGTCAAATGATTCAAAATCAAGAGACTCCAAAAGTCCATCTGTATGGATTTTTTTCATGCGTTTGACACCGATATGACCAAGGCGGCAGTGCCACAAGTATGTGGGACTATCATTATCAACCTTATATATTTTGGTACTCACACTATGAATATGTGTAACATCACGTTCGAGATTCATTAAGAATAAACCATTGACCAGCGGGGCATGACCATAAAACATATCTCTCATATAAATAGCACAACCATTATTCTCGGATTTAATTGAGCAGCCATCTCGCATCAAACGAGATCCCATTACAATGTTCATGCTCAAAGCTGGTACTAAATAACAATTATTAAGGTTTAAAACTAATCTTGAAGGTAGATGTAGAGGCAGCGTGCCGACGGCGATCACGTCGACCTTGGAACCATTCCCAACGTGCATCGTCACCTCGTCCTTTGCCAGCCTCCTCTTATTCCACAACTCCTGTTTTTGAGTTACAAATGTGAGAAACTGCACCGGTATCAAATACCCAGGAGCTACTACGAGCGCTGGTAAGGTATACATCAATAACATGTATATCACATATACCTTTGACGTTGTCGGCCTTCTTATCCGCTAAGTACTTGGGGCAGTTCCGCTTCGAGTGACCATTACCCTTGCAATAATAACACTCAGTCTTAGGCTTGGGTCCATTCTTTGGCTTCTTCCCGGCAGCTGGTTTACCGGACGCGACAACTATTTTGCCGTCCTTCTTGAAGTTATTTTTTGAAACTGGTGGTCTTATTCACCATCAACACTTGATGTTCTTTCTTGATTTTCACCTCTGCTGATTTCATCATTGAATACAACTCGGGAATGGTCTTCTCCATCCCTTGCACGTTGTAGTTCATCACAAAGCTCTTATAGCTAGGTGGAAGCGATTGGAGGATTCTGTCGATAATCGAGTCATCCGGAAGGTTAACTCCCATCCGAGACAAGCGGTTGTGCAACCTAGACATTCTGAGTATGTGCTCGCTGACAGACCCATTCTCCTCCATCTTACTACTGAAGAACTTGTCGGAGACTTCATATCTCTCGACCCGGGCATGAGCTTGGAAAACCAGTTTCAGCTCTTGGAACATATCATATGCTCCATGTTGCTCAAAACGCTTTTGAAGCCCGGTTCTAAACTGTAAAGCATGTCGCACTGGACCAGAGAGTAATCATGATTACGCACTGAACCAGAGAGTAATCATCACTACGTGACTGCCAGACGTTCATAACGTCTTGAGCCGTCGGGAAAACGGGTGCTTCACCTAGCGGTGCATCAAGGACATACATTTCTTGGAAGCTATGAGGATGATCCTCAAGTTACAGAACCAGTCCGCATAGTTTCTTCCATCGTCTTTCAGCTTGGTTTTCTCTAGGAACGCGTTGAACTTCAGTGGGACATGTGCGTTGGCCATTGGATCTACAATATAGATAGTAAAGAAATTTTTAGACTAAGTTCATCTAATCAAATTATTTAATGAACTCCCACTCAGATATACATCCCTCTAGTCATCCAAGTGATACATGATCCACATCGACTAGGCTGTGTCCGATCATCACGTGAGACGGACTAGTCATCAATGGTGAACATCTCCATGTTGATCGTATCTCCATACGACTCATGTTCGACCTTACGGTCTCTCGTGTTCCGAGGCCATGTCTGTACATGCTAGGCTCGTCAAGTCAACCTAAGTGTTTAGCGTGTGTAAATTTGGCTTACACCCGTTGTATGCAAACGTTAGAATCTATCACACCCGATCATCACGTGGTGCTTCAAAACAACGATCATTCTCAACGGTGCACACTTAGGGGGAACACATTTCTTGAAATTTGAGTAAGGGATCATCTTATTTACTACCATCGTTCTAAGAAAATAAGATATAGAAACATGATAAACATCACATGCAAATCATATAGTGACATGATATGGCCATTATCATCTTGCGCTTTTGATCTCCATCTTCGGGGCGTGGCATGATCATCATTGTCACCGACATGACACCATGATCTCCATCATTGTGTCTTCATGAAGTCGTCTCGCCAACTATTACTTCTACTACTATGGCTAACGGTTAGCAATAAAGTAAAGTAATCACATGGCGTTGCATCTCATACAATAAATTAAGACAACTCATATGGCTCTTGTCGGTTGTCGTACTCATCAACATGCAAGTCGTGAATCCTATTATATGAACATGATCAATCTCATACATCACATATATATCATCACATCCTTTTGGCCATATCACATCACATAGCATACCCTACAAAAACAAGTTACACGTCCTCTAATGGTTGTTGCAAGTTTTACGTGGCTGCTATGGGTTTCTCGCAAGAACATTTCTTACCTACGTCACAGCCACAATGGTGATATGCCAATTGCTATTTACCCTTCATAATGCCCTCTTCATCAAATACGATCCGACTAAAGTGGGGGACATAGACACCCGCTAGCCACCTTATGCAACAAGTGCATGTCGGGCGATGGAACCAGTCTCATGTAAGAGTACGTGTAAAGTAGGTTTGAGCCGCTTCATCCCACGATGCCGCCGAATTAAGATAAGACTAGTAACGGGAAGCAAATTGACCAAATCACCGCCCACAACAACTTGTGTTCTACTCGTGCATAGAATCTACGCATAGACCTAGCTCGGATGCCACTATTGGGGATCGTAGTAATAATTCAAAAAAATTCCTACGTCACACCAAGATCAAACTAGGAGAAACCAGCAACGAGAGAGGTAGCGTATCTTCATACCATTGAAGATCGCAAAGCGGACGCGTTACTATGGACGCAGTCGATGGAGTCGTACTCGCAGCGATCCGATCCGAACACCGAATGTTCGGTGTCTCCGTGTTCAACACACCTACAGCCCGGGGACGTCTCCTCCTTCTTGATCCAGCAAGGAGGGAGGAGAAGTTGAGGGACAACTCCGGTAGCATGATGACGTGGTGGCGATGGAGTTTGTGGCTCTCCGGCAAGGCTTCGCCAAGCACCGCAGAGGAGGAGAGGTGGAGAGGTAGGGGTTGGCCCCTTGCGCCTTGGGCCTCCTCCCTTGGCTCGCACCAGCCCACCAGGGGCTGGTTCCCTTCCCCTTTCAGTCCATGTAGCCTTCCGAGACAGGTGGACCCTCCTGGTGGACCCCCCGTACCCTTTCGGTGGTCCCGGTACAATATCGATAAATCCCGAAATCTTTCCGGTGGCCGAAAAAGGACTTCCCATATATAAATATTTACCTCCAGGCCATTCCGGAACTCCTCATGACTTCCGGGATCTCATCCGGGACTCCAAACAACCTTCGGTAACCACATATACAATTCCCATAACAACTCTAGTGTCACTGAACCTTAAGTGTGTAGACCCTACGGGTTCGGGAACCATGCAGACATGACCGAGACATCTCTCTGGCCAATAACCAATGCGGGATCGGGATACCCATGTTGACTCCCACATGTTCCACGATGATCTTATCGGATGAACAACAATGTCGAGGATTCACTTAATCCCTTATGCAATTCCCTTTGTCTACCAGTATGATACTTGCCCGAGATTCGATCGTCGGTATCCCTATACCTTGTTCAATATCATTACCGGCAAGTCTCTTTACTTGTTCTGTAACACATCGTCTCGTGGCTAACTCCTTAGTCACATTGAGCTCATTATGATGATGCATTATCGAGTGGGCGCAGAGATACCTCTCCGTCAGACGGAGCGACAAATCCTAGTCTCGATTCGTACCAACCCAACAGACACTTTCGGAGATACCTGTAGTGCACCTTTATAATCACCCAGTTATGTTGTGACGTTTGATACACCCAAAGCACTCCTACGGTATCCGGGAGTTGCACAATCTCATGGTCTAAGGAAATGAAACTTGACATTATAAAAGCTTTAGCACACGAACTACACGATCTTGTGCTATGCTTAGGATTGGGTCTTGTCCATCACATTATTCTCCTAATGATGTGATCCTGTTATCAATGACATCCAATGTCCATGGCTAGGAAACCATAACCATCTATTGATCAACGAGCTAGCCAACTAGAGGCTCACTAGGGACATGTTGTGATCTATGTATTCACACATGTATCATGATTTTTGGTTAATACAATTATAGCATGAATAATAGACAATTATCATAAAGAAGGAAATATAATAATAACCACTTTATTATTGCCTCTAGGGAATATTTTCAACAGTTACGACATTCACTATATTCATCTCATATATGAGGTGAGTATAAGGAGTATCCGAGCATGTCTCGTCATTGGTCTTGCGTCCGTCACATAGTATTAGGTCCAACATAAAGTATCTTTTTTATTTGTTCTTTCTCGCTCTTTCTTCACCGATTACATGCATGTAAGGCCAACTCCAGTGCGCGACCCCATCCGAACGTTCGCTTGGGCCGGATTCTGTCCGTTTGAGGCGACAATGGGGTTGCCCATGTCCGGATTGGTCCGTGGCCGGGTCAGTGCGCCCGCGCGGTCGCACCCCAAATCAGTCTGGGACGGACATGGCATTTAAAAAATGGAATACACAAAAATGCGAGAAAAATGTAAATAAAACGCAAACATTAATAATTATACATTAACAAAACATTGTTCAATAGCCCCATGACCCACAATCCTTAATTAAAACAATTAAAATAATAGATAAAATGCGCCGCCCCGCGCTGCTGTCGTGCCACTGTGTCGGTCCACGGCTTCCCCATAAAGAAGGATGGCAATCGCCCGCCTGCGTGGATGAAAGGCGGGGCCTACCGGGCGTGCGCAGTAAATACAAACGGTGGGAGGTGGGTGGCGCCTGCCACGCGTCCTCGATGCGGACGAGGTGAGGGCTCGAGCGCGTTCGCTCGCTGTCCGCCAGGACCCAAACCGGGCGCATGTTTGAGCCGAAAATGGATCGGTTCGGACACAAAACGGACAAGATGCGTCCAGAACGATGCGTGCTGGGCCATGGGGTTTGTCCATTCTGCCTCAAATGGACAGGGCCGGACTAGATGGGGTCGTGCGCTGGAGTTAGCCTAACCAGACATATAAAAATAAATAAAAACATGACTACATGGATGGATAAATATGAGTCAAAACGGATACGATGGGTCAAATTTTTTCAATCTGATTATATATGCGCTAAGCTTAGAGCATCTCTAGCAGATCCCGCATTTTCGCGAAAACTGTAAAACAACTGCCATGTTGTCGTTTCGGGCCAAAAACGCTCGCACACCAGATCCCGCAAAAGTGATTGGCCCGCAAAATATTTCGAGGGGCGCGACAGTTTTCCCCCGCGGAACTGTAAAAATCGCGTTTTGCGCGGTCGACCCGGCGGCGACCTCTATTCTAGATCGACTTGGCGGGAGGGACATTTCACCGCGGCAGTTCACCTTTCCTCTCCCCCCGCCGCCGAGGATCTTCACCTCCCTGCTCCGGCCGAGCTCCCGACGGCCCTCCAGCGCGGCCATGGACACCCCCGACCCCGCGCTCGTCACCGTGGAAGTAGAGGTAGCCAAACCAATGGCGGGGGGAGCCGCGGTGGATCTCCCCGCCGGCCATCTTCAGGCCCCGCCGGAAGCCTCCTCCAACGCCGCTCCTCGCAAGCGCCTCGGCAACATCATCGTGCAGGGAGGCACGCCATTCCTGCCGCCATCGTTGCCGCCACCAAGGGGGTCGGTCGCCTTAAAGCTCGTCCTCCCGCTCGGTATAGGGATGCCGACAATATTGGCGAAACCGAGGTGAGGCAGCGAAGAAGAAGGTCGTGCTCAAATGCAAGCGGGCGCCTCCAGCCAATAAGGCCCCAACGAGTTCTACGCCTGGCACCGCCACCGTCCCACCGGTGTTCGATGGAATGCCCGAAAGGTATGTCTGACCAAATTGCGTCTTCTTCTTTGCCGCCGTTGGGGTTTTTCGCTCAAGAATTCGTCGTCTCTTTTCTAGGTCCGAGTACGCAGCTATCCTCGAGGAAAACGCGGTGAACACTGAGGATGCACCGCTTGCAGACTATGGATACAACGACATGGACGGCAGGGTACACGGTGGCGGTGAAGAAGGGGAGGAGGAGGAGTTGCAGGAGATTGGAGGGGAGGTCTTCGAGGCATCGCAATCCACGACAGGGTATAACAAGAGGAAGATGGGCTATACCCAATTGAAGGATGAAGTGTTGATCCGGGCTTGGGACGATGTGTCACTCGATGCCATCCACGGCACCGACCAAACCGGGAAGAGGTATTGGCAAAGGATAGAAGACAAGTTCTTCTGGTTGATGCCAAACAATGTCGACAAAACACCATGCACCTATAGATCACTCAAAGGTCGTTGGGATGTGATCAAGCCGGCGGTTAGCCGGTGGTGTGGATGTTTGGAGCAAGTCTACAATGCTCTTCCAAGTGGAACCAATGAAGCCGATTGGGTGAGTGTTTTATCTGCAACCATCATATTGTTTGCAAATGATAGTGCTTTGACATAGTTCCTTTGGTTGCAGGAGAAAATTGCAGCCGCAAGGTATAGAGACATGTCGGCATCCAAGGGCAAGCCCTTTGCATTTGAGCATTGTTGGGTGATGCTTAAAAATAGTGAGAAATGGAAGGTGAGGGACAAAGAGGCACCGCCGAAGAAAGGTGCCTTCACCTTGTTGGATGATGGGGATGATGATGAAGAAGAGAGGAACAAGGGTAGGCCGGATGGCACCAAGAAGGCCAAGGACAAAGAAGGCCAAGGACAATATGAGGAAGGATTCGGAGGCATCAAGTTTGAGAGAGAAGATAGACCATATGTGAAGTCAAATGAGTTGATGGTCACCATGACTATTGAAGCAAAAAAAAGAGTTGGCAATGAAGATGTCTCAAGAGAAAGAGGAGAAGTGGCACCAAATCAAGGAGAGCGAGTTGTGGAAGGCGGCCATTAAGGACAAAAGAGCCCAAGCCGAGGAAACCAAAGCTCTCGCCAATCTCATTGTCGAGGATAACAAGATCGTGACCATGAATCGCGATGAGATGGATGAGATAACCTTGGAGTAGCATGATTTGATGAGAAAGGGGATCTTGGAGCGAAGGAGGACGGCTGCCATCGGTGGTGATGGTGTTGGTGGTGGTGATGGTGGTGGTGCTTGATGGTTCTTCATCATGGTTTCGCCACTTTAATGTGGTTCTTTTGATGCAAAAATAATCTATTCGGTTGTTTGGATGCTTAAAACTATATTATTTGCTATTTGTATGTGAGAACTATGTTGAATTTTCGAACTTTTCATGTTAATTGTCGAAATTTCTTTTTATTTGTATAATTCTGTTTTTGCGATTTGCAGGTCTACTTTTGGCTGTGGCAGAACAGACACCGCATTATCAAACTGTAAAACAGAATATTAACAATGCGGAGCCTATTTTACCGTAGCCAAAAGTGGACCGACAAATCTGTTTTTCACACCCAGCATCGCGGGTTTACAGGCTGGCGCAATACGGTGTGTGCTAGAGATGCTCTTAGGCTACAGTAGGATACAATCCCCGGCCCCAACAAGCGTATCTGCATTAGCACGTTAGGGGATGACTCAAGCAATAGAGAAGAACCAGAAGTCAGAAAAGGATGGTCTTCCTGCAGCTACGCCCATCACCGTCTGCTCTGCCCTGCACGTATTCCATCCCCAGACAACTACGTACGGCACCGCAGAACCTGTGGGCTTTGTTTACACATCCCGAAACGAGGCCTCTGCCCCGTGGCCACGAGTCAAAGATTTCCCTGGGCCCTATATCATTCACCGTTGCCCGCTCCAGATCTCCCTGCAGAAACCGGTCAGGTTGCGATTGGGCAGGAGAGCATGGAAGTTTCAGGTCGTTACCTGACTGGACACGCCGCGCACCTCGATTATTTTAGCCCCGGGCCCGACAGGCCAACGTGAGTTCCACAAGCTCGTGTACGTGTGCGCGCTATCTTCCTGAGCACGAGCACCGCAGTTCCGGCTCCTACCCCCGGCACATGCACGGAGATATCAAAGGCAATCTCAAGAGAGAAGAATGCTACAGATGCACAAGGCGTACGTGTCAATAGCAAGGGCAACTTTTCCTCGTGTTGCTTGCCGGTGAAATGGCAGCGGCAGCAGCACTTGGCATGCGGTGCAGTGAAAATGATAAAAGTGATCCTTTTCTGAAACTTCAACGGAGGTCCTGTCCTGAGATTTTAGGGTGTGTTTGGTTTGAGGACCGAAATTCATGGAATGTTATGGTTCCGTCCTGAAGTCATGGGTTGGTTCCATCCTTGTGTTCAGTTGATGATAAAAAAAGTCATGGGTTAGTTCCGTCCCGGTGTTTAGTTGGAGAGATGAAATGAGAAGAATATGATACCACTCACCTCTTCGATATAAATGATGAGATTACATATCAAATATTTACGAAAAATAATCACAAAAATGAAAAAATAACCACGAAAAAAATTAATCACGAAAACGAGAAAAAATAACCACAAAAAAATAACCACGAAAACTTTTGTTCGGGTGCGGGGGTGAACGCGGTGAGAATTGCTTGGTTATTTCTTTTTTTCTTTGCTTTCTCAGACGAATAACGAGTCAATTCCTTCAAATCGGTGGAATCACTTGGTGAAGCATCTGGAGGAAATATTCCCTGCATGCGGATGACCCAATCCCGATTCCTAACCCAACTAAACACGAGAACGACTGCTAGGGATGGAACCAACCCGTCCGATTCCACCTCACCCTGAAACCAAACACACCCTTCGATATAAAATATTTCTATATAAAATGTTAAGGTAATGATATAGAGAAGAAGGTAAACATGGTTATATCGTCTTCGAAATTGCTTCCTCGAGATGTGTCGAATAACGTGGACTCGGTCTCTTCCATACCATGACGATGTCCTTTGCGGTGACACCGTTGAGACGATGGTCTCGTCTGCTTGCCGTTCGTTCGAACCGGTAGACCTTATGTTTCTTGTGTCTTGCAGTTGTAGATTTGACGTTCTTCCTTGACAACGGCGGCGAAAGATCTGGATCCAAGTTGTCGTGGGGAATATCCTTAGTCGACACGCCACATCATCAAGCGCTTGTTTTACACGTCTGATCTTTGACTCACAATGCCTACAAGGCTATGGCGATGTCCTGAATTTTGGTTTGCTGGTACTCTGCCTCTTTCCCCGGTGTCTGTCTCGACGGCGTTGGTGGTTGGCGACGATTTCATATTTTTGTTTCTTGGAGGGATTCCAACAGATTTATTTGTTATTTTTTTTGTGTGGAGTTCTTTTTGCAAAGTTTTCACAACATCTATCATGTCCGGGTCTTTCTGATAGTTTCTGCATGTATGTATGTTATTGTATTTTGTTTTATTAATTAATATTATATGTGTGGTATTTTTTGTCAATTCTAGTCAATTCATTTTTAAGGGAAATTCTTTTATTAACGCTATAATTCATGTTTTTTGGAGCAACGTTAATTACCTTCAAGTAGTGCGCTAGCATCAAACAAGGGTTGTACAATTTTCTATTTTTTTTTAGACCAAAAAGGATTGCACGTGGGCTCCCTAACAAACCTGATATGGCCTACAATCACTTAACCACCCCTATCACTAAATCGCTAAAGTATAGAAAAGGCTCAAAGGCCCAGATCGCAAAAGTAAAACGCTTTGTCCTTCTTCTTCTTGAAGACAGTGTCAGGTCTCGTGTTCTTCTAATGGCGTCTTAATGGTTAATGGTAGAGTTCCTCCGTCCTGCCACACTCCTGAGAGGCCCCCCCTAGGTTTTGCCCCCCTTAGGGTTGGGCCTGCTTCAACACAAAATAACGTCAGTATAAAATATTTAAAAAATGACTTTTTTGCATGACGTCTGGGTGTAAAGCGTTATGCTGGACAGTATTCTTGGCTAGGTTGTCGTGCTATTTGAGAGATGGCACCTTAGATCAACTCCTTCGCATGATTTCAAATGGACGATTGTTTCGTCTCGTGAATACATTTCAACCACATCTTGTTCGTTCGAGATTAACACGCAGCAAATAGTTTAAAACAAATATAACAAATAGTTCCATATTCCAAAGAGTATTTATTATGACACAATCAAAATAAACATAGTATCAAATATCCTTACAACCGAACTGAAATTTGTTTTAGTGAAATAAAACTGAACCAATTAATCTACTCGTTGTCAATGTTAGTTCACATGTGCTCAACCAAGTCATGCTGAAATTGGACATGAGTATGTCAATCACGCAGTTCACGATAAAAATGGACAAATTGTTTGACGGTTGCAGCACGCACTCAACATTTTCATCCTGAAAATTAAATCCTTGGTCGTAGATGTTATCATTACGCTCATCCTCCACGTTTATATTGTGCGTGATCACACATGAAGTCATCACCTTCCAAAGCTTTTGTGTGCTCCATGGCAATGCAGGGTTTCGAACAATACCCCATCGAGACTGAAGCACACCAAAAGTACGCTCCACATCATTTCTAGCACTCTCCTACATCTAGGTAAACATATGTGTCTTCATTCCTTGCGGATCGGGTATAGTCTTCACAAGAGTGGACCACTGGGAATAGATAGCATCAGCTATGTAACATCCCTTGTTGTACCAGTGGCCTCCGGAGAGTAGCCTTCTACAAGCCTGGCAAACACTAGAGAACGCTGAAGAACATTGATATCATTATGAGAACCAGCCATGCCGAAGAAAGAATGTCATATTCATAGATCTTTCGAAGTCACCGCTTCAAGTATGACAGCGTCACCTTTCACATGCCCCTTGTACTGTCCCTGCCAAGCAAATGGACAATTCTTGCATTTTCAGTGCATATAATCGATACTACCAAACATGCCCGGAAAGCCTCTCTCGGCATTGATCGCGAACAATCTCTCTGTATCAGCGACATTTGGCTCTCTCACGTACTTGGGGCCAAACACACCCATCACGGCCTTGCAGAAATTGTACATTGATTGGAAACATGTGGACTCACTTATACGGACGTACTCATCCATCACCAACAACCTCTTTGTATCGGCGACATTTGGCTCTCTCACGTACTTAGGTCCAAACAGAACCACCACGACCTTATCGAAATTGTACATTGAGTGAAGACATGTGGATTCACTCATACGGACGTAGTCATCCACAAGATCATCGGGAATTCCATATTCAAGCATGCGAATAGCGGGAGTGCATTTTTGATAAGAAGAGAAGCCAAACTTTCCAAGGGCACCCTCCTTGCACTCAAAGAATGGGTCATATGCTACCACTCCCTCTAGAATACGATTGAACACATGTCTCGACATACGGAAACGATGATGAAATTTGTGTGCTTTGAAAAGTGTGTTATTCTCAAAGTAATCGGCATAGATAAGTGCATGCCTTCTCTCCCTATTGCGGTTCAAGACCGGAGCATGACGGGGACTGATCCCGTGAACCGAGGCCGCATCCTACTAATGTGGTCGTGGACGACCAATACAGCCGCCACAAGCTCTTCATCATCCAAGGACGAATCATCCGATGAACAAATGAAGTTCTGAAAAAAAAAATCATCACCACTATCCATAATACCTTATGGGTAAATTATCGAACACCTCGCGGTCGTGGTGAAGATGTGGCCAAAAAGAGCAAGTCTGTTTCGTGAAGGGCGGGCCAGCGAAGCAAGGTTGGTGTTCGTGGGTGTGCGCCCTGCGACATTGTAGCGGCTGTCGGAAGTTGTTGGGGCCGACGTTCGGCGCCAAAGGACATAGCTTCTCTCCCACCTCCAGCAAGGAACCACGCACGTCGGCAAAAAAGGCTCGACCAAAACGCGGGACGTGGCCCGTGTATGAAACAACGTGGTTATGGGTCGGACGACCTCGCTAGAAGGTGGCGTGGCCGGGAACTTGGGGTGGCAGCGGGCAGAGGGCGAGGGCAAAGGACAGGGTTAGAGGAAAATGGTTGTGTCCCCGACGGACGAGCGAGAAGAAGGACAAGGATGCGCCATGCGCGTCCCGTCCGTCCGCGCGTGTCCATTCGTCCGTAAATGTGGGCCCGAAATTGGGCCGAAAATAGATAAAAAAAAGACCCAAAACAAATATTGGTTTGTTTGCTCTCGCGCATTGGGCGACGTGGTTTGTTTGCTTACCCCTAAACAGACACAGTCGGACAAGATTGGGTCGCACGTTGAAGTTCGCCTTAGAGCATCTCTAGCTTACCTTGTATAATTGTCGAAACCGTAAAATTCCAGCGACTATACGGGTTTGGGCTGTTTTTTCTACTAGAGCAAATACTATAAACACGGCCCGACCCGTAAAACTTTTGCGGTGGCCCATAAATGTGAGCGCTCGACCGCTATATTTGCGGGTTCGACCGCTGGATGCGGGTAGAAACCCTATCCCTCCGTCGTCGTGAAACGTTCCCCCACCTCACCATCGGCGCCTCCAATCCGCCGCCGTGCGGCTCCATTCCGCCGCGTAGCTGCTCCATTCCATCGCCCTTTGATGGCCAACTCCGGCGGCCGTAGGAACGACGACCCCGAGAGGGCTCGTTATGTCATATCCGATGTCGCCAGGAAGCGCGCCGCCCGCCGATACACGTAGTGGGGCCTCGCGCCGCCGCCATCGCTCCTCCGTCGTGAGACAAAGGAGTACGGTCGCGCTCACGGCCGGCTCTTCTCCTGCAGCTCCTCCGAGGCCTCGAGCTCGCGCTCGCGCACGTCCCTCGCCCCACTGAAGAGGAGCTCGAGGAGCTGACACCGGTGAAGATGGAGCTTGAGGAGCTCAAGGAGCCAGAGGCCGAGGCGATGCCGCAACGACGTGCCGGGCCCGTCGTCGGACCAGAGGATTTCATCCCCTCGACGGAGGTGTACAACCTTTTGTCCGTGCTGCTCGCGCGGAGTGCGCCGGAGGCGAAACAGGACCAGCAGCGCCGCCGGAGGGAGGAGGAGATCGACAATGTGCTCTATGAGCAGGGTGTCGCGTCGGCCCTCGCCTTCAGCCAGAAGGTGGAGGAGTGGCGCCGCGAAGCGACTGTGCAGGAGCGCATCTACGCCGAGCTCTCCTCCGACAAGGACGAGGACTGAGCGCACTGCGCATCTACTACCGCACGAGATCGACTCCAGTGAGTTCGTTTTTGCCTAGTGTGGTAGGATATAATAACTCCGGTGAGCTCCACTGAGCTCGAGTAGGATAGCTTACCTCTAGCCCCCCTAGTATGTATGATCGTCTAGTATGTATGAACTATGAATGAAGTGTGCTTTTAAATTCATCCGCGAATGTTTTTTTTTAAATTATGCAGTTTGATTATACGGGGTCTGTTCTGCAGTGTAACATTTCGTTCCGTAAAACCCTAAATCATCGAACTATAAAACGTAATTATACAGGGTGTGCTAAAGATGCTTTTAGACCGAAACGCCATGCTAGATGTGTGCTACCATGACGTCCAGCCCCGGACGTCATACAAAAAATGGCCATTTTGCGAAATCCTTTTAGATTTGGTTTATTTTATGTTGAAGTTTCATAAACTGATCATTTTTGTTAATTTTCACTGCGGTGCAACCGGGTAGTAGGTGCACGCACGTACGGTGGCGCCCACTAGAAAAGGAGGCGGTACATTCCGTATAACTACTAGTTCCTTTTACAGGTTCCGATCAGTGCGTACGTGCCAGTGCCAGTGAACTTTTCACCGTATGACCTTTGGGTGGTTTTTATTACGGGCCGGACTGACTTTTCACCCTGCGAACTCCGGAAAGACGCCGTCTAGTACTGCTTCCACAAACAGACTGCAGACCCAACTGCAGCGCGCTAGGCTTTACTTTTTCACTGGCCACCCGCTCCGAATCCCAGTCCCACCCCTCCGGACCTCTAGCGCAGCGTAGCCTTTTTCCGAGTATGTGGCAGTAGCCTGTAGGGGCAGGCCGGTCATCTTTGCGCGCGGACTCTCCCTGACTAGTCGCCGATCGACACACAGCAGCACAACCTGGAGCATCTACATTCAAACCCCACAAATCCGCCTCAAACGTTTAAAAAAAACTGTCTGATCACCGAACGGTTATAAAAAATTAACCTAGACAGGCTACTTAAACGGGTCTTAAAAGTACGGGCTGACCGACAACCATCATATTCAGTCCAAATATGAGGAAGATATGAGGAGCCCGGACGTGTCGGGGCACGCCCACCACGTCAGATCCGATAACCCAACCCCACCACAAATTGCCCTCAAATTCTTCAAACCCTTCCTCCTCCTTCCACCACCTTCCATCATTTCCTGCGCTCGACCCCTCGTCGTCTGGCGCCCTTGCTCTCCGTCCTCGCCACCTGCTCGGGTCCGCCACCGTGATGTCTTTCAGCCCGTCCCCGACTGCCGCGAAGGAGACGCAGTCTGGTTCGCCCATCGACGTCCCTTCCTCTGCTTCGTCTTGCAAGCCGGAGAACTTCGCCCGTAAGATGCGCCATCGCCGACAGCGACAAAGGGAGGTGGAGTTGGCGGCTCAAGTCGATGGGGGCATCGTCGACGAGATGTCTCCCTCGGTACGCCGGGCTCCCCGCACCCCATGCATCGAAGCACCAACGCGGATTGTGTCGTCCGACACCGTTGGGACCAAGAAGGATGTGACGGCCGGTTGGACCATTCCGGGGAGCTTTACGGCCACACAGAAGTCGTTGGTCGTCGAATATGAGTTGTCGCAGCACGTTCGGGAGCGGATGAGCACAAGCACTGACACCGCCCGAGCTGCACTCCACATGTTCGACGGAATGACTGAACAAGACCCGGTACGTTAGCTCTTGTCCGATCAAATGTTTAATGTTTTGCATAGATTACTAGTTCATGCATGATTTATGCTTGCAAATCATGATCGTGTAGGAGGCATATGTGGCAATCATGATTAATGACAATGACGATCCGGCCGAAATGGAATATGACATGAAGGAGACCACCGCATTTGTAGTTGGGGAAAAGTCGATCCCATTCCGAGCAAGAAGAAGAAGACAAGCAAGACGGCTAATGCAATATGTCCGTCTTTCACAAGATATGAGGACATTTTGTTGGTCAAATCTTGGTTGGAGACAACATTGAATCCAATAAGCGGCACCGAGCAAACGGGGGCATTGTATTTGGAGAAGATTTTGAAGGACTCTTATGCGAGAAAGGAGTATGTGGAGCCACGTCCTATCGTGAGCACCCACAATGTGGCATCTCTCCAACATCAATGGGGGATCATTCAAGGAGAAGTGAACAAGTACGTCGGTTACTACTCACAAGTGACCAAACGACTGAAAAGTGGGATGAGAGTGGCAACTCATGTAAGCTCGATTGCCTAATCTTATTGTCATTTCAATACGGTTATGTGTCTACATTCTTGTGCTCAAATGTATTTTGTGTGCTAGACGGTGGTGGCGGCTGATACGTCTCCAACGTATCTATAATTTTTTATGGTTTCATGCTATTATCTTTTCAAACTTTGGATGTTTTGCATGCCTTTTATATATTTTTTGGGACTAACTTATTAACTCAGTCTCAAGTGCCAGTTCTTGTTTTTTCCATGTTTTTTACCCCTTTCAGAGGAGATTTTGAAACGGAGTCCAAACGGAAGAAAATCCCCGAAAATATTTTTTTTGGAACGGAAGAAGATCGGGGAACTTGGGAGCCAAGGCAGGGGAACCCCAGGGGCCCCACAAGCCCCCACCCCGCGGCCAGGGGGGCGCCATCCAGGCTTGTGGGCCCCCTGGACGTCCCCTGACCTAGGTCTTTCGCCTATATAATCTCATAAATTCCAGAAAAAATCAGGAGATCATCGCAATCACTTTTCCGCTGCCGCAAGCTTCTGTCTCCGCAAGATCCCATTTGGGGCACGTCCTTGTAACGACCAAGATGCGGTCCTTTCCGATCTGGGGGTCGAGGCCCCCGAATAGGAAAGAAGCGCATCTAAGCGTTTCGCAAGCAATTAACATAGCACAAATAATAATACAAGTAGACAATTCGGGATTCAACTGTCTTCTTATTAATAACTCAGAGTACATCACAGATACAATCAAGGTAGTTCCGCTACGGACTACAAAACATGGAAATGCTGTGCTACCCTGCCTGCAGGCCCACGATCACGACCACGCCTCAGTCCTCTGGATAGTTCACGTAGAGGCGGTCTGTCTCCTCGTCGTTCTGCCACGCCAGCTGGGTGCCGTCGGGATCATCTGTCTCTGGGGTACCTGAACCTGCTGGGAGTTTCGGAGCAATCCGTGAGCCACGGGGACTCAGCAATCTAAGACCTTGGTGCCAGAACTAGTCATGTTATTAGGTAGGGTAGGGGTGAAGTGTATCAGGCTGCAACATCCTATGCTTGATTAAGTGGCTAACTTACGCCAAGTAGAAGTAAAGGTGGTCTACACTAGCGGTTGGGATTAGTTGATCACTAAGTGATCCTGAACACCTACCTACGGCATTCATAACCCCACCGTGTACCCGATCGAAGAGAGATCTTCGAAGGGACAATCATGGTTACGCACACAGTTGGCAGTTTTATTAGTTTATGTTTAAGTTCTCTAATACCGGATGTTAACAAAATATTCCAAGTTGCCACATAACCGCGGGCATGGCTTTCCGAAAGATTAAACCCTGCAGGGGTGCTCCAACTAGTCCATCACAAACGAACACAGGCGGCAAAGGCATCCTCTATCACGAATCTCGTGATCTCGTCGGATTCCTTAGAGGAAAACCTCAACTCTGGGGAGAACCAAAGCTTCACTGGGATTCCTATACGCAAGATATACCGCTAAGGTAAGACAAGGCTAGCAGGACCTCCCGTCGTGTCGACGCCCCTGATAAGAGCCGCGTATCTCAGTCTCGGGACACGACGGATGAGCTAGACGTCAGGATGGCTAAACCTCTGGGTGACTAGTGAGGCCCCGGACATCGCTCAGGTGGGACCAACACTCATGAGGAGCACTGGCCCGGGTTGTTGATTAAATTCCTCGGGGTAGCTATTCCCTATGCAGATTATTATGTGATTAGCAGATTAAAACCAAAGTTGGGTCCTGCCTGACAAGCCTTAGCACTACGCGATTTATCAAGGGGGTCCCCATAAGAACCCCGAACGTGTTAGGAGCGATCATTATGGAATCAAACACCGGTAACCGGTAACTAAGGCGGCAATGACGGAACAAAGCACCCGGCAAAAGGCTAGGCCTCCCGTCATTTACCAAGTATATAGTTGCAATAATTAAATAACAGAAGTTAAGATAATGATATCAAGCTCATGTTATCACATGAGTCAAAGCACCTGCAACTAGCAATGCTAACATTAGTAGCTGAGCAAGCCTACTTAGCCATACAAGTTTTGCTAGGAAGGAGAACGGTGTTTGGGCTCACGACATATGAAGAGGCAATTTAATTTCAGTGGTAGGCAGCGAGCAATAATACATGGAAACGAAAACTAGCATAACAAGTCTAGAGATGGAATCAAGGTCATATCATCTTGCCTGTGATATCCTCAGCTTGGAATGGTTCTGGTTCGTCCTGCACGTACTCTCCTGACTCCACGTATTCGTTCTCCGATCCCGGTGCTACCCAACATGAGAATAGCAACCAATGAACAGAAGCACCACAAGATGCAACAATCACATGATGCATGAGATGAAAAATGGGCATGCATCACTAATTCTATCACTAGCACAAGCAAATTAAACTACTGCAAGTTTCTGGACAGAACTGTACACTAAGCTATTTTGACATGCATGAGGATGGCATGAACAGATGCGGCTCGTGAAAACGATGCAAAACCATATAAAGAACATTGCAAACGGAGCTACGGATCAACGGGAAGCAACGAAACAAGATATGAAGCTCTACGTGGAAGAATCAACACCACACACTCAAATGGCACAAATCTGGTATTCCCAGGTTGCCAAGACATACAACAACCCAACATGAATGGATTGGAGCAAGGAAGAACACCACAACATCAACTAAGCACACACATTGTTCAAAATGACTATACTACAAAATCTGCCACAATCTGCATCTTAGCTCTTTGGGAGCTACATGCAACATAGCTACAGGCCTCCAAACATGACTAATAACATATGTGGCTGTTGCCAACCAAGAACACTACAAGCACCAGCAAGAATCACAGCAAAAGGAATTAAACTCTAGAAGATACAAGGCCACAAACTTTTCCAAAACCATCAGATCTCAGGGACTTAGTGAAAATTCCTGCACCTGAGTTTCTGTCTCTGTTCTAAAGCTTTTGACAGCAATCAAAACACAACCTACCGGACTCCAAATTATTTGAAATTTGACAGGGAGCTTCACAAACATATCAGGTTCAAAATCCTAGCACTGAACTAAGGCTAGTTATCAATACAATGACCAGCACATCCTCATCTATAAGAGAAGAAAATGTTTCCAGAATCCCAGACTTAGTGAAATTTCAGATTTCACTAAACTGGAATTTTTCAGCCACATGCCCACTTTGTCTAGGCATAGTTTGCACACACATAACACCAAGTGATAAATGACACCACTATGGTGTAGAGCAAAACCCCTACTACTATCACACAAAAACTCATGCCCTTGGGCTCCACCTATTACATGGAATCAAAGATCAAACTTGCAACAAATCTGAATATGTCAACTCCATAAAGTTTCCCAATGGCAAAAGTAACTTCACCACTGGATTCCTTGGGAGTTTCTACCCTAAGATCATATATAAAATGTGGGCACCTACTTGGGACAAGTGACCATAAGTTAAGGGGGAGAGAACTACTCCAAATCATGCCTAGGGAATGGGCATCATTTCATGTAGTTCCTACTAAGACATCAACTACAAAGGTTGAGCTCATGTGCTCAATGAAAAAGTGACATGGGGGTTTGAACCCCATGTTTGTGTCATGCACATCAACTTCACAACCACTTCTACCAAGTTATCCACACATACAAATCACCATGCCCTCTCACATATGGACATGTGAAGGTGCATAGCTTTGCTTGCAAAGGTGGGGTGTCCCACACACACACATCCACTCCCCTACACACATCAAACATGTTCTTGACTAAAACACAAGAAGTAGATCTCTAAATAAGTAGCACAAGATGGGAACACCATGTCACCTACACATGCTCACAACTAGGGAGTTCATGAACTATGTTCATGTGGGTGTGTTCTTCACACCATATGCACCACAAGATATTTATGCACTCAAAACCTATCACACAACACCTTATAAGCATGAAACTAGTGCATCTACACACTCACTTAGGCTAGCTTCACCACACACTCACATACATATGATCTAGAACCACATATGCACTTACGTTTCAAAGTCCACACATACATTCTTCTCAAACTAGCAACAAATGCTAGAACCCCTGGTGTTGAGAGTAGAAGAAATAAATACTACCTGAGCTGCTGAGTCAAAACAATCACCTCACATGCTATAGAGCATGCCACATCAAAACAGAACAAATAGAAGCTTCCACAAATAAAATGAAAAAAAACAATGCTTGGGAGGGGGATCGAACTCAGGATCCCCTGGGTCAACCCCAAGGCCCACTCCACCCTGCTACTTGCCAACTTATCGACAGAACAGGGGAAACTGCTTGGTATGGTTGCTTCCTGTAGCTACTGTGCTATGGTGCAAACAACAGGAAATAAAAAGGGGGGGTATAAGTGGCGCCGCGGGGAATCGATCCCACGACCTCCTGATCCACATCCGGGCACCGCACCACTACACTACGCTATGAAGACTGGATAGAGAAAGAACTTATGCCAGGAGTACTAACTCTACTGCGTGGCTTGCTCTGCACAGCACAGGGAAGCGCCGGCGACAGGGAGGCCGCCGTGGCTCCTCTACTGCTGCTGCTGCGCTTCGACGGGGAAACAAAATGTTATACTCCAGCCTGATGAACGCTTATACCTGCTGCATGGCACTACCCGAGCACAAAAACGACACACTGGGCACACAACTATACCGCGCAGGCCATGTCGCTCTCCTCTTGGAACACAGGCACGCAACGTTCGCCGGTCGGACCTCCTACAACACATCTAGCGAAGGAGAAGGAGGGAGGAGCTAGGTTTCACCGAGGGGAAGGAGGGAGAAGGCCGAACGGGGATGAAGTCTGCGAAGACGATGACCTGAAGAAGCTGTAGACGCGGGTGCAGAACCGACGCAGGGGAGGAAGAACGCCGGGAACTCGCCGTTGACGTGGTGCTGGCCGTCGGCGTGGTCGTTCTGTGGCCTTCCCGAGGATGGGAATGGAGCGCGGGCTCCTACTCCGTGCCCCTGGACATGGCCGCCGACGCTGCTCGACGTAGATGGCGGGGTAGACACGGCGGCCGAACTCTCTCTCTCTGCTACTCGTACAGAGGCTTACCAGAGGGGGGAGGAAGAAGAAGAGAGAAGGTGGCGGCGCACTGGAGGAAGGAGAGGGAAACCTAGGGAAGGAGGAAGGTTCCCTCCATCTTATATTACCTCGGGGGAGGCGCTTGAGCCACATGATCGAGGCCATGGAGAATCGGTGGAGGAGGTGGAGTCGTACACAGTGACATCGACGGAGGAGGAAGAGGGACGCGGGATGGGCTGCGCTGCATGCTGGAGGGGGAGAGATGGGCCTCTCTGGTGGGAGGAAGCCTACCAGAGCGCATCATAAGAGAAAATAATAACTCTGGCTATTTCCTATTTAACTAAAGCACAGAGAAAAGAAAAAGCCCACAGGTCACACTACTGAATATTAAATCAAAACAAAAATGCCCCTGGATCTGAAAATACAAGAGCTATTTTAAAAAAATGCAAAAGGAATTTTATGGGGCAATTAAATAAATACAAAACAGCAATTATAATAACTGTTTTGTGATTTATTGCACCTTTAGAACACCTAACAAAACACCAAATCTTGCACAACATAATACCCACAATATTTAGTAAACAGAGGACATTTTAAAACCAGGTAAAGAGCAAGTGAAATTTTGAGCTTGGGAATAAAATAGAGAAAAGGTTTGAAACTAACAAGGGGGGTTTCAAAATAATGTCAAGCACCACAATCTGCTACTTCACACCACATCATCACATGTGCATCAACACATGAAATCACAAGATCACAAAATCACACCTAGCAAGATCACATGCAATCATGACATAGTATCATAAGGTATGGCAAGGATGGTATGGCATGGATGCATGCATGCAAAAGAAGAATACAAGGTGACACATGAAATCATACATGCATATATAGCTCTCATGACAATGTCAAGGTGGTCCCACATGGAAGGTTACAAAAAGGGAAAGCTTTACACTTGGGGCACTACAGTCCTGGTGCCCTGTCGGAGGGGGATTCGGACACGGAGGGCTTCTTCATCAACACCATGACCTCTCCGATGATGCGTGAGTAGTTCACCATAGACCTACGGGTCCATAGCTAGTAACTAGATCGCTTCTTCTCTCTCCTGGATCTTCAATACAAAGTTCTCCATGATCTTCATGGAGATCTATCCAATGTAATCTTCTTTTGCGGTGTGTTTGTCGAGATTCGATGAATTGTGGATTTATGATCAGATTATCTATGAATCTTATTTGAGTTTCTTCTGATCTCTCTTATGCATGATTTCATATCCTTGTAATTCTCTTCGAGTTGTGGGTTTTGTTTGGCCAACTAGATCTATGATTCTTGCAATGGGAGAAGTGCTTGGTTTTGGGTTCATACCATGCGGTGACCTCACCTAGTGACAGAAGGGGTAGCGAGGCACGCATCGTGTTGTTCCCATCAAGGGTAAAAAGATGGGCTTTTCATCATTGGTTTGAGATTATCCCTCTACATCATGTCATCTTGCTTAAAGCGTTACTCTGTTCGTCATGAACTCAATACACTAGATGCATGCTGGATAGTGGTCGATGTGTGGAGTAATAGTAGTAGATGCAGAAAGTATCAGTCTACTTGTCTCGGACGTGTTGCCTATATGCATGATCATTGTCTTTGATATCGTCATGACTTTGCGTGGTTCTATCAATTGCTCGACAGTAATTTTTTCACCCACCGTAATACTTGCTATTTTGAGAGAAGCCTCTAGTGAATGATACTATGGCCCCGAGGGTCTACTCCACACCATATTTTTAGCCTTACACTTTTTACTTCGTTGCACTTTCCGCCTTCATATCTCACTTTGCAAACAATCTTGAAGGGATTGACAACCCCTTTGAAGCGTTGGGTGCAAGCTTGTTTGTGTTTACGCATGTACTCTGGACTTGACGATACCCTCCTTCTGGATCGATACCTTGGTTCTCAAACTGAGGGAAATACTTACTGCTCCTGTGCTGCATCACCCTTTCCTCTTCAAGGGAAGAACCAAGGCCCGCCACTAGAAGAGAATAACAAAAAAGAAACATTCTGCTTGGTCAGGTCCACCAACAACATCCAAGTTCAACAGATTCCTACCGACTACGAGCAGTCAGTCAGAGTCTCAAGATCTGTTGGTCACTCGGATCTACTTCAATTCTTAAGTTCACTCGGACGTGCTACTCAGCGGAATCGATCAGGGCAAATGATGAAGACTTCAATCAACGCATAATTTTGCAAGGCCCTGAAGCACGTTCAAGTTCGTTCTGCTGCTACAAGATTTACATCGACACCTTCACCACTCGGACCCTGATCCATTCGGGGGCTAATGACGGGGATATAGCCCTAGGGTAGGGTCATAGGTCTGACCAATACGTCCTACCCAAAGGCACCTCATTATTAGTTTAAGGACTACAAGGGAAATTCCTACTGGATCGTGACAACATCTAATCCACTCGGTACGGATCCACTCAGACAAGTACAGTCCATCCACTCGGATGACAGTCAACCACTCGACCGTATGACTCACTCGGTCATGCAAATACCAACAGTCGGAAGACATCTGTAGTGGGCTGACATTATGGCATCAATGCCCCATCTTGTAACATAAGAGGTGAGGAGGTGGCGCACTCTATATAAGCCACCCCCCTCCACATAGCTAGGGAGAGAGTCTTCTTCTCCCCCTGCGGGCTCATTCCTTCCCTGGAGCTCTGGCTCTCTCTATACCATGTAACCATGTCCATGATAGATAAAACAAAGCCTCTCCGGAGCAGGAGACGTAGGGTTGTTATCTCCACTGTGAGAGGCCTGAACTCGCTAAAACCACCGTGTCACCCATGTGCATCTTGATAGATCATGCTCCGTTATCCTACGCTCTTTCTATTGTCGGAATCGTTACCACGACAAATGCACTTTCACCTTCCACCATTGCTAGCCTCTCTAGTGCCATGCAACTTTCGCTGATGCACAAACCCACCATATGCCTTCCTCAAAACACCCACCATACCTACCTACTATGGCATTTTCATAGCCATTCTGAGATATATTGCCATGCAACTCCCACCGTCCCGTCTCATGACTTGTGCCGTCACTCTCATATTGCCATTGCATGATCGTAAGATAGCTAGCGAGATGTTTCAACGTCATACGCCAAGCTAGATCGTTGCACATCCCGGTACACTGCCGGAGGCATTTCCTATAGAGTCATCATTGTTCTAGCATTGAGCTTTGAGTAAATTAAAGTGTGATAATCATCATTATTAGAGCATTGTCCCATGTGAGGAAATAAAAAAAAAGGACAAAGTTGCCCACAAAAATATATATGGAAAGAGTCCAAAGAGCCCAAAAAAGAGAGAAAAGAGAGAAGGGACAATGCTACTATCTTTTTCCACACTTGTGCTTCATAATAGCACCATGTTCTTCATGATTGAGAGTCTCTTATTTTGTCACCACCATATGCTAGTGGAAATCTTCATTATATAACTTGGCTTGTATATTCCAATGATGGGCTTCCTTAAAATTGCCCTAGGTCTTCGTGAGCAAGCAAGTTGGATGCACACCCACTAGTTCTCCTTTTGAGCTTTCACATACTTATAGCTCTAAGTGCATCCATTGCATGGAAATACCTACTCTTTCACATTGATATCTATTAATGGGCATCTCCATAGTCCTTTGATACGTCGAGTCAATGTGACCATCTCCTCTATTTTGTCTCACAACCTCCACCACACTCTATTCCACCTATAGTGCTATATCCATGGCTCACGCTCATGTATTGCGTGAGAGTTGAAAAGGGTTTGAGAAAGTAAGAGTGCAAAAACAATTACTTGGCCAATACCGGGGTTGTGCATGATTTAAATCCGTTGTGTGGGATGATGGTGCATAGCCAGACTATATGATTTTGTAGGGATAACTTTCTTTGGCCTTGTTATTTCGAAAGTTCATGATTACCTTGCTAGTTTGCTTGAAGTATTATTGTTTTCATGTCAATAGCAAACTATTGTTTTGAATCTTCCGGATCTGAACATTCATGTCACATGAAAGAAGTTATAAAGGACAAATATGCTAGGTAGCATTCCGAATCAAAAATTCATTCTTTATAACTTCCCTACTCGAGGACGAGCAGGAGTTAAGCTTGGGGATGCTTGATACGTCTCCAACGTATCTATAATTTTTGATGGTTCCATGCTATTATCTTGTCAAACTTTGGATGTTTTGTATGCCTTTTATATCTTTTTTGGGACTAACTTATTAACTCAGTGCCAAGTGCCAGTTCCTGTTTTTTTCGTGTTTTTGACCCTTTTCAGAGGTGAATATTAAACGGCGTCCAAACGGAATAAAACTTCCGAAAAGATTTTTTCCGGAACAGAAGATACACACGGGGCGTAAGAACCAAGGCAGAGGCCACCAGGGGAGGCCAAAAGCCCCTAGGCGCGGCGGGGGGGGGGGGGGGGGCTAGCAGGCTTGTGGGCCCCCTGTGGCTTGTCTGCCCTTCTTCTTCTGCCTATAAATCCCCGAAAAATACAAAACCACGAGAGAGATCCACGAAAATAATTTTCCGTCGTCGCAAGCTTCTGTCTCCGCAAGATCTCATCTAGGGCACGTTCTCGTGGCCTGCCGGAGGGGGGATTCGGATACGGAGGGCTTCTTCATCAACACCATTGCCTCTCCGATGATGCGTGAGTAGTTCACCATAGACCTTCGGGTCCATAGCTAGTAGCTAGATGGCTTCTTCTCTCTCTTGGATGTTCAATACAAAGTTCTCCATGATCTTCATGGATATCTATCCGATGTAATCTTCTTTTGCGGTGTGTTTGTCGAGATCCGATGAATTATGGATTTATGATCAGATTATCTATGAATATTATTCGAGTTTCTTCTGATCTCTTATGTGCATGATTTCATATCCTTGTAATTCTCTTCGAGTTGTGGGTTTTGTTTGGCCAACTTGATCTATGATTCTTGCAATGGGAGAAGTGCTTGGTTTTGGGTTCATACCGTGCGGTGACCTCACCCAGTGACAGAAGGGGTAGCGAGGCATGTATCGTGTTGTTGCCATCAAGGGTAAAAAGATGGGGTTTACATCATTGGTTTGATTTTATCCCTCTACATCATGTCATCTTGCTTAAGGCGTTACTCTGTTCGTCATGAACTCAATACACTAGATGCATGCTGGATAGCGACCGACGTGTGAAGTAATAGTAGTAGATGCAGAAAGTATCGGTCTACTTGTCTCTCACGTGATGCCTATATGTATGATCATTGCCTTAGATATCGTCATGACTTTGCGCGGTTTTATCAATTGCTCGACAGTAATTTGTTCACCCACCATAATATTTGCTATCTTGAGAGAAGCCTCTAGTGAACACTATGGGCCCCGGGTCTACTTCACATCATATTTTCAGCCTTACACTTTTACTTCGTTGCACTTTCCGCCTTCAGATCTCACTTTGCAATCAATCGTGAAGGGATTGACATCCCCTTTATAGCGTTGGGTGCAAGCTCGTTTGTGTTTGCGGAGGTACTCTGGACACTTGGCTTGATTCTGCTACTGGATTGATACCTTGGTTCTCAAACTGAGGAAAAACTTATTGCTACTGTGCTGCATCACCCTTTTCTCTTCAAGGGAAAAACCAACACAAGCTCAAGATGTAGCACGCCGCGGCGCGTGCGCCGCCCTAGCGGCGTCTCATGCGGCTCCGGTTTGACGGGGAGGAGCGTCAGTGACCCGGAGGAGCAAGAGCGGGAGCCGGACAAGGAGGAAGACGTCGTCTTCATCCGCCTCGGCGTCCAAGAACTGTCGTGGTGGCGGGAGAAGGCGGGTGGCAGCGGGTACGCGTACCGCGGTGAGTTGCCGCTCTCGATGTGCTCGAGGACAGCCTCCAACGGGTAGCCGTGGACGCCCACCTTAGGCGGCGCCCCTCGGAGTTCAAGCAATCGTGGGGTTCGACTCCATTGGTGGCGGCGAGCTGGTCGGTGTGACGGCGTTCGAAGTACGCCGTCCACAACGTGTTGTTGTCGGGGGTGTACCTCGGCAGGTTCCGCGAGCTCTCTTGCAGCGATCACCGGATGCGCGCGATCTCCGTGAGCCCAGCACCCCATGTTCGGTGGCACCGGGTAGTCCGCCTCGTAGAGGAGGCGGGCCTCGAGCTCGTGCAGGTGGCGGCGGCCGAAGACGTTGGCCGGAGCTCCGTCGCCGGGGTAGTGCTCGGCCATTAAAGAGAGAGGGAGAGAAGGCGACGATGCCAAAAGGGGCGAAAGAGAAGAGGGCGTTGGCGGCAAGAGTCTGGCGAGAGAGGTGTGTGGCCACCGGCAAAGGCAGGGGCGGCTTATATAGCCGCGGGCGGGCGGCACGCGGAGCGACGCTGTGTGAGCGTGTGGCGAGAGTGGACGGGACGCGCATCGCCGCTCTTTCACTGCGCCGCCCGTGAAGAACCAATGTAAGGCTGACCAGTGGCGCAACCTTCCCATTGTTTCCCGCGGGAAATGAGACGATGAGGACGACGAACGCGCCTAGTCGCTACTCGGTAGGTCCACACCCGTTTCACGCCGTTTCGTGCAAAAAACGTTTCACTCGGCGCTCCCGGGGGCCTCCCAGCATGCTGGGTTCGGTCTTGGACCGCGGGAGTCAATTTCGGTTGTTGCCGACGAAAAACGGGTTCGTGAGGACGTGACTGGACCGTTTTTTAACGTCGTCGATAAAAAAGGATCTTGAGGGCATGTCGGGAACGCGGGTGAAGATGTTTTAAGAATTAAATTTATTAAATTCGATTATAGATGCTCTTAGGTAGGAGGACTATACGTCGGGTCGGGTCAAAGGATGGGCAATCATTTTTGGGTTTGAAAGTTGCAGGGACAGCTGGCGTCAAGACTTTAACACAACTGCCCGTGTCAGGAATATCGTTTACAGCTGCGTACGGGCAGAGATTTCGTCTCGGTGAGATTTGGTACCGTAGTGCCACCGTTTGCTATTCGCATGCAAGGGCCGCCCGGCTCCGACTGATGTTGTCCTTCACGTGTGTAAGAGGGGATTGAACTACTCGACACCCGTGAAATCTTCGCGGATACGGAGTACCCTGTTGAGTCTCTGGTGAAACATGGCTAGCTAGGTAGGCTGGTCCAAGGACAGACCTAATATATGTAGTACCACCCGTAAAATTATATAAATAACACTTCCTTTGTTTTAAAATAAATGTCTTAATTTTGTAGTAGTTCTAATATAAAGTTCTATTAAGTTCAAGACATTTATTTTGAAACCCAGGGAGTACATGCATAGTACTATCAGACAAAGTTGTTTTTTCCTTTTATTATAAAGCACTGTCCTTTTCTTTGCGGAGATCTATACAGCACTATCATGTGAAGAGATGCTGCTGCCAGTAGTTAACTTTGTGTGGTCAGATCTTGACTACGTGCAGTTGGTCTTCACTTTTTTTGACCGACCGAGCGGGCGTACGCGCGGGCAAATAGTTTTATTCCATCGAGATGTTATGTAGAGTAGGTATGAATGGTAAGTACTCGTATGATATAGTACTAGTATAAATGTTCGTGCGTTGTACTGGGTTAGAAAAAAATGTATAACCTATCTTTTTATCATTAAACGTTAAATGTAAGACATCTATTTTTGAGCGGAAGGAGTTTCTTTTAAAGTTTTAAAATATATGTAATGCTTACATAAAAATTGTATTAATTTTTTAATAATAATTATCATTTTTATTGAGTGGTAATAATGCCCATGTGTTGCACCGGGCTACAAAAAAATGCAGAACCTATTTTTTTCCATTAAATGTTAAATGTAAATTATAATGTTAAATTTAAGACATCTATTTTTGGACAGAAGGAGTTTCTTTTAAAGTTTTAAAATATAATGTAATGCTTACATAAGCCGGCGACTAAAAAGGTGCCTGGAGGGGGCTGTTGAGGGCGCGGCTGGAGATGCTCTTAGCTACAGAGAGAGTGATTGAGGGCAGCGGCAAGTGCAAGCTGCAACGGGACTCGAGGTTGGGGAGCATGTAGTCACATCATCACAAACGGCAAAATAAACTTGCAAAATTACAGGATGGTCACAACTTTATAAGTAACAGGAACACAAATGCTTGCTCTGCATAAATGACACTGTCAATGGTTAAACAGGCTGATAAAAGCTTGGATCAGAAACATACTTCCAGATACAGTTAAACATCCTTGATGTCAAGAGGAAGGGATGACCGGAAGGCAGCTATTGTCAACCAGGGTGTAAGGGCAGAGTTCAGCCATCATGTTAAGACACACACAGATTCAGAGTTAACTTTCAGCTCTGATTCAAATCCTGAGTTCAGTATGCTCCTATATATTTCCCGGCCACTTTTTGCTTGGCACAAAATGTATTGTTTTTTTATCTATGCCACAAACAACTTCTCCATTTGGTGCAGAGCATGAAAATCCACAATACACACAATGCAAAATTAATGCCTCTTTGTCAAGATAACATTACTGGCAGCAAGTACTTCTCCATTGTGTCAGTAACATTGCTAGCATAAAAATGAACAGAGACACCTAACTTTACTTAAATTTAAATGATGCTAGCCCTCCTCCATTATCTGAAAGTTTCATGTTTAGTTAAGTGAGCATCTCTCTTTAGCAGATAACCTTGACAGATGTTAGTCCTGCACATTTCATCCTGTAGCCAAGTAGTTAGTTGTAATACGACCAATGGCTCCAAATCGTTACTTCTGGTCCAACTAAAGGAGAACTCACTTGTAGACACTTTCCCTAATTGAATGAATATGTTTATCCTTAGCTAAAACAAAGATGGATCGCTAAGAACCTGCATATATGAGCAAACCAAACTGATCTGGCTAAAGCTAGGTGAATTGATCATTCCAAAAAGACTATTTAGCTAAATTTGGAACGGGCATCAGATTGATCCTCAAATTATCCATTATGAATTGCAAAAACAGTATAGAACGGTAGGAATGTATTACCCACAAGAAGGGGGCCTTACCTTTGCTCATTGCCTCTCAATGCACCACCAACTAATTTGAAAAACTGCAATTTAATGCAATGCAGAATGCACCAGCAACCAATACGTGTGTTTAAAAACATGAACAAGGACAAACAAATTCATAACCAAGCCATGGCTTCCTCTCTACTGAATGATGATGGCATTACATATAAGTATTCATGAATCAAATTATCAGTTTCATCACACATTAGCAATGACCACCAACCCAACATCTAACAAGCATACAACATCGGACAACCAGCACACAGTTAGGAATTTTCATGGCCCTTTCTTGGCTTACGTGAATCTGAAATTAGTCGGCAATTCCCCTTTGCAAGCGGCTATTGGAATTATGCCCTAGAGGCAATAATAAATATAGTTATTATTATAATTCCTGTATCAAGATAATCGTTTATTATCCATGCTATAATTGTATTGAATGAAGACTTATATACATGTGTGGATACATAGACAAAACACTGTCCCTAGCAAGCCTCTAGTTGGCTAGCCAGTTGATCAAAGATAGTCAGGGTCTTCCGATTATGTACAAGGTGTTGTTGCTTGATAACTGGATCACGTCATTAGGAGAATCACATGATGGACTAGACCCAAACTAATAGACGTAGCATGTTGATCGTGTCATTTTGTTGCTACAGTTTTCTGCGTGTCAAGTATTTGTTCCTATGACCATGAGATCATATAACTCACTAACACCGGAGGAATGCTTTGTGTGTATCAAACGTCGCAACGTAACTGGGTGACTATAAAGATGCTCTACAGGTATATCCGAAGGTGTTCGTTGAGTTAGTATGGATCGAGACTGGGATTTGTCACTCCATGTGACGGAGAGGTATCTCGGGGCCCACTCGGTAATACAACTTCACACACAAGTCTTGCAAGCAAAGTGACTTAGTGTAAGTTGCGGGATCTTGTATTACGGAACGAGTAAAGAGACTTGCCGGTAAACGAGATTGAAATAGGTATGCGGATACTGACGATCGAATCTCGGGCAAGTAACATACCGAAGGACAAAGGGAATGACATACGGGATTATATGAATCATTGGCAGTGAGGTTCAAACGATAAGATCTTCGTAGAATATGTGGTATCCAATATGGCCATCCAGGTCCCGCTATTTGATATTGACCGAGGAGTCACTCGGGTCATGTCTGCATAGTTCTCGAACCCGCAGGGTCTGCACACTTAAGGTTCGACGTTGTTTTATGCGTATTTGAGTTATATGGTTGGTTAACGAATGTTGTTCGAAGTCCCGGATGAGATCACGGACGTCACGAGGGTTTCCGGAATGGTCCGGAAACGAAGATTGATATATAGGATGACCTCATTTGATTACCGGAAGGTTTTCGGAGTTACCGGGAATGTACTCGGAATGACGAATGGGTTCCGGGTGTTCACCGGGGGGGGGGGGGGGGGAAACCCACCCCGGGGAAGCCCATAGGCCTTGGGGGTGGCGCACCAGCCCCTAGTGGGCTGGTGGAACAGCGCAAGAAGGCCCTATGCGCCAAAGGATAAGAAATCAAAGAGAAAGAAAAAAAAGTGGAGGTGGGAAAGGAGAGAAGGACTCCACCTTCCAAACCTAGTTGGATTCGGTTTGGAAGGGGAGGACTTCCCCCCTTGGCTCGGCCGACCCCCTTGGGGCTCCTTGAGCCTCAAGGCAAGCCCCCCCTCTCCCACCTATATATACGGAGGTTTTAGGGCTGATTTGAGACGACTTTTCCACGGCAGCCCGACCACATACCTCCACGGTTTTTCCTCTAGACCGCGTTTCTGCGGAGCTCGGGCGGAGCCCTGCCGAGATCAGATCACCACCAACCTCCGGAGCCCCGTCACGCTGCCGGAGAACTCATCTACCTCTCCGTCTCTCTTGCTGGATCAAGAAGGCCGAGATCGTCGTCGAGCTGTACGTGTGCTGAACGCGGAGGTGCCGTCCGTTCGACACTAGATCGTGGGACGGATCGCGGGACGGTTCGCGGGGCGGATCGAGGGACGCGAGTACGTTCCACTACATCAACCGTGTTCACTAACGCTTCTGCTGTGCGATCTACAAGGGTACGTAGATCGGAAATCCCCTCTCGTAGATGGACATCACCATGATAGGTCTTCGTGCGCGTAGGAAAATTTTTGTTTCCCATGCGACGTTCCCCAACAGTGGCATCATGAGCTAGGTTCATGCGTAGATGTCTTCTCGAGTAGAACACAAAAGTTTTTGTGGGCGGTGATGTGCGTTTTGCTGCCCTCCTTACTCTTTTCTTGATTCCGCGGTATTGTTGGATTGAAGCGGCTTGGACCGACATTACTCATACGCTTACGAGAGACTGGTTTCATCGCTACGAGTAACCCCGTTGCTCAAAGATGATTGGCAAGTGTCGGTTTCTCCAACTTTAGTTGAATCGGATTTGACCGAGGAGGTCCTTGTATAAGGTTAAATAGCAATTCATATATCTCCGTTGTGGTGTTTGCGTAAGTAAGATGCGATCCTACTAGATATCCATGGTCACCACGTAAAACATGCAACAACAAAATTAGAGGACGTCTAACTTGTTTTTGGAGGGTATGCTTGTGATGTGATATGGCCAACAATGTGATGTGATATATTGGATGTATGAGATGATCATGTTGTAATAGATAATATCGACTTGCACGTCGATGGTACGGCAACCGGCAGGAGCCATAGGGTTGTCTTTAAACTAACGTTTGTGCTTGCAGATGCGTTTACTATTTTGCTAGGATGTAGCTTCAGTAGTAATAGCATGAGTAGCACGACAACCCCGATGGCGACACGTTGATGGAGATCATGGTGTGGCGCCGGTGACAAGAAGATCGTGTCGGTGCTTGGTGATGGAGATCAAGGAGCACGTGATGATGGCCATATCATGTCACTTATGAATTGCATTTGATGTTAATCCTTTTATGCACCTTATTTTTCTTAGAACGACGGTAGCATTATGAGGTGATCTCTCACTAAAATTTTAAGACGAAATTGTGTTCTCCCCGACTGTGCACCGTTGCTACAGTTCGTCGTTTCGAGACACCACGTGATGATCGGGTGTGATAGACTCAACGTTCACATACAACGGGTGCAAAACAGTTGCACACGCGGAACACTCGGGTTAAGCTTGACGAGCCTAGCATGTGCAGACATGGCCTTGGAACACATGAGACCGAAAGGTCAATCATGAATCATATAGATGATATGATTAGCATATGGATGCTTACCACTGAAACTATACTCAACTCACGCGATGATCGGACTTGAGCTAGTGTAACTGGGTCATGAACCACTCAAATGACTAGAGAGATGTAATTTTTGAGTGGGAGTTTAGCAAGTAATTTGATTAAGTTAAACTCTAATTATCTTGAACATAGTCTAAGTCCACTTTGAATATATTTGTGTTGTAGATCATGGATCACGCGATAGTCGCCCTGAATTTTAATACGTTCCTAGAGAAAGCTAAGTTGAAAGGTGATGGAAGCAACTTTGTAGACTGGGCTCGTAATCTTAAGTTAATCTTACAAGCTGGGAAGAAGGATTATGTCCTTAATGCTGCGCTAGGAGATGAACCACCCACTACGGCTGACCAGGATGTTAAGAACGCTTGGTTAACACGTAAGGAGGACTACTCAGTAGTTCAATATGCAGTCTTGTATGGCTTAGAACCGGGACTTCAACGTCGCTTTGAGCGTCATGGAGCATATGAGATGTTCCAGGAGTTGAAGTTCATCTTTCAGAAGAACGCCCGGATCGAGAGGTATGAGACCTCCGATAAATTCTATGCTTGCAAGATGGAGGAGAATTCGTCTGTCAGTGAACATGGGCTCAAAATGTCTGGGTACTCAAACCGTCTAGCTGAGCTGGGGATTGAACTCCCGCAAGAGGCTATCACTGACAGAATCCTTCAATCACTGCCGCCAAGCTATAAGGGCTTTGTGTTGAACAACAACATGCAAGGGATGAACAAGTCACCCGGCGAGTTGTTTGCGATGCTGAAAGTCACAGAGTCTGAACTTCGTAAAGAGCATCAAGTGTTGATGGTGAATAAGACCACTAGTTTCAAGAGAAACGGCAAAGGCAAGAAGGGTAATTCAAAGAAGAGCGGCAAGCCTGTTGCCAATCCGACGAAGAAATCCAAAGCTGGACCTAAGCCTGAAACAAAGTGCTACTACTGCAAGGGTATGGGTCACTGGAAGCGCAACTGCCCCAAGTATCTGGCTGATAAGAAGGCGGCCAAGGAAAAATCAGGTATATTTGATATACATGTTATTGATGTGTACTTAAACGGCTCTCGTAGGGTATTCGATACCGGTTGTGTTGCTCATATTTGCAACTCGAAACAGGAACTGCGGAATAGGCGAAGGCTGGTGAAAGATGAAGTGACGATGCACGTAGGAAATGGTTCCAAGGTTGATGCAATCACCGTCGGCACAGTTTCACTTCAGTTACCATCGGGATTAGTTATGAACTTGAATAATTGTTATTTAGTGCCTGTGTTGAGCATGAACATTATATCTGGATCTTGTTTGTTGCGAGACGGTTACTCTTTTAAGTCAGAGAATAATGGTTGTTCTATTTCTATGAGTAACATCTTTTATTGTCATGCACCCAATGTGAGAGGATTGTTCATATTGAATCTTGATAGTGATACACATATACATAACATTGAGACCAAAAGAGTTAGAGTTAACAATGATAGCGCCATATTTTTGTGGCACTACCGCTTAGGTCATATTGGTGTAAAGCGCATGAAGAAACTCCATACCAATGGACTTTTGGAGTCACTTGACTTTGATTCACTTGACACGTGCGAACCATGCCTCATGGGCAAGATGAATAAAACTCCATTCTCCGGAACAATGGAGCGTGTCAGTGACTTGTTGGAAATCATACATACCGATGTGTGCGGTCCGATGAGTGTAGAGGCACGCGGCGGATATCGTTATTTTCTCACCTTCACTAACGATTTGAGTAGATATGGTTATGTCTACTTAATGAAGCACAAGTCTGAAACATTTGAAAAGTTCAAGCAATTTCAGAGTGAAGCTGAAAATCATCGTAACAAGAAGATCAAGTTCCTACGGTCTGATCGTGGGGGTGAATATCTAAGTTTCGAGTTTGGTGCTCACTTAAGACAATGTGGAATTGTTTCACAGTTGACACCGCCTGGAACACCACAGCGTAATGGTGTGTCCGAACATCGTAATCGTACTTTATTAGAGATGGTGCGATCTATGATGTCTCTTACCGATTTGCCGTTATGTTTTGGGGTTATGCATTAGATACAGCTGCATTCACTTTAAATAGGGCACCATCAAAATCCGTTGAGACGACACCATACGAACTGTGGTATGGCAAAAGGCCAAAGTTGTCATTTCTTAAAGTTTGGGGATGTGATGCTTATGTCAAAAAGCTTCAGCCTGAAAAGCTGGAACCCAAAGCGGAAAAGTGCATTTTCATAGGTTACCCAAAAGAGACAGTTGGGTACACCTTCTATCTCAAATCCGAGGGCAAAGTGTTTGTTGCTAAAAACGGAGCTTTTCTCGAGAAGGAGTTTCTCTCGAGAGAATTGAGTGGGAGGAAGATAGAACTTGATGAGGTTGTCGAACCTCTCATCCCTCTAGATGGTGGCGCAGGGCAAGGGGAAACCCCTGTCATTGCGACGCCGGTTGAGGAGGAAGTTAATGATGATGATCATGAAACTCCGGTTCAAGTTCCTGTCGAACCACGCAAGTCGACGAGACCACGTGCTGCTCCAGAGTGGTATGGTAATCCCGTTTTGTCAATCATGTTGTTAGAACACAATGAACCTGCAAATTATGAAGAAGCAATGGTGGGCCCAGATTCCAACAAATGGCTAGAGGCCATGAAGTCTGAGATAGGATCCATGTATGAAAACAAAGTGTGGACTTTGGAAGTACTACCTAAGGGCCGCAAAGCTATTCAGAACAAATGGATCTTTAAGAAAAGACGGACGCTAACGGCAATGTGACCGTTTATAAAGCTCGACTTGTGGCAAAGGGTTTTTCACAAGTTCAAGGAGTTGACTACGATGAGTCATTCTCACCCGTAGCGATGCTTAAGTCCGTCAGAATCATGTTAGCAATAGCTGCATTTTTCGATTATGAAATATGGTAGATGGATGTCAAAACGGTGTTCCTTAACGGTTTCCTTAAGGAAGAGTTGTATATGATGCAACCCGAAGGTTTTGTCGATCCTAAGAATGCTAACAAGGTGTGCAACCTCCAGCGATTCATTTATGGACTGGTGCAAGCATCTCGGAGTTGGAACAAACGCTTTGATGAGGTGATCAAAGCATTTGGGTTTATACAAGTGGTTGGAGAATCTTGTATTTACAAGAAAGTGAGTGGGAGCTCTGTGGCGTTTCTAATATTATATGTGGATGAAATATTGCTGATTGGAAACAACGTAGAGTTTTTGGAGAGCATAAAGGATTACTTGAATAAAAGTTTCTCTATGAAGGACCTAGGAGAAGCTGCTTACATTCTAGGCATTAAGATCTACAGGGATAGATCAAAACGCCTGATAGGACTTTCACAAAGCACATACCTTGATAAAGTTTTGAACAGGTTCAAAATGGAACAGTCCAAGAAAGGGTTCTTGCCAGTTTTACAAGGTACAAGATTGAGTAAGACTCAGTGCCCAGCAACTGATAAGGATACAGAGCATATGAGCACCGTCCCCTATGCTTCAGCCATAGGTTCTATCATGTATGCAATGTTGTGCACTAGACCGGACGTTAGCCTGGCCATAAGTATGGCAGGCAGGTTCCAGAGTAATCCAGGAGTGGACCACTGGACGGCGGTCAAAAATATCCTGAAGTACCTGAAAAGGACTAAGGAGATGTTTCTCGTGTATGGAGGTGACGAAGAGCTCGCCGTGAAGGTTTACGTCGATGCAAGCTTTGACACAGATCTGGACGACTCTAAGTCACAGACCGGATACATATTTATTCTTGATGGGGGTGCGGTAAGCTGGTGCAGTTCCAAGCAAAGCGTCGTAGCTAATTCTACATGTGAAGCGGAGTACATGGCTGCCTCGGAGGCGGCTAAGGAGGGTGTCTGGATGAAGCAGTTCATGACGGATCTTGGAGTGGTGCCAAGCGCACTGAATCCAATAACCTTGTTCTGTGACAACACGGGTGCCATTGCCTTAGCAAAGGAACCACGGTTTCACAAGAAGACGAGACACATCAAACGATGCTTCAACCTCATCCGCGACTACGTCGAAGGGGAGGACGTAAATATATGCAAAGTGCACACGGATCTGAATGTAGCAGACCCGCTGACTAAACCTATTCCACGGGCAAAGCATGATCAACACCAGAACTGTATGGGTGTTAGATTTGTTACAATGTAATTCACATGATGATGTGAGGGCTAGATTATTGACTCTAGTGCAAGTGGGAGACTGTTGGAATTATGCCCTAGAGGCAATAATAAATATAGTTATTATTATAATTCCTGTATCAAGATAATCGTTTATTATCCATGCTATAATTGTATTGAATGAAGACTTATATACATGTGTGGATACATAGACAAAACACTGTCCCTAGCAAGCCTCTAGTTGGCTAGCCAGTTGATCAAAGATAGTCAGGGTCTTCTGATTATGTACAAGGTGTTGTTGCTTGATAACTGGATCACGTCATTAGGAGAATCACGTGATGGACTAGACCCAAACTAATAGACGTAGCATGTTGATCGTGTCATTTTGTTGCTACTGTTTTCTGCGTGTCAAGTATTTGTTCCTATGACCATGAGATCATATAACTCACTGACACCGGAGGAATGCTTTGTGTGTATCAAACGTCGCAACGTAACTGGGTGACTATAAAGATGCTCTACAGGTATATCGGAAGGTGTTCGTTGAGTTAGTATGGATCGAGACTGGGATTTGTCACTCCGTGTGACGGAGAGGTATCTCGGGGCCCACTCGGTAATACAACATCACACACAAGCCTTGCAAGCAAAGTGACTTAGTGTAAGTTGCGGGATCTTGTATTACAGAACGAATAAAGAGACTTGCCGGTAAACGAGATTGAAATAGGTATGCGGATACTGACGATCGAATCTCGGGCAAGTAACATACCGAAGGACAAAGGGAATGACATACGGGATTATATGAATCCTTGGCACTGAGGTTCAAACGATAAGATCTTCGTAGAATATGTGGGATCCAATATGGGCATCTAGGTCCCGCTATTGGATATTGACCGAGGAGTCACTCGGGTCATGTCTGCATAGTTCTGGAACCCACAGGGTCTGCACACTTAAGGTTCGACGTTGTTTTATGCGTATTTGAGTTATATGGTTGGTTACCGAATGTTGTTTGGAGTCCCGGATGAGATCATGGACGTCACGAGGGTTTCCGGAATGGTCTGGAAACGAAGATTGATATATAGGATGACCTCATTTGATTACCGGAAGGTTTTCGGAGTTACCGGGAATGACGAATGGGTTCCGGTTGTTCACCGGGGGGGGGGGGGGGGGCAACCCACCCCGGGGAAGCCCACAGGCCTTGGGGGTGGCGCACCAGCCCTTAGTGGGCTGGTGGAACAGCCCAAGAAGGCCCTATGCGCCGAAGGATAAGAAATCAAAGAGAAAACAAAAGAGGAGGTGGGAAAGGAGAGAAGGACTCCACCTTCCAAACCTAGTTGGATTCGGTTTGGAAGGGGAGGACTTCCCCCCTTGGCCCGGCCGACCCCCTTGGGGCTCCTTGAGCCTCAAGGCAAGGCCCCCCTCTCCCACCTATATATACGGAGGTTTTAGGGCTGATTTGAGACGACTTTTCCACGGCAGCCCGACCACATACCTCCACGATTTTTCCTCTAGATCGCGTTTCTGCGGAGCTCGGGCGGAGCCCTGCCGAGATCAGATCACCACCAACCTCCGGAGCGCCGTCACGCAGCCGGAGAACTCATCTACCTCTCTGTATCTCTTGCTGGATCAAGAAGGCCGAGATCATCGTCGAGCTGTACGTGTGCTGAACGCGGAGGTGCCGTCCGTTCGGCACCAGATCATGGGACGGATCGCGGGACGGTTCGCGGGGTGGATCGAGGGACGTGAGGATGTTCCACTACATCAACCGCATTCACTAACGCTTCTGCTGTGCGATCTACAGGGGTACGTAGATCGGACATCCCCTCTCGTAGATGGACATCACCATGATAGGTTTTCGTGCGCGTAGGAAATTTTTTGTTTCCCATGCGACGTTCCCCAACAGCGGCATCATAGTCTTCAGCTAGGTGCGGCACAACTTCGAGGTAAGGGCGTATGTACTTTTTTATGAAATTGGTATCGCTCACTACGACTGCAGCAAAGTAGCTCCGATCATGCTTCAGCAATCCGTTTTCCTTAAGGAACTTCATAACATAATGACGGGGTCTCACCCGGCCCTCTAGGTTGTAACAGAGAATTACGGACCGTTGAGCAATGTAAGTCGGCTCCAACCCCACCTCGGAGGCAAGGAACTCATTGTCTCTTTGTACTTGCACTGCTAGTACTGAATGGAATGGATGGATCTGTGATCTGTGGCCAAGTCAAGTGAGTGTCAAGCGCTTATATATCAAGGAAATGGCCAGGAGAGACCCACCTCGACGTCGGTGACCCCCGTCGGTGAGGATCTCCTCCACCACCAGATGCTCTGGGGAGCCGGTCGGTGGAGAGGAGGGGCAGAGGATGAAATTCGCCAAGAAACAGAGGATACCAGTTCTGAAATGGCCTCTGAACCAAGAAAGACTGAAAGGTAGAAGCAATTTGATAGCTATTTTGTTCATTAGACGCGATATGCACCTACCCGTGCGTGGATGAACTCCTCGACGCGGCCGTTGGGGAAGCGGCCGAGGAGGCGGGGGCCCTGGCCGTGGCGGGACATGCACTCGAAGGTGCACAGCTCGTCCTTGCGGTCGAAGAAGAGGTCGACGCCGTCGCCGTAAATCCGCACCAGCACCTTCCTCACCTCCCTCTCCTTGAGCGGCCCCGCGCCCACGCCCGCCTCGGCCGGGGCAGTTTGCTAGCACACCTGGTACACCTCGTTGGTCATGGCGCCCTTGAGCGGCACCACCTCCAGCGTGCGGCAGTCCGCCATCACTGGGACATGAGACTAGACATTGATGACATGAGCTATGAGGTAAGGAGAAAACTAATTTAGGTTTTTCTTATCGCCTAGATCCGCTCGAGCGGGTCAGCGGGGCGAGCGGAGCGCCCTCGTCCTCCTCCCGCGATGAGACCAGGGCGGCGCAGGGGAGCGACAAGGACCGGTGGCAGGCGACGGGACCGCCGGGGATAGCTGGATCCTTCCGCGAGGGGACCGGATCTGGCCGGGGCAAGGAGCGGCTGCCGGATCCAGCCGGAGGACGCAGCAGGCGGCGGGGCTGGCGAGGCAGCCTGGCGACGGTGCATGGCGAGAAGGGCTTCGGCGTGCGTGGGGAAGAGGAAGGGGATCTGGCGTGATGTGTTTATTTAATGGACTACGGGTTGAATTCGAAAAACTACAGGGACGTTTCTACAAAAACGAAACGTTTTTCTGTTTGTATCACTTAAAAACGTACCGCGGGTTGAATACCGGAAACTCCAAGGGTGTTTTTGCAAGAATGCCGCGACGGACGACAGAAGCGCTGCACACTTTATTATTAGGGGAGAGGGAGATATGCTTAATCTTGACTAAGCCTATACCTACAAATCAAAGGATTAGGATAAAACTAAATACGGATGGGTCTGACTCGTCGGATGGTGGTCCGGGAGCCGGGATGATTATGCGTAATGGCGATGGTTCCATTGTCTTTTCATCTTGCAGAGCTTTGTTTTCATGTAGAGCGCCCTAGAAGCTGAGGTGTGTGCACGTATGGAAGAATTATCTTTCGCAATTCAGCAATCTGATCATCCACCCTTTGTCGAAAATTGAAATTGAGATGGACTCGAGTACGGTAGTGGCGATGATTTTCGGTGGCAAGGTGGATTTCTCAATTTATGCTTCTTTGGTTGGTGAAGTTAAATTCGAAGGTATCAAAAAGTGCGAGAAATCGTATTGATGACTAATAAAGTAGGATTTTCACTCGTGTGGGTTCGTTTATCTTTCCTTCAGCAGCTGTTTCAGGACACTCTATACTAAACTGAGGAATTACTCAAGTTTTTGGCTTTTTTCGACAACTCAAAGCCGTTGCAACGAGAGATAACATGGAGAGGATCTTATGTGGCGCTAAAACTTCATGATATATCAAACCCTTTTTACGACTCGAGAGGGACGTTGATGTTCCAAACATTGGTTAAGAGCTTAATTTGATAGACATAAACGTGACTGATCGGCTTTACACGAGGAAGGGGCAATGAGATAAACTCACCCCCATGGCGAGACTAGACAGATTCATGGCCTCCTGTTTGAACATTGTCCCAAAATTAACGGCCACACCCTTGCCAAACACGTCCTCAGCTCACGATAATAAATCGAACATTGGACTGCAGGACCTTAGTTGGCCAAGTATGTTTTGTATATAAGGATCCATGGTCTTATCAAACTCCAGTTACCAAATGGTACATACAAGAGTTGTTGCATAAAAGGAAGTACCATTGCCACCAGTGATCTTTAAACGTGATACACTAAACTCATTAAGTTAGGAGAATCCTCTAAACTCAATATAATAGGTTCACTTCATCACTATAACTTTTTATGATGACCATATAACGAAAACACTTCGTTGAATGACGTGTTGTTAAAGAAAATAACTGCATCGCCCCTCTTCAAGATGGGAAACTATAGATAGATACTTGAGGTGCCCTCTTGAGAGAAGAATTTGTCAACAATCAATCACTTGAGCTTGCAAGAATAAATATATGATGTCTATGCTATTATTGGGATAAAATGAATCAAAAAAGCAACATAATATGAGAAGGATTTCTTTTCTTAAAGGGTGTATTTATTAGAGTGTACCTGCTTGGTAGGTATGAAATCAATGACAAAGAGTTGCCTAGCTCCGATGAGCTTACAAGCATCATTTGGAATTTCATAGAAGCGGGCATAGCTAGGGGTAAACCACGAGAAATTAGAGCAATTAATGGGTAGGTATCGTAAACATAGTGAGTGTATCACCACATTGAAGGAGAAGAAATGTAAATGTTTTCCTTTCTTTTGCATTTGATTTGCATGCCCCATGTGGATTTGACCCGAAGCTAATGCCCATCTTTTTTGCAATTAAATGCACTTGAGATAGTCACTAAGTAAGGAGACAACACCAAAAGATGTGCATGTGTCATTAGGCCATTGGATTACTCAAAAAAGCGAAGTGTCAAACGATGAAAAGAACACTTGAAACCAGGCACTGAACCCTAAATGCTTCGCGTGGATAACCAGATAGATTACTTCTATCTGCTAGCTTGCCCTAAGAAAAACAACAATTCCACATATATCACTTGTGCTTTCAAATAGTAGGGCGCTAAGAAAAGTGAATTTCCATTAATGAACTGTAGGTGTGCATATCCAGCCATGAAAGCGCTGTGACAATTCCGAATCCAAGTCATATAATTGCTTGATGCTCAAGAGTGCTTAGTTGGAAAATATTTTTTATGTCGTTCAAACTAATGCTCGATTTAGAATTCTATAACCAAAAAAAAGAAAAAAAATCAATTAATCTATCTCACCTATATTAGTAAGCAATTAATCTATCTCACCTATATTATGAAGGAGCTTCTAGGCGTGATAGCGAAGCGAGTTTTGTGACTTTGTGACTTTTAGTAGGGTTGTATCGTGTGTCTTCAACATTCGTCCATAAGACTTCTATATTCGATTCAGTGTATCTCGAACACAGGTAAATCTAGCTTCATCGTATTTTCTATATTTTTGTTTTTTTGAAGGAAAATTGTAAGGGAAACCCCTCACAACGAGTTTTTTTTTAAGTAATAAGAACCCAAATTTGTGTCCGTGGGGACTTGAACCTGGGTGGCTGGGTTGTACATCCACTCCACTAGACAAGTGAGCTAGGCTCACTTCCTTTTATATCTTTTTGTTACAAAAATTTCTTTTTAGAAGTCGAACATTAGACCTCACAAAAGTCCTATCATTTTGATTGTATCATGCTCTTTCGGGTCAAGGCACCTCTAATGTAATCTTTGTCGAGAGGAAGGAGGACTTTCACAGATAAACAGAAGGTGTATGCAAAAAAGAGCCAATGTGACTTTAGGTTCAAAAGGATCAATAGCACATGACGAAGTTCAACTGTCGTATCTTCAAGAGAATAGAGAATAATTGTAGGATTATATGGATATTAGTGCTTTTATTCAATTCCCGAGGCACTCTTCAATGATTGAGGAGATTCACGAGGCAGTCTTAGTGCTATCATCAGGATCACCAGCCTAATGCACCCCTTATTTTGGCTTAGCCTTGCTTAAACAGGTAGCATCCTTTCTATCACGCGCTCTTCTTTGCTACCAACAATTCTTTAAGTATGCGGTGAAGTAAATAATAGTGCACTTTCTCATAGTAGAACCCCTAAGAAATATCACAACATAGGCCGATATCTTTGTGCAATGTCATTTACAAGCTTTGCTCCAAAGTCTTGGCAAATAGGTGGAGAGAAGTACCAGATGATATCATTTCCAAGGACTTATTGTATAAGGGTGCTTTTTCTACGAATATAATCAATTCCATAATGCTATCTGCTTTGACGAATCAAATCAGATGAGGGGCGATCTGTGTCTCAAAAAGGAGAAGAAGTGGTTCTCGATACTGAGAAAAAAGTCACTTTTGATGCAGAAAGTAGGAAACCAAGGAAGCATGCATTGGCAAAGAGTAAATTTTTATCCGATCTTATAATGGCTCAATTCGATCCAACAATGGTACTTCCAAAGGCTCCTCGGCTAAGAAAAATAATAGGTGTATTGGCAAGGCATGAAAGGGATTTTCTAATGCTATCCGAAGACGAATCAGAATACGAAACCGGAAGCCATAGCCCAGAACCTTTACCTTGAGCGGAAGGGAAGGAAACCGACTATTCGAACTGGCGGGTGGGTGGATACCTCATACGTCTCAAACGTATCTATAATTTTTGATGGTTTGACGCTGTTATCTTACCTTCTTTGTATGTTTTATGTACCTTTTATATCTTTTTGGGACTAACTTATTAATTCAGTGCGAAGTGCCAATTCCTGTTTTTTCCGTGTTTTTGGCTCTTTTCAGGTCTGATTTTGGAACGGAGTCCAAACGGAAGAAAAACCCCGAAATGATTTTTTCCCGAACGGAAGAAGTCCAGGGGGCTTTTGGGCCAAGCCAGGTGGGCTCGTGGGATCCCACAAGCCCCCCTCTCCGCCACCAGGGGGAGGCGGCAGTGGGCAGGCTTGTGGCCTCCCTGGCCGCCCCCTGACCTAGGTCTTTGGCCTATAAATTCCCAGATATTCCGCAAAAAATTAGGGGAGCCTCAAAAATACTTTTCCGCCGTCGCAAGCTTCCGTTTCCGCGAGATCTCATCTGGAGACCCTTCCCGGCACCCTGCCGGAGGGGACTTTGGAGTTGGAGAGCTTCTTCATCATCCTCATCGCCCCTCCAATGACTCGTGAGTAGTTCACTTCAGACCTACGGGTCCGTAGTTAGTAGCTAGATGGCTTCTTCTCTCTCTTGGATCTTGAATACAAAGTTCTCCATGATCTTCATGGTGATCTATCCGATGTAATCTTCTTTGGCGGTGTGTTTGTCGAGATCCAATGAATTGTGGACTTGTGATCAGATTATCTATGATATATATTAGAGTCTTTGCTGATTTCTTATATGCATGATTTGATATCCTTGTAAGTCTCTCCGAGTCTTGGGTTTTGTTTGGCCAACTAGATCTATGATTCTTGCAATGGGAGAAGTGCTTGGTTTTGGGTTCTGCCATGTGGTGACCTTTCCCAGTGACAGTAGGGGCAGCAAGGCACACATCAAACAGTTGCCATCAAGGGTAAAAAGATGGGGTTTTTATCATTGGTTTGAGATTATCCCTCTACATCATGTCATCTTGCTTAAGGCGTTACTCTGTTCTTATGGACTTAATACACTAGATGCATGCTGGATAGCGGTCGACGTGTGGAGTAATAGTAGTAGATGTAGAAAGTACCGGTCTACTTGTTTCGGACGTGATGCCTATAGAAATAATCATTGCATAGATATCATCACGACTCTGCACAGTTCTATCAATTGCTCGACAGTAATTTGTTCACCCACCGTCTACTTGCTTTCATGAGAGAAGCCACTAGTAAACACTAAGGCCCCCGGGTCTATTCACATCCATCGTTTACATCTCCGCTTTTACTTTGATTTGTTACTTTGTTGCTGTCAGTTCTCACTTGGCAAACAATCTATAAGGGATTGACAACCCCTTCATAGTGTTGGGTGCAAGCTTTTGTGTTTGTGCAGGATCTTGAGATATTCTTCCGCCGGATTGATACCTTGGTTCTCAAACTGAGGGAAATACTTACCGTCGATGTGCTACATCACCCTTTCCGCTTCGAGGGAACACCAACGCAAGGCTCCAAGGCCACGGGGGAAATCCTTTGCATACTTTCCTAGGAAGTTCCTTAAGGCGTAGCCGTAGCTGAAGGATTCCTCGTGCCGTCGACACAACTATTTCTGGCGCCATTACAAGGGGTACACAACAAAACAATGAGAAGTATTTCTGGCGCCGTTGCCGGGGAAGAGAAATCAAGATCTATCCAAGTAGGTCTCACAAACTCTTCTCTTGCATTTACATTTGTTGCCAGTTGTCTCTCGTTTTCCTCTCCCCCACTTCTCTTTTGCCATTTTCATTTGCCTTTTTTCCGTTCGCCCTTCTTGCGCTCGCTTTCTGTTTGCTTGTGTTAGAATGTGCCTTCTTTTAGCTTGCATCTTTGCTTGCTAAAAATCCATTGATATGGATCATCATCCACTAGATAATCTCTTTAAGAGACCCACTCGTGTGGAACAAATTGCTAGTGAGTTGAGGGCAATTGACTATTTCTTTGGAGTTTTGCGTAAGATGTGTGAATCTGAAAATTGTGAGGAAGAAATTCATGAAGTGATTCACGAGGGCTCCTTGGATGAAAAGCATGATTGCAATGATTTCACTATATATCCTATTAGTGACAATCATGCTAAAATTATGCAAAACCCTAAGCTTGGGAATGCTGGTCTTGCTATAACCACTACTTGTTGCAAACATCATGATTGGGGAGATGATTTTTCTTTTGATCTTGAAAATTTGTTCAAGCCTCAAAATGAATATGATATTTGCAATATTACTGAAAGTGGGTTTGGAGACGTCATGACTTTAGTTGATGATAATCCCACTATTTTTGAAGAGCGTCAACTTTGCATGCATGTGGATCATGAAAAGAATATCCTATGAGATAGCTATATTGTTGAATTTGAATATGATCCCACATGTAATTGCTATGACAGAGGAAAATATTTTGGTAGAAACTTTCATGTTACCAAATCACCTCTCGTGATGTTGAGATTGCTCTTGTCTCTTTCTTCTTCCTTGCATATGAAGCTATTGGTTGTCTTGACAATTTTTTTTCCTATAAAATGCCTATGCATAGGAAGTATGTTAGACTTAGATGTGATTTTCACATGCTTTATGATGCTCTCGTTGTTCTTCAACTCTTGTCTTTTGTGTGAGCATCACTTTTTGCCTAGCTAAGGGCGTTAAACAAAAGCACTTGTTGGGAGGCAACCCAACGAATCTATCCTTTTTCTTTCTGTTTTGTGTTTTACACACTTTCATAATTCTGTTATGATTGTGTTTTTTGTGTTTGTTTTTGCGTTTGTGCCAAGCAAAACCGTTATGATTAGTCTTGGGGATGATCGTTTGGTCATGCTGGAAAAGACAGAAACTTTATGCTCACGAAAAGAATTTTCATTTTTTTCCGTAAGAGATTTTGAGTTGATTCTTTTTGATTCTGATTGCTACGGAAGTTCTTCAGACTTTCGTAATTTTTCAGAATGTTTGAAGTAACAGAAGTATACAAAAAATACAGATTGCTACAGACTAGTCTGCTGTTAACAGATTCTGTTTTTGTTGTGTTGGTTGCTTATTTTGATGAAACTATGGATAGTATCGGGGGGTATTAGCCATGGAAGATTTAAATTACAGTAACCCAACATCATCACAAGTAGAATTTAAGTTTGCTAAAGTACCTAAGGAAGTGGTGGTTTTCTTTCTTGTACTAATGTTATCACGAGTTTCTGTTTAAGTTTCGTGTTGTGAAGTTTTCAAGTTTTGGGTGAAGTTCTTATGGACAAAAAGATAAAGAGTGGCAAGAGCTCAAGCTTGGGGATGCCCAAGGCACCCCAAGAGATTCAAGGATGCTGTAAAAGCCTAAGCTTGGGGATGCCCCGGGAAGGCATCCCCTCTCTCTCTCGTCTTCAATCCATCGGTAACATTACTTGGGGCTATATTTTTATTCACCACATGTTATGTGTTCTTGCTTGGAGCGTCTTGTATTGTAGGAGTCTTTTATTTACTTTTGTTGTGTCACGATCATCCTTGCTGCACACCTAGAGAGAGATACATGCACTCACCATGATTTTGTCGAGCTTCACTTATATCTTTTGGTAGACAATTCAGCTCACATGTGCTTCACTCATATCTTTTGAGCTAGATACTTTTGCTCTATGTGCTTCACTTATATCTTTTAGAGCACAACGGTGCGTGGCTTGGTAGTTGATCTATGCTTTGAAAGTAGTCTCAAAAGGGGTAGTTATCCAAAGGGATACGAAAACTTCCACCTTCATGTGCATTGAATAGTTAGAGAAGTTTGATTCATCTCAATTAGTTTTGAGTTGTGGTTATGGTAATATTTAAGTCATGCTAGTAAGGTGTTGTGGATCAAGAAATACTTGTGTTGAAGTTAGTGATTCCCGTAGCATGCACGTATGGTGAACCGCTATGTGATGAAGTCTGAGCATGATTAGTATATGTCATCCTTTGGGTGGCGGTCGGGATCGCGCTTTGGTTTATACGTACAAACCCTTCCCCTAGGAGTTGTTGGAAATATGCCCTAGAGGCAATAATAAATTAGTTATTATTATATTTCTTAGTTCATGATAATCGTTTATTATCCATGCTATAATTGTATTGATTGGAAACACAATACTTGTGTGGATACATAGACAAAACACTGTCCCTAGTAAACTTCTAGTTGACTAGCTCGTTGATCAAAGATGGCCAAGGTTTCCTTGCCATAGGCAAGTGTTGTTACTTGATAACGGGATCACATCATTAGGAGAATCATGTGATGGACTAGACCCAAACTAATAGACGTAGCATGTTGATCGTGTCATTTTGTTGCTACTGTTTTCTGCGTGTCAAGTATTTGTTCCTATGACCATGAGATCATATAACTCACGGACACCGGAGGAATGCTTTGTGTGTATCAAACATCGCAACGTAACTGGGTGACTACAAAGATGCTCTACAGGTATATCCGAAAGTGTTCGTTGAGTTAGTATGGATCGAGACTGGGATTTGTCACTCCGTGTGACGGAGAGGTATCTCGGGGCCCACTCGGTAATACAACATCACACACAAGCCTTGCAAGCAATGTGACTTAGTGTAAGTTGCGGGATATTGTATTACGGAACGAGTAAAGAGACTTGCCGGTAAACGAGATTGAAATAGGTATGCGGATACTGACGATCGAATCTCGGGCAAGTAACATACCGAAGGACAAAGGGAATGACATACGGGATTATATGAATCATTGGCACTGAGGTTCAAACGATAAGATCTTCGTAGAATATGTAGGATCCAATATGGGCATCCAGGTCCCGCTATTGGATATTGACCGAGGAGTCTCTCTGGTCATGTCTACATAGTTCTCGAACCCGTAGGGTCTGCACACTTAAGGTTCGACGTTGTTTTATGTGTATTTGAGTTATATGGTTGGTTACCGAATGTTGTTCGGAGTCCGGGATGAGATCACGGACGTCACGAGGGTTTCCGGAATGGTCCGGAAACGAAGATTGATATATAGGATGACCTCATTTGATTACCGGAAGGTTTTTGGAGTTACCGGGAATGTACCGGGAATGACGAATGGGTTCCGGGAGTTCACCGGGGGGGGGGGGGGCAACCCACCCTTAGTGGGCTGGTGGGACAGCCCAAAAGGTCCCTATGCGCATTGGAAGAAAAATCAAAGAGAATGAAAAAAAGGAGGAGGTGGGAAGGGAAGGAAGGACTCCCACCCACCAAACCAAGTCCAACTCGGTTTGGGGGGGGGGGGAGACCTTCCCCCCTTGGCTCGGCCGACCCCGGCCCCCCTCTCCCACCTATATATACGGAGGTTTTAGGGCTGATTTGAGACGACTTTTCCACGGCAGCCCGACCACATACCTCCACGGTTTTTCCTCTAGATCGCGTTTCTGCGGAGCTCGGGCGGAGCCCTGCTGAGACAAGGTCATCACCAACCTCCGGAGCGCCGTCACGCTGCTGGAGAACTCTTCTACCTCTCCGTCTCTCTTGCTGGATCAAGAAGGCCGAGATCATCGTCGAGCTGTACGTGTGCTGAACGCGGAGGTGCCGTCCGTTCGGCACTAGATCGTGGGACTGATCGCGGGGCGGATCAAGGGACGTGAGGACGTTCCACTACATCAACCGCGTTCACTAACGCTTGTGCTGTATGGTCTACAAGGGTACGTAGATCACTCATCCCCTCTCGTAGATGGACATCACCATGATAGGTCTTCGTGCGCGTAGGAATTTTTTTTGTTTCCCATGCGACGTTCCCCAACAGTGGCATCATGAGCTAGGTTCATGCGTAGATGTCTTCTCGAGTAGAACACAAAAGTTTTTGTGGGCGGTGATGTGAGTTTTGCTGCCCTCCTTAGGCTTTTCTTGATTCCGCGGTATTGTTGGATTGAAGCGGCTTGGACCGACATTACTCGTACGCTTACGAGAGATTGGTTTCATCGCTACGAGTAACCCCGTTGCTCAAAGATGATTGGCAAGTGTCGGTTTCTCCAACTTTAGTTGAATCGGATTTGACCGAGGAGGTCCTTGTATAAGGTTAAATAGCAACTCATATATCTCCGTTGTGGTGTTTGCGTAAGTAAGATGCGATCCTACTAGATACCCATGGTCACCACGTAAAACATGCAACAACAAAATTAGAGGACGTCTAACTTGTTTTTGCAGGGTATGCTTGTGATGTGATATGGCCAACGATGTGATGTGATATATTGGATGTATGAGATGATCATGTTGTAATAGTTAATATCGACTTGCACGTCGATGGTACGGCAACCGGCAGGACCAATAGGGTTGTCTTTAAACTAACGTTTGTGCTTGCAGATGCGTTTACTATATTGCTAGGACGTAGCTTTAGTAGTAATAGCATGAGTAGAACGACAACCCCGATGGCGACACGTTGATGGAGATCATGATGATGGAGATCATGGTGTGACGCCGGTGACAAGAAGATCGTGCCGGTGCTTTGGTGATGGAGATCAAGAAGCGCATAATGATGCCCATATCATGTCACTTATGAATTGCATGTGATGTTAATCCTTTTATGCGCCTTATCTTGCTTAGAACGACGGTAGCATTATGAGGTGATCTCTCACTAAAATTTCAAGACGAAATTGTGTTCTCCCCGACTGTGCACCGTTGCGACAGTTCTTCGTTTCGAGACACCACGTGATGATCGGGTGTGATAGACTCAACGTTCACATACAACGGGTGCAAAACAGTTGCACACGCAGAACACTCTGGTTAAGATTGATGAACCTAGCATGTGCAGACATGGCCTCGGAACACATGAGACCGAAAGGTCGAGCATGAATCGTATAGTTGATATGATTAGCATAGAGATGCTTACCACTGAAACTATTCTCGACTCACGTGATGATCGGACTTGAGATAGTGGATTTGGATCATGTACCACTCAAATGACTAGAGAGATGTACTTTTTGAGTGGGAGTTCTTAAGTAATATGATTAATTGAACTAATTGTCATGAACATAGTCTAATGGTCTTTGCGAATTACGATGTAGCATGCGCTATAGCTCTACTGTTTTTTACATGTTCCTAGAGAAAATTTAGTTGGAAGTCGATAGTAGCAAACTTTGCAGACTAAGTTTGTAAAACCGAGGATTGTCCTCGTTGCTGCGCAGAAGGCTTATGTCCTTAATGCACCACTCGGTGTGCTGCACCTCGAGCGTCGTCTGTGGATGCTGTGAACATCCGACATACATGTTTCTGATGACTACATGATAGTTCAGTACAAAATACTTAATGGCTTAGAAGCAAGGCACCGAAGACGTTTTGAAACGTCACGGAACATAAGTGATGTTCTAAAGAGATGAAATTGTGATTTCATGCTCGTGCCCTTGTTGAGAGGTACGAGACCTCCGACAAGATTCTTTGTCCACAAAGTAAAGGAGAAAAGCTCAATCGTTGAGCGTGTGCTCAGATTGTCTGAGTACGACAATCACTTGAATCAAGTGGGAGTTAATCTTCCAGATGAGATAGTGATGGTTCTCCAAAGTCACTGCCACCAAGCTGTGAGAGCTTCGTGATGAACTATAACATATCAAGGATAGATACAATGATCCTTGAGCGATTCGCGATGTTTGACACTGCGAAAGTAGAAATCAAGAAGGAGCATCAATAGTTGATGGTTTGTAAAACCACTAAGTTTCAAGAAAGGCAAGGGCTAGAAGGGATACTTCGTGAAACGGCAAAACAGTTGCTGCACTAATGAAGAGACCCAAGATTAAACCCAAACCCGAGACTAAGTGCTTCTTTAATGAGGGGAACAGTCACTGAGGCGGAGCAACTTTAGATACTTGGTAGATAGGGAGGCTGGCAAAAGTCGAAAGAAGTATATTTGATATACATGATGTTGATGTGTATTTTACTAGTACTCCTAGTAGCATGAGGGTATTGGATACCGGTTCGGTTGCTAAGTGATTAGTAACACGAAATGAAAGCTACGGCATAAACGGAAACTAGCTAAAGGCGAGGTGACGATACGTGTTGGAAGTGTTTCCAAGGTTGATATGATCAAACGTCGCACGCTCCCTCTACCATGGGGATTGGTGTTAAACCTAAATAATTGTTATTTGGTGCTTGCGTTAAGCATGAACATGATTGGATCGTGTTTATTGCAATACGATTATTCATTTAAAGAGAATAATGGTTACTCTATTTTCTTGAATAATCACCTTCAATGGTTTATTGAATCTCGATCGTAGTGTTACACATGTTCATGATATTGGTGCCAAAAGATACGAGGTAATGATGATAGTACCACTTACTTGTGGCACTGCCGCTTGAGTCATGTTGGTATAAATTGCATGAAGAGGCTCCATGCTGATGGATCTTTATACTCACTTGCTTTTGAATCACTAGTGACATGCAAATCATACCACATGAGCAAGGCCTTGTTTTCATTGAGATGAAATAAGATAGTAACTTGTTGGAAGTGATACATTTTGATGTATGCAGTCGAATGGGTGCTGAGGCACGCAGTGGATATCATTATGTTCTTATTTCAATGACGATTTGAGTAGATACTAGAGTATTTGCTTAATGAATCAAAAGTCTGAAATATTGAAAAGTTCAATTCTGTTTCGGAGTGAAGTTCGTCGTGACAAGAGGATAAACTGTCTACGATATGATCATAGAAATGAAAATCTGAGTTACGAGTTTTGGTACGCAGTTAAGACAATGTGGAAATTGTTTCGCAGTTCATGCCACCTAGAACATCATAGTGTGATGATGTGTCTGAACGTCATAGCCACACACTATTTGGTATGGTGCATGCTATGATGTCTCTTATCGAATTACCACTATCGTTTATGGGTTAAGCATTAGAGACAACCGCGTTCACTTTAAATAGGGCACCACGTATTTCCGTTGAGATGACACAATATAGACTGAGGTTTAGAGAAATCTAAACTGTCGTTTCTTGAAAGTTTGGGGTTTCGACACTTATGTGAAAAAGTTTCAGTCTGATAATCTCGAACCCAAAGCGGATAAATGCATCTTCATAGGATATCCAAAACAGTTGGGTACATCTCCTATCTCAGATCCGAAAGCAAAGTGTTTGTTTCTAGAAACGGATCCTTTCTCGAGGAAAGGTTTCTCTCGAAAGAATTGAGTGGGAGGGTGGTAGAACTTGATGAGGTTATTGAACCATCACTTCGACCAGTGTGTAGCAGGGCGCAGGAAGTTGTTCCTGTGGCGCCTACACCAATTGAAGTGAAAGCTGATGATGGTGATCATCGAGCATCGGATCAAGTTACTACAAGCCTCGTAGGTTGACAAGGTCGCGTACTACTACAAAGTGGTACGGTAACCGTGTCTCGGAGGTCAAGTTGTTGAGCAATAGTGAACCTATGAGTTATGGAGAAAGCAATGGTGGGCCCAGATTCCGACAAATGGCTGGAAGCCATGAAATCCGAGAGAGGATCCATGTATGAAAACAAAGTGTAGACTTTGGAAGAACTACTTGATGGTCATAGGACTATTGAGTAAAGGTGGATCTTTAAAAGAAAGTCAGACGATGATAGTGATAAGTCACTATTAAGAAAAGCTCGACTTGTCGCAAAAATGTTTCCGCAAGATCAAACAATTGACTATGATGAGACTTTCTCACTCGTAGTGATGCTAAAAGTCTGTTAGAATTATGTTAGTAGTTGCTGCATTATTTATGAAATATTGCACGTAGGATGTCAAAACATTGTTTCCTCGACGGTTTCCTTGAGCAAACATTGTATGTGATACAACCAGGAGGTTTTGTCAATCCTAAAGATACTAACAAGTATGCGAGCTCCAGTGATCCTTCTATGGACTGGTGCAAGCATCTCGGAGTTGGAATATACACTTTGATGAGATGATCAAAGATTTTGGGTTTGTACAAGGTTTATGAGAAACTTGTATTTCCAAAGAAGTGAGTGGGAGCAATGTAGAATTTCTGATAAGTATATGTGGTTGACATATTGTGGATCAGAAGTAATGTAGAATTTCTGTAAAGCATACAAGGTTGTTTGAAAGAAGTTTTCAAAGGAATACCTGGATTGAGCTACTTGAACGTTGAGCATCAAAGATCTATGGAGATAGATCGAAAGCACTTAATGGAAGTTTCAACAAGATGCATGCCTTGACAAGTTTTTCTCAAGGAGTTCAAAATAGATTAGCAAAGAAGGAGTTCTTGGTTGCGTTGTGAGGTGTGAATTTGAGTAAGACTCAAAACCCGACCCCGGCAGAATAAAGAGAATAGACGAAGGTCGTCTTCTATGCCTTAGCCGTAGACTCTAAAGTATGCCATGCTGAGTACCGCACCTGATGTGTGCCTTGCGGCAAGTCAGTTAAAGAGGTACATAGAGTGATCCAGGATTGAATCACTGATCAGCGGTCAAAGTTATCCTTAGTAACTAAATAGACTAAGGAATTTTTCTCGATTATGGAGGTTGTTAAAGAGTTCATCGTAAAGGGTTACGTCGATGCAAGCTTTAACACTAATCCGAATAACCATGAGTAGTGAAACGGATTCGTATAGTAGAGTAGATATTTGGAGTATTTCCGAATAGCATATAGTAGCAGCATCTATAAGATGACATAAAGATTTGTAAAGAACGCACAGATCTGAAAGTTTCAGAACCGTTGACTAAAAACCCCTCTCACGAGCAAGACGTGATCAGACCCCAGAACTATATGGGTGTTGGATTCGTTGGAATCACATGGAGATGTGAACTAGATTATTGACTCTAGTGCAAGTGGGAGACTGTTGGAAATATGCCCTAGAGGCAATAATAAATTAGTTATTATTATATTTCTTAGTTCATGATAATCGTTTATTATCCATGCTATAATTGTATTGATTGGAAACACAATACTTGTGTGGATACATAGACAAAACACTGTCCCTAGTAAGCCTCTAGTTGACTAGCTCGTTGATCAAAGATGGCCAAGGTTTCCTCGCCATAGGCAAGTGTTGTTACTTGATAACGGGATCACATCATTAGGAGAATCATGTGATGGACTAGACCCAAACTAATAGACGTAGCATGTTGATCGTGTCATTTTGTTGCTACTGTTTTCTGCGTGTCAAGTATTTGTTCCTATGACCATGAGATCATATAACTCACGGACACCGGAGGAATGCTTTGTGTGTATCAAACGTCGCAACGTAACTGGGTGACTATAAAGATGCTCTACAGGTATATCCGAAGGTGTGCGTTGAGTTAGTATGGATCGAGACTGGGATTTGTCACTCCGTGTGATGGAGAGGTATCTCGGGGCCCACTCGGTAATACAACATCACACACAAGCCTTGCAAGCAATGTGACTTAGTGTAAGTTACGGGATCTTGTATTACGGAACGAGTAAAGAGACTTGCCGATAAACGAGATTGAAATAGGTATGCGGATACTGACGATCGAATCTCGGGCAAGTAACATACCGAAGGACAAAGGGAATGACATACGGGACTATATGAATCCTTGGCAATGAGGTTCAAACGATAAGATCTTCGTAGAATATGTAGGATCCAATATGGGCTTCCAGGTCCCGCTATTGGATATTGACCGAGGAGTCTCTCGGGTCATGTCTACATAGTTCTCGAACCCGCAGGGTCTGCACACTTAAGGTTCGACGTTGTTTTATGCGTATTTGAGTTATATGGTTGGTTACCGAATGTTGTTCGGAGTCCCGGATGAGATCACGGATGTCACGAGGGTTTCCAGAATGGTCCGGAAACGAAGATTGATATATAGGATGACCTCATTTGATTACGGGAAGGTTTTCGGAGTTACTGGGAATGTACCGGGAATGACGAATGGGTTCCGGGAGTTCACTGGGGGGCAACCCACCCCGGGGAAGCCCATAGGCCTTGAGGGTGGTGCACCAACCCTTAGTGGGCTGGTGGGACAGCCCAAAAGGGCCCTATGCGCATTGGAAGAAAAATCAAAGAGAAAAAAAAGGAGGAAGTGGGAAGGGAAGGAAGGACTCCCACCCACCAAACCAAGTCCAACTCGGTTTGGGGGGGGGGGGAGACCTTCCCCCCTTGGCTCGGCCGACCCCCTTGGGGCTCCTTGAGCCCCAAGGCAAGGCCCCCCCTCTCCCACCTATATATACGGAGGTTTTAGGGCTGATTTGAGATGACTTTTCCACGGCAGCCCGACGACATACCTCCACGGTTTTTCCTCTAGATCGCGTTTCTGCGGAGCTCGGGCGGAGCTCTGCTGAGACAAGGTCATCACCAACCTCCGGAGCGCCATCACGCTTCCGGAGAACTGTTCTACCTCTCCGTCTCTCTTGCTCGATCAAGAAGGCCGAGATCATCGTCGAGCTGTACGTGTGCTGAACGCGGAGGTGCCGTCCGTTCGGCACTAGATCGTGGGACTGATCGCGGGATAGTTCGCGGGGCGGATCGAGGGACGTGAGGACGTTCCACTACATCAATCGCGTTCACTAACTCTTCCGCTGTACGGTCTACAAAGGTACGTAGATCACTCATCCCCTCTCGTAGATGGACATCACCATGATAGGTCTTCGTGCGCGTAGGAGTATGCGTTGAATGCTTTGTTTCGATTACTAATAAATTTTTTGCAACAAGTATATGAGTTCTTCATGACTAATCTTGAGTCCATGGTTTTGATGCACTTTCACCTTCCGCCATCACTATCTTCTTAGTGCCGTGCAATTTTCACCGGTGCACAAAACCCACCAGTAGCCTCGCTCAAAACAGCCACCATAGCTACCTAATATGGCTTTTTCAAAGTCATTCCGAGATATATTGCCATGCAACTACCACCATGATATGTGCCACCACGTCTACATTGCCTTTGCATGATCGTAAGATAGCTAGCATGATGTTTCCATTGATGTCTATGCCATGCTAGATCATTGCCACGGTACACTACCGAAGGCATTCCATATAGAGCCATAGTTGCTCTAAGTTTTGAGTTGAAAGTGTGATGATCATTATAATTGGATCATTGTCCCATGTGAGGAAATAAAAGAGGCCAAAGAAGCCCATAAAAAAAGAGGCCCAAGAGCCCACCAAAAAAATGAGAGAAAAAGAGAGAAGGGACAATGCTACCACTTTTTCCACACTTGTGCATTTTGAGCACCATGATCTTCATGATTGAGAGTGTCTCGTTTTGTCACCACCATATAGCTAGTGGGAAATTCCCATTATATAACTTGGCTTGTATATTCCAATGATAGGCTTCCTCAAAATTGCCTTAGGTCTTCGTGAGCAAGCAAGTTGGATGCACACCCACTAGTTTTCTTTAAGAGCTTTCACATACTTGTAGCTCTAGTGCATCATTTGTATGGCAATCCCTACTCATTCAAATTGATATCTATTGGTGAGCATCTCCACAGCTCATTGATATGCCTAGTTAATGTGACTATCTTCTCCTTTTTGTCTTGCAACCCCCACCACATTCCACACCATCTATACTGCTATAACCATGGCTCACGCTCATGTATTGCGTGAGAGTTGAAAATGTTTGAGAAAGTAAAGGTGTGAAACAATTACTTGGCCAATACTGGGGTTGCACATGATTTAAATTCGTTGTGCAATGATGATAGAGCATAGCTAGACTATATGCTTTTGTAGGGATAACTTTCTTTTGGCCTTGTTATTTTGAAAGTTCATGATTACTTTGCTAGTTTGCTTGAATTATTATTGTTTCCACGTCAATAGCAAACTATTGTTTTGAATCTAATAGATCTGAACATTCACGTCACATAAGAGGAATTACAAAGGACGCCTATTCTAGGTAGCATGAAAGCATCAAAACTTCATTCTTATCACTTCCCTACTCGAGGACGAGCAGGAGTTAAGCTTGGGGATGCTTGATACGTCTCAAACGTATCTATAATTTTCGATGGTTTCATGCTGTTATCTTGCCTTCTTTGTATATTTTATGTACCTTTTTATATCTTTTTGGGACTAACTTATTAATTCAGTGCCAAGTGCTAGTTCCTGTTTTTTCCGTGTTTTTGACTCTTTTCAAATCTGATTTTGGAACGGAGTCCGAATGGAAGAAAAATCCTGAAATGATTTTTCCCCGAACAGAAGAAGTGCAGGGGCTTTTGGGCCAAGTCAGGTGGGCTCCAGGGAGCCCACAAGCCCCCAGTCCGCCACCAGGCGGGAGGCGGCGGTGGGCAGGCTTGTGGCCTCCTTGGCCGCACCCTGACCTAGGTCTTTGGCCTATAAATTCCCAAATATTCCGCAAAAAATTAGGGGAGCCTCAAAAATACTTTTCCGTCGCCGCAAGCTTCCGTTTCCGCGAGATCTCATCTGGAGACCCTTCCCGGCACCCTGCCGGAGGGGACTCTGGAGTTGGAGGGCTTCTTCATCATCATCATCGCCCCTCCAATGACTCGTGAGTAGTTCACTTTAGACCTACGGGTCCGTAGTTAGTAGCTAGATGGCTTCTTCTCTCTCTTGGATCTTCAATACAAAGTTCTCCAAGATCTTCATGGAGATCTATCCGATGTAATCTTCTTTGGCGGTGTGTTTGTCGAGATCCCATGAATTGTGGACTTGTGATCAGATTATCTATAATCTTATTTGAGTTTCTTCTGATCTCTCTTATGCATGATTTCATATCCTTGTAATTCTCTTCGATTTGTGGGTTTTGTCTGGCCAACTAGATCTATGATTCTTGCAATGGGAGAAGTGCTTGGTTTTGGGTTCATACCGTGCGGTGACCTCACCCAGTGACAGAAGGGGTAGCGAGGCATGCATCATGTTGTTGCCATCAAGGGTAAAAAGATGGGATTTTCACCATTGGTTTGAGATTACCCTCTACATCATGTCATCTTGCTTAAGGCGTTACTCTGTTTGTCATGAACTCAATACACTAGATGCAAGCTGGATAGCGGTCGATGTGTGCAGTAATAGTAGTAGATGCAGAAAGTATCGGTGTACTTGTCTCGGACGTGATGCCTATATATATGATCATTTCCTTAGATATTGTCATTACTTTGCGCGGTTCTATCAATTGCTCGATAGTAATTTGTTCACCCACCGTGATATTTGCTATTTTCAGAGAAGCCTCTAGTGAACACTATGGCCCCGGGTCTACTCCACACCATATTTTCAGCCTTATACTTTTTTACTTCGTTTCACTTTCCGCCTTCAGATCTCACTTTGCAAACAACCTTGAAGGGATTTACAACCCCTTTGAAGTGTTGGGTGCAAGCTTGTTTGTGTTTGCGCAGGTACTCTGGACTTGACGAGACCCTCCTTCTGGATCGATACCTTGGTTCTTAATCTGAGGGAAATACTTACTGCTCATGTGCTGCATCACCCTTTCCTCTTCAAGGGAAAAACCAACGCAAGGCGAGTCTCCGTCAACGTGTAAATTTCTGGCGCTGTTGTGTGTTGCCGTAGCAGAAGAATTTCTGGCACTGTTGCCGGGGAGGAAGATCAAGTCAAGAACTCATCCAAGTAGGTGTCGCAAACTCATCTCTTGCATTTACTTTGTTTGCGAGTTGCTTCTCGTTTTCCTCTCCCCCACTTCACCAGTTTGCCTTTTTTCGTTTGCCTTTTTCGTTCGCCCTTTTCTCTCGCTTGCTTTGTGTTCGATTATGTGCCATGTGCCTTCAATATGCTTGCATCTTCGCTAGCTGAAAATTTAGTGATATGGATCCTCATCCACTTGCTAATCTCTTTAAGAGATCCATTATGTTGATCCAATTGCTAGTGAGTTGAGTGCACTTGACTATCTTTATGGAGTTTTGCTTGAGATGCATGAATCTGAAAATTGCGAGGAAGAAATTTATGAAGTGATTCACGAGGGCTCCTTGAATGAAAAGCATGATTGCAATGATTTTATTATAAATTCTATTAATGACAGTCATGCTAAAAATATGAAAAACCCTAAGCTTGGGGATGCTTGTTTTTCTATGTCCACTACTTGTTGCAATGATCATGAGTGGGCCAATGATTTTTCTTATGATCTTGAAAATTTGTTTAAGCCTCATGATGAATATGATATTTGCAATATTATTGAAAGTGGGTTTGGAGAAGTTATGACTTTAGTTGATGATAATCCCACTATTTTTGAAGAGCGTCAACTTTGCATGCATGTGGATCATGAAAATAATATCCTATGTGATAGTTACATTGTTGAATTCAAATATGATCCCACATGTAATTATTATGAGAGAGAAAAATATGGTGGTAGAAAATTTCATATCACTAAATCACCTCTCGTTATGTTGAGATTGCTATTGTCTCTTTCTTCTTCCTTGCATATGGTAACTATTGGTTGTCTTGACAATCTGTTTTCCTATAAAATGCCTATGCATAGGAAGTATGTTAGACTTAGATGTCATTTTCGCATGCTTTATGATGCTCTCGTTGTGCTTCAATTCTTGTCTTTTGTGTGAGCATCATTGAATTATCAATGCCTAGCAAAGGGCGTTAAACAATAGCGCTTGTTGGGAGGCAACCCAATGAATTTATCTTTGCTTTTTGTTTTCTGTTTTGTTGCGTCCACACCATCATAATTCTGTTGTGATTGTGTTTTTTATGTTTCTTTTTGTGTTTGAGCCAAGAAAAACATTTATGATTAGTCTTGGTAATGGTTGTTTGATACTGCTGGAAAAAGACAGAAACTTTTTGCTCACGAGATGATTTTTTATTTTTATTCAGAAAGAGATTTTGAGTTGATTATTTTTGCTGCTGGTTTATATGCCTTTTTCCCAGGCAGTCGTAATGTTTCAGAATTTTTGAGGTACCAGAAGTATACGAAGTATACAGATTGCTACAGACTGGTCTGTTTTTGTTGAGTTGGTTGCTTGTTTTGATGAAACTATGGTTACTATCGGGGGTAATAGCCATGGAAAAGTGAGAATACAGTAGCCCAACACCAATATAGATAGAATTCAAGTTTGCTACAGTACCAAAAGAGGTGGTAGTTTGTTTTCTTGTGCTAATGTTATCACGAGTTTCTGTTTAAGTTCTGTGTTGTGAAGTTTTCAAGTTTTGGGTGATGTTCTTATGGACAAAGAGAGAAGGAGTGGAAAGAGCTCAAGCTTGGGGATGCCCAAGGCATCCCGAGCCAAATTCAAGGACACCAAAAAGCCTAAGCTTGGGGGTGCCCCGGGAAGGCATCCCCTCTTTCGTCTTCAATCCATCGGTAACATTCCTTGGAGCTATATTTTTATTCACCACATGATATGTGTTTTGCTTGGAGCGTCTTGTATCGTAGGAGTCCTTTGTTTTTGTTGTGTCACAATCATCCTTGATGCACACCTTTTTGAGAGAGAGAGACATGCACTCATCGTGATTTCGCTAGAATGCTCATAGTGCTTCACTTATATCTTTTGAGCTAGATACTTTTGCTCTTTGTGCTTCACTTATATCTTTTAGAGCACGGCGATACGTGACTTGGTAGTTGGTTTACGCTATGAAAGTAGTCCCAAATGTGATAGGTACCCAAAGAGGATGCAAAAACCTCCATCTTCATGTGCATTGAGTAGAAAGAGAAGTTTTGATTCCTCTCAATTAGTTTTGAGACGTGGATTTGGTAATATTAAGAGCTATGTTAGTAGGGTGTTGTGAATCTAGAAATACTTGTGTTGAACTTAGTGATTCTCGTAGCATGCATGTATGGTGAACCGCTATGTTAGGAAGTCGGAGCATAATTGATCTATTGATTGTCATCCTTTGTGTTGAGGTCGGGATCGCGCGATGGTTAACACCTACCAACCCTTCCCCTAGGAGTATGCGTTTAGCACTTTGTTTCGATTACTAATAAAAACTTTCGCCACAAGTATGTGAGTTCTTCATGACTAATGTGAGTCCATGGTATAGATGCACTTTCACCTTCCACCATTGCTAGCCTCTCTAGTACCGCGCAATTTTCGTCGGTGCACAAAACCACCATATGCCTTCCTCAAAACAACCACCATACCTACCTACTATGGCATTTAAATAGCCATTCCGAGATATATTGCCATGCAACTCCCACGGTTCCGTCTCATGACTTGTGCCGTCACTCTCATATTTCCATTGCATGATCGTAAGATAGCTAGCAATATGTTTGAACATCATACGCCATGCTAGATCGTTGCACATCCCGGTACACTGCCGGAGCCATTTCCTATAGAGTCATCATCATTTTGAGCTGTGAGTAAATAAAAGTGTGATGATCATCATTATTAGAGCATTGACCCATGTGAGGAATAATAAAAATAAAGAGGCCTAAGAGCCCAAAAATAAAAATAGAAAAATAGAAAAAAAGGAAAGAAAAAAAGAGGCCTAAGAGCCAAATAAAAAAAGAGAGAGAAAAAGAGAGAAGGGACAATGCTACTATCTTTTTCCACACTTGTGCTCCACAATAGCACCATGTTCTTCATGATTGAGAGCTTCTTGCTTTGTCACTACCATATGCTAGTGGAAATCTTTGTTATATAACTTGGCTTGTATATTCCAATGATGGGCCTCCTCAAAATTGCCCTAGGTCTTCGTGAGCAAGCAAGTTGGATGCACACCGACTAGTTTTCCTTTTGAGCTTTCACATACTTATAGCTCTAGTGCATCTCTTGTATGGCAATCCCTACTCATTCACATTGATATCTATTAATGGGCATCTCCATAGCCTTTTGATACGCCGAGTCAATGTGACCATCTCCTCCTTTTTGTCTCACAACCACCACCACACTCTATTCCACTTATAGTGTTATATCCATGGCTCACGCTCATGTATTGCGTGATAGTTATAAAAAGTTTGGGAAAGTAAGAGTGCAAAAACAATTACTTGGCCAATACCAGGGTTGTGCATGATTTACATTAGTTGTGTGAGGATGATGGAGCATAGCCAGACTATATGATTTTGTAGGGATAACTTTCCTTGGCCTTGTTATTTTGAAAGTTCATGATTACCTTGCTAGTTTGCTTGAAGTATTATTGTTTTCATGTCAATAGCAAACTATGGTTTTGAATCTTATGGATCTAAACATTCATGTCACGTGAAAGAAGTTGCAAAGGACAACTATGATAGGTAGCATTCCACATCAAAAATTCATTCTTTATCACTTCCCTACTCGAGGACGAGCAAGAGTTAAGCTTGGGGATGCTTGATACGTCTCCAACGTATCTATAATTTTTGATGGTTTCATGCTATTATCTTGTCAGACTTTGGATGTTTTGCATGCCTTTTATATATTTTTTGGGACTAACTTATTAACTCAGTGCCAAGTGCCAGTTCCTGTTTTTCCATCTTTTTAACCCCTTTCAGAGGAGATTTCGAAACGGAGTCCAAACGGAATAAAATCCCCGAAAAGAAATTTTCCGTAACGGAAGAAGATCACGAGACTAGAGAGCCAAGGCAGGGGGGCCCAGGGGCCCCACAAGCCCTCACCCCGCGGCCAGGGGGGAGGCCGCGACCCACAGGCTTGTAGGCCCCCTGGATGCCCTTTGCCCTAGGGGTTGTGCCTATATATTCCCTATAAATCCCAAAAAAATCAGGAGATCATCAGAAGTACTTTTCCACCGCGACAAGCTTCTGTCTCCGCAAGATCCCATCTGGGGTACGTTCTGGTGCCCTGCCGGAGGGGAGATTCGGACACGGAGAGCTTCTTCATCAACACCATGACCTCTCCGATGATGCATGAGTAGTTCACCATAGACCTACGGGTCCATAGCTAGTAACTAGATGGCTTCTTCTCTCTCTTGGATCTTCAATATAAAGTTCTCCATGATCGTCATGGAGATCTATCCGAGTAATCTTCTTTTGCGATGTCGTTGTCGAGATCCGATGAATTGTGGATTTATGATCAGATTATCTATGAATCTTATTTGAGTTTCTTCTGATCTCTCTTATGTATGATTTCATATCCTTGTAATTCTCTTCGAGTTGTGGTTTTTGTCTGGCCAACTAGATCTATGATTCTTGCAATGGGAGAAGTGCTTGGTTTTGGGTTCATACCGTGCAGTGACCTCACCCAGTGACAGAAGGGGTAGCGAGGCACGCATCGTGTTGTTGCCATCAAGGGTAAAAAGATGGGGTTTTCATCATTAGTTTGAGATTATCCCTCTACATCATGTCATCTTCCTTAAGGCGTTACTCTATTCGTCATGAACTCAATACACTAGATCCATACTGGATAGCGGTCGATGTGTGGAGTAATAGTAGTAGATGCAGAAAGTATCGGTCTACTTGTCTCGGACGTGATGCCTATATGTATGATCATTGCCTTAGATATTGTCATGACTTTGCCCGGTTCTATCAATTGCTCGACAGTAATTTGTTCACCGACCATGATATTTTCTATTTTGAGAGAAGCCTCTAGTGAACACTATGGCCCCCAGGTCTACTCCACACCATATTTTCAGCCTTATACTTTTTACTTCGTTGCACTTTCCGCTTTCAGATCTCACTTTGCAAACAATTTTGAAGGGATTGACAACCCCTTTGAAGCGTTGGGTGCAAGTTTGTTTGTGTTTGCGCAGGTACTCTGGACTTGACGAGACCCTTCTGGCTCGATACCTTGGTTCTCAAACTGAGCGAAATACTTACTGCTCCTGTGCTGCATCACCCTTTCGTCTTCAAGGGAAAACCAACGCAATCCCAGTCTCCGTCAATGTGTCAATTTCTGGCGCTGTTGTCTGTTGCCGTAGCATGCCTTAGCACTCATTGGACTGCACACTTCAAAAATGAATTACTCCCAACAAGTTACTCTCTTGTTTCATGTGGCATGTTTTGCATGTCTCCAGTGATTCAAAATCAATTGAGTCCAAACGATCCATCTCTATGGATTTTCTTCATGCATTTATACCAACAGGTATGGTTTGCATGTCTCAAACGTTTCAAAAATGAGTGAGTACAAAGATCCATCAGCATGGAGCTTCTTCATGCATTTTATAGCAACATGACTCAAGTGACAGTGCCACAACTAAGTGGTACTATCATTATTACTTTGTATCTTTTGGAATCAATATTATGAACATGTGTAACACTACGATCGAGATTCAATAAACCATTGAGGGTAATTATTCAAGCAAATAGAATAACTATTATTCTCTTTAAATGAATAATCGTATTGCAATAAACATGATCCAATCACTTAGCAACCGAACCGGTATCAAATACCCTCGTGCTACTAGGAGTACTAGTAAAGTACACATCAATATCATGTATATCATCATATCTGTCCTTGATTTGTTTATAGTTCATCACTAAGCTCTAGCAGCTTAGTGGCAGTGACTTTGGAGAACCATCACTATCTCATCTAGAAGATTAACTCCCACTTGATTCAAGCGATTCTTGTACTCAGACAATCTGAGAACATGCTCAACGATTTGAGCTTTTCTCCTTTACTTTGTAGGCAAAGAATCTTGTCAGAGGTCTTATAGCTCTCAACAAGGGCATGAGCATGAAACCTCAATTTCATCTCTTAGAACATCTCTTATGTTCCGTGACGTTTTCAAAACGTCTTCGGCGCCTTGCTTCTAAGCCATTAAGTATTGCGCACTGAACTATCACGTAGTCATCAAAAACGTGTATGTCAGATGTTCGCAACATCCACAGACGACGCTCGAGGTTCAGCACACCGAGTGGTGCATTAAGGACATAAGCGTTCTGCGTAGCAATGAGGACAATCCTCAGTTTTACGGACTCAGTCCGCAAAGTTGCTACTATCAACTTTCAACTAAATTTTCTCTAGGCACATGTAAAAACAGTAGAGCTATAGCGCAAGCTACATCCTAATTCGCAAAGACCATTAGACTATGTTCATGATAATTAGTTCAATTGATCATATTACTTAAGAACTCTCACTCAAAAAGTACATCTCTCTAGTCATTTGAGTGGCACATGATCCAAATCCACTATCTCAAGTCCGATCGTCACGCGAGTCGAGAATAGTTTTAGTGGTAAGCATATCTATGCTAGTCATATCAACTATATGATTCATGCTCGATCTTTCGGTCTAATGTGTTCCGAGGTCATGTCTGCACATACTAGGCTCGTCAAGCTTAACCCGAGTGTTCTGCGTGTGCAATTGTTTTGCACCCGATGTATGTGAACATTGAGTCTATCACACCCGATCACCACGTGGTGTCTCGAAACGACGAACTATCACAACGGTGCACAGTCAAGGAGAACACAATCTTGCCTTGAAATTTTAGTGAGAGATCACCTCATAATGGTACCATCGTTCCAAGCAAAATAAGGTGCATAAAAGGATTAAAATCACATGCAATTCATAAGTGACATGATATGGCCATCATCATGTGCTTCTTGATCTCCATCACCAAAGCACCGGCACGATCTTCTTGTCAGCGGCGCCACACCATGATCTCCCTCTTCATGATCTCCATCAACGTGTCGCCCTCGGGGTTGTCGTGCTACTTATGGTATTACTACTAAAGCTACGTCCTAGCAATATAGTAAACGCATCTGCAAACACAAACGTTAGTTTAAAGACAACCCTATGGCTCCTGCCGGTTGCCGTACCATCGACATGCAAGTCGATATTAACTATTACAACATGATCATCTCATACATCCAATATATCACATCATGTCATTGGCCATATCATATCACAAGCATACCCTGCAAAAACAAGTTAGACGTCCTCTAATTGTTGTTGCATGTTTTACGTGGCTGCTATGGGTATCTAGTAGATCGCATCTTACTTATGCAAAAAACCACAACGGAGATGTGCAAATTGCTATTTAACCTCTCCAAGGACTACCTCGGTCAAAACCAATTCAACTAAAGTTGAAGAAAACGACACCCGCCAGTCATCTTTATGCAACGAGGTTGCATGTCAATCGATGAAACCAGTCTTTCGTAAGCGTACGAATAATGTCGGTCCGGGCCTCTTCAATCCAACAATACTGCTAAATCGAGAAAAGACTAAGGAGGGAAGCAAATTGAACATCACTGTCCACAAAACCCTTTGTGTTTTACTCGAGATAACATCTACGCATGAACCTAGCTCATGATGCCACTGTTGGGGAACATAGCATGGGAAACAAAAAATTTCCTACGCGCACGAAGACCTATCATGGTGATGTCCATCTACAAGAGGAGACTTGGATCTATGTACCCTTGTAGATTGCACAGCGGGAAGCGTTAAGAAACGCGGTTGATGTAGTGGAACGTCCTCACGTCCCTCGATCCACCCCGCCAAACGTCCCACGAACCGTCCCGCGATCTGTCCCAAGATCTGCTCTGATCTAGTGCCGAACGGACGACACCTCCGCGTTCAGCACACGTACAGCTCTACGATGATCTCGGCCTTCTTGATCCAGCAAGCAAGACGGAGAAGTAGATGAGTTCTCTGGCAGCATGATGATGCTCCGGTGGTGGTGAAGGATCTACTCCTGCACGGCTCTGCCCGAGCTCCGCAGAAATACGACCTAGAGGAAAAGCCGTGGTGTTTGTGGTCGGGCCGCCGTGGCAAAAGTTGTCTCAAATCAGCACTAAAACTCCGCTATATATAGGAGGAGGGGAGGGGAGGCTTGCCTTGGGGTCCAAGACCCCAAGGGTGCGCCGGCTAAGGAGGTGGAGGAGTCCACCTCCAATCCTAGTCTAACTAGGATTGGAAAGTGGAGTCCTTCTCCACCTTCCCACCTTTTTTCCTTTTCTCTTGGTTTTTTCTCCTTGTGGCGCCTAGCCTCTCTTGGACTGTCCCACCAGCCCACTAAGGTCTGGTGCGCCACCCTCAAGGCCTTGTGCCACTCCCGGGTGGGTTGCCCCCCTCCCGGTAAATACCCGGAACCCATTCCTCACTCCCAGCACGATGCCGGTAATGCCCGAAAACCTTCCGGTAACCAAATGAGACAAACCTATATATCAATCTTCGTCTCCGGACCATTCCGGGAACCCTCGTGACGTCCGAGATCTCATCCGGGACTCCGAACAACATTTGGTAACCACGCATATAACTCAACTACACTAAAAACATGGCCGAACCTTAAGTGTGCACACCGTGCGGGTTCGAGAACTATGTAGACATGCCCCGAGGCACTCCACAGTTAATATCCAACAGCGGGACCTGGTTGCCCATATTGGATCCTACATATTCTCTGAAGATATTATCGGTTGAACCTCAGGGTCAAGGATTCATATAATCCCGTATATCATTCCTTTTGTCCTTCGGTATGTTACTTGCCCGAGATTCGATCGTCGGTATCCGTATACCTATTTCAATCTCATTACCGGCAAGTCTCTTTACTCGTTCCATAATACAAGATCCCGTGACTTACACTTAGTCACATTGCTTGCATGGCTTGTGTGTGATATTGTATTACCGAGTGGGCCCCGAGATACCTCTCCGTCACACGGAGTGACAAATCCCAGTCTTGATCCATACTAACTCAACGGACACCTTCGGAGATACCTGTAGAGCACCTTTATAGTTACCCAGTTACGTTGCGACGCTTGATGCACACAAGGTATTCCTCCGGTGCCAGTGAGTTATATGATCTCATGGTCATAGGAACAAATACTTGACACGCAGAAAACAATAGCAATAAAACGACACGATCAATATGCTACGTTCATAGTTTGGGTCTTTTCCATCACATGATTCTCCTAATGATGTGATCCCGTTATCAAGTGACAACACTTGTCTATGGTTAGGAAACCTGGACCATCTTTGATCAACGAGCTAGTCAACTAGAGGCTTACTAGGGACAGTGTTTTGTCAATGTATCCACACATGTATTTGGGTTTCCAATCAATACAATTATAGCATGGATAATAAACGATTATCAGAAACAAGGAAATATAATAATAACTAATTTATTATTGCCTCTAGGGCACATTTCCAACACTAATAACATCCACACAACCTTAAATTCTAAAATTTATCATGTGGGTAGTGGGAACATTATTCGAAAGAATGTCATCAACAAATTCTTTGAGTATTCCTTAACTTCTCCCTTGTTTAAAGTTCTATAATTGATGAAACAAATTGTTATGTGGATGCTACCACTATGCTTATTTTGAGAATGGAAATAAAATTAGTGCATCTCCATCCTATGGTTCAAAATATATTCTTGGGACTTCCTAGCTTGCATGATCCCGATATTAAGGAATTTGCCACCACCATCCTTATTCATGAATTCTATTTTATTTTGCGTCAACAAAGGAATTTTTTATCCCATATAAGCTATCCTCCATAATAAATATGCTATGTGTAGGTTGGAATCTAATGATTATCACGGATTTGATACGAATACGAGGAGGAATGTTATTCCTGAAGAATTAACACAATCATTGTTTCTCCACACTTGTTATAAATTTGAATGGATTGCTAAAGTAATTAATGAAGGGTTTAATGAAGATTGGCAAGAAAATACTATTAGGGAACCTATTAGTGACGAAATACATGTCTTATATGAAGAACCCATAGATTGTAGTGATGTTAGCAATGATTGTACAAATACCTTTGAGTACTTGAGTTCTACAACCAGGCTGGACAAGGGTGATTTATAAAGTAAAATTTTGGAGGAACCAATTTTGAAAGATATGAAGGGATCCAACACTTGAAACTATTCAATATGCCTAGCTAGGGGGCAGAAAACAATGGCGTTTGTTGGGAGGCAACCCAATAATTATCTTTAGTTTTTGCTTTTCATTTATGTTAGTGTGTGTGATAACATGATGTTTTAATTAGTGTTTGTGCCAAGTAAAGACTTTGGGATGATTTGTGTGATGAGTAGAATTGTTACGGTGCAAAAACAGAAACTTTGACACCCAGTGCAAAATTTCTCTGATTTTAATGGAACGTATTTTTAAGCTGATGTTTTTACAAAATATTTATATACAAATTCCTCAGGTATTCCTAAATTTTCATAATTTTTGGAGTTATAGAGGTACGGGTTCATTACAGATTACTAGAGACTATTTGATCCAGATTCTGCTTTTGCATGTGTATTTTGTTTGTTTTGATGATGCTATGGATTATATCGGGGGGTATAAGTCATGGAGGATTTAAGACACAATACCCTATGATAAAATAAAATAACAATAAATATGTAACAACACCTTAAAGTGTTTGATATGTTGCTGATACTAACGAATCTCACAAAGTTTTGTTGAGTTTTATGTGATTGAAGTTTCCAAGTTTTGGGTGTTGTCCCAACGGAAAAAGGATTGAGGAGAAGAAAAATACTAAGCTTTGGAATGACCATGGCACCCCAAGTTAATATTCTAGGAAGACTCAAGCATCTAAGCTTGGGGATGCCCCGGAAGGCATTCCCTCTTTTCATCTCAATCCATCAGTATGTTACTTGGAGGTATATTTTTATTCGTCACATGATATGAGTTTTGCTTGGAGCATCGTTTGCTTTTACTTTCAGTATACCACAATCATTATTTGCTGGAAAAATCTATTTGAGAGAGATATATCAGATCATCACAATTTATTAGACTACTCTATGTGCTTCACTTATATATTTTGAGCTTAGCAGTTGCTCTAGTACTTCACTTATATCTTCTTGAGAACGGTGGCGTGTAGATTTTATAGAAATAGTATGCTCTCATTTTTCACTTATATTGGTTTGGGATCTAGACAAATAGTGATGAAAAATAATGAGTATCCAATGAGTGATGATAAAAACCATCATGTAGCACATATAGAGAAATTGTGGGTTAATGATGTTGATGTAGTGATACAAAAAAGGTGTGAGTGAATTATTATGATTTCAGATAGGTGTCGATGTTAAGAGATATTAAACTTCTTGTTTATCTAAAAAATTAAAAAGGCATGGTGATGATGTGTGAGGATTTACATTCCTTGTTGAAATCCATGTGTTGCTTTGAGTCGGAGTCGCGCGATGGTTAATTCCTACCAACCATCTCCCTCGGGGCATGCGAGTAGTAATTTGATTTGTGATAATACTAATAAAACTTTGCAATAATTATATGATTTCTTCATGACTAACATGACACGATGGACATACGCACTCTCACCTCCTCATATTTGCTAGCCTCTTCGGCACCGTGCATCGCCCGTTCTCACCTTGACGACCAGTACAACTTTCATTGGTGCATCCAAACCCCATGACATGATGCTCTCTTGCACATAAAATTTTTATATGCTCCTCAAAACAGCCACCATACCTACCTCTCATGGCATTTCATAGCCATTCCAAGATATATTGCCATGCAAATGCTATCACTTCACATGACTAGTTCGTTCATCATCATAATGCTTTGCATGATCATATAGAGCTGACATAGTATTTGTGGGAAAGCGACCGTTCATCATATTTTTGATACATGCCATGCTATATATTTGCACATCGTGATACACTGCCAGAGGCATTCACTACAGGAATCAACTTCTTTGCCGTCTTTGGTGGCAGACGGCAAAGAGTAAATCCCGGACGACAAAGAGAATATCACAGACGGCAAAGAATCTAACGGCCGGCAAAATTTCTGCGTCAGCCTACGACGGCATCGCACCTTGTTTGACGTTTGTCTCCCCAAAGCGGACGGCAAAAAGCTTTGCCGTCAGCTTTTCATAGGAGCAGTCGGCAAAGTGATCGAGACGACAGCCGACAGGTGTTGCCTCCGTTAGGGCTAACAGAGGCTTTGCCGTCTGCCTCCCCCTCTTCTTTGTCGTCTGCCTCCCACCTCTTCTTTGTCGTCTGCCTCCCCCCTCTTCTTTGTCGTCTGCCTCTTCCTCCTCCCCCCTCCACTCTTTGCCGTTTGCCTACCCCTCCCTCCTCCTCTGTGCCCTCTTCTTTGGCGTCTGCCCCCCTGGAAGCAGACGGCAAAGATACTATATGGCCAGCTGCTACTGCCTAGGTTGCACAGCTGGGCGCCATGTGGCATCTTTGCCGTCGGCCAACTGACGGCAAAGGCCTTTGCCATCAGCTGGCAGACGGCAAAGAGCCTATATTGTCACATTTTTGTTTATTTTTTCTATTTCACAGCACATATACATATAATTCATAAAACATATATTACTTCCAGGCAACCTACACACCAATAGGTAAAGATAGGTCCTAATCACACACGAGTATGTGTAGATTGGGTTCGTTTTCCCATGCTCTGCTTAGGATCCAACACAAAATTTCGGCATCACCTCCCCGCTGTTCTCCTGATACACGCCTCCACAATAAACAGAGAGGATGTGCATCCGGAGAACAACATGGAGGCACTGACGAAATTCCGCATCGGATCCGGAGCACAGCATACGGGAAAACGAACCCAATCTACACATACTCGGGTTGTCCATGGATAATGTTGGACAATTCAAAAGGATGGCGGTTATAAATATGCAAAGACATGCATATTTATAGATGTCGCCCTTTCGAACGGGAGACGCATACTGGTCACGCATACTGATAAATTAATTTAATTACCTAAATCTAGAAAGTTTCATCCAGAAACCGAGCCACGGTAAATGAAGGGGCGGGGAGGAGATGAAATTTGTACTGACCCACGAATGTAGGGGCGGAGCTCGTACAACGCACGGGCAGGTCTTCGCACAGTAGACCTCACAGCGACGAGACAACTATCACATGTAAATCCACCCGATCAACACAAATATTCTAATTATGTCATTTTAGAGGAAAACAAGTTAAGAATATAATATTCATGAGCTAACCAAGGTTTTTATGCCATTTTGTAGCTAAATGGGCTAATTATCTCATTGTTGGGGAAAATAAGGTCAGGAGAATAAGATAGAGGAGAAGAAAGAGGAGGAGGAGAAGAAGAAGAAATCAAGAAGAAGGAGAAAGAGGAGGAGGAGGAGAAGGAGGAGGAGAAGAAGGAGGAGGAGAAGGTATTCTTCTTCTCTTCTTCTTCTCTTCTTCTTTTCTTCTTCTTTTCTTCTTCTCCTTCTTATTTTTGTCTTCTCCTCCTCCTCCTCTTCTTCTTCTTCTTCTTCTTCTCCTCCTCCTCTTCCTCTTCTCCTCTTCTCCTCCTCCTCCTCCTCTTCTTCTTCCTATTCTTTCTATTAAGCTAACTAACTAACTAACCTAACTAACCAAGCTAACTAAACCTATCGCTAAACCTAGATAGCACTAAACAACAACAAAACAAAATCTACCACTAAATAACTAAAAAAGAATCTAGCTACCACTAAATACAAAACAATAAAAAATCAACTTCTTCTTCTTTTTTCTCTTCTTCTCCTTCTTATTTTTTCTTATTCTCTTCTTCTTCTCTTCTTCTTTACTTCTTCTCCTTCTTATTTTTTCTTCTCTTCTTCTTCTTCTTCTTCTTCTTCTTCTTCTTCTTCTCCTTCTTATTTTTTTTCTTCTCTTCTTCTTCTTCTTCTTCTTCTTCTTCTTCTTCTTCTTTTTCTCCTCCTCCTCCTCCTCCTCCTCCTACTCCTCTTCTTCTTCTCCTCTTCTCGTCCTCCTCCTCCTCCTCTTCTCCTCTTCTCCTCCTCCACCTAACTAACCAAGCTAACTAACTAACCTAACTAAAACTACTAACCTAACTAAATCTACCACTAAAACTACTAAATAATCCAGCTACCACTAATTAACAAAACAAAACTAATTCTGTAAATTAGCAAAAAAAGAAAAAAAGGACTCATCGGAGGGGGGCGACCGGGGATGAGGAGGGTGCGGCGGTGGAGGAGACGGCGGTGGTGGCGGAGGGGGTGGTGGTGGAGAAGGGGCGAGCTCCGATGGCGGTGGTGGAGGAGGAGGTCCCGGGGAGGAGGAGGGGGCGTGGTGGAGGAGGGGGCGCAGGGAGGAGGGGGCGCAGGGAGGCCGGAGGAGGGTGCAGGGAGGCCGGAGGAGGAGGGGGCGGCGGCGTAGGGAGGCCGGAGGCCGGAGGAGGGAGGAGGAGGGGGCGCAGGGAGGTCGGAGGAGGAGGGGCGCAGGGAGGCCGGAGGAGGAGGCGGTGCAGGGAGGCCGGAGGAGGAGGGGGGCGACGCAGGGAGGCCGGAGTATGGCGCGGCGGTGGTGGTGGTGTCGGGGGTGAGAGAGAGGGGTGTGGGGTGGCTGTTAGGGGTGAGAGAGAGGCACGTGGGGGTGGGGCTAACGGCCGTTAGGGGCGCACCCTCTTTGCCATCCGCCTCCCGATGGCACAGAGGAGAAAAGCGGACGGCAAAGAGAGAGGTCGTTAGGGGAGAGAGAGGGGGTGTGGGGTGGGCCAGCCCAGCGCTTTGCCGTCTGCCTAAGTTAAGTTTGCCGTGAGCCAACAGACGGCAAAGAAGCAGCAGATGGCAAAGACCCTCTTTGCCATCAGGCTTCTCTTTGCCGTCTGGTTTCTGGTAGCTGATGGCAAAGAGGGTCTTTGCCATCAGCCAGCAGACGGCAAAGAGGCAGCAGATGGCAAAAAATTGTTTTCCAGTAGTGATTCATTCAGAGTCATATCGTCCTATCAGTTTTCATGATGAGAGTCTCATGTTATATCATTCTTATGCTAGTGGGAATCACTTTTTCATAAACATGGCTTGTATATACCGATGATGGGCATCCTCAAATGCCCGAGGTCTTCATGAGCAAGCAAGTTGGATACACACGTGATGATGAGATGATGTATATACTTCTCGCACCCATTGGTTACCCGAAGTGGAAGGTTGAGATGTAGTCAGCAGCAAGTTTTCCCTCACACGGAGACTGTGAGGTTTATCGAACCAGGAGGATTCCTAGGATCAACAAGTAGGTGTCTTCCACCCTGACGCTAGCAGAAGACATGGACCTGCACACACAACAAATTACTTTGCTCCCAACGAGTACAGAGAGGTTGTCAATCTCTCCGGCCATGTAGTTTGCAAAGGATCAAAACACGAGCGGGAAAGTAATAGTGATAGCAACGGAAAAGTAAATGAAAACGGTAAATGATGGAGGTGTAAACAATGATGGTGATATGGATCGAAGTCACATGATGTTCACTAGTGATGTCTCTCTCCCAAAAGACGATAAACAACTATGCTTGGGTAAACAAATTACAGTTGGGCAATTGAGAGAATTATGAACGCACCGCAATGCTAATTATGCTAACTGATAGTTAGAGGCTCAATAGTAATGGGCTGTACGCCAAGACAAGTAGACCGTTTATTCATCAACATCTACTTACTAATCAGCCACCTTGAGATATCTATCTAGAACATATCACCGGTATTAAGTTGCGAGCCCCACCCAAAGTGTAAACTCAAAGCAATAGATGACTGCATTAATGAACTATGCGTAAGGTAAACAATCCTTGCAACCATGGTCACAAGCACCGTTGTTTTCTCCCAGGTGGCAACATCACATCCCCTAGTCTCATGTTTCTGTCACTCAAGCTATACATCGAGGGGCATGAACCCACAATCATGCATAACGCTCCCTCTTGGAGTTACAATCTACTACTCAGCCAAAGCAATAAATAGCAACGGAGAACATGCATGAATCACTAAGGGACATAATATAAAAGGATAATCAAATATATAACTCATAACAATCTGAACATAATCTCATAATCCATTGGATCCCAACAAACCGAGCATAGCAATATCAAGAGAATTACATAGATGCCTTGATCATGTAGGGTAGCTCACAAGGACTAACCATTGAAGCACAAGATTGGAGAGAAGACATCAATAGCTACTGGTCATGTACCCATGGTCCAAGGAGGACTATTCAACACACGTCCGGGAAGTGTCCATGGCAGTGGAGAAACTCCCGGAGGTCAATCCTCCCTTCGGCAGGGTGCCCGGAAGAGGTTTCCTGACGCTCCCGATCTCGGAAGCGCTGCGGTGGCGGAACGATGGAGAAATTTGCGACTCTGGAAGTTGTGGAAGGGTTTCCTCTCGGGGACTAAATATAGGCCAAAGGAGGGCTCCGGAGGAGGTGGGGCTCAAGTAGGCGGCCTCCTTGCGTGGCCAGGGGGTAGGCCGCGCCAGCAGGTCGCCTGGACCTCCCCGGCCCCCCTCTGGCACATCTTCGGTGATCTCGAAGATTCCATTACGCTGATCTTTTATATATTTTTCCTAGAATTTTTTGGGCTTCGGAAAATTGGGTAAAAGCCCCTCGAAAATAGACATCAGCACACAGAAGCTGGCACTGGGTGCACGGAGGTAGTAGGTTAGTCCAAATATGTGTAAAATGATATAAAAGTGTAGCAAAACATATAACAATGTCACCCAAAAGATCATGGAACAAGCAGAAATTATAGATACGTTTGGGACGTATCAACACCACACTTAGGTTGAGTTGAGATCTCATACACTTATAGCTTGATACGTCTCCAACGTATCTATAATTCTTGATGGTTTCATGCTATTATCCTGTCAAACTTTGGATGTTTTGTATGCCTTTTATATCTTTTTTGGGACTAACTTATTAACTCAGTGCCAAGTGCCAGTTCCTGTTTTTTCCGGGTTTTTGACCCTTTTCAGAGGAGGATTTTAAACGGAGTCCAAACAGAACGAAACTTCCAAAAAGATTTTTTTCCGAAACAGAAGAAGATTGGGGAACCTGGGAATCAGGGCAGGGGGCCACCAGGGACCCCACAAGCCCCCTAGCCGTGACCAGGGGGGGTCCTCGCCTCCCAGGCTTGTGGGCTCCCTGGGCCACCTCTGCCCTAGGTCTTCCGCCTATATATTCCCTAAAATCCCAGAAAAAATCAAGAGATCATCGAAAGTACTTTTCCGCCGCCGCAAGCTTCTGTCTCCACAAGATCCCATCTCGGGCACGTTCTCGTGCCCTGTCGGAGGGGGATTCGGATACAGAGGGCTGCTTCATCGACACCATGACCTCTCTGATGATGCGTGAGTAGTTCACCACAGACCTACGGGTCCATAGCTATTAGCTAGATGGTTTCTTCTCTCTCGTGGATCTTCAATACAAAGTTCTCCATGATCTTCATGGAGATCTATCCGATGTAATCTTCTTTTGCGGTGTGTTTGTCGAGATCCGATGATTGTGGATTTATGATCAGATTATCTATGAATCTTATTTGAGGTTCTTGTGATCTCTCTTATGCATGATTGCATATCCTTGTAATTCTCTTCGAGTTGTGGGTTTTGTTTGGCCAACAAGATCTATGATTCTTGCAATTGGAGAAGTGCTTGGTTTTGGGTTCATACCGTGTGGTGACCTCACCCAGTGACAGAAGGGGTAGCGAGGCACGCATCGTGTTGTTGCCATCAAGGGTAAAAACATGGGATTTTCATCATTGGTTTGAGTTTATCCCTCTACATCATGTCATCTTGCTTAAGGCGTTACTCTGTTCGTCATGAACTCAATACACTAGATGCATGCTGGATAGCGGTCGATGTGTCGAGTAATAGTAGTAGATGCAGAAAGTATCGGTCTACTTGTCTCGGACGGGATGCCTATATGTATGATCATTGCCTTAAATATCGCCATGACTTTGCGCGGTTCTATCAATTGCTCGAAAGTAATTTGTTCACCCACCGTAATATTTGCTATTTTGAGAGAAGCCTCTAGTGAACACTATGGCCCCTGGGTCTACTTCACATCATATTTTCAGCCTTACAATTTTTCTTCGTTGCACTTTCCGCCTTCAGATCTCACTTTGCAATCAATCTTGAAGGGATTGATAACCCTGATGTCTATTACGCAACCTTCTCCTTCTAGACGTTGTTGGGCCTACAAGTGCAGAGGGTTGTAGGACAGTAGCAATTTTCCCTCAAGTGGGTGGCATAAGGTTTATTAATCCGCGGGAGGCGTAGGATGAAGATGGTCTCTCTCAAGCAACCCTACAACCACATAACAAAGACTCTCTTGTGTCCCCAACACACCTAATACAATGGTCAGTTGTATAGGTGCACTAGTTCGGCGAAGAGATGGTGATACAAGTGCAATATGGATGGTAGATAAAGGTTTTTGTAATCTGAAATTACAAAAAAAACAAGGTAACAAATGGTAAAAGCGAACACGAACGGTATTGCAATGCGTGTAAACAAGGCCTAGGGTTCATACTTTCACTAGTGAAGTTCTCTCAACAATAATAACATAATTGGATCATATAACTAGCCCTCAACATGCAACAAAGATTCACTTCAAAGTCACTAATAGCGGAGAACAAACGAAGAGATTATTGCCGGGTACGAAACCACCACAAAGTTGCGTCAAGTGGGCCCCTGAGGGGCCCACAAGCTTGGTTGGTGCGGCCTGGGGGGGGGGGGGGGCGCCGACAGGGCTTGTGGCTTCCTCGGGACCCCTCTCCCGTATCTTTTTCTTCTGATATTTTTGATATTTTCCATAAAAAATCATCGTGAAAGAATTATTCCGTTTGGACTCCGCTTGAAAAAGGGTCAAAAACACGGAAAGAATAGGAACTGGCACTTGGCACTGTATTAATATGTTAGTCCCAAAAAGATATAAAAGGCATATAAAACATCCAAAGTTTGACAAGATAACAACATGAAACCATCAAAAATTATAGATACGTTGGAGACATATCAAGCATCCCCAAGCTTAACTCCTGCTCGTCCTCGAGTAGGGAAGTGATAAAGAATGAATTTTTGATGCTTTCATGCTACCAATCATAGATGTCCTTTGTAAGTCCTCTTATGTGACATGAATGTTCAGATCCGTTAGATTCAAAACAATAGTTTGCTATTGATGTGGAGACAATAATACTTCAAGCAAACTAGCAAGGTAATCATGAACTTTCAAAATAACAAAGTCAAAAGAAAGTAATCCCTACAAAATCATATAGTCTGGCTATGCTCTATCATCCTTGCACAACGAATTTAAATCATGCAGAACCTCGGTATTGGCCAAGTAATTGTTTTCACACCTTTACTTTCTCAAACTTTTTCAACTCTCACGCAATACATGGGCGTGAGCCATGGTTATAGCACTATAGGTGGAATGGAGTGGTGGAGGTTGTGAGACAATAAGGAGAAGATGGTCACATTGACTAGGCATATTAAAAAGGCTATGGAGATGCCCCTTAATAGAAATCAATGTGAATGCGTAGGGAATGCCATACAAAAGATGCACTAGAGCTATAAGTACGTGAAAGCTCTAAAGGAGAACTAGTGGTGTGCATCCAACTTGCTTGCTCACGAAGACCTAGGGCCATTTTGAGGAAGCCCATCATTAGAATATACAAGCCAAGTTATATAACAAAAATTCCCACTAGTTATATGGTGGTGACAAAACGAGAGGCTCTCAATCATGAAGAACATCGTGCTTATTATGAAGCACAAGTGTGGAAAGGAGATAGTAGCACTGTCCCTTCTCTCTTTTTCTCTCATTTTTTATTTATTTTGGATTCTTTGGCCTGTTTTTTTTGTGGGCATATTTGGCCTCTTTTTTTTTGTTTCCTCACATGGGACAATGCTCTAATAATGATGATCATCACACTTTTATTTACTCAAAGCTCGAAGCTTTGAACAATGATGACTCTATATGAAATGCCTTCGGTAGTGTACCGTGACAATGATCTAGCATGGCATAGACATCAATGGAAACATCATGCTAGCTATCTTATGATCATGCAATGGCAATGTAGAAGTGGTGGCACATGTCATGGTGGTAGTTGCATGGCAATATATCTTGGAATGGCTTTGAAAATTTCATAGTAGGTAGGTATGGTGGCTGTTTTGAGGGAGGCTATATGGTAGGTTTATGTACCAGCGAAAGTTGCACGGTACTAAAGAAGATAGTGATGGTGGAAGGTGAAAGTGCATCTAAACCATGGAATCAACATTAGTCAAGAAGAACTCATATACTTGTTGCAAAAGTTTTATTAGTAATCGAAACAAAGCATTCAACGCATACTCCTAGGGGAAGGGTTGGTAGGTATAAACCATCGCGCGATCCCGACCGCTACACAAAGGATGACAATCAATAAACTAATCATGCTCAAATTTCATCACATAGCGGTTCACCATACGTGCATGCTACGGGAATCACTAACTTCAACACAAGTATCTCTAGATTCACAACACCATACTAACATAACTTAAATATTACCACAACCACATCTCAAAACTAATTGAGAGGAATCAAGCTTCTCTTTCTACCCAATGCACAAGAAGATGGAAGTTTTCGTAACCCTTTGGATAACTACCACTTTTAGGACTACTTTCATAGCATAAGTCAACTACCAAGCCACACACCACTGTGATCTAAAAGATAAAAGTGAAGCACATAGAGAAAAATCAACTAGCTCTAAAGATATAAGTGAAACACATGTGAGATGAATTGCCTAACTCAAAGGATATAAGTGAAGCTCGACAAAATCACAGTGAGTGCATGTCTCTATCTCTAGGTGTGCAGCTAGGAAGATTGTGACAAAACAAAAAAAAATACTCCTACCATACAAGACGCTCCAAGCAAAACACATATCACGTGGTGAATAAAAAGATAGCTCCAAGTAACATTACCGATGGATTGAAGACGAAAGAGGGCATGCCTTCCCGGGGCATCCCCAAGCTTAGGCTTTTTCGGCATCCTTGAATCAACTTGGGGTGCCATGGGCATCCCCAAGCTTGAGCTCTTGCCACTCTTTATCTCTTTGTCCATAAGAACTTCACCCAGAACTTGAAAACTTCACAACACAAAACTTAAACAGAAACTCGTGATATCATTAGTATAAGAAAGCATATCACCACTTCCTTAGGTACTATAGCAAACTTAAATTATACTTATGTTGGTGTTGCGTTGCTGTATTTTCACTTTTCCATGGCTAGTACCCTCCGATACTATCCATAGTTTCATCAAAATAAGCAACCATCTCAACAAAAACAGAATCTGTTAACAGCAGACTAGTCTGTAGCAATCTGTATACTTCGTATACTTCTGGTACTTCACAAAATCTGAAAAATTATGACAGTCTGAAGAAATTGCATAGTAATCAGCAGCAAAAAGAATCAACTCAAAATCTCTTACAGAATAAAAATGGAAATGCTTTTCGTGAGCAGAAAGTTTTTGTCTTTTTCCAGCATGATCAAACAATCATCACCAAGACTAATCATAACGGTTTTGCTTGGCAGAAACACAAAAATAAACACAAAAGACACAATCATAACAGAATTATGATGGTCTGGAGAAAACAAAACAGGAAGCAAAAAGCAAATAAAAATCTATTCATTGGGTTGCCTCCCAACAAGCGCTATCGTTTAACGCCCTTAGCTAGGCATTGATTTCAATGATGCTCACATAAAAGGTAAGGATTGAACTCAACGAGAGCATCGTGGAGCAAATGGCTAGCACATTTAAGTATAACCCACTTCTTGTGCATAGGGATTTTGTGATCAAACAATTTATTGGAGCAAGAATCAACTAGCATAGGAAGGTAAAACAAGCATAGCTTCAAAAATTTCAACATATGGAGAGGAAGCTTGATACTATTGCAATAAGTAGAAGCATATGATCCTCTCTCATAGTAATTTTCAGTAGCATCATGAATGAATTTAACAATATAACCAGAACCTAAGGCTTTCTTTTCATGATCTACAAGCATAGAAATTTTACTACTCTCCACATAAGGAAATCTATTCTCAAGAATAGTAGTGGGAGTATCGTAAAAGACTTCAGCACTACAAATTGTGTCCACAATGAAAAAGCAAGGTTTAGAAAAAGGGTTCTCGAGAGTATGACAAGTTTTATCATCCCTATTCTTCAAAGCATAAGTATCCTCACAATAATCATCATAGATAGGGGGCATGCTTTCATCAAAATAATTTTGATCATTCAAAGTGGAAGAACTAAAAAGATCATCTTCATCAAATATAGCATCCCCAAGCTAGTGGCTTTGCATATCATTTGCATCATGGGTATTCAAAGAATTCATGCTAAGAACATTGCAATCATGCTCATCATTCACATATTCTATGCCAAGCATTCTATGTAATTATTCTTGCAACACTTGAGCACAATTTTCCTTCCCATCATGCTCACGAAAGACATTGAAAACATGGAGCATATGAGGCATCCTCAATTCCATTTTTTGTAGTTTTCTAGCGAAAGAACAAGAACCAAAAAGATTCGATTGCAAGATCTAAAGATATACCTTCAAGCGCTAACCTCCCCGACAACGGCGCCATAAAAGAGCTTGATGTCTACTACACAACCTTCTCCTTGTAGACGTTGTTGGGCCTCCAAGTGCAGAGGGTTGTAGGACAGTAGCAATTTTTCCTCAAGTGGGTGACCTAAGGTTTATCAATCCGCATGAGGCATAGGATGAAGATGGTCTCTCTCAAGCAACCCTGCAACCAAATAACAAAGAGTCTCTTGTGTCTCCAACACTCCTAATACAATGGTAAGTTGTATATGTGCACTAGTTCGGCGAAGAGATGGTGATACAAGTGCAATATGGATGGTAGATAAAGGTTTTTGTAATCTGAAATTACAAAAACAGCAAGGTAACAAATGGTAAAAGTGAGCACAAACGGTATTGCAATGCGTGGAAACAAGGCCTAGGGTTCATACTTTCACTAGTGAGGTTCTCTCAACAATAATAACATAATTGGATCATATAACTAGCCCTCAACATGCAACAAAGATTCACTCCAAAGTCACTAATAGCGGAGATCAAACGAAGAGATTATTGTCGGGTACGAAACCACCACAAAGTTATTCTTTCTGATCGATCTATTCAAGAGTCCGTAGTAAAATAGCACGAAGCTATTGTTTCAGTTCAATCTTTCATAGAGTTCGTACTAGAATAACACCTTAAGATACTTATCAACCAAGACCCTAATGTCACCTAGATACTCCATTTTCACCTCAAGTATCCGTGGGTATGATTATACGATATGCATCACACAATCTCAGAATCATCTATTCAACCAACACATAGAACTTCATAGAGTGCCCCAAAGTTTCTACCAGAGAGTCAAAACGTGTGCTAACCCCTGTGCATAGGTTCCCAATGTCACGAACCCGCAAGTTGATCACCAAATAATACATCAAGTACTCACATGAATCCACGTGTGCCAACCCATATGCATAGGTTCCCAATGTCACGAACCCGCAAGTTGATCACAACAGATAGACACGTGCAAGACATACATCAAGTGTTCTCAAAGACTCAATCCTATAAGATAATTCCAAAGGGGAAACTCAATTCATTACAAGAAGGGAGAGGGGGAAGAACATCGTAAGATCCAACTATAGTAGCAAAGCCCACGGTACATCGAGATCAAGACATCTCAAGAACACGAGAGAGAGAGAGATCAAACACATAGCTACTGGTACGTACCCTCAGCCCCGAGGGAGAACTACTCCCTCCTCGTCATGGAGATCGCCGATATGATGAAGATGGCCACCGGAGATGGATTCCCCTCCGGCAGGGTGGCAGAACGGGCTCCAGATTGGTTTTTGGTGGCTATAGAGGCTTGCGGCGGTGGAACTCCCGATCTAGGTTTCTTTCTGGATGTTTGTGGATTTATAGGACCAGATGGCGGTGGAGTTGCGTCAAGTGGGCCCCTGAGGGGCCCACAAGCTTGGTTGGTGCGGCTTGGGGGGGGGGGCACCGACAGGGCTTGTGGCTTCCTCAGGACCCCTCTCCGATATCTTTTTCTTCCGGTATTTTTGATATTTTCCATAAAAAATCATCGCGAAAGAATTATTCCGTTTGGTCTCCGCCTGAAAAAGGGTCAAAAACACGGAAGAACGGGAACTGGCACTTGGCACTGAATTAATAGGTTAGTCCCAAAAAGATATAAAAGGCATATAAAACATCCAAAGTTTGACAAGATAACAACATGAAACCATCAAAAATTATAGATACGTTGGAGATGTATCAAACCCCTTTATAGCGTTGGGTGCAAGCTCTTTTGTGTTTGCGCAGTTACTCTGGACTTGACGAGATTCTCCTACTGGATTGATACCTTGGTTCTCAAACTGAGGAAAATACTTACTGCTCCTGTGCTGCATCGCCCTTTCCTCTTGAAGGGAAAAACCAACGCAAGCTCAAGAGACGACAGAAGATTTCTGTCACCGTAGCAAATGATTTTCTAGCGCCGTTCCGGGGAGGATCAAGTCAAGAACTCATCCAAGTAAGTGTCGCAAACTCATCTCTTGCATTTACTTTTTTGCCTCTCGTTTTCCTCTCCCCCACTTCTGAAATACGAAAAATTACAAAAATATTTGCCTTTTTCGTTTGCCTCTTTCGTTCGCCCTTTTCTTGTGTTTGCCTTTCCTTTGCTTAGGTGCTATGTGCCTTCAATATGCTTGCATTTTCGCTTGCTGAAAATCTAGTGAGATGGATCGTCATCCACTTGCTAATCTCTTTAAGAGATCCAATTATGTTGAACTATTTGCTACTGAGTTGAGTGCACTTGACTTTCTCTATGGAGTTTTGCTTGAGATGCGTGAATCTGAAAATCGTGATGAAGGAATTTATGAAGTGATTCACGAGGGCTCCTTGAATGAAAAGCATGATTGCAATGATTTCATTATAAATTTTATTAATGACAATCATACTAAAAATGTGCAAAACCCTAAGCTTGGGGATGCTAGTTTTTCTATGTCCACTACTTGTTGCAATAATCATGATTGGGGTGATGATTTTTCTTATGATCTTGAAAACTTGTTTAAACCTCATGATGAATATGATATTTGCAATAATATTGAAAGTTGGTTTGGAGAAGTCATGACTTTATTTGATGATAACCCCACTATTTTTGAAAAGCGTCAACTTTGCATGCATGTGGATCATGAAAAGAATATCCTATGGGATAGCTATACTATTGAATTTGAATATGATCCCACATGTAATTGCTATGAGAGAGGAAAATATTGTGGTAGAAACTTTCATGTTACGAAATTACCTCTCGTTATGTTGAGATTGCTATTGTCTCTTTCTTCTTCCTTGCATTTGGTAACTATTGGTTATCTTGCCAATTTGTTTTCCTATAAAATGCCTATGCATAGGAAGTATGTTAGACTTAGATGTGATTTGCACATGCTTTATGATGCTCTCGTTGTGCTTCAATACTTGTCTTTTGTGTGAGCATCATTGAATTATCAATGCCTAGCTATGGGCGTTAAACAAGAGCATCATTTATCTTTTTCTTTCTGTTTTGTTGCGTCAACACCATCATAATTCTGTTATGATTGTGTTTTTTGTGTTTCTTTTTGTGTTTGAGCCAAGCAAAACCTTTATGACTAGTTTTGGTGATGGTTGTTTGACCCTGCTGGAAAAAGACAGAAACTTTTCGCTCACGAGATTATTTTTCATTTTTATTCAGAAAGAGATTTTGAGTTGATTATTTTTTATGCTGGTTGATATGCCTTTTTCCCAGGCAGTAGTAAGTTTTCAGAATTTGTGAGGTACCAGAAGTATAGGAAGTATACAGATTTCTACAGACTGGTCTGTTTTTGACAGATTCTGTTTTTGTTGAGTTGGTTGCTTGTTTTGATGAAACTATGGATATTATCCGGGGGGGGGGGTACTAGCCATGGAAAAGTGAGAATACAGTAATCTAACACCAATATAGTTAGAAATCAAGATTGCTACAGTACATAAGGAGGTGGTAGTTTGTTTTCTTGTGCTAATGTTATCACGAGTTTCTGTTTAAGTTTTGTGTTGCGAAGTTTTCAAGTTTTGGGTGATGTTCCAATGATGGGCTTCCTCAAAATTGCCCTAGGTCTTGTGAGCAAGCAAGTTGGATGCACACCCACCAGTTCTCCTTTTGAGCTTTCACATACTTATAGCTCTAGTGCATCCTTTGTATGGCAATCCCTTCTCATTCACATTGATATCTATTAATGGGCATCTCCATAGCCCTTTGATACGCCGAGTCAATGTGACCATCTCCTCCTTCTTGTCTCACAACCACCGCCACACTCTATTGCGCCTATAGTGCTATATCCATGGCTCACGCTCATGTATTGCGTGATAGTTATAAAAGGTTTGATAAAGTAAGAGTGCGAAAACAATTACTTGGCCAATACTGGGGTTGTGCATGATCTACATTAGTTGTGCGTGGATGATGGAGCATAGCCAGACTATATGATTTTGTAGGGATAACTTTCCTTGGCCTTGTTATTTTGAAAGTTCATGATTACCTTGCTAGTTTGCTTGAAGTATTATTGTTTTCATTTCAATAGCAAACTATTGTTTTGAATCTTACGGATCTGAACATTCATGTCACATGAAAGAAGTTACAAAGGACAACTATGCTAGGTAGCATTCCACATCAAAAATTCAGTCTTTATCACTTCCCTACTCGAGGACGAGCAGGAGTTAAGCTTGGGGATGCTTGATACGTCTCCAACGTATCTATAATTTTTGAAGGTTTCATGCTATTATCTTGTCAAACTTTGGATGTTTTGTATGCCTTTTATATCTTTTTTGGGACTAACTTATTAACTCAGTGCCAAGTGCCAGTTCCTGTTTTTTCCGTGTTTTTGACCCTTTCCAGAGGAGGATTTTAAATGGAGTCTAAACGGAATGAAACTTCCAAAAGGATTTTTTTCCAAAATAGAAGAAGATCGGGGAACCTAAGAATCAGGGCAGGGGGCCACCAGGGACCCCACAAGCCCCTAGTCGCGGACAGGGGGCCCGTGCATCCTAGGCTTGTGGGCTCCCTGGGCCACCTCTGCCCTAGGTCTTCCACCTATATATTCCCTAAAATCCCAGAAAAAATCAAGAGATATTCGAAAGTACTTTTCCGCCGCCGCAAGCTTCTGTCTTCGCAAGATCCCATCTGGGCACGTTCTGGTGCCCTGTCGGAGGGGGGATTCGGATACGGAGGGCTTCTTCATCAACACCATGACCTCTCCGATGATGCGTGAGTAGTTCACCACAGACCTACGGGTCCATAGCTAGTAGCTAGATGGCTTCTTCTATCTCTTGGATCTTCAATACAAAGTTCTCCATGATCTTCATGGAGATCTATCCGATGTAATCTTCTTTTGTGGTGTGTTTGTCAAGATCCGATGAATTGTGGATTTATGATCAGATTATCTATGAATCTTATTTGAATTTCTTCTGATCTCTCTTATGCATGATTTCATATGCTTGTAACTCTCTTCGAGTTGTGGGTTTTGTTTTGCCAACTAGATCTATGATTCTTGCAATGGGAGAAGTGCTTAGTTTTGGGTTCATACCGTGCGGTGACCTCACCCAGTGACAGAAGGGGTAGCGAGGCACACATCATGTTGTTGCCATCAAGGGTAAAAAAAATGGGGTTTTCATCATTGGTTTGAGTTTATCCCTCTACATCATGTCATCTTGCTTAAGGCGTTACTCTGTTCGTCATGAACTCAATACACTAGATGCATGCTAGATAGCGGTCGATGTGTGGAGTAATAGTAGTAGATGCAGAAAGTATCAGTCTACTTGTCTCGGACGTGATGCCTATATGTATGATCATTTCCTTAGATATCGTCATGACTTTGCGCGGTTCTATCAATTGCTCGACAGTAATTTGTTCACCCACCGTAATATTTGCTATTTTGATAGAAGCCTCCAGTGAACACTATGGCCCCGGGGTCTACTTCACATCATATTTTGAGCCTTACACTTTTTCTTTGTTGCACTTTCCGCCTTTAGATCTCACTTTGCAATCAATCTTGAAGGGATTGACAACCCCTTTATAGCGTTGGGTGCAAGCTCTTTTGTGTTTGCGCAGGTACTCTGGACTTGATGAGATTCTCCTACCGGATTGATACCTTGGTTCTCAAACTGAGGGAAATACTTACTTCTCCTATGTTGCATCACCCTTTCCTCTTCAAGGGAAAAAGCAACGCAAGCTCAAGAGACGATAGAAGATTTATGTCGCCGTAACATAGCTCTTGTGCATCGTTTGCAAGGCAATCCCTACTCCTCACATCGATATCTATCGACGAGCATCCCCATAGCTCGTTGGTACGCCTAGTTGATGTGAGACTATCTTCTCCACTTTTACCCCTTTGAAATCTACCACCACATTCTATTCCACCTGAATGCTATGTCCAATGGTTCACGCTCATGTATTGCGTGAAGAATAAAAAGTTGATGCATACTGAAAAAGTATGATCCAATTGCCTGACTTGAACACCGTGGTGCTTGACATTTCTATTAATGTGCCGAAGATGGATCCATGCCTTGCTAATATAATAAACAAGGATGGGGGGGGGTAAAACAATCTTTGAGGATCTTATACTTTGGAACATAAATGATTTGGTGCTTATACCTATAAGAATTGCTATGTTAATGTTTGTTAATTCATCATTTCTCAATGAGCATACATGCATAAGGTTACATCATGGATATCATGTCACATCAAAAATTCTGTTTTTATCATTTACCCACTCGAGGACGAGCATGAATTAAGCTTGGGCATGCTTGAGACGTCTCCAACATATCCATAATTTTTCATTATTCCATGCTGATATATTATCATTCTAATATGCTTTTAGGGGTATTTATTTTCCATTTTTTATTATTTTTGAGCACCAACCTATTGACCTGGTGTCGAGTGCTAGTTGTTGTTTTTTGCGTGTTTTTCACTTTGCAGGTTTTCCATACCAAACGAGGTCCAATTGCCCTGAAACCTTTTGATGATATTTTTCTCGACCAAAAGAGGACCAACAAGCATCGGAAGAAGGCTTGAGGCCTCACTAGGGGCCCACAAGCCAGCAGGGCGCAACCTGGGGGGCGTGATGACCCACAACTATAGGGGGTCAATCGTAGTCCTTTCGATAAGTAAGAGTGTCGAACCCAACGAGGAGCAGAAGGCTCTGATAAACGTATTTCAGCAAGGTAATAACTGCAAGCACTGAAAGTAGCGGTAACAAGTGATTGTGTAGCGAGGTTAAACATAGCAAGCAAAGAGTAACAAGTAACACGTAGTAGCAATGGTGCAGCAAGTGGCCCAATCCGTTTTGTAGAAAGGGACAAGCCTAAACAAAGTCTTATGGGAGGAAAAACGCTCCCGAGGACACACGGGAATTTCTGTGATGCTAGTTTCATCATGTTCATATGATTCGCGTTTGTTACTTTGATAGTTTGATATGTGGGTGGACCGGCGCTTGGGTACTGCCCTTACTTTGACAAGCATCCCACTTATGATTAACCTCTCTCGCAAGCATCCGCAACTACAAAAGAAGAATTAAGACAAAGTCTAACCATAGCATTAAACTAGTGGATCCAAAGCAGCCCCTCACGAAGCAACGCATATACTGGGGTCTAAGCTTCTATCACTCCAGCAACCCATCATCTACTTACTACTTCCCAATGCCTTCCTCTAGGCCCAAATATGGTGAAGTGTTATGTGTTCGACGTTCACATAACACCACTAGAGGAAAAACAACATACATCATATCAAAATACCGAACGAATATCAAATTCACATGACTATAATTAGCATGACTTATCCCATGTCCTCACGAACAAAAGTAACTACTCACAAGACATAATCATAATCATGACCATAGGTGTAATGAATATCATCAAGGATCTGAACATAAACTCTTCCACCAAGTAATCCAACTAGCATCAACTACAAAGAGTAATCAACACTACTAGCAACCTTACAAATACCAATCGGAGTTGCGAGACGAAGATTGGTTACAAGAGATGAACTAGGGATTGGAGAGGAGATGGTGCTGATGAAGATGTTGATGAAGATGCCTCCCCTCCAATGAGAGGAGTGTTGGTGATGACGATGGCGACGATCCCCCTCTGGGAGGGAAGTTTCCCCGGCAGGATCGTCCTGCCGGAGCTCTAGATTGGATGTGCTCAGGTTCCGCCTCGTGGCGGCGGCGAAACCACGAAAAACCTCCCTCTTGATTTGTTCCAGACCAGGACACTTCATATAGCAAAAGAGGGGGGCTAGTGGGCCTTCAGGCAGACCACAAGCTTGCCCACCGCCACCAGGGGGTGGTGGCGGAGTGGGGGCTTGTGCGGCCCTGGTGGCCCCCCTCTGGTAGTTCTTTCACCTAGTATTTTTAATATATTCCAGAAAAAATCCACATAAATTTTCAGGGCATTTGGAGATGTGCAGAATAGAGGACTAGGATTTACTCCTTTTCCAGTCCAGAATTCCACCTGCCTGAATTCTCCCTCTTCAAATAATCCTTGCCAAATAAGAGAGAAAAGGCATAAATATGGTACCGCAAGTAATATAACAGCCCCAAAAGCAATAAATATCGATATGAAAGCATGATGCAAAATGGACGTATCAACTCCCCCAAGCTTAGACCTCGCTTGTCCTCAAGCGAAAACCAAGTTCCATAAACATGTCCACATGTTGAGGGACGAAGGTGTCGATAAAATATAATACGGACATGAGGGCATCATGATCACACATAGGACATCAATATATCATAAAGATTCTTATGGGAAAGTAACAATTCCTTCACAAAGCAAAGCATGAAGCAAAAACCTTACCGAGAAGTAACCAACAATAGTCCATAGTCATTGAAGCAATTGCAATTTATCACAACATCGGAAAGAGTCAAATAAGAGCTTCTAAGGAAAACCCACATACTCAATCATCTCTTTTGTTTTCCACAATTGTTACAACTCACGTGGTACTCGTGGTGTCAAAGTTTCAGCTGGACATAGAGGAAGATAGGGGATAATAGTTTTGCCACCCAATGGTTTACCTCAAGGGTAAAGTCAACAACAATAAAGCATAAGTACTCAACTCCAAGTTGATATATGAATATAGATCTTTCCCAAGCATGTGATGGTAGCCAAGACAAAGGCAAAAATAGGGAATTGGTGAAGATCACCATGACTCTTACAAGGGTAAAAAGTAAAGGTACAAGATAGGCCCTTCGTAGAGGGAAGCAGAGTCTGTCATGCGCTTTTGAGGTTTGAATGTGTGTCCTCTTAGTGCAGAGGAACGTCACTTTATATTGCCTCCTGTGATAAAGAACTTTATTATGCAGTTGTCGCTTTTATGTCTTCCTCATCATAGGTTCGTACAAAGCTTATTTTCCACACACTAATAGATCATACATATTAGAGGGCAATTTTATTGCTTGCACCGATGACAACTTACTTGAAGGATGTTATTCAATCCATAGGTAGATACGGTGGACTCTCATGGCAAAACTGGGTTGGAGGTTTATAGATGCACAAGTAGTATCTCTACTTAGTGCGGGAGTTTTGGCTAATATGAGGTGGAAGCAATCGTCACATGCTAAGGGATCTCTAATCATATAACATTGTTTGGAACCAAGCAAACACAATTCATTATGTTGTCTTCCTTGTCCAACATCTACTCCTAGGCATGTAATAGTTTGGTGAGTGCTCACAATTGTAAAAAAAGTGTCTAAGATGATATATTTATATGTGAACCTCTCTTTCCTTATTACTTCTTATTAATTGCAACAATGACTGAGGTCTATGTTGATTTATTCTCAACAAGTATCAATCATCATATGTGTCATAAGTGAAGTTATCACTTTCCATAAGATCGTCTCATGATCTTTCATGCTATCGTTCTTTTCATACTTTTGATCATGGCACATAGCAAAGCCCTTAACTAAGACACTCCTTATTATATAGCTCGTAAGCTCGAATACATCGGGGGAGAGACAAAAGCAAAAGACTTAAACTAAAAACTAAAGACTTATTCCTCTAAGAGAAGAAATAAAAAATGAAAAGGAAAGAACTAAAACAAAGGTAAAAGCAAAAGATATAAAGGTGATACGATACCAGGGCAACTCCCCCAAGCTTGGCAGAAGCCAAGGGGATTGCCCATACCAATGCTTAGTTGTCTTCCTTTGGTGGTGATGGTGGTGTTGTTGGAGCGGTCTGATCCTCCGTCTTCCAAGGCATAGGTGCTCCATCATCTGCAGCCAACCTTATTGATTTAAATCTTTACTCATACTCACAGTTTTGGTTCTGCAGGTCATAGATCTGGCCCTGAAGTTGGTCAACCCTATCGTAGAGCCTGGAGAGGTGTTTCCCAATATCAATGGCATCCATTTTGTGATTGCTAGTGAACTCTGTGATCATCGTGTGGTTGGCGTTGAGTCCACGCTCCACCATCCCTTGGCACTTGAAGACTTGTTGCTCCATTGCTTCGAGCCTCGTCTCCATGCTTCCGGTCTTCTTAGGCCCCTCAACATCACGGATGTGCAATATCCCCTTGCTCATCTTGATAGATTGAGGGTGTTTCAGCACTTCCGTGAGGTAGGGATTGATGGCCTTCTCGAAGATCTTGTCCTTAGGAGCATTTGGGGAAGTCATGATGATCTAGATCTGCGGCAGAAACAAGCTCAAAACGAAAACAGAGGAAAACTGCGCGATACGGAGATCAAAACCTTCAGGCGACTATATATTGATTTTTTCTGGGCCAGAAGGAGTCCTCCGCAAGAAAATGGAGTCCGGGAGGCACACGAGGTGCCCACAAACTTGCCCTCCGCCACCCGGGGGGTAGGGGGCGGTAGCAGGGCTTGTGGCTGCCTCGTTCGCACTCCGGACTGCTTTTTTATTTTTCTAATTTTCCAAAAATTCCAAAACGGAAGAAATTTCCTATTGGAAAAATATCGGAGTCCAATTTCTTGCCGAAACAGATACATCTTTGTTTTCAAGGTTTGAAAGAGGCTGATAAACATCCCTTATGTACTCCTCTGGAGTTATGACATTGATGATATTGGTCTCAACATTTATGGGAGTACCAGAGATGTAATGCTTGATTCTTTGCCCATTTACCACTCTAGGAAAATTTCCTTCCGTGTTATTGATTTTGATGGCACCGGAACGATATACTTCCTCGACAACATAGGGACCTTCCCATTTAGAGAGAAGCTTGCGTGCAAAGAATCTCAAACAAGAATTGTATAGCAAGACATAATCACCTACATTGAACTCTCGTTTCTGTATTCATTTGTCGTGCCATCTCTTAACCTTTGCCTTGAACAACCTGACATTCTTATATGCCTGAGCTCTCCATTCATCTAACGAGCTGATATCAAACAACCGCTTCTCACCGGCAAGTTTGAAATCAAAGTTGAGCTCTTTGATTGCCCAATAAGCTTTGTGCTCCAAGTCAAGAGGTAAATGACAGGCCTTACCGTAAACCATTTTATATGGTGACATGCCCATGGGATTCTTATAAGCAGTCCTATAAGCCCATAGTGCATCGTCAAGTTTGCTAGACCAGTTCTTTCGAGATCTATTGACGCTCTTTTGTAGGATCAACTTGATCTCCCTATTACTCAACTCAACTTGACCACTAGACTGAGGATGATAAGGAGATGCAACTCTATGGTTGACATCGTACTTAGCTAGAATCTTGCGGAAAACACCATGAATGAAGTGTGAACCGCCATCAGTCATCAAGTATCTAGGGACTCCAAATCTTGGGAATATGACTTCTTTAAGCATCTTAATAGAGGTGTGGTGATCAGCATTTTTAGTGGGGATAGCTTCTACCCACTTAGTAACGTAATCTAGAGCAACTAAGATGTGAGTGTACCCATTGGAACTCGGGAAGGGTCCCATATAATCAAAGCCCCAAACATCAAATGGTTCAATGACAAGTGAATAGTTCATAGGCATCTCTTGATGCTTACTGATGTTCCCTATCCTTCGACATTCGTCACAAGAGAAGACAAACTTACGAGCATCCTTGAAGAGAGTGGGCCAATCGAAACATGATTGCAATACCTTATGGGCAGTTCTATCTCGAGCATGGTGTCCTCCGTAGGCTTCGGAATGACACTTCTGCAGGATCTGTCCCAGTTCATGTTCAGGCACACAACGTCTAATAACACCATCTACTCCTTCCTTATAAATGTGAGGATCATCCCAAAAGTAGTGTCTCAAATCAAAGAAGAATTTCTTCTTTTGTTGAGAGGTGAAACTGAGTGGTATGTATTTGGCTACGATGTAGTTTGCATAATCGGCATACCACGGTGCACTATGTGAAGTGCGGATGACATTTAATTTCTCATCAGCAAAGTTGTCATCAATAGGTAGTGGGTCATCAAGAACATTATCTAGCCTAGACAAGTTATCTGCTACAGGGTTATCAGCACCCTTTCGGTCAACGACGTGCAAATCAAATTCATGTAGCAGGAGAACCCATCTGATCAGCCTAGGTTTAGCATCCTTCTTCTCCATGAGGTACTTAATAGCAGCATGATCAGAGTGAATAGTGACTTTGGAGTCAACTATGTAAGATCTGAACTTTTCACATGCAAACACGACTGCTAAAAATTCCTTTTCCGTAGTGGCATAGTTTCTTTGGGCACTGTCTAGAGTTTTACTAGCGTAGTGAATGACATTCAACTTCTTGTCAACTCTTTGTCCTAGAACAATACCAACAGCATAATCACTAGCGTCACACATGATTTCAAAGGGCAAGTTCCAGTCAGGTGGTTGAACAATAGGTATGGTTATCAAAGCCTTCTTAAGTATTGCGAAAGCTTCCTCACAATCCTCATAAAAAACAAAAGGAACATCCTACTGCAAGAGGTTGGTAAGAGGCCTAGAAATCTTAGAGAAGTCTTTAATGAACCTTCTATAGAAACCAACATGACCTAGGAAACTTCGTATACCTCTGATATCTGTGGGGCAAGGCATTTTCTCAATTGCATCAACCTTAGCCTTATCAACTTCAATGCCTTCATTAACCATAAAGTGGCACTTCTCCCAATTCAAGACGAGGTTGGTTTCTTCGCATCTCTGTAAGACTCGATCAAGGTTGCTGAGGCAATCATCAAAGGAAGACCCGTAAACGGACAAGTCATCCATGAAAACCTCGACAATCTTTTCACAAAAGTCAGAGAATATAGCCATCATACATCTTTGGAAGGTGGCAGGTGCATTACATAAGCCAAAAGGCATACATCTATAGGCAAAGGTACCGAAAGGGCAGGTCAAAGTGGTTTTCTCTTGATCAGATTGTGCAACAGGTATTTGCGAGAAACCTGAATAACCGTCTAGAAAGCAGAAGTGTGTGTGTGCTTTGATAGCCTTTCTAGCATTTGGTCGATGAACAACAAAGGATAATGATCTTTCCTGGTTGCCTTGTTCAGTTTCCGGAAGTCTATCACCATTCTATAGCCGGTAATAATCCTTTGTGGGATTAGTTCATCCTTATCATTAGGAACGACGGTGATACCTCCCTTCTTAGGTACACAATGTACTGGACTTACCCAATCACTATGAGCAACGGGATAAATGATTCCTGCTTCCAGAAGCTTTAATATTTCTTTTCTAACGACCTCTTTCATCTTAGGATTTAATCTCCTTTGATGATCAGCAACTGGTTTAAAGTCAGGATCGGTTTTAATCTTGTGTTGACATAGAGTAGGACTAATACCCTTAAGATCATCAAGAGTATATCCAATAGCAGCGCGGTGCTTCCTGAGAGTTTTTAGTAACTTATTCTCTTCACGCGCTGAGAGGAGAGCACTAATAATGACAGGATATATCTCCTTCTCATCAAGATAGGCATACTTAAGAGTATCAGGCAAATGTTTAAGCTCGAAAACAGGATCACCCTTTGGTGGGGGAGGATCCCCAAGTAGTTCAACAGGCAGATTATTCTTGAGAATAGGATATTGTTCTAAGACAATTTTATCTATCTCATCTCTCTCCTCCATATGCATATCATTTTCATGCTCAAGCAGATATTTCTCTAAAGGATTCATAGGAGGTACGGCAATAGAGGCAAGAGCAATGATTTCATCTCTACCAGACGACTCTCTTTCATGGGTTTGTCTTCCAAACTTGGAGAAGTTAAATTCATGAGACACACCCTCGAAACTTACTGTGACAGTCTGCTTAATGCAATCAATGTGAGCATTGACAGTGTTGAGAAAGGGTCTACCGAATATGATGGGACAAAAGCTATCTTGTGCAGTACCAAGGACGAGGAAATCAGTAGGATACTTCGTCTTACCACACAGGACTTCTACGTCTCTCACAATTCCCGGAGGGCAGATAGTGTCTCTATTAGCTAGCGTAATAGTGACATCAATGGGTTCTAACTCAGCAGGTGCAATCTCATCTTTGATTTCATCATAGAGAGAACGGGGTATTGCCCTAACACTAGCTCCCATATCACATAAACCATGGTAACAGTGATCTCCTATCTTAACAGAAACAACGGGCAGGCCAACTACAGGTCCGTGCTTGTCTCTCACGTGAGGTTTAGCAATTCTAGCGAAGTCCTCACAGAATTTGATAACATGCCCATCTATGTTTTTGGCTAAGAGATCTTTGATAATAGCAACACTAGGTTCAACTCTAATCTCCTCAGGGGGCGCAAGTGGTCTAATGTAACCCCTACGTATCACAGTTGGAGCTTTAGAATAATCCTTCATCCTAGCAGGGTATGGTGGTTTCTGAGTGTAAGCACAAGGAACAACATGATCACTAAAAGCTATGATTTTCTCCTCAACTAGATTGGTTTTGGCTATGTTGCTTTCTACAGGAGGATGATATTTAAACCTCTTCTCTTTGGGAAGATCAACATGAGTAGCAAAAGATTCACAAAGAGAAGCTACTATCTCAGAGTCAAGTCCATACTTAGCGCTAAAATCTCTAGAAGTGTTTGTCTCAACAAAAGATTTAACACAATCAAACTGGAAATTCATACCTGACTCCTTACCTTCCTCCAGCTCCCAATCTTCAGAGTTGCGTTTGATTCTCTCCAGTAAATTCCACTTGTGATCAATATCCTTCTTCATAAAAGAACTGGCACAAGAAGTGTCAAGCATGGTACGATCTTCATGAGAAAGCCGAGCATAAATTTTTTGAGTGATGATTTCTCTCGAGAGCTCATGATTGGGGCATGAATATAGCATTGATTTAAGCCTCCCCCAATCTTGAGCTATGCTTTCCCTGTCACAAGGCCAAAAGTTATAAATAAAGTTCCGATCACGATGTACTAAATGCATAGGATAGAACTTTTGATGAAATTCCAATTTCAACCGATTGTAGCCCCATGATCGAGCATCATCACATAGACTATACCATGTCAACGCCTTATCCTTCAAATATAATGGAAAGACTTTCTTCTTTACCTCATCCTCGGGCAAACCTGCAAGCTTAAATAAACCACAAACTTTATCTACATAGATTAGATGAAAGTCTGGATGTGAAGATCCATCTCGTGTAAAAGGATTAGCCAACAGTTTCTCAAGCATACCCAAAGGAATTTCATAAAAGATATTTTCAGTAGGCACCTCAGGTTGAGGAGAAACTCCTCGTGCTTCCGTTCGTGGTGAAGATACCCCGAACAAACTCCTCAAAGGAATAGTTTCCATAGTGACAAGTGACAATAAATTTCAGCAGAGTATAAAAATGTTTCCTTACCAATTTCCACTTACCAAAGGCGCTTCACTCCCCGGCAACGGCGCCAGAAAAGAGTCTTGATGACCCACAAGTATAGGGGATCAATCGTAGTCCTTTCGATAAGTAAGAGTGTCGAACCCAACGAGGAGTAGAAGGCTCTGATAAACGGATTTCAGCAAGGTATTAACTGCAAGCACTGAAAGTAGCTGTAACAAGTGATTGTGTAGCGAGGTGAAACGTAGCAAGCAAAGAGTAACAAGTAACACGTAGTAGCAACGGTGCAGCAAGTGGCGCAATCCCTTTTGTAGCAAGGGACAAGCCTGAACAAAGTCTTATAGGAGGAAAAATGCTCCCAAGGACACACGGGAATTTCTGTCATGCTAGTTTCATCATGTTCATATGATTCGCGTTCATTACTTTGATAGTTTGATATGTGGGTGGACCGGCGCTTGGGTACTGCCTTTACTTGGACAAGCATCCCACTTATGATTAACCTCTCTCGCAAGCATCCGCAACTACAAAACAAGAATGAAGACAAAGTCTAACCATAGCATTAAACTAGTGGATCCAAATCAGCCCCTCACGAAGCAACGCATAGACTGGGGTTTAAGCTTCTGTCACTCCAGTAACCCATCATCTACTTACTACTTCCCAATGCCTTCCTCTAGTCCCAAATATGGTGAAGTGTTATGTAGTCGACGTTCACGTAACACCACTAGAGGATAAACAACATACATCATATCAAAATACCGAACGAATATCAAATTCACATGACTATTATCAGCATGACTTATCCCATGTCCTCAGGAACAAAAGTAACTACTCACAAGACATAATCATAATCATGACCATAGGTGTAATGAATAGCATCAAGGATCTGAACATAAACTCTTCCACCAAGTAATCCAACTAGCATCAACTACAAAGAGTAATCAACACTACTAGCAAACTTACAAGTACCAATCGGAGTTGCGAGACGAAGATTGGTTACAAGAGATGAACTAGGGATTGGAGAGGAGATGGTGCTGATGAAGATGCCTCCCCTCCAATGAGAGGAGTGTTGGTGATGACAATGGCGACGATCCCCCTCCGTGAGGGAATTTTCCCCGGCAGGATCGTCCTGCCGGAGCTCTAGATTGGATCTGCTCAAGTTCCGCCTCATGGCGGCGGCGAAACCATGAAAAAGCTCCCTCTTGATTTTTTCCAGACCAGGAAGCTTCATATAGCAAAAGAGGGGGGGCTAGTGGGCCTTCTGGCAGCCCACAAGCTTGCCCACCGCCACCAGGGGGTGGTGGCGGAGTGGGGGCTTGTGGGGCCTTGGTGGCCCACCTCCGGTAGTTCTTTCACCCAGTATTTTTAATATATTCCAGAAAAAATCCACATAAATTTTCAGGGCATTTGGAGATGTGCAGAATAGTGGACTTGGATTTGCTCCTTTTCCAGTCCAGAATTCCAGCTGCCTGAATTCTCCCTCTTCAAATAATCCTTGCAAAATAAGAGAGAAAAGGCATAAATATGGTACCACAAGTAATATAACAGCCCAAAAAGCAATAAATATCAACATGAAAGCATGATGCAAAATGGACGTATCAGGGCGCCGTGATGGCTTGTGCCTCCCTTGTGGCCCTCCTGACTCCGTTCTTTGGCTAGTAAATTCTCATCTTCCCTAAAACACCACAGGGAGTCCCGAAACACTTTTTTGCCGCCACAAGTGTCTGTTCTGATGGGAGGCCATCTTGAGCTCTATTCCGGCACCCTGCTGGAGGGCGGATCGATCACGGACGGCCTGTCCATCAACCTTGCAGCCCTCATGATGATGCTTGAGTAGTTCACCACAGACCTATGGGTCCATAGTCAATACCTAGATGGCAATCTCTCTCTCTTTGATCTTTAATACAATGATCATCGCATCTTCACTTTGATCCATATGATGTAATCCTTTTGCGTGATGTCACTACAAAAACTATGCTAATACACGACGCTATATTTTCATCGCTACATCGTCACGGCTTTTAATTTACGACGATCTTACGATGAAAATCTAAGCGTCGAAAACGAGGCGTCAAAAACTGACAACAACGATGTTTTGATCGAAATCGTCGTAACTTTTACGACGATTCCTGGATCGTCGTAACCTTTACGACAATCCTAAATCATCGTTGCCAATCTAACCCAATCCTACGTGGCAGTCCTACGTGGCAAAATTACGACGAAATCAAAATGTCATGGCTGAAATCAGCCCAACCCATTTCAATTGATCACATGGGCTGGTTTTATTTTTTTGGGCTTTTTCTTATTGCGCTTCCTTTGGGCCTAAGCCTATTTACACCCACTTCTAGTAATTTTTTCGATTTTTTTATCATTATAATTTGGTCTCTGGCCTTTTAGTGCCCAAATACATTTGGTCCAGGTCAGTTTTGGCCTTTTTTCATTTTTGAATTCAGCAACTTTTTTTCTTTTATGTTGTTAATGGATCTATAAATAACAGCCCATACATATAAATCTGAAGCATCTCTAAATGACTGCCCACACCACAAAGTTTGAAACATATTCCTAGATCTGATAATATAGCCAAAGAAGTGAGTGGGAGCACTATAGAATTTCTCAAGAAGTGAGTGGGGGCACTATAGAATTTCTAATAAGTATATGTGGTTGACATATTGTTGATCGAAAGTAATGTAGAATTTCTGGAAAGCATAAAGGGTTGTTTGAAAGGAGTTTTTCAAAGGAAAACCTGGATAGAGCTACTTGAACATTGAGCATCAAGATCTATAGAGATAGATCAAAACGCTAAATAGACCTTTCAATGAAATGCATGCCTTGACAAGTTTTTGAAGGAGTTCAAAATAGATCAGCAAAGAAGGAGTTCTTGGCTGTGTTGTAAGGTGTGAATTTGAGTAAGACTCAAAGCCCGACCATGCTAGAAGAAAGAGAAAGGACGAAGGTCGTCCCCTATGCCTTACACGTAGGCTCTAAAGTATGCCATGTTGTGTACCGCACCTCATGTGTGCCTTGTCATGAGTCTGTCAAGGGGTACAAAGAGTGATCCAGGATTGAATCACTGAACAGCGGTCAAAGTTATCCTTAGTAACTAGTGGACTAAGGAACTTTTCTTGATTATGGAGGTGGTTAAAGCGTTCTTCGTAAAGGGATACGTCGATGCAAGCTTTGACACTAATCTGAATAACTCTGAGTAGTAAACCGGATTTGTATAGTGGAGCAGACATTTGGAATAGTTCCAAATGGCACGTAGTAGCAACATCTGTATGACAACATAGAGATTTGTGAAACACACACGGATTTGAAAGGTTCAGATCCGTTGACTCAAAATCTCTCTCACAAGCAAGACATGATCGAACCCCAGAACTGTATGGGTGTTAGATTCATTACAATCACAAAGTGATGTGAACTAGATTATTGACTCTAATGCAAGTGGGAGACTATTGGAAATATGCCCTAGATGCACTAATAAATTGGTTATCATTATATTTCCTTGTTCATGATAACCATTTATTATCCATGCTAGAATTGTATTGATTATAAACACAAATACATGTGTGGATACATAGACAACACACTGTCTCTAGTGAGCCTCTAGTTGACTAGCTCGTTGACAAAAGATGGTCAAGGTTTCCTAGCCATAGACAAGTGTTGTCACTTGATGAGGAGATCACATCATTAGGAGAATGATGTGATGGACAAGACGCAAACTATGAACGTAGCATATGATCATGTCAGTTTATTGCTAAAGTTTTCTGCATGTCCATGTATCTGTTCCTATGACCATGATATCATGCAACTCCCGGACACCGAGGAATACCTTGTGTGTTATCAAACATCGCGACGTAACTGGGTGACTACAAAGGTGCTCTACAGGTATCTCCAAAGGTGTCTGTTGGGTTGGCATGGATCGAGACTGGGATTTGTCACTCCGTGTGATGGAGACGTATCTCGGGGCCCACTCCGTAATACAACATCACAACAAGCCTTGCAAGCAATGTGACTAAGGAATTATTTATAGGATCTTGTATTACGGAACGAGTAAAGAGGCTTGCCGGTAACGAGATTGAACTAGGTATGGAGATACCGACGATCGAATCTCGGGCAAGTAGCATACCAAAGGACAAAGGGAACAACATACGGGATTAACTGAATCCTTGACATAGAGGTTCAACCGATAAAGATCTTCGTAGATTATGTAGGAGCCAATATGGGCATCCATGTCCCGCTATTGGTTATTTACCTTAGAGGTGTCTCGGTTATGTCTGCATAGTTCTCGAACCCGTAGGGTCTGCACACTTAAGGTTCAGTGATGTTTCGGTATAGTTGAGTTATAGGTGTTGGTAACCGAAAGTTGTTCGGAGTCGTGGGTGAGATCTTGGACGTCACGGGGAGCTCCATAATGGTCCGGAGGTAAAGACTGATATATAGGAAGTCCTGTTTTGGTCACCGGAAAAGTTTCGGGCTCATCGCTAGTGTACTGGGAGTGCCAGGAGGGTACCGGGGACCATCAGGTGTGGTGTTATGCCCCGAGGGGCCTTATGGGCTCTGGGAGGATACATACCAGCTCCTAGTGGGCTGACATAAGCACCCACTAAGTCCCATGAGGTTTGAGAGGCAAAAACCCAAAGGTGGAAAAGGTGGAAAGGGTTTCCAATTGGAAAGGAGGAATCCTACTCCTAGTAGGATTGGAGTAGGACTCCTCCACCTCCAATTTCTGCCAAACCTTGATGGTTTGAGGCTGCCTCCTCCCCTCCCTCCCTTCTATATATACTAGAGGTATTGAGGGTTTTTTGAGACACAGAAAAATTGCCACGTGCTCCCTCTACTTCTCTCTAGATCTGTTCTTCCTCTAGATCGGTTTTTCACCAACGCTTAGGCGAAGCCTTGCTGGAATAGACCCACCACCACCACCACCATGACGCCGTGCTGGAGAACTCATCTACCTCTCCGCCCCTCTTGCTACATCAAGAAAGAAGGGATCGTCATCGAGTTGTACGTGTGCTGAACGCGGAGGCGCCGTCCGTTCGGCACTAGGTCGGGATGGATCGTGATGGGATCGCGGGACGGATCATGATGAGATCGCGGGATGGGCTGCGATTTGGATCGCGAAGATATTCCACTACATTAACCGCGTTATATACGCTTCCGCTAAGCGATCTGCGAGGGTATGTAGATTCACTCTCGCCTCTCGTAGATGATCATCACCATTATTGCGTGTGCGTAGGAAATGTTTTGTTTACCATGCGACGTTCCCCAACAGTGGCATCATGAGCTAGGTTCTTGCGTAGATGAAATCTCGAGTAGAACACAAACGAGTTTGTGGGTGTTGATGTTCAATTGCTGCCCTCCTTAGTCTTTTCTTGATTCAACGACATTGTTGGATTGAAGCAGCCCGGACCAACTTTACTAGTACACTTACGAGGGACCGGTTTCATCGACTGACATGCAACTTGTTGCATAAAGATGACTGGCGGGTGTCCGTTTCTTCAACTTTAGTTGAATCGGATTTGACCGAGGCAGTCCTTGGAGAAGGTTAAATAGCAATTTGCATATCATTGTTGTGGCTTTGCGTAAGTAAGATGCGGTCATACTAGATACCCATAGCAGCCGCGTAAAACATGAACAGCAAATTAGAGGACGTCTAACTTGTTTTTGCAGGGTATGCATGTGATGTGATATGGCTAAAGACATGATGCGATATATTGGACGTATGAGATGATCACTTTGTAATAGTTAGATATCGACTTGCACGTCGATGCTACGGCAAACGGCAGGAGCCATAGGGTTGTCTTTAAACTAACGGTTGTGCTTGCAGATGCTCTTACTACATTGCTAGGTAGTAGCTTTAGTAGTAATAGCATAGATAGCACGACAACCTCGATGGCGGCACAATGATGGAGATCATGGTGTGGCGCGGGTGACGATGATGATCATGCTAGTGCTTTGGTGATGGAGATCAAGAAGCACAAGATCATGGCCATATCATGTCACTTATGATTTTCATGTGATGTTAATCCTTTTATGCACCTTATTTTTCTTAGAACGACGGTAGCATTATAAGGTGATCCCTCACTAAAATTTCAAGATAAAATTGTGTTGTCCCCGAGTGTGCACCATTGCGACACTTCGTCATTTCGAGACACCACATGATGATCGGGTGTGATAGCCTCAATGTTCACATACAACAGGTACAAAACAGTTGTACACACGGAACACTCGGGTTAAACTTGACGAGCCTAGCATGTACATACATGGCCTCGGAACACAAGAGACCGAAAGGTCGAGCATGAATCATATAGTTGACATGATCAACATGGAGATGTTCACCACTGAAACTATACTCAACTAACATGATGATCGGACTTGAGTTAGTGAATTTGGATCATGCGCCACTCGAATGACTAGAGGGATGTCTATTTGAGTGAGATTTATTAGTAATATGATTAGCTAAACTCAATTATCATGAACATAGTCAAAAGGTCTTTGCAAATTATGTTGTAGCTTGCGTTCCTAGAGAATTATGCAGAGATGTTCCTAGAGAATTATATATGTTCCTAGAGAAAATTTAGTTGAAAGATGATAGTAGCAATTATGCAGACTGGGTCCGTAAACTGAGGATTGTCCTCACTACTGCGCAGAAGGCTTATGTCCTCAATGCACGGCTCCATGTGCTGAACCTCGAGCGTTGTTTGTGGATGTTGTGAACATCTGACATACACGTTTTTTGATGACTACAAGATAGTTCAGTGCGTAATGCTTAAACGGCTTAGAATTGAGGCACCGAAGACATTTCGAACGTCACGGAACATGTGAGATGTTCCAAGAGATGAAATTGGGATTTCATGCTCGTGCCCTTGTTGAGAGGTATGAGACCTCGGACAAGATTCTTTGTCTACAAAGTAAGGGAGAAAAGCTCAATCATTGAGCATGTGCTCAGATTGTTTGAGTGCTCAATCGCTTGAATCAAGTGGGAGTTAATCTTCTAGATGATATAGTGATGGTCCTCCAAAGGCACTGCCACCAAGCTACTAGAGCTTCGTGATAAACTATAACATATCAAGGATAGATATGATGACCCTTAAGCTATTCATGATGTTTGACATCGCGAAAGTAGAAATCAAATAGGAACATCAATTGTTGATGGTTAGTAAAACCACTAGTTTCAAGAAGGGCAAGGTCAAGAAGGGATACTTCATGAAACGGCAAACCAGTTGCTGCTCTAGTGAAGAAACCCAACGTTGAACCCAAACCCGAGACTAAGTGCTCCTGTTATGAGGGGAACCGTCACTAAGGCGGAACTACACTAGATACTTGGTAGATGAGAAGGTTGGCAAAGTCGATAAAAGTATATTGGATATACCTGATATTGATGTGTACCTTACTAGTACTCCTAGTAGCACCAGGGTATTAGATACAGGTTCAGTTGCTAAGTGTTAGTAACTCAAAATTATAGCTACGGACTAAATGGATACTAGCAAGGGTGAGGTGACGATATGTGTTGGAAGTAATTCTAAGGTTGATATGATCAAACATCGCACGCTCCCTCTACCATCGGGATTAGTGTTAAACCTAAATAATTGTTATTTGGTGTTTGCGTTGAGCATGAACATGATTAGATTGTGTTAGTAGATACTAGTGTATTTGCTTGATGAAAGACACGTCTGAATTATTGAAAGGTTCAAGTAGTTTCAGAGTGAAGTTGAAGATCGTCGTGACAAGAGGGTAACATGTCTACGATATGATCATAGAGATGAATATCTGAGTTGCGAGTTTGGTACACAATTAAGACAAATGTGAAAATTGTTTCACTTCTAATGCCACCTAGAACACCATAGTGTGATGGTGTGTCCGAACATCATAGCCGCGCCCTATTTGACATGGTGCATACTATGATGTCTATTATTGAATTACCACTATCGTTTATGGGTTATGCATTAGAGACAACCGCATTCACTTTAAATAGGGAACCACGTATTTCCGTTGAGATGACACCGTATGAACTATGGTTTGGATAAACCTAAATTGTTGTTTCTTAAAAGTTTGGGGCTGCGATGCTTCTGTGGAAAAGTTTCAGCATGATAAGCTCGAACCCAAAGCGGATAAATGCATCTTCATAGGACACCCAAAGCAGTTGGGTATACCTCCTATCTCGGATCCGGAAGCAAAGTGTTTGTTTCTAGAAACGGGTCCTTTCTTGAGGAAAAGTTTCTCTCGAAAGAATTGAGTGTGAGGGTGGTGGAACTTGATGAGGTTATTGAACTGTCACTTCAACCTGTGTGTAAGAGGGCGCATGAAGTTGTTCCTGTGGCGCCTACGCCAATTGAAGTGGAAACTGATGATAGTGATAATTAAGCTTTGGATCAAGTTATTACAAACCTCGTAGGTCGACAAGGTCGCGTACTGCTACAGAGTGGTACGGTAACCCTGTCTTGGAGGCCATGTTGTTGAACAACAATGAACCTGCGAGCTATGGAGAAGCGATGGTGGGCCCGGATTCTGGCAAATGGCTGGAGGCCATGAAATCCAAGAGAGGATCCGTGTATAAAAACAAAGTGTAGACTTTGGAAGAACTACTTAATGGTCATAAGACTATTAAGTATAGATGGATCTTTAGAAGGAAGATAGACGATGATGGTGAAAAGTCACCATTAAGAAAAGCTCGACTTGTCGCAAAGATGTTTCCAACAAGTTCAAAGAGTTGACTATGATGAGACTTTCTCACTCATAGCGATGCTAAAAGTCTGTTGGAATTATGTTAGCAGTTCACGCATTATTCATGAAATATTGCACATAAATGACAAAACATTGTTTCCTCGATGGTTTCTGATAAATCTCCGTCGTATCTACTTTTCCGAACTCTTTTGCCCTTGTTGTGGACTCTAATTTGCATGATTTGAATGGAACTAACCCGGACTAACGTTGTTTTCAGCAGAATTGCCATGGTGTTGTTTTTGCACAGAAATAAAAGTTTTCGGAATGACCTGAAAATTTACGGAGAATTTTTGTGGAATATACAAAAAATACTGGCGCAAGAATCAACGGAGGAACTGGAGCGTGGAGCCCACAAGCCCACCAGGCGCGGGCCCCCTGGCCTTGCCTGGCAGGCTTGTGGGGCCCACAACGCTCCACCGCCTCCAATCTCAGCTCTATTTAGTCCATCTCGCCCGGAAAAAAATCAAGGAGAAGAGTTCATCGCGTTTTACGATACGGAGGCGCCGCCACCTCCTATTCTTGTGGGTTGAATACTCTACCCTCGAAAACTGTTGCGATCCCCTATACTTGTGGGTTATCAAGAACTTTTTCTGGTGCCGTTGCTGGGGAAGCCAAGTCAAGAATATTGTCCCGTCAACGTGCCTTTTTCTGGCGCCGTTGTCAGGGAAGCACAGCTCTATTCTCTGAGTCACTTGGGATTTACGTCTGCTGGTCACTATGAGGAATCCGAAAGATCCAAGAACTAAAGTCTTGCCCTCAACTACGAGGACAGGTAAGGAACTGCCATCTAGCTCTGCACTTGATTCACCTTCAGTTATGAGTAAGTTTGTGACACCACCTCGTGCTAGAAATCTTGATAGTTATGATGCTCTGCTTGATACTGCTTTGCCTGATGATGTTATTCTTGATACTGCTTTGCCTGATGATGCTATGCTTGATACTGCTTTGCCACTTGGTGCATTCCTTGATGCACAAATTGCTAGAGTTACTGCTAGATGTGATGATATTTCTGAAACTGCTGATACTACTGAAGTAGAACCTGTTATTTTGCCTCCTAGAACTAGCTCTCCTAGATATGAATTACCTGATATGCCTGAGTGTTATGTTATGGAGGCGGAGATAGCTGAGGATTTTCTTGCATGTAAGGATAGCTATGATGTTGAGAATTTACTGCGCAAGTGGAAAGAAAAATCTTTGAACGCTAGGATGAAATACGACCCGAAGTTTGCTACTTCGCCTATCTTTGTGACCGATAAGGATTATGAATTCTCTATCGACCCTAAGTTAATCACTCTCGTCGAATCTGATCCTTTTCACGGTTATGAGTCTGAAACGGTTGTAGCCCATCTTACCAAACTGCACGATATCGCCACCCTATTCACTAGTGAGGAAAAGATCCGCCACTACTATATCCTCAAGCTGTTTCCTTTCTCGCTAAAGGATGATGCTAAGACCTGGTTACTTCTCTTGCTCCTGGTTGTGTGCGTAGCCCCCAGGATATGGTCTACTACTTCTGTGAAAAATATTTCGCTGCCCATAAGAAGCAAGCTGCCTTGCAGGAAATATACAACTTTGCGCAAGTTGAACAAGAGAGTCTCCCACAAGCTTGGGGGAGGCTCGTCCAGCTACTGAATGCTTTGCCTGATCATCCTCTCGAGAAGAATGAAATACTTGATATCTTCTATAATGGACTTACTGATGCTTTTAGAGACCACCTAGATAGTTGTGCCGGTTGTGTTTTTAGGGAACGAACTGTAGAACAAGCTGAGATTCTATTGAATAATATCTTGTGCAATGAGAATGCTTGGACTATTCCTGAACCACCTCCAAAGCCAACTCCTAAGAAAAGAGGTATTCTATTCCTCGGTCCTGAAGATATGCAAGAAGCTAAGAAATCTATGAAAGAGAAAGGCATTAAATCTGAAGATGTCAAAAATCTACCACCTATCGAACAGATCCATGGTCTTGATAACCCGATACAGGTAGTAGAAGTAAATTCTCTTAGTAGATTCGATGAGAGTGATATTCCTTTTGATAAGCCTGCTAGCTTATGCTTGGATGAATTTGATAACCTTGTTGCCAAACAACAAAGTTTCAATGCTTATGTTAGCACACAATTGGAACAGAATGCTCGTATGCTTAGTCATTTAAGTGCTTGTGTGGACAGAAACGTCAATGATCTTAAGCTCTTGAGTAAACATGCCTCTATGGTTACTACTCAAGTAGAACAAGTACTTAAAGCTTAGAATGACTTGCTCAATGAGTTGAATGACAATTCTGTCAGAGTCGTCACTAGAGGCGGTAGAATGACCCAGGAACCTTTGTATCCTGAGTGTCATCCGAAGAGAATTGAACAAGAATCTCAAGGAGTTAGCACTAATGCACCTAGTCATCCTAGGAGGAAGAAGAAAGATGATAGGGATTTGCACGCTAGCAACCCTGTTGCTGCTACACCTGAGAGTCCAAACGATGTCTCTGTCTCTGATGCCGAAACACAATCTGGTGATGAACATGAGCCTAATGATAATATCAATAGTGATGTTCACGATGATGCTCAACCTAGCAATGATAAGGATGTGGAGATTGAACCTGTTGATCTTGATAACCCACAACCTAAGAATAAGATTTCCGATAAGAACGACTTCGCTGCTAGAAAGCATGGTAAAGAAAGGGAACCATGGATTCAGAAACCCATGCCCTTTCCTCCCAAACCATCCAAGAAAAAGGATGATGAGGATTTTGAGCGATTTGTTGAAATGATTAGACCTGTCTTTCTAAAAATTCGTTTGAGAGATATGCTCAAAATGTCTCCGTATGCTAAGTACATGAAAGATATTGTGACTAATAAGAGGAGGATACCTGAGGTTGAGATTTCCACCATGCTCGCCAATTATACCTTCAAGGGTGGAACTCATAAGAAACTAGGTGATCCTCGATTGCCCACTATACCTTGCTCGATTAAAGGCAACTACGTTAGAACTGCTTTATGCGACCTTGGAGCCGGTGTTAGTGTTATGCCTCTCTCTCTTTATCGTAGGCTTGAACTGGATAAGTTGACACTCACTAAAATCTCTCTGCAAATGGCCGACAAATCAACTGCTTTCCCTATCGGCATTTGCGAGGATGTGCCTGTTCTGGTTGCCTACGTCACTATCTTAACAGACTTTGTTATTCTGGATATTCTCGAGGACGATGCCATGGTGGTCATCCTCGGAAGACCCTTTTTAAACACGGCAGCGGCTGTTATAGATTGCAATAAAGGCAATGTCGCTTTCCATGTCAACGGTAATGAGCATACGGTGCACTTTCCGAAGAAACAATATCGAGTACATTGCATCAATGCTATCGAAAAAACTTCATCGATTCTTATTGGGAGCTTTGAATGTCCTATACCTACTGTCAAGATGAAGTATGACTTGATTGTTGGGGATATTCACATCCCCATTGAGGTAACCTAGTGACTATTCGAAAATTCTCCGTCTTCTTTTGCGATTCGAAAAAGTTTGTCAATGAGACTTGATCAACCTAATTGACGGATTTCTTTCGATGACCATGAGATGGATGAATCGAGGAGTCACAAACCTCTGTTCCAAGCTTTCACCTTTGGTTGCTTAGAAGAAAAATGATAGATTTAGTTTAGTTTTCCATGCTTTCTGTTTTAGCGTCCCGTAGAAAAGTACCTCGAAAATAAAAGTTCTTCGAACGTCGTGAAAATCAAGTATGATTTTTTCTGGAACTTTTGAAAAATTGTAAGACGAAGAGCTAGTCAGGGGGCTGCACCAGTGGGCCACAAGCCCTGGAGACGCGGGCACCCCCTGGCCGCGCCACCCAGGCTTGTGGGGCCCACGTGCACCCCTTGCACTCATTCTAGCTCCCGTCTGCTTCTCCTACCTCCAGAAAAAATCATTTCCCAGCTCAAACCCGTGTTCTTGCTCTTCTTGCTAGGATTTTCGATCTCCTTGCTCAAAGCACCAGTCTCCGAACTGTTTTGGGGAAATTACTCCTTGGTAAGTGACTCCTCCATTGGTCCAATTAGTTTTTGCTCTAGTGCCTTATACTTCGCGTATTTTTGCTACCTTGGTGACCTTGTTCTTGACCTTTGCATGCTAATTTTAGCTGGTCCCAAGTAGTTTTGATGCATAATATGGCTTCTAGGCACTTGTCGGAGTAGTTGCTACAAGTTTATTTGAGCCTTGTTCAATTTTCCTTTGGGTCTCTGAAAATTTCAGAAAAGGAAGATGTTCAGGAGGAACTATCATGGTGGTTCCTCAAGCAAGAGAGGTCCCCGTCTTGCGACTCGGGAGCCCGATCCTTACCAACCTAGGAACGCACAGGTACAACCATGTGAATGGCCTTCTGATGAATTCATGATTGAGGCAGGTTTCAAAGACGAGTTTGATACACTTGTTCACAATGTCGGACTCGAAGAATTCATCTTCGATAAATGTGAACAGTATATTGCTCTCACTGCCTCTTTTGTTCGTAGATTCAATTTTTCAGTTGGTCGTGATACATCTGTACTATTTGAACTCTATGACAAATCGTATACCATGGATTTAGAGGGTTTCAATAGAATTTGCAAGATACCTATTTGGGGTAGTCTCAATGATCCTCCTAAATCTTCGGTTAGAGATTTTTTCTCTGGTATAACTGTTGGAGAAACTAGAGATATTACACAGGCTACCATGAGGAGCATTCATTTTCCTGCCTCGCATTATTTTGCCCTCTTCATAGGCAGATGCATTAATGGCAAGATTGAGCATTGTCACCTCTGCGCACCCAACCTTAGTATTCTTAAGAGCGTAGTAACGGGTGATAGAAGTTTCAACATGGGAGCTATAATAGCAAGGAGGCTGAATAATAATGCGAATGAAGGGGGTTTATTTAGTGGGATCTATGCCACTCGTATAGCAAATTTTCTTGGAGTACCCATCCGCGAAGGAGATCCCCCGCTCCATACAACTTTCCTTGATCGCACCGCTTTGACACGCTATCAGTTCCTTGAGAGGGATGATGAATCCCTCCTATACCGTTTGATATTTAACCGGAGACGTGTTTTCCATATTACCCTTCCTTCTCCTGCCTTCTTTGACTTTCAGGTAAAAAGGAGATATTACATAACCAGAGGAGAGGCAGAGGAGTATGAGAGGGAGGCAAAGGTTGCTCGTCTCCGTGAGACAGCTATTCAGGCAGTGGCTGCAGCGCTCCCGTATAACCCCCGTTATGATTTTGGGTATCGCCCCGACCATCCATGGGAGTAGACCAACTTAGGCCAAAATCCTAAGCTTGGGGGAGTACGTGTTTCTCACCGACTTAACATTCTCGCTTTTGCTTTCACTTTGTTCATCGGTGTTCACACTTTGCCACTGTATCATCCATCCTAGTTTATTTTCTTTTTCTCGTTTCTTTTCGTGTGTCTGTCTAGTTTGAGAAAACCCAAAAAGATTTTCGTTTTCTTCTTTTGCTTGTTGGGAGCTTTCCCGTGTAAATAGTTTTCTTTTTCTTTGTGTCAAGGTAGAAGACCATGGTTACAATGTTTAGTGGCTCTCGCATACCTGTTTATCTGTTAAATTGCCATATTACTTTGTCTTCTCCTTTGTGTTTGCCTGCAGATTCCAGCTTAGTCCAATGCACGATCACTCTCATTATTGTTCACATTGTTCGGTCGTGCAAGTGAAAGGCAATAATGACGATATATGGTGAAGTGACTGAGCCTGGAACAACTGGTATGAACTCGATCTATTTTGATTTTGTAAATATGACTAGCTCATCGTTCCTGATTCAGCTTTGTTGTGAGGGAAGCATGTTTGCAATGACAACTTAGAGATCACAGTTTCTGATGCCATGCTTAATTAGCTAGGAGCTTATAATGGTTTTTCTTGGTTGCCAACATGAATTTTGAGATGACTATGATGTAGTACGATAGGATGGTATCCTCCTTTGAATGATTCAAGTGGCTTGATTTGGCGCATGTTCACACATGTAGTTGAAACAAAATCAACATAGCCTCTATGATATTCATGTTCATGGTGACTTATGTCCTACTCATGCTTGCACTCAATGTTGGTTAATCTCAATGCATCTTGATGACTGTTGTCACTCTCTAGTTGGTCGCTTCCCAGTCTTTTGCTAGCCTTCACTTGTAACAAGCGGGAATACTGCTTGTGCATCCATTTCCATAAACCCAAAGTTGTTCCATATGAGTCCACCATACCTACCTATATGCGGTATCTACCTACCATTCCAAGTAAATTTGCATGTGCCACTCTCTAAACCTTCAAGAAGTAATCTGTTTTGCATGCCCGAACCGCTCATGTGGTGACAGGGGGCTATCAGTATCTTCCATGCTAGGCGTGTTATCCTCGATATGTGTTTATTCACTATCATTCACGAGAAAGGGGCCGGTAATTGGAATTCCCAGTTCCATGCTCAAATCTAAAAGATAATTGCAAACAAAACTCCCCTGGATTGATGTTGGTATGGACGGCACCCGAGGATTCGGCTAGTCGTGGAGTGTGATTGATCGGTGGTAGGGGAGTCAAAACTTTACTTTTCTATTTGGGAACCGCCAATAGCATGTGTAGCGTGGAAGATGGTGAAATCTCTTAGTCATTGCATTGACAATGAAAGCATGCCACCCAAAATTATTATCTCTACTTTCAAAGCTTGAGCTCTGGCACCTATGCAAATCAATGCTTCCCTCTGCGAAGGGCCTTTCTATTTATGTTCCTGTTGAGTCATCCTCCTCTTATAAAAGCACCAATTAGAGAATACCTCTGTCATTTTTATACTTTGCTTTTAACTGTGATTGAGTATGACTATGACTGGATCTTATTTGCCTTGAATTACAATGTTTAGTGAGCCCTTGGTAGTTGAAGGTGCTCTGCATTTATGTTTTGCGGTCTCAGAAAGAGCTAGCGAGATACCATCTGTTCATACTGCTCCATGATTGTTTTGATTATGATGAGACTTTCTCACTCGTAGCGATGCTAAAAGTCTGTTGGAATTATGTTAGCAGTTCCTGCATTATTTATGAAATATTGCACATAAATGTAAAAACATTGTTTCCTCGACGGTTTCTGATACGTCTCCGTCGTATCTACTTTTCCGAACTCTTTTGCCCTTGTTTTGGACTCTAATTTGCATGATTTGAATGGAACTAACCCGGACTAACGATGTTTTCAGCAGAATTGTCATGGTGTTGTTATTGCGCGGAAATAAAAGTTCTCCGGATGACCTGAAAATTTACAGAGATTTTTTGTGGAATATATAAAAAATACCGGCGCAAGAATCAACGGAGGAAGTGGAGCGTGGAGCCCACAAGCCCACCAGGCGCACCCCCGCCATTGCCGCGCCTGGCAGGCTTGTGGGGCCCACAACGCTACACCGCCTCCAATCTAAGCTCTATTTAGTCTGTCTCGCCCGGGAAGAAATCAAGGAGAAGAGTTCATCGCGTTTTACGATACGGAGGCGCCGCCACCTCCTGTTGTTCATCTGGAGGGCAGATCTGGAGTCTGTTTTGGGCTCCAGAGAGGGGAAATTGTCGCCATCGTCATCACCAACCTTCCTTCATCGCCAATTCCATGATTATCTTCACCGTTCGTGAGTAATCTCATCGTAGGCTTGCTGGACGGTAATGGGTTGGATGAGATCTATCATGTAATCGAGTTAGTTTTGACGGGGATTGATCCCTAGTGTCCACTATGTTCTGAGATTGATGTTGCTACTACTTTGTCATGCTTAATGCTTGTCACTAGGGCCCGAGTGCCATGATTTCAGATCTGAACCTATTATGTTGTCGCCAATATATGTGTGTTCTTGATCCTATCTCGCAAGTTGTAGTCACCTACTAGGTGTTATGACCCGGCGAACCCGGAGTGACAATAGCCGGAACCACTCCCGGAGATGACCATAGTATGAGGAGTTCATGTATTCACCAAGTGTTAATGCGTTGGTCCGGTTCTTTATTAAAAGGAGAACCTTAATATCTCGTAGTTTCCATTAGGATCCCGCTGCCACAGGAGGGATGGACAATAGATGTCATGCAAGTTCTTTTCCCTAAGCACGTATGACTACATACGGAATACATGCCTACATTACATTGACGAGCTCGAGCTAGTTACATATCTCTCCGTGTTATAACTGTTGCATGATGAATAACATCCGGCATAATCATCCATCACCGATCCAATCCCTACGAGTCTTTTCCTACTGGTCCTTGCTACGTTACTTTGCTACTAGTGCTTTCACTGCTGCTACTGTTACTGTGTTGCTACTATTGTTACTCTGCTGCTACTGGTTACTGTTGGTACTGCTGCTATCATACTACCTTGCTACTGATACTTTGCTGCAGATACTAAATCTTTCAGGTGTGGTTGAATTGACAACTCAGCTGCTAATACTTGAGAATATTCTTTGGCTTCCCCTTGAGTCGAATCAATAAATTTGGGTTGAATACTCTACCCTCGAAAACTGTTGCGATCCCCTATACTTGTGGGTTATTACTTTCCTTGAAGAAAGGTTGTATGTGATACAGCCAGAAGGTTTTGTCGATCGTAAGGATGCTAACAAGTATGCAAACTCCAACGATCCTTCTATGGACTAGTGCAAGCATCTCGGAGTTGGAATATACGCTTTGATGAGATGATCAAAGCTTTTGGGTTCATACAAGGTTTATGAGAAACTTGTATTTCCAAAGAAGTGAGTGGGAGCACTATAGAATTTGTGATAAGTATATGGGGTTGACATATTGTTGATCAGAAGTAATGTAGAATTTCTGGAAAGCATACAGGGTTGTTTGAAAGGAGTTTTTCAAACGAAAACCTGGATAGATCTACTTGAGCATTGAGCATCAAGATCTATAGAGATAGATCAAAATGCTAAATAGAACTTTCAATGAAATACATGCCTTGACAGGTTTTTGAAGGAGTTCAAAATAGATCAGCAAAGAAGGACTTCTTGGCTGTGTTGTAAGGTGTGAATTTGAGTAAGACTCAAAGCCCGACCACGCTAGAAGAAAGAAAAAGGACAAAGGTCGTCCCCTATGCCTTAGCCGTATGCTCTAAAGTATGCCATGATGTGTACCGCATCTGATGTGTGCCTTGTCATGAGTTTGTCAAGGGGTACAAAGATTGATCCAGGATTGAATCACTGAACAACGGTCAAAGTTATCCTTAGTAACTAGTGGACTAAGGAACTTTTCTCTATTATGGAGGTGATTAAAGAGTTCGTCGTAAAGGGTTACGTCGATGCAAGCTTTGACACTAATCTGAATAACTCTGAGTAGTAAACTCGATTTGTATAGTGGAGCATTTATTTGGAATAGTTCCAAATGGCACGTAGTAGCAGCATCTATAGGATGACATAGAGATTTGTAAAGCACACACGGATCTGAAAGGTTCAAATCCGTTGACTAAAAACCTCTCTCACAAGCAACACATGATCGAACCCCAGAACTGTATGGGTATTAGATTCATTACAATCACAAAGTGATGTGAACTAGATTATTGACTCTAGTGCAAGTGGGAGATTATTGGAAATATGCCCTAGAGGCACTAATAAATTGGTTATTATTATATTTCCTTGTTCATGGTAATTGTTTATTATCCATGCTAGAATTGTATTGATTGGAAACTCAAATACATGTGTGGATACATAGACAACACACTGTCTCTAGTGAGCCTCTAGTTGACTAGCTCGTTCATCGAAGATGGTCAAGGTTTCCTGGCAATAGACAAGTGTTGTCACTTGATGACGAGATCACATCATAGGAGAATGATGTGATGGACAAGACCCAAACTATGAACGTAGCATATGATCGTGTCAGTTTATTGCTACGGTTTTCTGCATGTCAATGTATCTGTTCCTCTGACCATGAGATCATGCAACTCCCGGACACCGAGGAATACCTTGTGTGTTATCAAGCGTCGCAACGTAACTGGGTGACTACAAAGGTGCTCTACAGGTATCTCCAAAGTTGTAGGTTGGGTTGGCATGGATCAAGACTGGGATTTGTCACTCCGTGTGATGGAGACATATCTCGGGGCCCACTCAATAATACAACGTCACAACAAGCCTTGCAAGAAATATGACTAAGGAGTTAGTTACGGGATCTTGTATTACGGAACGAGTAAATAGACTTGCCGGTAACGAGATTGAACTAGGTATGGAGATACCGACGATCGAATCTCGGGCAAGTAACATACCAAAGGACAAAGGGAACAACATACGAGATTAACTGAATCCTTGACATAGAGGTTCAACCGATAAAGATCTTCGTAGAATATGTAGGATCAAATATGGGCATCCAAGTCCTGCTATTGGTTATTGACCTTAGAGGTGTCTCGGTCATGTCTGCATAGTTCTCGAACCCGCAGGGTCTTCACACTTAAGGTTCGATGACGTTTCGGTATAGTTGAGTTATAGGTGTTGGTAACCGAAAGTTGTTCGGAGTCCCGGATGAGTTCCCGAACGTCACGAGGAGATCCGTAATGGTCCGGGGGTAAAGATTGATATATAGGAAGTCCTGTTTTGGTCACCGGAAAAGTTTCGAGCTCATCGATAGTGTACTGGGACTGCCGGGAGGGTACCGGGGACCATCGGGAGGGGTGTCACTCCCCAAGGGGCCTTATCGACCGTGGGAGGATACAAACCAGCCCCTAGTGGGCTTACATAAGCTCCCACTAAGTCCCATGAGGTTTGAGAGGCAAAAACCCAAAGGTGAAAAAGGTGGAAAGGGTTTCCAAGTGGAAAGGAGGAATCCCACTCCTAGTAGGATTGGAGTAGGACTCCTCCACCTCCAATTTCGGCCAAACCTTGAGGGTTCGAGGCTGCCTCTTCCCCTCCCTCCCTCCTCTGATCGGTTTTCTAGCAGTTCTTAGGCGAAGCCCTGCTGGATTAGACCCACCACCACCACCACCATGTCACCGTGCTGGACAACTCATCTACCTGTCCGCCCACTTGTTGGATTAAGAAGGCGGGGATCGTCATTGAGTTGTACGTGTGTTTAACGCGGAGGTGTCGTCCGTTCGGCACTAGATCGGGATGGGATCGCGGGACGGATCGTGATGAGATCGAGGGACGAGCTGCGATTTGGAGCGCGAAGATGTTCCACTACATCAACCGCGTTATATACGCTTCCGCTAAGCGATCTACAAGGGTATGTAGATTCACTCTCCCCTCTCGTAGATGATCATCACCATGGATAGGTACTGCGTGTGCGTAGGAATTTTTTTCTTTCCCATGCGAAGTTCCCCAACAGTTCAGCCCCTCCGATGGAGGTAAAAGCCTACGTCCTGCTTTGATGTCTACATTGATGGGGGTCTTGATTACAAGGATGTGAAATCGCTAACCTAGCACACAAGAGTTTCTTACTTGATCTCTCTAACTCGAGGGCTCCCCTTTATATATAGGTAGAGGCCTAGAATTTAGAATAGAGTCCGGGTTAAATAAATACCCGTGACCTACTACAATTCTACTTCATCTTGTCTCCCGGTTTAGGAAAGTTTCTGGCGTCTCGTGCCTTGTGGGCCTTCAGTCGCTGTCTTCTGGTGTTGGGCCACTGGGCGGTTTACTTGATAAGTCTTTTTGATCCATTCTCTTGTCTTCTCCTACGGTTTGAATTGGCCCGATATGGCGGGTTACACACTTGGGTTGTATCCCCGACAACACTGCTCCCCCGTCTTCCTTCTTCCCCCGCTTCTCTACCATCCTTGCGCGAACTTAGCCTTCTCCCTTTCCATGGCGGCCAGTGGGGATGCCACGGGCGCTGAAGCACGGGTGGGGCCCTCGGCACCGCCATCATCCCCCGAGCGCGCGGGCACTGGGTCGCCAATGACGAGTAAGCGCATCATCGTTATTGCTTTCCCTTGTATATCCTTCTTGATCTGATGAATCCGATCGTCGAGCTTATTAGGGAGCCCTCACCCAAGAGACGCATGGATATCCTGCCAGGGCGCTCCCTCACACGCCGCCGGTCGGTGAGGCCTCTTCCTCCGCACCTAGCTTGGCAGGGCCCGAGGGGTCCGCGGTCCCATCTGGGGCAATGGCGGAGCCCTGGGAGAGCGCATCCGAGGATGTTGCATTTGCCCTTTGGAGCCCTGGGCGCGGGGCATACCTGGTCCTCTCGGAGACCACTGTCATCAAGCGAGAGGCAACTGTGGCCCTCCGCGATTGGGAGTCCACCCGGACCGCCCACAACCAGGAGGCGGAGCACGAGCGCCTCGAGGCCCTAGAAAGGCGTGTTCTCGCCGGGAGGCCACCCTTGCGACGGCACCGAGGAGGCACTTGTCAATGCAAATGCGAGGGTAGCTCATGAGAGGGCGACTGCCCTGGAGGAGTACCACGGCAAGCTCTCCCGTCAAGAGGCCTTCCTCCAGCTCAAGTACGACGCGCTCCAAGAGGAGGTGAGCGCGCTTAGGTTCTATTTACACGGCGCTCAAGCCGCCCTAGAGGCCGCCTCCAGGAGTTAGGGGAGGCCAAGGAGGAACTGAAGTTGCTCCTGGTCCAGGTTGGTGAAGCCGCCAACGCCGCGCACGCGGCCAAGGAAGACGCAGTGCACGCGCGGCGCATGGTGGCGCACGTGCACCGTATGGAGGCACAGTGCGCCCAGCGGTCCGTGGAACTAGGCTTACACGCGGGCGTCGCGCTCCAAGGTGTGTCCCTGCGTCGTCGCGAGCTCATGGCAATGGAGGCCTCCCCGACTTCCTCCTCAGGGTGGTGGAGGCGCTGGAGTCAAGCGCCTCCAAGGTGTAGGAAGACATCGAGTCCAGCACGCGCGACCTCCTAGGCAACACGCTAACGCGCGTCTTCTCCAAGCTGCGCTGCCACAATCCTATGTTCGACCTCTCCCGCGCGATGGAGCCGGTGCCCGCAAAGATATGGAGCCCCCTCAGGGACAAGGTGCGCGGGCACGTAGAGTCCTTAGATGGGCGCTTCGCCCAGGTGATGCCTTTTGACGAGGGCGGCGGCCTCGATGCCGCAGCCTCCGAGGGCCACGGGAGGACAACACCTCGTGTGCTTGAGCTTCCTCAACCCTTACCTGTTGCACCAAAGAACCCTTCGCCCCGTGGGGGCATCAGACATTTGTAACTTACTTTTGCTTCGAGTAATGGTTGCCTGTTATGCTTGGGGTGTCTTCTTTCTTCTGCGATTTCTTCTGTTTTTTTCCGTGCATTGTCTGCATTCTGGTTGACAAGGGCCCATTGCACGCAGCTCCCGAGGCCTCATTCGTGACGTGTGTCCAAGCCGCGGGCCGACATCCCACGAGCACTGTCCAGCTTTGCGTTCCCTTAGCCACGGTCCTCCCCGAGGTCCCCGAGGTCAGCCCCTCGGCGCAGCCTCGCGGATGCACCGTGAAGCTCCTTGCAACGGTCGCTCGTGCGAATCTCACGAGGCTGGTACCCTCGCGAGGGCTCCACCCAAGCCGCATGGCGGCGGTGCTTTGGGAACTTGGCTTTCCCTCTTTCGTGCCGCCTTCCTTTTCCTGCAATGCAACATGCTGGCTCCGTGGAGGCGTGTGATGTCAGCTGTGCTTCCCTTGCAACGGCGCCAGAAATTGTCGTGTTGACGGCACGAGGAATCCTTCAGCTGCGGCTACGCCTTAAGGGACTTCCTAGGCAAGTATGCAAAGGATTTCACCCGTGGCCTTGGAGCCTTGCGTTGGTGTTCCCTCGAAGCGGAAAGGGTGATGTCGCACAGCGGTGGTAAGTATTTCCCTCAGTTTGAGAACGAAGGTATCAATCCAGTGGAGGAGTATCTCAAGATCTTGCATAAACACAAAAGCTTGCTCCCAACGCTATGAAGGGGTTGTCAATCCCTTATAGATTGTTTGCCAAGTGAGAACTGAAAGAAACAAAGTAACAAAGCAAAGTAAAAGTGGAGGTGTAAAAGATGGATGTGAATAGTCCCGGGGGCCGTAGTGTTTACTAGTGGCTTCTCTCATGAAAGCAAGTAGACGGTGGGTGAACAAATTACTGTCGAGCAATTGATAGAACCGCGCAAAGTCGTGACGATATCTATGCAAGGCATCACGTCCAACACAAGTAGACCGATACTTTCTGCATCTACTACTATTACTCCACACGTCGACCGCTATCCAGCATGCATCTAGTGTATTAAGTCCATAAGAACAGAGTAACGCCTTAAGCAAGATGACATGATGTAGAGGGATAATCTCAAACCAATGATAAAACCCCCATCTTTTTACCCTTGATGGCAACTACTTGATGTGTGCCTTCTTGCCCCTACTGACACTGGGAAAGGTCACCACATGGTAGAACCCAAAACCAAGCACTTCTCCCATTGCAAGAATCATAGATATAGTTGGCCAAACAAAACCCAAGACTCGGAGAGACTTACAAGGATATCAAATCATGCATATAAGAAATCAGCAAAGAATCAAATATATATCATAGATAATCTGATCACAAATCCACAATTCATCGGATCTTGACAAACACACCACCAAAGAAGATTACATCAGATAGATCTCCATGAAGATCATGGAGAACTTTGTATTGAAGATCGAAGAGAGAGAGAAGAAGCCATCTAGCTACTAACTACAGACCCGTAGGTCTGAAGTGAACTACTCATGAGTCATTGGAGGGACGATGATGATGAAGAAGAAGCCCTCCAACTCCAAAGTCCCCTCCGACAGGGCGCCGGGAAGGGTCTCCAGATGAGATCTCGCGGAAACGGAAGCTTGCAGCGGCGGAAAAGTATTTTCGAGGCTCCCCTGATTTTTTGCGGAATATTTGGGAATTTATAGGCCAAAGACCTAGGTCAGGGGGCGGCCAGGGAGGCCACAAGCCTGCCCACTACCGCCTCCCCCTTGTGGCGGAGTGGGGGCTTGTGGGCTCCCTGGAGCCCACCTAGCCTGGCCCAAAAGCCCCTGGTCTTCTTCCATTCGGGAAAATATCATTTCGGGGTTTTTCTTCCGTTTGGACTCCGTTCCAAAATCAGATCTGAAAAGAGTAAAAAACACGGAAAAACACGAACTCACACTTGGCACTGAATTAATAAGTTAGTCCCAAAAAAGATATAAAAGGTACATAAAACAACCAAAGAAGACAAGATAACAGCGTCAAACCATCAAAAATTATAGATACGTTTGAGACGTATCAGCGTGCAAAATGGTTTATGTCCTTCACGCCCCAAAATGATTTGAAAGTTATTCTCGGCCGAAAATAAACTACTCCCTATCGAGCTTGCACTTCTTCCGCGGTCGCTCTGATGCCTCGTGGTGCTAGGGCCTAGCCCCCGAGTGTGGGTGGGAGGGCTCCCGAGGCACAACGCTCAGGTTGTCGCCTTATTCGTGCAAGCGGCTACTGCTTGTGTGGTCAGCCTCATGAGGCCCCTTGAGCGAAGTCCTGCAAAGAAAACACCATGTTTAGATGGTGCGTGCTTGCCCGCTTGCATTCGGGCATCCCTGCTTGCAGTTGGGCTTGGTAAGAGGACAGAAAACCAAGGAAACTCCACGAAACCAGAAAACCAAGACCTTCACCAAAAAACCCAAAGCTAACTTGCTCGCGTGCCCAAAATGGGGGGCGCGGCTGCCGTGTCCAACACGAATTGGCCCGGTGAGCTCGTTCGCAAGTCGAAGACATGAAAGAATAAAAGTGGTCTCCGCGTCCAGCACGGGTCAACCTAGAAAGAAACGCGACAGGCGTATCCAACACGGGTCAACCTAAAAGAAGTGCTAATTACGGCCCACGGGGCGTCTTCTCCGATCGTTCCCCACGCGCTATGCAAGGGGCTTCCACAAGGGCGTGGGCATAATCGCGGTCATTCCGCCAGCGCTGAGCATAGGTACTTTCACTTGGGCATGGAAGGGGCCCCTCATTGAGGCCGTGACACGGCTCATCTTGGGCTTCCAGTTAGGAGGCCCCGAGCGTATACAACCCACTCATTATTACGTGAGAGTGTCACGGGTTGGCCTCCGGGTGTTTGACTCCAAGCTCCCACCCTCCGTCACCAGGCAAGTGGCGCAGGGCTTGTAGACATGGGCGGCCTTGACGGGGACCCCACCTTCTGTCCCCACACGCGCGGCGTCTGGCCTGGGGATATGGGCGATTCTGAAGGGGGCCCCACCCTCCGTCTCCAGGGGCACGTCGTCAAGCCTGGATACACGGGCGCCCGTGGATGGGTCCTTCCCCAAAGGGTTTGTCTCCGACGTTTCCCCGCCCCTCGGCATGAAAACGCGTACGTTGGCGCAGTGCTCCCGTGGCCCGAGCATGAGAGCCATCATGTCCCATACGGACTGAAGAGTCCGGTTGCACGACAGTGGCTTGAAACTAAAGCTTAGTATTAAGGCAAACACCATCCCTAGCAAGCCTCTAGTTGGCTAGCCAGTTGATCAAAGATAGTCAGTGTCTTCTGATTATGAACAAAGTGTTGTTGCTTGATAACTGGATCACATCATTAGGAGAATCACGTGATGGACTAGACCCAAACTAATAGACGTAGCATGTTGATCGTGTCATTTTGTTGCTACTGTTTTTTGCGTGTCAAGTATTTATTCCTATGACCAAGAGATCATATAACTCATTGACACCGGAGGAATGCTTTGTGTGTATCAAACGTCGCAACGTAACTGGGTGACTATAAAGATGCTCTACAGGTATCTCCGAAGGTGTTAGTTGAGTTAGTATGGATCAAGACTCGGATTTGTCACTCCATGTGACGGAGAGGTATCTCGGGGCCCACTCGGTAATACAACATCACACACAAGCCTTGCAAGCAATGTGACTTAGTATAAGTTGCGGGATCTTGTATTACGGAACGAGTAAAGAGACTTGCCGGTAAACGAGATTGAAATAGGTATGCGGATACTGACGATCGAATCTCGGGCAAGTAACACACCGAAGGACAAAGGGAATGACATACGGGATTATATGAATCCTTGGCACTGAGGTTCAAACGATAAGATCTTCGTAGAATATGTAGGATCTAATATGAGCATCCAGGTCCCGCTATTGGATATTGACCGAGGAGTCTCTCGGGTCATGTCTACATAGTTCTCGAACCCGCAGGGTCTGCACACTTAAGGTTCGACGTTGTTTTATGCGTATTTGATTTATATGGTTGGTTACCGAATGTTGTTCGGAGTCCCGGATGAGATCACGGACGTCACGAGGGTTTCCGGAATGGTCCGGAAATGAAGATTGATATATAGGATGACCTCATTTGATTACCGAAAGGTTTTTGGAGTTACCGGGAATGACGAATGGGTTCCGGGAGTTCACCGGGGGGCAACCCACCCCGGGGAAGCCCATAGGCCTTGAGGGTGGCACACCAGCCCTTAGTGGGCTGGTGGGACAGCCCAAAAGGACCCTAAGCGCCTAGGAAAGAAAATCAAAGAGAAAAGAAAAAAAAAGAGGAGGTGGGAAGGGAAGGAAGGACTCCCACCCACCAAACCAAGTCCAACTCGGTTTGGGGGGGAGCCTTCCCCCTTGGACTCGGCCGACCCCCTTGGGGCTCCTTGAGCCCCAAGGCAAGGTCCCCTCCCTCCCACCTATATTTACGGAGGTTTTAGGGCTGATTTGAGACGACTTTTCCACGGCAGCCCGACCACATACCTCCACGGTTTTTCCTCTAGATCGCGTTTCTGCGGAGCTCGGGCGGAGCCCTGCTGAGACAAGGTCATCACCAACCTCCGGAGCGCCGTCACGCTGCCGGAGAAATCTTCTACCTCTCCGTCTCTCTTGTTGGATCAAGAAGGCCGAGATCATCGTCGAGCTGTACGTGTGCTGAACGCGGAGGTGCCGTCCGTTCGGTACTAGATCGTGGGACTGATCGCAGGATTGTTCGCGGGGCGGATCGAGGAATGTGAGGACGTTCCACTACATCAACCGCGTTCTCTAACTCTTCTCCTGTACGATCTACAACGGTACGTAGATCTCTCATCCCCTCTCGTAGATGAACATCACCATGATAGGTCTTCGTGCGCGTAGGAAAATTTTTGTTTCCCATGCGACGTTCCCCAACAGACATGCACCCCTTGCAGCATGTCAATCTCCTGAGCGACAAACCCCCATGCTCTCGGCGCTTGGCGCCCTTCTCCCGGCCCACGGGGGCGCATGTAGGCCCATGCCTCTGTGGGTCCCCAGGCGCCCATTCATCGTATCGGCCATACCTGGCGTCCGCAGGCTGGAGCGCCCGAGCCCGATCCGACGGGGGCGCATGTCGTAACCCCTAACACCGGGGGGAGCGAGTGTCAGCTTGGAGCATGAGGCCCGTAACACCAGCGCCCGCTGCAATACCCCTCTCGCTGGGGGCCCATGGGCGTGGCGGAAAGGTGGCACTGTCCTAGTGGTGCACATCGCAGGAGTACCCGCGCCAAGTGTTGTTTTGGGGCAGACCGCATCCATCGTTGCCGTAGGGTTGGCGGAGGTGGTCACCAAAGTCGCCCCTTTCCCGAATGCCACGGTCACCTCCGTGGTTGGCACCGATGGTGCGATCTCGGCGCACTTACTTTGGGGGACCCCAACCGTCTGGCAATCCTCCGTGTTGTGGGTTTGCATATTATGATGGGCGCAGAACATCCCACCGGCCTCTCCACGCGCGCCACCACGAGGGTCCAGCGGTCGCCCGAAGCCGGTCACCAGGACCCAGAGTAGCAGGAGCACAACGTGAGAGGGGACTTGCTCGAGCCCCCGGGCTACGGATCGAGCGAGCCACCGTGCGGGGGCTGGGGCAGCTCGCTGGATGAGCCCCTACCTCCGGCGTCATGGGCCGAAGCGGGGCATAGGGCGCGAAGGACTTCCTGGCCACGGTGATGAGTACGACGATGTGGTCCGCCCATGCATCGTACCCTCCGTCTATCGGGCAATGGTGAAGCATTTTGCTCGCCATGAGGAGCGTGTCTTGCGCATTCAGGTAAACCACGTGAATGTGCGCTGAGACAAAGGCTGCAGGGGACACAGCAGGGCCGCCGCCTTGCTGCGCCGTCGGCCACAAGAAGCCCTGCTGCCTGTGGGTGGCGGGGGCGGGAACGGTGGTGGCCATGACGCTGGCGGGTTGGTAACGGTCGCCTGGCGCCGAGTACTCGGGGCACGTGCAGTGAGTGTCGGCCATGGGATCGATGAAGCCGAGAGCGAAATAAGAGCTAAAGAGCGGTTGCGCACCCCAACCCGGCACGCCAAATGTCGGAATCGGGGCTCCGGGGACCAAAAGGTTTGAACTCTGCGGTGTGCTCGCTCTTCGACCCTCTTCTAGCAACTCCATCTAAGGAAAGCGAACAAGAACACGTGAGTCGTTTACCCAGGTTCGGGCCACCTTGCGGTGTAAAACCCAACTCTTGCTTGTGTGGAATGCTTGAGGTGGAAGACGGGTACAATGGTCGGAGCTTGCCTTAGCGGAGACGGAGGGGATCAGGTCCCTTACTACGGAGGACGTAACTCTCTTTTATAATCGCCTTGGTCCTCTTCCCCCAAAAACATTGGCGGGAAGGGTTACCACAACGGCCATTTAGAAGGGGACAGGACCACGCTCCGCCCTGACAAAGGTGGTCTTCGTCTCCAAAAGCCTTTCTTCGTGACGTGCCGGCGGGCTCGGGGGTGACCTTCATCCTGCCGATCCCCCAACCTTGGTCTTCTTGCACCATCCGGGAAACCTTTGAGAGTTGCTTTGGGAGCCCGCGAGCTCTCCAACAACAAGTATTTAGGAACACATGGAGTATGCATCAACGTGTATAGTATGTAGTAGCGTAAAATATGTTTAAAATGAAAAATAATTGAATGGAAAACACAAATGAAAAAGAAAAATAAACAAAACTCTAAACCCCAAACAAAAAATACAAAATGTTTAGTCGCGGTTGGTGTCTAAAGGTCCTTCAGCCCACGACACACGCCCGCGGCCACGTGAAGGGATTTTAGACTCGGGATGTGGCCAACTGAGACTAAAGGTCGGACCCTTTAGTCCCCACTCTTTAGTCCCGATTGGCGACCCGGAACTAAAGGCCGTTGTCAACGGGACAAAAGCCTCGTTCTCCACTAGTGCTTTGATGTCCCATACAGATAGAGGTTTCTTCATGCCACCACATTCTTTCTTTCTTGGTTTCTGAACTACTCTAGGGCACAACTTCATCATATTTTTTCCATTGTCATGGTTTACTTAGCTGTGCTTGTTTCACTTTGTGAAGATTTCATCGGGTGTCCTCCCCACACCAGTAGAAAACAGGGCTATCGTTCGGCCCTGGCTAGCCCATTAGTCTTGGTTCTTCAAGAACCGGGACCAATGGGGGGTATTAGACCCGGTTCGTGAGCCCAGGGGGGCGGCCGGGGCCTCGTGGGCATTGGTCCCGGTTCTTGTAGAACCATTTGTCCCGGTCCGAGCCACGAACCGGGACCAATGGTCCTCGCTGCTGGCCCACAACCATTGGTCCCGGTTGATGCCACGAACCAGGACAAATAACTTGCCTATATATACCCACCACCGCGGCACAACACTCCACAGTGCTCTGTTTTTTCAATCCGGCGAGGTTTCTAGTTCACCTCCGATGCACATGAGGTGTTCACCTCCTATGCACATGAGGTGTTCGATGAAATGCCCGAGCCACACTAGTTAAGCTTTCTCCTCTCGAAGCTCGACCTAGGAGCTCCATTTTTTCGAGATTTGTCTAGATTTAGGGGTCCGTCACGCCCCGTCCCCGTTTTCACCGCCGTTGATCACCCGCGCCGATCTCGTCGCCGGCACCACCATGGTGAGCCTCTTGTTCTTATCTTCTTTATGACTCTTGTCTGATTTTCTTAATTTAGATAAATATTTGTCTGATTTTCTTAATTTTGACACACATAATTATATGTAATGCACGCAGATGAACCGACAATGGATGTATGGTGACAGGCACACCTCCGAGTACATTAAGGGCGTGCATATTTTTCTCGAAGTGGCTGAGGCAAACAAGCAGAATGGTTTTATGTGTTGTCCATGCAGTAAATGTGGGAATACGAAGTCTTACTCTAACCGGAAAATCCTTCACACCCACCTGCTTTACAAGGGTTTCATGCCACACTATAATGTTTGGACGAGGCAAGGAGAAATAAGGGTTATGATGGAAGACGGCGAAGAAGAAGAGGACGATGACAACTATGTGCCCCCTGAATGCGGTGATGCTGCAACGGGGGGAGCTACTGAAGATCAAGGAACCAGACGATGTGCCCGATGATGCTGCAACGGGGGAAGCTGCTGAAGATCAAGAGAAATCAAACGATGTGCCCGATGATGATCTCCGCCGGGTCATTTTCGATGCAAGGACACAATGCGAAAGTCAAAAGGAGAAGCTGAAGTTTGATCGCATGTTAGAGGATCACAAAAAAAAGTTGTACCCCAATTATGAAGATGGCAACACAAAGTTGTTGGGTAACGTAGCATAAATTCAAAATTTTCCTACGCATATTCAGATCTTCCTATGGGGAGACCAGCCATGAGAGAGGGGTAAGAGCATCTTCATACCTTTGAAGATCGCTAAGCGGAAGCGTTGCTAGAACACGGTTGATGGAGTCGTACTCGCAGCGATTCCGATCTAGTGCCGAACTACGGCACCTCCGCGTTCAACACACGTGCAGCCCGGTGACGTCTCCCCCACCTTGATCCAGCAAGGAGGAGGGAGAGGTTGGGGAAGAACTCCAGCAGCACGACGGCGTGGTGTCGGTGGAGAGACGAGGTCTCCCGGCAGGGCTTCGCCAAGCACCGGTAGAGAGGAGGAGGAAGAAGGGCGGGGCTGCGCCGAGAGAGAGGGAAAACCGTGTGTCTCAATGGCCAAAAGTGCCCGATATATATAGGGGGAGGAGAGAGGGGGTGCCACCCCTAGGGTTCCCACCCTAGGGGGTGCGGCAGCCCCCCCCCCCAGATGGGAGGTGCGGCGGACAGAGGGGGAGGAGGGGGTGGCGCACCAACTGGTGGGCCTTAGGCCCACCTGGCTTAGGGTTTGCCCCCCCCCCCCCCTTTTCTCTCCCCTGCGCATTGGGCTGAGTGGGGAGGCGCACCAGCCCATCTAGGGGCTGGTTCCCACCCCCACTTAGCCCACCTTATCTCCCGGGGTCGTTGCCCCCCTTCAGTGGTCCCCCGGGGCCACCTCCGGTGGTCCCGGTGGTCCCGGTACGTTACCAGTGATGCCCGAAACGCTTCCGGTGTCCGAAACCATCCGTCCTATATATCAATCTTTACCTCCGGACTATTCCGGAACTCCTCGTGACGTCCGGGATCTCATCCGGGACTCCGAACAACTTTCGTAACCTCGTATAACAATTCCCTATAACCCTAGCGTCATCGAACCTTAAGTGTGTAGACCCTACGGGTTCGGGAGACAAGCAGACATGACCGAGACACCTCTCTGGCCAATAACCATCAGCGGGGTCTGGGTACCCATGGTGGCTCCCACTTGCTCTACGATGATATCATCGGATGAACCACGATGTCAAGGATTTAAACAATCCCGTATACGATTCCCTTTGTCTGTCGGTATAGAACTCGCCCGAGATTCGATCGTCGGTATACCTATACCTTGTTCAATCTCATTACCGGTAAGTTTCTTTACTCGTTCCGTAGCACGTCATCGTGTGACTAACTAGGGTTATAGGGAGCCATTGCCAATGACGTGCTACGGAATGAGTAAAGAGACTTACCGGTAATGAGATTGAACAAGGTATAGGTATACCGACAATCAAATCTCGGGCAAGTTCTATACCGACAGACAAAGGGAATCGTATACGGGATTGATTGAATCCTTGACATCGTGGTTCATCCGATGAGATCATCATGGAGCAAGTGGGAGCCACCATGGGTATCCAGACCCCGCTGATGGTTATTGGCCACAGAGGTGTCTCGGTCATGTCTGCCTGTCTCCCGAACCCGTAGGGTCTACACACTTAAGGTTCGATGACGCTAGGGTTATAGGGAATTATTATACGAGGTTACCGAAAATTGTTCGGAGTCCCGGATGAGATCCCGGACGTCACGAGGAGCTCTGGAATGGTCCGGAGGTAAATATTGATATATAGGACGGATGGTTTCGGATACCGGAAGTGTTTCGGGCATCACCGGTAACGTACCGGGACCACCGGGACCAACGGAGGTGGCCCCGTGGGACCACCGAAGGGGGCAACGACCCCGGGAGGTAAGGTGGGCCAAGTGGGGGTGGGAACCAGCCCCTAGGTGGTCTGGTGCGCCTCCCCACTCAGCCCAATGCACATGGGAGAGAAAAGGGGGGCAAACCCTAAGCCAGGTGGGCCTAAGGCCCACCAGTTGGTGCGCCACCCCCTCCTCCCCCCTCTGGCCGCCGCACCTCCCATCTGGGGGGGCTGCCGCACCCCCAAGGGTGGGAACCCCAGGGGTGGCACCCCCTCTCCCCTTCCCCTATATATAGTGGGCACTTTTGGCCATTGGGGATCAGACTTTTCCCTCTCCCTCGGCGCAGCCCTGCTCTTCTTTCTCCTCCTCTCTGCCGGTGCTTGGCGAAGCCCTGCCGGGAGACCTCGTCTCTCCATCGACACCACGCCGTCGTGCTGCTGGAGTTCTTCCCCAACCTCTCCCTCCTCCTTGCTGGATCAAGGTGCGGGAGACGTCACCGAGCTGCTTGTGTGTTGAACGCGGGGGTGCCGTAGTTCGGCACTAGATCGGAATCGCTGCGAGTATGACTCCATCAACCGCGTTCTAGCAACACTTCCTCTTAGCGATCTTCAAAGGTATGAATATGCTCTTACCCCTCTCTCATTGCTGGTCTCTCCATAGGAAGATCTGAATATGCGTAGGAAAATTTTGAATTTATGCTACGTTACCCAACAGTGGTATCAGAGCCAGGTTTTCTATGCGTAGATTCTATGCACGAGTAGAACACAAAAGTTGTGGGCGATGATTTGTCAATTTGCTTGCCGCTACTAGTCTTATTCTGTTCCGGCGGTATTGTGGGATGAAGCGGCCCGGACCGACTTTACACGTACGCTTACGTGAGACTGGTTCCCCCGACAGACATGCACACCGTGCATAAAGGTGGCTAGCGGGTGTCTGTCTCTCCTACTCTAGTCGGATTGGATTTGATGAAAAGGGTCCTTATGAAGGGTAAATAGCTTTGGCATATCATCGTTGTGGCTGTCACGTAGGTAAGAAGGCGTTCTTGCTAGAAACCCAAATCAGCCACGTAAAACTTGCAACAACAATTAGAGAACGTCTAACTTGTTTTTGCAGGGTTTAACATGTGATGTGATATGGCCAAAGTTGTGATGTTGCATGTATGATGTATGAGATGATCATGTTATTGTAATAGGTTTCACGACTTGCATGTCGATGAGTATGACAACCGGCAGGAGCCATAGGAGTTGTCTTAATTTATTGTATGAGATGCAACGCCATGTGCTTACTACTTTTACTTCATTGCTAACGGTTAGCTATAGTAGTAGTGATAGTAGTAGTTGGCGTGACGACTTCACGGAGACACGATGATGGAGATCATGGTGTCACGCCAGTGACGATGATGATCATGTGATGCCTGAAGATGGAGATCAAAAGAGCAAAGATGATAATGGCCATATCATGTCACTATATGATTGCATTGTGATGTTTATCATGTTTTACATCTTATTGCTTAGAACGACGGTAGCATAATAAGATGATCCCTCTTAAAATTTCGAGAACGTATTCCCCTAAGTGTATACAGTTGCGAAGGTTCGTTGTCTCGAAGCACCACATGATGATCGGGTGTGATAGATTCTAACGTTCGCATACAACGGGTGTAAGCCAGATTTACACACGCGAAACACCTAGGTTGACTCGACGAGCTTAGCATGTACAGACATGACCTCGAATACAAGAGACCGAAAGGTCGAACATGAGTCGTATGGTTGAATACGATCAGCATGAAGTTGCTCACCATGGTGACTAGTCCATCTCACGTGATGATCGGACACGGGTTAGTCAACATGGATCATGTATCACTTAGATGACTAGAGGGATGTCGATTTAAGTGGGAGTTCATACTTAATTTGATTAAATGAACTTAATTGTCATGAACTTAGTCTAAAAGTTGTCTTTATAAATATTGTAGATGTCCAACGTCAACCTCAATTTCAACGCATTCCTAGAGAAAAACAAGCTGAAAGATGATGGTAGGAACTATGCGGACTGGGTTCGCAACTTCAAGCTCATCCTTGAAGCAGCTAAAAAGGCTTATGTCCTTGATGCGCCGCTAGGTGACCCTCCCGCTCCCGCAGCAGCCCAGGACATTCTGAACGTCTGGCAAACGCGGAGTGATGACTATTCTCTGGTTAGGTGTGGCATGTTATACAGTTTAGAAACGGGGCTCCAAAGGCGTTTTGAGCAACACGGGGCATATGAGATGTTCGAGGAACTGAAGCTAGTTTTTCAAGCTCATGCCCGTGTCGAGAGATATGAAGTCTCCGACAAGTTCTTTAGCTGTAAGATGGAGGAGAACAGTTCTGTCAGTGAGCACATACTCAAAATGTCTGGGTTACACGGTCGTCTGACTTCACTTGGAGTCGAACTTCCGGATGATGCTATAATTGACAGAATACTCCAGTCTCTCCCACCAAGCTACAAAGGCTTTGTGCTTAACTACAACATGCAAGGGATGGAGAAGACCATTCCCGAGTTGTACTCGATGCTCAAGTCTGTAGAAGTAGAAATCAAGAAAGAGCATCAAGTGTTGATGGTCAACAAGACCACTAGTTTCAAGAAAGGCAAGGGTAAGAAGAACTTCAAGAAATACGGCAAAGCTGTTGCCGCGCCCGGTAAGCCAGATGCCGGGAAGAAGAAAAAGAACGGACCCAAGCATGAGACTGAGTGCTTCTATTGCAAGGGAAAGGGTCACTGGAAGCGGAACTGCCCCAAATACTTAGCGGACAAGAAGGCTGGCAACGTTAAAGGTACATGTGATATACATGTTATTGATGTGTACCTTACCAGCGCTCGTAGTAGCTCCTGGGTATTTGATACCGGTGTTGTTTCTCACATTTGCAACTCAAAGCAGGAACTGCAGAATAAGCGGAGACTGGCCAAGGACGAGGTGACGATGCGCGTCGGGAATGGTTCGAAGGTCGATGTGATCGCCGTCGGCACGCTACCTCTACGTCTACCATCGGGATTAGTTTTAAACCTTAATAATTGTTATTTAGTACCAGCTTTAAGCATGAACATTGTATCAGGGTCTTGCTTAATACGAGACGGCTACTCATTTAAGTCAGAGAATAATGGTTGTTCTATTTATACGAGTGATATGTTTTATGGTCATGCTCCGCTGGTGAATGGTTTATTCTTGATGAATCTCGATCGTGATGTTACACATATTCATAGTGTGAGTACAAAAAGATGTAAAGTTGATAATGACAGTCCCACATAGTTGTGGCACTGCCGCCTTGGTCATATCAGCGTTAAGCGCATGAAGAAGCTCCATATTGATGGACTATTAGAGTCTCTTGACTTTGAATCATTTGACACATGCGAACCATGCCTCATGGGCAAGATGACTAAGACTCCATTCTCAGGAATAATGGAGAGAGCAACCGACTTATTGGAAATAATACATACTGATGTGTGTGGTCCAATGAACGTTGAAGCTCGCGGTGGTTATCGTTATGTTCTCACTCTCACCGATGATTTGAGTAGGTATGGGTATATCTTCTTGATGAAGCACAAATCTGAGACGTTTGAAAAGTTCAAGGAATTTCAGAGTGAGGTTGAGAATCAAGGTGACAGAAAAATTAAGTGTCTACGATCTGATCGTGGAGGAGAATATTTGAGTCATGATTTTGGCACACACCTAAGGAAGTGTGGAATCGTTTCACAACTGACGCCGCCTGGCACACCGCAACACAACGGAGTGTCTGAACATCGTAATCGCACTTTATTAGATATGGTACGATCTATGATGTCTCTTACCGACTTACCGCTATCATTTTGGGGATACGCATTAGAAACTGCAGCATTCACTTTAAATAGGGCACCATCTAAATCCGTTGAGACGACACCGTATGAACTATGGTTTGGCAAGAAACCTAAGTTGTCGTTTCTTAAAGTTTGGGGCTGCGATGCTTATGTGAAGAAGCTTCAACCAGAAAAGCTCGAACCCAGAGCGGAGAAATGCGTATTCATAGGATACCCTAAGGAAACTATTGGGTATACCTTCTATCTTAGATCCGAAGGTAAAACCTTTGTTGCCAAGAACGGATCCTTTCTAGAGAAAGAGTTTCTCTCGAAAAAAGTAAGTGGGAGGAAGGTAGAACTTGATAAGGTAATTACACCCCCTCTCAAACAGGATAGTAGCGCAGCGCGGGAAGTTGTTCCTGTGGCGCCTACACCGACTGAAGAGGAAGTTAATGATGATGATCATGAAGCTTCGGATCAAGTTACTACTGAACCGCGAAGGTCCACAAGGGCACGCTCCGCACCAGAGTGGTACGGCAACCCTGTGATGGAAATCATGTCGTTAGACAACGGTGAACCTTCGAACTATGAAGAAGCGATGGCGGGCCCGGATTCCAACAAATGGCTTGAGGCTATGAAATCCGAGATAGGATCCATGTATGAGAACAAAGTATGGACTTTGGTGGACTTGCCCGATGACCGGCGAGCCATAGAAAATAAATGGATCTTCAAGAAGAAGACTGATGCAAACGGTAATGTAACCATTTACAAAGATCGACTTGTCGCAAAGGGTTTTCGACAAATTCAAGGAGTTGACTACGAAGAGACTTTCTCTCCCGTAGCAAAGCTGAAATCAGTCCGAATCATGTTAGCAATTGCCGCCTTTTATGATTATGAAATTTGGCAAATGGACGTCAAAACAGCGTTCCTTAACGGGAACCTTAAGGAAGAGTTGTATATGATGCAACCAGAAGGTTTTATTGACCCTAAGGGTGCTAACAAAGTGTGCAAGCTCCACCACTCCATCTATGGGCTGGTGCAAGCATCTCGGAGTTGGAACATTCGCTTTAATGAGGTGATTAAAGCGTTTGGGTTCATACAGGTTTACGGAGAAGCCTGTCTGTACAAGAAAGTGAGTGGGAGCTCTGTAGCTTTCCTCATACTGTATGTGGATGACATATTATTGATGGGGAATAATATAGAGATGTTGGAGAGCATAAAGGCCTATTTGAACAAGAGTTTTTCAATGACGGACCTTGGAGAAGCTACATACATATTAGGCATCAAGATCTATAGAGATAGATCGAGACGCCTCATAGGTCTTTCGCAAAGTACATACCTTGACAAGATATTGAAGAAGTTCAATATGGAAAACTCAAAGAAAGGGTTCTTGCCAGTTTTGCAAGGTATGAGATTGACTAAGACTCAGTCGTCGACCACGGCAGCAGATAGAGAGAAGATGAGTTATGTCCCCTACGCTTCAGCCGTGGGCTCTCTCATGTATGCCATGCTGTGTACCAGACCTGATATAAACCTTGCCATAAGTTTGGTTGGGAGGTACCAAAGTGATCTAGGTATGGAACACCGGACAGCGGTCAAGAATATCCTTAAGTACCTGAAAAGGACTAAGGAAATGTTTCTCGTTTATGGAGGTGACGAAGAGCTCGTCGTAAAGGGTTACGTCGATGCTAGCTTCGACACAGATCCGGATGACTCTAAGTCACAGATCGGATACGTATATGTGTTGAATGGTGGGGCAGTGAGCTGGTGCAGCAGCAAGCAAGAAGTCGTGGCAGCATCTACATGTGAAGCAGATTACATAGCTCCTTCAGAAGCGGCTCATGAAGGAATTTGGATGAAGGAGCTCATCACCGACCTTGGAGTGGTTCCAAGCACGTCGGGTCCTATGACACTCTTCTGTGATAACACTCGAGCCATTGCCATAGCCAAGGAACCCAGGTTTCACCGGAAGACGAAGCACATCAAACGCCGCTACAACTCCATCCAGGACCATGTCCAGAGTGGAGTGATAGATATTTGTAAAGTACACACGGATCTGAATATTGCAGACCCGTTGACTAAACTTCTTCCACGAGCAAAACATGATCAACACCATAATGCTATGGGTGTTCGATACATCACAATGTAACTAGATTATTGACTCTAGTGCAAGTGGGAGACTGTTGGAAATATGCCCTAGAGGAAATAATAATATGGTTATTATCATATTTCCTTGTTCATGATAATCGTCTATTGTTCATGCTATAATTGTATTAACAGGAAATAGTAATACATGTGTGAATAGATAGATCACAATGTGTCCCTAGCAAGGCTCTAGTTGGCTAGCTCGTTAGTCAATAGATGATCATGGTTTCCTGATCATGGGCACTAGATGTCATTGATAACGGGATCACATCATTGGGAGAATGATGTGATGGACAAGACCCAATCCTAAGCATAGCACTAGATCGTATTGTTAGTATGCCAAAGCTTTTCTAATGACAAGTATCTTTTCCTTCGACCGTGAGATTGTGCAACTCTCGGATACCGTAGGTGTGCTTTGGGTGTATCAAACGTCACAACGTAACTGGGTGACTATAAAGGTGCACTACGGGTACCTCCGAAAGTGTCTGTTGGGTTGGTACGAATCGAGATCGGGATTTGTCACTCCGTGTGACGGAGAGGTATCTCTGGGCCCACTTGGTAGAACATCATCATGAGCTCAATGTGACTAAGGAGTTAGTCACACGATGACGTGCTACGGAACGAGTAAAGAGACTTACCGGTAATGAGATTGAACAAGGTATAGGTATACCGACGATCAAATCTCGGGCAAATTCTATACCGACACACAAAGGGAATCGTATACGGGATTGATTGAATCCTTGACATCGTGGTTCATCCGATGAGATCATCATGGAGCAAGTGGGAGCCACCATGGGTATCCAGACCCCGCTGATGGTTATTGGCCAGAGAGGTGTCTCGGTCATGTCTGCCTGTCTCCCGAACCCGTAGGGTCTACACACTTAAGGTTCGATGACGCTAGGGTTATAGGGAATTATTATACGAGGTTAACGAAAGTTGTTCGGAGTCCCGGATGAGATCCCGGACATCACGAGGAGCTCCTGAATGGTCCGGAGGTAAAGATTGATATATAGGATGGATGGTTTCGGATACCGGAAGTGTTTCGGGCATCACCGGTAACGTACCGGGACCACCGGGACCACCGGAGGTGGCCCCGGGGGACCACCGAAGGGGGGAAACGACCCCGGGAGGTAAGGTGGGCCAAGTGGGGGTGGGAACCAGCCCCTAGGTGTGCTGGTGCGCCTCCCCACTCATCCCAATGCGCAGGGGAGAGAAAAGGGGGGGCAAACCCTAAGCCAGGTAGGCCTAAGGCCCACCAGTTGGTGCGTCACCCCCTCCTCCCCCCTCTGGCCGCTGCACCTCCCATCTGGGGGGGCTGCCGGACCCCCTAGGGTGGGAACCCTAGGGGTGGCACCCCCTCTCCCCTTCCCCTATATATAGTGGGCACTTTTGGCCATTGGGGATCAGACTTTTCCCTCTCCCTCGGCACAGCCCTGCTCTTCTTTCTCCTCCTCTCTGCCGGTGCTTGGCGAAGCCCTGCCGGGAGACCTCGTCTCTCCATCGACACCATGTCGTCGTGCTGCTGGAGTTCTTCCCCAACCTCTCCCTCCTCCTTGCTGGATCAAGGTGTCAGAGATGTCACCGGGCTGCATGTGTGTTGAACGCGGAGGTGCCGTAGTTCGGCACTAGATCGGAATCGCTGCGAGTACGACTCCATCAACCGCGTTCTAGCAACGCTTCCGCTTAGCGATCTTCGAAGGTATGAAGATGCTCTTACCCCTCTCTCATTGCTGGTCTCTCCATAGGAAGATCTGAATATGCGTAGGAAAATTTTCAATTTATGCTACGTTACCCAACAAGCGCCACATAGTTCTTTCAGGAAAAAGGGACATCGTGGGAGTGGAGGGCAAGACAGACATGTCTGAAGATCATGAAAAGTTTCATGAAATTCCTCCTTCAAAGTCAGGGCTGACCCAAGCATCCTGATAAATGATGAAGATTATCCATGGTTACGGCGCAATAAGGAAAGGACACAAGCGAAGAAAAAGTGAAGACTTTCTCCACAACTATTATGATGATACCATGCCAACTTTCAACCTTTTTGTAGTTCATTTGAAATGCATGTTGTAACAGACAAGAGATTGTCCGTTTTGTACACGAAGTGCATCCAGTTTTTGCCGTAACCCTCTGAACTTTCTTGCATATGCGATGTGAATCGACTAAAAAACTCTTTTAACGGTTCATGCCACGAACCGGTACTAAAAGGTGCTCGTGGGGCCCCAGCCTTAAAACCTGTACCAAATAAAATTCCTTTGTAACAGCCTTAGAACTGGTACTAAAGGAATCAACTAAAAAGCTTTTATAAACCTCTAGTATTATTGAAACTAAAATTATATAGAATTTTGTTACAAACTTTAATAGCAAAAAGAATTATCATAAAAGAAAATAAATAAGTAATTAGAATTTTGTTCAAAACATTAAAAGCAAAAAAGAATTATCATAAAAGAAAATAAATAAGTAATTAGAATTTTGTTACAAACTTTAATGGCAAAAAGAATTATCGTAAAAGAAAAAAATAAGTAATTAGAAACAAAAAAGAAAGCAAAAACCAGGATTTTTTTTTAAAAAGTCCCACCTACAGGGCCACCACGGCCTGCATACGACTAGAAACCCATTACTAGGGCCAGGATGGAGGCCCGCAGTAGGCCCAATAGGCCCACAAGCATAGAGAGTGATTTTAGGCCCGTAAGCCTGCAGTAGAGAGGAGCTCGAAGTGGTTGGTTCGGCAAGGCTTATAAACCACTCCGAGCCCCTCTCGGCTAGCGAGGTGGGACTAAACATAGCACCGCACCGCGCCAGCACACGCCCTTTGGTCCCGGTTGGTGGCACCAACCGGGACTAAAGGGGTGCATTGGTACCGGTTGGTGGCACCAATCGGGACCAAAGGTCTCTGTTTCCCGCCCTTTGGGCTGCTAAAAAGAAGCCTTTGGTCCCGGTTGGTGGCACCAACCGGGACCAAAGGTCTCTGTTTCCCGCCCTTTGGGCTGCTGAAAAGAGGTCTTTGGTCCCGGTTGGTGCCATGAACCGGGACCAATGCTCTGCCTATATAAGCAGCACTCACAAAAATTTGGTTCAGTTCGTTCTTCCCCGCCGCCCGACGCCGCCAGGCTGCCCGTCCGTCTCCGCCTCGCCTTCGCCGTCGTCGCCCCGCACTGTCCAGCGCTGCCCCGACGCCGTCCCGCGCCGCACCGACGCCGTCGCCGCCCCCCACCCCGCGCCCCGTGCCCCGCGACGCCGTCGGCCCCTACCCGTCGCCGCCCCGCCCTGGCCCGTGCCGCACCTCACCGTCGACCATCGCCGCCCCGCCCTGCCCCGCGCCGCACCTCGCCGTTGTCGTCGCCGTCACCGTCGCCGTCCCCGACACCGTCTCCGTGAGCAAAGATTTTTTTTTCTGTTAAAAGATTTTTTTTGGTGATATTATTGTTGAATATGCATGTTTGTATATTCATATATATATGCAAAGATCGAATATGGCAAATTTTTATGATTTTTTTCTGTTCATAGAATTCTTATGATTTTTTTTTGTTGTAATTTTGTTCATAGAATTTTAATGATTTTTTTGTTTATAATATTTTCTTTGTCAATTTATGTATATGTTCATATTGTGTATGTATAGGAAAATTGTGCAACTATAGACTGTACATTCCTCTAGATAAAGCAAAGCCTGTGGCTATGAGCACAACTTCTCAATGCATGTTTACGGTCCAATTTTTAGAAGCTTCACCAATACCTATACTTTATTGTTTCTCTAACCAAGATCATTGTCTTATCCTTGACTTGCAAAGAGCATGAAAAATACATGGCCTATAGGACCATGGTCCAATATTTAGAAGCTTCACCAATACCTATACTTTATTGTTTCTATAACCAAGATCATTGTCTTATCCTTGACTTGCAAATAGCATGAAAAATCCATGGCCTATAGGACCATAATTGTCTCATATAGTCAACATGCACTCTTTCTAAATACTGTGATGTGGTGATGTGGTAATTTGTTATTTATTTTTAGAAGCACACTGATATAAGAAGTAGTTTATTTTCAGCAAGAAAATTAATAGAACTAGTTTATTTTTTTAGTTCATTTTACGATGCCTATCCCGCATCCTCATCTTCGACTCGGCGGAGGACGACACCTGCTTGATCAGAGGGGCCCTGTCCGGGACTGGGCTCCGCGCGGCTGGTATTGGGAGGTGCTACCTTCCGGGGGGCGTAGGTTGGTGAGGAGCCAGCCCGTTGTTGACCCGATCCTTGTTTGGTGGCGGTCGTGTGGGCCAGTGACGGTGCCGAGGCTTCCGGACACCGCGGAGGTGGTACGTCACCATGTCAGAGAGGAGGACGAGCACGTCCGTCGCTACATGGTTCCGTTGGAGGGCAGGTTCGACAATACCTGGCAGGTTCTTCAGGGATCTCACTGGAGCTATGATCCTGTGATGGTTCCTTCTCTTTGGGTGTCCACCGCCCACGACGATACCCGTCGGGCGCTACGGTTCTAGCTGTATTAGTGATGCTATATGTATGACAAGAGATGATGTAGTTTTGCTTATAATTGAATGCATGCTAATTTGAATACTACTTTATTTTACGATTTGGTTTTGCTTATTGAATGCTCAAATTGGAAAAGTACTCCTACTTTGAATGCTAAAATTGGAGAGCACTATGCAGAAAAGTCCTACCTAATACTGATGATCATGTTGCTGTAAATGTTGTATGACAATGTTGTAAAGGGTAGTAATTGGTCTCTTCAGCTGCTTTTCAGAGATGGAGTTCTTCACGATTATACTTGAAAAATCCTCCAACAGGCAGGTGCTGCCGGACAATTTTGTGAAGATGTTGGACGGCCATCGGCCACAGAACACGAAGCTGAGGCAGGCCGACAACGGGCTTCGCAAGTTGTGGGACGTGGAGGTGGTGTTCGACACTGTCGTGGGTATAAGTCTGACAGTAGAAGTGTAGGGTACGAAAGGATGGGCAGAGCCTTAGCTACAGCGAGGATGTATGAGTTCAGGCCCCTCTACGGTGGAGGTAAAAGCCCTACGTCTCAGTGCTCTTGCGAGCTTTGTGTCCAGTGGATTATAGGATTACAGCAAGTGCCAACCCTTGCACCAGTGGGGAAGGGCGGCTTATATAGAGTGCGCTGCCCTTCATAATGGCCCGGTGGACAAGGGTAGAATAGTGGTGAATAAATGCCTACGTTACAGGTAACGTAAGCTTTAAATGCTAATAATGGTGTATGAAAACGTATGACCGTTGCCCTCCTGGGAGGTTACGATGTACATAGTGGATTCCAGTCGGTACGTTATATACGCTCTGAGTGGATCGTCGCCGACTGGATGATGGGGGCGTCCTTAGTTCAGTCGGAACTGTCTAAGGGACTTGTCTTCTATGAAGGGTAGTCCTTGGGTAGGACCTATAGGGCAGACCTATGACCCTACCCTGGGACTATAACCCCATCATTAGTCCCCGAATGGATCGGGGTTGGAACGATGAAGTGACGTCTGGAGTTTGGAACCGACTGGTATTGAGGTGACTTTAGCGTTGTTTGCTTCGATCCATTTTATCCTTTCAGCCAGTGATCCGAGTGAATATACCAGTGAAACGAACCGTCAGGGACCGAGTGCTTCTACGGAATCTTTCGACGTGACTGGTCAAACTGACAGCGCCGGATTTTCCGGGATCCTCAAATTTCGGTTGTCACGCGCTCAACGAGGATGACGACATCGCCATCGAGTAGGTTTTGCCTCCTCGATTACCGTGTCGTTATCTTCTCCACTAACCTCGCAGCGACCGGTTGGGGGTATAAGATCCTGGGCCCGCCTGTAAGCGACCCAGTAGGAGGCCTATTAAAGCCTCCCCGGCGGGATTTCCTATTGCGTTGCTCATCCTTCCCCCCATTAATCTTGCTTCTCCCGCAGTTCTCTGAACACCCCACGCCATCTCCTGCCTCTCCTCCTCCGCGGATCCGTCGTCCTCGCCATGACGAAGGGGCAGACCAGCAAGCTCGAGGCGTAGAAGAAGAAGAAGAAGGGGGCGGCCTCCACCCAGCGGTGGCAGCGGGCGTTGCCTGCAGGGTGGATCCAGGGTGACTTCCTCCCCTCCTCGGTGACGGAGAACGACGTCCTGGAGCTGGTGGAGCACGGCATGGTCACCAACAAGTCCTGGAGGCTGCCGGAAGGCGAGACGGAGCCGGCGCCGAAGGAGGGGGAGCGCGTTCTGCTGCTCAGCCATGTGGCCAGAGGCTTCTCCTTGCGTCCCCACCCTTTCTTCCGAGGTATCATGACTTACTTCGAGGCGCGGCTCCATCACTTTCCTCCGAACGCAATAGCTCACCTTGCTGCATTCGTCACCCTCTGCGAGTGCTTCATTGGATGTCCTCCCCACTGGGGGCTCTTTAAGTATGTCTTCTCCGCTAGATCCCAAACCGTCAAAAAGCTTAGCCAGTTGGATGATAAGACCCACATCCACCAGCTCTGCGGGGGTTTAGGCTTCCAGAAGAAAACAAAGAGTAGCTATCCCTCCCTCCAGCTATCCAAGTCAGTTAGGAACTGGCAATCGTCTTGGTTCTATTGCCAGGACATTGCTTGTCTGAATGCTTCGAGTGGGTTGCCACCTTTTAGTTTAGACCGTCCGGGCCCTCCGAGGAAGCTTGCGCTCACTAAGGGAGAAAGGATCCGGATCCAGCCTTTGGTCGACGCGCTGATAGCCGTCGTCCGTAAGGGAGTCACCGGTAGGACCTGCTGAAGACTTTCCTGGGTCGGCGCATCCAGCCGCTGCAGGCCCGAGACCACGCCATGTGGCACTACGCGGGGCCTTCGGATTCCACTCGGTCTCAACCAGAGGATGTGAGTGGGGAGACTGTGAGTACGTGGGTCCGCAGCATCACAGACGCGCGTGATAACCCCGTGGGAGCCCGGCGGGTGAAGCCCTTCCGCGCCGAAAACCCTCCTCCGAATGAGGTGAGTACATGTTGTCGAGTGCTTTTAATCTTCTCAGCTTTATTGCTTTTCTTGTCCCGCTGGCTGACGTTGCCGACTGTGTTTTGTGCAGGAGTGGACTAACTGGCATTCTGCAGTCTCAAACGGGAATCCAGTCGAGGAAGAGGAGGGCAGCCAGGAAGGCAGCGCGGATAGCACCGAGTACATCTCTGACAGTGGGGAGAGGGAGGAGGAGACGGAAGAGGAGGAGGAGGAGGATGGAGAGCAGAGCTCGCCACCCTCACCACCAGAGCACCGAACCAAGCGTCGTCATAACCCCATTGCTCTGTCGTCTCCTCCCGCGGCCCCGAGTGATCCGCCAGCTCCTCCCGTGGCTCCGAGTGCTCGGAGCATGAAGAGAACCAGGGGTGCTTCTGCCGTGTCCGTGAACCAGCCGTCCAAGGTGGCCAAACCTAGTGGGCCTAAACCTCGGAAAGCCTTGCCCCGGATGAGGATCGCTGTTCCGGTCGCCTCAGCGTAAGTATCTTTACTCTTTCATCTTCCTTCAATATCCGATTGAACTCCTCTTTTTGCGAACTCATGTTAATCCGTCGAGTGGATTTCACTCAACAGAGCTGCTACCTCCGCCACCTCTCTGCCGCGCCAGGACGATGATCCCATGGACACGGATAACGCCGCCACGTCCCAGCAAGGTACGTTGTCACGACTCCGAGAGCTGCATTACTGTTTCGCGATTGTCGTCTTTGATCTTGACCTTTTTCTGTAATTTTATTTTGTCCAGTCGGGCTTCCTTCGGAGGTGATCCATCTGGACGATGACGACCAAAGGAGGTCGGAGCCAGCTTCGGCGCCTGTCCCTATGGTTATCCAACCTGCTGCTGATCCCGCCACGAACGTGCCGCCGACTGAGACGGTGGCCCTCACGGCGGAACCGACTGGAGCGGAGCTCGGGATGCCCAGGGAGCCTTCTGCCGCGCCGGGTCCGTCGGCTGTTCAATATGATGCCCGACGCCTCTTGGAGGATCAGGTAGGAGCCGCCAAGGACGCCATGGTGCAGGTGGAGCTGATGGTGGGCGACGCCAAGGGATCGTATGACTTCATTGCGTCCCTGTATAAGAAGAGCTTGGAGCTTCGGGACGACATCCGGGTAAGTGCGCTAGTAAGTGTTTACATTCCTCTTGGAACCCCCTGGGTGTTACAGCGAGGTACTCGGATGCAATAGGTTTCTTTTGCAGTGGGTTCACTCCGAGTGAATCCAGTGGGTGTAGTCCCCGAGACTTCTGCCGAGTGCTTGCGCCGGCAGTTCTCTTTATATGTATTTTCCGTAATCTGAACAGATCAGAGCTGATCTTCCTGAATGGTACCAGTGGGGGCACTCCGAGTGCACCCACTGGGTGTAGGCCCCGAGAAGTGTTACTCGGGTCGAGCAATAGTAATCTCATAGTGTTGTTGGTTTGCTATGGAGCTCAATAGGGCCGACCTGTTCGAGCTTCATACCAGTGGGGTCACTCTCAGTGAACCAACTAAGTGTAGTCCCCGAGACCGGTGTCGATTGCTTGCATCGGCAGGGGTCTGAAGAATTTTGATATTTGATTGTTTTGTCATATCTGTCGAGACTTTTTCCTTGTTGAATGTGGCTGATCCTCCCTTTGTGTCTCTTTGGCAGAAGACTTGTGAGATGGGATCTGCATACAATGCTCTGAAGGCTGAGAAGACTCAGCTTGCTGCGGACTTGGAGGTGGCTGTGAATGACTTGGCTGGCATGAAGAAGGCTCTCGCTGACCGAGAGAATTCTTTGGAGGAATCTCTGGTGACCAACAAGGCACTGGTGGCCGAGGTAGAAAAGATGAAGAAGGAGAGATCTGACTGGATGGCCCAGCTGAAGGTGATGAACACTCGGTGCAGAGCGCAGGAGAACTACGTCAGCGACTGGGCGAGGAAGATGGTCGCACTGCTTGGTGGTAAGTTCTTGCCGAGTGCTTTTTGACTTTGGAGTTCACTCCGCCCTTATTTTCTGCTTATCTTTTCTTTGTAGATTTCTGTCGGGACGTTGACGCTGACGCAGCCGATATTGAACGGTCGCTTGTTCCGAATGTTCCACTCGGCGATGAAGCTAACCGGGACATGCTCCGAGCGCATTCTCGCCTTAACAGGGTGGGCCCTTTCATTGGTCGCCTGCGAAAAGTTGTCGGCCGAATCGACAAGGAGTTGTGGCCTGAAGACGACTCCCGGAGCGAAATAGATGGGTTGATGACTCGGCTGGAGGACGTTCCAAGTAGAGTGCAGGCACGGAAGAAGTCTGCTGCTCGGTGTGGTGCGGACGTGGCGCTATCTCTGGTCCGAGTGCACTGCAAGGAAGCCCGCGAAGACAAGCTGAAGACGTTGCAGGTCGCCAACACCAAGAAGCTTCGATTCGAAGATTTCATGGAGACCTTCGTCGACACAGCCACTCGCATTGCAGACGGAATCGACCTCGACACCTTTGTGGAGCCTGCCAGTCCCGACGACGCTTGAAAAAACATTATGGTGAACGCACATTTACCTCGGTATGCCGAATGGAATCTGTATTAAACTTTGGCCACTGCTGTTGGCCGTTACATTCGTGGTTTGGTGTGGATAAACTTGATTCGCACCGAGCCGACTGATCGTAGATCCAACTTGAATTCGAATCAGATCTTTTGCTCTTCTTTGGCTGAGTTTTTTTTGACACGATTTTGGCTCGTGGTTTTTGTTTGGCGTCTCTTGGTGAAGCCAATGGCAAACATGCGGAGCATGTAGTTGTCAGTTGTCTTCACATCCGCATGAGCCTCAATGAGGGTCTGCTAAGCCTCCGAGTGTATCTCGAGTGCCCACTCGGAGGAAGCTTTTTACTTAGGCGATTCTGGTTCGCAGCTAAGTCTCCGAGTGTGACTTTTGGTGCACACTCGGAGCGATTTTTTACTTAGGCGACTCTGGGTCGTGGCTAAGTCTCCGAGTGTGACTGTTAGTGTGCACTCGGAGCAAGTTGTTACTCATGTAGTTGTCGGTTGTCTTCACATTGACATGAGCCTCAATGAGGGTCTGCTAAGCCTCCGAGTGTATCTCGAGTATACACTCGGAGAAAGCTTTTTACTTAGGCGATTCTGGTTCGCAGCTAAGTCTCCGAGTGTGACTTTTGCTGCACACTCAGAGCGAGTTTTTACTTAGGCGACTCTGGATCGCAGCTAAGTCTCCGAGTGTGACTCTTAGTGCACACTCGGAGCGAGTTTGTACTTAGGCGACTCTGGGTCGCAGCTAAGTCTCCGAGTGTGACTTTTCGTGCACACTTGGAATGAGTTGTTTACTTAGGCGATTCTGGGTCGCACCTAAGTCTCTGAGTGTGACTTTTAGTGCACACTCGGAGCGAGTTTGTACTTAGGCGACTCTGGGTCATAGCTAAGTCTCCGAATGGGGCTTTTAGTGCACACTCGGAGCGAGTTTTTACTTAGGCGACTCTGGGTCACGGCTAAGTCCCCGAGTGTGACTTTTGGTGCACACTCGGTGCGAGTTTTTACTTAGGCGACTCTGGGTCGCAGCTAAGTCCCCGAGTGTGACTGTTAGCGCGCACTCGGGTCGAGTTGTTACTCAGGCGACTCTGGGTCGCAGCTAAGTCCCCGAGTGTGACTGTTAGCCTGCACTCGGAGCGAGTTGTTACTCATGTAGTTGTCAGATGTCTTCACATCCACATGAGTCTCAATGAGGGTCTGCTAAGCCTCCGAGTGTATCTCGAGTATACACTCGGAGGAAGCTTTTTACTTAGGCGACTCTGAGTCACAGCTAAGTCCCCGAGTGTGACTTTTCGTGCACATTCGGAGTGAGTTTGTACTTAGGCGACTCTAGGTCGTAGCTAAGTCTCCGAGTGTGACATTTGGTGCACACTCGGAGCGAGTTTCTACTTAGGCGACTCTAGGTCGCAGCTAAGTCCCTGAGTGTGACTTTTAGTGCACACTTGGAGTTAGCTTTTTAGACCGGAGTCTGCAAACGCGGAAGAATTTTGAATCGGCAAGAAATCAATCTGCTTTGTATTACTTCAATGATACTTGTTCTTTACATTGTCTCCGTCGGCGGTTATGTGTAGAAGCGCTTCAGTAGATCTCCATTCCATGCTCGCGGCTCGTCCGTTTCCCTGTCAAGGTTGTAGAGTCGATATGCTCCGTTGTTCAGCACCTTAGAGATGATGAACGGTCCTTCCCAGGCGGGAGCCAACTTGTGTGATCTTTGCTGATCCACTCGGAGCACCAGGTCGCCTACTTGGAATGTGTGGCTCCTGACGTGTCGCGCGTGAAATTGCCGTAGATCTTGCTGATAAATTGTTGAAAGGATCAGTGCCATCTCGCGCTCTTCTTCTAGAAGATCCACTCCGTCTTGCCTGGCTTGCTCTGCTTCGGCTTCGGAGAAGAGTTCGACTCGTGGAGAGTAGTGAAGCAAGTCACTCGGAAGGACGGCCTCTGCTCCATAAACGAGGAAAAACGGGGATCGCCCTGTCGATCTATTCGGAGTTGTGCGGAGGCCCCACAGCACCGAAGGCAGCTCGGTGACCCATGCGCCGGTGGCATGTCCAACTTCTCACAGGAGTCGAGGCTTCAACCCTTGAAGAATGAGTCCATTCGCTCGCTCCACTTGCCCGTTTGTTTGGGGGTGCGCCACGGATGCAAAATCCACTCGGATACCTTGGCCTGTGCAAAAACCTTTGAACCTGTTCGAGTCAAAGTTTGTGCGATTGTCGGTGATTATGTTGTGCGGAACCCCGTATCTGGCGATGATGTCTCTGATAAATTTGATGGCCGTAAGGGCGTCAAGCTTCTTAATAGGCTTGGCTTCAATCCACTTGGTAAGCTTGTCGACTGCTACCAGCAGATGAGTGAATCCTCCTTGGCCTGTTCTGAATGGTCCGACTGTATCCAATCCCCACACGGTGAATGGCCAAGCAAGAGGAATTGTCTTCAGCGCAGACGTTGGTTTGTGGGACTTCTTTGAATAGAACTGACAACCTTCGCAACGGTCGACCATATCTTTTGCCATTTCATTCGCCTGCAACTAGAAGAAATCAGCTCTGAATGCTTTGGCGACGATTGCCCTTGAGGAGGCATGATGACCGCAGGTTCCCGAGTGAATTTCTTCCAAGATTAACTGTCCCTCCTCAGGAGAGATACACCGCTGAAGGACGCCTGAAACACTTTCCCTATACAACTGGTCATCAATGACGGTGAAGGACTTCGACCAGCAAATGGTCTGTCTAGCTTGGACTTCGTCTTCCGGTAACTCTTGCCTCATGATGTACGCAATGAACGGCACAGTCCATTCGGGAATGACAGCTAGAATCTCCATGATCAAATCAACCACATCGGGGACCTCGACTTCAGTCGGATCTGTTGAGCTCTTCGGTTGTACTGGTTCCTCTGTAAAAGGATCTTCTTTCACTGAGGGGAGGTGTAGGTGCTCGAGGCAGACATCACTCGGGACCGGTCTCCGAGTGGATCCATGTTTTGTCAATTCATCTACTGCTTGGTTTTTCAGTCGGGGAACATGGTGAAGTTCCAGACCTTCGAACTTCTTCTCGAGCTTCCTTACTGCGTTGCAGTATGCAGTCATGGTGGGTTCCTTACATCCCATTCCTTCATTACTTGATTAACCACCAGATCTAAGTCGCCATAGACCATCAGGCGACGGACGCCGAGTGTGATGGCCATGCGCAACCCGTAAAGGAGAGCTTCGTACTCTGCTTCGTTGTTGGAAGAATCAAAATGTATCTGCAACACATACTTGAGTTTATCACCTTTTGGGGATATGAGCACTACGCCAGCGCCGGAGCCATTCAACATCTTGGACCCATCGAAGAACATGGTCCAATGAGCCGAGTAGATGTGAGTCGGTTGTTGTTGTTCTACCCATTCCGCTATGAAATCAGTAAGAGCTTGAGACTTTATAGCTTTCTTGGCTTCGAACTTGATGTCACAGTATAGCATCTCCATTGCCCACTTTGCCACTCGGCCTGATGCGTCCCGATTGTGGATAATTTCCGACAACGGAGCATCAGATATGACAGACACCAAGTGGTCTTGGAAATAATGAGCTACCTTCTTTGTAGTCATGTAGATCCCATAAATAAGCTTCTGATAATGGGGATACCTCTGCTTGGAAGGAGTCAGGACTTCGGAAACATAATATACTGGTCGCTCAACCTTGTACGCTTTGCCTTCTTCTTCGCGTTCAACTGTGAGAACGGTGCTGACGACTTGATTTGTAGCCGCGATGTACAGAAGAAGGGGTTCTTTACTGAGCGGGGCAGTAAGAACCGGCTGGGTGGAAAGCAGGGCTTTGAGGTCGTCGAATGCAATTTGGGCTTCGTCTGTCCATGTTGGAAATATGCCCTAGAGGCAATAATAAATTAGTTATTATTATATTTCTTTGTTCATGATAATCGTTTATTATCCATGTTATAATTGTATTGATTGGAAACACAATACTTGTGTGGATACATAGACAAAACACTGTCCCTAGTAAGCCTCTAGTTGACTAGCTCGTTGATCAAAGATGGCCAAGGTTTCCTGGCCATAGGCAAGTGTTGTTACTTGATAACGGGATCACATCATTAGGAGAATCATGTGATGGACTAGACCCAAACTAATAGACGTAGCATGTTGATCGTGTCATTTTGTTGCTACTGTTTTCTGCGTGTCAAGTATTTGTTCCTATGACCATGAGATCATATAACTCACTGACACCGGAGGAATGCTTTGTGTGTATCAAACGTCGCAACGTAACTGGGTGACTCTAAAGATGCTCTACAGGTATCTCCGAAGGTGTTAGTTGAGTTAGTATGGATCGAGACTGGGATTTGTCACTCCGTGTGACGGAGAGGTATCTCGGGGCCCACTCGGTAATACAACATCACACACAAGCCTTGCAAGCAATGTGACTTAGTGTAAGTTGCGGGATGTTGTATTACGGAACGAGTAAAGAGACTTACCGGTAAACGAGATTGAAATAGGTATGCGGATACTGACGATCGAATCTCCGGCAAGTAACATACCGAAGGACAAATGGAATGACATACAGGATTATATGAATCCTTGGCACTAAGGTTCAAACGATAAGATCTTCGTAGAATATGTAGGATCCAATATGGGCATCCAGGTCCCGCTATTCGATATTGACCGAGGAGTCTCTCAGGTCATGTCTACAAAGTTCTCGAACCCGCAGGATCTGCACACTTAAGGTTCGACGTTGTTTTATGCCTATTTGAGTTATATGGTTGGTTACCGAATGTTGTTCGGAGTCCCGGATGAGATCATGGACGTCATGAGGGTTTCCGGAATGGTCCAGAAACGAAGACTGATATATAGGATGACCTCATTTGATTACCGGAAGGTTTTCGGAGTTACCGGGAATGACGAATGGGTTCCGGGTGTTCACCGGGGGGGCAACCCACCTCGGGGAAGCCCATAGGCCTTGGGGGTGGCGCACCAGCCCTTAGTGGGCTGGTGGGACAGCCCAAGAAGGCCCTATGCGCCATAGGAAGAAAATCAAAGAGAAAAGAAAAAAAAAGGAGGAGGTGGGAAAGGGAAGAAGGACTACACCTTCCAAACCAAGTTGGATTCGGTTTGGAAGGGGAGACCTTCCCCCCTTTGGCTCGGCCGACCCCCTTGGGGCTCCTTGAGCCCCAAGGCAAGGCCCCCCCTCTCCCACCTATATATACGGAGGTTTTAGGGCTGATTTGAGACGACTTTTCCACGGCAGCCCGACCACATACCTCCACGGTTTTTCCTCTAGATCGCGTTTCTGCGGAGCTCGGGCGGAGCCCTGCTGAGATAAGATCACCACCAACCTCCGGAGCGCCGTCATGCTGCCGGAGAACTCTTCTACCTCTCCGTCTCTCTTGCTGGATCAAGAAGGCCGAGATCATCGCCGAGTTGTACGTGTGCTGAACGCGGAGGTGCCGTCCGTTCGGCACTAGATCGTGGGACTGATCGCGGGACGGTTCGCGGGGCGGATCGAGGGACGTGAGGACGTTCCACTACATCAACCGCGTTCACTAACGCTTCTCCTGTGCGGTCTACAAGGGTACACAGATCGAACATCCCCTCTCATAGATGGACATCACCATGATATGTCTTCGTGCGCGTAGGAAAATTTTTGTTTCCCATGCGACGTTCCCCAACAGTGGCATCATGAGCTAGGTTCATGCGTAGATGTCTTATCGAGTAGAACACAAAAGTTTTTGTGGGCGGTGATGTGCGTTTTGCTGCCCTCCTTAGTCTTTTCTTGATTCCGCGGTATTGTTGGATCGAAGCGGCTCGGACCGACATTACTCGTACGGTTACGAGAGACTGGTTTCATCGCTACGAGTAACCCCGTTGCTCAAAGATGACTGGCAAGTGTTGGTTTCTCCAACTTTAGTTGAATCGGATTTGACCGAGGGGGTCCTTGGATGAGGTTAAATAGCAACTCATATATCTCCGTTGTGGTGTTTGCGTAAGTAAGATGCGATCCTACTAGATACCCATGGTCACCACGTAAAACATGCAACAACAAAATTAGAGGACGTCTAACTTGTTTTTGCAGGGTATGCTTGTGATGTGATATGGCCAACGATGTGATGTGATATATTGGATGTATGAGATGATCATGTTGTAATAGATAATATCGACTTGCACGTCGATGGTACGGCAACCGGCAGGAGCCATAGGGTTGTCTTTAAAATAACGTTTGTGCTTGCAGATGCGTTTACTATATTGCTAGGACGTAGCTTTAGTAGTAATAGCATGAGTAGCACGACAACCCCGATGGCGACACGTTGATGGAGATCATGGTGTGACGCCAGTGACAAGAAGATCGTGCCGGTGCTTGCTGATGGAGATCAAGGAGCACGTGATGATGGCCATATCATGTCACTTATGAATTGCATGTGATGTTAATCCTTTGTGCACCTTATCTTGCTTAGAACGACGGTAGCATTATGAGGTGATCTCTCACTAAAATTTCAAGGCGAAATTGTGTTCTCCCCGACTGTGCACCGTTGCGACAGTTCTTCGTTTCGAGACACCACGTGATGATCGGGTGTGATAGACTCAACGTTCACATACAACGGGTGCAAAACAGTTGCACACGCAGAACACTCGGGTTAAGCTTGACGAGCCTAGCATGTGCAGATATGGCCTCGAAACACATGAGACCGAAAGGTCGAGCATGAATCGTATAGTTGATATGATTAGCATAGAGATGCTTACCACTAAAACTATTCTCGACTCACGTGATGATCGGACTTGAGATAGTGGATTTGGATCATGTACCACTCAAATGACTAGAGAGATGTACTTTTTGAGTGGGAGTTCTTAAGTAATATGATTAATTGAACTAATTGTCATGAACATAGTCTAATGGTCTTTGCGAATTATGATGTTGCTTGCGCTATAGCTCTACTGTTTTTATATGTTCCTAGAGAAAATTTAGTTGAAAGTTGATAGTAGCAAACTTTGAAGAGTATTGTCCTCGTTGCTGCGTAGAAGGCTTATGTCCTTAATGCACCACTCGGTGTGCTGCACCTCGAGCGTCGTATGTGGATGTTGTGAACATCCGACATACACGTTTCTGATGACTACACGATAGTTCAGTGCAAAATACTTAATGGCTTAGAAGCAAGGCGCCGAAGACGTTTTGAGACGTCACGGAACATAAGTGATGTTCTAAAGAGATGAAATTGTGATTTCATGCTTGTGCCCTTGTTAAGAGGTACGAGACCTCTGACAAGATTCTTTGTCCACAAAGTAAAGAAGAAAAGCTCAATCGTTGAGCGTGTGCTCAGATTGTCTGAGTACGACAATCGCTTGAATCAAGTGGGAGTTAATCTTCCAGATGAGATAGTGATGGTTCTCCAAAGTCACTGCCACCAAGCTGTGAGAGCTTCGTGATGAACTATAACATATCAAGGATAGATACAATGATCCTTGAGCGATTCGCGATGTTTGACACTGTGAAAGTAGAAATCAAGAAGAAGCATCAATAGTTGATGGTTAGTAAAACCACTAAGTTTCAAGAAAGGCAAGGGCTAGAAGGGATACTTCGTGAAATGGCAAAACAGTTGCTGCACTAATGAAGAGACCCAAGATTAAACCCAAACCCGAGACTAAGTGCTTCTGTAATGAGGGGAACAGTCACTGAGGCGGAGCAACTCTAGATACTTGGTAGATAAGAAGGCTGGCAAAATTCGAAAGAAGTATATTTTATATACATGATGTTGATGTGTAGTTTACTAGTACTCCCAGTAGCACGAGGGTATTGGATACCGGTTCGGTTGCTAAGTGATTAGTAACACGAAATGAAAGCTACGACATAAACGGAGACTAGCTAAAGGCGAGGTGACGATACGTGTTGGAAGTGTTTCCGAGGTTGATATGATCAAACATCGCACGCTCCCTCTACCATCGGGATTGGTGTTAAACCTAAATAATTGTTATTTGGTGCTTGCGTTAAGCATGAACATGATCGGATCGTGTTTATTGCAATACGATTATTCATTTAAAGAGAATAATGGTTACTCTATTTTCTTGAATAATCACCTTCAATGGTTTATTGAATCTCGATCGTAGTGTTACACATGTTCATGATATTGGTACCAAAAGATATGAGGTAATGATGATAGTACCACTTACTTGTGGCACTACCGCTTGAGTCATGTTGGTATAAATTGCATGAAGAGGCTCCATGCTGATGGATCTTTATACTCACTTGATTCTGAATCACTAGTGACATGCAAATCATACCACATGAGCAAGGCCTTGTTTTCATTGAGATGAAATAAGATAGTAACTTGTTGGAAGTGATACATTTTGATGTATGCAGTCCAATGGGTGCTGAGGCACGCAGTGGATATCATTATGTTCTTACTTCTATGACGATTTGAGTATATACTAGAGTATTTGCTTAATGAATCACAAGTCTGAAATATTGAAAAGTTCAATTCTGTTTCGGAGTGAAGTTCATCGTAACAAGAGGATAAACTGTCTACGATATGATCATAGAAATGAATATCTGAGTTACGAGTTTTGGTACGCAGTTAAGACAATGTGGAAATTGTTTCGCAGTTCATGCCACCTAGAACATCATAGTGTGATGATGTGTCTGAACGTCATAGCCACACACTATTTGGTATGGTGCATGCTATGATGTCTCTTATCGAATTACCACTATCGTTTATGGGTTATGCATTAGAGACAACCACATTCACTTTAAATAGGGCACCACGTATTTTCGTTGAGATGACACAGTATAGACTGAGGTTTAGAGAAATCTAAACTGTCGTTTCTTGAAAGTTTGGGGTTTCGACACTTCTGTGAAAAAGTTTCAGTCTGATAAGCTCGAACCCAAAGAGGATAAATGCATCTTCATAGGATATCCAAAACAGTTGGGTACATCTCCTATCTCAGATCCGAAAGCAAAGTGTTTGTTTCTAGAAACGGATCATTTCTCGAGGAAAGGTTTCTCTCGAAAGAATTGAGTGGGAGGATGGTAGAACTTGATGAGGTTATTGAACCATCACTTCAACTAGTGTGTAGCAGGGCGCAGGAAGTGGTTCCTGTGGCACCTACACCAATTGAAGTGAAAGCTCATGATGGTGATCATCGAGCATCGGATCAAGTTACTACAAGCCTCGTAGGTTGACAAGGTCACGTACTACTACAGAGTGGTACGGTAACCCTGTCTTGGAGGTCATGTTGCTGAGCAACAGTGAACCTACGAGTTATGGAGAAAGCAATGGTGGGCCCAGATTCCAACAAATGGCTGGAAGCCATGAAATCCGAGAGAGGATCCATGTATGAAAAACAAAGTGTAGACTTTGGAAGAACTACTTGATGGTCATAGGACTATTGAGTAAAGATGGATCTTTAAAAGGAAGACACACAATGATACTGATAAGTCACCATTAAGAAAAGCTCGACTTGTCGCAAAGATGTTTCCGACAAGATCAAACAGTTGACTATGATGAGACTTTCTCACTCGTAGCGATGCTAAAAGTCTGTTAGAATTATGTTAGTAGTTGCTGCATTATTTATGAAATATTGCATGTAGGATGTCAAAACATTGTTTCCTCGACGGTTTCCTTGAGCAAACATTGTATGAGATACAACCATGAGGTTTTGTCGATCCTAAAGATACTAGCAAGTATGCAAGCTCCAGCGATCCTTAAATGGACTGGTGCAAGCATCTCGGAGTTGGAATATACACTTTGATGAGATGATCAAGGATTTTGGGTTTGTCCATGGTTTATGAGAAACTTGTATTTCCAAAGAAGTGAGTGGGAGCACTATAGAATTTCTGATAAGTATATGTGGTTGACATATTGTGGATCAGAAGTAATGTAGAATTTCTGTAAAGCATACAAGGTTGTTTGAAAGGAGTTTTCAAAGGAATACCTGGATTGAGCTACTTGAACGTTGAGCATCCATTATCTATGGAGATAGATCGAAAGCGCTTAATGGAAGTTTCAACAAGATGCATGGCTTGACAAGTTTTGAAGGAGTTCAAAATAGATCAGCAAAGAAGGAGTTCTTGGTTGCGTTGTAAGGTGTGAATTTTGAGTAAGACTCAAAACCCTACCACGGCAGAATAAAGAGAATAGACGAAGGTCGTCTTCTATGCCTTAGCCGTAGACTCTAAAGTATGCCATGCTGAGTACCGCACCTGATGTGTGCCTTGCAGCAAGTCTATTAAGAGGTACACACAGTGATCCAGGATTGAATCACTGATCAGAGATCAAAGTTATCCTTAGTAACTAAATAGACTAAGGAATTTTTCTCGATTATGGAGGTGGCTAAAGAGTTCGTCGTAAAGGGTTACGTCGATGTAAGCTTTGGCACTAATCCAAATAACTATGAGTAGTGAAACGGATTTGTATAGTAGAGTAGATATTTGAAGTATTTCCGAATAGCACATAGTAGCAGCATCTATAAGATGACATAAAGATTTGTAAAGAACACACGGGTCTAAAAGTTTCAGAACTGTTGACTAAAACCTCTCTCATGAGCAAGACGTGATCACACCCCATGACTATATGGGTGTTGGATTCGTTCGAATCACATGGTGATGTGAACTAGATTATTGACTCTAGTGCAAGTGGGAGACTGTTGGAAATATGCCCTAGAGGCAATAATAAATTAGTTATTATTATATTTCTTTGTTCATGATAATCGTTTATTATCCATGCTATAATTGTATTGATTGGAAACACAATACTTGTGTGGATACATAGACAAAACACTGTCCCTAGTAAGCCTCTAGTTGACTAGCTCGTTGATCAAAGATGGCCAAGGTTTCCTGGCCATAGGCAAGTGTTGTTACTCGATAACGGGATCACATCATTAGGAGAATCATGTGATGGACTAGACCCAAACTAATAGACGTAGCATGTTGATCGTGTCATTTTGTTGCTACTGTTTTCTGCGTGTCAAGTATTTGTTCCTATGACCATGAGATCATATAACTCACTGGCACCGGAGGAATGCTTTGTGTGTATCAAACGTCGCAACGTAACTGGGTGACTGTAAACATGCTCTACAGGTATCTACGAAGGTGTTAGTTGAGTTAGTATGGATCGAGACTGGGATTTGTCACTCCGTGTGACGGAGAGGTATCTCGGGGCCCACTCGGTAATACAACATCACACACAAGCCTTGCAAGCAATGTGACTTAGTGTAAGTTGCGGGATCTTGTATTACGGAACGAGTAAAGAGACTTGCCGGTAAACGAGATTGAAATAGGTATGCGGATACTGACGATCGAATCTCGGGCAAGTAACATACCGAAGGACAAAGGGAATGACATACGGGATTATATGAATCCTTGGCACTGAGGTTCAAACGATAAGATCTTCGTAGAATATGTAGGATCCAATATGGGCATCCAGGTCCCGCTATTGGATATTGACCGAGGAGTCTCTCGGGTCATGTCTACATAGTTCTCCAACCCACAGGGTCTGCACACTTAAGGTTCGGCGTTGTTTTATGCGTATTTGAGTTATATGGTTGGTTACCGAATGTTGTTTGGAGTCCCGGATGAGATCAAGGATGTCACGAGGGTTTCCGGAATGGTCCGGAAACGAAGATTGATATATAGGATGACCTCATTTGATTACCGGAAGGTTTTCGGAGTTACCGGGCATGTACCAGGAATGACGAATGGGTTTCGGGTGTTCACCGGGGGGGCAACCCACCTCGGGGAAGCCCATAGGCCTTGGGGGTGGCGCACCAGCCCTTAGTGGGCTGGTGGGACAGCCCAAGAAGGCCCTTTGTGCCATAGGAAGAAAATCAAAGAGAAAAAAAAAGGAGGAGGTGGGAAAGGGAAGAAGGACTCCACCTTCCAAACCAAGTTGGATTCGGTTTGGAAGGGGAGACCTTCCCCCCTTTGGCTCGGCCGACCCCCTTGGGGCTCCTTGAGCCCCAAGGCAAGGCCCCCCCTCTCCCACCTATATATACGGAGGTTTTAGGGCTGATTTGAGACCACTTTTCCACGGCAGCTCGACCACATACCTCCACGGTTTTTCCTCTAGATCGCGTTTCTGCGGAGCTCGGGCGGAGCCCTGCTGAGATAAGATCACCACCAACCTCCGGAGCGCCGTCACGCTGCCGGAGAACTCTTCTACCTCTTTGTCTCTCTTGCTGGATCAAGAAGGCCGAGATCATCGTCGAGTTGTACGTGTGCTGAACGCGGAGGTGCCGTCCGTTCGGCACTAGATCGTGGGACTGATCGCGGGACGGTTCGCGGGGCGGATCGAGGGGCGTGAGGACGTTCCAGTACATCAACCGCGTTCACTAACAATTCTGTTGTGTGGTCTACAAGGGTACGTACATCGAACATCCCCTCTCGTAGATGGAGATCACCATGATAGGTCTTCGTGCGCATAGGAAAATTTTTGTTTCCCATGCGACGTTCCCCAACAGTCCACTCGAAGGTATCTGACTTCTTCACGAGTCGGTACAGAGGTAACGCCTTCTCGCCGAGTCGAGCGATAAACCTGCTCAAAGCCGCTAGGCAACCTGTGAGCCTTTGAACATCATGTACTCTTACCGGCTGCTCCATTCGGACAATGGTCCCGATCTTTTCGGGGTTGACATCGATCCCTCGTTCGGAAACGAAAAAACCGAGTAACTTCCCGCTGGGAACCCCAAATGAACACTTGGCTGGGTTGAGCTTCATATCATACCTACGGAGGTTGGCGAATGTTTCTGCCAAGTCAGTCAGCGGGTCGGAACCTTTCGTGACTTGACGACGATATCATCCATATATGCCTCCACGTTTCGACCGATCTGGTCTAGGAGGCATTTTTGGATCATGCGCATAAAAGTTGCTCCTGCATTCTTCAAACCGAATGGCATAGTGATGTAACAGAAACACCAGAATGGGGTGATGAAGGCTGTTTTTAATTCGTCTGGACCATACAAACGGATCTGATGATAGCCCGAATAGGCATCAAGGAAGGATAAGCGCTCGCAACCCGCAGTCGAATCAACAATTTGATCAATGCGGGGGAGCGGGAAGTGATCTTTCGGACAGACCTTATTGAGATGCTTGAAATCGATGCACATTCGGAGAGACTTGTCCTTCTTGGGCACCATGACAACATTAGTGAGCCACTCGGAGTGGTGTACCTCGCGAATGAAGTTGGCTGCCGAAAGTTTAGCCACCTCCTCTCCGATTGCCTTCCTCTTGTGCGCGGCGGACTGACGCAGGCGTTCTCGGACGGGCCGAGCAGCAGGATCCACATGCAGTTGGTGCTCAACCAACTCCCTGGGTACACCTGGCATGTCAGCAGGCTTCCATGCAAAAATGTCTCAGTTCTCATGGAGGAATTGGATGAGCTCGGCTTCCTATTTTGGATCAAGGGTGGTGGAGATGTTTGTCGGGGCAGCGGCGTCGTCCGTCGGGTGGATGCTGACTTTCTTCGTGTCTCCTGCCAATTGGAATGCGGACTCGGAAGCTGGCTTCTTTGAACGCATCAGGTCAGCGGGGTCGGCGGTCTTCTTGTACTCATCCAGCTCGAGAATAGCCATCTGCTGATCAGCAATCCTCGACCCCTGCTGCAGACATTCCTCGGCCCGCTGCCGATTGCCTGTGAACGTAATCACACCTTTGGGACCTGGCATCTTCAGCTTCAAATAGACGTAACATGGACGGGCCATGAAACGCGCATATGCCGGATGGCCCAGAATCGCGTGGTATGCACTCTGGAAGTCCACCACCTCGAATGTCAGCTTCTCCTTGCGGAAGTTCTTGTCAGAGCCAAAGACGACATCCAACGCAATCTGGCCGAGTGATTTGGCCTTTCTTCCTGGGACGACTCCGTGGAACTGCATACTGCTCTCGGTAAGTTTGGACATCGGAATGCCCATTCCCTTGAGAGTGTCGGCGTACATGATGTTCAAGCTGCTGCCGCCGTCCATGAGGACTTTGCACAGCCTGACTCCTTCCACCACCAGGTCGACGACCAGAGCTTGCCTCCCTGGGGTGGGTACGTGTGCTGGGTGGTCTGACTGATCATAGGTGATCGCAGTCTGTGACCACTTGAGGAACGTGGGAGTGGATGGGATTGCCATGTTTACCTCCGTGTTGACCAGCTTCAGTCGACTTTTGCTTTCCACATCAGCAAAAATCATCAACGTTGCATGGACTTGGGGGAACGGATCCTCCTTGTCCTCATCATCCTGCTCGGTGTCCTTCTCACTCGGTTGTCCTTCACCGAATCCTTGGATCAGGAGGCGACACTGCCGAGTGGTATGCTTCGGCAATATGGCATTGCCTTCTTCATCGATCTTCGTGTGGATTGGACACGGTTGATCCAGGATGGAATTTCCTGACTGCCTCTTCTTGGGGGTGTACTGTACTTTCCCCTTGCCTTTGAACTTGGCATTTGTAACGGCTGCTGCCTCTGCCTGCGGAGTGGATTGAGCTTTCTGCTTCTGCTTCCGATTGATGTTCCCATCTCCATCGGCGACTGACTTATGCTTGCCGCTATGTATGCGGTCCTCCTCTTCGCCATTTGCATAGCGCGCGGCTATCTCCATCATCTTGCTCATGGAGATGTCGCCTGTCCGACCAAACTTCAGGTACAGATCTCTGTACCGCACGCCTGCCTTGAAGGCGCAGACTGCTTGGTGCTCTGTGACGTTCTCCACCGTGTGGTAGAGGGTCGTCCAGCGCTGGATGAAATCGCGCAAGGGCTCGTTCTACTTCTGGACACAGTGCTGGAGCTCTACGAGACCAGCAGGGCGTTTGCACGTACCCTCGAAGGTCCTGATGAAGACTCGGGCCAAATCTGCCCAGCTCTAGATGCTTGATGGAGCTAACTGGTTCAGCCAGGCTCGCGCCGAACCGTCGAGCATCAGTGGGAGATGTTTCATGGCGACATGGTCATCTCCACCACCGATCTGGACCGCCACTCTGTAGTCGTCCAACCAAGTTTCTGGTTTGGACTCTCCTGTGAACTTGCTGATTCCCGTCGCCAATCGGAAGTTGGGAGGGATGTCAGCCGAGCGGATGGCCCGACTGAAGCACTCGGGGCCAGAGACAACGGTCCTACTGCCACTCGGACGGTCTCTATCATGACCATCACGGTGGTCTCGACTTCTGTCGACCTTCTTCTGGGCGATGTACCCTCTTGCATCAGGCCTTGGATCATGCGCATCACCGTACGAACGACGATCATCGTGATGCTGGGGCCCGTAAGGCCCACCCCGCGGAGGAGTACGCGAACGGCGACGATCTTCGGGGTGAGACCGAATGGGAAGCGGATTCCGACTCGGGTCCCTGGAACGGTTGCCCCCTCCACGTCGCTGATGAGAGTCGGGACTGAAAACCGACCGATGCGAGTTCGCGTGAACAGAACTGTTGTGGATCCTGTTGTGCGACTGGGAGACCGCCGAATATTGCTGCTGCGCCGTATGCAACAGGGCACGGATCTGCTCAATTACTCTATCAGCCTCTGAATCAGTCAGCTGGAGAGAATCGGCTATCCTGGCAGCCGCAGCCAAGTTGAGGATGGGTGTGCGGAACACCTCGACGTTGCTCTGGCGAGTGCGTCGACTGGAAAAACGATGGTGTTGATGACGAACGCCGGATGATTCTCCGAACTCACGCTCGTTCCGACCATTTCCGAGGGGACTTTCATGGGAATCGGCCATGAGAACTTCGGTTGCAGGCCCGCGACCCGGATACTCGGAAGGTAGCTCAGTCGGAACTGACTCCAAGCACTGGGATGGCGGCGGGACCACAACCGATTCGAGCACCGCCACTTGAGAGGAGGATGCGCTCTGTCGCGCCTGGGCGTGCCGCACCCAGCGCTGGAGCCGCGGACGACGGGGTCACTTGTTGCGGCGCGTGACGGGGGCGAAGATCGACACCGGGGTCGATGGATGGAGAAGAAGAACACCGCGGGAACTCGCACGGAAGTGAGTAGCCCCATGACTGGGAAGCGCCTCGACGTCGAGGGGCGCATCCCGAAGCCATGCCGAATCGTCGGCGATGAAGGAGAGGGCACCGAAGAGGATCTCATGACCCATGCACATATCTCCACCAGACGACATGACGAAAAGATGAAATCGCAAACTCGCCGGAAGTCGCTTAGACGCCTGCCCCACAGTGGGCGCCAACTGTCGTGGGTATAAGTATGACAGTAGAAGTGTAGGGTACAAAAGGATGGGCAGAGCCCTAGCTACAGCGAGGATGTATGAGTTCAGGCCCCTCTACGGTGGAGGTAAAAGCCCTACGTCTCAGTGCTCTTGGGAGCTTTGTGTGGAGTGGATTATAGGATTACAGCAAGTGCCAACCCTTGCACCAGTGGGGTAGGGCGGCTTATATACAGTGCGCTGCCCTTCATAATGGCCCGGTGGACAAGGGTGGAATAGTGGTGAATAAATGCCTACGTTACAGGTAACGTAAGCTTTAAATGCTAATGATGGTGTATGAAAACGTATGACCGTTGCCCTCCTGGGAGGTTACGATGTACAGAGTGGATTCCAGTCGGTACGTTAGATACGCTCCGAGTGGATCATCGCCGACTGGATGATGGGGGCGTCCTTAGTTCAGTCGGAACTGTCTAAGGGCCTTGTCTTCTATGAAGGGTAATCCTTGGGTAGGACCTATAGGGCAGACCTATGGCCCTACCCTGGGACTATAACCCAATCAGACACCGATGGAAGCATGTACCTAGATCGTGGCTGGAAGCAGTTCGTCCATGCCTACGACCTGCGGCATGGGAACTTCCTTGTCTTCAGGTATGACGGCAACGCCACGTTCGCCGTGAAGGTGTTCGACATGACTATGTGTCGGAGGCGCTACCAGGACGACGACGATGCCAGTATGCTCTGTCTCTTCTTCCTCTCCATTAGGCTATCTCTCACACCCATTTAAAAAAAACTTTTTTGCATTTGGCAAGGCAATGGGAGCAGGAGCAGGGAGTACTGACAATGTTGTAAATGGTAGTAATTGGTCTCTTCTGCTGCTTTTCAGAGATGGAGTTCTTCACGATTATACTTGAGAAATCCTCCAGCAGGCAGGTGCTGCCGGACAATTTTGTGAAGATGTTGGACGGTCATCGGCCACAGAACATGAAGCTGAGGCAAGCCGGCAATGGGCTTCGCAAGCTGTGGGACGTGGAGGTGGCGTTCGACACCAATGAAAGCATGTACCTAGATCGTGGCTGGAAGCAGTTCGTCCGTGCCTACGACCTGCGGCACGGGTACTTCCTTGTCTTCAGGTACGACGACAACGCCACGTTCGCCGTGAAGGTGTTCGACACGACTTTGTGTCAGAGGCGCTACCAGGACGACGACGTTGCTAGTACGCTCTGTCTCTTCTTCCTATCCATTAGGCTATGTCTCACACCCATTTTAAAAAAAACTTTTTTGCATTTGGCAAGGCAATGGGAGCAGGAGCAGCGAGTACTGCGACATGTGTTATGTCTACGGCAGCAGCGACTCTGGCTACAGAAAAAGTAGCAGCGACTCTGGCTACAGCAAAAGTAGCAGCGACGATGGCCTCGCGATGGTGATCCCACAGCTGGGCGACATGGCCATGCCAATTCTGGTAGAGGAGTACATCCCACAGCCTGGCCTGGGGCTTCGCCACTCTAAGCGCATCAGGATGATTAAGGAGAAGGTGAAGAAGCAGGAGTGAAGATCTTAAGAACCTGATGGAGCTTTAATCTTTATAGTGTAAACTTTTTAAGTACGATAGTGTTGAACTGCTACAACACTTTTAAGTATGATGGTGGTGTGCTTGATGAAATTTTGTGCATGCTCATGGATGCTCATTGATGAAAGATAAAATTATTTCTTTTTGTGCTTGCTCATGGATGCTCCTTGGTTGGTGTATATAACAACCTAAATTAACCCCTAAACCAGCCCCTTTCAAAAAAAAACTCAGCTTCAGCCAGGTGCTGACGCGTGGATGCCTTTTGATCCCGGTTGGTGTCACCAACCCGGACTAAAGGCCCCCCTGCCTGGCCTGACCGCAACGGCCATGTGGAGGCCCATCTGTCCCGGTTAGTGTAAGAACCGGGACTAAAGGCCGAGGCCATTAGTAATGACCTTTTAGTCCCGGTTTCAAAACCGGGACAAAAGGCTCTTTTTCTACTAGTGCCAATAGGCTCTTTTCAAACACACTTTAGCCTGCCGCCCCAAAAACATCAAAAAACCTCCTTTCAATAGTACGAAGTTGAAAATAGTTCAGTCCTGTGGTGGATTAGGCGGTCATGTCAAAAGTGCTCGTTCCATAAAATTTCTGAAGACCATCAAGTAGTGGCAGAGCACTTGGTTTTATTGTAGAGATGTACTAGCCTCCGAGTACTCCCTTGGCCTCCCCCTTTAAACAACCAAGAGGGTCATGCCTCGTACTACGAATGCCCTCAGGGTTTCTAAGAGCAACTCTAGCAGACCCCGCATCCGTCCGGTCCGCAAAACGTGTTTGCAGTTCGTGGAAAAACATCTTTACGGGCCGGTGCGCACGGCCGCGGATGCAGACCATGTAAAACGGACCCGTAAAAAAACATATTCGTGGAATATGCTTTTTAAGACCCCGTGCGGGCTAAAATGTCCCTCCCACCAACCGCTTCCGCTTATATGCAGGGCACCACAACGGCGAGGGGATACCTGCAAATATGCGGGTTGGGGCAGAGATTTTACCGCGTCCCGCAAAAACATTTGCGGGCCGGGGTGGGATGCGGGGTCTGATCGGACAGGTGTTTCCACCCCGACCCGCATTTTGGCGATTATTTTCCGGGTCGGGGCGGGATGCTGGGTCTGCTAGAGTTGCTCTAAGGAGAAAAGAAACGAAGTCGACCATGCAGTAAGTGAATGCGTACAAAGAAAAATAACCTCGATGAGTGTTTATGTAATTAAAAATTAAATCATTTCTACGTGGCTAGTGCGATCATAATAAGACATACGATGTCATCCTTATTAGCGTTTTCAACCTATAAAAAATACCGTTCAAATAATGACCAAAAATATTGACAAGACGTGTGGGCGAATAAAGATTAGACGCTATTTGGATAATTGGCCACGTAAAACATGCAAATTTGCACATGTGTACAAAAGCTATACTTCTTGCTTTCTTGTCAATTATGATGGGTGAGATAATCTTTGGTTGGCACCATTCGCTTACGACAGTATCACATGAAGATTTAAACTTTTAGTGGAACCTTTATCTTCCAATTTGTTTTTTTATTATTTCTTGGGACCTATGAATGCGTGAGCGCATGATACATAGAATCAACTATGAAGGACCTAAATGTAATGAGGTTTTAGCGAAACACACCTCGTCCTTTTGTCAGGTTAATCGTATTCGATGGAGACAAGAGATTTTGTCATGACAGAAGACGAGGGCCAATCAAATCCCACATGAAAGAAATGTCCGATAGGAAAGAATTGAGCACTTGTAAAAGAGTTTCCTTCTTATTGCTAACAATCCGGTATAAAGCTGGGTCTTGCTCTCAGAGGCTGGCATAGTGGCATTACCTAGCCGGTTGTCCTTCCAGAAATGAATCTCTATCCCATGTTTAATCGTGAAGAATCCAAAGGGAAAGTGATGTTTTTTACCCTTATTAGACTTGCACAAAAGTGTGAATCATCAGGTTTTCAATAGGACTGGGACACAACTTTATATCAGAAATACTTGTTGTGCAATAGTGTTCGTCTCATCTCCATAAAGAAGTCTGAGTAACAATCTAAATGCCAAACGCCGTCGAACTAGCTAGCTGTTACGGCAAGTGTACATATCATGCATACTGTTTCGGAGCAGTACCATCGCATTAGCAATTTAGCATGCATGTGGGGTTCCTTGGAGAATCTAGCAACGCTGTCCACCCATCAGCAGCAATTAAACGAACCTACCTGCACATTGCGATAGCAGGGCACATGCATGTATGCGTGTAATAATACTTTGCCCAAGAAACCCCTAAGAAACTTGCATAAACCAGTGACTGTCCACACTGGGCAATCCTGCCTCCTTGGCTGCGCCAGATGCACGTTAGTTTGTTGCGCCGTGTATGGCTAGCTGTCCACCATTCACTCATGTTGAGCAGCCGAAAAAATCTCAAAGATGCTAATATATTTGTTGCCTCAGTCTCTTAAAGATGTTCATGTAAATAGGGTATAAATGTGTAGTAAGTTCATTTGAGTGAGCACATGTGAGTGAGTGAATGTGTGCGTTTAGGGCATCTTCGAAGCTGACTCGTAAATGGCTCATGTATATGTCCGGACGTGGTCTGCCGACATGATGCGGGAGAGAACCATCTAACTATTTTCACAAATTAATCCTTATTTGTTCTTTTGGGAGAAGAGAGAGGAGAGGTGAACATGCATCTGTGGAGAGAAAAAAATAGGAGAACCACGTGATTGCTTTTTTGTGTGTGGGTCAAATGGATGTCCGGACATCGGCATAGTTCCTCCACATTTATCTCCAATTTATCGGAAAACGGATGCCTGGACCCTTAACAGATCGATGGGGGTCCCCATTGAACGACAAAGTTGACACAAATGGTTCAGACACTATAATCCGAACATATACCAAAGTTTTGAGGCTTTCCTATGGAGATGCTCTTATACTCGGTTTCTGAAATATCTTGTAAGATTAATTATTTCTGACCACTTGGGTTAAAATTTAATTAGTTATTTAGTATGTCACTTTACTAAGAGATAGTATCATAGAGTGATGTAGACGGATTATAAGAGATGTCACTTCACACTTGTATCTTGTTGGAGAGAAAGGAGAGAAGAGAGAATATAATCAGGGCTACAAACTATAGTCAGGGATGAATAACTATTGATGGGCGGGCTATAGGATAACTCAATTTCAACATGCTTTGTGAGAGAAAAGGTGTGCCCCATATTAATGATAACATACTACTAGTATGACTAAGTATTATATGAGTGAACTGCTGAACTGGCTATAAATGATGTGGCAACTCAATATATATAACCGATTGTTGGCTATACTATTAATCATACTCTATCCCCATACATACCTACCTAAGAGAGCGATCACATTAGTTTCTAATTATCTCAATATGTGTGCTTCCACGTCATAAAAAGTATTGTAGCCATTAGGCCTCTTTCAATGCACAAGTGCTTAGATTAGGTGCTAAGCACATTGAATACTTTAACAACTAAAATCTTCAATGCGTACATGTTTAACTTTTTGTAGCTAAGCTCACTTTATTAAATGATTTAGCAACTAAACTCTCCTGTTTGGCATTGTTTCTTTCTTGGTTCACCAAACTCATTTCTCTTCTCTTAGTTACATTGTCACATCATATTTTTCGTCTACATGACAGCCTTAGCACCGATACAAGGTGGAGTACTCGGAACGGCATTAGATTACTAGTATGATCCACTAGCATATGTCCGATCTACGCATGAGAATGTCCTATCATAAAATACACATTAATGCATTCTAGCAGTTTTAAATCACGTTGCATTTAATTGTGACATGCACAAATTTTCATGTTAAGACTTTTTTTGCTTATGAAAAAATTTCTGACATAGTTTAATCATAAGGGCTGAATTAGTATTCTACACAATATTTAGAAATTATATATCTAGTTCCTTGATTGCACTATTTAGTTGATGCAGAAGTTGGGGATGTTTACTCTTAAAAAACAAATGATAAGTGCCACACATCAGGTGCGTAGTACTTCGGCCATTACTTTTTTCGATGACAATTGAAGTCACGCAAGAATGACAATTCTAGCAACACACGGTAAGGTTTTTTCAGAAATAAACCGAAGCACGAAAGTTATCATGCTTGGCAACTAAAGTTATCATCCTCGCATCACTAAACTTCGCATAAAAATGTTCAGAGTTGTCATGTCCTCATATCTGATGTGTGATATTTATCAGGGTTCTAAAAGAACATATGTATATATAACTACACTAATGCAAACACGGTATGTTAGACTATCCATAGTGAGAGTAACTTCGACAATAACCTAAGGTCCAACTCAATAAATTTGCTTAGGTGACAATTATTTAATGAGGAGAGCGATGAATTGAGGAACATAGTTAGGTACTCACGCTATGAGTAACATTGCACAATTCAAGACACGATAAATCTACAAGCTAACAAATAAAATTTTGCATTACATCACATATATATTACTGTCAGTCATCGGCCGGCATTGTAGGGTGGGCGACTGAACTGAACCACACGCGGTCGTCTTCTCATCTGGTACCCCGGTGGTTATATCGATCGTACTAACATGAATGCGCGGTGCGCGCGCAGAAAGAGAAGGGAGGAGGGTGGTCGACAGCATCCACACAGCATTAACAGCCGGCAAAATAAGGCAGTTGACGCAAAGCGTTTCCTGATCCCCTCATCTATTTTCTTACAGTGCTGATTAAAGAAAGGACAAACCCAAGTGGAGACACATGCACTGGTGCAGAGGCACACAGAGAGAGACCGGGTTTGCACTCTTTTCACATACCGCCGTGCCGTTTCCGTAGCAGAAGGAGAGTCACTGGTGGTAGCATCAGAACAGCCGGAGCCACCGCAAGTGGGCATCCCATACATATCAAGTAGTAGTACTGCTGGATCTGTATGCAAGTATAAACATAGCGTAATCGTCGTGTTTTTAATCTGATGAAAGTAAACGCGTTGCTTCACGTGCGTACGGATAGGGCCGATCGAGGGCGAGAGTGCATAGAGGAAGCGACCAAGAAAGCCCGGCATTATTTCCATATCTTTATACTTACCATACGTAAAAAAGAACAGTACTGTCCAGTCCAGTATTAATTTGATCTCGTAGTACGTATTCCAACAAAAGTTAAACCTGGATGGTACAACATGGCGTTGATATTAATTTGCTCTAGGTAATAGTAGGAGGAGTAGTACCGTAGTAGTGGTCGGTCGGTTGTCTATAGAGGACACAACTCGATCCAATGCCACCAACTAAATTTACATATCGAGTAGTAGATCGAGAAAGGGAGAACAAAAGAGGGGAAGAGGCAGACAGGAGGAGGAACGGAGCCATCTATCCAGCTCCGAGCTAGCGAGGGAAACACGCACACGGAGGAGACGATCGAGAGATTAACTCAAGCGGCAGCCAGCGCGCGAGGATAAGCTTTGGCCCAAGGTAGGGACGCTAGCTAAGCTAATGCCCTACGCAGTACAGCAGAAGGAGTGAAGCTTAGGGACACGGAGTACATTTTTCGATCTACACGATCAGATCGATCTAGGCAGAAAGGGAGCAGGAAAGAGATACATATTTAAATATGTGGAGGACAAATATATATACCCTAGCTAAGCAAAGCTCTCGTGCGTACGTGTCCGGCTGGCCGGAGAAACCCATGGCGCCGCCGCCGCTTAATCGTCCCGGCGGTTTAGTCCTCGCCGACCTGCCGGCACTTCAGTACGTACGATCACGAGCGGAGGATGCTGCGGATGATCTCTGCTCCGGCGCTATTGTGGTCCATGGTCGACATGAGGTCCGACAGCCGGTCGCTGAGGTCGTCCACCTCCCGGTGGAGGCTCTTGATGTAGCTGCACGTCTCCTTGAGCAGCTTCGTCGTCGACGCCTGCATTTTCGTTCCACGCATCCGTTATTTCTTGCTCGCTTCGTACAAGTCAAACTCGCACGGACAATGCAACCACCTAGCTAGCTAAGCAAAGGCAAGTGGTGGAGTAATGAATGTGCGTGTGTGCATCGTCGTTGCGGTGGTAATTAAGCTTAAGCAAGTTAATTACCTGGCTGGAGCCGCGGCGGCGAGAGTTGGGGAGCAGAGACTGGAGCTTGGAGATGAGCTCGTTGATCTCCTCGTCGGAGATGGCGCCGCGCGACGACCTTCTGCTCGACATCGTCTTCCTTCCTAGCCGCCGCTGCGTCGCCGGCCGGGATGACAAGCTAGCTACCGCCGGCCGGAGCTAACAGAGACTGCAGACTGCCGCCGGCAAGTAAAGCCACACAGTGTGTATGCTCAAGGAGCGGCGGGCAGTTGGCCAGTGAGCGAAGGGAGGCCCTCGCTGACGTCGAGCAACTCAAGGATACTTTGCTGCTGGATATAACTTGTAGTTGTGCAATCGCTGGAGGAGTGTGTGAGGGAGACAGAAAGGGAGAGGGTGTCTTTATAAGGAGGAGATGGATTGGGGAACGATGCGGATTATAATTCGACCTCGGCAAGTAATTATAGCACTGGCTACTGGCGGAGAGGAAAAGTAGGAATAGCCGGGCCCGCATGTCCCTCTCCGTCTAATCACTGATGGGCCGGGCCTCCTCGCCTCACCGGTCATCGGTGCGCGGGGCCCGCTGGCAGGGACGCAGCCCGTGGGCCCTACTTAAATGACCACGCACCACTGGCCACGTGCCCCATGCCGCCTTGCAGGACTGTCCAGTTTTATTTACCGGGAAAGAGCCCCTGACCTGGCTAGACGTGTTCGCCTCCTCGCCACCGTGCTGACCGAACCAGGAAATCGACAAAATCATTTGTTTCGTTTGAGGTTGTGATTTGATGTTGCCCAAAGCCAAAGTCCCTCGGCACACGATCTCTTTATATAGCCCCGAGTCTTATTAAGCGTACTACGTGTATGCACCACGGACTGATGTGTTGCCTAATTAGTCGACTACACTAGTGGGGACGGGGCCTTTAGCCCCGGCCCGTAAGGGTAGGGATGAAATGGAGTGAAAATTTTCCGCTTTTCCGAAGGAAAAATGAAAACGGAGAGGCAATATGAAAGCGGAAATGGAAGTTTGCAAAACGAAAATGAAAATGGAATTTTTAATGGGAAAACGGAAACAAAAACGGAAGAGTGTTTTTCGATGGAACATATGTGGAAATGGAACTTTTCGTTTCCATGAATATGAAATTTCTCATTTTTACTATAGGCCTACGGCTGCTTTGTAGCCCAACCATCAAATAACACACAATGACACAATGAGCATAATGGATCATTTGAGACTCAACTTATACTACCATATATATACTCAACTAGACCCTATACACAATTATCATGTACTAATACAATACTAGGATATGTTGCTAACATAATCAAATTATTTTGTAGACATGTTAGCAATTCATTAAAAAAATTGTTGTCTCTATTACTCTATGATTCAAGGGTTTTAAAGTTCCGGTCAACGCCCACTTCTATTTCTGTATCCGTTTTGTATTCGCTATGTGTCTGCTTCCGACAGTATCTGTTTTCGTATTCATTTTCGAGGTTTCTGTATTCGTTTCCACTTCTGCAAAACAATATGAAAACAAATGTGATAGCACTCAGTTCCGTTCGCTGCCGCACCGTTTTCATCCCTACGTAAGGGGCTTTAGTCCCGGTTCACCAACCGGGACTAAAGGGGCGGGACTAAAGGCTTAACCTTTAGTCCCGGCCCAGTTACAAGCCGGGACTAAAGGTGCTCCACTTGGGCGCCTCGTAGCACCCCAGGGGCAGGACCTTTAGTCCCGGTCCGTTACACGGGCCGGGTCTAAAGAGTTTCAGATTTTGCTTATTTTTGGGGGGTTTTTTTGAATGAAATTATTTTTGGGTTTTAGGGTTTTAGGGTTTAGGTGTTCGGGAGATTAACGTGATGCCTCGTTTGGTGTTCGGGAATTAGTTTTCATATAATTTAAATAGAAATAATTATGCATATATATAAGGTTAACTTATCTTACAAGAGAGCATAGATCTGAATTATCGGGACTAGAGCCCGTCTATTCGATTACATGGACGAACATCAGTAATGGCCCCTAGCTACACTAAATCGTCATTTGTCATCTATAGCTTCCGTCCTCAGAAATCCCGCAAGCTCCTCTGCAACAGCAATCGCGCGTTGCTCTGGTAGGACCTTCGTCGTCATGGTCGTGTGCTATATAAGAAGAGGAGATGAATATGAATATCAATCATGATAACAAAGAATGACGGGTAAAAATAGAGGTGTGAATGTTCATTGCTTACGTCGAATCTGTGATCCTTGTGCTCAGAGGTAAACGTGCGAATGGTCTCGCAAACATAGTATCCGCATAGATGCGTTCCCCGTGGCTGCTGGTCGCACTTTACGAGAATAGAATATATATAATCAAAATAATAATCTAGCATCATAAATGTATTGAAAATAGAAATATATCATACTACTACTTACCTGAGCCGCTCTAAAGGTCAGCTTCTCAGGAAAGTTACCGGGAGTCATGCACTTGAACCGCTTCCAAACCCTGCCCGACGAGGATAATGATTTGCTAAGTTTTTCATTAATTGATATATCAGAAAATCATCGAAAGAGACCGATAGAGAGCAAGAATGATTTAAATTACCCTTGGAGCATGTCCTGCAGGCTTTGGAACTGTTCCAAGGGTCTCGATAATGGGTCGAAGGCATCAACTCTTCCCTTATCAATTTGAATGTCCAACAGAATCCAATGGAAGCTGCACATGTATGTATATATATATATATATATATATATATATATATATATATATGTGTGTGTGTGTGTGTGTGTGTGTGTGTGTGTGTGTGTGTGTGTCAGTAACTTATCAATTACACTTATAAGTGAATGGACACAACACAGTAAAGACCCTCACCTGAAGTTGTATGGAAACACTATGTGGTCACAGAAATTTTGATCTGTTAGAAACCTTAGAAGGTTTTCCTCCGTCTCCTTGGGATAATCAGTTAGCGTCGCTATATGTATTTTATCTGGGTCAATAAACCCAATATTTAGGATGTTCTTACTTTTACTATCCAGAATCTTCATTCTGCATAATAGAGTACAAGTTATATATAGACAATGAATTGAAATAACTAAACAAGTTATATGTAGACAACGAATTGAAAAACTTACAGACAATAGCAACTCATAAGCGATTTGTCGAGGGCGTCGCCATTGTACATCTGGAAGAGTTCGTCAAAGTCGATATGGATTTCTTCAGGGCGGCCGTAGTACTCCCGTGGGACACTCAGCACGATCATCGTTCTCCCATTCTTTGATTCAGTTAAGTACCATTGATGCAAGTAACGCATATTTGTTGGGAGATCATCTTTGCTGACCAAAGGCTCACCCATGACAAACTGTGGCTTAGGGGCTACCACAGCCTTGGGTATCCTGTCGTCTTGGGAAGCCAGCAAATCTTCAACCGAGACACCACATTCAGCCATCAACTCCTTTGCTATTTCAAAAGCTAGCCCCTGCACCGGAGGGGGAACATTCTCGGTTAACACCTTGAGGGGTGGGATCGACTGTTTGGCCTGTTGTCCAAGCTGAGGAACGTCTGATTTTTTCTTGCTTGTAGTTGAACTTGATTTGCTCCCAGTTGCACTTGCACGTGATCTGCTCCTTTTCAATTCCTTCTGCAATGTGCGTGTATAGTCATCAGGCTTATGGTGTAAGTCATACTGTGATGGAAGGGTCGTGAAGTATTTTGCAAATGCTATTTGCTTCTCAGTGTATTCCGGGCGGGGCTCGGGTTCCTTCTTTTTCATCTGCGCATCATGATGTTCCTTTGCTATCCTGGCATTTTCCTCGGGGGTACGATCATAAGGTCTGATAGGAAGATTAGAATGACGTACCTTTGGGAGGGGCGACCGTTTGCGCTTTGGGGGGCTCCATGGCTTAGGAATCGTCGGTGGAGCGTTCTTGGTGGCACGCTCCCGCTTAGTATCCGGAGCGGGCGGCGGCGGAGACGGACGACCCAAGTCCGGCGGCGGTGATCGAGATGGACTCGTGTTGTATTGGCCGACGTCATGTGGAGGGCTTGGAGGTGATCTGCTCTTTTTCACTTCCTTCTGCAATGTGTGTGTATAGTCATCAGGCTTATGGTGTAAGTCATACTGTGATGGAAGGGTCATGAAGTATTTTGCAAATGCTATTTGCTTCTCGGTGTATTCCGGGCGGGGCTCGGGTTCCTTCTTTTTCATCTGCGCATCATGATGTTCCTTTGCTATCCGGGCGTTTTCCTCGGGGGTACGATCATAAGGTCTGGTAGGAAGATTAGCATGATTTACCTTTGGGAGGGGCGACCGTTTGCGCTTTGGGGGGCTCCGTGGCTTAGGAATCGTCGGCGGAGCATTCTTGGTGGCACGCTCCCGCTTAGTATCCGGAGCGGGCTGCGGCGGAGACGGACGACCCAAGTCCGGAGGCGGTGATCGAGATGGACTCGTGTTGTGCTGGCCGACGTCATGTGGAGGGCTTGGAGGTAATGGAGGTGTAGGTGACCTGCGACGACTCGGAGGCGGTGTTGTCCTTGGGGCCGAGCCTGGAAGCTTGATGTAGTTCTTGTCCCATAGGATGACTCCACCCAGTACTTCTCCGAGTGTCCTCTCATCTTCGGGTCCAGCTATGTCGAGCTCCATATCATGAAACCCCGTCAGGATTTCATCCACCCCGACTTTAGCAAAGCCAGCTGGAATATCACGGCCATGCCAGCGTGCATCAGGGCCAGAAGGTAAAGCTTGTCCGACGGCCACCTTCATGGATATGTTCTTGAATTTCTGATGGAGTTCACATGATGTTGACTCCTTGATTCCATCCACAGGGTAGCCGGTGTTGGAATTATGCCCTAGAGGCAATAATAAATATAGTTATTATTATAATTCATGTATCAAGATAATCGTTTATTATCCATGCTATAATTGTATTGAATGAAGACTCATTTACATGTGTGGATACATAGACAAAACACTGTCCCTAGCAAGCCTTTAGTTGGCTAGCCAGTTGATCAAAGATAGTCAGTGTCTTCTGATTATGAACAAGGTGTTGTTGCTTGATAACTGGATCACGTCATTAGGAGAATCACGTGATGGACTAGACCCAAACTAATAGACGTAGCATGTTGACCGTGTCATTTTGTTGCTACTGTTTTTTGCGTGTCAAGTATTTGTTCCTATGACCATGAGATCATATAACTCACTGACACCGTAGGAATACTTTGTGTGTATCAAACGTCGCAACGTAACTGGGTGACTATAAAGATGCTCTACAGGTATCTCCGAAGGTGTTAGTTGAGTTAGTATGGATCAAGACTGGGATTTGTCACTCTGTGTGACGGAGAGGTATGTCGGGGCCCACTCGGTAATGCAACATCACACACAAGCCTTGCAAGCAATGTGACTTAGTGTAAGTTGCGGGATCTTGTATTACGGAATGAGTAAAGAGACTTGCCGGTAAACGAGATTGAAATAGGTATGCGGATACCGACGATCGAATCTCGGGCAAGTAACATACCGAAGGACAAAGGGAATGACATACGGGATTATATGAATCCTTGGCACTGAGGTTCAAATGATAAGATCTTCGTAGAATATGTAGGATCCAATATGGGCATCCAGGTCCCGCTATTGGATATTGACCGAGAAGTCTGTGGGGTCATGTCTACATAGTTCTCGAACCCGCAGGGTCTGCACACTTAAGGTTCGACGTTGTTTTATGCGTATTTGAGTTATATGGTTGGTTACCGAATGTTGTTCGGAGTCCCGGATGAGATCACAGACGTCACGAGGGTTTCCGGAATGTTCCAGAAACAAAGATTGATATATAGGATGACCTCATTTGATTACCGGAAGGTTTTCGGAGTTACCGGGAATGTATCGGGAATGACGAATGGGTTCCGGGAGTTCACCGGGGGGGCAACCCACCCCAGGGAAGCCCATAGGCCTTGAGGGTGGCGCACCAGCCCTTAGTGGGCTGGTGGGACAGCCCAAAAGGGGCCCTATGCGCATTGGAAGAAAAATCAAAGAGAAAGAAAAAAAAGGGAGGTGGGAAGGGAAGGAAGGACTCCCACCCACCAAACCAAGTCCAACTTGGTTTCGGGGAGGGGGGGAGAACTTCCCCCCTTGGCTCGGCCGACCCCCTTGGGGCTCGTTGAGCCCCAATGCAAGGCCCCCCCTCTCCCACCTATATATACGGAGGTTTTAGGGCTGATGTGAGACGACTTTTCCACGGCAGCCCGACCACATACCTCCACGGTTTTTCCTCTAGATCGCGTTTCTGCGGAGTTCGGGCGGAGCCATGCTGAGACGAGATCATCACCAACCTCCGGAGCGCCGTCACGCTGCCGGAGAACTCTTCTACCTCTCCGTCTCTCTTGCTGGATCAAGAAGGCCGAGATCATCGTCGAGTTGTACGTGTGCTGAACGCGGAGGTGCCGTCCGTTCGGTACTAGATCGTGGGACTGATCGCGGGATTGTTCGCGGGGCGGATCGAGGGACGTGAGGACGTTCCACTACATCAACCGCGTTCTCTAACGCTTCTGCTGTATGGTCTACAAGGGTACGTAGATCACTCATCCCCTCTCGTAGATGGACATCACCATGATAGGTCTTCGTGCGCGTAGGAAAATTTTGTTTCCCATGCGACGTTCCCCAACAGTGGCATCATGAGCTAGGTTCATGCGTAGATGTCTTCTCGAGTAGAACACAAAAGTTTTTGTGGGCGGTGATGTGCGTTTTGCTGCCCTCCTTAGTCTTTTCTTGATTCCGCGGTATTGTTGGATTGAAGCGGCTTGGACCGACATTACTCGTACGCTTACGAGAGACTGGTTTCATCGCTACGAGTAACCCCGTTGCTCAAAGATGACTGGCAAGTGTTGGTTTCTCCAACTTTAGTTGAATCGGATTTGACCGAGGGGGTCCTTGGATGAGGTTAAATAGCAACTCATATATCTCCGTTGTGGTGTTTGCGTAAGTAAGATGCGATCCTACTAGATACCCATGGTCACCACGTAAAACATGCAACAACAAAATTAGAGGACGTCTAACTTGTTTTTGCAGGGTATGCTTGTGATGTGATATGGCCAACGATGTGATGTGATATATTGGATGTATGAGATGATCATGTTGTAATAGATAATATCGACTTGCACGTCGATGGTACGGCAACCGGCAGGAGCCATAGGGTTGTCTTTATACTAACGTTTGTGCTTGCAGATGCGTTTACTATTTTGCTAGGATGTAGCTTTAGTAGTAATAGCATGAGTAGCACGACAACCCCGATGGCGACACGTTGATGGAGATCATGGTGTGGCGCCGGTGACAAGAAGATCGTGTCGGTGCTTTGGTGATGGAGATCAAGAAGCACGTGATGATGGCCATATCATGTCACTTATGAATTGCATGTGATGTTAATCCTTTTATGCACCTTATTTTGCTTAGAACGACGGTAGCATTATGAGGTGATCTCTCACTAAAATTTCAAGACGAAATTGTGTTCTCCCCGACTGTGCACCGTTGCTACAGTTCGTCGTTTCGAGACACCACGTGATGATCGGGTGTGATAGACTCAACGTTCACATACAATGGGTGCAAAACAGTTGCGCACGCGGAACACTCGGGTTAAGCTTGACGAGCCTAGCATGTGCAGACATGGCCTCGGAACACATGAGACTGAAAGGTCGATTATGAATCATATAGATGATATGATTAGCATAGGGATGCTTACCACTGAAACTATACTCAACTCACGTGATGATCGGACTTGAGCTAGTGTAAGTGGATCATGAACCACTCAAATGACTAGAGAGATGTACTTTTTGAGTGGGAGTTTAGCGAATAATTTGATTAAATTAAACTCTAATTATCTTGAACATAGTCTCAGTCCACTTTGAATATATTTGTGTTGTAGATCATGGCTCACGCGACAGTCACCCTGAATTTTAATAAGTTCCTAGAGAAAGCTAAGTTGAAAGATGATGGAAGCAACTTTGTAGACTGGGCTCGTAATCTTAAGCTAATCTTACAAGCAGGGAAGAAGGATTATGTCCTTAATGCTGCGCCAGGAGATGAACCACCCGCTACGGCAGATCAGGATGTTAAGAACGCTTGGTTAGCACGTAAGGAGGACTACCCAGTAGTTCAATGTGCAGTCTTGTATGGCTTAGAACCGGGACTTCAACGTCGCTTTGAGCGTCATGGAGCATTTGAGATGTTCCAGGAGTTGAAGTTTATCTTTTAGAAGAACGCCCGGATCGAGAGGTATGAGACCTCCGATAAATTCTATGCTTGCAAGATGGAGGAAAACTCGTCTGTCAGTGAACATGTGCTCAAAATGTATGGGTACTCAAACCGTCTAGCTGAGCTGGGGATTGAACTCCCGCAAGAGGCTATCACTGATAGAATCCTTCAATCACTGCCGCCAAGCTATAAAGGCTTTGTGTTGAACTACAACATGCAAGGGATGAGCAAGTCTCCCGGCGAGTTGTTTGCGATGCTGAAAGTCGCAGAGTCTGAACTCCATAAAGAGCATCAAGTGTTGATGGTGAATAAGACTACTAGTTTCAAGAGAAACGGCAAAGGCAAGAAGGGTAATTCAAAGAAGAGCGGCAAGCCTGTTGCCAATCCGACGAAGAAACCCAAAGCTGGACCTAAGCCTGAAACGGAGTGTTACTATTGCAAGGGTATGGGTCACTGGAAGCGCAATTGCCCCAAGTATCTGGCAGATAAGAAGGCGGCCAAAGAAAAATCAGGTATATTTGATATACATGTTATTGATGTGTACTTGACCGGCTCTCGTAGTAGTGCCTGGGTATTCGATACCGGTTCTGTTGCTCATATTTGCAACTCGAAACAGGAACTGCGGAATAGACGAAGGCTGGCGAAAGATGAAGTGACGATGCGCGTAGGAAATGGTTCCAAGGTTGATGCAATCGCCGTCGGCACAATTTCACTTCAGTTACCATCAGGATTAGTTATGAACTTAAATCATTGTTATTTAGTGCCTGCGTTGAGCATGAACATTATATCTGGATCTTGTTTATTGCGAGATGGTTACTCTTTTAAGTCAGAGAATAATGGTTGTTCTATTTCTATGAGTAACATCTTTTATGGTCATGCACCCAATGTGAGAGGATTGTTCATATTGAATCTTGATAGCGATGCACACATACATAACATTGAGACCAAAAGAGTTAGAGTTAACAATGATAGCGCCATATTTTTGTGGCACTGCCGCTTAGGTCATATTGGTGTAAAGTGCATGAAGAAACTCCATGTTGATGGACTTTTGGAGTCACTTGACTTTGATTCACTTGACACATGCGAACCATGCCTCATGGGCAAGATGACTAAGACTCCGTTCTCCGGAACAATGGTGCGTGCAAGTGACTTGTTGGAAATCATACATACCGATGTGTGTGGTCCAATGAGCGTGGAGGCACGCGGCGGATATCGTTATTTTCTCACCTTCACTGACGATTTGAGTAGATATGGTTCTGTCTACTTGATGAAGCACAAGTCTGAAACATTTGAAAAGTTCAAGCAATTTCAGAGTGAAGTTGAAAATCATCATAACAAGAAGATCAAGTTCCTACGGTCTGATCGTGGGGGTGAATATCTGAGTTTCGAGTTTGGTGCTCACTTAAGACAATGTGGAATTGTTTCACAGTCGACACCGCGTGGAACACCACAGCGTAATGGTGTGTCCGAACGTAGTAATCGTACTTTATTAGAGATGGTGCGATCTATGATGTCTCTTACCGATTTGTCGTTATCGTTTTGGGGTTATGCATTAGAAACAGTTGCATTCACTTTAAATAGCGCACCATCAAAATCCGTTGAGACGACACCATACGAACTATGGTATGGCAAAAGGCCAAAGTTGTCGTTTCTTAAAGTTTGGGGATGTGATGCTTATGTCAAAAAGCTTCAGCCTGAAAAGCTGGAACCCAAAGCGGAAAAGTGCGTCTTCATAGGTTACCCAAAAGAGACAGTTGGGTACACCTTCTATCTCAAATCCGAGGGAAAGTGTTTGTTGCTAAAAACGGAGCTTTTCTCGAGAAGGAGTTTCTCTCGAGAGAATTGAGTGGGAGGAAGATAGAACTTGACGAGGTAGTCGAACCTCTCATCCCTCTGGATGGTGGCGCAGGGCAAGGGGAAACCTCTGTCGTTGCGACGCCGGTTGAGTAGGAAGTTAATGATGATGATCATGAAACTCCGGTTCAAGTTTCTGTCGAACCACGCAGGTCGACGAGACCACGTGCTGCTCCAGAGTGGTACGGTAATCCCGTCTTATCAATCATGTTGTTGGACAACAATGAGCCTGTGAATTATGAAGAAGCAATGGTGGGCCCGGATTCCAACAAATGGCTAGAAGCCATGAAGTCCGAGATAGGATCCATGTATGAGAACAAAGTGTGGACTTTGGAGGTACTGCCTAAGGGCCGCAAGGCTATTCAGAACAAATGGATCTTTAAGAGCAAGATGGACGCTGACGGCAATGTGACCGTTTATAAAGCTCGACTTGTGGCAAAGGGTTTTCCACAAGTTCAAGGAGTTGACTACGATGAGACATTCTCACCCGTAGCGATGCTTAAGTCCGTCAGAATCATGTTAGCAATAGCTGCATTTTTCGATTATGAAATCTGACAGATGGATGTCAAAACGGCGTTCCTTAACGGTTTCCTTAAGGAAGAATTGTATATGATGCAACCCAAAGGTTTTGTCGATCCTAAGAATGCTAACAAGGTGTGCAAGCTCCAGCGATCCATTTATGGACTGGTGCAAGCATCTCGGAGTTGGAACAAACGCTTTGATGAGGTGATCAAAGAATTTGGGTTTATACAAGTGGTTGGAGAATCTTGTATTTACAAGAAAGTGAGTGGGAGCTCTGTGGCGTTTCTAATATTATATGTGGAAGACATATTGCTGATTGGAAACAACGTAGAGTTTTTGGAGAGCATAAAGGATTACTTGAATAAAAGTTTCTCTATGACGGACCTAGGAGAAGCTGCTTACATTCTAGGCATTAAGATCTATAGGGATAGATCAAAACGCGTGATAGGACTTTCACAAAGCACATACCTTGATAAAGTTTTGAAGAGGTTCAAAATGGAACAGTCAAAGAAGGGGTTCTTGCCAGTTTTACAAGGTACGAGATTGAGTAAGACTCAGTGCCCAGCAACTGATGAGGATAGAGAGCATATGCGCTCCGTCCCCTATGCTTCAGCCATAGGCTCTATCATGTATGCAATGTTGTGCACTAGACCGGACGTTAGCCTGGCCGTAAGTATGGCAGGTAGGTTCCAGAGTAATCCAGGAGTGGATCACTGGACAGCGGTCAAGAATATCCTGAAGTACCTGAAAAGGACTAAGGAGATGTTTCTCGTGTATGGAGGTGACGAAGAGCTCGCCGTAAAAGGTTACGTCGATGCGAGCTTTGACACAGATCCGGACGACTCTAAGTCGCAAACCGGATACGTATTTATTCTTAATGGGGGTGCGGTAAGCTGGTGCAGTTCCAAGCAAAGCGTCGTAGCAGATTCTACATGTGAAGCGGAGTACATGGCTGCCTCGGAGGCGGCTAAGGAGGGTGTCTGGATGAAGCAGTTCATGACGGATCTTGGAGTGGTGCCAAGCGCACTGAATCCAATAACCTTGTTCTGTGACAACATGGGTGCCATTGCCTTAGCAAAGGAACCACGGTTTCACAAGAAGTCCAGACACATCAAACAACGCTTCAACCTCATCAGCGACTACGTCGAAGGGGAGGACGTAAATATATGCAAAGTGCACACGGATCTGAATGTAGCAGACCCGCTGACTAAACCTCTTCCACGGCCAAAGCATGATCAACACCAGAACTGTATGGGTGTTAGATTTATTACAATGTAATTTGCATGATGATGTGAGGGCTAGATTATTGACTCTAGTGCAAGTGGGAGACTGTTGGAATTATGCCCTAGAGGCAATAATAAATATAGTTATTATTATAATTCCTATATCAAGATAATCGTTTATTATCCATGCTATAATTGTATTGAATGAAGACTCATTTACATGTGTGGATACATAGACAAAACACTGTCCCTAGCAAGCCTCTAGTTGGCTAGCCAGTTGATCAAAGATAGTCAGTGTCTTCTGATTATGAACAAGGTGTTGTTGCTTGATAACTGGATCATGTCATTAGGAGAATCACGTGATGGACTAGACCCAAACTAATAGACGTAGCATGTTGACCGTGTCATTTTGTTGCTACTGTTTTCTGCGTGTCAAGTATTTGTTCCTATGACCATGAGATCATATAACTCACTGACACCGTAGGAATACTTTGTGTGTATCAAACGTCGCAACGTAACTGGGTGACTATAAATATGCTCTACAAGTATCTCCGAAGGTGATAGTTGAGTTAGTATGGATCAAGACTGGGATTTGTCACTCTGTGTGACGGAGAGGTATGTCGGGGCCCACTCGGTAATGCAACATCACACACAAGCCTTTCAAGCAATGTGACTTAGTGTAAGTTGCGGGATCTTGTATTACGGAACGAGTAAAGAGACTTGCCGGTAAACGAGATTGAAATAGGTATGCGGATACTGACGATCGAATCTCGGGCAAGTAACATACCGAAGGACAAAGGGAATGACATACGGGATTATATGAATCCTTGGCACTGAGGTTCAAACGATAAGATCTTCGTAGAATATGTAGGATCCAATATGGGCATCCAGGTCCCGCTATTGGATATTGACCGAGAAGTCTCTCGGGTCATGTCTACATAGTTCTCGAACCCGCAGGGTCTGCACACTTAAGGTTCGACGTTGTTTTATGCGTATTTGAGTTATATGGTTGGTTACCGAATGTTGTTCGGAGTCCCGGATGAGATCAGGATGTCATGAGGGTTTTCGGAATGGTCCGGAAACAAAGATTGATATATAGGATGACCTCATTTGATTACCGGAAGGTTTTCGGAGTTACCGGGAATGTACCGGGAATGACGAATGGGTTCCGGGAGTTCACCGGGGGGCAACCCACCCCGGGGAAGCCCATAGGCCTTGAGGGTGGCGCACCAGCCCTTAGTGGGCTGGTGGGACAGCCCAAAAGGGGCCCTATGCGCATTGGAAGAAAAATCAAAGAGAAAGAAAAAAAAGGGAGGTGGGAAGGGAAGGAAGGACTCCCACCCACCAAACCAAGTCCAACTTGGTTTGGGGGGGGGGAGACCTTCCCCCCTTGGCTCGGCCGACCCCTTGAGCACCAAGGCAAGGCCCCTCCCTCTCCCACCTATATATACGGAGGTTTTAGGGCTGATTTGAGACGACTTTTCCACGGCAGCCCGACCACATACCTCCACGGTTTTTCCTCTAGATCACGTTTCTGCGGAGCTCGGGCGGAGCCCTGCTGAGACGATATCATCACCAACCTCCGGAGCGTCGTCACGCTGCCGGAGAACTCTTCTACCTCTCCGTCTCTCTTGCTGGATCAAGAAGGTCGAGATCATCGTCGAGTTGTACGTCTGCTGAACGCGGAGGTGCCGTCCGTTCGGTACTAGATCGTGGGACTGATCGCGGGATTGTTCGCGGGGCGGATCGAGGGACGGAGGACGTTCCACTACATCAACCGCGTTCTCTAACGCTTCTGCCGTACGGTGTACAAGGGTACGTAGATCACTCATCCCCTCTCGTAGATGGACATCACCATGATAGGTCTTCGTGCGCGTAGGAAAATTTTGTTTCCCATGCGACGTTCCCCAACAGCCGGGACCGCCCTCTATCATTCTTCGTGCATCATCGGGTGGGGCCTCAGATTCAGCCACGCTGCTTTTCCGCTTAGATGGGGCACCGGTAATATCAAGTGCAGGATATTCCTGGCGCGCTACTCCTCTAAGCTCATCAATTTGCTTCTGTTGCTCGTTAATCCTGGCAAGCAACTGGTTGAACTTGTCATTCTCCTCATCCTGCTGCCGCTTCTTTGCTCTCTCTCGGCTTCTGTAAGTGTCTTGGTCTCTGCAAAACCCAAGCCACCACGGGTAAGAAGGACCGAAGCCTCGCGTTCGTCCTCCATGTTCGTCATTGCCGAGGACCGGTGTGAGCAAATCTTTCTCTCTATCTGTAGTGAACTTTCTTTTTCCCTCCTTAATTTCTTTCACTATCCTTTTCCAATTCTCCCTGGGTATCCTAAGACCGTCACTTTAGATGAGGTCCCCTGTTTTTTCGTCGTACGACCCACCATGCGCAAGGAACCAATTTCTTGCTCTCAATTCCCACTCATCACGGAGTGGTTCAGGTACGATGCCTTTATCTAGCAGATCTTGCTCTTTCTTATCCCACTTTGGGATGGCAGTCTCATAGCCCCCTGGCCCTAGCTTGTGGTGATATTTCTTCTTGTCGGCATTTATCTTGTTCTTTTCTGATAATGCCTGGGCATCTTCTGACTCCTTGTACTCTTGAAATGCCTTCCAGTGATTCGCCTGCTTGGCTAGATACCCCTCGAATACTGGCACTTTCTTTGTCTTCAGATAGTTTTTCCATAGCTTCTTCTTCCAGCTACGGAACAGTTCGGCCATCTTCTTTAGAGTCCACTGCTTGACTTTGTCCCTCAGTTTGTCTGCGGCGTCTTCATTCTCACATTCTGGCAGGTTGAAATGTGACATGAGATCATTCCAAAGATTATCTTTGTACCTTTCGGCGACATAGTCACTATCGGCTGCCCCTTTGCGCTTGTTCCACTCCCGAACGCTGATCGGGACGTGATCCCTAACGAGAACTCCGCATTGCTTCTTGAATGTGTCAGCAGCATTCTTAGGAAGCTTGGGTTTGCCCGTAGGCAATATCACCTCAAAGATGTAATGCGTCCGTGCATCCAACTTTCTAGTCGGGCCTCGTTTCGTAGCTTTGCTCGATGTGGAGGCCTAAGAGGGAGAAACATTCGTCAAATGAATGTATATGTATACAATATAGAGCTATCTCCAATATTTTTCACATATTACATGTATACCTCGCCGGACTTTATTATTTCTTCAACGGCTTCTCCACCGGCTTCTCCATCAGTGGAGCTATCACCTTCTCCGTCATTGAACCTATCTTCTGCCCCATCAGCTTCATCTTCGTGTCGCTCGACCTCCATTCCATATCCAGAGGCGTTTAGATATGACGACGGAGATACAGCTGGTTCAACGTCGGGGCCGTCTTTGATGATATCTTTGAGAAGTTCTTCCTCTTCGAGGTTCCTGATATGTGGATCCATAGTTCTGCAAAAAACGGACATTTGATTAACTAATAAACTAACAAACTATATAAGATGGGTTGGAAACTTCGAAGTGTCATTTTATATAGGAGGACCTTTAGTCCCGGGTCTTGGCTAGAACCTAAACTCTAAAATACCAGCCGGGCGGAGCCCAGTCCCGGACACTTAAGCATATACAATAGCAAAATTAAACTAATTCTATTAATTTTCTTGCTAAAAATAAACTATTAACACTTAAGCATATACAATAGCAAAATTAAACTATTAACACTTAAGCATATACAATAGCAAAATTAAGCAATAATCTAAGAAACACTATTAACACTTATGCATATACACTATACAATAGCAAAATTAAATGACAAAAAAAACATTTCTTCTTCTTGTAACCCTAAACTAGTTTTTCCTCTTCTTCTATTTCTCCTCTTCTTCTACTTCTTCTTCTACTTCTACTTCTCCTCTTCTTCTACTACTTCTCCTCTTCTCTTCTTCTACTTCTCCTCTCCTCCTCTTCTAATTTTTTCTCTTCTTCTACTTCTCCTCTTCTTCTATTTTTCCTCTTCTTCTCCTCTCCTCCTCTTATTATTCTCCTTTTTCTTATTTTCTTCTCCTCCTCTTCTTATTCTCCTTTTTCCTAATTCTACATATTACTAACCCTAATAATCTAGCACAAACCTAATAACAATAGGAATTAAATGACAAAAAAATCTTTTTCTTCTTTTCTTCCCTTTTTCTTCCTTTCTTCCCCTTTTTCTTCCTTTCTTCTCCTTTTTCTTCTTTTCTTCTCCTTTTTCTTCTTTTCTTCTCCTTCCCTTTTTCTTCCTTTCTTCTCCTTTTTCTTCCTTTCTTCTCCTTTTTCTTCTTTTCTTCTCCTTTTTCTTCCTTTCTTCTCCTTTTTCTTCTTTTCTTCTCCTTTTTCTTCTTTTCTTCTACTGGCCAGAGTGTTGGGGAGGAGGGGGCGGGGGGCTTACCGGCCGGAGGTGTCGACGGCGCGCGGCGAGGAGGGCGGCGCGCGGCGAGGAGGACGGCGACGGCGAGCAGGACGACGACGACGGTGAGGAGGACGGCAGGCGGCGGCGAGCAGGACGGCGGGCAGCCTGACGGCGTGTCGAGTTCGTCGTTGTGCCGCGCCGGGCAGGAGAACGAGAGGAAGAAGAAGAGAAATGGACGATTTGGGTTCGAAATTTTCTAAGTCCCGCTTATACAAGTGGATCTTTAGTCCCGGTTCGGAGCTCGATCCGGGACTAAAGACCCCTTTAGTCCCGGGTGAAGCCACGCCCCGGGACTAAAGGCCCTTTTTCGGCAGACCAAAAGGCGGGAAGCAGGGGCCTTTAGTCCCGGGGCGTGGCTCGAACCGGGACTAAAGACCCCCTTTAGTCCCGGGTGGAGCCACGACCCGGGACTAAAGGCCCTTTTTCGGCAGACCAGAAGGCGGGAAGCAGGGGCCTTTAGTCCCGGGGCGTGGCAAGAACCGGGACTAAAGTGTTGCCTATATAAACCATCGCCCCTGCCCACCATATCCCCTGTTTTTTGGTTGTTGAAGTGTGACCATGCTATGCTCTTGCCACTCTAGTTCATGCACATGACGTGTTCGATGAAATGCCCGAGCCACTCTACTTAAGCTTTCTCCTCTCCAAGCTCGACCTCCAAGCTCCATTTTCCTTAATATTTGTCTAGGTTTGGTCGTGCACCAACTGCACAAGTGTTTTAAAAGGTTAGCTACTTCATCCTTTCATTTGTCACTGCTAGTGTAGCTCATTTCAAATGCTCAAATTAACTTCTTAGAGTATGCACATGCGTAGGGTGTCGTCCCGTGCCCATCCTCACCATTGTCGATCGCTCCGTGCCGATCTCGTCGCGAGCACCACCGTGGTGAGCCTCTTGTTCTTATCTTCTTTTTAAAAGAAAAAAAATCTTACTTGTATGATTTAGATACATACTTGTATAAATTATTAACTTTTAGTATTTTTTGTTATTATATAGTGCGATGGTTTTGGTATCCGCCTCCGTCGGCCCTCGTCCTGTCTATGATTCGGATGTGGTATATATTATCTGTTATAACTATTTGTTTTATTTAGTGTTTATGACAATTATGACGACCAACGTGACATATATTTTTTTAATCTAGGAGGTATGTGAACCGGAAATTCCAACCCACATAAAAATTCTTGCCGAGAAGTTAAATTTGGTTGAAAAAGAAAACAAATACTTGAAGAAAAAATTGAAAATAATTGAGGATAAGAATATGGAACTGGAGTTGCATGTCGCCGATGTCATCGATGATCGCAAGATGAAGATCGATGCGATGCGGTTGAAGATGGATGCAATGCGCTTGAAGATGGATGAAATGCGCTTGAAGATTAGGAATATTAGAAAATATGCCATTCATAAAGAGGCTTGGTATCATTATGCTGTTGGGTCAATTGTTACCTTAGTTGCGATTTTGATCGCGTTTGTTGTTGCATTTAAATGTTTTACATAGTTTTATGTTGTTTTATGAGAGAACTTTATGTATTTATTTTTTGCAATAATAACATTTGATCACTACTGTTCTTTGGCTTTAATGTGATGATGAACTTGTATTAATTTGGTCATATGTTCTACAATGGTTTTTTTATATATTTAATTTCATAATAGAGATGAATCGCCAATTTGACCCTGAAATTGAAAAGCACTACAAATGAACTCTGAAAATGTTGAAAGTTGGCATGCTATCATCATTTCACCCACATAGCATGTGTTAAAAAGTTGAGAGGGCTACGACAAAAACTGGATGCACTTCGTGTACAAAACGGATAATCTGTGTCGAAGTATCAGGGTTTCGAACGAGAACTCATCTCTTACATGGATACTATGTAAATGAAAAGTGTTTGAAATTTAGTATATTCCATACATGCATTACATAAAAGGTTAAATACATTATTACATTATTGCACCAATATTCCTATCTATTATTTCTGTTTTCTTCTGGGTCGTAGCCATGGAGAATCTTCATCATTCAGTAGGATGCTTGGGTCAGTTTTCACTTTGAAGGGCGGAATTTCATGAAACTTGTTATAATCTTCTGACATGTCTGTCTTGTCATCTACTCCCACGATGTTTATTTTCCTTGAAAGAACTATGTGGCTTTTTGGCTCATCGGACGATATCTTCTTTTGCTGATTTCTTTTTCTCGTTTTTGTAGACATGTCCTTCACATAGAAAACCTGAGCGACATCATTGGCTAGGACAAATGGTTCGTCCATGTACGCAAGATTGTTGAGATCCACTGTTGTCATGCCGTACTTTTGGTCTACAACTACCCCGCCTCTTGTCAGCTTCACCCATTTGCACCGAAACAAAGGGATCTTAAAAGTAGGTCCATAGTCAAGTTCCCGTATCTCCTCTATGTACCCGTAATATGTTTCCAAACAGTGCCCATTCTCGTCTGTTGCATCAAAGCGGACACCACTATTTTGGTTGGTGCTCTTTTTATCTTGGGAACTGTGTAAACTGTATTCCCATTTATCTCATACCCTTGGAAAGTACATATAGTCGAAGATGGTGGCCTGGCCAAACAGTACAGCTCATCTCCAACGGTGTCGTCATTCATGAGATGTGTCTGCAATCAACTGCCGAAAGTCTTCTCGTGTTCCCCTTTAATCCAAGAGTCAGCCTTCCCCGGGTTTTCGGAGCGTAGAATATTCTTGTGTCTCACGATATACGGAGCCGCCACGGTAGAATTGTGTAGAACTGTGTAGTGTGCTTGAGAGAAAGAATGCCCGTCCATACATACTTTTGCTTTCCTTCCTAGTGTGCCTTTTCCTGTCAGCCTACCCTCATACCGAGATTCAGGAACACCAATCGGCTTAAGGTGAGGAAGAAAGTCCACACAAAACTCAATGACCTCCTCTGTTCCATAGCCCTTGGAGATGCTTCCTTCTGGCCTAGCACGGTTACGAACATATTTCTTTAAGACTCCCATGAACCTCTTGAAGGGGAACATATTGTGTAGAAACACAGGACCGAGAATTCTAATCTCTTCGACTAGGTGAACTAGGAGGTGTGTCATTATATTGAAGAAGGATGGCGGGAACAACAACTCAAAGCTAACTTGACATTGGACCACATCAATCTGTAACCCTGATAGACTTTCTCGATCGATTACCTTCTGAGAAATTGCATTGAGGAATGCACATACCTTCACAATTGCCAAGCGAACATTTTCCGGTAGAATTCCCCTCAACGCAACCGGAAGCAATTGCATCATAAGCATGTGGCAGTCATGAGACTTTAGGTTTTGGAATTTTTTGTATTTCATATTTACGATTCCCTTTATATTCGACGAGAAGCCAGTCGGGACCTTGATACTGAAAAGGACTTCAAAGAAGATTTCCTTCTCTTCCTTAGTAAGAGCGTAGCTGGCACGCCCTTGAAACTGCCCTGGATGCATGCCATCTCTTCCTTTATGACGTTCCTGGTCCTCCCGTGCTTCCGGTGTATCTTTTGACTTCCCATACAAGCCCAGGAAGCCTAGAATATTCACGTAGAGATTCTTCGTCAGGTGCATCACGTCGATTGCTGAGCGGACCTCATGGACTTCCCAGTAGGGTAGCTCCCAAAATATAGATTTCTTCTTCCACATGGGTACGCGCTTATCAGGGCCGTTAGGAACAGGTTGGCTGCCAGGACCCTTTCCAAAGATTACTTTTAAATCTTTGACCATATCAAATACTTCAGCACCAGTACGGATGACAGGCTTCCCCCGGGGTTCTGCCTTGCCATTGAAATGCTTGCCTTTTTTCTTTAAGGGATGCTTGGGCGGAAGAAAACGACGATTGTACGGGTACACATTCTTCCGACATTTGTCCAGATATATACTTTCTGTCTGATCCAAACAGTGCGTGCATGCATTGTATCCCTTGTTTGACTGTCCTGAAATGTTACTAAGAGCAGGCCAATCATTGATGGTTACGAAAAGCAACGCTCGAAGGTCAAATTCCTCTTGTTTGTGCTCGTCCCACACACGTACACCTGGTCCGGCCCACAGCTATAAAAGTTCATCAACTAATGGCCTTAGGTACACATCAATATCGTTGCCGGGTTGCTTTGGACCTTGGATAAGCACTGGCATCATAATGAACTTCCGCTTCATGCACAACCAAGGAGGAAGGTTGTAGATACATAGAGTAACGGGCCAGGTGTTGTGACTGCAACTCTGCTCCCCAAAAGGATTCATGCCATCTGTACTCAAACCTAACCATAAGTTCCTTGCGTCAGCTGCAAATCTCGGGAACTCTCTCTCGATTTTTCTCCACTGCCGACCATCAGCGGTGTGCCTCAACTTATCGTCTTTCATACGATCTTCCATGTGCCATCGCAACAACTTCGCATGATCTTTATTTCTGAACAGACGTTACAACCATGGTATTATAGGAGCATACCACATCACCTTGGCAGGAACCCTCTTCCTGGGTGGCCCGCCCTCAATATCACCAGTGTCATCTTTTCTGATCTTATACCGCAATGCAGTGCATACCGGGCATTTATCCATATTCTCGTACTTCTCACCGCGGTAGAGGATGCAGTCATTAGGGCATGCATGTATCTTCTGCACGTCTAATCCTAGAGGGCAGACAAGCTTCTTTGCTTCGTAAGTGCTGGCGGGCAATTCGTTCTTTCTTGGAAGCACCTTCTTCATCAGTACCAGCAACTTTTCGAATGACGAGTCAGTCACACCGGTCTCTGCCTTCCACTTCAGCAATTCCAGTGTGCTACCCAGCTTCTTGTGGCCATCTTCACAAGTTGGTTACAACAATTTCTTGTGGTCCTGTAACATCTGCTCGAACTGCAACCTCTCCTTTTCTGTGTCGCAACCTCACCGTGCATCAGAAATGACCCGGCCAAGATCATCAGCGGGCTCATATGGTTCCCGTTCTTCATCCTAATCTTCTTCTTCATTGTCTTCCATTGCGGTATCAGCATACTCAGGGAACATAGATCGGTAGTTGTCACCATCGTTCTCTTCTTCTTCATCGTCGTCTTCCATCATAACCCCTCTTTCTCCGTGCTTGGTCCAAACATTATAGCCCGACATAAAACCGGACCGAAGCAGGTGGCTCTGAATGACTCTTGAGGAAGTGTAATCCTTCTCATTCCGACATTCAACACATGGACAAAACATATAGCCACCACCATGCTTGTTCGCATCGGCTGCATCTCGAAAAGAATGCAGCCTTCTCTGTAAGCGGCTGTGCGTCGATCACCGTACATCCATGTATGGCTCATCTGTGTTATACGACAGTATATCAAATACAATCACGATCCTAAAAATTAGTACCGCACGGTCTAAACGAGGAAATATAGTTGCTAACCTTTTAGAATAAGTAGAAATAAAGAGGAAGAGGTTTAAGCGTGGCTCAGGCATCTCATATCGTAGTTGTGTTCGGTGAACTAAAGCGGCATCGCTCTAACACACATTCCAACAAACACCTCTAGTGCATCAAAAAAAAGTGGAGAGCTAGCACCCACCCACAATCCTCCATCCAAGAAAAATGCAAGGAAGAGGGGAGAGGGGGGCTGTGCTATATATAGGCAGAGGACTTTAATCCCGGTTTGAGACATAAAACGGGACTAAAGATGACGCACATGCGGGGTGTCCACTGCGTAGCCCTTTAGTCCCGGTTTGTGACACGAACCGGGACTAAAGGCTCCTTACGGGCCGGGACTAAAGCCTCGAGGAAGGCATTGAGAATTGGGACGACGTGGTCGGACCTTTAGTCCCGGTTCAGGCCGGGACTAAAGGGTCCCGGCCAAAGGCCCGTTTTCCACTAGTGCTAGTGCAACTTGGGAGTTTTGATCATGGAGTAATAAGCTTTTCGGCGAAAGAACGCACACCTTGTGTATGTAAAGCTAAACAGGGACGTCGATCGATGGCATCTTCTATCTCCACCCTTAAGGCTTTGTCGTGAGAACGGACACGGACGCAACTATTGTATTGCACTTGCACACATACGTGCAGCACAGCAACTCTCTAATCAGCGGCAAAGTCTTTTATTAACTACATCAACCAACTATATATATCCAAACTATCCACAAGAAAACAAGTCGAGCAGCAGACCCAAAAGATGCCCTGTCCCCGGAACGTGAGAGCGCCGCGTACATGCATGCACATAAGCCTTCATTCTCTTGTCGTGTGCTGTGTGCATGCCAGCACAGTGACACATGACACGCCGCTTTAATTAACTAACTAGTACGTGTGTTATGTGCAGCAAGCGCACCTAACACAGGAGATTAGCGCCTGGATTCTACGCGATGATTGAGGGAGAGTGACCCCCGGCAAAGAAGAAAAAGAGGGAGAGTGACGCAACACGTACGCCTATGGTCTTTTATGAATGCATGTAAGCGTCTGATACAGTAGTACCGAGTATAATTAGAATGTACTCCCTTCTTCCTAAATATAAGTCTTTTAAGATATTTTACTAGAAGTCTACATATGAAGTAAAATGAATGAATTTTTACTCTAAAGTATGTCTATATACATTCGTATGTAGTTCATTAATGAAATTTCTTTAAAGACATATATTTAGAAACGGAGGGAGTAATTACTAGTTACGAGTTGGTGTGGTGCATGGGGGTGGGCTCGGGTACGTTGGCGGGGTTTACCGAACGAGGGGACGCAAATCTCGGGGGCGGCCGAAGCGTGGAGCCCCTGCGGCGCTGCCATGTTGGCGATGGAAACCAACCGGGCGGGCTAGCGACCGGACATGGCGCGCCAACCTTCACGTGACCGTCGCGTGGTGAGCGCGTGCTCGTGTTTAAGGCCGCCGTCCGTCCATGTGGCCGATCGGGGCCTGGCCGCCCTGGCTCCGGCCGCGTGACAGGAAAATGGCCGTCATGTCACGAGCCTCCACCGCTGGACGGCGCGACACGAGGGCCCCCGTCGTCGATCGGTGGTCTGGCCCGGCACCCCACCCCCTCCCCGTCCCGGCCGTCTCCATCGGCCGATCGGCCCGGCCGGCGGATCCCGCGACCCGGGGGGAATACGTGCCTGCGTCCGTGGCGAGATCCAGCCGCGCGAACCACGCACGGCCACGCACGGCGCGGGCGCCGGAGCGGCCGCAGGCCACAGATGTGGGATTAGCTCGGCCCGGGAGGGCGCACAGCTGCCGCGCGCCGCTGGTAGGAGTAGCCTGTGGCGGGCAAAAGGGGCGCGCATGTGAGGGGCACGCCGCGGTGGTGGGGCTCGGGCTGATGGCGAGGCGGCAGGGCGCCCACCGCCACCGCCACCGCCACCGCGCCCTCCGTGGCGATCTTTGCCGTGGGATTACGTTACGCGGCACGTACGTGTGTCGCCGATCGAGAAGATGGATACATACCCACACACATATCCGCCTTAGTTAAGTAAGTAACTAGCCAGCTCCCCTTGGGTCCTTCCGTGGGGCATGTTTATTGTTTGCCTTAGGCCCGGCCAGCCACCCGATCGACTAATGCATCTCTCGATGCTACTCCAGTTTGCTTAGCTAGCTAGCTGTGTGGGTTCTAGTCTCGTAGTACAATCTACCTGTGCTGCAGTGCTACTCTACGGGTAGCAGCAGCACAGTTCTCCTACCGCTAGCACCCCTGTTCCTCTCTCTGTTCTCACGACATGACATGACCAACCGAACAAACGGCCGATCGCGTGAGGAGTAGTAAATGGACGGAACCACGTGTCGGCCGCTCGTGTGAAGATAGATGGATGCCTACATGTATCCACGGAGCAGGGGCAGGTCCTATTTTTAACAACGGAAAGACAAAGACTGGCCGGTCGTATGTCTAGCCGGGCGGCTACACTGGAAGATGCATCAAGGCTCACTCACTGGTCACAGCTAAAGCGTGGGAGCTCCGGGGATGCATGCCGGTACGACTGCTTTCTGGCTCCTATCCTTCTGCTGTTGCCAAAACCGGCTTTTTAGGGTACGTGCGTGCGTACGGTGCGTCGTGGCGCCACTGTACGTGCTGATCGACCGATGCGTCCACGTCGAGATCAGCCTAGGCTACATGCTAGCTAGCTATGGATCCTGAGAATGGGTCATGGGGCGAAGTACTGAGTGTTCATAGATCGCAGACTTGGGATTGATTAGTGAGCGCTGGGTCTCGAGCTAGGCTGCCCACCACTAGCTACAGTAAACACTGAAGAAGGGCTGAGGGGCACGCACGTACGGCAAAGTTAAGAAACAGTTCTGCGTACGCGCCACCGATCTCTGCTGAGTCATGTTCGACCCAATGTCCTCCCTGACACGTGCTTCTGGAAAAGCCAGTCCCGCGCCGAAAACACCATTCATTTTACATCTAGCTAGGACTGATGCCGTGCTGGCTAGGGGCTCATGTTTAGGCCTAGGTTCGTACTCCTCCTGCCGGAGATCGTTACTTTTCGAGATCGTACGTACTATAGCTACTACTCGCTAGTAGTACTAGCATGCATGATCGGTCGATGATAAAGCCGATCCCATGCATGAACCACGTAGTGTAGTTTCTAGGAGGAGGAAGGATGAGAGTACCGTACCTGTACTTACATATCCACCGGTAGTCCGGGTCGGTACGTGGATGGGGCCGGACGGAGCGGAGAGAGGACCGGGCAGGCAGCCAAATTGCATTTGCATGTGGTTACGTGACCAAGTTGCACGTCGCCGTCGCGGTGTTTATTGCATGGGGCGGACGGGCGGGCTCGATTGCATGGTCTGCCGGCCAACCCCTCGCCTCCCACACGTGCCTCTGCCCTGTCGCCGGAAGCAACCAACTCCGGCCGGCCGGCCTCCTCCCATCGGCATTCGGCAACGACATGCCGTTGCCTGCCGGACGCGCATACGTACGTAACCTGCATATCCTTCAATCCATACATGCGTTCCTGCGCCTCCGATCGTATGTACGTACATTACATCGGTACATGTGTTCATGGACCTCATGCACACACCAGTAGCATGTCTCTCGGCACGTACTCCATCGTAGCAGCGCGGTGGTTTAAAACTTTAAATGTTTCGTCGGGTGCCGGTGCATGTGGGGCGGTTGTGTCACGCGGTTGCTCTTGGTCGTTTGGCCTGCAGGACCGGCCGGCGGCACGGACGACGTGAAAAGGCATCTCCAGACCTCTCGTGAAGCCGGTAATTATGAAGTCGTCGTTGGTCGCGAGTGCGTGCACTGTAGCCCTTGTCATGGAATCTTTGATGAGGTCACCGGTGACTTTGTGAGGACAATAGTTTATATGCTGGAGTGAGTATTCAACCACTTCCGCAGCGTGAGATCCAAGAGAAATGAAGAGAGCAGAGCACTTCAATCCACGCAGTGGTCGATCGATCTGATCAGTGTAGCATTGCATACTTTGACAAGCTCGGGTAAATAAGTGTGTGAATCCGACCAGATTAATACACAGATGTCCCATCGGTCTAATACTCTATGTGCCTTAGAGCAAGTACTCCATCCGTTCCTAAATATAAGTCTTTGTAGAAATTTCACTAGTAAACTACATACGGATGTATATAGACATACTTAGAGTATAGATTCAATCATTTTGCTTCGTATATAGACCCTTAGTGAAATCGCTTAAAAGACTTACATTTAGGAACGGAGGGAGTACAATAGAACTGAGTCAGCTGACTATAAGGAATAAACTAATATATTTTTGTTTAGTTAGAGAAAAGAGAAAAGGAGAGAGAAGGTAAGAGCAAGTACAATAGTATAGCCAGCTGCTCGCTATAAGCGATTACCATGTTATCTATAGTCAATCTTATAGTCAACATGTATAATAGTTCATTGCAAAAGTATACTACTTTTTTATTATATGACTCACATTTCATACTCACAAAATGTCTAGGAGCACGTGCTAGAGCTGGCTCTTAGCTAAGAGCCCGCTTACCTTCTCTCTCCTCTTCTCTTTCCTCTAACTACATAAAAATATATTAATTTATTCCTTATAGCCAGCTGACTCAGCTCTATTGTACTTGCTCTAATCGGCCTCTTAGCTAAGAGCCAGCTCTAGCCCGTGCTCCTAGTCATTTTGTAAGTATGAAAGGTGGACCATATAATAAAGAACTAGTACACTTTTACAATGAACTATTGTACATGTTGGCTATAAGATGGGCTATAGATGACATGTCAATGGCTTATAGCCAGCAGCTGGCTATACTATTATACTCGCTCTTATGTGACTTCCAGCGACCTCGATGCATGCATCTGAAATTTTGCCTTGTCATATATCTAGCCGACCGTGCAATTTTCATACAGCAGTGGTTTAATTGCGTGTGTCTTCCTCCGTCATGGTTTAAAAGGTGTGCATGAAAATTCTCTAAAACCTAGGTGGTTATTGATTGACTAAGAAATTAGTTAAAAAATAGCATTCACACTACGCATGTACTACCTCCGTCCAAGTGTATAGGGCATGGCGTAGTTCTAGGTTGTTAATTTAACTAGCTAAATATATATTATATGCGATAAAAACTACATATTCAGAAACTACATCCCCGCATTAATCTAATGATATATTATCTATTACATATAATACATATTTAAGTAGTTCAATTAACGACCTAGAACTACGCGCATTGTTCAAGAATTCGTCTGATTAACCAGTTAACTTGCCAATTAATCCCTACTCTTAGGATGACCGAATTGAATAACACCTATTCATCGTGTTAACTTGCCATGCCGATTAATTGGCCAGTTAGACCGATTACTCAGTTGTCATACTGGTTAATCAGTTGTCAGGCCGATTAATCACTACTGGCCCATTAACTGGTGGGCAAACGAATCTCAAAATTTTGGCACGTAACCCCCGCCATCCCCTCTTGCTACTAAATACCTAGGGTTTGGCCCTCCTCTCGCTTCCTCATTCTCCTTTCATCCCCTCCTAACCTGGCTGGTGGCTAGTCGTGTCCTCACCCGTGCCAGTCACCACACTACACCTACAAGATCTAGTTGCTCCGCCATTCTGGTCGCCTGCCTAGACCCCACCCCACTTGGACACTCCCCATCCCCTCCCATGGGATGCCCCCCACTAGTGGAAAACGGGCCTTTGGCCGGGACCCTTTAGTCCCGGCCTGCCTCTGGGCCGGGACTAAAGGCCCGGCCACGTCGCCCCAATTCTCAATGCCTCCCTCGAGGCTTTAGTCCCGGCCCGTAAGGAGCCTTTAGTCCCGGTTCGTGTCTCAAACCGGGACTAAAGGGCTACGCGGTGGGCAGCCCGCATGTGCGCCACCTTTAGTCCTGGTTTGTGTCTCAGACCGGGACTAAAGTCCTCTGCCTATATATAGCACAGCCCCCCTCTCCCCTCTTCCTTGCATTTTTCTTGGATGGAGGATTGTGGGTGGGTGCTAGCTCTCCAATTTTTTTGATGCACTAGAGGTGTTTGTTGAAATGTGTGTTAGAGCGATGCCGCATTAGTTCACCGAACGCAACTACGATATGAGATGCCTGAGCCACGCTTAAACCTCTTCCTCTTTATTTCTACTTATTCTAAAAGGTTAGCAACTATATTTCCTCGTTTAGACCGTGCGGTACTAATTTTTAGGATCGTGGTTGTATTTGATAAACTGTCGTATAACACAGATGAGCCATCCATGGATGTACGGTGATCGACGCACATCCGCTTACAGAGAAGGTGTGCATTCTTTTCGAGATGCAGCCGATGCGAACAAGCATGGTGGTGGCTATATGTTTTGTCCATGTGTTGAATGTCGGAATGAGAAGGATTACAATTCCTCAAGAGTCATTCAGAGCCACCTGCTTCGGTCCGGTTTTATGTCGGGCTATAATGTTTGGACCAAGCACGGAGAAAGAGGGGTTATGATGGAAGACGACGATGAAGAAGAAGAGAACGATGATGACAACTACCGATCTATGTTCCCTGAGTATGCTGATACCGCAATGGAAGACAATGAAGAAGAAGATCAGGATGAAGAACGGGAACCAGATGAGCCCGCTGATGATCTTGGCCGGGTCATTTCTGATGCACGGCGAGGTTGCGAAACAGAAAAGGAGAGGTTGCAGTTCGAGCAGATGTTACAGGACCACAACAAATTGTTGTACCCAACTTGTGAAGATGGCCAGAAGAAGCTGGGTAGCACACTGGAGTTGCTGAAGTGGAAGGCAGAGACCGGTGTGACTGACTCGTCATTCGAAAAGTTGCTGGTACTGATGAAGAAGATGCTTCCAAGAAAGAACGAATTGCCCGCCAGCACGTACGAAGCAAAGAAGCTTGGCTGCCCTCTAGGATTAGACGTGCAGAAGATACATGCATGCCATAATGACTGCATCCTCTACCGCGGTGAGAAGTACGAGAATATGGATAAATGCCCGGTATGCACTACATTGCGGTATAAGATCAGAAAAGATGACCCTGGTGATATTGAGGGCGAGCCACCCAGGAAGAGGGTTCCTGCCACGGTGATGTGGTATGCTCCTATAATACCACGGCTGAAACGTCTATTCAGAAATAAAGATCATGCGAAGTTGTTGCGATGGCACATGGAAGATCGTATGAAAGACGATAAGTTGAGGCACACCGCTGATGGTCGGCAGTGGAGAAAAATCGAGAGAGAGTTCCCGAGATTTGCAGCTGACGCAAGGAACTTATGGTTAGGTCTGAGTACAGATGGCATGAATCCTTTTGGGGAGCAGAGTTGCAGTCACAGCACCTGGCCCGTTACTCTATGTATCTACAACCTTCCTCCTTGGTTGTGCATGAAGCGGAAATTCATTATGATGCTAGTGCTTATCCAAGGTCCAAAGCAACCCGGCAACGATATTGATGTGTACCTAAGGCCATTTGTTGATGAACTTTTACAGATGTGGGCCGAACCAGGTGTACGTGTGTGGGGCGAGCACAAACAAGAGGAATTTGACCTTCGAGCGTTGCTTTTCGTAACCATCAATGATTGGCCTGCTCTTAGTAACATTTCAGGACAGTCAAACAAGGGATACAATGCATGCACACACTGTTTGGATCAGACAGAAAGTATATATCTGGACAAATGTAGGAAGAATGTGTATCCATACAATCGTTGTTTTCTTCCACCCAAGCATCCCTTAAAGAAAAAAGGCAAGCATTTCAATGGCAAGGCAGAACCCCGGGGGAAGCCTGTCATTCGTACTGGTGCTGAAGTATTTGATATGGTCAAAGATTTAAAAGTAATCTTTGGAAAGGGTCCTGGCAGCCAACCTGTTCCTAACGGCCCTGATAAGCGCGTACCCATGTGGAAAAAGAAATCTATATTTTGGGAGCTACCCTACTGGGAAGTCCATGAGGTCCGCTCGGCAATCGACGTGATGCACCTGACGAAGAATCTCTGCGTGAATATTCTAGGCTTCCTGGGCTTGTATGGGAAGTCAAAAGATACACCGGAAGCACGGGAGGACGAGGAACGTCATAAAGGAAGAGATGGCATGCATCCAGGGCAGTTTCAAGGGCGTGCCAGCTACGCTCTTACTAAGGAAGAGAAGGAAATCTTCTTTGAAGTCCTTTTCAGTATCAAGGTCCCGACTGGCTTCTCGTCGAATATAAAGGGAATCGTAAATATGAAAGACAAAAAATTCCAAAACCTAAAGTCTCATGACTACCACGTGCTTATGACGCAATTGCTTCCGGTTGCATTGAGGGGAATTCTACCGAAAAATGTTCGCCTGGCAATTGTGAAGGTATGTGCATTCCTCAGTGCAATTTCTCACAAGGTAATCGATCGAGAAAGTCTATCAGGGTTACAGATTGATGTGGTCCAATGTCTGGTCAGCTTTGAGTTGTTGTTCCCGCCATCCTTCTTCAATATAATTACACACCTCCTAGTTCACCTAGTCGAAGAGATAAGAATTCTCGGTCCTGTGTTTCTACACAATATGTTCCCCTTCGAGAGGTTCATGGGAGTCTTAAAGAAATATGTTCGTAACCGTGCTAGGCCAGAAGGAAGCATCTCCAAGGGCTATGGAACAGAGGAGGTCATTGAGTTTTGTGTGGACTTTCTTCCTGACCTTAAGCCGATTGGTGTTCCTGAATCTCGGTATGAGGGTAGGCTGACAGGAAAAGGCACACTAGGAAGGAAAGCAAAAGTATGTATGGACGGGCATTCTTTCTCTCAAGCACACTACACAGTTCTACACAATTCTACCGTGGTGGCTCCGTATATCGTGAGACACAAGAATATTCTACGCTCCGAAAACCCGGGGAAGGCTGACTCTTGGATTAAAGGGGAACACGAGAAGACTTTCGGCAGTTGGTTGCAGACACATCTCATGAATGACGACACCGTTGGAGATGAGCTGTACTGTTTGGCCAGGCCACCATCTTCGACTATATGTACTTTCCAAGGGTATGAGATAAATGGGAATACATTTTACACGGTTGCCCAAGATAAAAAGAGCACCAACCAAAATAGTGGTGTCCGCTTTGATGCAACAGACGAGAATGGGCACTGTTTGGAAACATATTACGGGTACATAGAGGAGATATGGGAACTTGACTATGGACCTACTTTTAAGATCCCTTTGTTTCGGTGCAAATGGGTGAAGCTGACAGGAGGCGGGGTAGTTGTAGACCAAAAGTACGACATGACAACAGCGGATCTCAACAATCTTGCATACATGGACGAACCATTTGTCCTAGCCAATGATGTCGCTCAGGTTTTCTATGTGAAGGACATGTCTACAAAAACGAGAAAAAGAAATCAGCAAAAGAAGATATCGTCCGATGAGCCAAAACGCCACATAGTTCTTTCAGGGAAAAGAAACATCGTGGGAGTAGATGACAAGACAGACATGTCAGAAGATTATAATAAGTTTCATGAAATTCCGCCCTTCAAAGTGAAAACTGACCCAAGCATCCTACTGAATGATGAAGATTCTCCATGGCTACGACCCAGAAGAAAACAGAAATAATAGATAGGAATATTGGTGCAATAATGTAATAATGTATTAAACCTTTTATGTAATGCATGTATGGAATGTACTAAATTTCAAGCACTTTTCATTTTCATAGTATCCATGTAAGAGATGAGTTCTCGTTCGAAACCCTGATACTTCGAGAGAGATTGTCCGTTTTGTACACGAAGTGCATCGAGTTTTTGTCGTAGCCCTCTCAACTTTTTAACACATGCTATGTGGGTGAAATGATGATAGCATGCCAACTGTCAACATTTTGAGAGTTCATTTGTAGTGCTTTTCAATTTCAGGGTCAACTAGCTCAAAAAAAATAAGTAAATGCACGAAATATACCAAATGAAGTCAGAAATTGTTGAAATTTTGTGATGTGCCTTTGAATGGTGCATTTTGAACACACAAAAAGTATGGAGTTCAAATAAGTTCAAAAAAAATGAAATCCCTTTGTAAAGATGAGTTCTCGTTCGAAACCCTGATACTTCGAGAGAGATTGTCCGTTTTGTACACGAAGTGCATCCAGTTTTTGTCGTAGCCCTCTCAACTTTTTAACACATGCTATGTGGGTGAAATGATGATAGCATACCAACTTTCAACATTTTCAGAGTTCATTTGTGGTGCTTTTCAATTTCAGGGTCAACTAGCTCAAAAAAAAAATAAGTAAATGCACGAAATATACCAAATGAAGTCAGAAATTGTTGAAATTTTGTGATGTGCCTTTGAATGGTGCATTTTGAACACACAAAAAGTATGGAGTTCGAATAAGTTCAAAAAAATGAAATCCCTTTGTAAGAGATGAGTTCTCGTTCGAAACCCTGATACTTCGAGAGAGATTGTTCGTTTTGTACACGAAGTGCATCCAGTTTTTGTCGTAGCCCTCTCAACTTTTAAACACATGCTATGTGGGTGAAATGATGATAGCATGCCAACTTTCAACATTTTTAGAGTTCATTTGTAGTGCTTTTCAATTTCAGGGTCAACTAGCTCAAAAAACCATTGCAGAACATATGACCAAATTAATACAAGTTCATCATCACATTAAAGCCAAAGAACAGTAGTGATCAAATGTTATTATTGCAAAAAATAAATACATAAAGTTCTGTCATAAAACAACATACAACTATGTAAAACATTTAAATGCAACAACAAACGCGATCAAAATCGCAACTAAGGTAACAATTGACCCAACATCATAATTATAGCAAGCCTCTTTATCAATGGCATATTTTCTAATATTCCTAATCTTCAAGCGCATTTCATCCATCTTCAAGCGCATTGCATCCATCTTCAACCGCATCACATCGATCTTCATCTTGCGATCATCGATGACATCGGCGACATGCAACTCCAGTTCCATATTCTTATCCTCAATTATTTTCAATTTTTTCTTCAAGTATTTGTTTTCTTTTTCAACCAAATTTAACTTCTCGACAAGAATTTTATGTGGGTTGGAATTTCCGGTTCACATACCTCCTAGATTAAAAAAATATATGTCACATTGATCGCCGTAATTGTCATAAACACTAAATAAAACAAATAGTTATAAAAGATAATATATACCACATCTGAATCATAGACAGGACGAGGGCCGACGGAGGCGGATACCAAAACCATCGCACTATATAATAACAAAAAATAATGAAAGTGGGTAATTTATACAAGTATGTATCTAAATCATACAAGTAAGATTTTTTTTTCTTTTAAAAAGAAGATAAGAACAAGAGGCTCACCACGGTGGTGCTCGCGACGAGATCAGCACGGGGCGATCGACAATGGTGAGGATGGGCACGGGACGACACCCTACGCATGTGCAGACTCTAAGAAGTTAATTTGAGCATTTGAAATGAGCTACACTAGGAGTGACAAATGAAAGGATGAAGTTGCTAACCTTTTAAAACACTTGTGCAGTTGGTGCACGGCCAAAGCTAGACAAATATTAAGGAAAATGGAGCTTGGAGGTCGAGCTTGGAGAGGAGAAAGCTTAAGTTGAGTGGCTCGGGCATTTCATCGAACACGTCATGTGCATGAACTAGAGTGGCAAGAGCATGGCATGGTCACACTTCAACAACCAAAAAACAGGGGATATGGTGTGCAGGGGCGATGGTTTATATAGGCAACACTTTAGTCCCTGTTCTTGCCACGCCCCGGGACTAAAGGCCCCTGCTACCCGCCTTCTGGTCTGCCGAAAAAGGGCCTTTAGTCCCGGGTCATGGCTCCACCCGGGACTAAAGGGGGTCTTTAGTCCCGGTTCGAGCCACGCCCCGGGACTAAAGGCCGACTAAAGATCCACCTGTATAAGCGGGAGTTAGAAAATTTCGAACCCAAATCGTCCATTTATCTTCTTCTTCCTCTCGTTCTCCTGCCCGGCGCGACACAACTAGCGACGAACTCGACGACGCCGTCAGGCTGCCTGCCGTCCTGCTCGCCGCCGCCTGCCGTCCTCCCCGCCGTCGCCGTCGTCCTGCTCGCCGTCGTCGTCGTCCTGCTCGTCGTCGCCGTCCTCCTTGCCGCGTGCCGCCCTCCTCGCCGCGCGCCGCTGTCCTCCTCGCCGCGCGTCATCGACACCTGCGGCCGGTAAGCCCCACGCCCCCTCATCCCCAACACTCCGGCCAGCACAAGCAAAGAAGAAAAAGGAGAAGAAAAGAAGAAAAAGGAGAAGAAAGGAAGAAAAAGGAGAAGAAAGGAAGAAAAAGGAGAAGAAAGGAAGAAAAAGGAGAAGAAAGGAAGAAAAAGGGGAAGAAAGGAAGAAAAAGGAGAAGAAAGGAAGAAAAAGGAGAAGAAAAGAAGAAAAAGGAGAAGAAAAGAAGAAAAAGGGAAGAAAGGAAGAAAAAGGAGAAGAAAGGAACTAAAAGGGAAGAAAAGAAGAAAAAGATTTTTTTTGTCATTTAATTCCTATTGTTATTAGGTTTGTGCTAGATTATTAGGGTTAGTAATATGTAGAATTAGGAAAAAGGAAAATAAGAAGAGGAGGAGAAGAAAAGAAGAAAAAGGAGAATAAGAAGAGGAGGAGAGGAGAAGAAGAGGAAAAATATAAGAAGAGGAGAGGAGAAGTAGTAGAAGAAGAGGAGAAGTAGAAGTAGAAGAAGAGGAGAAATAGAAGAAGAGGAAAAATTAGTTTAGGTTTACAAGAAGAAGAAATATTTTTTTTGTCATTTAATTTTGCTATTGTATAGTGTATATGCTTAAGTGTTAATAGTGTTTCTTAGATTATTGCTTAATTTTGCTATTGTATATGCTTAAGTGTTAGTAGTTTAATTTTGCTATTGTATATGCTTAAGTGTTAATAGTTTATTTTTAGCAAGAAAATTAATAGAACTAGTTTAATTTTGCTATTGTATATGCTCAAGTGTCCGGGACTGGGCTCCGCCCGGCTGGTATTTTAGAGTTTAGGTTCTAGCCAAGACCCGGGACTAAAGGTCCTCCTATATAAAACGACACTTCGAAGTTTCCAACCCCTCTTATATAGTTTGTTAGTTTATTAGTTAATCAAATGTCCGTTTTTTGCAGAACTATGGATCCACATATCAGGAACCTCGAAGAGGAAGAACTTCTCGAAGATATAATCAAAGACGGCCCCGACGTTGAACCAGCTGTATCTCCGTCGTCATATCTAAACGCCTCCGGATATGGAATGGAGGTCAAGCGACACGAAGATGAAGCCGATGGGGCAGGAGATAGGTCCAATGACAGAAAAGGTGATAGCTCCACTGATGGAGAAGCCGGTGAAGAAATAATAAATTCCGGCGAGGTATACATATGAAGTTCGAGAATCACTTGTAATATGTGAAAAATATTGGAGATAGCTCTATATTGTATACATATACATTCATTTGACGAATGTTTCTCCCTCTTAGGCCTCCACATCGAGCAAATCTACGAAACGAGGCCCGACTAGAAAGTTGGATGCATGGACACATTACACCTTTGAGGTGATAATGCCTACGGGCGAACCCAAGCTTCCTAAGAATGCTGCTGACACATTCAAGAAGCAATGCGGAGTTCTCGTTAGGGATCACGTCTCGATCAGCGTTCGGGAGTGGAACAAGCGCAAAGGGGCAACCGATAGTTACTATGTCGCCGAAAGGTACAAAGATAATCTTTGGAATGATCTCATGTCACATTTCAACCTGCCAGAATGTGAGAATGAAGACGCCGCAGACAAACTGAGGGCCAAAGTCAAGCTGTGGACTCTAAAGAAGATGGCCGAACTGTTCCGTAGCTGGAAGAAGAAGCTATGGAAAAACTATCTGAAGACAAAGAAAGTGCCAGTATTCGAGGGGTATCTAGCCAAGTAGGCGAATCACTGGAAGGAATTTCAAGAGTACAAGGAGTCAGAAGATGCCCAGGCATTATCAGAAAAGAACAAGATAAATGCCGACAAGAAGAAATATCACCACAAGCTGGGGCCAGGGGGCTATGAGACTGCCATCCCAAAGTGGGATAAGAAAGAGCAAGATCTGATAGATAAAGGCATCGTACCTAAACAACTCCGTGATGAGTGGGAACTGAGAGCAAGAAATTGGTTCCTTGCGCATGGTGGGTCGTACGACGGAACAGCAGGGGACCTCATCTGCAATGACGATCTTAGGATACCCAGGGAGAATTGGAAAAGGATAGTGAAAGAAATTAAGGAGGGACAAAGAAAGTTCACTGCAGATAGAGATAAAGATTTGCTCACACTGGTCCTCGGCAATGACGAACATGGAGGACGAACGCGAGGCTTCGGTCCTTCTTACCCGTGGTGGCTTGGGTTTGCCAGAGACCAAGACACTTACAGAAGCCGAGAGAGAGCAAAGAAGCGGTAGCAGGATGAGGAGAATGACAAGTTCAACCAGTTGCTTGCCAGGATTAACGAGTAACAGAAGCAGATTGATGAGCTTAGAGGAGTACCGTGCTAGGAAGATCCTGCACTTGATATTACCGGCACCCCATCTAAGCGGAAAAGCAGCGTGGCTGAATCTGAGGCCCCGCCCGATGATGAACGAAGAATGATAGTGGGCGGTCCCGGCTACCCTGTGGATGGAATCAAGGAGTCAGCATCATGTGAACTCCATCAGAAATTCAAGAACATATCCATGAAGGTGGCCGTCGGACAAGCTTTACCATCTCGCCCTGATGCACGCTGGCATGGCCGTGAGATTCCAGTTGGCTTTGTTAAAGTCGGGGTGGATGAAATCATGACGGGGTTTAATGATATGGAGCTCGACATAGCTGGACCTGAAGATGAGAGGACACTCGGAGAAGTACTGGGTGGAGTCATCCTATGGGACAAGAACTACATCAAGCTTCCAGGCTCGGCCCCAAGGACAACACCGCCTGCGAGTCGTTGCAGGTCACCTACACCTCCATTACCTCCAAGCCCTCCACATGACGTCGGCCAGCACAACACGAGTCCATCTCGATCACCGCCGCCGGACTTGGGTCGTCCGTCTCCGCCGCCGCCCGCTCCGGATACATAGCGGGAGCGTGCCACCAAGAACGCTCCGCCGACGATTCCTAAGCCACAGAGCACCCCAAAGCGCAAACGGTCGCCCTCCCAAAGGTACGTCATGCTAATCTTCCTATCAGACCTTATGATCGTACCCCCGAGGAAAACGCCAGGATAGCAAAGGAACATAATGATGCGCAGATGAAAAAGAAGGAACCCGAGCCCCGCCCGGAATACATCGAGAAGCAAATAGCATTTGCAAAATACTTCACGACCCTTCCATCACAATATGACTTACACCATAAGCCTGATGACTATACACGCACATTGCAGAAGGAAGTGAAAAAGAGCAGATCACGTGCAAGCCCTCCACATGACGTCGGCCAGCACAACACGAGTCCATCTCGATCACCGCCGCCGGACTTGGGTCGTTCGTCTCCACCGCCGCCCGCTCCGGATACTAAGCGGGAGCATGCCACCAAGAACGCTCCGCCGACGATTCCTAAGCCACAGAGCACCCCAGAGCGCAAACGATCGCCCCTCCCAAAGGTACGTCATGCTAATCTTCCTATCAGACCTTATGATCGTACCCCCGAGGAAAACGCCAGGATAGCAAAGGAACATCATGATGCGCAGATGAAAAAGAAGGAACCCGAGCCCCGCCCGGAATACACCGAGAAGCAAATAGCATTTGCAAAATACTTCACAACCCTTCCATCACAGTATGACTTACACCATAAGCCTGATGACTATACACGCACACTGCAGAAGGAAGTGAAAAAGAGCAGATCACGTGATAGTGCAAGTGGGAGCAAATCAAGTTCAACTACAAGCAAGAAAAAATCAGACGTTCCTCAGCTTGGACAATAGGCCAAACAGTCAATCCCACCCCTCAAGGTGTTAACCGAGAATGTTCCCCCTCCGGTGCAGGGGCTAGCTTTTGAAAGAGCAAAGGAGTTGGCGGCTGCATGTGGTGTCTGGGTTGAAGATTTGCTGGCTTCCCAAGACGACAGGATACCCAAGGCTGTGGTAGCCCCTAAGCCACAGTTTGTCATGGGTGAGCCTTTGGTCAGCAAAGATGATCTCCCAACAAATATGCGTTACTTGCATCAATGGTACTTAAGTGAATCAAAGAATGGGAGAACGATGATCGTGTTGAGTGTCCCATAGGAGTACTACGGCCGGCCCGAACAAATCCGTATCGACTTTGATGAACTCTTCCAGATATACAATGGCGACGCCCTCGACAAATCGCTTATGAGTTGCTATTGTCTGTAAGTTTTTCAATTCGTTGTCTACATATAACTTGTTTAGTTATTTCAATTCATTGTCTATATATAACTTGTACTCTATTATGCAGAATGAAGATTCTGGATTGTAAAAGTAGGAGCATCCTAAATATTGGGTTTATTGACCCAGATAAAATACATATAGCGACGCTAACTAATTATCCCAAGGAGACGGAGGAAAACCTTCTAAGGTTTCTAACAGATCAAAATTTCTGTGACCACATACTGTTTCCATACAACTTCAGGTGAGGGTCTTTACTCTGTTGTGTCCATTCACTTATAAGTGTAATTGATAAGTTACTGACACACACACATATATATATACATGTGCAGCTTCCATTGGATTCTGTTGGACATTCAAATTGATAAGGGAAGAGTTGATGCCTTCGACCCATTATCGAGACCCTTGGAACAGTTCCAAAGCCTGCAGGACATGCTCCAAGGGTAATTTCAATCATTCTTGCGCTCTATCGGTCTCTTTCGATGATTTTCTGATATATCAATTAATGAAAAACTTAGCAAATCATTATCCTTGTCGGGCAGGGTTTGGAAGCGGTTCAAGTGCGTGACTCCCGGTATCGAGCATGAGAAGCTAACCTTTAGAGCGGCTCAGGTAAGTAGTAGTATGATATACTTCTATTTTCAATACATTTATGATGCTACATTATTATTTTGATTATATATATTGTATTCTCGTAAAGTGCGACCAGCAGCCACGGGGAACGCATCTATGCCGATACTATGTTTGCGAGACCATTCGCACGTTTACCTCTGAGCACAAGGATCACAGATTCGACGTAAGCAATGAACATTCACACCTCTATTTTTACCCGTCATTCTTTGTTATCATGATTGATATCCATATTCATCTCCTCTTCTTATATAGCACACGACCATGACGACGAAGGTCCTACCAGAGCAACACGCGATTGCTGTTGCAGAGGAGCTTGCGACCTTTCTGAGGACGGAAGCTATAGATGACAAAGGACGATTTAGTGTAGCTAGGGGCCATTACTGATGTTCGTCCATGTAATCGAATAGACGGGCTCTAGTCCCGATAATTCAGATCTCCATATAATTGTATATATATGCTCACTTGTAAGATAAGTTAACCTTATATATATATGCATAATTATTTCTATTTATATTATATGAAAACTAATTCCCGAACACCAAACGAGGCATCACGTTAATCTCTCGAACACCTAAACCCTAAAACCCAAAAATAATTTCATTAAAAAACCCCCGAAAATAAGCAAAATCTGAAACTCTTTAGTCCCGGCCCGTGTAACGAACCGGGACTAAAGGTCCTGCCCCTGGGGCGCTACGAGGCGCCCACGTGGAGCACCTTTAGACCCGGCTTGTAACAGGGCCGGGACTAAAGGTTAGGCCTTTAGTCCCGCCCCTTTAGTTCCGGTTGGTGAACCGGGACTAAAGCCCCTTACGGGCCGGGGCTAAAGGCCCCGTCCCCACTAGTGCCCCCAATCTCCTCCTGAATGGCGTCACCAGTAGGCAAGGCACTACAATCGTTCCCCCTATCTTAGTGGAGAATCCACGTTCATATATTAGTAGATTATGAATTACAATTTTGTAGATGGGTGGATGGAACTGTTGGTTTTGGTTGTCATCTGAAGCACATCATGTGATGTATGTTAGCAAGTATATGGATAAGTTTAAATGTTCATTTGATAATTTTGAGATTTTATATATTTGGATGTATAACGATTATTAATTTTACCTCTTGTCTTTTTTTTATATGCCTACAATAGAATAATTTGGTATATTACATAGCTAGGTGCGTGGAATTATGGTATAATACATTAAAAATAAAGATATAAGTTGGTAAATTTCTATTTAATATACCGATTAATGGTCGACCGATTAATCTAGTTAATAGGCCGATTAACCGATTAATCGCTACTCCCAAGTCGACCGAGCAGTTACCGTTTACCGATTTCTTAAACATTGACTACGCGCATGCCCTATACACCCGGACGGAGGGAGTATATAAAAGTAGTACAACGGAGTACTAATTAGAAGTTGGGAGTAAATACAATGCGCCTTAAACCTTGTCTATTGTAAAAATACATGTAAATTTAATTGTGTCTTCTAAACGATGACGAAGGTAGTAGTAAGGATAGTGAGAGTAAAAGTATCTACACTAATGTCGACGCCTTAAACTTGTTTCAAACATTCGGATGGGCTGACCGGACGCAAAATACCGACCCATCGGGGAGAATAGCGTTGCAACAACCGAGCTTCATGAAGCTTGTTGTGTAAAAGAAAAATCAAAATATATTTAGATGTTTTAAAAAATGTCAAACTTTTTTCTACAAACACATATGTATATCCTTGAAGTATGTATAAAATTTCATTATCTAATTTGATTATTTATATGCATATCCTAAATACGACAAAGAAAAAACCCATTTTAACATGTGTATTTTTTGTGTACATCACATATGAATATATGTGGTCATGAAATTTTGTACCTGTACACTATAAATATATGTCTGTCCATATACTTTTTTAAGATTTTTTTTAGGCATGAAAACGGTATCTTCGCTGAAAAAAAGTAAGGAACTCAATGGAACTCGGCCTATGCAAGCACTTTTCGCCTATCCGGGCGCTTTATGTTCATAATATGCCCTAGAGGCAATAATAAATTAGTTATTATTATATTTCCTTGTTTAAAATAAACGTTTATTATCCATGCTAGAATTGTATTGATTGGAAACTCAAATACATATATGGATACATAGACAACACACTCTCGCTATGAGCCTCTAGTTGACTAGTTCGTTGATCAAAGATGGTCAAAGGTTTCCTGGCCATAAGCAAGTGTTGTCACTTGATAACGGGATCACATCATTAGGAGAATCATGTGATGGACAAGACCCAAATTATAAACGTAGCATGTGATCGTGTCATTTTGTTGCTATTGTTTTCTGCGTGTCAAGTATTCATTACTATGGTCATGAGATCATGTAACTCACTGACACTGAAGGAATACCTTGTGTGTATCAAACGTCACAACGTTACTAGGTGACTATAAAGGTGCTCTACAGATATCTCCGAAGGTGTCCCTTGAGTTAGCATAGATCAAGACTGGGATTTGTCACTCCGTATGACGGAGAGGTATCTCGGGGACACTCGGTAATACAACATCACATATAAGCCTTGCAAGCAATGTGACTCAAGTGTGAGTCACGGGATCTTGTATTACGGAACGAGTAAAGAGACTTGCCGGTAATGAGATTGAAATCGGTATAGGTATACCGACGATCAAATCTCGGGCAAGTAACATACCGAAGGACAAAGGGAATGTTATACGGGATTATATAAATCCTTGGCACAGAGGTTCAACCGATAAGATCTTCGTAGAATATGTAGGATCCAATATGGACATCCAGGTCCCGCTATTGGATATTGACCGAGAAGTGTCTCGGGTCATGTCTACATAGTTCTCGAACCCGCAAGGTCTGCACACTTAAGGTTCGATGATGTTTTAGTATAGTTAAGTTACATGTGTTGGCGACCGAAGGTTGTTTGGAGTCACGGATGAGATCACGGACGTCATGAGGGTTTCCGCAAAGGTCCGGAAATGAAGATTGATATATGGGAAGTTGGTGTTTGGATTCCGGAAAGTTTTCGGGCATTGCCGGTAGTGTACCGGGAGTGACGAATGGGTTCCCGGGGCCTACTGGGTGGGCCCACCACGCCCCAAGGGGTCCACGTAGGTTTATTGGATGCACAATAAGGTATAATGGGCTGACAAAGTCATCCAAGGAAAGCCCATGAGGAAAAAGTGGAAAAATCCAAAAGAGGTGGAAAAATAAGGAAGGAGTCTTAATCCAAAACGGATTGGAGAAGGACTCATCCCTTCCCCAAGTCAGACGACCCAAGGAGGCCTTCTTGGCCGGCGCCCTAAGGGCTGGCCCCACCCCTTGGCTCCTCCTATATATACTTGAGGTTTAGGGCTGTTTGAGACACAACTTTGCCACGTGCAACTCAAACCTACACCTCGTAGTTCTTCCTCTAGATTAGATTTCTGCGGAGCTCGGGCGGAGCCATGCAGGAATAGATCGTCACCAACACCGGCGCACCGTCACGCTGTCAGAGAACTCATCTACTTCTCCGTCTCTCTTGCTGGATCAAGAAGGCCGAGATCGCCATCGAGCTGTACGTGTGCTAAACGCGGAGGTGCCGTCCTTTGGGCGCTAGATCGGAACGAATCGTGGGACGACGGTGATTCGAATCACGAAGCTGTACCACTACATCAACCGCGTTTCTTAACGCTTCCCGCTGAGCAATCTACAAGGGTATGTGGATCAAATCTCCCTCTCGTAAATGAACATCACCATGATAGGTCTTCGTGTGCGTAGGAAATTTTTTGTTTCCCATGCAACGTTCCCCAACAGTGGCATCATGAACTAGGTTCATGCATAGATGTTATCTCGAGTAGAACACAAAAGGTTTTGTGGTCGTTGATGTTTGATTTGCTGCCCTCCTCATTCCTTTCTCGATTCGGCGGTATTGTTGGATTGAAGCGGCCCGGACCGACATTACTCGTACGCTTACGAGAGACTGGGGTTTCATTGACTCACATGCAACTCGTTGCATAAAGATGACTGGCGGGTGTCGGTTTCTTCAACTTTAGTTGAATTGGATTTGACCAAGGCGGTCCTTGGAAAGAGGTTAAATAGCAATTTGCACATCTCCTTGTGGTTTTTGCGTAAGTAAGATGCGATCATACTAGATACCCATAGCAACCACGTAAAACATGCAACAACAAATTAAAGGACGTCTAACTTGTTTTTGCAGGGTATGCTTGCGATATGATATGGCTAAAGACATGATGTGGTATACTGGATGTATGGGATGATCATGTTGTAATAGTTAATATTGACTTGCACGTCGATGCTACGGCAACCGACAGGAGCCATAGGGTTGTCTTTAAACTAACGTTTGTGTTTGCAGATGCGTTTACTATATCGCTAGGTTGTAGCTTTAGTAGTAATAGCATAGATAGAACGACAACCTCGATGCCGACATGATGATGGAGATCATGATGATGAAGATTATGGTGTGGCACCGGTGACAAGAAGATCATGCCGGTGCTTTGGTGGTGGAGATCAAGAAGCACAAGATCATGGCCATATCATGTCACTTATGAATTGTATGTCATGTTAATCCTTTTATGCACCTTATTTTTCTTAGAACGACGGTACAATTATAAGGTGATCCCTCACTAAAATTTCAAGGCGAAATTGTGTTCTCCCCGACTGTGCACCATTGCGAGAGTTCGTCGTTTCGAGACACCACGTGATGATCGGATGTGATAGACTCAACGTTCACATACAACGGGTGCAAAACAGTTGCACACGCGAAACACTCGGGTTAAACTTGACGAGCCTAGCATGTGCAGACATGGCCTAGGAACCCAAGAGACCGAAAGGTCGAGCATGAATCGTATAGTCGATATGATTAGCATAGAGATGTTTACCAGTGAAGCTATACTCAACTCACGTGATGATCGGACTTGAGTTAGTGGATTTGGCTCATGCACCACTCAAATGACTAGAGGGGTGTACTTTTTGAGTGGGAGTTCTTAAGTAATATGATTAATTGAACTAATTATCATGAACATAGTTAAAAGGTCTTTGAAAATTATGATGTAGCTTGCGCTATAGCTCTACTGTTTTTATATGTTCCTAGAGAAAATTTAGTTGAAAGATGATAGTAGCAACTTTGCGGACTGAGTCCGTAAAATTAAGGATTGTCCTCATTGCTGCACATAAGGCTTATGTCCTTAATGCACCACTCACTGTGCTGCACCTCGAGCGTCGTCTATGGATGTTGCGAAAATCTGACATACACGTTTTTGATGACTATAGATAGTTCAATGCGTAATACTTAATGGCTTAGAAGCTAGGCGCCGAAGACGTTTTGAAACGTCACGGAACGTAAGAGATGTTCTAAGAGATGAAATTGAGATTTCATGCTCGTGCCCTTGTTGAGTGGTATGAGACCTCCGACAAGATTCTTTGTCTACAAAATAAAGGAGAAAAGCTCAGTCGTTGAGCATGTGCTCAGATTGTCTAAGTACAACAATCCCTTGAATCAAGTGGGAGTTAATCTTCCAGATGAGATAGTGATGGTTCTCCAAAGTCACTGCCACTAAGCTGCTAGAGCTTCGTGATGAACTATAACATATCAAGGATAGATATGATGATCCTTGAGCGATTCGCAATGTTTGACAATTTGAAAGTAGAAATTAAGAAGGAGCATCAATTGTTGATGGTTAGTAAAACCAGTAGTTTTAAGGAGGGCAAGGGCTAGAAGGGATACTTCATGAAACGACAAACCAGTTGCTTATATAATGAAGAAACCCGAGATTGAACCCAAACCGGAGACAAAGTGCTTCTGTTATGAGGGGAACGGTCACTGAGGCAGGGCTACCCTAGATACTTTGTAGATAAGAAGGCTGGAAAAGTCGACAAAAGTATATTTGATATACATGATATTGATGTGTACTTTACTAGCACTCCTAGTAGCACGAGGGTATTAGATACCGGTTCGGTTGCTAAGTGATTAGTAACTCGAAATAGAAGCTACGGAATAAACGAGACTAGCTAAAGGCGAGGTGACGATACGTGTTGGAAGTGTTTCCAAGGTTGATGTGATCAAAACATCGCACGCTCCCTCTACCATCGGGATTGGTGTTAAACCTAAAATAATTTTTATTTGGTGTTTGCGTTGAGCATGAACATGATTGGATTGTGTTTATTGCAATACGATTATTCATTTAAAGAGAATAATAGTTATTCTATTTGCTTGAATAATTACCTTCAATGGTTTATTGAATCTCGATCATAGTGTTACACATGTTCATAATATTGGTGCCAAAAGATACAAAGTAATAATGATAGTACCACTTACCTGTGGCACTTCCACTTGAGTCATGTTGGTGTAAAATGCATGAAGAAGCTCCATGCTGATGGATCTTTGTACTCACTCATTTTTGAAACGTTTTAGACATGAAAACCACACCTGTTGGTATAAACGCGTGAAGAAAATCCATGCGGACGGATCGTTTGGATTCACTTGATTTTGAATCACTTGAGACATGCAAAATCATACCACATGGAACAAGAAAGTAACTTGTTGGAAGCAATACATTTTTGATATGTGCAGTCCAATGAGTGCTGAGGCACGCAGTGGATATCATTATGTTCTTACTTCACTGACGAATTGAGTAAGATACAGGAGTATTTACTTGATGAATCACAAAGTCTGAAATATTGAAAAGTTCAAAGCTATTTCAGAGTGAAGATCGTCGTGACAAGAGGATAAACTGTCTACGATATGATTATAGAGATGAATATCTGAGTTGCGAGTTTTGGTACACAGTTAAGACAATGTGGAAATTGTTTCGCAATTCATGCTACCTAGAACAACATAGTGTGATGGTGTGTCTAAACGTCATAACCGCGCCCTATTTGGTATGGTGCATGCTATGATGTCTCTTACCGAATTACCACTATCGTTTATGGGTTATGCATTAGAGACAACCGCATTCACTTTAAATAGGGCACCGCGTATATCCGTTGAAATGACACAGTATGAACTACGGTCTGAAGAAACCTGAGCTGTCGTTTCTTGAAAGTTTGGGGCTGCGACGCTTATGTGAAAAAGTTTCAGTCTGATAAGCTCGAACCCAAAACGGATAAATACATCTTCATAGGATATCCAAAACAGTTGGATACATCTCCTATCTCAGATCCGGAAGCAAAATGTTTGTTTATAGAAACGGGTCCTTTCTCGAGGAAAGATTTCTCTCGAAAGAATTGAGTGGGAGGGTGGTGGAACTTGATAAGGTTATTGAATTGTGACTTCAACCAATGTGTAGAAGGGCGCAGGAAGTTGTTCCTGTGGCGCCTACACCAATTGAAGTAGAGACTGATGATGGTGATCATTGAGCTTCGGATTAAGTTACTACAAAACTTGTAGGTCGACAAAGTCTCATACTACTACAGAGTGGTATGGTAACCCTATCTCGGAGGTCATGTTGTTGAACAACAATGAACCTACGAGCTATGGAGAAGCAATGGTGGGCCCGGATTCCCGCAAATGGCTGGAGGCCATGAAATTCGAGAGAGGATCCATGTAAGAAAACAAAGTGTAGACTTTGTAAGGACTACTTGATGGTCGTAAGACTATTAAGTAAAGATGGATCTTTAAAAGGAAGACAGACGTTGATGGTGAAAAGTCACTATTAAGAAAAGCTTGACTTATCGCAAAGATGTTTCCGACAAGTTCAAGGAATTGACTACGATGAGACTTTCTCAATCGCAGCGATGCTAAAAGTCTGTTGGGATTAGGTTAGTAGTTGCTGCATAATTTATGAAATATTTCACATAGTATGTCAAAACATTGTTTCCTCGACGGTTTCCTTGAGGAAAGGTTGTATGTGTTACAACCAGAAGGTTTTGTCGATCCTAAGGATACTAACAAGTATGCAAGCTCCAGCGATCCTTCTATGGACTGGTGCAAGCATCTCGGAGTTGGAATATACGCTTTGATGAGATGATCACAGCTTTTTGGTTTATATAAGGTTTATGAGAAACTTGTATTTCCAAAGAAGTGAGTGGGAGCACTATAGAATTTCTGATAAGTATATGTAGTTGACATATTGTTGATCGGAAGTAATGTAGAATTTCTGTAAAGCATGAAGGGTTGTTTGAAAGGAGTTTTTCAAAGGAAGACCTGGATAGAGCTATTTGAACGTTGAGAATCAAGATCTATAGAGATAGATCAAAACGCTAAATAGAACTTTCAATGAAATGCATGCCTTGACAGGTTTTTGAAGGAGTTCAAAATAGATCAGCAAAGAAGGAGTTCTTGGTTGTGTTATAAGGTATGAATTTGAGTAAGACTCGAAGCCTGACCACGACAGAAGAAAGAGAAAGGACGAAGGTCGTCCCCTATGCCTTAGCCGAAGACTCTAAAGTATACCATGTGGTGTACCACACCTGATGTGTGCCTTACAATGAGTCTTTCAAGGGGTACAAAGAGTGATCCAGAAATGAATCACTAAACATCGGTCAAAGTCATCCTTCGTGACTAATGGACTAAGGAATTTTTCTCGATTATGGAGGTGATTAAAGAGTTCGTCGTAAAGGGTTACGTCGATGCAAGCTTTGACACTAATCCGAATAACTCTGAGTAGTGAAACGGATTCATATAGTAGAGTAGATATCTGGAATATTTCCGAATAGCACATAGTAGCAGCATCTATAAGATGACATATAGATTTGTAAAGCACACACGAATCTGAAAGGTTCATAACCGTTGACTAAAACCTCTCTCACAAGCAAGACATGAGAGAACCTCAGGACTGTATGGTTGTTAGATTCATTACAATCACATAGTGATGTGAACTAGATTATTGACTCTAGTGCAAGTGGGAGACTGTTAGAAATATGCCCTAGTGGAAATATTAAATTAGTTAGTATTATGTTTCCTTGTTCATAATAAACTTTTATTATCCATGCTAGAATTGTATTGATTGGAAACTCAAATACATGTGTGGATACATAGACAACACACTGTCCCTAGTGAGCCTCTAGTTGACTAGTTCGTTGATCAAAGATGGTCAAAGGTTTCCTGGCCATAGGCAAGTGTTGTCACTTGATAACGGGATCACATCATTAGGAGAATCATGTGATGGACAAGACCCAAATTATAAACATAGCATGTGATCGTCTCATTTTGTTGCTATTGTTTTTTGCATGTCAAGTATTCATTCCTATGACCATGAGATCATGTAACCCACTGACATCGGAGGAATACCTTGTGTGTATCAAACGTCACAACGTTACTGGGTGACTATAAAGGTGCTCTACAGGTATCTCCGAAGGTGTCCGTTGAGTTAGCATGGATCAAGACTGGGATTTGTCACACCGTGTGACGGTGAGGTATCTAGGGGCCCACTCGGTAATATAACATCACATATAAGCCTTGCAAGCAATGTGACTCAAGTGTGAGTCATGGGATCTTGTATTACGAAACGAGTAAAGAGACTTGCCGGTAACGATATTGAAATAGGTATAGGGATACCGACGATCAAATCTTGGGCAAGTAACATACCGAAGGGCAAGGGAATGTTATACGGGATTATATGAATCCTTGGCATATAGGTTCAACCGATAAGATCTTCATAGAATATGTAGGATCCAATATGGACATCCAGGTCCCGCTATTGGATATTGCTCGAGAAGTTTCTCGGGTCATGTCTACATAGTTCTCGAACCCGCAGGGTCTGCACACTTAAGGTTCGATGATGTTTTAGTATAGTTGAGTTACATGTGTTGGTGCCCGAAGGTTGTTCAGAGTCCCGGATGAGATCATGGACGTCACTAGGGTTTCTGGAATGGTCCGGAAATGAAGATTGGTATATAGGAAGTTGGTGTTTGGATTCCGGAAAGTTTTCGGGCATTGCCGGTAGTGTACCGGGAGTGACGAATGGGTTCCGAGGGCCCACTGGGTGGGCCCACCATGCCCCAAGGGGTCCACTTGGGTTTATTGGATGCACAATAAGGTATAATGGGCTGACAAAGTCATCCAAGGAAAGCCCATGAGAAAAGTGGAAAATCCAAAAGAGGTGGGAAAATAAGGAAGGAGTCCTAATCCAAGTGGGATTGAAGAAGGACTCCTCCCTTCCCCAAGTCGACTATCCCAAGGAGGCCTTCTTGGCTGGTGCCCTAAGGGCTTGCTCCACCCCTTGGCTCCTCCGATATATACTTGAGGTTTAGGGCTGTTTGAGACACAACTTTGCCACGTGCAACTCAAACCTACACCTCATTGTTCTTCCTCTAGATTAGATTTCTGCGGAGCTCGGGCGAAGCCGTGCAGGAATAGATCATCACCAACACCGGCACGCCGTCACACTGTCGGAGAACTCATCTACTTCTCCGTCTCTATTGCTGTATCAATAAGGCCGAGATCGTCATCGAGCTGTACGTGTGCTGAACGCGGAGGTGTCGTCCGTTCGGCGCTAGATCGGAACAGATCGTGGGACGACGGTGATTTGAATCACAAAGTTGTACCACTACATCAACCGCATTTCTTAATGCTTACCACTGAGCGATCTACAGGGGTATGTGGATCAAATCTCCCTCTCGTAGATGAACATCACCATGATAGGTCTTCGTGTGCGTAGGGAATTTTTGTTTCCCATGCAATGTTCCCAACACTTTATACCGGTCCTAAACTCTTAGGCTGTCCGGCGTCCTTTATATCCAGCCCAAATATAGGGCGGTTATCACTACTCCCTTCGTTTCGGTTTATAAGTCATCTTACAAAAACCAAATAATGCCAAAATACTTAGGCGCGGTGCATTAAATGCCACCTTGTTTCTTGTTTTTTGACATGAATAAAGGAATTAACCAATAAGAGACGTGGGGCATGTATGTTTTTAATGACTCAATGGAGCTCGGCCTGTGCAAGCACTTTTCGCCCATCCGGGTGCTTTATACCAGCCTCAAACTCATGGGCTGTCAGACATCCCTCATATCCAGCCCAAATATAGGGCGTATATCACTACTAGGAAAAACACTAGTGGTATTGCGAGTAAAAGACATACCAGTAACGCGGGGTACTGCTAGCTCGCTACAGCTAACTTTTAATAGCAGCATGGATTATCATGCGCTACTCGTATATGTAGATAGCAGTAGCGTGGATAATGGAACCGCGCTACTCATAATAGCTGCAGCGCACCCACTTGAGGAGTGCTGCTGATAAAAGCTCGCTGCTGCTAAAGCATGTCCCGTGCTACTATTATTAATTTATGATTTTATTTTCTCCTGCCCATTTCCTTTTTGTATTTGAACAAGTTTTATACAATAGTCTCATAAAATTTAATCATACACATACAAATATAATCTAATCATACACATACAAATAGTCTCATAAAATCATGTCATCATCGTAATCATCAACCAACACAAATGATGTCTCCCGTCATCATCCTGAAATAGTGATACAAGTTTTGACATGTCTTGATACTTGCAACTACATCATCATCGATCTAACCAATGATGTAAAAGAGAAGAGCTGTCACAATGAGTGAGAGCAGAACTATGCAGTACATGAGGCGGTGATTCTAGTCCCTCTCTCGCGCTAGTGTCCGCCCCAAGTAACTATCTTCTCCTTCTTGTGTGCTATCTAACCCTTTATGGCTGGCGCCCGAGAACCCGTCCACTTGAGCCTGACACTCGGGACACTCATCCTACAGTCCCAAAACATTCCCTATGTACACTACATATCAGTTTTTCGCCATCAAGGATCTATGTACTTGTTAGAGATGCATCTTCATCAAGGGAATCAATAAAAATATGCAAGATAATATAATTGAGAAACACAAAAAGAAAGGTTATTAGAAAATAGATGCAACATATAGTAAACATAATTAATTAATAGAGGTTCATCGTACCCAAACTAATTAACTAGAGGTACGGAGATCATCGTGTACCCAAACTAACAAACTATATAGCGCTACACAAGTTTGGAAGGGACCGTTGACATCACAAAGAATTTCATCGCTAGATAAAGTATGAGTTCAACCGACACATCATCAGCATCGGCATCGTCAATCATTACTGGAGGTTGCATCCATCCAGATCATCGAGGATGCACCTTGGCTTCTTGAACACCCTGAAGTCATGATGTTGTATGCATATGCTAGTTTGGATGTCAGCTTGCGATATAGGGCCATGGTGGAACAACCCCTTATCTTCGATGATTTCTTTCATGATGATCATTGCAATGTCCCTCTCGATGCAAAAGAAGTCATCTCTGAGTTTGTAATCCAATTCTTCTCCTAAGAATTTTGCCCATTTTCGGAGATGATCACTGTTTCTGGTTTTCATGCGAAGTTGTTGGTGATCTCTTGTGAACTCCATCATGAGATGGATGAGGTAGAATCAATCGCTCACGCTTGATGTTGGTTGATGCATGCAACAGAAGGTACTTTTATGCGAGGAACCCGGCCTGCTCTTCCTTTGTTTCCTGATCTCGAGGTGGCCACCCCTCAGGCTGAAGCCATGGAGAGCATTATCCATCATATCCATTATGTGGGTGTAGTCCTTCTTCTTGTAGTTTCCATATGCGTCGAAATACACCGCATGGGAGACTCGCGGGAAAAGAACTATAAGGACGACGCACCTGTTACTCCGGGAAAAAGAAAACACCTCAAATTATTGTTCATATGAGGGAGAATGAATGATTGAAATGTATGAAAGGGTTGTCCGACACCGACTTACATTGGATGATAAGGTAGGACAACCGTATCCTTGTCCCTATTCATTAGCATGACATTTTCGATGTAGGTCCTAGCAATTTTATGCTGATAATCGCCGAGAATCAAGGACTCGTGCATGTAGTATGGATCCGCCACACAAATTTGTGGGATTTGTTCTCTCCTGACGGCCAAGCTCATATGGAGCGCAAAAAGGCGGACGATTGTAAAATCGAGCTGCCTCGTGAGAAAAATCTCAAAGATATGATCAAACCGCAGGAAGAACACCTCCGCAGACAGTGTGTAGATGTAGCACTTACCGTGAGGCACACGAACCGCATATAGCGAATATCCTGGATCCCGCGAGGCGAGAAGGCTTATATCAGTCGAGAGCACATGGTCGTGCAGTGTCGTGAGATCCCCTGATATGCCCTCTAGAAGACCCGACGGTAGGATCGGCTTGCACATGACATGGAACATAGCCACACCTTTGATCGGTACACGGTCTTCAAAATCGATCAGCGGAGCCGACTAGTTGCTATAAGCTATGGGAGATGCTTGGGCGACAGGAGAGCCTCTCCTCGATGGTCTCTTCCTCCCCTTTTTCTTGAGTTCACTTTCGAGACCCTTCCTTAACCCCGCCACCAGTGTCATCGGGCTAAGCACTTTACAAACCTTGGTTGCTAGTTGACTCTGCCTTGAGGCGGCATAAGGAGGTGTGTCCTATGAGGATTGCATGAAGAGAGACTTCTTGCAATCAACCCTAGGACGTTCCAGCCCAGGGACATCACCCATCTCCAATTCTGCATGCTGACACCCCGAGTCATATGGCTAACTCATCATTCCTCCATCCTCATTGAGGAACCCAAGAAGATCCTCCTTGTCCATCTCATCATCGTCGGTTCTTTGTTCTACGGGGACGACTACGTCATCCACTATTGGACACCCTTCCTCGCGTCATCCATCGCTCTCACATGGCACTACAGGCGCTGGTGATGACGAGATAATGTATATAATCCTTGCTCCTCTTTGGTTACCCCAAGTGGAAGGTGGAGATGTAGTCAGTAGAAAGTTTTCCCTTACACGGAGACTGTAAGGTTATCGAACCAGGAGGACTCCTAGGATCAACAAGTAGGTGTCCCCTACCCTGGCGCAAGCAGAAGACGTGGACCTGCACACACAGAATTAACTTTGCTCCCAATGAGTACAGAGAGGTTGCCAATCTCTCCGGCCTTGTTGTTTGCGAAGGATCAAAACACAAGCGGGAATAGTGATAGTGATTGCAACAGAAAAGTAAATGAAAGCAGTAAATGATGGAGGTGTAAGCAATGGTGGTGATATGGACCGGAGTCACATGATGTTCACTAGTGATGTCTCTCCCCCAAAAGACGATAAACAACTATGCTTGGGTAAAAAATTACAGCTGGGCAATTGACAGAATTATAAACGCACCGCAATGCTAATTATGCTACTTGAAAGTTAGAGGCTCAATAATAATGGGCAGTACGCCAAGACAAGTAGACTGTTTATTCATCAGCATCTACTAACTAATCATCCACCTTGAGATATTTATCCAGAACATCTCGCTGGTATTGAGTTGCGAGCCCAAACCAAAGTGTAAACTCAAAGCAACGGACAACTGCATTAACAAACTATGCGTAAGGTAAACAATCCTTGCAAGTGTGGTCACAAGCACCGTTGTTTTCTCCCTGGTGGCAACAACACATCCCCTAGTCTCATGTTTTTTCACTCAAGCTAGACATGAGGGGGCATGAACCCACAATAATGCATAACGCTCCCTCTTGGAGTTACAATCTACTACTTGGCCAAAGCAATAAAGAGCAACGAAGAACATGCATGAATGATTAAGGAACATAATATAAAAGGATAATAAAATATATAAATCATAAGAATCTGAACATAATCTCATAATCCATCGGATCCCAACAAACCGAGCATAGCAATAGTAAGAGAATTACATAGATGCCTTGATCATGTAGGGCAGCTCACAAGGGCTAACATGGAAGCACAAGATTGGAGAGAAGACATCACATAGCTACTGTTCATGGACTCATGGTCCAAGGAGGACTACTCACGACACGTCCAGGAAGCGTCCATGATGGTGGAGAAGCTCTCGGAGGTCAATCCTCTCTCCGGCAGGGTGCCGAGAAAAGGCCTCGTGACGCTCCCGATCCCGGAAGCGCGGCGGCGGTGGAACGATGGAGAAATTCGTGATTTTGGAAGTTATGGAAGGGTTTCCTCTTGGAGGAGTAAATATAGGCCAAAGGAGGGCGTTAGAAGAGGTGGGGCCCACCCAGGCGGCCTGTGGGCGCGGCCAGGGGCCAGGCCGCACCAAGAGGTCGTCTGGGAAGCCCCTGGCTCCCCTGTGGCCCATCTTCGGTGATCTGGAAGCTTCCGTTACGCTGATTTTTATATATTTTTCTCAGGATTTTTGGGGCTCCGGAAAATTGGGTAAAAGCCCGTGCAAAAAAGACATCAGCAGACACAAACTGGCACTGGGTGCACTGAGTTTGTAGTTTAGTCCAAATATGTGTAAAAATATATAAAAGTGTAGCAGAACATATAACAATGTCACCCAAAAGATCATGGAGCAAGCAAAAATTATAGATACATTTGGGACGTATCAACATCCCCAAGCTTAATTCCTGCTCGTCCTCGAGTAGGTAAATGCTGACACAATAATTTATGTGGTGACATGCTAACACACATATAAGAACTTCAAAGTAAAGCAAGTAAGATATGCAATTCAAGTCAATACAATAACAAGCAAGAGTCTATATCTAGTATTGAAATTAGCAAAGTATGAACATAAAGGTGCAAGAGCTCTCGCTGTCCGTGACTCGAATGTCTCCAAATTGTGTTTGCGTGCAAGAAGTGGGAGATGGGTTCAGATCATAATATTTTAAATTGAGAACTCAATCTACTAAACCTCGCACTTGGTCTTATTCGGAATCCTATTTTGACTCATCCCAGACCACTAGTCACGCACGAGTCAAAATGATGCTCTCCCTTTCGACTTTGAGCACTCATGCAATGGATGAGCGCAAGCAAGATATGTTGGCACTTAGGATGGCAAATAGAATAATGATGGGGAAGGAAGACAAAAAGGTGTGAAAGGCTCACATAAATGAGGACATCCATAGGCGAGAGAAAGCCAAATGATAGATATGACGTGAGGAGTAGGGATTGCCATGCAACGGATGCACATATGAGCTAAGGTAAGCTCTCCAATGGAACTAGTGGGGTGCATCCAACTTGCTTGCTCATGGAGACCTAGAGCTCATTTGAGGAGGCTCATCATTGGAATACGCAAGCCAAGTTCTATAGTGTAAGGGTTCCCACATAGTTATGCATGAATGATAATCTCTATGTAGTACAAATATAGCAATGGAGTACGAGTGTGGATCTTTCAAAGGGAATAGTAGTGTTGCCCCCTTCTCTCTTTTTATTTCCTTTTCTTTTTATCTTTTTATTTTATTTTTTGTGGCCTCTTTGGCTCTTTCTATTTATCTTTCATTTGTCTTCTTTGGGATCTTTTAATTTGTCCACTTTGGGATCTTTTCCTCACTTAAGGGCAACACTCTATGTTTTACAAGAATAAAAAGAAGATCATCACACTTTATAAGAAGTACTCAACATAAAGACAAATGAAAACTATCATGATGTATGCAAATGTATGCCTCTGGCAGTGTAGCAAGATATGCAATGAAACTAGCGCGTCATGTAGCAATAATAAGGTCAATGCCCAACTTGCGTGTGGCTCCTCGATCAAGAAAAAGCATGTATGACATGAAGATCAAGTCATGAGATGGTGGATGTTGCATGGCAATGTATCTCGGAAAGGCTATGGGAAATGCCTTAATAGGTAGGTATGGTGGCTGGTTTGAGGAAAGATTTAATGAGGCTTATGATGACAGAGCGTATCATGACGAGGGTTTGGATGCGCCGACGAATTTTGCACCAACTCTCAAGGTGAGAAAGGGCAATGCGCGATACCGAAGAGGCTAGCAAAATATGGATGGTGGAAGTGCCAACAATCGAATACTCACATTAGTCCGAAGAACTCATACACTTATTATCGGTAAATCTCTATCTTGTTTGGAAATTCACAAAGAGACAAGTACCCCTAGGAGGAGTGTTTGGGGGTTTGGTTATCCTTGCGCATCCTCGACCCATGGTAACGTGAGGGTACTCTATATATTCCACCCCCTCCATAGGTTAGCGATCAATCTAGTAGCTAGAGTTCTCAACTAATTTTTAGTTTTTGAAAAACACATGGATTTCCCAAAATACGACACCTTTCACTAATAGGCTCAAGATCTTCCCACCAATAGTCCAAGCATTACTCAAATTAGTACCTCAAAACTATTGCAAGTTACTACTATACTTAAATAGCAACCTCAGTTACCTACTCATGCAAGACACATAACTCAGTGCAACAAGCCAACTCTCTAAAAAAGATAAGCATGATAACTCAAGAGAGTTCCAAAATAAACCTAAATAATAGCTCTTAAAAATATATAACATGAAAAATAAGAGCTACGCATGACACTAGCTAAGTAAAGATAAAGAACACACAAAAAAGTAAGCATGAAAACCTATGTTGTGTTCTAGACTGGAATGGAGTGTGTTTCTCTCCCAAAAAAAGTAGGATAGGTTCTGACTTGTTATGAACATCAAGAAAAACTAAAACAAACTAAAAAGTAAAGACCGGGACGCTCCAAGCATATCACATAACATATGAAGTGATAAAAATATAGCATGGAGATGGACGAACTGATTTATTGTTGATAGAGAAGGGGATGCACGGGGGCATCCGCAAGCTTAGATGCTTGAATCTCCTTGAATATTTCTTGGGGTTACATGGGGGCATCCCCAATCTTGAGCGCTTGAAACTCCTGGATCTTCTTTCATCATCTTCCATCGCATACCTGAAAACTCCCTTCATACAAAACTCATCATAAGCCTATTAGAGTGGTTAGTACCCATGATAAAATAATTCATTACCTAGTGGAAATAAAGATTTTCATAAAATGCTACTTTTTCTCATGATTGCCAAAATGTTTTTGCAAAGGAAAATCAAGCTTAATATTTACAAAATGGTGAAAACGCAAAACGTGGCAGAATCTGTGAAAAACAGAACAACATGTAGTAAATAATTTTTTCGGGGCACTTATGCAACTCAAATAAAAAAATCAGAAAATATGCCAGAAAGAAAATTGTATATAGCATGCTTTCAAAAACATTCAGACCAAAAGGATGATCTGGTGATTTTTGGTGAATTTTTCTGTCAAGCATACCGAATCTGTTTCTGGACAGCATGTCACAACTTTTGAACTTTCTTGCAATCGGAGGCTAAAACTTGGCACAAAGCTTGAAAATAAAGATACAATGATGTTGCTACAGTAGTAACAAGCATCAAGACCAGTAAAAATGAAAGGAAAAACTCAACGTAAGCATAACAAGGGTTGTCTCCCTAGAGCTTTTCTTTATAGCCATAAAGATAGGCTTAAGATTTTAATGATGCTCTCGTAGGAATAAGAGTTGTAGAACAAAAGAGAGCATCAAGAAGGAAATATTAAACACATTTAAGTCTAACATGCTTCCTATACATAGGAATATTTCAATAGAATAATTCATTGAAGCACAAAGCAATAATCATAGGAAGGCAAAACAAGTGGCTTCAAAACCTTCGACATAAAGAGGGGAAACTTCTTATTTTTTAAATGTTTAGAACCATGTCTCCCCCTCTCATTATAAATTTTAGTGGCATCATGGATGAACTCAACAATATAACTATCACATAAGGCTTTATTTACATGACCCAAAAGCATAAAAGTATCATTACTCTTCTTATAAGCAAAATCTTTCTTATTAGGAATAATGAGAGTAAAGCAATCATTATCATCATGGTATTCATCATGTTTAGGAAGCATAGTATCATCAAAGCAAATTTTCTCCTCAAAAGTTGGGGGACTAAAAAATGTCATGTTCATCAAACCCGTCATCCCCAAGCTTAGAGCTTTCCATGTCATTAGCAATATTGGTATTCAAAGAAAACATACTAATAACATTGCCACCATAATAATTGTTACGCAAATAATAAAGTTCCATAGTTTTTTTATTTTCTCCTCAAACACTTCATGTCCCAGTTCAAGATAAAGTTTATAAAGCTCTCTCATATTTTTGTTGTTAGCCACTAAGCCTAACTACCTCATGGCAAACTAACAAGACTAAAAGCAAAGGTAAAAGATAGCGTGCAACTCCCTTATCTTGAAGACTGGATTCCCCAACAACGGTGCGAGAAAACTTTGCTTGATGACGAGATGATGTATATACTTCTCGCTCCTCGTTGGTTACCCCAAGTGGAAGGTGGAGATGTAGTCAGCAACAAGTTTTCCCTTACACGGAGACTGTAAGGTTATCGAACGAGGAGGACTCCTAGGATCAACAAGTAGGTGTCCCCTGCCCTGGCGCAAGCAGAAGACGTGGACCTGCACACACACAATTAACTTTGCTCCCAACAAGTACAGAGAGGTTGTCAATCTCTTCGGCCTTGTAGTTTGCAAAGGATCAACATACAAGTGGGAATAGTGATAGTGATTGCAACGGAAAAGTAAATGAAAGCAGTAAATGATGGATGTGTAAGCAATGGTGGTGATATGGACCAGAGTCACATGATGTTCACTAGTGTTGTCTCTCTCCCAAAAGATGATAAACAACTATGCTTGGGTAAATCAATTACAGTTGGGCAATTGACAGAATTATAAACGCACCGCAATGCTAATTATGCTACTTGAAAGTTAGAGGCTCAATAATAATGGGCCATACGCCAAGACAAGTAGATCGTTTATTCATCAGCATATACTTACTAATCATCCACCTTGAGAAATCGATCCAGAACATCTCGCTGGTATTAAGTTGCGAGCCCCACCCAAAGTGTAAACTCAAAGCAACGGACAACTGCATTAGCGAACTATGCATAAGGTAAACAATCCTTGCAACCGTGGTCACAAGCACCGTTGTTTTCTCCCTGGTGGCAACAGCACATCCCCTAGTCTCATGTTTCTGTCATCCAAGCTAGACATCAGGGGGCATCAATCCACAATCATGCATAACGCTCCCTCTTGGAGTTACAATCTACTACTCGGCCAAAGCAATAAAGAGCAATGGAGAACATGCATGAATCACTAAGGACCATAATATAAAAGGATAATCAAATATATAACTCATAACAATCTAAACATAAGCTCATAATCCATCGGATCCCAACAAACCGAGCATAGCAATAGCAAGAGAATTAAATAGATGCCTTGATCATGTAGGGCAGCTCACAAGGGCTAATCATGGAAGCACAAGATTGGAGATAAGACATCACATAGCTACTGGTCATGGACTCATGGTCCAAGGAGGACAACTCACGGCACGTCCGGGAAGCATCCATGGCGGTGGAGAATCTCCCGTAGGTCAATCCCCCCTCCGGCAGGGTGCCGGGAAGAGGTCTCCTGACGCTCCCGATCTCGGAAGTGCTGCGGCGGCGGAACAATGGAGAAATTTTCGATTCTGGAAGTTGTGGAAGGGTTTCCTCTCGGAGGAGTAAATATTGGCCAAAGGAGGGTGTTAGAAGAGGTGGGGCCCACCCAAGCGGCCCGTGGGCACGGCCAGGGGCCAGGCCGCACCAGGAGGTCGCCTGGGCAGCTCCTGGCTCCCCTGTGGCCCATATTTGGTGATGTGGAAGCTTCCGTTACGCTGATTTTTATATATTTTTCTCGGGAGTTTTGGGGCTCCGGAAAATTGGGTAAAAGCCTCTCCAAAAAAGACATCAGCAGACAGAAACTGGCGCTGGGTGCACTGAGTTAGTAGGTTAGTCCAAATAAGTGTAAAAAGATATAAAAGTGTAGCAAAACATATAACAGTGTCACCCAAATGATCATGAAACATGCAACAATTATAGATACATTTGGGACGTATCAGCTGGTAATTGCGTAGGCGTGGTGGTGGTGTTCATACCCGCTTGTTGATGTGTGGTTATTGGTGTGCTCTTCGTTGGCTCCAGAAGAAGAAGATTCTTCGGCCACAACAGCATCCAACCCTTGCAGTATCCAAGCCGCATCAAGGTCTCATCCTCCTCTCCCGTGAGCCGTATTGGAGGAGGCAAATCCTCGTGGCTTGCTATCACACTCGACAAGCTAACCCTAAAGTTGCCAACGGGGATCGGCTAGCCGTGGAACGTGAGTTCCAAGGGCTTCATTATCACTGCCTTTTCCACGTCCACCTTTTGTCTTTGATCACGTAGAGTACGGTGCATGGGGTTTTGTCGGCCTGCAAAGACATGTCTGCGGCATAAAACATCCAAAAGGCAACGAAAATGGAAGGTTGTATATATATGTTGGTGATACGGGTAATTATCGTGAGGGCGTCGAGGTCACCAAAAGACGAAGGCCCGCCTAGCATGCCAGATACACATGGCGGGATGCTATGAGTGGGTGTGGGTACGGGTGCAGAAGCATATGCGGTTGCGAGAGTAGATGATGGTTCGGTTGTGATGTTCATTGAGTTGCTCCCGACAAATACCGACATGGGAAAATCATGTGCGCTCTTGTGTGGATTTTCCTTCTGCTAGTTGATGACAACTGCATTGACTGTTCTCCTGGTTTTGTCACGGTAGTTCTCCTCGTCAGAGAACTTAGGTGTGAGGCCGTCACAAATATGTGGCAGCTTGAGAGTTGTTGGTCGGAATCGAGAGATGCTAGTTTTACCTAGGTTTGGCCCCTCCGATGGAGGTAAAAGCCCATGTCCTGCTTGTGTTTCATTGATGAAGATCTTGGTTACAAGGGGGCGGAATCGCTACCTCTAATCTCGAGGATGTATAATCCTTCTATCTCTAATGACTTGTCTCGTCCAGACTTAACTTGTCCTTTTTTGGGGAGCCTGCCCCTACTCATATAAGTTGAAGGGGGTTTACATGTAGAGTCCTAGCAGGATCATGACTTAATCTACTCTGGCTTCTTATCGCGGGCTTCTTACCGCGAGCTACTTACCACGGGCCGCTTACAACGTGCGGCTTACCAAGGGCTTCTAGGAGCTTGCCGGAGTGGGGAGCCAGTTGGAGCAGCCGGATCGAGGAGCGAGCTGGACCGGAGATCCAACTGGAGCAGCTGGAGTGGGGGGCTTGGAGCCGGCCAACCGTGGAGCCGGCCAATCTTGGAGCCGGCCAACAGGGAGCCAGCCGGACTGGGGAGCCAGCCGGAGCAGGGAGCTAGTCGGATTGAGGAGCCAGCCAGACCGGGGAGCTAACCGGAGCACCTGGATCGGGGGTCGTGGAGCCGGCCAACCTTTAAGACGGCCAGCCTTCGAGCCGGCCAACTAGGAGCCAGCTGAGCAGAGAGCTAGCCAGACCAGCAGGACCAAGGGGTGTTAGCCACCCCGATGTTTTGAAATGTTGAGTCATCTCCTTGAGCCTGCCCAGGGGGTTATCCCCCCGACATTAGCCTCCGAGCTTCGGGGTGACTTGGAGAGTCGGGCGGAGGGTTTACACTATTGTCATAGAAGACGGTGGTGTCGAAGATGTCGGGCGGGGACGCATACCCGCCGACTGATGGGCGTGGGGCCCTGTCGGGGACAGACTTGGGGTCTGCCCGCTGGTGGGCGTGGAGCACAGCCGTGCGAGGACGCGGGGGCATGCCAACTGGTGGGCATGGGGCCATGTTGGGCGTGGACACGGAGTCCGTCGGCTAGCTGTTTCCAGCGGGGGCGGGCAAGCGCACCCACTGGGTATAGTATCCGAGCCTCCGAGCGACTCGAAGTGTCAGGCAAAGGGTCTTTGGTGTTGCTGAAGCGGATGGTAGTGTAAAAGATGTGGGGCACGGACGTGAAGTCCACCGACTGATGGGGCGGGGCCCTGCCGGGCACAAACGCGAAGTCCACCAGTGGATGGGTGCGGAGCCATGCTGGGATGGATGCACAGTCCGTCGGCCGATGGGCGCGGAGCCGTGCCGAGGACGAATGCGGCATCCGCCGGCTGATGGGCGTGGAATCCTACTGGGGACAAACGTGGAGTCCTTCGGCTAGCTGTTTCCAACGGGGGAGCGCAAGTGCACATGCTGGGTGTAGCCTCCGAGCCTCCAGGCGACTCAAAGAGTTGGGCGGAGTGTCTTTGTTGTTGCTGAAGTAGACGGTGGTGTCAAAGATATTGGGCAAGAACGCGGAGTCCGCCGACTGGTGTGCTCGGGGTTCCGCCGGGCGCAGTCGGGGGGTGCACCGGCTGGTGGGCGCAAATCCCTGTCGGGCGGGGATGCGAGGTTCCCTCGGCCGATGGCGCATGGCACTTCCGGAGCGGAGTCCGCCGTGGACTCTGCGTAGCTGGCCAGCTGCAGGAGCTGGACGAGGAGGCAACTGGAGTAGCCAGACCGGGGAGCCGGCCAACCTTGGAGCCGGCCAACCATGAGCCAGTCGGACTGGGGAGCCAGCCTGAGCAGGGAGCCAACCGGACCAAGGAGCTCGCCGGACCGGGGAGTCAACCGGAGAAGCCAGACCGGGGGTTTGGATCCGGCCAACCTTGGAGACGGACAATTGGGAGCGAGCTGGAGCGGGGAGCCAGCCGGGGTAGCCGGACCGGGGGTCATGGAGCCAGCTAACCGTGGAGTCGGCAAACCTTGGAGCCGGCCAAGTGGGAGCTGATACGTCTCCAACGTATCTATATTTTTTGATGGTTCCATGCTATTATCTTGTCAACTTTGGATGTTTTATATGCATGAATATGCTATTTTATATCTTTTTCAGGACTAACCTATTAACTCAGTGCCAAGTACCAGTTTCTGTTCTTTCCCTGTTTTTGGCCCATTTTCAGACGGTGTCCAAATGGATTGAAACTTTACGATGATTTTTTTGGACCAAAAGAGACCCCGAAGCTTTGGGAGAAGGCCAGATGGGCCACGAGGGAGTCACAAGCCCTCACGCCGCCACCTCCCCCGGTGGTGGCGCGCAGGCTTGTGACCTCCTCGTGGGCCCAACTGACGCAATTCCACCGCCATAAATTCCTATAAATTCAGAAACCCCCAGAAAGAAACCTAGATCGGGAGTTCCGCCGCCGCAAGCCTCTGTAGCCACCAAAAACCAATCTGGAGCCCGTTCTGGCACCCTGCCGGTGGGGGAATCCATCTCTGATGGCCATCTTCATCATCCCGACGATCTCCCTGACGAGGAGGGAGTAGTTCTCCCTCGGGGCTGAGGGTATGTACCAGTAGCTATGTGTTTGATCTCGATGTACCATGGGCTTTGTTACTATAGTTGGATCTTATGATGTTCTTCCCCCTCACCCTCTTGTAATGAATTGAGTTTCCCATTTGGAGTTATTTTATCGGATTGAGTCTTTGAGAACACTTGATGTATGTCTTGCACGTGTCTATCTGCTGTGATCAACTTGCGGGTTTGTGAAAATTGGGAACCTATGCATATGGGTTGGCACACGTGGATTCATGTGAGTACTTGATCTATGTTTTGGTGATCAACTTGTGGGTTCGTGATATTGGGAACCTATGCACATGGGTTGGCACACGTTTTGACTCTCTGGTAGAAACTTCGGGGAACTCTTTGAAGTTCTATGTGTTGGTTGAATAGATGATTCTGAGATTGTGTCATGCATATCGTATAATCATACCCACGGATACTTGAGGTGACAATGGAGTATCTAGGTGACATTAGGGTCTTGGTTGATATGTATCTTAAGGTGTTATTCTAGTACAAACTCTTGAATAGATCGATCAAAAAGAATAACTTTGTGGTGGTTTCGTACCCGACAATAATCTCTTCGTTTGTTCCCCGCTATTGGTGACTTTGGAGTGACTCTTCGTTGCATGTTGAGGGCTAGTTATATGATCCAATTATGTTATCATTGTTGAGAGAACTTCACTAGTGAAAGTATGAACCCTAAGCCTTGTTTCCACGCATTGCAATACCGTTCGTGCTCACTTTTACCATTTGTTACCTTGTTGTTTTTGTAATTTCAGATTACAAAAACCTATATCTACCATCCATATTGCACTTGTTTCACCATCTCTTCGCCGAACTAGTGCACCTATACAACTTACCATTGTATTGGGTGTGTTGGGGACAGAAGAGACTCTTTGTTATTTGGTTGCAGGGTTGCTTGAGAGAGACCATCTTCATCCTACTCCTCCCACGGATTGATAAACCTTAGGTCACCCACTTGAGGGAAAATTGCTACTGTCCTACAACCGTCTGCACTTGGAGGCCCAACAACGTCTTCAAGGAGAAGGTTGTGTAGTAGACATCAAGCTCTTTTCTGGCGCCTTTACCGGGGAGGCTAGGTAAGCGGCGCTAACATCCCGTCAATGAAGCTCTTTTCTGGCACCGTTGCCGGGGAGGTTAGCGCTTGAAGGTATATCTTTAGATCTTGCAATCGTATCTTTTTGTTTCTTGTTCTTTTGCTAGAAAACTACAAAAAATGGAATTGAGGATGCCTCATATGCTCCATCTTTTTAATATCTTTCATGAGCATGATGGGAAGGAAAATAATGCTCAAGTGTTTTACGATACTCCCACTACTATTCTTGAGAATAGATTTCCTTATGTGGAGAGTAGCAAAATTTCTATGCTTGTAGATCATGAAAAGAATGCTTTAGGTGCTGGTTATATTATTGAATTCATTCATGATGCTACTGAAAATTACTATGAGATAGGATCATATGCTTCTACTTATTGCAATAGTATCAAGCTTCCTCTCCATATGTTGAAATTTTTGAAGCTATGCTTGTTTTGCCTTCCTATGCTAGTTGATTCTTGCTCCAATAAATTGTTTGATCACAAAATCCCTATGCATAGGGTTAGACTCAAATGTTCTAGCCATTTGCTCCATGATGCTCTCGTTGTGTTTCAATCCTTACCTTTTATGTGAGCATCATTGAAATCAATGCCTAGCTAAGGGCGTTAAACGATAGCGCTTGTTGGCAGGCAACCCAATGAATAAATTTTTCTTTGCTTTTTTGCTTCCTGTTTTGTTTTCTCCACACCATCATAATTTTGTTATGATTGTGTCTTTTGTGTTTCTTTTTGTGTTTATGCCAAGCAAAACTGTTATGATTAGTCTTGGTGATGATTGTTTGATCATGCTGGAAAAAGACGGAAACTGTCTTCCCACAAAAATAATTTTCATTTTTTTTCTATAAGGGATTTTGAGTTGATTGTTTTTTCTGCTGATTTCTACGCAAATTCTTCAGACTTTAGTAAATTTTCAGAATTTTGTAAGTACCATAGGTATACGATGCTACAGACTGGTCTGCTGTTAACAAATTCTGTTTTTGTTGTGTTGGTTGCTTATTTTGATGAAACTATGGATAGTATCGGAGGGTATTAGCCATGGAAGATTGAAAATACAGTAACCAAACATCAGCATAAGTAGAATTTAAGTTTGCTACAGTACCTAAGGAAGTGGTGGTTTGCTTTCTCATACTAATGTTTTCACGAGTTTGTGTTTATGTTTCGTGTTGCGAAGTTTTCAAGTTTTGGGTGAAGTTCTTATGGACAAAGAGATAAAGAGTGGCAAGAGCTCAAGCTTGAGGATGCCCAAGGCACCCCAAGAGATTCAAGGATGCCGTAAAAGCCTACTCTTGGGGATGCCCCGGGAAGGCATCCCCTCTTTCGTCTTCAATCCATCGGTAACGTTACTTGAGGCTATATTTTTATTCACCACATGTTATGTGTTTTGCTTGGAGCGTCTTGTATCGTAGGAGTCTTTTATTTTTGTTGTGTCACAATCATCCTTACTGCACACCTAGAGAGAGAGACATGCACTCACCATGATTTTGTCGAGCGTCACTTATATCCTTTGGTAGACATTTCAGCTCACATGTGCTTCACTTATATCTTTTGAGCTAGATACTTTTGCTCTATGTGCTTCACTTATATCTTTTAGAGCACAGTGGTGCGTGGCTTGGTAGTTGATCTATGCTTTGAAAGTAGTCTCAAAAGGGGTAGTTATCCAAAGGGATATGAAAACTTCCACCTTCATGTGCATTGAATAGTTAGAGAAGTTCGATTCATCTCAATTAGTTTTGAGTTGTGGTTTTGGTAATATTGAAGTTATGCTAGTAAGGTATTGCGGATCTAGAAATACTTGTATTGAAGTTAGTGATTCCCGTAGCATGCACGTATGGTGACCGCTATGTGATGAAATCTGAGCATCATTAGTCTTTTGATTGTCATCCTTTGCATGGCGGTCGGGATCGCGCGATGGTTTATACCTACCAACCCTTCCCCTAGGAGGATGCGTTGAATGCTATGTTTCGATTACTAATAAAACTTTTGCAACAAGTATATGAGTTCTTCATGACTAATGTTGAGTCCATGGTTTATATACACTTTCACCTTCCACCATCACTATCTTCTTAGTGTCATGCAACTTTCGCCGGTGCACAAAACCCACCATTAGCCTCCCTCAAAACAGCCACCATACCTACCTACTATGGCTTTTTCAAAGTCATTCCGAGATATATTGCCATGCAACTACCACCATGACATGTGCCACCACTTCTACATTGCCATTGCATGATCATAAGATAGCTAGCATGATGTTTCCATTAATGTCCATGCCATGCTAGATCATTGTCACGGTACACTACCGAAGGCATTCCATATAGAGTCATCGTTGCTCTAAGTTTTGAGTTGAAAGTGTGATGATCATCATTTATGGAGCATTGTCCCATGTGAGGAAATAAAAGAGGCCAAAGATGCCCACCAAAAAACAAAAGAGGCCAAAGAGCCCACCAAAAAAAATATAAAAAAATTGAGAGAAAAAGAGAGAAGGGGCAATACTACCACTTTTCCACACTTGTGCATATTAAGCACCATGATCTTCATGATTGAGAGTCTCTCCTTTTGTTACCACCATATAGCTAGTGGGAAATTTTCATTATATAACTTGGCTTGTATATTCCAATGATAGACTTCCTCAAAATTGCCTTAGGTCTTCGTGAGCAAGGAAGTTGGATGCACACCCACTAGTTTTCTTTAAGAGCTTTCACATACTCTTAGCTCTAGTGCAACATTTGTATGGCAATCCCTACTCATTCACATTGATATCTATTGATGAGCATCTCCAAAACTTATTGATATGCCTAGTTAATGTGATCATCTTCTCCCTTTTTGTCTTGCAACCTCCACCACACTCCACGCCACTTATAGTGCTAAAACCATGGCTCACGCTCATGTATTGCGTGAGAGTTGAAAAGGTTTGAGAAAGTAAAGGTGTGAAACAATTACTTGGCCAATACCGGGGTTGTGCATGATTTAAATTCGTTGTGCAATGATGATAGAGCATAGCCAGACTATATGCTTTTGTAGGGATAACTTTCTTTTGGCCTTGTTATTTTGAAAGTTCATGATTACCTTGCTAGTTTGCTTGAATTATTTTGTTTCCACATCAATAGAAAACTATTGTTTTGAATCTAACCGATCTGAACATTCATGTCACGTGAGAGGAGTTACAAAGGACATCTATGCTAGGTAGCATGCAACATCAAAAATTCTTTCTTTATCACTTCCCTACTTGAGGACGAGCAGGAGTTAAGCTTGGGGATGCTTGATATGTCTCCAACGTATCTATAATTTTTGATGGTTCCATGCTATTATCTTGTCAACTTTGGATGTTTTATATGCATGAATATTCTATTTTATATCTTGTTTTGGACTAACCTATTAACTCAGTGCCAAGTGCCAATTTCTGTTCTTTCCGTGTTTTTGGCCCATTTTCAGACGGAGTCCAAATGGAATGAAACTTTACGATAATGTTTTTGGACCAAAAGAGACCCCCAAAGCTTTGGGAGAAGGCCAGATGGGCTACAAGGGAGTCACAAGCCCTCACGCCGCCACCACCCCCCGGTGGTGGCGCGCAGGCTTGTGACCTCCTCGTGGGCCCAACTGGCGCAGTTCCACCGCCATAAATTCCTATAAATTCAGAAACCCCATAAAGAAACCTAGATCGGGAGTTCCGCCGCCACAAGCCTATGTAGCCACCAAAACCAATCTGGAGCCCGTTCTGGCACCTGCGGGAGGGGGAATCCATCTTCGGTGGCCATCTTCATCATCCTGGCGATCTCCATGACGAGGAGGGAGTATTTCTCCCTCGGGGCTGAGGGTATCTACCAGTAGCTATGTGTTTGATCTCTGTCTCTCGTGTTCTTGAGATGTCTTGATCTCGATGTACCATGGGCTTTTTTTACTATAGTTGGATCTTATGATGTTCTTCCCCCTCTCCCTCTTGTAAAGAATTGAGTTTCCCCTTTGGAGTTATCTTATCGGATTGAGTCTTTGAGAACACTTGATGTATGTCTTGCACGAGTCTATCTGCTGTGATCAACTTGCGGGTTTGTGACAATTGGGAACCTATGCATATGGGTTGGCACACGTGGATTCATGTGAGTACTTGATGTATGTTTTGGTGATCGACTTGTGGGTTCGTGACATTGGGAACCTATGCACAGGGGTTGGCACACGTGTTGACTCTCTGGTAGAAACTTCGGGGCACTCTTTGAAGTTCTATGTGTTGGTTGAATAGATGATTCTGAGATTGTGTGATGCATATCGTATAATCATACCCACGGATACTTGAGGTGACAATGGAGTACCTAGGTGACATTAGGGTCTTGGTTGATATGTATCTTAAGGTGTTATTCTAGTACGAACTCTTGAATAAATCGATGAGAAAGAATAACTTTGTGGTGGTTCCGTACCCGACAATAATCTCTTCGTTTGTTCCCCGCTATTAGTGACTTTGGAGTGACTCTTTGTTGCATGTCGAGGGCTAGTTATATGATCCAATTATGTTATCATTGTTGAGAGAACTTCACTAGTGAAAGTATGAACCCTAGGCCTTGTTTCCACGCATTGCAATACCGTTCGTGCTCACTTTTACCATTTGTTACCTTGCTGTTTTTGTAATTTCAGATTACAAAAACCTATATCTACCATCCATATTGCACTTGTTTCACCATCTCTTCGCCGAACTGGTGCACCTATACAACTTACCATTGTATTGGGTGTGTTGGGGACAGAAGAGACTCTTTGTTATTTGGTTGCAGGGTTGCTTGAGAGAGACCATCTTCATCCTACGCCTCCCACGGATTGATAAACCTTAGGTCACCCACTTGAGGGAAAATTGCTACTGTCCTACAACCCTCTGCACTTGGAGGTCCAACAACGTCTACAAGGAGAAGGTTGCGTAGTAGACATCAGGAGCCAGCTGGACCGAGGCCTATCCGGGGATTATCCCCCCGATAGTAGCCTTCGGTTGAGGGGGTTCTCCATGGAAATGGTCATCCAAAAGACATAGTTAGGTTGCACAGATATGTCAAATGTTTGGTTCTAGCAGTGCGAGTTTTATGCAGAGGGTGCCGACTCGGTTTCGTCCGAGCCCCCTTCAGTCTTTTTCATGCTCTCTCCGTCCTTTGCCTTTTTCTCTTGGTAGCCAGACAGCCGGGAGCTTGTTTGTGGCCGAGGCGAAGAGTGGGCCGCGGAATGGAACGTACAATACTCGGACTCTAGGAGCAGATTTGAATGAGAAGATACTCACAAATGAAATGAGCGTGTCGCCCTAGTCGTTTTCCCCGGACGTATTTCGCGGGTGGTGACCTCCGGCTTTCGCTCTCGCTAGCCGGACAGCCGCGAGGCGGTCTATAGCTGAGACAGAGTGCGCCTTCGGTACATACACGGTACTAAGCCGTCTTGTGGAACGAATGCATCAGGCCAAAACATCCAACCCCCTAATGTCTACTATGCAACCTTCTCCTTGTAGACGTTGTTGGGCCTCCAAGTACAGAGGTTTGTAGGACAGTAGCAATTTTCCCTCAAGTGGGTGACCTAAGGTTTATCAATCCGTGGGAGGCGTAGGATGAAGCTGGTCTCTCTCAAGCAACCCTGCAACCAAATAACAAAGAGTCTCTTGTGTCCCCAACACACCCAATACAATGGTAGATTGTATAGGTGCACTAGTTCGGCGAAGAAATGGTGATACAAGTGCAATATGGATAGTAGATATAGGTTTTTGTAATCTGAAATTATAAAAACAGCAAGGTAATTAATAATAAAAGTGAGCACGAACGGTGTTGCAATGCGTGGAAACAAGGCCTAGGGTTCATACTTTCACTAGTGAAGTTCTCTCAACAATGATAACATAATTGGATCATATAACTAGCCATCAACATGCAACAAAGAGTCACTCCAAAGTCACTAATAGCGGAGAACAAACGAAGAGATTATTGTCGGGTACGAAACCACCACAAAGTTATTCTTTCTGATCGATCTATTCAAGAGTCTGTAGTAAAATAACACGAAGTTATTCTTTCCGTTCAATCTATCCTAGAGTTCGTACTAGAATAACACCTTAAGACACACATCAACCAAGACCCTAATGTCACCTAGATACTCCATTGTCACCTCAAGTATCCATGGGCATGATTATACGATATGCATCACACAATCTCAGAATCATCTATTCAACCAACACATAGAACTTCAAAGAGTGCCCCAAAGTTTCTACCGGAGAGTCAAAACGCGTGCCAACCCATATGCATAGGTTCCCGATGTCACGAAACCCGCAAGTTGATCACCAAAACATACATCAAATACTCACATGAATATCCCATTGTCACCGCAGATAGACACGTGCAAGACATACATCAAGTGTTCTTAAAGACTCAATCCGATAAGATAACTTCAAAGGGGAAACTCAATTCATTACAAGAAGGGAGAGGGGGAATAACATCATAGGATCCAACTATAGTAGCAAAGCCCGCGGTACATCGACATCACGACATCTCAAGAACACGAGAGAGAGATCGAACACATAGCTACTCGTACATACCCTCAGCCCCGAGGGAGAACTACTCCCTCCTCGTCATGGAGATCACCGGGATGATGAAGATGGATTCCCCCTCCGGCAGGGTGCTGGAACAGGCTCCCGATTGGTTTTTGGTGGCTACAGAGGCTTGCGGCGGCGGAACTCCCGATCTAGGTTTCTTTTTGGGGGTTTCTGTATTTATAGGAATTTATGGCGGTGGAATTACGTCGGTTGGGCCCACGAGGAGGTCACAAGCCTGCTAGGCGCGGCCTAAGGGGGGGGGGCGCCTCCTGGGCTTGTGACTCCCTCGTGGCACTTCTGGCCTTCTTCCAAAGCTTCGGGGGTCTCTTTTGGTCCAAAAAAAATCATCGCGAAAGTTTTATTCTATTTGGACTCCGTTTCATATTCTTTTCTAAAAAGGTCAGAAACTCAGAAAAAACAGAAACTGGCACTAGGCACTGAGTTAATAGGTTAGTCCCAAAAATGATATAAAATGGCATATTCATGCATATAAAACATCCAAAGTTGATAATATAATAGCATGTAACGATAAAAAATTATAGATATGTTGGAAACGTATCACCCCCTGGCCGAGGCTAGCTGGCGCCGGGCTGAATAGTATAGTAGATGAAACAAATGCGGGGATGGCCTCCAAGGGACGCTTGGTGTATCCATTTTTTCTGTGCAACACGAGGATATGCGGGTGGAGGGCTCACATTGCTTTTTTAGCGTCGATGAGGCCCTTCTCGTTGATGACCGCCGGTGCGGCTTGCAGCCGTCGTGGCTTTTTGCAAGCGGAGCGCCGACGCACCCGGTGGGTGTAGCCGCGAAGCCTTTGGCTATTGGTGGGTGTGCCAGTCGGCCGGATCGGACCGACCAGATGTCGAAGCGGATGTGCAGCTAGAGCTGGCCCGGTGTCGAAGTAGGCGGGCAGGCCAACCGGCCTGGCGGCAACGCAGGTCAGCCGACCGGGTGGTGACACGGGCACGCGGGCACATTTTGCCTCTTCTTCTCTTTTTTAGACGGCTTCCCACTTCTCTTTTTTTGTCCCACGTGGGCAACCGACCCACCTTACTGTGTCTTTTTCTTTCTATCATCTCCCATGGCCGGTTTGGCAGGAGCAATGTGGCAGCCGGCCGGGGCGTAGCCGACACAGGGGCGCGAGGCCGCTGGGGCCCGACAAGCTGGGCGAGGCGGGGTGCGCGAGGGCCACAGCAGACGGGGGCGAGCTGGAGCTGACTGAGGGTGAGATGGAGGTGGCCGAGGGCGGGGGAGGCGTGCGCTAGGGAGCGACGAGGCAGGGACTACCACACGCAGGGTAGCTGATGACCCACAAGAATACACTACTGGAATCCAGAAATTTGTCGTCTGCCATGCCTTTGTCGTGTGCTGACACATGGCAAAGATCTTCTTTGCCGTCAGCTGGCACAAAGCATACGGCAAACAGATTCCTGATGGCAAAAGTTCTATTTGCCGTCGTCCTTTCCTTTGCCGCCTGCCAGCATACGGCAAAGGAACCGAAGGCAGACGACAAAGGGGAGGCAGACGGCAAAGGGGGCGCCACCCTAACGGTTGGATCCCACCCCACCCCACTCACCCCTTTGTCGTCTGCCAACCATCCTTTGCACACGGCAAAGGGGGTGCCACCCTAATGGCGCCCAGCCCCCACCCCCTCCCCTAACGGCTCGTGCGCCCTGCCCGCTCTCTTTCTCTCGCCCGCACCTCTCTCTCGCCCTGCACACCTGCCGTCGCCGCCGCCAAAACCACTCCGGCCCACCACCCTGCCCCGGTCGCCATAGCCGCCCTGCTCCCCCAGCCCGCTCTGCCCCCCCCCCCCCGACGCGCCGGCCCTCGCGGCGACCTTGCCGCCCCTGCCATTGCCCACACCGCCTAATACATACCAAACGTATCTATAATTTATTCTTGTTCCATGATCTTTTGGGTGACATTGTTATATGTTTTGCTACACCTTTATATCATTTTACACATATTTGGACTAACCTACTAACTCAGTGCACCCAGTGCTAGTTTCTGTGTGCTGATGTCTATTATGCAGGGGCTTTTACCCAATTTTTTGAATCCCAAAAAATTCCAGGAAAAATATATCAAAAATCAGCGAAACATAAGCTTCCGGATTACCGAAGATGGGCCAAAGGGGGCTAGGGGCTGCCCAGGCGGCCTGTTGGGGCGGCCAGGCCCTAGGCCGCGCCAGGAGGCTACCTGGGTGGGCCCCACCTCCTTTGGTGCCCTCCTTTGCCCTATATTTAGAGTCCTGAGAGGAAACCCTTCAACAACTTCCAGAATCGTGAATTTCTCCATCGTTCCGCCGCCGCGACGCTTCCGAGGTCGGGAGCGTCACGAGACCTCTTCCCGGCACCCTGTCGGAGGGAGGATTGACCTCCGGGAGCCTCTCCACTGCCATGGACACTTCCCGTACGTGTCGTGAGTAGTCCTCCTTGGACCATGAGTCCATGACCAGTAGCTATGTGATGTCTTCTCTCCAATCTTGTGCTTCAATGGTTAGTCCTTGTGAGATGCCCTACATGATCAAGGCATCTACGTAATTTTCTTGCTATTGCTATGCTCGGTTTGTTGGAATACAATGGATTCTGAGATTATGTTCAGATTGTTATGAGTTATATATTTGATTATCCTTTTATATTTTGTTCCTTAGTGATTCATGCATGTTCTCCGTTGCTATTTATTGCTTTGGCCGAGTAGTAGATTTTAACTCCAAGAGAGAGCGTTATGCATGATTGTGGGTTCATGCCCCTCATGTCTAGCTTGAGTGACATAAACATGAGACTAGGGGATGTGGTGTTGCCACCAGGGAGAAAACAACGGTGCTTGTGACCACGGTTGCAAGGATTGTTTACCTTAGGCATAGTTCGTTAGTGCAGTTGTCCGTTGCTTTGAGTTTACACTTTGGGTAGGGCTCGCAACTTTATACCGGAGGGATGTTCTAGATAGATATCTCAAGGTGGATGATTAGTAAGTAGATGCTGATGAATAAACGGTCTACTTGTCTTGGCGTACTGCCCATTACTATTGAACCTCTAACTATCAAGTAGCATAATTAGCATTGCGGTGCGTTCATAATTCTGTCAATTGCCCAACTGTGATTTGTTTACCCAAGCATAGTTATTTATCGTCTTTTGGGAGAGAGACATCACTAGTGAACATCATGTGACTCCGGTCCATATCACCATCATTGTTTACACCTCCATCATTTACCGCTTTCATTTACTTTTCCATTGCGATCACCATTACCTTCCCACTTGTGTTTTGATCCTTTGCAAACTACAAGGCCGAAGAGATTGACAACCTCTCTGTACTCATTGGGAGCAAAGTTATTTGTTGTGTGTGTAGGTCCACATCTTCTTCTTGCGCCAGGGTGGAAGACACCTACTTGTTGATCCTAGGAGTCCTCCTGGTTCGATAAACCTTACAGTTCACGTGTGAGGGAAAACTTGCTGCTCACTACATCTCAACCTTCCACTTGGGGTAACCAACGAGGTGCGAGAAGTATATACATCATCTCATCATCATCGCCCCTGCCACCGTCCACCGCCGCCGACGCCGCGCCCCTACCGTTGTCCATCGCCGCCCACGCCGCCCCGTCGCCCCTTGCCGGCGAGTTCTTGTTGTTTCTCTTTTTTATTTAGTTAATTAGTTTAGTTAGTTTATTAGGTTAGTTTTTATTATAGGTTAATTTAGTTAGTTTATTAGGTTACTTTATTAGGCTAATTAGGTTAGTTAGTTAGGTTAGAAGGAAAAAAGAGGAAAAGAAGAAGGAAAAATGGAAAGAGAAAAAAGGAAAAGAAGAAAATAATTAGAAGAAGAAGAAGGGAAAGAAGAAGGAGAAGAAGAAGAAGAAGAAGAAGAGGAGGAGGAGGAGGAGAAAAAAGAATAATAATAATAATAAGAACAAGAAGATGAAGAAGAAGAATAAAAAGATGAGAGAGGAGAAGAAGAAAGAGGAGGAAAAAGGAACCCCCGCACCCTGGCATTGAGCCTCGACCCCCGACCCCCGACGCCCGACGTCACTGACCCTCGACCCCCGACGCCATTGACCCTCGACCCCCGACACCCGACCCTCGACCCCCGGCGGCCGACGCCACTCACCCTCGACCCTCTACGCCACTGACCCTCGACCCGCGATGCCACTGACCCCCGACCCCCGACGCCTGACGCCACCAACCCCTGACCCTCGACCCCTGTCCCCCGACGCCACTGACACCCGACCCCTACGCCCGACACCACTAACCCCCGACCCCCGACTCCCGACCCCCGACGCCAGTGACCCCCACCCCCGACTCCCGACGCCACTGACCCTTGACTCCCGACGCCACTGAACCTCGACCACCGACCCGCGACCCCCGACGCCACTGACCCTCGACCCCGATCACCAACCCCTACCCCTGACCCCCGACGCCACTGACCCCAACCCCCGACCACCGACACGTCTTCGGCCTCTTGTTGACAGAAAAAACCCCCGACACCACTGACCCTCGACCCCGACGACACTGACCCCCAAACATCGACGCCACTAACCCCCGACCACCGACGCCATCGACACCCGACACCACCGACCCTCGACGACACTCACTCTCGACGCCGCTAAGGCCTGCCCCCCGACACCTCTTCTGCCTCCTGTTGAACGAGAAGGCGCTTTTCGGCTTTCCAGAGGCTGACGGGGTCATACTTTTGTAAATTATGAGTTAGGTCACATATTTTCCGATGGTGTTATTGATGTCAGCTATGCTTCCCTAGAAACGGCGCCAGGAATAGTCGTGTCGACGGCACCAGGAATCCTTCTGCTACAGCTACGCCTTAAGGGACTTCCTAGGCAAAAATGCAAAGGATTTCCCCCGTGGCCTTGGAGCCTTGCGTTGGTGTTCCCTCGAAGCGGAAAGGGTGATGTAGCACAGCGGTGGTAAGTATTTCCCTCAGGTTGAGAACCAAGGTATCAATCAAGTGGAGGAGTATCACAAGATCCTACACAAACACAAAAAGCTTGCTCCCAACGCTATGAAGGGGTTGTCAATCCCTTATAGATTGTTCGCCAAGTGAGAACTGAAAGCAACAAAGTAACAAAGCAAAGTAAAAGCAAAAGTGGAAACGATAGATGTGAATAGACTCGAGGGCCCTAGTGTTTACTAGTGGCTTCTCTCATCAAAGCAAGTAGACGGTGGGTGAACAAATTACTGTCGAGCAATTGATAGAACTGCGCAAAGTCGTGACGTCATATATGACAATGATTATATCTATAGGCATCACGTCCAAAACAAGTAGACCGATACTGTCTGCATCTACTACTATTACTCCACATGTCGACCGCTATCCAGCATGCATCTAGTGTATTAAGTCCAAAAGAACAGAGTAACGCCTTAAGCAAGATGACATGATGTAGATGGACAACCTCATATCAACGACAGAGCCCACCTTGTTACCCTTGATGGAAACTACTTAATGTGTGCCTTGCTGCCCCTACTGTCACTGGGAAAGGTCACCACATGGTAAGAACCCAAAACCAAGCACTTCTCCCATTGCAAGAATCATAGATCTAGTTGGCCAAACAAAACCCAAGACTCGGAGAGACTTACAAGGATATCAAATCATGCATATAAGAAATCAGCAAAGACTCGAATATATATCATAGATAATCTGATCACAAATCCACAATTCATCGGATCTCGACAAACACACCGCCAAAGAAGATTACATCGGATAGATGTCCATGAAGATCATGGAGAACTTTGTATTGAAGATTCAAGAGAGAGAAGAAGCCATCTAGCTACTAACTACGGACCCGTAGGTCTGAAGTGAACTACTCACGAGTCATTGGAGGGGTGATGATGATGATGAAGAAGCCCTCCAACTCCAAAGTCCCCTCCAGCAGGGCGCCGGGAAGGGTCTCCAGATGAGATCTCGCGGAAATGGAAGCTTGCGGCAGCGGAAAAGTATTTTCGTGGATCCTCTGATTTTTTTTGTATTTTAGGGAATATATAGGCCAAAGATCTAGGTCAGGGGGCGCTCAGGGAGGCCACAAGCCCTGCCACCGCCGCCTCCCCCTGGTGGCGGAGTGGGAGCTTGTGGGCTCCCTGGAGCCCTCCTAGCTTGGCCCACAGGCCCCCTGATCTTCTTCCGTTTGGGAAAAAATCATTTCAGGGATTTTATTCCGTTTGGACTCCGTTCCAAAATCAGATCTGAAATGAGCCAAAACAACACAAAGAAACAGGAACTGGCACTTGGCACTGAATTAATAAGTTAGTCCCAAAAAAGATATAAAAGGTACATAAAACATCCAAAGATGACAAGATAACAACATGAAACCATCTAAAATTATAGATACGTTTGAGATGTATCAGTTATAAAAACATCATATTTGTGTTGATCGGGTGAATTTCAATGTGTAGTTGTTCGACGACCTCCACGGGCGTTGGACGAGCTCCGCCCCTGCGTTTGTTGGTCAGCACAAATGACTTCTCCTCCTACCCCCTTAATTTGCTTTGTCCCGGTCTTCGTGCCGATGAAACTTGCTAGCTATAGGTTTCTTCAATCATGAGTATGCGTGACGAGTATGCGTCTCCCATTAGAAAGGGCGGCATCTATAAATATGCACGTCTTTGCATATTTATAACCGCCATCCTTTTGAATTGTTCAACGTTATCCAGGGACAGCCCGAGTATGTGTAGATTGGGTTCGTTTTGCCGTATGCTCTGCTCCGGATCCGATGCGGAATTTCGTCAGTGCCTCCCTGTTGTTCGCCGGGTACACATCCTCTCTGCTTATTGCCGAGACGTGTATTAGGAGAATAACGGGGAGGTGTTGCCGAAATTCTGCATCGGATTTGGAGCAGAGCATGGGAAAACGAACCCAATCTACACATATTCGGGTGGGATTAGGACCTATCTTTACCTATTAGCGTCTAGGTTGCATGGACGTAATAAAACTAACAAACTTGATTAGCGGATGAATATAGATGATGAATTTTCTTGTGTGCCCATAGGTAGCTAGGCAAGATAAGTGATCGTGCTTGGATTTACACTGGTCACCTTAGTCAGAAAGACATGACCCATGAATGGTTAACAAAAACCAGGGGGTTTGTGAGAGGTGCATTTGCAAATGGCTAGCAAAAAACATGGTGCCCCTGTCCCAACTGCGACAACTAGAAAAAGCAGACAGAGTTTGAAATGGGTAAACACCTGCAGAAGTGGGGTTTTATGCCTAATTATACGTTGTGGACTTTTCATGCTGAATCTGACCAACGTGCAAGACCCGAGGTGATTCGTCGTTGCACCGATGAGCATGGTACCGGGATCGAAGACATGGTGCAAGACTTTGATGATGCTCGGGATTCGAACGATGAGATGGAGGAATCTTCAAAGGCCTTCTATGAAATGTTGGAGTCTTAAAAACATCCTCTCCATGAGCACACTGAGCTTTGTCAACTGGATGCCATCGCGCAAGTAATGGCTCTGAAGGCTCAATTCAACCTAGGGAGAGAATGCTACAGCGCGATGATGACGATATTTGGATGCTTTCTACCCAAAGGCCATGTACTTCCTGCAAACCTGTACCAGTCAGAGAAAATCCTCCGTGTACTTAAGATGCCCTATGAGAAGATACATGCCTGCGAGAAAGGATGTGCCCTATTTAGGCTTGAGTATGCGGCCTTGAACTATTGCCCCATTTGCAATTCTTCCAGGTATACTGTGGTAGACAACGGTATGGGTGAGAAGATTCAGACCAAAATCCCCATTAATGTTCTTTGGTATCTGACAATCGTACCAAGACTTCAACGTCTTTTCATTGTCGAAGAGACGGCTAGACAGATGACATGGCACAAATTGGGAAAAAGAACCGAACTAGATGCGGATGGGAGCAAGATGTTGGTACACACTTCAGATGCTTTTTCGTGGAAGCACTTCAATGCATTACATAAGGATAAATCGGAAGATCCAAGGCATCCTCGAGTTGCCATCAGCACGGATGGGTTCAATGTGTATGGTATGACGTAAACACAATACAGTTGTTGGCCTATATTTGTCATTCCACTCAATCTCCCACTCGGAGAGATTATGAAAAGAAAGAACATTTTCCCGACGTTGATAATTCCAAGGCCCAACTATCCGGGGAAGAATATGAATGTGTACATGCAGCCGCTTAAGGATGAGTTGAAAGAAGCCTCGGATAATGGGATCAAGACATAAGATGCTGCTACCAAAAATATATTCAAAATGCATGTGTGGTACATGTACTCGATGCATGATTATCCGGCGTTTCCGCTATTCGCTGGCTGGTGTGTGCATGGAAGGTTCCCGTGCACCACATGCAAGGGAGCTCTTATGTTCCGTTGGCTGCAGGCGGGTTGCAAGTTTTCTTGTTTCGACATGCATAGACAGTTCCTGGATCCTGACCATAAGTTCAGAAAAGACAAGAATAATTTCATCAAAGGTAGAGTTGTCAAAAATACAGCATAGGCCAATAGACCCCTGATCAGTTAAATGATCTCGAGCCTGATCCTTTGCGTCCAGGGTATTTCAAAGGGTATAATACAGAACATGCTTGGACTCACAAGTCATGCTTATGGGATCTGCCTTACTTCAAAGTCCTCCTTGCCCACACAACATCGACGTGATGCACACTGAAAAGAATATTGCAGAGGCCATTTTTGGTACATTGTTTGGCATAGGGGGGAAGTCAAAGGATAATCCTAAGGCTAGAATCGACCAGGAGGCTCTATGTGATAGACCGTTACAAAACTTGTGACAATGGAAAGGAAACAAAGCATAGCGAAGCCAAAGGCATGATTCAATCTTGAAAGGCCAGCTATGAGGGAAATGCTATTGTGGGTGAAAATGCGGTTGATGTTCCACGATTGGTATGCTGCGAATCTAAAGAGGGGAGCAAGTCTTGAGAAATTAAAAATATTTGGACTCAAGAGTCATGATCGGCACATATGGATTGAGCGGGTATTGCCGGTGATGTTGCGTGGATTTATCCCTGAGGATGAATGGCTAGTACTGGTAGAGCTAAGCTATTTCTTCCGTTCACTTTGTGCGAAAGAACTATCGTGTGGCGTGCTAGATGAAATGGAAGAGTTGGCGGCGGAGTTGATCTGCAAATTAGAAAAGATCTTTCCATCGGGCTTCTTTAATCCAATGCAGCATTTGATTTTGCATCTCCCGACCGAGACAAGATTGGGGGGGGGGGCGGCATTCAAAATCGATGGTGCTTCTCAACTGATAGGATGCAGAAAACGCTTCGAGCTAAATGTAAAAACAAACGTAGAATTGAAGATGGCCGAGGCATTCATTACTGCGGAGGCGACAAACTTCGTGACAGCACACTACGAAGCCAAAAATCATCATTTGCATAACCCGAATCCTCAATACAATGATGGCGATCCTAAAAAGCTTGATCCAACCTCAGCCTATTCAAAGGGAAGCTCGCACCATCCGGTGCTTCGAAAGGGAAATCGTTGGATGTCGAAGAATGGCAGACCATTTCATTGTATATCTTCACCAACCTAACACAAGTGCGCCCGTACATCGATTAAGTTCTCGGTAAATTATTGTTCCGCAACTTCTAATTCCTTTAAAGTGCTCTTACTCCCGGATATTTGATATAGTCGATACATCGCCGAATTCTTGGCTGGAGCGGTCATCGAAAAGGATTTCGTCGAAGAGTATGAGCCCCTCACAAAGCATGGAGGCGACTATCCCGGTTTCATCTATTGGTTCAAACAAAGGGTAATTAATTACCATTAATGGGCCATTTGATTTCTTTGTCTAATTTGCGGCTAATGCATCCATTCTTTCGTATTAAACTTGTAGGCTGATGCAGAGTCTATGGACGCTGAGTTGAGACAAGTCTCTAATGGTTTTGACCGTAAGGTCCGTTCATTTGACAAATACAACATCAACGGGTATGACTTTCGTAACTTTGGCAAAGAGCTATCTATGCCCGACCTAAAGACTACAAATTGTTTATTATGGAAGCGTTGAAGCAATTTATGAACTTCTATTCTATGGTCAAAACCCACCGTCCGTCGTAGTCGTCAAATGTTATTGGTTTGAGCCGAGGGAGACTAGAAGGACTCATGAACATATATGACTAGTCCAAATCAACAAAAACACCCACTTAGATGTTTCCGATGTCTATATTACGGCTCAACAGGCGACACAAGTTTTCTATCTACCGTGGGCCTGCCAAACTGTTCCAAATCTGAAAGGTTGGGATGTCGTTTATGAAGTGCCGCCATGTTTTAGACCACCTACCCTCAATGAAGAGGATTACGAACCTCACATTAACCCAGACACGTATGAAGGACAATTCTTCCAAGAAACACGTATGTCCAAGAAACATTTCAAGAACCGCTCTACTTCACCCCAGAACATTGAAGTAGACAGCGACACTGAATCTATCTTAACCCCTGAGCCCGAACAGGAAGAGCCGAAAGAAGATGAGGTTACTGTTGTAGATGACCTGTCACTTCTTCACCAATTACATAATGGTGGCCTTCCACATGTTCTTCTTGATAGTGATGATGATGATGCATTTATTGATGATAGTGATGATCATGATGCATTTATTGACCCCGAAGCATATATAGACGAGCAGAATTGTTATTAGTTCATGTCAGGTATTCAACTATTACTACATATATATATATATATAGTTCATGTTAGGTATTCAATTTTTATTAGTCATTTGGTATTTATGATGATGATACACTTAAATTATATACATTTTATTACTCATGTTGGTATTTATGTTGTACTAATTAATTTCATTTACTCTTTCTCATGGCACGTGTTGAAAGATGGTGGGAAAGGGTCGAAAGCACTCCACGGCTCCTTCTTCGTCGGCGGGTTATGGGATGGGTACTTCCATTCCTGCCTCACCTCTCGGGAGAGTGTTGCTCTCTACTGTGCATGGAGTGGCCGCTTCTTCATCTCCCGCGGCCCCCGTGAGAGGAGGTCGACCCCCCGCGAAGTCGAGAGGTACTAAAGGTACACGTGGACGCAGGAGAGGTAGGGTGGCTGCCACACCTTCCTCACTGCCACCCTTGCTGATTCACCTGAGCACAGGACTACTAGGGTGGACCCCTTTGAGGTGGAGGCTACACGGTCTTCGGTTCATGAGCCTCACGTCGACGAGCCTCAGGTCGACGAGCCTTCGACCTACGAGACTCGTGTCCGAGAGGCTTCGTTCTGGGAGACTTCAGAGCAAAGCAGGGATGAGGGTACGTCCCAAGAGTGGGATACCTGGACTGATCTGGGGCAGCCGGAGCCAACCGGCCATGCTGACAGCGACGAGGACCTGGGTGAGGGGGCCACCGTCTACCAGCGTGGTAGTTCGGGGCTCCCACTCAAGCCAGCGACCCGCGAGCATAGGTGGTCAATTAAGCCAAATGGGGACAAGTAAGTTAATTTACTATTATTTAACCTTTTCCCTTCATGTTTTCTCAAATATTTAATGTTTTGTCAAACTTCAGGGGTTGGATTGTTGCCAAGGGTGTCTACAAGCCCAACAACGTCCTTCGTGTGCTTTGCCGGCAAAACTTCCCGGGGTTTGTTGCCCGGTCGGGAGGGAGAGGTAGGAATGACCTGGGAGCACTACTTGGGTGCCCCGGCCCCGCCAGAGGTGGAGATCGACGGTGTTTTGTGCCACACGAGGGCTGACATGGTGATCAGACAGTTCTGGGTAATTTACCCCTTACACAATTATAAATCAAACATTGCTAGTTATTGTACTAATTGGTGTTCTCTCATTTGCAGACCTCCTACTGGTGTGAGGAGGAATATGAGGAGGACAAGGCAAAGGTTATCGAAACCGAATGCCACCGCCTACTTCAAAACTTTCGGCACGAGGCTCGGGTGCAGGCTGTTCAGGACTACTATGCCTCACGACGTATTAGGAAGGAAAAGGCGAAGTGTGGTGATTCTAAGATGGACAAGGAGCATTACATGAAGGTAATTACATATTATTAAGGCCTTGTAGTTAGTTTCCTTGATTTGATTCTTACGCGTTGCGCTCAAATTTCTCTTTATTAACTTAGGTGCCCTCGAGATGGTGTGTGGATAAGATGGATTGTTGGGAGGCCTTGGTGGATCAGCGGTACTCCGAAAGGTGGGAGGCCAGCCAAAACAACGCCAAGGAGAGGCGTGGCAAAATGGTTGGTGTGCCACACCATCAAGGGAGCGTCAACTTAAGCCAATTTGGCAAGAACTGGGTATGTGGTTTGCTTCATGACTCATGCAATTCATTCTTAATGCTAGCTTGAGCCCTTTACTAATACATTTTTCCTCTCTCTCTCTTTTAGGCGCGTCACAATAAGACGGAGGTGCCACAGATGTACGACCTCTATGCGATGGCCCATACTGCCTCGTACAAGAAGGTCAAGGCATTCTCTGAGTCTGACCTCGAGCATCCTGAAAACTTCACCAACATCTTCTCCCACCACAAGCTCGTGAAGTACAAAGATCACGGGAAGGCGAGGAAAGGGGAGGACTTTAACCCGAGCAAGGGGCCTATTGATACACAGATGGTGATGATAGCTGGAAACGGGAGGCCCCATGGCTCGATCGCCATTGGAGATGGCCTTATACGTTGTCCTAGCACTCTCCGGCAGATAAAGGCACGCCAAACGAGCTCCTGTCCTGAGATAACACCTCGTCCACGGCCAGTCGAGCTCTCCATCGAGGTTAGTTTAATGACATATTTTACCCAAGTTAGCTCTAGAATGACCTATACTTATCTTGGCTTTCACCTAAATGACATAATTAGCTTAGTTAGCTCCAAAATGGTCTATTTAATAAAAAATGACCTATACTTAGCTAAGTTCTCTCCTATATGACATAATAAGGCTTACGTAGCTTCAATATGACCTATTCCCCCTAACTTAGCTATTAAATGGCCTATAATTAGCTTAGCTAGCTCCAAAATGGCTTAATAAGCATAGTTAGCTCCAAAATGACATATTTTACCCAAGTTAGTTCTAGAATGACCTATACTTAGCTTGGCTTCCACCTAAATGACATAATTAGCTTAGTTAGCTCCAAAATGGCCTATTTAATAAAAAATGACATATACTTAGCTAAGTTCTCTTCTAAATGACATAATAGGCTTACATAGCTCCAAGATGACCTATTCCCCCTAACTTAGCTATTAAATGTCCTATACTTAGCTTAGCTAGCACCAAAATGGATTAATAAGCATACTTAGCTCCAAAATGACACATTTTACCCAAGTTAGCTCGAGAATGACCTATAATTAGCTTGGCTTCCACCTAAATAACATAATTAGCTTAGTTAGCTCCAAAATGGCCTATTTAATAAAAAAATGCCCTATACTTAGCTAACTTCTCTCCTAAATGACATAATAAGGCTTGCGTAGCTCCAAGATGACCTATCCCCCCTAACTTCGCCATTAAATGACCTATAATTAGCTTAGCCACTACTAGAAAAAAGGCTATTAGTGGCGCATCAATTTTGCCTATTAATGGCGCACTATAGGTGCGCCGCTATTATCACGCCACTACTGATAAATAGTAATGACGCACCCCTGGTGCGCCACTGTTAATATACATAACAGTGGCGCACCACCTGGTGCGCCATTAGTAGGCCCAGAAGTGCGCCACTACTGTGGGTTTACTAATGGCGCACTTGTAGATGGTGCGCCACTACTATGAATATTAGGATTTTTTTAGCACATGGTAGCACATCATCATCATCATCATCATCATCATCATTGTAACCTGTGCACTTTTAGATGGTGCACAAGTTACAAAATACATTGTAGCACATCATCATCATCATCATCAACTCTAACACATTGTAGCACATCATCACATCATCTCGGAAATAGCTAATAATCATCATAGTCATTACCACCAATACTATTTAATACATTGTAGCACATCATCACATCATCACATTGTAGCACATCATCACATTGTAGCACATAATAACACATTGAACCTAGGACCTACCCCTCTTCTTAGGTAGAATATCAAAAAACAAGATAGGCCCTGACTCTCCATTATGGAGAATGGAGATCATCTTGTCTCCAATTCTTGGCCTTTGCACAATGTTGCTTCCAAGTAGATCTCTAGGATAGACCATACATTTTTTCAAATCTTTGATTGTCATCACTTCATCGGTTTTAGAAATCCGGTATGGACAGGTGTACATCAGATACCTAGGCTGACCTGGCCGCGCTGGTCGTATCATCATAACATGAACGCTACCTCTTGGTAACATCAGATGAGGCACACAATCTTCCAGGATTTTCTGTTGAAAAACATAGTATTAGCTTTGTAGCTAGCAATGTAGTTTAGTTTTACAAGAATTTATGCAAAAGATGCATGGATGTCATAATAGTAGAAAATCTTACCATGCAATCTCCATGCATGTTACCGTAGTTCACCACGTGCACTAGTGGCACATATTGACCATAATGTGGGGAAGTTTGCTGATTGGTATTGTACTTCTCAAGATCAATGATAAAATGGACAAGATGATGTATCTCCGAACAAGTTAATTCTGCTTCATCATCGTAGTAATAGGTTCTGTCTACCATTTTCTGTACATTTTTTGAAGAATGAAAATAAGCTGTCAATGGAAATAAGTTGTCAACTATTTTTAAATAAACAATATAAATTACTTAATAAATGTGGTTGAGAAACTCACATAATGGTAGAACTGGAGGCGTGTGCACATCGACCCAGATGTCGATATTACCTTCAATTTCATCTTCCGGACGAATATCAAAGGTGATAAACATATTAGGCTCAAATGCATAAGCCTTGCATAGTGCTACCCAAGTTTTGCATTCAAAATAGGAGTAGGTGTCTGCATTGTACAATTTTACGGCAAAAGTATAACCATGCTCGGTCCTCAAGTGAACTATATTTACCTCCATAGTTTCTTCACTACTGAAACCAATCTTATCCAACACATAATGTCTTGCATGGCAGGGGATACGCTAGTAGAAGAGTAAAAAATAAAAATTATACGTTGAAGCAAAAGAAGTCATGCTTAATTACAAGAAAAGACTTGTCGTTGTGACTTACTGTATCCACTTCGAAGTCCCCATCCACCATGATGCTGAAGCGCCTATCTTCAACTAGGAAAGGCGTGTTGCAAAGGCCGCACTTGTCTTTGCAGTATTCGCACATAACGTATTCTTCGTCATACGAAAATTCCTAAAACACATAAAATTGGGGCATGACATTTACTAAAAAGTGGACATATGGAGCGCCTAAAATTTGCCGGAACGGAAATGAATCAACATTCGGCAAAACAAGCAAAGCTACCAAACATGAGGACAGGGAAGAAGCCAAAGTAGCAAAGCTACCAAACACCGAGGAAGAAGCCACCTGGAAATGAGAAGAGGATCTTCGTCGAGACCACCCGCACCTATTCTTTAGCCAACCCGAATCTTGAGGGCGAGATTCATCTTAAGGTGGGTAGGTTTGTAACATCCCAAATTTCCTACTTTGGAATGTTTTACAAATATAGCTAAGCATCTATGCATTTTGTTTGCAATAAAGTTTACATTTGAATTCTTTAAATTTTGCTCCTTGCTTTTCTATTTTTCTTCCCACAAGAAATACCCCGCAAATAATTCTTGCAAGCAAGAAAGAGTGGAGGAATATGACCCTCCAAAATCAGGGGCACTTTTGAAAATATTTGAGCCAAGAAAAACCAAAGTTTTATGGAGAAAATAATTGCAAAAAGAAAATAAAGCCTTAGGGTTTTTCTGAAAAAACATTTTTAAAAAAGTTTTTATTTCACACTTGGAAAAATGATAATCGAGTAGGAATTTTTTTTCTGAAAATTTTGGTATATAATACCCCTACATTTGGTATTTATGTTATTTCCTTTTTTATTTTATTACTTTCTGTTTTTCAGAAAATACAAAATCGGGAATGGTATTTTTTTATATAAAAAAAGGAAAACGCCCGAGCGTCGTATAGCAATCGGGCCAGATCGGGCCACAACCCCACTTCGGCCGGGATCCTGATCTCCTCCGGATCGACCAACCGATCAGCCGACCCTCCCCTCTCTCTCGCTGGCCAGTGGGGCCCGTGGCCGAACCGACACGTAGCTGGTCGCCCCCTTCCTTCCTCCTTCTTCCTTTCCTTCTCTCTGTCCTCTCTCTTTCCTTCCTCGCCGGCAGACTCGGGATCCGATCCCCCCGCGACCCCCTGCCGCCTGAGAGCTCCCCCGAGGCCGTCTATATAAGCCTTGCCTCCCCGCAGCCCCGGCCCCCCTCGACCCCTCCTCCCCACGCCGTCACGCCGCCTCGCCCTGCCACTGTGCCTCGCCGGAGCAAGCTCCAAAGAAACCACCCCGCCACCCTACCGCGCCACCCCTCGCCTCCTCGCACCACCCGAGACCGCCACGAGCTTCCCCACCGCCCTCGCAACCCATTTTCCCCCCTAGCCCGAGCCCTCGCCGCCCCCACGCCACCGCAGCTCCCTCGCCGGAGTTCGGCCGTTCCACGAGCTCGAGAAGCTCGAGCACCACGCCCCCAACTCCCTCTCGCCTCGCCGTCACCACCAATCGTCGGAGGAGCCCCGCCGCTATCCTCTGGTGCCCTCGGCCACGCCGGAGACTCGCTGGAGACGCAACCCCGACCTCGCCACCTTCTCTGCCTCGCCGGAGGAGAAGCACCAGCAGCCCCCACGGTGAGCTACCCCCATCCCTCCCTTAGCCGTGCGATTAGATTTCAACGCGCCAGATTAGAAGTAGAATACTCTTTCAGTTTAGTTAAGAAAACCGCTCGTTTTTTCTATTTACTTTACTTCAGCCAAAGGCATTGAAATTTTCCTGAACCCTCAACACAATTTAATAATGATGTGGGAATTATCGACAACTCGGGTACGAAAATTGGTTGGCGGAACCATCTCGTTAACAACAAACAATGTAGTAATATTTTGCTTTCAGCCCTCTCTCGTTGTAGGAGAAAATTTGCTTTACGCTAAAACTTATAGCCCCACCTTCCATATATGCATGTAGAAATAGTTGGTTATTATTTCACCCCCCTCTCTTTGATGACTTGACGGCATATTCCATATGCTGACCTACACGGCTGCAACGTATCATGTTGCAGAGTACTTTTCCGACCAGGAGTGAGGCTACGATCTACGCTCGGTGACATGCCCTGGAGTCGGATGGACTCGTCTACCTTTGAAACTTCCGCTAGTCTTCGTTAGTTATCTCATGAGATGGCCTTCAGCCACTTTATTGTAATCCATTATTGTAATAAAGTACTCGATATGAGATTTCCATTAATAAAGGTGTGTGATTGAACTCTTGATATATACATTGATGTACTGAGTGTGTACTAGCATGATCGTGGGATGGTACGGAAACACCAGAGACTTGGCTGTTTCAGGTCGGGTCGCTACAGATATTGTATCGGAGCACACGCTGACCGTAGGACGTAACCTCTAGGAATGGAAAAGCCTTAGGAAGAAAACTATTTTTCTTATGTCTATAAATCTTCTATTTCCTCTTCTACTCATTTCTGACTTCTCTCCAATTTTCCAATGTTTTAGATGGCCACCTTCATCCCCGTTAAGTTCACGGAGTTTTGCCGGCCTGACGCCACTATGCGTTTCGGAAAGGAGCTGATGCAGATCACTAAGGACTTGAGGATTGCTCTGCCGACTATCACACGGTAGCCTACTTCGTCTTACCCGGAGGATTCACGCTACATGATTGAGGTGCACGTTCCCGGAAGGACATTCGAGCCGCGCACTGAGCCTGTGGACTTCAAGTTCATCGCACCCAGCTGTATTCTCGAAAGGGACATGGCAGTCCATTGTGCACTCGGACGTATCAAGGAAGTGTACAGAGGTTGCCCTATTTCACCGGACCTATTCAAGGTATCGCAGAGAGGAGAAGATAGAGAAATCATCTCAATCAAGACCAAGGACGCTCTCCTATCCTACGCCCAGACCTTGGAGAAGCACAGCGGGACTCTGGAGCATCGTGTGGTCAAGGACGCCAAGAAGATCAAGCAACTGTCACTCCGCGAACTCGAACTGGAAGAAGCAGCCCGGGAAGCCCACTATGAGCATGAATTGGAGGTAAAGGACTTCTTGGAGAGGATCGAGAAGCTGAAGGCTCGTGTCGCATATCTGGAGGAAGAACTGGACATGGGCAAGAACCTTCATCCCGAAGGAGACGTAGCCCCCTTGATCAGCAATGAGGAGGACTATGAAGCAAGCTCCACCGAAGGACCCACCACCATGCTTTTCTGAGGAGGACACTTAGACTAGTCCACCAATTTATCTTATTGTCAAACACTTAGGCCGATGTTTAGGTTATCGAAAGTTGTATCCCCGTGTGTGAACCGTTTGTGATGGTATTGAATAAAATGTGTGGTGTGATACTTGTTTGTTGCATTTCATATGGGTAGTGTAATTACTCTTTAGACCATTGTTCTATGCTAATCTCACCCCTCTACAAACACCAGATGCCTCCGAGACGTGACCCTGCTTCCAACTTCCCGCCGGAACTCACTTAGTTGATTCAGCAACAGAATACCCTGATGCAGTTGATCATCCAGAACCAGAACAATAACAACAACCATCATCCACCCCAGGCCGACAATCTCACCCGTTTCCTGAGGTTGAACCCTCCGACTTTCTCCAGCAGCATTGAGCCCATTGTGGCATATGATTGGCTCCGCAAGATGGAGCGGGAACTAATCACTGCTGGATGTACTGAAGTTGAGAAGGTGCGCTTTGCCGCACATCAACTTGAAGGCCCTGCAACTGCATGGTGGGAGAACTACACCACCACATACCCCATTGCTGGAGTCACTTGGGAGCAGTTCAAGCAAGCCTTCCACACCGCTCATGTCTTAGCTGGGGCCATGAGTCTGAAGAAGCCTGAGTTTCGCAACTTACGCCAGGGAAATTGCTCTGTGGCTCAGTATGTTGATGAATTCAGCATGCTCGCCCGTTATGCACCTGGAGATGTGGTCGATGATGCGGCCAAGCAGGAAATGTTCTTGGAGGGACTCAATGATGAGCTGAGCATTCAGCTAACTCTAGCCAACTTCAACATCTACCAGGAGCTGGTAGATAAGGCCCTCATCTTGGAGGGGAAACATCAGCAGATGGAGAACCTCAAGCGGAAGTATGGCAATGGGAAGTTCAACTCCGGCACTCAGTAGAAGCCTCGCTACACCCCCTATTCAGGGAATACCGGGACTGGATCCGGCAAGTTTGGAGGACACGTCCACCATAACCACCAAGTGCACAACCATGGAGGCCACAACCATGGAGGAAATGGGAACCACCGCAACAACACCAACTTCAAGAATGGCGGTACCGGCACTCAGCATCATTCCGCTCCAGCTCAGAAGGATCTGAATCACATCACCTTCTTCAAGTGTCAGAAGACGGGACACTATGCCACTGAATGTCCCCAGAACAAGCAGGGAAATGGAAACGGCAACGGCAACTCAGCAGCAAATAAGCCCAACTCTTTTCCTCGAGGTCAGGTGAATCACATTGATGTTGAAGAGGTCTATGATCACCCCGATACTGTGGTTGGTGAGATTTTGCTAAATTCATTTCCAATATTGGTACTTTTTGATTCTGGTGCAACGCATTCATTCATATCAAGGGTAGTTGTGGAAAAGTATAGTTTGCCAACTAGAACCCTCAGCCAGCCTATTAAGGTCAGTTCCCTAGGAGGCATGATGACAGCCGGGATAGGATGCCTTGCTTTGAGTCTCAACATTGGGATCCATAAGTTTCCCACCGACCTCATTGTATTAGAGTCTCAGGGATTGGATGTAATCCTAGGCATGGATTGGTTGGCCAAGTACGAAGGGAATATTGATTGTGCCCTTAAGTCTATTTTGCTCACCACCCCCCAACAAAAGCGGATTAAGTACGTATCCCAGCACTCGACACGGAGTAATCGGGTAAAATCTCTCACGGGAGTAGTCCAGGAGGAAGTACCGATTGTGCAAGAATACCCAGATGTATTTCCGGAGGAATTGCCGGGCATGCCAACGGATAGAGAGATTGAATTTCTGATTGAGCTATTACCCGGAATAGCCTCGATATCCAAGAGACCCTATCGGATGCCCAGAAATGATTTAGTAGAAATCAAGAAGCAAATTAAGGAGTTGTTGGACAAAGGGTATATTCGCCCAAGTTCTTCACCTTGGGGAGCCCCAGTGCTCTTGGTTGAAAAGAAGGATAAGTCCTTGAGAATGGTTGTCGATTATCGTGCATTAAACGAGGCGACCATCAAGAACAAGTATCCCTTGCCGATGATCAATGATCTGTTTGACCAGTTAGTTGGAGCCCGAGTGTTCTCCGAGATCGATCTTCGATCCGGGTATCATCAGCCGAAAATTCGTGAACAAGATATACCCAAGACAGCCTTCACCACCCGGTATGGTCTGTATGAGTACACTGTCATGTCATTTGGACTGACTAATGCTCCGTCATATTTTATGAATCTGATGAACAAGGTATTTATGGAATAGCTGGACAAGTTTGTCGTGGTGTTCATCGATGACATATTGATATTCTCCAAGAATGAGGAGGAATACAAGGAACACTTACGTCTGGTTTTGGAGAAACTTTGAGAGCATCAGCTGTATGCGAAATTCAGCAAATGTGAATTTTGGTTGAAGGAAGTCGGATTCCTCGGACACTTCATTTCAGGAGAGGGAATAGAAGTGGACCCTGCCAAGGTCGCAGCTGTCACCGAATGGGTAGCACACACTTCAGTTAAGGAGATCCGCAGTTTCCTCGGACTTGCCGGATATTACCGGAGGTTCATTGAGAATTTCTCAAAGATCGCCGAGCCCATGACAGAGTTGTTAAAGAAGGAGTCCAAGTATGTTTGGACCAAGGAATGTGAAGCTAGTTTTCAAGAGTTGAAGAAACGTCTGGTTACAGCCCCAGTGCTGATATTGCCGAACATTCGGAAGGATTTCCAGGTTTACTATGACGCTTCTCGTCAAGGACTTGGAGGGGTTCTCATGCAAGAAGGTAAAGTTGTAGCCTATGCATCCAGCCAGCTCAGGCCCCATGAGCTGAATTATGCCACGCATGACTTGGAACTAGCAGCCATAGTGCATGCGCTCAAGACCTAGAGACATTTCGTGATCGGAAATAGTTGTGATGTTTACACTGATCACAAGAGCCTGAAATATATCTTCACGCAGAAGGAGTTGAACCTCAGACAGAGGAGATGGCTAGAGTTAATCAAGGACTATGACATGAGATTGCATTATCACCCAGGCAAGGCAAATATTGTAGCCAATGCTTTGAGCCGCAAGAGTTATGTGAACACACTCATAGAGGGAGGATTACCCCAGGAGTTAGCCGATGATCTCCGAGAACTCAAACTGGAGATTGTGCCAAGAGGACTTATAGCCACACTTGAAATTCAGTCCACCTTGACCGAAAAGATCCGCGAAGCACCGAAATCAGACAAGGTGGTAGCTGAGATAAAGTAGAGAATGACTGACGGGAAGGCTAAAGGTTTTCGTGAGGATGAACATGGAACTTTATGGTTTGAGGATCGCATCTATGTTCCCAATGATCCAGAACTCAGAAAGTTGATACTTCAGGCGGCCCACGATTCCCGTACTCCATACATCCAGGCAACACCAAGATGTATCTTGACTTGAAAGAAAGTTTCTGGTGGACAGGATTGAAGAAGGACATTGCTGAGTTCGTAGCAATATGCGATGTTTGTCAGCGGTTAAAGGCCGAGCATCAGAAGCCAGCATGATTGCTTCAACCTCTGCCGATACCTAAGTGGAAATGGGAGAAGCTTGGTATGGACTTCATCACATGATGACCCAGGACCCGTTCTGGTTATGATTCTGTCTGGATTTTGGTCGATCGTTTGACCAAGGTAGCTCACTTCATTCCCGTGAAGACTACCTACACGAGTACCAAGTTGGCCAAGATCTATATGACCAGGATCGTATGTCTGCATGGAGTACCGAAGAGTACCCTGTCAGATAGAGGGACTCAATTCACGTCAAAATTTTGGCACCAACTGCACGAAACCTTGGGAACGAGATTGGAGTTCAGTATAGCCTTTCACCCTCAGACCGACGGACAGACCGAGAGAGTCAATCAGATTCTGGAGGACATGCTGAGAGCTTGCGCACTAGACTATGGGTCTAGCTGGGATGACAATTTGCCTTATGCCGAGTTCTCATACAACAACAACAATCAGACCAGTCTGAAGATGGCCCCTTTCGAAGCTCTATACGGAAGGAGGTGCAGAACACCATTGATGTGGGATGGTGTTGGAGACCGACAACTTTTTGGTCCCGACCTTATTCGAGATTCTGAAGAGAAGGTCAAGATGATTCGTGACCAACTCAAGATAGCTCAGTCCAGACAGAAGAGTTATGCTGACAGCAAACACAAGGAAGTAACATATGAAGTGGGAGACCGAGCATATCTTCGGGTGTCTCCACTTTGATGAATCAAGAGATTTCGTGTGAAAGGAAAGTTAGCACCTTGATTCATTGGCCCCTACAGAATTCTTGAACGTAGAGGCGAAGTCACTTATAAACTGGAACTGCCGGAAGGACTGTCCGGAGTTCATGATGTCTTCCATGTTTCCCAATTGAAGAAATGCCACGCTGAGATGGCTGATGTTTCGGTGAGAGATACAGTGCCCCTAGAGGCCATACAGCTTGACAGTGATCTGACGTATGAGGAGAAACCCGTCAGGATTCTCGAGACTGCCAACAGAGTAACCCGCAGAAAGATCATCAAGTTCTGCAAGGTGTTGTGGAGCCACCACACCGAGGAAGAAGCCACCTGGAAATGAGAAGAGGATCTTCGTCGAGACCACCCGCACCTATTCTTTAGCCAACCCGAATCTCGAGGGCGAGATTCATCTTAAGGTGGGCAGGTTTGTAACATCCCAAATTTCCTACTTTGGAATGTTTTACAAATATAGCTAAGCATCTGTGCATTTTGTTTGCAATAAAGTTTGCACTTGAATTCTTTAAATTTTGCTCCTTGCTTTTCTATTTTTCTTCCCGCAAGAAATACCCCGCAAATAATTCTTGCAAGCAAGAAAGAGTGGAGGAATATGACCCTCCAAAATCAGGGACACTTTTGAAAATATTTGAGCCAAGAAAAACCAAAGTTTTATGGAGAAATTAATTACAAAAAGAAAATAAAGCCTTAGGGGTTTTTCTGAAAAAAACATTTTTAAAAAAGTTTTTATTTTGGACTTGGAAAATGATAATCGAGTAGAAAATTGTTTTCTGAAATTTTTGGTATATAATACCCCTATATTTGGTATTTATGTTATTTCCTTTTTTATTTATTACTTTCTGTTTTTGAGAAAATACAAAATCGGGAAGGGTATTTAAAAAAAAAGGAAAACGCCGGAGCGTCGTATAGCAATCGGGCCAGATCGGGCCGCAACCCCACTTCGGCTGGGATCCTGATCTCCTCCGGATGGCCAACCGATCAGCCGGCCCTCCCCTCTCTCTCGCTGGCCAGTGGGGCCCCTGGCTGAACCGACACCTCGCCGGTTGCCCCCTTCCTTCCTCCCTCTTCCTTCCCTTCTCACCCTCCTCTCTCTTTCCTTCCTCGCCGGGAGACTCGGGATCCGATCCCCCCGCGATCCCCTGCCACCTGAGAGCCCCCCGAGGCCGCCTATATAAGCCTCGCCTCCCTGCAGCCCCGGCCCCCCCTCGACCCCTCCTCCCCACGCCATCACACCGCCTCGCCCTGCCACTGTGCCTCGCCGGAGCAAGCTCCAGAGAAACCACCCCGCCACCCTACCGCGCCACCCCTCGCCTCCCGCACCACCCAAGACCGCAAGAGCTTCCCCACTGCCCCCGCAACCCATTTCCCCCTAGCCCGAGCCCTCGCCGCCCCACGCCACCGCAGCTCCCCCGCTAAAGTTCGCCCGTTCCAGGAGCTCAAGAAGCTCGAGCACCATGCCCCCGACTCCCTCTCGCCTCGCCGTCACCGCCATCCATCGGAGGAGCCCCACCGCCATCCTCTGGTGCCCTCGGCCTCGTCGGAGACTCGCCGGAGACGCAACCCCGACCTCTCCACCTTCTCTGCCTCGCCGGAGGAGAAGTACCAGCATCCCCCACGGTGAGCTACTCCTATCCCCCCCGTAGCCGTGCGATTAGATTTCAACGCGCCAGATTAGAAGTAGAATACCCTTTCGGTTCAGTTAAGAAAACCGCTCGGTTTTTCTATTTACTTTACTTTAGCCGAAGGCATTGAAATTTTCCTGAACTCTCAACACAATTTAATAATGATGTGGGAATTCTCGACAACTCGGGTACGAGAATTGGTTGGCGGAACCATCTCGTTAACAACAAACAATGTAGTAATATTTTGCTTTCGACCCTCTCTTGTTGTAGGAGAAAATTTGCTTTACGCTAAAACTTATAGCCCCACCTGCCATATATGCATGTAGAAATAGTTGGTTATTATTTCACCCCCCTCTCTTTGATGAATTCCCGGTATATTCAATATGCTGACCTACATGGCTGCAACGTATCATGTTGTAGAGTACTTTTCCGACCAGGAGTGAGGCTATGATCTACGCTCGGTGACATGCCCTGGAGTCGGATGGAATCGTCTACCTTTGAAGCTTCCGCTAGTCTTCGTTAGTTATCTCATGAGATGGCCTTCAGCCACTTTATTGTAATCCATTATTGTAATAAAGTACTCGATATGAGATTTCGATTAATAAAGCTGTGTGATTGAACTCTTTATATATACATTGATGTACTGAGTGTGTACCGGCATGATCTTGGGATGGTACGGAAACACCAGAGACTTGGCCGTTTCAGGTTGGGTCGCTATAGAAGAACACTCTTTCGACTCAGCAACTATAGATGGTCGTGACCCATGAAGCCATTATCAAGGTTCATCTTAAGGCAACCAAAAACATAACTAGAAAGAACAGTTCAAAAACACCAAAGCACACCAAATATAATCATGTCATTTCAAATAGCTTCTAGTTATGTTGTTTTAAACTGATGTTTGGTGTGTTTCTGCTATTTGAAGCTATTCTGATGCAGTTCAAATATAATCATGTCACTTCAAATAGCATCAAAATAGCAAGGTTCATCTTAAGGCATACCAAATACAATCATTGTTCAAAAACACTAAAACACACCAAATATAATCATTAGTTCAAGGCTTCGAGGGACAACAGTCAATGGTCCTTCACATGACACGTGAGCTTGTGTCGCCATCATCTCTTAAACTATGGGATCACATGCCCTGCACTTTGGTCATGATTGTCAAGTCAATTTCTTTCCGAAGTATGAGGAACAGAGGCTTTACGCTAATAATCATCTCGACATGATGAAGCTAAACTATGTCGGATGCACATTCTGAAGGACCAATAAAGTGAGAATAGAAAATTCGATTGTGGGTTTGTAGTTACATACATGTAGTGCACTTTATGGTGTTCACCTTGACAGGTAAAAAATACAGTACATTTTATATTGAGAAAGGCGCTAGTGGCAAGCAAATTGATGTGCCTTTTGAGGTCATGCATGGTAGGAATACCATTAGTTTGGATGGAAGTTTGGTGCTCCTAAGTCCTGCAATGGGAAGGATGTGCAAGTACCAACGTGTCATGTATTGGAGTGTTGTATGTTTTGCTCTATCATCACAAGTGAATGAGATCTCAAGGAAAAAAAGACTGTCCTGTACATCCACAACAAGCCTAACGTGGTCTACAGAAGGGGAATTACTGAATTTGCTGATGGAAAACTAAGCAAGCCCTGTTGCTCTGATCTGCTTGATCTTAAGATTGCAAATGAGATTGACCATCTAGTTCAAGCTATCATAGATGACAGTGGGAAACTTTACAAGCGAGTCTTCGCTGATTATAAACTGGTTCAAGATAGATTGTATGTCCATTTACCCAAGGGGGGTGATGTGAAAACCATCACCAGCAACCCTTAATGGGGTCAGCTGGAATCCTTTTACTCCACCAAGCCTGATTACTAGCTGTGCTATGCTGAATTAGTTGGTTGTCCTAGTTCTGGCACCTGATATTTCTCTCAGCAGTGGAGGCTGGAAGTTCTAGACCAGCTAACACATGAACAAGACCACCATCTATGTTCAATCTATGTTCAAAAATGCGGGGGAGGGAGGAGGGCGAACCTCGGGGTGAACCTTGCAACCGAAGGAGGGGAGCGCGGCGGAGCGGAGGGGGAGGCGGCGACGCCCTTGTTGTCGCCTATCATCGTGGGTTCCTGGCGGTGGTGGGGAGAGGCAGGGAGCGGGGAGGGCGTGGTGCGAGGTGGACGGTGGCACAACGGCAAGGGGGGGGGGCAGGGGGTTCAGCCGGCGGCGACGGGTGTGGTGGGGGAGGCGGCCGGAGGGCCAGCCGGCAGCGGCAAGTGCGGTGGGAGGGCCGACCGGAGGGAGGAGAGCGGGAGTTTCTCGATTTGGATTGGGAGGGAGAGCCACGAGGGGAGGGGAGCGGGAGTTTTTTTTCACTTCTGGTTATGAATGGCGCACCCACATAAGAATGCGCCATTGGTAACCAGGATTACTAATGGCCCACGTGGTAAGAATGCGCCATTAGTAGTTTAAAAAAAACTGAAAAAAATATTAGTAGTGGTGCACCATGGACGTGGTGCGCCATTACTAGTTAAAACTAGTAAAGACGCACTTCCCACGGTGTGCCACTGTTAAGTGTAGGAAAGGGTGGGGAGCCAGGTCAAAGATAGTAATGGCGCACCAGACACATGGTGCGCCATTAGTAATATGGACACTAATGGCGCACCTGTATGTGGTGCACAACTTCTATATAGCAGTGGCGCACCACATGCATGGTGCGCCATTAATGTCCATATTAGCTATAGGCTTTTTCTAGTAGTGAGCTAGCTCCAAAATGGCTTAATAAGCATAGTTAGCTCCAAAATGGCATATTTTACCCAAGTTAGCTCTAGAATGACCTATACTTAGCTTGGCTTCCACCTAAATGATGTAGTTAGCTTAGTTAGCTCCAAAATGGCCTATTAATTAAAAAATGACCTATACTTAGCTAAGTTCTCTCCTAAATGACATAATAAGGCTTACGTAACTCCAAGATGACCTATTCCCCCTAACTTAGCTATTAAATGGCCTATAATTAGCTTAGCTAGCTACAAAATGGCTTAATAAGCATAGTTAGCTCCAAAATGACATATTTTACTCAAGTTAGCTCTAGAATGACCTATACTTAGCTTGGCTTCCACCTAGATGATATAATTAGCTTAGTTAGCTCCAAAATGGTCTATTTAATAAAAAATGACCTATACTTAGCTAAGTTCTCTCCTAAATGAAATAATAAGGCTTATGTAGCTCCAAGATGACCTATTCCCCCTAACTTAAGTATTAAATGGCCTATAATTAGCTTAGCTAGCTACAAAATGGCTTAATAAGCATAGTTAGCTCCCAAATGACATATTTTACCCAAGTTAGTTCTAGAATGACCTATACTTAGCTAGGCTTCCACCTAAATGACATAATTAGCTTACCTAGCTCCAAAATGGCTTATTTAATAAAAAATAAGCTATACTTAGCTAAGTTCTCTCCTAAATGACATAATAAGGCTTACGTAGCTCCAAGATTATCCATTCCCCCTAACTTAGCTATTAAATGGCCTATAATTAGCTTAGCTAGCTACAAAATGCTTAATAAACATAGGTAGCTCCAAAATGACATATTTAACTACGTTAGCTCTAGAATGACCGATACTTAGCTTGGCTTCCACCTAAATGATGTAGTAAGCTTAGTTAGCTCCAAAATGGTCTACTTGTTAGAAAATGACCTATACTTAGCTAAGTTCTTTCCTAAATGACATAATGAGGCTTACGTAGCTCCAAGATGACCTATTCCCCCTAAAACAGCTATTAAATGGCCTATAGTTAGCTTAGCTAGCTCCAAAATGGTTTAATAAGCGTAGTTAGTTCCAAAATGACAATTGTTACCCAAGTTAGCTCTAGAATGACCTATACTTAGCTTGGCTTCCACCAAAATGACATAATTAGCTTAGTTAGCTCCAAAGTGGCCTATTTAATAAAAAATGACCTATACTTAGCTAAGTTCTCTTCTAAATGACATAATAAGGCTTAGGTAGCTCCAAGATGACCTATTCCCCCTAACTTATCTATTAAATGGCCTACAATTAGCTTAGCTAGCTATAAAATGGCATAATATGCATAGTTAGCTCCAAAATGACATATTTTACCCAAGTTAGCACTAGAATGACCTATACTTAGCTTGGCTTCCACATAAATGATATTATTAGCTTAGTTAGCTCCAAAATGACTTATTTAATAAAGAAAATGACCTATACTTAGCTAAGTTCTCTCCTAAATGACATAATATGGCTTACGTAGCTCCAAGATGACCTATTCCCCTAACTTAGCTATAAAATAGCCTATAATTAGCTTAGCTTGCTACAAAAGGCTTAATAAGCATAGTTAGCTCCAAAATGACACATTTTACTCAAGTTAGCTCTAGAATGACCTATATTTAGCTTGGCTTCGACCTAAATGACATAATTAGCTTAGTTAGCTCCAAAATGGCCTATTTAATAAAAAAATGACCTATACTTAGCTAAGTCCTCCTAAATGACATAATAAGGCTTATGTAGCTCCGAGATGTGCTATTTCCCCTAACTTAGCTATTAAGTGGCCTATAATTAGCTTAGCTAGCTACAAAATGGCTTAATAAGCATAGTTAGCTCCAAAATGATATATTTTACCCAAGTTAGCTCTAGAATGACCTATACTTAGCTTGGCCTCCACTAAGTGATGTAGTAAGCTTAGTTAGCTCCAAAATGGCCTATTTATTAAAAAATGACATATACTTAGCTAAGTTCTCTCCTAAATGACATAATAAGGCTTACGTAGCTCCAAGATGACCTATTCCCCTAACTTAGCTATTAAATGACCTATAATTAGCTTAGCTAGCTTCAAAATGGCTTAGTAAGCATAGTTAGCTCCAAAATGACATATTTTACCCAAGTTAGCTCTCGAATGACCTATACTTAGCTTGGCTTGAACCTAAATGACATAATTAGCTTAGTTAGCTCCAAAATGGCCTATTTAATACAAAAAATGACCTATACTTAGCTAAGTTCTCTCCGAAATGACATAATAAGGCTTACGTAGCTCCAAGATGACATATTCCCCCTAAATTAGCTATTAAATGGCCTATAATTAGCTTAGCTAGCTACAAAATGGCGTAATAAGCACAATTAGCTCCAAAATGACATATTTGACCCAAGTTAGCTCTAGAATGACCTATACTTAGCTTGGCTTCCACCTAAATGACATAATTAGCTAAGCTAGCTCCAAAATGGCCTATTTCATAAAAAATGACCTATACTTAGCTAATTTCTCTCCTAAATGACATAATAAGGCTTACGTAGCTCCAAGATGACCTATTCCCCCTAACTTAGCTATTAAATGGCCTATAATTAGCTTAGCTAGCTACAAAATGGCTTAATAAGCATAGTTAGCTCCAAAATGATATCTTTTGCCCAAGTTAGCTCTAAAATGACCTATACTTAGCTTGGCTTCCACCTAAATGACATAATTAGCTTAGTGAGCTCCAAAATGGCCTATATATTAAAAAAATGACCTATACTTAGCTAAGTTCTCTCCTAAATGACATAATAAGGCTTACGTAACTCCAAGATAACCTATTCCCCCTAACTTAGCTATTAAATGGCCTATAATTAGCTTACCTGGCTACAAAATGGCTTAATAAGCATAGTTAGCTCCAAATGACCTATTTTGACCTAAGTAGCTCCAAAATGACATATACTTAGCTTAGTTTCTTCCTAAATGATGTAGCAAGCTAAATTAGCTCCGAAATGACCTATACTTCTCTTCTTCATCTAATCTTCTTCTTCTAACTTACTTTTTTCCCATTTTGCAGATTACATTCACTTCACGAAAGCTTGGATTATAGTGATGGAGTGCTTCAATATCGTTTCTTCTAAAATGGCTTCATGGAAGCGTGGATTGAAACTATTGTAGTATATGGATACAAAACTGTGTATGTATGGATGATCTAGTGTAATATATGGTTTGGCACGGATGAAACTTGCATAATATGTATGTATTATGGATGACGCTTATTTTAATATGGTTATGAGTATGGAAACAACATTATTTCTGTCAAATATATATATATATATATATATATCCTTGATTTGTGTGATAATTGCTGGATATTATACAAAATAAAATAAACAGGGGCAGTTTGGAGCCTTTGTCGTCTGCCCACCGATGGCAAAGGGGTTGCAGCAGACGACAAAGGGTCCAAAGCCCTGGATTGAAGCAAAATGGGCGCCCCCATTTGCCGTCTGCCCACAAGCATGGCCCACGACAAAGGGGCCACGGGCAGACGATAAAGGGTCAAGGGCAGACGACAAAGGGTCCAACGAGAGGGGCTGGGTGCCCCCCTTTGCCGTTTGTCCACAAGCATAGCAGACGACAAAGGGGGGGGGGCAGGGCAGATGGCAAAGGGTAGCTGGGCCAGCAGGCTGCTATTAACACTTGATGGAGGTGCCCACGGATCTGCCATCCCATGTTCTTTGCCGTCTGCCCCCCTACGCAAAGGTTCTTTGTCGTTCGCAGTCCCAATGCAGACGACAAAGAACCCCTTCACCGAATTTTTCTTTTCCGTCCATTTTGCCGTCTCTAGATGGATGACAAAGGCCTTTGTAGTCCGGGTCGGTCCCCTTTGCCGTCTGGCATGGCAGACGGCAAAGCCTCTGATTCCTGTAGTGATATGTGGTCAATTGTAGCCTTTTCGATAAGTAAGAGTGTCGAACCCAACGAGGAGTAGAAGGAAATGACAAGTGGTTTTCAGCAAGGTGTAGCAACCCGACTCAAAACGAGTCAAGCCTCTGTGTATCTGTGCCATCCCTGGATCAGTATGCTGGCACACACAGTACATCAATGTATATATCAAAGTGCAATCACATGGAAATAGTGTAAAACTGATATATACCTTAAATATTTCAGCGGAAGCAGTCAAGGGAGTGGAGTCCTAATAAACACCAACGGCAAGTTGAGTGTAGATCGTAACCCTGAATCGTACTCTTACTCGTCGAGGAAAAATATCTGCAACATAAGACGTTGCAGCCGTGTAGGTCAGCATATTGGATATGCCGGCAAGTCACATAAGAGAGAGGTGAAAAAGTAATCATCTATTCTATATGCATATATGGCAGGTGGGGCTGTAAGTTTTTAGCGAAAAGCAAGGTTTTCTCCTACATCAAGAGAGGGTTAAAAGAAAAATATTACTACATTGTTTGTTGTTAACGAGATGCTTCCGCCAACCAATTCTTGTACCCGAGTTGTCAATAATTCCCACATCATTATTAAATTGTGTTGAGAGTTCAAGAAAATTTCAATGCCTTCGGCTCAAGTTGTCCATCACCGTGGACACGGCTAATCGATTAGGTTTGAGTACTCTGCAGAGTTTTGCACACGTTCCCCACAAGATATGATCGCCTCTGAGTATCCATGCCATATCATTCCTTGCCATACCTTATGATTGCATGTCATGTTCATGTTGGCTAATGTTCTTACTAGGAGTTAGTATTGTGGTGTTATGTTTGCATGTGATCTTGCTAGGGTTATGTTGTGGTATTGCACTATCTTGTGGATGCATGTGATGTTGGTGTGTGTTGGGTAGGAGTGAGTGCTAAGTATGTTCAAGCTCTTAGCTATTTTAAATCCTTTTCCCTCCTATTATCTCATGTCAAAATTCCTTCTTCCCAAAAGTTATTCTAAAATGTGTGGTGGTTAGAGTAAATTGTGGTTATGAGGAGGTGTAATTTTGCTGATTTGTTCTTTGATTTTAAAGGTGCAAATAAACCCAAAACAGTAAATTAATTACTGTTTTGCATTTATTTCAAATGGCTCCAAATATTGCTTTCCTATTTTATTCTAATGGGCCATAATTCCTTATGTCCACGAGGTTTTTCCTTTTGATTTTTATCCCAGTAGTTTATCTTGTGCAATATTTTTCCTCCCTGTGTGTTTTTAATCTAAATAGAAAACCCCCAGCGTTTTTTTTCTTCTCTCCCCTGGCGCAACATGGGCTTCCTCCCGTTGCTGGCCCAGTTGCTCTCCCTCCAGCGAGAGCCCACGCGAGCGAGCCCCCTCCTCCTTCCTGACGCCGTCACTTCTCCTCCCCCGCTTTTCTCCTTTCCGTCAGTACGTGAGAGAGAGGGAGGTGTTGACGGTGCCGTGGCACAAACGTCGAGGGCCCTATTTAGCTGGCGTCCGAGCCCTCCCCTCGACTAGGGTTCCCTCCTACCGCCGCCATCTCCTTTCTCCCCCTCCATCTCTTCTTTTCTTCCCCAGGTAACTTCCTGTAGGGTAGCAGAGAGTGCAGAGAAGAGAGCTCGCCGGCGTCTACCCCCGCGTGCTTCGTCGGGCGGCACGGCCACCATGTCCGGGAGCTTGGGGAGAGTGCCCGCGCTCCGTTCCCGCCGTTGTTGAGGTCGGGGAGAGACCACAGCAACGGGCAGGAGCTTGTCTTCGGCGCGCACCCGACGAACTCCTTCCCCTGCTTCGGTCTACGACAGAACTACCTCGGCTCGCCTTCTTCCCTCCGGTCCGGCTTCCTCTCCGTCAGATCGGCGCCCCCTCTTCTCCCCAAGGTGAGGATCGTCGCCCCTTGCCTCCTCCTCCTCGATTCAGTCATGATCCGAAGTAGGATCTATGTTCCTTCTCTGCTGCTGTTCGTCAGGTAGATAGCGAGCTGTGTGGTGAGTGGTGTTGTTGTGGTGTTTTGCTGCGGTTTGGTAGAGGTAGGAGCAGGAGCTCGCCTCCACCCAGCGCGAGGAGCCGTTGCGTCGGGAGGGTGTGCGTCTTCTTCTCTGACGGGAGGCTGCTGCCCGACGGAACCCAAGCCAACAGGTGTTTCGTGTGTTCCGTTTTGGTTCAAAGCGCTGGTAGGCTCGTAGCAGTAGGGGCGGATCCCTCCCCCCTCACGACAGCAGCGCCATGGCCAGGAGACCTTCCCCCTCATCGTTGGCATGATCGGCTGTTCTGCCTGCTGCGTCTCCGGCGAGGAAGTTAGTTCAGGCTGGCAGATCAGCACGGGGAGCCTCTCCATCTTGTCTCTCGCGCGTAATTGTTCAGGTGTCGCGCTGTAGTCCACTGGTTTTGGTGCTGGGTGCCTGGAGAGTGGGGTGTGGGTTCGATTCCCCCCCCTCGGCGCTGTGTGTTTTGTCAGTTTTTCTGTTTTTCCTCTGCAAGAGTCGCAGGGACATGATTCCATGTTCTCTTCCCCATCCTGTCGACATAGTGGTGGTGGTGCAGTGGCGAGGTGGTGCTTTGTGCACCAGGAGGTACTGGGTTCGATTCCCAGGACCCCTGATGTATGTTTTTGCTATTTTTTTTGCTGTCTTTGATTTGTTCTTCCTCTTCCTTATGCTTGGGCAGCAAGTTGGCATTAAAATCATTTTCCCTGCTAGTGTAGTTAGGAGCAGATTCCTTTGTGTGTGTGTTTTGCACACTTGTGAGATGATAGATGTTGTATTGCTAGCATTGTGAACCTATGAGGATGGCATCTTGTGGTGTGAAGTTACACTTGGTAGGAGTTTGTGCATGTGATGTGGTTTCTTGTGAGTGTTGTTCTTAAGGTATGAAAGTAGCACTAGTTAATCATGTGTAGCCCTATCTTTTGAGTTTGAGTGTGGACTAAGTTGATCTTGTAGTTTCTTTTGCTTGCATAGATTTAGTGGGGTGTGGATGCCTCCCCCTCACCACATGTATTTGATGTGATGAGATGCACTAGGTGGCTATCTATGTTAGCATGTGTAGGTGTGGATTCCTAGTTAAGCTAGGGTAGATTGTTGTGGGGGTTGCACTTTGATCATGAAATGATTCCTAGGGTGATCCTAGTAATGCATGTGAGAGTGTGTACCATCACATGCCCATATGTGGGGGTGTGCATACTCTCTTGTTAGCATAGAGTCATATTGTGATGTGCTTGATGCTAGTAATATTGTGATATGGGTGTGGATGTTGTTGATGTGCATGACACAAACATGGGGTTCAAACCCCCATTTCACTTTGTCATTGTGCACATAAAACTCACCTATGTAATTGTCATCTTAGAAGCATACCTTGTGGAGTTGCATTTACATTTTGTTGGAAGTTTGGTCTTTGATTCCATGGTCTAGATGGAGCCCAAGGGCATGGATCTTTGTGTGTTAATAGTAGGGGTTTGTGCTCAACACAATAGTGGTGTCAACTACCTCTTGGTGACATGTGTGTGCAAACTATGCCTAGACAAACTGGGCATGTGGCTGGAAAATTCCAGATTTTTGAACTCTGAAAATTTCACTAAGTCTGGGATGCTGGAAACATTTTCTTCACCTGTAGATGAGGATGTGTTGGTCATTCTATTGAGAACTGGACTTAGTTGAGTGCTAGTATTTTGAACCTGATATGTTTTTGAATATTCCTGTCAATTTTCAAGTCATTTGGAGTCCAGTCTCTTGTGTTTTGATTGCTGTCAAAAAGCTTCAGAACAGAAACAGAAACTCAGGTGCAGGAATTTTCACTAAGTCCCTGAGATCTGATGGTTTTGGGAAAGTTTGAGGCCTTGTATCTTCTAGGGTTTAATTACTTTTGCTGTGATTCTTGCTGGGGCTTGTAGTGTTCTTGGTTGGCAACAGCCACATATATTATTTGTCATGTTTGAAGACCTGTAGCTATGTTGCATGTTGCTCCCAAACAGCTAAGATGCAGAAAATGGCAGATCATGTAGTTTTGCCATTTTGTTCAAAGTTTGTGCTTAATTGATGTTGTGGTGTTCTACCTTGTTCCATTTCATTCATGTTGGGTTATTACATGTCTTGGCTACCTGGGAATACCAGATTTGTGCCAAATGTGTGTGTGGTGTTGAATCTTTCACGTAGAGCTTCATATCTTGTTTCGTTGATTCCCGTTGATCCGTAGCTCCGTTTGCAATGTACTTTATATGGTTTTGCACCGTTTTTACGAGCTGCATCTTTTCATATCATTCACATGCATGTCCAAATAGCTTAGTGCAAAGTTCTGTCCAGAAACTTGCTGTAGTTTATTTTGCTCGTGCTAGTGATAGAAATAGTGGTGCATGCTCAACTTTCATCTCATGCATCATGTGATTGTTGCATTTTGTGGTGTTGCTGTTCATGGGCTGTTATTCTTATGTTGGGTAGCACCGGGAGCGGAGAACGAATATGTGGAGTCCGGAGAGTACGTGCAGAACGATCCAGAACCATTCCAAGCTGAGGATATCACATGCAAGATGATATGACCTTGATTCCATCTCTAGACTTGTTATGTTAGTTTCGATTCCGTGTCATATTGCTCGCTGCCTACCACTGAAAATATATTGCCTCTTCATATGCCATGAGCCTAAACACCGTACTCTTTCCTAGCAAACTTGTATGGCTAGGTAGGCTTGCTCAGCTACTAATGTTAGCATTGTTAGTTGCAGGTGTTTTAAACTCATGTGATGACATGAGCTTGATATAATTATATTAAATTCTGTTATTTAATTAATGCACCTATATACTTGGTAAATGACGGGAGGCCTAGCCTTTCGCCGGGTGCTTTGATCCGTTATTGCCGCCTTAGATACCGGTTATCGGTGTTTGATTCCATAATGATCGCTCCTAACACGTTCGGGGTCATTATGGGGACCCCCTCGATAAATCGCGTAGTGTTAAGGCTTGTCCGGCAGGACCCAACATTGGTACTATTTGGTAATCACCTAATAATAAACTGCATAGGGAATAGCTACCCCGAGGAATTTAATCAACAACCCGGGCCAGTGCTCCTCATGAGTGTTGGTCCAACCAGAGTAGCTTATTACGCTCCCCGGGGCAACTCGGTGTTTTGGCGTGGTAACCATCGCTCATCCGGCGTGTCCTGAGACTGAGATACGCGGCTCTTATCAGGGTCGTCGACACGTCGGGAGGTCCTGCTAGTCTTTTTTTTTGACCGGCTACTGTAGGGAAAACCCCCCACAGCCATTTTCTGTATTGCAACTATGAAAACTGTATGTACAAGAGAGGTTGTAGAATGTACAAAGGGGGGAGGAGCAGAGGGGTACACACCTCAAGGAGGCAAAAAGAAAATCCACTTAAGGAGATCATCCCTGAAGCTAGCCTTAATTCTATGAGCTAACAAAGAAATGTCATGAATAAATCCAGCTCTCCATTTCCTGAACTTTGGCTGTTCCTGGTTGAAGACCTTTGCATTTCTGGTGATCCAGATGTTCCAACAGGCAGTTAAAACAACCTCAGCAAAGAATGGATGAGGGAAGTTCTTTCTAGCTGCAGCAGTAGCAGTCCACATAGATGACCCCTGCCAAGTGATCTGTAGGTAGTTCCAAACCCTGTTGCTGAACAGGCATGTGAAGAATAAATGGTCTCTGTCTTCCTTGACTCGGGCATGGCATAAGACACAGAGATTAGAATCAGAAACCTTCCAGTGACGCCTTTCTAGCATGTCCTGTGTGTTCAGCCTGTCCATAATGAGCATCCAGGCAAACATCTTAACTTTCATGGTAGAGCAGCTTTTCAAGATCCAGTTAAGCAGAGGGTTAGGTACAATACTGCTATGAACAAGAACATAGTAGGCCTTAGGTGTGTAGACCTTAGCATCCTTACGCCATACCCATCTGTCAAAGGCCTGATGATCAAGGTCCAGGTCCAGAAGTAAAGATTGGACAGCAGTCAGTTCCTGATAAGCTTGAGCAGACAGTGGGAGGTGAAACATAGATAGCATACGGTCCTCAGAAAAAGCAACAAAGACTTCTTGAGATGTGCAGAAAGGGTCAGCCACAAATGAGAACAATCGTTGGAATCTAGCTGCCAATGGCATAGTGGATTTGCCAAGTAACCAGGAATCAGACCAAAACAAGAAGGAATCACCCTTATTAGGCAAAACATAGGTAACAGATCTGAATTGGTCAAGACGTTTGCATATGTCTTTCCACCAAAAGGAGCCACAAAGTGCAGTACCCTGAGGTACAGTGTTATGATAGTAAGTGTTCCAAATGAGATGAACCCAAGGGATATCAGGATGATTAAGGAATTTATCAGCATGTTTGAGCAGGAGAGCTTCATTCTGAACGGCTAAATTCACAATCCCTAACCCCCCTTTATTTTTGGGCCTGCACACCAGGGGCCAAGCAGCAAGAGAGGGTGCATGATCATTCCCATTTCTTCTCCATAGACATTGCCGTTGAATCCTCTCCAATTGCTTCAGTATACCTGGTGGTATATCCAGGCTGCATAGGAAGAAAAGGGGAACAGCAGACAGTGCTGAGTTTACATATTGCAGTCTGCCCCCCTGAGCAAGAAATGAGGAACTAGCATTGGGCCTTCTTTCCATTTTATCCACCACAGGCATGAGATCAATGATGCGAGGTTTAGTTGTTCCAACAGGCAGTCCCAGATATGTGAAGGGTAGAGATCCCACTTTACAACCAATGGAGTCTGCCAGGTCCTGCAGATGCTGAGAAGGAGTGTTGACAGGTAGGAGTGCAGACTTGTGATAATTCACCTGTAATCCACTGGACTGAGAGAAAAGCAAAAGCATTTTCTTAAGCTGCAACAACTGTGATTTGTCAGCTGGTAGGATGATGAGAGTATCATCAGCATATTGCACTATAGGGTAATCTTTATCATGGGTAGGTATAGGCAACTGGATCAGTCCATCCACCAGCAGTTGATTCACCAGAGTTTGTAGAAAGTCAGCAGCAATAGGAAACAGCAATGGGGACAAAAGATCTCCCTGTCTGACACCTTTTTTACACATGAACTTCTTCCGAGGCACACCATTGATTAGTACTGAAGAAGATCCCGAGGCTAGAAGCTGCCTAAACCAAAGGATCCATCGATCATTGAAGCCCTTGGCTTTAAGAATCTGGAAGATGAATTCATGCTCCACAGAATCAAATGCCTTTTCAAAATCCAGCTTAAGGATAACTATAGGCTTCTTGGATTGATGACATTGGTGCAGATATTCAAGAGTCCAGCCCACACAATCCTGAATAGTCCTAGACTTGATAAAACCGTACTGATTCTTGTGAAGACATTTAACAATCTGCAATTGTAACCGATTGGCAAGCATTTTTGACAAAAATTTAATACCCATTCGAGTAAGAGATATTGGCCTGTAATCTCCCACATGTTCAGGTGACTTATTTTTGGGAATGAGTGTAATATAGGAAGAATTCATGTTTACCAGCTGGGCATGGCCAGCATGAAATTCAGCAGCGAGCTGATAAAACTCAGGGGAGATAATGTGCCAGCATTTCTTGAAAAAAAGCCCATTGAAACCATCAGGCCCTGGAGCTTTGTCAGTAGGCATATAATGCACAGTTTTATCCATCTCAGACTTGGAAAAAGGTTCTGTGAGAATATCTAGTCCCTGAACTTCATCCATTAGGGAGTGTAAGTCAAATGCCATATTAATTCCAAGAGAAGTTCCCATTCGATCTTTGAAAGATGCCCAGAAGCATGCAGCAATTTGATCATGATCAGAGATAATAGAACCATCATTTAACTTGAGAGAGGCAACGGAATTCTTCCTATACCGTTCAGTGGCCATAGCATGAAAGAACTTAGTGTTTTCCTCACCAACTTTAACAAAACGAATAGTGGCCCTCTTCTTCCAGTATAAACACTGAAGGTGTAGGAGATGTTCCAAATGCAATTTGACAATTTTCCTGAAATTAGCTTCCGGCCTGAATAAGTACCTCAGCTCTTCAAGCTCATCCAAGCATAGCACCACTTGATTGCATCTGGAAATAAGGTGTTTTAACTGAGACAGAGACGTCTGCCATTTCTTCAGAGCCTGCCTAAGATGCTTCATCTTATCCATGATAATAGCAGAGATGTGAGTCTTTCTTGAAGGAAGGAGCCATGATTGTTGCACACATTCGATGAAGCCCTCCATTTCAACCCAGTAGTTCTCAAAACGAAATAAGTTGCATTTGGGGATGGAGGTGTTAAGAGTGACCACACAAGGCACATGATCAGATGCAGTCTTTGCCAGAGGGAGCACTTGGGTGAGAGGATAAGAGGAGATCCAGTTGGGGATGTAAAGAACCAGTCCAGCTGCTCCAGAAGAGGGGTGTCCTGCATATTGGACCAAGTGTAGGATCTACCTTTGATGGGAAGCTCCAATAATCCCAATTGCCCAATAATTTCATTGAAGATGAACATGTCATTTACATCAGCCCCAGGGAGGTTTCTGTTGTCAGGGGATCTAATGAAATTAAAGTCCCCAAGGAGTAGCCAGTTAGCCCCAGTGGGGATAAAAAGATTGTAAAGCCAGCTCACAAAAAGATCACGGGCCTCCCCTTGACATGGTCCGTAGACATTAACCAAAGTCCATGATCACCTATGTGATTTGAGGTAAAGGAGGTGATCAAGCCATATGGGGTGCACTGTACTAAGTGACCAGTGAGAATGGATGAGTTCCAAAGGGTGATGAGCCCTCCTGATGCACCCCTGGAAGGGGAGTAAGAAAATTGATCAAAACGTTTGGGGCAGAAACCTTTAACTGCTCGAAACTCGATAGACTGCATCTTTGTTTCCTGCAAGCAGACCACCGCAGCAAGGCCCTCATCGATTTTGTTACAGACTGCCCATTGTCTATGATCCGAATTGAGGCCACGCACATTCCAACACAACACACGCCAACTCCTCGTGGAACGACTATCCATTGCAAATTAGAGATATAGCAAAAGCAAGGCTATGTAATAGCCACTGCAAACGAAGTTTCAAGCACCAAACGACAGCAGAAGTTCGACAATACATAAAACCAGTACAGTAACAACTTAACATGGGCGGATTAAACATCAGAAGATGTGGGCGCAGAGTCAGCAGGATCTTCCATAAGTCGATCCACCGTGAGCTTCTCCGGGGCTATGCCCAATGACTGCCCTACCTCTTGGATCACTGGGATAGGAGTGGCAGGAGGTACATCTTCAGAATCCTGTGACGTTGAGGACATAGGCTTGGCTTTCGGCTTCCTTTTCTTGGGGATGTGTGCAGGTAGCTCTTGCAGAATTGGCTTGAAGCCGTCGCGCTTGATTGAGCCACGAGTACACCGCCTCACCGAGGAGTCCACCACCGGGGTGGCCTTCTTGCGGGACCCCTTCTTGGATGGAGCAGGAGAGCGGAAGGATAAGTCCTCTGAAGAAGAAGCTGGGCTGATAGGGGTTACCTCCTGTAGTGAGAGCGAGGCAGAAGCAGGGTCCGACAGTGAAGGTCCTGGAGTATCAGCAGCAAAAGCCACATCCCAGGATCGCTTGGGGATCAGGATGGGCTCAAGGATTGGCAACTGGAACTGACGAGGTATATGCATAGCAGCAGCAGGGCCCATGAGATTATCAAAAGTGCGTGCCCAGGACATCACTGGGGGCAACGGAGGCCCATATAAAACCCTAGACACCCCGACAAGAAGGTTGGACTGAGCGGGTGGAGGGGCTTTGTAGAGAACCATCGCTAGAGGGTTTGTATCGTGCACCTCCTCCAGCCTACGCTCTTCTTCCTCCAGCTCAGCCCCATTGTCCCGACCAGCATCAGGACCAGCAGCACCAGCCTCCGGCACAGCAGCATTGTCCGGGGCATCAGCGAGAGCAGCAGCATCAGCATCATCAATAGCAACATGAGCGGCATCAGGAAGATGCACTGGCGGTTCTTGAACGACCGGTTCATCCGCCCTCTTACCCTGCTGTGGATCAAGGTCCACCAATTCGTGCACCGAGTCCGAGGAGGAGGGACTCGGCTGATCAATCACCATTGATTCCTAGTCTTGAACTGGATCAACAGCAGGCGCATCGGCGGGCGCAGCAGGTGCCGCAGCCTGATCCCAGCCTCCTCCATCAGCAGGCGGTTGACCCCAGCCTCCTGCCTCAATGTCGACGGGCGGCAGCCCCCAGCCACCGTCTTCAGCATCTGCAGCGGCAGGCCCAGGATCCCCAGGGGCGAGTGGCACCGCATTCCATCCTAGTGCAGGATATGGGGGCAAAGCAAATTGCAGATTGTCATGAACAAGCTGCCCGGGGAGCGGATGAGGGTTGCCATTGACAGGCATCGGATCCTCATCATTGGGGAGAATCTGTGCCGCCGCCGTACCCAAAATGTACACAGGAGCAAACCAGGATACTTTTGCGCCACCCCAGGCAGAATATTCTGAGAAACTGATACTGCGAGGTACTAACCGGTCTTCTGGGAAAGCGGCAAAAACAATAGAACGAACCAAATATAGGTCGTCATGGACCCAATGATGAAACTCCCCAAAGGCGTTAACAGCCGCCCTGAGATCTTCGGTGTTGCGGAAATCCAATGGTACCCCCAGAAGCATGAGGCATCCCTGACGAAAACCCTCTTGGCCGCGGAAGCCGAGACCATGATCATGACGTATGAAGCGCACCACCGAGTTTGCAAGAGGCTGCGGCACCATGTGGACTGTAGCATAACTCTCCACCGCATCCCGGAGCTCAAACAAACCCACTCCCTCCATCCAGGGTTGAGCAGACCGGACATGGAATCCTTGATGCAGGAGAAGGGCAGCGACTTCTTGTCGTACCTGAATCACCTCGTCAGCAGGCGGCGTAGGATGAACTATGGCGATGACGAAGCGCTCGTGGCGCCTGGTGATGGGTACTGCCGGCGTGGTGTCAGTCCGCGGCAGCCGGTCAACCCCTCCATCAATGATGTTGTGACCAGGCGGGAGGAAGAACTCTGGATCAAGCTCGAAGTTTGCCATTGCTGTTGGCGGTGGCGGAGTGACCGGTGTTGTCGCCGAGGGAGTTCGAGGAGGCGATGGCGATGAGACAGGACGGAACTGCTTCGCAGGGGTTGCTGTTTTGCCAAGGGTATCAGCAGTTCCCGAGATATCAGCGACAGGGGAGGTGATGGGTCTCTTACAATTCCAAGTAAGACAATTATTACGCATAAAAGAGGCTCCTCTAGATCGTGCGTGGCCCACCGTGCTGTCAGAGTAACCAGGCGAAGCCGTACAGTTTGCGGCTAGATGGCCCCGAGCGTTGCAAATAGAGCAAGAAAAGATATCCTCGGCCATACTATTAATAAGCTCGTCAAAGGCCGTATGGGCCTCCTGAGAAGAAGGAATATCCATCATGGAGTGAGTATCGGGCCCAGAGGATGAAAAATCCTTAGCAGGCTCATTAATAAGAGAGGAGATTTGTCCAGAATCCAAGCTTGCCCCCGACAATTGATTCCCACTATTGAAAGAGCCCTGAATCTCGGCTGGATTAGCTGTATCCTTTTACTGCACGTGGGAAGTTCCGAAAATTTTGGCAGTTTGAAAATTTTCGCCGGGAGAACCGGGAGGTGAAACTTGGCAAGTAACTGTGCCAAACGTAATGTGCGGTGTGGCTACCGTCCACCGGAGCTGCGCCGGCTGTGGTGCAGAGATGATGACACGTTCAGGGGTAGGCACCGAATAACCACCTTGCTCAAGAGTGACTAGCTCATCATGGGAAACAGGGTACCTATAGCCCTTCCAAACCTCATATTGTTGAAGGGATGCAAAAGATAGCTTCTTACGAACAAAAGATCCAGATTTAAGAGAAGACTTAAGTGGTCTGGAATGCATGTCCATCAGACCTAGAGAAGCCCTCCGCTTGGAGGGGCTCACAATAATCCACTCGGCATCACATTGCTTCTTCCAGAGAGAAAATTCCCGACGCCAATTAGGACCTCCATGTCCCCAAAGATGGAAGAAGCACTTAAAATTTGAGCACTTGAAAGAACGCAATTCCAGAATATGAAAACCAACTTGCATGCATGAGACCTTGAAAGAGAAAACCGAATCTGTGATTTGAGAAACTCGAAACTCGATAGCCGAACCACCAATCACCGATTCCAGTGCTGCAGCCACTGTGTCAGGCGATAGCCGGAACACGTGACGACAAAAAGAAATCACCATAATGAAGGGGCGACGATGCTTCATAGGGTGGACCGTAAAACCCGAGTGGCGATAAACCTCATGAGAGAAAGCCAATCCATGCGAGAAATCCAGATCCAACGTGGAACCCCCCATGCAGGCCATGACTAGCCGCGAGAGAAGGGTAGAGAAGGTTCACCTGAGCAGAGGGGCGGCAAGGGTGGATGAGATTCCGGCTAGAATTCCAGATCGCCATTGGGTCGCCGCCCGGGGAGGTGGGAGGGAGACGCCATCCGGTTAACCCTCATTCTGGGTTATCAGAAGGTTGCGGCGGCAGAAAAGTACTTTATTTAGACAGATTTAGAAGTTAACACATGGGGTTATTTCCGTCCTGCTAGTCTTGTCTTACCTTAGCGGTATATCTTGCGTATAGGAATCCCAGTGAAGCTTTGGTTTTCCCCAGAGTTGAGGTTTTCCTCTAAGGAATCCGACGAGATCACGAGATTCGTGATAGAGGATGCCTTTGCGGCCTGTGTTCGTTTGTGATGGACTAGTTGGAGCACCCCTGCAGGGTTTAATCTTTCGGAAAGCCGTGCCCGCGGTTATGTGGCAACTTGGAATATTTTGTCAACATCCGGTATTAGAGAACTTAAACATAAACTAATAAAATATGCCAACTGTGTGCGTAACCGTGACTGTCCCTTCGAAGACCTCTCTTCGATCGGGAACACGGAGGGGTTATGAATGCCGTAGGTAGGTGTTCAGGATCACTTTCTGATCAAGTATTCCCGATCGTTAGCGTAGACCACTTTCACTTCTCTTTTGCGTAAGATAGCCACTTATTCAATCATAGGTTGCAGCAGCGTGAAACACTTCATCCCTTCCTTACCCAAATAACGTGACAAGATTTGGCACCAAGGTCCTAGATTGCTGAGTCCCCGTGGCTCACGGATTCCTGCAAAAATCCCAGCAGGTACAGGTACCCCAGAGCCAGATGATCCCGACGGCACCCAGCTGGCATGGCAGTACGACGAGGAGACAGATCGCCTTTACGTGAACTATCCAGAGGACTGAGCCGTGGTCATGATCGTGGGCCGGCAGCGGGTAGCATAGCATTTTCCTTGTTTTGTAGTCCGTACCGGAACTACCTTGTTTGTATCTGTGTTGTACTCCGTATTATTAATAAGAAGACAGTTGAATCCCAGATTGTCTACTGTAATTATTGTTATGTGCTATGTTTACTTGCTTGCGAAACGCTTAGATGCGCTTCTTTCCTATTCGGGGGCCTCGACCCCCCAGATCGGAAAGGACCGCATCTTGGTCGTTACATTGAGGGGAGTATTTATAGGGCTCGGGGTGCTCGGAGAAGGAAGGAGCAAGGAGATTGGGAAGGTGGAGATTCCTCTCACCATGGCTATGGAAGTTTCCTGTGACGTGAGGAGGAAGATGATCCTGTCGGGCCATATTTGGAGAGTGTTAATGGGCCACCGATCTATTTCCAATTAAAAGATATCTCTTTCCTATTATCAAAAACCGGAAAGTAAATGATAAAAGGGAAACCAAATAAATTCGGAATATAGAGTTTCTATATACTAAAATTATCAGAAAAATAAAATATAAATGATGGACATTTTTCCACGGCCAAAATAAAAACTTGAAAACAAATGTTTTTTTCAGAAAATCCCTAAAAGCTTTATTTGTTTTTGCAAATATTTTCTCAATTAAATTTTGGTTTTCTTGGATCAAAATATTTCAATAAATGCCCCTGGTTTTGGAGGGTGATGTTCCTCCTCTCTTTCTTGTTTCGCAAGGATTATTTTCGGAGTATTTCTCGGGGAAGAAAAATATAGAAGCAAGGGTGAATATTTGAAAGAATTCAAATGCAAAACTCCATTCAAATTCTTTATAGTTGAAGAGGTCATGTCATCTTCTCTCATTGCTTTTAATTGGATGAATTTGAATTTACCAGAGAAGGGGAAAGTCATTTTATTCCGTCTCATTCAAAAGTTTTTGAAAAGTTTCAAACTCCACTCAAGTTTCAATCACTCAATCAAACAAACAAACAATCTAATATTTATTTTTAACATTCCAAAATTTGGGATGTTACAAACCTACCACACTTAAAGTGAATCTCGTCCTCGAGAGTCGAAGAGGCTAGAAAGAAAGGTTAGGGTTTGGGGGTCTTCTAACAAATCCAATCTCCTGCAAAGTGGGATGCTACCACACTTAAAATAAGAGCTACTGGTCCCTCAGAATTTTAGAAATCCTCTCGGGTTTTGGCATCTGACTCCTCACAGTCTTCATACTAACTCCTCTGGTGATGCTCTTCCATTATACTCATAACGTTCTCATCAAAATCGAGGGTTCTTCAGTTGATACAAGATTCTTTCGTTACTGGGTCTTCTTAACTGACAGACTCGTGATTAATACTAAATAACCTATCGATGATTCTCATGGTGGTTTACCATTTGTGGTTATCCTGCAGAGAGAGGGGTCTTGTATTCATCCTCACCGTAAAATTTCCTACGCGTGACAACAAATGCCATGTACATGGGGCTTTCATCATACCATTCTAAGGCTTAAACAAAAGCTTCAAAGAACGTCGTCTCTCACTATGGGTAAGTCTCTCAGATTTACCATTCCGAATAGCAAGAGAATGATAATAGTAAGTCGTCATGGTGGCCAAACCATGTCGCACTGAAATCATTACCTTGTATAAGGTTTAGTGAATCTCGTATTCTAACACTTGGGCATCCTCACAAGCGTTGCACAGTTTCTCTTGTCCACGAACGAAGTTCGGATAAATCCAATGATTCTGCAAGCTGAACAAACATCTATCGTTTCTTCACAACTCTCAGGTTTTCGTATGCTCCTAAGAAAATGTTTGCTGAAACAAGTTTCCTTCTCCAAAAATATAGTACTTGATCCTTATTAGTCCCGGGGTCTGTGAGTTTTCACGCATACTAGGAATTACTCCGCCTTTAAATTTCCATAGTGTTTCAATCCATCATATTCTTGGGGTAACCTTCATAAAAATAGTCCTCGGACTTATTTTTGGTACACACTCCATTTTGTGGGATACTTTCCATTGGTGTGTTTACCATAAAAGGTATTGCTTCATCCATAAATCATATTCATTTCATAATCAATCCTTTATTACATCCTTACTTTCTTCAAAATTCTAACTCAAAAGTAATTTATTACAAATGTTGCCATCCACATTGTTCGGTATGGTCAAGCATTTCTGCCAACTTTATTCATGTGTCTCTCTTGGAGGTACTTTAGTTCCACTGGAACTTTCCGAGGTGCTCCTTGAAATCATCCATCTTTTGCTTCATCATGGTGGCCATGAGCTTCATCTCCATCATGTCCGCACATACCTCACTCAGGTATTCCTGGGTATGACAAAGTCTTGCTTCAAGTATTTCTCCAATTTGGCGTATGGCTTCCATGGCAGCTTCACGAACAGCATCAAAGAAGGTTGCTCGTGGTACACATGAAATGAGAAAGTATTGCCCCATAGTCTTTGGACAGACTCCTTTCACACGGTGGAGATGTACTTCCACATACCAAAGTTCCACTCCATTCTCCATGAATGGGTAGCCTTTGTAGACTGCATCTCCTTCAAGATGAATGTGCTTCATCAAGTCCTTCGGGATTTTCGGGTAAGCATTATCACTGGTCAGGGTCATCATCGTTTCTGGGCCCTTGAGGAATGACTCGTAGAGAGTTGTCATCTGCAGGTGTCAGTAAATAGGTACTCAGAGGAATGTATATGTCTCCTTGGTAGTAATGGTACATTCCTACTCAGTGGATCCTGTGGGTTTACCGATTACTACCACACTTAAAATGAATTATACTCATGCGTGCATAGACCATATTTTCTCATATCCTCATAATTGTTCAGAGATCTTTGTTCGAAGAAACAACGCATACAGTTTCAACATAGGCAATCATGAGACAATAAATTCCATTTATTCATGATGTTATTACAATCTCAGGGACTTCTGTTACAAAACATTTCACACCATGATCTCATAAAAAAACACTAATTGCCGCGGTCAAAACTTAACTACTCCTCTTTAGCTTTCTTCCTTTGTGGACAATCGTTAGCAAAATGTCCTGCTTCCTTGCAACGAAAGCAAATGAGTTCTGACAAGTCTCGAGGCGTCTTAGTGTTTGCTTTTGCTCCTTGGGTTTCCGGCTTCCTTCCTGAGCACATGTATTTGTGGTGGCCAAATTCCATACACTTGTAACATCTGACATGACTCAGGTCTATATCTGCACAGATTTGGCTCTTTCGAGGGTACCTTTTTTTCTTTCTGGACTCCTTTATTTTGGCCAGTTCTTCTATTTCAAGGGGATCAAACTCCACTTTTTCCGTCGAGAAGTTTCCCAGATACTCTTGGCTTCCCTTCGTGCAATCCTGTGAATAATTTCCTTCTTCTCCACATGAGTAGCATGCATTGGAGAAAAATCTAGTCAGACCTTGTCCATCAGGGTCTTCAATATTTTCGTTCATCACCGGTTCTTCTAGAATCTTCTTCTTGAGGGTTTCTTTCACTGCATCTTTCTGCTGCTTGACAACTTGTTGTTAGAGCATATATCTCCATATGTGGTTTTGGTAATTGATGACAACTCCTATGGACTAATGGTTGCTTTAAGTTATATTTATAGGACTTGTCCATAGACACTTCTTGAAGTCCATCTGTTGGGTTCAAGGAGTTTATATGATGACCAAGATGTTATTCAAGGTATTATCCAAAGAATGGTCATAGAAACACTAGGTTGATCAAGATCTCAGACAAAGAGTAAATCAAGATGATCAACACACAAAGCGTACAAGATGTACCGAGAGGGATCAAGTGATCCCATGGTATGGTAAGCATTGTCCATTACGTGTTTATGTACTAACCCATGGTCTTTGTGAGACTCCTATGTGGGGGTTAGGTGTGCTTCCATTGGGCTTGCGTCAAAAGGAAGATCTCATACAACCCATGAAGGATGACGTCAAGTGGTGATCGTCATCAAGATTGTGGTGTGCAAGTTCAAGCGGATCAGCACGAATATATCATTGAAACTATTGTCAATGATCATGTGCTCACAAGGACAACCTGACAAGGACAACCTCATGTGCTAACAAGGACAAGATCAAGATAAGCATTCCTGAGCACTACATGCTTGATTCTTGTGGATGTACACATGGTGGACAGGACAAGATCAAGATAAACATTCTTGAGAACTTCATGCTTGATTCTTGTGGATGTTCACATGGTGGACAAATGAAGATGAATGCATAAGCTAGGCTTTCCGCATTGTGTATGGGAAGCTACTTGAAGACTTCATCATGTCTTGCTTTAAACTTGAGCCAAGAAGGAACAACAACATCAAGCTCAGGTGAAAGGGCTAACTCAAAGGTATCAGTTCCTTTGACGTTAGTGGTGCGGAGTTATGATCAGCGAGTAAAAGTATACACTCAAGTATGGATCATCAGTACTCTTTTATGATTCTTGAGTCCTTAGGGATCCCGCACTATTAAGAGGGGATCACAGGTTTTGCGATGAACTTGCTCAAACTACATCTTCACTTTCTGTTCACACCACATCTCCACTGCTCTGCTGTTATCTGAAAACAGAACCAGTGCCTCGGACATCTGGCCTCCTCCGGACGTCCGAGGGCCGGACGACCGACAGCTTCGGAAATCCGGGTATCCTATACCAGAGAAATCAGAGCCATATAACTCGGACTTCCGGTTCTCTCCGGACGTCCGAGGCCCGGATAGCCGACCAGCTTCGGAATTCCGGAACTATGCATCAGAGAAACTTGAGCCATATAACTCGGACTTCCGGCTCCCTCCGGACGTCCGAGGGCCGGTCAAGGATCGGACGACCGACAGGCTTCGGAAATCCGGTGCCCTGCACCAGAAGAACATGAGCTCTATAACTCGGATTTCCGGCTTCCTCCAGACGTCCGAGCGCTGGACGTCCGACACCCGTCGGAAATCCGGAACCTACCACCAGTAGAAGTTGAGCTGTATAACTCGGATTTCCGGTCCTCTCCGGACGTCCGGTGGCTGATAAATTCAACATAGATCCAGTCGTATGTACAGGCCTCGGACGACCGACCCCTGCCGGACGTCCGGTCGCTGTTTAATTCAAAATAGTTTCAGTCATATCTACAGGCCTCGGACTACCGACCCCTGTCGGACATCCGACCCCTCACGGACGCCCGGACTTCCGACAACTGTCGGACGTCCGGACCCTGTTTGACTTAAAGTGTCCCCAACGGCTCTTTTTCTCTCCCCACTATAAATACCCCCTCCCACTTCGTGAGAGGGTTGTCTAACACAGCCTTATCCTCATAAGAACACATTTCCACCTCACACACATTTGCTCACTCCAAATCTTAGATCCCAAGAGCATTTGTGACCCCCTATTTGTGATTTGAGCAAGTTTTGAGCATTCCCCGTGATCTTGTTACTCTTGGAGGTTGGAGACTCCTAGGCGGTAGGAGTTCTTCGGAGAGGAATCAATTCGTGTGATTTCCTCCGGAAAAGTTTGTGAGGGTTTGGAAGGCACCTCAAAGGCTTACCACTAGTGGTTGAGAAACGCCTTCGTGGTGTTATCTCAAAGGGAGAATAGGGTGAGCCTTCGTGGCGTTGGTGTGCCTTCGTAGTAACATCCACCTCTCTAACGGTGACTAGCTTCCCTCCAAGGAAGTGAACATCGGGATACATCTTCGTCTCAGTGACCTTGGTTATCCTTAACCCTAACTCCTTACTTGTGGTTTACTTGTGTTACTTGAGCTACATACATTGCATATCGTTTGTGCTCATTATATTATGTTGGCTATTTCTTGTACAAGATTAATCATTCAAGCATACCCTCTATATCCACACGTACATACTTGCAGCCCTTGATATATCGTGTGATATAGTGTGATCTAGTATCTTGTGTTATTTACCTACTTGTCGTGTGATATAGCTCAAGTAAGTTTGTGTAACTTACTTGTGCTTGTTAGTAACTGCATTGTGCCCATCTTAGTAGATCGTGTTGTTGATACATGTTGCAGTGCCTAGTGCATTTAGGATTTGTGCTTGACAAGTACCCTCTTAGTTTATTTCCGCATCAGGTTCAAGCCAAATCTGAAGAAGATTTTAAATAGCCTATTCACCCCCCTCTAGGCGTCATCGAGGTCTTTTCACTTGTTGCACCTTGGGGTAAATGTGACACTGAGCTGGGTAGTGGGTGGTTCCTTCACAAAGGAAACAAGTCACGTGACTACTTGGGCACTCCTCAGCTAGGTGATTTCCTTCACAATGAGTGCATCCATCCTTGTGTTCTTCCTGGGTGTGTCCTGTTTCTCCACAGATCTTGCATGCACAAGTCTTCTCCTTCGGATTATCATAGCACTTTTGAATAAGACGAGATCTTAACAAAGTCTTCTTGAATTCGTCCCACGTTTCTGCTCCACTAAATCCTTGTATGGCATGATGCATTTTCCACCAGATTGCAGCACTTTGTGTAAAGTACTGAAGAGCGTGTTCCACTTCATACTTCCTTGAGATCAAGTTGCTCCCGAAGTGGTTCTCCATGTTTTGAATCCGTAAATCAGCCTCCAGCTGGGTCATTGGTCCAGAGAGTACAAGTTCAGCTTCATACTCCATCTGGTAGGGTTGAGGTTTTGGGGGATGAGACGGGTAAGAGAGGGAGGGATATACACACAATACAAACAATATTTTTGAGAATAGGTTTTATTTGTGGCTGTCGGAAAACACACGCCAATGACGGCTCACAAATCATCGTAACTAACGTGGGTATATAACAAGGGTTTGGACATCTACTGGTCATATAAATATTCGAACGTTTCAGGTTCTTCGAATTCTTCGGGTCTTGAGAGTCTTCTGTTGGTGTAGCTTCAATTCTTCAAATGCGTGGTGAAATCCTGTTTACTTTGAAGTAAAACTCCATTGATTCTTCATGAGGTCAAGGGGTAAGGGGATTGTATAACTATTTGAGGTGAGAGAGAACATTTGATGAAATTAGAAGAGATGAGAAGTGAAAGGTGTTCTCAAAAATAAGATTTTTTTGAGAGATCCTATCCTAAGAAGTTTCTAGTTTCTAGGATCACGTCCTACAGTCAACATGTGCTCTGATACCATTTCTGTAGCGACCCGACTCAAAACGAGTCAAGCCTCTGTGTATCTGTGCCATCCCTGGATCAGTATGCTGGCACACACAGTACATCAATGTATATATCAAAGTGCAATCACATGGAAATAGCGTAAAACTGATATATACCTTAAATATTTCAGCGGAAGCAGTCAAGGGAGTGGAGTCCCAATAAACACCAACGGCAAGTTGAGTGTAGACCGTAACCCTGAATCGTACTCTTACTCATCGAGGAAAAATATCTGCATCATAAGACGTTGCAGCCGTGTAAGTCAGCATATTGGATATGCCGGCAAGTCACATAAGAGAGAGGTGAAAAAGTAATCATCTATTCTATATGCATATATGGCAGGTGGGGCTGTAAGTTTTTAGCGAAAAGCAAGGTTTTCTCCTACATCAAGAGAGGGTTAAAAGCAAAATATTACTACGTTGTTTGTTGTTAACGAGATGGTTCCGCCAACCAATTCTTGTACCCGAGTTGTCAATAATTCCCACATCATTATTAAATTGTGTTGAGAGTTCATGAAAATTTCAATGCCTTCGGCTCAAGTTGTCCATGACCGTGGACACGGCTAATCGATTAGGTTTGAGTACTCTGCAGAGTTTTGCACACGTTCCCCACAAGATTTGATCGCCTCCGAGTATGTCCTCGCACTTCAGGGTGTTTGAAGACCGGATGATCAAAACATGGTCTTTCAACGGGTCCCTCTGAATCCCTGTCAGTGCCCAACCAATCCTACCGTTCTTCTACATCTGCTAGCACCGTCTGTCCAGACTCGCCGCGTTGCCCAACCAAGCCAGAGCCCATAATGACTTGTGGCTGTGCAGGTAAGCCTTGGGTCTTGAAAATATCCGTCCGTCTCTTCGAGCCTGGGTGAAGCTTTCCGCAAGATGTCATGGCACGTCTCCAGCATCCCTGGTCATCCACTGGTTTCTCCAGGAAGCCGATCAACTGTCCTTCACCCAGAGTTGCATTGCATCACGAGGTCTTGAAAAGTCTTGACTTAACCGGTCTTGGTTATTAAATTATTCTCGCATCACTCGTGATAAACTCTCAACCAGAATCCCATCTACTCAAGCATAGCAATATGAAATTTGTCGCCCCGGGCCAAGTAACGGGGTTGTTGGGTGCCTACCACATGATACTACAATATGTAACCATAATTTCCATGTACCTACTCAGCATGCAATTGGGCATAGGATGGTAGAACTACGATGCATAAAACATAGGTGATACATGATCAAATGACTTGCCTGGTGATGTTGACGAAGAAGAACTTTCGTTCTTGAGAAATAACTTGATAGACTATTCATCACTCTCCGATGAAATCTATATAACAAATATAGTATTCACATAAGCAATCACACTAGCAATCATTCTAGCAATCAATTAACAAACATCAATAAAAGTTGATGCAATCAAAAATCAATAAGAGAGAGCGGATAAAATCCAAAGGAAACTTCAAAGAAGCTAGGGAGCCTTCTACTACAACATTCACAAAAATAGTTTTTGTCTAACGGAAAATAAAACACTAAAATATTCAGAGAATAAAATATAAATTGAACTAAGATAAAATAAAGTATTTTTCATAAAACTATTTGGAAGTATTTTCAAATGGGAGTTGAACTAGTAGAGAAATCAATTGCAAGTTATTAGAGAACTAAAATTGATTTCATGATAACAAATAAAATAAAAATAAATACTTGTTGAGAACCTACTATTTAACTAATAGAAACTAAACATAAACTTTCTGAAATATAAAAGAAAATAATTTAAAAACAATTATAGAAAAAGAAATAGCCATAATCCTAGAAGAACTAAACAGAATCTGTTTTGGTAAAAACCCCAAGTAAAATTATTTCAAAAAATTTTAAACTTAAACTACTGAAATATACGATCACTAGGAAACAGCAGCAAAAAGAATTAAATTAAAAGCTATTTTTAAACTCCCAGAATAAGCAAAACAAGATTTAAACCAAATCTGATATAATTCAAATTTTATAAATCCAAGCATAGACAACTTATATATCTACATAAACTACATAAAATTTGTGATCCAACGCAAAATGAATCACCTAATTTGGAGTTATAGACTAATATATATGAATTTTCTAAGATTGCAATTTTCTGAACAAACTGCAATACGGGATTTCATGAATCTCACCAGAGTTAGTCGCCGGAGTTGGAGAAGACGGCGGGAAGGTTGCTCCGGTGGCCGGCCGAGGCGGTGGAGGGGTCCACGCGATGGAGAAGGGCTCGGGCCGAAGGTTGGTGGCGTCGGCGTGGCGTGGGGGCGACGGGAGGGAGCAGCAAGAGCTCCGGCGAGTTCCTGTTGGAGGCGAACTCCGGCGAGGCGGGGGCTGCGTTCAGACGGGGGGAGGGGCTGGGCTACGGGTAAAATGGGGGAGAGGAGGTTGAGGGGAGTATTTATAGGGCTTGGGGTGCTCGGAGAAGGAAGGAGCAAGGAGATCCGGAAGGTGGAGATTCCTCTCACCATGGCTATCATTAGGTTCTTCAGGTGTGATAGTATTTGGTGAACTGGCGTGCAGGTTTCTATCAACCTTCTTCTTCTCCTTAGGATGACTAGGTGTATCAGCATTGATTCCTTGAGAATCTTGATCAATTCTCTTAGGATGACCTTCAGGATACAAAGGTTCCTGAGTCATTTTGCCACCTCTAGTAATGACTCTGACATAATTGTCATTTAATTCATTGATCAGGTCATTCTGAGTTTTAATTACTTGTTCTACCTGAGTAGTAATCATAGAGGCATGTTTACTCAGAAGCTTCAGAGCATTGATATTTCTGTCTACACAAGCACTTAAATGGCTAAGCATACGAGTACTTTATTCCAAATGTCTGCTATCATAATCATTGAAACTCTGTTGTTTGGCAAATTCATCAAAGCATAGGCTAGCAGGTTTATCAAAAGGAATATCACTCTCGTCAAACCTACGCAGAGAATTCACTTCTACTACCTGTATTGGGTTATCGAGATCGTGGATCTCTTTGATAGGTGGTAGATTTTTGACATCTTCGGATCTAATGCCTTTCTCTTGCATAGATTTCTTGGCTTCTTGCATATCTTCGGGACTGAGGAATAGAATAACTCTTTTCTTAGGAGTTGTCTTAGGAGGTGGTTCGGGAATAGTCCAAGCATTATCGTTGATCAAGAGGTTATTCAGTAGGGTCTCAGCTTGTTCTACAGTTCGTTCCCTAAAAACACAACCGGCACAACTATCAAGGTAGTCTCTAGAGGCATCGGTAAGTCCGTTATAGAGGATATCAAGTATCTCGTTCTTCTTGAGAGGGTGATCAGGCAAAGCATTCTGTAGCTGGACTTGCCTCCCGCAAGCTTGTGGAAGACTCTCTTCTTGGAGTTGAGCAAAGTTGTATATTTCCTGCAAGGCAGATTGCTTCTTATGGGCAGGGAAATATTTCTCACAGAAGTAATAGACCATCTCTTGGTACTACGCACACATCCAGGAGCAAGAGAGGTGAACCAGGCTTTAGCATCATCCTTTAGAGAGAAAGGAAACAACTTAAGGATATAGTAGTGGCGGATCTTCTCCTCATTAGTGAAAAGGTTGGCTATTTCGGATAGTTTGGCAAGATGGGCTATGACTGTCTCAAACTCATAACCATGAAAAGGATCGGATTCGACCAGAGAGATTATCTCAGGGTCGACAGAAAATTCATAATCCTTATCAGTGATAAAGATAGGCGAAGTGGCAAACTTCGGATCATTTTTCATCCTAACTTCCCGAGATTTTTCCTTCCACTTGAGAATTAATTTCTCAGCGTCATAGGCATCCTTACACGCAAGAAAATCCTCAGCTATCTCTCCCTCCATAACGTAACCCTCAGGTACATCACGCAATTCATATCTAGGACAGCTAGATCTAGCAGGAGCAAAAGCAGGTTCTATCTCAATAGCATCGACAATTTCAGAAGCATCACGAGCATTGGCATTAACTCTAGCAATATGAGCATCAAGGAACACTCCTAGTGGAACATCAGGCGAAGGAGTATCTCTAGCAGTATCAAGCATCGCATCATCAGGCAAAATAGGATCTCTAGCATCATCAGGCAAAGCAGTATCAAGCATAGCATCTCTAGCAGTATCAGGCACAATATCAAGCATAGCATCTCTAGCAGTATAATTCATAGCATCTCTAGCAGTAGTATCAAGCATAGCATCATCAGGCATAGTATCAAGCATAGCATCTCTAGCGGTAGTATCACAAGCATCATCAAGCACATGCGACATATCAAGATTTCTAGCAGGAGGTGAAGTCGCAAACTTACTCATAACTGAAGGTGAATCAAGTGCAGAGCTAGATGGCAATTCCTTACCTCCCCTCATAGTTGAGGGCAAGACTTTGGTCTTCGGATCCTTCATATTCTTCATAGTGATCAGCAGATATAAATCCCAAGTAACTCAGAGAATATAGCAATACCTCCCCGGCAACGGCGCCAGAAAAATGCTGACGTCAGATGTGCTTCCCCAACAATAGTGCCAGAAAAGTGTTGATCCTGCAATCTCTAGTGTTACCTAGACGAATGCTTATGACAACGAACCTTGTCCTGTAACATCGCCAGAAGAATGCTCATAGCACTCCCTGGTAATGAAACTGGAAGAATGTTGTTGATGGCCCACCAGCGCGTGGGTTCGCAACAGTTTTCGAGGGTAGAGTATTCAACCCAAATTTGTTGATTCGCACGACGGGAGGTGAGAGAATACTCTCAAGTATTAGCAGCTGAATGTGTCAGATTCAACCACACCTGAAAGATTAGTATCTGCAAGCACAATAGTAACAACAAAGTAACGAGTAACGACAGTGTAACGAGCAATAGCAGTGGCAAGGAACATCAGTAGTGACAGCAGTAGCAAGTAGCAACAGTAGCAAGTGACAGTAATAGCAATAATAGCAGCAGAGCAAAACAAGTAATAGCAGTAGCAACAGTAGTAGCAACAGCAGAGCAAGAAAAGTAACAGTAGTAGCTGTAGCAGCAGAGCAAGACAAGTAACAGCAGTAGGACAAACTCGTAGGCAATGGGTCGGAGATTTGTTTGGATGATATACATCATGCAACAGCTATAACATGGAGAGATATGTGGCTAGCTCCAGTTCATCAATGTGATGTAGGTATGCATTCCGTGTGTCATCATATGTGCTTAGGGAAAAGAACTTGCATGACATCTATTGTCCATCCCTCCCATGGCAGCGGGGTCCAAAAGGAAACTATGGGATATTAAGGTTCTCCTTTTAATAAAGAACCAGACCAACGCATTAGCACTTGGTGAACACATGAACTCCTCAAACTATGATCATCATCGAGAGTGGTTCCGGTTATTGTCACTCTGGGGTTGCCGGATCATAACACATAGTAGGTAACTACAACTTGCAAGATCGGATCTAAAACACACATATATTGGTGACAACATAATAGTTTCAGATCTGAAATCATGGCACTCGGGCCCTAGTGACAAGCATTAAGCATGGCAAAGTAGTAGCAACATGAAATCTCAGAACATAGTGGATACTAGGGATCGATCCCCATCAAAACTAACTCGATTACATCACAGATCTCATCCTACTCAACACCGCCGTGCGAGCCTACGAATAGATTACTCATGAACGACGAAGAGCTTCATGGAATTGGAGAGGGAATAAGGTTGATGATGACGATGGCGACGATCTCCCCTCTCCGGAGCCCAAGATGGACTCCAGATCTGCCCTCCAGATGAAGAACAGGAGGTGGCGACGCCTCCGTATCGAAAACGCGACGAAAACTTCTCTTTTTATTTTTTCTGGGACGAAAGACAACTTATAGAGCTGGAGTTGGGGGCGGCAGGTGCCTTTGGGCCCCACAAGCCTGCCAACCGCCACCAGGGGGGTGGTGGCAGAGCACGGGCTTGTGGCCCACTGGCCCACCCCCTGAGGTGGAACTTGGCGCAGGTATTTTTGATATTTTCCAAAACTGCTCCCCGTAAATTTTTAGGATGTTTGGAGAACTTTGATTTCTGCACAAAATTAACACCAAGGCAATTCTGCTGAAAACAACGTCAGTCCAGGTTAGTTCCATTCAAATCATGCAAATTATAGTCCAAAACAAGGTCAAAAGATTTTGGAAAAGTAGATACGTTGGAGACGTATCAGCAGACGACGAAGATGTGCAGGCCCACACGGGCGCATCAGGGGCGTGCCAACGTTGAGCCCCTGAGTAGCGTCGGAGAGACGGCGGCTACGTCGCGGTGGTGGTGACAAAGAGGGTCCCATTCGGACTGTGTTTTCAGCAGCAACTTGCCCCATGGTGGGCGCCAACTGTCATCATCTTCTCACAAAAAATGCCATGGGATGGTTAATCGAGGTGAGAGCAAGGTTGTCGTGGAAGATCCGGGACGGGATTGGGTAGTAGCACACGATGATTTACCCAGGTTCGGAGCCCTCGCGTGGAGGTAACACCCCTAATCCTGCATGTCTCATGATATATATGCAATGTATCTGGTTGCAGTACACAGTTGCTCCTGGAGTTGTATTAGCGGAGGAAGAGGGAGTTGTGAGAGCTCTTCTCTCATGGATCATGCGTGTGATGGAGAGAATGGGATAGAGTGAGCCCGTGAGAGATCATGCCCCTAAGTGAGTGGGCATGGTGCCTTTTAAATAGGCATGAGTGGGTGGCTTGAGATGTAAGCTACAATGGTTAGATTACATCGCAAGATGTAGGTAGCTTGAGAGCTAGGCTATAGTACCTTCATATCGTGTCCGACACGACGTTGTGGTTGACTTCTCGTAGTTGGCGAGCTGGAGGAGTGATACATCCATTTTGCATCATGCTTTCATGTCGATATTTATCGCTTTTTGGGCTGTTATTACACTTCATGGTACAATACTTATGCCTTTTGTCTCTGATTTTTCAAGGTTTACATGAAGAGGGAGAATGCCGGCACCTGGAATTCTGGCCTGAAAAATGAGCAAGTTTGAGATACATATTCCGCGCAACTCCAAAAGTCATGAAAATCAACGTGGAATTTTTTTGGGATTTATAAAAAAATACTGGGCCAAAGAAGTGCCGGGTCCCCCTGGCCGCGCCTAGGTGGCTTGTGGGTGATACATCTCCAACGTATCTATAATTTTTGATGGTTTCATGCTATTATCTTGTCAAACTTTGCATGATTTGTATGCCTTTTATATCTTCTTTGGGACTAACTTATTAATTCAGTGCCAAGTGCCAGTTCCTGTTTTTTCCGTGTTTTTGACCCTTTTCAGAGGAAGATTTAAAATGGAGTCCAAACAGAATAAAATGCCCGAAAAGATTTTTTCCAAAACAAAAGAAGATCGGGAGACGTGAGAACCAAGGCAGGGGGTCCCCAGGGACCCCACAAGCCCTCTAGCCCCGGCCAGGGGGGGAGGCTAGGCCTCACGGGCTTGTGCCCCCCCTGGACCACCTCTGCCCTAGGTTTTGCGCCTATATATTCCCTAAAATCCTAGAAAAAAATCAGGAGATCACCGAAAGTACTTTTCCGCCGCCGCAAGTTTCTGTCTCGGCAATATCCCATCTAGGGCACTTACTGGTGCCTTGCCGGAGGGGGCATTCGGATACGGAGGGCTTCTTCATCAACACCATGACCTCTCCGATGGTGCGTGAGTAGTTCACCATAGACCTACGGGTCCATATCTAGTAGCTAGATGGCTTCTTCTCTCTCTTGGATCTTCAATACAAAGTTCTCCATGATCTTCATGGAGATCTATCCGATGTAATCTTCTTTTGCAGTGTGTTTGTGGAGATTCGATGAATTGTGGATTTATGATCAGATTATCTATGAATCTTATTTGAGTTTCTTATGATCTCTCTTATGCATGATTTCATATCCTTGTAATTCTCTTCGAGTTGTGGGTTTTGTTTGGCCAACTAGATCTATGATTCTTGCAATGGGAGAAGTGCTTGGTTTTGGGTTCATGCCGTGCGGTGACCTCACCCAGTGAAAGAAGGGGTAGCGAGGCATGCATCGTGTTGTTTCCATCAAGGGTAAAAAGATGGGGTTTTCATCATTGGTTTGAGATTATCCCTCTACATCATGTCATCTTGCTTAAGGCATTACTCTGTTCGTCATGAACTCAATACACTAGATGCATGCTGGATTGCTGGATAGCGGTCGATGTGTGGAGTAATAGTAGTAGATGCAGAAAGTATCGGTCTACTTGTCTCACATGTGATGCCTATATGTGCGATCATTGCCTTAGATATCGACATGACTTTGCGCGTTTCTATCAATTGCTCGACAGTAATTTGTTCACCCACCGTAATACTTGCTATTTTGAGAAAAGCCTCTAGTGAACACTATGGCCCCCGGGTCTACTCCACAACATATTTTCAGCCTTACACTTTTACTTCGTTGCACTTTCCGCCTTCAGATCTCACTTTGCAATCAATCTTGAAGGGATTGACAACCCCTTTATAGCGTTGGGTGCAAGCTCTTTTGTGTTTGCGCAGGTACTCTGGACTTGACGCGATTCTCCTACTGGATTGGTACCTTGGTTCTCAAACTGAGGGAAATACTTACTGCTCCTCTGCTGCATCGCCCTTTCCTCTTCAAGGGAAAAACCCAACGCAAGGTCAACGGGTGACAGAAAGGTTTTTGTCGCCGTAGCAGAAGGATTTCTGGCGTAGTTGCCCGGGAGGATCAAGTCAAGAACTCATCCAAGTAAGTGTCGCAAACTCATCTCTTGCATTTACTTTGTTTGCCGGTTGCCTCTCGTTTTCCTCTCCCCCACTTCACAAATTTGCCTTTCCGTTTGCCCCATTTTCTCGCTTGCTCTTTGTTCACTTGTGTGCTTGCTTGCCCGCCGAAGTCACCATGAATGAAAACACCAAACTTTGTGACTTCTCGAATACTAATAATAATGATTTTATTAGTACTCCGATTGCTCCCGACACTAGTGCGGAGGCATACGAAATCAATGCCGCTTTGCTGAATCTTGTTATGAAAGAGCAATTCTCCGGCCTTCCTAGTGAAGATGCCGCATCCCATCATAATACCTTCATTGAGCTTTGCGATATGCAAAGAAGAAAGATGTGGATAATGATGTGATTAAATTGAAGCTTTTTCCTTTCTCGTTGCGAGATCGCGCAAAAACTTGGTTTTCGTCTTTGCCCAAAAACAGTATCGATTCTTGGGATAACTGCAAATATGCTTATATATCCAAGTATTTTCCGCCGGCTAAGATTATCTCTCTCCACAATGATATCATGAATTTTAAGCAACTTGATCATGAACATGTTGCACAATCTTGGGAGAGAATGAAATTGATGATTAGAAATTTCCCCGCTCATGGCCTGAGTGTGTGGATGATTATACAAATCTTTTACGCTGGCTTGAATTTCGCTTCTAGAAATATCTTGGACTCCGCCTCAGGTGGAACGTTCATGGAAATCACCTTAGGAGAAGCCACAAAACTCCTAGACAATATCATGACGAACTACTCCCAGTGGCACACTAAAAGGTCACTTACTAGTAAGAACGTACACGCTATAAAAGAAATTAACTCGTTGAGTGCTAAGATGGATGAGTTAATGAATATGGTTGCTAGTATAAGTGCTCCTTTAGATCCTAATGATATGCCCTTGTCTTCTTTGATTGAGAGTAGCAACGCTAGCTTGGACGTTAATTTTGTTGGTAGGAATAATTTTGGCAACAACAATGCTTTTAGAGGAAACTATGTTCCTACGCCTTTTCCTAGTAACTCCTCTAATAACTTTGGTAACTCCTACAACAACACTCATGGAAATTACAATAGATTACCCTCTGATCTAGAGAGTAATATCAAAGAGTTTATCAACTCGCAAAAGATTTTCAATGGGTCCATAGAGGAAAAACTACTCAAAATTGACGATTTGACTAAGAGCTTTGATAGAATGTCTAGTGATATTGATGCTTTGAAAGTTATATGTTCTCCTCCCAAGATCAATATGGATGAACTTTGAAAGCTATGCGTGTTTCCATGATTGATAGCAAAGAAAGAACCGCCCAAATCCATGCTACACATGAATGGCTTAAAAATGCGTGTTCCCGTGATAAGAATCACGAAGATCTTAAAGTGCTTGGTGTGACTCCCATTGAATCTTTGTTTTCTTGTGTCAAACCCAATGATGATGGGGCTGGATATGAATCTACTTTGGCTGAAAAGAGCCCCAATGATTCGGAGTCCATCTATCTTGATGTTAAAAGCATTGAAAGTGGAGTAGAAGATATTAAAACTTTGAGTAGTAATGAAATTACTACTTTGGATTTCAACAAATTCAATTATGATAGTTGCTCCTTGATTGAATGCATTTCCTTGATGCAATCCATGCTAAACTCTCCACACGCTTATAGCCAAAACAAGGCCTTTACCGATCATATCGTCGAAGCTATGATAAAATATCTTGAAGAGAAACTTGAATTATAAGTCTCTATCCCTTGAAAGCTTCATGATGAGTGGGAACCTACTATCAAAATCAAAATAAAAAACTATGAATGCAACGCTTTATGTGACTTGGGTGCTAGTGTTTCCGCGATTCCAAAGTCTTTATGTCATGTTCTGGATTTTAATGAGCTTGAAGAGTGTTCTCTTACTTTGCATCTTGCAGATACTACTGTCAAGAAACCCATGGGAAGGATCAATGATGTTCTTATTATTGCAAATAGGAACTATGTACCCGTGGATTTCATTGTGCTTGACATTGATTGCAATCCTACTTGCCCTATTATTCTTGGTAGAGCTTTCCTAAGGACTATCGGTGCTATCATCGATATGAAGGAAGGGAATATTAAATTTTAATTTCCTTTAAAGAAGGGCATGGAACACTTTCCTAGAAAGAAAATAAGATTGCCTTATTAATCCATGATGAGGGCCACTTATGGTTTGAGCACCAAAGACGACGATACGTGATTCTATCGCTTTTATGCCTAGCTAAGGGTGTTAAACAATAGCGCTTGTTGGGAGGCAACCCAATGAATTTATGTTCTTATTTCTGTTTTTTGCGGCCACACCATCATAATTCTATTGTGATTGTGTTTTTTTTTTCTTTTTGTGTTTGAGCCAAGCAAAACCTTTATGACTAGTCTTTGTGAGGGTTGTTTAATCCTGCTGGAAAAAGACAGAAACTTTTCGCTCACGAGATGATTTTTCGTATTTATTCAGAAAGAGCTTTTGAGTTGATTCTTTTTGCTGCTGGTTGATATACATTTTTCCCAGGCAGTCGTAATGTTTCAGAATTTTTGAGGTAATAGAAGTATAGGAAGTATACAGAGTGCTACAGACTGGTATGTTTTTGACAGATTCTGTTTTTGTTGAGTTGGTTGCTTGCGTTGATGAAACTATGGATAGTATCGGGGGGGGGGGTACTAGCCATGGAAAAGTGATAATACAGTAGCCCAACACCAATATAAATAGAAATCAAGATTGCTACACTACCTAAAGTGGTGGTAGTTTGTTTTGTTGTGCTAATGTTCACGAGTTTCTGTTTAAGTTTTGTGTTGTGAAGTTTTCAAGTTTTGGCTGATGCTATAATGGAAAAAGAGATAAGGAGTGGAAAGAGCTCAAGCTTGGGGATGCCCAAGGCATCCCCAACAAAATTCAAGGACACCAATAAGTCTAAGCTTGGGGATGCCCCGGAAAGGCATCCCCTCTTTCGTCTTCAATCCATGGGTAACATCACTTGGAACTATATTTTTATTCACCACATGATATGTGTTTTGCTTGGAGCGTCTTGTATCTTAGGAGTCTTTTCTTTTTGTTGTGTCACAATCATCCTTGCTGCACACCTTTAGAGATAGACATGCACTCATCGTGATTTTGCTAGAATGCTCATCGTGCTTCACTTATATCTTTTGAGCTAGATATTTTGCTCTATGTGCTTCACTTAGATCTTTTAGAGCACGGCGGTGCGTGACTTGGTAGTTGGCTTATGCTATCAAACTAGTCCCAATGGTGATAGGTACCCAAAGAGGATGCGAAAACCTCCATCTTCATGTGCATTGACTTGAAAGAGAAGTCTTGATTCCTCTCAATTAGTTTGGAGACGTGGATTTGGTAATATTAAGAGCTATGTTAGTAAGGTGTTGTGAATCTAGAAATACTTGTGTTGAAGTTAGTGATTCCCGTAGCATCCACGTATGGTGAACTGCTATGTTAGGAAGTCGGAGCATAATTGATCTATTGATTGTCATCCTTTGTGTTGAGGTCGGGATCACGGGATGGTTAACACCTACCAACCCTTCCCATAGGAGTATGCGTTTAGCACTTTGTTTCGATTACTAATAAAAACTTTCGCAACAAGTATGTGAGTTCTTCATGACTAATGTGAGTCCATGGTATATATGCACTTTCACCTTCCACCATTGCTAGCCTCTCTAGTTCCGTGCAACTTTCACCGATACACAAACCCACCATATGCCTCCCTCAAAACATCCAACATACCTACCTACTATGGCATTTTCATAGCCATTCCGAGATATATTGCCATGCAACTCCCACCGTTCCGTCTCATGACTTGTGTCGTCACTCTCATATTGCCATTGCATGATTGTAAGATAGCTAGGAAGATGTTCCAACGTCATACGCCAAGCTAGATCGTTGCACATCCCGGTACACTGCCGGAGGCATTTCCAATAGAGTCATCATCATTTTGAGCTTTGAGTTGTGAGTAAATAAAAGTGTGATGATCATCATTATTAGAGCATTGTCCCACGTGAGGAAATAAAAAAAGAGGCCAAAGAGCCCAAATAAAAAAAAGAGGCCAATAACCAAACAAAAAAAGAGAGAGAAAAAGAGAGAAGGGACAATGCTACTATCTTTTTCCATACTTGTGCTTCATAATAGCACCATGTTCTTCATGATTGAGAGCTTCTTGCTTTGTCACCACCTTATGCTAGTGGGAATCTTCATTATATAAGTTGGCTTGTATATTCCAATGATGGGCTTCCTCAAATTGCCCTAGGTCTTCGTGAGCAAGCAAGTTGGATGCACACCCACTAGTTCTCCTTTTAAGCTTTCACATACTTATAGCTCTAGTGCATCCCTTGTATGGCAATCCCTACTCATTCACATTGGTATGTATTAATGGGCATCTCCATAGCCCTTTGATACGCCAAGTTAATGTGACCATCTCCTCCTTTTTGTCTCACAACCACCACCACACTCTATTCCACCTATAGTGTTATATCCATGGTTCACGCTCATGTATTGCATGATAGTTATAAAAAGTTTGAGAAAGTAAGAGTGCGAAAACAATTACTTGGCCAATACCGGGGTTGTGCATGATTTAAGTTAGTTGTGTGAGGATGATGGAGCATAGCCAGACTATATAATTTTGTAGGGATAACTTTCCTTGGCCTTGTTATTTTGAAAACTCATGATTACCTTGCTAGTTTGCTTGAAGTATTATTGTTTTCATGTCAATAGCAAACTATTGTTTTGAATCTTGCGGATCTGAACATTCATGTCACATGAAAGAAGTTGCAAAGGACAACTATGCTAGGTAGCATTCCACATCAAAAATTCAGTCTTTATCACTTCCCTACTCGAGGACGAGCAGGAGTTAAGCTTGGGGATGCTTGATACGTCTCCAACGTATCTATAATTTTTTATGGTTTCAAGCTATTATCTTGTCAAACATTGGATACTTTGTATCCCTTTTATATCTTTTTTGGGACTAACTTATTAACTCACTGCCAAGTGCCAGTTCCTGTTTTTTCCGTGTTTTTGATGCTTTTCAGAGGAAGATTTGAAACGGAGTCCAAACAGAATAAAATCCCCGAAAAGATTTTTTTTTTCCGAAACAAAAGAAGATCCGGAGACGTGAGAACCAAGGCAGGGGGCCCCAGGGACCCCACAAGCCCTCTAGCCCCGGCCAGGAAGGAGGCCGGGCCTCACGGGCTTGTGGGCCCCCTGGACCTCCTCTGCCCTAGGTTTTGCGCCTATATATTCCCTAAAATCCCAGAAAAAATCAGGAGATCATCGAAAGTACTTTTCCGTCGCCGCAAGTTTCTATCTCCACAATATCCCATCGGATACGGAGGGCTTCTTCATCAACACCATGACCTCTCCGATGATGCGTGAGTAGTTCACCATAGACCTACGGGTCCATCTCTAGTAGCTAGATGGCTTCATCTCTCTCTTGGATCTTCAATACAAAGTTCTCCATGATCTTCATGGAGATTTATCCGATGTAATCTTCTTTTGCGGTGTGTTTGTCGAGATCCGATGAATTGTGGATTTATGATCAGATTATCTATGAATCTTATTTGAGTTTTTTGTGATCTCTCTTATGCATGATTTCATATCCTCGTAATTCTCTTTGAGTTGTGGGTTTTGTTTTGCCAACTAGATCTATGATACTTGCAATGGGAGAAGTGCTTGGTTTTGGGTTCATACCGTGCGTTGACCTCACCCAGTGACAGAAGGGGTAGCGAGGCACGCATCATGTTGTTGACATCAAGGGTAAAAAGATGGGGTTTTCATCATTGGTTTGAGATTATCCCTCTACATCATGTCATCTTGCTTAAGGCGTTACTCTATTCGTCATGAACTCAATACACTAGATGCATGCTGGCTAGCGGTTGATGTGTGGAGTAATAGTAGTAGATGCAGAAAGTATCGGTCTACTTGTCTCGAATGTGATGCCTATATGTATGATCATTGCCTTAGATATCGTCATGACTTTGCGCGGTTCTATCAATTGCTCGACAGTAATTTGTTCACCCACCGTAATACTTGCTACTTTGAGAGAAGCCTCTAGTGAACACTATGAACCCCGGGTCGACTCCACACCATATTTTCAGCCTTACACTTTTACTTCGTTGCACTTTCCGCCTTCAGATCTCACTTTGCAATCAATCTTGAAGGGATTGACAACCCCTTTATAGCGTTGGGTGCAAGCTCTTTTGTGTTTGCGCAGGTACTCTGCACTTGACGCGATTTTCCTACTGGATTGATACCTTGGTTCTCAAACTGAGGGAAATACTTACTGCTCTTGTGCTCAATCGCCCTTTCCTCTTCAAGGGAAAAATCCAATGCAAGCTCAAGGGGTGACAGAAAAGTTTTCATCGTTGTAGCAGTGGGCTCCCACTTGGCCCTCTGGCTCCCCTCTTTTGCTACAAGAAGGGTTTCGGTCTGAAAAAAATAAAGAGGAGGCTTTTCGGAAGATTCGCCGCCGCCACGAGGCGGAACTTGAGCAGAACCAATCTAGAGCTCCGGCAGGACGATCCTGCCGGGGAAACTTCCCTCCCGAAGGGCGAAATCGTCGACATCGTCATCACCAACACACCTCTCATCGGAGGGGACTCATCACCATCAACATCTTCATCAGCACCATCTCATCTCCAAACCCTACTTCATCACTTGTAACCAATCTGCATCTAGCGACTCCGATTGGTACTTGTAAGGTTGCTAGTAGTGTTAATTACTCTTTGTAGTTGATGCTAGTTTGATTACTTGGTGGAAGAGTTTATGTTCAGATCTTTGATGCTACTCATTACCTCTTTGGTCATGAATATGATTATGCTTTGTGAGTAGTTACTTTTGTTCCCGAGGACATGGGATAAGTCTTGCTATAAGTAGTCATGTGAATTTAATATTCGTTCGGTAATTTGATGTGTTGTATGTTGTTTTTCCTCTAGTGGTGTTATGTGAACGTTGACTACATACCACTTCACCATTATTTAGGCCTAGAGGAATGCATTGGGAAGTAGTAAGTAGATGATGGGTTGCTAGAGTGAGAGAAGCTTAAACCCTAGTTTATGCATTGCTTCGTAAGGGGCTGATTTGGATCCACTAGTTTAATGCTATGGTTAGAGTTTGTCTTAATTCTTCTTTCATAGTTGTGCATGCTTGCGAGAGGGGTTAATCATAAGTGGGATGCTTGTCCAAGAAAGGGCAGTACCCAAGCGCCCGTCCACCCACATATCAAACTATCAAAGTAACGAACGCGAATCATATGAACATGATGAAAACTAGCTTGATAGAATTTCCCATGTGTCCTCGGGAGCGTTTTACCTCCTATAAGACTTTGTCCAGGCTTGTCCCTTGCTACAAAAGGGATTGGGCCACTTTGCTGCACCGTTGCTACTTTTGTTACTTGCTACTTGCTATGGATCATCTCACCACACAACTAATTGTTACCGATAATTTCAGTGCTTGCAGATATTACCTTGCTGAAAACCACTTGTCAGATCCTTCTGCTCCTCATTGGGTTTGACACTCTTACTTATTGAAAGGACTACGATAGATCCCCTATACTTGTGGGTCATCAAGGAGACAGTAGGGGGCCGGACGGGGAGCCAGCTGGAGCAGTCGGACCAGGGAGCCGGCTAACTGGGGAGACGACCAAAATGAGGATCCGGATAACATTTGAGCCGGCCACACTGGGGAGCTAGCCAACATTGGAGCCGGCCAACTAGGACCATGCTGGACCGGGGAGCTATCCGGACTAGGGAGCCAGCCGGAGCGGGGAGGGAGCCGAACCGAGGAGCCAGCCGGATTGGGGAGCCAACCGGAGCAGCCAGACCGAGGAGCCAGCCGGATTGGGGAGCCAACTGGAGCAGCCAGACCGAGGATCCAGCCGGACCGGGGAGCCAGACCAAGGGGCTTCGAGCCGGCCAACCGTGGAGCCAGCCAATCTTGGAACCGGCCAACTGGGAGCAAGCCGGACTGAGGGAGCCAACTGGAGTGAGGAGCGAGCCGGACTGGGGAGCCAACCGAAGCAGCCGGACTAGGGGTCATGAAACCAACCAACCCTGGAGTTGGCCAACCTTGGAGCCAGTCAGCCTTGGACCTTGCTAACTGGGAGCTAGATGTACTAGGGAGCAAGCAGAGTGGGAAGCTAGCCGAACCAGCAGGACCAAGGGGTGGTAGCCACCCCGATGTTTTGAAATGTTGAGTCGTCTCCTTGAGCCTACCCGGGATTTACCCCCCCCCCCCCCGACAATATCTGGATCTTGTTTAATGTGAGATGGTTCCTCATTTAAATAAGAGAATAATGGTTGTTCTATATATATGAGTAATATCCTTTATGGTCATGGACCCAATGTGAATGGTTTATTCTTGTTGAATCTCGATGGCGATGATACAAATATTTATAACAATGATGCCAAATAATTTAGAGTTAATGATGATAGCACTTCTTGTGGCACTACCGCTTAGGTCATGATGGTGTAAAGCGCATGAAGGAACTCCATAGTGATGAATTTTTTGGAGTCACTTGACACGTGTGAACCATGACTCATGGGCAAGAGGACTAAAACACCGTTTTCTGGTACAATGGAACGGGCAAGTGACTTTTTGGAGACTACACATACTCATGTGTGCAGTCCAATGACTGTTGAGGCGCGCAATGGATATCGTTAGTTTCTCACCTTCATCGATGATTTGAATAGATATGGGTATATTTATTTGATGAAGCACAAGTCTAAAATGTTCGAAAAGTTCAAGCAATTTTGGACTGAAGTTGAGAATCATCGTAACAAGTAAATTCTTACAATCTAATCGAGGAGGAGAATATCTGAGTTATGAGTTTGGCATGCACTTAAGATAGTGTGAAATTGTTGCACAACTCACGCCGCCTAGAACACCACATCGTAATGGTGTGTCCGAACGTCACAATCACACTTTATTGCATATGGTGCATTCTATGATGTCTATTATCGATTTTCCACTATTGTCTTGGGGTTATGCATTTGAGACAACTGCATTGAATTTAAATAGGGCTCCATCTAAATCCTTTGAGATGACACCGTATGAATTATGGTTTGGCAAGAAACCTAAGCTATCGTTTCTTAAAGTTTGGGGCTACGACGCTTATGTCTAAAGGCTTCATAGGATACCCAAAGGAAACAATTGGGTATACCTTCTATATCAGATCCGAGGGCAAAGTGTTTGTTCCTAAGAACATGTCCTTTCTCGAGAAAGAGTTTCTCTCAAAAGAATTGTTTGGGAGGAAGATAGAACTTGATGAGGTTATTGAACCGCCACTTTACCTGGAGGGTAGCATAGTGATACGTCTTCATCGTATCTATAATTTTTTATTGTTTCATGCCAATATTCTATAACTTTCATATACTTTTGGAAATTTGTATACTATTTTTGGGACTAACATATTGATCCAGTGCCCAGTGCTAGTTCCTGTTTGTTTCATGTTTTTTGTTTCGCAGAATATCCATACCAAACGAAGTCCAAATGTAATAAAAACTTACGGGGATTTTTTTGGAATATTTATGATTTTTGGGAAGAAGAATCAACACGAGGCGATGCACGGAGGGCCCACAAGCCCTGTAGCCGCCACCAGGAGGTACAGTGGCGGCTGGCAGGCTTGTGGCCACTCCTTAAGGCGGTTGGAGCCCTTCTTTTGCCGCAAGAAAGATAATATCCGGTAGAAAATCGTGTTAAAATTCAGCTCAATCGGAGTTACGGATCTCCGGGAATTTAAGAAACGGTGAAACGCAGAATCTGGGAGCGCAGAAACAGAAGGACACAGAGAGAGAGATCCAATCTCGGAGGGGCTCTCGCCCCTCCGCCGCCATGGAGACCATGGACCAGAGGGGAAACCCTTCTCCCATCTAGGGGGAGGTCAAGGAAGAAGAAGAAGGAGGGGGCTCTCTCCCCCTCTCTCCCGGCGGCGCCAGAACGCCGCCCGGGACATCATCGTGTGATGGTGATCTACACCAACACCTCCGTCATCTTCACCAACATCTCCATCATCTTCCCCCATCTATATTCAGCGGTTCACTCTCCCGCAACCCGATGTACCCTCTACTTGAACATGGTGCTTTATGCTACATATTATTATCCAATGATGTGTTGCTATCCTATGATGTCTGAGTAGATTATCGTTGTCCTATGGGTGATTGATGAATTGCAATGGTTGGTTTAATTTGCTTGTGGTTATGTTGCTGTCCTTTGGTGCCCATCATATGATCGCGCGCATGGATCACACCATAGGGTTAGTTGTATGTTGATAGGACTATGTATTTGCAGGCTAGAGTGACAGAAGCTTCAAACCTAGCATAGAAATTGATTCATATGGGATTGAAGGGGGACCAATATATCTTATTGATATGGTTGGGATTTACCTTAATGAATGTTATTATTCGCGGACGCTTGCTAATAGTTCCAATCATAAGTGCATAGAATTCCAAATAAGGGATGACATGCTAGCACAGGCCTCTCCCACATAATACTTGCTATCGATCTAGTAACGTAGTCAATTGCTTAGGGACAATTTCGCAACTCCTACCACCACTTTTCCACACTCGTTAGACACTCGTAGTTGTTTCTTTATCTAACCAGCCCCTAGTTATATTTACGTGTTCTTTACTTTCTTGAAAGCCTATCCTTTCACTCCTGCAGAGTACTTCTAGTTTCATACTTGTTCTAGGTAAAGCGAACGTAAAGTGTGCGTAGAGTTGTATCGGTGGTCGATAGAACTTGAGGGAATATTTGTCCTACCTTTAGCTCCTCGTTGGGTTCGACACTCTTACTTATCGAGAAAGGTTAGAATTGATCCCCTATACTTGTGGGTTATCACATAGCCTAGAAAGATGTTCTTGTGGTGCCTACATCAGTTGAAGAGGAAGCTAATGATGGTGATCACGAAGCTTCAGATCAAGTTACTATCGAACCTCTTAGGTTGACTAGGACACGCACTGCTCCTGAGTGGTACGGTAATCCTATCTTAGAGGTCATGTTATTGGACAACGATGAACCTACTTGCTATGGAGAAGCTATGGTGGGCACGGATTCCGACAAAGGTTAGATGCCATGAAATCCAAGAGGGGATCCATGTATGAAAACAATATGTGGACTTTGGAAGTATTACCTAAGGGTCGAAAGGTTGTTCATAACAAATGGATCATTAAGAGGAAGATGGACGTGGATGGTAATGTCACCGTCTATAAATCTCGACTTGTGGCAAAGGGGTTTTCACAAGTTCAAGGAATTGACTACGATGAGACTTTCTTACTCGTAGCAATGTTTAAGTCCCTCTGGATGTTTTTAGCAATAGCTGCATTTCTTATTATGAAATCTGGCAGATGGATGTCAAAACCATGTTCTGTAATGATTTCCTTAAGAAGAGTTGTATAGGTTGCAACCGGATGGTTTTGTCGATCCAGAGAATGTTCACAAAGTATGCAAGGTCCAGTGATCCATTTATGGAATGGTGCACGCATCTCGGAGTTGGAATCTTCGCTTTGATGAGGTGATCAAACCGTTTGGGTTTATAAAAGTTTATGGAGAAGGTTGTATTTACAAGAAAGTGAGTGAGAGATCTATAGAATTTCTAATATTATATGTGGATGGCATATTGCTGATTGGAAACAATATAGATTTTTTGGAAATCGTGAAGATACATTTTTACAAGAGTTTTTCAATGAAGGACCTCAAAGAAGCTGCTTACGTATTAGGCATCAAGATCTATAGAGATAGATCAAGACACTTAATAGCACTTTCACAAAGCACATACCTTGATAAGGTTTTGAACAAGTTCAAAATGGATCAGTCCAAGAAGGGGTTCTTGCTTGTCCTACAAGGTGTGAAGTTGTGTAAGACTCAATGCCCAGATGATGGAGTCCAAAATTCTTGGGTCCTCGGGCGGCCGGTTAGTCGATACCAGGTGGGCCCGTTGGCTGCAATGTCGAAGACCGGGCCTTATGACAACCTCTATTCTGGAAAGAATATCCCGAAGATTGGCGTATACTTCACTTGTGGAAGGACTAGGTCCGCTCATCTACCCCTGGCGGTAGTCGGTAACTTGTAAACCCTAGGGTCCCTCATGTCTATATAAACTAGAGACCCTTATTCGTGTAGAGGAGGCTAAATCATCTAGGGTTTAGCATATACGATCTCGAGGTAGATCTACTCTATAATCATCTTCATGAATATAATCGAGCAGGACGTAGGGTATTACCTCCATAGGAGGGCCTGAACCTGGGTAAAACCACTGAGTCCCCTTCTCCCTTTAACCCATCAATCTTAGGTCCACAGTTCGGGACCCCTACTGAGAAATGCCGGTTTTTACACCAACATTGGTGCTTTCATTGAGAATTTCACTGTTGGATCGCCGTAGAGATCGATTGCTCGTGTAATCGTCAGTGACAGTATCAGCAATGGGGACATCTTCATCCCCGAATTGGTCCTCTCGTTCGGCAGCATCACGCTACGTGCAGACTCGACTGGCCGCCTCGGCCATACCGGAGGTTTTGCCCCCTACCATCAAGCAAGGCAAGGGAATCTCAAATTCCCAACCAATCCGCGGGACGACCTGATCGCCACAAAAAATCCGCTTTTGGCCGATGATACCAAAGCTCCGAAGCTTTAACTTCAGACTCAACGTCCGACCAATTCTTCGGACCCGGCTCCCTCGAGGAGTCGGCCTCCACATCAGACTCAATTTTGTCGCGTGGATCTCAGCCAGCGGCCAGCGCCAAACATGCCTTCCTCGCGGAGGCACCGGAGATCAACTCCGAAAACCATCTAGCAACTTACCAAGACGAGCCCTCAATGTTAAACGAGGTTCTCGCGCAGATCCAATCATTGCACATCTCAATCAGTCGGACCTGCTCACAATACAACTTCTAGTCGGAATATGGGGATTTTTATGGCCCGCCCACCACCCACTTGGTAGCCACCGTCGAAGACCTAACCGATGTGTTGGACTACGGCTCGGACGAGCTTGAGGGTATGGACGACGAGACCGAGCAACCTACCCCCACAAACACAAGGTGATGGATTGCAACCGCCTAATACGATGTCTACATGGTAGACACACCCGACAATAATGGAGAAATAACCCCCAGCTAGAAGATAAATCTGGGGAGTCGTCAAAGCACCGAAAGCTGTGTAAGTATGCCAAGGCAATCAAAGGAAAGAACTTCGATCAGGGTAATGGGGAAAATTAATACCCAGAAGACCTCGATCACCCCGAGGATCCAGATCACCCTCAAGAGGATCCGGACAAGCCCGAGGAGCACAGCGACCCCGACGACGCCTTTAAGATGGACGATGATTACTACCTCCCTCCCGACGATGACGATATGAACGACGAGGACTTCGCGGTCCCTGAACACGTGGGAGATCAGGAGGAACTTTGACAACTTCTCTTGGCCACCGCACGAAGCCTCGAACCAAAGGAATGGCAACTTAAGGTCGAACAAGATACCATAAACACTCGGTGGACCAAGGTATTAGCCGCCGAAGAACAATACAACCCCGAGTGGACGGATCAAAGAAAGAGGTACCCACGCTGTCGCCTACTCCCACAATTTGATGATGAGGCCTTAGAGCGCACATCTCCAAAGCGTTCGGATTATGACAAACCTGACCGCCCACCTCGAGGGCGCGACAGACCAGTTGTGGAAGCCGATTACAACCCCGGACTTCCTCGGAGAAAGGGGGAGGAGAAAGGATACCCCCTTGGTGCACAAGACCCGCGTTAACCCCGGACAACAGGACCCATAACAGGTCTATCTACGGTTACTGGAAATACTCCCCTCCTAGACGGGACACAGAACCACCCCGGGTCCCTACTACAACAGCGACAGGGACACATACGTGACTCAACCCAAAGCCGATCTTGGGCACAAGTTTGCCCGGACTAGAAGTGCCACACACCCACTCTGATTCACGAATAAAGTAATGCATCACCAATTTCTGGAGGGATTCAACCTGTCAACATAGAATAGTACGACGAGACAACTCGTCCCGCCGTGTGGAAAGACTTCCTTCTTCACAAGCATATGGCAAGAGGAGATGATCTCCATGCCATTAAATACTTACCGCTCAAGTTAAAAGGGATTATTCAACACTGGTTAAACAGCTTGCTCAAGGACTCGATCGGGAGTTGGGAAGAGTTCAAGGACGCCTTCCTATCCAACTTCCAGGGGACCTACGTTCGCCCCCAGATTCTTTTGACAAAAGAAACGTCGTCCAAAAAGCAAGGAAATCAACGAGAGAATTATGGAACTGATTCTTAACAAAGAAAAAAAAAATCAAATTATGGACCGTCCGGATGCCGAAGCAATAGCCTCTTTTAGGCAAAACATCCGGGAGGAGTGGTTGGCTCGCCAGCTCGGACACGACGGATAGAAGACCATGTCCGCCCTCACTTCTCTCATGACCTGCTTGTGCGCGGGTGAGGATAACTGGCTAGCTCGACGCAGTCATAACTTGGACGACCCTGGAACCTCCGAGCTTCGTGACAAAAATGGCAAGCCGAGGAAAAATAAGAGCAAGCGCCGCCTCCATACTGGTGATGCCGATGACACGACAGTAAATGGCGGATTTCGTAGATCCAAACCGGGACAACAGAAGAAACCCTTTAAAGGGAACAAGAACGGGCCAATCTAATGGAAAAAAAATCATGGAACGACCTTGTCAAATCCACGACACCCAAGACAAGCCACCCAATCACACCAATCGTAACTATTGGGTTTTCAAGTAGGCAAGCAAGGTGGCTCCCGAAGACCAGGCCAAGAGTCCTCGAAGCGAAGATGACGAGGAGCCCCATGGTCTGAACACTGTGGGCCAAAAACAGTTCCCTCCCGAGGGAAAAATACTCAACATGACCTACGCGACCCACATACGCAAGATGGAGCGGAAGCGAGCCCTCCAGGAAGTCTATGCCGTAGAGCCCGTAGATCCAAAGTATAATCCATGGCCGGCTTGCCCGATCACTTTCGATTGCGGGGATCATTCGACCAGTATCCGTCACGGAGGGTTTGATGTTCTCGTTCTAGATCCCACCATAGATCGATACCATCTCACGAGAGTCCTCATGGACGGAGGAAGTAGCCTTAATCTGATTTACTCAGATACGGTGAAAATGATGGGTATTGAACCATCCATAATAAAACCAAGCAACACTACCTTTAAAGGAGTGATTCCGGGTGCCTAAGCCCACTGCTCGGGCACCATAAGTTTGGAAGTAGTGTTCCGGTCACCTCACAACTTCCGCAGCGAAGATTTGATCTTTCACCTTGTCCCCTTCCACAACGGGTACCATGCACTGCTCGGTCGCACCGCCTTCGCCTTTTTATTATTGTGCTGCACTATACCTATCTCAAGATCAAGATGCCCCGTCCCCGAGGAGTCATCACCGTGAACGGAAATACAGAACGCTCTCTCAGGACAGAAGAACACATGGCTGCTCTAAAGGCCAAATGCAAGCATGACAGCGAAGCACCAAGCTACAAGCCGATCAAGTTGCGAAAAGCAGGTAAGCAATCCCAAGCTCAATTAGCCCCCCGGAGTCTTCCCCGGCTAGGTGTACATCGGGGTACGTCCTCCACAACACGTCTCAAACACACTCAAGGTATGTCCCTCGCGTACACAACTTCATTCTACGCATATCATGGGCGCTTGTGGGGGCACTCAAATGAGTACCGTGTGTTTGGACAGTCCGCACCATGGTACCGAACATGTCCTCCATCACAAAAGGGACATCGTAAATATACTCCCAGGTGTCAAGCTTTACGTTTTCTGCAGCGTCTCATCGTTCTTCTTGAAGAACTGTATGCCATCCACAAGAACCTTTAGGACACCTAATCCCCCATCTTATGATTGGAGAGTTGTTGCGGCCAGGAGCCAGGTGTACGTCAATTCACTCGCAAAGGGCTGCAACAGAGGCATTATTTAAACTGAATAGTTTCCTGTACTCAGTAGCCTTGGTGCCAAATAATTATAAGAATTCCTTGCCCATATCTGTCATACATACTATTTTTCTTCTACATTACTTATATTTATGCATGTTTCTTTACTGCATGGCAGTGACAAGACATACCTCTTTTATGCTCACTACAGTGCGGCCGACTACTAAACTGGGGGCTGGATTAAATTCACCGCCCCGAGCACTACACCAACACGATTTATTATCGTATGTGTTCGGTTTCTCAAGATTTAGCTTTATATGCATCGGTTCCGAATTATGTCTTGGGTCTATGATACGTCTCCAACGTATCTATAATTTTTTATTGTTCCATGATATTGTATTATCTATTTTGGATGTTTTGTATGTATTAATATGTTGTTTTATATTATTTTTGGGACTAACCTATTAATCTAGATCCTAGTGCCAATTTCTGTTTTTTCCACATTTTGAGTATTGTAGATAAGGAATATTAAATGGAGTCCAAAGGGAATAAAAACTCTGGAATTATTTTTATTTGACCAGAAGACTTGGCCTACAGGGCAGGGCACATGCTGGGAGGCCAAAAGCTTGCAAGGCGCGCCCTAGGGGTGGGTCGTGCCCCCTGGCTTGTGGGTCCCCTACAGGTCTCCTAACCCTATTCTTCGGCCTATAAATTCCCAAATATTCCCGTATCACAGAAGAGAGCCACGAAAATACTTTTACGTCGACGAGAGCTTGTGTTACCATGAGATCCAATCTGGGAGCCTTTTCCTGTAATCTGTTGGAGAGGGAATTGATCACGGAGGGCATCTACATCAACTCCATTCCCCGTCCGATGATGCGTGAGTACTTCACCACAGACCTACTGGTCCATAACTAGTATCTAGATGGCTTCTTCTCTCTCTTTGATATTCAATACCATGTTCGTCATGATCTTCATGGAGATCTATCCGATGTAATACTCTTTTGAGGTGTGTTTGTCGAGATCCGGTGAATTGTGAGTTTATGTTCAGATTATCTATGAATATTATTTGAGTCTCTTCTGAATTCTTGTATGCATGATTTCATATCTTAGCAAGTCTCTTCGAGTTATTGGTTCGGTTTGGCCAACTAGATTGGTAATTCTTGCAATGAGAGAAGTGCTTATTTTTGCGTTCAATCTTGCGGTGTCCTCACCCAGTGACATAGTAGGGGTAGCGAGGCACGTATTGTATTGTTGCCATCAAGGATAAAAAGATGGGGTTTACATCATATTGCTTAAGTTTATCCCTCTACATTATGTCATCTTACTTAATGCGTTACTCTGTTCTGCATGAACTTAATACTCTAAATGCACGCAGGAGTAGGTCGATGTGTGGAGTAATACTAGTAGATGCAGAATTGTTTCGGTCTACTTCACACGGACGTGATGCCTATATGTATAATCATTGCCTTGGATATCTTCATAATGATTTGCTTTTCTATCAATTGCTCGACAATAATTTGTTCACCCGCCATATTATTTTCCTTTATGAGAGAAGCCTATAGTGAAACCCTAGTTTAAAAAACCATACCGGACCGATGATCGGACGAGAAAAAACCAAAACCGGGAGCCTCATCGGGTTTTTAAGCTAATAAGACCGTTCTGCAATCGGACCGGAGAAAACCGATCGAACCGGACGGTTTTTTGGAAAGCCAATAAAAAATCAGGTCACTAAACAGAAAAAACCAGGAAAATATTTTCATATAAATTGGGAGAAGTGGGATTTAATCCCACATCGTGTGAGCAATACGCGACGCGTGTCCACACCCCTATAACCAACTCGGCTATGGTACTTTGTTGTTCACTAGATGAAAATAATTTTATTTCACCATTGTTTCACACTATATTAGCCTATATATTACTTAATGTTTATTATTTTTTTGCTTAAAAACCGAAAATCAAACCGGTGAACCGGCGGTCCGACCGGTAAAAACCTGAACCGAGAACCTTTTCGGTTTGATTTCTCGTTCGGATTTTTAAACTATGAATGAAAACTATGGCCTCCGGGTCTATTTTCCATATTATACTTTCAGGTCTATAAACCAAAAATACCAAAAATATCTTGCCGCAATTTATTTACTTTTGTTTCCGCAATCTTTTATATCTATCTCTATCAGATCTCATCCTTGCAAATAACTCTGAAGGGCTAGACAACCCCTTTTTAGCATTGGGTGCAAGTGTTTGATTGTTTGTATAGGTACTACGATTGGGGGGTTGCTTTTTACTCCTAATGGATTGATACCTTGGTTCTCAACAAACTTAGGGAAATACTTATCTACTTTGCTGCATCACCCTTTCCGCAAGAAGGATTTCTGGCGCCCTTGCCGGGGAGGATACATAGCAAGATCAAGCCTACCAAGTACCCATCACAAATTCATCTCTTGCATTTAATTTATTTGCCATTTTCCTCTCATTTTCCTCTCCCTCACTTCTAAAAAGACTTTCAGAAAATACCAAAAAGATTTGCCATTTTATTCGTCTTTTTCTCATCGGATCTCTTTTTGTCTACTTGTGTTACAATGTGCCTTCTATTTTCTTGCATCTTTGCTTGCTGAATATCTATTGATATGGATCCTCATCCACTTGCTAATCTTTTCAACACATCCAATTATGATGAACCTTTGCTAGTGAGTTGAGTGTACTTGATTATCTCCATGAAGTTTTGCTTGAGATTCGTGAATCTGAAAATTATGATGAGGTGATTCACAATTTTCCTTGAATGAAAAGCATGATTGCAATGATATTGTTATAAATTCTATTAATATCAATTGTTCTAATGATTTGCAAACCCACAAGCTTGGGGATTCTATATTCGATGAGTTTGCCATCACCACTACTTATTGCAATGATCATGATTGGGGTAATAATGCTTCTTATGATCTTGATAATTTATTTAATATTGTTGATGAATACGATATCTAAAGTTGGTTTGGAAGAGTGTCAACTTTCGGTAAAATAAATCCCCACTACTGGAATTCAGTTTATGCCGTCTGCTAAATCATTGCCGTCCGCTAGCTGACGGCAAAGAGTGTCTTTGTCGTTCGCTGCAAAAAAAGTGACGACAAATAACAAGGTGTTGGCATAGAATGTCTTTGCCATCAGTCACTTCTTTGCCGTCAGCGGCTGGCGGTAAAGATTAGGACAACAGATGGCAAAGCTTTGGACTGGGCCCACTTGACCGGGGGAACGCTAGGTCAAACTACAATACCTTCTTTGTCGTCTGCTGACGAACGGCCAAGAGTCCGGAGGCAGACGACAAAGAGTCTAGACCCTTTGCCGTCAGCCAGCGGACGTCAAAGCCATAGTATTTTAATGGTCGTCCTGCCCCCACCTCGGCCCCCTCTCTCTCTCACTCTCTCTTCTTCTCTTCTTCTCTTCCACTCCACCCCCAATGCCCACCGCCGCCACCACCGTCGCGCCGCCCCCCCACGCCCCCGACGCCGCCCCGGTGCCCCACAGCCCCGGTGCCCCACAGCCCCCCGGCTCCGCCGCCCCATCGCCCCCGGCGCCGCCCAACAGCCCCAACACCCCCGGCGCCACCCCACCGCCCCAACACCCCTGACCCCGCCGCCCACAACGCTACAGCCGCCCCTGCCGGTGAGCCCCCACACCCCCACCCCTATATATGAATCTATAAAGAAATTTGAATTCCAATATTTTGTTGAGATTTTCTTGCAATGAATGTTTTGGAATTGCTTGCAGTATATATATTTTGTTGAGATTTGGTTATTCGGAATATGTTGCGATTTATTGATATTATTAGTGCATATTATAACCATGTATAGTTTAATTATGACAAAAAAATCATTTATTGTAAGGAACATTTTTCAAGAATAGCATGAACATTCATTCTAGCCAATGAATTAATTTTGGAGGACTCTCTTTTATTCAAGGTATCTAATAATTCCATAAAGTAAATTCAATGTGCTCCCTTTTAGTCAATGGAGCACGTCCACCATATCGTCATCATTGTACTAAACATCTTTAGACCATCGGTATCATGGGCTCTAATTATAATAGATGATACTCTTTACATGTTCATTTTGTATCACAACATAACAAGATGTGGTATATTTATTGATTATATGTATTCAATACATAACAAGATGTGGTATATTGTCTTCAAAAATATTTTGACACAAACAATTGTAGCTAAATGAAATTACTTCCTTGTATATTTTATATTTGATCTTAATATCTAGTGGAGTACAACAACCTCACTTTTAGGAGGAGTAGATGTGCAATTTGTCCAACACTACTATAGTTCATTTAATAGAACATATAGCAAGTTAAATAAATAATTCATCTTATTGCTATGCCTACACACCATCCACCTTGTCGCTGTGTTTTTATCACATTTGCTTGTACCTACCTATCATCTAGTGTGTGTGCATATATATTTCTCCCATCCAACTTGGTTTACACAACCAGGCTAAAGAAGCTAACCGACATGGGCAGCGTTAGGGCTTGTTGTAGTTATTATTGTAGTTGTTGTAGTAGTGGTTGATGTTATTGTAGTTGTTATTTAGTTCTTAGCTTTTCAATTTTTTTATGTTGTACTAATTTCTCTTAATCTTTATCAAGGCAGATCGCTCGACGGGTTCTTCTTCGGCGGCCCGCACGAGGGGTGGTACTGCCATTCCACCCCTATCTCTCCATAGATCCTTGGAAGACAGTCTGACGACACCACACGCGGGTGCTTCTTCGTCGGCGGCATTGCCCACTGGGAGAGATGTTGGTCGGGTATGGAAGACGGGGAAGGTTACAGGGAGATTAGGTGGCCGCGGAAGGGTTAGACGGACTATTGCGCCGTCCTCGCCACCACCACCAACTCATTCACCCAAGCACACGACTACTATGGTGGACCCGTTTGAGGAGGAGGTTACGGGGACTCCGGTCCACGAGCCTCGGGTGGACGGGCATTCGACCCATGAGACTCCGGTCCACGATCAGCCTCGGGTCGAGGTACCTTCGGCCCATGAGACTCCGGTTCCTGAGGCTACGTCCCAGGAGACTCCTGCCACACAAGCTTCGGCCGATGTGAAGAGGTCCGGATGGGGTGCCTGGCCGGATCGGTCCGAGGTGCTAGATTGGACCGAGGTGCCGAATTGGACTGAGGGTCTGGGTGGTTGTTCTATTGATGGCGGGGATGAGTTTACGGATAGTGAGGGCGATGTGCAGGTGGACGTGGCCACTGTGTACAAGCGTGGTAGTACACGTCTCCCGGTCGTGCCGGCTACCCGCGAGCAGAGGCCGGTGATTAAGCCTGAAAGGGGATAGATAAGTACATTTAGTCTTTCTTAGCTTTTGCCTTCAAGTTTCTTCAAATATCTAATGCGTTGACCTTATCATACTACCGTAATAGGCACACCCTCGTGGAGTGTGCAAGCCGAACAGCGTCCTTGGTGTGCTTTGCTGGACAAATTTTCTGGGGTTTTTCATGTTGCCTGGTGAGGGTCAGGTTCCTACACTAGGATTTTCCTAGGAGCACTACCAGGCTGCGGAGGCCCCGCCAGAGGAAATTATAGATGGTGTCTTATGCCACACGAGGGCCGAGATGGTAATCAAGAGATTTTGGGTAAATTATCGTTTTACACCATCTCAAATTAACAATATATCTAATTATTGTACTAATCGGTGTTGTCTCATTTGATTGCAGACCTTCTATAGGTGTGCGGAGGGATATGAGGAGGAGGCGGCCAAGGTTCTCGAGGCCGAGTGTAGGCGGTTATTACAGAACTTACGCCACGAGGCTCGGCCGCAGGCTATTCGAGACTACTACGCCACGCGTGGTATTAAGAAGCAGAAGAAGGAGTGCCACAGAAAGTATGTGAAGAAGGAGCAGTACATAAAGGTAATTACCTATTCTTAAGGCCTTCTACGTAGTTATCTTGATTTCATTCATAGGCGTAGGGCTCAAAATTCTTTCTAATAACTTATAGGTGCCCCCGAGATGGTGTGCAGATAAGATGGATTGTTGGGAGGCGTTGGTGGATGAGTGGTGCACATGGAACTGGCGAGCCGTCCACGAAAATGCGAAGGATCGGCAGAGCCAAATGGTTGGTGTGCCACACCACCAAGGCAGCGCCAACTTACTTCAGTTCGGACGAAACTCGGTATGTGGTTTGCTTCATGATTCATGCAATTCGTTCTTCATGCTAGCTTGAGCCCCTTAGTAATACTTTGTTCCTCTCTTTTAGGCGCATCACAATAAGACGGAGATGCCACACTTGTACAACCTTTATGGCATGGCCCATAGTGTCTCCTACAGAAAGCGAAGGCATTCTCTCAGTATGACCTGGATGATCCAAATAACTTCACCGACATATCATCCCACCACAAGCTCGCGACATACAGGAACACGGGGAAGGCTAGGAAAGGGGAGGACTTTAACCCGAGCCAGGAACCTTTGGATCTAGAGCTGGTGCTGACATCTGGTGGCGGGAGGCCCCATGGCTCGATAGCCATTGGAGATGGGATAATACGTTGTCCACTCACTCTCCCGGAGATCAAGGCGCGTCAGTCGAGCTCCTCTCCTGAGATAACGCCTCGTCCACGACCACTCGATCTTGCCATCAAGGTTAGTTGCATGGACTCAGAAAAATTTCATCCATTTCATTATGTCTGTGACCATCGATCATTACTTTGGTAACGAGGAATGGTGTTACAGGCTGCTCTTCAGAAAGAGAGAGCGGCAAAGCAGGCTGCTCTTGAGCAAGAGAGATTGGCAAGCCAGGCTGCTCTTCAGGCTGCTCTTGAGGAGAGGGACCGGACCACGACACGAATGATTGAGGAGGAGAGGGCCCGAAATGACACGGGTCAACTAGCCCTGTACGAGATTTTTGTGGTAAGTTTATTTTTCACATTAGCCAAATCATGTATGTAATGTCTGTTTCATTACTAACTAATACGACCGACTCTTCAGAGTTTGTGCGAGAAGAACGGTCAAGTCCCTCCACCGATGCCCGTCTTATCTGTGATTGGCACGGTGAGTTTCATTTGAATGGTCATTATAAACTAGTATTAACAATTGAGTGTCATCATGCTAATTGAGACATTGCAAAATATCTTGTCTGCAGAATAACTCCCGAGCAGCAACGCACGACACTTCTCCACGGCAACCGTCTCCAACCGAAGCCGGCACGAGCAACCCTGGTGTTTCTCCTCCTTGATGACCACGACGGTAAGTTTTCTCTAGTTCATTTTTGACATAATAAGATAATTCCGCTCCTCCTCCTCTGAAATGACATATTTAACCCAAGTTAGCTCCAAAATGACATATAGTTAGCTTGGCTTCGACCTAAATGACATAATTAGCTTAGTTAGCTTCAAGATGACTGATGTTTGTTGTGTATCTCTCGCAACGGCGCCAGAAATGCTTCTGATGTTCGTTATGCTACTGCACAAAAGACCTTTCGGTGGCGCCAGCAATGGGCACGGTGACGGCACCAGGAATCCTTCTGCGTTGGTATTCCCTCGAAGCGGAGAGGATGATGTAGCACAGCGGAGGTAAATATTTCCCTTAGTTTGAGAACCAAGGTATCAATCCGGCGGAGGAGTATCTCAAGATCCTGCACAAACACAAAAACTTGCACCCAACGCTATGAAGGGGTTGTCAATCCCTTATAGATTGTTTGCCAAGTGAGAACTGAAAGCAACAAAGTAACAAAGCAAAGGAAAAGCGGAGTTGTAAACGATGGATGTGAATAGACCCGGGGGCCGTAGTATTTACTATGGCTTCTCTCATGAAAGCAAGTAGACGGTGGGTGAACAAATTACTGTCGAGCAATTGATAGAACTCTGCAGAGTCGTGACGATATCTATGCAATGATTATTTCTATAGGCATCACGTCCGAAACAAGTAGACCGATATGTTCTACATCTACTACTATTACTCCACACGTCGACCGCTATCCAGCATGCATCTAGGGTATTAAGTCCATAAGAACAGAGTAACGCCTTAAGCAAGATGACATGATGTAGAGGGATAATCTCAAACCAATGATAAAAACCCCATCTTTTTACCCGTGATGGCAACTGCTTGATGTGTGCCTTGCTGCCCCTACTGTCACTGGGAAAGGTCACCACATGGCAGAACCCAAAACCAAGCACTTCTCCCATTGCAAGAATCATAGATCTAGTTGGCCAAACAAAACCCAAGACTCGGAGAGACTTACAAGGATATCAAATCATGCATATAAGAAATCAGCAAAGACTCAAATATATATCATAGATAATCTGATCACACGTCCACAATTCATCGGATCTCGACAAAGACACCGCCAAAGAAGATTACATCGGATAGATCTCCATGAAGATCATGGAGAACTTTGTATTGAAGATCCAAGAGAGAGAAGAAGCCATCTAGCTACTAATTACGGACCTGTAGGTCTGAAGTGAACTACTCACGAGTCATTGGAGGGGCGATGATGATGAAGAAGAAGCCCTCCAACTCCAAAGTCCCCTCCGGCAGGGTGCCGGGAAGGGTCTCCAGATGAGATCTCGCGGAAACGGAAGCTTGCGGCGGCGGAAAAGTATTTTCGAGGCTCCCCTGATTTTTTGCAGAATATTGGGGAATATATAGGCCAAGTATCTAGGTCAGGGGGCGGCTAGGGAGGCCACAAGCCTGCCCACCGCCGCCTCCCCCTGGTGGCGGAGTGGGGGCTTGTGGGCTCCCTAGAGCCCACCTGGCTTGGCCCAAAAGCCCCCTGGACTTCTTCATTTTGGGAAAAAATCATTTCGGGGTTTTTCTTGTGTTTGGACTCCGTTCCAATATCGGATCTGAAAAGAGTCAAAAACACGGAAAAAACAGGAACTGACACTTGGCACTGAATTAATAAGTTAGTCCCAAAAAGATATAAAAAGGTACATAAAACATATAAAGAAGGGAAGATAACAGCGTGAAAACATCAAAAATTATAGATACGTTTGAGACGTATCAAGCATGCCCAAGCTTAACTCCTGCTCGTCCTCGAGTAGGGAAGTGATAAGAATGAATTTTTGATGATTTCATGCTACCTAGCATAGGTGTCCTTTGTAATTCCTCTTATGTGATGTGAATGTTCAGATCCATTAGATTCAAAATAATGGTTTGCTATTGACGTGGAAACAATAATAATTCAAGCAAACTAGCAAAGTAATCGTGAACTTTCAAAATAACAAGGCCAAAAGAAAATTATCCCTACAAAAGCATATAGTCTGGCTATGCTCTATCATCATTGCACAACGAATTTAAATCATGCACAACCCTGGTATTGGCCAGGTAATTGTTTCACACCTTTACTTTCTCAAACATTTTCAACTCTCACGCAATAGATGAGCGTGAGCCATGGTTATAGCACTATAGATGGTATGGAATTCCGTGGAGGTTGCAAGAAAAAAAAGGAGAAGATAGTCACATTAACTAGGCATATCAATGAGCTGTGGAGATGCTCATCAATAGATATCAATGTGAATGAGTAGGGATTTCCATACAACTGATGCACTAGAGCTACAAGTATGTGAAAGCTCTTAAAGATAACTAGTGGGTGTGCATCCAACTTGCTTGCTCACGAAGACCTAAGGCAATTTTGAGGAAGCCTATCATTGGAATATACAAGCCAAGTTATATAATGAAAATTTCCCACTAGCTATATGGTGGTGACAAAACGAAAGACTCTCAATCATGAAGATCATGGTGCTTAATATGCACAAGTGTGGAAAAAGTGGTAGCATTGTCCCTTCTATCTTTTTCTCTCATTTTTTTATTTTTTTTATTTTGATGGGCTCTTTGGCCTCTTTTTTTGGGCTTATTTGGCCTCTTTTATTTCCTCACATGGGAGAATGCTCCAATAATGATGATCATCACACTTTCAACTCAAAACTTAGAGCAACTATGCCTCTATATGGAATGCCTTCGGTAGTGTACCGTGGCAATGATCTAGCATGGCATAGACATCAATGGAAACATCATGCTAGCTATCTTACAATCATGCAAAGGCAAATTAGACGTGGTGGCACATGTCATGGTGGTAGTTGCATGGCAATATATCTCGGAATGACTTTTGAAAAAGCCATAGTAGGTAGGTATGGTGGCTGTTTTGAGGGAGGCTAATGGTGGGTTTTGTGCACCGGCGAAAGTTGCACGGCACTAAGAAGATAGTGGTAGTGGTAGGTGAAAGTGCATCTAAACCATGGACTCAACATTAGTCATGAAGAACTCATATAATTGTTGCAAAAGTTTTATTAGTAATCGAAATAAAGCATTCAACGCATACTCCTAGGGGAAGGGTTGGTAGGTATAAACCATCGCGCGATCCCGACCGCCACGCAAAGGATGACAATCAATATACTAATCATGCTCAGATTTCATCACATAGCGGTTCACCATACGTGCATGCTACGGGAATCACTAACTTCAACACAAGTATTTCTAGATCCACAACACCTTACTAGCATGACTTCAATATTACCATAACCACAACTCAAAACTAATTGAGATGAATCAAACTTCTCTAACTATTCAATGCACATGAAGGTGGAAGTTTTTGTATCCCTTTGGATAACTACCCCTTTTGAGACTACTTTCAAAGCATAGATCAACTACCAAGCCACACATCGCTGTGCTCTAAAAGATATAAGTGAAGCACACAGAGCAAAAGTATCTAGCTCAAAAGATATAAGTGAAGCACATGTAAGCTGAATTGTCTACCAAAAGATATAAGTGAAGCTCGACAAATTCACAGTGTGTGCATGTCTCTCTCTCTAGGTGTGCAGCAAGGATGATTGTGTCACAACAAAAATAAAAGACTCCTACGATACAAGACGCTCCAAGCAAAAACACATAACATGTGGTGAATAAAAATATAGCCCCAAGTAACATTACCGATGGATTGAAGACGAGAGAGGGGATGCCTTCCCGGGGCATCCCCAAGCTTAGGCTTTTACGACATCCTTGAATCTCTTGGGGTGCCTTGAGAATCCCCAAGCTTGATCTCTTGCCACTCTTTATCTCTTTGTCCATAAGAACTTCACCCAAAACTTGAAAACTTCACAACACGAAACTTGAACAGAAACTCGTGATAACATTAGTACAAGAAAGCAAACCACCACTTCCTTAGGTACTGTAGCAAACTTAAATTCTACTTGTTCTGATGTTGGGTTACTATACTTTCATTCTTCCAAGGCTAATACCCCCCCGATACTATCCATAGTTTCATCAAAATAAGCAACCAACACAACAAAAACAGAATATGTTAACAGCAGACCAGTCTTTAGCAATCTGTATGTTTCGTATACCTCTTGTACTTCACAAATTCTGAAAAATTACGGAAGTCTGAAAAATTTGCGTAGCAATCAGCAGCAAAAATAATCAACTCAAAATGTCTTACGGAAAAAAATGAAAATTCTTTTCGTGAGAAGAAAGTTTCTGTCTTTTCTAGCATGACCAAACGATCATCCTCAAGACTAATCATAACGGTTTTGCTTGGCACAAACGCAAAAAGAAACACAAAAAACACAATCATAACAGAATTATGGAAGTGTGGAAAACACAAAACAAAAAGAAAAAGGATAGATTCGTTGGGTTGCCTCCCAACAAGTGCTTTTGTTTAACGCCCTTAGCAAGGCGAAAGTGATGGAATCACGTATAGTCATCTTTGGTACCCAAACCATAGGTAGCATGATCATTTATCATCTTAAGATTTTCATCTTTATTAGATGACTCACCACTAGCTCTAGGAACAAAAACAGGCTTGACGGTCTTTTCGAGAGTAAGATTTGGAGTATTTTGCACAGCGGCAAAAGCGGAACCCAAGTTGGTTATGACATCTTCTAATTTGCCAATTCTAGAAGAATCATTATCTATAAGTTCCTTCTCCTTTAAATTTTTCAAAAAGTTTCCCACTTTGGATCAGTACTGAGAGATTTGATTGTGGATCTTTCTATCCAAACCCTCAATAAGTTCAACCGTGGCAATTTTGTTTTCAATAGCGTCAAGCCTTTGCATCACGTGTTCCAAGGTCAAGATAGTTCCATTAACCATGAGCGGGGGTGAGCCTACCAAATTAATGATAGCTCTATAGGAGTCAACAGTATGGCTCCCCAAAAAGTTTCCGCCTACAATGGTATCAAGGATATACCTATTCCAAGGAGAAATTCCAACATAGAAACTGCGAAGGAGGACGGTAGTGGATTGCTTACGAGTAGATCTACTTTGAGCATTGCAAATCCTGTACCAAGCGTCCTTCAAATTTTCTTCATCGTTCTGCCTGAAATTGAGAACTTCATTTTCAGGGGTGTCGTTTGGAGTGGTGGGTCTAGCCATTGATGGACTATCTCACACACAGACGAGCAGGAAGGGAGACTGAAACGGATAAAAGAAGACAGCAAAAGCGAAAGGCGAATGAAAACGGCAAATGTGAAGTGGGGGAGAGGAAAACGAGAGGCAACTGGCAACAAATGTAAATGCAAGAGAAGAGTTTGTGAGACCTACTTGGATAGATCTTGATTTCTCCTCCCCGGCGACGACGCTAGAAATATTTCTCGTGTTTGTTGTGTATCCCTGGCAACGGCGCCAGAAATGCTTCTGATGTCCGTTATGCTACTGCACAAAAGACCTTCTGGTGGCGCCAGAAATGGGCACGTTGAAGGCACCAGAAATCCTTCTGCGTTCGTATTCCCTCGAAGCGGAGCGGATGATGTAGCACAGTGGAGGTAAGTATTTCCCTCAGTTTGAGAACCAAGGTATCAATCCGGCGGAGGAGTATCTCAAGATCCTGCACAAACACAAAAACTTGCACCCAATGCTATGAAGGGGTTGTCAATCCCTTATAGATTGTTTGCCAAGTGAGAACTGAAAGTAACAAAGCAAACTAAAAGCGGAGTTGTAAACGATGGATGTGAATAGACCCGGGGGCCGTAGTGTTTACTAGTGGCTTCTCTCATGAAAGCAAGTAGACGGTGGGTGAACAAATTACTGTCGAGCAATTGATAGAACTGTGCAAAGTCGTGACGATATCTATGCAATGATTATTTCTATAGGCATCATGTCCGAAACAAGTAGACTGATACTTTCTGCATCTATTACTGTTACTCCACACGTCGACCGCTATCCAGCATGCATCTAGGGTATTAAGTCCATAAGAACAGAGTAACGCCTTAAGCAAGATGACATGATGTAGAGGGATAATCTCAAACCAATGATAAAAATCCCATCTTTTTACCCTTGATGGCAACTGCTTGATGTGTGCCTTGTTGCCCCTACTGTCACTGGGAAAGGTCACCACATGGCAGAAGCCAAAACCAAGCACTTCTCCCATTGCAAGAATCATAGATCTAGTTGGCCAAACAAAACCCAAGACTCGGAGAGACTTACAAGGATATCAAATCATGCATATAAGAAATCAGCAAAGACTCAAATATATATCATAGATAATCTGATCACAAATCCACAATTCATTGGATCTCGACAAACACACCGCCAAAGAGGATTAGGATAGATCTCCATGAAGATCATGGAGAACTTTGTATTGAAGATCAAGGGTTGTAAGGCACGCATCATATTGTTGCCATCAAGGGTAACAAGATGGGATTTATCGTAGATATGAGAATGTCCATCTACATCATGTCATCTTGCTTAAGGCGTTACTCTGTTCTTTTGGACTTAATACACTAGATGCATGCTTGATAGCGGTCGACGTGTGGAGTAATAGTAGTAGATGCAGACAGTATCGGTCTACTTGTTTTGGACGTGATGCTTATAGATATAATCATTGCCATAGATAACATCATGACTTTTCGCGGTTCTATCAATTGCTCGACAGTAGTTCGTTCACCCACCATCTACTTGATTTCATGAGAGAAGCCACTAGTGAACACTACGGCCCCCGGGTCTATTCACACCTATCGTTTCCACTTTTGCTTTTACTTTGCTTTGTTTCTTTTTGCTTTCAGTTCTCACTTGGCAAACAATCTATAAGGGATTGACAACCCCTTCATAGCGTTGGGTGCAAGCTCTTTGTGTTTGTGCAGGTACTTGTGATAATCCTTCACTGGATCGATACCTTGGTTCTCAAAACTGAGGGATATACTTACCACCGCTGTGCTACATCACCCTTTCCGCTTCGAGGGAACACCAATGCAAGGCTCCAAGGCCACGGGGGAATCCTTTGCATATTTGCCAAGGAAGTCCCTAAAGGCGTAGCCGTAGCAGAAGGATTCCTCGTGCCGTTGCTGAGGAGTATCAAGACAAGAATAGTCTCCCGTCAGCACGCTTGTTTCTGGCACCGTTGGAAGGTCTTTTCTTGCAGTAGCAAGGAGGAGAAGAAGAAGAAGAAGAGGAGAAGAGGATAAGAAAGAGGCAAAATGAAAAGAAGGAAGAAGAAGAAGAAGAAGAAGAGGAGGAGGAGAAGAAGAGAAGAAGAAGAGAAGAAGAAGAGAAGAAGAAGAGAAGAAGGAGAAGGAGGAGGAGGATAAGGAGCCCTCATTCTTGTGTCCTCCTTCTGCTTCTCCATCCTTATTCTCCTTCTTCTTCTCCTTCTTCTCTCCTCCTTCTTCTCCTTCTTCTTCTCCTTCTCCTTCTCCTTCTTCTTTTTCTTCTCCTTCTCCTTCTTCTCTTCTTGCTTCTTCTCTTTCTTCTTCAATTTAGCTTATTTTCCCCAAGAAAGACATATTTAGCTAATTATCCTCCAAAATGACATAATTAGCTTAGTTAGGGTAAAAACATCATAAGAACCTTGGTTAGGTCACAACTTAGCTAATTATCCTCCAAAATGACATACTTAGCTTAGTTAGCTCCAAAATGGCCTATTTAATAAAAAATGGCCTATACTTAGCTAAGTTCTCTCCTAAATGACATAATAAGGCCTAAGAGAAGAAGAGAAGAAGAAGAAAATAAGAAGGAGAATAATACAAAAAATAAGAAAATAAGAATAAGTAGAAGAAGAGGATAAAGAAAAATAGAAATAGAAATAAGAGGAAGAAGAAGAAGAAGAAGAGGAGTAGGAAGAAGAGGAGAAGAGGAGGAGGAGGAGGAGAAGAATAGGAGAAGAGGAGCAGAAAGAGGAAAATGAAAAGAAGGAAGAAGAAGAAGAAGAAGAGAAGAAGAAGATAAGAAGAAGGACAAGGAGGAGGAGGAGAAGGAGCCCTCCTTCTTGTCCTACTTCTCTCCTCCTTCTTCTTGTCCCTCCTTCTTCTCCTTCTTATCTCCTCCTTCTTCTCCTTCTTATTCTCCTCCTCCTTCTCCTTCTTCTTTTTATTCTCCTTCTTCTCTTCTTGCTTCTCCTCTTTCTTCTTAAATTTAGCTTATTTTCCCCAACAAAGACATACTTAGCTAATTATCCTCCAAAATAACATGATTATCTTAGTTAGGGTAAAAACATCATAAGAACCTTGGTTAGCTCACAACTTACCTAATTATCCTCCAAAATGACATAATTAGCTTAGTTATCTCCAAAATGGCCTATTTAATAAAAAATGACCTATACTTAGCTAAGTTCTCTCCTAAATTACATAATAATACCTAAGAGAAGAAGAGAAGAAGAAAAAAATAAGGAGGAGAAGAAGAGAAAAAAGAAGAAAAGAAGAATAAGTAGAACAAGAGGATAAAGAAAAATAGAAATAGAAATAAGAGGAAGAAGAAGAAGAAGAAGAAGAAGAAGAGGAAAAAGAGGAGAAGAGGAGGAGGACGAGGAGGAGGAGAAGAAGAAGAAGAAGAGAAGAGGAGAAGACAGAGGAAAAATTTAAAACAAGGATGAAGAAGAAGAAGAAGAGAAGAAAAAGAGAAGAAGAAGATAAGAAGAAGAGAAGAAGAAGGAGAAGGAGGAGGAGGAGAAGGAGCCCTCCTTATTCTCCTTCTTCTCTCCTCCTTCTTCTTCTCGCTCCTTCTTCTCCTTCTTCTTCTCCTCCTCCTTCTCCTTTTTTTCTTCTCCTTCTTCTCTTCTTGCTTCTTCTCTTTCTTCTTCAATTTAGCTTATTTTCCCCAACAAAGACATACTTAGCTAATTATCCTCCAAAATGACATAATTAGCTTAGTTAGCTCCAAAATCGCCTATTTAATAAAAAATTACCTATACTTAGCTAAGTTCTCCCCTAAATGACATAATAAGGCCTAAGAGAAGAAGAGAAAAAATAAGTAGGAGAAGAAGAGAAAAAATAAGAAAAGAAGAATAAGTAGAAGAAGAGGATAAAGAAAAATAGAAACATAAATAAGAGGAAGAAGAAGAAGAAGAAGAAGAGGAGGAAGAAGAGGAGAAGAGGAGGAGGAGGAGGAGGAGGAGAAGAAGAAGAAGAAGAAGAGGAGAAGAAAGAGGAAAACTGAAAAGAAGGAAGAAGAAGAAGAAGAGAAGAAGAAGAGAAGAAGAAGTAGAAGGAGGAGAAGGAGAAGGAGCCCTCCTTCTTCTCCTTCTTCTCCTTCTTCTCCTCCCTCCTTATTCTCCTTCTTCTTCTCCTTCTTCTCTCCTCGTTCTTCTCCTTCTCTAAGTTCTCTCCTAAATGACATAATTAGCTAAGTTCCCTCCTAAATGACATAATTAGCTAAGTTCTCTCCTAAATGACATAATTAGCCCATTTAGATCCAAAAATACATAGTTAGCTAATTTAGCTGAAAGAAGAGGAGAAATGAAAAGGAAGAAGAAAAAGAAGAGAAGTAGAAGGAGAAGAAGGAGGAGGAGAAGAAGAAGAGAAGAAGGAGAAGGAGCAGAAGAAGGAGCCCTCCTTCTTCTCCTTCTTCTTGTCTCCTCCTTCTTCTCCTTCTTATCCTCCTCCTTGTCCTTCTCCTCCCCCTACTCCTCCTCCTTATTCTTGTTTTTCTTCTCCTTCTTCTCTTCTTGCTTCTTCTCTTTCTTCTTCAATTTAGCTTATTTGTCATATATATATATATATATTGTTGTTCTTCTTCTTCTGACTTTCTTATTCCCATTTTGTAGATTGGATGTACTACATGCTTGGAAGCTGGCATTGGAGTGCTTTAGTTCTAGTTTTTATTTGAGTTGATGAACAATGTGGAACTATATGTATATGTATATATGGATGAACAATATATGTGGAACTATATGTATGTATATATGGATGAAACTTTGTATGTGTTAGTTCTTTCAATATATGGGATGTACGTTGATGAACAAATGGCATTGATGAACTTTATATGTATATCATATATGTGTTGTGACCTATATATCATATATGTGCTATGAATTATATATATATGTGCTGTGAAATAGAAAAAATAAACAAAAATGTGGCAATATGGGATCTTTGTCGTCTGCCAGCTCATGGCAAAGGCCTTTGCCATCACGCAGCTGACGGCAAAGGTGCCACGTGGCACCCAGCTGTGCAACCTGGGCAGCAGCAGCTGCCCATATGGGATCTTTGCCGTCCGCAGCCTCGGGAGGCTGACAGCAAAACAGTAGGGAGGCTGACGGCAAAGAAGCCGACAGGCGTTGGCCCAACTCTATGTTGTCCCATAGAAGCAGACGACAAAGATGGGGAGGGAAGCAAACGACAAAGATGCGGAGGGAAGCAGACGACAAAGCCTCCGTTAGCCCTAACGGAGGCGTCGCCTGTCGGCTGCCGTCTCATTCTCTTTGTCGACTGCTCAGTGTCTGACACGGATGGCAAAGAGCTTTGTCGTCCGCTTAGGGTAGGCTAACGGCAAAGAAGGTACAATGCCGTCGTAGGCTGACGCGGAATCTTTGCCGACACGTGGCAGACGACAAAGCTCTTTGCCGTCGGTGTGGACATCTTTGTCGTCCGTGATGGCGGACGGCAAAGAAGCTGATTCCTGTAGTGCCCACATATTTGGAGAGTGTTCAATCTTATGATTTTTTTTACAAAGTGGGTTTGGAGAGGTCATGACTTTAGTTAATGTTAATCCCACTACCTTGAAAGATTGTAAGACTTTTATGCATGTGGATAATGAAAATAATGCTTTATGTGATAGCTATATTGTTGAATTTATTCATGATGCTACTGAAAATTACTATGAGAGAGGAACATATGCTTTTATATATTGCAATAATATCAAGTTTCTTCTCTATCTGTTGGAACTTTTGAAGTTATACTTGTTTTCCCTTCCTATGCTAATTGATTCTTGTTCCCATAATTTGTTTGCTCATTAAATACCTATGCATAGGAAGTGGGTTAGACTTAAATATGCTTGCCATGTGATTCATGATGCTCTGTTTATGTTTCAGTTCTTTACCCTTATGCGAGCATCATTGAAATCGTTATGCCTAGCTAGGGGCATTAAACAATAGCGCTTGTTGGGAGGCAACCCAATTTTATTTTTATGCCTTTGTTTTTTGCTTCTATTTTTGAGTTATGCACACATTATTACCCGTGTAATAATTTTTTGTTTCTTGTTTTAATTAGTGTTTGAGCCAATTAAGACCTTTGTGATGGTCTACGGTGTTTGCAAGTTGATTTTGTAAATTCACTGGAACGTGATTTTGATCTGAATTTTTTACACAATATTTATTTACAAATTTCCAAGATTTTCCTAATTGTTCAGAATTTTTGGAATTACGTAAGTATTCAAAGTAAACATATTGCTACAGACTGTTCTGTTTTTGACAGATTCTGTTTTCTTTGTGTTGTTTGCTTATCTTGATGAATCTATGGGTTGTATCAGGGGGTATGAACCATGGAGAATTTGGAATACATTAAATATTACATAAATATAAATAAAGAATGAGTTCACAACAGTACCTAAAGTGGTGATTTATTTTTCTTATACTAACGGATCTCATGAGTTTTCTGTTGAGTTTTGTGTTGTGAAGTATTCAAGTTTTGGGTAAAGATTTCATGGACTATGAAATAAGGAGTGGCAAGAGCCTAAGATTGAGGATTCACAAGGCACCCCAAGCCATATTCAAGTATCACAAAGAGCCTAAGCTTAGGGGGCCCCGGAAGGCATCCCCTCTTTCGTCTTCAATCCATCGGTAAATTTACTTAAGGCTATATTTTTATTCACCACATCATATGTGTTTTGCTTGGAGCTTATTGTATGATATGAGTCTTTAATTTTTAGTTTGCCACAATCATCCTTTCTACACATATATTTTGAGAGATACATGCTGAATCGTGAATTTATTAGAATACACTTTGTGCTTCACTCATATCTTTTGAGCTAGGCAATGTTGCTCTAGTGCTTCACTTATATCTTTTAGAGCACGGCGGTGTTTTGTTTTGTAGAAACTATTAAACTCTCGTACCTCACTTATATTATTTTGAGAGTTCTTTAAAAAACATGGTAATTGATTTAGGTTATGAATTTAGTCCTAATATAATGGGCATCCCAGAGGGATATAATAAGAACTTTCATATTAAGTGCATTGAATATCATGAGAAGTTTGATTCCTTGCATATAGTTTTGAGATATGAAGATGTTAATACGAGAGTCATGCTAGTAAGTAATTTTGAATTAGAAGAAATACTTGTGTTAAAGCTTGTGATTCCCGTATCATGCACGTATGTTGAACCGTTATGTGATGAAGTCGGAGCATGATTTGTATAATGATTGTCAACCTTTGTGTGGAGGTCGGGATCGCGCAATGGTTAGATCCTACCAACCCTTCCCCTAGGAGCATGCGTCTAATACTTTGCTTCAATAACTAATAGGCTTTTGCAACAAGTATGTGAGTTCTTTATGACTAATGTTGAGTTCATGGATTAGACGCACTCTCACCCTTCCACCTTTGCTAGCCTCTCTAGTACCGCGTAACTCTCGCCGGTACACTAAAACCACCTTCCTCAAAACATCCACCATACTTACCTATGATGGCATTTTCATAGCCATTCTAAGATATATTTCCATGCAACACTACCGTCTCGTTTTTTATGACACACACTATCACTTCCTTATTGCCTATAGAGTCATATTTTGTTCTAGATATTGAGTTGTAATCTTTGAGTTGTAAGTAAATAAAGTGTGATTATTTGCATCATTAGAGCATTGTACCATGTCATAAAAAGGATGATGGAAGCTCTCATTCCCTCACAAGATGGGATGAGTCTTCGGAGTTTACAAAAATTAAAAGAGGCCAACGAAGCCCACAAAAAATAAAAGAGGCCAAAGAGAAGCCCACCAAAAAAATAATAAAAAAAGAAAAATAAAAAAATGAGAGAAGGAGAGAAGGTACAATGCTACTATCTTTTTCCACACTAGTGCTTCAAAGTAGCCCCATGTTCTTCATAGAGAGTATCCTATTTTATCACTTTCATATAACTAGTGGAATTACATCTTTTGCACAACCACTTAGTTTCCTTTTTGAGCTCCCATACACTTATACCTCTAGTGCTTTTGTTGCATGGCAATCCCTACTCACTCACATTAATATTTATTGATGGGCATATTCACAGCCCGTTGATATGCCTAGTTGATGTGAGACTATCTTGTCCTTTTTTTTGCAACCTCCACCACACTCTATTCCACCTATAGTGATATATCCATGGCTCACACTCATGTATTGCGTGATAGTTGAAAAGGTTCGAGAACAGAAAAATTGTGAAACAATTGCTTGATTTTTATCGGGGTTGTGCATGATTTATATACTTTGTGGTGGTGAAGATGGAGCATAGCAGACCATATGATTTTGTAGGGATAACTTTCTAAGACCATGTTATTTCGAAAGGAAGCAATTGCCTTATTAGTATGTTTGAAGTATTATTGTTTTATGTCAATATTAGACTTCTGTTTCGAATCTTATGGATCTGAATATTCATGCCACAATAGACAATATTACATGGATAAATATGTTAGGTAGCATTCCACATCAAAAAATTTGTTTTTATCATTTACCTACTCGAGGACGAGCAGGAATTAAGCTTGGGGATGCTTGATATGTCTCCAATGTATCTATAATTTTTGATTGTTCCATGCTATTATATTATCTGTTTTGGATGTTTTATATGCATTAATATGCTCTTTTGTACTATTTTTGGGACTAACATATTAATCGAGATCCTAGTGCGAGTTTCTATTTTTTCCACGTTTTTGAGTATTGCAAATAAGGAATATTAAACGGAGTCCAAACAGAATAAAATATTTGGAATGATTTTTCTTGGACCAAAAGAAACCCACAAGACTTGGAGTAGGGCGCCGGGCACCTACTGAGAGGCCACAATCCTGCAGGGAGCGCCCTAGGGGGTGGGTCGCGCCCCCTCACTTGTGGGTCCCCAGCAGGTCTCGTAACCCTATTCTTCGGCCTATAAATTCCCAAATATTCCAGTATCACACAAGCGAGCCACGAAAGTACTTTTATGCCGCCGAGAGCCTCTATTCCCGTGAGATCCAATCTGGGAGCCTTTTTCGGTAATCTGCGGGAGAGGGAATTGATCACGGAAGGCATTGATACGTCCCAAACGTATCTACCATTTCTGTTTGTTCCATGATATTTTGGGTGACATTGTTATATGTTTTGCTACACTTTTATATCATTTTACACATATTTGGACTAACCTACTAACTCAGTGCACCGAGTGCCACTTCTGTCTGCTGACGTCTATTTTGCAGGGGCTTTTACCCAATTTTCCGAAGCCCGAAAAATCATGAGAAAAATAAATAAAAATCAGCGCACCAGAAGCTTCACGAAGCACGAAAGGGGGCCAGAGGGGTGCCAGGGGATGCCCAGGAAACCTGTGGGCGCGGCCCACCCCTAGGCCGTGCCAGGAGACCGCCTGGGTGGGTCCCACGCCCACTGGTGCCCTCCTTTCGCCTATATTTACCCCTTGACAAGGAAAACCCTATACGGGATCCAGAATCGCGAATTTCTCCATCGTTCCACCGCCTCAGCGCTTCCGAGATTGGGAGCGTCGGGAGACCTCTTCCCGGCACCCTATCGAAGGGAGGATTCGTCTCCGGGAGCATCTCCACCGCCATGGACGCTTCCCGGACCTGCCGTCAGTAGTCCTCCTTGGACCATGGGTCCATGACCAGTACCTATGTGATGTCTGCTCTCCAATCTTGTGCTTCAATGGTTAGTCCTTGTGAGCTACCCTACGTGATCAAGGCATTTATGTAATTCTCTTGCTATTGCTATGCTCGGTTTGTTGGGATCCGATGGATTATGAGCTTATGTTCAGATTGTTATGAGTTATATATTTGATTATCCTTTTATATTATGTTCCTTAGTTATTCATGCATGTTCTCCGTTGCTAATTATTGCTTTGGCCGAGTAGTAGATTGTAACTCCAAGAGGGAGCATTATGCATGATTGTGGGTTCATGCCCCTCGATGTCTAGCTTGAGTGACAGAAACATGAGACTAGGGGATGTGTTGTTGCCACGAGGGAGAAAACAACGGTGCGTGTGACCACGGTTGCAAGGATTGTTTACCTTATGCATAGTTCATTAATGCAGTCGCCCGTTGCTTTGATTTTAAACTTTGGGTGGGGCTCGCAACTTAATACCGGCGAGATGTTCTGGATATATATCTTAAGGTGAATGATTAGTAAGTAGATGTTGATGAATAAACGGTCTACTTGTCTTGGCGTACTACCCATTACTATTGAACCTCTAACTGTCAAGTAGCATAATTAGCATTGCGGTGCGTTAATAATTCTCTCAATTGCCCACGTGTAATTTGTTTACCCAAGCATAGTTGTTTATCGTCTTTTGGGAGAGACACTTCACTAGTGAACATCATGTGACTCCGGTCCATATCACCATCATCGTTTACACCTCCATCATTTACTGTTTTGTTTACTTTTCCGTTGCAATCAGTGTCACTTTTCCCGCTTGTGTTTTGATCCTTTGCAAACTACAAGGCCGAAGAGATTGACAACATCTTTGTACTCATTGGGATTAAAGTTATTTGTTGTGTGTGCAGGTCCACGTCTTCTGCTAGCACTAGGGTGGGATACACCTACTTGTTGATCCTAGGAGTCCTCCTGGTTCGGTAAACATTACAGTCTCCGTGTGAGGGAAAACTTGTTGCTAACTACATCTCCACCTTCCACTTGGGGTAACCAACGAGGAGCGAGAAGTATATACATCATCTCGTCATCAGGCATCTACATCAAATCCATTGCCCCTCCGATGATGCGTGAGTAGTTCACCACAGACCTACGGGTCCATATCTAGTAGCTAGATGGCTTCTTCTCTCTCTTTTATCTTCAATACCATGTTCTTCGTGATCTTCGTGGAGATCTATCTGATGTAATACTCTTTTGCGATGTCTTGGTCAAGATCCGATGAATTGTGAGTTTATGTTCAGAATATCTATGAATATTATTTGAGTCTCTTCTAAATTCTTATATGCATGGTTTCATATCTTAGCAAGTCTCTTCGAGTTATTGGTTTGGTTTGGCTAACTAGATTGGTAATTCTTGCAATGAGAGAAGTGTGTAGTTTTGGGTTCAATCTTGCGGTGTCCTCACGCAGTGACATAGTAGGGGTAGCGAGGCATGTATTGTATTGTTGTCATCGAGGATAAAAAGATGGGGTTTTCATCATATTGCTTGAGTTTATTCCTCTACATCATGTCATCTTCCTTAATGTGTTACTCTGTTCTTCATGAACTTAATGCTCTAGATGCACGCAGGAGTCGGTCGATGCATGGAGTAATAGTAGTAGATGCAGAATCGTTTCTGTCTACTTGACATGGACGTCATGCCTATATGCATACTATTGTCTTGGATATCTTCATAATTATTCGCTTTTCTATCAATTGCTCGACAGTAATTTGTTCACACGCCGTATTATTTTCCTTTATGAGAGAAGCCTCTAGTGAAACCTATGGCCCCAGGTCTATTTTCCATATTATACTTTCAGATCTATAAACCAAAAATACCATAACTATCTTGCTGCAACTTATTAACTTTTGTTTCGGTAATCTTTTATATCTATCTCTATCAGATCTCATCCTTGCAAATAACTCCAAAGGGATTGACAACCCCTTTTTAGAGTTGGGTGCAAGTGTTTGATTGTTTGTGTAGGTACTACGATGAGGGCCTTGCTTGTTCCTCCTACTGGATTGATACCTTGGTTCTCAACAAACTGAGGGAAATACTTATCTATGTTGTTGCATCACCCTTTCCTCTTCAAGGGAAAACCAATGCAAGCTCAAGAGGTAGCAGTCTACACTTGGATTGCCCCGCTCTTGTGCTTACCCCTTTACGTTCCGCTAGTTTGGCTAAAGGGGTAAAAGGGAGAACCACTACGATTGTATTCCCAGCTTACCTGGTTCTGAAATACCTGAGTGGACAAAGCCGAAAACTGATCGTCATATCGAGCGAGAACTGGTCTGCAATCTGAGATCATTTAAAGTCGATAGAGGCTATCCCGTGTTGTACAGATGGGTTTGCACTTAGCAAATCCTGCGGTAATTATTCTTATATTCGGATTTTCTGATTACCGCGAAAATATGGTTGGGGGCTTGTCATGAGCCCCAGCATTAAAACATTCTTAAGACTAAGTGAAAGTGATAAAGCCCCATAGTACGATTGACTTGTTCTCCCTACACTACCACCCTAGGGTGCCCAGTAATTGGATAAAGTGGTGTGGCTGTTGGAGCACCCCGAGTAGCATCTACTTGGGGGCTCAAGCCGACGACTAGTAACTTTCTGATTAAAATGGTTAGCACAAGAATTTAAATAACACAAAAGCGTACTCAAACTTAGAATCTGCATTTCATCAGACATAAGTTTCTGAGGTACATTAATACAAATTCATTTTAAAATTACATCTTTTGAGCATTCGGACACGATCGACCGACCATCGTCCATAGTAGCGGTGAAGTACAACTGGGGCCGCCTACGCTCCTTTCCAGCGGGCGGTGGATCGGTGGCCATGTTAAGGGGCTTTATCCTCGGCAAGTGGACCACCGTCCAAGAAAAATTCAAAGCCGAATACACAAGTCCTTCATGGACGGCTCAGTTATCCTATGAAGTTCAAACAACTTCTTCATGTGGTTGATCAGACTAGGGATAGCCTCAGGGATCTCGAACTGAGCCCAGAAGAGCCGCTGCTCGACCTCTCCGTCATGCGTCACAAAGTACTTAGAAGCATCCGCTACACTCACTGGGAGGTTGGGGAAGGCGCCTGCGGAATGCCGCATCCCCGTAAGGTAGGCAAACCTGTTCCTGCCAAAAGCACACTTCAATAAGTATGACTTACCGATTGCCATAGGCTTGGCTTGGCGCACTTCTTCTTCATAAAATCTTCGCTCCACCCGCTCAGTTTGGACCTCGGCTGACATCTTCAAGGCCTCGTACTTCGAGATCGTCTCCCGAACCTATTGCTGAACCACCGTCAGCCTGGCTTCATGTCGCTTGCTGATGGTCTTGAGGGTGTCCAGCTCGACAGCCGCCTGTTCGGCTGTCGCCTTGTGGGAAGGAGCCTCTTGTTTGGCCCTCTCCACCTTGTCCCTGATATTTTCAAGATCTTTGTCTTGGGCTACTGACTAAAAATAAAGCGACAAAGGTTAGATGGTAGGTCGAGGACTTTTTGTCAGATAAAACTAAGGGACAATGCTTTCATGCAAACTTACCCTTTTTCTCGTCGAACAGAACATTGATTTGATCAAGCTCTTTATCAGATACTTCTAGATTCCGATTTAGTTCGGCTATTTCCAATGCATTAGCATTGGCAACCTGTGATGAGGCCTACAAAGTGCACAATTGTTAAGAACGAGGTTTTGCCTGTTGAGGTAACCCTGATCGGCCAAATTTCTTGAAAATAAAAGGACTAATCAAACTCTTCGGAAATGTTTTCATATATTCCCTTCTTTGAGCCATGGGTGGGCTTTCTCAAACTTACCCCTGGCTTGGGGGCTGTTATACCACTAGAAATGTAAATTCACATATATAAAATAATATGAACACACATACATAGTTTACCTGAAAAGCTGTCAATAAGCCGGTAAAGCCTTCATTTAGTCCGATGTTAACGGATTGAATGCTCCGCAACACCGTACCCATTAAGGTGTGATGTTCGTCAGCAATGGAGGCATCAGACAGGCTCTACTCTATCTTCGCCAACCCCTCGACTGGGACCCGCTCCATTATGGGCAGGGCTGAGGGGCGTGCCGAAGACGTTGAGGGTAGCTCGGGTGAAGATCGCACCCCCCCCCCGCCACTTCCAGAAAGGCCGTTCTCCTGGGCTATGCCAGCCGGAGAGTTAACCTTGGCCATGCCTCCTGGTCTTCGATGGCATGCACGTATTTTGTAACCGGGACCCCGCGGTCGTCGGCTCCCAAGGCATTCACCTCGGCCATCGCCTTCTCGCCCCCACATTAAGCGAGGCTGGGTGGGAGGCCACCTCAACGGCCTCCTCAAAGGCTTAGGGAAGGGAGGTGCAGGACGTGTTCCCACTCTCGGCCAGCTCGGCTGGCAGTGAGTCTCCCTCCGAGACCTTATCCATTGGTAGATCACACACGGGGCTGTAATAAGTAAAAATGTATATGTCGACCGATTAAAATAGGATTCGGTATAAGTGCACTTAATAAAGTCATCACAGCTCGTAGCTTCAGGTCAGGGGTTTAACCCTGGGGGGTCGGCGGGGAACCATGTTGAATTCCCCAATCTCGTCGTCGGAATCCGAACAGGTACTAAGAGAGGCGGCCTTGCCTTTGCAAGGCCTATTTGGGGCCCCAGGAGGAAGGGCTTCTTTCTCCGCCTCCTGCGGCACTCTGTTCTTGGATTGGGAGGAATCAATGTCTTCCTCCTCTTCTGCCTCGTCCACCTCATGGGTAGAGGAAACACACGTGTCCTCGGACTTAGTGTCCAGGGGACCCCTGGAACGGAGACCTTCGTGGGTCTCCTTCTTCGGCTCCGGTGCCTTGTACGACTTCGCAACCAACATTGCGGCCAGCAGCTCTGACCTTGGCTCTACAGATAGAGGAGTTGGTTCGTTGATATTCTTGGCCATGGCCAACTACTCCCGTCAAAATCGTTTGAGGAGAGGTGAAATCTATGTAAAGAGGATTGAAACTTTGAGACATGAATAATATTCGTGCGTACCTCGACTGGAGGAGTTCGGTCATCTAAACCTTTGTCTTCATCCTCGGCCGGCCATGCTTGTTGGGGCTTGAACAAAGCCCGCCATATGTACTCATGGGTCGTCCAAAAGAACTCCTTTATGACCTTGGGATCATCAAGCTTGTTAACCCACATCGGATTTGCCTGATCCTGACACGGTAAGATGCACCGATGTAGAGCGACTTGGATCATCTCGGTCAACTGGACGTTCGCATCCACCATTTGTTTGATGCGTTTCTACATCATCTTCACGTCCCTAGCAAACCCCTAGTCCATGTTTTCCGGACCCAGGAGGTTAGCCTCTCTGGAGGGCCGGACCTAAATCGGCAGGTGCCGCCCAATTCGCCTCCCGTGGTTCGATGATATAGAACCACTCTTTCTGCCAGCACTTGATGGTATCTATCAAGGTGCCCTCCATCCATGTTACCTTGTAGAGCTTGATTATCACCGCCCCGCTACAATCAGTGTGCTGGCTGCTTACGGACTTTGGCTTGACATTGAAAGTCTTAAGCTAGAGCCCGGAGTGTGGGTGAACCCGCAAGAATGCTTCACACATGATGATGAAGGAGGTGATGTGCATAATGGAGTAGGGAGGGAGGTCATGAAATCCAACCCGTAATAGAACATAAGGCCCCCAATGAAAGGGTGAATGGGAAAACCTAAACCTCGGAGGAAATGGGGGATGAACACTACCCGCTCACCCGGTTTGGGAGTCGGGATCATCTGGCTTGCCTCCGCCAAATGGAGGGCAATGTCAAAGGAGAGGTATCTGAAGCACTTCACCTCCCGGATGTCAACGTCAGAGATGGTCGACACCTCCCACTTTCCAGAAGAACCTGCCATGCTACGGGCTCAAAGACGACGACAGAAGAAGTGAGCGGAGAAAGGGTTAGATCTGGGCACTCGAGGTTGGAGGAGGCAGGAGAGAAGTCGGGGATGCAGATTGCAAAGATCTTGGGATCTTTGTTCCTTTTTATAAGGGACTATAATCCAAGGGTCCCTTTTACTGCGCCGGTTGCTCCGCCACCCACTTCTGAAAAATTATCTAGCCGTTGTGCGCGTGGGTAAGCTTGTACAGTTACTCATATCACAGTAAATGCGGAGGCACGATCTCCTCAAGAGGATGTGTCCCTTGAAGCATGGCCCCGAGTCGCAGTTCGAGACGACCTTTCGTCAGGAAATCCCGCTGATCAAGGGGCTATTCACACATGGGCGTTTAAATGCCTTTGTTGAAAAGAAAAAGATGTCAGTATTAAAGATGTGTAGGTTACTGAAGCAATCAAGTCAGAGTCAACCAAGCATGGGTTGAACTCACCATGCAAGCCGATCACTCCCAATATAAGCAGCAGCCGAAGACTGAGCACACCGTCGTTGAAGGTTAGTTCGGGGGCTACTGAGGGAGTCCAGGGTTCTGGGGGTCCTTGGGCGGCCGGTTAGTCAATATCGGGTGGGCCCATTGGGCCGCATTGTCGAAGACCGGGCCTTATGAAGACCTCTATTCTGGAAGGAATATCCCAAAGATTGGCGTGTACTTCAAGCTTGGAAGGACTAGGTCGGCTAATGTATCCTCTGGCGGTAGTCGGTAACTCATAAACCCTAGGGTCTGTGGTGTCTATATAAACGATAGACCCTTATCTGTGTAGAGGAGGCTGAATCATCTGGGGTTAGCATATACGATCTCGAGGTAGATCTACTATGTAATCATCTTCATCAATATAATCGAGCAAAGACGAAGGGTATTACCTCCATAGGAGGGCTCGTACCTTGGTAAAACCATTGAGTCCCCTTCTCCCTGCAACTCGTCGATCCTAGGTCCACAGTTTGGGACCCCATACCTAAGATCTGCCGGTTTTGACAGCGACACGAGAGACTACATAGGATAGAGAAAAGATGAGTGTCATCCCCTTTTATTCATCCGTATGTTGTATAATGTATGCAATGTTGTGCACAAGACGAGATGTCAGCCTTACCATAAGTATAGCCGGAAGGTTTCAAAGTGATCTAAGAGTGGAACATGGGAGAGGGGTCAAGAATATCATGAAGTACCTAAAAGGACTAAGGAGATGTTTCTCGTTTATGGAGGTGATCAAGAGCTCGTCCTAAAGGGTTGCGTCGATGCTAGCTTTGACACTGATCCGAGATACTCTAAGTCTCAATTCAGATATGTATTTATTCTAAACAGCGGAGCGATAAGCTGGTGCAGTTCCAAGAAAAGCGTGGGAGGTGATTCTACATGTGAAGTGTAGTACATAGCTGCTTTGGAAGCAGCGAAGGAAGGTGTTTGGATGAAGCAGTTCATGATGGATCTTGGAGTTGTGCCCAGTGCAATGGATCCAATGACCCTATTTTGTGACAACGCAGGTGCCATTGCTCTAACCAAGGAACCAAGGTTTCACAAAAGGACCACACACATAAAGCTGTGTTTCAATTCCATCCACAATTACATCGAGGAGGACATAAACATTTGCAAAGTACATATGGATCTGAATATTGCAGATCCATTGACTAAACCTCTTCCACGAGCAACACATGATCAGCACCAGAACTCCATGCGTGTTAGATTCATTACCTTGTAATACTAGATTATTGATTCTTGTGCAAGTGGGAGACTATTGGAAACATGCCCTAGAGGCAATAATAAAGTGGTTATTATTATATTTTGTTGTTCATGATAATGGTTTATTATCCATGGTATAATTGTATTGATCAGAAACTCATATACATGCATGGATACTTAGACAACAAAGTATCCCTAGAAAATATCTACTGGACTAGCTCGTTCATCAAAGATGGCTAAGGTTTCCTAGCCATAGACATGACGTGTCATCTGATAACGGGATCACATCATTAGGAGAATGATGTGATGGACAAGACCCAGACAATAAGCATAGCATTTGATCGTATCAAGTTTACTGATATTCCTTTATGCATGTCAATGTATCCATTCCTATGACCATAAGATCATGCAACTCACTGACACCGGAGGAATGCCTTGTTTGTATCAAACGTCACAACTTAACTCGATGATTATAAAGATGCTCTACTGGTATCTCCCAGGGTGTCTATTGAGTTGGCGTGGACCAAGACTGGGATTTGTCACTCTGTATGACAGAGAGGTATCTCGGGGCCCATTCGGTTGCACAACATCACAATAAGCTTGCAAGCAATGTGACTAAGGAGTTAGTCACGGGATCTTGTATTACGGAACGAGTAAAGAGACTTGTCGGTAGTGTGATTGAAATAGGATTGCAGATACCGACGATCAAATCTCACGCAAGTAACATACCGATGGACAAAGGGAATTGCATACGGGATTAGCTGAATGCTTGACATCGTGATTCGATCAATAAAGATCTTTGTAGAATATGTTGGAGCCAATATGGGCATCCAGGTCCCGCTATTCGTTATTGGCCATAGAGGTGTCCTGGCCATGTTTGCATACTTTTCCAACCCAGAGGGTCTGCACACTTAATGTTCGATGATGATATAGATATAGTTGAGTTATTGTCTTGCTGACCGAAGGTTGTTCGGAGTTCCGGATCATATCCTGGACATGATGAGGAGCATCAGAATGGTCCGGAGGTAAATATTGATATATGGGAAGTTGGTATTCGAGTTTCGAAAGGTTACCGGTTTGTGACAGAGGTTCTGAAAGAGTTCGAGTGGTCCATCGGGAGCGTCCATCTGCCCCGGAGAGCCCCGTGGGCTGTGAGAGGTGGCGCACCAGTGCCTTGTGGGCTGGCCGCCCCTCCCACCTAAGGCCCATTTGGCGAAGGAGGAGGGCTCGCCCAGAGGTGGCCGCCACCCAACCTTCCTTGGGGGCCAAACCACCTATTGGTGGCCGCCGCCCCACACTAGGGAAACCCTAGGGCGCCAGCCTCCTCTTCCCCTCCCCTAACATATACTAGAGGCGAGGAAGGGCAGCCGCACCTAAAAAGCCATGGCGCAGCCCTATCTCTCTCTCTCCCCTCATAGTATTTGTCCACCGTCACGATTGCGGTAGTGCTTGGTGAAGCCCTGCCGAGATTGCTCCACCACCACCTTCATCTTGCCGTCATGCTACCGAAGAACTAAACTACTACTTCATCTTTACTCGCTAGATCGAGGTGGTGAAGGCGTCATTGAGTTGTACGTGTGTTGAACGCGGAAGTGTCGTCCGTTCGACACTTGATCGAGACGTTCCTGATTGGATCGGGGGACGCATCGTGATTGGATCGCAAAGACGTTTGACTACATCAACTGCGTTTCTCAAAGCTTTCGCTTAGCAATCTACAAGGGTATGTAGATGCACTCCCCCTCACGTAGCTATTGATCTCCATAGATTGATCTTGGTAAGCGTAGGAATTTTTTTTGTTTCCCATGCGACTTTTCCCAGCACGTAAGTATTTCCCTCAATTAAGAAAACAAGGTTTATCGAACCAATAGGAATATCAATCCTCAACCATCTACAACAGCTGCACACAACAGAGCAAACAACTTGCACCCAACACGCGGAAGAGGGTTGTTGATAACCCACAAGTATATGAGATTGCGATAGTTTTTAGGGTAGAGTATTCAACCTAAATTAATTGATTCAACACAAGGGGAGCCAAAGAATATTTGCATGCATTAGCACCTGAGTTGTCAATTCAACCACACTTGGAGATTAAGTATCTGCAGCACAATAATATAGTAGTGGTAACAGTAGCAGCAGTAATTGTAACACTGATAGCAATTTTGTAGTCGTTGCAAGACCAGTAGCAACAGTAGTAACTTAGCAAGCACAATATGTGGAAAACTCGTCGGAACTGGATTGATGATATTGCTGGATAATATTCATCATATTACAGTCACAAAACAGGGCAACATAGAACTAGCTCCCATTCATCGAATAACGTAGGCATGTATTCCGTAAATAGTCATATGTGCTTGTGGAAAAGAACTTACATGACATCTTTTGTCCTACCCTCCCGTGGCAGCAGGGTCCATAAGGAAACTAAGGGATATTAAGGCCTCCTTTTAATAGAGAACGGAAACAAAGCATTAACACATAGTGAATCCATGAACCATCATACTACGGTAATCACCGGAAAGAATCCTAATTTTTGTCTCTCCGGGGTATGCGGATCCTAACACGTAGTAGGTGCATATAACTCGCAAGATCAGATCAACGACATAGATATGATGTTTAAAACATCAATGGTTCAAATCTGAAATTATGGCACTCGGGCCCTAGTGACAAGCATTAAGCATAGCAAAGTCATATCATCATCTGCCTCCGAACATAATAGAAACTAGGGATCAAGCCCTACCAAAATTAACTCATTTACATGATGAATCTCATCTAGCTCTTCCCCGACCAGCAATCCTACAAAGGGATTACTCACTCCCGGTGGAGACGATCGTGCAATTGGCGATTGTTGAGGGTTGGTGATGACAAAGACCAAAGATTCCCCATTCCAGAGCCCCAAACAGACTCCAGATTAGGCCTCGCGATGAAGAACACGAGGTGGCGGCGGCTCCGTATCATGAAACGCGATGAAACTTCCACTCTGATTTTTCTGTGAAAACAAGAATTTATAGCGCCAGGATTAGGGTCAGCAGAGCCATGTGGGCCCCACTAGATGCGAGACCTCGCTAGGTGGGCCTCACGTGCCGTGATGTCTGGTGGTCTCCTGTGACCTCCCCTCCGGTGGATCTTGGTTCCAGTATTTTTTATATATTCCAGAAAAAATCTCCAAAAATTTTCGTTCCATTCCAAGAACTTCTATTTATGCAAAAAAAACAACACCATGGTAATTCTGCTAAAAACATCGTTAGTCCGGGTTAGTTTCATTAAAATCATGCAAATTAGAGTCCAAAACAAGAGCAAAAGTGTTAGGAAAAGTAGATACGATGGAGACGTATCACTTATCAATCTCCCTGATCTCGTTATTCGCAAGCGAATGAGGTGTATAGATAATTGTAAATAGTTGTGAAATGCAAAATAAAATAAAAGACAAATAATAAGAGTGAGGAAATTATATGTTTTATGAATATATAAGTGAATAAACACGGGGGCCATAGTGTTCTCTAGTGGCATCTCTGATGAAAGCAACATATGGTGGGTAAACAAATTACTGTTGGGAAATTGATAGAACATCGGATAGTTATGCGATTTTCACGGCAATGATCATGTGTATATAAGCATTACGTTCCGTAAGAAAATAGGCCGACCCATGCATGCACCTACTACTATTACTTCACCCATCGACCACTATCCAACATGTGTCTCGAGTATTTAGAAAACAAAGTAATGCCTGGGGAACGATGACATGACGTAGACAAAGTAAACTCGATCAATATGAATAAACCCCATCATTTTATTCTTAGTGGCAGCAATACAAATACGATTCTTGTCCCCTTATTTCACTCGGATATAGAAATTCGCCAGGTTGAACCCACTACAACGCACATCTACCACTGAAGAAAGATCAAACTACTTTGCCAAAGCAATTCAATAAATCGAATAGATTTAGGAAGCTATGATGATCTCTCAAACAAGAATCATAATAATTTCACAGAAGACTCAAATAATTTTCATGAATAATCTGAACATAAGCCCACAATTCATCGGATCCGAACAAACACACCATACAAAAGAATTACATCGTATAGAACAAAGCAAAGATACGATGATCACTGTATTGAATATCAAAAGAGAGAGAGAGGGAGAGAGAGTAAGTGAGCCATCTAGATACTAACTACGTACCCATATATCCATGGAGAACTACTCACACATCATCCCAAGGGCACCAAGGTTGATGAAGAGGCCCTCCGTGATCAATCCCCCTCGAGCAAAGTCCCAGAATGGAGCTTCAGATGGGGTCGCCGTGGAAAAAATACTTGTGGCGGCATAAAAAAAATTTGTGGATATCTTTTAGGTTTCTTGAATATTTGGGAACTCATAGGCTAGAGAACGAGGTAAGAGGGGCCACAAGGAGGCAACAAGGCGTCAAAACGCGGCCACCTCCTCGCCACGCCCCCTTGCCTTGTGGGTTCCTCGTGTGGCTTCAGGTCTCCTCCGAAGCTTCGAGGTCTTATTTTGGCCAGAAAAAGTCATAAAAAGGTTTCATGGCAATTGGACTTTGTTTGGTACTAAAAACCTAAAAAACAAAAAACACGTAGAAAACAACAACTAGCACTAGGCACTGGGTTAATAGGTTAGTGCAAAATAATAATATAAATTGGTGCATTATTCCCCCAAACAGTATCTTAAGATGATAATATAAAGCATGGAACAATGAAAAATTATAGATACGTTGGAGACGTATGAGTGACTAGTCAAATTTCACCAGTGGGCCTGAGTGTCCCTCTGTCAGCGACCCGATGACGTGCTAGCCATCCTAAGTGGAGACACACTTCGTAAAGAAATGGAGAGAAGATCAAACTTTCAAAAGTTTTGGAGTGCACCCTACCTTTATGCACATAGAAGACAAGCATCATGAATATTGATATGATATAAGTTGAGTCTTGTTTGCTATGACAAATGAGTTGCATGTCTATGTTAAGTCAAATAGTCATTTCTCAAACGGAGGTTATTCATGCAGGGAAAATATGAACCTTCCGAGTCGTGTCTATATTGATATGATATAAGTCATATCTATGTTGAGTGTTGTGCTACTCATGCAGGGAAAACATGAACCTTCTGAGTCGATCGTAGATTGAGTCTTGTTCCAGTAACCCTCATGCTTGTTCTTGTACTACCACATGTCCCTGCCACAGGTATGGTATAGTTTAGTAAGTCATCAACCCTTTTCTTGGCACACACCATACATAGAGGCCATAGTGGAAGATACCAGAGGCATCTCGTAGGCAAGCCACTTGGTCCGGGGGCATGGATGTTTCGATTCGACCGAGGGGGTAGCGCCCCTATGTGTGCGCGTTATATATATTTTGATCCCATGCTATTAGCGATTGTGGTCTCCGTGCTTAGAGTTTTACTTAACAATCGCATGGGGTAATTCCACGCATCGGGAAGTTAAGTTGGTCTGTGCGGGTCAGGTGTGTTTCAACTCAAATACCGTAATCCGAATTAGTCAGCATCTCTAGTTGACTAAAGAAATCCTTGATGTGTGGGTAAAGAGTACACCCTCTACGGAGTATAACACCTATTTGAATAGCCATGTCAACAGTGAAGGACCGTAACCTGGGATAGGACAAATTTTGGTCTTAGTGTCGTCCTTCGGAGGAAATAAATCGAACCATGGTTTTAAATCATGAACCATGATGGATGAACATTATAATTATAAACTTTGCGATGGACTAGCCTCTTCTCATATATGAATTTTTGAGGGTCCCTGATACGTCAACGTATCTATAATTTTTTATGGTTCCATGCAATTATCTTGTCAACTATGGATGTTTTGTATGCATGATTATGCTATTTTATATCTTTTTTGGGACTAACCTATTAACTCAGTGCCAAGTGCCAGTTCCTATTTTTTCTGTGTTTTTGACCCTTTTCAGAGAAGAGTATCAAACGGAGTCCAAACGGAATAAAATCTTCGGAATGATTTTTTCCGAAACAGAAGATACGCAGGGAACTTGAGAACAAAGGCAAAGGCTCCCGAGGGAGGCCACAAGCCCCCTAGCCGCGGCCTAGGGGGCGCCTACCAGGCTTGTGGGCCCCCCGTGGCACCTTTGCCCTACCTCTTCTGCCTATAAATTCCCTAAAAATCTGAAACCACAGGAGAGAGCCACGAAAATACTTTTCCGCCGCCGCAAGCTTCTGTCTCCGCAAGATCCCATCTGGGGACCGTCCTGGTGCCCTACCGGAGGGGGATTGGGACACGGAGGGCTTCTTCATCAACACCATTGCCTCTCCGATGATGCGTGAGTAGTTCACCACAGACCTTCGGGTCCATAACTTGTAGCTAGATGGCTTCTACTCTCTCTTGGATCTTCAATACAAAGTTCTCCATGATATTCACGGAGATATCCGATGTAATCCTCTTTTGCGGTGTCTTTGTCGAGATCCGATGAATTATGGATTTATGATCAGATTATCTATGATTATTATTTGAGTTTCCTCTGATCTCTTATATGCATGATTTCGTATCCTTGTAATTCTCTTTGAGCTGTGGGTTTCTTTTGGCCAACTTGATCTATAATTCTTGCAATGGGAGAAGTGCTTGGTTTTGGATTCATACCATGTTGTGTCCTCACCCAGTTACAGAAGGGGTAGCGAGGCACGCATCGTGTTGTTGCCATCAAGGGTAAAAAGATGGGGTTTATATCTATTGCATGAATGTATCCCTCTACATCATGTCATCTTGCTTAAGGCGTTACTCTGTTTGTTATGAACTCAATACACTAGATACATGCTGGATAGCGGTCGATGTGTGGAGTAATAGTAGTAGATGCGGAAAGTATCGGTCTACTTGTCTCGGACGTGATGCATATATGTATGATCATTGCCTTAGATATCATCATGACTTTGCACGATTCTATCTATTGCTCGACAGTAATTTGTTCACCCACCGTAATATTTGCTATCATGAGAGAAGCCTCTAGTGAACACTATGGCCCCCGGGTCTACTTCACATCATATTTTCAGCTCTACACTTTTACTTTGTTGCACTTTCAACCTTCAGATCTCACCTTGCAATTAATCATGAAGGGATTGGCAATCCCTTTATAGCATTGGGTGCAAGTTTGTTTGTTTTTGCGCAGGTACATTGGTGAGTTGCCTTGATACTCCTACTGAAATGATACCTTGGTTCTCAAACTGAGGGAAATACTTACTACTACTATGCTGCATCACCCTTTCCTCTTCAAGGGAAAAACCAACGCAAGCTCAAGAGGTAGCAAGAAGAATTTCTGGCGCCGTTGCCGGGGAGTATCAAGTCAAGAATAGTCTTCCTTCAACGTGTCAATTTGTGGCACGGGGACTATTCTAAGTGAAGCTTATCCAAGTAACTATCGTAAACTCATCTCTTGCATTTACTTATTTTTTTCCTTTTGCCTCTCGTTTTCCTCTCACCCACTTCTGAAAAAAAAAATACAAAAATATTTACCTTTTTCGTTTGCCTTTCCTTTGGTTGTGTGCTATGTGCCTTCAATGTTCTTGCATCTTCGCTTGCTAAAAATCTATTTATATGGATCCTCATCCACTTGCTAATCTCTTTAAGAGATCCAATTATGTTGAACCATTTGCTAGTGAGTTGAGTGCACTTGACTTTCTCTATGGAGTATTTCTTGAGATGCATGAATCAGAAAATCGTGATGAAGAAATTTATGAAGTGATTCACAAGGGCTCCTTGAATGAAAAGCATGATTGCAATGGTTTCACTATAAATTCTATTAAGGACGGTCATGCTAAAAATATGCAAAACCCTAAGCTTGGGGATGCTAGTTTTGCTATGTCCACTACTTTTTGCAATGATCATGATTGGGGTAATGATTTTTCTTATGATCTTGAAAATTTGTTTAAGCCCCATGATGAATATGATATTTGCAATAATATTGAAAGTGGGTTTGGAGAAGTCATGACTTTAGTTGATGATAATCCCACTATTTTTGAAGAGCGTCAACTTTGTATGCATATGGATCATGAAAAGAATATCCTATGTGATAGCTATATTGTTGAATTTGAATATGATCCCACATGTAATTGTTATGAGAGAGGAAAATATTGTGGTAGAAACTTTCATATCACTAAATTACCTCTCGTTTTAATGAGATTGATATTGTTCTTTCTTCTTCCTTGCATATGGTAGTTATTGCTTTTCTTGATAATTTGTTTTCCTATAAAATGCATATGCATAGGAAATATGTTAGACTTAGATATGTTTGTCACATGTTTCATGATGCTCTCTTCGTGTCCGATTGCTATCTTTTATGAGAGCATCATTGAATTATCAATGCCTAGCTAAGGGCGTTAAACAATAGCGCTTGTTGGGAGGCAACCAAATGAATTTATCTTTGTTTTTTTATTTCTGTTTTGTTGTGTCCACACCATCCTAATTCTGTTATGATTGTGTTGTTTGTGTTTCTTTTTGTGTTTGAGCCAAGTAAGACCATTATGACTAGTTTTGGTGATGGTTGTTTGATCATGCTGAAAAAGACAGAAACTTTGCGCTCACAAAATTATTTTTAATTCCTATCCAAAAAGATATTTTGAGTTGATTCCTTTTGCTTCTAGTTTATATGCCAATTTCCCTAATTGTAGTAATTTGTCAGAATTTTTGAGATACCATAAGTATACGAAGTATACAGATTGCTACGGACTGGTCTGTTTTTGACAAATTCTGTTTTTTTGTTGTGTTGATTGCTTATTTTGATGAAACTATTGATAGTATCGGGGGGTACTAGCTATGGAAAAGTGAGAATACACTAATATAACACCAATATAAATATAAATCAAGTTGCTACAGTACCTAAAGAGGTGGTGGTTTGTTTTCTTATGCTAATGATATCACGAGTTTCTGTTTAAGTTTTGTGTTGTGAAGTTTTCAAGTTTTGGGTGATGTTCTCATGGACAATGGGATAAAGAGTGGAAAGAGATCAAGCTTTGGGATGCCCAAGGCATCCCAAGCCAATTCAAGGACACCAAAAAGCCGAAGCTTGGGGATGCCCCGGGAAGGCATCCCCTCTTTCGTCTTCGATCCATCGGTAACATTACTTGGAGCTATATTTTTATTCAACACATGATATGCGTTTTGCTTGGAGCGTCGTGTATTATAGGAGTCTTCTCTTTTTGTTGTGTTACAATCATCCTTGCTGCACACCTTTTTGAGCGAGACATGCACTCATCATGAATTTGCTAGAATACTCATTGAGCTTCACTTATATCTTTTGAGTTAGGCAATTTAGCTCGCATGTGCTTCACTTATATCTTTTGAGCTAGATAACTTTGCTCTAGTGCTTCACTTAGATCTTTTTAGAGCACGGTGGTGTCATATTTTGGAGAAATAAGAACTCTCGATCTTCACTTATATCTTTTTGAGAGTGCTCTCTCTAAGTAACTTGGTAATTGGCGTGTGCCATGAAAGAGTCCTAAAGATGATAGGCATCCAAAGAGGATATAATAAAAACTTCCATATTCATGTGCATTGATTAGTAAAGAGAAGTTTGATTCCTCTCAATTAGTTTTGAGATATGGATATGGTAATATTAGAGTTATGTTAGTAGGGTGTTGTGAATCTAGAAATACTTGTGTTGAAGTTAGTGATTCCCGTAGCATGCACGTATGGTGAACAATAGTGATTCCCGTAGCCCAAACAAAAAAAGAGTGAGAGAAAAAGTGAGAAGGGACAATGCTACTATCTTTTTCCACACTTGTGCTTCACAATAGCACCATGTTCTTCATGATAGAGAGTCTCTTGTTTTGACACTTCCATATACTAGTGGGAATCTTCATTATATAACTTGGCTTGTATATTCCAATGATGGGCTTCCTCAAAATTGCCCTAGGTCTTCATGAGCAAGCAAGTTGGATGCACACCCACTAGTTCTCCTTTTGAGCTTTCACACACTTACAGCTCTAAGTGCATCCGTTGCATGGTAATCCCTACTCATTCACATTGATATCTATTGATGGGCATCTCCATAGCCCTTTGATATGTCGAGTCGATGTGACCATCTCCTCCTTTTTGCCTCACAACCTCCACCACACTCTATTTCACCTAAGTGCTATATCCATGGCTCACGCTCATACATTGCGTGAGAGTTGAAAATGGTTTGAGAAAGTAAGAGTGCGAAAACAATTACTTGGCCAATACCGGGGTTGTGCATGATTTAAATTCGTTGTGGGGGATGACGGAGCATAGCCAGACTATATGATTTTGTAGGGATAACTTTCTTTGGCCTTGTTATTTCGAAAGTTCATGATTACCTTGCTAGTTTGCTTGAAGTATTATTGTTTTCATGTCAATAGCAAACTATTGTTTTGAATCTTACGGATCTGAACATTCATGTCACATGAAAGAATTTGCAAAGGACAAATATGTTAGGTAGCATTCCACATCAAAAATTCAGTCTTTATCACTTCCCTACTCGAGGACGAGCAGGAGTTAAGCTTGGGGATGCTTGATACGTCTCCAACGTATCTCTAATTTTTTATGGTTCCATGCTATTATGTTGTCAACTTTGGATGTTTTGTATGCATGATTATGCTATTTTATATCTTTTTGGGACTAACCTAGTAACTCAGTGCCAAGTGACAGTTCTTGTTTTTTCCGTGTTTTTTGACCCTTTTCAGAGAAGAATATCAAATACAGTCCAAACGGAATAAAATCTTCGAAATCATTTTTTCTGGAACAGAAGATACGCATGGAACTTGAGAACCAAGGAAAAGGCTCCCAGGGGAGGCCATAAGCCCCCTAGCCACGGCCTGGGGGGGGCGCGCCTACCTGGCTTGTGGGGCCCCCGTGGCTCCTTTGCCCTACCTCTTCAGCCTATAAATTCCCTAAAAATCTGAATCCACGGGAGAGAGCCACGAAAATACTTTTTCGCCGCTGCAAGCTTCTTTCCCTGCAAGATCCCATCTGGGACCGTTCTGGTGCCCTGCCGGAGGGGGATTCGGACACGGAGGGCTTCTTCATCAACACCATTGCCTCTCCGATGATTCGTGAGTACTTCATCACAGACCTTTGGGGTCCATAGCTAGTAGCTAGATGGCTTCTTCTCTCTCTTGGATCTTCAATACAAATTTCTCCATGATCTTCATGGAGATCTATCCGATGTAACCTTCTTATGCGGTGTGTTTGTTGAGATCCGATGAATTGTTGATTTATGATCAGATTATCTATGAATGTTATTTGAGTCTCCTCTGATCTCTTATATGCATGATTTCGCATCCTTGTAATTCTCTTCGAGTTGTGGGTTTCGTTTGGCAACTTGATCTATAATTCTTGCAATGGGAGAAGTGCTTGGTTTTGGTTTCATACCGTGCGGTGTCCTCGCCCAGTGACAGAAGGGGTAGCGAGGCATGCATCATGTTGTTGCCATCAAGGGTAAAAAGATGGGGTTTATATCTATTGCATGAATCTATCCCTCTACATCATGTCATCTTGCTTAAGTCTTTACTCTGTTTGTTATGAACTCAATACACTAGATGCATGCTGGACAGCGGTCGATGTGTGGAGTAATAGTAGTAGATGCAGAAAGTATCGGTCTACTTGTCTCGGACGTGATGCCTATATGTATTATCATTGCCTTAGATATCATCATAACTTTGCGCGATTCTATCAATTGCTCGACCGTAATTCGTTCACCCACCGTAATACTTGCTATCATGAGAGAAGCCTATAGTGAACACTATGGCCCCCGGGTCTACTTCACATCATATTTTCAGTTCCACAAAATTACTTTGTTGCACTTTTCACCTTCAGATCTCACCTTGCAAATAATCGTGAAGGGATTGACAACCCCTTTATAGCGTTGGGTTCAAGTTTGTCTGTTTTTGCGCAGCTACATTGGTGCATCATCTTGATACTCCTACTGGATTGATACCTTGGTTCTCAAACTGAGGTAAATACTTACTGTTGCTGTGCTGCATCACCCTTTCCTCTTTAAGGGAAAAACCAACGCAAGCTCAAGAGATAGCAGTCCCTTGGAAGGTTCTACCTCATGGATACTCATCGTGAATATATTCTTATTAGCCCTTTATGTGGCATCACTGAGACGCCCGACTATGGCACGCATGTTATTGATTTCCTTATGAGCCTTTTACTCGATGTTGGTTGAGACGTCCGAGTGTGGAAATTTTTATTATTGTTTTCTTCCAAGCCCTTTTCGTGGTGTCCCTTCAGACGCCAATCTGAGGCGCGCTTTATATTTTTATCCTTATGAGGCATCGCTTGAGACACCCGATCGGATCATCCTATTTTCTTGGATTTTTTGGGGAGGACTACCGCATGATGTTCCATTTTATTTCTATTCTCATTCCTTGATTTCTTATTTATTCAATATGGATATCTTACTTGCTTACTTGAATTTGAATATCCGTAAATAACTTGTTTGCATGCAAATCATGTGATGTATTATATCTGCTTTCTCGATTGTTTACGAGTACATTCAAAAGTACTCACTCGCTTGTCCCTGGATATTGTCTTGTCCGGATTGCGTATTTGGAGTGGAGCATTACGACGACAACCCCGAAACCTAGGCATCGAAGATAGGACCCATGCGAGATAGGAGTTATTGGGGTCAGTTGTTCCTATGGGAAATGGAGTCCCATAGATGCTGAAGATTTCACAAACCTCTTCCGCCATCAGCTACTAGAAAATTTTATTGTACACCATAGACTATCATGGTCTTGTACTCCAAATTATGTGATTTCTTGGAAATTTTGTATCAAGGAAGTGTCTACCAGCTAACAGTAATCCTGGGGCTGGTGAGCACAAGGGTCCTTTGTTGGGAAATTCATATCGCGGAAAATCGGCCCTCACAACCTTGGTATCAGAGTCAGGCTGACCATTGGCTAATCCTATCTTAGCCGGGTCAATAAACCCTAGGTTACTACACCATCCAAGCCTTATCCCACCCATAGCCATGTTTATCCTAACCACTACCATCTATAGTGATAACCAACACCTTTCGACAGTTGGTGGCCAACCTATCAGACTAGCCTAGTGGTCACACGCACACAACCACGATAGGAAGAGCGATGTGAGACCATCAACTCCTAGCCCGACATTAGTCCCCGAGTCTGGGTAGATGCCTCCATCATAGCAGGCATCCACACCTGCGTCCCCAGCCAATACCCAATGGACTGGAGGGCACACGACTCTCAGATTGCTGACGGCCGCCGGCGAGCTAGACCCAAGCCCATGGCCAGGCAAGCTCACCGGAGGCCATGCGCATAGTCACTGTCGTCGATTCGTGCACCGACACACTGGTATCACGACCACCACCAACGAGCACCGTACACGCGAGGGAAGTAAGAGCATCCTTGCCGGAACATCCCGGGTCACTCCCAACCTCTCCTACTCAAAGAAAAAGCTTCTATTCGCCTCGGGCTCGATCTGACCCGCCTGAGCACGAACCCTAGATCTGGCCCATCCCCAACCATAGCCCCGCCCTATGGGCTCTCCCGCACAGCCCCAGAGCTTCCCAAATCGAGCCCACCCCCAAGGACGAGCACCACTACCGCCCACGGCGCCTCCCTTCGAAGGGAAGCAGAGGCCACCGGCTCCTGCCACCGCGGCACGTGCGGCTTGCCGGCCAGATCTAGTCGTCGCGCGAGGCGTGCACCCCTGTCGGCTAATGCTGCCTAAAATCCCTCGCACCACGCACTCGCAGCCCCGCTGCTCCAAGCGCAGCCCAGCCAACACAGCCGCCACAGACCCACGTCCTCCTATGGCACTGGCACGAACGTCCGCATCGCCGGCGCTGCGCCCCAACATGGTGGCTGCATCCCGCACTGTAGGGAGAAGCCGAGGGAGCAGAAAGGTCATGTCGTTGCCTACGCCGCCGGGCTTTGCCCCGTCACGGCGAGGGGTAGAGCAGCAAGGGGACGACTGGCGGTGGCGCGATTTAGGGTTCACCCTCCCATTCGCGGGAGCGGGTCGAGCGAACAGGTGCGGGGTGTTGGGGAACGTTGCATGGGAAATAAAAAAATTCTTACGCTCACCAAGATCAATCTATGAAGACAAACATCTACGAGAGGGGGAGTACATCTACATACCCTTGTAGATCGCTAAGCGGAAGCGTATATAACACAATTGATGTAGTCGTACGTCTTCACCATCCAATCACGATCTGTCCTGGTCTAGTGCCGAACGGGCGTCACCTCCATGTTCAACACACGTGTGGCTCGATGACGTCCTCGCCTTCTTGATCCAGCAAGACGGGAGAAGTAGTAGATGAGTTCCGGCAGCACAATGACGTGGTGTCGGCGATGGTGAAACTATTTCCACAGGGCTTCACCAAGCACAACGGATTTAGAGCGGAGGATGAACTAGAGGAAGGAGATTATAACTACATTGGGCTTCTAAATATGAGGATTAGAGGTAGCAAGGGCTAGCTCTAATTAGTCAACTAGGACCAAGTAGAACTAGAACTACACCAACTAGAGGTGGCTCTAAAACTTGTGTTCTAGGGGCTACCACCTCTTCTCTATTTATATGTTGAGCCCTTGGGGATAGGTTCCCCCAAAAGTCGGTTTGGAACGTAAGGAAGATTCCTTCCCAGATTCCCGCATCACACGCTCCTACCTCTTGAGCTTGCGTTGGTTTTTCCCTTGAAGAGGAAAGGGTGATGCAGCACAGCAGCAGTAAGTATTTCCCTCAGTTTGAGAACCAAGGTATCAATCCAGTAGGAGTATCAAGATGAAGCACCAATTTACCTACGCAAAAACAAACAAACTTGCACCCAACGCTATAAAGGGGTTGTCAATCCCTTCACGATTATTTGCAAGGTGAGATCTGAAGGTGAAAAGTGCAACAAAGTAATATTGTGGAACTAAAAATATGATGTGAAGTAGACCCGGGGGCCATAGTGTTCACTAGAGGCTTCTCTCATGATAGCAAGTAATACGGTGGGTGGACGAATTACTATCGAACAATTGATAGATCGCGCAAAGTCATGATGATATCTAAGGCAATGATCATACATATAGGCATCACGTCCGAGACAAGTAGACCGATAATTTATGCATCTACTACTATTAGTCCACAAATCGACCGCTATCCAACATGCATCTAGTGTATTGAGTTCATAACAAACAGAGTAACGCCTTAAGCAAGATGACATGATGTAGAGGGATAGATTCATGCAATACATATAAACCCCATCTTTTTACCCTTGATGGCAACTACACGATGCGTGCCTCGCTACCCCTTCTGTCACTAGGTGAGGACACCGCATGGTATGAACCCAAAACCAAGCACTTCTCCCATTGCAAGATTTATAGATCAAGTTGGCCAAACAAAACCCGCAACTCGAAGAGAATTACAAGCATAGGAAATCATGCAGATAAGAGATGAGAGGAGACTCAAATAACATTCATAGATAATCTGATCATAAATCCACAATTCATCGGATTCGACAAACACACCACAAAAGAAGGTTACATCGGATAGATCTCCATGAAGATCATGGAGAACTTTGTATTGAAGATCCAAGAGAGAGAAGAAGCCATCTAGCTACTAGTTATGGACCCGAAGGTCTGTGGTGAACTATTCACGCATCATCGGAGAGGCAATGGTGTTGATGAAGAAGCCCTCCGTTTCCGAATCCCCCTCCCGCAGGGCACCAGAACGGTCCCCAGAAAGGATCTTGCGGAGACAGAAGCTTGCGGCGGCGGAAAAGTATTTTCGTGGCTCTCTCTGGTGGTTCTGGATTTTTACGGAATTTATAGGCGAAAGAAGTAGGGCAAAGGAGCCACGTGGGGCCCACAAGCCTGGTAGGTGGGCCCTCAGGCCGTGGCTAGGGGGCTTGTGACCTCCCCCGGGGTCCTCTGCCTTGGTTCTCAAGTTCCCTGCGTATCTTCTGTTACAGAAAAATTCATTCCGCAGATTTTATTCCGTTTGGACTCCGTTTAATATTCTTCTCTGAAAAGGGTCAAAAACACGGAAAAAACAGAAACTGGCACTTGGCACTGAGTTAATAGGTTAGTCCCAAAAAAGATATAAAATAGAATATTCATGCATACAAAACATCCAAAGTTGACAAGATAATAGCATGGAACCATCAAAAATTATAGATATGTTGGAGACGTATCAAGCATCCCCAACCTTAACTCCTGCTCGTCCTCGAGTAGGGAAGTGATAAAGACTGAATTTTTGATGTGGAATGCTACCTAACATATTTGTCCTTCGTAACTTCTTTCTTGTGGCATGAATGTTCAGATCCGTAAGATTCAAAACAATAGTTTACTATTGACATGAAAACAATAGTACTTCAAGCATACTAGCAAAGTGATCATGAACTTTTGAAATAACAAGGCCAAAGAAAGTTATCCCTACAAAAACATATAGTCTGGCTATGCTCCATCATCCCCACACAACGAATTTAAATCATGCACAACCCCAGTATTGGCCAAGTAATTGTTTTCGCACTCTTACTTTCTCAAACGTTTTCAACTCTCACGCAATACATGAGCGTGAGCCATGTATATAGCATTATAGGTGGAATAGAGTGCGGTGGAGGTTGTGAGGCAAAAAGGAGGAGATGGTCACATTGACTCGGCATATCAACGGGGTATGGAGATGTCCATCAATAGATATCAATGCGAATGAGTAGGGAGAACCATGCAACGGATGCACTAGATCTATAAGTGTGTGAAAGCTCAAAAGGAAAACTAGTGGGTGTGCACCCAACTTGCTTGCTCACGAAGACCTAGGGCAATTTTGAGGAAGTCATCATTGGAATATACAAGTCAAGTTATATAATGAAAATTCCCACTAGCATATGGAGGTGAAAAAATGAGAGACTCTCTATCATGAAGATCATGGTGCTATTTTGAAGCACAAGTGTGGAAAATGATAGTAGCATTGTCCCTTCTCTCTTTTTCTCTCAATTTCTTTGTTTGGGCTCTTTGGCCTCTTTTTTTATTTATTTTTATTTCCTCACATGGGACAATGCTCTAATAATGATGATCATCACACTTTTATTTACTTACAACTCAACTATTAGAGCAATGGTGACAATTTAGGAAATGCCTCCGGCAGTGTACCGGGATGTGCAACGATCTAGCTTAGCATATGACATTGAAACATCTCGCTAGCTATCTTACGATCATGCAATGGCAATATGAAAGTGATGGCACATGTCATGAGATGGAACGGTGGGAGTTGCATGGCAATATATCTCGGAATGGCTATGAAAATGCCATAATATGTAGGTATGGTGGCTGTTTTGAGGAAGGTATATGGTGGGTTTGTGCACCAGGGAAAGTTGCACGACACTAGAGAGGCTAGCAATGGTGGAAGGTGAAAGTGCATCTATACCATGGACTCACATTAGTCATGAAGAACTCATATACTTATTGCGAAAGTTTTAATTAGTAATCAAAACAAAGTGCTAAACGCATACTCCTAGGGGAAGGGTTGGTAGGTGTTAACCATCGCGCGATCCCGACCTCCACACAAAGGATGACAATCAATAAATCAATTATGCTCCGAGTTCCTAACATAGCGGTTCACCATACGTGCATGCTACGGGAATCACTAACTTCAACACAAGTATTTCTAGATTCAGAACACCCTACTAACATAACTACGATACTACCATAGCCATATCTCAAAACTAATTGAGAGGAATCAAACTTCTCTTTACTAATCAATGCACATGAATATGGAAGTTTTCATTCTATCCTCTTTGAATGTCTATCATCTTTAGACTACTTTCATAGCACACGCCAATCACCAAGTTACTTAGAGAGAGCACTCTCAAAAAGATATAAGTGAAGATCGAGAGTTCTTATTTCTCCAAAATATGCCACCGCCGTGCTCTAAAAAGATTTAAGTGAAGCAGTAGAGCAAAGTTATCTAGCCCAAAAGATATAAGTGAAGCACATGCGAGCTAAATTGCCTAACTCAAAAGATATAAGTGAAGCTCAATGAGTATTCTAGCAAATTCATGATGAGTGCATGTCCCTCTCAAAAGGTGTCCAGCAAGGATGATTGTGACAAAACAAAAAGAAAAGACTCCTATAATACACGACGCTCCAAGCAAAACACATATCATGTGGTGAATAAACATATAGATCCAAGTAACGTTACCGATGGATTGAAGACGAAAGAGGGGATGCCTTCCCGGGGCATCCCCAAGCTTAGGCTTTTTGGTGTCCTTGAATTTGTCTTGGGATGCCTTGGGCATCCCCAAGCTTAAGCTATTTCCACTCTTTATCCCATTGTCCATGAGAACATCACCCAAAACTTGAAAACTTCACAACACAAAACTTAAACAGAAACTCGTGATATCATTAGCACAAGAAAACAATCGACCACCTCTTTAGGTACTGTAGTAATCTTGATTCCTATTTATATTTGTGTTATATTACTGTATTCTCACTTTTCCATGGCTAGTACCCCCCCCCCCCGATACTATCCATAGTTTCATCAAAATAAGCAATAACACAACAAAAAACAGAATCTGTCAAAAACAGACCAGTCTAAAGCAATTTGTATACGTCGTATATCTCTGTTATCCCAAAAATTCTGAAAACTTATGACAATTAGGGAAATTTTCATATAAACCAGCAGCAAAAAGAATCAACTCAAAAGCTCGTTCTGGATAGGACTTAAAAATAATTTCGTGAGCACAAAGTTTCTATCTTTTTCAGCATGATCGAACAACCATCAGCAAAACTGATCATAAAGGTTCTACTTGGCACAAACACAAAAAGAAACATAAAAAACACAATCATAACATAATTATGATGGTGTGGACACAACAAAACAGAAAGCAAAAATCAAAGATAAATTCATTGGGTTGCCTCCCAACAAGCGCTATTGTTTAACGCCCTTAGGTAGGCATTGATAATTCAATGATGCTCACATAAAAGACAAGAATTGAAGCACAACGAGAGCATCATAAAGCATGTGAAAATCACATCCAAGTCTAACATACTTCCTATGCATAGGCATTTTATAGGAAAACAAATTATCAAGACAAGCAATAACGACCATATACAAGGAAGAAGAAAGAGACAATAGCAATCTCAACATAACGAGAGGTGATTTAGTGACATGAAAGTTTCTATCACAATATTTTAATCTCTCAAAATCATTACATGTGGGATCATATTCAAAATCAACAATATAGCTATCACATAGGATATTCTTTTCATGATCCACATGCATGCAAATTTCACGCTCTTCAAAAATAGTGGGATTATCATCAACTAAAGTCATGACTTCTCCAATCCCATTTTCAATATTATTGCAAATATCATAATCATCATGAGTCTTAAACAAATTTTCAAGATAATAAGAAAAATCATTACCCCAATCATGATCATTGCAACAAGTAGTGGGCATAGCAAAACTAGCATCCCCAAGCTTAGGGTTTTGCATATTTTTAGCATGATTGACATTAATAGAATTCATAGTGAAACCATTGCAATCATGCTTTTAATTCAAGGAGCCTCGTGAATCACTTCATAAATTTCTTCATCACAATTTCCAGATTCACGCATCTCAAGCAAAACTTCATAAAGATAATCTAGTGCACAAAACTCACTAGCAATTGGTTCAACATAATTGGATCTCTTAAAGAGATTAGCAAGTGGGTGAGGATCCATATCAATAGATTTTCAGCAAGCGAAGATGCAAGCATATTGAAGGCACATAGCACACAAGCAAAGGAAAGGCAAACGAAAAAGGCAAATATTTTTGTAAACTTTTTTTTTCAGAAGTGGGGGAGAGGAAAATGAGAGGCAAAAGGAAAATAATGTAAATGCAAGAGATGAGTTTGCGATGGTTACTTGGATAAGCTTCACTTTGAATAATCCCCGACAACGGAGCCAGAAATTGGCACATTGATGGGAGACAATTCTTGACTTGATCCTCCTCCTCGGCAACGGTGCCAGAAATTCTTCTTGCTACCTCTTGAGCTTGCGTTGGTTTTTCCCTTGAAGAGGAAAGGATGATGCAGCACAGCAGCAGTAAGTATTTACCTCAGTTTGAGAACCAAGGTATCAATCCAGTAGGAGTATCAAGATGATGCACCAATGTACCTGCGCAAAAACAAACAAACTTGCACCCAACGCTATAAAGGGGTTGTCAATCCCTTCACGATTATTTGCAAGGTGAGATCTGAAGGTGAAAAGTGCAACAAAGTAATTTTGTCGAACTGAAAATATGATGTGAAGTAGACCCGAGGGGCCATAGTGTTCACTATAGGCTTCTCTCATGATAGCAAGTATTATGGTGGGTTAACGAATTACGGTCGAGCAATTGATAGAATCACGCAAAGTCATGATGATATCTAAGGCAATGGTAATACATATAGGCACCACGTCCGAGACAAATAGACCGATACTTTCTGCATCTACTACTATTACTCCACACATCGACCGCTATCCAGCATGCATCTAGTGTATTGCGTTCATAACAAACAGAGTAAAGCCTTAAGCAAGATGACATGATGTAGAGGGATAGATTCATGCAATAGATATAAACCCCATCTTTTTACCCTTGATGGCAACAACACGATGCATGCCTCGCTACCCCTTCTGTCACTGGGCGAGGACACCGCACGGTATGAAACCAAAACCAAGCACTTCTCCCATTGCAAGAATTATAGGTCAAGTTGGCCAAACGAAACCCACAACTCGAAAAGAATTACAAGGATAAGAAATCATGCATATAAGAGATCAGAGGAGACTCAAATAACATTCATAGATAATCTGATCATAAATCAACAATTCATCGGATCTCAACAAACACACCGCATAAGAAGGTTACATCGGATAGATCTCCATGAAGATCATGGAGAAATTTGTATTGAAGATCCAAGAGAGAGAAGAAGCAATCTAGCTACTAGCTATGGACCCGAAGGTCTGTGGTGAACTACTCATACATCATCGGAGAGGCAATGGTGTTGATGAAGAAGACCTCCGTGTCCGAATCCCCCTCTAGCAGGGCACCAGAACGGTCCCCAGATGGGATCTTAAGGAGACAGAAGCTTGCGGCGGCGGAAAAGTATTTTTGTGGCTCTCTCTAGTGGTTCTGGATTTTTACGGAATTTATAGGGGAAAGAAGTTGGGCAAAGGAGCCACGTGGGTCCCACAAGCCTGGTAGGCGCCCCCCCCAGGCCGCGGCTAGGGGGCTTGTGACCTCCCCCGGGGTCCTTTGCCTTGGTTCTCAAGTTCCCTGCGTATTTTCTGTTACGGAAAAAATCATTCTGCAGATTTTATTCCGTTTGGACTCCGTTCAATTTTCTTCTCTATAAAGGGTCAAAAGCACGGAAAAAACAGAAACTTGCACTTGGCACTGAGTTAATAGGTTAGTCCCAAAAAAGATATAAAATAGCATATTCATGCATACAAAACGTCCAAAGTTGACAAGATAATAGCATGGAACCATCAAAAATTATAGATACGTTGGAGACGTATCAGATGCCACGATCTTGTGCGTCTAGTGCCAGACTCCAGGGTCCCTGGCGTCTGGTCCCGGACCTCCGCAAAACTTCCTTTTGCATCGACCTAAATCCCCGTGGGCCTTACCCCTTGGCCCAACCAAAGTATCCTCACACCACAACATTTCCAGAAACATCCAAAACTCTTCCGGTGAGTTCCGAAACCCTTCTGGAGACCATCCAATATATCAATCTTTACATCCGAACCATTCCGGAGCTCCTCGTTATGTCCATGATCTCATGAGGGACTCCGGATCAACATTTGGTCACCAACATACATAACTCATAAAATACTATATCATCAACAACGTTAAGTGTGCAGACCCAGCGGGTTCGAGAACTATGCACACATGACCAAGACAACTCTATGGTCAATAACCAATAGCGGGACCTGGATGCCCATATTGGTTCCTATATATTCTACGAAGATCTTTATCGGTTGAACCACTATGTCAAGGATTTTATCAATCCTGTAGACTGTTCCCTTTGTCCATCGGTATGTTACTTGCCCGAGATTTGACCGTCTATATTTCTATACCTAGTTCAATCACGTTACCTTTAAGTCTCTTTACTCCTTACAAAATACAAGATCTCGTGGCTAACTGTTTAGTCACATTCCTTGCAAGCTTGTTGTGATGTTGTATTACCGAGTGGGCCCCGAGATACCTCTCCATCACACACAGTGAAAAATCTCAATATTGATCCATTCCAACTCAACAAACATCCTCGGCGATACCTGTAGAGCAACTTTATAGTCACCTAGTTACGTTGCAACGTTTGATACACACGAGGCACTCCTCCGGTGTCATTGAGTTGCATGATCTCATGGTCATAGGAACAGATACTTGAAATGCAGAAAATATTAGCAATAAACTGACATGATCATATGCTACTTTCATAGTTTGGGTCTTGTCCATCACATCATTCTCCTAATGATGTGATCTCGTTATCAAATGACAACTCATGTCTATGGCTAGAAAACCTTGACCATCTTTGATCAACGAGCTAGTCGATCAAAGTCTCACTAGAGACATAGTATTGTCCATGTACCCAGACATGTATTTCAGTTTTCAATCAATGCAATTCTAGCATGATTAATAAACAATTATCATGAACAAGGGAATATAATAATAATTAATTCACTATTACCTTTAGGGCATATTTCCAACAGAGGGAACCAAGATTGGATTACCATACTCCAAATCTCCACCCCGATATCAAATTTATTACTCCAACGATAATCAATATACATATCAAACTCGAGATATCAGTATAAAAAATATCAACCTGACAACCGAGATTTACTATTTTTTCAAAAATACGACGATTTTTTTACCAAATTCAAAAACCATATGTCGGAACGGAAAAATCAAAAATAATACCCCGTCGGCCTCTAGTTGGCCGAAGGGGAGCCTGTCGGCTGGCGGCACGCCGAAGAGGGTCGGTCGGCCCATGGGTGGCCGAAGAGTGCTGTCGACTCACGTGGCTGGCTGAAGAGGGCCCGTCGACCTCCACGAGGCCGAAGAGCCCCTGATAAGGCTGACCGAGCCCTTCTTCCTTTTCACTTGTTGGCTCCTCTTCTCTCTTTTGTTCTTCTTCACTAATTTTTCTCCCCCTCCGATCTCCTCCATCCTCCACCAATTTTCCTATTGAATCCGCTAAAACAATCGTTCATACCCATCTCCACCGGCCTACCTACTCATTTTGTGCGATGGTGGTGGGGTGGTGGAGGTGTGGATGGTGAGGAGGTCGTGTGGTGGAGAGGAAGAAGAAGGTGGAGAGGAGTGAAAAAGGGGACAGTGGTGGTGGTGGTGGTGGAGGAGGAGGTGGAGGCATGGGTAAAGGTGGTGGTCGTTCGTCGTTCTTCGCACGCTTCAAGGGTAAAATTCAACAATTGTTCCCGTATGCTCTCGTAGATTTGGATATATTTAGGTGACTCGGTTAAGTAGTTTAAATATTTTTAGCTTTGGTTTTGGATATATTTATGTGTGTTAATTAAGTAGTATAAATATTTAGTCCTGCCAATTAATCTGCCATGGTCTCTTCGAGCGAGGGATCAAGCTCTTCTTGGGATGACGATAGTGTGACCAGCGAGGTACGTTAATTTCGGGATTCCAGCATTTACGGTTAATAGGTTTAGGGTCCTTCATTTTGGAATTTCATAACAGTTAGTGTTGGAAATATGCCCTAGAGGCAATAATAAATTAGTTATTATGATATTTCCTTGTTCATGATAATCGTTTATTATCCGTGCTAAAATTGTATTGATTGGAAACTCAAATACATGTGTGGATACATAGACAACACACTGTCCCCAGTGAGCCTCTAGTTGACTAGCTCGTTGATCAAAGATGATCAAGGTTTCCTGGCCATGGGCAAGTGTTGTCACTTGATAACGGGATCACATCATTAGGAGAATGATGTGATGGACAAGACCCAAACTATAAACGTAGCATATGATCGTGTCAGTTCATCGCTACTGTTTTCTACATGTCAATGTATCTGTTCCTATGACCATGAGATCATGCAACTCCTGGACACCGGACGAATACCTTGTGTGTATCAAACGTCGCAACGTAACTGGGTGCCTATAAAGGTGGTCTACAAGTATTTCCAAAGGTGTCTGCTGGGTTGGCATAGATCAAGACTGTGATTTGTCACTCCGTGTGACGGAGAGGTATCTCGGGGCCCACTCGGTAATACAACATCACAACAAGCCTTGCAAGCAATGTGACTAAGGAGTTAGTTACAGGATCCTGTATTACGGAATGAGTAAAGTGTTGGAATTATGCCCTAGAGGCAATAATAATATAGTTATTATTATAATTCCTGTATCAAGATAATCGTTTATTATCCATGCTATAATTGTATTGAATGAAGACTTATATACATGTGTGGATACATAGACAAAACACTGTCCCTAGCAAGCCTCTAGTTGGCTAGCCAGTTGATCAAAGATAGTCAGTGTCTTCTGGTTATAAACAAGGTGTTGTTGCTTGATAACTGGATCACGTCATTAGGAGAATCACGTGATGGACTAGACCCAAACTAATAGACGTAGCATGTTGATCGTGTCATTTTGTTGCTACTGTTTTCTGCATGTCAAGTATTTGTTCCTATGACCATGAGATCATATAACTCACTGACACCGGAGGAATACTTTGTGTGTACCAAACGTCGCAACGTAACTGGGTGACTAGAAAGATGCTCTACGGGTATCTCCGAAGGTGTTCGTTGAGTTAGTATGGATCGAGACTGTGATTTATCACTCCGTGTGACGGAGAGGTATCTCGGGGCCCACTCGGTAATACAACATCACACACAAGCCTTGCAAGCAATGTGACTTAGTGTAAGTTGCGGGATCTTGTATTACGGAACGAGTAAAGAGACTTGCCGGTAAACGAGATTGAAATAGGTATACGGATACTGACGATCGAATCTCGGGCAAGTAACATACCGAAGGACAAAGGGAATGACATACGGGATTATATGAATCCTTGGCACTGAGGTTCAAACGATAAGATCTTCGTAGAATATGTAGGATCCAATATGGGCATCCAGGTCCCGCTATTGGATATTGACCGAGGAGTCTCTCGGGTCATGTCTACATAGTTCTCGAACCCGCAGGGTCTGCACACTTAAGGTTCGACGTTGTTTTATGCGTATTTGAGTTATATGGTTGGTTACGGAATCTTGTTCGGAGTCCCGGATGAGATCATGGACTTCACGAGGGTTTCCGGAATGGTCCGGAAACGAAGATTGATATATAGGATGACCTCATTTGATTACCGGAAGGTTTTCGGAGTTACCGGGAATGTACCGGGAATGACGAATGGGTTCCGGGAGTTCACCGGGGGGGCAACCCACCCCGGGGAAGCCCATAGGCCATGGGGGTGGCACACCAGCCCTTAGTGGGCTGGTGGGACAGCCCAAGAAGGCCCTATGCACCATAGGAAGAAAATCAAAGAGAAAAGAAAAAAAAAGAGGAGGTGGGAAAAAGGGGAAGGACTCCTCCTTCCAAACCTAGTTGGACTCGGTTTGGAAGGGGAGGGCTGCCCCCCTTGGCTCGGCCGAAACCCTTAGGGGTCCTTGGACCCCAAGGCAAGGATCCCCCTCTTCCCCCTATATATACGGAGGTTTTAGGGCTGATTTGAGACGATTTTTCCACGGCAGCCCGACCACATACCTCCACGGTTTTTCCTCTAGATCGCGTTTCTGCGGAGCTCGGGCGGAGCCCTGCTGAGATAAGATCACCACCAACCTCCGGAGCGCCGTCACGCTACCGGAGAACTCTTCCACCTCTCCGTCTCTCTTGCTGGATCAAGAAGGCCGAGATCATCGTCGAGCTATACGTGTGCTGAACGCGGAGGTGCCGTACGTTCGGCACTAGATCGTGGGACTGATCGCGAGATGGTTCGCGGGGCGGATTGTAACATCCCAAAATTATAAATTTTGGAATGTTAATATAATTATTAGATTGATTTTTTTTGTTGGTTGAGTGATTGAAACTCGTGTGATTATTTAAACTTTTCGAAACTTTCGAATGAGAGGGAATAAAATGACTTTCCCCTTCTCCGGTGCATTCAAATTCAAACTTTTAAAAGCAACGAGAGAAGATGACTTGACTTCTTCAACTATAAAGAATTTGAACGGAGATATTTGCATTGAATTCCTTGCATTTCCATTCGTTTTTCTTCGTGCAACAAAATGCCGGGAAATGCATTCTGTCAAACAGAAAAGAGCGGAGGAACATGACCCTCAAATACCCGGGCATTTTGAATGTTATTTGCAACCTCAAACTTAGAGGATCATTTGAAAATTATTTACAAAAAGAAATAATACTTTTAGGGATTTTGGAAAAAAAAATTCTAAAGTTTTTATTTTGGCTTTAGAAAAATGTTATTTGGGTAGAGATTTATTTTCTGATTTTTTTGGTATATTATACCATATATTAATATTTTGGTTTACTTTCTTTTTGTCGTTTTTATTTTCTGTTTTGGAAAAACTTAGACATTAGGAAATATATTTTTTTAGCAACCGCCCCTGGGCGCTAGATTAGCCCGGGCCGAGCCCACCGTCCTGGGACTAAATCCCCTACAAACCGGAGCCCCTCTACCCCCTCTCTCTGCCAGTAGGCTCCCTCCCCAAGTCCCTCTCCACGTCACCTCCCTTCTTCTCCTTCCTCCCTCCCTTTCCTTTTTTCTCCAGCAGAGACCGAACCGAGCCTCCTTCTCCCTACGATCTCCCTTCCCCAGCACCCTCCCTCTCCCTTCCTTAAGTCTCCCTCCCTCCTTCCACTGCCCCTTGGCCGCCACCGCCCGAAGCCTTCCCCTCTCCCCGTCACCTTCCTTTTTCTTCCTCCCTCACTTTCCTACCTGCACCAGAGACCGAACCAAGCTGCCACCACCACGATTTCTTCCTCCACCGCCACCTCTCCTTCCTTAGCTCGCCTCCCCCATGGCCTATATAAGTGCCTCCACCACCACGACCCCGTTCCCGCCCTAACCTAGCCGTCGCCGCCGCCCTAGCCCTGCACCACCGCCGCCAGCAGGCCAAGCCGCTGCACCCCACCTTCGGCCTCGCCCCCAACTGCCAGCACCCGAGCCCCACCTCGCCACCCGAGCCCTCTCACCCCGCCGCCGCCTTCCCCGCCGAGGAGGAGCACCCTCGCCGCCACCCCACCCCGTCCCCTCGCCGCCCGCTCGCCGGAGCAGCAGCAGCAGCGAGCTGCACCATGTCTGCACCTCCGTCTCCAGGAGCCTCGCCCGAGCTGCCCCGAGTCCCCCGAGCGCCACCCCGCGGAGGAGAAGGACCCTGTCGCCGCTGCCCCTTCCTCTCCACGCCCCGGAGCTCCCCCTCTCCCTCGCGGGCCAGCCACTCGCCGGAGCACTGCCCAGCCACCCCAGCACGGTACTCCCTCCTTCTTCCTCTCTGTTATTCTCTTTCTGTGTTTTTAGCCATTAGATCTTGATATAAGGCCTAGATTAGAGCACTAGGTAACCCTTCGGTCAAATTCAGAAAACCCACGGTTTTTAGTTCACTTAAGAATTAGCCAGTAGCTTTTGCTAGCCATAGGACGTTTGCTCCAAACCAAGAAACAAACGTTCCCCGCAGCCAACCGTAGCAGGACACGTGTACCCCTTTGTTAGTACTAGCTAGCTGCAGTTTTATGTCAAAAATAGCAAAAATAGAAACTTTCAATCTTGTTTTGGCCACAACTTTTTATCCCAAAGTCCAATGACATTGATTTTTTTCCAGTAGCTCACAAATTTCCTGTAGTTTTTATAAACATATAATTTGTGTGTGTTTCAAATTTTTAAATATAAGTTAGATCAGATTTAGTTTAAACCTTGTTCTGCCTATTCCAGGAGTTTAAAAATATATTTTAATTTGATTCCTTTTGGTACTGATCACTAGTGATCTTATGTATGAGTGGTAAAAAAATTAGAGTTGTTTGAGTACTTTAACTCATTATTTCTTGTGAAACAATTTCTGTTTCCCCGCTTTTAGGATTTCGGCTATTTCATTTTCTACTTTTGTTTTAAAATATTTTATTTATTATTTCAGAAAGATTATTATTGTTTTGTTTATGTTAGTTAACAGTAGTTTTGCAACAAGTTTTTATTTTATTTTTATTTGTTTTCATGAAACCAATTCTAGCTCCATAGTAACGTGCAATTGTTTTCACCGTTGTTTCAAATCCCGTTTGGGAATACTTTCAAAAAGTTTTGTGAAAAATACTTTATTTTATCTTAGTTAAACTTATATCTCAGTTCCTTGTTATTATTTTCTCTTAGACAAAACTATTTAGTGTTTGACGTAGTAGAAGACTCTCTAGTCTTATTTGAAGTTTCTTTCGGAATTCCTTTTTGCTCTCTCTTTTGTTTTGATTGTTAGAATGATTGCTAGCATGAATGCTTATGTGAATGATATGGTTGTTATATAGATTTCATCGGAGAGTGACGAGTAGTCTATCAAGTTATTTTCTCGAGAAATTCTTCTTCGTCAACATCACCAGGCAAGTCACCTTGATCATACTATCACTCATGTTTTATGCATTGTAGTTCTACCATCCTATGCCCAATTGCATGCTGCCTAGGTACTTGGAAACTTTAGCATAAGTTGTAGTATCATGTGGTAGGAACACAACAACCCCGATACTTGGCCCCGGGACGACAATTTCTTAATGCTATGCTTGAGTAGACGGGTGATCGGTTGAGTGTATACCACGAGTGATGCAAGGTTGATATAATAATCAAGACCGGACTAAGACAAGATTTTCAAGACCTCGGACGAAATGCAACCCTGGGTGAAGGACGGTTGATCGGCTCCCTGGAAAACCCAGTGGATGCCTGGGATGCTGGAGAGGCCATGTCATCCTGCGGAAAGCTTCACCCAGGCTCGAAGAGACGGATGGAGACTTCAAGACTCAAGGCTTACCTGCGCAGCCACAAGTCATTATGGGCTCTAGCTTGGTTGGACAACGCGGCGACTCTGGACAGGCGGTGCTAGCAGATGTAGACGAACGGTAGGAATGGATGGGCACCGACAGGGATTCAGAGGGACCCGTTGAAAGACCATGTTTTGATCATCCGGTCTTCAAACACCCGGAAGTGCGAGGACAAACACGGAGGCGATCAAATCTTGTGGGGAACGTGTGCAAAACTCTGCAGAGTACTCAAACCTAATCGATTAGCCGTGTCCACGGTCATGGACGACTTGAGCCAAAGGAACTGAAGTTATCTGGATTTCTCAACACCATTAAATATATTTGATGAGGGTAACTATTGACAACTCGGGTACGAGAACTGGTTGGCGGAACCATCTCGTTAACAACAAACCTTGTAGTAACATTTTGCTTTCAACCCCTCTTGTTGTAGGATAAAACTGGCTTTATGCAAAACTTAGCTCCACCGACCAGATATGCATGTAGAGATAGTTGATTATTATTTTACCCCTCTCTTATGTGACTTGCCGGCATATTCAATATGCTGACCTACACGGCTGCAACGTCTTATGTTGCAGATATTTTTTTCTTCGACGAGTAAGAGTACGATCCAGGGTTACGGTCTACACTCAACTTGCCGTTGGTGTTTATTGGGACTCCACTCCCTTGACTGCTTCCGCTGAAAGATTTTAAGGTATATATCAGTTTTACGCTATTTACATGTGATTGCACTTTGATATATACATTGATGTACTGTGTGTGCCAGCATACTGATCCAGGGATGGCACAGAAACACAGAGGCTTGACTCGTCTTGAGTCGGGTCCCTACAGAGATGGTATCAGAGCACATGTTGACTGTAGGACGTGACCCTAGAAACTGGAAATTTCTTAGGAAAGGATCTCTCAAAATCTTAATTTCAAACAACACCTTTTACTTATTATCTCTTCTGATTTCATCAAACGTTTTCTCTCACCTCAAATAGTTAGACAATACCCTTACCCCTTTGACGACATGAAGGATCAACTGAGTCCCCCTTCAAAGTAAAGAGGATTTCATCATGCATTGAAGAATTGAAGCTGCACCAATTGAAGACTCTCAAGACCCGAAGAATTCAAAGACCCTGAAGCGTTCGAATAATTATATGACCATTAGAAGTCCAAACCCCTTTTATGTACCCGCGTTAGATACGATGATTTGTGAGCCGTCATTGGTGTGTGTTTTCCGACAGCCACAAATAAAACCCATTCTCAAAAATATTGTTTGTATTGTGTGTATCTCCCTCCCTCTCTTACCCGTCTCATACCCAAAACCTCAACCCTACCAGATGGAGTATGAAGCTGGACTTGTAGTCTCTGGACCAATGACCAAGCTGGAAGCTGAGATATGGATTCAGAACATGGAGAACCACTTCGGGAGCAACTTGATCTCAAGGAAGTATGAAGTGGAACACGCTCTCCAGTACTTTACCCAAAGTGCTGCTATCTGGTGGAAAATGCACCATGCCATACAAGGATTTAGCGCAGCAGAAACTTGGGAAGAATTCAAGAATACTCTGTTAAGATCCCGTCTCATTCGGAAGTGCTATGATAATCCGAAGGAGAAGACTTGTGCATGCAAGATCTGTGGAGAAATAGGACACACCCAGGAAGAACACAAGGATGGATGCACTCATTGTGAAGAAAATCACCCAGCTAAGGAGTGCCCAAGTAGTCACGTGACTTGTTTCCTTTGTGAAGGTTCCACCCACTACCCACCTCAGTGTCACATTTACCCCAAGGTGCAACAAGTTGTCAAGCAGCAGAAAGATGCAGTTAAGGAAACCCTCAAGAAGAAGATTCTGGAAGAACCGGTGATGAACGAAAATATTGAAGACCCTGATGGACAAGGTCTGACCAGATTTTTCTCCAATGCATGCTACTCATGCGGAGAAGAAGGACATTATTCACAGGACTGCACGAAGAGAAGCCAAGAGTATCTGGGATACTTCCCGATGGAAGAAGTGGAGTTTGATCCACTTGAAATAGAAGAACTGGCCAAAATAAAGGAGTCCGAAAAGAAGAAAAAGTACCCTCGGAAGAACCAAATCTCTGCAGACATAGACCTGAGTCATGTCAGATGTTACAAGTGTATGAAATTTGGCCACCACAAATACGTGTGCTTAGGAAGGAAGCCGGGAATCCAAGGAGCAAAAGCAGAAGCTAAGAAGCCTCGAGACTGGTCAGAACTCATTTGCTTTTGTTGCAAGGAAGCGGGACATTTTGCTAGCGATTGTCCGCAAAGGAAGAAAGCTGGAATGGAGTAGTTAAGTTTTGACCATGGCAATAAGTGTAATCCGAAGCACTCTTGTTTTCATAAGATCATGGAGTGAAATTTTTGTAACAGAAGTCCGTGAGATTGTAATAACATCATGGAATTTATTGTCTCATGATTGAAACTGTATGCGTTGTTTCTCTTCGAACAAAGATCTCTGAACAATTATGAGGATATGAGAAAATATGGTCTATGCAGGCATGAGTATAACTCATTTAAGTGTGGTAGCAATCGGTAAACCCACAAGATCCATTGAGTAGGAGTGTACCATGATTATCAAGGAGCACCTCGGAAAGTTCGAGTGGAACTAGAGTACCTCCAAGAGACGCAGATGAATAAAGTTGGCAGAAATGCTCGACCATACCGAACAATGTGGATGGCAGCATTTGTAATAGAGTACTTTTGAATTGGAGTTTTTGATAAGAAATTAAGGATGTAATAAGGGATTGATTGTGAAATGCATATGATTTATGGGAGAAGCTATGATGGATCAGCAAACGTTTTCTTAGGATCAAACGAAATCCTGAGAGTTGTGAAGATACGATAGATGTTTCGTTCAGCTTGCAGAGCCAATGGATTATCCAAACTTCGTTCGTGGACAAGAGAAATTCTGCAACGCTTGTGAGGATGCCCAAGTGTTAGAATGCGAGATTTGCTAAACCTTATACAGAGAAATGATTTGGGTGCGGAATGGATTGATCACCATGACGACTTACTCTTATCATTTATCTTGCTATTCGGAATGGTAAATCTGAGAGACTTACCCATATAGAGTGACGACGTTCCTTGAAGCTTTTGTTTAAGCCTTAGAGTGGTATAAGAAAAACCCATCTACATGGAATTTGTTGTCACACATAGGAAATTTTACGGTGAGAATGAAACCAAGACCCCTCTCTCTGCAGGATAACCACAAATGGTAGACCACCATGAGAACCATCGATATGTTATTTAGAATTGACCACGAGACTGTCAGTTAAGAAGACCCAGCGACGGAAGAAACTTATATCAATGGGAGAGCATCACCAAAGAATTTACTATGAAGACTGTGCGATGTCAGTTGCCAAAACCCCAGAGGATCGTTAAAGCGTTTTGAGGGACCAGTATCTCTCATTTTAAGTGTGGTAGCATCCCACCTTGCCGGAGTTTGGATTGCTAGAAGACCCCCAAACCCTAACCTTTCTTTCTAGCCTCGTCGAATCTCGAGGACGAGATTCATTTTAAGTGTGGTAGTTTGTAACATCCCAAAATTATAAATTTTGGAATGTTAATATAATTATTAGAATGATTGTTTGTTTGTTTGTTGAGTGATTGAAACTCGTGTGATTTTTTAAACTTTTCGAAACTTTCGAATGAGAGGGAATAAAATGACTTTCCCCTTCTCCGGTGCATTCAAATTCAAAGTTTTAAAAGCAACGAGAGAAGATGACATGACTTCTTCAACTATAAAGAATTTGAACGGAGATATTTGCATTGAATTCCTTGCATTTCCATTCGTTTTTCTTCGTGCAACAAAATGCCGGGAAATGCATTCTGTCAAACAGAAAAGAGCGGAGGAACATGACCCTCAAATACCCGGGCATTTTGAATGTTATTTGCAACCTCAAACTTAGAGGATCATTTGAAAATTATTTACAAAAAGCAATAATACTTTTAGGGATTTTGGAAAAAAAAAATTCTAAAGTTTTTATTTTGGCTTTAGAAAAATGTTATTTGGGTAGATATTTATTTTCTGGTTTTTTTGGTATATTATACCATATATTAATATTTTGGTTTACTTTCTTTTTGTCGTTTTTATTTTCTGTTTTGGAAAAACTTAGAGATTAGGAAATATTTTTTTTTAGCAACCGCCCCTGGGCGCTAGATTAGCCTGGGCCGAGCCCACCGTCCTGGGACTAAATCCCCTACAAACCAGAGCCCCTCTACCCCCTCTCTCTGCCAGTAGGCTCCCTCCCCAAGTCCCTCTCCACGTCACCTCCCTTCTTCTCCTTCCTCCCTCCCTTTCCTTTTTCCTCCAGCAGAGACCGAACCGAGCCTCCTTCTCCCTGCGATCTCCCTTCCCCAGCACCCTCCCTCTCCCTTCCTTAAGTCTCCCTCCCTCCTTCCACTGCCCCTTGGCCGCCACCGCCCGAAGCCTTCCCCTCTCCCCGTCACCTTCCTTTTTCTTCCTCCCTCACTTTCCTACCTGCACGAGAGACCGAACCAAGCCGCCACCGCCACGATTTCTTCCTCCAGTGCCACCTCTCCTTCCTTAGCTCGCCTCCCCCATGGCCTATATAAGTGTCTCCACCACCACGACCCCGTTCCCGCCCTAACCTAGCCGTCGCCGCCGCCCTAGCCCTGCACCACCGCCGCCAGCAGGCCAAGCCGCTGCACCCCACCTTCGTCCTCGCCCCCAACTGCTAGCACCCGAGCCCCACCTCGCCACCCGAGCCCTCTCACCCCGCCGCCGCCTTCCCCGCCGAGGACGAGTACCCTCGCCGCCACCCCACCCCGTCCCCTCGCCGCCCACTCGCCGGAGCAGCAGCAGCAGCGAGCTGCACCACGTCTGCACCTCCGTCTCCAGGAGCCTCGCCCGAGCTGCCCCGAGTCCCCCGAGCGCCACCCCGCGGAGGAGAAGGACCCCCTCGCCGCTGCCCCTTCCTCTCCACGCCCCGGAGCTCCCCCTCTCCCTCGCCGGCCAGCCCCTCGCCGGAGCACTGCCCAGCCACCCCAGCACGGTACTCCCTCCTTCTTCCTCTCTGTTATTCTCTTTCTGTGTTATTAGCCGTTAGATCTTGATATAAGGCCTAGATTAGAGCACTAGGTAACCCTTCGGTCAAATTCAGAAAACCCACGGTTTTTAGTTCACTTAAGAATTAGCCAGTAGCTTTTGCTAGCCATAGGACGTTTGCTCCAAACCAAGAAACAAACGTTCCCCGCAGCCAACCGTAGCAGGACACGTGTACCCCTTTGTTAGTACTAGCTAGCTGCAGTTTTATGTCAAAAATAGCAAAAATAGCAACTTTCAATCTTGTTTTGGCCACAACTTTTTATCCCAAAGTCCAATGACATTGATTATTTTTCCAGTAGCTCACAAATTTCCTGTAGTTTTTAAAAACATATAATTTGTCTGTGTTTCAAATTTTTAAATATAAGTTAGATCAGATTTAGTTTAAACCATGTTCTGCCTATTCCAGGAGTTTAAAAATATATTTTAATTTGATTCCATTTGGTACTGATCACTAGTGATCTTATGTATCAGTGGTAAAAAATTTAGAGTTGTTTGAGTACTTTAACTCATTATTTCTTGTGAAACAATTTCTGTTTCACCGCTTTTAGGATTTCGGCTATTTCATTTTCTACTTTTGTTTTAAAATATTTTCTTTATTATTTCAGAAATATTATTATTGTTTTGTTTATGTTAGTTAACAGTAGTTTTGCAACAAGTTTTTATTTTAGTTTTATTTGTTTTCATGAAACCAATTCTAGCTCCGTAGTAACGTGCAATTGTTTTCACCGTTGTTTCAAATCCCGTTTGGGAATACTTTCAAAAAGTTTTGTGAAAAATACTTTATTTTATCTTAGTTAAACTTATATCTTAGTTCCTTGTTATTATTTTCTGTTAGACAAAACTATTTAGTGTTTGACGTAGTAGAAGACTCTCTAGTCTTATTTGAAGTTTCTTTCGGAATTCCTTTTTGCTCTCTCTTTTGTTTTGATTGTTAGAATGATTGCTAGCATGAATGCTTATGTGAATGATATGGTTGTTATATAGATTTCATCGGAGAGTGACGAGTAGTCTATCAAATTATTTTCTCGAGAAATTCTTCTTCGTCAACATCACCAGGCAAGTCACTTTGATCATACTATCACTCATGTTTTATGCATTGTAGTTCTACCATCCTATGCCCAATTGCATCCTGCCTAGGTACTTGGAAACTTTAGCATAAGTTGTAGTATCATGTGGTAGGAACACAACAACCCCGATACTTGGCCCCGGGACGACAATTTCTAAATGCTATGCTTGAGTAGACGGGTGATCGGTTGAGTGTATACCACGAGTGATGCAAGGTTGATATAATAATCAAGACCGGACTAAGACAAGATTTTCAAGACCTCGGACGAAATGCAACCTTGGGTGAAGGACGGTTGATCGGCTCCCTGGAAAACCCAGTGGATGCCCGGGATGCTGGAGAGGCCATGTCATCCTGCGGAAAGCTTCACCCAGGCTCGAAGAGACGGACGAAGACTTCAAGACTCAAGGCTTACGTGCACAACCACAAGTCATTATGGGCTCTGCTTTGGTTGGACAACGCGGCGACTCTGGACAGGCGGTGCTAGCAGATGTAGACGAACGGTAGGAATGGATGGGCACCGACAGGGATTCAGAGGGACCCGTTGAAAGACCATGTTTTGATCATCCGGTCTTCAAACACCCGGAAGTGCGAGGACAAACACGGAGGCGATCAAATCTTGTGGGGAACGTGTGCAAAACTCTGCAGAGTACTCAAACCTAATCGATTAGCCGTGTCCACGGTCATGGACGACTTGAGCCAAAGGAACTGAAGTTATCTGGATTTCTCAACACCATTAAATATATTTGATGAGGGTAACTATTGACAACTCGGGTACGAGAACTGGTTGGCGGAACCATCTCGTTAACAACAAACCTTGTAGTAACATTTTGCTTTCAACCCCTCTTGTTGTAGGATAAAACTGGCTTTATGCAAAACTTAGCTCCACCGACCAGATATGCATGTAGAGATAGTTGATTACTATTTTACCCCTCTCTTATGTGACTTTCCGGCATATTCAATATGCTGACCTACACGGCTGCAACGTCTTATGTTGCAGATATTTTTTTTCTTTGACGAGTAAGAGTACGATCCAGGGTTACGGTCTACACTCAACTTGCCGTTGGTGTTTATTGGGACTCCACTCCCTTGACTGCTTTCGCTGAAAGAGTTTAAGGTATATATCAGTTTTACGCTATTTACATGTGATTCCACTTTGATATATACATTGATGTACTGTGTGTGCCAGCATACTGATCCAGGGATGGCACAGAAACACAGAGGCTTGACTCGTCTTGAGTCGGGTCGCTACACGGATCGAGGGACGTTAGGACGTTCCACTACATCAACCGCGTTCACTAACGCTTCTGCTGTACGTTCTACAAGGGTACGTAGATCACACATCCCCTCTCGTAGATGGACATCACCATAATAGGTCTTCGTGCGCGTAAGAAAATTTTTGTTTCCCATGCGACGTTCCCCAACATAAAGAGACTTGCCGGTAATGAGATTGAACTAGGTATGGAGATACCGACGATTGAATCTCGGGCAAGTAACATACCGAAGGACAAAGATAATGTTATAGGGGATTGTATGAATCCTTGGCACAGAGGTTCAATCGATAAGATCTTCGTAGAATATGTAGGATCCAATATGGACATCCAGGTCCTGCTATTGGATATAGACTGGGGACTGTCTCGGGTCATGTCTACATAGTTCTCGAACCCGCAAGGTCTGCACACTTAAGGTTCGGTGACGTTTTAGTATAGTTGAGTTATATATGTTGGTGACGAAAGTATTGTTCCCAGTCCTCGATGATATCTCGGACATCCCGAGGAGTTCCGGAATGGTCCGAAAACGAAGATTGATATATAGGAAGTTGGTGTTTGGATTACGGAAGGTTTTCGGGCATTGCCGACAGTGAACCGGGAGTGACGAACGGGTTCCGGGGGGCCACTGGGTGGGCCCACCTCACCCCAAGGGGTCCACATGGTTTTATTAGATGCGCAATAAGGCATAATGGGCTGACAAATTCATCCAAGGAAAGCCCATGAGGAAAAAGTGGAAAATCCAAAAGAGGTGGGAAATTAAGGAAGGAGTCCTAATCCAAGTGGGATTGGAGGAGGACTCGTCCCTCTCCCACCTCGGCCGAAGCCAAGGGGCTCTCCTTGAGCCCCAAGGCTAGCCCCTCCCTCCTCCTATATATACTATAGGGTTTAGGGTTTTTGAGACACAACTTTGCCACGTGCAACCCTAAACCTCTATTTGGTAGTTCTTCCACTAGATCGGATTTATGCGGTGCTTAGCCGAAGCCGTGCAGGAATAGATCACTACCACCACCGGAGGACCGTCACGCTGTCGGGGAACTCATCTACATCCCCGTCTCTCTTGCTAATTCAAGAAGGCAGAGATTGTCATCGAGCTGTACGTGTGCGGAACGCGGAGGTGCCGTCCGTTCGGCACTTGATCGGGACGGATCGTGAGACGGTTCGTGGGACGGGTCGTGAAGACGTACCACTACATCAACCGCGTTTATTAACGCTTTCGCTTATCGATCTACAAGGGTATGTGGATCTGATCTCCCTCTCATAGATGATCACCCCCATGATAGGTCTTCGTGTGCGTAGGAAATTTTTTGTTTCCCATGCAACGTTCCCCAAGAGTGGCATCATGAGATAGGTTCATACGTAGATGATATCTCGAGTAGAACACAAAATAGTTTGTGGGCATTGATGTTCTTTTTTCTGCCCTCCCTCGTCTTTTCTCGATTCGGCGGTATTGTTGGATTGAAGCGGCCCGGACCAACCTTACTCGTACGCTTACGAGAGACCGGTTTCATCGACTAACATGCAACTTGTTGCATAAAGATGACTAGCGGGTGTTTGTTTCTTCAACTTTAGTTGAATCGCATTTGACCGAGGCGGTCCTTGGAGAAGGTTAAATAGCAAATTGCATATCTCCGTTGTGGCTTTGCATAAGTAAGATGCGATCATACTAGATACCCATAGCAGCCACGTAAAACATGCAACAACAAATTAGAGGACGTATAACTTGTTTTTGCAGGGTATGCATGTGATGTGATATGGCCAAAGACATGATATGATATATTGGATGTATGAGATGATCATGTAGTAATAGTTAAATATTGACTTGCACGTCGATGCTACGGCAACTAGAGGAGCCATCGGGTTGTCTTTAAACTAACGTTTGTGCTTGCAGATGCGTTTACTATATTGCTAGGTAGTAGCTTTAGTAGTAATAGCATAGATAGCACGACAACCTCGATGGCGGCACAATGATGGAGATCATGGTGTGGCGCCGGTGACGATGAAGATCATGTCGGTGCTTTGGTGATGGAGATCAAGAAGCACAAGATCATGGCCATATCATGTCACTTATGATTTGCATGTGATGTTAATCCTTTTATGCACCTTATTTTGCTTAGAACGACGGTAGCATTATAAGGTGACCCCTCACTAAAATTTCAAGATAAAATTGTGTTCTCCCCGACTATGCACCGTTGCGACAGTTCGTCGTTTCGAGACACCACATGATCATCGGGTGTGATAGACTGTAACATCCCAAATTTTGGAATGTTAAAATAATTATTAGATTGTTTGTTTGTTTGCTTGAGTGATTGAAACTTGTGTGAAATTTGAAACTTTTCAAAAACTTTTGAATGAGAGGGAATAAAATGACCTTCCCCTGCTCCGGTAAATTTAAATTCAGCAAGTTAAAAACAATGAGAGAAGATGACATGACTTCTTCAACTATAAAGAATTTGAATGGAGCTGGCATTTGAATTTCCTTCGATTTTAATTTGCAAATTCTATTTTCCCTCCACTCAAGGAATGCCGGGGAATAATATTCTGTCAAACAGAAAAGAGAGGAGGAACATGACCCTCCAACACACGGGCATTTTGAAAGTCATTTGAACCCTAAAACTTATAGGGTCATTTGAAAATTATTTGCAAAACAAAATAAATCTTTTAGGCAATTTTGTGAAAATAATTTTTTCTGAAGTTTTTATTTTTGCCATGGAAAAATGTTAATCGTGTAGAGATTTTTTTTCTAAAAATTTTGGTATATAATACCCTATATTGATTATTTTATTTTGTTTCCTTTTAGTCCTTTTTGTTTCTGTTTTATAAAAAAAATCTAAAATCGGGAAGGTTTTTTTTAATTAGGAAAGCGCCTCGGGCGCTTTATAGCCAAATCGGCCCGTACCTTTTAGCCCGGGACCGAATCCCTTAGGATCCGGCCGACCGAGCCTGCCTCGCTACCCCTCTCTCTCTCTGCCAGTGGGGCCCGCCCCCGCCCCTGCACCCGAGCCGGTCATCTCTTTCCTTCCTCGTCCCCTCCTTCCTTCTCCAGTCGACCGAGCCCCCCCTGCTCACCGGATATCTCTCCCCGATCCCCTTCCCTGCCTCGCCTCCCCTAGTCCCTATTAAGGCCAGACCCTCCACCGCACCCCCCCCCCCCCCGTAGCCTCGCCACCCTCGCCGCCCCTGCACCCGATCCCCTGCCTCGCCGGAGCCGGAGCTCCAGGAGACTCCCCGGGCGCCCTGTCGCGCCACCCCTCGCCGCCCGCACCACCTGAGACCACCGGCAGCCTTGCCGCCACCCCCGCAATACATTCCCCTCGCCGCCCCCATGCCACCGCGCCCCCCCTCGCCCGAGTATCGGCCACCACCAGAAGCTCCAGGAGCTCGAGCTCCCTCGCCCCGAGCTCCTCTCCGCCACCACCGAACGAAGGAGGAGGAATTCCTCCACCCCCTGGACCCTCCAGACGCCGCCAGAGATCACCGGGGCCCCTCCCCATCGCCAGCTCTGCCTCGGCCTCGCCGGCAACCTGCCGGAGTTCATCTCCACCACGGTGAGCACCCCACCCCTCCTCCACCGTTAGATCGTATATATGCGGATTAGATTAGAACTCGCATAACTCTTCGGTTCTTTTAAAAGAACCGGCGGTTGTTTTTATTTAAGTAGTTAGCCGACGTGGTTTGTTTACTTTGCGAGCGTCCGCTGTTTAGCACTGCAGCGCCCACCCTAATAGCCACTCAGGACGCGCCACGTGGACCCCTGTTCGCTAGGTTAGATTTTTCTTTTTCTGTTTTAGTTTAAAAAAACAGAACCAGTTCTGTTTTTATTTCCTTTATAACTTTTGATCCACAACTCCAATAGAGTTGATTCTTTTTCCAGTAGGTCACAAATTTTCTTTAGTTTTTAACAACATATAATTTGTCTATGTTTGAAATTTTCAAATTTGAATTAGATCAGATTTAGTTTAAACCTTGTTTTGCTTATTCCAAGAGTTTAAAATTAGCTTTTAATTTGATTCCTTTTGCTACTGATCACTAGTAATCTTAGCTATCAGTGGTAAAAATTTCAGATTTATTTGAGTATTTTAGCTCATTGTTTTTTGTGAAACAATTTCTGTTTCACCTCTTTTTAGGATTATGGCTATTACTTTTTCTATAATTGTTTTTAAATTATTTTCTTTTATATTTCAGAAATATTATGTTTTGTTTGTGTTAGTTAACAGTAGGTTCGCAACAAGTTTTGATTTTATTTTTATTTGTTATTATGAAATCAATTCTAGTTCCTTAGTAACTTGCAATTGGTTTCTCCACTGTCTCAAATCCCGTTTGGTAATACTTTCAAATAGTTTTGTGAAAAATACTTTATTTTATCTTAGTTAAATTTATATCTTAGTTCCCTGTTATTATTTTCCGTTTGACAAAAACTATTTAGTGTTTGATGTAGTAGAAGACTCCCTAGTCTTATTTGAAGTTTCTTCGAATTCTTATTCACTCTCTCCTTTGTTTTGATTGCAAGAATGATTGCTAGTATGAGTGCTTATGTGAATGATATGTTTGTTATATAGATTTCATCAGAGAGTGACGAGTAGTCTATCAAGTTATTTCTAGAGAAATTCTTCTTCGTCAACATCGCCAGGCAAGTCATTTGATCATGTATCACCTATGTTTTATGCATCGTAGTTCTACCATCCTATGCCCAATTGCATGCTGAGTAGGTACTTGGAAATTTTAGTATAGATTGTAGTATCATGTGGTAGGCACACAACAACCCCGATACTTGGCCTCGGGACGACAAAGTTAGTATTGCTATGCTTGAGTAGACGGGATTTCGGTTGACTGCATAACACGAGTGATGCGAGGTCGATTAAATAATCAAGACTGGTTAAGACAATACTTTTCAAGACCTCGGACGCAATGCAACTCTTGGTGAAGGACGGTTCATCGGCTCCCTGGAGAAACCAGTGGATGACCCGGGATGCTGGGGACGGCCATGACATCTTGCGGAAAGCTTCACCCAGGCTCAAAGAGACGGACGGATATTTTCAAGACCCAAGGCTTACCTGCACGGCCACAAGTCATTATGGGCTCTGGCTTGGTTGGACAACGCGACGACTCTGCACACGCGGTGCTAGCAGATGTAGAAGAACGATAGGATTGGATGGGCACCGACAGGGATTCAGAGGGACCCGTTGAAAGACCATGTTTTGATCATCCGGTCTTCAAACACCCTGAAGTGCGAGGACATACACGGAGGCGATCAAATCTTGTGGGGAACGTGTGCAAAACTCTGCAGAGTACTCAAACCTAATCGATTAGCCGTGTCCACGGTCATGGACAACTTGAGCCAAAGGACCTGAAGTTATCTGGATTTCTCAACACCATTAAATATATTTGATGAGGGTAATTATTGACAACTCGGGTACGAGAACTGGTTGGCGGAACCATCTCGTTAACAACCAACAAAGTAGTAACATTTTGCTTTTAGCCCTCTCTTGTTGTAGGAGAAAAAATTGCTTTACGCTAAAACTTATAACCCCACATGCCATATATGCATATAGTATAGATGACATTTTACCCCTCTCTTATGTGACTTGCCAGCATATTCAATATTCTGACCTACACGGCTGCAACGTCTGATGTTGCAGATATTTTTCTTTGATGAGTAAGAGTACGATTCAGGGTTACGGTCTACACTCAACTTGCCGTTGGTGTTTATTGGGACTCCACTCCCTTGACTGCTTCCGCAGAGATATTTAAGGTATATATCAGTTTTACGCTATTTACATGTGATTGCACTTTGATATATACATTGATGTACTGTGTGTGCCAGCATACTGATCCAGGGATGGCACAGAAACACAAAGGCTTGACTCGTTTTGAGTCGGGTCGCTACAGAAATGGTATTAGAGCACATGTTGACTGTAGGATGTGACCCTAGAAACTGGAAATTTCTTAGGAAAGGATCTCTCAAAATTTCTATTTTTCAAGAACACCTTTTACTTCTCATCTCTTCTGATTTCATCAAACGTTCTCTCTCACCTCAAATAGTTAGACAACGCCCTTTCCCCTTTGAACACGTGAAGGACCAACCGACTCCCACTTCAAATTAAAGAGGATTTCATCATGCAGTTGAAGCTACACCAATTTAAGACTCTCAAGACCCGAAGAACTCGAAGACCCCGAAACGTTCCAATGTTTATTAGAAGTCCAAACCCCAATTATATACCCACGTTAGTTACGATGATTTGTTAGCCGTCATTGGTGTGTGTTTTCCGACGGCCACAACTAAAACCTATTCTCAAAAATATTGTTTGTATTGTGTGTATCTCCCTCTCTTACCTGTCTCATCCCCAAAACCTCAACCCTACCAGATGGAGTATGAAGCTGGACTTGTAGTCTCTGGACCAATGACCCAGCTGGAGGCTGAAACATGGATTCAAAACATGGAGAACCACTTCGGGAGCAACTTGATCTCAAGGAAGTATGAAGTGGAACACGCTCTTCAGTACTTCACACAAAGTGCTGCAATCTGGTGGAAAATGCACCATGCCATACAAGGATTTAGTGGGGCAGAAAGTTGGGACGAATTCAAGAACACTCTGTTAAGATACCGACTTATTCAGAAGTGCTATGATAATCCGAAGAAGAAGACTTGTGCATGCAAGATCTGTGGAGAAATAGGACACACCCAGGAAGAACACAAGGATGGATGCACCCATTGTGAAGAAAATCACCCAGCTGAGGAGTGCCCAAGTAGTCAGGTGACTTGTTTCCTTTGTGAAGGAACCACCCACTACACAGCTTAGTGTCACATTTACCCCAAGGTGCAACAAGTTGTGAAGCAGCAGAAAGATGCAGTGAAGGAAACCCTCAAGAAGACGATTCTAGAAGAACCGGTGATGAACGAAAATATTGAAGACCCTGATGGGTAAGGTCTGACCAGATTTTTCTCCAATGGATGCTACTCATGTGGAGAAGAAGGACATTATTCACAGGATTGCACGAAGAGAAGCCAAGAGTGTCTGGGAAACTTCCCGACGGAAAAAGTGGAGTTTGATCCACTTGAAATAGAAGAACTGGCCAAAATAAAGGAGTCCGGAAAGAAAAAAAGGTACCCTCGGAAGAGCGAAATCTTTGTAGATATAGACCTGAGTCATGTCAGATGTTACAAGTGTATGGAATTTGGCCACCACAAATACATGTGCTCAGGAAGGAAGCCGGAAATCCAAGGAGCAAAAGCAAAAGCTAAGAAGCCTCGAGACTTGTCAGAACTCATTTGCTTTCGTTGCAAGGAAGCAGGACATTTTGCTAGCGATTGTCCGCAAAGGAAAAAAGCTAGAATGGAGTAGTTAAGTTTTGACCAGGGCAATAAGTGTGATCCGAAGCACTCTTGTTTTTCATTGAGATCATGGAGTGAAATTTTTGTAACAAAAGTCCCTGAGATTGTAATAACATCATGAATAAATGGAATTTATTGTCTCATGATTGCCTATGTTGAAAATGTAGGCGTTGTTTCTCTACGAGCAAAGATCTCTGAACATTATGAGGATATGAGAAAATATGGTCTATGCAGGCATGAGTATAAATCATTTTAAGTGTGGTAGTAATCGGTAAACCCACAGGATCCATTGAGTAGGAGTGTACCATGATTACCAATGGAGACATATACATTCCTCTGAGTACCTATTTACTGACACCTGCAGATGGCAACTCTCTACGAGTCATTCCTCAAGGGCCCAGAAACGATCATGACCCTGACCAGTGGTCATGATTACCCGAAAATCCTGAAGGACATGATGAAGCACATTCATCTTGAAGGGGATGCAGTCTACAAAGGCTACCCATTCATGGAAAGTGGAGTGGAACTTTGGTATGTGGAAGTACACCTCCACCATGTGAAAGGAGTTTGTCCAAAGACTACGGGGCAATACTTTTTCATTTCGCGTGTACCACGAGCAACCATCTTTGATGCTGTTCGTGAAGCTGCCATGGAAGCCATACGTCAGATTGGAGAAATACTTGAAGCAAGACTCCGTCATACCCAGGAAAACCTGAGTGAGGTACGTGCGGAGATGATGGAGATGAAGCTCATGACCACTGTGATGAAGCAAAAGATGGATGATTTCAAGGAGCACCTCGGAAAGTTCGAGTGGAACTAAAGTACCTCCAAGAGAGACAAATGAATAAAGTTGGCAGAAATGTTTGACCATACCGAACAATGTGGATGGCAGCATTTGTAATAAATTACTTTTGAGTTAGAATTTTGAAGAAAGCAAGGATGTAATAAAGGATTGATTATGAAATGAATATGATTTATGGAAGAAGCTATGATGGATCAGCACACGTTTCCTTAGGAACATACGAAAGCCAGAGAGTTGCGAAGATACGATAGATGTTTTGTTCAGCTTGCAGAACCAATGGATTATCCGAACTTCGTTCGTGGACAAGAGAAATTCTGCAATGCTTGTGAGGATGCCCAAGTGTTAGAATGCGAGATTCGCTAAACCTTATACAGAGAAATGATTTGGGTGCGGAATGGATTGATCACCATGACGACTTACTCTTATCACTTATCTTGCTATTCGGAATGGTAAATCTGAGAGACTTACCCATATAGAGAGACGACGTTCTTTGAAGCTTCTGTTTAAGCCTTAGAATGGTATGGTGAAAGTCCCATGTACATGGCACATGTTGTCACACGTAGGAAATTTTACGGTGAGAATGAAACCAAGACCCCTCTCTCTGCAGGATAGCCACAAATGGTAGACCACCATGAGAATCATCGATAGGTTAGTTAGAATTGATCACCAGACTGTGAGTTAAGAAGACCCAGTAACGGAAGAAGCTTATATCAACGGAAGAGCACTCGATTTTCATGGAAAACGTTATGAGTATAACGGGAGAGCATCACCAAAGGATTTAATATGAAGACTGTGCGATGTCAGTTGCCAAAACCCCAAAGGATTGTTAAAATCTTAAGGGACCAGTATCTCTCATTTTAAGTGTGGTAGCATCCCACCTTGCCGGAGATTGGATTTGTTAGAAGACCCCCAAACCCTAACCTTTCTTTCTAGCCTCTTCGAATCTCGAGGACGAAATTCATTTTAAGTATGGTAGGTTTGTAACATCCCAAATTTTGGAATGTTAAAATAATTATTAGATTGTTTGTTTGTTTGCTTGAGTGATTGAAACTTGTGTGAAATTTGAAACTTTTCAAAAACTTTTGAATGAGAGGGAATAAAATGACCTTCCCCTGCTCCGGTAAATTTAAATTCAGCGAGTTAAAAACAATGAGAGAAGATGACATGACTTCGTCAACTATAAAGAATTTGAATGGAGCTCGCATTTGAATTTCCTTCGATTTTAATTTGCAAATTCTATTTTCCCTCCACTCAAGAAATGCTGGGGAATAATATTCTGTCAAACAGAAAAGAGAGGAGAAACATGACCCTCCAACACACGGGCATTTTGAAAGTCATTTGAACCCTAAAACTTAGAGGGTCATTTGAAAATTATTTGCAAAAGAAAATAAATCTTTTAGGCAATTTTGTGAAAATAATTTTTTCTGAAGTTTTTATTTTTGCCATGGAAAAATGTTAATCGTGTAGAGATTTTTTTGTGAAAATTTTGGTATATAATACCCTATATTGATTATTTTATTTTGTTTCCTTTTAGTCCTTTTTGTTTCTGTTTTATAAAAAAAATGTAAAATCGGGAAGGTTTTTTTTTAATTAGGAAAGCGCCTCGGGCTCTTTATAGCCAAATCGGCCCGTACCTTTTAGCCCGGGACCGAATCCCTTAGGATCCGGCCGACCGAGCCTGCCTCGCCAGCCCTCTCTCTCTGTGCCAGTGGGGCCCACGCCCGCCCCTGCACCCAAGCCGGTCATCTCTTTCCTTCCTCGTCCTCTCCTTCCTTCTCCAGCCGACCGAGCCCCCCCCCCTGCTCGCCGGATCTCTCTCCCCGATCCCCTTCCCTGCCTCGCCTCCCCTAGTCCCTATTTAAGGCCAGCCCCTCCACCGCACCCCCCCCCCGTAGCCTCGCCACCCTCGCCGCCCCTGCACCCGAGCCCCTGCCTCGCCGGAGCTGGAGCTCCACGAGACTCCCCGGGCGCCCTGTCGTGCCACCCCTCGCCGCCCGCACCACCCGAGACCACCGGCAGCCTCGCCGCCACCCCCGCAATCCATTCCCCTCGCCCCCCTCGCCGCCCCCACGCCACCGTGCCCCCCCTCGCCGGAGTATCGGCCGCCACCAGAAGCTCCATGAGCTCGAGCTCCCTCGCCCCGAGCTCCTCTCCGCCACCACCGAATGAAGGAGGAGGAATTCCTCCACCCCCTGGACCCTCCAGACGCCGCCAGAGATCACCGGGGCCCCTCCCCATCGCCAGCTCTGCCTCGGCCTCAGCGGCGACCTGCCGGAGTTCATCTCCACCACGGTGAGCACCCCACCCCTCCTCCACCGTTAGATCGTATATATGTGGATTAGATTAGAACTTGCATAACTCTCCGGTTCTTTTAAAAGAACCGGCGGTTGTTTTTATTTAAGTAGTTAGCCGACGTGGTTTGTTTACTTTGCGAGCGTCCGCTGTTTAGCACTGCAGCGCCCACCCTACTAGACACTCAGGACGCGCCACGTGGACCCCTGTTCGCTAGGTTATATTTTTCTTTTTTTGTTTTAGTTTTAAAAAAACAGAACCAGTTCTGTTTTTATTTCCTTTATAACTTTTGATCCACCACTGCAATAGAGTTGATTATTTTTCCAGTAGATCACAAATTTTCTGTAGTTTTTAAAAACATATAATTTGTCTATGTTTGAAATTTTCAAATTTGAATTAGATCAGATTTAGTTTAAACCTTGTTTTGCTTATTCCAGGAGTTAAAAATAGCTTTTAATTTGATTCCTATTGCTACTGATCACTAGTGATCTTAGTTATCAGTGGTAAAAATTTCAGATTTATTTGAGTATTTTAGCTCATTGTTTCTTGTGAAACAATTTCTATTTCACCTCTTTCTGGGATTATGGCTATTACTTTTTCTATAATTGTTTTTAAATTATTTTCTTTTATATTTCAGAAATATTATGTTTTGTTTTTCTTAGTTAACAGTAGGTTCGCAACAAGTTTTGATTTTATTTTTATTTGTTATTATGAAATCAATTCTAGTTCCTTAGTAACTTGCAATTGGTTTCTCCACTGTTTCAAATCCCGTTTGGTAATACTTTCAAATAGTTTTGTGAAAAATACTTTATTTTATCTTAGTTAAATTTATATCTTAGTTCCCTGTTATTATTTTCCGTTGGACAAAAACTATTTAGTGTTTGATGTAGTAGAAGACTCCCTAGTCTTATTTGAAGTTTCTTCGAATTCTTATTCACTCTCTCCTTTGTTTTGATTGCGAGAATGATTGCTAGTATGAGTGCTTATGTGAATGATATGTTTGTTATATAGATTTCATCGGAGAGTGACGAGTAGTCTATCAAGTTATTTCTAGAGAAATTCTTCTTCGTCAACATCCCCAGGCAAGTCATTTGATCATGTATCACCTATGTTTTATGCATCGTAGTTCTACCATCCTATGCCCAATTGCATGCTGAGTAGGTACTTGGAAAATTTAGTATAGATTGTAGTATCATGTGGTAGGCACACAACAACCCCAATACTTGGCCCTGGGACGACAAAGTTCATATTGCTATGCTTGAGTAGACGGGATTTCGGTTCAGTGCATAACACGAGTGATGCAAGGTCGATTAAATAATCAAGACCAGTTAAGACAAGACTTTTCAAGACCTCGGACGCAATGCAACTCTGGGTGAAGGACGGTTGATCGGCTCCCTGGAGAAACCAGTGGATGACCCGGGATGTTGGGGACGGCCATGACATCCTGCGGAAAGCTTCACCCAGGCTCAAAGAGACGGACGGATATTTTCAAGACGCAAGGCTTACCTGCACAGCCACAAGTCATTATGGGCTCTGGCTTGGTTGGACAACGCGGCGACTCTGGACAGGCGGTGCTAGCAGATGTAGAAGAATGGTCGGATTGGATGGGCACCGACAGGGATTCAGATGGACCCGTTGAAACACCATGTTTTGATCATCCGGTCTTCAAACACCCTGAAGTGCGAGGACATACACGGAGGCGATCAAATCTTGTGGGGAACGTGTGCAAAACTCTGCAGAGTACTCAAACCTAATCGATTAGCCGTGTCCACGGTCATGGACAACTTGAGCCAAAGGAACTGAAGTTATCTGGATTTCTCAACACCATTAAATATATTTGATGAGGGTAATTATTGACAACTCGGGTACGAGAACTGGTTGGCGGAACCATCTCATTAACAACCAACAAAGTAGTAACATTTTGCTTTTAGCCCTCTCTTGTTGTAGGAGAAAAATTTGCTTTACGCTAAAACTTACAACCCCACCTGCCATATATGCATATAGTATAGATGACATTTTACCCCTCTCTTATGTGACTTGCCAGCATATTCAATATGCTGACCTACACGGGTGCAATGTCTTATGTTGTAGATATTTTTCTTCGACGAGTAAGAGTACGATTCAGGGTTACGGTCTACACTCAACTTGCCATTGGTGTTTATTGGGACTCCACTCCCTTGACTGCTTCCGCTGAGATATTTAAGGTATATATCAGTTTTACGCTATTTACGTGTGATTCACTTTGATATATACATTGATGTATTGTGTGTGCCAGCATACTGATCCAGGGATGGCACAGAAACACAGAGGCTTGACTCGTTTTGAGTCAGGTCGCTACATAGACTCAACGTTCACATACAACGGGTGCAAAACAGTTGCACACGAGGAACACTCGGGTTAAACTTGACGAGCCTAGCATGTACAAACATGGCCTCGAACACAAGAGACCGAAAGGTCGAGCATGAATCATATAGTTGAAATGATTGCTGCGCAACAGACAACAGAGCCAGAGATTGGCACATTGACGGAGGCTGGGCTTGCGTTGGTTTTTCCCTTGAAGAGGAAAGGGTGGTGCAGCATAGGAGCAGTAAGTATTTCCCTCAGTTAGAGAACCAAGGTATCAATACAGTAGGAGAATCTCGTCAAGTCCAGAGTACCTGCACAAACACAAAAGAGCTTGCACCCAACGCTATAAAGGGGTTGTCAATCCCTTCAAGATTGATTGCAAAGTGAGATCTGAAGGCGGAAAGTGCAACGAAGTAAAAGAGTAAGGCTGAAAATATGGTGTGGAGTAGACCCGCGGGCCATAGTGTTCACTAGAGGCTTCTCTCAAAATAGCAAATAATACGGTGGGTGAACAAATTACTGTCGAGCAATTGATAGAACCGTGCAAAGTCATGACGATGTCTAAGGCAATGATCATACATATAGGCATCAAGTCCGAGACAAGTAGACCGATACTTTCTGCATCTACTACTATTGCTCCACACATCGACCGCTATCCAGCATGCATCTAGTGTATTGAGTTCATGACGAACAGAGTAATGCCTTAAGCAAGATGACATGATGTAGAGGGATAATCTCAAACCAACGATGAAAACCCCATCTTTTTACCCTTGATGGCAACAACACGATGCGTGCCTCGCTACCCCTTCTCTCAGTGGGTGAGGTCACCGCACGGTATGAACCCAAAACCAATCACTTCTCCCATTGCAAGAATCATAGATCAAGCTGGCCAAACAAAACCCACAACTCGAATAGAATTACAAGGATATGAACTCATGCATATAAGAGATTAGAAGAAACTCAAATAAGATTCATAGATAATCTGATCATAAATCCACAATTCATCGGATCTCGACAAACACACCGCAAACGAAGATTACATCGGATAGATCTCCATGAAGATCATGGAGAACTTTGTATTGAAGATCCAAGAGAGAGAAGACGCCATCTAGCTACTAGCTATGGACCCGTAGGTCTATGGTGAACTCCTCACGCATCATCGGAGAGGTCATGGTGTTGATGAAGAAGCCCTCCGTATCCGAATCCCCCTCCGGCAGGGCACCAGAATGTGCCCCATATGGGATCTTGCGGAGACAGAAGCTTGTGGCGGCGGAAAAGTACTTTCGATGATCTCGTGATTTTTTCTGGAATTTTTGGGAATATATAGGCGAAAGACCTAGGGCAGAGGTGGCACACGGAGCCCACAAGCCTGGGAGGCGCGGGCCCCCTGGCCCCGGCTAGGGGGCTTGTGGGGTCCCTGGTGGCCCCCTGACTTGGTTCTCAAGTCCCCCAATCTTCTTCTGTTTTGGAAAAAATATTTTTGGAATTTTTGTTCCGTCTGGACTCCGTTTAAAATCCTCCTCTGAAAAGGGTCAAAAACACGGAAAAAGCAGGAACTGGCACTTGGCACTGAGTTAATAAGTTAGTCCCAAAAAGATATAAAAGGCATACAAAACATCCAAAGTTTGACAAGATAATAGCATGAAACCATCAAAAATTTTAGATACGTTGGAGACGTATCAATGATCAACATGGAGATGTTCACCATTGAAGCTAAACTAAACTCACGTGCTGATCGGACTTGAGTTAGTGGATTTGGATCATGCGTCACTCGAATGACTAGAGGAATGTATATTTGAGTGGGAGTTCTTAAGTAATATGATTAATTGAACTAATTATCATGAACATAGTCAAAAAGGTCTTTGCAAATTATGTTGTAGCTTGCGTTGTAGGTCTACTATTTTAGATATGTTCCTAGAGAAAATTTAGTTGAAAGTTGATACTAGCAATTATGCGGACTGGGTCCGTAAACTGAGGATTGTCCTCATTGCTGCACAGAAGGCTTATGTCCTTAATGCACCGCTCGGTGTGCTGAACCTCGAGCGTCATCTGTGGATGTTGCGAACATCTGACATACACGTTCTTTGATGACTACGTGATACATCAGTGCATAATGCTTAAACGACTTAGAATTAAGGCACCGAAGACGTTTTGAATGTCACGGAACATATGAGATGTTCCCAGAGATGAAATAGGGATTTCATGCTCGTGCCCTTGTTGAGAGGTGTGAAACCTCCGACAAGATTCTTTGTCTACAAAGTAAAGGAGAAAAGCTCAATCGTTGAGCATGTGTTCAGATTGTCTGAGTGCAACAGTCGCTTGAATCGAGTGGGAGTTAATCTTCGAGATGAGATAGTGATGGTTCTCCAAAGTCACTACCACCAAGCTACTAGAGCTTCGTGATGAACTATAACATATCAAGGATAGATATGACGATCCTTGAGCTATTCACAATGTTTGACACTGCGAAAGTAGAAATCAAGTAGGAGCATCAATTGTTGATGGTTAGTAAAACCACTAGTTTCGAGAAGGGCAACGGCAAGAAGGGATACTTCATGAAACGGCAAACCAGTTGCTGCTCTAATGAAGAAACCCAAGGTTGAACCCAAACCCGAGACTAAGTGCTTCTGTTATGAGGGGAACGGTCACTGAGGCGAAACTACCCTAGATACTTGGTAGATGAGAAGGCTCTCAAAGTCGACAGAAGTATATTTTATATACATGATATTGATGTGTACTTTACTAGTACTCCTAGTAGCGCGAGGGTATTAGATACCGGTTCGGTTGCTAAGTGTTAGTAACTGGAAATAAAAGCTACGGAATAAATGGAGACTAGCTAAAGGCGAGGTGACGATATGTGTTGGAGGTGTTTCCAAGGTTGATGTAATCAAACATCGCACACTCCCTCTACCATCGAGATTAGTGTTAAACCTAAATAATAATTATTTGGTGTTTGCGTTGGATCGTGTATATTTCAATACGATTATTCATTTAAAGAGAATAATGGTTATTCTATTTGCTTGAATAAATACCTTCAATGGTTTATTGAATCTCGATTGTAGTGATACACATGTTCATAATATTGATGCCAAAAATATACAAAGTATTAATGATAGTACCACTTACTTGTGGCAGTCCCGCTTGAGTCATGTTGGTATAAAATGCATGAAGAAGCTCCATGCAGATGGATCTTGGTGCTCACTCATTTTTTGAAACGTTTGAGACATGCAAACCATACCTATTGGTATAAACGCATGAAGAAACTCCAGGCAGATGGATCGTTTGGACTCACTTGATTTTTGAATCAGTTGAGACATGCAAATCATACCACATGGGCAAGATGACTGAAGGCCTCGTTTTCCAGTGAGATGGAACTATAAAGTAACTTATTGGAAGTAATACATTCGGATGTATGCAGTCCAATGAGTTCTGAGGCACGCACTGAATATCGTTATGTTCTTACTTCACAAATGATTTGAGTAGATACTAGTGTATTTGCTTGATGAAACACACGTCTGAATTATTGAAAGGTTCAAGAAGTTTCAGAGTGAAGTTGAAGATCATCGTGACAAGAGGGTAACATGTCTACGATATGATCATAGAGATGAATATCTGAGTTGCAAGTTTCGTACACAATTAAGACAAATGTGAAAAAGATTTCACATCTCATACCACCTAGAACACCATAGTGTGATGGTGTGTCCGAATGTCATAACCGCACCCTATTTGATATGGCGCATACTATGATGTCTCTTATTGAATTACCGCTATCGTTTATGGGTTATGCATTAGAGACAAACCGCATTCACTTTAAATAGGGCACCACGTATTTCCGTTCAGATGACACCGTATGAACTATGGTTTGGCGAAACCTAAGCTGTCATTTCTTAGAATTTTGGGGTTGTGATGCTTATGTGGAAAAGTTTCAGCATGATAAGCTCGAACCCAAAGCGGATAAATGCATCTTCATAGGACACCCAAAACAGTTGGGTATACCTCCTATCTCAGATCCGGAATCAAAGTGTTTGTTTCGAGAAACGGGTCCTTTCTCGAGGAAAAGTCTCTCTCAAAAGAATTGAATGGGAGGGTGGTGGAACTTGATGAGGTTATTGAACCGTCACTTCAACCAGTGTGTAGCAGGGCGTAGGAAGTTGTTCCTGTGGCGCCTACACCAATTGAAGTGGAAGCTAATGATAGTGACCATGAAACTTCGGATCAAGTTACTACAAACCTCGTAGGTCAACAAGGTCACATACTACTACAGAGTGGTACGGTAACCCTATTTTGGAGGTCATGTTGTTGGACAACAATGAACCTCCGAGCAATGAAGAAGCGATGGTGGGCCCGAATTCCGACAAATGGATGGAGGCCATGAAATCCGAGAGAGGATCCATGTATGAAAACAAAGTGTAGACTTTGGATAGACTACTTGATGGTCGTAAGACTGTTAAGTACATATGTATTTTTAAAGGAAGACAGACGATGATGGTGAAAGTCACCATTAAGAAAATCTCGACTTGTCGCAAAGATGTTTCCGACAAGTTCAAGGAGTTGACTATGATGAGACTTTCTCACTCGTAGCGATGCTAAAAGTCTGTCTGAATTATGTTAGCAGTTGCTACATTATTTATGAAATATTGCACATGGGATGTCAAAACATTGTTTCCTCGAAGGTTTCCTTGAGGAAAGGTTGTATGTGATACAACCAGAAGGTTTTGTCAATCCTAAAGATGCTAACAAGTATGCAAGCTCGAGTGATCCTTCTATGGACTGGTGCAAGCATCTCGGAGTTGGAATATACGCTTTGATGAGATGATCAAAGCTTTTGGGTTTATACAAGGTTTATGAGAAACTTGTATTTCCAAAGAAGTGAGTGGGAGCACTATAGAATTTCTGATAAGTATATGTGGTTGACATATTGTTGATCGGGAGTAATGTAGAATTTCTAGACACCATAAAGGGTTGTTTGAAAGGAGTTTTTCAAAGGAAAACCTGGATAGAGCTGCTTGACCATTGAGCATCAAGATCTATTGAGATAGATCAAAACGCTAAACAAAAGTTTCAATGAAATGCATGCCTTGACAAGTTTTTGAAGGAGTTCAAAATAGATCAGCAAAGAAGAAGTTTTTGGTTGTGTTGTAAGGTGTGAATTTGAGTAAGACTCAAAGCCCGACCACGACAGAAGAAAGAGAAAGGACGAAGGTCGTTCCCTATGCATTAACCGTAGGCTCTATAGTATGCTATATTGTGTACCGCACCAGATGTGTGCCTTGCCATGAATCTGTCAAGGGGTACAGAAGTGATCAAGGAATGGATTACTGAACAGCGGTCAAAGTTATCCTTAGTAACTAGTGGACTAAGGAATTCTTCTCGATTATGCAGGTGATTAAATAGTTCGTCCTAGAGGGTTACGTCGATGCAAGCTTTGATGCTAATCCGAATAACTATGAGTAGTAAATCGGGTTCGTATAGTGGAGCGGTCATTTGGAATAGTTCCAAATGGTGCATGGTAGCAGCATCTATAGGATGACATAGAGATTTGTAAAGCACACATGGACCTGAAAGGTTCAGACCCATTGACCAAAAACCTCTCTCACAAGCAAGATATGATCAAACCCCATGATTGTATGGGTGTTAGGTTCATTACAATCACATAGTTATGTGAACTAGATTATTGACTCTAGTGCAAGTGGAGACTGTTGGAAATATGCCCTAGAGGCAATAATAAATTAGTTATTATTATAGTTCCTTGTTCATGATAATCGTTTATTATCCATGCTAGAATTGTATTGATTGGAAACTCAAATACATGTGTGGATACATAGACAACACACTGTCCCTAGTGAGCCTCTAGTTGACTAGCTCATTGATCAAAGATGGTCAAGGTTTCCTGGCCATGGGCAAGTGTTGTCACTTGATAACGGGATTACTGGAGGAGGACTCCTCCCTCTCCCACTTCGGCCAAAGCCAATGGGCTCTCCTTGAGCCCCAAGGCTAGCCCATCCCTCCTATATATATACTAGAGGGTTTAGGGTTTTTGAAACACAACTTTGCAACATGCAACTCTAAACCTCTAATTCGTAGTTCTTCCTCTAGATCCGATTTCTGCGATGCTTAGGCGAAGCCCTGTAGGAATAGATCACTACCACCACCGGAGCATCGTCACGCTGCTGGGGAACTCATCTACATCCCCGTCTCTCTTGCTGGATCAAGAAGGCAGAGATCGTCATCGAGTTGTACGTGTGCGGAGCGCGGAGGTGCCGTCCGTTCGGCACTTGATCGGGACGGATCGTGGGACGGATCGTGAGACGGTTCGTGGGACGGTTCGTGGAACGGGTCGTGAAGACGTACAACTACATCAACCGCGTTTATTAACGCTTGCGCTTAGTGATCTACAAGGGTATGTGGATCCGATCTCCCTCTCGTAGATGATAATCACCATGATAGGTCTTCGTGTGTGTAGGAAATTTTTTGTTTCCCATGGAACGTTCCCCAACAGTTCGGTGACTTCTGTTTTTAGCTTCCTAGGACTATCCCATTCTATGAATGGAGTATTGCTCATGAACTATCTTCTCGTTGTATGCATCTAGAGCCTTACCTCAAGAAAGTTGCATTTCAATCTACTGACACTGGTCGGCGTTTTCTTGCTTGTGCAAAGGAGAAGGTATGTTGCACTGTAATTAGTGAATCTTAGTTAGTTTCTGCTCCACTCAATTTCATGTATGTTAATCAATTAAATTGTTTTAAATTTTAGGCAGAAGAAAAGTGCTGCTATCTGGAGTAGATAGACCCTGAGTGGTCAGTTGCTATGCAGCTTTGCATAGGTCAATTGTGGAGCATGCATGACAAAGAAAACGAGGACAGAATCAGAGAAAATCTGAAGGTGGGTGAAGAAAATTTCAAAAAAATTGGAGGAAGAGCTTAGATTTTTCAAACTTGATTTTGCAAAAATGGTGGCTGACAAGGAGGAGGCTATTAATAAGCTTGCCAGTGCTAGGTTGGCTATGAGTGATGTGAAAGAGGAGATTGAGAAGAAGAAGTTGGCAGTCCATTCTTGCACCAATCTACATCGGGTACTTAGGGCGAAGGCACACAAGGAGAGGGATCAGCTTGTGCTAGAGAGAGACCAAATGAAGGAAGAGAAGAAAAAGTTGGAGTACATCATTTCTGATATGATGAAACAGAACCATGGCTATAAGGACAAGGTCAAGAAGTTGAAGGGGATCTGTGATGAATTTTAAGTATGTAATGGTTGAATTTTTATTGAACTATCCAGTAGTAGAACTATCGAGTATGTAATGGTTGAATTTGTATTGAACTATCCAGTACTAGAATTTGTATTCAATTATGCAGCAGAATTATCCAGTAGTATCAGTAATTATGTTTTTTAACTAAGCTCATGTTCGAAAATTGTTCTCAAATTTGCATATTACAAATGAAAACGTAGTCCTACATAGTACATATTAAAACATAGTGCATACATATTACAAATTAAAACATAGTCCGACATAGTATACATTAAAACATAGTGCAGACATATTACAAATAAAAACGTAGGCCGACACATTATGTACCTTCTGAGTTATTTATTCCTCATCCACCCCTTCGTCCTCGACTGCCACATCCACGACGACTGCCACGACCACCTCTTGCTACTTTTCTCGCAGTCGTCGATGTGGAAGCATCATCTTTGTTCAGGTCGGGGCAATATTTCATCTTATGTTCATAAGCCACACAGAGCAAACGTTGTCTGGTTGCTCCACCAGCTTCAGATTGGTCCATATCGTTTCGGATGCGCTTTACCTTACGTCTGCCCCTGCTAGTTCGTCGAAGTCCAGGATCCGGGATGTATACTCTCTCACCATCGTTAACCTTGTTGAAATTGCCGACGACTCTAAACCTTGTCATCCCACCTGTCCAGGCATTGAGTACTACCTCTTTCGAATAGTACGGAGACACGAAGGAGATAGTGTCTAACTCAATCTGGCCACACGCAGCCAAGACATGTGAGCAAGGCAGGTGCAACAACTGTTGTTTGTTGCATGTACACTCACAAGTTGGATAAAATTCTGTTTCAATTTTAACCTCATGCGTCTTCACCTCATTTGCCGAACCAAAACCATCAGTAGGAAGCTGAACCTCATACCTCCTCATGGCCATCGTTGACAATAATGCTGGCGGCTATGTCCTGATCCCATGCAGAAGGAATTGGTACCTTCACTTCATCCTCCGAATTTTCAAAATCCAAATCCTCCGCAAACCCATCCTCGTTCTCTTCCTCCATCACCCTTTGCATTTCATCGCCTTCCTCATCCCCATCAGCAACACCAGAGCCAGCTAATAGTATCGACTGGATACTCTGCCCAGTCTCGTGACCAGTCTCTGCAACTTGACTACCCTGGGCTGGTTCATACCCCACGTTGACTTGTACGAAATTGCCCTCCTTCGCCACTGGTTGCACTAGGGCATATGGCTGGATTCTTCGGTCTCTGGAACGACTTAACAGGGACAACCAATGTTGGCTCCTATCTATCGGTATCAACTCTCACTTGACATTTTTACAGGATTTGGTCCACGATGCATGAATACTAACGGAACAGACTTCAGGATCCAGCCCAAAACTAGTAGTCAACCAGTGCTTCAACTGCCTAATGACCAGTCTGTCCGGGTCTGAAAGTGTCAGGACGCCTTTTTTAAACTCGCTAAGATCAACCCCCAACTCATTATATCGAACATTACAAGGGCCGTAATAAACAGTCAAATTTACGGATTCAGACATTTTCACCTGTCAGACATTGCGACCTTGTCATTATTCACAACGAACAAATTTATACAAAAATAAACCTACATAAACTAAGTAAACCAACACTAAAAAGAACCTACAGTAAAAAATCGGTATACCTTCGACGCGTGTGTCCCCTTCTTCTTCCTCTCCACTTTCTTCTTCCTCTGCACCACACCACCTCCTCACTCACCATCCACACCTCCACCATCCCACCATGGCTCCTCCAAACGAACAAAAAACTACCCCATCGCACAAAATAAGACCGTAGGTAGGCGGTGGAGATGTGTATGATCTATTGATTCAGCAAATTGAATAGAAAAATGGGTGGAGGATGAAGGAGATCGGAGGGGGGGCAAAATGAGGAAAGAAAAACGAGAGAGAGAAGATGAGCCAAGGACTGAGGAGGAAGAAGGGCTCGGTCGGCCTTATCAGGGGCTCTTCGGCCCCCTGAAGGCCGACGGGTCCTCTTCGGTCAGCCGCGGGCGGACAGCTGGCTCTTCGGCCACCCGCAGGGCGACGGGCCCTCTTTGGCCTCCCACAAGCCAACATGTCACCCGTCGGCCCACCAGAGGCCGACGGGGTGCTAGTTTTGAATTATTTTTTTCCAATTTTTACATATGCTTTACGAATTTAGTAAAAAATACTTACTACTTTGAAAAAAAATCCAGATCTACTACACGTACGTACGTACTTAGAGCAAGTCTAGTAGAACCCTCAAACCCTTAAAACAAAAACCAGTTTTAAGGGTTGAGAATTGCACATTTTTGACACTTTTAAGGGTTGAAAAACAGGGGCAAAGACTAGAACGCTCAAACCCAACCCTTATAACGGAATATTCCGTTATAAGGGTTGGGTTTGAGGGTTCTAGTCTTTGCCCCAACCCCAAACCTTAAAACTGTCATTCATATATCACACATTTCATCACATTTCAGCATATGACATATCACAAATTCAATCACATTTAACATAAAACAATAATCAAGACTACCATGCCATGCCTTTGGGCAATTTTTCCACCTCCAATGCATGCAATACATTCCGTGCCATGCCTTTGGGCAATTTTTCCACCTCCAATGCATGCAATCAAGACTACCAAGCATTCCCGGCCATCCCCTTTTTTCATTCATTTCCATTTATCTCTTTGTATCTTCCTCGTTTGGTGCCCGAAGATACTTCTCACCATACAACCGGATGACCAACTTGGCAAACCTACGGACGGACTCCGTGGTTGTATCTTTCCCAATGCGAAGATACTCGTCGGTATAATCCGCGGGTATGCCATAAGCGAGTACCCGCATTGCCGCCGATATCTTTTGATATGCACTAAACCCCATGATACCGGTGGCGGATCTACGACGTTTAAAGTAATAGGAGGCAGCCTCACAATCGTTGACAATCTTCACAAACAAACTACGACGCATTCGGTACCTTCTGAGAAAGAGACGAGGAGGGTATGTAGGTACCTCCGTGAAGTAGTCTTGCATCAAATGCTCGTGTCCGAGAACACGGTTCCGGTAGATGGTGAGTCGCCCCATCGTCGACCCTCTCCTCTGATCCATAAGCTTCAAGCGGTCTTCAAACGCTTGCACGTCGACAAGGAGGCTCATCATCTCAACGTCGTCGTCGTGCAACAACTCGTCAATGTCCGAATCGTCGGATGACGACCAATCCGACGCATCGGACAACGAGTCCATCTACAATGTGCGTGGCAACAATTGTGAGTAATGTCCAATGAAGCAAAAAATGTAAAAATGAAGCAAAATAGCAAAAATGTGTACCTCAAACTTCGGTGCTGCGGAGGGCCGGCCGGGGAGGCGGCGCTGGGAGGGGCGGCCGGGGAGGCGGCGCTGGGAGGGGCGGCCGGGACGGGGCGACGTTGCGGAGGGCCGGCCGGCGGCGGCAGCGGAGGGGAGGCCGTTGCTGCGGAGGGGCTGCGGGGACGGGGCGGCGCTGCGGGGCTGTGGAGGGGCGGGGCGGCGCTGCGGGGCTGCGGAGGTCCGGCGGGGGCGCTGCGGGGCTGCGGCGGGGCGGCGGCGGGGCGGCGGCGGGGCGGCGCTGCGGAGGGGCGGCGTGGCGCTGCGGACGGGGCGGCGCTGCGGAGGGGCTGCGGCGGGGCGGGGAAGCGGCGGCGGAGGGCGGCCGGGGCGGGGCGGCGGAGGGGCGGCCGGGGCGGCCGGAGCGGAGCGGTGGCGGCGGCAGATCGAGGGAGGGAGCTGAAACTTCCCTCCCGCGCTGGAGAGGAAGTCGAGTGCAGGTCGGGACAGTTTCTCCCCCCAACCCTCACTTCTACAGGCTGCGACGGCGTTTGCGGGTTGGACCTTTAATTTTTTTTACGGGCTTAAGGGTTCTAGTCTACGTCGTTTTGTCGACGAAAACTGTAAAAAAACGGTTATTTTTCAGAATTTGAAGGTTTGAGGGTTCTATTAGACTTGCTCTTACTTCTGTAGGCACATGAGGAAACAAAATCAACATCTCTTCGTTGTATACGGCGACAGAGTGGCAGACAAACGATACCAGCTAAATTGCCTCACGACAGTGTAATCAAGCTAGGCAGGTCCATGCAGATGCAGTTGCTGTACGTACCTACGTGACAGTCGAATCGCAGGGCAGGGGCTGCAGCAAGTTAACGAGCGGGCGCGCACCGGTGAAACACGATCTTAGCGGCTGGAGCGCAGGACCACCCTCGGAGATTTCATGGTCCTCGACCTACATGTCTGATTTGGCTCGGTCCCGAGATAGGAAGCTGCGTCGTCTTCTCGGCCGGCGCGTTGCGTACGATACGTCACCGGCCCTCGACTCGATCGCTCCCTCGCCCCGGCCACGGTCGGCCAGCAATTTACTACCACCTCACCAAGAATGGCGATCGATCCGTATACGTACTGTAGTAGTAGTAGTCTAGTAGAGACTAGAGATTGTAAAGTTCACACGTCCTTGTTGCATGCCCCGTACGGGTTTCGGCGCAGAAAACGTGTTCTTCTCGACCTTGGAGCCGGCACCCGATGTGCATCGTGTCCACTTCACGTCGCGGCGAGGTCCGGACTCGCACAGCGACGGCTTGCCCGTAGCACGGCGCGGCGTCAACGCTTCGCGGCCAATCACGAGCTGGTTCGTGCCGCCGCGCCGGCCGCTCCTTGGGTCGTCGCCGATCGGGCACGGCACGTCGGGCGCGCAGCTGGCGTGCGTACGTGCTGCCAGGCTGGATGTGATCAGCCTGCAGCCTCAAGCCCCGGGACGGTGAGCCGGTGAGGCGTCACCTCCGTCGATCCACCTCACAGTATGTACTGTACGTACGACGGTGCGGCGCCTGAGCTGGGGACCAGAGCGCGCGCGCACTCGGCAGCGGGAGGGTCGGGTGCGTGCCGGGGGGACCGGCGGCGGTGGTGGTGGCCGGGCTGCACCGCTGCCCGCGGGGCACGATGTCTGCCTGCCCCTGCGCGCGCGCACCTAATGCTGCCGCTCGCGATCGGGCCGGGGACACGTACAGCTGCGATGCGCCTGCCGCGCGCGTGCCGTGCGCCCTACCGCGCCCCTCCTACGTCCACATCCATCCATCATTTTTCTTTATGTGTGTGTGTGTGTGAATTGATGGAACGCGCCTCCCAGGCTAGCTAATAATCTTGCTCAAGGGCCAGGTTAGGTGAGTGACAGCATCATCCAGTGCAAGCTTGGGGCCGGGAACCACGCGGGGCGCAGGGGGGCATGCATGCATGCATCCATGATTGAGTAGGAAGGCGGTTCACGGAACGGTGTGCCGGGTGCCATTAACGTCGCTTCGGTGGACATTGCATATAATGTACCGGTTGACGATACGTGGGAGAGGCACGAGCGCAAGTCAAGTTTGGGAAGCGCAGTCGCCATACATCGACTTGAACTCTCATGGTGCGGTTCCATCCCCAACCATACTGATCTGAATCACGGGTAAAAAGTAGAATTACATTGAAAATCGTACTAGTCTTCTTCATCCTTCGATTGTACGTCCCCCGACGAGATAGAAAATTGCACTAGACCAGCTCTACGGTATAGTGACACCTGCAAATGTCATCATCTTATCAGGCTTCGAAGACCGTAATAGTCACTCTTCCTTGAGACCAGATCTATAAATCACTAAGGCAACATCGACTCGGGCATCACCCCATGCAGAACATACTTGCAGTTCATCACCGTCAGTTCAAGGGGTTGGAGAAACCGAGCCAAGCCACACAACAACACAGAACAAGATGCCGAAGTCAACACACCAATAGTCAACCAATAGCTCTCGTTGAGACACACACGAACTGCCAAGATCTGAAAGAAACCAACAAATCTGGAGACATAAACTCTCACACACCCTTTGTCGATGTCACATCGGACGTCGTCGAGGTAGGGAGAGACCGGAGGAGCCTTATTCCAACACGCCACCACCACCACCACCTCGTTGATGTCACTAGAGAAACAAAAACCTAAGAAAAATAAAGAAGATGGGACGGGTCCCCACTCCTCTTATCACTAACGAGGCCGATGAACATGCAAAGGAGGGGGACCGAGGCGGTGGCGTGTAGGGAGATATGGCTGCGGCTAGGATTGGGAAAGAAAACATATCTGAACGGTACTTGTCCCTAAAAAGCAAAATCCAAGGCCATGTTACAACTGCAACAAAGGAAAAAATTGTTTTGCAACATAGGTCTTGTTTGAAGGGAAGGGGGACTGTTTGCAACACAGGCCTCGTTTCAAATTAAAAAAAAAACTATTCATCGAGAGTTGCAAATGTGTAGCGGCTATTTGTGATTGTATGATCTCGATGTAATGGCTGATGTGGCGGTTGATCATTTGAAATTATCCGCTGGCAATGAAAGAACATGATCTTGACAAATGAGATGATGATTCGAAGAGAGCAATATCACAATGCCCCCGGAATAACTGAATAGAAGTTGGATCTCTCGAGAGAAGATAACAGAGAAGAAAATGACAACCTCCACGACAATTGAATTTGAAAAGGCATAGATTGAACGGAGTTGTTGGAAAACCAACAAAGAAAGGAATAAGCTTGTTGTCGAATTGTGGAAGATATCTCAAAATTTTGAGGTGACAACCGACCACTAACAGAAACAAATATTGCTTGGGAGCAACAAGATATGCAAGACTTCTTTCACCAAGAGGATACATTAAGGACTTGGATCATTGATAAGCACCATGATAACAAAAATCCTTAAGAAATGCTTTAGGTTAAATCCAATCCAAGATAGCTCAAGGAAGACAAATTGGTTTAAATATCTCATTCTTGACAAATTCTCTTCGAGACTCCTGATGCATAAAGAATGCTATAACACCAACTAAAAATATAATGGAGAAAGAATTGCATTTTCAAATGCAAGAGAAAGAATACTTGAGCTCCTTCAATAAGAATCTTGAAGAACACTTTGAGAATAAACAAAATCCTTGAAACCCCACCATGATGAACCTCCGTATACAAAAGAATGATCAAAAAGAAATGATGGTTGAAAAGAACAAGATTGAACCTTCCAATGATTTAGATGATGCTTCACAACGAGATATTTGAGAAAACTTGGAACTCTAGAAAAGAAAAGATAAACAACTTTGAATCAAGAATTTGATATCATGAGCAACTCCAAACGAAGGATTAAAAACACCTTGATGAACAAAAATAAGAATAATGGTATGCTTATCCTTCATCAAGTTAAATTGATGACAAGAAACGGGTTTCACATACTACTTATTCTTCTTGAAAAAGATTGAAGAGAGATTGCACGAACTTGAAGGCATCTTGAATGAAACATGAGTAAGAATTCACAAACGAATGAGGATACTACAAATGAATGGAGATACATGAGAACAAAGATATCATGACCCGTCTAGGAGAAGACTTGAATGAAGAACCAGAATAATTGAGATACGAACGAAGAGACACCAACTGAGAAGAATTAGAGAACAAAAGCTGAAAGCTGAGAAGGAAGAATTCTTTTGAAATAATGGCCTTCGAAGGATCGAGAAATGGAAACACCTCTCAATGATCTAGATAGATATGGAAGAAATTTCTCATGAACGAAAACTATTTGAGAGAATAGCGCGACGCTGAAACCATGAATCTTCAAGAGAATGGACCAAGATTCTAGAGAAACTCTTCTTTGATCTCCAAACGTAGAGAACGATAGCGAAACACACCACCAATGTTGCTAAGACACTCCGGAATAATAAATAAAGAAATATTGAGCAACTGATGAAAATTTAAATTAAAAGGGTCTTGGAGAAGAAATATGAATGATAGAATGCATTCTTACGTCACACTTGAAAGAATTTAAGGACATCTCTAGGAAAGCTTAGAAGAGCCACGTAAGATCCTCGGAAAACATGTGGGTTATGGGCCCACTAAAAGGAACACCGTTGAATGTAATGCTTGGAAAGGGAGATTGCACCGGTACAAATTAAAATAATCATGAGGTGAGAAGCTTGAAATAATTTAAAAATATTTTGAATGGAAACACAAATCTTCTGAGATCTCTTCAGCACTCCGAATAGAATAGAGAGGTGAATAGAAAAAGAGAGGCTTGGATAAGAATTTCCAACTAGGAAAGCATATAACGAATGAAAAGGATACGATGAACACCGAGAGGTTGAATTGAATGCACCAGAGAAGAAAACAAGAATGAAGAATGACGAACTTATCACATGAACATGTTCACAACGAATCATCGGACAGAATATGAAAGAAAATATAATGGAAGCATAAATGAAAAGAAAGACACTTGGATGAGAATTTAATCGTTGGAGAAAAAGGGTGAAGGGGTAAAAAAAGGAAGAGAACTTAGGACAGTTGAAACAAACTCAGAAAATAAATATGAGGATTGAATTGTCTTGAAGAAAAGCACTCCAGATGGAAAATAATTTGACATGACAACTCCGGTGATGAAAAGGATTGGCATTGCCATAGAAATATGAGAACACCTCTTAACAAAGATACGAAATCAACACTTGACATCGAAGGAACTCGAATTACCATACTCCAACAAAACAAAGGATGACACTTGCAAATTAAGCTAGAAAGAAATGCATAATCATTATGCATTTGTTGGAAGGAAAATCTTAGGTGACTACTTGAATTCCCACCTAAGAACTTCTGAAATCTTTCTTGGTTATGCTATCATGTTGCGGATCCAGGAACCTACTCAATGTAATTAGCTCAAAAACCGCACCCGCAACCCTCAATACATATCCTAGAAGTTCCGCAAATTCATCTACCTCAGACCTTCGAAAAACAATGATACTAGACCTGGTAGATCATCTCATCTATCTCCACCAATACTGGGGAAAAGTCATGGCACGATTTGCCACCAAGCAAAGTATTGAAGTATTTTGAACATCCTCGTCCTGAGATACTAAGGAAACTGAACGATAATGATGTGTCGAGAACCTCCTGGAGCTCTACTCCTCGAGACTTCACCCTAGTGTCAAGAGGCACCAAGACAGAATTCCATCACATCGACATCATAGAGGTTCCAAAATACCCGCGTGGTTCTAAAAATATTTGATTGAGAAGAGGGGTAGAATTAAAATCCCTACATCAAAATTCTTCACCGGAACTGGGAGGAGGAGTAAAAAGAATACTAGTCTTCGATATATAACTAGACTGGAAATAGTTTTTTTTAGACTCAACAATGGCCAACTTCGATCAATCAAGGGGGTTCCTAGGACGGTAATGCTCCGATACCAACTTTCAACGCCCAAGATGCGGTAGTATCCTCATTCGGGTTTGAGGGACTTGATAAGGATAGAAGCGCATCTCGTCGTTTCGCAAGAATGTATATCGTTACAAGTAAATGTAAAGGGGAGGTGAGTATCTGAAATTGGATTACACTCACCACAAGCTAAATCATAATCATCTCAAATGCAAACATTCATTGCAATCATCATACATAAAATTTGGGTCCGACTACGGACGAAATCAAACAATAAAAGTGACATCCATCCTTGTTATCCCAGGTTGCCGGTCTGGAACCCATCCTATGATTGATGAACAAGAACTCCAAATTAAACAAGCATTGCACTCACGTCAAAGCATCGCATTACCTGTACCTGCAACTATTGTTGTAGTAATATATAAGCCACAGGGACTGAGCAATCTCATTTCCAAGGGTATCAAGACTAGAAAAGCTTAATGGGTGAGGCATGGTTAAGTGTTGAGGCTGCAGCAAGCACTAAGCGTTTATTTGAGTGGCTAACTTACGAGTACAAAAATAAGAAGAGTGATCTACGCATAATCTGACGCAAACTAGAAATGATCAAGAAGTGATCTGGAACACCTACTTACGAGTCAAACATAACCTCGCCGTGTTCTCTTCTTGGTTCAAACCTCACAAGAAGATACGGTCACGGTTACGCATACGTTTGGTGTATTTTAATTGAGTTTACTTCAAGTTTTTATGACCGAGTGTTAAAAAAATTCCAAGTTGCCACATAACTGCAGGAACGGCTCTCGAAAAGATTTAACCCTGCAGGGGTTCTCCAACTCATCCATCACAAACTAGCCACAAGCTGTGTGGGAAACCTCAACCTCGCGATAGCCCAAGGTATCCTTGGAGTCTCGTGCACAAGACGTTCGAGAAAGGCAAAACAAATCCAGCAAGCCCGCCCAGCGTGTCGATGATCCCAATAGGAGTAGTGTATCTCGTTCTCAGGACACAACCAGATTGTCCAAACTTCCAATAGGCTAATCTCACAGTTGCCCCTGGCGGCCACCGGTAGTTGACAGGTTGGACCACCAATCAAGAGGAGCACTAGCCTGAGTTGTTGATTAATTATTCGTGGGTGCTAGCGGCTTCCTATGCAATTTTATTAGTTATGAATTACGCAAATGTGTACCAATGTTAGGCCTTGTCAGTAGAGTTTTATCCTGAAACGAAAATCAAGGGGGTCCCCATAACAACCCCAATCATGTTAGGAGCGCTCAATATGGAACATAACACCGATACACAAGTAGCTATGGCGGAAAAGGTGGAACAAAACACCAAGCAAAAGTTCAATCCTTCCACCTTTAACCATGTTTATATGTGCATTAAATTAAATAGAAATAATGTTGTGATATCCCAAGATATCCATGTTATCACATGGAAAGAACTTGCACCTGCAACTAGCAACGCTATAAGAAGGGTTGGGCAAGCGATAACATAGCCACACAATGGTTTGGTGGGATGTGGAAGGTTAGAGGATTATCATGGCATTTTGGGAGGCTTAACAAACAAGTGGTAGGAAGTGATACATAACGATAGAAGTGAGACAACTAGCACTGGTGCAGCGACGTGCTATACAAACGGTTTTTAACCCCTTTCCGTGACTGCATTTTAAATCGTTGCCTAGTGAGTTTGGGAGATAGGGGTCCTTCCCACACGACCTAGGAACCGTCGGGGATAGGCCCTCCAGTCACACACGCTGCGCAAAATGAGCTCGTGTTCGATCGGGCTAGCCATCACATACAATTATACACGACCAATAGTTTCCGTTCGTAGGTACATCCCACACAATGATTCCTAGAGAAATGTTTCCCTTCATCTGCACAACGCACACAGTCAATCCATGAGAAACATTTCCATTCATTTGCATATCCCACATAGTGAATCCATGAAAAACATCTTCGTCTGTCTGCACATCCCACACAATGAATCTGAGATGAATGTTTCCGTTCGTATATACATCCCACATAGTTTTATGTATAGCCTCGTGTGTGATAGGTGTAACGATCACACACACTGGCTTTGTTAACCATTTTCTTTATTCAACTATATCACACACGATTTCATGAAGAAAACTTTATGGCATTGGGCTATCCATCACAACCGTTTTTACTGCTAGAACCGTTTGCAAAGTTCCATGACCCATTTAGCAGGTTTATTTGTTTACAACTAATAATTCTAGTATTACAAAAATTCACATTTCATATCTAACAGTTTTTTGCCAATTTCATATCATGCACATAAATATATTTTAACATCACCGAATGGTAGCTACCTGAAAACAACATAGTACAACATATAGCTAGTTCACCTTCATATATAAGAACAATATTACAACAATATATTCATTTCCCTAATCGACTAATTCTTGATCAGCCAGGTTCGTCTTCTCCACCTCTACTTTCACTTCTGTAAAAACCTATTTTGCACGCACCACCACCATCTTAGCATAATCTAATTTAAAAAATGTGAGCTCATTCCCCATCTTCCTCTTTTTCCCGCATCTTGTAATATTCTTCACCATTGACAACACTTTCTCTAAGCCTATATATGTTCTCCTCCTCATACATGCTCTAGAGCTTTGCGAGGCACATCTTCAAAGACTGTAGCCACTCTTGATCAACCCACTCCAGGTAAGAACACTTCCATTCATCCTATAATATTTAAAACTAAATCAGTTACAATTATAGAGAAATGGGTTTATAGAAACATAGAAAATCACCAAATACAGATTCTGAAAAACTAAAGAAACTGGCTATTATGTCATATCTTATCAAAAAGATTAATATGTGAATGAATTAATTGGTACTGAGACACCACCAAATTCAAAAACATGAGAAGCTTTAATTAACTGAAACAATGCTACAATTTCTTAATCATGTACTATAAATAACAAATTGTACATTTATGAGGAAGCTAAATATAACTTCAATAGCATAGCGGCGGTGTTTGGATGACATCAAATTGGTACTAACACGTGTGTACATGCACAAATTTAGTAACATAGAACTAATAGCACTAAGGACATCCACTATCTATGCCAAAATCGGTGTCAAGACAACTGCTGCTACATTTGGCACCGGTACCCTACACTGGCGAGCCGATGCAGAGGAAAAATTCAGGGAACCCGACTCTAGAGCACCTAGTTGCTCTGATGCCCAGTTCCTTCGTGCCATAAAGTTTTAGTATTTTACAGCTTAGCTGCTCGGATGTATGGACCAAAGTTGGCTACAAAAATTGTTGAAGCCGTGCCAAATAATTCTCTAATGGCACCGCTGATGATATGGCAACATTTTTAGATACTAGGTAGAAACTATGCTAGTATCTTAATCACATCGAGAATAACATAGCACGGTGACAGTGTATGAATCGCATCTAACAAATGATTTGTAACAACAAAAGTGGGGCTAACCTTCTCTGCACATGCCAGAAACTTCCTCCCACTATCCACAAATTCAAATGCAACCAACTTCATGTTGGGAACGTCGTATGGGAAACAAAAAATTTCCTTCGCTCACCAAGATCAATCTATGGATATCAAAAACTACGAGATAAGGAGTGTATCTACATACCCTTGTAGATCACTAAGCGGAAGCGTTAAGAAACAGGGTTGATGTAGTCGAACGTCTTTGCGATCCAATCATGAACATCCCAATCAAGTGCCAAACGGACGACACTTCTGCGTTCAGCACACGTACAACTCGATGACGCCTTCACCACCTCGATCCAACAAGCGTAGGTGAAGTAGTAGCTAAATTATGTGGCAGCATGAAGACATGGTGGCGTCAGTGGTGGTGCGATCTCGGCAGGGCTTTGCCAAGTGAGGCCGCGATCACGACGGCAGAAAAGAACTATAAGAGAGAGGAGGGCTACATCGTGGCTTTTCAGGTGCGGCTGCCCTCCCTATACTCGAGTATATATAGGGGAAGGGAGGAGGAGGACAATGCCCTAGGGTTTCCCCTAGGGTGGGGCAGCGGCCACCAAGGGCTGCCTTGGCCCTGAAGGAAGGTGGGGTGGCGGCCACCAAGGGCTGCCTTGGCCCTCAACAAAGGTGGGGCGGCGGCCACCTTTGGGTCAGCCCACCTCCTTGGCCGCATGGGCCTCGGGTGGGAGGGGTGGCCAGCCCATCACGGGCTGGTGCGCCACCTCTCATAGCCTATAGGTCCCTCCGGGGCAGGTGGACCCTCCCGGTGGACCCCGAAACTCTTCCGGAACGTGTGTCACAAAACCGGTAACTTTCCAAAAATCTTCTGGAACTCAAATACTAACTTCATATATATCGATATTCATCTTCGGACTATCTCAAAGCTCTGCGTCATGTCCGGGATCTCATCCGGGACTCCGAACAACCTTCGGTCACCAACACAATAACTCAAATATATCTATATCATCATCAAACGTTGAGTGTGTAGACCCTGCGGGTTCAATAACTATGCGGACATGACTGAGAAAACCTCTACGGTCAATAACTAATAGTGGGACATGGATGCCCATATTGGTTCCTACATATTCTACGAAGATCTATATTGGTCAAACCAATGATTTCAAGGATTCAGTTAATCCCATATGTCATTCCTTTTGTCCATCCGTATGTTACTTGCCCGAGATTCAATCGCCGATATCTCCATACGTAGTTCAATCTCGTTACCGGCAAGTCTCTTTACTCATTCCATAATACAAGATCCCGTGACTAACTCCTTAGTCACATTGCTTGCAAACTTATTGTGATGATGTATTACCGAGTGGGCCCCAAGATACCTCTGTGTCATATGGAGTGACAAATCCCAGTCTTGGTCCATGCCAACTCAACACACACCCTCGGAGATACCTGTAGAGCATATTTATAATCATCCAGTCACGTTGTGACATTTGATACACACAAGGCATTATTCCCGTGTCAGTGAGTTACATGATCTCATGGGCATAGGAACAGAACAATGACATGAATAAATTAATAGCAATGAACTTAGTTATACGATCAAATGATATGCTTATTGTTTGGGTCTTGTCCATCATATCATTCTCCTAATGATGTGATCCCGTTATCAAATGACAACTCATTTCTATGGCTAGGAAACCTTAACCATATTTGATTAACGAGCTAGTCTACTAGAGACTTACTAGGGACATTGTGGTGTCTATGTATCCACACATATATTTGAGCTTCCAATCAATACAATTATAGCATGTATAATAAACGATTATCATAAACAAGGAAATATGATGATGACCACTTTATTATTGCCTCTAGGGCATATTTCCAATAGTCTACCACTTGCACTAGAGTTAATAATCTAGTATTACACTGTAATGAATCTAACACCCATAGTGTCCTTGTGTTGATAATGTTTTGCTTGTGGAAGAGGTTTACTCAACGGATCTGCAACATTCAGATTCGTATGTACTTTGGAACTGTTTATGTCCTCCTACTTGATAAATCGTGGATAGAATTGAAATGGTGCTTTATGTGTCTGGTCCTTTTGTGAAACCTTGGTTCCTTGGCTAGAGCAATGGCACCAGTGTTGTCACAAAACGAGGTCATTGGATCCAGTGCACTGGGAACAACTCCAAGATTCGTCATGAACTGCTTTATCCAAACACCTTCCTTCGCTCCTTCCGAAGCAGCTATGTACTCCTCTTCACATGTAGAATCAGCTACCATGCTTTGCTTGGAACTGCGTCAGCTTACCGCTCCACCATTCAGAATAAATATGTATCCGGTTTGAGACTTAGAGTCATTTGTATCTGTGTCAAAGCTAGCATCAACGTAACCCTTTACGACGAGCTCTTGATCACCTCCATAAACGAGAAACATATCCCTAGTACTTTTCACGTGCTTAAGGATATTATTGATCGATGTCCAGTGTTCCACTCCTGGATCACTATGAAACCTTCCGGCCATACTTATGGCAAGGCTGACATCTGGTCTTGTGCACAACATCGCATATTCCTCAGGTTCCAATTTCCTGTTTGTCCATGTAAAAAGGAGTCCAGCCCACAAGGAGAGGGAATCCACAAAAATATCTGGTTTAGATGCTTTATACTATGTTTCAAGTGATCAAACAATAGTATAGTATCTTTAGACAGAACTGAAATAGCAGATGTAGATTCGAATGTGAAGGTTATTAAAGCTTAAAAGAAAAAACATTCATAGTTTAGGTCACTAAGAAAAGAATGTGGAAAGGGTCACAGATAGGATTGGTATATTTACACAATAGAAACTATTGCTGAAGCATAGGGGATGACACTCATCTTCTCTCTATCCTCTATAGTCACTGGGCATTGAGGCTTACTCAACTTCACACCTTGTAGGACAGGCAAGAACCCCTTCTTGGACTTATCCATTTTGAACTTCTTAAAAACCTTATCAAGGTATGTGCTTTGTGAAAGTCCAATCAAGCGTCTAGATCTATCTCTATAGATCTTGATGCCAATATGTAAGTAGCTTCTCCGAGGTCCTTCATGGAAAAACCCTTGTTCAAATGTACCTTCACGCTTTCCAAAAGTTTTATATTGTTTCCAATTAGTAATATGTCATCCACATATAATATTAGAAATTCAATAGAGCTCCCACTCACTTTCTTGTAAACACAAGCTTCTTCATAAACTTGTATAAACCCAAACGCTTTGATCACCTCATCAACATGAAGATTCCAACCCCGAGATGCTTGCACGAGTCCATAAATGGATCGCTGGAGCTTGCATACTTTGTCAACATTCTTTGGATCGACAAAACCTTCCGATTGCATCATATACAACTATTCCTTAAGGAAACCATTAAGGAATGCTATTTTGACATCCATCTGCTAGATTTCATAATCGAAATATGAAGGTATTGCTAAAATGATTTCGACGGACATAAGCATCGCTATGGGTGAGAAAGTCTGATCGTAGTCAACTCCTTGCACTTGTGAAAACCCCTTTGCAACAAGTCGAGCTTTATAGACGGTGACATTACCGTCCGCGTTCGTCTTCCTCTTAAAGATCTATTTGTTCTTAACAGACTTTCGACCTTTAGGTAATAGTTCCACAGTCCACACTTTGTTTTCATACATGGATCCTATCTCAGATTTTATGGCCTCTAGCATTTGTTGGAATCTGTGCCCACCATTGCTTCTTCATAGCTCGTAGGTTCATCGTTGTCCAACAACATGACCTCTGAGACAGGATTACCGTACCACTCTGGAGTAGTACGCGTCCTTGTTGACCTACGAGGTTCAATAGTAACTTGATCTAAAGCTTCATGATCACCATCATTAGCTTCCTCTTCAACTGGTGTAGGTGCCACACGAACATCTTCCTGCGTCGTGCTACTCTCTGGTTGAAGTGACGGTCCAGTAACCTCATCAAGTTCCACCACCCTCCCATTTAATTCTTTCGAGAGAAACTCTTTCTCGAGCAAGGATTCGTTCTTAGCAATAAACACTTTGCCGTCGGATCTGAGATAGAAGGTATACAGATTGTTTCCATTGGGTATCCTATGAATACGCATTTGTCCGCTTTGGTTCGATCTTATCAAGTTGAAGCCTTTTGACATAAGCGTCGCATCCCCAAACTTTAAGAAACAACAACTTAGGTTTCTTGCCAAACCACAATTCATATGGTGTCATCTCAATGGATTTAGATGGTGCCCTATTTAAAGTGAATGTGATTGTCTCCAATGCATAAGCCCAAAACGATAGTGGCAAATCGGTAAGAGACATCATAGAATGCACCATATCCAATAATGTACGTTTACGCTGTTCGGACACACCATTATGTTGTGGTGTTCCAGGTGGCGTGAGTTGAGAAACAATTACACGTTGGCTTAAGTCCATGCCAAACTCATAACTCAGATATTCTCCTCCTCGATCAGATCGCAGGAACTTAATCTTCTTGTTATAATGATTCTTAACTTCACTCTCAAATTACTTGAACTTTTCAAATGTTTCAGATTTGTGCTTCATCAAGTAAATATATCCATATCTACTCAAATCATCGGTGAAGGTGAGAAAATAACGATATCCACCCCGTGCCTCGACAGTCATTGGACCGCACACATCATTATGTACGATCTCCAACAAGTCACTGGCTCGTTCCATTGTACCAGAAAATGGAGTTTTAGCCATCTTGCACATGAGGCATGGTTCACATGTATCAAGTGATTCCAAAAGTCCATCAGCATGGAGCTTCTTCATACGTTTTACACCAATATGACCTAAGCACGAGTGCCACAAGAAAGTGGCACCATCATTATTAACTCTACATATTTTGGCATCAATGTTAAAAATATGTGTATCATTACTATCGAGATTCAACAAGAATAAATCATTCACATTGGGTGCATGACCATAAAAGATATTACTCATATAAATATATCAACCATTATTCTCTCATTTAAATGAGTAACCGTATCACCTTAAACAAGATCCATATATAATGTCCATGCTCAACGCATGCACCAAATAACAATTATTTAGATTCATAACTGATCCCGATGGAATCGAAGAGCGAGTGTGCCGACGGCAATCACATCAACCTTGGAACTATCTCCCACGCGCATCGTCACTTCGTCCCTTGTGAGCCTCCCTTTATTCCCTAGTTCATGTTTCGAGTTACAAATATGAGCAACTGAACCGGTATCAAATACACACGCACTACTACGAGAGCTAGTAAGGTACACATAAATAACATGTATATCAAATATACCTTTGTTGCCATTCCCAACCTTCTTACCGGCCAGATACTTGGGGCAATTCTGCTTCCAATGGTCAGTTCCCTTGCAATACAAGCACTCGGTCTCACGCTTGGGGCCAGCCATGGGTTTCTTCATGAGAGTGGCAACTGAAATGTCATTCTTCTTGAAGTTCCCCTTCTTATTTCCCTTGCCCTTCTTGAAACTAGTGGTTTTATTCACCATCAACACTTGATGCTCCTTTTTGATTTCTACTTCTCTAACTTTCAGCATCGCGAATAGCTCGGAGAGTGACTTGTTCATCCCTTGCATATTATAGTTCATCATGAAGCTTTTGTAGCTAGGTAGCAGTGACTGAAAAACTCTACCAGTGACCGTCTTAGGAGGAAGCTCAACTCCCAACTGACTCAAAAGGTTGTAATACCCAGACATTCGGAGTATGTGTTCACTGACACAACTATTCTCCTCCATTTTATAGGCAAAGAATTTATCGGAGGTCTCATACCTCTCGCTTAGGGCATTAGCTTCAAAAACTAACTTCAACTCCTGGAACGTCTCACATGCTCCATGGCATTCAAAATGCCTTTGAAATCCCCATTCCAAGCCATACAACATGACACACTGAACTATCGAGTAGTCATCAGCGCGCTCCTGGCAGACGTTCAAAACATCCGCACAAGCTGCTAGAGGGGGTGCTGCCTCAAGAGGTGCATCAAGGACATAATCCTTTTGCGAAGCCGTGAGGATAAACCTCAGATTATGAACCCAGTCCGCATAGTTACATCCATCATCTTTCAGCTTAGCTTTCTCTAGGAACGCATGAAAATTCAGGGGAGCTACTGCGCGAGCCATTGATCTACAACATAATTTCCAAAAACAACTTAGATTATGTTCATGATAATGGGTTCAATTAATCATATTATTTAAGAACTCCCACTCAAATCAACATCCCTGAGGTTGTTCAAGTGTAACATGATGCAAATCCACCAACCCAAATCCAATCATGACGTGAGATGAGGTGGTTTCAATGGTGAACATCTCCATGTTGATCATATCTACTATATGACTCATGTTCGACCTTTCGGTCTCTTGTGTTTCGAGTCCATGTCTTTAAATGCTAGGCTTGTCAAGTTTAACCCAAGTGTTCTACATGTGCAAAACTGGCTTACACACGTTGTATGCGAACGTAGAGTCTATCACACCCGATCGTCACGTGGTGCTTCAAAACGACGAACCTTCGCAACGGTGCACACTTGGGGAGAACACAATTTTATCTTGAAATTTTAGTGAGGGGTCATCTTATAATGCTATCGTCGTCTTGATCAAAGTAAGAAGCATAAAAGGATTAACATCACATGCAAATCATAGAAGTGATAAGATATGTCCATCATCATCTTGTGCTTTTGATCTCCATCTCCAAATCACCGGCATGATCTCCATCGTCACCGGAATGACACCATGATCTCTATAATCGTGTCTCCATTGGGGTTGTCACGCCAACTATGCTTCTACAACTATTGCTAACTCATAGCGATAAAGTAAAGCAATAAGGCACAAATTAATTAAAAACAACCCTATGGCTCCTGCTGGTTGCCGTACTCATCGACATGCAAGTCATGATAATCTATACAAAACATGATCATCTCATACATCACATATATCTCATCATATACCCTGCAAAAACAAGTTAGACGTCATCTACTTTGTTGTTGCATGTTTTACGTTGATGCTATGGGTAACTAGCAAGAACCATTCTTACCTACGCAAAGCCACAACGGTGATGTTCAAGTTTCTATTTAACCTTCTACAAGGACCGCCTCTGTCGAATCTTATTCAACTAAAGTGGGAGAGATATACACCCACCAGCCATCTTTATGCAACAAGTTGCATGTCAGTCGATGGAACCGGTCTCTCGTATGTGGACGAGTAAGGTTGGTCTAGGCCACTTCATCCCACAATACTGCCGAATCAAGATAAGAATAAGGAAGTAAGCAATTTGAACATCAACGCCCACAAACACTTTGTTTCTACTCGTGCATGTTATCTACGCGTAGACCTAGCTCATGATGCCACTGTTGGGGGAATGTCACATGGGAAACCAAAAACTTCCTATGCTCACCAAGATCAATCTATGGAGATCAACAGCTACGAGAGGAACGTATCTACATACCCTTGTAGATTGCTAGGTGGAAGCATGAAGAAACACGGTTGATGTAGTAGAACGTCTTTGCGATCCAATCACGAATGTACCGATCAAGTGTTGAACGGACGGCACCTCCACGTTCAGCACACGTACAGGTCCATGACGCGTTCACCACCTCGATCCAGCGAACATAGGTGAAGTAGTAGCTGAGTTCTCCAGCAGCACGACAGCGTGGTGGCGGTGGTGTTGATGCGATCTCGGCAGGGCTTCGCCATGCGCTGCAGCAATCACGACGGCGGAAAATAACTATAAAGGAGAGAGGCGGGTTGCGACATAGATTTTCAAGTGTGGCTGCCCTCCTTATCCTCAAGTATATATAGGGTAAGGGAGGACGAGGCTAATGTCCTAGGGTTTCCCCTAGGGTGGGGCGGCGGCCACCAAGGGTTGCCTTGGCCCTCAAGGAAGGTGGGGCGGAGCCCACCTCTCGGCCAGCCCACCTCCTTGGCCACATGGGCCTCAAGTGGGAGGGGCGGCCAGCCCACCAGGGGTTGGTGCGCCACCTCTCACAACCCATAGGGCCCTCCAGGAGAGATAGACCTTCCTGGTGGACCCCTGGAACTCTTCCGGAACCTCTGTCACAAAATAGGTAACTTTTCAGAACTCTTCCTAAACTAGAATACCAACTTCCTATATATCGATCTTCATCTCTCGACCATTCTGAAGCTGCTTGTCACGTCTGGGATATCATCCGGGACTCTGAACAATCTTTGCTCACCAACACAATAAATCAACTATATTTATATCGCCACCGAGCGTTAAGTGTGCAGACCGTGTGGGTTCAATATCTATGCAAACATGACCGAGAGACCTCTACGGTCAATAACCAATAGCGGGACCTGGATGCTCATATTGGTTTCTACATATTCTGTGAAGATCTATATCGGTCAAACCAACGATGCAATCCTTTTGTCCATCGATATATTACTTGCCAGAGATTTGATCATCGGTATCTCCATACCAAGTTCAATCTCGTTGCTGGGAAGTCTATTTACTATTTCCATAATACAATATCACGTGACTAACTCCTTAGTCACATTGCTTGCAAGATTATTGTGATGTTATATTACCCAGTGGACCCCGAGATACCTCTCTGTCATACGGAGTGACAAATCCCAGTCTTGATTCATGCAACTCAACACACACCCTCGGATATATCTGTAGAGCAACTTTATAATCATCAGTTACGTTGTGACATTTGATACACACAGGGCAATCTTTCAGTGCCAGTGGATTGCATGATCTCATGGTCATAATAACAGATACATTGACATGCAGAAAGCAATAGCAATAAACTTAGTCATACGATCAAATGATATACTTATGGTTTGGGTCTTGTCCATCACATAATTCTCCTAATGATGTGATCCCGTTATCAAATGACAACTCACGTATATGTCTAGGAAACCTTAACCATCTTTGATAAACGAGCTAGTCCAGTAGAGGCTTACTAGGGACACTGTGTTGTGTATGTATCCACACATGTATTTGAATTTCCAATCAATACAATTATAGCTTGGATAATAAAAAGTTATCTTGAACAAAGAAATATGATAATAACTACTTTATTATTGCCTGTAGGGCATATTTCCAGCACTGCACGCATGGATATTGATGGTGACAACAAGCACGCAGATCTTCAAACACCCCACTCCATTTGTTGCAACTGATGGTCCTAGGGAGCTACAAGAGGACAAAATGACTCAAATCGACCGTCGGGTTAAAATCCTTCATTCCAAATCATAACCCGAGAGAGAAGATAGGCATACCTGGGAGGTAAAAGAGTTGTCGTCAGAGGAGGAACCGCTCAAGATTCATTGAAGAAAACCATGGCGACCGCGACGGTCAGATGCGAGACGGCGAGAGCGAGGAAGCAAGCGAGGAAGCGGGTATAGCTTGGGAAGGAAGGAAGGGGCAAACCGGGGAAATGTGACTTGTGGTCGGGGAGAAAAGTGGGTTGGGAGGGGGAGATAGATATTTCGGCGGTAGGTAAAAAATATCGAAAGGTGGAGGGAAACTTTGCGTGCGGTGCCGCCGGACACCATTCACTTTGAATGAATGTGTGTATCGAAAATAATTCTTCTACTTTACGTGCATGCGATGAGTTTGATCATTCAGATTTTGGTGGAAATTTTCCTGGGTACTATCCTCATCCACGTCATTGTATAATTTAAGATCGCTTGCTAATTTGGGCACACAAAAGAGCCTACATCACACAGACCACACTTACTGAATCGAGCAATTTTAGTAACTAAACACAATGAGTTAACCTAAAGATTGCTCTAACAAAAGACCAGTGTTATAAGCAAAGGCTAAGTGCGGATAATTTTAACAAAGCCGCCACCCCACCGCCCTATGCCTCGCCAGTGTAAGATGAGATGTTGATGAATTCTCCTGGCAACATGTCGCCGTTGGTGAATAGCGCTTCCCCACGGCTGAAGTCGACCACGCCATCGTCGTCGTCCTCGTCCTCGACCCCGCCCTCAAGGTTGTAGTATTCACAGTAGTGGCTACACGAGAGCTTGCGTTGGTACTCCACCGCTGATTCCTCAACAGATATGCTCTTCTCTACCTCGTCCTCAGCCATGCGCAACTCCTCCTCTTGGCACTCCTCGATCTCCGCCGCCTCCTGCATCTCCAGCTCCCGCTCGACGATTTCATGAGGAAGCAGGTGTTCCATGGCCTCCACCGCCTTTTTAGACGTGAGTTGCATGCTGGATTTCGAGGTGCCCTGGAATATCTTGGCATGTGTGCCCTTGATCTTGGTGTGGATGGCCACAACCTGGGTCAGGGAGACATTAGCGGCACAGACGGCAACTCGAGCGCTCTTGGTGTTTGCAGCCGTCGTCGGAGCAGCTGCTTTAGCCGCCTCAGCTGATGTGGCTGCCATGTCGGGTGTCGCAGACGCCCTCTCGGCAGATGCGGCCTCGCTCAATGCGGATGTGGTCGCGCTCAATCCGGGATGCGGATGCGGACATTTGATCTTTTTAAGACATTTAAGTGATTTTATATCCATTTAATTACCGTAATTCAAATTTGAACTACATGTACATGCAACAGCTAACCATAACAGTTTGGAAAGTCATATTTGTATACTTGTGTGCCAGTTAATTCCATGTGCAGTATATTGGACGAAATTTTCAAACATATTGGTGTCACGACTTGAACACAAAGCATCGGGTGACATGGCATTTAAATTCCAAAAAAATAAAAAATGATCAGAAACACATGAAACCTTGCTTGACGTAATGGCATGCAACCAAGATGGTGTGGTAAAAAATTGGTCTATTTGACGAAACGTTGGACACACACCCCTCACAAACCGGAGCTACTCACTAGAAGGTTTGTGGTTCCGAGAGGGCACAATGCATGTTTGATGACGAACCAGTGATAGCTTCCCCTTATGTCCTCCAAAAAATTTCTATAGTCAACGTGTACTAATACAACTGTCATGTCAAAATTTGGAAAATTCCAGGGGTCATTTGACTTTTTAAAGACATTTAAGTGATTTTCTAGCCATTTAATGACCGCAATTAAAATTTGAACTACATGTACATGCAATAGCTAACCATAACGATATGAAAAGTCATATTTGTATACTTGTGTGCAAGTTAAGTCCATGTGCAATAAATTGGATGGAATTTTCAAATATATCGGTGTCACAGCTTGGACACAAAGCATAGAGTCCCATGGCATTTAAATTCCAAAAAAATAAACAATGGTCAGAAAGACATGAAACCTGGCTTGACGTAATGGCATGCCACCAAGATGTTGTGGTAAAACAATTGGTATGTTTGACAAAACTTTGGACACACACCCCTCACAAGACGGAGCTACTCACTAGAAGGCATGTGGTTCTGAGAGGGCATAATGCATCTTTGATAACGAACTGACTATAGCTTCCTCTTGTGGTCTTAAAAAAAATAGTTAACATGCACTAATGCAACTATCATGTCAAAAATTGGAAAAATTCAGGGGTCATTTGTCGGGACCCCGATCCTAAGCCATAGGAATCTAGCCTGTAACCCATCGCATCCCTTTGTGGTCTCACGCACGGTTAACTCCACGGCTGCAGCCTTACCTTAGCCGGGACCGTTTGCGTCTTTTGACTCACGTATGCGATAGTATCGCTAGCAATCCAATGTCAAAGAACCCGGATCGACATGTCTAGTCATAAACCAAAGTGGCAGTACCGCACAAGGAGAGGCATACATGACCCAACAAAGCAGGTGTCGGTCATCGGCGAATGTAGACGAGTCGTAGCAAGCTACAAGGACTCCATTACATCGCGTGACATTTCCCCAAAGGGGACAGACACAGCAGCTAAGAAGGACACATGCCGGTCAACCAATGTGTCCGGAGCAGTAGCGAACTACCAAGGCTCGTTGGACCACAAAGGGGCATTTCCTTGTAAGGAGTGCTACTAAAGTTCACGACTAGGTAATCGAACCCCATACATATCAAGTACGACACACGTACGCATGGCATACCGATATGTATAGATACATCGATGGCATCACAACATAACCATAAACATACCAGCTTTATTTAAGAGGCTCGGAAGAGCCACACACATAATATTACACCTTAAGGGTCTCACGACCCATGATAGCAGTCATACAATACAAGCCAGCGGAAGAGTTATAAACTGTCTGAGTACAGACAGGGCTACCAGTAGGCACGTGGCCTGACTATACTACAGAGCCGACATAGGGCCAGATCGTAGCTGGGACACCAGCTACTCGTCGTCGTCGATGTCTACGAAGAACCCTCCATTAGGGTCATTAGCAACCTCTACAACATTTATTAAACAAACATGAGTACGAAGGTACTCAGCAAGACTTTAGGAGAACTAACTACTCATGCAAGGTATCAAAAGGTATTGTGGGGTTTCATGCGGGAAGCCAGCATTTGACTCGTGGCTAGACAACTTGCTTTTTGAAATTAGTTTTGACAACTTAATTTCTCGCACACGAGTCCACTAACACCACAACAATACACTATCGTGGAATCATTCCGTCTCCATACGGAAATGCCGTCCACGACACTCACGCTTATCTTGACAATTTTATGAGTAGCCATTGAAGTTATCTATGAACAACATATGTCTCCAAGTAGTCCATATCCGCGGACGCGGCTATTCGAATAGATCATAACCCTGCAGGGGTGTACTTCGTCACACACGCTCCCGCCACTTATCGCCATGTGCACGTCATGCACCTCGGCAACCTTCAAGCGGAAGCCCAGCGAGGGAGTCGGCCACGACCGTTAACCACACTAGTACCTAGTCCAGGTTTATCGCCTATCTGAGAGTAACCCGTACGGAAGTCCGGCCGAGGTTTCCGCCACGGCCTCAAACGATGTGCGCAGGGTTCCCAAGCCCACCATCCGGGTGCCACTTGGTACACCGTGCCACTGCTTACCGCATCACGGTCCACCTCTCAGGTCAGCACCATGCACGGCCTCCAGCATTACTATAAACACCAGAAACTACTTGCAACTCCTGGACCGAGTACTACGCGATTAATAGGCCGAGCGGGGTCATATTTCAGGGCCCAGCATGTGGTAGTATCTGGTCTTGGATTACATACACGGAAATCAGTTCCTAAGGACGGTTCCAATGAAACAACCCGCCATGTACTCCTACACAGCCTTTCACCGGTACCTTTACCAAATCAAGTTCAACACACGACCTTTGCTCACCGAACACATTCCACATTTCTGTTCATCTCCCAGATGACAGACCATACACAACTCTAAGCATAGCATGCATAGCAGGATAAGGCACATCATAGCTCAAGCAACTACCAGGTATGCTAGGTTGCAAGGTTCGGCTATTTACTGTGACAAGGTTAAGTCATGCAAAGGAAGTGGGTCCAACTATCGTGGCAAAAGCAGTTGAAGCATTTGATCCTAATGCAATAAATAGGTGCAGGAGCAAGAACATAGGAGTTATCGTGATGATCAAAAGGGTTGCTTGCCTTGTTGCTCAGAGGAGGAACGATATCCGTCAGACGGATATTCGGTGGAATCCGGGGGTGCGGAGCCTACCGAAATGAATGGCAACATTCAATAACAAACATATGCAATCAAAATGATGCATGAGCATGGCATGATAATGCAAGTGATAGGTTATTATAATCAAGATGTTTTAGGTTTAGAGTTGATTTGAATCACATTCGAATAGCAATTCAAACGGGTATTCTCGGATACCGGTTCAATTGATTCGACCTGATGCTCAGATCAACCTAATGTTAACATGCATGAAATGTCATGTTATGGTACTGATTTATATCTAGGGCAGTGTGTGATCATTGTATTTATAATGAAATTTGGATATTTTTGCAAATTCCATTTATAAGGTGATTAAAGAATTGAATTATTCCTTATTTCAGAAATTAGGGTCCTGTAACTTTTTCAAACATAGTTGAAAATAGCATAATCAGAATCCTTGAATTTTTCTGATACTTTTTCATATATAACTTATTTTCATTGGAGTTACAGATTAATTTCTATGATTTTTGCAATTTTTAGCAATTTCCTGAATTATTTTTATACTGGAAATTCCATTTATTGCATCAGGCTGACGTCAGCAGGTCAGCCGACCTGTGCAGGTCAAACCTGACAGGGGGGCCCCACTGGTCAGCCTCTCTGGGACTAATCCCGCGCTGACCAGCCCCTAATTGGGGTTTGACCAGGCGTGGGGCCCTCTGTCAGCGACTGAGGGGTGGGCGATTACGCCCTAATGGTCGGCCACGTCGACGGCCACCGGAGGGTGGTCGCCGGCGACCAGACCCGCGGCGGAGGGCTCGCCGGAGGCGACCTAGACGGCGCTGCACAGCACCAAAACGCACGCGGTTTGCAGCTACAGCATGCTCGCGAAGTGGCCGATCTGGCAGGACCATCTGGGGAGGTTAGGGTCGCCGGAAGAGGCGTCGACGACGAGCTGGAGCGGCGGCCGAAGCTCGGGCGTCGTCGGGGCTTTGAATCAGAGGGATCCACGCTCAGTTCTTAGCTGCTACGGCATCTACACGTCGTCCTGGAGCTGCTGGTGCTCTCGGGAGGACGAGCTGGACATCGGAGGGCTACCGGCGACGAGCGGCAGCGGCGGTCCTCGTCGGGCTCCGGTGAAACTAGGGCTAGAGGAGGGGATCGACGGGGAAAACCTAGGGAAAACGACCGCATGCTCACAGGGAGTGCAGGGCAGAGTTCAGACGGCTCGGGGAAGGCCTGGGGGCGACGAATCGACGGGAGAGGTCCGGCGGCCGGAGGAGGAAGACGACGGCGTTGCGGGCGTTGCAGGGCTCGAGGAAGCTTCGGCTTCTGCAGAGATGACCAGGGCGACGAGGCGGAGCTAATGGCGTGCTCTGGGAGGGATTCCTATGGCCAGGGGCACGGCCAGCTCGAGCTCGAGCTCGGCTCTAATGGCGGCAGCAGGGAGAAGGAGGAGATCCGGGAGGAGGGGAAGAACCGAGGCGGGGAATGGATAGGGGAAGCTCTGGGGAGCTTATCCCCGTCGTCGCCAGCGCGAACCGGCGGCCAGGCAGGCACGCAGGTGCGTGGCCGCGCCGGAGGAGGCGGCGGCCACCTCCTGCTGCCTACTGGCGCGAGGGAGGGGACGAGCGGGGAGATGGGCCGGGCCGGCTTAGGCGACACGTAACTCTTTTCCTTTTTCTTCTGTTTTTTTGTTTTTCTGTTTTGCTATTTATTGCTTAGCTAATTATTTCAGCTCCAAATCAAAAAGTAGAAACTATTTTAGACCTCCTGAAATATTTGTTATAATATCCCCACTCATTTCCAAGACTTTCAACATTTTTGGAAAATTATAGTTTCTGATTTCAAATTTTAAATTTGAAACCAGTGGCTTTTGCATTTAATTAAAATGCTTAAAGTGTCAAGAAAATAGTTTTCTCCAATGCTCATTTACTTTCATGATTTATCAGAAAGTTTGAACATTTCTTGAGGCCATTTTGGGTTCATTGATTTGAACTAGTTTGAAATTTCCTTTAATTGAAATGGTGGCTAGGGTTTTGAGTTTTTCCTTTGCCACTTTGTTGTTTTTGTTGAAACTTCTTAGATGCAAATGCAAAGAAGACATGAGCACAATGCTATCTTGGTTAAGGGTTAGGGATGTGACAACTCACCCCCACTCAAAAGAATCTCGTCCCGAGATTTAGAAGTCGTCGGGAATAATGCAGGATATTCGAGTCGGAGACGATCCTCTCTTTCCCAAGTTGCCTCCTTTTCAGAATGATTTGACCATTGAACTTTAAGAAACTTGAGGTTTCGACGTCGAGTGGTACGCTCAGCTTGATCAAGAATACGCACGGGGTATTCTCGGTAAGAAAGGTTATCTTGTAGATCAAGCGTTTCGTGGTCCACTTCACGGATAGGATCCGAAAAGCAACGCCTGAGTTGCGAGACGTGGAGAACATCATGAACCTTGGAAAGATGCGGAGGAAGTTCCAACTGGTAGGCAACTTCTCCTCGTTTGGCAAGAATGCGAAAAGGTCCAATGTAACGAGGAGCCAACTTGCCCTTGATACCGAAACGATGGGTACCCTTCAAAGGTGTAACCCGAAGGTAAGCCTTCTCGTCAACTTCAAAGGTCACAGCCTTATGATGACGATCATATTGGCTCTTTTGACGAGACTGGGCTGTTTTCAACTTTTCACGAATAATGCGAACCTGCTCTTCTGCATCCTGGATCATGTCCGGGCCAAAGAGTTGCCTCTCTCCGGTTTCTGACCAATTAAGAGGTGTTCGACATCTTCGTCCATAGAGAACTTCAAAAGGGGCTTTGCCCAAGCTTGATTGATAACTGTTGTTATAAGCGAATTCGGCGAATGGAAGACACTTCTCCCAATTCATACTGAACGATATAACACAAGCTCGGAGCATATCTTCTAGAATTTGATTCACTCTTTCTACTTGACCAATTGATTGAGGATGGAAAGCAGTGCTAAAAGATAAGTGAGTCCCCATGGCATTCTTAAAACTTTCCCAGAAGCGAGAAGTAAAGATACTTCCACGGTCCGAGTTAATTTCCAGGGGAACACCACGAAGAGACACTATTCGAGAGATATATAACTCTGCTAGCTGGCTAGCTGTTATACTCTCACGAACAGGAAGAAAATGAGCCACTTTGGAAAGACGGTCAATGACCACAAAGATAGCATTATTTCCTTTCTTGGTCTTGGGAAATCCGGTAATGAAATCCATGCTAACTTTATCCCATTTCCATTCAGGAATAGCTAAAGGTTGAAGGGTGCCAGCAGGCCTTTGATGTTCTGCCTTAACTCGACGACAAACATCGCAGTTAGCAACGAACTCAGCAATTTCTCTCTTCATCCTAGTCCACCAGAATCTCTGGCGTAGGTCCTGATACATCTTAGTACTACCGGGATGAATGGTGAGAGGGGAATCATGAGCCTCCTTAAGGATTAACTGCCTTAGATGTGGGTTCTTAGGAACCACTAAACGATTCTGGAAGAATACCACACCTTGATCATTCATGGAAAATTCTTTAGCGTTTCCGCTAAAAATATTCTCCTTGATCCGTGATATACCCTTGTCACGCTTTTGGCCAGCTATAATTTGATCCTTAAGAGTAGGCTTCGCCACCAGGGTAGAAAGGAATCCTTGAGGAACAATATGAAGATTCAACCTCCGAAAGTCCTCATGGAGAAGTGGTTGACCTTGTTGTAGCATCAAATTGTTACAATAAGATTTACGACTTAGTGCATCGGCCATAATATTGGCCTTCCCCGGGGTGTAAGTTATCCCTAAGTCGTAATCCGAGATCAACTCAACCCACCGTCTTTGCCTGAGATTCAAATCCGGCTGGGTGAAGATATATTTCAGACTTTGGTGATCAGTGAATATTTCGCAACGATTACCCAGAAGGTAATGTCGCCAGGTTTTTAGTGCATGGACCACAGCTGCAAGCTCAAGGTCATGTGTGGGATAATTATCCTCATGTGGACGCAACTGTCGAGATGCGTATGCAATCACATGACGATCTTGCATGAGAATGCAACCTAATCCTTGTCGCGAGGCGTCGCAATAGATAACAAAGTCCTTAGAAAAATCTGGTGGTAGCAACACAGGTGCGGAAGTCAGGCGTCTTTTCAGTTCCTGAAAACTATGCTCACACTGTGGTGTCCACTCGAACTTTTTATCCTTCTTGAGGAGTTCAGTCAGAGGCTTTGCAACCTTGGAGAAATTCTCGACGAAGCGGCGACAATAGCTCGCTAGACCAAGAAAACTCCTAACTTGCTTAACCGATTCAGGTTGAGTCCAATCAAGGACAGCTTGAACTCTCTCGGGATTGACAGCAATACCCTTACCAGAGATTACGTGGCCTAGATAGGTCACTTCTGGTAACCAGAATTCACATTTTGAAAATTTGGCATAAAGGCGATGCTCTCGAAGTTTCATCAATACCAGCCTTAGATGCTCGGCATGTTCTTGTTCATTCTTGGAGTAGATGAGAATATCATCGAGGTATACTACGACGAATTTATCCAAATACTCCATAAAGATTGAATTCATGAGTCGAGAGAAGGTGGCTGGGGCATTGGTTAAACCGAAGGACATAACGGTGTACTCATATTGGCCATAACGAGTAACAAAGGCCGTTTTTGGAATGTCCCCGTTCTTAATCTTGATTTGATGGTATCCCAACCTCAAATCCATTTTGGAGAAGACTGAGGATCCAGCGAGCTGATCGTACAGATCGTTGATCCTGGGGAGCGGATACTTGTTCTTTATGGTGACCAGGTTAACTGGTCGGTAATCTACAACCATCCGATCCGTTCCGTCTTTCTTCTTGACGAAGAGGACGGGACAAGCCCAAGGAGAAGAGCTAGGACGAATGAAACCCTTGTTCAAGGCCTCATCTAATTGCTTCTTAAGTTCGGCTAGCTCTAGGGGTGCCATCTTATAAGGTCTTCTGGCTATTGGGACAGTTCCCGGAACAAGATCTATCACAAACTCTACATCTCTGTCAGGTGGAATTCCTGGCAGTTCCTCTGGAAAAACATCCGGGAAGTCACGGACTACCGGAATGTCTTCAAGTTCCGGAAGAGGGTTGGCATTTAGGGAATAGAGTTGGCATTTGGCAACTCGAGTAGAGACATTTACTATCTCACCCGAGGGATGGGTAAGCTGGACATTTCTAGATTGAGTATCAATCTTGGCATAGTGAGCTGACATCCAGTCCATGCCCAAGATGATATTAATATCCGAAGATTTCAATGCTATCAATGAGGCTAGAAAAACTAGCCTGTCTACTAGAATTTCATTGCCATAGGTTATCCTAGAGGTTTGCCATTTACTACCAGGGGTTTGGACAACCAATGGGATTGGCATATCACAAAATGACATGTTATGCAACTGTGCATAACTTTCTGAAATGAAGGAATGAGAAGACCCAGTGTCAAAGAGAACGGACGCTGGGTGATGATTAACAAGAAGCATACCCAGCATGACGTCGGGATCCTCTGCAGCTTCTTCTGCTGACACATAGTTCACACGGCCACGTGCAGGAGTTGGCTTCACATAAAACGCTTTACCCGACTTGGCCTGCCCGACGGATTTTCCGGGTTGCTTGGCACCCACATTCTGAGGACACTCACGGGAATAATGCCCTGGTTCTCCACACTTGTAGCATATCACCTGATTGGCACGTGGTGCAGCATTGCTAGCTGGACCACCATAAGCTTTTGATGGAGGGTTGGCCTGATTCGTCTGAGGCGCCACGTAGGATGGCCTCGGAGTGTATCTTGGCGGCAGAGAACTGTTTGGAACCCACAGCCTGCGTTTTTGAAATGCGGAACCAGAAGATGAGCCAAAGTCACGGGAGTGCTTCCTTGTGGCTTTGAAGTCAGTATGACCAGTCTCCGCACTGATCGCTTTGTTGACCAGGGCTTGAAAGCTTGCACACTCATGGAGGCGCAGATCTCGACGGAGCTCAGGGCTCAGACCCTTACAGAATCTTGCTTGCTTCTTGGCGTCAGTAGATACCTCCTCTGTTGCATAGCGGGCGAGGTTACCGAACTCGCGGCTATAGGCATCCACAGACAACTTGCCCTGAGTGAAGGCACAGAACTCCTCTCTCTTTCTGTCCATCAGGCCCTCTGGAATATGGTGCAGACGAAAAGCTGCACTGAAGTCTGCCCATGTGGCCACTGGTTCAGCGGGACGCATAGCTTCAAAATTCTCCCACCACAGATTGGCGGGTCCCTCCAGGAAATACGTCGCGAAGGTCACCTTGTCGGCCTCAGACACATTCGCAGAGCGAATCTTGCGTGAAATGTTGCACAGCCAGTCATCAGCGTCGAGGGGATCGACGGAATGATGAAACTTTGGAGGATTCAGCTTCACAAAGTCATTGAGGGACACTGCAGCATTCCTAGGTTGTCGAGCCGTATTCTGCTCAATACGCTCTAGCAGTCGGTTGGTCTCCCTTTTGTTTCTTTCTGCCTCAAGCATCACCTCTACCAGAGAAGGTGGGTGAGGCAGGTCTTCCTGCGAAGCTTGACTACCCTCACCTTGCTCATGAGCAGGGGCACGATTCAACCTGGTGAACACCATCCTGACAAACAAACTCATAGCTTAGCCGAATATCATATCAACACTAACTATGGATTAAGAATGTACTGAACACACGGAATGCGGAAATGAATATCCGAACAACATGGTAACAAGCAACTGCTGTATATACACCATGGTTCATACACACCCTTACATAGTTCAGTACAAACTTACTCGAAGAGCAAACTACTGAAATGGTGGAACTACTCATCAGAGGCTTACAAGCTTCCTATACATTATTTATCTAGGCCTCCGGAATTCGTTTCACATTACTACCATACTCCACAAGTCACGCAGGACTGTGAACATAGGGCTACTACCATACTATCCTTCCGCTCATAGCTCAGGCATCCGCATAGAACATCTCATAGAGGTTACCTCCATGACCTGGAAGCTCAACCTGCGGATCAGGAAACACTCTAGCCTGAGATCCCTGGGATCCGTAAGGACACGGATGTGGCCTTGGTCCCCTGACCGGTGGTAAGAGGGGTCCCCGAAGAGGTGTGACTCCTCCTATAGTTGGCCAGTCAACGTGAGCCGGAAGATGGGTCCTAACAGGATTCAGCATCTCCATCTCTCCATACCCTGTCTGGACTACCGGTGCCAGCTGCATCAAAGCTGTCCACAGACGGGCACGGGTAGCATAAAGCTCCATGCGGAGAGCACGAGCATCCTTTTCTCTGTTCTCTAGCATCTCAACAGTGGACTGCAAAAGTGGATCCTCCATAGAAGAATCAAAATAGACTCCACTGAGGTATCCCTCTTCACCAGACTGAGAGGCCGGAACATAGCAGAACTCTGAATTCTGCAACAGTGCATGTCTCGCTCTCATAATGGTCAGCATTGAATAGGCAGCATCCTGTACTGCCATGTCAACGGTGACCCCCAACCCATAGGACCAATGGATTGGCTTCTCCGCTCCAGGGTAGTCTGGAAATACCCTAACAGTGCAGATGTACTGGCTCTGGTTGAAGTCTCGGTACTGTTCCTCTACCGTGTACTCAGGGTACCAGCGGTAACCGCACACCGACATCACCCTGACCAGCATGGCCGTATGACCCGGTACATCAATGCACCTGGTCAGACGTACCACCTGACGAGAAGGACAACCAGGCATCTGTAAATAGAGAGTAATGCAAAAGCATTAGAGCTCCGAATGAAAAATTGGGCAGCATAACGGCTGTAAATGCTCAAAAACAAATTTGAGACAACCCAAAATGGAATAGCGTAACCACTCAACTATCAAGTTCAATTCTCTGGTCACCAAACTTACTTCCTGCTTCCTAGGAATAAAAGAAACCCAATATCTCTCGACCCGTAGTCCTATAAGCTACCGATCGGAAACACGAGCCTAGGAGAAGATGAGCAATCTAGTCCTTAATTCCCGCGGAAAAGACGAGGATGACCAGGATAGAATATCATGAGAAGAGAACAAGAGTGTTACGTTCCCTTCCACAAACAATTCCCCTATATATAACTAAGAAATTCTAGACTCAACTTCGACCAGTTTGGCTTAGTAATCCTACATTCAGTCAGGCTCTGATACCAACGCTGTCGGGACCCCGATCCTAAGCCATAGGAATCTAGCATGTAACCCATCGCATCCCTTTGTGGTCTCACACACGGTTAACTCCACGGCTGCAGCCTTACCTTAGCCGGGACCGTTTGCGTCTTTTGACTCACGTATGCGATAGTATCACTAGCAATCCAATGTCAAAGAACCCGGATCGACATGTCTAGTCATAAACCAAAGTGGCAGTACCGCACAAGGACAGGCATACATGACCCAACAAAGCAGGTGTCGGTCATCGGCGAATGTAGACGAGTCGTAGCAAGCTACAAGGACTCCATTACATCGCGTGACATTTCCCCAAAGGGGACAGACACAGCAGCTAAGAAGGACACATGCCGGTCAACCAATGTGTCCGGAGCAGTAGCGAACTACCAAGGCTCATTGGACCACAAAGGGGCATTTCCTTGTAAGGAGTGCTACTAAAGTTCACGACTAGGTAATCGAACCCCATACATATCAAGTACGACACACGTACGCATGGCATACCGATATGTATAGATACATCGATGGCATCACAACATAACCATAAACATACCAGCTTTATTTAAGAGGCTCGGAAGAGCCACACACATAATATTACACCTTAAGGGTCTCACGACCCATGATAGCAGTCATACAATACAAGCCAGCGGAAGAGTTATAAACTGTCTGAGTACAGACAGGGCAACCAGTAGGCACGTGGCCTGACTATACTACAGAGCCGACGTAGGGCCAGATCGTAGCTGGGACACCAGCTACTCGTCGTCGTCGATGTCTACGAAGAACCCTCCATTAGGGTCATTAGCAACCTCTGCAACATTTATTAAACAAACATGAGTACGAAGGTACTCAGCAAGACTTTAGGAGAACTAACTACTCATGCAAGGTATCAAAAGGTATTGTGGGGTTTCATGCGGGAAGCCAGCATTTGACTCGTGGCTAGACAACTTGCTTTTTGAAATTAGTTTTGACAACTTAATTTCTCGCACACGAGTCCACTAACACCACAACAATACACTATCGTGGAATCATTCCATCTCCATACGGAAATGCCGTCCACGACACTCACGCTTATCTTGACAATTTTATGAGTAGCCATTGAAGTTATCTATGAACAACATATGTCTCCAAGTAGTCCATATCCGCGGACGCGGCTATTCGAATAGATCATAACCCTGCAGGGGTGTACTTCGTCACACACGCTCCCGCCACTTATCGCCATGTGCACGTCATGCACCTCGGCAACCTTCAAGCGGAAGCCCAGCGAGGGAGTCGGCCACGACCGTTAACCACACTAGTACCTAGTCCAGGTTTATCGCCTATCTGAGAGTAACCCGTACGGAAGTCCGGCCGAGGTTTCCGCCACGGCCTCAAACGATGTGCGCAGGGTTCCCAAGCCCACCATCCGGGTGCCACTTGGTACACCGTGCCACTGCCTACCGCATCACGGTCCACCTCTCAGGTCAGCACCATGCACGGCCTCCAGCATTACTATAAACACCAGAAACTACTTGCAACTCCTGGACCGAGTACTACGCGATTAATAGGCCGAGCGGGGTCATATTTCAGGGCCCAGCATGTGGTAGTATCTGGTCTTGGATTACATACACGGAAATCAGTTCCTAAGGACGGTTCCAATGAAACAACCCGCCATGTACTCCTACACAGCCTTTCACCGGTACCTTTACCAAATCAAGTTCAACACACGACCTTTGCTCACCGAACACATTCCACATTTCTGTTCATCTCCCAGATGACAGACCATACACAACTCTAAGCATAGCATGCATAGCAGGATAAGGCACATCATAGCTCAAGCAACTACCAGGTATGCTAGGTTGCAAGGTTCGGCTATTTACTGTGACAAGGTTAAGTCATGCAAAGGAAGTGGGTCCAACTATCGTGACAAAAGCAGTTGAAGCATTTGATCCTAATGCAATAAATAGGTGCAGGAGCAAGAACATAGGAGTTATCGTGATGATCAAAAGGGTTGCTTGCCTTGTTGCTCAGAGGAGGAACGATATCCGTCAGACGGATATTCGGTGGAATCCGGGGGTGCGGAGCCTACCGAAATGAATGGCAACATTCAATAACAAACATATGCAATCAAAATGATGCATGAGCATGGCATGATAATGCAAGTGATAGGTTATTATAATCAAGATGTTTTAGGTTTAGAGTTGATTTGAATCACATTCGAATAGCAATTCAAACGGGTATTCTCGGATACCGGTTCAATTGATTCGACCTGATGCTCAGATCAACCTAATGTTAACATGCATGAAATGTCATGTTATGGTACTGATTTATATCTAGGGCAGTGTGTGATCATTGTATTTATAATGAAATTTGGATATTTTTGCAAATTCCATTTATAAGGTGATTAAAGAATTGAATTATTCCTTATTTCAGAAATTAGGGTCCTGTAACTTTTTCAAACATAGTTGAAAATAGCATAATCAGAATCCTTGAATTTTTCTGATACTTTTTCATATATAACTTATTTTCATTGGAGTTACAGATTAATTTCTATGATTTTTGCAATTTTTAGCAATTTCCTGAATTATTTTTATACTGGAAATTCCATTTATTGCATCAGGCTGACGTCAGCAGGTCAGCCGACCTGTGCAGGTCAAACCTGACAGGGGGGCCCCACTGGTCAGCCTCTCTGGGACTAATCCCGCGCTGACCAGCCCCTAATTGGGGTTTGACCAGGCGTGGGGCCCTCTGTCAGCGACTGAGGGGTGGGCGATTACGCCCTAATGGTCGGCCACGTCGACGGCCACCGGAGGGTGGTCGCCGGCGACCAGACCCGCGGAGGAGGGCTCGCCGGAGGCGACCTAGACGGCGCTGCACAGCACCAAAACGCACGCGGTTTGCAGCTACAGCATGCTCGCGAAGTGGCCGATCTGGCAGGACCATCTGGGGAGGCTAGGGTCGCCGGAAGAGGCGTCGGCGACGAGCCGGAGCGGCGGCCGAAGCTCGGGCATCGTCGGGGCTTTCAATCAGAGGGATCCTCGCTCAGTTCTTAGCTGCTACGGCATCTACGCGTCGTCCTGGAGCTGCTGGTGCTCTCGGGAGGACGAGCTGGACATCGGAGGGCTACCGGCGACGAGCGGCAGCGGCGGTCCTCGTCGGGCTCCGGTGAAACTAGGGCTAGAGGAGGGGATCGACGGGGAAAACCTAGGGAAAACGACCGCATGCTCACAGGGAGTGCAGGGCAGAGCTCAGACGGCTCGGGGAAGGCGTGGGGGCGACGAATCGACGGGAGAGGTCCGGCGGCCGGAGGAGGAAGACGACGGCGTTGCGGGCGTTGCAGGGCTCGAGGAAGCTTCGGCTTCTGCAGAGATGACCAGGGCGACGAGGCGGAGCTAATGGCGTGCTCTGGGAGGGGTTCCTATGGCCAGGGGCACGGCCAGCTCGAGCTCGAGCTCGGCTCTAATGGCGGCAGCAGGGAGAAGGAGGAGATCCGGGAGGAGGGGAAGAACCGAGGCGGGGAATGGATAGGGGAAGCTCTGGGGAGCTTATCCCCGTCGTCGCCAGCACGAACCGGTGGCCAGGCAGGCACGCAGGTGCGTGGCCGCGCCGGAGGAGGCGGCGGCCACCTCCTGCTGCCTACTGGCGCGAGGGAGGGGACGAGCGGGGAGATGGGTCGGGCCGGCTTAGGCGACAGGTAACTCTTTTCCTTTTTCTTCTGTTTTTTGTTTTTCTGTTTTGCTATTTATTGCTTAGCTAATTATTTCAGCTCCAAATCAAAAAGTAGAAACTATTTTAGACCCCCTGAAATATTTGTTATAATATCCCCACTCATTTCCAAGACTTTCAACATTTTTGGAAAATTATAGTTTCTGATTTCAAATTTTAAATTTGAAACCAGTGGCTTTTGCATTTAATTAAAATGCTTAAAGTGTCAAGAAAATAGTTTTCTCCAATGCTCATTTACTTTCATGATTTATCAGAAAGTTTGAACATTTCTTGAGGCCATTTTGGGTTTATTGATTTGAACTAGTTTGAAATTTCCTTTAATTGAAATGGTGGCTAGGGTTTTGAGTTTTTCCTTTGCCACTTTGTTGTTTTTGTTGAAACTTCTTAGATGCAAATGCAAAGAAGACATGAGCACAATGCTATCTTGGTTAAGGGTTAGGGATGTGACATAATTTGACATTTTTAAGACATTTAAGTGATTTTATAGCCATTTAATGACCATAATTCAAATTTGAAATACCTGTACATGCAAAAGCTAACCATGAGGTCTGAAAAATCATATTTGTGTACTTGTGTGCGAGTTAATCCATGTGCAGTAAATTGGAATGATTTTCATATTGGTGTCACGGCTTGGACACAAAGCATCGAGTGCCATAGCATTTAAATTCCAAAAAATAAAAAAATGATCAAAAAGATATGAAACCTTGCTTGACGTAATGGCATGCCACCAAGATGTTGTAGTAAAAAATTGGCATGTTTGAAAAAAGTTTGGACACACACCCCTCACAAACCGGAGCAACTCGCTCGAAGGCTCGTGGTTCCGAGAGGGAACAATGCATGTTTGATGACGAACCGAAAATAGCTTCCTCTTATGGCCTTCAAAAAAATTGTACATTCTACGTGCACTGATACAATTGTAATGTCAAAATTTAGAAAATTTCAGGGGTCATTTGACCTTTTTAAGATGTTTAAGTGATAGCCATTTAATGACCGTAATTCAAATTTGAACTACACGTACATGTAACAGCTAGCCATAACGATTTGAAAATTCATATATGTGTAATTGTTGTGTGCGAGTTAATTTTGTGTGCACTAAATTGGAAGGCATTTTCAAACATATTTGTGTTACGCCTTGGACACATGCATGGAGTGACATGTTAACACAAAATAATCATTTATGCCTTATATGAGGAAAGAAAATGTAAATATGTGCCCAGACAACGGCCCGCACATGATTGGCACTCTATTTCGTGCCTCGTGGTTTGGAAGGTGAGTGGTGCGGGTTATTAATAATACGCGGTTCTGTATTGGAAACCGTGAGCTATTAAGTTCACACACAGCTTTTGATGCGTTAATCGTGTGAAATTCAAACTATAGTACTCGTAAATTCCGGCGACCAGCGTGTGTGTTCCCATAAATCTAGATTCCAGCCACCAATAAATACTACCTTGCTCACATCGTCCCGCCTGCATTCTCATCTACATCCTCCCCTTGCTCACCCTCTCTCTCTCTCTCTCAAATCTCTGTCATGGCGCCATCGATTTGCCCACGCACCGACAAGGAGGGGCCACCCTCCGAGGATGTTCACACGAAGAGCAGCGATGAGGAGGACCCCTACAGCCCGCCTGAAAAGCTTGCGTAGGACACACCCCCCAACAATGGAGTGGTTTTGGGGCCAGTACGATCTTTGTCTGTGGAAGTCACTACCACCGGCTGAGGAAACGAGGCAAGTGGCATTCAAGAAGGAGATGGCGGAGGAGAAAACCAGGTACCAGGCGGTCTGTGAAGCCCGTGAGGCTGCTTGGAAAAAGTAGGTGGTGGAGCTTTGGGGGCGGGTGCGTCGTCATGCGGAGGAGGTGTGCGAAGATGGGTACTCAGCATAGAGGTGGGTTGATAAGATCCGGCGTGCCACCGACGAGTAGCTCCTGTGGGCGCCCAACGAAATGGCAATATCATTCGTTCTCATCAACCAGCAAGAGGCAAATCGGTACGTCAAGCGCTGCGAGGAGGAAGAGGCGGAGTACTGCCTCCACGCTGGGAAGACGCCACACACTAGGGAGCCGTTGGCGAGGGGCTGCCGGAATACTGCCCCCAGGAGGGACTATTAGTTTTAGTATTGTTTGTTTTGAATTTTATGCATTGTACATAGTAATTAAGTATCATCATGTATAAGTGATGATATTATATATATTCTATGATAAACTAATGAAAAATTAATACATATTATGAATTCTATTTTTCTATCTGTTTTTGTATACTATTTGTGTCTAGCTGTTATCATCCACATATACAGAATGGAAAGCATATATACACACATTGAAACAGAACATATAAGAATGCAAAATAGAGTACACACATTGAAACACATCAATATTATGATTGTTGTGAATACATAGCGATCGATGTCGAAACTACTCAACAAAATAGAACGCATCCATGACCAGCATCCCTTGCCTACGGTAGCTCTTGGCTCTGCCTGAACTTGTGCAGGCGTTCGTCCAAGCGGTTGACACTCTCGTGGTACATCTGGAGCCGACCTCGAGATCCAAGTTGGATATTTCATCAGAGATCACCAGCTCGAGGATGTGATGGCCATGTTCCTCTACTCTGCACAGGTGGACACCTGGGCCAAGGAGGCGGTCAAGCCTAGCAACCATCGCGTTGGCATCAAGCGGGCCACGGACAAGGCGAACGGCGCGACCGAAGCGAACGGCACGGTGGGTGTTAGGTGCAAGTACGGCATGTACAGACTTTGGTGCGAGTAGGATGCACACGGCATCTGCCCACTCCTGGCGAGGAATGGGCGTACTGACGGGACGTGTACCGAGCTACGATGCCCTGTTGACAGCACGCAAGCACCGATGGATCCTCTCTTGTTGTGCGATGTGTCGCGCCTCTCGCTCTGCGGTGCTCCAACGGTATCGTTGTGCGGCGAGCGGCAACCTATCGGCGCAGACACACCTTGCTTGATCTACGGAGCACCATCGATCATGTTGTGCGACGAGTTGCAGCCTCTCAGCGCTAAGATGGCTATCTTGATCCACAATCCTGAAATGCCATGCACGAAGGGTCTCCTCAACCCTGGTGATGTCGCGCAACACGGCATCGTCCATCTCGTTATCGAGGAGTTCCTCGGCCTTGATGGGTCATGGAGCCTTGTTTTCCTCGTCGAGGAGGTTGATGGCACAGGCGGCGCTTCAGTTTGTTGGCATGCTTGGAAAAGATGGATGTGCTACAGGATGCGATTGTTTCCTTGATGCATCGCACGCCACCTAGGTTTATGTGCAATCTCTGGGTGGTGGCGGGAAACCGGTGCGAAAATGGCGGGAAATGGTGGCGTGTTCATAAAACGTCATCAATTAATGAAAACATAGCATAGAAGGAACATCGAGCTAGCACGACCCATGCGGGCACATTGCTCGCCCAAGGCTTTGATCCATATACTGGTGTGCCCAACAGAGCAAACTATTCATAGTAAAGAATATTATTCTGTTTATCCTAGTAGAGGAGTGGCGACAAGCGTCACAAGAAGAAGTAGATGATGATCAGATGATCATTTATCCTAGTTAATTATGCATGTAATAGTTTATTTTAGTGTGTGGAAATGTCATGTGTGTACTAGCCACCTATGTAATGGGATATTTAATTTGCTTGTGTAATCAGTTCCTTATTAGTATATATGTTGTTGTTGTGTATGCAATCACATCGCACACGGAACATACAGGGAAACAGTCGATGATGAATTCATCAATCGCTGACAATTGTATACCAGGATGTGTTTGCCCAAAACACACACAGTTTATTAGAAGCAATCGTCTGTTCTATTATCGGTCTTCACACACATTTCTGATTACAGACGTGTGTGTCGCGTACCACACACATCTTGTTAAGTTGAACCGTTTATGTTCTCTTGGCTCAACGCAAAAAAATTATACGACTGAACTATATGCCGTATATCGTACACACTTCTGTTGTGTTGCCTAATCATAAACCGTTCATCCAAGTGAACTGTATGTCGTATATCGCACACACATTCATCTGGTTGTCTGTTTTGTTGTTTTGTCTCATCGCAAATAGTTCATTGGAGTGGACCGTATGCCACGCATCACACACAAAACACTAATCTAAATCGTGTTTGATGTACGCCATTGCAAACATTTTGCATCTATTTTTATGGATTTTATGCATCACCGTTTGCGATTCATGCATCACACACCGTTTTGTCAAAGGGCCTGTTATTGTAGTGTCGCGTTAACAACATCATGCAGTAGTGTAGCATAGCAATGATAGTAGTTATATCCATGGAAATGGTCATCTTGCCTGAGATCCCTCTTGGAAGAAGAACGAATCCATAAAGTAGACGAATGGCATAGTCGAATAAATCCTCACACTCTGAATCAGTTTCGGAACTATATCGAGAAGAAGCAAACCAGAAACAAACTAATGGCACGATAAACACCACAACATATTTATGACATGATGCACAATCACATATGATGCATGTCCATATAATTATGCATGGCATGGCAAAACACAGCGATCAACTTCTACACATTAAGTGAAGCTCGATATGCAACGGGTTGCATATTAACGAAACTCCATATTTGAATTACTTAGTTCACTCTCGATTAGGTACTCAGCAAGTTTAAATGTTCTTAACTCTCGCAAGAGGTGAAGCATAATTAAACTATTTATCTAGGCATTTTAAATGAGGTCGGAAACAAAATATAGCATTTCCGAAATGACCATATTTAAAATATGAATTTGGTCCTATTTTGCATTAACACATTTTATATTTGTTAAATGGAAAAGAAAGTGATCCATGTGATTTTACGTGTTTTATTACGCAAGTTACATATGTAGATCATTTTAAATGAAGCTAAGGTTAATTAGTTATGAAATAAATTATTTTAACATGGCGTTTACGCAAATTTAAAGAAACATCAAGGTTAAACATTTCTAAGCATTTTTTTATATATATAAAGTTATTACATGCGATACACGGTTTGAGACTTATTGAATGCATGGTCATAGTTTTTTTGTAAAACTCTAATTCTTTGATAAATTTACAAATTTGCTCGCTGGGAAAAGATACGGATGGGCCAAAAATTACGAGCGTTAGACACTAAATTGCGCCTATGGATGTTAAACAACAACAGTTCAAATAGGTCATGGCCCAATAGACGAAAAAATAGGAGGGTGCTCGGGTGGCGCTCACCAATGGGCCCTAAGGCCTGGTCGGTGGGATGGCCTGGCTAGCCAGTTCGAGCGATGCGGAGCTAGGCCTTGGTGCCGCTAGTGGGCCTTGGGCGGTGGTAGGCGGCCCACCCAATGGTCAACGGCACCCTAGCGAGCGCTCGTACATGTTCTCGGGGCCAAGCGAGGAGACGTGACATGGCATCGGTCGGGGACGAGCGTAGTCATCAAGATTCGGTCGCGGGCAGCCAAATCGGGCGTCGAGGAGGCCATGGCACCTCGTGCGTGCAGGATGAAGAAGGAGCGGAGGGGTTAGTGAGGGAGGAGGAAGGAGAAGCGAAGAAGTAGAGGGGTGGCGGATGTGACATCCCCGGATTAAGCTAGAGTAAGCCATGTAATAAAGCTACAGTAACCTAGGGATTAAGTTAATGCTTTTGCTAATCCAAATACGATCTTTGTTGGAATCAAGTTCAATTCAAATTCCTTTGCCATTCAAATTCATTTCAAAAGTGCAATTAAAAGTTTTGTAAACCGATAAATAAAAATCATGCATGGTTTGAAAATATTCCCTAAGCTATTATAAAGTTACAACCAACATTTTTTGAATAATTTTGATGCCTCAAAACAATTAAAATTGGGCCAAAACAATTATTAAATATCATGTTGCATTTTTGTTGTATTGAAATAAATTATAAAAACCCTCAAAAACAATTGTTCCCCTATAGAAAAATAAATAGTGAATTAGAGGGCAAGTCACATATTTTTTTAGAGTATTTTGGTACTAAAATTAAATAAAACAAAATGTATAAAATAAAAAGGGAAAAAATTCCCCCTCCCCCAATAGGCCGGCCCAGCCGACCCGGCCCACTAACCCGGGCAATATAACCCCCTCCCCCACTAACCTAACCTAATCGGACATCCACCCACTCCCCCCCCTCGTTTCACTCCCTCTCTCCCTCCCACGCCCATCCCATGGCGGCTCGCTCCCCTCCTCTCTCGTGCCGGCCGATCCGATGGCTGTCACTGCCGGCCTTTGATACTTCTCCAACGTATCTATAATTTTTTATGGTTTCATGCTATTATCATGTCAACTTTGGATGTTTTATATGCATGATTATGCTATTTTTGGGACTAACCTATTAACTCAGTGCTAAGTGCCAGTTTCTGTTTTTTCCGTGTTTTTGACCTTTTTCACAGAAGAATATTAAACGGAGTCCAAACGGAATAAAACCTGCGGGGTGATTTTTTTCCATAACTGAAGATGCGCAGGGGACTTGAGGACCAAGGCACGAGACCTCGGGGGAGATCACAAGCCCCCTAGCCGCGGCCTGGGGGCACGCCTGGCAGGCTTGTGGGCCCCACGTGGCTCCTTTGCCCTACCTCTTTCGCCTATAAATTCTCTAAAATCCCGAAACAAAAGAAGAGAGCCACGAAAATACTTTTCCGTCGCCGCAAGCTTCTGTCTCTGCAAGATCCCATCTAGGGCACGTTCTGGTGCCCTATCGGAGGGGGATTCAAACACGGAGCGCTTCTTCATCAACACCATTGCCTCTCCGATGATGCGTGAGTAGTTCACCACAGACCTTCGGGTCCATAGCTAGTAGCTAGATGCTTCTTCTCTCTCTTGGATCTTCAATACAAAGTTCTCCATGATCTTCATGGAGATCTATCCGATGTAACTTTCTTTTGCGGTGTGTTTGTCGAGATCCGATGAATTGTGGATTTATGATCAGATTATCTATGAATATTATTTGAGTCTCCTCTGTTCTCTTATATGCATGATTTCGTATCCTTGTAATTCTCTTCGAGTTGTGGGTTTCGCTTGGCCAACTTGATCTATAATTCTTGCAATGGGAGAAGTGCTTGGTTTTGGGTTCATACCGTGCAGTGTCCTCACCTAGTGACGGAAGGGGTAGCGAGGCACGCATCGTGTTGTTTCCATCAAGGGTAAAAAGATGGGGTTTATATCATATTGCATGAATTTATCCCTCTACATCATGTCATCTTGCTTAAGGCGTTACTCTATTTGTTATGAACTCAATACACTAGATGCATGCTGGATAGCGGTCGTTGTGTGGAGTAATAATAGTAGATGCAGAAAGTATCGGTCTACTTGTCTCGGACGTGATGCCTATATGTATGATCATTGCCTTAGATATCGTCATGACTTTGCGCGATTCTATCAATTGCTCGACAGTAATTCGTTCACCCACCATAATACTTTCTATCATGAGAGAAGCCTCTATTGAACACTATGGCCCCCGGGTCTACTTCACATCATATATTTAGATCTACAAATTTACTTTGTTGCACTTTTCACCTTCAGATCTCACCTTGCAAATAATCGTGAAGGGATTGACAACCCCTTTATAGCGTTGGGTGCAAGTTTGTTTATTTTTGCGCAGGTACATTGGTGCCTCATCTTGGTACTCCTACTGGATTGATACCTTGGTTCTCAAACTGAGGGAAATACTTATCGCTACTTTGCTGCATCACCCTTTCCTCTTCAAGGGAAAAACCAATGCAAGCTCAAGAGGTAGCAGCCTTCACCCGCATCGGCAGCCTCTTCCCCATCAGTCCTCCCCAACTCGCCTCGTCACCCCTCCACGAGCCGCTTCCTCTCGCAAGGAGGTGAGACTCGAGATCCCCCCTCCCCTCTTCATCCAGCTCTGGTTAGACCCGCCGCCGGCGCCGTCCGCACTCACTCCACCGCGCCCACCCGCTCGCCCCACACCCCGGTTGCCCGCGCGCGCACCCGCACCGTCCGCTCGTGCACCGCCATGCCCTCGCCTTGCTACCGTCGGCACCGCCCCGCTGCATCCCTCGGTCCCTGCTCGCTTGATGGCCACCGACGCCCTACCTAGTCATCGTGGCACCGCTTCCCTCCTTCCTGGCCAAGGACCCAGGCTGGCCTCGAGCCCCAGCCAGCTGCTGCTCGTTAGTGTGGGGTTAATCCCCACTCCCATTAACCCTCTCCACTCGGCCACTAAACGGCGTATGACAAAGGGGCCCACCCCCGTGTAAAATGAGGTTTAAAAAGGAATATATATAGTAAAATAAAAATTAATTAATTAATGAGATTAGTTAGTTAACTTAATTAATGTAAACCCGATTAGTCTACATAACTATCTTGATTAGTTATTAGGGTACGACATGTGGGCCTAGCTCAACTAGGGCTAAATAAAAGTATTTAAATAATCTGTTAATTAATTTAACCTAATAGAGTTTGATAGGTGGGACCCCCCTAATTAATATATTTAAATTTAAATAAAACTTAATTAAAAATGTGGCTATGATAGGTGGGGGCCATTGGAGAGATTTGACCAGTCCACCCTAGTGTTGACTGCTGATGTGAGCAATGACATCATGTTGATGTCATATTTAAATTATTGAATTAAATTACTTCTATTTAATTTCAGAATTTTATTAAAACTTTAAAAGATAATATAAAATAATTCGGAATCCGGATGAAAATAATTTATACGTGGAAGTTGATTAAAAAAGGAGACGAACCCGGATACGTTGTTCGTTCGTTTGTCACGTGTCCCTAGCATAGCGAACATGGAACTTTTCCATCGTTTTCGCCTATTCGGTAGTAGCCACAGACCCGGGAAATGTCGTCAGATATTTTTCCGATCCATCTATAACATGTAGTACTGTGATAGATCATGCCTAACACTGCACATTTCCATGTGATGCATCGTGATGCATCTGTCTGCTTTTATTTATTGTTTCTTCCCCCCTCTTCTCTCCGGTAGATGTTGACGCTGTTGTCGGGTACGACTATGCCACTGACGACAACCCTTTCCGCAAAGCAACAATGCAAGCAAACCCCCTTGATCATCCCTATATCGCCTATTCTTTCTCCCTCATGCTTGCATTACATTTTGCTACTGTTGTAGATAACTCCTATTCTGATGCATAGCCTATTTTTTTATGAACTGTTATTTTACTCTACTGCATTTTAAACTGTTTAGTATAGGTGGAGCAGTGATCGCCATTTACCCCTTCGTCCAGTTGCCCAGCTTTATCACCAAGTCTCGATCATCTGATCGACGAGCCAAGACCTGTCACATCACTCACACCCCCTTAGTTGTATGACTCTCGAGAGCTACTATCGAGTACCGAGGGTGACACCTCGTTATGTACTCTCACGTTAGCGTTGTAATGTAGTTGACCGACGGTGGCTCTCGGAGGGTGATTCCTCCTTCACCACCTCCGATAACGACTCTATCGTACAACCCATCAAGTGTGGTCCATCGAGGGTGATTCCTCCCTGGCCACCTTGACGGTTACATCGTTCGAAATCCATCGAGGATGATACCTCGGATCCCTCTGATGTTACAACCACACAGTTACTTGACCTTGCTACTCGAAACATGATGAGGTGTGTTGCGGGTGGATTCCCGCGTGAATGTGACGAGGCGTGGTCGAGCATTCTTGGCCCTTGCCACACATCCTCGAGACGGGGCGACGGGACCACATATCGTGGATTGCTGATCGTCGTCGCAGTGTTAATTAAAATGCTAATGGGATTTTTGTATTTGATCTGAGTTGGTCGGGCGACCTTTTCGCACTAACCTTCACGTGGGAGAAGTTATGGGTACTCAACGTCGTGGTATCAACCAGAAGCTCTTTAGGCATCAGCAATGGAGCGGCGCATGCCCGAGTGGTCCGCGTAAGCATCCTTCTTGTATAAGAGGTGTCGGGACTGACCTCAGCTTCCCTTACATCATGCAGGAGCGCAAAGGGTGATGGGCCCATGACCGATGCGCGTTTAGGATTTAGACCAGCGAGCTGGCCTCTCTGTAGAACCTAGGTAGGGCTGCGACGTTTTGATGTTCTAAGGCCGGGCATGACACAGGAAAGTGTATCTGGCCAGAGTTTATCAAGCGTGTTGGGTACTGTGGTGCACCTGTGCAAGAATGAAAATTAATTATTCGAATAGTCGTGTCCATGGTTACAGGACGACTTGGAATTGTGCCCCGATCTTATACAACTTCAACTGTTACTTAACTAGAATGTTTGCTCCGGGATTGCTTTCTCGCTAGGAGTCGAGGAAGAATCTCTGGGTGTGACCTTAATTAAATTTGTTGCAACAATATGACTATATAATTGTGTTACTTTCTCTACTCTCGTCTATTGCTGCAAGACCCTAAAGATGCTAGTCTTTGATATGATTATCCCTTCTCTCTATTCTCGCATTGCTGCAGTCAGTCCACATATAACCCCATTCCTTTGATACTGATGCATACTTAGCATCGTTCTGATGTCAGTCTTGCGAGTACTTTGGATGAGTACGCACCATTGCTTTGCTCCCCCTTTTCCCCTTGATATGATTGTTGCGACCAGATGATGGAGCCCACGAGAGGGTATATCCCGCCGACGACGCCTACTACCCCGACGGTGCCTACTACTACGTGGAGGCCGCTGACGACGAGGAGTAATTTAGGAGGTTCCCAGGCAGGAGGCCTCGGCTCTTTCAATCTATGTATCTTTATGCTAGCCTTCTCTAAGCCATTACCTTGTTTTATGTATGTAGTCAGATATTTGTTGCTTCCGCTGACTCATGTGTTTCTCGAGCTTCTGTATTCGAGCCCTCGAGGCCCCTGGCTTGTAATATGAAGCTTGTATGTTTTTATTTGTGTTTAGAGTTGTGTTGTGATATCTTTCTGTGAGTCCTTGAGCTTGGTCGTACGCATTTGTGTGTATGATTAGCGTACGATCAAATCGAGGGCGTCACAAGTTGGTATCAGAGCCTACTGCCTGTAGGTTTCCCCCTTTCCAACTCCTTGGTCGAAGTTGAGTCTGGTACTTGAAAAACTTTACTAACATTATTGTGTGCCTTAGGGCCCACATCTCAGTCGGGTGGTATTAGTCTCTTTTACTCCTCTTCTATACTCTGGGTTCTGATCTTTGTTCTCTTTCGGGTTAAAGCTTTTGCTAACTCTAACTTTAGGTTCTCAAAAATACTTCCTCTCGGAGAGCCCCGCATTCCATATGATGGATTGATTCGTCAGAAGACTCCAAGATGCTCTCCGATGTTTTCTCAAGAACTTGTGCTCATCGCTTTTGCGATTTCCCTTCCTTCGTCAACCCCTATGGATGACAACATACAAATGTCGTTCATATTTTCTTTCCAGTTGCTCTTGTTTTTACAAGATGCAACAGATTATCTTATCGGGGATTCATTCGTCCTCAGTTGTCATGGGTTTCTCAAAATCCTTCAAACTGCTATTCGATCTTTCAAAATCCTGAGTAACCTATTGCTCTTGACCTTCTCACGTGCTTGCATTATGGTTAACTCCATATGTCTAGCAACATTCATTAAATCCTTTGTGATTGCCATATGATCTTATTGATTCAACTTGTGCGTGAATACTCGCAATCACCAGTTGTTCTTCATAAATTATCTTTTCGGGTGAGACGACTTTTCAAACATGAGTTGGTTCCCGACAAATCAACTTTGGTTAATTTCCCATCTAAGTCCATTCAACTTACTTGTTTTTATTCGGAGCATCTGATTCTGGTACACCAACCTGGAAATCATAATTCCTTTGGTATTCAATTATCGCTATTTTTCATATGTTCTATAATCTGATACCTTGCATTCTAACTTCCCCTAATTGAGTAATGATACTCAGCTCAAGTCCTTTGTGGACTGCCAGACCCATTGTTGGGTTATTATCTGATGGCATCCCTTACCTTCAAAATTCTTGTGATATTCTTCCCCTGATACGTGATGTCATTGGTAAATTGTGTCTTCTCCCTCTAATAAGTTGTATTCTATGCTTTTGTCAGCCATAGTCTGTTGTCAAGCATGTGTTAATTATTCTTGAATTTTGTGGTATATGTTTCTAAGATGCCACAATGGGTTGAATCTATGTCTTCCCTAATCCGTGTGATCCCAAGAATTTTCACGAGTCTTACTCTTCTGGTGTTTTGCCAGATAATCTTTCCAAGCTACAACTTCATCAAAGGCGAGAAGTAAATTTCAGTTGAAGCATTGATGAAGTGGGAGTCGACCTTGAACTTTGTGTTCATGCCCATGGAAACTACATTAATCCTATCATAGAAGCTTCTCATATCATAATCATTCATTGTATGACTTGATCTTGTATTATTGATTTGGTACTTTGCAATCGTGGTTCCGACCATGTTGTCCTACCTTGATTTCATTCTAAGACGAGTTAAAGTGATTGTCTTCCACAGATCAATACACTAGTCTAACCTCTATTCTGATCTACCTCCGACTATTATCCCTGATATCTCGAAAATATCATGGAGCTATATAGCTTCTTATGAGCTCCTCATCAACTATGATATTTTGTTGATTCCAGTTTCCTCGTGTTTTGAGTCGTTGGACACTCAAGTACATCGATAACTGAATCGACCATGCATTGCGATTCAACAACTCTTAGTAATATTCTTCGCTTATGACTTTGTACTCGATCATCTCCTTCCAAGTTGTTAGGCTACATCATCATCGTCATGCTAGAGCTTGACCATGCTATCTCTGTCCTTCATCCCCGGAACACATTTTGAATAGTTTTATAAGCTTACGTCGATTCTTTCAATGTCATGTTGGTTCTCTTGTAAGGCAATAACGATTCTTAGCTAGCAATCTTATATGTGGTTCCGACAACCTTTCGCTTCACCATTCCTTTGATTGATGTCATTGCTGATCGATTACATATCCATGAATCTTCTCAACAAATGTGTCATGATCATCATCAGCATTCTGAGCTCTTCCAGGATATCGATCGAGTTAATGGTGAGAAATACCATCCTTTCCTCTCGATGAATTGTATTATCATTGATATCCTTGTTGCCTTCCCTCCAACACAAACGTGTTCATGTTTTGTGTTGTCCTTTGAGTTACTTGCTAATTAAGCTTATGTTATCTTCTACCTTGGAGTATTACCATCTTTTATGTCAAGAATGTTGTGAGCATCGTTGCACCTCTTAAGGATTCTTGATATAGTGATACTTCTTGCCATCAGCATTTATTTCTTGGTCCCGTGTTCTTCCTGACCGGATTACCGACAAGTGAACTCTAATGTATGATTCCAATACTTCTGGCAACCCTATTGTTTTGAAGTTAATGACTGATAGTTTCATTCTTAGGGTGTTGGTTATTGACTTACCCTTTTTTAGCATTGGTCGTGCTACTCGGTCCGTGTCCCCGAGTGCATCCTTCAGTCAATGTTTAATTGTTGATTTTTCCTTAAGCATACGTCATTATCTCATTTGATCTGACAAATGCTATCTCCTTGTTCTTTTTTATTTTGGAAATTCAACCCTATCTAAATCTCGAGGGATTATTGTTGAATCCATCGGCCACACCCTCAACTTCTCCATGGTTCATGTTGAAGATTTTGAAAGAGATACTTATTCACCTGTGGCTAGACTACCAACCATTTGAGTACTACTATCGTTCATCAAATGGACATTAAGACGACTTTCCTGAATGGAGAGCTAGATGAGGTAATTTATATGCAACAGCCATATGGCTTTGTGATAGATGGGTAGGAAGGAAAGGTGTGTAAGTTGTTGAAATCTTTATATGGCCTGACACAAGCACCTAAGCAATGGCATGAGAAGTTTAATACAACTCTAACATATGTTGGCTTCATTGTTAATGAAGCTGACAAATGTATATACTATCGCCATGGTGGGGGGCAAAGGAGTTATATTGTGCTTGTATGTTGATGACATACTGATATTTGGAACCAGCCTCAAAGTGATTGAGGAGGTTAAATCCTTTTTGTCTCAAAACTTTGAGATGAAGGACCTTCGAGTGGCTGATGTTATCTTGAACATCAAGCTGTTGAGAGATGATGAGGGTGGGATTACACTCATGCAATCCCACTATGTTGAGAAGATTTTGAGTCGCTTTGAATATTCGGACTGCAAAATTTCTCAAACACCATATGATCCTAGTGTGCTGGTTTGAAAGTTCACATGCACATCTAAAGATTAATTGAGATACTCTCAAACCATTGGTTCACTTGTGTATCTAACTAGCGCAATGAGGCCTGACATTGTGTTTGCTGTCAGCAAACTGAGCCGGTTTGTCGTCAACCCGGGTGATGTTCATCGGCATGTTGTTGAAAGAATTATGCGCTATCTGAAAGGTACTATGAACCACAGACTTCACTATACGAGATACATGTCGGTACTTGAAGGGTATAGTGATGTGAATTGGATCTCTGATGCTCATGAGATGAAGGCCAATACTGGGTATATGTGTTGGAAATATGCCCTAGAGGCAATAATAAAATGGTTATTATCATATTTCCTTGTTCATGATAATCGTCTATCGTTCATGCTATAATTGTATTAACAGGAAACAGTAATACATGTGTGAATAAATAGATCACAATGTGTCCCTAGCAAGCCTCTAGTTGGCTAGCTCGTTAATAAATAGATGATCATGGTTTCTTGATCATGGGCATTAGATGTCATTGATAACGGGATCACATCATTGGGAGAATGATGTGATGGACAAGACCCAATCCTAAGCATAGCACTAAATCGTATTGTTCGTATGCTAAAGCTTTTCTAATGTCAAGTGTCTTTTCCTTCGACTGTGAGATTGTGCAACTCCCGGATACCGTAGGAGTGCTTTGGGTGTATCAAACGTCAAAACGTAACTGGGTGACTATAAAGGTGCACTACGGGTACCTCTCAAAGTGTCTGTTGGGTTGGCACGAATCGAGATCGGGATTTGTCACTCCGTGTGACGAAGAGGTATCTCTGGGCCCACTCGGTAGAACATCATCATGAGCTCAATGTGATTAAGAAGTTGTTGGAATTATGCCCTAGAGGCAAAATAAATATGGTTATTATTATAATTCCTGTATCAAGATAATAGTTTATTATCCATGCTATAATTGTATTGAATGAAGACTCATTTACATGTGTGGATACATAGACAAAACACCGTCCCTAGCATGCCTCTAGTTGGCTAGCCAGTTGATCAATGATAGTCAGTGTCTTCTGATTATGAACAAGGTGTTGTTGCTTGATAACTGGATCACGTCATTGGGAGAATCACGTGATGGACTAGACCCAAACTAATAGACGTAGCATGTTGATCGTGTCATTTTGTTGCTACTGTTTTCTGCGTGTCAAGTATTTATTCCTATGACCATGAGATCATATAACTCACTGACACCGGAGGAATGCTTTGTGTGTATCAAACGTCGCAACGTAACTGGGTGACTATAAAGATGCTCTACAGGTATCTCCGAAGGTGTTAGTTGAGTTAGTATGGATCAAGACTGGGATTTGTCACTCCGTATGACGGAGAGGTATCTCGGGGCCCACTCGGTGATACAACATCACACACAAGCCTTGCAAGCAATGTAACTTAGTGTAAGTTGCGGGATCTTGTATTACGGAACGAGTAAAGAGACTTGCTGGTAAACGAGATTGAAATAGGTATGTGGATACTGACGATCGAATCTCGGGCAAGTAACATACCGAAGGACAAAGGGAATGACATACGGGATTATACGAATCCTTGGCATTGAGGTTCAAACGATAAGATCTTCGTAGAATATGTAGGATCCAATATGGGCATCCAGGTCCCGCTATTGGATATTGACCGAGGAGTCTCTCGGGTCATGTCTACATAGTTCTCGAACCCGCAGGGTCTGCACACTTAAGGTTCGACGTTGTTTTATGCGTATTTGAGTTATATGGTTGGTTACCGAATGTTGTTCGGAGTCCCGGATGAGATCACGGACGTCACGAGGGTTTCCGGAATGGTCCGGAAACGAAGATTGATATATAGGATGACCTCATTTGATTACCGGAAGGTTTTCGGAGTTACCGGGAATGTACCGGGAATGACGAATGGGTTCCGGGAGTTCACCGGGGGGGCAACCCACCCCGGGGAAGCCCATAGGCTTTGGGGAGACACACCAGCCCTTAGTGGTCTGGTGGGACAGGCTCAAGGGGGCCTATGCGCCAAGAAAAACAAATCAAAGTTAAAGAAAAAAAAAGAGAGGGAGGAAGTGGGAAGGGAGGGGGACTCCTCCCACCAAACCAAGTCCAACTCGGTTTGGGAGGGGGAGTCCTCCCCCCCTTGGCTCGGCCGACCCCTTGAGGGTCCCTTGGACCCCAAGGCAAGGTCCCCCTCCCTCCTCCTATATATATGGAGCAATTAGGGCTGATTTGAGACGACTTTCTCACGGCTGCCCGACCACATACCTCCATAGTTTTTCCTCTAGATCGCGTTTCTGCGGAGCTCGGGCGGAGCCCTGCTGAGACAAGATCATCACCAACCTCCGGAGCGCCATCACGCTGCCGGAGAACTCTTCTACCTCTCCGTCTCTCTTGCTGGATCAAGAAGGCCGAGATCATCGTCGAGCTGTACGTGTGCTGAACGCGGAGGTGCCGTCCGTTCGGTACTAGATCATGGGACTGATCGCGGGATTGTTCGCGGGGCGGATCGAGGGACGTGAGGACGTTCCACTACATCAACCGCGTTCTCTAACGCTTCTGCTGTACGATCTACAAGGGTACGTAGATCACTCATCCCCTCTCGTGGATGGACATCACCATGATAGGTCTTCGTGCGCGTAGGAAAATTTTTGTTTCCCATGCGACGTTCCCAACAGTGGCATCATGAGCTAGGTTCATGCGTAGATGTCTTCTCGAGTAGAACACAAAAGGTTTTGTGGGCGGTGATGTGCGTTTTGCTGCCCTCCTTAGTCTTTTCTTGATTCCGCGGTATTGTTGGATTGAAGCGGCTTGGACCGACATTACTCATACGCTTACGAGAGACTGGTTTCATCGTTACGAGTAACCCCCTTTGCTCAAAGATGACTGGCAAGTGACGGTTTCTCCAACTTTAGTTGAATCGGATTTGACCGAGGAGGTCCTTGGATGAGGTTAAATAGCAACTCATATATCTCTGTTGTGGTGTTTGCGTAAGTAAGATGCGATCCTACTAGATACCCTTGGTCACCACGTAAAACATGCAACAACAAAATTAGAGGACGTCTAACTTGTTTTTGCAGGGTATGATTGTGATGTGATATGGCCAACGATGTGATGTGATATATTGGATGTATGAGATGATCATGTTGTAATAGAAATATCGACTTGCACGTCGATGGTACGGCAACCGGCAGGAGCCATAGGGTTGTCTTTATACTAACATATGTGCTTGCAGATGCGTTTACTATTTTGCTAGGATGTAGCTTTAGTAGTAATAGCATAAGTAGCACGACAACCCCGATGGCAACACATTGATGGATGATCATGGTGTGGCGCCGGTGACAAGAAGATCGTGCCGGTGCTTTGGTGATGGAGATCAAGAAGCACGTGATGATGGCCATATCATGTCACTTATGAATTGCATGTGATGTTAATCCTTTTATGCACCTTATTTTGCTTAGAACGACGGTAGCATTATGAGGTGATCTCTCACTAAAATTTCAAGACGAAATTGTCTTCTCCCCGACTGTGCACCGTTGCTACAGTTCGTCGTTTCGAGACACCACGTGATGATCGGGTGTGATAGACTCAACGTTCACATACAACGGGTGCAAAACAGTTGCGCACGCGGAACACTCGGGTTAAGCTTGACGAGCCTAGCATGTGCAGACATGGCCTCGGAACACATGAGACCGAAAGGTCGATCATGAATCATATAGTTGATATGATTAGCATAGGGATGCTTACCACTGAAACTATACTCAACTCACGTGATGATCGGACTTGGGATAGTGTAAGTGGATCATGAACCACTCAAATGACTAGAGAGATGTACTTTTTGAGTGGGAGTTTAGCACATAATTTGATTAAGTTAAACTCTAATTATCTTGAACATAGTCTAAAGTCCACTTTGAATATATTTGTGTTGTAGATCATGGCTCACGCGAGTGTCATCCTGAATTTTAATACGTTCCTAGAGAAAGCTAAGTTGAAAGATGATGGAAGCAACTTTGTAGACTGGGCTCGTAATCTTAAGCTAATCTTACAAGCTGGGAAGAAGGATTATGTCCTTAATGCTGCGCTAGGAGATGAACCACCCGCTACGGCTAATCAGGATGTTAAGAACGCTTGGTTAGCGCGTAAGGAGGACTACTCAATAGTTCAATGTGCAGTCTTGTATGGCTTAGAACCGGGACTTCAACGTCGCTTTGAGCGTCATGGAGCATTTGAGATGTTCCAGGAGTTGAAGTTTATCTTTCAGAAGAACGCCCGGATCGAGAGGTATGAGACCTCCGATAAATTCTATGCTTGCAAGATGGAGGAAAACTCATCTGTCAGTGAACATGTGCTCAAAATGTCTGGGTACTCAAACCGTCTAGCTGAGCTGGGGATTGAACTCCCGCAAGAGGCTATCACTGACAGAATCCTTCAATCACTGCCGCCAAGCTATAAAGGCTTTGTGTTGAACTACAACATGCAAGGGATGAACAAGTCTCCCGGCGAGTTGTTTGCGATGCTGAAAGTCGCAGAGTCTGAACTCCGTAAAGAGCATCAAGTGTTGATGGTGAGCAAGACCACTAATTTCAAGAGAAACGGCAAAGGCAAGAAGGGCAATTCGAAGAAGAGCGGCAAGCCTGTTGCCAATCCGCCGAAGAAACCCAAGGCTGGACCTAAGCCTGAAACAGAGTGCTTCTATTGCAAGGGTATGGGTCACTGGAAGCGCAATTGCCCCAAGTATCTGGCAGATAAGAAGGCGGGCAAAGAAAAATCAGGTATATTTGATATACATGTTATTGATGTGTACTTAACCAGCTCTCGTAGTAGTGCCTGGGTATTCGATACCGGTTCTGTTGCTCACATTTGCAACTCGAAACAGGAACTGCGGAATAGACGAAGGCTGGCGAAAGACGAAGTGACGATGCGCGTAGGAAATGGTTCCAAGGTTGATGCAATCGCCGTCGGCACAGTGTCACTTCAGCTACCATCGGGATTAGTGATGAACTTAAATCATTGTTATTTAGTGCCTGCGTTGAGCATGAACATTATATCTGGATCTTGTTTATTGCGAGACGGTTACTCTTTTAAGTCTGAGAATAATGGTTGTTCTATTTCTATGAGTAACATCTTTTATGGTCATGCACCGAATGTGATAGGATTGTTCATATTGAATCTTGATAGCGATACGCATATACATAACATTGAGACCAAAAGAGTTAGAGTAAACAATGATAACGCCATATTTTTGTGGCACTGCCGCTTGGGTCATATTGGTGTAAAGCGCATGAAGGAACTCCATGTTGATGGACTTTTGGAGTCACTTGACTTTGATTCACTTGACACGTGCGAACCATGCCTCATGGGCAAGATGACTAAGACTCCGTTCTCCGGAACAATGGAGCGTGCAAGTGACTTGTTGGAAATCATACATACCGATGTGTGTGGTCCAATGAGCGTGGAGGCACGCGGCGGATATCGTTATTTCCTCACCTTCACTGACGATTTAAGTAGATATGGTTATGTCTACTTGATGAAGCACAAGTCTGAAACATTTGAAAAGTTCAAGCAATTTCAGAGTGAAGTGGAAAATCATCGTAACAAGAAGATTAAGTTCCTACGGTCTGATCGTGGGGGTGAATATCTGAGTTTCGAGTTTGGTGCTCACTTAAGACAATGTGGAATTGTTTCGCAGTTAACACCGCCTGGAACACCACAGCGTAATGGTGTGTCCGAACGTCGTAATCGTACTTTGTTAGAGATGGTGCGATCTATGATGTCTCTTACTGATTTGCCGTTATCATTTTGGGGTTATGCATTAGAAACAGCTGCATTCACTTTAAATAGGGCACCATCAAAATCCGTTGAGACGACACCATACGAACTGTGGTATGGCAAAAGGCCAAAGTTGTCGTTTCTTAAAGTTTGGGGATGTGATGCTTATGTCAAAAAGCTTCAGCCTGAAAAGCTGGAACCCAAAGCGGAAAAATGTGTCTTCATAGGTTACCCAAAAGAGACAGTTGGGTATACCTTCTATCTCAAATCCGAGGGCAAAGTGTTTGTTGCTAAGAATGGAACTTTTCTCGAGAAGGAGTTTCTCTCGAGAGAATTGAGTGGGAGGAAGATAGAACTTGACGAGGTTGTCGAACCTCTCATCCCTCTGGATGGTGGCGCAGGGCAAGGGGAAACCTCTGTCATTGCGACGCCGGTTGAGGAGGAAGTTAATGATGATGATCATGAAACTCCAGTTCAAGTTTCTGTTGAACCACGCAGGTCGACGAGATCACGCGCTGCTCCAGAGTGGTACGGTAATCCCGTCTTATCAATCATGTTGTTAGACAACAATGAACCTGCAAATTATGAAGAAGCAATGGTGGGCCCAGATTCCAACAAATGGCTAGAAGCCATGAAATCCGAGATAGGATCCATGTATGAGAACAAAGTGTGGACTTTGGAGATACTACCTGAGGGCCGCAAGGCTATTCAGAACAAATGGATCTTTAAGAAGAAGACGGACGCTGACGGTAATGTGACCGTTTATAAAGCTCGACTTGTGGCAAAGGGTTTTTCACAAGTTCCAGGAGTTGACTACGATGAGACCTTCTCACCCGTAGCGATGCTTAAGTCCGTCAGAATCATGTTAGCAATAGCTGCATTTTTCGATTATGAAATCTGGCAGATGGATGTCAAAACGGCGTTCCTTAACGGTTTCCTTAAGGAAGAGTTGTATATGATGCAACCCGAAGGTTTTGTCGATCCTAAAAATGCTGACAAGGTGTGCAAGCTCCAGCGATCCATTTATGGACTGGTGCAAGCATCTCGGAGTTGGAACAAACGCTTTGATGAGGTGATCAAAGCATTTGGGTTTATACAAGTGGTTGGAGAATCTTGTATTTACAAGAAAGTGAGTGGGAGCTCTGTGGCGTTTCTAATATTATATGTGGATGACATATTACTGATTGGAAACAACGTAGAGCTTTTGGAGAGCATAAAAGGTTACTTGAATAAAAGTTTCTCTATGAAGGACCTAGGAGAAGCTGCTTACATTCTAGGCATTAAGATCTATAGGGATAGATCAAAGCGCCTGATAGGACTTTCACAAAGCACATACCTTGATAAAGTTTTGAAGAGGTTCAAAATGGAACAGTCCAAGAAAGGGTTCTTGCCAGTTTTACAAGGTACGAGATTGAGTAAGACTCAGTGCCCAGCGACTGATGAAGATAGAGAGCATATGCGCTCCGTCCCCTATGCTTCAGCCATAGGTTCTATCATGTATGCGATGTTGTGCACTAGACCGGATGTTAGCCTGGCCATAAGTATGGCAGGTAGGTTCCAGAGTAATCCAGGAGTGGATCACTGGACAGCGGTCAAGAATATCCTGAAGTACCTGAAAAGGACTAAGGAGATGTTTCTCGTGTATGGAGGTGACGAAGAGCTCGCCGTAAAAGGTTACGTCGATGCAAGCTTTGACACAGATCCGGACGACTCTAAGTCGCAAACCGGATACGTATTTATTCTTAATGGGGGTGCAGTAAGCTGGTGCAGTTCCAAGCAAAGCGTCGTAGCAGATTCTACATGTGAAGCAGAGTACATGGCTGCCTCGGAGGCGGCTAAGGAGGGTGTCTGGATGAAGCAGTTCATGACGGATCTTGGAGTGGTGCCAAGTGCACTGGATCCAATAACCTTGTTCTGTGACAACACTGGTGCCATTGCCCTGGCAAAGGAACCAAGGTTTCACAAGAAGACCAGACACATCAAACGACGCTTCAACCTCATCCGCGACTACGTCGAGGAGGAGGACGTAAATATATGCAAAGTGCACACGGATCTGAATGTAGCAGACCCGCTGACTAAACCTCTTCCACGGCCAAAACATGATCGACACCAGAATTGTATGGGTGTTAGATTTATTACAATGTAATTCACATGGTGATGTGAGGGCTGGATTATTGACTCTAGTGCAAGTGGGAGACTGTTGGAATTATGCCCTAGAGGCAATAATAAATATGGTTATTATTATAATTCCTGTATCAAGATAATAGTTTATTATCCATGCTATAATTGTATTGAATGAAGACTCATTTACATGTGTGGATACATAGACAAAACACCGTCCCTAGCATGCCTCTAGTTGGCTAGCCAGTTGATCAATGATAGTCAGTGTCTTCTGATTATGAACAAGGTGTTGTTGCTTGATAACTGGATCACGTCATTGGGAGAATCACGTGATGGACTAGACCTAAACTAATAGACGTAGCATGTTGATCGTGTCATTTTGTTGCTACTGTTTTCTGCGTGTCAAGTATTTATTCCTATGACCATGAGATCATATAATTCACTAACACCGGAGGAATGCTTTGTGTGTATCAAACGTCGCAACGTAACTGGGTGACTATAAAGATGCTCTACAGGTATCTCCGAAGGTGTTAGTTGAGTTAGTATGGATCAAGACTGGGATTTGTCACTCCGTATGACGGAGAGGTATCTCGGGGCCCACTCGGTGATACAACATCACACACAAGCCTTGCAAGCAATGTAACTTAGTGTAAGTTGCGGGATCTTGTATTACGGAACGAGTAAAGAGACTTGCCGGTAAACGAGATTGAAATAGGTATGTGGATACTGACGATCGAATCTCGGGCAAGTAACATACCGAAGGACAAAGGGAATGACATACGGGATTATACAAATCCTTGGCACTGAGGTTCAAACGATAAGATCTTCGTAGAATATGTAGGATCCAATATGGGCATCCAGGTCCCGCTATTGGATATTGACCGAGGAGTCTCTCGGGTCATGTCTACATAGTTCTCGAACCCGCAGGGTCTGCACACTTAAGGTTCGACGTTGTTTTATGCGTATTTGAGTTATATGGTTGGTTACCGAATGTTGTTCGGAGTCCCGGATGAGATCACGGACGTCACGAGGGTTTCCGGAATGGTCCGGAAACGAAGATTGATATATAGGATGACCTCATTTGATTACCGGAAGGTTTTCGGAGTTACCGGGAATGTACCGGGAATGACGAATGGGTTCCGGGAGTTCACCGGGGGGGCAACCCACCCCAGGGAAGCCCATAGGCTTTGGGGAGACACACCAGCCCTTAGTGGGCTGGTGGGACAGCCCCAAGGGGGCCTATGCGCCAAGAAAAACAAATCAAAGGAAAAGAAAACAAAAGAGAGGGAGGAAGTGGGAAGGGAGGGGGACTCCTCCCACCAAACCAAGTCCAACTCGGTTTGGGGGGGAGTCCTCCCCCCCTTGGCTCGGCCGACCCCTTGAGGGTCCCTTGGACCCCAAGGCAAGGTCCCCCTCCCTCCTCCTATATATATGGAGCAATTAGGGCTGATTTGAGACGACTTTCTCACGGCTGCCCGACCACATACCTCCATAGTTTTTCCTCTAGATCGCGTTTCTGCGGAGCTCGGGCGGAGCCCTGCTGAGACAAGATCATCACCAACCTCCGGAGCGCCGACACGCTGCCGGAGAACTCTTCTACCTCTCCGTCTCTCTTGCTGGATCAAGAAGGCTGAGATCATCGTCGAGCTGTACGTGTGCTGAACGTAGAGGTGCCGTCCGTTCGGTACTAGATCGTGGGACTGATCGCGGGATTGTTCGCGGGGCGGATCGAGGGACGTGAGGACGTTCCACTACATCAACCGCGTTCTCTAACGCTTCTGCTGTACGATCTACAAGGGTACGTAGATCACTCATCCCCTCTCGTAGATGGACACCACCATGATAGGTCTTCGTGCTTGTAGGAAAATTTTTGTTTCCCATGCGACGTTCCCAACAGAAGTTAGTCACACGAGGACGTGCTACAGAACGAGTAAAGAGACTTACCGGTAACGAGATTGAACAAGGTATAGGTATACCGACGATCGAATCTCGGGCAAGTTCTATACCGATAGACAAAGGGAATTGTATACGGGATTGATTGAATCCTTGACATCGTGGTTCATCCGTTGAGATCATCGTGGAACATGTGGGAGCCACCGTGGGTATCCAGATCCCGCTGATGGTTATTGGCCGAAGAGCGTCTCGGTCATGTCTGCATGTTTCCCGAACCCGTATGGTCTACACGCTTAAGGTTCGATGACGCTAGGGTTATAGGGAAATGTTATACGAGGTTACCGAAAGTTGTTCGAAGTCCCGTATGAGATCCCGGACGTCACGAGGAGCTCCGGGATGGTCCGGAGGTAAAGATTGATATATAGGATGGATGGTTTTGGACACCGGAAATGTTTCGAGCGTCACCGGTAGCGCACCGGGACCACCGGAAATGGTCCCGGGGGTCCACCGGGAAGGGCCACCAGGCCCAAGAGGTAGCATGGGCCAAAAGGTGGAGGGCAACCAGCCCAAAGTGGGCTGGTGCGCCTCCCACAAGTGGCCCAAGGCGCAGGAGGTGGAGAGGGGGGGAAACCCTAGGCGCTGGTGGGCCTAAGGCCCACCTAGGGGTGCGCCACCCCTCCCCTGCCCTGGCCGCCGCACCTCCATCTGGGGGGGCTGCCGCACCACCTAGGGTGGGAACCCTAGGGGTGGAACCCCCCCCCCCTCCCCTCCTCCTATAAATAGAGAGGGGTTTGGGGCTGTTTGGCACACCGTTTCTTCTCTCCCTCGACGCAGCCCTGCTCCCCTCCTTTCTCCTCCTCCCACGGTGCTTGGCGAAGCCCTGCCGGGAGACCTCGTCTCTCCATCGACACCACGCCGTCGTGCTGCCGGAGATCTTCCCCAACCTCTCCCTCCTCCTTGTTGGATCAAGGTGCGGGAGACGTCACCGGGCTGCACGTGTGTTGAACGCACAGGTGTCGTGGTTCGGCACTAGATCAGAATCACACCGCGATCTGAATCGCCGCGAGTACGACTCCATCAACCGCGTTCTAGCAACGCTTCCGCTTAGCGATCTTCAAAGGTATGAAGATGCACTCACCCCTCTCTCGTTGCTCGTCTCTCCATAGGAAGATTTGAATAGGGCATAGGAAAATTTTGAATTTATGCTACGTTACCCAACAATATGTTTACCCTTGGAGGTGGCGTTGTTTCCTGGAAGTCTTGCAAGCAAACGATCTTAACGAGATCGACAATGGAAGCAGAATTAACAATATTAAACACATATGGTGTCGAAGCAGAATTTCTTTGAGATCTTTTGATGGGCTTGCTTGTGGTTGAGAAGCCGGTTTCGGCTATCCTTATGAACTGCGATAATCATACATTTATTGGCAACGTAAAAAAGTTCAAAGGACAACATGAAGTACAACAAACATATAAGAATGAGATTGAAAGTTGTCACACGTTTAAGAAGCTCCGGAGTGATAGCGTTGGATTACAACCAAACGGCTAAGAATCTGGCAGATCCCTTTACTAAAGGGCTATCACATGTTGTGATAGATAATGCATTGAGGGAGATGGGTATATGACCCACATGAGTTGCCATGGTGGTAACCCAGCCTATGTGATCGAAGATCCCGTGAAGTAGGACCTGGGAAAACAAGCCAGTCGTGAACTCAGGAGAGTAACTTACTAACTCATTTCGTTGGAGATGCAATACTCTCGGATATTGTATGGTAGGATGATTATTGTCTTAATGTGTTCTAAAGCTTATGTGTAAGCAAGATGTTGTCCTACAAAGCGATCTTTGGAGGAACACACCTATATAAGACCGACTGCTGGTCACGGTCTATGAGATTGGGGTGATTTCTAGTAAGCTCATGAATAGGTCGGGAGTGTGCCTAATATGCTTCATCCAAGGGGTCAGCCTTCGACAGCCTAGTACTAGTAAGAATTATGGTGAAACTTCTTTACGACAAACTGACAATTCAAGACATAGTCCATTGTTCAGTTGTGAAGGAATGTAGCTACTTGCTTTAGGTGAAGCTCAACCTTAACAGGTCTTCACTGAAATGCTGGTATATCAAAACAGTGATTGGAACAAGAGGACATAATGTGCCCTTGAGATCTGGTAGTGGATTGTTGAAATATGAGATGGGCTTAGGGCTCATGAGACAATTTCAGGAAATCTCTAAGGGCCCATGTAGGTGTTGGCATGACAAGGCGTGGTGAGAAGTTTAGTCCCACCTTGCTAATGGAGAAATAGTTGGACCCCTTTATAAGGGTCTCTCTTCCACATGTTATTGGAGCTTGACAAGAGAAGAGGCCCTCGCGCACTCCTTCTCCGTCGCCCGCCTCGCCACGCCTCGTCACGATGCGTCGCGGGTTGCGGGATTGAGCCGAGCCGAGCTCATACCTACGCGCTTATTTTTACCGGTCAGGAATGGAGAATACGTAACGGACGCGCCACGATCTGAGATGACGGATCATGGGCTGTTACCGACTCGAACGTTGGTTCAACCCGCGTCTCACCATCCGACTGCGCCTACATAAGCGAGGCTTCTGCCAACCCTAGCCGTCACGAACAGATCACGTCTGCTCCACGTGCTCGTTCCTCCGTTCACCGCGTACACGGTCGACAGGAGAGCAGGCCTCCTTAACCCCGTCTTTCTAAATCTTGTACGGGAGAGGGACAATTAGGTTTTTGGGAGCAACTACACGACTATTCGCCTCTGTTCGTCTGCTTCCTCTACGTCTGTGTCGCCTTCGTCATCGTCATGTCTTCACCAACCGACGCCAACCGCATCGCCCTCGAGAAGGCCAAAGCCGACAAGAAGGGGGCCGAGGATAATGTTGCTGCTACGACCAACTGGTCGGTCGGAGGGTATAACTCATTTATCCCGCTCCTGTCTATTTTAGTCTTAGCAGTACTAACTACTCCCTCCGTTTCTTAATATAAGACCTTTTAGAGATTTCATTTCACTATAGACTAGATACGGAGCAAAAATAGTGAATCTACATTCTAAAATATGACCGTATGTAGTTCATATTGGAATCTCTAAAAGGTCTTATATTTAGGAACAGAGGGAGTATATGCATAGATGTTTCTATCTTATGTGTACTTCATGCTAGTCTACTTTGTAATCAGTATGTCATTAATCTAGTTAATGTCATGATAGTGATTATTTCGTGAATTAAATTAATCAAAAAATTACCTATTTACTCAGCATATAAATGTATAAAGCAATGAATTTTGTCACAATATATTTAACTAACAATTTTATCACACATGACAACTTTCTGGCAAAAAAATACAATGAGTATGAATTTATCATGCTTGCCAAGTAAACTTATCATCTTAGGGTCACTAAAATTGCCCGCGAAAACGTTGAATTTGCATGGTCATATCCCATACGTCTTTATCGTGTTCCAAAAAGTATGAGTGCGTGCATTTTGAAGGCTGCGGTTTTTAGGGACTAGAGTTGTTCTTACCACGCGCTTGCATTGCCATGGAAACCGCTCATCGATCCCTTCCGACGACTGTTTGCATTCAGGCGACGGCTGAGGAGTGAGAAAGAAAAGGGAAATGTGCCGTTCCCAAGTCTGTCTGTTAGTCAAAACACAATAATTCCGATCACCACTCGCGGTGCTCAGTTCCGAGGAGAGGACCGAAGCGCAAAACAGCTTTGAGAAAAAGCTGCTCGTGTTGTTTCACTGCATCTGACCGATCGAACTCAGCAGCTTTCTCTCCCAGTATATATAATATGAGTAGTACAGTAACATTTTTGATAAAAGGCTGCTTTCTCGGTCAACCTTAGAAAGCACTGTCAGGCAAACAGTTTTCCTGTTCCAAAAGGAAAAACTCACTATTACAACATTATTACACCAATCAACAAGGGAGACGCAAATTTGAAAAAGAAGAGAAAAATTAAAGTCCATTCCAGTATGGCAATTAGTTTTTGACATTCAAGCCTGACTATGTCGAATATATTGTATTTATCATGCATCATACACCCTATTTTTAATTATCTTTTCAGCCTCACCGGCTGTCAGATGCCTAACACCATGTTCTCGCAGCCAATTTTTATCTGTAACCATCCGACCATCTCTGAGTTGCTTCTCATCAATCTTCAGCAATTTCAACCCCTCGGACAGTCTTGGGAAGAAACCTTCAGGCCTCAGACACCAGGCTTGGAAAACGGCAAAAAGAACGCTCAGATCAGCATGAAGCCTTTCCACCCCACCGTTACTGAACTTTGGGCTTCCAGTGAAAATCCCCGTGAAAAGCAGCTGGTCTACTCCGGTTGCCACAGCTCTCCATACTGTCACAAAATCCAGCATATTTAAGCCGTCTTCCAGCTTAGATAGCCTCCCTTGAATGTAGCCTGAAGACTCTAGAATGGCCCTGGATATAGCCGGTTCTTCTGAGTGCTCCTGCCACTGCCTCTTGTTTTTCAGGTAGTCCCGGGATCGAGCATCAAAAGCCCTAAGGATGACGGTGGAAATCTTATCGACCCATTCTGATCTGAACTCTTTCAGTTGATTTATCTCTTGCTGGAATACGCTGCCCCCTTCTTCTCCAACTACAGATAGATTTTCCATTTCAAGAAAGAACACATCTTCACACCATTGCGCCAATGTGGATTCCACGTATCGAGCTGCATTAATGGACTGTGATACTTTGATCAAAGCATTATCATCTGCCAGAGCAGTTAGCCCCTCTGCCTCTTGGCACCTCCGAAACATGCAACCAAGAAATTCAGATATTATGGGTGAAGCAGAAATCCTAATGAATTCTGCCCTAAGGGCAATGCTAGGAATAGGCCTCGCACGATCAACTATCAAAGACAGGCCATGTTTAACAACACCGGTTATTGCTGGAGATTTGCAGTCATCTGATCCATACTCAAGCATCGCTCCTTCAATCCTCTTGCTCCAATTATTTTCGTTCTCCATTGCTGATTTCAGGCTAGCAAAAACCTCCCGTCTCTCAATCTCTGCCCATATTTCAAGCCAGTCTGGACGATCACAGAAGACAGAGAGCACTGAGATCCTCTGCCAATTGTCATCATCCTTTACTGAAAGTAGCAGCCCTGTACCGGAGATCAAATCCTGAGTTCGCTTGTCAAAAGATATCATCAGATCAACAAGGTTAAGCCACAAGACTCTTGCCTGAGCCGCCATGCTGCCTGCATCGCTTGAGCTACTTTCTTGAAGAAGTTCAATCTGCTTAGGAAATATCTCTTTCGCCAAGTATGTAGACAGTGCAATAACTATACCTGAAATCCACTCCTCTCTGCAACTATACCCTACAAGATTGGCCTTATCTACAAGGGGCTGCAGTATCTCATCCATGGAATCTACAAAATCTCTTGTTATCTTATAAGCAAGAGCGAAAACAAACTCAGGATTCTCAACCCATTTGGAGAAATGGTGTTGTGCAGCGGCAGACAATGGATTTACCAACTCCTCTATCACCCATAATGGTTGACGTGGTTGATTTCCCACATTATGACCATGTAGTTGCCTAGCTTTTCTGCGTTTCTGCAATTCTTGTAGATTACATAGCGAAAGAAAGCTTTCAGAATACTTCCTCGTCAGGTCACCCTTCATTGAAAATAATGGGTTCACAGTCTCTGCCGGTTTCCCAGAATTACTATCTGAAATTTTTGTTCCAGACAGGGAAGGAGGCCAGCCAAGGGATGACAGAAGAGCACGATGATCAACAATAGCTTGTGGTCTTAGTAAAGCTAAAGATCTGTCCACTCTGTGATCCACTGCAGATATAAGGCGAGTCCATTGTGGTCTGGTCCTTGTAACTGAAGCTAAAAGGTCTTCTATCTTTTTAAGATATCCAATAGCAACATGGTGGGTTTTCTGGAGTAAAGAAGACGATGGTAGAATTAGCAATTGACAAGTTAATTGTCCTCGCAACCACAGTATGACATGAATCATACCTCTGAATTTTCTCCACGAGATTTAAGTTTTGCAGTCACAGAAGAGGAAACAGCATCTTCTACATCACCGATCAAACCGTCGAGTTTTAGAGCCGTTTCTGTATATGACAACCTACCGTTAAGAAACCATCAATTGCATAGTCAATTATAAACAAGCACTCAGGCAACATAAATAAAATAAACAAGTAGTAACCCTAGAGAAGAAAGAAAGAAACTGTGATAAACACCTAAAGCCATCTCATCTACAAAAGTTAGGGGGGTTTCATTAGAGTCAGGGCAATTAGCCTAGAGTCAAGTCAATTAGCTCTCATTCAATTCATCATCCTAATGCTCCATGATGAACCACTTTTGTGAACACAGTGCTCTTTGATTTGTACGGTACTTTAGATTCAAGCATCTTTTTATGACATAAATTGCATGGCATGTGAGTAACTCTGGTTCTAAGCCTCTAGCATAAATAAAGCAAAGCAAAGGAAAGAAGTCTTGATCAGAGTAGCAAAGAAAGAATGTCAAAGAAAGAATGCCAAAGAAAGAAAGAAAGAAAGAAAGGAGTCTGAAAATTCTGAATCGTGTGCTTAGGTTTAAGGCTCCACAAAAAAGAAGAAAATGAGATACATTCAAATAACTTAAGAAATTTCAAGTCAGCAATACCACTGGAGAAGAGAAGATAAATTGAACATTGATAGTTAAAAAGAACACGATATCTTTCGGCCTAAAATTAACCCCAATACAGCCCGGGCATAACTACAAGTTCGCGGTGGTTCAGGGTCGTGAACTAGCCCATCCCATGAAGGACTCAGCTCAAACTCACGCTATAGTGAATCGAGTGGAGTTCAGCTAGCAAGTAGCTCACTAGGCTTGCTTTATCCAAAGAAGCAGCTCACTCTTTGGTGTTCACCTCATGGCGTCTTACTCACAGCACCATACTAACCCGATTACTTGATATCTCATTTTTGTGACTTGATAACATCAGACTGTTTTCAATTTCTTGTTATTGAGGAGATTTATTCCTTGATCATCCCAACAATTTGAGCATGAGTTTGTATACCCACCCCTAGCTGTGGTACATTGTTTGCCAAAAAAAGCACATGATAAACATAATATTACTTTGGAATGTTAAGCGACAAAGTGAATAATTGATATGCGAAACTAAATGCACAAAAACAGAGTAGACCAAAATTTGAGAATGGTAGACTAACAAAACAAAAAATTGAGCGGCCGATAACAAACAAATTTGAGGAGCACACTACTATTCCACCTTCCCCTAGCAGTAGTTTAGTTATGGTATCAATCCTGTACAACAGTGACTGGCTGACTGCCTCGGTAAACAAGATTAGTAGCAGTAACTAGCACCATCTGGCAACCAAGTGGGATTTATAAAATCCTTTAGACCACATTATAGAAGTACCGGCCAGAAAACAAAAGGATTTGCCAGTTCTAAGAAATTATCAAATTAAACTATCATCTTAGAGAATTAAAAGATTCTACTAGTAGCCTAGTACCTCCCTGCCATGCGGGTGCTTTCACTCATTAATTTGGCATTTCAAATCCAACCCGCTTTTTGTTTGGCTTCTTCATCGTCGGAGAACTTAGTGCAATCCTCATAGTATTATTCATTTATTCATATGTTTTTCAAGTGTGGTCGTTTTAAACTAAACTTTTAGTCCAACCACCACCAAGACTCATGCACCAAACAAAACACTCCACTTCCTAAGAATTAAGCATGAAAAGAATATGGGAAATGATTGGTTCCAGCCGGCGGATCGCATGCAAGATGTCTGTCGCCTCCTCCTTCGACAAGTGTCTTGCATAGGTCCATCTAGTATAATTGATATCGATTCAATGCGACGCGTGTGCGCATGGCATACAAAGTTTTCTGCAACATCAGCTGTGTTGCAAAATTTCTTCCGCAACAACTTCCATGTTGCAAAAAAGCAAAAACGAAAAAAAATTCCGCAACAACACCAGCAGAAGTTGCACGTGTCCGACCGTGCCGCCGCAGGCTGACAAGTTTCTGCAACGAGGACGGGATTACAAAAGGGCGACGACAACGAGGGCGGTCTTGCTGTGACATCATCTTTCATTACATAAAAAATCCGCAACAACATCCATGTTGCAGAAGTCCTTTTCGCAACATCATCTATGTTGCAAAAAGGTGAAGAAGAAAACAAAATATGTAACACAATCTCTATTGCAAATGTTTCTGCAACATAAGCTCTGTTGCAAAAGGTTTTAAAACGTTGTATTTGTTGCAATGGATTGTGCCAAATCTACGGCTGCTGAGGCGGCGGATCTTTTAAATTGTATAGATGTTTCCACAACACAATCTTTGTTGCAGAAAATATTATATAACAAACTCTGTTGTAAATGAAATTCTATATATGTTTCCGCAACACGGTCTTTGTTGCAGAAAATATTCTATAACAAACTCTGTTGCAAAAAAATCTACAGACGTTTCTGCAACATGTTCTGTGTTGCAGAAAATTCTACAACATAATCAATACTGCAAAAGTTAAAATGCCCGTCAGACATTTGATGACGTTGGTGTGACAGGGATTTTTTTATTTCTGCAACAAGCCTCTTGTTGCCAAGGGAACGAGCGCACAACACTACGTTTGTTGCAACGGGGCAAGAGCAAAGATTTTTTTTCTATAACAGAGATCTTGTTTCTGAAACATAGGCCTTGTTTCAGAAAAAAAAAACGGTTCGGCAAGAGCGCAACAAGGCTTGTGTTGCAAAGCGCCGAGCGCAACACAAGCCTTGTTGCAAAGGTTGATGCACGCTCACTCAAAGAAGATCAAACGGTTGTCGAGCTCACGATCCTACGGCTACCAAGGCGGCGGATGTTTTCGAAACATCACCTGGCGGATGCGTAGCAGCCCCCAAAGAATATTGGCTGGCATAAGGATTGACGACGATAGGAAAACATACAAAATGTTTTGGTTTTGACACTCATATCAGTGGAAGATCCCTCATAATGCAATTACAGACAGGACTAATAGCTAACTGTAGCGCGTGAATAAAGAAATCAGCAACTAAAGGGACACAATAATGGAATGCCCCCACAAGTTTCTAGTTAACTACAGGGACAGAAGGCAACTCATAGATCCACATTATCAAGATGAGGCTCACTTACAAGAGCTGCCAGATCCATGTCATAATTGAGGGGCAGAACAGTTATCATCATCCATCCTAGCTGTACTGAGCTAGATCTGTACCAGCCAAACTTAACTATTAACCTAACCAAACAGCCGATTTGCCACATAAAACCACTCTGCTACTGCACAGGCACTAAGTCCCATCACACCAAGGACTTGAACGACATATTTAGTAAATGAGCCGATGGTCTCAACTCATGAATCATAACACATTATGCCTAAAAAACATAACCATCATAAGAGGAAAATAGACAGCATAGCAGATTGTCAATATAGTGTTTATCGTTCAAAATTTAAGCCAGAGCATAGCACAAAGATTAAAAGCATCATCTTCAGATATACTCACCAGCGTAATCTCTAACCATGTCCACTCTCGCCACGTCGGTGGCCAGGGGAGGGAGTTGTTCGAACAGCATCTTCTCGCTCCCAGCCTCCACATCTTCTCTAACCCCTAGAAAACCCCGAGAAATAGAATTACAGCTTTGCAGCGGCACACGTCAACTTGAGAAGCTCAAAATTCGGTAATTCCATGAGCATTTGCTTAAGATACCCGTCTTGTCGGTGGAGGCCTTGAGGGCGGTGACGCCACCGCGCACGCTGCGGAGGGCGGAGCCAGCGGCCTCGAGGGAAGAGGAGTACCCGGCGGCCGCATCCGCGAGGCGTGCAGACAGTTCGGCGACCGAGGACTCGAGCTCCGCGCAGCGCCCGCGGATCTCGGCCTCGACGTCGGCGGCCGCCGCGAGGTCGGTCGGGGAGCGAAAGCGGACGTCGAGGAAGCGCCGGAGCTCAGGGGTGATGTTCGGGGGTCTATGGAGCAGCGGCGACGGAGCCGCCGCTTCCATGGCGCGAACGGATCCCACGGCTTAGGGTTTGGATCGCGGGGAGGAGTGGAGATGGGGGGGAGCGGGGAGGAAGACGACCGGCGAAGGCAGACAGAGTGGTAATACTCCACAGCCCCTTTTTCTCTTCCAGGCCGGAGAACTGTAATCTTGGGCGTCGATTTGAGCGGGTAAGAGCATCTGCAACTCCGATGTCCCAAACCGTCTCAAACATTTGTGCGGACGGCCATAACTTACTGCTCATAAAAATGCGACTTAGGCAAATGTCTCAAACGGATCGCAAAAATTCAAATTAAATGACGCATCTCATATTCAGCTTAAATCTAGGACGGATATTGAGGCAACCGGATGTGTTAGACGGGATTATCCTACCACAAATTGCACCAAATAGGTCAAATCCATTTGCTCTCTTCTCTCTCCTTCCTCCTCCGCGGTTTTGTCTCGCAACTCCACCACCGTGTGTGTTCCGCGGTCGTTTCGAGCCTCTGCACCGACAGCATCAGCACATCACTCCTCTCTCCCATCTTCGTAGTCGGGGACATCGGCGGCGGCCCAAACGCCACCGTGGTATGTCCGGCAACTCTCGGGTTGCCCCTTGCGTTTTATGTGTTCGACGCGTTGTCCGACCCGGTTTCTTGCAAATTTTTGAGGGATAACGATGAATTTCAATGATTCGGCAAACAAGAAGTATGGACAGTCGGAGCTTAATCAAATGATTCAAGATTAGTTCTTCAAGTCATCGAATTCAAATGAAGAAGTGGACATGATCATGCTCATGAGCATGCAGGAGGAAATGAGTCTGCTCCACCTATTCTCAACTTCAAGAGCTCAATCAACGAAATAAGAGTGGTCAATCGGGATAGGGTCTTCAAAGCACGGCTACTGCAGAAGAACTACTTTGTTCCGGACCCAATTTTTTGAATGATCCATGGTTTTGTTGCCCTTTTTACTTGCGGAAATCATTGTTTTTGCGCATTCTGAAGGGAGTCGAGTTTTAGGATAACTACTTCAAAGCTCACAAGGGTTTGTTGTGGCCAACTTTATTCTCTATGCTAAGCATAAATGCACAACCATTATGAGGATGCTTGCATTTGATACTGGATACTGTCGCAGATGTTGTTGGTGAGATGGTCCGAATGGAGGACAACACATGTCTGAAGACAAATGCCAAGCTAGCCCGCGAAGTCGTGCAGGTTTTTGAAGCAAAGTATATGAGAGAACCAAATGTGCAGGATAAAAAAATTATTGTCTATCGGGGAAGCTAGATGGTTTCTAGAAATGCTCGCATTAATTGATTGTATGCATTGGCAAAGAAAGAACTATCCTAAAGATTTGCGAGGAATGTATCAAGGTCACATCAAAGAGGTCACCATCATACTAGAAGTAATGGCATCACGTGACTTATGGATTTGAGATGTTTTTTTTTTGAATGTCGGGTTCTCACAACTACATCAACATGCTTCAATGGTCTCCGGTTTTGAGGAGGCTTTGTAATGGGGCATCGTTGTCGTGCAACTACACTCTCAACAACCATGACTACAACATGGGATGCTATCTTGGCGATGACATCTATCCTGAGTGGACGGTGTTTGTGAAGACCATATTGGAACCTAACGGTAGGAAACAAAACCACTTTGCAACAATGCAGGAAGCAGCTAGAAAGGATGTAGAGAAGGATTCGGAGTGCTTCAAGATTGTTGAAGAATTGTCCGTGGAGCTGCAATGATGTGAGAATCACAAACATTGTGGCAGCTGATGACTCGTTGTGTTATTTTGCACAACATGATTTGTCGAGGATGGGGATGATGGTGTTTCCCAAACCAATAATTTTGAAGCGCGTGGAGAATAAGTTCAAATCCCAAAAGATCAAGATGTAAATCTGTGACAGCCCGCGACCGACGCTCCAGAAGATTTATCGCATCATGCGCATCATCTGCATTGCATCGGCACTCCGTCGCCGCCAGTTTTCAAAACTTGCATCCCTTAGTAGTTGCCGGTTCTCTCCGTTTTCGTCGTTGATCGTTTTGAGACCTACCACACACGCACGTGCTCGCTGCATTGATAAAATATTGTTTCTAAAAGTGCGTATAAAATATTCTCGGGCTGGGTTGAAACTTGGCGCGGTCTTAATATAGTGTAGGTAGACTACATGTCAACTTTCGTCCCAATCGGAGTCCGTTTGATACCCGAACGGTCGACCGTAGCTGCACCGTCTTCGGTTTATCGACGGACGGCTTTCCGGTGTTTTAAAAATCTCGTGTCAGGCGTTAACTCTCCTCTCATCTCAGCCAACACCCACTCTACACATCCCTAAGCCCACCTAACCATTCCCCGCGACCGAGGCCGTTCGATCGCGATCGTGCGGTCGAAATCAGGGCAAGAAACCCTCTAACCCTAGCCCTTTCCTATTTAATCAACTCTCCCCTTTCTCTCTTCCCTTGAAATCCGTGCAGCCGCCAGCCCCTGTCTCCCACCTCAGCCTCCACCACGGTGGGCCCGCCAGACCCAGATCCAGCCCGCCTCGGGCCCGATCTAGGCCGAGTAGCCGGAGCTCGCTGCCGCCAGCCAGCAGCTCGAGGGAAGGAGCCCCCGAGCCAGCCGCGTCCCAATCGCCGGAGCCCCTGCCTCCTCGCCGGAGTGAGCTCGCCGGTGAGCGCCCACAGGAGGCTAGTCGCAGTCGTGCCCTCCTTCTGCTCTGTCTCTCTCTCTCACGCTCATCTCTCTCTCGCCTCTACCTGCAGGTGCCGCCGCAGGTCACCTAGCCCTGTAGCCCGCCAGACCTGGTGCCCCGCCGGCCTAGCCCAGCAGCGCCCCAACCGCCCGAGGCCCAGCAGCGCCAAACCCTGGAGCCGGCCCAGCTCCACCTCCTCACGAGGCCGACCCAAGAGCCGAAGGTGAGTTGATCTCCCCCCCCCGAGCCATCTATTTTGCGCCCGTGCGTAGCATAACTATATTACGCCCATGTCCTGTTTTGGGCCGGATCTAGATTCGGCCCATTATTTTTTTTTAGGTTCCGGCGAATTTATTTAATTTCAGAAAAAAACATATTTTCAAACGCCCGTAGATTTTAATCTGTGCGTCGGATCGCAGAGAGTTATATATGTAACTTGGCTAGAATTTCGCATAGATTAAGATTTTCTAACTCTCATGCATGTTTAAGGCTATTAGTTGTGCTATTTGCATCGGTTTGCATGTCGATGTGATAGAAACGGTTTAGGTCGTAGTTAATTAACCGTAGCTCCGTTGGAGATGCCCCGTATATGTAAATGGACTAGAAAGACGCATAGAATCACGTGAACCACTTTGTTTTGCCGTGTAACAAACATAAAATGCGATTAGGACAAATCTGGACAGAATTAGAATGTAACGCGTGGGGTCGCTTTGGAGATGCTATTTGTCGTTTCCGGACTCATTTAAAATGGCTATATAGGTAGTTTAATTTGTTCTTCACCCCATGTCATGTTTAATAACATTTAATATTGATGTGTACCTTAATGGGAGTGAACTAAATAATTAGTCATGGAGTTTCGTCAATATGCAACTCGTTGCATATTGAGATTCATTTAATATGTAGCATTTGACTGTGTGAATTGTCGTGCCATGCCTTGCATATTTGAACTAATCATGCATCATATGTGAATTGCATTAAGTCGTGCATGTGCCGTGGTGAATATTGTGTGTTGATTCTTGTTTTCGGTTTGCTTCGTCTCGATAGAGTTCCGCAAGCGTGTCGGAATGTGAGGATCCGTTCGACTACATCGGTTCGTCTGCTTCACGAAATCGTTCTTCTTCCAAGCAGGATCTCAGTCAAGATGATCATTTCCCTAGATACCATTACTATCATTGCCATGCTAGTTGTATCGTTTCTATCGTTATGTCTCGCTGCCTACCACCTGCTAAATATCAACCTCCCAACATTGCCATGAAAACCCTCAACCTGTCTACAACCTAGCAAACCACTAGTTGGCTATGTTAGAGAAACTCTAGCAGACCTGTTAGAGAAACTCTAGCAGACCCTGCATCCGGCCGGCCCGCAAAACTTGTTTGCAGTTCGTGCAAAACCGCTTTTGCGGGCCGGCGCGTGCTAGCACAGATGCAGACCCGCATAATGGACCCGTAAAAAACATATTTGTGGAATATACTTTTTATATGGGTCAGCTTCAACAAATCAATGTATTAGCCTTTCCAAAACCAAAATGAGCATCCATCGTCCTACACAAAAGAATGAGCAAGCTCGAAGTGAGCTACCGCAATTGCACTAAAGAATGAGCTATCGAACGAGCTACCGCAAGTGCACGTACCCCGTCGTTTTCGCATTTGTAGAACACCCATCCGAGGTGCTTCGGCGTGCCCGAAGTGAGCCGCAGCACTTGGCGCGTGCAGTCGTCGCACTCTATGAGCGGCATCGACAGGCCACAAAGACGTTGCGTGAGCGCCGAGCCCGGTGGATAGCCGGACGAGTCCATGCCTGCAAACCTTCGGCGGCGGCGGGCAGACGAACCCGTGCCTGCATGCGGCGATGCGCCCTTGCCTGGGCTGCGGGAGAGGCTCCCCGACCACTCCATCACCTGGGGCAGCAACCGGCGGCCGAAAAAAGCCAAATCCGGCGGCCCGCGATGAAGTGCCGCAGATTTGCAAATCCGGCGGCCCGCCGACGCAAGGGGAAGGGAGGGGAGGCCTCGTGCGCGTGGCGGCCTTCCGGCGTGCTCCTGCCGGCTGCTGTCGCCGGAATCTTGGGCGGCGGACGGCGGCGGCGCGAGGGAGGAGAGGAGAGGTGGTTGGTGGGAGAAAGAGCGGGATGAAATGTCCCCCCACCAACCACTTCCGCTTATATGCAGGGCACCGCAGCCGCGAAGAGGAAACCCGTGTTTTCCTGGGTTGGGGTCGGGAGTTTGCCGCGTCCCCGAATTTTTTTTGTGGGTCGGGGCAGGATGCGGGGTCTGATCGGGTTGGTTTTTCCACCCCGACTCCCATTTTGGCGGTTATTTTACGGGTCGGGGCGGGATGCGGGGTCTGCTAGAGTTTCTCTTACCGCTTGCTTAACCATGTGTTAGCGTTGCTAGTTGCATGTGCAGTTGCTTCCATGTGATAACATGGGTTCCTTGTTCTATCACCCTATTATTGCTATTTAATTTAATGCACCTATATATTTGGTAAAAGGTGGAAGGCTTGGCTTTCTAGCCTGGTGTTTTGTTCCACCATTGTCGCCTTAGTTTTCGGCTACCGGTGTTATGTTCCATAAATGAGCGCTTCTAACATACTTGAGGTTGTTATGGGGACCCCCTAGATTCTCGTTTTGGGATAAAGCTCGTCTAGCAAGGCCCAACATTGGTACTATATTGCCCAAGATAATAATTCTATTAATACTGAAAAACATAGGGCGTCATGAACCCGAGGAGTAATTCAACATAATACAGGGGGGCAGTGATGATGGTGTTGGTCCCAAACGGGCAGACTGTGGGGCCACCGCGAGAAAACTCGAGGTTTGATTTTACTCGTAGGCTTCCCATCCGGTCGTGTCCTGAGAACGAGATACGCGGCTCCTATCGGGTTCGTCGACACGCTGGATGGCCTTGCTGGATTTGTTTTACCTTTCTCGAGCGTCTTGTGCGAGGGATTCCGAGGATGCTTTGGGTTATCTCGAGGTTGAGGTTTTCCAATAGGACCCAAGGAGATCACGGGTTTCCCTGATCGAGGTCATTCCATCGCAGCGTGTGATAGTTTGTGATGGACTAGTTGGAGCACCCCTGCAGGGTTAAATCTTTCAGAAAGACGTGCCTGCGGTTATGTGGCAACGTGGAAACTTTGTTTAACATCTGGTTCTAGATAACTTGAAGTAATCTTAATTAAAACTTCTCAACTGAGTGTGTAACAGTTACTGTCTCTTTCGTGAGCTCCTTCTCCGATCGAGAACGCGGTGGGGTTATGTCTGACGTAAGTAGGTGTTCAGGATCATTCATTTGATTACTATTAGTTCACGTCCGGTTATGCGTAGATCATCCCCCTCTTTTATTCTTATACTCGTAAGTTAGCCACCTCAAATAAATGTCAGTCACTTGTTGCAGCCTCACCACTTAACCATACCTCACCCATTAAGCTTTGCTAGTCTTGATACCTTTGGAAATGAGATTGTGAAGTCCCCTGTGGCTCACAGATTACTACAACACTAGTTGCAGGTACAGGTAAAGAGTTACTTTGACGTGAGCGCGCTGATTGTGCTATTTGGAGTTTCTTCTTCTTCATCATCGATCTAGGAAGGGTTCCAAACTGGCAGCCTGGGATAGCAAGGATGTACATCGTTATTTTATCGTTTGTCTTCGTCCGTAGTCGGACCCTGCTCTTCTTCATGATGATTGTATGTACAATGTTGATGTGACTCTGATGTAGCTTGTGGCGAGTGTAAGCCAACTCTTTATACTCATTTTTTCAGTACATGTACTTGTAACAATATCCATTCTTGAGAAACGACGAGATGCATTTCTATCCCTGTCGAGGCCCTCGCGCCAAAATAAGGATAGGACCGCATCTTAGGCGTTAAAGAACCAATATGAACTTTCTACATATGCATTAGAATCTTCGATGTCAACAGGTGCATGCACGGTTACTCAATGATCTCGTGGAGCATATATGGACCCACAATAAAAACCAAAGAATTGATGATTGAGTTGTGCGCCTTAAATAATATTTATGTAAGAACTATGTCTTTTTGCTACTAAACATTTGTTATTTACATGCGACATTGACATGTATGATGGATGTGCATGAATTTACATGTATTTAAAAGTTCGGATTTGAGATATGTCAATGTCGACTACGATATGTCAGGGGACGTCAGGATAAGCCCGCGAATGTGCATGGACGCATCTACGAGCATATCGGATCAGATTGTCAAGTCTGGTTGTCATTTTTTTAGGGAAGTCTGGTTGTAGATGATCTAACGGTTGATGTGAGTTTTGATGAGTTTGTATATGGGTCGTGCCCGCATTCTCGACGATCCACTTGAGTTGCCTAATAAAAAATAGGTTTTGTAAGCTTGCCAATGGGTGCGTTATGAGATGCCAAGACTACATCTCGCTTAGAGCAACTCTAGAAAACCCCCTATTCCGCGGAATTGTAAACACAATTTACAGTTCGTGCAACAGGATCCATACGGATTCAAAATTGTTGCCCCAAAGCAGAAATCGTATCTAGAATTGCAAAATTTAAAAAACAGGTTTCACGTGACAAATTAAATCGTAAAGGCTCGCCGCAACATAGATCATTCGTACATAGGGGTAGATCGTTCATACATGGCATAGATATATGTACATAAAAGCTTGTCGGAGCTACCCTAACCTAGAACTAACCAAGATGGAGATCGCCGGAGGTCGTAAGGTGTGGTAGCTGACTAGTGGTGCAGCTCAATCGGAAGCGGAGTCAGAGGTGAGGTCGACGAAGATCCGCTCCTGCTCAGTGGCCTTGCGGCACCACTCCTCTACCTTGTCGCCGAACGAGAGAGCCGATGTGAGTCCCTGCTGTAGAGCACGGTGTCGATACCCTCCTCCCTCCGGCGGCGCTGCCGCTCCGCTTCCTCCTCCCATGCACTGTGCGCAAGCATCACGGGAAAAGTCGCGTTCGCCTCCGCCGGGGGGGAGTCCTTTGACCCGACGATGCCACCGGCCCCGCCTCCGCCTCCGGCTCCCTATTCACACTATGGACCGGGAGGAGCTCCTCTAGCTCCCTCTTCACCGGGGTGAGAGAGGAGCACGAGTTGGATGTCTTGGAGGAGCTGCCTGCGCAGGTGAAGAGGCGCCCGCGCGCGTGGTCATACTCCTCCGTCTCACGGAGGAGCAACAGTGACGGTGTCAACCTGTGGTGGTGGCGGTGTGCTTCCGCACCCCGCCGTATCTGACGCAACGCGCCCGCTCGTGGTCGGCGTCGCCACAGCGGTCGGAGTTCCACATCGCGCAGATTTGTGGGCGGGCGGCAGATTTGAGGCACCAGCGATGAGAAATGCGGTGAGGAATGGGGATTTCATGGTGGAGGAGGGATAGGATTCGGAACCATATCGAGTACGCGGACTAGCAAATATACCATGCGAGGGGACGCGTTTCCGGGCCACCGTAAAACATTTACGTGTCGGGCTAAGTATACAGGGTTTGATACGGCCAAGAAACGGCCCAAAACTGTATACTCGCCGTTCGAGCACTTTTACCGTATCGTCTAGAGTTGCTATTATTCCGAGTAAATCGTGTGTCCCACGAAAATATTTTCCCCATGTGTGGCTAGTGGTCATGCCCTTTTTCGTGTTCCTTTTTCATTCATGTAGTTTCAATCGAGATGTTTGTGGTTTTGTTCGGTCGTTCTACAGTATCTCTACTCATGTGACGCCTCGGTAAATTAAGCTACAGTAAACCTATGATAATGGTGTCACGTCACTCGGATTACTACTGGTAGTCTCGCGTAGTTTCAAACCAATCCAAATTCAAATTTAAAATAAAATCAAAACAAGAGAAGTTTTCGAATGCGTAAATAAAAATGTCGGGGGAGTTATAAAAGTTCCCTAACAAATTATAAAAGTAAATCAGGCATTTTTGAAATTATTTATAATCACTATATATTTAAAACATAAACTATATATATAATTTTAAAAAATGGAAAAGAAAAACAAAACAAAAGCCCCTGGCTCAACTGGGCCAAAATGGCCCAGCCGGCCACCCCCCCATTCGGCCCACCCACCTGGGGGTATAAGACCCCGAGGGGGGAAACCCTAGCGCCCAACGCTCCTCTCCCCGCCGCCAGGACGAGGGAAAGTCCCTCGTCAGCCCCGCGTCACCTACCCCCGTCGGTCTCCCCCTTGTCACTCCCCCTGGCTCCACGAGCCCTCCCAGATCCCGTCAACCCCCGTCGCCCCACTTCCCCCGTCGCCCCACTCCCCCAGCCGCCGACGCCGACGCCCGCTCCCTACGGCGCCCCCACATCGCGCCCCTCCAACCTCGCCCCGTCGGCCGAGCCTCCACCCCGCTCGCGCCTCCCTCACCCCCTCCCTACGCATCACCTCGCCTCCGCCGGCCACCAGTGGCCAGCTCGTGCTGCCCCACCGCTGGCTGGCCCCCCAGCACCCCCTCACCATCTCCCCTCTCCGCCGTTGGGGGCCGCCTCCCACCGGATTCGTCACAACCGAAGCTTACCCACGTCGGCCCCGCCCCGGAGCCGCACCGACGCTCTCCGACGCCCCTCCCACCGAAGCTCCTCCTCGCCGGAACCGCGCCGCCTCCCCGTCACCGTCCTCCTCACCGGCTTCCTCACCTCTTCCCCAACCGGCTTCCCCGAGCCTCGCCGCCCCGATCCCCAGCAACGCCGGTGAGCTCCGTGCCCCGGCCACCCTCTCCTCCTTTCCCCTGTTTCGGTTCCGTTCCGGCGCCGTTGAGCCCGTGTAGGAGGAGGTGGAGTTTGTCTCTGTCTTTGTGTTGAGAGAGAGGAACAAGCAACAAAGAGATGGCAGAGATGTTGGAAAAGTAAAAATAAAATAAAAGAAAGAAAATGGATGTATTAGATTTATGTATGTATGTATGTATGTATTATTAGGTATGTATGCATGTATGTAAAAAAACATTAGGTATACATATATGTATATGTGCGTGTGTTGTGATGTGTGTGTTTGGCCGTTGGGTCACTGCCATGTGGGGCCAAACCCGCACTCCCACTTACACGGAGGCCCCACACGAACCGCTGTTAAAAATAAAAATATAAAAATATATATGTGTTCTTATTAATAAAATAAACAAATAGATAATTAGATTATATTATTTAATTAATTAAATAGTTAAATTAGTAATCTGTTAATATAGATAAATGATTATCCTATTAGAGTATGACACGTGGGTCCCCCATTTAATTAATCTGATTAATTAATATTTAACCTTAGTTAATAAATTGTGTCTATGACACGTAGGACCCACTGGTGAGTTGACCAGTCAACTATTGATGTCAGCATGACATCATGTTGATGTCATAACAGTATTTAATAATTAATTAAATCTGTTTTTAATTCTTAAATATTAATAAAACTTTAAAAATTAATATTAAATAAACCGTAAGTCAGATCAAAATATTTTCAACATGGAAGTTGATGAGCAGTACGAGACGAACCTGGATACGCGGTCCATTCGTTTGTCACGCGTCCCTAGCATAGCAAATATAGAATTTTTCCATCGTTTCCAGTCTGACCGATAGTAGCCAAAGACCCGAAAAATATCGTCAGATATTCTTTCGACCGTCTATGACGGATGTTTTGCGTTACCTCATGCCTATCCTGCATATTGCCATGCCATACTTCGTGTTGCACCTGTTATTGTTATTTATTGTTCCCCCTCCTCTTCTTACCGGTAGACCCTGAGACTGACGTTGCTGCCGGGTACATCTACGACCCTGCTGACCAGCCCTTTGCCGTAGAGCAACAAGGCAAGCAAACCCCCCTTGATCATTCCTATATCGCCTATGTCTTTCTTCCTACTGCTTGCATTAGAATTTTGCTACTGTTGTAGTTAGCTCATATATCTGATGCATAGCCTATTTTTGAAGAACTGCTACTTTCAGTACCTCTCTTTAAACCGTTAGTATATGTGGAGCAGTCATCCCCTCTGACCCCTTAGTCCAGTTGCCCCGCTTAATTGTCGAGTCTCGATCCCTAATCGACGAGCCAGATCCGACACAACACTTACACCCCCTTAGTTGTGCAACGCTACAGAGATACTATCGGGTACCGAGGGTGACACCTCGCGAAGTACTCCTCATGATATCTCTGTAGTACAGCTAGTCGGTTGTGGTTATCGAGGGTGATTCCTCTTTCACCATTCCCGACGATGCCTCTGTCGTGCAACCCCTCAAGTGTGGGACCCTCGAGGGTGATTCCTCTAGTTCCACCTTGATGGATACATCGTTCGGAATCCAACGAGGGTGATACCTCAGATTCCCCCTGATGTTCCAACCACAGAGTTACTTGACCATGTTACTGGGATCTTTGATGAATAGATGTTAAGCGGGTGGATTCCCGCGTGGTTGTGTCGATGACTTAATTAAAATGATAATGGATTGGGTATTTGATCTGGGTTGGTCAGTGTTAGAGCATATATCTCCATATGTGGTTTTGGTAATTGATGACAACTCCTATGGACTAATGGTTGCTTTAAGTTATATTTATAGGATTTGTCCATAGACACTTCTTGAAGTCCATCTGTTGGGTTCAAGGAGTTTATATGATGACCAAGATGTTATTCAAGGTATTATCCAAAGAATGGTCATAGAAAGACTAGGTTGATCAAGATCTCAGACAAAGAGTAAATCAAGATGATCAACACACAAAGCGTACAAGATGTACCGAGTGGGATCAAGTGATCCCATGGTATGGTAAGCATTGTCCATTACGTGTTTGTGTACTAACCGATGGTCTTTGTGAGACTCCTATGTGGGGGTTAGGTGTGCTTCCATTGGGCTTGCGTCAAAAGGAAGATCTCATACAACCCATGAAGGATGACGTCAAGTGGTGATCGTCATCAAGATTGTGGTGTGCAAGTTCAAGCGGGATCAGCACGAATATATCATTGAAACTATTGTCAATGATCATGTGCTGACAAGGACAACCTCATGTTCTAACAAGGACAAGATTAAGATAAGCATTCCTGAGCACTACATGCTTGATTCTTGTGGATGTTCACATGGTGGACAGGACAAGATCAAGATAAGCATTCTTGACAACTTCATGCTTGATTCTTGTGGATGTTCACATGGTGGACAAATGAAGATGAATACATAAGCTAGGCTTTCCGCATTGTGTATGGGAAAGCTACTTGAAGACTTCATCATGTCTTGCTTTCAACTTGAGCCAAGCAGGAACAACAACATCAAGCTCAGGTGAAAGGGCTAACTCAAAGGTATCAGTTCCTTTGACGTTAGTTGTGCGGAGTGATGATCAGCGAATAAAAGTATACACTCAAGTATGGATCATCAGTACTCTTTTATGATTCTTGAGTCCTTAGGGATCCCGCACTATTAAGAGGGGATCACAGGTTTTGCGATGAACTTGCTCAAACTACATCATCACTTTCTGCTCAGACCACATCTCCACTGCTTTGTTGTTATCTGAAAACAGAACCAGTGCCTCGGACATCCGGCTTTCTTCGAACGTCCGAGGACCGGACGACTGACTAGTTCGGAAATCCAGAATCCTATACCAGAGAAATCAGAGCCATATAACTCGGACTTCCGGCTACCTCCGTACGTCCGAGGCCCGGATGTCCGGCCAAGTCCCGGAAATCCGGAACCTACACCAGTAGAAGTTGAGTTCTATATCTCGGAAATCCGGCTCCCTCCGGACGACCGAGCGCCGGACGTCCGACACCCGTCGGAAATCCGGAACCTACCACCAGTAGAAGTTGAGCTGTATAACTCGGGAATCCGGCTGCCTCCGGACGACCGAGCGCCGGACGTCCGACACCCGTCGGAAATCCGGAACCTACCACCAGTAGAAGTTGAGCTGTATAACTCGGATTTCCGGTCCTCTCCGGACGTCCGTATGCTGATAAATTCAAATATGTTCAGGCACATCTACAGGCCTCGGACGACTGACCCCTGTCGGACGTTCGGCCGCTGATGAATTCAGAAGAGTTCCAGTCATGCCTAAAGGTCTCGGACGTCCGACCCTGGTCGGACGTACGGTCCCTCGCGGACGCCCGGACTTCCGACAACTGTTGGACGTCCGGACCCTGTGTGACTTAAAGTGTCCCCAGCGGCTCTTTTTCTCTCCACACTATAAATACCCCCCTCCCACTTCGTGAGAGGGTTGCCTAACACAGCCTTATCCTCACAAGAACACACTTCCACCTCACACACATTTTCTCACTCCAAATCTTAGATCCCAAGAGCATTTGTGAGCCCCTTTGAGAGTTGTTCCAATCAAAAGATAGATCTTCTCCCTCTCCTTCTCTCAACCCAAGCTATTTGTGATTTGAGCAAGTTTTGAGCATTCCCCGTGATCTTGTTACTCTTGGAGGTTGGAGACTCCTAGGCGGTAGGAGTTCTTCGGAGAGGAATCAATCCGTGTGATTTCCCCCGGAAAAGTTTGTGAGGGTTTGGAAGCCACCTCAAAGGCTTACCACTAGTGGTTGAGAAACGCCTTCGTGGTGTTATCTCAAAGGGAGAATAGGGTGAGCCTTCGTGGCGTTGGTGTGCCTTCGTGGTAACATCCACCTCTCTAACGGTGACTAGCTTCCCTCCAAGGAAGTGAACACCGGGATACATCTTCGTCTCAGTGACCTTGGTTATCCTTAACCCTAACTCCTTACTTGTGGCTTACTTGTGTTATTTGAGCATACATACATTGCATATTGCTTGTGCTCATTATATTGTGTTGGCCATTTCTTGTACAAGATTAATCATTCAAGCATACCCTCTATATCCACACGTACATACTTGCAGCCCTTGATATATCGTGTGATATAGTGTGATCTAGTATCTTGTGTTGTTCACCTACTTGTCGTGTGATATAGCTCAAGTAAGTTTGTGTAACTTACTTGTGCTTGTTAGTAACTGCATTGTGTCCATCTTGGTAGATCGTGTTGTTGATACACGTTGCAGTGCCTAGTGCATTTAGGATTTGTGCTTGACAAGTACCCTCTTAGTTTATTTCCGCATTAGGTTCAAGCCAAATCTGAAGAAGTTTTTAAATAGCCTATTCACCCCCCCCTCTAGGCGTCATCGAGATCTTTTCAATTGGTATCAGAGCTAGGTCTCTCTTTAATTAGGTTTCACGACCTAGAGAGTGTCGATGTCGCCTATTGGATTAGTGCACAATGGCATCTTTGACTTTGATGCCACAAATTATACCCTATGGAGAACTCGTATGCTTCATCACTTTCGGGCATGGGCCCAAATACTTTACGAATTGTTCTTGTAGGGATTGCTGACAAAAAGGATGATGTATATTCATCTACTAATGAAATGTATCTTGATTGTGAGGCCTTTCTTGCCATTCATCGAACCATAAGTTGTGAAGTGTTCAAGTCTATCTCGACTTGCAAGTCAGCTCATGAAGTTTGGACTAAACTTGAAGATATATATGGTGGGTCCAATCTTGATGAAGACGGTATTATGATGAAGGAGTTGGTGCATGAGCTCTTCACTCTTTTCGATCTTAAAGAGTCCACCACTACTCCCATATCCGATTGCTTGCACACCTCAACATCTTCAATCTCACAAGGTAATGACATGGTGAGTGAAGAAATATATGTTGATGAAAATGGCATAGCCTCTATGGACACGAGCATATCTAGCACCACACATAGTGTAAATTATTGTGCTGATAGGTCATGCATTTCACCTAAAGATTCCTTGACAAATGTCTGTGGTGATATGCCTGCTTCCTCGTGTCCTCTTGATCAAAATATCTTGTTTCTCCCTAGTTGCTCTATGACTAACCATTTAGGGGAAATCAAGAAATATGAAGTACTTTTGACTAATGAAGAATCTGATTCACCAAAAGAATCATCATCAACTCCTCCAGTTCACATGTGCCTCATGGCAAGAGGTAATAATGAGGTATCATCTTCCCTGTGCAATAACGATGATATTTGCGATGAGGATGATGATGATGACTTGACTGAAAATATCTATGTGATCAATAAAATTCTTCATAAAGCTAAAAATAACTCTCTTCAAAGGTTCCAAGATGTTCTTGCTTACTTTGAAAACTGTAATGATTCACTTAATCATGAACAAGCTAAAAGTGAACAACTTGAACATGAACTTGAGAAGAGTCATCAAGCATGTAGAGACTTAATATCTTCAAAAGGAGAGATTGAAGTTGCTCATGATAAACTTAAAAGGGATTTTGAGATCCTTCTCCTTGAATGCAATAATGTCAAGGGAGAGCTTATCAAAACCTCTAAGATCTATGAGGAGCTTCAATCCACTCATGAGAAGTCTCTATTTGCTACTTACTCCTCTCATATTGTTGATGATACTTGTACATCTAACTCTATCTTTCTTGAAGTATCAACATTGAAGGAGAATGTTGAGCTACATGCTCAACTTGATTTACTAACTAGCAATTATGGGAAGTTGGAAGAAAACCATGTAATGCTCACAAGCTCTCATGCCGATCTTCTAACATCCCATAATGTGCAAAAGTTAGCTCATAAGGCTATCATCACCAAGGTAACATCAAGCGAGCCTCATGTGGACAATGGCACTACTTCTAGTCAAAGTACTATATTTCCATGTGCTAGTCCTCGTAATTCGTCTACTCATAATGTTGCTACCTCATGTGATGAATTACTTTCCTTGCCTTGTTGCTCTAACATTGAAGCTTACACTTCCTCTAGTACTTGCATTGATACTAACCGTGTAGAGGAAATCAAAGAGCTCAAGGCCCAAGTCACTTCTTTGAAGAAAGACTTGGAACAGTGTCATGAAGGGATGCCCACACTCAACAACGTCATGTGTGAGCAAACATCTCCGAATGACAAAAATGAGTTTGGAGTAAACTCAAACAAGAACAAGAGGGGCCTAGAACAAGTCAAGAATTCGGCCAAAATCATTTGCTTCAAGTGCAAAGTTAAAGGGCACCATGTTAGATCTTGCCCTCTGAAGATGAAGTCTCAAAGTCACAAGCAACAAGGGAAGCGGCCACAAACTCAATCACATATTCAACTACAAGTTGAAGGGAGGCCTCTTCCCAATAAGACCCAAGCCAACACTCCCCGAGGTGAGAAATCAACTGGGAAGAAAACAAAGGGTATATGTTGCTACTTATGTCGTGAGAAGGGTCACGTCGCTTCGTCTTGCACAAGAGGTAACTTATCCAACCCAATCACTATTGATGATATATATTCCCTTGGGAAGGATAAGGTTGGAAATGTGTTTGCCAAGTTTGTTGGTACTCAATATGGTGTCAAGAAAAGAACCATTTGGGTTGCCAAGCCTATTGTGACTAACCTCTTAGGACCCAACGTAGTTGGGGACCAACAAGCTCAAACTTGATCAATAGGTGACTATGGAGGACATTAGAGACTTGGATACATAATGAAGAATTAAGGGGTCTTCATCATTCATATTATCTCAAGCCAAGTCATTTGGATTATCGAGTTTCTATCTTATATCCAATGTGCCTCCTTACGGTAACTTATACTTAAACTGTTTACGTTGTTAGGTGCTTGCCCCTTTGCATGTTGTGGTTTTGTACCTTGCATGCATTTGTATATGTTGTGCTTCCAACTTGCTTATCTTTAGTAATCGAGTATGGGTATGTTGGTTTGCATATCATGTACATGTGAGTCTTGTATTGAGCCTTTTGTGTCTTGTTTGTATTTTTGTTGGCTCTTGTGAGAGATTAATGGATTATCCCATTGTGGGGGAGTGATGTGCTTTGCACACCTCTCAATCCTATAAATGTGTATACATGGGGAATACCACTTAGTTTTGATATTTCAAGATTATCTAGTTTCTATGTGGTATGTCTTACTCATGAGAAATTCAAATTCTATATGGTCCATTAATTATCTCTTGTTGGTTTCAATTTGCCACTTGTTAATATTGTTGGTTTATCACATTATGGGGGAGTAATATGCTATGTGCATATTACAAACCTAGAAAATGTGTACATTTGAGGTGTTGCCACTTAGTGTTGATATTGTAAATTATCCCGTTCCTAGGTGGCATGTTATCTCTACAAGTGTTATTTGCTTGCGTTTTATGGGCAAAGATGATCTTGGATATATTCGTGATCTACCAATGAGTATCATTTCGAAAATACTTCTTGTCCTTGACAATTGGTATTCCCATCATGTGATTGGAATTGCTAATCATCTTTACATTGGATTTTGTGTTTCGTTTGTCTTCCTTGCCTCTTATGGATCTATTTTAACCTGTCTAGTGCTTTTATAGATATAGAGAAAGTGATGATCCCATCGTGTGCGTTTTGTATTTAAATGCAAATTGTATATAATGCACGTCCCTTGGGGGAGCTATCCTATTTTCTTTTGAACACTCTCTTTATTCACTCATCATAAAATATTTTGATCCCCATCAAGTGTGTGTTGATGGGAGGCAAGTCTTGCTCTTTATGATGCTTTGTGCCATCATGAAATTTTTTCGAGGGATTGGTTTGTTGGAACCTAGCTCTCTTTTGGAAACTAGAAACCTCGTGTTTGTTTTCCTTCAATTGGTTTCTTGTTGCCTTCTATTTGGCATGTGTCAATGGATATCTCATTCCTTGATGTATCTCTTAATTGATATCTTTCAAGTGATAGTTCTTTTGTTTTAGGATCTTATTATCACTTGATATCTTGTCTTTTGATGACTTATCAACTTTGTGTTGATTTGATTCTTGAGAGTCTTGAGCATGCATATCTAGCTACTATATACAACTTCTTTTGCTTGCTTTCCTCCTTTGGCCCAATATATAAGGGAAACTCCACCCTGTCATAAATTGGCTAAAGTGTGCATGAAATTCAAATTCATATCTATATGCACATATGTGTGTGGAGTTTGTCCTATGTATTGCTGGTTTTCTAACTCTTTGGTCCCAATGAGTTTGGGCACCATTTTGTTTGTTTTGTTGTTCCAGGAACAACTGGAGATGCATTGGATGCTCGGCTCACCTATAAGAAAGATGTTGAGACCATGTGATTATTGGAGCCAAGTTAGGATGATCAAAGAACAACTATCTACTACATCAATCCAATGTTGTCTCGGTAACAAGTATCCACTTCATGCATTCTTTTCTTACAAAGGACCCAACCTGTCTTTTCTTTTCCAGGTTGCATCATGGCATGAATCTCTTGATTTGTTCTCATAGTACTTGTTTGCCTTCTCAAAGCATCCGAACGATGATGTCTTACTGCTAGTTGGGATGTCTTTGATGTTCGTATGTTGGAAGTTCATATTATACAATAAGAAAATATTAGGCCATGTGCTATGCTTCCAAGCAAAAGATCTCATTGATATATTTATGACTTCCCTTTTTGGATATCTAGTGTTCTTCCTTCTTGTAACCATTTCGTGTGTACATCCTTCTTTGTGGATATATATATCATCATGATTGTCTTCTACTTAGAATCTTGGTCACATGAGAGAAGTTACATCTCTAATTGATATCCTCTTTTCTTTCACGTCCATCGCTGCATATCCTTTTTCGGTTTTGGTGGCAACGTGAAAGGATTTGTTTGAGTGCGTATCTTATTTTCCTACATCTTGGTGCACTCTTTGGCCGTGAAGATTATTTTTCCTCATGCTTGTCTTGATGAGGGTTTTGCCATTTTCAATTAGTATCCCTCCTCTTGACAAGATTCTTACTTCCTATCTTCACAATGGGCTGTCACAAGCGTTGGTTCTTATTTTGTTTATTAGTAAGCTTGTGAACCCATTTTCTAGTATGTGTGTGTGGGAATGATATGTCTTGCACTTTGTATCTCATATTCATCAAGACTATGTTGATGAGAAATGCTCATCCTTATCTTAAGTCTTCTCAAGTGCTTTGCCATGACTCACACACATTACTTTGGTTGAGCTTATTCTTAAGTTGCTTCCTTTACATGTTGCTCAACCATTAGTTTTGTGCAATTGATATGCCTATTGTCTCATATATCTTCTTGTACTCGTTGTGTGTGTCTATTAATTCTGGGGGAGTAACGATCCTATTTTGTGCACCTGTGTCAAATACAAAAATCTCACATTAGTGCACAAATCATGGGGAGCTTCTCTAGTTTTTGATAAAGCACTATGTTGCCTCTATCATAATATCTTTTACTCATGTGGTTTGAAGGACCATATGCCTGTTTGCTCCATCTGGAATTCTTTGATTGCTTGCCTCCATCTTTGTATGTCTTTGTGGCATACGATCCTTTTACTTGCAATCTTTGAGTCCTCAATATAGTTTGTTTTCCTCCAACTAATTATCATTGTATTTGTGTATTTTTCTGCATTCATTTGCTGAGAAGTACACACTTTTTGGAGGACCACCTACTATTTTGGCTTTCTAAACTTGTCGTCCATTTTGGCAATCTATGCCAATGGGGGAGAAGTTTAGAGAGTTTACTTTGAATATGTTTAGAGGGTTTTGCTTTTATTGCGTAAGCATTTACATCTTGCACACATGCATTATTACCTTGTATGTGTGCGCTTGGTTATGCTTATCTCCTTATATAAACTCTCTTGAAGTGGTTGTCTTCAATTACCAAAATGGGGGAGATTGTTCGAGTATATATCTCCATATGTGGTTTTGGTAATTGATGACAACTCCTATGGACTAATGGTTGCTTTAAGTTATATTTATAGGATTTGTCCATAGACACTTCTTGAAGTCCATCTGTTGGGTTCAAGGAGTTTATATGATGACCAAGATGTTATTCAAGGTATTATCCAAAGAATGGTCATAGAAAGACTAGGTTGATCAAGATCTCAGACAAAGAGTAAATCAAGATGATCAACACACAAAGCGTACAAGATGTACCGAGTGGGATCAAGTGATCCCATGGTATGGTAAACATTGTCCATTACGTGTTTGTGTACTAACCGATGGTCTTTGTGAGACTCCTATGTGGGGGTTAGGTGTGCTTCCATTGGGCTTGCGTCAAAAGGAAGATCTCATACAGCCCATGAAGGATGACGTCAAGTGGTGATCGTCATCAAGATTGTGGTGTGCAAGTTCAAGCAGATCAGCACGAATATATCACTGAAACTATTGTCAATGATCATGTGCTGACAAGGACAACCTCATGTGCTAACAAGGACAAGATCAAGATAAGCATTCCTAAGCACTACATGCTTGATTCTTGTGGATGTTCACATGGTGGACAGGACAAGATCAAGATAAGCATTCTTGACAACTTCATGCTTGATTCTTGTGGATGTTCACATGGTGGACAAATGAAGATGAATACATAAGCTAGGCTTTCTGCATTGTGTATGGGAAAGCTACTTGAAGACTTCATCATGTCTTGCTTTCAACTTGAGCCAAGAAGGAACAACAACATCAAGCTCAGGTGAAAGGGCTAACTCAAAGGTATCAGTTCCTTTAACGTTAGTTGTGCGGAGTGATGATCAACGAATAAAAGTATACACTAAAGTATGGATCATCAGTACTCTTTTATGATTCTTGAGTCCTTAGGGATCCCGCACTATTAAGAGGGGATCACAGGTTTTGCGATGAACTTGCTCAAACTACATCATCACTTTCTGCTCAGACCACATCTCCACTGTTTTGTTGTTATCTGAAAACAGAACCAGTGCCTCGGACATCCGGCTTTCTTCGAACGTCCGAGGACCGGACAACTGACTAGTTCGGAAATCCGGAATCCTATACCAGAGAAATCAGAGCCATATAACTCGGACTTCCGGCTACCTCCGGACGTCCGAGGCCCGGATGTCCGGCCAAGTCCCGGAAATCCGGAAGCCTGCACCAGTAGATGTTGAGTTCTATATCTCGGAAATCCGGCTCCCTCCGGATGACCGAGCGCCGGACGTCCGACACCCGTCGGAAATCCGGAACCTACCACCAGTAGAAGTTGAGCTGTATAACTCGGAAATCCGGCTGCCTCTGGACGACCGAGCGCCGGACGTCCGACACCCGTCGGAAATCCGGAACCTACCACCAGTAGAAGTTGAGCTGTATAACTCGGATTTCCGGTCCTCTCCGGACGTCCGTATGCTGATAAATTCAAATATGTTCAGGCACATCTACAGGCCTCGGACGACCGACCCCTGTCGGATGTCCGGCCGCTGATGAATTCAGAAGAGTTCCAGTCATGCCTAAAGTTCTGTGATGTCCGACCCTGGTCGGACGTCCGGTCCCTCGCGGACGCCCGGACTTCCGACAACTATCGGACGTCCGGACCCTGTGTGACTTAAAGTGTCCCAACGGCTCTTTTTCTCTCCACACTATAAATACCCCCCCTCCCACTTCGTGAGAGGGTTGCCTAACATAGCCTTATCCTCACAAGAACACACTTCCACCTCACACACATTTGCTCACTCCAAATCTTAGATCCCAAGAGCATTTGTGAGCCCCTTTGAGTGTTGTTCCAATCAAAAGATAGATCTTCTCCCTCTCCTTCTCTCAACCCAAGCTATTCGTGATTTGAGCAAGTTTTGAGCATTCCCCGTGATCTTGTTACTCTTGGAGGTTGGAGACTCCTAGGCGGTAGGAGTTCTTAAGAGAGGAATCAATCCGTGTGATTTCCCCCGGAAAATTTTGTGAGGGTTTGGAAGCCACCTCAAAGGCTTACCACTAGTGGTTGAGAAACGCCTTCGTGTTATCTCAAAGGGAGAATAGGGTGAGCCTTCGTGGCATTGGTGTGCCTTCGTGGTAACATCCACCTCTCTAACGGTGACTAGCTTCCCTCCAAGGAAGTGAACATCGGGATACATCTTCGTCTCAGTGACCTTGGTTATCCTTAACCCTAACTCCTTACTTGTGGCTTACTTGTGTTATTTGAGCATACATACATTGCATATTGCTTGTGCTCATTATATTGTGTTGGCCATTTCTTGTACAAGATTAATCATTCAAGCATACCCTCTATATCCACACGTACATACTTGCAGCCCTTGATATATCGTGTGATATAGTGTGATCTAGTATCTTGTGTTGTTCACCTACTTGTCGTGTGATATAGCTCAAGTAAGTTTGTGTAACTTACTTGTGCTTGTTAGTAACTGCATTGTGTCCATCTTGGTAGATCGTGTTGTTGATACACGTTGCAGTGCCTAGTGCATTTAGGATTTGTGCTTGACAAGTACCCTCTTAGTTTATTTCCGCATTAGGTTCAAGCCAAATCTGAAGAAGTTTTTAAATAGCCTATTCACCCCCCCTCTAGGCGTCATCGAGGTCTTTTCAATTAGAAGGCCTTATTACGCACTAATCGTCTGCGTGGAAAGAATTATGGGTACTCGACGTCGCGGTATCAGCCGAAGCTCTTGAGACGTCAGCGATATAGTGGCGCACGCCCGAGTGGTCCCGAGATGCATCGCTCTTGTAGTAAGGGGTGCTAGGACTAACATCGGTCGCCCTCGCATCGTGAAGGAGCGTGGAGGGCAAGTGGGCCCATGAACCCTCTGTGCTTAGGAGTTAGACCGACGGGCTGGCCTCTCTGCTGAGCTTAGGTGGGGCTGCGACATGTCGATATTTCAAGGTCGGGCATAACCCAGAAAAGTGTGTCCAGCCAGAGTGTTATCGAGCGTGTCGGGGAATATGTTCTGCACCCCTACAGGAAAGAACTTATCTATTCGAATAGTCGTGTCCACGGTTACAGGACGACTTGGAGTTGTGCCCTGATCTTATACAACTACAACTGTTACTTAACTAGATTAGTTGCCCCGGGATTGCTTCCTCGCGGGGAGTCGAGGGAGGATCTCTGGGCGTGACCTCATCTTAATATTGCTGCAACAACATGACTATAATATTTGTGTTACCTTGCTCTACTCTCGTCTATTGCTGCAAGACCCTGAAGATGCTAGTCTTTGATAGGACTAGGCCTTCTCTCTCTTTCTCGCATTGCTGCAGTGAGTCCACATATAAACCCATTCCTTCATACTGATGCATAATTAGCATAGTTCTGATGTAAGACTTGCGAGTACTTTGGATGAGTACTCACCGTTGCTTTGCTCCCCCTTTGCCCCCTTGATACGTTGCTACGACCAGATGTTGGAGCCCAGGAGATGGAGTTTCTTGCCGACGACTGCTACCCCGACGGTGCCTACTACTACGTGGAGGCCGCTGAAGACCAGGAGTAGTTAGGAGGCTCCCAGGAAGGAGGCCTCACATCGTTCGATCGTTGTATCTTTTGTGCTAGCCTTCTCTAAGGCACCCCATGTTTTATGTCTGTACTCAGATATTGTTGCTTCCGCTGACTCGTGTGTTTATCGAGCTTCTGTATTCTAGCCCTCGAGGCCCATGGCTTGTAATATGAAGCTTGTATGTTTTATTTGTGTCTAGAGTTGTGTTGTGATATCTTCCCATGAGTCCTTCAGTTTGATCGTACGCATTTGTGTGTATGATTAGCGTACGATTAAATCGAGGGCGTCACAAGTTGGTATCAGAGCTGACTGCCTGTAGGTAGCCCCCTTTCCAACTCCTTGGCCGAAGTTGAGTCTAGTGTTTGAAAAACTTTACTAACACTAATGTTGTGGCTTACGGGCCCACATCTCAATTGGGTGGTATTAGTATCTTTTACTCATTTCCTATACTCTGGGTTCTGCTCTCTCTTCTCTTTCGGGTTAAAGATTTTACTAACTCTAACATTAGGTTCTCATAAATACTTCCTCCCGGAGAGCCTCGTATTCTAGACGATGGCTTGATTCCTCAGAAGACTCCGAATATATTCTCCGATGTTCTCTCGAGAACTTGTGATCATCGCTTCTACGATTTCCCTTCCTCCGTCAACCCCTATGGATGACGCCATACAAATGTCGTTCATACTTTCCTTTTCAATTGCTCTTGTTTTACGATATGCAACGAATTATCTTATCGGGGTTTCGTCCATCATTAGTTGTCATGGGTTTCGAAAGTTCTTCAAATTGCTATTCGATTTTTCGGAATCTCCAATAGCCTATTGCTCTTGACCTTCCTCATCTGCTTGCATTATGGTTAAATCCATATGTCTAGCTACATTCATTAAAATTCTTTGTGATTTTCCTTTGATCTTATTGATACAACCTTTGTGTGAATGCACACAATCGTCTGTTGATACTCATAAATTATCTTTTCAACTGAGACGACTTTCCGAACATGAGCTGGTTCTTGACAAATCAACCTTGATTGATTGTCCATCTAAGTCCATTCAACTTACTTGTATTTGATCGGAGCATCTGATTATGATACACCAACCTGGAAATCCTAATTCCTATGGTAATTAAGTATCGATATTTTTCAGATGTTCTATAACCCGATGCATTGCATCCTATCTCCCTGTGATTGAGTACCGATACTCACATCAGATCCTTTGTGGATTGCCAGACTCATTCTGGGTTATTATCTAACGACATCCTTTAGATTCAAAAAAAATTATTGTGATATTGTTCCCCTGATAAATAATGTCATTGGTAAATTGTGTCTTGTCCTTCTGATAAGTTATATCTGATGCCCTTGTGAGCCTTGCTCTTCAAGCATGTGTTAATTACTCTTGGAGTGTATGGTATATGTCCCTAAGATGCCATGTCGGGTTGAACCTATGCCTTCCTAAATCAATATGACTCGAAAGGTTTTCATGAGTCTTACTCTTCTGGTGCTTTGCTGAATATCCTTTCAAAGCTACAACCTGATCAAAGGCGAGGAGTAAATGGCAGTTGATGCTTTGATGAAGTGGGAGTCGACCTTGAACTTGTGTTCATGCCCATGGAAACGATGTTGATCTTACCATAGAAGCTTCTTGTATCAATAATCTTTCATTATGTGGTTTAAATGTGGTATCTGTGATCTTGTCCTTTGCAATCGTGGTTCCGACCATGTTGTCCTACCTTGATTCATTCTCAGACGAGTTAAAGTACTTGTCTTCTTTAGATCAATACATCGGTCCAAGCCTTAATGTTGATCTACCTCCGAGTATTATTCCTTGTAGCTCGAGGATATCACGAAGTTGTATAACTTCTTGTGAGCTCCTCATCAACTATGATATTTTCATTAATTCCAGTTTCCTCGTGTTTGAGATGTTGGACACGCGAGTGCATCGATAACTGAATCGATTACACATTGCGATTCAACAACTTTTAGTAATCTTCCTTGTTTACGAGTTTGTACTCGATCATGTCATTCCAAGATGTTAAGGTACATCATCGTCATGTTGGAGCTCGACCATGCTATTTATACCCTTCATCCATGGAACACAATTCCAACTGTGCGTTAAGCTTGCATCGAGTTTTCCACAAGGCAATCTCAATTCTAAGCTAGCAGCCTTATCTATGATTTGGACAACCTCTTGCTTCATCATTCCGTTGCTTGATGTCGTCGCTGAATGATTACATCTTCGTGAAGCTTCTCGACAAATGTGTCGTGATCATCATCATCCCGAGCTCTTGTGGGGTATCAATCGAATGCATGATGAGAAATGCCATCCTTGACCCTCGATGAATTGTGCTTTCATCAACAACTTTTTTTGCTTTCCCTCCAACACAAACTTGATCATGTTTTGTGTTGTCCTTTGAGTTCCTTGCTAATTCATCTTATGTTATCTTCTACCTTGGAGTATTACTATCTGGTATGTCAAGAATGTCGTGAAACTTGCACACGTCTTAAGAATTCTTGATATAGTAATACTTCTCGCCATCACCATTCATTTCTTGGTTCCGTGTTGTTTCTAACTGGAATACCAACAAGTGAACTCTGATGTGTGATCCCAATACTTCTCGCAACCCTATTGCCTTAAGGTTAACAGATGATTGTTTCATTCTTAGTGTGTTGGGTGTTGACTCATAATTTTTTACATTGGTTGTGCTACTCCGCCCATATTTTTGAGTGCACCCTTTGACCAATGTTTAATTGTTGTTGTTCCCTCGAGCATATAACATTATACAATTTGACTTGACAAATGCTATCTCCTTGATGTTATAATTTTGGAAATTCATCCCTGTCAAAATCTTGAGGGATTGTTGCAAGCATTATCCTTGTGCCTAGCTCATGAAGAATATGTTGGATAGAAGGAGTATATTTTCCCAAAGTTCACGTGCACTCTTTTCGCCGTGAATATGTGAAAGTTTTGTTCACTTCCTATCGGGAAATACCAAATCATTTACACATGTGCGAAGTGTTATATGTTTTGAAGATTTGTTATCTTCACTCCATATAACTTCTCTTAGCACACGAAGCCACTGGCAGATTTGATCAAGGAAAAGGAGTTCCTTCATAAGAGCTAATCCAGACTTACACATGGAGTCTTGTTATCCTCGATGATGGTTTCCAAATGAGAACTCAGTTGCATTTTGATGTAATAATTCTTTGTGGACACGAATGTCTTGACATTGTGTTCCTATGTCTTACAATCGAACTCATGATTCAAGAATTGCTTGTGTAGTTCATATCCTGAGACTCCTGCATCATCATCTTTTCTTCTCAGGTATCTTGAGCATGAGGTGTCCTGACACCAATCAGATCTGAATCTCGGGCAGATATGATGGTTGGAACAATTTCCAATAAATTATAACTTTGGTCTTATGTAATCTGGTACGGTGATGTCTTGTCTGGCACACCGGGCCGAAGGACCTATTGTTATAAATTCTTCCATATGAAAGATTCGCCATCTTCCATGCGGAAACTATATGACTTATTTCATAAGTTGTTCCTCATTAATCCTCCTTGTATACCCATAAGTCCGGCCTTTATCTGATGACCATGTCGATGCTACCTCGAAGCACGGATGTTGTTGAGGATATTACCTACGGATAACCCGCCCTTAGTGGGTCGGGTCATCAAAGGGGCGACGTACCATTCGAAGCGTGTCTCGTGGCCCAGAAGCTGGATCGCGGTTCAAGAGGTCGTGAGATGGTATATTACCAAGGAAGTTCCCAATCGTGGAGAGCACGGCGACTCAGAGATAGGGAAAGCCACAAGGAGTAGCATGGCAGGACTTTTGTAAACCCTAGGGCCTCGACCTTTATATAAAGGCGAGTCTCTGGGAAAGGTCAGGAGGGTTAGAGAGAATCGAGAGCTAGGTCAGGCAAGTTACGCCCTCCTTGTAATCGAAATCAGCATTAATCCACACAAAGCAGGACGTACGCTTTTACCTCCTCACGAGGGGCCGAACCTGGGTAAATCTGAGTCTCGCTTTCGCTCACCCCCTTCGAGTCGCCACCAAGGTGCGATGGATCCATCTTTAAGTCCTTTCACGAGGACATCTGCCGTGGCAAAACCACGACAAATGTGGTACTTCAAAATTCAACAGGAACATTGGAAGCGCAGTGCTAAATTGTTCCTGATCAATTATCCAAACCATGTGGTATGGGTAAACATCATGATTCCTCTTGCCTCTTTATCCAGATGGATAGGCACTTAATGACCTATCATGTATACCATACTCTATGTTTTCCTCGGGAATGGTATACTCTAATACTTGTGTGTGTGAACACATTTTGCCTTCCCGTTGGGCTGTTTGACCTTTCTTGTGGCATAACTTATCTAAGCAGTGTTAATTCCCTGCTTAGGTAAAATTATCGGTATACAACTCTGTCAGTAAGACCCTGTTACTATTGTGGATAACATTCCGGTAGCCGCCGATGGACAAGAGCCTTGCCTATTAGTCCGCCTCATTTCAGCGAGCAGGAAAATGGTTCTATTCGCCCTCGCCCTTGGTACCGATGTTGTTGCCAACATAACTGACAGGTTATCCTCTGACATGTCTTGTTACCAAGACCGTATAAGATGTCGCCGCTATGCCTATTCTTGGCCCACATGGTGGACCCATAACCCAAAGTTCCACAGGATTGAAACCTGACTCTCCTGTACATCTTTGACTCCAAGGTATCCCTTACACTTGGCTTCGTATGAAATTCTCGAGCCACCGTTCAATGGACCGATCACTCTTCGGTCCGGATGATACCCAACACGGTGAAGATCAAATCCATGTTGTTCTTGAGAATGTGAGGGCTTCTCAGTCTCAGTAGGAGAGTCAGTATGACCGACATCATCAAGATATGGTCTATCAACTTGGCGAAAAGGCTTATCTTCGAGTCACATCAATGAGAGGTGCACGCTGCTTTGGGGTCAAGGGCAAGTTAGGTCCTCGCTATATTGACCCTTTCACTGTTCTCGAAAGGCGTGGAAAAGTGGCTTATCAATTGGAACTCCCGACAAACCTTTCTCAGGTTCACGATGTCTTCCATGTGTCTCAGCTCCGTCGCTGCTTCAAGGATCCTATTCGAGCAGCGGATCATGATATGCTTGAGATGCAACAAGACCTTTCTTATAAGGAGCATCCGGTCCGCATTCTCGACTAGGCTGAACGTTAGACTCATCATAAAGTCACCAAGTTCCTTAAAGTGCGATGGTCAAATCATTCTGAAGATGAAGCCACTTGGGAACGCAAGGATCATCTTCGTAATGAATATCCAGAGCTCTTTACTCCTACCTCTAAATTCTCGGGACAAGAATTCTTGTTAGTAGGGGAGAGTTGTGACGCCCCGATAAATTAAGCTACGGTAAACCTATGCTAATGGTGTCACGTCACCGGAATTACTATTGGTAGTCTCGCGTAGTTTCAAACCGACCCAAATTCAAATTTAAAAAAAAATCAAAACAAGAGAAGTTTTTGAATGTGAAAATAAAAAAGTCGGAGGAGTTATAAAAGTTCCCTAATAAATTATAAAAGTAAATCGGGCATTTTGAAATTATTTATAATCCCTATATATTTAAAACAGAAGCTATATATATATATATATATATATATATATATATATATATATATATAATTTAGAAAAAGGAAAAGAAAAATAAAACAAAAGCCCCTTGCCCAATTGGGCCAAAATGGCCCAGCCGGCCACCCCCCATTCGGCCCACCCACCTCGGGGTATAAGACCCCCAGGGGGAAACCCTAGCGCTTAGCGCTCCTCTCCCCGCCGCCAGGATGAGGGAAAGCCCCTCGTCAGCCCCGCGACACCTACCCCCGTCGGTACCCCCCTCGTCACCCCATTCCCTTCCCCATGACACCCACCCCGAGATCCAATCGCCCCTGCCCCCCTCTTCTTGTCACTCCCCCTGGCTCCACGAGCCCTCCCAGATCCCGTCAACTCCCGTCTCCCCACTCCCCCAGCCGCGGACGTCGGCGCCCGCTCCCTGCAGCGCCCTCACATAACGCCCCTCCAACCACGCCCCGCCGGCCGAGCCTCCACCCCGCTCGCGCCTCCCTCACCCCCTCCCTGCGCATCACCCCGCCTCCGCAGGCCACCAGTCGCCGACTCGCGCTGCCCCGCCGCCGACTGGCCCCCCAGCGCTGCCCCCTTCACCATCTCCCCTCTCCGCCATTGGGGGCCACCCCCACCGGATTCGTCACCACTGAAGCTCACCCGCGTCGCCCCCGCGCCGGAGCCGCACCGACGCTCTCTGACGCCCCTTCCACCGAAGCTCCTCCTTGTCGGAACCACGCCGCCTCCCCATCGCCGGCCTCCTCACCGACTTCCTCACCTATTCCCCAACCGGCTTCCCCGAGCCTCGCCGCCCCGATCCCTGGCAACGCCGGTGAGCTCCGGTCCCCGGCCACCCTCTCCTCCTTTCCCTCGTTTCGGTTCCGTTTCGGCAAACACCACCGCGTTTCGGCGCCGTTGATTCCCTGTAGGAGGAGGTGAAGTTTGCATAATTAGCATAGTTCTGATGTAAGACTTGCGAGTACTTTGGATGAGTACTCACCGTTGCTTTGCTCCCCCTTTGCCCCCTTGATCCGTTGCTGCAACCAGATGTTGGAGCCCAGGAGATGGAGTTTCCTGCCGACGACTGCTACCCCGACGGTGCCTACTACTACGTGGAGGCCGCTGAAGACCAGGAGTAGTGAGGAGGCTCCCAGGTAGGAGGCCTCACCTCGTTCGATCGTTGTATCTTTTGTGCTAGCCTTCTCTAAGGCACCCCATGTTTTATGTCTGTACTCACATATTGTTGCTTCCGCTGACTCGTGTGTTTATCGAGCTTCTGTATTCTACCCCTCGAGGCCCCTGGCTTGTAAATGAAGCTTGTATGTTTTATTTGTGTCTAGAGTTGTGTTGTGATATCTTTCCGTGAGTCCTTGAGTTTTACCGTACGCATTTGCATGTATGATTAGCGTATGATTAAATCGAGGGCGTCACAACTCATTAATGCTCAGTTGGTGAATTGCATCCACGCTTCTTTTTTGTTTCTCACTTTCATATGGGTTTTTTCGTCTCTCCTTCCACCACCCTTTCCACCCGGGACCACCGGTTTATTTTTCTTTCCACTTTTATGACAAATGAGGAATTTCCTAACATATAAAAAACATGGATCTAACTTTCTTAAATTATCCAAATCAATCGATATCACTAATTATGAAAACAATCGTGTGCGGGTTTTTATTTCAAATCAAATAACTATCATTATTTACCAAATCAAATCTCTACTCCTAAATTCTGAGTATGTACGTCGTTGTTCGTTTCGTCATTCATTCCTGCCCTTCCATCGATCGAGCCCTAGCCTCCCCATGTTTTCTCACCATCCCATCAATTTTCTCGATCCAGACCAATACCCCACTCCCCGTAGGCAGTATGATCGAAAACCAGTAGGAAAAACGGAATTGAAACCCTAGCCACCGCACGTCTACCTTTTTCCCCTCGTCTTCGTCCAATTTGGATGGAGCACGACTAAGAGATGAGGGATAGGATGATGCACACCTCCTCCGAACTTGTGCGCAGTTGCACCGATGGATGCCTTGCCGATCACAACCTCGATGATCCTTCTCTCCATGCGCCATCGCTTCCCTTGTGTCGCGGCCTTCCCATGACCCTCACTAGCGCAACTGCTTATGAGGCCATCCCACATGTGGCGGGTCGATCTACGACCCATGGTCGAGGTCGCCAATGCGCCCTACCACATAGTCCCTGGGTCTCCACCTTCCCTCCTTGTATTCCTCCCTTAGCTGATGGTAGCGACGACTACGAGTGGCGCTGCTCCTCACCTATGCTCCGATCGCCGCCCTCTACCCCTCCCCCAGTGAAGGAGCCAAACAAGTGGCACCAGACAGAAGGAGATAGGTTCAACCTGCGGAGCCATGGGCAAGATTGCGTGCAAGTGGACGAAGCAACCGTTGAAGTCGTGGTGAACCATGGCCGGAGCGAGGAGGACGAGGAAGGCATCACGCATGAAGGAGATACAGAGGAGGGGAGAAGGAGGTGAAGGGGGTCGGGGAGAACGTGGAGCTGTCGGTGAAGGTCAATGTGTACATTGTCAACATGCCCTACGCCAAACTGCGAGCACCTCGCCCAGATATCCCTCTTAGCTTGCTAACTCTTTGTTGTTGTCATTAGTCATTTGCACATTTGTAAGCACACACATGTTTTGTGTTGGTGAACATTGCATGGGAAACAGAAATTTTCTATGCACACGCAAGATCTATCCATGGAGATGCATAGAGAGGGGGAGTATATCTACATACCCTTGTAGATCACTAAGCGGAAGCATATATAACACGAGATGTAGTCGTACTCTTCACGATCCAATCGTGATCCAACGCCTAACGGACGACACCTCCATGTTCACCACAGTGCGGCTCGATGACGTCTCCACCTCCTCGATCCATCAAGCGATGGCAGAGTAGTAGATGATTTCTCAACCAGCACGACGGCATGATGGAGATGGTGGTGGAGCTATCCCGGCAAGGCTACGCCGAGTGCTACCGAAACCGCCAACGTAGGAGAAAATGATCTAGGGAGAGAGAGGGGCGCCAAGGGCTTGTTGTGTCTTCTTGGGACGCCCCATGCCCTCTATATATGGGTGGAGGGGTGTGGGGGAATAGCCCCTCCAAGCCCTAGGGCGCAGCCAAGGGCGGGAGGTGGAATCCTAGTCCTCCTCATTCCTTTCCATACAAAGGTGGACTTTCCACCTTTCCCAACTGCATGGTCCTTGAGGGACTTGTGTGCGTGGCCCAATAAGGCCAGGGCACCTCCCCTCGGTCCATGCAAATCCTTGGGATGTGGTGGAATCCTTGGTGGACTTCCGGACTCCTCCGAAAGTATCTGTAACCTTCTAGAAGCTTCCCAGTACAATACCCAAAAAACCTGGAACTTTTCCGGTAGCCAAAATATGACTTCCCATATATAAATCTGTACCTCCGGAGCTCCTCGTGACATCCGGGATTTCATCCGGGAATCCTTACAACATTTGGTCACCAACATACATAACCCAATAATACTATATCGTCACCGAACGTTAAGTGTGCGGACCCTACGGGTTCAAGAATCATGTGCAGATGGCCAATACACATCTCCGGTCAATAACCAATAGCGGGACCTGGATGCCCATATTGGTTCCCACATATTCCATGAAGATCTTTATCGATCGAACCACGATGCCAAGGATTCAATCAATCCCGTATGCAGTTCCCTTTGTCAAGCGGTATGTTACTTGCCCAAGATTCGATCGTTGGTATCTCCATACCTAGTTCAATCTCGTTACCCGCAAGTTTCTTTACTCGTTCCGTAATACAAGATCCCATGACTAACTCCTTAGTCACATTGCTTGCAAGCTTCTTGTGATGTTGTATTACCGAGAGGGCACAGAGATATCTCTCCATCAAACAGAGTGACAAATCCAAGTCTGGATCCATGCCAACCCAACAGACACACTCGAAGATACCTGTAGATCATCTTTATGATCATCGAGTTATGTTGTGACATTTTATACACACGAGGCATTCCTCGGATGTCAGGGAGGTGCATGATCTCATGGTCTTAGGAACAAATACTTCACATGTGGAAAGCAATAGCAATAAACTTTGTGATATGATCAAATGATATGCTTACGGTTGGGTCTTGTCCACGACATCATTCTCCTAATAATGTGATCCCGTTATCAAATGACAACTCGTGTCTATGGTTAGTAAACCTTAACCATCTTTGATCAACGATCTAGTCTAGTAGAGGCTCACTAGGGACACGGTGTTATTCATATACCCACGCATGTATCTGAGTTTCCAATCAATAAAATTGTAGCAGCATGGATAATAAACAATTATCATGAACAAGGAAATATGATAATAACCACTTTATTATTGCCTCTAGGGTATATTTCCAATAGTCTCCCACTTGCACTAGATTCAATAATCTAGTTCACATCACCATGTGATTAACACCCAATAAGTTCTGGGGTTTGATCATGTTTTGCTTGTGGGAGAGGTTTTAGTCAATGGCTCTGCAACATTCAGATTTGTGTGTACTTTGCAAATATCTATGTCATACTATATATGTTGCTACCACACTCTAGTTGGAGCTATTACAAATTACTGCTCCATTATACGTATCCGGTTATCTACTCAGAGTCATTCGGATTGGTGTCAAAAGCTTGCATCGACGTAACCCTTTACGACGAACTCTTTACCACCTCCATAATCAAGAAACATTTCCTTAGTCCTTTAGTTACTAAGGATAATTTTGACCGTTGTCCATTGATACACTCCTGGATCACCCTTGTACCCCTTGCCACACTCATGAAAAGGTACACACCACGTGCGGTACACAACATGGCATACTATAGAGCCTACGACTAAGGCATAGGGGACGACCTTCGTCCTTTCTCTTTCTTATGTCATGTTCGAGATTTGAGTCTTACTCAAATTCACATCTTACAATACAGTCAAGAACCCCTTCTTTGACTGATCCATTAACTCTTTGAAAATCTTGTCAAGGTATGTACTCATTGAAAGTTTTATCAAGCGTCTTGATCTATCTCTATAGATCTTGATACCAATATTTAAGTAGATTCATCCAGGTTTTTGTTTGAAAAACTCCTTTCAAACAACCCTTTATGCTTTCCAGAAACTCTACATTATTTTCGATCAACAATATGTCATCCACATATACTTATCAGAAATTCTATAGTGCTCCCACTCACTTTCTTGTAAATACAAGTTTCTTCATAAACTTTGTATAAACCCAAAAGCTCCGATCACCTCATCAAAGCGCATATTGCAACTTCGAGATGCTTGCACGAGCCCATAAATGGATCGTTGGAGCTCGCATGCCTTTTAATATCCTTAGGATCGACAAAACCTTCTGGTTGTATCACATACAACATTTCCTCAAGGAAACAATCAAGGAAACGATGTTTTGACATTCATCTGCCAGATTTCATAATTGACAAATGCATCAACTGCTAACATAATCCCTACAAGTGACCAAGTCTCACCGTAGTCAACTCCTTGAACTTGTCGGAAACTTCTTTGCGATAAGTCGAGCTTTATAGACGGTGACATTGCCATCATCGTATGTCTTGTTCTTAAAGCTCCATTCGTACTTAATAGCCTTACGACCATCAGGTAATTCTTCCAAAGGCCATACTTTGTTTTCATACAAGGATCCTATCTCAGATTTCATGGCCTCTAGCCATTTGTTGAAATTCAGGCCCACCATTGCTTCTCCATAGCTTGTAGGTTCATTGTTGTCCAACAACATGACCTCCAAGACGGGATTACCGTACCACTCAGGAGCAGTACATGTCCTTGCCGACCTATGAGGTTCGTTAGTAACTTGATCTGAAGCTTCATGATCATCATCATTAGCTTCCTCTTCAATTGGTGTAGGCGTCACAGAAACACCTTTCTGTGTCATGCTACTCTCTAATTGAAGTGGCAGTTAAATAACCTCATCAAGTTCTACCTTCCTCCCGCTCAATTCTTTCGAAAGGAACTCTTTCCCTAGAAAATATCCATTGTTGGCAACAAAGACTTTGCCTTCGGATCTGAGATAGGAGATAGAATGTATACCCAATTGTTTCCTTAGGGTATCCTATGAAGACGCACTTCTCCGCTTTGGGTTCGAGCTTATCATGTTGAAGCCTTTTGACATAAGCGTCACATGCCCAAACTGTAAGAAACTACAACTTAGGTTTCTTGCCAAACCATAATTCATATGGTCTCGTCTCAATGGATGTAGATGGTGCCCTATTTAAAGTGAATGTGGTTGTCCTAATGCATAACCCCAAAATGATAGTGGTAAATCGGAAAGAGACATCATAGTACGCACCATATCCAATAGAGCACGACTACGATGTACGGATACACCATTACACTATGATGTTCCAAGTGGCATGAGTTGTGAAACAACTTCCACATTGTCTTAAATGTATAGGTAATATATTCACCTCCATGGTCATATCATAGACATTTTATCTTCTTTTCACGATGATCTTCAACTTCACTCTGAAATTGCTTGAAATTTTCAATATTTCTAACTTGTATTTTATCAAGTAAATATACGCGTATCTACTCAAATCATGTGTGAAGGTAAGAAAATAACAATATCCACTGCATGCTTCAGCACTCATTGGATTGCATACATAAAAATGTGTTATTTCCAATAATTCACTTGCCTACTCCATCTTACCATAAAACGGGGTCTTAGTCATCTTGCCCACGAGGCATGGTTCGCATGTCTCAAGCGATTCAAAATTGAGTGAGTCCAAAGATCCATCAGCATGGAGTTTCTTCATGCATTTTACACCAATATGACCTAAGCGGCAGTGCCACAAGTAAGTGGTACTATCATTACTAATTTTACATCTTTTGGCATCAATACTATGAACATGTGTATCACTACGATCGAGATTCAATAACACATTCACATTGGGTGCATGATCATAAAAGATATTATCCATGTAAACAGAATAACCATTATTTTGTGACTTAAATGAATAACCATCTCGCAATAAACAATATCAATATAATATTCATGCTCAACGCAGATACCAAATAACATTTATTTAGGTTTAACACTAATCCCGAAGGTAGATGGAGCGTGCAATGGTGATCACATCTGTTGGGTAACCTAGCATAAATTCAAAAAATATTCCTACGCATATTCAGATCTTCCTATGGAGAGACCAGCAACGAGAGAGGGGTGAGTGCATCTTCATACCTTTGAATATTGCTAAGCGGAAGCGTTGCTAGAACGCGGTTGATGGAGTCGTACTCGCGGCGATTCAGATCACGGTGTGATTCCGATCTAGTGCCGAATCACGGCACCTCCGCGTTCAACACACGTGCAACCCGGTGACGTCTCCCGCACCTTGATCCAGCAAGGAGGAGGGAGAGGTTGGGGAAGATCTCCGGTAGCATGACGGCGTGGTGTCGATGGAGAGACGAGGTCTCCCGGCAGGGCTTCGCCAAGCACCGACAGAGAGGAGGAGAAAGAAGAGGAGGGCTGCACCGAGGAAGAGGCAGATTGGTATCTCCAACAACCCAAAGTGCCCACTATATATAGGGGGGAGGGGCTGCGCCCCCTTGAGGGTTTCCCTCTCCTGGGAGGGGCGGCAGCCCTAGATGGGGAGGAGGTGCGGCGGCCAGGAGGGGAGGAGGGGTGGCGCACCCTTCTGATGGGCCTTAGGCCCACCTGCGCTAGGGTTCCCCCCCTTCCCCCTTCTTCTTGCGCCATGGGCTGAGTGTGGGGGGCGCACCAGCCCACCTAGGGGCTGGTTCCCTCCCTCAATTGGCCCATCTAGCCTCCCGGGGTCGTGGCCCCCTTCCGGTGGACCCCGGGGGCCACTTCCAGTGGTCCCGGTACGTTACCGGCGACGCCCGAAACACTTCCGGTGTCCAAAACCATCCGTCCTATATATCTATCTTTACCTTCGGACCATTCCGGAGCTCCTCGTGACATCCGGGATCTCATCCGGGACTCCGAACAACTTTCTATAACCTCGTATAACAATTCCCTATAACCCTAGCGCCATCGAACCTTAAGTGTGTAGACCCTATGGGTTCGGGAGGCAGGCAGACATGACCGAGACACTTCTCCGGCCAATAACCATCAGCGGGGTCTGGATACCCATGGTGGCTCCCACTTGCTCCACGATGATCTCATCAGATGAACCATGATGTCAAGGATTCAATCAATCCCGTATACAATTCCCTTTGTTTGTCGGTATAGAACTTGCCCGAGATTCGATCGTCGGTATACCTATACCTTGTTCAATCTCGTTACCGGTAAGTCTCTTTACTCGTTCCGTAGCACGTCATCGTGTGACTAAATCCTTAGTCACATTGAGCTCATGATGATGTTCTACCGAGTGGGCCTAGAGATACCTCTCCATCACGCGGAATGACAGATCCCGATCTCGATTCGTACCAACCCAACAGACACTTTCAGATGTACCCGTAGTGCACCTTTATAGTCACCCAGTTACGTTTTGACGTTCGATACACCCAAAGCACTCCTACGGTATCCGGGAGTTGCACAATCTCATGGTCGAAGGAAAAGACACTTGACATTAGAAAAGCTTTAGCATGCAAACAATACGATCTAGTGCTATGCCTAGGATTGGGTCTTGTCCATCACATCATTCTCCCAATGATGTGATCCCGTTATCAATGAAATCTAATGCCCATGACCAGGAAACCATGATCATCTATTGACTAACGAGCTAGCCAACTAGAGGCTTGCTAGGGACACATTGTGATCTATTTATTCACACATGTATTACTGTTTCCTGTTAATATAATTATAGCATGAACAATAGACGATTATCATGAACAAGGAAATATGATAATAACCATTTTATTATTGCCTCTAGGGCATATTTCCAATAGTCTCCCACTTGCACTAGAGTCAATAATATAGTTACATTATGATGTATCGAACACCCATAGCATTATGGTGTTGATCATGTTTTGCTCGTGGAAGAGGTTTAGTCAATGGGTCTGCAACATTCAGATCCGTATGTACTTTACAAATCTCTATTACTCCACTCTCGACATGGTCCTGGATGGAGTTGTAGCGGCGTTTGATGTGCTTCGTCTTCCGGTGAAACCTGGCCTCCTTGGCTATGGCAATGGCCCCGGTGTTATCACAGAAGAGTGTCATTGGACCCAACGCGCTTGGAACCACTCCAAGGTCGGTGATGAGCTCCTTCATCCAAATTCCTTCATGAGCTGCTTCTGAAGCAGCTATGTACTCCGCTTCACATGTAGATGCTGCCACGACTTCTTGCTTGGCGCTGCACCAGCTCAGTGCCCCACCATTCAAAACATATACGCATCCGGTCTGTGACTTAGAGTCATACGGATCTGTGTCGAAGCTAGCGTCGACGTAACCCTTTACGACGAGCTCTTCGTCACCTCCATAAACGAGAAACATTTCCTTAGTCCTCTTCAGGTACTTAAGGATATTCTTGACCGCTGTCGAGTGTTCCATACCGGTATCGCTTTGGTACCTCCCTACCAAACTTATGGCAAGGTTTATATCAGGTCTGGTACACAACATGGCATACATAATAGAGCCTACGGCTGAGGGGTAGGGGACAATACTCATCTTCTCTCTATCTGCTGCCGTGGTCGGTGAGTGAGTCTTACTCAATCTCATACCTTGCAAAACTGGCAAGAACCCTTTCTTTGAGTTTTCCATATTGAACTTCTTCAATATCTTGTCAAGGTATGTACTTTGCGAAAGACCTATGAGGCGTCTCGATCTATCTCTATAGATCTTGATGCCTAATATGTATGCAGCTTCTCCAAGGTCCTTCATCGAAAAACTCTTGTTCAAATAGGCCTTTATGCTCTCCAACATCTCTATATTATTCCTCATCAATAATATGTCATCCACATATAGTATGAGGAAAGCTACAGAGCTCCCACTCACTTTCTTGTAAAGACAGGCTTCCTCATAAACCTGTATGAACCCAAACGCTTTAATCACCTCATTAAAGCGAATGTTCCAACTCCGAGATGCTTGCACCAGCCCATAGATGGAGCGCTAGAGCTTGCACACTTTGTTAGCACCCTTAGGGTCGACAAAACCTTCTGGTTGCATCATATACAACTCTTCTTTAAGATTCCTGTTAAGGAACGCTGTTTTGACGTCCATTTGCCAAATTTCATAATCATAAAAGGCGGCAATTGCTAACATGATTCAGACTGATTTCAGCTTCGCTACGAGAGAGAAAGTTTCTTCGTAGTCAATTCCTTGAATTTTTCGAAAACCCTTTGCGACAAGTCGAGCTTTGTAAATGGTTACATTACCGTTTGCATCAGTCTTCTTCTTGAAGATCCATTTATTTTCTATGGCTCGCCGGTCATCCGGCAAGTCCACCAAAGTCCATACTTTGTTCTCATACATGGATCCTATCTCAGATTTCATAGCTTCAAACCATTTGTTGGAATCCGGGCCCGCCATCGCTTCTTCATAGTTCGAGGGTTCACCGTTGTCTAACAACATGATTTCCATCACAGGGTTGTCGTACCACTCTGGTGCGGAGCGTGCCCTTGTGGACCTTCGCGGTTGAGTAGTAACTTGATCCGAAGCTTCATGATCATTATCATTAACTTCCTCTTCAGTTGGTGCAGGCGCCACAGGAACAATTTCCCGTGCTGCGCTACTTTCATGTTCGAGAGGGGGTGTAATTACCTCATCAAGTTCTACTTTCCTCCCACTTACTTCTTTCAAGAGAAACTCTTTCTCTAGAAAGGATCCGTTCTTGGCAACAAAGGTTTTACCTTCGGATCTAAGATAGAAGGTATACCCAATAGTTTCCTTAGGGTATCCTATGAATACGCATTTCTCCACTTTGGGTTCGATCTTTCTAGTTGAAGTTTCTTCACATAAGCATCGCAGCCCCAAACTTTAAGAAACGACAACTTAGGTTTCTTGCCAAACCATAGTTCATACGGTGTCGTCTCAACGGATTTAGACGGAGCCCTATTTAAAGTGAATGTTGCAGTTTCTAATGTGTATCCCCAAAATGATAGCGGTAAGTCGGTAAGAGACATCACAGATCGTACCATATCTAATAAAGTGTGATTACGACGTTCAGACACTCCGTTGCGTTGTGGTGTGCCAGGCGGCGTTAGTTGTGAAACGATTCCACACTTCCTTAGGTGTGTGCCAAACTCGTGACTCAAATATTCTCCTCCACGATGAGATCGTAGACACTTAATTTTTCTGTCGCGTTGATTCTCGACCTCACTCTGAAATTCCTTGAACTTTTCAAACGTCTCAGATAGTAGATATACCAATACCTACTCAAATCATCGGTGAGAGTGAGAACATAACGATAGCCACCGCGAGCTTCAACATTCATTGGACCACACACATCAGTATGTATTATTTCCAATAAGTCGGTTGCTCTCTCCATTATTCCTAAGAATGGAGTCTTAGTCATCTTGCCCATGAGGCACGGTTCGCATGTGTCAAATGATTCAAAGTCAAGAGACTCTAATAGTCCATCAGTATGGAGCTTCTTCATGCACTTAACACCGATATGACCAAGGCGGCAGTGCCACAAGTATGTGGGACTATCATTATCAACTTTACATCTTTTGGTACTCACACTATGAATATGTGTAACATCACGATCGAGATTCATCAAGAATAAACCATTCACTAGCGGAGCATGACCATAAAACATATCACTCATATAAATAGAACAACCATTATTCTTTGACTTAAATGAGTAGCCGTCTCGCATTAAGCAAGACCCTGATACAATATTCATGCTCAAAGCTGGTACTAAATAACAATTATTAAGGTTTAAAACTAATCCCGACGGTAGATGTAGAGGTAGCGTGCCGACGGCGATCACATCGACCTTGGAGCCATTCCCGACGCGCATCGTCACCTCGTCCTTGGCCAGTCTCCGCTTATTCTGCAGTTCCTGCTTTGAGTTGCAAATGTGATCAACAGCACCGGTATCAAATACCCAGGAGCTACTACGAGCGCTGGTAAGGTACACATCAATAACATGTATATCACATATACCTTTAACGTTGTCGGCCTTCTTGTCCGCTAAGTATTTGGGGCAGTTCCGCTTCCAGTGACCTTTTCCCTTGAAATAGAAGCACTCAGTCTCAGGCTTGGGTCCATTCTTTTTCTTCTTCCCGGCATCTGCCTTACCGGGCGCGGCAACGGCTTTGCCGTCTTTCTTGAAGTTCTTCTTACCCTTGCCCTTCTTGAAACTAGTGGTCTTGTTGACCATCAACACTTGATGCTCTTTCTTGATTTCTACTTCTGCAGACTTGAGCATCGAGTACAACTCGGGAATGGTCTTCTCCATCCCTTGCATGTTGTAGTTCAGCACAAAACCTTTGTAGCTTGGTGGGAGATACTAGAGGATTCTGTCAATTATAGCATCATCCGGAAGTTCGACTCCAAGTGAAGTCAGACGACCGTGTAACCCAGACATTTTGAGTATGTGCTCACTGACAGAAGTGTTCTCCTCCATCTTACAGCTAAAGAACTTGTCGGAGACTTCATATCTCTCGACACGGGCATGAGCTTGGAAAACTAGTTTCAGCTCTTGGAACATCTCATATGCACCGTGCTGCTCAAAACGCCTTTGGAGCCCCGTTTCCAAACTGTATAACATGCCACACCTAACGAGAGAGTAGCCATCACTCCGCGTTTGCCAGACGTTCATAATGTCCTGGGCTACTGCGGGAGCAGGAGGGTCACCTAGTGGCGCATCAAGGACATAAGCCTTTTTAGCTGCTTCAAGGATGAGCTTCAAGTTGCAAACCCAGTCCGCATAGTTGCTACCATCATCTTTCAGCTTGTTTTTTCTAGGAATGCGTTGAAATTGAGGTTGACGTTGGCCATCTACAATATTTATAAAGACAACTTTTAGACTAAGTTCATGACAATTAAGTTCATTTAATCAAATTAAGTATGAACTCCCACTTAAATCGACATCCCTCTAGTCATCTAAGTGATACATGATCCATGTTGACTAACCCGTGTCCGATCATCACGTGAGACGGACTAGTCACCATGGTGAGCAACTTCATGCTGATCGTATTCAACCATACGACTCATGTTCGACCTTTCGGTCTCTTGCATTCGAGGTCATGTATGTACATGCTAAGCTCATCGAGTCAACCTAGGTGTTTCGCGTGTGTAAATCTGGCTTACACCCGTTGTATGCGAACGTTAGAATCTATCACACCCGATCATCACGTGGTGCTTCGAGACAACGATCCTTCGCAACGGTGCACACTTAGGGGAATACGTTCTCGAAATTTTAAGAGGGATCATCTTATTATGCTACCGTTGTTCTAAGCAATAAGATGAAAAACATGATAAACATCACAATGCAATCATATAGTGACATGATATGGCCATTATCATCTTTGCTCTTTCGATCTCCATCTTCAGGCATCGCATGATCATCATTGTCACCGGTGTGACAACATGATCTCCACCATCATTATCTCCATCACCGTGTCTCCGTGAAGTCATCACGCCAACTACTACTATCACTACTACTATGGCTAACCGTTAGCAATGAAGTAAAAGTAGTAAGCACATGGCGTTGCATCTCATACAATAATTTAAGACAACTCCTATGGCTCCTGCCGGTTGTCATACTCATCGACATGCAAGTCATGAAACCTATTACAATAACATGATCATCTCATACATCATACATGCAACATCACAACATCACAACTTTGGCCATATCACATCACATGTCAAACCCTGCAAAAACAAGTTAGACGTCCTCTAATTGTTGTTGCAAGTTTTACGTGGCTGATTTGGGTTTCTAGCAAGAACGCTTTCTTACCTACGTGACAGCCACAACGATGATAAGCCAAAGCTATTTACCCTTCATAAGGACCCTTTTCATCAAATCCAATCCGACTAGAGTAGGAGAGACAGACACCCGCTAGCCACCTTTATGCACGGTGTGCATGTCTGTCGGTGGAACCAGTCTCACGTAAGCGTACGTGTAATGTCGGTCCGTGCCGATTCATCCCACAATACCACCGGAAAAGAATAAGACTAGTAGCGGCAAGCAATTGACAAATCATCACCCACAATCTTTTGTGTTCTACTCGTGCATAGAATCTACGCATAGAAAACCTGGCTCGGATGCCACTGTTGGGTAACGTAGCATAAATTCAAAAAAATTCCTACGCATATTCAGATCTTCCTATGGAGAGACCAGCAACGAGAGAGGGGTGAGTGCATCTTCATACCTTTGAAGATCGCTAAGAGGAAGCATTGCTAGATCGCGGTTGATGGAGCCGTGCTCGCGGCGATTCAGATCGCGGTGTGATTCCGATCTAGTGCCGAACCACGGCACCTCCGCGTTCAACACACGTGCAGCCCGGTGACGTCTCCCGCACCTTGATCCAGCAAGGAGGAGGGAGAGATTGGGGAAGATCTATGGCAGCACGACGGCGTGGTGTCGATGGAGAGACGAGGTCTCCCGGCACGGCTTCGCCAAGCACCGACACAGAGGAGGAGAAAGAAGAGCAGGGCTGCGCCGAGGGAGAGGCAGATTGGTATCTCCAACAGCCCAAAGTGCCCACTATATATAGGGGGGAGGGAGGGGATGCGCCCCTTGAGGGTTTCCCTCTCCTGGGAGGGGCGGCAACCTTAGATGGGGAGGAGGTGCGGCGGCCAGGAGGGGAGGAGGGATGGCGCACCCTTCTGGTGGGCCTTAGGCCCACCTGCGCTAGGGTTCCCCCCTTCCCCCTTCTTCTTGCGCCATGGGCTGAGTGTGGGGGGCGCACCAGCCCACCTAGGGGCTCGTTCCCTCCCGCACTTGGCCCATCTAGCCTCCCGGGGTCGTGGCCCCCTTCCGGTGGACCCCCGGGGCCACTTCCGGTGGTCCCGGTGGTCCCGGTACGTTACCAGCGACGCCCGAAACACTTCTGGTGTCCAAAACCATCCGTCCTATATATCAATCTTTACCTACGGACCATTCCAGAGCTCCTCGTGACGTCCAGGATCTCATCCGGGACTCCGAACATCCTTCGGTAACCTCTTATGACAATTTGCTATAACCCTAGCGTCATCGAACCTTAAGTGTGTAGACCCTACGGGTTCGGGAGGCAGGCAGACATGATCGAGACACCTCTCCGACCAATAACCATCAGCGGGGTCTAGATACCCATGGTGGCTCCCACTTTCTCCACGATGATCTCATCAGATGAACCACGATGTCAAGGATTCAATCAATCCCGTATACAATTCCCTTTGTCTGTCGGTATAGAACTTTCCCGAGATTCGATCGTCGGTATACCTATACCTTGTTCAATCTCGTTACCGGTAAGTCTCTTTACTCGTTCTGTAGCACGTCATCGTGTGACTAACTCCTTAGTCACATTGAGCTCATGATGATGTTCTATCGAGTGGGCCCAGAGATACCTCTCCGTCACGCGGAGTGACAAATCCCGATCTCGATTCGTACCAACCCAACAGACACTTTCAGAGGTACCCGTAGTGCACCTTTATAGTCACCCAGTTACGTTGTGACGTTTGATACACCCAAAGCACTCCTATGGTATCCGGGAGTTGCACAATCTCATGGTCGAAGGAAAAGACACTTGACATTAGAAAATCTTTAGCATACGAACAATACGATCTAGTGCTATGCTTAGGATTGGGTCTTGTCCATCACATCATTCTCCCAATGATGTGATCCCGTTATCAATGACATCTAATGCCCATGATCAGGAAACCATGATCATCTATTGATCAACGAGCTAGCCAACTAGAGGCTTGCTAGGGACACATTGTGATCTATTTATTCACACATGTATTATTATTTCCTGTTAATACAATTATAGCATGAACAATAGACGATTATCATGAACAAGGAAATATGATAATAACCATTTTATTATTGCCTCTAGGGCATATTTCCAACAGTTCGACCTTTCGGCCTCGTATGATCCGAGGACATGTATGTAGATGCCGCGCTCGTCAAGTTTAACCCAAGTGTTCTACATGTGCAAAACTGGCTTACACCCTTTGTGTGCGGACATAGAGTCTATCACACTGATCATCACGAGGTGCTTTGAAACGACAAATTTTCGCAACGATGCACACTTGGGGAGGACATAATTTATCTTGAAGTTTTAGTGAGGAATCATCTTATAATGCTACCGTCGTACTAATTAAAATAAGATGCATAAATGATAAGCATCACATGCAAATCATATAAGTGACATGATATGGACATCATCATATTGTGCTTTTGATCTCCATCTCCAAAGCAACGACATGATCTCCATTGTCACGGGAATGATGCCATGATCTCCATCATTGTGTCATCACGTGGTTATCGTCCCAACTATTGCTTCTACAACTATTGCTAACTCATAGCGATAAAGTAAAGCAAATGGCACAAATAAAGTAAAGACAACCCTATGGCTCCTGTCGATTGTCGTACTCATCGGCATGCAAGTCGTGATAATCTATACAAAATATGACCATCTCATACATCACATATATCAAATCACATCTTTGGCCATATCGCATCACAACCTGCCCGTGCAAAAGCAAGTTAGATGTCCTCTACTTTGTTATTGCAAGTTTTACATGGCTGCTATGGGCAACTATCAAGAATCGTTCTTACCTACGCAAAGCCACAACTGTGATATTTAAATTGCTATTTAACCTTCTACAAGGACCACCTCTATCGAATCTGATTCAACTAAAGTAGGAGAGACACACCCGCCAGTCACCTTTATGCAAACAAGTTGTATGTCAATCAATGGAACCGTTCTCTTGTACGTGAACAAGTAAGGTTGGTCCGGGCCGCTTCATCCAACGACATCGCCGAATAAAAATAAGAGTAAGGGGTAAGCAATCTGAACATCAACGCCCACAAACACTTTGTGTTCTACTCATGCATATCATCTACGCATAGACCTAGCTCTGATATCATTGTTGGTGAACGTTGCATGGGAAACAAAAAAAATCCTACGCACATGAAATATCTATCCATAGATATGCATAGCTACGAGAGGGAGGGTGTATCTACACACCCTTGTTTATCGCTAAGCGAAAGCGTATATAACGCGGTTGATGTAGTCATAATCTTCACGATCCAATCTGGTCCACCGCCGAACGGACGACACCTCCACGTTCAACACATGTGTGGCTCAATGACGTCTTTTCCTCCTTGGTCCATCGCACGAGGATGGAGTAGTAGATGGGTTCTCAACCAGCACGACAGCATGGTGAAGATGGTGGCAGAGCTATCCCGACAGGTCTACCCCGAGTGCTACTAGAGGAGAAAACTATCTAGGGAGAGACACGGGCTTGTTGTGTCCCCTTTGGGAGCCCCCTCCCCTCTATACATAGGCAATGGGGTGTGGGGAACAGCCCCTCCAAGCCCTAGGGCGCAGCCAAGGGGCGGGAGGTGGAATTCTAGTCCTCCTCCTCCCCTTCCATACAAAGGTGGACTTCCACCTTTTCCAACCGCATGGGCCTTGAGGGACGTGTGCGCCTGGCCCAATAAGATTAGCGTGCCTCCTCTCAGCCCATGAAAACCCTTGGGATGTGGTGGAACACTTGGTGGACTTCCAAGCTCCTACGGAAGTTTTTGGAACCTTCTGGAAGCTTCGTGGTACAATACCGGAAAAACCCAAAACTTCTCCGATAGACAAAATATGACTTCCCATACATAAATCTTTACCTCCGGACCATTCCGGAGCTCCTCGTTACGTTCGGGATCTCATACGAGACTTCGAACAACATTAGTCACCAACATACATAACCCAATAATACTACTCCCTCATTGATACGTCTCCATCGTATCTACTTTTCCAAATTCTTTTGCCCTTGTTTTTGACTCTAATTTGCATGATTTGAATGGAACTAACCTGGACTGACGTTGTTTTCATGAGAATTGCCTTGGTGTTGTTTTTGTGTAGAAATCAAAGTTCTCCAAACATCCTGAAAATTTACGGGGAACATTTTTGGAAAATATGAAAAATATCTGCGCCAAGATCCACCTCAGGGGGTGGGCCAGTGGGCCACAAGCCCTGCCTCCGCCACCCCCTGGTGGCGGTGGGCAAGCTTGTGGGGCCCACACGGCTCTGCCGCCCCCAATATCAGCTCTATAAGTTCACTTTCGTCCCAGAAAAAATAAAAAGAGAAGATTTCGTCGCGTTTGCAATACGGAGGCGCCGCCACATCCTGTTCTTCATCTCGAGGGCAGATCTGGAGTCCGTTTTGGGCTCCGGAGAGGGGAAATCGTCGCCATCATCATCATCAACCTTCTTCCCTCTCCAATTCCATGAAGCTCTTCGTCGTTCGTGAGTAATCTATTCGTAGGCTCGCTGGGCGGTGATGAGTAGGATGAGATCTATCATGTAATTGAGTTAGTTTTGATGGGGATTGATCCCTAGTATCCACTATGTTCTGAGATTGATGTTGCTACTACTTTGCCATGCTTAATGCTTGTCACTAGGGCCCGAGTGCCATGATTTCAGATCTGAAATTATTATGTTGTCACCAATATATGTGTGTTTTAGATCCGATCTTGCAAGTTGTAGTTACCTACTATGTGTTATGATCCGGCAACCCCGGAGTGACAATAACCGGAACCACTCCCGGTGATGACCATAGTTTGAGGAGTTCATGTGTTCACCAAGTGCTAATGCGTTGGTCCGGTTCTTTATTAAAAGGAGAACCTTAATATCCCGTAGTTTCCTTTTGGACCCCGCTGCCACGGGAGGGATGGACAATAGATGTCATGCAAGTTCTTTTCCCTAAGCACGTATGACGACGCACGGAATGCGTGCCTACATCACATTGACGAACGGGAGCTAGACACACATCTCTCCGTGTTATAACCGTTGCATGATGAATATCATCCAAACAAATCACCGACCCATTGTCTACGAGTTTGTCCTACTGCTGCTGTTACTTGTCTTGCTCTGCTGGTACTGCTGTTACTACTGTCGCTTGCTCTGTTGCTACTTGCTACTGCTGTCACTACTGTTGTTCCTTTCCACTGTCGTTACTCGTTACTTTGTTGTTACTACTTTGCTTGCAGATACTAATCTTCCAGGTGTGGTTGAATCTGACACATTCAGCTGCTAATACTCGAGAGTATTCTCTCACCTCCTGTTTGGCGATCAACAAATTTGGGTCGAATACTCTACCCTCGAAAACTGCTACGATCCCACGTGTTGGTGGGCCGTCAACAACATTCTTCTAGTTTCGATTGCCGGAGAGTGCTAGCAGCACTCTTCTAGTGCCGTTGCCAGGGAAGGTCTTCTGTTATGGAGTCACTCATTTCCGGTTTATAGGGCTTAAATCTAAAATCTCATCAAGCAAGGTAAACTGTGAGTGGATGGCATTAGTTTGAACTAGCCAATAAAATATTTCTCACATATTCGATTTCCGAAGCAATAAATTTAGGATCCTCCCTATCATTGGACTTGCATACATAGCCACTAGTTTTATTTCTCTTATCTGTGTGAATTAAATATGGTGTGAGACTCAAATCACTGGGTAATACAACATCAAACGTCGCAACGTAACTGGGTGACTATAAATGTGCTCTACAGGTATCTCCGAAGGTGTCCGTTGAGTTAGTATGGATCAAGACTGGGATTTGTCACTCCATGTGATGGAGAGGTATGTCGGGGCCCACTCGTTAATACAACATGACACACAAGCCTTGCAAGCAATGTGACTAAGTGTAAATCACATGATCTTGTATTACAGAATGAGTAAAGATACTTGCCGGTAACGAGATTGAAATAGGTATGCCGATACCGATGATCGAATCTTGGGCAAGTAACATACCGAAGGACAAAGGGAATGACATACGGGATTATATGAATCCTTGACACTTAGGTTCAACCGATAAGATCTTCGAAGAATATGTAGGATCCAATATGGGCATCCAGGTCCCGCTATTGGATATTGACCGAGGAGTACCTCGGGGCATGTCTACATAGTTCTCGAACCCGCAGGGTCTGCACACTTAAGGTTCGATGATGTTTTAGTATAGTTGAGTTATATGTGTGGTTACCGAATGTTGTTCGGAGTGCCGGATGAGATCACGGACGTCACGAGGGTTTCCGGAATGGTCCGGAAACAAAGATTGACATATAGGATGGTTTCATTTGGTTACGGGAAGGTTTTCGGGCATTACCGGCATTGTACTGGGAGTGACGAATGGGTTCCGGAAGTTCACCGAGAGGGAGGCAACCCACCCGGGGGAAGCCCAATGGTCTTAGGGGTGGCGCACCAGCCCTTAGTGGGCTGGTAGGATAGCCCAAGAGGGCCTTGGCGCCAAAAATAGAAGAAAATCAAAGAGAAAAAAAGGGAGGTGGCAAGGAAGAGAAGGACTCCACTTTCCAATCCTAATTGGAGTAGGATTCCTCCTCTCCTTCCTGACCGGCGCACCCTTGGGGACTTAGTCCTCAAGGCAAGCCTCCTCCCCCTCCCTCCTATATATAGTGGTGATTTAGGGCTGATTTGAGACAACTTTTGCCACGTGCAACTCAGATCTAGACACCATAGTTTTACCTCTAGATCGTATTTCTGCGGAGCTCGGGCGGAGCCGTGTAGGAGTAGATCCTCTCCACCACCGGAGCACCGTCACGCTCCCGGAGAACTCATCTACTTCTCCATATTGCTTGCTGGATCAAGAAGGCCGAGATCATCGTCGAGCTGTACGAGTGCTGAACGCGGAGGTGCGGTACGTTCGGCAGTAGATCGGAACGGATCGTGGGACGGATCGCGGGATGGTTCGTGGGGCTGATCGAGGGACGTGAAGATGTTCCACTACATCAACCGCGTTTCTTTAAGCTTCCTGTTGTGCGATATACAAGGGTACGTAGATCCAAATCTCCTCTCGTAGATGGACATCACCATGATAGGTCTTCGTATGCGTAGGAATTTTTTTGTTTCCCATGCAACGTTCCCCAACAGTGGCATCATGAGCTAGGTTCATGCGTAGATGTTATCTCGAGTAGAACACAATGGGTTTTGTGGACGGTGATGTTCGATTTGCTGCCCTCCGTAGTCTTTTCTCGATTTGGCGGTATTGTTGGATTGAAGCGGCCCGAACCGACATTATTCGTACGCTTACGAAAGACTAGTTTCATTGATTGACATGGAACCTCGTTGCATAAAGATGACTGGCGGGTGTCGGTTTCTTCAACTTTATTTGAATTGGTTTTGACCGAGGCGGTCATTGGAGAGGTTAAATAGCAATTTGCACATCTCCGTTGTGGTTTTTACGTAAGTAAGATGCGATCATACTAGATACCCATAGCAGCCACGTAAACACATGCAACAACAAATTAGAGGACGTCTAACTTGTTTTTGCAGGGTATGCTTGTGAAATGATATGGCCAATGACGTGATGTGATATATTGGATGTATGAGATGATCATGTTGAATAGTTAATATCGACTTGCACGTCGATGGTACGGCAACCGGCAGGAGCCATAGGGTTGTCTTTAAACTAACGTTTGTGTTTGCAGATGCGTTTACTATATTGCTAGGACGTAGCTTTAGTAGTAATAGCATAAGTAGCACGACAACCTCGATGGCGACACGTTGATGGAGATCATGGTGTGGCGCCGGTGACAAGAAGATCATGCCGGTGCTTTGGTGATGGAGATCAAGAAGCACAAGATGATGGCCATACCATGTCACTTATGAATTGCATGTGATGTTAATCCTTTTATGCACCTTATTTTGCTTAGAACGACGGTAGCATTATAAGGTGATCTCTCACTAAAATTTCAAGACGAAATTGTGTTCTCCCCGACTGTGCACCGTTGCGACAGTTCGTCGTTTCGAGACACCACGCGATGATCGGGTGTGATAGACTCAACATTCACATACAACGGGTGCAAAACAGTTGCACACGCGGAACACTCGGGTTAAGCTTGACGAGCCTAGCATGTGCACACATGGCCTCGGAACACATGAGATCGAAAGGTCGAGCATGAATCATATAGTTGATATGATTAGCATAGAGTTTCTTACCACTGAAACTATTCTCAACTCACGTGATGATTGGACTTGAGTTAGTGGATTTGGATCATTTACCACTCAAATGACTAGAGAGATGTAATTTTTGAGTGAGAGTTCTTAAGTAATATGATTAATTGAACTAATTATCATGAACATACTCTGATAGTCTTTGCGAATTATGATGTAGCTTGCGCTATAGCTCTACTGTTTTTATATGTTCCTAGAGAAAATTTAGTTGAAATTTGATAGTAGCAAATTTGCGGACTGAGTCCGTAAAACTGAGGATTGTCCTCACTACTGCGTAGAAGGCTTATGTCCTTAATGCACCACTCGGTGAGCTGCACCTCGAGCGTCGTCTGTGGATGCTGCGAACATCTTACATACACATTTTTGATGACTACGTGATAGTTCAGAGTGTAATACTTAATGGCTTAGAAGCAAGGCGCCGAAGACGTTTTTGAAACGTCACGGAACATAAGAGATGTTCTAAGAGATGAAATTGAGATTTCATGCTCGTGCCCTTGTTGAGAGGTATAAGACCTCCGACAAGATTCTTTGCCTACAAAGTAAAGGAGAAAAGCTCAAATCGTTGAGCATGTTCTCAGATTGTCTGAGTACAACAATCGCTTGAATCAAGTGGGAGTTAATCTTCAAGATGAGATAGTGATGGTTCTCCAAAGTCACTACCACTAAGCTGCTAGAGCTTCGTGATGAACTACAACATATCAAGGATAGATATGATGATCCTTGAGTGATTCGCAATGTTTGACACTGCGAAAGTAGAAATCAAGAAGGAGCATCAATTGTTGATGGTTAGTAAAACCACTAGTTTCAAGAAGGGCAAGGGCTAGAAGGGATACTTCATGAAACAGCAAACCAGTTGCTGCTCTAATGAAGAAACCCAAGATTGAACCCAAACCCTAGACTAAGTGCTTCTGTTATGAGGGGAACGGTCACTAAGGCGGAGCTACCCTAGATACTTGGAAGATAAGAAGGCTGGCAAAGTCGACAGAAGTATATTTGATATACATGATATTGATGTGTACTTTACTAGTACTGCCAGTAGCACGAGGGTATTGGATACCGGTTCGGTTGCTAAGTGATTAGTAACTCGAAATAATAGCTACGGAATAAACGGAGACTAGCTAAAGGCGTGGTGACGATAAGTGTTGGAAGTGTTTCCAAGATTGATGTAATCAAACATCGCACGCTCCCTCTAACATCGGGATTGGTGTTAAACCTAAATAATTGTTATTTGGTGTTTGCGTTGAGCATGAACATGATTGGATCGTGTTTATTGCAATATGATTATTCATTTAAAGAGAATAATGGTTATTCTATTTGCTTGAATAATTACCTTCAATGGTTTATTGAATCTCGATCGTAGTATTACACATGTTCATAATATTGATGCCAAAAGATACAAAGTAGTAATGATAGTACCACTTAATTGTGGCACTGTCGCTTGAGTCATGAAGGTATAAAATGCATGAAGAAGCTCCATGCTGATGGATCTTTGTACTCACTCATTTTTGAAACGTTTGAAGCATGCAAACCATGCTTATTGGTATTAACGCATGAAGAAACTCCATGCAGATGGATCGTTTGGACTCACTTGAGTTTGAATCACTTGAGACATGCAAATCATACCACATGGAACAAGAGAGTAACTTGTTGGGAGTAATACATTTTTTATGTGTGCGGTCCAATGAGTGCTGAGGCACGCAGTGGATATCGTTACGTTCTTACTTCACTGACGATTTGAGTAGATACAGGAGTATTTACTTGATGAATCACAAGTCTAAAATATCGAAAAGTTTGAAGCTATTTCAGAGTGAAGATCGTCGTGACAAGAGGATAAACTGTCTATGATATGATCATAGAGATGAATATCTGAGTTGCGTGTTTTTGGTACACACTTAAGACAATGTGGAAATTGTTTCGCAATTCATGCCACCAAGAACACCATAATGTGATGATGTGTCTAAACGTCATAGCCACGTCCTATTTGATATGGTGCATACTATGATGTCTCTTATCGAATTGCCACTATCGTTTATGGGTTATGCATTAGAGACAACCACATTCACTTTAAATAGGGCACCGCGTATTTCCATTGAGATGACACAGTATACACTATGGTTTGGAGAAACCTAAGCTGTCGTTTCTTGAAAGTTTGGGGCTGCGACGCTTATGTGAAAAAGTTTCAGTGTGATAAGCTCGAACCCAAAGCGGATAAATGCATCTTCATAGGATGTCCAAAACAGTTGGATACATCTCCTACCTCAGATCCGGAAGCAAAGTGTTTGTTTCTAGAAACGGGTCCTTTCTCGAGGAAAGTTTTCTCTCGAAAGAATTGAGTGGGAGGGTGGTGGAACTTGATGAGGTTAGTGAACCGTCACTTCAACTAGTGTGTATCAGGGCGGAGGAAGATGTTCATGTGGCGCCTACACCAATTGAAGTGGAAGCTAATGATGGTGATCATTAGAGCTTCGCATCAAGTTACTACAAACCTCGTAGGTCGACAAGGTCGCGTACTACTACAGAGTGGTACGGTAACCCTGTCTTGGAGGTCATGTTGTTGAACAACAATGAACCTACGAGCTATGGAGAAGCGATGGTGGGCCCGGATTCCGAAAAATGGCTAGAGGCCATGAAATCCGAGAGAGTATCCATGTATGAAAGCAAAGTGTAGACTTTGGGAGAACTACTTGATGGTCTTAGGACTATTAAGTAAAGATGGATCTTTAAAAGGAAGACAGACGATGATGGTGACTATTCACCATTAAGAAAAGCTTGACTTATCGCAAAGATGTTTCCGGCAAGTTCAAAGAGTTGACTATGATGAGACTTTCTCACTCGTAGCGATGCTAAAAGTCTGTTGGAATTATGTTAGCAGTTGCTTCATTATTTATGAAATATTGCACATAGGATGTCAAAACATTGTTTCCTCAACGGTTTCCTTGAGGAAAGGTTGTATGTGATACAACCAGAAGGTTTTGTCGATCTTAAGGATACTAACAAGTATGCAAGCTCCAACGATCCTTTTATGGACTGGTGCAAGCATCTCGGAGTTGGAATATACACTTTGATAAGATGATCAAAGCTTTTGGGTTTGTACAAGGTTTGTGAGAAACTTGTATTTCCAAAGAAGTGAGTGGGAGCACTATAGATTTTCTGATAAGTATATGTGGTTGAAATATTGTTGATCGGAAGTAATGTAGAATTTCTGTAAAGCATAAAGGTTGTTTGAAAGGGGTTTTTCAAAGGAAGACCCGGATAGAGCTACTTGAACATTGACCATCAAGATCTATGGAGATAGATCAAAATACTATGCAGAACTTTCAAATGAAATGCATGCCTTGACAAGTTTTTGAAGGTTCAAAATAGATCAGCAAAGAAAGAGTTCTTGGTTGTGTTGTAAGGTGTGAAATTGAGTAAGACTCAAAAGCCCGACCACGGCAGAAGAAAAAGAAAGGACGAAGGTCGTCCCCTATGCCTTAGTCGTAGACTCTAAAGTATGCCATGCTACCACACTTGATGCGTGCCTTGCCACAAGTCTGTTAAGAGGTACAGAGAGTGATCCAAGATTGAATCACTAAACAGTGGTCAAAGTTATCCTTAGTAACTAATGGACTAAGGAATTTTTCTTGATTATGGAGGTGGTTAAAGAGTTCGTCGTAAAGGGTTACGTTGATGCAAGCTTTGACACTAATCCGAATAACTATGAATAGTAAAACGGATTTGTATAGTAGAGTAGATATTTGGAGTATTTCTGAATAGCACATAGTAGCCGCATCTATAAGATGACATAAAGATTTGTAAAGCACACGCGAATCTGAAAGATTCAGAACCGTTGACTAAAACCTCTCTCACGAGCAAGACGTAATCAGACCCCAGAACTATATGGGTGTTAGATTCGTTAAAATCACATGGTGATGTGAACTAGACTATTGACTCTAGACCAAGTGGGAGACTGTTGGAAATATGACCTAGAGGCAATAATAAATTAGTTATTATTATATTTCCTTGTTCATAATAATCGTTTATTATCCATGCTAGAATTGTATTGATTGGAAACTCAAATACATGTGTGGATACATAGACAACACACTGTCCCTAGTGAGCCTCTAGTTGACTAGTTCATTGATCAAAGATGGTCAAGGTTTCCTGGCCATAGGCAAGTGTTGTCACTTGATAACAGGATCACATCATTAGGAGAATCATGTGATGGACAAGACCCAAATTATATACGTAGCATATTGATCGTGTCATTTTATTGCTATTGTTTTCTGCGTGTCAAGTATTTGTTCCTATGACCATGAGATCATATAACTCACTGGCACCGGAGGAATACCTTGTGTGCATCAAACGTCGCAACGTAACTGGGTGACTTTAAAGGTGCTCTACAGGTATCTCCAAAGGTGTTCGTTGAGTTAGTATGGATCAAGACTGGGATTTGTCACTCCGTGTGACGGAGAGGTATCTCGGGGCCCACTCGGTAATACAACATAACACACAAGCCTTGCAAGCAATGTGACTAAGTGTAAGTCATGGGATCTTGTATTACAGAACGAGTAAAGAGACTTGCCGGTAACGAGATTGAAATAGGTATGCGGATACCGACAATCGAATCTCGGGCAAGTAACATATCGAAGGACAAAGGGAATGACATACGGGATTATATGAATCCTTGACACTGAGGTTCAACCGATAAGATCTTCGGAGAATATGTAGGATCCAATATGGGCATCCAGGTCCCGCTATTGGATATTGACCGAGGAGTACCTTGGGGGCATGTCTACATAGTTCTCGAACCCGCAGGGTCTGCACACTTAAGGTTCGATGATGTTTTAGTATAGTTGAGTTATATGTGTGGTTACCGAATGTTGTTCGGAGTCCCGGATGAGATCACGGACGTCATGAGGGTTTCCGGAATGGTCCGGAAATGAAGATTGATATATAGGATGGTCTCATTTGGTTACCGGAAGGTTTTCGGGCATTGCCGGCATTATACCGGGAGTGACGAATGGGTTCCGAAAGTTCACCGGGAGGGGGAAAACCCACCCGGGGAAAGCCCAATGGTCTTAGGGGTGGCGCACGAGCCCTTAGTGGGCTTGTAGGACAGCCCAAGAGGGCCTTGGTGCCAAAGAGAGAAGAAAACCAAAGAGAAAGAAAAAAAGGGGAGGTGGGAAGGAAGAGAAGGACTCCACTTTCCAATCCTAATTGGAGTAGGATTCCTCCTCTCCTTCCTGGCCGGCGCACCCTTGGGGACTTAGTCCTCGAGGCAAGCCTCCTCCCCCTCCCTCCTATATATAGTGGTGATTTAGGGCTGATTTTAGACAACTTTTGCCACGTGCAACTCAGATCTAGACACCATAGTTTTACCTCTAGATCGTATTTCTGCGGAGCTCGGGCGGAGCCGTGCAGGAGTAGATCCTCGCCACCACCGGAGCGCCGTCACGCTCCCGGAGAACTCATCTACTTCTCCATCTTGCTTGCTGGATCAAGAAGGCCGAGATCATCGTCGAGCTGTACGAGTGCTGAACGCGGAGGTGCGGTACGTTCGGCAGTAGATCGGAACGGATCGTGGGACGGATCGCGGGACGGTTCGTGGGGCTGATCGAGGGACGTGAAGATGTTCCACTACATCAACCGCGTTTCTTTAAGCTTGCTGCTGTGCGATCTACAAGGGTACGTAGATCCAAATCTCCTCTCGTAGATGGACATCACCATGATAGGTCTTCGTATGCGTAGGAAATTTTTTGTTTCCCATGCAACGTTCCCCAACACTTTTGTCTAACGGTATGTTACTTGCCTGATATTCGATCATCGATATCTCCGTTCAATGTCGTTATCGACAAGTCTCTTTACTCGTTCCGTAATACAAGATCACGTGACTAACTCCTTAGTCACATTGCTTGCAAGCTTCTTGTGATGTTGTATTACTAAGAGGGCCTAGAGATACCTCTCCCTCAAACGGAGTGACAAATACCAGTCTCGATCCATGCCAACCCAACACACACCCTCGTAGATACCTTTAGAGCATATTTATGATCACCCAGTTACATTGTGACTTTTGATGCACACAAGGCATTCCTACGGTGTGAGGGAGTTGCATGATCTCATGGTATTAGGAATAGATATTTGACATATAGAAAGCAATAGCAATAAACTTTGTGATACAATCAAATGCTGTGTTTACGGTTGGGTCTTGTCCATCACATCATTCTCCTAATGATGTGATCCTGTTATCAAATAACAACTCATGTCTATGGTTAGTAAACCTTAACCATCTTTGGTCAACGAGCTAGTCTAGTAGAGGCTCACTAGGGACACCGTGTTGTTTATATACCCACACATGTATCTGAGTTTCCAATCAATACAATTATAGCATGGATAATAAAATATTATGATGAACAAGGAAATATAATGATAACCACTTTATTGTTGCCTATAGAGAATATTTCCAATAGTCTCCCACTTGCACTGGAGTCAATAATCTAGTTCACATCACCATGTGATTAATACCCAATGAGTTGTGGGGTTTGATCATGTTTTGCTTGTGAGAGAGGTTTTAGTCAACGGGTCTGCAACATTCATATCCGTGTGTACTTTGCAAATCTCTATGTCATACTGTAGATGCTGCTACCACTCTCCACTTGGAGTTATTCCAAATAACTGCTCTACTATACGTATCCGGTTTGCTACTGAGAGTCATCCGAATTGGTGTCAAATGCTTGCATCGACGTAACCCTTTATGACAAACTCTTTATCACCTTCATAATCAAGAAACATTTTCTGAGTCCTCTAGTTACTAACGATAATTTTGACCGTTGTCCAATGAACCACTCCTGGATCATCCTTGTACCCCTTGCCACACTCACGACAAGGCACACACCAGGTGCGGTACACAACGTGCCATACTATAGAGCCTATGTCTAAGGCATAGGGGACGACATTCGTCCTTTATCTTTCTTCTGCCGTGGTCGATCTTTGAGTTTTACTCAAATTCACACCTTACAATACATGCAAGAACTCCTTCTTTGACTGATACATTTTGAACTCTTTCAAAATCTTGTGAAGGTATGTACTCATTGAAAGTTTTATCAAGCGTATTGGTCTATCTATATAGATCTTGATGCCCAATATTTAAGTAGCTTTATCCAGGTTTTCGTTTGAAAAAATCCTTTCAATCAACCCTTTATGCTATCGAGAAATTCTAACATCATTTCTGATCAACAATATGTCATCTACATATACTTAACAGAAATTCTATAGAGCTCCCACTCACTTTATTGTAAATACAAGTTTCTTCATAAACTTTGTATAAACCCAAAAGCTTTGATCACCTCAACAAAGCACATATTGCCAACTCCGAAATGCTTGCACCAATCCATAAATGGATCGTTGGAGCTCACATGCCTTTTAGCATCCTTAGAATCGAAAAAACCTTCTGATTGCATCACATACAACCTTTCCTAAAGGAAACCGTTAAGAAAACGATGTTTTGACATCCATGTGCCAGATTTCGTAATTGAAAAATGCACCAACTCCTAACATAATCCCAACAGACTTTAGAATCGCTATGAGTGAGAAAGTCTCATCTTAGTCAACTCCTTGAACTTGTTGGAAACTTCTTTGAATTCTTTTCATTTCTTATTGTTTGCACGATACAACATGGTGTATCTTGCCTAGTACATATCTATGCAAGTTAAGAAAAGATCAGTCGGTGTGTAGCAAGAATTGGTAGCATGTTGCAATTTTTGAGACGCTCTCAAGAAATCATGTAAGATAGCAACAGGGATTTTACATAAATATATTGGTATAATTATTATGGTAAATGTACAAGAAGGGTAATATCTTTCCAAAATGTTGAATAGCTAGGCCTTAGACTTTCAGAGAGAAATTTGAGGAACATAATGGACAAGTACATTGGTATGAACAGAAATATGATTGTGTCATTGATTTTAATAGAAAATGCATACAAATTATCAGTTTTCCTGCTAAGTTGTACTATTATGCTACATAATACACATAATTGGTTACAAATGAGTGGGCTACACATCAGGTTAGTTTTCTTTTACCGTCTCATGCCCTTTTTAATGTTCAAAAATTGTTGTATGTGTATATGTTCCTTTTCTTTTACACTAACAAGAGTTTCGTACTTTTAGGTATGGTGCGGTGCTCTGGCCCCTCCCCCTCTCATTACGAGGAATTTTAGTTAGGGAACGGGTAAAAAAACATGCTCAGCATAAGTCCTAAATATGATATACTAAATATGGTTACACGCTTTATATAGTGAATATTAATTCTCTCCTGCTATAGGCTTTTGCAATGGTTTTGCTCGTCTAATTTATGCTTGGTTTGCCAATTTAAATGTGAACATTTCATGGTAAAGCATAATAATAGCAAATGATGTGTTATTACTTTTAGTTCACTAATATGAAAATGACAGCATAAAGAACAATGGCAATTGTTGATAAGTTTTCATAAGTTGTGCAAAATTAACCATGATGTCGTATAAATCTTAACAAATTAACCTCCGTGAAATGATCATATTTTCTATCGATACCAAGCAACTGTTGATAGGTTTTTTATTTCATGTTAAGCACACAGTTCTTGCCCCATATCGTAAACTACCAAGATATTTTCCTGTGCAAAGTTACTTCGAAAATGGAAGCTTTCATTACCCCTTATATTTTGACTTCCTTTCCTACAATTTTTGGCCCCCGGGAGTAATACTTCATATATTTCATCTTGGGAATTGTACATGTGACTAATGGTATATTTCATCATAGATGTTCAGTAGAATTTATCCAACTGACTCTAAGTAATATTTCCGAAGTATAGATATTGATCCTTGTATAAATTTACAACTTCGAAATTACTCAAGATTTCTCATCATGTTCTTAATTTTAGTAGTTGATCAACGCACGCGCAAATGTCCTGGAACAACCAAATATGAGTTCCACTCCAAGATTTCGAACTTCTCCATCGCTGGCCGCCGCTGGTGTGGAACTGACGATTTGATCTAACTTGACTAGTACTTGCCCTCCTACCGCATGTCAAATTCATTCACAATGTTAGTTCGACTTGGTGTCCATAGAACAATGTTGATCACCCCTACATGCATATCACAAACATAATTTGGGGATTGAATAGAATTCTTACAATGTAAAGTTGCAAAGTTGAAACCTTAAACCGAGATCCGTGCATACATGCCTTTTTTGTGTATATGTGATCTAGAGTTGTCAATGGGGTTTCAATCTTCAGAAAAGTGAAGTTTTTGTAGTATGTTTCCAAACAGTTATGTCACACTTCTTTGTGTATATAGCATGGTTAACTTAATATGCGAATGTTACGCAATGTTGTGAACTGGACTCATCAAGTTACTTAGATCTGTTTTTTGTATTGTTGGAAAGCGGTTATGACAATGCTACTACCTCGGGCAGCACAACTCAAACAATTTAAAGGAGGGATGGAAAACTACATGGCTTAGAACTTGGTCTTGTGAAAGATCGTTCAGTGACAAAGGAGACTATCCAAACAAGGACAATCAACCTCCACTAACCATACAGGTTGGACCGGTGTACAAGAGTGCTTGTGTAATTCTCATGTACATGAATTTATTTTCCATTAAACACGTAAATATTAGGGCAAGAAATGGCTCGGGAGTAGTATTGGAAAGAATGATCTGACTAGCTTATTTTGGGTGGGAACACAACTGCAACATTGCTCAACATAATAATGTTTGGTCATTTTGATAGGGGTTACTAGGAGATGGAGAAGTTTTTCAAGGTCTGCGTGTATGAAGAAAGTGAGCCATTGGAGTTCCACGCCTTTCTGTGCCGCAACATATACTGAATGGAAGATAGATTTATATGCCATGGAGATGAAGAACGAGATCCGATCGAGGTACCCTGAGCTTGCCCATGTCTTCTTGTGCCTTCGAGGCATTTTTCGTAGATAATTGTGGATGCTATAGTTCAGTCTTGCCATGCTCGGCTTAACTCATTTTACATTAGTGACCATCAATTTGAAGGATTAGCATATTGAGTAACTATTGATTGTTATGTATGAATGATTATGTATCACATGCCATATGTGTCGACGGAAAATGACCATAAATATAAACACAACCCGCAAATGTTGATTCACAGGTGCAATCAATTGAGACATATGGACTCTCGATCAGACAAGAATTTTGTGCAACTATGTGAGCATCAAGACCATAAACTTTAACACGTCCTCAAGATCATCATGTGTGCTATTTTCTAGCATAAAACCTTCATCTTAATGCTCACAAAACAATCAAGAAAGACTATACTTAGAGAAAATGGATATATACAAACATGGAAAAAATAGTTTGTATAAAAACATTGGATGTTAGAACATCACAACAATGCAAAGAATTGTGCATACACACCTAATTTAGGCTAAGCTGGTTTTGGTAACAAATTTAGTCGCCCGTAGCAATGAACGAGCATTTAGCTAGATGAGGCGTTTGGAGGGGATCAATGCGGAGAGGGGGGCAGTTGGCGGGGACTCTTTGGCGGTTCGGGGAAGTACGGTGTGAAGGAGAGAGGGCGCCATGCCGAACGTGAGGTGGGCATCATCCTGTTTTAAAGGAGATGACACTAGTGAGAAATGTCCCGTTACTGTGGAAAACCGAGGGGAAACGAGAGGGGTTTTGTGAAACTACGTGTTAGAGATAACTTGACATATTTGGAGAAGCCCGCGCTATCGAGATGGTTGCATTTTGGGGAACCAACCGGATGCCTATTTGATGTGTGTACACGTCTGGATGTATAAGAAAGAAATGAGCTTTGACCTTTAAGACAACTTTCATCATTTGTTTGTTTTATTTATATGCATTGTAGCCTTTAGCAACGCATGGGAATTATACTTGCTTGGCTTGATTTTACAGTTATTTTCGCGGTCTTTTGTTTTTTTGGTTTTCCTTGTTTCTTCACATGTTTTTTAGTTTCTATGTCTCTTTTCCGTGTTTTTTTGGGGTTTTCATGAGTTTTTTCTTTATTTTCTCAACTATTTTTTGTTCTTTCTCTGTTTTTACTAGTTAGTTGTTTTCTTTTTCTTTCTTTGTGTTTTTCTTGACTTTCATTGTTTTTCATTTTTAACGCATATCTACTTTTTCCATGGAAATATAATTTTTTATTATACACGTGTAACTTTTTAAATAAATGTTGAACATTTTTTAAATACATGATTCTATATTTTCCATTTAATATGCTATTTTTAACAGTTTTTTGAATACATAGACAACAGTTGTCAAATACAAATTAATCATTTTTTATGACACAAACATTTTCCTTAAACTACACAAATATTTCTTAACACTGTATTAAGATCTTAAAAAATACAAGGACATTTTTTTGGAAACAAATCAATACATCTTTAAAAATCAATATACATTTCTTAGTGGAAAAAATACACTTAAACATTGCAACCATTTTTATGTTGTATAAAAAAATATTGTGTATATGTCTCACTTTTTTAAATATATGATTAACATTTTCTTCAAACATATGTTTTGATGTCAATTTTTTTCATACGCATTCAACATTTTACGTATACACCAAGGACAGTTTCTGATAAATATTTATTAGTTTTCATATACAGGATTATCGTTTTTGAAAATAATAATAATAATAATAACAATAATAATATGTCTATTTTTTGATAGACATCGCACTTTTTTTTATACATCAGGAACATTTTTTATATACACATTTAATATTTTCAAATAGTTGATTTTTTTAAAACATATATTACACGTCTACTTTTTCATACACATTATGCACTTCGGTATACATCTGGAATATTGTGTGTGTGTGTATATATATATATATATATATATATATATATATATATATATATATATATATATATATATATATATATATAATACATTTTTTCAAATACATGATTAACTTTTTTTTCATACATATGTTTTGACGTCTACTTTTTGTATAACCATTGTATTGTTTTATATACATTAGAAACAATTTTATGTACACATTTAATGTTTTCCAAATGGACAATTAACTTTTTAAAATTTGTATGTAAAGTGGTTTTCTAATAGATATAAAGCAACATTTAAAAATGAATAAAAAAGTCAAATGAGAACAGATGGAAAAAAACTTTGAAGGCTTGTGGTTTGCTGGGCCAGCTCATTCTGGTCGCATCCGTTCCGAGACCTCCTTTATATGGGAGCAACTAGTCGAGAATCACTTCCTCACAAGCCTTTCAAGATCATTTCCACATGCATTTTCAACCACCGTCACGTGTCGTGTTCTGAATTTTGTTTTTATTTTTTCGGATACTTTTTCATTTTTAGATTTTTTTTTCTGATGTTTTTGGTCTTTCGATTTTTCATCGGTCTTTTTAGCTTTTGGACCAAAAAAATCCGCAAAAACATGTTTTTTGCGATACGAATGGTTTTGCTTTCGCGAGAGGCACGACCATACCTCTCGAAAAGAAAAAACATGTTTTCTGTTTTTTTCATGAGAGGCACGATTTTGCTTCCGTGAAATACATGGTTTTGGCTTCGCGAGAGTCTCAGCCGTGCCTATCAGAAAGGGAAAATATATTTTTCTCTTTTTTATGAGAGGCACGATTTCACCCTGCGAGAGGCACAACCGTGCCTCTTAGAAAAAAAACACATTTTCTTTTTTTTTCGCGAGAGGCATGGTTTTGCTTCCGCGCGGGGCACAATTTTACCTTTGTGGGAGACACAGAAAAAAATGTGTTTTTTATTTTTTCTATCGTGATAGGCAAGATTTTTTCGTTCAGTTTCTTCGTAAAAAAAAAAGTTTGTCAGAACATATCAACATGAGATCTAGTTTGAAGATCTCGACGCAAAAAATTCAAGGGTGAAGACGATTCGAGATTTAAACGTACAATTTCAAAGATAAAACATTTTGAAAATATGGTTCTACGGAAAAAGGAAAACTTACAGGTTATGATAAGTGTCACGTATGTAGTACTTCATTTGTCGTAACCTAAGAAGATGGGAATAATCTTTAAAAGGTACACTCTTTAATTAGTGATTTTAAGGTCCTACGCTACACACTGCGTCCAATAACGAGGGGACGACGCATTGGAGTGCTGCTGAGTGGGCCGGCACATTAGCACAGTAGTGGCTCGGCTTTTGTAGCGAGTTGGCTACTCTGGCGACCAGTTTTATTTTCTTCTTTCAAAGAGACAAAAAATGTAACTGAATTTTTGAAAAAAATGTGAAAACATTTTAAACACAAACATGTTGAAATATGAACTTTTTCTGAAAATACTTATTTTCCTTAATAACAAACTTTTTTACCTTTAAAATGTTGAACAGTTCTTTTTTGAAAAGCTTACACCTTTTGAAAACTCTGATCAATTTTTGAATATGTTGAGCATTCTATAAAATTTTCATATTTCTCAAGAAGTAAAATAAACTCAGGTTAGGAACTTTCTAGAATGTTCCTGAAACCGGTAGCTTGCACGCTCAATAGGCCATCCCATCTATCGCCAGAGCCCCGAGGGTGTGTGTAGCCTCAACTATTTACCGCGGAATGCGGCAAAACAGAAATGCATTCTTGTATGACGCCGTTAGCATGGCGAGCTTGCCACATAGGGCGGAGTATTGGGGCTCCTGGCCCAGTTCGCGCTCTGCTATTTTTCCACGAACTGATTTTTCGTGTCACATATACTATTATGTGATTATATATATTATTTTTATTATTTAAAGTATGTTTATATATTATATTGAAAATATTTCAAACAGGCTATACGAAAAATTACATGTGGGTTCATAGTATTTTATATATTTTGAAAATATCATCATATTAGTACATATAAAACAATATATTAAGAAATAGTGCGTATTACTTAAAAAGTAGGACATATATGCTACTCAGATGGAGTGTGCAGCGTTTTGGAGGACGAGTTTCATGGAGCTCTTTATTTGAAAAAATCAAAATACGTATTTTTAAGTTTCAGAAAATTCTCGAAAAAAACCATACATGTCGGGATGTGTTTTACATGTGTGTAAAGTCTGACGATAAAATACATTGTGGTGTGGGCTGCACAAAAAAACAAATTCGTGCATTTTTATAGTGAACAGTGCATGTACTGTTTGTCATTGGAAAATCATGATTTTGTCTTTTTTTCTGTATCTCTCACCGTAAGGAATATTATTTTCAAATTTTACACACATGTATTACACATCCGTATGAATGCGTATGATTTTTTATTTTTTTATACTTTAAATTGTGATTTGTAATTATTTTAAAATAAAGAGTTCCATGGAGGTTGGCCTCCATTTAGCATTTTGACTCAGATATTTTTATATACTACATATGACATGTACTTATTCTAGATTTTAACAGATACTCCCTCCGTTCCTAAATATAAGTCTTTTAAGAGATTTCACTAGAGGTCTATATACGAAGCAAAATGAATGAATCTATACTCTAAACTATGACTATATACATCCGTATGTAGTCTTTTATTGGAATCTCTTAAAAGACTTATATTTAGGAACGGAGGGAGTAGTACATACAACATACAAAACTTGCATAGTGTAAGTAACAAATACAACATACAACATACACAATTTGCATGAGGGTAACTATCCCTGGGTGGTCGGAATCCGTCAAATGTTTCCTACCATCCAAGGATACTTTAGTTACCCTCATGCAAGTTTTGTATTTTGTACGTAGTATATGTTAAAACGAGAGTACGTACACGTATGTAGCATGTAAGAATATTTAAGAAGTGTATATATCTTATTTTTAAGTACTATGTACTATTTTTATAGTATATTGTTTTGTACGAACCAATAAAAATGTATTTTTGAAATATTTTTTGTTGCTAGCATCAAATCATAATAGCACAACAATTTCTTGGTTATGCAAACTGTTTTAGACAAAACCTTTGTTTCTTCAAGAGGAAATATTATTGATATGCCGTGAAATTGTTTAAGAAACTAAAAGTGAAACATAGAGAAATGAAGATTAATGTAACGGCTATTCATCTTTTCATTTTTACCTCCTTTTCTCACCCTCTAGTCGGAACATCTCCTCATTTTTATTGCATGACCGTGACCAAGACCGAAAATAAAAATAAAAATGTATTTTCTTTGGTTGTTTGAACTAATAGTGTACTCACTATACTACCTTAAAAAGAGAAAGAAACCCCCATGTACATCCATTCAACACTACGCTGGTACATATTACCTTAAAGAAAGAACACTGCTATGGTAGAGAGTAGCGATTCGGTGCCCAGCCTTATCTGCACCTGCGATGCAGAAAACAATTCAAAAAAATATTAGAAAAATAATAATCAAAAAATCCATTTTTTTCTATGATAGATAGTTTCCTGCGTGAGGTGCGCTCTCAAATTTCAGATCATTTGGACATGTGAATAGTTCTGGCATAGAAAAACAAATATAGGGTCTGTAAAATTTTTACTCTTCATGCATTGTTCTACCTATTTTTTTGCTGAAAGTTACTCATATGTCGAAATGAACTGACATTTAAAACGCACCTCACGCATCAAATTATCTGCCATGCACAAAAAGTTAAATTGTACTTTCTTTATCCCAAAATAAGTAACTAAAAAATAAGTCAACTTGGCACTAACTTTATTACAAAGTTGAGTCTTTTTTGAATTACTTATTCTGCAATGGAGCGAGCATTAAATTATTTTGTATTTCTTATGATTTTTTTGACCGGGTGCAGGTGAATGTGAGCTTAGAAATGGATATTCAGCCATGGTAGTCCTATACATGCACACGTCGAGATGTTTCTAGCCTTATCGACTGCCTAGCAGTGGCAGATCTAGGGATGGGGTGATGGGGCCATGACCCCCACAATTTTTGTTGCAGATTTACTTTTACTAGTGCATGTGTATATGAGTAGAGCGTTTTGATGACCGAGCTTCATAAAGCTCTTTACTTTTAAAAAATATAAAATTTAAACTTTTCAACTTAAAAAAATTCTGAAAAAAATGAAACTTCATAAGGATGAAATGTATGTTGTGTAAAAATTCAAGATGAAATACCTTTAAATGCGACCTATAAAAAGACAAATTACTAAAGTTTGAAGGTGAATAGTATCGTGTGTTAAAAAGCCTCAAATTTGTCTTTTTTGCGCATACCTCAATTCAACATATTTCGTCCATGTATATCTGTATTTTCTTCAGATTTTTTTGAATTATAAAAATATGAATTTTGATGAATTTTGGGTTTTTCAAAAACCGACCTCTGTAGAGGCCGAACTCCAAAAGGCATTTTCGATATGTATATACATTATACTCAGTTTTGTGTTGTTCAATCATTATTGCCCATGTTTGCCCCTACGTTGATAAAATTCTAGATCCACCACTGCTGCCTAGTGTATTGTAACAAGCTCACCACGTCGAGCTAGCTGAAATTTTTAGAGCAAGACTGCAAGAGTCAGATCACATGCTTGGCAGAGTTAGTGGTCCCCACCATGAATCCTTCCAATATGGGTCGTTGGATTGTCTTATCCAATGGTGCATGTGATGCCACGACTTTCTAACTTTTGAATCAATCAATTAGAGCAGTCCGATTGCAATGATCCCACGGTTTATATGTTTTGCTACTCATACACTATATAGTTGTGTGTGTGTGTGTCATCGTACATTTAAAAATGTTTAGCTTGTAAAAAAGATGTTCACCATGTATAAAAAATGGCTCGAGCAAGAAGGCTCTGGCTCGGCGATGGCAACGGTGGCCAGCAAGATGGCCTCTGACGACGACAACCATGACGAGGCGACAAGAGAGGCGAAGGTGCGAGGTGAGGTAGGCGTTGTGCGACTGTTTGAATGGGGGAGTTTTGGATAAGTCTCGTGCGGGGGAATGGGTATGGGGACGAACTATGGGCCTCGAGTGATAAATATATTATAAGTAGTAGGGGCCACTATCCATCCTTCGTTGTTATAAATTACCAATGACAGGTTGTTTTCGAGGTCTTGCTAGTGCTATTTTTTCTTTGTATTTTTTGTAATCTTATGGTTTTATTATTTTTGGTATATATTTATGGTCTAAATTTTGAGAAGGATTGAGGTCACATCATTAGAGAGTCATGTAAACAAATTGACACTTTTTAGTTCATTTTCTAATTTTAGGGCATTAAATGAAATTTTAGGCAGTAAAAGAAGGAAAATGTTTTTGATGTTGAAAAGCAATAAAGGAAACCGGATATAGATGGAAGTTGACATGGTATCTTGGTATGACCCATAAAGTGTGAGATAAAATTTGAGAGAGTTTCTAGAAAGATATGATGCACTTCTTTTAGAAACTGAAGAGTCTTCAGGGAAGTATCACAATTAAACGGGAAACTGTAGGGTTGGAATGGGAAATAATTATATTCATCATTTTTGTTTAAAACATTTTAATGTTGAACATGCACCATTTTGAATACCATGTTCAATTTTGTGACTTTTCTGGGTTAATATGATATATTAGGGCATTTTATGCTTTTCTAGCTATGTCATGGACATAAATCAAATTCGAACTACATTTACATGAAATGATGATTAAATATATGGTGCAATAATCCCATTTAAATTCTTGAGAATGCATTTAGATCAGATATGCAAGAAACAACTACAGAGTTATTAATTTGATATGTCACGTGTGTGCATTGAAGCTGTGTTCAATTTCTAAACAACCTACATCATATTTGCAACTATTTTCTAAAATGTAACCACACACGCTAGATTTTATAAAATGATACCATGCAAAATTTCATAGTTTCCAGTCAACAATTTAACTTTCTAAATATTCAAAAAAGCATATACAAATTAAGTTTGTGCATAAATTTTCCCTCTTGTATGTTTCAAATAACCAGACATTTCTTTGATAAAACCTAAATATATTGTAATTATCTAAGTTATAATATTTCTTCCAACATGGTAATATATTTCTCCTATGCAAGGTGGGTTTCAAATGAATAAAGAGGGATTTTGATGTTAAAAAAATGCACGTGGTGGAACTTGTATGCCGAATCTTAATTCTGCGACGAGAAAGGAAAATACAAAAACAACCTTGTGGTGCGGTAAAAGGACGCTGACCCGCATAGGGGCAATTGCTCTGCTGCGAAGAGATGGAAAAGAAATGTTGTTTTTGCAGCAGGGAAACAAAAAAAAACTGTGAAATTGACGACTGTGCAATGAACATGAGATTATGGAAGCACGCGGAAGCAAAATATCAATACGGTAAAACACTATCGCGGCCTCGCGTACGGCCGATAGTGTTTTACCTGGGTTTCGAAGTTCGATTCAAACTATGGCTGCTGGTGCGATTTCGGTCGGCGAAGAATGATTGAGCCACCAACGGGTGCAAAATCTGTTTTTTGGTACATGGATTTTGTCGATCTTGATTTTAAGTTAGTTGGTGAATTTGACATGCGTGGAAAAACAATTTAATTCCGACACACCGGTGAAACTTGGGTTTAAAATGGTGGCATCTCGCTTCTATATTTTGTTTTATATATGGACCACGATTTGTCACAAATACAGTTTGCTTTAAAAGTGTGTCTAGTTAAATCTGATTCGGGTGTATTTCTTCAATAAACCTTTATTGTTTCGGTAAAAATCTGAACTATGACTGCAAAAAGTAAAAAAAAGTTGAGATGGTTTCTTTAACCAAACTATCTCGCAATTGGGTTGGGTAGCCAACCCAGTCCACACCACCCAACTACAAACTACCGTCTCGCTCTCCCTTTCGTGAGTGGCCATGTGCCGCTTGCGCGACGCCTAACTCTAACTCGTCTGAAGGAAGCGGTCTATTGGGCCGGCATGTCGATACGTATCCAGGTCGCCTTGTTTTTTTTGTTGGTTCGATTGCCCACACGTTCTTTCAATTGCTTTGTGAAAAGAAGAATTCTTCCTAAAATGAAGAAAGTTTCACTTGCTCGCTTGTTTCTTGTTGAGATTTTCTTCTTCAAGAAATTATGGTGTATGATTGGACAGAGGAAATGAATAAACATGACATGAAAATGCGTAATGCTTCCCCCCAATGCTTTGAGAAAGTGGTCATAGCTTACAATTGCGAAATTGTAACACTTATAAAATGTATTTACCTGTTTTCGAAAAAGTTGGTACCATATTTTTAAATTGTATTCAAACAAAGACAACTTTATTCATTTAGAAAGAAATTCAAATAACTTAATTTATTTAGAAGAAAAATATTCAACAAAAGTGAATTCAAAAATGAAGTTGCACTCACCTAACTAGAAGAAAAATGTTCAACAAACTTGACTTAAAAATGTAGTTGCACTCACTTAACTTGAAGCGATGTTTTACTCACTTAACTAAAAGTGATTTTAAAAATGATAATATTGCTCATAGGTGGAAAATACTCAATTCAAAGTTATTCAACATGTATTTCTTGACCGATAATAATTGTAGTGCTTGTAGCCTTGTAGGTGCACTCATTTAAGTAGAAGGAAAATGCACAGTCTACATTTCCTATTACAATACCGCTCGAATATGGGGCCTCTACTTAGAAGCATTACTTGTAGTTGCACTCAGAAGAGAAGTTTCTTCTATTCTGCATGTTTCGATAGTGGTGAATAAAATGCACTTTCTTGATCTCCTCTTCTTACTTAGTTCATCAGGTGTGGGGCATGCATTTCAGGTTAAATGCAAAATTAGTTGAAAGCTACACTATAGTTGTTGTTGAACTGATCGAAGTTTTTGAATTGCAAACAAAAAGGTGCATAGGCAATAGACTTCTTACATATTTATTCAGAAATTCCTTGACAAATGGTCATTTAATCCCGTTGTATTTATTTGTTAGGAGTTGAAAGACAAAACTTTATCGTAATGCTTGCAAATCCAGCTGCATAAACCCAATTTTTTTTGCAAAACCGAGAAAAATCGATAGGGTGAGTTACGGAGGCCCTCTCGGGGAGACTGTTGGAAGTATGCCCTAGAGGCAATAATAAAGTATTTTTATTATATTTCCTAGTTCATGATAATTGTCTATTATTCATGCTATAATTGTATTAACCGGAAACTATAATACATGTGTGAATATATAGATCACAATGTGTCCCTAGTGTGCCTCTAGTTGACTAGCTCGTTGATCAATAGATGATCATGGTTTCCTGATCATGGACACTGGATGTCATTGATAACGTGATCACATCATTAGGAGAATGATCTGATGGACAAGACTCGATCATGAGCATAGCACTAGATCGTATTGTTCGTGTGCTAAAACTTTTCTAATGTCAAGTATCATTTCCTTAGACCATGAGATTGTGCAACTCCTGGATACCGTAGGAGTGCTTTGGGTCTATCAAATGTCACAACGTAACTAGGTGATTATAAAGGTGCACCACAGGTATCTCCAAAAGTGTGTGTTGGGTTGGTACGATCGAGACTGGGATTTGTCACTCCGTGTGACGGAGAGGTATCTCTGGGCCCACTCGGCGATGCATCATCATACTGAGCTCAATGTGACTAAGCAGTTATCCACGGGATGATGTGTGACGGAACGAGTAAAAATACTTGCCGGTAACGAGATTGAACAAGGTATAGGGATACCGACGATAGAATCTCACGCAAGTATCATACCGGTAGACAAAGGGAATTGCATACGGGATTGATTGAATCCCCGACATCGTGGTTCATCCGATGAGACCATCGTGGAACATGTGGAAACCAACATGGATATCGAGTCCCCGCTGTTGGTTATTGACCGGAGAGGTGTCCCGGTCATGTCTGCATGGTTCCCGAACCCGTAGGGTCTACACACTTAAGGTTCGATGACGCTAGGGTTATTATGGAATATTATACGTGGTTACCGAAGGTTATCCGGAGTCCCGGATTAGATCCCGGACGTCACGAGGAGTTCCGGAATGGTCCGGAGGTAATGATTCATATATAGGAAGTGGAGATTTGATTGTCGGAAGTGTTTCGAGAATCACCGGTAATGTATCGGGACCACCGGAAGGGTTCCCGGGGTACACCGGGAAGGGCCACCAGCCCCGAAAGGCTACATGGGACAAGAGTGGAAGGTAACCAACCCCTAGATGGGCTGGTGCGCCTCCCACCTCAGCCCAAGGCGCACAAGGAGGCTTAGGGGGGCAAACCCTAGGTGTGGGGCCTGCCTTGGGCACCAAGCCCACCCTTGGGCGCCGCCCCTCCTCCACTTGGCCGCTGGCCCCTCCCATCTAGGGCTGCCGCACCACCTAGGGTGGAAACCCTATGGGTGGCGCACCCTCCTCCCTCTCCTCCTATATAAACCCAAGGGGTTTTGGGGCTGCACACACAATTCATCTCTCTCTCTCGGCGCAACCCTACCTCTCCTCTCCCTCGTCCTCCATAGCGCTTGGCGAAGCCGTGTCGGAGTACCACGCAGCTCCATCTTCACCACGCCGTCGTGCTGCCGGAGCTCTCCCTCAACCTCTCTTCTCTCCTTGTTGGATCAAGGCGTAGGAGACGTCACCGAGCTGCACGTGAGTTGAACGCGGAGGCGCCGTTGTTCGGCGCTTACATCGGAATCCGTCGTGATATGAATTGCTACGAGTATGACTCCATCAACCGCGTTCTAGTAACACTTTCGCTTAGCAATCTTCAAAGGTATGAAGATGCTCCACCCCTTTGCTCGTTGCTGGTTTCTTCTAGATAGATCCTTGTGTGACGTAGGGATTTTTTTTTGAAATTACTACATTCCTCAACAGTGGCATCCGAGCCAGGTTCTATGCGTAGATTCTATAAACAAGTATAACACAAAAGTTATGGGCGATGATTTGTCAATTACTTGCCGTTACTAGTCCTATCTTTTTTGGCGGTATTGTGGGTTGAAGTGGCACAAACCGACTTTACACGTACGCTTACGTGAGACTGGTTCCACCGCCTAACATGCACTTGGTGCATAAGGTGGCTAGCGGGTGTCTGTCTCTCCCACTTTAGTCGAATTGGGTTCGATGAAAAGGGTCCTTATGAAGGGTAAATAGTATTGGCATATCAACGTTGTGGTTGTCACGTAGGTAAGAAGTGTTCTTGCTAGAAACCCAAACCAGCCACGTAAAACTTGCAACAACAATTAGAGGACGTCTAACTTGTTTTTGTAGGGTATGCTATGTGGTGTGATATGGCCAAAAGGATGTGATGTTACATATGTGATGTTTTAGATTGATCATGTTCTTGTAATAGGATTCACGACTTGCATGTCGATGAGTATGAAAACCGGTAGGATCCATAGAAGTTGTCTTAATTTATTGTATGAGATGCAACACCATGTGATTACTTTACTTTATTGCAAAACCGTTAGCCATAGTAGTAGAAGTAATAGTTGGCGAGCCGACTTTTGCGAAGACACAATGATGGAGATAATGGTGTCATGCCGGTGACAATGATGATCATGTCGTGCCCTGAAGATGGAGATCAAAGGAGAAATATGATAATGTCCATATCATGTCACTATATGATTGCATGTGATGTTTATCATGTTTTTCATCTTATTGCTTAGAACAACGGTAGCAAAGATAAGATGTTCCCTCATTAAAATTTTAAGATAAGTATTCCCCTAAGTGTGCACCATTATGAAGGATCGCTATCTCGAAGCACCACGTGATGATCGGGTGTGATAGATTCTAACGTTCGCATACAACTGGTGTAAGCCAGATTTACACACGCAAAACACTTAGGTTGACTCGACAAGCCTAGCATGTACATACATGGCCTCGGAATATGAGAGACCAAAAGGTCGAACATGAGTCGTATGGATAATACGATCAGCATGGAGATGCTCACCATCGATGACTAGTCCGTCTCACGTGATGATCGGACACAGGCTAGTCGACATGGATCATGTATCACTTGGATGACTAGAGGGATGTCGATCTGAGTGGGAGTTCATTAAATAATTTGATTAGAAGAACTTAATTATCATGAACTTAGTCTAAAATTGTATTTACAAATATTGTAGATCCAATGGCCAACGCACATGTCCCATTCAACTTCAACGCGTTCCTAGAGAAAACCAAGCTGAAAGATGATGGAAGCAACTATGCGGACTGGGCACGTAACTTAAAGCTCACCCTCCTGCTTCCAAGAAGGCATATGTCCTTGATGCACCGCTAGGTGACCCTCCCGTTCCCGCGGCAGCCCAGGACGTTCAAAACGTCTGGCAGTCGTGGAGTGATGACTACTCTCTGATTCAGTGTGGCATGCTTTACAATTTAGAACCGGGGCTCCAAAGGCGTTTTGAGTAACATGGAGCATATGAGATGTTCGAGGAGCTGAAACTAGTTTTTCAAGCTCATGCCTGATGACCCACAAGTATAGGGGATCAATCGTAGTCCTTTCGATAAGTAAGAGTGTCGAACTCAACGAGGACCAGAAGGATCTGACAAGTGGTTTTCAGCAAGGTAATATCTGCAAGCACTGAAATTATCGGTAACAAGTGATTGTATGGTGAGATGATTAGTAGCAAGCAACAAGTAAAAAAAGTAGCAACGATGCAGCAAAGTGGCCCAATCCCTTTTGTAGCAAGGGACAAGCCTGGACAAAGTCTTATAGGAGGAAAAACGCTCCCGAGGACACACGGGAATTTCTGTCATGCTAGTTTTCATCATGTTCATATGATTCCCGTTCGTTACTTTGATAGTTTGATATGTGGTTGCACCGGCGCTTGGGTACTGCCCTTACTTGGACAAGCATCCCACTTATGATTAACCCCTCTCGCAAGCATCCGCAACTACGAAAGAACAATTAAGACAAAGTCTAACCATAGCATTAAACTAGTGGATCCAAATCAGCCCCTTACGAAGCAACGGTTACGATTTCCCCCTCTCGGAGGGAAGTTTCCCCGGCAGGATCGTCCTGCTAGAGCTCTAGATTGGTTCTGCTCAAGTTCCGCCTCGTGGCAGCGGCGAATCAACAAAAAAGCTCCCCTTCGATTTTTTTCCGGACGAAACTCTTCATATAGCCAAAGATGAGCGCCGGAGGGGCAACAGGGGGCCCACAAGCCCTCCAGCCCTGGCCAGGGGGGTAGGTCGGGCCTGGCAGGCTTGTGGCCTCCAAGTGGCGCCCCTCTGGTACTTCTTCCGCCCAGTATTTTTTATATATTCCCAAAAAATTCCACGTTGATTTTCACGGCTTTTGGAGTTGTGCAGAATAGGCATCTCAAACTTGCTCCTTTTTCAGGCTAGAATTCCAGCTGTCGGCATTTTCCCTCTTCATGTAAACCTTGCAAAATAAGATAGAAAAGGCATAAGTATTGTACCGTGGAGTGAAATAACAACCCAAAAAGCGATAAATATCAACATGAAAGCATGATGCAAAATGGACGTATCAACTCCCCCAAGCTTAGACCTCGCTTGTCCTCAAGCGAAAGCCTAGATCAATAAACATGCCCACATGTTTAGGGAGAGAGGTGTCGACAAAACAAGATACGAACATGCAGGCATCATGATCATGATCAGAACAGCAATACCAACATATAATCTCTCATGCTAAAGTGACAATTCATTCACAAAGTAAAGTATGGATCAAGGACCTTACCGAGAATTAACAACCGATAGCCTGTAGTCATCGAAGCAATTGCAATTTATCACAACATCAGAAAGAGTCAAATAAGAGCTTGTAAAGCAAATCCACATACTCAATCATCCTTTCATTCTCTACAATTGCTACAACTCACGTGGTACTCATGAGATCAAAGTTTCAGCTGGACACAGAGAAAGATAGGGGCTTATAGTTTCGCCTCCCAACTGCTTACCTCAAGGGTAATGTCAACAATAATAATTCATGAGTACTTACTTCCAAGTTGACATATGAATAAAGATCTTTCCCAAGCATATGATGTTAGCCAAGATAAAGGCGAAATAATGAATTGGTGAAGATCACCATGACTCTTTCAGGGGCAAAAAGTAAAGGTACAAGATAGGCCCTTCGCAGAGGGAAGCAGAGGTTGTCATTCGCTTTTGAGGTTTGGATGCGTGTCCTCTTAGTGCGGAGGAACGTCACTTTATATTGCCTCATGTGATAAAGAACTTTATTATGCAGTCTGTCGCTTTTATGTTTTCCTCATCACAGGTTCATACAAAGCTTATTTTCCACACACTAATAGATCATACATATTAGGGAGCAATTTTTATTGCTTGCACCAATGACAACTTACTTGAGGGATCTTATTCAATCCATAGCTAGGTATGGTGGACTCTCATGGAAAAACTGGGTTGAAGGTTTATGGATGCACAAGTAGTATCTCTACTTGGTGCGGGAGTTTTGGCTAATATGAGGTGGAAGCAATCCTCACATGCTAAGGGATCTCTAGTCATATAACATTGTTCGGAACCAAGCTAACACAATTCATTATGTTGTCTTCCTTGTCCAACATCTACTTCTAAGCATTTACTAGTTTAGTGAGTGTTCACAATCATAGATGGTGTCAAAGATGATATATTTATATGTGAACCTCTCCTTCTTTATCACTTCCTATTAATTGTAACAATGACCAATTTCTACGTTTGTCTACCCCCAACAAGTTTCAATCATAATTATTTTTATATGTGAAGCGATCACTTCCCATAAGATCATTACATGATCTTTCATGCTTTTGTTCTTTTATCATTCTTTTGATCATGTCATGAGGCAAGGCCCTTCAAATAAGACACTCTTTATTATATGGCTCACGAGCTCGAATACATCGGGGGTGACACAAAGCAAAACTCAAGCCTAAAACACTAAGACCTTTATTCTACTAGAAAAAGATAAAACTGAAAAAGGAACAAACTAAAACAAAGGTAAAGGCAAAAGATGTGATGGTGATATGATACCGGGGCAACTCCCCCAAGCTTGGCACCAGCCAAGGGGATTGCCCATACCCATGCTTAGTTGTCTTCCTTTGGAGGTGATGGTGGTGGAGTTGTTGCAACATGGGTTTGATCCTCCGTCTTCCAAGGCATAGGTACTCCATCATGGAAAGATGAACGAGTCTCCGGAATCCTCAAATCTGCAGCCAACCGTATTGATTTAAATCTATACTCATACTCACAGTTTTGGTTCTGCATGTCATAGATCTGGGCCTGGAGGTGATCAATCCTGTCATTGAGCCTGGAGAGGTGCTTCCCAATGTCATTGGCATCAATCCTATGCTTGCTGGTGAACTCCGTGATATCATGTGGTTGGCGTTGTGTCCACGCTCCACCATCCCTTGGCACTTGAAGACATGTTGCTCCATTGCTTCAAGCCTCGCCTCCATGCTTTCGGTCTTCTTGGGCCCCTCAACATCACGGATGTGCAACATCCTGATACGTCCATTTTGCATCATGTTTTCATGTTGATATTTATCACTTCTTGGGCTGTTATTTCACTTTACGGTACAATACTTATGCCTTTTCTCTCTTATTTTAAAAGGTTTATATGAAGAGGGAGAATGCCGATAGCTAGAATTCTGGCCTGAAAGTGGAGCAAAGTTGAGATACCTATTCTGCGCAACTCCAAACGCTGTAAAAATCAACGAGGATTTTTTTCCAGATTTATAAAAAATACTGGGCCGAAGAAGTGCCACAGGGACGCAAGCAGGTGGCCACAAGCCTGCTTGGCGCGGCCACCACTAGCCGCGCCAAGGGGGCTAGTGGACATCCTGCTGGCCCACTGGCCCCCCTCTTTTGCTATATGAAGGGTTTCGTCCAGAAAAAAAATCAAGGAGGAGCTTTTTTGTGGATTCGCCGCCGCCACGAGGCGGAACTTGAGCAGAACCAATCTAGAGCTCTGGCAGGACGATCCTGCCGGGGAAACTTCCCTCCCGGAGGGGGAAATCATCGCCATCGTCATCACCAACACTCCTCTCATCGGAGGGGACTCGTCACCATCAACATCTTCATCAGCACCATCTCATCTCCAAACCCTAGTTCAACACTTGTAACCAATATCCGTCTCGCGACTCCGATTGGTACTTGTAAGGTTGCTAGTAGTGTTAATTACTCTTTGTAGTTGATGCTAGTTGGATTATTTGGTGGAAGAGTTTATGTTCAGATCCTTGATGCTACTCATTACCTCTCTCTTCATGAATATGATTATGCTTTGTGAGTAGTTACTTTTGTTCCTGAAGACATGGGATAAGTCATGCTATAAGTAGTCATGTGAATTTGGTATTCGTTCGATATTTTGATGTGTTTTATGTTGTTTTTCCTCTAGTGGTGTTATGTGAACGTCGACTACATAACACTTCACCATTATTTGGGCCTAGAGGAAGGCATTGGGAAGTAGTAAGTAGATGATGGGTTGCTAGAGTGATAGAAGCTTAAACCCTAGTTTATGCGTTGCTTCGTAAGGGGCTGATTTGGATCCACTAGTTTAATGCTATGGTTAGACTTTGTCTTAATTCTTCTTTCGTAGTTGCGGATGCTTGCGAGAGGGGTTAATCATAAGTGGGATGCTTGTCCAAGTAAGGGCAGTACCCAAGTTCCGGTCCACACACATATCAAACTATCAAAGTAATGAACGCGAATCATATGAACATGATGAAAACTAGCATGACAGAAATTCCCGTGTGTCCTCGGGAGCGTTTTTCCTCCTATAAGACTTTGTCCAGGCTTATCCCTTCCTACAAAAGGGATTGGGCCACTTTGATGCACCGTTGCTACTTTTGTTACTTGTTGCTTGCTACAAATCATCTCACCACACAATCACTTGTTACCGATAATTTCAGTGCTTGCAGATATTTCCTTGCTGAAAACCACTTGTCAGATCTTTCTGCTCCTCGTTGGGTTCGACACTCTTACTTATCGAAAGGACTACGATTGATCCCCTATACTTGTGGGTCATCAAGACTCTTTTCTGGCGCCGTTGCCGGGGAGTGAAGCGCCTTTGGTAAGTGGAACCTGGTAATGAAACATTCATATAGTGTGCTGAAATTTGTTTTCACTTGTCACTATGGATACTAATCCTTTGAGGGGCTTGTTCGGGGTATCTTCACCTCGAACGGAAGCACAAAGAGTTGCTCCTCAACCTGCTGCACATACTGAAAATATTTGCTTTGAATTTCCTTCGGGTATAATTGAGAAACTGCTGGCTAATCCTTTTACACGAGATGGAACATCACATCCACACTTTCATCTAATCTATGTAGATGAAGTTTGTGGTTTATTTAAGCTTTTAGGTTTGCCCAAGGATGAGGTCAAGAAGAAGGTGTTTCCTTTATCTTTGAAGGACAAGGCGTTGAAATGGTATAGGCTATGTGATGATACTGGATCATGGGACTACAATCGGTTGAAATTGGAATTTCAGCAAAAGTTTTATCCTATGCATTTAGTACATCATGATCTGAATTATATTTATAATTTTTGGCATCGTGACAGAGAAAGCATCGCTCAAGCTTGGGGGAGGCTTAAATCAATGCTATATTCATGCCCCAATCAGGAGCTCTCGAGAGAAATTATCATTCAGAACTTCTATGCTCGGCTTTCTCATGATGATCGCACCATACTTGACACTCCTTGTACCGGTTCTTTTATGAAGAGAGATATTGACTTTAAATGGAATTTATTGGGGAGAATTAAACGCAACTCTGAAGATTGGGAGCTTGAAGAAGGTAAGGAGTCAGGTATGAATTTTACGTTTGATTGCGTTAAATCCTTTGTTGAGACAAATACTTTTTGTGACTTTAGGGCTAAGTATGGACTTGACTCTGAGATAGTAGCTTCACTGTGTGAATCCTTTGCTGCTCATATTGATCTCCCCAAAGATAAGTGGTTTAAATATCATCCTCCTTTAGAAGTCAATGTAGTTAAACCCACTCCAGTTGAAGAGAAAGTCATTGCCTATAATGATCCTGTGGTTACCAGTGCTTGCATTGAGAAACCAACTTTACGTGTTAGGATGAAGGATCATTCTAAAGCTTCAACTGTGATACGTAGAGGCTATATTAGAACACCTACACCCCTTGAGAAAATTAGAGTTGAACCTAGCATTGCTATCATCAAAGATCTTTTGTCCGATGATGTTGAGGGACATAATATTCACTTTTGTGAAGATGCTGCTAGAATTGCTAAACCTCACGCTAGAGACAAACATAGGCCTGTTGTTGGCACGCCTGTGGTTTCTGTTAAGATAGGAGATCATTGCTACCATGGTTTATGTGGCGTGGGTGCTAGTTCTAGTGCAATACGTCAATCCTTATATGATGAAATCAAAGATGAGATTGCACCTGTTGAGATAGAGCCTATTGATGTCACAATTCAGCTTGCCAATAGAGATATTATCTGCCCTGTGGGAATTGTTAGGGATGTTGAAGTCTTGTGTGGTAAAACGAAGTATCCTGCTGATTTCCTCGTTCTTGCTACCGCACAAGATAGCTTTTGTCCCATCATATTTGGTAGACCTTTTCTCAATACCGTCAATGCTCATATTGATTGTGAGAAGCAAACTGTCACTGTTGGCTTTGAAGGTGTGTCACATGAGTTCAATTTCTCCAAGTTTGGTAGACAACCTCATGAAAAAGAGTTGCCTAGTAAGGATGAAACTATTGCCTTAGCTTCAATTGTCGTGCCTCCTACTGATCCCTTAGAGCAATACTTGCTTGAGCATGAAAATGATATGCATATGGATGAAAGGGATGAGATAGATAGAGTTGTCTTAGAACAATATCCTATCATTAAGAATACCTTGCGCGTTGAACTGCTTGGGGATCCACCCCCACCAAAGGGTGATCCTGTGTTCGAGCTTAAACAGTTGCCAAATACTCTTAAGTATGCTTATCTTGATGAAAAAGAGTTATATCCTGTCATAATTAGTGCTAGCCTCTCAGAGCATGAAGAAAAGAAGTTGCTAAAAACTCTAAGGAAGCACCGTGCTGCTATTGGATATACTCTTGATGATCTTAAGGGCATTAGTCCCACTCTATGCCAGCACAAGATTAAAATTGATCCTGACTTCAAACCAGTTGCTGATCATCAAAGGAGATTAAATCCTAAGATGAAAGAAGTAGTGAGAAAAGAAATCCTAAAGCTCCTGGAAGCACGTATTATCTATCCTGTTGCTCATAGCGATTGGGTCAGTCCGGTGCATTGCGTCCCTAATGATAAGGATGAATTGATCCCACAGAGGATTATTACTGGCTATAGGATGGTGATCGATTTTAGGAAATTTAATAAAGCCACTAGGAAAGATCATTACCCTGTGCCTTTTATCGACCAAATGCTAGAAAGACTGTCTAAACACACACACTTCTGCTTTCTAGACGGTTATTCTGGTTTCTCCCAAATACCTGTTGCACAATCTGATCAGGAGAAAAACCCTTTCACCTGCCCTTTCGGTACCTTTGCTTATAGACGTATGCCTTTTGGCTTATGTAATGCACCTGCCACCTTTCAAAGATGTATGATGGCTATATTCTCTGACTTTTTTGAAAAGGTTGTTGAGGTTTTCATGGATGACTTCTCCGTTTATGGGTCTTCCTTTGATGATTGCCTCAGCAACCTTGATCGAGTCTTGCAGAGATGTAAAGACACCAATCTTGTCTTGAATTGGGAGAAGTGCTACTTTATGGTTAATGAAGGCATCGTCTTAGGACATAAAATTTCTGAAAGAGGTATTGAAGTTGATAAGACTAAGGTTGATGCAATCGAGAAAATGCCATACCCCACAGATACCAAAGGTATAAGAAGTTTCCTTGGTCATGCTGGTTTCTATAGAAGGTTCATTAAGGACTTCTCTAAGATTTCTAGGCCTCTTACCAATCTCTTGCAAAAGGATATTCCTTTTGTTTTTGACGATGATTGTGAGGAAGCCTTCGAAATACTTAAGAGGGATTTGATAACTACACCTATTGTTCAACCACCTGATTGGAACTTACCTTTTGAAATCATGTGTGATGCTAGTGATTATGCTGTTGGTGCTGTTCTAGGGCATAGAGTTGATAAGAAGTTGAATTTTATTCACTACGCTAGTAAAACTCTAGACAATGCCCAGAGAAACTATGCTACTACGGAGAAGAAATTTTTCGCAGTCGTGTTTGCATGTGAAAAGCTCAGGTCTTACATAGTTGATTCCAAAGTCACTATTCACACTGATCATGCTGCTATTAAGTACCTTATGGAGAAGAAAGACGCTAAACCTAGACTTATCAGATGGGTCCTCATGCTACAAGAATTTGATTTGCACGTTGTTGACATGAAGGGTGCTGATAACCCAGTAGCAGATAACTTGTCTAGGTTGGAGAACGTTCTTGATTACCCACAACCTATTGATGATAGCTTTCCCAGTGAGCAATTGAATGTCATCAATGCTTCACGTAGTGCATCGTGGTATGCTGATTATGCAAACTATATCGTTGCCAAATATATACCACCTAGTTTCACGTACCAGCAAAAGAAGAAATTCTTCTTTGACTTGAGACACTACTTTTGGGATGATCCTCACCTTTATAAGGAAGGAGTAGATGGTGTTATTAGACGTTGTGTAACTGAACATGAACAAGACAGATCCTACAGAAGTGTCACTCCGAGGCCTATGGAGGACACCATGCGGGAGATAGAACTGCGCACAAGGTATTGCAATCAGGTTTCTATTGGCCCACTCTCTTCAAGGATGCCCGTAAGTTTGTCTTGTCTTGTGACGAATGTCAAAGAATAGGTAATATTAGCAAACGTCAGGAAATGCCTATGAACTATTCACTTGTCATTGAACCATTTGATGTCTGGGGCTTTGATTATATGGAACCTTTTCCAAAATCCAACGGCTATACTCATATCCTAGTTGGTGTTGATTACGTCACTAAGTGGGTAGAAGCTATTCCCACTAGTAGTGCTGATCACAACACCTCTATTAGGATGCTGAAAGAAGTTATCTTCCCTAGATTTGGAGTCCCTAGATATCTAATGACCGACGGTGGTTCACACTTCATTCATGGTGCTTTCCGTAAAACACTTGCTAAGTACGATGTCAACCATAGAATTGCGTCTCCCTACCACCCTCAGTCCAGTGGTCAAGTAGAGCTAAGCAATGGAGAGATCAAACTAATTCTGCAAAAGACTGTCAACAGGTCTAGAAAGAATTGGTCTAAGAAGCTCGATGATGCATTGTGGGCTTATAGAACTTCCTATAAGAATCCCATGGGCATGTCTCCGTACAAAATGGTGTACGGTAAATCATGTCATTTACCTCTTCAGCTAGAGCATAAAGCTTATTAGTCAATCAAAGAGCTCAACTTTGATTTCAAACTTGCCGGTGAGAAGAGGTTATTTGACATTAGCTCTCTTGATGAATGGAGAACTCAGGCATATGAGAATGCCAAGTTGTTCAAAGAGAAGGTTAAGAGGTGGCATGATAAGAGGATACAAAAGCGTGAGTTCAATGTAGGTGATTATGTCTTGCTATATAACTCTCGTTTAAGATTCTTTGCACGCAAGCTTCTCTCTAAATGGGAAGGTCCCTATGTTGTTGAGGAAGTATATCGTTCCGGTGCTATCAAGATCAACAACACGGAAGGTAATTGTCCGAGAGTTGTAAATGGGCAGAGAATCAAGCATTATATCTCAGGTACTCCCATAAATGCTGAAAGCAATATTATCAATACCATAACTCCGGAAGAATACCTAAGGGATATTTATCAGCCTGTTTCAGACTCCGAAAACGAAGAGGTATGTGATTCGGTAAGAAAACAGAGTCCAAAACTTTTCCAGTAGGAAATTTTCTCCGTTTTGGAATATTTGAAAAAATAAAAAAATTGGAAGTAGTCCGGAAAGTGCGCGAGGAGGCGACAAGCCTGCCCGACGCGGGCCCACCCCTGGCCGCGTCGGGAGGGGTTGTGGCCACCTCATGCGCCTCCTGGACTCCATTTTCGTGCGGGGTACTCCTTCTGGTCTGAAAAAATCATTATATATTCTCCCGTTTGGTCTGACCCCTGCATCACGCAGATTTCCTGTGTTTTTCGTTTCGAGCCTGTTTCTGTTGCAGATCTAAATCGCTATGACTTCCCCAAAAGCTCCGAAGGAAAAAATCTTCGAGAAGGTCATCAATCCCTACCTCACAGGAGTGCTGCAACACCCTCAATCTATCGAGATGCGTGAGGGGATGTTGCACATCCGTGATGTCGAGGGGCCCAAGAAGACCGGAAGCATGGAGACGAGGCTCGAAGCAATGGAGCAACAAGTCTTCAAGTGCCAAGGGATGGTGGAGCGTGGACTCAACGCCAACCACATGATGATCACGGAGTTCACCAACAAACACATGATTGACGCCAATGACATTGGGAAGCACCTCTCCAGGCTCTATGACATGATCGATCAACTCCAGGCTTAGTTCTATGACCTGCAGAACCAAAACTATGAGTATGAGTATAGATTTAAATCAATACAGTTGGCTGCAGATTTGAGGATTCCGGAGACTCGTTCATCTTTCCATGATAGTGCACCTATGCCTTGGAAGACGGAGGATCAAGCCCATGTTGCAACAACTCCACCACCATCACCTCCAAAGGAAGACAACTAAGCATGGGTATGGGCAATCCCCTTGGCTTGTGCCAAGCTTGAGGGAGTTGCCCCGGTATCGTATCACCATCACATCTTTTGCCTTTACCTTTGTTTTAGTTTTCCTTTTCAGTTTTCTCTTTCTCTTGTAGATTAAAAGTCTTAGTGTTTTAGTCTTGAGTGTTGCTTTGTGTCACCCCCAATGTGTTCGAGCTCGTGAGCCATATAATAAAGAGTATCTTAGTTGAAGGGCTTTGTCTCTTGCCATGATCAAAAGAGTGAGAATAGAACAAAAGCATGAAAGATCATGTAATGATCTTATGGGAAGTGATGGCTTCACATGCAAAAAATGATGATTGAAACTTGTTGAGGGTAGACAAACGTAGACCTTGGTCATTGTTGCAATTAATAGGAAGTGATAAAGAAGGAGAGGTTCACATATAAATATATCATCTCTAACACCATCTATGATTGTGTACACTCACTAAACTATTGCATGCCTAGAAGTAGATGTTGGACAAGGAAGACAACATAATGAATTGTTTTTGCTTGGCTCCGAACAATGTTATATGATTAGAGACACCTTAGCATGTGACGATTTCTTCCACCTCACATTAGCCAAACCTCTCGCACTAAGTAGAGATACTACTTGTGCATCCATAAACCTTCAACCCAGTTTTGCCATGAGAGTCCACCATACCTACCTATGGATTGAATAAGATCCCTCAAGTAAGTTGTCATCACTGCAAGCAATAAAAATTTCTCTCTAAATATGTATGATCTATTAGTGTGTGGAAAATAAGCTTTGTACGAACCTGTGATGAGGAAGACATAAAAGCGACAGACTGCATAATAAAGTTCTTTATCACAGGAGGCAATATAAAGTGACATTCCTCCGCATTAAGAGGACACGCATCCAAACCTCAAAAGCGCATGACAACCTCTGCTTCCCTCCGCGAAGGGCCTATCTTGTACCTTTACTTTTTTCCCTTGAAAGAGTCATGGTGATCTTCACCAATTCCTTATTTCGCCTTTATCTTGGCTAACGTCATATGCTTGGGAAAGATCTATATTCATATGTCAACTTGGAGGTAAGTATTCATGAATTATTATTGTTGACATTACCCTTATGGTAAGCAGTTGGGAGGCAAAACTATAAGCTCCTATCTTTCTCTGTGTCCAGCTGAAACTTTGATCTCATGAGTACCACGTGAGTTGTAGCAATTGTAGAGAACGAAAGAATGATTGAGTATGTGGATTTGCTTTACAAGCTCTTATTTGACTCTTTCTGATGTTGTGATAAATTGCAATTGCTTCAATGACTAAAGGCTATCGGTTGTTACTTCTCGGTAAGGTTCTTGATCCATGCTTTACTTTGTGAAGGAATTATCACTTTCGCATGAGAGGTTATATGTTGGTATTGCTGTTCTGATCATGTCATGATGCATGCATGTTCGTATCTTGTTTTGTCGACACATCTCTCCCTAAACATGTGGACATATTTATTGAGCTAGGCTTTCGCTTGAGGACAAGCGAGGTCTAAGCTTGGGGGAGTTGATACGTCCATTTTGCATCATGTTTTCATGTTGATATTTATCGCTTCTTGGGGTGTTATTTCACTTCACGGTACAATACTTATGCCTTTTCTCTCTTCTTTTGCAAGGTTTACATGAAGAGGGAGAATGCCAACAGCTGGAATGCTGGCCTGAAAGTGGAGCAATGTTGAGATACCTATTGTGCGCAATTCCAAACGCCGTAAAAATCAACGAGGATTTTTTTCCAGATTTATAAAAAATACTGGGCCGAAGAAGTGCCAGAGGAGCACCAGCAGGTGGCCACAAGCCTGCTTGGCGCAGCCACCTCCCTGGCCGCGCCAAGGGGGCTTGTGGGCAGCCTACTGGCCCATTGGCCCCCCTCTTCTGCTATATGAAGGGCTTCGTCTAGAAAAAAAATCAAGGAGGAGCTTTTTCATGGATTCGCCGCCGCCACGAGGCGGAACTTGAGCAGAACCAATGTAGAGCTTCGGCAGGATGATCCTGCCGGGAAAACTTCCCTCTCAGAGGGGGAAATCGTTGCCATCGTCATCACCAACACTCCTCTCATCGGAGGGGACTCGTCACCATCAACATCTTCAACAGCACCATCTCATCTCCAAACCCTAGCTCATCACTTGTAACCAATCTCCATCTCCCGACTCCGATTGGTACTTGTAAGGTTGCTAGTAGTGTTAATTACTCTTTGTAGTTGATGCTAGTTGGATTATTTGGTGGAAGAGTTTATGTTCAGATCCTTGATGCTACTCATTACCTCTCTGGTCATGAATATTATTATGCTTTGTGAGTAGTTACTTTTATTCCTGAGGACATGGGATAAGTCATGCTATAAGTAGTCATGTGAATTTGGTATTCGTTCGATATTTTGATGTGTTGTATGTTGTTTTTCCTCTAGTGGTGTTATGTGAACGTCGACTACATAACACTTCACCATTATTTGGGCCTAGAGGAAGGCATTGGGAAGTAGTAAGTAGATGATGGGTTGCTAGAGTGATAGAAGCTTAAACCCTAGTTTATGCGTTGCTTCGTAAGGGGCTGATTTGGATCCACTAGTTTAATGCTATGGTTAGACTTTGTCTTAATTCTTCTTTCGTAGTTGCAGATGCTTGCGAGAGGGGTTAATCATAAGTGGGATTCTTGTCCAAGTAAGGGCATATCAAACTATCAAAGTAACGAACGCGAATCATATGAACATGATGAAAACTAGCATGACAGAAATTCCCGTGTGTCCTCGGGAGCGTTTTTTCTCCTATAAGACTTTGTACAGGCTTGTCCCTTGCTACAAATAGGATTGGGCCACTTTGCCGCACCGTTTCTACTTTTGTTACTTGTTGCTTGCTACGAATCATCTCACCACACAATCACTTGTTACCGACAATTTCAGTGCTTGCACATATTTCCTTGCTGAAAACCACTTGTCAGATCCTTCTACTCCTCGTTGGGTTCGACACTCTGACTTAGCGAAAGGACTATGATTGATCCCCTATACTTGTGGGTCATCACATCCCCTCACGCATCTCAATAGATTGAGGGTGTTGCACCACTCCCGAGAGGTAGGGATTGATGACCTTCTCGAAGATCTTGTCCTTCGAGGCTTTTGGGGACGTGATACGTCTCAAACGTATCTATAATTTTTGATGGTTTCACGCTGTTATCTTGTCAACTTTGGATGTTTTGTTTACCTTTTATATCTTTTTTGGGACTAACTTATTAACTCAGTGCCAAGTGCCAGTTCGTGTATTCTGTGTTTTTGACTCTTTTCAGATCTGATTTCGGAACGGAGTCCAAACGGAATAAAATCCCCGAAATGAATTTTTCCAGAACGGAAGAAGATCGGGAGGCTTGAGGGCCAAGCAAGTGGGCCCACAGGGGGCCCACAAGACATGTTGCCGCGGCCAGGGGGAGGCCATGGCAACCAAGTTGTGCCCCCCTGGCGCTCCCGTTCCCTAGGTCTTTGGCCTATAAATTCCCTAAAAATCCAGAAAAAATCAGGGCGTCCACGAAAACACTTTTCCGCCGCCGCAACCTTCCGTTTCGGCGAGATCTCATCTGGAGACCCTTCCCGGTGCCCTGCCGGAGGGGACTTTGGAGTTGGAGGTCTTCTTCATCAACATCACCGCCCCTCCAATGACTCGTGAGTAGTTCACTTCAAACCTACGGGTCCGTAGTTAGTATCTAGATGGCTTCTTCTCTCTCTTGGATCTTCAATACAAAGTTCTCCATGATCTTCATGGAGATATATACGATGTAATCCTCTTTGGCGGTGTGTTTGTCGAGATTCGGTGAATTGTGGATTTGTGATCAGATTATCTATGATATATATTTGAGTCTTTGCTGATTTCTTATATGCATGATTTGATATCCTTGTAAGTGTCTCCGAGTCTTCGGTTTTGTTTGGCCAACTAGATCTATGATTCTTACAATGGGAGAAGTGCTTGGTTTTGGGTTCATACCGTGTGGTGACCTTTCCCAGTGACAGAAGGGGCAGCAAGGCACGCATCGTGTTGTTTCCATCAATGGTAACAAGATGGGCTTTTATCGTAGATATGAGATTGTCCATCTACATCATGTCATCTTGCTTAAGGCGTTACTCTGTTCTCATGAACTTAATACACTAGATGCATGCTGGATAGCGGTCGACGTGTGGAGTAATAGTAGTAGATGCAGAAAGTATCGGTCTACTTGTTTTGGACATGATGCCTATAGATATAATCATTGCCATAGATATCGTCATGACTTTCCGCGGTTCTATCAATTGCTCGACAGTAATTCGTTCACCCACCGTCTACTTGCTTTCATGAGAGAAGCCACTAGTGAACACTACGGCCCCCGGGTCTATTCACACCTATCGTTTCCACTTTCACTTTTACTTTGCTTTGTTTCTTTGTTGCTTTCTGTTCTCACTTGGCAAACAATCTATAAGGGATTGACAACCCCTTCATAGTGTTGGGAGCATGCTCTTTGTGTTTGTGCAGGTACTTGTGATATTCCTTCACTGGATCGATACCTTGGTTCTCAAAACTGAGGGAAATACTTACCACCACTGTGCTACATCACCCTTTCCGCTTTGAGGGATTACCAACGCAAGGCTCCAAGGCCACGGGGGAATCCTTTGCATATTTGCCTAGGAAGTCCCTAAAGGCGTAGCCGTAGCAGAAGGATTCCTCGTGCCGTTGCTGAGGAGTATCAAGACAAGAATAGTCTCCCGTCAGCACGCTTGTTTCTAGCGCCGTTGGAAGGTCTTTTGTTGCAGTAGCAGAAGTATTTCTGGCTCCATTGCCGGGGAAGGAGAGATCTATCCAAGTAGGTCTCACAAACTCAACTCTTGTATTTACTTTTTTTGCCAGTTGCCTCTCGTTTTCCTCTCCCCCACTTCACATTTGCTGTTTTCATTTGCCTTTCGCCTTTGCCTTTTTCTTTTGCCTTTTTGCCGTTTTCCTTTTCCCATTTTCCTCGCTTGCTCTTAGGCTTGTTCGTGAGAGATCTTTCCTCATGGCGAAACCAAGCTATTTCAGAAAATTGGAGGAGATTGAAACTAGTGTCAAAGGTTTCATGCCTTCTCAGTTTGACCAAAATAGTTACTTCCGTAGGGAATTAAAAGAGCAAAATTCTTTTTTGGACTGTTTGAATAAAGAAGTTGATGATATGGCCAAAGATTTCCTTGCACTAAATTCTCAGCTTGCTCACCTTGAAAAATTGGTGGGCCAAATTTCTGACAAGCAGGCTACCTTAGTCAATAAGATGGCAGCTAAACCTGAAATTTGTGATGCAAATCACGAAGATCTTAAAGTGCTTGGTGTGACTCCTCTTGAATCTTTGTTTTCGCGTGTCAAAACTATTGATGAAGGGGCTGGATATGAATCCACTTTGGTTGAAAAACGCCCCAATGATTCGGAGTCCACCTATCTTGATGATAAAGGTGTGGAGAGTGGAGTAGAAGAAATCAAAATTTTGGGTAGTAATGAAACTCCCACTTTGGATTTCAAGGAATTCAATTATGATAGTTGCTCCTTGTTTGAATGCATTTCTTTGATGCAATCCATTGCAAACTCTCCACATGCTTATAGCCAAAGCAAAGCCTTTACCGTGCATATCGTAGATGCTATGATGAAATCTCTTGAAGAGAAGCTCGAACTCGAAGTCTCTATACCTAGAAAACTTCACGATGAGTGGGAACCTACTATCAAAATCAAGATCAAAAACTATGAGTGCAATGCTTTGTGTGATTTGGGTGCTAGTGTTTCCGCGATTCCAAAGTCTTTATGTGATATTCTTGGTTTTCATGAGATTGAAGAGTGTTCTCTTAATTTGCATCTTGCGGATTCTACTGTCAAGAAACCCGTGGGAAGGATCAATGATGTTCTTATTGTTGCAAATAAGAACTATGTACCCGTGGATTTCATTGTACTTGACATAGATTGCAATCCTTCATGTCCCATTATTCTTGGTAGACCTTTCCTAAGGACTATTGGTGCTATCATCGATATGAAGGAAGGGAATATTATATTTCATTTTCCTTTAAAGAAGGGCATGGAGCACTTTCCTAGAAAGAAAATAAGATTGCCTTATGAATCTATGATGAGGGCTACCTATGGTTTGAGCACCAAAGATGACTATACGTGATTCTATCACTTTCGCCTAGCTAAGAGCGTTAAACAAAAGTGCTTGTTGGGAGGCAACCCAACGAATCTATCCTTTTTCTATCTGTTTTTTGTTTTCCACACTTTCATAATTCTGTTATGATTGTGTTTTTTGTGTTTCTTTTTTGCGTTTGTGCCAAGAAAAACCGTTATGATTAGTCTTGGGGATGATCGTTTGGTCATGCTGGAAAAGACAGAAACTTTCTGCTCATGAAAAGAATTTTTTTGTCTGTAAGAGCTTTTGAGTGGATTCTTTTTGCTGCTGATTGCTACGCAAATTCTTCAGACCGTCATAAATTTTCAGAATTTTGAATTACCAGAAGTATATGAAGTATACAGATTGCTACAGATTGGTCTGCTGTTAACATATACTGTTTTTGTTGTGTTGGTTGCTTATTTTGATGAAACTATGGATAGTATCGGGGGGTATTAGCCATGGAAGATTGAAAATACAGTAACCCAACATCAACATAAGTAGAATTTAAGTTTGCTACAGTACCTAAGGAAGTGGTGGTTTGCGTTCTTATACTAATGTTATCACGAGTTTCTGTTTAAGTTTCGTGTTGTGAAGTTTTCAAGTTTTGGGTGAAGTTCTTATGGACAAAAAGAAAAAGAGTGGAAACAGCTCGAGCTTGGGGATGCCCAAGGCACGCAAAGATGATTCAAGGATGCCGTAAAAGCCTAAGCTTGGGGATTCCCCGGGAAGGCATCCCCTCTTTCGTCTTCAATCCATCCGTAACGTTACTTGGGGCTATATTTTTATTCACCACATGTTATGTGTTTTGCTTGGAGCGTCTTGTATCGTAGGAGTCTTTTATTTTTGTTGTGTCACAATCATCCTTGCTGCACACCTAGAGATAGACATGCACTCACCGTGATTTTGTCGAGCTTCACTTATATCCTTGGTAGACAATTCAGCTCACATGTGCTTCACTTATATCTTTTGAGCTAGTTGCTTTTGCTCTATGTGCTTCACTTATATGTTTTAGAGCATGGCGGTGCTTGGCTTGGTAGTTGATCTATGCTATGAAAGTAGTCTCAAAAGGGGTAGTTATCCAAAGGGATACGGAAACTTCCACCTTCATGTGCATTGAATAGTTAGAGAAGTTTGATTTATCTCAACTAGTTTTGAGTTGTGGTTATGGTAATATTGAAGTTATATTAGTAAGGTGTTGTGGATCTAGAAATACTCGTGTTGAAGTTAGTGATTCCCATAGCATGCACGTATGGTGAACCGCTATGTGATGAAGTCTGAGCATGATTAGTCTATTGATTGTCATCCTTTGTGTGGCGGTCGGGATCGCGCGATGGTTTATACCTACCAACCCTTCCCCTAGGAGTATGCGTTGAATGCTTTGTTTCGATTACTAATAAAACTTTTGCAACAAGTATATGAGTTCTTCATGACTAATGTTGACTCCATGGTTTAGATGCACTTTCACCTTCCACCATCACTATCTTCTTTAGTGCCGTGCAACTTTCGCCGGTGCACAAAACCAACCATTAGCCTCCCTCAAAACAGCCACCATACCTACCTACTATGGCTTTTTCAAAGTCATTCCGAGATATATTGCCATGCAACTACCACCATGACATGTTCCACCATGTCTACATTGCCATTGCATGATCGTAAGATATCTAGCATGATGTTTCCATTAATGTCCATGCCATGCTAGATCATTGTCACGGTACACTACCGAAGGCATTCCATATAGAGTCATAATTGCTCTAAGTTTTGAGTTGTAAGTGTGATGATCATCATTGATGGAGCATTGTCCCATGTGAGGAAATAAAAGAGGCCAAAGATGCCCACCAATAATAATAATAATAAAAAAAATAAAAAAAAGAGGCCAAAGAGCCCATCCAAAAAAATGAGAGAAAAAGAGAGAAGCACCATGATCTTCATGATTGAGAGTCTCTCGTTTTGTCACCACCATATAGCTATTGGGAAATTTTCATTATATAACTTGGCTTGTATATTCCAATGATAGTCTTCCTCAAATTTGCCTTAGGTTTTCGTGAGCAAGCAAGTTGGATGCACACCCACTAGTTTTCTTTAAGAGCTTTCACATACTCTTAGCTCTAGTGCATCATTTGTATGGCAATCCCTACTCATTCACATTGGTATCTATTGATGAGCATCTCCACAGCTCATTGATATGCCTAGTTAATGTGACCATCTTCTCCTTGTTTGTCTTGCAACCTCCACCACACTCCACACCACTTATAGTGCTAAAACCATGGCTCACACTCATGTATTGCGTGAGAGTTGAAAATGTTTGAGAAAGTAAAGGTGTGAAAACAATTACTTGGCCAATACCGGGGTTGTGCATGATTTAAATTCGTTGTGCAATGATGATAGAGCTTAGCCAGACTATATGATTTTGTAGGGATAACTTTCTTTTGGCCATGCTATTTTGAAAGTTCATGATTACCTTGCTAGTTTGCTTGAATTATTATTGTCTCCACGTCAATAGCAAACTATTGTTTTGAATCTAATGGATCTGAACATTCACGTCACATAAGAGGAGTTACAAAGGACATCTATGTTAGGTAGCATGAAAACATCAAAAATTCATTCTTTATCACTTCCCTACTCGAGGACGAGCAGGAGTTAAGCTTGGGGATGCTTGATACGTCTCAAACGTATCTATAATTTTTGATGGTTTCACGCTGTTATCTTGTCAACTTTGGATGTTTTGTTTACCTTTTATATCTTTTTTGGGACTAACTTATTAACTCAGTGCCAAGTGCCAGTTCCTGTTTTTTCTGTGTTTTTGACTCATTTCAGATCTGATTTTTGAACGGAGTCCAAACGGAATAAAATCCCCGAAATGAATCTTTCCATAACGGAAGAAGATCGGGAGGCTTGAGGGCCAAGCAAGTGGGCCCACAGGGGTCCCACAAGCCCTGTTGCCGCGGCCAGGGGGAGGCCGTGGCAACCAAGCTTGTGCCCCCCCTGGCGCTCCCGTGCCCTAGGTCTTTGTCCTATAAATTCCCTAAAAATCCAGAAAAAATTAGGGCGTCCACGAAATCACTTTTCCGTTGCCGCAAGCTTCCGTTTCCGCGAGATCTCATCTAGAGACCCTTCCCGGTGCCCTACCGGAGGGGACTTTGGAGTTGGAGGGCAGCTTCATCAACATCATCGCCCCTCCATTGACTCGTGAGTAGTTCACTTCAAACCTACGGGGCCGTAGTTAGTAGCTAGATGGCTTCTTCTCTCTCTTGGACCTTCAATACAAAGTTCTCCATGATCTTCATGGAGATCTATCTGATGTAATCCTCTTTGGCGGTGTGTTTGTCAAGATCCGATGAATTGTGGATTTGTGATCAGATTATCTATGATATATATTTGAGTCTTTGCTGATTTCTTATATGCATGATTTGATATCCTTGTAAGTCTCTTCGAGTCTTGGGTTTTGTTTGGCCAACTAGATCTATGATTCTTGCAATGGGAGAAGTGCTTGGTTTTGGGTTCATACCGTGTGGTGACCTTTCCCATTGACAGAAGGGGCAGCAAGGCACGCATCGTGTTGTTGCCATCAAGGGTAACAAGATGGGCTTTTATCGTAGATATGAGATTGTCCATCTACATCATGTCATCTTGCTTAAGGCATTACTCTGTTCTCATGAACTTAATACACTAGATGCATGCTCGATAGCGGTCGACGTGTGGAGTAATAGTAGTAGATGCAGAAAGTATCGGTCTACTTGTTTTGGACGTGATGCCTATAGATATAATCATTGCCATAGATAACGTCACGACTTTGCGCGGTTCTATCAATTGCTCGACAGTAATTCGTTCACCCACCGTCTACTTGCTTTCATGAGAGAAGCCACTAGTGAACACTATGACCCCCGGGTCTATTCACGCCTATCGTTTCCACTTTTGCTTTTACTTTGCTTTGTTTCTTTGTTGCTTTCATTTCTCACTTGGCAAACAATCTATAAGGGATTGAGAACCCCTTCATAGTGTTGGGAGCAAGCTCTTTGTGTTTGTGCAGGTACTTGTGATATTCCTTCACTGGATCGATACCTTGGTTCTCAAAACTGAGGGAAATACTTACCACCGTTGTGCTACATCACCCTTTCCGCTTCGAGGGAACACCAACGCAAGGCTCCAAGGCCACGGGGGAATCCTTTGCATATTTGCCTAGGAAGTCCCTAAAGGCGTAGCCGTAGCAAAAGGATTCCTGGTGCCGTTGCTGAGGAGTATCAAGACAAGAATAGTCTCCCGTCAGCACGCTTGTTTCTGGCACCGTTGGAAGGTCTTTTGTTGCAGTAGCAGGACGTCATAGCGATCTAGATCTGCAACAGAAACATTCTCAAAACGAAAACAGAGGAAATCTGCGTGATACAAGGGTCAAACCTTTCGGGAGAATATATAATGATTTTTTCCAGACCATAAGGAGTACTCCGCATGAAAACAGAGTCCGGGAGGCAGACGAGGTGGCCACAAGCCCCCCAGGCGCGACCAGTGGGTGGGCCCGCGCCTGGCAGGCATGTCGCCTCCTCGCGCGCTTTCCGGACTACTTCCAATTTTTCTATTTTTTAAAATATTCCAAAACGGAGAAAAATTCCTAGTGGAAAAGATTTGGAGTCTGTTTTCTTACCAAATCACATACCTCTTTGTTTTCAGAGTCTGAAACAGGCTGATAAATATCCCTTAGGTATTCTTCCGAAGTTATGGTATTGATAATAATCCTTTCAACATTTATGGGAGTACCTGAGATATAATGCTTGATTCTCTGCCCATTTACCACTCTCGGACAATTACCTTCCGTGTTGTTGATCTTGATAGCACCGGAATGATATACTTCCTCAACAATGTAGGGACCTTCCCATTTAGAGAGAAGCTTGCCTCCAAAAAATCTTAAACGAGAATTATATAGCAAGACATAATCACCTACATTGAACTCACGTTTTTGTATCCTCTTATCATGCCACCTTTTAACCTTTTCTTTGAACAACTTGGCATTCTCATATGCCTGAGTTCTCCATTCATCAAGCAAGCTAATGTCAAATAACCTCTTCTCACCAGCAAGTTTGAAATCAAAGTTGAGCTCTTTGATTGCCCAATAAGCTTTATGCTCTAGCTCAAGAGGTAAATGAAATGCTTTACCGTACACCATTTTGTATGGAGACATGCCCATGGGATTCTTATAGGCAGTTCTATAAGCCCACAATGCATCATCGAGCTTCTTAGTCCAATTCTTTATAGACCCGTTGACAGTATTTTGTAGAATTAGTTTAACCTCTCTATTGCTTAGCTCTACTTGACCACTGGACTGAGGGTGATAGGGAGACGCAATTCTATGGTTGACATCGTACTTAGCAAGCGTTTTACGGAAAGCACCATGAATGAAATGTGAACCACCGTCGGTCATTAGATATCTAGGGACTCCAAATCTAGGGAAAATAACTTCTTTAAGCATCCTGATAGAGGTGTTGTGATCAGCACTACTAGTGGGGATAGCTTCTACCCACTTAGTGACGTAATCAACAGCAACTAGGATATGAGTATACCCGTTGGATTTTGGAAAAGGTCCCATATAATCAAAGCCCCAAACATCAAATGGTTTAATGACAACTGAATAGTTCATAGGCATTTCCTGACGTTTACCGATATTACCTATTCTTTGACATTCGTCACAAGACAAGACAAACTTACAGTCATCCTTGAAGAGAGTGAGTCAATAGAAACCTGATTGCAATACCTTGTGTGCAGTTCTATCTCCCGCATGGTGTCCTCCGTAGGCCTCGGAGTGACACTTCTGTAGGATCTGTCCCTGTTCATGTTCAGGTACACAACGTCTAATAATACCATCTACTCCTTCCTTATAAAGGTGAGGATCATCCCAAAAGTAATGTCTCAAGTCAAAGAAGAATTTCTTCTTTTGCTGGTATGTGAAACTGGGTGGTATATATTTGGCAACGATATAGTTTGCATAATCAGCATACCACGATGCACTACGTGAGGCCTTGATGACATTCAATTGCTCATCGGGAAAGCTATCATCAATGGGTTGTGGGTCATCAAGAACGTTCTCCAACCCAGACAAGTTATCTGCTACAGGGTTATCAGCACCCTTCCCGTCGACAACGTGCAAATGAAATTCTTGTAGCAAGAGAACCCATCTGATGAGTCTAGGTTTAGTGTCTTTCTTCTCCATGAGGTACTTAATAGCAGCATGATCAGTGTGAATAGTGACTTTGGAATCAACTATGTAAGACCTGAACTTTTCACATGCAAACACGACTGCTAAAAATTCTTTTTCCGTAGTAGCATAGTTTCTTTGGGCACTGTTTAGAGTTTTACTAGCATAGTGAATAAAATTCAACTTTTTATCAACTCTTTGCCCTAGGACAACACCAACAACATAAATCACTAGCATCACACATGATTTCAAAAGGTAAGTTCCAATCAGGTGGTTGAACAATAGGTGCAGTTATCAAAGCCCTCTTAAGTATTTCGAAGGCTTCTCACAATCATCGTCAAAAACAAAAGGAATATCCTTTTGCAAGAGATTGGTAAGAGGCCTAGAAATCTTAGAGAAGTCTTTAATGAACCTTCTATAGAAACCAACATGACGAAGGAAACTTCTTATACCATTGATATCTGTGGGGAATGGCATTTTCTCGATTGCATCAACCTTAGCCTTGTCGACTTCAATACCTCTTTCGGAAATTATATGTCCTAAGACGATGCCTTCATTAACCATAAAGTGGCACTTCTCCCAATTCAAGACAAGATTGGTGTCTTTACATCTCTGCAAGACTCGATCAAGGTTGTTGAGGCAATCATCAAAAGAAGACCCGTAAACGGAGAAGTCATCCATGAAAACCTCAACAATCTTTTCACAAAAGTCAAAGAATATAGCCATCATACATCTTTGAAAGGTGGCAGGTGCATTACATAAGCCAAAATGCATACGTCTATAAGCGAAGGTACCGAAAGGGCAGGTGAAAGTGGTTTTCTCCTGATCATATTGTGCAAGTGGTATTTGGGAGAAACCAGAATAACCGTCTAGAAAGCAGAAGTGTGTGTGTTTAGATAGTCTTTCTAGCATTTGGTCGATAAAAGGCAAAGGGTAATGATCTTTCCTAGTGGCTTTATTCAATTTCCTAAAATCGATCACCATCCTATAGCCAGTAATAATCCTCTGTGGGATCAATTCATCCTTATCATTAGGGACAATGGTAATACCTCCCTTCTTAGGGACGCAATGCACCACTCACCCAATCACTATGAGCAACAGGATAGACAATACCCGCTTCGAGGAGCTTTAGTATTTCTTTTCTTACTACCTCTTTCATCTTAGGATTTAATCTCCTTTGATGATCAGCAACTGGTTTGGAATCAGGATCAATTTTCATCTTCTGCTGGCATAGAGTTGAACTAATGCCCTTAAGATCATCAATAGTATATCCAATAGCAGCATGATGCTTCCTCAGAGTTTTTAGTAACTTCTTTTCTTCATGCTCTGAGAGGCTGGCAATAATTATGACAGGATATATCTCTTTCTCATCAAGATAAGCATACTTAAGAGTATCAGGCAACTGTTTAAGCTCGAACACAGGATCACCCTTTGGTGGGGGTGGATCCCCAAGCAGTTCAACAGGGAAATTATTCTTAAGGAAAGGATATTGTTCCAAGACAACTCTATCTATCTCATCCCTTTCATCCATATGCATATCATTTTCATGCTCAAGCAAGTATTGCTCTAAGGGATCAGTAGGAGGCACGGCAATAGAAGCTAAGGCAATAGTTTCATCCTTAATAGGCAACTCCTTTTCATGAGGTTGTCTACCAAATTGGAGAAATTGAACTTGTGTGACACACCTTCAAAGCCAACAGTGACAGTTTGCTTCTCACAGTCAATATGAGCATTGATAGTATTGAGAAAAGGCCTGCCAAATATGATGGGACAAAAGCTATCTTGAGTGGTAGCAAGAACGAGGAAATCAGCAGGATAGTTCGTTTTACCACACAAGACTTCAACATCCCTAACAATTCCCACAGGGTAGATAGTATCTCTATTGGCAAGCCGAATAGTGACATCAATGGGCTCTATCTCAACAGGTGCAATCTCGTCTTTAATTTCATCATATAAGGATTGAGGTATTGCACTAACACTAGCACCCACATCACATAAACCGTGATAACAATGATCTCCTATCTTAACAGAAACAACAGGCGTGCCAACAACATGCCTATGGTTGTCTCTAGCGTGTGGTTTAGCAATTCTAGCAACATCTTCACATAAGTGAATATTATGGCCATCAACATTGTCAGACATGAGATATTTGATAATAGCAATGCTAGGTTCAACTCTAATTTGCTCACGGGGTGTAGGTGTTCTAATGTAGCCTCTACGTATCACAGTAGAAGCTTTAGAATGATCCTTTATCCTAACAGGGAAAGGTGGTTTCTCAATGTAAGCATTGGGAACAATAGGATCATTATAGGGAATGACTCTCTCTTCAACTGGATTGGGTTTAACTACATTGACTTCTAAGGGAGGATGATATTTAAACCACTTCTCTCTAGGGAGATCAATATGATCAGCAAATGATTCACACAATGAAGCTACTATCTCAGAGTCAAGTCCATACTTAGCGCTAAAATCACAAAAAGCATTTGTTTCAACAAAGGATTTAATGCAATAAAACTTGAAATTCATACCTGAATCCTTACCTTCATCAAGCTCCCAATCTTCAGAGTTGCGTTTAATTCTCTCCAATAAATTCCATTTGAAGTCAATATCTCTCTTCATAAAAGAACCGGTACAAGAAGTGTTAAGCATGGTGCGATCATCATGAGAAAGGCGAGCATAGAAGTTCTGAATGATAATTTCTCTCGAGAGCTCATGATTGGGGCATGAATATAACATTGATTTAAGCCTCCCCCAAGCTTGAGCGATGCTTTCTCTGTCACGAGGCCAAAAGTTATAAATATAATTCCGATCACGATGTACTAAATGCATAGGATAAAACTTTTGATGAAATTCCAATTTCAACCGATTGTAGTTCCATGATCCAGTATCATCACATAGCCTATACCATGTCAACGCCTTATCCCTCAAAGATAAGGGAAAGACCTTATTCTTGACCTCATCCTCGGGCAAACCTGCAAGCTTAAATAAACCACAAACTTCATCTACATAGATTAGATGCAAGTCTGGATGTAATGTTCCATCTCTTGTAAAAGGATTAGCCAGCAGTTTCTCAAGCATACCCGAAGGAAATTCTAAGAAAATATTTTTAGTAGGTGCAGCAGGTTGAGGAGCAACTCTTTGTGCTCCCGTTCGAGGTGAATATACCCTGAACAAGCCCCTCAAAGGATTAGTTTCCATAGCAACAAGTGACAATAAATTTCAGCACACTATATGAATGTTTCCTTACCAAGTTCCACTTACCTAAGGCGCTTCACTCCCCGGCAACGGCGCCAGAAAAGAGTCTTGATGACCCACAAGTATAGGGGATCTATCGTAGTCCTTTCGATAAGTAAGAGTGTTGAACCCAACGAGGAGCAGAAGGATCTGACAAGTGGTTTTCACCAAGGTAAAATCTGCAAGCACTGAAATTATCGATAACAAGTAGTTGTGTGGTGAGATGATTCGTAGCAAGTAGCAAGTAAAAAAAGTAACAACGGTGCAACAAAGTGGCCCAATCCCTTTTGTATCAAGGGACAAGCCTGGACAAAGTCTTATAGGAGCAAAAACGCTCCCGAGGACACACGGGAATTTCTGTCATGCTAGTTTTCATCATGTTCATATGATTCACATTCGTTACTTTGATAGTTTGATATGTGGGTGGACCGGCGCTTGGGTACTGCCCTTACTTGGACAAGCATCCCACTTATGATTAACCCCTCTCGCAAGCATCCGCAACTATGAAAGAAGAATTAAGACAAAGTCTAACTATAGCATTAAACTAGTGGATCCAAATCAGCCCCTTACGAAGGAACGCATAAACTAGGGTTTAAGCTTCTGTCACTCTAGCAACCCATCATCTACTTACTACTTCCCAATGCCTTTCTCTAGGCCCAAATAATGGTGAAGTTTTATGTAGTCAACGTACACATAACACCACTAGAGGAAAAACAACATACAACACATCAAAATATCGAACGAATACCAAATTCACATGACTATTTATAGCATGACTTATCCCATGTCCCCAGGAACAAAAGTAACTACTCACAAAGCATAATCATATTCATGACCAGAGAGGTAATGAGTAGCATCAAAGATCTGAACGTAAACTCTTCACCAAGTAATCCAACTAGCATCAACTACAAGGAGTAATTAACACTACTAGCAACCTTACAAGTACCAATTGGAGTCGCGAGACGGAGATTGATTACAAGTGATAAACTAGGGTTTGGAGATGAGATGGTGCTGATGAAGATGTTGATGGTGATGAGTCCCCTCCGATGAGAGGAGTGTTGCTGATGACGATGGCGACGATTTCCCCCTCCGGGAGGGAAGTTTCCCCGACAGGATCGTCCTGTCGGAGCTCTAGATTGGTTCTGCTCAGGTTCCGCCTCGTGGCGGCGGCGAATCCTCCGAAAAGCCTCCTCTTGATTTTTTCCAGACCGAAACCCTTTTTGCAGCAAAAGAGGGGGGCAGTGGGCCAGCAGGGAGCCCACAAGCCTGCTAGGCGCGGCCAGGGAAACCCTTTTTGTAGCAAAAGAGGGGGGCAGTGGGCCAGCAGGGAGCACACAAGCCCCCTAGGCGCGGCCAGGGGGTGGCCGCACCTAGCAGGCTTGTGGCCACCTGCTGGCGCCCCTCTGGCACTTCTTCGACCCATTATTTTTTATAAATCCCAAAAACAATCCACGTTGATTTTCACGGCTTTTGGAGTTGCGCACAATAGGCATCTCAAACTTGCTCCTTTTTCAGGCCAGAATTCCAGCTGCCGACATTCTCCCTCTTCATGTAAACCTTGCAAAATAAGAGAGAAAAGGCATAAGTATTGTACCTGAAGTGAAATAACAGCCCAAGAAGTGATAAATATCAACATGAAAGCATGATGCAAAATGGACGTATCACTGCCTTGGCCCCTCCTCCAAGGAGGAGAGGTTCGGCCGAGCTAGGGACGAGTCCACCTCCCACAAGGGAGGTGGATCCCTTCCTTTTAAATCCTCTTTTGCCTTATCTCTTTATCCGTAGTCGCATGGGCCTTCAGGGAAGGCCTTGGCCAACCCAATAAGGGCTGGTCCACCTCCTCTAACATCCCATGAAGTCCTTTGGTCGTCACACCCCTCTCGGGGTCCTCCGGCACTCTCCCGGCACTCCCGGTACACTATCGATGAGCCCGCAACTTTTCCGGTGACCAAAACATGACTTCCTATATATCAATCTTTACCTCTGGACCATTCCGGAGCTCCTCGTGACATCCGGGATCTCATCCAGGACTCCTAACAACCTTCGGTAACCACATACACTATTTCTGTATAACCCTAGCGTCATCGATCCTTAAGTGTGTAGACCCTACGGGTTTGGGAGACATGCACACATGACCGAGACATCTCTCCGGCCAATAACCAATAGCGGGGTATGGATATCCATGTTACTTCCCACATGTTCCACGATGATCTCATCGGATGAACCACGATGTCAAGGATTCAATCAATCACGTATGCAATTCCCTCTGTCTACCGGTATGATACTTGCTCGAGATTCGATCGTCGGTATCCCCATACCTTGTTCAATATCGTTACCAGCAAGTCTCTTCACTCGTTCTGTAACACATCATCCCGTGGATAACTCCTTAGTCACACTAAGCTCAATATGATGATGAATTACTAAGTGGGCCAGAGATACCTCTCCGTCACACGGAGTGACAAATCCCAATCTCGATTCGTGCAACCCAACAGACACGTTCGGAGGTACCCGTAGTGCACCTTTATAATCACTCAGTTACATTGTGACGTTTGGTACACCCAAAGCACTCCTACGGTATCCGGGAGTTGCACAATCTCATGGTCTAAGGAAATGATACTTGACATTATAAAAGCTTTAGCAGACGAACAACACGATCTAGTGCTATGCTTAGTATTGGGTCTTGTCCATCACATCATTCCCAAATATGTGATCCCGTTATCAATGACATCGAATGTCCATGATCAGGAAACCATGATCATCAATTGATGAACAAGCTAGCCAACTAGAGGCTCACTAGGGACATATTATGATCTATATATCCACACATGTATTACAGTTTCTGTTTAATACAATTATAGCATGAATAATAAACAATTATCATGAACTAGGAAATATAATAAAAACCACTTTATTATTGCCTCGAGGGCATATTTCCAACACTACAACATGCAAGGGATTGAGAAAACCATTCCCGGATTGTATTCAATGCTTAAATCAACAGAGGTAGAAATCAAGAAAGAACATCAAGTGTTGATGGTGAATAAGACCACTAGTTTCATGAAAGGCAAGGGTAAAAAGAACTTCAAGAAAGACGGAAAAGCAGTTGGCGCGCACGGTAAACCAGTTGCCGGGAAGAAGACAAAGAAAGGACCCAAGCCTGAGACTAAGTGCTATTATTGCAAGGGAACCGATCACTGGAAGCGGAACTGCGCCAAGTACTTAGCGGATAAGAAGGCCGGCAATGTCAAAGGTATATATGATATATGTTATTGATGTGTACCTTAACAGAGCTTGTAGTAGCTCGTGGGTATTTGATACCGGTGTTGTTGCTCACATTTGCAACTCAAAACAGGAATTGCGGAATAAGCGGAGACTGGCTAAGGACGAGGTGACGATGCGCGTCGAGAATGGTTCCAAGGTCGATGTGATCGCCGTCAGCACGCTACCTCTACATCTACCTTCGGGATTAGTTTAAACCTTAATAATTGTTATTTAATACCAGCTTTGAGCATGAACATTGTATCGGGATCTTGCCTGATGCGAGATGGCTACTCATTTGAATATGAGAATAATGGTTGTTCTATTTATACGAGTGGTATGTTTTATGGTCATGCCCCGCTGGTCAATGGTTTATTCTTAATGAATCTCAAATGTGATGTTACACATATTCATAGCGTGAGTACCAAAAGATGTAAGGTTTATAATGATAGTCCCATATACTTGTGGCACTGCCGCCTTGGTCATATCGGTGTCAAGCGCATGAAGAAACTCCATACAGATGGACTTTTGGAGTCTCTTGATTTTGAATCATATGACTCATGTGAACCGTGCCTCATGGGCAAGATGACCAAGACTCCGTTCTCCGGAACAATGGAGCAAGCAACCAACTTGTTGGAAATAATACATACCAATGTATGCGGTCCAATGAGTGTTGAGGCTCGCGGTGGCTATCGTTATGTTCTCACCCTCACTGATGACTTAAGCAGATATGGGTATGTCTACTTGATGAAACACAAGTTTGAAACCTTTGAAAGGTTCAAGGAATTTCAGAGTGAGGTAGAGAATCAATGTGATAAGAAAATAAAGTTCCTACAATCAGATCATGGAGGAGAATATTTGAGTCACGAGTTTGGCACACACTTAAGAAAATGTGGAATTGTTTCACAACTCAAGCCGCCTGGCACACCGCATTGTAATAGTGTGTCTGAATGTCATAATCGCACTTTATTGGATATGTTGCGATCTATGATGTCGCTTACTGATTTACCACTATCATTTTGGGGATATGCATTGGAAACTGCTGCATTCACCTTAAATAGGGTGCCGTCTAAATCCGTTGAGACGACACCGTATGAATTATGGTTTGGCAAGAAACCTGGGCTCTCATTTCTGAAAGTTTGGGGCTGCGATGCTTATGTGAAGAAACTTCAACCTGAGAAGCTCGAACCCAAAGCAGAAAATGTGTCTTCATAGGATACCCTAAGGAAACTATTGGGTATACCTTCTATCTTAGATCCGAAGGCAAAATCTTTGTTGCCAAGAACGGATCCTTTCTAGAGAAAGAGTTTCTCTCCAAAGAATTAAGTGAGAGGAAAGTAGAACTTGATGAGGTAATCGTACCCCCTCTCGAACCAGAGAGTAGCGCAGCACAAAAAAATGTTTCTGAGGTGCCTGCACCAGCTAGAGAAGAAGTTAATGATGATGATCATGAAACTTCAGATCAAGTTTTTACTGAACCTCGAAGGTCCACAAGGACACGTTCCGCACCAGAATGGTACGACAACTCTGTCATGGAAATCATGTTGTTGGACAATAGTAAACCTTTGAACTATGAAGAAGCGATGGTAGGCCTAGATTCCAACAAATGGCTTGAAGCCATGAAATCCAAGATAGGATCGATGTACGAGACCAAAGTATGGACTTTGTGTTGGAAATATGCCCTAGAGGCAATAATAAATTGGTTATTATTATATTTCCTTGTTCGTGATAATTGTCTATTATTCATGTTATAATTGTATTAACCGGAAACCGTAATACATGTGTGAATATACAGATCACAATGTCTCCCTAGTGAGCCTCTAGTTGGCTAGCTCGTTGATTAATAGATGATCATAGTTTCCTGATCATGGACATTGGATGTCATTGATAGCGGTATCACATCATTGGGGAATGATGTGATGGACAATACCCAATCCTAAGCATAGCACTAGATCGTGTTGTTCGTCTGCTAAAGCTTTTCTAATGTCAAGTATCATTTCCTTAGACCATGAGATTATGCAACTCCCGGATACCGTAGGAGTGCTTTGGGTGTATCAAACGTCACAACATAACTGGGTGATTATAAAGGTGCACTACAGGTATCTCCGAAAGTGTTTGTTGGGTTGTACGAATCGAGACTAGGATTTGTCACTCCGTGTGATGGAGAGGTATCTCTGGGCCCACTCGGTAGTCCATCATCATAATGAGCTCAAGGTGACTAAAGAGTTAGTCACGGGATGATGTGTTACGGAACAAGTAAAGAGACTTGTCGGTAACAAGATTGAACAAGGTATAGGGATACCGACGATCGAATCTCGGGCAAGTATCATACGGTAGACAAAGGGAATTGCATACGGGATTGATTGAATCCCCGACATCGTGGTTCATACGATGAGATCATCGTGGAACATGTGGGAACCAACATGGATATCCAGACCCTGCTGTTGGTTATTGACCGGAGAGGTGTCTCGGTCATGGCTGCATGGTTTCCAAACCCGTAGGGTCTACACACTTAAGGTTCAATGGCGCTAGGGTTATATGGGAATAGTGTATGTGGTTACCGAAGGTTATTCGGAGTCCCGGATGAGATCCCGTACATCACGAGGAGTTTCAGAATGGTCCGGAGGTAAAGATTCATATATAGGAAGTGAGGATTTGATCACCGGAAATGTTTCGCGCGTCACCGATAATGTACCGGGACCACCGGAACGGTTCCGGGGGTCCACCGGGAAGGGCCACCAGCCCCAAATTGCTACATGGCCAATAGGTGCATGGGAACCAACCCCTAAGTGGGCTGGTGCGCCACCACCATCGGCCCAAGGTGCAACAAAGGTGTAAGGGGCCAAACCCTAGAAGTGGAGGGGCTGCCTTGGGCCCAAAGCCCAGCTTGGTGCGCCACCTCTCCACCATCTAGGGTTGCCGCACCCTTTGGGGTGAAAACCCTAAAGGGTGGGCACCCTCCTCCCTCTCCTCCTATATATATGTGGGGTTTTAGGGCTGTTTGAGACACAAGTTTGATCTCTCCTCGGTGCAGCCCTATCTCTCTTTCTCGTCGTTCTCCGTAGTGCTTGGCGAAGCCCTGTCGGAATACCACACAGCTCCACCATCACCACAGCGTCGTGCTGCCAGAGCTCTCCCTCAACCTCTCCTTCCACCTTGCTGGATCAAGGCGTTGGAGATGTCACCGGTCTACACGTGTGTTGAATGCAGATGCGCCGTTGTTCGGTGCATAGATCAAAATCCACCACGATCTCAATCGCTGCGAGTATGACTCCATCAACCGCGTTCTTGCAACGCTTCCGCTTAGCGATCTTCAAAGGTATGAAGACGCTCTACCCCTTTGCTCATTGCTAGTTTCTCCATAGATAGATCCTTGTGTGACGTAGGATTTTTTTGAAATTACTACGTTCCCAACACTTTGGTGGACTTGTGCGATGATCATCAAGCCATAGAAAATAAATGGATCTTTAAGAAGAAGACTGACGCGGGTGGTAATGTGACCATCTATAAGGCTCGACTTGTCGCTAAGGGTTATCGACAAGTTCAAGGGATTGACTACAATGAGACCTTCTCACTCGTAGTGATACTAAAGTCGGTCCGAATCTTGTTAGCAGTTGCCGCATTTTATGATTATGAAATCTGGAAAATGGACGTCAAAACGACATTCCTGAACGGCTTTCTTAAGGAAGAATTATATATGATACAGTGATACGTCTCAAACGTATCTATAATTTTTGATGGTTTCATGCTGTTATCTTGTCTTCTTTGGTTGTTTTATGTACCTTTTATATCTTTTTTGGGACTAACTTATTGATTCAGTGCCAAGTGCCAGTTCCTGTTTTTTCCGTGTTTTTGACTCTTTTCAGATCTGATTTCGGAACGGAGTCCAAACGGAATAAAAACCCCAAAATGATTTTTCCCGAACGGAGGAAGACCAGGGGGCCTTTGGGCCAAGCCAGGTGGGCTCCAGGGAGTCCACAAGCTCCCACCATGCCACCAGGGGGGAGGCGGCGGTGGGCAAGCTTGTGGCCACCCTGGCCGCCCCTTGACCTAGGTCTTTGGCCAATAAATTCCCAAATATTCCGCAAAAAATCAGGGGAGCCTCGAAAATACTTTTCCGCCGCCGCAAGCTTCTGTTTCCGCGAGATCTCATCTGGAGACCCTTCCCGGCGCCCTGCTGGAGGGGACTTTGGAGTTGGAGGGCTTCTTCATCATCATCGCCCCTCCAATGACTCGTGAGTAGTTCACTTCAGACCTACGGGTCCGTAGTTAGTAGCTAGATGGCTTCTTCTCTCTCTTGGATCTTCAATACAAAGTTCTCCATGATCTTCATGGAGATCTATCCGATGTAATCTTCTTTGGCGGTGTGTTTGTCTACATCCGATGAATTGTGGATTTGTGATCAGATTATCTATGATATATTTGAGTCTTTGCTGATTTCTTATATGCATGATTTGATATCCTTGTAAGTCTCTCCGAGTCTTGGGTTTTGTTTGGCCAACTAGATCTATGATTCGTGCAATGGGAGAAGTGCTTGGTTTTGGGTTCTACCATGTGGTGACCTTTCCCAGTGACAATAGGGGCAGCAAGGCACACATCAAGTAGTTGTCATCAAGGGTAAAAAGATGGGGTTTTTATCGTTGGTTTGAGATTATCCCTCTACATCATGTCATCTTGCTTAAGGTGTTACTCTGTTCTTATGGACTTAATACACTAGATGCATGCTGGATAGCGGTCGACGTGTGGAGTAATAGTAGTAGATGCAGAAAGTATCGGTCTACTTGTTTCGGACGTGATGCCTATAGAAACAATTATTGCATAGATATCGTCACGACTTTGTGCGGTTCTATCAATTTCTCGACAGTAATTTGTTCACCCACCGTCTACTTGCTTTCATAAGAAAAGCCACTAGTAAACACTACAACCCCCGGGTCTATTCAAATCCATCGTTTACACCTCCGCTTTTACTTTGCTTTGTTACTTTGTTGCTTTCAGTTCTCACTTGGCAAACAATCTATAAGGGATTGACAACCCCTTCATAGCGTTGGGTGCAAGCTTTTGTGTTTGTGCAGGATCTTGAGATACTCTTCCGCCGGATTGATACCTTGGTTCTCAAACTGAGGGAAGTACTTACCACCGCTACGCTACATCACCCTTTCCGCTTTGAGGGAACACCAACGCAAGGCTCCAAGGCCACGGGGGAAATCCTTTGCATACTTTCCTAGGAAGTCCCTTAAGGCGTAGCCGCAGCAGAAAGATCAAGCCAAGTATTCTCCCGTCGACGTGCCTATTTCTGGCGCCGTTCGAAGGTCTTTTGTTGCAGTAGCAGAAGTATTTCTGGCGCCGTTGCCGAGGAGGAGAGATCAAGATATATCCAAGTAGGTCTCACAAACTCTTCTCTTGCATTTACTTTTGTTGCCATTTGCCTCTCGTTTTCCTCTCCCCCACTTCACATTTGGCGTTTTCATTCGCCTTTCGCCTTCGCCGTTTTCTTTTGCCTTTGCCGGTTTTCTTGCTTGCTTGCGTGCTTGTTTGTTAGTTGAAGACATCATGTCTGAAAACACCAAACTTTGCGTCTTCTCGAGCACTAATAATAATGATTTTATTAGTACTCCGATTGCTCCCGCCACTAGTGCGGAATCGTATGAAATCAACGCAGCTTTGCTGAATCTTGTTATGAAAGAGCAATTCTCTGGCCTTCCTAGTGAAGATGCCGCATCCCATCTCAATACGTTCATTGAGCTTTGCGATATACAAAAGAAAAGATATGTGGATAATGACGTGATTAAGTTGAAATTTTTTCCTTTCTCGTTGCGAGATCGCGCAAAAACTTGGTTTTCTTCTTTGCCTAAAAATAGTATCGATTCTTGGGATAGGTGCAAAGATGCTTACATATCCAAGTATTTTCCGCCGGCTAAGATCATCTCCTTACGTAACGATATCATGAATTTCAAGCAACTTGATCATGAACACGTTGCACAATCTTGGGAGAGGATGAAGCTTATGATTAGAAATTGTCCCGCTCATGGCTTGAGTTTGTGGATGATTATACAATCTTTTACGCTGGCTTGAATTTCGCTTCTCGCAATATCTTGGATTCCGCCTCAGGTGGAACGTTCATGGAAATCACGTTAGGAGACGCTACAAAACTCCTAGACAATATCATGACCAACTACTCTCAGTGGCACACTGAAAGGTCGCCTGCTAGCAAAAAGGTGCACTCTATAGAAGGGATTAACTCGCTTAGTGCTAAGATGGACGAGTTGATGAATTTGGTTGATAGTAGAAACGCTACCGTAGATCCTAATGACATGCCACTATCTTCTTTGATTGAGAGTAGAAACGCTAGTTTGGACGTGAATTTTGTTGGTAGGAACAATTTTGGCAACAACAATACTTTTAGAGGAAACTATGTTCCTAGGCCTTTTCCTAGTAACTCCTCTTAACATTATGGCAATTCCTATGGCAACACTTATGGAAATCACAACAAATTACCCTCTGATCTAGAGAGTAATATCAATGAGTTCATTAACTCTCAAAAGATTTTCAATGCATCCATAGAGGAAAAACTACTCAAAATAGATGATTTGGCTAAGAGCGTTGATAGGATGTCTTGTGATATTGATGCTTTGAAAGTTAGATGCGCTCCTCCCAAGATCAACTTCGATGAAACTTTGAAAGCTATGCGTATCTCCATGAATGAGAGCAAAGAAAGAACCGTCCAAATTTGCGCTAGACATGAATGGTTTAAATGGGTGCGTTCTAGTGATGCAAATCAAGAAGATCTTGAAGTGCTTGGTGTGTCTCCTCTTGAATCTTTGTTTTCGCATGTCAAACCTAATTATGGAGGGGCTGGATATGAATCCACTTTGGTTGAAAAACGCCCCAATGATTCGGAGTCCACCTATCTTGATGATAAAGGTTTGGAGAGTGGAGTAGAAGAAGTCAAAATTTTGGGTAGTAATGAAACTCCCACTTTGGATTTCAAGGAATTCAATTATGATAATTGCTCCTTGTTTGAATGCATTTCTTTGATGCAATCCATTGCAAACTCTCCACATGCTTATAGCCAAAGCAAAGCCTTTACCGCGCATATCGTAGATGCTATGATGAAATCTCTTGAAGAGAAGCTCGAACTAGAAGTCTCTATACCTAGAAAACTTCATAATGAGTGGGAACCTACTATCAAAATCAAGATCAAAAACTATGAGTGCAATGCTTTGTGTGATTTGGGTGCTAGTGTTTCCGCGATTCCAAAGTCTTTATGTGATATTCTTGGTTTTCATGAGATTGAAGAGCGTTCTCTTAATTTGCATCTTGCAGATTCTACTGTCAAGAAACCCATGGGGAGGATCGATGATGTTCTTATTGTTGCAAATAAGAACTATGTACCCGTGGATTTCATTGTACTTGACATAGATTGCAATCCTTCATGTCCCATTATTCTTGGTAGACCTTTCATAAGGACTATTGGTGCTATCATCGATATGAAGGAAGGGAATATTATATTTCATTTTCCTTTAAAGAAGGGCATGGAGCACTTTCCTAGAAAGAAAATAAGATTGCCTTATGAATCTATGATGAGGGCTACCTATGGTTTGAGCACCAAAGATGACTATACGTGATTCCATCACTTTCGCCTAGCTAAGGGCGTTAAACAAAAGTGCTTGTTGGGAGGCAACCCAACGAATCTATCCTTTTTCTATCTGTTTTTTGTTTTCCACACTTTAATAATTCTGTTATGATTGTGTTTTTTGTGTTTCTTTTTGCGTTTGTGCGAAGCAAACCGGTATGATTAGTCTTGGGGATGATCGTTTGGTCATGCTGGAAAAGACAGAAACTTTCTGCTCACGAAAAGAATTTTCATTTGTTTTCTGTAAGAGATTTTGAGTTGATTCGTTTTGCTGCTGATTGCTACGCAAATTCTTCAGACTGTCGTAATTTTTCAGAATTTTTGAAGTACCAGAGATATACGAAATATACAGATTGCTACAGACTGGTCTGCTGTTAACATATTTTGTTTTTGATGTGTTGGTTGCTTATTTTGATGAAACTATGGATAGTATCGGGGGGTATTAGCCATGTAAGATTGAAAGTAGAGTAACCCAACATCAGCACAAGTAGAATTTAAGTTTGCTAGAGTACCTAAGGAAGTGGTGGTTTGTTTTCTTGTACTAATGTTATCACGAGTTTCTTTTTAAAGTTTCGTGTTGTGAAGTTTTCAAGTTTTGGGTGAAGTTCTTATGGACAAAGAGATAAAGAGTGGCAAGAGCTCAAGCTTGGGGATTCCCAAGGCACCCCGGGATATTCAAGGATGCCGTAAAAGCCTAAGCTTGGGGATGCCCCGGGAAGGCATCCCCTCTCTCTTCTTCAATCCATCGGTAACGTTACTTGGGGCTATATTTTTATTCACCACATGTTATGTGCTTTTGCTTGGAGCGTCTTGTATCGTAGGAGTATTTTATTTTTGTTGTGTCACAATCATCCTTGCTGCACACTACGATTTTGTCGAGCTTCACTTCTATCTTTTGGTAGACAATTCAGCTCACATGTGCTTCACTTATATCTTTTGAGCTAGATACTTTTGCTCTATGTGCTTCACTTATATCTTTTAGAGCGCAGCAGTGCGTGGCTTGGTAGTTGATCTATGCTTTGAAAGTAGTCTCAAAAGGGGTAGTTATCCAAAGGGATACGAAAACTTCCACCTCCATGTGCATTGAATAGTTAGAGAAGTTTGATTCATCTCAACTAGTTTTGAGTTGTGGTTATGGTAATATTGAAGTCATGCTAGTAAGGTGTTGTGAATCTAGAAATACTTGTGTTGAAGTTAGTGATTCCCGTAGCATGCACGTATGGTGAACCGCTATGTGATGAAATCTGAGCATGATTAGTATATTGATTGTCATCCTTTGCGTGGCGGTCGGGATCGCGCGATGGTTTATACCTACCAACCCGTCCCCTAGGAGTATGCGTTGAATGCTTTGTTTCGATTACTAATAAAACTTTTGCAACAAGTATATGAGTTCTTCATGACTAATGTTGAGTCCATGGTTTAGATGCACTTTCACCTTCCACCATCACTATCTTCTTAGTGCCATGCAACTTTCGCCGGTGCACAAAACCCACCATTAGCCTCCCTCAAAACAGCCACCATACCTACCTATTTTGGCTTTTTCAAAGTCATTCCAAGATATATTGACATGCAACTACCACCATGACATGTGCCACCACGTCTACTTTACCTTTGCACGATCGTAAGATAGCTAGAATGATGTCTCCATTGATGTCTATGCATGCTAGATCATTGCCATGGTACACTACCGAAGGCATTCCATATAGAGTCATAGTTGCTCTAAGTTTTGAGTTGAAAGTGTGATGATAATCATTAATGGAGCATTGTCCCATGTGAGGAAATAAAAGAGGCCAAAGAAGCCCATAAAAAAGAGGCCAAAGAGCCCACCAAAAAAAGAGAGAGAAAAAGAGAGAAGGGACAATGCTACCACTTTTTCCACACTTGTGCATATTAAGCACCATGATCTTCATGATTGAGATTCTCTCGTTTTGTCACCACCATATAGCTAGTGGGAATTTTCATTATATAACTTGGCTTGTATATTCCAATGATAGGCTTCCTCAAAATTGCCTTAGGTCTTCGTGAGCAAGCAAGTTGGATGCACACCCACTAGTTTTCTTTAAGAGCTTTCACATACTCGTAGCTCTAGTGCATCATTTGTATGGCAATCCCTACTCATTCACATTGATATCTATTGATGAGCATCTCCACAGCTCATTGACATGCCTAGTTAATGTGACTATCTTCTCCTTTTTTGTCTTGCAACCTCCACCACATTCCACACCATCTATAGTGCTATAACCATGGCTCACGCTCATGTATTGCGTGAGAGTTGAAAAGGTTCGGGAAAGTAAAGGTGTGAAACAATTACTTGGCCAATACAGGGGTTGTGCATGATTTAAATTCGTTGTGCAATGATGATAGAGCATAGCCAGATCATATGCTTTTGTGGGGATAACTTTCTTTTGGCCTTGTTATTTTGAAAGTTCATGATTACCTTGCTAGTTTGCTTGAATTATTATTGTTTCCACGGCAATAGCAAACTATTGTTTTGAATCTAATGGATCTGAACATTCACGTCACATAAGAGGAATTACAAAGGACACCTATGCTAGGTAGCATGAAAGCATCAAAAATTCATTCTTATCACTTCCCTACTCGAGGACGAGCAGGAGTTAAGCTTGGGGATGCTTGATACGTCTCAAACGTATCTATAATTTTTGATGGTTTCACGCTGTTATCTTGTGTTCTTTGCTTGTTTTATGTACCTTTTATATCTTTTTTGGGACTAACTTATTGATTCAGTGCCAAGTGCCAGCTCCTGTTTTCCGTGTTTTTGACTCTTTTCAGATCTAATTTTGGAACGGAGTCCAAACGGAATAAAAACCCCGAAATGATTTTTTTCTCGAACGGAAGAAGACCAGGGGGCCTTTAGGCCATGCATGGTGGGCTCCAGGGAGCCCACAAGCTCCCACCACGCCACCAGGGGGGAGGCGGCGGTGGGCAAGCTTGTGGCCACACTGGCCGCCCCCTGACCTAGGTCTTTGGCCTATAAATTCCCAAATATTCCGCAAAAAATCAGGGGATCCTCGGAAATACTTTCCGCCGCCGCAAGCTTCCGTTTCCGCAAGATCTCATCTGGAGACCCTTCCCGGCGCCCTGCTGGAGGGGACTTTGGAGTTGGAGGGCTTCTTCATCATCATCATCGCCCCTCCAATGACTCGTGAGTAGTTCACTTCAGACCTACGGGTCCGTAGTTAGTAGCTAGATGGCTTCTTCTCTCTCTTGGATATTCATTACAAAGTTCTCCATGATCTTCATGGAGATCTATCCGATGTGATCTTCTTTGGCGGTGTGTTTGTCGAGATCCGATGAATTGTGGATTTGTGATCAGATTATCTATGATATATATTTGAGTCTTTGCTGATTTCTTATATGCATGATTTGATATCCTTGTAAGTCTCTCCGAGTCTTGGGTTTTGTTTAGCCAACTAGATCTATGATTCTTGCAATGGGAGAAATGCTTGGTTTTGGGTTCTACCATGTGGTGACCTTTCCCAGTGACAGTAGGGGCAGCAAGGCACACATCAACTAGTTGCCATCAAGGGTAAAAAGATGGGGTTTTTATCATTGGTTTGAGATTATCCCTCTACATCATGTCATCTTGCTTAAGGCGTTACTCTGTTCTTATGGACTTAATACACTAGATGCATGCTGGATAGCGGTCGACGTGTGGAGTAATAGTAGTAGATGCAAAAAGTATCGGTCTACTTGTTTCGGACGTGATGCCTATAGAAACAATCATTGCATAGATATCGTCACGACTTTACGCGGTTCTGTCAATTGCTCGACAATAATTTGTTCACCCACCATCTACTTGCTTTCATAAGAAAAGCCACTAGTAAACACTACGGCCCCCAGGTCTATTCACATCCATCGTTTACACCTCCGCTTTTACTTTGCTTCGTTACTTTGTTGCTTTCAGTTCTCACTTGGCAAACAATCTATAAGGGATTGACAACCCCTTCATAGTGTTGGGTGCAAGCTTTTGTGTTTGTGCAGGATCTTGAGATACTCTTCCGCCGGATTGATACCTTGGTTCTCAAACTGAGGGAAGTACTTACCACCGCTACGCTACATCACCCTTTCCGCTTCGAGGGAACACCAACACAAGGCTCCAAGGCCACGGGGGAAATCCTTTGCATACTTGCCTAGGAAGTCCCTTAAGGCGTAGCCGCAGCAGAAAGATCAAGCCAAGTATTCTCCCATCGACGTGCCTATTTCTGGCGCCGTTGGAAGGTCTTTTGTTGCAGTAGCATACAGCTGGAAGGTTTTGTCGATCCTAGCAATGCTAACAAGGTATGCAAGCTCCAACGATCCATCTATGGGCTGGTGCAAGCATCTCGGAGTTTGAACATTCTCTTTGATGAGGTGATCAAAGCGTTTGGGTTTGTACAGACTTATGGAGAAGCCTGTATTTACAAGAAAGTGAGTGGGAGCATAAAGGCCTATTTGAATGAGTGGGAGCATTTCTCATATTATATGGGGATGACATATTGTTGATGGGAAATGATATAGAACTGTTGGAAAGCATAAAGGCCTATTTGAATAAGAGTTTTTCAATGAAGGACCTTGGAGAAGCTCCTTACATATTAGGCATCAAGATCTATAGAGATAGATCGAGACGCCTCATTGGTCTTTCACAAAGAACATACCTTGACAAGATATTGAAGAAGTTCAATATGGATAAGGCCAAGAAGGGGTTCTTGCCTGTATTACAAGGTGTGAGGTTGAGTACGACTCAACTCCCGACCACGACAGAAGATAGAGAAAAGATGAGTATTGTCCCCTATGCTTCAGCCATAGGCTCTATTATGTATGCCATGCTGTGTACCAGACCTCATGTGAACCTTGCCATAATTTTCGCGGGGAGGTACCAAAGTGATCCAAGAGTGGACCACTGGACAGCGGTCAAGAATATCCTTAAGTATCTAAAAAGGACTAAACATATGTTTCTCGTTTATGGAGGTGCTGAAGAGCTCGACGTAAAGGGTTACGTTGATGCTAGCTTCGACATAGATCCGGATGACTCCAAGTCACAAACCGGATACATGTATATTTTGAATAATGGTGCAGTCAGCTGGTGCAGTTGCAAGCAAAGCATCGTGGCGGCATCTACATGTGAAGCGGAGTACATAGCTGCTTCGGAAGCAACACGTGAAGGAGTTTGGATGAAGGAGTTCATCACCGATCTAGGAGTCATTCCCAGTGCGTCGGGCCCGATGACTCTCTTTTGTGACAACACTAGAGCTATTACCATTGCCAAGGAGCCCAGGTTTCACAAGAAGACCAAGCACATCAAGCGTCGCTTCAACTCCATCCGTGCATACATCCAGGATGGAGATATAGATATTTGTAAAGTACATACGGATCTGAATGTCGCAGATCCGTTAACTAAACCTCTTCCACGAGCAAAACATGATCAGCAACAGAACTCTATGGGTGTTTGATTCATCACAATGTAATTAGATTATTGACTCTTGTGAAAGTGGGAGACTGTTGGAAATATGCCCTAGAGGCAATAATAAAGTGCTTATTATTATATTTCCTAGTTCATGATAATTGTCTACTATTCATGCTATAATTGTATTAACCGGAAACCGTAATACATGTGTGAATATATAGATCACAATGGCTCGTGTTTCCCCTTCTTATGGAGACGTGCGCCGACCCTTTGCCTACTCAACCAACGGTTCTCCACGCTCGCGGCCACCTAGGCCACTGCGCGCATGAATCCCCACTCCACACGTTCAATGCGCGACGTGGGGAAAACCAACTGCCAGCGGATCCAGCCACGAAAGCCCGTGCACCTCTTTGGGCCTGGCCCAATAACGCTTCGCATGCGACCCCGGCAAGCTCCCTTGTCGGGACGAAGAGTCAAGGCCCCAGCAAGCTCCTTGCTCGGATGACGGGCCTGGCCACTGGTGGGCAACCGCCCTTGCCACAGTGCTGTTGGAAATATGCCCTAGAGGCAATAATAAATTATTTATTATTATATTTATTTGTTCATGATAATCGTTTATTATCCATGCTATAATTGTATTGATTGGAAACACAGTGCATGTGTGGATACATAGACAAAACACTGTCCCTAGTAAGCCTCTAGTTGACTAGCTCGTTGATCAAAGATGGTCAAGGTTTCCTGACCATAGGCAAGTGTTGTCACTTGATAACGGGATCACATCATTAGGAGAATCATGTGATGGACTAGACCCAAACTAATAGACGTAGCATGTTGATCGTGTCATTTTGTTGCTATTGTTTTCTGCGTGTCAAGTATTTGTTCCTATGACCATGAGATCATATAACTCACTCACACCGGAGGAATGCTTTGTGTGTATCAAACGTCGCAACGTAATTGGGTGACTATAAAGATGCTCTACACGTATCTCCGAAGGTGTTCGTTGAGTTAGTATGGATCGAGACTGGGATTTGTCACTCCGTGTGACGGAGAGGTATCTCGGGGGCCCACTCGGTAATACAACATCACACACAAGCCTTGCAAGCAATGTGACTAAGTGTAAGTTGCGGGCTCTTGTATTACGGAACGAGTAAAGAGACTTGCCGGTAAACGAGAATGAAATAGGTATGCGGATACTGACGATCGAATCTCGGGAAAGTAACATACCGAAGGACAAAGGGAATGACATACGGGATTATATGAATCCTTGGCACTGAGGTTCAAACGATAAGATCTTCGTAGAATATGTAGGATCCAATATGGGCATCCAGGTCCCTCTATTGGATATTGACCGAGGAGTCACTCGGGTCATGTCTACATAGTTCTCGAACCCGCAGGGTCTGCACACTTAAGGTTCGACGTTGTTTTATGCGTATTCGAGTTATATGGTTGGTTACCGAATGTTTTTTGGAGTCCCGGATAAGATCACGGACGTCACGAGGGTTTCCGGAATGGTCCGGAAATTAAGATCTATATATAGGATGACCTCATTTGATTACCGGAAGGTTTTCGGAGTTACCGGGAATGTACCGGGAATGACGAATGGGTTCCGGGTGTTCACCGGGGGGGGGGGGGGCAACCCACCCCGGGGAAGCCCATAGGCCTTGGGGGTGGCGCACCAGCCCTTAGTGGGCTGGTGGGACAGCCCAAGAAGGCCCTATGCGCCATAGGAAGAAAATCAAAGAGAAAAGGAAAAAAAGAGGAGGTGGGAAAAAGGGGAAGGACTCCTCCTTCCAAACCTAGTTGGATTCGGTTTGGAAGGGGAGGACTCCCCCCCTTGGCTCGGCCGACCCCCTTGGGGCTCCTTGGACCCCAAGGCAAGGCTCCCCCTCTTCCCGCTATATATACAGAGGTTTTAGGGCTGACTTGACAAAACTTTGCCACGGCAGCCCGACCACATACCTCCACGGTTTTACCTCTAGATCGCGTTTCTGCGGAGCTCGGGCGGAGCCCTACTGAGATTAGATCACCACCAACCTCCGGAGCGCCGTCACGCTGCCGGAGAACTCATCTACCTCTCCGTCTCTCTTGCTGGATCAAGAAGGCCGAGATCATCGTCGAGCTGTACGTGTGCTGAACGCGGAGGTGCCGTCCGTTCGGCACTAGATCGTGGGACGGATTGCGGGACGGTTCGCGGGGCGGATCGGGGGACGTGAGGACGTTCCACTACATCAACCGCGTTTCTTAACGCTTCTGCTGTGCGATCTACAAGGGTACGTAGATCGAATATCCCCTCTCGTAGATGGACATCACCATGATAAGTCTTCGTGCGCGTAGGAAATTTTTTGTTTCCCATGGGACGTTCCCCAACAAGTGCCACCGCCCCCAAGTGCCAGCGCATTCCGCATGCGCCAGCGCAGCGTCCAGGTGTTGAAACACCTGGATACGTGTCTTCACCAACACATCGCTGACAAGGACAAGGCATGCATTAAATGCACCTGACAATGGTAGATGGATAAGCACCGCCCTAGGTTCACTGTAACTCCTCGTGAACCTATCACCAAGCACTGTAGGCGACCCCTTTGCCTATAAAAGGAGGCCCTTAGCTCATTTCGAAGGGGTTAGACTCTTTGGACATTGACCCATAAGACGATCATCAACGGCCGCTGTAACAATCGACAACAAAACACTTAATACAACCAGACAAGCAGGGCATAGGGTTTTACGCGTAAGCGGTCCGAACCTGGGTAAAAAGGCTTGTCGGGTGCTGATTGTTAGCTCTGCTCTTCACGTCACCTCTCTCCGCCCTACGATCACAAGGGTTTCATGTTGATTCTCATAGGTGTCGGCGATGCTCCTGTTGGTGCACTAAAGACTGGGGTCCCTAGTGCCCCAGACTTGTGCACGGGCGCAAAGAGCCCCTGCCGGCAGAGCATGGCAGGACCCAGTCAAGATGCAACCCCCAAGATTATCAAGGCCTCGGCAAGCCTGCCTTGCCGGGAAGATGACCAAGGCCTCACCCATTTTGTGGGCATGATTAACTCGCCAATTACAAGACCCCGGCAAGGTCCCTTGCCGGGATGACGACTGAAGCCCCCGGCAAGCTCCCTTGCCGGGACGAAGACGCAAGGCCCCGACAAGCTCCTTGACGGGATGACGGGCCTAGCCACTAGTGGGCAAGCGCCCTTGCCACAGTGCCACCACCCCCAAGTACCAGTGCATTCCGCATGCGCCAGCACAGCGTCCAGGTGTCGAAACACCTGGATACGTGTCTTCACAAGCACATTGCTGGCAAGGACAAGATGTGCATTAAATGCACCTGACAGAGGTAGATGGATAAGCACCGCCCTAGGTTCACTGTAACTCCTCGTGAACCTACCACCAAGCATTGTAGGTGACCCCTTTGCCTATAAAAGGAGGCCCTTAGCTCATTTCGAAGGGGTAGACTCTTTGGGGTTAGACTCTTTGGACATTGACCCATAAGACGGTCCTCAATGGTCGCTGTAACAATCGACAACAAAACGCTTAATACAACCAAAGTGGCCCGAACCTGGGTAAAAAGGCTTGTCGGGTGCTGATTGTTAGCTCTACTCTTCACGTCACCTCTCCCCGCCCTACAATCACAAGTGTTTCACGTTGATTCCCATAGGTGTCATCCCGGCAAGGGAGCTTGCCAGGGTGTTGTACTTGGTGAGTTCATCACGCCCACCAAACAAGCGCGACCTTGATCATCTTCCCGGAAAGGCAGGCTCGCTGAGGCTTTGATAATCTTGGGGGTTGCATCTTGACTGGGTCCTTCCATGCTCTGCCGGCAGGGGCTCTTCGCACCCGTGCACAAGTCTGGGGCACTAGGGACCCCGGTCTTTAGTGCACCGACACAATGTGTCCCTAGTGAGCCTATAGTTGGCTAACTCGTTGATCAATAGATGAACACGGTTTCGTGATCATGGACATTGGGTGTCATTGATAAGGGGATCACATCATTAGGAGAATGATGTGATGGACAAGACCCAATCCTAAGCATAGCACTAGATCGTATTGTTCGTCTGCTAAAGCTTTTCTAATGTCAAGTATCATTTCCTTAGACCATGAGATTGTGCAACTTCCGGATACCGTAGGAGTTCTTTGGGTGTATCAACCGTCACAACATAACTGGGTGATTATAAAGGTGCACTACAGGTATCTTCGAAAGTGTCTGTTGGGTTGGTACGGATCGAGACTAGGATTTGTCACTCCGTATGACGGAGAGGTATGTTTGGGCCACTCGGTGATGCATCATCATACTAATCTCAGTGTGACTAAGGAGTTAGCCATGGGATGATGTGTTACGAAACGAGTAAAGAGACTTGCCGGCAACGAGATTGAAAAAGGTATAGGGATACCGACGATCGAATCTCGGTCAAGTATCATACCGTAGACAAAGGGAATTGCATACGGGATTGATTGAATCCCCGACATCGTGGTTCATCCGATGAGATCGTCACGGAACATGTGGGAATAACATGGATATCCAGACCCCAATGTTGGTTATTGACCGGAGAGGTGTCTCGGTCTTGTCCGCATGGTTCCTGAACCCGTAGGGTCTACAGACTTAAGGTTCGATGACGCTAGGGTTATTATGGGAATAGTATACATGGTTACCAAAGGTTGTTCGGAGACCCGGATGAGATCTCGGATGTCACGAGGAGTTCCAGAATGGTTTGGAGGTAAAGATTCATATATAGTAAGTGAAGATTTGATCGCCCGAAGTGTTTCGGGAATCACCGGTAATGCACCGGGACCACCGGAAGGGTTCCGGGGGTCCACTTGGAAGGGCCACCAGCCCCGAAAGGCTACATGGGCCAAGAGTGGAAGGGAACCAGCCCCTAGATGGGCTGGTGCACCTCCTACCTCAGCCCAAGGTGCACAAAGAGGCTTAGGGGGCAAACCCTAGGCATGGGGCTGCCTTGGGCGCCAAGCCCACCCTAGGGTGCTGCCCCTCCTCCACTTGGTCGTCGGCCCCTCCCATCTAGGGCTGGCGCACCCTCCGCCCTCTCCTCCTATATAAACCCAAGGAGTTTTGGGGTTGCACACACAATTCATGTCTCTCTCTCCCTCGGCGCAGCCCTACCTCTCGTCCTCCGTAGTGCTTGGCGAAGCCCTGCCGGAGTACCACGCAGCTCCACCGTCACCACACCGTCGTGCTACCGGAGCTCTCACTCAACCTCTCCTCTCTCCTTGCTGGATCAAGGTGTAGGAGACATCACCGGGCTATACCTGTGTTGAATGTAGAGGCACCGTTGTTCGGCGCTTAGAACGGAATCCACCCCGATCTGAATCGCTATGAGTACGACTCCATCAACCGTGTTCTAGTAAAGATTCCGCTTAGCGATCTTCAAAGGTATGAAGATGCTCTACCCCTTTTCTCCTTGCTGGTTTCTCCTAGATAGATCCTTGTGTGACGTAGGATTTTTTTTGAAATTACTACGTTCCTCAATAACGACAGGGAGGCGATCCCTGATTGAATCCACGGCCGGATCACCGATGGTGAGATATGATGTAGGAAGGAAGGATCCCGTAGTGCTAAGAGAGGAAAATGATCGGATGAGAGAAGGAGATACCTTGGGCCTTAGGGAGGCATGGCTCCGCACAAGGAAGACGGTCAGGCACATTGTTGAGGAAAGGAAAAAGATCACCGGAAATTGGATAGAATCTGGAGACGGCTCACCGGATCCGGGGGTTGAGGCGGTGAGAAGGATCTCATACAAATTGCTTTCCATGCGGGAGGATCTGAAGGTCGGGGTCGGGGAAAAAGAAAGCTTTCCTATGCCAACAGAGGGACCGGTCTCCTATGACACTAATCCACAAGATAAAAGCAGAGGGAAACCGGAATCAAGAAAGGGGGAAGGAGATCAACCCACAAGAAAGAACGAAAATAAGGTACCCCCGGAGATGATGGGATCGGATCAATAGGGCATGAACATAAAAGGAGCAGAGGAGAATCTCGAGATCATTCACCCCCTTTTCTCAGTGTAGTCAACTCCATGTCCGTGCCAATGGCAAGCCAGAGCAACCAGAAGGGCAAGGCCCCCATTGGCGAGATCGATGTGCCTCGCCTCGGCGGCGGTTGGAGCATCGTTGGTGTGCTGAACCGTGAGGAGTCCTCCCGAAGCCAGAGTGAGAGGCGACCATGAGAAGACTGGGCGCCATGGGCGACATCATGGCCCTGAGGTTCCCGGTGTGTCTCGACCCGCGGGTTGAGGATGTGGTGGAGCTGGACGTGTACAAGGAGCGTGCCTCCATGAGGACCTGATGGATCACTGTGGGTCTCTTCTTCTCACCCCTGCCCTACAGCAACGAAGGCCTCTTCGGCGAGCTCAAGGCCAAGTGGGGTCTCCGCGGACGCCTCGACTACAAGCCCCTCAAGAACAATCGCTTTCTCCTCGAATTAGAGAGCAAGGGCGATTAATAGTTCATCCTCAACAATTGACCTTGGACACACCAAGGGTATGCCTTCTTGATGGTGACGATGGACGGCAGCGCCCGCCCGGGTGATGTGGAGGTGGCTCACATGCCAATTTGGGTATGTATCCATGACATGCCTCCGATCATGTTGGACGAAGGAGTGGCCTGGAAGCTTAGTGCAAAGATAGGGGAGGTCCTTGAGGTGGATACAAACAACAACAGTAGTAAGATCTGGGGGATTTCATAAGGGTCTGAATAAACCATGATGTAGATGAGCATCTCCGTTGTAGGATCAACTCTCATGATAGGGCCAAGAACGAGTTGTTCTTTTTATAAGTGAAGTATGAGAGAGTGCCACGCTTCTGTGGGTATTGTGGGTTCTTAGGGCATGGCCAATGTGATTGTAAGCTGCCGGAGGACCTCCATGAGATGAGGTACACTGCAATAATGCATGCCTCCCCTTACAAAAAAAGTAACAGTAGAAGGGGCTACGTTGCCCCGGTAGCAAACAGTGCCCGCCACCTTCTCAGCTTCGGGAAGGAGGTGACCGGGGAGAGATCCTTTGACCCTGCTAAGGAGGTGCAGGAGAGGATCCTCGAGGAATTTTTGGCTAATCCTCTTGTGCAGGCTGCTATAGCGGCGGTCAGTGCCCTAAAGGTGTCAGAGGAAGACCACCCTCCCAAAACGCAGGCCTCCCAAGAGGCTTCCACTCCAACTCACGCGGATGGGTCTGCCTTGGACATCGGCGTGGGGCATCCAGATGATGCAAGGGACGCACATGCCTGCTCCTGATGCTGGCTCGATTGAGAACCAGACTGGTCGTGGTGCTGAAACTACAAATGCAAGTAACCAGGAGAAAACAGAGGAACATTAAACCACACTGAACCCTGCTGGTGACAAGAGGATGATTCTGACTGATCGAGGTGCTGGTGAGGAGCTGGGTCGTGAGGGAGACAACATGGAGGTGAATGACATGACTAACAACTTGGATGCTACAGATGACCTGGTGTTTCCCCTGGCTTAGGCCGAGTACCGCGATTCACCCAACAGGAAAAAATCTAGATTGCTTAGGGACTGTTCAGCAATAAGATTGTGAAGATAAGCTCGGACAACAAGAAGGCTACGGTGCAGGCCCCTTCGGTCCTAGGCAAGAGGGGTGATCATGAGAATGATCCTGCAGGGGTCCTAGATGCTACAAGAACAGGTGAGGGAGCTAACAAGAATAAAAAAGTGTGTGCTATAGGGCAAGTTGGAGGAAACGAGTAAGGAAAGGAAGCTCCTGGTGCTATAGGGCTCCTGGTGAACTGTTGGGCGCCAAGGATGGTGCCCCTCAAGAGCCATGACGATCATGGGTTGCAACTATCAAGGCCTCGAGAAACCTCACACAGTTCAAGAACTCGTGTGCTTGGTGCACACTTACAAGCCCAAGCTCATCTTCCTATCAGAAACACGATAGAAGAATAACTGTGTTAGAAAGTTAAAGTGGATGCTTGGACTTTTTTTTGACAAGCTACTGTAGGGAAATACCCCACAACTTTTCTTTTATTCCATTAAGAGTTTATATGTACATGAGAGGGGGTTAGGATATACAAATGTGGAGGGGTGGGGGGGATACAAACCTCAAGGAGGTAAAAAAGATATCCACTTAAGTAAATCATCCCTAAATCTAACCTTGATCCTATGAGCTAAAAGGGATATATCATGAGTAAAACCAGACTTCCATTTACTGAATCGTGGACGCTCATTGTTGAAGATCTTGGCATTTCGAACTGTCCAAATATTCCAGCAGGCAGTAAACACTACTTCAGAGAAAAAAGGATGATGAAACTCCTTTCTGGCTGACAATGAAGTGGTCCACATAGAAGTACCCTGCCAAGAGATCTGAAGGTAAGTCCATACACTGCTGCTGAAGAGGTAGTTAAAAAAGAGATGATCTCTATCCTCTTTGATTCTAGCATGACAAAGGACACAAAGATTTGACCCAGACACCTTCCAGTGCCTTCTTTCCAGCATATCCTATGTGTTAAGTCTGTCCACGATGAGCATCCAGGCAAACATCTTGATTTTCATAGTGCAACAACTTTTCCATATCCACCCAAGCAGTGGGTTGGGAATAATGGGTAGATGCACATGGATGTAATATTTCTTGGTAGTATAAGTTTTACAATCACTACTCGACAGCCAAATATCATTGCAGGTTGGATCATGATCAAGAGTCTGAAGGAAAGAGGTGACTGATTCCAACTCTTAATGGGCCCTGTCAGATAGAGGCAGGTGAAACATGTTGATCAAACTGTCAGCTTGGTGAGCCTGGAACACTTCTTCAGAAGTGCAGAAAGTGTCAATGACAAAGGAGAACAATCTTTGGAAATGAAGAGCTAGAGGCATTGTAGAATCTCCTACTGCACATGATTCTGACCAAAAGAGAAAAGTGTCTCCCCTGTTGGGCTGGACATATGTGACAGCTCTATAATTATCCATTTTTGCAGATATCCTTCCACCAAAAGGAGCCACAGAGGGAGGTACCCCAAGGAACTGTGGTATGGTAATAGGTGTTCCAGATTAAATGCACCCAGGGTATATCAGCCTTGTTTAAGAACTTATCCACATGTTTAAGCAACAAGGCTTCATTCTGGACAGACAGATTCATAATGCCCAAGCCCCCCTTCATTATTGGTCTGCATACTAATTCCCAAGCAGCAAGAGAAGGGGCATGGTCTTGTCCATTTTTTCTCCATAGACACTATCTCTGTATCCTTTCCAACTGTTTAAGAATCCCTGGTGGTATATCCAAACTGCAGAGGAAAAAGATGGGAACAGAGGACAAGGCAAAATTGAGGTATTGCAATCACCCCCTGAGCCAGGAAGGAGGAGCTAGCAGAAAGTCTCCTTTCCATACTGTCAACCAAGGGCATTAGATCAATAATTCTTGGTCTGATTGTCCCAACAGGAAAACCAAGATAGGTGAAAGGTAATGATCAGACCTTACAACCAATAGAGGTAGCAAGTGTCTCAAGTTCTCCCTGATCAATGTTGATGGGGAACAGAGCAGACTTGTGATAGTTTACTTGGATACCTGTGAATTGGGAGAAAAGAAGGAGCATCTTTTTGAATTCTGGGAGCTGAGACTCCACAACAGGAAAAATGATGAGTGTGTCATCTGCATATTGGACAATTGGAAAATCTTTGTCATGACAAGGTATTGGCAGCTGGATGAGGCCATCCTTCAACAACTGATTGACCAAAGTTTGGAGAAAATCAGCAGCAATGGCAAAAAGGAGATGGGACATGGGATCCCCCTTCCTGACCCCTTTTTTGCACATATTTTTTTAAGAGGAACTCCATTGAGAAGAACAGAGGATGACTCAGAACAGAGCAACTAATGTGTCCATAAAATCCACTTAGCATTGAACCCTTTGTGCTTGAGGATCTGAAAGATGAATTGATACGTCTCCAACGTATCCATAATTTTTTATGGTTCCATGCTATTATCTTGTCAAACATTGGATCTTTTGTATGCCTTTTATATCTTTTTTGGGACTAACTTATTAACTCAGTTCCAAGTGCGAGTTCCTGTTTTTTCCGTGTTTTTGACCTTTTTCAGAGGAGAATATTAACCAAAGTCCAAACGGAATAAAACCTCCGAAAAGATTTTTTTCGAAACAGAAGATACGCAGGGAGCTTGAGAACCAAGTGTTGGAAATATGCCCTAGAGGCAATAATAAAATGGTTATTATCATATTTCCTTGCTCATGATAATCGTCTATAGTTCATGCTATAATTGTATTAACAGGAAACAGTAATACATGTGTGAATAAATAGATCACAATGTGTCCCTAGCAAGCTTCTAGTTGGCTAGCTCGTTAGTCAATAGATGATCATGGTTTCCTGGTCATGGGCATTAGATGTCATTGATAACGGGATCACATCATTGGGAGAATGACGTGATGGAGAAGACCCAATCCTAAGCGTAGCACTAGATCGTATTGTTCGTATGCTAAAGCTTTTCTAATGTCAAGTGTCTTTTCCTTCGACCGTGAGATTGTGCAACTCCCGGATACCGTAGGAGTTCTTTGGGTGTATCAAACGTCACAACATAACTGGGTGACTATAAAGGTTCACTCCGGGTACCTCCGAAAGTATCTGTTGGGTTGGCACGAATCGAGATCGGGATTTGTCACTCCGTGTGACGGAGAGGTATCTCTGGGCCTACTCGGTAGAACATCCTCATGAGCTCAATGTGACTAAGGAGTTAGTCACATGATGACGTGCTACGGAACGAGTAAAGAGACTTACCGATAACGAGATTGAACAAGGTATAGGTATACCGACGATCGAATCTCGGGCAAGTTCTATACCGACAGACAAAGGGAATTGTATACGGGATTGATTGAATCCTTGACATCGTGGTTCATCCGATGAGATCATCGTGGAGAAAGTGGGAGCCACCATGGGTATCCAGACCCCGCTGATGGCTATTGACCGGAGATGTGTCTCGGTCATGTCTGCCTGTCTCCCGAACCCGTGGGAACCAGCCCCTAGGTGGGCTGGTGCGCCCCCCACTCAGCCCAATGCGCAAGGGAGAGGGAAGGGGGGCAAACCCTAAGCCAGGTGGGCCTAAGGCCCACCAGGGGTGCACCACACCCCTCCTCCCCTCCTGGCCGCCACCTCCTGGCGCAGATGGGGCTGCCGCACCCCTTGGGGGTGGGAACCCTAAGGGATGCGCCCCCTCCCTCTCCCCCTATATATAGTTGAGGTTTCGGGGCTGTTTTGGACATGGTTTTCTCTCTCTCTCGGCGCAGCCCTTCCCTTCTCTCTCTCTCGTGCTGCTAGAGTTCTTCCTCAACCTCTCCCTCCTCCTTGCTGGATCAAGGTGCGGGAGACGTCACCGGGCTGCACGTGTGTTGAACGCGGAGGTGCCGTAGTTCGGCACTAGATCTGAATCGCCGCGAGTACGACTCCATCACACCGCGATCTGAATCGCCGCGAGTACGACTCCATCAACCGCGTTCTAGTAACGCTTCCACTTAGCGATCTTCAAAGGTATGAAGATGCTCTTACCCCTCTCTCGTTGTTGGTCTCTCCATAGGAAGATCTGAATATGCGTAGGAATTTTTTTGAATTTATGCTACGTTACCCAACACCAAGGCAGAGGGAACCATGGGAGGCCACAAGCCCCCTAGTGGCGGCCTGGGGGTCGTGCCTAGCAGGCTTGTGGGCCCCCTGTGGCTCCTCTGCTCTACTTCTTCTGCATATAAATCCCCAAAAAATCCAAAACCACGGGAGAGAGGCACGAAAATACTTTTCCGCCGTCGCAAGCTTCTGTCTCCGCAAGATCCCATCTGGGGCACGTTCTGGTGCCCTGCCGGAGGGGGGATTCGGACACGGAGGGCTTCTTCATCAACACCATTGCCTCTCCGATGATGCATGAGTAGTTCACCATAGACCTTCGGTCCATAGCTAGTAGCTAGATGGCTTCTTCTCTCTGTTGGATCTTCAATACAAAGTTCTCCATGATCTTCATGAAGATCTATCCGATGTAATCTTCTTTTGCGGTGTGTTTGTTGAGTTCCGATGAATTGTGGATTTATGATCAGATTATCTATGAATCTTATTTGAGTTTCTTCTGATCTCTTATATGCATGATTTCATATCCTTGTAATTCTCTTCGAGTTGTGGGTTTCGTTTGTCCAAATTGATCTATGATTCTTGCAATGGGAGAAGTGCTTGGTTTTGGGTTCATACCGTGCGGTGACCTCACCAGTGACAGAAGGGGTAGCGAGGCACGCATCGTGTTGTTGCCATCAAGGGTAAAAAGATGGGGTTTATATCTAGTGCATGAATTTATCCCTCTACATCATGACATCTTGCTTAAGGCGTTACTCTGTTTGTCATGAACTCAATACACTAGATGCATGCTGGATAGCGGTCGACGTGTGGAGTAATAGTATTAGATGCAGAAAGTATCGGTCTACTTGTCTCGGACGTGATGCCTATATGTATGATCATTGCCTTAGATATCGTCATGACTTTGCGCGGTTCTATCAATTGCTCGAAAGTAATTCATTCACCCACCGTAATATTTTCTATCTTGAGAGAAGCCTCTAGTGAACACTATGGCCCCCGGGTCTACTTCACATCATATTTTCAGCCCTACACTTTTACTTTGTTGCACTTTCCGCCTGCAGATCTCACCTTGCAATCAATCGTGAAGGGATTGACAACCCCTTTGTAGCGTTGGGTGCAAGTTTGCTGTTTTTGCGCAGGTACTTTTGGAGACTTGGCTTGATACTCCTACTGGATTGATACCTTGGTTCTCAAACTAAGGGAAATACTTACTGCTACTATGCTGCATCACCCTTTCCTCTTCAAGGAAAAACCAACGCAAGCTCAAGAGGTAGCAAGAAGAATTTCTGGCACCGTTGCCGGGGAGCATCAAGTGAAGCTTATCCAAGTAACCGTCGCAAACTCATCTCTTGCATTTACTTTTTGCCTCTCGTTTTCCTCTCCCCCACTTCGAAAAACAAAAATTTACAAAAATATTTGCCTTTTTCATTTGCCCTTTTCTTTCGCTTGCTTTCTGTTCGCTTGTGTGCTTGTGTGCTTGCTGAAGTCACCATGACTGAAAACACCAAACTTTGTGACTTCTCGAATACTAATAATACTGATTTTATTAGTACTCCGATTTCTCCTGCCACTAGTGCGGAATCATATGAAATCAATGCTACTTTGCTGAATCTTCTTATGAAAGAGCAATTCTCCGGCCTTCCTAGTGAAGATGCCGCATCCCATCTTAATACCTTCATTGAGTTATGCGATATGCAAAAGAATAAAGATGTGGATAATGATGTGATTAAGTTGAAGCTATTTTCGTTCTCACTGCGAGATCGAGCAAAACTTGGTTTCCATCTTTACCCAAAAATAGTATTGATTCTTGGAACAAGTGCAAAGATGCTTATATATCCAAGTATTTTCCGCCGGCTAAGATTTTCTCTCTCCGTAATGATATCATGAATTTTAAGCAACTTGATCATGAACATGTTGCACAATCTTGGAAGAGAATGAAATTGATGATTAGAAATTATCCCGCTCATGGCTTGAATCTTTGGATGATTATACAAATCTTCTATGCTGGTTTGAATTTTGCTTCTAGAAATATCTTCGACTCCGCCTCCAGTGGAACTTTCATGGAAATCACATTAGGAGAAGCCACAAAACTCCTAGACAATATCATGAAAATCTATTCTCAGTGGCACACAGAAAGGTCACCTACTAGTAAAAAAGTACACGCTATAGAAGAAATTAACTCGTTGAGTGCTAAGATGGATGAGTTAATGAAATTGTTTGCTAGTAAAGGTGCTCCTTTAGATCCAAATGATATGCCCTTGTCTTCCTTTATTGAGAGTAGCAATGAAAGCTTGGATGTTAATTTTGTTGGTAGGAATAATTTTGGCAACAACAATGCTTTTAGAGGAAACTATATTCCTAGGCCTTTTCCTAGTAATCCCTCTAATAACTTTGGCAATTCCTACAACAATGCTCATGGAAATTACAATAAATTACCCTCTGATCTAGAGAGTAATATTAAAGAGTTTATCAACTCACAAAAGATTTTCAATGCTTCCATAGAAGAAAAAGTACTCAAAATTGATGATTTGGCTAGGAGCATTGATACAATGTCTCTTGATATTGATGCTTTGAAAGTGAGATGTTCTCCTCCCAAGATCAATATGGAAGAAACTTTGAAATCTATGCGTGTTTCCATGAATGAGAGTAAAGAAAGAACCGCCCAAATTCGTGCTAGACATGAATGGCTTAAAACGACGTGTTCTCGTGATGAGAATCACGAAGATCTTAAAGTGCTTGGTGTGACTCCCATTGAATCCTTGTTTTCTTGTGTCAAACCTAGTGATGATGGGGCTGGATATGAATCCACTTTGATTGAAAAACGCCCCAATGATTCGGAGTCTATCTATCTTGATGCTAAAAGCATTAAAAGTGGAGTAGAGGATATCAAAACTTTGAGTAGTAATGAAATTACTACTTTGGATTTCAAGGAATTCAATTATGATAGTTGCTCTTTGATTGAATGTATTTCCTTGATGCAATCCATGCTAAACTCTCCACACGCGTATAGCCAAAACAAGGCCTTTACCGATCATATCGTCGATGCTATGATGAAATCTCTTGAAGAGAAACTTGACTTGGAAGTTTCTATTCCTAGAAAACTTCATGATGAGTGGGAAACTACTATCAAAATCAAGATCAAAAACTATGAATGCAATGCTTTGTGTGATTTGGGTGCTAGTGTTTCCGCGATTCCAAAGTCTTTATGTGATGTTCTAGGCTTCAATGAGATTGATGAGTGCTCTCTTAATTTGCATCTTGCGGATTCTACTGTTAAGAAACCTATGGGAAGGATCAATGATGTTCTTATTATTGCAAATAGGAACTATGTACTCGTAGATTTTATTGTGCTTGATATTGATTGCAATCCTACATGTCCTATCATTCTTGGTAGACCTTTCCCAAGGACTATTGGTGGTGTCATCGATATGAAGGAAGGGAATATTAGATTTCAATTTCCATTAAAGAAGGGCATGGAACATTTTCCTAGAAATAAAATAAGATTGCCTTATGAATCCATGACGAGGGCTACTTACGGTTTGAGTACCAAAGACGACAATACGTGATTCTATCGCCTTATGACTAGCTAAGGGCGTTAAACAATAGCGCTTGTTGGGAGGCAACCCAATGAATTTATCTTTGCTTTCTGTTTCTGTTTTGTTGCGTCCACACCATCATAATTCTGTTCTAATTGTGTTTTTTGTGTTTCTTTTTGTTTTTGAGCCAAGTAAAACCTTTATGACTAGTTTTGGTGATGGTTGTTTGATCTTGCTGGAAAAATACAGAAACTTTTCACTCACGAAATTATTTTTTATTTTTATCCAGAAAGAACTTTTGAGTTGATTATTTTTGCTGCTGGTTGATATGCCAATTGCCCAAATTGTCGTAATTGTTCAAAAAATTTGAGATACCAGAAGTATACGAAGTACACAGATTGCTACAGACTGGTCTGTTTTTGACAGATTCTGTTTTTGTTGTGTTGATTGCTTATTTTGATGAAACTATGGATAGTATCGCGGGGGGGGGGGGGGGTACTAGCCATGGAAAAGTGAGAATGCAGTAATCTAACACCAATATAAATAGAAATCAAGTTTGCTACAGTACCTAAAGAGGTGGTGGTTTGTTTTCTTGTGCTAATGATATCACGAGTTTCTGTTTAAGTTTTGTGTTGTGAAGTTTTCAAATTTTGGGTGATGTTCTCATGGACAATGGGATAAACAGTGGAAAAAGCTCAAGCTTGGGGATGCCCAAGGCATCCCAAGCCAAATTCAAGGACACCAAAAAAGCCTAAGCTTGGGGATGCCCCGGGAAGGCATCCCCTCTTTCGTCTTCAATCCATCGGTAACGTCACTTGGAGCTATATTTTTATTCACCACATGATATGTGTTTTGCTTGGAGTGTAGTGTATTATAGGAGTCTTTTCTTTTTGTTTTGTCACAATCATCCTTGCTGCACACCTTTTGAGAGAGACATGCACTCATGGTGGATTTGCTAGAATACTCGTTGAGCTTCGCTTATATCTTTTGAGTTAGGCAATTTAGCTCACATGTGCTTCACTTATATCTTTTCAGCTAGATAACTTTGCTCTGAGTGCTTCACTTAGATATTTTAGAGTACGGCGGTGTCATATTTTGGAGAAATAAGAACTCTTGATCTTCACTTATATCTTTTTGAGAGTGCTCTCTCTGAGTAACTTGGTAGTTGGCTTGTGCTATGAAAGTAGTCCTAAAGATTATAGGCATCCAAAGGGGATACAATAAAACTTCCATATTCTTGTGCATTGATTAGAAAGGGAAGTTTGATTCCTCTCAATTAGTTTTGATACATGGATTTGGTAATATTAAGAGTCATGTTAGTAGGGTGTTGTGAATCTGGAAATACTTGTGTTGAAGTTAGTGATTCCGTAACATGCACGTATGGTGAACCACTATGTTAGGAAGTCGGAGCATAGTTGATTTATTGATTGTCATCCTTTGTGTTGCGGTCGGGATCGCGCGATGGTTAACACCTACCAACCCTTCCCCTAGGAGTATGCGTTTAGCACTTTGTTTTGATTACTAATAAAAACTTTCGCAATAAGTATGTGAGTTCTTCATGACTAATGTGAGTCCATGGTATAGATGCACTTTCACCTTCCACCATTGCTAGCCTCTCTAGTGCCGCGCAACTTTCGCCGGTACACAAAACCACCATAGACCTTCCTCAAAACAGCCACCATACCTACCTATCATGGCCTTTTCATAGCCATTCCGAGATATATTTCCATGCAACTCCCACCATTCCATCTCATAACATGTGCCGTCACTTTCATATTGCCATTGCGTGATCGTAAGATAGCTAGCGAGTCATACGCTAAGCTAGATCGTTGCACATCCCGGTACACTGCCGGAGGCATTTCCTATAGAGTCATCATTGTTCTAAGCATTGAGCTGTGAGTAAATAAAAGTGTGATGATCATCATTATTAGAGCATTGTCCCATGTGAGGAAATAAAAAAAAGAGGCCAAAGTTGCCCACACACACAAAAAGGAGAGAGATATGGAAAGAGGCCAAAGAGCCCAAACAAAAAAAAGAGAAAAAGAGAGAAGGGACAATGCTACTATCTTTTTCCACACTTATGCTTCATAATAACACCATGTTCTTCATGATTGAGAGTCTCTTGTTTTGTCACCACTATATACTAGTGGGAATCTTAATTATGTAACTTGGCTTGTATATTCCAATGATGGGCTTCCTCAAAATTGCCCTAAGTCTTCGTGAGCAAGCAAGTTGGATGCACACCCGCTAGTTCTCCTTTTGAGCTTTCACACACTTATAGCAATAAGTACATCCATTGCATGGTAATCCCTACTCTTTCACATTGATATCTATTGATGGGCATATCCATAGCCCTTTGATACGCCGAGTCAATGTGACCATCTCCTCCTTTTTGCCTCACAACCTCCACCACACTCTATTCCACCTATAGTGCTATATCCATGGCTCACACTCATGTATTGCGTGAGAGTTGAAAAAGGTTTGAGAAAGTAAGAGTAAGAAAACAATTACTTGGCCAATACCGGGGTTGTGCGTGATTTAAATTCGTTGTGTGGGGATGATGGAGCATAGCCAGACTATATGATTTTGTAGGGATAACTTTCTTTGGCCTTGCTATTTCGAAAGTTCATGATTACCTTGCTAGTTTGCTTGAAGTATTATTGTTTTCATGTCAATCGCAAACTATTGTTTTGAATCTTACGGATCTGAACATTCATGTCACATGAAAGAAGTTACAAAGGACAAATATGCTAGGTAGCATTCCACATCAAAAATTCAGTCTTTATCACTTCCCTACTCGAGGACGAGCAGGAGTTAAGTTGGGGATGCTTGATAAGTATCCAACGTATCTATAATTTTTGATGGTTCCATGCTATTATCTTGTCAAACATTGGATGTTTTGTATGCCTTTTATATCTTTTTTGGGACTAACTTGTTAACTCAGTGCCAAGTGCCAGCTCCTGTTTTTTCCGTGTTTTTGACCTTTTTCAGAGGAGAATATTAAACGGAGTCCAAACGGAATAAAACCTCCGAAAAGATTTTTTCCGGAACAGAAGATACGCAGGGAGCTTGAGAACCAAGGCAGAGGGCACCAGGGGAGGCCACAAGCCCCCTAGCCGCAGCCTGGGGGGCCTGCGCCTAGCAGGCGTGTGGGCCCCTCATACATCTCCAACGTATCTATAATTTTTGATGGTTTCATGCTATTATCTTGTCAAACTTTGGATGTTTTGCATGCCTTATATATAATTTTAGGAACTAACTTATTAACTCAGTGCCAAGTGCCAGTTCCTGTTTTTCCATATTTTTAACGCCTTTTAGAGGAGATTTTGAAACGGAGTCCAAACGGAAGAAAATCCTCGAAAAGATTTTTTCTGGAACGGAAGAAGATCGGGGAGCTTGGGAGCCAAGGCACGGGAGCCCCAGGGGCCCCACAAGCCCCCACCCCGGGCCAGGGGGGAGTCTGCGCCATCCAGGCTTGTGGCCCCCCTGAGCATCCCCTGACCTAGGGGTTGCGCCTATAAATTCCCTAAAATCCCAAAAAAACCAGGAGATCATCGAAAGTACTTTTCCGCCGCTGCAAGCTTCTGTGTGTGCAAGATCCCATCTGGGGCACGTTCTGGTGCCCTGCCGGAGGGGGGATTCGGACACGGAGGGCTTCTTAATCAACACCATGACGTCTCCGATGATTCGTCAGTAGTTCACCATAGACCTACGGGTCCATAGCTAGTAGCTAGATGACTTCTTCTCTCTCTTGGATCTTCAATACAAAGTTCTCCATGATCTTCATGGAGATCTATCCGATGTAATCTTCTTTTGCGGTGTGTTTGTCGAGATCCGATGAATTGTGGATTTATGATCAGATTATCAATGAATCTTGTTTGAGTTTCTTCTGATCTCTCTTATGCATGATTTCATATCCTTGTAATTCTCTTCGAGCTGTGGGTTTTGTTTGGCCAACTAGATCTATGATTCTTGCAATGGGAGAAGTGCTTGGTTCTGGGTTCATACCGTGTGGTGACCTCACCCAGTGACAGAAGGGGTAGCGAGGCACGCATCGTGTTGTTTCCATCAAGGGTAAAAAGATGGGGTTTTCATCATTTGTTTGAGATTATCCCTCCACATCATGTCATCTTGCTTAAGGCGTTACTCTGTTCGTCATGAACTCAATACACTAGATGCATGCTGGATAGCGGTCGATGTGCGGAGTAATAGTAGTAGATGCAGAAAGTATCGGTCTACTTGTCTCGAACATGATGCCTATATGTATGATCATTGCCTTAGATATCGTCATGACTATGCGCGGTTCTATCAATTGCTCGACAATAATTTTTTCACCCACCGTGATATTTGCTATTATGAGAGAAGCCTCTAGTGAACACTATGACCCCCAGGGTCTACTCCACACCATATTTTCAGCCTTACACTTTTTACTTCGTTGCACTTTTCGCCTTCAGATCTCACTTTGCAAACAATCTTGAAGGGATTGACAACCCCTTTGAAGCGTTGGGTGCAAGCTTGTCTGTGTCTACGCAGTTACTCTGGACTTGACGAGGCCCTCCTTCTGGATCGATACCTTGATTCTCAAACTGAGGGACATACTTACTGCTCCTGTGCTGCATAACCCTTTCATCTTCAAGGGAAAAACCGACGCAAACCAGAGAAGTAACAAGAAGAATTCCTAAGCGCCAGGGAAGGACTTTTGTTGTTGCAGCAGACGAATTTCTGGCACCGTTGCCGAGGAGGAAGATCAAGTCAAGAACTCATCCAAGTAGGTGTCGCAAACTCATCTCTTGCATTTACTTTGTTTGCCAGTTGCCTCTTGTTTTCCTCTCCCCCACTTCACCAATTTGCCCTTTTCGTTTGCCTTTTTCGTTCGCCTCTTCGTTTGCCCTTTTCCTCGCCTGCTCTTTGTTTCCTTGTGTGTTTTCTTGCTTGCTGAAGTCACCATGAACGAAAACACCAAACTTTGTGACTTCTCAAATACTAATAATAATGATTTTATTAGTACTCCGGTTGCTCCCGCCACTAGTGCGGAGTCATACGAAATCAATGCCGCTTTGCTGAATCTTGTTATGAAAGAGCAATTCTCTCGCCTTCCAAGTGAAGATGCCGCATCCCATCTCAATACATTCATTGAGCTTTGCGATATGCAAAAGAAAAAATATGTGGATAATGACGTGATTAAATTGAAGCTTTTTTCCTTTCTCGTTGCGAGATCGCGCAAAAACTTGGTTTTCTTCTTTGCCCAAAAATAGTATCGATTCTTGGGATAAGTGCAAAGATGCTTATATATCCAAGTATTTTCCGCCGGCCAAGATCATCTCTCTCCGTAATGATATCATGAACTTCAAGCAACTTGATCATGAACATGTTGCACAATCTAGGGAGAGAATGAAATTGATGATTAGAAATTGTCCCGCTCATGGCTTGAGTCTTTGGATGATTATTCAAATCTTTTACGCTGGCTTGAATTTCGTTTCTAGAAATATCTTGGACTCCGCCTCAGGTGGAATGTTCATGGAAATCACGTTAGGAGAAGCCATAAAGCTCTTAGACAACATCATGACGAACTACTCTCAGTGGCACACTGAAAGGTCATCTACTAGTAAGAAGGTACACGCTATAGAAGAAATTAATTCGTTGAGTGTTAAGATGGACGAGTTAATGAATTTGGTTGCTAGTAGAAGTGCTCCTTTGGATCCTAATGATATGCCCTTCTCTTCTTTGAGTGAGAGTAGCAACACAAGCTTGGACGTTAACTTTGTTGGTAGGAATAACTTTGGCAACAACAACGCTTTTAGAGGAAACTATGTTCCTAGGCCTTTTCCTAGTAACTCCTCTAATAACTTTGGCAACTCGTACAACAATACTCATGGAAATTACAATAGATTACCCTCCGATCTAGCGAGTAATATCAAAGAGTTCATCAACTCTCAAAAGATTTTCAGTGCGTCCATAGAGGAAAAACTACTCAAAATTGACGATTTGGCTAAGAGCGTTGATAAGATTTCTTGTGATGTTGATGCTTTGAAAGTTAGATGTGCTCCTCCCAAAATCAACATGGATGAAACTTTGAAAGCTATGCGTGTTTCCATGATTGAGAGCCAAGAAAGACCACCCAAATTCGTGCTAGACATGAATGGCTTAAAAAGGCGTGTTCTCGTGATGAGAATCACAAAGATCTTAAAGTGCTTGGTGTGACTCCCATTGAATCTTTGCTTTCTTGTGTCAAACCTAATGATTATGGGGTTGGATATGAATCCACTTTGGTTGAAAAGTGCCCCAATGATTCGGAGTCCATCTATCTTGATGCTAAAAGCATTAAAAGTGGAGTAGAAGATGTTAAAACTTTGAGTAGTAATGAAATTACTACCGTGGATTTCAAGGAATTCAATTATGATAGTTGCTCCTCGATTGAATGCATTTCTTTGATGCAATCCATGTTGAACTCTCCACACGCTTATAGCCAAAACAAGGCCTTTACCGATTATATCGTCGAAGCTATGATAAAATCTCTAGAAGAGAAACTTGAATTGGAAGTCTCTATCCCTAGAAAGCTTCATGATGAGTGGGAACCTACCATCAAAATCTAAATCAAAAACTATGAGTGCAATGCTTTGTGTGATTTGGGTGCTAGTGTTTCTGCGATTCCAAAGTCTTTATGTGATGTTCTGGGTTTAATTGAGATTGAAGAGTGTTCTCTTAATTTGCATCTTGCTGATTCTACTGTCAAGAAACCCATGGGAAGGATCAATGATGTTCTTATTATTGGAAATAGGAACTATGTATCCGTGGATTTCATTGTGCTTGACATTGATTGCAATCCTACATGCCCCATTATTCTTGGTAGACCTTTCCTAAGGACTATCAGTGCTATCATCGATATGAAGGAAGGGAATATTAGATTTTAATTTCCTTTAAGGAAGGGCATGGAACACTTTCCTAGAAAGAAAACAAGATTGCCTTATGAATCCATGATGAGGGCCACTTATGGTTTGAGCATCAAAGACGACGATACGTGATTCTATCGCTTCCCAGCCTAGCTAAGGGCGTTAAACAATAGCGTTTGTTGGGACGCAACCCAATGAATTTATATTTTTCTTTCTGTTTTGTTACGTCCACACTTTCATAATTCTGTTGTGATTGTGTTTTTTGTGTTTCTTTTTGTGTTTGAGCCAAGCAAAGCCTTTATGACTAGTCTTGGTAATGGTTGTTTGATCCTGCTGGAAAAAGACAGAAACTTTTCGCTCGCGATATAAATTTTAGTTTTTATTCAGAAAGAGCTTTTGATTTGATTTTTTTTGCTGCTTATTTATATGCTTTTTGCCCAGGCCTTCGTAATGTTTCAGATTTTTTGAGGTACCAGAAGTATACGAAGTATACGGATTACTACAGACTGTTCTGTTTTTGACAGATTCTGTTTTTGTTGAGTTGGTTGCTTGTTTTCATGAAACTATGGTTATTATCAGGGGGTACTAGCCATGGAAAAGTGAGAATACAGTAGCCCATCATCAATATAGATAGAATTCAAGTTTTCTACAGTACCAAAATAAGTGGTAGTTTGTTTTCTTGTACTAATGTTATCACAAGTTTCCGTTTAAGTTTTGTGTTGTGAAGTTTTCAAGTTTTGGGTGATGTTCTCATGGACAAAGAGATAAGGAGTGGAAAGAGCTCAATATTGGGGATTCCCAAGGCATCCCAAGCCAAATTCAAGGACACCAAAAAGCATAAGCTTGGGGATGCCTCGGGAAGGCATCCCCTCTTTCGTCTTCAATCCATCGGTAACATTACTTGGAGCTATATTTTTATTCACCACATGATATGTGTTTTTTCTTGGAGCGTCTTGTGTCGTAGGAGTATTTTCCTTTTGTTGTGTCACAATCATACTTGATGCACACCTTTTTGAGAGAGAGAGACTTGCACTCATCATGATTTTTGCTAGAATGCTCATAGTGCTTCACTTATATCTTTTGAGCTAGATACTTTTGCTCTATGTGCTTCACTTATATCTTTTAGAGCATGGCGGTGCGTGATTTGGTAGTTGGATTATGCTATGAAAGTAGTCCCAAAAGTGATATATACCCAAAGAGGATGCAAAAACCTCCATCTTCATGTGCACTGAGTAGAAAGAGAAGTCTTGATTCCTCTCAAATAGTTTTGAGACATGGATTTGGTAATATTAAAAGTCATGTTAGTAGGGTGTTGTGAATCTAGAAATACTTGTGTTGAAGTTAGTTATTCCCGTAGCATGCACGTATGGTGAACCACTATGTTAGGAAGTCGGAGCATAATTGATCTATTTATTGTCATCCTTTGTGTTGAGGTTGGGATCGCGCGATGGTTTACACCTACCAACCCTTCCCCTCGGAGTATGCGTTTAGCACTTTGTTTCGATTTCTAATAAAGACTTTCGCAATAAGTATGTGAGTTCTTCATGACTAATGTGAGCCCATGGTATAGATGCAGTTTCACCTTCCACCTTTGCTAGCCTCTCTAGTGCCGCGCAATTCTTGCCAGTACACAAACCCACCAAATTCCTTCCTTAAAACAGCCACCATATCTACCTATTATGGCATTTTCATAGCCATTCCGAGATATAATGCCATGCAACTCCCCACTGTTCCGTCTCATGACTTGTGCCTTCACTCTCGTATTGCCATTGCATGATCGTAAGATAGCTAGCGAGATGTTTCAACGTCATACGCCATGCTAGATCGTTGCACATCCCGGTACACTGCCGGAGGCATTTCCTATGGAGTCATCATCATTGTGATCTTTGAGCTGTGAGTAAATAAAAGTGTGATGATCATCATTATTAGAGCATTGTCCCATGTGAGGAAAAAAATAGGCCAAAGAGCCCAAAAAAACAAAAAAAAGGAGAAAAGAAAAGAGAAAAAAAGAGGCCTAAGAGCCCAAATGAAAAAAAGAGAAAAAGATAGAAGGGACAATGCTACTGTCTTTTTCCACACTTGTGCTTCATGATAGCACCATGTTCTTCATAATTTAGAGCTTCTTGCTTTGTCACTACCATATGCTAGTGGGAATCTTCATTAAAGAACTTGGCTTGTATATTCCGATGATGGGCTTCCTCAAAATTGCCCTAGGTCTTCGTGAGCAAGCAAGTTGGATGCACACCCACTAGTTTTCCTTTTGAGCTTTCACATACTTATAGCTCTAGTGCATCCTTTGTATGGCAATCCCTACTCATTCACGTTGATATCTGTTAATGGGCATCTCCATAGCCTATTGATACGCCGAGTCAGTGTGACCATCTCCTCCTTTTTTGTTACACAACCACCACCACACTATATTCCACATATAGTGCTATATCCATGGCTCGCACTCATGTATTGCGTGATAGTTATAAAAAGTTTGAGAAAGTAAGAGTGCGAAAACAATTACTTGGCCAATACCGGGGTTGTGCATGATTTACATTAGTTGTGTGAGGATGATGGAGCATAGCGAGACTATATGATTTTGTTGGGAGAACTTTCTTTGGCCTTGTTATTTTGAAAGTTCATGATTACTTTGCTAGTTTGCTTGAAGTATTACTGTTTTCATGTCAATAGCAAACTATTTTTTTGAATCTTACGGATCTGAACATTCATGCCACGTGAAAGAAGTTGCAAAGGACAACTATGCTAGGTAGCATTCCACATCAAAAATTCATTCTTTATCACTTCCCTACTCGAGGACGAGCACGAGTTAAGCTTGGGGATGCCTGATACGTCTCCAACGTATCTATAATTTTTTATGGTTTCATGCTATTATCTTGTCAAACTTTGGATGTTTTGCATGCCTTTTATATATTTTTTGGAACTAACTTATTAACTCAGTGCCAAGTGCCAGTTCCTGTTTTTCCATGTTTTTGACCCCTTTTAGAGGAGATTTTGAAACGGAGTCCAAACGGAAGAAAATCCCCGAAAAGATTTTTTCCGGAACGGAAGAAGATCGGGGAGCTTAGGAGCCAAGGCAGGGGAGCCCCAGGGTCCCCACAAGCCCCCACCCTGCAGCCAGGGGGAGGCCGCGCCATCCAGGTTTGAGGGCCCCCTGAGCATCGCCTGACCTAGGGGTTGCGCCCATATATTCCCTAAAAATCCCAAAAAAACCAGGAGATAATTGAAAGTACTTTTCCGCCGCCGCAAGCTTCTGTCTCCGCAAGATCCCATCGGGGGCACGTCCTGGTGCCCTGTCGGAGGGGGATTCGGACACGGAGGGCTTATTCATCAACACCATGACCTCTCCGATGATGCGTGAGTAGTTCACCATAGACCTATGGGTCCATAGCTAGTAGCTAGATGGCTTCTTCTCTCTCTTGGATCTTCAATACAAAGTTCTCCATGATCTTCATGGATATCTATCCGATGTAATCTTCTTTTGTAGTGTGTTTGTCGAGATCCGATGAATTGTGGATTTATGATCAGATTATCTATGAATCTTATTTGAGTTTCTTCTGATCTCTCTTGTGCATGATTTCATATCCTTGTAATTCTCTTCGAGTTGTGGGTTTTGTTTGGCCAACTAGATTTATGATTCTTGCAATGGGAAAAGTGCTTGGTTTTGGGTTCATACCGTGCGGTGACCTCACCCAGTGACAGAAGGGGTAGCGAGGCACGCATCGTGTTGTTGCCATCAAGGGTAAAAATATGGGGTTTTCATCATTGGTTTGAGATTATCCCTCTACATCATGTCATCTTTCTTAAGGCGTTACTCTGTTTGTCATGAACTCAATACACTAGATGCATGCTGGATAGCGGTCGATGTGTGGATTAATAGTAGTAGATGCAGAAAGTATCGGTCTACTTGTTTCGGACGTGATACCTATGTAGCGACCCGACTCAAGACGAGTCAAGCCTCTGTGTATCTGTGCCATCCCTGGATCAGTATGCTGGCACACACAGTACATCAATGTATATCTCAAAGTGCAATCACATGGAAATAGCGTAAAACTGATATATACCTTAAATATCTCAGCGGAAGCAGTCAAGGGAGTGGGGTCCCAATAAACACCAACGACAAGTTGAGTGTAGACCATAACACTGAATCGTACTCTTACTCGTCGAAGAAAAATATCTGCAACATAAGACGTTGCAGCCGTGTAGGTCAGCATATTGAATATGCCGGCAAGTCACATATGAGAGGGGGTAAAATATCATCCATACTATATGCATATATGGCAGGTGGGGATATAAGTTTTTAGCGAAAAGCAAGTTTTCTCCTACATCAAGAGAGGGCTAAAAGCAAAATGTTACTACATTGTTGGTTGTTAACGAGATGGTTCCACCAACCAACTCTCGTACCCATGTTGTCAATAATACCCACATCAATATTATTATTTGTGTTGAGAATTTCAGATAACTTCAGTTCCTTTGGCTCAAGTTGTCCATGACCGTGGACACGGCTAATCGATTAGGTTTGAGTACTCTGCAGAGTTTTGCACACGTTCCCCACAACATTTGATCGCCTCCGTGTATGTCCTCGCACTTCAAGGTGTTTGAAGACCGGATGATCAAAACATGGTCTTTCAACGGGTCCCTCTGAATCACTCGTGATAAACTCTCAACCAGAATCCCGTCTACTCAAGCATAGCAATATGAAATTTGTCGTCCCGGACAAAGTAACGGGGTTGTTGGGTGCCTACCACATGATACTACAATATGTAACCATAATTTCCAAGTACCTAGTCAGCATTAAAATTGGGCATAGGATGGTAGAACTACGATGCATAAAACATAGGTGATACATGATCAAATGACTTGCCTGGTGAGGTTGATGAAGAAAAATTATCGTTCTCGAGAAATAACTTGATAGACTATTCGTCACTCTCCGATGGAATCTATATAAAAACATATCATTCACATAAGCACTCATACTAGCAATCATTCTAGCAATCAAAACAAAAGAGAGAGCAAATAAAAATCCGAAAGAAACTTCAACTAAAACTAGGAGCCTTCTACTACATCAAACACTAAATAGTTTTTTGTCTAAGAGAAAATAAAATACTTAAATAACAGGGAACTAAGATATAAATTTAACTAAGATGAAATAAAGTATTTTTCACAAAACTATTTGAAAGTATTTCCAAACGGGATTTGAAACAGTGGAGAAACCAATTACAAGTTATTAGAGAACTAGAATTGATTTCATGATAACATATAAAAATAAAATCAAAACATGTTGCAAACCTACTGTTAACTAACAGAAGCAAAACATAATATTTCTGAAATATAAAAGAAAAATAATTTAAAAACAACTAAAGAAAGAAATATAGTCATAATCCTAAAAGAAATGAAACAGAAAGTGTTTCACCATAAATGATGAGCTAAAATACTCAAACCATTCTGAAATTTTTACCACTGATAAATAAGATCACTAGTGATCAGTAGCAAAAAGAATTAAATTAAAAGCTATTTTTAAACTCCCAGAATAAGCAAAACAAGGATTAAACTAAATCTGATCTAATTCAAATTTAAAATTTTCAAACATAGGCAAATAATATGTTTTTTAAAACTAAAGAAAAAGTGTGATCTACTGGAAAAAGAATCAACCTCATTGGATCTCTAGATCAAAAGTTATGAGCCAAACAAAATTAGAACTTTGTCTGTTTTTGAATTAAACTGAAAAGGGGTGAGTGCTGCGGGGAAAACTAACAAACGGCCGCTATTTAACCAAAACCTCTTCGGCTAATAATTAAGTGAAGTAAACCGGCTCGGTTTTTAACTGAAAACCGAAGGGTTATCTGCAATCTAATCTAACGCGTGTATTTCAGATCCAACGGCTACGGGGAAGATGGGGGCTCACAGCGAGGTGGAGGCGCTCCGGTGAGGTCTCCGGCGATGGTCGAGGCGGAGAGGAGTCGGGGAAGCGGCTTCGGTGACCCTCCGGCGGTGGCGACGGGTCGGGGAGGCGGCGGCGAGTCCCCTCCGGCGATTGGTGGCGGTGGCTAGGCGAGGGAGGCGGCGGTGTGAGCCCGGGGAGGCTCGGGGTGGCCGGGTGGAGCTCGGCTCCGGCGAGGTGGCGGGGCGATGATGCGGTGGTGAGGAGCTCGGGTTGGTTGGGGAAACGGGGTGCGGCAGGGCTCCCGCGTCCGGTGGTGTCGGCGGCGAGGCGTAACGGGGCCGGGGGTGAGTTGCGGGGCGCCGGGGAGCTTCGGCTCCGGCGAGGGCTCGGCAGGGGCGGCGGAGCTTGGGCAGGGGCGGCGAGGAGGGGGAACGGAGCGAGGAGAGGGGTCCGGGGCGCGGCCTTTATAGGGGAGAGGAGAGAGCACAGAGGGAAAGAGATCGGCGGCGGCGGGGAAGGTCCGACGATGGCGGGTTGGTCGGGGAGAGGGAAAAGGAAGGAGAGGGGCTCGGGGTTGGGGGTGACCGGTTGGGGCGGGATCGACCAGTTAGGGTCGGGCGGTCTGCGAGAGAGAGGGAGGTGGCAGCGGGTCGGTCGGCCGGCCTGTAAAAGGAAACCCCGGGCCAGGCGGGATCCGGCCCAGCACGGCTATAATGCGCCCGAGCGCTTTCCTATTTTAAAAATATTTCTTTCCGATTTTGATAATTTTTCCAAAACAGAAAGTAAATAAATATAAAAAGGAAACAAATAATTACCAAATATAGGGATATTATAGACCAAAATTTTCAGAAAAATATTCTCTACACGTTTAACATTTTTCCAAGGTCAAAATAAAAACTTTTAAAAAATGTTTTTTTTCAGAAAAACCCTAAAAGCTTTATTTTCTGTTTGCAATTATTTTCTCAATAAAACTTTGGTTTTCTTGGCTCAAAATATTTCAAAAATGCCTCACATTTTGGAGTGTCATTTTCCTCCGCTCTTTCTTGCTTTGCAAGAAATTATTTCCCGGCACTTCTTGCACGAAGAAAACAAATAGAAATGCAAAAGATTTTTTTTTGAAAGAATTCAAATGCAAATCTCCGTTCAAATTCTTTATAGTTGAATAAGTCATGTCATCTTCTCTCTTTGCTTTTAAATGATTGAATTTGAATTCACCGAAGAAGGGGAAAGTCATTTTATTCCCTCTCATTCAAAAGTTCTGAAAAGTTTCAAATTTCACTCAAGTTTCAATCACTCAAACAAACAAACAATCAATCTAATAATTTTATTAACATTCCAAAATTTGGGATGTTACAAACCTACCACCCTTAAAATGAACCTCGTCCTCGAGATTCAGAGGGGCTAGAAAGAAAGGTTCGGGTTTGGGGGTCTTCTAACAAATCCAACCTCCGGCAAGGTGGGATGCTACCACACTTAAAATGAGAGATACTGGTCCCTCAGAATTTTAGAATTCCTCTCGGGTTTTGGCATCTGACTCCTCACAGTCTTCATACTAACACCTCTGGTGATGCTTTTCCATTATACTCATAACGTTCCCATCAAAATCGAGGGTTCTTCTGCTGATACAAGCTTCTTCCGTTACTGGGTCTTCTTAACTGACAGACTCGTGATTAATACTAAATAACCTATCGATGATTCTCATGGTGGTCTACCATTTGTGGTTATCCTGCAGAGAGAGAGGTCTTGTCTTCATCCTCATCGTAAAATTTTCTACGCGTGACAACAAGTGCCATGTACATGGTCTTTCATCATACCATTCTAAGGCTTAAACAAAATCTTCGAAGAACGTCGTCTCTCACTATGGGTAAGTCTCTCAGATTTACCATTCCAAATAGCAAGAGAATGATAATAGTAAGTCGTCATGGTGGCTAAGCCATGTCGCACTGAAATCATTACCTTGTATAAGGCTTAGTGAATCTCGTATTCTAACACTTGGGCATCCTCACAAGCATTGCAGAATTTCTCTTGTCCACGAACGAAGTTCGGATAATCCATTGGTTCTGCAAGCTGAACAAAACCTCTATCGCATCTTCACAACTCTCTGGCTTTCGTATGTTCCTAAGAAAACTTTTCCGCATATAAATCCCCGAAAAATCCAAAACCACGGGAGAGAGCCACGAAAATACTTTTCCGCCGCCGCAAGCTTCTGTCTCCGCAAGATCCCATCTGGGGCACGTTCTGGTGCCCTGCCGGAGGGGGGATTCAAACACGGAGGGCTTCTTCATCAACACCATTGCCTCTCCGATGATGCATGAGTAGTTCACCATAGACCTTCGCTCCATAGCTAGTAGCTAGATGGCTTCTTCTCTCTGTTGGATCTTCAATACAAAGTTCTCCATGATCTTCATGAAGATCTATCCGATGTAATCTTCTTTTGCGGTGTGTTTGTCGAGTTCCGATGAATTGTGGATTTATGATCAGATTATCTATGAATCTTATTTGAGTTTCTTCTGATCTCTTATATGCATGATTTCATATCCTTGTAATTCTCTTCGAGTTGTGGGTTTTGTTTGGCCCACTTGATCTATAATTCTTGCAATGGGAGAAGTGCTTGGTTTTGGGTTCATACCGTGCGGTGACCTCACCCAGTGACAGAAGGGGTAGCGAGGCATGCATCATGTTGTTGCCATCAAGGGTAAAAAGATGGGGTTTATATTTATTGCATGAATTTATCCCTCTACATCATGTCAACTTGCTTAAGGTGTTACTCTGTTTGTCATGAACTCAATACACTAGATGCATGCTGGATTGCGTTCGATGTGTGGAGTAATAGTAGTAGATGCAGAAAGTATTGGTCTACTTGTCTCGGACGTGATGCTTATATGTATGATCATTGCCTTAGATATCGTCATGACTTTGCGCGGTTCTATCAATTGCTCGACGATAATTCGTTCACCCACCGTAATATTTGCTATCTTGAGAGAACCCTCTAGTGAACACTATGGCCCCGGGTCTACTTCACATCATAATTTAAGCCCTACACTTTTACTTTGTTGCACTTTCCGCGTGCAGATCTCACCTTGCAATCAATCGTGAAGGGATTGACAACCCCTTTGTAGCGTTCGGTGCAAGTTTGCTGTTTTTGCGCAGGTACTTTTGGAGACTTGTCTTGATACTCCTACTGGATTGATACCTTGGTTCTCAAACTGAGGGAAATACTTACTACTACTGTGTTGCATCACCCTTTTCTCTTCAAGGGAAAAACCAACACAAGCTCAAGATGTAGCATGAATTCATGTTCCATAGAGTCAAAAGCCTTTTCAAAATCAAGCTTGAGGATCACAATAGGTTGTTTGGAATGGTGACATTGATGTAAATATTCCAGGGTCCATCAAACACAATCTTGTATGGTTCTGGACTTGATGAAACCAGACTGATTTCTATGGATGCATTTCATGATATGCAACTGCCGCCTGTTGGCAATCATCTTGGAGAGGAATTTAAGAGCCATGCCAGTCAGTGAGATATGCCTGAAATCACCAACTTGTTCAGGGGATCTCTTTTGGGCATCAAAGTGATATAAGAGGAATTCATATTTTCCAACTTAGCTATCCCTGCATGAAAATCAGCTGCAAGGTGATAGAAATCAAAACAAATTATATGCCAGCATTTCTTGAAGAAAAGACCATTGAAACCATCTGAACGAGATGCCTTATCAATGGGTGTTTCTTTGACAGTCCTATCCATTTCCTCATTGGTGAAAGGCAGTGTCAAAACATCAAGCCCTTCCACTCTTGGAATGAGAGATTGAAGATCAAAAGCCAAGTTGATTCCTTGAGAAGAACCCATTCTATTTTTGAAGGAAGACCAAAAACATCCTGCAGTCTGCTCATGATCAGTGATAACAGATCCATCTTCCAACTTAAGAGATGATACGGAATTTCTTCTGTATCTTTCAGTACCATGGCATGAAAATTTTTAGTATTTTCCTCCCCCACCTTGATGAATCTGATGGTAGCTCTCTTTTTCCAATATAGGAATAGTAGATGCAGTAGGTGATCTAAATGAAGTTTGACAATCATCCTGAAATTAGCTTCAGGTCTGAAAAGGGGTCTTAGATCCTCTAGGTCATCCAGACATAGCACCACTTGATTGCACTTATCAATAAGTGTTTTGAGCTTTGAAAGACAAGTCTGCCATCTCTTCAGGGCATGCCTGAGGTGCTTAAACTTATCCATGATAATGGCAGAGATTTGACCCTTCCTAGAAGGGGTCTTCCAAGACTGTTGCACACATTCCAGAAAATCATCCATCTCTACCCAATAATTTTCAAACCTAAAAAGGTTACATTTAGGGATGGAGGTGTTGACTGTCACCACACAGGGAACATGATCAGACACATACTTTAATAAAGGGAGAAATTGAGTCAGGGGATAGGATGATATCCAATTAGCAGAAGTGAAGAACCAATGCAGCTGCTCCAGGAGGGGTAAGTCTTGCATGTTAGACCAAGTGAAAGACCTACCTTTGAGAGGCAATTCCAAAAGACCCAGGTGGCCGATGATCTCATTACAAATGAACATCTCATTCACATCAGCACCAGGGAGATTTCTATTAGAAGGGGATCGAATGAAATTGAAATCTCCAAGCAGCATCCAATCATCATTTGGAGGAATATTAAGATGGTATACCAGTCGACAAATTGGTCTCTAGCCTCTCCCTGACAAGGGCCATATACATTTACCAAAGTCCAAGCCTCAGAGGTGTGATTGGAGGTGAATGACACAAGTAAACCAAAAGTCTGTGTTTCAACCAGAGTGCTAGTTAAAACTGAGGAGTTCCAGAGGGTGATCAATCCACCAAAGGCGCCACGCGATGGGATGTAAGAAAATTGATCAAATCTTTTGGGGTAAAACCTTCTAACAGTCTGAAAATCAATATGTTGCATTTTGGTTTCCTGGAGGCAAACAATCGTAGCCATGCTTTCATCAACTTTGTTGCTAACCGCTCTTTGCCGTGAATCAGAATTTAAACCACGCACATTCCAGCAAAGAACACACAAGCTTCTCGTAGATCGACTATCCATAGCAAGGATGTAAAAAACTAATACCGCAGTTACATAATAACCCACGCATCCAAAGTTTTGACGGCAGTGATACACAGCCAGAGGTAGCAAAATAAACCGAACAGCAATAAGAACATAGATACATAGATCGTGGTTTAATCATCAGCAGGTGTAGGCTTGGAAACATCAGGATCTTCCATAAGTCGATCCTCTGACAGCTTCTCAGGTGCAATACCAAGGCTGTGGCCCACCGCTTGAATTACACGCACAGGAGTCGTAGGTGGGAGAGCCTCCTCCTGAGATGAAGATGGCACTGCCTGAAACCTCCGAAGCGTCCAGGGGTTTTGCTCTTGGCTTCCTCTTCTTGGGTACATGCATCAGGAGCTCCTGCAGCACTGGCTTGAAACCATCCCTCTTGATGGATCCCCTGGTACAACGGCGCACCGAGGAGTCCACAATGGGCGTGGCCTTCTTGCGTGGCCCCCGCTTCGGGGAAGCCGGAGTCTCAAAGGAGAACAATTCACCTGATGGAGCAGAGATGCTGCCAGATGAAGCCATTACCTCGGGAGCAGGTTCAGGAGTGCTTTCTTGGTAGATGATGCAAGGTTCAGCGTTGTCTTCATCAAAAGCCAAAGACCAGGAGCGCATGGGAAGCACAATTGGCATGGCCGCCGGCATGGCGAGGTGACGAGGAACATCCTTGAGGTGAAAACCCTCATTAGCGCTTCAAAGGAGCGTGTCCAAGATACAACCGGCGGGAGCGGAGGTCCATAGGCGACACAAACCACTCCGATCATCAGATGATCACAACGGAATAGGGGCTGCTGATAAGGAACAATCGCTAGAGGATTGAAATCTTTAGCTTCCTCCTCAGCATCCTCCTCCTCAGAGGCCATGTCTCCAGCAGCCTCATCCGCAGCAGCATTGTCTCCATCACGAGCAGCAGGAGCATCGACAACATCATCGTTGGATGCCTCCTCTCCTTCAGCATCAGCCTCTGCAGCAGCTTCAACATTGGTCGGTGATATGTCCATTTTGCATCATGCTTTCATGTTGTTATTTATCGCTTTTTGGGCTGTTATTTCACTTCAAGGTACAATACTTATGCCTTTTCTCTCTTATTTTGCAAGGTTTACATGAAGAGGGAGAATGCCGACAGCTGGAATTCTGGCCTGAAAAAGGAGCTAGTTTGAGATACCTATTCTGCGCAACACCAAACGCCGTGAAAATCAACAACGATATTTTCGGGATTTATAAAAAATACCAGGCCGAAGAAGTGCCACAAGGGCGCCAGCAGGTGGCCACAAGCCTGCTAGGCGCGGCCACCCCCCTGGTCGTGCCTAGGGGGCTTGTGGGCACCCAGCTGGCCCTCTGGCTCCCCCCTTTTGCTACAAGAAGGGTTTCGTCTAGAAAAAAATCGGAAGGAGGCTTTTCGGAGGATTCGCCACCGCCACGAGGCGGAACTTGAGCAGAACCAATCTAGAGCTCCGGCAGGACGATCCTGCCGGGGAAACTTCCCTCCCAGAGGGGGAAATCGTCGCCATCGTCATCACGAACACTCCTCTCATCGGAGGGGACTCATCACCATCAGCATCTTCATCAGCACCATCTCATCTCCAAACCCTAGTTCATCTCTTGTAACCAATCTCCGTCCCGCGACTCCAATTGGTACTTGTAAGGTTGCTAGTAGTGTTAATTACTCTCTGTAGTTGATGCTAGTTGGATTACTTGGCGGAAGAGTTTATGTTCAGATCCTTGATGCTACTCATTACCTCTCTGGTCATGAATATGATTATGCTTTGTGAGTAGTTACTTTTGTTCCTGAGGACATGGGATAAGTCATGCTAATAGTAGTCATGTGAATTTGGTATTCGTTCGGTAATTTGATGTGTTGTATGTTGTTTTTCCTCTAGTGGTGTTATGTGAACGTCGACTACATAACACTTCACCATTATTTGGGCCTAGAGGAAGGCATTGGGAAGTAGTACGTAGATGATGGGTTGCTAGAGTGACAGAAGCTTAAACCCTAGTTTATGCGTTGCTTCGTAAGGGGCTGATTTGGATCCACTAGTTTAATGCTATGGTTAGACTTTGTCTTAATTATTCTTTCGTAGTTGCGGATGCTTGCGAGAGGGTTTAATCATAAGTGGGATGCTTGTCCAAGTAAGGGCAGTACCCAAGCGCCGGTCCACCCACATATCAAACTATCAAAGTAACGAACGTGAATCATATGAACATGATGAAAACTAGCATGACAGAAATTCCCGTGTGTCCTCGAGAGCGTTTTTCCTCCTATAATACTTTGTCCAGGCTTGTCCCTTGCTACAAAAGGGATTGGGCCACTTTTCTACACCGTTGCTACTTTTGTTACTTGTTGCTTGCTATGAATCATCTCACCACACAACTACTTGTTACCGATAATTTCAGTGCTTGCAGATTTTACCTTGCTAAAAACCAATTTGTCAGATCCTTCTGCTCCTCGTTGGGTTCGACACTCTTACTTATAGAATGGACTACGATAGATCCCCTATACTTGTGGGTCATCAAGACTCTTTTCTGGCGCCGGTGCCGGGGAGTGAAGCGCCTTTGGTAAGTGGAACTTGGTTTGGAAACATTCATATAGTGTGCTGAAATTTATTGTCACTTGTCACTATGGAAACTAATCCTTTGAGGGGCTTGTTCGGGGTATCTTCACCTCGAACGGAAGCACAAAGAGTTGCTCCTCAACCTGTTGCACCTACTGAAAATATTTGCTTTGAATTTCCTTCGGGTATGCTTGAGAAACTGCTGGCTAATCCTTTTACAGGAGATGGAACATCACATCCAGACTTGCATCTAATCTATGTAGATGAAGTTTTTGGTTTATTTAAGCTTGCAGGTTTGCCCGAGGATGAGTCCAAGAAGAAGGTCTTTCCCTTATCTTTGAGGGATAAGGCGCTGACATGATATAGGCTATGTGATGATACTGGATCATGGGACTACAATCGGTTGAAATTGGAATTTCATCAAAAGTTTTATCCGATGCATTTAGTACACCGTTATCGGAATTATATTTATAATTTTTTGCCTCGTGACAGAGAAAGCATCGCTCAAGCTTGAGGGAGGCTTAAATAAATATTATATTCATGCCCCAACCATGAGCTCTCGAGAGAAATTATCATTCAGAACTTCTATGCTCGGCTTTCTCATGATGATCACACCATGCTTGACACTTCTTGTACTTGTTCTTTTATGAAGAGAGATATTGACTTCAGATGGAATTTATTGGAGAGAATTAAATGCAACTCTGAAGATTGTGAGCTTGAAGAAGGTAAGGAGTCAGGTATGAATTTCAAGTTTGATTGCGTTAAATCCTTTGTTGAAACAAATACTTTTTGTGACTTTAGCGCTAAGTATGGACTTGACTCTGAGATAGTAGCTTCATTGTGTGAATCATTTGCTGCTCATATTGATCTCCCCAAAGAGAAGTGGTTTTAATATCATCCTCCCTTAGAAGTCAGTATAGTTAAACCCAATCCAGTTGAAGAGAGAGTCATTGCCTATAATGATCCTGTTGTTCCCAGTGCTTACATTGAGAAACCACCTTTCCCTGTTAGGATAAAGGATCATTCTAAAGCTTCAACTTTGATACGTAGAGGCTACATTAGAACACCTACACCCCCTGAGCAAATTAGAGTTGAACCTAGCATTGCTATTATCAAAGATCTCCTGTCCGACGATGTTGAGGGACATAATACTGATACGTCTCTGTCGTATCTACTTTTCCGAACTCTTTTGCCCTTGTTTTGGACTCTAATTTGCATGATTTGAATGGAACTAACCCGGACTAACGATGTTTTGATCAGAATTGCCATGGTGTTGTTTTCGTGCAGAAATAAAAGTTCTCGGAATGACCTGAAAATTTACGGAGAATTTTTCTAGAATTAATGAAAAATACCTGCGCAAAGATCCACCAGAGGAGGTGAGCCAGTGGGCCACAAGCCCACGAGGCGTGGCCACCCCCCTTGCCGCGCCTGGCAGGCTTGTGGGGGCCCAAAGAGCTCCATCTCCTCCAATCTCAGCTCTATATATTCTGTTTCGCCCAGAAAAAATTCAAGGAGAAGGATTCATTGCATTTTACGATACGGAAGCGCCGCCACCTCCCGTTCTTCATCTGGAGGGCAGATCTGGAGTCTGTTCTGGGCTCCGAAGAGGGAAAATCGTCGCCATCGTCATCACCAACCTTCCTCCATCGCCAATTCCATAATGCTCTTCACCGTTCGTGAGTAATCTCATCGTAGGCTTGCTGGACGGTGATGAGTTGGATGAGATCTATCATGTAATCGAGTTAGTTTTGACGGGGATTGATCCCTAGTATCCACTATGTTCTGTGATTGATGTTGCTACTACTTTGCCATGCTTAATGCTTGTCACTAGGGCCCGAGTGCCATGATTTTAGATCTGAACCTATTATGTTGTTGCCAATATATGTGTGTTTTAGATCCTATCTTGCAAGTTGTAGTCACCTACTATGTGTTATGACTCGGCAACCCCGGAGTGACAATAGCCAGAACCACTCCCGGAGATGACCATGGTATGAGGAGTTCATGTATTCACCAAGTGTTAATGTGTTGGTCCGGTTCTTTATAAAAAGGAGAACCTTAATATCCCGTAGTTTCCATTAGGACCCCGCTGCCATGGGAGGGATGGACAATAGATGTCATGCAAGTTCTTTTCCCTAAGCACGTATGACTACATACGGAATACATGCCTACATTAGATTGACGAACGGGAGCTAGTTACTTATCTCTCCGTGTTATAGTTGTTACATGATGAATCACATCCGGCATAATCATCCATCACCGATCCAATGCCTACGAGTGTTTTACTAGTGGTCCTTGCTACGTTACTTTGCCGCTACTGCTGTCGCTGCTGCTACTGTTGCTACTGTTGTTACTTTGCTACTACTGGTCATCGTTGCTACTACTGCTATCATACTACCTTGCTACTGATACTTTGCTGCAGACACTAAATCTTTCAGGTGTGGTTGAATTGACAACTCAACTGCTAATACTTGAGAATATTCTTTCGCTTCCCCTTGAGTCGAATCAATAAATTTGGGTTGAATACTCTACCTTCGAAAACTGTTGCGATCCCCTATACTTGTGGGCTATCAAGACCTTTTTCTGGCACCGTTGCCGGGGAAGCACAACTATATTCTCTGACTTACTTGGGATTGACGTCTGTTGATCACTATGAGGAATCCGAAAGATCCAAGAACTGAAATCTTGCCCTCAACTACGAGGACAGGTAAGGAACTGCCATCTAGCTATGCACTTGATTGACCTTCAGTTATGAGTAAGTAACCTGTTGATCTTGATAACCCACAGCCTAAGATTAAGAGATGCGATAAGAATGACTTCTCTGCTAGGAATCATGGTAAAGAAAGGGAACCATGGGTTCAGAAATCTATGCCCTTTCCTCCCAAACCATCCAAGAAAAAGGATGATGAGGATTTTGAGCGATTCGTTGAAATGATCAGACGTGTCTTTCTGCAAATGCGTTTGACAGATATGCTCAAAATGTCTCCGTATGCTAAGTACATGAAGGATATTATGACTAATAAGAGGAGGATACCTGAGGTTGAGATTTCCACCATGCTCGCTAACTATACCTTCAAGGGTGGAACTCCTAAGAAACTAGGTGATCCCGGTGTGCCCACTATACCTTGCTCCATTAAAGCTAACTACGTTAGAACTGCTTTATGCGACCTTGGAGCCGGTGTTAGTGTCATGCCTCTTTCTCTTTATCGTAGACTTGAACTGGATAAGTTGACACCCACTGAAATCTCTGTGCAAATGGCCGACAAATCAACTGCTTTCCCTATCGGCAATTGCGAGGATGTGCCTGTTGTGGTTGCGAATGTTACTATCTTAACATACTTTGTAATCCTGGATATTCCCGAGGATGATGCCATGGCGGTCATCCTCGGAAGACCCTTTTTAAACACTGCAGGGGCTGTTATAGATTGCAACAAAGGCAATGTCACTTTCCATGTCAACGGTAATGAGCATACGGTGCACTTTCCGAAGAAACTATATCGAGTACATTGCATCAATGCTATCGAAAAAACTTCATCGATTCTTATTGGGAGCTTTGAATGCCCTATTCCTCATGTCAAGATGAAGTATGATTTGCTTATTGGGGAGATACACATCCCCATTGAGGTGACCTAGTGACTATTCGAGAATTCTCCGTTCTCTTTTGCGATTCGAAAAGGTTTGTCAAGGAGACTTGATCAACCTCGTTGACGGATTTCTTTCGATGACCATGAGATGGATGAATCGAGGAGTCACAAACCTCTGTTCCAAGCTTTCACCTTCGGTTGCTTAGAAGAAAAATGATAGGTTTAGTTTAGTTTTCCCTATTTTCTGTTTTAGCGTCTGGTAGAAAAGTACCCCAAAAATAAAAGTTCTCCGAAAGCCGTGAAAATCAACTATGATTTTTTTGGATTTTTTGAAAAATTCTGAGACAAAGAGCTTGACTGGGGGTTGCACCAGTGGGCCACAAGCCCTTGAGGCGCGGGCACCCCCCTGGCCGCGCTACCCAGGCTTGTGGGGCCCACGTGCACCCCCTCCACTCATTCTTGCTCTCATCTGGTTCTCCTACCTACAAAAAAATCGTTTCGCAGCTCAAACCCGTGTTCTTGCTGCTCTTGCTGGGATTTTCGATCTCTTTGCTCAAATCACCATTCTCCAAACTGTTTTGGGGAAATTACTCCTTGGTAAGTGACTCCTCCAATGGTCCAATTAGTTTTTGCTCTAGTGCCTTATACTCCGTGTATTTTTGCTGCCTTGGTGACCATGTTCTTGAGCCTTGCATGCTAATTTTAGCTGGTTCCAAGTAGTTTTGATGCGTAATATGGCCTCTGGGCAATTGTTGGAGTAGTTGCTACGAGTTTAGTTGATCCTTGTTCACCTTTCCTTAGAATCGCTAAATATTTCAGAAAAAGGAAGATGTTCAGGAGAAACTATCATGGTGGTTCCTCAAGCAAGAGAGGCCCCCGTCTTTTGGTTCGGGAGCCCGATCCTTACCAACCAAGGGACACGCAGGTACAACCATGTGAATGGCCTTCTGATGAATTTATGATTGAGGCAGGTTTCAAAGATGAATTTGATGCACTTGTTCACAACGTCGGACTCGAAGAATTCATCTCCAATAAATGTGAATAGTATGTTGCTCTCACTGCCTCTTTCGTTCGTAGATTCAAATTTTCAGCTGGCCGTGACACATCGGTACTGTTTGATCTCTATGATAAATCGTATACCATGGATTTAGAGGATTTCAAAAGAATTTGCAAAATACCTATTTGGGGTAGCCCCAATGATCCTCCTAAATCTTCGGTTAGAGATTTTTTTCTCTGGTATAACTGTTGGAGAAACTAGAGGCATTACGCAAGCTACCATGGGGAGAATTCATTTTCCTGCCTTGCATTACTTTGCCCTCTTCATAGGCAGATGCATTAGTGGCAAGATTGAGCATTGTCACCTCTCGCACCCGACCTTAGTATCCTTAAGAGCGCAGTAACGGGTGACAAGAGTTTCAACATGGGAGCTATAATAGCAAGGAGGCTGAATAATAATGCTAATGAAGGGGATTTCTTTGGTGGGATCTATGCCACTCGCATAGCAAACTTTCTTGGAGTACCCATCCGCGAAGGAGATCCCCCGCTCCATACAACTTTCCTTGACCGTGTCGCTTTGACACGCTACCAGTTCCTTGAGAGGGATGACGAATCCCTCCTATACCGTCTGATATTTAACCGGCAGTGTGTTTTCCATATTACCCTTCCTGCTCATGCCTTCTTTGACTTTCAGGTAAAACGGAGATATTACATAACCAGAGGAGAGGCAGAGGAGTATGAGAGGGAGGCAAAGGTTGCTCGTCTCCGTGAGGCAGCTATTCAGGCAATGGCTGCAGCGCTCCCGTATAACCCCATTATGATTTTGGGTGTCGCCAGGACCATCCTTGGGAGTAGACCAACTTAGGCCAAAAGCCTAAGCTTGGGGGAGTACGTGTTTCTCACCGACTTTACATTCTTTCTTATGCTTTCACTTTGTTCGTCGGTGTTCACACTTTACCACTGTATCATCCATGCTAGTTTATTTTCTTTTTCTCGTTTTCTTTTTCGTGTGTCTGTCTAGTTTGAGAAAACCCAAAAATATTTTCTTGTTCTTCTTTTGCTTGTTTGGAGTTTTCCCGTGTAAATAGTTTTATTTTCTTTGGGTCAAGGTAGAAGACCATGGTTACAATGTTTAGTGGCTCTCGCATGCGTACCTGTTTAGCTGTCAAAGAGCCATATTACTTTGTCTTCTCCTTTGTGTTTGCCTATAGATTCTAGCTTTAGTCCAATGCACGAGCACTCTTATTATTGTTCACAACATTCGGTCGTGCAAGTGAAAGGCAATAATGACGATATATGATGAAGTGACTGAGCCTGGAAAACCTGGTATGAACTGGATCTATTTTGTTTTTGTAAATATGACTAGCTCATCGTGCCTGATTCAGCTTTGTTGTGAGGGAAACATGTTTGCAATGACAACTTAGAGATCATAGTTGCTTATGCCATGCTTACTTAGCTAGGAGCTTATAATGGTTTGTCTTGGATGCCCACATGAATTTTGAGATGACAGTGTTGTAGTATGATAAGATGGTATCCTCCTTTGAATGTTTCAAGTGGCTTGACTTGGTGCATGTTTACGCATGTAGTTGAAACAAAATCAACATAGCCTCAATGATGTTCATGTTCATGGTGATTTATGTCCTACTCATGCTTACACTCAATGTTAGTTAATCTCAATGCATTTTGATGACTGTTGTCGCTCTCTAGTTGGTCGCTTCCCAGTTTTTTGCTAGCCTTCACTTGTACTAAACGGGAATACTGCTTGTGCATCCACTTCCATAAACCCAAAGTTGTTCCATATGAGTCCACCATACCTACCTATTTGCGGTATCTACCTCCCGTTCCAAGTAATTTGCATGTGCCACTCTCTAAACCTTCAAGAAATAATCTGTTTTGCGTGCCCGAACCGCTCATGTGGTGAGAGAGGGCTATCAGTATCTTCCATGCTAGGCGTGTTATCCTTGATATGTGTTTATTCACTATCATTCATGAGAAAGGGTCCGGTAATTGGAATTCCCAGTTCCATGCTCAAATCGAAAAGATAATTACAAACAAAGCTCCCCCTAGATTGATGTTGGTATGGACGGCACCCGAGGATTCGGCTAGTGTGATTGATTGGTGGTGGGGGAGTCAAAACTTTACTTTTCTGTTTGGGAACCGCCTATAGCATGTGTAGCATGGAAGATGATGAGAACTCTTAGTAATTGCGTTGACAATGAGAGCATGCCACCCAAAATTATTATCTATGTTTTCAAAGCTTGAGCTCTGGCACCTCTGCAAAACAATTCTTCCCTCTGTGAAGGGTCCGTCTATTTATGTTCCTGTTGAGTCATTCTCCTCTTATAAAAGCACCAATTAGAGAGCACCTCTGTCGTTTTTATTCTTTGCTTTTAACTGTGTTGAGTATGACTGTGACTGGATCTTCTTTGCCATGAATTACAATGTTTAGTCAACCCTTGGTCTTTGAAGGTGCTCTGCATTTATGTTTTGCGGTCTCATAAAGAGCTAGCGAGATACCATCTGTTCATACTGCTTCATGTGGTTTTGATTAAAGTGTTGACATTTGAGGCTTATTATTATTTTCTCGCTAGTTGATTATGCCATTGATATTAGTTTACCATGAGACCTAGATGCCATTTGCTTATGTGGTTTGCTTGTGATTTTGCTGAAACTCTGGTTATGAGTTAGACATAGTTGCAACAACAAGATCAAACAGAGTTCGTCAAAGTTTTTCTTTTGTCTCTTTCAGTTTGTCAACTGAATTGCTTGAGGACAAGCAAGGCTTTAAGCTTGGGGGAGTTGATACGTCTCCGACGTATCTACTTTACCGAACTCTTTTGCTCATGTTTTGGACTCTAATTTACATGATTTGAATGGAACTAACCCGGACTAACGTTGTTTTCAGCAGAATTGCCATGGTGTTGTTTTTGTGCAGAAATAAAAGTTCTCGGAATGACCTGAAAATTTACGGAGAATTTTTCTAGAATTAATGAAAAATACCTGCGCAAAGATCCACCGGAGGAGGTGAGCCAATGGGCCACAAGCCCAGGAGGCGCGGCCACCCCCTGGTCACGCCTGGCAGGCTTGTGGGGCCCACAGAGCTCCACCGCCTCTAATCTCAGCTCTATATATTCTATTTTTCCCGGAAAAAAATCAAGGAGAAGGATTCATCGTGTTTTACGATACGGAGGCGCCGCACCTCTTGTTCTTCGTCTGGAGGGCAGATCTGGAGTCCGTTCTGGGCTCCGGAGAAGGGAAATCATCGCCATCGTCATCACCAACCTTCCTCCATCGCCAATTCCATGATGCTCTTCACCGTTCGTGAGTAATCTCATCATAGGCTTGCTGGACGGTGATGAGTTGGATGAGATCTATCATGTAATCGAGTTAGTTTTGATGGGGATTGATCCATAGTATCCACTATGTTCTGAGATTGATGTTGCTACTATGCCATGCTTAATGCTTGTCATTAGGGCCCGAGTGCCATGATTTCAGATCTGAACCTATTATGTTGTCACCAATATATGTGTGTTTTAGATCCTATCTTGCAAGTTGTAGTCACCTACTATGTGTTATGACCGGGCAACCCCGAAGTGACAATAGCCGGAACCACTCCCAGAGATGACCATAGTATGAGGAGTTCATGTATTCACCAAGTGTTAATGCGTTGGTCCAGTTCTTTATTAAAAGCAGAACCTTAATATCCCGTAGTTTCCATTAGGACCCCGCTGCCACGGGAGGGATGGACAATAGATGTCATGCAAGTTCTTTTCCCTAAGCACGTATGACTATATACGGAATACATGCCTACATTAGATTGATGAACGGGAGCTAGTTACTTATCTCTCTGTGTTATAGTTGTTACATGATGAATCACATCTGGCATAATCATCCATCACCGATCCAATGCCTACGAGTCTTTTACTACTGGTCCTCGCTACGTTAGTTTGCCGCTACTGCTGTCGCTGTTGCTACTGTTACTCTGTTGCTACTGATGTTACTTTGCTGTTACTGGTTACCATTGCTACTGCTGCTATCATACTACCTTGCTACTGATACTTTGCTGCAGACACTAAATCTTTCAGGTGTGGTTGAATTGACAACTCAACTGCTAATACTTGAGAATATTCTTTCGCTTCCCCTTGAGTCGAATCAATAAATTTGGGTTGAATACTCTACCCTCGAAAACTATTGCGATCCCCCATACTTGTGGGTTATCAAATACTCACTTCTATGAAGATGCTGCTAGAATTACTAAACCTCATGCTAGAGACAAACATAGGCCTGTTGTTGGCACGCATGTTGTTTCTGTTAAGATAGGAGATCATTGCTATCATGGTTTATGTAACGTGGGTGCTAGTGTTAGTGCAATACCTCAATCCTTATATGATGAAATTAAAGACGAGATTGCACGTGTTGAGATAGAGCATATTGATGTCACTATTCAGCTTGCCAATAGAGATACTATCTGCCCTGTGGGAATTGTTAGGGATGTTGAAGTCTTGTGTGGTAAAACGAAGTATCCTGCTGATTTCCTCGTTCTTGCTACCACCCAAGATAGCTTTTGTCCCATCATATTTGACAGACCCTTCCTCAATACCGTCAAGCTCATATTGACTGTGAGAAGCAAACTATCACTGTTGGCTTTGAAGGTGTGTCACACGAGTTCAATTTCTCCAAGTTTGGTAGACAACCTCATGAAAAAAGAGTTGCCCAGTAAGGATGAAACTATTGCTTTAGCTTCTATTGCCGTGCCTCCTACTGATCCCTTAGAGCAATACTTGCTTGAGCATGAAAATGATATGGATATGGATGAAAGGGATGAGATAGATAGAGTTGTCTTAGAACAATATCCTATACTTAAGAATAACTTGCCTGATGAACTTCTTGGGGATCCACCCCCACCAAAGGGTGATCCTGTGTTCGAGCTTAAACAGTTGCATGATACTCTTAAGTATGCTTATCTTGATGAAAAAGAGATATATCCTGTTATTATTAGTCCTAGCCTCTCACAGCATGAAGACAATAAGTTACTAAAAACTCCGAGGAAGCACCGTGCTACTATTGGATATACTCTTGATGATCTTAAGGGCATTACTCCCACTCTATGCCAGCACAAGATTAAACTGATCCTGATTCCAAACCAGTTGTTGATCATCAAAGGAGATTAAATCCTAAGATGAAAGGCGTAGTAATAAAAGAAATACTAAAGCTCCTGGAAGCATGTATTATCTATCATGTTGCTCATAGCGATTGGGTGAGTCCGGTGCATTGCGTCCCTAAGAAGGGAGGCATTACCGTTGTCCCTAATGATAAGGATGAATTGATCCCACAAAGGATTATTACTAGCTATAGGATGTTGATCGATTTTAGGAAATTGAATAAAGCCACTAGGAAAGATCATTACCCTTTGCCTTTTATCGACCAAATGCTAGAAAGACTGTCTAAACACACAAACTTCTGCTTTCTAGACGGTTATTCTGGTTTCTCCCAAATACCAGTTGCACAAGCTGATCAGGAGAAAACCACTTTCACCTGCCCTTTCGGTACCTTTGCTTATAGTCATATGCCTTTTGGCTTATGTAATGCACCTTCCACCTTTCAAAGATGTATGATGGCTATATTCTCTGACTTTTGTGAAAAGATTGTTGAGGTTTTCATGGATGACTTCTCCATTTACGGGTCTTCTTTTTATGATTGCCTCTGCAACCTTCATCGAGTCTTGTAGAGATGTAAAGACACCAATCTTGTCTTGAATTGGGAGAAGTGCCACTTTATGGTTAATGAAGGCATCGTCTTAGGACATAAAATTTCTGAAAGAGGTATTGAAGTCGATAAGTCTAAGGTTGATGCAATCGAGAAAATGCCATACCCCACAGATATCAAAGGTATAAGAAGTTTCCTTGGTCATGCCGGTTTCTATAGAAGGTTCATTAAAGGCTTCTCTAAGATTTATAGGCCTCTTACCAATCTCTTGCAAAAGGATATTCCTTTTGTTTTCAATGATGATTGTGAGGAAGCCTTCGAAATACTTAAGAAGGCTTTGATAACTGCACCTATTGTTCAACCACCTGATTGGAACTTACCTTTTGAAATCATGTGTCATGCTAGTGATTATGTTGTTGGTGTTGTCCTAGGGCAAAGAGTTGATAAGAAGTTGAATGTTATTCACTATGCTAGTAAAACTCTAGACAGTGCCCAAAGAAACTATGCTACTACGGAAAAGGAATTTTTAGCAGTCGTGTTCGCATGTGAAAAGTTCAGGTCTTACATAGTTGATTCCAAAGTCACTATTCACACTGTTCATGCTGCTATCAAGTACCTAATGGAGAAGAAAGACGCTAAACCTAGACTTATCAGATGGGTTCTCTTGCTACAAGAATTTTATTTGCACGTTGTCGACACGAAGGGTGCTGATAACCCAGTAGCAGATAACTTGTCTAGGTTGGAGAACGTTCTTGATGATCCAGAACCTATTAATGATAGCTTTCCTGATGAGCAATTGAATGTCATCAATGCTTCACGTAGTGCACCGTGGTATGCTGATTATGCAAACTATATTGTTGCCAAATACATACCACCTAGTTTCACATACCAGCAAAAGAAGAAATTCATCTTTGACTTGAGACATTACTTTTGGGATGATCCTCACCTTTATAAGGAAGGAGTAGATGGTGTTATTAGACGTTGTGTACCTGAACATGAATAGGGACAGATCCTACAGAAGTGTCACTTCGAGGCCTACGAAGGACACTGATAGCAGTCCCCGGCAACGGCACTAGAAGAATGTTGTTGACATGTTCCTGACTTGATGCCTCCCCGGCAACGGAGTCAGAACAGCTCCCAATTGCTCAAGAATTAGCAATTGTCTTGCAATGGCCCACCAGCGCGTGGGTTCGCGGCAGTTTTCTAAGGTAGAGTATTCAATCCAAATTTGTTGGTTCGCCCGACAGGAAGTGGAAGAATATTCTCAAGTATTAGCAGCTGAATGTGTCAGATTCAACCACACCTGAAAGATTAGTATGTGCAAGCAAAGAATCAGCAGCAAAGTAGTATGATAACAACGGTGCCAGAAACGATCTGTTGACGGTAGACTATTCCTAACGGTTGTATCAATGGTGCCAGAAGTAGACCGTGGACGGGAAATATTCTTTCCCTTCAACGGCGCGAGAAAAAGTATTGTAGCAGGTAGCAGCAGTGTAACGAGTAATAGCAGTGGCAAGGAACAGCAGTAACAGCAGTAGAGCAAAACAAGTAACAGCAGCAGCAAGCAACAGTAGTAACAGCAGCAGTGGGACAAACTCGTAGGCAATGGGTCGGTGATTTGTTTGGATGATATTCATCATGCAACAGTCATAACACGGAGAGATATGTGGCTAGCTCCCGTTCGTCAATGTGATGTAGGCACGCATTCCGTATGTCGTCATACGTGCTTAGGGAAAAGAACTTGCATCACATCTATTGTCCATCCCTCCCGTGGCAGCGGGGTCCAAAAGGAAACTACGGGATATTAAGGTTCTCCTTTTAATAAAGAACCGGACCAACGCATTAGCACTTGGTGAACACATGAACTCCTAAAACTATGGTCATCACTGGGAGTTGTTCCGGTTATTGTCACTCCGGGGTTGCCGGATCATAACACATAGTAGGTAACTACAACTTGCAAGATCGGATCTAAAACACACATATATTGGTGACAACATAATAATTTCAGATCTGAAATCATGGCACTCGGGCCCTAGCGACAAGCATTAAGCATGGCAAAGTAGTAGCAACATCAATCTCAGAACATAGTGGATACAAGGGATCAATCCCCATCAAAACTAACTCGATTACATGATAGATCTCATCCTACTCATCACCACCCAGCGAGCCTACGAATAGATTACTCATGAACGATGAAGAGCTTCATGGAATTGAAGAGGGAAGAAGGTTGATGATGACGATGGCGACGATTTCCCCTCTCCGGAGCCCAAAACGGACTCCAGATCTGCCCTCCAGATGTAGAACAGGATGTGGTGGCGCCTCCGTATTGCAAACGCGACGAAATCTTCTCTCTCTATTTTTTCTGGGATGAAAGTGAATTTATAGAGCTGAGTTTGGGGGCGGCTGAGCCACGTGGGCCCCACAAGCTTGGTAGTCGCCACCAGGGGGGCGGCGGCTACAGGGATTGTGGCCCACTGGCCCATCCCCTCCGGTGGATCTTTGCGCAGGTATTTTTCATATGTTCCAGAAATATTCTACGTAAATTTTTAGGACGTTCCGAGAACTTTCATTTCTGCACAAAAACAACACCAAGGCAATTCTCCTGAAAAGAGCGTCAGTCCAGGTTAGTTCCATTCAAATCATGCAAATGAGAGTCCAAAACAAGGGCAAAAGAGTTTGGAAAAGTAGATACGATGGAGACGTATGAGACACCATGCGGGAGATAGAACTGCACACAAGGTATTGCAATCAGGTTTCTATTGGCCCACTCTCTTCAAGGATGCCCGTAAGTTTGTCTTGTCCTGTGACGAATGTCAAAGAATAGGTAATATCAGCAAACGTCGGGAAATGCCTATGAACTATTCACTTGTCATTGAACCATTTGATGTCTGGGGCTTTGATTATATGGGACCTTTTCCAAAATCCAATGGGTGTACTCATATCCTAGTTGATGTTGATTACATCACTATGTGTGTAGAAGCTATCCCCACTAGTAGTGCTGATCACTACACCTCTATCAGGATGCTTAAAGAAGTTATCTTCCCTAGATTTGGAGTCCCTAGATATCTAATGACCGACGGTGGTTCCAACTTCATTCATGGTGCTTTCCGTAAAACGCTTGCTAAGTACGATGTCAACCATAGAATTGCGTCTCCCTATCACCCTCAGTCCAGTGGTCAAGTAGAGCTAAGCAATAGAGAGATTAAACTAATTCTGCAAAAGACTATCAACAGGTCTAGAAAGAATTGGTCTAAGAAGCTCGATGATGCACTGTGGGCTTATAGAACTGCCTATAAGAATCCCATGGGCATGTCTCCGTATAAAATGGTGTACGGTAAAGCATGTCATTTACCTCTTGAGCTAGAGCATAAAGCTTATTGGGCAATCAAAGAGCTCAGCTTTGATTTCAAACTTGTTGGTGAGAAGAGGTTATTTGATATTAGCTCGCTTGATGAATGGAGAACTCACGCATATGAGAATGCCAAGTTGTTCAAACAAAAGGTTAAGAGGTGGCATGATAAGAGGATACAAAAGCGTGAGTTCAGTGTAGGTGATTATGTCTTGCTATATAATTCTCGTTTAAGATTCTTTGCAGGCAAGCTTGCCTCTAAATGGGAAGGTCCCTATATTGTTGAGGAAGTATATTGTTCCAGTGCTATCAAGATCAACAACACGGAAGGTAATTGTCCGAGAGTGGTCAATGGGCAGAGAATCAAGCCTTATATCTCAGGTACTCCCATAAATGTTGAGAGCAATATTATCAATACCATAACCCCGGAAGAATACCTAAGGGGTATTTATCAGCCTGTTTCAGACTCCGAAAACGAAGAGGTATGTGCTTCGGTAAGAAATAGACTCCAAAACTTTTCCAATAGGAATTTTTCTCCGTTTTGGAATGTTTGAAAAAATACAAAAAATGGAAGTAGTCCGGAAAGCGCGCGAGGAGGCGACAAGCCTGCCAGGCACAGGCCCACCCCCCCCTGGCCGCACGTGGGGGGCTTGTGGCCACCTCGTGTGCCTCCCGGACTTCGTTTTCGTGTGGAGTACTCCTTCTGGTCTGGAAAAAATCATTATATATTCTCCCGTAAGGTCTGACCCTCGTATCACGCAGATTCCCTCTGTTTTCGTTTCGATTTTGTTTTCTGTCGCAGATTTAGAGCAAGATGTCGTCTCAGGAATCTATGGGGGAGAACAATCTCCCTCAAGTTTATGGAGAAGTAAGTGCTGATCTGAAAAGGATGGAGGTCATGGAGGCTAAGGAAAGGCTACCTAAAGAAACCAAGGGAAAAACTAAGGAGAAGAATCAGGCATGGGATGAAGTGCAATCTGTGCTCAACAAGCAAGAAGTTGAAGAAGTGGATTTCCTCCAACCCTACCTCAACCTACTGTCTCCATCCTTGATTGAACTCTTGAGGTTTTGTGAAACAACTCGTGCTCGCAATAGTTATCTCACTCGTGAAGTTGTTTTGCTGGAGAAACATATCACGGATCTTCAAGGTATAAATCAAAGATTAACAGCCCTCTTGGAATCAAAGATTGCAACAACTCCACCACCATCACCTCCAAAGGAAGACAACTAAGAATGGGTATGGGCAATCCCCTTGGCTTGTGCCAAGCTTGGGGGAGTTGCCCCGGTATCGTATCACCATCACATCTTTTGCCTTTACCTTTGTTTTAGTTTGTTCCTTTTCAGTTTTCTCTTTCTCTAGTAGAATAAAGGTCTTAGTGTTTTAGTCTTGAGTTTTGCTTTGTGTCACCCCCGATGTATTCGAGCTCATGAGCCATATAATAAAGAGTGTCTTAGTTGAAGGGATTTTCCTCTTGCCATGATCAAAAAGATTGAGAAAAGAACAAAAGCATGAAAGATCATGTAATGATCTTATGGGAAGTGATGGCTTCACATATAAAAAGAATGATGATTGAAACTTGTTGAGGGTAGACAAACATAGACCTTGGTCATTGTTGCAATTAGTAGGAAGTGATAAAGAAGGAGAGATTCACATATAAATATATCATCTTTAACACCATCTATGATTGTGAACACTCACTAAACTATTGCATGCTTAGAAGTAGATGTTGGGCAAGGAAGACAACATAATGAATTGTGTTTGCTTGGTTCCGAACAATGTTATATGATTAAAGATCCCTTAGCATGTGACGATTGCTTCCACTTCATATTAGCCAAAACTCCGGCACCAAGTAGAGATACTACTTGTGCATCCATAAACCTTCAACCCAGTTTTGCCATGAGAGTCCACCATACCTACCTATGGATTGAATAAGATCCCTCAAGTAAGTTGTCGTCGGTGCAAGCAATAAAAATTGCTCCCTAATATGTATGATCTATTAGTGTGTGGAAAATAAGCTTTGTACGAACCTGTGATGAAGAAGACATAAAAGCGACAGACTGCATAATAAAGTTCTTTATCATAGGAGGCAATATAAAGTGACGTTCCTCCGCACTAAGAGGACACGCATCCAAACCTCAAAAGCGCATGACAACCTCTACTTCCCTCTGCGAAGGGCCTATCTTGTACCTTTACTTTTTCCCTTGAAAGAGTCATGGTGATCTTCACCAATTCGTTGTTTCGACTTTATATTGGCTAACGTTATATGCTAGGGAAAGATCTATATTCATATGTCAACTTGGAAGTAAGTATTCATGAATTATTGTTGTTGACATTACCCTTGAGGTAAGCAGTTGGGAGGCGAAACTATAAGCCCCTATATTTCTCTGTGTCCAGCTGCAACTTTGATCTCATGAGTACCACGTGAGTTGTAGCAATTGTAGAGAACGAAAGGATGATTGAGTATGTGGACTTGCTTTACAAGCTCTTATTTGACTCTTTCTGATGTTGTGATAAATTGCAATTGCTTCAATGACTATAGGCTATCGGTTGTTACTTCTCGGTAAGGTTCTTGATCCATACTTTACTTTGTGAAGGAATTATCACTTTAGCATGAGAGATGATATGATGATATTGCTATTCTGATCATGATCATGATGCCTGCATGTTCGTATCTTGTTTTGTCGACACCTCTCTCCCTAAACATGTGGACATATTTATTGAGATAGGCTTTCGCTTGAGAACAAGCGAGGTCTAAGCTTGGGGGAGTTGATACGTCCATTTTGCATCATGCTTTCATGTTGTTATTTATCGCTTTTTGGGCTGTTATTTCACATCAAGGTACAATACTTATGCCTTTTCTATCTTATTTTGCAAGGTTTACATGAAGAGGGAGAATGTAGGCAGCTGGAATTCTGTCCTGAAAAAGGAGCAAGTTTGATATACCTATTCTGTGCAACTCCAAACGCTGTGAAAATCAACGATGATTTTTTTCGGGATTTATAAAAAATATTAGGCCGAAGAAGTGCCAGAGGGGCGCCAGCAGGTGGCCACAAGCCTGCTAGGCGCGGCCACCCCCCTGATCGCGCCTAGGGGGCTTGTGGGCACCCAGCTGGCCCTCTGGCTCCCCCCTCTTGCTACAAGAAGGGTTTCGTCCAGAAAAAAAATCAGAAGGAGGCTTTTCGGTAGATTCGTCGCCGCCACGAGGAAGAACTTGAGAAGAACCAATCTGGAGCTCCGGTAGGACGATCCTACCGGGGAAACTTCCCTCCCGGAGGGGGAAATTGTCGCCATCGTCATCACCAACACTCCTCTCATCGGAGGGGGCTCATTACCATCAACATCTTCATCAGCACATCTCATCTCCAAACCCTAGTTCATCTCTTGTAACCAATCTCCGTCTCGCGACTCCGATTGGTACTTGTAAGGTTGCTAGTAGTGTTAATTACTCTCTGTAGTTGATGCTAGTTGGATTACTTGGTGGAAGAGTTTATGTTCAGATCCTTGATGCTACTCATTACCTCTCTGGTCATGAATATGATTATGCTTTGTGAGTAGTTACTTTTGTTCCTGAGGACATGGGATAACTCATGCTAATAGTAGTCACGTGAATTTGGTATTCGTTCGGTAATTTGATGTGTTGTATGTTGTTTTTCCTCTAGTGGTGTTATGTGAATGTCAACTACATAACACTTCACCATTATTTGGGCCTAGAGGAAGGCATTGGGAAGTAGTGAGTAGATGATGGGTTGCTAGAGTGACAGAAGCTTAAACCCTAGTTTATGCGTTGCTTCGTAAGGGGCTGATTTGGATCCACTAGTTTAATGCTATGGTTAGACTTTGTCTTAATTATTCTTTCGTAGTTGCGGATGCTTGCGAGAGGGGTTAATCATAAGTGGGATGCTTGTCTAAGTAAGGGCAGTACCCAAGCGCCGGTCCACCCACATATCAAACTATCAAAGTAATGAACACGAATCATATGAACATGATGAAAACTAGCATGACAGAAATTCCCGTGTGTCCTCGGGAGCGTTTTTCCTCCTATAAGACTTTGCCCAGGCTTGTCCTTGCTACAAAAGGGATTGGGCCACTTTTCTACACCGTTGCTAATTTTCTTACTTGTTGCTTGCTATGAATCATCTCACCACACAACTACTTGTTACCGATAATTTCAGTGCTTGCAGATTTTACCTTGCTCAAAACCACTTGTCAGATCTTCTACTCCTCGTTGGGTTCGACACTCTTACTTATCAAAAGGACTACGATAGATCCCCTATACTTGTGGGTCATCAGCCGGCTGAGGATCAACCACCACAATCTCCTGAACAGAGTCAGAAGAAGTTGGCTGATCAATGACCATGGACTCTTGGTCCTGTTCCGGAGCAGCAGGTTCCTCCATAGGAGCTTCAGGGTGCCAGCCCCAACCGCCATCATCGTGTTGAGCCGGCGGCTCAGTCATTCGGGGTGGTGGTGGTGGCGGCACAGCATTCCAGCCCAGCGTTGGGTATGGCGGAAGAGCGAAGAGCATGTTATTCTGCTTCAACTGTCCTGGCAGTGGATGGGGATTGCCATTGAGGGGCATAGGATCCTCATCATTTGGCATTTTCTCAGCAAAACAAGCACCCAAGATGAACAAATGTGCAAACCAAGAAACCCTTCCCCCCCCAAGCAGCATATTCCGAAAACGTGACACTGCGGGGAACCAGATTATCATGTGGGAAAGATGCAAAAATGATGGAGGGGACAAGGTATGGATCATTACTGATCCAATGATGAAATTCCCCAAAAGTATTAATCATAGCCCGGAGATCATTTGTATTGCGGTAATCCAAAGGAACGCCTAAAAGCATCAGACAGCCCTCACGAAAACCAGCAACCTCTCTAAAACCTACTCCCTCACTGTGTCGCATGCACGTGACAAAAGTATCGCTCCCCAAATCTTGGGGAACCATCCGACCGGGAGCAAAGCTTTCTCCAGCATCTCGAAGTTCGAATAAACCGCCCCCTTCAATCCATGGCTAAGCAGAGCGGACATGAAATCCCAAGTTATGCAAAAGATCAACAAGCTCCTGCCGTACCTGAGCGACTTGATCAACGGGGGGTACAGGCATGACCTCGGCGATGACATACTATTCATGTCTGCGGGCAATGGGGATTGCCGGCGTGATGAACCTTCGCGGGAGGCGGTCAGGGCCTCCGTTGATGATGTTGTGGCCCGGAGGCACAAACCGCTCAGGGTCAAGCTCGAAGTTGGCCATGTCAGGGAGAGTTGCAGGAGGAGGAGGCGTTAATGGCGGGGCTCTGATGGAGTCCTGGGAGGCGATGAGTGCGATAGAACATGCAGGAACTGTTCGGCAGGTTGTGCGGCTTCCCCAAGAACAACAGAGGTTCCCGAGAAATCAGCGACAGGGGAGGTGGTGGGTCTCTTACGTTTCCAAGTAAGACAACTGTCACGCATAAAATAAGCACAGTTAGATTTGGAATGGCCCACATAGCCGCAAGAGGAGCATATCAGTGACGTGCAGTTGGGGGCTAGATGCCCACGTTCAGAGCAGATCGTGCAAGAAAATATCTCATGAACTATGCCGTTGATCAACTCGTCAAATTGTTGATGGGCTTCTTGCGAGGAAGGAATATCTGGACCCATCAAAAGAGAGTTCACCGATGTCCCAATAGGTTTAGCAGAAGCAGGCCCGCAGTCGAGGCCATCCATTCTTGAGAAATCCAAATATTTTGAAATCCCGCTCGAAGAGGAGGGCGACACCGAATCAGCGCAATGAGAGGGAGAAACCCCATCAATCACGGTGATATTTGTTTCATTGCCGGACAAAACGGGAGATAACATTGGCTGACAAACTGTGCCAAAAGTAATATGTGGTGTCGCCGTCGTCCACCGGAGTTCAACCGGCGGTGGTGCACTGATAATGACACGCTCCTACCGTGGAACAAAATAACCAGCAGTTTGTAATGTCAACAGCTCATCCTGCGTGACAGGGCACCGATAACCCTTGCAAACCTCATACTGTTGGAGGGTTGCGAAAGAAAGCTTCTTACGTGTAGATGGTCCGGATTTAAAACATGATTTTTCTGGCCTGGAATGCATTGCCATCAGACCTAGTGTAGCCCGTCGCTTAGAGGGGCTAACCAAAACCCATTTAGCATCACATTGTCTCTTCCATAAAGAAAATTCCCGATTCCAATTTGGGCCACCATTACCCCATAGATGAAAGAAACAATTAAAAGTGGAGCACTTGTAAGAACGTAAATCCAGTATATGAAAACCAACTTGTTTGCAAGAAACCAGGAATGAAAAAACTGAGTTTGTGATCTTCGTCACCATAAGGTCAATGGCGGAACCCCCAATGGCAGACTCCGTGAGACGAAAAGCATGGCGACCAAAAGATACCACCATGATGAAAGGTCGACGGTGATGCATCGGGTGCACAGAGAAGCCATAGGAGTAGAAAACCTTATCCGCAAAAGTAGCACCAGGGGAGAAATCCAGATCCAATGTGGAGCCACCCATGCAAGCCATGAATAAGCACGTACGTGATCGTGGAGGTGCACCTGAGATGATGCGCCGAGCGAAAGAGGAGCACGCCGGCTAGAAATCCAGATCGCCATGGAGTCGCCAGTGCGGAAGGGAGGAGGTGGGAGTCGCCATCGGGTTGTATTACGCAACCCGGTACTAGAAAAGGTGTCCGCATTGCCCTCTTTTATGATGAGAGTGTGGAAATAAAAAAGATTGTCGTGGGGGCAAGATACATCGATGTGTTGATCCGATTGAATCCTTATGGTCTGCAGTGGAGAGCTACATTTGTCTTGGGGGAACCAAAGGCACATGAACGACACCATATGTGGACCTTACTCAAACGGATTAAAGATACCAGTGATCTCCCATGGCTGATGTTCGGGGACTTCAATGAAACAATGTGGCAATCCGAGCACTACTCGAATGCGAAGAGATCTGAGAGAAACATAGAAAACTTTTGGAAAGTTATGTCGGATTGTAACTTGTTTGATATGGGATACAAAGGACCGGGGTGGACATACAACAATAAATAGGATGGAATATCAAATGTACGAGCATGCTTGGACACATGTGTGGCCTCCCCTAAGTGGTCGGACTACTTCAAACATGCCATTGTCGAACATTGCTCGTCGAGGTCTGACCATCTCCCTATTCTTCTAAGAGTTGGGGAGAGAAAGGAATGGAAACCGGTGGACCAGAGAAGTGGTGGGACTTTTAGGTACGAACAGATTTGGGAGAGGGCTGAGTCTTTGCAAGCAATAGTCAGCACGACATGGAAAGAAGATGGCCCGACTGGAAATCTACAGAAAGTCTGCTCAAAGTTGAAACACATGCAAGAGAAGTTACGATGTTGGGCAGCAAAGGATTTTCGTTCATTAATTAAAAACACTTTAGAAATTAGGGGAAAACTAAAAAGGATCTGGAGCTCGGCACCCTTACCGGAACAACAAAAGAGAGCGGATGTGCTAGCGCGGGAACTGGATGAACTATTGCTTAGGGAGGAGATTATGTGGAGGCAAAGGTCACGCGCCACATACCTTAGAGAGGGAAACAAGAATACCAAGTGGTTCCAAGAGAAAGCAACATGGATACAGAAGAAAAATACAATAGCAAAACTGAAAGACGAAAACGGTGTCTCGGTGGAGGAGGACAGAAATATACATGATATGACAAACTCGTTCTTCAAAAAGCTATATGAGAAAGAAGAAGGGGTAGACAAGACGGAAATTTTGAACCTGATTGCGCAAGGAGTGAACAATGATATGAACGATATGTTGATAAAACCTTTCTCAGCGACCGAAATTGGTGATGCTCTATTGCAAATTGGCCCACTTAAAGCCCCTGGACCCGATGGCTTTCTGACACATTTCTTCCAAAGAAACTGGGGGGAAATCAAAGATGACATTATAAGAGGAGTTCTAGAGTTTTTTGAGAGTGGCATCCTCCCTCAAGGAATCAATGATACAGTGATCGTCCTCATTCCAAAAAGGAAGGATCCATTGAAGCTAAAGGACTATAGACCTATCCGCCCGTGCAACGTCATCTATAAGGTGGTGACCAAATGCCTCGTCAACCGTCTACGGCCTATATTGGATGAGATTGTATCCGAGACTCAAAGTACTTTTATTCTGTGCAGAATGATCACCGATAATGCTATTATAGTGTTCGAGTGCTTCCAAAAAATCCAACACGGTAAGAAAGCCATACAAAATTTCCGCGCCTAAAATTTGATCTAGCCAAAGCATACGATAGAGTAGACTGGAATGTTTTGAAAGGGGTGCTTTAGAAAATCGGCTTCTGCAGGGAATGGATTGATTGGGTGATGGAGTGTGTTCGTTCAGTGAGATGCAACGGGGGCTTGATAGATCAGTTCATTCCTTCTAGGGGCTTGCGGCAAGGGGACCCTCTCAACCCGTATTTGTTTCTCTTTGTCTGGGATAACCCAGTGCATTTGCTGAGAAAGGAGATGTGTGAGAACAACTTAACACCTATTAAGATTGCTAGAAAAAGCACGGGCATTTAAAATATCCTCTTCAAGGATGATAGTTTATTTTTTTCAAAGCAAAAAGAGAGCAAGTTGAAACTATCAAAAGTTTTGGCCACCTTCTAGAAATGTATTGGCCAACTCTTGAGTGAGAGCAAATGCTCCCTCCTATTCAGCGAAGCTTGCGCAGCTGCAATGAGAGAAGGAATTAAAAAAATCTTGGGGTTGATGATACGTCACCATCGTATCTACTTTTCCAAACTCTTTTGCCCTTGTTTTGGACTCTAATTTGCATGATTTGAATGGAACTAACCTAGACTGACGCTGTTTTCAGCATAATTGCCTTGGTGTTGTTTTGTGCAGAAATCAAAGTTCTCCAAACATCCTAAAAATTTACGAGGAATTTTGTTGGAAAAGATGAAAAATATCTGCGCCAAGATCCACCTGAGGGGGTGGGCCAGTGGGCCACAAGCCCTGCCTCCGCCACCCCCCTGGTGGCAGTGGGCAAGCTTGTGGGGCCCACATGGCTCTGCCGCCCCCAATCTCAGCTCTATAAGTTCACTTTCGTCCTAGAAACAATAAAAAGAGAAGATTTCATCGCGTTTGCGATACGGAGGCGCCGCCACATCCTGTTCTTCATCCGGAGGGCAGATCTGGAGTCTGTTTTGGGCTCCGAAGAGGGGAAATCGTCGCCATCGTCATCATCAACCTTCTTCCCTCTCCAATTCCATGAAGCTCTTCAACGTTCGTGAGTAATCTATTCGTAGGCTCGCTGGGCGGTGACGAGTAGGATGAGATCTATCATGTAATCGAGTTAGTTTTCATGGGGATTGATCCCTAGTATCCACTATATTCAGAGATTGATGTTGCTACTACTTTGCCATGCTTAATGCTTGTCACTAGGGCCCGAGTGCCATGATTTCAGATCTGAAATTATTATGTTGTCACCAATATATGTGTGTTTTAGATCCGATCTTGCAAGTTGTAGTTACCTACTATGTGTTATGATCCGGCAACCCCGGAGTGACAATAACCGGAACCACTCCCGGTGATGACCATAGTTTGAGGAGTTCATGTGTTCACCAAGTGCTAATGCGTTGGTCCGGTTCTTTATTAAAAGGAGAACCTTAATATCCCGTAGTTTCCTTTTGGACCCCGCTTCCACGGGAGGGATGGACAATAGATGTCATGCAAGTTCTTTTCCCTAAGCACGTATGACGACACAAAGAATGCATGCCTACATCACATTGACGAACGGGAGCTAGCCACATATATCTCCGTGTTATAACTGTTGCATGATGAATATCATCCAAACAAATCACTGACCCATTGCCTACGAGTTTGTCCTACTACTGCTGTTACTTGTCTTGCTCTGCTTCTACTGTTGTTACTACTGTCGCTTGCTCTGTTGCTACTTGCTACTGTTGTCACTACTGGTGTTCCTTGCCACTGCCGTTACTCGCTACTTTGCTTTTACTACTTTCCTTGCAGATACTAATCTTTCAGGTGTGGTTGAATCTGACACATTCAGCTGCTAATACTCGAGAGTATTCTCTCACCTCCTGTTTGGCGATCAACAAATTTGGGTCGAATACTCTACCCTCGAAACTGCTACGATCCCACGCATTGGTGGGCCGTCAACAACATTTTTCTAGTTTTGATTGCCGAAGAGTGCTAGCAGTATTCTTCTGGTGCCGCTGCAAGGGAAGGTGTGTTGTTACGGAGTCAGCATTTTTCTGGCGCTGTTGCCGGGGAGGTATTGTTATATTCTCTGAGTTACTTGGGATTTATATCTGCTGATCACTATGAAGAATCTGAAGGATCCAAAAACCAAAGTCTTGCCCTCAACTACGAGGGGAGGTAAGGAATTGCCATCTAGCTCTGCACTTGATTCACCTTCAGTTATGAGTAAGTTTGCGACATCACCTCCTGCTAGAAATCTTTATATGTTGTTTGTTCTTGATGATGCTTATGATGCTACTGCTAGAGATGCTATGCTTGATACTATGCCTGATACTGCTAGAGATGCTATGCCTAATGATACTATGCTTGATACTGCTAGAGATGCTATGCTTGATACTGCTTTGCGTGATATTGCTAGAGATGTTATGCCTGATGATGCTATGCTTGATACTGCTAGAGATACTACTTTGCCTAATGTTCCACTAGGGGTATTCCTTGATGCTCATATTGCTAGAGTTACTGCCAATGCTTGTGATGCTTCTGAAACTGCCGATACTATTGAGATAGAACCTGCTTTTGCTCTTGTTAGATCTAGCTCTCCTAGATATGAATTGCCTGATATACCTGAGGGTTACGTTATGGAGGGAGAGATAGCTGAGGATTTTCTTGCGTGTAAGGATGCCTATGACGCTGAGAAATTACTTCTCAAGTGTAAGGAAAAATCTCTGAAAGCTAGGATGAAATACGACCCGAAGTTTGCCACTTTACCTATCTTTATCACCGATAATGATTATGAATTCCCTGTCGATCGTGAGATAATCTCTCTAGTCGAATCTGGTCCTTTTCACGGTTATGAGTCTGAGACGGTCGTAGCCCATCTTTCCAAACTACACGATATAGCCACCTTTTTTACTAATGAGGAGAAGATCCGCCACTACTATATCCTTAAGTTGTTTCCTTTCTCTTTAAAGGATGACGCTAAAGCCTGGTTCACCTCTCTTGCCCCTGGATGTGTGAGTAGTCCCCAGGATATGGTCTATTACTTCTGTGAGAAATATTTCCCTGCCCATAAGAAGTAAGATGCCTTGCAGGAAATATACAACTTTGCTCAACTCCAAGAAGAGAGTCTCCCAGAAGCTTGGGGGAGGCTCGTCCAGCTACAAAATGCTTTGCCTGATCACCCTCTTAAGAAGAACGAGATACTTGATATCCTCTATAACGGACTTATCGATGCCTCTAGAGACCACCTAGATAGTTGTGTCGGTTGTGTTTTTAGGGAACGAACTGTAGAACAAGCTGAGACCCTACTGAATAACATCTTGATCAACGATAATGCTTGGACTATTCCCGAACCACATCCTAAGCCAACTCCGAAGAAAAGAGGTATTCTATTCCTCAGTCCCGAAGATATGCAAGAAGCCAAGAAATCTACGCAAGAGAAAGTCATTAGATATGAAGATGTCAAAAATCTACCACCTGTCGAAGAGATCCATGGTCTCGATAACCCGATACACGTAGTAGAAGTGAATTCTCTGCGTAGGTTTGATGAGAGTGATATTCCTTTTGACAAACCTCCTAGCCTATGCTTTGATGAATTTGACAACTTTGTTGCCAAACAACAGAGTTTCAATGATTATGTTAGCAGACATTTGGAACAAAGTACTCGCATGCTTAGTCATTTAAGTGCTTGTGTAGAAAGAAATGTCAATGATCTGAAGCTTCTGAGTAAACATGCCTCTTTGATTATTACTCAGGTAGAACAAGTACTTAAAGCTCAGAATGACCTGCTCAATGAATTAAATGACAACTCTGTCAGAGTCATTACTAGAGGAGGAAAATGACTCAGGAACCTTTGTATCCTGAAGGTCATCCTAAGAGAATTGATCAAGATTCTCAAGGAATCAATGCTGATACACCTAGTCATCCTAAGGAGAAGAAGAAGGACGATAGAAACCTGCATGTTAGTTCACCAAATACTGTCACACCTGAAGAACCTAATGATATTTCTACGTCTGACGCAGAAACACAATCTGGTGATGAACATGAACCTGGTGACAATATGGACAGTGATGTTCATAATAATGATCAACCTAGCAATGATGAGGATGTGGAGATTGAACCTACGGTTAATCCTGATAACCCACAACCTAAGAGATACGATAAGAATGACTTTACTGCTAATAAGCATGGTAAAGAAAGGTAACCATGGGTTCAGAGATCTACGCCCTTTCTTCCTAAGCCATCCAAGAAAAAGGATGATGAGGATTTTGAGTGTTTCATTGAGATGATAAGACCCATCTTTCTGCAGATGCGGTTACCTGATATGCTCAAGATGTCTCCGTATGCCAAGTACATGAAAGATATCGTGACTAATATACGGAAGATACCATATATTGAGATCTCCACCATACTTGCCAACTACACTTTTAAAGGTGGAACTCCTAAGAAACTTGGTGATCCCGGAGTGCCCACTTTACCTTGCTTCATTAAAGGAAACTACGTAAGAACTGCCTTATGTGACCTTGGAGCCGGTGTTAGTGTTATGCTACTCTCTCTTTATCGTAGACTTTAATTGGATAAGTTGACACCCACTGAAATTTCTCTGCGGATGGCCGACAAATCAACTGCTTTCCCTATCGGCATTTGCGAGGATGTGCCCGTTGTGGTTGCTAATACCACTATCTTAACAGACTTTGTTATCTTGGATATTCCTGAGGACGATGCCACGGCTGTCATCCTCGGAAGACCCTTTTTAAACACTGCAGGGGCTGTTATAGATTGCAACAAAGGCAATGTCACTTTCCATGTCAACGGTAATGAGCACACGGTGCACTTTCCGAAGAAACGATATCAAGTACATTGCATCAATGCTATCGAAAAGACTTCATCGATTCTTATTGGGAGCTTTGAATGCCCTATTCCTCGTGTCAAGATGAAGTATGATTTGCTTGTTGGGGATATACATATCCCCATTGAGGTGACTTAGTGGCTATTTGAAAATTCTCCGTTCTCTCTTGCGATTCGAGAAGGTTTTGTCATGAGGACTTGATCAACCCCATTGACGGATTTCTTTCGATGACCATGAAATGGATGAATCAAAGAGTCACATACCTCTGTTTTGAGCTTTCATTTTCTGTTGCTTAGAAGAAAAATGATAGAATTAGTTTACTTTTTCCTGTTTTCTGTTTTAGAGTCCCGGAGAAAAATACCTCGAAAATAAAAGTTCTCCGATGGTCCTGAAAATTTAGTATGATTTTTTTCTGGAATTTTTGAAAATTACTGGGCCTGAGAGCTGGCCTGGGGGCCAGACCAGTGGGCCACAAGCCCTGACACCGCCACCCCCCTGGTGGCGGAGGGCAAGCTTGTGGGGCCAACCGGGACCCCCTCCACTCATTCAGCTCCCAGCCTCTTCTTCCACCTCCAGAAAAGATTGTTTTGCAGCTCAAACCCGTGTTCTTGCTCATTTGGCTATGATTTTCGATCTCCTTGCTCAAAGCACCATTCTCCGAACCGTTTTGGGGAAATTACTCCTTGATAAGTGACTCCTCCATTGGTCCAATTAGTTTTTGCTCTAGTGCTTTATCCTTCGCGTATTCTTGCTACCTTGGTGACCCTGTTCTTGAGCTAGAAAGGTTGATTTTAGCTGGTCCCAAGTAGTTTTAGCGCGTGATATGGTCTCTAGGCACTAGTAGGAGTAGTTGCTACAAGAGAGGCTCTTCAAGCCGTAACCCCAAGGAGGATGAGAAGAACCACCCCAAGTACGTAGTCCCTCGATTCACAGAAGTTCGAGCGTGCGAGTGGCCAAGTGATGAATTTTTGCGCGCCGCCGGACTTTATGAAGACTTTTATTACTTGGTGGAGAACGCAGGTCTTACTGCGTTCGTTGAAGATAAGTGCTCACAATACCTCCACCTCACCAATATTTTTGTTCAAAGCTTCAACTTTTATCCGAGGAAGAATCCTCCCATGGTTGAGTTCATGATATACGATGTTCCCCAGTGCATGAGACTACAGGATTTTTGCAATGTATGCAAATTACCTTATGTTGGGGATATCCGTGACCCTCGTCCACGGGACTTGGAGGATTTCATTGGTACTATTGTTGTTGGAGAGGAGAGAGGAGTGTCTCGCGCTAGAATTTCTAGCATACATTTTCCTGTGCTTCGGTACTTCTCACTATTTGTGGGAAAATGTTTGATTGGTCGTGGGGAGGCTGGATCACTTAGTTCTCCAGACCTTGCGGTTTTGCACGAAGGCCTTTATAACGATAAGACTTATAGCCTAGGTGTTATAGTAGCCCAGCGGTTGAACACCAACCATTCCAAGGGTGTCGTCTATGGAGGTATTTATGCTACCCGTCTTGCCAGACACTTTGAGATACCCATTAGACTGGGAGAGGAAGGAGAGATGCTTCTCCCTGAGAAATATCTGGATTATGACAGCATGGTTCGCCATGATTTTCTGGATAGAGATGCTAGTAGACGGATGATTTATAACCTGGTATTTAGTCAGGGTACTCGAGAGACTATTACTTTGCCTGCTCCTTCTTTGTTCGATCTTCATGCAGGTAGGTACACTATTATGCCCTCGGACATCTACGCATATTGGGGCTTGGCCCAACCATAGGCGCCCGTGCCCGAGCCGCCAGTCGAGTACCAGACGCCAGTTTATCAGTGGGAGCTAGAGGAGCTCACATAGCAGTGGCATCCACAGTCTGCTCTGGAGTATCCTGGAGCTGGTGATTTCCCACCATGGGAGTAGACCAAGCTAGGACAAAAGCCTAAGCTTGGGGGCGTACGTGTTCTCACCGACTTTACATTCATGCTTATGCTTTCACTTTGTTAGCCGGTGTTTACACTTTGCCACTGTATTATCCATGCTATTTTATTTTCGTTTTCTTGTTTTGTGTCCTTTTGAGAAAACCCAAAAAGATTTTTCTTTCTTATTTTGCTTGTTGGGAGGTTTCCTGTGTAAATAGTTTTCTTTTTCTTTGGGTCAAGGTAGAAGATATTGGTTTCAATGTTTAGTGGTTCTTGCATGCTTACCTGTTTAGCTTTCAAAGCGCCATATTACTTTGTCTTCTCCTTTGTGTTTGCCTGCAGATTCAGCTTAGTCCAATGCATGAACACTCTTATTATTGTTCACATCGTTCAATCGTGCAAGTGAAAGGCAATAATGATGATATATGATGAAGTGACTGAGACTGAAAAGCTAGTATGAACTCTATCTATTTTGTTTTTGTAAATATGACTAGCTTGTCAACCTAGATTCAGCTTTGTTGTGAGAGAACCATGTTTGCAATGACAACTTAGAGATCATAGTTTCTGATGCCATGCTTATTTAGCTGAGAGTTTATAATTGTTTGTCTTGAATGCCAACATAGATTTTGAAATGACTATGATGTAGTATGATAGGATGGTATTCTCCTTTGAATGTTTCAACTGGCTTGACTTGGCGCATGTTCATGCATGTAGTTGAAACAAAATCAACATAGCCTTTATGATGTTCGTGTTCATGGTGATTTATATCATGTTCATGCTTGCATTCAATGTTAGTCAAACCCATTGCATCTTAATGACTGTTGTCCCTCTCTAGTTGGTTGCTTCCCAGTCTTTTGCTAGCCTTCACTTGTACTAAGAGGAATACTGCTTGTGCATCCACTTCCGTAAACCCAAAAGTTTTTCCACGAGAGTCCACTATACCTACCTATTTGCGGTATCTACCTGCCATTCCAAGTAAATTTGCATGTGCCACTCTCTAAACCTTCAAGAAATAATATGTTTTGCATGCCCGAACCGCTCATGTGGTGACAGGGGGCTATTGGTATCTTCCATGCTAGGAGTGTTATTCTCGACATGTGTTTATTCACTGTCATTCACGAGAAAGGGGCCGGTAATTGGAATGCCCAGTTCCACGCTTAAATCGAAAACATAACTGTAAAACAAGACTCCCCCCGGATTGATGTTAGTACGGACGATACCCGAGGATTCGGCTAGCCGTGGAGTGTGATTGATTGGTAGTGGGGGAGTTAAAAATTTACTTTTTTGTTTGGTAACCGCCTATAGCATGAGTAGCATGGAAGATATTGAGAACTCTTGGTCATTGCGTTGACAATGAAAGCATGCCACCCAAAATTATTATCTCTGTTTTCAAAGCTTGAGCTCTGGCACATCTGCAAATCAATGCTTCCCTCTGCGAAGGGCATGTCTATTTATTTTCCTGTTGAGTCATCCTCTTCTTTCACAAGCACCAATTAGAGAGCGACTCTATCATTTTTATGCTTTGCTTTTGATTGGTATTGAGTATGACTATGACTGGATCTTCGTTGCTATGAATTACAATTATTAGTCAACCCTTGATCTTTGAAAGTGCTCTGCATTTATGTTCTGCGGTCTCAGAAAGAGCTAGCGAGATACCACCTATTCATATTGCTTCATGCTTGTTTTGATTGAAGTGTTGGTATTTGAAACTCATTATTATTTGCTCGTTAGCTGATTATGCCATTGATATTAGTTTACCGTGAGACCTTTGTGTCACTTGCTTATGTGGTTAACTTGTGATCTTGCTGAAATTATGGTTATGAGTTAGGCATAGTTGCAACAACAAGATCAAACAGAGTTTGTCAAAGTTTTTCTTTCTCTCTTAGTTTGTCAACTGAGTTGCTTGAGGACAAGCAAGGTTTTAAGCTTGGGGGAGTTGATACGTCTCCATCGTATCTACTTTTCCAAACTCTTTTGCCCTTGTTTTGGACTCTAATTTGCATGATTTGAATGGAACTAACCTGGACTGACGCTGTTTTCAGCAGAATTGCCTTGGTGTTATTTTTGTGCAGAAATCAAAGTTCTCCAAACGTCCTGAAAATTTACGGGGAATATTTTTGGAAAATATGAAAAATATCTGCGCCAAGATCCACCTGAGGGGGTGGGCCAGTGGGCCACAAGCCGTGCCTCCGCCACCCCCCTGGTGGCGGTGGGCAAGCTTGTGGGGCCCACACGGCTCTGTCGCCCCCAATCTCAGCTCTATAAGTTCACTTTCGTCCCAGAAAAAATAAAAAGAGAAGATTTCGTCGCGTTTGCGATACAGAGGCGCTGCCGCATCCTGATTTTCATCTGGAGGGCAGATCTGGAGCCGTTTTGGGCTCCGGAGAGGGGAAATCATCGCCATCGTATCATCAACCTTCTTCCCTCTCCAATTCCATGAAGCTCTTCATCGTTCGTGAGTAATCTATTCGTAGGCTCGCTGGGCGGTGATGAGTAGGATGAGATCTATGATGTAATCGAGTTAGTTTTGATGGGGATTGATCCCTAGTATCCACTATGTTCTGAGATTGATGTTGCTACTACCTTGCCATGCTTAATGCTTGTCACTAGGGCCCGAGTGCCATGATTTCAGATCTGAAATTATTATGTTGTCACCAGTATATATGTGTTTTAGATCCAATCTTGCAAGTTGTAGTTACCTACTATGTGTTATGATCCGGAAACCCCGGGGTGACAATAACCGGAACCACTCCCGGTGATGACCATAGTTTGAGGAGTTCATGTGTTCACCAAGTGCTAATGTGTTGGTCCGGTTCTTTATTAAAAGGAGAACCTTAATATCATGTAGTTTCCTTTTGGACGCCGCTACCACGGGAGGGATGGACAATAGATGTCATGCAAGTTCCTTTCCCTAAGCACGTATGACGACACACGGAATGCATGCCTACATCACATTGACGAACGGGAGCTAGCCACATATCTCTCCGTGTTATAACTGTTGCATGATGAATATCATCCAAACAAATCACCGACCCATTGCCTACGAGTTTGTCCTACTGCTGATGTTACTTGTCTTGCTCTGCTGCTACTATTGTTACTACTGCCGCTTGCTCTGTTGCTACTTGCTACTGCTGTCACTACTGTTGTTCCTTGCCACTGCCGTTACTCGCTACTTTGCTGTTACTACTTTGCTTGCAGATACTAATCTTTCGGGTGTGGTTGAATCTTACACATTCAGCTGCTAATACTCGAGAGTATTCTCTCACCTCCTGTTTGGCGGTCAACAAATTTGGGTCGAATACTCTACCCTCGAAAACTGCTACGATCCCACGCGCTGGTGGGCCGTCAACAATATTCTTCTAGTTTCGATTGCCGGAGAGTGCTAGTAGCATTCTTCTGGTGTCGTTGCAAGGGAAGGTCTGCTGTTACGGAGTCAGGTGACTGAACACATTTGAAAGCAAGTACCTTGGATTACCTACTCCGGAGGGGAGGATGAAGGATGAATAGTTACAACCAATCATGGACAGATTTGGAAAGAGATGTAGTGACTGGTCTGAAAAATTTATGTCCTATGCGGCAAAAGAAGTCTATGGGAAATCAGTGGTTGAGGGTCTCCCAACCTACAACATGAGTGTCTTCATGATGTCAAAGGGTTTCTGTGATAAGTATGAGAGGATAATTCGGGACTTTTGGTAGGGAGATGAGGAAGGGCATATAAAGATCAACTAGATGTCTTGGGAATGCATGACAAAACCCAAGGGAGCGGGCGGTATTGGTTTCAGAGATATGCATCTATTTAACCAAGCCTTCTAGTGATACAAGGCTGGAGGCTGATCTAAAGTTCAGACAGTCTATGTGTGAGAGTACTTAAATCCAAGTACTATCCCAATGGAAATCTTCTCGATATCGTTTTTGCATCGGATGCATCCCCGGTGTAGAGAGGCATTGAATTTGGGCTTCAGCTTTGGAAAAAAGGGCTCATCTCGAGAGTAGGAGATGGAAGGAAAATACAAATACAGAGGGACCAGTGGCTACCAAGGAGGGAGGGCCTTTTGTCGGCCGCTTTCATCGGAAGGTCTTGGCTCAGATGGGTCAACCAGCTTATGCATTCAGATAGGAAGGAATGGAATGTAGAACTCATCCATCAAATTTTCTACCCTTTCGATGCCGTTGAGATATGCAAGATCCCAATTCCAGCCTCAAAGGTGGAAGACCGGATAGCATGGCACCTTGAGAGTAACGGGCCTTCTCGGTGACGAGTGTTTATAAACTCGCTCAAAACCTGGCCTTTTCAAGACAAAACCCTTCTAGTTCTTCAAGAGAATCAAATGATCAGAGTATATGGGATCTCATCTAGAAAGCAAAGGTGCCTGTTAAAGTCCGTATTTTTGGCTGGAGGGTAGTAACTAATACTTTAACCACAAAAGAAAATAAACATAATAGAACCCTGGAATTAGATGCTACATGCGGTTTCTGTGGAAATGGTAGGGAAGACGAATACCATGCGGTCGTCAGGTGCACAAAAAGCAGAGGACTTAGAGCAGCAATACGAGAAGTGTGTAACCTGCATGCAAAGAAGAAGTTCGAGTACACGGGGAACGATTGGTTGCAGGTCTTACTTGACTCTGTCAACTATACTAGCCGTGCAAAAATCCTGCTTTTTCTCTGGCGCTGCTGGCACTTGCGGGAAGACTGCATTAGGAGTGAGAGCTGATAAACAATCAAATCCTTAGTGTTGTTTCTTGAGAAATACAAGGAGGAAATAAGAATGGTGGAATCCCCTGATGGCCAAGCAGACGACAAAGCATGTTTAGGCAAGGAAAGTCCCGCACTGAAAACCACAATGAATCCGGCTACACACTAGTCCCCTTGTGGTTGTGGCACTGTAAAATTGAACAGTCGTGTTGCCTTTGGAGCAGAGATAGGGGTGGGAGCGGCGGGGGTTGTCGCCAGAGATCACCACTGCACAGTTCTTTTATCTGCTTGTAAAGGGATGCGAGCATGTAGCAGCGTTGAGGAAGCCGAGTCTAGAGCTGCCCTGATTGGACTGCATCAATTGGCTGGGATTTATAAGGGCTAGGTAATCCTAGTGATGGACAATCAAATGATTGTTAAAGAGTTAGACGTGCAGACCCCCACGAGATCTCACTATTATGGCCTAATCATGGATATGAAGCAAGCAATGGATGGCTTCTATGAGTGCCAAGTTAGATATGTGAACCGGAGGAACAATAGTTTGGCGCATGGTCTTGTTGCACTGCACAGGAGTAGTGGCGATCAAGTACTGATGTATGACGTACCAACTAGTCTTCGTCCTCTCATGTTAGCTGAATGTACTAGTCCTTATAAGTAGTTCACTTCTACTCTAGATCTCATTTTTTTTGTAGAACCAGTGAACAAATTAAAAATCACAAAAAAGTTTCTGGAGGAATGAAATGAAAAGGTGCAACTAAAGCTATATGAAGAAGGAACCTAAATGACAAAAAATGATGGTACCAACGTTTCAAAAAAATAAATATGGATTCCATTGTAAGTTGAAATGTACTTCGAGACATAAATACTCGAATCATTTGAATTTCGTTATTGCAGACAAAAATGTTGAAATACCAATAATATTTTTCATGAACAAAGCAAACTTACCTAAAAAGGCTATAATATTATTGCTCTCTGAACAAAGAAGAAACAAACATATGTTCCAACTTTGGTGGTTGCATATGTCTCATTTGAAAATCTCGAATGTTGAAGAAAGGAGAGTGAGGATAGCTTGCTATGAAAAGAGTTTTTAAATTGTACACTACAACTGAAATTGTGGATAGATATTTTTCTGTATTATGATCAAGATTTAATACATTGAAAAATTTATAAATAATATTTTCCACAATTGAGAACCAAAGAGTTTTCTGAGTGGAATGTTTCTGTATTGGACAAGGGGCATGAACCTATGTGTTTGTGCAAAAACAAACTATCAGGATATTTGATATATAGAGCAAAAGAACATAAACGCATAAGCCGATCCATTGAAAGAATGAGATTGATTAGCTTACCAAGCTAGCTCTCTCTAGCGTGAAACTATCATTAGCTTATGTCTTTGTACTGAGAATGGTCCAAACTTGGATTGATTAGAAGTCACTCGAATGGAAAAGCTACCAACAAGATTTTAAAATTGTTTCGAATATATAGCCATGAATACTTGGATTCATTAATTAACAACATGTTCGAAAATATTATTGTCGAAGTAAAAAAACAAAACTCACTGCCAAGAGAGAATCTATAATGTAAGTGAGAACTTCATTAGGGAGTGCTTATGAGTAGCAATCCATCACACGTTTATGCATCAACCCCCCCATTCGTCATAGAGAGTTTTACCGTTATTTGGTCCACCCATCTATTTCCTATTTGAAAGGAAAACCCCGATCGTTGTAGGATGAAAATAATTTAATATTTCAGGAATAGAAAATGGAAAAAAGATGGAGCATCGAAAACTTTAATAAATGTAAAAATGGAAGAAAATTGAATAAATATGGAACACTATAACCATAGAGAATAAGAAAGTTAGAGTTGAAATATCTCTTAAAACAACATAGTACATTAGTTCAATTTTGTCCAATTATGACACCAAAATATTGTATAGTTCATTCTCAATTGATATGCATAAGAAAACTTTAATAGATGTAAACGCTGGAAGAAAATTTAAGAAATATGGAACACTATAACCATAGAGGATACGAAATTTAGAGTTGAAATGTCTCTTAAAACAACATACTACATTAATTCAATTTTGTCCAATTATGAGACCAAAATATTGTATAGCTCATTCTCAATTGATATGGAGAAGAAAATTTGTGTCGAAGTATAGCTTTAGTTGCACCTTTTCATTGCATTCCTCCAGAAACATTTTTGTGATTTTTAATTTGCTTAGTGGTTCTGCAATTTTTTCGGCTTTATGCAGCTCGATTTGCAAGCATTATGACAAAAGTATGTCTTTCAACTCCTGACAAATAAATACAACAAAATTGAATGACCATTTGTCAAGGAAATTCTTAATAATTATGTAAGAAGTTTATTGCCTATGCACCTTTTTGTTTACAATTCAAAACCTTCTATTTGTTCAACAACAATTGTGGTGTAGATTTCAACAAATTTTGCATTTAATCTGAAATGCACGCCCCACACCTCATGAACTAAGCAAGAAGAGGAGATCAAGAAAGTGCATTTACCACTATCAAAAAGTGTAGAATAGAGGAAACTTCTCTTCTCAGTGCAACTACAAGTAAAACTTTGCTTCTGAATACATGCCCCATATTCGAGCAGTATTGTAATAGGAAATGTGGAGTGTGCATTTTCCTTCTACTTACGTGAGTGCACCTAGAAGGCTACAAGCACCACAATTATTATATGTCAAGAAATACATGTTGAATTGTGTATTTTCCACCTATGAGAAATATTCTACTTTTTAAATTCACTTTTATTTAAGTGAGTAAAACATTGCTTCAAGTTAAGTGAGTGCAACTACATTTTTAAGTCAAGTTTGTTGAACATTTTTCTTCTAGTTAGGTGAGTGCAACTTCATTTTTTATCACTCCAAACAAGCTTGGGTCATTTTTTTTGTTTGTTTGTTTGCACCACTCCAAACAAGCTTAGTGGTTGCAAAAATAGCCCGTTAAGTTTCTCATGCGAGGCGCTGGTCTACGCATGCATTAAACTCAAAGGACCCCATATCTTGGATCGCTAGGAACCTTCGAATCAGACATCCCCGTGGAGCCAGGATGAGGTGAGTGCAAGGGGGCTGACGTAAGTGGGTGGAGTAGGCATGGAGATGACAGGGGACAAAATCAGCACGGGCCTCGTGAAATGTACGGTCTCGCCTCATGTTTACATGCTCACCTCTAGCGGTACAAATCAAACCGTGCTTCTGAGCATCGGCAGCGGAAGCGACTTAGATACGCGATATCGGTAGTGGCACGGACCAAGATTTCTGGTTGCGAGACGTGCTCCTACCCTCCGACAACTACTCATCCCTTCGTCATCGTCTTCGTCTCATCCACCTCATTCTCTGGTATGGACATGATATCGTCGTCTCCCATGGTGGTAAGAACAATATAACTACCATACATCCTTCAATGTTAGGTTTTTAGGTAAGGTGTATGGTTGATATCATCGTTCCTTACTGATGACTACTACGCAACTTTATTCTTGTAGACTCTATTGGGCCTCCAAGCGTAGAGTTTTGTAGGACAACAACCAATTTCCTCAAGTGGATGACCTAAGGTTCATTAATCCGCTTGGGTGTAGGATGAAGATGGTCCCTCTCAAACAACTTTGCAATCAAATACAATAAATCTCTTGTGTCACCAACACACCCAATACAATGGTAAATTGTATAGGCGCACTATTTCGGTGAAGAGATAGCGATAAAAGTGTAGTACGGTCAATAGATTTAAGTTTTAGTAATGTGAAATAATAAAACAACAAGGTAACAAGTGATAAAAGTAATCACAAACGGTATTGCAATACTTGAAAACAAGGCCTAGGGTTCATAATTCCCCTAGTGTAATCTCTCAATGTTACTAACATAACCGAATCATATAATAATCCCTCAAAGTGCAGCAAAGAATCACCCAAAGTTTCAATTCCTATAGGAGAAAGTAGGATGAAATAGTGTAGGTAGTAGACTACCTAAAAGTTGTGTTTCCAATCAATCTTATGAACCACCACAAAGTGTCACAAATAGTTCTAGAGATCGTACTACGACAACACCATATGGTACGCATCACTCAACTTTAATGTCACCTAGATACCCCAATGTCATGATGAGTTTCGGCGAGAGAGGGAAGAACATCATATGATCCAACTATATTAACAAAACTCATGGTACATCAACATCGTGTCCTATAAAGATTAGGAGAGGGCGAGAGGGAGAGGGAAAGAGATAGATAGATAGGAGAGGTGGAAGATAGACTCTAGTGATGGTTTTCCTCCTATGGCGAGGTGTCGAAGAAGGCCTCCACATGATATTGCTTCGGTATAGAGGCTTGCCATAGCGGAAAAACTCATCTAGGTGAACTTTCGATGATTTCTGAATATACAGGAATTTACAATGTTGGATTCACGCTAGGAGGAATACCAAGGAACCCGCAAGCTCGGGCCCCCCTGAGCTTGGGGCCAACTTAGGAACCTTCCGACTCCCTCTCAAAGCTTCCCAGGTCTATTTTTTCATAGAAAACCGTCAGAAATTTTTATCGAGTTTGGACTTCGTTTGGTGTGGTTTTGTGCGAAACAAAGAAATATGTAAAATAACCAGGAACTGGATGGATACTAGATTAGTATTTTAGTCAATAAAAATAATGTAAAAGTGCGTAAAACCATGTAGAATTCAAGTAAATATAGCATGAACACTTCATAAATTATAGATACGTTACGGATGTATCAACATCGCCTAGCTTTATTCCTGCTCATCCTCGAGTGGGTAAATGATAAAAGAGATCATTTACGAAGTGCGAATGCTAGAATAGAACATATCTTTGATCATATAGGCAATAATAATTTTAATAACAAGTTGCATCATTCCAATAAGTTCAGCATATCATAAAGTGTTAATCAAGTATCTTGTAACCTTACAAGATTATATTGCAAACATAAAGCAATCAATTAAAGATGACAAGTAGGTACTCCAATTTGAAAATAACCATCATACTTGTAAATGTTCAACTCATTTATATTACAAGAATGCATGCAATGCTAAGAGAGACCCCCATGCTCAGTACATGGTGCCAAAAGAAAGAAAGATGAAACTGACTCAACATAAAAATTAATAGATATGCCATTTGCAAAGGGAAGCAGTGATTTTCTTATGTACCTAAGTCCATTGCTTACAACCAAGATAATTTCATTTGAGAGGTGTACCTTTCCCGTCAATGGTTTTACGACAAAGTTCCAATATCTTCCATGATGAACACATTAATGGAAATTCCTGTGCTTTTACACCCCCTCCACCATGCTAACACAAACCATGGCTAGCCGAATTCACTGATGCCTGCCAACTTTCAACTTTTTTGAGGGAGTATCCTTTATAAATTTTGTTTTTTGGGGGATTGGTCATCCCTATTACCATCCTATACCATCATTGACGGGTGAATAAACTCTCATCACACGTAAAACACACTTAGCATGGAAGATATTAACTACCCCGTCGCTCCATGAGCGATACGGGAACACAAAACACATGTTCATTTGAGGGTTCTAGATATAACACATGCAAAAATACTTACAATGAGAGGGTAATACCGCATATTGGTCGATATGGTGGAATTTTTTGGCATAACTTGTTTTCAGGATTGGACGCACAAGCAATATTTATGCTTAGTACATGATAAGGCTAGAAAAAGACTAAGGGGACCACTTTACCGAGCACAGAAACCATAATCATGCATTCCCTAATAGTAACATAATTGAGAAATTATAATCACGATGATAACCTACAAATCTTTAATACCATCACATCTGAATTTGGAATTTATCAAACATGTGTAAACTTGTGCCAAGTCCATCATCCGGCCTTCATTGGGAGATACTTATCACAACAACATGATAGGTTTAACTTAATAAAACAAATGATATTTGTCATAGTCTCACTTCTACTTGATTAAAGATATGCAATATCATAGTCTCGCTTCTACTTTAATGGATTAAATGGAGGATGCATGATTACTTCTCACCATACATGTAATAAATGAAGCATATGCCATTCAATTAATTCATAAATTTCTTACTCTAAAGATATAAGTGAAGCACAAGAGTAAACAATAAACTACTACAAATAATATAAGTGAAGGAGAGAGAGTATTTAAGTGAATATGTAGTTATGTGTAAAATCTCTCCCAATCAAAGATTTCAGATCTAAGAATTGTATCATACAACAAGCAAAACAAAAAGACGCTCCAAGCAAAACACATATGATGTAAAGAATTAAAATATATCTCCAAGTGAGGTATATCCACAACTAATACAAATCATTAAGGTAAACCCAACCATAGCATTAAACATCATGTCCACTTTACTCCCATACGCACGCAATTCCCTTACCCGGGTGTAAGCTTCTGTCACTCCAAGCACCCATTATAAACGAATCATGAACATATTGCAAACCCTCCAGCATGTATACTTCACGTGTGCCCCTCACGGAAGACACCTTAGGACAACACCATATCAACACACAACTCATATCAATAACATCATATCACAATTAACCTGTAGGACAAAAGAAATCTACTCGGACATCATAGGATAGCCACACATCATTGGATAATAATGTATAGCATTAAGCACCATGTTCAAGTGGAGAATACAACAGGGAAGAAAGGTTTTACACCACTGCATAGAGGAGGAGAGAGTTCGCGGTGACGGCAGCGAAGTTGTTGGTGTAGATCGTCGTCACGATGGTTACCCCGGTGGTGCTAAGGCGCCATCGGGACAGAGGGGAATAGAGCCCCCTTGATGACCCACAATTATATGGGGTCAATTGTTGCCTTTTTGATAAGTAAGAGTGTCGAACCCAACGAGGAGCAGAAGGAAATGACAAGTAGTTTTCAGCAAGGTAATGTCTGCAAGTGCTAAAATGTAAGTAGCGGAGTAGTTTGATAGCAAGATAATGTGTAACGAGCAAGTATCGATAGTAGTAACAAAAGTGCGGCAAGGTAGCCCAATCATTTTGAGGCAAAGGACAGGCCAAAACAATCTCTTATGATAAACAAAGTGTTCTCGAGGGTACAGGGGAATTTCATCTAGTCACTTTCATCATGTTGGCTTAATTCATGTTCGCTATTTTGATAAATTGGTATGTGGGTGGACTGGTGCTTAGGTGTTGTTCTTACTTGAACAAACCTCCTGCTTATGATTACCCTCTCGCAACCATACGTAACTACGAGAAAAGTATTAAGAATAAATTCTAACCATAGCATTAAGCTTTTGGATCCAATCAGTCCCTTACGAAATAGCGCATAAAATAGGGTTTAAGCTTCTGTCACTCTCGCAACCCATCATCTAATAACTACTCCACAATGCATTCCCTTAGGTCCAAATATGGTGAAGTGTCATGTAGTCGACGTTCACATGAAATCACTAAGGGAATCACAACATACATATCATCAAAATATCGAACACATATCAAGTTCACATGATTACTTGCAACATGGTTTCTCCCGTGACCTCAAGAACAAAAGTAACTACTCACAAGTTATAATCATGCTCAAGATCAGAGGGGTATTAAATATCATAATGGATCTGAACATATAATCTTCCACCAAATAAACCATATAGTAATCTACTACAAGATGTAATCAACACTACTAGTCACCCACAAGCACAAATCTATAGTTCCGGTACAAAGATTGAACACAAAGGATGAACTAGGGTTTGAGAGGAGTTAGTGTTGTTGAAGATGTTGATGAATATAGCCCTCCCCAAGATGGGAGAGTTGTTGGTGATGATGATGACGATGATTTCCCCCTCCGAGAGGGAAGTTCCCCCGGTTGAATCGCTCCGTCGGAGGGCAAAAGTGCTCGTGCCCAAGTTCCGCATCGAGACGGTGGCGCTTCGTCCCGAAAGTCCTCCCCTCCTTTTTCTAGGTCAAAATGACTTATATACGAGAAGAGGGGCACCGGAGGTGGGCCTGGGTGAGCACAACCCACCAGGCGCGCCTGGGCTCCCTCGCTCGCTCAGGTGGGTTGTGCCCACCTGTTGGGCCTCCTCTAGTACTTATTTGCTCCAATATTCCATAAATATTCCTCGTAAAGTTTCAGCTCATTTGGAGTTTTGAAGAATAGGTAGCCTGACCTACTTTTTCAGGTCCAGATTTCTAGCTGCCAGAATTCCCCCCCTTGTGTATACCTTGCATATTATGATAGAAAAGGAATTAGAATTACTCCAAAAAGCATTATTATTCAATAAAATAACATAAATAACAGTAGGTAAACATGATGCAAAATGGACGTATCAACTCCCCCAAGCTTAGACCTCGCTTGTCCTCAAGCAAAAAACCAAAATCGAGAAACATGTCCACATGCTTAGAGAGAGAGAGGTGTCGATAAGAACAAAAATACAGACATAGCAGCATCATGTAACTTATTATAACAGCAACAAACTTTAACATAAAACTTCTATCATAGAACTTTTATCATAGGCTTCTCATGAACAAATGATAACTCATCACAACATCGAAGTATAAAGCATAAACTCTATTGGAAACCAACAAACTATGTTCTGAGTCAACTTTGCAACTACAATTCATCATCTTTTTAGGAAGGGTCACATATCGGAGCCTTTAGGCAAGTCCACATACTCAACCATCATTTAGTCTTCTATGATTGCTAACACTCACCGCGTACACATGAGCAAAACGTTTCAACCAGGCACATAGAAAGATAGGGGCTTATAGTTTCGCCTTCCAAAGAATTCACCTCAAGGGTGATGTCAATAAATAATAACTCATGCTACCCATATTCAACTGGATATATGTGCCTAGATCTTTCCTCACCACATGATGCTTGCCAAAGGAGAAAATAAAAAGGAATAGAGAGAAAAACTTTGACTCTTGCATGAAAGTAAATACATAAAAGTAAAAGATAGGCCCTTCACAGAGGGAAGCAGAGGTTGCCATGCGCTTTTTGTTTGTATGCTCAACCCCTTAGTGCAAGAGAACATCACGTTATATTGCCCCTTGTGATGGCAACCTTTATTATGCAGTTTGTCGCTTTTATTCTTCACCATCACAAGTTCGTACAACGCTCAATTTTCCCTTACATTAAATGATCTTACACTTTTAGAAGCAATTTTGATTGCCCTTTTTGCACCGATGACAAATTACTTGAAGGATCTTACTCAATCCATAGGTAGGTATGGTGGACTGTCAAACAAGATTTGGTTTTAAGGGTTTTGGATGCACAAGTAGTATCTCTACTTAGTGCGGAGTTTTTGGGTAGGAAAGATAGGGTCAAGCACCACATGTTGAAGGATCCATGACAATATAACTTCTCTGTGAATATGAACAAACATAATTCATTATGTTGTCTTACTTGTGCAACATCAACAATTTTGGCATATAATATTTTGATGCGTGCTCACAATCACAAAGGATTTACAGGATAGTGTATTTGCAAGTGAATCTTCTCTTCCCTTATTAATTATTTCATGAGTTGCATCATTGACCAATGCTATGTTTGTCAATCTATAATAAAATTTTCTACTTATAATTTTCTTTGTGTAATATAATCACTTACCATAAGATTAGCATATGATCTTTTTCATTTATTTCCTTTCTTTTTATTGAAACAAGAAAGTAAAGAAGGCAAAACACAAACTAAACTTTATTATATATCTCGCACACGATTGCATAGATTGATCACTAAGGAAACTCTTGGAAAGAAAGGATCAAACTAAACTTTTATTCATCTAAAGCAAAAGATTACCATAGATCGAACTAAGAAAAGTAAAGGCAAAAGATAGTGGAGATGATACGATACTGGGGCACCTCCCCCAAGCTTGGCGAAAGCCAAGGGGAGTGCCCATACCCGATACTCATTTTTCTTTTGGTGATGAAGAAGGAGGTGATGGTGATGAACTAGAAAGTTTGTCTTCCTTCCTTAGCTTACGCTTCAGGACAGAATTCTCATCTTTCAATTCACGGATCTCCCACTCAAGATCCAACACCCTTTTGCATAAATTTTGCTTGTTTTCCTGCAAAAGACGAAAGGGGATAATCTGGATCTTAGGCTTCTTTACTTTGTTTGGGAGACTTGACTTCTTAAATTCAATGTGCATGTCCCGAGGTTGGGGCAATGGAACTTCATCTACCTTTCTGCTCGTCTCCTCTTTCCTATTAGGATCTTAGTCTTCTTCTTCCTCCGAAGTCCAGCCATAGTGCTCCACATCCCCATAGACCTTGGGGTTTGCGATATAATCTGCAACATAGCTCTCACCCTCCGAGTCTTGTGAAGACATAATTTCAGATCTGTCAAGAAAGCAGCGAGAAAAGAAAACAGGACATTACTCCGCCATACTGAGGTCAACAGGTTTGGGAGGTATATAAAGATTTTTTATTTTGGGGAACAAGCAGAACGGAAGAAAAACGGAGTCCGGAAAGTACCCGAGGTGGGCACAACCCACCGGGGCACGCGTGGCAAGCCAAGCGTGCCCTCGTGTATCGTGCCCACCAAGGTCACTTTCCTCGAAGTTTCTTCTTTCCCTAATTTTTTAGATATTCCAAAACTGGCAAAAAATATTTTTGCGGATTTTTCGGAGTCTGTTTACTTACCGTATCATGTACCTCCCTTTCTTCATGATTCTGGAGTGTTCATGAAGGTTTCTTTTATGTGTTCTTCTGGTGTCATAGTTTGGATAATATTGCTTTCAACATTAATGGGCGTACCTGAGATATAATGTTTTATTCGTTGCCCATTGACAACCTTTCGGTTAGTACCTTCGGCATTATTTATTTTGATAGCTCCAGATCGATAGACCACCTCGATAACATAGGGTCCTTCCCATTTGGCGAGGAGTTTTCTTGCAAAGAATCTGAAACGAGAGTTGTACAAAAGAACATATTCTCCAACTTTGAACTCATGCTTTTGGATTCTTTTGTCATGCCATCTTTTAACTTTTTCTTTAAATAACTTTGCATCTTCATAAGCTTGGGTTCTCCATTCATCTAATGAGCAAATATCAAATAACCTCTTTTCACCAGCAAGTTTGAAATCATAGTTGAGTTCTTTGATTGCCCAATATGCTATATGTTCTAACTCAAGAGGCAAATGACAAGCTTTTCCATAAACCATTTTATAAGGAGACATACCCATAGGATTTTTATATGTTCTTCTATAATCCCAAAGTGCATCATCTAATTTCTTAGACCAATTCTTCCGGGACCTATTGATAGTCTTTTGTAAGATTAGTTTTATTTCTCTATTGCTAAGTTCAACTTGACCACTAGACTAAGGATGATAGGGTGATGCAATTCTATGGTTAACATCATACTTAGCAAGCATTTTAAGGAAAGTACCATGACTAAAGTGTGAACCACCATCAGTCATTAAATATCTAGGGACTCCAAACCTTGGGAAAATAAGTTCCTTAAGCATTTTAATAGAGGTGTTGTGATCAGCACTACTAGTTGTAATCGCTTCTACCCACTTAGTAACATAATCAACAGCAACCAAAATATGTGTATATCCATTAGAGGAAGGAAAAGGTCCCATGAAATCAAATCCCCAAACATCAAATGGTTCAACAACAAGTGAACAATTCATAGGCATTTCTTGACGCTTACCGGTATTACCTATTCTTTGACATTCATCACAAGATGAGACAAACTTACAGGCATCCTTGAAGAGAGTAGGCCAATAAAAAACAGATTGCAATACCTTATGAGCGGTTCTGTCTCCCACGTGATGCCCTCCATAAGCTTCGGAGTGACATTTTCGTAGGATTTGTTCGTGTTCATGCTCAGGTACACGACGTCTAATAATACCATCTACTCCTTCTTTATAAAGATGTGGGTCATCCCAAAAGTAATGTCTTAAATCATAGAAGATTGTTTTTCTTTTGTTGGTATGTGAAGCTAGGTGGTATGTATTTAGCAACAATATAATTAGCATAATCAACATACCAAGCTGTACTATTAGAAACATTTATTGCAGCTAATTGTTCATCAGGAAAGCTATCATTAATAGGTTGTGGGTCATCAAGAATATTTTCAATCCTAGACAAGTTATCAACTACGGGGTTCTCTGATCCTTTCCTATCACTGACATGCAAATCAAATTCTTGTAACAGAAGAGCCCACCTAATGAGTCTAGGTTTAGCATCTTTCTTTTCCATAAGATATTTAATAGCGGCATGATCGGTGTGAACAATAACTTTTAAATCAACAATGTAAGATCTGAATTTATCACAAGCAAAAACTACTGCTAAGAATTCTTTTTCAGTAGTAGCATAATTTTGTTGAGCACTGTCCAGAGTTTTACTAGCATAATGGATAACATTCAATTTCTTATCAACTCTTTGTCCTAGAACAACACCAACATCATAATCACTAGCATCACACATAATCTCAAAAGGCAAGTTCCAATCAAGTGGTTGAACAACAGGTGCAGTAATTAAGGCTTTATTTAGTGTTTTGAAGGCTTCCAAACAATCATCATCAAACACAAAAGGAAAATCCTTTTGCAAAAGATTTGTAAGAGGCCTAGAAATTTTAGAAAAGTCTTTGATAAACCTGCTATAGAAACCAGCATGACCAAGGAAACTACAAATACCTTTGATATCTTTAGGACATGGCATTTTCTGAATTGCATCAACCTTGGCTTTGTCCACCTCAATGCCTCTTTCATAAATTTTATGGCCCAAAACAATACCTTCCTTAACCATAAAGTGGCACTTCTCACAATTCAAGACAAGATTTGTTTGTTCACATCTCTGCAAAACTCAATCAAGATTTATTAAACAACCATCAAAAGACTTCCCATAAACAGAAAAGTCATCCACGAAAACCTCAACAATCTTTTCACAGAAATAAGAGAATATAGCAGTCATACATCTTTGAAAGGTAGCAGGTGCATTACATAAACCAAAAGGCATACCTCTATAAGCATAAGTTCCAAAAGGACAAGTAAAAGTGGTCTTTTCTTGATCAGGTTGTGAAACAGGTATTTGTGAAAAAACAGAATATCCATCAAGAAAGCAAAAAATGTGTGTGCTTAGATAGTCTTTCTAACATTTGATCAGTAAAAGGCAGAGGGTAATGATCTTTTCTAGTTGCTTTGTTTAATTTTCTAAAATTAGTTACCATCTATAGAATGTGACAATTCTTTGTGGAATAAGTTCATTCTTATCATTAGGAACAATAGTAATACCTCCCTTCTTAGAGACACAATGAACAGGACTTACCCATCTACTATCAGCTATAGGATAGATTATACCTGCTTCCAGAAGTTTCAATATTTCCGTTCTTACCACTTCTTTCATCTTCAGATTTAACCAACATTGGGGATCAACAACGGGTTTAGCATCAGGTTCCCTATTAATCTTGTGCTGACATAGAGTGGGACTAATGCCCTTAAGATCATCAAGAGTATATCCAATAGCAGCTCGGTGCTTCCTTAGATCTTTCAATAATCTTTCTTCTTCATGTTCTAAAAGGTTAGCACTAATAATAACACGATATATCTTTATTCTCATCAAGATAAGCACATTTCAAAGTGTCTGGCAATTGTTTTAATTCAAACACAGGATCACCTTTAGGTGGAGGGGGACCTCCTAGAGTTTCAATATGCAAATTGTGTTTGAGCAGAGGTTGTTGTTCGAAAACAATTCTATCTATTTCATTTCCTTCACGCATATGTAAATCATTTTCATGGTCTAGCAAATATTATTCTAAAGGATCGGTAGGAGGTACATCAGTAGAAGCAAGACCAATAATTTTATCCTTACCAAGAAAATCTTTCTCATGCGGTTGTCTACTAAACTTGGAAAAGTTAAATTCATGAGATTCATCACCAAAGCTAACACCGACAGTTTGTTTCTTACAATCAATTTTTGCATTAACAGTGTTCAAGAAAGGTCTGCCAAAGATAATGGGACAAAAGTCATCTTGTGGGGAGCAAAGAACAAGAAAATCAGTAGGGTATTTTATCTTCCCACACAAGACTTCAACATCTTTGAGAATCCCAATTGATGATATAGTATCTCTATTGGCAAGTTTAATAATAACATGTATCTTTTCTATTTCAGCAGGTGCTACTTCATTCTTAATTTCTTCATATAAGGAAAAAAGGAATAGCACTCACACTAGCACCTAGGTCACATAACCCATGATAACAGCGATCTCCTATCTTAACTGAGACAATAGGCATGCCAACAACTATTCCATGTTTATCTTTTTTATCTGATTTGGGAATTCTAGAAGCTTCATCACAGAAGTAAATAACATGCCCATCGATATTATCGACCAAGAGATATTTAATCATAGAAACGCTAGGTTCAACTCTGATTTGTTCAACTGGTTTGGGTGTTCTAACATAACTTTTGTTAACCACAGTTGAAGCTTTAGTATGATCCTTCATCCTAACAGGCAAAGGTAGTTTTTCAATATAAGCAGTGGGAACAACTGGATCAACATTGTAAATGATAGTTTCTTCTTTAGATTTTACCGGTTCTTTAGTTTCTTCTTTAATAGGTGGGTGGTATTTAAACCACTTCTCCTTAGGGATATCAACATGAGTAGCAAAAGATTCACAAAAGGAAGCTACTATCTCAAATTCAAGTCCATATTTAGTGCTAAACTATTAAAAATCATCAGTATTCATAAAAGATTTAACACAATCAAACTTAGGTTCAATACCTGACTCTTTATCTTCGTCGAGTTCCCAATCTTCAGAGTTGCATTTAATTCTTTCTAAAAGATCCCACCGGAATTCAATAGTCTTCTTCATAAAAGAACCAGTACAAGAAGTATCGAGCATGGGCTGATCATTACGAGAAAGTGGAGCATAAAAATTCTGAATAGTAATTTCTCTTGAGAGCTCATGATTGGGGAATGAATATAATATTGACTTAAGACTCCCCCAAGCTAGAGCGATACTTTCTCCTTCACGAGGCCAAAAATTATATATATAATTCCGATCACGATGAACTAGATGCATAGGATAAATTTTTTGTTGGAATTGCAATTTCAACCGATTCCAGTTCCAAGATCCAATATCATCGCATAGCCTATACCATGTAAATGATTTTCCCTTCAAATATAAAGGGAAAACTTTCTTCTTAGCTTCATCTCCAGGTAAACCTGCAAGCTTAAACAATCCACAAATTTCATCCACATATATCAAGTGCATATCAGGATGTTCGGTTCCATCTCCTTCATAATGATTAGCTAGCAGTTGTTCTACCATACCCGAAGGAATTTCATAATCAATATTTTCAGTAGGTGCACTAGGTTGAGGGTAAACTAATTGTGGTTCCGATCAAGGTGAAGATACCCCGAACAAACCCCTCAAAGGATTGTTTTCCATAGTAGCAAGTGACAATAAATTTCAGCACGTAGTAATAATTTTCCTTACCAATTTCCACTTACCAAGAGTGCTTCACTCCCCGGCAACGGCGCCAAAAAATATCCTTGATGACCCACAAGTATATGGGGACAATTGTAGACTTTTAAATAAGTAAGAGTGTCGAACCCAACGAGGACCAGAAGGAAATGACAAGTGGTTTTCAACAAGGTAATGTTTGCAAGTGCTAAAATTGTAAGTATCGGAGTAGTTTGATAGCAAGATAATTTGTAACGAGCAAGTAACGATAGTAGTAACAAAAGTGTAGCAAGGTAGCCCAATCCTTTTGAGGCAAAGGACAGGCCAAAACGGACTCTTATGATAACCAAAGTGTTCTTGAGGGTACACGAGAATTTCATCTAGTCACTTTCATCATGTTGGCTTAATTCGTCTTCGCTACTTTGATAATTTGGTATGTGGGTGGACTGGTGCTTAGGTGCTGTTCTTACTTGAACAAATATCCTACTTATGATTAACCCTCTCGCAAGCATCCGCAACTACGAGAAAAGTATTAAGAATAAATTCTAATCATAGCATTAAACTTTTGGATCCAACCGGTCCCTTACAGAATAGCACATAAACTAGGGTTTAAGCTTCTGTCACTCTCACAACCCATCATCTAATAAATACTCCACAATGCATTCCCTTAGGCCCAAATATGGTGAAGTTTCATGTAGTCGACATTCACATGACACCACTAAGGGAATCACAACATACATATCATCAAAATATCGAACACATATCAAGTTCACATGATTACTTGCAACATGATTTCTCCCGTGACCTCAAGAACAAAAGTAACTACTCACAAATGATAATCATGCTCAAGATCAGAGGGGTATTAAATAGCATAATGGATCTGAACATATAATCTTCCACCAAATAAACCATATAGTGATCAACTACAAGATGTAATCAACACTACTAGTCACCCACAAGCACCAATCTATAGTTCCAGTACAAAGATTGAACACAAGAGATGAACTAGGGTTTGAGAGGAGTTGGTGTTGTTGAAGATGTTGATGAATATAGCTCTCCCCAAGATGGGAGAGTTGTTGGTGATGATGATGACGATGATTTCCCCCTCCGGAAGGGAAGTTCCCCCGGTTGAATCGCTCCGTCGGAGGGCAAAAGTGCTCGTGCCCAACTTCCGCCTCAAGACGGTGGCGCTTCGTCCCGAAAGTCCTCCCCTCCTTTTTCTAGGTCAAAATGACTTATATACGAGAAGAGGGGTACCAGAGGTGGGCCTGGGTGAGCACAACCCACCGGGGTGCGCCTGGGCTCCCTAGCTCGCCCAAGTGGGTTGTGCCCACCTGGTGGCCCCCCTCTGGTACTTATTTGCTCCAATTATTCCTCAAATATTCCATAAAAATTCCTCGTAAAGTTTCAACTCATTTGGAGTTGTGCCGAATAGGTAGCCTGACGTAGCTTTTTCAGATCCAGATTTCGAGCTCCCAGAATTCTCCCTCTTTGTGTATACCTTGCATATTATGAGAGAAAAGGCATTAGAATTACTCTGAAAAGCATTATTATTCAAAAAACAACATAAATAACAATAGGTAAACATGATGCAAAATGGACGTATCACCCCTCCTTCTTCTTCTTCATTGGCCTCCTCCCTAGGTGGGAAGAGGGTTTCTCCTCTCGTCCGTGGCTGCCATGACTCCCGGAGGGCAGCAACCCCTTCAGGATTGGATCTCTTTCTCTGTGTTTCTCTCATGTTTTCGCAACCTATTTTGTAGCCCTTCAACGTTTCTTAAATACCTGAAGATTCGTAACTCCGATCGGGCAGAAATTTTGAGGGGATTTTTATAGAAAAATATCTTTCTTGCGGTGGAAGGAGAGCCTCAACCGACTTAAGGGGTGGACACAAGCCATCTGGGCGCCCCCAGGCCACACCGTGTTGGCTTGTTCCTCCCTTGGGAACTGGGTTGCATTGATTCCGACTCTCAACATTCACATATATTCCAAAAAAAATCTCCATAAATTTTTATTGCGTTTGGAGTCTGTTTGATATGGAATTTCTACAAAACAAAAAACACACAAAAACAGGACCTCACACTCGGCACTGGATAAGTAAGTTAGTCCCAATAATAATATAAAATGTTGCCAAAAGTATATGAAAGTTGTAGAATATTGGCATGTAGAATCAAAAAATATAGATATGACACAGACGTATCAGCATACCCAAGCTAATTCCTGCTCGTCCTCGAGTAGGTAAATGGTAAAAAGATAATTTTTGATGTGGAATTTTACCTATCATAATCTTGAACAAATGTCTAATCATGGCAAGAATATTAAGATATAAGTGATTCAAGCCAATAATCTATTATTTGAGAAAAAATACATACATGCTTAGGTTTACTAGCAAACAATCATGTCCTTTCAAAATAACAATGTTTGAAGAATGCTATCCCTACAAAATCATATGGCATGTCATGCTTGGTCTTCCTAGCATAAAGTTTAAATGATGAGCACCCCGGTGTCAAACCAAGAAATTGGATCATACTTTTAAACGTGATTCGGCTTTTTATTACTCATGCAATACATGAGCGTGAACCATGGATATATCATAAAGGTGGAATAGAATATGATGGTAGGTTTCAAAGGGGTAAAAGGGAAGAAGAATGCCTCGCATCAACTCGGCGTATCAACGGGCTATGGAGATGCCCATCAATAGATACCAATGGGAGGAGAAGGGATTACCATGCAACAGATGCACTAGAGCAATAAGTGTATGAAAGCTTGACTGAAGCTAAGTGGGTGTGCATCAAACTTGCTTGCTCATGAAGACCTCGGGCATTTGAGGACAACAATCATCAGAATATACAAGACAAGTTCTATAATGCAAACTTGCCACTAGCATATGGAAGTGACAAAACAAGAGACTCTCTATATGAAGAACATGGTGCCACTTTGAGGCACAAGTGTGGTAAAGGATAGTAGCAAAGTCCCTTCTCTTTTGATCTCATTTATTTGTTTTTTTTTCATGGTGGGCTTTTTTTCTCCCTTTTTTGGCCTCCCCCATTTTTTTGATGGTGGGCTCATTTGGCCTCTACCATTTTTATTTCCTCACTAGGACAATGCTCTAATAATGATGATCATTACACTTTTATTTACTTAGAACTCGATATGAAAAACTGATAGAATGATATGACTATATATGAATGCCTCTCGCAGTGTACCATGATGTGCAATGATCTAGCATAGCAAAAGATATCAAAAAGTGGACAAGCCATGGAAATATCATGCTAGCTATCTTACGATCATGCAAAACAATATGACATTGAATGCCCAAGTCATGTATATGATGATAATGGAAGTTGCATGGCAATATGTATCGGAATAGCTATGGAAATGCCATGATAGGTAGGTATGGTGGTTGTTTTGAGCAAGATATAATGAGGCTTATGTGCAATAGAGCGTATCATGTCATGGGGTTTGGATGCATCAACAAACATTGCACCGATCCTCAAAGTGAGAATGGGTAATTGATACGTCCCAAACGTATCCATAATTTTTGCTTCTTCCATGATCTTTTGGGTGACATTGTTATATGTTTTTCTACACTTTTATATCATTTTACACATATTTGGACTAACCTACTAACTCAGTGCACCCAGTGCCAGTTTCTGTCTGCTGATGTCTATTTTGCACGGGCTTTTACCCAATTTTCTGAAGCCCAAACAATTCCAGGAAAAATATATAAAAAATTATCGAAACAGAAGCTTCCGGATCACCGAAGATGGGCCAGAGGGGGGCCAGGGGCTGCCCAGGTGACCTGCTGGCGCGGCCAGGCCCTATGCCGCGCCAGGAGGCCGCCTGGGTGGGCCCAACCTCCTCCGGTGCCCTCCTTTGGCCTATATTTAGAGTCCCGAGAGGAAACCCTTCCACAACTTCCAGGACTACGAATTTGTCCATCGTTCCGCCGCCGCAGCACTTTCGAGATCGGGAGCGTCAGGAGACCTCTTCCCGGCACCCTGCCGGAGGGAGGATTGACATCGGGGAGCTTCTCCACCGCCATGGACGCTTCTCGGATGTGCCGTGAGTAGTCCTCCTTGGACCATGAGTCCATGACCAGTAGCTATGTGATGTCTTCTCCCCAATCTTGTGCTTAAATGGTTAGTCCTTGTGAGATGCCCTACATGATCAAGGCATCTATGTAATTCTCTTGCTATTGCTATGCTCGGTTTGTTGGGATCCGATGGATTATGAGATTATGTTCAGATTGTTATGAGTTATATATTTGATTATCCTTTTATATTATCTTCCTTAGTGATTCATGCATGTTCTCCGTTGCTATTTATTGCTTTCGCCGAGTAGTAGATTGCAACTCCAAGAGGGAGCGTTATGCATGATTGTGGGTTCATGCCCCTCGATGTCTAGCTTGAGTGACAGAAACATGAGACTAGGGGATGTGTTGTTGCCACCAGGGAGAAAACAACGGTGCTTGTGACCACGGTTGCAAGGATTGTTTACCTTACGCATAGTTCGTTAATGCAGTTGTCCGTTGCTTTGACTTTACACTTTGGGTGGGGCTCGCAACTTAATACCGGAGAGATGTTCTGGATAGATATCTCAAGGTGGATGATTAGTAAGTAGATGTTGATGAATAAACGGTCTAATTGTCTTGGCGTACTGTCCATTACTATTGAACCTCTAACTATCAAGTAGCATAATTAGCATTGCGGTGCGTTCATAATTCTGTCAATTGCCCAACTGTGATTTGTTTACCCAAGCATAGTTGTTTATCTTATTTTGGGAGAGAGACATCACTAGTGAACATCATGTGACTCCGGTCCATATCACCATCATTGTTTACACCTCCGCCATTTACCGCTTTCATTTACTTTCCCGTTGCAATCACTATTACCTTCCCTCTTGTGTTTTGATCCTTTGCAAACTACAAGGCCGAAGAGATTGACAACCTCTCTGTACTCGTTGGGAGCAAAGTTATTTTTTGTGTGTGCAGGTCCACGTCTTCTGCTGACCAGGACAGGAGACGCCTACTTGTTGGTCCTAGGAGTCCTCTTGGTTTGATAAACCTTACAGTTCCCGTGTGAGGGAAAACTTGTTGTTGACTACATCTCAACCTTCCACTTGGGGTAACCAACGAGGTGCGAGAAGTATATACATCATCTCGTCATCAGTAATGCACGGTACCACAGAGGCTAGCAAATATGTGGAGGTGAGAGTGCGTATATCTAGGGTTTCACATTAATCATAAAGAACTCACATACTTATTGCAAGGTTTTATTATCTCTCTAGAAGCAAAGTACTAATCGCATGCTCCGAGGGAGAAGGTTGGGAGGAGTTAATCATCGAGCGACTCCTATTATAACAACTCAAAGGATTTCAATCAAGGATAAATTACATGCATGCTTCGGAATCACAAACTTTAACATCAATATTCTTACTAATACACAATCATCAACTAGTGCACCCACATATTACTATCTTAATGTCACAAATCTATAGTAGGGAATCAAACATACCATATTCAGTGATCAACAAGTTTTATGTAGGATTTTATGATTAACCATGTAAATGACCGATTCCTATTGACTCTCTAAATAGGTATAAGTGAAGCATGAGAGTTTAATTGTTTCTACAAAAGACCTGAACATGCTCTAATAAATATAAGTGAAGCAAAAGAGAATTCTACGAATAACAGTTTTCTATATGTAGAGAAACATGCATCCAACTTCAAATGATATAAGTGAAGCACATGAAGCATTCTATAAATCAACTCAAAAGATATAAGTGAAGTGCATAGAGCATTCTATAAATCAACCGTGGACTTTACTATACCAGCATGGTGTATTGATAAAAGGAAAATAAAAGTCACACGACACTCCAAGAATTTACGCGTATCATGTGAACACAACAAAAACCAAGACATACCGATAATTGTTGAAGAAGAAAGATGGCATGCCTTCCGGGGCATCCCCAAGCTTAGAAGCTTGAGTCTCCTTGAATATTTACTTGGGGTGCCTTGGAATCCCCAAGCTTGAAATCTTATCTCTCCTTATTATTCTCATATCGATACCTCCTCGATCTTCGAATACTTCATCCACACAAAACTTGACAAAACTTTTATTAGAAATTTTAGTACATAATCATCAAATATCATCATGTCCTGCCATAACATTATCGCATAATTATAATCTAACATTACCCAATGTACGCTATCACAATTCTATGGCTCCCAAGTCAATGGGGCTCAACAAGAATTCAAAACATAAACACACAAAGCAACTACAACATCCATTTGTGAAAAACATGACGGTCTAGAAAGATGCAGACGTATACTTCTGTAACTCAGAAAATTATGAACATTTAGGATGTGGTAAACAATTTGTATAAACGTACTGTGTAAAAATATCAGATCTTTTGACGTTCCACTAAACTATGAAAATTCAAACACTACACCAAAGTTTCTGTTTTTGCACAACACATATCAAACAAGCAATTTAAACTTCCTAAAGGTAAATATTGGCACATTGTTTTTATAATACAATGGATTTGCACAAGGGTATACTTATTTTTGTTGAAAAGATTCTCTAATCAAGATTCACAAAGTTTCCATGGGCATGAAGAAAGTTCAAGGGTAGCCTCCACTTCAACAACGCTCGTCCTTCACTTTTCTTTTTGAAAAAGTTTTAGGTTACCCACTTTTTTGTTTTTAGTTATTTTAAAAGCATACAACAGAAATAAATTACTCTCTAAAACCTCCGGGTTGTCTCCCTGGCAGCGCTTTCTTTAAAGCCATTAAGCTAGGCATATAGTGCTCAAGTAATTGATCCAACCGGATCCCAAGGTATATCAAAGCCAATTTTAATTAAAAATGATTTGTAATTTAGTAGTGAGCACAAAGTGATACATATCATTTATAAATAAAGTATAACTCTCTTCCTATGCATTGGCATGTCATAAAAGAACAATTCATTCACACAAAGTAAAGGCCAATACATAGCATAAGTAGTTTCTTGCAATTTTATCGTACTGGAAACATAGAGAGGTGAAGGTTTGGTTCCTCTCTGATAATAATTGCAAGTTGGAGCAGCAAGCACATGCATGTTATATCCAGCAAAATCATCATTTGTAGTGATAAAACGCAACCCATCAATATAATCCTTAATAAGTGCAAACTTCTTTGATATGGTGTAGTTGGGAGAATTCAAAAAGATAATAGGACTATCATGTGTGGGTGCAATAGCAAGAGTTTCATGCTTAACATAAGGAACCATAACAAATTCATCTTCATAAGCATAATTCATATTGGCATCATGGCCACAATCATAGCAAGCATCAAGTTCATCAAAAAGGGATATTTCAAACAAATCCAAGGGATCATAGTATTCATCCTTCGATAAGCATGAATGGAAATTAAACAATATATGAGTTGAAGAGTTACACTCATTGTAAGGTGGGCACGGGTAGATAATCCGCTCTTCCTCCTTTTGTTCTTCGCTCTCCTCCTCACCTTTTTCATCTAATGAGCTCATAGTATCATCAATTTCTTCTTCCACACATTCGTGAAAAAATATTAGTCTCTTCCGAGGCAACACTCATTCTTTCAATAAATTCATTAATACCGGCATGGTATTCATAATTCTCATAGAAATATTGAAGTATGGAAAAAAAATTCATATTTGTAAGGAATACCATCATACTTTTCAATCAAAGAAGCAATTTCATATGCACCCTTAAAAGCAACAGATTCTTCTATTTGTTCCACATCATAGTATTCATATATACCATTAACATAAGAAGCTAAGGTTTTATTATCATTAAATTCACATTGAAAGCAAAGGTATAGAACCTTATTAGAGCAACAGGTATAATCACTTCTCACGCATAAATCCCAAGCATACCAACGCAATATTTTAATTTGATCCCATAAGTGTTTACCTTTTTTAGCAAAGCGATAATCCTTAAAGTACTCACGTTGATCCAACGCCTGTCCCATTATCAAGTTCAATGGGGATTTCTCAGGATTATCAAAGTAGTATTTAATGTTTTCCACATAACCATCATCGAGGGTTTTAGGAGGATCCCCATCTCCATGAGTAGCAAGTACAACTAATTTTTTTGGTGTTTCGTGTTCCTTATCCATAACTAAATATATAAAACAACTAATGACAGAAAATAAAAATTACTTAGTGATAAAACAAACAAGCACACACGAGAATATCAACTGCTACGCTATTGCTCCCCCGCAACGACGCCAGAAAAAGGTCTTGATAACCAACAAGTGTATGGGGTCGTTTGTAGCCTTTTTCAATAGGTAAGAGTGTCGAACCCAACAAGGAGCTAAAGGTAGACTTAATATTATCTCGAGTTCTATCGACCATCGATACAACTTTACGCACGGTAACACTTACTTTACCTATAACAAGTATGGAACTACTTTGCGGGAAAGAACCTAGAAGTACTTAGTAGGTGGAATAGATAGTTTTGCAAGAAAATAAAGAGCAAGTACATAAAAGTAAGGGGTTGTTTAGATAAATATAATAAGTAAGTTGTTAGTATAAAGATTTTTGTGTAACACAAGAGAAAGATTGTCCATAGGCAATTGAATATAACATGATAGATATTTATCATATGCAATGAGGGAGAGGCATACACTAACACACTTTCTGTACTTGGATCATATGCACTTATGATTGGACCTCTAGCAAGCATCCACAACTACTAGAAATTATTAAGGTAAACCCAACCATAGCATTAAACATCGTGTCCTCTTTACTCCCATACGCACACAACTCCCTTACTCGGGTGTAAGCTTCTGTCACTCTAACCACCCACTATAGCGAATCATGAACGTATTGCAAACCCTTCAGTGTGTATCATTCATGTGTGCGCATCACGGAAGACACCTTAGTACAGCACCATATCAACACACAACTCATATCAATAACATCATATCACAGTTAACCCGTAGGACAAAATAAATCTACTCAAACATCATAGGATAGCCACACATCATTAGATAATAATATATAGCATTAAGCACCATGTTCAAATAAAGATTACATTGGGTAAGAGAGGTTTTACGCCGCTACATAGAGGAGTAGAGAGTTGGTGGTGACAACGGCAAAGTTGTTGGTGTTGATTGCCATCATGATGGTTGCCTCGGTGGCGCTTCGGCGCCACCGGGAGAGAGGGGAAGAGAGCCCCCTCCTTTTTTTTCTTCCTTGGCCTCCTCCCTAGGTGGGAGGATGGTTTCTCCTCTGGTCCATGGATGCCATGACTCCTGGAGGACAGCAGCCCCTCCGGGATTGGATCTTTCTCTCTGTTTCTCTCTTGTTTCCGCGACCTATTTTCTGGCCCTCCACTGTTTCTTAAATATCCGGAATCCGTAACTCTGATCGGGCTGAAATTTTTGAGGGGATTTTTATCACAAAAATATATTTCTTGCAACATAAGGAGAGCCTCAACCGACTTAAGGGTTGGGAACAAGTCATCGCCCCCCCCCCCAGGTAGCACCCTCTTGGCTTGTGCCTCCCTCGGACACCGTGTTGCGTTGATTCCGACTTCCAAAATTCACATATATTCCCAAAAAAATCTCTTTAAATTTTTATCGCGTTTGGAGTTAGTTTGGTATGGAATATCTATGAAACAAAAAACACACAAAAAAGAGGAACTAGCACTAAGCACTAGATAAGTAAGTTAGTCCTAAAATAATATAAAATGTTACCAAAAGTATATGAAAGTTGTAGAATATTGGCTTGCAGCAATAAAAAAATTGTAGATAATTCTCGTGAAATGTGTTTTCGCTCGTGACGTTTGGCATCAATGCCTCGACAAGCTGCATTTACCCATACCTGCATCGATGGAGACTCACACTTTTATTGATTGGTGGCTGCGATATCGTGTCAGCCTTCGGACTGCCGACAAAAGGGGTTTTGATAGTGTGGTCATCTGCACGGCTTGGTCACTACGGAAGGAATGCAATGCACGAGTTTTCAATAGACCGGAGCAACAAAAGGGCGCTCTGGACCTCACTAACAAAATACTGAAGGAGCTAAGAGATTGGAAGTTAGCCCTTAATGGAGCATGAGGGTTACATAGTTTTGTGAGAGATTAGTTTAGATAGCGTTGGTGTGGGTGTTCCTACGTTAATGTTCGCATCATCGTGAGATTCGTTTAAAATATTTTCTTCCTTCTATAAAAATGCGGTACGTAATTTGCATACTATCAAGAAAGAAAATGCCTCCTAATACAATCCGGCTAACCAAACAAGTTGTAGAATATGGTTCAAGCCTTGGCCTAATCGACACAGGCTTCATAGAGCCACACAAGGTGAAAACATGAAAATTTGGCGAGCAACCAAACACACCCTTGTTGACCTCACGTTCCTCCTCACCCTGGTGCGCTTTTGTACTCGTCGACTTGTCAGACACCATGCAGCAGACTGTGTGTGTGGGTGTGGGTTGTGGCCGTGCAAGCAGCACAACAAAATGAACAAAATTGACCTATAGATGCAACTAATTCAGAAAATGAAATGTGCACGAAAGAAATTCATATGCCTAACCCTTTCGTGTGGCGCACGACAGCAAGACGGCACGTTACACTATGTAGCGTCTGACATATGGGCGTTACACCTCTGGTAGTGTGGCACCCTGGGGCCACACTCCTGGTTGTGTGGCTCCTAGGTGGAAGGAGCCACACTACATTGTGTGCCGCCTAGGTGAAAAGATCATACTACCTTATATTAAAACTGTTGTAACTTTTAATCCGTGCATTCGATGAAATGGTGCCTTATATGAATGTTATGTATTTTTCTGTTTTCTACACAATGATGGCATTTTCATCTACTTAGGATCAATTTTCTTGATGAAAACTCTGTTACAAAAATGCAGCATAGTATAACTGGGCGAATTTGTTAAGACTTACAAATTTGGCATGATGATAGCCATTGACATGTAGCTCTTATGCATTTCCATCCTACATGAGTTTTGCACTACATAATGTATATGTTCACTCCATGCCTATGCTTGCCATGTTGATCATCTTTAACATGTTCATGTCTTGCATCTAAGTGACTAACATGATATAAATGAAAATCTATGACACAAAGTTGCATTTTGTAAGATCCATATTAAAAGAGACTAACATGACATAAATGAAAGTATGTTACATAAAATTACATAACATGATACAGGCATGGTTGATTTACTATGCACTTTACAAAATGCAAAGTTATGTTGACATCCAGGAACTTGGTGAATTTAACAAGTGTCAGTCTCGTAGAACATTGTCTTAGATATTTTAGTGACTCAAAACATAGTGACGCGGATATTTAGTGGGTATGAAAATGACATGGATTTAAATTAGACATAAAATTTTCCAACTTTCGTAATTATATCATATTCATATGATGCCATGATTATTTACTATGAATCCTACAAAATGCAACTTTTTATAACAAAATTTCATTTATATCATGTTAGTAACTTAGATGCAAGACACGAACATGTTAAGGATGACTAACATGGCAAGCATAGGCAAGGCATAAACGTACACATTATGTAGTGCAAAACTCATGCAGGGTGCAAATGCATAAGAGCTACAGGTCAATGACTATCATCATGTCAAGTTTGTAAGTCTTAACAAATCCGACGAGTTATATTATGATGCATTTTGTAACAGGGTTTTTATTAAAAAATTGATTTTAACATAAATAAAAATGCAACCATTATGTAGAACACAGAAAAAATACACGATATTCGTATAAGGCACGTTTTCATCGGATGCATAAATTTAAAGTTACAACGATTTAATATAAAATAGTATGGCTCCTTTCAACTAGACATCACACAATATAGTGTGGCTTCTTTCACCTATGAGCGACACAATCAAAAATATGACCCCGGATACGACACTGACCAGCGACGTAACGTCCATGTGTCAAACGCTACACAATGTAGTATGACGCCGGCTGTCGGACGCCATACGAAAAGGTTAGATGTGTGAAAAAATTCGTGCATAGTTTACTTTATGAATTAGTTGCGTGTACAGATTATAGATTTGTCGATTGTGCCAAGCAGCAGCACCCGCGTGTATCTTTGCTGCCAGCACGAAGCATCCTTCATACGTTGGCAGGGTACGTTCACGGACTCGCGGCTCACCCCGCTGTCACTCGCTCGCGGCCACCCTGCGTATCCTTTTGCCGGCTGAAAGGGCGGCTAGCTCAAGTCGCCTTCTCAAGGGGGCCAACTCACGGCCAAGTGCCCACGGGTGGTGCCTGCAGGCTGCAGGCTGCACCACCGTACCGCGAGGACGGAGTACAAGATATCAAGGAAACTGCACGCAGCTGGACTCTCTCGACCCAATCGTCGGCAGTCTGAATTCAGGTCAACAACCAGCCTGCCCTGCCCTCAGCGCCCGTATAGGCGCATATCTCACTGTCCTTTTGGAGCCTTGGAGGGACTATATTCTCCTCTTTCTTTTCTTTTTTTGAATTGTTATCAAGGAACAAAGCTGGGACGCTTTGATCTATTTCTAATCTACTCCCTCCGTTTCTAAATATAAGTCTTTAGGTTTCATTAATGGACTACATACGGATGTATATAGACATACTTTAGAATGTAGATTCACTTATTTTGCTTCGTATGTAGACTCCTAGTAAAATATCTTAAAAGACTTATATTTAGGAACGGAGGGAGTAATACAGTAGTATAAAAGAAACGGGACGCGTAGTTTGTCCTCTGATAACAGGGATGCATGCATGCATGCATGCCAAGATGCAACAACCGCAACGTCGCCGGAGTACCAAGAAATTGACGGGATAACCAACGCCATCAGAGATCAGACCATGATCAATTTGCCAATCATCATTCGATTTAGCGGTGAGCACAATTATTGGATTCAGGAAACCTGATGGCGAAGCTGACGAAGCAGATAACTGAGGAACAACAAATCACTGCCTAGTGGAACTACAAAAGAATCAGATTAGGGCATTTTCAACACACGCTCTCAAACCTTCCACAGACGTCCGGACCAAGCTGTCCAGATGCCGCAAACAATCCAACATTGTTCCGCATTTAATCCAACATTGTTCCGCATTTGTCCGCGGACCAGTTTGGATATGCGTTTTTCATCAAATAATGCTGCCATAGATCTTTTCCAAGACACGAAAACTGCGGAAGCAAGGGGTCTGGCGTGATTTCCTTCCTAATATTCCCGTTTAGATAGAGTAGGTGTTTTACGTGACGTCTGGCTGGGTGTCTGTCAGATATATTTTTCCTAACACTCTACAGGAGAGTGCCTTGCATATCCTAGCCAGTTGATAAAGAAAATTCTTAAATCCATGAGCCAACCCTAGCCACTTGACAAACAAAATTCCCAGATCCATTAGCCCAAGGCCTACTAAAACAAAACTAAAAGAGACGCAACCCGACAAGAACCCCATCGCGTCTGAACGAAAAAGAGGGCAATCCCATCACAACCAAACGGAAATAATCCCACAGAAAACACACAGGGCTGCAGCAGGGAAGGCAAGGATAATGCGGCGAGATGACCGGCCGAAACGAGCCTAATCGCACAGGATGCACGCAACAACTCGACAGCGAGGCGTGGCCCTTTTTTCCGATTTCCACGACGTTAAAGCACCGAAGGAAGCGGACAGCGATCCCACACTGATTAGCCCCCGCGCTTGTCGTCTCCTGCGTTCTTCTCTCTCTCTCTCTCTCTTAATATACTATGGAGGGGAGGTGGGTACCTGCCCACCCTAGATGATAACAATATCCCCGTAGGCTAAGCGGAGCCTAGTTGGTTAGCGTGGAATCCCGAGCGCGCTGAGACGTAAAGCGGAGCGACTTGGGAGGAGCTCCTCCACCCAGCCCAGGCCCAGCAGCATCAAGTGCGTGTAGGGCATCAAAAGCGCCCATGCTGCTAAGAGACATTGACGGATCGGTGCAAAATATCCGACTTGTTTGCCCAGACATTGCTCCGTGTGTTTTGATGTTTCATCTGAAATGGTTGAGCGCACTTCAACTAACTTTAATTATGCCCAAGTATCGTTTTGACTTGGCACGACAAGGATTCGGGCAAAAGCGCAACAGGTAGTGTAAAGTTACAAAATTGCACGTAAAGATGAAGCAGCGCCAGGTTGAGTGTTTTGCATATGTGTGATGAATGGTTCTTGAATATGTCAACTAGCATGACACCAAGGAAGGAAATGTAAACCATGTCATGATACATTTACAACTAGTGTTCTTTTTGTTAAAGACGCATTCGCAGAGGAGCACTATGAAGCTGGGACAATTTCAGAGTCCAATACAATTTTGTCCAGATGCAAGGCTACATCAATTACAGTTTGTCACCTAGATGCATCCATCTCAGCAAATTCTGAGCTCGACAGAGTATACGGACCAGACCAGGTACAAACTCCCAACTGGAAACCAAATGCACGGGAAACAGAAACCCAACAGTGTAACTGTTAACGAATACAAGGAAGGATGTGACTGACTACTCTATTGAACATCAAGTAAAATCTGAAATGTCCAGAGGAGAAGGAAAAAAAAGAAAAGAAGGCAGAGATTACCAATCAGGCAGAATCAGTGCTTTTATGCGCATTTGCGAGACCAATATCACAAATCTTTCTTGTTGACAAGTATGTTCGACGGGTGGGTGGTGGCACAGAAATCAGCACCCCATGACAGCACAGTTATAAACAAAGTTGCCAGAAGGTTTGCTTCCGATCATGTTCCATTGCAAGGGGCCCTCCCTTGGGATCCACGAATGGAGTTCAATCATCCCGCCACCTAGCACTCTTGGTCCACCAATCACCAGGAGCCGCTCTCCACATCCCCGGAATGCAATGCCCCAGCCATTCACAGCTTCTGGGCGCTCTGGTAACTCCCCAAGAGTTGTCCATGTGTTATCGCTTTTATTATACTTCCTTACTAGCTTTCCTGCATATTGAGCCGCATATAGCTCATTCTCAACTACAGCGACAAGGGGAGGAGCACCACTGGCACCATTGAGCCCCTCTGACATGTTCTCTATCAACCTCCAGGTACCCTTCTCTAAATCATACTCTTCTCCGCATGTCAGCACCTCCGTGTTACTGGCCATTCCACCAATAACATAAAACTTGCCATCCATGAAGACTCCAGAACACATTCTCCTACGCTTGTTCATGCTCGCAAGTGTAACCCAACTTTTAGTTTCAGAGTTGTACAGCTCAGCAGAGCTAAGCACACTCCCATGAGAATCCATACCACCAGCTATAATTGCCTTCTCTCCAAAACTAGCCGATCCAAACAAACATCTAGGGGCATTCATTTCAACACCTCTTGACCATGAGTTGGTCAGAATGCTATAGCTAAGAACAATATGTGAAAGAATCTCCTTGCCAAACACCAGAAGTTCAGTGCCCACAGCTAGCGACTCCTTATCTGAGCACATGAAACACTCGTTAGGTGGCATCCTTGGGAGTGTCATCCACCGTCCACGGTATGGGTCATATGCCTCCCACTCCTGCACATTGCAGGAGAAATATACCCAGTGTTCTGCAATCCCTAACCTCCGCCGTTCTCTGTACAAACCACCATCACGGACAAGGGAACGGAAGTTCCGGCTCAGTGATGCTATGGAGCCATAATCAGACCGAGAGCAACGGGCCAGGCAATTGATTGAATTATCTCTACCAATAGAACTTATCAGTGTGCTTGAATCAGAATAGCCCTGATTACTGCCTTGACAGTCTACCGGCACAGCATCATGGCTATCCTCAGACCTAGGCCGCTTTGCCAGCACTGCCGCCACAGCAATTCCATCATGCTCAATAGCCAGGACCCCAGATGGGCGCTTAGTCCTCGTGATCTCGAGGAGGTGGTAAGTCATATAAGCTAATCTGGATTCCTGTTCGCAGGAGCTGGGCAGTGACCTCGAGATCAGGCAAGATTGACCCTCCAACATTCCGGCAGAATCTGCAACAATATTGCAACAGGGAGAACCTATCGACAAGACTCCAGGCCCTCTGCACACATCCTAAATCTGCAACAAATCAAAGTTATGTCAGCAGACATTCTACTCGGATAAGAGTACTATTCTAGATGTGTAAGTTCAGGTTTAACTGAAAGTGGCATCGATGCCTCTCCTACTATCTTTCAGTCAAAAAAAAAAGTAGCAACGATGTATATCAGGAAATTTGCAATTGTGTACAGAAAAACAAACTTGCAAGACAACTCCACAAACATCACTTAGCTCAACCAACGAAAAGAGAACACATGTGAATATATGATTCCAACCCAGCAAAAAAGATTACCAGATTACAAACACGGATGAACATTAGAAGTTTGGCAAAATGGTCCATAGTGATCACAGGATAAGCAAAACAGCAGGGTATAAACAGAAGATTACTGACTACTCATACGAATAACATGACTATAATATCAAACTAAATCCAAATTTAACATCAGATGAGTAAAAACAATCTCAATTATATGATATCAAGCTAAACATGTGAGTACATATTGACCTCAATTATTCAAATCTAAGGCTGCAACCTGCAAGGATGTATCGGTAACATGTCATTGTACCTTGTCATTGGAGGATGGATTTGACCTAAAATCTAACTCAGTCCACCATACTGAAGGATTTTATTTATTTTTATCAAGAAAAGGCTCGAGCTCGTAACCCGCAAATATCTAAAATGGACCCCCTTCAACAGATATAGGCAAATATGTGGAACGGTTCCAGTCTTACACAAAAGAAATATAATTTGAAAACTAGTAAAGCACCGGTCCTCGGAAAATTGGCAAAATCCGAACACAAAAGGCCCCATCTATTCACCCTGAAACCACTCTACGATACCAACAGAGAGAAGGACAAACCAAATCTAGAAAATCATGCTTGGAAATAAATTACATCTGGGCTAACACCCACACGTCATATCTATTTGTGGGCTTGTTGCAGCTGAACGAACCATAAGAAATGGTATTCCAAGTTGGTCCTAATAAGTACGAGTAGATAAACAGATATGCACACCTTGTGGATCATTGGTGAATTCATTTAATAGCGTCTACCAATTTGGTACAGCGGCAAGGAAGCGAGCACATGCAAAATTATCGGTTCGACAGGGATATCCATAGCCTACAAGGGTAGTATTGGGCAGTTAACAAGATCTAGTAGTCGAGCAGCAAAAGCGCGCTGGGTTATTAAAAACTAACGCCAACTGTAAATAGCACTATCGCAAATCTGATCGGTTTTGTCGCCACCGATGTCGTCGATCCACTGAAACCCCGCTTTAGGCAGCACTAACCAATGGCCGCTAATCCGACCGGCCACTCGTCACCGGCCATTACGAGGAACACAAAACCGTGAAGAAACAATCGACGGAGAGGAAAATACAACCACCGTATTTGCGGCAACAAACAGTAACGAACAATAAGGGCTGGGCAGAAAGCCGCAGTACGCCGGCGGCGCCTGGCGGGGAAAGCGGGAATCGCACCTCAGGCCGTGGCCATCGCCGACGCGCTTGGCTGGCCCCCGGCGCCGCCGTGAGTCGCCGACGCGGCGGCAGCGGGCTGGCGGAAGGCGGACGCCGGCGAGAACGGGCGCTGCCCGCACCCGGCCCCTCGGACGGCGGCGGGATCGGGGCGGAGGAGGGGGTTGGATGCGACGGGATTGGCGGCCGCCACAGGTCCACCGGGCGGGGCGGGGCAGGGCAGGCGGGTGGGATGCGGCTGGAGGAGAGGGGGGTGGGGGTTGGGGTAGGGCGGAGAGGGGGAGAAAAAACAGCGATGCGGAGGAGTAGTTATGGGCGAGACGCGGTGCGGGGGCGGGGGCGAGGCGAGGGGCGCCGTTATACGGAACCGAACGGAACGGGACGGGACGGGGGTTGCGGTGCGGTGCGGTGCGTGAGGAGAGGAGGATGGGAGGGGGAGGGGCCGCGACTTTTATATTTACGCGCGGTCGGGGCGGGCCGGGCCGGGCCGGGCCGGCGGCGGGGCGTCTCGTCCCAGCCCCGACCCGGGCTTTCTTCCTCGGCGTCGGCAGGCGCGGATGATTGATTGGGCGACGGACGGACGGACGAGACGTGCGTGCGTCTCACGTGGAAAAGGGCGGGGGGAAACGGAGCCGGATCGGTGGAGCTTTGCAGTTTTTCTATTCTTTCTGTTGGGCGGGCGGCGACGGGCTTGGACGTGGGCCGCGGGTCTCCGTCACGCCAGTCGCCAGGACGCGGTAACCGGAGCGAGCGAGGAGCGCCCCATTCCGTAATAATTACCACCGGCCGAAACCGGAACATTTCGATCGTTTACATTCTTTCTTTTTATGCCGGCCGTGGGCTTATTACGCAGCACGAGCTGAAACCTTGGTTTTCCTCGTCGTCGCCGCCGCCGCTGGCCTGCTGGCTGCTGCGCAGGAGGAAGGACGGCACGCATGGCCAGGATGATACTCAAGGACGCACGCACGCAGGGGGCCTCTGACGGTTGTTGGACGTAGTACCCTGAGCCTGACTGTAGCTGGATCCAGGCCGCCCTTCTTTTCCCTCCATCCCCTCTCTCTCTCTCTTAAAAAAATACGAGTAATTGCTTGTCCTTCTCTTTGGGACTGACGAGGCTCCTGATTGCACAGCCGCGGCTTATTTTAGCGCCCAACGACGTCGCGGTCGTTTTCTGCGCGTAAACTCTGAGCTGTGCCCATTGGAACGGCCCCCTACTTTCTCTCCTTGCTCTCCACTTCACCGCTTCACTTTTCTAAAAATTTATTAGTCTGGACGGCAACGGTTCCGGTCAATTGCTCCACCGATCGGTTCAACGGGCCGGCGGCGTATCTGCGTACGCGCGTAGGCGGACGCCCAACGCCGTGCTGTTTTTCTAATCCAATCATCGGTAGGAAATACGGGTCCAGTCGGCATTTTGTTGGATGCAATCTAATCGGCTCGTTTTTTTTTTTTTTTGAGGATTGAATCGTCTCATTGTTAGGGTATAAATAAGTTGGTAGAACTTTAGGTATTGCCGCCCGTACACGTGCGTACAGAGTAGGGGTACAGCCAGTGTTTTGTTGCCGACCGTCATGTGAAACGACCGAACTGGCACGCACGTACGTGTGCAACCCTGCCAATCCCCTTCTGACCGAATTGCTCGTGGTCGCGCGTTGAAAACGGTAGTAACTGCTAATGGCGTTGATCACTACAAGCGGTCGCACGTGAGAGTAAAATACACACGTAGAAAACGCGGCTACAAGTAGTAACGTAAATGCTTTAGTCACTACAGATGGTGGTATTTGCCGCCTCTTTCGATTTGACAGAAGCCCATACCCGCTTTCAAAAGCGGGTTCGGCGCCTACGTACGTGTGCAGTTTGCATACGCTACGTACTGCCCGGTTGACTGACGCGTCGGACATACGCTACGTGCGAGAGTAGCTGAAAGTGGTCATTTCAGTATTTCACTGGCCTGTCTTGTAACAGTAACGGGACTGGATCAAACCCCTTGCATGCACGTCAAACGTCCATCCCTCGGTAAGCCGGGGCGGCCGGCACGTGTCGCCGTGTCAGGAACTGCAAGCCTTTGCGAGTTGCAACGGCCGGCGTTGTCGTGAAGGAACAGAGCGGTGCACGTCTACCTGGTCTTTTCAGCTACGGTTCAGTCCCTGGTCCAAGCACGTCTCTTTGGACGTAGATCGATCGTCCTCCATCTCCGCTCGCCGCCGGTTCTCCAATCTTTCTGCTCCTTGACAGGGACGCTTCTTCCTTTACTGTGAGTGAAAGCTAACGTCGATGGTTCTTTCCCGCGAGAAGGAAAAGAGAAGACATGGATAATTGGAATATAATTCCGGAGTTTGCAGTGGCAGCCGGTAGTTATAGCAACTCCAACAGTCCGATCTAAATAGACGACGATTTTGACCGTCTTTTATCCGTTTGGATCGATCAGGCGGACACGAACGTTCACTTTCACATTTGGGTCGACGCATGCGTCCAACGCTGACCCGATCCATTTTAACGACGCGAGAAAAAAAATGCATCCATAATTAAAATAAAAACAACATTAATTGAACAGTAAATCCAACCACGAAGGTCGGCAAGAGTCCACGCGTCCATATTTGCATTTAAGAAAATTAAAAACAAACTAAACTATGAGGCGGTGCGCTGCCCTAGACGTTGTCGTTGTCGTCCTCGGGGTCCGTAAGGTCGATGAGCGTCGGCGCAGGGCCGGCCCACATGAACGCCGTGTTCCAGAGGGCGTTCATGTCGGGCGCGGGCTGTGTCGCCGCGGCTTCACGCTGCTCCTCCTCGGCGTCGCGCTCGAGCATCTCGAGGTACTCGCCGTGGCGGCACTCCTCGGCCAGTCGTCGTTCGCGCCAATGTTCGAGGTACGCCGTCTCCTGCACCGGCGTCGTCCTAACCCAGACCGGTGATGCGTTGATCCACTCGCGCACTACTCCCGTCCAGGATTAGCGCCTGATGGGGGTGGCTCCGGCTCCGACTCGGCTTTGACACGGGACGGCAAGGTCACCGATGGCACGACGCAGTCGCCCGCCGTGGAGAGGGCCATGGCCTGCGCCATGGCCGCCTCCTCTTGCTCGGTCGCCGCCGCCCTGCGCCGTTCTTCCTCCTCGCTCTCCTGGTAGACCGTCGGCTTGTTTTTTCTATTATTTTTTGCAAGTGACCATTGAGCTATAGGCACCCCCATATACTCCCTTTGTTTTTAAATATAAGTCATTTTAGCGATTTCAGTATAGGCTACATACATATCCATGTTTTATTTCATAACTAGTCATAATAAAATCTTTAAAAAGACTTACATTTTAAAAATAAAGGAAGTACAATTGATCCAAGTTAGGTGCAGAAGGATCCGGAAAAAAGTGCAGAGAATGGTTTGGCATCGGCGTATCAGCTAAAACAAAAGGCGATAAACATAGGACATTGTCTTAGATCACGTGAGAAAGAACGTAATCATCTAATGCATGAGGTAACCCCCAATATGCAAACGTTACAGTCAATCTAAGCAAAGAGTTATTGGCTTTCTTCTTTTTTATATAATGTTGTATAGTACCGTGGTGACCATGATTTAATCGAACGGAAACATATACTTCCTCCGTTCCTAAATATAAATCTTTTAAACGATTTTACTAGGGACTACATACGGAGTAAAATTGAGTGAATCCATACTCTAAAGTATGTCTATATACATCTGTATGTAGTCATCTAGTGGAATCTCTAAAAATACTTATATTATGAAACGGAGGAAGTAATATGTTTAGGACTGTGATTGATGGAAACACCTTTATAAATTCAGAAAAAGCCAACGAGGAAAGTAGCCGTTCGTGGGTCATTTGGTTTTTGATGCGGACATACTAAAAGATGCACAAAATGATTAATCAACCACCAAAATGAAAATCTCGTCGTCGTGACCTCCACAATTGTTTGTTTGACATCTAATTAAATGAAATATGTCTTGAGCTGGTCCGTTTCCCCGAAAATTTTGATCTGCATGAACACAATTTATTTAGCATGAAAGAATATCAACAGTACTGTTTTCTTTTTCTTTCACATCAAAGACAGCTTGCGGAAGCCCGTGCCGGCCAAACCGGTTGACCGTGTAACCGGAGCAGATAAATACTCGTCTAAAGGACAGTAGGATTTCATATTTTGGTTTCTTTTCTCTTTGACCAACATTATATGATTGGGAGGAGAACAAATTATTATTTTTTGAGGGGAAGAGGAGAACAAGTTAGGTGTGCGTCCATTCTTAATTTGAGTATGTCATTTGTCAATTCTGACTTGTGGAAATTGATAGACAAGAATAATCAGACCCTGATGATTGAGTAATGAAGATCAATTTTAACAAACGAAATTAGTTTTGGTCAAAGGCCGGGTATATTTGAATTTGAACATATGACATGTTAGAAGGCGACGCTTCAGTGAGTGCTTGAAAAATGGAATGCCTTCAAAATGTATGAGTGGCTACGTACGGAATATTGTAGCGGAGCTCACGCATCATTTCCCGGTGTTGCCAGCAAACCCCCCTAATAACATCAGGCGGAGTAACTGTTACGGAGGAGGAGCTAGACCGAAGAAAGCACATGAGATAACGGAGTACCTCTGCCACATGAGATAAATATAATTCCATTAAAATCTATGCACAAGGTCGATCGATAGATCGGCCGATCTACGCCGAATGGCAAAGATTCTGTGCCAGTGTCACACTAGCTTTTATCTTTTGCTTCACGCCTCCTTTCCGTTAGGCAGAGCATCGGATCCGGGCACCCTCTCCGGCGATTCACATTTCAACGTACCACAAATACTCACACGTCGCTACGCTAGCTGCACAGTGCCCGAATTTTAACGCGGCGTGTCAACCCAAACAAGATATATATTCGTTTCCTGAACGTGGAAAACGTGGACGGATTGGATACGACCGATCAGCTTATCATGTTTTTACCACGCGCCTGCTAGATTGGTTGGTTTAAGGAGAGATGAAAAAAATCGGTGGAGTCGATGGAACTCTGCTAGCGGTGCGTCGGGGGATCTGCCATGGTCGAACCATCACGACAGACGGCACATCCCCTTTAATAGTAGAGACTTACTCACTCCGTTCCTAAATATAAGTCTTTTTACATACTTCCTTCGTTCCTAAATATAAGACCTTTTAGATATTGCACTATGAACTACATACGGATGTACATAGACATATTTTAGAATGTAGATTCACTCATTTTGCTTCGTATGTAGTCTCCAGTGTAATTTCTAAAAGGTCTTATATTTCGAAACGGAGGGAGTTTATCACTAGGGACTACATATGGAGGAAAATGAGTGAATCTAAATTCTAAATTATGTCTATATACATCCGTATGTATATTCTAGTAAAAAAATTTAAAAAAACTTATATTTAGGAACGGAGGGAGTACTTGGGAGTTGGGACCTGCGAAGTGCATGGGCAAACCAACACGTACGAACGTACGTACGTACGGGGAAGAAAGAAAGGAAAGGAAGAAAAACAGGAGAGGTTGCACTTGCCCGCAAGCCTCGCCCTCCTGCGCTGGTCTCCCTTGGCCGGCTCGGCGTCACGCTCGCAATGATAGAGCCGGGCGGGGCAGGGAGATTTTAGTTGGGCGGGCGCCCGCAGGTCGGTACGCCATCATCGTTTGGTCCGATCGGAGGTGGATGGATGGATGCTCGTAGATGGATGGATGTGGCAGCTTTGGCGCCCCTTGTGCTCGATTCCATACCCCGCGTGCCTCCAACGCCCGGCGTCTCGGTCCCGATTCCACACGTTTCTATTTGGGCAAAGAGGGGCATATATTTCCATGCTCGCATGCTCTATCTTGTACTCGTACGTGCGCGCGACGGTGACGTGCCGTTGGACGTGCGTCGTGCGATATGATATCCATGCATCCCAACTAATCAGCGTTCGGGATTAGTAGATAGGCTCACGGGCTCGGCCTGTCTCGGCCCGGACTTTCTGTTTCAGCGCCCATATCCTGGCACTAGGACCCTGTTCGTGTTCGGTATCCCGCCGCTTCCCAACTCTGTTCTCGAAGCTGATGAGCTGCGGTTGGAAAAGACCGAGCTGCAAATTTTGAGCTTTACGGATTCTAGGGGTTGAAAGATTACCGAACAGGATCTAGGTGTATATAGGCCAATCGTAAACTATTTTTTAGCGCATTATCATCGAAGTCGTTTACATACAATCATCCTTATGAATGCATGCATGACACTCTATCTTTATGAGCATTTTTGAGATACCGAGCTAACACATCATCTTGAAGTTGATGTAGTCGTCGAGGACGTCTTTATAGTCAACGAGAACGCCCCCTTCCACTAAACGCACATTACCAGAAGGCGTGGAATAAATTCAGAAAAGTACGAGCACTAATGTCATGTCTCAGATGTGAACTCTAATGGGTAAGAGATACTATTGTCCACCTAACAATTCAAGTATAGTTTGGTTCGCACTATGTTGTTATAATACTACTTGTGTAAACAGTGGCGGAGCCAGAACTTTTGTGAAGCCGCAAATTTGAGTCTAAAGTTTCTCGTCTCAAAATTAATACATAACATAGAAAATAGCCCTGAACTTCTGAACCAAAAATCCGCATAAATAATGAAGTTGAATTATAAATATGTTTTCTCATGGAAATGTATTTTCAAAGTAAACTAATATATACTTCCTACGTTCCCAAATACAAGTTTATTTAGAGATTTCACTATGGACTCCATACAGTGAATATACACTATGAATTATGTTTATATACACCCATATGTAGTTCATAGTGAAATCTTTAAAAAGACTTATAATAAGAAACACATGGAGTAACATATCAATATTTAGTATCATAGAACAAATAAAGTTGATAGACTAGAACCAATCCATGTTTAGAACCAAACTCAGCATGTTGCTAGCAAAAGTATGCTTGTCCAAATTAACCTCCAAACGTCCACAAAGACTCTACAATATAAAAACAAATTTATAATTCACATAAATTAAGTGGTGTGAGTTTTTAATGTGTTCATAATAAAGAGCTTGAGAAATCAAAGATGGTAAATAGAACATACAAATAGTATGATAGAGAAAATTAGGAAGCAAATGTCCTTATTGAGATTGTGGTAAACATTAGTGCTTGCTCTACCAACCAAATATCCTCATCTATAAAACTAAGTAATTTGAAATTTAAAGTAACATTTAACTATCTAGAACATATCCATAAACAAAAGACTAGGCTTATGAGGTCGTGATCATCCTCAATGGTCAATTCCCCACCGCCTAACCTTAAAATTGAAGCCCTAGATCTATCAATCTTCAAACCAATTCGCAATGTCATCTAATCATCAACAAAGGGGCGAGACAACGAGTAGTCGAGGATATAAGCCATTCTCGTCGATGGATTTAATCTGCCCAACACCGGCCACGTGCCCAGGCCAGCCTCCGCTTGCCGCCACTTTGTCTCACGATACGTGAGAAACAAAATACTAGAGTGCCGGACAGGGGTTGCATTGCTCATGTTCCTCTAAAGCACCTCCTACATCCGTTTGATCGTCAGCTAATTCTAATTCTGAATGAAGAAAGTAGTTATTTTCAAAGAAGGGAAGTTAGAGAATCTACAACCGAAGTTAGCAAATATGACCGCCCTAAACGCCCGTGGATGCGTCCGGTTGGTGACTGGGCTTGTCCGTTTTGAGCCACTATCTTTTCGTCCGTGCAACGACACTTTTTTTTTCTCATATGTCCGATCACTTGCACGTTATTGATGAAGAAAAAGAGAGAGAAAGAAAAAATGAATAAGAGAGAGAAAATGTAGTATGTGGTGGGGGCGCGTTCTATGTGGCAGACTGACTGGACGCGTCCGCGAGCTCTTCTATTCCCCTACATTTGAAATGGATATGAGGAATGCCGATCAATCCAAACGATTAGGAAGGAAGTGAGGGAGGGGTCCAATTGGTTTTTTTTTTTTTTTTGACCAAACACTGACCGAGAGGACGTTTGGAATGTTTGAGAAGAATATAGGAGATCCGGTTGTAGACAGATGCTCTTACCTCCCATGACTGATGAACACTTATGGTTGGTAGGTCCATTTAATTAGTTCATTAGTTACTAGACTAGAATATGTGTCAGCTCGTTGAATCGTTCTCCTCCACGCTGCCAGAACTTGGTAATCAAACTGAGCTAGAGTTATAACACAATCCGTACTTCTGGAGCTTAATTCACACACAGGCCGGAGATGAGGTCATGAGATGATCAGCATGCTAAATGCAAACAATGAAAACGTCCTTTATCAATCAAAAAGAAAATGAAAAAACATGAGACCAGACAAATCAACTCAGAAGAAGGCTCTCCGGCCCGGTCCATGAGCGAAGCCTACCTGTAGCAGCATGTCATCGTCGATCCAATCACCTTCCTTAACCTTTCGACCGTTCTTGCAGGCACGTACGATAGTTACAGTTAATTTCCCGTCGAAATCAGCGTGAGGTGGCCGCAATAATGCGGCGGGCAATGAGAACGTACTAACGTAACACCAACCAGTCAGGCGTGTGGGCCGGCCCGGCAGCTCCCTTTTCTTTCTCGCTCGGTCATGCAACATGGAGCTGCCCTGCATGCTGTACGTGACAACGCTGACAGAGATGGATGTGTGTCTGTGCGTGTGTGTGTGTGTGGAGGCAATCATGTATAGTGATGGCAAAATGCCCGCCCAGTAATCATTTCTGCATGCATGCGATGCGTTCCATCGTTCGGCCGGCCAAAAACACCTTTTTTTGTTGTTGTTCCTGTTGTTGTAATTGATCATGCGATCGATGCCCTCGCAGGCGCCAACTGAACTCAAATAGGCAGGCCAGTTACGTGTACTGCCGGTAGTACATGTCACACAGCACAGAGGGAAAAAGGTAGGAGAAGGAGATGGACGAAAAAGGCGCGATCTAGTTGCTGATTCATGTAGAGCACTGGTTGGTTACCAAGTGGTTCGACACTGGTGGTTTCAGTGGCTTGGGCTACCAGAAGCCGGGCCACACGTGTAAAGACTAAAGGGAAGCAGCACAAGGGAAGGCAGTAGCCTGTCTATTGTGGGCGTCGCCTCAGTGCTGGGGTTTGTGGAGCGTTAACTGCCCCCGGTCCCTTTCTTATCCTTTCCGACCCTAGCAAGGGAAAGAAAAGCGAGATGGATGCAGAGACAGAGAGGGAGACGACGGAGGAGACGTTAACCTCCATTAATCATGGCGACTGGCGACGGCCTCTGCCCTAGTGGCCCAGTTGCATGCATGCATGGGCTTAGCAGCACGGCTCCAAACCAAATCCGACGCGGGCGCACACGGATGGATGAATGTATGAATCGATCGGGATAAAGAACGGGGGAAAGGAACGGGCCGGTATTTTTGTTGCGCGAGTGCAGCGGGCATCGCTCGCTGTCAGGAAAAGGGGCTTCTCCGGCGGTGCAGATATTGGAAGCGGCGACGGTGAAGTGGGCCTTCGCCTTGTACTCACGCACGCACGCACGTACGTAGGAGTACGTCCTAGTTGCTTGCTTGCTTGCTTGCTTTGCTTGCTTAAAGGGCAAACCGACCGAATGACCAATGGCGAAGCAGCTTTCGGTTTACTGCACCGTCTTGGCATCATGGCATGGGACGCTTCCCCACTGTTGGATGATGGTGAAATCATTGTACGTCGAGTAACAGCAAGCGGGAGGGCGCATATCGCCCCACAGTAAATCGTTGTTGTTGTTGTTGCTGCTGCTGCCTATATGCATATGAACGAAAGCAAAGAAAAAAGAGAAGGGGAGAATTTGCCGTGTTCGCGCAGCCAGGTCCGTCCCTGTTGCTTTTCCGTACGGGATTACTGTGCGTGTCTCAGGCGGGTGATTGGCCCGATTGGTGATGGGCGAAAGTACCAGCACGGCAGCACCCGTCCCTGTCCACCGAGTTGGGGGAGGTTGGCTGGCGTGGAGCCCCGTCGTCTCCCCCAACTTGGAAGTTGGGTCTACCACCCCACCCCACCCGACCTCTTCCAGAATCGCATCGCAAACGAGCCCTCATGTGCCGGAGGAGGAGGGCGAGACGGCAAGCCAAGCCAAGCCGCGTCGGGACTAGTCGTCGTCCCGGCGCCGTCATGCTGCTCTCGCCGCTCACGCAAACGACGGACGGACCGAGGTGGACGTCCGCGTCCTGGCCGGCCCGGCCGTCCCCGTTCCCCGCCGTTGAACGACCGGTGCGGTTGCCGTATCGGGAAAAGGGGCCTGGGTTGGGAGGTTGGCGGGCGGGGCGGCGTCTGCACTCTGCACTGCACGGTGCGCGGCGAGGCCACGTACGTGCCGCGGGTGGGTTTTGTCGTGCGCGCAGCGCATGCAATGCGTCTCAGGCCGTGCGTGCTGTGATGGGCTGACGGCGATGGTTCGGCGGTGCGCGTTGCGTGCTCGCCTCTGGTCTTTCTGGCTGGCTGGCTGGCTACTGCGTGTCGTATTTGGGTACGACTGTGGGATGAGCGCGCGTGGGTGGTGGATGCGCGCACCGTAGGTCGCCTCGCCTCTTGGGGGGCTACCTACGCAAGGCTAGGTGTTCGCACTTGACCAAACGGGCGCTCGCTGACCGGTTCTCATCTGCGGTGACGCTCCTTTGGTGGTTGAATTGGTCCTACTCATACACTACAGCCTAGTGAAGTTTGTTTGGGTTCTCTTCCCCCCCTACTGGGTTGAAAATGGGCTTTAAAACGGTTGGACCTGAGCCCGACCCAACCAGAACCCGCAGCTCGTAGAAGCCTGGATTTCTACGTTTTCTGGTAAAGGAGGGTATTGCAAGTTATTTCCACCCATTACAAAAGTAAGTCCTTTTCACAAGGCTGTATATTCCCTAAAAAAAGTCATTTTTTCCTTCTTTAAAAAAAATATTGGCTACGTTCTATAAAACAACAACTTCCCAGATAAACATCAATTTTAATGGATTAATTATTCGCATCACACACTTAGAGTTTAAGTTTCGGAAGCGAAGAATATATTGTCGACCATCTGATCCACCTGATCATAGGTTTAGAGTAGATCAAAATAAACGGTAATGTTATTCAACGAATGTTCGTCGGGGTTGTATGAAAACATGAAAGTTTTCTGCAGCAATTTGTGTGTTGGGATCATGACAATTCGGTGAAACGAACACGACTATTTCTTATGCAAAACCGTTTGTTTGCCTGAAGTTTCCATGTGTTTGTGAAGAACTTGGCATGCACTTTTGAAGAATTTGCCATAGAAAACTCTTCCAATTGCCATGCCCTACAGAGAACGTTTGCTGGCTATTGGGGTCCAAATAAATTGGGATCATGCACTGACCATTTTTTATTTCAGCTTCGACGATTTGAATGCGGGAAGATGAATGATATATGTTGACGTAGTGGCTATCCAATGATAATGTAAGATATATTAATTTAGAATATCTTGCATATGTGTATTTTCTTTATCTATAGTGTCATCCCATCTATAATATCAACAAATATGGTTTCCTTCATCGCCCACATTCAGTGAGATACAAATGCTACCTCACCCTTCGGTCGTTTCTGCCACCAACCCTATTCTCTCCCTATGCATCCCCACAATCTGTGATAACTTATATTTATCAAGGAAATTTATGTGTCGGTAGCTGCATGTACTATAATGATGCTATAATATCAATGGTGGTGCTTCATTTTTTAGATGATAAAAGATACTCCCTCTATACCAAAATACTTTTAGTTGGGGAGAACTAGAGACTAGTTCTTCCCAACTACACGTATTTAGGTACGGAGGAAGTACTACAGCTGCATGCGGGTTTTCTTCCTTTTCTATTTTCCCCTGATTTCGTTTTTTCCTGCATCGACTTCCCATCTTTTGCAACACATAAATTGTTCATTTTTCTGAACATTAGAAACATTTTTCTAATATATGTTTAACATTTTAAAAATACAAGATCAACATCTTTTCCAATAACAATTTTTAAATACATGATCAACGTAATTTTAAATATATGTTATGATGTCTACTTTTTTAGAACACATTGTTAACTTCTCCTATACATCTAACCGTTTATATATACGTTTAACATTTCCTAAATAGATGATTAAGACTTTTTAAACCACATGCTTTCAACATTTTTTGAATACGCCCCGCAAAAAAGCATTTTCTTGAATACATAGTAAATATTTATTATTGATACAAAATATTTTTTGATAATACACACACATTATTTTACATTGTTTTTTGTCATGAACATATTTTGAAACCTGTGATTTTTTTAAGATGTAATGTATATATTTTTGAACTGTATGAAACATTTTTTTTGTTTCAAAAATATATTTTTGCAAACTTCCTAAACATTTCTAGAAATGATAGGTACATTTTTCTGAAATGTGTGAACATTTTGAAATGACATTAGAAAAATATTTATACTGCATTAAATTTGTTCAAATTCACTAATTTGATTCTTTTTAATTACATAAAGTTTTGTAATATATTTATGTAGAGTTTTTTGAAACATAAACTAAAGTAAAAATAATAATGAACAAATATACAAGAAGAACCAAAATCACTAATTAATGAGTACTCCTTTCAAAGGTCGGTCTCACCTTTTAGGTTGTGACAACTAGCACACTGCATGTGTATCACTTACCGTAACTGAAGTTTTTTATTTAAATCTATTTATTCAAAAGATTTTATCTATTTAACCGTGCGTCCAAATATCAAACCGTCTTTATCATTGAATTCCTCACGTCGAGATCTTTCAAACTGGACCCCATGTTCATAGGTTTTGGCAAACTTTTTCCACGAAAATAACCGAACGAAAAACCATGTGTCTCACGGAAAAAATGTGTTTTTTTGTTTTCGAGAAGCTTGGCCGTGCCTCTCGCGGAAGCAAAACCGTGTCTCTCGTGGAAAAAGAAAAAGAAAACGTGTTTTTAGCCGTTTCCGAGAGGCACCGTGCCTCTCGCGGAAGAAAAAATGGGCCTCTCGGAAACAGAAAAAATGCATTTATTTTCATTTCCGAGAGGCACGGTCCGTGCCTTTCAAACAAAAAGAAAAAAGGAAGCAAACTCACGCCTCTCGCAAAAGTAAGGTTGTGTAAGGATGGAAATTTTACCCACGGGTACGGGTATCCGCATGGACAAGATATGGGCACACTTTTATACTCGTGGATAATATCCATACCTTACGAGTTAAGTCGTGGGTAGGGTACGGGTTTAGCCTTGCACCCGTGGGTACACCCATATCCTACCCATTTATGAATTAATTTTAAATTATCGATAATTAATCAATAAATTTTTATGTGACTCGTCTACTCCTACTGGATTATGAGTATGTTGTAATTTCTAAATTTCGATAGTGATCATGTACTCATTTACCTGATATTGAGCTGAGATAATTCATTTATGTTCCAAATTTGGTATTAGTGAATGTAAAATTGTGAACAACTTGCGTACCATTCATTCTACCCGCCGGGTACCTAATGGGTATGGATAATCGTCGGGTATGGGTATGGGTAAAGTTTTATACCCGTGGGTGGGTATGGGTAGAGTTTTTTACCCATCGACTATACATGTATGGATATGGTATTACTCTAGCCTGTCCATAACCTACCCATTGTCATCCTTAAGGTTGTACCTTCCGCGGAAACAAATTTATGCCTATCACAAAAGCAAAACCATGCTTCTCGAAGAAGAAAAAGAACATTTGTTCGCGCATTTTTTTTTGAGTTTTTCGTCCAAAAGCTAAAAAGACCGGCGATAAACCGAAAAACTAAAAAACCCCGAAAAAATCCCATGTAAAAAGACGAAAATTCATTAAAAAGATAATTCGAAGTAAACACATAGAGCGTGAAACGCACGATGATATTTGAGAGTAACCCTTGAAAGGCGTCCTGAGGTAGTTGCTCCCGAAAAGAACGAACTAACCACGGAGTTGGCTAATGTTGATATGACGTGGTAGTGCAGAAGTGTTTAGCAGCCCGCACACTTTTTCTTGGGCCTCCATCCTTCGAGGTCATATAATATATAAGCCTCCTATTTGCCGCATTTTGCGGCAAGTAGTTGAGGTTCGTACTAGGGATCTCGAGTGATCGTTCTAACTGGACACGGAACATCTTCAGTTGATTTTGCTGGTTTTGGAAACCTTTTAAAGGTTTTCAGCCGCTTTTTTTTGCTTTGGGAAACTTCTAGAAGGTTCCTTGAACCGTTTTTTCCCTTTTATCTTTTTGATTTATTTCTAGTTTTGTTTCAAAATGTTCTGGGTTTCAAAAAAAGTTTTGGATTTTCACAAAACAGTTCTTCAAATTCAATTTTCCTGCTTTTTAAAAAATGTTTTTAATTTCAAATAGTTGCTTTTTTCAAAATGTTCTAGATTTTAAAAAATAGTTCTTCAAATTCGAAAATTGTCTTTGCTTTTTTTTTAAAACGTTCTGAAGTTTAAATAGTCACCGTTTTTCAAAAGCATTCATAACTTCAAAAACTGTTTGTGATTTTCAAAATATGTTCGGCATTTCAGGAAAATTGAACTTTATTTTGAAAAAATGTTCGATATTTTTTTGTAAAAATCGAAATATAAAATATTGTTAAAATTTTAAACCAATTCGTGTTCAAAATTTGTTCTTAAATTGCGAAAAATATGCTTGCTTTTAAAAAACATTCCCAATTCCAAAAAATGTCATTTTTCAAATATTATTCATAAATTCAAAAATATTCTGGATTTTCAAAAAACTTCTTCAAATTCGAAAAATGTTTTTGCTTCAAATTAAAAAAGAAAAGGAAAAATGAAAGAAAAACGAACCAAAAAAAACAGAAAAGTGAAAAAAAAACAGAAAAAAGGAAATATCAGATTTTCTTAAGAAAAAAAACTGGAACGGACCAGTCGGGCGAGCGCCCTGTGCGTCCGCTCTTTAGTTTGCCGCAAAAACAGTGCATACGAGCTCCATGTAAAATACATACTTGAGACATGTTTATTTGGTAAAATCTTATTGGACGCTCGTTGCGTTCTAATGTCGGGACGTCGCATAGGGAATACGAGAGATCTTTTTGGGGTAGGTCAGTATGTTTAACGTTCCAGCGTCTCCAATTTTGGGGACAGGTTCCCTGAGCCGGGTTTTTTCTTTGTTCTGTTTTTTTATTTCCTTTTCCATTTCCTCTCTATTTTTCCTTTTTCTGTTTTTTATTACTACTAGCAAAAGGGCCCGTGCGTTGCAACGGGAGAAAAAAAATATCATACCTTTTAATTTTTTTATAATCATTTTGATTTATTAAAATAATAAGCTAACTAACTAATGTAGTCAGTCCTATCCTATTTTGTTGAGAAATCAACCCGTTCATTGTAAATTCCACCATGATGAGAAATTGAGCGGGACAATCAAAGCAAAACATAGAGGCTACATGAATTGATCAATGTACTGTTTTTTTATTTCACTCATGGGGTAAAGAATGTGGGGATCAGATGACAAACTGAAGGTGGTGTTCCATTCTGTGTCTCTACAACAATATAATCTTACATTCAATACATTCATTCATCAGTAAACAAATCTCCACAAAACAAAATTTCTTGCCGGTGCTTGGCACACGGTTGGAGGCATGGGGAGGGGATCTCACCAGATGATGAGTTCCTGCCGGAGGAGGGGATACGATGAGAGGAGCAAGGGTTAGGCGCCTCTATCTGGCCATAAGGAGTCGCCGTTGTCGCGCCATAACCTCGGAGTTCCCCGTGTGAGCCATGGAGGCCCGCCTCCACCTGCAAGTACTTCGCTCCGACGCGTTGCCGCCGTTCTGCATCGAGCAGACGCATCATCTCAAGTCACTGTACCTGTCGCGTTGATTTGATCCAGAAGCTGTGCTCGAGCGCCGAAACGGGGACAGCAAACGGGCAGAGGTACGGCCGTGGAGGCGGGTGGGTTGAGATCGACAACAGTGGTTGTTGAGGTCGGCCGCGGCGGCGAGTTGTGTGGCAACGGCCTGGGCACAGGACAGGGTGGGCCAGGGTCGACGCGATGCTCTTGAGCGCCGCAACGGAGAAAGTGAGCGGGGAGAGGTACGGCCGCGGAGGCGGGTGGGTTGAGATCGACACGGGTGGCGGTTGAGGTCGGCCGCGGCGGCGAGTGGTATGGCGGCGGCCTGGGCACAGGCCAGGATGGCCCAGGATCGACGGGAGGAGGCAATGCGTACGAGTATAATTTTTGCAGCGAATCGTTTTTTTTTCTTTTGCGTTGCAGATAAATGATGAAGCGCGGGTTGAATAACAAAAATTAAGGGATTTTTTATAAAAAAAAAGGCTCATTCGTTGCAACAGGAAAAAGAAATAGCACACGACACACGCTCTTAATTTATAAAAATGTCTATAGTTTGAGAATTTATAGTTATGATACAAATAAAGATGATCTTATCTTACAAAAATGCAGTTTAAAATTTCACAGGTCTTCTATTTTAACGCGGCTTGCATGTAGATTTAATACGTACAAAGAATCAGTTAAGTGACCTTCAGTTTCATCTCTAATCCTGATTTTGTTGACGTGTTCATCCCCAACCCGGATGAGTACCGGTATGAAAGAAAGACGAATAATGACTTATTTATTAAGATTGCACCCTAGATACTATTTTTATTAAATGTTTAACAGATAAAATAATATCATATTTAAATTCTATATATTTTTCTAATCAAATTCCATGTATAATATGTTAAATTTGGAGTTACGGTTTAAAAGATATGAATATTTTAAAAAATATTTAATATATACTACGAGTTTAATGTCATAAATAGTAAGGTTTTTTTTGTAAAATCATCTCCGTGGGTTTTCCGACGGAAGCAATAGCCTCTTTATTATTAGGTAAAGATTTTTTATTGATTGAAAATTTATACATAATTCAAAAACATTCATGATTTTGAAATTTATGCACAATTAAAAATATCTTCACAGTTTCAAAATTTGTTTACAAATCAGAAAATGCTTACGGTTTCAAAAATGTTAACCATTTGAAAAAAATCACAATTTTATAATTTTGTTCACTAATTTGAAATTTGTTTACAATTCGAAAAATGTTCATGGTTTAACGAAAAATGTTTATAATTTTATATTTTTCTTCACGAAATTGAAATTTGTTCATGTTGTCAACTTTGTTCGGAGATTGGAAAAATGTTCACAATTTTATTATTTTGTTCTCGAATTTGAAATTTATTCATGTTTCAAATATGTTCACAATTCAAAAAATGATTACGGTTTCAAAATTTGTTTACAATTCAAAATTTGTTCATGTTCCAAATTTTGTTCACAATTTGAAAAAAGTTCAGGGTTTCAAAATTTGTTCGCAGATTTGAAAAATGTTTGCACTTTTATAAATTTGTTCACGACTTTGAAGTATGTTGACAATTCAAAAAAGTTTGCGGTTCTAAAAAATGTTCTGGATGTCAATAAACTGGTCTTCAAATTCAAGAAATGGTTTTGCTTCAAATTCGAAAAGAAAAGGAAAAAATAAAGAAAATCGAACCAAAAAAAAGGGTAAAATCAGAAAAGGAAAAGAAGGAACAAAAAAACGGAAATTATCAGATTTTCTTAGGACAAAGACCTGGGTTGGCCCAGTCGGGCGACCCAGCTGTGCGTCTGTTCGACAGTTCGCCGCAACGAGCGGCGCATAGAAGGTCCCGTTTATTTGTTTGGAAATATTTTTTATTGACAGTATATTTGATTGCGAATTTAGTGGAAGCTTATCTTCATCACCCAATATGGTTATGGGCCAGGCTGCAGCAAACTCCTCTGGAAAAATTATTGTTTTATGTGGAAATGAAAGGTTTTATGTGACGGGATTCATTTCTTTTATCTTACCAGTACAGTGTGTTGCAATAGGATATAAATATTCTAGTATGTTAGTGATTATCTGTTCATATTAATGCAATTTTGTAAATAAATATTTATGAAATCATGTGTGTGATTTACCCTTCTTGATGAGAAGTATGGTAAGTAAATTAAATTGAAATTGATTTAGAAGGTAAAAAGAAATTATGGTGGTTGATTATCATATACATGGAAGGTTGCGTGAAGAGATGATGGGAAAAAAGTGAAAGATCAAGTTTTACATCTACTACTTCTATAAAAGCACCACAAAGGACAGGCGCATTATATCTCATTCATGTAATCAAGAGATCTGACAATCAATTTCCCCATAATGTTTAGTATCAACCACGCGGTTAGCGCAACTTACCAACCCCATGATCAACCCATAATTCCCTTCTTCCTTCACCAAAAACCACTAAAGCGCCCACACTCACCCACTGGCCCGCCGGTTGGTCCCATGAGTGGGTTACCCCCTCCCCCACGCCTGCTTCCTCCGTAGCTGTTGCGGTTCCCTTTTTCCGCTCTACCGGACACTCAATGCCCCATGAATCATCGTGGACTCTCTCCACCGTCGTCGCTACTCGCTTTGCTAGGCATCCAATGCCCACGCGACTCTGCCACCGCATGTTACGGCAAGGGTTATACGACAACCACTGTCCCTGCTCCACCAGGCGCTCAACGCCCATGCGACGTTGCCGCCGCATGCAGCGGCAAAGGGTTCTGCGGTGGAGACATGGAAAAAGATCCTATGGGTGGGACCGTTTCGCTGATGAGCGCAGCTCCGAGCAGGCTCTTCGGACGAGGGTTCTTCCCTCCCTCCCACTTTCCTTGCGTCGTCCATATATGAGTCGATTTCCTATGAAACCCATTAAACAAAGGATTTTACAACTTCTTGCATCCATTAGTCATTATTGGCTATCCATTAGTCTCGAGTACGATATTATTCGATTTAAACAATGATGGAATGAGTGCAAAAATATTGGTCCTTGGTATTCTATATCGGACGGCTACACATCTCCAAAGCATTGCTGAGACACACGGCAGACGCACCTGAGCAGTGCAAGAATGTTGTAGCCCATCTGCCCATGAGTGTGCACATGCTTCCTGTGCGCAACAAAAGTCGACCACCTTCCTAAATCTTCACACCACCGTCCGCTTCCTGCATTTCTAAAGTTCGCGCAGCACCATCACCTATTTCAAGAGAAAACAATGGTGCATGAGCTGACCGATCAGCCGAGAGATCAATGCTAGAAACGCTAGAAAAGAGGACACGCTGGTGGTACATGGGAAAATTCCACGGAGGGGTGGGGGTGTTTAAGACCACAATTATTTCTCTAGTGGGCATGCCAACCTTTCTTTTTGGGTATGTAGCATGGTTATTTTCCCATATATTCCATGTGTTTTCATATGGCACAAGGCAACATTTTTTTGTGAGATCACAAAACAACATTATATTTACATCTTTATACCGATGCTACGCGTCAGTCGACGGATAATGAGAAAAGATCTGTCGGCTCATTGACCATTGGATGGACATGCTAAAGACGTCCGACCTTTTCAGGTAACCATCTTTATTTGAGACAAATTTCATGTAAGCAGCTACTTCTCTGAACAAGAGTGTGTTTCAGAATTCTCTGCAACAATCAGCTTGTTGCAATCGTTGAAGCCTATGTTTTTTCATTTTTTGTAACACAGGACTTGCACAAGAAATCTAAAGACACACTACAGAATCCTTATGCAACAGGGTCACATAACAGATTTTTTTTGCAACAAAAGACTTACTGTAGAAAGCGTCATGCGTGCGAAGTGACAGAATGACACGAGGTGATCCGCTGGTTGATTAGAAGAGTTATCTCTACTATTAAAGCAGGATGTGCCGTCGTGATGGTTCAACCTCGCTCATGGTTCGACCACGTCCTCCCACCCCCGTCGTCCCACTGATTTCTTTCAATACCCTCCAAAAACCAATGACAATTAAACCAGTTCGACTATCCTCCCACCCCTCGATCGTACAGTAAAAAAACCCAATCTATCCCGCACGCGCGAGCACGATGTGGTTCAACCTCCTTCTATAGCTCTCCTCGATCCTGATCCCTCCATCTCGTGACGCACCCACGATCTCCACTATCTTCTGCCCACGATCTTCCATCGAGGAGGAAGTAACCGGAATCGAGGCGGAAGGGATTGGCGGAGGGATGCGCGGGCGCGGGCGCAGATCTCGCGGCCCGGCGGATCACCTTGTCCTGCGCGCAGGCTTTGGCGGCGGCGGCGGCGTCGGTGGCCTCGTCGTGCTCGCCCGAGGACGATGAGCGGGGTGTCCGGGCTGGCGACGCCCTCGCTCCTGCCGCTATCATCATCGGTCGCCGCGGCGGGCTTCTCGGCTGGCGGGGCCGCGGGGGTCCTCCGCGGCCGGCGCTGCCCACGATCTTCCATAGAGGAGCAAGAAATTGGAATCGAGGCGGAAGGGATTGGCGGAGGGATGCGCGGGCGTGGGCGTAGATCTCGCGGCCCGACGGCTCACCTTGTCCTGCACGCAGGCTTTGGCGGCGGCGGCCTCGGTGGCCTCGTCGTGCTCGCCGTCCTCGAGGAAGGCGAGCGGGGTGTCCGGGCTGGCGACGCCCTCACTCCTGCCGCTATCATCATCGGCCGCCGCGGCGGGCTTCTCCCTCACTCTGTCTCTCTCGGCGAAGCCAACCAAAAAATTTACCCTCTCCAATGGCGTTGGCGTGCTCCCCCGAACCCCCGCTCATGGCAAGCGTGTGACTGATCGATTCCGTGCAACCTCCATTCCACGGCATTGGTGCGGTGTTGCGTCCCCACCTCCCTCACTATGTCTCTCTCGTGTTGTTTATTCTTGCGCCCCGAGACGGCAGGACGAGGAGGAATAGGAAAGCGCAGCCCAACTCCCAACGCTTTCTCCTCCCGGCCAGCGCCGGCCAGTTCGTGGGCGATCCCCAGAGCCTGAGTCGTCGACGGCCCGGTTTGTCTTCGATCTTCTCCCGGGGCTTCTTCTCCTCCAGGTACGGGGAACTTTTCTCCTTTCTTGATTCCATTTCTTGTTCTTGTTGTTACCTGGCTGGATTGGTTCTTCAGTTGATTCTTTCTCGTCCATGCTCTGATGATGATATTGAACCACTCGTGCTCACCATGTTCCCCTGGAGATTGGTAAATCCTATGCTTGTATCTGAAACTCTGAAACCATCCACCTGAAATCCATCAGGCTCTTTTCATCTGAACCCCCCTGCAATATTATTGTACTGTAACTCTGCAAGACTGCAAGTATTATGAATATTATTATGAATGTGTTCATCTTTTTAGACGGAAATGAACATGCCTAGCATCAGCAGTACAGATTTAGGGACTCCCAAATCTTTATGCTTGATAGCAATTTGCTTGGAGCATGCAACTTTGCACCTGACAATTTTGTGTGTCTACACTTCTTGATAGACGAAAGGTATTCCCAAGGGCAGTTTCAGTTTTATTTAGACATGCACATTATCTTGCAGTGTTGTTTGTAAATTATTTTTCAGGTTTGTCCGTCACCCCGTCCGGCGCTCATCTCCGTTACCGTCGCTAGGGTCAACTAGCATGTATGGTAACACATATACGATGAAGACTGATGTGTATTTGTTCCTCCATCAGTTACTTTAGAAGTTAATCCTGCAGTTTAAAAACATATGTAATCCTTTTTTGGCCTCTTCTTCATACGAATTTGCTACAAGCTATTGGTTTTCACACATATATCCATGGGCAGTTTTAGGTGATGAACAATATAGGAGGAAATAACATGTATAATAACGTGAGAACAATATAGGAGGAAAGAACATGTATAATAAAAAAAATCCGTCTTAGCAAAATTTGTCATACTTCTGGCTCCTAATATGCGTATGAGCTTCATTGATTATTCACCTCGTGATATTGAGTTGTAAAATTCCTTTGATCATTAGCATGTGTGTACGGATGCTTGCAGGAGGGGGAGGATCCAAACTAGATTGTTGGATTTGCCCCTGGTTATCTTTCTGCCATTTCTACATTTGATGTTTTGTAGTGTCCCAAAGCTGACGTTTTTCTATTGTATATGTGGATGCTTTCGTTTCTAAGTAGTATTCTCAAGTGGTACTCTTTCCCATTGCTTCCAGGTAGTTGCAGCCTTGCCAGCATGATGCCCTCAGGTGCACGGATGATCCAAGATGCCCTCAACGTGATGCCACTCTCCCTATCTTTTCTCACGTTGAGAATACTACTTAGAAACGAAAGCATCCACATATACAATAGAAAAACGTCAGCTTTGGGACACTACAAAACACCAAATGTAGAAATGGCAGAAAGATAACCAGGGGCAAATCCAACAACCAGAATAAAAGAACATTTCAACTAACTCTAAAAATAAGAAGATGAAGGTATGTTGAAAAAATAGTACGTACTACTTAACTTCTTCATAATGTTAGATTCACCATATTGTTTGTCTTGATTTACAAAGCATTTTCTCTCTACCTCCTTGATCATGTCATCCATGAACAGTAAACACACCAGTACCTCTTAGCACATCGCAAGTGAAGCTCCTATTTGAGAGAAGAAAAACAAGAAACAGCTAGTATAAGAGTTTCTCTTAATCTAGTGACAGAAGGATAAATCTTGCATCAGAGCATTGTTTGATCAGTCCGAGTAAGTATTAAATGCTGATTGTAGCATCGAAATATACCAATATCACTACATACTGCACATCAAAATAAGTAATAAATGCATTTGTACCATATGAAAAAAAAGTTCTTAGTTAGACCAGAGATAAAGATGGGGGAGATGGGCGATGGCCTAGACGCAACAATGTCAAAGGTGGGCGGCGACTTGGACAACAATCTAGTTTGGATCCTCCCCCTCCTGCAAGCATCCGTACACACATGCTAATGATCAAAGGAATTTTACAACTCAATACCACGAGGTGAATAATCAATGAAGCTCATACGCATATTAGGAGCCAGAAGTATGACAAATTTTGCTAAGACGGATTTTTTTTATTATACATGTTCTTTCCTCCTATATTGTTCTCACGTTATTATATATATTGTTCATCACCTAAAACTGCCCATGGATATATGTGTGAAAACCAATAGCTTGTAGCAAATTCGTATGAAGAAGAGGCCAAAAAAGGATTACATATGTTTTTAAACTACAGGATTAACTTCTAAAGTAACTGATGGAGGAACAAATACACATCAGTCTTCATCGTATATGTGTTACCATACATGCTAGTTGACCCCAGCGACGGTAACGGAGATGAGCGCCGGACGGGGTGACGGACAAACCTGGAAAATAATTTACAAACAACACTGCAAGATAATGTGCATGTCTAAATAAAACTGAAACTGCCCTTGGGAATACCTTTCGTCTATCAGGAAGTGTAGACACACAAAATTGTCAGGTGCAAAGTTGCATGCTCCAAGCAAATTGCTATCAAGCATAAAGATTTGGGAGTCCCTAAATCTGTACTGCTGATGCTAGGCATGTTCATTTCCGTCTAAAAAGATGAACACATTCATAATAATATTCATAATACTTGCAGTCTTGCGGAGTTACAGTACAATAATATTGCAGGGGGGTTCAGATGAACAGAGCCTGATGGATTTCAGGTGGATGGTTTCAGAGTTTCAGATACAAGCATAGGATTTACCAATCTCCAGGGGAACATGGTGAGCACGAGTGGTTCAATATCATCATCAGAGCATGGACGAGAAAGAATCAACTGAAGAACCAATCCAGCCAGGTAACAACAAGAACAAGAAATGGAATCAAGAAAGGAGAAAAGTTCCCCGTACCTGGAGGAGAAGAAGCCCCGGGAGAAGACCGAAGACAAACCGGGCCGTCAACGACTCAGGCTCTGGGGATCGCCCACGAACTGGCCAGCGCTGGCCGGGAGGAGAAAGCGTTGGGAGTTGGGCTGCGCTTTCCTATTCCTCCTCGTCCTGCCGTCTCGGGGCGCAAGAATAAACAACACGAGAGAGACATAGTGAGGGAGGTGGGGACGCAACACCGCACCAATGCCGTGGAATGGAGGTTGCACGGAATCGATCAGTCACACGCTTGCCATGAGCGGGGGTTCGGGGGAGCATGCCAACGCCATTGGAGAGGGTAAATTTTTTGGTTGGCTTCGCCGAGAGAGACAGAGTGAGGGAGAAGCCCGTCGCGGCGGCCGATGATGATAGCGGCAGGAGCGAGGGCGTCGCCAGCCCGGACACCCCGCTCGCCTTCCTCGAGGACGGCGAGCACGACGAGGCCACCGAGGCCGCCGCCGCCAAAGCCTGCGTGCAGGACAAGGTGAGCCGTCGGGCCGCGAGATCTACGCCCACGCCCGCGCATCCCTCCGCCAATCCCTTCCGCCTCGATTCCAATTTCTTGCTCCTCTATGGAAGATCGTGGGCAGCGCCGGCCGCGGAGGACCCCCGCGGCCCCGCCAGCTGAGAAGCCCGCTGCGGCGACCGATGATGATAGCGGCAGGAGCGAGGGCGTCGCCAGCCCGGACACCCCGCTCATCGTCCTCGGGCGAGCACGACGAGGCCACCGACGCCGCCGCCGCCGCCAAAGCCTGCGCGCAGGACAAGGTGATCCGCCGGGCCGCGAGATCTGCGCCCGCGCCCGCGCATCCCTCCGCCAATCCCTTCCGCCTCGATTCTGGTTACTTCCTCCTCGATGGAAGATCGTGGGCAGAAGATAGTGAAGATCGTGGGTGCGTCACGAGATGGAGGGATCAGGATCGAGGAGAGTTATCGAAGGAGGTTGACCAAATCGTGCTCGCGCGTGCGGGATGGATTGGGTTTTTTTTACTGTACGATCGAGGGGTGGGAGGATAGTCGAACCTGTTTAATTGCCGTTGGTTTTTGGAGGGTATTGAAAGAAATCAGTGGGACGATGGGGGTGGGAGGAGGTGGTCGAACTATGAGCGAGGTTGAACCATCACGACGGCACATCCTGCTTTAATAGTAGAGATATATATAGATTATTGTCGCCTTCTTATACATACCGAGAAAATCTTTATTGCATGGCAATTACAACACCGAAACTCTTAGCAAAGCTAAGACGGGTTGCAAGGAGGGAGAGAACATGTCTTCACAAATCTGAATTTCGTAAAAAGTTGTACACCCTTGCTACTAACTTATTCAGTAATATATGTGCTATGTGACATACAATTATACCATTGGAAACATTTCTTGAAAACGAATTTGGCAATTTTTTCTCTAACATAATGCATGTTTAAGTGGTGAAATTGATGGCCGAAGTTGTATTTTGAATGCTCACATGCCATGTAAATTAGTATGGAGAGTAATATTTTTTATCCAAGATGGATGGAGAAAAAATATGTCAAAGTTGGGTGGAAAAGAGGCCCTATGGTTTTCTTCATTGTGGAGCACAAAGCAATTCTGTGAAGGTGGACTTGAATACGAGTCACATGGATTTTGTTATATTATTAAATAGAAGATGATATTTGTCACAACACATTCATAAGCCACATGTGCACCCATAAGCCACATGTGCCATGTTTTGAATTACAATGATTGTTTGTTAAACCGTGGCAACGCATGGGCGTTAAACTAGTCCTTTTTGCATGCAAAATCTTAGACATGGCAAAAAAAGGTGTTACATACACGGAAGATTATTTTACATAATTATAACACGCACCTTCTGGGGAATGCAAGTGAGGCTATGAGCCAACTCATTCATGGGCTTCTCCTATGTATTTTCTCCCACCGGTATTTTCTCCGTTTCTTTTTCTACCATTTTTCTTTCGTGTTCTTTCTTTTTGAACTTATTTACCCAATTTATCAGTTTGGAAATTCGTAAATGTTTCACATTCGTGATTTGTTTTAAAATTTGAAAACATTTAACAAATTCATGAACATATTTTGAAATTGAGAGACATTTGTCACATCGATTTTTTGAATATATGGTAGCATTTTTTAAATACATGAAGATTTTTTGATATTTTTATAATTTTCGAATTCATGAACGTATTTGTAAATTGAAAGAAAAATTTAAATTGCGTACTTTTTTTTAAAATAAACAAACTCACAAATAATTTTCAAAAAATATACTCAGAACTAGATTTGTTATGTTTATAAAAATAATAATAATAAGTAATATCAATTCATAAATTAAAGAGAAAATATGATAACTAATCTTACCTGAAGTCAATCGCTTATAAAAATAAACCGGCCTTCTTTTAATAGGAAGTGGCCAATTAACTTTGAAAAAGTATGTTGTAGGTGATTTTCTGTAGCCGATTTAAGAAACCCGATTAAGAAATACCAGGGAAGCTCAGTGCTTGCAGCCCCTATATGGGCCAGCACAGTTAGCGCGGGTGATAATGGCTGCTAATACTATTCAACGCTCAATGGTCGTAATGTCGACGCTTCGCGCAGAGTTGTTGAGCGAGTGATCTAGCTGGTCCGGCCGTGTAAGGTGTTCATACCCAAACCCATCTTTGGGATCCTTGTAGTGTTTACCGGTCTTGGGTACCTTTCTAGAAGGTTCATTAACCATTTTTAGTTTTTGGTTCTTTCTTTATAGTTTTTTTTCATGCTTTGTTACTTTTTTCTATTTCTTTTTATTTTCTCAAAAGTACAAATTTTCAAAAAATGCCCATGGATTTATAAAATCAGTCAGAATTTGAAAAACTATTGTCTTATTAGTAAACATAGAGTTTCCAAAATTAGTCACAATTTTGAAAAAGTGTTAAAAAATCAAAATATTATTTTTTCTTTCAAATGTTTGGATTTAGAAAACTGCTGACAATAACATGTTTATGTTTTTTTTAAATGCTCACATTTTCCAAACATTATGGGGAATTTAAACAAAAATTGACTTATTTTCAAAAAAACTTTGATTTGTTATCATTTTCTTAAAATGTTTGAGTTTTCAAATAGTTTTTGATTTATCAAAGAACGTTCATGTTTAAAAAGTTGTCGACATTTTCAAAAGTGTTCAATACTACCGAAGTATTTTTTTGAGAAACAAAGGAAAACAACAGTAAAAAAACAAACGGCTACAATGTTGAGTGTGTATAGTAACAAACCACTATAGTACCACGTCGCTAGATGGGCCAGCCCAGTTGGGAGCTGCTGTGCATCGGGGTCCCTATCTGATGCACAACTTCCAACAATGGGTGTGTGATTGCTCATGCGCCGTATTACGTAGGTCGGAGAATTGGAGTACTTTGTGTTAGTTGACCTTGTTTTTATTCTTTTCTTTTTTTGAGTGGACTTCACTTTGTTTCTAAAGTCCAAATAGTTTTTTAGAATCGCCGCGCAATTTATTATATGTTGTTCTCATTTATTATAGTAATACATTGTGAATAATATATTGTGGGAAGCTGAACCAAACGTGGCGCCCCAAAGAAACTTCACCTTTAACTAGGTTGTGAGCTTCAAAGTTGGAAGACCTTTTCTCACGCGATAAGAAAGCGCTCTCCAACATTCGTTGCTGGGCGATGACCTCATTTATAAGGACAAGATAAGCACTAGGGTTATCTTCTCTAATGTTCTTCACCACCTCTAAGAAATTTGTGGCCACCTGAATGCGGCACACACTAAGATCGAATCAAGTGACGAAGCTTTGCTGGATGCTAGAGATTCCAGAGTCTAGAGAGGCGGATCAAAAAATCTTTCCACCACAATAGAAGGCGTCTCCAAAAATATCCCAAAAGCATCTCAACAAACTACACTCGTTGCTCCCTTTCTTGTGCTCTCGGCGTTGACGCTAGTCTTGGCCAAACCATTCACCAAAGGGATCCACTTCCCATGGTCACCACATCGTTGGTGTTGGTGCTAAATATGGCATATCTTGAGGTAGGGGTCCTAAGCTAGCGTCTTGGGACGATGGTAACATGGACACATGATTTGACCTAGGTCCGGGCTCTCTCGAAGAGATAATACCCTACGTCATGCTTTTGATTATATTGATAAGGGGTATAGTATAGAGTACAAGTATCTACCACAAGATTGTTGATTTAACTTGTAATCATCTATTGACTAGCATGGCCTCATTTTATATAATGCATCGGAGGCCTAGGGTTTAGAAGAGTCATCATCTTGTATGCCAAGTTGTGTGGATCTTCGTTGTATGCGTCATGGGCTGCCCAAAATGGCCCATTAGTGAATCGCCATGAGGGTCCTCAGCCCAACCCACCTGGTCGAGAGATGACATGGTGAGTACCCCTAGTCGAGGACTCCACCAGTAGCCCCTGAACCGGTCTTCGAGTTGGGGACACTCCTCGGTTCTTCTGAACTGTTCCTCGTCTTTGTCGCCGGTCTTGAAGGTTGGTTCAACAAATATTCTCATTTCCAATCTCGAATATTGTCGAGGTGTATCCGAAGAGTACAGTCGTCGTGCATTCAAGGAGCCCCTTTAAGTTCTGACCTTTATCAATACCTTGTTATTTTTACGCCACACCTCGGATTCAATGTATTTCCCGTGCGACGGTGTCCTCTTGCATCCGAGATCCAAGGTCAGATTACATCCTAGGGGTCTTGTTGCAGCCGAACTCCAATGCCAAACAACATTCGAGGTGTAAAATATCACCTCAATCTTGAAAAACTTGAAAGACTTTAGCAGATCTTCACACCGTAAAATTCTCCTATGCAGCCAACGAGTCACAGCTGAGCTCTGAGGCTAGTTTTGAGGTGGTAAACCACCTTGGTCTTGGGGTGATATTTTGTGGATTTTTTATCAGTGAAATCTATTCCGTGCCAAGATGTATAACCAGTAGACCTCAATGTGTGTGTCAGCCTAAAGTACAGTATGCACCTGAAGGATAGAATAAAACCATTGATTCCAGTAGCCCCTCAGACTCAGGTCGATTGGTGAAATCATCCTGAGGATCAAGTCCTTGCTCGACATCATACTTTAGGAACAGAAATGCGATGTGCAGTAGCCCCCGAGACTTAGGTTGGGTGCGACCGACCAACCCGAGGATCGTAATCTCCTCGCAACTCGTATTTCTTTTTTAAATTTACTGCGTTGAATCATCAATGGAGTAGCCCCCGAGACTTAGGTTGGGCAACATGTTAGACCCTAGTATCGTATCATCTCAGGAACTAGTCTAGACATCTTGTGCATTTTTGCAAATGCCGAGATGTATAGCAGTAGCCCTCAAGGTGTGTGCTATCCTACAATCTAGTATGCATCTAAAGGATAGAATAATATTGTTAATCCCAGTAGCCCGTGAGACTCATGCCGATTCGTGAAATCGACCTCAATATCAAGTCCTTGCTGGAGCAGCATACAAGAACAGAAACATGGTGTGCAGTAGCCCCCGAGACTCAGGTTGGTGCGACCGGCCAACCCGAGGATCGTAATCTCCTCGGAAGTTGTATTTCTTATTAAATTGACCGCACTGAATAGTCATTGCGATTGTCGGGACCCTGATCCTAAGCCACATAGATCTAGCAAGTAACACATCATATGATTTTTTGCGGCCTCACACACGGCACACAATGTATGCCTCCACCTTACCTTGGTCGGTGCCATTTGCACCTTTTGGCTCACGTATATGATTATGCTGCTAGCATCCATATGTCAAAGAAACTGGGTCGACATGACTAGTTATAGATCAAAGTGGAACAACCGTATATGGACATGCTGTTGGAATTATGCCCTAGAGGCAATAATAAATGTATAGTTATTATTATAATTCCTGTATCAAGATAATAGTTTATTATCCATGCTATAATTGTATTGAATGAAGACTCATTTACATGTGTGGATACATAGACAAAACACCGTCCCTAGCATGCCTCTAGTTGGCTAGCCAGTTGATCGATGATAGTCAGTGTCTTCTGATTATGAACAAGGTGTTGTTGCTTGATAACTGGATCGCGTCATTAGGAGAATCACGTGATGGACTAGACCCAAACTAATGGACGTAGCATGTTGATCGTGTCATTTTGGTGCTACTGTTTTCTACGTGTCAAGTATTTATTCCTATGACCATGAGATCATATAACTCACTGACACCGGAGGAATGCTTTGTGTGTATCAAACGTCGCAACGTAACTGGGTGACTATAAAGATGCTCTACAGGTATCTCCGAAGGTGTTAGTTGAGTTAGTATGGATCAAGACTGGGATTTGTCACTCCGTGTGACGGAGAGGTATCTCGGGGCCCACTCGGTAATACAACATCACACACAAGCCTTGCAAGCAATGTAACTTAGTGTAAGTTGCGGGATCTTGTATTACGGAACGAGTAAAGAGACTTGCCGGTAAACGAGATTGAAATAGGTATACGGATACTGACGATCGAATCTCGGGCAAGTAACATACCGAAGGACAAAGGGAATGACATACGGGATTATACGAATCCTTGGCACTGAGGTTCAAACGATAAAGATCTTCGTAGAATATGTAGGATCCAATATGGGCATCCAGGTCCCGCTATTGGATATTGACCGAGGAGTCTCTCGGGTCATGTCTACATAGTTCTCGAACCCGCAGGGTCTGCACACTTAAGGTTCGACGTTGTTTTATGCTTATTTGAGTTATATGGTTGGTTACCGAATGTTGTTCGGAGTCCCGGATGAGATCTCGGACGTCACGAGGGTTTCCGGAATGGTCCGGAAACGAAGATTGATATATAGGATGACCTCATTTGATTACCGGAAGGTTTTCGGAGTTACCGGGAATGTACCGGGAATGCCGAATGGGTTCCGGGAGTTCACCGGAGGGGGGCAACCCACTCCGGGGAAGCCCATAGGCTTTTGGGGGACACACCAGCCCTTAGTGGGCTGGTGGGACAGCCCCAAGGGAGCCTATGCGCCAAGATAAGAAAATCAAAGGAAAAGAAAAAAAAAGAGGGAAGAAGTGGGAAGGGAGGGGGACTCCTCCCACCAAACCAAGTCCAACTCGGTTTGGGGGGGGGGGGGAGTCCTCCCCCCCTTGGCTCGGCCGACCCCTTGGGAGTCCCTTGGACCCCAAGGCAAGGTCCCCCTCCCTCCTCCTATATATATGGGGCTTTTAGGGCAGATTTGAGACGACTTTCTCACGGCTGCCCGACCACATACCTCCATAGTTTTTCCTCTAGATCGTGTTTCTGCGGAGCTCGGGCGAAGCCCTGCTGAGACAAGATCATCACCAACCTCCGGAGCGCCGTCACGCTGCCGGAGAACTCTTCTACCTCTCCGTCTCTCTTGCTGGATCAAGAAGGCCGAGATCATCGTCGAGCTGTACGTGTGCTGAACGCGGAGGTGCCGTCCGTTCGGTACTAGATCGTGGGACTGATCGCGGGATTGTTCGCGGGGCGGATCGAGGGACGTGAGGACGTTCCACTACATCAACCGCGTTCTCTAACGCTTCTGCTGTACGATCTACAAGGGTACGTAGATCACTCATCCCCTCTCGTAGATGGACATCACCATGATAGGTCTTCGTGCGCGTAGGAAATTTTTTGTTTCCCATGCGACGTTTCCCAACAGTGGCATCATGAGCTAGGTTCATGCGTATATGTCTTCTCGAGTAGAACACAAAAGGTTTTGTGGGCGGTGATGTGCGTTTTGCTGCCCTCCTTAGTCTTTTCTTGATTCCGCGGTATTGTTGGATTGAAGCGGCTTGGACCGACATTACTCGTACGCTTACGAGAGACTGGTTTCATCGTTACGAGTAACCCCCTTTGCTCAAAGATGACTGGCAAGTGACGGTTTCTCCAACTTTAGTTGAATCGGATTGACCGAGGAGGTCCTTGGATGAGGTTAAATAGCAACTCATATATCTCCGTTGTGGTGTTTGCGTAAGTAAGATGCGATCCTACTAGATACCCTTGGTCACCACGTAAAACTTGCAACAACAAAATTAGAGGACGTCTAACTTGTTTTTGCAGGGTATGATTGTGATGTGATATGGCCAATGATGTGATGTGATATATTGGATGTATGAGATGATCATGTTGTAATAGAAATATCGACTTGCACGTCGATGGTACGGCAACCGACAGGAGCCATAGGGTTGTCTTTATACTAACATATTTGTGCTTGCAGATGCGTTTACTATTTTGCTAGGATGTAGCTTTAGTAGTAATAGCATAAGTAGCACGACAACCCCGATGGCAACACGTTGATGGATGATCATGGTGTGGCGCCGGTGACAAGAAGATCGTGCCGGTGCTTTGGTGATGGAGATCAAGAAGCACGTGATGATGGCCATATCATGTCACTTATGAATTGCATGTGATGTTAATCCTTTTATGCACCTTTTTTTGCTTAGAACGACGGTAGCATTATGAGGTGATCTCTCACTAAAATTTCAAGACGAAATTGTGTTATCCCCGACTGTGCACCGTTGCTACAGTTCGTCGTTTCGAGACACCACGTGATGATCGGGTGTGATAGACTCAACGTTCACATACAACGGGTGCAAAACAGTTGCGCACGCGGAACACTCGGGTTAAGCTTGACGAGCCTAGCATGTGCAGACATGGCCTCGGAACACATGAGACTGAAAGGTCGATCATGAATCATATAGTTGATATGATTAGCATAGGGATGCTTACCACTGAAACTACTCTCGACTCACGTGATGATCGGACTTGGGATAGTGTAAGTGGATCATGAACCACTCAAATGACTAGAGAGATGTACTTTTTGAGTGGGAGTTTAGCATATAATTTGATTAAGTTGAACTCTAATTATCTTGAACATAGCCTAAGTCCACTTTGAATATATTTGTGTTGTAGATCATGGCTCACGCAAGTGTCATCATGAATTTTAATACGTTCCTAGAGAAAGCTAAGTTGAAAGATGATGGAAGCAACTTTGTAGACTAGGCTCGTAATCTTAAGCTAATCTTACAAGCTGGAAAGAAGGATTATGTCCTTAATGCTGCGCTAGGAGATGAACCACCCGCTACGGCTGATCAGGATGTTAAGAACGCTTGGTTAGCACGTAAGGAGGACTACTCAATAGTTCAATGTGCAGTCTTGTATGGCTTAGAGCCGGGACTTCAACGTCGCTTTGAGTGTCATGGAGCATTTGAGATGTTCCAGGAGTTGAAGTTTATCTTTCAGAAGAACGCCCGGATCGAGAGGTATGAGACCTCCGATAAATTCTATGCTTGCAAGATGGAGGAAAACTCGTCTGTCAGTGAACATGTGCTCAAAATGTCTGGGTACTCAAACCGTCTAGCTGAACTGGGGATTGAACTCCCGCAAGAAGCTATCACTGACAGAATCCTCCAATCACTGCCGCCAAGCTATAAAGGCTTTGTGTTGAACTACAACATGCAAGGGATGAACAAGTCTCCCGGCGAGTTGTTTGTGATGCTGAAAGTTGCAGAGTCTGAACTCCGAAAAGAGCATCAAGTGTTGATGGTGAGCAAGACCACTAGTTTCAAGAGAAACGGCAAAGGCAAGAAGGGCAATTCGAAGAAGAGCGGCAAGCCTGTTGCCAATCCACCGAAGAAACCCAAGGCTGGACCTAAGCCTGAAACAGAGTGCTTCTATTGCAAGGGTATGGGTCACTGGAAGCGCAATTGCCCCAAGTATCTGGCAGATAAGAAGGCGGGCAAAGAAAAATCATGTATATTTGATATACATGTTATTTATGTGTACTTAACCGGCTCTCGTAGTAGTGCCTGGGTATTCGATACCGGTTCTGTTGCTCACATTTGCAACTCGAAGCAGGAACTGCGGAATAGATGAAGGCTGGCGAAAGACGAAGTGACGATGCGCGTAGGAAACGGTTCCAAGGTTGATGCAATCGCCGTCGGCACCGTGTCACTTCAACTACCATCGGGATTAGTGATGAACTTAAATCATTGTTATTTAGTGCCTGCGTTGAGCATGAACATTATATCTGGATCTTGTTTATTGCGAGACGGTTACTCTTTTAAGTCTGAGAATAATGGTTGTTCTATTTCTATGAGTAACATCTTTTATGGTCATGCACCGAATGTGAGAGGATTGTTCATATTGAATCTTGATAGCGATACGCATATACATAACATTGAGACCAAAAGAGTTAGAGTAAACAATGATAGCGCCATATTTTTGTGGCACTGCCGCTTGGGTCATATTGGTGTAAGGTGCATGAAGAAACTCCATGCTGATGGACTTTTGGAGTCACTTGACTTTGATTCACTTGACACGTGCGAACCATGCCTCATGGGCAAGATGACTAAAACTCCGTTCTCCGGAACAATGGAGCGTGCAAGTGACTTGTTGGAAATCATACATACCGATGTGTGTGGTCCGATGAGCGTGTAGGCACGCGGCGGATATCGTTATTTTCTCACCTTCACTGACGATTTAAGTAGATATGGTTATGTCTACTTGATGAAGCACAAGTCTGAAACATTTGAAAAGTTCAAGCAATTTCAGAGTGAAGTAGAAAATCATCGTAACAAGAAGATCAAGTTCCTACGGTCTGATCGTGGGGGTGAATATCTGAGTTTCGAGTTTGGTACTCACTTAAGACAATGTGGAATTGTTTCGCAGTTAACACCGCCTGGAACACCACAGCGTAATGGTGTGTCCGAACGTCGTAATTGTACTTTGTTAGAGATGGTGCGATCTATGATGTCTCTTACTGATTTGCCGTTATCATTTTGGGGTTATGCATTAGAAACAGCTGCATTCACTTTAAATAGGGCACCATCAAAATCCGTTGAGACGACACCATACGAACTGTGGTATGGCAAAAGACCAAAGTTGTCATTTCTTAAAGTTTGGGGATGTGATGCTTATGTCAAAAAGCTTCAGCCTGAAAAGCTGGAACCCAAAGCGGAAAAGTGCGTCTTCATAGGTTACCCAAAGGAGACAGTTGGGTACACCTTCTATCTCAAATCCGAGGGCAAAGTGTTTGTTGCTAAAAATGGAACTTTTCTCGAGAAGGAGTTTCTCTCGAGAGAATTGAGTGGGAGGAAGATAGAACTTGACGAGGTTGTCGAACCTCTCATCCCTCTGGATGGTGGCACAGGGCAAGGGGAAACCTCTGTCGTTGCGACGCCGGTTGAGGAGGAAGTTAATGATGATGATCATGAAACTCCAGTTCAAGTTTCTGTTGAACCACGCAGGTCGACGAGATCACGCGCTACTCCAGAGTGGTACGGTAATCCCGTCTTGTCAATCATGTTGTTAGACAACAATGAACCTGCAAATTATGAAGAAGCAATGGTGGGCCCAGATTCCAACAAATGGCTAGAAGCCATGAAATCCGAGATAGGATCCATGTATGAGAACAAAGTGTGGACTTTGGAGATACTACCTGAAGGCCGCAAGGCTATTCAGAACAAATGGATCTTTAAGAAGAAGACGGACGCTGACGGTAATGTGACCGTTTATAAAGCTCGACTTGTGGCAAAGGGTTTTTCACAAGTTCCAGGAGTTGACTACGATGAGACCTTCTCACCCGTAGCGATGCTTAAGTCCGTCAGAATCATGTTAGCAATAGCTGCATTTTTCGATTATGAGATCTGGCAGATGGATGTCAAAACGGCATTCCTTAATGGTTTCCTTAAGGAAGAGTTGTATATGATGCAACCCGAAGGTTTTGTCGATCCTAAAAATGCTGACAAGGTGTGCAAGCTCCAGCGATCCATTTATGGACTGGTGCAAGCATCTCGGAGTTGGAACAAGCGCTTTGATGAGGTGATCAAAGCATTTGGGTTTATACAAGTGGTTGGAGAATCTTGTATTTACAAGAAAGTGAGTGGGAGCTCTGTGGCGTTTCTAATATTATATGTGGATGACATATTACTGATTGGAAACAATGTAGAGCTTTTGGAGAGCATAAAAGGTTACTTGAATAAAAGTTTCTCTATGAAGGACCTAGGAGAAGCTGCTTACATTCTAGGCATTAAGATCTATAGGGATAGATCAAAACGCCTGATAGGACTTTCACAAAGCACATACCTTGATAAAGTTTTGAAGAGGTTCAAAATGGAATAGTCCAAGAAAGGGTTCTTGCCAGTGTTACAAGGTACGAGATTGAGTAAGACTCAGTGCCCAGCAACTGATGAAGATAGAGAGCATATGCGCTCCGTCCCCTATGCTTCAGCCGTAGGCTCTATCATGTATGCAATGCTGTGCACTAGACCGGATGTTAGCCTGGCCATAAGTATGGCAGGTAGGTTCCAGAGTAATCCAGGAGTGGATCACTGGACGGCGGTCAAGAATATCCTGAAGTACCTGAAAAGGACTAAGGAGATGTTTCTCGTGTATGGAGGTGACGAAGAGCTCGCCGTAAAAGGTTACGTCGATGCAAGCTTTGACACAGATCCGGACGAATCTAAGTCGCAAACCGGATACGTATTTATTCTTAATGGGGGTGCAGTAAGCTGGTGCAGTTCCAAGCAAAGCGTCGTAGCAGATTCTACATGTGAAGCGGAGTACATGGCTGCCTCGGAGGCGGCTAAGGAGGGTGTCTGGATGAAGCAGTTCATGACGGATCTTGGAGTGGTGCCAAGTGCACTGGATCCAACAACCTTGTTCTATGACAACACTGGTGCCATTGCCTTAGCAAAGGAACCAAGGTTTCACAAGAAGACCAGACACATCAAACGACGTTTCAACCTCATCCGCGACTACGTCGAGGAGGAGGACGTAAATATATGCAAAGTGCACACGGATCTGAATGTAGCAGACCCGCTGACTAAACCTCTTCCACGGCCAAAACATGATCGACACCAGAACTGTATGGGTGTTAGATTTATTACAATGTAATTCACATGGTGATGTGAGGGCTAGATTATTGACTCTAGTGCAAGTGGGAGACTGTTGGAATTATGCCCTAGAGGCAATAATAAATGTATAGTTATTATTATAATTCCTGTATCAAGATAATAGTTTATTATCCATGCTACAATTGTATTGAATGAAGACTCATTTACATGTGTGGATACATAGACAAAACACCGTCCCTAGCATGCCTCTAGTTGGCTAGCCAGTTGATCGATGATAGTCAGTGTCTTCTGATTATGAACAAGGTGTTGTTGCTTGATAACTGGATCGCGTCATTAGGAGAATCACGTGATGGACTAGACCCAAACTAATGGACGTAGCATGTTGATCGTGTCATTTTGGTGCTACTGTTTTCTACGTGTCAAGTATTTATTCCTATGACCATGAGATCATATAACTCACTGACACCGGAGGAATGCTTTGTGTGTATCAAACGTCGCAACGTAACTGGGTGACTATAAAGATGCTCTACAGGTATCTCCGAAGGTGTTAGTTGAGTTAGTATGGATCAAGACTGGGATTTGTCACTCCGTGTGACGGAGAGGTATCTCGGGGCCCACTCGGTAATACAACATCACACACAAGCCTTGCAAGCAATGTAACTTAGTGTAAGTTGCGGGATCTTGTATTACGGAACGAGTAAAGAGACTTGCCGGTAAACGAGATTGAAATAGGTATACGGATACTGACGATCGAATCTCGGGCAAGTAACATACCGAAGGACAAAGGGAATGACATACGGGATTATACGAATCCTTGGCACTGAGGTTCAAACGATAAAGATCTTCGTAGAATATGTAGGATCCAATATGGGCATCCAGGTCCCGCTATTGGATATTGACCGAGGAGTCTCTCGGGTCATGTCTACATAGTTCTCGAACCCGCAGGGTCTGCACACTTAAGGTTCGACGTTGTTTTATGCTTATTTGAGTTATATGGTTGGTTACCGAATGTTGTTCGGAGTCCCGGATGAGATCTCGGACGTCACGAGGGTTTCCGGAATGGTCCGGAAACGAAGATTGATATATAGGATGACCTCATTTGATTACCGGAAGGTTTTCGGAGTTACCGGGAATGTACCGGGAATGCCGAATGGGTTCCGGGAGTTCACCGGAGGGGGGCAACCCACTCCGGGGAAGCCCATAGGCTTTTGGGGGACACACTAGCCCTTAGTGGGCTGGTGGGACAGCCCCAAGGGAGCCTATGCGCCAAGATAAGAAAATCAAAGGAAAAGAAAAAAAAAGAGGGAAGAAGTGGGAAGGGAGGGGGACTCCTCCCACCAAACCAAGTCCAACTCGGTTTGGGGGGGGGGGGGAGTCCTCCCCCCCTTGGCTCGGCCGACCCCTTGGGAGTCCCTTGGACCCCAAGGCAAGGTCCCCCTCCCTCCTCCTATATATATGGGGCTTTTAGGGCAGATTTGAGACGACTTTCTCACGGCTGCCCGACCACATACCTCCATAGTTTTTCCTCTAGATCGTGTTTCTGCGGAGCTCGGGCGAAGCCCTGCTGAGACAAGATCATCACCAACCTCCGGAGCGCCGTCACGCTGCCGGAGAACTCTTCTACCTCTCCGTCTCTCTTGCTGGATCAAGAAGGCCGAGATCATCGTCGAGCTGTACGTGTGCTGAACGCGGAGGTGCCGTCCGTTCGGTACTAGATCGTGGGACTGATCGCGGGATTGTTCGCGGGGCGGATCGAGGGACGTGAGGACGTTCCACTACATCAACCGCGTTCTCTAACGCTTCTGCTGTACGATCTACAAGGGTACGTAGATCACTCATCCCCTCTCGTAGATGGACATCACCATGATAGGTCTTCGTGCGCGTAGGAAATTTTTTGTTTCCCATGCGACGTTTCCCAACACATGCATACATAACCTAACAATGCAGGTTTCGGTCATCAACATGTCTAACCGAGTCGTAGCAAACTACAAAGACTCTAGTAAACACCGCGTGACATTCCCCGTAGGGACACACACAACAACAAATAAGGATACATGTCAGTCAATAAATGTGTCCGGAGTACTAGCAAGCTATCAGGACTCAGTGGAAGTACAAAGAGGCATTTCCGTGTAAAGAAGACTACCATATGCATACAACTAGGTGTCGAACCCTACACATACAATGTATTTCAAAACATACACACAAAATGCACAATATGTGTAGATACAACATGGCATCACAACTCATAGGAGCCAACATAGTGTGATATTACAAGGAGGGGTCACATGACCCAACACAAAAAGTGATACAAGCAACAAGCGGAAGCATAACATGTCTGGGTACAAACATCTACTAAAAGTGGCTCGAGGAGCGTGGAAATCTACAACAACACTCCCAAAGGAGCTAGACCTTTGTGTGGGATTCCCAAGCTATCTGGTCAATATCAAACACATTGTTGAAACCACTAGTGGGAGCAACATCTCCTCTGCAAAAACATAATCAAGCAAAAGATACTGAACAAGACTTATATTAGAACTACCTACATATGCATGAGTATCAACAATGGGGTTGGGGAGTTTATTGCAGCAATCCAGATTTTAATCTTGGCTAACCTGTACTACGACTACGAGTACTTTCTTTGAGGTGAGAGAGCGCACACGATTCCACATATTCACCACACCAATACATCACTATGGATCCTCTCCCATCTTCCTACGAGAAGGCCATTCATAGCACTCACACTTATCTTGCGCATTTTAAAGTATCCATTTCAAGTTGTCTATGAACCATATTAGCTTCCAAGCAGTCCATATTCGCGGATGTAGCTATTTGAATAGATCATTTAACCCTGCAGGGATTTACCTCTTCACACACGCTCTCACCACTTACCACCATATACACATCATGTATCACAACAACCTTCAAGCGGAAGCACTGGCGAGGGTGTTGGCCACAACCGTTAACCACACAAGACTCTAGTCCGGATTTATCGCCTAGAGACTTAACCCGCAAGGAAGTCCGACCAAAGTTTCCATTATGGCCTAAACGATGCGAGTAGGGTTCCACAAGCCCACCATATGGGTGCCACTTGGTACATCGTGCCATTGTGCCTCTACCGTACTAAATCCCATCCCATCGGGCAGCACTAAACACAACCTCCAGCACTTTTTCTACAATCACAAGAAACTACTTACAACTTCTGGACAACGGTCAAGGCGATTAATAAGTCGAGAGAGATTGTAGTACGGGAGCCCAATATGTGGTAGTATATCGTCTTGGATAACATACACATAACTCAAATCTTACGGACGAGTCTGTCTAGGGTTACATGAACGTCGGCTACCGTCTAAAGATTACGTGATGAACCGGTCATCCTTCCTTGGGGTACACACTAGGTCTTCGGTGAAATCCGATGTGCTCACGCCTCCGGTGAAGGCCTCTGAAGTCTCTTCTCCTTGCCGGACCCCCAATCCATCCCATGGTCTAGACCATCTCGATCGGTTGGGACCCCTAGTCCAGGACACCATGAGTAGCCCCCGAACTTGTCTTTGAAGTTGAGGATGATAATATACTTTAGATGTTGTCTTCAGCTTGATAGTCTTTGGCTTAGCACGCAAGTTCAATAGTACAACCCCAAAACAAGTGTACAAGGTCTACATCTGAATATTAATCCGGCCTTTTTATCTTTAAAGCTTTGAATATTTCTCTTGTTATGCAAAAATGGGCCACACAGACAATAACTATCAATTGTTTGGCACCCGTGCCCGAGGGTGTCATAACCCTCGAGCTCCAGGTTCTCCTGGACAAGGCGCCTCCAAAGGGTCCGTCCAAGGCCAAAAAAGAGCCGAGGAAAAATAGGAAGAGGGGGGGGGGGTCTTCAGATCGAGGACCCCTCGGATTCTAGGTTCGAGGACCTCAAGGCTTCCTCCTCAGAAGGAGGGGGAAAGAAAGAGGAGGAGCAGAGCGGAGACACCTCGTCTCCGTCTAGAAAAAGGCGGCATCCAAAGACACCGCACGGTTTGAGACCCGTTGTGAGTGTACTAAAACATGGGGATTTAGTACCCAGACTTGTACACAAGCAGCCGCGACCCACCGGCCCAGCAAGACCCTACCAACCAGCTCCAGACTTTGTACTACAACGAGCGAAGACTAAATATAAGGCCCCGAAAAGTCACCTTGCCGGGAGGAGGAAAACCAGACAACAACCACGCCCGTCAAGGCCCCTCCAGATCTCCACCGCTTCACCTCATCGAACTGATTGTCAACATCAGCGAGGTGTCAAGCGGGCAGGAGGTTAGGTGGACCTGGTCAAAGACATGTGGTCTCTTTAAAGACACCGTCCCGTGGCGTGTCAAGCGAATAGAAGGTAGCTGCGCGAATGGCACATAAGGAGAGGCAGTCCTTGCCAGGGAGCATCGCGAGGGCGCCACCACACGACACATTTAATGAGTCTATCCCTGTCCATCAGGGTTAGGTATTTCCCGTTGTTGCTTCTCTCAGTAGTTTTGGCAGTTAGCTAGTGGACTGTTCTTCCACAAAAGACCAGCTTAGCCATTGTGGTAGCCCCTTAAACTATAAAAGGAGGACCATGGCTACCTTTAGAAAGGTCGAACCCCCGTTCACTCCACCCGCGTAGCTTCAGCCCTAGAGCATCCTTGCTGTGCGAGTGCGTTTGTACTATGAGAACCCACATAATCCACCAAAACACACGACGTAGGGTTTTACGCTCCGTGCGGCCCGAACCCATCTAAACCACCCGCATACGCTGCTATCGGTGATGCTCTTTGTGCATCCGTAATCCTGGCAAAACCATAGCAAAGGGACCCCGCTGGTCCCATAGATTGTATGTAGAGAACCCCGACATATTTGGCGTGCCAGGTAGGGGGATTAAGTGCGCAAATCTTCTCCAGCATAGTGTATACCATCGACCATCTTCCCAAAGCTCCCATGGCGCCGAAGAGGACCAGGGGAGCATCGGTAGCCGTTCTGTCTTCGTCCAAGCTGCCCATGCTCGCTGCCACGGGCGACGGAGGCGGAGACGGGCATCACACTCTTCATGTTGAAGAGCACAACCACAATACTATGTAGACTTCCGTGAATCGCGATCCGAACCCAGCCGCGGTGACGTCCCAGAACGCGTCGGCAAGGTCCGAGGGCGACACTGCGGTGGCGGCGAATGCCACGACCAACACCGCATGACGTACAACGACACCTCCACTGTGCACTTTGCAAGACCACCGCAATCAACACACCGGGGGAGGCGACCTCGACCGGCATGCGGATGAGACCCCTACGCACGAACCAAAGGGTTCGTAGGTCTAGCATCATTAGCAACCCCCTAGTGAGAACGAATAGCAGACCATGGCGCTCAGTGGTACTCTTTCTCGCATGGAAAAAAGTCAGAGTGCCACCCCCGTCTCACACCGCTCCATGCCCAAAACCAGGGGGAAGCCCTGGCGCAGGCCTAGCTACTCCTCAACTTCCCACCCGTGCCAGAAAACATGCAGGAATGGAGGGCGACCATCTAGAGTCTGCTCATCTTTGAAAACCGCGACCGGCCAGATGTGACAGAAACCATGCACGCACCTCACGCAGCCTCGACGAGGCGTGCCACCGGCCACGGCACCGGTGGAGCGCCTATGGTGCAGTCGTGATACGTCTCCAACGTATCTATCATTTTTGATGGTTCCATGCTATTATCTTGTCAAACTTTGGATTTTTTGTATGCCTTTTATATCTTTTTTGGGACTAACTCATTACCTCAGTGCCAAGTGTCACTTCTTGTTTTTTTCCGTGTGTTTGACCCTTTTCAGAGGAGAATATTAAACGGAGTCCAAACGGAATAAAACTTCCGAAAAGATTTTTTCCAGAACAGAAGATACGCACGGGGTGTGAGAACCAAGGCAGAGGCCACCAGGGGAAGCCACAAGCCCCCTAGGCGCGGCCAGGGGGGCCCGCGCCTACCAGGCTTGTGGCCCCCCTGTGGCTGGTCTGCCCTACTTCTTCCGCCTATAAATCCCCGAAAAATCCAAAACCACGGGAGAGATCCATGAAAATACTTTTCCGCCGCCGCAAGCTTCTGTCTCCGCAAGATCCCATCTGGGGCACGTTCTGGTACCCTGCCGGAGGGGGATTCGGATACAGAGGGCTTCTTCATCAACACCATTGCCTCTCCGATGATGCGTGAGTAGTTCACCATAGACCTTCGGCTCCATAGCTAGTAGCTAGATGGCTTCTTCTCTCTCTTGGATCTTCAATACAAAGTTCTCCATGATCTTCATGGAGATCTATCCGATGTAATCTTCTTCTGCGGTGTGTTTGTCGAGATCCGATGAATTGTGGATTTATGATCAGATTATCTATGAATCTTATTTGAGTTTCTTCTGATCTCTTATATGCATGATTTCATATCCTTGTAATTCTCTTCGAGTTGTGGGTTTTGTTTGGCCAACTTGATCTATGATTCTTGCAATGGGAGAAGTGCTTGGTTTTGTGTTCATACTGTGCGGGTACCTCACCCAGTGACAGAAGGGGTAGCGAGGCACGTATCGTGTTGTTGCCATCAAGGGTAAAAAGATGGGGTTTACATCATTGGTTTGAGTTTATCCCTCTACATCATGTCATCTTGCTTAAGGCGTTACTCTGTTTGTCATGAACTCAATACACTAGATGCATGCTGGATAGCGTTCGATGTGTAGAGTAATAGTAGTAGATGCAGAAAGTATCGGTCTACTTGTCTCAGACGTGATGCCTCTATGTATGATCATTGCCTTAGATATCGTCATGACTTCGCGCGGTTCTATCAATTGCTCGACAGTAATTTGTTCACCCACCATAATATTTGCTATCTTGAGAGAAGCCTCTAGTGAACACTATGGCCCCCGGGTCTACTTCACATCATATTTTCACCCTTACACTTTTACTTCATTGCACTTTCCGCCTTCAGATCTCACTTTGGAATCAATGTTGAAGGGATTGACAACCCCTTTATAGTGTTGGGTGCAAGCTCGTTTGTGTTTGCGCAGGTACTCTGGACACTTGGTTTGATTCTCCTACTGGATTGATACCTTGGTTCTCAAACTGAGGGAAATACTTACTGCTACTATGCTGCATCACCCTTTCCTCTTCAAGGGAAAAACCAACGCAAGCTCAAGAGGTAGCAAGAAGAATTTCTGGCGCCGTTGCCGGGGGGGGGATCAAGTCAAGAATAGTCTCCCGTCAACGTGCCAATTTCTGGCGCCGTTGCCGGGGAGGATCAAGTCAAGAATAGTATCCCGTCAACGTGTCAATTTCTGGCAGCGGGGATTATTCTAAGTGAAGCTCATCCAAGTAAGTGTCGCAAACTCATCTCTCGCATTTACTTTTTTGCTTCTCGTTTTCCTCTCCCCCACTTCTGGAAAACAAAAAAATACAAAAATATTTGCCTTTTTCGTTCGCCCTTTTCCTTCGCTTGGTTTCTGTTCGCTCGTGTGCTTGTGTGCCTGCTGAGACCTGTATGGCGCAACCAAAGGATTATGATGTTTACTACACAAGGTTGGAAGAGATTGAAACTAGTGTTAAAGGCTTCATGTCTACACAGTTTGATTATAATAGTTACTTCCGTAGGGAACTAAGGGAGAAAAATTATTTATTGGCTTTTATGAATAAAGAAGTTGATGATATGGCCAAAGAATTCCTTGCGCTAAATTCTCAGTTTGCTCGTCTTGAAAAGTTGGTAGGCTAGATTTCTGATAAACAGGCTACCTTAGTCAATAAAATGGCTGCTAAACCTGAAATACGTGATGAGAATCACGAAGATCTTAAAGTGCTTGGTGTGACTCCCATTGAATCCTTGTTTTCTAGTGTCAAACCTAATGATGATGGGGTTGGATATGAATCCACCTTGGTTGAAAAACGCCCCAATGATTCGGAGTCTATCTATCTTGATGCTAAAAGCATTGAAAGTGGAGTAGAGGATATCAAAACTTTGAGTAGTAATAAAACTACTACTTTGGATTTCAAGGAATTCAATTATGATAGTTGCTCTTTGATTGAATGCATTTCCTTGATGCAATCCATGCTAAAATCTCCTCACAGTTATAGCCAAAACAAGGCCTTTACCGATCATATCGTCGATGCTATGATAAAATCTCTTGAACAGAAACTTCAGATGGAAGTTTCTATTCCTAGAAAGCTTCATGATGAGTGGGAACCTACTATCAAAATCAAGATAAAAAACTATGAATGCAATGCTTTGTGTGATTTGGGTGCTAGTGTTTCCGCGATTCCAAAGTCTTTATGTGATGTTCTAGGCATTAATGAGATTGAGGAGTGCTCTCTTAATTTGCATCTTGCGGATTCTACTATCAAGAAACCCATGGGAAGGATCAATGATGTTCTTATTATTGCAAATAGGAACTATGTACCCGTGGATTTCATTGTGCTTGATATTGATTAAAATCCTACATGTCCTATCATTCTTGGTAGACCTTTCCTAAGGACTATTGGTGCTATCATCGATATGAAGGAAGGGAATATTAGATTTCAATTTCCTTTAAATAAGGGCATGGAGAATTTTCCTAGAAAGAAAATAATATTGCCTTATGAATCCATGATGAGGGCCAATTATGGTTTGAGCACCAGAGACGACGATACGTGATTCTATCACCTTATGCCTAGCTAAGGGCGTTAAACAATAGCGCTTGTTGGGAGGCAACCCAATGAATTTATCTTTGCTTTTTTGCTTTCTGTTTTGTTGCGTCCACACCATCATAAATCTGTTATAATTGTGTCTTTTGTGTTTCTTTTTTGTGTTTGAGCCAAGTGAAACCTTTATGACTAGTTTGGTGAAGGTGGTTTGATCCTGCTGGAAAAAGACAGAAACTTTTCGCTCATGAAATTATTTTTCATTTTTATTTAGAAAGAGCTTTTGAGTTGATTATTTTTGCTGCTGGTTTATATGCCATTTTCCCAAACTGTGGTAATTTTTCAGAATTCTTTAGATACCAGAAGTATACGAAGTATACAGATTGCTACAGACTAGTCTGTTTTTGACAGATTCTGTTTTTGTTGTGTTGGTTATTTGTTTTGATGAAACTATGGATAGTATCGGGGGGTACTAGCCATGGAAAAGTGAGAATACAGTAACCTAACACCAATATAAGTAGAAATCAAGTTTGCTACAGTACCTCAAGAGGTGGTAGTTTGCTTTCTTGTGCTAATGATATCACGAGTTTCTGTTTAAGTTTTGTGTTGTGAAGTTTTCAAGTTTTGGGTGATGTTCTCATGGACAAAGGGATAAAGAGTGGAAAGACCTCAAGCTTGGGGATTCCCAAGGCATACCAAGCCAAATTCAAGGACACCAAAAAGCCTAAGCTTGGGGATGCCCCGGGAAGGCATCCTCTCTTTCGTCTTCAATCCATCGGTAACATTACTTGGAGCTATATTTTTATTCACCACATGATATGTGTTTTGCTTGGAGCGTCTTGTATCGCAGGAGTCTTTTATTTTTGTTTTGTCACAATCATCCTTGCTGCACACCTTTTGAGACAGACATGCACTCATCGTGAATTTGCTAGAATACTCTTTGAGTTTCGGTTATATCTTTTGAGTTAGGCAATTTAGCTCACATGTGCTTCACTTAGATCTTGTAGAGCAAGGCGGTGTCATATTTTGGAGAAATAAGAACTTTCGATCTTCACTTATATCTTTTCGAGAGTGATCTCTCTGAGTAACTTGGTAGTTGTCTTGTGCTATGAAAGTAGTCCCAAAAGTGATAGGCACCCAAAGAGGATACAATGAAACTTCCATTTTCTTGTGCATTGATTAGAAAGAGAAGTTTGATTCCTCTCAATTAGTTTTGAGACATGGATTTGGTGATATTAAGAATTATGTTAGTAGGGTGTTGTGAATCTAGAAATACTTGTGTTGAAGTTAGTGATTCCCGTAACATGCACGTATGGTGAACCGCTATGTTAGGAAGTCGGAGCATAATTGATCTATTGATTGTCATCCTTTGTGTTGTGGTCGGGATCGCGCGATGGTTAACACCTACCAACCCTTCCCCTAGGAGTATGTGTTTAGCACTTTGTTTCGATTACTAATAAAAACTCTCGCAATAAGTATGTGAGTTCTTCATGACTAATGTGAGTCCATGGTATAGATGCACTTTCACCTTCCACCATTGCTAGCCTATCTATTGCAGCGCAACTTTCACCGGTGCACAAACCCACCATATGCCTTCCTCAAAACAACCACCATACCTACCTACTATGGCATTATCATAGCCATTTCGAGATATCTTTCCATGCAACTCCCACCGTTCTGTCTCATGACTTGTGCCGTCACTTTCATATTGCCATTGCATGATCGTAAGATAGCTAGTGAGTCATACGCCAAGCTAGATCATTGCACATCCCAGTACACTGCCGGAGGCATTTCCTATAGAGTCATCATTGTTCTAGCATTGAGCTTTGAGTAAATTAAAGTGTGATGATAATCATTATTAGAGCATTGTCCCATGTGAGGAAATAAAAAGAGAGAGGCCAAAGTTGCCCACACAAAAAAGGGAGATATGGAAAGAGGCCAAAGAGCCCAAACAAAAAAAGAGAAAAAGAGAGAAGGGACAATGCTACTATCTTTTCCACACTTGTGCTTCATAATAGCACCATGTTATTCATGATTGAGAGTCTCTTGATTTGTCACCACCATATGCTAGTGGGAATCTTCATTATATAACTTGGCTTATATATTCCAATGACGAGCTTCCTCAAAATTGCCCTAGGTCTTCGTGAGCAAGCAAGTTGGATGCACACCCACTATTTCTCCTTTTGAGCTTTCACATACTTATAGATCTAAGTGCATCCATTGCATGGTAATCCCTACTCTTTCACATTGATATCTATTAATGGGCATCTCCATAGTCCTTTGATACGCCGAGTCAATGTGACCATCTCCTCCTTTTTGTCTCACAACCTCCACCAAACTCTATTCCACCTATAGTGCTATATCCATGGCTCACGCTCATGTATTGCGTGAGAGTTGAAAAAGGTTTGAGAAAGTAAGAGTGCGAAAACAATTACTTGGCCAATACCGGGGTTGCGCATGATTTAAATTAGTTGTGTGGGGATGATGGAGCATAGCCAGACTATATGATTTTGTAGGGATAACTTTCTTTGGCCTTGTTATTTCGAAAGTTCATGATTACCTTGCTAGTTTGCTTGAAGTATTATTGTTTTCATGTCAATAGCAAACTATTGTTTTGAATCTTACGGATCTGAACATTCATGTCACATGAAAGAAGTTACAAAGGACAAATATGCTAGGTAGCATTCCACATCAAAAATTCATTCTTTATCACTTCCCTACTCGAGGACGAGTAGGAGTTAAGCTTGGGGATGCTTGATACGTCTCCAACGTATATATAATTTTTGATGCTTCCATGCTATTATCTTGTCAAACTTTGGATGTTTTGTATGCCTTTTATATCTTTTTTGGGACTAACTTATTAACTCAGTGCCAAGTTCCAATTCCTGTTTTTTCCGTGTTTTTGACCCTTTTCAGAGGAGAATATTAAAAGGAGTCCAAACGGAATAAAACTTCCGAAAAGATTTTTTCTGGAACAGAAGATACGTAGGGGGTGTGAGAACCAAGGCAGAGGCCACCAGGGGAGGCCACAAGCCCCCTAGGCACGACCAGGGGGGCGCGCCTAGCAGTCTTGTGGGCCCCATGTGGCTCGTCTACCCTACTTCTTCCGCCTATAAATGCCCGAAAAATCCAAAACCACGGGAGAGATCCATGGAAATACTTTTCCGCCGCCGCAAGCTTCTGTCTCCTCAAGATCCCATCTGGGGCACGTTCTGGTACCCTGCCGGAGGGGGATTCGGATACGGAGGGCTTCTTCATCAACACCATTATGCGTGAGTAGTTCACCATAGACCTTCGGGTCCATAGCTAGTAGCTAGACGGCTTATTCCCTGTGTTGGATCTTCAATACAAAGTTCTCCATGATCTTCATGGAGATCTATCCGATGTAATATTCTTTTGCGGTGTGTTTGTAGAGATCCGATGAATTGTGGATTTATGATCAGATTATCTATGAATCTTATTTGAGTTTCTTTTGATCTCTTATATGCATGATTTCATATCCTTGTAATTCTCTTCGAGTTGTGGGTTTTGTTTGGCCAACTTGATCTATGATTCTTGCAATGGGAGAAGTGCTTGGTTTTGGGTTCATACCGTGCGGTGAACTCACCCAGTAACAGAAGGGGTAGCGAGGCACGTATCGTGTTGTTGCCATCAAGGGTAAAACGATGGGGTTTACATCATTGGTTTGAGTTTATCCCTCTACATCATGTCATCTTGCTTAAGGCGTTACTCTGTTCGTCATGAACTCAATACACTAGATGCATGCTGGATAGCGGTCGATGTGTGGAGTAATAGTAGTAGATGCAAAAAGTATCGGTCTACTTGTCTGGGATGTGATGCCTATATGTATGATCATTGCCTTAGATATCGTCATGACTTCGCGCGGTTCTATCAATTGCTCGACAGTAATTCGTTCACCCACCGTAATATTTGCTATCTTGAGAGAAGCCTCTAGTGAACACTATGGCCCCCGGGTCTACTTCACATCATATTTTCACCCTTACACTTTTACTTCGTTGCAATTTTCGCCTTCAGATCTCACTTTGCAATCAATCTTGAAGGGATTGACAACCCCTTTATAGCGTTGGGTGCAAGCTCGTTTGTGTTTGCGCAGGTACTCTGGACACTTGGCTTGATTCTCCTACTGGATTGATACCTTGGTTCTCAAACTGAGGGAAATAATTACTACTACTATGCTGCATCACCCTTTCCTCTTCAAGGGAAATATCAACGCAATCTTAAGAGGTAGCAAGTCGCTCCACGACATCAATCAGCTTGCGGGACAAACGTGCATGACGAGTTGTCTCACAGCTTGATGGATTTGCGGCTGAAGAGACACCAACATCAAGTCTTGAAGGACATGCACAAGGAGGATGCGCGTACCACCATCGAGAGGAGGCGAGAGACACGCCACCAATCAAACAGTCGCACAGATCCAGCTATCAACGAGCCAACACCAGGAGCACCCAACAACTTGCCTTACGAGGTTGGCTACCCGACGTTCACCCATGAGCCGCGGCAAGTCCGCTGGTCTTCTAGCACAGTCTTCAAGCCGGAGCTGCCAGAAAAGTACGACAATGAGATCAACCCATCAGAGTTCCTTGGCATATACAATGTAGCGGTTCAGGATGTTGGGGAACGTGGTGAGAAGGTGCTCACCAACTACTTCCTGTTGGCGCTCAGGCCTAACATGCGGAGTTGGTTGATGAACTTCTCGGAAGGATCTATTTCCTCCTAGGCGGATCTATGCAACCAATTCGTTGGTGTCTACCACGGGGGTCACAAACTCCCGGGGCAGCCCAGTGATTTGCATGTGATTCCTCAGAGAGATGGCGTGACCCTCCGCAAGTACATCCAGAGGTTCAGCCGCGTACACCAAAACATCCCGGACATCCATGCTGCCGCGGTGATTGTTGCATTCCATACGAATGTACGCAATCGCCAGATGTGCGAGGATATGGGTATCAATAAGATAGAAGACATCACTGAGCTCTACGCTCTGGCTGACACATGTGCGCAGGCTGAAGAAGGAAGACGGCTTCCTAGGGAGGCCACATGCGCGGAAGTCGACTCAGACGAAAGCAACAACGCATCCGCCTCCAAGGGAAAGGGTCAGAAGCGCAGTAAGAAGCACAAGGGCAAGGCAATTATGGCTGTTAGACGCGCCAACAACTCCACTGCCGGCAAGAAGGAAAAATCTGAGGAGACCGGCAAGGACATTGCCGCCTGCTTCAGAGACGACGAAGCCGCAACAGGGGAGAAAACCAGCAGGCCATACTGCAAGATTCACCTCACCAAGGGTCATGACATTACCGAGTGCCTTCAAGTAGACCAGCTCGTTGAGAAGCAGAAGCAGGAATACGAGACTCGCGACAAGGAGAAGGGCCAGAATGGTGCATGTGGATCCGGCAATAAGAACCGTGGCAACCACCACGACAAGGCCAAGCAGCAGAAGAAGAAACCTGCTCGAGGCCGAGGCAAGAAATCTGACAATGAAGAAGCTCATGATGATGAGTATGAAGAAGGATCTGAAGACCAAGAATTCCACAAGGTTGTGGATGCTATGTCTGTTGACGAAGGCGTATCTTTTCCCTCCTCCCACACGCAGCTGAAATAGTGGGCTCGTGAGGTCAATGCGGCACAACGAGCGGTAAAATCAAGGAAAACCCTCAAATGGTCCAACACTCCCATCATCTTTGACGTCGAGGACCACCCCGACCGCACCGCCGCCGTCGGGTGTGTGCCATTGTTGGTCTCGCCAACAGTCTGCAACCTGAGGGTGAAAAAGATGTTGGTCGACAGATGGGTCGACAAAGGGGTTGTAGATGCACGACACGGATCTCAAGCCGACATGGTCCCTCCAGGGGGTCAACCCAGGGACGATGTAGCCCAAGGGGAATATAACTCTGTCGGTGACATTTAGCAACAAGCTCAACTTCAGGATGGAAAAGGTTACCTTTGACATCGCCAAGATGTTCCTGCCATACAACGAGATCTTGGGCCGACCGACACTGGCGAAGTTCATGGAGGCATCACATCACGCCTACAACATGATCAACATGCAAGGGGTGAGGAGCATAATCACCATCCATGCCGACAACAAAGATGTAGTCCTCTCCATCGACAAGCTGTACCAGGAAGCAGTAGCAGTGTCTACCGACAAGGCACTCGCTCCTGCTGACGAAACTCCCGGGGAATGAAGAAGATCAAGAGATGTGGCAAGGACTCCGTCGAGGACTCTGGGAAGCGCACCCCAGGGTGTTGCACACTTGTCGATGAATCACTAGAGACTTCTGCCGCCAGGAACAAGAAGACTAAGGTGACCATCCCCGAGGGGATGCAAGTGGCCGCGTGGGAAGACACCGAGGGCAGCACTTTCACCATAAGTGCCACCCTCGATAGCAAATAGGAAAGTGCGCTTGTCTCCTTCCTGCGGGCGAAAGTCGCTATGTTTGCGTGGCAACCATACGTCATCCCTGGTGTTCCCAGGGAGGTGATCGAGCACCACCTTGCCGTCTGTCCCCATGCAAGCCCCGTCAAGCAGATGGCCGAAACCAAGCAATGGAGCGACAAGAATTCATTGCTCAGGAAATCAAGAAACTGTGAGGAGCAGGCCTGGTGAGAGGCGTCCTCCATCCAACGTGGTTGGCGAACCGTGTGGTAGTGCGTAAGGCAAACAGGAACTCATGACTTTGCATCGACTTCATTGATGTCAACAAAGCTTGCCCAAAGAACCCCTTCTCATTGCCACACATCGACGAGATAGTGGACGCGACCGCTGGCTGCGACCGTCCGTCCTTCCTTGACACCTATTTTGGTTATCACCAAATTTTCATGGCCAAGGAAGATGAAGAGAAAACAACATTCATTACTCCTTGTGGTACGTACTGCTTCAAGCGCATGCCATTTTGACTGAAGAGCGCAGGGTCAACCTTCGCGAGGGCTCTCTAGATTGGTCCGGGCCCATAGTTGCACGGGAATGTAGAAGCCTACATGGATGACATTGTGGTCCAACCCAAGTATGAAGCCACGCTGGTACAAAACCTCAAACAAACCTTCGCCAATGTGCACAAGATCAACTTAAAGCTCAACCATGAGAAGTGTGTGTTTGGGGTGCTATCCGGCAAGCTCCTCGGTTTCTTTGTGGCTCAGTGCGTGATAGAGGCAAACCCTGCCAAGATCGAAACCATTGAGTAGTTGGATGCCCCCGAAACGCGTCAAGGACGTACGCCAACTGGCGGGCCTCATTGCCTCCCTCAGCAGGTTCATATCCAAGTTTCCGGAGCAGGCCATGTCGTTCTTCAAGATTTTGAAGAAGGTAGATCATATGAAATGGACTACTATGGTGGAGGCTGCATTGCAAGATTTGAAGAAGTACGCGTTGTCTCCACCAATCCTAGTCACGCACAGACCCGAGGCATCGTTACTACTATATCTGGCAGCGACAAACGAATTGGTTAGCACCACGCTAGTGGCGGAGAGGGAAGCTGAGGAAGATAAGGAAACAACCCCTGAGTTGGTGAATGGCAAGAAAAGGCCACACTCGGTGAGCCAAGAAGCCGAAGGGAAGGATGCATCACAGGAGGCCTGGCGACAAAATTGTGCAAAAGAAGAAAATGGTGCAGCGGCTAGTATACTTTGTCAGCTCTCTCATGCAAGAGGATAGACCAAGGTACTCCGGGATACAAAAACTACTCTTTGGCCACCTCATGGCCTCATGGAAGCTACGCCACTACTTCCAAGCACACCACATCACCGTCGTCACCCACTTCCCGCTGCAGTGCATCCTTAGAAACCTGGAGGCAACCGGTAGGATTGTCAAGTGGTCCCGGAGCTAGCAAGTTTCGATCTAAGTTTTGAAAGTACAACAACCATTCAAACCAGATCCCTGGCAGAATTCATTGCTGAATGGACACCAACGCCAGATGAAGAAATTCGAGAAATGGCTCTCCACGATAGGAAGGAGCCTCAAAAGTGGGTCATGTACTCTGGCGGATCTTTCTTGGTGCAAGGCGCTGGTGCTAGCGTGCTGCTTGTCGTACCCACTGGGGAGCACCTCAAGTATGTGATCCAAAACGTCGAGACACAATTCACTAGCAAAACGGGACACAATTCACTAGCAACATCTTCATGCAATATTGCCGAGACATCGGCACCAAGCTCTATTTTGCATCGGTTGCTCACCCAAGGATCAACGGCCAAGTAGAGAGGGCAAATGCTGAAGTGTCGCGGGGCCTCATGACAAGGACTTTCGACAAGCTGCACAAGCATGGAAGGCACTGGGTTGACAAGCTCCCGACAGTTATTTGGTCAATCAGAACGAGACCAAATCGAGCTACCGACAAGACACCCTTCTCCCTCTTTTAGGGGGCAGAAGCTATGCTCCCCACAAAACTCACATATGAGTTGAGGACCAGCCAGAGCGACTACTGCAAGATGATGCCACTCTCTTCGAGGAAGATTGTCTCTAGGCCGCAGTGCGTGGTGCTAGATATCAGCAGGCCCTGCGCCGCTATCGTAGCCGCAAAGTGCATGCCAGGAGTGTTGAGGAAGACGACCTTGTTCTTCGACAGATTCAGTTCGTGAAGGGATCCAACAAGTTGACGCCAAAGTGGGAAGGCCCTTACCGGATGGGAGGAGTCACCAGGCCCGGTGCTGTCCGCCAGGAGACCGAGGATGGCACCCCGGTGCTTAACTTGTGGAATATCGAGCATCTTCGCAAGTTCTACCTGTGAGGCGTGGTTGTTTCTCCTTCCAACAACCACTTTTGTACAATTCTCGCGTCAAAGCTTGTAATCCTTTGTGCAAAGCCACATGATGACCTTGTGCATAGTAAATAAAGGTAAGTATTCTGCATCTTCTTGTCAAAGTACATATTTATGTTATGTATTTTTGCATGAACCATTGTGCTCGCTCACTACCTACCTAAGGCGTATACGAGATCGGCAAGGTTTCTTGCCTCCTCTATTTTCTCTTCTTTCTTTTTCTCAAAGAGGAAGAGAACCCCCCCCCCCCCCCCGCGCGCACACAAGCCTACTGGGGGAGGGGAAACGGTAAGGACGCACACGGACGCGATAACAATCACCTTGCAACAAAGAAACGACAAAAGAAAAAGCTAAGTCGAATATCTTTCTTAAAAAAATTCTTGTAACCCGGTCGACACTTGTGCAAAGAGATGTGCATGCGGAGGGCCTTTGTCGAAATTGTTATGCACTTAAGTGTTCTGAGTCCACTCGACACGCAAGGCAGCCGCGACAAGGTGTTTGGAACAACTTTGGGTTTAAGGGTGTTTGGATACACAAGTAGTATTTCTACTTGGTGCCGAAGTTTTAGCTTGTATGAGGTGGAAGCAAGCACCACATGTTGGAGGATCCATAACAGTATAACTTCTATACAAATATACCCAAGCATAACTCGTTACGTTGTCTTCCTTGTCCAACTTCAACTACTTTGCTCAAGTTTGAAAATAATTAACGGGTATTCACAATCATAAAAGATTTTCAAGATAGTATATTTATATGTGTAATCTCTCTTCCTTCAATATTCTTTCATCAATTGTTCAAGTGACCAATGCGGTGTTTGCTAACTTTCAATTAATTTTACCACCTATACTTATTATGTGTGAAGTCATTACTCCCCATGGGATAAGTATACGAAGCATATTTAATTTCTGATTTATGATATTCAATTCATTCAACCATTTACTCATAAGATATAAGTGACGCATGAAAGTAAATGACAAAACTACTCCAAAACATATAAGTGAAGATCAATGAATAGTCAAACAATTAAGTAGCTATGTGAGGACTTTCTCTCTATCTATTAATAAAGATTTTCATATCTTAGTATTTTATTTAAACATCAAGCAAAATAAAAACAACACTCCAAGAATAGGATGCACCATGTGAACGAATAAAAAAATTTGGGCTCAACATAGGCTAACCGATAATTGTTGATGAAGAGAGGTGGGATGCGTAGCATCCCCAAGCTTAGATGCTTGAGACTTCTTGAAATATTTACTTGGGATGCCATGGGCATCCACAAGCTTGAGGTTTTGTATCTCGTTCAATCCTCTCATATCGTGGTTTCACCTATTCTCAAAAACTTCATCCACATAAAAGTCAAAAAGAACTCGTGAGATAAGTTAGTACACATAAGAATAAATCAACACTTCAGGTACTGCCAAGAAAAGTTGCACAATATTTTTCAAACATAATCTACTGTTTACTATCATTTCCACAATTTAAATCTACCAATATAGCCTATGGAAACTATAGGATAAGTAGATAACAAAACTATGTCAGCAATTTGTTCAAACAGAACAATGTGTAGCAATTTATGAAAAAAGTGTACTTATGTAACTCAAAAAATAATTATAATTTTGGAAATGCTATAAATGTTATATGAAAACACCGTGTAAAAATTTCAGAAACTGTTCGTGTTCCAGTAAAATATGAAAATTCAAACACTACAACACGAGTTTCTGTTTTTACACAGCGCCAATCAAAGCATGCAATGCAAGCATCCTAATGCAATTCTTGGAACTTTTTCTTGAAAAACAAAATTATAAATAACACCTAACTGAGAACAACAAAATAAAATGATGTCCAAGCAAAACTCATATTATATGACGAATAAAAATATAGCTCCAAGTAAGATATACCGATAATGTTGACGACGAAAGAGGGGATGCCTTCCGTGGCATCCCCAAGCTTAGGCGCTTGAGTCTTCCTTGGATATTAACTTGGGGGTGCCTTGGGAATCCCCAAGCTTAGGTTCTTGTCACTCCTTATTCTTCTAATATTGGTGTCTCACCCAAAACTTGAAAACTTCAATCACGCAAAACTTAGCGGAACTTCGTGAGATGGGTTAGTATAATAAATAATGATCATTCACTTAGGTACTGTCAAGACAAGATTCATTATTGTTCCCACATTATACCTACATTATTCTACTATTACCATAATTTATATCACTGAATATAAGCTATGGGAACACAAAAACAAGCAAACTATGCATGCCAAACAGAATCAGTGAAAAACAGAACAATCTGTGAAGATGTGTAGTGTAACCATACTTCTCTGTCTCTAAAAATTCTGACAAATTAGGATAATCCAGGAAATTTGTGTATAAATAATTTGTAAAAAATTCAGATCAAAATCACGTTACAGTGAATTTACAAAATTCCTGGACTGAGAGCAAATGTTTCTGTTTTTATATAGAATCAAGTCAACTATCATCCACATTATCCCAAAGGCTTTACTTGGTACTTTATTGAAATAAAAGGCATAAAACATGATTACTACAGTAGTTTAATCATTTTAACACCAAAAAACAGAAAGTAAAAGTGTTGGTTTGTCTCCCAACAATCGCTTTTCTTTAAAGCCTTTTAGCTAGGCATGATGATTTCAATGATGCTCACATGAGAATAATAATTATAACATGCAAACGAGCATCATTAATCTCATGACAAGCAGATTTAAGTCTAACCCACTTCCTATGCATAGGGATTTTGTGAGCAAACAATTTATGGGAGAAAGAATCAACTAGCATAGGAAGGCAAAATAAGCACACCTTCAAAACTTTGAACACATAGGGAGGAAACTTGATATTATTGCAATTCCTATAAGCATATGTTCCTCCCTCATAATAATTTTAAAAAGCATCATGAAGGAATTTCACAATATAACAAGCACATAAAGCATTCTTTTCATGATCTACAAGCATAGAAAATTTATTACTCTCCACATAAGCAAAGTCATTCATGGTAGTGGGAGCAAACTCAACAAAATAGCTATCATGTGATGTTTGAGTGGCATAATCCAATTGGAAATTAAAATCATGATGACAAGTTTCATGTTTATTATTATATTTTATAGAATACATGTCATCATAATAATAATCATATATAGGGGGCATGCCATCATCATAATAGTTTTTCTCATCGAAACTTGGGGGACTAAATATATCATATTCATCAAACATTTTATCCCCAAGCTTGTGGCTTTGCATATCATTAGCATCATGAATATTTAGAGAATTCATACTAACAACATTGCAATCATGCTCATCACTCAAAGATTTAGTGCCAAACATTTTAATAACTTCTTCTTCTAACACTTGAGCACAATTTTCCTTTCCATCATTTTCATTAAAGACATTGAAAAGATGAAGCATATGAGGCAACCTCAATTACATTTTTTTGTAGTTTTGTATTATAAAACCAAACTAGTAAAATACAAGAAACTAAAAGATTTGATTGCAAGATCTAAAGATATACCTTCAAGCACTCACCTCCCCGACAACGGCGCCAGAAAAGAGCTTTATGTCTACTACACAACCTTCTTCTTGTTGACTCGTGTTGGGCCTCCAAGCGCAGAGTTTTGTAGGACAATAGCAAGTTTCCCTCAAGTGGATAACCTAAGGTTTATCAATACGTGGGAGGCATAGGATGAATATGGTCTCTCTCAAGCAACCCTGCAATCAAATAACAAAGAGTCTCTTGTGTCCGCAACACACCCAATACAATGGTAAATTGTATAGGTGCACTAGTTCGGCGAAGAGATGGTAATACAAGTGTAATACGGATGGTAGATATAGGTTTTTGTAATCTGAAAATATAAAAACATCAAGGTAAAAAATGGTAAAAGTGAGCACAAACGGTATTGCAATGCTTAGAAACAAGGCCTAGGGTTCATACTTTCACTAGTGCAAGTTCTCTCAACAATACTAACATAGTTGAATCTTATGTAAATACCTCTCGTGCGACAAAGAGTTCACTCCGAAGTCACCAATAGCGGAGAACAAACAAAGAAATTATTATAGGGTACGAAACCACCTCAAAGTTATCTTTTTCGGCCAAGCTTATGAGCTATCCCTACAAGTGTCACGAAAAGGCCTAGAGTTCGTACTAAAATAACACCTTAAGATAAACATCAACCAAAACCCTAATGTCACCTAGATAATCCAATGTCACCACAAGTATCCATGGGCTTTATTATACAATATGCATCGCACAATTTTAGATTCATCATGCTCAATCCAACACAAAGAACTTTAAAGAGTGCCCCAAAGTTTCTGCCGGGGAGTCAAGACGAAAATGTGTGCCAACCCCTATGCATAGATTCCCAAGGTCACAGAACCCGCAAGTTGATCACCAAAACATACATCAAGTGGATCAATAGAACATCCCATTTTCACCACGGATATCCCATCACAAGTACATCAAGTGTTCTCAAATCCTTAAAGACTCAATCCGATAAGAAAACTTCAAATGGAAAACTCAATTCATCACAAGAAGATAGAGAGGGGAAAACTCCATATGATTCATCTATATTAATAAAGCACACGATACATCAAGATCGTGCCGTCTCAAGAACACAAGAGAGAGAGAGAGAGATCAAACATATAGCTACTGGTACATACCCTCAGCCCCGAGGGTGAACAACTCCCGCCTCGTCATGGAGACCGCGTGGATGATGAAGATGGCATCCAGTGATGGTTTCCCCCTACGACAGGGTGCCAGAATGGGCTCCCAATTGGTTTTTCATGGATTTGGAGGCTTGCGGTGGTGGAACTCCCGATCTAGGTTTCTTTCTGGGGGCTTTGGGATTTATAGGAATTTTTGGCGTCGGTCTCACGTCAAGGGGACTCCCGAGGGACCCACAAGCCAAGGGGTGCCCCCTTGGGGGGGGGGGGGCGCCCCTAGGGTTGTGACCGCCTCGGGACTCCTGTCCGGTATATTTTTGCTCCAGTATTTTTTATATTTTTCAAAAATATTCTCTGTAAATTTTTAGCCCATTCCAAGAACTTTTATTTCTGCACAAAAATAACACCACGGTAGTTCTGCTGAAAATAACGTAAGTCCGGGTTAGTTCTAATAAAATCGTACCAAAATCATATAAAATTATTGTAAACATGGCATGAATACTTCATAAATTCTAGATACGTTGGAGACTTATCAGAGGGCATGACACTAAGGACCTTGGCGAGATGACTACCAAGGGTGGCCAGCCCGTGGGTGAGAGCTCCTTCGCTTAGATTTCTCGGCGCTGCGAGGACAAGTCCTGCACAGTCGCCGTGTCTAACCTCTCACCATGGATCCATCGCAGGGAAGTTGTGGGGGCGTGTGAGCCCCCGGTAGTGGCAAAACACTAGAGCTTAATATTTATAAAAACAACACCATCTCAAGTGATGGTTAATCGAGTTCGATACACATCCAGAAACCACCCGCTCGATGCGATGCAAAATATAAGGAATTGCTTGATTCGAACTACTCAAAAAGTCACCTGGCGGCCACGCTGCCGCGAGAGCATCATGCCTCTAGGCGACGTGTGCCATAGAGGTCTACCCCTATAGGTGGGGGGACGACATGCTCCTCAGGATTCAAGGGCCCGCGAGGTCGCGACCCCTCGTGAGGCATGCCCGACCTGCATCTCCTGGAGCTTACCGGCGTCCTGAGCGGTGAACTCCTGTGTCCCTCGCACTTGCGGCCACACTTGCGGCTCATGGGGGCACGCACCAGGGTGCACCACAATTTTATTCACGAGCGCCCACTCATCCTCCCGACCAGGCCAGGCGGCTCCTAGGCAGGAGCCCGTGAGCCCAACCTGACGCGGGCACCAGGAGTGGCCTCCTATGTCGGAGTGAGGCGAGCGACGGTAGGGTGCGCGAGGACTGTGGTACCGACACCACCCACGATACTCCCCATCCTGCCAGTGCCGACACGGGCCCGACGCTAGATGGCGCGCTCGTTGGGAGAAGACGCGACCGACCGACAGTCCTCCGTGTTGTCAGTGTGTGCGTTGTGGTAAGCGCAAAACATCCCGCCGGCCCTCTCGGGTGCGCCTCCAGAGGGGCCTAGCGGCGGCCCAGAGACGATCACCAGGACCCGGAGGAGCAATAGTACGACGCCGGAAAGACCTTGTCCATGCCCCTCGAGCTGAGGCATGAGTGACTCATCGCTTGATGGTGGAGGCAACTCGTTGGCCGAGCCCCTGCTACTTCTCAAACAACAGCGCCAGAAATTGACACGTTGACGGAGACTTGCTTGCGTTGTTTTTTCCCTTGAAGAGGAAAGGGTGATGCAACACAGGAGCAGTAAGTATTTCCCTTAGTTTAAGAACCAAGGTATCAATCCAGTAGGAGAATCTCGTCAAGTCCAGAGTACCTGCGCAAACACAAAAGAGCTTGCACCCAACGCTATAAAGGGGTTGTCAATCCCTTCAAGATTGATTGCAAAGTGAGATCCGAAGGCCGAAAGTGCAACAAAGTAAAAGAGTAAGGCTGAAAATATGGTGTGAAGTAGACACGGGGGCCATAGTGTTCACTAGAGGCTTCTCTCAAAATAGCAAATATTACGGTGGGTGAACAAATTACTGTCGAGCAATTGATAGAACCGCACAAAGTCATGACGATATCTAAGGCAATGATCATACATATAGGCATCACGTCCGAGACAAGTAGACCGATACTTTCTGCATCTACTACTATTACTCCACACATCGACCGCTATCCAGCATGCATCTAGTGTATTGAGTTCATGACGAACAGAGTAACGCCTTAAGCAAGATGACATGATGTAGAGGGATAAACTCAAACCAATGATGAAAACCCCATCTTTTTACCCTTGATGGCAACAACACGATGCATGCCTCGCTACCCCTTCTGTCACTGGGTGAGGTCACCGCACTATATGAACCGAAAACCAAGCACTTCTCCCATTGCAAGAATCATAGATCAAGCTGGCCAAACAAAACCCACAACTCGAAGAGAATTACAAGGATATGAAATCATGCATAAAATAGATCAGAAGAAACTCAAATAAGATTCATAGATAATCTGATCATAAATCCACAATTCATTGGATCTCGACAAACACACCGCAAAAGAAGATTACATCAGATAGATCTCCATGAAGATCATGGAGAACTTTGTATTGAAGATCCAAGAGAGAGAGAGAAAGCCATCTAGCTACTAGCTATGGACCCGTAGGTCTATGGTGAACTACTCACGCATCATCGGAGAGGTCATGGTGTTGATGAAGAAGCCCTCCATATCCGAATCCCCCCTCCGGCAGGGCACCAGAACGTGCCCCCGATGGGATCTTCCGGAGATAGAAGCTTGCGGCGGCGGAAAAGTACTTTCAATGATCTCCTGATTTTTTCTGGAATTTTTGGGAATATATAGGCGAAAGACTTAGGGCAGTGGTGGCCCAGGGAGCCCACAAGCCTGGGAGGCGCGGGCCCCCCTGTCCGCGGCTAGGGGGCTTGTGGGGTCCCTGGTGGCCCCCTGCCTTGGTTCTCAAGTCCCCCGATCGTCTTCTGTTTCGGAAAAAATCTTTTTGGAAGTTTCGTTCCGTTTGGACTCTGTTTAATATCTTCCTCTGAAAAGGGTCAAAAACATAGAAAAAACAGGAAGTGGCGCTTGGCACTGAGTTAATAAGTTAGTCACAAAAAAGATATAAAAGTCATACAAAGCATCCAAGTTTTGACAAGATAATAGCATGAAACCATCAAAAATTATAGATACGTTGGAGACGTATTAGCACCCCGCTTCTGGCACCGGGGGATGAAGCGGGCATAGGGCGCTAGGGCCCTCTTGGAGACAGTGATGAGCTCAATGATGTGGTCCACCCAGGCGTCGTACCCTCTGTCCGTGGGGTGGTGGCGAAGTAGTTCGCCCGCCATGAGCAGCCCGTCTTGCGCATTCAGATCTCCCACATGGACACAATCTGGTGAAGATGCCACGGGGGGTGCAACAAAGCGACCGCCTTGACGCACTAGGGCTGCTAGAAGTCCTGCCGCTTGCGGGTGGCGCGAACAATGATGGTTGTGGCTGCGACACTGGTGGTGTGGTAGCGGCCGACCAGCAGCAAGCACTCGAGGCATGCGTGGCGGGCATCAGCCATGGGGTCGATGAAGCTGGAGCCAAAACTGGAGCGGAAGAATGGCCGCGCACCCCTACCTGGTGCGCCAGATGTCAGAATCGGGGCTCTTCACACCCAGAAAGGTTCAAACTCTGGGGTGCGCTCGCTGTCCAACCTTGTTTTACTTCTCAACTTCACTGAGACTCTCCGACTCCAGGTTCAGGCCACCTTGCGGTGTAAAACCCTACTCCTGCTTGTCTGGATTGCTTGAGGTGGATGACAAGTACAAAGGAAGGTTCTTGCCCTAGTGAAGATGATGGGGATTCGGATCCCCTGCTACCGAGGCCGAGCCTCTATTTTATACTGGCTTGGTCCTCTTCCCCCGAAAACACACTCGGCGAGAAGGGTCTCCACAACGGCCATTTCGAAAGGGGACATGACTGCGGCTTGACCTGACAAAGGTGGTTTTCGCTTGCAAAATCCCTTCTCCATGATGCGCTGGTGGGCTCGGGGGTGACCTTCGTCCTACCGAGCCCCAGTTCTGGACCTCTTGCACCGATCGAGAAACCTTTAGGGGGTTGCCTTGGGAACCCGCACCTCGCTTGGCTCCCTTAAGACCAAAGGGGGAAGATACCCTGTCCATGCGTGCTGGCACCGACCCTGCACCGTGCAGCGTGGCTAACGTCACCCAGATGAGTAAGTTGGACCGTGCGAACCCGGTAGGTTGCTCTTGACGTCCGCCCCGTGAGGTCCTTCGATGGTCTCGGGATGCATCTTAGCGGTGAGTTGCTCCTTGAGGCCCTTGACATCGCCTTCCCGGCACCCGCCTCGCGAGGCGAGGGCCCTCGCGAGGGTCTTGCTTGCTGGGCTCGCCGCCGGGCCGAATCGGCCGTGCGTCGTGTGTCGCACCCGGGGTTGCAGGCCGACGGGCCTCGGTACCCCTGGTCCCAGGGGCTTGATAGTGGGCATAACGGTTGGATTTGTGGGGGGGGGGGCTGCTTAAGGGGGCCTTCTTCCCCAATGGCCCCATCCTTCGAGCTTGTGTTCTTACCCCATTGTTGACCTTCTTCGAGCTTACTAACTATCAATCCTTCCAATGATTCTTGCTAGTTCTTGAGCTAAAAGAGAGAGGAGATCGAGACCCACATTTCCCAAACACTTTCTCCTCTATATGAGGGGAACCCCTTGGATCTAGATCTTGGAGTTCTTTGTGGGATCCTTGTTCTTCCTCTCATATTCCTCCATTGCTTGTGGTGTTGTGGAGGGATTTGAGTGTGAGGGACTTGACCACTTCATGTATTCTTGCCATTGCATTAGTTGCATCGGTTTGAGTTCTCCATGGTGATACGTCGAGGTGAAAAGTTGATAAGCATATTACTCTTGTGTGCTTGGTACCCTAGAGCTTATTCCTCTTGGGTGCTTTGGCAACCTAGACGATTGGTGGTGCCTTAGAACTCAATCATTGTGGTGTAAAGCTCCAACCAAGTGTCGGAGCCTCCAATTAGGTTGTGGAGATTGCCCCGAGCAATTGAGGTCACCTTAGAGCCATAATCCATTGTGATGTAGCTTCATGGTGTTGTTGGATCCTCCAATTGAGTTGTGGAGATTATCCAACCTTGTTTGTACGGGTTCGGTTATCGCCCTCAAGGGTCCCTTAGTGGAATCATCACATCTTGCATTTTGCGAAGGAGTGAGGAGATTACGGTGGCCCTTGTGGCTTCTTGGGAGCATTGTGCCTACATACCGCTCCAAACAGAGATTAGCTTGTGCAAGGGTGTGAACTTTAGGATATGTAATTGTCTCTGCGTGCCTCAGTTATCTCTTACCTAAGCCCTTTACTTATGCACTTTACTGTGTGATAGCCATGTTGTTTCTTGTTATATATCTTTCTATCACTTACTTATATATCTAGATTAGCATAAGTTGTTGGTGCACATAGGTGAGCCTAATTGTTTTAGCTTTTGTGCTTCACTAATTAAGTGCTAGTTTTATTCCGCATTTGCCTAAGCCTAAGCTGTAATTATTTTAAAGCGCCTATTCACCCCCTCTACGCAACATCCACGTCTTTTCAATTGGTATTATAGCTAGGTCTCTCATTATTAGGTTTTACCACCTAGAGAGTAAGGATGTCGACCAGGGGATTAGGATTCTCTAACACTCTTAGTTTCAATGGTACAAAATTTGATGATTTGGTAATTCACATGCTTAATCACTTTAGGGTCATGGACCCAAATTTAGAGCGAATTGTATATATGGGGTTTTATCCGCCAAAGGATTATCAATACAAATCCTTAGAGGATGACAAAGACTCTTATCTCAATGCTCAAGCTTCTAATGCGCCTTTTGATACTTTGAGCAATGTTGTTATATTTCAACTTATGTCATTCCGGGATGCTCATGAGTTGTGGACAAAGCTTTAAGTATAGCGTGTCCAAGATTTGTAGGGATGATTGTTCTCCCTCCACCTCCGGTCGTGTTGTCTTCTTAACTTCATCTACTTCACCTACATGTGGATTACCACAAGGTAGTAATATGGTGAGTATTCGTGATCATTGTAATGATGATAGTAGGCTTATTGTTTATGATCCTTCATCACTATCTTATTGCAATGCTTCATATTTGGACTTTAACACTTCGAGCAATCTAAATATTTCATATGCTTGTATTGATAGTCCTTGCATATCATGTAGAAATTGCTTGACTAAATCTCATGATGATACACTTGATATGCTTTGTTGCCATGATAAAAAATGCAGCATTTTCCTCGAGTTGTTGTCCTAACAATGTAGAGGAAACCCAACACTCCATGGAACAATATGTGGTATTCAATAGTGCTTCAAGGGATCCTACATCATCATCTATCATTTCTCACTTTTGTCTTATGGATAAGGATTCAAAGGTATCTCCTACTTTGAACCCCAATACTTCTCATGATGATGATGTTGATAATAATCCGAGCTGGCTTCTTTTGGCCTACAGCTCGAGCAAACGCTCATAAGCTTGTCCAGCATTGCATTGGATGTCAATTTTTCGCAAATCAGAGCCACATGCCTACTACAACTCTTCAGACAATATCGATCATTTGGACGTTCACGGTGTGCGGGCTCGACATGGTTGGACCTCTCAAAGGGGAATCCAAGAAAAAAGAAATATTTGCTCGTTATGGTTAATAAATTCACCAAGTGGACCGAAGCTAAACTAGTAACTTCTGCCAAGTACGGATATGAGATGTGGTTCACCGTTATGGCATCCCTCATAGTATAATAACGGATAACAAATCCAATTTCACAGCGCAGGAAGTTAAGGACTTGTGCGCGAACTTAGGCATTAAGCTCGACTATGCCTCCATATATTACCCACAAACAAATGGACAGGTCGAATGGGCTAATGGTCTCATCATGAGCAGAATCAAGACACGTTTAGTTCAGTCTTTGTAAGAATCCGATTGCCATTGGGTAGAGGAGCCCAACACTGTATTGTGGGGATTACGCACCACTCCGAACAGATCAACGAGGTATACGCCATTCTTCATGGTGTACGGGGTGGAAACAGTCCTCCCGTGTGGTATCATCCATGATGCACCTAGAGTGCGCATGTACAAGGAAAAAGAAGCCGGGTTGGATCGGCGGGATGACTTGGTCGCACTTGAAGAAGAACATGGTATAGCTCTGGCACGGTCCACCTTCTATCAACAATAGGCTAGGTGCTATGAGAGCAGGGAAGTTTGGACAAAGACTTACAACATGGGCGAACTTGTGATGCATCTCCCTGAGAAGAAAAATAATAAACTTGCACTCAAATGGGAGATCCCTTTCATCATCAACGACGTACTTACAGGAGGGGCGTATCGTCTCTGCAACACATGAGATAATCGTCTTGAACCAAACCCATGGAACACGGCTCTTCTTCGGCACTTCTATAGCTAAACTGGCAGTCATGTTGATTTATTCCCTTGTCATCTTTTTAGATTTTCTATATCCTTTTTCCTCTTTCAAGTGTATTAATATATCCCAGCTTACGTTCGGATAAACTGAACTGTGTCCATGAACATGTATTTTTCGTAGATACCTGGGGGCTTTCTAAAGCTGACAATTGTATGTTTGTGCGTCTCTTTCATGATACGACTATTCTTCCTATACTTAAGCCTCTATATGCACTAAATTTGACTTAAGATTTTGCCAAGCTAGGTTGCTTTGCTCATGTGTTTATCCTCTACGTTCCCGATTGTTTGGCTAGAGGATAAAGGGAGCACCTCTACGATTGTTACGACCGGGTAATCCGAATATGTACCTCAGACGAGTGAAGTCGAAAGCTATGGTTCTTAATGACAAATTTTTTTGGCATAGGGAAGGTGACAATAATTAGGTGGTCATCACCAAGGGTTAAATTTCCCAAGCATACACTTGATTTGCATACAACAGATATTCCAAAACCCAAAGAGAGGAACCTATAAAGGAACTATTTTCTTGGGAAGATGTTTCATACTAAATAAAAGTAATATAACATAATTCTACAATAATTGTCTCTCCGTTAGCACCCTATGGCCGGATTGCTTGGTTCTGTGAACTATCTACCTATTTCACAGGTTACATAGTATGGAACACTTCCTAATTTCTATCAAGGGAGGCAGAAGCGGATGGCCGGTTAAGACAATATTAACACATCACATTAAGAACAAAGTGAGATAAATACTTAGTTACATAAAATCACACATTTGACTGCTGGTCTAGGTTGTCTATTATTACATCCACGCGACAATCTTGTTGCTACAAGCATGCGGCGGACATCACTTGGTCATAAACTAAGTGAAGAGGCACCTCCTGACAATCGAGCCTCGCAAGCCTGACTCGTTCCAGTTCTTCGGGATCAAACTTAATAAACCTCGCCTTCACCATTGCCCATGCCTCCCGAGCACCTTCTCGACAGGCCGATGTTTTCCACAATTCAAATCGGCGCCGAGCTCCTTTAAAGCGTTTAGTCAGTTCAAACATACTTTTCGGAGGCTTCTCGGTCAGTCATAATGCCTTCAGCATGCTCTTCATCGCCATTCACTCTTGTTCATATGGTATGGACAATTATTTAGAAGGTCACCGCTAAATGAACTGGCTTCTTCTTCGGGCCGCCTAGTCAGGAGTGCTATAAAGAGGAGTGGAGTATTTGTCAATTTCAGAACACATATTTGTATATTCACGAGTTTAGCATATTACTTACCGAACATTCCACCCTTGAATCTCTTGTTCTCTTTGGTGGCATGTGCCAGCTGAGTCTTTAAATTCTCAATTTGGATTACATGTTCTTGTTTTTCCGCCTTAAGCTTTTTATTTTCATCAACACTTCGGAATAGCAAGTTACAGCTGGCCTCATTCTGAGATTCGGCGTATCTTTGTGATTAGCTGGCCACTTTGCAATTTTTTGTGGTTGACCTATAGATTCAGTTGCTACAAAATACATTTTCGTTTAAGAAGGATGATACGTCTCAAACGTATCTATAATTTTTGATGGTTTCACGCTGTTATCTTGTCTTCTTTGGTTGTTTTATGTACCTTTTATATCTTTTTTGGGACTAACTTATTAATTCAGTGCCAACTGCCAGCTCCTGTTTTTTCCGTGATTTTGACTCTTTTCAGATCTGATTTTGGAATGGAGTCCAAACGGAAGAAAACCCCGAAATGATTTTTTCCCGAACGGAAGAAGATCAGGGGAGCCTCGAAAATACGTTTCCGCCGCCACAAGCGTCCGTTTCCGCGAGATCTCATCTGGAGACCCTTCCTGGCACCCTGCCGGAGGGGACATTGGAGTTGGAGGGCTTCTTCATCATCATCATCGCCCCCCAATGACTCGTGAGTACTTCACTTCACACCTACGGGTCCGTAGTTAGTAGCTAGATGGCTTCTTCTCTCTCTTGGATCTTCAATACAAAGTTCTCCATGATATTCATGGGGATCTATCTGATGTAATCTTCTTTGGCGGTGTGTTTGTCGAGATCCGATGAATTGTGGATTTGTGATCAGATTATCTATGATATATATTTGAGTCTTTGCTGATTTCTTATATGCATGATTTGATATCCTTGTAAGTCTCTCCGAGTCTTGGGTTTTGTTTGGCCAACTAGATCTATGATTCTTGCAATGGGAGAAGTGCTTGGTTTTGGGTTCAGCCATGTGGTGACCTTTCCGAGTGACAGTAGGGGCAGCAAGGCACATATCAAGTAGTTGCCATCAAGGGTAAAAAGATGGGGTTTTTATCATTGGTTTGAGATTATCCCTCTACATCATGTCATCTTGCTTAAGGCGTTACTCTGTTCTTATGGACTTAATACACTAGATGCATGCTGGATAGCGGTCGACGTATGGAGTAATAGTAGTAGATGCAGACAGTATCGGTCTACTTGTTTTGGACGTGATGCCTATAGAAATAATCATTGCATAGATATCGTCACGACTTTGCGCGGTTCTATCAATTGCTCGACAGTAATTTGTTCACCCACCGTCTACTTGCTTTCATGAGAGAAGCCACTAGTAAACACTATGGCCCCCGGGTCTATTCACATCCATCGTTTACATCTCCGCTTTTACTTTGCTTTGTTACTTTGTTGCTTTCAGTTCTCACTTGGCAAACAATCTATAAGGGATTGACAACCCCTTCATAGCGTTGGGAGCAAGTTTTTGTGTTTGTGCAGGATCTTGAGATACTCCTCCACTGGATTGATACCTTGGTTCTCAAACTGAGGGAAATACTTACCACCGCTACGCTACATCACCCTTTCCGCTTCGAGGGAACACCAACGCAAGGCTCCAAGGCCACGGGGGAAATCCTTTGCACACTTTCCTAGGAAGTCCCTTAAGGCGTAGCCGCAGCAGAAAGATCAAGCCAAGTATTCTCCTGTCGACGTGCCTATTTCTGGCGCCGTTGGAAGGTCTTTTGTTGCAGTAGCAGAAGTATTTCTGGCGCCGTTGCCGGGGAGGAGAAATCAAGATCTATCCAAGTAGGTCTCACAAACTCATCTCTTGCATTTACTTTTGTTGCCAGTTGCCTCTCCTTTTCCTCTCCCCCACTTCACATTTGCCGTTTTCATTTGCCTTTCTCCTTTGCCGTTTTTCGTTTGCCTTTTTCGTTCGTCCTTTTTCTCGCTTGCTTTCTGTTCGCTTGTGTGCCATGTGCCTTCAATATGCTTGCATTTTCGTTTGTTAATCTCTTTAAGAGACCCACTTATGTGGAACGAATTACTAGTGAGTTGAGGGCAATTGACTATTTCTATGGAGTTTTGCTTAAGATGCGTGAATCTGAAAATTGTGAGGAAGAAATTCATGAAGTGATTCACGAGGGCTCCTTGGATGAAAAGCATGATTGCAATGGTTTCACTATAAATTCTATTAGTGACAATCATGCTAAAAATATGCAAAACCCTAAGCTTGGGGATGCTAGTTTTGCTTTGACCACTACTTGTTGCAATAATCATGATTGGGGTGATGATCTTTCTTATGATCTTGAAAATTTGTTCAAACCTCATGATGAACATGATATTTGCAACAATATTGGAAGTGGGTTTGGAGACATCATGACTTTGGTTGATGATAATCCCACTATTTTTGAAGAGCGTCAACTTTGCATGCATGTGGATCATGAAAAGAATATCCTATGGGATAGCTATATTGTTGAATTTGAATTTGACCCCACATGTAATTGCTATGAGAGAGGAAAATATTGTGGTAGAAACTTTCATGTTACCAAAATACCTCTCGTTATGTTGAGATTGCTATTGCCTCTTTCTTCTTCCTTGCATATAGCAACTATTGGTTGTCTTGACAATTTGTTTTCCTATAAAATGCCTATGCATAGGAAGTATGTTAGACTTAGATGTGGTTTTCACATGCTTTAGGATGCTCTCGTTGTGCTTCAATTCTTGTCTTTTGTGAGAGCATCATTCAATGCATAGCTAAGGGCGTTAAACAAAAGCGCTTGTTGGGAGGCAACCCAATGAATCTACCCTTTTTATTTCTGTTTTGTGTTTTCCACACTTGCATAATTCTGTTGTGATTGTGTTTTTTGTGTTTCTCTTTGCGTTTGTGCCAAGCAAAACCGTTATGATTAGTCTTGGGGATGATCGTTTGGTCATGCTGGAAAAGACAGAAACTTTCTGCTCACGAAAAGAATTTTCATTTTTTTCTGTAAGAGCTTTTGAGTTGATTCTTTTTGCTGCTGATTTCTACGCAAATTATTCAGACTGTCGTAATTGTTTAGAAGTTTTTAAGTACCAGAGGTATACGAAATATACAGATAGCTACAGACTGGTCTGCTGTTAACAGATTCTGTTTTTGTTGTGTTGGTTGCTTATTTTGATGAAACTATGGATAGTATCGGGGGGGTATTAGCCATGGAAGATTGAAAGTACAGTAACCCAACATCAGCACAACTATAATTTAAGTTTTCTACAGTACCTAAGGAAGTGGTGGTTTGCTTTCTTGTACTAATGTTATCACGAGTTTCTGTTTAAGTTTCGTGTTGTGAAGTTTTCAAGTTTTGGGTGAAGTTCTTATGGACAAAGAGATAAAGAGTGGCAAGAGCTAAAGCTTGGGGATGACCAAGGTACCCCAAGAGATTCAAGGATGTCGTAAAAGCCTAAGTTTGGGGATGCCCCGGGAAGGCATCCCCTCTCTCGTTTTCAATCCATCGGTAACGTTACTTGGGGCTATATTTTTATTCACCACATGTTATGTGTTTTTGCTTGGAGCGTCTTGTATCGTAGGAGTCTTTTATTTTCGTTGTGTCACAATCATCCTTGCTGCACATCTAGAGAGAGACATGCACACACCGTGATTTTGTCGAGCTTCACTTATATCTTTTGGTAGACAATTCAGCTCACATGTGCTTCACTTATATCTTTTGAGCTAGATACTTTTGCTCTGTGTGCTTCATTTATATCTTTTAGAGCACAGCGGTGCATGGCTTGGGAGTTGACCTATGCTTTTAAAGTAGTCTCAAAAGGGGTAGTTATCCAAAGGGATACGAAAACTTCCACCTTCATGTGCATTGAATAGTTAGAGAAGTTTGATTCATCTCAACTAGTTTTGAGTTGTGGTTATGGTAATATTGAAGTCATGCTAGTAAGGTGTTGTGGATCTAGAAATACTTGTGTTGAAGTTAGTGATTCCCGTAGCATGCACGTATGGTGAACCTCTATGTGATGAAATCTGAGCATGATTAGTCTATTGATTGTCATCCTTTGCGTGGCGGCCGGGATCGCGCGATGGTTTATACCTACCAACCCTTCCCCTAGGAGTATGCGTTGAATGCTTTGTTTCGATTACTAATAAAACTTTTGCAACAAGTATATGAGTTCTTCATGACTAATGTTGAGTCCATGGTTTAGATGCACTTTCACCTTCCATCATCACTATCTTCTTAATGCCTTGCAACTTTCGCCGGTGCACAAAACCCACCATTAGCCTCCCTCAAAATAGCCACCATACCTACCTACTATGGCTTTTTCAAAGTCACTCCGAGATATATTGCCATGCAACTACCACCATGACATGTGCCACCACGTCTACATTGCCATTCCATGATCGTAAGATAGCTAGCATGATGTTTCCATTGATGTCTATGCCATGCTAGATCATTGCCACGGTACACTACCGAAGGCATTCCATATAGAGTCATCGTTACTCTAAGTTTTGATTTGAAAGTGTGATGATCATCATTAATGGAGCATTGTCCCATGTGAGAAAATAAAAGAGGCCAAAGAAGCCCACCCAAAAAAAGAGGCCAAAGAGCCCACCAGAAAAATGAGAGAAAAAGAGAGAAGGGACAATGCTACCACTTTTTCCACACTTGTGCATATTAAGCACCATGATTTTCATGTTTGAGAGTCTCTCGTTTTGTCACCACCATATAGCTAGTGGGAAATTTTCATTATATAACTTGGCTTGTATATTCCTATGACAGGCTTCCTCAAAATTGCCTTAGGTCTTCGTGAGCAAGCAAGTTGAATGCACACCCACTAGTTTTCTTTAAGAGTTTTCACATACTCATAGCCCTAGTGCATCAATTGTATGGAAATCCCTACTCATTCACATTGATATCTATTGATGAGCATCTCCACAGCTCATTGATATGCCTAGTTAATGTGACTATCTTCTCCTTTTTGTCTTGCAACCTCCACTACATTCCACACCATCTATAGTGCTATAACCATGGCTCACGCTCATGTATTGCATGAGAGTTGAAAAGGTTTGAGAAAGTAAAGGTGTGAAACAACTACTTGGCCAATACCGGGGTTGTGCATGATTTAAATTCATTGTGCAATGATGATAGAGCATAGCCAGACTATATGCTTTTGTAGGGATAACTTTCTTTTGGCCTTGTTATTTTGAAAGTTCATGATTACTTTGCTAGTTTGCTTGAATTATTATTGTTTCCACGTCAATAGCAAACTATTGTTTTGAATCTAATGGATCTGAACATTCACGTCACATAAGAGGAATTACAACGGACACCTATGCTAGGTAGCATAAAGCATCAAAAATTCATTCTTATCACTTCCCTACTCGAGGACGAGCAGGAGTTAAGCTTGGGGATGCTTGATACGTCTCAAACGTATCTATAATTTTTGATGGTTTCACGTTGTTATCTTGTCTTCTTTGGTTGTTTTAAGTACCTTTTATATCTTTTTTGGGACTAACTTATTAATTCAGTGCCAAGTGCTAGTTCCTGTTTTTTTCCATGTTTTTGACTCTTTTCAGACCTTATTTTGGAACGGAGTCCAAACGGAAGAAAAACCCCGAAATGATTTTTTCCCGAACGGAAGAAGATCAGGGGAGCCTCAAAAATACTTTTCCGCCACCGCAAGCTTCCGTTTTCGCGAGATATCATCTGGAGACCCTTCCCGGCACCCTGCCGGAGGGGACTTTGGAGTTGGAGGGCTTATTCATCATCATCATCGCCCCTCCAATGACTCGTGAGTAGTTCACTTCAGACCTACGGGTCCGTAGTCAGTAGCTAGCTGGCTTCTTCTCTTTCTTGGATCTTCAATACAAAGTTCTCCATGATCTTCATGGAGATCTATCCGATGTAATCTTCTTTGGCGGTGTGTTTGTCGAGATCCTATGAATTGTGGATTTGTGATCAGATTATCTATGACATATATTTGAGTCTTTGCTGATTTCTTATATGCATGATTTGATATCCTTGTAAGTCTCTCTGAGTCTTGGGTTTTGTTTGGCCAACTAGATCTATGATTCTTGCAATGGGAGAAGTGCTTGGTTTTGGGTTCTGCCATGTGGTGACCTTTCCCAGTGACAGTAGGGGCAGCAAGGCACACATCAAGTAGTTGCCATCAAGGGTAAAAAGATGGGGTTTTTATCATTGGTTTGAGATTATCCCTCTACATCATGTCATCTTGCTTAAGGCGTTACTCTGTTCTTATGGACTTAATACACTAGATGCATGCTGGATAGCGGTCGACGTATGGAGTAATAGTAGTAGATGCAGACAGTATCGGTCTACTTGTTTTGGACGTGATGCCTATAGAAATAATCATTGCATAGATATCGTCACGACTTTGCGCGGTTCTATCAATTGCTCGACAGTAATTTGTTCACCCACCGTCTACTTGCTTTCATGAGAGAAGCCACTAGTAAACACTATGGCCCCGGGTCTATTCACATCCATCGTTTACATCTCCGCTTTTACTTTGCTTTGTTACTTTGTTGCTTTCAGTTCTCACTTGGCAAACAATCTATAAGGGATTGACAACCCCTTCATAGCGTTGGGAGCAAGTTTTTGTGTTTGTGCAGGATCTTGAGATACTCCTCCACTGGATTGATACCTTGGTTCTCAAACTGAGGGAAATACTTACCACCGCTATGCTACATCACCCTTTCCGCTTCGAGGGAACACCAACGCAAGGCTCCAAGGCCACGGGGGAAATCCTTTGCAAACTTGCCTAGGAAGTCCCTTAAGGCGTAGCCGCAACAGAAAGATCAAGCCAAGTATTCTCCCGTCGACGTGCCTATTTCTGGCGCCGTTGGAAGGTCTTTTGTTGCAGTAGCAAAGGACAATAGGGAAACTATGGACATGAGTTGAAAATAAAAATTCTTACCATGTGCTTCTCTTGTGAAACTCTTCACTTGTTCTAATTCGGCCTTCACAGCCTCGAATTGTGTTCGGTACGTCCCAATTTCCTCGGACAACTCCTTATTCTTGTCCCTCATAGCCTACAAAGCTTGGTGAAAATTGTGGTTAAACCCTCAGATTGGTCATACTGCCCAATCAAGGATCGTGGGCTAGTGGTTGGGGATTTTTTCACAATGGAAAAAATTTGAATACATACCTTAAGGCTTCTTGATAATGGGATGGCGACTCCCTCCAGTCCTTCTCGGGCGGCTGCGAGGTGCGCATCTACCAAACTCAAGGCATTAAACTAGTGTTCAAAAAATTCAGGATTGTGCAATGATTCTTTCCGACGATGGTGGTTCATTACACTCTCAACTTCGGAGTTGGTAACCAAAACCTCGTCATAATCCTCAGGGGGCTGATCGGCAGGAGGGACCTCTGCATTATCCCCTGCCATTAATGGTGGTGGCTGTGTTCAGTTCCTAAAAAATATGACAACACGCGTAAGTACTTGTCGTTGATCGGAAAAGCAATGCTTGCAGTAAATTTGTTACCTCTTGGCAGGAGGAGCGAGCGAAGTAGGCCCTCTGGATACTCCATGCTTAGAGGACCTGCCATTGTTTGGCATGGGCTCGACAACCTCTATGTTATCTTCAAGTTGTGGGTTTTGTTTGGCCAGCTTGCTCTATGATTCTTGCAATGGGAGAAGTGATTGGTTTTGGGTTCATACCGTGTGGTGACCTCACCCAGTGACAGAAGGGGTAGCAAGGCACACATCATGTTGTTGCCATCAAGGGTAAAAAGATGGGGTTTTCATCATTGGTTTGAGTTTATCCCTCTACATCATGTCATCTTGCTTAAGGCGTTACTCTGTTCGTCCTGAACTCAATACACTAGATGCATGCTGGATAGCGGTCGATGTGTGGAGTAATAGTAGTAGATGCAAAAAGTATCGATCTACTTGTCTTGGACGTGATGCCTATATGTATGATCATTGCCTTAGATATCGTCATGACTTTGCGCGGTTCTATCAATTGCTCGACAGTAATTTGTTCACCAACCATAATATTTGCTATTTTGAGAGAAGCCTCTAGTGAACACTATGGCCCTCGGGTCTACTTCACATCATATTTTCAGCCTTACACTTTTACTTCATTGCAATTTCCGCCTTCAGATCTCACTTTGCAATCAATCTTGAAGGGATTGACAACCCCTTTATAGCGTTGGGTGCAAGCTCTTGTGTGTTTGTGCAGGTACTCTGGACTTGATGAGATTCTCCTACTGGATTGATACCTTGGTTGTCAAACTGAGGGAAATACTTACTGCTCCTGTGCTGCATCGCCCTTTCCTCTTCAAGGGAAAAACCAACGCAAGCTCAAGAGACGACAGAAGATTTCTGTCGCCGTAGCAGAAGAATTTCTGGCGCCGTTGCCGGGGAGGATCAAGTCAAGAACTCATCCAAGTAAGTGTCGCAAACTCATCTCTTGCATTTACTTTTTTGCCTCTCGTTTTCCTCTCCCCCACTTCTGAAAAACAAAAAAATACCAAAAAATATTTGCCCTTTTCTTCATTTGCCTTTTTCGTTTGCCTTTTTCGTTCACCCTTTTCTTTCGCTTGCTTTCCTTTGCTTGTGTGCTATGTGGCTTCAATATGCTTGCATCTTCGGTTGCTAAAAATCTAGTGATATGGATCCTCACCCACTTGCTAATCTCTTTCAGAGATCCACTTATGTGGAACCAATTGCTAGTGAGTTGAGTGCACTTGACTTTCTCTATGGAGTTTTTCTTGAGATGCGTGAATCTGAAATCGTGATGAAGAAATTTATGAAGTGATTCACGAGGGCTCCTTGAATGAAAAGCATGATTGCAATGGTTTCACTATAAATCCTATTAGTGTCAATCATGCTAAAAATATGCAAAACCCTAAGCTTGGGGATGCTAGTTTTGCTATGACCACTACTTGTTGCAATAATCATGATTGGGGTGATGATCTTTCTTATGATCTTGAAAATTTGTTTAAACCTCATGATGAATATGATATTTGCAATAATATTGAAAGTGGGTTTGGAGAAGTCATGACTTTTGTTGATGATAATCCCACTATTTTTGAAGAGCGTCAACTTTGCATGCATGTGGATCATGAAAAGAATATCCTTTGTGATATTTATATTGTTGGATTTGAATATGATCCCACATGTAATTTTTATGAGAGAGGAAAATACGGTGGTAGAGACTTTCATGTCACTAAATCACCTCTCGTTATGTTGAGATTGCTATTGTATCTTTCTTCTTCCTTGCATTTGGTAACTATTGGTTGTCTTGACAATTTGTTTTCCTATAAAATGGCTATGCATAGGAAGTATGTTAGACTTAGATGTGATTTTCACATGCTTTATGATGCTCTCGTTGTGCTTCAACTCTTGTCTTTTGTGTGAGCATCATTGACATCCTTATGCCTAGCTAAGGACATTAAAATAGCGCTTGTTGGGAGGCAACCCAATGAATTTATCTTTGCTTTTTGATTTCTGTTTTGTTGCGTCCACACCATCCTAATTCTGTTGTGATTGTGTCTTTTGTGTTTCTTTTTGTGTTTGAGCCAAGCAAAACCTTTATGAATAGTCTTGGTGATGGTTGTTTCATCGTGCCGGAAAAAGATAGAAACTTTTCGCTCACAAGATGATTTTTCATTTTTATTCAGAAAGAGCTTTTGAGTTGATTCTTTTTTCTGCTGGTTGATATGCCTTTTTCCCAGGCAGTCGTAATATTTCAGAATTTGTGAGGTACCAGAAGTATACGAAGTATACAGATTGCTACAGACTGGTCTGTTTTTGACAGATTCTGTTTTTGTTGAGTTGGTTGCTTGTTTTGATGAAACTATGGATAATATGGGGGGGGGGGGTACTAGCCATGGAAAAGTGAGAATAAAGTAATCTAACACCAATATAAATAGAAATCTAGATTGCTACAGTACCTAAAGAGGAGGTAGTTTGTTTTCTTGTGCTAATGTTATCACGAGTTTCTGTTTAAGTTTTATGTTGTGAAGTTTTCAAGTTTTGGGTGATGTTCTCATGGACAAAGAGATAAGGAGTGGGAAGAGCTCAAGATTGGGGATGCCCAAGGCATCCCAAGCCAAATTCAATGACACCAAAAAGCCTAAGCTTGGGGATGCCCCGGGAAGGCATCCCCTCTTTCGTCTTCAATCCATCGGTAACATTACTTCGAGCTATATTTTTATTCACCACATGATATGTGTTTTGCTTGGAGCGTCTTGTATCGTAGGAGACTTTTATTTTTGTTGTGTCACAATCATCCTTGCTGCACACTGTTTGAGAGAGACATGCACTCATCGTGATTTTGCTAGAATGCTCATCATGCTTCACTTATATCTTTTGAGCTAGATACTTTTGCTCTATGTGCTTCACTTAGATCTTTTAGAGCACTACGGTGCGTGACTTGGTAGTTGGATTGTGCTATGAAAGTAGTCCCAAAGGTGATAGGTACCCAAATAGGATACAAAAACCTCCATCTTCATGTGCATTGAGTAGAAGGAGAAGTCTTGATTCCTCTCAATTAGTTTTGAGACGTGGATTTGGTAATATTAAGAGTTATGTTAGTAGGGTGTTGTGAATCTAGAAATACTTGTGTTGAAGTTAGTGATTCCCGTAGCATGCACGTACGGTGAACCGCTATGTTAGGAAGTCGGAGCATAATTGATCTATTGATTGTCATCCTTTGTGTTGAGGTCGGGATCACGCGATGGTTAACACCTACCAACCCTTCCCCTAGGAGTATGCGTTTAGCACTTTGTTTTGATTACTAATAAAAAATTTCGCAACAAGTATGTGAGTTCTTCATGACTAATGTGAGTCCATGGTATAGATGCACTTTCACCTTCCACCATTGCTAGCCTCTCTAGTGCTGCGGAATTCTCGCGGTGCACAAACCCACCATATGCCTTCCTCAAAACAGCCACCATACCTACCTATTATGGCATTTTCATAGTCATTCCGAGATATATTGCCATGCAACTCCAAACGTTCCGTCTCATGACTTGTGCCGTCACTCTCATATTGCCATTGCATGATCGTAAGATAGCTAGCGAGATGTTTCAACGTCATACGCTAAGCTAGATCGTTGCACATCCCGGTACACTGCCGCAGACATTTCCTATTGAGTCATCATCGTTCTAAGCTTTGAGCTGTGAGTAAATAAAAGTGTGATGATCATCATTATTAGAGCATTGTCCCATGTGAGGAAATAAAAAAAAAAGAGTCCAAAGAACCCAAATAAAAAAAGGGGGAGAAAAAAAGAGAGGCCTAAGAGCCCATAAAATATATATATATATATATATATATATATATATATATATATATATATAAAGAGAGAAAAAGAGAGAAGGGACAATGCTACTATCTTTTTCCATACTTGTGCTTCGTAATAGCACCATGTTCTTCATGATTGAGAGCATCTCGTTTCGTCACCACCATATGCCAGTGTGAATCTTCATTATATAACTTGGCTTGTATATTCCAATGATGGGCTTCCTCAAAATTGCCCTAGGTCTTTCTGAGCAAGCAAGTTGGATGCACACCCACTAGTTCTCCTTTTGAGCTTTCACATACTTATTTGTCTCACATTGTATGGCAATCCCTACTCGTTGACATTGATATCTATTAATGGGCATCTCCATAGCCCTTTGATACACCGAGTCAATGTGACCATCTCCTCCTTTTTTGTCTCACAACCACCACCACACTCTATTCCACCTATAGTGCTATATCCATGGCTCGCGCTCATGTATTGCGTGATAGTTATAAAAAGTTTGAGAAAGTAAGAGTGCGAAAACAATTACTTGGCCAATACCGGGGTTGTGCATGATTTACATTAGTTGTGTGAGGATGGTGGAGCATAGCCAGACTATATGATTTTGTAAGGATAACTTTCTTTGTCCTTGTTATTTTTAAAGTTCATGATTACCTTGCTAGTTTGCTTGAAGTATTATTGTTTTCATGTCAATAGCAAACTATTGTTTTGAATCTTATGGATCTGAACATTCATGTCACACGAAAGAAGTTGCAAAGGACAACTATGCTAGGTAGCATTCCACATAAAAAATTCAGCCTTTATCGCTTCCCTACTCGAGGACGAGCAGGAGTTAAGCTTGGGGATGCTTGATACGTCTCCAACGTTTCTATAATTTTTGATGGTTTCATGCTATTATCTTGTCAAACTTTGGATGTTTTGTATGCCTTTTATATCTTTTTTGAGACTAACTTATTAACTCAATGCCAAGTGCCAATTCCTGTTTTTTCCATGTTTTTGACCCCTTTCAGAGGAGGATTTTAAACAGAGTCCAAATAGAACGAAACTGCCAAAAAGATTTTTTCCGAAACAGAATAAGATCGGGAAGCCTCAGAATCAGGGCAGGAGGCCAGCAGGGACCCCACAAGCCCCCTAGCCGCGGCCAGGGGGCGCGCCTCCCAGGCTTGTGGGCTCCCTGGGCCACCTCTGCCCTAGGTCTTTCGCCTATATATTCCCTAAAATCCCAGAAAAAATCAAGAGATCATCTAAAGTACTTTTCCGCCGCCGCAAGCTTCTGTCTCTGCAAGATCACATCTGGGGCACGTTCTGGTGCCCTGCCGGAGGGAGGATTCAGATACAGAGGGCTTCTTCATCAACACCATGACCTCTCCGATGATGCGTGAGTAGTTCACCACAGACCTACGGGTCCATAGCTAGTAGCTAGATGGCTTCTTCTCTCTCTTGGATCTTCAATACAAAGTTCTCTATGATCTTCATGGAGATGTATACAATGTAATCTTCTTTTGCGGTGTGTTTGTCGAGATCTGATGAATTGTGGATTTATGATCAGATTATCTATGAATCTTATTTGAGTTTCTTCTCATCTCTCTTATGCATGATTTCATATCCTTGTAATTCTCTTTGAGTTGTGGGTTTTGTTTGGCCAGCTTGATCTATGATTCTTGCAATGGGAGAAGTGCTTGGTTTTGGGTTCATACCGTGCGGTGACCTCACCCACTGACAGAAGGGGTAGCGAGGCACGCGTCGTGTTGTTGCCATCAAGGGTAAAAAGATGGGGTTTTCATCATTGGTTTGAGTTTATCCCTCTACATCATGTCATCTTGCTTAAGGCGTTACTCTGTTCGTCATGAACTCAATACACTAGATGCATGCTGGATAGCGGTCGATGTGTGGAGTAATAGTAGTAGATGTAGAAAGTATCGATCTACTTGTCTCGGTCGTGATGCCTATATGTATGATCATTGCCTTAGATATCGTCATGACTTTGCACGGTTCTATCAATTGCTCGACAGTAATTTGTTCACCACCGTAATATTTGCTAGTTTGAGAGAAGCCTCTAGTGAACACTATTGCCCCCGGGTCTACTTCACATCATATTTTTCAGCCTTACACTTTTACTTCGTTGCACTTTCCGCCTTCAGATCTCACTTTGCAATCAATCTTGAAGGGATTGACAACCCCTTTATAGCGTTGGGTGCAAGCTCTTGTGTGTTTGTGCAGGTACTTTGGACTTGACGAGATTCTCGTACTGGATTGATACCTTGGTTCTCAAACTGAGGGAAATACTTACTGCTCCTGTGCTGCATCACCCTTTCCTCTTCAAGGGAAAAACCAACGCAAGCTCAAGAGACGACATGAGATTTCTGTCGCCGTAGCAGCTCACCAAGATTAATCTAGAAGATGCACATCTACGAGCGGAGAGATTGTATCTACATACCCTTGTAGATCGCTTAGGGGAAGCTTTAAGAAACACGATTGATGTAGTCAAACCGATCCTATCATGATCCATCCAGCGAACTCCCGGTCAAGTGCCGAACGGACGACACCTCTGCGTTCAGCACACGTACAACTTGTTGACGTCTCTGCCTCTTTGATCCGTCAAGCGAGGGCGAAGTGGTAGATGAATTCCCCGGTAGCCCAACGATGTGACCATAGTGGTGGTGGTGCTGTCCCGGCAGGACTTCGCCTAAGCACTACCGTGAAAACTTGACGCAAAATCGATCTGGGGAGAGAGAGGGGCACCAAGGGCTTTGTGTGTGCTCTTGGGGCACCCCCTCCTCTCTATATATAGGTGGAGGGGCGTGGGGAACAACCCTTCAAAGCCCTAGGGCGCAGCCAAGGGGGGAGGAGGTGGAATCGTAGTCCCCTTCCTTCCCTTCCATACGAAGGTGGACTTTCCACATTTCCCAACTTCATGGGCCTGGAGGAACTTGTGAGCTTGGTCCAATAAGGCTATAACATCTCCCCTCAGCCCATGCAAACCCTTGGGACATGGTGGAACCATTGGTGGACTTCCAAACTCCTCTAGAAGTTTCTTGACCTTCTAGAAGCTTCCCGGTACAATACCTGAAAAACCCGAATCTTTTTTGGTAGCCAAAATATGAATTCCCATATATAAATATTTACCGCCGGACCATACCGGATCTCCTCGTGACTTCTGGGATCTCATCCTGGACTCTGAACAACTTTCGGTTACCATCACACATAACTCATTAATACCAAATCGTCACCAAACCTTAAGTGTGCAGACCCTGCGGGTTCGAGAACTATGTAGACATGACCGAGACACTCTCTGGCCGATAACCAATAGCGGGACCTGGATGTCCATATTGGCTCCTACATATACTACGAAGATCTTTATCGGTCGAACCACGATGTCAAGGATTCAATCAATCCCGTAAACTATTCCCTTTGTCTATCGATATGTTACTTGTGTGAGATTCTATCATTGGTATCTATATACCTAGTTCAATCTCATTACTGGCAAGTCTCTTTACTCGTTCCATAATATAAAATACCGTGACTAACTCTTTAGTCACATTTCTTGCAAGGCTTGTTGTGATGTTGCATTACCGAGTGGGCCGCGAGATACCTCTCCGTCACAAGGAGTGAAAAATCAGTCTTGATCCATGCCAACCCAACAAACACATTCGGGGATACCTGTAGAGCACATTTATAGTCACCCAATTATGTTGTGACGTTTGATACACACAAGGTATTCCTCTGGTGTCCGGGAGTTGCATGATCTCATGGTCATAGGAACAAAAACTTTGACATACAGAAAACGTAGCAATAAACTGACACGATCATATGCCACGTTCATAGTTTGGGTCTTTGTCCATCATATCATTCTCCTAATTATGTGATCCCATTATCAAACGTTATCTCATGTCTATGGCCAGGAAACCTTGACCATCTTTGATGAACGAGCTAGTCCTTCAAAGTCTCACTAGGGACAGTGTGTTGTGTATGTATCCACACATGTATTTGAGTTTCCTATCAATACAATTCTAGCATGGATAATAAATAATTATCATGTACAAGGAAATATAATAATAACCAATTTATTATTGCCTCTAGGGAATAATTCCAACAGTCTCCCACTTGCACTAGAGTCAGTATTCTAGTTCACATCACTATGTGATTGTAATGAATCTAACACCCATACAGTTCTGGGATTCAATCATGTCTTGCTTGTGAGCGAGGTTTTTAGTCAACGTGTCTGAAACATTCAGATCCGTGTGTACTTTAAAACTCTCTATGTCTTATTGTAGATGCTTCTACCATGCTTCACTTGGAACAATTCCAAACGACCGCTCCACTATACGAATCCGGTCTTCGACTCACAGTTGTCCGGATTAGCGTCAAAACTTGCATTTACGTAACCTTTACGATGAACTCTTTTAACACCTCCATAATCGAGAAACATTTCCTTAGTCCACTAGTTACTAAGGATAACTTTGACAACTGTCCAGTGATCCATTCTTGGATCACTCTTGTACCCCTTGACACACTCATGTCAAGGCACACACCAGGTGCGGTGCAGAGCATGGCATACTATAGAGCCTATGGCTAAGGCATAAGGGGCGACCTACGTCCTTTCTCTTTCTTCTGTCGTGGTCGGGCTTTGAGTCTTACTCAAATTCACACCTTACAACACAACCAAGAACTCCTTCTTTAACCTATCTATTTTGAACACCATTTTTTTCAAGGCATGTCTTTATCGAAAGTTTTATCAAGCGTCTTGATCTATCTGTATAGATCTTGATTCCCAATGTTCAAGCAGCTTAATTCAGGGTTTCCTTTCAAAAACTCCTTTCAAACAACCCTATATGCTTTCCAGAAGTTATACATCATTCCTGAACAATAATATGTCAACCACATATACTTATCAAAAATTCTATAGTGCTCCCACTCACTTTCTTGTAAATACAAGTTTCTCATAAACTTTGTATAAACCCAAAAGCTTTGATCATCTCAACAAAGTGTATATTCCAACTCCGAGATGCTTGCTCCAGTCCATAGAAGGATCGCTGGAGCTTGCATACTTGTTAGCATCCTTAGGATCAACAAAACCTTAAGGAAACCGTCAAGGAAACAATGTTTTGACATCCATCTGCCATATTTCATAATTGAAAAAATGCAGCAACTACTAACATAATTCCAACAAACTTTAGCATCGCTATGGGTGAGAAAGTCTCATCATAGTCAACTCCTTGAACTTGTCGGAAACATCTTTGCGACAAGTCGAGATATCTTAATGGTGACATTTACCATCATTGTCCGTCTTCCTTTTAAAGATCCATTTGTACCTAACAGCCTTATGACCATCAAGTAGTTCTTCCAAAGTTCACACTTTGTTTTACATACATGGATCCTATCTCGGATTTCATGGCCTCCAGCCATTTATTGGAATCCGGGCCCACCATCGCTTCTCCATAGCTCGTAGGTTCATCGTTGTCCAACAACATGACTGTTAAGACAGGGTTACTGTACCAAGCAGGACCAGTGCGTGCCCTTGTCGACCTACGAGGTTCGATAGCAACTTGATCATAAGCTTCATTATCATTATCATTAGCTTCTTCTTCAGCTGATGTAGGCTCCACAGAAACGTCTTTTTGATGTGCGCTACTCTCTGGTTGAAGTAAGGTTCTACAAACTCATCAAGTTATATCTTCCTCCCACTCTATTCTTTCGAGAGAAACTATTTCTCGAGAAAGGACCCGTTTTAGCAACAAACACTATGTCCTTGGATCTTGAGATAGAAGGTATACCCAGTTGTTTCCTTAGAGTATTCTATGAAGACGCATTTGTCCACTTTGGGTTCGAGCTTATCAGGTTGAAACTTCCTCACATAAGTCTCACAGCCCCAAACTTTAAGAAACAACAGCTTAGGTTTCTTGCAAAACCATAATTCATACAGTGTCGTCTCAACACACTTTGATGGTGCCCTATTTAAAGTGAATGTGGTTGTCTCTAATGCATAACTCCGAAACGATAGTGGCAAATTGGTAAGAGGCACCATAGAATGCACCATATTTAATAGGACACGACTACGACTTATACACACCATCGCACTATGGTGCTCTAGGTGGCATGAGTTGTGAAACAATTTCTACACTATCTTAAATGTATACCAAACTCGTAACTCAGATATTCACCTCCATGATCACATCATAGAAACTTTATCTTATTTTTATGATGACTATCAACTTCACTCTGAAATATGTTTGAACTTTTCAGACATTTTCAGACTTGTAATTCATTAACTAAATATCCTCATATCTACTCAAATCATTAGTGAAAGTTAGAAAACAATGATATCCACTGCATGCTACAACACTTATCGGACTACATACATCAACATGTATTACTTCCAATAAGTCAATTGCCCGTTCCATCTTACTGGAAAAATGAGGCTTTCATTCATCTTGCCTGTGAGGCACAGTTCGCATGTCTCAAGCGATTCAAAAATTGAGTGAGTCGTAATATCCATTAGTATGGAGTTTCTTCATGTGTTTTACACCAATAGGCATGGTTCGCATGTCTCACGTGATTCAAAATCAAGTGAGTCCAAAGATCCATCATCATGGAATTTCTTCATGCGTTTTACACCAATATGACTTTAGCGGGAGTGCCACAAGTATGTGGTACTATCATTATTAATTTTGCATCTTTTGGCATCAATATTATGAACATGTGTATTACTACGATCGAGATTCAATGAACTATTCGCATTGGTGCATGACCATTGAAGGTATTATTCATGTAAATAGAATAACTTTTATTCTCTCACTTAAATGAATAACCGTATTGCAATAAACACAATCTAATCATGTTCACGCTCAACGCAAACACGAAATAACATTTATTTAGATTCAACACTAATCCCGATGGTAGAGAGAGCGTGCGATGTTGATCACATCAAACTTGGAATCACTTCCAACACATATCGTCACCTTGCCCTTAGCTAGTATCTGTTTATTCCGTAGCTTTAATTTCGAGTTACTAACACTTAGCAACTGAACCGGTATCTAATAACCCGGTGCTACTAGGAGTACTAGTAAGGTACAAATCAATAACATGTATATCCAATATACTTATGTCGACATTGCCAGCCTTCTTATCTACCAAGTATCAAGGGCAGTTCTTCTTCAATGTCCGTTCCCCTCATAATAGGAGCACTTAGTTTCGGGTTTGGGTTCAACCTTGGGTTTCTTCACTAGACTGGCAACTAGTTTGCCATTCATGAAGTATCCCTTCTTTCCCTTGCCCTTATTTAAACTAGTGGTTTTACTAACCATCAACACTTGATGCTCCTACTTGATTTCTACCTTCGCGGTGTCAAACATCACGAATAGCTCAAGGATCATCTTGTTCATCCCTCATATGCTATAGTTCATCACGAAGCTCCATTAGCTTGGTGGCAGTGACTTTGGAGAACTATCACTATCTCATCTGGAAGATTAACTCCCACTTGATTCAAGCGATTGTAGTACCCAGAGAATCTGAGAACATGCTCATGAATTGAGCCATTCTCGTTCATTTTGTAGGCAAAGAACTAGTCGGAGGTCTCATACCGCTCAACATGGGCACGAGCCTGAAATCCCAATTTCAGCTCTTGGAACATCTCATATGTTCCCTGACATTTCAAAAACATTTTGGAGCCTCAATTCTAAGTCGTGAAGCATGACACATTGAACTATCATGTAGTCATCGAACGTGTGTGTCAGATGTTCGCAACATCCACAGCTGACGCTTGGGGGGTAGCACACCGAGCGGTGCATTAAAGAAATAAGCCTTGTGCGTAGCAATGAGGACAATCCTCAATTTATGGACCCAGTCCGCATAGTTGCTACTATCATCTTTCAACTTAGTTTTCTCTAGGAACGTTAAAAACAGCGAGCTACAACGCGAGCTAGTGATCTACAACATACTTTTGCAAAGACATTTTGACTATGTTCATGATAATGAGTTCAATTAATCATATTACTTAAGAACTCCCACTCAACTCAACATCCCTCAGGTTGTTCGAGTGATACATGATCCAAATTCACCAACCCAAGTCCGATCATCACGTGAGATGAGTTGGCTTTAATGGTGAACATCTCCATGTTGATCATATCTACTATATGACTCATGTTCGACCTTTCAGTCTCTTGTGTTCCGAGGCCATGTATGTACATGCTAGGCTTGTCAAGTTTAGCCCGTGTATTCCGCTTGTGCAAAACTATCTTGCACCCGTTGTATGTGAACATAGAGTCTATCACACCCGATCATCACGTGGTGTCTGAAAACGACAAACTTTCGCAACGGTGCACACTTGGGGAGAACACAATTTTATCTTGAAATTTTAGTGAGGGATCACATTATAATGCTACCGTCGTCCTAAGCAAAACAAGGTGCATAAAAAGGATTAACATCACATGCAAATCATAAGTTACATGATATGGCCATGATCTTGTGCTTTTGATCTCCATCTCCAAAGCACCGGCATGATCTCCATCGTCACCGGCACAACACCATGATCTCCATCATCATGATATCCATCATTGTGCTGCCATCGAGGTTGTAACGCCAACTATGCTTGTACTACTATTGCTACCTTTTAGCGATAAAGTAAAGCATCACTAAGCGCAATAATTAAAGACAACCCTATGGCTCCTGCCGGTTGCCGTAGCATTGACATGCAAGTGCATATTAACTATTACAACATGATCATCTCATACATAAAATATATATCATCATGTATTTCGCCATATCATATCACAACATACCCTACAAAAACAAGTTAGACGTCCTCTAATTTGTTGTTGCATGTTTTACATGGCTGCTATGGGTATCTAGCAAGAACGATTCTTACCTACGCAAAACCACAACGGTGAGACACAAGTTGCTATTTTACCTTCTCCAAGGACCGCCTTTGTCAAATCCAATTCAACTAAAATAGGAGAGACATACACCCTCCAGCCATCTTTATGCAAGAAGTTGCATGTCAGTCGATGGAACCGGTCTCTCGTACGTGGACAAGTAAGGTTTGTCCGGGCCGCTTCATCCCACAATATCGCCAAATCAAGAAAAGACTAAGGAGGGAAGCAATCTGAATATCAACACCCACAAACTCCTTTGTGTTCTACTCGATATGTCATCTATGCATAGACCTAGCTCAAGATGCCATTGTTGGGGAACATCACATGGGAAACCAAAATTTTCCTATGCTCACCAAGATCAATCTAGAATATGGACATCTACGAGAGGAGAAACTATATCTACATACCCTTGTAGATCGCTTAGCGAAAGCGTTAAGAAAAGCGGTTGATGTAGTCAAACGTCTATGCGATCCTATCACGATCCGTCCAGTGAACTCCTGATCAACTGCCGAACGGACGTCACCTCCACGTTCAGCACATGTACAGCTCGATGACGTCTCTGCCTCCTTGATCCAGCAAGTGAGGGCGGAGTGGTAAATGAATACCCCGGTAGCGCGACGGTGTGACGGTGGTGGTGGTGGTGGTGTTGTCCCGGCAGGGCTTCGTCTAAGTACTACCGTGAAAAGTAGAGGAGAAATCGATCTAGGGATAGAGAGGAGCGCCAAGGGCTTTGTTTGTGCTCTTGGGGCGCCCCCTCCTCTGTATATAGAGGTGGAGGGGCGTGGGGAACAGCCCCTCCAAGTCCTAGGGAGCAGTCAAGGGGGGAGGAGGTGAAATCCTAGTCCCCTTCCTTCCCTTACATACAAAGGTGGACTTTCCACCTTTCCCAACTTCATGGGCCTTGAGGGACTTTTGCGTTTGGCCCAATAAGGCCACGACATCTCCCCTCAGCCCATGCAAACCCTTGGGACGTGGTGGAACCCTTGTTGGACTTCCGGACTCCTCCGAAAGTTTCCAGAACCTTCTAGAAGCTTCCTAGTACAATACCGGAAAAACCCGAAACTTTTCCCGTAGCCAAAATATGACTTCCCATATATAACTCTTTACCTCCGGACCATTCTGGAGCTCCTCTGACATCCGGGATCTCATCCTGGACTCTGAAAACTTTCGATTACCATAACACATAACTCATTAATACCAAACCGTCACCAAACCTTAAGTGTGCACACCCTACGGGTTTCAGAACTATGCAGACATGACCGAGACACTCTCCGGCCAATAACCAATAGCGGGACTTGGATGTCCATATTGGCTCCTATATATTGTATGAAGATCTTTATCGGTCGAACCACGATGTCAATGATTCAATCAATCCCATATACTATTCCCTTTGTCTATTGGTATGTTACTTGCCCGAGATTCGATCGTCGGTATCTCTATACCTAGTTCAATCTCGTTACTAGCAAGTCTCTTTACTCGTTCTGTAATACAAAGTACCGTGACTAACTCTTTAGTCACATTGCTTGCAAGGCTTGTTGTGATGCTGCATTACTGAGTGGGCCCTGAGATACCTCTCCGTCACAGTTATGTTGTGACGTTTGATACACATAAGGTATTCCTCCAGTGTTTGGGAGTTGCATGATCTCATGGTCATAGGAACACATACTTTGACATGCAGGAAACAGTAGCAATAAACTGACACGATTAATAGCTATGTTCATAGTTTGGGTTTTTGTCCATCACATCATTATCCTAATGATGTGATCGTGTTATCAAACGACATCTCATGTCTATGGCCAGGAAACCTTGAACATCTTTGTTCAACGAACTAGTCCTCTAGAGGCTCATTAGGGATAGTGTGTTGTCTATGTATCCACATATATATTTGAGTTTCCAATCAATACAATTCTAGCATGGATTATCATGAACAAGGAAATATAATAATAACCAATTTATTATTGCCGCTAGGGCATATTTTCAACACTTTTACCTTGGCAACCAACTGTTTCACCTCCGAATTATCTTCTTGATAAGGACTCCTTGGGCACCAATTGAACCGCTTATTAAGGTGAGCGGATAAGAATTCAGGCAGACCCCTTCAAACGGGGTTGAATAGGGGTGCGTCTTTGATATAGAACCATTATAAGGTCCACTCTTCAGGATCTGCCCTCATGGTCCCTACCGGATAACCGGTTCCCGCTATAAGCCATACTTGAGGTCTGCCCACTTCGCAAATAGTCCCTACCTCAATTCGGGGGACAATGCAGAAACAAATTCCTCCACAAATGAAAATGGGCCTCGCAACCCACAAACATCTCACGGAGAGCGACGAATCCCGAGATGTGGAGGATGGATCCGAGGGTAAGGTGATGAAGTTGGATCCCATAGTACTCCAGCAAACCTCGTAGAAAGGGGTGAATAGATAAGCCTAGGCCTCGTAAGAGGAACGGGACGAAGCATACTCTCTCCATCGTGTTGGGCGTAGGGATTTTCTCTGCAAAAACATCACTATTGGCGGAGGTTAGCCTGGGGTGGGAGGGTGCCTGATCTGAGCCATGCAAATACCCTTGCACCTCAAGCTTGCGCACGCGAAGGCACGAGACCAAGAAACCGACCCAATCTCCTGCAAGATAGCCATGGGGGTGCTAGGATGAGCCTGTAACACTCACCATGCCTTTGTTGCTCTGGTGCTCTTCTCGATGCATTGGAGGGGATGGGGAGCGTTGTTGGTGGACACGTCCAGGTTATATGATAAGTAACTTCTCTTTCATCTCTTGGGAAGGAACCACCTTTTTTTCGTTGGCGCATGGGAGTCGAGGAGTTTAGTTAACCCCGCGGGGGGATATTCATTTTGTGGGCCCGACATCATTTCACCAATCGTAGATGAAGACCAATACAAAATAGGATCAACCAAACATAAGGTGGAACTTGCCCCGCAAGCCAATGATTGCAAAAGCATCAAATGGTGAGCCGAGAGTGCGACATTGGTGTTGGAATTATAACCTAGAGGCAATGATAAATAAGTTATTAGTATAATTCATGTATCAAGATAATCGTTTATTATCCATGCTATAATTGTATTTAATGAAGACTTAGATACATGTGTGGATACATAGACAAAACAGTGTCCCTAGCAAGCCTCTAGTTGGCTAGCTAGTTGATCAAGGATAGTCAGGGTCTTCTGACTATGTACAAGGTGTTGTTGCTTGATAACTGGATCACATCATTGGGAGAATCATGTGATGGACCAGACCCAAACTAATAAACGTAGCATGTTGATCGTGTCATTTTGTTGCTACTGTTTTCTGCGTGTGAAGTATTTATTCCTATGACCATGAGACCATATAACTCACTGACACCGGAGGAATGCTTTGTGTGTATCAAACGTCACAACGTAATTGGGTGGCTATAAAGATGCTATACATGTATCTCCGAAGGTGTCCATTGAGTTAGTATGGATCAAGACTGAGATTTGTCACTCCGTGTGACGAAGAGGTATCTCGGGGCCCACTCAGTAATACAACATCACACACAAGCCTTGCAAGCAATGTAACTTAGTGTAAGTTGCGGGATCTTGTATTACGGAACGAGTAAAGAGACTTGCCGGTAAACGAGATTGAAATAGGTATGCGGATACTAACGATCTAATCTCGGGCAATTAACATACCGAAGGACAAAGGGAATGACATACGGGATTATATGAATCCTTGGCACTGAGGTTCAAACGATAAGATCTTCGTAGAATATGTAGGATCCAATATGGGCATCCAGGTCCCGCTAATGGATATTGACCGAGGAGTCCCTCGGGTCATGTCTACATAGTTCTCGAACCCACAGGGTCTGCACACTTAAGGTTCGAAGTTGTTTTATGCGTATTTGAGTTATATGGTTGGTTACCGAATGTTGTTCGGAGTCCCAGATGAGATCATGGACGTCACGAGGGTTTCCGGAATGGTCCGGAGACGAAGATTGATATATAGGATGACCTCATTTGATTACCGGAAGGTTTTCGGAATTACCGGGAATGTACCGGGAATGACGAATGGGTTCTGGATGTTCACCGGGGGGGGGGGGGGGCAGCCCACCCCGGGGAAGCCCATAGGCCTTAGGGGTGCCACACCAGCCCTTAGTGGGCTGGTTGGCAAGCCCAGAGAGGCCCCTGAGCAGGAGATAAGAAAATCAAAGAGAAAAAAGGGGAAGTGGGAAGGAAGGGAAGGACTCCACCTTCCAATCCTAGTTGGACTAGGATTGCAGGAGGAATCCTCCTCCCTCCTTCGGCCGAACCCCTTGGGGCCTCTTGTGCCCCAAGGCAAGGCCCGTCCCCTCCCACCCATATATACAGAGGTTTTAGGGCTGATTTGAGACAACTTTTTCACGGTATCCCGACCACATACCTCCACAAGTTTTCCTCTAGATCGCGTTTCTGCGGAGCTCGGGCGGAGCCCTGCTGAGATTAGATCACCACCAACCTCCAGAGCACCGTCCCGCTGCCGGAGAACTCATCTACCTCTCCGTCTTTCTTGCTGGATCAAGAAGGCCGAGATCATCGTCGAGCTGTACGTGTGCTGAACGCGGAGCTTCTCCTAGGTCCTTCATAGAGAAACTTTTATTCAAGTAACCTTTTATGCTCTCCAAAAGCTCTACGTTGTTTCCAATCAGTAATATGTCATCCACATATAATATTAGAAACGCCACAGAGCGCCCACTCACTTTCTTGTAAATACAAGATTCTCCAACCACTTGTATAAACCCAAATGCTTTGATCACCTCATCAAAGCGCTTGTTCCAACTCCGAGATGCTTGCACCAGTCCATAAATGGATCGCTGGAGCTTGCACACCTTGTCAGCATTTTTAGGATCGACAAAACCTTCGGGTTGCATCATATACAACTCTTCTTTAAGGAAACCATTAAGGAATGCCGTTTTGATATCCATCTGCCAGATCTCATAATCGAAAAATGCAGCTATTGCTAACATGATTCTGACGGACTTAGGCTTCGCTACGGGTGAGAAGGTCTCATCGTAGTCAACTCCTGGAACTTGTGAAAAACCCTTTGCCACAAGTCGAGCTTTATAAACGGTCACATTACCGTCAGCGTCCGTCTTCTTCTTAAAGATCCATTTGTTCTGAATAGCCTTGCGGCCTTCAGGTAGTATCTCCAAAGTCCACACTTTGTTCTCATACATGGATCCTATCTCGGATTTCATGGCTTCTAGCCATTTGTTGGAATCTGGGCCCACCATTGCTTCTTCATAATTTGCAGGTTCATTGTTGTCTAACAACATGATTGACAAGACGGGATTACCGTACCACTCTGGAGTAGCGCGTGATCTCGTCGACCTGCGTGGTTCAACAGAAACTTGAACTGGAGTTTCATGATCATCATCATTAACTTCCTCCTCAACCGGCGTCGCAACGACAGAGGTTTCCCCTTGCCCTGCGCCACCATCCAGAGGGATGAGAGGTTCGACAACCTCGTCAAGTTCTATCTTCCTCCCACTCAATTCTCTCGAGAGAAACTCCTTCTTGAGAAAAGTTCCGTTTTTAGCAACAAACACTTTGCCCTCGGATTTGAGATAGAAGGTGTACCCAACTGTCTCCTTTGGGTAACCTATGAAGACGCACTTTTCCGCTTTGGGTTCCAGCTTTTCAGGCTGAAGCTTTTTGACATAAGCATCACATCCCCAAACTTTAAGAAATGACAACTTTGGTCTTTTGCCATACCACAGTTCGTATGGTGTCGTCTCAACGGATTTTGATGGTGCCCTATTTAAAGTGAATGCAGCTGTTTCTAATGCATAACCCCAAAATGATAACGGCAAATCAGTAAGAGACATCATAGATCGCACCATCTCTAACAAAGTACGATTACGACGTTCGGACACACCATTACGCTGTGGTGTTCCAGGCGGTGTTAACTGCGAAACAATTCCACATTGTCTTAAGTGAGTACCAAACTCGAAACTCAGATATTCACCCCCACGATCAGACCGTAGGAACTTGATCTTCTTGTTACGATGATTTTCTACTTCACTCTGAAATTGCTTGAACTTTTCAAATGTTTCAGACTTGTGCTTCATCAAGTAGACATAACCATATCTACTTAAATCGTCAGTGAAGGTGAGAAAATGACGATATCCGCCGCGTGCCTCCACGCTCACCGGACCACACACATCGGTATGTATGATTTCCAACAAGTCACTTGCACGCTCCATTGTTCCGGAGAACGGAGTTTTAGTCATCTTGCCCATGAGGCATGGTTCGCACGTGTCAAGTGAATCAAAGTCAAGTGACTCCAAAAGTCCATCAGCATGGAGTTTCTTCATGTGCTTTACACCAATATGACCCAAGCGGCAGTGCCACAAAAATATGGCGCTATCATTGTTTACTCTAACTCTTTTGGTCTCAATGTTATGTATATGCGTATCTCTATCGAGATTCAATACGAACAATCCTCTCACATTCGGTGCATGACCATAAAAGATGTTACTCATAGAAATAGAACAACCATTATTCTCAGACTTAAAAGAGTAACCGTCTCGCAATAAACAAGATTCAGATATAATGTTCATGCTCAACGCAGGCACTAAATAACAATGATTTAAGTTCATCACTAATCCCGATGGTAGTTGAAGTGACACGGTGCCGACGGCGATTGCATCAACCTTGGAACCGTTTCCTACGCGCATCGTCACTTCGTCTTTCGCCAGCCTTCGTCTATTCCGCAGTTCCTGCTTCGAGTTGCAAATGTGAGCAACAGAACCGGTATCGAATACCCAGGCACTACTACGAGAGCCGGTTAAGTACACATCAATAACATGTATATCAAATATACCTGATTTTTCTTTGCCCGCCTTCTTATCTGACAGATACTTGGGGCAATTGCGGTTCCAGTGACCCATACCCTTGCAATAGAAGCACTCTGTTTCAGGCTTAGGTCCAGCCTTGGGTTTCTTCGGTGGATTGGCAACAGGCTTGCCGCTCTTCTTCGAATTGCCCTTCTTGCCTTTGCCGTTTCTCTTGAAACTAGTGGTCTTTCTCACCATCAACACTTGATGCTCTTTTCGGAGTTCAGACTCTGCGACTTTCAGCATCGCAAACAACTCGCCGGGAGACTTGTTCATCCCTTGCATGTTGTAGTTCAACACAAAGCCTTTATAGCTTGGCGGCAGTGATTGGAGGATTCTGTCAGTAATAGCTTCTTGCGGGAGTTCAATCCCCAGTTCAGCTAGACGGTTTGAGTACCCAGACATTTTGAGCACATGTTCACTGACAGACGAGTTTTCCTCCATCTTGCAAGCATAGAATTTATCGGAGGTCTCATACCTCTCGATCCGGGCGTTCTTCTGAAAGATAAACTTCAACTCCTGGAACATCTCAAATGCTCCATGACGCTCAAAACGACGTTGAAGTCCCGGCTCTAAGCCATACAAGACTGCACATTGAACTATTGAGTAGTCCTCCTTACGTGCTAACCAAGCGTTCTTAACATCCTGATCAGCCGTAGCGGGTGGTTCATCTCCTAGCGTAGCATTAAGGACATAATCCTTCTTTCCAGCTTGTAAGATTAGCTTAAGATTACGAGCCCAGTCTACAAAGTTGCTTCCATCATCTTTCAACTTAGCTTTCTCTAGGAACGTATTAAAATTCAGGATGACACTTGCGTGAGCCATGATCTACAACACAAATATATTCAAAGTGGACTTAGACTATGTTCAAGATAATTAGAGTTCAACTTAATCAAATTATATGCTAAACTCCCACTCAAAAAGTACATCTCTCTAGTCATTTGAGTGGTTCATGATCCACTTACACTATCCCAAGTCCGATCATCACGTGAGTCGAGAGTAGTTTCAGTGGTAAGCATCCCTATGCTAATCATATCAACTATATGATTCATGATCGACCTTTCGGTCTCATGTGTTCCGAGGCCATGTCTGCACATGCTAGGCTCGTCAAGCTTAACCCGAGTGTTCCGCGTGCGCAACTGTTTTGCACCCGTTGTATGTGAACGTTGAGTCTATCACACCCGATCATCACGTGGTGTCTCGAAACGACGAACCGTAGCAACGGTGCAAAGTCGGGGAGAACACAATTTCGTCTTGAAATTTTAGTGAGAGATCACCTCATAATGCTACCGTCGTTCTAAGCAAAAAAAGGTGCATAAAAGGATTAACATCACATGCAATTCATAAGTGACATGATATGGCCATCATCACGTGCTTCTTGATCTCCATCACCAAAGCACTGGCACGATCTTCTTGTCACTGGCGCCACACCATGATCATCCATCAATGTGTTGCCATCGGGGTTGTCGTGCTACTTATGCTATTACTACTAAAGCTACATCCTAGCAAAATAGTAAACGCATCTGCAAGCACAAATATGTTAGTATAAAGACAACCCTATGGCTCCTGCCGGTTGCCGTACCATCGACGTGCAAGTCGATATTTCTATTACAACATGATCATCTCATACATCCAATATATCACATCACATCATTGGCCATATCACATCACAATCATACCCTGCAAAAACAAGTTAGACGTCCTCTAATTTTGTTGTTGCAAGTTTTACGTGGTGACCAAGGGTATCTAGTAGGATCGCATCTTACTTACGCAAACACCACAACGGAGATATATGAGTTGCTATTTAGCCTCATCCAAGGACCTCCTCGGTCAAATCCGATTCAACTAAAGTTGGAGAAACCATCACTTGCCAGTCATCTTTGAGCAAAGGGGGTTACTCGTAACGATGAAACCAGTCTCTCGTAAGCGTACGAGTAATGTCGGTCCAAGCCGCTTCAATCCAACAATACCGCGGAATCAAGAAAAGACTAAGGAGGGCAGAAAAACGCACATCACCGCCCACAAAACCTTTTGTGTTCTACTCGAGAAGACATCTACGCATGAACCTAGCTCATGATGCCACTGTTGGGGAACGTCGCATGGGAAACAAAAATTTTCCTACGCGCACGAAGACCTATCATGGTGATGTCCATCTACGAGTGGGGATGAGTGATCTACGTACCCTTGTAGATCGTATAGCAGAAGCGTTAGAGAACGCGGTTGATGTAGTGGAACGTCCTCACGTCCCTCGATCTGCCCCGCGAACAATCCCGCGATCAGTCCCACGATCTAGTACCGAACGAACGGCACCTCCGCGTTCAGCACACGTACAACTCGACGATGATCTCGGCCTTCTTGATCCAGCAAGAGATACGGAGAGGTAGAAGAGTTCTTTGGCAGCGTGACGGCGCTCCGGAGGTTGGTGATGATCTTGTCTCAGCAGGGCTCCGCCCGAGCTCCGCAGAAACACGATCTAGAGGAAAAACTATGGAGGTATGTGGTCGGGCAGCCGTGAGAAAGTCGTCTCAAATCTGCCCTAAAAGCCCCATATATATAGGAGGAGGGAGGGAGACCTTGCCTTGGGGTCCAAGGGACTCCCAAGGGGTCGGCCGAGCCAAGGGGGGAGGACCCCCCCCCAAACCGAGTTGGACTTGGTTTGGTGGGAGGAGTCCCCCTCCCTTCCCACTTCTTCCCTCTTTTTTTTTTCTTTTCCTTTGATTTTCTTATCTTGGCGCATAGGCTCCCTTAGGGCTGTCCCACCAGCCCACTAAGGGCTGGTGTGTCCCCCAAAAGCCTATGGGCTTCCCCGGAGTGGGTTGCCCCCCTCCGGTGAACTCCCGGAACCCATTCGTCATTCCCGGTACATTCCCGGTAGCTCCGAAAACCTTCCGGTAATCAAATGAGGTCATCCTATATATCAATCTTCGTTTCCGGACCATTCCGGAAACCCTCGTGACGTCCGTGATCTCATCCGGGACTCCGAACAACATTCGGTAACCAACCATATAACTCAAATACGCATAAAACAACGTCGAACCTTAAGTGTGCAGACCCTGCGGGTTCGAGAACTATGTAGACATGACCCGAGAGACTCCTCGGTCAATATCCAATAGCGGGACCTGGATGCCCATATTGGATCCTACATATTCTACGAAGATCTTTATCGTTTGAACCTCAGTGCCAAGGATTCGTATAATCCCGTATGTCATTCCCATTGTCCTTCGGTATGTTACTTGCCCGAGATTCGATCGTCAGTATCCGTATACCTATTTCAATCTCGTTTACCGGCAAGTCTCTTTACTCGTTCCGTAATACAAGATCCCGCAACTTACACTAAGTCACATTGCTTGTAAGGCTTGTGTGTGATGTTGTATTACCGAGTGGGCCCCGAGATACCTCTCCGTCACACGGAGTGACAAATCCCAGTCTTGATCCATACTAACTCAACTAACACCTTCGGAGATACCTGTAGAGCATCTTTATAGTCACCCAGTTACGTTGTGACGTTTGATACACACAAAGAATTCCTCCGGTGTCAGTGAGTTATATGATCTCATGGTCATAGGAATAAATACTTGACACGTAGAAAGCAGTAGCACCAAAATGACATGATCAACATGCTACGTCCATTAGTTTGGGTCTAGTCCATCACGTGATTCTCCTAATGACGTGATCTAGTTATCAAGCAACAACACCTTGTTCATAATCAGAAGACACTGACTATCATCGATCAACTGGCTAGCCAACTAGAGGCATGCTAGGGACGGTGTTTTGTCTATGTATCCACACATGTAAATGAGTCTTCATTCAATACAATTATAGCATGGATAATAAACTATTATCTTGATACAGGAATTATAATAATAACTATACATTTATTATTGCCTCTAGGGCATAATTCCAACATTGAACTCCCACAAGAGGCTATCACTGACAGAATTCTTCAATCACTGCCGCCAAGCTATAAGGGCTTTGTGTTGAAATACAACATGCAAGGGATGAACAAGTCACCCGCGAGTTGTTCGCGATGCTGAAAGTCGCAGAGTCAGAACTCCGTAAAGAACATCAAGTGTTGATGGTGAATAAGACCACTAGTTTCAAGAGAAACGGCAAAGGAAAGAAGGGTAATTCAAAGAAGAGCGGCAAACCTGTTGCGAATCCGACGAAGAAACCCAAAGCTGGACCTAAGCCTGAAACAGAGTGCTATTATTGCAAGGGTATGGGTCATTGGAAGCGCAACTGCCCCAAGTATCTGGCTGATAAGAAGGCGGCCAAAGAAAAATCAGGTATATTTGATATACATGTTATTGATGTGTACTTAACCAGCTCTCGTAGTAGTGCTTGGGTATTCAATACTGGTTCTGTTGCTCATATTTGCAACTCGAAACAGGAACTGCGGAATAGGCGAAGGCTGGCGAAAGATGAAGTGACGATGCGCGTGGGAAATGGTTCCAAGGTTGATGCAATCGCCCTCGGCACAGTTTCACTTCAGTTACAATCAGGATTGGTTATGAACTTGAATAATTGTTATTTAGTGCCTGCGTTGAGCATGAACATTATATCTGGATCTTGTTTATTGTGAGACGGTTACTCGTTTAAGTCAGAGAATATTGGTTGTTCTATTTCTATGAGTAATATCTTTTATGGTCATGCACCCAATGTGAGAGGATTGTTCATATTGAATCTTGATAGTGATAATACTCATATACATAACACTGAGACCAAAAGAGTTAGAGTTAACAATGATAGCGCCATGTTTTTGTGGCACTTCCGCTTAGGTCATATTGGTGTAAAGCGCATGAAGAAACTCCATACGATGGACTTTTGGAGTCACTTGACTTTGATTCACTTGACACGTGCGAACCATGCCTCATGGGCAAGATGACTAAAACTCCGTTCTCCGGAACAATGGAGCGTGCAAGTGACTTGTTGGAAATCATACATACCGATGTGTGTGGTCCGATGAGCGTGGAGGCACGCGGCGGATATCGTTATTTTCTCACCTTCACTGACGATTTGAGTAGATATGGTTATGTCTACTTAATGAAGCACAAGTCTGAAACATTTGAAAAGTTCAAGCAATTCCAGAGTGAAGTTGAAAATCATCGTAACAAGAAGATCAAATTCCTACGGTCTGATCGTGGGGGTGAATATCTGAGTTTCGAATTTGGTGCTCACTTAAGACAATGTGGAATTGTTTCACAGTTGACACCGCCTGGAACACCACAGCGTAATGGTGTGTCCGAACGTCGTAATCTTACTTTATTAGAGATGGTGCGATCTATGATGTCTCTTACCGATCTACCGTTATCGTTTTGGGGTTATGCATTAGAAACAGCTGCATTCACTTTAAATAGGGCACCATCAAAATCCGTTGAGACGGCACCATACGAACTGTGGTATGGCAAAAGACCAAAGTTGTCGTTTCTTAAAGTTTGGGGATGTGATGCTTATGTCAAAAAGCTTCAGCCTGAAAAGCTGGAACCCAAAGCAGAAAAGTGCATCTACATAGGTTACCCGAAAGAGACAATTGGGTACACCTTCTATCTCAAATCCGAGGGCAAAGTGTTTGTTGCTAAGAACGGAGCTTTTCTCGAGAAGGAGTTTCTCTCGAGAGAATTGAGTGGGAGGAAGATAGAACTTGATGAGGTTATTGAACCTATCATCCCTCTGGATGGTGGCGCAGGGCAAGGGGAAACCCCTGTCGTTGCGACGCCGGTTGAGGAGGAAGTTAATGATGATGATCATGAAACTCTTGATCAAGTTCCTATCGAACCTCGCAGGTCGACGAGACCGCGTACTACTCCAGAGTGGTACGGTAATCCCGTCTTATCAATTATGTTGTTAGACAACAATGAGCCTGCGAATTATGAAGAAGCAATGGTGGGCCCGGATTCCAACAAATGGCTGGAGGCCATGAAGTCCGAGATAGGATCCATGTATGAAAACAAAGTGTGGACTTTGGAAGTACTACTTGAGGGCCGCAAGGCTATTCAGAACAAATTGATCTTTAAGAAGAAGACTGACGCTGACGGTAATGTGACCGTTTATAAAGCTCGACTTGTGGCGAAGGGTTTTTCACAAGTTCAAGGAGTTGACTACGATGAGACGTTCTCACCCGTAGCAATGCTGAAGTCAGTCAGAATCATGTTAGCAATAGTTGCATCTTTCGATTATGAAATCTGGCAGATGGATGTCAAAACGGCGTTCCTTAACGGTTTTCTTAAGGAAGAGTTGTATATGATGCAACCCGAAGGTTTTGTCGATCCTAAAAATGCTAACAAAGTATGCAAGCTCCAGCGATCCATTTATGGACTGGTGCAAGCATCTCGGAGTTGGAATAAACGCTTTGATGAGGTGATCAAAGCATTTGGGTTTATACAAGTGGTTGGAGAATCTTGTCTTTACAAGAAAGTGAGTGGGAGCTCTGTGGCGTTTCTAATATTATATGTGGATGACATATTGTTGATTGGAAACAACGTGGAGTTTTTGGAGAGCGTAAAGGATTACTTGAATAAAAGTTTCTCTATGAAGGACCTAGGATAAGCTGCTTACATTCTAGGCATTAAGATCTCTAGGGATTGATCAAAACGCCTGATAGGACTTTCACAAAGCACATACCTTGATATAGTTTTGAAGAGGTTCAAAATGGAACAGTCCAAGAAGGGGTTCTTGCCAGTTTTACAAGGTACGAGATTGAGTAAGACTCAGTGCCCAGCAACTGATAAAGATAGAGAGCATATGAGCAGCGTCCCCTATGCTTAAGCCATAGGTTCTATCATGTATGCAATGCTGTGCACTAGACCGGACGTTAGCCTGGCCATATGTATGGCAGGGAGGTTCCAGAGTAATCCAGGAGTGGATCACTGGACGACGTTCAAGAATATCCTGAAGTACCTGAAAAGGACTAAGGATATGTTTCTCGTATATGGAGGTGACGAAGAGCTCGCCTTAAAAGGTTTAGTCGATGCAAGCTTTGACACAGATCCGGACGACTCTAAGTCGCAGACCGGATACGTATTTATTCTTAATGGGGGTGCGGTAAGCTGGTGCAGTTCCAAGAAAAGCATCATAGCTGGTTCTACATGTGAAGCGGAGTACTTGGCTGCCTCGGAGGCGTCTAAGGAGGGTGTCTCGATGAAGCAGTTCATGACGGATCTTGGAGTGGTGCCAAGCACACTGAATCCAATAACCTTGATCTGTGACAACACAGGTGCCATTGCCTTAGCAAAGGAACCACGGTTTCACAAGAAGACCAGACACATCAAATGACGCTTCAACCTCATCCGCGACTACGTCGAAGGGGAGGACGTAAATACATGCAAAGTGCACACGGATCTGAATGTAGCAGAACTGCCGACTAAACCTCTTCCATGGGCAAATCATGATCAACAGCAGAACTGTATGGGTGTTAGATTTATTACAATGTAATTCGCATGGTGATGTGAGGGCTAGATTATTGACTCTAGTGCAAGTGCGAGACTGTTGGAATTATGCCCTAGAGGCAATGATAAATAAGTTATTATTATAATTCCTGTATCAATATAATTGTTTATTATCCATGCTATAATTGTATTGAATGAAGACTTAGATACATGTGTGGATACATAGACAAAACACTATCCCTAGCGAGCCTCTAGTTGGCTAGCCAGTTGATCTAGGATAGTCAGGGTCTTCTGACTATGTACAAGGTGTTGTTGCTTGATAACTGGATCACATCATTGGGAGAATCATGTGATAGACGAGACCCAAACTAATAGACGTAGCATGTTGATCGTGTCATTTTGTTGCTATTGTTTTCTGCGTGTCAAGTATTTATTCCTATGACCATGAGATCATATAACTCACTGACACCGGAGGAATGCTTTGTGTGTATCAAACGTCACAACGTAATTGGTTGGCTATAAAGATGCTCTACAGGTATCTCCGAAGGTGTCCGTTGAGTTAGTATGGATCAAGACTGGGATTTGTCACTCCGTGTGACGGAGAGGTATCTCGGGGCCCACTCGGTAATACAACATCACACACAAGCCTTGCAAGCAATGTAACTTAGTGTAAGTTGGGGGATCTTGTATTACGGAACGATTAAAGAGACTTGCCGGTAAACGATATTGAAATAGGTATGCGGATACTGACGATCGAATCTTGGGCAAGTAACACCGAAGGGCAAAGGGAATGACATACGGGATTATATGAATCCTTGGCACTGAGGTTCAAACGATAAGATCTTCGTAGAATATATAGAATCCAATATGGGCATCCAGGTCCCGCTATTGGATATTGACCGAGGAGTCCCTCGGGTCATGTCTACATAGTTCTCGAACCAGCAGGGATTGCACACTTAAGGTTCGACGTTGTTTTATGCGTATTTGAGTTATATGGTTGGTTACCGAATGTTGTTCGGAGTGCCGGATGAGATCATGGACGTCACGAGGGTTTCCGGAATGGTTCGGAGACGAAGATTGATACATAGGATGACCTCATTTGATTACCGGAAGGTTTTCGGAATTACCGGGAATGTACCAGGAATGACGAATGGGTTCCGGATGTTCACCGGGGGGGAGCCTACCCCGGGGAAGCCCATAGGCCTTAGGGGTGCCGCACCAGCCCTTAGTGGGCTGGTGGGCAAGCCCAGAGAGGCCCCTGCGCAGGAGATAAGAAAATCAAAGAGAAAAGAAAAGAAAAAAAAGGGGAAGTGGGATGGAAGGGAAGGACTCCACCTTCCAATCCTAGTTGGACTAGGATTGGAGGAGGAATCCTCCTCCCCCCCTTCGGCCGAACCCCTTGGGGCCTCTTGTGCCCCAAGGCAAGGCCCCTCCCCTCCCACCTATATATACCGAGGTTTTAGGGCTGATTTGAGACAACTTTTTCACGGCAGCCCGACTACATACCTCCACAGTTTTTCCTCTAGATCGCATTTCTGCGGAGCTCGGGTGGAGCCCTGCTTAGATTAGATCACCACCAACCTCCGGAGCGCCGTCACGCTGCCGGAGAACTCATCTACCTCTCCGTCTTTGTTGCCGGATCAACAAGGCCGAGATCATCGTCGAGCTGTACGTGTGTTGAACGCGGAGGTGTCGTCCGTTCGGCACTAGATCGGAGCGGATCGTGGGACGGATCGCGGGACAGTTCGTGGGACGGTTCGCGGGGCGGATCGAGGGACGTGAGGACGTTCCACTACATCAACCGCGTTTATTAACGCTTTTGCTGTGCGATCTACAAGGGTACGTAGATCTGAAATCCCCCTCGTAGATGAACATCACCATGATAAGTTTGCGTGCGCGTAGGAAATTTTTTGTTTCCCATGTGACGTTCCTCAACCCTAAACCGCTCATGATCTGTTTTACATGCCTGAACCGCTCATGTGGTGACCGGGGGCTATTGGTATCTTCCATGTTAGGCGTGTTATCCTCGACATGTGTTTATTCACTGTCATTCACGAGAAAGGGGCTGGTAATTGGAATGCCCAGTTCCACGCATAAATCGAAAACATAACTGTAAAACAAGACCCCCCCGGATTGATGTTAGTATGGATGGTACCCGAGTATTCGGCTAGCCGTGGAGTGTGATTGATTGGTGGTGGGGGAGTTAAAACTTTACTTTTCTGTTTGGGAACCGCCTATAGTATGAGTAACATGGAATATATTGAGAACTATTGGTCATTGCGTTGACAATGAAAGCATGCCACCCAAAATTAGTATCTCTGTTTTCAAAGCTTGAGCTCTCGCACCTCTGCAAATCAATGCTTCCCTCTGCGAAGGGCCTGTCTATTTATTTTCCTGTTGAGTCATTCTCTTCTTATATCAACACCAATTGGAGAGCAGCTCTATCATTTTTATGCTTTGCTTTTGATTGATATTGAGTATGACTATGAATGGATCTTCGTTGCTATGAATTACAATGTTTAGTCAGCCCTTGATCTTTGAAAGTGCTCTGCATTTATGTTTTGCGGTCTCAGAAAGAGCTAGCGAGATACCACCTATTCCTATTGCTTCATGCTTGTTTTGATTGAATTGTTGGTATCTGAAACTCATTATTATTTTCTCGCTAGCTGTTTATGCCATTGATATTAGTTTACCGTGAGACCTATGTGTCACTTGCTTATGTGTTTAACTTGTGATCTTGCTGAAATTCTGGTTATGAGTTAGACATAGTTGCAACAACAAGATCAAATAGAGTTTGTCAAGGTTTTTCTTTCTCTTTGAGTTTGTCAACTGAGTTGCTTGAGGACAAGCAAGGTTTTGAGCTTGGGGGAGTTGATACGTCTCCATCGTATCTACTTTTCCAAACTATTTTGCCCTTGTTTTGGACTCTAATTTGCATGATTTGAATGGAACTAACCCAGACTGACGCTGTTTTCAGCAGAATTGCCATGGTGTTGTTTTTGTGCAGAAATGGAAGTCCTCGGAACGTCCTGAAAATTTACGGAGAATATTTCTGGAAAATATGAAAATTACCTGCGCAAAGATCCACCGGAGGGGACGGGCCAGTGGGCCACAAGCCCTGTAGCCGCGGCCTCCTCCCTGGCCGCGGCTACCAGGCTTGTGGGGCCCACGTGGCTCTGCCGCCCCCAATTCCAGCGCTATTTATTGTTGGGGAACGTTGCATGGGAAACAAAAATTTTCCTACGTGTACGAAGACCTATCATGGTGATGTCCATCTACGAGAGGGGATTTCCGATCTACGTAACCTTGTAGATCGCACAACAGAAGCATTAGTGAACGCGGTTGATGTAGTGGAACGTCCTCACGTCCCTCGATCCGCCCCGCGAACCGTCCCACGAACCGTCCCGCGATCCGTCTGATGATCCGCTCCGATCTAGTGCCGAACGGACGACACCTCCGCGTTCAGCACACGTACAGCTCGACGATGATCTCGACCTTCTTGATCCAGCAAGAGAGACGGAGAGGTAGATGAGTTCTTCGGCAGCGTGACGGCGCTTCGGAGGTTGGTGGTGATCTAATCTCAGCATGGCTCCGCCCGAGCTCCGCAGAAACGCGATCTAGAGGAAAAACCGTGGAGGTATGTGGTCGGGCTGCCGTGGCAGAAGTTGTCTCAAATCAACCCTAAAACTCCAGTATATATAGACGGAGGGAGTGGAGGAGGCAGCCTCAAAACCTCAAGGTTTGGCCGAAATTGGAGGTGGAGGAGTCCTTCTCCAATCCTACTTGGAGTAGGATTCCACCTTCCCACTTGGAAACTCTTTCCACCTTGTGTTTTTTCCTTCTCAAACCTTATGGGCCTTAGTGGGAACTTATTCCATCCCACTAGGGGCTGGTTTATCTCTTCCCATAGCCCATGAGACCCCTTGGGGCGTGACACCCCTCCCGATGGTCCCCGGCACCCCTCCCGGCACTCCCGGTACACTACCGATGAGCCCGAAACTTTTCCGGTGACCAAAATAGGACTTCCTATATATCAATCTTTACCTCCGGACCATTCCGGAGCTCCTCGTGACGTCCTGGATCTCATCTGGGACTCCGAACAACTTTCGGTTACCAACACCTATAACTCAACTATACCGAAACGTCACCGAACCTTAAGTGTGCAGACCCTGCGGGTTCGAGAACTATGTAGACATGACCTGAGACACTCCTCGGTCAATATACAATAGCGGGACCTGGATGCCCATATTGGATCCTACATATTCTGAAGACCTTTATCGGTTGAACCTCAGTGCCAAGGATTCATATAATCCCGTATATCATTCCCTTTGTCCTTCGGTATGTTACTTGCCCGAGATTCGATCGTCAGTATCCGCATACCTATTTCAATCTCGTTTACCAGCAAGTCTCTTTACTCATTCCATAATACAAGATCCCGCAACTTACACTAAGTCACAGGTCTTGCAAGGCTTGTGTGTGATGTTGTATTACCGAGTGGGCCCCGAGATACCTCTCCGTCACACGGAGTGACAAATCCCAGTCCCGATCCATACTAACTCAACGAACACCTTTGGAGATACCTGTAGAGCATCTTTATAGTCACCCAGTTACGTTGCGACGTTTGATACACACAAAGCATTCCTCCAGTGTCAGTGAGTTATATGATCTCATGGTCATAGGAACAAATACTTGACACGCAGAAAACAGTAGCAACAAAATGACACGATCAACATGCTACGTCTATTAGTTTGGGTCTAGTCCATGACATGATTCTCGTGATGATGTGATCCCGTTATCAAGTGACAACACTTGACTATGGTCAGGAAACCTTGACCATCTTTGACCAACGAGCTAGTCAACTAGAGGCTTACTAGGGACAGTGTTTTGTCTATGTATCCACACAAGTATTGTGTTTCCAATCAATACAATTATAGCATGGATAATAAACGATTATCATGAACAAAGAAATATAATAATAACTAATTTATTATTGCCTCTAGGGCATATTTCCAACACTTATTCCCTTTCGTCCCGGAAAAAATCAAGAGAGAAGATTTCATCGCGTTTCACGATCCAAAGGCGCCGCCACATCCCGTTCTTGCCCTGAAGGGTAGATCTGGAGTCCGTTTTGGGCTCCGGATCAAGGAGATCGGCGCCATCGTCATCATCAACCTTCTTCCCTCTCCAATTCCATGAAGCTCTTAATCGTTCGTGAGTAATCTATTCGTAGGTCGCTGGGCGGTGATGAGTAGGATGAGATCTATCATGTAATCGAGTTACTTTTGACGGGGATTGATCCCTAGTATCCACTATGTTCTGAGATTGATGTTGCTACTACTTTGCCATGCTTAATGCTTGTCACTAGGGCCCGAGTGCCCTGATTTCAGATCTGAAATTATTATGTTGTCACCAATATATGTGTGTTTTAGATCCGATCTTGCAACTTGTAGTTACCTACTATGTGTTATGATCCGACAACCCCGGAGTGACAATAACCGGAACCACTCCCGGTGATGACCATAATTTGAGGAGTTCATGTGTTCACCAAGTGCTAATGCGTTGGTCCGGTTCTTTATTAAAAGGAGAACCTTAATATCCCGTAGTATCCATTTGGACCCCGCTGCCACGAGAGGGATGGAAAATAGATGTCATGCAAGTTCTTTTCCCTAAGCACGCATGACTACACACGAAATGCATGCCTACATCACATTGACGAACGGGAGCTAGCCACATATCTCTCCGTGTTATAACTGTTGCATGATGAATGTCATCCAACAAATCACCGATCCATTGCCTACGAGTTTGTCCCACTTCTAATGTTACTTGCTTTGCTCTGCTGCTGTTACTACTGCTGCTGCTACAGTTACTTGCTTTGTCCTGCTGCTGCTGCCACTACCGTTGCTACTACTGTTACTTGTTGTTGCTGTTACTTGCTACTGTTGCTACTTGCTACTGCTGTTACTATTGATGTTCCTTGCCACTGCTGTTACTCCTTACACTGCTGCTACCTGCTACAATACTTTTCTGGCGCCATTGATACTTCAGTTAGGAATAGTCTGCCTTGTCATCAGATCATTTCTGGCACCGTTGCTATCATACTACCTTTGCTGCTTATATCCTACTTGCAGATACTAACCTTTCAGGTGTGGTTGAACCGACAACTCAACTGCTAATACTGGAGAATATCCTTTCACTCCCATCGTGTCGAACCAACAAATTTGGGTTGAATACTCTACCCTCGAAAACTGTCGCGATCCCACACGCTGGTGGGCCATTGCAAGACAATTGCTAATTGTTGAGCAACTGGAAGCATCTCTTTTCTGGCGCTGTTGCCGGGGACTGCTAGCAGGGTCCTCGGGCTACCGGTCTATATCTTATGCGCCGGACAAGTGGAACACTCTGTGGAAGGCTGAGCTATAAAACAAACCCCGTGTTTAGGAAGAAAACTTTGAAGCCTTGGTGCGTCCCCCAAGTCGAGATGGTAGAATCGACATGTTTATTCCCTGATGGAAACTGACCATCTGTAACCCTATGTACCCCTGGTGTCTTTATAAACCAGAGATTTAGTTCATGGAGGGATCCTACTGATCTAGGGTCTAGTTCATCTGATCTCGTGGTAGTCTGACTCTATAATTGTCATACACACATCAATATAATCAAGGAGGACATAGGGTTTTACCTATTTGAGGGGGCCCAAACCTAGGTAAATATTATCCCTGTGTTTCTTGTTCCCCATTGATCCAAGATCCATAGCTCGGGACCCCCTACCCGAGATCCACCGGTTTTGACACCAACATTGGTGCTTTCATTGAGAGTCTGTTGTAGGATCACCAAAGGATCAATGGATCACCTAATCATCAAAAGTGACGTCTACAACTAGGATGTTTTTGTCCTTGGACAGATCTTCGTTGTTGGCAGCATCATGTTGCATGCTCATCCAACTAACCACCTTGGCCAGGTTAGAAGTTCCGCCCTCAATCAGGAGATCAGTTTTGGGAACCTGGAGTTCGTCGCTGACTCCCGGGGAGATCTTACTCTGGCGAAGATTTCGGCTACCCATGAAGAGATCATAAGTCCCGACGCCTTAACATCGAGAGCGGTGGATGATACGTCCCAAACGTATCTATAATTTCTACTTGTTCCATGATCTTATGGGTGACAATGTTACATGTTTTGCTACACTTTTATATCATTTTACACATATTTGGACTAACCTACTAACTCAGTGCACCCAGTGCCAGTTTCTGTCTCCTGATGTCTTTTTTGCAGGGGCTTTTACCCAATTTTCTGAAGCCCGAAAAAATCCAAAAATATATATAAAAAATCAGCGAAACAGAAGCTTCGGGATCATCGAAGGAGGGCCAGAGGGGGGCCAGGTGCCTCCCAAGCAACCTGCTGGCGCGGCTAGGGCCCAGGCCGCGCCATGAGGTCGCCTGGTTGGGACCCACCTCCTCTGGTGCCCTCCTTTGGCCTATATTTAGTGTTCCATGAGGAAACCCTCGCAGACTTGCTGAAATCGCGAATTTCTCCATCGTTCCGCCACCGCAGCGCTTCCGAGATCGGGAGCGTCAAGAGACCTCTTCCCGGCACCCTGTCGAGGGAGGATTGACCTCCGGGAGCTTCTCCACCGCCATGGACGCCTCCCGGATGTGTCGTGAGTAATTTCCCTTGGACCATGAGTCCATGACCAGTAGCTTTGTGATGTCTTCTCTCCAATCTTGTGCTTCAATGGTTAGTCCTTGTGAGCTTCCCTACATGATCAAGGCATCTATGTAATCCTCTTGCTTTTGATATGCTCGGTTTGTTGGGATGCGATGGATTATGAGATTATGTTCAGATTGTTATGAGTTATATATTTGATTACCCTTTTATATTATGTTCCTTAGTGATTCTTGCATGTTCTCCGTTGCTTTTTATTGCTTTGGCCAAGTAGTAGATCGTAACTCCAAGAAGGAGCATTATGTATGATTGTGGGTTCGGGCCCCTCGATGTCTAGCTTGAGTGATAGAAACATGAGACTAGGGGATGTGCTTGTTGCCACGAGGGAGAAAACAATGGTGCTTGTGACCAAGGTTGCAAGGATTGTTTACCTTACGCATAGTTCAATAATGCAGTTGTCGTTGCTTTGAGTTTACACTTTGGGTGGGGCTCGCAACTTAATACCGGAGAGATGTTCTGGATAGATATCTCAAGGTGGATGATTAGTAAGTAGATGCTGATGAATGAACGGTCTACTTGTCTTGGCGTATTGCCCATTACTATTGAACCTCTAACTATCAAGGAGCATAATTAGCATTGCGGTGCGATCATAATTCTGTCAATTGCCCAACTTTGATTTGTTTACCCTAGCATAGTTGGTTATCGTCTTTTGGGAGAGAGACATCACTAGTGAACATCATGTGACTCCGGTCCATATCACCATCATTGCTTACACCTCCACCATTTACCGCTTTAGTTACTTTTCCGTTGCAATCACTATTACCTTCCCGCTTGTGTTTTGATCCTTTGCAAACTACAAGGCCGAGGAGATTGACAACCTCTCTGTACTCGTTGGGAGCAAAGTTATTTGTTGTGTGGGCAGGTCCACGTCTTCTGCTGACCAGGACAGGAGACACCTACTTGTTGAACCTAGGAGTCCTACTGGTTCGATAAACCTTACAATCTCCGTGTAAGGGAAATTTGCTACTAACTACATATCTACCTTCCACTTGGGGTCCAACGAGGGGCGAGAAGCATATACGTCACCTCGCCGTCAAGCAAATTTCTGGCGCCATTGCCGGGGACTCCATTCTTCAAGATAGGGGAGTTGCACACTATCTTTTACCTTTGCTTTTTAGTCTTGTTAGTTTGCTTTCAATTTTTTGCTTTAGAGTCCTAAACCAAAAACTACAAAAAAATTAGTTACTTTGCTTTTAGTTGTCAAGCATGTTAAGGTTTGATTCCTGGAAGTAATCTGAGGTCCTAGACTTCCATCAAAGGAATGGATAAAATGTGAAGGAAGAATGGGATAGAATTTCTGAAGCACACAAAAGAATTATGCCTTGGATACGTATCAAAATTGTGCTTAGAAATTTTTATCATGGTCTATTTATATGGTGCAAACACTCTCTCGATATTATAGCTAAAGAAGATTTCTTAGAGTGTGATGAGCCAAGAGCTCTTGATATTATATATGGTCTATCTAATAATCTTGTTTATAATCATGGTTAGGACACTATTATAGATAGACTTGCTACTATTGAAGGGAAAATAGATGCTCTAGATTTGAGAGAAAGAGAGAAACCCATGGTTGATAAGGAGCAAATTTTGAAAATAGACGATGACTGGGAGCCTTTTGTTAGAATTGGCGTCTCTAACCAAGACTTCCGTGCTTATTGTGATAATTTATCAATTGTTTCTACTATGCCAAAAGTTGTTTATGATTCTCTCTGGTTAGATATGGAAAAAAATCATCTTATCATGAACATGCTAATGGTGATATTTCTGAAATCCAGGAAAAGGTAAAAGATGTCCAGGTTACATTCTCTAAAAGGAATGCAACAGTTAATTTCTTCATCATGGAGCCCAACAAAGGGAATATAGTGCTTGGAAGGGACTTCCTCCGAGCCATGAGAGTCTTCATTGATGTAGGTAAAGGACACATACGCTTACGTGGGAAAGCGAAAGGTATGTACCCGTTCCCTAGGAAAAATAAGGATGAACTTGTTGAGGACCCGTTTGAAGGTTTTTATAATTCCGATGTCTTTGGAGAATCTTGATCCTTCTTCTTGCATTATGCCTAGCTCAAAGGCATAAAAGAAAGCGCTTGTTGGGAGGCAACCCAATATGTTTTTACTTTCTGTTTTAGTGGTCTTGATGCGTGTTACTACTGTAGCAACATCATTGTATCTTTATTTTTAAGCTTTGTGCCAAGTTATTGCCTCCGATTGCAAGAAAGTTCAAAAATTGTGACATGTTGTCCACAAACAGATTCTGTGTGCTTGACAGAAAAATTCACCAAAATTCACCAGATCATCTTTTTGATCTGAATGTTTTTGTCAGCGTGCTCTATATAATTTTCTTCTCGCATCTGTTCTGAGTTTTTTGATTTGACTTGCAAAAGTGCCCTGAATAAATTATTTACTACATGTTATTTTGTTTTTTCACAGATTCTGCCATTTTTCGGGTTTTCATTGTTTTGCGAACCATAAGCTTGCTTTTTTATTTGCAAAAACCCTTTGGCATTCATGAGAAGCAGTAGATTTTCATGAGAATCTTTATTTCCAGTAGGTATTGAATTATTGTATTAAGGGAACTAACTACTCTAATCAGCTTATGATGAGTTTTGTATGACGGGAGTTTTCAAGCATTGAGATGGGAGAGATGATGAAAGAAGATAAAGGAGAGTCAAACGCTCAAGCTTGGGGATGCCCCCATGCATCCTAGGAAATATTCAAGGAGACTCAAGCATCTAAGCTTGGGGGTGCCCCCGTGCATCCCCTTCTCTATCAACAATCATCACGTCGTCCATCTCCATGTTGTATTTTTATTACTTCGTATGATATGTGTTATACTTGGAGCGTCCCACTATTTGCTTTTTAGTTTGTTTTAATTTTGTTTGCTGGTCATAACAATTCGTAACCTAGCCTACCATGTTTAGGAGAGAGACACGCTCCATTCCACTCTAGAACACAACATAGGCTTTCATACTTATCTTTTTTGTGTGATCTTCATCTTTTCATAGCTACTGTCATGCTTAGCTCTTAGTTTTCATGCTTATCTTTTTAAGATCTTTTATTTAGGTTGATTTTGGAACTCTCTTGAGTTATCATGCTTATCTTGTTTAGAGAGTTGGCTTTTTGCACTGAGTTGTGTGTCTTGCATAAGTAGGTAATTGAGGTTGCTATTTAAGTATAGTAGTAACTTGCAATAGTTTTGAGGTATTGATTTGAGTAATGTTTGGACTATTGGTGCCAAGTGCTTGAGCCTATTAGTGATAGGTTTCGTATTTTGGGAAATCCGTGTGTTTTTCAAAAACTAAAAATTAGTTGAGAACTCTAGCTACTAACTTGATCGCTAACCTCTGGAGGGGTTGGAATATATAGAGTACCATCACGTTACCATGAGTCGAGGATGCGCAAGGATAACCAAACCCCCAAACATTCCTCCTTGGGGCACTTGTCTTTTTGTGAATTTCCTAACTACATAGAGAGTTACTGATAATAAGTGTATGAGTTCTTCGGACAAATGTGAGTATTTGATTGTTGGCACTTCCACCATCCATATTTTGCTAGCCTCTTCGGTATCGTGCATTGCCCTTTCTCACATTGAGAGTTGGTGCATACTCCGCCGGTGCATCCAACCCCTTGACATGATACGCTCTGTCATACATAAGCCTCATTATATCTTTCCTAAAAACAGCCACCATACCTACCTATTGAGGCATTTCCATAGCCTTTCCAAGATACATTGCCATGTAACATCCATCATCTCATGACTTGATCTTCATGTCATACATGCTTTTGCTTGATCATAGAGTTGCATGCTAGTTGGGCCTTGCCCTCATTACTACTACATGACCCGCTAGTATCATTGCATATCCTGCTACACCGGCAGAGGCATACATCGGCATACATCATGATAGTTTTCAGTTGTCTTTATGTTGAGTACATCTTATAAAGTGTGATGATTTTTCTATTCATGTAAAACATAGAGTGTTGCCCTTAAGTGAGGAAAATATCCCAAAGAGGACAAACAAAAGATCCCAAAGAGGACAAATGAGAGATAAAAAAAGAGCCAAAGAGGCCACAAAAAAATAAAAATAAAAGAGAAAAAGAAAAAGAAATAAAAAGAGAGAAGGGGCAACACTACTATTCCTTTTGAAAGATCCACATTCGTACTCCATTACTATATTGGTACTACATAGAGATTATCATTCATGCATAACTATGTGGGGACCCTTACACTATAGAACTTGGTTTGCATATTCCAATGATGAGCCTCCTCAAATGAGCTCTAGGTGTTCATGGGAAAACAAGTTGGATGCACCCCCACTAGTTCCATTGGAGAGCTTACCTTAGCTCATATGTGCATCCGTTACATGGAAAACCCTACTCCTCACATCATATCTATCATTTGGCTTTCTCTCGCCTATGGTTGTCCTCATTGATGTGAGTCTTTCACACCTTTTTTGTCTTCCTTCCCCATCATTATTCTATTTTCCATCCTAAGTGCCAACATATCTTGCTTACACTCATCCATTGCATGAGTGCTCAAAATCGAAAGGGAGAGGGTCATTTTGACTTGTGCCTGACAAGTGGTCTGGGGATGAGTCAAAATAAGATTCTGAAGGAGAGTAAGTGTGAGGTTTAGTAGATTGAGTTCTCTATTAAAAATTATTTTTTCTCTGAACCCATCTCCCACTTCTTGCAGGCAAACACCATTTGGAGACATTCGAGTCATGGACAGCGAGAGCTCTTGCACCTTTATGTTCTTACTTTGGTAAATTGAATACTAGATATAGACTCTTGCTTGTTATTGTCTTGACTTGAATTGCATATCTCACTTGCTTTACTTTGAAGTTCTTATATGTGTGTTAGCATGTCACCACATAAATTATTGTGTTATCATTTATCTACTCGAGGACGAGCAGAAATTAAGCTTGGGGATGTTGATACGTCCCAAACGTATCTATAATTTCTACTTGTTCCATGATCTTTTGGGTGACAATGTTACATGTTTTGCTACACTTTTATATCATTTTACACATATTTGAACTAACCTACGAACTCAGTGCACCCAATGCCAGTTTCTGTCTGCTGATGTCTTTTTTACAGGGGCTTTAACCCAATTTTCCGAAGCCCGAAAAAATCTAGAAAAATATATAAAAAAATTAGTGAAATAGAAGCTTAGGGGTCACCGAAGGAGGGCCAGAGGGGGGCCAGGGGCCTTCCAGGTGGCCTGCTGGCGCGACCAGGGCCCAGGACACGCCAGGAGGTCGCATGGTTGGGCCCCACCTCCTCCGGTGCCCTCCTTTGGCCTATATTTAGTGTTCCATGAGGATACCCTCGCAGACTTGCTGGAATCGCGAAATTCTCCATCGTTCCGCCGCCGCAGCGCTTCCGAGATCGGGAGCGTCACGAGACCTCTTCCCGGCACCCTGCCAAAGGGAGGATTGATCTCCGGGAGCTTCTCCACCACCATGGACGCCTCCCGGATGTGACGTGAGTAGTTTCCCTTGGACCATGAGTCCATGACCAGTAGCTATGTGATGTCTTCTCTCCAATCTTGTGCTTCAATGGTTAGTCCTTGTGAGCTACCCTACATGATCAAGGCATCTATGTAATCCTCTTGCTTTTGCTATGCTCGGTTTGTTGGGATCCGATGTATTATGAGATTATGTTCAGATTGTTCTGAGTTATATATTTGATCACCCTTTTATATTATGTTCCTTAGTGATTCTTGCATGTTCTCTCTTGCTTTTTATTGCTTTGGCCAAGTAGTAGATCGTAACTCCAAGAAGGAGCGTTATGCATGATTGTGGGTTCGGGCCCCTCGATGTCTAGCTTGAGTGATAGAAACATGAGACTAGGGGATGTGCTTGTTGCCACCAGGAAGAAAACAACGGTGCATGTGCCCAAGCTTGCCAGGATTGTTTACCTTACACATAGTTCATTAATGCAGTTGCCCGTAGCTTTGAGTTTACGCTTGTAATCTGGTAATTGAAATGTATTGTTCTAGTCCAAACAATTGGTTTATATTTTGCTTGTGCCATTAATGTACTAGGATTAAATAAAACTAAGATCTTATAGGATACCTTAGTTGTTTGAGTTGTCTTGCTTCCCTATGCATTTCAACCATTCATCTAATGGTTATGTTTTCTTATTCATGTAAAGAAGAACCCCTGACTGAGATCCAGAAGATTAGGGCTAGAACTATGATGAGGAACAACCGCATGTTCCAATCGCTAGGTCTTGGTGTGATAGTATCAATGATTAGGAAGTCAAATGCACGTGAAGACGGTAGTGCAGCTACTTGTGATGAATCGACATCTGCCGTAACACAAGCTGGAAGCTCAGACTACAACCCTAAAGATGATGAAGTTATTGATGCAGAGGAAGTTGATGACAAATTAGTGAAGAAGAAAGGAAAGGTGCAAACTCTATCTTGTTTGGGGTGGGAGTTGTATGTTGTGTGCTTTCTTTTTTCGTACATTGCAGAATTTTCTTGTGATCTAATTCTGCCATCCTTGCCTTTTATACGACACCCTGCAGGTTTCTAGGAAGAAGAAGTGTGCTAACAGAAACAGGAGGAAAGTTTCAGAAACATCTAGTCCAATGGCTCCAGGAAGGGTGTTAGCTCTATCTCCAGAAGGATCAAAGAGGCTTTTGACACTGATGATGAACCAGTTGTGGCTAGACTCACAGAAGGATCAAAGAGGCTTCTGACACCTGATGATGAACCAGTTGTGGCTAGACTCACTAGGCAGAAAGTAAGGGAGGATGTTGACAAGAGCCTGCTTCACAAGGGACAAGGACCACTGCGAACTGATGATGAGTTGGCCTCCATGGAAGAATGAAGCAGGATGTGCATGGACCTCAGCCCCGTTGCACCTTCTATGACCAACAATCATGGCCATGAGTTGAACTTGACAATCCTTTCTACAGAACTTGAGCAGCCAATGGGTGATGAAGGCATGTTCATCTAGTTTTGTTTTCTTACTAGTTCATTTTCTAAATGTAAGCAATGCATGTATGGGTGACTACTAGTCTTGACTAATGTTTGAATGTATCCTTTTCAGGCACTGTTGATGTGGTCAAGAGTTCTAGGAATGGCAAAGGGCTAGAAAAGTTGACACGTGCAATGGGAGCAAAGGTGAGAATTGAAGTCGCTAAAGGGATGAGGCGTCCGGAGAAGCCCGTGCAGGCTGCGAAGCTAGCATCTGATGGTGGCCTCATTGCGAGAGCTCATATGCCGCTGCTTCCTCACTTCAAGGAGTATAAAAAGAACCCAAGTCTTGTGCAGAATTATATAGGAAAAATATTTGTAAGCTAACTATCTTGTTGCTGAATGTGGTCTTTATTCCCTATTATTATACATCTCATATGATGGTTAATCTTGGTACTCATCTTGTTTGCTGCCTTTGTAGGCAAATTTTGAGATGGACACGGAATCAAGTGTCATTGAGTATGCATGCACTGATATCTTGAAGAATTCGTTGAGGAACAGACGCCATCATGTCAAGAAGGAGTACTTTGACAATATCGAAGCAAGCAAGGTTAGCATCAAGTCCCCTGTTTCTGACATAACGAATACTGAATGGCAAAGGCTGGTCGAGTTGTGGTCAACTCCAAGACACAAGGTATGTAAATGCTTGACTGTTGCTTTACCTTACCCATGCAAACTGTGTGATTTGCTTTATTGTATGGAAGTGATGATCTGATGTGCACATATGTAGGAGACATGTGCCAATAACAAGGTTAATCGAACAAAAGTCAAGTTTGCGTAGAAAACTCGTTCAAGATGCTATGTTGCTCATGTGCATGCAACTGTAAGATCCAACACTCTTGTTCCTTTAGTTGTTTTCCTTTAGACATAAGCATCAATTTGTTGCAAAAGCTAATGGTTGGGTTGTTGTTGAAAAACATTTCAGCAAGAGCAAACAAAGGGTGAAGTGTTATCTGCATTGGACATTTTCAAGGCGACACACAACAGCACCAAACATGGATTCTTAGAGGATGTTCAAGTTGCTATAGTAAGTAATCTTCCTTGGATTTGTTTCTGTCCTCATGTGCTATACCGTTGTATGCTCTAGGAGTGAAAAACATGGATTTGTTTCTGGATGAGCCACTATAAGTAGTATATGCATCAGCTCCTTTTGTGTCCAGCATTTTATTGTAACAACTAGTAAAATGCATGTTTGACTTTGTATTATTATCCTGCTATGTGCTGATACATGCTTATACATGTACTTTGTTGAGTCTAAAATAACAACGAGTAAAATAAAAACCAGTATATGGATGAGTCTAAAATATCTTGATTGCTCGGCTTATCAGAATATGGAATACCACACTTTTTATGTGCTGATACATGCTCCTCTCCCTGGTTCTATTAACATGAAACAAGTATTGCTGATACATGCTTGATTTGAGGAAAACATGTTCCTATCTTAGTTTCTAGAAGCATTATTCTTCATTATTCTTCATTAATTTCTGTATAAGTAGTTTCTGTATGTAGTTTCTGATTTCATTAGTTTCTGTATGTAATTTCTGTATAAGTAGTTTCCTCTTCATGGTTCTATTAACATGAAACCAGAAACTTATTCCTATCTTATTGGGAGATGGTATTGCCAAACTCTACTGGTTCTATTAACATGAAACAAAAATCTGGTTTCATTATGTCTGCTTATGTTCCTATCTTAGTTTCTGTATAAGTATTGCCGATACATGCTTTCTCACTATTGGGCGCTTATTTTGCTTTCTTTCTCATGGATTTAAATTGTTTCTCAATGCATTCATTATCTTTCAGTATGAGATGGAAGAGAAGATGACTGCTCCTGTACAAGAAGGCGAAGAGTGAAAGTCTTCTGTTTCAGTTGTTGCGGAAGTTCTGACCAAGCATCGCCCATCAAGCAAATTCTTGAAGAATGTTGGTCTGCAGCCAAACTCTACTGACAAGTCCAGCAAGTCAAATGCTGTTGTCAATGCTCGTGTGCTGGATCTACAAGAGCAGCTCGTGATGTCGCGTCAAAGAAGTGAAGTTATGCGTGAAGAGATGGATGCTATGAAGAGGAAGGCAGCAGAAGCAGAAGTTGCACAAGCTGAACGCGACAAGTCCTATGAGCTGCTGCTCAAGAAGGCGAAAGAAAATGATGCGAAGTATGCTCAGTTGATGGCGTTGCTTGGAGCCAAAACAGGAAACTAGTTGGTTTTAGAATTAGATTTTGGTAGCAGTTCTTGTGGACTTGATAACTATGGTGTGGGCTGAAATTTATTTTGGTTGTGCTCAGATTTTGGCAGTGGTTCTTGTGCTACAGATTTAGGATCTATATGGGCTCAGATTTAGGATCTGTATGTGATATGCTATTTTTGGTGTGGGCTGAAATTTGTGGTTGTGCTACATACTTTGTGATGTGGGCTATATAATATCAGATTTTGGTTGTGCTTCATACTTTGTGATGTGGGCACACTTTGTGATGTGGGCCGAGATGTTTTAGAATCTGTGTATGGGCTTCAAAGTTCCATGGGCTCACATTTATGTGTATGGGCTTTGAATCTGTATGGGCTCAGATTTATTTGGACATAAAAGAAAAAAAAAGTTGCTGCATTCAAAAATGAAAAAAGGCCAAAACTGAAAATGGATCAAATGTATTTGGGCATGAAAAGGCCAAGGCCAAAAAGAAGCCCAAATTAGAATGATAAAAAAATTCGAAAAAAAAAACTAAAGTGGCTGAAAATAGGCCAAGGCCCAAAATAAGCCCAATAAGAAAAGCCAAAAAAAATAAAACGAGCCCATGTGATCAATTGAAATGGGTTGGGCTGATTTCAGCCATGACATTTTGATTTCGTTGTAATTTTGCCACGTAGGACTGGGTTTGATTGTCAGCGACGATTTAGGATCATCGTAAAGGTTACGACAATCCAGGAATCGCCGTAAAAGTTACGACGATTTTGACCAAAACGTCGTTGCTGTTCATTTGTGACGCTCCGTTTTTTATGCTTGGTTTTTCGTCGTGAGATCGTCGTAAATGAAAAACCGTGACGATGTAGCGACGAAAAAATAGCGTCGTGTACTAGCATATTCCTTGTAGTGGGGCGGGGCTCGGAACTTAATACGAGAGATATGTTCTGGACATGTATCTCAAGGTGGATGATTAGTAAGTAGATGCTGATGAATAAACGATCTACCTGTCTTGGCGTATTGCCCATTACTATTGAACCTCTAACTATCAAGGAGCATAATTAGCATTGCGGTGCAATCATAATTCTGTCAATTGCCCAACTGTGATTTGTTTACCCTAGCATAGTTGTTTATCGTCTTTTGGGAGAGAGACATCACTAGTGAACATCATGTGACTCCGGTCCATATCACCATCATTTCTTACACCTCCACCATTTACCGCTTTATTTACTTTTCCATTGCAATCACTATTACCTTCCCGCTTGGGTTTTGATCCTTTGCAAACTACAAGGCCGGAGAGATTGACAACCTCTCTGTACTCGTTGGGAGCAAAGTTATTTGTTGTGTGTGCAGGTCCACGTCTTCTGCTGACCAGGATAGGAGACACCTACTTGTTGAGCCTAGGTGTAATGCCCCAAGTGTGTACTTGCCATATTTGGAACCTACTTCATGTGGGTCCACCTTGTCGTTGATATGAGAGTGTCCTATGCATGTATGATTTCATGTGTCAATTGTCATCTTCCTTGATTGCATGCCATATTATTTCTTGCCATGTCCTGTCTTGTGATTGCATTGTGTTCTCATGAGATGTGTGGTTACCTTGTGATTTCATGTGGCTAGTAGTAATGGTATTGTGTTGGCACTAGTTTTCAAAAACCCCTTTCTCTCAATTTATCTCTAGCTCCTTATTCCAACTATTCCTTTCCTGTTTTAAAAATGTCTAATATTTAGGAGATATTGTGGGGATATTGGAGTGATAGAATTGATGTGTTGTTAAGTTGTGATAAGGGTGCAAATAAATCCAAAACATAACCTTTAATGCTGTTTTGTATTTATTCAAGTTGCTCCAAAAATTCCCTTTGTATTTTATTTAAATAGGTCATTTATTTTCAAGACCAGGGGCATTTTTATTTTGTTTTTATCCCCAACAGATTGCCGTGTGGGTTATTTTCCCTTTCTCTGTTTTGTTTTAATAGAAATTAGTCCAGGGAGCCCCTTTCCACTATCTGTCGCCACTAGTGGGCTTACTCCCCTAGCCGGCCCATCTTCTTCTCTCTCGCGAGCCCGGCCGCGTCCCTCTCTTCTTGCTCGCTTTCCAGCAGGGCGCGTGGGTCCCGCATGTCATCCTCTCCCTTCGTTCCCCTCTGCTTTCCACAGGAGAGCGTCGTGCACATGGCCGCGCCACATCCCTCACCTCTCCTTCCCCCTATTTAATCCCCCTTGGCGTCCGTGCCTTGGCTAGGGTTCCTCCTCCGCCGCCGCCACTTCCAATCCCATCTTCCTCCTCTCTCTGTCGACGACGAAAGGTAAGCAGATCGGCTCTGCCATGGCCGAGCCGTGAAGGAGGTCGTCGCCATTGCTGTGGTGCTCCTTCCTCCTCGTCGAAGGGTCCACGAGCTCGTAGATCTCTCTAGGAGCCCGTTCCCGTCGCTGGATCGCCTTCATCGCCTCTTCTACCTTTTCTTCCCGACAACGCTTCTTCTCTAACGAGCTTCTTCTCCGACGCGCTTCTTCCTACTACTTCCTCTACGGGCACCTTCCTCCTCGACCCGTACATGAGGTAGTACCTCTCTTCCTTCCTCCCTGTCCCAGATCGAGAGCCGTAGCGTAGATTCGTCGCGTGCGTCTCCTCTGTCGCCGGAGCCGCCGCTCGTTGTTGATCCATCGTTGTAGGGCCTCTTGGGCAGTAGTTGCGGTAGAAATGGAACCCTGGTTGCCCAAGCAACCTTCCATATAGCAACCGTAGCTCAATTTCTCGCACAACGCCGGCGAGCACCTTCCCCTGTTCCGGCCATCGTCGGGCAGTGGAGATGCAGGAGGGGATACTCAAAAGAGTTATGCCCCCTTATCTGTCAAGTGTCGTAGCGTAGCGTGGTGGTTGTGTGGTGTTGTTGCCAAGTAGGAGGTTGCACAGTAAGCTACAGGGTATTTGTTTTGGCACAGTAAGCTACACGGGATACCTTACCCTGTTGGAGCCCCCTTCTCTGTCGAATGCAATGAATGTGGTGTGGTGGTTTGAGCTCTGTGTTGTAACCAGAGGCACTAGGATTAGATCCCAGGCCTGCCTTTTTATTTTTTTTCCTTTCTTTCTTTATTTTTCCTTTGCCATTTAATTGCTACACCTTGTGCCTAAATAATAGTGCAAGAAAGGTGTGCATTTTATTTTTATTTTCCATCTAGCACATTTAGTTGTTGGGGAACGTCGCATGGGAAACAAAAATTTTCCTACGCGCACGAAGACCTATCATGGTGATGTCCATCTACGAGAGGGGATTTCCGATCTACGTACCCTTGTAGATCGCACAACAGAAGCGTTAAGAAACGCGGTTGATGTAGTGGAACGTCCTCACGTCCCTCGATCCGCCCCGCGAACCGTCCCACGAACCGTCCCGCGATCCGTCCCACGATCCGCTCTGATCTAGTGCCGAACGGACGGCACCTCCGCGTTCAGCACACGTACAACTCGATGATGATCTCGGCCTTCTTGATCCAGCAAGAGAGACAGAGAGGTAGATGAGTTCTCCAGCAGCGTGACGGCGCTCCGGAGGTTGGTGGTGATCTAATCTCAGCAGGGCTCCGCCCGAGCTCCGCAGAAACGCGATCTAGAGGAAAAAACTGTATAGGTATGTGGTCGGGCTGCCGTGGCAAAAGTTGTCTCAAATCAGCCCTAATACCTCAGTATATATAGGAGGGAGGGAGGGGAGGAGGCAGCCTCAAAACCTAAAGGTTTGGCCGAAATTGGAGGTGGAGGAGTCCTACTCCAATCCTACTTGGAGTAGGATTCCACCTTCCCACTTGGAAACTCTTTCCACCTTGTGTTTTTTCCTTCTCAAACCTTATGGGCCTAAGTAGGAACTTATTCCAGCACACTAGGGGCTGGTTTATCTCTTCCCATAGCCCATGAGAGCCCTTGGGGCGTGACACCCCTCCTGATGGTCCCCGGCACCCCTCCCGGCACTCCCAGTAGACTACCGATGAGCCCGAAACTTTTCCGGTAATGCAAGAAAACCTTCCGGTAACCAAATGAGGTCATCCTATATATCAATCTTCGTTTCCGGACCATTCAGGAAACCCTCGTGACGTCCGTGATCTCATTCGGGACTCCGAACAACATTCGATAACCAACCATATAACTCAAATACGCATAAAACAACGTCGAACCTTAAGTGTGCAGACCCAACGGGTTCGAGAACTATGTAGACATGACCCGGGAGACTCCTCAGTCAATATCCAATAGCGGGACCTGGATGCCCATATTGGATCCTACATATTCTACGAAGATCTTATCGTTTGAACCTCAGTGCCAAGGATTCATATAATCCCGTATGTCATTCCCTTTGTCCTTCGGTATGTTACTTGCCCGAGATTCGATCGTCAGTATCCGCATACCTATTTCAATCTCGTTTACCGACAAGTCTCTTTACTCGTTCCGTAATACAAGATCCCGCAACTTACACTGAGTCACATTTCTTGCAAGGCTTGTGTGTGATGTTGTATTACCGAGTGGGCCCCGAGATACCTCTCCGTCACACGGAGTGACAAATCCCAGTCTCGATCCATACTAACTCAACGAACACCTTTGGAGATACCTGTAGAGCATCTTTATAGTCACCCAGTTACGTTGCGACGTTTGATACACACAAAGCATTCCTCCGGTGTCAGTGAGTTATATGATCTCATGGTCATAGGAACAAATACTTGACACGTAGAAAACAGTAGCAACAAAATGACACGATCAACATGCTACGTCTATTAGTTTGGGTCTAGTCCATCACATGATTCTCCTAATGATGTGATCCTGTTATCAAGTGACAACACTTGCCTATGGTCAGGAAACCTTGACCATCTTTGATCAATGAGCTAGTCAACTAGAGGCTTACTAGGGACAGTGTTTTGTCAATGTATCCACACATGCACTGTGTTTCCAATCAATACAATTATAGCATGGATAATAAACGATTATCATGAACAAAGAAATATAATAATAACTAATTTATTATTGCCTCTAGGGCATATTTCCAACATTAGTGATGATGGTATTACACATGTGTGTGGTGTATGTGTGTATATGGTGCATCCATGGTTGTGTGCATGTGTGTGTGTGGGACACCCCTCTTACAAGAACTTGTGCACCTTCACATGACCATATGTGAGTGGGCATAGTATGTTGTGTGGTGTGAGTATCTTGGTAGATGAGCTTGTGATGTTGATGTGCTATGGCACACATACATGGGGTCAAAACCCTCATGTCACCATTGGTGTTGTGCACATGGGCAAGTACTTAAGTAGGAGTTGATCTAGTGATGTGCACATGTGATGATGCACTATTCACTATATATATGCTTCTTTGTAGATTTTCTTCCCTAGTTTGTGCTCACTTGCTCCAAGCAAGTGCATATGTATTTTATATGTATTTGGGGTAGAATCATCCCAAGAATCCATTGGTGAAATCATTTTTGCCATTGGAACATTTTCTGGAGATGACATATTTCATTTTCTTCTATGTTTAGAGCTTGGTTCCATGAGTTGTGGTGTGCACATGTGTTTGTTTCTTGGTTGTGGTAGTAGAGGGTGACCCCCTCCACCACATGTTGGTTTCATTTCATAGTTTGGAATCCATATGTGCAAGTTGTGCCCAATCAAAGTAGGCATGTGGCTGAAATTCCAGATTAGTGAAAATCTGAGAATTTCATTAAGTCTGAGAATCTGTTTATATTTTCTTCTCCTATTGATAAGGTTGTGCCGGTCAATGTGTTGTGATCTAGCCTTAGTTTTCAACTGGCAATTTGAAGCTCATATGTTTGTCTAGCTCCCTGTAAATTTTCATTCCATTTGGATTCCTGTAGATATTGTTTTGGCTGCTGTCAAAATGCTTCAGAGCAAAGACAGATAGTGAGAATCTGGAATTTTCACTAAGTCCGTGAAATCTGATATTTTTGGGCAAGTTTGCAGCGTTGTAACTTTCTGTGTTTAATTCTCTTATGTGTGATTCTTGCTGGTGCTTGTAGTACTCTTGGATAGCTACAGACACATATATTATTTGTCATATTTGGGTGGCTGTAGGTGCTTTGCATGTAGCTCACAAAGTGCTATGATGCAGTTTATGGCAGATTGTGTAGTTTTGTCATTTTGATGTATGTGAGTGCTTAGTTGATGATGTGGTGTAATTCTTTGGTCCACCCCATCCATGTTGGTTTGTTTTATGTCTTGGCAACCTGGAAATACCAGAGTTGTGCCATTTGAGTGTGTGGTGATGAATTTGACACGTAGGGCTTCATTTTTTGTTTCGTTGTTTCCCGTTGATCCGTAGCTCCGATTGTAATGTTCTTTATATGCTTTTGCATCGTTTCCACGAGATGCATCTGATAATGTCATTCTGATGCATGTCAAAATAGCTTAGGATGCATCTCTGTCCAGGAACATGTATTTACTTCTCATGCTTGTGCTAGTGATAGAAATAGTGATCCATGCTCATATTCATCTCATGCATCATGTGCTTGTTGCATCTTGAGGTGCTGTTGTTCATTGCATGTTATTCTTCTGTTGGGTAGCACCGGGATCGGAGAACGAATACGTGGATTCGGGAGAGTACGTGCAGGACGAACAAGAACCATTCCAAGCTGAGGATATCACAGGCAAGATGATATGACCTTGATTCCATCTCTAGACTTGTTATGCTAGATTACGTTACCTTTGCCATATGCTCGCTGCCTACCACTGAAATAATTGCCTCCTAAAATGCCATGAAACCAAACACTTATCCCTTCCTAGCAAAGTTGTATGGCTAAGTAGGCTTTGCTCAGCTACTAATGTTAGCGTTGCTAGATGCAGGTGCTTTGTCTCATGTGACAACATGAGCTTGATATCATTATATTAATTTTGTTATTTAATTAATGCACCTATATACTTGGTAAATAACGGAAGGCCTAGCCTTCTGTCGGGTGCTTTGTTCCGCTATTGTCGCCATAGTTACCGGCTATCGATGTTTGATTCCATATTGATCGCTCCTAACACGTTCGGGGTTGTTATGGGGACCCCCTCGATAAATCGCGTAGTGTTAAGACTTGTCCGGCATGACCCAACATTGGTGTTAATTTGCTAATCACTTAATAATAATCTGCATAGGGAATAGCTACCCCGAGGAATTTAATCAACAACCCTGGCCAGTGCTCCTCATGAGTGTTGGTCCAACCCAGAGCAGCTTATTACGCTCCCCGGGGCAACTCGGTGTTTTGGCGTGGTAACCATCGCTCATCTGGCGTGTCCTGAGACTGAGATACGCGGCTCTTATCAGGGTCGTCGACACGTCGGGAGGTCCTGCTAGTCTTGTCTTACCTTAGCGATATATCTTGTGTATAGGAATCACAATGAAGATTTGGTTCTCCCTAGAGTTGACATTTTCCTCTAAGGAATCCGACGAGATCACGAGATTCGTGATAGAGGATTACTTTGCGGCCCGTGTAAGTTTGTCATGGACTAGTTGGAGCACCCCTGCAGGGTTTAATCTTTCGGAAAGCCGTGCCCGCGGTTATGTGGCAACTTGGAATATTTTGTTAACATCCGGTAATAGATAACTTAAACATAAGCTAATAAAATTTGCCAACTGTGTGTGTAACCATGACTGTCCCCTTCGAAGATCTCTCTTCGATCGGGAACATGGTGGGGTTTTGATTGACGTAGGTAGGTGTTCAGGATCACTTAGTGATCATCGATCATCGACCGCTAGAATAGACCAGCTTCATATTTTTTCTACGTAAGTTAGCCACCACATCAAGCTTAGGATGCTGCAACCTAAATACTCTACCTTCCAACCTAATAACTTGACTAGTTCTGGCACTGAGGTCATAGATTGTTGAGTCCCCGTGGCTCACAGATTCCTTCACAACACCAACAGGTTCAGGTACCCCCGAGACAGGTGATCCCGATGGCACACAGCTGGCGTGGCAGTACGATGAGGAGAACGACCGCCTGTACGTGAACTATCCAGAAGATTGAGGCATGGTCGTGATCGTGGGCCAGCAGGCAGGGTAGCATAGTCATTTCCCTTGTTTTGTAGTCCGTAGCGGAACTACCTTGATAGTATACGTGATGTACCCTGATATATTTATGAGATGGCAATTGAATCCCTTATTGTCATTCTGTTGGTATTATGTATGTGCTATGATACCTTGTTGGTGAGACGCTTAGATGCGCTCCTTTCCTATTCGGGGCCTCGATCCCCAGATCGAAAAGGACCGCATCTTAGTCGTTACAAGTTGGTAATCAGAGCCTTACGACCATAGGAGCCTTTGTGTGATCTTACTTGGCCGAGTCGAGTCTAGTAAAATGTTTTGAGTCTTAGTTATATCGGAGAGTAGGATTCTTTTTTCTCCTCTTCCATGCTCTCGTGAGGTTCCCCTCTTAGGAGATCTTAATTCTACTCCTCTTCTCGCTCAAATTTTTTTTTAGGATCACGCGGGTATTTGTGAAATCTATATGATTGCGATGTGATGGAGTTCTATCTTGGTGCCTCCTGTCTGCCTTGATTTTCTTTCGGGGAGTTGAGCTCCAGGGGATTCTTGCACACATCGCCATCATTCAGATTTCTGAGTATCTAAGAACGAAGGATGTTCGTTATTGCTTCAATACTGGTAGTGGCGAGATAACCCCGATGTCCCCAGTATTGGTGCAGATTGTTCGGGAGTACTGCCATACTTGGTATCGTTGTGATCACGAGGGTCTGTTGTAGATGAAGGTCCGAGATGCTGGTTGTGTGTTGATGGATGTGATACAGGTGACGGGTTAGTATAGGAGTTGTGTGATATTACTCCTTGTATCCGTGTACCAGATTGCATGACCTGTTATTTCGGGAATTCACAGGTGGGATATCAAGTAGTATCTTATAGGACTATCTTCCTACAGATGCATGATGGAGGTTGGGATTCGATGTTCAGTGGGTGCGTTTGTTGACGGTCGTCTTACAGCTGTTCCCGTTGTGTCTTAAAGAGTCCTTGTAGCTCGCTATGACTCGGGGATACTTCGTATGTCGTGTGCACTGCCTTGCACAGGATGGCTAGTGTAAATTCGAGCCCGTGCGATCTTATCCACGAAGATATCGGATGAAATCTCGATCATATGTTTGTTCCGAGCAGTTCTAGCTCATACTTGTTTGCAGTGGTCTTAATCGAAATTTTGTCGTCCGTCACTTTGAGGAAGCATTCTTACTATTTTGTTCGAATGCAATTGCTTATTCCTGTTCAGATATTCCTGTCATTTTGATTCAGCTATATCTTCAATTTATTCTGTGGGCTAATGTGTTGTCCGTCTTCAGGATGGCTCCACCAACTCGTCAGAACCCAGGGCGTGAGGATGTGCCGCCACCACCTCCTCCTCTGGAGAATCCTCCGCCGCCGCCTCCTCCTACAGTGGCCTAGCAAGCGGTGATGGATGCTACTAATGCAAACACCCAGATGCTGCTGCAGTTGTTGCAAGAGAGAGCTAATCAGCAGCAAGGCAATTTCCAGCATGGTGGCAATCAGTTTGCTAGTCTGAGTCAGTTCCTGTCGAATCAGCCAAAGACTTTCACTTCCTGTGACCAGCCATTTGATGCAGAGGATTGGATCCGTGATATGAACAAGCATTTCGAGTGTAGCAATGTTCGTCCTGAGGATTTTGTCAAATTTGCAACATTCCAATTGAAGGGGCAGGCTTCTATCTGGTGGCAACAGTTGAAGGACTCCACAGGCGCTAGGGTGATCACTTGGGATGAGTTCTGCCATGACTTCAGGTCCCACTACATTCTTTCCAGCTTTGTGGAGGAGATGCATGAGAAGTTCAGGCATTTGAAGCAGGATGGCAATTCCGTGTACAAGTACAACGTTGAGTTCCACGAGCTAGCCCGATACACATTGCAGGATATCCCTGATCAGAAGAGCAAGATTTATCAGTTCAGAGGTGGCTTGAAAGAAGATTTGCAGTTAGCTCTTTCTTTGCACGATCTTGAGGAGTTCGACAAGTTCTACAACTTAGCTCTTAGGGCAGAGGCAGCCTTGCTCAGGGTGGAGAATTCTAAGAAGCGCTTTAGAGATTCCAGCTCTTCCTCGACTCAGGTGGTTCAGAAGCAACATAAGTTTTGGGTGTCTCCTCCTCCTCCTCCTCGGCACTCGCAACAGCTCAAGCACTCTAGTGGTCGTGGTTCTTCCCACCCACCCAACCCTGTCTTCCAGCAGAGATTCCAGCATCAGAAGCAAGGGCCTCCTCAGACTCAGTACCGGCAGCCAGCAGAGGTGACTTGTCACAAGTGTGGGCAGAAGGGTCATTATGCCAACAAGTGTACTTCTCAGCTCTGACTGCCGCCTCCTCCTCTAGGCAAACCTCCAAGCAATGCTCTTGTCAAGTTCAACCCCAGATCAACTCGAGTCAACATGGTGAATGCAGCCGAGGCAGAAAACTCGTCAGATGTGATCATGGGTAACCTCCTCGTCAATGATATTCCTGCTAAAGTGTTATTTGATTCTGGTGCATCGCATTGCTTCATATCCAAGCCTTTCATAGCTAAGCATGATATTCCTGCAATTCATTTGGATAGTCCCTTCCGTGTGGTTTCTCCGGGCATGCGCATGAGTTCGCACATGAGGGTTCCGGATGCTTCTGTCAAGATAGGAAGTTATTCCTTTCTGGCGTCTCCTATTGTCTTGGGCAATTCCGACATTGACTGGATCCTTGGTATGGACTGGCTGGCCATGAACAAGGCATCAATTGATTGTGAGGACAAAGAAGTGAAGCTTACCCACTCTTCGGACGACGTGATTATATTCGCGGCGCGCGATGATACAATCCGTCTGTCCTCTTTGAAAGAAAAGGGTGAGATCAATCCTATTTCGCAAGTCCCAATGGTCTGCGAATATGAAAATGTGTTTCCTGAAGAGCTTCCAGGCATACCTCCGCACAGAGAAGTTGAGTTTGTGATTGAGCTTGAGCCAGGCACCGAGCCGGTGTGCAAACGACCATACAAGTTGGGTCCAGAAGAATTGAAAGAACTTAAGAGGCAACTCGATGAGCAGGAGTGTTTGGGTTTGATCAGACCGAGCTCGTCTCTGTGGGGCTGTGGAGTTCTGTTTGTCAAGAAGAACGATGGCACGGACCGGCTGTGTGTCGATTATCGTCCATTGAACAAGAAGACAATCAGGAACAAATATCCACTTCCGAACATAAGTGAGTTGTTCAAACAGTTGAAAGGTGCTAAGGTCTTCTCCAAGCTTGATCTCAGAATGGGCTATCATCAAATTCGCATTCGCGAGGAAGATATTCCGAAGACTGCCTTCAGGACTAGTTTTGGCTCGTATGAGTATACGGTCATGTATTTTGGTCTGGCAAATGCTCCTCCGACATTCTGTCGATTGATGAACTACATATTCTCTCTGTTCAAGAATGACTTTGTCTTGCTCTACCTCGACGACATTCTGGTCTTTTCTGAAACTGAGGAAGAACATGAAGAACATCTAAGATTGGTGCTTGATAAGCTGAGAGAGTACAAGTTGTATGCCAAGTTTTCCAAGTGTGAGTTCTGGCTGAAAGAAGTTGTCTATCTTGGGCACATTATCTCTGCCGAGGGCATTAAAGTTGATCCGTCCAAGGTTCAGGCCATTGTTGAATGGGAGCCTCCGCAGAATGTGAAGCAACTTTGAAGCTTTCTCGGGCTTGCTAGCTATTGCAGAAGGTTTGTTGAGAACTTCTCCAAGATCTCCAAGCCGCTCTCAAGTCTTCTTCAGAAGGGTGTTAAGTATGCTTGGTCTCCAGAGTGATAGTTGGCCTTCGACACACTCAAAGAGAAGCTTACCTCCATTCCAGTCTTGGTTCCTCCGGATGATTCCAAATCTTACCAGGTCTTCTGCGACGCTTCCCTCAGGGTCTTGGTGCAGTCCTGATGCAAGATAAGAAGGTGGTTGCTTATACCTCCAGGCAGTTGAAGCCAGCGGAGAAGAACTATCCTGTGCATGATCTTGAGCTAGCAGCTGTGGTTCACGCTCTGATGACTTGGAGACACCTCTTGTTGGAATGTAAGGTTGAAGTTTTCACCGATCACAAGAGTCTCAAGTACATCTTCACACAGCCTAACTTGAATCTTCGGCAAACACGTTGGGTGGAAATGCTCCAGGATTTTAATCCGAGTGTTGAGTACACGCCAGGCACAGCTAATGTCGTGGGGGATGCATTGAGCAGGAAGGCATACTGCAATAGTCTGATTCTGCAACCTCTCCAGTCTGGTCTTTGTGAGTCTTTCAGGAAGCTCAACCTTCAGCTAGTACCTCAGGGATTTCTTGCAAACCTTCAGATCTCTCCTACCTTGGAAGATCAGGTCCGAGCAGCACAGCTTCTTGACGCTATGGTGAAGAAGGTCAAGATTGGCGTGGCAAAGTGTCTTCCGAAGTATAAGTGCTTCACTGTTGATGCTAGAGACACGTTGTTCTTCGAGGATCGCCTTGTCGTCCCGAAAGGTGATCTCAGAAAGGTAATCATGGATAAAGCTCATAACTCTCTGCTCTCTATTCATCCTGGAAGCTCCAAGATGTACCACGACCTGAAACAGACCTTTTGGTGGACTCGTATGAAGCGTGAGACTGCTCAGTTCGTAAATGAATGTGATGTATGTCGAAGGGTGAAAGCAGAGCATCAATGTCTAGCAGGTCTTTTGCATCCATTGCCCATTCCCGAGTGGAAGTTCGATCACACTAAGATGGATTTCGTCACCGGGTTTCCGAAGTCCAAGAAGGGTAATGATGCCATCTTCATCATCATCGACAAGTTGAGTAAAGTGGCTCATTTTCTTCCAGTCAAGGAATCCATTTCCGCAGGTCAGCTTGCAGAGTTGTACACCTCCAGGATTGTGTCCTTGCACGGTGGTCCTATGATGATCTCTTCAGGTCGCGGAAGTATCTTCACTTCCAAGTTATGGGACACTTTTCAGTCTCCTATGGGAACGAAGATCCGTTTCAGCACAACGTTCCATCCTCAGACTAGTGGTCAAGTGGAGCGAGTGAATCAAGTTCTTGAGGATATGCTGAGAGCCTGTGTTATCTCTTTTGGCATGAAGTGGGAAGATTGTCTGCCTTTTGCGGAGGTCTCGTATAAAAACAGTTATCAAGCTAGTTCTGGCAAGGCTCCGTTTGAAATTCTCTATGGCAGGAAGTGCCGCACCCCGCTCAACTAGTCCGAGACCGGCGAGCGTCAGATTCTTGGGAATGATTTGATAGAAGAAGCTGAGGAGATGTGTCGGGTCATTCGCGACAACCTCAGAGCAGCTCAGTCCCGTCAGAAGAGCTATTATGATAGCAAACACCGTGACATGTCTTATGAGCTTGATGACTTCGTCTATCTCAAGGTGTCGCCTATGAAGGGTATGTAGCGCTTTGGCATCAAAGGCAAGCTTGCGCCTCGTTTCGTTGGTCCGTTCAGAGTGGTTGGCAAGAGAGGCAACCTGGCGTACGAGCTCGAGCTCCCGTCAAACTTTGCAAATGTCCATGATGTGTTCCATGTTTCTCAGCTAAGGAGGTGTTTCAAGTCCCCCGAGTGCACTATTCATCTTCAAGACATCGACCTTCAGCCTCACCTTTCTTATCGTGAGCATCTAGTTGTGGTTCTCGAGGCGACTGAGCGCAAGACCCGCAACAAGATCGTCAAATTTCTCAAAGTGCAGTGGTCACACCATTCCGACAAAGAGGCTACTTGGGAACGCGAGGATTACCTCCGTTCCGAATTTCCGGAGTTCTTTCAGGCGTAGATCTCGGGGCGAGATCTTTTTGTAGTGTGGGAGAGTTTGTAATGCCCCAAGTGTGTACTTGCCATATTTGGAACCTACTTCATGTGGGTCCACCTTGTCATTGATATGAGAGTGTCCTATGCATGTATGATTTCATGTGTCAATTGTTGTCTTCCTTGATTGCATGCCATATTATTTCTTGCCATGTCATGTCTTGTGATTGCATTGTGTTCTCATGAGATGTGTGGTTACCTTGTGATTTCATGTGGCTAGTAGTAATGGTATTGTGGTGGCACTAGTTTTCAAAAACCCCTTCCTCTCAATTTATCTCTAGCTCCTTATTCCAACTATTCCTTTCATGTTTGAAAAATGTCTAATGTTTAGGAGATATTGTGGGGATATTGGAGTGATAGATTTGATGTGTTGTTAAGTTGTGATAAGGGTGCAAATAAATCCAAAACAAAACCTTTAATGTTGTTTTCTATTTATTCAAGTTGCTCCAAAAATTCCCTTTGTATTTTAATTAAATAGGTCATTTATTTTCAAGACCAGGGGCATTTTTATTTTGTTTTTATCCCCAACAGATTGCCATGTGGGTTATTTTCCCTTTCTCTATTTTATTTTAATAGAAATTAGTCCAGGGAGCCCCTTTCCTCTATCTGTCGCCACTAGTGGGCTTACTCCCCCTAGCCGGCCCATCTTCTTCTCTCTCGCGAGCCCAACCGCGTCCCTCTCTTCTTGCTCGCTTTCCAGCGGGGCGCGTGGGTCCCGCATGTCATCCTCTCCCTTCATTCCCCTTTGCTTTCAACCGGAGAGCATCGCACACATGGCCGCACCGCGTCCCCCACCTCTCCTTCCCCCTATTTAATCCCCCCTTGGCGTCCGTGCCTTGGCTAGGGTTCCTCCTCCGCCGCCGCCACTTCCAATCCCATATTCCTCCTCTCTCTGTCGACGACGAAAGGTAAGCAGATCGGCTCCGCCATGGCCGAGCCATGAAGGAGGTCGTCGTCGTCGCTATGGTGCTCCTTCCTCCTCGTCGAAGGGTCCAGGAGCTCGGAGATCTCTCCAAGAGCCCGTTCCCGTCGCTGGATCGCCTTCATCGCCTCTGCTTCCTCTTCTTCCCTACGGCGCTTCTTCTCCGACGAGCTTCTTCTCCAACGCGTTTCTTCCTACTACTTCCTCTACGGGCACCTCCCTCCTTGACCCGTACATGAGGTAGTACCTCTCTTCCTTCCTCCCTGTCCCAGATCTAGAGCCATAGCGTAGATTCGTCGCTTGTGTCTGCTCTGTCACCGGAGCCGCCGCTCGTCGTTGATCCATCGTTGTAGGGCCTCTCGGGCAGTAGTTGCGGTAGAAATGGAACCCTGGTTGCCCAAGCAACCTTCCATATAGCAACCGTAGCTCAATTTGTAGCACAACGCCGGCGAGCACCTTCCCCTGTTCCGGCCATCGTCGGGCAGTGGAGATGCAGGAGGGGATACTCAAAAGAGTCATGCCCCCTTATCTGTCAAGTGCCATCGCGTAGCGTGGTGGTTGTGTGGTGTTGTTGCCAAGTAGAAGGTTGCGGGTTCGAATCTCTCCTCGGCACCTTTTTGTTTTGATTTGTTTCGGCACAGTAAGCTACAGGAGATACCTTACCCTGTTGGAGCCACCTTCCCTGTCGAATGCAATGACTGCGGTGTGGTGGTTTGAGCTCTGTGTTGTAACCGGAGGCACTGGGGTTCGATCCCAGGCCTTCCCTTTTATTTGTTTCCTTTCTTTCTTTATTTTTCCTTTGCTATTTAATTGATACACCTTGTGCCTAAATAATAGTGCAAGAAAGGTGTGCATTTTATTTTTCTTTTCCGTCTAGCACATGTAGTGATGATGGTATTACACATGTGTGTGGTGTATGTGTGTATATGGTGCATCCATGGTTGTGTGCATGTGTGTGTGTGGGACACCCCTCTTACAAGAACTTGTGCACCTTCACATGACCATATGTGAGTGGGCATAGTATCTTGTGTGGTGTGAGTATCTTGGTAGATGAGCTTGTGATGTTGATGTGCTATGGCACACATACATGGAGTCAAAACCCTCATGTCACCATTGGTGTTGTGCACATGGGCAAGTACTTAAGTAGGAGTTGATCTAGTGATCTGCACATGTGATGATGCACTATTCACTATATATATGATTCTTTGTAGATTTTCTTCCCTAGTTTGTGCTCACTTGCTCCAAGCAAGTGCATATGTATTTTATATGTATTTGGGGTAGAATCATCCCAGGAATCCATTGGTGAAATCATTTTTTCCATTGGAACATTTTCTGGAGATGACATATTTCATTTTCTTCTATGTTTAGAGCTTGGTTCCATGAGTTGTGGTGTGCACATGTGTTTGTTTCTTGGTTGTGGTAGTAGATGGTGACCCCCTCCACCACATGTTGGTTTCATTTCATGTTTTGGAATCCATATGTGCAAGTTGTGCCCAATCAAAGTAGGCATGTGGCTGAAATTCCAGATTAGTGAAAATCTGAGATTTTCATCAAGTCTGAGAATCTGTTTATATTTTCTTCTCCTGTTGATGAGGTTGTGCAGGTCAATGTGTTGTGATCTAGCCTTAGATTTCAACTGGAAAGTTGAAGCTGATATGTTTGTCTAGCTCCCAGTAAATTTTCATTCCATTTGGAGTCATGTAGATATTGTTTTGGCAGCTGTCAAAATGCTTCAGAGCAAAGACGGATAGTGAGAATCTGGAATTTTCACTAAGTCCCTGAAATTTGATATTTTTGGGTTTGCAGCCTTGTAACTTTCTGTGTTTAATTCCTTTGTGTGTGATTCTTGCTGGTCCTTTAGTACTTTTGGATAGCTACAGCCACATATATTATTTGTCATATTTGGGTGGCTGTAGGTGCTTTGCATGTAGCTCACAAAGTGATATGATGCAGTTTATGGCAGATTGTGTAGTTTTTCATTTTGATGTTTGTGAGTGCTTAGTTGATGATGTGGTGTTCTTCTTTGCTCCACCCCATCCATGTTGGTTTGTTTTATGTCTTGGCAACCTGGAAATAACAGCGTTGTGCCATTTGAGTGTGTGGTGATGAATTTGACACGTAGGGCTTCATTTCTTGTTTCGTTGTTTCCCGTTGATCCGTAGCTCCGATTGTAATGTTCTTTATATGCTTTTGCATCGTTTCCACGAGATGCATCTGATAATGTCATTCTGATGCATGTCAAAATATGTTAGGAACATGTATTTACTTCTCATGCTTGTGCTAGTGATAGAAATAGTGATCCATGCTCATATTCATCTCATGCATCATTTGCTTGTTGCATCTTGAGGTGTTGTTGTTCATTGCATGTTATTCTTATGTTGGGTAGCACCGGGATCGGAGAACGAATACGTGGATTCGGGAGAGTACGTGCAGGACGAACAAGAACCAATCCAAGCTGAGGATATCACAGGCAAGATGATATGACCTTGATTCCATCTCTAGACTTGTTATGCTAGATTACGTTACCTTTGCCATATGCTCGCTGCCTACCACTGAAATAATTGCCTCCTGAAATGCCATGAAACCAATCACTTATCCCTTCCTAGCAAACTTCAATGGCTAAGTAGGCTTTGCTCAGCTACTAATGTTAGCGTTGCTAGATGCAGGTGCTTTGTCTCATGTGACAACATGAGCTTGATATCATTATCTTAATTCTGTTATTTAATTAATGCACCTATATACTTGGTAAATAACGGAAGGCCTACCCTTTTGCCGGGTGCTTTGTTCCACTATTCCCGCCATAGTTACCGGCTACCGGTGTTTGATTCCATATTGATCGCTCCTAACACGTTCGGGGTTGTTATGGGGACCCCCTCGATAAATCGCGTAGTGTTAAGACTTGTCCGGCAGGACCCAACATTGGTGTTAATTTGCTAATCACTTAATAATAATGTGCATAGGGAATAGCTATCCCGAGGAATTTAATCAACAACCCGGGCCAATGCTCATCATGAGTGTTGGTCCAACCCACAGCAGCTTATTACGCTCCCCGGGGCAACTCGGTGTTTTGGCGTGGTAACCATCGCTCATCCGGCGTGTCCTGAGACTGAGATACGCGGCTCTTATCAGGGTCGTCAAAATGTCGGGAGGTCCTCCTAGTCTTGTCTTACCTTAGCGATATATCTTGCGTGTAGGAATCCCAGTGAAGCTTTGGTTCTCCCCAGAGTTGAGGTTTTCCTCTAAGGAATCCGAGGAGATCACGAGATTCGTGATAGAGGATTACTTTGCGGCCCGTGTACGTTTGTGATGGACTAGTTGGAGCACCCCTACAGGGTTTAATCGTTCGGAAAGCCATGCCCGCGGTTATGTGGCAACTTGGAATATTTTGTTAACATCCGGTAATAGATAACTTAAACATAAGCGAATAAAATTTGCCAACTGTGTGCGTAACCGTGACTGTCCCCTTCGAAGATCTCTCTTCGATCGAGAACAGGGTGGGGTTATGATTGACGTAGGTAGGTGTTCAGGATCACTTAGTGATCATCGATCATCGATCGCTAGAATAGACCATCTTCATATATGTTCTACGTAAGTTAGCCACCACATCAAGCTTAGGATGCTGCAACCTAAATACTCCAACTTTCCAACCTAATAACTTGACTAGTTCTGGCACCGAGGTCATAGATTGCTGAGTCCCCATGGCTCACAGATTCCTTCACAACACCAACAGGTTCAGGTACCCCCGAGACAGGTGATCCCGGCGGCACGCAGCTGGCGTGGCAGTACGATGAGGAGAACGACCGCCTGTACGTGAACTCTCCAGAAGATTGAGGCGTGGTCGTGTTCGTGGGCCAGCAGGCAGGGTAGCATAGTTATTTCCCTTGTTTTGTAGTCCGTAGCGGAACTACCTTGATTGTATGTGTGATGTACCCTGATATATTTATGAGATGGCAATTGAATCCCTTATTGTCATTCTGTTGATATTATGTATGTGCTATGATACCTTGTTTGCGAGACGCTTAGATGCGCTCCTTCCCTATTCGGGGCCTCGATCCCCAGATCGGAAAGGACCGCATCTTAGTCGTTACACTAGGAGTCCTACTGGTTCGATAAACCTTACAGTCTCCGTGTAAGGCTAATTTGCTGCTGACTACATCTCTACCTTCCACTTGGGGTCCAACGAGGGCCGAGAAGCATATACATCACCTCATCATCAATGGACCACACCACTAGTGCGGCCTCCACCCTGGGTCCGGCCTTAAATCCTGATCTAGTCGATACACCCAAATCATCTTCGGCCGAATGCTGCCTAGGTGTGATTTTAAATGCCCTGGAGCAGCGGTACTGTAGATCGACCTCATGCACTCGAGGAGCATGGAGTCCACAGATATCTCGTCATTAAACGAGTTACTCGGACGGAACCAAGCCATGGGGATAACTGACGGAAAACCCTCGATCTATGATCAGATCGGGTTTAAACCCAACGACACGAAAATTTACGTCCCACCTATCACACACTTGGTTGCCACCATCGAGGACCCGGCCGAAGGTTCACCTTCTCAACCGCCGGAGCTGAGAATGGTTTACGTTCAGGTTTTTGACCACCAGGATCGTTCCTCTAGTTCAGAATATGGACTTCAACCTGGAAAAATTTCAAGATCGAACCCCAATTCGGTGCACGACATGGATTCCATGTGGGTGTCTCCAGTTGATAATCCGGACCCTGAACCTGACACTCCAGATTCCATGATGGTACAGGACACGACCGCCAAAGCTTCAGACTCACATCCTATCGGGATACAAAGTTTTACCCCACCCACTCCAAGTCCAATACTCTCCAAGTCATTAAGGTAAGCCCGATATACAGGACCTATTGCACATCAAACAACAACCACGGGAAATAGTCCAATATTTCTGGGCTAGATTCCTCCTTACCAAAAACAGGATAGCGGACTGCACCAACTAGGAAATCATAGCAACCTTCCGGCATAACTCCCGCGATGAAGGAATCCTAAACGTCCTCGCCCATCGCCACATTCACAACTTCACCGAGCTATCAGCTCCATTATGTAAATACCGCGCAATGGAAAGCGCCTGGCAGGCTCAACTGATGCGCATGGAGTCAATCCATGCCGAGAAACCCAGGAGAGCTCGGAGGAAGTGTGTACCCCCGTGACGGTCGTCCGAACATGAGCCCGCCGAGAAAAATAATAAACCCCTTGCATGATCCGAAACTGTCCTCGACGAACTATTGGATAGGTCGTGCCCCATACACTCCGCCATGCTGAATACGAAGCCAACTCACAGCATACGAGCTTGCTGGGTCGTTAGGCAAGTCGCAAAAATCACAGGGGTCATCCTCGGGGTTTCACCCTCAAACAGACATTCAACAATGCCACCGGATAATGACGTTGAGATCCTAATGATCTACGAGTGTTTCCCTCAAAAAGTCAGAGGAAGAGAGCTCTTCCATAACTCAACCAAATACACGAGGTGGCAGGAACGGATTCATGGACAAACACACACATTACCTTCGGCAAGGCAGACCAGCCGAGAACCCGCCCCGACCGAACACCTGCAGCCCTAGTCCTTAATCTCATAGTAGATGACTTCAGACTCCACAAGGTGTTAATGGACGACGACAGCGGTTTAAACCTCATTTATGAGGATACCGTGGACAAAATGCAATTCGATATATCGCGCGACGAATAAAGGCACACGACATTTCTAGGGATCATCCCCAAAAAAGAGGCATGTTGCACCAGACAAGTTACTCTTGATGTGGTATTCGGGTGCAAATAACTTCTCTTTCATATTGTGCCCTTTCATAGCGGTTATCACACCCTATTGGGGCGTTACGCCTTCACAAGATTTCAGGCCATACCACATTATGGGTATATGAAGCTCAAAATGTTAGGGCCCAATGGCGTGATCACAATTATAGTTGACCCGGATAAAGCTCTTTGGGCCAAAAACAAAACAACATCGCTCGCCCTCCAAGCACTGTCCGAGACTCTTGCGGCACATGAATTAACCGCACTCCGCTCAATGGTAGATAGGGATGATGTAATCCTCAGTAAGAGGCCCAAATCTACATCCTTCAAACCAGCAGATGAAATCGTCAAATTTCAGGTGCATCCAACGGATGCCAACAAAACATCGTCCATTGGGGCTGAGCTGGACCCCATGGTTGACAAAGCACTACACACATTCTTGCGTGAAAATTGGGACATATTTGCCTGGCACCCCTCACACATGCCAGGAATACCACGAAGACTAGCGGAGCATAGCCAGAACATAAGCACAGGCTTCAAGCAAGTCAAATAGGCTCTACGCCGATTTTTTTGAACCCAATCATCAAGCTATGGGTGAAGAACTAGCAAAACTACTTGAATCCTGATTCATCCGAGAAATCAGACACCCCGAGTGGTTGGCGAATCCGGTCATGGTGCCAAAGGAAGACAAATCGTGGCGGATGTGCATAGATTTCAAAGACCTAAATAAAGCCTGCCCTAAGGATCCCTTTCCCTTACCTCACATAGACCAGATCATCGACGCCACCGCCGGACACGACTCACTGTGCTTCCTCTATGCCTACTACACATACCATAAAATCAAAATGAAGGAGTCCGACTGAGCCGCAATTGCCTTCATCACCCCCTACGGGCCATTCTACATTAACACAATGCCCTTCGGGTTAAAAAACACATACACCACATACTAACACATGATTCAGACATGCCTAGGAAATCAAATCATAAAAATGGTTGATGCATACGTGGACGACGTGGTCATCAAGACCAAACACGTCAGCCAGCTGGTGCATGACCTCTGGCAAACCTTTGATAATCTACGGGCTTACGATATACGACACAATCCCGAGAAATGCGTCTTCGTTGTTCCCGCCGGTAAACTCCTCGGATTTATCGTCTCCCATAGAGGAATAGAGGCCAATCTGGCTAAAATCCTAGCCCTGTGCCAACTAGCGATCCCTACGGAGTTGAAGCACATTTTAAAAACTGGCGGGTTGCATGGCGGCTTTGAGCTGCTTTATCTCCTGCCTTGGTGAAAAGGCACTGCCGCTCTATAGGCTTCTCAAACGGAACAAAAACTTCAAGTGGACCACAGAAGCAACGGGCGCATTGGAAGGAATTAAAACGTTATTGGCTAGCAACCCTATACTAGCAGCACCCAACATACGTGAACCAATGATGTTGTACATCTCGATCACAAATCAAGTGGTCAGTGAGGTTCTCGTTGTCGAACGAGAGGCTGAGGGTCACAAGTTCTGGGTGTAGAAGCCAGTCTACTACGTGTGAGAACTGCTCACCCCGTGCAAATATAGGTATTCACATTACTATAAGATAGCCTATACAGTTTTCATGCCACCCCAAAAGCTCCAACACTACTTTCAAGAGTGTTCAATTATAGTGGCATCCAAAGTACCACTGAATGGTATAATTGACATTAGGGACGCCATTGACCACAAAGCCAAATGTGCCATTGAGCTCCTCCCTTTCAAAATTGCGTACAAACCACACCGAGCTATTAAATCTCAGGCGTTGGCTGATTTTCTTACCGAATGGATGGACGTCGACCTCCCCAGAGAGTAGAGTACATACTCCCATTAGGCAATGTACTTTGATGGATCCAAGATGCTTGTCGGACTAGGGGATGGAGTTATACTTTCATCCCCCACTGGCAACAACATCTGGTACGTATTCTGGATCATGTACACCGATTCCAATAATGTGGACGAATACGAGGCTGTGTTGCATGGAGTTCGGATGGCTACATCAATGGGCGTACAATGGCTCGAAGTATGGGGAGACTCTAACCACGCCATCTCTCAAATTAACGGAGAATTCGATGTTAAATACCCAAAGATAGCAGCATATAAAAACGCCGTCCTCAAAATATCCGCACGGTTCGAAGGATTAGAATTCCGCCATGTCTCTAGAGATAGCAATCAGGCTGCTGACGTCCTCGCCTGCATGGGCGCCAAGCATGACCCTGTCCCTAAGAACATGTTTTTGGAACGACTTTTCAAGACATCCATGGTATGGAAGGGCAAAAACAAGGAATCTGGAGCCAATGGCCTAGAACAGATCATCCCTCCTCTTATCGAATGAGATGAACAAATGATCGACGGTTCAACACTTGAAGAAATGCCTTCGGCTCATGAAGTCATGACAGTAATCACACAATGGACCGAGCCCTTGCTCGCCTATCTTCTCCATGAAGAACTCCCTGCTGAACAGACTAAGGTAGGATGAATAATTCGGCGATCCAAGGCCTAGAAGGTCCATGAGGGTGAGCTACACAAGAAAAGCACCACCGAAGTCCTCCAATGGTGCATATCCGGAGAAGAAGCAAAGCAGCTCTGGGTCGAGATACACGCAGGCATGGGAGGCCACCATGCAGCAGCTCGGGCCCTAGTAAGCAAGGCCTTTCAAGCCGAATTCTTTTAGCCCATGGCTCGCATAGACGCCCACACACTCATCCAACATTGTGTTGGTTGTGAGATCTTTGCAAATCAAAGCCTGATGCCCCCAATGGCTCTTCAGACGATACCGATCACTTGGACTTTTGCGGTCTGGGGGCTCGACATGGTCAGACCACTTAAAGGGGGGACCAAGAAAAAGAAATATCTATTGGTCATGGTCGACAAATTCACCAAGTGGATTGAAGCAAAACCAGTAATCTCAGCTATGTCCAGACCAGTTATCGACTTTATATCCGATGTGGTCCACCATTACAGTGTCCCTCATAGTATAATAAGGACAATTGATCCAGTTTCATAGTCCAGGAGGTAAAGGACGGGTGCACTAACATGGGCATCAAGCTTGATTACGCTTCAGTATATCACCCACAAACAAATGGACAAATCGAACGGGCCAATGGTCTTATTATGAGCAGTATCAAAACTCAACTAGTGCGTTTTATGAAAGAATGTGACTGCCATTGGCTAGAGAAGCTTGAATCCGTATTATGGGGCCTGCGCACTACCTCGAATTGATCAATGGGACACACACCATTTTTATGGTGTACGGGGCAGAAGCAGTCGTCCCCTGTGACCTCATCCATGACGGGCCTAGAGTGCACATATAGGAAGGAAAGGATGTCAAGCCAGATCGACAAGACGACCTAGACGCCTTCAAAGGAGAGCGTAATATAGCATGGGCCCACTCTACATTTTATCAACAGCATGCTCGGTGCTACCAGAGTAGGGAAGTTTGAGCGAAGGCATACAATGTGGGCGAACTTGTTTTTAGCCTCCCAGAGAAGCATAAGAATAAACTCTAGCCCAATTGGGAGGGTCCTTTCATAATTGATGAAGTACTTGCACGATGAGCATATCACCTCTGTAACCCACCGGACAATCGCCTCGAACCGAACCCATGGAATGCAGATCGTCTTTGCCGCTTCTACGCGCGAGATCCGTGTCGTCACCCTCACTAGTCTTTTTTCCCTTTTATCATTTTCCCTTCCTTTTTTCCTTTTTCGGATTGGTTAGCATTTCCCAGTCATGTTCGGAAAACCGAGCTATGTTAAGTTTTACTCGGCATACATCTTGAAATGTATTACCCGATCACACCTCGGGTTATCTTAACAAAGCCGGTCGATAAAATTTCCGTGCATCTGTTCGTCTCAGTCATGTATGCACCCTTCCAGTATCATTTTTAAGCCACTGTATGCATCAATTTGACATAAGATATGTCGACCGACCCAAATGCTCTAAGTCGAGTTTGATAAAGTGGGTCTTCACCATTTCCCATGCCTCCCATGATCCTTCTTGACCAGTCGATATCTTCCATAGCTCTAAGCGATGCCGAGCTCCCTTAAATCGATTGGCTAGCTAGGCCATCCTTCCGGAGGCATCTTAGTCGGCCATAGTGCCTTGACCATGCTCTTCAAAGCTTTCCGACCTCCCTCATGCACAATGGACAGTTCCTTAGAAGGTTCCCTCCGAACGTGCTGGCCTCTTCTTTGGGGCACCCAATCACGAGACCAAACAAGAGACGTGGCATGTCTCTTACATTGACATAATACACATATCTTATGGAATTATAAGTTAAAATTTCACTCACCAAACATGCCATCTTTCAATCTCTGGTTCTCCTCACGGGCTTGTGCCAGTTGACTTTCTAACCTCTCAATTTCTTCGGCTTGTCGCTGTTTTTCTGCCTTGAGATCATTCTTGTCCTCAAGACTCACGGACAGTACCCGACTGTCGGCTTCGTGATGCGATTCTGCATACCTTTGAGATTCTCTGGCCGCTCCAGATCTTTCTGCATCTGACCTATGGACTCAACTGCTATAAGGCAATCTTTTATTAGAAAAGGTTCCCCAAGAAATTCTGCATTTTAGACTTTTTACTCACCATGTCCCTCCATGGTGAGCTTTTTAAACACCTCTAGTTCGGCCTTCATGACCGCCAACTCTATTCGGTTTAACTCAAGGTCCTCGAACAATTTTTTGTTTTGTTCCCTTGAGGCCTACACCATGTGGCAACAATATTTAGACACTTACCTCGGTCGTCATGACCAAAGTAAGGCTCGGAGGCTACTGGGTTAGGATTTGTGTTCGGTTGTCAAAACCAATCACACACGTGCAGGCTGGTATACATAAGGTTGGTGTATCCCTCAAATCTTGCTTTGGCGGATCCGAGATATGCGTCCACCGAGTTAAGAGCATTAAACTCATGTTCAAAAAACACAGGGTGACGCAGTGACTCTCTCCCTCGTTAGTGATTCATCAAACCTTCGACTTCAGAATTGGTAATCGAGACATCCTCGGAATCCTGTGCAAGCTTGTCTGTGCTGGGGACCTCCGCACTAACCTAGGCCTTTGCCGAAGACCTCTGTTCCGGATTACCACCTGGCACCTCTTTTACATCCTCATACGAAGGTGGTTGTGTCTGTCTCCTGCATATCTCGGCAAGTATTATAAATTCTCACACCGGCTATACCAATGACCAAACTATGAGTTCAATATATTACCTCTTGGTCGGGGGCACGGTCGAGGTAGTTCTCATGGCCGCCACATGCTTGGGAGGCCTACGGTCCTTTGGCGTGGACTCGGCCGGCGTCTCACTCGCCGGTGTTCAGCGCATGATGCGACGACCCTTGGGAGTAGAAGTCAGCACACTCGAAACGACGTGAGGCGAGCGCCTTTTCAAGAAGAGGCCTTCTGGTTACTTACATCGGAGGAAAGTAGTGTCCCAGGGTGGTCGTCCAAAAGGGCCACCTTACGGTGGTCAAGACTCTGCTAGTAAAAGACTCCATCCCCAAAGTCGATTGGCGTATCTGGATCATCGTGGAATACTGGGTCATCCCCGCGGGAATAACTCTCTGTTTGAGGAGGAGCGCAATTGACTATCTCGATCGAGCGCCTCCAGTTCTGTTCGTAATGTTCAAAGATTTGATCAACAAAACGGACATAACAACCAGATTATGAAAATATAGATGGACTTACCCATTCGATGGGATTATAACTCAAGTAGCTATCCCTGGTCCTCAGGAGGGCAAACCCTTCCTTTTCACCTTTAAAGAGATCAGCCAGTATGGCTGCCATTGCTGCCTAGTTGGCAGGACCTTTGCGTTTGTAGTGGGTCGCGTTATTTGTCCCATTATAACGCCATAAGGGACGTGTCCTTTGTTGAAGGGGTTGGACACATCGAGTAATAACAAATACCATCACGTCAATGATGGTTAACTTACTGTGAGCTAACAACCTCAACTGAGTGGCCACACACTTTACTTCAACGCTCTCCTCTTGGGAAGGGCTTTCCAGTTGCGAGTTAAATCGTTTCTTTAAAGGAGCGTCTAAGTATTCGGGCTGACCCCTCCGAGCTGGACCAAATAGGGGGACGTCCTCAACATAAACCATTCCAAGGTCCATTCTTTGGTATCCTTCTCTGGGTCCCAATTGGGTACCCTGCCAGGGCTATGCGCCATACTTTGGCTGTGCTAACTTCAAAAATTGTCCCTGCTTGGGTGCGTGGGACGAGACAATTTTTTTCTCCATCACTTGAAATGGTCATCGCAGCCCAGAAACATCTCGCAAAGGGAGACATAGCGCGAGATATGAAGAATGGATCCAGGAATAAGATGATGGAGCTGGATCCCGTAAAACTCTAGCAAACCCCTCGGGAAGGGGTGAATGGGGAAGCCCAAGCCTCGTAATAGGAAGGGTACTAAGCATACCCTCTCTTCCTATCATGGAGTCGGGAAGTTCTTTGCAAAGGCCTCATCATTTGTGGAAGTTAATCCGGGGCGGGTGGATGCTAGATATGAAGCAGGAAGGTACCCTTGCGCTTCAAGGTTGCTCAATTGGAAAAGGGAGACTGAACAGCTTGCCTAGTCGCCTGAGAGCGGTCCATGGGGCGTGAGGAGGAGCCGAGGACGCTTGCCATGTCTCTGGGATCCCTGATGTTTTTCTCAATGGTTGGGGAATAAGACATGTGGCTCGTGGCACACCCAACCTATTTAATAGGCGTTTTTCCTGTGACCCATGCGAGGCATCTCTGTAAAAGACTACTGGGCCACCTACCTCCCATCGACGCACGGAATCGAGGGGCGTCACTAACCTTGGGCGGGAAAGTTAATATTGTGGGCCCCATGATGCTTTGACAATCATGAACACGTCGATGGCCGAATTAGTGTCAGCCGAACACATAAGGAGAGAAGAACTCGTCTCGCAAACTGGATACCTTGGGTGTGTGAACCCCAGCATTGGAGGGAAGTTCGGGGGCTACTAAGGGAGTTCGGGACTAAGGGGTCCTCGGGCTGCTGGACTATCTCTTATGGGCCGGACAGGTGGGCCACTCTGTCGAAGGCTGAGCTATAAAACAAACACCATGTTTATGAAGGAAACCTTTGAAGCATTGGTGTGTCCTCCAAGTAAATAAGGTAGAATCGGCATGTTAATTCCCTCATGGCAACCGTCCATGTGTAACCCTAGGTACCCCTGGTGTCTATATAAACTAGAGGGTTTAGTTCGTAGAGGGAGGGAACCATTATCCTACTCATCTAGGGTTTAGTTCATCTGATCTCATGGTAGATTGACTCTGCAATTGTCATACACACATTGATATAATGGAGTAGGACGTAGGGTGTTACCTCTTCAAGAGGGCTCAAACCTGGGTAAATACCGTCCATGTGTTTCCTGTTCCCATTGATCCAAAATCCATAACTCGGGACCCCTTACACAAGATCCGCTGGTTTTATACCGACAGGCGGTCCATCTCCTTGGATGAAGCATGAACCAGAAGGAATGTGGGTTGACTTTGGGCCACCCATCAATGAGGGTCTGTCCTTTGGTGGTCATGAATAGTGTAGTAGGATGACCCACATGAGCGCACCACACGCTCGCGTTGTAGCATGTTACAGTGCGAGGGAGGTACCTCCGTTAGATGGAGACGAAGGAACAGATTCTCCCCCTCCACCGACTATGACACTGCCCCCGTGTATAAATAGAGAGACATGGGGACCAAAGATAGGGTAGATCCTTTTACCATTGTAACACAAACATTGTAGCTCTCTACCATTGCAATACAACCAAGCAGGAGCAGGGTATTACACCAATAAGATGGCCTGAAACTCGGCCGTTCTTCATGTTCATCCATTGCATTCCTCTCGTAAATTTTGGATAGTTGGGCGTGTTCAGTCCCTAGCCGAACTCTCAAAGGGTTATTGATCCTAACTCATATGTAGGTTCTCTGAAACTCATAGATATGTTCACATAATCCGCTGGGGACCTTAAAACATGCCATAAAGTAGGTCGGTACCACTTGTGCCACTGATTTAGTGAACACTTATTTGCATCCCTTTGATAGTAATTTTTGAAGCCATCCCTTCACCATGGTCCAAACTCTGTATCTTAAGGACATGAATAAATCAATTTTTGACTTGCCTACCAAAGATGGTAGACCCAAGTATTTATCAAACAAGGATTCATTTTGTAACACTAAGGTACCATTTTATATGCTCCCTTGGGGCGATGCCATTCAATAATCATAAACCATTTGCTTTATGTGATTTGTAGAGTGAGAAGACGCCTTAAAAGTAGAAAATGGCAAATTTGTCATTCTGAGTGTCGTTTCAACAACCTTGAACCCGCTCCTTCTTCATTTTCCCTCTTACGTCCATAATCAAACAAGATTGGACATCAACTACCATAAAAAAGTAGGAAGAGATGGGGTCCCCCTGCGGGATGCTCGTGTGGCAGGATGGAACTTCTTTAGTTTTCCTCCATTAAACACGATATAAAACAACAAAAAGGGGATACATCTAGTAACACATTGTACCCACCTTAGACTGAAACCAAGCTTGAAATGATTTTGTCCAAAAAAGCCCCACCCACCCGATCACATGCCTTGACCATGTCAAGCTTGAGAGTAGTGATATCTTTAATTTTACTCTTGCTACCCTTCATGTTTTGCTAGCACTCGAAGGTAATGATAACATTATCTATGGTATGGTGACTTCGGACAAAAGCGGGTTGCTCTTCGGGAATGATCTTCATGATAATTAGTTTCAACTAGTTAGAGGGTCCTTACATACAATTTTGTATATCATTTTGAACAAGCTATTGTGCCAGAACTTAGCTAAAGAATCTGGTTTTGAATAGTACAGGTTAAAACAGTTAACGTAGTTTTTAACTCTTATAATGACTCTTCGATGTTGAGGATCCACTATGCAAGCCATGTAACATCCTCATGACAAAGCTCCTCTTTTGCAAAAATGCACTCGGAGTCCATCTGGACCCGGTGTTATAGTGGAGAACATCTAAAAGAGTGTTATCTTCATCTCTTATTTTCCAAAAGGGAATTCAGTTTAATATTCATCTCTGTCGTTACTTTACAAGGCACATGAAGCAAGACCTCTTCAATTCCGATGGTTCCCTCTATTGAGTATAATTTTTCATAAAATAGGTTGCTATCTCTCCCATCATGGTGTGGAATGTAGTGGAGGTTGCAAGACAAAAAGGAGAAGATAGTCACATTAACTAGGCATATCAATGAGCTGTGGAGATGCTCATCAATAGATATCCATGTGAATGAGTAGGGATTTCCATACAATTGATGCACTAGAGCTATGAGTATGTGAAAGCTCTTAAAGAAAACTAGTGGGTGTGCATCCAACTTGCTTGCTCACGAAGACCTAAGGCAATTTTGAGGAAGCCTATCATAGGAATATACAAGCCAAGTTATATAATGAAAATTTCCCAGTAGCTATGTGGTGGTGAAAAAACGAGAGACTCTCAATCATGAAGATCATGGTGCTTAATATGCACAAGTGTGGAAAAAGTGGTAGCATTGTCCCTTCTCTCTTTTTCTCTCATTTTTTTATTTGGTGGGCTCTTTGGCCTCTCTTTTTTGTGGGCTTCTTTGTCCTATTTTATTTCCTCACATGGGACAATGCTCCATTAATGATGATCATCAAACTTTCAACTCAAAACTTAGAGTAACGATGACTCTATATGGAATGCCTTCGGTAGTGTACCGTGGCAATGATCTAGCATGGCATAGACATCAATGGAAACATCATGCTAGCTATCTTACGATCATGCAAAGTCAAAGTAGACGTGGTGGCACATGTCATGGTGGTAGTTGCGTGGCAATATATCTCAGAATGACTTTGAAAAAGCCATAGTAGGTAGGTATGGTGGCTGTTTTGAGGGAGGATAATGGTGGGTTTTGTGCACCGGCGAAAGTTGCACGGCACTAAGAAGATAGTGATGGTGGAAGGTGAAAGTGCATCTAAACCATGGACTCAACATTAGTCATGAAGAACTCATATACTTGTTGCAAAAGTTTTATTAGTAATCAAAACAAAGCATTCAACGCATACTCCTAGGGGAAGGGTTGGTAGGTACAAACCATCGCGCGATCCCGACCGCTACGCAAAGGATGACAATCAATATAGTAATCATGCTCAGATTTCATCACATAGCAGTTCACCATACGTGCATGCTACGGGAATCACTAACTTCAACACAAGTATTTCTAGATCCACAACACCTTACTAGCATAACTTCAATATTACCATAACCACAACTCAAAACTAATTGAGATGAATCAAACTTCTCTAACTATTCAATGCACATGAAGGTGCAAGTTTTCGTATCCCTTTGGATAACTACCCCTTTTGAGACTACTTTCATAGCATAGATCAACTACCAAGCCACGCACCATTGTGCTCTAAAAGATATAAGTGAAGCACATAGAGCAAAAGTATCTAGCTCAAAAGATATAAGTGAAGCACATGTGAGCTGAATTGTCTACCAAAAGATATAAGTGAAGCTCGACAAAATCACGGTGTGTGCATGTCTCTCTCTCTCTAGGTGTGCAGCAAGGATGATTGTGACACAACAAAAATAAAAGACTCCTACGATACAAGACGCTCCAAGCAAAAACACATAACATGTGGTGAATAAAAATATAGCCCCAAGTAACGTTACGATGGATTGAAGACGAGAGTGGGGATGCCTTCCCGGGGCATCACCAAGCTTAGGCTTTTACAGCATCCTTGAATCTCTTGGGGTGCCTTGGGCATCCCCAAGCTTGAGCTCTTGCCACTCTTTATCTCTTTGTCCATAAGAACTTCACCCAAAACTTGAAAACTTCACAACACGAAACTTAAACAAAAACTCGTGATAACATTAGTAGAAGAGAGCAAACGACCACTTCCTTAGGTACTGTAGAAAACTTAAATTCTACTTGTGCTGATGTTGGGTTACTGTACTTTCAATCTTCCATGGCTAATACCCCCCGATACTATCCATAGTTTCATCAAAATAAGCAACCAACACAACAAAAACAGAATATGTTAACAGCAGACCAGTCTGTAGCAATCTGTATATTTTGTATACCTCTGGTACTTCAAAACTTCTGAAAAATTACGACAATCTGAAGAATTAGCGTATCAATCAGCAGAAAAACGAATCAACTCCAAAGCTCTTACAGAAAAAAAATGAAAATTCTTTTCGTGAGCAGAAAGTTTCTGTCTTTTCCAGCATGACCAAACGATCATCCCCAAGACTAATCATAACGGTTTTGCTTGGCACAAACGCAAAAAGAAACACAAAAAACACAATCGTCACAGAATTATGAAAGTGTGGAAAACAGAAAACAGAAAGAAAAATGATAGATTCGTTGGGTTGCCTCCCAACAAGCGCTTTTGTTTAACGCCCTTAGCTAGGCGAAAGTGATGGAATCACGTATAGTCATCTTTGGTGCTCAAACCATAGGTAGTGTGATCATTTATCATCTTAAGATTTTCATCTTTATTAGATGACTCACCACTAGCTTTAGGAACAAAAACAGGCTTGACGGTCTTTTTGAGAGTAAGATTTGGAGTATTTTGCACAGCGGCAAAAGCGGAACCCAAGTTGGTTATGACATCTTCTAATTTTCCAATTCTAGAAGAATCATTAACTATAAGTTCCTTCTCCTTTAAATTTTTCAAAAAGTTTCCCACTTTGGATCCGTACTGAGAAATTTGATTGTGGATCTTTCTATCCAAACCCTCAATAAGTTCAACTGTGGCAATTTTGTTTTCAATAGAGTCAAGCCTTTGCATCACGTGTTCCAAGGTCAAGATAGTTCCATTAACCATGAGGGGGGTGAGCCTACCAAATTAATGATAGCTCTATAGGATTCAACAGTATGGCTCCCCAAAAAATTCCCGCCTACAATGGTATCAAGGATATACCTATTCCAAGGAGAAATTACAACATAGAAACTGTGAAGGAGGACGGTAGTGGATTGCTTACGAGTAGATCTACTTTGAGCATTGCAAATCCTATACCAAGCGTCCTTCAAATTTTCTTCCTCATTCTGCCTGAAATTGAGAACTCCATTTTCAGGGGTGTCGTTTGGAGTGGTGGTCTAGCCATTGATGGACTATCTCACACACAAACGAGCAGGAAGAGAGAGTGAAACGGGCAAAAGAAGACAGCAACAAGGCAAAAGAAAACGGCGAAGGAGAAAGGCGAATGAAAACGGCAAATGTGAAGCGGGGGAGAGGAAAACGAGAGGCAACTGGCAACAAAAGTAAATGCAAGAGAAGAGTTTGTGAGACCTACTTGGATAGATCTTGTTTTCTCCTCCCCGGCAACGGCGCCAGAAATTGGCGTATTGACGGGAGATTATTCTTGTCTTGATCTTCCTCGGCAAGCGATCCTCCTCCCCGACAACGGCGCGAGAAATACTTCTGATTTTTGTTGTGTATCCCTTGCAACGGCGCCAGAAATAGTTGTGTCGACGGCACCAGGAATCCTTCAGCTGCGGCTACGCCTTAAGGGACTTCCTAGGAAAGTATGCAAAGGATTTCCCCCATGGCCTTGGAGCCTTGCGTTGGTGTTCCCTCGAAGCGGAAAGGGTGATGTAGCACAGCGGTGGTAAGTATTTCCCTCAGTTTGAGAACCAAGGTATCAATCCGGCGGAAGAGTATCTCAAGATCCTGCACAAACACAAAAGCTTGCACCCAACGCTATGAAGGGGTTGTCAACCCCTTATAGATTGTTTGCCAAGTGAGAACTGAAAGCAACAAAGTAACAAAGCAAAGTAAAAGTGGAGGTGTAAACGATGGATGTGAATAGACCCGGAGCCCGTAGTGTTTACTAGTGGCTTCTCTCATGAAAGCAAGTAGACGGTGGGTGAACAAATTACTGTCGAGCAATTGATAGAACCGCGCAAAGTCATGACGATATCTATGCAATGATTGTATCTATAGGCATCACGTCCAAAACAAGTAGACCGATACTTTCTGCATCTACTACTATTACTCCACATGTCGACCGCTATCCAGCATGCATCTAGTGTATTAAGTCCATAAGAACAGAGTAACGCCTTAAGCAAGATGACATGATGTAGAGGGATAATATCAAACCAATGATAAAACCCCATCTTTTTACCCTTGATGGAAACTACTTGATGTGTGCCTTGCTGCCCCTACTGTCACTTGGAAAGGTCACCACATGGTAGAACCAAAAACCAAGCACTTCTCCTAGTGCAAGAATCATAGATCTAGTTGGCCAAACAAAACCCAAGACTCGGAGAGACTTACAAGGATATCAAATCATGCATATAAGAAATCAGCAAAGACTCAAATATATATCATAGATAATCTGATCACAAATCCACAATTCATCGGATCTCGACAAACACACCGCCAAAGAAGATTACATCGGATAGATCTCCATGAAGATCATGGAGAACTTTGTATTGAAGATCCAAGAGAGAGAAGAAGCCATCTAGCTCCTAACTACGGACCCGTAGGTGTGAAGTGAACTACTCACGAGTCATTGGAGGGGCAATGATGATGATGAAGAAGCCCTCCAACTCCAAAGTCCCCTCCGGCACGGCGCCGGGAAGGGTCTCCAGGTGAGATCTCGCGGAAACGGAAGCTTGCGGCGGCGGAAAAGTATTTTCGAGGCTACCCTGATTTTTTGCGGAATATTTGGGAATTTATAGGCCAAAGACCTAGGTCAGGGGGCGGCCAGGGAGGCCACAAGCTTGCCCACCGCCGCCTCCCCCCTGGTGGCAGAGTGGGGGCTTGTGGGCTCCCTGGAGCCCACCTGGCTTGGCCCAAAAGCCCCCTGGTCTTCTTCAGTTCGGGAAAAAATCATTTCGGGGTTTTTCTTCCATTTGGACTCCGTTCCAAAATCAAATCTGAAAAGAGTCAAAAACACGGAAAAAACAGGAACTGGCACTTGGCACTGAATTAATAAGTTAGTCCCTTAAAAGATATAAAAGGTACATAAAACAACCAAAGAAGACAAGATAACAGCGTGAAACCATCAAAAAATATAGATACGTTTGAGACGTATCACCCCACATCCGAGCCGCTCCTCCTCCACACTTCATAGCACACAACGAGTCCACGCCGGGGGGCGGCCCTCTAGGACCTAGATGGGGCCCGCAGGGTCCAGATCTGGGCCGGGGCACGACGCCGGCCACACTACGCCACCACGCCGCCCCACCGCTAAGGGGCAGCGCCGACACCACGCCTGCCGCTGGCCACCGCTGCAGCGCCGCCGGACCGCAACCAAACCGGGTTGCAGGACTGCCGCCTCCTTGCCCCGGGAAGGGAGCACGCCTGCGCGGGAACAAGAAGGCCCGCCGCCGCCGGCACCACCCGGGCCAGCTCCTGGGGCGTCCGCCGCCGGCGGCGGCGGGGGGGGGGGGGGACGGGGAGGAGGGAGCCCGCGGGAGAGGAGCTCGAGCTCCGCCCCGGCCACCTCCCAGGGAGGCGGTGTAAGGGCGGATTTGGACGGGGGAAGGAGGGGGACAGCAGGGGACAGGGGCCGGGAGCTAGGCCGGCGGCCGACGGTGACGGGAGGGGAGGGGGAACCCTAGTCGCCTCATGTGTCGCCTGTCGGGGGAAGGAGAGGGCCCTTCGCTCGCCTCTCTTGGAATTCCAGCTATTCATATGATGGACCAATTCTCCCTGGTTGACTACGAAGGGCTTCAAGCTTAGGAGGTATCTCGCTAGCTCCATACACACTGTCACAAATAACATGGTCGGCCAACTTTTTAACACGGTCGTTACCACTAATTTCCAAAGTTATGGTAACGACCGTGTTAACACGCTCCCTTCTCAAGACCTCATTGAAATCTCCAATGCACAACCATCATAAATCACTATTAGATTTCAAAAGTTTCATCATATCCCAAGTCTTGTATCTCAGGCTTGTGTTTGCTCCCCCATACAAACATGTCAAACGCCACCGATCCTTTCCTAGCTCATTCAACTTCATATCAATGTGATACCGTGACAAATTTCTCAAACCAGGTTGCACTCGGTTCTTCCAAGATATTTCCAAACCCCCACTTTGGTCGTTGCTTCCCACTACAAAAAGCATGTTCATACCCTAAAGACAATACCATCCCTTTCACACGGTGTTTGGCGATTTGTGTTTCCACCACACACAACATCGTTGATGCAAATTCCCACAAAATATTGCACAGTTCCTAAACTGTCGGCCTCCCAACCCACGATATTTCCAGGATAGGGTATGCATTAGGCCCGATGGTCCTCCGCACGAGAGGCCACCGATGGTGGCTGATACGTCTCCATCGTATCTACTTTTCCAAACTCTTTTTCCCTTGTTTTGGACTCTAATTTGCATGTTAAGATGAACTATGATTTTCTTGTTGGGGAGATTCATATCCCCATTGAGGTGACTTAGTGGCTATTCGACAATTCTCCCTTTCCTTTTGCGATTTGAAAAGGTTTTGTCATGAGGATTTGATCAACCCCATTCACGGATTTCTTTCGATGACCATGAAATGGATAAATCAAAGAGTCACATACCTCTGTTTTAAGCTTTCACTTTCTGTTGCTTAGAAGAAAAATGATAGATTTAGTTTAGTTTTCCCTGTTTTCTGTTTTAGCGTCCCGTGGAAAAATACCCCGAAAATAAAAGTTCTCCAAACGCTGTGAAAATCTAGTATGATTTTTTCTGGATTTTTCGGAAAATACTAGGACCGAGAGCTGGCCTGGGGGCCACACCGGTGGGCCACAAGCCCAGTAGTCGCGGCCTCCCCCCTGGTCGCGGCCACCAAGCTGGTGGGGCCCACAGGGACCCCCTCCACTCATTCCAGCTCCCATCCTCTTCTTCTACCTCCAGAAAAAATCGTTTCGCAGCTCAAACCCATGTTCTTGCTCATTTGGCTGTGATTTTCGATCTCCTTGCTCAAAGCACCATTCTCCGAACCGTTTTGGGGAAATTACTCCTTGGTAAGTGACTCCTCCATTGGTCCAATTAGTTTCTACTCTAGTGCTTTATCCTTCGCGTATTCTTGCTACCTTGGTGACCCTGTTCTTGAGCTTGAATGTTGATTTTAGCTGGTCCCAAGTAGTTTTAGCGTGTGATACGGTCTTTAGGCACTAGTAGGAGTAGTTGCTACGAGTTGGGTTAATCCTTACTCACTTTTCTTTCGAAGTCTCTAAAAATTTCAGAATTTTTCAGAGTTAGAAAAGGGAAAGATGAGGAGGTTCTTGAGAGACTCTTCAAGCCGTAACCCCAAGGAGGATGAGAAGAACCACCCCAAGTACGTGGTTCCTCGAGTCACAGAAGTTCGAGCGTGCGAGTGGCCAAGTGATGAATTTTTGCGCGCCGTTGGGCTTTATGAAGACTTTTATTACTTGGTGGAGAACACAGGTCTTACCGCATTCGTTGAAGATAAGTGCCCACAATACCTCCTCCTCACCAATATTTTCGTTCAAAGTTTCAACTTTTATCCGAGCAAGAATCCTCCTATGGTTGAGTTCATGTTATACGATATCCCCCAGCGCATGACACTACAGGATTTTTGCAATGTGTGCAAGTTACCTTATGTTGGGGATATTCATGATCCTCGTCCATGGGACTTGGAGGCTTTCATAGGTACTATTGCTGTTGGAGAGGAGAGAGGAGTGTCTCGCGCTAGAATTGCTAGCATACATTTTCCTGTGCTTCGGTACTTCTCATTATTTGTGGGAAAATGTTTGATTGGCCGTGGGGAGGCTAGATCATTTAGCTCTCCAGACCTTGCGGTTTTGCGCGAAGGCCTTTATAACAATAAGACTTATAGCCTAGGTGCTATAGTAGCTCAGCGGTTGAACACAAACCGTTCCAAAGGTGTCGTCTATGGAGGTATCTATGCTACTCGTCTTGCTAGACACTTTGAGATACCTATTAGACTTCGCGAGGAAGAAGAAATGCTTCTTCCTGAGAAATATCTGGATTATGACAGCATGGTTCGCCATGATTTTCTGGATAGAGATGCTAGTAGACGGATGATTTATAACCTGGTATTTAGTCAGGGTACTCGAGAGGCTATTACTTTGCCTGCTCCTTCTTTGTTCAACCTTTATGCAGGGAGGTACATTATTATGCCCTCGAACATCTACACGTATTGGGGCTTGGCCCAACCACAGGTGCCCGTGCCCGAGCCGTCAGTCGAGTACCAGACGCCAGTTTATCAGTGGGTGCCAGAGGAGCTCACACAGCAGTGGCATCCACAGTCCGCTCCGGAGTATCCTGGAGCTGGTTATTTCCCTCCTTGGGAGTAGACCAAGCTAGGCCAAAAGCCTAAGCTTGGGGGAGTACGTGTTCTCACCGACTTTACATTCTTACTTATGCTTTCACTTTGTTAGTCGATGTTTACACTTTGCCACTGTATTATCCATGCTAGTTTATTTTAGTTTTCTTGTTTTCTTGTTTTGTGTCCTTTTGAGAAAACCCAAAAAGATTTCCCTTTCTTCTTTTGCTTGTTGGGAGCTTTCCCGTGTAAATAGTTTTATTTTTCTTTGTGTCAAGGTAGAAGATATTGGTTACAATGTTTAGTGGCTCTTGCATGCATACCTGTTTAGCTTTCAAAGAGCCATATTACTTTGTCTTCTCCTTTGTGTTTGCCTACAGATTCTAGCTTTAGTCCAATGCACGGGCACTCTTATTATTGTTCACATCGTTCGATCGTGCAAGTGAAAGGTAATAATGATGATATATGATGAAGTGACTGAGACTGAAAAGCTGGTATGAACTCTATCTATTTTGTTTTTGTAAATATGACTAGCTTGTCGTCCCAGATTCAGTTTTGTTGAGAGAGAACCATGTTTGCAATGACAACTTAGAGATCATAGTTTCTGATGCCATGCTTAATTAGCTAGGAGCTTATAATGGTTTGTCTTGAATGCCAACATAGATTTTGAGATGACTATGTTGTAGTATGATAGGATGGTATTCTCCTTTGAATGATTCAAGTGGCTTGACTTGGTGCATGTTCATGCATGTAGTTGAAACAAAATCAACATAGCCTCTATGATGTTCGTGTTCATGGTGATTTATATCCTGCTCATGCTTGCACTCAATGTTAGTCAAACTCATTGCATCTTGATGACTGTTGTCGCTCTCTAGTTGGTCGCTTCCCAGTCTTTTGCTAGCCTTCACTTGTACTAAGCGGAATACTGCTTGTGCATTCACTTCCATAAACCCAAAAGTTTTTCCATGAGAGTCCACCATACCTACCTATTTGCGGTATCTACTTTCCGTTCCAAGTAAATTTGCATGTGCCATTCTCTAAACTTCAAGAAATAATCTGTTTTGCTTGCCCGAACTGCTCATGTGGTGACAGGGGGCTATTGGTATCTTCCATGTTAGGCGTGTTATCCTCGACATGTGTTTATTCACTGTCATTCACGAGAAAGGGGCCGGTAATTGGAATGCCCAGTTGCACGCTTAAATCGAAAACATAACTGTAAAACAAGACTCCCCCCGGACTGATGTTAGTATGGACGGTACCCGAGGATTCGGCTAGGCGTGGAGTGTGATTGATTGGTGGTGGGGGAGTTAAAACTTTACTTTTCTGTTTGGGAACCTCCTATAGCATGAGTAGCATGGAAGATATTGAGAACTCTTGGTCATTGCGGACAATGAAAGCATGCCACCCAAAATTATTATCTCTGTTTTCAAAGCTTGAGCTCTGGCACCTTTGCAAATCAATGCTTCCCTCTGCGAAGGGCATGTCTATTTATTTTCCTGTTGAGTCATCCTCTTCTTATATAAGCACCAATTAGAGAGCACCTCTATCATTTTTATGCTTTTCTTTTGATTGATATTCAGTATGACTATGACTGGATCTTCGTTGCTATGAATTACAATGTTTAGTCAGCCCTTGATCTTTGAAAGTGCTCTGCATTCATGTTTTGCGGTCTCAGAAAGAGCTAGAGAGATACCACCTATTCATATTGCTTCATGCTTGTTTTGACTGAATTGTTGGTATCTGAAACTTATTATTATTTGCTCGTTAGCTGATTATGCCATTGATATTAGTTTACCGTGAGACCTTTGTGTCACTTGCTTATGTGGTTAACTTGTGATCTTGCTGAAATTCTGGTTATGAGTTAGACATAGTTGCAACAACAAGATCAAACAGAGTTTTTCAAAGTTTTTCTTTCTCTTTCAGTTTGTCAACTTAGTTGCTTGAGGACAATCAAGGTTTTAAGCTTAGGGGAGTTGATACGTCTCCATCGTATCTACTTTTCCAAACTCTTTTGCCCTTGTTTTGGACTCTAATTTGCATGATTTGAATGGAACTAACCCGGACTGACGTTGTTTTCAGCAGAATTGTCATGGTATTGTTTTTGTGCAGAAATGGAAGTTCTCGGAACGTCCTGAAAATTTACGGAGAATATTTCTGGAAAATATGAAAAGTACCTGCGCAAAGATCCACCGGAGGGGGTGACCCAGTGGGCCACAAGCCCTGTGGTCGCGGCCTCCCCCCTGGCCGCAGCCACTAGGCTTGTGGGGCCCACGTGGCTCTGCCTCCCCCAATTCCAGTGCTATTTATTTCCTTTCGTCCCGGAAAAAATCAGGAGAGAAGAGTTCATCGCGTTTTACGATCCAGAGGCGCCACATCCCGTTCTTGCCCTGGGGGGGGGCAGATCTGGAGTCCGTTTTGGGCTCCGGATCAAGGAAATCGTTGCCATTATCATCATCAACCTTCTTCCCTCTCCAATTCCATGAAGCTCTTCATCGTTCGTGAGTAATCTATTCGTAGGCTCGCTGGAAGGTGATGAGTAGGATGAGATCTATCATGTAATCGACTTAGTTTTGACGAGGATTGATCCCTAGTATCCACTATGTTCTGAGATTGATGTTGCTACTACTTTGCTATGCTTAATGCTTGTCACTAGGGCCCGAGTGCCATGAATTCAGATCTGAAATTATTATGTTGCCACCAATATATGTGTGTTTTAGATCCGATCTTGCAAGTTGTAGTTACCTACTATGTGTTATGATTCGGCAACCCCGGAGTGACAATAACCGGAACCACTCCCGGTGATGACCATAGTTTGAGGAGTTGTGTTCACCAAGTGCTAATGCGTTGGTCCGGTTCTTTATTAAATGGAGAACCATAATATCCTGTAGTATCCATTTGGACCCCGCTGCCACGATAGGGATGGACAATAGATGTCATGCAAGTTCTATTTCCTAAGCACGTATGACTACACACGGAATGCATGCCTACATCACATTGACGAATGGGAGCTAGTCATGTATCTCTCCGTGTTATAACTGTTGCATAATGAATGTCATCCGACAAATCACTGATCCATTGCCTACGAGTTTGTCCCACTGCCTTTGTTACTTGCTTTGCTCTGCTGTTGTTACTACTGTTGCTACTATTGTTACTTGTTGTTGTTGTTACTTGCTACTATTGCTACTTGTTACTGCTGTCACCACTGGTGTTCCTTGCCACTGCTGTTACTCGTTACACTGGTGCTACCTGCTACAATACTTTTCTGGCGCCATTGATACAACAGTTAGGAATAGTCTGCCTTGTCAACAGATCATACTACCTTGCTACTTATATCCTGTCTCCAGATACTAACCTTTCAGGTGTGGTTGAGCTGACGACTCAACTGCTAATACTGGAGAATATTCTTTCACTCCCATCGTGTCAAACCAACAAATTTGGGTTGAATACTCTACCATCGAAAACTGCCGCGATCCCACACGTTGGTGGGCCGTTGCAAGACAATTGCTAATTGTTGAGCAACTCGAAGCAACTCTTTTCTGGATCCGTTGCCGGGGAGGCATCAAGTCCGGAATAGTTGCACGTCAATAGTGGCCATTTTTTCTGATGCGGAATTATTCTGTTTCTTCCTATCCATTGGAGATATGTGTTGGGGAGGTTGCAGCGGGGTCTTCTCCTATCCGGGATCACCAACCTCCTTTTGTTATGTCCCATCTTCCCCATCTATGTACACTTTCTTCTTCGCAGAGGTACTATCCTAGTCTTCCAATGGATCTTTATTTTCTGTAGGTTTGAGAGTGCTAGACGCCAAGCCTACTCATCATCATCGTCGTCATCATCTTCAGGGAGCTCTACATCTTGATAGGATCTTTTGTCATTCTAATGCATGTGAGTCCGTTCTTTGCCTCTGCTCCCCTCATATGAAATCATATTCCTTCATGCGGCATGGCATACGCCACCGATATTTTCGCACTTATCATTCATCTCTCATACTGCTTTTTCTTTTGCTGCTAAACACCATCCCCGTATTCTTAATGTCCATGACCCATAAGGCCACCTACCACGCAGAAAAACATTATCATTTCATATTTGACTTGCAGAAAATGTCAACCCTCCCCTTCGGCAGTTAGCGGAGTAAAACGGACCAACAAATTCGAGTCAAGAACTCGACGCATATCTCGTGCGCAAGTGAACTTCTTTGACCTTCCCAATCTGGTGGGCAAGTTAATCTACAACAATATCGTGGCGATACAGGTTAGGGGTCTTGTAGATTTTTGCTCATACATAGAACCCCTCTAAGTTGATTAAAGCTACATCCATGCGACAATCTTAATCCACAATTATCATGGAAAAACTACGAAATATTCATGGAGCTCCATGAACGACCTTGTTATAATCCCCAAGACATAACACTTGGAAGATGAAGAGATTTTCGCCCGCTTCCTAGTACTTTGGCATATGGGCTAACCCCGTATAAAATCATTGTCTGAAACATTGCGTCCGGGCTAAAAGGTCGTTCGGTATTCGCCCTCCAGATCGCGAGCTACTAGGCTTTACATTCAATTTTTTTTACCTCCTTCTCTAGCACCATGTCACCAAGTTCGTCATCGCTGAGATCCAGATGCTCTAGGAACTCTTCAAGGTTACAGTCTTTTCCATCTCGCACCATCGAGGATGATCTAGAGGCCTCCGCTATGTGCGACTACTTTCAAACCACATGAACACCAGGGGAACCAAGCCTACAACAGTCGTTATTGATGAAGACATCAACACCATTGTTACACCCACAGCCCCAGCTGTTATACATACTGGACCAGTTACTAGCTCGTGCACGCCAATTGAATTACCAGGTACTTTTGTTTCTTGGGAATACTTCTAATGTTCATGAACATATGATGTTGTCTAAGTTAGATACTTTTGTTGTGCTCATGAATGAAGGACCTAGCATGGACAAGAAGGATATCCGTTGGAGCGGGATCAAGCATGGAGAAGAAGGTGCACGCGTGGGAGAGAACAATGGAGCTCCCACTCGTGATTTTCGCACTCTAAAGCCACCATAAGGAGAGCATGAAGGCTTTGGACGAAATATTCAAGACGCCACTTTATAAATTTCGTTCATAGGCTATTATAGGTGTTACGCCACCTTATTTTTGGGCCCGACTCATGTAATTTTGAAATACAATAATATAGGGTTTTTTTAGAGTCTGTATGTGTGGGGAAACCGAGTTTAGGGTTGTCTTCGGACCCTCCACCAAAGGTCACAAAATTGCCTCTTTATTCCCTCATATATATAGCCCTTAGGGCACCGTTTAGACTTGTGTTTTGTTTAGATTACAAGTTCGCCATAGCTACAACTACGACCAGACAAAGGCGTCACAGAACCCCACCTTCATCAATAAAGCTTTTCTCTTATATTCGCAATATCTTGATTGCATCTTGGTTTGTTGCTTGTTCTTCGTTTGCGAGCAGGAAACAGACCTTCGTGGTCAGGTTGATCGTTCTCCGACGTGGTTAATAACCTCTCGGAGTTGGTTTAGCGATTGCTAAGGCGCGACGTCCTCACACGTTCGTAGTCGGATCGTCAAAATCTACTCCACCAAAACGATACCCACGATCTCATCGAAAGACAGGGACAACTTCGCCCCTATCAGTTATGTCGCAAAGGGGCGATTGAGATAGGGAGATGGTAGAAGCATCGAGAAAAAACATTCGAGGATCACGATCCCTCGCACAGGGGTATGCATAAATCGATGTAGTTATAAGAGAAGGGCGGCCTTCGGCCTTCCACTTTCTAGGCCCATTATTAATGCAACCGACAAGGGGGCAAGGGCTACACAGCGAGTGCAACTATGTCTTGCCTTTAGCGAGAGGGTAGGAACGCTTGCTGAAGGGGAGACCCAGATGGGCCTGCCCATGAGCGCGGCACACCACAACCTCCTTTTCTGCTCTCTTTATATACATAACCCAAAACACTCTACCAAAATATTTCAAAAAATGTTGACCAAGCATTTGAAAAATGTGTAATGTGTATGGAGAAAATGTTTATCATGTATATGAAAAATGTATAAAAATATGTATGACTTTTTGATCATGTATTTAAAATGCCAATCAAACATTTGTAATTATTTTGAGCAAGTATCTTAAAATGTTTATCAAGTATCTACAAAATGTTAAATGTGTAGAGATATTGTTTGACCATGTATTAAAAAAGATACCCCCTCCATCCCAAAATAACTGTCTCAAGCTTAGTACAATTTTGTACTAGATCTAGTACAAATTTGAGACACTTATTTTGAGACGGAGGAAGTAATTTTTTAATCATATATTTAAAAATGTTTAAAAAGTATTTAAAAGTGTTTATCAAGCGTTTCAAAAATATTAAATATGTATATAAAAAATGTTGACCATATATTAAAAATATGATGAATTTCTTTGATAACGTATATAAAAATGTTAGTCAAGCATTTAAAAACATTGAACAAGTATTTGCAAAAAAATAATAAAGCATTCAGAAAATGTTAAATGTGTAGAAAAAATGGTGACGATGTGTTAAAATAATAATTAATATTACATTTAAAATATTTCAGTCAAGCATTTGGAAAAAAGTTAAATGTGCATATAAAAAGGTTAATCTTGTATTTCAAAAATATCGATTAATCGTTTGAGAAATTTTAAAAAATGTGCATAGAAAACATATTGAGTATATATTAATAAATGTTAACCTTGTGCTAATAAAATTGATTAACATATACAAAAAATGTAGAATGAAAACCAAAAGAAACAAATAAAACCAAAAAAAATAAAAAATTGAAAAATAAAACTGAAGAGACAAATAAAAAAGTATCGAAAAAGGATCAAATAAACCACAGGAAAAAGAAACAATAGAAAACGAAAAAGGGGAAAAATCCAAAGAAAACTAAATAAAATAGAAGAAATGGAGAAAGAAAACCAATGTAAAAACCGGCTCTTTTCCTACTTCTAGTAGGATTCCCACGACCTATTGTACCCGAACTCGAAGCTGACTCACTGCCTAGCAGTGCTATCTCCGGCTTGATGCCTTCTTCACTCTATTTTTTACAATATTGGCGCTATTGGGCCGGGCCGTCAATAACAAATATTTTTTCTTCTACATTACTTGGATGTGACTAGCTGGCGCATGGGCGTCCATTTGTAGGAACGAGGGTTCTAAAAAAAGCAACGAACCTGTGTGCGGCAAGGACATCCTAAAAAAGAAACCCCATGCATCCTCGTTTCCTGCTTCGGTATAATTATTTACTTTTAAAAAAAAGGTACATCTTTTAAATTGACCGTCGGTAATTGAGATCCGTTTTCACGGCTGGGTTTTTACGGCGAGTTTTTCAAAACTAGATCACATATAGATAAGTTTTCATAAACTTTTTTTAACAACTTTGGATGATATTGAGACAACTTTAATGCTATAGGAAAGCAACTTTTTTTATCAAGTTGGACTGCCTATTTGGTTGATTTTTGTAAAAATAAGAAAATCACACAAAACATGAGGCACACTTAGTGCTACGTATAAGAAACTTCGCTGCACCATGTGTACATGTGAATCTTGTTAACATTATCTCTACTTCTTTATTGTTGTTGCTCAATTGCCTAATGTTGATGATTAGTTGCATGCGGTTGATGCTTAATTGTCTACAAATACTATAAAATTATCAAATGTTGATGCCGAGTTGCATATTAATGATGATCAGTTGTCTATGATTGATGATGAGTTGCCTACAAATATTTTGAATTTGCTCAACTTTGATGCTTTGTTGGCTATTACACTGATGGTTAGTTGCCTACGATTGATGTTCAGTTGCCTATAGATACTACAAATTGTCAACCATTGATGCCCGGTTGCCTGCTATTCGTAAATAGTTGTTATAATTGCACTCGAGTATCACAAAAAAGTTAGTAACTTTGAGTATGTTTTTTGTGCAACTCAAGTGCATTCAACAAGCAACTCATGTGTATTTTCCATCATTATATCTAGAGAATTCAATAATTTTCGCGGGCAACTCGTACAAAAATTGAACACCTTGTGTAGGTTTGCGGGAAACCATCAGATCTGCCTCCTATGAATTTCTCATTACCCCTATGCATCTTGAGATATGTTCCGACCTTTGCAACTGGTCAACATCCATGATCTGACTAGTCAACAACTGCATGCTCAGTAGCATAGGTGGAAAAACTACCTTAGAAAAGAAAAGAATAAGTCTCTCGTACCATCCATCCCCACATAGTTTTAAAATTTAGAATCATGATAGATATCCTACAAAAACAATTCGACATTGTAGGCAACTTATGCCCCCTGATGGACAACTTCTAGAGTATTTTAGGCAATTGGGGATCATCCATAGGCAACTTCGTAGAAATACGTGCAACTTTGTTTCCGAGGGAGGCAACATAGTAGCCATATTAGACAACTTTCTATTCTATGGTAAACAACTTTCATACTATCGTTGGCAACTATACCATCTACAAATTAGTTTCTCACGTATGCAACTTAACAACCATGATAACCATCTATTAGACTACTGCACACAACTATTAGTATCCTATTATGTGAATTCACTAATACACACGATGCAATTCTTCTAGCATCAAAGTTGCTTCTGTTTAGCACTAAAGTTGCATCATCTAACATAAAAGTTGCTTTTGAAAAAAACTCTTCAAAACATATTCATATGAGATATCGCTTTAAAGAGTTCATCACGAGGAACCCAACGATCAAAACATATCATAATTCCGACACACGATTTGAAAGTGATAACTTTAAAAAAAATAGTACATGAATTAATGAACATCCAACGCATGCGGAGCCGAGCACGCACATCTAACGCATAATTTAACCATTTTAGTTTGGAAATAGCCGACCACATCTATCATGTGGTTGCTAAAGGGTGAATTTAGTTAACCTGCTAGTCATGGTAGACAACTTCGAAGGAATTTTCGTTGATAGACGATCATACTACGCTGACTAATAAAAACTTGCTTTTTTCTAGCACTAAAGTTATCTCAATATCATACAAAGTTGCTCAAAAACAGTTTGTCAAAACCTAGGACTCATCGTGACAAACACAATGGTGAAAACGGATTTGAAATTCGACGCTCGAGTCAAAAGTTACGGACTTTAAAAAAATTTCAAGCCCAAAATAAATGCATGCACGTGGATCTTGCTGAGAAATAGAGGGATTGAGGGAACATGAAGACGCAAGGGGATAGGGCGACCAGGTGATTTTCCTCTTTTGTTAATAACAAGGCAAACACATTAAAAATATTCGGATCACACGGCTTGGACTGGTGCACTCGCTGCAACCCAATAGTACACTTGCACTAATAAGTACTCCCTTCGTTTTTAAATATAAGTTTTTTTAGAGCTTTCACTAGAAGATGTATATAGATGTATTTTAGAGTATAAATTCTTTTATTTTGCTCCGTATATAGTTACATAATGAAATTTCTTAAAAGAATTACATTTAGGAACAAAGAGAGTATTTGGGTTGTATTATTATACATTATTACACTAAGGACCTCTCCATATCGTTATTGACCAAAGCTTCTCTCGCTGAAATGTAAAAATACCAGTCTCACTGAATGCAACTCTGAAGCTTTGCTCACACAGACGACAACACGTCAATGCAACATAAACACTAAATAAGCCGTACACCCAAAAAAAATGGTCATATAGGGCACGTACGGACAAAAACAGCAGACACGCGACAAAAACGCGCCGGTGCGCTCGGAAAAACTGCGTCGCACTCGTCTTATTTGGTGCGCCCACTCGAGCGCGCTGGATAAAACAAACCACGTGCACGAAACTCCTACCGTCACTGACCGCTCCGGTCGCGCCCACCTTCGCCCCACCTTGGGCCCCCGTCGGCGATGGACGACCGCGCTGGCATGCCCTCGACCCATCCCTACGCCCGCGACCCCTCGTCCACCGCCGCCGACGCAAACCCTTGCGCGGGGTGGTCCTCCGGTTTCATCGCCGGTAGAGCACCGACTCCAAGCATCGGTGTCGTGCGCGGCCTTTTCATGGAGCCCCGGATGAACCCTCGGGGTGGCTTCAGGCCGCCTCCCACCTCCAAGTCATGGAGCTCCATCATCAAGCGATGGATGGCGGCGACAGCATGGACGCTGATGCCGACGGGCCAAAAAAAGAAGAAAGTGGCGGGGAAGAAAAACTGATAACACCCGTGTCCCCGCCTCCACCGTAGCCGCCGGAAGCGCACGAGGAGTCGCAATTTTCTGCGTCGGCGGCCGATGCCCAAATGGTGTTTGATGAAATGCCCACAAGGTATTTTTTTTCTTTTTTTGTTGTTGTTAGAAATGTGTACATATGAATAACTTAATATAGTTTTTTGTCATATTTTGTAGTGAATACTTCAATGAAGATTATATTTATCAACTATGGATGTGGGCTTCAACAATTCTCATTGGTTTCAAACCAACAAAATGCATCAAGATGGTTCTCATTGGTTCTAATGACATGGAGGCGCTTGAAGATGATGAAGAGGACGGAAAAAGATGAAGATTAGGGAAAAAGCAAGCAGATGGAGCATGATTCTTATTATTTCATTCATTTGTGTAAACTTATTTATCATGTACTTGTTTGTGGTAGATGATTTTAAGCTAAGCCATGAATTTAAACATGCTATCTTGCTCAATTTTTTATTCACAAATTATTCATACGTGCAAAACAACTCAATGCGCACGCCGTATTTTACCGTACCTATTAAAACGCTACAACGGCGCGCTAAATTTTAAAGTGTCTGCTAAAGCTATAACACGTCCACACGCTAAGTGTTGGAGATGCTCTAAGTGTGCCCATGCCTCGCGCGTGCAACAAACATCGACCACCTTCCTAGATCTTCATACCACCGTCGGCTTCCTGTATTTCTAAAGCCTAGACGGGCGTTATCCCATGTTCCAACAAAAATATGAGCCACATATTAATAAAATAGCACACTAGTATTATTAATTATTACTCCTTTCATTTTAATTTTTTAACTTAGATTAAAAATGGATGCATCTAAATATTAAAACGTGATTAGTTATATTTATATCCGGATAAATATAAGACAAAATTTTTAGGACAAAGGGGATATTACACAAAAATGAACTATTAGGTTGACTAAGGGCAACTCCAGCGGGGTGATTCATTTCGTCCGCTCACGTCCGTTTGGGTTGGTGCGGACACAAAAGTCGGCCCAACGCGACAACCCGAACGGATGCGCGTCCGCTTTTTGTCCGTGGGTGACCTATTCTTGGCCCATTTTTGAGCCGGATATGCGTCGGCGCGGACACGAGACGGACACACGCGCGCTTGCCTTCTCGTCCCCCCGGGCCCGTTGGTTGGTGGCACATTGGCCTCCCCCTGTCCAACAGCAACCCTCGCCCCCTTTGTCGCCAACGCCGCCGCCCATTTTTTCCGGTGACTCTACCAGCTGCCGGCCGCGACCGCGACCAAGAAGCCGCCTTGCCACCCCGGCTAGAGCCTCATCGGCACGCTCGTTGGACGCCACACACTCCCTTCGCCGGCCGTCTGAAAGAATCGATATGGTTGACTAGAGGGGGGTGAATAGGCAACGACCACTTTTTAATTAATCTTAGCAAGTTAGGGTAAACAAAATACGGGTTCACAAATATGACAACAATGGGGTGAACCGTAATGAAGCTAGCAACGATAGCTCCTAAGACAAGTAAGGGAAAGACAACAACATAAGCATACACAAAGTAAAGGTTAGAGATAACCACAACTGGAACCAATGAAGACGAGGATGTGTTACCGAAGTTCCTTCCCTTTGACAGGAAGCACGTCTCCGTTGAAGCGGTGTGGAGGCACAATGCTCCCCAATAAGCCACTAAGGCCACCATATTCTCCTCACGCCCTCGCACGATGCAAGGTACCGCGATTCCACTATAGGTGCCCTTGAAGGCGGCGACCGAACCTTTACAAACAAGGTTGGGGCAAACTCCACACAAAGCTTGGAGGCTCCCAACAAGACCACGAAGCTTCACCACAATGGAATGTGGCTTCGAGGTGACCTCAACCGTCTAGGATGCTCAAACACCCAAGAGTAACAAGATCCGCAAGGGATTGGTGGGGGAATCAGCTTTTCTCTAGGTGGAAGTGTGGATCTAGGCCTTCTCAACCAATCCCTAAAGAATCAACAAGTTTGATTGGCTAGGGAGAGAGATCAGGCACTTTTGAGCTTAGGGAGCAACAATGGAGCTTGGGAGGGTAAGAGATAGGGTTCCACAACTAGAAGAACCCTTTATATAGTGTGTGTGGGGGAAATCCAACCGTTTTCCCACTCACAGCCCGTGCCTAGCGGTACTACCGCTGGATGCAGCGGTACTACCGCTGGCACTCTAGCGGTACTACCGCTGGCTGCAGCGGTACTACCGTTGAGCCCCTGGTAGTGCATAAGCACTACCACCGCCAAGAAAGTCTTCGCAAAAAGGTTCGTCCACGTACAACCGCTAGGCAGGCGGTACTAAGCTCCTGGAGCGGTACTACCGCTCACCAGGGGCGGTACTACCGCCAGCTAGCGGTACTACCGCTGGCTGCAGAGGTACTACCGCTAGCACTCCAGCGGTACTACCGCTAGGCCCAGCGGTACTACCGCTGGGGGACCATTTGCAAAGAAGAAGGAAACACTAAGGCGGGAGCCACTCCAAAGTTGTCGGCAAGGGGGAAAATATGTGAAGTGTGCACGTGCAAGATTGATTCCACCCAAACCTTTCCACTACGGTTCCCCTCTTAATAGTACGGCTTTCATATGACTCAAATAAAGAGAATCGTAGAGAATACCGTGCTTCTGTTCCACGAAAGAGGGGCGCGAGTCGTCTTGTGTCGTTGACGTGTGTTATCTGAAATCTTAATACACACGGTTAGTCCTTTGCGGTACTGTCATCAATCACCAAAATTACTTAGGCATAAACTATGCCCCAACAATCTCCCCCTTTTTGGTGGATTGATGACAATACCGGATTTGCACAGAGAATAATATGAGAACAAAAAGATAGAGATATATGAAAATAAGGAGCATATGACTCTCAGCATATGATGGAAGTAAATCTCACACAAGTTCATGTCTCACGAAAGATAGCAAAAAAGAAGCAAACCAAGTTCGAAGCAAAACACGAAAGATAAGCAAAGCTAAGCATAGTTCAACTCTCAAAGCAAATCCAGCTCCTAGACTCTCTCCCCCTTTGGCACAAGACACCAAAAAGGGGCACACCTAACGCCACAGGTGGTTACTCCTCATCCTCAGCATCGCCAGACTCGTCCGTAGCCTCCGGATCGTCCTGCTCCTCTTCATTGTCCTCTTCCTCCTCAGCGCCAGACCACTGGTTACCTTGAGCCCGCATCCAAGCAGCCTCTGGAGTGATGTCGTCCTCTAATCCGCTGGAGATGTCCACATCAAGTGTCCTCAGGACACGCTTGTGCCTCTGACGGTTCTCCTTCTGAGCCACATGCGTCTGATACTGGCCCTTAGCCTGCATACAGAAGAGAGTCTTCATCTTATCCTACAGTTTCATGGCCCAAGATGGCATGGCAGAAGAGCGGGCTGAGAGGCGGTTCCTCTGTCAGCAGCAGTCTCTGTGTCAGTGTCCATGTGCTGAGATGAAGTTGATGGGTTGGCCCATTTGTCCTTGACGCAAAGCTTGACAGGATCGTGCACAATGTAATCAGCCTGAATGTACAACTCCTCCTGCGGATAGGTGTCTTGCCACTTCTGACGGATATAAGCAAACAAGTAGGGCCCGTAGATGGGAACCTTGTGCATCATGATGTAGTTCCAGAGCTCAGTGAACATCACATCAGAAATATCAAGAGGGGCAGACTCCTTAGTCATAGCCTCCTCACAGAGCAGTAGCATCTCAGCCAGAGAGCCATGTACCTCGTCAAAGTTGCCAATGCGAGGAAAGAGGGTGTTGCGGAAGATCTGATGCATGATGTCCAGATGCCTGGGGAGCACACCTTTCTTCACATAGAGTTGCTGCAATATGTCCTTGGCGGAGGCCCTATCAGTGGGAGCTGCAGCATGAGGACGTGACCCAAGTGGAGTGTCAGCTCCCTGGAAATCAACCTTGAGGAATGTCATGAATTCACGCCAGGAACCGGTCATCTTCTGAGTCCCAGTCATCCACACCATGGAGCGCTCGTCATCAGGAGAGAAGTGAACCGTGACATAGAACTGGGCAACAACATTGGGGTCAAAGTCTGTCTTGAAAGAGATGATCTCCTTGATGCCCAGTTTGTCAATCAGAGAGAGAGCATCACCAAAGTAGTCCATGTTCCGCTGAAGGTGAGCCAGGTCAATCCACTGAACGAGGACAATGTTCTTCTTGAAATGGTTGATGATATCACGGTAGATCCTGCAGTGATCCCTTGTCCAAACATGCTCGACATTCTTGACCACATCCCGCTCTTGGAGATAGTGGTTTTGGTTGCGGAACCGCAGAAAATCCTTAGGGGGCATGGTGCGAACGTTGAGCCCCTTGTCCTTGTGAGCGGTCTTCTTGAAGGCCTGCTTTTTGGGTTGCAGACCTAAAGTGGCGGAGCCCTCTGGAGCCTCTGGGTTGCGATAATGCTTTGACTGCGTGTCCCGTGGGGGGTTCGAGCGGCTAGCACCACCTGTGACACACAACACACACCGAAAAAGAGCGACAAAAGGAGTCAAGGCAATGAACAAGAGAAGGCAGAAAAGTAAACACACATTGCCAAGCAAATGAAAAGAATACACAGAAAATCCTCCTGGCGGTAGTACCTCTACCCCTAGCGGTAGTACCGCTGGGGTCCTGGCGGTAGTACCGCTACCCCCTGGCGGTAGTACCGCTACCCCCTGGCGGTAGTACCGATGGGGTTTGATTTTTCAGATCTGAATATGAAGAGAACTCATAGAGATGGCTACATGGGTTTTACGAGGGCTATGGGCTGTGTATAATCGCTAAGAACTCCACCACAGCCCTAACCATATGAGGATCACAAGTACCATCTAAATAAGGACATGCCTATTCAAGAGAATGCAAGTTTGAGATCTAATCCAAACATAGTCCAAATGCTTGATCTAAAACATGTAAATCCTAGGGCATGGCAATACAAAAGCAAAGATTCATAGGACCTACACTCCCCTCGAATACCTCCTTCATGCCATCCAAGAACAAAGCACAAAATCAAAGACATGGATCCAAACCACCAATCCTCCTAACCCTAGAACAAGAACATCAACCAAGAGAAGAAGGGGAGGAGCTTTACCGGGGTCCATGGCACTTGGAGGAGGAAGGAGAAGTGGGGCAAACCCTCCAACTCAACGGAGAGAAGGAGCTCCACGGATAGAGATCCAAATAGGGGGAGTTCGGGGTTGGGGAGGGAGGAGCCGCGAGGAAGAAGAAAGAGGCAGGAAAAACGGGCTCCCCCTCATTTATATAGCCCAAGGGGTATGGGCCAGCGGTAGTACCGCCGTGGTCCTGGCGGTAGTACCGCTACCTGGCAGTAGTACCGCTAGCTGCAGCGGTAGTACCGCTCCCCCTGGCGGTAGTACCGCTCCCCCTGAGACAGCCCTAAAAATGTCCTAGTTAGGTCGTGGTAGATTGGGATCCTGGCGGCAGTACCGCTATCCCTGGCGGTAGTACCGCTGGGGTCCTGGCGGTAGTATCGCTACCCCTGGCGGTAGTACCGCTGCAAATGTCACCACGGGGCCTAGGATAAGAGAAGAAGGTGGGCAAATGACAAGTTAGTGAAAAAGAAGATAGCACCAGCAAGATATACTGACTTGTCATTTTATATCCTTTCTTCTATATGAGAGAAAGGTGGGGGGCGGTGGCCGAGGCCACCTATGTTTGAGACAAAGGTATGACACCGCGAAGAATTATCCTTGGGTTCATGACCAATGCTCGTCTTTGAAGCACAAGTGCCATTTGACAATGGCTAAAGTGAAAGAGTAGATCGATTTATACATAATGGGGGGAGGAAAAGTTCATTGAGAGAACAACGCTCCCCCTATGTCCATGCCTACATCTAGAACAAGATAGAATGCATAGTGAGGTGCAACGTGTCTAGCTTCAATCCACATTACTTGAATCAATGATATTTAGCTCATGCCTTAACTCCCGGAACCTTGCTTCATCTAGGGGCTTAGTGAAAATATCTGCAAGTTGCTCTTCAGTGTGGATGAAGTGAACCTCAATATCACCTAGCTTGATATGTTCACGAATGAAGTGATGGCGAATATCAATATGCTTGGTTTTGCTATGTTGCACTGGGTTGAGGGAAATCTTGATAGCACTTTGATTGTCACATAGAAGAGGCACTTTGTCACATGTGACACCGTAATCCTTTAAAGTTTGCCTTATCCATAGCAATTGTGCACAACAACTTGCAGCTGCCACATACTCAGCTTCGGTGGATGACAGAGAGCGCAATTCTGCTTCTTTGAAGACCAACTTACCAGTGAGCGACCAAGGAATTGGCATCCTCCAGAAGTTGACTTCCTCTCCACACAGTCTCCTGCCCAATCTGAGTCAGAATAGCCAACTAGATTGAAGTTTGCTCCTTTGGGATACCAAAGGCCAAAGTTTGGGGTATGAGCCAAATATCAAAAGATTCGCTTAACAGCCATATAATGACTTTCTTTTGGTGCGGATTGAAACCGTGCACATATCCCTACACTCAACATAATATCCTGTCTAGATGCACAAAGGTAAAGGAGGGATCCAATCATGGAGCGATATACCTTTTGATCCACTGCTTTACCATTGGGATCACTGTCAAGCTTGCATCTTGTTGGCATGGGGAACTTGACCGGTTTGACATCTTCAAGCTCGAACCGTTTGAGCATGTATTGAGTGTACTTGGCTTGTTTGATGAAGGTCCCTTCTAGGCCTTGTTTAATCTCGAACACGAGGAAGAACTTCAACTCTCCCATCATGGACATCTCAAATTTCTCAGTCATTAGTGCAAAAAATTGTTCATTGAAGGAAATGTTAGGAGAGCCAAAGATAATATCATCCACATGTAGTTGGCATATGAACAAATCCCCTTTAACCCTCTTAGTAAAAAGAGTGGGATCTATCTTCCCAATTTCAAACCCACGATCTTGTAACAACTCAGTAAGATACTCATACCACGCACGTGGGGCTTGTTTAAGGCCATAGAGTGCCTTATTAAGTTTGTACACATGATTGGGGAGCTTGGGATGTTCGAATCCCGGGGGTTGTTTGACATAGACCAACTCATTTAAAGGACCATTAAGAAAGGCACTTTTCACATCCATTTGTTGTAATTTGAAGTTATGATGAGAAGCAAATGCAAGCAACATGCGAATGCATTCTAGATGAGCAACAGGGGCAAAGGTTTCACCGTAGTCGATACCCTCGACTTGGGAGTAGCCTTGAGCCACCAATCTTGCCTTGTTTCGAATCACAATCCCATTGGCATCTTGCTTGTTCTTGAATATCCATTTGGTCCCGATGACATTATGTTCCTCCGTTGGCCTTGGCACTAAATCTCACACTTGGTTGCGCTCGAAGTTGTGAAGTTCTTCATGCATGGCCATAAGCCAATCCTCATCATCGAGCGCTTCCTGTACCTGTTGAGGTTCACAATACGAAACAAACGTGTGATGCTCACAATAATTCCAAATCTGTTGACGGGTGGATACTCCCCTTTTTAAACTACCAAGTACATTCTTCATAAGATGTGACTTGACTCTCAGTTTGTTCGCAATCTTGGCTGCTCGATGCTCCAAGAGTTCTTCATTGGATAGCGGGGGAGCATCTACTTTTTTACTTCACTTGCCCTTGCGTCTTGAGCCTCCCTTGGCACCGGTTGTTGGTGCTGCAGAAGGGAATTGTGAGACAGTATCCTGATCATCTTGACTTTCGACTTGAGCAGGTTCACTAGTTTGATCTTATATTTGTGGTTGCTCTTGATCTTGATCTTGTGCTTCTACTTGGTCTAGATCTCGTGGTTGCACTTGATCTTGATCATGAGTAGGTTCGGAGTCTTGGGTGAGTGCTTGAATATCATGAGACACATCATCATTGTTGGGCAATTTATCTTGACCTTGAGCTTGTTCAGTTTGTTGAGAGTCTTCTCTTTCTTCATCGGAAGCGTGTGGGGCTTGTGGAGGTGATGGCTCCACTTGAGTAGAGCATTGTCCTTCTCCTTCAGCCACAAGGGGTTCCTCAATGGGGAGTATTTGACCAATACCCATTCTTCTTATGGCTTGGGGAGGAATTTCATCACCTACATCACAAAGACCACTTTGCTCCACTTGGGAGCCATTATTTTCATCAAACTCCACGTTACACGTCTCCTCAATGAGTCCAGTGGACTTGTTGAGGACACGGTAAGCATGAGAGTTTGTAGCATAACCAACAAAGATGCCCTCATGAGCTCTAGAATCAAATTTAGCTAAACGTGCACCTTTCTTGAGAATGAAACACTTACAACCGAATACCCGGAAGTACTTGAGATTGGGTTTGTTTCCAGTTAGAATCTCATAAGGAGTCTTGTTCAAGCCTTTGCGGATATAGAGCCGATTGGACGCATGACATGCTGTGTTGATGGCCTCTGCCCAAAAGTTATATGGAGATTTGAATTCCGCCATCATTGTTCTTGCAGTGTCTATCCAGGTCCGGTTCTTCCTTTCTGCCACACCATTTGTTGAGGGGTATATGGTGCTGAATATTGATGTTTTATTCCCTCATCACCTAGAAACTCATCCAAGGTGTAGTTCTTGAACTCGGTGCCGTTGTCACTTCTAATCATCAAGATCTTTGCTTCATGTTGACGTTGAGCTTCATTAGCAAAGTTGATGACAGTTTGTTGAGTTTCACTCTTCCTTTTGAAGAAATATACCCAGGTGTATCTTGAGTAGTCGTCAACAATCACCAAGCAGTACTTTCTGCCTCCAAGACTATCAAATGATGGAGGGCCAAACAGATCCATATGGAGAAGCTCCAATGGCCTCTTAGTGTAGGATGAGAGTCGTTGGACGATGAGAAGTTTCATGAATCTTTCCTTCAATGCAGGCACTGTAAACACGATCTTTAGCAAAACTCACATTTGTTAGTCCACGAATATGGTCCCCTGTTAGAAGACTTTGCAAAGATCTCATATTGACATGAGCTAAACGGCGATGCCAAAGCCAGCCCACATCAACTTTAGCCATTAAACACGTCGCGGTCTTAGTGGGTCGCTTTGAGAAGTTCACCACATAAAGACCATTTTCGACATATCCAACATAGGCTACTTTAAGAGTCTTTCTCCAGAGGAGGACCACAGTATCAAGATTAAAGAATGTGGAAAAACCCATAATTGCAAGTTGACGAACCGAAAGTAAATTGTAGGCAAGTGACTCAACAAACATGAACTTCTCAATAGATAAATCTTGAGAGACGACCACCTTACCAAATCCCAATACCTTTGACGAGGATGCATCGGCGAATTGGACATGGGTGGGCATAGATGGAGAAGGATGCACATCCACCACTAAGTCCTTGCTTCCGGTCATATGATTTGTTGCTCCACTATCGAGCAACCATGACACCCCACCGGAAGCAAACTCTTGCAATAGATCAAGGCTTGGCTTTAGGTACCCATTTTTTAATGGGTCCTTTCATGTTAGAGACAAGGGTCTTAGGAACCCAGATAGCCCAGTCAATGTACTCATCGTAGGAACCAACAAATCTGGCATAAACATGCCCATCACTAGCACGACATAAGACGTAAGAAGAATTGAGTTTGTCGGTTGTGTTAGTAGGAATGGTGTTGCCCTTCTTGTGGTTTCCATAGTCCATCTTGTTCCTGTTCACCTTCTGAGTCCCCTCACCCTCTTTGACAAAGATGGCCATGAGGGTAGGAGATCGTTTGTTCCTGTTTCCCCTTTTACCTTTTGACTTGGAGGTAAGTCCAAGTCCCTCCTTCCCTACAACACCTTTTTGAGTGCTCAAGAGATCGTTCAGGCTCTTCTCACCTTGTATGCATGCCACAAGGCCCTTCTCAAGTTTCTCCTTTAACTTGGCATTTTCCTCCACAAGATGTACATGCTCACAAGAGGGATTAGTTGCACAAGCATTATCAATTAACACAAAGGGAGGACAAGTAGAGATCTCCTTGGTAAGCTTTGCTTGGAGTTGATCATGAGACTCTTTCAGAGAGAAATGAACACCTTTCAAGACCTTGTGGGCCTTGTCAAGTGTGTCAAACTCCACTTTGAGTCTGTCATGGCCAACCCCAAGAGCATACTTTTCAGACTTAAGCATACGAGTAAGAATGACATCATGACCAAGTTTCTTTTGCATTTTAGCGCAGTCATCATTATATGACTCCTCAAGAGCCAAACGAAGAGTGCGCTCCTTTTCTAGAGCAATAGATAATTCAGCAATTTCATCGGCATAGTCACGACTGTGTCCCTGAAGCTCAGAGATGGTCTCCTCATGAGACTCAATGAGGTCAGTGGCCTCACCCAGTTGTTCCAAGAGAGAAACAAAGTGCTTCTTGGATTCTCCCTTAATAGTGCACAGAAACTTGTCAATATCATGCTCATTAAGTTCCCCAACATCACTATCATCAACACAATTTAACAATGAAGGAGCAGTAGCGGTGTTGGTCTTAATGATGGAAGTTACCTGATTGATACCTTTTGCCATGAGGCACTTGGTGATGTGGTTCTCGTTGGGGGCGTTGAAGAGAGACACCTTTTGGGGAGAGGTAGTGGCAATAGCAACAGTTGCCGTTCCCACTGCATCATCATCATCATCATCATCGGAAGGGTACTCTTCAAGGGCCACCATCCCTTTTGGGTGGGGTTTCTCCACAAAGTTGTTCTTGATTGGAAATGATTTGGTTTTATCTTTGCGAATGAGCTTGCCCCCGTTGTCTTCCCTTTTCTCATAGGGACATTCGGCCACGAAGTGGCTCACGTTACCACAGTTATAACATGTCCTCACTCGTTGCTTGGGTTTGAAACCACTCGAGTTGTTCTTGGTGAAGGTGGGTCTTGAGTTCCTCTTGTTGCCCCAGAATTGCCTTGACGCAAGAGCCATGTGCTCATGATAGGCATACTTTGTGTCTTCAGGGCAGCTCTCCTCTTCCTCATCCTCTTCTTATTCTTCAAACATTGCTTTTGCTTTTAGTGCAAGGTTGGGTGAAGTTGTATTTGAGCGAACACGAGCAAGTGCATTGTCGGCTGTTTCGTTCATGATTGACATTGCAATGAATTCATCCAACACCTCACTGGAAGACAAGGAGTGGAAGTCTGGCCGCTGACGAATGACACATGACATGGCTTTGTTGAAAGGCATGATGGCTTTGAGAAACTTGCGCTTGACCCATGTATCATCCACATCCTTGCTCCCATGATCCTTGAGTGCCACAGCAATAGCAGTCACCCTCCGATAGAGATCACGAGGGTCCTCGTCTTCCTTCATCACAAACTCATCGTCCTTATCAAGGATCACTTCCTAGTTGGATCGTTGAATGCTTGAGCTTCCCTTGTACAACACCATAATATGCTCCCAACAATCTTTGGCCAAAGTGAAGGGATGCAAGTGAGGAAGATCTTCAGGTGGCACTGCAGACTGGAGAATAAACAAGGCGGAGTGATTGTATTGATTGTCTGCATCTTCTCTTGGAGTGAGGTTGCTTGGATCATGGGGATAATATCCTTGCTCGATGATACTCCACAAGTTTGTTGAGCTGTGATTCAAATGAGACTTAATAGAAAATACCCAGTTAGCAAAGTCACCTTTCACAAGCTTAGGAGGAGGACCAACAGGATTAAGACGCGGTGCGGGAACGGATCCTCCATAGACCATGGGGGGTGGAACTAAGGCATATGTTGCAGTCCCATCCTTTTCGTGAGATGAGGAAGGTCGCATACCTTTAGCCGCTTCCTTAGAGGAATTGGCCTCCGAATCGGTGTTGGTGGGTTTAACCACTAAAGCCGGTTCGGGTGGACTTTTAAATCCCTCAATTAACTCTTTAAGCATGGTCTTGACTTCGTTCGTCAAGGACGTCTAGAGGGCGGCCATAGCCGTATTCAAGTCGTCCCTTGTGACCAAAGTCAAGTCCATGGCCTCGGGTTGCCCATGGTTAATTCCCTCTTTGCCTTCCATACTCTTCGGGTGGTGAAACCCTTAATAAAGAGACGTGGCTCTGATACCAATTGAAAGGATCGATATGGTTGACTAGAGGGGGGGGGGGTGAATAGGCAACGACCACTTTTTAATTAATCTTAGCAAGTTAGGGTAAACAACATACGGGTTCACAAATATGACAACAATGGGGTGAACCGTAATGAAGCTAGCAACGATAGCTACTAAGACAAGTAAGGGAAAGACAACAATATAAGCATGCACAAAGTAAAGGTTAGAGATAACCACAAGTGGAACCAATGAAGACGAGGATGTGTTACCGAAGTTCCTTCCCTTTAACAGGAAGTACGTCTCCGTTGGAGCGGTGTGGAGGCACAATGCTCCCCAATAAGCCACTAAGGCCACCGTATTCTCCTCACGCCCTCGCACGATGCAAGGTACCGTGATTCCACTATAGGTGCCCTTGAAGGCGGCGACCGAACCTTTACAAATAAGGTTGGGGCAAACTCCACACAAAGCTTGGAGGCTCCCAACAAGACCATGAAGCTTCACCACAATGGAATGTGGCTTCGAGGTGACCTCAACCGTCTAGGATGCTCAAACACCCAAGAGTAACAAGATCCGCAAGGGATTGGTGGGGGAATCAACTTTACTCTTGGTGGAAGTGTGGATCTAGGCCTTCCCAACCAATCCCTAAAGAATCAACAAGTTTGATTGGCTAGGGAGAGAGATCGGGCACTTTTGAGCTTAGGGAGCAACAATGGAGCTTGGGAGGGTAAGAGATAGGGTTCCACAGCTAGAAGAACCCTTTATATAGTGGGGGGGGGGGGGAAATCCAACCGTTTTCCCACTCACAGCCCGTGCCTAGCGGTACTACCGCTGGGCCCTTGGTAGTGCATAAGCACTACCACCGCCAAGAAAGTCTTCGCAAAAAGGTTCGTCCACGTACAACCGCTAGGCAGGCGGTACTAAGCTCCTGGAGCGGTACTACCGCTCACCAGGGGCGGTACTACCGCTAGCACTCCAGCGGTACTACCGCTAGGGCCAGCGGTACTACCGCTGGGGGACCATTTGCAAAGAAGAAGGAAACACTAAGGCGGGAGCCACTCCAAAGTTGCCGGCAAGGGGGAAAATATGTGAAGTGTGCGCGTGCAAGATTGATTCCACCCAAACCTTTCCACTACGGTTTCTCTCTTAATAGTACGGCTTTCCTATGACTCAAATAAAGAGAATCGTAGAGAACACCGTGCTTCTGTTCCCCGAAAGAGGGGGCAAGTCGTCTTGTGCCGTTGACGTGTGTTATCTGAAATCTTAATACACACGGTTAGTCCTTTGCGATACTGTCATCAATCACCAAAATTACTTAGGCATAAACTATGCCCCAACACCGTCTCCTTCGTCGACGCCCGGAAGCTGTGCGACAGTTTGCCAAGGTACAAAATGGACTCCGTCGATGAGTTTTTCTCACAATTTCCTTTGCGACTCCCACGATTCGTCGTCCGATGACGAGGAGGAGATGTTGGCTGCTGTGTTGGTCTCTCACCACCTCAATAGCCAGCGGCTGTTGTTCCATGGCTCCATTCCGGGCCACATTCCGACGTTGATTTGCAACCGAGAGAGCGGACATCTCCTTTTTTGGAAGGACTACTTTGATACAACAAATCTGTTGTTCAAACATCAGAAATTCCGCCACCATTTCCGTATGAGTAAGCATATTTTCAACTGTATTAGAGAGGGGGTGGTCGGCTACGATGACTATTTCGAGTACAAAAAGGATGCCGTTGAAAATATTGGTTTCCCCTCTTATCAGAAATGCGTCGCCGCCATCCGAATGCTTGCATACGGAGTGCCCAGTGATCTCATTGACGAGTACGTCCGTATGAACGAGTCTACATGCCTAGAGACCGTGTATAAGTTCTGCCAGGATGTTATTACTGTGTTTGGGTCCTCAGTACTTGAGAGAGCCGACTCCTGAAGATACAGCTCGTTTGTTGGCGACCAATGCCAGAAGGGGCTTCCCAGGGATGTTTGGCAGCATAGACTGCATGCACTAGGAGTGGAAGAACTGCCCTTCTGCTTGGCAAGGGCAGTATAAGGGCCATGTCAGGGCTTGCACTTTCATACTAGAGGTCGTGGCGTCTAAAGATCTCTCAATCTGGCACTCTTTCTTTGACATGGCCGGATCACACAATGATATCAACGTGCTTCAGCGCTCGCCAGTGTTTGCTAGGCTTGTCGAAGGCAACAACCCACCTGTGAACTTTACTATCAACAGGCACATTACGACAAATGATACTACCTGGGTGACGGTATCTATGCTCACTGGACCACTATTGTCAAGGCAATCCCCGATCCCGTCAGAGAGAAGAGGAAAAGATTTGTCCAAGAGCAAGAGAGTGCTAGAAAGAATGTCGAGCATTTCTTTGATGTAATCTCGATGGGGCATCGTTCGGTATCCTGCTAATACTTGGAGCATACAGAAACTGTGGCAGATGATGACTGCTTGTGTGATCATGCACAATATGATCATGGAAGATGAGCGTCCGGAACGTTTGTACGATCAAGGGTTTCAGTTTCAGAGTGAGAATGTTGTGCAACTACAAAATGATTTGGTTGACCTTATGTGGGCTCATGTTGACAACCAATAGATATCTTTTTTATTCAGCTGGTAAACTATGCTATTTTATTCGGTTGAAAATTTGACTACATGTTTGAATGCAAAAGCAATGTAAAAATAAGCTATTTATTAAAATAGGATGGCCAACCGACCACACCGACACATATGGGTCAGGACCTTGGACGCAATGCCGACCTAAGTCTAAAACAAAACGTATGGCCGACCCAAATCAATAAAAAGCGGACTAAATCGCCGTCCATTTAAGTAGGCCGGTTAGATTTGTTCTAATATAACGTGCCGTGTTGTTGGCTACATTTAACCGACCTAACAGACTCTGGTCGGTTTCAGAAACGCTGGAACAGAGGACGCCGCTACACCTCCAACGTTCGAAGACGGCTGTTGTTTCTGAGCACTGACAGACACTCGACAGTATCACGCTTCTGAGCAAGAACTATTTTTGTCCAAAATATTACTCAGTCGTTACCTCACACACACGTTCGATTCCAGAAGGAACACAAGGAAGCTCGACAAAATCAATTACTAGTAATACAGTACACATTGTCATTTGATCAGTCCTAATGTAACAGAAGTGTATGTACTTCTCTGTACAAATCATCTGAGCTGAACTTAGATTGCGCCGGCGCGCCGCCGCCGCCGCCGCCGTTCATCTGAAACTGCAACCAACAAAACCACGCTACTAGGAATCTCTCGCCGTCACAAGCAGCAGAGCGGGCACCGGACGAGCCCGTTCTCGTTGCAGTCGGGGCACCGCCTGAAGCTGTCCAGCTCCTCCAGGAACACCTTGCAGCTGCCGGAGCACTCCTCGCACGGCACGAACCGGACGCCGCCGCACCCGGAGCACGCTTCCAGCCCGGCGCCCTTGCCTCCCACTGTCGGTAGCGCCATCTCGCATGCCTCCAGCGCCCCGGACAGCTCCCCGGCCTCGTGCAGGCGGCGGACGTCCTCGGCCCCGCCCAGGTGCTCGCCGTCCACGAACACCTGGGGCAGCCTGCCGGCGCAGCCCAGCGAGGCGTGCAGCTCGTCCTTGAACCCGCCGTGCAGCGACAGGTCGCGCTCGTCGATGCGCACGCCGTAGCCCTGGAGGATGGACTTGGTGGCCCAGCAGTCCTCGAACGTCTTGCGGATGCCGCGGAGGCTGGTGAGGTACAGCACCACCTTCTTGTGGCTGTCCGGCGGGGGAGGCAGCCGCGGCTGCGGAGGCGGAGAAGGAGGCGGGGACGTGGGCGCGGGCGCGGGCGTGGGGGTGGGCGAGCGAGCCATCTTGGCGAGCTTGGCGTCGATCCTCTGCTGGAACGCGCTGACCCGCGCGCGCACGATGCCAGGGAACCTCTGGATTTCGCGCTTCTTGACGCACTGGCCATCGCCCTGGTAGTCCTGCGGCGGCGAGGCCTCGCCGAGCGCCTTGCGGAACGCCGAGATGACTTCCGGATCGAACTCCGGCGACCCCGGCGGCGACTGCTCCCGCCGCCCGTCCTCGGCGCCCTCCTCGTTCTTGTTGTCGTCGAGGCCCTCCATGAGCTCCCACACATTGATCACCTCGGGCTCGCGGACCGGCGTCTTGGTCGGCGTGCCGATCACCTGCCGCTGCCGCCTCGCCAGCTGCGGCTGCGGGGGCGGCGCCGGCGTGGTGGCCTTACCCTTGGCCGCGCCGCCGAAGCTGTCGGCGCGCCACTTCATCATGTCCTCGTCCCGGTCGAGGCTGAGCGACCCCAGCGTGGAGGACTTGAGCGCGACGGTGTGGTGCGCCGGCCCGGCGGCCGCCGGGCCGGAGCGGCTCCGCCCGAAGGACTTCCGGACGCCGCCCCGCAGCGCGTGCCTGGAGCCCGTGCAGCCCATCCACCGCGCCCCCACCACCCAATCCAGCAACCAATCAAGGCCCCGATCAGCGCCACTGCCGTATCCCCGACCAATCCAGCACGGAATCCACTCCCTCAACGCGTGAGGACAAGGAGATTGATGGACCAGGTCAGAGCAATGCCGCCAACCGAGACGAGAGTGGATCGCGAGCCTGGGCGATCTCGGCGGCGAGCAGGGGGCGGGGCGAGATCTGAGCGGAGGTGGGGCGGGGAGGTGGCTGCGACGGGGGGGAACGGGAATGGGAAAGGCGGGCGCTTTATGCCGCGGGAGCGTTCCGGGTCACGGGGTAGGCGCGTTACGCGTATTAACTCGCGCGTTATCGGTTGGGGCCGTGGTGGAGTTCCCGGCCGCGGCAGTCAGTCAGTCAGTTAGGCAGGCAGTGGATGGAATCATTGCCTCGCACATCTCGGGTGATGTTTTTGGGCGGCCATGGGACGGGATGATCGGCTGGAGCTTCGGTTGAACCGCGTCGGATCGAGCGAGGGAACCTTGGTTTGGCGGCTGAAAATTAGAGGGGCCGTGCATAGGACTCCGGTCCGGGGTGCACATCGCGCGGCTGCCTTGGGAGCAAGGGACGCTCGTTCTTCGGTGCTGATTAAGCTGTCAATTCGGTAGTGCCAGCCGCCGTCAGCAAGACAAGATTGTGGCACTGGTAGTGGACTGAGAGTAAGTACGCTGTCACATCGCCGATGCTGAGATCGCGTAGTACTGAAACTTGCTTGAAATGTGGCGTGGAATGGATGCATGCACGGACGACGTACTGGCACCGGCGGCAGCGCGCCTCGTGGGTTCGAACTTGATGGCGGTGGGCATGAGAAGAAGGGCGCCTTCTGGGTTCGAATTCGGCCAAGCGGACGACGCACCGGACCGGAAGAAGAACCTGTCCCCGTCGGTGCAATGCCACGGTTAACGAGGCTCGTTTCTCCTCTCTTTGCCCACAAGGGAGCTCCGCGGTGGTACGTACGGCACGCATTCCAGAGGGAGAAGGCGTCGGCGTCATCGGCAGGAAACGTCCCGACCAACCGGCGACCGAAAGCTCTGCCCCGGAACCGGCCAAAGCTTTTACACAGTCCGGCAGTCGCGACGTCCCTCTCTCAGTCTCACCTACAGCTTCATTGCCACGATAGATAACACTTTTTTTTTTACCGTTGAACCGTTCCGCCTGGGTGCACCGACGCTAACGTAGAGGGTCCTGAACCTTGACCCGGACAGGAAGTTTACAGTATTTTTGATCGAGATCGGTGTTGGTTGGTAATGCCTGTTTTTTTTTTTTTTTTAGGGAAGACTGGGATTGCTGGGAGGTTCCTTCCGGGAGAGGGGTGTGTTTTGGGGGCGCGTGGGTGGCATGTCACCAGTCACCTGCCGTGACCAGTCTCGTCGTCCGGGTCGGTGGTTTGTCCGAGTCCTGCTTTTGTTTTGTGCGCTGTGCACGGCACTTCCTGACTGAGTAACCAAAGCACTTCGCGCGTATTCTTTACCTCGTGCTTCTGATGAGACGGGCGGCCATATTTTTACTCCCCGGTCAGGAGCAGCTCGCGTCCGGAAATGACCTACCGAATCTACCGGATTGGAGCTGATTGGGACGGCTGATGGGGACTGTTCGTCTCATCCCGCGGGTGGACCTCGACACACAAGTGTAAATTCCAAACAAGGTCGGCGTCGTAGCCAGCCGAGTGTTGCAGGACGCCTGAACTGCAGAGAAGTCGCGTAGCCCGGGATTTTGGTAATAGTATTTTAGTAAAAAGAAAATAAGAGCAACTTCAATGGGCAACCCAAACGGACGGCGATTTCGTTCGTTTTTTGTCCGTTTGGATCGGTCGTCCACTCGACGTCCGTCTTGTTTATATGGGTCGGCAACGGGTCCAAAGCTCCGATCCATATATGCCGACGTGACTGACTGGCCGCCCTATTTTGCGTGAATTTGCATTGTCTGATCAAATAACATAATTTGGACCGAATAAAATATCATAATTATTACAAATCGAATAAAAATAACATAGTTCTCACATAGTTTTGCAAACAAATAAAAGAATATAAATCTATTGGTTGCCAACATGAGCCCACATATGCTCAACCAAATCATTCTGCAGTTGCACGTGAGTTTCCCAATCACGCATGTCTTGATGAAAATTGGGTGAACTGTTCAAACATTGTCGCTCATCCATGCTCACGCACAACATTCTCATCCTGAAAGTGAAACCCTTGATCGTACAGACGTTCCGGGCGCTCGTCTTCTACGACCATATTATGCATGATCACACAAGCAGTCATCACCTCCCATAGTTTCTGCGTGCTCCAGGTATTAGCAGGATACCGAACGATGCCCCATCGAGATTGTAAAATATCAAAGGCACGCTCGACATCTTTTCTAGCACCCTCTTGCTCTTGGGCAAATCTCTTCCTCTTCTCTCCGATAGGGTTGGGTATTATCTTGACAATAGTGGTCCACTGAAGATAGATACCGTCACCCAAGTAGTATCCTTTGTCGTAGTTGTGGTCGTTGACAGTAAAGTTCACCGGTGGGCTGTTGCCTTCGGCAAGCCTAGCAAACACCGGCGAGCACTGAAGCACGTTGATATCATTGTGTGATCCGGCCATGCCAAAGAAAGAGTGCCAGATCCAAAGATCTTCACACGCCACAGCCTCTAGTATGACAGTGCAAGCCCTGACATGACCCTTACACTTTCCTTGCCAAGCAGAAGGGCGGTTCTTTCACTCCCAGTGCATGCAATCTATGCTACCAAGCATCCCTGGGAAGCACCTGCTGTCATTTATCACCAACAAACGGGTTGTATCTTCAGCAGTCGGCTCTCTCAAGTACTCAGGGCCAAGCACAACAATATCAGCCTTGCAGAACTTATACATGGACTCTAGGCAAGTAGACTCGCTCATACGGACGTACTCGTCAATGAGATCACCGTACACTCCGTATGCAAGCATTCGGATGGTGGCACTACATTTCTGATAAGAGGAAAAGCCTATCTTGCCAACGACATCCTCTTTGCACTCGAAATAGTCATCATAGCCGAACACCCCCTCTCTAATACGGTTGAAAAGATGCCTACTCATACGGAAACGGCGGTGGAATTTTTGATGTTTGAACAAGGGGTTTGTTGTATCAAAGTAGTCCTTCCAAAGAAGGAAAATGCCCGCTCTCTCGGTTGCGATTCAACGCCGGAAGGTGGCCTGGAATGGAGCCACGGAACAACGGCCGCTGGTTGTTGAGGTGGTGATGGACCAACACGGCAGCCAATATCTCCTCCTCATCATCAGACGACGAATCGTCGGAGTCGCAAAGGAAATTGTGAAAAAATAAATCGTCGGCGAAGTCCATTTTATACCTTAGCAAATTGTCGAACAACTTGCGGGCGTCGACGAAGGAGACGGCTGGCGAAGGGAGTCGCGGCGTGCACGGACCAGCTAGCTGCCCTGCCGGCGTCCGACGAGGATCGGGCCGGGTGGCAAGGCGGCTTCTTGGTCGGGGTGGGCTGTGTGGTGGGGGCGTGGGAAGCAGTGGGCTCCCCGGCGGCAAGATGGCGGTGGCGAGCAACGTGGGAGTGGGCGGCGTTGCTGGGCGGATGTGGACGCGCCGGCATCTAGCAGAGTCGCCGGCAAAAATGGGCGGCGGCGTCGGCGACGAAGGAGGCGGGTGAAGGTTGGATGGGGGGAGGTCAATGTGCCACCGACCAGCGGGCTCGGGGGAGGAGAAGGCGAGTGTGCGCGCGTCCGTCGCGCTTCTGCACCGATGCAAATCCAGCTCAAAAATTAGCCTGGAATGGGTCGCCCGCGGACGAAAACCGGACGAGCGTCCGTTTGGGTCGGCGCCTTGGGCCACCTTTGGTATCCCCGCCGATCCAAACGGACGGCGGCGAACAAAATGGGTCGCCCCCTTGGAGGTGCTCTAAAGGGTTCACTAGAGCCCGGGAGCTGCAATGCTTTAGCGCGTAGGCCGTCGCTTGCTAAGGCCAACTCCACGACCTGAATTGGTCCAGCCGCGTCTGTTCAGAGAAAAATGAGCACAAAACATGACTCAATGTTGAGAACAGATGAATGTTCATTTTATGTTCCGTTTTGATTTATTTCTAGTTTAAATTTGATCCGCGCTAGAGAAACGAACATGCACAGACACACGCGACAAGTGCCCTTGTTCTTCCCTGGACTGTCTGACACAATTGTCCATTTTTCTCGTCTCCTTCCTCCTTCCATAGTCCCCGCCCCTTACCCTACCATAGCCACCGTCACTAATACGTCTCCATCATATCTAATTTTCCAAACTCTTTTGCCCTTTGTTTTGGACTCTAATTTGCATGATTTGAATAGAACTAACCTGAACTGACGCTGTTTTTAGCAGAATTGCCTTGGTGTTATTTTTGTGCAGAAATCAAAGTTCCCAAACGTCCTGAAAATCTACGGAGATCATTTATGGAAAATATGAAAAATATCTGCGCCAAGTTCCACCTGAGGGGGTGGGCCAGTGGGCCACAAGCCCTGGCTCCGTCACCACCCCCCCGGTGGAGGTGGGCAGGCTTGTGGGGCCCACACGGCTCTGCCGCCCCCAATTCCAGCTCTATAAGTTCACTTTCGTCCCAGAAAAAATAAAAAGAGAAGTTTTCGTCACGTTTGCGATACGGAGGCGCCGCCACAACCTGTTCTTCATCTGGAGGGCAGATCTGGAGTCCGTCTTGGGCTCCGGAGAGGGGAAATCGTCGCCATCGTCATCATCAACCTTCTTCCCTCTCCAATTCCATGAAGCTCTTCGTCATTCATGAGTAATCTATTCGTAGGCTCGCTGGGCGGTGATGAGTAGGATGAGATCTATCATGTAATCGAGTTAGTTTTGATGGGGATTGATCCCTAGTATCCACTATGTTCTGAGATTGATGTTGCTACTACTTTGCCATGCTTAATGCTTGTCACTAGGGCCCGAGTGCCATGATTTCAGATCTGAAATTATTATGTTGTCACCAATCACTACAGGAATCACCTTCTTTGCCGTCTGCCATCACAGACGGCAAAGACAAATACCCGGACGGCAAAGACAGTACCACAGACGGCAAAGATTGTCACGGCCGGCAAATTTTCTGCGTCAGCCTACGACGGCATAGGACCTTCTTTGCCGTCTGCCCCCATAAAGCGGACGGCAAAGCTCTTTGCCGTCCGCTTTCCTGAGGAGCAGTCGGCAAAGAGTTTGGGACGGCAGCCGAGATGCGTTGCCTCCGTTAGGGGTTAACGGAGCCTTTGCCGTCTGCCTCCTCGGCAACCTTTGCCGTCTGCCTCCTCGGCAACCTTTGCCGTCCGCTTCCTCGGCAACCTCGGCAACCTTTGCCGTCTGCCGTGTCCTCCCCTCCCCCCTCTCTCCACTTTTGTATTCTGCCCCCTCCTCTGTGCCCTCTTCTTTGCCGTCTGCCTACCCAGCAGGCAGACGGCAAAGATACTATATGGCCAGCTGCTATTGCCCAGGTTGCACAGCTGGGCGCCACGTGGCACCTTTGCCGTCCGCTGGCAGACGGCAAAGGCCTTTGCCATCAGCTGGCAGACGGCAAAGAGCCTATATTGTCCCTTTTTTATTTATTTTTCTATTTCACATCACATATACATATAATTCAGAGCACATATATCATAAATAGATCACAACACATATATGATATACATATAAAGCTCATCAATGCCATTTGTTCATCAACGTACATTCCATATATCAAAAGAACCAACACATACGAAGTTTCATCCATATATACATACATATAGTTGCACATATATTGTTCATCAACACATACAAAGAACCAACACATTGTTCATCAACTCAAATAAAAACGGAAACTAAAGCACTCCAACGCCAGCTTCCATGCATGTAGTACATCCAATCTGCAAAATGGGAATAAGAAAGTAAGTAGAAGAAGAACAACAACATATATATGACAAATAAGCTAAATTGAAGAAGAAAGAGAAGAAGCAATAAGAGAACAAGGAGAAGAAAAACAAGGAGGAGGAGGAGGAGGGGAAGGGGAAGGAGAAGGAGAAGGAGAAGAAGAAAAAAGAAGAGAAGAAGAAGGAGAAGAAGGAGGAGAAGAAGGAGAGAAGAAGAAGGAGAAGAAGGAGGGCTCCTTCTCCTTCTCCTTCTTCTTCTCCTCCTTCTTCTCTTCTTCTCCTCCTCCTTCTTCTTCTTCTCCTCCTCCTCCTTATTATTCTCCTTCTATTCTTCTTCTCTTCTTCTTCTTCTTCCTTCTCCTTCTTTTTGAGATAAATATTCCAATTATGTCATTTTAGAGGAAAACAAGCTAAGTATATAATATTCATGAGCTAACCAAGGTTCTTATGCCATTTTGAGCTTATTATGGTATTTTGGAGCTAAATGGGCTAATTATGTCATTGTTGGGTTAATTAAAGCAAGGATAATATGAAAGAGGAGAAGAAATAGGAGGAGGAGGAGAAGAAGAAGAAATCAAGGAGAAGGAGGAGGAGGAGGAGAAGGAGGAGGAGGAGAAGGATAGAAGGTGCTTGGCCTTCTCCTCCTCCTCCTCCTCCTCCTCCTTCTTCTCTTCTTCTTCATCTCTTCTTCTTCTTCTCCTCTTGTTGGAGCTAAATTACCTAATTATGTCTTTTTTGAGCTAAATGGGCTAATTATGTCATTTTAGAGGAAAACAAGCTAAGTATATAATATTCATGAGCTAACCAAGGTTCTTATGCCATTTTGAGCTTATTATGGTATTTTGGAGCTAAATGGGCTAATTATGTCATTGTTGGGTTAATTAAAGCAAGGATAATATGAAAGAGGAGAAGAAAGAGGAGGAGGAGGAGAAGAAGAAGAAATCAAGAAGAAGGAGGAGGAGGAGGAGAAGGATAGAAGGTCCTTGGCCTTCTCCTCCTCCTCCTCCTCCTCCTCCTCTTCCTCCTCCTCCTCCTCCTTCTTCTCTTCTTCTTCATCTCTTCTTCTTCTTCTCCTCTTGTTGGAGCCAAATTACCAAATTATGTCTTTTTTGAGCTAAATGGGCTAATTATGTCATTTTAGAGGAAAACAAGCTAAGTATATAATATTCATGAGCTAACCAAGGTTCTTATGCCATTTTGAGCTTATTATGGTATTTTGGAGCTAAATGGGCTAATTATGTCATTGTTGGGTTAATTAAAGCAAGGATAACATGAAAGAGGAGAAGAAAGAGGTGGAGGAGGAGAAGAAGAAGAAATCAAGAAGAAGAAGGAGGAGGAGGAGAAGGAGGAGGAGGAGAAGGATAGAAGGTCCTTGGCCTTCTCCTCCTCCTCCTCCTCCTCCTCCTCCTTCTTCTCTTCTTCTTCATCTCTTCTTCTTCTTCTCCTCTTGTTGGAGCTAAATTACCTAATTATGTATTTTTTGAGCTAAATGGGCTAATTATGTCATTTTAGAGGAAAACAAGCTAAGTATACAATATTCATGAGCTAACCAAGGTTCTTATGCCATTTTGAGATTATTATGGTATTTTGGAGCTAAATGGGCTAATTATGTCATTGTTGGTTTAATTAAAGCAAGGATAATATGAAAGAGGAGAATAAAGAGGAGGAGGAGGAGAAGAAGAAGAAATCAAGAAGAAGGAGGAGGAGGAGGAGAAGGATAGAAGGTCCTTGGCCTTCTCCTCCTCCTCCTCCTCCTCCTTCTTCTCTTCTTCTTCATCTCTTCTTCTTCTTCTCCTCTTGTTGGAGCTAAATTACCCAATTATGTCTTTTTTGAGCTAAATATTCCAATTATGTCATTTTAGAGAAAAACAAGCTAAGTATATAATATTCATGAGCTAACCAAGGTTCTTATGCCATTTTGAGCTTATTATGGTATTTTGGAGCTAAATGGGGCTAATTATGTCATTGTTGGGTTAATTAAAGCAAGGATAATATGAAAGAGGAGAATAAAGAGGAGGAGGCGGAGACGAAGAAGAAATCAAGAAGAAGGAGGAGGAGGAGGAGAAGGAGGAGGAGGAGCTATCCTTCTCCTCCTCCTCCTTCTCCTCCTCCTCCTCCTCCTTCTTCTCTTCTTCTTCATCTCTTCTTCTTCTTCTCCTCTTGTTGGAGATAAATTACATAATTATGTCTTTTTTGAGCTAAATGGGCTAATTATGTCATTTTAGAGGAAAACAAGCTAAGTATATAATATTCATGAGCTAACCAAGGTTCTTATGCCATTTTGAGCTTATTATGGTATTTTCGAGCTAAATGGGCTAATTATGTCATTGTTGGGTTAATTAAAGCAAGGATAATATGAAAGAGGAGAAGAAAGAGGAGGAGGAGGAGAAGAATAAGAAAATCAAGAAGGAGGAGGAGGAGGAGAAGGAGGAGGAGGAGGAGAAGGATAGAAGGTCCTCGGCCTTCTCCTCCTCCTCCTCCTCCTCCTCCTTCTTCTCTTCTTCTTCATCTCTTCTTCTTCTTCTCCTCTTGTTGGAGCTAAATTACCTAATTATGTCTTTTTTGAGCTAAATGGGCTAATTATGTCATTTTAGAGGAAAACAAGCTAAGTATATAATATTCATGAGCTAACCAAGGTTCTTATGCCATTTTGAGCTTATTATGGTATTTTGGAGCTAAATGGGCTAATTATGTCATTGTTGGGTTAATTAAAGCAAGGATAATATGAAAGAGGAGAAGAAAGCGGAGGAGGAGGAGAAGAAGAAGAAATCAAGAAGAAGGAGGAGGAGGAGGAGAAGGAGGAGGAGGAGAAGGATAGAAGGTCCTTTGCCTTCTCCTCCTCCTCCTCCTCCTCCTCCTCCTTCTTCTCTCCTCTTCATCTCTTCTTCTTCTTCTCCTCTTGTTGGAGCTAAATTACCTAATTATGTCTTTTTTGATCTAAATTGGCTAATTATGTCATTTTAGAGGAAAACAAGCTAAGTATATAATATTCATGAGCTAACCAAGGTTCTTATGCCATTTTGATCTTATTATGGTATTTTGGAGCTAAATGGGTTAATTATGTCATTGTTGGGTTAATTAAAGCAAGGATAATATGAAAGAGGAGAAGAAAGAGGAGGAGGAGGAGAAGAAGAAGAAATCAAGAAGAAGGAGGAGGAGGAGGAGGAGGAGGAGAAGGATAGAAGGTCCTTGGCCTTCTCCTCCTCCTCCTCCTCCTCCTTCTTCTCTTCTTCTTCATCTCTTCTTATTCTTCTCCTCTTGTTGGAGATAAATTACCTAATTATGTCTTTTTTGAGCTAAATGGGCTAATTATGTCATTTTAGAGGAAAACAAGCTAAGTATATAATATTCATGAGCTAACCAAGGTTCTTATGCCATTTTGAGCTTATTATGGTATTTTGGAGCTAAATGGGCTAATTATGTCATTTTTGTGTTAATTAAAGCAAGGATAATATGAAAGAGGAGAAGAAATAGGAGGAGGAGGAGAATAAGAAGAAATCAAGAAGAAGGAGGAGGAGGAGGAGGAGAAGGATAGAAGGTCATTGGCCTTCTCCTCCTCCTCCTCCTCCTTCTTCTCTTCTTCTTCATCTCTTCTTCTTCTTCTCCTCTTGTTGGAGCTAAATTACCTAATTATGTCTTTTTTGAGCTAAATGGGCTAATTATGTCATTTTAGAGGAAAACAAGCTAAGTATATAATATTCATGAGCTAACCAAGGTTCTTATGACATTTTGAGCTTATTATGGTATTTTGGAGCTAAATGGGCTAATTATGTCATTGTTGGGTTAATTAAAGCAAGGATAATATGAAAGAGGAGAAGAAAGAGGAGGAGGAGGAGAAGAATAAGAAATCAAGAAGAAGGAGGAGGAGGAGGAGAAGGAGGAGGAGGAGAAGGATAGAAGGTCCTTGGCCTTCTCCTCCTCCTCCTCCTCCTCCCCCTCCTCCTCCTCCTCCTTCTTCTCTTCTTCTTCATCTCTTCTTCTTCATCTCCTCTTGTTGGAGCTAAATTACCTAATTATGTCTTTTTTGAGCTAAATGGGCTAATTATGTCATTTTAGAGGAAAACAAGCTAAGTATATAATATTCATGAGCTAACCAAGGTTCTTATGCCATTTTGAGCTTATTATGGTATTTTGGAGCTAAAAGGGGCTAATTATGTCATTGTTGGGTTAATTAAAGCAAGGATAATATGAAAGAGGAGAATAAATAGGAGGAGGCGGAGAAGAAGAAGAAATCAAGAAGAAGGAGGAGGAGGAGGAGAAGGAGGAGGAGGAGAAGGATAGAAGGTCCTTGGCCTTCTCCTCCTCCTCCTCCTCCTCCTCCTCCTCCTTCTTCTCTTCTTCTTCATCTCTTCTTCTTATTCTCCTCTTGTTGGAGATAAATTACATAATTATGTCTTTTTTGAGCTAAATGGGCTAATTATGTCATTTTAGAGGAAAACAAGCTAAGTATATAATATTCATGAGCTAACCAAGGTTCTTATGCCATTTTGAGCTTATTATGGTATTTTGGAGCTAAATGGGCCAATTATGTCATTGTTGGGTTAATTAAAGCAAGGATAATATGAAAGAGGAGAAGGAAGAGGAGGAGGAGCAGAAGAAGAAGAAATCAAGAAGAAGGAGGAGGAGGAGGAGAAGGAGGAGGAGGAGAAGGATAGAAGGTCCTTGGCCTTCTCCTCCTCCTCCTCCTCCTCCTCCTCCTCCTTCTTCTCTTCTTATTCATCTCTTCTTCTTCTTCTCCTCTTGTTGGAGCTAAATTACCTAATTATGTCTTTTTTGAGCTAAATGGGCCAATTATGTCATTTTAGAGGAAAACAAGCTAAGTATATAATATTCATGAGCTAACCAAGGTTCTTCTGCCATTTTGAGCTTATTATGGTATTTTGGAGCTAAATGGGCTAATTATGTCATTGTTGGGTTAATTAAAGCAAGGATAATATGAAAGAGGAGAAGAAAGAGGAGGAGGAGGAGAAGAAGAAGAAATCAAGAAGAAGGAGGAGGAGGAGGAGAAGGAGGAGGAGGAGAAGGATAGAAGGTCCTTGGCCTTCTCCTCCTCCTCCTCCTCCTCCTCCTCCTTCTTCTCTTCTTCTTCATCTCTTCTTCTTCTTCTCCTCTTGTTGGAGCTAAATTACCTAATTATGTATTTTTTGAGCTAAATATTCCAATTATGTCATTTTAGAGAAAAACAAGCTAAGTGTATAATATTCATGAGCTAACCAAGGTTCTTATGCCATTTTGAGATTATTATGGTATTTTGGAGCTAAATGGGCTAATTATGTCATTGTTGGGTTAATTAATGCAAGGATAATATGAAAGAGGAGAAGAAAGAGGAGGAGGAGGAGAAGAAGAAGAAATCAAGAAGAAGGAGGAGGAGGAGGAGAAGGAGGAGGAGGAGAAGGATAGAAGGTCCTGGGCCTTCTCCTCCTCCTCCTCCTCCTCCTCCTCCTCCTCCTTCTTCTCTTCTTCTTCATCTCTTCTTCTTCTTCTCCTCTTGTTGGAGCTAAATTACCTAATTATGTCTTTTTTGAGCTAAATGGGCTAATTATGTCATTTTAGAGAAAAACAAGCTAAGTATATAATATTCATGAGCTAACCAAGGTTCTTATGCCATTTTGAGCTTATTATGGTATTTTGGAGCTAAATGGGCCAATTATGTCATTGTTGGGTTAATTAAAGCAAGGATAATATGAAAGAGGAGAAGAAAGAGGAGGAGGAGGAGGAGAAGAAGAAATCAAGAAGAAGGAGGAGGAGGAGGAGAAGGAGGAGGATGAGAAGGATAGAAGGTCCTGGGCCTTCTCCTCCTCCTCCTCCTCCTCCTTCTTCTCTTCTTCTTCATCTCTTCTTCTTCTTCTCCTCTTGTTGGAGCTAAATTACCTAATTATGTCTTTTTTGAGCTAAATGGGCTAATTATGTCATTTTAGAGGAAAACAAGCTAAGTATATAATATTCATGAGCTAACCAAGGTTCTTATGCCATTTTGAGCTTATTATGGTATTTTGGAGCTAAATGGGCTAATTATGTCATTGTTGGGTTAATTAAAGCAAGGATAATATGAAAGAGGAGGAGGAGGAGAAGAATAAAAAATCAAGAAGAAGGAGGAGGAGGAGGAGAAGGAGGAGGAGGAGAAGGATAGAAGGAGGAGGAGGAGAAGGATATTATCTTCTGTTGCCCGGCTCTCCAAGGAGCCGGAACCCTAGCCTCCGCCGCACCTAACCCTAGCCGCGACGGCGCCATCTCGCCGGCGCGTCCGCTCCAGCCCTCGCTCCCCTCCTCCCTGCCCTTACAACCTACGCCGGAGGCCCGGTAGGAACCCTAGTCCTACCAATTTGGTATCCAGAGATTCCAGGCTGATCATGTCGCTCCCTCCACCACCGCCGCCGCTCAACACCACCACCGCCCCACTGCCGCAAACCACCACCACCGCCCGCCGCCGCTGCCGCTCACGTCCGGGACCGCTCCCTCGCCAGTGCCGATCATCACCGCGGAGGAGCCGCTCCCCATACTCTTGCCCGAGGCGATATCGAGCACCCTGCGGGAGCTTGTCCAAGCGGTTCGAGGCATCAGCCTCTACCTCGCTGGGACCCAACCCCCGCCGCCGAGCGTCGCCCACACTACCTACGGGCCGCCGTCGCTGCCGTGGGCCACCCCGGCCTTCCAGCCACTCCACGGAGGGCCGCCGCAGCTGCTGCTGCAGCACTACCACGCCGCGGGCACTCCCTGGCCGGTGTGGCCGGCCACCACCGCGCCGTTGGGGGGGCTGCCCCAACAGTCGCTACCGGCCACCACGGCGCAGGCTCCGGCGCCGCACCAGCAGCCGCCGCCGCCATCGACAGCAGCACCTCCAGCGCCCCGAACCACCGGTCGGCCCGTGCACCAGGTGCAGTTCCCGTCATCGCCATCGCCAATTCCCGCGTGGGCAGCCGGATCATCTTCGGGTCCGATCTATACCCCGGCACCGGAACACCCGGCGCCCTCTCTGCCGTTCGAGCGGTCCTCCAGCTCGGCGCCCTACGGCCCGGAGTTTCCCGACCCGGCATACGCGAGGCCACCGACATCCGTGGCTCCCGGACACGGCGGGCCGACATCTCCTCCGTTCGCTAAGCTGAACTTCACCACTTACGACGGCGCGGAAGGCCCCCTCAACTGGCTCAACCAGTGCGAGCAGTTCTTTCGGGGGCAGCAGACGCTCGCGTCGGATCGCACCTGGCTCGCGTCCTATCATCTCCGTGGTACTGCCCAGACTTGGTACTATGCCCTCGAGCAGGACGAGGGCGGCATGCCACCGTGGGACCGCTTTCGCGAGCTCTGCCTTCTCCGGTTTGGGCCCCCCATCCGTGGCAGCCGACTGGCAGCCATCGGCCGCTTACCGTTTACCTCAACGGTCCAGGACTACGCCGACCGATTCCAAGCCTTGGCATGCCACGCGCCAGGCATATCCGGGACTTCGACGCCCTCACGATGACATTCTGGCGGCTGGGACGCCAAATTGGCCTTGACCTCCTCCTCCTCCTCCTCTTTATGTCTTTTTTGAGCTAATTTACCTAATTATGTCTTTTTTGAGCTAAATTACCTAATTATGTCTTCTTGGAGCTAAATTGGCTAATTATCTCATTTTAGAGGAAAACAAGCTAAGTTTGGAGGAGAAACTTACCGTGGTGGTCATCAAGGAGGAGAAACACCACGGTTGCTCGCGCCGGCTTCGTTTGGAGACGGTTGCCCTGGAGAAGGGTCGTGCGATGCCGCTCGGGAGTTATTCTGCAGAAAAGATATTTTGCAATGTCTCAGTTAGCATGATGACACTCAATTATTAATACTAGTTTATAATGAAACTCACCGTGCCAATCGAAGAGAAGACGGGCATCGGCGGAGGGACTTGACCGCTCTTCTCGCACAGACCCTGAAGAGTGGGTCGTATTAGTTAGTATTGAAACAGACATTACACACATGATTTGGCTAATGTGAAACAAAAACATACCACAAAAAGCTCGTACAGGGCCCGTTGACCCGCCTCATTCCGGGCCCTCTCCTCCTCAAGCAATCGTGCCGTGCTCTGGTCCCTCTCATCAAGAGCAGCCTGAAGAGCACCCTGGCTTGCCAATCTCTCTTTCTCAAGAGCAGCCTGGTTTGCCGCTCTCTCTTTCTGAAGAGCAGCCTGAAAAACCATTCCTCGTTACCACAGTAATGATCTATGGTGACACACATAATGAAATGGATGAAAGTGTTCTTAGTCCGTACAACTAACCTCGATGGCAAGTTCGACTGGCCATGGACGACGCGTTATCTCAGGACAGTTGCTCGACTGGCGCGCCTTGATCTCCGGAAGAGTGAGTGGACAACGTATTATCCCATCTCCAATGGCTATCGAGCCATGGGGCCTCCCGCCACCAGATATCATCACCAGCTCTGGATCCAAAGGTTCCTGGCTAGGGTTAAAGTCATCCCCTTTCGTAGCCTTCCCCGCGTCCCTGTATGCCACGAGCTTCTGGTGGGATGATATGTTGGTGAAGTTACTGGGATCATCCAGGTCAGACTCAGAGAATGCCTTTGCCTTCTTGTACGAGGCAGTATGGGCCATGCCATAAACGTCGTACAAGTGTGGCATCTCAGTCTTATTGTGATGCGCCTAAAAGAGAGGAACAAAATATTAGCATAAGAATGAATTGCATGAATCATGAAGCAAATCACATACCCAGTTTCGTCCAAACTGAAGTAAGTTGGCACTGCCTTGATGGTGTGGCACACCAACCATTTGGCTACGCCGATCCTTCGCATTATCGTGGACGGCTCACCAGCTGCCTGTGCACCACTCATCAACCAACGGCTCCCAACAATCCATCTTATCCGCACACCATCTCGGGGGCACCTGTAAGTTATTAGAAAGAATTTTCAGCGCTACGCCTATGAATAAAATCAAGAAAACTACGTAGAAGGACTTAAGAATAGGTAATTACCTTCATGTATTGCTCCTTCTTCAGAAACTTTCCGCGGCAATCCTTCTTCTCCTTCTTAATACCACGCGTGGCGTAGTAATCTCGAATAGCTTGCGGCCGAGCCTCGTGGCGCAAGTTCTGTAGTAACCGCCTACACTCGACCTCGAGAACCCTGGCCGCCGCCTCCTCATATCCATCCTCACACCTATAGAAGGTCTGCAATCAAACGTGAAAACACCGATTAGTACAATAATTAGGTATATGCTTAATTTTAGATTCTGTAAAAGGATAATTTACCCAAAAGCTCCTGATCACCATCTCGGCCCTCGTGTGGCACAAGACACCATCTATAATCTCCTCCGGCGGGGCCTGCGCAGCCTGGTAGTGCTCCCAGGTAAATCCTAGTGTAGGAACCTGACCCTCACCAGGCAACGTGACAAACCCCGGGAAATTTGTCCGGCAAAGCACACCAAGGACGGAGTTCGGCCTGCGGACTCCAAGAGGGTGTACCCATCCCCTGCAGTATGATAAGGTCACCGCATTAGATATTTGAACAAACTTGAAGGCAAAAGCTAAAAAAAGGGTAAATGTACTTACCTATCTCCTTCAGGTTTTATCACCGGCCTCTGCTCGCGGGTAGCCGGGGCGATCGGGAGACGTGTACTACCACGCTTGTACACGGTAGCCGGGCCCCCGTCCACCTGCACATCGCCCTCGCTATCCGTAAGCTCATCCCCGCCATCCCCGCCCCCTGAGCCACCCGGACCCTCGGTCCAATCCGGCAACTCGGTACGATCCGGCCAAGGCTCCCATCCGGACCTCTCCACGTCGGTTGAAGCCTCCGGAACCGTAGTCTCCTCCGGCTGCTCCTGGGCCGAATGCACCTCGACCCGAGGCTGCTCCTGGACCGGAGTCTCATGGGACGAATGCCCGTGAACACCAGGCTCCTGGACCGGAGTCCCCGTAGCCTCCTCCGCAAACGGGTCGACCATACTAGTCCTATGCTCGGGTGAATGAGCTGGTGGTGGTGGCGAGGACGGCTCAACAGTCCTCCTGGATCTTCCGCGGCCACCACCTCTCCCTGTACCCTTCCCCTTCTTCCCTACCCGACCAACACCTCTACCAGCCGGCAATGCCGCCGACGAAGAAGAACCCCCGGCTGGTGTCAAAAGACTGTCTGCCAAGGCTCTACGGAGAGATAGGGGTGGAAGGTAAGTACCACCCCTCATGCGGGGCGCTTGGGAAGAACCCGTCGAGCGCTCTGGACCCGCGCCCACCATCTTTCAACACCTGCCATGATAAAGATTAAAAGAAATTAGTACAACATAAAAAAATTGAATGACTGACATGAATAATAATATGTACATGAATAATAAATATTAAAATATATATAATTTAAGTTGTGAATCTTACAAACTAATAATCATCATCAATAAATGCATCATCATCATCACTATCACGCATGTCTTCATGAATGACGTGCTCATCGGGTTCAACGGCGTGAAGTTGTGAAAGGCCTTCCTTTAATCGTTGAAGCATTGACAGGTCATCCGCATCAGTAACCTCTACGAGTTCCAGGTCTTCTGGTTCCGGCTCAGGGCTGGAGTCGGATTCATTGTCGCTGTCTACTTCCATGTTCTTGGATGAAGCACGGCGGTTCTTGAAACGTTTCTTGGAAAGACGTGCTTCTTGGAAGAATTCTCCATCATATGTGTCTGGGTTAATGCGAGGTTCATAATCCTGTTCATTTGGGAGAGGTGGTCTGACATGTGGCGGCACTTCATAAACAACATACCAACCTTCCAGATTCTTATCCGTTTGGCATGCCCACGGTAGGTAGAAAACTTGGGTCGCCTGTTGAGCCGTAATATAGACATCGGGAACATCTAAATGGGTGTTTGGATTGATTTCGACTAGTCCTATATGTTCATGAGTCCTTCTAGTCTCCTTCGGCTGGAACCAATAACATTTGAAGACTACGACGTTCGGTGGGTTTTCACCATAGAATTGAAGTTCATAAATTGCTTCAACTCTTCCATAATACTCGATAACACCTTCGCCGATAGCAGAGACACCACAATTTGTAGATTTCCGGTCGGGCATAGATAGCTCTTTGCCAAAGGTATGAAAGAGATACCCGTTGATGTTGTATTTCTCAAATGAACGGACCTTATAGTCAAAACCATTAGCGACTTGTCTCAATTCGGCGTCCATAGACTCTGAATTAGCCTACAAGTTTAATACGAAACGGTTGTTGCATTAGCCGCAAGTTAGACCAAGAATGAAATGGTCCATTATTGATAATTACCGTTTGTTTGAACCAAGAGATGAAACCGGGATAGCCGCCTCCTGTCTTTGACAGAAGCTCATACTCTTCGACGGAATCATTTTCGATCACCGCTCCATCCGAGAATTTGACGACGTAACGGCTGTTTGAAATATCCGGGAATAAGAGCAGTTCAAATGAATTAGAAGTTACGGGAAAATGTGCCGAGAACTCACTCGATGTACGGCCGCACTTCTGTTAGGTTGTTGAAGATATACAAAGAAATGTTCCGCCATTCTTCGATATCCAACGTTATTGGTTTCGAAGCACCGGCTGGTGCGGGCTTCCCTTTGAATAGGCTGAGGTTGGACCCACCTTTTTTAGGGTCTCCATCATTGTGCCGAGGCTTCGGATTATGCAAATGATGATTTTTGGCTTCGTAGTGTGTTGTCACAAAGTTTGCCACCTCCTCAGTAATGAATGCCTCAGCCATCGATGCTTCAATTCTACGCTTATTTTTACATTTAGCTCGAAGGGTCTTCTACATCCTCTCACTTGCATAGCACCAACGATCTTGCACCGGCTCACCCAATCTTGCCTCGGTCGGTAGATGTAAAATCAAATGCTGCATTGGATTAAAGAAGCCCGGTGGAAAGATCTTCTCTAACTTGCAAAACAACTCCGGTGCAAACTCCTCCATGTCTTCTACCACGCCAGGCGAAAATTCTTTCGCACAAAGAACACGGAAGAAATAGCTCAGCTCCGCCAGTACTAGCCATTCATCCTCAGGAATAAAGCCACGTAACATCACCGGCATTACCCGCTCTAGCCATATGTGCCAATCATGACTCTTGAGACCAAAGATTTTTAATTTTTCAAGACTCGCTCCCCTCTTTAGATTCGCTGCATACCCATCGGGGAACATCAAGTGCATTTTGACCCACAAGATAATTTCCCTCATAGCTGGCCTTCCAAGATTGAACCAGGCCTTTGGCTTCGACCACTTCTGCTTTCCTTTGCCTTCTCGCATGTTTTGTAACGGTCTATGACATAGTGTCTCTTGATCGACTCTAGCCTTAATATTATCCTTTGTCTTCCCATCTATGTCGAACAATGTAACAAAAATAGCCTCTCCGATATTCTTTTCAGTGTGCATCATGTCGATATTGTGTGGAAGAAGGAGGTCTTTGAAGTACGGCAGATCCCAGAAGCATGGCTTGTGAGTCCAGGCGTGTTTTGAATTATACCCCTTGAAATACCCTAGACGCTCTGGATCAGGCTCGAGGGCGTTTAACTGATCCAGGATCTGTTGGCCTGTGAACGCATGTGGTGCTAAGTTTTTGACAACTTTACCTTTGGTAAAGTTCTTCTTGTCTTTTCTGAACTGATGGTCAGGATCCAGGAACTGTCTATGCAAGTCAAAGCAAGAATACTTCCGACCCTCCTTCAACCAATGAAACTGAAGAGCTGCCTTGCATTGGGGGCACGGGAACCTTCCATGCACACACCATCCAGAGAATAGCGCATACGCCGGCAAGTCATGCATAGAGTACATGTACCACACATGCATTTTGAAGTTTTCTTTTCTAGCGGCATCGTATGTCTTGACCCCATTTTCCCAAGCTTCTTCCAATTCATCCTTAAGCGGTTGCAGGTACACATTCATATTCTTCCCCGGATAATTGGGCCCTGGAATTATCAACGTCAGAAATATGTTCTTTCTTTGCATAATCTGCCCGGGGGGAAGATTCAGTGGAATGACAAATACAGGCCAACAACTGTATTGGGTTGCCGTCATGCCGAAGGGATTAAAACCATCCGTGGCGGCGCAGACTCGAGGATTCCTTGGATCTGCCGCTTTATCCTGATGCAATCCATCGAAATGTTTCCACGCTTCCCCATCCGATGTGTGTACCATCATCTTATTCCCATCCGCATCTAGTTCGGTTCTTTTGCCCAATTTGTGCCATGTCATCTGTCTGGCTGTCTCTTCGATCATGAAAAGACGTTGAAGTCTTGGTACGATTGGCATATACCGAAGAACACTAACTGTGATTTTGGTCTGCCTCTTCTCACCCATACCGTTGTCTACCACAAGATACCTGCAAGACTCGCAATTGGGACAATAGTCCAAGTGTGCATACTCCTTCCTAAATAAGACACATCCTTTCTCACATGCATCTATCTTCTCATAGGGCATCTTAAGTACACGAAGTATTTTGTCTGACTGGTACATGTTTGCAGGCATGACATGGCCTTTGGGTAGGAAACATCCAAATAGTGTCATCATCGCGTCGTAGCATTCTCTTCCCAAGTTGAACTGAGCCTTCAGAGCCATTACTTGTGCAATTGCATCCAGCTGACAGAGCTCGGTGTGCTCATGGAGAGGACGTTTTGAAGACTCCAACATTTCATAAAAGGCCTTTGCAGATTCCTCCATCTCATCTTCCGAATCCCGAGCATCATCAAAGTCTTGCACCATGTCTTCGATCCCAGTACCATGCTCGTCCGTGCGACGACGGACCACCTCAGCTCTTGTGCGTTGTATAGACTCACCATGAAATGTCCACACCGTATAATTAGGCTTAAAACCCCTCCTCTGCAGGTGTTTAATCATTACAGCCTCTGTCGTCTTTTTATAGTTGTAGCATCCAGGACAGGGGCAATAGTTTCTTTCCTGGCCATTTGCGAATGCGGCTTTCACAAATTCCTTTGTTTTTAAAAACCATTCTTTCATCATCTCTTTCTGACTAGGGTGACCGGTATACATCCACGCACGATCACTCATCTTGCGTAGCTACTAAAGACAGAAGAAATATATTTATATATAATTTAGCATTTATATTCATCTTTCGCCATTTTTATTACGTCCAGGCAACCTACACGCTAATAGGTAAAGGTAGGTCCTAATCCCACCCGAGTATGTGTAGATTGGGTTCGTTTTCCCATGCTCTGCTCCGGATCCAACGCAAAATTTCGGCAGCACCTCCCTGCTGTTCTCCTGATACACGTCTCCGCAATAAACAGAGAGGATGTGCATCCGGAGAACAACAGGGAGGCACTGACGAAATTCCGCATCGGATCCAGAGCATAGCATATGGGAAAACGAACCCAATCTAAACATACTCGGGCTGTCCATGGATAATGTTGGACAATTCGAAAGGATGGCGCTTATAAATATGCAAAGACATGCATATTTATAGATGTCGCCCTTTCGAACGGGAGACACATACTGGTCACGCATACTAATAAATTAATTGAATTACCTAAATCTAGAAAGTTGCATCCGGAAACCGAGCCACAGTAAATGAAGGGGCGGGGAGGAGATGAAATTTGTACTGACCCACGAATGCAGGGGCGGAGCTCGTACAACGCACGGGCAGGTCTTCGCACAGCAGACCTCACAGCGACGAGACAACTATCACATGTAAATCCACCCGATCAACACAAATATTCCAATTATGTCATTTTAGAGGAAAACAAGCTAAGTATATAATATTCATGAGCTAACCAAGGTTCTTATGCCATTTTGAGCTTATTATGGTATTTTGGAGCTAAATGGGCTAATTATGTCATTGTTGGGTTAATTAAAGCAAGGATAATATGAAAGAGGAGAAGAAAGAGGAGGAGGAGGAGAAGAAGAAGAAATCAAGAAGGAGGAGGAGGAGGAGGAGGAGGAGAAGGCCAAGGACCTTCTATCCTTCTCCTCCTCCTCCTCTGTTATCACCGCCTTGGCCTATGGCCGGCATAGGCCCATTGGGCGTTAATATTAGCGGCTTGGCCCGCAAGTTATCTTAGGTAAATTACTTTAGGAAAGTTATCTTAGGCTCGAGTTATAAATACTAGTTGTAAGACATCAATTGAGATCAAGCAATAAAGATATTATCTTCTGTTGCCCGGCTCTCCAAGGAGCCGGAACCCTAGCCTCCGCCGCACCTAACCCTAGCCGCGACGGCGCCATCTCGCCAGCGCGTCCGCTCCAGCCCTTGCTCCCCTCCTCCCTGCCCTTACAACCTACGCCGGAGGCCCGGTAGGAACCCTAGTCCTACCAATTTGGTATCCAGAGATTCCAGGCTGATCATGTCGCTCCCTCCACCACCGCCGCCGCTCAACACCACCACCGCCCCACTGCCGCAAACCACCACCACCGCCCCTACCTCGCTGGGACCCAACCCCCGCCGCCGAGCGTCGCCCACACTACCTACGGGCCGCCGTCGCTGCCGTGGGCCACCCCGGCCTTCCAGCCACTCCACGGAGGGGCGCCGCCGCCGCCGCCGCAGCTGCTGCTGCAGCACTACCACGCCGCGGGCACTCCCTGGCCGGTGTGGCCGGCCACCACCGCGCCGCTGGGGGGGCTGCCCCAACAGTCGCTACCGGCCACCACGGCGCAGGCTCCGGCGCCGCACCAGCAGCCACCGCCGCCATCGATAGCAGCACCTCCAGCGCCCCGAACCACCGGTCGGCCCCTGCACCAGGTGCAGTTCCCGTCATCGCCATCGCCAATTCCCGCGTGGGCAGCCGGATCATCTTCGGGTCCGATCTATACCCAGGCACAGGCACTGCAGCAACCGCCCGGACGGGGCGGTCGCCAGCTCAGTCGACCCGTGCCGACCCTTCCAGCACCGGGCCGGCCTCCGCCAGCCGCAACGGCCACACCTCCGGCCGCCACACGGACCTTCCGCAGGTTGTCCCCGGCCGAGCAGCAGGAGCGTCGATGTCAGGGTCTTTGCTTTAACTGCGATGAGCCCTACACGCCGACACATGTCTGCCCCCGCCTCTTCTACTTGGAGACGGTCGACTACACCGAGGCGGACGAGACGAACGACGCACCAGACCCGGCCGCAGATTCTACGGCGACGGCCTGCGTCGTCTCTCTCCACGCCCTCGCCGGCATCCGCCATGAGCGGACCATGTTGCTGCCCGTGACGATCCATGGCGAGCAGCTGGTCGCCCTGCTGGATACGGACTCCACTCTTCTTATTCTTTTCTTATTTTCCTTTTGCCTTTTCCTTTTATTCCTTCTTATTTTCCTTCTTCTTCTTCTTCTTCTTTTTATTCTTCTTCTTATCCTCCTACTACACTAGCTCTTCTTCTTCTTCTTCTCCTTTTTTCTTCTTCTACTTATTCTTCTTCTTCTACTTATTCTTATTCTCTTCTACTAAAAGGAAACTACCTACTAAATCTACTAATTAACTAACAGAAACTACCTACTAAATCTACTCATTTATTCTTATTCTTCTTCTTCTTATTTTATTTTTTATTTTTTCCTCTTCTTCTTCTCCTTCTTCTTGTTTTCTTCTTCTCTTCTTCTTCTTCTTTTTATTTTCTTTTTTCCTCTTATTCTTCTCTTCCTCTCCTATTTTTCTTCTTCTTCTTCTTCTTGGTTCTTCTCCTTCCCTTCCTTTTCCTTCTTCTTTTTTTTTTCTTCTCCTTTCTCCTTCTTCTTCATCTCCTTTCTCCTTCTTCTTCTTCTTCTAAACCTAAACTAACTAAACCTAAACTAAAACTGAAACTAAAACTAAAACTAAACTAAAACTGAAACTAACCTAACTAAAACTGAAACTAACCTAACTAAATCTGAAACTAACCTAACTAAAACTGAAACTAACTAAACTAAAACTGAAACTAACCTAACTAAACCTAAACTAAAACTGAAACTAAAACTAAACTAAAAGTAAGAACTAATTAAACAAAAACTATTAAAAAAAAGAAGAAACTTACCAGGGGGAGGAGGGCCGCAGGGGGAGGAGGCCGGCGGTGGAGGAGGGTGCAGGGCGGCGGTGGGGTGGGGTGTGGAGGTGTGGTGGGGGTGGCGGCGGCGGCGGCGGCGGGGGCGCAGGGAGGAGGAGGAGGAGGGCCGCAGGGGGGGGGCGCAGGGCGGCGGGGGGGGGGGGGTGGGGAGGTGGGATGGGGGTGGCGTCGGCGGCGGCGGCGCTGGGGGTGCAGGGAGGAGGAGGAGGGCCGCAGGGGGGGGGGCGCACGGCGGCGGTGGGGTCGGAGAGAGAGAGAGAGTGCGTGGGAGAGAGGAGAGAGGTGGGGCACGCGGCGACCGTTAACTTTTGGGGGGTCCATCCCCTTTGCCGTCTGCCACTGATCCCCTTTGCCGTCTGCCACGGACGGCAAAGCTACTCAGGCAGACGGCAAATGGGTGGGTGGGGCCGGGGTGGGATGGGGAGAGAGGGGGGGTGGGTTGGGACAGCTTTGCCGTCTGCCGTCCCTACCTTTGCCGTCCGTTGACAGACGGCAAAGAGGTGGCTGATGGCAAATATTTATTTTGCCATCAGCCTCCTCTTTACCGTCTGTTTTTTGCCAACACACGGTAAAGAGGTTCTTCGCCGTCAGCTGGCTGATGGCAAAGATTTGGCAGACAACAAATAAAGGAATTCCAGTAGTGAATATATGTGTGTTTTAGATCCAATCTTGCAAGTTGTAGTTACCTACTATGTGTTATGATCCGGCAACCCCGAAGTGACAATAACCGGAACCACTCCCGGTGATGACCATAGTTTGAGGAGTTCATGTGTTCACCAAGTGCTAATGCGTTGGTCCAGTTCTTTATTAAAAGGAGAACCTTAATATCCCGTAGTTTCCTTTTGGACCCCGCTGCCACGGGAGGGATGGACAATAGATGTCATGCAAGTTCTTTTCCCTAAGCACGTATGACGACACACGGAATGCATGCCTACATCACATTGAAGAACGGGAGCTAGCAACATATCTCTCCGTGTTATAGCTGTTGCATGATGAATATCATCCAAACAAATCACCGACCCATTGCCTACGAGTTTGTCCTACTGTTGCTGTTACTTGTCTTGCCCTGCTGCTGTTACTTGTCTTGCTCTAGTGCTACTCTTGCTACTAATGTCGCTTGCTACTGTTGCTACTTCCTACTGCTGTCACTACTGCTTTTCCTTGCCGCTGCTATTGCTCGTTACACTGTTGCTACCTGCTACAATCTTGGTTGTTGACGGGAACTGACAATTTTCGTTAACGAGGGAACTTGGCGCCATTGATACGACACGTAGGAATAGTGTGTCGTCAACAGATCGTTTCTGACACTGTTGTTATCATACTACTTTGTTGTTACTACTTTGCTTGGGGATACAAATCTTTCAGGTGTGGTTGAATCTGATAAATTCAGCTGCTAATACTCGAGAGTATTCTCTCACCTCCTGTTTGGCGAATCAACAAATTTGGGTAGAATACTCTACCCTCGAAAACTGCTACGATCCCACGCGCTGGTGGGCCGTCAACAACATTCTTCTAGTTTCGATTGTCGGAGAGTGCTAGCAGCATTCTTCTGGTGGCGTTACAAGGGGAAGAACAGTTGACATCAGTCACCATTTTCTTGGCCTCCTGGCTGTCAAGCCTGGCCGCCCACACCGACCATCGGTAGATCAGTGGTGCCTCTCTCGCCCCGGCTGCGACGACCAATCGATAGATGTGCGGTGGATGGATTTGGTGCATCCGACCGCCGACGACTACACCTTGCCATGGACTGGCATGGTACTGGACCGCCAACCCTGATAGTACCTATGTGCCGCATGCATGTCTTGACTACACCTAGCCGTTCACATCTATCCCATCGACGGTTCACCGATAAAGACACGCCCTATCGTCCTCCGGACTCGACGCTGGACCAATGGCTCGTCAGCTCACTGTCGCCACTCAAAGTGTGACGACTGCCCGCAGCAGGTAGTGCGTCGCGTTTCTACCACACTGGAGCATCCCTGGTAGGTGTTTTTCAAGTGCAAAAAGGGATATGTGCTTCTTTTGATTCGGTTGTTAACCGAATTCAATGCAAATTTGGTAGCTCACTATTTGCTTAAATTTGTGTGTATGACTGTAGGTTAAATGCAAGTTTTTCGTATTGGAACAAGAATACACCAATCTATTGATAGCATGAAATTTATTAGATGCTTGTGCACTCATTGCTAGAACTGAGGCTAGAGAAGAGATTAGAGTGAAAGCAACATCTATTTTTTTAAATCGAAGAAGAAAGAAGTGTGCAAACTCGCGAATCCTCGGATCAATAATGAAGACAAAAATACGATATGAGATAATAGTCAACTGGTGAGAGCAGTTATGGAAGTTGGCTATCTTTTCAAATATCTAATTGCAGTTCTTATTTTCTTTGGTCTTACTTTTCTAGTGAAGAATTGTTGAATGTACTTCAATGTATCAAAATATTGTTGATGAAATAAAAGAAATGCGGCCAAAAAGTGTACACATACAGGAACCAGCCAACCGTGGTGGACTAGATTCGTCCGCGTGTTGGACGCACGACCAGCGCATCCACCAAAACGGCTAGACGTCAACCCATTGCCCTACCGACAAACAAAATACACACAAAACAACTTTAAGATCGTATGTTGGAATTGGTCTAGTCCAGAACTTGTCTTCTTTGTCTTAAACGGAGATAAAATATTGTCACGTTGATTAACTTAAAGAAACAATTGTCCAACTAATTTATGAAAAAACAAAGAAAAATCAATACAGGCTCTCATGCAAAGTGCGAAACACCGAGACCTCTCAAGTGGCCCTATAATAAACACTAAACAACCACAACCCTCGACACTTGCACAAAAAAATGAAACTTCCACTACTAGAAACATGACTAAGCCCGTGAGACAAACCTGTTTTTTCTATTAGCCCAGCATAGCCTCCTAGAAAAGAGTGTATTATTGTAGGACAGAGCTCAGCCAATAGGTGTTTTGCTCCATATTCCTATAGGTTCTGATTAAACCCAGTGGAAAATTATATCCGCATGTGTTGAGGACCACAGGAAATGCAATTCGCGCCACCGGAATTATCTTGCACGCACATCGATGATGGAAAGAAACTGACCACCTTCCTGCTTAAAATATGAGCAATTTATCATACGATTTTACTAATAGAATTGGTAGATAAAAATGACTATCATAGCAGATATAAGACAAGTCATGCAATCAGACAGAGAGTATGCAACTAACATTTGAAGTAAAGAATATGAACGAAACATATCTAGAACAGAAACTAGAACAATAAACTGTGGTAGGATATTAAACAACAAGAACACAGACATGTACTGAGCTCCAACGGTAGCATTGGCATTGACATCATCGCCGACCATGTCATCCGAAGAGGTTGTTGATGCCGGGGAAGAAGTCATCGTTTGGGAAGTGGTCTTTGGCTTCTGTGGCGTCCGTGATGAAGAAATTGTTGGGGAACGTTGCATGGGAAACAAAAAAATTCCTACGCACATGAAAGACCTATCATGGTGATGATCATATACGAGAGGGGAAATCGGATCCACATACCCTTGTAGATCGCTAAGCGGGAAGCCTTAAGAGACACAGTTGATGTAGTCAAACCTCTTTGCGATCTGAATCGCAGGCATCCCACGAACTCCATCCCGATCTAGTACCGAACGGACGACACCTCTGCGTTCATCACACGTACATCTCGATGACGATCTCCGCCTTCTTGACCCAACAAGAGAGACGAAGAGGTAGCTGAATTCTCCAGCAGCACGACGGCATGGTGGTGATGGTGGTGGAGCTACTCTGGCAGGGCTTCGCCGTGCCATACCGAACTAGCTACAAGATGTCACTAAGTGGTGGAGGGAGAGAGGGATGCACAATGGCTTGGGGTGCAAAAAGTCTCTCAAACCTCCACTATATATAGGAGGAACAAGAGGGAGAGTTGGCTTGGCTCGTACTCCAAGGAGGAGCTTCGGCCGAGCCCAAGAGGGAGGAGTCCTCCACCAATTCGGTTTGGTGGAGGACTCCTTCCCCACTTGTCCACCTCCTTCCTTTTTTCCTTTTCCTTTTTTCTCTTTCAGCCAAAATAGGTTTATCGGGCTGGCCTCACCAGCCCAATAAGGGCCAGTGCGCCATCCATGGGCCTATTAGGTCCTCTCCCAGGTGGGTGGCCCCTCCCGATAAAACCCCAGAACCCATTCGTCACGCTCGGTACTTTACCGATAATGCGCAAAATCTTTCCGGAAGCCAAATGCAACGTTCCTATATATCAATCATCATTTCCGGACCATTCCGGAAACCCTCGTGATGTCCAGGATCTTATTCGGCACTCCGAACAACATTTGGTTACCAACATCAATAATTCAACTATACCGAAACTTCACCGAACCTTAAGTGTATAGGCCCTGCGGGTTAGAGAACTATGTAGACATGACCGAGACACTCTCCCATCAATATCCATTAGCGGGACCTGGATGCCCATATTGGATCCCACATGTTCTATGAAGATCTTATCGGTTGAACCTCTATGTCAAGGATTCAAGTAATCCCGTATAATGTTCCATTTGTCCTTCGGTATGTTACTTGCCCGAGATTGGATCGTCGGTATCTCTATACCTATTTCAATCTCGTTTCCCGCAAGTCTCTTTACTCGTTTCGTAATACATGATCCCGGGGTTAACTCTTTAGCCACATTGCTTGCAAGGCTTGTTTGTGATGTTGTATTACCGAGTTGGCGCCGAGATACCTCTCCGTCATATGGAGTGACAAATCCCAGTCTTGATCCATGCTAACTCAACGGAAACCTTCGGAGCTACTTGTAGAGCACCTTTATAGTCACCCAGTAACGTTGCAACATTTGATACACACAAGACATTCCTCCGATGATCTCATGGTCATAGAAATATGTACTTGACAGCAAAAACAATAGCAACAAAATGACACGATCACATGCTACGTTTATAGTTTGGTTCTTGTCCATCACATCATTCTCGTAATGATGTGATCCCTTTATCAACTAACAACACTAGTGTATGGCGAGGAAACCTTAGCCATCTTTAATTAACGAGCTAGTCAACTAGAGGCTCACTAGGGACATTGTTTTGTCTATATATCCACACATGCATTTGTGTTTCCATTCAATACAATTATAGCATGGATAATAAACGATTATATTGAAACAGGAAATATAATAATAACTATTTTATCATTGCCTCTAGGGCATATTTCCAACAGTGTCCCACTTGCACTAGTGTCAATAATCTAGCTTCACATCTTATGTGATTTACAATGTAACGAATCTTACACCCATACAGTTCTAGTGTTGATCATGTTTTGCTTGTGGAAGAGGCTTAGTCAACGAATCTGCAACATTCAGATCCATGCGCACTTTGCAAATATTTTTGTCCTCCTCCTTGATGTACTTGCAGATGGTATTCAAGCGTCACTTTATGTGTCTGGTCCTTTTGTGAAACCTTGGTTTCTTGGCTAGAGCAATGGCACGAGTGTTGTCACAAAACAGATTAATTGGATCCAGTGCACTCGGCACAACTCCAAGATCTGACATGAGCTACTTCATCCAGACACCCTCCTTAGCCGCCCCCGAGGCAGCTATGTACTCCGTTTCGCATGTATAATCATCTACGACGCTTTGCTTGGAACTGCACCAGCTTACTGCACCCCGATTAAGTATAAATACGTATCCGGTTTGTGACTTAGAGTCATCCGGATCAGTGTTGAAGCTTGCATCGACGTAACCCTTTACAACGAGCTCTTCGACACCTCCATAAACGAGAAACATTTTCTTAGTCCTTTTCAAGTACTTCAGAATATTCTTGACCGTTGTCCAGTGCTCCACTCCTGGATTATTTTGAAACCCGCGTGCCATACTTATGGCAAGGCTGACATACGATCTTGTGCATAGCATTGCATACATTATAGACCCTATGCCTGAAGCATAGGGGATGACACTCATCGTTTATATATCTTTTGCAGTTACTGGGCATTGAGTATTACTCAACTTTATACCTTGTAACACGGGCAAGAACCACTTCTTGGATTGTTCCATTTTGAACTTCTTGAAAATCTTATCAAGGTATGTGCTTTGTGAAAGTACTATGAGGCGCCTTGATCTATCAATATAGATCTTAATGCCCAATATGTAAGTAGCTTCTGCCAGGTCCTTCATTGAAAAACTTTTATGCAAGTAATCCTTTACGCTTTCCAAAAGTTCTACATTGTTTCCAATCAGAAATATGTCATCCACATATAATATCAGAAATGGTACAACGCTCCCACTCACTTTCTTGTAAATACAAGCTTCTCCAAAAACTTGTATAAACCCGAACGCCTTGATCACCTCATCAAAGCGCTGATTCCAACTCTGAGATGCTTGCACAAGTCCATAAATGGATCGCTGGAGTTTGCATACTTTGTCAGCATTCTTCGGATCGACAAAACCTTCTGGTTTTATCATATACAACTCTTCCTTAAGAAACCCGTTAAGGAACGCTGTTTTGACATACATGTGCCACATTTCATAATCGAAAAATGCAGCTATTGCTAACATGATTCTGACGGACTTAAGCATCGCTACGGGTGAGAAAGTCTTACCGTAGTCAACTCCTTGATGTTTTGAAAACCCTTTGTGACAAGTCGAGATTTATAAATGGTCACATTTCCGTCGACGTCTGCCGTCTTCTTAAAGATCCATTTGTTCTGAATGGCCTTTTGGTCTTCAGGTAATACTTCCAAAGTCCATACTTTGTTTTCATACATAGATCCTATCTCGGACTTCATGGCCTCTAACCATTTACTGGAATCCGGGCCCACCATTGCTTCTCCATAGCTCGTAGGCTCATTGTTGTCTAACAAAAAAAATCGATAAGACAAGATTACAGTACCACTCTCGAGCAGTACGTGCCCTTGTCGACCTACGAGGTCCGATAGCAATTTGATCTGAAGTTTCATGATCATCATCATTAGCTTCCTCTTCAACTGGTGTAGCTTCGACTGACACTTCTTTCTGTCATGCGCCACCATCTGCTTGAAGCAAAGGTTCTACAACCACATCAAGTTCTATCTTCCTCCCACTCAAATCTTTTGAGAGAAACTCTTTCTCAAGAAAAGCTCCATTTTTAGCGACAAACACTTTGCCCTTGGATCTGAGCTAGAAGGTATACCCAACTGTCTCTTTTGGGTAAGCTATGAAGACGCACTTTTCCGCTTTGGGTTCCAGCTTTTCAGGCTGAAGCTTTTTGACATAAGCATCACATCCCCAAACTTTAAGAAACGACAACTTTGGCTTTTTATCATACCACAGTTCATATGGTGTCGTCTCAACGGATTCTGATGGTTCCCTATTTAAAGTGAATGCAGTTGTCCCCAATGCATAGCCCCAAAACGGTAACGACACATCGGTAAGAGGCATAATAGAACGCACCATATCTAATAAAGTAGGATTACGACATTCGGACACACCATTGCGTTGTGGTGTTCCAGGCGGTGTCAACTTTGAAATAATTCCAAATTGTCTTAAGGGAGCACCAAACTCGTAAATCAGATACTCACCTCCTCAATCAGATCGTAGGAATTAGATCTTCTTGTTACGATGATTTTCTACTTCACTCTGAAATTGCTTGAACTTTTCAAACGTTTCACACTTGTGCTTCATTAAGTAAATATAACCATACCTACTCAAATCACTGGTGAAGGTGAGTAAATAACGATATGCACCGCGCGCCTCTATGCTCATCGGTCCACACACATCAGTATGTGTGATCTCCAACAAGTCTCTTGCACGTTCCATTGTTCCGCAGAACAGAATCTTAGTCATCTTGCCCATGAGACATGGTTCACATGTGTCAAGTGATTCAAAATCAAGTGACTCCAAAAGTCCATCAGCATGGAGTTTCTCATGCGTTTTACAACAATATGACCTAAGCGGCAGTGCCACAAGAAAGTGACGCTATCATTATTAACTCTACATCTTTTGGTCCCAATGCTATGGATATGAGTGTCAACACCATTGGGTGCATGCCCATAAAAGATATTACTCATATAAATAGAATAACCATTATTCTGTGACTTAAATGAGTAACTGTCTCGCAATAAACACGATCTAGATATAATTTTCATGCTCAATGCAGGCACTAAATAAAAATTATTTAAGTTCATCACTAATCCTGATGGTAACTGAAGTGAGATCGTGATGACGGCGATCGCATCAACCCTGGAACCATTTCCCATGCGCATCATCACTTCATCCTTCGCGAGCCTTCGTTTATTCCTCAATTCCTGTTTTGAGTTGCAAATGTGAGCAACAGAACCGGTATCAAATACCCAGGCACTACTACTAGAGCTGGTGAGGTACACATCAATAACATGTATATCAAGTATACCTTGTTTGGCATTGGTCGCCTTCTTATTGGACATATACTTGGGGCCGTTTCTCTTCCAGTGACCAGTTCCGTTGCAATAATAACACTCAGTTTCCATCTTAGGTCCAGCCTTGGGTTTTTTCATCGGAGGGGCAACAACTTTGCCACTCTTCTTGGAGTTACCCTTCTTCCCTTTGCCGTTTTTATTGAAACTGGTGGCCTTATTGACCATCAACACTTGATGCTCTTTCTGGATTTCTGACTCCGCGACTTTCAGCATCGCAAATAGCTCGGTGTGTGAATTATTCATCCCTTGAATGTTATAGTTCAACACGAAGCACTTATATCTAGGTGGTAGTGACTGAAGAACTCTGCCAGTGACAACCTCTTGTGGGAGATCAATCCCCAACTCATCTCGACGGTTAGAGTACCCATACATTCTGAGTATGTGTTCACTGACACACCCGTTCTCCTCCTTTTGCAAGCATAGAACTTATCGGAGGTTTCATACCTCTCGATCCGGGCATTCTTCTCAAAGATGAACTTCAACTCCTGGAACATCTCATATGCTCCATGATGTTCAAAACGTCTTTGAAGTCCTGATTCTAAGCCATACAAAACTGCGCATTGAACTAATGAGTAGTCATCCTTACACGACTACCAAGCGTTCAAAACGTCTTGGATCGCCGTATCGGGTGGTGCGTCACCTAGAGCTGAATCAAGGACGTATTGCTTTTTGCCAGCCGTGAGGATACACCTCAGATTACGAGCCCAGTCAACAAAGTTGCTTCCATCATCTTTCAGCTTAGCTTTCTCTAGGAATGTATTAAAATTCAGGGTTGCTACTGCGCGAGCCATTGATCTACAACATAAAATTTTGCAAAGATTACTTAGACTATGTTCAAGATAATTGAGTTTAGCTAATCATATTACTAATAAACTCCCACTCAAATTGACATCCCTCTAGTCGTTCGAGTGTCACATAATCCAAATTCACTATCTCAAGTCCGATCACCACATGAGTTGAGTATAGTTTCAATGGTCAACATCTCCATGTTGATCATATCAACTATATGATTCATGCTCGACCTTTCGGTCTCTGGTGTTCCGAGGCCATGTCTGTACATGCTAGGATCGTCAAGTTTAACCCGAGTGTTCCGCGTGTGCAACTGTTTTGCACCCGTTGTATGTGAACGTTGAGTCTATCACACCCGATCATCACGTGGTGTCTCGAAACAACAAACTGTCGCAACAGTGCATAGTCGGGGAGAACATAATTTTATCTTGAAATTTTTGTGAGAGATCACCTTATAATGCTACCGTCGTTCTAAGCAAAATAAGGTGCATAAAAGGATTAACATCACATACAAATCATAAGTGATATGATATGGCCATGAACTTGTGCTTCTTGATCTCCATCACCAAAGCACTGACATGATTTCCATCGTCACTGGTGCCACACCATGATCTCCATCATCGCGCTGCCATCGAGGTTGTCGCGCTAACTATGCTATTACAACTAAAGCTACTACTAGCGATAAATTAAATCATCTCCAAGCGCAAAAAAATTAAAGACAACCCTGTGGCTCCTGCCGGTTGCCGTAGCATCGACGTGCAAGTCGGTATTTAACTACTACAACATGATCATCTCATATATCCAATATATCATATCATGTCTTTGGCCATATCACATCACATGCATACCCTGCAAAAACAAGTTAGACATCCTCTAATTTGGTGTTGCAAATTTTACGTGGCTTCTATGGGTATCTAGTATGATCGCATCTTACTTACGCAAAGCCACAACGATGATATGCAAATTTCTATTTAACCTTCTCCAAGGACCGCCTCGGTCAAATACGATTCAACTAAAGTTGAAGAAACAGAGACCCTCCAGTCATCTTTATGCAACAAGTTGCATGTTAGTCGATGAAACCGGTCTCTCGTAAACGTACGAGTAATGTTGGTCCGGGCCGCTTGAATCCAACAATACCGCTGAATCAAGAAAAGACTAAGGAGGGCAGCAAGTCAAACATCAACACCCACAAACTCTTTTGTGTTCTACTTTAGATATCATCTACGCATGAACCTAGCTCATGATGCCACTGTTGGGGAACGTTGCATGGGAAACAAAAATTTCCTACGCACACGAAAGACCGATCATGGTGATGATCATCTACGAGAGGGGAGATCAGATCCACATACCCTTGTAGATCGCTAAGCGAGAAGCGTTAAGAAACGCGGTTGATGTAGTCGAACGTCTTCGCGATCGGAATCGCAAGATTCCACGAACTCCGTCCCGATCTAGTACCGAACGGATGACACCTCCAAGTTCAGCACACGTATAGCCTGATGACAATCTCTGCCTTCTTGATCCAGCAAGAGAGACGAAGAGGTAGCTGAATTCTCCGGCAGCACGACGGCGTGGCTGAATTCTCTGTGCTGTACCGAACTAGCTACGACGTGTCACGAAGTGGTGGAGGGAGAGAGGGTTGGACAATAGCTTGGGGTGCAAAAAGCCTCTCAAACCTCCACAATATATAGGAGCAACAAGAGGGAGGGTTGGCTTGGCTCTTACTCCATGGAGGAGCTTTGGCCGAGCCCAAGAGGGAGGAGTCCTCCTCCAATTCGGTTTGGTGGAGGACTCCTTCCCCACTTGTCCATCTCCTTCCTTTTTTTTGCTTTTCCTTTTATTCTTTATTTCAACCGAAATAGGTACTTCACCGGTAATGCTAGAAATATTTATGGAAGACAAATGCAATATTCCTATATATCAATATTTGTTTCCGGACCATTCCGGAAACCCTCGTGACATCCGGGACTCATCCGGGACTCCAAACAACATTCCATTACGAACATCAAGAATTCAACTATACCGAAACGTCACCGAACCTTAAGTGTGTGGACCCTGCGGGTTCGAGAACTATGTAGACATGACCGAGACACTCTCCGATCAATATCCAATAGTGGGACCTGGATACCCATATTGGATCCCGCATATTCTACGAAGATCTTATCGGTTGAACCTCTATGTGAAGGATTCAGGTAATCCCGTATAATGTTCCCTTTGTCCTTCGGTACGTTACTTGCCCGAGATTCATTCATCGGTATCTCTATACCTATTTCAATCTCGTTACCGGCAAGTCTCTTTACTCGTTCCATAGTACAAGATCCTGTGGTTAACTCAATAGCCACATTGCTTGCAAGGCTTGTTTTTCTATGTTGTATTACCGAGTGGTCCCCGAGATACCTCTCCGTCATACGGAGTGACAAATCCTAGTCTTGATCCATGCTAACTCAATGCACACCTTCGGAGATACCTTTAGAGCACCTTTATAGTCACCTAGTAACGTTGCGACGTTTGATACACACAAGGCATTCCTCTAGTGTGAGTGAGTTACACGATCTCATGGTCATAGGAACATATACTTGCCATGCAGAAAACAATAGCAACAAAATGACACGATCACATGCTACGTTTATAGTTTGGGTCTTGTCCATCACATAATTCCCGTAATGATGTGATCCCGTTATCAAATGACAACACTTGTCTATGGCCAGGAAATCTTAACCATCTTTGATTAACGAGCTAGTCAACTAGAGGCTCACTAGGGACATTGTTTTGTCTATATATCCACACATGCATTTGTGTTTCTGTTCAATACAATTATAGCATGGATATTAAACGTTTATCTTGAAACAAGAAATATAATAATAACTATTTTATTATTGCCTCTAGGGCTTATTTCCAACAGAAATCAGTAGTCGCGCAGAGCGCTCCCCAAAAAACTTTTCTCTCTTCTCTCGTACAAGACTCAAAGTGACGGGGTTTCGAAGGCCTACTGTCGTGACCTACGGTGCACGTCGCAAGCTGGAATTGGAAAGAACCTAGTAGTAGCTCATGGCTTTGGAATTGGATGACATGAAGAACGTGCTGGTCTAGTGTGTCCCTCTCGGGAGGAGCGACCTCACTTTTAAAGGCTCAAGATAAGGAGGTGAACATGTTACAAAAAATACGAAATGAGAAGACATGAGACGAAGAGAACAACTAGAAGCCAAAGGGTGCATCATTCGTATTTAATCCCCACTATAGCAGAATGTTTTAGCTCATGTGCAAACTTTCACATACTAGTCATGCGTGGCAAAAATTTAGACAACGACTCGGCTCATTTCCGCAGCCCATGGTGCAACGCGTCATGAGGAGGCGTGGCACGGCAAGGCGGATGACAAAGGAGGAGTGTGCGTGTATGTCTTTATTGTTCTCATGTTCATACATGAGGGAAAACAACCTCCCTTATAAGGAGATCCAACTCCAACTAAGTGAATGGTATGGGACTAAAATTTTGTCTCGCCTCTCGCCTTGCATGAATGGGCCGCATGGAACTCTAGGATTTATTAGGATTTATGAGAATGCTATTGGGCTGGTCCATATATAGATCAAATTCTAGTAATCTCCCACCAGATCCCACAGGCACACCAAATTTTCCTTTGGTTCGAAAGCACTATTTATAAACCGGTGCTAAAGTGGAGACTGTTAAGTTGAACTTCCACCTAGAACTCCGTGTTACACCAGTAAGCAACTTGAACAGTGGACTAGGCCTTGAGCTGCAAGTTTTCCATGAATCTAGTTTCACACAAAGCCTACCGTGGGACTTCCCCGCGGGTGGAGCTTATGCGTCAAACTCTGAGGCCTTTCATGAATTCACTAGAGAGCACCCTACTCCCATAGATTGCAATGTTGAACAATCAGACTCATATATGTGTGTTCTTGAAAAGATGTTCTGCAGGACAACATCTCTACTTAAGTAAGACACTTAAAACACATTAAGATATGCATCAACCTTCGATGCATACTCGGAGAGTATTGCTTCTTCATGGAGTGGTATTTTTAATAGTAAGGATACTCTCCTCTTAGATGGTCAACAACTTGTCTTCCAATTCTAATTCATGGGGCCTTCGATCACATAGAACATGTTACCACTATGAACAACTCATATTCTAATACACCATGATCATATCAAGTTTCTCCATGAATCTCATATTGGCTATAACTTGCTCGTCTTCATGATACACCATAGTCTCATGAGAGGCATAATGAATTCTTGACTTGAATTACTTGCTTGAAGACATAATCATCCATGACTCCACATATGAGCTCATCATGATCCTATTTTAAAGACATATGTAGAATTCTTCTCTTTAATTATTCTCTCAAGATCTTGATCCGTCATGGTTCAAACGATAAGCCAAAGCATGAGAATGTTTGATATCCTCAATGAACTCAACATATATCACATCTTGTTCATCACATCAAACTCATCTTGATCATATCATATTTGATTCAATCATTGAGATCATCCTTGATGCATGCACAACAATATGTATATGACATTCATTTCAAATTCATTCGAGCTCCTTCTTGCATCTTCATGGAAGAAACACCCTTCAATTCATCCAATATTCTTCATGCATTGCAAATAGAACATTCCTTCAAATGTATAACTCAATGCAAACATTAGTCCATTAGGGTTGTCATCAATTACCAAAACCACACATGGAGACTACATGCACTTTCACAAGGACTATCTTTACTCATAAACAGATAGAAATATCATAATACATGATCGCCTCTAGGGCATATCTCCAACAATCTCCCACTTGCACTAGAGTCAATCAAATAGACATTGAATTCTCATAGCTCTAACGTGCCCCTCATGCTTGTCTTCTTGAAGCGACTTAGTCAATGGATCTACACCATTTGCATCCATGTGGATCTTGCATAAAATAGTATCACCATTCTTTATGAGTTTCCGTACCAGGTGATATTTTTGGTCTATGTGCCTAGTCTTGTGATGTTGTCTCGGATCCTTGGCATTTGTGATGGCACGTGAATTATCATAATAAAGGTTCAACGGTTTTGACCAGCCCGGGAACATACCAAGATCCTTCAGGAACTTCCAAATCCAAACACCTTCCTTTGCGGCTTCACAAGCAGCCATGTATTCAGCCTTTGTTGTGGAGTCAGCCACTGTATCTTGCTTGGAACTCGTCCAGCTCACCGATCATCCCTGTCGGTTTGGAAACTAACATCAACATGACCCTTTATGCAGAGCTCCTCCTCACCTCCATAAACTAGGAGCATATCTTTAGTCCTTTTCAAGTACTTCTGAATAGCTTTCACCCCTGCCTAGTGACTCTCACCTGGGTCAAGCTTGTATCTTCTTGTTAAGCTTATTGCATAGGCAATATCAGACCGCGTACATAGCATGGCATACATGATGGATCCTATTCTCGAGGCATACATAATCCTACTCATCCGGTTTTGATCATCACAAGTCATAGGACTTTGAGTCTTGCTTAGTGTTATACCATGTGAGACATGCAAGATCCCTTTCTTGTCCTCACTCATGTTGAACTGATTAATTTTTTTGTCTATGTACATGCTCTAGCTTAAGCCGAGCAGCCTCCTCGGTCTATCTCTATAGATCTTGATGCCTATAATGTACACTACTTCTCCAAGGCCTTTCATCGGAAACTTGCCATTCAATGATTCCTTGACTGATTTTAGCATCAAAACATCATTTCCAATCAGCAGTATGTCATCCACATGGAGGATCAAAAATACTACCAAGCTTACACTAGACTTCTTGTATAAACAACAACACTCTTTGTTCTCGATGAAACCAAGGCCAGTGATGACTTCATCAAAATGAACATTCCAACTATGAGCTGCTTTCCTCAATCCATAAATGGATCTCTTGAGCTTGCATATTTTACCATCGTTAGTTGGATCAAGAAAACCTTCGGGGTGCATCATGTATACATCCTCTTTTAAATTTCCATCAAGAAAGCCATTTTGACATCCGTCTGCCATATCTCATAATCGAAATATGCACCTATAGCGACTATGATCCTAACCGACTTCAGCATCTCTACTGAGGAGTAGGTCTCGTCTTAGTCAACACCTTGAACTTGTCCATAACCTTTAGCAACAAGTAAAGGTTTGTGGATCTCAACGTTTCCATCCACATTGATTTTCTTCTTAAAGACCCATTTGCAACTGATACGTCCCAAACGTATCTATAATTTCTGCTTGTTCCATGATCTTTTGGGTGACATTGTTATATGTTTTGCTACACTTTCATACCTTTTTACATATATTTGGACTAACCTACTAACTCAGTGCACCGAGTGCCAGTTTTTGTCTGCTGATGTCTTTTTTGCATGGACTTTTACCCCAATTTACAAAGTCCCAAAAATCCCGAGAATATATATATAAAAATCAGCGTGACGGAAGCTTCAGGAAACAAGAAGATGGGCCAGAGGGGAACCAGGGCCTACCCAGGCGGCCTCCCTGCGCGGCCTACCCCCTGGCCGCGCCCACAGGTCACCTGGGTGGGCCCCACCTCCTCTGGTGCCCTCCCTCGGCCTATATTTATCTCTCCGATAGGAAACCCTTCGAGTAGATCCAGAACCGCGAATTTCTCCATCGTTCCACCGCCGCAGCGTGATACGTCTCCATCGTATCTACTTTTCCAAACTCTTTTCCCCTTGTTTTGGACTCTAATTTGCATGATTTGAATGGAACTAACCCGGACTGACGCTGTTTTCAGCATAATTGCCATGGTGTTGTTTTTGTGCAGAAATGGAAGTTCTCGGAACGTCCTGAAAATTTACGGAGAATATTTCTGGAAAATATGAAAAATACATGCGTAAAGATCCACCGGAGGGGATGGGCCAATGGGCCACAAGCCCTATTGCCGCGGCCCCCCTGGCCGCGGCAACCAAGCTTGTGGGGCCCACGTGGGTCTGCCGCCCCCAACTCCAGCTCTATAAATTCACTTTCGTCCAGAAAAAAATCAGAAGAGAAGATTTCTTCGGGTTTGCGATACGGAGGCGCCGCCACATCCTGTTCTTCATCTGGAGGGCAGATCTGGAGTGCGTTTCAGGCTCCGGAGAGGGGAAATTGTCGCCATCGTCATCATCAACCTTCTTCCCTCTCCAATTCCATGAAGCTCCTCATCGTTCATGAGTAATCTATTCGTAGGCTCGCTGGGCGGTGATGAGTAGGATGAGATCTATCATGTAATCGAGTTAGGTTTGACGGGGATTGATCCCTAGTATCCACTATGTTCTGAGATTGATGTTGCTACTACTTTGCCATGCTTAATGCTTGTCACTAGGGCCCGAGTGCCATGATTTTAGATCTGAAATTATTATGTTGTTACCAATATATGTGTGTTTTAGATCCGATCTTGCAAGTTGTAGTTCCCTACTATGTGTTATGACCCGGCAACCCCGGAGTGACAATAACCGGAACCACTCCCGATGATGACCATAGTTTGAGGAGTTCATGTGTTCACCAAGTGCTAATGCGTTGTTCCGGTTCTTTATTAAAAGGAGAACCTTAATATCCCGTAGTATCCTTTTGGACCCCGCTGCCATGGGAGGGATGGACAATAGATGTCATGCAAGTTCTTTTCCCTAAGCACGTATGACTACACACGGAATGCATGCCTACATCACATTGACGAACGGGAGCTAGCCACATATCTCTCCGTCTTATAACTGTTGCATGATGAATGTCATCCAAATGAATCACCGACCCATTGCCTACGGGTTTGTCCCACTGCTAGTGTTACTTGTTTTGCTCTGCTGCTGTTACTTGCTTTGCTCTGCTGCTGTTACCACTACTGTTGCTGCTACTGTTACTTGCTGCTGCTGTTACCACTACTGTTGCTGCTACTGTTACTTGCTGCTGCTACTTTCTTCTGCTGTCACTACTGCTGTTCCTTGCCACTGCTGTTACTCGTTACACTACTGCTACCCGCTACAATACTTTTTCGCTCGCCGTTGCCGGGAAAAGACTATTTCCCGTCCACGGGCAACTTACTGGCGCCATTGATACGATAGTTAGGAATAGTCTGCCTTGTCACCACATCGTTTCTAGCACCGTTGCTATCATACTACTGTGTTGCTGATACTTTGCTTGCAGATACTAATCTTTCAGGTGCGGTTGAATCCGACACATTCAGCTGCTAATACTTGAGAGTATCCTTTCACTTCTCGTGTGGCGAACCAACAAATTTGGGTTGAATACTCTACCCTCAAAAACTGCCGCGAACCCACGCGCTGGTGGGCCATTGCAAGGCAATTGCTAATTGTTGAGCATCTGGGAGCAGTTCTGGCTCTGTTGCCGCGGAGGCATCAAGTCAGGGACACGTCAACATCAGTTTTTCTAGTGTCATTGCCAGGGACTGCTAGCAGCAGTTTTTTCTGGAGCCGTTGCCGGGGAAGGATTGCTATATTCTCTGAGTCACTTGGGATTTATATCTGCTGATCACTATGAAGAATCTGAAAGATCCAAAAACCAAAGTCTTGCCCTCAAGTACGAGGGGAGGTAAGGAACTGCCATCTAGCTCTGCACTTGATTCACCTTCAGTTATGAGTAAGTTTGCGACATCACCTCCTGCTAGAAATCTTGATATGTCGCCTGTGCTTGATGATGCTTATGATGCTAATATGCCTGATACTGCTAGAGATGCTATGCCTGCTACTGCTAGAGATGCTATGCCTGATACTGCTAGAGATGCTATGCCTGATACTGCTTTGCCTGATGATGCTAGAGATGCTATTTTGCCTGATGATGCTATGCTTGATACTGCTAGAGATGCTATGCCTGATACTGCTAGAGATGCTACGCCTGATACTGCTTTGCCTGATGATGCTAGAGATGCTATTTTGCCTGATGATGCTATGCTTGATACTGCTAGAGATACTACTTTGCCTGATGTGCCACTAGGGGTATTCCTTGATGCTCATATTGCTAGAGTTACTGCCAATGCTCGTGATGCTTCTGAAACTGCCGATACTATTGAGATAGAACCTGCTTTTGCTCCTGCTAGATCTAGCTCTCCTAGATATGAATTGCCTGATATACCTGAGGGTTATGTTATGGAGGGAGAGATAGCTGAGGATTTTCTTGCGTGTAAGGATGCCTATGACACTGAGAAATTACTTCTCAAGTGGAAGGAAAAATCTCTAAAAGCTAGGATGAAATACGACCCGAAGTTTGCCACTTCACCTATCTTTAGCACCGATAAGGATTATGAATTCTGTGTCGATCCTGAGATAATCTCTCTAGTCGAATCTGATCCTTTCCACGGTTATGAGTCTGAGACGATCGTAGCCCATCTTACCAAACTACACGATATAGCTACCCTTTTCACTAGTGAGGAGAAGATCCGCTAATATTATATTCTTAAGCTGTTTCCTTTCTCTCTAAAGGATGACGCTAAAGCCTGGTTCACTTCTCTTGCTCCTGGATGTGTGAGTAGTCCCCAACATATGGTCTATTACTTCTGTGAGAAATATTTCCCTGCCCATAAGAAGCAAGCTGCCTTGCAGGAAATATACAACTTTGCTCAACTCGAAGAAGAGAGTCTTCCACAAGCTTGGGGGAGGCTCATCCAGCTATAGAATGCTTTGCCTGATCACCCTCTTAAGAAGAACGAGATACTTGATATCTTCTATAACGGACTTACCGATGCTTCTAGAGACCACCTAGATAGTTGCGCCGGTTGTGTTTTTAGGGAACAAACTGTAGATAAAGCTGAGACCCTATTGAATAATATCTTGATCAACGATAATGCTTGGACTACTCCTGAACCACCTCCTGAGCCAACTCTGAAGAAAAGAGGTATTCTATTCCTCAGTCCCGAAGATATGCAAGAAGCCAAGAAATCTATGCAACAGAAAGGCATTAGAGCCGAAGATGTCAAAAATCTACCACCTATTGAAGAGATCCATGGTCTCGATAACCCGATACAGGTAGTAGAAGTAAATTCTCTGCGTAGGTTTGATGAGAGTGATATTCCTTTTGATAAACCTGCTAGCCTATGCTTTGATGAATTTGACAACTTTGTTGCCAAACAACAGAGTTTCAATGATTATGTTAGAAGACATTTGGAACAAAGTACTCATATGCTTAGTCAATTAAGTGCTTGTGTAGACAAAAATGTCAATGATCTGAAGCTTCTGTGTAAACATGCCTCTATTATTACTACTCAGGTAGAACAAGTACTTAAAGATCAGAATGACCTGCTCAATGAATTAAATGACAACTCTGTCAGAGTCATTATTAGAGGAGGCAAAATGACTCAGGAACCTTTGTATCCTGAAGGTCATCCTAAGATAATTGATCAAGATTATCAAGGAATTAATGCTGGTACACCCAGTCATCCTAAGGAGAAGAAGAAGGATGATAGAAACCCACATGTTAGTTCACCAAATACTGTCACACCTGAAGAACCAAATGATATTTCTGCGTCTAATGTAGAAACACAATCTGGTGATGAACATGAACCTGGTGACAATATGGACAGCGATTTTCATAATGATGCTCAACCTAGCAATGATAAGGATGTGGAGATTGAACCTACAGTTAAACCTGATAACCCACAACCTCAGAGATACGATAAGAATGACTTCACTGCTAGGAAGAATGGTAGAGAAAGGGATCCATGGGTTCAGAGACCTATGCCCTTTCCTCCTAAGCCATCCAAGAAAAAGGATGATGAGGATTTTGAGTGCTTTATTGAAATGTTGGGACCCGTCTTTCTGCAGATGCGGTTAGTTGATATGCTCAAAATGTCTCCATATGCCAAGTACATGAAAGATATCGTGACCAATAAACGGAAGATACCAGATCTTGAGATCTCCACCATGCTTGCCAATTACACTTTCAAAGGTGGAACTCCTAAGAAACTTGGTGATCCTGGAGTGCCCACTATACCTTCCTCCATTAAAGGAAACTACGTAAGAACTGCCTTATGTGACCTTGGAGCCGGAGTTAGTGTTATGCCTCTCTCTCTTTATCATAGACTTGAACTGGATAAGTTGACACCCACTGAAATTTCTCTGCAAATGGGTGACAAATCAACTGCTTTCCCTGTCGGCATTTGCGAGGATGTGCCTGTTGTGGTTGCTAATACCACTATCTTAACAGACTTTGTTATCTTGGATATTCCTAAGGATGATGCCATGGCTGTTATCCTTGGAAGACCCTTTTTAAACACTGCAGGGGCTGTTATAGATTGCAACAAAGGCAATGTCACTTTCCATGTCAAGGGTAATGAGCATACTGTGCACTTTCCGAAGAAACAATATCAAGTACATTGCATCAATGCTGTCGAAAAAACTTCATCGATTCTTATTGGGAGGTTTGAATGCCCTATTCCTCGTGTCAAGATGAAGTATGATTTGCTTGTTGGGGAGATTCACATCCCCATTGAGGTGACTTAGTGGCTATTCGAAAATTCTCCGTTCTCTTTTGCGATTCGAGAAAGTTTTGTCATGAGGATTTGATCAACCCCATTAACGGATTTCTTTCGATGACCATGAAATGGATGAATCAAAGAGTCACATACCTCTGTTTTAAGCCTTCACTTTCTGTTGCTTAGAAGAAAAATGATAGATTTAGTTTAGTTTTCGTTGTTTCCTGTATTAGCGTCCGGTAGAAAAATACCCCGAAAATAAAAGTTCTCCGATGGTCCTGAAAATCTAGTATGATTTTTTCTGAAATATTTGAAAAATACTGGGACTGAGAGCTGGCCTGGGGGCACACCTGTCACCGCGGCCACCCCCCTGGCCGCGGTAAGCAAGCTTGTGGGGGCCACAGGGACCCCCTCCACTCCTTCGAGCTCCCATCCTCTTCCTCTACCTCCAGAAAAAATCATTTCGCAGCTCAAACCCGTGTTCTTGCTCATTTGGCTGTGATTTTTGATCTCCTTGCTCAAAGCACCATTCTCCGAACCGTTTTGGGGAAATTACACCTTGGTAAGTGACTCCTCCATTGGTCCAATTAGTTTTTGCTCTAGTGCTTTATCCTTCGCGTATTCTTGCTACCTTGGTGACCCTGTTCTTGAGCTTGAAATGTTGATTTTAGCTAGTCCCAAGTAGTTTTAATGCGTGATATGGTCTCTAGGCACTAGTAGGAGTAGTTGCTACGAGTTGGGTTAATCTTTATTCACTTTTCTTCCGAAGTCTCTAAAAATTTCAGAATTTTTCAGAGCGAGAAAAGGAAAAAGATGAGGAGGTTCTTGAGAGGCTCTTCAAGCCGTAACCCCAAGGAGGTTGAGAAGAACCACCCCAAGTACGTGGTTCGTCGAGTCACAGAAGTTCGAGCGTGCGAGTGACCAAGTGATGAATTTTTGCGCGCCGCCGAGCTTTATGAAGATTTTTATTACTTGGTGGAGAACGCAGGTATTACCGCGTTCGTTGAAGATAAGTGCTCACAATACCTCCTCCTCACCAATATTTTCGTTCAAAGCTTGAACTTTTATCCGAGGAAGAATCCTCCCATGGTTGAGTTCATGTTGTACGATATCCCCCAGTGCATGACACTACAGGATTTTTTGCAAATTACCTTATGTTGGGGATATTCATGATCCTCGTCCACGGGACTTGGAGGATTTCATAGGTACTATTGCCGTTGGAGAGGAGAGAGGAGTGTCTCACGCTAGAATTTCTAGCATACATTTTCCTGTACTTCGGTACTTCTCATTATTTGTGGGAAAATGTTTGATTGGCCGTGGGGAGGCTGGATCACTTAGCTCTCCAGACCTTGCGGTTTTGCGCGAAGGCCTTTATAGCAATAAGACTTATAGCCTAGGTGCTATAGTATCTCTGCGGTTGAACACAAACCATTCCAAAGGTGTCGTCTATGGAGGTATCTACGCTACTTGTCTTGCTAGACACTTTGAGATACCTATTAGACTTCGCGAGGAAGAATAGATGCTTCTTCTTGAGAAATATCTGGATTATGACAGCATGGTTCGACATGATTTTCTGGATAGACATGCTAGTAGACGGATGATTTATAATCTGGTATTTAGTCAGGGTACTCGAGAGACTATTACTTTGCCTGCTCCTTCTTTGTTCGATCTTCATGCATGCAGGTACACTATTATGCCCTCGGACATCTATGCATATTGGGGCTTAGCCCAACCATAGGTGTCCGTGCCCGAGCCGCCAGTCGAGTACCAGACGCCAGTTTATCAGTGGGAGCCAGAGGAGCTCACACAACAGTGGCATCCACAGTCCGCTCCGGAGTATCCCGGAGCTGGTTATTTCCCAGATTGGGAGTAGACCAAGCTAGGCCAAAAGCCTAAGCTTGGGGGAGTACGTGTTCTCACCGACCTTGCATTCATGCTTATGCTTTCACTTTGTTCGTCGGTGTTCACACTTTGCCACTGTATCATCCATGCTAGTTTGTTTTCGTTTTCTTATTTTCTTGTTTTGTGTCCTTCTGATAAAACCCAAAAAGATTTTCCTTTCTTCTTTTGCTTGTTGGGAGCTTTCCCATGTAAATAGTTTTCCTTTTCTTTGGGTCAAGGTAGAAGATATTGGTTATAATTGTTTAGTGGCTCTCGCATGCATACATGTTTAGCTTTCAAAGATCCATATTACTTTGTCTTCTCCTTTGTGTTTGCCTGCAGATTTCAGCTTTGTCCAATGCACGAGCACTCTTATTATTGTTCACATCGTTCGATCGTGCAAGTGAAAGGCAATAATGATGATATATGATGAGTGACTGAGAATGGAAAAGTTGGTATGGACTCTATCTAATTTTTTTTGTAAATATGACTAGCTTGTCGTCCCAGATTTAGCTTTGTTGTGAGAGAACCATGTTTGCAATGACAACTTAGAGATCATAGTTTCTGATGCCATGCTTATTTAGCTAGGAGCTTATAATGGTTTGTCTTGAATGCCAACATAGATTTTGAGATGACTATGATGTAGTATGATAGGATGGTATTCTCCTTTGAATGATTCAAGTGGCTTGACTTGGCGCATGTTCATGCATGTAGTTGAAACAAAATCAACATAGCCTCTATGATGTTCATATTCATGGTGATTTATATCCTGTTCATGCTTGCACTCCATGTTAGTCAAACTCATTGCATCTTGATGACCATTGTCGCTCTCTAGTTGGTCGCTTCCCAGTCTTTTGCTAGCCTTCACTTGTACTAAGAGGAATACTGCTTGTGCATTCAACTCCATAAACCCAAAAGTTTTTCCATGAGAGTCCACCATACCTACCTATTTACGGTATCTACCTGCCATTCCAAGTAAATTTGCATGTGCCATTCTCTAAACCTTCAAGAAATAATTTGTTTTGCATGCCCGAACAGCTCATGTGGTGACAGGGGGCTATTGGTCTCTTCCATGTTTGGCGTGTTATCCTCGACATGTGTTTATTCACTGTCATTCACGAGAAAGGGGCCGGTAATTGGAATGCCAAGTTCCACGCTTAAATCGAAAACATAACTGTAGAACAAGACTCCCCCCGGATTGATGTTAGTATGGACGGTACCCGAGGATTCGGCTCGCCGTGGAGTGTGATTGATTGGTGGTGGGGGAGTTAAAACTTTACTTTTCTGTTTGGGAACCGCCTATAGCATGAGTAGCGTGGAAGATATTGAGAACTCTTGGTCATTGCATTGACAATGAAAGCATGCCACCCAAAATTATTATCTTTGTTTTCAAAGCTTGAGCTCTGGTACCTCTGCAAATCAATGCTTCCCTCTGCGAAGGGCCTATCTATTTATATTCCTGTTGAGTCATCCTCCTCCTATATAAGCACCAACTAGAGGTCACCTCTGTCATTTTTATGCTTTGCTTTTGATTGATATTGAGTATGACTATGACTGGATCTTCGTTGCTATGAATTACAATGATTAGTCAGCCCTTGATCTTTGAAAGTGCTGTGCATTTATATTTGCAGTCTTAGAAAGAGCTAGCGAGATACCACCTATTCATATTGCTTCATGCTTGTTTTGATTGAATTGTTGGTATCTAAAACTCATTATTATTTGCTCACTAACTGATTATGCCATTGATATTAGTTTACCGTGAGACCTTTGTGTCACTTGCTTATGTGGTTAACTTGTGATCTTGCTGAAATTCTGGTTATGAGTTAGACATAGTTGCAACAACAAGATCAAACAGAGTTTGTCAAAGTTTTTCTTTCTCTTTCAGTTTGTCAACTGAGTTGCTTGAGGACAAGCAAGGTTTTAAGCTTGGGGGAGTTGAGACGTCTCTATCGTATCTACTTTTCCAAACTCTTTTGCCCTTGTTTTGGACTCTAATTTGCATGATTTGAATGGAACTAACCCGGACTGACGCTGTTTTCAGTAGAATTGCCATGGTGTTGTTTTTGTGCAGAAATGAAAGTTCTCGGAACGTCCTGAAAATTTACGGAGAATATTTCTCGAAAATATGAAAAATACCTGCGCAAAGATCCATCGGAGGGGATGGGCTAGTGGGCCACAAGCCCTGTTGCCGTGGCCCCCTCGCCGCGACAACCAAGCTTGTGGGGCCCACGTGGGTCTCCTGCCCCCAACTCCAACTCTATAAATTCACTTTCGTCCAGAAAAAAACAGAAGAGAAGTTTTCATCGCGTTTGCGATACGGAGGCGCCGCCACATCCTGTTCTTCATCTGGAGGGCAGATCTGGAGTCCGTTTCGGGCTCCGGAGAGGGAAAATCGTTGCCATCGTCATCATCAACCTTCTTCCCTCTCCAATTGCATGAAGATCTTCATCGTTCGTGAGTAATATATTCGTAGACTCGCTGGGCGGTGATGAGTAGGATGGGATCTATCATGTAATCGAGTTAGTTTTGACGGGGATTGATCCCTAATATCCACTATGTTCTGAGATTGATGTTGCTACTACTTTGCCATGCTTAATGCTTGTCACTAGGGCCCGAGTGCCATGATTTTAGATCTGAAATTATTATGTTGTCACCAATATATGTGTGTTTTAGATCTGAAATTATATGTATTTGATTATCCTTTTATATTATGTCGTTGCTTTTTATTGCTTTGGCCGAGTAGTAGATTGTAACTCCAAGAGGGAGCGTTATGCATGATTCTGGGTTCATGCCCCCTGATGTCTAGCTTGAGTGACAGAAACATGAGACTAGGGGATGTGCTGTTACCATCAGGGAGAAAAAAACGGTGCTTGTGACCACGGTTGCAAGTATTGTTTACCTTACGCAAAGTTCATTAATGTAGTTGTCCGTTTCTTTGAGTTTACATTTTAGGTGGGGCTCGCAACTTAATACCAACGAGATGTTCTGGATAGATATCTCAAGGTGTATGATTAGTAAGTAGATGCTGATGAATAAACGGTCTACTTGTCTTGGCATACTGCACATTACTTTTGAGCCTCTAACTTTCTAGCAGCATGATTAGCGTTGCGGTGCGTTTATAATTCTGTGAATTGCCCAGCTGTAATTTGTGTACCCAACATAGTTGTTTATTGTCTTTTGGGAGAGAGACATCACTAGCAAACATCATGTGACTCTGGTCCATATCACCACCATTGTTTACACCTTCACCATTTACTATTTTTATTTACTTTTCCGTTGCAATCACTATCATTATTACCGCTTGTGTTTTGATCCTTTGCAAACTACAAGGCCACAGAGATTGACAACCTCTCTGTACTCATTGGGAGCAAAATTATTTGTTGTGTGTGCATGTCCACGTCTTCTGCTAGCGCCAGAGCAGCGGACACCTACTTGTTGATCCTTGGAGTCTTCCTGGTTTGATAAACGTTACAGTCCCCATGTAAGGGAAATCTGCTGCTGACTACATCTCCACCTTCCACTTGGGGTAACCAATGAGGGGCGAGAAGTATATCCATCAACTCGTCATCAAGCAAATTTCTGGTGCCGTTGTCAGGGACTCCAGTCTTCAAGATAGGGGAGTTGCACGCTATCTTTCACCTTTGCTTTTTAGTCTTGTTAGTTTGCTTTCTAGTTTTTCCTTTAGAGTCATATACCAAAACCCACAAATAAATAGTTATTTTGCTTTGTTCAGTCAGTATGTCCAGGTCCTTTGCCTTTGGTGTTACACCGTAAGGAGAGATTCTTACCTTCAAACAAAGGGTTGAAGAAAGTTTGAAAGATGCTTGGTATAGAATTAAAGATTCTCAAGATAGAGACACCAAGAGCCAATCCACCACTATTTTGCTTAGAATTTTTTATGTTGGTATTACTTCTTGGAATAGGTTTATTCTAGACACAACAATAGGTGGGAATTTCTCGGAAGCTCCCGTTTGGGAGGCTCTTAACGTTATGGAAATTTTTGTTGGAATCCCACCTATTGTTGACATAAAGGATGATATCACTTTAGCTCACATTATGAGTAAACTTGAGAACATAGAGCTAAAGATGCCAAGCATGAGTAAAATAAATGAAGTAGATCGTAGGATTCAAGGGAACTTAAATAGACCTGATTATGCACACAATTTGCAAAACTTTGGAGACCCTTAAATCCCACGATGTGGATCCTTCTAGGATTGATAAGATCGAGGATATTATTGAAACTTTAGGAACTACTCTATCCTCCATCAAGACTAAAAAATTAGAAACCTTCGCAAGTAGGGAACCTAAGTTCGTTCACGTACCCAAGGTTCCTCAACCCAAAACGAGTATACCTATTTCTAGGGGTGTTGAAACTGTGAAGACCTTCGAAGAGATACCTCTCTTAAATAGAATTAGAAATGAAATTCTAATTGGTCTTACTACCTTTGCTTTTTGTTCCTAGAATTGTTGCCACTAAGACTCTCTTTGAGAGTCCTCTTAATATTAGTTGTACTATTTAAGAGGTTTTTGATGATCTTTGTGATGGTCCAATTGGTACAACTTGATCTTTTTGCATCATGCCTAGCTCAAATGCATAAAAGAAAGCGCTTGTTGGGAGGCAACCCAATTTGTTTTTACTTTCAGTTTTAGTGGTCTTGATGCTTTTTACTACTGTATAAACATCGTTGTATCTTTATTTTCAAGCTTTGTGCCAAGTTTTAGCCTCCGATTGCAAGAAAGTTCAAAAGTTCTGACATGTTGTCCAGAAACAGATTATGTTTGCTTGACGAAATAAATCGCCAGAAATCACCAGTTCATATTTTTGATCTGAATATTTTTGAAAGTATGCTCTATATAATTGTATTTCTGGCATCTGTTCTAGGTTTATTGATTTGAGTTTCAGAAGTGCACCAAAAAAATTATTTACTACCTGCTGTTCTGTTTTTTCACAGATTCTGCCACGTTTTGCGTTTTCATCATTTTGCAAATCTTAAGCTTGCTTTTTTTTGCAAAAACCTTTTGGAAATCTTGAGAAATAGTAGCTCTTCATGGATTTTTTTATTTCCAGTAGAGAATAAATTGTTTTATTATGGGCACTAACCACTCTAATCAGCTTATGATGAGTTTCGAATGAAGGGAGTTTTCAAGTATGCGATGGAAGATGATGAAAGAAGATCCAGGAGTGTCAAGCGCTCAACATTTGTGATGACCCCATGCATCCCCAAGAAATATTCAAGGAGACTGAAGCTTCTAAGCTTGAGGAGGCCCCCGTGCATCCCCTTCTCCATCAAAAATCATGAGTTCGTCCATCTCCATGCTATATTTTTATCACTTCATATGTTATGTGCTATGCTTGGAGCATCCCACTCTTTAATTTTTAGTTTGTTTTAGTTTTTCTTGATGTTCATAACAAGTTGGAACCTAGCTTTCCTTGTTTGGGAGAGAACATGCTCCACTCCACCCTAGAACACAACATAGGTTTTCATGCTTATCTTTTTGTGTGTTCTTTATCTTTTCGTTGCTGTTGTCATGCTTAGCTCTTAGTTTTCATGATTTATAGTTTTAAGAGATTTTATTTAGGTTGCTTTCGGAACTCCCTCGAGTTATCATGCTTATCTTGTTTAGAGAGTTGGCTTGTTGCACTGAGTTGTGTGTTTTTCATGAGTAGGTAACTGAGGTTGCTATTTAAGTATAGTAGTAACTTGCAATAATTTTGAGGTATTGATTTGAGTAATGTTTGGACTATTGGTGCCAAGAGCTTGAGCCTATTAGTATTAGGTGTCGTATTTTGGGAAATCCTTGTGTTTTTCAAACACTAAAAAAATTAGTTGAGAACTCTAGCTACTAGATTGATCGCTAATAGAGTACCCTCACGTTATCATGGGTCGAGGATGCGCAAGGATAACCAAACCCCCAAACACTCCTCCTCTGGGTACTTGTCTCTTTGTGAATCTCCTGACTAGATAGAGAGTTACTGATAATAAGTGGATGAGTTTTTCGGACTAATGCGAGTATTCGATTGTTGGCACTTTCACCATCCATATTTTGCTAGCCTCTTCGGTACGTGCATTGCGCTTTCTCATCTTGAGAGTTGGTGCAAACTTCGCCGGTGCATCCAAACCCTTGGCATGATACGCTCTGTCATCATAAGTCTCATTATATCCTTCCTCAAAACAGACACCATACCTATCTATTAAGGCATTTCCATAGCCTTTCCGAGATACATTGCCATGCAACATCCACCATCTCATGACTTGATCTTCATGTCATACATGCTTTTGCTTGATCGAGGAGCCGCATGATAGATGGGACTTGCCCTTATTATTGCTACATGACGCGCTAGTTTCATTGCATATCCTGCTACACTGGCAGAGGCATACATTTGCATACATCATGATAGTTTTCATTTGTCTTTATGTTGAGTACTTCTTATAAATCTGAAGATCTTCTTTTATTCTTGTAAAACTTAGAGTGTTTACCTTAAGTGAGGAAAATATCCCAAAGAGGACAAATTAAAAGATCCCAAAGAGGACAAATGAAAAGATCCCAAAGAGGACAAATGAGAGATAAACAGAAAGAGCCAAAGAGGCCACAAAATAAATAAAATGAAAAAGACAAAGAGAGAGAAGGGGGCAACACTACTATTCCTCTTGAAAGATACACAATCGTACTCCATTGTTATATCTGTACTCCATAGAGATTATCATTCATGCATAACTATGTGGAGACCTTTACACTATAGAACTTGGCTTGTATATTCCAATGATGAGCCTCCTCAAATGAGCTCTAGGTCTTCATGAGCAAGAAAGTTGGATGCACCCCACAAGTTCCATTGGAGAGCTTACCTTAGCTCATATGTGCATCCATTGCATTGCAATCCCTACTCCTCACATCATATCTATCATTTGGCTTTCTCTCGCCTATGGTTGTCCTCATTGATGTGAGCCTTTCACACCTTTTTTTGTTTTCCTTCCCCATAATTATTCTCTTTGCCATTCTAAGTGCCAACATACCTTGCTTGCGCTCGTCCATTGCATGAGTTCTCAAAGTCGAAAGGGAGAGGATCATTTTGACTTGTCCGTGACTAGTGGTCTGGGGATGAGTCAAAATAAGATTCCGAAGGAGACCAAGTGTGGAGTTTTAGTAGATTGAGTTCTCAATTAAACCACAAAATATTTTTATGCTCAAAACCCATTTCTTGCATGCAAACACCATTTGGAGACATTCGAGTCATGGACAGCGAGACCTCTTGCACCTTTATGTTCTTACTTTGCTAATTTCAATGCTAGATATAGACTCTTGCTTGTTATTGTCTTGACTTGAATTGCATATCTCACTTGCTTTTCTTTGGAGTTTTTATATGTGTGTTAGCATGTCACCACAGAAATTATTTGTGTTATCATTTACCTACTTGAGGACGAGCATGAATTAAGCTTGGGGATGTTGATACGTCCCAAACGTATCTATAATTTCTACTTGTTCCATGATCTTTTTGGTGAAATTGTTATATGTTTTGCTACACTATCATACCTTTTTACACATATTTGGACTAACCTACTAACTCAGTGCACCCAGTGCCAGTTTCTATCTGCCAATGTCTTTTCTGTAGGGACTTTTACCCCAATTTACATGGTACCAAAAATCCCGAGAAAAATATATAAAAATCAGCGTGACGGAAGCTTCATGAAGCACAGAGATGGGCCAAAGGGGAGCCAGGGCCTGCCCAGGCGGCCTCCCTGCGTGACCTACCCCCTGGCCGCGCCCACAGGTCGCCTGGGTGGGGTCCACCTCTACTGGTGCCCTCCTTCGGCCTATATTTACCTCCACGATAGGAAACCCTTCGAGGAGATCCAGAATCACGAATTTCTCCATCGTTCCTCCGCCGCAGTTCTTTCGAGATTGGCAGCGTCAGAAGACCTCTTCCCAGGACCCTGTCGGAGGGAGGATTGACCTCCGGGAGCTTCTCGACCACTGATACGTCTCTAACGTATCTATAATTTTCGATGGTTTCATGCTATTATCTTGTCAAACTTTGGATGTTTTGCGTGCCTTTTATTTATTTTTTGGGACTAACTTATTAACTCAGTGCCAAGTGCGAGTTCCTGTTTTTCCATGTTTTTGACCCCTTTCAGAGGAGATTTTTAAACGGAGTACAAACGGAAGAAAATCCCCGAAAAGTTTTTTTTTGGAACGGAACAAGATCGGGGAGCTTGGGAGCCAAGGCAGGGGAGCCCCAGGGGCCCCACAAGCCCCCACCCCGGGGCCAGGGGGAGGCCGCGCCATCCAGGCTTGTGGGCCCCCTGTGCGTCCCCTGATCTAGGGGTTGCGCCTATATATTCCCTAAAAATCCCAAAAAAATCAGGAGATCATCGAAAGTACTTTTCCGCCGACGCAAGCTTCTGTCTCCGCAAGATCCCATCTGGGCATGTTCTGGTGCCTTGTCGGAAGAGGGATTCGGACACGGAGGGCTTCTTCATCAACACCATGACCTCTCCGATGATGCGTGAGTAGTTCATCATAGACCTATGGCTCCATAGCTAGTAACTAGGTGGCTTCTTCTCTCTCTTGGATCTTCAATACAAAGTTCTCCATGATCTTCATGGAGATCTACCCGATCTAATCTTCTTTTGCGGTGTGTTTGTCGAGATCCGATGAATTGTGGATTTATGATCAGATTATCTATGAATCTTATTTGAGTTTCTTCTGATCTCTCTTATGCATGATTTCATATCCTTGTAATTCTCTTCGAGTTGTGGGTTTTGTCTCGCCAACTAGATCTATGATTCTTGCAATGGGAGAAGTGCTTGGTTTTGGGTTCATACCGTGCGGTGACCTCACCCAGTGACAAAAGGGGTAGCGAGGCACGCATCATGGTGTTGCCATCAAGGGTAAAAATATGCAGTTTTCATCATTGGTTTGAGATTATCCCTCTACATCATGTCATCTTGCTTAAAGCGTTACTCTGTTCGTCATGAACTCTATACACTAGATGCATGCTGGATAGCGGTCGATGTGTGGAGTAATAGTAGTAGATGCAGAAAGTATCAGTCAACTTGTCTCGAATGTGATGCCTATATGTATGATCATTGCCTTAGATATCGTCATGACTTTGCGTGGTTCTATCAATTGCTCGACAGTAATTTGTTCACCCATCGTAATACTTGCTATTTTGAGAGAAGCCTCTAGTGAACACTATGGCCCCCAGGGTCTACTCCACACCATATTTCCAGCCTTACACTTTTTACTTCGTTGCACTTTCCGCCTTTAGATCTCACTTTGCAAATAATCTTGAAGGGATTGACAACCCCTTTGAAGCGTTGGGTGCAAGCTTGTTTGTGTTTGCGCAGGTACTTTGGACTTGACGAGACCCTCCCTCTGGATCGATACCTTGGTTCTCAAACTGAGGGAAATACTTACTGCTCCTGTGCTGCATCACCCTTTCCTCTTCAAGGGAAAAACCGACGCAAACCAGAGAAGTAACAAGAAGAATTCCTAAGCACCAGGGAAGGACTTTTGTTGCCACAGCAGAAGAATTTCTGGCGCTGTTGCCGGGGAGGAAGATCAAGTCAAGAACTCATCCAAGTAGGTGCCGCAAACTCATCTCTTGCATTTACTTTGTTTGCGAGTTGCCTCTCGTTTTCCTCTCCCCCACTTCACCAATTTGCCTTTTTCGTTCGCCCTTTTTCTCACCTGCTCTTTGTTTGCTTGTGTGCTTGCTTGCTTGCCGAAGTCACCATGAATGAAAACACCAAACTTTGTGACTCCTCGAATACTAATAATAATGATTTTATTAGTACTCCGATTGCTCCCGCCACTAGTGCGGAGTCATACGAAATCAATGCCGCTTTGCTGAATCTTGTTATGAGAGAGCAATTCTCTGGCCTTCCTAGTGAAGATGCCGGATCCCATCTCAATACCTTCATTGATCTTTGCGATATGCAAAAGAAAAAAAGATGTGGATAATGACGTGATTACATTGAAGCTTTTTTCCTTTCTTGTTGCGAGATCGCGCAAAAACTTGGTTTTCTTCTTTGCCCAAAAATAGTATCGATTCTTGGGATAAGTGCAAAGATGATTATATATCCAAGTATTTTCCACCGGCTAAGATCATCTCTCTCTGTAATGATATCATGAATTTCAAGCAAGTTGATCATGAACATGTTGCGCAAGCTTGGGAGAGAATGAAGTTAATGATTAGAAATTGTCCCGCTCATGGCTTGAGCCTTTGGATGATTATTCAAATCTTTTACAATGGCTTGAATTTCGCTTCTAGAAATATCTTGGACTCCACCTCAGGTGGAACATTCATGGAAATCACATTAGGGGAAGCCACAAAGCTCTTAGACAACATCATGACAAACTACTCTCAATGGCACACTGAAAGGTCACCTACTAGTAAGAAGGTACATGCTATAGAAGAAATTAACTCGTTGCGTGCTAAGATAGATGAGTTAATGAACTTGGTTGCTAGTATAAGTGCTCCTTTGGATCCTAATGATATGCCTTTGTCTTCTTTGATTGAGAGTAGCAATGCTAGCTTGGACGTTAATTTTGTTGGTAGGAATAACTTTGGCAACAACAATTCCTTTAAAGGAAACTATGTTCCTAAGCCTTTTCCTAGTAACTCCTCTAATAACTTTGGCAACTCCTACAACAATACGCATGGAAATTACAATAGATTACCCTCTGATCTAGAGGGTAATATCAAAGAGTTCATCAACTCTCAAAAGATTTTCAATGCGTCCACAGAGGAAAAACTACTCAAAATTGATGATTTGGCTAAGAGCGTGGATAGAATTTCTTGTGATGTTGATGCTTTGAAAGTTAGATGTGCTCCTCCCAAAATCAACATGGATGAAACTTTGAAAGCTATGCGTGTTTCCATGATTAAGAGCCAAGAAAGAACCGCCCAAATTTGTGCTAGACATGAATGGCTTAAAAAGGCGTGTTCTCGTGATGAGAATCACGAAGATCTTAAAGTGCTTGGTGTGACTCCCATTGAATCTTTGTTTTATTGTGTCAAACCTAATGATTATGGGGCTGGATATGAATCCACTTTGGTTGAAAAGTGCCCCAATGATTCAGAGTCCATCTATCTTGATGCTAAAAGCATTAAAAGTGGAGTAGAAGACGTTAAAACTTTGAGTAGTATTGAAATTACTACCATGGATTTCAAGGAATTCAACTATGATAGTTGCTCCTTGATTGAATGCATTTCTTTGATGCAATCCATTTTGAACTCTCCACACGCTTATAGCCAAAACAAAGCCTTTAACGATCATATCATCGAAGCTATGATAAAATCTCTTGAAGAGAAACTTGAATTGGAAGTCTCTATCTGTAATGCCCCAAGTGTAAAACCTTCCCTATTTGGAACCTACTTCATGTGGGTCCACCTTGTCAATGCTATGAGAGAGTCCTATGCATGTATGATTTCATGTGTCCCTTAATTTCTTCCTTGCATGCATACATACCATATTGTTTCATGCCATGTGTTCTTGTTGGTGCAATGTGGTTATATGATTTCATGTGGTGTTGTGATCATGTGCATGTGATGTATAGCTTGTGTGGGGATATGCATGTGATAGTGTTTGCTTAGGGTTCAAACCATCCTCCCTCTCTCTCTAATTATTCTCTATGTCAAGATGCACTTCTTCCTTTCCCCTTTTAAAAATGCTCATGTGTTAGCTTTGAATTGTGGTGGATGAGAGATGTGAATTGCTGGTTTTGAATGGGTGTTTTAAAGGTGCATAACATTACAAAATAGATCAAACTAATGCAGTTTCGTAAAATAATTACTTGCTCCTAAAATCTTGTTCTTATTTTTATTAAATAGGTCTTGATTTTACATGTCCAATGCAAGTGCCATTTTTATTTTCGCACTTGTAGTTTTCCTTGGGAAATTCTTTTACTCCCTGTTATTTCTGTAAATAGGAAAGCACCAAGGCTTGCTTTTCTCTATGTGTCGCTCTGGTGGGCTTCCTCCCACTCAGACAGGCCCAACTCCTCCCCTCTCTTCGCGATAGTAGCCCACCCGCGCGTCCCTCTCCTTCCTCCTCTCGACGTCACCCTGTACGACCTCTCCTCCTCCACCGATTCCCCATTGCTTTGATCCTGCGGCTGAAGCGTGTCCCCCGAGGCCATTTAAGCTGCAGGAACCATCCTCCAAACCTAGGGTTCCCCCTCCTTCCTCCAGCGCCGCCACCATCTTCCTCCTTCTCTCTTTCTCCTCCTCATAAGCTCTGTAGCTAGGAAAGAGAAAGATCTCGTCGCCGATCGCCGCCCCCATCGTCGTCCAGCACCGGCGGCCATGTCCACGGGCACGGGGAAGGTGCCCGCGCCCCATTTTCGTCCTCGGTGAGGTCGAGGGGCGTCCTCACCGTCCACCTGGAGCTCGCCATCGCCTCGGTCCCGGTGCTCCTTCCCCTGCTTCGGTTCTGCAGATCAAGGGCTTCTTCGTTGTGAGTCTTCTTCCCCTCCAGCGACTCCTCCTCTGATTGGCGCCCTTCCTCCTTCCCCTAGGTGAGCAGGATCTCCTCCCTCCTTGCCTCAGTTAGGTTCCTCGTAGCGATAGCTCCGGCCGATGATGTGCGCGCTCTGTTCTTTGTGGAGAACGACAGTATGTGCTGTGCCTGTGTGGTGTAGCCTGTAGGTGTGTACCGTGGGGTTCAGCGGTTCACTAGGGCTCTTGTTAGCAGTAGCGTAGCAATTACCTTGTGGCGCAGAAGTAACAGCAGGGCAAGCCCGGCGTCCTCCCAGTCGCAGGCGACCCTGCACGCTGTGCAGAGCACCAGGTGCTCACAATGGTATTCGTTGGTTCAATCCATTTCTTTGTCAACCATCTGATAGTAGCGCAGTGGTTGGTGACTTGTGGTTGTACGCAGGAGGTCGTGGGTTCGATTCCACGGGAAACCTGCCCCCTTTTTGTTGGTTTAATTCGGTGTAGTGGATGCCAAAGCAGGGCATGTTAACCTGCTCTGTTCCCCTGTACTGTCAAGTGCCTTGGCCTAGCAGAGTGGCAGCGCTGTAGATGCACCACCAGCAGGTCTGGGGTTCGATCCGAGACCCTGCCCATTTTTTCTCTGTCCTAGTTCTTTTATTTTTTTCTTTCCCTTTGCTGTGTGATATATATGTAGCCCCTGTTCATGGTAGTTTGTAGTCATTTTGCACATATAGGTTGGTGTTTTTACCCCCTCTCATATTCAGCTAGGGTGTAATGTTTGTAGCTAGCTTGTGAACATGTGGTGATGCACTTGTGTGTGTGTATGTAGTTGCACTTAGTAGAGTTATGTGTAGGTTGTGTATTCTTTTAGGTTTGCAAGCTTAGCTAGATCACTACAAGGAATATGCTAGTACACGACGCTATTTTTTCGTCGCTACATCATCACAGTTTTTCATTTACGACGATCGCATGACGAAAAACCAAGTGTCGAAAACGGAGCGTCAGAAATGAACAGCAATGACGTTTTGGTCAAAATCATCGTAACTTTACGACGATTCCTGGATCGTCGTAACCTTTACGACGATCCTAAATCATCGCTGGCAATCAAACCCAGTCCGACGTGGCAAAATTACGACGAAATCAAAACGTCATGGCTGAAATCAGCCCAACCCATTTCAATTGATCACATGGGCTGATTTTATTTTTTTGGCTTTTTCTTATTGGGCTTCTTTTTGGGCCTTAGCCTATTTACAGCCACTTTAGTATTTTTTTCAATTTTTTTGTATCACTATAATTTGGGCCCTGGCCTTTAATTGCCCAAATACATTTGGCCCAGTTTTAGTTTTGGCCTTTTGAATTTCAGTTTTGTGTGTACGTCCCACTTGTCATGTTCTTCTCATAATTTGTCCCATATGTCAAGAAGTTCCGGTCAGGTTTTCATTTCACACATTTTCAAATCGCATACGATATGAATATTTCAAATAGAGCAGAAAGAACATGTGAAATTCATCAAATTAACACGAAGGTAGTACTATATTACAATTTTTCCAATCTGTTACAAAGCAGATATTCCTATTATTACAATATATAATATGCATTATTGGATAAGTAGAGCTTCACACAATTGGCTTCAAGGCTTCGCACTTCAACTTTCTTAGGCCTGGAGGTCCTGTAGAAGAAACAACCATATTTTTAAGAGCTACAAGATAGAGATCAAGAATAGAAACAAGGCACAAAAACTGCATAACAGTTACAATACAGCTATTTGTTTTAGTTCGTACTACTACTGCCACGCGATGACGACGCGACCTTGGGCGCGGCGGACGGCAGTACGAACGTGACCTCGGTGGCCATCGCCTGCTTGCACTGCGGGAAGCAATCAGCGTCAAAAAAGGGTGCACAGATCGAACTCACAAGCCAACAAGGGGAAAATAGAAAAACAAAAAAGAAGGTAGGGATTGAAAGAAGGGAGGAGCAGTGACAGAGGCCGCGTCCGCTCACCTGCCACGGCGACGGCACGCCACCACCATTGCTCCCGCCGCCGTACACCACCCGAGCCGTCCCTCCCGGTGCCGAGATTTCCAAACAGCCACACACGCACGCCACCTCGATCAGTTAACCAAGCATATACATACAACCGGCCAACCCCGAATGTTTACTGCCCTACGAGAAAGCGCCTACGAACCTGCGGCGCGTGGGGGCGGTGGTAAGGGGCCGGTGGCGGCGGCGGAGGCGGGCGCACAAGTCCCTCCTTTTCTAATGCCATTCACGATATGCATGCACGATGAAAATGCTTGCCCATATGCATGCACGATGAAAATGCCATTCTATAACACACTTTTCTAATGCAGAATCTGGGCAACTGATTGAGCAACTCAGTTCCAGTCGACATGGTATTCATGAGGTAATGTTGCAAATCTAGTCAATATCTATGACCATGGTTAATTTTCGTCCAAGCTAAAGAAAATTATCCCTACTTATTTGCAGGGCACCTATCTTGCACCCATTCCTCAACCTTCACGGTCATTGGATTACCTTCCTACGAGAGTAGCTTGTACACTATCACAGGGATCTAATGTAACTAGCAAGGACTTTCATCCTTCACATCATACGCTACTACTAGGTACCATCAAAATCTATAATTTACTCTCTCTCTCTCTATATATATATATAGATGCACACGCAACTTTGCAAGTAATAAAGCTGTTTCGTGTGATTTGGCTGTATATTAGGATTTTAACACCTTATTAATTTTCTTGTTATGATTACTACTCAAATAGTTGGATCTGCTAATGGTGAATTTACACTTTGGGACATTGGTACACACCAGAAGCTGGTCTCTAAGCCCTTCAAAGTCTCGGACATGCAAGCATGTTCAACACAATATCAGGTAACTGAGCACATTTTGAAATTCTCGCTCCTCTTTGGTTTTAGTTGTAGGCATGTTCTCATATTATATATATGTTCTCGCTCCTCTTTGGTTTTAGTTGTAGGCAGTAACATGTACTACGTACCATAACAATCTGCAGTATACATTGGAGCTGAGCTGGTTCGACAAGTCTAATTTCTGATCGATTGTTGCGGTTGCCGGTCGTTGGAGTCATCAGAATTTAGACAGATAAACTCTGATTAGCCTAGGACCAGATAATGCAGTTCATTAATTAACCGCCAGAACCTCCTCAAGACACACAGCTGCCTTCCAGCTCGATCATTTTGTGTCTGCTCACCTAAGTTAGTTTCATTGTCGATACAGAGCATACCCCAACTGTGTGTCAGGTGTCAACTAATTCATATTTGGCCAATTTTTTTAAACTACTCCCCTTGGATACCATAGAGGAGCAGAGCAGGTAGGTTTGAAGAATTCTCTTCAGCTTATATAATACAGTACTACTCCATCGTGCAGCGGCGACCCAGCTATGAATCAATTAAATCTACTAGAATTACTAATAGTCTGTTCTGACCCAACTAGTAAGATGCGATCTCAAAAGATGAATAAACATGTAAAGATCCGAAAAGATTAGATGAAAAGCGAGGCCTATAGTACACAAAAAATGCAGCACTCATAATCTGAAGTCTGAACAACTCCCTGCATGTAAGCACACTATACCAAATGCCGGGCACATTGATGATTCTCCAAGGTTCAGTGAATACCACAACGATCAGTAGCAGAGCTAAATATTAAGAGATACATACGCATTTAAAAAAGGGGGTATTCGGTGGCAGTTATCATCGGAGGGGGAGCGGTCGCGGAGCTGGGAGGCGAGGGTGCGGGAGAAGGTGCGCCAGTTGCGGCTGGAGTCCAGGAGGCCATGGAGGACGAAGGCGGTGGCGGTGGGAGGCTTCTCCGGGGAGAGCTGGATCTCGTGGAAGGCTCTCCAATTCCCGCAAACCATCCAATTCCCGCAAACCATCCATAGCCTATACGGTCAACGTCATGCAAACAAGATACAATACATCAGATGGCTTCTAAAGGTAAACACGAACACACCACATCGAATCTGCGCGAAGGCTCCAGCGAGATAGGATAACGAGATCGAGCCCCAAATCACATGCTGATGATTTGCGGCGCCGACGGTCACCAGGGCGATGAAATGCCTCAGCAGCAACACAACAGTGAACTGCACGGGCAAAGCAGAATTCAGACAGAGTTCAAGCCCATTCGTACATGAAGTTCTGAACCTTGCATTGTGGTTCAAAGTCTCGGTCAGGGGTGTACCGTCACCGTCACCGACCGGCACCAGGCATCACTTCTGCCGGCGGCGCCCGTGCACTCGGCGTAGGCCTGGTCGCCGGCCGCCGCGTCGAGCCCGATCAACGGGGCGTCCTCCGATGCCTCGTAGTCCAGCCTTGGGACCTCCAGGCTCCCTCTGCACCACGAACAACAGGCTAACGTGTGACGGTGATGACAAGATTCAATATTTCACTCATTTGCAAGGCTGCAGGAGTGCAGGACACGGCTGTACAGATGTGAAAATGGAGGGCATCTTTCTTATCTGCCATCTCATGGGGAGAATAATCAGGACAAGGTGTGATGGTGGTTGGCACGCGGTGTACAACATGGCTTGCAAAATAGCTAGACCGAATCCACGTACCAGTCGGCGGTTCGGTCGATGATCATTTGTTCATCGCCCTGGTGACCGTCGGAGCGTGGTGGAGATCCAGTTCTCGGAGACCTTGTGGTGGATCTTGGTGGTGATGTCGTTCCACAGGCCCGGCATCACCTGCTGCTGGAACGACGACAGCGCGTACACCACCGCCTTCATTCGCCGTTGCGGAGGCAGCCGCGGATCCTAGCGGGGGAGGAGGTTGCTCCGAACCTAACGAGCGGGGGGAGAAGGAGGAAGGGGAGGCAGGTCGGTCAAGTGGTGGGGAGGGGAGAACCATGATCGATGACAACACGACGAGGTATGAGGGAGCGACGCGGGGCGGTGGGTGGCGGCGCCGATGTGGGGGAAGGGATTGGATTGGGGAGCAGGAGAGGAAGGAGCTCGGGAGGAAGGGAGGAAGCAGAAGAGAGGAAGAAGGGAGGCGGGTCGGGGTGGATGAAAAATGCAAGGAGGACAAAACTAGGATTTCATCTATAGAGTAGAGGGCTGTCGTTGGATCCGGGATCATTCAACGGTCCTTAATGCAAGATCCGCGTGACATCCTCATGGGCCAATCAGAACGGAGTAAAACACTATGAATACGCTATGACCATCTAAATTGGTTGTAATTAACTGAAAATAAGTTCTTTTTCAGAAAAACATTTTCTATTTTCGAGTGACAAATATGGTTTTCTGTGAAGGACCTTGTTGACACCTGATTTTGTCATGGAAGAAACACATTATTAAGATGTATTCAAATGAATTTTTTATTTTCTATGGACAACAAATTCATTTTCCATCTTTCGAGTGCTCAAAATGAGTTTTCCAGTTCATGACAGGATCCATGGAGTGGTACACGGTCCGAGATGTGAGACGCGGAGGGGAGGGGCGGATGTTGGAATTATGCCCTAGAGGCAATAATAAATATAGTTATTATTATAATTCCTGTATCAAGATAATCGTTTATTATCCATGCTATAATTGTATTGAATGAAGACTCATTTACATGTGTGGATACATAGACAAAACACTGTCCCTAGCAAGCCTCTAGTTGGCTAGCCAGTTGATCAAAGATAGTCAGTGTCTTCTGATTATGAACAAGGTGTTGTTGCTTGATAACTGGATCACGTCATTAGGAGAATCACATGATGGACTAGACCCAAACTAATAGACGTAGCATGTTGATCGTGTCATTTTGTTGCTACTGTTTTCTGCGTGTCAAGTATTTGTTCCTATGACCATGAGATCATATAACTCACTAACACCGGAGGAATACTTTGTGTGTATCAAACGTCGCAACGTAACTGGGTGACTATAAAGATGCTCTACAGGTATCTCCGAAGGTGTTCGTTGAGTTAGTATGGATCAAGACTGGGATTTGTCACTCCGTGTGACGGAGAGGTATCTCGAGGCCCACTCGGTAATACAACATCACACACAAGCCTTGCAAGCAATGTAACTTAGTGTAAGTTGCGGGATCTTGTATTACGGAACGAGTAAAGAGACTTGCCGGTAAACGAGATTGAAATAGGTATGCGGATACTGACGATCGAATCTCGGGCAAGTAACATACCGAAGGACAAAGGGAATGACATACGGGATTATATGAATCCTTGGCACTGAGGTTCAAACGATAAGATCTTCGTAGAATATGTAGGATCCAATATGGGCATCCAGGTCCCGCTATTGGATATTGACCGAGGAGTCTCTCGGGTCATGTCTACATAGTTCTCGAACCCGCAGGGTCTGCACACTTAAGGTTCGACGTTGTTTTATGCGTATTTGAGTTATATGGTTGGTTACCGAATGTTGTTCGGAGTCCCGGATGAGATCACCGACGTCACGAGGGTTTCCGGAATGGTACGGAAACGAAGATTGATATATAGGATGACCTCATTTGATTACCGGAAGGTTTTCGGAGTTACCGGGAATGTACCGGGAATGACGAATGGGTTCCGGGAGTTCACCGGGGGGGGGGGGCAACCCACCCCGGGGAAGCCCATAGGCCTTGAGGGTGGCGCACCAGCCCTTAGTGGGCTGGTGGGACAACCCAAAAGGGCTCTATGCGCATTGGAAGAAAAATCAAAGAGAAAAGAAAAAAACGGAGGAGGTGGGAAAGGAAAGAAGGACTCCACCCACCAAACCAAGTAGGACTCGGTTTGGGGGGAGTCCTTCCCCCTTTGGCTCGGCCGACCCCCTTGGGGCTCCTTGAGCCCCAAGGCAAGGTCCCCCCTCTCCCACCTATATATACGGAGGTTTTAGGGCTGATTTGAGACGACTTTTCCACGGCAGCTCGACCACATACCTCCATGGTTTTTCCTCTAGATCGCGTTTCTACGGAGCTCGGGCGGAGCCCTGCTGAGACGAGATCCTCAACAACCTCTGGAGCGCCGTCATGCTGCCGGAGAACTCTTCTACCTCTCCGTCACTCTTGCTGGATCAAGAAGGCCGAGATCATCGCCGAGCTGTACGTGTGCTGAACGCGGAGGTGCCGTCCGTTCGGCACTAGATCGTGGGACTGATCGCGGGACGGTTCGCGGGGCGGATCGAGGGACGTGAGGAGGTTCCACTACATCAACCGCGTTAACTAACGCTTCTGCTGTACGGTCTACAAGGGTACGTAGATCACACATCCCCTCTCGTAGATGGACATCACCATGATAGGTCTTCGTGCGCGTAGGAAAATTTTTGTTTTCCATGCGACGTTCCCCAACAGTGGCATCATGAGCTAGGTTCATGCGTAGATGTCTTCTCGAGTAGAACACAAAAGTTTTTGTGGGCGGTGATGTGCGTTTTGCTGCCCTCCATAGTCTTTTCTTGATTCCGCGGCATTGTTGGATTGAAGCGGCTTGGACCGACATTACTCGTACGCTTACGAGAGACTGGTTTCATCGCTACGAGTAACCCCGTTGCTCAAAGATGATTGGCAAGTGTCGGTTTCTCCAACTTTAGTTGAACCAGATTTGAACGAGGAGGTCCTTGGATGAGGTTAAATAGAAACTCATATATCTTCGTTGTGGTGTTTGCTTAAGTAAGATGCGATCCTACTAGATACCCATGGTCACCACGTAAAACATGCAACAACAAAATTAGAGGACGTCTAACTTGTTTTTGCAGGGTATGCTTGTGATGTGATATGGCCAACGATGTGATGTGATATATTGGATGTATTAGATGATCATGTTGTAATAGATAATATCGACTTGCACGTCGATGGTACGGCAACCGGCAGGAGCCATAGGGTTGTCTTTATACTAATGTTTGTGCTTGCAGATGCGTTTACTATTTTGCTAGGATGTGGCTTTAGTAGTAATAGCATGAGTAGCACGACAACCCCGATGGCGACACGTTGATGGAGATCATGGTGTGGCACCGGTGACAAGAAGATCGTGCCGGTGCTTTGGTGATGGAGATCAAGAAGCACGTGATGATGGCCATATCATGTCACTTATGAATTGCATGTGATGTTAATCCTTTTATGCACCTTATTTTGCTTAGAACGACGGTAGCATTATGAGGTGATCTCTCACTAAAATTTCAAGACGAAATTGTGTTCTCCCCGACTGTGAACCGTTGCCACAGTTCGTCGTTTCGAGACACCACGTGATGATCGGGTGTGATAGACTCAACATTCACATACAACGGGTGCAAAACAGTTGCACACGCGAAACACTCGGGTTAAGCTTGACGAGCCTAGCATGTGCAGACATGGCCTCGGAACACATGAGACCGAAAGGTCGATCATGAATCATATAGATGATATGATTAGCATAGGGATGCTTACCACTGAAACTATACTCAACTCACGTGATGATCGGACTTGAGCTAGTGTAAGTGGATCATGAACCACTCAAATGACTAGAGAGATGTACTTTTTGAGTGGTAGTTTAGCGAATAATTTGATTAAGTTAAACTCTAATTATCTTGAACATAGTCTAAGTCCACTTTGAATATATTTGTGTTGTAGATCATGGCTCACGCGACAGTCACCCTGAATTTTAATACGTTCCTAGAGAAAGCTAAGTTGAAAGATGATGGAAGCAACTTTGTAGACTGGGCTCGTAATCTTAAGCTAATCTTACAAGCTAGGAAGAAGGATTATGTCCTTAATGCTGCGCTAGGAGATGAACCACCCGCTACGGCTGATCAGGATGTTAAAAACACTTGGTTAGCACGTAAGGAGGACTACTCAGTAGTTCAATGTGCAGTCTTGTATGGCTTAGAACCGGGACTTCAACGTCGCTTTGAGCGTCATGGAGCATTTGAGATGTTCCAGGAGTTGAAGTTTATCTTTCAGAAGAACGCCCGGATCGAGAGGTATGAGACCTCCGATAAATTCTGTGCTTGCAAGATGGAGGAGAACTCATCTGTCAGTGAACATGTGCTCAAAATGTCTGGGTACTCAACCCGTCTAGCTGAGCTGGGGATTGAACTCCCGCAAGAGGCTATCACTGACAGAATCCTTCAATCACTGCCGCGAAGCTATAAAGGCTTTGTGTTGAACTACAACATGCAAGGGATGAACAAGTCACCCGGCGAGTTTTTTGCGATGCTGAAAGTCGCAGAGTCTGAACTCCGTAAAGAGCATCAAGTGTTGATGGTGAATAAGACCACTAGTTTCAAGAGAAACGACAAAGGCAAGAAGGGTAATTCAAAGAAGAGCGGCAAGCCTGTTGCCAATCCGACGAAGAAACCCAAAGTTGGACCTAAGCCTGAAACAGAGTGTTACTATTGCAAGGGTATGGGTCACTGGAAGTGCAATTGCCCCAAGTATCTGGCAGATAAGAAGGCGGCCAAAGAAAAATCAGGTATATTTGATATACATGTTATTGATGTGTACTTAACCGGCTCTCGTAGTAGTGCCTGGGTATTCGATACCGGTTCTGTTGCTCATATTTGCAACTCGAAACAGGAACTGCGGAATAGACGAAGGTTGGCGAAAGATGAAGTGACGATGCGCGTCGGAAATGGTTCCAAGGTTGATGCAATCACCGTCGGCACAGTTTCACTTCAGTTACCATCAGGATTAGTTATGAACTTGAATCATTGTTATTTAGTGCCTGCGTTGAGCATGAACATTATATCTGAATCTTGTTTATTGCGAGACGGTTACTCTTTTAAGTCAGAGAATACTGGTTGTTCTATTTCTATGAGTAACATGTTTTATGGTCATGCACCCAATGTGAGAGGATTGTTCATATTGAATCTTGATAGCGATACACACATACATAACATTGAGACCAAAAGAGTTAGAGTTAACAATGATAGCGCCATATTTTTGTGGCACTGCCGCTTAGGTCATATTGGTGTAAAGCGCATGAAGAAACTCCATGCCGATGGACTTTTGGAATCACTTGACTTTGATTCACTTGACACGTGCGAACCATGCCTCATGGGCAAGATGACTAAGACTCCGTTCTCCGGAACAATGGAGCGTGAAAGTGACTTGTTGGAAATCATACATACCGATGTGTGTGGTCCGATGAGCGTAGAGGCACGCGGCGGATATTGTTATTTTCTCACCTTCACTGACGATTTGAGTAGATATGGTTATGTCTACTTAATGAAGCACAAGTCTGAAACATTTGAAAAGTTCAAGCAATTTCAGAGTGAAGTTGAAAATCATCGTAACAAGAAGATCAAGTTCCTACGGTCTGATCGTGGGGGTGAATATCTGAGTTTCGAGTTTGGTGCTCACTTAAGACAATGTGGAATTGTTTCACAGTTGACACCGCCTGGAACACCACATCGTAATGGTGTGTCCGAACGTCGTAATCATACTTTATTAGAGATGGTGCGATCTATGATGTCTCTTACCGATTTGCCGTTATCGTTTTGGGGTTATGCATTAGAAACAGCTGCATTCACTTTAAATAGGGCACCATCAAAATCCGTTGAGACGACACCATGCGAACTGTGGTATGGCAAAAGGCCAAAGTTGTCGTTTCTTAAAGTTTGGGGATGTGATGCTTATGTCAAAAAGCTTCAGCCTGAAAAGCTGGAACCCAAAGCGAAAAAGTGCGTCTTCATAGGTTACCCAAAAGAGACAGTTGGGTACACCTTCTATCTCAAATCCGAGGGCAAAGTGTTTGTTGCTAAAAATGGAGCTTTTCTCGAGAAGGAGTTTCTCTCGAGAGAATTGAGTGGGAGGAAGATAGAACTTGACGAGGTTGTCGAACCTCTCATCCCTCTGGATGGTGGCGCAGGGCAAGGGGAAACCTCTATCGTTGCAACGCCGGTTGAGGAGGAAGTTAATGATAATGATCATGAAACTCCGGTTCAAGTTTCTGTCGAACCACGCTGGTCGACGAGACCACGTGCTGCTCCAGAGTGGTACGGTAATACCGTCCTGTCAATCATGTTGTTGGACAACAATGAACCTGCAAATTATGAAGAAGCAATGGTGGGCCCAGATTCCAACAAATGGCTAGAAGCCATGAAGTCCGAGATAGGATCCATGTATGAGAACAAAGTGTGGACTTTGGAAGTACTGCCTGAGGGCCGCAGGGCTATTCAGAACAAATGGATCTTTAAGAGGAAGACGGACACTGACGACAATGTGACCGTTTATAAAGCTCGACTTGTGGCAACGGGTTTTTCACAAGTTCAAGGAGTTGACTACGATGAGACATTCTCACCCGTAGCGCTGCTTAAGTCCGTCAGAATCATGTTAGCAATAGGTGCATTTTTTGATTATGAAATCTGGCAGATGGATGTCAAAACGGCGTTCCTTAACGGTTTCCTTAAGGAAGAATTGTATATGATGCAACCCGAAGGTTTTGTCGATCCTAAGAATGCTAACAAGCTGTGCAAGCTCCAGCGATCCATTTATGGACTGGTGCAAGCATCTCGGAGTTGGAACAAACGCTTTGATGAGGTGATCAAAGCATTTGGGTTTATACAAGTGGTTGGAGAATCTTGTATTTACAAAAAAGTCAGTGGGAGCTCTGTGGCGTTTCTAATATTATATGTGGATAACATATTGCTGATTGGAAACAACATAGAGTTTTTGGAGAGCATAAATGATTACTTGAATAAAAGTTTCTCTATGAAGGACCTAGGAGAAGCTGCTTACATTCTAGGCATTAAGATCTACAGGGATAGATCAAAACGCCTGATAGGACTTTCACAAAGCACATACCTTGATAAAGTTTTGAAGAGGTTCAAAATGGAACAGTCCAAGAAGGGGTTCTCGCCAGTTTTACAAGGTACGAGATTGAGTAAGACTCAGTGGCCAGCAACTAATGAGGATAGAGAGCATATGCGCTCCGTCCCCTATGCTTCAGCCATAGGTTCTATCATGTATGCAATGCTGTGCATTAGACCGGATGTTAGCCTGGCCATAAGTGTGGCAGGTAGGTTCCAGAGTAATCCAGGAGTGGATCACTGGACGGCGGTCAAGAATATCCTGAAGTACCTGAAAAGGACTAAGGAGATGTTTCTCGTGTATGGAGGTGACGAAGAGCTCGCCGTAAAAGGTTACGTCGATGCAAGCTTTGACACAGACCCGGACGACTCTAAGTCGCAAACCGGATACGTATTTATTCTTAATGAGGGTGCGGTAAGCTGGTGCAGTTCCAAGCAAAGCATCGTAGCAGATTCTACATGTGAAGCGGAGTACATGGCTGCCTCGGAGGCGGCAAAGGAGGGTGTCTGGATGAGGCAGTTCATGACGGATCTTGGAGTGGTGCCGAGCGCACTGAATCCAATAACCTTGTTGTGTGACAACACGGGTGCCATTGCCTTAGCAAAGGAACCACGGTTTCACAAGAAGTCCAGACACATCAAACGACGCTTCAACCTCATCCGCGACTACGTCGAAGGGGAGGACGTAAATATATGCAAAGTGCACACGGATCTGAATGTAGCAGACCCGCTGACTAAACCTCTTCCGCGGGCAAAGCATGATCAACACCAGAACTGTATGGGTGTTAGATTTATTACAATGTAATTCGCATGATGATGTGAGGGCTAGATTATTGACTCTAGTGCAAGTGGGACACTGTTGAAATTATGCCCTAGATGCAATAATAAATATAGTTATTATTATAATTCCTGTATCAAGATAATCGTTTATTATCCATGCTGTAATTGTATTGAATGAAGACTCATTTACATGTGTGGATACATAGACAAAACACTGTCCCAAGCAAGCCTCTAGTTGGCTAGCCAGTTGATCAAAGATAGTCAGTGTCTTCTGATTATGAACAAGGTGTTGTTGCTTGATAACTGGATCACGTCATTAGGAGAATCACGTGATGGACTAGACCCAAACTAATAGACGTAGCATGTTGATCGTGTCATTTTGTTGCTACTGTTTTCTGCGTGTCAAGTATTTGTTCCTATGACCATGAGATCATATAACTCACTAACACCGGAGGAATACTTTGTGTGTATCAAACGTCGCAACGTAACTGGGTGACTATAAAGATGCTCTACAGGTATCTCCGAAGGTGTTCGTTGAGTTAGTATGGATCAAGACTGGGATTTGTCACTCCGTGTGATGGAGAGGTATCTCGGGGCCCACTCGGTAATACAACATCACACACAAGCCTTGCAAGCAATGTAACTTAGTGTAAGTTGCGGGATCTTGTATTACGGAACGAGTAAAGAGACTTGCCGGTAAACGAGATTGAAATAGGTATGCGGATACTGACGATCGAATCTCGGGCAAGTAACATACCGAAGGACAAAGGGAATGACATACGGGATTATATGAATCCTTGGCACTGAGGTTCAAACGATAAGATCTTCGTAGAATATGTAGGATCCAATATGGGCATCCAGGTCCCCCTATTGGATATTGACCGAGGAGTCTCTCGGGTCATGTCTACATAGTTCTCGAACCCGCAGGGTCTGCACACTTAAGGTTCGACGTTGTTTTATGCGTATTTGAGTTATATGGTTGGTTACCGAATGTTGTTCGGAGTCCCGGATGAGATCACGGACGTCACGAGGGTTTCTGGAATGGTCCGGAAACGAAGACTAATATATAGGATGATCTCATTTGATTAGCGGAAGGTTTTCGGAGTTACCGGGAATGTACCGGGAATGACGAATGGGTTCCGGGAGTTCACCGGGGGGGGGGGGGCAACCCACCCCGGGGAAGCCCATAGGCCTTGAGGTCGGCGCACCAGCCCTTAGTGGGCTGGTGGGACAGCCCAAAAGGGCCCTATGCGCATTGGAAGAAAAATCAAAGAGAAAAGAAAAAAAGGAGGAGGTGGGAAAGGAAAGAAGGACTCCACCCACCAAACCAAGTAGGACTCGGTTTGGGGGGGAGTCCTTCCCCCCTTTGGCTCGGCCGACCCCATTGCGGCTCCTTGAGCGCCAAGGCAAGGTCCCCCCTCTCCCACCTATATATACGGAGGTTTTAGGGCTGATTTGAGACGACTTTTCCACGGCAACCCGACCACATACCTCCACGGTTTTTCCTCTTGATCGCGTTTCTGCGGAGCTCGGGCGGAGCCCTGCTGAGACGAGATCATCACCAACCTCCGGAGCGCCGTGACGCTGCCGGAGAACTCTTCTACCTCTCCGTCTCTCTTGCTGGATCAAGAAGGCCGAGATCATCGTCGAGGTGTACGTGTGCTGAACGCGGAGGTGCCGTCCGTTCGACACTAGATCGTGGGACTGATCGCGGGACGGTTCGCGGGGCGGATCGAGGGACGTGAGGTCGTTCCACTACATCAACCTCGTTCACTAACGCTTCTGCTGTACGGTCTACAAGGGTACGTAGTTCACACATCCCCTCTCGTAGATGGACATCACCATGATAGGTCTTCGTGCGCGTAGGAAAATTTTTGTTTCCCATGCGACGTTCCCCAACAAAGGAGGAGAACGAGGTCCGTACCTGGAGGGCGGTGGAGTCGTGGGCGAGCTTGTAGTCCTTGTAGAGAAAGTAGCCGCCGGCGGCCGCCGCGGTGGCCGCGCCAGCGAAGAAGGAGGCCAGCCTCACCCGCAGCATCAACCCCATCCTCCTCCGCCGCCTCCGCCTGTGGTCGCTCGTTCCCCTTTCTTCTATGGAGGATGGTGGAGGGGACGCAGCCGGAGTAGTTGGGGAGATCGGGGAGAGGGCTAGGTTTCCTGTGCGCGAGAGAGAGCGATGGATGGATGGGGATGGATATATGGATGGATGGATGGGGATGGAGAGATTGATGGATGGATGACCGCCACATCATCGATCCATGCCACAACCAATTCCGCCAATTAGAATAAAGCATATGTAGTTGTATTTTTCTTATTGTTTTGCTTCTACTTTTTCACATGATAACATCTAAATATGATCTTTTGGAGTAGACAAGCTTGCATCTTGCAATTGTAAACAATGTTGCTAAAGGGACTTTTCATTTTCTTTGCACAAAAAAAATCCATTTTTCATTTTTCTAGTGGCCAAAGTGAGTTCTTTTGTGAAGGACCTACAAAATATTTGTTGCAAAATTGGACCAAATCATTTTTCTAAAATTTTAAGTCTTATTAAATGTACAATTTAACAAATGGTTTGGTGCCAAAAGCTTTTGATCCACCTCTCGTGAAAAAGACAATTTTTTTGATTCAGCTGGAAGCAGGTCAAATTTGAACTACAACTCTTTGATAGATTGCTCTTTAATTTTCCCAAAAATAATTTCTAGGTACATAATTATCTATTTAATCATAGAAACACCAAAATATTTGCAAGAATCAAGCCCTAGCTACGAACAGTCATACCCACCGTTTGAACCGCATTTTGAAACACACATGAAAAATTCTAAAAAATCAAAAAATTGAAAAACTTTCGCATTGTGTCATTATATGTGACCAACTTACCAGGAAAAATAATAAAGTTGTAATATGGCAATTATTTAAAAAAAGTGTTCTCATGAATGGCCTTTCATGTGTGAAGATTCATGGCTTTCAAGCAAATGATCATACTTATGGTCACATTAATGACATATTTTGTTGAAATGATATAATATTATGCACAAGGGTGCATATTGGAATGGCAAACAATGTTGATTAAGGAAGTTTTCATTTTCGTTTTATGAAAAATTCATTTTTCATTTTTCAAGTGACCAAAATGAGTTTTTTTATGAAGGACGTACCATATATTTATTTCAAAATTTGACCAAATCATTTTTATAAAATACTAGTCCATATTTAATGTACAATTGACAAAATGGTTGGATGTTAAAAACTTTTATCCACCTCTCGTGAAAAAGACAAATTTATGTCGATTCAGCTCGAAGCGGGTTAAATTTGAACTGCAACTGCATTATAGTTTGCTCTTTACTTTTCCCAAAAATCATTTATAGGTATATAAGTATCTATTTAATCATAAATACATGGTGTGGTGCCTTGACGTTGAGGTTTGGATGGTGGTCGAGGGCCCAACTCCAGAGCGCATGAACTTGCATGCCAGCCGCATGGTCACCGCCTGACCGTTGCGTTGCCACGCGGTCTAGGTGGAATATGCATGTCTGGTGGGTTGGACATTCCCTCGGTAGGTGTTAGCAAGAAGAATACAATAGAATAATCTCACGAGGAGACTGAACTAAGCTCAAAAATGAATTAGCACCCAAGTGTTTGATTAGCGGTGCGGGTAATTCACATAGACAATGGAACTAAATTTTGGCTGAGGATGATCATCTACTAAGGACACTGTATTGGCAAATTTTTAGCTCAAGTGGATGAACCTAGGTGGTACTTGCTTTGTAAAGTAACACACTATGCAGAAATATGAATGTTGAAGCTGGGATCAAATTAATGAATGGATTGAGCTGAAATTTGGTGTATGATGTTAATTTGGGCATATGAAGGCACTGTATAAAAATTATACCATTTGGGCATGCCAAAGTGACACTTCCTTCACAATGTGCCAATCTGGACAGAAAATGGTAATTAAAACTGGGCTCACAAAGATGATTGGATTGAGCTGAAATTTGGAGGAGGACGATAATTTGGGCACATTAAGGTACTGTAAAAATTTCATAAAATTTGGATAAACAAAAATGGTACTTCCTTCACAATGCTCTCTACTGAACAGAATATTGGGAAAAATATTGAGAGAAACTGGCTGAATTAAATGTGCTAAAATTTGGTGGAGTAAGGTTATATGGTCAGTGCCATCCCGTGGTAAATTTTCAACAACTATAAAGCAATATAAAATGTAGTTGCTTCACAAAATGAAGATATTACCAGAAACAAAGATTGGATCATGAGCTCACATGGATTGTGAGATGTGGCTATAATTTTATGGAGAGCTATGTTTTGGGCACATTGATGATGTGGAAAAAATTCAACTCATCAGGATATTCCTATCTAGTACTTCCTTCACAAAGCTATTAGCTGAACACAAACTTTGGATATTTGCTGAGAAAGATTTACTAGGCAAATCGTTACAAAAGTTTTCATGAGGCAATGATTTGGATATGAAAGAGTGCCCAAAAAATATGAGGGTAATCAAAGAAATAGAAATAGCACTTCCTTCACGAAGTGCTATTCTGAACAGAATAGGAAAATGAATATTGCTGAATTATTTTTGAACTATGGAAGGAAGGGTTTTCACATATTTGAGACATATATGATCCAAAGTATTTCTGAGATTTTTTCGAGAATTTTTGGAATGATAGAATAGTAGGTTGCTTCACAAACTAGGATGAGGTGGGATATAATGGACCCAGGAGTGACATGTCAACATAGTTAGAACATGTTACAACATTTTTACAATCGTCGTAAAAGTTATGACGATCTCATCTTATGCGGTTACGACGTTTTGACTCACATCGTCGTAATTTATATGTAGATTTGATCCCCTCAAACGGTTTACGACGATCTCGGATGAAATCGTCATAGATTTATGACGAATTCATCAACGACATTTTAAAAAACATCACATATGAGCATATTTCTTGTAGTGGATTATGTGGCTGCACTAGTACTCCTTTTGTTTTGCATCTTTTCAGATCTAGTGGAGTAGGTGTATGTGTTCTAGTATAATTCATATTCTTGTAGATTCATGAGTTTGTGTAGATTGTTTTCCTTTTGTTATGCATGAGTTGTGGTGTAGTGTGTGTGTTGACACAGATGCATGTGTATGTGTGTGGATGGTTTCCCCCTCACCTCATATATGGGTGTGTGTGTGTTGCACTAGTGGTGCATGCCATGTTTAGCATGTGTAGGGGGGTGTTGTGTCTACATCATGTGTAGCTAATATTATTAGTTGTGCTTGTTGCTAGTGATGTGTGGTGATCTACCAAATGCACATAGACATGAGGTCTACCCCTCATGTAACCCCCTTGATGTTGTGATCATGTGGATATGCCTATGTAGGTTTGATATAGTGAATAGCATATGTGATGATGCACTATTCACTATATATATGATTCTTAGTAGATTTTCCTTCCTTGTTTGTGGACAGTTGGTCCAAGTAAGTGCATAGATATTATATATGATTTCGGGGTAGAACCTCCAAAGGAATCCATTGGTGAACTTAGTTTTTCCATTGGAACATTTTCTGGAGATGACATATTTCATTTTCCTTCTATGTTTAGAGCTTGGTTCCATGAGTTGTGGTGTGCTCATGTGTTTGTTTCTTGGTTGTGGTAGTAGAGGGTAACCCCCTCTACCACATGTTGGTTTCATTTCATGTTTTGGAATCCATATGTGCAAGTTGTGCCCAATCAAAGTAGTCATGTGGCTGAAATTCCAGATTAGTGAAAATCTGATTTTCACTAAGTCTGAGAATTTGTTTATAATTTCTTCTCTGTTGATGAGGTTGTGCAGGTCAATGTGTTGTGATCTAGCCTTAGCTTTCAACTGGAAAGTTGCAGCTGATATGTTTGTCTAGCTCCCTATAAAATTTCATTCCATTTTGAGACACGTAGATATTGTTTTGGCTGCTGTCAAAATGCTTGAGAGCATAGACAGATAGTGAGAATCTGGAATTTTCACCAAGTCCCTGAAATCTGATATTTTTGGGCAAGTTTACAGCCTTGTAACTTTGTGTGTTTAACTCCTTTGTGTGTAATGCTTGCTTGTGCATGAAGTACTGTTGGATAGATACAGCCACATATATTATTTGTCATATTTGGGTGGCTGTAGGTGCCTTGCATGTAGCTCACAAAGTGCTATGATGCAGTTTATGGCAGATTATGTAGTTTTGTCATTTTGATGTTTGTGAGTGCTTAGTTGATGTTGTGGTGTTCTTCTTTGATCCATCCTATTCATGTTGGTTTGTTTTATGTCTTGGCTACCTGGAATTACCAGAGTTGAGCAATTGCAGTGTGTTGTGATGAATTTGACACGTAGGGCTTCATATCTTGTTTCGTTGAGTCCCGTTGATCCGTAACTCCGATTGTAATGTTCTTTATATGCTTTTGCATCGTTTCTCGAGACGCATCTGATCATGCCATTCTCATGCATGTCAAAATAGCTTAGGATGCAGTTCTGTCCAGCAACATGTATTTGCTTCGCATGCTTGTGCTAGTGATAGAAATAGTGATGCATGCTCATATTCATCTCATGCATCATGTGCTTGTTGCATCTTGAGGTGCTGTTGTTCATTGGATGTTATTCTTATGTTGGATAGCACCGGGATCGGAGAACGAGTACGTGGATTCGGGGGAGTACATGCAGGACGAACAAGAACCATTCCGAGCTGAGGATATCACAGGCAAGATGATATTACCTTGATTCCATCTCTAGACTTGTTATGCTAGATTACGTTTCCTTTGTCATATGCTCGCTGCCTACCACTGAAATAATTGCCTCCTGATATGCCATGAATCCAAACACTGATCCCTTCCTAGCAAACTTGAATGGCTAAGTAGGCTTTGCTCAACTACTAATGTTAGCGTTGCTAGATGCAGGTGCTTTGCCTCATGTGATAACATGAGATTGTTATCATTATCTTAAATTCTGTTATTTAATTAATGCACCTATATACTTGGTAAATAACGGAAGGCCTAGCCTTTTGCTGGGTGTTTTGTTCCGTTATCGCAGCCATAGTTACCGGCTACCGGTGTTTGATTCCATATTGATCGCTCCTAACACGTTCGGGGTTGTTATGGGGACCCCCACTACAGGAATCAGCTTCTTTGCCATCTGCCATCACAAACGGCAAAGACTAAATCCCGAACGGCAAAGACAAAACAACAGACGGCAAAGAATCTCATGGCCGGCAAAATTTCTGTGTCAGCCTACGACGACATAGGACCTTCTTTGCCATCTGTCCCCCCAAAGCGGATGGCAAAGCTCTTTGTCGTCAGCTTTCCTTAGGAGCAGTCTGCAAAGTGCTCGAGACGGTAGCCGACAGGCGTTGCCTCCGTTAGGGGTTAACGGAGGCTTTGCCGTCTGCCTCCCCCTTATTCTTTGTCGTCTGCCTCCCCCTTATTCTTTGCCGTCTGCCTCCTCCTCCCCCCTCCACTCTTTGCCGTCTGCCTCCCCCTTATTCTTTGCCGTCTGCCTCCTCCTCCCCCCTCCTCTGTGCCCTCTTCTTTGCCGTCTGCCCACCCTGGAGGCAGACGTCAAAGAGCCTATATAGACACCCCAGGATGCACAGCTGGGTGCCATGTGACACCTTTGCCATCTGCCAACTGATGGCACAGGTCTTTGCCATCAGCTGGCAGACGGCACAGGTCTTTGCCATCAGCTGGCAGACGGCAAAGAGCCCATATAGTACATGTATTTTTTTGTTTTATATTATTTCACAGCACATATATATTATTTCACAGTACATATTATTTGACATCACATTCACCACACATATATGATATATAGTTCACCACACATATACTTGCCAACACATATATATAATTCACCACACATATATGATATACATATAAATCAATGTACATCCCCATATATCGAAAGAACCAACATACAAAGTATTGCACTGTTTATCCATATATACATATACATATAGTTCGACATTGTTCATCAACTCAAATGAAAACTAGATGATATACATATAAAGTTCATCCATCGACATTGTTCAACTCCATGAATGCCAGCTTCCATGCATGTAGTATATCCAATCTGCAAAAATGTGAATAAGAAAGTCAGAAGAAGAACAAAATATGTTGTTTTTCAGCTAATTATGTCATTTTTAGCGGAAAACAAGCTAAGAATATAATATTCATGATCTAACCAAGGTTCTTGTGCCATTTTTTAGCTTATTATGGCATTTTGGAGCTAAATGGTTTAATTAAATCAAGGATAATATGAAAGAGGAGAAGAAAGAGGAGGAGGAGTAGAATAAGAAGAAATCAAGAAGAAGGAGGAGAAGGACTAGAAGGTCCTTGGCCTTCTCCTCCTCCTCCTCTTCCTCCTCCTCCTCCTTCTGCTTCTTCTCTTCTTCTTCTTCTTCTTCTTCTTCTTCTACTTCTTTCTTTTCATTTTGCCTATTTCTTCTACTATTCTCCTCTTGTTGGAACTAAATTACCTAATTATGTCTTTTTGGAGCTAAATGGGGTAATTATCCCATTTTAGAGGAAAACAATCTAAGTATATAATATTCATGAGCTAACCAAGGTTCTTATGCCATTTTGAGCTTATTTTGGTATTTTGGAGCTAAATGGGCTAATTATGTCATTGTTGGGGAAATTAAAGCAAGGATAATATGAAAGAGGAGAATAAATAGGAGGAGGAGGAGAAGAAGAAGAAATCAAGAAGAAGGAGAAGGAGGAGAAGGAGGAGGAGGAGAAGGACTAGAAGGTCCTTGGCCTTCTCCTTCTCCTCCTCCTCCTCCTCCTCCTCCTCCTTCTTCTCTTCTTCTTATTCTTCTTCTTCTTCTTCCTCTTTCTTTTCATTTTGCCTATTTCATCTCCTCTTCTCCTCTTGTTGGAGCTAAATTACCTAATTATGTCTTTTTGGAGGTAAATGGGTTAATTATCCCATTTTATAGGAAAACAAATAAGTATATAATATTCATGAGCTAACCAAGGTTCTTATGCCATTTTGAGCTTATTATGGTATTTTGGAGCTAAATGGGCTAATTATGTCATTGTTGGTGAAATTAAAGCAAGGATAATATGAAAGAGGAGAAGAAAGAGGAGGAGGAGGAGAAGAAGAAGAAATCAAGAAGAAGGAGGAGAAGGAGGAGGAGGAGAAGGACTAGAAGGTCCTTGGCCTTCTCCTTCTCCTCCTCCTCCTCCTCCTTCTCCTTCTTCTCTTCTTCTTCTTGTTCTTCTTGTTCTTGTTCTTCTTCTTCTTTCTTTTCATTTTGCCTATTTCTTCTCCTCTTCTCCTCTTGTTGGAGCTAAATTACCTAATTATGTCTTTTTGGAGCTAAATGGGTTAATTATCCCATTTTAGAGGAAAACAAGCTATGTATATAATATTCATGAGCTAACCAAGGTTCTTATGCCATTTTGAGCTTATTATGGTATTTTGGAGCTAAATGGGCTAATTATGTCATTGTTGGGGAAATTAAAGCAAGGATAATATGAAAGAGGATAAGAAAGAGGAGGAGGATAAGAAGAAGAAGAAATCAAGAAGAAGGAGGAAAAGGAGGAGGAGGAGAAGGACTAGAAGGTCCTTGGCCTTCTCCTTCTCCTCCTCCTCCTCCTCCTCCTCCTCCTCCTTCTTCTCTTCTTCTTCTTCTTCTTCTTCTTCTTTCTTTTCATTTTGCCTATTTCTTCTCCTCTTCTCCTCTTGTTGGAGCTAAATTACCTAATTATGTATTTCTGGAGCTAAATGGGTTAATTATCCCATTTTAGAGGAAATCAAGCTAAGTATATAATATTCATGAGCTAACGAAGGTTCTTATGCCATTTTGAGCTTATTATGGTATTTTGGAGCTAAATGGGCTAATTATGTCATTGTTGGGGAAATTAAAGCAAGGATAATATGAAAGAGGAGAAGAAAGAGGAGGAGGAGAAGAAGAAGAAGAAATACAGAAGAAGGAGGAGAAGGAGGAGAAGGAGGAGGAGGAGAAGGACTAGAAGGTCCTTGGCCTTCTCCTCCTTCTCCTTCTTCTCTTCTTCTTCTTCTTCTTCTTCTTATTCTTTCTTTCTTTTCATTTTTCCTATTTCTTCTCCTCTTGTTGGAGCTAAATTACCTAATTATGTCTTTTTGGAGCTAAATGGGTTAATTATCCCATTTTAGAGGAAAACAAGCTAAGTATATAATATTCATGAGCTAACCAAGGTTCTTATGCCATTATGAGCTTATTATGGTGTTTTGGAGCTAAATGGGCTAATTATGTCATTGTTGGGGAAATTAAAGCAAGGATAATATGAAAGAGGAGAAGAAAGAGGAGTAGGAGGAGAAGAAGAAGAAATCAAGAAGGAGGAGAAGGAGGAGAAGGAGGAGGAGAAGGAGGAGAAGGAGGAGGAGAAGGACTAGAAGGTCCTTGGCTTTCTCCTCCTCCTCCTCCTCCTTCTCCTTCTACTCTTCTTCTTCTTCTTCTTCTTCTTATTCTTATTCTTCTTCTTTCTTTTCATTTTTCCTATTTCTTCTCCTCTTCTCCTCTTGTTGGAGCTAAATTACCTAACTATATGTTTTTGGAGCTAAATGGGCTAATTATCCCATTTTAGAGGAAAACAAGCTAAGTATATAATATTCATGAGCTAACCAAGGTTCTTATGCCATTTTGAGCTTATTATGGCATTGTGGAGCTAAATGGGCTAATTATGTCATTGTTGGGGAAATTAAAGGTAGGATAATATGAAAGAGGAGAAGAAAGAGGAGGAGGAGGAGAAGAAGAAGAAATCAAGAAGAAGGAGGAGAAGGAGGAGAAGGAGGAGGAGGAGAAGGACTAGAAGGTCCTTGGCCTTCTCCTCCTTCTCCTCCTCCTCCTCCTTCTCCTCCTTCTCCTTCTTTTCTTCTTCTTCTTCTTTCTTTATTTTCATTTTTCCTATTTCTTCTCCTCTTCTTGGAGCTAAATTACCTAATTATGTCTTTTTGGAGCTAAATGGGATAATTATCTCATTTTAGAGGAAAACAAGCTAAGTATATAATATTCATGAGCTAACCAAGGTTCTTATGCCATTTTGAGGTTATTATGGCATTTTGGAGCTAAATGGGCTAATTATGTCTTTTTGGGGAAATTAAAGCAAGGATAATATGAAAGAGGAGAAGACAAACTTACCGTAGTGGTCATCAAGGAGGAGAAACACCACGGTTGCTCGCGGCGGCTTCGTTTGGAGACGGTTGCCCTGGAGAAGGGTCGTGCGATGCTGCTCGCGAGTTATTCTGCAGAAAAGATATTTTGCAATGTCTGAGTTAGCATGATGACACTCAATTATGAATACTAGTTTATAATGAAACTCACTGTGCCAATCGAAGAGAAGACGGGCATCGGCGGAGGGACTTGACTGCTCTTCTCGCACAGACCCTCAAGAGTGGGTCGTATTAGTTAGTAATGAAACAGACATTACACCCATGATTCGGCTAATGTGAAAAAAAACATACCACAAAAAGCTCGTACAGGGCCCGTTGACCCGCCTCATTCCGGGCCCTCTCCTCCTCGATCAATCGTGTCGTGGTTTGGTCCCTCTCATCAAGAGCAGCGTGAAGAGCAGCCTAGCTTGCCAATCTCTCTTTCTCAAGAGCAGCCTTGTTTGCCGCTCTCTCTTTCTGAAGAGCAGCCTGAAATGATCTATGGTGACACACATAATGAAATGGATGAAAGTGTTCTTAGTCCGTACAACTAACCTCGATGGCAAGTTCAACTGGCCGTGGACGACGCGTTATCTCAGGACAGCTGCTCGACTGGCGCGCCTTGATCTCCGGAAGAGTGAGTGGACAACGTATTATCCCATCTCCAATGGCTATCAAGCCATGGGGCCTCCCACCACCAGATATCATCACCAGCTCTGGATCCAAAGGTTCCTGGCTAGGGTTAAAGTCATCCCCTTTCGTAGCCTTCCCCGCGTCCCTGTATGCCACGAGCTTCTGGTGGGATGATATATTGGTGAAGTTATTGGGATCATCCAGGTCAGACTCAGAGAATGCCTTCGCCTTCTTGTAAGAGGCAGTATGGGCCATGCCATAAAGGTCGTACAATTGTGGCATCTCCGTCTTATTGTGATGCGCCTAAAAGAGAGGAACAAAATATTAGCATCAAGAATGAATTACATGAATCATGAAGCAAATCACATACCCAGTTTCGTCCAAACTGAAGTAAGTTGGCGCTGCCTTGATGATGTGGCACACCAACCATTTGGCTACGCCGATCCTTCGCATTCTCGTGGACGGCTCGCCAGCTGCCTGTGCACCACTCATCAACCAACGCTTCCCAACAATCCATCTTATCCGCACACCATCTCGGGGGCACCTATAAGTTATTAGAAAGAATTTTCAGCGCTACGCCTATGAATGAAATCAAGAAAACTACGTAGAAGGACTTAAGAATAGGTAATTACCTTAATGTATTGCTCCTTCTTCAGAAACTTTCCGCGGCAATCCTTCTTCTGCTTCTTAATACCACGCGTGGCGTAGTAGTCTCGAATAGCATGCGGCTGAGCCTCGTGGCGCAAGTTCTGTAGTAACCGCCTATAGTCGGCCTCGAGAAGCCTCGCCGCCTCCTCCTCATATCCATCCTCACACCTATAGAAGGTGTGCAATCAAACGTGAAAACACCGATTAGTACAATAATTAGCTATATTGTTAATTTTAGATTCTGTAAAAGGATAATTTACCCAAAAGCTCTTGATCACCATCTCGGCCCTCGTGTGGCACAAGACACCATCTATAATCTCCTCCGGCGGGGCCTGCGCATCCTGGTAGTGCTCCCAGGAAAATCCTAGTGTAGGAACCTAACCCTCACCAGGCAACGTGACAAACCCCGGGAAATTTGTCCGGCAAAGCACACCAAGGATGGTGTTCGGCCTACGGACTCCAAGAGAGTGTACCCATCCCCTGCAGTATGATAAGCTCAATGCATTAGATATTTGAACAAACTTGAAGGCAAAAGCTAAAAAAAGAGTAAATGTACTTACCTATCTCCTTCAGGTTTAATCACCGGCCTCTGCTCGCGGGTAGCCGGCGCGACCGGGAGACGTGTACTACCACGCTTGTACACGGTGGCCCCATCCACCTCCACATCACCCTCACTATCCGTAAGCTCATCCCCGCCATCCCCGCCCGCTGAGCCACTCGGACCCTCGGATGGGAGACCTGGCCGGATCGTACCGATTCATTGTCGCTGTCTACTTCCATGTTCTTGGGTGAAGCACGGCGGTTCTTGAAACGTTTCTTGGAAAGACGTGTTTCTTGGAAGAATTCTCCATCATATGTGTATGGGTTAATGTGAGGTTCATAATCCTGTTCATTTGGGATAGGTGGTCTGACATGTGGCGGCACTTCATAAATATCATACCAACCTTCCAGATTCTTATCCGTTTGGCATGCCCACGATAGATAAAAAACTTGGATCGCCTGAGCCGTAATATAGACATCGGGAACATCTAAATGGGTGTTTGGATTGATTTTGACTAGTCCTATATGTTCATGAGTCCTCCTAGTCTTTTTCGGCTGGAACCAATAACATTTGAAGACTACGACGTTCGGTGGGTTTTCACCATAGAATTGAAGTTCATACATTGCTTCAACTCTTCCATAATACTCGATAACACCTTCGCCGATAGCAGAGACACCATAATTTGTAGATTTCCGGTCGGGCATAGATAGCTCTTTGCCAAAGGTACAAAAGAGATACCCGTTGATGTTGTATTTCTCAAATGAACGGACCTTATAGTCAAAACCATTAGCGACTTGTCTCAATTCGGCGTCCATAGACTCTGAATTAGCCTACAACTTTAATACGAAATGGTTGTTGTATTAGCCGCAAGTTAGACCAGGAATGAAATGGTCCATTATTGATAATTACCGTTTGTTTGAACCAAGAGATGAAACCGGGATAGCCGCCTCCTGTCTTTGACAGAAGCTCATACTCTTCGACGGACTCATTTTCGATCACCGCTCCATCCGAGAATTTGACGACGTAACGGCTGTTTGAAATATCCGGGAATAAGAGCAGTTCAAATGAATTAGAAGTTACGGGAAAATGTGCCGAGAACTCACTCGATGTACGGCCGCACTTCTGTTAGGTTGTTGAAGATATACAACGAAATGTTCCGCCATTCTATGACATCCAACGTTATTGGTTTCGAAGCACCGGCTGGTGCGAGCTTCCCTTTGAATAGTCTGAGGTTGGACCCACCTTTTTTAGGGTGTGCATCATTGTGCCGAGGCTTCGGATTATGCAAATGATGATTTTTGGCTTCGTAGTGTGCTGTTAGAAAGTTTGCCACCTCCTCAGTAATGAATGCCTCAGCCATCGATGCTTCAATTCTACGCTTATTTTTACATTTAGCTCGAAGGGTCTTCTGCATCCTCTCAGTTGCATAGCACCAACGATCTTGCACGGGCCCACCCAATCTTGCCTCGGTCGGTAGATGTAAAATCAAATGCTGCGTTGGATTAAAGAAGCCCGGTGGAAATATCTTCTCTAACTTGCACAACAACTCCGGTGCAAACCCCTCCATGTATTCTACCACGCCAGGCGACAATTCTTTCGCACAAAGAACACGGAAGAAATAGCTCAGCTCCACCACTACTAGCCATTCATCCTCAGGAATAAAGCAACGTAACATCATCGGCATTACCCGCTCTAGCCATATGTGCAATCATGACTCTTGAGACCAAAGATTTTTATTTTTTCAAGACTCTCTCCCCTCTTTAGATTCACTGCATACCCATCGGGGAACATCAAGTGCATTTTGACCCATAAGATAATTTCCCTCATAGCTGGCCTTCCAAGATTGAACCAGGCCTTTGGCTTCGACCACTTCTGCTTTCCTTTGCCTTCTCGCATGTTTTGTAACGGTCTATGACATAGTGTCTCTTGATCGACTCTAGCCTTAATATTATCCTTTGTATTCCCATCTATGTCGAACAATGTACCAAAAATAGCCTCTCCGATATTCTGTTCAGTGTGCATCATGTCGATATTGTGTGGAAGAAGGAGGTCTTTGAAGTAAGGCAGATCCCAGAAGCATGGCTTGTGAGTCCAGGCGTGTTTTGAATTATACCCCTTGAAATACCCTGGACGCTCTGGATCAGGCTCGAGGGCGTTTAACTGATCCAGGATCTGTTGGCCTGTGAACGCAGGTGGTGCCAAGTTTTTGACAACTTTACCTTTCGTAAAGTTCTTCTTGTCTTTTCTGAACTGATGGTCAGGATCCAGGAACTGTGTATGCAAGTCAAAGCAAGAATACTTCCGACCCTCCTGCAACCAATGCAACTGAAGAGCTACCTTGCATTGGGGGCACGGGAACCTTCCATGCACACACCATCCAGAGAATAGCGCATACGCTGGCAAGTCATGCATAGAGTACATGTACCACACATGCATTTTGAAGTTTTCTTTTCTAGCGACATCGTATGTCTTGACCCCATTATCCCAAGCTTCTTCCAATTCATCCTTAAGTGGTTGCAGGTACACATTCATATTCTTTCCCGGATAATTGGGCCCAGGAATTATTAACGTCAGAAATATGTTCTTTGTTTGCATAATCTGCCCGGGGGGGGGGGAGATTGAGTGGAATGACAAATACAGGCCAACAACTGTATTGGGTTGCCGTCATGCCGAAGGGATTAAAACCATCCGTGGCGGCACAGACTCGAGGATTCCTTGGATCTACCGCTTTATCCTGATGCAATCCATCGAAATGTTTCCACGCTTCCCCATCCGATGTGTGTACCATCATCTTATTCCCATCCGCATCTAGTTCGGTTCTTTTGCCCAATTTGTGCCATGTCATCTGTCTGGCTGTCTCTTTGACCATGAAAAGACGTTGAATTCTTGGTACGATTGGCATATACCGAAGAACACTAACTGCGATTTTGGTCTGCCTCTTCTCACCCATACCGTTGTCTAGCACAAGATACCTGCAAGACTCGCAATTGGGACAATAGTCCAAGTGTGCATACTCCTTCCTAAATAAGACACATCCTTTCTCACATGCATCTATCTTCTCATAAGGCATCTTAAGTACATGAAGTATTTTGTCCGACTGGTACAGGTTTGTAGGCATGACATGGCCTTTGGGTAGGAAACGTCCAAATAGTGTCATCATCGCGTCGTAGCATTCTCTTCCCAAGTTGAACTGAGCCTTCAGATCCATTGCTTGTGCAATTGCATCCAGCTGACAGAGCTCAGTGTGCTCATGGAGAGGACATTTTGAAGACTCCAACATTTCATAAAAGGCCTTTGCAGATTCCTCCATCTCATCTTCCGAATCCCGAGCATCATCAAAGTCTTGCACCATGTCTTCGATCCCGGTACCATGGTCGTCCGTGCGACAACGGACCACCTCAGCTCTTGTGCGTTGTATAGACTCACCATGAAATGTCCACACCGTATAATTAGGCTTAAAACCCTTCCTCTGCATGTGTTTAATCATTACAACCTCTGTCGTCTTTTTATAGTTCTCGCATCCACGACAGGGGCAATAGTTTCTTTCCTGGCCATTTGCGAATGCGGCTTTCACAAATTCCTTTGTTTTTACAAACCATTCTTTCGTCATCTCTTTTTGAATAGGGTGACCGGTATACATCCACGCACGATCACTCATCTTGCGTAGCTACTAAAGACAGAAGAAATGTATCTATATAATTTAGCATTTATATTCATCGGTTAATCAGGTTCGCCATTTTTATTACATCCAGGCAACCTACACGCTAATAGGTAAAGATAGGTCCTAATCCCACCCGAGTATGTGTAGATTGGGTTCGTTTTCCCATGCTCTGCTCTGGATCCAACGCAAAATTTCGGCAGCACCTCCCCGCTGTTCTCCTGATACACGTCTCCACAATAAACAAAGAGGATGTGCATCCGGAGAACAACAGGGAGGCACTGACGAAATTCCGCATCGGATCCAGAGCACGGCATACGGGAAAACGAACCCAATCTACACATACTCGGGCTGTCCATGGATAATGTTGGACAATTCAAAAGGATGGCGGTTATAAATATGCAAAGACATGCATATTTATAGATGTCGCCCTTTCAAACGGGAGACGCATACTGGTCACGCATACTGATAAATTAATTGAATTACCTAAATCTAGAAAGTTTCATCCGGAAACCAAGCCACAGTAAATGAACGGGCGAGGAGGAGATGAAATTTGTACTGACCCACGAATGCACGGGCGGAGCTCGTACAACCCACGGGCAGGTCTTCGCACACCAGACCTCACAGCGACGAGACAACTATCACATGTAAATCCACCCGATCAACACAAATATTCTAATTATGTCATTTTATAGCTAAATGGGATAATTATCTCATTGTTGGGGAAAATAAGGTAAGGAGAATAATAAAGAGGAGAAGAAAGAGGAGAAGAAAGAGGAGGAGGGGAAGAAGAAGAAGAAATCAAGAATAAGGAGAAGGAGGAGGAGGAGAACAAGGAGGAGAAGAAGGAGAAGGTATTTTTCTTCTTTTTCTTCTTCTTCTTCTTCTCATCCTCCTCCTCCTCCTCTCCTCTTCTCCTCCTCCTCCTCCTCCTCTCCTTTTCTCCTCCTCCTCTCCTCTTCTTCTTCTTTCACGGGAAATTTCGGCATGACATGTCCCAATTCCAAATATCACATGTTCAAATCACATGTCCACATATGACATGTCCACTTCAAATTCTCATATAATAGGAAGAACAATATAGAACTTGAAGCAAAATACAAGAGTCTTTTTTCTTCGCAATATTTGGAACTAGTGTTAATCAATTCTATTTTTTTTCTTTAAATAGCCTATATGAAACTTGAATAAAAATTTGCAACCTAATAAAAATTAACCTAAGTAACTTAACCTAAGAACCTAATAAAAATTAACCTAAGTAAACTAACCTAAGTAACTTAACTAAATTAATCTAAACAACTTAAAGTAAGAACCTAATAGCAACAAGAAGCTAATAACAGTAACCTAACTAAATTAACCTAAGTAACTTAACTTAACTAAATTACCCTTAGCAAAGAGGCAAAGAGAGGAAAGGAGGGCCGGAGGACTTACAAGGGGCTAGGGGAGACGTCAGTGACGAGGTGGAGCTCGGGGGAAATCCCGGCGGCAAGGTGGACCAGGGGCACGGAGAGGAGGGGGCGGCGGTGGAGCAGGGGGTCGCAGGGAAGAGGGGGCGCTGGTGGAGTAGGGGAACGAAGAGGAGGGGGCGGTGGTGGAGCTGGGGCACGATGGTGGAGGAGGGGGTCGCAGGGAGGAGGAGGGGCGAGCTCCGGCGACGGGTCTCGGGGAGGAGGGAGGAGGGAGGACGAGCTCCGGCGGCGGTGCAGGTAGAGAGTCGGGGGTGGTGGTGGAGCAGGGGAACGGAGAGGAGGGTGCGGTGGTGGAGCAGGGGAACGGAGAGGGGGGCGGTGGTGGAGCAGGGGAACGATGGTGGAGGAGGGGGTCGCAGGGAGGAGGAGGGGCGAGCTCCGGCGGCAGGTCGCGGGGAGGAGGGAGGAGGGAGGACGAGCTCCGGCGGCGGATCGCGGGGAGGAGGGAGGAGGGAGGACGAGCTCCGGTGGCGGTGCAGGAAGAGAGTCAGGGGCCGTGGTGAGCCGTTACGGGGGGGGGGGGGGAGGGGGGGTGGGGTGGGGGTTGACGACGTTAGGCCTAGTGGGCGCTTTGCCGTCTGCCCCCGACGGCAAAGGGGTAACAGGCTGATGGCAAAGAGGTGGACGGTTATGGGTTAGAGGGTGCTGTGGGGTGGGTTCTTTGCCGTCTGCCTGCATGTGCTTTGCCGTGAGCTGGCAAACGATAAAGAGGCAGCAGATGGCAAAGACACTCATTGCCATCAGCCTGCTCTTTGCCGTCAGGTTTTGGGTAGCTCATGGCAAAGAGTGTCTTTGCCATCAGGCAGCAGACGACAAAGGAGAAGTAGATGGCAAATTCTCTGATTCCACTAGTGCCCCTCGATAAATCGCGTAGTGTTAAGACTTGTTCGGCAGGACCCAACATTGGTGTTAATTTGCTAATCACTTAATAATAATCTGCATAGGGAATAGCTACCCCAAGGAATTTAATCAACAACCCGGGCTAGTGCTCCTCATGAGTGTTGGTCCAAACTGGGCAGACTATGGGGCCACCACAGGGCAACCTGAGGTTTGGTATACCTGTAGTGTGACTCATCCGTCGTGTCCTGAGACTTAGATACATGGCTCTTATCAGGGTCGTCGACACGAGGGGAGGTCCTGCTAGTCTTGTCTTACCTTAGCGATATATCTTGCGTATAGGTCCCGGTGAAGCTTTGGTTCTCCCCAGAGTTGAGGTTTTCCTCTAAGGAATCCGACGAGATCACGAGATTCGTGATAGAGGATTACTTTGTGGCCTGTGTACGTTTGTGATGGACTAGTTGGAGCACCCCTGCAGTGTTAAATCTTTCGGAAAGCCGTGCCCGCGGTTATGTGGCAACTTGGAATATTTTGTTAACATCCGGTAATAGATAACTTGAACATAAGCTAATAAAATTGCCAACTGTGTGCGTAACCGTGACTGTCCCCTCGAAGATTTCTCTTCGAATAGGAACATGGTGGGGTTATGATTGACGTAGGTAGGTGTTCAGGATCACTTAGTGATCATCTATCATCGACCTCTAGTATAGACCGCCTTCATATAAGTTCTACGTAAGATAGCCACCATATCAAGCTAAGGATGCTGCAACCTAAATACTCCACCTATCCAACCTAATAACTTGACTAGTTCTGGCACCTAGGTCATAGATTGCTGAGTCCCTGTGGCTCACAGATTCCTTCACAACACCAACAGGTTCAGGTACCCCAGAGACAGGTGATCCCGACGGCACACAGCTGGCGTGGCAGTACGATGAGGAGAACGACCGCCTGTACGTGAACTATCCAGAAGATTGAGGCGTGGTCGTGATCGTGGGCTAGCAGGCAGGGTAGCATAGTCATTTCCCTTGTTTTGTAGTCCGTATTGGAACTACTTTGATTGTATGCGTGATGTACTCTGATATATTTATGAGATGGCAATTGAACCCCTTATTGTCATTCTCTTGATATTATGTATGTGCTATGATACCTTGTTTGCGAGACGCTTAGATGCGCTCCTTTCCAATTCGGGGCCTCGATCCCCAGATCGGAAAGGACCGCATCTTAGTCATTACACTATCCCTAGAAAGCTTCATGATGAGTGGGAACCTACCATCAAAATTAAAATAAAAAACTATGAGTGCAATGCTTTGTGTGATTTGGGTGCTAGTGTTTCTGCGATTCCAAAGTCTTTACGTGATGTTCTGGGTTTTAATGAGATTGAAGAGTGTTCTCTTAATTTGCATCTTGCTGATTCTACTATCAAGAAACCCATGGGAAGGATCAATGATGTTCTTATTATTGCAAATAGGAACTATGTATCCGTGGATTTCATTGTGCTTGACATTGATTGCAATCCTACACGCCCTATTATTCTTGGTAGACCTTTCCTAAGGACTATTGGTGCTATCATCGATATGAAGGAAGGGAATATTAGATTTCAATTTCCTTTAAGGAAGGACATGGAACACTTTCCTAGAAAGAAAATAAGATTGCCTTATGAATCCATGATGAGGGCCACTTATGGTTTGAGCACCAAAGACGACAATACATGATTCTATCGCTTCTATGCCCAGATAAGGGCGTTAAACAATTGCGCTTGTTGCGAGGCAACCCAATGAATTTATCTTTTTCTTTCTTTTTTTGCGTACAAACTTTCATAATTCTGTTGTGATTGTGTTTTTTGTGTTTCTTTTTGTGTTTGAGCCAAGCACAGCCTTTATGACTAGTCTTGGTAATGGTTGTTTGATCCTGCTGGAAAAAGACAGAAACTCTTCGCTCACGAGATGATTTTTCATTTTTATTCAGAACGAGTTTTTGAGTTGATTCTTTTTGCTGCTGATTGATATACTTTTTTCCCAGGCCGTCATAAGTTTTCAGATTTTTTTAGGTACCAGAAGTATACGACGTATACAAAGTATACAGATTGCTACAGACTGGTCTGTTTTTGACAGATTCTGTTTTTGTTGAGTCGGTTGCTTGTTTTGATGAAACTATGGGTAGTATCGGGGGTACTAGCCATCGAAAAGTGAGAATACAGTAGCCCATCATCAATATAGATGGAATTCAAGTTTGATACAGTATGAAAAGAAGTGGTAGTTTGTTTTCTTGTACTAATGTTATCACAAGTTTCAGTTTAAGTTTTGTGTTGTGAAGTTTTCAAGTTTTGGGTGATGTTCTCATGGACAAAGAGATAAGGAGTGGAAAGAGCTCAAGCTTGGGGATGCCCAAGGCATCCCAAGCCAAATTAAAGGACACCAAAAAGCCTAAGCTTGGGGATGCCCCGGGAAGGCATCCCTCTTTCGTCTTCAATCCATCGGTAACATTACTTGGAGCTATATTTTTATTCACCACATGATATGTGTTTTGCTTGGAGCGTCTTGTATCATAGGAGTCTTTTCTTTTTGTTGTGTCACAATCATCCTTGCTGCACACCTTTTTGAGAGAGAGAGACATGCACTCATCGTGATTTTTCTAGAATGCTCATAGTGCTTCACTTATATCTTTTGAGCTAGATACTTTTGCTCTAGTGCTTCACTAATATCTTTGAGCTAGATACTTTTGCTCTAGTGCTTCACTTATATCTTTTGAGCTAGATACTTTTGCTCTTGTGCTTCACTTATATCTTTAGAGCACGGCGGTGCATGATTTGGTAGTTGGCTTATGCTATGAAAGTAATCCCAAATGTGCTAGGTACCCAAAGAGGATGCAAATACCTCCATCTTCATGTGCATTGAGTAGAAAGAGAAGTTTCGATTCCTATCAATTAGTTTTGAGACATGGATTCGGTAATATTAAGAGTTATGTTAGTAGGGTGTTGTGAATCTAGAGATACTTGTGTTGGAGGTAGTGATTCCCGTAGCATGCACGTATGGTGAACCGCTATGTTAGGAAGTTGGAGCATAATTGATCTATAGATTGTCATCCTTTGTGTTGAGGTCGGGATCGCGCGATGGTTTACACCTACCAACCCTTCTCCTCGGAGTATGCGTATAGCACTCTGTTTCGATTACTAATAAAAACTTTCGCAACAAGTATGTGAGTTCTTTGTGACTAATGCGAGTCCATGGTATAAATGCACTTTCACCTTACACCATTGCTAGACTCTCTACTGCCACGCAATTCTCGCCGGTGCACAAACCGACCAAATTCCTTCCTCAAAACGGCCACCATATCTACCTACTATGGCATTTTCATAGCCATTCCGAGATATATTGCCATGCAACTACCACCGTTCCGTCTCATGACTTGTGCCGTCACTCTCATATTTCCATTGCATGATCTTAAGATAGCTAGCGAGATGTTTGAACGTCATACGCCATGCTAGATCGTTGCACATCCCGGTACACTGCCGGAGGCATTTCCTATGGAGTCATCATCATTGTGATCTTAGATTTGTGAGTAAATAAAAGTGTGATGATCATCATTATTAGAGCATTGTCCCATGTGAGCAAATAAATAAATAAATAAATAAGAGGCCAAAGATCCCAAAAACAAAAAAAAGGGAGAAAAAAGAGAGAGGCCTAAGAGCCCAAATGAAAAAAAGAAAGAAAAGAGAGAAAAAGAGAGAAGGGACAATGCTACTATCTTTTTCCACACTTGTGCTTTATGTTAGCACCATGTTCTTCATGATTGAGAGCTTCTTGCTTTGTCACTACCATATGCTAGTGGGAATCTTCATTTAATAACTTTGCTTGTATATTCCAATGATGGGCTTCCTCAAAATTGCCCTAGGTCTTCGTGAGCAAGCAAGTTGGATGCACACTCACTAGTTTTCCTTTTGAGCTTTCACATACTTATAGCTCTAGTGCATCCTTTATATGTCTTTTATTTATTTTTTGGGACTAACTTATTAACTCAGTGCCAAGTGCCAGTTCCTGTTTTTCCATTTTTTTGGACCCCTTTCAGAGGAGATTTTGAAACGGAGTCCAAACGGAAGAAAATCCCCGAAAAGATTTTTCTGGAACGGAAGAAGATCGGGGAGCTTGGGAGCCAAGGCACGGGAGCCCCAAGGGCCCCAAAAGCCCCCACCCTGCGGCCAGGGGGAAGCCGCCCCATCCAAGCTTGTGGGCCCCCTGACCGTCCCCTGACCTAGGGGTTGCCCCCTGACTTTTCCGCCACCGCATGCTTCTGTCTCCGCAAGATCCCATCTGGGGCACGTTCTGGTGCCCTGCCGGAGGGGGGATTCAGACACGGAGGGCTTCTTCATCAACACCACGACCTCTCTGATGATGCGTGAGTAGTTCACCATAGACCTACGGGTCCATAGCTAGTAACTAGATGGCTTCTTCTCTCTCTTGGATGTTCAATACAAAGTTCTCCATGATCTTCATGGAGATCTATCCGATGTAATCTTATTTTGCGGTGTGTATGTTGAGATCCGATGTATTGTGGATTTATGATCAGATTATCTATGTATCTTATTTGAGTTTCTTCTGATCTCTCTTATGCTTGATTTCATATCCTTGTAATTCTCTTCGAGTTGTGGGTTTTGTCTGGCCAACTAGATCTATGATTCTTGCAATGGGAGAAGTGCTTGGTTTTGGGTTCATACCGTGCGGTGACATCACCCAGTGACAGAAGGGGTAGCGAGGCACGCATCATGTTGTTGCCATCAAGGGTAAAAAGATGGGGTTTTCATCATTGGTTTGAGATTATCCATCTACATCAGGTCATCTTGCTTAAAGCGTTACTCTATTCGTCATGAACTCAATACACTAGAGGCATGCTGGATAGCGGTCGATGTGTGGAGTAATAGTAGTAGATGCAGAAAGTATCGGTCTACTTGTCTCGGACGTGATGCCTATATGTATGATCATTGCCTTAGATATTGTCATGACTTTGCGCGGTTCTATCAATTGCTCGACAGTAATTTGTTCACCCACCGTAATACTCGCTATTTTGAGAGAAGCCTCTAGTGAACACTATGGCCCCCACGGTCTACTCCACACCATATTTTCAGCCTTACACCTTTTACTTCGTTGCACTTTTCGCCTTCAGATCTCACTTTGCAAACAATCTTGAAGGGATTGACAACCCCTTTGAAGCGTTGGGTGCAAGCTTGTTTGTGTTTGCGGAGGTACTCTGGACTTGACGAGACCCTCCTTCTGGATCGATACCTTGGTTCTCAAGCTGAGGGAAATACTTACTGCTCATGTGCTGCATCACCCTTTCCTCTTCAAGGGAAAAACCAACGCAAACCAGAGAAGTAAGAAGAAAAATTCCTAAGCGCCTGGGAACGATTTTTGTTGCCGCAGCAACCACCATCGATGCTTCTAGGACGTGTGATACGTCCAAAATGCATCACTATTTTGTATCATAATTTGTCTCTATTCATTGATATAATTCACAATATGATGTTGTTCTTATAGTGTTTTTGCTTATTTTACACAGTTCACAACTTTCCGGTGCTGAAACAGCACACGCAGGATTCCGTATAGAAAATAGCATGAAGAGTTGCCATATGAGAATATCTCCAACTACGCTGAAATTTACGAGGAAGAAGTTTCTGAACGAATCACGAAGACATGCCGAAGAAGGGCAGGAGGGGCCCCACCAGGCACCCAGGCGACTTGGTGGCGCGGGTCATCCCTAGGCCGCGCCCAGAGGACGCCTGGGTGGTGGTTCCCGCCTCCGGTGCCCTCCTATCGCCTGTATGACCCTCGTGACCTAAAAGTTACGGGGACAGAAGAGTTTTCACAGTTCTGCCACCGCTCCACGGCAGAAACCTACAAAGAAGAAAAGGCCTTTCCGGCAGGCAGATTCTGCCGGGGAGAACTCCTCTCGGAAGGGGAGATCGTCCTCATCGTCATCACCATCGTCACGGGCATCATCGAGATCGTCATCACCATCACCCTCAACACCGGCACCATCTCCATCTTCACCTCATCTGAGTTTACCATTGCAATCGGAGTTGTACCTTGCACTATTTATCCCCTTTACTCTACCGATGTTGATTACTCTTTTGTGGTGAATGCTATTGAGTATTGTTGGAGAATTATTGTTATGAACAGATTGTTCATCATGTTTTCATCCCCTCTGATCATGATCTCTTTTATATCTTGTGAGTAGTTACTTTAGTTCTTGAGGACATGGGAGAAGTCTAATTGCTAGTAGTCATATGATGTTGAAGTAATATGTGTTGATTGATATTTAACTTATGGTGTTATTCTTCTAGTGGTGTTATGTGAACGTCGACTACATAACACTTCACCTTTTTAAGGGCCTAGGAGAACCATAGAAACTTGAACCCCAATTCACATGCTTTTGCACGAGGGAGTGTTGGATCCTAAAGCTTATTGCTATGGTTAGGCTTTGCCTTAATTTCTCTCTTGTATTTGCGGATGCTTGCAAGGAGTTTAATCATAAGAGTGTACTTGTCTTATCCTAGATGGTGCACTAGTTAAGATCCACCCACATAACACTTATCAATACAAAACATAGTACTAGACGGAATATGGCGAAATCACTTGACTATCTCTCCCATGTGTCCTCAGAAACGCCTTAGTCTTTATAAGTTTAGTCCCTTGGCTTATCCTTTGTGCTCAAAGGGATTGCACCATTTGCTGCACCTCAGCACCATTTACTTTCCCTGCATTTATTTCCTTGTTGCTTATCCCAGAAAACCCATAAAAAGATACCTTTCAGTACTTGTAGTTATTCCTTACTCAAGATCGCTTGTCAGTACCTTCTTCTCCTCGTTGGGTTCGACACCCTTACTTATCGAAAAGGCTACTATAGACCCCCTACACTTGTGGGTCATCAACGTGTCGTGAGTAGTCCTCCTTGTACAATGGGTCCATGAACAGTAGCTATGTGATGTCTTCTCTCCAATCTTGTGCTCCAATGTTTAGCCCTTGTGAGCTGCCCAACATGATCAAGGCATCTATGTAATTTTCTTGCTATTGCTATGCTTGGTTTGCTGGGATCCGATGGATTACGAGATTATGTTCAGATTGTGATGAGTTATATATTTGATTATCCTTTTATATTATGTTCTTTAGTGATTCATGCATGTTCTTCGTTGCTTTTTATTGCTTTGGCCGAGTAGTAGATTGTAACTCCAAGAGGGAGCATTATGCATGATTGTGGGTTCATGCCCCCTGATGTCTAGCTTGAGTGACAGAAACATGAGACTACGGAATGTGTTGTTGCCACCAGGGAGAAAACAACGGTGCTTGTGACCACGGTTGCAAGTATTGTTTACCTTACGCAAAGTTCGTTAATGTAGTTGTCCGTTGCTTTGAGTTTACATTTTGGGTGGGGCTCGCAACTTAATACCAGAGAGATGTTCTGGATAGATATCTCAAGGTGGATGATTAGTAAGTAGATGCTAATGAATAAACGGTCTACTTGTCTTGGCGTACTGCCCATTACTTTTGAGCCTCTAACTTTATAGTAGCATGATTAGCATTGCGGTGCGTTTATAATTCTCGCAATTGCCCAACTGTAATTTTTTTTACCGAACATAGTTGTTTATCGTCTTTTGGGAGAGAGACATCACTAGCGAACATCATGTGACTCTGGTCCATATCACCACCATTGTTTAAACCTCCACCGTTTACTGTTTTTATTTACTTTTCCATTGCAATCAGTATCATTATTCCCGCTTTTGTTTTGATCCTTTGCAAACTACAAGGCCATAGAGATTGTCAACCTCTCTATACTCATTGGGAACAAAGTTATTTGTTGTGTGTGCATGTCCACGTCTTCTGCTAGCGCTAGAGCAGCGGACACCTACTTGTTGATCCTCGGAGTCCTCCTGGTTCGATAAACCTTACAGTCCCCGTGTAAGGGAAATCTGCTGCTGACTACATCTCCACCTTCCACTTGGGGTAACCAACGAGGGGAGAGAAGTATATCTATCAACTCGTCATCAGCAACAAATGGCTATTACGATAGGCGGTGGATCAATCAAGTCCCACACTTGATTTTCATCAATGGACTCTAACTCGGGTCTCATGGCCTCCAGTCATGCCTCAAAATATGGTCTCACCATCGCTTCTGCATATCTGGCCGGCTCCTTGCTTTCTATCAACAACACATCGCACACTCTGCATAATTTCCAACCTTCGTTGCTCTGATGCCGACTCCAATACGGGTTCCCTGACCGACTCCGGTATGATCTATTCACCGACCATGTCGTCCCCGTTGGGTCTAGAATTTCTTTGAGTCACACTGTTCTCCCACTAGCTTCCAAACTAAAATACTCTTTCTCTAGGAAAACCCCATTTCAAGCAACAAACATTTGTTCTCTTCTCGGTTGTAGAATCTGCATCCCAAGGTTTCCATCGGATATCCCACGAATATGCATTTATCCAACTTGGGTGTAAGCTTGTCCGACATGAGTCGTCATACGTCTCCAATGTATCAATAATTTATGACGTATTCATGCCATGTTTGACAATGTTTACAATACTTTGATATGGTTTGGATGCACTTTATATGATTTATTTAGAACTAACCCAGACGGACGTTGTCTTCAGCACAATTACCATGGTGTTGTTTCTGTGCAGAAAATGAAAGTTCTCGGAATCGCCCGAAACTGTTTTATAATTTTTCTGGAGGAAATAAGTAATATTGGAGCGAAGAACCATCAAAGGGGAGCCACCTGTGGGGCACAAGCCAACACGGCTCCCCCTAGGCCGCACCCTGATGGCTTGTGGGCTCCACGTGGTTCTCTTTGGCTGTCGGGACCCCGATCCTAAGCCATTGGAATCCAGCCTGTAACACATCACATCTCTTTGCGGTCTCACGCATGGTTATCCCCACGACTGCAGCCTTACCTTAGCCGGGACCGTTTGCGCCTTTTGAAACGTGTATGCAATTGTGTTCCTAGCATTCCAATGTCAAAGAACCCGGATCGACATGTCTAGTCATAAACTCAAGCGGCAGTTCCGTATAGGGACATGCATACATGACCCAGGAAAGGAGGTGTCGGTCATCAGCGAATGTAGGCGAGTCGTAGCAAGCTACAAGGACTCCATTACAACGCATGACATTTCCCAAAGGGACAGACACAGCAGCTACGAAGGACACATGTCGGTCAACCAATGTGTCCAGAGCAGTAGCGAACTACCATGGCTCGATGGAATCACAAAGGGGCATTTCCCCCTAAGGAGTGCTACTAAGGCATACGACTAGGTATTTGAACCCCATACATATCAAGTACACCACACGTACGCATGGCATACCGATATGCATAGATACATCGATGGCGTCAGAACATAACCATAAACATACAAACTTTATATAGAAGGCTCGGACGAGCCTCACACATAATATTACATAGATAGGGGTCTCATGACCCATCATCACAAGTCATACAAACAAGTCCTACAAGCCAGCGGAAGATTGAAATTTTCTGAGTAGAGACAGATGGAAAGGTAAAAGGCACATGGCCTGACTATCTACACACCCAACCTAGGGCCAGATCGTAGCTGGGACACCAGCTACTCGTCGTCGTCAACGTCTAGGTAGAACCCTCCATTAGGGTCATTAACAACCTCTGCAACAATTTATTAAGCAAACGTGAGTACAAAAGTACTCAGCAAGACTTTAGGATAATCTATCTACTCATGCAATGTATCAACAAGGAGTTGTGGGGTTTCGTGCAATAAGCCAGCATTTGACTCTTGGCTAGAAAAACTTGCATTTTCAAATAGCTTTGACAACTTTGTTTTCTCGCACATGATTCCACTAACACCACAACAATACTCCATCGTGGAATCATTCTGTCTCCCTACGGAAATGCCATCCACGACACTGACAGTTATCTTGACAATTTTATGAGTAGCCATTATAGTTGTCTATGAACAACATATGTTTCCAAGTAGTCCATATCCGCGGACGCAGCTATTCGAATAGATCATAAACCTGCAGGGGTGTACTTCTTCACACACGCTCTCGCCACTTATCGCCATGTGCACGTCATGCATCTCGGCGACCTTCAAGCGAAAGCCCAGCGAGGGAGTCGGCCACGACCGTTAACCACGCTAATACCTAGTCCAGGTCTATCGCCTATCTGAGGGTAACCCACACGAAAGTCCGGCCGAGGTTTCCGCCACAGCCCCAAACGATGTGCGCAGGGTTCCCAAGCCGACCATCCGTGTGCCACTTGGTACACCGTGCCACTTCCTACCGCATCATAGCCCGCCTTTAAGGTCAGCGCTACGCACGGTCTTCAGCATGACTATAAACACGAGAAACTACTTGCAACTCCTGGACCGAGTACTAGGCAATTAATAAGTCGAGAGGGTCAATTAAGTATCCCAACATGTGGTAGTATCTAGTCTTGGATTACATACACGGAACTCAGTTCCTAAGGACGGTTCCAATGAAACAACCCACCATGTACTCCTACATAGCCTTTCACCGGTACCTTTACCAAATTAGGTTCAACACACAACCTTTATTAACTGAACACATTCTCACGATCCTGTTCATCACCCAGATGACAGACCTTACACAACTCTAAGCATAGCATGTATAGCAGGATAAGACACATCATGGCTCAAGCATCTACCAGGTATGCTAGGTTGCAAGGTTCAAATATTTACTGTGACAAGGACAGGTCATGCAAAGGAATTGGGTTCAACTAATGTGGAAAAAGCATTGAAAGCATTTGGACCTAATGCAATAAGTAAGAGCAGGAGCGAGAACATGGGATTTATCGAGATGATCAAAATGGTTGCTTGCCTTGTTGCTCAGCAGAGGGGTGATATCCGTAAGTCGGACAATCAGTCGTATCTGGAGGGGCAGAGCCTACCGAAATGATAACATACAATCAATATCAATCATATGCAACAAAATGATGCATGAAATGCAATGTAGCATGGTTTGAGGTGACTAACAGAACCCTTTGGGTGATCTTGATTTGAAAACATAATTCAAATATCATTTGAATTATAATTTATCAAATTCCTTTAATTGATTTGACGTGATGCTGTTTCATAATTTTGTTTTTCATGCATGAAAATAGCACCATTGGGTTCCTTGAATTTTTCTGATCATTTTACATATATTATTTGTCAAATTTGGAGTTATATTAAATTTTCTATGAATTTCCAAATTTTGAACTTATTCTGGAATTATTTTTAAACAGAAAATGAGTTATTGCATCAGCATGACATCAGCAGGTCCAATTGGCCGTTGAAAGTCAAACCTGACCAGTGGGACCCACTGGTCAGTGACTCTGGCCAGTTTTTAGTTTAAGTTTAACTTAATTAGCTAATTAACAGGGCTGGACCCACATGTCAGTGACTATTTGACTTTTAATATAATTTTTATTTTTATTTTAACTAATCTTTAATTAAACAGGGGGCTGGCCCCACTTGCCAGGGACTCTCGGGAGTCAACCCTACCGGTGATGGGGTCAAACCCACCGGCGGCGAGGCTCCGACGACCACCAGAATGACAGAGGGCCTCGGGTTTGCGATTCCGGTGACCAAAAGCACGGCGGAGGGCATGAGACGATCGACCACACGATCACAACTCCATTTTTGCAAAGAGCAGGGGCTGAAATTGCCGGAGATGACGCCGACGACGAGCTCGGCGGCTGCCGGAGCTCGGGCATCATCGGGATCACTGCTACGGTGAACAACAAGCGTGGGGCTAGGCTCCTACAACACCTACACGACACACTGAAGCCATTGGTGGCCTCAGAACGACCAGCCGGTCACCGTAGAGCTATCGGCGACGAGGTCCCGCGGCGGATCTCGTCGGGCTCCGGTGGAATCAGGGCCTAGAGCTCGGGATCGAAGGGGGAAATGAGGGGAAAGCACCCTGAGCTCACAGTGAGTGTAGAGGCGACGAGAGCGGGCTCAGGGATGGTCTGAGGAGGGAGAACGACGGCGGTGAGCTCCGGGGATCAGAGGTTGAAGACGATGGTGTCACGGCGTCGAGCGACTGGTTGGAGAGCTTCAGGGAACCAAGGCGAAGCTAATGCGCAGCTTAAGTGAGAGGGAGAGGGGTTGGAGGGACGGCGAGCTCGAGCTCGGCTCGGGCTGTAATGGCGGCCGAGAGAGGAGAGAGCTGGGGGAGGAGTGAGGCGAGGAGGAGCTCGGGGACGGCTGCAGGAAGCTTATCCCCTCCTTGCCAGTGCGAAGCGGCGGTCAGGCAAGCACACAGCTGCGTGGCCGCGCCGCAGGGAGCGACGGCCACCTCCTGCTCCTCGCTGGCACGAGGACGACGACAAGGCTAGCTGGGCTGGGCCAGGGGTGAGCGACATGTAAGGTTTCTTTCCATTTTTTTCATTTCTGTTTCTGTTATTTACTTAGTGACTTTGTTTTTTTATTTTTGGCTCCAAACTATTCCTAAAATAGTTTGAAACATGCTGAAATGTTATTTGAAATATTTCCAAACATTTATAAACGTTTCAGCATTTTTGAAAACTTCGAAATATTTGAAATCAATTATATAGTTGATTTCAGTAGCTTTTACCTTTAATTTAAAATGCCAAAAGCACTTTGAAAAGATATTTTACCCCTGAAATTTTGTTTTCAACATTTATGAGAAAAGATGAACTTTTCTAAAGGCCATTTTGGATTCATTGATTTTGGCAACAGTTGAATTCTTTTTGAATAAGGGGTGGCTAGGGTTTTGCTTTGATTTTCTTTGCGTTTCTTTTGGATTTCATTTCATTTTCTTGGATGCAAAGAAGGAAGACATGAGCACAACTTGCTAAACCCTAATAGGGATCAGGGATGTGACAACTCACCCCCACTCAAAAGAATCTCGTCCCGAGATTTGGAAGTCGTCGGGAATAGCGCGGGATACTCAAGTCGAAGACGATCCTCTCGTTCCCTTGTTGCCTCTTTTTCAGAATGATTTGACCATTAAACTTTAAGAAACTTAAGGTTTCGACGTCGAGTGGTACGCTCAGCTTGATCAAGAATACGCACAGGGTATTCTCGGTATGAAAGGTTCTCTTGGAGATCAAGCGTTTCGTGGTCCACTTCACGGATAGGATCCGAAAAGGAACGCCTGAGTTGCGAGACGTGGAATACATCATGAACCTTGGAAAGACACAGAGGAAGTTCCAATTGGTGGGCAACTTCTCCTCGTTTGGCAAGAATGCGGAAATGACCGATATAACGAGGAGCCAACTTGCCCTTGATACCAAAACGATGGGTACCCTTCAAAGGTGTAACCCAAAGGTAAGCCTTCTTGTCAACTTCATAGGTCACAGCCTTATGATGACGATCATATGGGCTCTTTTCACGAGACTGGGCTGTTTTCAACTTTTCACGAATGCGAACTTGCTCTTCTGCATCTTGGATCATATCCGGACCAAAGAGTTTCCTCTCTCCGGTTTCTGACCAATTAAGAGGTGTTCGACATCTTCGTCCATAGAGAACTTCAAAAGGATCTTTGCCCAAGTTTGATTGATAACTATTGTTATAGGCAAATTCGGCGAATGGAAGGAACTTCTCCCAATTCGTAGCGAACGATATAACACAAGCTCGGAGCATATCTTCTAGGATTTGATTCACTCTTTCTACTTGACCACTTGATTGGGGATGGAAAGCAGTGCTAAAGGATAAGTGAGTCCCCATGGCATTCTGAAAACTCTCCCAGCAGCGATAAGTAAAGATACTTCCACGATCTGAGTTAATCTCCAAAGGAACACCATGAAGAGACACTATTCGAGAGATATATAACTCTGCTCGCTGTCTAGCTGTTATACTCTCATGAACTGGAAGAAAATGAGCTACTTTGGAAAGACGGTCAATGACCACAAAGATTGAATTATTTCCTTTCTTGGTCTTTGGAAATCCGGTGCCGAAATCCATACCAACTTTATCCCATTTCCATTCAGGAATAGCTAAAGGTTGAAGGGTGCTAGTAGGCCTTTGATGTTCTGCCTTTACTCGACGACAAACGTCGCAGTTAGCAACGAACTCAGCAATTTCTCTCTTCATCCTAGTCCACCAAAACCTCTGGCGTAGGTCCTAATACATCTTAGTACTACCAGGATGAATGGTGAGAGGAGAATCGTGAGCCTCCTTAAAGGTCAACTGCCGCAGACGTTTGCTCTTAGGAACCACTAGACGGTTTTGAAAGAACACAACACCTTGCTCATTAATAGAGAAATCCCTAGCGTTTCCGCTAGCAATATTCTCCTTGATGCGGGATATACCCTTATCATATGCCTGCACGGCTATGATTTGATCCCTAAGAGTAGGCTTCGCCACCAGGGTAGAAAGGAATCCTTAAGGAACAATATGAAGATTTAACTTCCAAAATTCCTAGTAGAGATGTGGTTGACCTCGTTGTAGCATCAGGTTGTTACAATAAGACTTACGACTTAGTGCATCAGCCATAACATTGGCCTTCCCCGGGGTGTAAGTTATCCCTAAGTCATAATCCGTGATCAACTCAACCCACCGTCTTTGCCTGAGATTCAAATCCGGCTGTGTGAAGATATATTTCAGACTTTGGTGATCAGTGAATATTTCGCAACGATTACCAAGAAGGTAATGTCGCGAGGTTTTAAGTGCATGGACTACAGCTGCAAGCTCAAGATCACGTGTGGGATAATTATCCTCATGTGGACGCAACTGTCGAGATGCGTATGCAATCACATGACGATCCTGCATGAGAATACAACCTAATCCTTGTCGCGAGGCGTCGCAATAGATAACAAAGTCCTTAGAAAAATCTGGTGGTAGCAACACAGGTGCGGAAGTCAGGCGTCTTTTCAGTTCCTGAAAACTATGCTCACACTGTGGTTTCCACTCGAACTTTTTATCTTTCTTGAGGAGTTCAGTTAGAGGCTTGGCAACCTTGGAGAAATTCTCGACAAAGCGGCGACAATAGCTCGCTAGACCAAGAAAACTCCTAACTTGCTTAACCGATTCAGGTTGAGTCCAATCAAGGATGGCTTGAACGCTCTCGGGATTGACAACAATACCCTTACCATAGATTACGTGGCCTAGATAGGTCACTTCTGGTAACCAAAATTCACATTTTGAAAACTTGGCATATAGGCGATGCTCTCGAAGTTTCATCGATACCGGCCTGAGATGCTCGGCATGTTCTTGTTCGTTCTTCGAGTAGGTGAGAATATCATCGAGGTATACTACGACGAATTTATCCAAATACTCCATGAAGATTGAATTCATCAAGCGAGAGAAGGTGGCTGGGGCATTGGTTAAACCGAAGGACATGACGGTGTACTCGTATTGGCCATAACGAGTGACAAAAGACGTTTTTGGAATGTCCCCATTCTTGATCTTGATTTGATGGTAACCCAACCTCAAATCCATTTTGGAGAAGACTAAGGATCCAGCGAGCTGATCATACAGGTTGTTGATCCTGGGAGCGGATACTTGTTCTTTATGGTGACCAGGTTAACCTGTCGATAATCTACAACCATCCGATCCGTTCCGTCTTTCTTCTTGACGAAGAGGATGAGACAAGCCCAAGGAGAAGAGCTAGGACAAATGAAACCTTTATTCAAGGCCTCATCTAGTTGCTTCTTAAGTTCGTCTAGCTCCAGGTGTGCCATCTTATAAGGTCTTCTGGCTATTGCAACGGTTCCCGGAACAAGGTCTACCACAAACTCTACATCCCTGTCAGGTGGAATTCCTGACAGTTCTTCTGGAAAAACATCCGGAAAATCACGGACTACCGAAATGTCTTCAAGTTCTGGAAGAGGGTTGGCATTGAGGGAATAGAGTTGGCATTTGGCAGCTCGAGTAGAGACATTGACTATCTCACCCGAGGGATGGGTAAGCTGAACATTTCTAGAATGAGTATCAATCTTGGCATAATGGGCCGACATCCAGTCCATACCCAAGATGATGTTGATATTCGAAGATTTCAAGGCTATCGAAGATGCTAGGAAAACTAGCCTGTCTACTAGAACTTCATTGTCATAGGTTATCCTGGAGGTTTGCCACTTACTACCAGGGGTTTGGACAACCAATGGGATTGGCATATCACAGAAAGACATGTTATGCAACTGTGCATAACTTTCTGAAATGAAGGAATGAGATGACCCAGTGTCAAAAAGAACAGACGTTGGGTGATGATTGACAAGGAGCGTACCCAAAATGACGTCGGGATCCTCTGCAGCTTCTTCTGCTGAAACATAGTTCACACGACCCCGTGCAGGAGTTGGCTTCACATAGTAAGCTTTGCCCAACTTGCCTTGCCCAACGGACTTTCTAGGTTGCTTAGCACCCATATTCTAAGGACACTCCCGGGAGTAGTGCCCTGGTTCTCCATAGTTGTAACAGATCACATGATTGGCGCGTGGTGTAGCATTCCTAGCTGGGCCACCATAGGTTTTTGCTGGAGGGTTGGTCTGATTCGCCTGAGGCGCCACATAGGATGGCCTCGGGGTATATCTTGGCGGCAGGGAGCTATTTTGAACCCACAACTTGCCTTTTGGGAACGCGGAACCAGATCACGAGCCAGAGTCACGGGAGTGCTTGTTTGTGGCTTCATAGTCGGCATGACCAGTCTCGGCACTGATCGCCTTGTTGCCTAGAGCTTGAAAACTTGTACACTCATGGAGGCGCGGGTCACGACGAAGTTCAGGGCTCAGACCCTTACGAAATCTTGCTTGCTTCTTGGCATCAGTTGACACCTCTTTAGTTGCATAGCGGGCGAGGTTACCGAACTCGCGGCTATAGGCATCCACGGTCAATTTTCCATGGGTGAATGCACATAACTCCTCTCTCTTTCTGTCCATCAGACTCTCTCGAATATGGTGCAGACGGAAGGCTGCACTAAAGTCTGCCCATGTGGCTGCTGGTCCGGCAGGATGCATAGCTTCAAAGTTCTCCCACCAAAGATTGGTGGGACCTTCCAGAAAGTACGCCGCAAAGGTCAGCTTGTCGGCCTCACAAACATTCGCAGAGTGAATCTTGCACGATATACTACACAACTAGTCATCAGCGTCGAGGTGGTCGACGGAGTGATGGAACTTTGGAGGATTCAGCTTCACGAAGTCATTGAGGGACACTGCATCATTCCTCGGCTAACGAGCCGTATTTTGCTCAATACGCTCTAGCAGACGGTTGGTCTCCCTTTTGTTTCTTTCCGCCTCAAGCTTAACTTCCACCAGAGAGGGCGGGTGAGGCAGTTCCTCCTGCGATGCTTGACTACCCTCTCCCTGCTCATGAGCAGGGGCACAGTTCAACCTGGTGAACACCATCCTGACAAACAAACTCACATCTTAGACCAATATCAACATCAATACTAACTATGGATTAAGAATGCAGTGAACACATGGAATGCGGAAATGAACATCCGAACAACATGGTAACAAGCAACTGCTATACGTACACCATGGTTCATACACACCATTACATAGTTCAGTACAACCTTAACCGAAGAGCAAACTCTTGAAAAGATGATACTACTCATCAAAGGCTTTCCAAGCTTCCTATACATTATTTATCTATGCCTCCGGAATTCATCTCACGACATAAGAATACTCCACAAGACACACATGACTGTGGAAGTACAGCTAGTACCATACTACTCTCCCACTCACGGGTTCAGGCATCCGCATAGAACATCTCATAAAGGTTGCCTCCATGGCCTGGGAGCTCAACCTGCGGATCAGGAAATACTCGAGCCTGAGACCCCTCGGAACCGTAAGGGCACGGGTGTGGCCTTGGTCCCCTAACTGGTGGAAGTAGAGGTCCCCGAAGAGGGGTGACTCCTCCTACGGCAGGCCAGTCAACATGAGCTGGAAGATGGGTCCTAACAGGGTTCAGCATCTCCATGTCTCCATACCCTGTCTGGACTACAGGTGCCAGCTGTGTCAAAGCCGCCCACAGACGGGCACGTGTAGCATAGAGCTCCATACGAAGAGCACGAGCATCCCTGTCTCTATTCTCTAACATCTCAGCGGTGGACTGTAGCAGCGGATCCTCCATAGAGGAATCAAAGTAGACCCCACTGAGGTATCCTTCTTCTCCTGGCTGAGAGACATGAACGTAGCAGAACTCTGAATTCTGCAGCAGTGCATGTCTGGCCCTCATAATGGTCAACATTGAATAGGCAGCAGCTTGTACTGCCATGTCAACAGTAACCCCCAATCCATAAGACCAATGGATCGGCTCCTCAGCTCCAGGGTAATCTGGAAATACCCTAACGATGCACAAATACTGACTGTGATTGAAATCCCGGTACTGCTCCTCCACTGTGTACTCTGGGTACCAGCGGTAACCGGCTACTGACATCATCCTGACTAGCATGGCCGTGTGACCCGGCACATCAATGCACCTAGTCAGACGGACCACCTGACGAGAAGGACGGCCAGACATCAGAAAATAGAGAGTAATGCAAAAGCATTAGAGCTCTGAAGACAAAATTGGGCACCATAACGGCTGTAAATGCTCAAAAACAATTTTGAGACAACCCACAACAGACATGATAGCATAACCACTCAACTATCAAGTTCAATTCCCTGGTCATCAAAACTTACTTTCTTTTCCTTAGAACAAAAAACTCGGAGTAACTCTCGACTCCTTGTCCTATAATCTACCGATCAGTAATACACGATCCTAAGACAAAGATAAGTAACCTAGTTCTTAATACCCGCAGAAAATAAGAGGATGACCATAATAGAATAACTCGAGAAGAGAAGCAAGAGTCTTACGTTTCCTTCCACAAACAATTCCCTTATATATAACTAAAGCAATTCTAGACTCAACTTCGACCAGTTTGGCTTAGTAATCCTACAGTCAGTCAGGCTCTGATACCAACGCTGTCGGGACCCCGGTCCTAAGCCATAGGAATCCAGCCTGTAACACATCACATCTCTTTGCGGTCTCACGCGTGGTTATCCCTACGGCTGGAGCCTTACCTTAGCCGGGACCGTTTGCGCCTTTTGACTCGCGTATGCAATTGTGTTGCTAGCATTCCAATGTGAAAGAACTCGGATCGACATGTCTAGTCATAAACTCAAGCGTCAGTTCCGTACAGGGACAGACATACATGACCCAACAAAGCAGGTGTCGGTCATCAGCGAATGTAGACGAGTCGTAGCAAGCTACAAGGACTTCATTACAACGCGTGACATTTCCCAAAGGGACAGACACGGCAGCTAAGAAGGACACATGCCGGTCAACCAAAGTGTCCGGAGCAGTAGCGAACTACCATGGCTTGATGGAATCACAAAGGGGCATTTCCCCGTAAGGAGTGTTACTAAGGCATACGACTAGGTATTCGAACCCCATACATATCAAGTACACCACACGTACGCATGGCATACCGATATGCATAGATACATCGATGGCATCACAACATAACCATAAACATACAAACTTTATTTGGAAGGCTCGGACGAGCCTCACACATAATATTACATAGATAGGGGTCTCACGACCCATCATCACAAGTCATACAAACAAGTCTTACAAGCCTTACAAGCGGAAGATAGAAACTGTGTGAATAGAGACAGATGGAAAGTTTAAAGGCACATGACCTAACTATCTACAGACCCAACCTAAGGCCAGATCGTAGCTGGGACACCAGGTCCTCGTCGTCGTCAACGTCTAGGTAGAACCCTCCATTAGGGTCATTAACAACCTGTGCAACAATTTATTAAGAAAACGTGTGTACAAAAGTACTCAACAAGACTTTAGGATAATCTATCTACTCATGCAATGTATCAACAAGGAATTGTGGGGGTTTCGTGCAGAAAGTCAACATTTGACTCTTGGCTAGACAAACTTGCATTTTCAAATAGCTTTGACAACTTTGTTTTCTCGCACACGAGTCCACTAACACCACAACAATACTCCATCGTGGAAACATTACGTCTCCCTACGGAAATGCCATCCACGACACTCACAGTTATCTTGACAATTTCATGAGTAGCCATTATAGTTGTCTATGAACAACATATGTTTCCAAGTAGTCCATATCCGCGGACGCGGCTATTCGAATAGATCATAACCCTGCAGGGGTGTACTTCTTCACACACGCTCTCGCCACTTATCGCCATGTGCACGTCATGCACCTCGGCAACCTTCAAGCAGAAGCCCAGCGAGGGAGTCGGCCACGACCGTTAACCACGCTAATACCTAGTCCAGGTCTATCGCCTATCTGAGGGTAACCCGCACGGAAGTCCGGCCGAGGTTTCCGCCACGGGCCCAAACGATGTGCGCAGGGTTCCCAAGCCCACCATCCGGGTGCCACTTGGTACACTGTGCCACTGCCTACCGCATCATAGCCCACCTCTAAGGTCAGCGCTACGCACGGTCTCCAACATGACTATAAACAACAGAAACTTCTTGCAACTCTTGGACCGAGTACTAGGCGATTAATAAGTTGAGAGGGTCAATTAAGTATCCCAATGTGTGGTAGTATCTAGTCCTCGATTACATACACGGAACTTAATTCCTAAGGCGGTTCCAATGAAACAACCCGCCATGTACTCCTACATAGCCTTTCGTCGGTACCTTTACCAAATCAGGTTCAACACACAACCTTTATTAACTGAACACATTCTCATGATCCTGTTCATCACCCAGATGACACACCTTACACAACTTTAAGCATAGCATGTATAGCAGGATAAGACACATCATGGCTCAAGCATCTACCATGTAACGACCAAGATGCGGTCCTTTTCGATCTGGGGGTCGAGGCCCCCGAATAGGAAAGAAGCGCATCTAAGCGTTTCGCAAGCAAGTACCATAGCACAAAATAATAATACAAGTAGACAATTCGGGATTCAACTGTCTTCTTATTAATAACTCATAGTACACTACAGATACAAACAAGGTAGTTCCGGTACGGACTACAAAACATGGAAAATGCTATGCTACCCTGCTGCAGGCCCACGATCACGACCACGGCTCAGTCCTCTGGATGGTTCACGTAAAGGCGGTCTGTCTCCTCGTCGTACTGCCACGCCAGCTGGGTGCCGTTGGGAGCATCTGTCTCCGGGGTACCTGTACCTGCTGGGAGTTTCGGAGGAATTCGTGAGCCACGGGGACTCAGCAATCTAAGACCTTGGTGCCAGAACTAGTCATGTTATTGGGTAAGGTAAGGGTGAAGTGTATCAGGCAGCAGCATCCTATGCTTGATTAAGTGGCTAACTTACGCAAAGTAGAAGTAAAGGTGGTCTACTCCAACGGTCGAGATTACTTGATCACTAAGTGATCCTGAACACCTACCTACGACATTCATAACCCCACCGTGTTCCCGATCGAAGAGAGATCTTCGAAGGGACAGTCGCGGTTACACACACAGTTGGCATTTTTATTAGTTTATGTTTAAGTTCTATAATACCGGATGTTAACAAAATATTCCAAGTTGCCACATAACCGCGGGCACGGCTTTCCGAAAGATTAAACCCTGCAGGGGTGCTCCAACTAGTCCATCACAAACGAACACATGCCGCAAAGGCATCCTCTATCACGAATCTCGTGATCTCGTCGGATCCCTTAGAGGAAAACCTTAACTCTGGGGGGAACCCAAAGCTTCACCAGGATTCCTATACGCAAGATATACCGCTAATGTAAGACAAGGCTAGCAGGACCTCCCGACGTGTCGACGACCTTGATAAGAGCCGCGTATCTCAGTCTCAGGACACGCCGGATGAGCGATGGTTACCACGCCAAAACCCCGAGTTGCCCCGGGGAGCGTAATAAGCTGCTCTGGATTGGACCAACTCTCATGAGGAGCACTGGCCCGGGTTGTTGATTAAAGATCCTCGGGGTAGCTACTCCCTATGCAGATTATTATTAAGTTATTAGCAAATTAACACCAATGTTGGGTCCTGCCGCACAAGCCTTAGCACTACGCGATTTATCAAGGGGGTCCCCATAACAACCCCGAACGTGTTAGGAGCGATCATTATGGAATCAAACACCGGTAACCGGTAACTAAGGCGGCAATAACGGAACAAAGCACCCGGCAAAAGGCTAGGCCTCCCGTCATTTACCAAGTACATAGGTGCATTAAATAAAGAACAGAATTTAATATAATGATATCAAGCTCATGTTATCACATGAGTCAAAACACCTGCAACTAGCAACGCTAACATTAGTAGCTGAGCAAGCCTACTTAGCCACACAAGTTTGCTAGGAAGGAGTACGTTGTTTGGGCTCATGGCATATGACGAGGCAATTTAATTTCAGTGGTATGCAGCGAGAAATATGACATGGAAACGAAACTAGCATAACAAGTCTAGAGATGGAATCAAGGTCATATCATCTTGCCTGTGATATCCTCAGCTTGGAATGGTTCTGGATCGTCCTGCACGTACTCTCCTGACTCCACGTATTCGTTCTCCGATCCTGGTGCTACCCAACATAAGAATAACAGCCAATGAACAGAAGCACCACAAGATGCAACAATCACATGATGCATGAGATGAAATTTGAGCATGCACCACTATTTCTATCACAAGCTCAAGCAAAATAAACTACTGCAAGTTTCTGGACAGAACTGAACACTAAACTATTTTGACATGCATGAGAACAACATGAAAAGATGCGGCTCGTGAAAACAGTGCAAAACCATATAAAGAACATTGCAAACGGAGCTACGGGTCAACGGGAATCAACGAAACAAGATATGAAGCTCTACGTGGAAGATTCAACACCACACTCACAAATCGCACAAATCTGGTATTCCCAGGTTGCCAAGACATGTAACAACCCAACATGAATGAATTGGAGCAAGGTAGAACACCACAACATCAATTAAGCACATACTTTGATCAAAATGACAAAACTACATAATCTGCCATAATCTGCATATTAGCTATTTGGGAGCTACATGCAACATAGCTACAGGTCTTCAAACATGACAAATAATATATGTGCCTGTTGCCAACCAAGGACACTACAAGCACCAGCAATAATCACAGCAAAAGGAATTAAACTCTAGAAGATACAAGGCCACAAACTTTTCCCAAAACCATCAGATCTCAGGGACTTAGTGAAATTCCCGCACCTGAGTTTCTGTCTCTGTTCTGAAGCTTTTTGACAGCAATCAAAACACAACCTACTGGACTCGAAATGACTTGAAAGTTGACAGGGGGCTTCACAAACATGCCACGTTTAAAATCCTAGCACTGAACTAGGGCTAGTTCTCAACAGAATGACCAACACATCCTCATCTACAGGGGAAGAAAATTTTACCAGAATCCCAGACTTAGTGAAATTCCAGATTTCACTAAACTGGAAATTTCCAGCCACGTGCCCACTTTGTCTAAGCATAGTTTGCACACACACAACACCAAGAGGTAATTGACACCACTATGGTGTAGAGCAAAACCCCTACTTCTATCACACAAAAACTCATGCCCTTGGGCTCCACCTATTCCATGGAATCAAGGCTCAAACTTGCAACAAAACTGAATATGCCACTCCATAAAACACCCTACTAAGACAACCACTACCAAGGTAGAGTTCAGGTGCACAATGACAAAGTGACATGGGGGTTTGAACCCCATGTTTGTGTCATGCACATCAACAAAACCAACACATCTACCAACTATCCCCACACACAAACACCATGCCCTCTCACATATAGACATGTGAAGGTGCATAAATTTTGCAAAGGTGGGGAAGTTCCACACACACGCATATATTCCACTTCATTCACAACAACATCATGCTCTTAAACCTAAGAACAACAAGAGGGGGAAAAATACCAAGCAAGTAACTTGGTAGCCTCACCTCTCCAACACCTTAGTAGGAACCACAAGTGGTGTGCACTCACAACAAACACAACTCCATCCTACACCATCACTTCTCCTACAACCTCTGTGCACCAAAGCCTATTGGCAAACCCACCAACATCATAATCTGACAAGACCACATGCACACATATATCACTTAAGTCACCTACATCAACTATCACTATACTAGTGTGCAAAACACACACAAGACCATATGCACCCATCTACACCAGCAGGAAAGAATTAAATAGGCACCTTGCTGCCCATGCATAAGAAAGAGGAAGAACAAAAAATAAAAGACAGCAAAACAAACAAACATATGCATCAGGGGTCCTGGGAATCGAACCCAGCAGCTCCTGGTATACCACACTGCATTCTACCACTCTACTGCTGGCATCGTTTTGACAGAGAAGAAGCAAGTCGCAGGCTATACCCTCTGCAGCTGCTAGCACCACAGGCCGAAAATAACAACACAAAAAGGGGGGGAAAGGTGCCCTACAGGGGATTCAATCCTTGCACCTCTCACTTACAGTCAGAAATGCCAACCACTGCACTATGATCCGGCTGCTGAACTAACGCGCAAGAAAAATAGAAGAAGGGTCTCTCCCGTCGCTATCTGCTACCTGATCTAACCTGCTCGCCTGAGACAGAGACGGCAACATAGACCAGGCTGCACACGCCCAACGTCGACGGGGAAAGCTCCCAGGCCGCGTCTCTGCTAGCACGAGGGGGAAGGAAGCCCTCCTCTACGTAACCCACCCACATGCACTACTTGATGCAGAAACTACCGCAATCACAACAGCCTGCAACTACTGCTGTTCGCACAGGGAGCACGCACGCGCCACAGGCCGGATCTGAGCTGCGCTACGGAGGAGAAAGGAAGGGGGAGGTGATCTGCTCACCTTGGGGAAGGAAGGAGGAACCGATCGGAGGAGGAAGCCGGACCGGAGGGGAAGAAGGCGTGCCGAGGTAGATCCTGCCGTAGACCGAAGTAGAGGAAGCAGAACACCAGGTTCGCGCCGTAGACGGGGACGAGCTCGATGGTGGGGACGTTCTCGGGGGCTTCTAGCACCAGGAATGGGTCGCGGGGAACCACCCCGAGCCCCCGGACATGGCGGCCTTGCCGCTCGACGGTGCAAGCAGGGAAATATGCGACGTGGAGCTCTGTGTTCTCTCTGCTATCCTACAGGAACTTACCAGGAAAGGAGGGAGAAGAGAGATGGAGGGGGAGAAGAGAGGTGGCGGCGGCAGGAGGGAATGGAGGGAACCCTAGGCGAGGGAAGGGAGGCACGGACGCCCAGGCTAAATAGGGGCCCCTCGACGTTTGTGCCACGGCACCGTCAACTTCCTCTCTGTCTCACGACCTGACGGAAAGGAGACGCGCAGGGGAGGAGTGACGGCGTCAGGAAAGGAGAAGGGGGTCTCGCCAGGGCTGCTACAACGAAGGGGAATGGGCCTAGGAGAGAAACTGGGCCTCTCTGGGTGGGAGGGAGCCCACGAGAGAGGGAAAAAAGAAACCAGCCTTGGAATTTATTTCTAATTAGGTAGCAAAACCAGAGAAAGAAAAATAAACCCTCAGGACTACTGCTGAAATAAAAAATCAAAACAAAAAAATGTCCCTGGGCCTAAAAATACCTAAGCTTTTAAAATAAAATGCAAAAGGAATTTTATAGGGCATTTTAAATAAATACAAAACATCACTAAGTATACTGTTTTGTGATTTATAAACCCCCTCAAGACCACAATAAAAACTCCACATCATCACATCCTCATCCCCACAATAACCTCGAAATACTAGACATTTTAAAGCAGCTCTTGTAAAGATGGAATATTGAACAAAAGAAAAAATAGGAAAGGGAAAGGGTTTGAAATTTGCAAAGAGCTTTGGAATCCCAAGCAACCACTATTTCTACACACCATCATCACATGTTATCACAAGATCACATCCCACATCATGACCACAAATACCACATGGGCATGCAATGATATGCTATGCATGCATGCATGAGAAGGACATAGCAAGGAACATACATGAAATCATGGAACCAACTTAACATCACAATCTCTGACAAGGTGGTCCCACATGAAGTAGGTCCATAAAGGGTAGGTTTTACACTTGGGGCATTACATACCAGGTATGCTAGGTTGGAAGGTTCAGCTATTTACTGTGACAAGGACAGGTCATGCAAAGGAAGTGGGTTCAACTAACGTGGTAAAAGCATTGAAAGCATTTTGACCTAATGCAATAACTAAGAGCAGGAGCGAGAACATGGGATTTATCGAGATGATAAAAATGGTTGCTTTCCTTGTTGCTCAACAGAGGGGTGATATCCATCAGTCGGATAATCAGTCGTATCCGGAGGGGCAGAGCATACCGAAATAATAACATACAATCAATATCAATCCTATGCAACAAAATGATGCATGAAATGCAATGTAGCATGGTTTGAGGTGACTACCAAAACCCTTTGGGTGATCTTGATTTGAAATCATAATTCAAATATCATTTGAATTATAATTTATTAAATTCCTTTAATTGATTTGACCTCATGCTGTTTCATAATTTTGTTTTTCATGCATGAAAATAGCACCATTGGATTCCTTGAATTTTTCTGACCATTTTACATATATTATTTGTCAAATTTGGAGTTATATTAAATTTTCTATGAATTTCCAAAGTTTTGAACTTATTCTGGAATTATTTTTAAACAGAAAATGAGTTATTGCATCGGCAGGTCCAACTGGCCGTTGAAAGTCAAACCTGACTAGTGGGACCCACTGGTCAGTGACTGTGGCCAGTTTTTAGTTTAAGTTTAACTTAATTAGCTAATTAACAGGCTGGACCCACCTGTCACTGACTATTTGACTTTTAATATAATTTATATTTTTATTTTAACTAATCTTTAATTAAACAGGTGGCTGGCCCCACTTGCCAGGGACTCAGGGGAGTCAACCCCATCGGCGATGGGGTCAAACCCATCAGCGGCAAGGCTCCGGCGACCACCAGAACGGCGGAGGGCCTCGGGTTTGCGATTCCGGTGACCAAAAGTACGACGGAGGGCACCAGACGATCGGCCACACGATCACAACTCCATTTTTGCAAAGAGCACGGGCTGAAATGGCCGGAGATGACGCCGGCGACGAGCTCGGCGGCTGCCGGAGCTCGGGCATCATCGGGGACACTCCTACGGGGCTCAACACGCGCGGGGCTAGTCTCCTAAAGCCCCTACACGACGCACTGAAGCCATTGGTGGCCTCAGAACGACCAGCCGATCACCGGAGAGCTACCGGCGACGAGGTCCCGCGGCGGATCTCGGGCTCCGGTGGAATCGGGGCCTAGAGCTCGGGATCGAAGGGGGAAATGAAGGGGAAAGCACCCTGAGCTCACAGGGAGTGCAGAGGCGACGAGAGCGGGCTCGGGGATGGTCTGAGGAGGGAGAACGACGGCGGCGAGCTCCGAGGATCCGAGGTTGAAGACGATGGCGTCACGGCATCTCAGGGGTTCTCGGCATCGAGCGACTAGTTGGAGAGCTTCACGGGACCAAGGCGAAGCTAATGCGCAGCTCAGGTGAGAGGGAGAGGGGCTGGAGCAACGGTGAGCTCGAGCTCAGCTCGGGCTGTAATGGCGGCCGAGAGAGGAGATCGCTGGGGGAGGAGTGAGGCGAGGAGGAGCTCGGGGACGGCTGCGGGAGGCTTATCCCCTCCTTGCCAACACGAAGCGGCGGCCAGGCAAGCAGACACGTGCGTGGCTGCGCCGGAGGGAGCAGCGGCCACCTTCTGCTGCTCGCTCGCACGAGGACGACGACAAGGCTAGCTGGGCTGGGCGAGGGGTGAACGACATGTAAGGTTTCTTTCCATTTTTTTCCATTTCTGTTTCTGTTATTTATTTACTGACTTTGTTTTGTTTTATTTTTGGCTCCAAACTATTCCTAAAATAGTTTGAAACATGCTGAAATGTCATTTGAAATATTTCCAAACATTTATAAAAGTTTCAACATTTTTGAAAACTTCGAAATAATTGAAATCAATTATATAGTTGATTTCAGTAGCTTTTACCTTTAATTTAAAATGCCAAAAGCACTTTGAAAATATATTTTACCACTGATATTTTGTTTTCAACATTTATCAGAAAAGATGAACTTTTCTAATGGCCATTTTGGATTCATTGATTTTGGCAATAGTTGAATTGTTTTGGAATAAGGGGTGGCTAGGGTTTTGCTTTGGTTTTCTTTGCTTTTCTTTTGGATTTCATTTCATTTTCTTGGATGCAAAGAAGGAAGACATGAGCACAACTTTCTAAACCCTAATAGGGATCAGGGATGTGACATTGGCATGATTCCCATGCTAAAAAAATCCTATATACACTAGAAACCCCAGAAATAAAGAGAGAACTTCCACTCCGTCGCTGCAACTCTCTATATTGAATAAAAACCCATATGGAGCCTTTCTAGTACCCTGCCGGAGAGGGGAAATCATCTCCGGTGGCCATTTTCATCATCCCAACGGAGGCCATGACGAGAAGGGAGTAGTTCACCCTCGGGGATGAGGGTACGTAACAATAGCTATGTGTTCAATCTCTCTATCTCGTGTTCTTGAGATGGCACAATCTTGATGTATCATAGGCCTCTAGTTGGATCATATGATGTTATTCCCTTGCTACCTTGTTGTGATGAATTCAATCTTTCCCTTTAAGATATTGTTATGTTGGATTGAATATTTTGGTTTGAGAACACTTGATGTATGTCTTGCATGCGGATACTCATAGTGACATTGGGGTATTCAAGTGACTCACTTGATATATGTTATGTAATCAACTTGCAGATTCTAATGACCTTGGGGATCTATGCACAGGGGTTGATTACACGTTTTCATACTTGTTCGCCGAGAAAAATCTTGGGTAGCTCCTTCAAGTTCTCTCTGTTGGATTGAATTTGATAGATCTGAAATTATTTCATGCATATCACATAATCTACCCACAAACACTTGAGGTGACATTGGTGTATCTACGTGACATTAGGGTTGATAAATATGTATCATGGGTGTTATTCTAGTACGAACTCTATTGTTGTTTGTGACACTTACAGGAATAGGTCAAAAGATTGATAAAAAAGAATAACTTTGAGGTGGTTCTACTACCTACACCAATTTCATCTTATTGTTCTCTTCTAGATAGGAACTTTGGAGTGATTCTTTGTCCCACACTTAGGGATGATCATATGATTCGACTATGTTTGCATTGTTGAGATTGCACTAGTGAATGTATGAACCCTAGGCCTTATTACCAAGCATTTATACAAAATTTTACTCGCGATTTTACACTTTCTATCTTGTTGTTTTTATATTTTTCAGATTACAAAAACATTTATCTACTATCCACACTACACTGGTATCACCATCTCTTCGCCGAACTAGTGCGCCTATACAATTTGCAATTGTATTGTGTGTGTTGGGGACACAAGAGTTTTTTTGTATTTGATTGTAGGGTTGTTTGAGAGAGACCATCTTCATCCTACACCTCCCATAGATTGATACACCTTAGGTCATCCACTTGAGGGAAAATTCTACTATCCTACAAAACTCTGTGCTTGGAGTTCCAACATAGTCTACAAGAATAAATTTGTGTAGTAGACATCAAGATCTTTTCTAGCGCCGTTGGCGTGGAGGTGAGTGCTTGAAGGTATATTTGTAGATCTTGCAATTAAATATTTAAGTTTCTTGTCTTCCACTAGTTTGGTTTTATAAAACAAAACTACAAAAAATGTAATTTAGGTTCCCTCATTTGCTTTGTATCTATAATGTCTTTTGTGAAAATGATGGTTCAAAAAATTGTGCTCAATTTGCTAAAGGAAGAATTTATGAAAATGTTTAACGTGAAATGCTCGAATGATGAACATGATAGTGTTGGGTAACGTAGCATAAATTCAAAATTTTCCTACGCATATTCAGATCTTACTACGGAGAGACCAGCAACGAGAGAGGGGTAAGAGCATCTTCATACCTTTGAAGATCGCTAAGCGGAAGCGTTGCTAGAACGTAGTTGATGGAGTCATACTCGCAGCGATTCCGATCTAGTGCCGAACTACGGCACCTCCGCGTTCAACACACGTGCAACCCGGTGATGTCTCCCGCACCTTGATCCAGCAAGGAGGAGGGAGAGGTTGGGGAAAAACTCCAGCAGCACGACGGCGTGGTGTCGATGGAGAGACGAGGTCTCCCGGCAGGGCTTCGCCAAGCACCGGCAGAGAGGAGGAGAAAGAAGAGCAGGGCTGCGCCGAGGGAGAAGGAAAAGTCTATCTCTCAATGGCCAAAAGTGCCCGATATATATAGGGGGAGGGGAGAGGGGGTGCCACCCCTAGGGTTCCCACCCTAGGGGGTGCGGCAGCCCCCCCAGATGGGAGGTGCGGCGGCCAGAGGGGGGAGGAGGGGGTGGCGCACCATCTGGTGGGCCTTAGGCCCACCTGGCTTAGGGTTCCCTCCCCCTTTTCTCTCCCCTGAGCATTGGGCTGAGTGGGGAGGCGCACCAGCCCACCTAGGGGCTGGTTCCCATCCCCACTTGGCCCACCTTACCTCCCGGGGTCGTTGCCCCCTTTCGGTGGTCCCCCGGGGCCACCCCCGGTGGTCCCGGTACGTTACCGGTGACGCCCGAAACACTTCCGGTGTCCGAAACCATCCGTCCTATATATCAATATTTACCTCCGGACCATTCCGGAGCTCCTCGTGATGTCCGGGATCTCATCCGGGACTCCGAACAACTTTCGGTAACCTCGTATAACAATTCCCTATAACCCTAGCGTCATCGAACCTTAAGTGTGTAGACCCTACGGGTTCGGGAGATAGGCAGACATGACCGAGACACCTCTCTGGCCAATAACCATCAGCGGGGTCTGGATACCCATGGTGGCTCCCACTTGCTCCACGATGATCTCATCGGATGAACCACGATGTCAAGGATTCAATCAATCCCGTATACGATTCCCTTTGTTTGTCGGTATTGAACTTGCCCGAGATTCGATCGTCGGTATACCTATACCTTGTTCAATCTCGTTACCGATAAGTCTCTTTACTCGTTCCGTAGCACGTCATCGTGTGACTAACTCCTTAGTCACATTGACCTCATGATGATGTTCTACCGAGTGGGCCCAGAGATACCTCTCCGTCACACGGAGTGACAAATCCCGATCTCGATTCGTACCAACCCAACAGACACTTTCGGAGGTACCCGTAGTGCACCTTTATAGTCATCCAGTTACGTTGTGACGTCTGATACACCCAAAGAACTCCTACGGTATCCGGGAGTTGCACAATCTCACAGTCGAAGGAAAAGATACTTGACATTAGAAAAGCTTTAGCATACGAACAATACGATCTAGTGCTAGGCTTAGGATTGGGTCTTGTCCATCACATCATTCTCCCAATGATGTGATCCCGTTATCAATGACATCCAATGTCCATGATCAGGAAACCATGATCATCTATTGACTAACGAGCTAGCCAACTAGAGGCTTGCTAGGGACACATTGTGATCTATTTATCCACACATGTATTACTGTTTCCTGTTAATACAATTATAGCATGAACAATAGACGATTATCATGAACAAGGTAATAAGATAATAACCATTTTATTATTGCCTCTAGGGCATATTTCCAACAGATAGAAATATGGTTGGTATGAATTCTCTGAATATCCATGATGCTAATGATATGCAAAGCCACAAGCTTGGGGATGCTATGTTTGATGAAGATGCTATTTTCAGTTCCCCAAGTTTTGTTGAGCAAATTTAATATGATGATATCATTCCTCCTATCTATGATGATTATTGTGATGACATTTACACTATAAATAATAAGGATAACCCTGAAACTTGTCATCATGATTTTAGTTTTTACATGGATTATATCAATCAAGTATCTCATGATAGTTATTTTGTTGAGTTTGCTCCCACTACTATGAATGATAAGACTTTTGCTTGTGTGGGTAGTAATAAAAATTATATGCGTGTGCATCGTGAAAATAATGTTTTATGTGATATTTATATTGCTGAATTTCTTCATGATGCTACCGAAAATTATTATGAGGGAGGAACATATGCTTGTAGTAATTGCAATAATATCAAGTTTCCTCCCTATGTGTTCAAAGTTTTGAAGTCCTGCTTGTTTTGCCTTCCTATGCAAGTTGATTCTTGCTACAAAAAAAATATTTGCTTGCAAAATCCATATGCATAGGAAGTGGGTTAGATTTAAATGTGCTAGCCATGTGATTCATGATGCTCTCTTGCATGTTTCAATTACTACCTTTTATACAAGCATCATTGAAATCATCATGCCTAGCTAAAAGGCATTAAAGAAAACGCTTGTTGGGAGACAACCCAACACTTTTACTTTCTATTTTTGTGTGTTCACATTATTAATCTACTGTAGTAATCATGTTTTGTGTCCTTTATTTCAATAAGGTGCCAAGTAAAGCCTTTGGGATAGTGTGGATACTTGTTTGTTTGATTCTATGCAACAAACAGAAACTTCTATGTGTAGTGCATAATTTATCTGATTTTATTGGAGCATAAAAAAATTCATAAATTCTCGTGCAAAATTTCGATGCAAATTATCTGTGCTTTCCTAATTTTTAAGAATTGTTAGAGTTAGGGAAGTATGGTGTTCATTCAGATCTTCAGATATTGTTCTATTTTTGATAGATTTTGTTTTGCATGCATAGTTTGTTCATTTTCGTGTTTCCATTGATTATATTGAGTGATATAAATGATGGGAAAGATAGACTACAGTAGCTATTATGTGATAACAATTATTAATCTCTTCTTAACAGTACCTAGAGGAATGATCTATCTTTATTACACAAACCCATCTCATGAAGTTCTGTTAAGTTTTGTGTGATTGAAGTTTTCAAGTTTTCGGTAAGATATCTATATAAGGAGAATAAGGAGTGGAAAGACACTAATATTGGGGATTCCCACGACAACCACATGCTAATACCCAAGGAAGACTCAAGCGTCTAAGCTTAGCGATGCCCCGAAAGGCATCCCCTCTTTCATCTCCAACACTATCCATTTATCTTACTTGGACCTATATTTTTATTCATCCCATGATATGTGTTTTTCTTGGAGAGTCATTTTATTTTGTTGTTCTCTGTTAGAAGTTATTTATAATCTTGTTTTTCAATAAAAAGTTTCAAGAATTGCCTTTAGAATACTTGAATTGCAGGTGTGATGTGTGTTGTACAAAAACAAAAACTTTTGTGGTAGTAATTGAATTATCATATTTTACTAGAAGTTGGAAAGTTTTTGAAATTTATAGTTAGTAATTTCAAGCATATTATTTATCATATACTGAAGTTACATAATTTATGGAGTTACACAAGTACACTGTTTTAATAGATTGTTACAAACTGTTCTGTTAGGACAGATTGTTGTCATAGTTTTGTTATCTACTTATCCTAGAGATTACATGGCTTATATTGGTAGATATAAGTTGTGGAAATGACTGTATACAATACCTAATGTTTCAAAATTATTATTCAACTTGTATTGACAATACATGAAGTGTTGCTTTATTCTTATGTGTACTAACCTATCTCACGAGTTCTTTTCAAGTTCTGTGTAGATGAAGTTTTTGAGACTTAGGTGAACCCGAGATATGAGAGGATTGAACGAGATACGGAAGATCAATATTGAGGATGCCCAAGGCAACCCAAGTAAATATTTTGAGACGTCTCAAGCATCTAATGTTGGGGGTGCTAGGCATTCCACATCGCTTCGTCAATAAGTATCTGTTAGCCAATGCTAAGCCTAAATTTTTATTTGTCCACATGATATGTGCTATTATTGGAGTGTATTTTTGTTTTCATTGGTGTTTTTATAAAATACTCAGATCTGGAAATCTTTATTCAGAGAGAGTCCTCACATAGCTACTTAATTGTTTGACTACTCATTGTTCTTCACTTATATCTTTTGAGAGTAGTTTGATGTTTACTCTTGTGCTACACTTATAACCTAAGAGTAAATTGTGAATGAATAGAATACAATAAATCTAAAATTATCAATGTGCTTTATGCCTAGTAGTAGTTTCTTATTGGGTTAGAAATTAAAATCCATTAGAGTTTCACAATCATAGTATTGGTCATACAAGCAATTCATGAATGACTAGTATAAGAAAGAGAACTTTCACATACAAATATATTATCTTGGACATATTTTATGATTGTGAATACCCATTAATTATTTTCAAACTTTATAAAATATTTGAAGTTGGACAAGGAAGACAGTGTAATGATTATGTTCGAGTATATTTGCATAGAAGTTACATTGTTTTGTATCCTCCAACATGTATTGATTGTTTAGAATCTTTTGCTAGCCAAAACTTCATACTAAGTAGAGATATTACTTCTGCATCCAAATCCTAAAACCAAGTTTCTTCCATGCGAGTCCACCATACCTACCTATATATGGTATTTTAGTGCCATTCCAAGTAAATTTGCATGTGCCACCTCTAAACATTCAAATAAACATTTGTTTTGTGAACCCGAACCGCTCATGGAGCGGCAGGGCGGTCATTATCTTCCATGCTAAGCGAGTTATTGTCAACATGATTCACTTGTCATTGCACGAGAGAGGATAGTAAAAAGGATTCCGAGTCCTGCATAATACAAAAATAAATAAACAAAAACTCTCCCTAGAAAGTTGAATGTTTGGAGGGCACCCGTGGATACGATTAGCCATGGAATGTGTTTGAATGGTAGAGGGGGAGTAAAATTCCAATTCTGTTTGCGAACCGCCAATAATGTTATTAGCATGGATGACATTGTAAACTCTGTTGTGACATTGACACGAAAGGCCCACCGCTAAAAATATATTTATCTCTGTTTTAAACAATGATCTCTCGCACCCATGCAATTCTCGGCTTCCCTCGATGAAGGGACAATCTATTTACTATCTTGTTACTTACTTTCATGTTGAGCCTACTTATTATTCCAACCTCGGTCTATTAGTTGGTAAGCACCATGTGGTGCGGAAAGATCCAAAAAATATACCCACTCAAATATATTTGATCATGATTCATTATTATTGACAATTATGTTTATGATAAATATATTGGGAGGCAAAACATTAAGCCCCTATCTTTCTCAATGTTCGATGGATGCTATTTGTTCTAAAAATATGCTTTGAGTATTAGCAACATACAAGACTATATGATAATTGAGTATATGGAGCTCTTACTTAGACTTGATGATGCATTGAAATTGTTTGCTGACTAAGAACATATGATGTTTAGTTCCAAGAGAATGCATTGTTTGAACCATGACATGTGAATTGATTCCTACTCAACCATGATGATTTATGAAAACGTTGGTGGTTATGATGCTAGAAAAATTGATTTGAATTATCGTCAATCAAACTTATATACTATGATAGCATCCACACTTCATAAAATATTTGTTTTATCATTTACCTACTCGAGGACGAGTAGGAATTAAGCTTGGGGAAGCTGAGACTTCTTCAATGTATCAATAATTTATGAAGTATTCATGTCATGTTTGCCTATGTTTACAATAGTTTCATATGATTTTGATGCACTTTATATGATTTATTTAGAACTAACCCGGACTGACGCTCTTTCAACACAATTACCATGGTGTTGTTTTTGTGCAGAAAATGAAAGTTCTCGGCATCGATGCCGACTCCAATAGGGGTTCCCTGACCGACTTGGCTATAATCTCATCACCAGCCGAGTCGTCCCCGAGTGGCTCTCAAATTTCTTTGAGTCGCACTATTCTCCCTGTAGCTTCCCGACTGAAAAACTCTTTTTGTAGGAAAAACAGGTTCCGAGCAACAAACACTTGTTCTCTTCTCGGTTGTTGAAGCTGTATCCCAAGGTTTCCCTCGGATATCCCACGAATATGCATTTATCCAACATGGGTGTAAGCTTATCCGACATAAGTAGTGATACGTCTCCAACGTACCAATAATTTATGAAGTATTCATGCCATGTTTGCCTATGTTTAAAATACTTTGATATTTTTTGATGCACTTTATATTTTTATCTACAACTAACCTGGACTAGCGTTGTTTTTAGTAGAATTACCTTGGTGTTGTTTTTGTGCAGAAAATGAATGTTCTCATAATCGCCCGAAACTTTTTTATATTTTCTCTCTCGAGGAAATAAGCAATATTGGAGTGAAGAACCACCGTAGGGGAGCCACCTATGGCGCACAAGCCAACATCGCGCCTGATACGTCTCCAACGTATCTATAATTTTTGATGGTTCCATGCTATTATCTTGTCAAACTTTGGATGTTTTGTATGCCTTTTATATCTTTTTTGGGACTAACTTACTAACTCAGTGCCAAGTGCCAGTTCTTGTTTTTTTCCGTGTTTTTTGACCCTTTTCAGAGGAGGATTTTAAACGGTGTCCAAACGGAAGAAACTTCCGAAAATATTTCTTCTGGAACAAAACATATGCACGAGAGTTGAGAACCAAGACAGGGGCCACCAGGGGACCCCACAACCCCCCTATGCGCGGCCAAGGGGGTCTGCACCTAGCAGGCTTGTGGGCCCCCTGTGGCTCATCTGCCCTACCTCTTCCGCCTATAAATTCAGAAAAATTCCAAAACTATGAGAGAGATCCACGAAAATACTTTTCCGCCGCCGCAAGCTTGTGTTTCCGCAAGATCCCATCTGGGGCACGTTCTGGTGCCCTGTCGGAGGGGGATTCGGATACGGAGGGCTTCATCAACACCATGACCTCTCCGATGATGCGTGAGTAGTTCACCATAGACCTTCGGGTCCATAGCTAGTATCTAGATGGCTTCTTCTCTCTCTTGGATCTTCAATACAAAGTTCTCCATGATCTTCATGGAGATCTATCCGATGTAATCTTATTTGCGGTGTGTTTGCCTAGATCCGATGAATTCTGGATTTGTGATCAGATTATCTATGAATCTTATTTGAGCTTCTTCTGATATCTTATATGCATGATTTCATATGCTTGTAATTCTCTTCGAGTTGTGGGTTTTGTTTGGCCAACTTGATCTATGATTCTTACAATGGGAGAAGTGCTTGGTTTTGGGTTCATACCATGCGGTGACCTCACCCAGTGACAGAAGGGGTAGAGAGGCACATATCGTGTTGTTGCCATCAAGGGTAAAACGATGGGGTTTTCATCATTGGTTTGAATTTATCCCTCTACATCATGTCATCTTGCTTAAGGCGTTACTCTGTTCGTTATGAACTCAATACACTAGATGCATGCTGGATAGCGGTCGATGTGTGGAGTAACAGTAGTAGATGCAGAAAGTATCGATCTACTTGTCTCGGACGTGATGCCTATATGTATGATCATTGCCTTAGATATCGTCATGACTTTGCGCGGTTCTATCAATTGCTCGACAGTAATTTGTTCACCCACTGTATTATTTGCTATTTTGAGAGAAGCCTCTAGTGAACACTATGGCCCCCGGGTCTAGTTCACACCATATTTCCAGCCTTCAGATCTTACTCTTTTACTTCGTTGCACTTTCCACCTATAGATCTCACTTTACAATCAATCTTGAAGGGATTGACAACCCCTTTATAGCGTTGGGTGTAACCTCTTTTGTGTTTGTGCAGGTACTGTGGACTTGGCGCGATTCTCCTACTGGATTGATACCTTGGTTCCCAAACTGAGGGAAATACTTGCTGCTCCTGTGCTGCATCACCCTTTCATCTTCAAGGGAAAAACAAACGCAAGCTCAAGAGGCAGCAGAAGGATTTCTGGCACCGTTGCCGGGGATTTCTGGTGCCGTAACAAAAGGATTTCTGGCGCCGTTGCCGGGGAGGATCAAGTCAAGAACTCATCCAAGTAAGTGTCGCAAACTCATCTCTTGCATTTACTTCTTTTGCCTCTCGCTTTCCTCTCCCCCACTTCTGAAAAACAAAAATTTACAAAAATATTTGCCTTTTTTCGTTTGCCTTTTTCGTTCGCCCTTTTCTCTCGCTTGCTTTCTGTTCGCTTCTATGCTTGTTTGCTTGCTGAAGTCACCATGAGTGAAAACACCAAACTTCGTGACTTCTCGCATACTAATAATAATGATTTTATTAGTACTCTGATTGCTCCCGCCACTAGTGCGGAATCATACGAAATCAATGCTGCTTTGCTGAATCTTGTTATGAAAGAGCAATTCTCCGGCCTTCCTAGTGAAGCTGCCGCATTCCATCTTAATACCTTCATTGAGCTTTGCGATATGCAAAAGAAGAAAGATGTGGATAATGATGTGATTAAATTGAAGCTTTCTCCGTTCTCGTTGCGAGATCGAACAAAAACTTGGTTTTCGTCTTTGCCCAAAAATAGTATTGATTCTTGGAACAAGTGCAAAGATGCTTATATATCCAAGTATTTTCCGCCGGCTAAGATTATCTCTCTCCGTAATGATATAATGAATTTTAAGCAACTTGATCATGAACATGTTGCACAATCTTGGGAGAGAATGAAATTAATGATTATGAATTGTCCCGCGCATGGCTTGAGTCTTTGGATGATTATACAAATCTTCTACGCTGGCTTAAATTTTGCTTCTAGAAATATCTTGGACTCCGCCTCAGGTGGAACGTTCATGGAAATCACGTTAGGAGAAGCCACAAAACTCCTAGACAATATCATGACGAACTACTCTCACTGGCACACTGAAAGGTCACCTACTAGTAAGAAGGTACACGCAATAGAAGAAAGTTACTCGTTGAGTGTTAAGATGGATGAGTTAATGAATTTGGTTGCTAGTAGAAGTGTTCCTTTAGATCCTAATGACATGCTGTTTGTGAATACTCACGACATATGCCATAGGTAGGCTAAAGTCGGTGAGAACCGAAGGGACAAAGGAGGGCGCTGGGAACGAGGTTGGTACAAGCATGGAACGCACGATGTAACCAGGTTCAGGGCTCTCCGTAGAGATAAGACCCCTAGTCCTGCCGGAGTGTTTGATGTGTATGAATGGATTGCAATGTCGCTCCTGGAGCTGTGTGATACGTCCATTTTGCATCATGCTTTGATGTTGATATTTATTGCTTTTTGGGCTGTTATATTACTTGTGGTACCATATTTATGACTTTTCTATCTTATTTTCAGGGTTTATTTGAAGAGGGAGAATTCAGGCAGCTGGAATTCTGGACTGGAAAAGGAGCAAATCCTAGTCCACTATTCTGCACATCTCCAAATGCCCTAAAAATTTACGTGGATTTTTTCTGGAATATATTAAAAATACTGAGCGAAAGAACTACTGGAGGGGGGCCACCAGGGCCCCACAAGCTTGCCCACCGCCACAACCCCCTGGTGGCGCAGGGCAGGCTTGTGGGCTGCCTGAAGGCCCACTAGCCCCCTCTTTTGCTATATGAAGTGTCCTCGTCTGGAATAAATCAATCGGGAGCTTTTTCGTGGTTTCGCCGCCGCCACGAGGCGGAACTTGAGCAGATCCAATCTGGAGCTCCGGCGGGACGATCCTGCCGGGGAAACTTCCCTCCCGGAGGGGGGAATCGTCGCCATCGTCATCACCAACACTCCTCTCGTCGGAGGGGAGGCATCTCCATCAACATCTTCATCAGCACCATCTCCTCTCCAATCCCTAGTTCATCTCTTCTAACCAATCTTCGTCTCGCAACTCCGATTGGTACTTGTAAAGTTGCTAGTAGTGTTGATTACTCTTTTGTAACATCCCAAATTTTGGAATGTTAAAATAATTATTAGATTGTTTGTTTGTTTGCTTGAGTGATTGAAACTTGTGTGAAATTTGAAACTTTTCAAAACTTTTGAATGAGAGGGAATAAAATGACTTTCGCCTTCTCCGGTGAATTCAAATTCAATCATTTAAAAGCAAAGAGAGAAGATGACATGACTTCTTCAACTATAAAGAATTTGAACGGAGATATTTGCATTTGAATTCCTTTGCACTTCTATTTGTTTTCTTCGTGCAAGACATGCCGGGAAATACATTCTGTCAAACAGAAAAGAGAGGAGGAACATGACCCTCAAACACACGGGCCTTTTGAAAGTTAGTTGAACCCTAAAACTTAGAGGGTCATTTGAAAATTATTTGCAAAAGAAAATAAATCTTTTAGGCAATTTTGTGAAAATATTTTTTTCTCAAGTTTTTATTTTTGCTTTGGAAAAATGTTAATCGAGTAGAGGATATTTTTCTGATTTTTTTGGTATATAATACCCTATATTAATTATTATTTTTCGTTGCCTTTTTATTAGTTTTAGTTTCTGTTTCTTAAAAAGGCTAAAAATAAGAAACTTTTTTTAAAGGAAACTGCCGCGGGCGGCATTTAAGTGCCTCGGCGGAATCCTACCTTAGCCGGATCCGAGATCCTTTCGGATCGGGTGACCGACCCCAGCGCCCCTCTCTCCCTCTCCTTGCCAGATGCCCCCCCTGGCCGACCGAGCCCCCCTGCGGGTCACCCCCTTCCTCCCTCCCTCTCTTTCCTTTCCCCTCGCCCTCCCCTTCCTTCTCTCTCAGCCGACCGACCCCCTCGCCCGAATCCCCGCCGGATCTCGCTCCCCTTCCCCTCGGCGCCCCACCTCTCCCCTATAAAGGCCGGCCCCGAGCCCCCCTCCTCGCCGCCGCCCTGTCCCACCCCTCACCGCCGCCCTGCCCGCACCACCACGCCGGAGCCGAGTCTCCGAAGCTCCCCGGCACCCTGCTCTGCCTCCCCTAGCCGCCCCTCCCCCCCGACACCACCAAAGGCTCCGCCGCCGCCGCCGCACCCCGTTTTCTCCCCCAAACGACAGGCTCCTCGCCGCCGCCCTACCCCACCCTTGCCGCGTGCCAGAGCTCGCCGGAGCGGAAGCTCCCGGCAGCCCTGCTGCCCGCCCCGCCGCCTCCCTTGCCCCTCCGACGGCACCACCCGACGGAGGAGGACCGCCGCCGTCTCCCCGACCCCTCAGGTCTCGCCGGAGACCACCGGAGCCCCTCCCCATCGCCGGCTCTGCCTCAGCCTCGCCGAGAAAACCATGCCGGAGCACCACCACCCCTGTGAGCTCTCCCCCCCCTTGTTTTCATCCGTTAGATCTTACTCAACGGTGTAGATTAGAACGCAATAATCCTTCGGTGTTTAGAGAAAAACCGAAACGGTTTTCTCCACTTAAGATTTAGCCAGGGACTTTTATTTATATTACGGCCATTCGCTAGATAGGCTCAACAGCTCACACCCCCGAGCCAACCACAACGCGCCACGTGGACCCCCTGTCCACAAAACAGTTTTTCTTTTTTCTGTTTTAATTCTGAAACAGAGAGAGTTTCATTGTTCTTTTGATCATAACTTCTGATCCACAACTCCAATGGAGTTGATTCTTTTTCCAGTAGATCACAATTTTTCTGTAGTGTTTAAAAACATATAATTTGCCTATCTTTGAAATATGCAAATTTGAATTAGATCAGATTTGATTTAAAGCTTGTTTTGCTTATACCGGGAGTTTAAAATAGCTTTTAAATTAATTCCTTTTGTACTGATCACTAGTGATCTTATTTATCAGTGGTAAAAATTTCAGATTTGTTTGAGTATTTTAGCTTATGGTTTCTTGTGAAACAAATTCTGTTTCACCTCTTTTTAGGATTATGGCTATTACTTTTCTATAATTGTTTTTAAATTATTTTCTTTATTATTTCAGAAAAATTATGTTTAGTTTCTGTTAGTTAACAGTAGTTTTGCAACAAGTTATGATTTTATTTTTATTTGTTATCATGAAATCAATTCTAGTTCCTTAGTAACTTGCAATTGGTTTCTCCACTGTTTCAAATCCCGTTTGGAAATACTTTCAATTAGTTTTGTGAAAAATACTCTATTTTATCTTAGTTAAATTTATATCTTAGTTCCCTGTTATTATTTTCCGTTGGAAAAAAACTATTTAGTGTTTGATTTAGTAGAAGACTCCCTAGTCTTATTTGAAGCTTCCTTCGGATTCCTATTCGCTCTCTCTTTTGTTTTGATTGCTAGAATGATTGCTAGTATGAGTGCTTATGTGAATGATATGTTTGTTATATAGATTTCATCGGAGAGTGACGAGTAGTATATCAAGTTATTTTCTCGAGAAATTCTTCTTCGTCAACATCACCAGGCAAGTCATTTGATCATGTATCACCTATGTTTTATGCATCGTAGTTCTACCATCCTATGCCCAATTGCATGCTGACTAGGTACTTGGAAATTATGGTGACATATTGTAGTATCATGTGGTAGGCACCCAACAACCCTGTTACTAGGCCCGGGACGACAAATTTCATATTGCTATGCTTGAGTAGACGGGATTCTGGTTGAGAGTTTATCATGAGTGATGCGAGGATACTTCAATAACCAAGACCGGTTAAGTCAAGACTTTTCAAGACCTCGTGATGCAATGCATCTCTGGGTGAAGGACGGTTGATCGGCTCCCTGGAGAAACCAGTGGATGACCCGGGATGCTGGAGACGGCCATGACATCTTGCGGAAAGCTTCACCCAGGCTCAAAGAGACGGACGGATATTTTCAAGACCCAAGGCTTACCTGCACTGCCACAAGTCATTATGGGCTCTAGCTTGGTTGGACAACGCGGCGACTCTGGACAGGCGGTGCTAGCAGATGTAGAAGAACGGTAGGATTGGATGGGCACCGACAGGGATTCAGAGGGACCCGTTGAAAGACCATGTTTTGATCATCCGGTCTTCAAACACCCTGAAGTGCGAGGACATACACGGAGGCGATCAAATCTAGTGGGGAATGTGTGCAAAACTCTGTAGAGTACTCAAACCTAATCGATTAGCCATGTCCACGGTCATGGACAACTTGAGCCAAAGGAACTGAAGTTATCTGGATTTCTCAACACAAATAATAGTATTGATGTGGGAATTATTGACAACTCGGGTACGAGAATTGGTTGGCGGAACCATCTCGTTAACAACAAACAATGTAGTAATATTTTGCTTTCAGCCCCTCTTGTTGTAGGATAAAATTGGCTTTATGCAAAACCTATAGCCCCACCTGCCAAATATGCATGTAGAGATAGTTGATTATTATTTTTTCCCTCTCTTTGATGACTTGCCGGCATATTCAATATGCTGACATACACGGCCGCAACGTCTTATGTTGGAGATATTTTTCTTCGACGAGTAAGAGTACGATTCAGGGTTACGGTCTACACTCAACTTGCCGTTGGTGTTTATTGGGACTCCACTCCCTTGACTGCTTCCGCTGAAATATTTAAGGTATATATCAGTTTTGCGCTATTTACATGTGATTGCACTTTGATATATACATTGATGTACTGTGTGTGCCAGCATACTGATCCAGGGATGGCACAGAAACACAGAGGCTTGACTCATTTCGAGTCGGGTCGCTACATCTTTGTAGTTAATGCTAGTTGGATTACTTGGTGGAAGAGTCTTTGTTCAGATCCTTGATGCTATTCATTACACCTCTGGTCAAGATTACGATTATGTCTTCTGAGTACTTACTTTTGTTCCTGAGGACATGGGATAAGTCATGCTGATAATAGTCATGTGAATTTGATATTCGTTCGGTATTTTGATATGTTGTATGTTGTTTTTCCTCTAGTGGTGTTATGTGAACATTGACTACATAACACTTCACCATATTTGGGCCTAGAGGAAGGCATTGGGGAGTAGTAAGTAGATGATGGGTTGCTGGAGTGACAGAAGCTTAAACCCCAGTCTATGCGTTGCTTCGTGAGGGGCTGATTTGGATCCTGAAATTTAATGCTATGGTTAGACTTTGTCTTAATTCTTCTTTTGTAGTTCTGGATGCTTGCGAGAGAAGTTAATCATATGTGGGATGCTTGTCCAAGTAAGGGAAGTACCCAAGCGCCGGTCCACCCACATATCAAACTATCAAAGTAACGAACGTGAATCATATGAACATGATGAAACTAGCATGACAGAAATTCCCGTGTGTCCTCGGGAGCGTTTTTCCTCCTATAAGACTTTGTTCAGGCTTGTCCCTTTCTGCAAAAGGGATTGGGCCACTTGCTGCACCGTTGCTACTACTTGTTACTTGTTACTTTTCGATTGCTACGTTTCAGCTCACTACACAATCACTTGTTACCGCTACTTTCAGTGCTTGCAGTTATTACCTTGCTGAAATCCGTTTATCAGAGCCTTCTCCTCCTCGTTGGGTTCGACACTCTTACTTATTGAAAGGACTACGATTGATCCCCTATACTTGTGGGTCATCAAGACTCTTTTCTGGCGCCGTTGCCGGGGAGTGAAGCGCCTTTGGTAAGTGGAAATTGGTAAGGAAACATTTATATGCTGTGCTGAAATTTATTGTCACTTGTCACTATGGAAACTCTTCCTTTGAGGAGTTTGTTTGGGGTATCTTCACCAAGAATGGAAGCACGAGGAGTTTCTCCTAAACCTGAGATACCTAGTGAAGATATCTTTTACGAAATTCCTTTGGGTATGCTTGAGAAACTGCTGGCTAATCCTTTCACAGGAGATGGATCTTCACATCCAGACTTGCATCTAATCTATGTAGATGAAGTTTGTGGTTTATTTAAGCTTGTAGGTTTGCCCGAGGATGAGGTAAAGAAGAAAGTCTTTCCTTTATCTTTGAAGGATAAGGCGTTGACATGGTATAGGCTATGTGATGATGCTGGATCATGGGGCTACAATCGGTTGAAATTGGAATTTCATCAAAAGTTCTATCCTATGCATTTAGTACATCGTGATCGGAACTTTATTTATAACTCTTGGCCTCGTGATAGGGAAAGCATAGCTCAAGCTTGGGGTAGGCTTAAATCAATGCTATATTCATGCCCCAATCATGAGGTCTCGAGAGAAATCATCACTCAAAACTTTTATGCTCGGCTTTCTCATGAAGATCGTACCATGCTTGACACATCTTGTGCCGGTTCTTTTATGAACAAGGATATTGATCAGAAGTGGAATTTATTGGAGAGAATCAAACGCAACTCTCAAGATTGGGAGCTGGAGGAAGGTAAGGATCAGGTATGAATTTCCAGTTTGATTGTGTTAAATCTTTTGTTGAGACAAACACTTCTAGAGATTTTAGCGCTAAGTATGGGCTTGACTCTGAGATAGTAGCTTCTCTATGTGAATCTTTTGCTGCTCATGTTTATCTTCCCAAAGAGAAGTGGTTTAAATAGCATCCTCCTATAGAAAGCAACATAGCCAAAACCAATCTAGTTGAGGAGAAAATCATAGCTTTTAGTGATCCTGTTGTTCCTTGTGCTTACACTGAGAAACCACCATACCCTCCTAGGATAAAGGATTATTCTAAAGCTCCAACTATGATACGTAGGGGTTACATTAGACCACTTGCACCCCCTGAGGAGATTAGAGTTGAACCTAGTGTTGCTATTATCAAAGATCTCTTAGCCGAAGACATAGACGGGCATGGTATAAAATTCTGTGAGGCCTCCGCTAGAATTGCTAAACCTCACGCGAAAGACAAACACGGACCTGTAGTTGGCCTGCCCGTTGTTTCTGTTAAGATAGGAGATCTCTGTTACCATGGTTTATGTGATATGGGAGCTAGTGTTAGTGCAATACCTCGTTCTCTATATGATGAAATCAAAGATGAGATTGCACCTGCTGAGTTAGAACCCATTGATGTCACTATTACGCTAGCTATAGAGACACTATCTGCCCTCTGGGAATTGTGAGAGACGTAGAAGTCCTGTGGGGTAAGACGAAGTATCCTACTGATTTCCTCGTCCTTGGTACTGCACAAGATAGCTTTTGTCCCATCATATTTGGTAGACCCTTTCTCAACACTGTCAATGCTCACATTGATTGCATTAAGCAGACTGTCACAGTACGTTTCGAGGGTGTGTCTCATGAATTTAACTTCTCCAAGTTTGGAATACAACCCCATGAAATAGAGTCGTCTGGTAGAGATGAAATCATTGCTCTTGCCTCTATTGCCGTACCTCCTATGGATCCTTTAAAGCAATATCTGCTTGAGCATGAAAATGATATGCATATGGAGGAGAGAGATGAGATAGATAAAATTGTCTTAGAACAATATTCTATTCTCAAGAATAATCTGCCTGTTGAACTGCTCGGGGATCCTCCCCCACCAAAGGGTGATCCTGTGTTCGAGCATAAACAGTTGCCTGATACTCTTAAGTATGCCTATCTTGATGAGAAGGAGATATATCATGTCATTATTAGTGCTCTCCTCTCAGAGCGCGGAGAGAAGAAGTTACTAAAAACTCTGAGGAAGCACCGCGCTGCTATTGGATATACTCTTGATGATCTTAAGGGTATTAGTCCTACTGTATGTCAGCACAAGATTAAAACCGATCCTGACTTTAAACCACTTGATGATCATCAAAGGAGATTAAATCCTAAGATGAAAGAGGTCATTAGAAAAGAAATATTAAAGCTTCTGGAAGCAGGAATCATTTATCCTGTTGCTCATAGTGATTGGGTAAGTCCAATACATTGCGTACCTAAGAAGGGAGGTATCACCGTCGTTCCTAATGATAAGGATGAACTAATCCCACAAAGGATTATTACCGGCTATAGAATGGTGATAGACTTCCGGAAACTGAACAAGGCAACCAGGAAAGATCATTATCCTTTGTCGTTCATCGACCAAATGCTAGAAAGGCTATCAAAACACACACACTTCTGCTTTCTAGACGGTTATTGAGGTTTCTTGCAAATACCTGTTGCGCAATCTGATCAGGAGAAAACCACTTTCACCTGCCCTTTTGGTACCTTTGCCTATAGACGTATGCCTTTTGGCTTATGTAATGCACCTGCCACCTTTCAAAGATGTATGATGGCTATATTCTCTGACTTTTGTGAAAAGATTGTTGAGGTTTTCATGGATGACTTCTCCGTTAACGGGTCTTCCTTTCATGATTGCCTCAGCAACCTTGATCGAGTCTTACAGAGATGCGAAGAAACCAACCTCGTCTTGAATTAGGAGAAGTGCCACTTTATGGTTAATGAAGGTATCATCTTAGGACACAAAATCTCTGAAAGAGGTATTGAAATTGGTAAGGCTAAGGTTGATGCACTTGAGAAAATGCCTTGCCCCACAGATATCAGAGGTATACGAAGTTTCCTAGGTCATGCTGGTTTCTATAGAAGGTTCATTAAAGACTTCTCTAAGATTTCTAGGACTCTTACCAACCTCTTGCAGAAGGATGTTCCTTTTGTTTTTGATGACGATTGTGAGGAAGCCTTTGAAATACTTAAGAAGGCTTTGATAACCGCACCTATTGTTCAACCACCTGACTGGAACTTGCCCTTTGAAATCATGTGTGATGCTAGTGATTACGCTGTTGGTGCTGTTCTAGGACAAAGAGTTGACAAGAAGTTGAATGTCATTCACTACGCTACTAAAACTCTAGACAGTGCCCAAAGAAAATATGCCACTACGGAGAAGGAATTTTTAGCAGTCGTGTTTGCATGTGAAAAGTTCAGATCTTACATAGTTGACTCCAAAGTCACTATTCACTCTGATCATGCTCATATTAAGTACCTCATGGAGAAGAAGGACGCTAAACCTAGGCTGATCAGATGGGTTCTCCTGCTACAGGAATTTGATTTGCACGTCATTGACCGAAAGGGTGCTGATAACCCTGTAGCAAATAACTTGTCTAGGCTAGAGAATGTCCTTGATGACCCACTACCTATTGATGACAGCTTTCCTGATGAGCAATTAAATGTCATCCGCACTTCACTTAGTGCACCGTGGTATGCCGATTATGCAAACTATATCGTAACCAAATACATACCACCCAGTTTCACCTATCAGCAAAAGAAGAAATTCTTCTTTGATTTGAGACACTACTTTTGGGATGATCCTCAACTTTATAAGGAAGGATTAGATGGTGTTATTAGACGTTGTGTGCCTGAACATGAACACGGACACATCCTGCAGAACTGTCATTCCGAAGCCTACGGAGGACACCATGCTGGAGTTAGAACTGCCCATAAGGTATTGCAATCAGGTTTCTACTGGCCCACTCTCTTCAAGGATGCCCGTAAGTTTGTCTTGTCTTGTGACGAATGTCAAAGGATAGGGAACATCAGTAAGCATCAAGAGATGCCTATGAACTATTCACTTGTCATTGAACCATTTGAAGTCTGGGGCTTTGATTATATGGGACCCTTCCCGAGTTCCAATGGGTACACTCACATCTTAGTTGCTGTGGATTACGTTACTAAGTGGGTAGAAGCTATCCCCACTAAAAATGCTGATCACCACACCTCTATTACGATGCTTAAAGAAGTCATATTCCCAAGATTTGGAGTCCCTAGATACTTGATGACTGATGGCGGTTCACACTTCATTCATGGTGTTTTCCGTAAGATGCTAGCTAAGTATGATGTCAACCATAGAGTTGCATCTCCTTATCATCCTCAGTCTAGTGGTCAAGTTGAGTTGAGTAATAGGGAGATCAAGTTGATCCTACAAAAGACTGTCAATAGATCTCGAAAGAACTGGTCTAGCAAACTTGACGATGCACTATGGGCTTATAGGACTGCTTATAAGAATCCCATGGGCATGTCACCGTATAAAATGGTTTACGGTAAGGCATGTCATTTACCTCTTGAGCTAGAACACAAAGCTTATTGGGCAATCAAAGAGCTCAACTTTGATTTCAAACTTGCCGGTGAGAAGCGGTTGTTTGATATCAGCTCGTTAGATGAATGGAGAGCCCATGCATATGAGAATGCCAGGTTGTTCAAGGAAAAGGTTAAGAGATGGCACGACAAACGAATACAGAAACGAGAGTTCAATGTAGGTGATTATGTCTTGCTAGACAATTCTCGTTTGAGATTCTTTGCAGCCAAGCTTCTCTCTAAATGGGAAGGTCCCTATGTTGTCGAGGAAGTATATTGTACCGGTGCCATCAAAATCAATAACACGGAAGGAAATTTTCCTAGAGTGGTAAATGGGCAAAGAATCAAGCATTACATCTCTGGTACTCCCATAAATGTTGAGACCAATATCATCAATGTCATAACACCAGAGGAGTACATAAGGGAGGTTTATCAGCCTGTTTTAGACCTTGAAAACGAAGATGTATCTGTTTCGGCAAGAAATTGGACTCTGATACTTTTCCAATAGGAAATTTCTTCCGTTTTAGAATTTTTGCAAAATTAGAAAAATAAAAAAGCAGTCCGGAGAGCAAACGAGGCAGCCATAAGGGTCCACTCCGCCACCACCCCCTGGTGGCGGTGGGCAAGCTTGTGGGCACCTCGTGTGCCTTCTGGACTCCGCTTTCTTGCGGAGGACTCCTTCTGGCACAGAAAAAATCAATATATAGTCGCCCGAAGGTTTTGATCTCCGTATCACGTAGTTTTCCTCTGTTTTCTTTTCAAGCTTGTTGTCTGCCGCAGATTAAGAGCAAAGATGTCTCAGGAATCAGTTGGGGAGAATGATCTTCACCAAGTTCATGAGGAAGTAGATGCTGATCTGAAAAGAGTAGAAGCCACGGAAGCCAAGGACCAAGCTAAGGAGAAAACCCAAGCTAGGGAGGAAGTTCAACCTATGTTCAACATTGAAGACGTTGAAGGAGTAGATTTTCTCCAACCCTTCCTCCACGTGCTGTCTCCATCCTTGATTGAACTCTTGAGGTTTTGCGAAACAACTCGTGCTCGCAATATTTCTCTTTCTCGTGAAGTTGTCTTGCTGGAAAACCAAGTCACAGATCTCAAAGGTATAAATCAAAGGTTGATGGCTCTCTTGGAATGAAAGGCGCCAACAACACCACCATCACCGCCAAAGGAAGACAACTAAACATTGGTATGGGCAATCCCCTTGGCTTCTGCCAAGCTTGGGGGAGTTGCCCTGGTATCGTATTACCTTTATATGTTTTGCTTTTACCTTTGTTTTAGTTCTTTCCTTTTCAGTTTTTATTTCTTCTTTTAGAGGAATAAGTCTTTAGTTTTTAGTTTGAGTCTTTTGCTTTTGTCTCTCCCCCGATGTATTCGAGCTTACGAGCTATATATTAAAGAGTGTCTTAGTCAAGGGCTTTGCTTTGTGCCATGATCAAAAGTATGAAAAGAACGATAGCAAGAAAGAACATGAGACGATCTTATGGAAAGTGATAACTTCACTTATGACACGTATGATGATTGAAACTTGTTGAGAATAAATCAACATAGACCTCAGTCATTGTTGCAATTAATAAGAAGTAATAAGGAAAGAGAGGTTCACATATACATATATCATCTTAGACACTTTTTACAATTGTCAGCACTCACCAAACTATTACATGCCTAGGAGTAGATGTTGGACAAGGAAGACAACATAATGAATTGTGTTTGCTTGGTTCCAAACAATGTTATATGATTAGAGATCCCTTAGCATGTGACGATTGCTTCCACCTCATATTAGCCAAAAATCCCGCACCAAGTAGAGATACTACTTGTGCATCCATAAACCTCCAACCCAGTTTTGCCATGAGAGTCCATCATACCTACCTATGGATTGAATAAGATCCTTCAAGTAAGTTGTCATCGGTGCAAGCAATAAAATTTGCTCTCTAATACGTATGATCTATTAGTGTGTCAAAAATAAGCTTTGTACGAACCTGTGATGAGGAAGATATAAAAGCGACAGACTGCATCATAAAGTTCTTTGTCACAGGAGGCAATATAAAGTGACGTTCCTCCGCACTAAGAGGACACGCATTCAAACCTCAAAAGCGCATGACAACCTCTTCTTCCCTCTACGAAGGGCCTATCTTGTACCTTTACTTTTTACCCTTGAAAGAGTCATGGTGATCATCACCAATTCCATATTTTTGCATTTGTCTTGGCTACCGTCACATGCTTGGGAAAGATCTATATTCATATATCAACTTGGAGTTGAGTATTCATTCTTTATTGTTGTTGACTTTACCCTTGAGGTAAATGGTTGGGAGGCAAAACTATAAGCCCCTATCTTCCTCTGTGTCCAGCTGAAACTTTGACACCATGAGTACCACGTGAGTTGTAATAATTGTGGAAAATTAAAGAGATGATTGAGTATGTGGCTTTGCCTTACAAGCTCTTATTTGACTCTTTCTGATGTTGTGATAAATTGCCATTGCTTCATTGACTATGGACTATTGTTGGTCACTTCTCGGTAAGGTTTTTGCTTCATGCTTTGCTTTGTGAAGGAATTGTCACTTTCCCATAAGAATTTTTAAGATATATTGCTGTCCTATGTGTGATCATGATGCCCTCATGTCCGTATTATGTTTTATCGACACCTTCGTCCCTCAACATGTGGACATGTTTATGGAACTTGGTTTTCGCTTGAGGACAAGCAAGGTCTAAGCTTGGGGGAGTTGATACGTCCATTTTGCATCATGCTTTCATGTTGATATTTATTGCTTTTTGGGCTGTTATATTACTTGTTGTACCATATTTATGCCTTTTCTCTCTTATTTTGCAAGGTTTATTTGAAGAGGGAGAATTCAGGCAGCTGGAATTCTGGACTGGAAAAGGAGCAAATCCTAGTCCACTATTCTGCACATCTCCAAATGCCCTGAAAATTTACGTGGATTTTTTCTGGAATATATTAAAAATACTGGGCGAAAGAACTACCGGAGGGGGGCCACCAGGGCCCCACAAGCTTGCTCACCGCCGCCACCACCCCTGGTGGCGCAGGGCAGGCTTGTGGGCTGCCTGAAGGCCCACTAGCCCACCTCTTTTGCTATATGAAGCGTCCTGGTCTGGAAAAAAAAATCAATCGGGAGCTTTTTCGTGGTTTCGCCACCGCCACAAGGTGGAACTTGAGCAGATCCAATCTAGAGCTCCGGCGGGACGATCCTGCCGGGGAAACTTCGCTCCTGGAGGGGGGAATCGTCGCCATCGTCATCACCAACACTCCTCTCGTCGGAGGGGAGGCATCTTCATCAACATCTTCATCAGCACCATCTCCACTCCAATCCCTAGTTCATCTCTTGTAACCAATCTTCGTCTCGCAACTCCGATTGGTACTTGTAAGGTTGCTAGTAGTGTTGATTACTCTTTGTAGTTGATGCTAGTTGGATTACTTGGTGGAAGAGTTTATGTTCAGATCCTTGATGCTATTCATTACACCTCTGGTCATGATTATGATTATGTCTTGTGAGTAGTTACTTTTGTTCCTGAGGACATGGGATAAGTCATGCTGATAATAGTCATGTGAATTTGATATTCGTTCGGTATTTTGATATGCTGTATGTTGTTTTTCCTCTAGTGGTGTTATGTGAACGTCGACTACATAACACTTCACCATATTTGGGCCTAGAGGAAGGCATTGGGGAGTAGTAAGTAGATGGTGGGTTGCTGGAGTGAAAGAAGCTTTAACCCCAGTCTATGCGTTGCTTCGTGAAGGGCTGATTTGGATCCACTAGTTTAATGCTATGGTTAGACTTTGTCTTAATTCTTCTTTTGTAGTTGCGGATGCTTGCGAGAGAGGTTAATCATAAGTGGGATGCTTGTCCAAGTAAGGGCAGTACCCAAGCGCCGGTCCACCCACATATCAAACTATCAAAGTAACGAACGCGAATCATATGAACATGATGAAACTAGCATGACAGAAATTCCCGTGTGTCATCGGGAGCGTTTTTCCTCCTATAAGACTTTGTTCAGGCTTGTCCCTTGCTGCAAAAGGGATTCGGCCACTTGCTGCACCGTTGCTACTACTTGTTACTTGTTACTTTTCGCTTGCTACGTTTCACCTCACTACACAATCACTTGTTACTTTTCGCTTGTTTTTAGTGCTTGCAGTTATTACCTTGCTGAAATCCGTTTATCACAACCTTCTGCTCCTCGTCGGGTTCACACTCTTACTTATCAAAAGGAATACGATTGATCCCCTATACTTGTGGGTCATCACTATGTTGGGGGGAGGAAGAGGGGAGCTGCCGGCTCGTCTCTGCCTCTCTCTATGTTGTTGGTGAGTGTGAAGTGTTGAACGACCGACCCCCTGCATGGAGGGTGACCGGGGGGGGGGGGGGTTTATAGACGAACCCGCCGGCCTACAATATGGATAAAGGGTACAAGTGTGGGACCCGGCTGGGCAGGGGCCCACTAGAGTCTTGTCTTGTCGCTTGAGGGGCCCGCTGGCTGCATAGTCTCGATTGGCAGTGGGACCCGCCGGCTGGCCAATGAAGCTCTCGCGTAAGGTTGACACCGAGCACACGTTGTACGTCGAGCGTCGTCCAGCGAGATTCGTCATGGGTAGGTAGTACGACCGCCTCCACTGTTCCCCACGCCGAGTGCAGTAATGGAGTGGGAGCGCGATGGTTCGACACTATGCTAGGTGATGGATCAGACCCGGGGTAGGTCAGCGGCGTGGCCGCCGACGCTCGTAGCTACCGGACGCCCCGATCCAGTACCTTTGCTGACGCGTAGCTACCTTTAATCGTAAGGTCTCATCCCAACCTACGATCTGATGTGACTTGTGATCCCCGGCCGGCTAGCCTGCTTGGCCCGCCGGCTTGGGCGTGGCCGCCTCGTTCCTAGCCGGCTGGCTGGACCAGGCCGACCCAGAAAAGGTAACCGGCTCGACTCTAGCTGGCAGGGGTTGCCTGGCCGGCCAAAGAGTTGGCCGCCTCGTACTCTAGCCGGTAGGCGCGGCCTAGCCGGCCAGAAGCCTTGGGCCTTAGGAAACTGTATATGTTCTTGTCCTTTGAGCCGGAAATGAAGGAGCAGGCTCGATGAGCCTACCCCGGGGTTATCCCCCCGACACATGCCCTTGTCTTCCTTGATTGAGAGTAGAAACACTAGCTTGGACGTTAATTTTGTTGGTAGGAATAATTTTGGCAACAACAATGCTTTTAGAGGAAACTATGTTCCTATGCCTTTTCCTAGTAACCCCTCTAATAACTTTGGCAACTCCTACAACAATACTCATGGAAATTACAATAGATTACCCTCTAATCTAGAGAGTAATATCAAAGAGTTTATCAACTCGCAAAAGATTTTCAATGCGTCCTTAGAGGAAAAACTACTAAAATTGACGATTTGGCTAGGAGCATTGATAGAATGTCTAGTGATATTGATGCTTTGAAAGTCAGATGTGCTCCTCCCAAGATCAACATGGATGAAACTTTGAAAGCTATGCGTGTTCCCATGAGTGAGAGCAAAGAAAGAACCGCCCAAATTCGTGCTAGACATGAATGGCTTAAAAGGCGTGTTCTCGTGATAAGAATCACGAAGATCTTAAAGTGCTTGGTGTGACTCCCATTGAGTCTTTGTTTTCTTATGTCAAACCTAATGATGATGGGGCTGGATATGAATCCACTTTGGTTGAAAAACGCCCCAATGATTCGGAGTCCATCTATCTTGATGCTAAAAGCATTGAAAGTGGAGTAGAAGATATTAAAACCTTGAGTAGTAATGAAACTACTACTTTGGATTTCAAGGAATTCAATTATGATAGTTTCTCCTTGATTGAATGCATTTCCTTGATGCAATCCATGCTAAACTCTCCACACGCTTATAGCCAAAACAAGGCCTTTACCGATCATATCGTCGATGCTATGATAAAATCTCTTGAAGAGAAACTTGAGTTGGAAGTTTCTATCCCTAGAAAGCTTCATGATGAGTGGGAACCTACTATCAAAATCAAAATCAAAAACTATGAATGCAATGCTTTGTGTGATTTGGGTGCTAGTGTTTCCGCGATTCCAAAGTCTTTATGTGATGTTCTGGGTTTTAATGAGATTGACGAGTGTTCTCTTAATTTTCATCTTGCGGACTCTACTATCAAGAAACCCATGGGAAGGATCAATGATGTTCTTATTATTTCAAATAGGAACTATGTACCCGTGGATTTCATTGTGCTTGACATTGATTGCAATCCTACAGGCCCTATCATTCTTGGTAGACCTTCCCTAAGGACTACGGGTGCTATCATCGATATGAAGGAAGGGAATATTAGATTTCAATTTCCTTTAAAGAAAGGCATGGAGAATTTTCCTAGAAAGAAAATAAGATTGCCTTATGAATCCATGATGAGGGCTACTTATGGTTTGAGCACCAAAGACGACGATACGTGATTCTATCGCCTTATGCCTTGTTGGGAGGAAACCCAATGAATTTATCTTTTTCTTTATGTTTTGTTGCGTCCACACCATCATAATTCTGTTATAATTGTGTATTCTGTGTTTCTTTTTGTGTTTGAGCCAAGCAAAACCTTTATGACTAGTCTTAGTGATCGTTGTTTGATCCTGCTGGAAAAAGACAGAAACTTTTCGCTCACGAGATTATTTTTCATTTTTATTCAGACAGAGATTTTGAGGTGATTCTTTTTGCTGCTCGTTGATATGCCTTTTGCCCAGGCATTCATAATTTTTCAGAATTGTTTAGGTACCATAAGTATATGAAGTATACAGATTGCTACAACTGGTCTTTTTTTGACAGATTCTGTTTTTGTTGAGTTGGTTGCTTGTTTTGATGAAACTATGGTAGTATCGGGGGTACTAGACATGTAAAAGTGAGAATACAGTAATCTAACACCAATATATATATAGAAATCAAGATTTCTGCTGTACCTAAAGAGGTGGTAGTTTGTTTTCTTGTGGTAATGTTATCACGAGTTTTTGTTTAAGGTTTGTGTTGTGAAGTTTTCAAGTTTTGGGTGATGTTCTCATGGACAAAGGGATAAAGAGTGGAAAGATCTCAAGCTTGGGGATGCCGAAGGCATCCCAAGCCAAATTCAAGGACACCAAAAAGCCTAAGCTTGGGGATGCCTTGGGAAGGCATCCCCTCTTTCGTCTTCAATCCATCGATAACATTACTTGGAGCTATATTTTTATTCACCACGTGATATGTGTTTTGCTTGGAGCGTGTTGTATCATAGGAGTCTTTTCTTTTTGTAGTGTCACAATCATCCTTGCTGCACACCTTTTGAGATAGACATGCACTCATCGTGAATTTGCTAGAATGCTCATCATGCTTCACTTATATCTTTTGAGCTAGATAACTATTGGGGAACGTCGCATGGGAAACAAAAAATTTCCTACGCGCACGAAGACCTATCATGGTGATGTCCATCTACGAGAGGGTATTTCCGATCTACGTACCCTTGTAGATCGCACAACAAAAGCGTTAAGAAACGTGGTTGATGTAGTGGAAAGTCTTCACGTCCCTCAATCCGCCCCGCAAACCGTCCCACGAACCGTCCCGCGATCCGTCCCACGATCTGCTCCGATCTAGTGCCGAACGGACGGCACCTCGGCGTTCAGCACACATACAACTCGATGATGATCTCGGCCTTCTTGATCCAGCAAGAGAGACGGAGAGGTAGATGAGTTCTCCGACAGCGTGACGGTGCTCCGGAGGTTGGTGGTGATCTATTCTTAGCAGGGCTCCGCCCGAGCTTTGTAGAAACGCGATCTAGAGGTAAAACCGTGGAGGTATGTGGTCGGGCTGCCGTGGCAAAAGTTGTCTCAAATCAGCCCTAAAACCTCCGTATATATAGGGGGAAGAGGGGGAGCCTTGCCTTGGGGTCCAAGGACCCTCAAGGGGGTCGGCCGAGCCAAGGGGGGAAGGTCTCCCCTTCCAAACCGAATCCAACTTGGTTTGGAAGGTGGAGTCCTTCTTCCCTTTCCCACCTCCTCCTTTTTTTTCTTTTCTCTTTGATTTTCTTCCTATGGCGCATAGGGCCTTCTTGGGCTGTCCCACCAGCCCACTAAGGGCTGGTGCGCCACCCCCAAGGCCTATGGGCTTCCCCGGGGTGGGTTGCCCCCCCGGTGAACACCCAGAACCCATTCGTCATTCCCGGTACATTCCCGGTAACTCCGAAAACCTTCCTGTAATCAAATGAGGTCATCCTATATATCAATCTTCGTTTCCGGACCATTCCGGAAACCCACGTGACGTCCATGATCTCATCTAGGACTCTGAACAACATTCGGTAACCAACCATATAACTCAAATACGCATAAAACAACGTCGAACCTTAAGTGTGCAGACCCTGCGGGTTAGAGAACTATGTAGACATGACCCGAGAGACTCCTCGGTCAATATCCAATAGCGGGACCTGGATGCCCATATTGGATCCTACATATTCTACGAAGATCTTATCATTTGAACCTCAGTGCCAAGGATTCATATAATCCCGTATGTCATTCCCTTTGTCCTTCGGTATGTTACTTGCCCGAGATTCGATTGTCAGTATCCGCATACCTATTTCAATCTCGTTTACCGGCAAGTCTCTTTACTCGTTCCTTAATACAAGATCCCGCAACTTACACTAAGTCACATTGCTTGCAAGGCTTGTGTGTGATGTTCTATTACCGAGTGGGCCCCGAGATACCTCTCCGTCACACGGAGTGACAAATCCCAGTCTCGATCCATACTAACTCAACTAAGACCTTTGGAGATACCTGTAGAGCATCTTTATAGTCACCCAGTTACGTTGCGACGTTTGATACACACAAAGCATTCCTCCGGTGTCAGTGAGTTATATGATCTCATGGTCATAGGAACAAATACTTGACACGCAGAAAACAGTACCAACAAAATGACACGATCAACATGCTACGTCTATTAGTTTGGGTCGAGTCCATCACGTGATTCTCCTAATGACATGATCCAGTTATCAAGCAACAACACCATGTTCATAATCAGAAGACCCTGACTATCTTTGATCAACTGGCTAGCCAACTAGAGGCTTGCTAGGGACAGTGTTTTGTCTATGTATCCACACATGTATATGAGTTTTCATTCGATACAATTATAGCATGGATAATAAACGATTATCATGAACTAAGAAATATAATAATAACTAATTTATTATTGCCTCTAGGGCATATTTCCAACAGTCTCCCACTTGCACTAGAGTCAATAATCTAGTTCACATCACCATGTGATTCCAACAAATCCAACACCCATATAGTTATGGGGTCTGATCACGTATTGCTCATGAGAGAGGTTTTAGTCAACGGTTCTGAAATTTTCAGATCCATGTGTTCTTTACAAATCTTTATGTCATCTTATAGATGCTGCTACTATGTGCTATTCGGAAATACTCCAAATATCTACTCTACTATACGAATCCGTTTCACTACTCATAGTTATTCGGATTAGTGTCAGAGCTTACATCGACGTAACCCTTTACGATGAACTCTTTAACCACCTCCATAATCGAGAAAAATTCCTTAGTCTATCAGTTACTAAGGATAAATTTTGACCGCTGCTAGTGATTAAATCATGGATCACTCTCCGTACCTCTCAACAGAGTGCAAGGCACCCATCAGGTGCGGTACTCAGCATGGCATACTTTAGAGTCTACGGCTAAGGCATAGAAGACGACCTTCGTCTATTCTCTTTATTCTGCCGTGGTCGGGTTTTGAGTCTTACTTAAATTCACACCTTACAACGCAACCAAGAACTCCTTCTTTGCTGATCCATTTTGAACTCCTTCAAAAACTTGTCAAGGCATGCATCTTGTTGAAACTTCTATCAAGCGCTTTCGATCTATCTCCATAGATCTTTGATGCTCAACGTTCAAGTAGCTCAATCCAGGTATTACTATGAAAACTCCTTTCAAACAACCTTGTATGCTTTACAGAAATTCTACATTACTTCTGATCCACAATATCTCAACCACATATACTTATCAGAAATTCTATAGTGCTCCCACTCACTTCTTTGGAAATACAAGTTTCTCATAAACCTTGTACAAACCCAAAATCCTTGATCATCTCGTCAAAGTGTATATTCCAACTCCGAGATGCTTGCACCAGTCCATTGAAGGATCACTGGAGCTTGCATACTTGCTAGTATCTTTAGGATCGACAAAACCTCCTGGTTGTATCACATACAATGTTTGCTCAAGGAAACCATCGAGGAAACAATGTTTTTACATCCTACGTGCAATATTTCATAAATAATGCAGCAACTACTAACATAATTCTAACAGACTTTTAGCATCACTACGACTGAGAAAGTTTCATCATAGTCAACTGTTTGATTTTGTCGGAAACATCTTTGCGACAAGTCGAGCTTTTCTTAATAGTGACTTATCACCATCATCGTCTGTCTTCCTTTTAAAGATCCATCTTTACTCAATAGTCCTATGACCATCAAGTAGTTCTTCCAAAGTCTACACTTTGTTTTCATACATGGATCCTCTCTCGGATTTCATGGCCTCGAGCCATTTGTCGGAATCGGGGCCCACCATTGCTTTCTTCATAACTCGTAGGTTCACTGTTGCTCAACAACATGACCTCCAAGACAGGGTTACCGTACCACTCAGCAGTAGTACGTGACCTTGTCAACCTACGAGGTTTGTAGTAACTTGATCTGATGCTCGATGATCACCATCATCAGCTTTCACTTCAATTGGTGTAGGCGCCACAGGAACAACTTCCTGCGCCCTGCTACACACTGGTTGAAGTGATGGTTCAATAACCTCATCAAGTTCTACCACCCTCCCACTCAATTCTTTCGAGAGAAACCTTTCCTCGAGAAAGGATCCATTTTAGAAACAAACACTTTGCTTTCGGATCTGAGAAAGGAGATGTACCCAACTGTTTTGGATATCCTATGAAGATGCATTTATCCGCTTTGGGTTCGAGCTTATCAGACTGAAACTTTTTCATATAAGTGTCGAAGCCCCAAACTTTGAAGAAACGACAGTTTAGATTTCTCCAAACCTCAGTCTATACTGTGTCATCTCAATGGAAATACGCGGTGCCCTATTTAAAGCGAATGCGGTTGTCTCTAATGCATAACCCATAAACGATAGTGATAATTCGATAAGAGACATCATAGCATGCACCATACCAAATAGTGTGTGGCTATGACGTTCAGACACATCATCACACTATGATGTTCTAGGTGGTATGAACCGCGAAACAATTTCCGCAGTGTCTTAACTGCGTACCAAAACTCGTAACTCAGATATTCATTTCTATGATCATATCATAGACAGTTTATCCTCTTGTTACGACGAACTTCACTTCGAAACAGAATTGAACTTTTCAATATTTTAGACTTGTGATTCATTAAGTAAATACTCTTGTATCTACTCAAATCATCATTGAAGTAAGAACATAATGATATCCACTGCAAGCCTCAGCACCCATTGGACCGCATACATCAAAATGTATCACTTTCAACAAGTTACTATCGTGTTTCATCTCAATAAAAACAAGGCCTTGCTCATGTGCTATGATTTGCATGTCACTAGTGATTCAAAATCAAGTGAGTATAAAGATCCATCAGCATGGAGCCTCTTCATGTAATTTATACCAACATGACTCAAGCGGCAGTGCCACAAGTAAGTAGTACTATCATCAGTACCTCGTATCTTTTGGCACCAATTTCATGAACATGTGTAACACTACGATCGAGATTCAATAAACCATTGAAGGTGATTGTTCAAGAAAATAGAGTAACCATTATTCTCTTTAAATGAATAATCGTATTGCAATAAACACGATCCAATCATGTTCATGCTTAACGCAAGCACCAAATAACAATTATTTAGGTTTAACACCAATCCCGATGGTAGAGGGAGCATGCGACGTTTGATCATATCAACCTTGGATACACTTCCAATACGTATCGTCACCTCGCCTTTAGCTAGTCTCCGTTTATGCCGTAGCTTTAATTTCGTGTTACTAATCACTTAGCAACCGAACCGGTATCCAATACCCTCATGCTACTAGGAGTACTAGTAAAGTACACATCAACATCATGTATATCAAATATACTTCTTTCGACTTTTTGCCAACCTTCTTATCTACCAAGTATCTAGAGTTGTTCCGCCTCAGTGACTGTTCCTGTCATTACAGAAACACTTAGTCTCGGGTTTGGGTTTAATCTTGGGTCTCTTCATTAGTGCAGCAACTGTTTTGCCGTTTCACGAAGTATCCCTTCTAGCCCTTGCCTTTCTTGAAACTTAGTGGTTTTACAAACCATCAACTATTGATGCTCCTTCTTGATTTCTACTTTCGCAATGTCAAACATCGCGAATCGCTCAAGGATCATTGTATCTATCCTTGATATGTTATAGTTCATCACGAAGCTCTCACAGCTTGGTGGCAGTGACTTTGGAGAACCATCACTATCTCATCTGGAAGATTAACTCCCACTTCATTCAAGTGATTGTCGTACTCAGACAATCTGAGCACACTCTCAACGATTGAGCTTTTCTCCTTTACTTTGTGGACAAAGAATCTTGTCGGAGGTCTCGTACCTCTCAACAAGGGCACGAGCATGAAATCACAATTTCATCTCTTTAGAACATCACTTATGTTCCGTGACGTTTCAAAACGTCTTCGGTGCCTTGCTTCTAAGCCATTAAGTATTTCGCACTGAACTATCGTGTAGTCATCAGAAACGTGTATATCAGATGTTCACAGCATCCACAGACGACGCTCGAGGTGCAGCACACCGAGTGGTGCATTAAGGACATAATCCTTCTGCGCAGCAACAAGGACAATCCTCTTCAAAGTTTGCTACTATCAACTTTCAACTAAATTTTCTCTAGGAACATATAAAAACAGTAGAGCTATAGCGCAAGCTACATCGTAATTCGCAAAGACCATTAGACTATGTTCATGAAAATTAGTTCAATTAATCATATTACTTAAGAACTCCCACTCAAAAAGTACATCTCTCTAGTCATTTGAGTGGTACATGATCCAAATCCACTATCTCAAGTCCGATCATCACGTGAGTCGAGAATAGTTTCAGTGGTAAGCATCTCTATGCTAATCATATGGACTATACGATTCATGCTCGACCTTTCGGTCTCATGTGTTCTGAGGCCATGTCTGCACATGCTAGGCTCGTCAAGCTTAACCCGAGTGTTCTGCGTGTGCAACTCTTTTGCACCCGTTGTATGTGAACGTTGAGTCTATCACACCCGATCATCACGTGGTGTCTCGAAACGAAGAACTGTCGCAACGGTGCACAGTCGGGGAGAACACAATTTCGTCTTGAAATTTTAGTGAGAGATCACCTCATAATGCTACCGTCGTTCTAAGCAAGATAAGGTGCAAAAAGGATTAACATCACATGCAATTCATAAGTGACATGATATGGCCATCATCATGCGCTTCTCGATCTCCATCACCAAAGCACCGGCACGATCTTCTTGTCACCGGCGTCACACCATGATCTCCATCATCATGATCTCCATCAACGTGTCGCCATCGGGGTTGTCATGCTACTCATGCTATTACTACTAAAGCTACGTCCTAGCAATATAGTAAACACATGTGCAAGCACAAACGTTAGTTTAAAGACAACCCTATGGCTCCTGCCGGTTGCCGTACCAACGACGTGCAAGTCAATATTAACTATTACAACATGATCATCTCATACATCCAATATATCACATCACATCGTTGGCCATATCACATCACAAGCATCCCTGCAAAAACAAGTTAGACGTCCTCTAATTTTGTTGTTGCATGTTTTACATGGTTACCATGGGTATCTAGTAGGATCGCATCTTACTTACGCAAACACCACAACGGAGATATATGAATTGCTATTTAACCTCATCCAAGGACCTCCTCGGTCAATTCCGATTCAACTAAAGTTGGAGAAACTGACACCCGCCAGTCATCTTTGAGCAACGGAGTTACTCGTAGCGATGAAACCAGTCTCTCGTAAGCGTACGAGTAATGTCGGTCCGAGCCGCTTCGATCCAACAATACCGCGGAATCAAGAAAAAACTAAGGAGGGCAGCAAAACGCACATCACCGCCCACAAAACCTTTTGTGTTCTACTCGAGAAGACATCTACGCATGAACCTAGCTCATGATGCCACTGTTGGGGAACGTCGCATGGGAAACAAAAATTTTCCTACGCGCACGAAGACCTATCATGGTGATGTCCATCTACGAGAGGGGATTTCCGATCTACGTACCCTTGTAGATCGCACAACAGAAGCATTAAGAAACGCGGTTGATGTAGTGGAACGTCCTCACGTCCCTCGATCCGCCCCGCGAACCGTCCCACGAACCGTCCCGCGATCCGTCCCACGATCCGCTCCGATCTAGTGCCGAACGAACGGCACCTCCGCGTTCAGCACACGTACAGCTCGACGATGATCTCGGCCTTCTTGATCCAGCAAGAGAGACGGAGAGGTAGATGAGTTCTCCGGCAGCGTGACAGCGCTCCGGAGGTTGGTGGTGATCTAATCTCAGCAGGGCTCCGCCCGAGCTCCGCAGAAACGTGATCTAGAGGTAAGACCGTGGAGGTATGTGGTCGGGCTGCCGTGGCAAAAGTTGTCTCAAATCAGCCCTAAAACCTCCGTATATATAGGGGGAAGTGGGGGAGCCTTGCCTTGGGGTCCAAGGACCCTCAAGGGGGTCGGCCGAGCCAAGGGGGGAAGGTCTCCCCTTCCAAAGCGAATCCAACTTGGTTTGGAAGGTGGAGTCCTTCTTCCCTTTCCCACCTCCTCCGTTTTTTCTTTTCTCTTTGATTTTCTTCCTATGGCACATAGGGCCTTCTTGGGCTGTCCCACCAGCCCACTAAGGGCTGGTGTGCCACCCCCAAGGCCTATGGGCTTCCCCGGGGTGGGTTGCCCCCCCCCCCCCGGTGAACACCCGGAACCCATTTGTCATTCCCGGTAACTCCGAAAACCTTCCGGTAATCAAATGAGGTCATCCTATATATCAATCTTCATTTCTGGACCATTCCGGAAACCCTCGTGACGTCCGTGATCTCATCAGGGACTCCGAACAACATTCGGTAACCAACCATATAACTCAAATACGCATAAAACAACGTCGAACCTTAAGTGTGCAGACCCTGCGGGTTCGAGAACTATGTAGACATGACCCGAGAGACTCCTCGGTCAATATCCAATAGCGGGACCTGGATGCCCATATTGGATCCTACATATTCTACGAAGATCTTATCGTTTCAACCTCAGTGCCAAGGATTCATATAATCCCGTATGTCATTCCCTTTGTCCTTCGGTATGTTACTTGCCCGAGATTCGATCGTCAGTATCCGCATACCTATTTCAATCTCGTTTACCGGCAAGTCTCTTTACTCGTTCCGTAATACAAGATCCCGCAACTTACACTAAGTCACATTGCTTGCAAGGCTTGTGTGTGATGTTGTATTACCGAGTGGGCCCCGAGATACCTCTCCGTCACACGGAGTGACAAATCCAAGTCTCGATCCATACTAACTCAACTAACACCTTCGGAGATACCTGTAGAGCATCTTTATAGTCACCCAGTTACGTTGCGACGTTTGATACACACAAAGCATTCCTCCGGTGTCAGTGAGTTATATGATCTCATGGTCATAGGAACAAATACTTGACACGCAGAAAACAGTAGCAACAAAATGACACGATCAACATGCTACGTCTATTAGTTTGGGTCTAGTCCATCACATGATTCTCCTAATGACGTGATCCAGTTATCAAGCAACAACACCTTGTTCATAATCAGAAGACCCTGACTATCTTTGATCAACTGGCTAGCCAACTAGAGGCTTGCTGGGGACAGTGTTTTGTCTATGTATCCACACATGTATATAAGTCTTCATTCAATACAATTATAGCATGGATAATAAACGATTATCATGAACTAAGAAATATAATAATAACTAATTTATTATTGCCTCTAGGGCATATTTCCAACAATAACTTTGCTCTATGTGCTTCACTTAGATCTTTTAGAGCACGGCGGTGCGCGACTTGGTAGTTGGTTTGTGCTATGAAAATAGTCCCAAAGGTGATAGGTACCGAAAGAGGATACAAAAACTTCCATCTTCATGAGCATTGAGTAGAAAGAGAAGTTTGATTCCTCTCAATTAGTTTTGAGACGTGGATTTGGTAATATTAAGAGTTATGTTAGTAGGGTGTTGTCAATCTAGAAATACTTGTGTTGAAGTTAGTGACTCCCGTAACATGCACGTATGGTGAACCGCTATGTTAGGAAGTTGGAGCATAATTGATCTATTGATTGTCATCCTTTGTGTTGTGGTCGGGATCGCGCGATGGTTAACACCTACCAACCCTTCCCCTAGGAGTATGCGTTTAGCACTTTGTTTCAATTGCTAATAAAAACTTTCACAACAAGCATGTGAGTTCTTCATGACTAATGTGAGTCCATGGTATAGATGCACTTTCACCTTCCACCATTGCTAGCCTCTCTAGTATCGCGCAATTTTCGCCGGTGCACAAACCCACCATATGCCTTCCTCAAAACAGCCACCATACCTACCTACTATGGCATCTTCATAGCCATTCCGAGATATATTGCCATGCAACTCCCACCGTTCCGTCTCATGACTTGTGCCGTCACTCTCATATTTCCATTGCATGATCGTAAGATAGCTAGCAATATGTTTCAACCTCATACGCCAAGCTAGATCGTTGCATATCCCGGTACACTGCCGGAGGCATTTCCTATAGTGTCATCATCGTTCTAAGCTTTGAGCTGTGAGTAAATAAAAGTGTGATGATCATCATTATTAGAGCATTGTCCCATGTGAGGAAATAAAAAAAATAGGCCAAAGTTTCCCACCATAAAAAAGAGAAGAAAGAGGCCAAAGAGCCCAAACAAAAAAAAGAGAGAAGGGACAATTCTACTATCTCTTTCCACACTTGTGCTTCATAATAGCACCATGTTCTTCATGAGTGAGAGCCTCTCGTTTTGTCACCACCATATACTAGTCGGAATCTTTATTATATAACTTGGCTTGTATATTCCAATGATGGGCTTCCTCAAGATTGCCCTAGGTCTTCGTGAGCAAGCAAGTTGGATGCACACCCACTAGTTCTCCTTTTGAGCTTTCACATACTTATAGCTCTAGTGCATCCTTTGTATGGCAATCCCTACTCATTCACATTGATATCTATTAATGGGCATCTCCATAGCCCTTTGATACGCCGAGTCAATGTGACCATCTCCTCCTTTTTGTCTCACAACCACCACACTCTATTCCACCTATAGTGCTATATCCATTGCGTGACAGATGTAAAAGGTTTTAGAAAGTAAGAGTGTGAAAACAATTACTTGGCCAATACCGGGGTTGTGCATGATTTAAATTAGTTGTGTGAGGATGATGGAGCATAGCGAGACAAATGATTTTGTAGGGATAACTTTCTCTGGCCTTGTTATTTCGAAAGTGCATGATTACCTTGCTAGTTTGCTTGAAGTATTATTGTTTTCATGTCAACAGCAAACTATTGTTTCGAATCTGACGAATCTGAACATTCATGTCACACGAAAGAATTTATAAAGGACAACTATGCTAGCTAGCATTCCACATCAAAAATTCAGTCTTTATCACTTCCCTACTCGAGGACGAGCAGGAGTTAAGCTTGGGGATGCTTGCTACGTCTCTGATGACCCACAAGTATAGGGGATCAATTGTAGTCTTTTCGATAAGTAAGAGTTTCGAACCCAACGAGGAGGAGAAGGCTCTCATAAACGGTTTTCAGCAAGGTAATAACTGCAAGCACTGAAAGTAGTGGTAACAAGTGATGGTGTAGTGAGGTGAATCGTAGCAAGCGAAAGGTAACAAGTAACAAGTAGTAGCAACGGTGCAGCAAGTGGCCCAATCCCTTTTGTAGCAAGGGACAAGCCTGAACAAAGTCTTATAAGAGGAAAAGCGCTCCCGAGGACACACGGGAATTTCTGTCATGCTATTTTCATCATGTTCATATGATTCACGTTCGTTACTTTGATAGTTTGATATGTGGGTAGACCAGCGCTTGGGTACTGCCCTTACTTGGACAAGCATCCCACTTATGATTAACCCCTCTCGCAAGCATCCGCAACTACGAAATAAGAATTAAGACAACGTCTAACCATAGCATTAAACTAGTGGATCCAAATCAGCCCCTTACGAAGCAACGCATAGACTGGGGTTTAAGCTTCTGTCACTCCAGCAACCCATCATCTACTTACTACTCCCCAATGCCTTCCTCTAGGGCCAAATATGGTGAAGTGTTATGTAGTCGACGTTCACATAACACCACTAGAGGAAAAGACAACATACAACATATCAAAATACCGAACGAATACCAAACTCACACGACTATTATTAGCATGACTTATCCCATGTCCTCAGGAACAAAAGTAACTACTCACAAAGCATAATCATAATCATGATCAGAGGTGTAATGAATAGCATCAAGGATCTGAACATAAACTCTTCCACCAAGTAATCCAACTAGCATCAACTACAAATAGTAATCAACACTACTAGCAACCTTACAAGTACCAATCAGAGTCGCGAGACAGAGATTAGTTATAAGAGATGAACTAGGGATTGGAGAGGAGATGGTGCTGATGAAGTTGTTGATGAAGATGCATCCCCTCCGACGAGAGGAGTGTTGGTGATGACGAAGGCGACGATTTACCCCTTCGGGAGGGAAATTTCCTCGGCAGGATCGTCCTGTCGAAGCTCTAGATTGGATCTCCTCAAGTTCCGCCTTGTGGCGGCGGCGAAACCACGAAAAAGCTCCCGAATGATTTTTTTTCTGGAACGAAACCCTTCATATAGCAAAAGAGGGGGGCCAGTGGGCCGCCAGGGTGCCCACAAGCCCTGTTGCCGCGGCCAGGGGGGTAGGTCGCGGCAACCAGGCTTGTGGGCCCCTGGTTGCTCCCCTTTGACACTTCTTTCGCCCAGTATTTTTTATAAAATCCAAAAAAAATCCACGTTGCTTTTCAGGACATTTGGAGTTGCGCAGAATAGAGCACTCAGACTTGCTCCTTTTCCAGTCCAGAATTCCAGCTGCCGGTATTCTCCCTCTTCAAATAAACCTTGCAAAATAAGAGAGAAAAGACATAAGTAAGGTTCCACAAAGTATAATAACAGCCCATAAAGCGATAAATATCAACATGAACACATGATGCAAAATGGACGTATCAACTCCCCCAAGCTTAGACTTCGCTTGTCCTCAAGCGGAAACCAAGACCCAAAACATGTCCACATGTTTAGGGATGAAGGTGTCGATAAAACAAAATACGGACATGAGGGCATCATGATCACACATAGAACAGCAATGCATCATAGAAATTCTTATGGGAAAGTAACAATTCCTTCACAAAGCAAAGTATGAAACAAAAACCTTACCGAGAAGTAACCAACAACAGTCCATAGTCATTGAAACAATTGCAATTTATCATATTATCAGAAAGAGTCCAATAAGAACTTGTAAGGCAAATCCACATACTCAATCATCTCTTTTGTTTTCCACAATTTTTACAACTCACGTGGTACTCATGGTATTGAAGTTTCAGTTGGACACAGAGAAAGATAGGGGCTTATAGTTTGCCTCCCAACCATTTACCTCAAGGGTAAGTCAACAATAATAAAGCATAAGTACTCAACTCCAAGTTGATATATGAATATAGATCCTTCCCAACCATATGACGTTCACCAAGAAAAAGGCTAAGTAAGGAATTGGTGAAGATCACCATGACTCTTACAAGGGGAAAAAGTAAAGGTACAAGATAGGCCCTTCGCAGAGGGAAGCAAAGGTTGTCATGCGCTTTTGAGGATTGGATGTGTGTCCTCTTAGTGCGCAGGAACGTCACTTTATATTGCCTCCTGTGATAAAGAACTTTATTATGCAGTCTCCCGCTTTTATGTCTTCCTCATCACAGGTTCGTACAAAGCTTATTTTCCACACACTAATAGATCATACATATTAGAGAGCAATTTTTATTGCTTGCACCGATGACAACTTACTTGAGGGATCTTATTCAATCCATAGGTAGGTATGGTGAACACTCATGGCAAAACTGGGTTGAAGGTTTATGGATGCACAAGTAGTATCTCTACTTGGTGCGGGAGTTTTGGCTAATATGAGGTGGAAGCAATCGTCACATGCTAAGGGATCTCTAATCATATAACATTGTTTGGAACTAAGCAAACACAATTCATTATGTTGTCTTCCTTGTCCAACATCTACTCCTAGGCATGTAATAGTTTGGTGAGTGCTCACAATTATGGAAAGTGTCTAAGATGATATATTTATATGTGAACCTCTCTTTCCTTATTACTTCCTATTAATTGCAACAATGACCGAGGTCTATGTTGGTCTACTCTCAACAAGTTTCAATCATCATACTTGTTATATGTGAAGCTATCACTTTCCATAAGATCATCTCATGATCTTTCATGCTATCGTTCTTTTCATACTTTTGATCACGGCACAAAACAAAGCCCTTGACTAAGATACTCTTTATTATATAGCTCGCAAGCTCGAATACATCGGGGGAGAGACAAAAGTAAAAGACTCAAACTAAAACACTGAAGACTTATTCCACTAAGATAAGAAATAAAAACTGAAAAGGAAAGAACTAAAACAAAGGTAAAAGCAAAAGATATAAAGGTGATACGATGACAGGGAAACTCCCCCAAGCTTGGCAAAAGCCAAGGGGATTGCCCATACCAATGCTTAGTTGTCTTCCTTTGGTGGTGATGGTGGTGGTGTTGTTGGAGTAGTCTTGAGCTTGTCCAATTTCCACTTGAGCAAAAACTTATGCTCCCTCAGGTCGTCATTTTCCTCCTCAAGCTTCAACACTCTATGACAAAGTTCCTGCTTACTCTCCTGCAAGAAACGAGAAGGGATAAAAAAGGTCTTAGGCTTCATCCTTTGGTCAGGTAGGCTTGACTTCTTGAACTCCACGTGAGTGCATCCAGGTTGGCGTAGAGGAGGCTCCTCTTCATCGGAACTCGTTTGTTCCTGCCCCTTGGGCTCATAATCCTCTTTCTCGTTGTTGGTCCAGCCATAAGGTTCCAAGTCCCCAGTAATCCTTGAGTTAGCATGATCATCGGCCACATAGATCTCTTCTTCTTAATCTTGAGAAGACATCTTGACCTTAATCTGCGACAGACAACAGGCTCAAAACGAAAACTGAGGAAAACCGTGCAATACGGAGATCAAAACCCTCAGGCGTATATATAATGGTTTTTTCTGGACCAGAAGGAGTGCTCCGCAAGAAAACGGAGTCTGGGAGGCACACGAGCTGCCCACAAGCCCTGTTGCCGCGGCCAGGGGGAGGCCGCACCAACCAAGCTTGTGGCCGCCTCGTGCACTCTCCGGACTGCTTTTTATTTTTCTAATTTTCCATAAATTCCAAAACGGAGAAAATTTCCTATTGGAAAAGTTTCGGAGTCCAATTACTTACCGAAACAGATACTTCTTGGTCTTCAGGGTCTGAAACAGGCTGATAAACATCCCATATGTACTCCTGTGGAGTTATGATATTGATGATATTGATCTCAACATTTATGGGAGTACCAGAGATATAATGCTTGATTCTTTGCCCATTTACCACTCTAGGAAAATTGCCTTCCGTGTTATTGATTTTGATGGCACCGGAACGATATACTTCCTCGACAACGTAGGGACCTTCCCATTTAGAGAAGAGCTTGCCTGCGAAGAATCTCAAACGATAATTGTATAGTAGGACATAGTCACCTACATTGAACTCTCATTTTTGTATTCTTTTATCGTGCCATCTCTTAACCTTTTCCTTGAACAACTTGGCATTCTCATATGCCTGGGCCCTCCATTCATCTAATGAGCTGATATCAAACAACCGCTTCTCACGGGCAAGTTTGAAATCGAAGTTGAGCTCTTTGATTGCCCAATAAGCTTTGTGTTCAAGCTCAAGAGGTAAATGACAGGCCTTACCGTATACCATTTTGTACGGTGACATGCCCATGGGATTCTTATAAGCAGTCCTATCAGCCCAGAGCGCATCGTCAAGTTTGCTAGACCAATTCTTTTGAGATCTATTGACGGTCTTTTGTAATATCAATTTGATCTCCCTATTACTCAACTCCACTTTACCACTAGACTGAGGATGATAAGGAGATGAAACTCTATGGTTGACATCGTACTTAGCGAGCATCTTGCGGAAAACACCATGAATGAAGTGTGAGCCGCCATCAGTCATCAGATATCTAGGGACTCCAAATCTTGGGAAAATGACTTCTTTAAGTATCTTAATAGAAGTGTGGTGATCAGCATTCTTAGTGGGGATAGCCTCCACCCACTTAGTGACATAATCCACAGCAACTAAGATGTGAGTGTACCCATTGGAACTCGGGAAGGGTCCCATATAATCAAAGCCCTAGACATCAAATGGTTCAACGACAAGTGAATAGTTCATAGGCATTTCCTGACGCTTACTGATGTTCCCTATTCTTTGGCATTCGTAACAAGACAAGACAAACTTACAGGCATCCTTGAAGAGTGTGGGCCAATAGAAACCTGATTGCAATACCTTATGAGCAGTTCTGTCTCCAGCATGGTGTCCTCCGTAGGCCTCGGAATGACACTTCTGCAGGATCTGTCCCTGTTCATGTTCAGACACACAACGTCTAATGACACCATCTACTCCTTCCTTATAAAGGTGAGGGTCATCCCAAAAGTAGTGTCTCAAATCAAAGAAGAATTTATTATTTTGTTGGTAGGTGAAACTGGGTGGTATGTATTTGGCTACGATATAGTTTGCATAATCATCATACCACGGTGCACTATGTGAAGTGCGGATGACATTCAATTGCTCACCAGGAAAGCTATCATAAATAGGTCGTGGGTCATCAAGGACATTCTCCAGCCTAGACAAGTTATCAGCTACAGGGTTATCAGCACCCTTTCGGTCAACGAGGTGCAGATCAAATTCCTGTAGTAGGAGAACCCATCTGATTAGCCTAGGATTAGCGTCCTTCTTCTCCATGAGGTACTTAATAGCAGCATGATCAGAGTGAATAGTGACTTTGGCGTCAACTATATAAGATCTGAACTTTTCACATGCAAACACGACTGCTAAAAACTCCTTCTCCGTAGTGGCATAGTTTCTTTGGGCACTGTCTAGAGTTTTACTAGCGTAGTGAATGACATTCAACTTCTTGTCAACTCTTTGTCCTAGAACAGCACCAACGACATAATCACTAGCATCGCACATGATTTCAAATGGCAAGTTCCAATCAGGTGGTTGAACAATAGGTGCGGTTATCAAGGCCTTCTGAAGTATTTCAAAAGCTTCCTCACAATCCTCGTCAAAACAAAAGGAACATCCTTCTGCAAGAGGTTGGTAAGAGGCCTAGAAATCTTAGAGAAGTCTTTAATGAACCTTCTATAGAAACAAGCATGACCTACGAAACTTCGTATACCTCTGATATCTGTGGGGCAAGGCATTTTCTCAATTGCATCAACCTTAGCCTTATCAACTTCAATGCCTCTCTCAGAGATTTTGTTTCCTAAGACGATGCCTTCATTAACCATGAAGTGGCACTTCTCCCAGTTCAAGACGAGGTTGGTATCTTTGCATCTCTCTAAGACTCGATCAAGGTTGCTGAGGCAATCGTTAATGGAAGAACCGTAGACGGAGAAATCATCCATGGAAACCTCAACAATCTTTTCACAAAAGTCAGAGAATATAGCCATCATACATCTTTGAAAGGTGGCTGGTGCATTGCACAAGCCAAAAGGCGTGCGTTTAAAAGCAAAGGTACCGAAGGGGCATGTGAAGGTGGTTTTCTCTTGATCAGATTGTGCAACAGGTATTTGCGAGAAACCTGAATAACTGTCTAGAAAGCAGAAGTGTGTGTGTTTAGATTGCCTTTCTAGCATCTGGTCAATAAACAGCAAAGGATAATGGTCTTTCCTAGTTGCCTTGTTCAGCTTTTGGAAGTCTATCACCATCCTATAGCTAGTAATAATCCTTTGCGGGATTAGTTCATCCTTATCATTAGGAACGACGGTAATACCTCCCTTCTTAGGTACGCAATGTACTGGGCTTACCCAATCACTATGAGCAACATGATAGATGATTCCTGCATCCAGAAGCTTTAATATTTCTTTTCTCACGACCTCTTTAATCCTCAGATTTAATCTCCGTTGATGATCAGCAACTGGCTTAGAATCAGGATCGGTTTTAATCTTGTGCTGACATAGAGTGGGACTGATACCCTTAAGATCATCAAGAGTATATCCAATAGCCTCACGGTGCTTCCTCAAAGTTTTTAATAACTTCTTCTCTCCGTGATTCGAGAGGTGAGCACTAATAATAACAGGATATATCTCCTTCTCATCAAGATAAGCATACTTAGGAGTATCTGGTAACTGTTTCAGCTCGAACACAGGATCACCCTTTGATGGGGGAGGATCCCCAAGCAGTTCAACAGGTAGATTATTCTTGAGAATAGGATATTGTTCTAAGACAATTTTATCTATCTCATCTCTTTCTTCCACATGCATATCATTTTCATGCTCAAGCAGATATTGCTCTAAAGGATCTGTAGGAGGCATGGAAATAGAGGCAAGAGCAATGATTTCATCCCTACCAGACGACTCTTTTTCAGGAGGTTGTCTTCCAAACATGGAGAAATCAGTAGGATACTTCGTCTTACCACACAAGACTTCTACGTCTCTCACAATTCCCAGAGGGCAGATTGTGTCTCTATTGGCTAGCGTAATAGTGACATCAATGGGTTCTAACTCAGCAGGTGTAATCTCATATTTGATTTCATCATATAGGGAACGGGGTATTGCACTAACACTAGCACCCATATCACATAAACCATGGTAACAGTGGTCTCCTATCTTGACAGAAACAATGGGCAGGCCAACTACATGTCCGTATTTGTCTTTTGCGTGAGGTTTAGCAATTCTAGCGGAGTCCTCACAGAATTGGATAACATGCCCATCTATGTCTTCGGCTAAGAGATCTCTGATAATAGCAACTCTAGGTTCAACTCTAATCTCCTCAAGGGGTGCAAGTGGTCTAATGTAACCTCTACGTATGACAGTTGGAGCTTTAGAATAATCCTTTATTCTAGCAGGGTATGGTGGTTTCTCAGTGTAAGCACAAGGAACAACAGGATCGCTAAAAGCAATGACTTTCTCCTCAACTAGATTGGTTTTGGCTATGTTGCTTTCTACAGGAGGATGATATTTAAACCAGTTCTCTTTGGGAAGATTAACATGAGCAGCAAAAGATTTGCAAAGAGAAGCTACTATCTCAGAGTCAAGTCCATATTAGCGCTAAAATCTCTAGAAGTGTTTGTCTCAACAAAAGATTTAACGCAATCAAACTGAAAATTCATACCTGACTCCTGACCTTCCTCTAGCTCCCAATCTTCAGAGTTACATTTGATTCTTTCCAATAAATTCCACTTGTGGTCAATATCCTTCTTCATAAAAGAACCGGTACAGGAAGTGTCAAGCATGGTACGATCTTCATGAGAAAGCCGAGCATAAAAGTTTTGAGTGATAATTTCTCTCGAGAGCTCATGATTGGGGCATGAATATAGCATTGATTTAAGCCTCACCCTATGCTTTCCCTGTCACGAGGCCAAAATTTATAAATATAATTCCGATCACGATGTACTAAATGCATAGGATAGAACTTTTGATGAAATTCCAATTTCAACCAATTGTAGTCCCATGATACAGTATCATCACATAGCCTATACCATGTCAACGCCTTATCCTTCAAAGATAAAGGAAAGACTTTCTTCTTTACCTCAACCTCGGGCAAACCTGCAAGCTTATATAAACCACAAACTTCATCTACATAGATTAGATGCAAGTCTGGATGTGAAGATCCATCTCCTGTAAAAGGATTAGCCAGTAGTTTCTCAAGCATACCCGAAAGGATTTCATAAAAGATATTTTCAGTAGGTACCTCAGGTTGAGGAACAACTCCTCGTGCTTCCGTTCGTGGTAAACATACCCCGAACAAACTCCTCAAAGGAACAGTTTCCATAGTGACAAGTGACAATAAATTTCAGCACAGTATATGAATGTTTCCTTACCAAATCCCACTTACCAAAGGCGCTTCCTCCCCGGCAAAGGCGCCAGAAAAGAGTCTTGATAACCCACAAGTATAGGGGATCAATCGTAGTCATTTCGATAAGTAAGAGTGTCAAACCCAACAAGGAGGAGAAGGCTCTGATAAACGGTTTTCAGCAAGGTAATAACTGCAAGCACTGAAAGTAGCGGTAACAAGTGATGGTGTAGTGAGGTGAATCGTAGCAAGCGAAAAGTAACAAGTAACAAGTAGTAGCAACGGTGCAGCAAGTGGCTCAATCCCTTTTGTAGCAAGGGACAAGCATGAACAAAGTCTTATAAGAGGAAAAGCGCTCCCGAGGACACACGGGAATTTCTGTCGTGTTATTTCCATCATGTTCATATGATTCGCTTTCGTTACTTTGATAGTTTGATACGTGGGTGGACCGGCGCTTGGGTACTGCCCTTACTTGGGAAAGCATCCCACTTATGATTAACCCCTCTCGCAAGCATCCGCAACTACGAAAGAAGAATTAAGACAACGTCTAACCATAGCATTAAACTAGTGGATCAAAATCAGCCCCTTACGAAGCAACGCATAGACTGGGGTTTAAGCTTCTGTCACTCGAGCAACCCATCATCTACTTACTACTCCCCAATGCCTTCCTCTAGGCCCAAGTATGGTGAACTGTTATGTAGCCGACGTTCACATAACACCACTAGAGGAAAATACAACATACAACATATCAAAATACCAAACGAATACCAAACTCACATGACTATTATTAGCATGACTTATCCCATGTCATCAGGAACAAAAGTAACTACTCACAAAGCATAATCATAATCATGATCAGAGGTGTAATGAATAGCATCAAGGATCTGAACATAAACTCTTCCACCAAGTAATCCAAGTAGCATCAACTACAAATAGTAATCAACACTACTAGCAACCTTATAAGTACCAATCGGAGTCGCGAGACGGAGATTAGTTACAAGAGATGAACTAGGGATTGGAGAGGAGTTGGTGCTGATGAAGATGTTGATGAAGATGCCTCCGCTCCAACGAGAGGAGTGTTGGTGATGACGAAGGCGACGATTTCCCCCTCCGGGAGGGAAATTTCCTCGGCAGGATCGTCGTGCCGGAGCTCTAGATTGGATCTGCTCAAGTTCCGCCTCGTGGCGGCGGCGAAACCACGAAAAAGCTCCCGAATGATTATTCTGGAACGAAACCCTTCATATTGCAAAAGAGGGGGGCCAGTGGGCCGCTAGGTTGCCCACAAGCCCTGTTGCCGCGGCCAGGGGGTAGGCTGCGGCAACCAGGCATGTGGGCCCCTTGTTGCTCCCCTCTGACACTTCTTTCGCCCAATATTTTTCATAAAATCCAAAAAAAATCCACGTTGATTTTCAGGACATTTGGAGTTGCGCAGAATAGAGCACTCAGACTTGCTCCTTTTCCAGTCCAGAATTCCTGCTTTCAGTATTCTCCCTCTTCAAATAAACCTTGCAAAATAAGAGAGAACAGGCATAAGTAAGGTTCCAAAAAGTATAATAACAGCCCATAAAGCGATAAATATCAACATCAAAGCATGATGCAAAATGGATGTATCAGTCTCCCACACATCTATAATTTTTGATGGTTCCATGCTATTATCTTATCAAACTTTGGATGTTTTGTATGCCTTTTATATATTTTTTGGGACTAACTTATTAACTCAGTGCCAAGTGACAGTTCCTATTTTTTCTGTGTTTTTGACCCTTTTCAGAGGAGGATTTTAAATGGTGTCCAAACGAAATAAAACTTCCAAAAAGGTTTTTTCCGGAATAGAAGATACGCACGAGACTTGAGAACCAAGGCAGGGGCCACCAGGGGACCCCACAACCCCCTAGGCGCGGCTAGGGGGGTCGCGCCTAGCAGGCTTGTGGGCCCCCTGTGGCTCGTCTGTCCTCCTCTTCCGCCTATAAATTCAGAAAAAATCCAAAACTGTGAGAGAGATACACGAAAGTACTTTTCCACCGTCGCAAGCTTCTGTCTCCGCAACATCCCATCTGGGGCACGTTCTGGTGCCCTGCCGGAGGGGGATTCGTATACGGAGGGCTTCTTCATCAACACCATGACCTCTCCGATGATGCGTCAGTAGTTCACCATAGACCTTTGGGTCCATAGCTAGTACCTAGATGGCTTCTTCTCTCTCTTGGATCTTCAATACAAAGTTCTCCATGATCTTCATGGTTATCTATCCGATGTAATCTTCTTTGTGGTGTGTTTGTCGAGATCCGATGAATTGTGGATTTATGATCAGATTATCTATGAATCTTATTTGAGTTTCTTCTGATCTCTTATATGCATGATTTCATATCCTTCTAATTCTCTTCGAGTTGTGGGTTTTGTTTAGCCAAATTGATCTATGATTCTTGCAATGGGAGAAGTGCTTGGTTTTGGGTTCATACCGTGCGGTGACCTCACCGAGTGACAAAAGGGGTAGCGAGGCACGTATCGTGTTGTTGCCATCAAGGGTAAAAAGATGGGGTTTTCATCATTGGTTTGAGTTTATCCCTCTACATCATGTCATCTTGCTTAAGGTGTTACTCTATTCCTTATGAACTCAATACACTAGATGCATGCTGGATAGCGGTCGATGTATGGAGTAATAGTAGTAGATGCAGAAAGTATCGGTCTACTTGTCTCGGACGTGATGCCTATATGTATGATCATTGCCTTAGATATCGTCATGACTTTGCGCGGTTCTATCAATTGCTCGACAGTAATTTGTTCACCCACCGTATTATTTGCTATTTTGAGAGAAGCCTCTAGTGAACACTATGGCCCCCGAGTCTACTTCACACCATATTTTCAGCCTTACACTTTTACTTTATTGCACTTTCCGCCTTCAGATCTCACTTTGCAATCAATCTTGAAGGGATTGACAACCCCTTTATAGGGTTGGGTGCATGCTCTTTTGTGTTTGCGCAGGTACTCTGGACTTGGCGCGATTCTCCTACTGGATTGATACCTTGGTTCTCAAACTGAGGGAAATACTTACTGCTCATGTGCTGCATCACCCTTTCCTCTTCAAGGGAAAAGCCAACGTAAGCTCAAGAGGCAGCCGAAGGATTTCTGGCACCGTTGTCAGGATTTCTGGTGTCGTAGTAGAAGGATTTCTGGCGCAGGTACTCTGGACTTATGTGATGAATTCAAACTTTCCCTTTGAGATCTCGTTATGTTGGATTGAATATTTTGGTTGGAGAACACTTGATGTATGTCTTGGATGCGGATATCCGTGTTGACATTTGGGTATTCTAGTGATTCACTTGATATATGTTATGCCATCAACTTGCGGATTCCGGTGACCTTGGGGATCTATGCATAGGGGATTATTGCATGTTTTCATACTTTGTTGTCCAATAGAAATCTTGGGGTGCTCCTTGAAGTTCTTTGTGTTGGATAGAATATGATAGATCTGAAATTGTTTGATGCATGTCACATAATTTACCCACAAATACTTGAGGTGACATTGGAGTATCTAGGTGGCATTAGGGTTGATTGATATGTATCATGGGTGTTATTCGAGTACGAACTCTAGAGTTGTGTGTGACACTTATAGGAATATCTCAAAAGATTGATCATTAAGAATAACTTTGAGGTGGTTCTACTACCTACACCAATTTCATCTTATTGTTCTCCGCTATATAGGAAATTTGGAGTTATTCTTTGTTGCACGTTAAGGGATGATCATATGATTCTTCTATGTTAGCATTGTTGCGAGATTGTACTAGCGAAAGTATGAACCCTACGCCTTATTACCAAGCATTTATAAAACATTTTTCTCGCTGTTTTACACTTGTATCACCATCTCTCCGTGGAACTAGTGCACCTATACGATTTGCCATTGTAATGGGTGTATTGGGGACACAAGAGACTTTTTGTATTTGATTGCAGGGTTGTTTGAGACAGACCATCTTCATCCTACACCTCCCACGTATTGATAAACCTTAGGTCATCCACTTGCTGGGAAATTGCTAATGTCCTACAAAACTCTACGCGTGGAGGCCCAACATAGTCTACAAGAATAAATTTGTGTATAGACATCAAGTCGCTTGAAAAATGCTTCCTGACCCTAAATGTTTAGAAAAGTCAAACTAGGACTCTTCCCTGTCCACATCTGATGTGGTGTCTTGTCTACAAATTTTGATGGTACCCTGCTAGGTGTGAAATCTACAGATTCTAGAGTGTATCCCCAGAATGACAAGGATACATACTATTTTCTTATCATATAACGGACCATGTCGAACAAGGTTCAATTTTTGTATTTTGACACGTCTTTTCTCTATGGCATATCCAGAGGTGTGAGCTGGGGTACTATACCTCGGCTTTTCAGATGATCATCAAACTCCTGCCTCAGGTACTCACCTCCACGATCTCATAGTAGAAGTTTTATCGTCTTGCCGAGCTAATTTTCAACCTAGTTCTAAAACTCTTTGAACTTTTCAAAAGTTTCTGACTTGTGCCCCATCAAATATGTATATCCATATCTAGTCTCTTCGTCGGTAAAAGTCACAAAGTACTGATAGCCACCTCTGGCCTTTGTTTCATTGGACCATGGAATCACTGTGTATAAGCTCCAACAGCTCGGACGCCCTTTCACAACTCTTTGCAGAAGGAGACTTAGTCATCTTGCCTAGAAAGCATGATTCGCATGTGTCGAATGACCCGAAGTCGCATGAAGTTAGGATTCCATCATCATGGAGCTGCTTCATGCATTTCAGACTAATGTGTCCAAGCCAGCAATGCTAGAAGTATGTCAGATTTATCTCATTAGGCTTATGCCTCTTGACATTCACGTTACAGACTAGTTCCGTTTCCACATTCAAAATAAAGATCCCATCTATAATGGGTGCATAGCCGTGGAACATTCCATTCCAATAAAATGAACAACAATTGTCCTTTAAATTGGATTCATAAACCAGACTCATCAATACTGAGGCAGAATAACGTTCTGATTAAGTGTGGGTATGTAATAACAATTATTTAATTACAACATAAATCCAGAAGGAAGCTGGAGATGCATCATGCCGACCTCCAACGCATCAACTTTTTCTTTGTTTGTCGACCCTGACATCAATCCCCCTTGTGCTAGACACCTAGTTCTTACCAGCCACTCCGTCGAGTTGCAAATATGAACAACCGATTATGTACCAAATACGCAAGAGCTACTAGGTATGTCATCAAGGTAAATGTCTATAACATATGTAACAAGTGTACCTTTGTGTGAAGAAGCATTTCTGGCCTTCTTGCCATGCTCAACAAGCCACTTGCTACGGTTCCTCTTCCAGTGACCAGTTTCCTCGCAATGAAAGCAAATGTTCTTTGAGTCTGCTCCTAACTTCGGCGCTGCGACAGGGACAACGTTCTCTGTGCCCTTTGCCTTAGCCTTTTAATTCCAACTCTTCTTGAACTTAGCCGAGTTCTACACCATCAACACTTGATGCATGCCTTCCTTAATATCCTTCTCTACCACCTTGAGCATCCCATGCAATTCAGTGAGCTTCTTATCCATGACGTGCATATGATAGTTCGAGATGAACGTCCCATAGCTAGTTGGAAGAGAACCCAGAACTGCATTAGTAGCCAATTCATCCAAGAGCGGGAAGCCCAACCGATCCAAAGCTTGCACGTATCCGATCATCTTGATCACATGCGAGCTTAGTGAATCACCTTCCTCCAGCTTACAATCCATCAAGGATCGACAAATGTTGAACGTTTTGGTCATAGCCTGCACCTAAAACATGATCTTGAGACTCGCGGTCATATCGGAAGCCCCAACATCTTTGAAATGTTGTTGCAAATCGGGCTCCATACAAGCCAACATGAGGCAGTTGATCTCGTTCGATTCAATAATGAATTTCTGGTAGGCATTCTTTGTTGTGGCATTATCATTACTGGCAGGTAACTCTCGAAGTGGATCCTCTAGAACTTGTTCCTTTTTATCGTTCTTGAGAACAATTCTCAAATTTCTATACCAGGTGTTAAAGTTTGTTCCGTTCACTTTTGCCTTTTCTAGAATTGATTTCAATGCAAAGTTGTTTTGAGAAGGTGGTGCCATTGATCTACAACCGAAAATATGCAATCACTAATCAATGTGTTTATGTAGAGTAATTCAAGCCTTAAATAGATCTATTCCTAGTAAAATCGACATCCTTCCGCAAACTCTGAGTGATACAGGATCCGACTAGCACAAGCAACGAATGATCTTTAGCATCGCTGCTAGCCAACTAGCCTATTTGGTAAGAAACTCCTTTCTAATCGCATCTCTATAGGACTCATGTCGGTCAGGTAGGTATCTTGTAACCCGACTCCCAACCTTTTTTCCACAAGACCCAAAACCATTTTGATAGCCTTCTGAAGTTAACATGATGCAGTGCATGCCTATGTCCGACATGAAACCTTCAGTTCAAGGACACCTATGCCACATTCCTATGTTTACTTGTGCTTTGTGCCTAGCTAGTGTGTACACCATATTTAAATTTTCAAACTTTAAATGGGGATTAATAAACCCTAGAACCTCACCCAATTAAAACAAAACAAAAAGGTGTGATTTTCAATGAACCCAAAATGGCCTTAAAAATGTTCATCCTTTTTGATAAATATTGGCAACAATATTTGAGGGATGCATTTTATTTTAAAAATAATTTTGGCATTTAATTTAATCCAACAAAGTCCCTGAAAATATCACTTAATGCACTATAATTATTGTAGTTGCTCCAAATTTGTTGAAACTTTTGTGGCAGTTTGAAAATATTCAAACTACATGTTATAAAATATTGCAGCTATTTTTGAGTTAAGGTTTTGGTCAAATAAAATCAAATAACAAATGTCCGAATTAGAAAAGAAAACAAAATAATAAAAATAAGGCAGAAGCTTTACGTGTCGCCCAGTGGCCCAACTCACTCAGCCTCTTGTGTCGTCTTCCTTCACCCGACTTGCACAGCAGGAGCTGGCCGCCGCCTACTGTGCCTCCGGCATGCACCTGTGTGTCTGCTCATCAAGGTGGTGAGGGGGATAATCCTCCTCGACGTCGTCCCGATCCATCCCAAGCCCAGATGCACCCTCTCTTCTCTCCTCTCCCCTGTGCTGCCATGACCGTCATTGTCGAGAGCTCGTCGCCGTAGCCACGCCTCTCCAGACCCAGCCACGCCTCTCCGACCATGCCTCGGGCTTCGCCTGGTCCCCCCTCATCCTCTCTGCCAAGGGAATCAATGCCGGAGCCCTTGGATCGACACCCATGACCCCGTCTTCTTCCTCTGCTCCGACCGTCGTCACCGACAATTTGTCGTCTCCGGTGCCTCTCCGACCTCACGTCTGACGGCTTCAGCTTTGCCGTGAGCCCCCGAACCCATTTCCCCCTTTTCCCTGGCCGTTCCACGCCATAACCGCCGTTGCCATCGGAGGCCGAAAAGCTCTTTCGTGGACCTCGATGCTGGAGACGCTCAGGTGTCTCTCCAGTCGAGCGAGTGGCGCTGTTAAGTTGAGGTGCTCACGTAGAGCGTGTGAGTGGTCTCAGGAAGGGATTCCTCCCTCTGTAGCTTCGACCCCGAGCTCGCGCGAGCTTCGGCAGCCGCCAAGCTCGCCGTCGGCGACTCTCCGGGCCACCCCATTCTTTGGGGCTTGTCCCATTTTACTCGTGCGCGAGTGGTCGTACTGTAGGTGCTATCCACCATCGATTTGGTCGTCGGAATTGTGTTTCTGACCCCCTCCACCGTCTCTGGTGGTGACGGCGGCTCAACACCGGTGAGCACGAACCCGCTGACCACTAGGGTTGACCCCCTCGGTCACTCAAAGGTGGGGCCAACCCCTAACTAGTTCGGGATTAAGTTAAATAAAATAATTTACTTAATTAAACACTAAACACTCACTATCCAGTGGGCCGAGTCCCATTAATTAGGTTTAGAGTTTAATTTTATTTCTGGTTAGTGCGTGTGTCACTAACTAGTGGACCCCACTAGTCAGGTTTGACCTGCAATGGTCAGTTTGACCAGCTGATGTAGTAAAGGCATTTCTGGTTTAATTAAATTCCAGGAATAGGTTAAAACTTGGAAAATTCATTGAAATTAACCTGTAACTCAGATTGTAATAACTCAGAAAATCAAAGGAATCCATTGGTTCTATTATCATGCATGATAGAACAAGTTATACCTGAGCATGAGGTCAAAGCAATTAAAGGTATTTGAAAATATCTTATGTGAAGTGTAATTTGCATCTTTGATTCAAACCAGCTTCAACAAATCTATTAATAGATGCATTATCTCATCAAACATATTCTTGTCATGCCATGATCATGCATCATATTGTTGCACTTGTCGTGTATTGATTACTACCTGTTTGTATTGCGGTAGGCTTCGCTCCATAGGATACTCAGGAGTATCCAACTGATAGAGTGTATCCCTCCGCTAATCCACAAGACAAGCACCCCTTCTGAGCATTCCGATAAGATCCCATATTCTCGCTCATGGTCTCATTTATTGCATTAGGACACGTTATTTCAAATGTTTTCGCTTTGATAGTTGAACCCATTTGTCTGCATGAACTATCATTGTCACAATAAATAGCTAAACCATGCAACCTAGCATATCTGGTAGATGCTTGAGCCATGGTGTTCCTTCCCTTGCAATGCTTGCTATGCTTAGAGTTGTGTGAGGCCGGATGATGAACCGGAGTGAATGAATGTGTTCTCGTATTAAAAGTTAAGTACTAAACCTGATTTGGTAATGGTACCAATGAGAGGCTATGTAGGAGTACATGGTGGGTTGTCTCATTGGAACTGTTCTTAGGAACCGAGTTCCATGTATGTGATCCAAGACCAGCTGCTACCATACATTAGGCCCGAAACCAATGGACCCTCTCGACTTATGAATTTCCTAGTACTCTGTCCAGGAGTTGCAAGTAGTTTCTAGTATTTATAGCATATGCTGGAGGCCGTGCATAACGCTGACCTTAGAGGTGGGCTGTGATGCGGTAGGCAGTGGCACGGTGTACCAAGTGGCACCCGGATGGTGGGCTTGGGAACCCTGCGCACATCGTTTGAGGCCGTAGAGGAAACTTCGGCCGGACTTCCGTGTGGGTTCAGTCTCAAATATGCAATAAACATGGACTAGGCATTAGCATGGTTAACGGTCGTGGCCAACTCCCTCGCTGGGCTTCCGCTTGAAGGTTGTCGGGGTGCGTGAAGTGCACATGGCGATAAGTGGCGAGAGCGTGTGTGAAGAAGTACACCGCTGCAGGGTTATCATCAATTCGAATAGCCGCATCCTCGGATATGGACTGCTTGGAAACATATGTTGTTTGTAGATAATCTTAATGGTTACTCATAAAAGTATCAAGACAAGTGTGAGTACCATGGATGGAAATATCATAGGGAGACGAGAAAGGATCCATGGTGGTGTATTGTTGTGGAGATAGTGGACTTGTGTACAATTTATCAAATTTTGTTCAAAAGTACTCGTAGTCGTAGTACAGGTTAGCCAAGAGTCAAAGCTGGCTTGCTGCATGAAACCCCACAACACCCCCTTGTTGATACATGTGCATGACTAGATAGGTGTGATTTAAAGTCTTGTTGAGTACTTTCGTACTCATGTTTTCTTAATAGCTGTTGCAGAAGACACCCACGAACCATCTCGTGGGTTATACCTAGATGTTGAAGCTGACGAGTAGCGGGTGTCCCAGCTACGACCTGGCCCCTTCGAAGGGAACTGTAGATAGTCAGGCTTTATGCCTTTTACCTTTCATCTGTCTGTACTCAGACAACTTTAATGCTTATGCATGGCTTGTATGACTTTGTGTGTAGACTTGAGTGTCGGGTCATGTGACCCTATCTGTATGAATATGTTATGCAAGGCTCTTCTGAGCCCTCTAAATAAATGTTGTGATGTTGTATGGTTATGTTGTGATGCCACTTTTGTATGTATGCATATTGGGTACGTCATGCATACGTGTGATGTGATGCGATATGTATGGGGTTCGACACCTAGTTGTGTGCCTTTAGTAGTACTCTTTACAGAGAAATGCCCCTCTGTGATTCCAGTGAGCCATGGTAGCTTGCTACTGCTCCGGACAGATTGGTTGACCGGCATGTATCCTTCTTTGCTGATGTGTCTGTCCCCTCGGGGAAATGTCTCGCAGTGTAATGGAGTCCTTGTTGCTTGCTACAACTCATCTACACACGCTAATGACCGACACCTGTTTTGCTGGGTTATGTATGCACGTCTCTGTACGGATGTGGCACTTGGGCTTATAACTAGTTATGTCGATCCGGGTTCTTTGACATTGGAATGCTAGCGACACAATTGCATATGAGAGTCAAAGGATGCAAACGTTCCTGGCCAAGGTAAGGTGGCAGCCGTGGGGATAGCCGTGCGTGAGACCGCAAAGTGATGTGATGTGTTACATGCTGGATTCCTATGACTTAGGATTGGGGTGCCAACAGCGTTGGTATCAGAGCCTGGCTGAGTGAAGGATTACCAAGCCAAACTGGTGAAAGTTGAGTCTAGAACTGCTTTAGTTATATAAGGGAATCGATTGGGGAAGGGAACGTAAGGCTTTCTTTGCTTCTCTTCTCAAGTCATTCTATTTTGAGTCTCTCCACTTCTCGATTTAGATTTATGTTGCACTATTAACCACAATGGCGGAAACCGAATGGTAGGGGTAGGTTGTATCACGACCTCATCAATTCTGATTGATAGAAATCATAGCCTCAACGATCCTGACGTGCAGTTGGTACCATCAACAGTGCACATAGACGATCTCATGAAGGGCAACATATCTCATTTGCAGCCTCCACATATAAAATATGCATGTGATCTGAATCCAAATCCTATAGCAGAGGCTTTGATACCACTGTTGGTTTTTTTTGTAGGAGCATCATGTGCAAATTAAAATATTCCTACATGCAAAACATTCATGAAAAAGCTATGGAGATGGACCACAGATTGTTACCACTAGATTCAATGTGCCATTGAGCAGAAGTAGAGTTGGGGCAGCACGTATGGAGTCGTCTCCTCCTCGTTTGACCTCCTTCAAACAACCGGTAGTAGGAAAACACGTAAAAGTTTGTTGGAGCGACGCAAGTGCACTATACGTCTCCAACGTATCTATATTTTTTGATTGTTCCATCCTACTATTATATCATTTTAAAACACTTTTCATGAACTTATCTACAAATTTATATTATTTTTTAGCACTAACCTATTGACCCAGTGCCTAGTGTGAGTTGCCATTTTCTGCATGCTTTTCCAATTTTCAGGTTCCAGTACCAAAGAAAGCCCAGTTGATCTAAAACTTTTTGTGAATTATTTCCGGAGCAGAACAAGACCGTGGAGCATCGGAAGGAGGCCGGAGGGCGCACGAGGCCCCCACAAGCCATCTTTGCACGGCCTCGGGGGCGCGGCCTCATGTCTTGTGCCGCCTCGTCGCTCTCCCGACCCTGTTCTCTGGCCTATAAATTCCTATATACCCTAAAACTTTCAGGGGAGGTCCCGAAAAACTTTTTACTCTGATGCAAGTCTCTGTTCTGATGGGAGGCCATCTAGAGCTCCCTTTGGGTACTCTGTCGGAGGGGGGATCAATCATGGAGGGATTCTTCATCAAGCTTGCAGCCCTCATGATGATGTGTGAGTAGTTCACCACAGACCTATGGGTCCATAGCAGTACCTAGATGGCTATCTCTCTCGCTTTGATCTTAAATAAAATGAGCATCGCATCTTTCCTTTGATCCATATGATGTAACTCTTTTGTACGATGCATTTGTTGGGATCCGATGAATTCTAGGTTTATGTTCAGATTATTCATGATAAGTATCCGAGTCTCCTCTAATATATAATATGATTCTTATGTGCGTGATTATGATAACTTCATAATTCTCTGCTATCTATTGAAATAGTTTGGCCAACTAGATTGATGTTTCTTTGGTGAGAGAGGTGCGTTGTAGTAGGTTCAACCCGCGAGTTTCTATATCCCAGTGATAGAAGGGGATAAGTTGTGTCTTTTTGTTGCTGCTACTAAGGGTAAAACGATGGGGTTTATTTGGTTGAGTTTACATTGCCTACATCATGCCATCTTACTCCAAGCATTACTTTGTTTGTCATGAACTTAATACATAGAGATGCAAGCATACAAGCACTCTTGAAGTGAAGTAATAGTAATAGGTGCATGCAGGAGTGGGCCCATTTGTTTATGGACGTGATGCCTGTTGGGGAACGTCGCATGGGAAACAAAAAATTTCCTACACGCACGAAGTCCTATCATGGTGATGTCCATCTACTAGAGGGGATTTCCGATCTACGTACCCTTGTAGATCGCACAGCAGAAGCGGTAAGAAACGCGGTTGATGTAGTGGAACGTCCTCACGTCCCTCGATCCGCCCCGCAAACCGTCCCACGAACCGTCCCGCGATTCATCCCACGATCCGCTCCGATCTAGTGCCGAACGGAGGGCACCTCCGCGTTCAGCACAAGTACAGCTCGACGATGATCTCGGCCTTCTTGATCCAGCAAGAGAGACTGAGAGGTAGATGAGTTCTCCGGCAGCGTGACGGTGCTCCGGAGGTTGGTGGTGATCTAATCTCAGCAGGGCTCCGCCCGAGCTCCGTAGAAACGCGATCTAGAGGAAAAACCGTGGAGGTATGTGGTCGGGCTGCCGTGGCAAAGTTGTCTCAAATCAGCTCTAATACCTCAGTATATATAGGAGGGAGGGAGGGGAGGAGGCAGCTTCAAACCCTCAAGGTTTGGCCGAAATTTGAGGTGGAGGAGTCCTACTCCAATCCTACTTGGAGTAGGATTCCACCTTCCCACTTGGAAACTCTTTCCACGTTGTGTTTTTCCCTTCTCAAACCTTATGGGCCTTAGTGGGAACTTATTCCAGCCCACTAGGGGCTAGTTTATCTCTTCCCATAGCCCATGAGACCCCTTGGGGCGTGACACCCCTCTTGATGGTCCCCGTCACCCCTCCCGGCACTCCTGGTACACTACCGATGAGCCCGAAACTTTTCCGGTAATGCCCGAAAACTTTCCGGTAACCAAATGAGGTCATCCTATATATCAATCTTCGTCTCCGGACCATTCTGGAAACCCTCGTGACGTCCGTGATCCCATCCGGGACTCCTAACAACATTCAGTAACCAACCATATAACTCAAATACGCATAAAACATCGTCGAACCTTAAGTGTGCAGACCCTGCGGGTTCGAGAACTATGTAGACATGACCCGAGGGACTCCTCGGTTGATATCCCATAGCGGGACCTGGATGCCCATATTGGATCCTACATATTCCGAAGATCTTTATCGGTTGAACCTCAGTGCCAAGGATTCATATAATCCATTATGTCATTCCCTTTGTCCTTCGGTATGTTACTTGCCCGAGATTCCATCGTCGGTATCCGCATACCTATTTCAATCTCGTTTACCGGCAAGTCTCTTTACTCGTTCCGTAATACAAGATCCCGTGGCTTACACTAAGTCAAATTTCTTGCAAGGCTTGTGTGTGATGTTGTATTACCGAGTGGGCCCCGAGACACCTCTCCGTCACACGGAGTGACAAATCCCAGTCTCGATCCATACTAACTCAACAAACACCTTCGGAGATACCTGTAGAGCATCTTTATAGTCACCAGTTACGTTGCGACGTTTGATACACACAAAGCATTCCTCTGGTGTGAGTGAGTTATATGATCTCATGGTCATAGGAACAAATACTTGACACGCAGAAAACAGTAGCAACAAAATGACACGATCAACATGCTACGTCTATTAGTTTGGGTCTAGTCCATCACATGATTCTCCTAATGATGTGATCCCGTTATCAAGTGACAACACTTGCCTATGGTCAGGAAACCTTGACCATCTTTGATCAACGAGCTAGTCAACTAGAGGCTTACTAGGGACAGTGTTTTGTCTATGTATCCACACATGCACTATGTTTCCAAACAATACAATTATGGCATGGACAATAAACGATTATCATGAACAAAGAAATATAATAATAACTAATTTATTATTGCCTCTAGGATATATTTCCAACAGTCTCCCACTTGCACTAGAGTCAATAATCTAGTTCACATCACCATGTGATTCCAACGAATCCAACACCCATATAGTTATGGGGTCTGATCACGTCTTGCTCGTGAGAGAGGTTTTAGTCAATGGTTCTGAAACTTTCAGATTCGTGTCTTCTTTACAAATCTTTATGTTATCTTATAGATGTTAATACTATGTGCTATTAGGAAATACTCCAAATATCTACTCTACTATACGAATCCGTTTCACTACTCATAGTTATTCGGATTAGTGTCAAATCTTGCATCGACGTAACCCTTTACGACGAACTCTTTAACCACCTCCATAATCGAGAAAAATTCCTTAGTCCATCAGTTACTAAGGATAAATTTTGACCGCTGCTAGTGATTCAATCATGGATCACTCTCTGTACCTCTCAACAGACTTTGAGTCAAGGCACACATCGGGTGCGGTACCCAGCATGGCATACTATAGATTATACAGCCAAGGCATAGAACACGACCTTCGTCTATTCTCTTTGTTCTGCCGGGGTCGGGTTTTTAGTCTTACTCAAATTCACACCTTACAACGCAACCAAGAACTCCTTCTTTGTTGATCTATTTTGAACTCCTTCAAAAACTTGTCAAAGCATGCATCTTGTTGAAACTTCTATTAAGCGCTTTCGATCTATCTCCATAGATCTTTGATGCTCAACGTTCAAGTAGCGCAATCCAGGTATTCCTTTGAAAAACTCCTTTCAAACAACCTTGTATGCTTTACAGAAATTGTACATTACTTCTGATCCACAATATGTCAACCACATATACTTATCAGAAATTCTATAGTGCTCCCACTCACTTCTTTGGAAATACAAGTTTCTCATAAACCTTGTACAAACCCAAAATCTTTGATCATCTCATCAAAGTGTATATTCCAACTCCGAGATGCTTGCACCAGTCCATTGAAGGATCGCTGGAGCTTGCATACTTGCTAGTATCTTTAGGATCAACAAAACCTCCTGGTTGTATCACATACAATGTTTGCTCAAGGAAACCGTCGAGGGAACAATGTTTTGACATCCTATGTGCAATATTTCATAAATAATGCAGCAACTGCTAACATAATTCTAACAGACTTTTAACATCGCTACGAGTGAGAAAGTCTCATCATAGTCAACTGTTTGATCTTGTCGGAAACATCTTTGTGACAAGTCGAGCTTTTCTTAATAGTGACTTATCACCATCATCGTCTGTCTTCCTTTTAAAGATCCATCTTTACTCAATAGTCCTATGACCATCAAGTAGTTCTTCCAAAGTCTACACTTTGTTTTCATACATGGATCCTCTCTCGGATTTCATAGCCTCCAGCCATTTGTCGGAATCCGGGCCCACCATTGCTTTCTCCATAACTCGTAGGTTCACTGTTGCTCAACAACATGACCTCCAAGACACGGTTACCGTACCAATGTGCAGTAGTACGCGACCTTGTCAACCTACGAGGTTTGTAGTAACTTGATCCGATGCTCGATGATCACCATCATCAGCTTTCACTTCAATTGGTGTAGGCGCCACAGGAACAACTTCCTGCGCCCTGCTACACACTTGTTGAAGTGATGGTTCAATAACCTCATCAAGTTCTACCACCCTCCCACTCAATTCTTTCGAGAGAAACCTTTCCTCGAGAAAGGATCCATTTCTAGAAAGAAACTCTTTTCTTTCGGATCTGAGATAGGAGATGTACCCAACTGTTTTGGATATCCTATGAAGATGCATTTATCCGCTTTGGATTCGAGCTTATCAGACTGAAACTTTTTCACATAAGTGTCGAAGCCCCAAACTTTCAAGAAACGATAGTTTAGATTTCTCTAAACCTCAATCTATACTGTGTCATCTCAACGGAAACACGCGGTGCCCTATTTAAAGTGAATGTGGTTGTCTCTAACGCATAACCCATAAAAGATAGTGGTAATTCGATAAGAGACATCATAGCATGCACCATACCAAATAGTGCGTGGCTATGACGTTCAGACACATCATCACACTATGATGTTCCAGGTGGCATGAACTGCGAAACAATTTCCACATTGTCTTAACTGCGTACCAAAACTCGTAACTCAGATATTCATTTCTATGATCATATCGTAGACAGTTTATCCTCTTGTTACGACGAACTTCACTCCGAAACAGAATTGAAATTTTCAATATTTCATACTTGTGATTCATTAAGTAAATACTCTTGTATCTACTCAAATCGTCATTGAAGTAAGAACATAATGATATCCACTGCGTGCCTCAGCACCCATTGGACTGCATACATCAAAATGTATCACTTCCAACAAGTTACTATCTTGTTTCATCTCAATGAAAACAAGGCCTTGCTCATGTGGTATGATTTGCATGTCAGTAGTGATTCAAAATCAAGTGAGTATAAAGATCCATCAGCATGGAACATCTTCATGCAATTTATACCAACATGACTCAAGCGACAGTGCCACAAGTAAGTGGTACTATCATCATTACCTCATATCTTTTGGCACCAATATCATGAACATGTGTAACACGACGATCGAGATTCAATAAACCATTGAAGGTGATTATTCAAGCAAATAGAGTAACCATTATTATCTTTAAATGAATAATCGTATTGCAATAAACACGATCCAATCATGTCCATGCTTAACGCAAGCACCAAATAACAATTATTTAGGTTTAACACCAATCCCGATGGTAGAGGGAGCGTGCGATGTTTGATCATATCAACCTTGGAAACACTTCCAACACGTATCGTCACCTCGCCTTTAGCTAGTCTCCGTTTATGCCGTAGATTTCATTTCGTGTTACTAATCACTTAGCAACCGAACCGGTATCCAATACCCTCGTGCTACTAGCAGTACTAGTAAAGTACACATCAACATCATGTATATCAAATATACTTCTTTTGACTTTTGCCGTCCTTCTTATCTACCAAGTATCTCGAGTTGCTCCGCCTCAGTGACCGTTCCCCTCATAACAGAAGCACTTAGTCCCAAGCTTGGGTTTAATCTGGGGTCTCTTCATTAGTGCAGCAACTGCTTTGCCGTTTCACGAAGTATCCCTTCTAGCCCTTGCCTTTCTCGAAACTTAGAGGTTTTACTAACGATCAACTATTGATGCTCCTTCTTGATTTCTACTTTCGCAGTGTCAAACATCGCCAATCGCTCAAGGATCATTGTATCTATCCTTGATATGGTACAGTTCATCATGAAGCTCTCACAGCTTGGTGGCAGTGACTTTGGAGAACCATCACTATCTTATCTGGAAGATCAACTCCCACTTGATTCAAGCGATTGTCGTACTAAGATAATCTGAGCACACGCTCAACGATTGAGCTTTTCTCCTTTACTTCATGGACAAAGAATCTTGTCAGAGGTCTCATACCTCTTAACAAGGGCACAAGCATGAAATCACAATTTCATCTCTTAAGAACATCTCTTATGTTCCGTGACATTTCAAAACGTCTTCGGCGCCTTGCTTCTAAGCCATTAAGTATTTTGTACTGAACTATCGTGTAGTCATCAGAAACGTGTTTGTCGGATGTTCACAACATCTACAGACGACGCTCGAGGTACAGCACACCGAGTGGTGCATTAAGGACATAAGCCTTCTGCGCAGCAATGAGGACAATCCTCGGTTTTACAGACTCAGTCTGCAAAGTTTGCTACTATCAACTTTCAACTAAATTTTCTCTGGGAACATATAAAAACAGTAGAGCTATAGCGCAAGCTACATCGTAATTTGCAAAGACCATTAGACTATGTTCATGACAATTAGTTCAATTAATCATATTACTTAAGAACTCCCACTCAAAAAGTACATCTCTCTAGTCATTTGAGTGGTACATGATCCAAATCCACTATCTCAAGTCCGATCATCACGTGAGTCGAGAATAGTTTCAGTGGTAAGCATCTCTATGCTAATCATATCAACTATACAATTCATGCTCGACCTTTTGGTCTCATGTGTTCCGAGGCCATGTCTGCACATGCTAGGCTCGTCAAGCTTAACCCGAGTGTTCCGCGTGTGCAACTGTTTTGCACCCGTTGTATGTGAACGTTGAGTCTATCACACCCGATCATCACGTGGTGTCTCGAAACGAAGAACTGTCGCAACGGTGCATAGTCGGGGAGAACACAATTTCGTCTTGAAATTTTAGTGAGAGATTACCTCATAATGCTACCGTCGGTCTAAGCAAGATAAGGTGCATAAAGGATTAACATCACATGCAACTCATAAGTGACATTATATGGCCATCATCATGTGCTTCTTGATCTCCATCACCAAAGCACCGGCACGATCTTCTTGTCACCGGCGTCACACCATGATCTCCACCATCATGATCTCCATCAACGTGTCGCCATAGGGGTTGTCGTGCTACTCATGCTATTACTACTAAAGCTACGTCCTAGCAATATAGTAAACGCATCTGCAAGCACAAACGTTAGTTTAAAGACAACCCTATGGCTCCTGCCGGTTGCCGTACCATCGACGTGCAAGTCGATATTAACTATTACAACATGATCATCTCATACATCCAATATATCACATCACATCATTGGCCATATCACATCACAAGCATACCCTGCAAAAACAAGTTAGACGTCCTCTAATTGTTGTTGCATGTTTTACGTGGTGACCATGGGTATCTAGTAGGATCGCATCTTACTTAGGCAAACACCACAGCGGAGATATATGAATTGCTATTTAACCTCATGCAAGGACCTCCTCGGTCAAATCTGATTCAAGTAAACTTGGAGAAACCGACACTCGCCGGTCATCTTTGAGCAACGGAGTTACTCGTAGCGATGAAACCAGTCTCTCGTAAGTGTACGAGTAATGTCGGTCCGAGCCGCTTCGATCCAACAATACCGCGGAATCAAGAAAAGACTAAGGAGGGCAGCAAAACGCACATCACCACCCACAAAAAACTTTTCTGTTCTACTCGAGAAGACATCTATGCATGAACCTAGCTCATGATGCTACTGTTGGGGAACGTCGCATGGGAAACAAAAAATTTCCTACGTGCACGAAGTCCTATCGTGGTGATGTCCATCTACGAGAGGGGATTTCCGATCTACGTACCCTTGTAGATCGCATAGCAGAAGCGTTAAGAAACGCGGTTGATGTAGTGGAACGTCCTCACGTCCCTTGATCCGCCCCGGAACCGTCCCACGAACCGTCCCGCGATTCGTACCACGATCCGCTCCGATCTAGTGCCGAACGGACGGCACCTCCGCGTTCAGCACACGTACAGCTCGACAATGATCTCAGCCTTCTTGATCCAGCAAGAGAGACGGAGAGGTTGATGAGTTCTCCGGCAGCGTGACGGCGCTCCGGAGGTTGGTGGTGATCTAATCTCAGCAGGGCTCCGCCCGAGCTCCGTGGAAACACGATCTAGAGGAAAAACCGTGGAGGTATGTGGTCGGGCTGCCATGGCAAAGTTGTCTCAAATCAGCCCTAATACCTCAGTATATATAGGAGGGAGGGAGGGGAGGAGGCAGCCTCAAACCCTCAAGGTTTTGCCAAAATTTGAGGTGGAGGAGTCCTACTCCAATCCTACTTGGAGTAGGATTCCACCTTCCCACTTGGAAACTCTTTCCACCTTGTGTTTTCCCTTCTCAATCCTTATGGGCCTTAGTGGGAACTTATTCCAGCCCACTAGGGGCTGGTTTATCTCTTCCCATAGACCATGAGACCCATTGAGGCGTTACACCCCTCTCGATGGTCCCCGTCACCCCTCCCGGCACTCCTGGTACACTACCGATGAGCCCGAAACTTTTCCGGTAATGCCCGAAAACTTTCCGGTAACCAAATTAGGTCATCCTATATATCAATCTTCGTCTCCGGACCATTCTGGAAACCCTCGTGACGTCCGTGATCCCATCCGGGACTCCGAACAACATTAATTAACCAACCATATAACTCAAATACGCATAAAACATTGTCGAACCTTAAGTGTGCAGACCCTACGGGTTCGAGAACTATGTAGACATGACCCGAGGGAGTCCTCGGTGAATATCCAATAGCGGGACCTGGATGCCCATATTGGATCCTACATATTCCGAAGATCTTTATCGGTTGAACCTCAGTGCCAAGAATTCATATAATCCCGTATGTCATTCCCTTTGTCCTTCGGTATGTTACTTGCCCGAGATTCCATCATCGGTATCCGCATACCTATTTCGATCTCGTTTACCGGCAAGTCTCTTTACTCGTTCCGTAATACAAGATCCCGTGATTTACACTACGTCAAATTGCTTGCAAGGCTTGTGTGTGATGTTGTATTACCGAGTGGGCCCCGAGATAACTCTTCGTCACACGGAGTGACAAATCCCAGTCTCGATCCATACTAACTCAACGAACACCTTCGGAGATACCTGTAGAGCATCTTTATAGTCACCCAGTTATGTTGCGACATTTGATACACACAAAGCATTCCTCCGGTGTCAGTGAGTTATATGATCTCATGGTCATAGGAACAAATACTTGACACGTAGAAAACAATAGCAACAAAATGACATGATCAACATGCTACGTCTATTAGTTTGGGTCTAGTCCATCAAATGATTCTACTAATGATGTGATCTCGTTATCAAGTGACAACACTTGCCTATGGTCAGGAAACCTTGACCATCTTTGATCAATGAGCTAGTCAACTAGAGGCTTACTAGGGACAGTGTTTTGTCTATGTATCCACACATGCACTGTGTTTCCAAACAATACAATTATAGCATGGATAATAAACGATTATCATGAACAAAGAAATATAATAATAACTAATTTATTATTGCCTCTAGGGCATATTTCCAACAATGCCTATGTTTACATGATCATTGCCATGAAAATCGTATAATTCTCTGCTCCTCTATCAATTTCCCAACCGTAATTTGTTTACCCATTGTGTGCTATTTTTATGAGAGATGCCATTAGGGAAAACTATGTCCCCCGGGTCTATTCAAAATATATTGCTAAAACCTATAATACCTTTCTGCCATTTAATTTATTTTATTTTATTTTTAATTTTACAGTTATCTACACATCTCATTCGCTTGCAAATAACGAGACCAACGGGATTGACAACCCTCTTGCCCGCGTTGGGTGCAAGCTGTTTGTTCTTTTTTGTGTAGCCGCTAAAGACGATTGTGGTTGATATTGCTATTGGTTCGATAAACCTTGGTTTTCTAACTGAGGGAAATACTTACCCACTTTGTGCTGCAATAACCCATTCCTCTTCACGGAAAACCCAACACAGATCACGAGTATCAGGAAGGATTTATCGCGCCTTTGCCGGGGAATATCATCAACAACTATTAAGTAACTCCACACAAAATTTCATTCACTTGTTCCTCTTTTTCTTTGCCGATATATTTAGTTTTTATCCTATAAAAATAAAAATACAGAAATATTTACCTTTGCTTGTTACTAGTTTTCTTGTTTGAAGTCATGGCTAGTCCTTCTTTTGTTCGCGTTGCTCCCAATAATGATGTTGTCAATTTAATCAAAGGGGAGGAGAAAGTTCAAAAGATGCATGGTATAGGACTTTCTATGCTGAAAATAGATCAACTAATAAGCTATCCACCACTACATTAATTCATAATTTTTTTGTTGGTATAACCACCTGGTATAGGTTTATCCTTGACACTTCACCGGTGGGAACTTTTTGATGTGTCACACTATTGATGCCTATAAGAACATTGAAACTCTTACTGGAACACCACTCATTATCATTAATGAAAGCAATTTAACCTTGGAACATGTTATGCAAAAACTTGATGCTATTGAAAGGAAAATGGTTATTCATGAACGAATTGAGGAATTAGATAAAAATTTGCACAATCATATCACTGAACTTGGGTCACGTGTAGGAATGACTTTGAAATCCTTAAGGGAAAATGACATTATTATTGATGATAGGGTGGAACAAGGTTTGAGTAGAATTGGTAAAATGGAGGAGGTGATTGACAAAGTAGGTTCCGCTTTTACACGATCCAAAACTAATACTAGTACTTCTCGAAGCAAGAATGCTAAATTTATTTACATTCCTAAGAGCGTCAGTACACCTCCTACCAAAAGAAATAAAGATCTTAAAATGATTAGTGTTCTCCCCGACTTTGTAAACCTAATAATAGAGCCTATTTTCAAGTCCTCTATTGTTCCTATTATCCTTGGTTGTACTATTAAGGAGCTTGAGATCAAGGATGACAACACTTGAAACTATGCAATATGCCTAGCTAGGGGTGTAAAACAATAGCGCTTGTTGGAAGGCAACCCAATAGTTATCTTTGTTTTTTTTCCTTTAATTTCTTTTAGTGTGTGATAACATGATTATTTCCTCTATAATAATTGTGTTTCTAAGTTGTAATTATTGTTTGTGCCAAGAAAAGCCTTTGGGATGATATGCATAATGAGTAGAATTGATATTGTGCAAAAACAGAAACTTTGATGCCCAATGCAGAATTTATCTGATTTTACTGGAACAAATTTTAAAGATATTTTTTTTGAAATTACTCATATACAAATTCTTCAGTTCTTCCTAATGTTTCATAATTTTTGGAGTTACATAAGTATGGCAATTAAATATATTACTACAGACAGTTCTGTTTTAAACAGATTCTATTTTTCCATGCATAGTTTGTTTTTTTTGATTATGCTATGGATTATATCAGGGGGTATAAGCCATGAGAAGTTACAATACAGTACCTTATGCTAAAATAAAACAAGAATAAATTTATAAAGGTACATAAAAGTGTTTATTTTGTTGCCTATACTAATGGATCTCATGAAGTTTTGTTGTGTTTTGTGTGATTAAAGTTTTCAAGTTTTGGATATTATCTCGATGGACAAAGGAATGAGAAGTGGGAAGAGCCTAATCTTGGGGATGCCCAAGGCAGCCCAAGGTAATATTCTAGGAATACTTAAGCGTCTAAGCTTGGGGATACCCCGGGAAGGCATCCCCTCTTTCGTCTCAATTCATTGGTATGTTACTTGGAACTACATTTTTATTCATCACATGGTATGAGTTCTGCTTGGAGCGTCGTTTGCTTTTGTTCAGTTTTACTTTCAGTTCGCGACAATCATTGTTTGATGGACACACCTATTTGAGAGAGAGACGCCATCATCATGATTTGTTAGAATACCCTATGTGCTTCACTTACATCTTTTGAGCTTAGCAGTTGCTCTAGTACTTCACTTATATCTTATTGAGCATGGTGGCGTGTAGATTTTATAGAAATAATATGCTCTCATTCCTCAATTATATTTGTTTGAGAATTAGTAAATAGTGACGGTAATTTGCATGGCTCATAAGACTAGATAAAAAATAATGAGTTTTCCATAAGTGATAATTAAAACCATCATGTAGCACATATAGAGAAATTGTGGTTAATGATATGGATATGGTGATATGAAAAGGTGTGAGTGCATGATCATTAATTCAAAGATATGTTGATATTTAGAAATGTTAAAACTTCTTGAACATATGAAAAATTGAAAGGGCGTGGTGATGATGTGGGAGCATTTCTATTCCTCGTCGAAAACCTAGTGTTGTTTTGAGTCGGAGTCGCGCGATGGTTAATTCCTACCAATCCTCGCCCTTGGAGCATGCGAGTAGTACTTTGATTTGTGATAAGATTAATAAAACTTTGCAACAAGTAAATGAATTCTTTATGACTAATGTGACAACATAGACATACACAATCTCACCTCCTCATATTTGCTAGCCTCTCTAGTACCACCAATAGCCCATTTTCACCTCGAGGATTGGTGCAACTTTTGCCGGTGCATCCAAACCCCAGGACATGATACACTCTGTTGCACATAAGCCTTATTATATCCTCCTCAAAACAGACACCATACCTACCTATTATGGAATTTCCACAGCCATTCCAAGATATATTACCAGGAAAATTCCATTGTCACTTCACATGACTAGTTCGTTCATCATCATATTGCTTCGCATGGTCATATAGACCTGACATACTATTTGTGGCAAAGCCACCAAAAATCATATGCTGAATAGATGTCATGCTAGATCATTGCACATCCTGGTACACTACCAGAGGCATTCACATTGGAGTCATGTTGCTTCATACATCATATCGAGTCATCCATGAGTTGTAAGTAAATAAAAGTGTGATGATCATCATTATTAGAGCATTGTCCCAGTGAGGAAATAAAGATGGGGGAGGCCAAATGAGCCCACCATAATAAAAACATTAATGAGAGAAAGAGAGAAGGGACTTTGCTACTATCCTTTACCACACTTGTGCCTCAAAGTGACACCATGTTCATCATGTAGAGAGTCTCATGTTACATCATTCATATGCTAGTGGGAATAAAAAAATTGTAAACATGGCATGTATATGATAACAGGCTTCCTCAAATGCCCAAGGTCTTCATGAGCAAGCAAGTTGGATGCACACCCCACCTAGCTTTAGTGGAGCTTTCATACACTTATAACTCTAGTGCATCATTTGCATGGCAATCCCTACTCCTTGTATCGATAACTATCAATGGGTATCTCCATAACCCATTGGTATGCCTAGTTGGTAAGGCACTATCTTCTCCACTTTTCAACCCCTTTGAAACATACCACTTTTCTCTATTCCACCTATATGCTATGTCCAATGGTTCACGCTCATGTATTGCCTGAAGAATAAAAAGTTGATAAATATTGAAAAGGTACGATTCAATTGCCTCACTTGGGCACCGTGGTGCTTGACATTTCTAGTTATGTGGTGAAGATGGAGCCATGCCTTGCTAATATAAGAAAGATGGAAAGAGTTGAAACAATATTTAAGGATCATACACTTTGAAAGATCAATTGTGTTGCTCCTTATACTTATGAATATTTTGTTGTTAATATTTATTAATTCATCGTTTCTGGATGAGCATACATGCATAAGAATACATCATTGATAGCATGTCACATCAAAAATTCTGTTTTTTATCATTTATCTACTCGAGTACGAGCAGGAATTAAGCTTGGGGATGCTTGATACGTCTCCATCGTATCTATAATTTTTGTTTGTTCCATGCTATTATGTTATCATTTTTGAACACTTTTTATGAACTTATCTACCAAACAAAGACCAGTTGTTGTTTTCTACGTGTTTTCCCACTTTTCAGATTCCAGTACCAAACAAACACCAATTGTCTTGAAACTTTTTGTGAATTTTTTCTGGACCAAAATAAGGTCGTGGAGCACTGGAAGGAGGCAGGAGGGTGCACGAGGCCCCCATAAGCCATCAGAGAATGACCTGGGGGGTTGATGGCTTGTGGCCGCCTCGTGTCTCTCTCGACCCCGTTATCTTGCCTATAAATTCCTATTTACCCTTAAATCTTTAGGGGAGGACCCGAAACACTTTTTACGCTGTCGCAAGTCTGTGTTCCGACGGGAGGCCATCTAGAGCTCCGTTCCGGCACCCTGCCAAGGGGGGATCAATCACGGAGGGTTTCTTCCTCAATGTTTTCTGCCCTCATGATGATGTGTGAGTGGTTCACCATAGACCTACGGGTCCATAGCAGTACCTAGATGGTTATCTCTCACTGTTTGATCTTCAATACAATGATCATCGCATCTTCGCTTTGATCCATATGTTGTAACTCTTTTGTACGATGCGTTTGTTGGGATCTGATGAATTATGGGTTTATGTTTAGTTTATTCATGATAAATATTTGAGTCTCCCCTGATATATAATATGATTCTTATGTGCATGATTATGATAGGTTCATAATTCTCTCAGATCTATTGAAATAGTTTTGCCAACTAGATTGATATTTCTTCGGTTAGAGAGTTGCTTTGTAGTAGGTTTAACCTGGCCAGTTTCTATATCCCAGTGACAGAAGGGACAAGTTGCGTCTTTGTGTTGCTTCTACTAAGGGTAAAACGACGGGGTTTACTGATATTAGTTGAGTTTACTTTGTCTACATCATGTCATCTTACTCCAAGCATTACTTCATTTGTCATGAACTTAATACGTAGAGAGGCAAGCATAGAAGCGCCCTTCAAGTGAAGTAATAGTAATAGGTGCAGGCAAGAGTTGTCCTATTTGTTTATGGATGTGATGCCTATATTTGCATGATCATTACCATGAAAATTGCATAACTATCCACTCTTAAATCAATTGCCCAATAGTAATTTGTTTACCTAGAGTGTGCTATTTTTATGAGAGATGCCATTAAGAAAGCTATGGGCCCCGGGTCTACTCACAACATATTGCTAAAACCTCCAATACCTTGCTCCATTTACTTGCTTTTATTTTAATTTGTATTTTACAATTATCTACAATTATCTACACACCACATTCGCTTGCAAATAATGAGACCAACGAGATTGACAACCCTCTTGCCCGCATTGGGTGCAAGCTTTTAGTTCTTTTGTGTGCAGCCGGTGTGTAGCGACCCGACTCAACACGAGTCAAGCCTCTGTGTTTCTGTGCCATCCCTAGATCAGTATGCTGGCACACACAGTACATCAATGTATATATCAAAGTGTAATCACATGTAAATAGCGTAAAACTGATATATACCTTAATTATCTCAACGGAAGCGGTCAAGGGAGTGGAGTCCCAATAAACACCAACGGCAAGTTGAGTGTAGACCGTAACCCTGAATCGTACTCTTACTCGTCGAAGAAAAGTATCTGCAACATAAGACGTTGCAGCCGTGTACGTCAGCATATTGAATATGCCGGCAAGTCACATAAGAGGGGGGGTAAAATAATAATCAACTATCTCTACATGCATATTTGGTCGGCGGAGCTAAATTTTGCATAAAGCCAGTTTTATCCTACAACAAGAGGGGTTGAGAGCAAAATGTTACTACCAGGTTTGTTGTTAAAGAGATGGTTCCGCCAACCAGTTCTCGTACCCGAGTTGTCAATAATTACCCTCATCAAAATATATTTAAAGGTGTTGAGAAATCCAGATAACTTCAGTTCCTTTGGCTCAAGTTGTCCATGACCGTGGACACGGCTAATCGATTAGGTTTGAGTACTCTGTAGAGTTTTGCACACGTTCCCCACAAGATTTGATCGCCTCCGTGTATGTCCTCGCACTCCAGGGCGTTTGAAGATCGGATGATCAAAACATGGTCTTTCAACGGGTCCCTCTAAATCCCTGTCGGTGCCCATCCAATCCTACCATTCTTCTACATCTGCTAGCACCGCCTGTCTAGAGTCGCCGCGTTGTCCAACCAAGCCAGAGCCCATAATGACTTGTGGCTGTGGAGGTAAGCCTTGGGTCTTGAATATATCCGTCCGTCTCTTTGAGCCTGGGTGAAGCTTTCCGCAGGATGACATGGCCACTCCAGCATCCCGGGCATCCACTGGGTTTTCCAGGGAGCCGATCAACCTTCCTTCACCCAGTGTTGCATTGCATCCGAGGTCTTGAAAATCTTGTCTTTAGTCCGGTCTTGATTATAATATCAATCTCGCATCACTCGTGGTATACACTCAACCGATAACCCGTCTACTCAAGCATAGCATTAAGAAATTGTCGTCCCGGGGCCAAGTGTCGGGGTTGTTGTGTTCCTACCACATGATACTACAACTTATGCTAAAGTTTCCAAGTACCTAGGCATCATGCAAATTGGGCAAAGAAGGTGATCTACCATGCATCGAAAACATAGCTAAAATAACATGATCAAAGATGACTTGCCTGTGATGTTGACGAAGAAGAATTTCTCGAGAAAATAACTTGATAGACTACTCATCACTCTCCGATGAAATCTATATAACAAATATATCATCCACATAAGCACTCATACTAGCAATCATTCTAGCAATCAAACAAAAGAGAGAGAGCAAATAAGAAACCGAAAGGAACTTCAAATAAGACTAGGGAGTCTTCTACTACGTCAACCACTAAATAGTTTTGTCTAACAGAAAATAATAACAAGGAACTAAGATATTAGTTTAACTAATATAAAATAAAATATTTTTCACAAAACTTTTTGAAAGTATTCCCAAACGAGATTTGAAACAACGGTGACAACAATTGCACGTTACTACGGAGCTAGAATTGATTTAATGAAAACAAATAAACATAAAATAAAGACTTGTTGCAAAAATACTGTTAACTAACATAAACAAACAACAATAATCTTTCTGAAATAATAAAGAAAATATTTTAAAACAAGAGTAGAAAATGAATTAGCCGAAAACCTAAAAGCGGTGAAACAGAAATTGTTTCACATGAAATAGTGAGTTAAGATACTCAAACAACTCTGAAATGTTTACCACTTATAAATAGGATCACTAGTGATCAGTACCAAAAGGAATCAAATTAAAAGCTATTTTTAAACTCCTGCAATAGGCAAAACAAGGTTTAAACTAAATCTGCTCTAACTTATTTTTAAAAATTTCAAACATAGACAAATTATATGTTTTTACAAACTCAGGAAATTTGTGAGCTACTGGAAAAAGAATCAATGTCATTGGACTTCGGGATAAAACGTTGTGGCCAAAACAAAATTGAAAGTTGCTGTTTTTGTAATTTTGACGGAAAAAACTGGAGATAACTAGTACTACAAAGGGGTACACGTGGTCCGTTGCTAGTGGCTGCAGACTTGTTTGTTTCAACGCTTCGGGCAAACGGCCGAGCTCTAGCAAAGTCTACTGGCTAAAGTCATAAGTGGAAAAATAAACCACTGGTTTTCTGGGATAAACCGAAGAGGTACAAAAGATCTAATCTGGACCATTACATGGAGATCTAAGGGCTAAGAAAGGATGCATGAAATTACAGAGAGATGGAGGGATAGACTACCTGCTGGCTGTAGCTTGCACCGGCGAGAATGGAGATGGCGTCGCCGGCGAGGGAGAGGGGGAGCTCCGGGGCGGTGGAGGGCTTCGGGGGAGGCGGCGGTGGGGTCCTCCTCCGAGGGGGTGGCGGTGGTGGAGCGAAGGGGCTCGGGGCTGCTCCCAGGGGCGAGCCGAAGGTGGTGCAGCCTCGGGCTGCTGCTGCACCGGCGAGGTCTCGTGGCGGCGGCGGCTTCGGGCGGCGGCGGCTCGTGGAGGCGGCGGCGGCTAGGGTTGGGAAGGGGTGGCTCGGGGTGGGGGTATTTATAGGCTTAGGAGGGGTGGGCTTATGGAAGGAGAGGGAGCAGTAGGGAAAGAATCGCTGGGAGTCTCGGGCGGAGCAGAGAAATAGGAAGGAGAGAGGAGAAGAGAGAGAAAGAAAGAAGACGTGGGGGAGAGAGGGTTCGGGCAGAGAGAGGAGGGAGGCGGTGGGGGAGATGGACAAGAAAGGAGGAGAGGGAGTAGGGAAGAAATCCCTGGTAGGGAGGGGGAGAGCTCGGTTCGATCCCTGGTGAAAGAAGGAAAGAGAGGAGAGGCAGAGAGAGAGGAAGGAAAGGAAAGAGACGTGGGAGAGAGAGGGCTCGGGCAAGAGATGGGATTTGATCCCAGGTGGAGTGCTGGTGCACGTGGTGCATGTGGCCTGGTGGCCTGGCTCAAGGCACCTGCGGTTCTGGCTGGGTTGAGCCTTTGGCTCGGCCTGGCCAGCTAGTTTCTATTTTTTTTAAATACCACAAATGTAAAATAACTAAATAATATTTTTTTAAAGAAAAACAAACAGAAAAAAATAATAATGATATACGTATAGAAAATATACATATGTATATATAAAAAAATGCATACGCATATAGCAATATATATATATATATATACATATAGGTATATATATATATATATATATATATTAAAATAAATCCCCTAATAAATACTAAAGGAAACCTAGTTCCACCTAATGCAAACTTTTGAAAAATAGTTTTTATGCAAAAGGCCACACAAAGCACATTTAAAAACCCCACTAAAATAATTTGACAGATTATAAAGTTTCCAAACCCAGTGAGATAACTCCAAATAATATTCGAAACATTATGCATTTTAATTCGACAGGGGAGAAGTCATATTATCTCCACTCCAATAAATTGCCCGCAGTTTTGGAGTGTCATTTTCCTCCGCTCTCTCTCTTGCGTGCAAGAGGGTTTTCTCCGGACATTTCTCGCGCGATGGAAAAATGGAAAAGCAAAAGAATTCATTGCAATATCTCCATTCAAATTCTGTATAATTGAAGAAGTCATGTCATCTTCTCTCGTTGCTTTTAAAAGCTCTAATTTCAATTTACCGGAGAAGGGGAAAGTCCTCTCATTCGAAAGTTTCGAAAAGTTTCAAATTTCACACAAGTTTCAGTCACTCAGCAAACAAACAAACAATCAATCTAATAATTATATTAACATTCAAAAATTTATAATTTTGGGATGTTACAAACTACCACACTTAAAATGAATCTCGTCCTCGAGATTCGAAGAGGCTAGAAAGAAAGGTTAGGGTTTGGGGGTCTTCTAACAATCCAATCTCCAGCAAGGTGGGATGCTACCACACTTAAAATGAGAGGTACTGGTCCCTCAAAATGCTGTAACGATCCTCTGGGGTTTTTGGCAACTGACATCGCACAGTCTTCATATTAAATCCTTTGGTGACGCTCTCCCGTTGATATAAGCTTCTTCCGTCACTGGGTCTTCTTAACTGACAGTCTCCTGGTCAATTCTAAATAACATATCGATGGTTCTCATGGTGGTCTACCATTTGTGGTTATCCTGCACAGAAAGGGGTCTTGGTTTCATCCTCACCGTAAAATTTCCTACGCGCGACAACAAGTGCCATGTACATGGGCTTTCATCATACCATTCTAAGGATTAATTAAACAAAAGCTTCAAAGAGCGTCGTCTCTCACTATGGGTAAGTGTCTCAGATTTACCATTCCGAATAGCAAGATAAATGATAAGAGTATGATAAGAGTAAGTCGTCATGGTGGTCAATCCATTCCGCACCCAAATCATTTCTCCGTATAAGGTTTAGCGAATCTCGCCTTCTAACACTTGGGCATCCTCACGAGCGTTGCAGAATTTCTCTTATCCACGAACGAAGTTCGGATAATCCATTGGTTCTGCAAGCTGAACGAAACATCTATCATATCTTCACAACTCTCAGGTTTTCGTATGCTCCTAAGAAAACGTTTGCCGATCTATCATAGCTTCTTCCATAAATCATATGCATTTCATAATCAATCCTTTATTACATCCTTAATTTCTTATCAAAAACTCCAATTCAAAAGTACTCTATTACAATTGCTGCCATCCACACTGTTTGGTATGGTCGAGCATTTCTGCCAACTTTATTCATCTGCCTCTCTTGGAGGTACTTAGTTCCACTCGAACTTTCCGAGGTGCTCCTTGAAATCATCCATCTTTTGCTTCATCATGGTGGTCATGAGCTTCATCTCCATCATTTCCGCACGTACTTCACTCAGGTATTCCTGGGTATGACGGAGTCTTGCTTCAAGTATTTCTCCGATCTGACGTATGGCTTCCATGGCAGCTTCATGAACAACATCAAAGAAGGTTGCTCTTGGTACATGTGAAATGAAAAAGTATTGCCCCATAGTCTTTGGACAAACTCCTTTCACATGGTGGAGGTGTACTTCCACGTACCAAAGTTCCATTCCATTTTCCACAAATGGGTAGCCTTTGTAGACTGCATCTCCTTCAAGGTGAATGTGCTTCATCATGTCCTTCAGGATTTTCGGGTAATCATGATCACTGGTCAGGGTCATGATCGTTTCTGGGCCCTTGAGGAATGACTCGTAGAGAGTTGTCATCTGCAGGTGTCAGTAAATAGGCACTCAGAGGAATGTATATGTCTCCTTGGTAATCATGGTACACTCCTACTCAATGGATCATGTGGGTTTCCGATTACTACCACACTTAAATGAATTATTCTCATGCCTGCATAGACCATATTTTCTCATATCCTCATAATTGTTCAGAGAGCTTTGCTCGTAGAGAAACAACGCATACATTTTCAACATGGCAATAAATTCTATTATTACAATCTCAGGGACTTCTTGTCACAAAATTTCACTTCATGATCTCATGAAAAACAAGAGTGCTTCGGGTTACACTTATTGCCATGGTCAAAACGTAACTACTCCATTCTAGCTTTCTTCCTTTGTGCACAATCGCTGGCAAAATGTCCCGCTTCCTTGCAACAAAAGCAAATGAGTTCTGACCAGTCTCGAGGCTTCTTAGCTTCTGCTTTTGCTCCTTGGATTCCCGGCTTCCTTCCTGAGCACATGTATTTGTGGTGGCCAAATTTCATACACTTGTAACATCTGACATGACTCAGGTCTTTGTCTGCCGAGATTTGGTTCTTCCGAGGGTACTTGTTCTTCTTTCCGGACTCCTTTATTTTGGCCAGTTCTTCTATTTCAAGTGGATCAAACTCCACTTCTTCCGTCGGGAAGTATCCCAGATACTCTTGGCTTCTCTTCGTGCAGTCCTGTGAATAATGTCCTTCTTCTCCACCTGAGTAGCATGCATTGGAGAAAAATCTGGTCAGACCTTGTCCATCAGGGTCTTCAATATTTTCGTTCATCACCGGCTCTTCTGAAATCTTCTTCTTGAGTGTTTCCTTTACGGCATCTTTCTGCTGCTTGACAACTTGTTGTACCTTGGGGTAAATGTGACACTGAGCTGGGTAGTGGGTGGTTCCCTCACAAAGGAAACAAGTCACCTGACTGCTTGGGCACTCCTCAGCTGGGTGATTTTCTTCACAATGAGTGCATCCATCCGTGTGTTCTTCCTGGGTGTGTCCTATTTTTCCACAGATCTTGCATGCACAAGTCTTCTCCTTCGGATTGTCATAGCACTTATGAATAAGTTGGGATCTTAACAAGGTCTTCTTGAATTCGTCCCAAGTTTCTGCTCCACTAAATCCTTGTATGGCCTGCTGCATTTTCCACCAGATAGCAGCACTTTGGGTAAAGTACTGAAGAGCGTGTTCCACTTCATACTTCCTTGAGATCAAGTTACTCCCGAAGTGCTTCTCCATGTTCTGAATCCATATCTCAGCTTCCAGCTGGGTCATTGGTCCAGAGACTACAAGTCCAGCTTCATACTCCATCTGGTAGGGTTGAGGTTTTGGGGATGAGACGGGTAAGAGAGGGAGGGAGATACACACAATACAAACATTATTTTTGAGAATAGGTTTTATTTGTGGCCGTCGGAAAACACACACCAAAGACGGCTCACAAATCATCGTATCTAACATGAGTATATAAAAGGGGTTTGGACTACTAATGGTCATATAATTATTCGAATACTTCTGGGTCTTCGAGTTCTTCGGGTCTTGAGAGTCTACTGTTGGTGTAGCTTCAATTCTTCAAACGCGTGGTGAAATCCTCTTTTCTTTGAAGTAGAACTCCGTTGATTCTTCATGAGGTCAAAGGGGTAATGGGATTGTCTAACTATTGGAGGTGAGAGAGAACGTTTGATGAAATCAGAAGAGATGAGAAGTAAAAGGTGTTCTTGAAAAATGGAAATTTTTGAGAGATCCTATCTTAAGAAGTTTCCAGTTTCTAGGGTCACGTCCTACAGTCAACATGTGCTCTGATACCATTTCTGTAGCGACCCGACTCAAGACGAGTCAAGCCTCTGTGTTTCTGTGCCATCCCTGGATCAGTATGCTGGCACACACAATACATCAATGTATATATCAAAGTGCAATCACATGTAAATAGCGTAAAACTGATATATACCTTAATTATCTCAGCCGAAGCGGTCAAGGGAGTAGAGTCCCAATAAACACCAACGGCAAGTTGAGTGTAGACCGTAACCCTGAATCGTACTCTTACTCGTCGAAGAAAAGTATCTGCAACATAAGACGTTGCAGCCGTGTAGGTCAGCATATTGAATATGCCGGCAAGTCACATAAGAGGGGGGGGGGTAAAATAATAATCAACTATCTCTACATGCATATTTGGTCGGTGGAGCTAAGTTTTCCATAAAGCCAGTTTTATCCTACAACAAGAGGGGTTGAGAGCAAAATGTTACTACCAGGTTTGTTGTTAACGAGATGGTTCCACCAACCAGTTCTCGTACCCGAGTTGTCAATAATTACCCTCATCAAAATATATTTAAAGGTGTTGAGAAATCCAGATAACTTCAGTTCCTTTGGCTCAAGTTGTCCATGACCGTGGACACGGCTAATCGATTAGGTTTGAGTACTCTGTAGAGTTTTGCACACGTTCCCCACAAGATTTGATCGCCTCCGTGTATGTCCTCGCACTCCAGGGCGTTTGAAGACCGGATGATCAAAACATGGTCTTTCAACGGGTCCCTCTGAATCCCTGTCGGTGCCCATCCAATCCTACCGTTCTTCTACATCTGCTAGCACCGTCTGTCCAGAGTCGCCGCGTTGACCAACCAAGCCAGAGCCCATAATGACTTGTGGCTGTGCAGGTAAGCCTTCGGTCTTGAATATATCCGTCCGTCTCTTTGAGCCTGGGTGAAGCTTTCGGCAGGATGACATGGCCTCTCCAGCATCCCAGGCATCCACTAGGTTTTCCAGGGAGCCGATCAACCATCCTTCACCTAGTGTTGCATTGCGTCCGAGGTCTTGGAAATCTTGTCTTCAGTCCGGTCTTGATTATAATATCAATCTCGCATCACTCGTGGTATACACTCAACCGATAACCCGTCTACTCAAGCATAGCATTAAGAAATTGTCGTCCCGGGGCCAAGTGTCGGGGTTGTTGTGTTCCTACCACATGATACTACAACTTATGCTAAAGTTTCCAAGTACCTAGGCAGCATGCAAATTGGGCAAAGAAGGTGATCTACCATGCATCGAAAACATAGGTAAAATAACATGATCAAAGATGACTTGCCTGTGATGTTGACGAAGAAGAATTTCTCGAGAAAATAACTTGATAGACTACTCGTCACTCTCCGATGAAATCTATATAACAAATATATCATCCACATAAGCAATCATACTAGCAATCATTCTAGCAATCAAACAAAAGAGAGAGAGCGAATAAGAAACCGAAAGGAACTTCAAATAAGACTAGGGAGTCTTCTACTACGTCAACCACTAAATAGTTTTGTCTAACAGAAAATAATAACAAGGAACTAAGATATAATTTTAACTAAGATAAAATAAAATATTTTTCACAAAACTTTTTGAAAGTATTCCCAAACGAGATTTGAAACAACGGTGAAAACAATTGCACGTTACTACGGAGCTAGAATTGATTTAATGAAAACAAATAAACATAAAATAAAGACTTGTTGAAAAACTACTTTTAACTAACATAAACAAACAATAATAATCTTTCTGAAATAATAAAGAAAATATTTTAAAACAAGAGTAGAAAATGAATTAGCCAAAAACCTAAAAGCGGTGAAACAGAAATTGTTTCACATGAAATAATGAGTTAAAATACTCAAACAACTCTGAAATGTTTACCACTTATAAATAGGATCACTAGTGATCAGTACCAAAAGGAATCAAATTAAAAGCTATTTTTAAACTCCTGCAATAGGCAAAACAAGGTTTAAACTAAATCTGCTCTAATTTATTTTTAAAAATTTCAAACATAGACAAATTATATGTTTTTAAAAACTACAGGAAATTTGTGAGCTACTGGAAAAAGAATCAATGTCATTCGACCTCGGGATAAAAACTACAGGAAATTTAGAACCTTTTGCTAGCCAAAACTTCATACTAAGTAGAGATACTACTTGTGCATGCAAATCCTTCAGCCAAGATTATTCCATAAGAGTCAACCATACCTTCCTAAATACGGTATTTCACTACCATTCCAAGTAAATTTCCATGTGCAACCTCTAAAACCTTCAAATAAACATACGTTTTGTGTACCCGTACCGCTCATGGAGCGATCGGGGTGGTCAATATCTTCCATGCTAAGCGGGTTATTATCATGAAGAGTGTTTATTCACTTGTCATTGCACGAGCGATGATGGTTAAAAGGATGGCCAGTCCTGGATAATACAAAAAAAATAAACAAGACCACCCCCCTGAGAAAGTTGTTTCTTTGGAGGGCACCCATGGATACGGCTAGCCATGGAATGTGATTGAATGGTTGAGGGGAGCTAAAATTTCAATTCTGTTTGGGAACCACCAATAATGTGATTAGCATGGAAGATGTTGAAAAGCTCTATTGTAACATTGACAGGGAAGACACACCACCCAAAAGTATATTCATCTCTATTTTAAGCAATGATCTCCCGCACCTATGCAAATCCCTGCTTTCCTCTGCGAAGGGACAATCTATTTACTATCATGTTGTTTAATTTTCTTGTTGGGTCAACTTCTTATTCCATCCTCAGTCGATTATTTGGAAATCAACGTGTGGTGGGGAAAGATCCAAACACATATCTAGTGAAATATATTTGATCATGAATCATTATTGTTGTCAATTATCTTCATGGTAAGTACGTTGGGAGGCAAAACATTTAGCCCATGACTTTCTGTGTGTTCGATGGATGTTGTTTGTTCTAAAAATATGGTTTGAGTATTAGCAATCATCAAAGACTATATGATAATTGAGTATGTGGAGCACTTACTTAGACTTGATGATGCATTGAAATTTTTTGATGACTAATAACATATGTTGTTAAATTCCAAGAGAATGCATTGTTTAAACCATGACATGTCAATTGATTGCTACTATATCATGATGATTTCTGTGAGAAAAAGTTGTTGATTATGATGCTAGAAAAGTGACTAAAGTTATCAGTGATCAAAACTATTCACTATTCTAGCATTCACACTTCATAAATTACTTCCTTTATCATTTACTTACTCGAGGATGAGTAGGACTTAAGCTTGGGGATGTTGATACATGTCCAACGTATCGATAATTTATGAGGTATGCATGCCATATTTGCCTATGTTTACAATAATTTTATATGGGTTTGATGCACTTTATACGATTTCATTAGAATTAACCTAAACTGGCGTCGTTTTCAGAAGAATCATCATGGTGTTATTTTTTTGGAGAAAATGAAGGTTCTTGGAATCGCCCGAAACTTTTTGATGATTTTTTCTAGAACATATGAGTAATATTGGAGCGAAGAACCACCATAGGAGAGCCACCTATGGCTCACGAGGCAACAGGGTGTGGCCACCCCCTGGCCGCGCATTATTTTGTGGTGGGGCCCATGTGGCTCCGTTTGGTGTGTTTCCAACGCTAAAAATCCTATATTTACCAAAACCCTCAGAAATTAGGAGATAAATTCCACTACGTTGCTGCAACTCTGTGTATCAAAGAAAAACCGATGTGGAGCCTTTCCAGTACCCTGCCGGAGAGGGGAAACTATCACAGGTGGCCATCTCAATCATCTCGGCGGTGTCCATGACGAAGAGGTAGTACTTCACCCTCAGGGCTGAGGATATGTACGGATAGCTATGCGTTTGATCCCTCTCTCTCTCGTGTTCTTGAGATGTCCCGATCTTGATGTATCGTGGGCTTTGTTAATATAGTTGGATCATATGGTGTTTGTCCCTTTCTATCTTACCATGATGAATTGAATCTTTCCCTTTGATATCTAGTTATGTTGGCTTGAATATTGAATCTGAGAACACTTGATGTATGTCTTGCATGTGGATACCCGTGGTGACAATGATGTATTCTATTGATTCACTTGATATATGTTATGTCATAAACTTGCGGATTCCGGTGACCTTGGGGATCTATGCATAGGGGCTCATTGCACATTTTCATACTACATTCTGTGATAGACATCTTGGGGTATTCTTTGAAGTTCTTTTATGTTGGATTGAATATGATGAATCTGAAATTATTTGATGCATGTCGAATAATTCAGCCACGGATACTTGAGGTGACATTGGAGTATCTAGGTGACATTAGGGTTGATTGATATTTATCATAAGTGTCATTGTAGTACGAAATCTAGGGTTGTTCGTGACACCTATGGGAATAGTCCAAAAGATTGATCAGAAATCTAGGTGGTTTGCTGCCTACAACAATTTCATCTTATGTTCTCCGCTACTTATGAATTTTGGAGTGATTCTTGTTGCACCTTTAGCGATGAGCATATGATTCTATTATATTGGCATTGTTGAGAGATTGCACTAGTGAAAGTATGAACCCTAGGGCTTATTTCCAAGCTTTTATACAATGTTCTACTTGTCATTTTATAGTTGCTACCTTTATGTTTTTATATTTTCATATTACAAAAACTTATATCTACGACACCTGCATCACTACCTCTTTGCCAAATTACTGCACCTATACAATTTGTCATCGTATAGGGTGTGTTGGGGACACAAGATATTTTTTATTTGATTGCAGGGTTTTTTGATAGATACCATCTTCATCCTACACCTCCCATAAATTAATAAACATTAGGTCATCCAGTTGAGGGAAATTTGTTGTTGTCCTACAAACCTCTGTAATTGAAGGCCAAACAATATGCACAAGAATATAGTTGTATGGTAGATATCACACACCCGCAAAGGTAGGAGGCCTCATGAAAGCACCAAAGACACTCGGAGTAAATTGCCTAACATAAGGTTTTTGGATTGATGGAAATATGAGCAATTTAGCATATGATTTTATTAACATAAATAGTAGATAAAACATGACATACCATATATAAGACAAGTCATGCAATAAGACAGAGAGTATGCAAATAGCATATGAAGTGATGAATATGAATAGAACATATCCAGAACAAAAAGTAGAACAATAAAGTGTGGTAGGATCTCAAACAACAAGAACACAAACACATACTTAGGTGGAGGAGTAGCATTGGTGTTGACCTCATTGCCAGACATGTCGTCGAAGAGGTTGTTGCCGTCGGGGAAGAAGTCATCATTTCGGAAGTGGTCTTCGGCGTCTGTGATGAAGAGGTCAGTTGTTGCGCAGAATGCTCCCCAAAAACCTTATCACCCTTCTCCACTATGATAACCCACAAGTATAGGGATCGCAACAGTTTTCGAGGGTAGAGTATTCAACCCAAATTTATTGATTCGACACAAGGGGAAGCCAAAGAATATTCTCGAGTATTAGCAGTTGAGTTTTCAATTCATCCACACCTGAAAGACTTAGTATCTGCAGAAAAGTACCAGTAGTAGAGTAGTGTGATAGAAACAGTAGAAACAGTAACCAGTAGCAACAAAGTGACCGCAGTAGTGACAAAGTAATAGTAGCAGCAGTAACAGCAATAGCGATAGAGTAACAGTAGCAACAGTGACAACAGTAGCGGCAAAGTAACGTAGCAAGGACCAGTAGGCATTGGATCGGTGATGGATAATTATGCTCGATAGTATTCATCATGCAACACTTATAACATGGAGAGATATGTAACAAGCTCCAGTTCATCAATGTAATGTAGGCATGTATTTCGTATGTAGTCATACGTGCTTAGGGAAAAGAACTTGCATGACATCTATTGTCCATCCCTCCCGTGGCAGCGGGGTCCTAATGGAAACTACGGGATATTAAGGTTCTCCTTTTAATAAAGAACCGGACCAACGCATTAACACTTAGTGAATACATGAACTCCTCATACTATGGTCATATCCGGGAGTGGTTCCGGCTATTGACACTCTGGGGTTGCCGGATCATAACACATAGTGACTACAACTTGCAAGATAGGTTCAAGAACACACATATATTGACAAGAACATAATAGGTTTAGATCTAAAATGATGGCACTCGGGCCCTAGTGACAAGCATTAAGCATGGAAAGTAGTAGCAACATCAATCTCAGAACATAGTGGATACTAGGGATCAATCAATATCAAAACTAACTCGATTACATGATAGATCTCATCCAAGCCATCACCGTCCTGCAAGCCTCCGATGAGATTACTCACGAACGGTGAAGAGCATCATGGAATTGGCGATGAAGGAAGGCTGGTGATGATGATGGCGACGATCTCCCCTCTCCGGAGCCAAGAACGTACTACAGATCTGCCCTCTAGAGGAAGAACAGGTGGTGGCTGATACGTCCATTTTGCATCATGTTTTCATGTTGATATTTCTCGCTTCTTGGGCTGTTTTTTCACTTCACAGTACAATACTTATGCCTTTTCTCTCTTATTTTGCAAGGATTACATGAAGAGGGAGAATGCCGGCAACTGGAATTCTGGCCTGAAAGTGGAGCGAAGTTGAGATACCTATTCTGCGCAACTCCAAACGCCGTAAAAATCAACGAGTATTTTTTCGGATTTATAAAAAATACTGGGCCGAAGAAGCGCCAGAGGGGCGCCAGCAGGTGGCCACAAGCCTGCACGGCGCGGCCACCCCCCAAGGCCGCGCCAAGCCCATGTTGCAACAACTCCACCACCATCACCTCCAAAGGAAGACAACTGAGCATTGGTATGGGCAATCCCCTTGGCTTGTGCCAAGCTTGGGGGAGTTGCCCCGGTATCGTATCATCATCACATCTTTTGCCTTTACCTTTGTTTTAGTTTGTTCCTTTTCAGTTATCTTTTTCTCTAGTAGATTAAAAGTCTTAGTGTTTTAGTCTTGAGTTTTGCTTTGTGTCACCCCCGATGTATTCGAGATCGTGAGCCATATAATAAAGAGTGTCTTAGTTGAAGGGATTTGCCTCTTGCCATGATCAAAAGAGTGAGAATAGAACAAAAGCATGAAAGATCATGTAATGATCTTATGGGAAGTGATGGCTCCACATATAAAAATAATGAGGATTGAAACTTGTTGAGGGTAGGCAAACGTAGACCTTGGTCATGGTTGCAATTAATAGGAAGTGATAAAGAAGGAGAGGTTCACATATAAATATATCATCTCTCACACCATCTATGATTGTGAATACTCATTAAACAATTACATGCCTAGAAGTAGATGTTGGAAAAGGAAGACAACATAATGAATTGTGTTTGCTTGGCTCCGAAAAATGTTATATGATTAGAGATCCCTTAGCATGTGACGATTGCTTCCACCTCACATTAGCCAAACCTCCCGCACTAAGTAGAGATACTACTTGTGCATCCATAAACCTTCAACCCAGTTTTGTCATGTGAGTCCACCATACCTACCTACGGATTGAAAAAGATCCCTCAAGTAAGTTGTCATCGGTGCAAGCAATAAAAATTGCTCTCTAATATGTACGATCTATTAGTGTGTGCAAAATAAGCTTTGTATGAACCTATGATGAGGAAGGCATAAAAGCGATAGACTGCATAATAAAGTTCTTTATCACAGGAGGCAATATAAAGTGACGTTCCTCCACACTAAGAGGACATGCATCCAAACCTCAAAAGCGCATGACAACCTCTGCTTCCCTCTGCGAAGGGACTATCTTGTACCTTTACTTTTTGCCCTTGAAAGAGTCATGGTGATCTTCACCAATTCCTTATTTCGCCTTTATCTTGGGTAACGTCATATGCTTGGGAAAGATCTATATTCATATGTCAACTTGGAGGTAAGTATTCGTGGATTGTTATTGTTGACATATAAAAAATACTGGGCCGAAGAAGCACCAGAGGGTCGCCAGCAGGTGGCCACAAGCCTGCACGGCGCGGCCACCCCCCAGGCCGCGCCATGAGGGCTTGTGGGCAGCCTGCTGGCCCACTGGCCCCCCTCTTCTGCTATATGAAGGGTTTCGTCCAGGAAAAAATTAGGGAGGAGCTTTTTCGTGGATTCGCCACCACCACGAGGCGGAACTTGAGCAGAACCAATCTAGAGCTCTGGTAGGACGACCCTGCCGGGGAAACTTCCCTCCCTAAGGGGGAAATCATCGCCATCGTCATCACCAACACTCCTCTCATTGGAGGGGACTCGCCACCATCAGCATCTTCATAAGCACCATCTCATATCCAAACCCTAGTTCATCACTTGTAATCAATCTCCGTCTCGCGACTCCGATTGGTACTTGTAAGGTTGCTAGTAGTGTTGATTACTCTTGGTAGTTCATGCTAGTTGGATTATTTGGTGGAAGAATTTATGTTCAGATCCTTGATGCTACTCATTACCTCTCTGGTCGTGAATATGATTATTCTTTGTGAGTAGTTACTTTTGTTCCTGAGGACCTGGGATAAGAAATGCTGATAGTAGTCATGTGAATTTGGTATTCGTTCGGTATTTTGATGTGTTGTATGTTGTTTTTCCTCTAGTGGTGTTATGTGAACGTCGACTACATAACACTTCACCATTATTTGGGCCTAGAGGAAGGGGAAGTAGTAAGTAGATGATGGGTTGCTAGAGTGATAGAAGCTTAAACCCTAGTTTATGCATTGCTTCGTAAGGGGCTGATTTGGATCCAGTAGTTTAATGCTATGGTCAGACTTTGTCTTAATTCTTCTTAAGTAGTTGTGGATGCTTGCGAGAGGGGTTAATCATAAGTGGGATGCTTGTCCAAGTAAGGGCAGTACCCAAGCGCCGGTCCACCCACATATCAAACTATCAAAGTAACGAACGCGAATCATATGAACATGGTGAAAACTAGCATGACAGAAATTCCCGTGTGTCCTCGGGAGCGTTTTAACTCCTATAAGACCTTGTCCAGGCTTGTCCCTTGCTACAAAAGGGATTGGGCCACTTTGTTGCACCGTTGCTACTTTTGTTACTTGTTGCTTGCTACGAATCATCTCACCACACAACCACTTGTTACTGATAATTTCAGGGCCTGCAGATTTTACCTTGCTGAAAACCACTTGTCAGATCCTTCTGCTCCTCGTTGGCTTCGACACCCTTACTTATCGAAAGGACTAAGATTGATCCCCTATACTTGTGGGTCATCAGTGGCGGCGCCTCCGTATCGTAAAACGCGATGAACTCTTCTCCTTTCTTTTTTTTCCGGACGAAAGGGACTAAATAGAGCTGGAATTGGAGGCGGTGGAGCAACGTGGACCCCACAAGCCTGCTAGGCACGGCCAGGGGGGCCCGCGCCTGGTGGGCTTGCGGGCTCCACGCTCCACTTCTTCGGTTGATTCCTGCGCTAGTATTTTTATACATTCCACAAAAAATCCTCGTAATTTTCCAGGTCATTCCGGGAACTTTTATTTCTGCGCAAAAACAACACCATGGCAATTCTGCTGAAAACAACATTAGTCCGGGTTAGTTCCATTCAAATCATGCAAATTAGAGTTCAAAACAAGGGAAAAAGAGTTTCGAAAATTAGATACGACGGAGATGTATAAACTCCCTCAAGCTTAAAACCTTACTTGTCCTCAAGCAATTCAGTTGACAAACTTAAAGAGACAAAAGAAAAACTTTTACGAACTCTATTTGATCTTGTTGTTGCAACTATGTCTAACTCATATCCAGAATTTCAGCAAGATCATAAGCAAACCACAAAAGCAAATGAGATCTAGGTCTCACGGTAAACTCATATCAATGGCATAATCAAGTACGAGCAATAATAATAAGTTTCAAATGGCAACACTTCAATCAAAACAATCATGAAGCAGTATGAACAGAAGGTATCTCGCTAGTTCTTTGTGAGACCGCAAAACGTAAATGCAGAACACCTTCAAAGACCAAGGGTCCGACTAAACATTGTAATTCATGGCAAAGAAGATCCAGTCACAGTCATACTCAACATCAGTCAAAAGCAAAGCATCAAAATGACAGAGGTGCTCTCTAATTGGTGCTTTTATAAGAATAGGATGACTCAACAGAAACATAAATAGACAGGCCCTTCGCAGAGGGAAGTATTGATTTCAGAGGTGCCAGAGCTCAAGCTTTGAAAAGAGAGACAAATAATTTTGGGTGACATGCTTTCTTTGTCAACGCGATAACCAACTGTTTTCACCATCTTCCATGCTACACATACTATAGGCGGTTGCCAAACAGAAAAGTAAAGTTTTGACTCCCCCACCACCGAACAATCACACTCCATGACTAGCCGAATACTCGGGTGTCGTCCATACCAACAACAGTCCAATGGGAGTTTTGTTTGCAATTATCTTTTTGATCTGAGCATGGAACTGAGCATTCCAATTACCGTCTCCTTTCTCGTGAATGATAGTGAATAAACACGTATCGAGGATAACACACCTAGCATGGAAGATACTGATCGCCCCTTGTCACCACATGAGCGGTTCGGGCATGCAAAACAGATTATTTCTTGAAGGTTTAGAGAGTGGCACATGAAATTTACTTGGAACGGCAGGTAGATACCGCATATAGGTAGGTTTGGTGGACTCATATGGAACAACTTTGGGTTTATTGAAGTGGATGCACAAGGTGTTGGGGAACGTCGCATGCGAAACAAAAATTTTCCTACGCGCACGAAGACCTATCATGGTGATGTCCATCTACGAGAGGGGATGTCTGATCTACGTACCCTTGTAGACCGTACAGCAGAAGCGTTAGTGAATGCGGTTGATGTAGTGGAACGTCCTCACGTCCCTCGATCCGCCCCGCGAACCGTCCCGCGATCAGTCCCACGATCTAGTGCCGAACGGACGGCACCTCCGCGTTCAACACACGTACAACTCGATGATGATCTCGGCCTTCTTGATCCACCAAGAGAGACGGAGAGGTAGGTGAGTTCTCCGGCAGCGTGACGGTGCTCCGGAGGTTGGTGGTGATCTTATCTCAGCAGGGCTCCGCCCGAGCTCCGCAGAAACGAGATCTAGAGGAAAAACCGTGGAGGTATGTGGTCGGGCTGCCATGGAAAAATCATCTCAAATCAGCCCTAAAACCTCCGTATATATAGGGGGAAGAGGGGAAGCCTTGCCTTGGGGTCCAAGGACCCCTAAGGGCTTCGGCCGAGCCAAGGGGGGCAGCCCTCCCCTTCCAAACCGAGTCCAACTAGGTTTGGAAGGAGGAGTCCTTCCCCTTTTTCCCACCTCCTCTTTTTTTTTCTCTTTGATTTTCTTCCTATGGCGCATAGGGCCTTCTTGGGCTGTCCCACCAGCCCACTAAGGGCTGGTGCGCCACCCCCAAGGCCTATGGGCTTCCCCGGGGTGGGTTGCCCCCCCCCCCGGTGAACATCCGGAACCCATTCGTAATTCCCGGTACATTCCCGGTAACTCCGAAAACCTTCCGGTAATCAAATAAGGTCATCCTATATATCAATCTTCGTTTCCGGATCATTCCGGAAACCCTCGTGACATCCGTGATCTCATCCGGGACTCCGAACAACATTCGGTAACCAACCATATAACTCAAATACGCATAAAAACAACGTCGAACCTTAAGTGTGCAGACCCTGCGGGTTCGAGAACTATGTAGACATGACCCGAGAGACTCCTTGGTCAATATCCAATAGCGGGACCTGGATGTCCATATTGGATCCTACATATTATACGAAGATCTTATCGTTTGAACCTCAGTGCCAAGGATTCATATAATCCCGTATGTCATTCCCTTTGTCCTTCGGTATGTTACTTGCCCGAGATTCGATCGTCACTATCCGCATACCTATTTCAATCTCGTTTACCGGCAAGTCTCTTTACTCGTTCCGTAATACAAGATCCCGCAACTTACACTAAGTCACTTTGCTTGCAAGGCTTGTGTGTGATGTTGTATTACCGAGTGGGCCCCGAGATACCTCTCCGTCACATGGAGTGACAAATCCCAGTCTCGATCCATACTAACTCAACTAACACCTTCGGAGATACCTGTAGAGCAACTTTATAGTCACCCAGTTACGTTGCGACGTTTGATACAAACAAAGCATTCCTCCGGTGTTAGTGAGTTATATGATCTCATGGTCATAGGAACAAATACTTGACACGCAGAAAACAGTAGCAACAAAATGACACGATCAACATGCTACGTCTATTAGTTTGGGTCTAGTCCATCACATGATTCTCCTAATGATGTGATCCCGTTATCAAGTAACAACACTTGCCTATGCCCAGGAAACCTTGGCCATCTTTGATCAACGAGCTAGTCAACTAGAGGCTTACTAGGGTCAGTGTTTTGTCTATGTATCCACACAAGTATTGTGTTTCCAATCAATACAATTATAGCATGGATAATAAACGATTATCATGAACAAAGAAATATAATAATAAATAATTTATTATTGCCTCTAGGGCATATTTCCAACAGTCTCCCACTTGCACTAGAGTCAATAATCTAGTTCACATCACCATGTGATTCCAACGAATCCAACACCCATATAGTTATGGGGTCTGATCATGTTTTTCTCTTGAGAGAGGTTTTAGTCAACAGTTCTGAAACTTTCAGATCCGTGTGTTCTTTACAAATCTTTATGTCATCTTATAGATGCTGCTACTATGTGCTATTCGGAAATACTCCAAATATCTACTCTACTATACGAATCCGTTTCACAACTCATAGTTATTCGGATTAGTGTCAAAGCTAGCATCGACGTAACCCTTTACGACGAACTCTTTAACCACCTCCATAATCGAGAAAAATTCCTTAGTCTATTTAGTTACTAAGGATAACTTTGACCGCTGATCAGTGATTCAATCCTGGATCACTGTGTGTACCTCTTAATAGACTTGTTGCAAGGCACACATCACGTGCGGTACTCAGCATGGCATACTTTAGATTCTACGGCTAAGGCATAGAAGACGACCTTCGTCTATTCTCTTTATTCTGCCGTGGTCGTGTTTTGAGTCTTACTCAAATTCACACCTTACAACGCAACCAAGAACTCCTTCTTTGCTGATCTATTTTGAACTCCTTCAAAAACTTGTCAAGGCATGCATCTTCTTGAAACTTCCTTAAGCACTTTCGATCTATCTCCATAGATCTTTGATGCTCAACGTTCAAGTAGAGCAATTCAGGTATTCCTTTGAAAACTCCTTTCAAACAACCTTGTATGCTTTACAGAAATTCTCCATTACTTCTGATCCACAATAGGTCAACCACATATACTTATCAGAAAATCTATAGTGCTCCCACTCACTTCTTTGGAAATACAAGTTTCTCATAAACCTTGTACAAACCCAAAATCTTTGATCATCTCATCAAAGTGTATAATCCAACTCCGAGATGCTTGCACCAGTCCATTGAAGGATCACTGGAGCTTGCATACTTGCTAGTATCTTTAGGATCGACAAAATCTCCTGGTTGTATCACATACAATGTTTGCTCAAGGAAACCGTCGAGGAAACAATGTTTTGACATCCTACGTGCAATATTTCATAAATAATGCAGCAACTACTAACATAATTTTAACAGACTTTTAGCATCGCTACGAGTGAGAAAGTCTCATCATAGTCAACTGTTTGATCTTGTCAGAAACATCTTTGCGACAAGTCGAGCTTTTCTTAATAGTGACTTATCACCATCATCGTCTGTCTTCCTTTTAAAGATCCATCTTTACTCAATAGTCTTACTACCATCAAGTAGTTCCTCCAAAGTCTACACTTTGTTTTCGTACATGGATCCTCTCTCGGATTTCATGGCTTCCAGCCATTTGTCGGAATCTGGGCCCACCATTGCTTTCTCCATAACTCGTAGGTTCACTGTTGCTCAACAACATGACCTCCAAGACATGGTTACGGTACCAATCTGTAGTAGTACGCGACCTTGTCAACCTACGAGGCTTGTAGTAACTTGATCTGATGCTCGATGATCACCATCATCAGCTTTCACTTCAATTGGTGTAGGCGCCACAGGAACAACTTCCTGCACCCTGCTACACCCTGGTCGAAGTGATGGTTCAATAACCTCATCAAGTTCTACCACCCTCCCACTCAATTCTTTCGAGAGAAACCTTTCCTCGAGAAAGGATCCGTTTCTAGAAACAAACACTTTGCTTTTGGATCTGAGATAGGAGATGTACCCAACTGTTTTGGATATCCTATGAAGATGCATTTATCCGCTTTGGGTTCGAGCTTATCAGACTGAAACTTTTTCACATAAGTGTCGAAACCCCAAACTTTCAAGAAACAACAGTTTAGATTTCTCTAAACCTCATTCTGTACTGTGTCATCTCAACGGAAATACATGGTGCCCTATTTAAAGTAAATACGGTTGTCTCTAATGCTTAACCCATAAACGATAGTGGTAGTTCGATAAGAGACATCATAGCATGCACCATACAAAATAGTGTGTGGCTATGACGTTCACACACATCATCACACTATGATGTTCTAGGTGGCATGAACTGCGAAACAATTTCCACATTGTCTTAATTGCGTACCAAAACTCGTAACTAAGATATTCATTTCTATGATCATATCGTAGATAGTTTATCCTCTTGTTACGACGAACTTCACTCCGAAACAGAATTGAACTTTTCAATATTTCACACTTCTGATTCATTAAGCAAATACTCTAGTATCTACTCAAATCGTCATTGAAGTAAGAACATAATGATATCCACTCCGTGCCTCAACACCCATTGGACTGCATACATCAAAATGTATCACTTCCAACAAGTTACTATCTTATTTCATCTCAATGAAAACAAGGCCTTGCTCATGTGGTATGATTTGCATGTCACTAGTGATTCGAAATCAAGTGAGTATAAAGATCCATCAGCATGGAGCCTCTTCATGCAATTTATACCAACATGACTCAAGCGGCAGTGCCACAAGTAAGTGGTACTATCATCATTACCTCGTATCTTTTGGCACCAATATCATGAACATGTGTAACACTACGATCGAGATTCAATAAACCATTGAAGGTGATTATTCAAGAAAATAGAGTAACCATTATTCTCTTTAAATGAATAATCGTATTGCAATAAACACGATCCAATCATGTTCATGCTTAACGCAAGCACCAAATAACAATTATTTAGGTTTGACACCAATGCCGATGGTAGAAGGAGCGTGCGACGTTTGATCATATCAACCTTGGAAACACTTCCAACACGTAACGTCACCTCGCCTTTAGCTAGTCTCCGTTTATGCCGTAGCTTTCATTTCGTGTTACTAATCACTTAGCAACCGAACCGGTATCCAATACCCTCATGCTACTAGGAGTACTAGTAAAGTACACATCAACATCATGTATATCAAATATACTTCTTTTGACTTTTGCCAGCCTTCTTATCTACCAAGTATCTAGAGTTGCTCCACCTCCGTGACTGTTCCCCTCATTACAGAAGCACTTAGTTTCGGGTTTGGGTTTAATCTTGGGTCTGTTCATTAGTGTAGCAACTGTTTTGCCGTTTCACGAAGTATCCCTTCTAGCCCTTGCCTTTCTTGAAACTTAGTGGTTTTACAAACCATCAACTATTGATGCTCCTTCTTGATTTCTACTTTCGCAGTGTCAAACATCGCGAATCGCTCAAGGATCATTGTATCTATCCTTGATATGTTATAGTTCATCACGAAGCTCTCACAGCTTGGTGGCAGTGACTTTGGAGAACCATCACTATCTCATCTGGAAGATTAACTCCCACTTCATTCAAGTGATTGTTGTACTCAGACAATCTGAGTACACGCTCAACGATTGAGCTTTTCTCCTTTACTTTGTGGACAAAGAATCTTGTCGGAGGTCTCGTACCTCTCAACAAGGGCACGAGCATGAAATCACAATTTCATCTCTTTAGAACATCACTTATGTTCCGTGACATTTCAAAACGTCTTCGGTGCCTTGCTTCTAAGCCATTAAGTATTTTGCACTGAACTATCGTGTAGTCATCAGAAACGTGTATGTCGGATGTTCACAGCATCCACAGACGACGCTTGAGGTGCAGCACACCGAGTGGTGCATTAAGGACATAAGCCTTCTGCGCAGCAATGAGGACAATCCTCTTCAAAGTTTGCTACTATCAACTTTCAACTAAATTTTCTCTAGGAACATATAAAAACAGTAGAGCTATAGCGCAAGCTACATCGTAATTCGCAAAGACCATTAGGCTATGTTCATGACAATTAGTTCAATTAATCATATTACTTAAGAACTCCCACTCAAAAAGTACATCTCTCTAGTCATTTGAGTGGTACATGATCCAAATCCACTATCTCAAGTCTGATCACCACGTGAGTCGAGAATAGTTTCAGTGGTAAGCATCTCTATGCTAATCATATCAACTATACGATTCATGCTCGACCTTTCGGTCTCATGTGTTCCGAGGCCATGTCTGCACATGCTAGGCTCGTCAAGCTTAACCCGAGTGTTCTGCGTGTGCAACTATTTTGCACCCGTTGTATGTGAACGTTGAGTCTATCACACCCGATCATCACGTGGTGTCTCGAAACGAAGAACTGTCGCAACGGTGCACAGTCGGGGAGAACACAATTTCGTCTTGAAATTTTAGTGAGAGATCACCTCATAATGCTACCGTCGTTCTAAGCAAGATAAGGTGGAAAAAGGATTAACATCACATGCAATTCATAAGTGACATGATATGGCCATCATCATGCACTTCTTGATCTCCATCACCAAAGCACCGGCACGATCTTCTTGTCACCGGCGTCACACCATGATCTACATCATCATGATCTCCATAAACGTGTCGCCATCGGGGTTGTCGTGCTACTCATGCTATTACTACTAAAGCTACATCCTAGCAAAATAGTAAACGCATCTGGAAGCACAAACATTAGTATAAAGACAACCCTATGGCTCCTGCCGGTTGCCGTACCATCGACGTGCAAGTCGATATTATCTATTACAACATGATCATCTCATACATCCAATATATCACATCACATCGTTGGCCATATCACATCACATGCATACCCTGCAAAAACAAGTTAGACGTCCTCTAATTTTGTTGTTGCATGTTTTACGTGCTGACCACGGGTATCTAGTAGGATCGCATCTTAGTTACGCAAACACCACAACGGAGATATATGAGTTGCTATATAACCTCATCCAAGGACCTCCTCGGTCAAATCCGATTCAACTAAAGTTGGAGAAAATGACACCCGCCAGTCATCTTTGAGCAACGGAGTTACTCGTAGCGACGAAACCAGTCTCTCGTAAGCGTACGAGTAATGTCGGTCCGAGCCGCTTCGATCCAACAATACCGCGGAATCAAGAAAAGACTAAGGATGGCAGCAAAACGCACATCACCGCCCACAAAAACTTTTGTGTTCTACTATAGAAGACATCGACGCATGAACCTAGCTCTGATACCACTGTTGGGGAACGTCGCATGGGAAACAAAAATTTTCCTACGCGCACAAAGACCTATCATGGTGATGTCCATCTACGAGAGGGGATGTGTGATCTACGTACCCTTGTAGACCATACAGCAGAAGCATTAGTGAACGCGGTTGATTTAGTGGAACGTCCTCACGTCCCTCGATCCGCCCAGCGAACCGTCCCGCAATCAGTCCCACGATCTAGTGCCGAACGGACGGCACCTCCGCGTTCAGCACACGTACAGCTCGATGATGATCTCGGCCTTCTTGATCCAGCAAGAGACACGGAGAGGTAGATGAGTTCTCCGGCAGCGTGACGGCGCTCTGGAGGTTGGTGGTGATCTTATCTCAGGAGGGCTCCACCCGAGCTCCGCAGAAACGCGATCTAGAGGAAAACCGTGGAGGTATGTGGTCGGGCTGCCGTGGAAAAATCGTCTCAAATCAGCCCTAAAACCTCCGTATATATAGGGGCAAGAGGGGGAGCCTTGCCTTGGGGTCCAAGGACCCCTAAGGGCTTCAGCCGAGCCAAGGGGGGCAGCCCTCCCCTTCCAAACCGAGTCCAACTAGGTTTGGAAGGAGGAGTCCTTCCCCTTTTTCCCACCTCCTCTTTTTTTTATTTTCTCTTTGATTTTCTTCCTACGGCGCATAGGGCCATCTTGGGCTGTCCCACCAGCCCACTAAGGGCTGGTGCGCCACACCCAAGGCCTATGGGCTTCCCCGGGGTGGGTTGCCCCCCCCGGTGAACATCCGGAACCCATTCGTCATTCCCGATACATTCCCGGTAACTCCGAAAACCTTCCGGTAATCAAATGAGGTCATCCTATATATCAATCTTCGTTTCTGGATCATTCCGGAAACCCTCGTGACGTCCATGATCTCATCTGGGACTCCGAACAACATTCGGTAACCAACCATATAACTCAAATACGCATAAAACAACGTCGAACCTTAAGTGTGCAGACCCTGCGGGTTCGAGAACTATGTAGACATGACCCGAGAGACTCCTCGGTCAATATCCAATAGCGGGACCTGGATGCCCATATTGGATCCTGCATATTCTACGAAGATCTTATCATTTGAACCTCAGTGCCAGGGATTCATATAATCCCGTATGTCATTCCCTTTGTCCTTCGGTATGTTACTTGCCCGAGATTCGATCGCCAGTATCCGCATACCTATTTCAATATCATTTACCGGCAAGTCTCTTTACTCGTTCCGTAATACAAGATCCCACAACTTACACTAAGTCACTTTGCTTGCAAGGCTTGCGTGTGATGTTGTATTACCGAGTGGGCCCCGAGATACCTCTCCGTCACACAGAGTGACAAATCCCAGTCTCGATCCATACTAACTCAACTAACACCTTCGGAGATACCTGTAGAGCATCTTTATAGTCACCTAGTTACGTTGCGACGTTTGATACACACAAAGCATTCCTCCGGTGTTAGTGAGTTATATGATCTCATGGTCATAGGAACAAATACTTGACACGCAGAAAACAGTAGCAACAAAATGACACGATCAACATGCTACGTCTATTAGTTTGGGTCTAGTCCATCACATGATTCTCTCCTAATGATGTGATCCCGTTATCAAGTAACAACACTTGCCTATGGCCAGGAAACCTTGGCCATCTTTGATCAACGAGCTAGTCAACTAGAGGCTTACTAGGGACAGTGTTTTGTCTATGTATCCACACAAGTATTGTGTTTCCAATCAATACAATTATAGCATGGATAATAAACGATTATCATGAACAAAGAAATATAATAATAACTAATTTATTATTGCCTCTAGGGCATATTTCCAACACAAGGAGTATTCCCGCTTAGTACAAGTGAAGGCTAGCAAAATACTGGGAAGCGACCAACTAGAGAGCGACAACAGTCATCAAAATGCATTGAGATTAACCAACATTGAGTGCAAGCATGAGTAGGACATAAATCATCATGAACATGAATATCATAGAGGCTATGTTGATTTTGTTTCAACTACATGCGTGAACATGTGCCAAGTCAAGCGACTTGAATCATTCAAAGGAGGATACAATCCTATCATACTACATCATAGTCATCTCAAAATTCATGTTGGCATCCAAGACAAACCATTATAAGCTCCTAGCTAATTAAGCATGGCATCAGAAACTATGATCTCTAAGTTGTCATTGCAAACATGTTTCTCTCACAACAAAGCTGAATCTGGAACAATGCACCACTCATATTTACAAAAACAAAATAGATCAAGTCCATACCATATTTTCCAGGCTCAGTCACTTCATCATAAATCGTCATTATTGCCTTTCACTTGAACAACCGAAAGATGTGAACAATAATAAGAGTGCTCGTGCATTGGACTAAGCTGGAATCTGCAAGCAAACACAAAGCAGAAGACAAAGTAATATGGCTCTTTGACAGATAAACAGATATGCATGCGAGAGCCACCAAACATTGTAACCATGGTCTTCTACCTTGACCCAAAGAAAAAGAAAACTATTTACACGGGAAAGCTCCCAACAAGCAAAAGAAGAACGAGAAATCTTTTTGGGTTTTATCAAACTAGACAAACACACGAGAAGAAAACGAGAAAAAGAAATAAATTAGCATGGATGATACAGTGGCAAAGTGTGAACACTGACTAACAAAGTGAAAGTGTAAACATGAATATAAAGTCCGTGAATATAAATTAGCAAGAAATAACCAGCTCCGGGGTACTCCGGAGTGTACTGAGGGTGCCACTACTGGGTGAGCTCCTCTGGCTCCCACTGATAAACTGGTGTCCGGTGCTCGACTTGTAGCTCGGGCATGGGCGCATGTGGTTGGGCTATGCCCCAATATGCATAGATGTCCGAGGGCATAATAATGTACCTGCCTAGATGAACATTGAACAAAGAAGGCGCAGGAAAAGTAATAGTCTCATGAGTACCCTGACTAAACACCAGGTTATAAATCATCCTCTTATTTATATCTTTATCAGGAAAGTCATGGCGAACCATGCTATCATAATCTAGATATCTCTCCGGAAGAAGAATCTCTTCTTCCTCGTGCAGTCTAATAGATATCTCAAAATGTCTAGCAAGACGGGTAGCATAGATACCTCCATAAACAACACCTTTAGAACGATTTGTGTTCAACCGTTGAGCTACTATAGCGCCCAAGCTATAAGTTTTATCATTATAAAGGGCTTCGCGCAAAACCGCAAGATATGGGGAGCTAAGGGCCCCAACTTTCCCACGGCCAATCAACCATTTTCCCACGAATAATGAGAAGTACCGAAGCACGGGAAAATGTATGCTAGGAGCTCTAGCGCAAGACACTCCTCTCTCCTCTCTTACAACAATAGTATCGATGAAAGCCTCCAAGTGCCGTGGACGAGGTTCATGAACATCCCCAACATAAGGTAATTTGCAAACATTGAAAAAATCCTGAAGTGACATGCGCTGGGGGATATCATATAATTTGAACTTGACCATTTAAAGCTTTGCACGAAAATACTAGTGAGGAGGAGGTATTGCCTACATTTATCTTCAATGAAGGCGGTAAGGCCTGCGTTCTCCACCAAGTAGTAAAAGTCCTCATAAAGTCTGGCGGACGTAGGAACACATCGTGTGACGCCCTCGGTTTAATCGTACGCTAATCATACACGCAAATGCATACGATCAAACCGAAGGACTCACGGGAAGATATCACAACACAACTCTAGACACAAATAAAATAACATCAGCTTCATATTACAAGCCAGGGGCCTCGAGGGCTAGAATACCAAAAGCTCGATAAACACACGAGTCAGCGGAAGCGACAAATATCTGAGTACAGACATAAAACATTGGGTGCCTTGGAGAACACTAGCACAAAAGATACAACGATCGAACGAGGTGAGGCCTCCTGCCTGGGAACCTCCTAACTACTCATGATCATCAGCGGCCTCCACGTAGTAGTAGGCACCATCGGGGTAGCAGTCGTCGGCGGCGGGGACCTCCATCTCCTGAGCTCCATCATCTCGCCGCAGCAAACGGATCAAGGGGACAAGGGGGGAGCAAAGCAACGGTGAGTACTCATCCAAAGTACTCGCAAGCCTTACATCAAAACTATGCTAAATATGCACCAGTATCAAAGAAGGGGGGGTTATATGTGGACTGACTGTATCAATGCGAGAATAGAGAGAGAAGGCCTAGTCCTACCGAAGACTAGCATCTTCCGGTCTTGCAGCAATAGACGAGAGTAGAACAGGGGTAAAACATTAATAGTCATATTGTTGGAGCAATATTAAAGTGAGGTCACGCCTAAAGATCCTCCCTTGACTCCCTGCGAGGAAGCAATCCCGAGGCAAACTAATGATCCAGTTAAGTAACAATTGTAGTTGTAAAAGATCGGGGCACAACTCCAAGTCGTCCTGTAACCGTGGACACGGCTATCCGAATAGTTAATTTTCATCCCTGCAGGGGTGCACCACATGTCCCGTCACGCTCGATAACACTCTGGCCGGACATACTTTTCTGGGTCCTTCCCGGCCTCGGAATATCGACACGTCGTAGCCCCACCTAAGACTAACCAGAGAGGTCAGCCCGCTGGTCTAACTCCTAAGCACAAAGGGTTCGTGGGCCCAGTTCCCCTTCACGCTCCTGCACGTGGCGTGGGCCGCCGACGTCAGTCCTAGCATCCCTTAATCACAAGAGCGATGCATCTCGGGACCACTCGGGCGCGCGCCGCTACATTGCTGGCATCTGAAAAGCTTCAGCTGATACCGCGACGCCGAGTACCCATAATTCTTCCCGCGTAGCCGGTTAGTGCGAAAAGATCTCCGACCAACCCAGATCAAATACCAAAATCCATTAACATTTTAATTAGGCCAACAACACAGTCTCACGGGAATCCACCCGTCTTACAACTAATCACCAAAGATCCCAGTAACAAGGTCGAGTAACTGTGTGGTTGTAACATCGGGGGAACCCGAGGTATCACCCTCGTTGGATTCCGAACGACGTACCCGTCAAGGTGGGCGTAGAGGAATCACCCTCGGGGGTGCCACACTTGAGGGGTTGCACAACAGAGGCGTCATCGGGAATGGTGAAAGAGGAATCACCCTCGATAACCACGACCGACTAGCTATACTACAGAGATAGCATCAGGAGTACTTAGCAAGGTGTCACCCTCGGTACCCGACAGTATCCCTGTAGCGTCGTACAACGAAGGGGGTGAATGTGCTGTGTCGGGTCTGGCTCGTCGATCAGGGATCGAGATTTGAAAACAAGCGGGCTAACTGGACTACGGGGTCAGAGGGGATGACTGCTCCACCTATACTAAGCAGATTAAAGGTACAGGACTGAAAGTAGCATGTTCATCAAAAATAGGCTATGCATCAGATATAGGAGCTAACTACAACAGTAGCAAAATAATAATGCAAGCAGTAGGAAGAAAGACATAGGCGATATAGGAATGATCAACGGGGTTTGCTTACCTTGCTGCTCTTCGGCAAAGGACTGATCGGCAGGGTCGTAGATGTACCCGGCAGCAGCGTCAGTCTCGGGGTCTACCGTTAAGAAGAGGGGGAAGAAACAATAAATAATAGCAACGGTGCAACACAAAGCATGACATGGCAAGATGCAGGCTAGACATGAGCTAATGCAGCAACATCCGTCATAGACGGGGCGAAAGAATATCTGACGAAATTTTCCGGGTCTCGGGCTACTACCGGTTATACTTGAAACGATGGAAATGTTCCATGTTTGCTAAGCCAGGGACGCGTGACAGACGAACGGGCCGTGAATCCAGGTTCGTCTCGTTTTGCTGATCAACTTTCATGTTGAAAATATTTTGATCTGACTTATGGATTATTTAATATTAATTTTTAAAGTTTTATTCAATAATTAGGAATTAAAAACTGATTTAAATAATTTAATAAAAAGCTATTATGACATCAGCATGATGTCATGCTGACATCAACAGTTGACTGGTCAACTGACTAGCGGGTCCCGAACGTCATAGGCACAAGTTTTAATTAAGATTAAATATTAATTAATCAGATTAATTTAGTGGGGGACCCACGTGTCATATTCTAATTATTCTAATTATCCAATTAATTAATTTAACTAATATATCTATTTATTTATTTAATAAAAACATTATTTTTATTTTTATATTTTAATTTCACTTTTCTTTAAAAGGGGTGTGGGGCCTCCGTGTCATAGACAGCGGGGTGCATTGGCCCCACCGGTAAGTGGCTTTAGGCCAAATACTCGATTTTATTCACAGATACATAATCATGCAAATATCGTATTCCTCCAAATATCTATATACGCAAATACATACATCGCATCTCATACATACATACATACACATCTAATACATCATTTATTTTATTTATTTATTTAACTCTCACAACTCTCACCTCTTTGTTAACAGAGAGAACTTCACAGAGAGAGAGAGAGCTACATCTCCACGAACTCCTACATGAACCTAACGGCGCCGGATCGGAGTGATGCTCTTCGGAACGGAACCGGGACGGCGAGGGGAACGAGATCGTGGGAGGAGCCCGAGGAGGGGCTCACCAACGTTGATGAGATGGCCCGGTGAAGCCGGAGTTCGCGGAAGGTGGAGGTGACAGAGAGGAGGAAGACGATGCGGTGCCGGTGGTGGCGCGGTGGTGGTGATGCCGGTCACCGGAGAGGCGGGTCGCCAGAGAAAACCTCCCGAAGGTCGGGGCCAGCCGGATGGCCGGCGTGGTGAGGAGAAGGGGGGGTCTCCCTGCCCGGTCCCTCCTGGACCGAGCGGGAGGAAGGGGGTGGGCCGGCTGGTCGCAGTGGAGATGCAGGGGAGGGCCGGTCTATGAGGGAACCGGGAGGGCTCGATCGGCCGGCGGGTTCCGCGCGTGGTGTGGAGGAAGGTCGACGGGTGTGGCTGCCGATCTGGGAGGATGTGGCGCGGTTCGGTGCGTGGGTCTCGGGGGTAGTAGGGGGGCTCTGTCCCGGTGGGGGAGAGACCGAGGGAAGAGGAGGGATCGATGGGGGAATGGGTGCGTGGGTCTCGTGGGCAGGGGTGGCTTCGTGAAGAAGGGAAGTGTCGGTGTGGGGGGGGGGGGTGGAACCGATAGAGAGAGAGGAGATCGGTGGGAGGGGGCCACATGGGGATTGCGAGAGGGGAAGTTGTCGGTGGGAGGGGGGACCCACGAGGGATGGGTGGCGCGATGGATGGGGTGGCGGCGCGAGTGGGAGGGGAGGAAGCGAGGCAAGGGGGATCCCTCGCCCTAGGGTTTGAGGGGCGCGGGGTGGGCCGGCTCGGCTGGGCCACTTTGGCCAAGTCGGCCAAGGGGGGGTTCCTTTTTTTTGGTTTTGTTTTGTTTTGTTTTTCTTTTTCTATTATTTCCTCTTTCTAATTTCCTTTTTTTCTTTTTAATTTCTTTTCTTTTCTTTGTTTTATTATTATTATTTTAACACTTTCTTTCTATACATATCTTCCTTTAATAGTTAATATGAATTTATAAATATACTTTTCTTTTGTTTTCAATTTCTGAATCCGGATAGAAATTCAATGCGGGTCAACGAAGGTAATTCTCGATGATGTGGCATCATTAGTGGGTGATCACTGTAGCTTAATTACAATATTTACTATAGCAAAAGTCGAGGATGTCACAATTCTCCCCTACTAACAAGAATTCTCGTCCCGAGAATTAAGAGGTAGAGGGAAAAAGCCCGGGGTATTCATCACGAAGATGATCCTCACGTTCCCAAGTGGCTTCATCTTTAGAGTGATTTGACCACTGCACCTTAAGGAACTTGGTGACCTTGCGACGAGTCTTACGTTCAGCTTGGTCGAGAATGCGGACCGGATGCTCTTTATAAGAGAGGGCTTGTTGTCGCTCAAGCATATTGTGATCCACTGCTCGAATAGGGTCCTTGAAGCAGCGACGGAGCTGAGAAACATGGAAGACATCGTGAACCTGAGAAAGGTTCGCCGACAGTTCCAATTGATAAGCCACTCTTCCACGCCTTTCGAGAACAGTTAAAGGACCAATATAACGAGGAGCTAACTTGCCCATGATTCCGAAATGGTGTGCACCACTCATTGGTGTGACACGAAGATAAGCCTTTTCGCGAGGTTGACAGACCATATCTTGATGATGAAGGTCATACTGACTCTTCTGATGAGACTGAGCAACCTTCAGATTCTCATGAATAATGCGGACTTGATCTTCGGCATGTTGAATAATATCCGGACCGAAGAGTGATCGTTCCCCAGTTTTCTGACCAATTCAGAGGAGTTCGACACCTTCGCCCATACAATACTTCTAAAGGGGCCATCTTCAGACTAGCTTGATAGCTATTGTGGTAAGAGAACTCGGCATACGGGAGAGATTCCTCCCATTTCTTACCGAAAGAAATGACACAAGCTCGAAGCATGTCCTCGAGAATTTGGTCGACTCGTTCAACTTGTCCCTGGGATTGAGGATGAAATGCAGTGCTGAAGGACAAATGAGTCCCCATAGCCTTCTGAAAACTTTCCCAGAATTTTGAAGTGAACAAGCTGCCACGGTCCGAACTGATTACCAACGGAATACCGTGAAGTGAAACAACTCTTGACATATAAAGATCTGCCAGCTGACTAGCATTAATCGTTTCTTTCACGGCGAGGAAATGTGCAACTTTGGACAGTCGATCAATGACGACAAGAATAGCATCATTACCTTTCTGAGATCTGGTAAAACCAGTGACAAAGTCCATTTCAACATGGTCCCATTTCCACTCAGGAATAGAGATAGGTTGCAGAGTCCCAGCAGGCTTTTGGTGTTCTGCTTTGATACGCCGACACATATCACATTCTGCCACATAGCATGCAATGTCTTGTTTCATATTGGGCCACCAGAATCTTTGCCGGATGTCTTGGTACATCTTGGTACTACCCGGGTGAATAGACAATGGTGTGTCATGAGCTTCTTCCATCACCTTCCCAGTCATCCTCAGATTTTCCTTCTTATTTGGGACGAATAGGTGACCCTTGAAATACAAGGCGCCATCTTCATCAACAGTGAAAAAGGAGGGTTTACCCTTCGCAATATAGCTCTTAATCCTGTCGACATCATCGTCAAAGCCTTGCAGACTCTTTATGGAGCTCACAAGATCTGGTACAACCACTAGGTTACTGAGGGAACCCTGATTAACAACACGAAGGTTCATCTTTTGACACTCTTCAGGAGGGGGAACAAGGTAACCCTAAGGAACAATGTGGAGGTTCAGCTTACGGAATTCCTCTTGCAGACGATCGTGAACCTGATGAACCTGGAGGTGATTGCAGTATGACTTGCGACTCAAGGCATCAGCCATTACGTTAGCCTTGCCAGGTGTATATGATATACTACAGTCAAAATCTGCTATACGCTCCATCCATCTTTGTTGACGTAGGTTCAGCTCCGCTTGAGTGAACAAGTACTTCAGACTTTGATGGTCGGTGTAGATTTCACAGCGATTACCGACAAGGTATTGTCGCCATTCCTTCAATGCATGAATGACTGCGGCAAGCTCGAGATCTTGCACTGGGTAGTTCTCTTCATGAGCACGCAGTTGACGTGAAGCATAAGCGATCACCTTGCGATCCTGCATTAGGACACAACCTATTCCTTGATGAGAAGCATCACAGTATATGACGAAATCCCTTTTCATATCTGGAGGAGCAAGTACTGGAGCGGACGTCAGTTTGTCCTTGAGCGCCTGGAAACTTTCCTGACATTTATCAGTCCACTCATACTTAACACCTTTGTGAAGCAGATTGGTTAAGGGCTTCGCAATCTTGGAGAAGTTCTCGACGAATCGACGGCAATAGCTGGCGAGTCCAAGAAAACTTCTGACTTGCTTGACATTCTTCGGCGGAGTCCAGTCAAGAATAGCTTGAATTCGTTCGGGGTTTACCGCAATACCATCCTTGGAAATCACATGACCAAGGTAAGTCACTTCGTCTAGCCAGAACTCACATTTGGAATACTTCGCATAGAGTTTATGCTCCCGAAGCTTATCCAGTACGAGACGAAGATGTTCAGCATGCTCTTCTCTGTTCTTCGAAAATACCAGAATATCATCCAGATATACCACGACAAATTTGTCTAGGTAGTCCATGAATATATAATTCATCAATGGAGAGAAGGTTGCCGGTGCATTGGTTAAGCCGAAGGACATGATGGTGTACTCGTATGATCCATATCGAGTAACAAAGGAGGTCTTTGGAATATCCTCCTTGCGAACATGGATCTGGTGGTATCCCAATCTCAAGTCAAGTTTAGAGAAGACGGTGGAACCAGCAAGTTGACCATACAAATCATTTATACGAGGGAGAGGATATTTGTTCTGAATAGTGGCCTGGTTGATAGGACGATAGTCTTGAACCAATCGATTTGTCCCATCCTTCTTCTTAACAAAGAGAGAAGGTGCTCCCCAAGCAGAGGAACTCGGACGGATGAAACCCAGATGGTGCGAGTTGTCAATTTCTTGCTTAAGTTCAAGGAGTTGATGTGGTGGCATTTTATAAGGACTCTTGGCAATAGGAGTGGTACCGGGTACCAAGTCAATGACAAACTCGACAGCTCGAGCAGGGGGAATCCCTGAAAGTTCTTCTGGAAAGACATCTTGGAATTCTCGGACCACTGGAATGTTTTCAATCCTTTCAAGAGGCGACACATTTAATGCATTCAAGGCATATAGTCGTGCCTCAGCATTTCGGATGAGGTGAGCATGGTAGCTTACTAATTCATCTGAAGGGTGTAGGAGGTGGACAGTTTTGGTGGTACAAACGATCGATGCCATATGAGCTTTCAACCAGTCCATCCCCAGTATGAGATCAATGTTGGATGACTTTAGTAGGATGGGGTTGGCAAGGAATTCTAATCCTTCAATTTCAACTGGAACATGGGGGCAAACCACAGAGGTTCGGCATTCGCCCCCAGGGGTGTTTACCACTATCGGGATGTTCATCTCTTCGCTCCTAATGTCATGCATGTATGCAAAAAAATTCGACATAAAGGAATGCGATGCTCCTGTATCAAACAATACAGAAGCAGGTACTGAGTTAACGAGAAGTGTACCCATCACGGTAGCAGGCTGGTCTTGAGCTTGACCCATATCAATGTTGTTGGCCTGACCATGAACGTAAGCAGGCTTAGCGTTGAAGTTGCGGTTCTGGTTGTTGCCACTGCCAGTTGCGGGAAGTGTCAGCTGATTCGGATTCTGCCTGCAGTCTCTAGCACGGTGACCTGGACGGCCACACTTGAAGCACAGCCCGTCCTCAGGACGGGAAGGAGGTACTCGAGGCGGCGGAGCTGGAAGCCTCGGCTGCCTAGGTGGTGGAGGAGGCAGGCGAGGTGCAGCATAGGACGGCCTCGGAGCAGGAGCAGGTGCATGGTACATGTTGTTGGGAATCCAGATCTTCCGCTTCTGTGCAGATGAGCCCGAAGATGAGCCCATGTCACGGTTATGCTTGCTGCTATCCTTGTATTCCTGCAGACCAGTCTCAACCTGAATAGCCTTGTTCACCAGGGTGGTGAAATCAGCATAGTCCTGAACGAGGAGTGTCAGCTTGATATCAGGGTGGAGGCCTTCACGGAACTTCTCCTGCCTGCGTGCATCAGTCGCAATGTCTTCTTCAGCATAGCGAGATAATTCTAGAAATTCCCGCTGATAAGCATCCACAGTCTTGTTGCCCTGGACCAAGTTGCGGAACTCACGCTTCTTCCGGACCATGATTCCCTGGGGAATGCAGCGAGCACGGAAAGCAGCCTTGAACTCTGCCCAAGTGATGATAGTTCCATCGGGCTGAGAGCGCCTGTGGCTGTCCCACCATTGAGCAGCGGGACCCTTCAGAAAGTAGGCGGCAAAGTTGACATAGCTCGCCAGGGGCACATTGGCAGACTCCAGCTCATAAGAAATGCACGGAGCCAGTCATCAGCATCAAGAGGCTGAGTTGAGCTGCGGTAGATCGCAGGGTTGAGGCGGCAGAAGTCTTGCAGTATCACGCCTTGCAGTTGGTTCATGTTCGGCCGTTGGAACTGATCCATGAGCCCTTGCATAAACTGGCGGTTCAGCTCAAACTGTTGGATCATCCCCGCCATATACTCAGGAGGCGGGGTGGTGCATCATTGGCACGGGCACGCGGGCGGCCAGCTGGTCTAACTATCCTGTTAAATATTTAACAGGGGTAGTTTAGCTTAGGTAATTGCAAAGGCATCGCACGCATTCACGAAGTAATCAAACATAATGAAAGGGAAATGCGATAGTTACTCCATAGTAGTTGAGTTCGACATACAGACCCACACATAAGTTCGATTACAAACTAACGATTACAAATTCGAAATTTAGCGATAGCCCGGACGCATTAGACGATACCCTGGACTCACTAGGCAGCGTGCACGCACGCGGTGGAAGAGTACCACAACGAGATGTAGCGATAAGGCTACATCAACGTTGGAGAGGACGATCGAATCCTGGTAGCTGGCGGTGATAGAAGGTAGGGACAGGACCGTGTGTCCCGTTGTGACTCTGGTGAGGGTACCGCATCCAGTCGAGGAGCTGAGGTCCAAGTGCAGGGGTTCTACCCCCAACATCAGTCCACTCGAGAGCTGATGGTAGCTCTGTCCTGCTCGGCTCGCGGATGCACATAGGGGGAACCCTCGGGCAGTGTGATGGCTGCAGCTCTGTCAACGCGTCATAAAGACGAGCGCGCGTAGCATACAGCTCCACAGTTAGAGCTCGGAAAGCACGATCCAGTGCCTCAGTGTACTGCACCAGAAACCGCGCGTCGTAGCGACGCGTCACGTAGGGGGCGCAGACAGCGACGTAGGAACGGTCGCTGCGCTCCCGAACGTCAGAAGCGTAGGCAGTGAGATCAGACCCAGTCTCATCCCCAGCAGGAGCATGCGGGATGTATCTGAAAGGGCTCTCCTCCAGGTGAGGGTACGCTCCACGGAGACGGGTGATGGCGATGTAGTCCGCATCATGGACGGCCATCTTGACCGACACTCCAATACCACAGAAGACGTGGCGCTCGAGGGTCTCGCCGCCCCTCTGGTCGAAGATGCGAACCTCAGCCTGGTACTAGTACCGGTTGTACTCGCGGAAATCCTCGAACACAGTGTACTCGGGGTACCAGCAATATCCCAGCCTGGTCAGGAGGTCGACCAAAATGGCCGGGAACCCAGTCGTCTCAGTGGCCTGTGTCAGGCGCACGAGCTGTCTTGCGGGACGCATCTGAAAATAAGATTGACGGATGTCAAATGACAGTGTGTGTAATATATATTCAGGAGAAAGAGTAGATAGTCCAGCGCTCCGGGTCGATGTGATTCAAGAACCTAATGTTAGAGTTAGTAAAATCTTTTACCTGAAAGAGAAGAGAGAGTAGAGCCGAGAGTATAGGAAAGGAGTAAAAGATACTAATACCACCCAATTGAGATGTGGGCCCGTAAGCCACAACATCAGTGTTAGTAAAGTTTTTCAAACACTAGACTCAACTTCGGCCAAGGAATTGGAAAGGGGGCTACCTACAGGCAGTCGGCTCTGATACCAACTTGTGACACCCTCGGTTTAATCGTACGCTAATCATACACGCAAATGCGTACGATCAAACCCAAGGACTCACGGGAAGATATCACAACACAACTCTAGACACAAATAAAATAACATCAGCTTCATATTACAAGCCAGGGGCCTCGAGGGCTAGAATACGAAAGCTCGATAAACACACGAGTCAGCGGAAGCAACAAATATCTGAGTACAGACGTAAAACATGGGGTGTCTTAGAGAAGACTAGCACAAAAGATACAACGATCGAACGAGGCGAGGCCTCCTGCCTGGGAACCTCCTAACTACTCCTGATCATCAGCGGCCTCCACGTAGTAGTAGGCACCGTCGGGGTAGAAGTCGTCGGCGGCGATAACCTCCATCTCCTGAACTCCATCATCTGGTCGCAGCAAACGGATCAAGGGGACAAGGGGGAGCAAAGCAGCGGTGAGTACTCATCCAAAGTACTCACAAGACTTATATCAGAACTATGCTAAATATGCACCAGTATCAAAGAAGGGGGGGTTATATGTGGACTGACTGCAGCAATGCGAGAATAGAGAGAGAAGGCCTAGTCCTATCGAAGACTAGCATCTTCCGGGTCTTGCAGCAATACACGAGAGTAGAACAGGGGTAAAACATTAATAGTCCAATTGTTGCAGCAATACTAAAGTGAGGTCACGCCTAAAGATCCTCCCTCGACTCCCTGCGAGGAAGCAATCCCGAGGCAAACTAATGATCCAGTTAAGTAACAATTGTAGTTGTAAAAGATTGGGGCACAACTCCAAGTCGTCCTGTAACCGTGGACACGGCTATCCGAATAGTTAATTTTCATCCCTGCAGGGGTGCACCACATGTCCCATCACGCTCGATAACACTCTGGCCGGACATACTTTTCTGGGTCCTGCCCGGCCTCGGAATATCGACACATCGCAGCCCCACCTAAGACTAATCAGAGAGGCCAGCCCGCCGGTCTAACTCCTAAGCACAAAGGGTTCGTGGGCCCAGTTCCCCTTCGCGCTCCTACACGTGGCGTGGGCGGACGACGTCAGTCCTAGCATCCCTTACTCACAAGAGCGATGCATCTTGGGACCACTCGGGCGGGCGCCGCTACATTGCTGGCATCTGAAAAGCTTCGGCTACTACCGCGACGCCGAGTACCCATAATTCTTCCCGCGTAGCCGGTTAGTGCGAAAAGCTCTCCGACCAACGCAGATCAAATACCCAAAACCATTAACATTTTAATTAGGCCAACAACACAGTCTCACGGGAATCCACCCGTCTTACAACTAATCACCAAAGATCCCAGTAACAAGGTCGAGTAACTGTGTGGTTGTAACATCGGGGGAATTGAAGGTATCACCCTCGTTGGATTCCGAATGATAGACCCGTCAAGGTGGGCTTAGAGGAATCACCCTCGGGGGTCCCACACTTGAGGGGTTGCACAACAGAGGCATCATCGGGAATGGTGAAAGAGGAATCACCCTCGATAACCACGACCGACTAGCTATACTACAGAGATAGCATCAGGAGTACTTAGCGAGGTGTCACCCTCAGTACCCGATAGTATCCCTGTAGCGTCGTACAACGAAGGGGGTGAATGTGCTGTGTTGGGTCTGGCTCGTCGATCAGGGATCGAGATTTGAAAACAAGCGGGGCAACTGGACTACGGGGCCAGAGGGGATGACTGCTGCACCTATACTAAGCAGATTAAAGGTACATGACTGAAAGTAGCAAAATAGGAGCTAACTACAAAAGTAGCAAAATAATAATAGAAGAAGTAGGAAGAAAGACATAGGCGATATAGGAATGATTAAGGGGGGTTTGTTTGCCTTGCTGCTCTGCGGCAAAGGACTGATCGGCAGGGTCGTAGATGTACCCGGCAGCAGCGTTAGTCTCGGGGTCTACCGGTAAGAAGAGGGGGAAGAAACAATAAATAATAGCAACGGTGCAACACAAAGCATGACATGGCAAGATGCAGGCTAGATATGAGCTAACGCAGCAACATCCGTCATAGACGGGGCGAAAGAATATGTGACGAAATTTTCCGTGTCTCGGGCTACTACCGGTTATACTCGAAACGATGGAAATGTTCCATGTTTGTTAAGCTAGGGACGCGTGACACACGAACGGGCCGTGAATCCGGGTTCGTCTCGTTCTGCTGATCAACTTTCATGTTGAAAATATTTTGATCTGACTTACGGATTATTTAATATTAATTTTTAAAGTTTTATTTAATAATTAGGAATTAAAAACAGATTTAAATAATTTAACAAAAAGCTATTATGACATCAGCATGATGTCATGCTGACTTCAACAGTTGACTGGTCAACCGACTAATGTGTCCCGAACGTCATAAGCACAAGTTTTAATTAAGATTAAATATTAATTAATCAGATTAATTTAGTGGGGGACCCACGTGTCATATTCTAATTATTCTAATTATCCAATTAATTAATTTAACTAATATATCTATTTATTTATTTAATACAAACATTATTTTTATTTTTATATTTTAATTTCACTTTTCTTTAAAAGGGGTGTGGGGCCTCCCTGTCATAGACAGCGGGGTGCGTTGGCCCCACCGGTAAGTGGCTTTAGGCCAAATACTCGATTTTATTCACAGATACATAATCATGCAAATATCGTATTCCTCCAAATATCTATATACGCAAATACATACATCCCATCTCATACATACATACATACACATCTAATACATCATTTATTTTATTTATTTATTTAACTCTCACAACTCTCACCTCTGTATTAACAGAGAAAACTTCACAGAGAGAGAGAGAGAGTGCTACATCTCCACGAACTCCTACATGAACCTAACGGCGCCGGATCGGAGTGCCGTTCGTCAGAACGGAACCGGGACGGCGAGGGGAACGAGATCGTGGGAGGAGCCCGAGGAGGGGCTCACCAACGTTGATGAGACGGCCCGGTGAAGCCGGAGGTCACGGGAAGGCGGAGGTGACGGAGAGGAGGAAGACGATGCGGTGTCGGTGGTGGCGCGGTGGTGGTGATGCCGGTCACCGGAGAGGCGGGTCGCTGGAGAAAACCTCCCGAAGGTTGGGGCCAGCCGGAAGGCCGGTGTGGTGAGGAAAAGGGGGGGGGTCTCCCTGCCCGGTCCCTCCTAGACCGAGCGGGAGGAAGGGGGTGGGCCGGCCGGTCGCGGTGGAGATGCAGGGGAGGGCCGGTCTACGAGGGAACCGGGAGGGCTCGGTCGGCCAGCGGGTTCCTGCGCGTGCGGTGGGGAGGGAGGTCGACGGGTGTGGCTGCCGATCTGGGATGCTGTGGGGCGGTTCGGTGCGTGGGTCTCGGGGGTAGCATGGGGGGATCGGTCCCGGTGGGGGAGAGACCGAGAGAAGAGGAGGGATCGATGGGGGGAAATGGGTGTGGGGCTCTCTCGTGGGCAGCGGTGGCTTCGTGGGGAAGGGAAGTGTCGGTGGGGGGGGGTGGAACCGACAAAGAGAGAGGAGATCGGTGGGAGGGAGGCACATTGGGATAGCGAGAGGGGGAGTAGTCGGTGGGAGGGGGGCCCCCACTAGGGATGGGTGGCGTGATGGGTGGGGTGGCGGCGCGAGTGGGAGGGGAGGGAGCGAGGCACGGGGGCTCCCTCGCCCTATGGTTTGAGGGGCACGGGGTGGGCCGGCTCGGCTGGGCCACTTTGGCCCAGTCGGCCAAGGGGGGGGGTTTCCTTTTCTTTCTTTTTTTGTTTTTTTTTTGTTTTTTTTGTTTTGTTTTTCTTTTTCTATTATTACCTCTTTCTAATTTCCGTTTTTTTCTTTTTAATTTATGTTCTTTTCTTTCTTTTGTTATTATTATTTTTAACACTTTGTTTCTATACATATCTTCCTTTAATAGTTAATATGAATTTATAAATATACTTTTCTTTTGTTTTCAATTTCTGAATCCGGATAGAAATTCAATGCGGGTCAACGACGGTAATTCTCGATGATGTGGCATCATTAGCGGGTGATCACTGCAGCTTAATTACAATATTTACTGTAGCAAAATTCGAGGATGTCACACATCGCTTGGCCACTCGCACGCTCGAACTTCTGCAAATCGGGGGACTAGATACTTGGGTCTCTTCTTCTCATTTTCATCATCCTTGGGGTCACGGCTTCAAGAGCCTCTTAAGAACCTCCTCATATTTTCCTTTTTCTATCTCTGAAAATTTCTGAAATTTTTAGTGATTCTAAGGAAAAGTGAACAAGGCTCAACTAAACTCATAGCAACTACTCCGACAAGTGCCTAGAGGCCATATCACGCATCAAAACTACTTCGGACCAGCTAAAATTAACATGCAAAGCTCAAGAACAGGGTCACCAAGGCAGCATAAATACGCAACAAATAAGGGACTAGAGGAAAAACTAATTGGACCAATGGAGGAGTCACATACCAAGGAGCAATTTCCCCTAAACAGTTTGGTGAATGGGGCTTTGCACAAGGAGATCGAAAATCGAAGCAAGAAGAGAAAGAACATGGGTTTGAGCTGCGAAACGATTTTTTCTGGAGGTAGGAGAAGAAGATGGGTGCTAGAATAAGTGGAGGGGTACACGTGGACCCCACAAGCCTGGTAGGCGTGGCCAGGGGGGTCCCCGCGCCTCCAGGGCTTGTGGCCCACTGGTGCAGCCCCCTGACTAACTCTCCGTCTCAAAAAAATTCGAAAATTCCAGAAAAAATCATACTTGATTTTCAGGACATTCGGAGAACTTTTATTTTCGGGGTACTTTTCTACGGGACGCAAAAAACAGAAAACAGGGAAAACTAAAGGTAAATCTATCATTTTACTTCTAAGCAACCAAAGGTGAAAGCTTGGAACAGAGGTTTGTGACTCCTCGATTCATCCATCTCATGGTCATCGGAACAAATCCGTCAATGAGGTTGATCAAGTCTCCATGACAAACTTTTTCGAATCGCAAAAGGAAACGGAGAATTTTCGAATAGCCAGTAGGTTACCTCAATGGGGATGTGCATATCCCCAACAAGCAAAGCATACTTCATCTTAATAGTAGGTATAGGGCATTCGAAGCTCCCAATAAGAATCAATGAAGTCTTTTCAATAGCATTGATGCAATGTACTCGATATTGTTTCTTCGAAAAGTGCACCGTATGCTCATTACCATTGACATGGAAAGTGACATTGCCTTTGTTGCAATCAATAACAGCCCCTGCAGTGTTTAAAAAGGGTCTTCCAAGGATGACCGCCATGGCATCATCCTCGGGAATATCCAGGATAACAAAGTATGTTAAGATAGTAACATTCGCAACCACAACAGGCACATCCTCGCAAATGTCGATAGGGAAAGAAGTTGATTTGTCGGCCATTTGCAGAGAGAATTCAGTGGGTGTCAACTTATCCAGTTCAAGTCTATGATAAAGAGAAGGAGGCATGACACTAACACCGGCTCCAAGGTCGCATAAAGCAGTTCTAACGTAGTTGCCTTTAATGGAGCAAGGTATAGTGGGCACTCCGGGATCACCTAGTTTCTTAGGAGTTCCACCCTTGAAGGTGTAATTAGCGAGCATGGTCGAAATCTCAACCTCAGGTATCCTCCTCTTATTAGTCACAATATCCTTCATGTACTTAGCATACGGAGACATTTTGAGCATATCTGTCAAACGCATTTGCAGAAAGACAGGTCTAATCATCTCAACAAATCGCTCAAAATCCTCATCATCCTTTTTCTTGGATGGTTTGGGAGGAAAGGGCATGGGTTTCTGAACCCATGGTTCCCTTTCTTTATCATGCTTCCTAGCAGCGAAGTCGTTCTTATGGTATCTTCTATTCTTAGGCTGTGGGTTATCAAGATCAATAGGTTCAATCTCCACATCCTTATCATTTCTAGGTTGAGCATCAACACGAACATCACTATCGATATTATCATTAGGCTCATGTTCATCACCAGATTGTGTTTCGGCATCAAAGACAGAGACATCGTTTGGACTATCAGGTGTAACAGCAACAGGGTTGCTAGCGTGCAAGTTCGTATCATCTTTCTTCTTCTTCCTAGGATGACTAGGTGCATCAGTGCTAACTCCTTGAGAATCTTGTTCAATTCTCTTAGGATGACCCTCAGGATACAAAGGTTCCTGGGTCATTGTACCACCTCTAGTGACGACTCTAACCGAATTTTCATTCAACTCATTGAGCAAGTCATTTTGAGCCTTTAGTACTTGTTCTACTTGTGTAGTAACCATAGAGGCATGTTTACTCAACACCTTAAGATCATTGACGTTTCTGTCCACACAAGCACTTAAATGACTAAGCATACGAGCATTCTGTTCCAAATGTCTGCTAAGATAATCATTGAAACTTTGTTGTTTGGCAACAAAGTTATCAAATTCATCCAGGCATAAGCTAGCAGGTTTATCAAAAGGAATATCACTCTCATTGAATCTACGAAGAGAATTTACCTCTACTACCTGTATCGGGTTATCAAGACCATGGATCTCTTTGATAGGTGGTAGATTTTTGACATCTTCAGATTTAATGCCTCTCTCTTTCATAGATTTCTTAGCTTCTTGCATATCTTCAGGACTGAGGAATAGAATACCTCTTTTCTTAGGAGCTGGCTTTGGAGGTGGTTGGGGAATAGTCCAAGCATTCTCATTGCACAAGATATTATTCAATAGGATCTCAGCTTGTTCTACGGTTCGTTCCCTAAAAACACAACCGGCACAACTATCTAGGTGGTCCTTAGAAGCATCGGTTAGTCCATTATAGAAGATATAAAGTATTTCATTCTTCTCAAGAGGGTGATCAGGCAAAGCATTCAGTAGCTGGACGAGCCTCCCCCAAGCTTGTGGGAGACTCTCTTCTTCAACTTGCGCAAAGTTGTATATTTCCTGGAAGGCAGCTTGCTTCTTATGGGCAGGGAAATATTTTTCAGAGAAGTAGTAGATCATATCCTTGGGGCTACGTACGCAACCAGGAGAAAGAGAAGTGATCCAAGTCTTAGCATCATCCTTTAGCGAGAAAGGAAACAACTTGAGGATATAGTAGTGGCGGATCTTTTCCTCACTCGTGAATAGAGTAGCTATATCGTGTAGTTTGGTAAGATGTGCTACAACCGTTTCAGACTCATAACCGTGAAAAGGATCAGATTCGGCCAGAGTGATTAACTCAGGGTCGACAGAGAATTCATAATCCTTATCGGTCACAAAGATAGGCGAAGTAGCAAAGTTCGGGTCGTATTTCATCCTAGCGTTCAAAGATTTTTCTTTCCACTTGCGTAGTAAATTCTCAACATCATAGCTATCCTTACAAGCAAGAAAGTATTCAGCTATTTCTCCCTCCATAACATAACCCTTAGGCATATCAGGCAATTCATATCTAGGAGAGCTAGTTCTAACAGGCGAAAAAGCAGGTTTTACTTCCATAGTCTCAGCAGTTTCAGAAGTATCATCACATCTAGCAGTAACTCTAGCAATTTGTGCATCAAGGAATGCACGTAGTGGCAAAGCAGTATCAAGCATAGCATCATCAGAAGTATCAAGGATAGCAGAAGTAGCATCATCAAGGACAGGCGACACATCAAAATTTCTAGCAGAAGGTGGTGTCGCAAACTTACTCATAACTGAAGGTGAATCAAGTGTAGAGCTAGATGGCAGTTCCTTACCTGTCCTCGTAGTTGAGGGCAAGACTTTAGTTCTTGGATCTTTCGGATTCCTCATAGTGATCAGCAGACGTAAATCCCAAGTGACTCAGAGAATATAGCTATGCCTCCCCGGCAACGGCGCTAGAAAAAGGCACGTTGACGGGAGACTATTGTTGACTTGAGCTTCCCCGGCAACGGCGCGAGAAAAAGGTCTTGTTCACCCACAAGTATAGGAGATCGCAACAGTTTTTGAGGGTAGAGTATTCAACCTAAATTTATTGATTCGACACAAGGGGAAGCCAAAGAATATTCTCGAGTATTAGAAGTTGAGTTGTCAATTAAACCACAGCTGAAAGACTTAGTATCTGTAGAAAAGTATTAGTAGCAGAGTAGTGTGATAGCATCAATAGCAACAGTAACCAGTAGCAACAAAGTGACAGCAGTAGTGACAGAGTAACAGTAGCAGCAGTAACAGCAATAGCGACAGAGTAACAGTAGTAGTAGTGACAACAGTAGCGGCAAAGTAACATAGCAAGGACCAGTAGGAAAAACTCGTAGGCATTAGATCCGTGATGGATGATTATGCCGGATGGTATTCATCATGCAACAGTTATAACACAGAGAGATATGTAACTAGCTCTAGTTCGTCAATGTAATGTAGTCATGCATTCCGTATGTAGTCATACGTGCTTAGGGAAAAGAACTTGCATGACATCTATTGTCCATCCCTCCCGTGGCAGCGGGGTCCTAATGGAAACTACGGGATATTAAGGTTCTCCTTTTAATAAAGAACCGACCAACGCATTAACACTTAGTGAATACATGAACTCCTCATACTATGGTCATCACCGGGAGTGGTTCCGGCTATTGTCACTCCGGGGTTGCCGGGTCATAACACATAGTAGGTGACTACAACTTGCAAGATAGGATCAAGAACACACATATATTGACGAGAACATAATAGGTTCGAATCTGAAATCATGGCACTCGGGCCCTAGTGACAAGCATTAAGCATGGCAAAGTAGTAGCAACATCAATCTCAGAACATAGTGCATACTAGGAATCAATCCCCGTCAAAACTAACTCGATTACATGCTAGATCTCATCCAACGCATCACTGTCCAGCAAGCCTACGATGAGATTACTCACGAACGGTGAAGAGCATCATGGAATTGGCGATGAAGGAAGGTTGGTGATGACGATGACGACGATTTCCTCTCTCCGGAGCCCAGAACGGACTCCAGATCTGCCCTCCAGAGGAAGAACAGGTGGTGGCGGCGCCTCCGTATCGTAAAACAAAATGAACTCTTCTCCTTTATTTTTTTTCGGACGAAAGGGACTAAATAGAGCTGAAATCGGAGGCGGTGGAGCAACATGGGCCCCACAAACCTGCTAGGCGCGGCCAGGGGGGCCCACGCCTGGTGGGCTTGTGGGCTCCACGCTCCACTTCTTCGGTCGATTCTTACGCCAGTATTTTTTATATATTCCACAAAAAATCCTCGTAAATTTCCAGGTCATTCCAAGAACTTTTATTTTTGCGCAAAAACAACACCATGGCAATTCTGCTGAAAACAACGTTAGTCCAGGTTAGTTCCATTCAAATCATGCAAATTAGAGTCCAAAACAAGGGCAAAAGAGTTTGGAAAAGTAGATACGACGGAGACGTATCACACTACAACAAAATGTTTTAGCTCTAGTGCAAACTTTCATATACTAGTCATGCGTGGCAAATATTTAGAGAACGCTCGGCTCATTCCTGCAACCCACGGTGTGTCGCGTCGTGACAAGGCGTGGTGTGGCGAGAGGGGCGGCGAAGGAGGAGCGCGTGTGTATGTCTCTCTTGTTCTCATCCTCATACATGTGGGGAAACAACCTCCCTTATAAGGAGCTAGGTCCAACTGCTACTAAGTGAGCAGCATGGAACTGAAAAGTTTGTCCCACCTCTTGCCTTGCATTGAATGGGCTAGATGGGCCTTAAGGATTTATTAGGAATTCTGAAAATGCTATTGGACAGGCCCATCTATAGATCAAATTCCAGCACATCCATCATCAAATCATGGACGCCTTTCATATGACATCACACTTCTTATTTTTGCTCGTCTTTGATTTCTACTTGCTTGACTTCTTCTTCGAAGGGCCACTTGTCTTGCGAAACGCTGACTGACTAGCCACCCATTTGTCAAGAAAATTATAAAACTCACTTGAATTTTTTGATGTCATTGTCGTCAACCAAGAAGCCGCTAGAAGCAGTCGTCAACACACTCGTCTCATGACATGACCTTTCAACCACATGAACTGCCGACGCGATGGACTCACGCACCTTCAGTTGCTCACATGTCCTTGACGACACATGCCCCTCACATGAGGCCGCCGATGAGATTGTTGGGGAACGTCGCATGGGAAACAAAAAATTTCCTACGCGCACGAAGACCTATCATGGTGATGTCCATCTACGAGAGGGGATGAGTGATCTATGTACCCTTGTAGACCGTACAGCAGAAGCGTTAGTGAACGTGGTTGACGTAGTGGAACGTCCTCATGTCCCTCGATCCGCCCCGCGAACTATCCCACGGTGAGTCCCACGATCTAGTGCCGAACGGACGGCACCTCCGCGTTCAGCACACGTACAGCTTGACGATGATCTCGGCCTTCTTGATCCAGCAAGAGAGACTGATAGGTAGAATAGTTCTCCGGCAGTGTGACGGCGCTCCGGAGGTTGGTGATGATCTCGTCTCAGCAGGGCTCCGCCTGAGCTCCGCAGAAACGCGATCTAGAGGAAAAACCGTGGAGGTATGTGGTCGGGCTGCCGTGGAAAAGTCGTCTCAAATCAGCCCTAAAACCTCCGTATATATAGGTGGGAGAGGGGGGACCTTGCCTTGGGGCTCAAGGAGCCCCAAGGGGGTCGGCCGTGCCAAAGGGGGGAAGGACTCCCCCCCAAACCGAGTCCTACTTGGTTTGGTGGGTGGAGTCCTTCTTTCCTTTCCCACCTCCTCCTTTTTTTTCTTTTCTCCTTGATTTTTCTTCCAATGCGCATAGGGCCCTTTTGGGCTGTCCCACCAGCCCACTAAGGGCTGGTGCGCCACCCTCAAGGCCTATGGGCTTCCCCGGGGTGGGTTGCCCCCCCCCCCCCCGGTGAACTCCCGGAACCCATTCGTCATTCCGGTACATTCCCGGTAACTCCGAAAACCTTTCGGTAATCAAATGAGGTCATCCTATATATCAATCTTCGTTTCCGGACCATTTCGGAAACCCTCGTGACGTCCGTGATCTCATCCGGGACTCCAAACAACATTCGGTAACCAACCGTATAACTCAAATACGCATAAAACAACGTCGAACCTTAAGTGTACAGACCCTGCGGGTTCGAGAACTATCTAGACATGACCCGAGAGACTCCTCGGTCAATATCCAATAGCGGGACTTGGATGCCCATATTGGATCCTACATATTCTACGAAGATCTTATCGTTTGAACCTCAGTACCAAGGATTCATACAATCCCGTATGTCATTCCCTTTGTCCTTCGGTATGTTACTTGCCCGAGATTCGATCGTCAGTATCCGCATACCTATTTCAATCTCGTTTACCGGCAAGTCTCTTTACTCGTTCCGTAATACAAGATCCCGCAACTTACACTAAGTTACATTGCTTGCAAGGCTTGTGTGTGATGTTGTATTACCGAGTGGGCCCCGAGATACCTCTCCGTCACACGGAGTGACAAATCCCAGTCTTGATCCATACTAACTCAAAGAACACCTTCGGAGATACTTGTAGTGCATCTTTATAGTCACCCAGTTACGTTGCGACGTTTGATACACACGAAGTAATCCTCCGGTGTTAGTGAGTTATATGATCTCATGGTCATAGGAACAAATTCTTGACACGCAGAAAACAGTAGCAACAAAATGACACGATCAACATGCTACGTCTATTAGTTTGGGTCTAGTCCATCACGTGATTCTCCTAATGACGTGATCCAGTTATCAAGCAACAACACCTTGTTCATAATCAGAAGACACTGACTATCTTTGATCAACTGGCTAGCCAACTAGAGGCTTGCTAGGGACAGTGTTTTGTCTATGTATCCACACATGTAAATGAGTCTTCATTCAATACAATTATAGCATGGATAATAAACGATTATCTTGATACAGGAATTATAATAATAACTATATTTATTATTGCCTCTAGGGCATAATTCCAATAGTCTCCCACTTGCACTAGAGTCAATAATCTAGCCCTCACGTCATGATGCAAATTACATTGTAATAAATCTAACACCTATACAGTTCTGGTGTTGATCATGCTTTGGCCGTGGAAGAGGTTTAGTCAGCGGGTCTGCTACAATCAGATCCGTGTGCACTTTGCATATATTTACGTCCTCTCCTTCGATGTAGTCGCGGATGAGGTTGAAGCATCGTTTGATGTGTCTGGACTTCTTGTGAAACCGTGGTTCCTTTGCTAAGGCAATGGCACCCGTGTTATCACAGAACAAGGTTATTGGATTCAGTGCACTTGGCACCACTCCAAGATCCATCATGAACTGCTTCATCCAGACACCCTCCTGAGCTGCCTCCGAGACAGCCATGTACTCCGCTTCACATGTAGAATCTGCTACGACGCTTTGCTTGGAACTGCACCAGCTTACCGCACCCCCATTAAGAATAAATACGTATCCGGTTTGCGACTTAGAGTCTGTGTCAAAGCTTGCATCGACATAACCTTTTACGGCGAGCTCTTCGTCACCACCATACACAAGAAACATCTCCTTAGTCCTTTTCAGGTACTTCAGGATATTCTTGACCGCTGTCCAGTGATCCACTCCTGGATTACTCTGGAACCTACCTGCCATACTTATGGCCAGGCTAACGTCCGGTCTAGTGCACAACATTGCATACATGATAGAACCTATGGCTGAAGCATAGGGGACGGAACGCATATGCTCTCTATCTTCATCAGTTGCTGGGCACTGAGTCTTACTCAATCTCGTACCTTGTAAAACTGGCAAGAACCCCTTCTTGGACTGTTCCATTTTGAACCTCTTCAAAACTTTATCAAGGTATGTGCTTTGTGAAAGTCCTATCAGGCGTTCTGATCTATCCCTATAGATCTTAATGCCTAGAATGTAAGCAGCTTCTCCTAGGTCCTTCATAGAGAAACTTTTATTCAAGTAATCCTTTATGCTCTCCAAAAACTCTACGTTGTTTCCAATCAGCAATATGTCATCCACATATAATATTAGAAACGCCATAGAGCTCCCTCTCACTTTCTTGTAAATACAAGATTCTCCAACCACTTGTATAAACCCAAATGCTTTGATCACCTCATCAAAGCGTTTCTTCCAACTCCGAGATGCTTGCACCAGTCCATAAATGGATCGCTGGAGCTTGCACACCTTGTTAGCATTCTTAGGATCGACAAAACCTTCGGGTTGCATCATATACAATTATTCCTTAAGGAAACCGTTAAGGAACGCCGTTTTGACATCCATCTACCAGATTTCATAATCGAAAAATGCAGCTATTCCTAACATGATTCTGACGGACTTAAGCATCGCTACGGGTGAGAATGTCTCATCGTAGTCAACTCCTTGAACTTGTGAAAAACCCTTTGCCACAAGTCGAGCTTTATAAACGGTCACATTGCCGTCAGCGTCCGTCTTCCTCTTAAAGATCCATTTGTTCTGAATAGCCTTGCGGCCCTCAGGCAGTACCTCCAAAGTCCACACTTTGTTCTCATACATGGATCCTATCTCGGACTTCATGGCTTCTAGCCATTTGTTGGAATCTGGGCCCACCATTGTTTCTTCGTAATTTGCAGGTTCATTGTTGTCCAACAACATGATTGATAAGACGGGATTACCGTACCACTCTGGAGCAGCACGTGGTCTCGTCGACCTGCGTGGTTCGACAGAAACTTGAACCGGAGTTTCATGATCATCATCATTAACTACCTCCTCAACCGGCGTCGCAACGACAGAGGTTTCCCCTTGCCCTGCGCCACCATCCAGAGGGATGAGAGGTTCGACAACCTCGTCAAGTTCTATCTTCCTCCCACTCAATTCTCTCGAGAGAAACTCCTTCTCGAGAAAAGCTCCGTTTTTAGCAACAAACACTTTGCCCTCGGATTTGAGATAGAAGGTGTACCCAACTGTCTCTTTTGGGTAACCTATGAAGAGGCACTTTTCCGCTTTGGGTTCCAGCTTTTCAGGCTGAAGCTTTTTGACATAAGCATCACATCCCCAAACTTTAAGAAACGACAACTTTGGCCTTTTGCCATACCACAGTTCGTATGGTGTCGTCTCAACGGATTTTGATGGTGCCCTATTTAAAGTGAATGCAGTTGTTTCTAATGCATAACCCCAAAAGATAATGGCAAATCGGTAAGAGACATCATAGATCGCACCATCTCTAATAAAGTACGATTACGACGTTCGGACACACCATTACGCTGTGGTGTTCCAGGCGGTATCAACTGTGAAACAATTCCACATTGTCTTAAGTGAGCACCAAACTCGAAACTCAGATATTCACCCCCACGATCAGACCGTAGGAACTTGATCTTCTTGTTACGATGATTTTCAACTTCACTCTGAAATTGCTTGAACTTTTCAAATGTTTCAGACTTGTGCTTCATTAAGTAGATATAACCATATCTACTCAAATCGTCAGTGAAGGTGAGAAAATAACTATATCCGCCGCGTGCCTCTACGCTCATCGGACCACACACATCGGTATGTATGATTTCCAACAAGTCACTTGCACACTCCATTGTTCCGGAGAACGGAGTTTTAGTCATCTTGCCCATGAGGCATGGTTCGCACGTGTCAAGTGAATCAAAGTCAAGTGACTCCAAAAGTCCATCGGCATGGAGTTTCTTCATGCGCTTTACACCGATATGACCTAAGCGGCAGTGCCACAAAAATATGGCGCTATCATTGTTAACTCTAACTCTTTTGGTCTCAATGTTATGTATGTGTGTATCGCTATCAAGATTCAATATGAACAATCCTCTCAGATTGGGTGCATGACCATAAAAGATGTTACTCATAGAAATAGAACAACCATTATTCTCTGACTTAAAAGAGTAACCGTCTCGCAATAAACAAGATCCAGATATAATGTTCATGCTCAACGCAGGCACTAAATAACAATGATTCAAGTTCATAACTAATCCTGATGGTAACTGAAGTGAAACTGTGCCGACGACGATTGCATCAACCTTGGAACCATTTCCTACGCGCATCGTCACTTCATCTTTCGCCAGCCTTTGTCTATTCGGTAGTTCCTGTTTCGAGTTGCAAATATGAGCAACGGAACCGGTATTGAATACCCAGGCACTATTACGAGAGCCGGTTAAGTACACATCAATAACATGTATATCAAATATACCTGATTTTTCTTTGGCCGCCTTCTTATCTGCCAGATACTTGGGGCAATTGCGCTTCAAGTGGCCCATACCCTTGCAATAGTAACACTCTGTTTCAGGCTTAGGTCCAGCTTTGGGTTTCTACGTCGGATTGGCAACAGGCTTGCCGCTCTTCTTTGAATTACCCTTCTTGCCTTTGCCGTTTCTCTTGAAACTAGTGGTCTTATTCACCATCAACACTTGATGCTCTTTACGGAGTTCAGACTCTGCGACTTTCAGCATCGCAAACAACTCGCCGGGTGACTTGTTCATCCCTTGCATGTTGTAGTTCAACACAAAGCCTTTATAGCTTGGCGGCAGTGATTGAAGGATTCTGTCAGTGATAGCCTCTTGCGGGAGTTCAATCCCCAATTCAGCTAGACGGTTTGAGTACCGAGACATTTTGAGCACATGTTCACTGACAGACGAGTTCTCCTCCATCTTGCAAGGATAGAATTTATCGGAGGTCTCATACCTCTCGATCCGGACGTTCTTTTGAAAGATAAACTTCAACTCCTGGAACATCTCAAATGCTCCATGACGCTCAAAGCGACGTTGAAGTCCCGGTTCTAAGCCATACAAGACTGCACATTGAACTACTGAGTAGTCCTCCTTACGTGCTAACCAAGCGTTCTTAACATCCTGATCAGCCGTAGCGGGTGGTTCATATCCTAGTGCAGCATTAAGGACATAATCCTTCTTCCCAGCTTGTAAGATTAGCTTAAGATTACGAGCCCAGTCTACAAAGTTGCTTCCATCATCTTTCAACTTAGCTTTCTCTAGGAACGTATTAAAATTCAGGGTGACTGTCGCGTGAGCCATAATCTACAACACAAATATATTCAAAGTGGACTTAGACTATGTTCAAGATAATTAGAGTTTAACTTAATCAAATTATTCGCTAAACTCCCACTCAAAAAGTACATATCTCTAGTCATTTGAGTGGTTCATAATCCACTTACACTAGCTCAAGTCCGATCATCACGTGAGTTGAGTATAGTTTTAGTGGTAAGCATCCCTATGCTAATCATATCATCTATATGATTCATGATCGACCTTTCGGTCTCATGTGTTCCGAGGCCATGTCTGCACATGCTAGGCTCATCAAGCTTAACCTGAGTGTTCCGCGTGCGCAACTGTTTTGCACCCGTTGTATGTGAACGTTGAGTCTATCACACCCGATCATCACGTAGAGTCTCGAAACGACGAACTGTAGCAACGGTGCACAGTCGGTGAGAACACAATTTCTTCTTGAAATTTTAGTGAGAGATCACCTCATAATGCTACCGTCGTTCTAAGAAAAATAAGGTGCATAAAAGGATTAACATCACATGCAATTCATAAGTGACATGATATGGCCGTCATCACGTGCTTCTTGATCTCCATCACCAAAGCACCGGCGCGATCTTCTTGTCACCGGTGCCACACCATGATCTCTATCAACGTGTCGCCATCCGGGTTGTCATGTTACTCATGCTATTACTACTAAAGCTACATCCTAGCAAAATAGTAAACGCATCTGCAAGCACAAACATTAGTATAAAGACAACCCTATGACTCCTGCCGGTTGCCGTACCATCGACGTGCAAGTCGATATTATCTATTACAACATGATCATCTCATACATCCAATATATCACATCACATTGTTGGCCATATCACATCACAAGCATACCCTGCAAAAACAAGTTAGACGTCCTCTAATTTTGTTTTTGCATGTTTTACGTGGTGACGATGGGTATCCAGTAGGATCGCATCTTACTTACGCAAACACCACAATGGAGATATATGAGTTGCTATTTAACCTCATCCAAGGACCTCCTCGGTCAAATCCGATTCAACTAAAGTTGGAGAAACCGACACTTGCGAGTCATCTTTGAGCAACGGGGTTACTCGTAGCGATGAAACCAGTCTCTCGTAAGCGTACGAGTAATGTCGGTCCAAGCCACTTCAATCCAACAATACCGCGGAATCAAGAAAAGACTAAGGAGGGCAGCAAAACGCACATCACCGCCCACAAAAACTTTTGTGTTCTACTCCAGAAGACATCCATGCATGAACCTAGCTCATGATGCCACTGTTGGGGAACGTCGCATGGGAAACAAAAATTTTCCTACGCGCACGAAGACCTATCATGGTGATGTCCATCTACGAGAGGGGATGAGTGATCTACGTACCCTTGTAGACCGTACAGCAGAAGCGTTAGTGAACGCGGTTGATGTAGTGGAACGTCCTCACGTCCCTCGATCCGCCCCGCGAACTATCCCACGATCAGTCCCACGATCTAGTGCCGAACGGACGGCACCTCCGCGTTCAGCACACGTACAACTTGACGATGATCTCGGCCTTCTTGATCCAGCAAGAGAAACGGAGAAGAAGAGTTCTCTGACAGCGTGACGGCGCTCCGGAGGTTGGTGATGATCTCGTCTCAGCAGGGCTCCGCCCGAGTTCCGCAGAAACGCGATCTAGAGGAAAAACCGTGGAGGTATGTGGTCGGGCTGCCGTGGAAAAGTCCTCTCAAATCAGCCCTAAAACCTCCGTATATATAGGTGGGAGAGGGGGGACCTTGCCAGGTCGGCCGAGCCAAAGGGGGGAAGGACTCCCCCCCAAACCGAGTCATACTTGGTTTGGTGGGTGGAGTCCTTCTTTCCTTTCCCACCTCCTCCTTTTTTTCTTTTTTCTTTGATTTTTATTCCAATGCGCATAGGGCCCTTTTGGGCTGTCCCACCAGCCCACTAAGGGCTGGTGCGCCAACCTCAAGGCCTATGGGCTTCCCGGGGGTGGGTTGCCCTCCCCCCTCGGTGAACTCCGGGAACCCATTCGTCATTCCCGGCAACTCCGAAAACCTTCCGGTAATCAAATGAGGTCATCCTATATATCAATCTTCGTTTCTGGACCATTCCGGAAACCCTCGTGACATCTGTAATCTCATCCGGGACTCTGAACAACATTCGGTAACCAACCATATAACTCAAATACGCATAAAACAACGTCGAACCTTAAGTGTGCAGACCCTGCGGGTTCGAGAACTATGTAGACATGACCCGAGAGACTCCTCGGTCAATATCCAATAGCGGGACCTGGATGCCCATATTGGATCCTACATATTCTACGAAGATCTTATCGTTTGAACCTCAGTGCCAAGGATTCATATAATCCCGTATGTCATTCCCTTTGTCCTTCGGTATGTTACTTGCCCGAGATTCGATAGTCAGTATCCGCATACCTATTTCAATCTCGTTTACCGGCAAGTCTCTTTACTCATTCCGTAATACAAGATCCCGCAACTTACACTAAGTTACATTGCTTGCAAGGCTTGTGTGTGATGTTGTATTACCGAGTGGGCCCCGAGATACCTCTCCGTCACACGGAGTGACAAATCCCAGTCTTGATCCACACTAACTCAACGAGCACCTTCGGAGATACCTATAGAGCATCTTTATAGTCATCCAGTTACGTTGCGACGTTTGATACACACAAAGTATTCCTCCGGTGTTAGTGAGTTATATGATCTCATGGTCATAGGAACAAATACTTGACACATAGAAAATAGTAGCAATAAAATGACACGATCAACATGCTACGTCTATTAGTTTGGGTCTAGTCCATCACGTGATTCTCCTAATGACGTGATCCAGTTATCAAGCAACAACACCTTGTTCATAATCAGAAGACACTGACTATCTTTGATGAACTGGCTAGCCAACTAGAGGCTTGCTAGGGACAGTGTTTTGTCTATGTATCCACACATGTAAATGAGTCTTCATTCAATACAATTATAGCATGGATAATAAACGATTATCTTGATACAGGAATTATAATAATAACTATATTTATTATTGCCTCTAGGGCATAATTCCAACAGAGATCACCTCCAAATGCTCTAGAGAGAGAGGCAAAAACGGGGCTTAGACATAGCTCTCATAGCTCGGGCATGACCTACAACAATAGAGCTTTCAACACGACGCTGGGATCACTCGAGAGTGATGATGAACGGTTCACAACACAAGGGGAGAAACATCAATATAGCTCTTCCCTCCCTTCCTCCATGAAGCCAACATTGGCCACACCAAATGATCATGACGATGGAGTGTCTGCAATATAAGAGCATCTACAGCTGGACACCTAAAATCCGCCCCCTATAACGCCCACAGACACGTGGTCGGGCGCGTCCGCGGACACTGTCTGGTCACGCCTCAAATAATGCAGTCTACATCTGGATACCTCAAATTAAAAACCTCAAATCCATATTATTACATGCAACGTAAACCTAATACTAAGCGGAGCTCGTCCGGCTCCGTCGTGCCCATGTCCCACGGCTGGCTGCGCCCCTCGTAGTGTCGGTCCGATCGCCGACGAGGTAGAGTAGGAGATGGGACACTAGCCGACTCACGTGAGTCGAGCTCCGACCGTCTCCATGCCCTCTTCCTCGTCGGAGCTCGTAACCCGGACGGTGCCAGTCGATGAAGGATCCTTCCTTGAAGGAGCCGATGTCTACCATGATGCAGTTGCGTCGACCGCACTGCTGCACCCTATGGGGTGCCGAAGAGTGTGATTGCACCTCTCCAACATCCGTCGTCGTGAGGTCCTCCGCTGCATCCCTTGACCGCTGCCTCTCCCGACGGGCACGCCGCGCCATGACATAGTCCGAGGTCGGCTATGCTTCGTGCTCGACGCGCCAGCGGAGGGGTTGCGCTTCCGCCACGGCGTTCGGGCGCCACGCGGACCGCACCACCTCCGGTGAGGCAGCAACGCCGGATCCAAGCACAAGTTGTGCGGAACCAATGGATTGCCGGCATTACGAGACCGAGCGCTGCCATCGTGCGGCCTCCTCCCGGGAGCGGCGAAGCGCAAGCCGGTCGGCCATCTCCTCCTTGGGGCCGTGTGGGACGAGCTCGTGGTCAACAGATATGGAGGTGAAGGACTCGTATCTGCTGTCGGCCATGCCGGATGTGAGCTTGGGTGGCGGATGGGAGTGGAGTGGAATGGAATGAAGTGGCTAGGGTTTAGTTTGGCGAGGGGATGAGGACGAATATATGTGAGGTAGATGCGCGTAAGACGGGCGTGCGTGGGCACGCCCGGGCTCCTCATATCCATGTCCGCCCCATATTTAGGCTGAAAAAAGAAGATGTCGGTCAGCCCGGACGTTTGAGACCGGTTCAAGAGACTCGTCTCAATTCCAATTTCGTAACCGATCAATGACCGGACGGCCTTTTCGAACGTTTAAAAAAGTGTAAGGGGTCTGGCCGTAGATGTTCAAACCCGTGCAAGCACTGTTGTGATCAGCCAGAGAGGACTACAAAATCATATCGGGTGGGGTTGCCGAGCCAGATGACAGACGCCTAGCAATTTGTCTTCTTCTCTTGTTTTTTTTTAACTGCTTCCTCTCTCTCGATTCTGAAGTTCCTTCGACCAACTTTGGGTCATAAACAGGTGAACATGGAAGCAGTTCCTCTAATAAATCCGGGCACGAGCGCACGTTGTGTAATGCCAAATATCTCTGTGCCTTCGACAGCTGCCACCTCAACCGGCGCCTGTCGTATCCAGGAAATCAAAACCGTCACACTCACCACATAAATAAGCTCATTGCGATTACTAGGACCATTAATTATGGCGCTGCTGCTTTATCCTCAGCGGCTTCCAAGTTCCATCCTGAATTTGGAAACGAAATGATGTCCGTGCCAAAAGCCAACGTCCAAAGTGCACTGGAGTGGTAGTGCTGCCGGACATGGTCGTGTGGGCGACCACTCGCCGCTGAGATACAACTCACTCGATCCATCCTGCTCCCTTTCTTTCTAGCTCTGCCGGTTGAACTACGCCTCGCGCGTAATGCAGCTTGTGATAACTGCGGCACTCATGGTATCTATTCCGGGGCGTCTTTTTGCCGTCGGTGGCCGGAGATCGCCTTTTCACTTCTCTTTCCCGGGCGGGCCTCAGCTCATGCTTGAGCTCCAAGGAAGGCGGTGGTCGGTGGTTTCGCGTTGAGTATCACCGACGTGGTGCTCTTGTTGGGAATCTATGGAAGGACGATCGCGATGATGGTTCTGAAGGAGTGATATCCACCACCGCTCATCGGAATCGCCCACGCGAGCTCTGGATGGGTCAGCCCATCACGCCACACCGTGATCTGGGTTTTCTTCTTCTTCTTCTGTTTTCTGCTTTTTTTGGTTTTTCTTTCAGGTTTTCTGTTTCTCCATTTTCTTTTCCTTTTTTGTTTTCTTTTTCCATTTTTAAAATTACTTTAGTATAAACAAAACTTGTATGCAAAATATTTTTAAAATAGTACACAAATATTTACATGAAACGTGTAAAAATTCAATGCCACCTCCAACTTATACGGCATGTTTCCTATTCCGCATGCTGGTCGTGAAGTAGCGACTAAGAACATCTTCAACATGCGCGCTAACTTAGTCGTGTGCTAAAAAAAATCAAATTATTGCGCGCGTAACGGGCGCCCCAGCAGCCGCTCAATAATCACGCGCGTGGTATAGTTGGTTCAGCGAGTGGAGAAAAACAACATCGCACGCTGTTTATTTTGTGCGTCCGCTCCCGCGTGCTGGACAGTGACGATTCGCCCGCGAGCGACCAACTCCCGCATTGAACCTCTATGGCCGCTCCGCCCCGCGTCGTCATCGGTGAAATTCAACCGATGGAAGACGACGTCGACATCCCCCTAACCCTTCCCACACCCGTGACCCCTCCGCCGTTACCACCGAAAAACCCTAGCGCGGGGTTAAGCTTCAGCTTCGCCGTCGACGCCCCTCCTCCAAGCAGTGGTCTCATGCGCGGCCTTTTCATGGCACCGCGGACGACCTCGATGGGTGGCGTCGTGTCGCTGATAACTCACAAGTGTAGGGGCTCGCAACAGTTTTCGAGGGTAGGGTATTCAACCCAAATTTATTGATTCGACTCAAGGGGAAGCGAAAGAATATTCTCAAGTATTAGCAGCCGAGTTGTCAATTCAACCACACCTGAAAGAGTAGTGTCTGCAAGCAAAGTATCAGTAGCAAAGTGGTATGATAGCAACGGTGCCAGAAAATGGTCTGTTGACGACAGACTATTCCTAACTTGTTATATCAATGGCGCCAGTAAAATCTTGCAGCAGGTAACAGCAAAGTAGCAACAGTAGTGACAGAAGTAGCAAGGAACAACAGTAGCACCAGAGTACCAACAGTAGCAGCAAAGTAACAGCAGTAGCAACAGAGTAACAGCAGCAAGGACCAGTAGTAAAAGACTCATAGGCAGTGGATCAGTGATGGATGATTATGCCGGATATGATTCATCATGTAACAGCTATAACACGGAGAGATAAGTAACTAGCTCCCGTTCGTCAATCTAATGTAGGCATGTATTCCATATGTAGTCATACGTGCTTAGGGAAAAGAACTTGCATGACATCTATTGTCCATCCCTCCCGTGGCAGCGGGGTCCTAATGGAAAATACAGGATATTAAGGTTCTCCTTTTAATAAAGAACCGGACCAACGCATTAACACTTAGTGAATACATGAACTCCTGATACTATGGTCATCTCCGGGAGTGGTTCCGGCTATTGTCACTCCGGGGTTGCCGGATCATAACACATAGTAGGTGACTACAACTTGCAAGATAGGATCTAAAACACACATATATTGTCGACAACATAATAGGTTCAGATCTGAAATCATGGCACTCGGGCCCTAGTGACAAGCATTAAGCATGGCAAAGTAGTAGCAACATCAATCTCACAACATAGTGGATACTAGGGATCAATCCTCGTCAAAACTAACTCGATTACATGATAGATCTCATCCAACGCATCACCGTCCAGCAAGCCTACGATGAGATTACTCACGAACGGTGAAGAGCATCATGGAATTGTCGATGGAGGAAGGTTGATGATGACGAAGGCGACGATTTCCCCTCTCCGGAGCCCAGAACAGACTCCAGATCTGCTCTCCAGATGAAGAACAGGAGGTGGCGGCGCCTCCGTATCGTAAAACGCGATGAATCCTTCTCTCGGATTATTTCCAGGCGAAATGGAATATATAGAGCTGAGTTTGGAGGTGGTGGAGCCTCGTGGGCCCCAGAAGCCCTCACGGCGCGGCCAGGGGGGTGGTCGCGCCCTTGGGCTTGTGGCCCACTGGCTCACCCCCTCCGGTGGATCTTTGCGCAGATATTTTTCATTAATTCCAGAAAAATTCTCCGTAAATTTTCAGGTCATTCCGAGAACTTTTATTTCAACACAAAAACAACACCATGGCAATTATGCTGAAAACAGCGTTAGTCCGGGTTAGTTCCATTCAAATCATGCAAGTTAGAGTCCAAAACAAGGGCAAAAGAGTTCGGAAAAGTAGATACGACGGAGACGTATCAACTCCCCCAAGCTTAAAGCCTTGCTTGTCCTCAAGCAATTCAGTTGACAAACTGAAAGAGACAAAAGAAAAACTTTGACGAACTCTGTTTGATCTTGTTGTTGCAACTATGTCTAACTCATAACCAGAATTTCAGCAAGATCACCAGCGAACCACATAAGCAAATGACATCTAGGTCTCACGGTAAACTCATATCAATGGCATAATCAGCTAGCGAGCAAATAATAATAAGCCTCAAATGTCAACACTTCAATCAAAACAACATGAAGCAGTACGAACAGATGGTATCTCGCTAGCTCTTTCTGAGACCGCAAAACATAAATGCAGAGCACCTTCAAAGACCAAGGGCTGACTAAACATTGTAATTCATGGCAAAGAAGATCCAGTCACAGTCATACTCAACACAGTTAAAACAAAGCATAAAAATGACAGAGGTGCTCTCTAATTAGTGCTTTTATAAGAGGAGGATGACTTGACAGGAACATAAATAGCAAGGCCCTTCGTAGAGGGAAGCATTGGTTTGCAGAGGTGCCAGAGCTCAAGCTTTTAAAACAGAGATAATAATTTTGGGTGGCATGCTTTCATTGTCAACGCAATGACTAAGAGTTCTCAACATCTTCCACGCTACACATGCTATAGGCAGTTCCCAAACAGAAAAGTAATGTTTTGACTCCCCCACCACCAATCAATCACACTCCACGGGTAGCCGGATCCTCAGGTACCGTCCATACCAACATCAATCCTGGGGGAGTTTTGTTTGCAATTATCTTTTCGATTTGAGCATGGAACTGGGAATTCCAATTACCGGCCCCTTTCTCGTGAATGATAGTGAATAAACACATATCGAGGATAACACACCTAGCATGGAAGATACCAATAGCCCCCTGTCACCACATGAGTGGTTCAGGCATGCAAAACAGATTATTTCTTGAAGGTTTAGAGAGTGGCACATGCAAATTTACTTGGAACGACAGGTAGATACCGCACATAGGTAGGTATGGTGGACTCATATGGAACAACTTTGTGTTTATGGAAGTGGATGCACAAGCAGTATTCCCGCTTAGTACAAGTGAAGGCTAGCAAAAGACTAGGAAGCGACCAACTAGAGAGCGACAACAGTCATCAAAATGCATTGAGATTAACTAACATTGAATGCAAGCATGAGTAGGACATAAATCACCATGAACATGAATATCATAGAGGCTATGTTGATTTTGTTTCAACTACATGCGTGAACATGCGCCAAGTCAAGCCACTTGAATCATTCAGAGGAGCGTACCATCCTATCATACTACAACACAGTCATCTCAACATTCATGTGGGCATCCAAGACAAACCATTATAAGATCCTAGCTAAGTAAGCATGGCATCGGCAACTATGATCTCTAAGTTGTCATTGCAAACATGTTTCTCTCACAACAAAGCTGAATCAGGCATGATGAGCTAGTCATATTTACAAAAACAAAATAGATCGATTTCATACCAGCTTTTCCAGGCTCAGTCACTTCATCATATATCGTCATTATTGCCTTTCACTTGCACGACCGAACGATGTGAACAATAATAAGCATGCTCGTGCATTGGACTAAAGCTGGAATCTGCAGGCAAACACAAAGGAGAAGACAAAGTAATATGGCTCTTTGACAGCTAAACAGGTATGCATGCGAGAGCCACTAAACATTGTAACCAATATCTTCTACCTTGACCCAAAGAAAAAGAAAACTATTTTAGACGGGAAAGCTCCCAACAAGCAAAAGAAGAACATGAAAATCTTTTTGGGTTTTCTCAAACTAGGCAGATACACGAAAAGAAAACGAAAAAAATAAAATAAACTAGCATGGATGATACTGTGGCAAAGTGTGAACACCGGCTAACAAAGTGAAAGCATAAGCAAGAATGTAAAGTCGGTGAGAAACACGTACTTCCCCAAGCTTAGGCTTTTGTCCTAAGTTGGTTTACTCCCAAGGAGGGAAATAACCAGCTCCGGGATACTCCGGAGTCGACTGAGGATGCGACTGCTGTGTGAGCTCCTCTGGCTCCCACTGATAAACCGGCGTCTGGTACTCGACTGGTGGCTCGGGCAAGGGCACCTGTGGTTGGGCTAAGCCCCAGTATGCGTAGATGTCCGAGGGCATAATAATGTACCTGCCTGCATGAAGAATGAACAAAGAAGGAACAGGCAAAGTAATAGTCTCACGAGTACCCTGAATAAATACCAGGTTATAAATCATCCTTCTACTTATATCTCTATCGAGAAAGTCATGGCGAACCATGTTATCGTAATCTAGATATCTCTCGGGAAGAAGAACCTCTTCTTCCTCCTCCAGTCTAATGGGTATCTCAAAGTGTCTGGCAAGACGGGTAGCATAGATACCTCCATAGACAACACCTTTAGAACGGTCCAGGTTCAACCGTTGAGCTACTATGGCGCCCAAGCTATAAGTTTTATCGTTCTAAGGGCTTCGCACAAGACCGCAAGATCTGGGGAACTAAGTGACCCAGCTTTCCCACGACCAATCAAACATTTTCCCACAAATAATGAGATGTACCGAAGGACGGGAAAATGAATGCTAGCAGCTCTAGCGCAAGACACTCCTCTATCCTCTCCTACACCAATTGTATCGATGAAAGCTTCCAAGTCCCGTGGATGAGGTTCATGAATATCCCCAACGTAAGGTAATTTGCAAACATTGCAAAAATCTTGGAGTGACATGCGGTGGGGGATATCATAAAGTTTGAACTCAACCATAGGAGGATTCTTCCTCGGATAGAAGTTAAAGCTTTGTACGAAGATATTAGTGAGGAGGAGGTATTGCGGACACTTATCTCCGACGAAGGCGGTAAGGCATGCGTTCTCTACCATGTGATAAAAGTCCTCATAAATTCCAGCGGCGCGTAAGAACACGTCGCTTGGCCACTCGCACGCTCGAACTTCTGCGACTCGAGGGACCAGATACTTGAGCTTCTTCTCACTTCCATCATCCTTGGGTTCACGGCTTGAAGATCCTCTTAAGAACCTCCTCATCTTTTCCCTTTTCTATCTCTGAAAATTTCTGAAATTTTTAGTGACTCTAAGGAAAAGTGAACAAGGCTCAACAAAACTCATAGCAACTACTCCCACAAGTTCCTAGAGGCAATATTACGCATCAAAACTACTTGGGACCAGCTAAAATCAGCATGCAAAGCTCAAGAACATGGTCACCAAGGCAGCAAAAATACGCGGAGTATAAGCCACTAGAGCAAAAACTAATTGAACCAATGGAGGAGTCACTTACCAAGGAGTAATTTCCCCAAAACAGTTCGGAGAATAGTGATTTGAGCAAAGAGATCAAAAATCCCAGCAAGAGGAGCAAGAACACGGGTTTGAGCTGCGAAACGATTTTTTGTGGAGGTAGGAGAACCAGATGAGAGCAAGAATGAGTGGAGGGGGTGCCTATGGGCCCTACAAGCCTGGGTGGCATGGCCAGGGGGGTGCCCGCGCCATCACGGCTTGTGGCCCACTGGTGCACCCCCAGACAAGCTCTTCGTCTCAGAATTTTTCAAAAATTCCAGAAAAAATCATACTCGATTTTCAGGACGTTCGGAGAACTTTTATTTTCGGGGTACTTTTCTACCGGACGCTAAAACTGAAAACAGGGAAAACAAAACTAAATCTATCAGTTTTCTTCTAATCAACCGAAGGTGAAAGCTTGGAACCGAGGTTCGTGACTCCTCGATTCATCCATCTCATGGTCATCGAAAGAAATTCGTCAGTGAGGTTGATCAAGTCTCTTTAACAAACCTTTTCGAATTGCAAAAGAGAACGGAGAATTTTCGAATGGTCACTAGGTCACCTCAATGGGGATGTGTATTTCCCCAACAAGCAAATCATACTTCATCATGACATGAGGAATAGGGCATTCAAAGCTCGCAATAAGAATCGATGAAGTTTTTTCGATAGCATTGATGCAATGTACTCGATATTGTTTCTTCGGAAAGTGCACCGTATGCTCATTACCGTTGACATGGAAAGTGACATTGCCTTTGTTGCAATCTATAACAGCCCCTGCGGTGTTTAAAAAGGGTCTTCCAAGGATTACCGCCATGGCATCGTCCTCGGGAATATCCAGGATAACAAAGTCTGTTAAGATAGTGACATTGGCAACCACAACAGGCACATCCTCGCAAATGCCGATAGGGAAAGAAGTTGATTTGTCGGCCATTTGCAGAGAGATTTCAGTGGGTGTCAACTTATCCAGTTCAAGTCTACGATAAAGAGAGAGAATCATAACACTAACACCGGCTCCAAGGTCGCATAAAGCAGTTCTAACGTATTTACCTTTAATGGAGCAAGGTATAGTGGGCACACCGGGATCACCTAGTTTCTTAGGAGTTCCACCCTTGAAGGTATAATTAGCAAGCATGGTGGAAATCTCAACCTCAGGTATCCTCCTCTTATTAGTCACAATATCCTTCATGTACTTAGCATACTGAGACATTTTGAGCATATATGTCAAACGCATTTGCAGAAAGACAGGTGTGATCATTTCAACGAATCGCTCAAAATCCTCATCATCCTTTTTCTTGGATGGTTTGGGAGGAAAGGGCATGGGTTTCTGAACCCATGGTTCCCTTTATTTACCATACTTCCTAGCAGCGAAGTCATTCTTATCGTATCTTCTATTCTTAGGTTGTGGGTTATCAAGATCAACAGGTTCAATCTCCACATACTTATCATTGCTAGGTTGAGCATCTTCATGAACATCACTATTGATATTATCATTAGGCTCATGTTCATCGCCAGATTGTGTTTCAGCATTAGAGACAGAGGCATCGTTTGGACTCTCAGGGGTATCAGCATATGGGTTGCTGGCGTGCGGGTTCCTATCATCTTTCTTCTTCTTTCTAGGATGACTAGGTGCATCAGTGCTAACTCCTTGATAATCTTGTTCAACTCTCTTCGGATGACCCTCAGGATAGAGAGGTTCCTGGGTCATTCTACCGCCTCTAGTAACGACTCTGACAGAATTGTCATTCAACTCGTTGAGCAAGTCATTCTGAGCTTTAAGTACTTCTTCTACTTGTGTAGTAACTAACTCTGTAACAACATACCTTCCCTTGCAACGGCACCAGAAAAATGTTTGATGGATGTTCTTCCCTGGCAAAGGCACAAGAAGAATGATGTTGATGGCCCACCAGCGCGTGGGATCGTAGCAGTTTTCAAGGGTAGAGTATTCAACCCAAATTTGTTGGTTCGTAGACGGGAGGTGAGAGAATACTCTCAAGTATTAGCAGCTGAATATGTCAGATTCAACCACACCTGAAAGATTAGTAACTGCAAGCAAAGCAGTAGTAGCAAAGTAGCGAGTAACGGCAGTGGCAAGGAACCGCAGTAGTGACAGCAGTAGCAAAAGTAGCAAGCGACAATAGTAGCAACAGTAGCAGCAGAGCAAGAAAAGTAACAGCAGTAGCAACAGTAGTAACAGCAGCAGAGCAAGACAAGTAACAGCAGTAGCAACAGTAGTAGCAGCAGCAGAGCAAGACAAGTAACAACAACAGTAGGACAAACTCGTAGGCAATGGGTCGGTGATTTGTTTGGATGATATTCATCATCCAACAGTTATAACACGGAGAGATATGTGGCTAGCTCCCGTTCGTCAATGTGATGTAGGCATGCATTCCGTGTGTCGTCATACGTGCTTAGGGAAAAGAACTTGCATGACATCTATTGGCCATCCCTCCCGTGGCAGCGGGGTCCAAAAGGAAACTACGGGATATTAAGGTTCTCCTTTTAATAAAGAAGCGGACCAACGCATTAGCACTTGGTGAACACATGAACTCCTCAAACTATGGTCATCACCGCGAGTGGTTCCGGTTATTGTCACTCCGGGGTTGCCGAATCATAACACATAGTAGGTAACTACAACTTGCAAGATCGGATCTAAAACACACATATATTGGTGACAACATAATAATTTCAGATCTGAAATCATGGCACTCGGGCCCTAGTGACAAGCATTAAGCAAGGCAAAGTAGTAGAAACATCAATCTCATAACATAGTGGATATTAGGGATCAATCCCCATCAACACTAACTCGATTACATTATAGATGTCATCCTACTCATCACCGCCCAGCGAGCCTACGAATAGATTACTCACGAACGACGAAGAGCTTCATGGAGTTGGAGAGGGAAGAAAGTTGATGATGACGATAGCGACGATTTCCCCTCTCCGGAGCCCAAGACGGACTCCAGATCTGCCCTCTAGATGAAGAACAGGTGGTGGCGGCGGCTCCGTATCGCAAACGCGATGAAAACTTCTCTTTTTATTTTTCTGGGACGAAAGTGAACTTATAGACCTGAGGTTCAGGGCGGCAGAGTCGTGTGGGACCCACAAGCCTGCCCACCGCCACCAGGGGGTGGTGGCGGAGCTAGGGCTTGTGGCCCACTAGCCCACCCCCTCAGGTGGAACTTGGCGCAGATATTTTTCATATTTTCCAAAACTGCTCCCCGTAGATTTTCAGGACGTTTGGAGAACTTTGATTTCTGCACAAAAATAACACCAAGGCAATTCTACTGAAAACAACGTCAGTCCAGGTTAGTTCCATTCAAATCATGCAAATTAGAGTCCAAAACAAGGGCAAAAGAGTTTGGAAAAGTAGATACGATGGAGACGTATCAGTAACCATAGAGGCATGTTTACTCAGGAGCTTAAGATCATTGACATTTCTGTCCACACAAGGACTTAAATGATTAAGCATACGAGAATTTTGTTCCAATTGTCTGCTAACATAATCATTGAAAATTTGTTGTTTGGCAACGAAGTTATCAAATCCATCCATGCATAAGCTAGCAGGTTTATCAAAAGGAATATCACTCTCATTGAATCTACGCAGAGAATTTACTTCTACTACGTGTATCGGGTTATCTAGACCATGGATCTCTTCGATAAGTGGTAGATTTTTGACATCTTCAGATTTAATGCCTTTCTCTCGCATAGATTTCTTAGCTTCTTGCATATCTTCAGGACTGGGGAATAGAATACCTCTTTTCTTCAGAGTTGGCTTAGGAGGTGGTTCGGGAATAGTCCAAGCATTCTCATTGCGCAAGATGTTATTCAATAGGATCTCAGCTTGTTCTACAGTTCGTTCCCTAAAAACACAACCGACACAACTATCTAGGTGGTCTTTGGAAGCATCGGTAAGTCCATTATAGAAGATATCAAGTATTTCATTCTTCTCAAGAGGGTGATCAGGCAAAGCATTCAGTAGCTGGACGAGCCTCCCTCGAGCTTGTGGGAGACTCTTTTCTTCAGCTTGAGCAAAGTTGTATATTTCCTGCAAGGCAGCTTGCTTCTTATGGGCAGGGAAATAATTTTTGAGAAGTAGTAGACCATATCCTGGGGGCTACGCACACAACCAGGAGCAATAGAAGTGAACCAGGTCTTAGCATCATCCTTAAGCGAGAAAAGAAACAGCTTGAGGATATAGTAGTGGCGGGTCTTTTCCTCACTAGTGAATAGGGTGGCTATATCATGTAGTTCGGTAAGGTGGACTACAACCGTTTCAGACTCATAACCGTGAAAAGGATCTGATTCGACCAGAGTGATTAGCTCAGGGTCGACAGAGAATTCATAATCCATATTGGTCACAAAGATAGGCGAAGTAGCAAACTTCGGATCGTATTTCATCCTAGCGTTCAGAGATTTTTCTTTCCACTTGCGTAGTAATTTCTCAACATCATAGCTATCCTTACATGCAAGGAAGTCCTCAGCTATCTCTCCTTCCATAACATAGCGCTCAGGCATAACAGGCAATTCAGGCATAGTAGCAGGTTCTACTTCAATAGTATCAGCAGTTTCAGAAGTATCATCACATCTAGCAGCAACTCTAGCAATTTGTGCATCAGGGAATGCACCTAGTGGCAAAGCAGTAGTAGCATCATAAGGCAAAGCAGTATCAAGCATAGCATCATCAGGCATAGTATCAAGCATAGCATCACCAGGCATAGTATCAAGCATAGCATCATCAGGCATAGCATCATCAAGCATAGTATCAAGCATAGCATCATCAGGCATAGTATCAAGCATAGCATCATCATAAGCATCATGGGAAACAGAAGTAGCATCATCAAGCACAAGCAACATATCAAGATTTCTAGCAGGAGGTGATGTCGCAAACTTACTCATAACTGAAGGTGAATCAAGTGCAGAGCTAGATGACAGTTCCTTACCTATCCTCATAGTGGAAGGCAAGATTTCAGTTCTTGGATCTTTCGGATTCTTCATAGTGACCAGCAGATGAAAATCCCAAGTGACTCAGAGAATATAGCTGTGCTTCCCCGGCAACGGCGCTAGAAAATAGTCTTGATAACCCACAAGTGTAGGGGATCACAACCCAAATTTATTGATTCAACTCAAGGGGAAGCGAAAGAATATTCTCAAGTCTTAGTAGCTGAGTTGTCAATTCAACCATACCTGAAAGGTTAGTGTCTGCAAGCAAAGTATCAGTAGCAAAGTGGTATGATAGCAACGGTGCCAGAAAATGGTCTGTTGACGACAGACTATTCCTAACTTGTTATATCAATGGCGCCAGTAAAATCTTGCAGCAGGTAACAGCAAAGTAGCAACATTAGTGACAGAAGTAGCAAGGAACAACAGTAGCACCAGAGTACCAACAGTAGCAGCAAAGTAACAGCAGTAGCAACAGAGTAACAGTAGCAAGGACCAGTAGTAAAAGACTTGTAGGCAGTGGATCGGTGATGGATGATTATACTGGATGTGGTTCATCATGTAACGGCTATAACACGGAGAGATAAGTAACTATCTCCCGTTCGTCAATCTAATGTAGGCATGTATTCCGTATGTAGTCATACGTGCTTAGGGAAAAGAACTTGCATGACATCTATTGTCCATCCCTCCCGTGGCAGCGGGGTCCTAATGTAAACTACGGGATATTAAGGTTCTCCTTTTAATAAAGAACCGGACCAACGCATTAACACTTGGTGAATACATGAACTCCTCATACTATGGTCATCTCCGGGAGTGGTTCCGGCTATTGTCTCTCCGGGGTTGCCAGGTCATAACACATAGTAGGTGACTATAACTTGCAAGATAGGATCTAAAACACACATATATTGGCGACAACATAATAGGTTTAGATCTGAAATCATTGCACTCGGGCCCTAGTTACAAGCATTAAGCATGGCAAAGTAGTAGCAACATCAATCTCAGAACATAGTGGATACTAGGGATCAATCCCCATCAAAACTAACTCGATTACATGATAGATCTCATCCAACTCATCACCGTCCAGCAAGCCTACGATGAGATTACTCACGAACGGTGAAGAGCATCATGGAATTGTCGATGGAGGAAGGTTGATGATGATGATGGCGACGATTTATCCTCTCCGGAGCCCAGAACGGACTCCAGATCTGCTCTCCAGATGAAGAACAGGAGGTGGCGGCGCCTCCGTATCGTAAAACGCGACGAATCCTTCTCTCTGATTTTTTCCGGGAGAAACGGAATATATAGAGCTGAGTTTGGAGGCGGTGGAGCCTTGTGGGCCCCACAATCCCTCATGGCGCGACCAGGGGGGTGGTCGCACCCCCTGGGCTTGTGGCCCACTAGCTCACCCCCTTTAGTGGATCTTTACGCAGGTATTTTTCATTAATTCCAGAAAAATTCTTCGTAAATTTTTAGGTCATTCCGAGAACTTTTATTTCTGCACAAAAACAACACCATGGCAATTCTGCTGAAAACAATATTAGTCCGGGTTAGTTCCATTCAAATCATGCAAGTTAGAGTCCAAAACAAGGGCAAAAGAGTTCGGAAAAGTAGATACAACGGAGACGTATCAGTCGCTGCCCGCCTTGAAGCCACGGACCCCGTCCCCAAGCGACCTAATGTGACGGTAACGACGGCGGCGACGGTGGCCCGAGACAAGAACACAACGGACGACTCTTCTAGGCGGTCGAAGAAGAAACTTGCAGGGCGTCCGGTCGCGCCTCCAGTGACCGAAGCACCGGCGAGCTCGCAATTTGTTGCGTCAACGGCTTATGTGGGCAAGGTGTTTGATGATATGCCCACAAGGTATGATTTTGTCCCCTTTTTCTTGTTTTTTACATAAATGAATACATATGGATATCTTAGTTTTCTTCTACATACTTTGTTGTTTCGATAATGACACATATATGTCAACTATGGGTGTTAGCTCCAACAATTCTCATTGGTCTCAAACCAATGAAGTGCATGGAGATGATCATGAGTATTAGGTGGATGAGGATAGTGAGGGTATCGTCAATGCACCAGGAGGAAGAACGGGCAACTACACCATTAACGAAGACATCTTGTTATGCAATACTACATGGTTGGTTGTGTCTATGGATGCCACCATTGGAGGGGACCAAAGTAGAGATACATATTGGGACCTGATGAAGGAGCACTTTGATACACACAACAATAGTGGAATCAAGCGCACTAGTAGATATCTTTGCTCCAAGTGATTGACAATCAACAAAGATTGTCAAAGGTGGGCGGCGGCAATGAAGTTGGTTGACATGATAAACCCGAATGGCACTAATGATAGAAATCGGGTAAGTGACATTTCTTTTTGCTCCATGTTCATGCTTCTTCTTTGATGTTTCAAGTGATAACTTGTTCTTTTGTTTGTAGCTCACTATTGCACAAAACTTATTTCGAGGAGAAGAAAAGAAGAAAGACAAGGTCAAGAAAGGAAGAACATTTGTGTTGCCCCACCGCTACAAAGTGTGGAAGGATGTAGAGAAGTGGAAGGCCCGTGATGACCAAGAGGAGAGCAAAAAAAGCAAGGCAACTATTGATTTGGATGATGACGATGAGGAGGAGGCATCAAGTTATGACGCAAGAGGACACCTACACCAAACTCGGTTGGCTACTTCAAGCCAAAAAGACAAAACGCAAGTAAGAAAGATGCAAAAGAAAAAAAAGAAGAACATGTTGGAATTATGCCCTAGAGGCAATGATAAATAAGTTATTATTATAATTCATGTATCAAGATAATCGTTTATTATCCATGCTATAAATGTGTTGAATGAAAGACTTAGATACATGTGTGGATACATAGACAAAACACTGTCCCTAGCAAGCCTCTAGTTGGCTAGCCAGTTGATCAAGGATAGTCAAGGTCTTCTGACTATGTACAAGGCACTACTGGAATTCACAAATTTGTCGTCTGCCTTTCCTTTGCCGTCTGCTGACACATGGCAAAGAGCTTCTTTGCCATCAGCTGGCGCAAAGCAGACGGCAAAGAGAACACCGAAGGCAAAATAATTCTTTGCCGTCGGCCAGCGGACGGCAAAGGAACCACAGGCGGACGACAAAGGGGTGGCAGACGGCAAAGGGGTGCCACCGTACACCCCCTCCCACCCCATAACGAGCGCTCCCTTTGCCGTCTGCCCTCCTTCTCTTTGTCGTCGGGGGGCGGACGGCAAAGCGAGCCCCCCCTAACGGCCGTCTCCCTCTCCCTCTCACTCTCATCCGCTCCGACAGTCTCCTCCGCTCCGACAGTTATCAGCCGCTCGTCCCCCGCCCGCCGGCCGCCTCCCCTCCCGCCGGCCGCATCCTCCCCTCCCGCGGCACCCCTCCTCCCCGCCCGCCGGCCGCGGCCTCCTCCCCGCGGCCTCCTCCCCGCGCCCTCCTCCCCGTCGGCCACCTCCCCTCCCGCCCGCCGGCCGCCTCCGCTCCCGCCTGCCAGCCGCCGCCCCCGTCCTCCCCGCGGCATCCTCCCCGCGCCCTCCTCCCCGTGCCCGCCCGCGGCACCACTCCTCCCCGCCCGCCTGCCGCCTCTGCTCCCGCCTGCCGGCCGCCTCCCCTCCCCCCGCCGGCCACCTCCACTCCCGCCCGCCCGCCGCCGGCCGTGCGCCCCCTGCCCCCTGCCGTCGTCCACCGCCGCCGCCGCCGCCCCCTGTCGTCGTCCACCGGGGTGAGTTGCAGTTCTTCTTCTTTTTCTTTTTAAAAAGTTAATTACTTTAGTTAGTTTATTTGGTTAGTTTTTTATTAGATATAGGGTAATTTAGTTAGTTTATTTGGTTAGATTATTAGGCTAATTAGGTTAGTTAGTTAGGTTAGAAGAAATAAAAGAGGAAAAGCAGAAGGAAAAAAATGAAAAAGAAAAAAGGAAAAGAAGAAAATAATTAGAAGAAGAATGATAAGAAGAGGGAGAAGAAGAAGAAGAGGAGGAGGAGGAGGAGGAGAAAAAACAAGAAGAAGAAGAAGAAGAAGACGAGGAGGAGGACAAGGAGTAAGAGGAGGAGAAAGAAGAAGAAGAAGAAGAAGAAGAAGAAGAAGAAGAAGAAGAAGAAGAAGAAGAAAAAGAATAGGAGGAGAAAAAGAGGAGGGGGAGTAGATGGAGAAAGAAGAAGAAGAAGAAGAAGACGAAGAAGAAGAAGAAGAAGAAGAAAAAGAAGAAGAAGAAGAAGAAGAAGAAGAAGAAGAAGAAGAAAAGAAGAAGAAAAAAAAGAGGGAGAGGAGAAGAAGAGAGAAAAGGAAAAGGGAATCCCGGCACCCCGAAACTGACCCTCGACCCCCGACCCCTGACGCCTGACGCCACTGACCCCCGACCATCGACCCCCGACGCCATTGACCCCCGACCCCCGACGCCACTAAACCTCGACCCCCGACGCCACTGACCCCCGACCCAGACCCTCGGCCCACGACTCCCAACCCCCGACGCTCGACGCCACCAACCCCCGACCCCCGACGCCACCGACACCCGACGTCACTGACCCTGGACCCCCGACGCCACTGACCCCCCACAACCGACGCCACTAACCCCCCGACACCCGATGCCACCGACACCCGACACCACCGACCCTTGACGGCACTAACTCCCGACGCCACTAAGCCCCGACCCCCGACACCTCTTCTGCCTTCTTTTGAACGAGAAGGTGCTTTTCGGCCTTCCAGAGGCCCGCGAGGTCTTAGTTTTCTAAGTTATGAGTTAGGTCACATATTTTCCGATTATGTTTATTATAAAAACATCGTATTTGTGTTGATCGTGTGAATTTCAATGTGCAGTTTTTCGACGACCTCCACATGCGTTGGACGAGCTCCGCCCTTGCGTTTGTTGGTGAGCACAAATGACTTCTCCTGCTACCCCCTTAATTTGCTCTGTCCCGGTCTTCGTGCCGATGAAACTTTCTAGCTATAGGTTTCTTCAATCATGAGTATGCGTGACCAGTATGCGTCTCCCGTTCGAAAGGGCGACATCTATAAATATGCATTTCTTTGCATATTTATAACCGCCATCCTTTCGAATTGTCCAACGTTATCCATGGACAGCCCGAGTATGTGTAGATTGGGTTTGTTTTCCCGTATGCTGTGCTCCTGATCCGATGCGGAATTTCGTCAGTGCCTCCCCTGTTGTTCTCCGGGTACACATCCTCTCTGCTTATTGCCGAGATGTGTATCAGGAGAACAGCGGGGAGGTGTTGCCGAAATTCTGCGTCGCATCTGGAGCAGAGCATGGGAAAACGAACCCAGTCTACACATACTCGGGTGGGATTAGGACCTATCTTTACCTATTAGCGTGTAGGTTGCATGGACGTAATAAAACTGACAAACTTGATTAGCGTATGAATATAGATGATGAATTATATATTTATTTCTTGTGCCCCCATAGGTAGCTAGGCAACATGAGTGATTGTGCTTGGATGTACACTAGTCACCCTAGTCAGAAAGACATGACCCATGAATGGTTAACAAAAACCAGGGGGTTTGTGAGAGCCGCATTTGCAAATGGCCAGCAAAAAACATGGTGCCCCTGTCCCAACTGCGACAACTGGAAAAAGCAGACAGAGTTTGAAATGGGTAAACACCTGCAGAAGTGGGGTTTTACGCCTAATTATACGGTGTGGACTTTTCATGGTGAGTCTGACCAACGTGCCAGAGCTGAGGTGATTCTTCGTCGCACCGACGAGCATGGTACCGGGATTGAAGACATGGTGCAAGACTTTGATGATGCTCGGGATTCGGACGATGAGATGGAGGAATCTACAAAGGCCTTCTATGAAATGTTGGAGTCTTCAAAACGTCCTCTCCACGAGCAGACTGAGCTTTGTCAGTTGGATGCCATCCCGCAAGTAATGGCTCTGAAGGCCCAATTCAACCTAGGCAGAGAATGCTACGACGTGATGATGACGATATTTGGACGCTTTCTACCCAAAGGCCATGTACTGCCTGCAAACCTGTACCAGTCAGAGAAAATCCTCCGTGTACTTAAGATGCCCTATGAGAAGATACATGCCTGTGAGAATGGATGATCCTTATTTAGCCTTGAGTATGCGTCCTTGAACTATTGCCCCATTTGCAATTCTTCTAGGTATATTGTGGTAGACAACGGCATGGGTGAGAAGAATCAAACCAAGACTTCAACGTCTTTTCATGGTCGAAGAGACGGCCAGACAGATGACATGGCACAAATTGGGCAAAAGAACCGAACTAGATGCGGATGGGAACAAGATGCTGGTACACACTTCAGATGGTTTTGCATGGAGGCACTTCGATGCATTACATAAGGATAAATCGGAAGATCCAAGGCAACCTAGAGTTGCCATCAGCACGGATGGGTTCAATGTGTATGGTATGACGGTAGCACAATACAGTTGTTGGCCTGTATTTGTCATTCCACTAAATTTGCCACCCGGAGAGATTATGAATAGAAAGAACATTTTCCTGACGTTGAAAATTCCACGGCCGTGTTGGAAATATGCCCTAGAGGCAATAATAAATTAGTTATTATTATATTTCTTAGTTCATGATAATCGTTTATTATCCATGCTATAATTGTATTGATTGGAAACACAATACTTGTGTGGATACATAGACAAAACACTGTCCCTAGTAAGCCTCTAGTTGACTAGCTCGTTAATCAAAGATGGTCAAGGTTTCCTGGCCATAGGCAAGTGTTGTCACTTGATAACGGGATCACATCATTAGGAGAATCATGTGATGGACTAGACCCAAACTAATAGACGTAGCATGTTGATCGTGTCATTTTGTTGCTACTGTTTTCTGCGTGTCAAGTATTTGTTCCTATGACCATGAGATCATATAACTCACTAACACCGGAGGAATGCTTTGTGTGTATCAAACGTCGCAACGTAACTGGGTGACTATAAAGATGCTCTACAGGTATCTCCGAAGGTGTTAGTTGAGTTAGTATGGATCGAGACTGGGATTTGTCACTCCGTGTGACGGAGAGGTATCTCGAGGCCCACTCGGTAATACAACATCACACACAAGCCTTGCAAGCAATGTGACTTAGTGTAAGTTGCGGGATCTTGTATTACGGAACGAGTAAAGAGACTTGCCGGTAAACGAGATTGAAATAGGTATGCGGATACTGACGATCGAATCTCGGGCAAGTAACATACCGAAGGACAAAGGGAATGACATACGGGATTATATGAATCCTTGGCACTGAGGTTCAAACGATAAGATCTTCATAGAATATGTAGGATCCAATATGGGCATCCAGGTCCCGCTATTGGATATTGACCGAGGAGTCACTCGGGTCATGTCTACATAGTTCTCGAACCCGCAGGGTCTGCACACTTAAGGTTCGACGTTGTTTTATGCGTATTTGAGTTATATGGTTGGTTACCGAATGTTGTTCGGAGTCCCGGATGAGATCACGGACGTCACGAGGGTTTCCGGAATGGTCCGGAAACGAAGATTGATATATAGGATGACCTCATTTGGTTACCGGAAGGTTTTCGTGCATTACCGGAAAAGTTTCGGGCTCATCGGTAGTGTACCGGGAGTGCCGGGAGGGGTGCCGGGGACCATCGGGAGGGGTGTCACGCCCCAAGGGGTCTCATGGGCTATGGGAAGAGATAAACCAGCCCCTAGTGGGCTGGAATAAGTTCCCACTAAGGCCCATAAGGTTTGAGAAGGAAAAAACACAAGGTGGAAAGAGTTTCCAAGTGGGAAGGTGGAATCCTACTCCAAGTAGGATTGGAGTAGGACTCCTCCACCTCCAATTTCGGCCAAACCTTTAGGTTTTGAGGCTGCCTCCTCCCCTCCCTCCCACCTATATATACGGAGGTTTTAGGGCTGATTTGAGACGACTTTCTCACGGCTGCCCGACCACATACCTCCATAGTTTTTCCTCTAGATCGCGTTTCTGCGGAGCTCGGGCGGAGCCCTGCTGAGACAAGATCATCACCAACCTCCGGAGCGCCGTCACGCTGCCGGAGAACTCTTCTACCTCTCCGTCTCTCTTGCTGGATCAAGAAGGCCGAGATCATCGTCGAGTTGTACGTGTGCTGAACGCGGAGGTGCCGTCCGTTCGGTACTAGATCGTGGGACTGATCGCGGGATTGTTCGCGGGGCGGATCGAGGGACGTGAGGACGTTCCACTACATCAACCGCGTTCACTAACGCTTCTGCTGTACGATCTACAAGGGTACGTAGATCACTCATCCCCTCTCGTAGATGGACATCACCATGATAGGTCTTCGTGCGCGTAGGAAATTTTTTGTTTCCCTTGCGACGTTCCCCAACAGTGGCATCATGAGCTAGGTTCATGCGTAGATGTCTTCTCGAGTAGAACACAAAAGTTTTTGTGGGCGGTGATGTGCGTTTTGCTGCCCTCCTTAGTCTTTTCTTGATTCCGCGGTATTGTTGGATTGAAGCGGCTTGGACCGACATTACTCGTACGCTTACGAGAGACTGGTTTCATCGTTACGAGTAACCCCCTTTGCTCAAAGATGACTGGCAAGTGACTGTTTCTCCAACTTTAGTTGAATCGGATTTGACCGAGGAGGTCCTTGGATGAGGTTAAATAGCAACTCATATATCTCCGTTGTGGTGTTTGCGTAAGTAAGATGCGATCCTACTAGATACCCTCGGTCACCACGTAAAACATGCAACAACAAAATTAGAGGACGTCTAACTTGTTTTTGCAGGGTATGATTGTGATGTGATATGGCCAACGATGTGATGTGATATATTGGATGTATGAGATGATCATGTTGTAATAGAAATATCGACTTGCACGTCGATGGTACGGCAACCGGCAGGAGCCATAGGGTTGTCTTTATACTAACGTTTGTGCTTGCAGATGCGTTTACTATTTTGCTAGGATGTAGCTTTAGTAGTAATAGCATAAGTAGCACGACAACCCCGATGGCAACACGTTGATGGATGATCATGGTGTGGCGCCGGTGACAAGAAGATCGTGCCGGTGCTTTGGTGATGGAGATCAAGAAGCACGTGATGATGGCCATATCATGTCACTTATGAATTGCATGTGATGTTAATCCTTTTACGCACCTTATTTTGCTTAGAACGACGGTAGCATTATGAGGTGATCTCTCACTAAAATTTCAAGACGAAATTGTGTTCTCCCCGACTGTGCACCGTTGCGACAGTTCTTCGTTTCGAGACACCACGTGATGATCGGGTGTGATAGACTCAACGTTCACATACAACGGGTGCAAAACAGTTGCACACGCGGAACACTCGGGTTAAGCTTGACGAGCCTAGCATGTGCAGACATGGCCTCGGAACACATGAGACCGAAAGGTCGAGCATGAATCGTATAGTTGATATGATTAGCATAGGGATGCTTACCACTGAAACTATTCTCGACTCACGTGATGATCGGACTTGAGATAGCGAATTTGGATCATGTACCACTCAAATGACTAGAGAGATGTACTTTTTGAGTGGGAGTTCTTAAGTAATATGATTAATTGAACTAATTGTCATGAACATAGTCTAATGGTCTTTGCGAATTACGATGTAGCTTGCGCTATAGCTCTATTTTTTTTTTATATATGTTCCTAGAGAAAATTTAGTTGAAAATTGATAGTAGCAAACTTTGCAGACTGAGTCTGTAAAACCGAGGATTGTCCTCGTTGCTGCGCAGAAGGCTTATGTCCTTAATGCACCACTCGGTGTGCTGCACCTCGAGCGTCGTCTGTGGATGCTGTGAACATCCGACATACACGTTTCTGATGACTACACGATAGTTCAGTGCAAAGTACTTAATGGCTTAGAAGCAAGGCACCGAAAACGTTTTAAACGTCACGGAACATAAGTGATGTTCTAAAGAGATGAAATTGTGATTTCATGCTTGTGCCCTTGTTAAGAGGTACGAGACCTCCAACAAAATTCTTTGACCACAAAGTAAAGGAGAAAAGCTCAATCGTTGAGCGTGTGCTCAGATTGTCTGAGTACGACAATCACTTGAATCAAGTGGGAGCTAATCTTCCAGATGAGATAGTGATGGTTCTCCAAAAGTCACTGCCACCAAGCTTTGAGAGCTTCGTGATGAACTATAACATATCAAGGATAGATACAATGATCTTTGAGAGATTCGCGACGTTTGACACTGCGAAAGTAGAAATCAAGAAGGAGCATCAATAGTTGATGGTTTGAAAAACCACTAAGTTTCAAGAAAGGCGAGGGCTAGAAGGGATACTTCGTGAAACGGCAAAACAGTTGCTGCACTAATGAAGAGACCCAAGATTAAACCCAAACCCGAGACTAAGTGCTTCTGTAATAAGGGGAACAGTCACTGAGGCGGAGCAACTCTAGATACTTGGTAGATAAGAAGGCTAGCAAAAGTCGAGAGAAGTATATTTGATATACATAATGTTGATGTGTACTTTCTAGTACTCCTAGTAGCACGAGGGTATTGGATACTGGTTCGGTTGCTAAGTGATTAGTAACGCGAAATGAAAGCTACGGCATAAACGGAGACTAGCTAAAGGCGAGGTGACGATACGTGTTGGAAGTGTTTCCAAGGTTGATATGATCAAACGTCACACGCCCCCTTTACCATCGGGATTGGTGTTGAACCTAAATAATTGTTATTTGGTGCTTGCGTTAAGCATGAACATGATTGGATCGTGTTTATTGCAATACGATTATTCATTCAAAAGGAATAATGGTTACTCTATTTGCTTGAATAATCACCTTCAATGGTTTATTGAATCTCGATTGTAGTGTTACACATTGGTGCCAAAAGATACGAGTTAAATGATGATAGTACCACTTACTTGTGGCACTGCCGCTTGAGTCATGTTAGTATAAATTGCATGAAGAGGCTCCATGCTGATGGATCTTTACTCACCTGATTTCGAATCACTAGTGACATGCAAATCATACCACATGAGCAAGGCCTTGTTTTCATTGAGATGAAACAAGATAGTAACTTGTTGGAAGTGATACATTTTGATGTATGCAGTCCAGTGAGTGTTGAGGCACGCAGTGGATATCATTATGTTCTTACTTCACTGACGACTTGAGTAGATACAGGAGTATTTACTTAATGAATCACAAGTCTGAAATATTGAAAAGTTCAAATTCTGTTTCAGAGTGAAGTTCATCGTAACAAGAGGATGAACTGTCTACGATATGATCATAGAAATGAATATCTGAGTTACGAATTTTTGGTACACAGTTAAGACAATGTGGAAATTGTTTCACAGTTCATGCCACCTGGAACATCATGGTGTGATGATGTGTCTGAACGTCATAGCCACGCACTATTTAGTATGGTGCATGTTGGGATGTCTCTTATCGAATTACCACTATCGTTTATGGGTTATGCATTAGAGACAACCACATTCACTTTAAATGGGGCACCGCGTATTTCCGTTGAGATGACACAGTATAGACTGAGGTTTAGAGAAATCTAAACTGTCGTTTCTTGAAAGTTTGGGGCTTCGAAACTTATGTGAAAAAGTTTCAGTCTGATAAGCTCGAACCCAAAGCGGATAAATGCATCTTCACAGGATATCCAAAACAGTTGGGTACATCTCCTATCTTAGATCCGAAAGCAAAGTGTTTGTTTCTAGAAACGGATCCTTTCTCGAGAAAAGGTTTCTCTCGAAAGAATTGAGTGGGAGGGTAGTAGAACTTGATGAGGTTATTGAACCATCACTTCAACCAGTGTGTAGCAGGGCGTAGGAAGTTGTTCCTGTGGCGCCTACACCAATTGAAGTGGAAGCTGATGATGGTGATCATTAAGCTTCGAATCAAGTTACTACAAACCTCGTAGGTCGACAAGGTCGCGTACTGCTGCAGAGTAGTACGGTAACCCTGTCTTGGAGGTCATGTTGTTGAGCAACAGTGAACCTACGAGTTATGGAGAAAGCGATGGTGGGCCCAGATTCCGACAAATGGCTGGAAGCCATAAAATCCGAGAGAGGATCCATGTGTGAAAACAAAGTGTAGACTTTGGTAGAACTACTTGATGGTCATGGGACTATTGGGTAAAATGGATCTTTAAAAGAAGACAGACGATGATGGTGATAAGTCACTATTAAGAAAAGCTCGACTTGTCGCAAAGATGTTTTCGACAAGATCAAACAGTTGACTATGATGAGTCTTTCTCACTCGTAGCGATGCTAAAGGTCTGTTAGAATTATGTTAGTAGTTGCTGCATTATTTATGAAATATTGCACGTAGGATGTCAAAACCTTGTTTCCTCGACGGTTTCCTTGAGCAAACATTGTATGTGATACAACCAGAAGGTTTTGTCGATCCTAAAGATACTAGCAAGTATGCAAGCTCCAGTGATCCTTCAATGGACTGGTGCAAGCATCTCGGAGTTGGAATAAGCACTTTGATGAGATGATCAAAGATTTTGGGTGTGTACAAGGTTTATGAGAAACTTGTATTTCCAAAGAAGTGAGTGGGAGCACTATAGAATTTCTGATAGGTATATGTGGTTGACATATTGTGGATCAGAAGTAATGTAGAATTTCTGTAAAGCATACAAGGTTGTTTGAAAGAAGTTTTCAAAGGAGTACCTGGATTATGCTACTTGAAGGTTGAGCATCAAAGATCTATGGAGATAGATCGAAAGCGCTTAATAGAAGTTTCAACAAGATACATGCCTTGACAAGTTTTTGAAAGAGTTCAAAATAGACCAGCAAAGAAGGAGTTCTTGGTTGCGTTGTGAGGTGTGAATTTGAGTAAGACTCAAAACCCGACCACGGCAGAATAAAGAGAATAGATGAAGGTCGTCTTCTATGCCTTAGCCGTAGAATCTAAAGTATGCCATGCTGTGTACCGCACCTGAAGTGTGCCTTGACTCAAAGTATGTTGAGAGGTACAGAGAGTGATCCATGTTTGAATCACTAGCAGCGGTCAAAATTTATCCTTAGTAACAAATGGACTAAGGAATTTTTCTCGATTATGGAGGTGGTTAAAGAGTTCGTCGTAAAGGGTAACGTCGATGCAAGCTTTGACACTAATCTGAATAACTATGAGTAGTGAAACGGATTCATATAGTAGAGTGGATATTTGGAGCATTTCCGAATAGCACGTAGTAGCAGCATCTATAAGATGACATAAAGATTTGTAAAGAACGCACGGATCTGAAAGTTTCAGAACCGTTGACTAAAACCTCTCTCACAAGCAAGACATGATCAGACCCCATAACTATATGGGTGTTGGATTCGTTGGAATCACATGGTGATGTGAACTAGATTATTGACTCTAGTGCAAGTGGGAGACTATTTGAAATATGCCCTAGAGGCAATAATAAATTAGTTATTATTATATTTCTTAGTTCATGATAATCGTTTATTATCCATGCTATAATTGTATTGATTGGAAACACAATACTTGTGTGGATACATAGACAAAACACTGTCCCTAGTAAGCCTCTAGTTGACTAGCTCGTTAATCAAAGATGGTCAAGGTTTCCTGGCCATAGGCAAGTGTTGTCACTTGATAACGGGATCACATCATTAGGAGAATCATGTGATGGACTAGACCCAAACTAATAGACGTAGCATGTTGATCGTGTCATTTTGTTGCTACTGTTTTCTGCGTGTCAAGTATTTGTTCCTATGACCATGAGATCATATAACTCACTAACACCGGAGGAATGCTTTGTGTGTATCAAACGTCGCAACATAACTGGGTGACTATAAAGATGCTCTACAGGTATCTCCGAAGGTGTTAGTTGAGTTAGTATGGATCGAGACTGGGATTTGTCACTCCGTGTGACGGAGAGGTATCTCGAGGCCCACTCGGTAATACAACATCACACACAAGCCTTGCAAGCAATGTGACTTAGTGTAAGTTGCGGGATCTTGTATTACGGAACGAGTAAAGAGACTTGCCGGTAAACGAGATTGAAATAGGTATGCGGATACTGACGATCGAATCTCGGGCAAGTAACATACCGAAGGACAAAGGGAATGACATACGGGATTATATGAATCCTTGGCACTGAGGTTCAAACGATAAGATCTTCGTAGAATATGTAGGATCCAATATGGGCATCCAGGTCCCGCTATTGGATATTGACCGAGGAGTCACTCGGGTCATGTCTACATAGTTCTCGAACCCGCAGGGTCTGCACACTTAAGGTTCGACGTTGTTTTATGCGTATTTGAGTTATATGGTTGGTTACCGAATGTTGTTCGGAGTCCCGGATGAGATCACGGACGTCACGAGGGTTTCCGGAATGGTCCGGAAACGAAGATTGATATATAGGATGACCTCATTTGGTTACCGGAAGGTTTTCGTGCATTACCGGAAAAGTTTCGGGCTCATCGGTAGTGTACCGGGAGTGCCGGGAGGGGTGCCGGGGACCATCGGGAGGGGTGTCACGCCCCAAGGGGTCTCATGGGCTATGGGAAGAGATAAACCAGCCCCTAGTGGGCTGGAATAAGTTCCCACTAAGGCCCATAAGGTTTGAGAAGGAAAAAACACAAGGTGGAAAGAGTTTCCAAGTGGGAAGGTGGAATCCTACTCCAAGTAGGATTGGAGTAGGACTCCTCCACCTCCAATTTCGGCCAAACCTTTAGGTTTTGAGGCTGCCTCCTCCCCTCCCTCCCACCTATATATACAGAGGTTTTAGGGCTGATTTGAGACGACTTTCTCACGGCTGCCCGACCACATACCTCCATAGTTTTTCCTCTAGATCGCGTTTCTGCGGAGCTCGGGCGGAGCCCTACTGAGACAAGATCATCACCAACCTCCGGAGCGCCGTCACGCTGCCGGAGAACTCTTCTACCTCTCCGTCGCTCTTGCTGGATCAAGAAGGCCGAGATCATCGTCGAGTTGTACGTGTGCTGAACGCGGAGGTGCCGTCCGTTCGGTACTAGATCGTGGGACTGATCGCGGGATTGTTCGCGGGGCGGATCGAGGGACGTGAGGACGTTCCACTACATCAACCGCGTTCACTAACGCTTCTGCTGTACGATCTACAAGGGTACGTAGATCACTCATCCCCTCTCGTAGATGGACATCACCATGATAGGTCTTCGTGCGCGTAGGAAATTTTTTGTTTCCCTTGCGACGTTCCCCAACAGGCCGAACTATCCGGGGAAGAATATGAATATGTACATGCAGCCACTTAAGGATGAGTTGCAAGAAGCCTGGGATAATGGGATCAAGACCTACGACGCGGCTACCAAAACAAATTTCAAAATGCATGTGTGGTACATGTACTCGACGCATGATTATCTGGCGTTTGCGCTATTCGCTAGCTAGTGTGTGCATGGAAGTTTCGCGTGCACCACATGCAAGTCAGCTCTTCAATTCCGTTGGCTGCAGGATGGTCGCAAGTATTCTTGCTTCGACATGCATAGATAATTCCTGGATCCTGACCATAAGTTCAGAAAAGACAAGAAGAACTTCATCAAAGGTAGAGTTGTCAAAAACACTGCACCAGCTGCGTTGACAGGCCAACAGACCCTTGATCAGTTAAACGCTCTCGAGCCTGATCCTTTGCGTCTAGGATACTTCAAAGGGTATAATACGGAACATGCCTGGACTCACAAGTCATGCTTATGGGATCTGCCTTACTTCAAAGACGTCCTTTGCCCACACAACATTGACGTGATGCACACTGAAAAGAATATTGCATAGGCCATTTTTGGTACATTGTTCGGCATAGAGGGGAAGTCAAAAGATAATCCTAAGGCTAGAATCGACCTGGAGGCTCTATGTGATAGACCGTTGCAAAACTTGCGACAACGGAAAGGAAAGCAAAGCATAGCGGACCCAAAGGCATGGTTCAATCTTGAAAGGCCAGCTATGAGGGAAATGCTATTATGGGTGAAAATGCGATTGATGTTCCCCGATGGGTATGCTGCGAATCAAAAGAGGGGAGCGAGTCTAGAGAAATTGAAAATATTTGGGCTCAAGAGTCATGATTGGCACATATGGATTGAGCGGGTAATGCCGGTGATGTTGCCTGGCTTTATCCCTGAGGATGAATGGCTAGTACTGGCAGAGCTGAGCTATTTCTTCTGTTCTCTTTCTGCGAAAGAACTACCGCCTGGCGGGCTAGATGAAATGGAAGAGTTGGCGCCGGAGTTGATCTGCAAATTAGAAAATATCTTTCCACCGGGCTTCTTTAATCCAATGCAACATTTGATTTTGCATCTCCCGACCGAGGCAAGATTGGGGGGCCCGTTCAAAATCGATGGTGCTACTCAACTGAGAGGATGCAGAAGACGCTTCGAGCTAAGTGTAAAAATAAACGTAGAATTGAAGCATCGATGGCCGAGGCATTCATTACTGAGGAGGCGGTAAACTTCTTGACAGCACACTACGAAGCCAAAAATCATCATTTCATAACCCGAAGCCTCGGTACAATGATGGCGATCGAAAAAAAGTTCGATCCAACCTCAGCCTATTCAAAGGTAAGCTCGCACCATCCGGTGCTTCGAAAGGGAAATCGTTGGATGTCGAAGAATGGCGGACCATTTCATTGTATATCTTCACCAACCTAACAGAAGTGCGGTCGTACATCGAGTAAGTTCTCGGTAATTTATTGTTCCGCAACTTCTAATTGCTTTGAACTACTCTTATTCCCGGATATTTGATATAGTATTCTCGGATGGAGCGGTCATCAAAAAGGATTCCGTCGAAGAGTATGAGCTTCTCGCAAAGCATGGAGGCGACTGTCCCGGTTTCATCTCTTGGTTCAAACAAAGGGTAATTAATTACCATTAAGGGCCCATTTGATTTATTGGTCTAATTTGCGGCTAATGCATCCATTCTTTCGTATTAAACTTGTAGGCTGATGCAGAGTCTATGGACGCCGAGTTGAGACAAGTCGCTAATGGTTTTGACTATAAGGTCCGTTCATTTGACAAATACAACATCAACGGGTATCACTTTCGTACCTTTGCCAAAGAGCTATCTATGCCCGAACTAAAGACTACAAATTGTTCTGTCTCTGCTATCGGCGAAGGAGACACCGAGTACTATGGAAGAGTTGAAGCAATTTATGAACTTCTATTCTATTGTGAAAACCCACCGACCGTCGTAGTCTTCAAATGTTGTTGGTTTGAGCCGAGGGAGACTAGAAGGACTCATGAACATATAGGACTAGTAGAAATCAACCAAAACACCCACTTAGATGTTCCCGATGTCTATATTATGGCTCAACAGGCAACACAAGTTTTCTATCTACCGTGGGCCTGCCAAACTGATCCAAATCTCAAAGGTTGGGATGTCGTTTATGAAGTGCCACCACATTTTAGACCACCTACCCTCAATGAAGAGGATTACGAACCTCACATTAACCCAGACACATATGAAGGAGAATTCTTCCAAGAAACACGTATGTCCAAGAAATGTTTCAAGAACCGCTCTACTTCACCCCAGAACATTGAAGTAGACAACGACGGTGAATCTGTCTTAACCCCTGAGCCCGAACAGGAAGAGCTAGAAGAAGAAGAGATTACTGCTGCGGATGACCTGTCACTTCTTGACCGATTACATAATGGTGGCCTTCCACATGTTCTTCGTGATAGTGATGATGATGATGCATTTATTGATGATAGTGATGATCATGATGCATTTATTGACCCCGAAACATATATAGACGAGCACGATTGTTATTAGTTCATGTCAGGTATTCAACTATTATACTATATATAAATTTTGAGTTCATGTTAGGTATTCAATTTTTATTAGTCATGTTGGTATTTATGACAATGATACACTTAAATTATATACATTTCATTTGTCCTGTTGGTATTTATGTTGTACTAATTTCATTTACTCTTTGTCATGACAGGTGTTGAAAGATGGTGCGAAAGGGTCGAAAGCACTCCGCGGCTCCTTCTTCGTCGGCGGGTGATGGGATGGGTACTTCCATTCCTGCTTCGCCTCTTCGGAGAGTGTTGCTCTCTACTATGCATGGAGCGCCCCCCGTGAGAGGAGGTCGACCCCCCCGCGAAGCCGAGAGGCACTAAAGGTACATGTTGTATTCATGTTGTTATTTATGTTGTACTCATGTTGTATGCATATTGGTATTTATATACATTTTATTACTCATGTTGGTATTTATGTTGTACTAAAGGTACACATGGCCGTGGGAGAGGTAGGGCGGTGGCTGCCACGCCTTCTGAGGTGGCGGCTACACGGTCTCCGCCACCACCCCAAGCTGATTCACCTGAGCACAGGACTTCTAGGGTGGATTCGTGTGAGGTGGAGGCTACACGGTCTCCGGTTCACGAGCCTCGGGTCGACGAGCCTCAGGTCGACGAGCCTTCGACCCACGAGACTCGTGTCCCAGAGGCTTCATTCCAGGCGACTCCGGAGCAAAGCAGGGATGAGAGTACATCACAAGAGACCCGGTGGGATACCTGGGCTGAGCCAAGTGGCCATGCTGGTAGCGACGAGGAGCTGCGTGAGGGGGCTACCGTCTACCAGCGTGGTAGTTCGGGGCTCCCGCTCGTGCCAGCGACCCCCGAGCAGAGGTGGTCAATTAGGCCAAATGGGGACAAGTAAGTTAATTTACTCTTATTTAACCATTTGCCTTCGCGTTTTCTCAAATGTCTAATGTTTGGGTTTTAATTTGTCATACTGTAGGGGTTGGATTGTTTCCAAGGGTGTCCGCAAGCCCAACAACGTCCTTGGTGTTCTTTGCCGTAAAAAATTCCCAGGGTTTGTTACGTTGCCCGGTCAGGAGGGAGAGGTAGGAATGACCTGGGAGCACTACTTGGGTGCCCCGGCCCCGCCGGAGGTGGAGATCGACGGTGTTTTGTGCGACACGAGGGCGGACATGGTGATCCGAAAGTTCTGGGTAATTTCTGCTTCACACAATTATAAATCAACCATAGCTATTTATTGTACTAATCGGTGTTGTCTCGTTTGCAGACCTACTACAGGTGTGAGGAGGGATACGAGGAGGACGCGGCAAAGGTTATCGAAACCGAATGTTGCCGCCTACTTCAAAACTTTCAGCACGAGGCTCGGGTGCAGGCTGTTCGAGACTACTATGCCACGCGGCGTATTAGGCTTGACAAGGCGAAGTGCCGTGATGCTAAGATGGAGAAGGAGCATTACATGAAGGTAATTACATATTATTAAGGCTTTGTAGTTAGTTTCCTTGATTTGGTTCTTACGCGCTCAAATTTCTCTTTATTAACTTAGGTGCCCCCGAGATGGTATGTGGATAAGATGGATTGTTGGGAGGCCTTGGTGGATCAGTGGTGCTCCGAAACGTGGGAGGCCAGCCACAACAACGCGAAGGAGAGGCGTGGCAAAATGGTTGGCGTACCACACCATCAAGGGAGCGTCAACTTAACCCAATTTGGCGAGAACTGGGTATGTGGTTTGCTTCATGCCTCATGCAATTCATTCTTAATGCTATCTTGAGCCCTTTACTAATACAATTTTCCTCTCTCTCTCTTTTAGACGCATCACAATAAGACAGAGGCGCCACAGATGTACGACCTGTATGTGATGGCCCATACTGCCTCGTACAAGAAGGTCAAGGCATTCTCTGAGTCTGACCTCGAGCATCCAGAAAACTTCACCAACATCTCCTCCCACCACAAGCTCGTGAAGTACAGAGATCACGGGAAGGCGAGGAAAGGGGAGGACTTTAACCCGAGCGAGGGTCCGATTGATCCAGAGCTGGTGATGATAGCTGGCAACGGGAGGCCCCATGGCTCGATCACCATTGGAGACGGCCTTATACGTTGTCCTAGCACTCTCCGGCAGATAAAGGCACGCCAAACGAGCTCTTGTCCGGAGATAACACGTCGTCCACGGCCAGTCGAGCTCGCCATCGAGGTTAGTTTAATGGACTCAACTATCTTTCCGCATTATGTTGTGCGTTGGAACCAATATGATTACATTGCTAACAATGAGTTGTGTTGCAGGTTGCTATTCAGAAAGATAGAGAGGCAATGCATGCGGCTACGGCGGAGAAGGATAAGGAAATTAGGGAGTAGGAGGAGAGGACGACTGCATTGGTGGAGGCGGAGAGGGCACGGAATGATGCGTCTAACAGGGCCATATATGAGCTCTTCGTGGTAAGTTTCTTCTTCATGTTATTTCAAATCTTGCATTTGAATGTCCATTTTATTAATAAATAAAAAGTTTGACTTGTCAGAACTAAATGTACAGTCTATGTGCGAGAAGAACGGCCAAGTCCCTCCGCCGATGCCAGTCATTAATGTGGCGGGGACGGTGAGTTTCATTTCAGTGCAGTGATCTTAAGAGTGTCCTCATGCTAACTACACATTGCGAACGATGTTTGGTGCAGAATATCTCCCGAAACGCATCGCACGACCCTTCTACAGTCGAGCCTTTTCCAGGGAAGCCTTCTCCAGGTGAACCAAGCCAGAGCCACCGTGCTTCACCGCTGTGATGACGATAATGGTATGTTATTTCTAGTGTTTTAATAAAAAATAGCTAGACTGCAATCTAAATGACATAATTAGCTTAGTTAGCTCCAAGAAAGGCTGAATTGGCTAATTATCCTACAAAATGACATAGTTAGCTTAGTTAGCTCCAAAATGACCTATTTAATAAAAAATGACCTAGAGTTAGCTAAGTTTTCTCCTAAATGACATAATAAGGCTTACGTAGCTGCAAGATGACCTATTCCCCCTAACTTAGGTATTAAATGGCCTATAATTAGCCTAGCTAGATCCAAAATGGCTTAATAAGCATAGTTTGCTCTGGAATGACCTATTTTACCCAAGTTAGCTCCGAAACGACGTATAGTTAGCTAGGGTTCCACCTAGATGACATAATTAGCTTAGTTAGCTCCTAAATGGTATATTTAATAAAACATGACCTGTACTTATCTAATTATCCTCGAAATGACATAATTATCTCCAAAAAGGCATTCTAAGCCAATTTAGCCCGAAGAAGGGGACAAGAGGAGAAGAAAGAGGAAAAATGAAAGGAAGGAAGAAGAAGAGGAGGAGAAGAAGAAGAAGGAGACGGGGGAGGATAAGAAGAAGGAGAAGAAGGAGGAGAAGAAGGAGAAGGAGCTCCTCCTTCTCCTTCTTCTTCCTCCTTCTCCTTCTCCTTCTTCTTTTCTTCTTCTTCTCCTCTTCCTTCTCCTTCTCCTCCTCCTCCTCCTCCTCCTTCTTTTACTTCTTCTTCTTTTTCTCTTCTTCTACGTAGCTTAGACTCATCCAAGAAAGGCTAAATTGGCTAATTATCCTACGAAATGACATAATTAGCTTAGTTAGCTCCACAATAACCTATTTAATAAAAAATGACCTACATTTAGCTAAGTTCTCTCCTAAATGACATAATAAGGCTTACGTAGCTGCAAGATGACCTATTCCCCCTCACTTAGGTATTAAATGGCCTATAATTAGCCTAGAGAGGTCCAAAATGGCTTAATAAGCATAGTTTGCTCCGGAATGACCTATTTTACCCAAGTTAGCTCCGAAACGACGTATAGCTAGCTAGGGTTCCACCTACATGACATAATTCGCATAGTTAGCTCCTAAATGGTCTATTTAAAAAAACATGACCTATACTTAGCAAATTATCCTCGAAATGACATAATTAGCTCCAAAAGGCATTCTTAGCCAATTTAGCCCGAAGAAGGGGACAAGAGGAGAAGAAAGAAGAAAAATGAAAGGAAGGAAGAAGAAGAAGAGGAGAATAACAAGAAGGATAAGGAGCAGGATAAGAAGAAGGAGAAGGATGAGAAGAAGAAGGAGAAGGAGCTCCTCCTTCTCCTTCTTCTTCCTCCTTCTTCCTCCTTCTCCTTCTCCTTCTTCTTTTCTTCTTCTTCTCCTCTTCCTTCTCCTTCTCCTCCTCCTCCTCCTCCTCCTCCTTCTTTTACTTCTTCTTCTGTTTCTCTTCTTCTACGTAGCTTAGACTCATTCAAGAAAGGCTAAATTGGCTAATTATCCTACGAAATGACATAATTAGCTTAGTTAGCTCCAAAATGACTTATTTAATAAAAAATGACCTACAGTTAGCTAAGTTCTCTCGTAAATGACATAATATATCTTACGTAGCTGCAAGATGACCTATTGCCCCTAACTTAGGTATTAAATGGCCTATAATTAGCCTAGCTAGATCCAAAATGGCTTAATAAGCATAGTTTGCTCCGGAATGACCTATTTTACCTAAGTTAGCTCCGAAACGAACTATAGTTAGCTAGGGTTCCACCTAGATGACATAATTAGCTTAGTTAGCTCCTAAATGGTCTATTTAATAAAACATGACCTATACTTAGCTAATTATCCTCGAAATGACATAATTAGCTCAAAAAAGGCATTCTTAGCCAATTTAGCCCGAAGAAGGGGACAAGAGGAGAAGAACGAGGAAAAATGAAAGGAAGGAAGAAGAATAAGAGGAGAATAAGAGGAGAATAAGAAGAAGGAGAAGGAGGAGAAGAAGGAGGAGAAGAAGGAGAAGGAGCTCCTCCTTCTCCTTCTTCTTCCTCCTTCTTCCTCCTTCTCCTTCTCCTTCTTCTTTTCTTCTTCTTCTCCTCTTGCTTCTCCTTCTCCTCCTCCTCCTCCTCCTCCTCCTTCTTTTACTTGTTCTTCTCTTTCTCTTCTTCTACGTAGCTTAGACTCATCCAAGAAAGGCAAAATTTGCTAATTATCCTACGAAATGACATAATTAGCTTAGTTAGCGCCAAAATGACCTATTTAATAAAAAATGACCTACAGTTAGCTAAGTTCACTCCTAAATGACATAATAAGGCTTACGTAGCTGCAAGATGACCTATTCCCCCTAACTTAGGTATTAAATGGCCTATAATTAGCCTAGCTAGATCCAAAATGGCTTAATAAGCATAGTTTGCTCTAGAATGACCTACTTTACCCAAGTTAGGTCCGAAACAACCTATAGTTAGCTAGGGTTCCACCAAGATGACATAATTAGCTTAGTTAGCTCCTAAATGGTCTATTTAATAAAACATGTCCTATACTTATTATGTTGTGCGTTGGAACCAATATGATTATATTGCTAACAATGAGTTGTGTTGCAGGTTGCTATTCAGAAAGAGAGAGAGGCAATGCATGCGGCTACGGCGGAGAAGGATAAGGAAATTAGGGAGTAGGAGGAGAGGACGGCTGCATTGGTGGAGGCGAAGAGGGCACGGAATGATGCGTCTAACAGGGCCATATACGAGCTCTTCGTGGTAAGTTTCTTCTTCATGTTATTTCAAATCTTGCATTTGAATGTCCATTTTATTAATAAATAAAAAGTTTGACTTGTCGAAACTAAATGTACAGCCTATGTGCGAGAAGAACGGCCAAGTCCCTCCGCCGATGCCAGTCACTAACGTGGCGGGGACGGTGAGTTTCATTTCAGTGCAGTGATCTTAAGAGTGTCCTCATGCTAACTACACATTGCGAACGATGTTTGGTGCAGAATATCTCGCGAAACGCATCGCACGACCCTTCTACAGTCGAGCCTTTTCCAGGGCAGCCTTCTCCACGTGAAACAAGCCAGAGCCACCGTGCTTCACCGCTGTGATGACGATAATGGTATGTTATTTCTAGTGTTTTAATAAAAAATAGCTAGACTTCCATCTAAATGACATAGATAGCTTAGTTAGCTCCAAGAAAGGCTAAATTGGCTAATTATCCTACAAAATGACATAATTAGCTTAGTTAGCTCCAAAATGACCTATTTAATAAAAAATGACCTACAGTTAGCTAACTTCTCTCCTAAATGACATAATAAGGCTTACGTAGCTACAAGATGACCTATTCCCCCTAACTTAGGTATTAAATGGCCTATAATTAGCCTAGCTAGATCCAAAATGGCTTAATAAGCATAGTTTGCTCCGGAATGACCTATTTTACCCAAGTTAGCTCCAAAACGACGTATAGTTAGCTAGGGTTCCACCTAGATGACATAATTAGCTTAGTTAGCTCCTAAATGGTATATTTAATAATACATGACCAGTACTTATCTAATTATCCTCGAAATGAAATAATTATCTCCAAAAAGGCATTCTAAGCCAATTTAGCCCGAAGAAGGGGACAAGAGGAGAAGAAAGAGCAAAAATGAAAGGAAGGAAGAAGAAGAAGAGGAGAAGAAGAAGAAGGAGAGGAAGGAGGATAAGAAGAAGGAGAAGAAGGAGGAGAAGAAGGACAAGGATTCTCCTTCTTCTTTTCTTCTTCTTCTCCTCTTCCTTCTCCTTCTCCTCCTCCTCCTCCTCCTCCTCCTTCTTTTACTTCTTCTTCTCTTTCTCTTCTTCTACGTAGCTTAGACTCATCCAAGAAAGGCTAAATTGGCTAATTATCCTACAAAATGACATAATTAGCTTAGTTAGCTCCAAAATGACCTATTTAATAAAAAATGACCTACAACTAGCTAAGTTCTCTCCTAAATGATATAATAAGGCTTACGTAGCTGCAAGATGACCTATTCCCCCTAACTTAGGTATTAAATAGCCTATAATTAGCCTAGCTAGATCCAAAATGGCTTAATAAGCATAGTTTGCTCCGGAATGACCTATTTTACCCAAGTTAGCTCTGAAACGACGTATAGTTAGCTAGGGTTCCACCTAGGACATAATTAGCTTAGTTAGCTCCTAAGTAGTCTATTTAATAGAACATGACCTATACTTAGCTAATTATCCTCGAAATGACATAATTAGCTCCAAAAAGGCATTTTAAGCCAATTTAGCCCAAAGAAGGGGGACAAGAGGAGAAGAAAGAGGAAAAATGAAAGGAAGGAAGAAGAACAAGAGGAGAAGAAGAAGAAGGAGAGGGAGAAGGATAAGAAGAAGGAGAAGAAGGAGGAGAAGAAGGAGAAGGAGCTCCTCCTTCTCCTTTTTCTTCCTCCTTCTTCCTCCTTCTCCTTCTCCTTCTTTTCTTCTTCTTCTGCTCTTCCTTCTCCTTCTCCTCCTCCTCCTCCTCCTCCTTCTTTTACTTCTTCTTCTCTTTCTCTTCTTCTACGTAGCTTAGACTCATCCAAGAAAGGCTAAATTGGCTAATTATCCTACGAAATGACATAATTAGCTTAGTTAGCTCCAAAATGACCTATTTAATAAAAATGACCTACAGTTAGCTAAGTTCTCTCCTAAATGACATAATAACGCTTACATAGCTGCAAGATGACCTATTGCCCCTAACTTACGTATTAAATGGCCTATAATTAGCCTACCTAGATCGAAAATGGCTTAATAAGCATAGTTTGCTCCGAAATGACCTATTTTACCCAAGTTAGCTCCGAAACAACGTATAGTTAGCTAGGGTTCCACCTAGATGACATAATTAGCTTAGTTAGCTCCCAAATGGTCTATTTAATAAAACATGACCTATACGTAGCTAATTATCCTCGAAATGACATAATTAGCTCCAAAAAGGCATTTTAAGCCAATTTAGCCCAAAGAAGGGGGACAAGAGGAGAAGAAAGAGGAAAAATGAAAGGAAGGAAGAAGAACAAGAGGAGAAGAAGAAGAAGGAGAGGGAGAAGGATAAGAAGAAGGAGAAGAAGGAGGAGAAGAAGGAGAAGGAGCTCCTCCTTCTCCTTTTTCTTCCTCCTTCTTCCTCCTCCTTCTCCTTCTTTTCTTCTTCTTCTGCTCTTCCTTCTCCTTCTCCTCCTCCTCCTCCTCCTCCTTCTTTTACTTCTTCTTCTCTTTCTCTGCTTCTACGTAGCTTAGACTCATCCAAGAAAGGCTAAATTGGCTAATTATCCTACGAAATGACATAATTAGCTTAGTTAGCTCCAAAATGACCTATTTAATAAAAATGACCTACAGTTAGCTAAGTTCTCTCCTAAATGACATAATAACGCTTACATAGCTGCAAGATGACCTATTGCCCCTAACTTACGTATTAAATGGCCTATAATTAGCCTACCTAGATCGAAAATGGCTTAATAAGCATAGTTTGCTCCGAAATGACCTATTTTACCCAAGTTAGCTCCGAAACAACGTATAGTTAGCTAGGGTTCCACCTAGATGACATAATTAGCTTAGTTAGCTCCCAAATGGTCTATTTAATAAAACATGACCTATACGTAGCTAATTATCCTCGAAATGACATAATTAGCTCCAAAAAGGCATTTTAAGCCAATTTAGCCCAAAGAAGGGGGACAAGAGGAGAAGAAAGAGGAAAAATGAAAGGAAGGAAGAAGAACAAGAGGAGAAGAAGAAGAAGGAGAGGGAGAAGGATAAGAAGAAGGAGAAGAAGGAGGAGAAGAAGGAGAAGGAGCTCCTCCTTCTCCTTTTTCTTCCTCCTTCTTCCTCCTTCTCCTTCTCCTTCTTTTCTTCTTCTTCTGCTCTTCCTTCTCCTTCTCCTCCTCCTCCTCCTCCTCCTTCTTTTACTTCTTCTTCTCTTTCTCTGCTTCTACGTAGCTTAGACTCATCCAAGAAAGGCTAAATTGGCTAATTATCCTACGAAATGACATAATTAGCTTAGTTAGCTCCAAAATGACCTATTTAATAAAAATGACCTACAGTTAGCTAAGTTCTCTCCTAAATGACATAATAACGCTTACATAGCTGCAAGATGACCTATTGCCCCTAACTTACGTATTAAATGGCCTATAATTAGCCTACCTAGATCGAAAATGGCTTAATAAGCATAGTTTGCTCCGGAATGACCTATTTTACCCAAGTTAGCTCCGAAACAACGTATAGTTAGCTAGGGTTCCACCTAGATGACATAATTAGCTTAGTTAGCTCCCAAATGGTCCATTTAAAAAAACATGACCTATACTTAGCTAATTATCCTCGAAATGACATAATTAGCTCCAAAAAGGCATTCTAAGCCAATTTAGCCCGAAGAAGGGGACAAGAGGAGAAGAAAGAGGCAAAATGAAAGGAAGGAAGAAGAAGAAGAGGAGAAGAGGAAGAAGGAGAGGGAGGAGGATAAGAAGAAGGAGAAGAAGGAGGAGAAGAAGGAGAAGGAGCTCCTCCTTCTCCTTCTTCTTCCTCCTTCTTCCTCCTTCTCCTTCTCCTTCTTCTTTTCTTGTTATTCTCCTCTTCCTTCTCCTTCTTCTCCTCCTCCTCCTCCTCCTCCTTCTTAGTTTACTTCTTCTTCTCTTTCTCTTCTTCTACGTAGCTTAGACTCATCCAAGAAAGGCTAAATTGGCTAATTATCCTACGAAATGACATAATTAGATTAGTTAGCTCCAAAATAACCTATTTAATAAAAAATGACCTACATTTAGCTAAGTTCTCTCCTAAATGACATAATAAGGCTTACGTAGCTGCAAGATGACCTATTCCCCCTCACTTAGGTATTAAATGGCCTATAATTAGCCTAGCGAGGTCCAAAATGGCTTAATAAGCATAGTTTGCTCCGGAATGACCTATTTTACCCAAGTTAGCTCTGAATCGACGTATAGCTAGCTAGGGTTCCACCTAGATGACATAATTAGCATAGTTTGCTCCTAAATGGTCTATTTAATAAAACATGACCTATACTTAGCAAATTATCCTCGAAATGACATAATTAGCTCCAAAAAGGCATTCTGAGCCAATTTAGCCCGAAGAAGGGGACAAGAGGAGAAGAAAGAAGAAAAATGAAAGGAAGGAAGAAGAAGAAGAGGAGAATAACAAGAAGGATAAGGAGCAGGATAAGAAGAAGGAGAAGGAGGAGAAGAAGAAGGAGAAGGAGCTCCTCCTTCTCCTTCTTCTTCCTCCTTCTTCCTCCTTCTCCTTCTCCTTCTTCTTTTCTTCTTCTTCTCCTCTTCCTTCTCCTTCTCCTCCTCCTCCTCCTCCTCCTCCTTCTTTTACTTCTTCTTCAGTTTCTCTTCTTCTACGTAGCTTAGACTCATTCAAGAAAGGCTAAATTGGCTAATTATCCTACGAAATGACATAATTAGCTTAGTTAGCTCCAAAATGACCTATTTAATAAAAAATGACCTACAGTTAGCTAAGTTCTCTCCTAAATGACATAATAAGGCTTACGTAGCTGCAAGATGACCTATTCCCCCTAACTTAGGTATTAAATGGCCTATAATTAGCCTAGCTAGATCCAAAATGGCTTAATAAGCATAGTTTGCTCTAGAATGACCTACTTTACCCAAGTTAGGTCCGAAACGACCTATAGTTAGCTAGGGTTCCACCTAGATGACATAATTAGCTTAGTTAGCTCCTAAATGGTCTATTTAATAAAACATGTCCTATACTTAGCTAATTATGCTCGAAATAACATAATTAGCTCCAAAAAGGCATTCTTAGCCAATTTAGCCCGAAGAAGGGGACAAGAGGAGAAGAAAGAGGAAAAATGAAAGGAAGGAAGAAGAAGAAGAGGAGAAGAAGAAGAAGGAGAAGGAGGAGGATAAGAAGAAGGATAAGAAGGAGGAGAAGAAGGAGAAGGAGCTCCTCCTTCTCCTTCTTCTTCCTCCTTCTTCCTCCTTCTCCTTCTCCTTCTTCTTTTCTTCTTCTTCTCCTCTTCCTTCTCCTTCTCCTCCTCCTCCTTCTTTTACTTCTTCTTCTCTTTCTATTCTTCTACGTAGCTTAGACTCATCCAAGAAAGGCTTAATTGGCTAATTATCCTACGAAATGATATAATTAGCTTAGTTAGCTCCAAAATGACCTATTTAATAAAAAATGACCTACAGTTAGCTAAGTTCTCTCCTAAATGACATAATAAGGCTTACGTAGCTGCAAGATGACCTATTCCCCCTAACTTAGGTATTAAATGGCCTATAATTAGCCTAGCTAGATCCAAAATGGCTTAATAAGCTTAGTTTGCTCCGGAATGTCCTATTTTACCCAAGTTAACTCCGAAACAACCTATAGTTAGCTAGGGTTCCACCTAAATGACATAATTAGCTTAATTAGCTCCTAAATGGTCTATACTTAGCTAATTTCTCTCCGAAATAACCTATATATACACTTCTTCATCTAGTATTATTCTTCTAACTTTCTTATTTATCATTTTGCTGATTACGTTCACTTCACGGGAAGCTTGGATTATATTGATGGAATGCTTGAAGATGATTTCTTGTACCATGGCTTGTATGGAAACTATTGTAGTATATGGATATATATGAAACTTTGTATGCATGTGGATGAAACTAGTGTAATATATGGTTTGGTACGGATGCAACTTGCATAATATGTATGCACTATGGATGAGAGTTATTTTAATATGGTTATGAGTACGGAAAGAAATTTATTTATGTCAAATATATATATATATATATATATATCCTGATTATTGTTAAAAATGCTGGATATAATAAAAAATTAAAATGGGGCAGATTCCCCTCTTTGCCGTCTGCCCCCACATGGCAAAGGGGTTTAGGCAGACGACAAAGGGGGGAATCTGCCCCCTCTCTCTCCCCTCTTTGCCGTCTGCCCCCACATGGCAAAGGGGGGTGGGCAGACGGCAAAGGGGGGAATCTGCCCCCTCTCTCTCCCCTCTTTGCCTTTTGCCCCCACATGGCAAAGGGGGGTGGGAAGACGGCAAAGGGGTGAATCAGCCCCCCCCCTTTCTCTCCCCTCTTTGTCGTCTGCCCCCACATGGCAAAGGGGGGACGGCAGACGGCAAAGAGAGGACGCCTGCCGTTAACACTTAACGGGGCCATTGCAGTATATGTCGTCCCAGTTAATTTGCCGTCTGCCCCCTCATGGCAAAGATTCTTTGCCGTCCACTTTACAAAAGCAGACGGCAAAGAACCTCTTCACCGCATTTTTTTACCGTCTAGTTTGCCGTCTGCCGACCGACGGCAAAGCATTTGCCATCCGTGGTTCCCCCCTTTGCCGTCCGCCGTGGCAGACGGCAAATTTCTGAATTTCATTAGTGAGGTGTTGTTGCTTGATAACTGGATCACATCATTGGGTGAATCATGTGATGGACTAGACCCAAACTAATGAACGTAACATGTTGATCGTGTCATTTTGTTGCTACTATTTTCTGCGTGTGAATTATTTATTCCTATGACCCTGAGACCATATAACTCACTGGCACCGGAGGAATGCCTTGTGTGTATCAAACGTCACAACGTAACTGGGTGACTATAAAGATGCTCTACAGGTATCTCCGAGGGTGTCCGTTGAGTTAGTATGGATCAAGACTGGGATTTGTCACTCCGTGTGACGGAGAGGTATCTCGGGGCCCACTCGGTAATACAACATCACACACAAGCCTTGCAAGCAATGTGACTTAGTGTAAGTCACGGAATCCTGTATTACGGAACGAGTAAAGAGACTTGCCGGTAAACGAGATTGAAATAGGTATGCGGATACCGACGATCGAATCTCGGGCAAGTAACATACCGAAGGACAAAGGGAATGACTTACGGGATTATATGAATCCTTGGCACAGAGGTTCAACCGATAAGATCTTCGGAGAATATGTAGGATCCAATATGGGCATCCAGGTACCACTATTGGATATTGACCGAGGAGTCTCTCGGGTCATGTCTACATAGTTCTCGAACCCGCGGGGTCTGCACACTTAAGGTCCGGCGATGTTTTATGCGTATTTGAGTTATATGGTTGGTTACCGAATGTTGTTCGGAGTCCCAGATGAGATCACGGATATCATGAGGGTTTCTTGAATAGTCCGGAGACAAAGATTGATATATAGGATGACCTCATTTGATTACCGGAAATTTTCGGCATTACCGGGAATGTACCGGGAGTGACGAATGGGTTCCGGGTGTTCACCGGGGGGGGGGGGCAGCCCACCCGGGGGAAGCCCATAGGCCTTAGGGGTGCCACACCAGCCCTTAGTGGGCTGGTGGGACAGCCCAAGAGTACCTATGTGCAGGAGAAGAAAAAATCAAAGAGAAAAGAAAAAAGAGGGAAGTGGGAAGGAAGGGAAGGACTCCACCTTCCAATCCTAGTTGGACTAGGATTGGAGGAGGATTCCTCCTCCCCCCCCTTCGGCCGACCCCTTGGGGCTCCCTTGAGCCTCAAGGCAAGGTCCCTCCCATCCCTCCTATATATACTGAGGTATTAGGGCTGATTTGAGGCAACTTTGCCACGGCAGCCCGACCACATACCTCCACGGTTTTTTCTCTAGATCGTATTTTTGCGAAGCTCGGGCGGAGCGCTGCTGAGATAGATCATTGCCAACCTCCGGAGCGCCGTCACATTGCTGGAGAACTCATCTACCTCTCCGTCTCTCTTGCTGGATCAAGAAGGCCGAGATCATCGTCGAGCTCTACGTGTGCTGAACTGCCTGAACATGGAGGTGCCGTCCGTTCGGCACTAGATCGGAGAGGATCGTGGGACGGATCGCGGGACGGTTCGTGGGACGGATCGTGGGACGGTTCATGGGACGGTTCGCGGGGCGGATCAAGGAACGTGAGGACGTTCCGCTACATCAACCGTGTTTCTTAACGCTTCTTCCTGTGCGATCTACAAGGCTATGTAGATCGGAAATCCCCTCTCGTAGATGGACATCAACATGATAGGTCTTCGTGTGCGTAGGAAAAAATTTGTTTCCCATGCGACGTTCCCCAACAGTGGCATCATGAGCCAGGTTCATGCGTAGATGTCATCTCGAATAGAACACAAAAGTTTTTGTGGGAGGTGATGTGTGATTTGCTGCCCTCCTTAGTCTTTTCTTGATTCCGTGGTATTGTTGGATCGAAGCAGCTCGGACCGACATTACTCGTACGCTTATGAGAGACTGGTTTCATCGCTACGAGCAACCCCGTTTCTCAAAGATGACTGACGAGTGTCAGTTTCTCCAACTTTAGTTGAATCGGATTTGACCGAGGAGGTCCTTGGAGAGAGGTTAAATAGAAATTCATACATCTCCGTTGTGGTGTTTGCGTAAGTAAGATGCGATCCTACTAGATACCCATGGCAACCACGTAAAACATGCAACAACAATTAGAGAACGTCTAACTTGTTTTTGCACGGTATGCTTGTGATGTGATATGGCCGACGATGTGATGTGATATATTGGATGTATGAGATGATCATGTTGTAATAGTTAATATCGACTTGCACGTCGATGGTACGGCAACCGGCAGGAGCCATAGGGTTGTCTTTAAACTAATGTTTGTGCTTGCAGATGCGTTTACTATATTGCTAGGACGTAGCTTTAGTAGTAATAGCATGAGTAGCACGACAACCTCGATGGCGACACATTGATGGAGATCATGGTGTGGCGCCGGTGACAAGAAGATCGTGCCGGTGCTTTGGTGATGGAGATCAAGAAGGACATGATGATGGCCATATCATGTCACTTATGAATTGCATGTGATGTTAATCCTTTTATGCACCTTATTTTGCTTAGAACGACGGTAGCATTATGAGGTGATCTCTCACTAAAATTTTCAACACGAAATTGTGTTCTCCCCGACTATGCACCGTTGCTACAGTTCGTCGTTTCAAGACACCACGTGATGCTCGGGTGTGATAGACTCAATGTTCACATACAACGGGTGCAAAACAATTGCACATGCGGAACACTCGGGTTAAGCTTGACGAGCCTAGCATGTGCAGACATGCCTCGGAACACATGAGACCGAAAGGTCGATCATGAATCATATAGTTGATATGATTAGCATAGGGATGCTTACCACTGAAACTATCCTCTACTCACGTGATGATCGGACTTGAGCTAGTGGAATTGGATCATGAACCACTCAAATGACTAGACAGATGTTACTAGTGGAAAATAGTTTTTTGCCATCAGCCTAGTCTTTGTCGTCTGCTAGCTGATGGCAAAGAGTGTCTTTACCGTCAGCTTCAGCAAAACAGACGGCAAAGCACAGGCTGATGGCATAGAGTGTTTTTGCCATCAGTCACATCTTTGTCGTTTGCTAGCGGATGACAAAGAGTCAGGAGGCAGACGGCAAATATGTAGATGGGCCCACCTGACCGCGGGGTGGTTAGGTCAAACTGGAGTCCCTTCTTTGCCGTCTGCTAGAGGACGGCAAAGAGCCCGGAGGCAGACGACAAAGAGTCTAGACTCCTTGCCGTCCCCCAGCAGACGGCAAAGTGCTAACTCCGTTAACGGCTCCTTCCCCCCTCCACCCGCCCCTCTCTCTCTCTATAACGGCTCACCCCGCGCGCCCCTCTCTCTCTCTCCCAATCCCCGACGCCCACCGGCCGCCGCCACCACCGTCGCGCCGCCACCACCGTCGCGCCGCCACCCCCGCCGTCGCCCCTGTCGCCCCCACCGCCGCCCTTGTCGCCACCGTCGCGCCACCACCGTCGTCCCGCCGCTGCCCCACCTCGCCCCGCTGTCGCTGCCCCATCACCGTCGCGCGGCAGCCCCTGGCGCCCCCGGCGCCGCCCCGCCACCCCCTCCACAGCCGCCCCTCCCGGTGATCCCCACACCCCCAACCCCCCCCCCCCCCACCCGCATTATTTTTTACTAGTTTTAGTAATTGTTATTGTTAGTAGTTTTAGTGGTAGATTTAGTTAGGTTAGTAGTTTTAGTTAGGTTTGTTAGTTAGCTTGGTTAGTTAGGTGGAGGAGGAGAACAGGAGAAGAGGAGCAGGAGGAGGACGAGAAGAGGAGAAGAAGAAGAGGAGTAGGAGGAGGAGGAGGAGAAGAAGAAGAACAACAAGAAGCCCATTTAGCTCCAAAATGCCATAATAAGCTCAAAATGGCATAAGAACCTTGGTTAGCTCATTAATATTATATACTTAGCTTGTTTTCCTCTAAAATAACATAATTAGCCCATTTAGCTCCAAAAAGACATACTTAGCTAATTTAGCTCCAAGAAGACGAGAAGAGGAGAAGAAATAGGACCTATGAAAAGAAAGAAGAAGAAGAAGAAGAAGAGAAGAAGGAGGAGGAGGACGAGGAGGAGGAGGAAGAGGAGAAGGAGGAGAAGGCCAAGGACCTTCTAGTCCTCCTCCTCCTCCTCCTCCTTCTTCTTTATTTCTTCTTCTTCTCCTCCTCCTCCTCTTTCATATTCTCCTTGCCTTAATTTCCCCATCAATGACATAATTAGTCCATTTAGCTCCAAAATGACATAATAAGCTCAAAATGGCATAAGAACCTTGGTTAGCTCATTACTATTATATACTTAGCTTGTTCTCCTCTAAATTGAGATAATTAGCCCATTTAGCTCCAAAAATACATAGTTAGCTAATTTAGCTCCAAGAAGAGGAGAAGAGGAGAAATGAAAAGGAAGAACAAAAAGAAGAAGAGAAAGAGAAGAGAAGGAGAAGGAGAAGAAGGAGGAGGAGAAGAAGGAGAAGGAGGAGGAGGAGGAGGAGGAGAAGGCCAAGGACCTTCTAGTCCTTCTCCTCCTCCTCCTCCTTCTCCTCCTTGTTCTTTATTTCTTCTTCTTCTCCTCCTCCTCCTCTTTCTTCTCCTCTTTTATATTCTCCTTGCCTTAATTTCCCCAACAATGACATAATTAGTCCATTTAGCTCCAAAATGCTATAATAAGCTCAAAATGGCATAAGAACCTTGGTTAGCTCATTAATATTATATACTTAACTTGTTTTACTCTAAAATGACATAATTAGCCTATTTAGCTCCAAAAATATATAGTTAGCTAATTTAGCTCCAAGAAGAGGAGAAGAGGAGAAGAAATAGGATCTATGAAAAGAAAGAAGGAGAAGAAGAAGAAGAGAAAAAGGGGGAGGACGAGGAGGAGGAGGAGGAGAAGGAGGAGAAGGAGGAGAAGTCCAAGGACCTTCCAGTCCTTCTCCTCCTCCGCCTCCTCCTTCTCATCCTTCTTCTTTATTTCTTCTTCTTCTCCTCTTCCTCCTCTTTCATATTCTCATTGCCTTAATTTCCCCAACAATGACATAATTAGCCCATTTAGCTCCGAAATGCCATAATAAGCTCAAAATGGCATAAGAACCTTGGTTAGCTCATTAATATTATATACTTAGCTTGTTTTCCTCTAAAATGAGATAATTAGCCCATTTAGCTCCAAAAAGACATAGTTAGCTAATTTAGCTCCAACAAGAGGAGAAGAGGAGAAATGAAAAGGAAGAACAAAAATAAGAAGAGAAAGAGAAGAGAAGGAGAAGGAGAAGAAGGAGGAGGAGAAGAAGGAGGAGGAGGAGGAGGAGGAGATGGAGGAGAAGTCCAAGGACCTTCTAGTCCTTCTCCTCCTCCTCCTTCTCCTCCTTCTTTATTTCTTATTGTTCTCCTCCTCCTCCTCTTTCATATTCTCCTTGCCTTAATTTCCCCAACAATGACATAATTAATCCATTTAGCTCCAAAATGCCATAATAAGCTCAAAATGGCATAAGAACCTTGGTTAACTCATTAATATTATATACTTAGCTTGTTTTCCTCTAAAATGACATAATTAGCCCATTTAGCTCCAAAAAGACATACTTAGCTACTTTAGCTCCAAGAAGACGAGAAGATGAGAAGAAATAGGACCTATGAAAAGAAAGAAGAAGAAGAAGAAGAGGAGAAGGAGGAGGAGGACGAGGATGAGGAGGAGGAGGAGAAGGAGAAGGCCAAGTACCTTCTAGTCCTTCTCCTCCTCCTCCTCCTTCTCTTCCTTCTTCTTTATTTCTTCTTCTTCTCCTCCTCCTCCTCTTTCATATTCTCATTGCCTTAATTTACCCAACTATGACATAATTAGCCCATTTAGCTCCAAAATGCCATAATAAGCTCAAAATGGCATAAGAACCTTGGTTAGCTCATTAATAGTATATGCTTAGCTTGTTCTCCTCTAAAATGAGATAATTAGCCCATGTAGCTCCAAAAAGACATAGTTAGCTATTTTAGCTCCAAGAAGAGGAGAAGAGGAGAAATGAAAAGGAAGAACAAAAAGAAGAAGAGAAAGAGAAGAGAAGGACAAGGTGAACAAGGAGGAGGAGAAGAAGGAGAAGGAGGAGGAGGAGGAGGAGGAGAAGGAGGAGAAGGCCAAGGACCTTCTAGTCCTTCTCCTCCTCCTCCTCCTCCTTCTCCTCCTTCTTTATTTATTCTTCTTCTCCTCCTCCTCCTCGTTCTTCTCCTCTTTCATATTCTCCTGGCCTTAATTTCCCCAACAATGACATAATTAGCCCATTTAGCTCCAAAATGCTATAATAAGCTCAAAATGGCAAAAGAACCTTCGTTAGCTCATTAATATTATATACATAACTTGTTTTTCTCTAAAATGACATAATTAGCCCACTTAGCTCCAAAAAGATATATTTAGCTAATTTAGCTCCAAGAAGAGGAGAAGAGGAGAAGAAATAGGACCTATGAAAAGAAAGAAGAAGAAGAAGAAGAAGAAGAAGAAGAAGAAGAAGAAGAAGAAGAAGAGAAAAAGGAGGAGGAGAAGGAGGAGAAGGCCAAGGACCTTCTAGTCCTTCTCCTCCTCCTCCTCCTCCTGCTTCTTCTTTATTTCTTCTTCTTCTCCTCCTCCTCCTCTTTCTACTCCCCTTTCATATTCTCATTGCCTTAATTTCCCCAACAATGACATAATTAGCCCATTTAGCTCCAAAATGCCATAATAAGCTCAAAATGGCATAAGAACCTTGGTTAGCTCATTAATATTATATACTTAGCTTGTTTTCCTCTAAAATGAGATAATTACCCATTTAGCTCCAAAAAGACATAGTTAACTAATTTAGCTCCAAGAAGAGGAGAAGAGGAGAAATGAAAAGGAAGAACAAAAAGAAGAAGAGAAAGAGAAGAGAAGGAGAAGGAGAAGACGGAGGAGGAGCGGAAGGAGAAGGAGGATGAGGAGGAGGAGGAGAAGGAGGAGAAGGCGAAGGACCTCCTCCTCCTTCTCCTCCTTCTTCTTTATTTCTTCTTCTTGTCCTCCTCCTCCTCTTTCTTCTCCTCTTTCATATTCTCCTTGCCTTAATTTCCCCAACAATGACATAATTAGCCCATTTAGCTCCAAAATGCCATAATAAGCTCAAAATGGCATAAGAACCTTGGTTAGCTCATTAATATTATATACTAAGCTTGTTTTCCTCTAAAATGACATAACTAGTCCATTTAGCTTGAAAAAGACATAGTTAGCTAATTTAGCTCCAAGAAGAGGAGAAGAGGAGAAGAAATAGGACCTATGAAAAGAAAGAAGAAGAAGAAGAAGAGAAGGAGGAGGAGGAGGAGGAGGAGAAGGAGAAGGCCAAGGACCTTCTGGTCCTTCTCCTCCTCCTCCTCCTTCTCCTCCTTCTTTATTTCTTCTTCTTCTCCTCCTCCTCCTCTTTCTACTCCTCTTTCATATTCTCCGTGCCTTAATTTCTCTAACAATGACATAATTAGCCCATTTAGCTCCAAAATGCCATAATAAGCTCAAAATGGCATAAGAACCTTGGTTAGCTCATTAATATTATATACTTAGCTTGTTTTCCTCTAAAATGAGATAATTAGCCCATTTAGCTCCAAAAAGACATAGTTAGCTAATTTAGCTCCAAGAAGAGGAGAAGAGGAGAAATGAAAAGGAAGAACAAAAAGAAGAATAGAAAGAGAAGAGAAGGAGAAGGAGAAGAAGGAGGAGGAGAAGAAGGAGAAGGAGGAGAAGACCAAGGACCTACTAGTCCTTCTCCTCCTCCTCCCCCTCCTTATCCTCCTTCTTCTTTATTTCTTCTTCTTCTCCTCCTCCTCCTCTTTCTTCTCCTCTTTCATATTCTCCTTGCCTTAATTTCCACAACAATGACATAATTAGCCCATTTAGCTACAAAATGCCATAATAAGCTCAAAATGGCATAAGAACCTTGGTTAGCTCATTAATATTATATACTTAGCTTGTTTTCCTCTAAAATGACATAATTAGCCCATTTAGCTCCAAAAAAGACATAGTTAGCTAATTTAGCTCCAAGAAGAGAAGAAGAGGAGAAGAAATAGGAAACATGAAAAGAAAGAAGAAGAAGAAGAAGAAGAAGAAGAAGAAGAGAAGGAGGAGGAGGAGGAGGAGGAGAAGGAGGAGAAGGACAAGGACCTTCTAGTCCTTCTCCTCCTCCTCCTCCTTCTCCGCCTTCTTCTTTATTTCTTCTTCTCCTCCTCCTCCTCCTCTTTCTTATCCTCTTTCATATTCTCATTGCCTTAATTTCCCCAACAATGACATAATTAGCCCAGTTAGCTCCAAAATGCCATAATAACCTCAAAATGGCATCAGAACCTTGGTTAGCTCATTAATAATATATACTTAGCTTGTTTTCCTCTAAAATGAGATAATTAGCCCATTTAGCTCAAAAAGACATAGTTAGCTAATTTAGCTCCAAGAAGAGGAGAAGAGGAGAAATGAAAAGGAAGAACAAAAATAAGAAGAGAAAGAGAAGAGAAGGAGAAGGAGAAGAAGGAGGAGGAGAAGAAGGAGAAGGCCAAGGACCTTCTAGTCCTTCTCCTCGTCCTCCTCCTTCCCCTCGTTCTTCTTTATTTCTTCTTCTTCTCCTCCTCCTCCTCTTTCTTCTCCTCCTCCTCCTCTTTCTTCTCCTCTTTCATATTCTCCTTGCCTTAATTTCCCCAACAATGACATAATTAGCCCATTTAGCTCTAAAATGCCATAATAAGCTCAAAATGGCATAAGAACCTTGGTTAGCTCATTAATATTATATACTTAGCTTGTTTTCCTCTAACATGACATAATTAGCCAATTTAGCTCCAAAAAGACATACTTAGCTAATTTAGCTCCAAGAAGAGGAGAAAAGGAGAAGAAATAGGACCTATGAAAAGAAAGAAAGAAGAAGAAGAAGAGAAGAAGGATGACGAGGACGAGGAGGAGGAGAAGGAGGAGAAGGCCAAGGACCTTCTAGTCCTTCTCCTCTTCCTCCTCATTCTTCTTTATTTCTTCTTCTTCTCCTCCTCCTCCTCCTCTTTCATATTCTCCTTGCCTTGATTTCCCCAACTATGACATAATTAGCCCATTTAGCTCCAAAATGTCATAATAAGCTCAAAATGGCATAAGAACCTTGGTTAGCTCATTAATATTATATACTTAGCTTGTTCTCCTCTAAAATGAGATAATTAGCCCATTTAGCTCCAAAAAGACATAGTTAGCAAATTTAGCTCCAAGAAGAGGAAAAGAGGAGAAATGAAAAGGAAGAACAAAAACAAGAAGAGAAAGAGAAGAGAAGGGGAAGGAGAAGAAGGAGGAGGAGAAGAAGGAGGAGGAGGAGGAGGAGAATGCCAAGGACCTTCTAGTCCTTCTCCTCCTCCTCCTCCTTCTCCCCCTTCTTCTTTATTTCTTCTTCTTCTCCTCCTCCTCCTCTTTCTTATCCTCTTTCATATTCTCCTTGCCTTAATTTCCCCAACAATGACATAATTAGCCGATTTAGTTCCAAAATGCTATAATAAGCTCAAACTGGCATAAGAACCTTGGTTAGCTCATTAATATTATATACTTAACTTGTTTTCCCATAAAATGACATAATTAGCCCATTTAGCTCCAAAAAGATATAGTTAGCTAATTTAGCTCCAAGAAGAGGAGAAGAGGAGAAGAAATAGCACCTATGAAAAGAAAGAAGAAGAAGAGGAAGAGAAAAAGGAGGAGGAGGAGGAGGAGAAGGCCAAGGACCTTCTAGTCATTCTCCTCCTCCTCCTCCTTCTCCTCCTTCTTCTTTATTTCTTCTTCTTCTCCTCCTCCTCCTCTTTCATATTCTCATTGCCTTAATTTCCCCAAAAATGACATAATTAGCCCATTTAGCTCCCAAATGCCATACTAAGCTAAAAATGGCATAAGAACCTTGGTTAGCTCATTAATATTATATACTTAGCTTGTTTTCCTCTAAAATGAGATAATTAGCACATTTAGATCCAAAAAGAGATAGTTAGATAATTTTGCTCTAAAAAGAGGAGAAGAGGAGAAATGAAAAGGAAGAACAAAATGAAGAAGAGAAAGAGAAGAGAAGGACAAGGAGAAGACGGAGGAGGAGAAGAATGAGAAGGAGGAGGAGGAGGAGGGGAAGGAGGAGGAGAAGGCCAAGGACCTTCTAGTCCTTCTCCTCGTCCTCCTCCTTCTCCTCCTTCTTCTTTATTTCTTCTTCTTCTCCTCCTCCTCCTCTTTCTTCTCCTCTTTCATATTCTCCTTGCCTTAATTTCCCCAACAATGACATAATCAGCCCATTTAGCTCCAAAATGCCATAATAAGCTCAAAATGGCATAAGAACCTTGGTTAGCTCATTAATATTATATACTTAGCTTGTTTTCCTCTAAAATGAAATAATTAGCCCATTTAGCTCCAAAAAGACATAGTTAGCTAATTTAGCTCCAAGAAGAGGAGAAGAGGAGAAGAAATAGGACCTATGAAAAGAAAGAAGAAGAAGAAGAAGAAGAAGAAGAAGAAGAAGAGAACAAGGAGGAGGAGGAGGAGGAGGAGAAGGCCAAGGACCTTCTAGTCCTTCTCCTCCTACTCCTCCTTCTCCTCCTTCTTCTTTATTTCTTCTTCTTCTCCTCCTCCTCCTCTTTCTTCTGCTCTTTCATATTCTCCTTGCCTTAATTTCCCCAACAATGACATAATTACCCATTTAGCTCCAAAATGCCATAATAAGCTCAAAATGGCATAAGAACCTTGGTTAACTCATTAATAATATATACTTAGCTTGTTTTCCTCTAAACTGAGATAATTAGCCCATTTACCTCCAAAAAGACATAGTTAGATAATTTAGCTCCAAGAAGAGGAGAAGAGAAGAAATGAAAAGGAAGAATAAAAAGAAGAAGAGAAAGAGAAGAGAAGGAGAAGGAGAAGAAGGAGGACGAGAAGAAGGAGAAGGAGGAGGAGAAGGCCAAGGACCTTCTAGTCCTTCTCCTCCTCCTCCTCCTCCTTCTTCTTTATTTCTTCTTCTACTCCTCCTCCTCCTCTTTATTCTCCTCTTTCATATTCTCCTTGCCTTAATTTCCCCAACAATGACATAATTAGCCCATTTAGATCCAAAATGCCATAATAAGCTCAAAATGGCATAAGAACCTTGGTTAGCTCATTAATATTATATACTTAGCTTGTTCTCCTCTAAAATGAGATAATTAGCCCATTTAGCTCCAAAAAGACATAGTTCGCTAATTTAGCTCCAAGAAGAGGAGAAGAGGAGAAATGAAAAGGAAGAACAAAAAGAAGAAGAGAAAGAGAAGAGAAGGAGAAGGAGAAGGAGGAGGAGAAGAAGGAGAAGGAGGAGGAGGAGGAGAAGGAGGAGAAAGCCAAGGACCTTCTAGTCCTTCTCCTCCTCCTCCTCCTCCTTCTCCTCCTTCTTCTTTATTTCTTCTTCTTGTCCTCCTCCTCCTATTTCTTCTCCTCTTTCATATTCTCCTTGCCTTAATTTCCCCAACAATGACATAATTAGCCCATTTAGCTCCAAAATGCCATAATAAGCTCAAAATGGCATAAGAACCTTGGTTAGCTCATTAATATTATATACTAAGCTTGTTTTCCTCTAAAATGACATAACTAGTCCATTTAGCTTGAAAAAGACATAGTTAGCTAATTTAGCTCCAAGAAGAGGAGAAGAGGAGAAGAAATAGGACCTATGAAAATAGAGACGAAGAAGAAGAAGAAGAGAAGAAGGAGGACGAGGACGAGGAGGAGGAGAAGGACAAGGACCTTCTAGTCCTTCTCCTCCTCCTCCTCCTCCTTCTCCGCCTTCTTCTTTATTTCTTCTTCTTCTCCTCCTCCTCCTCTTTCTTCTCCTCTTTCATATTCTCATTGCCTTAATTTCCCCAACAATGACATAATTAGCCCATTTAGCTCGAAAATGCCATAATAAGCTCAAAATGGCATAAGAACCTTGGTTAGCTCATTAATAATATATACTTAGTTTGTTTTCCTCTAAAATGAGATAATTAGCCCATTTAGCTCCAAAAAGACATAGTTAGATAATTTAGCTCAAAGAAGAGGAGAAGAGGAGAAATGAAAAGGAAGAACAAAAAGAAGAAGAGAAAGACAAGAGAAGGAGAAGGAGAAGAAGGAGGACGAGAAGAAGGAGAAGGAGTAGGAGAAGGCCAAGGACCTTCTAGTCCTTCTCCTCCTCCTCCTCCTTCTCCTACTTCTTCTTTATTTCTTCTTCTACTCCTCCTCCTCCTCTTTCTTCTCCTCTTTCATATTCTCTTTGCCTTAATTTCCCCAACAATGACATAATTAGCCCATTTAGATCCAAAATGCCATAATAAGCTCAAAATGGCATAAGAACCTTGGTTAGCTCATTAATATTATATACTTAGCTTGTTTTCCTCTAAAATGACATAATTAGCATATTTAGCTCCAAAAATACATACTTAGCTAATTTAGCTCCAAGAAGAGGAGAAGAGAAGAAGAAATAAGACCTATGAAAAGAAAGAAGAAGAAGAAGAAGAAGAAGAAGAAGAAGAAGAAGAAGAAGAGAAGAAGGAGGAGGACGAGGAGGAGGAGGAGGAGGAGAAGGAGGAGAAGGCCAAGGACCTTCTAGTCCTTCTCCTCCTCCGCCTTCTCCTCCTTCTTTATTTCTTCTTCTTCTCCTCCTCCTCCTCTTTCATATTCTCCTTGCCTTAATTTCCCCAACTATGACATAATTAGCCCATTTAGCTCCAAAATGCCATAATAAGCTCAAAATGGCATAAGAACCTTGGTTAGCTCATTAATATTATATACTTAGCTTGTTCTCCTCTAAAATGAGATAATTAGCCCATTTAGCTCCAAAAGGACATAGTTAGCTAATTTAGCTCCAAGAAGAGGAGAAGAGGAGAAATCAAAAGGAAGAACAAAAAGAAGAAGAGAAAGAGAAGAGAAGGAGAAGGAGAAGAAGGAGGAGGAGAACAAGGAGAAGGAGGAGGAGGAGGAGGAGGAGAAGGCCAAGGACCTTCAAATCCTTGTCCTCCTTCTCCTCCTTCTTCTTTATTTATTCTTCTTCTCCTCCTCCTCCTCATTCTTCTCCTCTTTCATATTCTCCTTGCCTTAATTTCCCCAACAATGACATAATTAGCCCATTTAGCTCCAAAACACCATAATAAGCTCAAAATGGCATAAGAACCTTGGTTAGCTCATTAATATTATATACTTAGCTTGTTTTCCTCTAAAATGAGATCATTAGCCCATTTAGCTCCAAAAAGACATAGTTAGCTAATTTAGCTCCAAGCAGAGGAGAAGAGGAGAAATGAAAAGGAAGAACAAAACGAAGAAGAGAAAGAGGAGGAGGAGGAGAAGGCCAAGGACCTTCTAGTCCTTCTCTTCCTCCTCCTCCTCCTCCTCCTTCTCCTCCTTCTTCTTTAGTTCTTCTTCTTCTCCTCCTCCTCCTCTTTCTTCCCCTCTTTCATATTCTCCTTGCCTTAATTTCCCCAACAATGACATAATTAGCCCATTTAGCTCCAAAATGCCATAATAAGCTCAAAATGGCATAAGAACCTTGGTTAGCTCATTAATATTATATACTTAGCTTGTTTTCCTCTAAAATGAGATAATTAGCCCATTTAGATCCACAAAGACATAGTTAGCTAATTTAGCTCCCAGAAGAGGAGAAGAGGAGAAGAAATAGGAAACATGAAAAGAAAGAAGAAGAAGAAGAAGAAGAAGAAGAAGAAGAAGAGAAGGAGGAGGAGGAGGAGGAGGAGGAGAAGGAGGAGAAGGACAAGGACCTTCTAGTCCTTCTCCTCCTTCTCCTCCTCCTCCTCCTTCTCCGCCTTCTTCTTTATTTCTTCTTCTTCTCCTCCTCCTCTTTCTTCTCCTCTTTCATATTCACCTTGCCTTAATTTCCCCAACAATGACATAATTAGCCCATTTAGCTCCAAAATGCCATAATAACCTCAAAATGGCATAAGAACCTTGGTTCGCTCATTAATATTATATACTTAGCTTGTTTTCCTCTAAAATGGGATAATTAGCCCATTTAGCTCCAAAAAGACATAGTTAGCTAGTTTAGCTCCAAGAAGAGGAGAAGAGGAGAAATGAAAAGAAGGAAGAAGAAGAAGAGAAGAAGAAGAGAAGGAGAAGGAGAAGGAGGAGAAGAAGAAGAAGCAGGAGGAGAAGAAGAGAAGAAGAAGGAGAAGGAGGAGAAGGAGCCCTCCTTCTTCTCCTTCTTCTTCTCTCCTCCTTCTTCTCCTTCTTCTTCTCTTCTTATTTTTTCTTCTTCTCCTCCTCCTTCTCCTTCTCCTTCCCATCCTCCTCCTCCTCCTCCTTCTTGTTTTTATTCTCCTTGTTCTATTCTTGCTTCTTATCTTTCTTCTTCAATTTAGCTTATTTGTCATATATATGTTGTTGTTGTTCTTATTCTGGCTTTCTTATTCCCATTTTGCAGATTGGATGTACTACATGCATGGAAGCTGGCATTGGAGTGCTTTAGTTTCCGTTTTTATTTGAGTTGATGAACAATGTGGAACTATATGTATATGTATATATGGATGAACAATATATGTGCAACTATATGTATGTATATATGGATGAAACTTTGTATGTGTTGGTTCTTAAGATATATGGGATGTACGTTGATGAACAAATGGCATTGATGAGTTTTATATGTATATCATATATGTGTTGTGACCTATTTATCATATATGTGCTATGAATTATATATATATATGTGCTGTGAAATAGAAAAAATAAACAAAAATGTGACAATATAGGCTCTTTGCCGTCTGCCAGCTCATGGCAAAGGCCTTTGCCATCAGCTGACCAACGACAAAGGTGCCACGTGGCGCCCAGTTGTGCAACCTGGGCAGTAGCAGCTGGCCATATAATATCTTTGTCTTCTGCTTCCAGGGGGGCAGACGGCAAAGAAGAGGGCACAGAGGAGGGGGGAGGTGGAAGCTGGCGGCAAAGAAGAGGGGGAGGCAGACGGCACAGAAGAGGGGGGAGGCAGACCGCAAAGAAGTGGGGGGAGGCAGACGGCACAGAGGAGGGGGAGGCAGACGGCAAAGAAGAGGGGAGGCAGACGCCAAAGCCTCCGTTAGCCCCTAACGGAGGCAACGCCTGTCGGCTGCCGTCTCGACCACTTTGCCGAGTGCTCCTATGAAAAGCTGACGGCAAAGCTCTTTGCCGTCCGCTTTGGGGAGACAAACGGCAAAGAAGCTACAATGTCGTCGTAGGCTGACGCAGAAATTTTGCCGGCCGTGAGATTCTTTGACGTCAGTTATATTCTCTTTGCCGTCCGGGATTTACTCTTTGCCATCTGTGATGGCAGACGGCAAAGAAGCTAATTCCTGTAGTGTACTTTTTGAGTGTGAGTTTAGTAAGTAATTTGATTAAGTTAAACTCTAATTATCTTGAACATAGTCTAAGTCCACTTTGAATATATTTGTGTTGTAGATCAATGGCTCACGCGACAGTCACCCTGAATTTTAATACGTTCCTAGAGAAAGCTAAGTTGAAAGATGATGGAAGCAACATTGTAGACTGGGCTCGTAACCTTCAGTTGCTCCTGCAAGATGGGAAGAAGGATTATGTCCTTAATGCTGCGCTAGGAGATGAACCACCCGCCGCGGCTGACCAAGATGTTAAGAACGCTTGGTTAACACGCAAGGACTACTCAGTAGTTCAATGTGCAGTCTTGTATGGCTTAGAGCCAGGACTTCAACGTCCCTTTGAGCGTCATGGAGCATATGAGATGTTCCAGGAGTTGAAGTTTATCTTTCAGAAGAACGCCCGGATTGAGAGGTATGAGACCTCCGATAAATTCTATGCTTGCAAGATGGAGGAGAATTCGTTTGTCGGTGAACATGTGCTCAAAATGTCTGGGTACTCAAACCGTCTAGCTGAGATGGGGATTGAACTCCCGCAAGAGGCTATCACTGACAGAATTCTTCAATAACTGCCACCAAGCTATAAGGGCTTTGTGTTGAACTATAACATGCAAGGGATGAACAAGTCACCCGGCGAGTTATTCGCGATGCTGAAAGTCGCAGAGTCAGAACTCCGTAAAGAGAATCAAGTGTTGATGGTGAATAAGACCACTAGTTTCAAGAGAAACGGCAAAGGAAAGAAGGGTAATTCAAAGAAGAGCGGCAAGCCTGTTGCCAATCCGACGAAGAAGCCCAAAGCTGGACCTAAGCCTGAAACGGAGTGCTATTATTGCAAGGGTATGGGTCACTGGAAGCGCAACTGCCCCAAGTATATGGCTGATAAGAAGGCGGCCAAAGAAAAATCAGGTATATTCGATAGACATGTTATTGATGTGTACTTAACCAGCTCTCGTAGTAGTGCTTGGGTATTCGATACCGGTTCTGTTGCTCATATTTGCAACTCGAAACATGAACTGCCGAATAAGCGAAGGCTGGCGAAGGATGAAGTGACGATGCGCGTGGGAAATGGTTCCAAGGTTGATGCAATCGCCATCGGCACAGTTTCACTTCAGTTACCATCAGGATTAGTTATGAACTTGAATAAATGTTATTTAGTGCCTACGTTAAGCATGAACATTATATCTGGATCTTGTTTATTGCGAGACGGTTACTCGTTTAAGTCAGAGAATAATGATTGTTCTATTTCTACGAGTAATATCTTTTATGGTCATGCACCCAATGTGAGAGGATTGTTCATATTGAATCTTGATAGTGATAATACACATATACATAACATTGAGACCAAAAGAGTTAGAGTTAAACAATGATAGCGCCATGTTTTTATGGCACTTCCGCTTAGGTCATATTGGTGTAAAGCGCATGAAGAAACTCCATACCGATGGACTTTTGGAGTCACTTCACTTTGATTCACTTGACACGTGCGAACCATGCCTCATGGCAAAGATGACTAAAACTCCGTTCTCCGGAACAATGGAGCGTGCAAGTGACTTGTTGGAAATCATACATACCGATGTGTGTGGTCCGATGAGTGTGGAGGCACGCAGCGGATATCGTTATTTTCTCACCTTCACTGACGATTTGAGTAGATATGGTTATGTCTAACTAATGAAGCACAAGTCTGAAACATTTGAAAAGTTCAAACAATTTCAGAGTGAAGTCGAAAATCATCGTAACAAGAAGATCAAGTTCCTACGGTCTGATCGTGGGGGTGAATATCTGAGTTTTGAGTTTGGTGCTCACTTAAGACAATGTGGAATTGTTTCACAGTTGACACCGCGTGGAACACCATAGCGTAATGGTGTGTTCCAATGTCGTAATCGTACTTCATTAGAGATGGTGCGATCTATGATGTCTCTTACCGATTTGCCGTTATCATTTTAGGGTTATGCATTAGAAACAGCTGCATTCACTTTAAATAGGGCACCATCAAAATCCATTGAGACGACACCATACGAACTGTGGTATGGCAAAAGACCAAAGTTGTCGTTTCTTAAAGTTTGGGGATGTGATGCTTATGTCAAAAAGCTTCAGCCTGAAAAGCTGGAACCCAAAGCGGAAAAGTGCGTCTTCATAGGTTACCCAAAAGAGACAGTTGGGTATACCTTCTATCTCAAATCTGAGGGCAAAGTGTTTGTTGCTAAGAACGGAGCTTTTCTCGAGAAGGAGTTTCTCTCCAGAGAATTGAGTGGGAGGAAGATAGAACTTGATGAGGTTGTCGAACCTCTCATCCCTCTGGATGGTGGCGCATGGCAAGGGGAATCCCGTGTCGTTGCGACACCGACTGAGGAGGAAGTTAATGATGATGATCATGGAACTCCGGATCAAGTTCCTATCGGACCTCGCAGGTCGACGAGATCGCGTACTGCTCCAGAGTGGTATGGTAATCCCGTGTTATCAATTATGTCGTTGGACAACAATGAGCCTGCGAATTATGAAGAAGCAATGGTGGGCCCGGATTCTAACAAATGGCTGGAGGCCACGAAGTTCGAGATAGGATCTATGTATGAAAACAAAGTGTGGACTTTGGAAGTACTACCTGAAGGCCGCAAGGCTATTCAGAACAAATGGATCTTTAAGAAGAAGACGGAGGCTGACAGTAATGTGACCGTTTATAAATCTCGATTTGTGGCAAAGGGTTTTTCGCAAGTTCAAGGAATTGACTACGATGAGACATTCTCACCCGTAGCGATGCTTAAGTCCGTCCGAATCATGTTAGCAATAGCTGCATTTTTCGATTATGAAATCTGGCAGATGGATGTCAAAACGACGTTCCTTAACGGTTTCCTTAAGGAAGAGTTGTATATGATGCAACCCGAAGGTTTTATCGATCCTAAAAATGCTAACAAAGTGTGCAAACTCCAGCGATCCATTTATGGACAGGTGCAAGCATCTCGGAGTTGGAATAAACGCTTTGATGAGGTGATCAAAGCATTTGGGTTTATACAAGTGGTTGGAGAATCTTGTATTTACAAGAAAGTGACTGGGAGTTTTGTGGCATTTCAAATATTATATGTGGATGACATACTGCTGATTGGAAACAACGTGGAGCTTTTGGAGAGCATAAAAGGTTACTTGAATAAAAGTTTCTCTATGAAGGACCTAGGAGAAGCTGCTTACATTCTAGGCATTAAGATCTATAGGGATAGATCGAAACGCCTGATAGGACTTTCACAAAGCACATACCTTGATAAAGTTTTGAAGAAGTTCAAAATGGATCAGTCCAAGAAAGGGTTCTTGCCAGTATTACAAGGTATGAAATTGAGTAAGACTCGGTGCCCAGCAACTGAGGAAGATAGAAAGACAATGAGTTCCGTCCCCCATGCTTTAGCCATAGGTTCTATCATGTATGCAATGTTGTGCACTAGACCGGATGTTAGTCTAGCCATAAGTATGGCAGGCAGGTTCTAGAGTAATCCAGGAGTGGATCACTTGACGGCGGTCAAGAATATCCTGAAGTACCTGAAAAGGACTAAGGAGATGTTTCTCGTATATGGAGGTGACAAAGAGCTCGCCATAAAAGGTTACATCGATGCAAGCTTTGACACAAATCCGGATGACTCTAAGTCGCAGACCGGATACGTATTTATTCTTAATGGGGGTGCGGTAAGCTGGTGCAGTTCCAAGCAAAACGCCGTAGCTGATTCTACATGTGAAGCGGAGTACATGGCTGCCTCGGAGGCAGCTAAGGAGGGTGTGTGGATGAAGCAGTTCATGACGGAACTTGGAGTGGTGCCGAGTGCACTGAATCCAATAACCCTATTTTGTGACAACATGGGTGCCATTGCCTTAGCAAAGGAACCACGAATTCACAAGAAGACCAGACCCATCAAACGACGCTTCAACCTCATCTGCGACTACGTCGAGGAGGACGACGTGAATATCTGCAAAGTGCACACGGATCTGAATGTGGCAAACCCGCTGACTAAACCTCTTCCACGGGCAAAGCATGATCAACACCAAAACTGTATGGGTGTTAGATTTATTACAATGTAATTCCCATGGCGATGTGAGGGCTAGATTATTGACTCTAGTGCAGGTGGGAGACTGTTGGAATTATGCCCTAGAGGCAATGATAAATAAGTTATTATTATAATTCATGTATCAAGATAATCGTTTATTATCCATGCTATAATTATGTTGAATGAAAGACTTAGATACATGTGTGGATACATAGACAAAACACTGTCCCTAGCAAGCCTCTAGTTGGTTAGCCAATTGATCAAGGATAGTCAAGGTCTTCTGACTATGTGAAAGTGCGTTATATCGACTAGAGGGGGTGAATAGGAGATTTTATGAATTTCATCACTGAGGAAATTCCTTTTGAGGAAATTCCTCACTGATGACTAACTTACAGCGGAAACAGTAAAGGATCAGGAGTGCAAAGTTTCACTACAGCAGTTTTTTGGTATGAAGAATGCGAAAACAGATTGCACAGTAAGCAGGCACGCAGAAAACAGACGAGGATTAACTTGCGTGAAGAATTTGGGGTTGAGGAATTTCAGAGAAAGTCTTCAGCAAATTCTTCAAATAGTGACAGTGAAAATCATCAACACATAATCTGAGGAATATAAAGAGTTGAGGAATTAGAACCCGTTTCACAGCGAGGACAGTAGTTGATGACCCAGTTCCAACAGTTGTGACAGTTGTACATCTGGTTTGGAGCAGCTTGGTATTGAAACCAAAATACACACAGTCCCGGGACACACATTCCCTACCGTATTATCCTTGGGCTAAGAACACACAGTCCTCAACCAACACTCGTGGTAAGTCTTCAGGGCAGACTTCCAAACCCTCACAAACTTGGTCACCCGGCGATCCACAATTGACTGCTGGATTGCTCTAGACCATGACGCCTAACCGTCTGGAGGATGCACAGTCCTCAAAGGTAAAAGGCTTCAGTCCCACACAGGAACAACTTTTTAAGTGATGCTTAATCACTAGGTTCTCTGTTTGTGGTTTAGTGTTTGGGGTATTTCCTCACTGATGAATTACTCTCGAAGGCTCTGAGGAATTTGGGTTGCTCTTATGACAAGTGTCAGTTTCTAACAGAGAAGCCAACCAACTGATGGATGTGGGGGGTGGCTGTTTATAGCCTAGGTGTTGGAAATATGCCCTAGAGGCAATAATAAATTATTTATTATTATATTTCTTTGTTCATGATAATCGTTTATTATGCATGCTATAATCGTATTGATTGGAAACACAATACTTGTGTGGATACATAGACAAAACACTGTCCCTAGTAAGCCTCTAGTTGACTAGCTCGTTGATCAAAGATGGCCAAGGTTTCCTGGACATAGGCAAGTGTTGTTACTTGATAACGGGATCACATCATTAGGAGAATCATGTGATGGACTAGACGCAAACTAATAGACGTAGCATGTTGATCGTGTCATTTTGTTGCTACTGTTTTCTGCGTGTCAAGTATTTGTTCCTATGACCATGAGATCATATAACTCACTGACACCGGAGGAATGCTTTTTGTGTATCAAACGTCGCAACGTAATTGGGTGACTATAAAGATGCTCTACAGGTATCTCCGAAGGTGTTAGTTGAGTTAGTATGGATCAAGACTGGGATTTGTCACTCCGTGTGACGGAGAGGTATCTCAGGGCCCACTTGGTAATACAACATCACACACAAGCCTTGCAAGCAATGTGACTTAGTGTAAGTTGCGGGATCTTGTATTACGGAACGAGTAAAGAGACTTGCCCGTAAACGAGATTGAAATAGGTATACGGATACTGACGATCGAATCTCGGGCAAGTAACATACCGAAGGACAAAGGGAATGACATACAGGATTATATGAATCCTTGGCACTGAGGTTCAAACGATAAGATCTTCGTAGAATATGTAGGATCCAATATGGGCATCCAGGTCCCGCTATTGGATATTGACCGAGGAGTCTCTCGGGTCATGTCTACATAGTTCTCGAACCCGTAGGGTCTACACACTTAAGGTTCGATGTTGTTTTATGCGTATTTGAGTTATATGGTTGGTTACCGAATGTTGTTCGGAGTCCCGGATGAGATCACGGACGTCACAAGGGTTTCCGGAATGGTCCGGAAACAAAGATTGATATATAGGATGACCTTATTTGATTACCGGAAGGTTTTCGGAGTTACCGGGAATGTACCGGGAATGACGAATGGGTTCCGGGATTTCACCGGGGGGGGGGGGGGGGCAACCCACCCCGGGGAAGCCCATAGGTGTTGGGGGTGCCGCACCAGCCCTTAGTGGGCTGGTGAGACAGCCCAAAAGAGGCCTATGCGCATTGGGAAGAAAATAAAAGAGGAAAAAAAAGGGGAGGTGGGAAAGGGAAGAAGGACTCCACCTTGCAAACCAAGTAGAATTCGGTTTGGGAGGGGGAGACCTTCCCCCTTAGGTTCGGCCGACCCGTTGGGAGCCCATGGACCCCAAGTCAAGGCTCCCCCCTCCTCCTCCTATATATAGTGGGGTTTTAGGGCTGATTTGAGACGACTTTTCCACGGCAGCCCGATCACATACCTCCATGGTTTTTCCTCTAGATCGCGTTTCTTCGGAGCTCGGGCGGAGCCCTGCTGAGACAAGATCATCACCAACCTCCGGAGCGCCGTCACGCTGCCGGAGAACTCTTCTACCTCTCCGTCTCTCTTGCTGGATCAAGAAGGCCGAGATCATCGTCGAGCTGTACGTGTGCTGAACGCGGAGGTGCCATCCGTTCGGCACTAGATCGTGGGACTGATCGCGGGACGGTTCGCGGGGCGGATCGAGGGACGTGAGGACGTTCCACTACATCAACCGCGTTCACTAACGCTTCTGCTGTACGGTCTACAAGGGTACGTAGATCACTCATCCCCTCTCGTAGATGGACATCACCATGATAGGTCTTCGTGCGCGTAGGAAAATTTTTGTTTCCCATGCGACGTTCCCCAACAGTGGCATCATGAGCTAGGTTCATGCGTAGATGTTTTCTCGAGTAGAACACAAAAGTTTTTGTGGGCGGTGATGTGCATTTTGCTGCCCTCCTTAGTCTTTTCTTGATTCCGCGGTATTGTTGGATCAAAGCGGCTCGGACCGACATTACTCGTACGCTTACGAGAGACTGGTTTCATCGCTACGAGTAACTTCGTTGCTTAAAGATGACTGGCGGGTGTCAGTTTCTCCAACTTTAGTTGAATCGGATTTGACCGAGGAGGTCCTTGGATGAGGTTAAATAGCAACTCATATATCTCCGTTGTGGTGTTTGCGTAAGTAAGATGCAATCCTACTAGATACCCATGGTCACCACGTAAAACATGCAACAACAAAATTAGAGGACGTCTAACTTGTTTTTGCAGGGTATGCTTGTGATGTGATATGGCCAACGATGTGATGTGATATATTGGATGTATGAGATGATCATGTTGTAATAGATAATATCGACTTGCACGTCAATGGTACGGCAACCGGCAGGAGCCATAGGGTTGTCTTTATACTAACGTTTGTGCTTGCAGATGCGTTAACTATTTTGCTAGGATGTAGCTTTAGTAGTAATAGCATGAGTAGCACGACAACCCTGATGACGACACGTTGATGGAGATCATGGTGTGACGCCGGTGACAAGAAGATCGTGCCGGTGCTTTGGTGATGGAGATAAAGAAGCGCATGATGATGGCCATATCATGTCACTTATGAATTGCATGTGATGTTAATCCTTTTATGCACCTTATTTTGCTTAGAACGACGGTAGCATTATGAGGTGATCTCTCACTAAAATTTCAAGACGAAATTGTGTTCTCCACGACTGTGCACCGTTGCTACAGTTCATCGTTTCGAGACACCACGTGATGATCGGGTGTGATACACTCAACGTTCACATACAACGGGTGCAAAATAGTTGCGCACGCAGAACACTCGGGTTAAGCTTGACGAGCCTAGCATGTGCAGACATGGCCTCGGAACACATGAGACCGAAAGGTCGAGCATGAATCGTATAGTGGATATGATTAGCATAGAGATGCTTACCACTGAAACTATTCTCGACTCACGTCATGATCGGACTTGAGATAGTGGATTTGGATCATGTACCACTCAAATGACTAGAGAGATGTACTTTTTGAGTGGGAGTTCTTAAGTAATATGATTAATTGAACTAATTGTCATGAACATAGTCTAATGGTCTTTGCGAATTATGATGTAGCTTGCACTATAGCTCTACTGTTTTTATATGTTCCTAGAGAAAATTTAGTTGAAAGTTGATAGTAGCAAACTTTGCACAGGATTGTCCTCGTTGTTGCACAGAAGGCTTATGTCCTTAATGCACCACTTGGTGTGCTGCACCTCGAGCGTCGTCTGTGGATGTTGTGAACATCCGACATACACGTTTCTGATGACTACATGATAGTTCACTGCAAAATACTTAATGGCTTAGAAGAAAGGCGCCGAAAACGTTTTAAAATGTCACGGAACATAAGTGATGTTCTAAAGAGATGAAATTGTGATTTCATGCTTGTGCCCTTGTTAAGAGGTACGAGACCTCCAACAAGATTCTTGGTCCACAAAGTAAAGGAGAAAAGCTCAATCGTTGAGCGTGTGCTCAGATTGTTTGAGTACGACAATCACTTGAATCAAGTGGGAGTTAATCTTCCAGATGAGATAGTGATGGTTCTCCAAATCACTGCCACCAAGCTGTGAGAGCTTCGTGATGAACTATAACATATCAAGGATAGATACAATGGTCCTTGAGCGATTCGCGATGTTTGACACTGCGAAAGTAGAAATCAAGAAGGAGCATCAATAGTTGATGGTTTGTAAAACCACTAAGTTTCAAGAAAGGCAAGGGTTAGACGGGATACTTCGTGAAACGGCAAAACAGTTGCTGCACTAATGAAGAGACCCAAGATTAAACCCAAACCCGAGACTAAGTGCTTCTGTAATAAGGGGAACAGTCACTGAGGCGGAGCAACTCTAGATACTTGGTAGATAAGAAGGCTGGCAAAAGTCGAAAGAAGTATATTTGATATACATGATGTTGATGTATACTTTACTAGTACTCCTAGTAGCATGAGGGTATTGGATACCGGTTCCGTTGCTAAGTGATTAGTAACACGAAATGAAAGCTACGGCATAAACGGAGACTAGCTAAAGGCGAGGTGACGATACGTGTTGGAAGTGTGTCCAAGGTTGATATGATCAAACGTCGCACGCTCCCTCTACCATCGGGATTGGTGTTAAACCTAAATAATTGTTATTTGGTGCTTGCGTTAAGCATGAACATGATTGGATCGTGTTATTGTAATACGATTATTCATTTAAAGAGAATAATGGTTACTCTATTTTCTTGAATAATCACCTTCAATGGTTTATTGAATCTCGATCGTAGTGTTACACATGTTCATGATATTGGTGCCAAAAGATACGAGGTAATGATGATAGTACCACTTACTTGTGGCACTGCCGCTTGAGTCATGTTGGTATAAATTGCATGAAGAGGCTCCATGCTGATGGATCTTTGTAATCACTTGTTTTTGAATCACTAGTGACATGCAAATCATACCACATGAGCAAGGCCTTGTTTTCATTGAGATGAAACAAGATAGTATCTTGTTGGAAGTGATACATTTTGATGTATGCAGTCCAATGGGTGCTGAGGCACGCAGTGGATATCATTATGTTCTTACTTCACTGACGATTTGAGTAGATACAGGAGTATTCACTTAATGAATCACAAGTCTGAAATATTGAAAAGTTCAATTCCGTTTCAGAGTGAAGTTCGTCGTAACAAGAGGATAAGCTGTCTACGATGTGATCATAGAAATGAATATCTGAGTTACGAGTTTTGGTACGCAGTTAAGACAATGTGGAAATTGTTTCGCAGTTCATGCCACCTGGAACATCATAGTGTGATGATGTGTCTGAACGTCATAGCCACACACTATTTGGTATGGTGCATGCTATGATGTCTCTTATCGAATTACCACTATCGTTTATGGGTTAAGCATTAGAGACAACCGCATTCACTTTAAATAGGGCACCACGTATTTCCATTGAGATGACACAGTATAGACTGAAGTTTAGAGAAATCTAAATTGTCGTTTCTTGAAAGTTTGGGGTTTCGACACTTATGTGAAAAAGTTTCAGTCTGATAAGCTCGAACCCAAAGCGGATAAATGCATCTTCATAGGATATCCAAAATAGTTGGGTACATCTCCTATCTCAGATCCGAAAGCAAAGTGTTTGTTTCTAGAAACGGATCCTTTCTCGAGGAAAGGTTTCTCTCGAAAGAATTGAGTGGCAGGGTGGTAGAACTTGATGAGGTTACTGAACCATCACTTCAACCAGTGTGTAGCAAGGCGCAGGAAGTTTTTCCTGTGGCGCCTACACGAATTGAAGTGAAAGCTCACGATGGTGATCATCGAGCATCGGATCAAGTTACTACAAGCCTCGTAGGTTGACAAGGTCGCGTACTACTGCAGAGTGGTACGGTAACCCTGTCTTGGAAGTCATGTTGTTGAGCAATAGTGAACCTACGAGTCATGGAGAAAGCAATGGTGGGCCCAGATTCCGACAAATGGCTGGAAGCCATGAAATCCGAGAGAGGATCCATGTATGAAAACAAAGTGTAGACTTTGGAAGAACTAATTGATGGTCATAGGACTATTGAGTAAAGATGGATCTTTAAAAGGAAGACAGACGATGATTGTGATAAGTCACTATTAAGAAAAGCTCGACTTGTCGCAAAGATGTTTCCGACAAGATCAAATAGTTGACTATGATGAGACTTTCTCACTCGTAGCGATGCTAAAAGTCTATTAGAATTATGTTAGTAGTTGCTGCATTATTTTTGAAATATTGCATGTAGGATGTCAAAACATTGTTTCCTCGACGGTTTCCTTGAGCAAACATTGTATGAGATACAACCATGAGGTTTTGTCGATCCTAAAGATACTAGCAAGTATGCAAGCTCCAGCGATCCTTAAATGGACTGGTGCAAGCATCTCGGAGTTGGAATATACACTTTGATGAGATGATCAAAGATTTTGGGTTTGTACAAGGTTTATGAGAAACTTGTATTTCCAAAGAAGTGAGTGGGAGCACTATAGAATTTCTGATAAGTATATGTGGTTGACATATTGTGGATCAGAAGTAATGTAGAATTTCTGTAAAGCATACAAGGTTGTTTGAAAGGAGTTTTCAAAGAAATACCTGGATTGAGCCACTTGAACGTTGAGCATCAAAGATCTATGGAGATAGATCGAAAGCGCTTAATGGAAGTTTCAACAAGATACATTCCTTGACAAGTTTTGAAGGAGTTCAAAATAGATCAGCAAAGAAGGAGTTCTTGTTTGCGTTGTAAGGTGTGAATTTGAGTAAGACTCAAAACCCGACCACGGCAGAATAAAGAGAATAGACGAAGGTCGTCTTCTATGCCTTAGTCGTAGACTCTAAAGTATGCCATGCTGAGTACCGCACCTGATGTGTGCCTTGCAGCAAGTCTGTTGAGAGGTACAGAGAGTGATCCATGATTGAATCACTAGCAGCGGTCAAAATTTATCCTTAGTAACTGATGGACTAAGGGATTTTTCTCGATTATGGAGGTGGTTAAAGAGTTCGTCGTAAAGGGTTACGTCGATGTAAGCTTTGACACTAATCCGAATAACTATGAGTAGTGAAACGGATTCGTATAGTAGAGTAGATATTTGGAGTATTTCCGAATAGCACATAGTAGCAGCATCTATAAGATGACATAAAGATTTGTAAAGAACACACGGATCTGAAAATTTCAGAACCGTTGACTAAAACCTCTCTCATGAGCAAGACGTGATCAGACCCCATAACTATATGGGTGTTGGATTCGTTAGAATCACATGGTGATGTGAACTAGATTATTGACTCTAGTGCAAGTGGGAGACTGTTGGAAATATTCCCAAGAGGCAATAATAATTTAGTTATTATTATATTTCTTTGTTCATGATAATCGTTTATTATGCATGCTATAATTGTATTGATTGGAAACACAATACTTGTGTGGATACATAGACAAAACACTGTCCCTAGTAAGCCTCTAGTTGACTAGCTCGTTGATCAAAGATGGCCAAGGTTTCCTGGCCATAGGCAAGTGTTGTTACTTAATAACGGGATCACATCATTAGGAGAATCATGTGATGGACTAGACCCAAACTAATAGACGTAGCATGTTGATCGTGTCATTTTGTTGCTACTGTTTTCTGCGTGTCATGTATTTGTTCCTATGACCATGAGATCATATAACTCACTGACACCGGAGGAATGCTCTGTGTGTATCAAACGTCGCAACGTAACTGGGTGACTATAAAGATGCTCTACAGGTATCTCCGAAGGTGTTAGTTGAGTTAGTATGGATCAAGACTGGGATTTGTCACTCCGTGTGACGGAGAGGTATCTCGGGGCCCACTTGGTAATACAACATCACACACAAGCCTTGCAAGCAATGTGACTTAGTGTAAGTTGCGGGATCTTGTATTACGGAACGAGTAAAGAGACTTGCCCGTAAACGAGATTGAAATAGGTATACGGATACTGACGATCGAATCTCGGGCAAGTAACATACCGAAGGACAAAGGGAATGACATACGGGATTATATGAATCCTTGGCACTGAGGTTCAAACGATAAGATCTTCGTAGAATATGTAGGATCCAATATGGGCATCCAGGTCCCACTATTGGATATTGACCGAGGAGTCTCTCGGGTCATGTCTACATAGTTCTCGAACCCACAAGATCTGCATACTTAAGGTTCGACGTTGTTTTATGCGTATTTGAGTTATATGGTTGGTTACCGAATGTTGTTCGGAGTCTCGGATGAGATCACGGACGTCACGAGGGTTTCCGGAATGGTCCGGAAACGAAGATTGATATATAGGATGACCTCATTTTATTACCGGAAGGTTTTCGGAGTTACCGGGAATGACGAATGGGTTCCGGGAGTTCACCGGGGGGGGGGGGGGGGGAACCCACCCCGGGGAAGCCCATAGGTGTTGGGGGTGCCGCACCAGCCCTTAGTGGGCTGGTGAGACATCCCAAAAGAGGCCTATGCGCATTAGGAAGAAAATCAAAGAGGAAAAGAAAAAAAAAGGGGAGGTGGGAAAGGGAAGAAGGACTCCACCTTCCAAACCAAGTAGAATTCGGTTTGGGAGGGGGAGACCTTCCCCCTTAGGTTCGTCCGACCCCTTGGGAATCCTTGGACCCCAAGGCAAGGCTCCCCCCTCCTCCTCCTATATATAGTGGGGTTTTAGGGCTGATTTGAGATGACTTTTCCACGGCAGCCCGACCACATACCTCCACGGTTTTTCCTCTAGATCACGTTTCTGCGGAGCTCGGGCGGAGCCCTGCTGAGACAAGATCATCACCAACCTCCGGAGCAACGTCACGCTGCCGGAGAACTCTTCTACCTCTCCGTCTCTCTTGCTGGATCAAGAAGGCCGAGATCATCGTCGAGTTGTACGTGTGCTGAACGCGGAGGTGTCGTCCGTTCGGCACTAGATCATGGGAGTGATCGCGGGACGGTTCGCGCGGCGGATCGAGGGACGTGAGGACGTTCCACTACATCAACCGCGTTCAGTAACGCTTCTGTTGTACGGTCCACAAGGGTACGTAGATCACTCATCCCCTCTCGTAGATGGACATCACCATGATAGGTCTTCGTGCGCGTAGGAAATTTTTTGTTTCCCATGCGACGTTCCCCAACACTAGGAGCATCTCGACATGATTTGACATTAATGCCCTTAACTAATATGACCGTTGGTGTGGATAAGACCAATGATGTGGCGTGGCTATCAAAACGGTCGGAACCCTCAACTGTGAGAGTCCTCATGTCACTAATATTCTTCACTTGAGGATTTTGGTAGGATTAGGCTTGGGTTGAGCATCATGAGGAAATTCATTCCAGTGTGTTACCTCTACCCCTTTAATAGTACGGTGTTCCTATTACTCAAGTGTGAAGAAAACAAAACAGAAAGAGTAAATCTTCATGCTTCAAAGTCTTCAGAATAATTTTCTTCAGGACACACCGAATTCCTCAATTTCAATATCTTCATGAGGAATATCAATTTCATCGCAGATTCTTTTCGATTCAAATCTTCAGCTTCAGACCAATTTCTTCAACCGAAGATGTACATTTTTAGGGGTCGATATTCATCGAATATTTCAAACTCCTCAACGACTTATAGATCATGTGTACACTCGAGAACACATTAGATACTTAACCTATAAGTCTTCAAACCACCAAAATCACCAAGGGGCACTAGATGCACTTACAATCTCCCCCTTTTTGGTGGTTGATGACAATTAGGTTAAGTCTTCAACAGGGATAAAAATATGAATTGTAAATACTCATTTGAGGAATTTGAAAACAAGATTCAGAGATACTCCCCCTGAAGATGTGCATATTTTGAGGATTTTGCTTTTTACAGCAAATGCACATTGATGATTTATATCATGGAGATCTCCCCCTAAGTCTTGTAAATCATGCATACATATGACATATAGTATGAAGAAATTGAAGATGCATGATGACAAATGGTATGTGACGAATTCCAGCATGCGTGCATTAAAATTTTGAGGAATAAGCATGCGAAGAAAAGTGTTCAAAAGCGTCAGAGTACCATCGGGCTTAAGTTACAACTCATTACATAAACACTTGAGAAGAGCCAATAGTTTGTAACTTAAATATAGTTCATAAGCCCGAAAATATCCCGCTTGAAGACTAACTCTCAAGTTTCTCCCCCTTTGTCATCAAGTGACAAAAAGGGACAAACTGAGGACTAACGCCCGTGAAGACTTCACTCCTTGGCAGCTGATGAAGACGCGTGGGGATTCTTGGGAGCAGTCTTCTTCCTTGGACCGGTGGCAGTGTCTTGTTGTTCTTCATCAGATTCAGCAGTGCGGAATGAAGAAAAAGAACTGTCGTCAAGGTCTGGAACTGGAATTCGCCTGAATTTCTTCTTGGGTGGCCACGACCAGTCAAAGTCTCGTGCAAACTCCAATTCTTCAAGTTCAGCCGGAGTCTTCAGATGAGCCAGTGTAGCCCAGGTGCGATCAAAAACCTCATGAAGATAATAGTGGTTAAGCTTCACACCATTTTGCGTTTCATTGAGGGTTTTCACAATGGCGCCGAACTGGCGTTTGACCCACTTGTGATTCCGATCCACCTTCTGGTGAAGACTGAGAAGAAGCTCTCTCGTATTCAGCACACGAGGAGCAACAGGGCTTGGAGGATGAGTCTCAGTATCATCCCATGAAGAATATGGTTCAGGCTCTCTGAACTGGCCATCAAGGGGCCTACGGCCTTCATCAATGACAGACTTGCCTTCTCCTTCAACGGGCTCGAAGGTCTTCTTGTTGACCCTGATAGGAGGCATATAACCAACATGGTTGTTGCAATCAGCGTGAAAGTTGATGCATGTCCTTGTCCTGATGAATCTCATGATCCATGGAGCATATATCTTGTGGTCAAAAGGACACATTGCATTGTCGGCCAAAGTCCTCAAGAAGAAATCATGTATGTTGATAGGAATACCATGAATGATGTTGAAGAGGATATTCTTCATGAGGCCTACAACATCTTCTTCATCATCGTGGCCCTTGATCGGCGCAAGAACGCTGGAGAGGATTCTGTAGACAGACCTTGGTTCATATTTGAGCTCATGGACGAGGAAGGTTTTTCTCGGTGGCTGCCCTTTAGCCAAATGCTTCATGAGGACTTACATCATCCCGTTGGGCATCTCACGCTCATCATAAAGCTTCACGGCTTGCTCTGAGGGAATTGACACTGGCAGTTCACGCAGGAGCTCAATGGCAGGAGCCTTGTGGTGTGTTGTTTGCGTCATCTAGTCAAACACCCACGTGTTGGTATCTGCTGGATCCCCAGATATGTGAAGAGTGGCATAAAATTGAAGAATGAGCTCACTGTTCCAATCACAGATATCTGAGCACATTGGGAGAAGTCCAGCTTTATGAAGGACGTTGAGGACTGGGGCCAGGCATGGTATTCCTTCAAGCTCAACATGAGGAATATGCCTGTGTTGGAAAATCTTGTTTCGTCCACACAGCACGGAGGCACAGTAATTGAGCTGCGTCCTCGTCCAAAACTTCAGATACCTGATTTGAGGCTTGTCATAGGGATTTTCTCGGATGAAGAACATGCATTCTTCAAAGAAGGACTCCTTTTGAAACTTTGGCTGCTTGGAGAACGGCTGACGCTGCATTGGCTAAAGATTTTGCTGTTGGACTTGAGGGGATACAACAATTGCAGACTCTGGGTTGATCACGACGAAAGAATTGTCTTGGTCTGGTGCATTTTCCTCAGCATGGTCCTTAGGGTGAGGAATTTCATCAGCTTGAGCTTTAGGCCGAGGAATATCGTCAACTGGAGCATCTTGTTGAAGGTTTTGCTCTGGAGGAGGAATAGGTTCATCCTGAGCCTCATCTTGAGGATCATGCTCAGGAGGAGGAGTTGGGTCAGCCTGATCCTCAGGTTGAGGATTTTTCTCAGGACTATGACTTTCATCAGCTTGAGGATTTTCAGTTTGTTCTTCCTTAGCTTGCTTGGTGACAGATCCAGATTCATCAGCTGGTGCAGCTGATCCTTGTGCAGTTTCTTCATGAGGAATAGAAGGTTGAGGACTTTCGTCAATGCGAATTTCTTTGTCAGTGTGTTCCTCAGATCCGGCTTCCTTCATTTCCTCATCTGGCCTTTTCTCCTGGTCTTCGAAGGTGACCATTTCATAAGAAGGAGCGATGTTGAGAGGCACTTGATCCAGTGGAGCATTTTTCCTCAAGTGCTTTGAGGCGCTTGGCCTCAATGTGTTCTTTTGCTAATGAATCTTTCTCTTCTTGGCTTCTTTTTCAGCAGCCCTTGTCTTCTTCACGTCTGATGCAGACGGATTCATCTTGTTCACCTTTGAAGCTTTTGGTGAAGGTGTTTTCTCAGCAGATTCATCAGCTGGCTTTGAGGAAGCAGCTGGAACAGAGTCATCACCTGACTTTGAAGAAGCAGCTGGAACAGATTCATCATGAAAGTGCATTATATCGACTAGAGGGGCGGTGAATAGGAGATTTTTAGAATTTCATCACTGAGGAAATTCCTTTTGAGGAAATTCCTCACTGATGACTAACTTACAGCGGAAACAGTAAAGGATCATAAGTGCTAAGTTTCACAACAACAGTTTTTCAGAGTGAGGAATGTGAAAACAGATTGCACAGTGAGCAGGCACGCAGAATACAGATGAGGATTAACTAGCGTGAAGAATTTGGAGTTGAGGAATTTCAAAGAAAGTCTTCAGCAAATTCTTCAAACAGCAGCAGTGAAAGTCATCAACACATAATCTGAGGAAAGTAAGGAGTTGAGGAATTAGAACCCATTTCACAGCAAAGACAGTAGTGGATGACCTAGTTCCAACTACTGTGACAGTCGTACATCTGGTTTGGAGCGGCTTGGTATTGAAACCAAAGGACACACAGTCCCTACCGTGTTCTCCTTGGGCTAAGAACACACAGTCCTCGCCCGACACTCGTGGTAAGTCTTCAGGGCAGACTTCCAAACCCTCACAAACTTGGTCACCCGACGATCCACAATTGACTGCTGGAAAGCTCTAGACCATGACGCCTAACCGTCTGGAGGATGTACAGTCCTCAAAGGTAAAAGGCTTCAGTCCCACAAAGGAACAACTTCTTCAGTGATGCTCAATCACTAGGTTTGGTTTGTGATTTCGGTGTATGGGGTATTTCCTCACTGATGAATTACTCTCGAAGACTCTGAGGAATTGGGTTGCTCTTATGACAAGTGTCAGTTTTTAACGGAGCAGCCAACCAGCTAATGGTTGTGGGGGCGGCTATTTATAGCCTCGGAGCATCCCGACATGATTTGACACTAATGCCCTTAAATAATATGACCGTTGGTGTGGATAAGATAGATGATGTGGCGTGGCTATCGAAAACGATCGGAACCCTCAATTGTTTGAGTGTTCATGTCACTCGTATTCTTCATTTGAGGCTTTTGATAGAATTAGGCTTGGGTTGAGCATCATGAGGAAATTCATTCCAGAGTGTAACTTCGACCCCTTTAACAGTACGGTGTTCCTATTACTCAAATACGAAGAAAATAAAACAGAAAGAGTAAATCTTCATGCTTCAAAGTCTTCAAGATGATTTTCTTCAGGACACACCGAATTCCTCAATTTCAGTATCTTCATGAGGAATATCAATTTCATCGCAGATTCTTCGCGATTCAATTCTTCAGCTTCAGACCAATTTCTTCAACCGAAGATATATATTTTTATGGGTCGATATTCATCAAATTTCTCAAACTCCTTAGTGACTTATAGATCTTGTGTACACTCATAAACACATTAGATACTTAACCTATAAGTCTTCAAACCACCAAAATCACTAAGGGGCACTAGATGCACTTACAATCTCCCCCTTTTTGGTGGTTGATGACAATTAGGTTAAGTCTTCAACAAGGATCAAAAATATGAAGTGTAAATACTCATTTGAGGAATTTGAAATCAAGATTCACAGAGACCCCCCCTGAAGATGTGCATATCTTGAGGATTTTTCTTTTCACAGCAAATGCACATTGATGATTTATATCATGGAGATCTCCCCCTGAGTCTTGTAAGTCATGCATACATGTAACATATCATATGAAGAAAAATGAAGATGCATGATGGCAAATGGTATCTGACGAATTCCAGCATGCGTGCATTAAAACTTGAGGAATCAGCATGCGAAGAAAAACATTCAAAAGCGTCAGAGTACCATCGGGCTTAAGTTACAACTCATTACATAAAAACTTCAGAAGAGCCAAGAGTTTGTAACTTAAATATAGTTCATAAGCCCCAAAATATCCCATTTGAAGACTAACTCTCAAGTTTCTCCCCCTTCGTCATCAAGTGACAAAAAGGGACAAACTGAGGACTAACGCACGTGAAGACTTCACTTCTTGGCGGTTGATGAAGAGTCGTGATGCTTCTTGGGAGTAGTCTTCTTCCTTGGCCCGGTAGCAGTGTCGAGTTGTTCTTCATCAGTTTCAGCAGTGCGGAATGAAGAAAAGAAGCTGTCTTCAAGGTCTGGAACTGGAATGGGCCTGAACTTCTTCTTGGGAGGCCACGACCAGTCAAAGTCTCGCTCAAAGTCCATTTCTTCAAGCCCTGTCTGAGTCTTCAGATGTGCAAGTGTAGCCCAGGTGCGATCAAAAACCTCATGCAAATAGTGATGGTTAAGCTTCATAGAGTTCTGTGTTTCAGTGAGGGTTTTCACAATGGTGCCAAACTGGCGTTTGACCCACTTGTGATTGCGATCCACCTTCTGGTGAAGACTAAGGAGGAGCTCTCTTGTATTCATCACGAGAGGACGAACGGGGCTTGCCAGGCGAGTCTTGGTATCATCCCATGAAGAATAAGCTTCGGGCTCTCTGAACTGGCCATCAAGGGGACCTACTGCCTTCTTCAATCATTGATTTGCCTTTTCCTTCAATGGGCTCGAAAGTCTTCTTGTTGAGCCGGATAGGAGGCATATAGCCAACATGGTTTTGGAAATCAGCGTGGAAGTTGATGCTTTTCCTTGTCCTGATGAATCTCATGATCCATGGGGCATATATCTTGTGATCAAATGGACACATAGCATTGTCGGCCAAAGTCCTCAAGAAGAAATCATGGATGTTGATAGGAATACCATGGATGATGTTGAAGAGGATATTCTTCATGAGGCCTACTACATCTTCTTCATCATCATGGCCTTTGATCGGCGCGAGCACACTGCAGAGGATTCTGTAGACAGACCTTGGTGTATATTTGAGCTCGTGGACGAGGAATGTTTTTTCTCGGTGATTTTCCTTCAACCAAAGGCTTCATGAGGACTTCCATCATCCCATTGGGCAGCTCACGCTCACCATAAAGCTTCACAGCCTCCTCTGAGGGAATTGGTATAGGCAGTTCACGGAGGAGCTCAGTAGCAGGAGCCTTGTAGTGAGTGTTTTGTGTCATCCAGTCAAACACCCAAGTGTTAATGTCTTCAGGGTTGCCAGATATGTGAAGAGTGGCATAGAACTGAAGAATGAGCTCACTGTTCTAGTCAGAGATGTCGGAGCACATTGGCAGCAGACCAGCGTCATGGAGTACATTGAGGACTGGCTCTAGGCACGGTATTGCTTCAAGTTCAACATTAGGAATATGCATGTGCTGGAATATCTTGTTTCTTCCACACAGCACAGAAGCATAGTAATTTAGCCGTATCCTAGTCGAAAACTTCAGATGCCTCATTTGAGGCTTGTCATAGGGGTTCTCTCCAATGAAGTACATGCGCTCTTCAAAGAAATTCTCCTTTTGAAATTGTGGTCGCTTGGAGAATGGCTGACGCTGAACTGGCTGAAGATTTTGCTGAGGAACAGGAGGGGAGACAACAATTGCAGTCTCGGGGTTGAGCACGACGAAGGCATTGTCTTGATCAGGTGCATTTTCCTCAGCATTGTCCTCATGGTGAGGAATTTCATTAGCTGGGGCTTCAGGCTGAGGAGATGGCTCTCGTTGGGCGTCAGGCTGAGGGGCTTGCTCTGGCTGTGCATCAGGCCGAGGAATAGGTTCATCTTGCTCAGGTGGAGGAGTTGGGTCAGCCTGTTCCTCATGTTGAGGATTTTGCTCAGAGCTTTGAATTTCATCAGCTTGAGGAATTTCACTTTGTTCTTCCTCAGCTGGCTTGGTGACAGAGGCAGTTTCATCAGCTGGTGCAGCTGATCCTTGAGCAGTGTATTTCTGAGGAATGAAGGGCTGAGGACTGTCGTCAATACGAATTTCTTCGTTAGTTTGTTCCTCAGAGGCGGCACCCTTCATTTCCTCATCTGTCCCTTTCGCTTGATCATCAAGGATGACCATTTCATAAGATGGAGCAACATTTAGGGGCACAGGGTCCAGTGGAACAGTGACTTCAAGCGCTTTGAGGCGCTTGGCCTCTGTTTCTTCTCCTGCTGAGGAGGCCTTTCTCTTTTTGGCTTCCTTCTCAGCAGCCCTGGTTTTCTTCACGTCTGATGCAGACGGAGTCATCTTCTTAACCTTTGAAGCTTTTGGTGAAGGGGTTCTCTCGACAGATTCTCCAGCTGGCTTTGAGGAACCAACTAGAGCAGAGTCATCAGCTTGCTTTGATGAAGGAGCTGGGTTAGGGGCAGTCTCATCAGCTGCAGCAGATTCATCAGCTGGAGCTTCCATGGTGATTTCTTCAATAGCCGGTACATCTACACGGCTTTCTTAGTGTATTTCCTCAGCTTGAGGAGTTTCTTCAGCTTGAGGAGATTCATCAGCTGGCTCTTCAATCAAGGGTTGGGGAGCTGGTGCTGGAGGTGCGGCCTTCTTGTTGTAGTCATCAACAGCTTTAGTGTCCAGCTTCATGAAATTGCTCTTGAGACTCTTACGATCTGACAGCTTGGAGTACTTGTCAGTCAAATTCTTCAGCTCGGCCTGTGTTGACACCAGTGCATCAGGCGTCAAGCTAAGGAGATTCTGCTTGAGAAATTTCTCCTTTTTAAGCTTCGCAACCTTGGCCTGCTTGGCCTGCTGTTCTTTCCACTTGGCTTCATTGATGAAAGTGGACACCATGTGGCTGATGCCAGGGGGAAGTTTCAAATCATCAAGCGGAGTGTTTGGGTCCTCATACCAGATGTTGATGTATTCTAGGAGGACCTTGGGGTCCATGGCCAGAGGAATGACGCTGCGTGATGCTTGAGCTACCCTTTCCTGCTTGTTTCCTATTATGGCTTGCAGGGTTTGATCATCATATTCGTCACTGCCCTGTGATGCAGACGGGACAGTGATGATTTTGCTGGGGCTCGGCGGAGTTGCTCTTTCAGCAGACACCTGAGTCTTCACCGGAGGTGGTGAAGACTTTGTCTCCTAGCTGGTTGCAGTCGGGAGTGAGGAGCTGGAGGTGGCGGTCATTGGCTTCATGACTTGCTTCTGTACTGGTGTATCTTGAGGCTTTGGTGGTGGTGCTAAGGATTTTGGAGCTGAGGGTTTTGGCGCTGAGGGTTTTGTAACTGATGCCTAAGCAGACTTCTCTTGAGGCCTTGGAGCCCTTGGCTTTGACGGCACAGACTGTGGTTGAGGAATTACTGAACCACAGGTCTCAGCGGCAGAGGAAGTAGCTGCAGCTGAGGCAGCAGCTGAGGATTCATTGAATTTCCTCACTGCAGCATCTGACTACTTCTCGAGCTTAGCCAAATGCTTTTCCTTCTCATATGGATAGTCATCAAGGGTCTTGAGGCTTGAGGGATGTGCTACTTGATGAGCCTCAAGTGGGGCCCGTTTGCCAGGAGGCTTCAAGGCGAATTTCTTCGCATATTTGGCAGTTACAAACCTGTATTCCTTCCATTCCTTAGCCCATCGGCGTTCTATCTTCTGCAGCCGAATCTTTCTCTTGGCCATTGTTTCATTTTCATCAGGTGTACAATAGTCCAAGTAAATATCCTCAGGGATATCCACAGCTGTGTTCTGTTCAATTTCTTTCCTCCCTTCTGCTTTCTGTCATCCTCCATTTTCTTCAGCTGAGGATTTTGCTGATGAAATTGAACTCTTGAGGATTCTGATGAGACTTGAAGATTTTCTTCAAGAAACGCTGCAAATGAGTTAATGTGATGAGAACCGAGAGATTCATCAGCTGACATGTGTGTACCTGTGAACAGAGTATAGTTGCGAGGAATTTCGAGAGGTCATATGCGTTCTCAGATTTGAAGAAAATGAAAAAGTTTGACAGGTGAGGAATTTGCCTAAGCATACTGTTCTTGGGTTCCAGATTTGTACAAATCCGAAAATTCGCACAATTGAGGAATCTCTTGGAAATCTTAGATGGTTAGTGAAGTCCATCAATGGTGTGGTGATAGGCAGTGTTTGAGGAATCAAGTGCATATCGACTCTTGAGGAAAAACATATTTCACATAGGAGATGTAAAATAGTAGATCTAACTGGCAGTAAAAATGGGAATTTATTTACCCTTGAAGGTGCGCACGAAGAACACAGAAAAGGTGTGTGGAGAAGCTCTTCAGTCGCGTGTCCAATTCGCCCTAACCCGGCGACAGAGGACGTCTACGGCGGCGGCGGACGAAGATGGTCCGACTCCGGCGTGGTTCCGGTGACGGAGAAGTCGAGGCAGTGAAGCTCTTCCTCACCGGCGACGAGACTTCCAGCGGTGGCACTAGGGTTCGGTGCTTTTTGCTGTAGCAGGAGAGCGATGGGGCGAAGAAGAGTTTGCCGAGGGGGATAAGGACATATTTATAGCCAAACAGTTACTGTTGGCGCGAAGATTTTGGACCAAACAGCCCCTGCCTCTACATCTCCGCACGACACGTGTAGTTCCCGAGCAAGGCGGTGGAGATAGTGGAGATCGTGGTTATCCGAACGTGGGAAGTGGGGTTGAGTTACTATGTATTAAAGAAACAACTTTTGAAGATTTGAGGATTTTCGTTCCAAAATCATCAGCTGACAAGGACGCAGTGAGGATTTTGAACAAAGTTTCAAGTAGAACGCATATGAAGAATCGAATAGACTGGATGAGAATAGCATAGAGGGAAAGTAGGGTCCGATCACATTCACTTAGAAGAAATATCAACTTGAAGGAATAGCTATAAGTGAATGCTGTTGAGGACTTGAAATCACAATCTATCTAGTCAAACGAAAGTCATCAAGTGTTTTTGAAGATTTTGTGATAAATCATCACAATGAAGAACATTGTTTTGAGGAAAAACACATTTTGAGGAAATGGAACATTTGAAGAAAATCAACTTGAGGAATTTCACATTGGGCGGTGGCGTGACCCACCATATAAGAATGTTGATTACAGACGCCGCGTACAATTGTCGTAGGGCCCTGAGAATCAATTTCTTCGTTGATTTCTTCACATTCAAAGTGATATTCTTCATCAGTTGAAGAAAATCCATTCATCATGTGTTGCACATCTAAGTCATCAATTTTGCATAAGTGTTAGGATGTGTGCATGTTTTTACAAAACATATGAAGATTCTAAGATATTTAGCTCACACTGCAACTTGCAAAACCTTTTCTCATCCAAGGGCTTAGTGAAGATATCTGCCAGTTGATCATCAGTCTTCACATGGTCGATGAGGATATTTCCCTTGAGGACATGGTCCCGAAGAAAATGATGACGAATCTGGATGTGCTTGGTCTTCGAGTGTTGTACTGGGTTGTATGCAATCTTGATTGCACTCGCATTGTCGCAGTAGAGAGGCACATTCTTCATGTTGATGCCGTAGTCCATGAGGGTTTGCTTCATCCATAGTAATTGAGCACACCATGAATCAGCAGCAATGTACTCAGCTTCGACAGTGGAGAGTGATACGCAGTTCTGCTTCTTTGAGGACCAGTAAACTAGTGATCTTCCGAGGAAATGGCATGTGCCAGAATTTGACTTGCGATCCACATGATCACCAGCATAGTGAGAATCAGAATACCCTACCAAATGAAGATTTTATCCCTTGGGATACCATAATCCTAGTGTTGGTGTGTGAGCTAAGTATCGAAGAATATGCTTCACAACCTTATGGTGTGATTCCTTCGGTTTTGCTTGAAAATGTGCACACATGCAAACACTAAGCATTATATCTGGCCTAGATGCACATAGATACAATAAAGAGCCAATCATAGAGCGATATACCTTCTGACCGAAATCTTTACCATTTTCATCAATGCCGAGGTGGCCGTTGGTAGGCATTGGAGTCTTGGCACCCTTGCATTCATGCATGTCGAATTTCCTCAGAACATCCTTGAGGTATTTCTCCTATGATATGAAGATTCCATTGCGTTGTTGACGAATTTGAAGACCTAAGAAGAATTTCAGCTCCCCCATCATAGACATCTGATATTCTTCACTCATCATGTAAGCAAATTCATCACTGTATCGTTTGTCAGTACAGCCAAATATGATATCATCGACATATATTTGAAACACAAATAGCTCATTATCATAGGATTTAGTGAAAAGAGTTGGATCGAGTGAACCAGGTTTGAAGCCTTTCTTCATGAGGAATTCCTTCAATGTATCATACCATGCCTGAGGGGCTTGCTTGAGACCATAAAGAGCCTTTTTCAGTCTGAATACTTTGTCTGGATTCTTTGGATCCTCAAAACCTGGGGGCTGAGCAACATATACTTCTTCCTCAAGCTTACCATTGAGGAATGCACTTTTCACATCCATTTGGTATAAGATGATGTTATGACGATTAGCATAAGCAAGTAGTGCTCGAATAGCTTCAAGTCTAGCAATAGGTGCAAAAGTTTCATCGAAATCTATTCCTTCAACCTGGGTGTAGCCTTGGGCTACAAGTCGTGCCTTGTTCCTCACCACTTGACCATCCTCATCTTGCTTGTTTCGGAAAATCCACTTGGTGCCGATGATGTTGTGCTTGCGAGGATCTAGTCGTTTGACGAGCTCCCATACGTCATTCAGCTTGAATTGAAGAAGTTCGTCTTGCATAGCTTGGATCCACTCCGGTTCCAAAAAAGCCTCAGCAACTTTTGAGGGTTCTGGGATGGATACAAAGGAAAAATGGCCACAAAAGTTAACTAAGTGTGAAGCTTTTGAGCGAGTGAGAGGACCTGGCGCGTTGATGTCGTTGAGGATTTTGTCAAGTTCTACTTCATTTGCAATCCTCGGATGAGCTGGTTGAGGATTTCGTCTGGGTTGAGGAAGTGGTTCTGGTGCAATTTCCTCAGGAGCATCTTCTTGATTTTCATCAGTGATGGGGATTGTTTCTTCACCAATCTCCTCAGTGGGGACAATGTCTTCAGTAGGTTTGAGCTTTATTGCTTCCTCACGAGACAGCTTATCTGGATCAGAAGGCAATTGCTCTCTTTGTGAGCCATTAGTTTCATCAAACCGCACATCTACAGTCTCAACAACTTTGTTGTGATAGTTGTTGAAGACTCTGTAGGTGTGCGAGTCTTTTCCATAACCGAGCATAAAACCTTCATGTGCCTTAGGTGCAAATTTTGAGCTATGGTGAGGATCTCTAATCCAACATTTTGCACCGAAGACTTTGAAATAACTTACATTGGGTTTCTTGTCAGTGAGGAGTTCATATGAGGTTTTCTTGAGGAATTTGTGAAGATATACCCTGTTGATGATATGGCATGCAGTGTTGATTGCTTCAGGCCAAAAGCGACGAGGAGTCTGATATTCTTCAAGCATAGTTCTTGCCATTTCAACCAGAGTCCTGTTCTTCCTTTCGATGACACCATTCTGTTGAGGAGTATAAGGAGCGGATAATTCGTGAGTAATACCAAGTTCATCAAGATAATCATCAAGACCAGTGTTTTTGACCTCTGTTCCATTATCACTCCTGATATGTTTGATCTTGATGCCAAAGTTCGTCGAGGCCCTAGAAGAAAATCGTTTGAAGATTTCCTGCACTTCAGTTCTATACACTATGATATGCACCCATGTATATGTGGAATAATCATCAACTATGACGAAGCCATATAAAGATGTTGCATTGGTTAGTGTGGCATAGTGAGTAGGTCCAAATAGATCCATATGAAGCAATTCGAATGGACGTGTAGTGGTCATGATAGTCTTCGAGGGATGCTTGGATCTGGTCATTTTCCCGGATTCACAAGCACCGCAGAGATGATCCTTGAGGAATTTGACTGATTCGATGCCGATGACATGCTTCTTCTTTGCGAGCGTGTGCAAATTCCTCATGCCTGTATGACCTAGTCTTCGGTGCCACAACCATCCTTCTGAGGTTTTTGCTAGTAAGCAAGTGGCTGGTTGAGGACCTGTAGAGAAATCAACAATGTACAAATCCCCTCTTCTTACACCTTCGAAGACTTTGGATCTGTCAGATTCCATGATGACTACACATCTATATCTACCAAAGATGACAATCATATCAAGATCACAAAGCATCGAGACTGACATGAGGTTAAAACCAAGGGATTCGACAAGCATCACTTTGTCCATATGCCTATCCTTGGAAATAGCCACTTTGCCAAGTCCCAATACCTTGCTTTTACCTTTGTCAGCATATGTGATTTGCTTCAGAGGTGATGGAGTTAGTGGCATATTCATCAGCAAGCTTTTATCACGAGTCATGTGATGTGTGCAGCCACTATCAAGAACCCACTCAGTGTTCTTGGGCTTGTCATCCTGTAGATGAATTAGTACAACTTACCATCTCATATGCTTCAGATTTGAAGAATATGATATCAATTTCATCAGATAAGAATTTCATCACAACAGAAGTGTGAAATATTTATATTTCCTCAACATTAGCTTGCGTCCTATCAAGCATTTCCTCAGGTCTCCAGCAAATTCTTCAGATGATGATTTTCATCTGGAGACCTGACCTGCAGAAGTGATTAGTTCGATTTCTTCACCACCCACATCCGAAGGGGTGGCAAAGCATTCATCATCCTGCGAGCAGCATATGAGAAAGGTGGCATTGAAGCTAATGCACTTCTCTTAACAGTAGGGGGGCTAAAGTACTCATATGAATATGCAGAGAACGGGTTTGAGGATTTATGAACATAATGATTTGAAGAGTAACGCTCATATTCACATTCCTTGTAGTTTCCCTGCATGTTAGACACATTAGCATGGGTACGAGCATAATTTTGACCAGTTGAGGATTTTGATCCTCTTGAAGACTTTGGTCCTCCTGAGGAACATGATCTGGGGTTCAGATTCTTCAGTGGTGGTGTCATGAGGACATTCACCATAAGAGTTTGAAGACAACTTTTGGGAACCCAGATTTTCCTCAAGGGAGGGTCATTCTTGCAGTTAGTTCCAACATATCGAGCAAATACTTCACCAGATTGATTTTTGAACAGTTTATAGTTGGAGTCAAATGACTCATCTGAGGAATAGGATAATTCACATGAAAAGCCAGTTAGATTAGATGGATCAAAAGGAGGCCCGGTAGCAGCAACCCATGAGGTTATGGGATACTGCTCAGGTTTCCAATAAGATCCATCAGCATTTAATTTCCTCTCAAAGGCAATTCCTTCTTTCCTCGGGTTCCTGTTCAAGATCTGCTTTTTGAGCACATCACAAAGGGTTTGATGTCCTTTGAGGCTTTTGTATATGCATGTCACATACAATTCCTTCAACCCTGCATTTTCATCAGTAACATTTGTGTTTTCCTCAAGTGAGGAAATAGACACAACAGGTGCAGTTGAAGAATTTGTAGCAATAGAAGCATTTGATGATTCTGGTGAAGAATTAGCAGTTTCGCGTTCAATGCATTTAAGACATGGAGGAATGAATTCAACTTGACCAGCGCTGATCTGTTGAGCTGGTAATGAATCATTTTCCATACGAAGATCATCATGAGACATCCTCAGCTTCTCTAGATCAAGCTTCCTTTGATGAAATTCATAGGAAAGCTTCTCATGATCAGTGAGGAGTGTATCATAACGATCTTGAAGATTATCAAATCTAGACTGAATACTTTTCACATCTTCAGTGAGGATTTGGGTAAGGTTCATTTCATCATTCAACAGATCATCACTTTTATCTAGCACTTTCTGAAGCTTTTCCAGGGCAGTTTGTTGTTTTGTGGCAATGATAGCAAGTTTACTGTAACTGGGTTTTTTATAATCATCGGGTTCACATTCACTTGAATCAGAGGAGGAGGCATTATTTGGAACCTTTGAACCTTTTGCCATGAAGCAATAGGTTGGAGCGAAGTCATCAGCATAGTCATCAGTGTGGATGGTGCAATCATTTTCTTCAAGATTGAAGATTGACTTGCTGACGAAAGTGGTTGCCAGTGCAAGACTAGCCTGTCCGGATTCTGAGTCTTCATCAGAACCCTCTTCTTCATCACATTCCTCTGATTCTGCCTCGGAGTCCATTTCCTTGCCAATAAGTGCCCGAGCCTTTCTGAAACTAGTCTTCTTGTGCGATGAGGGCTTTGACGATGAGGATTTTGAAGATTTCTTCTTCTTCTTCGAGTCATCAGAACTGTCATCCTTGTATTTCTTCTTCTTAGATTCCATTCCCCAACGGGGACAATCAGCAATGTAATGACCTGATTTCTTGCACTTGTGGCAGGTTCTTTTCTTGTAGTCCTCAGATGAAGATTCTGATTTCCTCATGTCTCTTCTTGAAGATTTACCGAACTGGCCACGTCGTGTAAACCTCTGGAATTTCCTCACGAGCATTGCAAGCTCCTGTCCAAATTCTTCAGGGTCACCAATGTTGTCATCTGAATCTTCTTCTTCAGATGAGGAAATTGCTCTAGACTTTAGTGCACGTGGTCTAGAATAGCTTGGTCCATATAGTTTTTCTTCTCTTCTAGCTAGAATTCATGAGTATTTAGCCTTTCGAGTATATCAGCTGGATCAAGCATCTTGTAGTCTGGTCTTTCTAGAAACATCAGAACTAAAGTATCAAATGAAAATCCAAAGATCTCAGCAGTTTCTTCAAAACTTCGTGATCAGTAATGTCTCGAGCTCCCAGTGCTTGCAGTTCATTTGATATGTCAGTGAGGCGATCAAAGGTGTCTTGGCAGCTTTCATTGTCATGCCTCTTGAAGCAATTGAAGATATTGCGAAGAATATCAACACGAGAGTCACGCTGGGTTGATACTCCTTCATTTACTTTGCACAGTCTCTCCCAGATGAGTGTTGCAGAGCCCAAAGCACTCACTCTTCCAAACTGGCCAGGGCTCAGATGGCCACAGATGATATTCTTCGCTTGAGAATCGAGTTGCTTGAATTTCTTCACATCAGCAGCAGAGACACTAGCAGAGATGATGGGGACACCATGTTCCACAATATACCAGAGATCATTATCCATAGCTTGTAGATGCATTTGCATCTTGTTCTTCCAGAAGGGAAAGTTCTTTCCTTCGAAGGTAGGACATGCTGCAGTCACCTTAAACATGCCTGCAGTCGACATAACTAAAACTCCAGGTGGTTAAACCAAAATCACACAGAACAAGGGAGTACCTTGCTCTGATACCAATTGAAAGTGCGTTATATTGACTAGAGGGGGGTCAATAGGAGATTTTTAGAATTTCATCAATGAGGAAATTCCTTTTGAGGAAATTCCTCACTGATGACTAACTTACAGCGGAAACAGTAAAGGATCAGAAGTGCAAAGTTTCACAACAGCAGTTTTTAAGAGTGAGGAATGTGAAAACAGATTGCACAGTGAGCAGGCACGCAGAATACAGATGAGGATTAACTAGCGTGAAGAATTTGGAGTTGAGGAATTTCATAGAAAGTCTTCAGCAAATTCTTCAAACAGTAGCAGTGAAAGTCATCAACACATAATCTGAGGAAAGTAAGGACTTGAGGAATTAGAACCCGTTTCACAGCGTAGACAGTAGGTGATGACCCAGTTCCAACTGCGGTGACCGTCGTACATCTAGTTGGCATGGTATTGAAACCAAAGGACACACAGTCCCCACCGTGTTCTCATTGGGCTAAGAACACACATTCCTCGCCCAACACTCGTGGTAAGTCTTCAGGGCAGACTTCCAAACCTTCACAAAATTGGTCACCCGGCGATCCACAATTGACTGCTGGAAAGCTCTAGACCATGACGCCTAACCGTTTGGAGGATGCACAGTCCTCAAAGCTAAAAGGCTTCAGTCCCACACAGGAACAACTTCTTCAATGATGCTCAATCACTAGGTTTGGTTTGTGGTTTCGGTGTATGGGGTATTTCCTCACTAATGAATTACTCTCGAAGACTCTGAGGAATTGGGTTGCTCTTATGACAAGTCTCAGTTTCTAACGGAGCAGCCAACCAGCTAATGGTTGTGGGGGCGGCTATTTATAGCCTGGGAGCATCCCGACATGATTTGACACTAATGCCCTTAAATAATATGACCGTTGGTGTGGATAAGACCAATGATGTGGCGTGGTTATCGAAAACGGTCGGAACCCTCAACTGTGAGAGTCCTCATGTCACTCGTATTCCTCACTTGAGGCTTTTGGTTGAATTAGGCTTGGGTTCAGCATCATGAGGAAATTCATTCCAGAGTGTAACTTCGACCCCCTTTAACAGTACGGTGTTCCTATTACTCAAATGCGAAGAAAATAAAACAGAAAGAGTAAATCTTCATGCTTCAAATTCTTCAAGATGATTTTCTTCAGGACACGCCGAATTCCTCAATTTCAATATCTTCATGAGGAATATCAATTTCATCGCAGATTCTTCGCGATTCAATTCTTCAGCTTCAGACCAATTTCTTCAACCGAAGATATATATTTTTAGGGGTCGATATTCATCAAATTTCTCAAACTCCTTAGTGACTTATAGATCCTGTGTACACTCATAAACACATTAGATACTTAACCTATATGTCTTCAAAGCACCAAAATCACTAAGGGGCACTAGATGCACTTACGCATCAGCTGGCTTTGAGGAAGCAGCTGGAACAAAGTCATCAGCTGACTTTGAAGAAGCAGCTGGAACACATTCATCAGCTGGCTTAGCAGCAGGTGGATCAGATTCTGTCTCACCAGCTGTGGCAGATTCATCAGCTGGCTTTTCGGTGCTGATTTCCTCAATTACCGGTTCATCCACACGGCTTTCTTGAGGGATTTCCTCAGCTTGAGCAGTTTCATCTGCTGGTTCTTCAATCAGAGGCTGAGGAGTTGGTACTCGAGGGGCAGCTTTCTTGTTGTAGTCGTTAACAGCTTCAGTAGCAAGTTTGATGAAATTGCTTTTGAGACTTTGACGGTCAGAAAGCTTGGAGTACTTATCTGTCAAAGTCTTCAACTCCGCCTGTGTTGACACAAGGTCATGAGGAGTCAGGTTGAGGAGATTCTGCTTGAGGAATTTCTCCTTCTTGAGCTTGGCCACCTTGGCCTGTTTAGCTTGTTGCTCCTTCCACTTGGCCTCGTTGATGAATGTAGCCATCATGTGGCTGATGCCAGGAGGAAGTTCCAAATCATCAAGTGGAGTATTGGGCTCCGCATACCAGATATTGATGTAGTCAAGGAGGACTTTTGGGTCCATGGCCAGAGGAATGGAGCTGCCAGAAGCTTAAGCTACCCTCTCTTGCTTGTTTCTGATCATTGCTTGCAAAGTTTCATCATCATATTCATCACTACCCTCTGATGCAGAAGGGACCGTGATGATTTTGCTTGGGCTGGGTCTTGTTCCTCTCCCAGCAGTCACCTTAGTCTTTAGAGGAGTTGGTGAAGATTTTGTCCCCGAGCTGGTTGCAGCTGGGAGCGAGGAGCTGGAGGTAGCTGGTAGTGGCTTGACTATTGGCTTCTGTTCAGGTTTTGAAGCCTGTGGTGGTGCTGAGGATTTTGGAGCTGATGCTGGAGATGGTTTCTCTTGAGGCTTTGAAGCCTTTGGTTTTGATGGCACAGACTTTTGTGGAGGAATTGCCGAACGAGAGGTCTCAGCAGCAGAGGAAGTAGCTGCAGTTGATGGAGTTGCAGATGATTCGTTGAATTTCCTCACAGCAGCCTCTGCCTGCTTCTTGAGCTTTGCCAAGTGCTTTTCCTTTTCATCAGGATAAGGGTCTTGAGGCTTGAGGGATGTGCTTCTTGATAATCCTCAAGTGGAGACCGTTTGCCAGGAGGCTTCAGAGTGAATTTCTTTGCATATTTGGGAGTGACGAATCTGTACTCCTTCCACTCCTTAGCCCATCGGCGTTCTATCTTCTGAAGCCGAATCTTTCTCTTGGCCATAGTTTCATTTTCATCAGGAGTGCAGTAGTCCAAGTATATATCCTCAGGGATATCTATGGATGTATTCTGCTCAAGTTTCTTGCCTCCCTTTTGCTTCCTGTCATCCTCCATTTTCTTTAGCTGAGGATTTTGCTCATGACATTGAACTCTTGAGGATTCTGATGAGACTTGAAGATTTTCTTCAAGAAACGCTGCAAATGAGTTAATTTGATGAGAACCGAGATATTCATCAGCTGACATGTGTGTACCTGTGAACAGAGTATAGTAGCGAGGAATGTGGAGAGGTCATATGCGTTCTCAGATTTGAAGAAAATGAAAAAATTTGACAGTTGAGGAATTTGACCAGTGTATGAGGAATTTGCCTAAGCATACTGTTCTTGGGTTCCAGAGTTGTACAGATCCGAAAATTCGCACAACCGAGGAATCTCATGAAAATCTTAGATGCTTAGTGAAGTTCACCAATAGTGTGGTGATAGGCAGTGTTTGAGGAAAAGAAACGGATGGATTCTTGAAGAAAAACAGATTTCACATCACAGAGGCAAAATAGTAGATCAAACTTGCTGTAAAAATAGGGTTTTTATTTACCCTAGATGGCGCGCACGATGAACAGAGAAGAGTAGCAGGGAGAAGCTCTTTCGGTGTGTGTCCAATGCACTCTAACCCGGCAGCAGAGGATGTCTACGGCGGCGGCGGACGAGCATGGTCCGACTCCGGCGTGGTTTTGGCGACGGAAAAGTCGAGACAGTGAAGCTCTTCTTCGCCGGCGTCGAGACTTCCAGCGGTGGCGCTAGGGTTCGGGGCTTTGCTGTAGGAGGAGAGCGATGGAGCGAAGAAGTGTTTACCGAGGGGGTGGCACTACAACAGGACAGAGCTTTTGTAACATAGTGTTATGTTACTTCAGACCCAAAACTGTGTTACTAAGTCATATAGTAACACATTTTAAAATGTGTTCCATTAGACCGTGTTACTAAGTGGTGTTAACTGTCACATATTATAGGTGTTACCATATATTGAAAATTGTGTTACTATTATGTTGTAGTAACATGCATATTATGTGTTACCAAATGACCCTGGTAACACATTTTCATAACTATTGTAACGTTCAAAGTAACATATTTTCCATATACGTAGAACATTGTGGTAACATGTTTCTGTACCTATAGTAACACAAGTTGTAACACAATATCAAGGACCATAACACTATAATTTATAATTGTCAATGACCTAGTAACACATTTTGTTACTACGGTAACACCATCAGTAACACTATTATATTAGTATGACAACATAATTAATATATTTTATTTTTAATTATTAACCACAAAATTAGGTACCCATTTTACACATTTATTTAATAAAATAGCTACAATTGATCAATTAGTCAATTATTTTATTTTGATGCTTGACACCATTAAAATGATAGAGAAATTAAAGCACGACACATACACAAATTGAAAATATCAAGATATTTAATATGAATATACAACAATGTAGGATACATATGCATTACAATAAACAAATACCAATATTACTGGTACCGCAAAATATCATTCATATATTTTGACTACAGTGAACATGTCTATGGAGAATATTACACCATAGCATTTGCACAATTCAAACAAATAAAAAACAACTTCTGCATGATATTACATTGTTTCCATCTATCAATGTAAACTACGGTTATTTCTAAGTAAAATTTTCTAATTGTATTTGCTTCTTGATCCAACCGGAGAATTCAGCTGCAACTCGATTATCCTTCTTTTGAATCTGTAAATGAAATTTGGACCTTACGATTATGTGATTAAGTGTACACCAACATAATTTTGGAATATGGAAAAAAAGATTTTAACTTACAAAAGGTCAATGCGAGGAAATTAAGTATCCTGAAGCAAAAGCATCACCAATCAGAAACTTCGACTTCCCTTACTATTGACAAAAAAGTTAGTGTTAGAGCAGATCAAAGCAAAGCATCAGCATACTATTGACAAATCAGGAGCAGAGCATCTGTGTTGTGTTGTATGTGCGTGCTTGTTGCTGTGGGCATGTGTGTGTGTGTGTGTGCACGCGCATGCTTTCTAGTACCTAACCAAAGTACTTGCAAGAAGTTTCCTAACAGTAGACACTAGGACATAAAGGGGTGTGTTGCCACACCCGTCAATGTTTCAGAAAATAAAGGGGTGTGTTGCTACATGTCGAAGGCGCCCCGCTCCAGAGCCTCTCACATCTCCCGGCAAGTCGTGTATGACGAAGCCCCAGCCACCACCACCAGTGCCCTCAGGTGCAGAGAACGCCCCATCACAGTTGATTTTACAAGATGGTAAATCTGACATGATACTTCTTTGACAAAAGTGTACCTATTCCCAATGAAAATCTGTCATACATGAAGCTTAATTAACTTAGTAAGAATTTTTTGAAATTTTACAAGGTTCATTGTCGAAGAGCAAAAACTATGCAAGCATATAAAAGTTCGCTAAAAGGTGCATAGATTCTTCATTCAGTTCAAAATAATTCTTCTAATCCCCGCTTGCAAATTTCCTGAAAAATAAGATTTAGTAAAGCATTCAAGTAGAAGTTCATTACAAATCAGAAGAAGTAAAACTAAATCATATGTGGATGGTAATTATAATATAATGTGAACTTGGTGCTTTATGGTAGAGATAACATGTATGATCGAGCACAGATATGCATAACTGCACAAGCTAGACAGAAACACAAGCGGGACAGATAATTAAGAACCAGTAATTGGGTGACCTAGTAGACCCCACGGCGCTATGTCGTCTATAGATGTTCAATTGACTCAATTCTTGTCGAGCAGTTAATTATGTTACATGCATGCCACATCGGTCTAAGGGCATATTTTGCATTCATTTTGTCATTGATATTTGCCTGTTTTAAAATAGCTCATTGGTGAAACAAAAAAACAACAGCAACCTATTCTATTGGGTGTCAGAGGGGATTTTACTATGAATCAGTTGGCACTTGGCAACGAGGTTCCGTTCTGAAGTGGGAGTGATAAATAAGTTCCAGCACTTGACAAGGAGACGTGGTTTAAGAGGATTCTCATCAACTAATATGGTGATAATAGAATCAAACCAATAGATAACAGAATCTTATATTTATTTTCAGTTGATCCGAAAAAGTATCAGGTTCACTAATCAAGGGATAACAAAATAAACAAATAAAACCGTCACATCCGGGTTGCAAGATTTTTTACCTTATGTTTCCACTAAAATTTTGTGCCGCCAGGATTTGAAGTAGCGTCCAAGGTAATGGTGGGGTGGCTGTGATGTCCAAGACCAAGCGTTCAGTGCTCCAACAGCAGCAGCAAGCTACGAGACACACATTTGCAATCCAGGTCACAAACAAGTATCAACAATAAGCTATAAAGCTCCAAGTCTCAAACATTAAACTTACAGGAAACAAAATACAGTATCAGGATCGCACAATCACAGTAATTAGAGTACTCATCATCAAACGATCAAAGTACCACATCACCTAATCTAAATCTGCGTATTCATGATAAAAAGCCGGAACAGGGGAGAATGGATTAATGGAATCAATGGACAGCGACATACTGGAGAAGAAGCAGAGCCAACCGCCCGGATGTGGATAAGGAGAAGCCCAGGTTTTAGTGGTGTCCTAAACTCTCGCCGTCTGCCCGTTTCCCGAGAGGTCGCCGGTGGCGATGGGCATGAAACTGACCGCCGACCGTGGGCGATGTAGGCTCTGTACTCAGGCGGCGCCGGCGGCGGCCCGTCACCCTGTCTGAATCATAGTAGTATTCCCGTGCTCGCCGGGAGATGCGTCCCCCTAGTCCACCTCTCCATGTGCCGCAGTCGGATACGACCCTCCTCGCTTCTTCCTGTCTACCTGGGCGGAGGACGGCCGGACGGGGGTGGTAAGGTGCGGCCAGCCGCCAGCGGGGAACCCGCGCAGGACGGCGCAGAAAAAGGGATCACGCAGGACTAATTCGGGGGAACGGGAGGGATTTTTTTCACAGAAAAATAGAATTACAGTGATTTGGGAATCGACATTGAACCGTCGGTTTCGTGCAAACCGGGCGATTAGCCGGTTTTCTTTGTAATCTCTTAGTTAGGGCCGGCTTTTCACGGTTCGATGGCATTAAAGTCCGCAGAGCTTAACCAACCGCGTTAATGTCATCGGTTCTGGCTTTTTTTTTGGTCAAACCATTGGTCTGGTCTGATTTTTAAACTATGTTTTTGCTGGTCTAGTAGCGTTGATGGTTTTGATTCATCCCTGTCCTAAAAAAGATTTTGATTCATGACTGAATGCTCTAAATACTTCAATACTTTGATTATATACCTCTCCTAGTGTTTCGGCAACTTGCACAGCACATGATACTGCTTTGTGAGTCGTGAGCACAGCCTAGTAAAGAACACTAAAACCTCATCTTGATCTAAAATATATGTGCTAGGCTATGCTGGATCTATGATAATTACATTCCAAAAAGATATGTGCTAGGCTATGCTGAATCTGTGATTCTTACTTTCCTGAAATACATGTGCTAGGCTAGGCCGAATCTGTCACAGATTATTATCACTAGACGACCTAGAAAGACACATAGGTCGATGATTTGCACTAAATCAATTGCGTGCCCAATTAATCTATTTCTGAAATTACTAATTGACTGGGAACAGCAAACAGCCAAACAACAATCATCCATGTGTATTGGGTAGAAAGCAGCAGCAACGCAAGCATTCATGGGTATTGGATAGGGAACTTACATGATATGTGTGTTGCTGGGCACATAAAGCTGGTGGTTCTTTTAGCGAACTTTTATATGCTTGCATAGTTTTTGCTCTTCGACAATGAACCTTGTAAAATTTCAAAAAATTCTTACTAAGTTAATTAAGCTTCATGTATGACAGATTTTCATTGGGAATAGATACACTTTTTTCAAAGAAGTATCATGTCAGATTTACCATCTTGTAAAATCAACTGTGATGGGGCGTTCTCTGCACCTGAGGGCACTGGTGGTGGTGGTGGCTGGGGCTTCGTCATACAGGATTTGCCGGGAGATGTGAGAGGCTCTGGAGCGGGGCGCCTTCGACATGTAGCAAGTGCTCTTCAAGCGGAAGCGACGGCATGCAGTGCTGCTCTGCAAGCAGCCTCCTGATGGGGTATGAAATATGTGGAGGTCGAGTCTAATTGCCAGACACTGATAAAAGCGCTCCAAAGTTCAGTTTATGTCAGGGCACCAGAAGGAATTTTATTGAGAGAGATTTGGGACTTCGCTCGTCTAAGTTTCAGTACTTGCACGTTTTATTTTGTCCCCAAGGCATGTAATAACTTGGTGCATGCTCTTGTAGCTTTTGGTGCCTCTCAACCGGCAGGCCTACATCTGTGGTTAGAGGACCTGCCTGACAAGGTACTTGTACGACGGGACAGCGCTTTGGTTAAGCCAGTGTGAGTATGGAATCGAAGTGTTGCATTTCAAAAATAAAAATAAAAGATTTACCATCTTGTAAACTGATTTGACGTCTTTTTGAAATTGCATTTTCATTTATGTGGGATACTTGTTTGGTGCCAAAACCTGGATGTTCAATGCAACATTTTCTTCTTTGTTCTTGTGAACCAGTCTATGCGTGTGACTTCTATGGCTTCTACTTGCAGCTAGGTGCTAGGTGTTGTGATTTTGTGACTTCTATAGCTTGCACTTGCAGTCGGGGGCTGTATTGTCGTTTGATTAGGTAGACAAGGTATGTTGTGCACCTGCTGTTTTTTGCCGCTCTTGCTGTAATTTTTTTGCCGTTTGAGTGACTTTGGTTACCACTACCGCTACGGACGATTCTTGTGTTATACTATCGGGAGCTTGTGGTTGTCCTTCAAAAGTACTTTACTAGCACCGAACAACTTTCTTAACTAACTTTTCTAGGTTAGTACAACACGAGTGTACTAGACTGCCAATTAGTGCTTGATTGATGCTATAGTTGTATGAGTTCAGAACTTAAACTCTCGTTGGTGGTCTTGCGCTCCTTCGTGAGTATTGATGTCAAATATTCAAATTTGTATGATCATTCTAAAGTGTGTGCATTTGGCATGTGTGATTGTCGAGTCATCCAAAACTTCGCGTAAAATATGGTTGATATGATATCCATTGCAACTATACCCAAATAGTTTGGTATTTAGTTTACCAACCAAACGGTATTGTTTTTCATACCATATTGACCAAAGAATGTAAACCGGATTTAGCAGGGAAAATGTATTGATACAAAGATATGTTGCACATGTGCCCTGTGCGTCAGGGCGTTGGTGATTTATGAATGTAGTTGTTTTTTGTTTTTCTTATTTCTCCCAATAATAGAGCTTGTAACACTATGTATCGATGCATGGTTATGTGTTACTATCACTAAAGTTCGTAACACATCTACACCAACACATATTTAGATGTTACTGTAATAATAGTGATGTAACACAATGTTCCAACATATGAAGTATGTGTTACTAACAGTCGTTCCACACAAATGATGTGTTACTGTAGTTTTACTTGTAACATATTTTTCCATGTGTTACATTATTGTGTTACTTAAAGTATGTTTTGTTGTAGTGTGGGGACATATTTATAGCCACGCAGTTTCTGTTGGCGCGAAGAAATCGGACCAAATAGCCCCTGCCTCTACGTCTCCGCAGGACACGTGTAACTTACGAGTAAAGCGGTGGAGATCGTGGTTATCCGAACAAGGAAAGTGGGGTTCAGTGATTGTTCATTAAAAAAATATTTTTGAAGATCTGAGGATTTTGTTACAAAATCATCAGCTGACAATGACGCAGTGATGATTTTGAACAAAGTTTCAAGTAGAACGCATATGAAGAATTGAATAGACTGGATGAGAATAGCATAGAGGGAAAGTAGGGTTCGATCACATTCATTTAGACGAAATATCAACTTGAAGAAATAGCTATAAGTGAATGTCGTTGAGGACTTGAAATCACAGTCTATCTAGGTAAACGAAAGTCATCAAGTGTTTTTGAAGATTTTGTGATAAATCGTCACAATGATGAAATTCAGTTTTTGAAGAAAAATGATTTTGAAGAACAACTGTTTTGAAGAAAGTCAAATTTTGAGGAAATGGAACTTTGAAGAAAATCAACTTGAGGAATTTCACGTTGGGCGGTGGCGTGACCCACCATATAAGAATGTTGATTACAGACGCCGCGTACAATTGTCGTAGGGCCGTGAGAATCAATTTCTTCGTTGATTTCTTCACATTCAGAGTGATATTCTTCATCAGTCGAAGAAAATCGATTCATCATGTGTTGCACATCTAATTCATCAGTTTTGCATAGGTGTTAGGATGTGTGCATGTTTTTACAAAACATTTGAAGATTCTAAGATATTTAGCTCACATCGCAACTTGCAAAACCTTTTCTCATCCAAGGGCTTAGTGAAGATATCTGCGAGTTGATCATCAGTCTTTACATGGTCGATGAGGATATTTTCCTTGAGGACATGGTCCCAAAGAAAATGATGACGAATCTGGATGTGCTTGGTCTTCCAAGTGTTGTACTGGGTTGTATGCAATCTTGATTGCACTCTCATTGTCGCAGTAGAGAGGCACATTCTTCAAGTTGATGTCGTAGTCCTTGATGGTTTGCTTCATCCATAGCAATTGAGCATAGCATGAGCCAGCAGCAATGTACTCAGCTTCGGCAGTGGAGAGTGATACACAGTTCTGCTTCTTTGAGGACCAGCAGACTAGTGATCTTCCAAGGAAATGGCATGTGCCATAGGTTGACTTGCGATCCACACGGTCACCAGCATAGTCAGAATCAGAATACCCTACCAGATGAAGATTTGAGCCCTTGGGGTACCATAATCCTAGTGTTGGTGTGTGAGCTAAGTATCGAAGAATATGCTTCACAGCCTTATGGTGTGATTCCTTCGGTTTTGCTTGAAAACGTGCACACATGCAAACACTAAGCATTATATCTGGCCTAGATGCACATAAATATAATAAAGAGCCAATCATAGAGCGATATACCTATTGATCGAATTCTTTACCATTTCCGTCAGTGGAGAGGTGGCCGTTGGTCGGCATTGGAGTCTTGGCACCTTTGCATTCATGCATGTCGAATTTCCTCAGAATGTCCTTGAGGTATTTCTCTTGTGATATGAAGATTCCATTGCTTTGTTGACGAATTTGAAGACCTAAGAAGAATTTCAGCTCCCCCATCATAGACATCTGGTATTCTTCACTCATCATGTAAGCAAATTCATCACTGTATCTTTTGTCAGTACAACCAAAAATAATGTCATCGACATATATCTGGCACACAAATAGCTCATTATCATAGGATTTAGTGAAAAGAGTTGGATCGAGTGAACCAGGTTTGAAGCCTTTCTTCATGAGGAATTCCTTCAATGTATCATACCATGCCCGAGGGGCTTGCTTGAGACCATAGAGCGCCTTTTTGAGTCTGAGGACTTTGTCTGGATTCTTTAGATCCTCAAAACCTGGGGGCTGAGCAACATATACTTCTTCCTCAAGCTTACCATTGAGGAATGCCCTTTTCACATCCATTTGATATAATATGATGTTATGATGATTAACATAAGCAAGTAGTATTCGAATAGCTTCAAGTCTAGAAACAGGTGCAAAAGTTTCATCGAAATCTATTCCTTCAATCTGAGTGTAGCCTTGGGCTACAAGTCGTGCCTTATTCCTCACCACTTGACCATCCACATCTTGCTTGTTTCGGAAAATCCACTTTGTTCCGATGATATTGTGCTTGCGAGGATCTGGTCGTTTGACGAGCTCCCACACGGCATTCAGCTTGAATTGAAGAAGTTCTTCTTGCATAGCTTGGATCCACTCCGGTTCCAGGAAAGCCTCAACAACTTTTGAGGGTTCTGTGATAGATACAAAATAGAAATGCCCACAAAAGTTAACTAAGTGTGAAGCTTTTGAGCGAGTGAGAGGACCTGGCGCGTTGATGTCATTGAGGATTTTGTCAAGTTCTACTTCATTTGCAATCCTCGGATGAGCTGGTTGAAGATTTCGTCTGGGCTGAGGAAGTAGTTCTGGAGCAATTTCCTCAGGAGCACCTTCTTGATTTTCATCAGTGATGGGGATGGTTTCTTCATCAATTTCCTAAGTGGGAACAATGTCTTCAGTAGGTTTGAGCTTTATTGCTTCCTCAGGAGACAACTTATCTGGATCAGAAGGCAATTGCTCTCTTTGCGAGCCATTAGTTTCATCGAACCGCACATCTACAGTCTCAACAAGTTTGTTGTGATAGTTGTTGAAGACTCTGTAGGTGTGCGAGTCCTTTCCATAACCGAGCATAAAACCCTCATGTGCTTTAGGTGCAAATTGTGAGCTATGGTGAGGATCTCTAATCCAACATTTTGCACCGAAGACTTTGAAATAACTTACATTGAGTTTCTTATCAGTGAGGAGCTCATATCAGGTTTTCTTGAGGAATTTGTGAAGATATACCCTATTGATGATATGGCATGCAGTGTTGATTGCTTCAGGCCAAAAGCGACAAGGAGTCTGATATTCTTCAAGCATGGTTCTTGCCATCTCAACCAGAGTCTTGTTCTTCCTTTCGACAACGCCATTCTGTTGAGGAGTATAAGGAGCAGATAATTCGTGAGTAATACCAAGTTCATCAAGATAATCATCAAGACCAGTGTTTTTGAACTCTGTTCCATTATCACTCCTGATATGTTTGATCTTGATGCCGAAGTTCGTCGAGGCCCTTGAAGAAAATCATTTGAAGATTTCCTGCACTTCAGTTTTATATAAGATGATATGCACTCATGTATATCTGGAATAATCATCAACTATGACGAAACCATATAAAGATGTTGCATTTGTTAGTGTGGCATAATGAGTAGGTCCAAATAGATCCATGTGAAGCAATTCGAATGGACGAGTAGTGGTCATGATAGTCTTCGAGGGATGCTTGGATCTGGTCATTTTCCCAGATTCACATGCACCGCAGAGATGATCCTTGAGGAATTTGACTGATTCGATGCCGCTGACATGCTTCTTCTTCGTGAGCGTGTGCCAATTCCTCATGCCTGCATGACCGAGTCTTCGATGCCACAGCCATCCTTCCGAGGTTTTTGCTAGTAAGCAAGTGGCTGGTTGAGGACCTGTAGAAAAATCAACAATGTACAAATCCCCTCTTCTCACACCTTCGATGACTTTGGATTTGTCAGATTCCATGATGAAAACACATCTATATCTACCAAAGATAACAATCATATCAAGATCACAAAGCATCGAGACTGACATGAGGTTAAAACCAAGGCATTCAACCAGCATCACTTTGTCCATATGCCTATCCTTGGAAATAGCCACTTTGCCAAGTCCCGATACCTTGCTTTTACCTTTGTCAGCATATGTGATTTGCTTCAGAGGTGATGGAGTTAGTGGCATATTCATCAGCAAGCCTTTATCACCAGTCATGTGATGTGTGCAGCCACTATCAAGAACCCACTCAGTATTCTTGGGTTTGTCATCCTGCAGATGAATTAGTACAGCTTACCATCTCATATGCTTCAGACTTGAAGAATATGATATCAATTTCATCATATAGGAATTTCATCATAACAGAATTATGAGGACATGTGAAATATTTCTATTTCATCAATATTAGCTTGCGTCCTATCAAGCATTTCATCAGGTCTCCAGCAAATTCTTCAGATGATGATTTTCATCTGGAGACCTGTCCTGCAGAAGTGATTAGTTCAATTTCTTCACCACCCACATCTGAAGGGGTGGTAAAGCATTCATAATCCTGCGAGCACCATATGAGAAAGGTGGCATTGAAGCTAATGCACTTCTCTTAACAGTAGGGGGTTAAAGTACTCATATGAATATGCAGAGAACTGGTTTGAGGATTTATGAACATAATGATTTGAAGAGTAACGCTCATATTCATATTCCTTGTAATTTCCCTGCATGTTAGAAGCATTAGCACGGGTACGAGCATAGTTTTGACCAGTTGAGGATTTTGATCCTCTTGAAGACTTTGGTCCTCCTGAGGAATTTGATCTGGGGTTCAGATTCTTCATTGGTGGTGTCATGAGGACATTCACCTGAAGATTTTCAAGACAACTTTTGGGCACCCAGATTTTCCTCAGGGGAGGGCCATTCCTGCAGTTAGTTCCAACATATCGAGCAAATACTTCACCAGCTTGATTTTTGAACAGTTTATAGTTGGAGTCAAATGACTCATCTGAGGAATAGGATAATTCACATGAAAAGCGAGTTAGATTGGATGGATCAAAAGGAGGCCCAGTAGAAGCAACCCATGAGGTTTTGGGATACTGCTCAGGTTTCCAATAAGATCCATCAGTATTCAATTTCCTTTCAAAGGCAATTCCTTCTTTCCTCGGGTTCTTGTTCAAGATCTGCATTTTGAGCACATCACAAAGGGTTTGATGTCCTTTGAAACTTTTGTATATGCCTGTCACATACAATTTCTTCAGCCCTGCATTTTCATCAGTGACATTTGTGTTTTCCTCAAGTGAGGAATTTGACACTACAGGAGCAGTTAAAGAATTTGTAGCAATGGAAGCATTTGATTATTCTGGTGAAGAATTAGCAGTTTCACGTTCAATGCATTTAAGACAAGGAGGAATGAATTCACCTTGAGCAGTGCTGATCTCTTGAGCTAGTAATGAATCATTTTCCATACGAAGATCATCATGAGAAATCCTCAACTTCTCTAGATCAAGCTTCCTTTGAAGAAATTCATAGGAAAGTTTCTCATGACCAGTGAGGAGTGTATCATAACGATCTTGAAGATTATCAAATCTAGACTGAAGACTTTTCACATCTTCAGTGAGGATTTGGGTAAGATTCAGTTCATCATTCAACAGATCATCACTTCTATCTAGCAGCTTCTGAAGGTTTTCGAGGGCAGTTTGTTGTTTAGTGGCAATGATAGCAAGTTTACTATAACTGGGTTTTTTATAATCATCAGGTTCACAGTCACTTGAATTAGAGGAGGAAGCATCATTCGGTACCTTTGAACCTTTTTGCATGAAGCAATAGGTTGGAGCGAAGTCATCAGCATAGTCGTCAGTGTGGATGGTGTTATCATCTTCTTCAAGGTTAAAGATTAACTTGCTGACGTAAGTGGTTGCAAGTGCAAGACTAGCATGTCGGATTCTGAGTCTTCATCAGAACCCTCTTCTTCATCACATTCCTCCAATTCTGCCTCGGAATCCATTTCCTTGCCAATAAGTGCCCTAGCCTTTCTCAAACTAGTCTTCTTGTGCGATGAGGGCTTTGAAGATGAGGATTTTGAAGATTTGTTCTTCTTCTTCGAGTCATCAGAACTGTCATCCTTGTATTTCTTATTCTTTGATTCCTTTCCCCAACGGGGACAATCAGCAATGTAGTGACCTGATTTCTTGCATTTGTGGCAGGTTCTTTTCTTGTAGTCCTCAGATTCTGATTCTGATTTCCTCATATCTCTTCTTGAAGATTTACCGAACTGGCCACGTCGTGTAAACCTCTGGAATTTCCTCACGAGCATTGCAATCTCCTGTCCAAATTCTTCAGGGTCACCAATGCTATCATCTGAGTCTTCTTCATCAGATGAGGAAATTTTTCTAGCCTTCAGTGCACGTGGTCTAGAATAGCTTGGTCCATATAGATCTTTCTTTTCTTCTTGCTAGAATTCATGAGTATTGAGTCTTTCGAGTATATCAGCTGGATCAAGCATCTTGTAGTCTGGTCTTTCTTGAATCATCAGAACTAAATATCAAATGAAGAATCCAAAGATCTTAGCAGTTACTTCACAACTTCATGATCAGTAATGTCTCGAGCTCCCAGTGCTTGCAGTTCATTTGATATGTCAGTGAGGCGATCAAAGGTATCTTGGCAGCTTTCATTGTCAAGCCTCTTGAAGCGATTGAAGAGATTGCGAAGAATATCAATACGAGAATCACGTTGGGTTGATACTCCTTCATTTACTTTGCACAGTCTCTCCCAGATAAGTGTCGCTGAGCCCAGAGCACTCACTCTTCCAAACTGGCGTGGGCTCAGATGGCCACATATGATATTCTTCGCTTGAGAATCAAGTTCCTTGAATTTCTTCACATCAGCAGCAGAGACACTAGCAGAGACGATGGGGACGCCATGTTCCACAATATACCAGAGATCATTGTCAATAGTTTGTAGATGCATCTACATCTTGGTCTTCCAGAAGGGAAAGTTCTTTCCTTTGAAAGTAGGACATGCTGCAGTAACCTTAATCATGCATGCAGTCGACATAACTAAAACTCCACGTGGTTAAACCAAAATCACACAGAACAAGGGAGTACCTTTCTCTGATACCAATTGAAAATGCGTTATATCGACTAGAGGGGGGTGAATAGGAGATTTTCAGAATTTCATCGCTGAGGAAATTCCTTTTGAGGAAATTCCTCACTCATAACTAACTTACAGCGGAAACAGTAAAGGATGAGGAGTGCAATGTTTCACTACAGCAGTTTTTCAGTATGAAGAATGCGAAAACAGATTGCACAGTAAGCAGGCACGCAGAAAACAGATGAGGATTAACTTGCGTGAAGAATTTGGGGTTGAGGAATTTCAGAGAAAGTCTGCAGCAAATTCGTCAAACAGTGACAGTGAAAATCATCAACACATAATCTGAGGAATATAAAGAGTTGAGGAATTAGAACCCGTTTCACAGCGAAGACAATAGTTGATGACCCAGTTCCAACTGTTGTGACAGTTGTACATCTGGTTTGGAGCGGCTTGGTATTGAAACCAAAAGACACACAATCCCGGGACACACAGTCCCTACCGTATTCTCCTTGGGCTAAGAACACAAAGTCCTCGCCCAACACTCGTGGTAAGTCTTCAGGGCAGACTTTCAAACCCTCACAAACTTGGTCACCCGGCGATCCACAATTGACTGTTGGATTGCTCTAGACAATGAAGCCTAACCGTCTGGAGGATGCACAGTCCTCAAAGGTAAAAGGCTTCAGTCCCACACAGGAACAACTTCTTGAGTGATGCTCAATCACTAGGTTCTCGGTTTGTGGTTTAGTGTTTGAGGTATTTCCTCACTAATGAATTACTCTCGAAGGCTCTGAGGAATTTGGGTTGCTCTTATGACAAGTGTCAGTTTCTTAACGGAGCAGCCAACCAGCTAATGGTTGTGGGGGTGGCTATTTATAGCTTGGGAGCATCCCGACATGATTTGACATTAATGCCCTTAACTAATATGACCGTTGGTGTGGATAAGACCAATGATGTGGCGTGGCTATCAAAACGGTCGGAACCCTCAACTGTGAGAGTCCTCATGTCACTCATATTCCTCACTTGAGGCTTTTGGTAGGATTAGGCTTGGGTTGAGCATTATGAGGAAATTCATTCCAGTGTGTTACCTCGACCCCCTTTAACAGTAGGGTGTTCCTATTACTCAAGTGTGAAGAAAACAAAACAGAAAGAGTAAATCTTCATGCTTCAAAGTCTTCAGAATGATTTTCTTCAGGACACACCGAATTCCACAATTTCAATATCTTCATGAGGAATATCAATTTCATCGCAGATTCTTCGCGATTCAAATCTTCAGCTTCAGACCAATTTCTTCAACCGAAGATGTACCTTTTTAGGGGTCGATATTCATCAAATATTTCAAACTCCTCAGCGACTTATAGATCATGTGTACACTCGAGAACACATTAGATACTTAACCTATAAGTCTTCAAACCACCAAAATCACTACGGGGCACTAGATGCACTTACACTATGTACAAGGTGTTGTTGCTTGATAACTGGATCACATCATTGGGTGAATCATGTGATGGACTAGACCAAAACTAATGAACGTAGCATGTTGATTGTGTCATTTTGTTGCTACTGTTTTCTGCGTGTCAAGTATTTATTCCTATGACCATGAGATCATATAACTCACTCGCACCGGAGGAATTCCTTGTGTGTATCAAACGTCACAACGTAACTTGGTGACTATAAAGATGCTCTACAGGTATCTCCGAGGGTGTCCGTTGAGTTAGTATGGATCAAGACTGGGATTTATCACTCCGTGTGATGGAGAGGTATCTCGGGGCCCACTCGGTAATACAACATCACACACAAGCCTTGCAAGCAATGTGACTTAGTGTAAGTCACGGGATCTTGTATTATGGAACGAGTAAAGAGACTTGTTGGTAAACGAGATTGAAATAGGTATGCGGATACTGACGATCGAATCTCGGGCAAGTAACATACCGAAGGACAAAGGGAATGACTTACGGGATTATATGAATCCTTGGCACAGAGGTTCAACCGATAAGATCTTCCGAGAATATGTAGGATCCAATATGGGCATCCAGGTCCCGCTATTGGATATTGACCGAGGAGTCTCTCGGGTCATGTAGACATAGTTCTCGAACCCGCAGGGTGTGCACACTTAAGGTTCCGCGATGTTTTATGCGTATTTGAGTTATATGGTTGGTTATCGAATGTTGTTCGTAGTCCCGGATAAGATCACGGACGTCGCGAGGGTTTTCGGAATAGTCCGGAGATGAAGATTGATATATAGGATGACCTCATTTGATTACCGGAAAGTTTTCGGCATTACCGGGAATGTACCGGGAGTGACGAATGGGTTCCGGGTGTTCACCGGGGGGGGCAGCCCACCCGGGGGAAGCCCATAGGCCTTAGGGGTGCCACACCAGCCCTTAGTGGGTTGGTGAGACAACCCAAGAGGCCCTATGCACAGGAGAAGAAAAAATCAAAGAGAAAAGAAAAAAAGGGAAGTGGGAAGGAAGGGAAGGACACCACCTTCCAATCCTAGTTGGACTTGGATTGGAGGAGGATTCCTCCTCCCCCCCTTCGGCTGACCCCTTGGGGCTCCCTTGAGCGTCAAGGCAAGGTCCCTCCCCTCCCTCCTATATATACTAAGGTATTAGGGCTGATTTGAGACAACTTTGCCACGGCACCCCGACCACATACCTCCACGGTTTTTCCTCTAGATCGTATTTCTGTGGAGCTCGGGCACAGCCCTGCTGAGATAGATCATCACCAACCTCCGGAGTGCCGTCACGCTGCCGAAGAAATCATCTACCTCTCTGTCTCTCTTGCTGGATCAAGAAGGCCGAGATCATCGTCGAGCTGTACGTGTGCTGAACGCGGAGGTGCCGTTCGTTCGGCACTAGATCGGAGCGGATCGTGGGACGGATCGCGGGATAGTTCGTGGGACGGTTCGTGGGGTGGATCGAGGGACGTGAGGACGTTCCACTACATCAACCGCGTTTCTTAACGCTTCCTGCGGTGCGATCTACAAGGGTACGTAGATCGGAAATTCCCTCTCATAGATGGACATCACCATGATAGGTCTTCGTGCGCGTAGGAAATTTTTTTGTTTCCCATGCGACGTTCCCCAACAGAACAGAGGAGATGATGAGTTAAAGAATTCTATGGATACTCTTGTGAAGGCAAGAAAGGAAGCAACCGAGGTGAGGAGGATGGCAAGGAGACAAGATGCGGTGGCCGAGGAGAGGAGTTTGGCGGCCGAGGAGAAAATAGTGGCATTGGAGGAGAAGAAATTGGCCATGGAGGAGCGAGCTAGATTATTGGAATGGGAGAAACCCTTGTTTTTCATGGACACATCTACCTTCGATGATAGGCAAAAGGAGTTCATCAATCTTTCATGTGATGAAGTATTGGTCAAAAAAAGATCCATGACCATGGGAGGCTTTGGAGGCATGGGAGCTACCATGGGAGGCTTGGAAACAAGAATGTGAGGCATGGGTGGCTTCAGAGCTACCATGAGCGGTATGGAAGGCATGGGAGCATCTACGAGAGGCATGGGTGGCTTCAGAGCTACCATGGGCGGCATGGAAGGAACGGAAGCATCTACGGGAGACATGGGTGACTTCTAAGCAACCATGGGAGGGGGAGGCATGAGAGCATCTACGGGACGCATTGGTGGATTCGAAGCTATCATGAGAGGCTTGGAAGGCATGAATTTGGGGTCTCCCATGGGAGGCATGGGAGCACCTCCACGTGACATGGGTGGACGCATGGTTTCTGGTGTGCCTCACATACCTTTGCATGAGGAGGAAGAATCGTCCTCGGAAGAGGACGAAGAAGAGGAGACATGATTGTTGATGTGCTATTTGTTTGTGTGAACTTTTATTTGTCATGAAGTTGGTTGGGTGATTTTGAACTATGCAATGCAATTGAACTATGAAGCCGGTTGCACACTGCGCTGTATTTTGCAGCGCGTGCTAAAGCTATAGCACCGCGTCATTTTTTGCAGCGCTCTGCTCCACGCAAAAAAGGCTATTTCGACGCGTTAAAAATATTTTAGCATGGCATGCGGTTACGCGTGTGTAGAAGATGCTCTAAAACGCACCCGCCGCATGGAGTACATTGTTGACCGTGATTGTTCTATTTCTTTGTCTTCCAATTGGTTTTAATAATGTTCTAGAGCCTTTGTTGGTTATTTTTTTCCTTTTCATGGTTTTCATTGCACCGATTTTTATGAGGTCTTTCAATTTCATGCCTTTTATATTTTAATTTCCATTTTTATATTCATAATTATTTTATATATCTGAACATTTTTTTCAAATTCGATCATTTCTTTAATTCTTGTTAAAATTTATAAATCACACATACTTCTTAATTTCAAATATTTTGACCTCATAAATATTATTTTAATTCATTAATATTTTCTGAAAATTGCTATTATTTTGTGAAACAAGAAACACATTTCTGAATTCATGAACACTTTTTGAACTTGCGAATTGCTATTGAACTTGTGAATGTTCTTTGAATACAGAATTATAAATCTATAAACAAATTGGGATTTTTTAATTTCTTAACATTTTTTTAAATTTGCAAACATTTTCGTAATTGTGAATTTACAGTATTTTTCATGAACTTTAAAAATATTCACAAATTGTAATAGATGTTCATGATTTTAAAAACTGTTTTAATATTTAAAAAAATCAATATTTTTAAATAAAAATGGAAAAATAAAAACACAGATAAATTTGGAGAAAGAATAAAAGAGGAAAAAACTAGTCCACGGAGGGTTCTAGAACCTTCCCAAAACCAACGGGAAGATAGAGGGAAACAGAACAAGTGCGTGGGCACATTACCACATACACAGGGTGCACGTTTGGTCACTGCCCCTAACTCGCGTGCGGAATAGGATTTGCCGCTATATATCGCTTGGGGTTCGCATGGGTGCTACTATTAGCAACTTATGTTAAGATTGACTTATCTTTGAGATCCTGTTCTAGGACGTAGTTTACTGGTTTACATGTGTTCTACTCCCTCAATCTCAAAATATTTGAAGTTCTAGATTTGTCCTAAGTCCAACTTCTATAAGTTTGACCAAATTTATATATAAAAAACTAATATCTACAATCTTATAGTATACAAATTTATGTTATGATAAATCTAATGAATCTAATTTGGTATCTTAGATATTGGCATATTTTCCTACAAACTTGGTCAAGTTTTCTTTTTCGACTTAGGACAAAACCTAGAACCTCAAACATTTTGGATCGAAGAGAGTAGATTGAGCTACTTCGGTTTGGACTGTTATATGTAAGAGAGCCCACTTTGAGTTCTGGAGGAAGCTCGGGATTGTCGGATGGTGCTTCCACAATGGGGATTCCTTATGACGTGCGATTATGTTTACAGCTGTGAGAGAGACTTAATGCAGAACTTTTGTAGGAACTTTTCCGTTCTTCTCTTTTGTTTTGTAGGAACTTTTGTAGAACTTCTATTCCCTAAATAATATTTCTCCTCTCATCTTTGATACTCCGGTTGTCCTATTTACATGTTGCCCCTGTGGCTGACTAAAACGAATCGAATAGGTTACTTATAGCAGATTAACTGTACTGACATCTCAGCACCTCAACCGTGATGATTGAATAACGAAGTTCTCGGTCCTGTAGAAATAAATAAAGTTAAACAGTATACATCTCAGATTTTATAGCAGGTCCGGGTGTAACCTGGAAAGCTTAACTTTTTTTGATAACACACAAATTTTATAGATCATGGCATAATGTCCATACATATAGTTTTCCGGATGCATTCCGGGAATACACCACGCCAAACACGACATTCTAGCTGATTACATGACCTAGCTAATAAATGTGCCGCAACATTTTGTTCCCTACGCACATGAAATATAAAACAACTCATGAAGGAACCTCTAAGTTGCTTGATATCCTGAATCACAAGACCACACAAAGATCGATCCTGGCTCAGTGAATTGATGCGCTGGATAACCGTCAAACAATCTGAACCAAGGATAACCTACTGAAACCCTTCACCCAAAGCAAATAGCAAACCTCTCTGAATTGCAATGGCCACTGCTAGCTCTGGAAGTATCACATTAGGAACACCAACACCATAACAAGTAATGCAAGAACCAGAATGATCTCGCATCACCACACCTGGTCCCATGCTCCTGTCATGTGAGAAAAGGGCAGCATCAACGTTTATCATCACCCTACCTGCCGGCGGCGGAACCCAAAATGCTGTTGGAGAGGGTTCACGCCTATGGTTGGTTGAGGAAATGAACAAATGCTCCACAATCATATCAACATAAGCTTTAATTTTCAGAGCAAGACTAGAAGGATGCTGGGTAATATTTTCTTCACGGAGTTTGTTTCTAGCATCCCAAATATGCCAACACGTGACTGCAAGGAATGTCGCAGCAAGATCATCACAACGAGCCAAAAAATCAAAAATCCATCTTTTGCAGCTTGTGAAACCTTGCCGACCAAGATGCAGATTGAAGTAATGTTTGACATCATTCCAAACAGCTTGTGCATAAGGGCAAAAAAGCAATGCATGCTCTACGTGCTCATCAACAGAACAGTGGACACAAACCTTAGAAGCAGGAATATGTCGCCGTTGTAATTGCATTCCAGTTGGCAAACAATCATGAGCAAAACTCCAAATAGTTATCAACATCTTCCCTGGTGCCTTGATCGCCCATAATCTGTTCCATGAAATAGCATCACCACAAAGATTAGAAGTCATACCCCGGCCCGAAACACTACAGGATGCAACCATCTTAGTCATCCAGGCGAGATGATAAGCAGATCGAACCGAATATGTAGCAGAACGGGTGTGCGGCCATGATACAAAATCAGGAACTCCAAATCGGCTGATGGGAACTTGAAGAATTTGATCCGCAATTGTTTCCTCAAAAACTGATCGGACAAGGGGAATGTTCCAAGAACAACCATCAACAGCGAATAATGAATTCACCCTCTGGCCAACCGAAGGAGGGGCTGACAACCACAAAAACTGAGGTTTAACACCAGGTATCCAATGATCCTCTTGGATCTTAATGGTAGCACCGTTACCCACACCCCAGCAGACACCTTTCTTAACTAGTTCCATGCCATGAAGAATACTCCACCAAGTATAGGAAGCAGACCGTGGGAATTTAGCATCCCAAAAATCTGAATTTGGAAAATATCGGCCCTTAAGAACACGAGCACATAGGGAATTTGGGTCTGTGAGTAGCCGCCAACACTGTTTTCCTAACATAGCTTGATTAAACAAATTCATATCCCTAAACCCAAGACCACCCATAGATTTTGGACAGGTCAACCAATCCCATGATCGCCAATGCATCTTCCTTTTACCACCAGTAAAGCCCCACCACTGATCAGCAATGATTCTCCTCATTTGCTCGCAAGTACCGACAGGAAGATGGAAACAACTCATAACGTATGTAGGAATCGCCTGAATCACTGATTTTAAAAGAATTTCCACATCTTTTCTAGACAAGGATCGATCAGACATACCGTTGATATGCTTCCACATCCGATCATACAAATATTTGAAGGTCAGAGAAGTTGATCTCCCCACCTCGGTAGGCATGCAAAGATATGATTCTTGTAATGATTCATTGAAAACGCCAAGAATGTGTTTCACCTCATCCTTGATCACCTCCGGGCAGCCATTACCAAAGAAAATAGATGATTTTTCTAAATTAATCTTTTGTCCAGAACCCTGACAATAAAGAGAAAGTTTATTCTTCAAAGCTTCCACACTCCTCCTATCACTTCTCGCAAAGAAAATGTTGTCATCTGCAAACAGTAAATGGGAAATAGCAGGACCAAGTCGATCATTTTTAATGCCATGTAGTACACCTTGGTCCTCCTGTTGTTTGAGCAAACATGACAGTCCCTAGTACAAAGAAGAAAGAGGTAGGGGCTGATTGGATCACCTTGACGAATACCCCGAGTTGGTACCACGGGTTCTGTGCGATCTCCATTAATCCGAACAGCATAACGAGTAGAAGTAACACACCTCATCACCGAGCTTATCCAAGAATCAGCAAAACCCAAACGAGAGAGACATCCACGAAGAAAATTCCACTCCACACGGTCATATGCCTTCATCATATCAATCTTGAGAGCAAAGTAAGGCTTCTTCACTCTCTGAGATCGTATCGTATGTAAACTTTCAAAAGCAATAAGAGCATTGTCCGTGATAAGACGACCAGGAATGAAAGCACTTTGATTCTCAGAAATCACCTCTGGCAGAAAAACTTTAAGTCGGTTTGAGAGTACCTTTGAGGCGAGTTTATAAAGAACATTACACAAACTGATTGGTCGAAAATTCTTGAGATGTTGTGGATTATTAACCTTGGGAATGAGCACAATCACTGAATCACAAAAACCAATCGGAATAGATCCTCCATTCAAAAAACTTCGGACAGCACCACAAATTTCCTTCTGTAGAAAATCCCAATGTGTTTGGTAAAAAAGAGTCGGGAAACCATCCGGTCCAGGTGCTTTCGTGGGACCCATTTGAAACAAAGCAGATTTTATCTCATCATCCGTATAATCTTTGCATAGCTCGACATTCATCTCATTAGTGACCTTACGAGGGATAGCATCCAGGACCGAAACAGCCAAAGGACATGGTTCCGAACTGAACAATTTGGCATAAAAACTATGAACCATACCTTTGATTTCGGACATATCATCACACATTGATCCATCCTCACAGGCTAGGCTAGTAATTCTGTTAGTGCGTCTCCTCGCCGAAGCCCGTGCATGAAAGAACGCAGTGTTTCTATCACCTTCCCGAAGCCAATCTATCCTTGAACATTGACGTGCCATTATCTCTTCCCTCTCAAAAAGTTCATACAGAGATTGTTCGGTCATACGTATCTCATCAGAATTATTCTGTGTTGACCCCCGCAACACCTTCAGCTTACTTTGTAATATGAGAATACCTTTGTGAACCGAACCAAAAGAATCATGACTCCATTTCTTAAGTGAAATGGCAAGACGCCGTAGATTATCACATGTGGATTGCATAGATATATGACTGTCCTGCCCTTGTACCCAAACTTTTTCCATTATTTCATGATAATTTGGTGCTCTAAGCCAAGCCGCTTCAAACCGAAACTGTTGTTGAACCGGCGTTGCCCTCATCTCCTCAGCCAATATAGAAACTTTGACTACAATAGCAAAATGATCAGACGTAGTAGTGATAATATTTTCCACCCTGTGATTATTAAACAAATCCATAAATTCTCCATTTGCTACAGCTCTGTCTAGCCTGACTCTCACCAAATCATCTCCAATCTGCCTATTATTCCATGTGAATTGAGGGCCAGCATAACCAAGATGCACCAAGTTGCATTCATCCAAACAATCACGAAACAAAGACATTTGAGCATCTGATCGTTTGGTGACCCCAAAATGTTCATCACTGCAAAGAACCTCGTTAAAATCTCCGCAACAAATCCACGGACCCTTCCATTCTGAGCATAGCCTAGATAACAACTTCCAAAAGTCATGACGCAATTCACGGCTGTAGCGACCCGACTCAACGAGTCAAGCCTCTGGTGTTTCTGTACCATCCCAAGATCATGCTGGTACACACACAGTACATAATGTATATATTCAAGAGTGCAATCACACAGCTTTATTAATCGAAATCTCATAAAGAGTACTTTATTACAATAAAGGAGTACAATAAAGTGGCTGAAGGCCAACTCATGAGATTATCTAACGAAGACTAAGCGGAAGCATCAGGTAGACGAGTCCATCCGACTCCAAGGGCATGTCGCTGAGCGTAGAACGGTAGCCTCACTCCTGGTCGGAAAAGTACTCTGCAACATGATACGTTGCAGCCGTGTAGGTCAGCATATTGAATATGCTGGCAAATCATCAAGAGAGGGAGTAAAATAATCACTATCTCTACATGCATATTTGGCCGGTGGAGCTAAGTTTTTGCATAAAGCTAGTTTTATCCTACAACAAAAGGGTTTGAAAGCAAAATATTACTACATAGTTTGTTGTTAACGAGATGGTTCCGCCAACCAATTCTCGTACCCGAATAGTTGTTAACACCCACATCATTATTAGGTTGTGTCGAGAGTTCAGGGGAAATTCAATGCCTTCGGCTCAAGTTGTCCATGACCGTGGACACGGCTAATCGATTAGGTTGAGTACTCTGCGTTTTGCACACGTTCCCCACAAGATTTGATCGCCTCCGGGTTTGTCCTCGCACTTCAGGGTGTTTGAAGACCGGATGATCAAAACATGGTCTTTCAACGGGTCCCTCTGAATCCCTGTCGGTGCCCATCCATTCCTACCGTTCGTCTACATCTGCTAGCACCGCCTGTCCAGAGTCGCCGCGTTGTCCAACCAAGCCAGAGCCCATAATGACTTGTGGCTGTGCAGGTAAGCCTTGAGTCTTGAAGTCTTCGTCCGTCCCTTTGAGCCTGGGTGAAGCTTTCCGCAGGATGACATGGCCTCTCCAGCATCCCGGGCATCCACTGGGTTTTCCAGGGAGCCGATCAACCATCCTTCACCCAGTGTTGCATTGCGTCCGAGGTCTTGAAAATCTTGTCTTAGTCCGGTCTTGATTATTATATCAACCTCGCATCACTCGTGGAATACACTCAACCGATAACCCGTCTACTAGAGCATAGCATATATAACATTGTCGTCCCGGGGCCAAGTATCGGGGTGTTGGTGTTCCTACCACATGATACTACACCTATGACTAAAGTTTCCAAGTACCTAGGCAGCATGCAAATAGGGCAAAGAAGGTGATCTACTATGCATTGAAAACATAGGTAAAATAACATGATCAAAGATGACTTGCCTTGATGATAGTTGTCCTGCTCGAGCGTCTCTAAGTAACACGCTTCGCACTCCGGATGATCTACCGATACAAACACAAAGCACACCATAAGCAATTCAATCATGCCACGAGAAAAAAAAATAACATCACATGCAAAGATTGGCAAACGACTACGCAAAAGAATTTTATCGCACGTCGGTAGGACAGAAACTTGTTTCTGTTTAAAACACTAGTAAAATACTTGGAAAATTCTGAAAATTCTACTACAGTAAGGTTTTATCACTAGAAAACAGTAGCAAAAAGAATCAACTCAATATCATTTTTCAAACTCCTGGAATAGGCAAAACAGTGTTTAAACTAAATCTGCTCTAACTTATATTTAAAAATTCCAAACACAGAAAAATTATATATTTTTAAAAACTAAAGGAAATTTGTGAGCTACTGGAAAAAGAATCAATGTCATTGGACGTAGGGATAAAAAGTTGTGATCAAAACAAGATTGAAAGTTTCTGTTTTTGAAATCTGGACAGAAATTACGAAACTGCTAGTGTTAATGAGAGGCACACGTGGCAAGCTTCTAATGGCTGAGATGGAGTGCATGAAATAGAGAGAGAGAGGTTGCTACCTGCTGCTGGAGGTGTTGCACTGGCAAGAAAGGAGATGGCCGGCGAGGAAGGAGGGAGTAGCTCCGGGCGGTGGGGCGTCGGGCGGCGGCGGTGAGGTTCCTCCTCCGCGGGGAAGAGGCGGCGATGGAGAGAGAGTTCGGGGAGGGCTCCTCCTCCGCGGCGAGGCCGAGGTGCAGCAGCTTTCGGGCTGCTGCCGCTGCTCGCGGCGGCGGCTAGGGCGGCGGTGGGGTGAGGCGCCGGCGGCGGCTTGTGGAGGCGGCGGTGGAGAGACGGCGGCTAGGGTTGGGGAGAGGTGGAGGTGGGGGGGGTTTATATAGGCTTAGGGGAGGAGAGTAGAAAGGAAGGAGAGGGAGAACTTTGGGAAGGAGATCATGGGAGAGAAAAATAGGAAAGAGAGGGAGGAGAAAGAAGGAAGAGAGAAATAAGGAAAAGGGAGAGAAAATAGGAAGGAGTAGACGTGGGGAGGGAGAGAAGAAAAAAAGGAAAGAGGAGACGTGGGGAGGGAGAGACGTGGAGAGGGGCTTGGGGGCTGCATGCAAGGCTTGCATGCGTGCATGCATGGGGGCGTGCATGCATGGGGGCTGGCAGTTTTCCTTTTTTTTTTTTGAAAAACAAACAAACAGCAGCAACAAAAAGAAAGAAAAGGAAAAAAAAACAAAACAGAAAAAATATTTTCCTAGCTAACAAAAATACTAGAAACAGAGTAGGTACTAATATACGTATATGCGCTAGAATACTTAGGAAAACAAAATACATATACAACTAATATATATATAATACATATAGGAACCCTAGTTCCACCTAATGCAATTTTAAAAAAAAGTTTTATGCACTAGGATCACACAACGCGATCGAAAAAAAAACTCGACTAAAATAATTCGGAGTTTGGAAAAATTTGCAAAAACCAAAAATGGTGACTTTAACTCACAGGGGAGAAGTCATATTATCTCCGCTCCGATAAATTGCCTGCAGTCACATAACGATAAAAATTTTCAGAGGAACGCAATGATGCATAAAATGTGGGATGCAAATGAATGATCTATTAACATCCGAATTTACGAAAATTGGGATGTTACAACGGCGAGGCTCTCCATACACAAAAGTTGCCTGCCAGGGAATGCACTCTTCCGAAGATATAATCACATCAATGCAATGTGAGTTAAAACCCTTTAGGGAAACAGTATATGGTTTTTGCCAAAACAAAGCTAATCCACCACTAAGACCAACACTGCTTACAGCAAAACTTCCAGAATAACCGAGAGACCACATGAAATTTTCAACCCTGGAATCCTTCATCTTCGTTTCGGAAAGGAAGAGGAAGGAAAGGTCGAAAATACCTCACTAACCAGCGAAGCTCACCAACTGTCGAGTCCGACCCAAGTCCTCGACAGTTCCAGCATAAAAGATTCATTGCGTCTGACAGGGCTGCACCGCAGCCTCTGCCTGATCCGCCGATCGATTTGTTGTTGTAAGTCGCTGTTTCTTATTTTTCTCAATCCCTGAAATATGGTCATCCGCTGATGTGTTAGACTGAAATGCAACTAGAGCTCCCTTTTTACTTACCAGAACCATGGGTACCGGGGAAGTATCAATATTTAACTTATGATAGAGTTGAACTGCTAAAGTGCATTTCCTCAATACTTAATACCAAAACTACAGTCACATCTCTCTCATATCTCTCTCATCTCATGTTTTCCCACACAACACAACAACCGGCGCGGCGAAGCGTGCTATCAAGTATCACCCTAGTAGCAATAAGAAAAGGAAAGCCAAATCTTGCTTCGAGAGCTACTGCCTCTGCATGCTGAGCTCCTTGCGGAAGTTCCCGATGAACCTCTCCGTGTTGGCAAACAGCTCCTGCCGAGACATTGTCGCATCGCCGTCGTCCACGTCGACTTTACAATCCTCCTGCTCCTCCTCGCATTCCTTCTCCTCCCCACTGTCTCGGCTGCCGTTCAGCGCGCTGAGGAAGAAGATGCTCGCCGCCGACGGGCACTTCTTCATCAGCATCGTCAGCACAACCTTCTTGGTCTTGGTCTTGGTCTGCAGGTCAACTATCTTACTTGCTCCAAAGGCAGGTACCGCATGATCATCTGACACCGCCGTTTGGTCGTTGGGATGGACTGATCTAGCGCTCTGAAACGGTGAAGTTGCGATACTGACAGGCGTGGCATCCTGATCAGTCCGCGAATACCGGTACCGGTCTTCCTCGGCGATAGGATCGGAAGAGGTCATGGTGCTTCCGCGGCGCAGGAGGCCGGCCTGGATGCCCAGCACCAGGACAATGGCGTTGAAGAGAAGGTAGCAATACGGGACCCTGAGGAAGGCAGGCACGAGCAGCACGAGAAGGAAGAGAATGAGGAGGGAGCCTAGCTTGGCCACCTGGGAGACAAGTATTGCTGTTGGGAGCTTGAGCCCCATTAATCAACCAGTTTTGCCGACTTGCCAATATAGCTGGTGGTTCAGTACCTCTATTGTTTGGAGCAACGGTACCATAACCCTGCCTAGCACCCTGGCCATGCATATATAGGCAAAATCGGATATCTTGTTGCTGGTTAAGAAAATGAAATATATCTGCCACTCACGTAGAGAAACATATCTAGCTCCCTGGCCATGTATGTATAGACAAAAATCGAGACCAACTACGTGCAAGTTGCCTGAAAAAAGATTTGGTGGAAGTCGATCTTTTGTCCTAGCTTCTTCTCCGTCCTGCTGGCGTACATACGTGTTACTACCCCCTCTCCCTCTAAGTTGAGACTCTTCTCCGTCGCCGGTGACCCCCTCCCCACCCGTGATCCGCACCATCAACCTCCGACTTCCCTCCACCGTTGACACTGTGGTCAACCAAGTCGTCCCCGACGGAAGTTGCATTTTCAATAACTTGTAAATAGCAAACACGACAAAAATTGAAGTCTAAATAGTGAGCTCTATGCCATTTAGCGTGATTTGGTCATAAGTTATGAAAAGCTATAGCAGAATTATAATGAAGGTAAGACCCATTTAGAGGTATTTTGTTTAAATCACGAACAAATAAGCATACAACAGCCGGCATCATATATGATATATTGCATATTGACAGTGGCGAAGCTAGGCAAGATTTTCGCGTGTGCGGCGTGGGGGTGGGGTACAAAACCTGTATGTTTAGAGGGGCCAAAGGTTATGTTTTCTCTAATCTAGGCTAGGGCTGCAAACAAGTTGAGCTCAAGCAAGTTGGACTAGGTTAAACTCAGATTATACTAAAATTCGAATGAGCTCAAAGTCAAGGCGTAGAAAATGGCCCGTGCTCGACTTGTATCGATCTCGAGTCGGTCTCGATCTAGTTTCGAGCTAAATAATACGATTTTACGATTAATCAAAGGCAATTTTTGAAACATAATAGCCCACAACACAACATAGAAAATCACTATAAATTTGACTTATTCTCTCTCTAGTGAATACTACCACTTGATAACCAGGGATCATGAATGAACTAGAAAGATAGACATATGAAGGTTCGCCCGCTCTCAAACTTTGACCGGAATAATAGGATACTACAAGGGTTATGCGCGCTTTGCTGTGCCATTGAATTTGTTAGGATTCTTAAAAAAATTACCCACTCTATTTTAAAATATATGGTGTATTAATTTTTTTAAAAGTCAAACCTTTTTAAGTTGATCAAATTTATAGAGAAATATATTAAAATTCATAATATCGAATCGGTGTTATTAGATTCATCATGAAATGAATTTTCCTATTTTTGTTTAATATTGTGGATGTTGATATTTTTGTCTCTGAACTTGGTAAAAATAAAAAAACGAGTTTCCAAAAAACTAATAACCCTTATATTTTGAAACTGGTGGAGTATTTAGTTTGGCCGGTGTGCGAGGCATTGGAGTATGTTTTTGATTTATTTATAATGCAGTTATTTAATGGTTCTTTGGTGGTGTGATTCTGTGTTATCTGCTAATCAACCCATGTTTATGTGAAGATATTTTTTCATCGTTGGTTGCATATACTATATCCGTGCTATAATATCACATGGTGATGCTTTTGTATGGGTGATAGGAGTCTGCGAGTGGTTTATATGTTTTTGTAGGCCAGTTGTTGTTAATTGATTTGGAAAATCGTTGTCTCAATCAAAATCGTAAACCAAATTCAAAATTGAATACCTTAATGAATGAAAAACATTAAAATTACGGAGCATAGAGAATTAAAACAATTAAATAGGAGTGCTCTGTTAAGAAATTGTTGATCCGATCAAAATCAGGTGACCAGAGTCTAAAGACCTGTTCAGTAATCCACTGCTCCTAGGATCTGCACATCAGCTGTTTGCTCGCTCCAGAAAATTGAACTAGCGCTCCGTCCGCTCCCGGAGCGGAGCCGTGCAGCGGAGAGACACCGAACGGGGACTAAATTGAAGCATCAATTAATTGTGAAGTTTTAAAAATTTGGAAGCATAGTGCATTGTATGAAAAATAAATGAAAGCGTTTGAGAAATTGTTGATCCGGTCAAAATCGGATGACCGAATTCCAATTGAAGACCTCAATTGATTTTGAGGCCTTCAATCTTAGAAAGATTAGTCATGTAGTATATTTAGCACACGGCTGGCAACGTTTAATTAGGCTTTCATGTTTCCTACAAGGTAAAATTGAGAAAAAATGTACACAACATACATGTCAATAGATTATTCTATTTATATATATATATAGAAACTCTATTCATCACCTAGGATGCAGAATAGTTTATTCTTCACCTGAGATAATCTTATAATCAATTTACAACAAATTATATTTGAAATACAAATGGTTACATTTATATTGAATCACTATGTAAAATTTGACAAAAAACTATAATATATAATATTTTTACGTTGATTATATTTTTTACGGTCTCTTCTTACGTATAAAACAAGACTTCTCTTCTTACGTATAAAACAAGACAAAATTTACGGAACGTAAATTTACGATGCATTGATGTTAAAATAAAAGGAAGTCAAAAATAACTATTTCTCATCCAGGCTGACGAATAGCGTGGCCCTAATATATATATTAGTGCATGTCATCTAATCGACAAAATAATGTTTGGGTCACCTAGGTGCTTCAGTTATGGCAAGTCATATTTATTAGTGCATGTCATCCACTCGACAAAATAATGTCTTTCCATATTTTGTTTGCATGTACTAATGTATTAAATGGTTATTACTTTCTAAAACAAAAATAGCCTGAACATTTATACATGGGTTCGTATATGTGTACATGTATCTGACATTCCCACGTAGACCGTGATACGTGTTACTGGGTATTGTATTAAACGAAAATATGTATGTGACAGTGCAATATCCAATAAAAATACGCACATAAATATCATACATTTTAATAAATATGTTTTGGTGTTATACTCAATGAAAATATACGCATAGAAATATTCATACCTCGATGTGAATGTACACATAAATATACAAATGAATATACATACCTCATTGTGAATATACAAATGAATATGCACGTGTTGGTGCTATACCCAATAAAAATATACATATAAATATAAATACCTTAATTTTAATTTAATTTTATTTTATACCCATAAGTGACACACCATTTAATAAATGATACATGCATGTATTCGACATATGTATACAAGTTAGTGAGTATTATACATAACGAATATATGTATGTAATGATGTTGTATAAAATGAAAAGATGCATGTGTTAATGTTATACTTAATAAAAATACATACGCACTAACGTACATGCTACCATACATGACAACAAGTATGGTTAATAATTAATTATGATTTTCTATCATAAAGAGATAATTACTGACACGTATCAATTATGCATGCAAACAAATAGAAAGTAATAATGCATGCATGCATGCAAAATTTAAACCAATCTTAACAATGAAATCAAGTATGATCCAACGACATCTAGGTTAGGAGCCTGGTCACATAGGTGCCCCAAACGATCATCCTATATGTGTGTGTGTGTTTGTGTGTGTGTGCGTGTGCGTGTGAGTGTCAAGATTGTTTAATATAATTATATGATATTGACCTATGGAGCTAAAATCGAGTGAGCCAAGTGCAAAAATGAGATGTTCTATATTATTGGCCAGGAAAAGGAAACATGTTGTATCTGCCACTGATGTTGATAAGTTAAAATAATTCGGTTGTTGGTGCAGCGTAGGGGTCATGCATTCGTAGTAAGTACCTACCGGTTGCTCTCCTAAACCAAATTAACTAACAGAAAAATCAAGCGTCGGCGAAACATCAAATCTGATCTAAGTATGACTGCAGGCCAGGTAGTGCAACCCCACATACATGCCCAAGGGCAGACCGACAAGCGATTACATACTCCACTTGGTGCATGTTACTTCAGCTGTATCATAATATTTATTACTAGAAAGAACTAGTCTAATTTTTTTAACAATAAATATTTGAAAACAGAAAAAATATTATATACTACTTCCTTCATCTTAAAATAAATATTGTAAATGTAGTATTAAACTAATTTAAATTTTATGCTACATCAACCGACATTTATTTTAAGACGGAATGAGTACTATACGGAACAAAGAGTAGATAACCAGTAGCACCGTACAAATTAGATGCACTGAATGAATTGTTGTCCTGGGTGGTGCTACAGTAGCAATCACATAGAAGAGCTTGTCAGGTCAAAATCACCACGCGCAGCCGCGCAGGTTGAGGAAGTAAAATTGATAAAAATGACTCCTCGAGAAAAGAACGCACAGAGTGAATCCTTGGAAGAAAGATTTCACTCGTCTGACCCTTTTATGTAGCGCCCGACACCTAGGCGCCACACTACACTGTGTGACGCCTAACCGTTCGGCGCCACACGCCTTGACCACCTGGCAGAGAGGGCCCACCCCCCAAGCCGTGTGACGCCTAAGCCTCAAGCGTCACACATTGTAATGTGTGGCGCCGAACGCTTAGGCGCCACACATTGACTTATACAGCCACGGGCCAGCCCCCCTCCCCACCCCCTCCTCATTCCCCTCCCCCATTCAAACCGGCGGCGGCTGGCTCTACGCCAGACATTGACTTATACATTGACTTAGCCTTAGTCTTAGGCGCCACACATGTGAAAAAGATGTGAAACAGAGAGCAACAGAAAGTGCACACTTGAGACGCAAGTAGGTTTCACATGTGTGGCGCCTAAGCCTTAGGCGCCACACATGTGAAACCTACTGGCGTCTGAAGTGTGCACTTTTTGTTCCTCTCTGTTTCACATCTTTTTCAGGCGCCACACATGTGAAACCTACTGGCGTCTGAAGTGTGCACTTTCTGTTACTCTCTGTTTCACATATATTTCACATGTGTGGCGCATGAGCCTCACGCGCCACACATGTGAAAAAGATGTGAAACAGAGAGCAACAGAAAGTGCAGACTTCTGTTACTCTCTGTTTCACATGTGTGGCGCCTGTTGCTTAGGCGCCACACATGTGCAACGCCCAAGGCTTAGGCGCCACACATTCTGGCATGCTGAAAACTGCAGCACATAGTAGTGGAGGAGTTCAAATATACATCACATGGGTGGCGCCTGAGGCTTAGGCGCCACACATGTGCAACGCCCAAGGCTTAGGCGCCACACATTCTGGCATGCTGAAAACTGCAGCACATAGTGATGGAGGAGTTCAAATATTCATCACAAATATAGTGGAGTTCAAACATACGGCACGGTAATACTGGAGTTAAAACATACAACACAAATATAGTGGAGTTAAAACATACATAGGGTTCTTAAAGAACATACGTCCAAAAGTGCATACATAGTGGAGTTTCATAGTAAGAAAGCGCGCAAGCGAACAAGGTTCAACAACACATAGGGTTCAACAACACATAGGGTTCGAAGATGAAAGCGCGCATGAGAATAGAAGCATCCGGCTCTATTGGGTCGAGCAAGGCCCCTTTCCCTTCTTCTTCTTCCTCTCTTCTTCCTCTTCCTCTTCCCTTTTGCGCATTTTTGAAGCCTCTTCCTTAACCCTCTCTGTGAAGCGTTGATGCTCCCGCTCTCTCTTTGTTGCGCCCTCTGCCATCATCTTCTTAAAGTTAGCTTCCCATTCTTTTTTACGTTTCTCTAGCGTCTTCCTGTCACTCTCCTTTATCCTAGCCTCATATCTCCGGCGCTCAAGTTCCATTTGCCACTGCTCATCCATCCTTGCCTTATACTCTCATCCTTCTTCTTCCGCGCTTTGGCTGCATCCTCCTCTCTCAACTTCTTTGCAGCCCTCTCCATCAACCGCTGCTCCTCACTAGCTGCATCCTTCTCCTCCCCCCACTCCGCTTTTTCCTTGTTGGGTTGAGAAGCCGCCATACCTACAAAACAGGCATCAAAGCTCATAGTTAGTAAAATAACATACAAAGGAGCATGAAAAACAACATGATAAAGATAAGTCAAATATGTGACATACAGAAATGGGCCTCGCAGGTATCCACGCATACCAATCCTAGTAAGTCCACCACCTATCCCACCACTGCCTCTAGCACCACCACCACCTATCCCACCCATGCCTCTAGCACCACCACGACCTATCCCACCCCTGCCTCTAGCACCACCACCACCACGTCCTCTAGTAAGCCCAAGTCGGCTAGGAACATGTTGAGTAGGAACTTGTTGAGTAGGAACTTGTTGGGTTGTGCTTGCTTGACCCGTCCCTTGTTGGCTTGTGCTTGCTTGACCCGTCCCTTGTTGGCTTGAACTTGGTTGGCTATGACCATGTTGGCTAGGACTTGGTTGGCTTGACCTGGAATCATTGTTTTTGGACTTCTTCTTTGGCTTCGTACACCTTCTTGTGCTGTGCCCTGTTACACCGCACTCTCCACAATGTGATCTCTCAGTAGGCTCTTGGAATTGGTTGTTCCCCATTTCTCTACCACCACCATGGCCCCATCCATCCATGTCTCCTCTAAAACGCTTTGTCTTTCGTCTTCCCCGTTTCACAACCTTCCCCTCCCGGTCGGGCCATAGTTGTACTCCATGATACTCCGGCCATTGTTATTGGTCAAAGTATGGTTCAAATCTAGGAGCCCATGTATGCTTCGTGGTCATGATCGAGAACTCGGACTCCCTCACGATTAGTGGATGGTTGACGTCCACATTCCTACTGCGAGTTGCCGTGTACAAATGCGAGCATGCGAGATGAAGCAACCTTGGCCTCCCACAAGAGCAATCACACAACGATAAAGATACCTTGAACGCCCTGTTTCCGTGTTGCTGGCCATCGTTTGTCGTTTCTCCGGGCTCATTCACTTGGTATGTGCAACCCTCCTTGTTGTACAGGGTAGCCGTTTGGGAGTCAGCCTTCCGTGATTGAAATACCATCCATTTGTCAACCTTTGGTGGAAACTGGTACTTGTACTTTTTCTTGTTCTCTCCCGCAATCTGATCATCTATTTCTTGCGAGTACTTTAGAAAGTATGCTCTCAACTTGTCGAATGTGTATTGAACTATTGTCGTCACCGGCAACGCATAGACACCCTTCAGCACCCGGTTGAAGCATTCTGCCATGTTACTTGTCATTTGACCATATCTTCGGCCATCTTCGTCATAAGCTCGTGCCCACTTGGGCCAAAGTTCAATGTGCCTGTTGAGAAACTCAAGCCCACCTGCATCAAGTTTTTTGTTTACAAGCAAAGCGTTGTACAATCTTGCAAATGGTTTGTCCAAAAATGCTTGACAACAATCTTGAAGATCATCCGCCAACTCCTTGCTACCACATGCCCGGTAGAAGTTTGCACAGAAATGCCTCATGCACCATCGATGATGCAAAGGAGCATGGTCGGGAATGACAATGTCAACCGCGTTAAGTATGCCTTGATGGCGATCCGATATGACACATATTTCCCTCTCAAACGGTAATACTTTGGTTCTCAAAATATGCAAGAACCGTTCCCAGTTAACATTGTTCTCTACCTCAACCAAAGAAAAAGCCAAAGGCATCAACCGGTTATTGGCATCACTTGCTATTGCAACCAACAAAGTGCCCTTGAATTGTCCGGTCAAAAACGTGCCATCGATGGAGATGACAGGACGACAGTGCTGAAAAGCCCTCACACATTGCTCAAATGCCCAAAATGCACGGCCAAATACCCGGACCCTATTTCCATTGAGAATCCTTGTTTTCTCCCCATACGGCTCGACCACATGAACCATGCCCGGGTTAGTGGCGGCAATAGCTCCCAACAACCTAGGTATGCGGTTGTATGCTTGCTCCCAACCACCATACAACATCTTGAATGCGGCTTGCTTTGCTTTCCATGCCTTACCATATTTCACCTCGTAGTGAAAGAGGGCTTTCACAAGGTCTTGTACGCTTTTTATGCTCATTGTAGGAAGAGAGGAGATGGAGTTGGAAAGTCTATAAGCGATGAACTCAGAGGTGAGTTGTCTATGGCTTTGCGACGAAAGGGCACCATCAACCCTCTTGCCTCGACACATGTGAGGCATACAACTGACAATGTTCCATCCTGGCCCTCCTTTCCATGGTCTTACACGAACAATCCAAGGACACCCTCTATCCTCACATGCAACCGTGTAACGTAGCTTCATGTTTGAATGAACAACTTTGTGTGGCCTATAATGCGTAACAGAATATTCATCCAACCACATCTTCAGTTCAAGGAATGTTTGGAACTTTGACCCCGGCAAAATAATATTCTTCCCATGTGTGTCCCGATGAGAAGGTGGCCTAACTCCAAACAATATGCCTTCGCCTCCGTCAACCACGGCTTCATCCACAAGGCTAAGATCTTCGAACAATGGTGTCCGGTGATCACGCTTTAATACCTTCGTGAAAGCTTCAGCCTCCTTTGCCGTGAACCCTTCCTCATAAACTTCTTCATCGGGACCCTCATCGTCAGACTCAGATGCATAGCCACGTGAGTACGGAATAGAATGGTCCATTGTCTCTTGCAAATTATATTTGTCCAAATCACCAAGATTGTTGTCATGAAGAACAGTACCATCATTCTCATCATCATCGTGCTCATCATTAGCCTCTAGCAATGGTTCATGTTGGACACAAGAAAGAGGTTCAATGTTGGCCTCTTCATTGATGGGTGGAGGAATAGCTTCAACAATCGGAGAGGCAACCCGGTTCAAATCCAACTGCAAGTTAGGAACATTTGTTTTGATGGCAAATAACTCTAGAGCCTTGTCTAGTGATTCGGCCACCGTATCCTTGTATGCAAGCCAACGTTGCTCGGATTTGACACGCATGGTCTTCCAACGAATGTGCATTCCGAATCCCACATTATGCCTACCATCAAACTCAACTACATCACTAGGGTCCGTCCAATTCAAATCCTTTCGGACTTGTTCCAACAATTCACCATAGCTAGGACACAAATCGAACACCATGTCAAGCTCATCCGGGCCGGATCAATATTGCCTTTTAAAAAGGCATCCTTGTCCACGTGATGAACATAAACACATGTTCTTCCCATCCCTAAACAACAAAACATAGAACATTTTTTATAAGCAATCATACAACTACAATATCTACTTACTAACTTCCAAACATCCATAACACTAACCCTAACCCTAACCCCATCATAACCCTAACACAACCAAACATCCCTAACCCTAGCCTAACCCTAGCCTAACCCTAAAACAACCATAATGCAAACATACAAACAACCCTAATCCTAACCCCATCATACCCCTTATCCTAACATACAAACAAATACAACAATATCATATACATCCCACATTTCATGAAAAACTAGGGTTTCCTCAAATTTACAAAAAATGACCACAAGAGATTTTTGTTTGGATGAGAATGAGGGGAGAGGTGGGGATTACCTTAGGGGAGTGATTGGAGAACAAATGCCCGGTCCAAACCTTCAGATTTGGTGATTTGGAGAAGGATTTGAAGAGGGGCCCGTGGCTGGGAGAGGGGGATGGGGGAGGGGAATGAGGAGGGGGTGGGGAGGGGGTGGGGAGGGGGGCTGGCCCGTGGTTGTATAAGTCAATGTGTGGCGCCTAAGGTTCGGCGCCACACATTACAATGTGTGACGCCTGAGGCTTAGGCGTCACACGGCCTGGGGGTGGGCCCTCTCTGCCAGGTGGTCGGGGCGTGTGGTGCCGAACGGTTAGGTGTCACACAGTGTAGTGTGGCGCCTAGGTGTCGGGCGCCACACAAAAGGGTCAGACGAGTGAAATCTTTCCCCCGAGGGTTCACTCTGTGCGTTCTTTCCCCCCAGGGGTCATTTTTGTCAATTTTGCCGGCTGAGGACAATTCATATCGGCTTATCGGCCAAGGTTTTGATTCGATTACTCTATTTTAGATATTAAAGGCAATTAGGGCTGCACCATGGCGCCCTGAATAGGGAAGGGGCATGCCGGCGTGCATGGATCCAGTTGCAATACGTGTCTATTCTTTTTTTCGAGGATAAAAGAGTTTTATTCCATATACATAAGTTTTTTTAACACAGTACAGACGCAAGCCCTCACATACACGCGCATACACTCATCCCTATGAACACACACACGCACACCCTACCCCTATGAGCACCTCCGAGAGACTGAGCCGACATATCATTTTTGAGATTTTATGAAGTCAGAGTAGGCGTCTCCTCGTCGACGGGAACGTCTCCTCCTACTGAAAGCTTATCGCCGGAAGTACTGAAATAAATCCAGAAATAATGCAAGAACTAGGCCTTGAACCCTGGTGGGCTGGGGATACCACTGTCCATTTAACCATCCAACCACAGGTTGGTTTGCAAGAGACACAAGTTCATCCACACATGGTGGACCTCTACCTAGCCATACAACAGTAGTATACTCAGTATGACTATATAGTGCCAATCGATCTGCTACCTTATTTTGCTCACCCTTAATTTTCACGAGAATAAACTCTCGATCTACCATCAAATGCTTGATCTCAGCCACCAAATGCCCATATGCAGACCGAGTTAAATTATTCCCGATCATCGTCGTCAATGCCTTCGAAGAGTCTGATTGGACTATAATAGGATCGTTGCACTGTTGGACTGCCAATGCCATACCTTGCATGATAGCATGCAATTCTGCTTCAAGTGCATTATTACAGTTAAATAAACATCAGTAGACAACAAAAATCATGCTTTCATCGTGCCTCCTCAGAACCATACCGGCCGCCGCTGTTCCATCCACCATGGAGAAAGCCCCATCCATGGATAAGGCGACCCCGTTCGTCGATGGAGATGGCCATGGCAAAGTCGACAACCCCTCGTGACCGTCATATTTTGTTCTCTAGTTGCTAACCGTTACACACTTTGCACTCAGAATAGCCCGTTCTTTTCTGGAAACCATGCAATAAAATCATGTCCCCTTCTAGGAGAAGGTCCAATTTTTATAATTTCCTGAACATCCAAGTCCCAGAAGTGCTCTCTCAGCCTCTGCACGTTCCAAGCTCCATGCTCATCCAAAAAATCCGCAACCCAGGTATATATGCAATTCTGCTTGGGTGTGACAGGCCGAAGATTATGATCATGCGGTATCCATGGTTCCCGCCATGTTTCAATTAAAGAGCCATTTCCGACCTGCCATATAAACCTTGTTTTAGAAGATCAAGGCCATGCACAGTTCCTTTCCATAGCACCGAAGAGTTAGATGGAAAAACAATGTCCACTAAATTTCCATTTGGGTAATACTTTGCTTTCAATAGACGGGCGCAAAGGCTATCAGAGGTATCCAACAGATGCCAAGCCCATTTAGCGAACAATGCCTCGTTAAAATCTCTCATATCCCTAAAACCCATACCGCCCATTGCTTTCGGTAACTTCATCTTTTCCCAACCGAGCCAATCCATCTTCTTCTTCCCATTCTCCACACCCCACCAATACCGCCTCATCATACGTGTTAAGTCATCACACACTGAAGCTGGTAATCTGAAAACGCTCATGACATATTGCCTGCGTGACAGACTTTATCAGAATTTTTTTATTACCCGAGGATAAATATTGCTCACTCCAATCTACAAGCCTTTTACCGAGTCTTGCTTGTAGTGTCTCAAAGTGACCTTTATGAATTCTTCCTTGAGGAACTGGCAACCACAAGTACTTTGGTACGAAAATTTGATATGTAATCTCTAAGGAACTTTTCACCTCATCCGCCACTCCATCGAGGCAATTATCCAAAAAAGGATGGAACACTTTGCTGGGTTAACTAGTTGACCCGACGCTAAAGTATAAGTGTTCAACAAACCCTTGACAATATTTGCCTGCTGGCCAGACGCCTCAAATAACAACATTGTATCGTCTGCAAACAAAAGATGAGATATCACAGGAGACCCCTGGCATATAGTAATTCCTGTCAATCCCTCCTCGACAACTGACTTAGTAATGAGAGCAGACTGTGCATCATCTACAAAGGGGAATAAAAAGAGATAATGGATCAGCTTGGCGTAGGCCCCTAGACGGGGTAAAGGACTCAAGTAATTTTCCATTGAACTTCGCCGAATACTTAATCGACCTGACACAAGACATGATCCAAGAAATCCACTCCATAGAATATCCCCATTTAACTAGAGCTTGCTCCAAGAAATCCCAATCCACACGATCATATGCCTTTGAGAGGTCTAGCTTATATACACACACCACTGGAGCGTTGTGCTTCACCGATTGTATGTAACGAAGACACTCAAAGGCAGTTATAGAATTATCTGAGATAATCCTCCTTGCAATGAAAGCACTCTGGTTTTCCGAGATAAGTTCCTGTAACAATGGCCGCAAACGGTTCAGCAAGCACTTAGAGACGATCTTATAAATAACATTACACAAACTTATTGGTCTAACATCTTTCAGATCATTTGGGTGAGGAATCTTTGGAATTAGAACAATAGTTGTATCATTAACCCTTTCAGGCATTATACCAGTCACAAAAAACTCCAACACAACATCAAGAATTTTAGCTTTCAATACCTCCCAATTGCGTTGACAAAACTTGGCCGGGAAGACATCCGATCTAGGCGCCTTTAAAGGCCCAATCTGAAAGATTGCATCACACACCTCTTGTTCTGAGAATGGTGCACATAAAGTGACATTCATATTGTCAGTAAATTTTGGTGTAATGCACTCCAAGACTACCTATGTTGTTAATTAGTGTAGGATTCTTTCTTATAGACTGCTCGAAATATGCCCCCGAGGCAATAATAAAGTGGTTATTATTATATTTCCTTATTCGTGATAATCGTTTATTATCCATGCTAGAATTGTATTGATTGGAAATGTAAATACATGTGTGGATACATAGACAACACACCGTCCCTAGTGAGTCTCTATAGGACTAGCTCGTTAATCAAAGATGATCAATGTTTCCTGGCCATAGACATGAGTTATCATTTGATAACGGGATCACATCATTAGGAGAGTGATGTGATGGACAAGACCCAAACTATGAATATAGAAAATTATCGTGTCAGGTTATTGCTATTGTTTTCTGCATGTCAAGTATCTATTCCAATGACCATGAGATCATGCAACTCCCGGACACCGGAGGAATGCCATGTATGTGTCAAACGTCACAACGTAATTGAGTGACTATAAAGGTGCTCTAGAGGTATCTCCGAGAGTGTCTATTGGGTTTGCGTGGATCGAGACTGGGATTTGTCACTCCGTGTGACGGAGAGGCATCTCTAGGGCCCACTCGATAGTACAAGAAGCTTGCAAGCAATGTGACTATGGATTTAGTCATGTGATCTTGTATTACGGAACGAGTAAATAGACTTGTCGGTAATGAGATTGAACTAGGTATGTAGATACCGACGATCGTATCTCGGGCAAGTAACATACCGATGGACAAAGGTAACATAGAACGTGATTAATTGAATCCTTGACATAGAGGTTCAATTGATAAAGATCTACGTAGAATATGCGGAAACCAATATGGGCATCTAGGTCCCGCTATTGCTTATTGACCGGAGAGTGTCTCGGTCATGTCTACATAGTTCTCGAACCCGCGGGATTTGCACACTTAAGGTTCGGTCACGTTTTGGTATTATTGAATTATGTGTGTTGGTGACCGAAGGTTGTTCGGAGTCCTGGATGAGATACCGGATGTCACAAGGAGCTCCGCAATGATTCGGAGGTAAATATTTTATATAGGAAGGTGGTATTCGGGCACCGGTATAGTTTCAGGGATTTTCGGTATTGTATCGGGAGTGTTGAAAGGGTACCGGAGTCCACCAGGAGGGGCCCACCCACCCTGGGAGGGGCACATGGGCGTAGGAGGTGACCCACTCGCCCCTGGTGGGCTAGGGCAGCCGACCCCAAGAGGCCCATGCGCTAGGACTTGGTGAAGGAGGTGGAGGAGGAGTCCTCCCAAGGGTGTCCATCTCCCTTGTGGGAGGTGGACTTCTTCCCCACTTATGCTGAACCCTCCTCCTTGGAGGAGGGGCCAAGGCCAGCCCTACATACCCCTTCCTCCTATATATAGTGGAGGTTTTGAGGGCAGCCACCACCTGAAAAGCCACATGCTACCCTCTTCTCCATAGATCGTATCCCTCCTCTAGATTAGTTTGGTAGAGCTCGGCGGAGCCTTGCCGGTTTAGTTCACCACCACCGCCACCCGCCATTGTCGTGCCAGAAAACTCATCTACCTCTCTACTCTCGCTTGTTGGATCAAGGAGGTGGAGATTGTCGTCGAGTTGTACGTGTGTTAAACACGGAGGTGTCGTCCGTTCAGCGCTAGATAATGATTGGATCACGGGATGGCTTGGGATTTGGATCGCGAAGACGTTCGACTACATCAACCGCATCTCTTAGCGCTTCCCGCTTAGCGATCTACAAGGGTATGTGGATATGATCTGTCCTCTCGTAGATGGTCATTATCATGGATAGATCTTGTATGTGGGTAGAAAATTGTATGTTTCCCATGCAACGTTCCCCAACAGCGGCATCATGAGCTAGGTCTATGCATAGATGACATCTCAAGTAGAACATAAAGGAGTTTGTGGGTGTTGATATTCAGATTGCTTCCCTCCTTAGCCTTTTCTTGATTTAGCAGTATTGTGGGATGAAGCGGCCCGAACCAACTTTACTCGTTCACGTACGAGAGATCGATTCCATCGACACACATGCAACTTGTTGCATAAAGATGGCTGGCGGGTTGATACGTCTCCAACGTATATATAATTTTTTATGGTTCCATGCTATTATCTTGTCAAACTTTGGATGTTTTGTATGCATTTTATATATTTTTTGGGACTAACTTATTAACTCAGTGCCAAGTGCCAGTTCCTGTTTTTTCTGTGTTTTTGACCTTTTTTAGAGGAGAATATCAAACGGAGTCCAAACGGAATAAAACCTCCGAAAAGATTGTTTCCGGAACAGAAGATACATAGGGAGCTTGAGAACCAAGGCAAAGGGTCCCGGGGGAGGCAACAAGCCCCCTAGCCGCGACCTGGGGGGCGGTCGCGCTTAGCAGGCTTGTGCCCCCCCCCCCCCCCGTGGCTCCTTTGCCCTACTTCTTCCGCCTATAAATCCGCGAAAAATCTGAAACCATGAGAGAAAGCCATGAAAATACTTTTCCGTCGGCGCAAGCTTCTGCCTCCGCAAGATCCCATCTGGTGCACGTTCTGGTGCCCTGCCGGAGGGGGGATTCGGACACGAAGGGCTTCTTCATCAACACCACTGCCTCTCCGATGATGCGTGAGTAGTTCACCATAGACCTTCGGGTCCATAGCTAGTAGCTAGATGGCTTCTTCTCTCTCTTGGATCTTCAATACAAAGTTCTCCATGATCTTCATGGAGATCTATCCAATGTAATCCTCTTTTGCGGTGTGTTTGTCGAGATCCGATGAATTGTGGATTTACGATCAGATTATCTATGAATCTTATTTGAGTTTCTTCTGATCTCTTATATGCATGCTTTCATATCCTTGTAATTCTCTTCGAGTTGTGGGTTTCGTTTGGCCAACTTGATCTACAGTTCTTGCGTTGGGAGAAGTGCTTGGTTTTGGGTTCATATTGTGCGGTGTCCTCACCCAGTGACAGAAGGGGTAGCGAGGCACGCATCGTGTTGTTGCCATCAAGGGTAAAAAGATGGGGTTTATATCTATTGCATGAATTTATTCCTCTACATCATGTCATCTTGCTTAAGGCGTTACTCTGTTTGTTATGAACTCAATACACTAGATGCATGCTGGATAGCGGTCGATGTGTGGAGTAATAGTAGTAGATGCAGAAAGTATCGGTCTACTTGTCTCGGACGTGATGCCTATATGTATGATCATTGCCTTAGATATCGTCATGACTTTGCGCGGTTCTATCAATTGCTCGATAGTAATTCGTTCACCCACCGTAATATTTGCTATCATGAGAGAAGCCTCTAGTGAACATTATGGCCCCTACTTCACATCATATTTTCAGCCCTACACTTTTACTTTGTTGCATTTTCCGCCTTCAGATCTCACCTTGCAATCAATCGTGAAGGGATTGACAACCCCTTTGTAGCGTTGGGTGCAAGTTTGTTGTTTTTGCATAGGTACTTTGGAGACTTGGCTTGATACTCCTACTGGATTGATACCTTGGTTCTCAAACTGAGGGAAATACTTACTGCTACTGTGCTGCATCACCCTTTCCTCTTCAAGGGAAAAACCAACGCAAGCTCAAGAGGTAGCAAGAAGAATTTCTAGCGCCGTCGCCGGGGAGCATCAAGTCAAGAATAGTCTTCCTCCAACGTGTCAATTTCTCGCACCGGGGACTGTTCTAAGTGAAGCTTATCCAAGTAATTGTAGCAAACTCATCTCTTGCATTTAGTTTTTTGCCTCTCGTTTTCCTCTCCCCCACTTCTGAAAAACAAAAATTTAAAAAAATATTTGCCTTTTTCGTTTGCCCTTTTCTTTCGCTTGCTTTCTGTTCGCTTGTCTGCTTGTCTGCTTGCTGAAGTCACCATGACTGAAAACACCAAACTTTGTGACTTCTCGAATACTAATAATAATGATTTTATTAGTACTCCGATTGCTCCCGCCACTAGTGCGGAATCATATGAAATCAATGCTGCTTTACTGAATCTTGTTTTGAAAGAGCAATTCTCCGGCCTTCCTAGTGAAGATGCCGCATCCCATCTTAATCCCTTCATTGAGTTATGCGATATGCAAAATGAGAAATATGTGGATAATGATGTGATTAAATTGAAGCTATTTCTGTTCTCATTGCGAGATCGAGCAAAAACTTGGTTTTCATCTTTGCCCAAAAATAGTATTGATTCTTGGAACCAGTGCAAAGATGCTTATATATCCAAGTATTTTCCACCGGCTAAGATTATCTCTCTCCGTAATGATATCATGAACTTTAAGCAACTAGATCGTGAACATGTTGCACAATCTTGGGAGAGAATGAAATTGATGATTAGAAATTGTCCCGCTCATGGCTTGAGTCTTTGGATGATTATACAAATCTTCTATGCTGGTTTGAATTTTGCTTCTAGAAATATCTTGGACTCCACCTCCGGTGGAACTTTCATGGAAACCACGTTAGGAGAAGCTACAAAACTCCTAGACAATATCATGACAAACTATTCTCAGTGGCACACTGAAAGGTCACCTACTAGTAAAAAAGTGCACGCTATAGAAGAAATTAACTCTTTGAGTGCTAAGATGGATGAGTTAATGAAATTGTTTGCTAGTAAAGGTGCTCCTTTAGATCCAAATGATATGTCCTTGTCTTCCTTGATTGAGAGTAGCAATGAGAGCTTGGACGTTAATTTTGTTGGTAGGAATAATTTTGGCAATAACAATGCTTTTAGAGGAAACTATATTTCTAGGCCTTTTCCTAGTAATCCTTCTAATAACTTTGGCAATTCCTACAACAATGCTCATGGAAATTACAATAAATTACCCTCTGATCTAGAGAGTAATATTAAAGAGTTTATCAACTCTCAAAAGATTTTCAATGCATCCATAGAATAAAAACTGCTCAATATTGATGATTTGGCTACGAGCGTTGATAGAATGTCTCTTGATATTGATGCTTTGAAATCGTGATGTGCTCCTCCCAAGAACAATATGGATGAAACTTTGAAAGCTATGCATGTTTCCATGAATGAGAGTAAAGAAAGAACCGCCCAAATTCGTGCTAGACATGAATGGCTTAAAAAGGCGTGCTCTCATGATGAGAATCATGAAGATCTTAAAGTGCTTGGTGTGACTCTCATTAAATCCTTGTTTTCTAGTGTCAAACCTAATGATGATGGGGCTGGATATGAATCCACTTTGGTTGAGAAATGCCCCAATGATTCGGAGTCTATCTATCTTGATGCTAAAATCATTGAAAGTGGAGTAGAGGATATCAAAACTTTGAGTAGTAATGAAACTACTACTTTGAATTTCAAGGAATTCAGTTATTATAATTGCTCTTTGATTGAATGCATTTCCTTGATGCAATCCATGCTAAACTCACCACACGCTTATAGCCAAAACAAGGCCTTCACCGATCATAATGTTGATGCTATGATGAAATCTCTTGAAGAGAAACTTGAATTGGAAGTTTCTATTCCTAGAAAACTTCATGATGAGTGGGAACCTAACTATGAATGCAATGCTTTGTGTGATTTGGGTGCTAGTGTTTCCTCGATTCCAAAGTCTTTATGTGATGTTCTAGGCTTCAATGAGATTGATGAGTGCTCTCTTAATTTGCATCTTGCGGATTCTACTGATAAGAAACCTATGGGAAGGACCAATGCTGTTCTTATTATTGCAAATAGGAACTATGTACCCGTAGATTTCATTGTGCTTGATATTGATTGCAATCCAACATGTCCTATCATTCTTGGTAGACCTTTCCTAAGTACTATTGGTGTTGTCATCGATATGAAGGAAGGGAATCTTAGATTTCAATTTCCATTAAAGAAGGGCATGGAACATTTTCGTAGAAAGAAAATAAGATTGCCTTATGAATCCATGATGAGGGCTACTTATGGTTTGAGTACCAAAGACGACGATACGTGACTCTATCGCCTTATGCCTAGCTAAGGGCGTTAAAAATAGCGCTTGTTGGGAGGCAATCCAATGAATTTATCTTTGCTTTTTTGCTTTCTGATTTTTTGTGTCCACACCATCATAATTCTGTTATGATTGTGTTTTTTGTGTTTGATCCAAGTAAAACCTTTATGACTAGTTTTGGTGATGGTTGTTTGATCCTGCTGAAAAGACAGAAACTTTTCGCTCACAAAATTATTTTTCATTTTTATCCAGAAAGAGATTTTGAGTTGATTATTTTAGCTTCTCGTTGATATGCCAATTTCCCAAATTGTCATAATTTTTCAGAATTTTTGAGATACCAGAAGTATACGAAGTATAAAGATTTCTACAGACTGGTCTGTTTTTGACAGATTCTGTTTTTGTTGTGTTGATTGCTTATTTTGATGAAACTATGGATAGTATCGGGGGGTACTAGCCATGGAAAAGTGAGAATACAGTAATATAGCACCAATATAAATAGAAATCATGTTTTCTAGAGTACCTAAAGAGGTGGTAGTTTGTTTTCTTGTGCTAATGATATCACGAGTTTCTGTTTAAGTTTTGTGTTGTAAAGTTTTCAAGTTTTGGGTGATGTTCTCATGGACAATGGGATAAAGAGTGGAAAGAGCTCAAGCTTAGGGATGCCCAAGGAATCCCAAGCCAAATTCAAGGACACCAAAAATCCTAAGCTTGGGGATGCCCCGGGAAGGCATCCCCTCTTTCGTCTTCAATCCATGAGTAACATTACTTGGAGCTATATTTTTATTCACCACATGATATGTGTTTTTCATGGAGCGTCGTGTATTATAGGAGTATTTTCTTTTTGTTGTGTCACAATCGTCCTTGTTGCACACCTTTTGAGAGAGACATGCACTCATCGTGAATTTGCTAGAATACTCATTGAGCTTCGCTTATATCTTTTGAGTTAAGCAATTTAGCTCACATGTGCTTCACTTATATCTTTTGAGCTAGATAACTTTGCTCTAAGTGCTTCACTTAGATATTTTTAGAGCACGGCGGTGTCATATTTTGGAGAAATAAGAACTCTCGATCTTGACTTATGTCTTTTTGAGAGTGCTCTCTCTGAGTAACTTGGTAGTTGGCTTGTGCTATGAAAGTAGTCCTAAAGTTGATAGGCATCCAAAGAGGATACAATAAAACTTCCATATTCATGTGCATTGATTAGAAAGAGAAGTTTGATTCCTCTCAATTAGTTTTGAGACATGGATTTGGTAATATTAAGAGTCATGTTAGTAAGGTGTTGTGAATCTAGAAATACTTGTGTTGAAGTTAGTGATTCCCGTAACATGCACGTATGGTGAACCGCTATGTAGGAAGTCGGAGCATAATTGATTTATTGATTGTCATCCTTTGTGTTGCGGTCGGGATTGCGCGATGGTTAACACCTACCAACCCTTCCCCTAGGAGTATGCATTTAGCACTTTGTTTCGATTACTAATAAAAACTACCGCAATAAGTATGTGAGTTCTTCATGACTAATGTGAGTCCATGGTATAGATGAACTTTCACCTTCCACCATTGCTAGCCTCTCTAGTGCCACGCAACTTTCGCCGATACACAAAACCACCATAGACCTTCCTCAAAACAGCCACCATACCTACCTATCATGGCCTTTTCATAGCCATTCCGAGATATATTGCCATGCAACTCCCACCGTTCCGTCTCATGAAATGCACCGTCACTTTTATATTTCCATTGCATGATTGTAAGATAGCTAGCGAGTCATATGCTCCGCTAGATTGTTGCACATCTCGCTACACTGCCGGAGGCATTTCCTATAGAGTCATCATTGTCCTAAGCATTGAGAAGTGAGTAAATAAAAGTGTGATGATCATCATTATTAGAGCACTGCCCCATGTGAGGAAAAATGAAAAGAGGCCAAAGTTGCCCACCAAAAAAATGAAAAAAAGAGGCCGAAGATCCCAAACAAAAAAAGAGAGAAAAAGAGAGAAGGGACAATGCTACTATCTTTTTGCACACTTGTGCTTCATAATTGCACCATGTTCTTCATGATTGAGAGTCTCTTGTTTTGTCACCACCATATACTAGTGGGAATCTTCATTATATAACTTGGCTTGTATATTTCAATGATGGGCTTCCTCAAAATTTCCCTAGGTCTTCGTGAGCAAGCAAGTTGGATGCACACCCACTAGTTCTCCTTTTGAGCTTTCACACACTTATAGCTCTAAGTGCATCCGTTGCATGGTAATCCCTACTCATTCACATTGATATCTATTGATGGGCATCTCTATAACCCTTTGATACACCGAGTCGATGTGACCATCTCCTCCTTTTTTGCCTCACAACCTCCACCACACTCTATTCCACCTATAGTGCTATATCCATGGCTCACGCTCATGTATTGCGTGAGAGTTGAAAAAGGTTTGAGAGAGTAAGAGTGCAAAAACAGTTACTTGGCCAATACCGGGGTTGTGCATTATTTAAATTCGTTGTGTGGGGATGATGGAGCATAGCCAGACTATATGACTTTGTAGGGATAACTTTCTTTGGCCTTATTATTTCGAAAGTTCGTGATTACCTTGCTAGTTTCCTTGAAGTATTATTGTTTTCATGTCAATAGCAAACTATTGTTTTAAATCTTACGGATCTAAACATTCATGTCACAAGAGAGAAGTTACAAAGGACAAATATGCTAGCTAGCATTCCACATCAAAAATTCAGTCTTTATCACTTCCCTACTCGAGGACGAGCAGGAGTTAAGCTTGGGGATGCTTGATACGTCTCCAACGTATCTATAATTTTTGATGGTTCCATGCTATTATCTTGTCAAACTTTGGATGTTTTGTATGCATTTTGTATCTTTTTTGGGACTAACTTATTAACTCAGTGCCAAGTGCCAGTTCCTGTTTTTTCTGTGTTTTTGACCTTTTTCAGAGGAGAATATCAAACGGAGTCCAAACGGAATAAAACCTCCGAAAAGATTTTTTCCGGAACAGAAGAAACGCGGGGAGCTTGAGAACCAAGGCAAAGGGTCCCCGGGGAGGCCACAAGCCCCCTAGCCGCGGCCTGGGGGGCCGCGCCTAGCAGGCTTATGAGCCCCCCGTGGCTCCTTTGCCCTACTTCTTTCGCCTATAAATCCCCGAAAAATCTGAAACCACGAGAGAGAGCCACGAAAATACTTTTCCACCACCGCAAGCTTCTGTGTCCGCAAGATCCATCTGGGGCACGTTCTGGTGCCCTGCCGGAGGGGGGATTCAGACACGGAGGGCTTCTTCATCAACACCATTGCCTCTCCGATGATGCGTGAGTAGTTCACCATAGACCTTCGGGTCCATACCTAGTATCTAGATGGCTTCTTCTCTCTCTTGGATCTTCAATACAAAGTTCTCCATGATCTTCATTGAGATCTATCCGATGTAATCTTCTTTTCCGGTGTGTTTGTCGAGATCTGATGAATTGTGGATTTATGATCAGATTATCTATGAATCTTATTTGAGTTTCTTCTGATCTCTTTTATGCATGATTTCATATCCTTGTAATTCTCTTCGAGTTGTGGGTTTTGTTTGGCCAGCTTGATCTATGATTCTTGCAATGGGAGAAGTGCTTGGTTTTCGGTTCATACCGTGCGGTGACTTCACCCAGTGACAGAAGGGGTAGCGAGGCACGCATCGTGTTGTTGCCATCAAGGGTAAAAAGATGGGGTTTTCATCATTGGTTTGAGTTTATCCCTCTACATCATGTCATCTTGCTTAAGGCGTTACTCTGTTCGTCATGAACTCAATACACTAGATCCATGCTGGATAGCGGTCGATGTGTGGAGTAATAGTAGTAGATGCAGAAAGTATCGGTCTACTTGTCTCGGACGTGATGCCTGTATGTATGATCATTGCCTTAGATATCGTCATGACTTTGCGCGGTTCTATCAATTACTCGACAGTAATTTGTTCACCCACCGTAATATTTGCTATCATGAGAGAAGCCTCTAGAGAACACTATGGCCCTCGGGTTTACTTCACATCATATTTTCAGCCCTACACTTTTACTTTGTTGCACTTTCCGCCTTCATATCTCACCTTGCAATCAATCGTGAAGGGATTGACAACCCCTTTGTAGTGTTGGGTGCAAATTTGCTGTTTTACCGCAGGTACTTTGGAGACTTGGCTTGATACTCCTACTCGATTGATACCTTGGTTCTCAAACTGAGGGAAATACTTACTGCTACTTTGTTGCATCACCCTTTCCTCTTCAAGGGAAAAAACCAACGCAAGCTCAAGAGGTAGCACGGTTGTCTATCTCCCCCACTTTAGTTGAATCGGATTCAACGGAGGAGGTCCATGTACAAGGTTAAATAGCAACTTGCATGTCACCTTGTGGTTGTGCGTAGGTAAGAAGCGTTCTTACTAGATACCCGTAGCAGCCATGTAAAACATGCAACAAAAAATTAGAGGATGTCTAACTTGTTTTTGCAGGGTATGTTGTGATATGATATGGCTAAACACATGATGATATATATTTGATGTACGAGATGATCATGTTGTAATAGTTAATATCGACTTGCATGTCAATGCTACGGCAACTGGCAGGAGCCATAGGGTTGTCTTTAATTATTGTATGACCTACGTGTCAATCATTAAGTGCTATGTAATGCTTTACTTTATCGCGAAACGGTATCAATAGTAGTACAAGCATGGTTGGCGTGAAAATATTGATGGCAACACGATGATGAGATCATGATGATGGAGATCATGGTGTTGTGCCGGTGACGATGGAGATCATGCTGGTGCTTTGGAGATGGAGATCAAAAGCAAAAGATCATGGCCATATCATGTCACTTATGATTTGCATGTGATGTTAATCCTTTTATGCACCTTTTTTGCTTAGGACGACTGTAGGATTATAAGGTGGTCCCTCACTAAAATTTCAAGATAAAATTGTGTTCTCTTTGAGTGTGTACTATTGCGAAAGTTCATCATTTCGAGACACCACGTGATGATCGGGTGTGAAAGACTCTACGTTTACATACAACGGGTGCAAGACAGTTTTCCACATGCTGGACAGCTGGGTTAAACTTGACGAGCCTAGCATGTACAGACATGGCCTCGGAACACAAGAGATCGAAAGGTCGAACATGAGTCATATAGTAGATATGATCAACAGGAAGATGTTCACCATTGAAACGAGCTCATCTCACGTGATGATCGGAGTTGGGTTGGTGGATTTGGATCATGTATCGCTCGAATGACTAGAGGGGTGTCAATTTGAGTGGGAGTTGTTTAGTAATATGATTAACTAAACTCATTATCTTGAACAATAGTCTAAGTAATCTCTGTAAATTTATGTTGTAGATCAATGGCTCGCGCAGTAGCACCCCTGAATTTTAATGCGTTCCTAGAGAAAGCCAGGATGAAAGATGATGGAAGAAACTTTGTAGACTGAGCCCGTAATCCGAGGATTGTCCTCACAGTTTTCCAAAAGAATTATGTCCTTGATACACCTCTTGGTGATGCGCTCCCCTTCCTAGCGGTTGAAGACGTTATGAACGTCTGGCAGTCGCGTCTCGATGACTACCGAGTAGTTCAGTGTGCAATTTTGTATGGCTTAGAATCGAGACTTCAAAGATGTTTTGAACATCATGGAGCATATGAGATGTTCCAGGAGTTGAAGTTTATCTTTTAGAACAACGCCCGGATCGAGATGTATGAGACCTCCTATAAGTTCTATGCTTGCAAGATGAAGGACAACGGGCCTGTCAGTGAGCACATACTCAGAATGTCTTGGTATTTCAACCATCTGGCTGAGTTGGGAATTGTTCTCCCGCTAGACGCAATCACCAACATAGTTCTTCAATCACTGTCACCTACCTACAAAATCTTTGGGATGAACTACAACATGCAAGGGATGAATAAATCAATCGTCGAGCTATTTGCGATGCTGAGAAGGAACATCAAGTGTTGATGATCAATAAAACCACCAATTTCAAGAAAAATAGCAAGGGCAAGAAGGGTAACTCCAAGAAGAGTGGCAAAGTAGTTGCCCCTCCTATGTAGAAACCCAAGGCTGGACCCAAGCCAGAAACTGAGTTCTTTCATTGCAAGGGGACTGGTCACTGGAAGCAAAACTGCCCCAAGTATATGGCCGACAAGAAGGCAGCCAACACCAAACTAGGTATATATCATATACATGTTATTAATGTGTGCCTCACCAAATCTCGTTGTAGTGTGTGGGTATTTGATACCGGTTCGGTTGCTCACATTTGCAACGCAAAGCTAGAACTACGAAATAGATGAAGGTTGCCCGAGGACGAAGTGACGATGCGCATGGGAAATGGTTCCAAGGTTGATGCGATCGCTGTCGGCGCGCTCTCACTTCAATTACCATCGGGATTAGTGATGAACCTGAATAATTTTGATTTAGTGCATTCTTGAAGGATGAACATTATAGCAGGATCTTGTTCATTGCGAGACGCTTACTCATTTAAATAAGAGAATAATGGTTGTTTTATTTATATGAGTAATATCTTTTATGGTCATGCACCCAATGTGAGGGGTTTATTCTTATTGAATCTCGATAGTGATGACACACATTTTCATAACATTGATGCCAAAAGATGTAGAGTTTATAATGATAGTACCACTTTCTTATGGCACTGCCGCTGTTGGGGAACGTTGCATAGGAAGCAAAAAAATTCCTACACCCACACAAGATCTATCCATGGTGATGACCATCTATGAGAGGGGAGAGTGCATCTACATACCCTTGTAGATTTCTAAGTGGAAGCATATATAATGCGGTCGATGTAGTCACACGTCTTCGCAATACAATCACGATCCATCCCGCGATCACATCACGATCCATCCCACGATCTCATCACGATCCGTCACGCCATCTCATCACGATCCTTCCTGATCTAGTGCCGAACGGACGGCACCTTCACGTTCAACACACGTAAAGCTCGATGATGATTGCCACCTTCTTGATCCAGCAAGAGGGGCGGAGAGGTAGATTAGTTCTCCAACATGACAGCATGGTGGTGGTGGTGGTGAACTAATCCAGCAGGGCTTCGCCAAGCTCTCCCGAACTAATCTAGAGGAGAAAATGACCTAGAGAGAGAGAGAGAGGGCAGCACGTGGTTTATTAAGGTTAGGGCTGCCCTCAAATCCTCCAGTATATATAGGAGAGAGGGAGGGGAGGAGGCATCCAAAAGTCCCTCCCTTGGTTCGGCCGAATAGGAGGAGGTAGAAGAGTCCACCTCCAATTCTACTCCAAGTAGGATTCCTCTCCTACATGGAGACCTCCCCTTCTTTGGGTTTTTTTCCTTCCCCACCTCTTGGCCACATGGGACCCTTGGGGCTAGCTTGGCAAGCCCACTAAGGTCTGGTGTCCTACCCCTAAGACCCATATGGCCTCCCGGCATGGGTGACCCCTCACGATGGCCCTCTCGGCATTCCTGGTACACTACCAAAAATACCCGAAACTTTTCGGGTGACCAAAATGGGACTACCTATGTATCAATCTTTACCTTCGGACCATTCCGGAGCTCCTCGTGACATAGGGGATTTCATCCGGGACTCCGAATAACTTTCAGTTACCAACACACATAACTCAATAATACCGAAATGTCAACAAGCCTTAAGTGTGCAGACCATGCGGGTTCGAGAACTATGTGGACATGACCTGAGACACTCTCCGGTCAATAACCAATAGCGGGATATGGATGGCCATATTGTCTCTTACATATTCTACGAATATCTTTATCGGTTGAACCTCTATGTGAAGGATTCAGTTAATCCTGTATAACATTCCCTTTGTCCTTCGGTATGTTACTTGCCCGAGATTCGATCGTCGGATTCCATGAGTTCGTTGCTGCCACCTCGAATACATGGTCGAGTTCTCAAAGAGCTCACTTCCTATGATTGTTTGAGGAGAATGTCTCATAAATTATTAAGACTTCGATGTTGTTATCCGACGGTGTTGGTGGACACTTGTCGGATGATGAGACCCTGAGGATGGCCTCTCCACTTTTTGCTATTTGCTTAACAACTCAGCAAGCTCGAAGGCTACGGGTCAACCTAGTTCTCAGGAATGTGGAGTGTATGGGGCAAGGAGTGTCAAATCATTTATCAAGGATAGTTTTGGATCTATCGAAGGGTTTATTCATTTTTTTGGCGGGCCCATGTTCGGTAGACCGGTGTTGGGGTATTCGCTTCCTCCGAGATCCTTCGAATTGCTTTGCGTATATTAACTCCATTCGCATTTGCTGAGTCTATGAGGTGCTTTCCATTACGCAATACTAGAGAGGCTGTTCTGAAGAAAATATATGGTGGTTGTTTTGCGGAAGGTGGGTTTAATGTACCGGCGAAAGTTGCGCGGTACTAGAGAGGCTAGCAAAGGTGGAAGGGTGAGAGTGCGTATAATCCATGAACTCAACATTACTCATAAAGAACTCACATACTTATTATAAAAATGTTAGGGCATATTTCTCCCTAAGTGGTTTTAGTGATTGATGACAATGCCTATGCGGACTAATCGTGTGCATTGAGCATTTCAGATAATTCATGACTAGGCACAAGACGATTCGATGCCCCTTGGGGTCTTTTGAAGACGGTTGCTTTCTACGTTTCTCTTTGGTGGTTTTGAGTCATAGGAAAGCCCTACTATTAAGAGGGGGTCCATGTCGGAAAGGTTTGGGTGGAATCATCACGTACACATTTCTAGTGCACCACATTTCCCTTGCTACAATGGAGCTCCAACCTTGTTTTTTCATGCATGTGCAAAATGGCCGGCGGTAGTACACCTCTAAGGGCGGTAGTAATTTTTTACTACCGCCCGTTTTTTACTACCGCTCCGTCGGACTTTTTGCACATCCTTTTCCCCCACAGTGGTAGGCACGGTAGTATTTTCTTACTACCGTGGTTGGTGAGCTGCCGGGCGGTAGTACCGCTCTTAGGAGCGGTAGTACCACTCCTAGCAGCGGTAGTACCGCTTGGCTAGTGCAGTTGGTGGGTGGGTGACGGTTGGATTGTACCCCCCACTATATATAGGTGTCTTCTTCTCTAAGAAGCTCACCTATTACCTCCCTAAGCTCCATTGTTGCTCCAAAAGCTTATTCTTGCCCGATCTCTCTCCCAAGCCAATCAAACTTGTTGATTTCCTAAGGATTGCTTGAGAGGTCCTTGATCTACACTTCCACCGAGAGATATTTGATTCCCCCCACTAATCCCTTGCGGATCTTGTTACTCTTGGGTGTTTGAGCACCCTAGATGGTTGAGGTCACCTTGGAGCCACATTCCATTGTGGTGAAGCTTCGTGGTCTTGTTGGGAGCCTCCAAGCTTTGTGTGGAGATAGCCACAACCTTGTTTGTAAAGGTCCATTGACCGCCTTCAAGGGAACCAATAGTGGAATCACGGCATCTCGTATTGTGTGAGGGTGTGAGGAGGATACGGTGGCCCTACTGGCTTCTTGGGGAGCATTTTGCCTCCATCCCGCTCCAATGGAGACATACTTCCTATCAAAGGGAAGGAACTTCGGTAACGCATCCTCGTCTCCATCGGTTCCACTTGAGGTTATATCTTACCTTTATTTTGTACTTATTATTGTTGTGGTGTATTCTTTGCTTGCACTTGTTATCCTTGTGGTTAGGATCATATAGGTTGCTCACCTAGTTGTTTAGATAGAGAACCTTTTGTTGCTAAGGCTAATTTGTTAAGACAAGCTAAAAATTGGTAGTTGACTATTCACCCCCTCTAGTCAACCATATCGATCCTTTCAATTGGTATCAGAGCTATGTCTCTTTATTCAGGGTTTCACCACCCGAAGAGTATAGTTGACGATGTGAGGTTCGGCCCAAAGGGTCCGAGGCCGTGGAGTTGGTTTCGGTCACACGGGACGACTTGAATGAGGCTCTGTCTTTACTCAAGACGTCCTTGACAACCGAAGTAAAATCCATGCTTAAAGAATTACTTGAGGGGATGAAGAGTTCTCCCGACCCGTTGGTTGTGGTTAAACCCACCTCATCGGAGTCGGAGGCCAATTCCGACAAAGAATCGACTAAAGGTACTCGAACTTCCTCCCCTCATGACAAGAATGGGACGGGGACGTTTGCCTCGGTTCCTCCTCCCCCGGTCTATGAAGGACCGGTCCCTACACCGCATATTAATGACCTAGGTCCCCCTCCTAAACTTGTTAAAGGTGATTTCGCTAACTGGATTTTTTCCATCAAGTTTCATTTGAATCACAGCTCAACAAATCTTTGGAGCATCATCGAACAAGGCTATTACCCTCATGATCCAAGGAACCATACTCCAAGAGAAGAGGCAGACAACCAATACAATCATTCCGTGTTGTTCATCCTTCAATCTGCGGTTCCTCCAGAAGATCTTCCTCACCTGCGCCCCTTCACTCATGCAAAGGATTGTTGGGAGCACATCATGGTGTTGTACAAGGGGAGCTCAAGCATTCAACGGTCTAACTTTGAAGTGGTCCTTGATTAGGCCGATGAGTTTGTGATGCTAGAAGATGAGGACCCCCGTGATCTCTATCGAAGGGTGACTGCCCTTGATATTGATCTCCAAGACCATGGGAGCGAAGATACGGACGACACTTGGATCAAGCGCAAGTTTCTCAAGGCCATCATGCCTTTCAACAAAGCCATGTCTTGTGTCATTCGGCAAAGACCAGATTTCCACTCCTTAACCTTGGGCGAAGTGTTGGACGAGTTCATTGCTATGGATATTAGGAACAAGACCGCGGACAATGCTCTTTCTCGTGTCCGGTCAAAGACAACATCAGTCAACCTTGCCTTAAGAACCAAGGCCATTGTTGATGAAGAATAAGAGGAAGAAGATGGCTGCCTCGAAGACACAAAATACGCTTATCATGAGCACATAGCTCTTGCTTCAAGGCAGTTTTGGGGAAAAAGAGAAACTCAAGGCCCAAATTCTCCAAGGACAACTCAAGTGGGTCCAAGAACAATCAAGGAGTACGGACATGCTACAACTGCGGAAATGTGAGTCACTTTGTGGCAGATTGTCCTTATGAGAAAAGGGAAGACAACGGGGGCAAGCTCATTCGCAAGGACAAACCAAGTCTTTCCCTAGCAAGAACACCTTTACCAAGAAGACTCGTCGAAGGCGCTTGGTGGCCCATGAAGATTACGCCTCCGATGAGGACGAAGACGATACATGCCGTGAGGGGATGGCACCAGCTACTGTGGCCTGTGCCACTTCCTCCCCCAAGGTATCTCTCTTCGACGCCACCAACGAGAACCGTATCGCCAAGTGCCTCATGGCCAAAGGTATCAATAAGTTAACCCCCAGCATCAAGACCACTCTCACTACCTCTCCTTCTTTGTTAGACTGTGTTGATAATAGTGAGGTAGTGGAGCTTGATGAAAATGAGTTTGATAAATTCTTGCGTAAGATCAAAGGTGAAACAAAAAGACACTTTGTTGCTCTTTTGGAACAACTTGGTGAAGCCAATGATCTCATTGAGACTCACGAGGATACTATCTCCAAGTTGCAAGAACATAGTCGTGATTACGCCGATGAGATAGAAGAAATATACATTGCTCTAGAAGAAGAGTGTGGTCTTCGTTTGGCTGTTGAGGAGTCACACAACGTTGATCATGCTAAACTACAAAAAGATCTTGATCATGCTAGTGTTCTTACTCGTGTGCTTAAAACTGAGAAGTTTGCACTTGGGGTTGGCCATGATAGACTCAAGGAATAATTTGACATACTTGACAACGCCCATAAGGTCTTCAAGAGTTCTCATTTATCTCTTTAAAAGTCTCATGATCAAGTCCAAGTAAAACTAACCAAGGAGATTTCTAGTTGTCCTCCTTTTGTTTTAATTGATAATGCTTGTGCGACTAACCCTTGTTGTGAGCATGTGCATCTTGTAGAGGAGAATGCCAAGTTGAAAGAACAACTTGAAAAAGGCCTTGTGACGTGCATCCATGGCGAGAAGAATCTAAATGACCTTTTGAGTAATCAAAAGGAAGTATTAGGAAAGAAAGGACTTCGGTTTGCACCCAAGTCTAAGAAGAAAAAGAAAAACAAGACCAAGCTATCTTCCCCTCTCAAGGACAACTTTTTCAAAGAGGGTGAGAGTACTCATAAGAAGATGGACAACAAGGAAGGGGTGACAATGCCAAGAAGGGCAAAACCACCTGCACCGATACTGCCGGCGATTTCAACTGCGCTTATGTTTTATGTCGTGCTAGTGATGGGCATGTTTATGCCAAATTTGTTGGTTCCTATTATGATTACATTGAGTGGGCTATTTGGGTTCCGATGACCCTTACTTATAACGTCAAAGGACCCATTCAAAAATGGGTACCTAAATCCAAGCATTGATCTCTTGTAGGAGTTTGCTTCCGGTGGAGTGTCATGGTTGCTCCATAGGGGAGCAACAAATCATATGACCGGGAGCAAGGACTTGGTGGTGGATGTGCATCCAATACCATCTATGCCCAGCCATGTCCAATTTTCTGATGCTTCAACATCTAAGGTAATGGGATTTGGTAAGATGGTCATATCTCAAGATTTATCTATAGATAAGGTCATGCTTGTTGAGTCCCTTGCATACAATTTGCTTTCCGTTCATCACCTTGCAATTATGGGCTTTGCCACATTCTTTAATCTTGATACCGTGGCCCTTTTGTGGAGCAAGACTCTTAAAGTAGCCTTTGTTGGACATGTCAAGAACGTTCTCTATGCAGTGAACTCTTCGGAGCGACCTACTAAGATCGCGACTTGTCTAATGGCTAAGGTCGATGTGGGTTGGCTATGGCATCGCCGGCTAGCTCATGTCAATATGAGATATTTGCAAAGTCTCCTCAAAGGGGACCATGTTCGTGGACTAACAAATGTGAGTTTTGGCAAAGACCGTGCGTGTAGTGCTTGTATTGAAGAAAAGCTTCATGAAACAGCTCACCGTCCCACAACTATCATTTACTCTAAAAGGCCTTTGGACCTCCGTCACATGGATCTCTTTGGTCCCCCTTCTTTTGATAGTATTGGGGGAAGAAAGTATTGCTTGGTGATTGTGGATGACTACTCAAGATACACTTGGGTATATTTCTTCAAGAGGAAGAGTGAGACTCAACAAACTGTCACCTACTTTGCTAATGAAGCTCAACGTCAACATGAAGCAAAGATATTTATGATTAGAAGTGACGATGGCACTGAGTTCAAGAACTACACCTTAAATGAGTTCCTTAGTGACGAGGGGATCAAGCATCAATATTCAGCACCTTATACCCCCAACAGAACGGTGTGGCGGAAATGAAGAACCAGACATTGATGGATGCGGAAAGAGCCATGATGGCGGAATTCAAATCTCCATACAACTTTTGGGCCAAAGCCATTAGCATAACATGTCATGCATACAATCGGCTCTACCTCCGCGAAGGCTTGAACAAGACTCTGTATGAGATTCTTACCAGGAACAAGCCCAATCTCATGTACTTCTGGGTATTCGGTTGTAAGTGTTTCAGACTCAAGAAATGTGTTCATTTGTCTAAATATGAAGCTAGAGCTCGAGATGGCATATTTGTTGGTTATGCTACAAACTCTCATGCTTACCGTGTTCTCATCAAGTCCACCGGACTGATTGAGGAGACGTGTAACATGGAGTTTGATGAAAATAATGGCTCCCAAGTGGAGCAAAGTGGTCTTTGTGATGTAGGTGATGAAATTCCTCCTCAAGCCATAAGAAGAATGGGGATTGGTCAAATACTCCCCATTGAGGAACCCCTTGTGGCCGAAGGAGAAGGACAATGCTCTACTCAAGTGGAGCCATCACCCTCGCTAGACCCACATGCTTCCGAAGAACAAAGAGAAGGCCCTCAACCCGACGAACCTGATGAAGGACAAGATCAACCTCATGAATATGGTGTCGCACCACATGATGTCCAAGAACATGCTCCAGATTCTGATCTTGCTCAAAATCAAGTGCAACCACAAGATCAAGGGCAATCTAGTGAGCAAGCTCAAGACAGTTCTCAAAGTGTTCAAGCAGAAACCCCTAATTATCAAGTAGGGAAGTCTTGAAGCGCCGCGCTGCGAGGATAGCCAACAGGCTCCGAGTTCGACAACATATTTTCAAGAATGTGCTTGGTATCTTCAATAGAGGGGTAACCACTTGTCAACAATTATAAAACTTATGTATGCATCATGCGTTCGTTTCGTGTGTTGAACCCCAAAAGGTACATGATGCGCTCGATGATGAGGATTGTCTTGAAGCTATGCATGATGAACTTAATAACTTCGAGAAAAATCAAGTTTGGGAATTAGTGCTAATGCCAATGGAGGAACATAATGTCATTGGAACCAAATAGATCTTCAAGAACAAGCGGGATGCAAATGGTGTTGTTATTTGAAACAAGGCAAGATTGGTGGTGCAAGGCTACTCCCAAGTCGAGGGTATCGACTACGGTGAAACCTTTGCCCTTGTCGCTCGTCTTGAATCTATTCGCATGTTGCTTGCTTTTGCTTCTCATCATGACTTTAAATTGCAACAAATCGATGTGAAGAGTGATTTTCTTAATGGTCCGTTAAATTAGTTGGCATATGTTAAACAACCCCTGGGATTTGAGGATCCCAAGTTCCCCACTCGTGTATACAGACTCAAGAAGGCACTCTACGGTCTTAAACAAGCCCCACGTGTGTGGTATGAGTACCTTACTGAGTTGTTGCAAGATCGTGGGTTTGAGATTGGGAAAATTGATCCCACTCTTCTTACCAAGAAGGTCAAAGGGGATTTGTTCATATGCCAACTATATGTTGATGATATTACATTTGGTTCTCCTAACGAATCTTTCAATGAAGAGTTTGTTGTACTAATGACCGAGAAGTTTGAGATGTCGATGATGGGAGAGTTTATGTTCTTTCTCGGTTTTGAAATCAAACAAGGAAGAGAAGGAACCTTCATCAAACAAGCCAAGTACACTCAAGACATGCTCAAGAGGTTCGAGCTCGAGGACGTCAAGCCGGTCAAATTTTCCATGCCAACCAAATGCAAGCTCGATAGTGATCCCAATGGTAAAGCCGTGGATCAAAAGGTATATCGCTCCATGATTGGATCCTTACTTTACCTTTGTGCATCTAGACCTGATATCATGCTGAGTGTGGGAATTTGTGCATGGTTTAAATCCACACCAAAGGAAAGCCACTATGTGGCAGTCAAATGAATCTTTCGATATTTGGCTCATACCCCAAACTTTGGCTTATGGTACCCCAAAGGAGCAAGCTTTAGTTTAGTTGGTTACTCTGACTCACATTGGGCTGGAGACTGTGTCAGAAGGAAGACAACCTCTGGAGGATGCCAATTCCTTGGTCGTTCTTTGGAAAGTTGGTCCTCGAAGAAACAAAACTGTGTGTCACTTTCTTCCACCAAGGCTGAGTATGTAGCTGCCGCAAGTTGTTGTGCTCAACTATTATGGATGAGGCAAACTTTAAAGGATTACGGTCTCACTTGTGACAAAGTGCCTCTTTTGTGTGACAATGAGAGTGCCATCAAGATATCTCTTAATCTAGTGCAACATAGCAAGACCAATCATATTCATATACGTCATCATTTCATTCGAGATCATTTCAAGCAAGGAGATATTGAGGTCCTCTTCATCAACACTCAAGAGCAACTTGCAGATATTTTCACCAAACCTCTAGATGATGAAAGGTTTCGTGAGTGAAGGCATGAGCTAAATATCATTGATTCAAGTAATGTAGATTGAAACTAGGCACACCACACCTAACGCATCATTATATTTGGTTGTAGGTGTAGGCATGGACATAGGGGGAGTGTTGCTCTCTCAATGAACTTTCCCTCCCCCCATTATGCATAAATTGATCAAGTCTTTCACGTTAGCCATTACTGATGTCACTTGTGCTTCAAAGACAAGATGTGGTCATGAACCCAAAGATAATTCTTCGTGGTGTCATACCATTTGTCTCAAACATTGGTGGCTCTGTCCACCGCCCTCTCTTCGTTAGAAGATTTGGTTCTGTGTTCCAGTGTGTGCGTGTCTTTTCATATATCCGTTTGGGTTTTCTGTGCCTTTTCCTTCCTTTACTGGCAAAGTTCAAAGTATTTTTATTGTTGAGGAGAGTGGAGCAAATTTTTCAGGCATTTTTGACAAGGGGGGCACGATACTACCGCTCCCAGCACGACGGTAATTTTTTACTACCGCTGGACGAGTGGTACTACCGCTCAGCTAGCGGTACTACCGCTGGCCAAGCGGTACTACCGCGATGACGATAGTTCTACCGCGCCGCTAGGGCCGCAGGGAGTTATTTTAGGGCAGGGGCAGTTCTTTTCTCCCCCCTACCCATTCATCTCGTGGCTCTCTTCTTTTCCTCTCCCTCCTCTCAAAAGCTGCTCCCGGAGGGACTCACCGGATCTCCTTCTCCGGCCACCCTTCTCCGATTCCGTTTGGTGGGATCCTTTCCCTCGTGCCATGGACCTTGGTACTACCCCTCGTTCCCTTCGTTTTTGTTGAATCTAGGGTTAGGGGCATGTATGTTCGTTCTTTGTATCATGGCACCATATCCTCATGCTAGGATAATTGGGGAGTTCTTGGTTGGTAGTTCTTTCATGTGTAGGGTGACATTTGTGAGTTGGGGTCTCCGGTAGTATCGGAACTGCCAGTTCGATGGTCAGATATGACACTTAGTCCCCCGTGCGGTACTACCGCTGTGGAGTGGTACTACCGCTATCAGAGCAGTAGTAAAATTTTACTACCGCTCAAGCAGTGGTACTAACGGTGTCAGGGCGGACCGCTCAAGCAGTGGTACTAACGGTGTCAGGGAGGTACTACCGCTGTCAGAGCCCTAGTCAAATTTTAATACAGCTCAAGCAACGGTACTACCGCCGTTCCCTGAGCTCACAAGTCTTACCCTTCCATCTTTCTTTTTCCTTGGATTTTCTGGTGTGTGTTGATCTTTGGCTTGACTTCTTGTGTCTTTCTGTTGTGTTTTGCATTTGTGTGTCATAGGTGGTGGCTCCAGGCGCTCCAACCCACCTCGGGATGTCAGTTCCAAGCGATCTTGCTCTTCGAATGTCCCCGAGGGTTCTCAAGCTCCAAAGCGCAATTTTAAGAAGACTTCTCAGAAGAACAAGAACATAGTTGATTGGGATGCCATGCCACTCGTAGAGTTTCAGCTTTGCCGAAAGGTCAACCCCTATGTCAGTGATAGGGTTCAGTTTCCCGGCGAAGACATGTTCTGGACCAAGGATCGGTTTCTTGTTGATGAAGAAGTCATCAAAACAAAGAAGAATGTGTATGTTCTTGTGCAGTGGATTGATATGAACCATCTGAAGAAAGACCCTGCATACTTTGGCGAAGCTTTGGCCATGGTGGAAAAGCTTCAAGTTGAGGAGCTCATCACTTTTCATCATGACTTTGATCGTGAGATTGTGGCCCATTTCTTTGCTATTGTCCACTTTCACCCTGATGACGACCGCACGATGACCTGGATGACAAATGGGGAACTATTGTCTGCTACATGGAAGGAGTTCATGGACCTTCTGCATGTTTAGGATGAAGGGCTTGAGCACCCAATTGGCTTGCGCCCACACGCTAAGCCTACTCCTCTAGCTAAGCAAAAGTTGATGCCATATTATATTGTGAAGGAATCCCCATCTAGTGAGGTCTCCCATGTTATGAACCCATTTCTTGACGCCATGTACCGCATATTTTGCAACACGATATTGCCACGAGTTGGAAACAAGGACCAGGTCCACTCTTACCTGCTAGATATGCTTATCATGTGTTAGGAAAGGCGAACTCGCTCCTCTGGGCCACTGGATGTTTCTCACGTCATGTGGAGCAAGCTTTACTCAGCAGTCTTCAACCGTAGGGTCCCAATCTACGGCCCTTATCTGTTTTACCTAATCAAGAAGAAGTGGGCCAATGCCTTCCAAGCTATTGAGTTACACGCTCCTATGTGGATTCGCCATGATCCCATCAAGCTGAGACAGAAGGACAAATGGACCAACACCTCAAATACACCTGCTGCTGCTACCACTAGGGAGTCTGATGAGGATGAGGTTGTTGCTGAGGATGAGGCCGTTCCAGAGTCACGTGTGCCTTCCTCTGCCGACCCAACGTGGGCCAAGAAGCTCACCGATAGGATGAAGACCTTGTTCTACATACAGGCAAAGGGGCACTACATGATGCACGTCGCTCAGAAGGAGAGCCGTCAGTGTGTCAAGCTGATCATGAGGAAGCTCGACATGTACATATCCAGTGGGCCTGAGTGTGACATCACCCCTAAGGCTGAGGGAATGCAAAAGAACAAACTGAAGTGGGCTGCGTCTGACAAGGACTCTGAGGAGGAGACTGAAGACGAGACAGATGAGGAGTATGTTCAGGAGTCTTATGGTTGAGTTCTCTCCAGTTCGACCTACCACTTGTGTCATAGGTGTCCTCTCTTCCTTTTTGGTGTCCCTATGCCAAAGGGGGAGAGAGTGTAGGATTTGTGAGTTTCCGCATTTTTGTTGTTGCTTTATTTGTTGAACTTTAGTTGCTTTGCTGGTTGTCTTTGCTTTATGGTGTGAGACATATGCTATCTCTTCTCTATCTTTATTGTCTCTTCATTATCTAGTTTATTAGTAGCTTGTGAGTCTTATTATCTTGTGCCCTTATCTTCATGCTCACGTGCTACACCCTGCTTCCATGCATAATGTTTATTCTAGTTGTTGCAAGCATTGCCTCGTCTATAAAACCTAGGGGGAGTGCTTCTCTTTGGTTGTGTGTTGTGCACTCCATATCTTGTCTCTAAAGTATGCACACATCCAGGGGGAGCCAGTCTCTAGTTTGTAGATTTTGGGTTTGCATATCATTTCTCTATATCCTTTTTGTGCAAATCCTATATTGTCATCAATCCACCAAAAATGGGAAGATTGCTAGGGCATATTTCTCCCTAAGTGGTTTTAGTGATTGATGACAATACATGTGCGGACTAATCGTATGCATTGAGCATTTCAGATAATTCATGACTAGGCACAAGACGATTTGATACCCACGGAGTCTTTTGAAGAAGGTTGCTTTCTACGTTTCTGTTTGGTGGTTTTGAGTCGTAGGAAAGCCATACTATTAAGAGGGGGTCCGCGTCAAAAAGGTTTGGGTGGAATCATCACGTACACGTTTCTAGTGCACCACCTTTCCCTTCCTACAATGGAGCTGCAACCTTGTTTTTTCATGCATGTGCAAAAGGGACAGCGGTAGTAATTTTTTAGTACCGCTACATGAGCGGTATTACCGCCCTCGAGGCGGTAGTAGTTTTTTTACTACCGCTTTTTCAGACTTTTTGCGCCTCCTTTTCCGCCACAGTGGTAGGCACGGTAGTATTTTCTTATTACCGTGGTTGGTGAGCCGTCAGGCGGTAGTACCGCTCTTAGCAGTGGTAGTACCGCTCCTAGCAGTGGTAGTACCACTTGGCTAGTGCAGTTGGTGGGTGGGTAACGGTTGGATTGTACCCCCCCCCCCACTATATATAGGTGTCTTCTTCCCTGAGAAGCTCACCTCTTACCTCCCCAAGCTCCATTGTTACTCCAAAAGCTTATTCTTGCCCGATCTCTCTCCCTAGCCAATCAAACTTGTTGATTTCCTAAGGATTGCTTGAGAGGGCCTTGATCTACACTTCCACCAAGAGATGTTTGATTCCCCCCACTAATCCCTTGCGGATCTTGTTACTCTTGGGTATTTGAGCACCCTAGACGGTTGAGGTCACCTCGGAGCCACATTCCATTGTGGTGAAGCTTCGTAGTCTTGTTCGGAGCCTCCAAGCTTTGTGTGGAGATAGCCCCAACCTTGTTTGTAAAGGTCCATTCGCCGCCTTCAAGGGAACCAATAGTGAAATCATGGCATCTCACATTGTGTGAGGGTGTGAGGAGAATACGATGGCCGTAGTGGCTTCTTGGGGAGCATTGTTCCTCCACACCGCTCCAACGGAGACATACTTCCTGTCAAAGGGAAGGAACTTCGGTAACGCATCCTCGTCTCCACCAGTTTCCCTTTCGGTTATCTCTTACGTTTACTTTGTACTTATTATTGTTGTGGTGTATTCCTTGCTTGCACTTGTTATCCTTGTGGTTGGCATCAAATAGCTTGCTCACCTAGTTGTTTAGATAGAGAACCTTTTGTTGCTAACGCTAATTTGTTAAGACAAGCTAAAAATTGGTAGTTTCCTATTCACCCCCCTCCTAGTCAACCATATCGATCCTTTCAATTGGTATCAGAGCCACGTCTCTTTATTAAGGGTATCACCACCCGAAGAGTATAGTTGATGATGGTGAGGTTCGGCCCGAAGGGTCCGATGCCGTGGAGTTGGTTTCGGTCACATAGGATGACTTGAATGAGGCCATGGCTTCACTCAAGACGTCCATGACGACCGAAGTCAAATCCATGCTTAAAGAATTACTTGAGGGGATGAAGAATTCTCATGACCCGTTGCTTGTGGTTAAACCCAGCTCATTGGAGTCAGAGGCCAATTCTGACATGGAAGCGGCTAAAGGTACTGGGACTTCCTCCACTCATGGCAAGAATGGGACAGGGATGTTTTCCTCGGTTCCTCCTCCCCCGATCTATGGAGGACCGGTCCCTACACCGCATATTAATGACCTAGGTCCTGCTCCTAAACTTGTTAAAGGTGATTTCGCTAATTGGATTTTTCCATCAAGTCTCATTTGAATCACAGCTCAACAAATCTTTGGAGAATCATCGAACAAGGCTATTACTCTCATGATCCAAGGAACCTTACTCCAAGAGAGGAGGCGGACAACCAATACAATCATGGTATTGTTAGGAGCATATCATGGTGTTGTACAAGGGGAGCTCAAGCATTGAACGGTCTAACTTTGAAGTGGTCCTTGATCAGGCCAAAGAGTTTGTGATGCTAGAAGATGAGGACCCCCCGTGATCTCTATCGAAGGGTCACTGCCCTCGCTTTTGCTCTCCAAGACCATGGGAGCAAAGATACGGACGACACTTGGATCTAGCGCAAGTTTCTCAAGGCCATCGTGCCTTTCAACAAAGCCATGTCTTCTGTCATTTGGCAAAGACCAGATTTCCACTCCTTGACCTCAAGCGAAGTGTTGAATGAGTTCATTGCTATGTATATTATGAACAAGACAGCGGACAATGCTCTTGCTCGCGTCCGGTCAAAGGCAGCATCACCCAACCTTGGCTTAAGAACCAAGGCCATTGTTGATGAAGAAGAAGAAGATGGCTGCCTCGAAGACACAAAATACGCTCATCGTGAGCACATGGCTCTTGCTTCAAGGCAGTTTTGGGGAAACAGAGAAACTCAAGGCCCAACTTCTCTAAGGACAACTGAAGTGGGTCTAAGAACAAGCAACGAGTACGGACATGCGACAATTGCGGCAATGTGAGTTACTTTGTGGCAGATTGTCCTTATGAGAAGAGGGAAGACAACGGGGGCAAGCTCATTCGCAAGGATAAACCCAAGTCTTTCCCTACCAAGAACACCTTCACTAAGAAGACTCATCCAAGGGACTTGGTGTCCCATGAAGAATACACCTCCGATGATGACGAAGACGATACAGGCTGTGAGGGGATGGCAACGGCTACTGTGGCCATTGCCACTTCCTCCCCCAAGGTATCTCTCTTCGGCACCACCAACGAGAACCGTATCGCCAAGTGCCTCATGGCCAAAGGTATCAATAAGGTAACCCCTAGCATCAGGACCACTCTCACTACCTCTCCTTCTTTGTTAGACTATGTTGATAATAGTGAGGTAGTGGAGCTTGATGAAAATGAGTTTGATAAATTCCTGTGTAAGATCAAAGTTGAAACCAAAAGACACTTTGTTGCTCTTTTGGAACAACTTGGTGAAGCCAATGATCTCATTGAGACTCATGAGGATACTATCTCCAAGTTGCAAGAACATAGTCGTGATTACGCTGATGAGATAGCAGAACTATCCATTGCTCTAGAAGAAGAGAGTGGTCTTCGTTTGGCTCCTGAGGAGTCACACAACGTTGATCATGCTAAATTAAGAAAAGATCTTGATCATGCTAGTGTTCTTACTCGTGTGCTTAAATCTGAGAAGGTTGCACTTGGGGTAGTACCGCTCCTAGCAGCGGTAGTACCGCTTGGCTAGTGAGTTGGTGCGTGGGTAACGGTTGGATTATACCCTCCCCCACTATATATAGGTGTCTTCTTCCCTGAGAAGCTCACCTCTTACCTCCCCAAGCTCCATTGTTGCTCCAAAAGCTTATTCTTGCCCGATCTCTCTCCCTAGCCAATCAAACTTGTTGATTTCCTAGGAATTTCTTGAGAGGGCCTTGATCTACACTTCCACCCAGAGATATTTGATTCCCCCTACTAATCCCTTGCAGATCTTGTTACTCTTGGGTGTTTGAGTACCCTAGACGGTTGATGTCACCTCTGAGCCACATTCCATTGTGGTGAAGCCTCGTGGTCTTGTTGGGAGACTCCAAGCTTTGTGCGGAGATAGACCCAACCTTGTTTGTAAAGGTTCGGTCGCCGCCTTCACGGGCACCAATAGTGGAATCACGACATCTCGCATTGTATGAGGGTGTGAGGAGAATACGGTGGCCCTAGTGGCTTCTTGGGGAGCATTGTGCCTCCACACCGCTCCAACGGAGACGTACTTCCTGTCAAAGGGAAGGAACATCGGTAACACATCCTCGTCTCCATCGGTTCCACTTGTGATTATCTCTTACCTTTACTTTGTACTTATTATTGTTGTCGTGTATTCCTTGCTTGCACTTGTTATCCTTGTGGTTAGCATCATATAGGTTGCTCACCTAGTTGTTCACATAGAGAACCTTTTGTTGCTAACGCTAATTTGTTAAGACAAGCTAAAAATTGGTAGTTGCCTCGTCACCCCCCTCTAGTCAACCATATCGATCCTTTCAAAAAGCCTATTAGTTATCGAAGCAAAGTATTAGACGCATGCTCCTAGGGGAAGGGTTGGTAGGAGTTAACCATCGCGCGATCCCGCCTCCACAGAAAGGTTGACAACAAATCATGCTCCGACTTCATCACATAACGGTTCACCATACGTGCATGCTACGGGAATCAAAAGCTTTAACACAAGTATTTATTATAATTCACAATTACTTACTAGCATGACTCACATATCACTATATTCATATCTCAAAACTATATGTAAGGAATCAAACTTCTTATCATATTCAATGCACTTAATATGAAAGTTTTATTATATCCCTCTTGGATGCCTATTATATGAGGACTAAATTCATAACCTAAACCAATTACCATGATGTTTAAAGAACTCTCAAAATAATATAAGTGAGGTAAGAGATTTTAATAATTTCTATAAAACAGAACACCGTCGTGCTCTAAAAGACATAAGTGAAGTACTAGAGCAACATTGCGTGGCTCAAAAGATATAAGTGAAGCATAAAGAGTATTCTAATAAATTCACGATTCAGCGTGTGTCTCTCTCAAAATATGTGTGCATCAAGGATGATTGTGACAAACTAAAAATTAAAGACTCATATCATACAATACGACCCAAACAAAACACATACCATGTGGTGAATAAAAATATAGCCTCAAGAAAATTTACCAATGGATTGAAGACGAAAGAGGGGATGCCTTCCGGGGCATCCCCAACCTTAGGCACTTTGGTATCCTTGAATATGGCTTGGGGTGCCTTGGGCATCACCAAGCCTAGGCTTTTGCCGCTCCTTATTCCGCAGTCCATCAAATCTTTAGCCAAAACTTGAAAACTTCACAACACAAAACTCAACAAAAAACTCATAAGATCCGTTAGTATAACAAAAATAAATCACCACATAGGTACTGTTGTGAACTCATTCTTTATTTATATTAATGTAATATTTACTGTATTCTAACTTCTCCACGGTTCATACCCCCGGATACTGTAGGGGAACGTCGCATGGGAAACAAAAAATTTCCTACGCGCACGAAGACCTATCATGGTGATGTCCATCTACGAGAGGGGATGAGTGATCTACGTACCCTTGTAGACCGTACAGCAGAAGCGTTAGTGAACGCGGTTGATGTAGTGGAACGTCCTCACGTCCCTTGATCCGCCCCGCGAACAATCCCGCGATCAGTCCCACGATCTAGTACCGAACGGACGGCACCTCCGCGTTCAGCACACGTACAGCTCGACGATGATCTCGGCCTTCTTGATCCAGCAAGAGAGATGGAGAGGTAGAAGAGTTCTCCGGCAGCGTGACGGCGCTCCGGAGGTTGGTGATGATCTTGTCTCAGCAGGGCTCCGCCCGAGCTCCGCCGAAACGCGATCTAGAGGAAAAACCGTGGAGGTATGTGGTCGGGCTGCCGTGGAAAAGTCGTCTCAAATCAGCCCTAAAACCTCCGTATATATAGGTGGGAGAGTGGGGACCTTGCCTTGTGGCTCAAGGAGCCCCAAGGGGGTCGGCCGAGCCAAAGGGGGGAAGGACTCCCCCCCAAACCGAGTCCTACTTGGTTTGGTGGGTGGAGTCCCTCTTTCCTTTCCCACCTCCCCTTTTTTTCTTTTCTCTTTGATTTTTCTTCCAATGCGCATAGGGCTCTTTTGGGCTGTCCCACCAGCCCACTAAGGGCTGGTGCACCACCTTCAAGGCCTATGGGCTTCCCTGGGGTGGGTTGCCCCCCCCCCCCGGTGAACTCCCGGAACCCATTCGTCATTCCCGGTACATTCCTGGTAACTCCGAAAACCTTCCGGTAATCAAATGAGGTCATCCTATATATCAATCTTCGTTTCCGGACCATTCCGGAAACCCTCGTGATGTCCGTGATCTCATCCGGGACTCCGAACAACATTCGGTAACCAACCATATAACTCAAATACGCATAAAACAACGTCGAACCTTAAGTGTGCAGACCCTGCGGGTTCGAGAACTATGTAGACATGACCCGAGAGACTCCTCGGTCAATATCCAATAGTGGGACCTGGATGACCATATTGGATCCTACATATTCTGCGAAGATCTTATCATTTGAACCTCAGTGCCAAGGATTCATATAATCCCGTATGTCATTCCCTTTGTCCTTCGGTATGTTACTTGCCCGAGATTCGTTCGTCAGTATCCGCATATCTATTTCAATCTCGTTTACCGGCAAGTCTCTTTACTCGTTCCATAATACAAGATCCCGCAACTTACACTAAGTCACATTGCTTGCAAGGCTTATGTGTGATGTTGTATTACCGAGTGGGCCCCGAGATACCTCTCCGTCACACGGAGTGACAAATCCCAGTCTTGATCCATACTAACTCAACGAACACCTTTGGAGATACCTGTAGAGCATCTTTATAGTCACCCAGTTACGTTGCGACGTTTGATACACACAAAGTATTCCTCCGGTGTTAGTGAGTTATATGATCTCATGGTCATAGGAACAAATACTTGACACGCAAAAAACAGTAGCAACAAAATGACACGATCAACATGCTACGTCTATTAGTTTGGGTCTAGTCCATCACGTGATTCTCCTAATGACGTGATCCAGTTATCAAGCAACAACACCTTGTTCATAATCAGAAGACACTGATCTTTGATCAACTGGCTAGCCAACTAGGGGCTTGCTAGGGACAGTGTTTTGTCTATGTATCCACACATGTAAATGAGTCTTCATTCAATACAATTATAGCATGGATAATAAACGATTATCTTGACACAGGAATTATAATAATAACTATATTTATTATTGCCTCTAGGGCATAATTCCAACAGATACAACCCATAGATTCATCAAAATAAGCAAACAACACAAAGAAAACAGAATCTGTCAAAAATAGAACAATCTGTAGTAATCTGTTTACTTCAAAAACTTCTGTTAATCCAAAAATTCTGAAAAATTAGGATGATCTCGGAAATTTGTAAGCCAATCTTGTGTAAAACATTCAGATCAAAAGCACGTCCTAGCGAATTTATAAAATTCCTGGACTAAGGGCAAAAGTTTCTGTTTTTCAGCAAAATCAACTTGCAAACACTAATTAAAACAATAAAACACAATTATTAAAGAGGTAATAATGTGTGCATCACTCAAAAACAGAAATAAAAACAAAACAAATAAAATTGGGTTGCCTCCCAAGAAGCGCTATTATTTAACGTCCCTAGCTAGGCATAATGCAATAGATTTAGGTATTGTCATCTTTGGTATGCAATTCCTCAACTGCGCACTTAGTAGATCCTTTGGTTTTATTAATAATCACACTCCTAGGTGAGAAATCCAAAATTTCACTTGTAGTAATAAGTTCCCTAATAAATCTAGGGTGAACGCTTATCATCTTAAGATCATCATCACTTTTTCTAGAGGATTCACCCTTATTTTTAGGAACATAAACAAACTTGGAAGTCTTAGGGGGGAGTGGTTTTAATAGAGGCAAAGGCGGAACCCAAGTTGGTAATAATGTCCTCAAGCTTTCCAGTTCTAGAAGAATCTTGATACAATTTTTCGTTAACTATGGGTTCCTTTTCCCTTAGGTTTTTAAAAGTAACTCCTTCCTTAGATCCAAATTGAGTAATATGATTATGAATATTTTTGTCCAAATTTTCAATGATCTCAACGATAGCTACTTTATTTTCAATGACATTAAGCCTTCACATCACATGTTCCAAGGTTAAGATTTATTCATTAACCATGAGTGGAGGTGAACCTACCAAATTTGTCATAGCATTATAAGAACGGAAGGTATGGCTACCCAAGAAGTTTCCTCCCATAATGGTATCCAAAACATATCTATTCCAAGGAGAGATGCCCACATAAAAATTACGAAGGAGAACGGTAGTAGATTGCGTGCCAATGGATCTAATTTGGGCATTGCAAATTCTATACCAAGCATCTTTTAAGTTTTCTCCCTCCCTTTGCTTAAAACTAAGAACTTCATTCTCATGAATACTAGCGATAGTAGCAAGGCCATCCATGAGTTTAAGCGATATAACACCTAAGAAAACAAGAAGGAAAAGAAAAGAAGAATGGAAAAAAGGCGATTAAAAAGGAAAATATTTTTGGTATTTTCTGAAAAAATAATAGAAGTGGGGGAGAACAAAAGGAGAGGAAAATGGCAAATAAAGTAAATACAAGAGATGAGTTTCTAATGGGTACTTGGTAGGCGCGAACTTGCTATGTATCCTCCCCGGCAACGGCGCCAGAAATCCTTCTTGCTACCTCTTGAGCTTGTGTTGGTTTTCCCTTGAATAGGAAATGGTGATGCATGGAAGTAGATAAGTATTTCCCTCAGTTTGTTGAGAACCAAGGTATCAATCCAGTAGGAGGAACAAGCAAGGACCCAATGGTAGTACCTATACAAATAATCAAACACTTGCACCCAACACTATAAAGGGGTTGTCAATCCCTTCAGAGTTATTTGCAAGGATGAGATTTGATAGAGATATATATAAAAGATTGCGGAAACAAAAGTAAATAAATTACAACAAAGTATTTTTGGTATTTTTGGTTTATAGATCCGAAAATATAATATGGACAATAGACCCGGGGGTCATAGGCTTCACTAGAGGCTTCTCTCATAAAGGAAAATAATAGGGTGGGTGAACAAATTACTATCGAGCAATTGATAGAAATTCTAATAATTATGAAGATATCCAAGGCAATGATTATGCATAGAGGCATCACGTCCATGTCAAGTAGACCAAAACGATTCTGCATCTATTACTTTTACTCCACACATCGACCGACTCCTACCTGCATCTAGAGTATTACGTTCATGAAGAACAGGGTAGTGCATTAAGTAAGATGACATGATGTAGTGGGATAAACTCAAGCAATATGATCAAAACCCCATCTTTTTATCCTTGATGGCAACAATACAATACATGCCTTGCTACTCCTACTTTGTCACTGGGTGAAGACACCGCAAGATTGAACCCAAAACTAAGCACTTCTCCCATCAAATGAAATATCAATCTAGTTGGCCAAAGCAAACCAATAATTTAAAGATACTTGCAAAGATATGAAATCATGCATATAAGAATTCAGAAGAGTCTCAAATAATATTCATAGATAATCTGAACATAAACTCACAATTCATCGGATCTCGATAAACACACCGCAAAAGAGTATTACATCGGATAGATCTCCATGAAGATTATGAAGAACATGTATTGAAGATCAAAGAGAGAGAAGAATCCATCTAGCTACTAGCTATGGACCTGTAGGTATGTGGTGAACTACTCACACATCATCTGAGGGGCAATGGAGTTGATGTAGATACCCTCCGTGATCAATTCCCTCTCCGACATATTAGTGGGAAAGGCTCCCAGATTGGATCTCTCGGGAAGAGAGTCTCCCGACGGTGTAAAAGTATTTTTGTGGCTCTTTTTGGCGATATGGGAATATTTGGGAATTTATAGGCCAAGAAATAGGGTTCGAAGACCTGCACGGGGGGCACAAGCTAGGGGGCGCGGCCACCCCCCAAGGCGCGCCCTGCAGGCTTGTAGCCTCCCGGCAAGTGCCTTGCCCCTACTCCAAGTCTCGTGGGTGTCTTCTGGTCCAAGAAAATCTTTCCGAAGATTTTGTTTCGTTTGGACTTTGTTTAATATTCCTTATCTACAATACTCAAAAACATAAAAAACAGAAACTGGCCCTAGGCTCTAGATTAATAGGTTAGTCCCAAAAATAACATAAAACAACATATTGATGCATATAAAACATCGAAAACAGATAATATAATAGCATGGAACAATAAAAAATTATAGATATGTTGGAGACGTATCATGCCATCATGGAGTCCGGACCTCGGGGTTAGGGATCCGAATTACCGGATGGACATGGCTGCACGAAATTTAAGTTGCACCTCGAATTGGGTTCGCACTACTGGAATCGGAGATTTTGCCATGTGCTGCTTCTTTGTCGTGTGTTGGCTGATGGCAAAGACACTCTTTGCCAGCAGCTACCAAAAACCAGACGACAAAGAGCTGGCTGATGGCAAAGATACTATTTGCCATCAGCCAGCTCTTTGCCATCCGCGAGCTGACGGCAAAGAGCATTTAGGCCGACGGCAAAGAGCACAGGCGGCCCACCCCGCAGCCCCTCTCTCCCCTAACGACCTCTCTCTTTGTCGTCTGCTTTTCTCCTCGTTGCCATCGAGGGGCAGACGGCAAAGAGGATGCGCTCTAACGGCCGTCGCCCCCCATGCCCACACGCCTCTCTCACCTAACGGTCGTCGCGCCCCATCCACCCCTCTCTCTCAACCCCGAAACCACCACCGTCGCAGCACCCTCCTCGTCCCTGCGCCGTCGCGCCCTCCTCCTCCCTGCGCCACCACCACGCCCTCCTCCTCCCTGCGCTCCCTCCTCCACCACGCCCCCTCCTCCTCCCCGGTACCTCCTCCTCCACCACCGCCGCCGGACCTCGCCCCTTCTCCACCACCGCCCCCTCCACCACCATCGCCCTCTCCTCCACCACCGCGCCGCCCCTCCTCCACCGCGTCGGCCGCTTCCTCCTCCCCGGTACCGCCTCCTCCCCGCGCCCCCTCCTTCTCTTGGCGCCGCCCCCTCCTCGCAGCTCACCTCCCCGTGGCTTCCCCCCTCCTTCGGTCGCCCCGGCCATCCCCAACTCCGATGAGTGCCTCCACCCCTGTTTATTTCTATTTTTTTCTCTTTTAAATTACATAGTTACTTTAGATAGTTAGTTTATTAACTGTTTTCTGTTAAATTAGATATTTATTTTCTTTTTTCTTTTTTCTTTTGAATTAAATAGTTAGTTTTTTCTGGGTTTTTTATTAAATTAGATAGTTGGTTTATTAGGTAAAAAAAGTAGATAGAAAAGGAAAAAATAGATAGAAAATAAAAAAGTTAGAAGAAAATAAGATAAGAAAAAACTAGAAGAAAGAAGAAAAAGAAGAAGAAGAAAAAGAAGAAGAAAGAGGAGAGGGGGAGAAAGAGAAAAGAAAGAAAGAAAGAAAGAACAAGAAGAAGAAGAAGAAGAAGAAGAAGAAGAAGAAGAAAAAGGAAAAGAAGGAAGAAGAAGAAGAAGAAGAAGAAAAGAAAGAAGAGGAAAAAAAGAAGAGGAAACAAGAAGAGGAAGAAGAAGAAAATGACACCACGACACGATGCCCCGACAACCCGACACGATGCCCCGACACCCCGACACGATGCCCCGACAAGACATCATGACACCCCGACACGAAAATCCGCGCATCTATTAATACGCCGTCCCCGACGACACTGACCCCCAACCCCCGACCCCCGACACCTCTTAGTCCTCTTGTCGACCGAAAAGGTGATCTTTGGCCTCCCGAGGCCGCCGACCGAGGACGTCACTAGGAGAATGCTCAGAGAGGAGAGGAGAGGCAGAGAAGAGGGGTCTCCGTAACCACAAGAGTTGGCATGCTGACCCTTTGACCGTGCGTCGCCATACATAAGGGCGTCGGGGACGAGCGAGTTAGGGGGTTCCTCGACGTTCATGGAGTCCTAAATGACATATATATAGGTCATATATTTGTGTTAGGTCATATATTTTTCAATTTTATTGGTGAACACAAAATATTTGTGTTGATCGGGTGGATTTACATGTGCAATTGTCTCGTCGCTGTGAGGTCTGCTGTGCGAAGACCTCCCCGTGCGTTCTACGAGCTCCGCCCCTGCATTCGTTGGTGAGTACAAATGTCATCTCCTCCTCGCCCCTTCATTTGCTCTGTGTCGGTGTTCGGATGAAACTTGCTAGATATAGGTAAATTAATTTATCAGTATGCGTGACAAGTATGCGTCTCCCGTTCGAAAGGGTTACAGTTATAAATATGCATGCATTTGCATCTATTTATAACCGTGATTCTTCTTAATTGTCCAACGTAATCCATGGACAGCCCGAGTATGTGTAGATTGGGTTCGTTTTCCCATATGCTTTGTTCCGGATCTGATGCATTATTTTGTCAGTGCCTCCATGTTGTTCTCCGGATACACATCCTCTCTATTTATTGCGGAGACGTGTATCACGAGAACAGCGGCGAGGTGCTGCCAAAATTTTCCGTTAGATCCAGAGCAGAGCATGGGAAAACGAACCCAATCTACACATAGTAGGGTGGGATTAGGACCTATCTTTACCTATTAGCGTGTAGGTTGCATGGACGTAATAAAACTGGCGAACTTGATTAACTGATGAATATATATGCTGAATTATATAGAAATATATTTCTTGTGTGTTTAGTAACTAGGCAAGAAGAGTGATCGTGCGTAGATGTACACCGGTCACCCTAGTCTGAAAGAGACGACCAAAGAATGGTTTCTAAAAACCAAGGAGTTTGTGAAAGCCGCATCTGCAAATGGCCAGGAAACAAACTGGTGCCCTTGTCCTGAATGCGACAACTATAAAAAGAGGACATAGGCCGTAATGATTAAACACCTGCAGAGGAGGGGTTTTAAGCCTAATTATACGTTTTGGACATTTCATGGTGAGTCTATACAACACACAAGAGCTGAGGTGGTTCGTCGTTGCACCGATGAGCATGGTACTGGGATCGAAGACATGGTGCAAGACTTTGATGATGCTCGGGATTCGGAAGATGAGATGGAGAAATCTGCAATGGCCTTCTATGAAATGTTGGAGTCTTCAAAACGTCCTCTCCACGAGCACACTGAGCTTTGTCAGCTGGATGCCATTGCACAAGTAATGACTCTGAAGGCTGAGTTCAACTTGGGAAGAGAATGCTACAACGCGATGATGACACTATTTGGACGCTTTCTACCCAAAGGCCATGTCATGCGTGCAAACCTGTACCAGTCGGACAAAATACTTCGTGTACTTAAGATGCCCTATGAGAAGATAGATGCATATGACAAAAGATGTGTCTTATTTTGGAAGGAGTATGCACACTTGGACTATTGTCCCAATTGCGAGTCTTGGAGGTATCTTGTGGTAGACAACGGTATGGGTGAGAAGAGGTAGACCAAAATCGCAGTTAGTGTTCTTCGGTATATGCCAATGATACCAAGGCTTCAATGTCTTTTCATGGTCGAAGAGATAGCCAGACAAATGACATAACACAAAATGGGCAAAAGAACCGAACTAGATGCGGATGGGAATAAGATGGTGGTACACACATCGAATGGGGAAGCGTGGAAACATTTCGATGGATTGCATCAGGATAAAGCGGCAGATCCAAGGAATCCTTGAGTCTGCATCGCCACGGATGGTTTTAATCCCTTTGGCATGACGGCAACCCTATACAGTAGTTGGCCTGTATTTTTCATTCCACTCAATCTCCCCCCGGGCAGATTATGCAAAGAAAGAACATATTTCTGACGTTGATAATTCCAGCGCCCAATTATCCGGGGAAGAATATGAATGTGTACATGCAGTCGCTTAAGGATGAATTGCAAGAAGCTTGGGATAATGGGATCAAGACATACGATGCCGCTAGAAAAGAAAACTTCAAAATGCATGTGTGGTACATGTACTCTATGCATGACTTGCCGGCGTATGCGCTATTCTCTGGATGGTGTGTGCATGGAAGGTTCCCGTGCCCCACATGCAAGGCAGCTCTTCAGCTTCGAGGGTCGGAAGTATTCTTGCTTTGACTTGCATAGACAGTTCCTGGATCCTGACCATCAGTTCGGAAAAGACAAGAAGAACTTTACCAAAGGTAAATTTGTCAAAAACTTGGCACCACCTGCGTAACAGATCCTGGATCAGTTAAACACCCTCGAGCCTAATCCAGAGCGTCCAGGGTATTTCAAGGGGTATAATTCAAAACACGCCTGGACTCACAAGCCATGCTTGTGGGATCTGCCTTACTTCAAAGAGCTCCCTCTTCCACACAATATTGACATGATGCACACTGAAAAGAATATCGGAGAGGCTATTTTTGGTACATTGTTCGACATAGATGGGAAGACAAAGGATAATACTAAGTCTAGAGTCGATCAAGAGACACTATATCATAGACCGTTACAAAACATGCAAGAAGGCAAAGGAAAGCAGAAGTCGTCGAAGCCAAAGGCCTGGTTCTATCTTGGAATGCCAGCTATGAGGGAAATTATCTTCTGGGCCAAAATGCACTTGATGTTCCCCGATGGGTATGCACCGAATCTAAATAGGGGAGCGAGTCTTGAAAAATTAAAAATCTTTGGTCCCAAGAGTCATGATTGGCACATATGGCTTGAGCGGGTAATGCTGGTGATGTTACGTGGCTTTATTCCTAAGGATGAATGGCTAGTACTGGCGGAGCCGAGCTATTTCTTCCGTGTTCTTTGTGCGAAATAATTGTCACCTCGCATGCTAGATGACATGGAGGAGTTTGCACCGGAGTTGTTGTGCAAGTTAGAGAAGATCTTTCCGCCGGGCTTCTTTAATCCAATGCAGCATTTGATTTTACATCTACCGACCGAGGCAAGATTGGGTGCGCCCGTGCAAAATCGTTGGTGCTATGCAACTGAGAGGATGCAGAAGATGCTTCGAGCTAAATGTAAAAAATAAGCGTAGAATTGAAGAATCGATGGCTGAGGCATTCATTACTGAGGAGGTGGCAAACTTTGTGACAGCACACTACGAAGCCAAAAATCATCATTTGCATAATCCGAAGCTTCGGTACAATGATGCAAACCCTAAAAAAGGTGGATCCAACCTCAGCCTATTCAAAGGGAAGCTCGCACCAGCCGGTGCTTCGAAACCAATAACGTTGGATGTCGTAGAATGCCGAAACATTTCATTGTATATCTTCAACAACCTAACAGAAGTGTGGCCGTACATCGAGTAAGTTATCGGCACATTTTTCCGTAACTTCTAATTCCTTTGAACTCCTCTTATTCCCGGATATTTCATACAGCCGATACGTCGCCAAATTCTTGGATGGAGCGGTGATCCAAAATGATTCCGTCGAAGAGTATGAGCTTCTGGCAAAGCATCGAGGCGGCTATCCCGGTTTCATCTCTTGGTTCAAACAAACGGTAATTATTAACAATGGACCATTTAATTTCTTGGTCTAACTTTTGGCTAATGCAACAATCGTTTCGTATTAAACTTGTAGGCTAATTCAGAGTCTATGGACGCCGAATTGAGACAAGCCGCTAATGGTTTTGACTATAAGGTCCGTTCATTTGAGAAATACAACATCAACGGGTATCTCTTTCGTACCTTTGGCAAATAGCTACCTATGCCCGACCGGAAATCTACAAATTGGTGTGTCTCCGCTATCGGCGAAGGTGGTATCAAGTATTATGGAAGAGTTGAAGAAGTTTATGAACTTCAATTCTATGGTGAAAACCCACCGAACGTCGTAGTCTTCAAATGTTATTGGTTCCAGCCGAAGGAGACTAGAAGGACTCATGAACATATAGGACTAGTCGAAATCAATCCGAACACCCATTTAAATGTTCCCGATGTCTATATTATGGCTCAACAGGCGACCCAAGTTTTCTATCTACCGTGGGCATGCCAAACTGATAAGAATCTGGAAGGTTGGTATGTTGTTTATGAAGTGTTGCTATGTGTTAGACCACCTCCCCCAAATGAACAGGATTATGAACCTCACATTAACCCAGACACATATGATGGAGAATTCTTCCAACAAACACGTCTTTCCAAGAAATGTTTCAAGAACCGTCGTGCTTCACCCCAGAACATGGAAGTAGACAACGACAATCAATCCGACTTCACCCCTGAGACGGAACCGGCAGAGCTGGAACTAGAACAGGTTACTGATGTGGATGACCTGTCAATGCTTGACCGATTACAGAAAGGCCTTCCACAACTTCATGCCGTTGAACCCGATGAGCACGTCATTCACGAATACATGCGTGATAGTGATGATGATGATGCATTTATTGATGATGATTATTAGTTTGTAAGAATCCCAACTTAAATTATATATGTACATATTATTATTCATGTCATTTATTCAATGTTTTATGTTGTTCTAATTTCTTTTAATCTTTATCATGGCAGGTCAGCAGGTGTTGAAAGATGTTGGGCGCGGGTCCAGATCGCTCGGTGAGTTCTTCTTCGGCGGCCCGCATGAGGGGTGGTACTTCCATTCCACCCCTATCTCTCTGTAGAGCCTTTGCAGACAGTCTGACGACACCACCAGCGGGTGCTTCTTCGTCAGCGGCATTGCCCACTGGGAGAGGTGCTGGTTGGGTAGGGAAGAAGTGGAAGGGTACAGGGAGAGGTGGTGGCCATGGAAGAGGTAGGTGGACTGTTACGCTGTCCTCTCCACCACCACCAGCTCATTCATGTGAGCACATGACTACTCTAGTGGACCTGTTTGTGGAGGAGGCTACGGGGACTCCGGTCCAGGAGCCTCGGGTGGACGGGCATTCGGCCCATGAGACTCCGGTCTAGGATCAGCCTCGGGTCGAGGTGCCTTCGGCCCACGAGACTCCGGTTCCTGAGGCTATGTCCCAGGAGACTCCTGACACACACGCTTCGGCCAACGTGGAGACGTCTGGATGGGGTGCCTGGCCGGATCGGACCGAGGTGCTGGATTGGACCGAGGGTCCGGGTAGCTGTTCTGGTTATGGCGAGGATGAGTCTACGGATAGTGAGGGCGACGTGCAGGTGGACGGGGCCACTGTGTACAAGCGTGGTACTACACGTCTCCCGGTCGCGCCGGCTACCCGCGAGCAGAAGCCGGTGATTAAGCCTGAAGGGGATAGGTAAGTACATTTACTCTCTTTTTAGTTTTTGCCTTCAAGTTTATTCAAATATCTAATGCGTTGACCTTATCATACTTCAGGGGATGGAAACACCCTGGTGGAGTCTGCAAGCCAAACAACGTCCTTGGTGTGCTTTGCCGGACAAATTTCACGGGTTTTGTCACGTTGCCTGGTGATGGTCAAGTTCCTACACTAGGATTTACCTGGGACCACTACCAGGCTGCGCAGGCCCCGTCGGAGGAGATTACATATGGTGTCTTGTGCCACACGAGGGCCAAGATGGTGATCAACAGCTTTTGGGTAAATTATCCTTTTACACAATCTAAAATTAACAATATAGCTAATTATTGTACTAATCGGTGTTGTCTCGTTTGATTGCAGACATTCTATAGGTGTGAGGAGGGATATGAGGAGGAGGCGGCCAAGGTTATCTAGGCCGGGTGTAGGCGGTTATTACAGAACTTACGCCACGAGGCTCGGCCGCAGGCCATTCGAGACTACTACGCCACGCGTGGTATTAAGAAGAAGAAGAAGGAGTGCCGCGGAAAGTATCTGAAGAAGGAGCAGTACATGAAGGTAATTACCTATTCTTAAGGCCTTGTACGTAGTCTTCTTGATTTGATTCATAGGCATAGCGCTCAAAATTATTTCTAATAACTTATAGGTGCCCCCGAGATGGTGTGTGGATAAGACGGATTGTTGGGAGGCGTTGGTGGATGAGTGGTGCACAGGCAACTGGCGAGCCGTCCATGACAATGCGAAGGATCGGCGTAGCCAAATGGTTGGTGTGCCACACCATCAAGGCAGCGCCAACTTACTTCAGTTCGGACGAAATTGGGTATGTGGTTTGCTTCATGATTCATTCTTCATGCTAGCCTGAGCCCCTTACTAATACTTTGTTCCTCTCTTTTAGGCGCATCACAATAAGACGGAGATGCAAGAGTTGTACGACCTTTATGGTATGGCCCATACGGCCTCGTATAAGAAGGCGAAGGCATTCTATGAGTCTGACCTGGATGATCCAAATAACTTCACCAACATCTCATCCCACCACAAGCTCGTGAAATATAGGGACACGGGGAAGGCTTGGAAAGGGGAGGACTATAACCCGAGCCAGGAAACTTTGGATCCAGAGCTGGTGATGATATCTGGTGGCGGGAGGCCCCATGGCTCGATAGCCATTGGAGATGGGATAATACGTTGTCCACTCACTCTCCCGGAGATCAAGGCGCGCCAGACGAGCTCATGTCCTGAGATAACGCCTCGTCCACAGCCCGGCGATCTTGTCATCAAGGTTAGTTGTACGGACTCACAAAACTTTCATCCATTTCATTGTGTGTGTGGCCATCGATCATTACTGTGGTAAGGAGGAATGGTGTTGCAGGTTCTTGTTAAGAAAGAGAGAGCGGCAAATGAGGCTGCTCTTGAGAAAGAGAGAGCGGCAAGCCTGGCTGCTTTTCAGCCTGCTCTTGAGGAGAGGGACTGGACCACGGCTCGGTTGATTGAGGAGGAGAGGGCCCGGAATGAGGTAGCTTACCTGGCCATGTACGAGCTTATTATGGTAAGTTTCTTTTTCACATTAGCCAAATCATGTGTGTAATGTATGTTTCATTACTAACTAATACGGCTGATTCTTCAAAACTGAATGTGCAGTCTATGTACGAGAAGACCGGTCAAGCCCCTCCGCCGATGCCCGTCTTCTATGCGATTGGCACGGTGAGTTTCATTTCAATTGTCATTATAAACTATTATTAACAATTGAGTGTCATCATGCTAACTGAGACATTGCAAAATGTCTTTTCTGTAGAATAACTCCCGAGAGGCATCGCATGACCCTTCTCCAGGGCAACCGTCTTCAAACGAAGCCGGCGCGAGCAACCCTGGTGTTTCTCCTCCTTGATGACCACTGTGGTAAGTTTTCTCCAAAATTAGATAATAAGCTCCTACTTGATTTCTACTAAGAAAAATGGTTAGTGAAACCACTAGTTTCATAACTTAGCTAATTTAGCTCCAAAATGACATAATAAGCTCAATTGAAATAGTAAAAATGAAAAGAAGGAATAAGAAGAAGAAGAGAAGAAGAAGAAGAAGAGAATAACAAAGAGAATAAGAAGGAGAAGGAGCCCTCCTTCTTCTCCTTATTCTTATTCTCTCCTCCTTCTTATCCTTCTTCTTCTCCTTCTTCTTCTCTTCTTCTTTTTCTTGTTCTCTCCTTCTTCTTCTCCTTCTTCTCTTCTTTCTTCTTCTCTTTCTTCTTCAATTTAGCTTATTTTCCCCCAACAAAGACATACTTAGCTAATTATCCTCCAAAATGACATAATTAGCCTAGTTAGGTAAAAACATCATAAGAACCTTGGTTATCTCATTAAAATGACTAATTAAGCTCCTAAAAGACATAATAAGCACAAAATGGCATAAGAACCTTGGTTAGCTCATTAATATTATATACTTAGCTTGTTTTCCTCTAAAATGACATAATTAGCCCATTTAGCTCCAAAAATACATACTTAGCTAATTTAGCTCCAAGAAGAGGAGAAGAGGAGAAATGAAAAGAAGGAAGAATAAGAAGAAGAGAAAAAGAAGAGAAGGAGAAGGAGAAGGAGAAGAAGAAGAAGGAGGAGGAGGAGAAGAATAGGAGAAGGAGAAGAAGGAGAAGAAGGAGAAGGAGACCTCCTTCTTCTTCTCCTTCTTCCTCTCCTTCTTCTTCTCTCCTCCTTATTCTCCTTCTTCTCCTCCTTCTTCTTCTCATCTTCTTTTCTTCATATTCTCCTCCTCCTTCTCCTTCTTCTTTTTCTTCTCCTTCTTCTATTCTTGCTTCTTCTCTTTCTTCTTCAATTTAGCTTATTTTCCCCAACAAAGACATACTTAGCTAATTATCCTCCAAAATGACATAATTAGCTTAGTTAGGTAAATACATCATAAGAACCTTGGTTAGCTCATTAAAATGACTAATTAAGCTCCTAAAAGACATAATAAGCTCAAAATGGCATAAGAACCTTGGTTAGCTCATTAATATTATATACTTAGCTTGTTTTCCTCTAAAATGACAAAATTAGCCCATTTAGCTCCAAAAATACATACTTAGCTAATTTAGCTCCAAGAAGATGAGAAGAGGAGAAATGAAAAGAAGGAAGAAGAAGAGGAAGCAGAATAAGAGAAAAAGAAGAGAAGGAGAAGGAGAAGAAGGAGGAGGAGAAGAAGAAGAGAAGAAGGAGAAGAAGGAGAAGGAGTCCTCCTTCTTCTCCTTCTTCGTCTCTCCTCCTTCTTCTCCTTCTTCTTCTCCTCTTCTTTTCTTTTTATTTTCTTCTTCGTCTCGTCCTCCTTCACCTTCTTCTTTTTCTTCTCCTTCTTCTCTTCTTGCTTCTTCTCTTTCTTCTTCAATTTAGCTTATTTTCCCCCAACAAAGACATACTTAGCTAACTATCCTCCAAAATGACATAATTAGCTTAGTTAGGTAAAAACATCATAAGAACCTTGGTTAGCTCATTAAAATGACTAATTAATATCCTAAAAGACATTATAAGCTCAAAATGGCATAAGAACCTAGGTTAGCTCATTAATATTATATACTTAGCTTGTTTTCCTCTATAATGACATAATTAGCCCATTTAGCTCCAAAAAGACATAGTTAGCTAATTTAGCTCCAAGAAGAGGAGAAGATGAGAAATGAAAAGGAAGAAGAAGAATAGAAAAAGAATAGAAGGAGAAGGAGAAGGAGGAGGAGGAGAAGAAGAAGACAAGAAGGAGAAGGAGAAGAAGGAGAAGGAGCCCTCCTTCTTCTTCTCTCGTCCTTCTTCTCCACCTTCTTCTCCTTCTTCTTTTCTTCTTATTCTCCTCCTCCTTCTCCTTCTTCTTTTTCTTGTCCTTCTTCTCTTCTTGTTTCTTCTCTTTCTTCTTCAATTTAGCTTGTTTTCCCCAACAAAGACATACTTAGCTAATTATCCTCCAAAATGACATAATTAGCTTAGTTAGGTAAAAACATCATAAGAACCTTGGTTAGCTCATTAAAATGACTAATTAAGCTCCTAAAAGACATTATAAGCTCAAAATGGCATAAGAACCTTGGTTAGCTCATTAATATTATATACTTAGCTTGTTTTCCTCTATAATGACATAATTAGCCCATTTAGCTCCAAAAAGACATAGTTAGCTAATTTAGCTCGAAGAAGAGGAGAAGAGGAGAAATGAAAAGGAAGAAGAATAAGAAGGGAAAAAGAAGAGAAGGAGAAGGAGAAGAAGGAGGAGGAGAAGAAGAGAAGAAGGAGAAGGAGGAGAAGAAGGAGAAGGAGCCCCCCTTCTTCTCCTTCTTCTTCTCTCCTCCTTCTTCTCGTCCTTCTTCTCCTTCTTCTTCTCTTCTTATTTTCTTCTTCTTCTCCTCCTCCTTCTGCTTCTCCTTCTCCTCCTCCTCCTTCTCCTCCTTCTTGTTTTTATTCTCATTCTTCTCTTCTTGCTTCTTATCTTTGTTCTTCAATTTAGCTTATTTGTCATATATATGTTGTTCTTCTTCTTCTTCTGACTTTCCTATTCCCATTTTGCAGATTGGATGTACTACATGCATGGAAGCTGGCATTGGAGTGCTTTAGTTCTAGTTTTCATTTGAGTTGATGAACAATGTGGAACTATATGTATATGTATATATGGATGAACAATATATGTGGAACTATATGTATATGTATATATGGATGAAACTTTGTACATGTTGGTTCTTTCGATATATGGGATGTACATTGATGAACAAATGGCATTCATGAACTTTATATGTATATCATATATGTGCTCTGACCTATATATCATATATGTGCTATGAAAATTATATATATATATGTGCTGTGAAATAGAAAAAATAAACAAAAATGTGACAATATGGGCTCTTTGCTATCTGCCAGCTGCTGGCAAAGGCCTTTGCCATTAGGTAGCTAACGGCAAAGGTTCCACGTGGCACCCAACTGTGCAACCTGGGGCAGCAGCAGCTGGCCATATGGTCTCTTTGTCGTCCGCTGCCTCGGGAGGCTGACGGCACAGCGGTAGGGAGGGAGACGACAAAGATCCTGATTCCTGCGCTGGCCCAACTCTGTGCTTGCCCATAGAAGCAGACAACAAAGAGAGGGAGGGAGGCAGACGACAAAGAGAGGGAGGGAGGCAGACGGCAAAGAGATGGAGGGAGGAAAACGACAAAGAGAGGGAGGAAGGCAGACGGCAAATCCTCCGTTAGCCCTAACGGAGGTATTGCATGTCAGGTGCCGTCTAAGCATGTTTGCCGTCTGCTCGGTGCCTGAGGCTGACGGCAAAGACCTTTGTCGTCCGCTTAAGGCAGACTGACGGCAAAGAAGGTGATATGCCGTCAAAAGTAGTCATAGGAACATTGCTGACAGGAGGCTGACAACAAAGACCTTTGCCGTCGGTGGATCACCTCTTTGCCATCCGTTATGGCAGACGGCAAAGAGTCTGATTCCCGATTGGGGCAGACCTCGAAATCCAAACTAGTGCGGCAATCTGGATAGTCGGGAACCCCAACATAGACCATTCTATACTCTGGCAGCTGGGAAGGCGAATCTTCAGTCGGGTCCTCGAGGGTAGCAACCAAGTGCTGTTGGGGAACGTCGCATGGGAAACAAAAAATTTCCTACGCACACGAAGACCAATCATGGTGATGTCCATCTACGAGAGGGGATGAGTGATCTACGTACCCTTGTAGATCGTACAGCAGAAGCGTTAGTGAACGCGGTTGATGTAGTGGAATGTCCTCACGTCCCTCGATCCGCCCCGCGAACAATCCCGCGATCAGTCCCACGATCTAGTACCGAACGGACGGCACCTCCGCGTTCAGCACACGTACAGCTCGACGATGATCTCGGCCTTCTTGATCCAGCAAGAGAGACGGAGAGGTAGAAGATTTCTTCGGCAGCGTGACGGCGCTCCGGAGGTTGGTGATGACCTTGTCTCAGCAGGGCTCCGCCCGAGCTCCGCAGAAACGCGATCTAGAGGAAAAACCGTGGAGGTATGTGGTCGGGCTGCCGTGGAAAAGTCGTCTCAAATCAGCCCTAAAACCTCCGTATATATAGGTGGGAGGGAGGGGACCTTCCCTTGGGGCTCAAGGAGCCCCAAGGGGGTCGGCCGAGTCCAAGGGAGAAGGCTCCCCCCCCCAAACCGAGTTGGACTTGGTTTGGTGGGTGGGAGTCCTTCCTTCCCTTCCCACCTCCTCTTTTTTTCTTTTCTCTTTGATTTTCTTTCCTAGGCGCATAGGGCCCTTTTGGGCTGTCCCACCAGCCCACTAAGGGCTGGTGTGCCACTCTCAAGGCCTATGGGCTTCCCCAGGGTGGGTTGCCCCCCCGGTGAACTCCCAGAACCCATTCGTCATTCTCGGTACATTCCCGGTAACTCCGAAAACCTTCCGGTAATCAAATGAGGTCATCCTATACATCAATCTTCGTTTCCGGACCATTCCGGAAACCCTCGTGACGTCCGTGATCTCATCCGGGACTCCGAACAACATTCGGTAACCAACCATATAACTCAAATACGCATAAAACAACGTCGAACCTTAAGTGTGCAGACCCTGCGGGTTCGAGAACTATGTAGACATGACCCGAAAGACTCCTCGGTCAATATCCAATAGCGAGACCTGGATGCCCATATTGGATCCTACATATTCTATGAAGATCTTATCGTTTGAACCTCAGTGCCAAGGATTCATATAATCCCGTATGTCATTCCCTTTGTCCTTCGGTATGTTACTTGCCCGAGATTCGATCGTCAGTATCCGCATACCTATTTCAATCTCGTTTACCGGCAAGTCTCTTTACTCGTTCCGTAATACAAGATCCCGCAACTTACACTAAGTTACATTGCTTGCAAGGCTTGTGTGTGATGTTGTATTACCGAGTGGGCCCCGAGATACCTCTCCGTCACACGGAGTGACAAATCCCAGTCTTGATCCATACTAACTCAACTAACACCTTCGGAGATACCTGTAGAGCATCTTTATAGTCACCCAGTCACGTTGCGACGTTTGACACACACAAAGCATTCCTCCGGTGTCAGTGAGTTATATGATCTCATGGTCATAGGAATATATACTTGACACGCAGAAAACAGTAGCAACAAAATGACACGATCAACATGCTACGTCTATTAGTTTGGGTCTAGTCCATCACGTGATTCTCCTAATGACGTGATCCAGTTATCAAGCAACAACACTTTGTTCATAATCAGAAGACACTGACTATCTTTGATCAACTGGCTAGCCAACTAGAGGCTTGCTAGGGACGGTGTTTTGTCTATGTATCCACACATGTAAATGAGTCTTCATTCAATACAATTATAGCATGGATAATAAACGATTATCTTGATACAGGAATTATAATAATAACTATATTTATTATTTCCTCTAGGGCATAATTCCAACAAGTGCGTGATAGGTGGGACATGAATTTCCATTTCGTCGACTTTAATTCTGATATATTCGTAGACCGACGGCTGGTCGTTTGACACCCCCATGGCCTGAATTCGGTTGAGCAACTCGTTTAATTCTGTGATATCTAGGAAGCCCATGTTTTCAGAATACATGGGGTCAACGTCTAGTGTCACCATTGTTGGGTTGTTTAGAGTCGCATCGCGGTAGCATTCATCCGAAGATGAACCGGGTATGTCGTCTGGCTCGGGGCCTAGGGTCGAAGCCAGGGTGGAGGCCACCTCAAGGGCGAGATCCATTACTCTTGATGCCAGGGTATCGGGAGTCTAAAGCTATGTGAGAATAAGACCCCCCGGTACTCGTTGACGAACTCTAGGTTACAAACCTAATATCCTCATCCGGGGTGAGGATTTCAATCCGGCCAAGACAGTCGGTTGGATCAGCATGCAACATGACGCTTCCAAATGGAAGATCTATCCAAGAACAAAAACGTCCCCGTTACAAACGTTGTCGCTGATGATTAGGCGGATCATTGATCCTGTCGCGATCCCATAGTGTAACTCTCAATGAAAGCACCAATGTGGTGTCAAAACCGATAGATCTCGGGTAGGCGGTCCCAAACTGTGGATCTTGGATCGATGGGTAACAGGAGACAAGGGAGACAATGTTTACCTAGCTTCGGGTCCTCTCGATGGAGGTAAGACCCTACGTCCTCCTCTTGTTCATATTAATGATGGAGTATCGAGTACAGAGTTTTTCTCTCTCGAGATCATATGTTGTGGTCTAAAACCCTATGAGTAATGATTCTAACTTGTCCTCCCATGCGGACTAAAGTCCTCTAGTTTATATAGATACCACGGGTGCAAGGGTTACACAATGTCAGTTATGTCGAGGAGAAATCATGTTGATTCTCATCTTGCCTTGGAGCGCACACCAAGTCTTCGGAAGATTCCATCCTCGACACTACATTGTCTTGTATCCGAAGTCCAGTGATAATTATAGGATGGCCTACGAGTCCGGCCCATGAGAATAGCTAAGTGGCCCGAGAACCCCTTAGTCCCGGACTCCCTCACCCATCCCTCGTAAACCTTCTAAGAATAAGGACGAGGAGGATTTTGAGGGCTTTGTTGAAATTCTTAGACCAGTATTTTTAAGAACACACTTGACGGATATCTTGAAAAGGCCTCCTTATGCTAAATATATGAAAGATATTATCACTAATAAAATAAAGATACGTGAAGCTGAGATTACCATATTGCTTGCTAATTATTCTTTTGATGGTGGAGTGCCTAAGAAGTTTGGAGATCCTGGTATACCCATGATACCTTCCTCCATTAAATGAAGTTATGTTGAAACTGCTTTATGTGATCTCGGCGATGGTGTTAGTGTTATGCATTTCTATTTATATAAAAGACTTGATTTGAATAAGCTTACGCCTACAAAAATATCTTTGCAAATGGCTAATAAATCCACTGTGATACTTATTGGAATTTGTGAGGATGTCCACGTTGTGGTTGCAAATTTAATATCTTAACTTAGTTTGTTATTCTTGAGATGCCCGAGGACGACAACATGTCAATTATCCTTGGTAGATCCTTTTTGAATACTGAAGGGTCTGTTATTGATTGCCACAAAAGCAAGGTTACTTTGCATGTCAATGGTAAACAACACACATTACACTTTTCAAAGAAACAGAGTTCGATGAATAATATCAATTCCATTGAGCAAATTGCTACAATTACTATTGGGGAGTTTAAATTCCTCTTCCTACTGTCAATAAGAAATATGAGATTCTTATTATTGGGGATATGCACCTCTCCATTCTGGTAATCTAATGTTATACAAAGATTTTTTTTCGGTTTCATGTTACTCGGAAATAGTTTGTTAATAAGACCTGATCAACCTTATTAATGGATTCTATTTTGGGGGCATGTGGTCAAAAAATATAGTAAGCACAACTTTCTGTAACCTTGGTTCACTCTGTGTTATTTGTAGTTTAATAAAGTAAAAAAGCCATGATCATCATGTTTTATGATTTATCCATGCAATAAAAAAGGCACAAAAATTTAAATTCTCAAAATGTCATAAAACAATTGTCTGATTTTTTCTAGAATATTTAAGAACTTCTCGAGCTAAACACACCCCAAGGAGGTGCACCTTCGCTCACAAGGCAACATGGCGCGCCAACCCCCTAGGGCATATCAAGATGCCTTATGGGTCCCACGATAGCCCACTCACTTAGTACTTTAGCCCACATCATCTCCTACATCTAGAGAAAAATCCTCGTTGACCTCCCTCTCGTGTTCTTGCTCCCAAACCTGAGATTTTTGATCGCTTTGCTCAGAGCTTTGTTTCTGAAACTGGTTTTAGGGATTGTTGCTTGGTATGTGATACGTCTCAAACGTATCTATAATTTTTCATGGTTTCACGCTGTTATCTTGTCTTCTTTGGTTGTTTTATATACATTTTATATATTTTTGGGACTAACTTATTAATTCAGTGCCAAGTGCCAGTTCCTGTTTTTCCATGTTTTTGACTCTTTTCAGATCTACTTTTGGAACGGAGTCCAAACGGAAGAAAAACCCCGAAAAGATTTTTTCCCGAACGAAAGAAGTCCAGGGGGCTTTTGGGCCAAGCCAGGTGGGCTCCAGGGAGCCCACAAGCCCCCACTCCGCCACCAGGGGGAGGTGGCAGTGGGCAGGCTTGTGGCCTCCCTGGCCGCCCCCTGGCCTAGGTCTTTGGCCTATAAATTCCCAAATATTCTGCAAAAAATCAGGGGAGCCTCGAAAATACTTTTCCGCCACCGCAAGCTTCTGTTTCCGCGAGATCTCATCTGGAGACCCTTCCCGGCAACCTGCCAGAGGGGACTTTGGAGTTGGAGGGCTTCTTCATCATCATCATCGCCCCTCCAATGACTCGTGAGTAGTTCACTTCAGACCTACGGGTCCGTAGTTAGTAGCTAGATGGCTTCTTCTCTCTCTTGGATCTTCAATACAAAGTTCTCCATGATCTTCATGGAGATCTATCCGATGTAATCTTCTTTGGCGGTGTGTTTGTCGAGATCCGATGAATTGTGGACTTGTGATCAGGTTATCTATGATATATATTTGATTATTTGTTGATTTCTTATATGCATGATTTGATATCCTTGTAAGTCTCTCCGAGTCTTGGGTTTTGTTTGGCCAACTAGATCTATGATTCTTGCAATGGGAGAAATGCTTGGTTTTGGGTTCTGCCATGTGGTGACCTTTCCCAATGACAGTAGGGGCAGCAAGGCACACATCAAGTAGTTGCCATCAAGGGTAAAAAGATGGGGTTTTTATCATTGGTTTGAGATTATCCCTCTACATCATGTTATCTTTCTTAAGTCGTTACTCTATTCTTATGGACTTAATACACTAGATGCATGCTGGATAGCGGTCGACGTGTGGAGTAATAGTAGTAGATGCAGAAAGTATCGGTCTACTTGTTTCGGACGTGATGCCTATAGAGATAATCATTGCATAGATATCGTCACGACTCTGCACAGTTCTATCAATTGCTCGATAGTAATTTGTTCACCCACCGTCTACTTGCTTTCATGAGAGAAGCCACTAGTAAACACTACGGTCCCCGGGTCTATTCACATCCATCGTTTACATCTCCGCTTTTACTTTGCTTTTTTACTTTGTTGCTTTTAGTTCTCACTTGGCAAACAATCTATAAGGGATTGACAACCCCTTCATAGCGTTGGGTGCAAGCTTTTGTGTTTGTGCAGGATCTTGAGATACTCTTCCGCCGGATTGATACCTTGGTTCTCAAACTGAGGGAAATACTTACCGTCGTTGTGCTACATCACCCTTTCCTCTTCGAGGGAACACCAACGCAAGGCTCCAAGGCCACGGGGGAAATCCTTTGCATACTTTCCTAGGAACTCCCTTAAGGCGTAGCCGTAGCTGAAGGATTCCTGGTGCCGTCGACACAACTATTTCTGGCGCCGTTGCAAGGGATACACAACAAACATCAGTATGTGGCTCCTCTTTTGCGCCAATTAGTTTTTGTTTTAGTGGATTATATTTTTCATATTTTGCTGCTCTTGGTGATGCTAAAATGAGCTTGCATGTTGAATTCTTTGAGTTTCAAGTAGTTTGAATGCTTGATATAGCCAGTAGACACCCATATGAGTAGTTGTTATCAATCTTACAAAGTTTTGCTCATATAATTTTGTGATCTAGAAATTTCAGAAAATTGTTCTTAGAAAAATGAACTTCTTCTGGAAAGGTTCTTCGAGTCAGAGTGCCAAGGGAATCATTGGGAATACCCAAGATCACAACATCCACATATGGCGTAGGACGAAGGTTCGACCATGTGAATGGCCAAATAATGGCTTCATGATTGAAGCTGGATTTTACCAAGAGTTCATACAATTCATTTCAAATGTTGGTCTCAGCAACTTCCTTGCAAACGTGTGTGATCAATACCACCTCCTTACGAATTCCTTTGTGCAAAACTTCCATTTCATGCATTGGCTCAATATTCCCAAGGTACGCTTTCATTTATACGTTCAACATTATGAGATACCATTCTCTGAGTTCTGTCAGATATGTTTGATTTCCTCCGACAGGGAAGAAGTGAGCCTAGGACGGAGGAGTTCGAGGACTTCCCCCTTACTTTAACTGTGGAAGAACGTAGAGGCGTGTCGAAAGCCAAAGCTACTAGTTTCCATTTTCTATTGTGCACTACTTTGCGTTATTCATAGGGAAATGTTTGACTGCTAGGGTGGAAGGTGGCAATCTCAGTGCCACTGACCTGCCCATTTTACGTCATGCATCATTCATTGACAACACTTACGGCTTAGGAGCTATTATTGCATGCACCTCCAAGTGGTACCATTGAAGCCGGTTATGTGAATTTGTTTTCACGTCCCAAGTAATGCAAATGATTTGTAACCGTTGGAGTGGTTGCATGTGACATTCTTTGACATTGTTTGCATTTTGTAGGATAAAATTGTGCAAGAAAGGTACAAGGACATGGAATCTTTCAATGGCAAGTCATTTACACTAGAGCATTGTTGGAAATTGCGTCAAAATAGCCAAAAGTTGGAGTTGATAGACAAAGAATCCACATCGAAGAGAGGTTCACTCACCAAGATGGATGATGATGATGAAGATGATGCTGGACCAAGAAACAAGAACAAGTCCGATGGAAACAAGAAGGCGAAGAAAAAAATCAAGAGGGAAGCGGAGGCATCAAGCTTGCGTGACAAGATAGATACCATGGTGTAATCAAATATGTTGATGGTGGCCGAGATATTGGAGGCAAATAAGGAGTTAGATGACAAGAAGGCGCAAGCGAAGTAGTAAAAGTGGCAATTACTCAAGGAAGAGGGATTGCGCAACCCCGCCATTGAGGAGAGAAGATGCCTTGCCGAGGAGAACTAGGCCTTGGCCAAGCTTCTTCAAGAGAAGAATAATAAAATGATGATGAACCCCAATGGCGTGGACCACAACATCAAAGAATGGCATGATACTGCAAGGAGGGAGATCTTGGAGAGAAGGAAGCAAGCGACGATGGGTGGTGGCGGCGGTGGAGAGTCATGATGATGATGATGTTGATGGTCATGGAGGTGGTGGTGGCTTCGGTGGCGGTGGTGGAGAGCGATGATGATGATGATGATGGTCTTGGAGGTGGTTTGGCTTCGGTGACGGTGGTGGAGAGTGATGACGATGATAATGATGATGATCATGGAGGTGGTTTGGCTTCGGTGGCAGCGGTGGAGAGTGATGATGACGATGATGGTCATGGAGGTGGTGGTGGCGGCTTTGCATAAGGTTCTTTTGGGTCATGATGAAAACTATGTTTAATTTCCGCGCAAACTATGTTTGGTTGTTCGAATTTGTAGTCATTTATCAAAACTGCGGTCGAATTGTCTAATTTGTTTTTTTGGTTTGAGAGTTATGCAAATATTCTGTTTTACCGTACGTTCTTGTGAGGCTCCGCAACCCGCCTCGTCCATTAAAACACGTTTTTTGCGGCTCTTATACTCATTTTAAAGGTCCGCCAGATAAAAGTCTGCAAAAATGGCAATGTACTGTTTCCATCCTCTTGGCACCAAATTGACAGATTCCTCTAAATAAGCGCAAGCAATTAATTCCATTACAACAGTACACAAGGACGGATTGCATACAAATTAAACGGAAACAAGAAACCGCAGCAAAACGCACACGCACGACCTGAAAGCGGCAAATAAATAACCTGCAGAAACAATCAGACCACTCCACTAGCTCAACATGGATCATCCAACTGGTTGATCAGTTGTGGTTAACCCTCCTGCAGTTGCTCCTGATCTCGCCGTTGCGGCCAGTGATTGGCGAGATGTTGCCCATCTTCACCATGGACCTCGCGAAGTGCTGGAAGAATATGTCCTGGTTGGCGGCGTAGAGCTTGACGAGTTCCGCGGTGGCTGGGCTGCCGGTGAAGAGCACCTCGTCAGAGCTGAGCAGGCCTTGGTACACCAGCAGGTTCTTATAGTACTGGTTGTCGAACTTGAATGGCGTCACGTGGTCCAGAAAGAAGAGGTTCTGGTCGCCGCCGGAGCGCGGGCACCGTGGGCGCAGCACCGCCGCCGCCGCCGGGTCCAGCGTGGAGTCTGGGAGGCCCTTGCCCGTTTGGTTGTACAGCCGCTGGCGGAAGCTCGTGCACCGCGAGTTACCAATGGTGTGGCTACCTGTATAAATGTTCAATTTTAGGCCATGGCTCGATCACGAATTCATGACAAGATTCATCTTACAAGTAGTACAATGTAAGATCTTAAAAGACCTTTCATACTTCAATGGACGCGGCTGATCAGTGACCGGACAGCTCTTCATATCATATACGTTTGGGCTATCCACGAACCCTCGTATTCATTCGAAAATATAGAAAGGATGTGAGGGTCCGCGGACGCGTTCGGGGACGTCCGATCAGTCCGTCACGTAGAACGCGACCTCATTACGGACCATTTTTTTATTTATTCTTCTCTCTCTCTTCCTCTTCACTAATCACGTGCAAATGACCCGACATATGAGAAAGAAAATGAGCAATGTGGTTACATGGACGAACAAATATGAGACACGTTCGATCACTAAACTAAAGCATCAACGGATATTTGGGGTCATATTTGCTATGTCCGGCTGTAGATGTTCTAAAGGTATCTTTAAAAACAAATACAATAAGGTGATGTAGACAGGTTATATGATTTTAAATATTACTTCCTCTATAAACTAATATAAAAACATTTAGATTATTAAAATAGTGTTTTACGTGTTTTTATATTAGTTTACAGAGAAATTATATTTTTGATGAGTTAGAACAGAGAAAAGAGAAGTGGACGGAAATTGCTTTTGGATGCCGAGCTTCATAGAGGCCTTCAAATGCAAAGCTCAAAATTTGTGAAAATTCATAATTTTTACACTTTAATATTTTTTGAAAAAAAAATACAGAGATCTATGAAGGTATAATGCACGAGTGTATAATTTTCTCGGAATGAAACACAGTGAAATAAGAGTTGTGCAAAAATGATAAATCTAAAACTTTTTAACACATGATACTATTCATCCTCTCACGTTATGAATTTATATTTTTTACAGGTTTCATTTCAACATATTTCAACATAAAATTTTACACACATACGCCTCACATCCTTGTTTAGTTGTACACTTTTTTTAATATTTTTTTTAAACGAAAATTTTAAATTTTAAATTTTGAAAAAAATAGCCTACATGGTTGCCGAGAGCCAAAACGTCATTCTTGAGAAATGGACTGCTAATTAACAGCCGGCTACAACACATGCTGCTAGAAACTTTGTAAGAGAATAAGGTGGGACATGTATCAACAAAGTACTCTACTAGTACATATGTATATCCAATTATTGTATTTGTCATCTATGAACTTAGCTATAAATGACATGTTAACATTATCTAGCTAACCGCTGGCTATACTATTATGCAAATTTTAACATGATTTCTCTTACCCTCCTCTTTGTACATGTGAGGTAAGAAGTTAAGAATTAATCATACCATTAATTAATTAATCAACGGTTCAGATCTGTTATATACTTTTATCTTTTATATCAAAAGAGGCGATAAGAGGAAGCATGTTAAAATTGTCCATACTATTAACCATACTTCAACGGAGGCCTTACTCAATTTCCATTTGCGGGCATCCAGATCCGTCCACACGGACATCTGAACGCATCCATAAACACGGATAAAAGAGCCGACCATTCAATTATATACCTTAATTGTTCACACCTACTCGTTTTGCATCTAAATACTTGTACTTCATGTGTCATAGTTTAGAAGGCATGTACGTGTATCTAGATCGTCAATTTGTATTATGCAAAATATATTGTTTAATAAAAAAATTATATCATTCAAAAATAGAACATCTAAAGTTTCTAATGATATATTTTTTGTAATATATGTCTCTTATTACATTAGTTAAATTAACAACCTAGGTACATATGCCGGACTTGTAAACTGAGACGGAGGAAGTAGTTGAAATAAGACTAATTCTCTGCAACTACAAGTATTTAAATATAGACAAAGTATTGGCTCTGTTCACTTCACGGGAAAAAAAAACTATGTTCACTTTAAAAAACAGCAGCGGCAATAATCTTTCACCAAATGCCGCTAAACAGTCACAACGACCTTCTGCGGCCAAGCCAAACATGCAGAACCTGGCCTTCCGCTTCCGCCACACATGCTAGTGCTAGTGATTTTTCCAAACATGCTAGTGCTAGCTTCCGCCAAACATGCTACTGTAGTGCTAATCACTAGCCTTCCAAAACATGCTAGTGCTACCTTGCGCCAAAAATGCTACTCCACTAGTGATAATCACTGTACGTGAGCGCTGGCCTCGCAGTTTCCAATAGGTAGGCTTTGACGTGAGCTTGATATGTGCTAATGTGCAGGGCATGACCTGACATGCTAGGGCGGCGTACATGAATGCATGAATCCCGTGACTCCACTAGTCAAGAATGTGCACGGCCTAGTACGTACCAATTATCAGCAGCGACCTAGATAGCTTACACGCAATTTAATGGTGGACAGAACTGTCACATGCATGGATTGACATTGCCTCTAAGAAAAACAGTAGAATTGTGAGGTGTGCATTGCAAGGTGGACGAGCTCATCATTGCGCGCCGATCTTACGAACAGTATTTTGGTGTAAAAAATAATGTAACGATGCGGATGCGGTAAGAGCTGTGTGGTATGTACGTACCGAGGAGGGCGACGAGGTCGACGATGTCAAGGCCCTGGAGCTTGAACTTGGTGATGATGGTGGGGAGGGTATTGTTGGGAGCAGGGATGTCATTGTTGGAGCCCTGGATGCTGGCGCCCAAAGAGTCTCTCCTACCAAGGGGCACGATCCAGCCTGGGCCGCCAGTCTGCACGGTTACACAAAAATTAGCAAGTTAAATTTTTCTAGAGTAGGAATTATAATTCGTAAGTAGAAAATAATCAGATGGGACTGTAAGTGACTGTGAAGTAAAATAAAAAAGGAAGTCTGAGTGTTGAGATAGATCGCGAGTTACATGAGTCGAGCTGAGTTTGAATATGAGCGTGTTATCTTAATGAGTTCTAACAAGCTGCGTCAAGATGGTTCGGCTCAGCTTGAATTCTAGCCCTAGTAGTGACTTTGTCAATCACATGTCCTGTCAGTTCAATTTTTTGAAAGTGTTCATAGATGTAGGGTGTTTATACATGTGTTAATATGGATGAACGTACATGCATGCATGTCCGGTATTTCTAGAAAAACATGCTGTCGCAGACCATTTTTCTCTTTATTTGTTTCTACGGTTTGCAGTTCTCTCCCAATGTTTCACAAACCAACTTAGCCGACATCACTTTTCTTTCTTTTTGTTTATCTTTTGCGGGGGCTCCCCATGTTTGACAAACCAACTTACTATACGTCATCTCTTTTCTTTTTCTTGTTTTTGTGGGAGCTTCCAATGTTTCACAAACCAACTTACTTAGCAGTATGTGGTATCTACTCCCTCCGTTCTTAAATATACGTCTTTTTAAAGATTTTACTAGTGGACTATATATAAAGTAAAATGGGTTAATTTAAATTCTAATGTATATCCATATACATATGTATGTAGTTTCTTATTAAAAACTCTAAAAGGACCTATATCTAGGAATGGAGGGAGTACAATACACGGAGTGGTAATCACTTTTTACCATGTCCTTATCCTGTGACATGGGATGCCATATTACTTTTTACTACCCATGAGATAATTTTGCCGCCGCTTTAACGAGCAGTGCGCCCCCACTTTTGTGTCTTCTTTTAATGGAGATCTTTCTTTAACCATGTGTTCAGTACGTACATGTGTAACACACTTCATTTACCTACGTGTGCCACACACATCATTATTATTTTCCGAGTTGTCACACACTTCATTTACGATGGCAACATAGGTGAAATTCAGGGAAGGGGGTCAACAGGGAGAGGACACGTGTCCCTCTTTTCTAAACAGGGAAGGACACATGTCTGTAGCTTCACATTTTCGGCAACATGATAACCCGATCGCTCTGAGTCCGCAGGCAAACCGGGCAAGAATATATACGGACAGCAAGAAGAACAGTGACGGGCGTTTGCAAGAAATTGGTGGCGCTTGGCCTGAGCAATTAGCCAACGAATCAGATTCGTGCGGCGCTGGGAGCAAGCCACATGACGTAAAGCCAGCATACTACAGTAGAACGTGCTCGTACTTACCATGACGGTGGAGTCGCGTGCGGCGAGGGCGAGGACGTCGGCGCAGGAGACGGTGCGAGGGCAGGCGGCCTCCAGCGCGGCCTTGATCTCGTCCACCACCTCGAACCCTCTCGCCGAGTCCTTGTTCGGGGTGGACCGCTTCTCGCTCACCACCGACGCGCTGCTGTCCAGCAGGATCGACGCGTCGCATCCCTGCACGCATAAACGACGTCTACATATATGATGATGGCCAGCCGCGGTGCACGCACGGGGTGTGATTGATGCGGTTGCTAGCTACCTTGACGAAGCAGTCGTGGAAATGGAGGCGGAGGAGGGAGGCCGCCATGCGGGGGTCCTGGGAATGCGCCTTGCCGACGATGGACGCCACGATCTGCTGCGCCTGAGGGCACGAATGGTCGTAGAAGTGGGGGTCCAGCGGCTGCTGCTGCTGGCCAGCCGGGGGAAACGCGGAGGAGGCAGGGAAGAGGAGGGCGAGCAAGGCGACGACGGCGGCAACCATTGCTGCACCCCTCGTCATCTCTCTCGCCTGAACTAGCTAGTTGGTGTCTTCTTCGTGCTGTTCAAGTGATGATGGTTGTGGTGAGAACTGAGAGGTATTGGTAGCAGGGGGTGGGGCTATATAACCGAGGCTTGGGAAGCTTTAGGTTAAATATAAAACATGTGGGCATGCATGTATGCATGCATGTTAATTATTGTGGAGATACTTTGCGGGGCCGAGTATAAGAAGGGTGGCTAGCCAGCTCGAAGCAGCTTCTCTAGCTCTTCCCTCCCCTTTAAGTTTGCTATACTTTTGATCACCAAAGTGGTGCAATAGGTGTAGCTATTCCATTGGCCTAGCTGCCTTCTACTCCCTTCGTTCCTGGATGTGTTTAGTTCGGAAACGGAGTGGAATGAAATGTCATGGCTCCGTTTCGCCGGAATGGGTCGGTTCCGTCTTTATGTTTGGTAGGAGTAACTGTAAGGAATGAAATGGTTATGCTTTGGTGTTTGGTTTGAGAGATGAAATGAAATGGAATAGAATGGTTATGCAGTGCAGAACAAATCAAAATTTCAGGTAGTCACTGTTGTCCACGAAAAAGGAAACCAGAAGAACTCCTGGCCACCGAAGATGGGCACCTCGGGTGACACCGACCTCCATGACTGGCTGAAGAAGTTGACTGAGAGGGCTACCCAGTCTCCCTGCTCGGCTGAAGAAAACGAGTTGCTAGCGGCGCCGGAGAGGGGGAGACGGGGAGTGGCTGGCGGTGCCGGAGAGGGGGAGACGGGGAGTGGCTGGCGGCATAGGAGAGGGGGGGACGAGGAGTGGCTGGCGGCACCGTAGAGGGGGAGACGGGGAGTGGCTGGCGGCACTAGAGAGGGCGAGTCGGGGAGTGGTTGGCGGCACCGGAGAGGGGGAGACGGGGACTGGCTGACGACGGCGCAGATCAGGTGCGGGAGGGGGGCACTGAGACGGGGTGGCGTCGGGGAGGAGAGGCTGCGGGAGGGTGGCGGTGCAGGGCTGCGGCGGGGGAGAGCGAGGGGATAGGGTGCGGGAGAGCATGTAACTGCGAGCGAGGGACTCGTTCCCTGTCGTCCGCTCGATTCTGAGGTATGCCTCGGTTCCGCATATTCAACGAATATTCGCTTTTTAGTGATTGGTCAGTTCCAGTCCGTTCGGCAACTAAAAACATGAATGGGTTCTCGGAACAGGTCTGATCCATGACATTCTATCCCATGGCAGCAACCAAACATACCCTAAATGTAAGTCTTTTTAGAAATTTCACATGAACTACATACGGAGCAAAATGAATGAATCTACATTTTAAAATGTGTCTATGTACATCCAAATGTAGTTTATATTGAATTCTCTAAAAGACTTATATTTAGGAACGAAAAGAGTAGATAGGTATAGTTCTCTGGAAGTCCTATTCTGCTTCCGAGCTCATATGCTCCTTGATAAACAGTAAAAAAGAAAAAAAAGAAAAAAAATAGAAAACTTACAATTTTTTTATGTTGAACTTTGACATATGTTATGTATGCTTGTAAAATTTCTGCCCCAAATGACATTCAAAACTAGTATTTTTGGATCAATTTTGTTTTTTTGTCACGACTTTCATTAATGTCATTTTGAATAGAAATTTTACAAGCATACAAAACATTTATGAAAGTTTACCAAAAAAAAATTTATAAAAAAAAATTGAATGCTACTATTTATCAGGAGCATATAAGCTCGGGAGCATATACTCCAAGTCCATAGTTCTGTTAACACTTTTATCACAATTATTAGCTAGCTAGCTGTAGAGCAATATATGTATGGGCGATCTCAAGGCGCCAAATACCCTTGTTTCCCGGTGGCCGACTTATTCTATATATATACTGGCATCTTGCTTTTGTAAATTACATATGTGCATCGATGTAAAGGGAAAAGGAGCTCTCCAAAGCTAGAAACGAAAAAGAAAAAGGAAAAGGAAACATATATTGAGTAGCTAGCTAGCTAGCAGTGCTGTGTCAGGTAGAATAAATATTTGAATGTAGCAATCATGCATGCTTGTGGCACTCCTTTCCTGCTCTTTGACGAAAGCCACCAGACGATTAGGATGCGAGGAGATAAAACTAGAAGCACGACGTGCAATTTCTACACCAGGACACACACATTCTCCTAATTTGAACAGTGAAGTAAAAAAATAAAAAATATTTCAAAAAATTCTGATTTTTTGTGTGACATACTATAAGAAATATTTATTGTGGATGCAAAATTTCATCGCAGAATCATATTGATGGAAGGCATGGTAAAAAAAATCAATGCTCTAAAATGTTACATTCAAACGCTTCTCAAGCCCTGATATTTTTTTCACGACTTCCACGAATATGATTTTGTGATGAAATTTTGCATGCACGACAAACATTTTTTTAAATATGCTACAACAGAAATTCAGAATTTATTTTCTATTTTTTCATTGTACTGTTCACACGAGGAGCATTTGAGCTCACGTAGAAAGGTACTTTGGCTAAGCACCGCATTTCTCTCTTTTTTGACACATAGTTTCCATAGACTGTTAGAGATTTCTCATCTGCTTCAAATGCACACTACAATGTATTTTGTTCGCCCCCCTCCTCTTCCCAGGGTGACTGTGGTTCGGCCATGTTGCCATCTCCTTTGTACTTCCGCACCCTTATCATCATCGGTGAGGGTGATAACGAGAACTTTGGCTGCATTGCTCCTCGTGCCAGGGCCTAGATCTCTGTGGCGGCGGTCTCGAGCGGAGAAGACATCACTGAACTAGCGACATGTCCATGTCCATGTCATATATGAAGGTGATGTCCATGTCAGGTGCCGCTTGTCTACCTTGTTATTTGTGGATTTCAGTGATAATCTCTCGGGGTTGATGATTGGCTAGGTGGGAATGGGTTAGGAGCATTGGATCAGGGTTATCACTTAGCTAGCGGCATTAGCGATGATGCTTCGGGCAACTTTAAGGTATATCTTTCGCCATCTTCTTGTTCCCAATGAAACCCCTAATTCCCTAGGATATGGCGACAAAGGTGCTCCAACGCCATCCCTCGTTGGAGGCACCATCTTGGGACCGTGGGGGTGGTGAGCGGGTACGTGCTCGTGAGCGGGTAGAAACAACAAGGTAGCAAGTGGAAAACTGCTAGCAAAACGGTATATTACTGCTTGGAAATAAGTCCTAGAGTTCGTACTTTCACTAGTGCAATCTCTCAATAATGCTAACATAGTAAAAACATATGATCATCCCTCAACGTGCAACAAAGAATCACTCCAAATTTCATATCTAGCGGAGAACATAAGATGAAATTGTGGTAGGTAGTAGAACCACCTCAAAGTTATTATTTCTGATCAATCTTTTGGGCTATTCCTATAGGTGTCACAAACAACCCTAGATTTCATAGTAAAAATAACACCTACGATACATATCAATCAACCCTAATGTCACCTAAATACTCCAATGTAACCACAAGTATTCGTGGGTTAATTATATGACATGCATCAAACAATTTCTATTGGAGAACGTAGTATGAAAACACGCAATCAACCCCTATGCATAGATCCCCATGGTCACCAAAATCCGCTAGTTGATGCCATAACATATATCAAGTGAATCAATAGAATACCCCATTGTCACCACAGGTATCCACATGCAAGAGATACATCAAATCCAATATTCAGTCCAACATAATGAGATCCCAAAGGGAAAGATTCAATTCATCACAACAAGATTTCCAATGTTGGAATCACGTCAAACAGAGCCATGTGGCCCCACAAGATAATAGGCCCCCCAGGGGGTGGGCGCGCCCTGATGACTTGTGGCCCACAGGTAGCTCCCCTCCGATGGTTCTTCGCTTCGGTATTTTTCATTTTCTCCGAAAAAAATCATAAAATATTTCCGGGCGATTCTGAGAACTTCTATTTTCTAGACAAAAAACAACACCACGGTAATTCTGCTGAAAACAGCGTTAGTCCAGGTTAATTCTAAAAAATCATATAAAGTGCATCGAAACCATATAAAAGTATTGTAAACATAGGCAAATATGGCATGAATACTTCATAAATTATCGATACGTTGTAGACATATCAACATCCCCAAGCTTAATTCCTACTCGTCCTCGAGTAGGTGAATGCTAGAAGAAATAATTTATCAAGTGTAAATGCTAGCATAGTTTATAAGTTTGATTAATGATAATTTCACTCACTTTTCTAGCATCATAACCAGCAACTTTTTCTCATGAAACTCATTATGATAGAATAGTAATCAATTCACATGTCTTGGTTCAAACAGTGAGTGTTCTTGAAATTTAACAATGTATGTTCTTAGTCAAACAATTTCAATGCATCATGCAGTCTAAGTAAGAGATTCACATACTCAATTATCATATAGTCTTATATATTGATAATACTCAAACCATATTTTAGAACAAACAACATCTATCGAACATAGAGAAAGATAGTGGCTCAATGTTTCGCCTCCCAACATACTTATCATGAAGATAATTTTCAACAATAATGAATCATGATCAAATATATTTGACTCGATATATGTGTTTGGAACTTTCCCCACCACATGATGCTTGCCAACTAATAGATTGTGGTTGGAATTGGAAGTTGACTCAACTTGAGAAGTAAATAACATGAAAGTAAATAGATTGTCCCTTTGCAGAGGGAAGCATGGATTTGCAGACGTGCCAAAGCTCATTTTTTAAAATAGAGATGAACATATTTTGGGTGGTGTGCCTTTCTTGTAAACATTACAACAAGGGATCTTCATATATACCATGCTAATCACATTATTGGCAGTTCCAAAACAGAATTGAAATTTTACTCCCCCTCCACCATTCAAACACATTCCATGGCTAGCCGTATCCACGGGTACCATCCAAACAATCCACTTTCCAGGGGGAGTTATCATTTATTTATTTTTGTATTATGCAGGTCTGGGTATCCTTTTTACCATCCTCTCTCGTGCAATGACAAGTGAATAAACACTCATCTTGAGAATAGCCCGCTTAGCATGGAAGATAATGACCAACCCGTTCGCTCCATGAGAGGTACAGGCACACAAGACAGATGTTTATTTGAAGGTTTTAGAGGTGTGATAACCCACAAGTATAGGGGATCGCAACAGTTTTCGAGGATAGAGTATTCAACCCAAATTTACTGATTCGACACAAGGGGAAGCCAAAGAATATTCTCAAGTATTAGCAGTTGAGTTGTCAATTCAACCACACCTGAAAAATTTAGTATCTGCAGCAAAGTATAAGTAGCAGAGTAGTATGATAGCAGCAGTAGCAACAGTAACCAGTAGCAGCAAAGTGACAGCAGTTGCAGCAAAGTAAAAGCAGTAGCAACAGAGTAACAGTAGCAACAGTGACAGCAGTAGCAGCAAAGTAACGTAGCAAGGACCGGTAGGAAAAGAATCGTAGGCATTGGATCGGTGATGGATGATTATGCCGGATGCTATTCATCATGCAACAGTTATAACACGGAGAGATATGTAACTAGCTCCAGTTCGTCAATGTAATGTAGGCATGTATTTCGTATGTAGTCATACGTGCTTAGGGAAAAGAACTTGCATGACATATATTGTCCATCCCTCCCGTGGCAGCAGGGTCCTAATGGAAATTACGGGATATTAAGGTTCTCCTTTTAATAAAGAACCGGACCAACGCATTAACACTTGGTGAATACATAAACTCCTCATACTATGGTCATCTCTGGGAGTGGTTTCGGCTATTGTCACTCCGAGGTTGCCGGGTCATAACATATAGTAGGGAACTACAACTTGCAAGATAGGATCAAGAACACACATATATTGGCGACAACATAATAGGTTCAGATCTGAAATCATGGCACTCGGGCCCTAGTGTTAAGCATTAAGCATGGCAAAGTAGTAGCAACATCAATCTCACAACATAGTGGATACTAGGGATCAATCCCCGTCAAAACTAACTCGATTACATGATAGATCTCATCCAACCCATCAACGTCCAGCAAGCCTACGATGAGATTACTCACGAAGGGTGAAGAGCATCATGGAATTGGTGATGAAGGAAGGTTGATGATGACGATGGCGACGATTTCCCCTCTCCGGAGACCAGAACGGACTCCAGATCTGCCCTCCACAGGAAGAATGGGAAGTGGCGGTGCCTCCGTATCGTAAAACGCGATGAACTCTTCTCCTTGATTTTTTTTGGACGAAAGGGACTAAATAGACCTGAGATTGGAGGTGGTGGAGCAATGTGGGCCCCACAAGCCTGCCAGGCGCGGCCAGGGGGGCCGCGCCTGGTGGGCTTGTGGGCTCCACGCTCCAGTTCCTCCATTGATTCTTGCGCGAGTATTTTTTATATATTCCACAAAAAATTCTCCGTAAATTTCCAGGTCATTCCAAGAACTTTTATTTCTGCGCAAAAACAACACCATGGCAATTCTGCTGAAAACAGCGTTAGTCCGGGTTAGTTGCATTCAAATCATGCAAATTAGAGTCCAAAACAAGGGAAAAAGAGTTTGGAAAAGTAGATACGATGGAGATGTATCAACTCCCCCAAGCTTAAAACCTTGCTTGTCCTCAAGCAATTCAGTTGACAAACTAAAAGAGACAAAAGAAAAACTTTTACGAACTCGGTTTGATCTTGTTGTTGCAACTATGTCTAACTCATAACCAGAATTTCAGCAAGATCACAAGCTAACCACATAAGCAAATGACATCTAGGTCTCACTGTAAACTCATATCAATGGCATAATCAACTAGCGAGCAAATAATAATAAGTTTCAAACATCAACACTTCAATCAAAACAAGCATGAAGCAGTGTAAACAAATGGTATCTCGCTAGCTCTTTCTCAGACCGCAAAACATAAATGCAGAGCACCTTCAAAGACCAAGGGTTGACTAAACATTGTAATTCATGGCAAAGATGATCCAGTCACAGTCATACTCAACATCAGTCGAAAGCAAAGCATAAAAATGACAAAGGTGCTCTCTAATTGGTGCTTTTATAAGAAGAGGATGACTCAACAGGAACATAAATAGACAGGCCCTTCGTAGAGGGAAGCATTGATTTGCAGAGGTGCCAGAGCTCAAGCTTTGAAAACAGAGATAAATAATTTTGGGTGGCATGCTTTCATTGTCAACGCAATGACCAAGAGTTCTCACCATCTTCCACACTTCACATGCTATAGGCGGTTCCCAAACAGAAAAGTAAAGTTTTGACTCCCCCACCACTGATCAATCACACTCCACGACTAGCCGAATACTAGGGTGTCATCCATACCAACATCAATCAAGGGGGAGTTTTGTTTGCAATTATCTTTTCGATTTGAGCATGGAACTGGGCATTCCAATTACCGGCCCCTTTCTCGTGAATGATAGTGAATAAACACATATCGAGGATAACACGCCTAGCATGGAAGATACTGATTGCCCCCTGTCACCACATGAGCGGTTCGGGCATGCAAAACAGATTATTTCTTGAAGGTTTAGAGAGTGGCACATGCAAATTTACTTGGAACGACAGGTAGATACCGCATATAGGTAGGTATGGTGGACTCATATGGAACAACTTTGGGTTTATGGAACTGGATGCACAAGCAGTATTCCCGCTTAGTACAAGTGAAGGCTAGCAAAAGATTGGGAAGCGACCAACTAGAGAGCGACAACAGTCATCAAAATGCATTGAGATTAACCAACAATGAGTACAAGCATGAGTAGGACATAAATCACCATGAACATGAATATCATAGAGGCTATGGTGATTTTGTTTCAACTACATGCGTAAACATGCGCCAAGTCAAGCCACATGAATCATTCAAAGGAGGATACCATCCTATCATACTACATCATAGTCATCTCAAAATTCATGTTGCCATCCAAGACAAACCATTATAAGCTCCTAGCTAATTAAGCATGGCATCAGAAACTATGATCTCTAAGTTTTCATTGCAAACATGTTTCTCTCACAACAAAGCTGAATCAGGAACGATGAGCTAGTCGTATTTACAAAAACAAAATAGATCGAGTTCATACCAGCTTTTCCAGGCTCAGTCACTTCATCATATATCGTCATTATTGCCTTTTACTTGCACGACCGAATGATGTGAACAATTATAAGAGTGCTCGTGCATTGGACTAAGCTGGAATCTGCAGACAAACACAAAGGAGAAGATAAAGTAATATGGCTCTTTGAGAGATAAACAAATATGCATGCGAGAGCCACTAAACATTGTAACCATGGTCTTATACCTTGACCCAAAGAAAAACAAAACTATTTACATGGGAAAGCTCCCAACAAGCAAAAGAAGAACAAGAAAATATTTTTGGGTTTTTCTCAAACTAGACAAACACACGAAAAGAAAACGAGAGAAAGAAATAAACTAGCATGGATGATACAGTGGCAAAGTGTGAATACCGACTAACAAAGTGAAAGCGTAAGCAAGAATATAAAGTCGGTGAGAAACACGTACTCCCCCAAACTTAGGCTTTTGGCCTAAGTTGGTCTACTCCCGTGGATGGTCCGGGCGATACCCAAAATCATAATGGGGGTTATACGGGAGCGCTGCAGCCACTGCCTGAATAGCTGCCTCACGGAGACGAGCAGCCTTTGCCTCCCTCTCATACTCTTTTGCCTCTCCTATGGTTATGTAATATCTCCGTTTTACCTGAAAGTCAAAGAAGGCAGGAGCAGGAAGGGTAATATGGAAAACACGCTGCCGGTTAAATATTAACCGGTATAGGAGGGATTCATCATCCCTCTCAAGGAAATGATAGCGTGTCAAAGCGGTGTGATCAAGGAAAGCTGTATGGAGCAGGGGATCTCCTTCGCACATGGGTATTCCAAGAAAATTTGCTATGCGAGTGGCATAGATCCCACCAAAGAAATCCCCTTCATTAGCATTATTATTCATCCTCCTTGCTATTATAGCTCCCATGTTGAAACTTCTATCACCCGTAACTGCGCTCTTAAGAATACTAAGGTCGGGTGCACAGAGGTGACAATGCTCAATCTTACCATTAATGCATCTGCCTATGAAGAGGGCAAAGTAATGCAAGGCAGGAAAATGAATGCTCCCCATGGTTGCCTGTGTAATATCTCTAGGTTCTGTGATAGTTATACCAGAGAAAAAATCTCTAACCGAAGATTTAGGAGGATCATTGAGGCTACCCCAAATAGGTATCTTGCAAATTCTATTGAAATCCTCTAAATCCATGGTATACGATTTGTCATAGAGATCAAACAGTACAGATGTATCACGACCAACTGAAAATTTGAATCTACGAACAGAAGAGGCAGTGAGAGCAAGATACTATTCACATTTATCGGAGATGAATTCTTCGAGTCCGACATTGTGAACAAGTGTATCAAACTCGTCTTTCAAACCTGCCTCAATCATGAATACATCAGAAAGCCATTCACATGGTTGTACATGTGCGTTCCTCGGTTGGTAAGGATCGGGTTCCCGAATCGCAAGATGGGGACCTCTCTTGCTTGAGGAACCACCATGATAGTTTCTCCTGAGCATCTTCCTTTTTCTGAAATTTTCACTGACCTAAAGGAAAAGTGAACAAGGCTCAACTAAACTCGTAGCAACTACTCCCACAAGTGCCTAGAGGCCATATTTCGCATCAAAACTACTTGGGACCAGCTAAAATTAGCATGCAAAGCTCAAGAATAGGGTCACCAAGGCAACAAAAATACGCGAAGTATAAGGCACTAGAGCAAAAACTAATTGGACCAATGGAGTAGTCACTTACCAAGGAGCAATTTCCCCAAAACAGCTTGGTGAATGGTGCTTTGCACAAGGAGATCGAAAATCCTAGCAAGAAGAGCAAGAACACGGGTTTGAGCAGCGAAACAATTTTTTCTGGAGGTAGGAGAAGCAGATGGGATCTAGAATGAGTGGAGGGGGTGCACGTGGGCCCCACAAGCCTGGTAGGCGCGGCCAGGGGGTGCCCGCGCCTCTAGGGCTTGTGGCCCACTAGTGCAGCCCCCTGACTAGCTCTTCGTCTCAGTATTTTTCAAAAAATCCAGAAAAAATCATACTTGATTTTCAGGACGTTCGGAGAACTTTTATTTTCGTGGTACTTTTCTACGAGACGTAAAAGCACAAAACAGGGAAAACTAAACTAAATCTATCATTTTTCTTCTAAGCTACACAACGTGAAAGCTTGGAACAGAGGTTTGTGACTCCTCGATTCATCCATCTCATGGTCATCGAAAGAAATCCGTCAATGAGGTTGATCAAGTCTCCTTGACAAACTTTTCGAATCGCAAAAGAAGACGGAGAATTTTCGAATAGTCACTAGGTTACCTCAATGGGGATGTGAATATCCCCAACAAGCAAATCATACTTCATCTTAACAGGAGGAATAGGGCATTCAAAGCTCCCAATAAGAATCGATGAAGTTTTTTCGATAGCATTGATGCAATGTACTCGATATTGTTTCTTCGGAAAGTGCACTGTATTCTCATTACCGTTGACATGGAAAGTGACATTGCCTTTGTTGCAATCTATAACAGCCCCTGCAGTGTTTAAAAAGGGTCTTCCAAGGATGACCGCCATGGTATCGTCCTCGGGAATATCCAGAATAACAAAGTCCGTTAAGATAGTAACGTTAGCAACCACAACAGGCACATCCTCGCAAATGCCGATAGGGAAAGCAGTTGATTTGTCGGCCATTTGCACAGAGATTTCAGTGGGTGTCAACTAATCCAGTTCAAGCCTACGATAAAGAGAGAGAGGCATAACACTAACACCGGCTCCAAGGTCGCATAAAGCAGTTCTAACGTAGTTGCCTTTAATGGAGCAAGGTATAGTGGGCACTCCGGGATCACCTGGTTTCTTAGGAGTTCCACCCTTGAAGGTATAGTTAGCAAGCATGGTGGAAATATCAACCTCAGGTATCCTCCTCTTATTAGTCACAATATCCTTCATGTACTTAGCATACGGAGACATTTTGAGCATATCTGTCAACGCATTTGCAGAAAGACAGGTCTAATCATTTCAACAAATTGCTCAAAATCCTCATCATCCTTTTTCTTGGATGGTTTGGGAGGAAAGGGCATGGGTTTCTGAACCCATGGTTCCCTTTCTTTACAATGCTTCCTAGCAGCGAAGTCATTCTTATCGTATCTCTTATTCTTAGGTTGTGGGTTATCAAGATCAACAAGTTCAATCTCCATATCCTTATCCTTGCTAGGTTGAGCATCATCATGAACATCACTATTGATATTATCATTAGGCTCATGTTCATCACCAGATTGTGATTCAGCATCAGAGACAGAGACATTGTTTGGACTCTCAGGTGTAGCAGCAACAGGGTTGCTAGCGTCCAAGTTCCTATCATCTTTCTTCTTTTTTCTAGGATGACTAGGTGCATCAGTGCTAACTCCTTGAGAATCTTGTTCAATTCTCTTAGGATGACCCTCAGGATACAAAGGCTCCTGGGTCCTTCTACCGCCTCTAGTTACGACTCTGACCGAATTTTCATTCAACTCATTGAGCAAATCATTCTGAGCCTTAAGTACTTGTTCTACCTTAGTAGTAACCATAGAGGCATGTTTACTCAGAAGCTTAAGATCATTGATGTGTCTGTCCACACAAGCACTAAAATGACTAAGCATACGAGCATTCTGTTCCAATTGTCCGCTAACATAATCATTGATACTTTGTTGTTTGGCAACAAAGTTATCAAATTCATCCAGGCATAAGCTAGCAGGTTTATCAAAAGGAATATCACTCTCATTGAATCTACGAAGAGAATTTACCTCTACTACATGTATCGGGTTTTCAAGACCATGGATCTCTTCGATAGGTGGTAGATTTTTTACAACTTCAGATTTAATGCCTTTCTCTATCATAGATTTCTTAGCTTCTTTCATATCTTCGGGACTAAGGAATAGAATACCTCTTTCCTTCGGAGATGTCTTAGGAGATGGTTCGGGAATAGTCCAAGCATTCTCATTGCACAAGATATTATTCAATAGGATCTCAGCTTGTTCTACAGTTCGTTCCCTAAAAACACAACCAGCACAACTATCTAGGTGGTCTCTAGAAGCATCGGTAAGTCCATTATAGAAGATATCAAGTATTTCGTTCTTCTCAAGAGGGTGATCAGGCAAAGCATTCAGTAGTTGGACGAGCCTCCCCTAAGCTTGTGGGAGACTCTCTTGTTCAACTTGCGCAAAGTTGTATATTTCCTGCAAGGCAGCTTGCTTCTTATGGGCAGGGAAATATTTCTCAGAGTAGTAAATCATATCCTGGGGGCTAGGCACACAACCAGGAGCAAGAGAAGTGAACCAAGTCTTAGCATCATCCTTTAGCGAGAAAGGAAACAGCTTGAGGATATAGTAGTGGCGGATCTTTTCCTCACTCGTGAATAGGGTGGCTATATCGTGCAGTTTGGTAAGATGGGCTACAACCGTTTCAGACTCATAACCGTGAAAAGGATCATATTCGACCAGAGTGATTAACTCAGGGTTGACAGAGAATTCATAATCCTTATCGGTCACAAAGATAGGCGAAGTAGCAAACTTCGGGTCGTATTTCATCCTAGCGTTCAGAGATTTTTCTTTCCACTTGCGCAGTAATTTCTCAACATCATAGCTATCCTTACACGCAAGAAAATCCTCAGCTATCTCTCCCTCCATAACATAACACTCAGGCATATCAGGCATATCAGGCAAAATAGCAGCTTCTACTTCAATAATATCACCAGTTTTAGAAGTATCATCACATCTAGCAGCAACTCTAGCAATTTGTGCATCAAGGAATGCACCAAGTGGCAAAGCAGTATCAAGCATAGCATCATCATAAGCATCATGGGCAACAGAAGTAGCATCATCAAGCACAGGCGACATATCAAGATTTCTAGCAGGAGGTGGTGTCGTAAACTTACTCATAACTGAAGGTGAATCAAGTGCGGAGCTAGATGGCAGTTCCTTACCTGTCCTCGTAGTTGAAGGCAAGACTTTAGTTCTTCGATCTTTCGGATTCCTCATAGTGACCAGCAGACGTAAATCCCAAGTGACTCAGAGAATATAGTTGTGCTTCCCTGGCAACGGCGCCAGAAAATAGTCTTGATAACCCACAAGTATTGGGGTCGCAACAGTTTTCGAGGGTAGAGTATTCAACCCAAATTTATTGATTCGACACAAGGGGAAGCCAAAGAATATTCTCAAATATTAGCAGTTGAGTTGTCAATTCAACCACAACTGAAAGATTTAGTATCTACAACAAAGTATCAGTAGCACAGTAGTATGATAGCAGCAGTAGCAACAGTAACCAGTAGCAGCAAAGTGACAGCAGTAGCAGCAAAGTAATAGCAGTAGCAACAGAGTAACAGTAGCAGTAGTGACAGCAGTAGTAGCAAAGTAACGTAGCAAGGACTAGTAGGAAAAGACTCGTAGGCATTGGATCGGTGATGGACGATTATGCCGGATGCTATTCATCATGCAACAGTTATAACACGGAGAGATATGTAACTAGCTCCAGTTCGTCAATGTAATGTAGGCATGTATTCCGTATGTAGTCATACGTGCTTAGGGAAAAGAACTTGCATGACATCTATTGTCCATCCCTCCCGTGGCAGCGGGGTCCTAATGGAAACTACGGGATATTAATGTTCTCCTTTTAATAAAGAACTGGACCAACGCATTAACACTTGGTGAATACTTGAACTCCTCATAATATGGTCATCTCCGAGAGTGGTTCCGGCTATTGTCACTCCGGGGTTGCCGGGTCATAACACATAGTAGGTGACTACAACTTGCAATATAGGATCAAGAACACACATATATTGGCGACAACATAATAAGTTCAGATCTGAAATCATGGCAGTCGGGCCTTAGTGACAACCATTAAGCATGGCAAAGTAGTAGCAACATCAATCTCAGAACATAGTGGATACTAGGGATCAATCCCCGTCAAAACTAACTCGACTACATGATAGATCTCATCCAACCCATCACTATCCAGCAAGCCTACGATGAGATTACTCATGAACGGTGAAGAGCATCATGGAATTGGCGATGAAGGAAGGTTGATGATGACGATGGCGACGATTTCCCCTCTCCGGAGCCCAGAACGGACTCCAGATCTGCCCTCTAGAGGAAGAACAGGAGGTGGTGGCGCCTCCGTATCGTAAAACGCAATGAACTCTTCTCCTTGATTATTTTCCGGACGAAATGGACTAAATAGACCTGAGATTGGAGGCGGTGGAGCAACGTGGGCCCCACAAGCCTGCCAGGCGCGGTCAGGGGGGCCCGCGCCTGGTGGGCTTGTGGGCTCCACGCTCCACTTCCTCCGTTGATTCTTGCGCTAATATTTTTTATATATTCCACAAAAATTCTCCATAAATTTCCAGGTCATTCCAAGAACTTTTATTTCTGTGCAAAAACAACACCATGCCAATTCTGCTGAAAACAGCGTTAGTCCGGGTTGGTTCCATTCAAATCATGCAAATTAGAGTCCAAAACAAGGGCAAAAGAGTTTGGAAAAGTAGATACGATGGAGACGTATCAAGGTGACGCATGCAAATTTACTTAGAATGGTAGTGAAATACCATATATAGGTAGGTATGGTGGACTCTCATGGAAGAAACTTGGCTCAAGGATTTGGATGTACAAGTAGTATCTCTGCTTAGAACAAAATTTTGACTATCAAAAGGTTATAAATAAGCACCACAAGTTGGAGGGTCCATAAAAATATAACTTCTATGCAAATATACGCAATCATAACCTTTACGTTGTCTTCCTTGTCCAACTTCAACTATTTGATAAAAGTTGAAATTAATTAATGGGTATTCACAATCATAAAAGATGTTCAAGATAATATATTTGTATGTGAAAGTTCTCTTTCTTATACTTGGTCATTCATGAATTGCATGTTTGACCAATGCTATGATTGTCAAACTTCAATATATTTTTTATTCTCTAAACCAAATGTGAAACTAATACTAAGCATGAATCACATTGGTAATTTCATACTTATGATATTTTATTCATTCACAATTTACTCTTAGGATATACGTGAAGCACAAGAGTTAACATAAAAATAATCTTGAAGGATATAAGTGAAGATCAATGAGTAGTCAAACAATTAAGTAGATATGTGAGGACTCTCTATCAATAAAGATTGTCAGATCTGAGATTTATTACAAATAGCAAAGACAACAAAAATACACTCTAGGAATATCAAAAATCATGTGAACGAATAAAAACTTAGGCTCTAAATAGGCTAACAAATATTTGTCGATGAAGAGAGGTGGGATGTATAGCATCACCTAGCTTAGATGCTTGAGACTTCTTGAAATATTTACTTGGGGTGCATTGGGCATCCCCAAGCTTGATATTTTGCACCTCTTTCAATCCCCTCATATCCCGGTTTCACCTAAGTCTCATAAACTTCATCCACACAAAACTTGAAAATAACTCGTTAGATAGGTTAGTACACATAAGAATAAATAAACACATCATGTACTGCCAACACAAGTTTCGAAATAATTTTCAAACACTTGGTACTGTATACTATCATTTCCACAATTTATATCTACCAATATAAGCCAGGAAAACTCTAGGATAAGTAGATAATAAAAACTATGGCAGCAATGTGTCCAAAGAGGACAATTAGCAGTAATATATTTAAACAATGTACCTATGTAACTCCAAAAATACTAAAAATTTAGGACATCATAAAAAATGTACTACAGTACTGTGTAAAAATTTCAGAAACTTTCCACTTTCGATTAAAATCTCATAATTCAAATACTACAACCAAAGTTTTTGTTATTGTACAACACATATCACACATGCAATTCAAGCATTCTAAAGGCAATTCTTGAAACTTTTTATTGTAAATATATTATAAATAACATCTAACAGAGAATAACAAAATAAAATGATGCTCCTAGCAAAACACAAATCATGTGACGAATAAAAATATAGCTCCAAGTAAGATATACCGATAATGTCAGAGACGATAGTGGGGATGCCTTACGGGGCATCCCCAAGCTTAGACGCTTGAGTCTTCTTTGGATATTAACTTGGCAATGCCTTTGGCATCCCCAAGCTTAGGTTCTTTCTGCTCATTATTCTCCTCATATAGATATCTCACCCAAAACTTGAAAACTTCAATCACACAAAACTTAACGGAAGTTCATGAGATGGGTTAGTGTAATAAAGATAGATCATACACTTAGGTACAGTCAAGGCATGATTTATAATTGTTCTCCCATAATAACTATTGTATTATATCATTCTGATAATTAATTTCACTCAATATAAGCAATGCAAACACTAAAACAAGCAAACTATGCATGCAAAACACAATCTGTCCAAAACAGAATAGTTTGTGAAGATCTGAATGAACACCATACTTCCCTGACTCTAGAAATTCTGAAAACTAAGAAAAATCAGAGATTTGGATAAAAACTATGTAAAATTTTATAATTTTTGACTGTCCAGTAAAATTAGAGAAATCCTACACTAGACGTAAAAGTTCTTGTTTTTGCACACAATCAAACTAACAAGTATCCACACTACCCCAAAGGATTTACTTGGCACTTTATTGAAATAAAAGACACAAAACATGATTACTACAGTGACTTAATCATGTTAACACACAAAAGTAGAAATTACAGGAATTGGGTTGTCTCCCAACAAGCGCTTTTCTTTAAAGCCTTTTAGCTAGGCATGATGATTTTAATGATGCTCTCATAAAAATAATAGTTTAAACATGCAATAGAGCATCATGAATCACATGGCAAGCCTATTTAAGTCTAACCCACTTCCTATGCATAGGGATTTTGTAATCAAATAATTCATTGTAGCAAGAATCAACTTTAATAGGAAGGCAAAACAAGTGCAACTTCAAAACTTTGAACACATAGAGAGGAAACTTGATATTATTGCAATTACTACAAGAATATATTCCTCTCGCGTTATAATTTTAAGTAGCATCATGAAGAAATTAAAAAATATAACTATCAGTCTATCACATAAAACATTATATTCATGATCCACAAGCGTAGAAAAATTATTATTCTCCCCATAGTCAAACTTCTCATACATAATAGTGGGAGTATCATATCAAACTTGAATACTATATATTGGTTCCACACTAAAAGAGTGATCTTTAGAAAATGGATATTCATAATTATGATAAGTTTTGTAATAATAATAATCACTACTTTTTATAACATAAGTATCATCACAATAATCATCAGAAGTACCAACTTTCTTATCATCATAATCAATTGAAACCTCTTCCAAGCTAGTGGAATTATTACTAGATAAATTCATGACTTCTCCAAATAAACTTTTATCATTATAATAAGATTCACCTAAAGTTGACATTGTCCCAAACGCACTTTCATAATAATTGCAATAATCATAAATAGGAGGCATATAATCATCAGAACATATTTAATCATTCGAAGTATGGGGACTAAAAAGATCATCTTCATTAAGCATAGCATCCCCAAACTTGTTGGTTTGCATATCATTGGCATTATCACTCTTATAATAAATAGTAAGGATGCCACCAATAGTATAACAAGTATTATCATCATAATTTTCCAAGTTGGTGCCAAAAATATTTTCAATATTTAGGAGTATCATTATCTTCCTAATCATCCTCATCACAACAAGTAGTAGGTATAACAAAATAATCATCAAGTGTATAATCGTCCACACTACTTTTATATTCATTCTCAATAATGATAGAAGCAACATCATTTGTGAAGAAAAACATTTTACCTTTACCTTTTCTTATCATCTTCTTCTTCTTTACAACATTTTGTGTGGGTTTAAGTAATTTTTTCTAGCTTCTTATTGATGAGATTGGTTTGACGGGAAGCTTCTCCTTGCAACCTGATTCATTACGAGAAACAATAGGAGGGTAGTGGGCTACTTTTACCCTTTAATTAGTATTCCTTTTATATTCTATTGGTTTTCCCGACTCTCTATAATTGGCAATATAAGCATTGTCATTGCAATTTACTACACAGAACATATAGATTTATTGTCGATTAGTTTCATTATCATTAGTGATAAGGAATATATCAAACCAATCATTTTTATGTGACAATTCTTCACACCCCAAAAATAAACAAAGTTCATTGTAGAATTCATCGTATATCAAACTATCACAATATTTGGAAATGGTTTGATCATAAAAATACATGCATTGGAAATTAAGATGACCAACCCTATTGCAAAGTTCACAAGTAATAGGATGAAGAGAGCATATTCTTGTGGCAAATCCATATATCACTTTAAGACACCAATAAGTTTGATCTTCTTTATCCTTCTTACAAAATATTGCATCCCTATATGGCATGTCTTTACAAATTTTATTCACTCCACAAAATTAACATGCTTATAGGAAATATTTTTATCATGACTAGTGCAATCATCATTAGCATTGTGGACATACAGATAATTCATACTAACAATATGACCATCATGCTCATCACTTAAGGAATTCACATTAAGCATTTTTATAAATTATTCCTCTAAAAATTGAGCACAATTTTCTGAACCATCATTTTCACGAAAGGCATAAAAAATATAAAGCAATTAAGGCAACCTAAACTCCATTTTTTGTAGTTTTATATTTATGAACCAAACTAGTGAAATAAATAAGAAACTAAAAGATTTAATTGCAAGATCTAAAGATATACGTTCAAGCACTGACCTCACTCGCAACGGTGCCATAAAAGAGCTTGATGTCTACTACACAACTATATTCTTGTAGACGTTGTTGGGCCTCCAAGTGTAGAGATTTGTAGTACAACAGCTAATTTCCATCAAGTGGACGTCCTAAGGTTTATCAATCTGTGGGAGATATAGGATGAAGATGGTCTATCTCAAACAACGTTGAATCAAATACATGAAATCTCTTGTGTCCCCAAGACACCCAATACAATGGCAAATTGTATAGGTGCATGATACGTCTCCATCGTATCTACTTTTCCAAACTCTTTTGCCCTTGTTTTGGACTCTAATTTGCATGATTTCAATGGAACTAACCCGGACTAACGTTGTTTTCAGCAGAATTGCCATGGTGTTGTTTTTGCACAGAAATAAAAGTTCTCGGAATGACCTGAAAATTTACGGGGATTTTTTTGTGGAATATATAAAAAATACTGGCGCAAGAATCAACTGGAGGGGTGGAGCTGAGAGCCCACAAGCCCACCAGGCGCGGGCCCCCCTGGCCGCGCCTGGCAGGCTTGTGGGGCCCACGAAGCTCCACCGCCTCCAATCTCAGCTCTATTTAGTCCCTTTCGTCCGGAAAAAAATCAGGGAGAAGAGTTCATCGCGTTTTACGATACGGAGGCGCCACCACCTCCTGTTCTTCCTCTCAAGGGCAGATCTGGAGTCCGTTCTGGTCTCCGGAGAGGGGAGATCGTCGCCATCATCATCACCAACCTTCCTTCATCGCCAATTCCATGATGCTCGTCACCGTTCGTGAGTAATCTCATCGTAGGCTTGCTAGACGGTGATGGGTTGGATGAGATCTATCATGTAATCGAGTTAGTTTTGACGGGGATTGATTCCTAGTATCCACTATGTTCTGAGATTGATGTTGCTACTACTTTGCCATGCTTAATGCTTGTCACTAGGGCCCGAGTGCCATGATTTCAGATCTGAACCTATTATGTTCTCGCCGATATATGTGTGTTCTTGATCGTATCTTGCAAGTTGTAGTCACCTACTATGTGTTATGACCCGGCAACCCCGGAGTGACAATAGCCGGAACCACTCCCGGAGATGACCATAGTATGAGGAGTTCATGTATTCACTAAGTGTTAATGCGTTGGTCCGGTTCTTTATTAAAAGGAGAACCTTAATATCCCGTAGTTTTCATTAGGACCCCGCTGCCACGGGGGGGATGGACAATAGATGTCATACAAGTTCTTTTCCCTAAGCACGTATGACTACATACGGAATACATGCCTACATTACATTGATGAACTGGAGCTAGTTACATATCTCTCCGTGTTATAACTGTTGCATGATGAATAACATCCGGCATAATCATCCATCACTGATCCAATGCCTATGAGTTTTTCCTACTAGTCCTCGCTACGTTACTATGTCGCTACTGTTGTCACTGCTGCTACTGTTACTCTGTCGCTACTGCTGTCACTACTGCTAGTGTTACTCTGTCGCTATTGTTGTCGCTGTTGCTACTGTTAGCATTGCTACTGTTGCTATCACACTACTTTGCTATTGATACTTTTCTATAGATACTAAGTCTTTCAGGTGTGGTTGAATTGAAAACTCAATTGCTAATACTTGAGAATATTCGTTGGCTTCCCCTTGTGTCGAATCAACAAGTTTGGATTGAATACTCTACCCTCGAAAACTGTTGCGATCCCCTATACTTGTGGGTTATCAAGACCTTTTTCTGGCACCGTTGCCGGGGAGGCATAGCTATATTCTCCGAGTCACTTGGGATTTACGTCTGCTGGTCACTATGAGGAATCTGAAAGATCCAAGAACTAAAGTCTTGCCCTCAACTATGAGGACATGTAAGGAACTGCCATCTAGCTCTGCACTTGATTCACCTTCAGTTATGAGTAAGTTTGTGACACCACCTCCTGCTAGAAATCTTGATCTGTCGCCCGTGCTTGATGATGCTACTTCTGTTGTCCATGAAGCTTGTGATGATGCTATGCTTGATACTGCTTCGCCACTTGGTGCATTCCTTGATGCACAAATTGCTAGAGTTGCTGCTAGATGTGATGATACTTCTGAAACTGCTAATACTATTGAAGTAGAACCTGCTATTTCACCTCTTAGAACTAGCTCTCCTAGATATGAATTGCCTGATATGCCTGAGGGTTATGTTATGGAGCGAGAATAGCTGAGGACTTTCTTGCTTGTAAGGATAGCTATGATGTTGAGAAATTACTGCGCAAGTGGAAAGAAAAATCTCTGAACGCTACGATGAAATACGACCCGAAGTTTGCTACTTCGCCTATCTTTGTGACCGATAAGGATTATGAATTCTCTGTCGACCCTGAGTTAATCACTCTGGTCGAATCTGATCCTTTTCATGATTATGAGTCTGAAACGGTTGTAGCACATCTTACCAAACTGCATGATATAGCCACCCTATTCACGAGTGAGGAAAAGATCCGCCACTACTATATCCTTAAGTTGTTTCCTTTCTCACTAAAGGATGGTGCTAAGACTTGGTTCACTTCTCTTGCTCCTAGTTGTGTGCTAGCCCCCAGGATATGATCTACTACTTCTGTGAGAAATATTTCCCTGCTCATAAGAAGCAAGCTGCCTTGCAGGAAATATACAACTTTGCGCAAGTTGAAGAAGAGAGTCTCCCACAAGCTTGGGGGAGGCTCGTCCAGCTACTGAATGCTTTGCCTGATCACCCTCTTGAGAAGAATGAAATACTTGATATCTTCTATAATGGACTTACCGATGCTTCTAAGGACCACCTAGATAGTTGTGCTGGTTGTGTTTTTAGGGAACGAACTGTAGAACAAGCTGAGATCCTATTGAACAATATCTTGTGCAATGAAAATGCTTGGACTATTCCCGAACCACTTCCTAAGCCAACTCCGAAAAGAGGTATCCTATTCCTCGGTCCTGAAGATATGCAAGAAGCTAAGAAATCTATGAAAGAGAAAGGCATTAAATTTGAAGATCTCAAAAATCTACCACCTATCGAAGAGATCCATGGTCTCGATAACCCAATACAGGTAGAAGTAAATTCCCTCCGTAGATTCAATGAGAGTGATATTCCTTTTGATAAACCTGCTGGCTTATGCCTGGATGAATTTGATAACTTTGTTGCCAAACAACAATGTTTCAATGATTATGTTAGCAGACAATTGGAACAGAATGCTCGCATGCTTAGTCATTTAAGTGCTTGTGTGGACAGAAACGTCAATGATCTTAAGCTCTTGAGTAAACATGCCTCTATGGTTACTACTCAAGTAGAACAAGTACTTAAGGCTCAAAATGACTTGCTCAATGAGTTGAATGAAAATTATGTCAGAGTCGTCCCTAGAGGCGGTAGAATGACCGAGGAACCTTTGTATCCTCAGGGTCATCCTAAGAGAATTGAACAAGATTCTCAAGGAGGTAGCACCGAGGCACCTAGTCATCCTAGGAAGAAGAAGAAAGATGATAGGAATTTGCACGCTAGCAACCCTGTTGCTGCTACACCCGAGAATCCAAACGATGTCTCTGCTTCTAATGCCGAAACACAATCTGGTGATGAACATGAGCCTAATGATAATATCAATAGTGATGTTCATGTTGATGCTCAACCGAGCAATGATAAGGATGTGGAGATTGAACCTTTGATCTTGATAACCAACAGCCTAAGAATAAGAGATACGATAAGAACGACTTTGTTGCTAGGAAGCATGGTAAAGAAAGGGAACCATGGGTTCATAAACCCGTGCCCTTTCCTCCCAAACCATCCAAGAAAAAGGATGATGAGGATTTTGAGCGATTCGTTGAAATGATTAGACCTGTCTTTCTGCAAATGTGTTTCACAGATATGCTCAAAATGTCTCCGTATGCTAAGTACATGAAGGATATTGTGACTAATAAGAGGAGGATACCTGTGGTTGATATTTCCACCATGCTTGCTAACTATACCTTCAAGGGTGGAACTCATAAGAAACTAGGTGATCCCGGAGTGCCCACTATACCTTGCTCCATTAAAGGAAACTGCGTTAGCACTGATTTATGCGACCTTGGAGCCGGTGTTAGTGTTATGCCTCTCTCTCTTTATCGTAAGCTTGAACTGGATAATTTGACACTGTTAGAGCATATATCTCCATATGTGGTTTTGGTAATTGATGACAATTCCTATGGACTAATGGTTGCCTTAAGTTATATTTATAGGATTTGTCCATAGGCATTTCTTGAAGTCCATCTGTCGGGTTCAAGGAGTTTATATGATGACCAAGATGTTATTCAAGGTATTATCCAAAGAATGGTCATAGAAACACTAGGTTGATCAAGATCTCAGACAAAGAGTAAATCAAGATGATCAACACACAAAGCATATAAGATGTACCGAGAGGGATCAAGTGATCCCATGATATGGTAAGCATTGTCCATTACGTGTTTGTGTACTAACCCATGATCTTTGTGAGACTCCTATGTGGGGGTTAGTTGTGTTTCCATTGGGCTTGCGTCAAAAGGAAGATCTCATGCAACCCATGAAGGATGACGTCAAGTGGTGATCGTCATCAAGATTGTGGTGTGCAAGTTCAAGTGGATCAGCAAGAATGTATCATTGAAACTATTGTCAATGATCATGTGCTGATAAGGACAACCTCATGTGCTAACAAGGACAAGATCAAGATAAGCATTCCTGAGCACTACATGCTTGATTCTTGTGGATGTTCACATGGTGGACAAATGAAGATGAATACATAAGCTAGGCTTTCCGCATTATGTATGGGAAAGCTACTTGAAGACTTCATCATGTCTTGCTTTCAACTTGAGCCAAGAAGGAACAAGAACATCAAGCTCAGGTGAAAGGGCTAACTCAAAGGTATCAGTTCCGTTGACGTTAGTTGTGCGGAGTGATGATCAGCGAATAAAAGTATACACTCAAGTATGGATCATCAGTACTCTTTTATGATTCTTGAGTCCTTAGGGATCCCGCACTATTAAGAGGGGATCACAGGTTTTGCGATGAACTTGCTCAAACTACATCATCACTTTCTGCTCAGACCACATCTCCACTGTTTTGATGTTATCTGAAAACAGAACCAGTGCCTCGGACATCCGGCTTTCTCCGGACGTACGAGGACCGGACGACCGACTAGTTCGAAAATCCGGAATCCTATACCAGAAAAATCAGAGCCATATAACTCGGACTTCCGGCTCCCTCCGGATGTCCGGACAAGACACGGAAATCCGGAAGCCTGCACCAGTAGAAGTTGAGTTCTATATCTCGGAAATCCGGCTCCCTCCGGACGTCCGAGCACCGGACGTCCGACACCCGTCGGAAATCCGGAACCTACCACCAGTAGAAGTTGAGCTGTATAACTCGGATTTCCGATCCTCTCCGGACGTCCAATGGCTGATAAATTCAACATAGGTTCAGTCGTATCTTCAGGCCTTGGACGACCGACCCCTGTCGCGTCCGGTCGCTATTTAATTCAAAATAGTTTCAGTCGTATCTACAGGCCTCGGACGACCGACCCCTGTCGGACGTCCGACCCCTCGCAGACGCCCGGAGTTCCGACAACTGTCGGACGTCCGGACCCTATGTGACTTAAAGTGTCCCCAACGGCTCTTTTTCTCTCCCCTCTATAAACACCCCCCTCCCACTTCGTGAGAGGGTGGCCCAACACAGCCTTATCCTCATAAGAACACATTTCCACCTCACACACATTTGCTCACTCCAAATCTTAGATCCCAAGAGCATTTGTGAGCCCCTTTGAGAGTTGTTCCAATCAAAAGATAGATCGTCTCCCTCTCCTTCTCTCAACCCAAGCTATTTGTGATTTGAGCAAGTTTTGAGCATTCCCCGTGATCTTGTTACTCTTGGAGGTTGGAGACTCCTAGGCAGTAGGAGTTCTTCAGAGAGGAATCAATCCGTGTGATTTCCCCCGGAAAAGTTTGTGAGGGTTTGGAAGCCACCTCAAAGGCTTACCACTAGTGGTTGAGAAACGCCTTCGTGGTGTTATCTCAAAGGGAGAATAGGGTGAGCCTTCGTGGCGTTGGTGTGCCTTCGTGGTAACATCCACCTCTCTAACGGGGACTAGCTTCCCTCCAAGGAAGTGAACATCGGGATACATCTTCGTCTCAGTGACCTTGGTTATCCTTAACCCTAACTCCTTACTTGTGGTTTACTTATGTTATTTGAGCACACATACATTGCATATTGCTTGTGCTCATTATATTGTGTTGGCCATTTCTTGTACAAGATTAATCATTCAAGCATACCCTCTATATCCACACGTTTATACTTGCATCCCTTGATACATCGTGTTGATATAGTGTGATCTAGTATCTTGTGTTGTTCACCTACTTGTCGTGTGATATAGCTCAAGTAAGTTTGTGTAACTTATTTGTGCTTGTTAGTAAGTGTATTGTGTCCATCTTGGTAGATCGTGTTGTTGATACACGTTGCAGTGCCTAGTGAATTTAGGATTTGTGCTTGACAAGTACCCACTTAGTTTATTTCCGCATTAGGTTCAAGCCAAATCCGAAAAAGTTTTTAAATAGCCTATTCACCCCCCCCTCTAGGCGTCATCGAGATCTTTTCAATTGGTATCAGAGCTAGGTCTCTCTTTAATTAGGTTTCACGACCTAGAGAGTATCGATGTCGACTATTGGATTAGTGCACAATGGCATCTTTGACTTTGATGGCACAAATTATACCCTATGGAGAATTCGTATGCTTCATCACTTTCGGGCCATGAGCCCAAATACTGTACGAATTGTTCTTGTAGGGATTGCCGACAAAAAGGATGATGCATCTTCATCTACTAATGAAATTTATCTTGATTGTGAGGCTTTTCTTGCCATTCATCGAACCATAAGTCCTGAAGTGTTTAAGTCTATCTCGACTTGCAAGTCATCTCATGAAGTTTGGACTAAACTTGAAGATATATATGGTGGGTCCAATCTTGATGAAGACGGTATTATGATGAAGGAGTTGGTGCATGAGCTCTTCACTCTTTTCGATCTTAAAGAGTCCACCACTACTTCCATATCCGATTGCTTGCACACCTCAGCATCTTCAATCTCACAAGGTAATGACATGGTGAGTGAAGAAATATATGTTGATGAAAATGTCATAGCCTCTATGTACACGGGCATATCTAGCACCACACATAGTATAAATTATTGTGTTGATAGGTCATGCATTTCACCTAAAGATTCCTCGACAAATGTCTGTGGTGATATGCCTGCTTCCTCGTGTCCTCTTGATCAAAATATCTTGTTTCTCCCTAGTTGCTCTATGACTAACCATTTAGGGGAAGTCAAGAAATATGAAGTACTTTTGACAAATGAAGAATCTGATTCACCAAAAGAATCATCATCAACTCCTCCAGTTCACATGTGCCTCATGGCAAGAGGTAATAATGAGGTATCATCTTCCCTGTGCAATAACGATGATATTTGCGATGAGGATGATGATGATGACTTGACTGAAAATATCTATGTGATCAGTAAAATTCTTCATAAAGCTAAAAATAACGCTCTTCAAAGGTTCCAAGATGTTCTTGCTTACTTTGAAAATTGTAATGATTCACTTAATCATGAACAAGCTAAAAGTGAACAACTTGAACATGAACTTGAGAAGAGTCATCAAGCATGTAGAGACTTAAGATCTTCAAAAGGAGAGATTGAAGTTGCTCATGATAAACTTAAAAAGGATTTTGAGGTCCTTCTCCTTGAATGCAATAATGTCAAGGGAGAGCTCATCAAAACCTCTAAGATCTATGAGGAGCTTCAATCTACTCATGAGAAGTCTCTATTTGCTACTTACTCCTCTCATGTTGTTGATGATACTTGTACATCTAACCCTATCTCTTTTGAAGTATCAACATTGAAGGAGAATGTTGAGCTACGTGCTCAACTTGACTTACTAACTAGCAATTATGGGAAGTTGGAAGAAAACCATGTAATGCTCACAAGCTCTCATGCCGATCTTCTAACATCCCATAATGTGCAAAAGTTAGCTCATGAGGCTATCATCACCAAGGTAACATCAAGTGAGCCTCATGTGGAAAATGGCACTACTTCTAGTCAAAGTGCTATATTTCCATGTGCTAGTCCTCGTAATTCGTCTACTCACAATGTTGCTACCTCGTGTGATGAATTACTTTCCTTGCCTTGTTGCTCTAACATTGAAGCTTACACTCCCTCTAGTACTTGCATTGATACTAACCGTGCAGAGGAAATCGAAGAGCTCAAGGCCCAAGTCACTTCTTTGAAGAAAGACTTGGAACAGTGTCATGAAGGGATGTCCACACTCAACAACGTCTTGTGTGAGAAAACATCTCCGAATGACAAAAATGATGTTGGAGCAAACTCAAACAAGATCAAGAGGGGCCTAGAACAAGTCAAGAATTCGGCCAAAATCATTTGCTTCAAGTGCAAAGTTAAAGGGCACCATGTTAGATCTTGCCCTCTGAAGACGAAGTCTCAAAGTCACAAGCAACAAGGGAAGCAGCCACAAACTCAATCACATATTCAACTACAAGTTGAAGGAAGGCCTCTTCCCAATAAGACCCAAACCAACACTCCCCAAGGTGAGAAATCAACTGGGAAGAAAACAAAGGGTAGATGTTGCTACTTATGTCATGAGAAGGGTCACGTCGCTTCGTCTTGCACGAGAGGTAACTTATCCAACCCAATCACTATTGATGATACCTATTCCCTTGGGAATGATAAGGTTGGCAATGTGTTTGCCAAGTTTGTTGGTACTCAAAATGGTGTCAAGAAAAGAACCATTTGGGTTGCCAAGCCTATTGTGATTAACCTCTTAGGACCCAACGTAGTTGGGGACCAACAAGCTCAAACTTGATCAATAGGTGACTATGGAGGACATTAGAGACTTGGATACATAATGAAGAATTAAGGGGTCTTCATCATTCATATTATCTCAAGCCAAGTCATTTGGATTATCGAGTTTCTATCTTATATCCAATGTGCCTCCTTACGGTAACTTATACTTAAACTGTTTACATTGTTAGGTGCTTGCCCCTTTGCATGTTGTGGTTTTGTACCTTGCATGCATTTGTATATGTTGTGCTTCCAACTTGCTTATCTTGAGTAATCGAGTATGGGTATGTTGGTTTGCATATCTGTACATGTGAGTCTTGTATTGAGCCTTTTGTGTCTTGTTTGTATTTTTGTTGGCTCTTGTGAGAGATTAATGGATTATCCCATTGTGGGGGAGTGATGTGCTTTGCACACCTCTCAATCCTATAAATGTGTATACATGGGGAATACCACTTAGTTTTGATATTTCAAGATTATCTAGTTTCTATGTGGTATGTCTTACTCATGAGAAATTCAAATTCGATATGGTCCATTAATTATCTCTTGTTGGTTTCAATTTGCCACTTGTTAATATTGTTGGTTTATCACATTATGGGGGAGTAATATGCTATGTGCATATTACAAACCTAGAAAATGTGTACATTTGAGGTGTTGCCACTTAGTGTTGATATTGTAAATTATCCTGTTCCTAGGTGGCATGTTATCTCTACAAGTGTCATATGCTTGCGTTTTATGGGTAAAGATGATCTTGGATATATTTGTGATCTACCAATGAGTATCATTTCGAAAATACTTCTTATCCTTGACAATTGGTATTCCCATCATGTGATTGGAATTGCTAATCATCTTTACATTGTATTTTGTGTTTCGTTTGTCTTCCTTGCCTCTTATGGATCTATTTTAACATGTCTGGTGCTTTTATAGATATAGAGAAAGTGATGATCCCATCGTGTGCGTTTTGTATTTAAATGCAAATTCTATATAATGCACATCCCTTGGGGAGCTATCCTATTTTCTTTAGAACACTCTCTTTATTCACCCATCATAAAATCTTTTGATCCCCATCAAGTGTGTGTTGATGGGAGGCAAGTCTTGCTCTTTATGATGCTTTGTGCCATCATGAAAATTTGTCGAGGGCTTGGTTTGTTGGAACCTAGCTCTCCTTTGGAAACTAGAAACCTCGTGTTTGTTTTCCTTCAATTGGTCTCTTGTTGCCTTCTATTTGGCATGTGTCAATGGATATCTCATTCCTTGAGGTATCTTTTAATTGATATCCTTCAAGTGATAGTTCTTTTGTTTTAGGATCTTATTATCACTTGATACCTTGTCTTTTGGTGACTTATCAACTTTGTGTTGAGTTGATTCTTGAGAGTCTTGAGCATGCATATCTAGCTACTATATACAACTTCTTTTGCTTGCTTTCCTTCTTTGACCCAATATATAGGAGAAACTCCAACTTGTCACAAATTGGCTAAAGTGTGCATGAAATTCAAATTCATATCTATATGCACATATGTATGTGGAGTTTTGTCCTATGTATTGCTGGTTTTCTAACTCTTTGGTCCCAATGAGTTTGGGCACCATTTTGTTTGTTTTTGTTGTTCCAGGAACAACTGGAGATGCATTGGATGCTCGGCTCACCTATAAGGAAGATGTTGAGACCATGTGATTATTGGAGCCAAGTTAGGATGATCAAAGAACAACTATCTACTACATAATTCCAATGTTGTCTCGGTAACAAGTATCCACTTCATGCATTCTTTTCTTGCAAAGGATCCAACCTGTCTTTTCTTTTCCAGGTTGCATCATGGCATGAATCTCTTGATTCATTCTTGTAGTACTTGTTTTCTTTCTCAAAGCATCTGAACGATGATGTCTTACTACTAGTTGGGATGTCTTTGATGTTCGTATGTTGGAAGTTCATATTATACAATAAGAAAATATTAGGCCATGTGCTTTGCTTCCAAGCAAAAGATCTCATTGATATATTTATGACTTCCCTTTTGGATATCTAGTGTTCTTACTTCTTGTAACCATTTCGTGTGTACATCCTTGTTTGTGGATATATATATCATCATGATTGTCTTCTACTTAGAATCTTGGTCACATGAGAGAAGTTACATCTCTAATTGATATCCTCTTTTCTTTCACGTCCATCGCTGCATATCCTTTTTCGGTTTTTGGTGGCAACGTGAAAGGATTTGTTTTGAGTGCGTATCTTATTTTCCTACATCTTGGTGCACTCTTTGGCCGTGAAGATTATTTTTCCTCATGCTTGTCTTGATGAGGGTTTTGCCATTTTCAATTAGTATCCCTCCTCTTGACAAGATTCTTACTTCCTATCTTCACAATGGGTTGTCACAAGCGTTGGTTCTTATTTTGTTTATTAGTAAGCTTGTGACCCCATTTTCTAGTATGTGTGTGTGGGAATGATATGTCTTGCACTTTGTATCTCATATTCATCAAGACTATGTTGATGAGTAATGCTCATCCTTATCTTAAGTCTTCTCAAGTGCTTTGCCATGACTCACACACATTACTTTGGTTGAGCTTATTCTTAAGTTGCTTCCTTTACATGTTGCTCAACCATTAGTTTTGTGCAATTGATATGCCTATTCTCTCATCTATCTTCTTGCACTCGTTGTGTGTTTCTATTAATTCTGGGGGAGCAACGATCCTATTTTGTGCACCTGTGTCAAATACAAAAATCTCATATTAGTGCACAAATCATGGGGAGCTTCTCTAGTTTTTGATAAAGCACTATGTTGCCTCTATCATAATATCATTTAGTCATGTGGTTCGAAGGACCATATGATTGTTTGTTCCATCTGGAATTCTTTGATTGCTTTCTTCTATCATAATATCTTTTATTCATGTGGTTCGAAGGACCATATGATTGTTTGTTCCATCTGGGATTCTTTGATTGCTTGCCTCCATCTTTGTATGTCTTTGTGACATACGATCCTTTTATTTACAATCTTTGGGTCCTCAATATAGTTTGTTTTCCTCCAACTACTTATCATTGTATTTGTGTATTTTTCTGCACTTATTTGCTGAGAAGTACACACTTTTTGGAGGACCACCTACTATTTTGGCTTTCTAAACTTGTCGTCCATTTTGGCAATCGATGCCAATGGGGGAGAAGTTTAGAGAGTTTACTTGGGATATGTTTAGAGGGTTTTGCTTTTATTGCGTAAGCATTTACATCTTGCACACATGCATTATTACCTTGTATGTGTGCGCCTGGTTATGCTTATTTCCTTATATAAACTCTCTTGAAGTGGTTGTCTTCAATTACCAAAATGGGGGAGATTGTTAGAGCATATATCTCCATATGTGGTTTTGGTAATTGATGACAATTCCTATGGACTAATGGTTGCCTTAAGTTATATTTATAGGATTTGTCCATAGGCATTTCTTGAAGTCCATCTGTTGGGTTCAAGGAGTTTATATGAAGACCAAGATGTTATTCAAGGTATTATCCAAAGAATGGTCATAGAAACACTAGGTTGATCAAGATCTCAGACAAAGAGTAAATCAAGATGATCAACACACAAAGCATATAAGATGTACCGAGAGGGATCAAGTGATCCCATGATATGGTAAGCATTGTCCATTACGTGTTTTTGTACTAACCCATGGTCTTTGTGAGACTCCTATGTGGGGGTTAGGTGTGTTTCCAATGGGCTTGCGTCAAAAGGAAGATCTCATACAACCCATGAAGGATGACGTCAAGTGGTGATCGTCATCAAGATTGTGGTGTGCAAGTTCAAGTGGATCAGCACGAATATATCATTGAAACTATTGTCAATGATCATGTGTTGATAAGGACAACCTCATGTGCTAACAAGGAAAAGATCAAGATAAGCATTCCTGAGCACTACATGCTTGATTCTTGTGGATGTTCACATGGTGGACAAATGAAGATGAATACATAAGCTAGGCTTTCCGCATTATGTATGGGAAAGCTACTTGAAGACTTCATCATGTCTTGCTTTCAACTTGAGCCAAGAAGGAACAAGAACATCAAGCTCAGGTGAAAGGGCTAACTCAAAGGTATCAGTTCCGTTGACGTTAGTTGTGCGGAGTGATGATCAGCGAATAAAAGTATACACTCAAGTATGGATCATCAGTACTCTTTTATCATTCTTGAGTCCTTAGGGATCCCGCACTATTAAGAGGGGATCACAGGTTTTGCGATGAACTTGCTCAAACTACATCATCACTTTATGCTCAGACCACATCTCCACTGTTTTGTTGTTATCTAAAAACAGAACCAGTGCCTCGGACATCCGGCTTTCTCCGGACGTCCGAGGACCGGACGACCGACTAGTTCGGAAATCCGGAATCCTATACCAGAAAAATCAGAGCCATATAACTCGGACTTCCGGCTCCCTCCGGACGTCCGAGGCCCGGATGTTCGGCCAAGACCCGAAAATCCGGAAGCCTGCACCAGTAGAAGTTGAGTTCTATATCTCGGAAATCCGGCTCCCTCCGGACGTCCGAGCGCCGGACGTCCAACACCCGTCGGAAATCCGGAACCTACCACCAGTAGAAGTTGAGCTATATAACTCGGATTTCCGGTCCTCTCCGGACGTCCGCTGGCTGATAAATTCAACATAGGTTCAGTCGTATCTTCAGGCCTCGGACGACCGACCCGTGTCGGACGTCCCGTCGCTGTTTAATTCAAAATAGTTTCAGTCGTATCTACAGGCCTCGGACGACCGACCCCTGTCGGACGTCCGACCCCTCGCGGACGCCCGGAGTTCCGACAACTGTCGGACGTCCGGACCCTTTGTGACTTAAAGTGTCCCCAACGGCTCTTTTTCTCTCCCCTCTATAAATACCCCCCTCCCACTTCGTGAGAGGGTGGCCCAACACAGCCTTATCCTCATAAGAACACATTTCCACCTCACACACATTTGCTCACTCCAAATCTTAGATCCCAAGAGCATTTGTGAGCCCCTTTGAGAGTTGTTCCAATCAAAAGATAGATCGTCTCCCTCTCCTTCTCTCAACTCAAGCTATTTGTGATTTGAGCAAGTTTTGAGCATTCCCCGTGATCTTTTTACTCTTGGAGGTTGGAGACTCCTAGGCGGTAGGAGTTCTTCGGAGAGGAATCAATCCGTGTGATTTCCCCCGAAAAAGTTTGTGAGGGTTTGGAAGCCACCTCAAAGGCTTACCACTAGTGGTCGAGAAACGCCTTCGTGGTGTTATCTCAAAGGGAGAATAGGGTGAGCCTTCGTGGCGTTGGTGTGCCTTCGTGGTAACATCCACCTCTCTAACGGTGACTAGCTTCCCTCCAAGGAAGTGAACATCGGGATACATCTTCGTCTTAGTGACCTTGGTTATCCTTAACCCTAACTCCTTACTTGTGGTTTACTTGTGTTATTTGAGCATAAATACATTGCATATTGCTTGTGCTCATTATATTGTGTTGGCCATTTCTTGTACAAGATTAATCATTCAAGCATACCCTCTATATCCACACGTTCATACTTGCATCCCTTGATACATCGTGTTGATATAGTGTGATCTAGTATCTTGTGTTGTTCACCTACTTGTCGTGTGATATAGCTCAAGTAAGTTTGTGTAACTTACTTGTGCTTGTTAGTAACTATATTGTGTCCATCTTGGTAGATCGTGTTGTTGATACACGTTGCAGTGCCTAGTGCATTTACGATTTGTGCTTGACAAGTACCCTCTTAGTTTATTTCTGCATTAGGTTCAAGCCAAATTCAAAGAAGTTTTTAAATAGCCTATTCACCCCCCCCCCTCTAGGCGTCATCGAGGTCTTTTCAGACACCCACTGAAATATCTCTGCAAATGGCCGACAAATCAACTGCTTTCCCTATCGGCATTTGCGAGGATGTGCGTGTTGTGGTTGCTAATGTCACTATCTTAACAGACTTTGTTATTCTGGATATTCCCGAGGATGATGCCATGGCGGCCATCCTTGGAAGACCCTTTCTAAACACTGCAGGGGCTGTTATTGATTGCAACAAAGGCAATGTCACTTTCCATGTCAACGGTAATGAGCATATGGTGCACTTTCCAAAGAAACAATATCGAGTACATTGCATCAATGCTATCAAAAAAACTTCATCGATTCTTATTGGGAGCTTTGAATGCCCTATACCTACTGTCAAGATGAAGTATGATTTGATTGTTGGGGATATTCACATCCCCATTGTGGTAACCTAGTGACTATTCAAAAATTCTCCATTTTCGCTTGCGATTCAAAAAAGTTTGTCAAGGAGACTTGATCAACCTCATTGACGGATTTCTTTCGATGACCATGAGATGGATGAATCGAGGAGTCACAAACCTCTGTTCCAAGATTTCACCTTTGGTTGCTTAGAAGAAAAATGATAGATTTAGTTTCGTTTTCCCTGTTTTCTGCTTTTTGCATCCTGTAGAAAAGTACCGTGAAACTAAAAGTTATCCGAATGTCCTGAAAATCAAGTATGATTTTTTCTGGAATTTTTGAAAAATTCTGAGACGGAGAGCTAGTCAGGGGGCTGCACCAGTGGGCCACAAGCCCTGGAGGCGCGGGCACCCCCCCTGGCCGCGCCTACCAGGCTTGTGGGGCCCACGTGCACCCCCTCCACTTATTCTAGCTCCCATCTTCTTCTCCTACCTCCAGAAAAAATCGTTTCGCATCTCAAACCCGTGTTCTTGCTCTTCTTGCTAGGATTTTTGATCTCCTTGTGCAAAGGACCATTCACCAAACTATTTTTGGGAAATTGCTCATTGGTAAGTGACTCCTCCATTGGTCCAATTAGTTTTTTCTCTAGTGCTTTATTCGTCGCATATTTTTGCTGCCTTGGTGACCTTGTTCTTGAGCTTTGCATGCTAATTTTAGCTGGTCCCAAGTAGTTTTGATGCGTGGTATGGCTTCTAGGCACTTGTCGGAGTAGTTTCTATGAGTTTTGTTGAGCCTTGTTCACTTTTCCTTTGAGTCACTAAAAATTTCAGAAATTTTCAGAGATAGAAAAGGGAAAAGATGAGGAGGCTCTTCAAGCCGTGATCCCAAGGATGATGGAAGTGAGAAGAAGAAACCCAAGTATCCGGTCCCTCGAGTTGCAGAAGTTCGAGCGTGCGAGTGGCCAAGCGATGTGTTCTTACTTGGTGGAGAACGCAGGCCTTACCGCCTTCGTTGAAGATAAGTGTCCGCAATACCTCCTCCTCACTAATATTTTCGTGCAAAGCTTTAACTTCTATCCAAGGAAGAATCCTCCTATGGTTGAGTTCAAATTATATGATATCCCCCAGCGCATGTCACTTCAGGATTTTTGCAATGTTTGCAAATTACCTTATGTTGGGGATATTCATGAACCTCGTCCACGGGACTTGGAGGCTTTCATCGATACTATTGCTGAAGGAGAGGAGAGAGGAGTGTCTTGCGCTAGAGCTGCTAGCATACATTTTCCCGTGCTTTGGTACTTCTCATTATTCATGGGAAAATGTTTGATTGGCCGTGGGAAAGCTGGGGCCCTTAGCTCTCCAGATCTTGCGGTTTTGCACGAAGCCCTTTATAATGATAAAACTTATAGCTTGGGCGCTATAGTAGCTCAACGGTTGAACACGAACCGTTCTAAAGGCGTTGTCTATGGAGGTATCTATGCTACTCGTCTTGCTAGACATTTTGAGATACCTATTAGACTCGACGAGGAAGAAGAGATTCTTCTTCCTGAGAGATATCTAGATTATGATAGCATGGTTCGCCATGACTTTCTTGATAGAGATATAAATATAAGGATGATTTATAACCTGGTATTTGGTCAGGGTACTCGTGAGACTATTACTTTGCCTGCTCATTCTTTGTTCAATCTTCATACAAGCAGGTACATTATTATGCCCTCGGACATCTACGCATATTGGGGCATAGCCCAACCACAGGTGCCCGTGCCCGAGCTACCAGTCGAGTACGAGATGTCAGTTTATCAGTGCGAGCCAGAGGAGCTCACACAGTAGTGGCATCCCCAGTCCACTCCGGAGTACCCCGGAGACGGTTATTTCCCTCCTTGGGAGTAGACCAACTTAGGCCAAAAGCCTAAGCTTGGGGGAGTACGTGTTTCTCACCGACTTTATATTCTTGCTTACACTTTCACTTTATTAGTCGGTGTTCACACTTTGCCACTGTATCTTCCATGCTAGTTTATTTCTTTTTCCCATTTTCTTCTCATGTGTTTGTCTAGTTGAGAAAACCCAAAAAGATTTCCTTTTCTTCTTTTGCTTGTTGGGAGCTTTCCCGTGTAAATAGTTTTATTTTCCTTTGGGTCAAGGTAGAAGACCATGGTTACAATGTTTAGTGGCTCTCGCATGCATATCTGTTTATCTGTTAAAGAGTCATATTACTTTGTCTTCTCCTTTGTGTTTGCCTGCAGATTCCAGCTTAGTCCAATGCACGAGTACTCTTATTATTGTTCACATCATTCGGTCGTGCAAGTGAAAGGAAATAATGACGATATATGATGAAGGGACTAAGTCTAGGAAAGCTGGCATGAACTCGATCTATTTTGTTTTTGTAAATATGACTAGCTCTTCGTTCCTAGTTCAGCTTTGTTGTTAGAGAAACATGTTTGCAATGACAACTTAGAGATCATAGTTTCTGATGCCATGCTTAATTAGCTAGGAGCTTATAATGGTTTGTCTTTGATTCCAACATGAATCTTGAGATGACTATGATGTAGTATGATAGGATGGTATCCTCCTTTGAATGATTGAAGTGGCTTGACTTGGCGCATGTTTACGCATGTAGTTGAAACAAATCAACATAGCCTCTATGATATTCATGTTCATGGTGATTTATGTCCTACTCATGCTTGCACTCAATGTTGGTTAATCTCAATGCATTTTGATAACTGTTGTCGCTCTCTAGTTGGTCGCTTCCCAGTCTTTTGCTAGCCTTCACTTGTATTAAGCAGGAATACTGCTTGTGCATCCACTTCCATAAACCCAAAGTTGTTCCATATGATTCCACCATACCTACCTATATGCGGTATCTACCTGTCGTTCCAAGTAAATTTGCATGTGCCACTCTCTAAATCTTCAAGAAATAATCTGTTTTACATGCCCAAACCGCTCATGTGGTGACAAGGGGCGATCAGTATCTTCCATGCTAGGCGTGTTATCCTCGATATGTGTTTATTCACTATCATTCACGAGAAAGGGGCCGGTAATTGGAATGCCCAGTTCCATGCTCAAATCAAAAACATAATTGCAAACTAAACTCCCCCTGGATTGATGTTGGTATGGACGGCACCCGAGTATTCGGCTAGTCGTGGAGTGTGATTGATCGATGGTGGGGGAGTCAAAACTTTACTTTTCTGTTTGGGAACCGCCTATAGCATGTGTAGCGTGGAAGATGGTGAAAACTCTTCGTCATTGCGTTGACAATGAAAGCATGCCACCCAAAATTATTATCTCTGTTTTCAAAGCTTGAGCTCTGGCACCTCTGCAAATCAATGCTTCCCTCTACGAAGGGCCTATCTATTTATGTTCCTGTTGAGTCATCCTCTTCTTATAAAAGCACCAATTAGAGAGCACCTCTGTCAGTTTTATGCTTTGCTTTTGACTGATGTTGAGTATGACTGTAACTGGATCTTCTTTGCCATGAATTACAATGTTTAGTCAGCCCTTGGTCTTTCAAGGTGCTCTGCATTTTTGTTTTGCGGTCTCAGAAAGAGCTAGCGAGATACCATCTGTTCGTACTGCTTCATGTTTGTTTTGTTTGAAGTGTTGACGTTTGAAAATTATTATTATTTGCTTGCTAGTTGATTATGCCATTGATATGAATTTACCGTGAGACCTAGATGTCATTTGCTTATGTGGTTAGCTTGTGATCTTGCTGAAATTCTGGATATGAGTTAGACATAGTTGCAACAACAAGATCAAACAGAGTTCGTAAAAGTTTTTCTTTTGTCTCTTTCAGTTTGTCAACTAAATTGCTTGAGGACAAGCAAGGTTTTAAGCTTGGGGGAGTTGATACGTCTCCGTCGTATTTACTTTTCCAAACTCTTTTGCCCTTGTTTTGGACTCTAATTTGCATCATTTGAATGGAACTAACCCGGACTAACGCTATTTTCAGCAGAATTGCCATGGTGTTGTTTTTGCACAGAAATAAAGTTCTCGGAATGACCTGGAAATTTACGGGGATTTTTTGTGGAATATATAAAAAATACTGACGCGAGAATCAACCGGAGGGGTGGAGCTCAGAGCCCACAAGCCCACCAGGCGCGGGCCCCCCTGGTCACGCGTGGCAGGCTTGTGGGGCCCATGAAGCTCCACCGCCTCCAATCTCAGCTCTATTTAGTCCCTTTCGTCCGGAAAAAAATCAGAGAGAAGAGTTCATCGCGTTTTACGATATGGAGGCGCCGCCACCTCCTATTCTTCCTCTGGAGGGCAGATCTGGAGTCTTTTCTAGTCTCCGGAGAGGGGAAATCATCGCCATCGTCATCATCAACCTTCCTTCATCGCCAGTTCCATGATGCTCTTCACCGTTCGTGAGTAATCTCATCGTAGGCTTGCTAGACGGTGGTGGGTTGGATGAGATCTATCATGTAATCGAGTTAGTTTTGACGGGGATTGATCCCTAGTATCCACTATGTTCTGAGATTGATGTTGCTACTACTTTGCCATGATTAATGCTTGTCACTAGGGCCCGAGTGCCATGATTTCAGATCTGAACCTATTATGTTGTCGCCAATATATGTGTGTTCTTGATCCTATCTTGCAAGTTGTAGTTACCTACTATGTGTTATGACCCGGCAACCTCGGAGTGACAATAGCCGGAACCACTCCCAGAGATGACCATAGTATGAGGAGTTCATGTATTCACCAAGTGTTAATGCGTTGGTCCGGTTCTTTATTAAAAGGAGAACCTTAATATCCCGTAATTTCCATTAGGACCCCGCTGCCATGGGAGGGATGGACAATAGATGTCATGCAAGTTCTTTTCCCTAAGCACGTATGACTACATACGGAATACATGCCTACTATATATTGACGAACTAGAGCTAGTTACATATCTCTCCGTGTTATAACTGTTGCATGATGAATAGCATCCGGCATAATCATCCATCACCGATCCAATGCCTACGAGTATTTTCCTACTGGTCCTTGCTACGTTACTTTGCTGCTACTGTTGTCACTGCTGCTACTGTTACTCTGTTGTTACTGTTGTTACTTTGCTGCTACTGCTATCACTTTGCTGCTACTGGTTATTGTTGCTACTGCTGCTATCATACTACTCTGCTACTGATACTTTGCTGCAGATACTAAATCTTCAGGTGTGGTTGAATTGACAACTCAACTGTTAATACTTGAGAATATTCTTTGGCTTCCCCTTGTGTCGAATCAATAAATTTGGGTTGAATACTCTACCCTCGAAAACTGTTGCGATCCCCTATACTTGTGGGTTATCAAGAGTGCGCTAGTTTGTCGAAGAGATGGTGATACAAATGTAGTACGGATAGTAGAAATAGGTTTTTAAAATATGAAACTACAAAAATAGCAAGGTAGCAAGTGGCTAACATCAAGAAAAACGGTATGTTAATGCTTGGAAATAAGGCTTAGGTTCATATTTTCACTGGTGCAATCTCTCAACAATGCTAACACAGTAGAATCATATGATCATCCCTCAACATGCAACAAAGAATCACTCCAAACTTCATATCTACCAGAGAACATAAGATGGAATTGTTGTAGGCAGTAGAACCACCTCAAAGTTATTCTTTCCGGTCAATCTTTTGGGCTATTCCTATATGTGTCACAAACAGCCCTAGTTTTCGTAGTAAAATAGCACCTATCATACATATCAATCAACCCTAATGTCACCTAGATAATCCAATGTCACCTCAAGTATACGTGGGTTAATTGTAAGACATGCATCAAACAATTTTAGATTCATCATATTCAATCCAGCCTCAATATTTCTATTGGAGAATGTAGTATGAAAACGTGCAATCAACCCCTATGCATAGATCCCCAAGGTCACCGGAATCCGCAAGTTGATGCCATAACATATATCAACTGAATCAATAGAATACCCCATTGTCACCATGGGTATCCACATGCAAGACATACATCAAGTGTTCTCAAATCAAATATTCAATCCAACATAATGAGATCCCAAAGGGAAATATTCAATTCATCACAAACAGATAACAAGGGAAAAACACCATATGATCCAACTATATTAACAAAGCCCGTGATATAGCACGATCGGGACATCTCAAGAACACGAGAGAGAGAGAGAGATCAAACATATAGCTACTGATATATACCCTCATCCCCGAGGGTGAACTACTCCCTCTGTTGGGGAATATTGCATGGGAAACAAAAAAAATCCCACGCACATACAAGATCTATCAATGGTGATGACCATCTACGAGAGGAGAGATCGGGTCCACATACCCTTGTAGATCTACGAGAGGTTAAGAAATGCGGTCGATATTAACTATTACAACATGATCATCTCAAACATCAAATATATATCATCATGTCTTTGGCCATATTATATCACAACATACCCTGCAAAAACAAGTTAGACATCCTCTAATTTGTTGTTGCATGTTTTAAGGTGCTGCTATGGGTATCTAGCAAGAACGCTTCTTACCTAAGCAAGACCACAACGGTCATATCCAAGTTTCTATTTAACCTTCTACACGGACCGCCTCTATCGAATACGATTCAACTAAAGTAGGAGAGACAGACACCCGCCAGCCATCTTTATGCAACAACTTGCATGTCAGTCGATGGAACCAGTCTCTCACTAAATCAAGAAAAGACTAAGGAGGGAAGCAATCTGAATATCAATACCCACAAACTCCTTTATCTTCTACTCGAGATGTCATCTAAGCATAAACCTGCTCATGATGCCACTGTTAGGGAACGTTGCATGGGAAACAAAAAAACTCCTACGCACATACAAGATCTATCAATGGTGATGACCATCTACGAGAGGAGAGATCGGATCCACATACCCTTGTAGATCGCTATGCGGGAAGCGTTAGGAAACGCGGTTGATGTAGTCGAATGTCTTCGCGATCCAAATTGCAAGCCGTCCCATGATCCAATCACGATCTAGTGCCAAACGGATGGCACCTCCGCGTTCAGCACATGTACAACTCGATGACGATCTCCACCTCCTTGATCCAGCGAGCGAGGGCGGAGAGTTATATGAGTTCTCCGGCAGCACAACGGCGTGGTGGGGTTGGTGGTGAACTAATCATGCAGGGCTTCACCAAGCTTTACCTAACTAATCTAGAGGAGAAATCAATCTAGGGAGAGAGAGGAGCGCCAAGGGCTCCGTGTGTGCTCTTGGGGCACCCCCTCCCCTCTATCGTCCTCCCACTCAATTCTTTCGAGAGAAACTCTTTCTCAAGAAATGTTCCATTTTTAGCAACAAACACTTTGCCTTCGGATCTAAGATAGAAGGTATACCCAACTATGTCTTCTGGGTATCCTATGAAGATGCATTTGTGTGCTTTGGGTTCCAGGTTTTGAGGCTGAAGCTTTTTGACATAAGCATCACATCCCGAAACTTTAAGAAACGACAAATTTGGTTTCTTGCCAAACTACAGTTCATATGGAGTATCTCAACATATTTTTATGGTTCCCTATTTAAAGTGACTACAGTTGTCTCTAATGCACAAGCGCAAAATGATAACGGCAAATCGATAAGAGACATCATAGAACGCACCATATCCAATAAAGTACGATTACGACGTTCGTACACATCATTACGATGTGGTGTTCCAGGTGGTGCCAACTGTGAAACAATTCCACATTGTCTTAGGTGAGTGCCAAACTCATAACTTAGATATTCTCCTCCTTGATCAGATCGTAGGAATTTGATCTTCTTGTTATGATGATTCTCTCCTTCACTCTTAAATTGCTTGAACTTTTCAAACGTTTTAGACTTGTGTTTCATTAAGTAAATATAACTATATCTACTTAAGTCATCGGTGAAGGTGAGAAACTAACGGTATCCAGTCCGCACACATCAGTATGTATTATTTCCAATAAGTCACTTTCTCACTCCATTGTTTCAGACAACGGAGTTTTGGTCAACTTTCCCATGAGGCATGGTTTGTTGGGGAACGTCGCATGGGAAACAAAAAATTTCCCACGCGCACGAAGACCTATCATGGAGATGTCCATTTACGAGAGGGGATTTCCGATCTACGTACCCTTGTAGATCACACAGCGGAAGCGTTAGTGAACGCGGTTGATGTAGTGGAACGTCCTCACGTCCCTCGATCCTCCCCGCAAACCGTCCCACGAACCGTCCCGTGATCCCTCCCACGATCTAGTGCCGAACGGACGGCACCTCCGCGTTCAGCACACATACAGCTCGACGATGATCTCGGCCTTCTTGATCCAGCAAGAGAGACGGAGAGGTAGATGAGTTCTCCGGCAGCGTGACGGCGCTCCGGAGGTTGGTGGTGATCTAATCTCACCAGGGCTCCGCCCGAGCTCCGCAGAAACGCGATCTAGAGGTAAAACCGTGGAGATATGTGGTCGGGCTGCCTTGGAAAAGTTGTCTCAAATCAGCCCTAATTGATACATATATATAGGAGGAGGGAGGGGAGGCTTGCCTTGAGGCTCAAGGAGCCCCAAGGGCTGCGAACCAAGGGGAGGAGGAGTCCTCCTCCAATCCTAGTCCAACTAGGATTGGAAAGTGGAGTCCTTCTCTCCTTTCCCACCTCCTTTTTTTTTCTTTTCTCTTTGATTTTCTATCTATGGCGCATAGGGCCTTCTTGGGCTGTCCCACCAGACCACCAAGGGCTGGTGCGCCACCCCCAAGGCCTATGGGCTTCCCCGGGGTTAGTCCCCCCCCCCCCCGGTGAACACCCGGAACCCATTCGTCATTCCCGGTACATTCCCGGTAACTCCGAAAACCTTACGGTAATCAAATGAGGTCATCCTATATATCAATCTTCATTTTCGGACCATTCCGGAAACTCTCGTTACGTACGTGATATCATCCGGGACTCCGAACAACATTCGGTAACCAACCATATAACTCAAATACGCATAAAACAACGTCAAACCTTAAGTGTGCAGACCCTGCGGGTTCGAGAACTATGTAGACATGACCCGAGAGACTCCTCGGTCAATATCCAATAGCGGGACCTGGATGCCCATATTGGATCCTACATATTCTATGAAGATCTTATCGTTTGAACCTCAGTGCCAAGGATTCATATAATCCCGTATGTCATTCCCTTTGTCCTTCGGTATGTAACTTGCCCGAGATTCGATCGTCACTATCCGCATACCTATTTCAATCTCGTTTACTCGCAAGTCTCTTTACTCGTTCCGTAATACAAGATCCCGCAACTTACACTAAGTCACATTGCTTGCAAGGCTTATGTGTGATGTTGTATTACCGAGTGGGCCCCGAGATACCTCTCCGTCACACGGAGTGACAAATCCCAGTCTTGATCCATACTAACTCAACGAACACCTTGGGAGATACCTGTAGAGCATCTTTATAGTCACCCAGTTACGTTGCAACGTTTGATACACACAAAGTATTCCTCCGGTGTTAGTGAGTTATATGATCTCATGGTCATAGGAACTAATACTTGACACGCAGAAAACAGTAGCAACAAAATGACACGATCAACATGCAACGTCTATTAGTTTGGGTCTAGTCCATCACGTGATTCTCCTAATGACGTGATCCAGTTATCAAGCAACAACACCTTGTTCATAATCAGAAGACACTGACTATCTTTGATCAACTGGCTAGCCAACTAGAGGCTTGCTAGGGACAGTGTTTTGTCTATGTATCCACACATGTAAATGAGTCTTCATTCAATACAATTATAGCATGGGTAATAAACGATTATCTTGATACAGGAATTATAATAATAACTATATTTATTATTGCCTCTAGGGCATAATTCCAACAGTCTCCCACTTGCACTAGAGTCAATAATCTAGCCCTCACATCATCATGCGAATTACATTGTAATAAATCTAACACCCATACAGTTCTGGTGTTGTTCATGCTTTGGCCGTGGAAGAGGTTTAGTCAGCGGGTCTGCTACATTCAGATCCGTATGCACTTTGCATATATTTACGTCCTCTCCTTCGACGTAGTCGCGGATGAGGTTGAAGCGTCGTTTGATGTGTGTGGACTTCTTGTGAAACCGTGGTTCCTTTGCTAAGGCAATGGCACCCGTGTTGTCAGAGAACAAGGTTATTGGATTCAGTGCGCTTGGCACCACTCCAAGATCCGTCATGAACTGCTTCATCCAAACACCCTCCTTAGCCGCCTCCGAGGCAGCCATGTACTCCGCTTCACATGTAGAATCTGCTACGACGCTTTGCTTGGAACTGCACCAGCTTACCGCACCCCCATTAAGAATAAATACGTGTCCGGTTTGTGACTTAGAGTCGTCCGGATTTGTGTCAAAGCTTGTATCGACATAACCTTTTACGGCGAGCTCTTCGTCACCTCCATACACGAGAAACATCTCCTTAGTCCTTTTCAGGTCCTTCAGGATATTCTTGACCGCCGTCCAGTGATCCACTCCTGGACTACTCTGGAACCTACCTGCCATACTTATGGCCAGGCTAACGTCCGGTCTAGTGCACAGCATTGCATACATGATAGAACCTATGGCTGAAGCATAGGGGACGGAGCGCATATGCTCTCTATCCTCATCAGTTGCTGGGCACTGAGTCTTCCTCAATCTCGTACCTTGTAAAACTGGCAAGAACCCCTTCTTGGACTGTTCCATTTTGAACCTCTTCAAAACTTTATCAAGGTATGTGCTTTGTGAAAGTCCTATCAGGCGTTTTGATCTATCCCTATAGATCTTAATGCCTAGAATGTAAGCAGCTTCTCCTAGGTCCTTCATAGAGAAACTTTTATTCAAGTAATCCTTTATGCTCTCCAAAATCTCTACGTTGTTTCCAATCAGCAATATGTCATCCACATATAATATTAGAAAAGCCACAGAGCTCCCACTCACTTTCTTGTAAATACAAGATTCTCCAACCACTTGTATAAACCCAAATGCTTTGATCACCTCATCAAAGCGTTTGTTCCAACTCCGAGATGCTTGCACCAGTCCATAAATGGATCGTTGGAGCTTGCACACCTTGTTAGCATTCTTAGGATCGACAAAACCTTCGGGTTGCATCATATACAATTCTTCCTTAAGGAAACCGTTAAGGAACGCCGTTTTGACATCAATCTGCTAGATTTCATAATCGAAAAATGCAGCTATTGCTAACATGATTCTGACGGACTTAAGCATCGCTACGGGTGAGAATGTCTCATCTTAGTCAACTCCTTGAACTTGTGAAAAACCCTTTGCCACAAGTCGAGCTTTATAAACGGTCACATTGCCGTCAGCGTCCGTCTTCCTCTTAAAGATCCATTTGTTCTGAATAGCCTTGCGGCCCTCAGGCAGTCCCTCCAAAGTCCACACTTTGTTCTCATACATGGATCCTATCTCGGACTTCATGGCTTCTAGCCATTTGTTGGAATATGGGCCCACCATTGCTTCTTCATAATTTGCAGGTTCATTGTTGTCCAACAACATGATTGACAAGACGGGATTACCGTACCACTCTGGAGCAGCACATGGTCTCGTCGACCTGCGTGGTTCGACAGAAACTTGAACCGGAGTTTCATGATCATCATCATTAACTTCCTCCTCAACCGGCATCGCAACAACAGAGGTTTCCCCTTGCCCTGCGCCACCATCCATAGGGATGAGAGGTTCGACAACCTCGTCAAGTTCTATCTTCCTCCCACTCAATTCTCTCGAGAGAAACTCCTTCTCGAGAAAAGCTCCGTTTTTAGCAACAAACACTTTTCCCTCGGATTTGAGATAGAAGGTGTACCCAACTGTCTCTTTTGGGTAACCTATGAAGACGCACTTTTCCGCTTTGGGTTCCAGCTTTTCAGGCTGAAGCTTTTTGACATAAGCATCACATCCCCAAACTTTAGGAAACGACAACTTTGGCCTTTTGCCATACCACAGTTCGTATGGTGTCGTCTCAACGGATTTTGATGGTGCCCTATTTAAAGTGAATGCAGCTGTTTCTAATGCATAACCCCAAAACGATAACGGTAAATCGGTAAGAGACATCATAGATCGCACCATCTCTAATAAAGTACGATTACGACGTTCGGACACACCATTACGCTGTGGTGTTCTAGGCGGTGTCAACTGTGAAACAATTCCACATTGTCTTAAGTGAGCACCAAACTCGAAACTCAGATATTCACCCCCACGATCAGACCGTAGGAACTTGATCTTCTTGTTGCGATGATTTTCAACTTCACTCTGAAATTGCTTGAACTTTTCAAATGTTTCAGACTTGTGCTTCATTAAGTAGACATAACCATATATACTCAAATTGTCAGTGAAGGTGAGAAAATAACGATATCCGCCGCGTGCCTCTATGCTCATCGGACCACACACATCGGTATGTATGATTTCCAACAAGTCACTTGCACGCTCCATTGTTCCGGAGAACGGAGTCTTAGTCATCTTGCCCATGAGGCATGGTTCGCACGTGTCAAGTGAATCAAAGTCAAGTGACTCCAAAAGTCCATCAGCATGGAGTTTCTTCATGCGCTTTACACCAATATGACCTAAGCGGCAGTGCCACAAAAATATGGCGCTATCATTGTTAACTCTAACTCTTTTGGTCTCAATGATATGTATGTGTGTATCTCTATCAAGATTCAATATGAACAATCCTCTCACATTGGGTGCATGACCATAAAAGATGTTACTCATAGAAATAGAACAACCATTATTCTCTGACTTAAAAGAGTAACCGTCTCGCAATAAACAAGATCCAGATATAATGTTCATGCTTAACGCAAGCACTAAATAACAATGATTTAAGTTCATAACTAATCCTGATGGTAACTGAAGTGAAACTGTGCCGACGGCAATTGCATCAACCTTGGAACCATTTCCTACGCACATCGTCACTTCATCTTTCGCCAGCCTTCGTCTATTCCGCAGTTCTTGTTTCGAGTTGCAAATATGAGCAACAGAACCGGTATCGAATACCCAGGCACTACTACGAGAGCCGGTTAAGTACACATCAATAACTTGTATATCAAATATACCTGATTTTTCTTTGGCCGCCTTCTTATCTGCCAGATACTTGGGGCAATTGCGCTTCAAGTGACCCATACCCTTGCAATAGTAAGACTCTGTTTTAGGCTTAGGTCCAGCTTTGGGTTTCTTCGTCGAATTGGCAACACGCTTGCCGCTCTTCTTTGAATTACCCTTCTTGCCTTTGCCGTTTCTCTTGAAACTAGTGGTCTTATTCACCATCAACACTTGATGCTCTTTACGGAGTTCAGACTCTGCGACTTTCAGCATCGCAAACAACTCGCCGGGAGACTTGTTCATCCCTTGCATGTTGTACTTCAACACAAAGCCTTTATAGCTTGGCGGCAGTGATTGAAAGATTCTGTCAGTGATAGCCTCTTGCGGGAGTTCAATCCCCAGCTCAGCTAGACGGTTTGAGTACCCAGACATTTTGAGCACATGTTCACTGACAGACGAGTTCTCCTCCATCTTGCAAGCATAGAATTTATCGGAGGTCTCATACCTCTCGATCCGGGCGTTCTTCTGAAAGATAAACTTCAACTCCTGGAACATCTCAAATGCTCCATGACGCTCAAAGCGACGTTGAAGTCCCGGTTCTAAGCCATACAAGACTGCACATTAAACTACTGAGTAGTCCTCCTTACGTGCTAACCAAGCGTTCTTAACATCCTGATCAGCCGTAGCGGGTGGTTCATCTCCTAGCGCAGCATTAAGGACATAATCCTTCTTCCCAGCTTGTAAGATTAGCTTAAGATTACGAGCCCAGTCTACAAAGTTGCTTCCATCATCTTTCAACTTAGCTTTCTCTAGGAACGTATTAAAATTCAGGGTGACTGTCGCGTGAGCCATGATCTACAACACAAATATATTCAAAGTGGACTTAGACTATGTTCAAGATAATTAGAGTTTAACTTAATCAAATTATTCGCTAAACTCCCACTCAAAAAGTACATCTCTCTAGTCATTTGAGTGGTTCATGATCCACTTACACTAGCTCAAGTCCGATCATCACGTGAGTTGAGTATAGTTTCAGTGGTAAGCATCCCCATGCTAATCATATCATCTATATGATTCATGATCGACCTTTCGGTCTCATGTGTTCCGAGGCCATGTCCGCACATGCTAGGCTCGTCAAGCTTAACCCGAGTGTTCCGCGTGCGCAACTGTTTTGCACCCATTGTATGTGAACGTTGAGTCTATCACACCCGATCATCACGTGGTGTCTCGAAACGACGAACTGTAGCAACGGTGCACAGTCGGGGAGAACACAATTTCGTCTTGAAATTTTAGTGAGAGATCACCTCATAATGCTACCGTCGTTCTAAGCAAAATAAGGTGCATAAAAGGATTAACACACATGCAATTCATAAGTGATATGATATGGCCATCATCACGTGCTCCTTCATCTCCGTCACCAAAGCACCGGTACGATCTTCTTGTCACCGGCGCCACACCATGATCTCCATCAATGTGTCGCCATCGGGGTTGTCGTGCTACTCATGCTATTACTACTAAAGCTACATCCTAGCAAAATAGTAAACGCATCTGCAAGCACAAACATTATTATAAAGACAACCCTATGGCTCCTGCCGGTTGCCGTACCATCGACGTGCAAGTCGATATTATCTATTACAACATGATCATCTCATACATCCAATATATCACATCACATCGTTGGCCATATCACATCACAAGCATACCCTGCAAAAACAAGTTAGACGTCCTCTAATTTTGTTGTTGCATGTTTTACGTGGTGACCTTGGGTATCTAGTAGGATCGCATCTTACTTACGCAAACACCACAACGGAGATATATGAGTTGCTATTTAACCTCATCCAAGGACCTCCTCGGTCAAATCCGATTCAACTAAAGTTGGAGAAACCGACACTTGCCAGTCATCTTTGAGCAACGGGGTTACTCGTAGCGATGAAACCAGTCTCTTGTAAGCGTACGAGTAATGTCGGTCCAAGCCGCTTCAATCCAACAATACCGCGGAATCAAGAAAAGACTAAGGAGGGCACAAAATGCACATCACCGCCCACAAAAACTTTTGTGTTCTACTCGAGAAGACATCTACGCATGAACCTAGCTCATGATGCCACTGTAGGGGAAAGTCGCATGGGAAACAAAAAATTTCCTACGCGCACGAAGACCTATCATGGTGATGTCCATCTACGAGAGGGGATGAGTGATCTACGTACCCTTGTAGACCGTACAGTAGAAGCGTTAGTGAACGCGGTTGATGCAGTGGAACGTCCTCATGTCCCTCGATCCGCCCCGCGAACAATCCCGCGATCAGTCCCACGATCTAGTACCGAACGGACGGCACCTCCGCGTTCAGCACACGTACAGCTCGACGATGATCTCGGCCTTCTTGATCCAGCAAGAGAGACGGAGAGGTAGAAGAGTTCTCCGGCAGCATGACGGCGCTCCGGAGTTTGGTGATGATCTTGTCTCAGCAGGGCTCCGCCCGAGCTCCGCAGAAACGTGATCTAGAGGAAAAACCGTGGAGGTATGTGGTCGGTCTGCCGTGGAAAAGTCGTCTCAAATCAGCCCTAAAACCTCCGTATATATAGGTGGGAGAGGGGGGACCTTGCCTTGGGGCTCAAGGAGCCCCAAGGGGGTCGGCCGAGCCAAAGGGGGGAAGGACTCCCCCCCAAACCGAGTCCTACTTGGTTTGGTGGGTGGAGTCCCTCTTTCCTTTCCCACCTCCCCTTTTTTTTCTCTTTGATTTTTCTTCCAATGCGCATAGGGCTCTTTTGGGCTGTCCCACCAGCCCACTAAGGGCTGGTGCGCCACCTTCAAGGCCTATGGGCTTCCCCGGGGTGGGTTCCCCCCCCCCCCCCCGTTGAACTCCCGGAACCCATTCGTCATTCCCGGTACATTCCCGGTAACTCCGAAAACCTTCCGGTAATCAAATGAGGTCATCCTATATATCAATCTTCGTTTCCAGACCATTCCGGAAACCCTTGTTACGTCTGTGATCTCATCCGGGACTCCGAACAACATTCGGTAACCAACCATATAACTCAAATACGCATAAAACAACGTCGAACCTTAAGTGTGCAGACCCTGCGGGTTCGAGAACTATGTAGACATGACCCGAGAGACTCCTCGGTCAATATCCAATAGCGGGACCTGGATGCCCATATTGGATCCTACATATTCTACGAAGATCTTATCGTTTGAACCTCAGTGCCAAGGATTCATATAATCTCGTATGTCATTCCCTTTGTCCTTCGGTATGTTACTTGCCCGAGATTCGATCGTCAGTATCCGCATACCTATTTCAATCTCGTTTACCGGCAAGTCTCTTTACTCATTCCGTAATACAAGATCCCACAACTTACACTAAGTCACATTGCTTGCAAGGCTTATGTGTGATGTTGTATTACCGAGTGGGCCCCGAGATACCTCTCCGTCACACGGAGTGACAAATCCCAGTCTTGATCCATACTAACTCAACGAACACCTTCGGAGATACCTGTAGAGCATCTTTATAGTCACCAAGTTACGTTGCGACGTTTGATACACACAAAGTATTCCTCCGGTGTTAGTGAGTTATATGATCTCATGGTCATAGGAACAAATACTTGACACGCAGAAAACAGTAGCAACAAAATGACACGATCAACATGCTACGTCTATTAGTTTGGGTCTAGTCCATCACGTGATTCTCCTAATGACGTGATCCAGTTATCAAGCAACAACACCTTGTTCATAATCAGAAGACACTGACTATCTTTGATCAACTGGCTAGCCAACTAGAGGCTTGCTAGGGACAGTGTTTTGTCTATGTATCCACACATGTAAATGAGTCTTCATTCAATACAATTATAGCATGGATAATAAATGATTATCTTGATACAGGAATTATAATAATAACTATATTTATTATTGCCTCTAGGGCATAATTCCAACACAAATACTTGACACGTAGAAAACAGTAGCAACAAAATGACACGATCAACATGCTACGTCTATTAGTTTGGGTCTAGTCCATCACGTGATTCTCCTAATGACGTGATCCAGTTATCAAGCAACAACACCTTGTACATAATCAGAAGACCCTGACTATCTTTGATCAACTGGCTAGCCAACTAGAGGCTTGCTAGGGACAGTGTTTTGTCTATCTATCCACACATGTATATAAGTCTTCATTCAATACAATTATAGCATGGATAATATACGATTATCTTGATACAGGAATTATAATAATAACTATATTTATTATTGCCTCTAGGGCATAATTCCAACATGGTTCACATGTGTCAAGTGATTCAAAATCAAGTGAGCTCCAAAAGTCCATCAGTATGGAGTTTCTTCATGCGTTTTACACCAATATGACCTAAGCAGCAGTGCCACAAGAAAGTGGTACTATCATTATCAACTCTACATCTTTTGGCATCTATGTTATGAACATGTGTCTCATCACTATCGATAATCAATAAGAACAAACTCCTCACAATGGGTGCATGACCATAAAAGATATTACTCATATAAATAGAACAACCATTATACTATGTTTAAATGAGTAATCATCTCACATTAAACAAGATCCACATATAATGTTCATGCTTAAGGCAGGCACTAAATAACAATTATTTAGGTTCAGCGCTAATTCCAATGATAAATGAAGTGAGAGCATGCCGACGGTGATCGCATCAACCTTGGAACCATTTCCCACGCACATCGTCACTTCGTCCTTCGCAAACATCCGTCTATTCCATAGTTCCTGCTTTGAGTTGCAAATGTGAGAAACCAAACCGGTATCAAATACTTAGGCACTACAACGAGAGTTGGTCAGGTACACATAAATAACGTGTATATCATATATACCTTGTTTGGTGTTGGTCGCCTTCTTGTCGGCCAGATACTTGGGGTAGTTCCGCTTCCAGTGACCAGTCACCTTGCAATGAAAGCACTCAGTTTTTGGCTTGGGTCCAGCCTTGGGTTTCTTCACGGGAGGGGCAACTACTTTGCCACTCTTCTTAGAGTTACCCTTGCAAGGAAAGCACTCAGTTTCTGGCTTGGTTACAGCATTGGATTTCTTCACGGGAGGGGAAACTACTTTGCCACTCTTCTCAGAGGTACCCTTCTTACCCTTGCCATTTTTTTGAAACTAGTGGTTTTATTGACCACCAACACTTCATGCTCCTTCTGAATTTCTGACTGAGCAACTTTCATCATCGCGAACAGCTCGGTGACTGATTTATTCATCCGTTGCATATTATAGTTCAACACAAGGCCTTTACAGATAGGTGGCAGTGATTGAAGAACTCTGTCAGCGATTTCCTGTGGTGGGAGAAAAATTCCCAATTCAACCACACGGTTGTAATACCCACACATTTTGAGTATGTTCACTGACAAACCCGTTCTCCTCCATCTTGCAAGCATATAACTTATTGGAGGTCCCGTACCTCTCGATCCGGGCATTCTTTTCAAAAATGAAATTTAACTCCTGGAACATCTCATATGCTCCATGACATTCAAAACGTATTTGAAGTCCAGTTTCTAAGCCATACAAAATTGCACATTGAACTAGTGAGTAGTCATCCAGACGCGACTGCCAGACGTTCATAATGTCTTCAGTCCCCAGGAGGGGGGCGCATCACCAAGCGGTGCATCAAGGACATAAGCCTTTTGGGAAACTGTGAGGACAATCCTCAGATTATGGGCCCAGTCTACAAAGTTACTTCCATCATCTTTCAGCTTGACTTTCTCTCGGGGCGCATTAAAATTCACGGGTGCTACTGCACGAGCCATTGATCTACAACATAAATTTGCAAAGATTACTTAGACTATTGTTAAAGATAATGAGTTTAGTTAATCATATTACTAAAAAAACTCCCGCTCAAATTGACATCCCTCTAGTTATTTGAGTGATACATGATCCAAATCTACCAACACAAGTACGATCATCACATGAGATGAGCTAGTTTCAATGGTGAACACCTACATGTTGATCATATCTACTATATGACTCATATTCGACCTTTCGGTCTCTTGTGTTCCGAGGCCATGTCTGTACATGCTCGGCTCATCAAGTTTAACCCGAGTGTTCTGCATGTGCAAAATTGTCGTGCACCCATTGTATGTGAACGTAGAGTCTATCACACCCGATCATCACGTGGTGTCTCGAAACAAAGAAATTTTGCAATGATGCACACTCGGGGAGAACACAATTTTAAGTTGAAATTTTAGTGAAGGATCACCTTATAATTCTACCGTCGTCCTAAGCAAAACATAGTGCATAAAAAGGATTAACACCACATGCAAATCATAAGTGACATGATATGGCCATGATCTTGTGCTTTTGATCTCCATCTCCAAAGCACCGGCATGATCTCCATTGTCACCAGCACAACACCATGATCTCCATTATCATGATCTCCATCATCATGTTGTCATCAAAGTTGTCGCGCCAACCATGTTTGTACTACTATTGCTATCGTTTGGCGATAAAGTGAAGCATTACGTAGAGCTTAATGATTGACATGCAGGTCGTACAATAATTAAGGACAACCCTATGGCTCCTGTCGGTTGTCGTAGCATCGGCATGCAAGTCGATATTGACTATTACAACATGATCATCTCAAACATAAAATATATATCATCATGTCTTTGGCCATATTATATCAGAACATACCCTACAAAAACAAGTTGGACGTCCTCTAATTTGTTGTTGCATGTTTTACGTGGCTGCTATGGGTATCTAGCAAGAACGCTTCTTACCTACGCAAAACCACAACGGTCATATGCAAGTTTCTATTTAACCTTCTACACAGTCCGCCTCTATCGAATCCGATTCAACTAAAGTAGGAGAGACAAACACCCGCCGGCCATATTTATGCAACAACTTGCATGTCAGTCGATGGAACCGTCTCTCGTACGTGGACGAGGAAGGTTGGTCCGGGCCGCTTCACCCCACAATACCGCTGAATCAAGCAAATACTAAGGAGGGAATCAATCTGAATATCAATGCCCACAAACTCCTTTGTGTTCTACTCAAGATGTCATCTACGCATAAACCTACTCATGATGCCACTTTTGGGGAATGTTGCATGGGAAACAAAAAAATTCCTACGCACATACAAGATCTATCAATGGTGATGACCATCTACGAGAGGAGAGATCGGATCCACATACCCTTGTAGACCGCTAAGAGGGAAGCATTAAGAAACGTTGTTGATGTGGTCGAATGTCTTCGCAATCCAAATCGCAAGTTGTCTTGCGATCCAATCACGATCTAGTGCCGAAGGGACGACAACTCCGCATTCAGCACACGTACAACTCGATGAAGATCTCCACCTCCTTGATCCAGCAAGCGAGGGTGGAGAGGTAGATGAGTTCTCTGACAGCACAACGATGTGGTGGCGCTGGTGGTGAACTAATCTGGCAGGGCTTCGCCGAGCTCTACCGAACTAATCTAGCGAAGTAATCGATCTAGGGAGAAAGTGGGGAGCCAAGGGCTTAGTGTGTGCTCTAGGGGAACCCCCTCCCCTCTATATATAGTTGGAGGGCCGTGGGGAACAGCCCCTCCAAGCCCTTGGGTGCACCCAAGGGGGGAGGAGGTGGATCTTAGTCCCCTTCCTTCCCTTCCATGCAAAGGTGGACTTTCCACCTTTCCCAACTTCATGGGCCTTGAGGGACTTGTGCGCTTGGCCCAATAAGGCTACAACGTCTCCCCTTAGACCATGCAAAGACATGGGACGTGGTCGGAACCTTGGTGGACTTCCGGACTCCTCTGTAAGTTTCCGGAACCTTCTAGAAGCTTCCTGGTACAATACCGGAAAAACCAAAACTTTTCCAGTAGCCAAAATATGACTTTCCATATATAAATCTTTACCTCCGTACCATTCCGAAGCTCCTCGTGACGTTAGTGATATCATCCGGGAGTCCGAACAACTTTCGGTTACTACCACACATAACTCATTAATACCAAATCATCATCTAACCTTAAGTGTGCAGACCATGCGGGTTCGAGAACTATGCAGACATGACCGATACACTCTCCGGTCAATAACCAATAGCGGGACGTGGATGCCCATATTGGTTCCTACATATTCTATGAAGATCTTTATCGGTTGAACCTCTATATCAAGGATTCAGTTAATCTTGTATACTGATCCCTTTATCCATCGGTAGTTACTTGCCCAAAGATTCGATCGTCAGTATCTGCATACCTAGTTCAGTCTTGTTACCGGAAGTCTCTTTACTCGTTACATAATACAAGATCCCATGACTAACTCCTTAGTCACATTGCTTGCAAGCTTCTTGTGATGTTGTATTACCGAGTGGGCTCTAGAGATACCTCTCTGTCATACGGAGTGACAAATCCCAATTGTTAGAGCATATATCTCCATATGTGGTTTTGGTAATTGATGACAATTCCTATGGACTAATGGTTGCCTTAAGTTACATTTATAGGATTTGTCCATAGGCACTTCTTGAAGTCCATCTGTTGGGTTCAAGGAGTTTATATAATGACCAAGATGGTATTCAAGGTATTATCCAAAGAATGGTCATAGAGACACATGGTTGATCAAGATCTCAGACAAAGAGTAAATCAAGATGATCACCACACAAAGCGTACAAGATGTACCGAGAGGGATCAAGTGATCCCATGGTATGGTAAGCATTGTCCATTACGTATTTGTGTACTAACCCATGGTCTTCGTGAGAGTTCTATGTGGGGGTTAGGTGTGTTTCCATGGGCTTGCGTCAAAGGGAAGATCTCATACAACCCATGAAGTATGACGTCGATGACCAAGATGGTATTCAAGGTATTATCCAAAGAATGGTCATAGAGACACATGGTTGATCAAGATCTCAGACAAAGAGTAAATCAAGATGATCAACACACAAAGCGTACAAGATGTACCGAGAGGGATCAAGTGATCCCATGGTATGGTAAGCATTGTCCATTACGTATTTGTGTACTAACCCATGGTCTTCGTGATAGTTCTATGTGGGGGTTAGGTGTGTTTCCATGGGCTTGCGTCAAAGGGAAGATCTCATACAACCCATGAAGTATGACGTCAAGTTGTGATCGTCATCAAGATTGCGATGTGCAAGTTCAAGTGGATCAGCACGAAGATATCATGCTTGAAGCTTGCCGTCCATTGTGGTGGCAATGGACTTGTGAATATATGCTGAAGAGTGGCTCACCCATAGTGAGTATGGGGGAGCAATCAACTAGTCTTCATCAAGCCAACACAATCAAGAAAGGTGGTCCATCTTAAGGAAGCCAAGATCATCATCATCTAGCTCAAGAGGATGAGGTGCAAGGTATAGGTTTGCCCTTGATAGGTTTTCTGGTTAGGATAGATTGCTGTACTATCAAGGGGGGCTCTCAAGTGAGTAGCTTGATCGTATCGTTCGTTGAGAGCTCAAACCATTTGCATCCTTGCATCATACTTCTTGGTTCTTGTTTGGTGTTTCTCTTTGTGAGTTTTAGAGCTTATGGTCATCTTCGTGACAAGCTCGAGTTCATCGAAAACGGAGTCCATATGCATCTACTATGATGTTTTCGATGTTGGAGTTTTTGCCGGTTCTTCATTCATAGAGGAATCACATCTCTATATCTTTGGTATATTCATAACCGCATGGTCATCTAGCTCAAGAGGACGAGGTGCAAGGTATAGGTTTGCCCTTGATAGGTTTTCTATTTAGGATAGGTTGTTGTACTATCAAGGGGGCTCTCAAGTGAGTAGCTTGATCGTATCATTCGTTGAGAGCTCAAACCATTTGCATCCTTGCATCATACTTCTTGGTTCTTGTTTGGTGTTTCTCTTTGTGAGTTTTAGAGCTTATGGTCATCTTCGTGACAAGCTCGAGTTCATCGAAAACGGAGTCCATATGCATCTACTATGATGTTTTCGATGTTGGAGTTTTTGTCGGTTCTTCATTCATAGAGGACTCACATCTCTGTATCTTTGGCATATTCATAACCGCATGGTCTTAAGATTTACAGCCGTTGTTTGGATAGCCCTTGTCGTCCTGAATCCAACAAGCTTGGGTTTTCTCGATTCGGAGCTCGTATGCGAAAGTTATGGCTGTTTCAGTGGCGAGCGGTAGTACCGCTGGACCTAGCGGTAGTACCGCTAGAGTTGGTGGTAGTACCGCTGGCCCTAGCGACAGTACCGCTGGCTGGCGGTAGTACCGCCCCTGGTCAGCGGTAGTACCGCTCCAGGAGCTTAGTACCGCTTGCCTAGCGGTTGTTCGTGGACGGACCTTTTTGCGAAGACTTTCTTGGCAGTGGTAGTGCCGTTGCACTACCAGGAGCCCAGCGGTAGTACCGCTAGCTGGCGGTAGTACCGCTGGAGTGCCAGCGGTAGTACCGCTGGAGCTCGGGCAGAAAGTGGGGGTAACGGTCTGATTCCTTCCCCCACTATATAAAGGGGGTCTTCTTCCCCCTTGGTCTTATCCATCTGTTGAGCTCTTGTTCTACCTCCATTGTTGACATTCTTAGAGCTTGATTACTCTCTATCCCTCCAATAATTCTTGCTTGTTCTTGAGGGAAAAGAGAGAGGAGATCTAGATCCACATCTCCACCAATCACTTTCTCCTCTATGTGAGGGGAACCCCTTGGATCTTGATCTTGGAGTTCTTTGTGAGCTCCTTGTTCTTCCTCTCATATTTCTCCATAGCTTTTGTTGTTGTGGAGGGATTTGAGTGTGAGGGACTTGACCACTTCGTGTGTTCTTGCCATTGCATTAGTTGCATCGGTTTGAGTTCTCCACGGTGATACGTGGAAGTGAGAAGTTGAGAAGCTTACTACCTTTGGTACTTAGTACCCTTGATATTGTTCTTCGTGGGTGCTTTGGCGTCCTAGAAGCTTGGTGGTGTCTCGGAGCTCAATCAGTGTGGTGTGAAGCTCCGGGAAGCGTCGGGGTCTCCAATTAGGTTGTGGAGATTGCCCCGAGCAATTTGTACGGGTACCGATAACCGCCCCCAAGGGTTGCCACGTGTACGGGTTCGGTGACCGCCCCCAAGGGTTGCCATTTGTACGGGTTCGGTGACCGCCCTCAAGGGTCCCTTAGTGGAATCACGGCATCTTGCATTGTGCGAGGGCGTGAGGAGATTACGGTGGCCTTAGTGGCATCTTGGGGAGCATTGTGCCTCCACACCGCTCTAACGGAGATTAGCATACGCAAGGGTGTGAACTTCGGGATACATCATCGTCTCCCCGTGCCTCGGTTATCTCTTACCCGAACCCTTTACTTATGCACTTTACTTTGTGATAGACATATTGTTTATTGTAATATATCTTGCTATCACTTAGTTGTTTATCTTGCTTAGCATAAGTTGTTGGTGCACATAGGTGAGCCTAGTTGTTTGTAGGTTTTGTGCTTGACATATTAAACGTTAGTTTTATTCCGCATTTGTTCAAGCCTAAACCTTAACTATTTTAAAGCGCCTATTCACCCCCCCCCCTCTAGGCGACATCCACGTCCTTTTCACCAATCTCGATCCACTCCAACCCAACAGATACCCGAGATACCTATAGAGCACCTTTATAGTCACCTAGTTATGTTGTGATGTTTGATACACACAAGGCATTCCTCCAGTGTTTGGGAGTTGCATGATCTCATGGTCATAGGAACAGATACTTGACATGCAGAAAAGAATAGCAATAAACTAACACAATCATATGCTATGTTCATAGTTTGGTTCTTGTTCATCACATCATTCTCCTAATGATTTGATCCCGTTATCAAATGATAATCATGTCTATGGCTAGGAAACCTTTACCATCTTTGATCAATGAGCTAGTCTTTTAGAGGCACACTAGGGACAATGTGTTGTCTATGTATCCACACATGTATTTAAGTTCCCAATCAATAAAATTCTAGCATGGATAATAAACGATTATCATGAACAAGGAAATATAATAATAACCACTTTATTATTGCCTCTAGGGCATATTTCCAACACCCTCGTCATAATGGACACTGTCAGGATAATGGAGATGGCCAGCAGTGATGATTTCTTCCCTCCGGCAATGTACTAGAAATGCTCCACATGTGTTTTTCTTTGATACAGAGATTCTCAACAGTGAAGCGGAAGTTCTAGGTTAACTTTGTGAGGTTTCTGTATATATAGGATTTTTCTATGTTGGAATCACGTAAAACAGAGTGATGTGGGCCCCACAAGCTAACAGAGTGCCCCAGGGGGTGGGTGTGCCCTCTTACCTCGTGGCTGATAGGTGGCTCCCCTCCGGTGTATCTTCGCTCCGGTATTTATCATTTTGTCTAGAAAAATCATAAAAAAGTTTCGGGTAATTCCGAGAACTTCTATTTTTTGACAAAAAACAACACCATGGTAATTCTTCTTAAAACAACGTCACTTCGGGTTAGTTCCAAAAAATCATATAAAGTGCATCGAAACCATATGGACCTAGTAGATGGCGAATGAAGATGGACACGTGTTTTCTGGATCGATGACTCACTTGGAGACAGAATAATGGATTCAGAACATGGAGGATCACCTGAGGAGTAACTTTCTTGGAAGGAAGGATATGGTCCAGTATGGTCTTCGGTACTTTGCAAAAGGTGCTGCAAGTTGGTGGAAGATGTATGAAGCTATCCATGGATGACAAGGAGCAATCACTTGCGAAGAATTTAAGATGACTCTGCAAAAATCTCTTATGGTCACAAACACCAAGAAGCCTCGTTCCAATGATATGAAGAAACCTTGTGGATATAAGATCTATGGAGAGATAGGGCACACCCATGAAGAACACAAGTATGGATGCCCTCATTGTGAAGAAATCACCCAGCTGAGGAATGCCCGACTAGGCAGGTGACATATTTCTTGTGTGAAGGAACTACTCATTACCCCGTCTAGTACCACATTTACCCCAGGCTGCAAGAATTTACCAAGCAAGAGAAAGAAACAATGAAAGAAGCCCTTAGTCAAAGTTTAGAAGAATCTATGACGAAGGAAGATGTTGAAGACCGTGATGGACAGTCCTAACTATTTTTTTCTCCAATGCTCTACTCATGTGGAGAGAAAGGACATTTTTCATAGGATTGCACGAAGGAAAGCCAAGTGTATCTGGGAGGCTTCCCGACAAAAAAAGTGGAGCTTGATCCACATGAAATAGAAGAATTGATCGGAATGAAGAAATCCAGGAAGAGAAAGATATTGTGCCCACAGAACAACCAAATCTCTGCAAAGAAGGATAAGAGTCATGTTACCTATTTTGAGTGTAAGAACACTGGACATTATGCTAATGATTGCCCAGAAAAGAAGCAGGGAATCCAAGGAGCCAACACAATTACCAAAAAGCCCCGAGACTTGTCAAAAGTCATTTGTTTTCGCTGCAAGGCAGCTAGACATTATGCAAAGAAATGCCGAGACAAGTAGAAAACGGGAGCTAAGTAGTTGAGCTCTTAATATTGATAATAAGTGTAGTAGGAAGCACTCTTATTTTCATGAGTTATGGAGTTGAATTATGTAATGGAAGTCTCGGAGATTGTAATAATTCATGGATCAATGAAGTTAAAATATCATGATCTTAAGTGTTGAATTGAATGTGAATGAGTTAAATACTCTACAAAAATGATGTATGGATGAACTAGTGCATTTCATTTTAAGGGTGGTAGTACACTAAGAGACCACTTGATTAATGGAGAAAAGTGTTAACCAGGTCAAACCATAGAAGTAGACAAGGTAAGCATGAGCTTGTTTTGTGATATGATGTCTTACCCCAAGAGTATGAAGGGTGAGGTACAATTGCATTTAGGATTACAAGGAATATTAATGTAGGAATATCGATCAATATTTAGCCCGATGAAGAGATCAAGATTTACAAGTGTTTAAGTGGAATCACAACCCGCAGACTCCGGGATCTAACGTGAAGCAAACCCAATCCAGTTGAAGGAAGAACCATGGAAGAAGCTGCAACTTCATCAGCACACGTTTCATAGGAGATTACAAAAAACTGAGAGTTGTGAAGAAGGGATAGATGTTTTGTATCGCTTGCAGAATTGATGGATTTATCCGAGCTTAGTTCATGGACAAGAGAAATTCTGCAATGCTTGAGAGAATGCCCGAGTGTTAGAGTGCGAGATTCGCTAAACCATATACAAGGTAATGATTTGGGTGCAACATGGCTTGGCCACCATGATGACTTACTCTTATCATTTCTCTTGCTATTTGTAATGGTCAATCTTGAGTGACTTATCCATAGGCGAGATACGACGATGTTGAGCCTAAATCTTAGAATGGTACGCTGAGAAACCCTTCTATAAGGCAGTTGTTGCCAATCGTAGGTCATTCGATGAGAACAAATCCAAGGCCTATTTTTCTGCAGGAACCCTTATTTGTTGACCACCATGAGACTAACAATAGTTATTTAGCATTGGTGCCAGACCTGTCAAGCCCCGGAAGAAACTTATACAAGAACTGAAGATTTTGCGAGGAGACAAATTTGTCAAGGAAAGAAGTACATGAGTTTTGATGGACACATGACTTTGATTTTAAGTGTGGTAGCATCCGAGACTTTTCTCATCGATGGGTTTCAAGAATACCCCAACCTAACCTTTTCCTTCTAGCATCTCTCAATCTCAAGGATGAGATTCATTTTAAGTGTGGTAGGTTTGTAACTTCCCAAAATTCTAAATTTTGGAATGTTATATTAATTAAGTAATATTAATTATATGCTTGATTGTTTGGTTTAAAGTGAGTGGAATTGAGTTTTTTGGAAATTTAATGAGAGGTAATAAAAGGACTTTAAATAACGTTTGCACGCCTATTTAATTTTAAGTTTGAATGTTTTCAAAATCCTCTCATAAAAAATGAGAGGAGGAAAATGACACTCAAAAAATCAGAGAAAGTGTTTTGTGATTCAAATTTTAAAATACAAAATATTTGCAATTTAATTTAAGTTCAAATTCTATTTCGGAGTTATTGCGAAAATGGTTGTTTTAAGTATTTTATTTATCATCACAATATGTTCATGTTTTATGAAATGTCATTCTGAAAATTTTGATATATAATATGCCTATATAATATATAGTTTTAATATGCTTTTTTGTGTGTTCTTCATTGTTAAAAAACACAGCCGAGCGTCCGCCAGGCCGGCCGGCCCAGCTGGTCGAGGCGCGGGCGAACGCCCAGCGAGCGAGGCGCGGGAACAAGCCAGCGCTCGTTCGTTCCCACCAACGCCGCCAGTAGTTTTCAATAAAAAAGGTTTTTTTTAGCATCTGTAACCTTTATTAAAACTGGATGTTCATAGGGATACAGATGCTATCGGGCATAGTAACAAGCCACACGTGGCGCTCATTAAACTTCCTATTCTCATGTGCAAAACGAATATCATGAAAATTACTAGATTGATGGTTTATCTCACTCAAAACCGATGTGTAGTGGCAAGGAACTTCCGAACTAATCATGGAGATGACGGCAGCACAATCCGAAGCCACGAGATAGAATTCAGATTACGATCTGCCGCCAAAGCAAGGGCTTCATTGCATGCTTGTGCTTCCAAAGAGGGCAGATCCGTAAGGCCATCAAAGACTCTTCCTGAAGCTCCCAGGAGATCTCCTGCTCTATCACGGTATATCACAGCTACAAAACCCCTCCCACCACATCTAGACATGCCACCATCTGCGTTAAGCTTCGCGTCCACGTCGGTTGGTGGAAGCCAAACTGATCTTGTTGCTCTTGTCCTCGTCCTTTCTGCTGTTACATGCAGGTGCTTGGGCATCACATGCAGGTCCCTACTCAGGCGTGATTTGTTCATAGACATACAATCAAGGTCCTCCAGGAATTTTGTGATGAAGACCGAGGTGCCCAGGGGGCTTTGGTATTGACCATCATGGATAGCACGCCGTCGCGCCCACCATATGGCCCACATCGTAATCAAGATTTGAACAACTTCCTTCTCTCGTAGAGTGTCCATTAGCCAAAACATCCATAATCTAGCATCCTCGGTTTGGTTTGAGATCATAACCTTTGTCAATTCCTCGTTGTCTAGTTCCCAAACACACCGTGACATATGGCAGTCAAACAAAGAGTGTCTTCAAGTATCAACCACTGCATGGCATATTGAGCAAGCCAGCGTATCTGTCATCTTCCTGTGGTTTCTAACCTCTCCAGTTGGAATGGATGTCTTGGCTAGCCTCCAAGCGAAAACTTTGATTTTAGACAGGATGCTTAAATTCCAAAGTTTGCCCCAAGATTTCTTGTCCGCCTCGCAATCCGAGTGCCCGGGGACATGCTCCAACCACTTTATTCTCTATTGTTTTGTAGAGGCCAGTAAATGGTATGCTCATCGTATTCAAAATGTGTCTCTTCTTTCATAGTGTCAAGCCAAAAAATTAGCTTGAACTCGTGTACTCAATGGGATATTCAATATCGCCTCCTTGTCCATTGCATAAAAATGCTCATCCAAGAAACGAATATTCCAACGAGCAGAGGTGTGGTCGATCAACTCTGGCACTTGCTGCGACGGGTTCGAGGTCTTTGAGCACACCAACCGCAATTTATGGTCTTGCGGTATCCAATTATTATGCAAGATACTCGTACCACTACCCATACCTATCCACTTGATGATATCCATTTTAAGGATGTCACGTCCTTTGTGTATAGAGCACCGCACATGAGACGGATTTCTTCCCAACTAGGCCTCCAGTACAGTGCAAGTAGGGTAATAAGCTGCCTTCGGTATTCGTGCAGGGAGCCACCGCCGGCCCTAGCGCTCGTCCCAGGGAGCCTCCACCAGAGCAAGTACAATAAGGTACAGTCAACAGGCTGTAAGGATTAAAATACTATATTTTTGTTGAGTTGGATGAGAGAGAAGGGAAGCGGGCTCTTCGTGAAGAGCTAGCTCTAACACGTGCTCCTAGATGCTTTGTGAGAATGAAAGATGGGCCATATATGATAAAAGTAGTACTCTTTTATAGCTAACTATTGTACAAGCTAGCTATAAGATGGGCTATAAGACTGCTTATAGCCAGCAGTTGGCTATACTATTAACCATGCTCTTGGCCCTCTCGCACGATATCTCTCCCTCATATACCTATCTCTCCCTCGGACCACATGGACCCACTCACCTTTCTTCTTCCCCACGAACAGGAGACTTCAGTGCACGTACGCAGCCATCCCGAGTTTGATTAAAATCCGGATTTCTATCCCTAGTCGTCTGCTCGCCCAAACAACATGTCCTATATAAAGCCCAGCCCTCTCTCGACCGATTCCCCTCAAAAACCCTCACCAAAACCACACCAACGCTCGCCCTTGTTGTTTGGATCTCGCAGAAGCCGAGACGGTTCGCCGTAGATTATGACGCCGGTGATCATCTCCTAGCCCCTTCCTTCACTCGTCGATATCTCTGCTCGTTGCGCACATCGTCGACATCTTTTCTGGTTGTTGCGCACATCGTTGACATCTTTTGAGCACCCGGGAAGCATCGAAGCCTCGCCCTCGTCCCCGCGTGCTCCGCCAAAGTACAGAGTTCACAGAGACACCACGCTTGACTCCGAACTCACATCACCTCACCAACGCAAAAAATCGGACACCCTCGGAGCTCTCCATCCGTAGGACATCACCTCCTCTCACACCAGTCGCGGAAGCCGTTGTCCCCGCCGACCTCCACTTATGTGCCTACACGAACACTTGTGTGTAAGGCAAAGTTATCATCTGTCTTCATTTCTTTTAATCTAATAATTTAGTTTTAATTTATATCGGTTCTACTATGGTTGTATATGGTTTACCTCGAACCGAACGATCGTTTTTTTATAAGCCACCAACGCTGAAACCCATAGGTAGCGCCTGCCCACAAACTAGCCCGCCGATCGCACACCCTCGGCGAACAGCCGCTCGCCACGTGTCCACTCGCCACAATTTAACGTTTTCAAAAGGAAAAAATATTTTTAGATTTAGATTAAATTTTGTTTTTTTTCTTTAACTTTAGATCTACAACTCCGATTTCGATGATTTTTTTCTTACGATTTCATCAAAATCCCCTCTATCCAGAGAAACCAAATAAAAATACATTTTGAACTTTTAAATTTTGAATTCAAACATATTTTTTACAAACACTACTTTGGTAATAACATTTATTTTAAAATGTCTTTTTGATCAATTATTTTTATGTTGTTTTATAATTGTTTCATTTACCTAGTAGAGTCATAAAAATAAGTGTTAAAACTATTTTAATTTTAAATAAAACAGGTTCAAAACACGATCTTGTTATGCTTAAATTCAATCAAAATATATTGTTTTCCTTTAGTAAAAAAGTAATCTCTTTTGGCACCTTAATTTAATTACACTAAAGTGTGTGTTAGACATGAGAAACACAGATTTGTTTATTTAAAATCATTTTAATTAAACTTGTGTTAAAACTTGTTTTATTCATAACTTTACTTTTATAAAAGCTTTTCAATCAATTCTTTTTGGTGATAAAACTTTAAGTAAAATACTTTTTGTTTCACTAAACCTTTTATGTTAAAAAGTTGTTTTTATCAGAGAAGTTATTATGTTTTTGTTTGCTAAGAAACTTAGAGTTTTCTTCGAGTTTTGATAAAGTTTCTTAAGGTTTTCTTTTGGGATTTTTCTTTTGATTGATTTTTCGTGTGATTGCTTATGTGAATGCAATTGTTTAATTTCATTAAATTATTCTCGAAGTGTGTCGATTAGATCAATCAATTGTGAGAGCGATGAGTTCTACAAACAAGTACTAGGCAAGTTCACTTTGACCATGATTATCACAATACCCATAATTTATTGCATTGTAGTATCCAACTTTTCCACCCTATATGCTCAATTAGGTAAATTGGAAATTTTAGTCTTGGGTAGTATCATGAGGTAGGAATGCATTGTTGGGGAACGTAATAATTTCAAAAAAAATTCTACGCCATGCAAGGATCTATCTATAGAGAAACCAGCAACGAGCAAAGGGGTAGAGCATCTTCATGCCTTTGAAGGTCGCTAAGGGGAAGCGTTACTATGAACGCGGTTGATGGAGTCGTATTCGCAGCGATTCAGATCGCCGTGGGTTCCGATCTATGTGCCGGATCACGGCACTCCGCGTTCAACACACGTACAGCCCGGTGATGTCTCCTCCTTCTTGATCCAGCATGGAGAGAGGAGAAGTTGAGGGAGAGCTCCGACAGCACGACGACGTGGTGGCGGTGGAGCTATGTGGTTCTCCGGCAGGGCTTCGCCAAGAGATGCGTAGGACGAGGAGGAGGAGGAGTAGGGTTGCGCCGTGGAGAGATGAATTGTGTATCTCCAAAAGGCCAAAACTCTCCACTATATATAGGAGCAGGGAGAGGGAGGATGCCTTGGCCCCACCTCCAAGAAGGAGGAGCTTCGGCCGAAGCTAGGGAGGTGTCCACCTTCCACAAGGGAGGTGGACTACCTTGGTAGGACTCTTCCTCCTTTTCCTTTTAAGCCTTTTGCCTTATCTCCTCTATCCCTATGCGCATAGGCCTTTAGGGAAGGCCTTGGCCAGCCCAATAAGGGCTCGTCCACCTCCTCTAACAGCCCATGCACCCTTTTGGTCGTCACACCCCTCTCGGGGGTCCTCCGGCACCCTCCCGACACTCCCGGTACATTACCGATGAGTCCGAAACTTTTCCGGTGACCAAAATATGACTTCCTATATATCAATCTTTATCTCCAGACCATTCCGGAGCTCCTCGTGACATCCGCGATCTCATCCGGGACTCCGAACAACCTTCGGTAACCACATACCATTCCCTTTACAACTCTAGCATCATCGAACCTTAAGTGTGTAGACCCTACTGGGGAACGTCGCATGGGAAACAAAAAATTTCCTATGCGCATGAAGACCTATCATGGTGATGTCCATCTACGAGAGGAGATTTGGATCTACGTACCCTTGTAGATCGCACAGCAAGAAGCGTTAAGAAACGCGGTTGATGTATTGGAAGGTCTTCACGTCCCTCGAACCGCCCCACGAACCGTCCCACGATTCGTCCCGCGATCCGTCCAACGAACCGTCCCGCGATCCGTCTCATGAATCGTCTTGCGATCCGTCTTCATGATCCGTTCCGATCTAGTGCCGAACGGACGGCACCTCCGCGTTCAGCACACGTACAGCTCGATGACGATCTCCACCTTCTTGATCCAGCAAGAGGGGGCGGAGAGGTAGAAGAGTTCTCCGGCAGCGTGACGGTGCGCTGGTGGTGGTGATGATCTACTCCGGCAGGGCTTCGCCTAAGCTCCGCAGAAATACGATCTAGAGGACAAACTGCATGGTATAGGGTCGAGCAGCACCTGGCAAAGTTGTCTCTCAAAAACCCTCAATACCTCTAGTATATATAGGAGGGAGGGAGGGGAGGAGGCAGCCTCAAACCCTCAAGGTTTGGCCGAAATTGGATGTGGAGGAGTCCTACTCCAATCCTACTTGGAGTAGGATTCCACCTTCCCACTTGGAAACTCTTTCCACCTTGTGGTTTTTTCCTTCTCAAACCTTCTAGGCCTTAGTGGGAACTTATTCCAGCCCACTAGGGCCTGGTTTATCTCTTCCCATAGCCCATGAGACCCCTTGGGGAGTGACACCCCTCCCGATGGTCCCCGGCACCCCTCCCAGCACTCCCGGTACACTATCGATGAGCCCGAAACTTTTCTGGTGACCAAAACAGAACTTCCTATATATCAATCTTTACCTCCGAACCATTTCGGAGCTCCTCGTGACATCGTGGATCTCATCTAGGACTCCGAACAACTTTAGGTTACCAACACCTATAACTCAACTATACCGAAACGTCACCGAACCTTAAGTGTGCACGCCCTACGGGTTCGAGAACTACGTAGACATGACCCGAGACACTCCTCGGTCAATATCCAATAGCGGGACCTGCATGCCCATATTGGATCCTACATATTCTCCGAAGATCTTATCGGTTGAAGCTCAGTGTCAAGGATTCATATAATCTCGTATGTCATTCCCTTTGTCCTTCGGTATGTTACTTGCCTGAGATTTGATCGTCGGTATCCACATACCTATTTCAATATCGTTACCGGCAAGTCTCTTTACTCGTTCCGTAATACAAGATCCCGTGACTCACACTTAGTCACATTGCTTGCAAGGCTTGTGTGTGATGTTGTATTACCGAGTGAGCCCCGAGACACCTCTCCGTCACACGGAGTGACAAATCCCAGTCTTGATCCATACTAACTCAACGGACACCTTCGGAGATACCTGTAGAGCACCTTTATAGTCACCCAATTACGTTGCGACGTTTGATACACACAAGGTATTCCTCCGGTGCCAGTGAGTTATATGATCTCATGGTCATAGGAATAAATACTTGACACGCAGAAAACAATAACAATAAAATGGCACGATCAATATGCTACGTTCATAGTTTGGGTCTTGTCCATCACATGATTCTTTTAATGATGTGATCCCGTTATCAAGTGACAACACTTGCCTATGGCCAGGAAACCATGACCATCTTTGATCAACGAACTAGTCAACTAGAGGCTCACTAGGGACAGTGTGTTGGCTATGTATCCACACATGTATTTGAGTTTCCAATTAATACAATTCTAGCATGCATAATAAACGATTATTATGAACAAGGGAATATAATAATAACTAATGTATTATTGCCTCTAGGGCATATTTCCAACAGTCTCCCACTTGCACTAGAGTCAATAATCTAGTTCACATCACCATGTGATTCTAACGAATCCAACACCCATATAGTTCTAGGGTCTGATCTCGTCTTGCTCATGAGAGAGGTTTTAGTCACGGTTCTGAAAATTTTATATTCGTGTGTGCTTTACAAATCTTTGTGTCATCTAATAGATGCTGCTACTACGTGCTATTCGGAAATACTCCAAATATCTACTCTACTATACGAATCCGTCTTACTACTCATAGTCATTCGGATTAGTGTCAAAGCTTGCATCGACGTAACCCTTTACGACGAACTCTTTAACCACCTCCATAATCGAGAAAAATTCCTTAGTCCATTAGTTACTAAGGATAACTTTGACCGTTGTTCAGTGATTCAACCCTGGATCACTCTCTGTACCTCTTAACAGACTTGTGGCAAGGCACACATCAGGTCCGGTACACAGCATGGCATACTGTAGAGTCTACGGCTAAGGCATAGGGGACGACCTTCGTCCTTTCTCTTTCTTCTGCCGTGGTCGGGCTTTTGAGTCTTACTCAAATTCACACCTTACAACACAGCCAAGAACTCCTTCCTTGCTGATCTATTTTGAACTCCTTCAAAAACTTGTCAAGGCATGCATTTCATTTGGAAGTTATGTTTAGTATTTTTATCTATCTCCATAGATCTTGATGCTCAATGTTCTAGTAGCTCTATCCAGGTCTTCCTTTGAAAAAACCCCTTTCAAACAACCTTTATGCTTTACAGAAATTCTACATTACTTTCGATCACCAATATGTCAACCACATATACTTTATCAGAAATACTATAGTGCCCCCACTCACTTTTTTGGAAATACAAGTTTCTCATAAACCTTGTACAAACCCAAAAGCTTTCATCATCTCATCAAAGTGTATATTCCAACTTTGAGATGCTTGCACCAGTCCATGAAAGGACCACTCGAGCTTGCATACTTGTTAGCATCTTTAGGATTGACAAAACCTTCTCATTGTATTACATATAATCTTTCCTCGAGGAAATCGTCGAGGAAACAATGTTTTGTCTTCCTATGTGCAATATTGCACAAATAATACAGCAACTACTAACATAATTCCAACAGACTTTTAGCATCGCTACGAGTGAGAAAGTCACATCATAGTCAACTCTTTGATATTGTCGAAACATCTTTGCGACAAGTCATGTTTTTCTTAATAGTGACTTATCACCATCATCGTGTGTCTTCCTTTTAAAGATCCATCTTTACTTAATAGTCTTACTACCATCAAGTAGTTCTTCCAAAGTCTACACTTTGTTTTATACATGGATCCTCTCTCGGATTTCATGGCCTCCAGCCATTTGTCGGAATCCGGTCCCACCATTGCTTCTCCATAACTCGTAAGTTCATTGTTGCTCAACAACATGACCTCCAAGACAGGGTTACCGTACCACTCTGCAGTAGTACGCGACCTTTGTCGACCTACGAGGTTTGTAGTAACTTGATCCGAAGCTCAATGATCACCATCATTAGTTTTACTTCAATTGGTGTAGGCGCCACAGGAACATTTTACTGCATCGTGCTACACACTGGTTGAAGTGACGGTTCACTAACCTCATCAAGTTCCACCACCCTCCCACTCAATTCTTTTGAGAGAAACCTTTCCTCGAGAAAGGATCCATTTCTAGAAATAAACACGTTGCTTCCGGATCTGAGATAGGAGATGTATCCAACTGTTTTGGATATCCTATGAAGATGCATTTATCCGCTTTGGGTTCGAACTTATCAGACTGAAACCTTTTCACATGAGCATCGCAGCCCAAACTTTCAAGAAACGATAACTTAGGTTTCTCTAAACCATAGTCTATATTGTGTCATCTCAATGGAATTATGCGGTGCCCTATTTAAAGTGAATGCGGTTGTCTCTAATGCATAACTCATAAACGATAGTGGTAATTCGATAAGAGACATCACAGTATGCACCATATCATAATAGGGCGTGGCTATGACGTTCAAACACATCATCACACTGTGGTGTTCCAGGTGGCATGAACTGCGAAACAATTTTCACTTTGTCTTAACTGCGTACCAAAAACTATAACTCAGATATTCATATCTATGATCATATCGTAGACAGTTTATCCTCTTGTCACGACGATCTTCACTCTGAAATAGCTTTGAACTTTTCAATATTTCAGACTTGTGATTCATCAAGTAAATACTCTTGTATCTACTCAAATCGTGAGTGAAGTAAGAACATAACGATATCCACTACGTGCCTCAACACTCATTGGACTGCACACATCAAAAATGTATTACTCCCAACAAGTTACTCTATTGTTTCATGTAGCATGATCTGCATGTCTCAAGTGATTCAAAATCAAGTGAGTCCAAATGATCCATCCGCATGGAGTTTCTTCATGCATTTATACCAACAGGTATGGTTTGCATGTCTCAATCGTTTCAAAAATAAGTGAGTACAAAGATCCATCAGCATGGAGCTTCTTCATGCATTTTATACCAACATGACTCAAGTGGCAGTGCTACAACTAAGTGGTACTATCATTATAACTATGTATCTTTTGGCACCAATATTATGAACATGTGTAACACTATGATCGAGATTCAATAAACCATTGAGGGTAATTATTCAAGCAAATAGAATAACTATTATTCTCTTTAAATGAATAATCGTATTGCGATAAACACAATCCAATCATGTTCATGCTCAACGTAAACACCAAATAACAATTATTTATGTTTTACCACCAATCCCGATGATAGAGGGAGCGTGCGATGTTTGATCTCATCAACCTTCGAAACACTTCCAACACATATCGTCACCTCGCCTTTAGCTAGTCTCCGTTTATACCGTAGCTTTCATTTCGAGTTACTAACCACTTAGCAACCGAACCGGTATCCAATACCCTCGTGCTACTAGGAGTACTAGTAAAGTACACATCAATATTATGTATATCAAATATACTTGTGTCGACTTTGCCTTCTTTTTTAATGTACTCCTTAGGAACTCCCCACAGTTTTCTAAAATTGGGATTTTTCTTTTTTCCCGTTTTTTCAACTGAAATTTTGGCTGCCATTGTCTCAACAGTAATGGTATGTTAGAAATGTGCCAAGGGTCCACATTCTAATACCCATTGTCTGGTTTTTTCAGCCTTCTTATCTACCAAGTCATGGTCATAGGAATAAATACTTGACACGCAGAAAACAATAGCAATAAAATGACACGATCAATATGCTACATTCATAGTTTGGGTCTTGTCCATCACATGATTCTCCTAATGATGTGATCCCGTTATCAAGTGACAACACTTGCCTATGGCTAGGAAACCATGACCATCTTTGATCAACGAACTAGTGAATTAGAGGCTCACTAGGGACAGTTTGTTGTCTATGTATCCACACATGTATTTGAGTTGCCAATCAATACAATTCTAGCATGGATAATAAAAGATTATTATGAACAAGGAAATATAATAATAACTAATTTATTATTGCCTCTAGGGCATATTTCCAACACCTACGGGTTTGGGAGACATGCAGGCATGACCGAGACATCTCTCCGGCCAATAACCAATAACGGGGTCTGGATATCCATGTTAGCTCCCACATGTTCCATGATGATCTCATCGGATGAACCACGATGTCAAGGATTCGGTCAATCTCGTATGCAATTCCCTTTGTCTATCGGTGTGATACTTGCCCGAGATTCGATTGTCGGTATCCCCATACCTTGTTCAATCTCGTTACCGGCAAGTCTTTTTACTCATTCCATAACACATCATCCCGTGGCTAACTCGTTAGTCACACTGAGCTCAATATGATGATGAATTACCAAGTGGGCCTAGAGATACCTCTCCATCACATGGAGTGAAAAATCCCAGTCTCGATTCGTACAACCCAACAGACACTTTCGGAGATACCCGTGGTGCACCTTCATAATCACCCAGTTACATTGTGACGTTTGGTACACCCAAAGCACTCCTACGGTATCCGAGAGTTGCACAATATCATGGTCTAAGGAAATGATACTCGACATTAGAAAAGCTTTAGTAGATGAAAAACACGATCTAGTGCTATGCTTAGGATTGGGTCTTGTCCATCACATCATTCCCCAATGATGTGAACCCGTTATCAATGACATCCAATGTCCATGATCATCTATTGATGAACGAGCTAGCCAACTAGAGGCTCACTAGGGACACGTTGTGATCTATATATTCACACATGTATTACGGTTTCCGGTTAATACAATTATAGCATGAATAATAGACAATTACCATGAACTAGGAAATATAATAATAACCACTTTATTATTGCCTCTAGGGCATATTTCCAACACACATGTCCTTTGTTACTGAGCCCTGGGAACACTATTATTTGGCAATTGCTATGCTTAGTAGATGGTGATTCGTATGAGTGTTCATGGAAGTTGTGAGAGTGATGAATTATAATTGATGACAACAACTTCAAGACAAATGACGACAACTTCAAGACCTCAAGTACTCAAGACATGATTTTCCAAATATACGTGTGGATGGAATGGTTGGACGGCGCCTTGGAGGACCCAATGATTAGCCTAGGTGTTGTTAGAGAAGTGCCAATGAATCACGCGGAAAGTTCCACCCAGATTAAAAGAGACAGATGAATACTTCAAGACCGGAAGCTTACCTGTGCACCCACAAGTTAATATGGGCTCAGGCTTGGTTGATATTAGTTTTTACAATGACTAAACAGTGCTACAAGATGTTGACGAATGGTAGGAATGCATGGGCACTATCAGTGGTCAGGGAAACTCTCTCAAAGACCATGTTTTGGTCGTCCTGTTATCAAACACGAGGAAGTGCGAGAACCTAAAAGGAGGGGTCGAATCTTGTGGGTAAAGTGCACAAGGCTCAACCTAATCGATTAGTCGTGTTCCCGGTTACACACAACTTGAGCCTCTGGAATTGGATATATCTCGCAGCTCTCAGCAACACACTATTAATGGATTATTTGATGAACTGATTATTGGATTTAGTGATGACTTTGAGATATGAAATTTTGGTTGGCGGAACCATCTCATTAATGCTACCAACCTTGTAGTAATTGTATTTGACTCCTTTTTGTAGGATAAAATCAGCTTTTATGCAAAAACTCGGACATAGAGCCTCCACAACCATCTCGCATATAGTGATAGAGTTATTTTCATTTGCCTATGTGTGATCTTGCCATTACATTCAATGTACTCACCTACACGGTTGCAACGTCTCATGTTGCAAGATTTTCTACAATGATTAAGAGTTGCATAATAGGGTTACGGTCTACACTCAACTTGTCATTGGTGTTAATGGGCCTCCTCACCCTTATGCATTGTTTTTGTTGTGATATATAAGGTATACTATTGATATACGATATTTATTTTACATGTGTGATACGTCTCCAACGTATCTATAATTTTTGATGGTTCCATGCTATTATCTTGTCAACTTTAGATGTTTTATATGCATGAACATGCTATTTTAAATCTTTTTTGGGACTAACCTATTAACTCAGTGCCAAGTGCCAGTTTCTGTTTTTTCCGTGTTTTTGGCCCATTTTCAGACGGAGTCCAAATGGAATGAAACTTTACGATGATTTCTTTGGACCAAAAGAGACCCCCGAAGCTTTGGAAGAAGGCCAGATGGGCCACGAGGGAGTCACAAGCCCTCACTCCACCCCCCCCCCCCCCTCGGTGGTGGCGAGCAGGCTTCTGACCTCCTCGTGGGCCCAACCGACGTAATTCCACCGCCATAAATTCCTATAAATTCAGAAACCTCCAGAAAGAAACCTAGATCGGGAGTTCCGCCGCCGCAAGCCTCTGTAGCCACCAATAACCAATCTGGAGCCCGTTTTGGCACCCTGTCGGAGGGGGAATCCATCTCCGGTGGCCATCTTCATCATCCCGGCGATCTCCATGACGAGGAGGGAGTAGTTCTCCCTCGGGGCTGAGGGTATGTACCAGTAGCTATGTGTTTGATCTCTCTCTCTCGTGTTCTAGAGATGTCTTGATCTCGATATACCGTGGGCTTTGCTACTATAGTTGGATCTTATGATGTTCTTCCCCCTCTCCCTCTTGTAATGAATTGAGTTTCCCCTTTGGAGTTATCTTATCGGATTGAGTCTTTGAGAACACTTGATGTATGTCTTGCATGTGTCTATCTACTGTGATCAACTTGCGGGTTTGTGACAATTAGGAACCTATGCATATGGGTTGGCACACGTCGATTCATGTGAGTACTTGATGTATGTTTTGGTGATCAACTTGCGGGTTCGTGACATTGGGAACCTATGCACAGGGGTTGGCACACGTTTTGACGCTCTGGTAGAAACTTTGGGGCACTCTTTGAAGTTCTATGTGTTGGTTGAATAGATGATTCTGAGATTATGTGATGCATATTGTATAATCATGCCCACGGATACTTGAGGTGACAATGGAGTATCTAGGTGACATTAGGGTCTTGGTTGATATGTATCTTAAGGTGTTATTCTAGTACGAACTCTATGATGGATCGAACGGAAAGAATAGCTTCGTGTTATTTTACTACGGACTCTTGAATAGATCGATCAGAAAAAATAACTTTGTGGTGGTTTCGTACCCGACAATAATCTCTTCGTTTGTTCCCCGCTATTAGTGACTTTGGAGTGACTCTTTGTTGCATGTTGAGGGCTTGTTATATGATCCAATTATGTTATCATTGTTGAGAGAACTTCGCTAGTGAAAGTATGAACCCTAGGCCTTGTTTCCACGCATTGCAATACCGTTCGTGCTCACTTTTGTTACTAGTTACCTTGCTGTTTTTGTAATTTCAGATTACAAAAACCTTTATCTACCATCCATATTGCACTTGTTTCACCTTCTCTTCGCCGAACTAGTGCACCTATACAACTTACCATTGTATTAGGTGTGTTGGGGACACAAGAGACTCTTTGTTATTTGGTTGCAGGGTTGCTTCAGAGAGACCATCGTCATCCTACGCCTTCCGCGGATTGATAAACCTTAGGTAACCCACTTGAGGGAAAATTGCTACTGTCCTACAACCCTCTGCACTTGGAGGCCCAACAACGTCTACAAGGAGAAGGTTGCGTAGTAGACATCAAGCTCTTTTCTAGCGCCGTTGCCGGGGAGGTTAGCGCTTGAAGGTATATCTTTAGATCTTGCAATCAAATATTTTTGTTTCTTTTTCTTTCGCTAGAAAACTACAAAAAAATTGGAATTGAGGATGCCTCATATGCTCCATCTTTTCAATGTCTTTCGTGAGCATGATGGGAAGGAAAATTGTGCTCAAGTGCTGAAAGCAGAATTACATAGAATGCTTGGCATAGAATATGTGAATGATGAGCATGATTGCAATGTTGTTAGCATGAACTCTATGAATACCCATGATGCTAACGATATGCAAAGCCACAAGCTTGGGGATGCTATATTTGATGAAGATGATCTTTTTAGTTCTTACACTTTGAATGATCAAAATTATTTTGATGAAAGCATGCCCCCTATCTATGATGATTATTGTGAGGATACTTATGCTTTAAAGAAGAGGGATGATAAAACTTGTCATACTCTCGAGAACCCCTTTGCTAAACCTTGCTTTTTCATTGTGGACACAATTTGTAGTGCTCAAGTCTTTTACGATACTCCCACTACTATTCTTGAGAATAGATTTCCTTATGTGGAGAGTAGTAAAATTTCTATGCTTGTAGATCATGAAAATAATGCTTTAGGTGCTGGTTATATTGTTGAATTCATTCATGATGCTACTGAAAATTACTATGAGAGAGGATCATATGCTTCTACTTATTGCAATAGTATCAAGCTTCCTCTCCATATGTTGAAATTTTTGAAGCTATGCTTGTTTTGCCTTCCTATGCTAGTTGATTCTTGCTCCAATAAATTGTTTGATCACAAAATCCCTATTCATAGGAAGTGGGTTAGACTTAAATGTGCTAGCCATTTGCTCCATGATGCTCTCATTGTGTTCCAATCCTTACCTTTTATGTGAGCATCATTGAAATCAATGCCTAGCTAAGGGCGTTAAACGATAGCGCTTGTTGGGAGGCAACCAAATGAGTAAATTTTTCTTTGATTTTTGCTTCCTGTTTTGTTTTCTCCATACCATCATAATTCTGTTATGATTGTGTCTTTTGTGTTTCTTTTTGTGTTTGTGCCAAGCAAAACCGTTATGATTAGTCTTGGTGATGATTGTTGGAAAAAGACAGAAACTTTCTGCTCACGAAAAGAATTTTCATTTTTATCCTGTAAGAGCTTTTGAGTTGATTCTTTTTGCTGCTGATTGATACGCAAATTCTTCAGACTTTCGTAATTTTCAGAATTTTTGAAGTACCAGAGGTATATGAAATATACAGATTTCTACAGACTGGTCTCCTGTTAACAGATTCTGTTTTTGTTGTGTTGGTTGCTTATTTTGATTAAACTATGGATAGTATAGGAGGGTATTAGCCATGGAAGATTGAAAATACAGTAACCCAACATCAGAATAAGTAGAATTTAAGTTTTCTACAGTACCTAAGGAAGTGGTGGTTTGCTTTCTCATACTAATGTTATCACGAGTTTCTGTTTAAGTTTCGTGTTGTGAAGTTTTCAAGTTTTGGGTGAAGTTCTTATGGACAAAGAGATAAAGATTCCCAAGGCACCCCAAGAGATTCAAGGATGCCTAAAAAGCCTAAGCTTGGGGATGCCCCGGGAAGGCATCCCCTCTTTCGTCTTCAATCCATCGGTAATGTTACTTGGAGCTATATTTTTATTCACCACATGTTATGTGTTTTTGCTTGGAACATCTTGTATCGTAGGAGTCTTTTATTTTTGTTGTGTCACAGTCATCCTTGCTGCACACCTAGAGAGAGAGACATGCACTCACCGTGATTTTGTCGAGCTTCACTTATATCCTTTGGTAGACAATTCAGCTCACATGTGCTTCACTTATATCTTTTGAGCTAGATACTTTTGCTCTATGTGCTTCACTTATATCTTTTAGAGCGCAGCGGTGCGTGGCTTGGTAGTTGATATATGCTTTGAAAGTAGTCTCAAAAGGGGTAGTTATCCAAAGGGATACGAAAACTTCCACCTTCATGTGCATTGAATAGTTAGAGAAGTTTGATTCATCTCAATTAGTTTTGAGTTGTGGTTTTGGTAATATTGAAGTCATGCTAGTAAGGTGTTGTGGATCTAGAAATACTTGTGTTGAAGTTAGTGATTCCCGTAGCATGCACGTATGGTGAACCGCTATGTGATGAAGTCTGAGCATGATTAGTCTTTTGATTGTCATCCTTTGCGTGGCGGTCGGGATCGCGCGATGGTTTATACCTACCAACCTTTCCCCTAGGAGTATGCGTTGAATGCTTTGTTTCGATTACTAATAAAACTTTTGCAACAAGTATATGAGTTCTTCATGACTAATGTTGAGTCCATGGTTTAGATGCACTTTCACCTTCCACCATCACTATCTTCTTAGTGTCGTGCAACTTTCGCCAGTGCACAAAACCCACCATTAGCCTCCCTCAAAATAGCCACCATACCTACCTACTATGGCTTTTTCAAAGTCATTCCGAGATATATTGCCATGTAACTACCACCATGACATGTGCCACCACGTCTACATTGCCATTGCATGATCGTAAGATAGCTAGCATGATGTTTCCATTACTGTCTATGCCATGCTAGATCATTGTCACGGTACACTACCGAAGGCATTTCAGATAGAGTCATCATTGCTCTAAGTTTTGAGTTGTAAGTGTGATGATCATCATTGATGGAGCATTGTCCCATGTGAGGAAATAAAAGAGGCCAAAGATGCCCACCAAAAAAAAGAAGAGACCAAAGAGCCCACCAAAAAATATATTAAAAAAATGAGAGAAAAAGAGAGAAGGGACAATGCTACCACTTTTCCACACTTGTGCATATTAAGCACCATGATCTTCATGATTGAGAGTCTCTCGTTTTGTCACCACCATATAGCTAGTGGGAAATTTTCATTATATAACTTGGCTTGTATATTCCAATGATAGGCTTCCTCAAAATTGCCTTAGGTCTTCGTGAGCAAGCAAGTTGGATGCACACCCACTAGTTTTCTTTAAGAGCTTTCACATACTCTTAGCTCTAGTGCATCATTTGTATGGCAATCCCTACTCATTCACATTGATATCTATTGATGAGCATCTCCACAACTTATTGATATGCCTACTTAATGTGATCATCTTCTCCTTTTTTTTTCTTGCAACCTCCACCACACTCCCCACCACTTATAGTGCTAAAACCATGGCTCACGCTCATGTATTGCATGAGAGTTGAAAAGGTTTGAGAAAGTAAAGGTGTGAAACAATTACTTGGCCAATACTGGGGTTGTGCATGATTTAAATTCGTTGTGCAATGATGGTAGAGCATAGCCAGACTATATGCTTTTGTAGGGATAACTTTCTTTTCGCTTTGTTATTTTGAAAGTTCATGATCACCTTGCTAGTTTGCTTGAATTGTTATTGTTTCCACGTCAATAGCAAACTATTGTTTTGAATCTAACGGATCTTAACATTCATGTCACGTGAGAGAAGTTATAAAGGACAACTATGCTAGGTAGCATGCAACATCAAAAATTCATTCTTTATCACTTCCCTACTCGAGGACGAGCAGGAGTTAACCTTGGGGATGCTTGATACGTCTCCAACGTATTTATAATTTTTGATGGTTCCATGCTATTATCTTGTCAACTTTGGATGTTTTATATGCATGAACATGCTATTTTATATCTTTTTGGGACTAAACTATTAACTCAGTGCCAAGTGCCAGCTTCTGTTTTTCCGTGTTTTTGGCACATTTTCAGACGGAGTCCAAATGGAATGAAACTTTACGATGATTTTTTTTGGACCAAAAGAGACCCCCGAAGCTTTGGAAGAAGGCCAGATGGGCCACGAGGGAGTCACAAGCCCTCACTCCGCCACCCCCCCCCCCCCCGGTGGTGGCGAGCAGGCTTCTGACCTCCTCGTGGGCCCAACCGATGTAATTCCACCGCCATAAATTCCTATAAATTCAGAAACCTCAAGAAAGAAACCTAGATCGGGAGTTCCGCCGCCGCAAGCCTCTGTAGCCACCAAAAACCAATCTGGAGCCCGTTCTGGCACCCTACCGGAGGGGGAATCTATCTCCGGTGGTCATCTTCATCATCCCGGCAATCTCCATGACGAGGAGGGAGTAGTTCTCCCTCGGGGCTGAGGGTATGTACTAGTAGCTATGTGTTTGATCTCTCTCTCTCTCGTGTTCTTGAGATGTCTTGATCTCGATGTACCGTGGGCTTTGCTACTATAGTTGGATCTTATGATGTTCTTCCCCCTCTCCCTCTTGTAATGAATTGAGTTTCCCCTTTGGAGTTATCTTATCGGATTGAGTCTTTGAGAACACTTGATGTATGTCTTGCACGTGTCTATCTGCTATGATCAACTTGCGGGTTTGTGACAATTAGGAACCTATGCATATGGGTTGGCACACGTGGATTCATGTGAGTACTTGATGTATGTTTTGGTGATCAACTTGCGGGTTCGTGACATTGGGAACCTATGCACAGGGGTTGGCACACGTTTTGACTCTCTGGTAGAAACTTTGGGGCACTCTTTGAAGTTCTATGTGTTGGTTGAATAGATGATTCTGAGATTATGTGATGCATATCGTATAATCATGCCCACGGATACTTGAGGTGACAATGGAGTATCTAGGTGACATTAGGGTCTTGGTTGATATGTATCTTAAGGTGTTATTCTAGTACGAACTCTATGATGGATCGAACGGAAAGAATAGCTTCGTGTTATTTTACTACGGACTATTGAATAGATCGATCAGAAAAAATAACTTTGTGGTGGTTTCGTACCCGACAATAATCTCTTCGTCTGTTCCCCGCTATTAGTGACTTTGGAGTGACTCTTTGTTGCATGTTGAGGGCTAGTTATATGATCCAATTATGTTATCATTGTTGAGAGAACTTCACTAGTGAAAGTATGAACCCTAGGCCTTGTTTCCACAAATTGCAATACCGTTCGTGCTCACTTTTGTTACTAGTTACCTTGCTGTTTTTGTAATTTCAGATTACAAAAACCTTTATCTACCATCCATATTGCACTTGTTTCACCTTCTCTTCGCCGAACTAGTGCACCTATACAACTTACCATTGTATTAGGTGTGTTGGGGACACAAGAGACTCTTTGTTATTTGGTTGCAGGGTTGCTTGAGAGAGACCATCTTCATCCTATGCCTCCCGCGGATTGATAAACCTTAGGTCACCCACTTGAGGGAAAATTGCTACTGTCCTACAACCCTCTGCACTTGGAGGCCCAACAACGTCTACAAGGAGAAGGTTGTGTAGTAGACATCAATGTGATGTTATGGTATTTCATCGAAGTACTGTGTGTGCCAGGCTGCCAGCATACTGATCGAGGGATGGCACAGAAAGCACAAAGGCACAGATCCATTTGGGTCGGGTTGCTATAGTCATCATGGGTAGTATTACACCCTGGTTTATTGATTCTACACAAGGGGAGCCAAGGAATATTTATTGGTCTTAGCAGTTTAGTTGTCGACTCAACCACACGTGGAAACTCTGTGTGTAGCAAAGTTTTAGTAGCACAACAAAATTGTAGTTGAAACAGTAACAGTAACAGTTTGTAGTGTTTGTAACAGCAGCAACAACAATAGTAACTTAGCAAAAATCAATATGTGAAAAGCATTGGCATTGGATCGGTGATGTATAATTGTGTGTTGGGTGATATTCATCATGTAACATTTACGTACTAGAGCGAGACAGAACTAGCTCCAATTCATCAATGTAATGTAGGCATGCATTCTGTATATAGTCATGCATGCTTATAATAAGAACTTGCATAACATCTTTTGTCCTACCCTCCCATGGCAACGGGGTCCATAAGGAAACTAAGGAATATTAAGACCTCCTTTTAATAGAGAAACTAAACAAAGTATTAACACATAGTTAATACATGAACTTTTCAAATTGCGGTAATCGCTGGAAAGAAACACAATTACTGTCACCTTGGGGTATGCAGATCATAACACGTAATCAGTGCATATAACTTGCAAGATAGGATCCAAAATACTCTTATGTTTATGAAAATATAATAGGTTCGGATATAAAATTATGTCACTCGGGCCCTAGTGATAAGCATTAAGCATAGCAAAGTCATAGCAACATCAATCTCAGAACATAGTGGATACTAGTGATCAAGCCCTATCAAAATAACTCGATTACATGATAAATCTCATATAATCCCGTCACCGTCTAGCAAGATTACAAAGGAATTACTCACTCTCGATGGTGAGCATCATGGAACTATCGATGGAGAAGGGTTGGTGATGACGACAGCGACAAATCCCCCTCTCCGGAGCTCCAAACAGACTCCGCATCAGCCCTCCGGAGGAAGAACGGGAGCTGGTGGCGGCTCCATCTTGTAAAATGCATTGAAAACTTATCTCCTATTTTTTTTCTTGGGTAATAGGAATATATAGGCTTGGAATTAGGATTGGCGGCGCTACGTGTGTCCCATAAGCGCATCCTAGGAGGGTGGGTGCGCTCTCTTGCCTTGTGAGCAATTGTGGCCCCCTCCGATGGTTCTTCGCTCTATTCCATAAAAAATATTCAGAAAGTTTTGTTCAATTCCGAGAACATTTATTTTCTACACAAAAAACACCATTGTAGTTCTATTGAAAATAGCATCAGTGCGGGTTAGTTTTGTTCAAATCTTGCAAATTAGAGTCCAAAACAAGAGTAAAAGTGTTTGGAAAAATAGATACATGTCACAACCCTAGAAAAATTTATTGCAATTAGTTGCATCATCATATTGCATCATGTTTAATTCAAATAAAATTGAAATGGGGATGATCAAACCCTAGCATCAATATAACTCAACTAGGTTCAACTTAATATAATTTTCAATTAACCTAAAATGTCTTTAAAAAATGTCTATTATTTCTCGCAAATGTTGGGAACATCAACCAGAGGTGATGCACATTTTTCTTAGTCATTTGGGATTTTGAATTATAACACATTTTATATTTGTTTTGGGGCTTTTAAAATTCTATAGGTAGTTTGTTGGCTCCAATAATTTTGAAACTTGTTGAGGGCCTCTAGAATAAATATTTTATTGCCCACAAAAAGTCCCAGATTTTTTATAAATGATTTGGTTAGTAAACCAAATCCAAAAAAATTACAGAAAAAAAGAAACAAAATAGAAAAAATAGGAAAAGGGGCAAACTTACCTGGCGCTCACCGGCCCAGCCCACCATCAGCCTTCCCTCGTTGTCGTATTCCCCGAGCAGCTGTGTGGCAGCAGCACAGCGACCGGGCCACCTCGTGCTTGCCACGCACGAGGTACCCCCGAGCCTATCTTCATGCCCAGGAGACGCCCTGCAACCTCCTCTCGCTTCTCCCTTGCTCTCTGCTCGCCCTGGACCTCTCCCCTCTCAAACTCTAGGATCGCTGAGACCCACCGGAGAGCGCCACCGTCGCAACCGTGGCCATCATCGTCCCTTTGCCGTGCTTCCATGTCCAGATGACCGGTCGTGCTCCTCCTCATCTTAGTGCCCAAGGAATCAAGCTCGGAAGCCTTTCATCGCCGCCATCGTCCCCATTCTCATCTCCGACCGCCGAAGCTTCTCGTCATCGATTCGCCGGCTCCCGACCGTCCTCGAGCAACCTCACCATCTCATTCGACTCGCGGTGAGCTACCAAAGCAAACCCCTCTCCTTGTGTGCTTGTCCTCGTCCTCGAGGCCCTGGCTCTGCCGTGGCAGAGCCGCCGTCTACCATTGCCATCGCTCCCGTAGCCCCCAAGCTCCTCTCACCTAGATGTGATGTCCATCGCGTTCCTTGCAATTCTAGGAGGCCGTAGAACCCCTTTGTCCGGCTCCCCGCGCCCTACAGCCTCACCACAGCACCACCCGAGCTCCGGTTGCCGCTAACCTCGTCGCCGGCATCGACTCCAGCATCCCTATGACCAACCATGTGCACGAGTAGAAGCGGCTCACTCCCAGCTCCCGTTAGAGCGCCTCCGTGCGCAAAACCGTCGCCCGTAGGCAAAACCCGAGCAACTCCGGCGTGCCACCATCATGATTTATGGTCGCCGACGACTAGCCGTTGTTTAGATGACGTGGCACCATTAAGTTAGAGCTAATCCTGCTTAATTAGGGCATGTGACACTGACGTGTGGACCCAATGGGCTAATAAAGCCCCAGTTTAAAATTAAAACCCTTTTAATTAAAGCTGAGACACTGACGTGTGGACCCCACCCATCAGATTTGACCTGACCACGTCAGGGTTGACTGGCCCCACCAGTCAGCCTCTGAAAATGACCTTGGGCCACTGGCCAGTGGGCTCCACTGGTGAGGTTTGACCCTGGCCAGCTCTGCTGATCTGCTGATGTCACAATGACCTCCTGCTGATGCAATAACTAATTTATGAATTTCAGAAAATATTCAAAACTTTTAAAAATCATAGAAATTCAACCGTAACTCGAATGAAAATAATTTATATATGAAAAAAATTCAGAAAAATGCAAGGAATCTGTTTATGGCGTTTTCATGCATGTTAAAGCAACATATGTCCTCTGTTTTGGAAAACTAAAATAAATGTCATTTAAATAACCACATGTGAAGTTTGAATTTGAACCTTGGTTCAAATTAACTCCATTTAATCTTGTTGCTAGATGCATTAGCTCAATCAACAACATATTGCCATGTCATGATCATGCATAATAGTGTTGCATTTTTGTGAAGTAAATGTTATTCTTTTGTATTTGTCGGTGTTGTTCCCCCTCGGTAGACTATGGTTCCGACGTTGTGATCGTTGGCATTAATAAAGACCCATGGTTATCTTCCGAATTGTCAGGCAAGCAACCCTCCTTGAGAATACTAATATAAACCCACTATCTCGCTCTTGCTCTCTTTTACTGCATTAGGACAACAACAATTCAACTGTTACATGTCTTGGTAGTTGAACCATTCCTTTGCATGACCTGTCTTTGTCTCAGTAAATAGTTGAAACCACTTAGCATGAGTAGGAAATGCTTGATCCTTGATGTGCCTACTCATCCATGCTTGCTTACTATGCCTGGTATGCTTAGAGTCGTGTCGGGTCTGATCCATCTGGACGATGAATCAGAATGCATGTGTTCATGTCCTACTGTGTGAGAGTAAAGTGTGTGAAACCGATTTGGTAAATGTAGCGATCAAAGGTCATGTAGGAGTACATGGCGGGTTGTCTTATTGGGACCGTCCTTAAGAACTGAGTTTTGTGTATGTTATCCGAGACAAGATACTACCACACATTGGAATGCTTAAGTGCCCCTCTCGGCTTATTAATCGCCTAGACCTCTCTCGAGGAATTGCAACTAGTTTCTAGTGTTTGTAGGAAAAGTGTTGGTGGCCTTGTTTAGCTCTTCCCGATGGGGTAGGCTTTAGTGCGGTAGATACACAGTGGCACGGTGTACCAAGTGGCACCCAGATGGTGGGCTTATGGAACCCTGCGCACATCATTTGAGGATGTTGAGGAAAATTCAATCGGACTTCCTTGCGGGTTCAGTCTCAAATAGGCGATAAACCTGGACTAGGGTCTTGTGTGGTTAACGGTCGTGACCGACACCCACACCAGTGTTTCCGCTTGAAGGTTGCCGAGATGCATGACGTGCATATGGTGGTAAGTGGTGAGAGCGTGCGTGAAGAAGTATACCCCTGCAGGGTGAATTAATCTGTTCGAATAGTCGCATCCTCAGATATGGACTACTTGGAAACATTATGTGGTACTTAGACAACTTGGAATGGATACTCTAAAATATGCAAGATAAGTGTGAGTGATATGGATGGCCTTCTCGTAGGAAGACGAGAATGGATCCATAGTGCTGTATTGATTTGGTGAATATGTGGACTCGTGTGCGCTACCCCACCTCAAAGAAAGTGTTTGTGGTCGTAGTACCGGTTAGCCAAGAGTCGAAGCTGGCTTGTTGCAATTAAACTCCAGAACGCCTTCATTGATACTGACGCATATGTAGATAGTTCTGATGTAATTCTTGCTGAGTACCTTTGTACTCATGGTTGCTTAATTATGTTTTGCAGAGAAGACATTAGCCTCACTATTGGTTCTATGCGACGCGTTCTATGTTGACCGGAATAGCTTGGGAATCCCAAACAGAGGTCTCGCTCCTTTGGTAGGGCCATTGTAGATTTCCAGGCTCCTCCAGCCACTTTTAGTAGATGTTTGTACTCATACATATTATGCTTCCGCTTGATGCTTGTATGACTTGGGTGTTGGGTCATGTGACCCCTGTTTGTAAATCATACTATGTTGACACTTATGAGTCTTTAATAAATGCTTGAGTCATAGAGTTATGTTGTGATGTCGTGTTGTATCTACACATATCGTGCATATTGTGTGTATGTTTTGAAATGCATTGTATGTGTGGGATTCGACGCCAAGTTGTATGCCTTTAGTAGCCTTATTTACGGGGAAATGTCTCTTTGTGCTCCACTGAGCCTTGGTAGCTTGCTACTGCTCCGGACACATTGATTGACCGACATGTATCCTTCTTTGTTGATATGTCTGTCCTCACGGGGAAATGTCACGCGGTGTAATGGAGTCCATGTAGCTTGCTACAACTCGTCTACACACGCTGATTACCGACACCTGCATTGCTGGGTTATGTATGCATGTCCCTATACGGTTGGGCCACTTGGGGTCTACAACTAGTCATGTCGACCCGGGTTCTCTGACGTACGATTGCTAGCAGCACATTCGTATACGTGAGCCAAAAGGCGCAAACGGTCCCGATCAAGGTAAGGTGGCAGCTGTAGAGTTTACCATGTGTGAGGCCACAAAGTGATGTGATGTGTTACATGCTGGATTTGTATGACTTAGGATCGGGGTCCCGACAGTACGTTTGAGATGTATCAGGCATCAACCATGCATGACCAACTGCTTCATGTGTTGGAAATATGCCCTAGAGGCAATAATAAATTAGTTATTATTATATTTCTTAGTTCATGATAATCGTTTATTATCCATGCTATAATTGTATTGATTGGAAACACAATACTTGTGTGGATACATAGACAAAACACTGTCCCTAGTAAGCCTCTAGTTGACTAGCTCGTTGATCAAAGATGGTCAAGGTTTCCTGGCCATAGGCAAGTGTTGTCACTTGATAACGGGATCACATCATTAGGAGAAGCATGTGATGGACTAGACCCAAACTAATAGACGTAGCATGTTGATCGTGTCATTTTGTTGCTACTGTTTTCTGCGTGTCAAGTATTTGTTCCTATGACCATGAGATCATATAACTCACGGACACCGGAGGAATGCTTTGTCTGTATCAAACGTCGCAACGTAACTGGGTGACTATAAAGATGCTCTACAGGTATCTCCGAAGGTGTTCGTTGAGTTAGTATGGATCGAGACTGGGATTTGTCACTCCGTGTGACGGAGAGGTATCTCGGGGCCCACTCGGTAATACAACATCACACACAAGCCTTGCAAGCAATGTGACTTAGTGTAAGTTACGGGATCTTGTATTACGGAACGAGTAAAGAAACTTGCCGGTAAACGAGATTGAAATAGGTATGCGGATACTGACGATCGAATCTCGGGCAAGTAACATACCGAAGGACAAAGGGAATGACATACGGGATTATATGAATCCTTGGCACTGAGGTTCAAACGATAAGATCTTCGTAGAATATGTAGGATCCAATATGGGCATCCAGGTCCCGCTATTGGATATTGACCGAGGAGTCACTCGGGTCATGTCTACATAGTTCTCGAACCCGCAGGGTCTGCACACTTAAGGTTCGACGTTGTTTTATGCGTATTTGAGTTATATGGTTGGTTACCGAATGTTGTTCGGAGTCCCGGATGAGATCCAGGACGTCAGGAGGAGCTCCGGAATGGTCCGGAGGTAAAGATTGATATATAGGAAGTCCTGTTTTGGTCACCAGAAAAGTTTTGGGCTCATCGGTAGTGTACCGGGAGTGCCGGGAGGGGTGCCGGGGACCATCGGGAGGGGTGTCATGCCCCAAGGGGTCTCATGGGCTATGGGAAGAGATAAACCAGCCCCTAGTGGGCTGGAATAAGTTCCCACTAAGGCCCATAAGGTTTGAGAAGGAAAAAACACAAGGTGGAAAGAGTTTCCAAGTGGGAAGGTGGAATCCTACTCCAAGTAGGATTGGAGTAGGACTCCTCCACCTCCAATTTCGGCCAAACCTTGAGGGTTTGAGGCTGCCTCTTCCCTCCCCCTCCCTCCTATATATACTGAGGTATTAGGGCTGATTTGAGACGACTTTTCCATGGCAGCCCGACCACATACCTCCACGGTTTTTCCTCTAGATCGCGTTTCTGCGGAGCTCGGGCGGAGCCCTGCTGAGATAAGATCACCACCAACCTCCGGAGCGCCGTCACGCTGCCGGAGAACTCTTCTACCTCTCCGTCTCTCTTGCTGGATCAAGAAGGCCGAGATCATCGTCGAGCTGTACGTGTGCTGAACGCGGAGGTGCCGTCCGTTCGGCACTAGATCGTGGGACTGATCGCGGGACGGTTCGCGGGGTGGATCGAGGGACGTGAGGACGTTCCACTACATCAACCGCGTTCACTAACGCTTCTGCTGTACGGTCTACATGGGTACGTAGATCACACATCCCCTCTCGTAGATGGACATCACCATGATAGGTCTTCGTGCGCGTAGGAAAATTTTTGTTTCCCATGCGACGTTCCCCAACATCATGACCATAACAAGGTGGTAACATGCGTTTAATTATTCTTGAAAGTTCACATCGTCCTCCTCCTCACCCCCAATTTCTAATGGCTTATCGTCTCCTCAAAATTGCTCTTGCTTCCTGTCCCATGATGGGTTCTACTTTGTAGATGCGTTGGGTTTTTTTCCTGAAGAGGAAGGGATTGGTCTAGTAGAGTAGCAAAAACTATTTGTCTTAGTGAGAACCAAGGTTTATCGAACCAATAGGAGATACATGCAATCAACCTCGATAGTTACTGCACAAATAAGAGCAAATACTCGCACCCAACGCGAGAAAGAGGGTTGTCAATCCCCTTGTACTCGTTAATTGCAACGATTAAATCTGATAGCGGTTGGTAAATAAAATACAAAGTAAATAAAAGGTAAATAAATTGCAGCAAGTAAATGGAGCTTTAGTAAATATGTGGAATAGTCCCGGGGCCATAGTTTTCACTAGAGGCTTATCCCTTGAACACATAGCATACGATGGGTAAGAAAATTGTTGTTGGGCAATTGGTAGAAAAGCGCATATTTATAATGTTATTTATGGCAATAATTATGCTACTATAAAAGCGCATATTTATAATTTTGTTCATGGCAATGATCAGGTGTATGGCAAGTAGACTAAAACGATTATGCATCTACTACTATTACTACACTTTGAGAGCGCTTCTATGCTTGACTCTCTAGATATTAAGTTCATAACAAACAGAGTAATGCATTAAGCAATATGACATTATGTAGAAAAAAGTATGAAAAGCAATATGTTTAGACCCTCTTGTTTTATCCTTAGTAGCAACAATACAAATACGTACCTCGCTACTCTTATTGTCACTGGGTGAAGACACCATGATACGCCTCCAACGTATCTATACTTTTTTATGGTTCCATGCTATTATATTAACATTCTAGGATTCTTTGTAGGCATTTACTTGTTTATTTATATTATTTTTTAGCACTAACTTATTAACACAGTGCCAAGTACAAGTTGTTGTTTTCTGCATGTTTTTTATTTCTCAGGAATATTGTACGAAACAAAGTCCAAATACCCCAAAACTTTTTGATGGTTTTTCTATATCAAATAAAGACGTGGAAGCTTCAGAGGAAGACCGAAGGGTACACGGGTTGCCCCCAACCCAAGAGGGTGCGTCCAGGGGGTGGTCGCGCCCTCATGGCTTGGGGCCACCTCCCAACTCCTCTAGCCTCGTTCTCTGGCCTATAAATTCACATATATTCCAAAAGCCCTAGAGAGCCTCCCAAAACACTTTTCTGCTACCGCAAGTCTTTGTTCAACCATGTGCCCATATGGAGCCCTGTTTTGGTGCCCTGTCGGAGGAGGGGTCAATGACGCAGGGCCTCTACATCAACCTTGCTGCTCCCATGGTCATGTGTGAGTAGTTCATCATGGACCTAAGTGTCCATAGTTACTACCTAGATGGCTATCTCTCTCTACCTAGATTAGAATGCAGTTTTAATTTTATTTCCCGAACCGTTTTCTTTTAAGTTTCGGTGTTCCACTCGTTTAGTTCACCCGTACACACCGCGTAACCAGTAGTGTAGCGCCACGTAGCCCGTGTCCGATGCTTAGTAATTTCTTACTTTATGTTTTATTTAGTATTACCCACAAGATTTCCTGATTTTTTTGCTAATATCTTCTATGTTTTTTATTGTTTTTAGTTGATTCTTTTTGCAACATGTCACAAATATTATGAACTTTTGCATAAATTCAAAAGTTTTCAAATTTGCATAGTAGATTTTGAATTTGCTCAAAACTGTAGATTGCTAATATCTTTTAAACACAAATATATTTTGATTTAATTCCTTTTGCTACTAGTTTCTAATCAAATTGTTTACCCAGTGGCATAAGAGAATTTATTTTAGATATTTTTACTTGTTTAAACAGATTTGAAAACACAGATTTTATGACTTTGATTTAGTGTATACAATTGTTTTTCTTTATTTAACAAATTTAGTTCTTGTTTTGTTTTCTTAATAACTTTTAGGGTTTAAAATATTTTTGAGTGAAACTTTTTGCATTGTGCACAAGTTTATTATAGTTTTTATAGATGTCAAATTTCTCCATATTTTAATAAAATTTAACTTTGAAATCAAATAGATTTGATTCAAACCCTATTTTGCTTATAGCTTTGGTTTAAGAACATATTTTTTATTGATTTTTTTGCTATTAGTCACTAGATGAAAGGTTTATCGAGTAGTACTTGGTGATTTATTTGTAGTTTATTTAAAATTAGAGTTTTAGCTAAAGTGCATTGTTTTATATATAGTGTTTGTTTTAGCTTTTACTTTATTGTTTTAATAACTTTTGAAATTATTTTCTTTTGTCACATTGACAAGTTTTGTTTTGTTTTTGTTAGGTAAAACTAGTCTTTCAACATTTTTTTCTTTTAGTTAATGTTGTTGTAAGTTTGATTGCATGGAATCAATTCAAGTTCAATGATAGCTTGCAATTGATTTCATAGTTAAATTAACTTGTAACGCCCATGATGCGGTCATATCCTTATTTTGGCGTGAGAGCCTCGACAGGGATAGAAACGCACCTCGTCGTTTCGTAAGAATTGATATCGTTACAAGTACATGTACTAAAAACATGAGTATAAGGAGTTGGCTTACACTCGCCACAAGCTACATCAGAGTCACATCAGTACAATTCATACAATCATCATGAAGAAGAGCAGGGTCCGTCTACGGACGAAAACAAACGATAAAAGAACGACGTCCATCCTTGCTATCCCAGGCCGCCGGCCTGGAACCCATCCTATATCGAAGAAGAAGAAGAAGAAACTTCAAATGAACAACCATCGCGCTCACGCCTTAATATCACTTTACCTGTACCTGCAACTGGTGTTGTATTAATCTGTGAGCCACAGGGGACTCAGCAATCTCATTTCTAGAGTTATCAAGACTAGCAAAGCTTAATGGGTGAGGTATGATTAAGTGGCGAGGCTGCAGCAAGCGACTAAGCATTTATTTGGTGGCTAACTTACGAGTACAAGAATAAAGAGGGGGATGATATATGCATAACGAACGTGAACTACTGATGATCAAATGAATGATCCTGAACACCTACTTACGTCAGACATAACCCCACCATGTCCTCGATCGGAGAAGGAGCTCACGAAAGAGACAGTCACGGTTACGCACTCAGTTGGCAAGTTTTAATTAAGCTTACTTCAAGTCGTCAAGAACCGGATGTTAAACAAAGTTTCCATGTTACCACATAACCACGGGCACGGCTTTCTGAAAGATTTAACCCTGCAGGGGTGCTCCAACTGGTCCATCACAAATTACCATAAGCCGCATAGTAATCCACGATCACGAAACCCGCGATCTCGTCGGACTCTGTAGTGGAAAACCTCAACTATGAGATTACCCAAAGCATCACCGGAATCCCGATGCACAAGATATTTCGTCAAAGGTAAAACTAATCTAGCAAGGCCGCCTGACGTGTCGACGACCCCGATAGGAGCCGCGTATCTCGTTATCAGGACACGACGGATAAGCTACGCGTACGGTGGCCTGATAGAAATCACCCAAGTTGCCCTGGGTTGGCCCCGCACGGTGCTCTGGGTTGGACCAACACTCATGAGGAGCACTGGCCCGGGGGTTGATTAATTACTCCACGGGTGCCGGCGGGTCCCTATGAAGTTTTATTAGGTTATGAGACAAATGTAGTATCAAAGTTGGGCCTTGCCAGACCAGCCTTAATCTAAAACGAATTATCAAGGGGGTCCCCATTGAAAGTGCAGTCATGCCCTTAATCGTGTTTTGGTGTTGCTGACAACACACATATAGATAACTAATCACTAATCCCCTTTAAGCTGTTGTTAGTGATCATGTGTTGATAAGGACAAGTTCATGTGCTAACAAGGACAAGATCAAGATAAGCATTCCTCGGCACTACATGCTTGATTCTTGTGGATGTTCACATGGTGGACAAATGAAGATGAATACATAAGCTAGGCTTTCCACATTGTGTATGGGAGAGCTCATTGAAGACTTCATCATGTCTTGCTTTCAACTTGAGCCAAGAAGGAACAACAACATCAAGCTCAAGTGAAAGGGCTAACTCAAAGGTATCAGTTCCTTTGACGTTAGTGGTGCGGAGTGATGATTAGCGAATAAAAGAATACACTCAAGTATCGATCATCAGTACCCATTTTATGATTCTTGAGTCTTTAGGGATCCCACACTATTAAGAGGGGATCACAGGTTTTGCGATGAACTTGCTCATACTACATCTCTACTTTTCTGCTCATACCACATCTCCACTGCTCTACCTTTATCTCAAAACAGAACCAATGCCTCGGACATCCGGCTTCCTCCGGACGTCTGAGGGTCGGACGCCTGACCACTTCGGAAATCCGGAACCTTATACCAGAGAAATCCAGAGTCAAATAACTCAGACTTCCGGCTCCCTCCGGACGTCCGAGGGCCGGACGCTCGACCACTTCAGAAAACCGGAACCTTGCACCACAGAAATCCAGAGTCAAATAACTCGGACTTCCGGCCTCCCCGTGTCGTCCGAGGGCCGGACGTCGGACCGCTTTCGGAAAACCGGTGTTCGTGAACAGAGCCAAAGTCTGTGACATCCGGCTCCCTCCGGACGTCCGGTCCCTGTTCATCTATACAGTGGTTCCTGATGTATATACATCTCTCGGACGACCGACCGCTGTCGGACGTCCGACCCCTTATGGGCGTACGGACATTCGAGAACTGCCGGACGTCCGACCACTGTCAGACTTAAGTGACCCCAACGGTCACTTTCCCCTCTCCACTATAAATACCCCCTCCCACTTCGTGAGAGGGTGCCCAACACAGCCATATCCTCATAAGAACACATTTCTATCTCACACACATTTGCTCACACCAAATCTTAGATCCCACGAGCATTTGTGAGCCCCTTTGAGAGTTGTTCCAATCAAAAGATAGATCGTCTCCCTCTCCTCCTCTCAACCCAACCTATTTGAGATTTGAGCAAGTTTTGAGCATTTCCCGTGATGTTGTTACTCTTGGAGGTTGGAGACTCCTAGGCGGTAGGAGTTCTTCGGAGAGGAATCAATCCGTGTGATTACCCCCGGAAAAGTTTGTGAGGGTTTGGAAGCCACCTCAAAGGCTTACCACTAGTGGTTGAGAAACGCCTTCGTGGTGTTATCTCAAAGGGAGAATAGGGTGAGCCTTCGTGGCGTTGGTGTGCCTTTGTGGTAACATCCACCTCTCTAACGGTGACTAGCTTCTCTCCAAGGAAGTGAACATCGGGATACATCTTTGTCTCAGTGACCTTGGTTATCCTTAACCCTAACTCCTTACCTGTAGTTTACTTGTGTTACTTGAGCATACATACATTGCATATTGTTTGTGCTCATTATATTGTGTTGGCTATTTCTTTGTACAAGATTAATCGTTCAAGCATACCCTCTATATCCACACGTTCACACTTGCAGCTTTTGATATATCGTGTGCTATAGTGTGATCTAGTATCTTGTGTCGTTCACCTACTTGTCGTGTGATATAGCTCAAATAAGTTTGTGTAACTTACTTGTGCTTGTTAGTAACCGTGTTGTGTCCATCTTGGTAGATCGTGTTGTTGGTGTCCGTTTCGGTGCCTATTGCATTTAGGATTTTTGCTTGAAAAGTATCCTCTTAGTTTATCTCCGCATTGGGTTTAAGCCAAATCGGAAGAAGTTTTTAAATAGCCTATTCACCCCCCTCTAGGCGTCATCGCGGTCTTTTCACCCATAACAATACTGATCGTGTTAGGAGCGCTCATTTATGGAATATAACACCGGTAGTCGAAACTAAAGGGGCAAAGGTGGAACAAAACACCAGGCTAGAAAGGCCGAGCCTTCCACCTTTTACCAAGTATATAGGTGCATTAGTTTAAATAGTAATTAATATGATGATATAACAAGGAACCCATGTTATCACATGGAAGCAACTGCACCTGCAACTAGCAACGCTAACACATGGTTAAGCAAGCGGTAACATAGCCAATCACTGGTTTGCTAGGTTGTGAACAAGTTGAAGGTTTTCATGACAATGTTGAGAGGCAGACAATTAACAGGTGGTAGGCAACGAGACATAGCAAAAGAAACGAGACAACTAGCATGACAATGATAGTAATGGTATCTAGGGAAATGATCATCTTGCGTGAGATCCCGCTGAGAAGAAGGACGTCTCCATTAATCAGACGAACCGACGTAGTTGAACGGGTCCTCACATTCCGACACGCTTGCGGAACTCTATCGAGATGAAGCAAACCAAAAACAAGCATCAACACATATATTCACCACGACACATGCACGACATGATGCAATTCACGTATGATGCATGATCAGTTGAAAATATGCGAGACATGGCATGGCAATTCACACAGTCAATCGCCACACATTAAGTGAAGCTCAATATGATTCGTGCAATTAATATTCTCTGGTTTGCATGAATTCCTTTCGGTTTATAAAAATGCAGGCTAAAATGTATGCGGCTACTGTTGAATATCTCCCTTTTGCATCCGTGCCCGTGAACTGATTTTTCTTTATGTGTGAACGGGAAAAAAATTACGGGTTGCAATTGGAGATGCCTTAGACAAAAACAAGAGGGAAGAGGAAAAAAAGAAATCAAGGATGGCACCTACCGCTTCGCCTGGCCGCTCGGGCGCAACATCGAGCGAACCACCCACCGCCATTAATGGCAGTAACTGCCGCCCATCGCCCGACCTTGACCACAAATTGCTTACGCTACCGCTTTGCCTCGGGCCTCTCCATTCCACCGCGCGCGGCGGCGAACCACATCACCTCGGGGACCCTTCCTCTCCCTCGGCCGACCCTCACCGCAATGGTGGGAGAGAGAAGGAGGATCCGAGTACGGCGGATCCGTGCGGAGATGGTGTCGCCACCGCGGGGCCTCGGCGCTCCGACTCCGATGACGCTCCTGCCATCAGCAAAGCTTCGTTCGACGGAGGCTCGTGCGGAGATGCTACGGGTGGTTCGGGGGAAGTTCCCGGATCGAGCGAGCTGGCCGGAGATGATGGTGGAGATCATCCGCGCGGCGACCTTCGCGGAGCGAGCCCACTTCTACGACGATGATGGAGGCATGGACTTCGAGCTCATCTATTGGGCGATGCGGGAGGCGGAGGTCTCGGATCCAGGAGTGGCGAGGAAGTGGAGTCGCTTCAAATCACCGATTCCGTTCCTCCTCAACATCAATCCGCCATCGATATTGGAGATATCCCAGATCCCTTGCGAGGAGCTGCCGCCGGGGATCGACCCTCCTCAAGCCAGCTGATGCCGCGGACTCCTGGCGGACGTGCTTCGCGGCGGATCACTTCGCGGCGAGGACGTCAGGCGGGGAAGGAGCTGCGCAATCGCTTCGAACCGCCGCCATGGCCAGGAGATCGAGGGGAGGTCCATCCTCGTAATAAGGTACGTGCTCGTCCTCCTGTTTCTGTTCGTGCAGTTGTTCATGTTGTTCATGATTCTCGGGGCCTTGGTTGGAATATGGATAGAGATAGTGAGACTACAATTTGTTCAAAAACAGCCAAGTCCATTGTTAGGACCCCAATCCAAGGTGTTAGTGAGATTCGATCTCTGTCGAATGTTAGGAATCTGGTAGACAGTATTAAACATGGAGTTTCTACTCCGTATACTGCAAAATTATCAGATGACTCTGGGCAACCTGATAATGGCAATAGTGATGGAGTTTCTACTCCTGTAATTGCTGTTGACTTAGTAAGATCATACAGTGATTGTGTTGGAAAATCCTTTAATCACAAAAATGTATCCCAACAATTGGATAACATTTTTGTTGATGCACCTGCTTGTGTGGGAGAAACAATTACTGATAGTGATCTTGCTGTAGTGGATGTGAATTCTAAACCTACAGGTGATTTTGAGAGTAGGATAGACAGGAAGGACAGTGGGATTAGTCTTGAGGGGATCTATGAGGAGTTTCAGAGAATTGACAGTCTCACAGTTGGTGGTTTAGGAAGGAAGAATAATACGGTTCTGAAAGATAACAGTATATCTATCAGCCCTGCTTGTGCGGGTGCAGTGGAGAGGGATGTGGATGACATATGGCCCTCTTTGGGCTACCAGAATGAATCTCGGTCGTTGATCTATGGATCTGTGGTGAAGAAGGATACGGGAAAAGGAAAGGCGCTTTCTAGGCCGTATAACAGGAACGAGGAGGAGGTTGAGACTTTTTATGGTCAGTTGTGGGTTGTTCCCTCCCCCAGCCGCCGCCACAAATATCGTGGCCACTTCTCCCCCACCCCCCCTCCTCCACCTAAATCCAGATTGACTCTGGGCAGCCACTTGTTCTGGATCCAGAAGGATCTCTTCCAATCCGGGTGCTTCTCAATAAAAGACTGCTTCCCTATCCTTCGCCCTGGAAGGTTTGATCCCGTCCCCACCAAGTTCAAGATCTGCGAGAAGAGTGGTGCTGGTGGTGAAACTTTTGCAGCTGTGGTGAAGAAGAGCATGGATCCACGAATTCAGCAACGTCCTAAGAAGCAGCCTGTCAAGAAGGGAGGTCAGGGTGCTCCTCCCCCACAGCCTGCAGCCCCTGTTGTTGTGGGTGCACCTGCAGCAACCAAAGCCCCAGGTAATACTATTAAGGGAGGTCCAAATCAGGTGACAGCCCCTGTACCTCCTCCAGGACCTGTTGTACAACACCTTGATCCTAGGTACAAAGACATGATCTGCTTCAATTGTAGTTGGCCTGGTCACTATGTGGGGAACTGTGTTGAAGCCAAAAAATGCTTCATATGTTCTGGCAATCACAACGTGAACAACTGTGTGGCTTGGGCCAAGTTACAACCTACAGCTGAATATTTTGGAAGTGCAGCAGTAGGTTTGGGATTTTATCACATTGATATCCCTGTTTCTGCTGAATCTAACTGGATGAACTTCAAAAATTGTGCAATTCTGAAGGTGTTGAAAGGAGAAGTTTCTGCTTCTGATCTGATTATTCAACTGAATGGGATCTTTTGCAAAGGTAAGGAATGGCCATGGCAAATCAGGGAGTTGGAAGAGAATAAGTTTTTGCTGAGATTTCCTCCTTGGAAAAAAGTTGAGGATTTAATTGAATTTCCAGCATTTGATCTCCCAATTGATGGAGTTTCTGTGAAAATTTGTGAATGGGATGGGATGATTGAATCTTATGGAGAACTAAAAGAGGCCTGGATTCAAGTGGAAGGGATACCTCCTAAATGGTGTGCTTGGAAAGTATTTGCTCAAGTTGCTTCATGTTTTGGAATATTGGTGGATGTGGATTGGAATGGGATATTTAAGAGTTTCTATGAAAAGATTAGAATTAAGGTGGCTTGTAGAGATCCCACCAAAATTCCATTTGAAAGGCTGGTGGAGATGAAAAAGAAGATGTATATTCTGGCCTTTACTGTGGAGGGTTTTGATCAGATTGGTGATGATCTTGATGAGGATGGTGATGACCCAGATCTAGATATTGAGGATGAGGACAAACCTGAGGATGATACTGATGTGAACAAAGATTTCCTAGATGGAGATTGTGAACCTATTGATGAGTTAGATGAGGCTAATTTCTCTAAAACTTAGAAATCTGGATCTGGAAATGGGAAAGATGAAACATCTGTTTCTGCAACTATGTTTCATCCCAGGCTGCTGGTGGATGAGGTGCATGAACAGTTTATCAGAGAAGCTGGAATTAATAAGTCCTATGTCCAGATAGAGGAAACAAAAGATGGAATGATCCCAAACAAAGGTGATTTTGACATCCAGTCTCATATGGAATATTGCTCTGCTCAACTTAAGAACTTTGAGATGGATGTTGATGGAGAGGAAGAGGAGATGGACCTGCCTGAAATGGTGTGCCTACCTTTGGAGGTGGCTACAAAGATTGGCTCTGTTAAGAGATCTCTGATTGAAACAATGGTAGAAACTGAAAAAGCAATGTTAAGAAGGGAGATCCTACCTTGAACAAGAAATGGGGTCCTGTGCTAGCTACCAGACCAGTTACAAGACAGCATGGGAATGTGAACATCATGGAAAAAGCTACTGCCTACCTGAAAAAGAAGAACCTGGAGATTCCTGCTTCTTTCCAAGGTAAAACTTTTGTTAGCATTGATATTGATCTGCTTGCTACACAAGTTTCCAGTATTGATATTATCATAGGAGATAATTGTGATGAACAGGAAGATATAGTCCAAGATTTAATACTGAGAGAAAACATTAGATGTTTAGATTTTGCTGATTCCAACCCAGATAATGTTTTACCAGAAAATTTAGATACTCCTCCGCATGGGATTGAGAATGTGTACTCTGATTTTGATGCTAGAGTTAATCTCAAACTAGGTGACGCTGCTAGTTTGGATAATTCTTTCCCAGACATTAAGCAAACCAAGAGGCTTTGTAGCCTGTCTCACTCCTTTAAAATATCATGATAGGTTCCTTTTGGAACATTCGGGGGCTTGGTCAGCCTGGAAAGATTCAGCGTCTGCAGGAATTTATTAGAGATAACGCAGTGGATTTTGTTGGTTTCTTTGAAACCAAGAAAGAAGCTATAGATGAGAATAGTTTTAAAATAATTGCGGGTAATAGAAATATGATGTGGCATCACTTACCTGCGCATGGCTCAGCTGGTGGTGTCCTTGTGGGCATTGATGGTGATATATTTGAGATTATTGGTTTTATTGATAAAGAATTTTGTGTGCTAACTACTATTAGGAACAAAACTAATAACTGTGTGTGGCAATTTGTTGCTGTGTATGGGACTGCCTATAATGATAGGAAAACTGCATTTATTGATGAACTTCATGAAGTGCTTGGCATCATTTCTTATCCTGTTATTGTGGGAGGAGATTTTAATCTCATCAGATCTGCTGCTGATAAGAGCAGTGGCAATATTAACCAATCTATTGCTTTTCTTTTCAATGATTGGGTCAATAAATGGGGTGTGATGGAGATTAGTATTGCTAATAGGAAATTTACCTGGAGCAACAACCAGGAGGATCCCATTTATGCTGCTATTGATAGAGTCTTTGTGTCCCCTTCCTGGGATGCTCTTTTTCCTTTATCGACTTTGAAAGCTCTCCCGAGAATTGGTAGTGACCACACTCCCCTTCTGATTGATACACTGGCGAGGAGAATTACATCTCCAAAATTATTCAGATTTGAGAAGTGGTGGTTGGATCGACTTGATTTTAAGAACATAGTTGAGAATTCGTGGAGATCCCCAGTTTTTGTGAGAGGTGCTATAGATGTTTGGATGTGTAAATCTAAACGTCTTAGAAAAAAGATTAAAGGTTGGAGTGTCAATATCGATTCTGCTATTAAGAGAATAAAGAAAGACCTGATTCAAGAGTTTGAGATCTTAGATGTGTTCAATGAGAATGATCGCACTTCTGCGGAGGAAAAGACTAGGATGAAAGAAATCAAGTTGGAATTAGAAGTATTATGAGGAAAGAGGAGACTGCCTTGTGGCAGAGATCTAGAGATCGTAGAATTAAAGATGGGGACAAGAATAATGCGTATTTCCACGCTCTAGCTAATCATAGACATCGTAAGAATCACCTAACGGAATTAGTTGGAGAACGTGGAGCTGTGCACACCACGGGGGAGATGTTAGACATGGCAACTTCTTTTTATAAAGATTTATTTAGCCACGAAGAAAGACATAACATTCGTCTGGGACCTTCCTTTTGGAGGGAAGAGGAGTTGATTTCTGAAGAAGAAAATGAGAATCTTCAGAAAAACATCTCAGAGATGGAAGTAAAAGAGGCCATTTTTGGCTCTTATAGTAATGGTGCTCCTGGTCCTGATGGGTATTCCTTTCTATTTTATCAAACTTTTTGGGAACTTTTAAAAACTGACTTTATGGCTATGGTTAAAGAGTTTGAGGAGGGTAGGTTAGATATTCATAGACTCAATTTTGCGTTGATTGTTTTGATTCCTAAAGAGCCTGGAGCCAATACTATGAAGAAATTTAGACCAATCAGCTTGAGTAACTGTGCGGTTAAAATTTTCTCTAAGATTCTTACCAACAGATTGTCCCCCATTGGTGATAGGTTAATCTCTCCTAATCAAACTGCTTTTATTAAGGGGAGATATATCCTTGAAAGTGTGGTGTTAGCTCATGAAGTGATCCACGAGGTTAAAAAATCTGAGATGCCTGGGCTTGTGCTCAAATTGGATTATGAGAAAGCTTATGATAGAGTTAACTGGGAATTTCTGTTTGAGATGCTGGAATCCCGTGGTTTTGGGGCTAAGTGGATCTCTTGGATTAAATGCTTGTTATTACAGAGCACCTTTAGTGTGCGGATCAATGATACTACTGGTCCTTACTTTGTTGGAGGTAAAGGGCTTAAACAAGGTGACCCTATCTCCCCTATACTATTCAATCTGGTTGCTGATGTATTTTCTAAAATGCTCATTAAAGCTTCCTCGTGTGGATTGATCTCGGTGTTGGGGAACGTCGCATGGGAAACAAAAAATTTCCTACGCGCACGAAGACCTATCATGGTGATGTCCATCTACGAGAGGGGATGAGTGATCTACGTACCCTTGTAGATCGTACAGCAGAAGCGTTAGAGAACGCGGTTGATGTAGTGGAACGTCCTCACGTCCCTCGATCCGCCCCGCGAACAATCCCGCGATCAGTCCCACGATCTAGTACCGAACGGACGGCACCTCCGCGTTCAGCACACGTACAGCTCGACGATGATCTCGGCCTTCTTGATCCAGCAAGAGAGACGGAGAGGTAGAAGAGTTCTCCGGCAGCATGATGGCGCTCCGGAGGTTGGTGATGATCTTGTCTCAGCAGGGCTCCGCCCGAGCTCCGCAGAAACACGATCTAGAGGAAAAACTATGGAGGTATGTGGTCGGGCAGCCGTGAGAAAGTCGTCTCAAATCTGCCCTAAAAGCCCCATATATATAGGACGAGGGAGGGGGACCTTGCCTTGGGGTCCAAGGGACTCCCAAGGGGTCGGCCGAGCCAAGGGGGGGAGGACTCCCCCCCCAAACCGAGTTGGACTTGGTTTGGTGGGAGGAGTCCCCCTCCCTTCCCACTTCTTCCCTCTTTTTTTTTCTTTTCCTTTGATTTTCTTATCTTGGCGCATAGGCCTCCTTGGGGCTGTCCCACCAGCCCACTAAGGGCTGGTGTGTCCCCCAAAAGCCTATGGGCTTCCCCGGAGTGGGTTGCCCCCCTCCGGTGAACTCCCGGAACCCATTCGTCATTCCCGGTACATTCCCGGTAACTCCGAAAACCTTCCGGTAATCAAATGAGGTCATCCTATATATCAATCTTCGTTTCCGGACCATTCCGGAAACCCTCGTGACGTCCATGATCTCATCCGGGACTCCGAACAACATTCGGTAACCAACCATATAACTCAAATACGCATAAAACAACGTCGAACCTTAAGTGTGCAGACCCTGCGGGTTCGAGAACTATGTAGACATGACCCGAGAGACTCCTCGGTCAATATCCAATAGCGGGACCTGGATGCCCATATTGGATCCTACATATTCTACCAAGATCTTTATCGTTTGAACCTTAGTGCCAAGGATTCGTATAATCCCGTATGTCATTCCCTTTGTCCTTCGGTATGTTACTTGCCCGAGATTCGATCGTCAGTATCCGTATACCTATTTCAATCTCGTTTACCGGCAAGTCTCTTTACTCGTTCTGTAATACAAGATCCCGCAACTTACACTAAGTTACATTGCTTGCAAGGCTTGTGTGTGATGTTGTATTACCGAGTGGGCCCCGAGATACCTCTCCGTCACACGGAGTGACAAATCCCAGTCTTGATCCATACTAACTCAACTAACACCTTCGGAGATACCTGTAGAGCATCTTTATAGTCACCCAGTTACGTTGCGACGTTTGATACACACAAAGCATTCCTCCGGTGTCAGTGAGTTATATGATCTCATGGTCATAGGAATAAATACTTGACACGCAGAAAACAGTAGCAACAAAATGACACGATCAACATGCTACGTCTATTAGTTTGGGTCTAGTCCATCACGTGATTCTCCTAATGACGTGATCCAGTTATCAAGCAACAACACCTTGTTCATAATCAGAAGACACTGACTATCATCGATCAACTGGCTAGCCAACTAGAGGCATGCTAGGGACGGTGTTTTGTCTATGTATCCACACATGTAAATGAGTCTTCATTCAATACAATTATAGCATGGATAATAAACTATTATCTTGATACAAGAATTATAATAATAACTATACATTTATTATTTCCTCTAGGGCATAATTCCAATAGTCTCCCACTTGTACTAGAGTCAATAATCTAGCCCTCACATCACCATGTGAATTACATTGTAATAAATCTAACACCCATACAGTTCTGGTGTCGATCGTGTTTTGGCCGTGGAAGAGGTTTAGTCAGCGGGCCTGCTACATTCAGATCCGTGTGCACTTTTCATATATTTACGTCCTCCTCCTCGACGTAGTCGCGGATGAGGTTGAAGCGTCGTTTGATGTGTCTGGTCTTCTTGTGAAACCTTGGTTCCTTTGCTAAGGCAATGGCACCAGTGTTGTCACAGAACAAGGTTATTGGATCCAGTGCACTTGGCACTACTCCAAGATCCGTCATGAACTGCTTCATCCAGACACCCTCCTTAGCCGCCTCCGAGGCAGCCATGTACTCCGCTTCACATGTAGAATCTGCTACGACGCTTTGCTTGGAACTGCACCAGCTTACTGCACCCCCATTAAGAATAAATACGTATCCGGTTTGCGACTTAGAGTCGTCCGGATCTGTGTCAAAGCTTGCATCGACGTAACCTTTTACAGCGAGCTCTTCGTCACCTCCATACACGAGAAACATCTCCTTAGTCCTTTTCAGGTACTTCAGGATATTCTTGACCGCCGTCCAGTGATCCACTCCTGGATTACTCTGGAACCTACCTGCCATACTTATGGCCTGGCTAACATCCGGTCTAGTGCACAGCATTGCATACATGATAGAGCCTACGGCTGAAGCATAGGGGACGGAGCACATATGCTCTCTATCTTCATCAGTTGCTGGGCACTGAGTCTTACTCAATCTCGTACCTTGTAACACCGGCAAGAACCCTTTCTTGGACTGTTCCATTTTGAACCTCTTCAAAACTTTATCAAGGTATGTGCTTTGTGAAAGTCCTATCAGGCGTTTTGATCTATCCCTATAGATCTTAATGCCTAGAATGTAAGCAGCTTCTCCTAGGTCCTTCATAGAGAAACTTTTATTCAAGTAACCTTTTATGCTCTCCAAAAGCTCTACGTTGTTTCCAATCAGTAATATGTCATCCACATATAATATTAGAAACGCCACAGAGCTCCCACTCACTTTCTTGTAAATACAAGATTCTCCAACCACTTGTATAAACTCAAATGCTTTGATCACCTCATCAAAGCGCTTGTTCCAACTCCGAGATGCTTGCACCAGTCCATAAATGGATCGCTGGAGCTTGCACACCTTGTCAACATTTTTAGGATCGACAAAACCTTCGGGTTGCATCATATACAACTCTTCCTTAAGGAAACCATTAAGGAATGCTGTTTTGACATCCATCTGCCAGATTTCATAATCGAAAAATGCAGCTATTGCTAACATGATTCTGACGGACTTTAGCATTGCTACGGGTGAGAAGGTCTCATCGTAGTCAACTCCTGGAACTTGTGAAAAACCCTTTGCCACAAGTCGAGCTTTATAAACAGTCACATTACCGTCAGCGTCCGTCTTCTTCTTAAAGATCCATTTGTTCTGAATAGCCTTGCGGCCTTCAGGTAGTATCTCCAAAGTCCACACTTTGTTCTCATACATGGATCCTATCTCGGATTTCATGGCTTCTAGCCATTTGTTGGAATCTGGGCCCACCATTGCTTCTTCATAATTTGCAGGTTCATTGTTGTCTAACAACATGATTGACAAGACGGGATTACCGTACCACTCTGGAGCAGCGCGTGATCTCGTCGACCTGCGTGGTTCAACAGAAACTTGAACTGGAGTTTCATGATCATCATCATTAACTTCCTCCTCAACCGGCGTCGCAACGACAGAGGTTTCCCCTTGCCCTGCGCCACCATCCAGAGGGATGAGAGGTTCGACACCTCGTCAAGTTCTATCTTCCTCCCACTCAATTCTCTCGAGAGAAACTCCTTTTCGAGAAAAGTTCCGTTTTTAGCAACAAACACTTTGCCCTCGGATTTGAGATAGAAGGTGTACCCAACTGTCTTCTTTGGGTAACCTATGAAGACGCACTTTTCCGCTTTGGGTTCCAGCTTTTCAGGCTGAAGCTTTTTGACATAAGCATCACATCCCCAAACTTTAAGAAACGACAACTTTGGTCTTTTGCCATACCACAGTTCGTATGGTGTCGTCTCAACGGATTTTGATGGTGCCCTATTTAAAGTGAATGCAGCTGTTTCTAATGCATAACCCCAAAATGATAACGGCAAATCAGTAAGAGACATCATAGATCGCACCATCTCTAACAAAGTACGATTACGACGTTCGGACACACCATTACGCTGTGGTGTTCCAGGCGGTGTTAACTGCGAAACAATTCCACATTGTCTTAAGTGAGTACCAAACTCGAAACTCAGATATTCACCCCCACGATCAGACCGTAGGAACTTGATCTTCTTGTTACGATGATTTTCTACTTCACTCTGAAATTGCTTGAACTTTTCAAATGTTTCAGACTTGTGCTTCATCAAGTAGACATAACCATATCTACTTAAATCGTCAGTGAACGTGAGAAAATAACGATATCCGCCGCGTGCCTCCACGCTCATCGGACCACACACATCGGTATGTATGATTTCCAACAAGTCACTTGCACGCTCCATTGTTCCGGAGAACGGAGTTTTAGTCATCTTGCCCATGAGGCATGGTTCGCACGTGTCAAGTGAATCAAAGTCAAGTGACTCCAAAAGTCCATCAGCATGGAGTTTCTTCATGCGCTTTACACCAATATGACCCAAGCGGCAGTGCCACAAAAATATGGCGCTATCATTGTTTACTCTAACTCTTTTGGTCTTAATGTTATGTATATGCGTATCGCTATCGAGATTCAATATGAACAATCCTCTCACATTCGGTGCATGACCATAAAAGATGTTACTCATAGAAATAGAACAACCATTATTCTCAGACTTAAAAGAGTAACCGTCTCGCAATAAACAAGATCCGGATATAATGTTCATGCTCAACGCAGGCACTAAATAACAATGATTTAAGTTCATCACTAATCCCGATGGTAGTTGAAGTGACACGGTGCCGACGGCGATTGCATCAACCTTGGAACCGTTTCCTACGCGCATCGTCACTTCGTCTTTCGCCAGCCTTCGTCTATTCCGCAGTTCCTGCTTCGAGTTGCAAATGTGAGCAACAGAACCGGTATCGAATACCCAGGCACTACTACGAGAGCCGGTTAAGTACACATCAATAACATGTATATCAAATATACCTGATTTTTCTTTGCCCGCCTTCTTATCTGCCAGATACTTGGGGCAATTGCGCTTCCAATGACCCATACCCTTGCAATAGAAGCACTCTGTTTCAGGCTTAGGTCCAGCCTTGGGTTTCTTCGGCGGATTGGCAATAGGCTTGCCGCTCTTCTTCGAATTTCCCTTCCTGCCTTTGCCGTTTCTCTTGAAACTAGTGGTCTTGCTCACCATCAACACTTGATGCTTTTTACGGAGTTCAGACTCTGCGACTTTCAGCATCGCAAACAACTCGCCGGGAGACTTGTTCATCCCTTGCATGTTGTAGTTCAACACAAAGCCTTTATAGCTTGGCGGCAGTGATTGAAGGATTCTGTCAGTGATAGCTTCTTGCGGGAGTTCAATCCCCAGTTCAGCTAGACGGTTTGAGTACCCAGACATTTTGAGCACATGTTCACTGACAGACGAGTTTTCCTCCATCTTGCAAGCATAGAATTTATAGGAGGTCTCATACCTCTCGATCCGGGCGTTCTTCTGAAAGATAAACTTCAACTCCTGGAACATCTCAAATGCTCCATGACGCTCAAAGCGACGTTGAAGTCCCGGTTCCAAGCCATACAAGACTGCACATTGAACTATTGAGTAGTCCTCCTTACGCGCTAACCAAGCGTTCTTAACATCCTGATCAGCCGTAGCGGGTGGTTCATCTCCTAGCGCAGCATTAAGGACATAATCCTTCTTTCCAGCTTGTAAGATTAGCTTAAGATTACGAGCCCAGTCTACAAAGTTGCTTCCATCATCTTTCAACTTAGCTTTCTCTAGGAACGTATTAAAATTCAGGATGACACTTGCGTGAGCCATGATCTACAACACAAATATATTCAAATTGGGCTTAGACTATGTTCAAGATAATTAGAGTTCAACTTAATCAAATTATATGTTAAACTCCCACTCAAAAAGTACATCTCTCTAGTCATTTGAGTGGTTCATGATCCACTTACACTATCCCAAGTCCGATCATCACGTGAGTCGAGAGTAGTTTCAGTGGTAAGCATCCCTATGCTAATCATATCAACTATATGATTCATGATCGACCTTTCGGTCTCATGTGTTCCGAGGCCATGTCTGCACATGCTAGGCTCGTCAAGCTTAACCCGAGTGTTCCGCGTGCGCAACCGTTTTGCACCCGTTGTATGTGAACGTTGAGTCTATCACACCCGATCATCACGTGGTGTCTCGAAACGACGAACTGTAGCAACGGTGCACAGTCGGGGAGAACACAATTTCGTCTTGAAATTTTAGTGAGAGATCACCTCATAATGCTACCGTCGTTCTAAGAAAATAAGGTGCATAAAAGGATTAACATCACATGCAATTCATAAGTGACATGATATGGCCATCATCACGTGCTTCTTGATCTCCATCACCAAAGCACCGGCACGATCTTCTTGTCACCGGCGCCACACCATGATCATCCATCAACGTGTTGCCATCGGGGTTGTCGTGCTACTTATGCTATTACTACTAAAGCTACATCCTAGCAAAATAGTAAACGCATCTGCAAGCACAAATATGTTAGTATAAAGACAACCCTATGGCTCCTGTCGGTTGCCGTACCATCGACGTGCAAGTCGATATTTCTATTACGACATGATCATCTCATACATCCAATATATCACATCACATCATTGGCCATATCACATCACAATCATACCCTGCAAAAACAAGTTAGACGTCCTCTAATTTTGTTGTTGCAAGTTTTACGTGGTGACCAAGGGTATCTAGTAGGATCGCATCTTACTTACGCAAACACCACAACGGAGATATATGAGTTGCTATTTAACCTCATCCAAGGACCTCCTCGGTCAAATCCGATTCAACTAAAGTTGGAGAAACCGTCACTTGCCAGTCATCTTTGAGCAAAGGGGGTTACTCGTAACGATGAAACCAGTCTCTCGTAAGCGTACGAGTAATGTCGGTCCAAGCCGCTTCAATCCAACAATACCGCGGAATCAAGAAAAGACTAAGGAGGGCAGCAAAACGCACATCACCGCCCACAAAACCTTTTGTGTTCTACTCGAGAAGACATCTACGCATGAACCTAGCTCATGATGCCACTGTTGGGGAACGTCGCATGGGAAACAAAAAATTTCCTACGCGCACGAAGACCTATCATGGTGATGTCCATCTACGAGAGGGGATGAGTGATCTACGTACCCTTGTAGATCGTACAGCAGAAGCGTTAGAGAACGCGGTTGATGTAGTGGAACGTCCTCACGTCCCTCGATCCGCCCCGCGAACAATCCCGCGATCAGTCCCACGATCTAGTACCAAACGGACGGCACCTCCGCGTTCAGCACACGTACAGCTCGACGATGATCTCGGCCTTCTTGATCCAGCAAGAGAGACGGAGAGGTAGAAGAGTTCTCCGGCAGCATGACGGCGCTCCGGAGGTTGGTGATGATCTTGTCTCAGCAGGGCTCCGCCCGAGCTCCGCAGAAACACGATCTAGAGGAAAAACTATGGAGGTATGTGGTCGGGCAGCCGTGAGAAAGTCGTCTCAAATCTGCCCTAAAAGCCCCATATATATAGGACGAGGGAGGGGGACCTTGCCTTGGGGTCCAAGGGACTCCCAAGGGGTCGGCCGAGCCAAGGGGGGGAGGACTCCCCCCCCAAACCGAGTTGGACTTGGTTTGGTGGGAGGAGTCCCCCTCCCTTCCCACTTCTTCCCTCTTTTTTTTTCTTTTCCTTTGATTTTCTTATCTTGGCGCATAGGCCTCCTTGGGGCTGTCCCACCAGCCCACTAAGGGCTGGTGTGTCCCCCAAAAGCCTATGGGCTTCCCCGGAGTGGGTTGCCCCCCTCCGGTGAACTCCCGGAACCCATTCGTCATTCCCGGTACATTCCCGGTAACTCCGAAAACCTTCCGGTAATCAAATGAGGTCATCCTATATATCAATCTTCGTTTCCGGACCATTCCGGAAACCCTCGTGACGTCCATGATCTCATCCGGGACTCCGAACAACATTCGGTAACCAACCATATAACTCAAATACGCATAAAACAACGTCGAACCTTAAGTGTGCAGACCCTGCGGGTTCGAGAACTATGTAGACATGACCCGAGAGACTCCTCGGTCAATATCCAATAGCGGGACCTGGATGCCCATATTGGATCCTACATATTCTACCAAGATCTTTATCGTTTGAACCTTAGTGCCAAGGATTCGTATAATCCCGTATGTCATTCCCTTTGTCCTTCGGTATGTTACTTGCCCGAGATTCGATCGTCAGTATCCGTATACCTATTTCAATCTCGTTTACCGGCAAGTCTCTTTACTCGTTCCGTAATACAAGATCCCGCAACTTACACTAAGTTACATTGCTTGCAAGGCTTGTGTGTGATGTTGTATTACCGAGTGGGCCCCGAGATACCTCTCCGTCACACGTAGTGACAAATCCCAGTCTTGATCCATACTAACTCAACTAACACCTTCGGAGATACCTGTAGAGCATCTTTATAGTCACCCAGTTACGTTGCGACGTTTGATACACACAAAGCATTCCTCCGGTGTCAGTGAGTTATATGATCTCATGGTCATAGGAATAAATACTTGACACGCAGAAAACAGTAGCAACAAAATGACACGATCAACATGCTACGTCTATTAGTTTGGGTCTAGTCCATCACGTGATTCTCCTAATGACGTGATCCAGTTATCAAGCAACAACACCTTGTTCATAATCAGAAGACACTGACTATCATCGATCAACTGGCTAGCCAACTAGAGGCATGCTAGGGACGGTGTTTTGTCTATGTATCCACACATGTAAATGAGTCTTCATTCAATACAATTATAGCATGGATAATAAACTATTATCTTGATACAGGAATTATAATAATAACTATACATTTATTATTGCCTCTAGGGCATAATTCCAACACTCGGGCCTATTAGATAATATCATTCCCGGGGGAGTTGTTAGTCTCCAATATGCAGATGATACTCTCCTCTTTTTAGAGGATTCATATGATAAAGCTAGGAATTTTAAATGGATCTTATCCTGTTTTGAAAATTTGTCGGGGATGAAAATCAATTTTCATAAAAGTGATCTTATTACTATTAACATGGCTGAGGATAGAACTAGGGTTTTTGCCCAGATATTCGGTTACAATTTGGGATCTTTTCCTATTAAATACTTGGGAGTCCCTTTACATTATGATAAATTGAGAAAAGAGGACCTCCAACCTTTGATTGACAGAATCATTAAAGGTATATCTGGCTGGTTAGGTAGATACTTAACATACAGAGGCAAGATTGTCCTGTTGTGTGCTTGTATTGTGAGTATTCCAGCCTACCTAATGGCTGTCATGAAATTTCCAAAATGGGCTATTAAAGCTATTAACTCCCAGATGTCCCACTTCCTATGGGGGAACATGGGGGAACAACATAAATATCACCTAGCCCATTGGGGCCTGGTTTTTAGGAAGAAAGAGTTTGGTGGGTTGGGGATACCCAACATTAGGGAATTTAATATGGCTTTGTTAGCTTCATGGGGGAAGAGATTTTTTAGTGATGTGGACAGTGACTGGAAGAAGATTCTGAGATATAAATACAATGTGTCTAACCCAAACATTTTGTGGTCTAGACAGCAAGGAGGCTCTCCCTTTTGGAAGAGTGTAACCTGGGCTTTGAATGCCACTAGAACCTTATATAGATGGAAGATGGGCAATGGTGATCATATTAGATTTTGGCATGACATCTGGGCTGGAGATTGTTCTTTGAAAGTAAGATTTTGGAACCTATTTGACATTTGTAATCAACAAGATTGTACAGTGTCTCAGGTTTGGGATGGGACATCTCTTAGATTGTCTTTTAGAAGGTGTGTCGACAATAATGGTATGGAGGAATGGAATAATCTCATTGACTTTATTAAAAGCTTTTGCATAACTGATGTACATGATACACCAATCTGGGAGCTGGAATCCAATGGGATCTACTCTGTACGTTCTTTCTACAGGTTTATAAACTTTGGTGGTGTGGTTTCTCCTTTTGGAGATAGCTCGTGGAAAACTATGTGCCCTCAAAATATTCATGTCTTCCTTTGGCTATGTCTATATAATAAAATATTAACCAGAGACAATGTGGCTAAAAGGAAACATCTTGATGATTTGACATGTTTGTTTTGCAATGAACCAGAGTCCATACAACACCTTTTCTTTGAGTGCGTTAATGTGGGTGTTATTTGGACAACTATCTCTGATTTTTTTCAGCGCAATAGGATGCTTTGTTTTCATGATGTAGCTTCCCTTTGAAAACTGAATAAGAAGGAAAAATTGCTCAATATGATTATTGTTGCCTCCTTGTGGAGTGTTTGGACATTAAGAAATGAATTTTGCTTCCAGGGGCGCACTTGGAGAGGACTGGGCTGCGTCCTTGTCAAGTTAAGAGGGATTTTGCAACAATGGTCGGCTCTCTGCGACGCTGCTCAACTGGTTATCCTGAAGAATTTCATCGCTGTGCTGGACAGGCGTCGGGGAGAGCTTCTGAGGATCGCCTGGAATAGGGATCGGAACTAGTTCTTCTCTTATCTTTTGGTTGTAATATATAAGAGTTGTTCGATGGCTTATAGGTGTAGCTGGGTGATGAGTACTTGTCTCCTTTTTAGATAAAAGGTGATAGGAGGATGATTTTCAGGCTTGGAGGACGTATCCTTTAGATGCGGTGTTGTTTTGCTGTGCTGTGCTTCAAATAAAATAATGGGGCAGGGGGAAACCCCTTTCTTTCAAAAAAGAAAAAAGAAATCAGGGTTCAGCTGTTACCAGTATAAGCCCATCACGGATGGAGCCCAGCCCAAAGGCTCCCATCTTCACAAGCAAGAGCGGTAAGGCGTGAGAAGCGGATTAGCCGAACCGGTTGCCGTGGTATCTCCGTCTCCCTCCCCTCCGTCGCGGCCGGTCACGCGCCACCGTCTCCGCTACCCGCACACGGGTCCGGTTGCCAATCTTCCCATAGGACCATCCCGTCCTCGTCGCCGCCGCCGCCGCCGCCGCCGCCCAACTCCGCGACCTAACGCCTCCTAGACCGCCAATTCCTCCCGCCATTTGCTTCGGAAGCTGCCCGAGATGCACCATGCGATGCGGTTGCGCTGCCTCCTCCAGCACCCGCCGCTCTGGTGCAAGTGCAGCTCCCTAGGAATCTCCACGAGTGGCGGCGGTTGCCTCGTCCGGAGGTTCAGCGCAGTCGGCGCGCCGAGGCCGTGCGATGCGGGGCGGCGGCTGTGCCGGTTCTACGGTTCCAAGGGCGGCGTAGGCAGAGCGGAGGCGAGGGGCGCCGGGGCAGCGGAGGCGGCGGCAGGGAGCAGCGGACGGTGCAGCGAGCAGGAGCACGCGCGCCTCGGAGAGAGGGACCAGCAGGAGTGGCTGAGCGGCGAGAGATTCCTCAGCGATTGCAAGAGGCGGGAGTCGCCGTTCCTCACCAGGCGGGAGAGATTCCGCATCGAGTTCCTGCGCCGCGTCGTGCCGTGGGAGAAGGGAAACCTCACATGGCAGAATTTCCCCTACTACGTCAAGTGAGATGCGCACACCATCTGTTCGATGTTTTGTTTGAACAAAGCTAAAATGAGTGAGCTAACACTATGTTAATTTGCTTTGTTTTGCAAGTGAGAATGCAAGGCAGATGCTGAGAGAGTGCACGTCATCCCACTTACGGCACAAGGGCATCACGTCAGAATATGGCTCTCGGCTACCATCCTCTGGAGGGAGGATATTGCTCCAGAGCTTGCCAGGTATTATCCGGTAAAGAGGAGGATGCTTAGTGATGTCAATGCTGGATTCTGAGATTTGTTTGATGTAGGAACCGAACTCTACAGAGAGAGATTGGTAAGAGCTCTTGCACATGAGTTGCGGGTGCCGCTACTGGTCCTGGACAGCAGTATTCTAGCTCCATATGTAAGATACTGAAAACCCTTGCGTACAAAATGTAAAGGGGTAGCTGCAAACCTAATAAATCCTAACTTGTTAGGATTTTGGGGAAGATTATTCAGAAAGCGAGGAAGAAGATGAGCATGGTGAGTCAGAAGATGAAGGTTCAGAGTCTGAGATGGAAGATGAAGGCGATGAAGATTGGACAAGCAGCAATGAAGCCAAATCAGGTGAAAGTGATGACGAGGATGCTCTAAAATCCGTGGAAGAACTCAAAAAGTCCGTGGATGATCTCAAGAAGCTGGCCCCGTGTACTATTGAGGAATTTGCAAAGGTGATATATTACATTCTGATGTTTGACCGTACCAATAGATAAATGCTTGCTCGTATTTTGGTCTTGTGCTACCATGAAGGTTTCATAATTCTTGTTCAGAAGATCACTTTGTATCTTGTTCCTTTTAATGCCCGCAAAGCAGGGAACATCTGACAATAATCAATCTTCATTTAAGTGTAATTCTTGTTCAGATCTTGTTCCTTTTAATGTCTGCAAAGCAGGGAACATCTAACAATAAACAATCTTCATTTAACTGTAACACCATTTGTAGTCGATGGGAAATTATACTTCAAGAATGTTTCAAAAATATGCTGTTGATTTTGGATCACTACTTGAACTTATTATAAATAAAATGATTACAGCAACCAAAAAATGCTATAAATATTTGACTGCAAACTGATGGCTGTACCTTCTCAAGTGTTTACTATTAAGAGTCACTCCCAATTAATATATTGAATTTCGAGACGGTATGTCTAATTCCTGTAGAAGTAAACATTGTTAACCTAGTAGAAATCAAGTTCTGCGCGCTAGCATTTCTGCTGTTTCTTTTTTAATTGTCTTCTTTTTCTTTGAGAAAACATCAAGCTAGGATAAGCCATTAGTTCTACTTTCTAGTATGTACCTTCAATACTGCCTTGTTAGTTTTACATGTGTATGTAGTTGATATTGCTTTTCATTTGGTTGTGCTTCTAGAGAGTAGTTGGTGAAGAAGAAGGTACATCATCAGAATCCCCAGAAACAGACAAGTCGCCAGAGGAAGATAAAAGGCCTTTCCAAAGGGGTAATCTGATATTTCACTTCGTCATGAATTCATTATCTTTTTTCTGGTATCCTGCCACCTCAAATTATTTTTTTGTCCCGAACTACCCTCAGGGACCATAGAAATTTTGCCAGGTACATGTAAATATGTGTGACATTTTTTTTATTACTCTGACACTAAACCCAGTTAAAGCATTTTATTCCGAATTACTGTTAAAGCCAAATTTACTGGACTACTTAGGAATGTGTATACCGTCTTACTATCTGATGATCTATGACCAAACATCTTGCTTACACTCTTGAAGCAAGTTCTTGTTATGCGTATCTGCGTCGTCATTTGTCATTTCCGTTTACCTGGTGCACATTTGAGCCGGGTCTCTATTGGCTCCACTGAATGAAACATCACCAACTCTGGAGTTCAATCTACTTTTTAGAAGAAAACACTCTGAAGCCAAATTAGAAATATATGCTACATTGTACTAACTATGATTTTTTTACGCGGAAGTTTAAGTTTAATGTTGTTCCTTTCCAATACTTGTTTTCAGGAGATAAAGTCAAGTATGTTGGTTCCTCTGCAGTTGTTGAAGCAGATCAGAGGTGATTGCAGGATATTGACTCTATTCCTCTCGATTTGCTTTTCATGATAAGGTTGATGTGTGTGGCCGCGCATAGTTGTGTGCTTGTTTTTGTGCTGACACGGTGGGGGGTGCACACACGTGCATCTACTCGTGTTCCGCATGTCTCCACGTGAGGTGTACACAAGCACATGATGGATTAGTTCAGGATTGGTCTTCTGTTAGTGGGTGGATTTGTTTTAAGGGTTGGCAGTCTACACATATGCTTGCATAACAGTATTATTGTCCATCGTATTGGTCAAATTGGAAAAATACACTTGTCCTGGTTTCAGGAGCGCATGCTGTCTGTTATTTGTACTGCATACTGGAAGTTACACCACCTACTAATTTTTATGGTGGTTCCCTTCTGAATCGAGCTTCATCACGTTAACACTGATATGTACCATATATACACAGGATCATTTTGGGGAAATTACCTACTCAAGATGGCTCGAGAAATGCGTATACATTTATTAGTGGCAGGTGGGTGGGTCTATCTTTATCGCGTGGAACATGGTAAAATGATTTTGTTACTTGGTAGTTCTGAGCCCCAAGGCAACATTGTAATCTGATTTCATGTTTTGGATTTTCTTTTTTGTTTTATTATATTATTGTAATATATTCATGTTAAATGCATCAAGAAAAGTATGTCTTTGTAGTGACTTAGTCGAATTGGCACTCTTTCTGTATTTACTGTCATATTTGTCTAGAGTAGGGTTATTTACCGTTGGCATTGCTTACCATGTATCCTAAAATATAAACAAATGTAGTGTGTTTTCTCTTGCTGTTTTGCCTGTACACATTCTCGTTTATTATGATAAAAGACTGTTTCTAACTATACGTGTTGCAGGACTCTGTCAAATGGGCAGCGTGGAGAAGTATATGAGATCAATGGGGATCAAGTAGCTGTCATATTTGACCCTCCTGCAGAGAAGCTGCATGATGGTGGCGAAAATAGCAAGGAGGAAAATGCAAAACCATCTATTTACTGGGTTGATGGTATACCCCTACTCTGTTTGATCGACAGTGTGATATGATTATTTCAGGCACCTTCATCTGGTTTCCTCTTAATTTAGCTCAAGATATTGCGCATGACCATGATATTGAATCAGAAGATTGGCATATCGCTATTGAAGCACTTTGTGAGGTGATTTGTGAAAAGATTTTCTTCGACTTCAGAATATTTGTTCATTTCTTGGTCTCATTTGATAAATTTACCTGCTCATTTGCTTGCTTATGATTCTTGAATAGGTTCTTCCATCTCTAGAGCCAGTCATTGTCTACTTTCCAGACAGTTCCCAGTGGTTATCTAGAGCAGTTTCAAAATCAGATCACAGGGAGTTTATCCAAAAGGTAGACGAAATGTTCGACCAACTCACTGGACCAGTAGTAATGATATGTGGGCAGAACATGCTGGCAGCAGTATCCAAGGACAAGGACAAGGACAAGGAACCTGTAAGCTTTAGAATTATATGTGTTTAACTTTAACTGATCAAACATTTTCTTAGTTCTTTTTTTTTTGCTTATTTTTGTTTTGGACATCTACAGCCGACACTGATGTTTCAGAATCTCACTCGCCTGTCTTCAGTGGTAATTATCGATATTCGATTAAATATACTGTGCACACGCTTATTTTCTGGAATATATTTTTTGTAATCAGAAAATAACTACTTCCCTACGTCAGCTTTGTATTTTCTTGTGCGGTCTGCTCTTATATTAGAAGACACAAGCTCATAATGTTATTTCTTTAGTTTCTGCATTGCACTACACAATTTGCTGTTGAAAACATGTTTGTTTTGACTAAAATTACAATTGCACACCAAATATTGGCCTTTTTTATGTGGTGCAATCACAAAATAACTTCTTTAGTTGCTGACCGACGAGAAACATTTTGCGTTCTGTAGAGCATCTGAGCATGTGTAGAGAACACAGGTAACTATAATTGTGCTACTAGAACCAAAACTACTAGCTAGCTCCTTATGAAGCATAACGTGCTGTATAAGCATAATTATAAAAACTCAATAGAGAATGGGCATAAGTTTTATCAATAGCCTAATTTTTCTTTTGCTTTATACTGTCCAAAACCACTTATGTATATATGTAATGTTGCCATCTCATATTTTAAAATTGGTACATAATTATCTAAAATGTCTATCCAGCCATCATCCCTGAAGCGTTGGCTAAAAAGACAAAATGATGATTCAGTATCCAGTGGTATATCAAAGATCTTCACAAACAGTTTTGTTGTTCCCCTTCCAGAGGTAAGATTCTTTTGCTAATCAAAATCAAATATGAAGTTATCCGATGCAAAACGAATAAATGAGCAGGTCCTTCATAAATATGTGATTATGCCATCACGGTGTTTTTGGTTAAATCCATGACCTGCTGTGCCTAGAACATTCATCAAGTGAGGGAAAACTCCTGACTCTTGTCTTTTGTTTGTTTTATTACAGGAAGGTGAGCAACTGAGAGTTTTCAATAACCAGATTGAGGAGGATAGGAAAATTATTATTTCAAGGCATAACCTTATTGAATTACACAAGGTCTGGTTACAGTGCTTGTGTGGCCATTTAATTTCCTGCAAATATTTTCTTGGAGGAAATGCTCCTGGATTTTTTTTTCCGTATGTACTTCCTGTAAATCGTGATTAATCAATGCAGGTTCTTGAAGAGAATGAACTATCATGCGTGGAGCTTATGCATGTGAAGTCTGACGGTGTTGTTTTGTCAAAGCAAAGTATGTATGTTAACATGCTTCAGCTCAGGCATCCTGTATTTTGGTGCAATTTGTTTGATCAAAAACAGTAGGGGAGTCCCTGACAGTAAAATTTTATTGATGTTCGAAAAATTTATACAGGGGTATTTACAACAGATCCAAAGCATAGTAAACGTACATACAACAGAATCGTGTTAGGGAGCAAATCTTAGCCTTCAACGGCAGTTTAGGCTCCATTTTGAGCCTATGGGAATGTAAAAGCAGGTCATTCTTAACTAGGATTCTCCAGGAGGTAGTATCTTCAATTTTTCATGTAGTTGATACCAGACACCATCTTATATGCTGGTGTCTTACATACACGTTTAGTCCTTTCTTTTGAAAAATTTGTTTAGATTATTATCAACCATTTGTCACTCTGTTGGCTTTGTCTGTTGGGAATAGTTGTACGTCTGTTCATGTAAACTATTATTGTTGCCAATGAAGTGCAACTGCCAGTGCCATCCGCCCACCTAGTTTCTTCAAAATCAATCCTGGTTTCACCTAGTTATAAGTATCTGGCCTCCGGTTGGTTACCAGTCTTACTATCCTAGTACCATAGAAACCTTGTAGCGAAGTCTGTTTGTCGGAAATATAATGTTTCTACATGTACTAATAGTTTAATGATTGATTGAATGATGAATCCATGGAGGTAAACCAGATAATTTGTTTTCTTTGATAGGCTAGATTGCGATTTCTAATAACTAGCTGTAGTTGGCTGGTTACAGGTGGGAACATCTTGTCCTTTTGAATTGATTTCTATGCTGGACTTCAGTTGAAAGGGAAAGTAGATTAACAGACTCTTTTGATGGGCTATGAATACTAAATTTGATCTTATTTGTTCCTTCACTACTCGATGGGAATAAATTTCCATCACCAGTTCTAAGGTGGAGGTGAGGTAAGATGAGTACTCAATGAGTGTATTGCACATTGCAGAAGCGGCGAAAGTTATTGGATGGGCCAGAAGTCATTATCTGTCATCAACAGTTCTTCCCTCTATCGAGGGTGACAGATTAACCATTCCACGTGAGAGGTACTTAACTTCATTTTGAACCGCAATAGCGTAATTGTGTATTTGATTGATTTATTTTTTTCTGGCATTTTACTATTGTTTGCAATTTTCTGAAGTCTTGATTTAGCCATCGAGAGGCTGAAGGAACAGGTTACTAAATCTAAGAATCTTTCTCTAAATCTCAAGGTATTTTGCTAGCTTAGTTAGCTTCCTCACCTTTCTTTTCTTCTACTGCAACCGTAGCCACTAGCTGCTGTTCCTATATGCCTATCCAAACTCATAAGTTTCCTATCTACAGAATTTGGCGAAAGATGAGTACGAACGCAATTTCATATCTTCTGTCGTACCTCCTGATGAAATTGGAGTGAAATTCGATGATATTGGCGCGCTTGAGGACGTCAAGAGGACACTGGATGAGCTCGTTGCTCTTCCAATGAGGAGACCAGAGCTTTTTTCTCACGGCAATTTATTAAGGGTACACCTTTCTTTCATGCTAGACTTAATATGACCACATCACTTTTTTGTCGGCATGCTTTGGGACCTATGTTGCATTTAAGTCAATGCTGTCTTCTAGACAGGAGTTGCTTAATATTGTAAAAATCAAGGTTGGCAATGACTTCTTGCAGAATATAGATATACTGGTTTAATATTGTAAAAATCAAGGTGGGCACTAACTTACTGCAGAATATAATTATCTCATTTCTTACTTGAGTTAATTTTAAATGTCTTCATCTGTAGTTAGTGATCATATGATGTGGATGTAGACGTTATTGAACTAATATTTTCCGACAGTTAGCCTAGTAGAGAAAAACGAGGCTACGGAACTATTATGAACTATTTCCATCTGCTTTGAAGCATCTGTTTCATACCGTGTATTAAACAAGTATCAGTATAACTAACAAGTGTAAACAAGGTTTATCTGGCTGTGCACATCTATTGGTTCATATCCTTTTAGTTTACCCAGCTAAAACATTGAATCTATTATCGATCTCTTAAATGTTAAATCCGCCAAACTCCGGTGGTGGTTTACCTGGTTGAATACATCTGTAGGCTCATACCATACTATTCGAGTTCAGTTCACTGAACCATTAAGAATTTGCGTGTATCAATAGCTGTAGCCTTTCATATTCGTCATATTGGAAATTTTGATACTTGATTGAGCTTAGCTGAATTTCTCTTATGACTTCTATATACCCGGACCCTTTTCAGCCCTGCAAAGGTGTTTTGCTTTTTGGTCCTCCTGGCACAGGAAAAACACTCCTGGCAAAGGCACTCGCGACTGAAGCCGGGGCAAATTTTATCAGCATAACCGGTTCTACATTGACATCAAAGGTAATTTGATTGACTTGCTTATATATTTTTATTGCAGGAAAGATCTTAAGAGATAATGTGTATTACATGTTAGTGGAAACTACAAACATCTTGTTAGAGAAACAACAACTTGATATTATTAGGAGGCCAAAGCCAACATATAAACATGTACAAGAGGATGGCACCAACAGATTTGGCACGAGATCCTCGCGTGGTTTCGAATGCCAGTAGGGTGCCCCAACCAGGAGGACTCGCTGCTGGACTGGTGGAACCGCGCGCGACAAAACGCCCCCCACCCACAGAGAAAAGGGCTGGCATCCATCACCCTGCTCCTACCCTGGATGGTATGGAAGCACCGCAACGATTGTGTTTTCGACAGGGCACAGCCCTCAATTGCTGCACTACTGTCGAAAATCAAAGAGGAGGCTACCTTATGGGCAAGGGCTGGTGCTAAAGGGCTTCGGGTCATCCTACCGCAGACACGGGATGTACACTAAGTAGCATTAGAATGCTTGTATCCTGCCTCCTAGGAGGACTGTTACAAACTCTATCTTTCCAATATAATGAAACGCAAAGGTCCTTTGCGTTTTCTCGAAAAAAGGCTAGGGGGCTGTTTGGTTTACGCCTGTGTCAGCCGTGCCAATCCTGGGTGAGCCAAATAGTTGGTGCAAGATCTGGGCGCACCTGGTTTGCCAACGATTTGGCGTCAAATGAACTGCTCCAGCCTGGGATGGGTTGGGCGCACCAAAATGTTGGCAGCCATCCAAACGCAAAGGCAAATCTGGTAAACGACCAATTTTTTGGATGGGCAGCCGAGGGCTGCAATCCAAACAGCCTCTAGAATACAAAAGGCCAAAGGCCAACATCAATATAACTCTAACGCCCCCTTCAAACTCATGGTGGATTCACAACACTGAGTTTGGGGAGATGAAAACCATGTTGCGCTCTAATCTGGGCCTTCGTAAAGGAGTCTGCTAGCTGTAACTCGGAAGGCACATACTGAAGAGCAATAACATGATCCTGCACAACAGCGCACACAAAAAAACATCAACACCAATATGCTTGGTAAGCTCATGCTTCACGGGGTCCCGCGCAATACCGATTGCATCCGTACTTACTGTCTGACAAGAGGGTGGTAGGTGTAGTAACAGAAACATCAAAATCCTTCAGTAACCATCGTAACCAAGTCACCTCTGCTGTCAGAAGTGCCATAGCTCGCAACTTGGCCTCTATACTCGAACCAGGAAGTGCAGTCTGTTTCCTCGTCTTCCAGGCAATGAGAGAACCACCAAGAAAAACACAGTAGGCAGAAAGTGGGCGGCGATCTGAAGGATCACCAGCCCATATAGCATTCAAATAGGCCTGGAGTTGTAAGGAGCTGGAACGGGGAAAAAGAGACGATGAGAGATCGTGCCACGAAGATATCATAGAACACGAAGAAGATGACTATAGTGAACCGAAGTGGGAGCAGAAACAAACTGACTCAGAATATGGACATGGAATGAGATATCTGGACGAGTGACAACAAGATAAACAAGACTCCCAACAAGATGAAGATAACGTGTCGGATCTGACAAGGGCTCACCATCAGAAGCGCGAAGGTGAACATTGAGCTCCATAGGAGTCTCAACGGTGCGTCCATCACTAAGAGCCGCACGAGCAAGAAGATTCTGGATATACTTTTCTTGGGAAATAAAAATGCCACCAGAGATGAAGGAAACCTCAATCCCAAGAAAGTAACGAAGAGGACCAAGATCAGACATAAGGAACTGCTCACTAAGACGGGCCTTAACAAAAGCAATATACTCAGAATCGTCGCCAGTGATGATCATGTCATCAACATATAGAAGAAGAAGAGTCCTACCACGATCAGAAAGGTGGACAAACAACGTTGGATCATGAGCACTAGACGAAGCGCTCAAACCAGGCACGGGAGGCTTGCTTAAGGCCATAGAGAGAGCTACGAAGACGACAAACCATGCCATCAGGAACAGAATACCCAGGTGGTGGTTGCATATAAACCTCCTCACGCAACTCACCATTTAGAAAGGCATTCTTCACATCAAGCTGAGACACAGACCAATGGCGAACAGAGGCCACGACAAGGAGTGTGCGGACAGTGGTCATATGGGCCACATGAGCAAAAGTCTCGTCGTAATCATGACCATGCTCCCGTTGAAAGTCACGAGCCACAAGACGAGCTTCATAACGCTCAAGAGAACCATCAGAGCGAGTCTTGATCTTACAAACCCACTTACAAGTGATGGAATGAACACCGGGAGGAAGAGAAAACCATATCCCACCTGCCGGTGCGCTCAAGGGCAGCAAGCTCCTCTGCCATAGGAGGACGATACACCAGAAGCAGAGGGCAAATCAGTAGACACATCCACAATACGTGAACGACGAGTATAATGAAAAGGAAAGAGGGAAGAGGTGGAATCATTGGAGGTGGAGACGGGGAATGTATTGGTGATGAAGGTGGAGACGGGGAATGTATCGGTGATGAAGGTGGAGAAGGGGAAGATATCGGTGATGAAGGTGGAGAGTCATGGGATTAGGGAGGAGAAGAAACCGTAGGAGAGGGCGGTGTCAGATCAACAACGGCAGGACGAGGAGTAGGAATACTGGGCACAGGGGGAGGTGTATCCGGAAATGTAAGAAAAAAGATGTCCTCCACGGAAAAGGCCGAGGAGGATGGACGCGGGTAGAAAGGACGAGACTCATCAAAGGTCACATCCCAGGAAATACGCATCCGACGACCAATAGGATCCCAACACCGATAGCCCTTGTGCTCATCACTATATCTGAGAAAGATACACTCAACAGACTGAGCGGTCAGTTTGGTGCATTCACGAGGGGCAAGCAAAACACACCAAACGCAACCAAACAAATGAAGTGCCGAATAATCAGGAGAACGACCAGAAAAGACACTCGAGAGGAATACCACCATGTAGAGCAGCAGATGGCTGAATGTTGATGAGATACGTGGAAGTGGTAACGGCCTCAGCTCAGAAGTGAGGCGGAAGAGAGGCCACGATCATTATGGCACACCCTGTCTCAAGAAGGTGACGATGCTTGCACTCAGCCACACCATTCTGAGTTGAGCACCAGGGCAAGAGAATTGAGGAAGAGTACCTTGCTTAGCAAGGAACCCTTGCAGCGCATGGGAGATGTACTCACCAGCTGAATCGACGCGAAAAACACGAATGGGAGTGGAAAACTGGGTATGAACCATGACAGCAATTTTTTTTGTATATAGATAAGACCTGACTACAGATGAGAAGCTTGTCCAACATCGTCTGAGATGGTTTGGGCATATTCAGCACAGGCCTCTAGAAGCTCCAGTGCATAGCAGATGGCTAAAGCGTGCTGATAATGTCAGAAGAGGTCGCGGTAGACCGAACTTGACATGGGAGGAATTTGTAGAGAGATTTGAAGGACAATAATTGAAAACACACTTATCTGGTTAACTTTTCTTGTAAACTATGTTACTTAACTGGCTGAGGTATTTCTTTTGTACTGCTTGTTGAAAAGTTGCATGTTCTCTTACATGAAATGAGGGAACCTACTGATTTGATGGGTCATCAAGTGCATGAAGTTTCTGTTTGTGAATCTGGACCATGCTGAAGGGTTCACACTATTATGTTCACTTTGTACTGTGTGTTTGGAACATGCGATGAGCCGATGATGCAGGATGAGAGCACATCCTTGTGTTTGGTTGGATGTATGATATGAATAATTTCATGATAGGTGGATGTAATGGAACTCATGATAATGTTTTGTTCTGTTCCAGAAGGTGCTAAATTTTGATATTTGGACCTTCTATGCTCTTGCAACAGTGAACAAACAAAGGATTTGTATGATCTCTTGGAAGATGGGATCATACACCTGCACTATCCCATACAGCTACAAGCTTATTTCTCAGCAAAAATCTCACTGCTCTTATTTCTTCTTACAGTGGTTCGGAGATGCTGAGAAGTTGACGAAGGCCCTTTTCTCTTTTGCTAGCCGTCTAGCCCCTGTCATCATATTTGTAGACGAGGTATGTTCACTTCAATAGGAAAATGGTTACCATTACCTTGGTTATGAGCAATCTCTTGGTATGATGCAATTTCATCTGATATGACAGGTTGACAGCTTACTTGGCGCCAGAGGGGGTGCACTTGAGCATGAAGCAACAAGGAAGATGCGGAATGAATTTATGGCAGCTTGGGATGGTCTAAGGTCCAAAGAGAACCAACGTATCCTTATTCTTGGTGCTACGAATCGTCCATTTGATTTAGACGATGCTGTTATACGGCGTTTACCTAGACGGTAATATACGCGCTTGTGCTCTTTGCTTTCATTCAAGCTATACTGATATAGCAAGGTGTTCACCTGTTTCATCATGTACAGGATATATGTTGGCCTTCCAGATGCAGAAAACCGAAATAAAATTCTCAAGATTTTACTTGCTAAAGAAAACATAGAATCTGATTTTAAATTCGATGAACTTGCTAATGCGACAGAAGGTTATTCAGGAAGTGATCTGAAGGTATTAAACAAGAGCATTCGTTACCTTCTTCCCTGTAGTTGAATGAAAGTGAAACCGTGCTGTTTTTGTTCTTGTTTGTGTGCAATCATTCAAATGTTTAATGTGCAGAACCTATGCATAGCTTCAGCATACAGGCCAGTTCAGGAACTTCTAGAAGAAGAAAAGAAGGTAGTTTTGCTGACCTTTTAACTGTGGTCGCGATGTAAACATGTTCACAATCATCAAAACTTGTGTGCATCTCTTAATTCCTTGCATGTTTACTGTCTTCTGTAGGGACGTGCAAGTAGCAACAGCACTCACTTAAGACCCCTTGTATTGGATGATTTTATACAGGCAAAAGCCAAGGTACCGTCGGCTCATCAATTTTCCTAAAATTAGCAAGTTTTGTGTTTCGCATTACTCTTACATTGGCTATTCCATATGCAGGTAAGCCCGTCTGTTTCTTATAACGCGACAAGTATGAACGAGTTAAGGAAATGGAACGAACAGTATGGGGAAGATGGCAGCAGGACAAAATCGCCGTTTGGGTTCGGCAACTGACATGTTCTAGTAGCAACTTCCCAACAGTGTTGTTTGTAAAATCAATAGGCCGCCTATTTAGCGATAGGAAGTCAGCCCCCATTTTTCGCCTAGAGCCTATTTATACAGCCTCAGTGACCCTGTACAAATAGCAAAATATCAAGTCAAACGACAAAGTTCCAAGTTTTGCCAGTAGCTGGTATTACCGGCGATTCCGAAAATTTCCGACAATGTAATGCTGAGCTACAAATTTGCTCCAGCTCAGCATGAGCCTGATCCAGGTGTAAGTAGCACCAGAAAGTTTCAGTTGTTGTAATGGCACTAATTCCTAGGACTTGAACTCAATGAAGCAATTTTTTCATTACAGTCCTCAAGTGTTCCAGATCACAACGATTCCAGAGTATTACCTGTGTCGGTGTGTAATAAAGATGACATTTTGAGTCTCGATCGTTGGTCTGCGCTCTTTATTTACTCCTATACTTGTGAGTTGCCGTTTTTTCTTCTTATTTGAAAATTAACAAAACATCAGCAGTTAAGCTGTTGTATAATCTTTTTTGTCGTTGTTGAGGGAAGCTGTTGTATAATCTTACCCGTCTCAATTGGAGCGTCAGGGGATGGTAACCATGCACGTCAGGACTAGAGACGCGGTGGTTGGAACATATGGACATGAGGGCGTGGTGGTGACTGGGCGGTGCTAATCCTAATCCGCATCTGCTCACGAGTGGCTCTGGACCCAAGCAGGACCACACGCGCACCACGTGGTGCCATGCGGTACAGGATCTGCAGGCGAGAGAGAGAGTGATCCAACAGCTGGGAATGTGTGAATGCTCTCTCTCCGTGCTGATGCGTGGTCACGCTGGAGGGACCGCGATTCTCTTTCTTTTCGTCGCGTCCAGGGCAATCATGAGGCGTCATCGTGCGAGCGAGTCGGCACGCCGGGGTAGTTGTCGTGCGATCCTCCGCCTGGATGGCGACGGTGCTGTCTGTGTGCGCTGTAGTTACTGTCTCGAGAAGAAACGCTACTGCAAGGACAAGAGTACGCCCAGCCCAGACCAGAACGAGTCCGGACCGATCGCATGGGTGGAACACCTTCGCGTGGAGGCCAGTAACGTTCACACCGTCCAGCGGCAAGTCAACGTTCAGATCTCACTTTCAAGCAAGTGCGGACAGGGCAGCCCAACGTACCGTGTAAATCATTCGTCGGGTTTATTTCTGTGAAGAAAGAGTGAATTCCATCTTTTATCCTGCAGTTATACATTTGTGACACGCATTACCCGATTTAGTGAAACTTCTATCGAAATATCAGAATTTTCTGATTTTTACGCTTTTATCCTGATTTTGCATTTTGTTTATTTACATTAAATAGTATCGGCATGTTGCGTTAATGGTTCGTAAAAAAAGTATGAAAATTAGAGGACATCAATGACGATCATGTCCAGACTTTTCTTATTTATCTATTCCATTTCCTCTCCTCTTCCGAATATTTTTGGACCTCAGATGTCACCTCATATCTTTCCTAATGGACACGCATCAGAAACAAGAATCCAAAGCTTTCAAAAGAGCTATTCTAGACAAATTTTTATTCAACGGAGTAATTAGTGTCACAAATGCATATCTAGAGGTTAAAATGTGAAATTCTTTATAAAAAAAGGTTGGTGAAACCAAACTATGGTTGATTGGTTAGGAGAATAATGATATTCCCTGTTCATTAGAGTTCAAGTCATACACTTGATATTTATGCCCGCATTTTTCAATTTATTTTAGGTCTTTTAACGATGTGCATTTATTAAAAGAAGACATTTCTGTCGAAAGACGTCTGTAACGACTTCGTCAATCTTTATATGATGTTTCGGCTCAGTCTTTTGAAAATGTTCATAGAAATAGGATATACGTATATACGTTTATAAAGATCAATGTATATTCATGTATATGAACGACTTCAATTATATCATGTTAAAAAATAGAAACAAAAATGAGCTGCAAAACCCAACTTGCATGGTATATGCAGACCGGACCAGACTAGAGCAACCTGGTTGGTGGCCTCGCAGACTTGAGGGACGATGATCCCGGATCTGACAGGCTTCCGATGGTTCTCGGAGTCTCGGGGATGGTTCGGTTGGTGGCGATCACGTTTTGTGCACTGTGTCTCCACTCTCTACTAATCTCCACAAAATGAAACAACAATGATGGAATAGGTTTCTATCACTGCATTTTTCCTTATGCGGGTGACTAGCACTGCAATTTCGACCAACCGCTTATGTTGACCTCGCTATCCAACGAGTGCCCCACGTGATTCTTCCACAACAATTTATTCCGTACCAGCTACCACCATAAAATGCTCTCCCCATCAGGGGCGGTCCTACGATTTTGGGACCCGGAGCGAAATCAAAATTCAAACCCTTAAAATAAACAATATAATAAGAATTATGAATATATGTATACATGAAATATTATCAATAAACATTTAAATGCATTCAAAACAAAATAGACTTCTTCTTCAGTACAATCCTCGAACACAACAACGGTTTAGATTGAATGATACTCTTTCACAAAAAAGGGTAGGATGGTCTTTTTCCCTGTTCCAACGTAAGCGCGTCAGCCTCGCGGCGTCAGCGGACGGTCGGGCGACGTACAGGTACCTGGGGTACGCGTCGTACCCGCGCCAGCTCACGTGGCGCGTCGTCTCCACGTCACCCCGCATCGCCCTGACCGCGGTCAAACCAGACCCCTTCGCGCCGATTCCAGATTGACTGTCGGTTCCCGAGGCCGCCGCCATTAATCCCGTCTGTGTCGTCAGTTCGCCGTCTCCCGAGACCGCCGCCATTAATCCCGCCTGCGTCGTCAGTTTGCTGTCTCCCGAGGCCCGCCGTATTAACGCCGGACGCCGTCGCCTATTGACCGTCGGTCCGCCGTCTCCCGAGGCCCGGCACATTAACGCGTGATGCCGCCGCCTATTGATCGTTGGTCCTGCCATCTCCCGAGGCCGGCGCATTAACGCGTGAAGCTGTCGTTTCCCGAGGCTCGTCGCCTCCCTGAGGCAATGCATTTACTCCGGGGGAGTAACGCTGCCCAACCGCCCCGTCGCCTCCCCTTCCCCCGACGGTCTATATAAAGCCGACGTCGCCAAGACGCGTGGTACGTCCCAAACGTATCTATAATTTCTGCTTGTTCCATGATCTTTTGGATGACATTGTTATATGTTTTTCTACACTTTTATATCATTTTACACATATTTGGACTAACCTGCTAACTTTGTGCATCCAATGTCAGTTTCTCTTTGCTCATGTCTATTTTGCAGGGGCTTTTACCCAATTTTCCGAAGCCCAAAAAATTCCAGAAAAAAAAGTATAAAATCAGCGAAACAGAAGCTTCCGGATCACCGAAGATGGGCCAGAGGGGGCGAGGGGCTGCCCAAGCGACCTGCTGGCGCGGCCAGGCCCTAGGCCGCGCCAGGAGGCCGCCTGGGTGGGCCCCACCTCCTCCGGTGCCCTCCTTTGGCCTATATTTAGATTCCCGAGAGGAAACCCTTTCAGACTTTCTGGAATCGCGAATTTCTCCATCGTTCCACCGCCGCAGCGCTTCCGAGATCGGGAGCGTCAGGAGACCTCTTTCCGGCACCCTGCCGGAGGGAGGATTGACCTCTGGGAGCTTCTCCACCGCCATGGACGCTTCTCGGACGTGCCGTGAGTAGTCCTCCTTGGACCATGAGTCCATGACCAGTAGCTATGTGATGTCTGTTGGAATTATGCCCTAGAAGCAATAATAAATATAGTTATTATTATAATTTCTGTATCAAGATAATCGTTTATTATCCATGCTATAATTGTATTGAATGAAGACTCATTTACATGTGTGGATACATAGACAAAACACTGTCCCTAGCAAGCCTCTAGTTGGCTAGCCAGTTGATCAAAGATAGTCAGTGTCTTCTGATTATGAAAGTTGTTGCTTGATAACTGGATCACGTCATTAGGAGAATCACGTGATGGACTAGACCCAAACTAATAGACGTAGCATGTTGATCGTGTCATTTTGTTGCTACTGTTTTCTGCGTGTCAAGTATTTGTTCCTATGACCATGAGATCATATAACTCACTAACACCGGAGGAATACTTTGTGTGTATCAAACGTCGCAACGTAACTGGGTGACTATAAAGATGCTCTACAGGTATCTCCGAAGGTGTTCGTTGAGTTAGTATGGATCAAGACTGGGATTTGTCACTCCGTGTGACGGAGAGGTATCTCGGGGCCCACTCGGTAATACAACATCACACACAAGCCTTGCAAGCAATGTAACTTAGTGTAAGTTGCGGGATCTTGTATTACGGAACGAGTAAAGAGACTTGCTGGTAAACGAGATTGAAATAGGTATGTGGATACTGACGATCGAATCTCGGGCAAGTAACATACCGAAGGACAAAGGGAATGACATACGGGATTATATGAATCCTTGGCACTGAGGTTCAAACGATAAGATCTTCGTAGAATATGTAGGATCCAATATGGGCATCCAGGTCCCGCTATTGGATATTGACCGAGGAGTCTCTCGGGTCATGTCTACATAGTTCTCGAACCCGCAGGGTCTGCACACTTAAGGTTCGACGTTGTTTTATGTGTATTTGAGTTATATGGTTGGTTACCAAATGTTGTTCAGAGTCCCTGATGAGATCACGGACGTCACGAGGGTTTCCGGAATGGTCCGGAAACGAAGATTGATATATAGGATGACCTCATTTGATTACCGGAAGGTTTTCAGAGTTACCGGGAATGTACCGGGAATGAAGAATGGGTTCCGGGAGTTCACCGGGGGGGGGGGGGCAACCCAACCCGGGGAAGCCCATAGGCCTTGTGTAACATCCCAAAATTATAAATTTTGGAATGTTAATATAATCATTAGATTGATTGTTTGTTGGTTGCTTCAGTGACTGAAACTTGTGTGAGATTTGAAACTTTTCGAAGCTTTTGAAAGAGAAGGAATAAAATGACTTTCCCCTTCTCCGCTGAATTCAAATTCAAGCTTTTGAAAATCCAAGAGAGAAGATGACATGACTTCTTCAATTATAAAGAATTTGAACGGAGATATTTGCATTGGATTCTTTTGCATGTCCATTTCTTTCTCCTCGCACGAAAAGCCCGGGAAATACTCTCTTGCACGCAAGAGAGAGAGAGCGGAGGAAAATGACCCTCCAACGTACGGGCAAATTTCTGAGATATTTGAGCCAAGAAACCCAAGGTTTATTTGCAAAAATATTTGCAAAGAGAAATAAAGCAATTTAGGGAATTTTTGAAAAAAAACATTTTTTTAAAGTTTTTATTTTTGCCGTGGAAAAATGCCCATCATCTATATTTTATTTTTGTGATAATTTTAGTATATAAAAACTCTTTATTCCGAATTGATTTGATTTCCTTTTTAACGTTTTAGTTTCCTAGTTTTGAAAATAGGAAGAAAATCCCTTTTATTAGGAAATACCCCCTGGCCCATTAAACACTTTCCTATTTTTGGCCCAACAAGAGATCTTCTTCTTCCTCCTCTCTCTCTCTCACGTGACAGGAAGCTTTCCTTCCATGGAGAGGAGATCCCCTCCTCCGGGATTCGCGACGCACATACCTTCCCGGCGCCTCCCGTCGCCTCTATAAGAAGCCCCTCGTCCTCCTCGTTCCATTCCCGTTCAAACCGCCGCCTCTCCTCGCCCCTAGCTCGTGCACCCCTCGCCGGAATCGTCACCGGAAAACTCACCGGAGAGCTACCAGGAACTCCACCTCGCCACCCCTGCACCCCTTCACCTTCGGCCACCTCTCCCACCACTTCGACCTCACCACTCCACCCCCTCCACCGCCCCCTGCTGCCCTACAGCCCCTTCTCCACCTCCCCATCACCATTAGCAGTAGCAACCAGCAGTTTTTTTCTCCTCCACCTCGCCCCTACAGCCCCCCTCTCCACCTCGCCCCCTCCCCTCCCAGGAGCACCCCCACCTTCGGCCCCCCTTCCCCCTCCTCCCGCCGGCTCCTCCCCACCCCACCGGCACCCACCTCACCTCGGCCAGCCATAGCCAGCGAGGAAAGCAACCTCCCAGCCACGGTAATCTCTCTCCCACCTCTCTGTTTTTCCTTTTTTTTGTTAGTAACCGTTGGATCTAAAAGGTATGGCATATATTAGATTCTCAGGTAACCCTTCGGTTTAGTTTAGAAAACCAATGGTTTTTATTTCACTTATTCCTTTAACCAGCAAATTTTGTTAAGCCTAGGCCGTTTGCTCCTAAGTTAGCAGCAAACACCTCCCGCAACCAATAGCAACATGCCACATGTACCCCCTATTTGTAGATAGTTAGCTTCAGTTTTTTCCGTCTAAATTACAAAAACAGAAAGTTTCTGTTTTGTTTTGGCCACAACTTTTGATCCCAAAGTCCAATGATAGTGATTATTTTTCCAATAGCTCAAAAATTTCCTGTAGTTTTTAAAAACATATAATTTGTCTATGTTTGAAATTTTTAAATATAAGTTAGAGCAGATTTAGTTTAAACCTTGTTTTGCCTATTCCAGGAGTTTAAAAATAGATTTTAATTTGATTCCTTTTGGTACTGATCACTAGTGATCCTATTTATCAGTGGTAAACATTTCAGATTTGTTTGAGTATTTTAGCTCACTGTTTCATGTGAAACAATTTCTGTTTCACCTCTTTTAGGATTTCGGCTAAATTCCTTTTCTAGCTTTGTTTTAAAATATTTTATTTATTATTTCAGAAATATTATGTTTTGTTTCTGTTAGATAAACAGTAGTTTTGCAACAAGTTTTTATTTTATTTTAATTTGTTTTCATGAAATCAATTCTAGTTCCTTAGTAACTTGCAATTGTTTTCCGCATTGTTTCAAATCCCGTTTGGGAATACTTTCAAATAGTTTTGTGAAAAATACTCTATTTTATCTTAGTTAAACTTATATCTTAGTTCCTTGTTATTATTTTCTGTTAGACAAAAAAACTATTTAGTGTTTGACGTAGTAGAAGATTCTCTAGTCTTATTTGAAGTTTCTTTCGGATTCTTATTCACTCTCTTCTTCGTTTTGATTGCTAGAATGATTGCTAGTATGAGTGCTTATGTGAATGATATGTTTGTTATATAGATTTCATCGGAGAGTGACGAGTAGTCTATCAAGTTATTTTCTCGAGAAATTCTTCTTCGTCAACATCACAGGCAAGTCACTTTGATCATACTATCACCCATGTTTTATGCATTATAGTTCTACCATCCTATGCCCAATTGCATGCTGCCTAGGTACTTGGAAACTTTAGCATAAGTTGTAGTATCATGTGGTAGGAACACACCAACCCCGATACTTGGCCCCGGGACGACAACGTTATATTTGCTATGCTTAAGTAGACGGGTTATCGGTTGAGTGTATACCACGAGTGATGCGAGGTTGATATAATAATCAAGACCGGACTAAGACAAGATTTTCAAGACCTCGGACGCAATGCAACACTGGGTGAAGGACGGTTGACCGGCTCCCTGGAAAACCCAGTTGATGCCCGGGATGCTGGAGAGGCCATGTCATCCTGCGGAAAGCTTCACCCAGGCTCAAAGAGACGGACGGATATTTTCAAGACCCAAGGCTTACCTGCACAGCCACAAGTCATTATGGGCTCTGGCTTGGTTGGACAACGCGGCGACTCTGGACAGGCGGTGCTAGCAGATGTAGACGAACGGTAGGAATGGATGGGCACCGACAGGGATTCAGAGGGACCCGTTGAAAGACCATGTTTTGATCATCCGGTCTTCAAACACCCTGAAGTGCGAGGACAAACCCGGAGGCGATCAAATCTTGTGGGGAACGTGTGCAAAACTCTGTAGAGTACTCAAACCTAATCGATTAGCCGTGTCCACGGTCATGGACAACTTGAGCCAAAGGAACTGAAGTTATCTGGATTTCTCAACACCATTATATATATTTGATGAGGGTAATTATTGACAACTCGGGTACGAGAACTGGTTGGCGGAACCATCTCGTTAACAACAAACATTGTAGTAACATTTTGCTTTCAACCCCTCTTGTTGTAGGATAAAAATGGCTTTATGCAAAACTTAGCTCCACCGACCAAATATGCATGTAGAGATAGTTGATTATGACTTTACCCCTCTCTTATGTGACTTGCCGGCATATTCAATATGCTGACCTACACGGCTGCAATGTCTTATGTTGCAGATATTTTTCTTCGACGAGTAAGAGTACGATTCAGGGTTACGGTCTACACTCAACTTGCCGTTGGTGTTTATTGGGACTCCACTCCCTTGACTGCTTCCGCTGAGATATTTAAGGTATATATCAGTTTTATGCTATTTACATGTGATTGCACTTTGATATATACATTGATGTACTGTGTGTGCCAGCATACTGATCCAGGGGTGGCACAGAAGCACAGAGGCTTGACTCGTTTTGAGTCGGGTCGCTACACCTTGAGGGTGGCGCACCAGCCCTTAGTGGGCTGGTGGGACAGCCCAAAAGGGCCCTATGCGCATTGGAAGAAAAATCAAAGAGAAAAGAAAAAAAAGGAGGAGGTGGGAAAGGAAAGAAGGACTCCACCAACCAAACCAAGTAGGACTCGGTTTGGGGGGGAGTCCTTCCCCCCTTTGGCTCGGCCGACCCCCTTGGGGCTCCTTGAGCCCCAAGGCAAGGTCCCCCCTCTCCCACCTATATATATGGAGGTTTTAGGGCTGATTTGAGACGACTTTTTCACGGCAGCCCGACCACATACCTCCACGGTTTTTCCTCTAGATCGCGTTTCTGCGGAGCTCGGGCGGAGCCCTGCTGAGGCAAGGTCATCACCAACCTCCGGAGCGTCGTCACGCTGCCGGAGAACTCTTCTACCTCTCCGTCTCTCTTGCTGGATCAAGAAGGCCGAGATCATCGTCGAGCTATACGTGTGCTGAACGCGGAGGCGCCGTCCGTTCGGCACTAGATCGTGGGACTGATCGCGGGATAGTTCGCGGGGCGGATCGAGGGACGTGAGGACGTTCCACTACATCAACCGCGTTCACTAACGCTTCTGCTGTACGGTCTACAAGGGTACGTAGATCACTCATCCCCTCTCGTAGATGGACATCACCATGGTAGGTCTTCTTGCGCGTAGGAAATTTTTTGTTTCCCATGCGACGTTCCCCAACAGTGGCATCATGAGCTAGGTTCATGCGTAGATGTCTTCTCGAGTAGAACAAAAGTTTTTGTGGGCGGTGATGTGCGTTTTGCTGCCCTCCTTAGTCTTTTCTTGATTTTGCGGTATTGTTGGATTGAAGCGGCTTGGACCGACATTACTCGTACGCTTACGAGAGACTGGTTTCATCGCTACAAGTAACCCCGTTGCTCAAAGATGACTGGCAAGTGTCGGTTTCTCCAACTTTAGTTGAATCGGATTTGACCGAGGAGGTCCTTGGATGAGGTTAAATAGCAACTCATATATCTCCGTTGTGATGTTTGCGTAAGTAAGATGCGATCCTACTAGATACCCATGGTCACCACGTAAAACATGCAACAACAAAATTAGAGGACGTCTAACTTGTTTTTGCAGGGTATGCTTGTGATGTGATATGGCCAACAATGTGATGTGATATATTGGATGTATGAGATGATCATGTTGTAATAGATAATATCGACTTGCATGTCGATGGTACGGCAACTGGCAGGAGCCATAGGGTTGTCTTTATACTAATGTTTGTGCTTGCAGATGCGTTTACTATTTTGCTAGGATGTAGCTTTAGTAGTAATAGCATGAGTAGCACGACAACCCCGATGGCGACACGTTGATGGAGATCATGGTGTGGCACCGGTGACAAGAAGATCGTGCCGGTGCTTTGGGGATGGAGATCAAGAAGCACGTGATGATGGCCATATCATGTCACTTATGAATTGCATGTGATGTTAATTCTTTTATGCACCTTATTTTGCTTAGAACGACGGTAGCATTATGAGGTGATCTCTCACTAAAATTTCAAGATGACATTGTGTTCTCCCCGACTGTGCACCGTTGCTACAGTTCGTCGTTTCGAGACACCACGTGATGACGGGTGTGATAGACTCAACGTTCACATACAACGGGTGCAAAACAGTTGCGCACGCGGAACACCCGGGTTAAGCTTGACGAGCCTAGCATGTGCAGACATGGCCTCAGAACACATGAGACCGAAAGGTCGATCATGAATCGTATAGATGATATGATTAGCATAGGGATGCTTACCACTGAAACTATACTCAACTCACGTGATGATCGGACTTGAGCTAGTGTAAGTGGATCATGAACCACTCAAATGACTATTGAGATGTACTTTTTGAGTGGGAGTTTAGCGAATAATTTGATTAAGTTAAACTCTAATTATCTTGAACATAGTCTAAGTCCACTTTGAATATATTTGTGTTGTAGATCATGGCTCACGCGACAGTCACCCTGAATTTTAATACGTTCTTAGAGAAAGCTAAGTTGAAAGATGATGGAAGCAACTTTGTAGACTGGGCTCGTAATCTTAAAGCTAATCTTACAAGCTGGGAAGAAGGATTATGTCCTTAATGCTGCGCTAGGAGATGAACCACCCGCTACGGCTGATCAGGATGTTAAGAACGCTTGGTTAGCACGTAAGGAGGACTACTCAGTAGTTCAATGTGCAGTCTTGTATGGCTTAGAACCGGGACTTCAACGTCGCTTTGAGCTTCATGGAGCATTTGAGATGTTCCAGGAGTTGAAGTTTATCTTTCAGAAGAACGCCCGGATCGAGAGGTATGAGACCTCCGATAAATTCTATGCTTGCAAGATGGAGGAGAACTCGTCTGTCAGTGAACATGTGCTCAAAATGTCTGGGTACTCAAACCTTCTAGCTGAGCTGGGGATTGAACTCCCGCAAGAGGCTATCACTGACAGAACCCTTCAATCACTGCCACCAAGCTGTAAAGGCTTTGTGTTGAACTACAACATGCAAGGGATGAAAAAGTCACCCGGTGAGTTGTTTGCGATGCTGAAAGTCGCAGAGTCTGAACTCCGTAAAGAGCATCAAGTGTTGATGGTGAATAAGACCACTAGTTTCAAGAGAAAGGCAAAGGTAAGAAGGGTAATTCAAAGAAGAGCGGCAAGCCTGTTGCCAATCCGACGAAGAAACCTAAAGCTGGACCTAAGCCTGAAACAGAGTGTTACTATTGCAAGGGTATGGGTCACTGGAAGCGCAATTGCCCCAAGTATCTGGCAGATAAAAAGGCGGCCAAAGAAAAATCAGGTATATTTGATATACATGTTATTGATGTGTACTTAACCGGCTCTCGTAGTAGTGCCTGAGTATTCGATACCGGTTCTGTTGCTCATATTTGCAACTCGAAACAGGAACTGCGGAATAGACGAAGGCTGGCGAAAGATGAAGTGACGATGCGCGTAGGAAATGGTTCCAAGATTGATGCAATCGCCGTCGGCACAGTTTCACTTCAGTTACCATCAGGATTAGTTATGAACTTGAATCATTGTTATTTAGTGCCTGCGTTGAGCATGAACATTATATCTGGATCTTGTTTATTGCGAGACGGTTACTCTTTTAAATCAGAGAATAATGGTTGTTCTATTTCTATGAGTAACATCTTTTATGGTCATGCACCCAATGTGAGAGGATTGTTCATATTGAATCTTGATAGCGATACACACATACATAACATTGAGACCAAAAGAGTTAGAGTTAACAATGATAGCGCCATATTTTTGTGGCACTGCCGCTTAGGTCATATTGGTGTAAAGCGCATGAAGAAACTCCATGCCGATGGACTTTTGGAGTCACTTGACTTTGATTCACTTGACACGTGCGAACCATGCCTCATGGGCAAGATGACTAAAACTCCGTTCTCCGGAACAATGGAGCGTGCAAGTGACTTGTTGGAAATCATACATACCGATGTGTGTGGTCCAATGAGCGTAGAGGCACGCGGCGGATATTGTTATTTTCTCACCTTCACTGACGATTTGAGTAGATATGGTTATGTCTACTTAATGAAGCACAAGTCTGAAACATTTGAAAAGTTCAAGCAATTTCAGAGTGAAGTTGAAAATCATCGTAACAAGAAGATCAAGTTCCTACGGTCTGATCGTGGGGGTGAATATCTGAGTTTCGAGTTTGGTGCTCACTTAAGACAATGTGGAATTGTTTCACAGTTGACACCGCCTGGAACACCACAGCGTAATGGTGTGTCCGAACGTCGTAATCGTACTTTATTAGAGATGGTGCGATCTATGATGTCTCTTACCGATTTGCCGTTATTGTTTTGGGGTTATGCATTAGAAACAACTGCATTCACTTTAAATAGGGCACCATCAAAATCCGTTGAGACAACACCATACGAACTGTGGTATGGCAAAAGGCCAAAGTTGTCGTTTCTTAAAGTTTGGGGATGTGATGCTTATGTCAAAAAGCTTCAGCCTGAAAAGCTGGAACCCAAAGCGGAAAAGTGCATCTTCATAGGTTACCCAAAAGAGACAGTTGGGTACACCTTCTATCTCAAATCCAAGGGCAAAGTGTTTGTTGCTAAAAACGGAGCTTTTCTCGAGAAGGAGTTTCTCTCGAGAGAATTGAGTGGGAGGAAGATAGAACTTGACGAGGTTGTCGAACCTCTCATCCCTCTGGATGGTGGCGCAGGGCAAGGGGAAACCTCTGTCGTTGCAACGCCGGTTGAGGAGGAAGTTAATGATGATGATCATGAAACTCCGGTTCAAGTTTCTGTCGAACCACGCAGGTCGACGAGACCACGTGCTGCTCCAGAGTGGTACGGTAATCCCGTCTTATCAATCATGTTGTTGGACAACAATGAACCTGCAAATTATGAAGAAGCAATGGTGGGCCCAGATTCCAACAAATGGCTAGAAGCCATGAAGTCCGAGATAGGATCCATGTATGAGAACAAAGTGTGTACTTTGGAGGTACTGCCTGAGGGCCGCAAGGCTATTCAGAACAAATGGATCTTTAAGAGGAAGACGAACGCTGACGGTAATGTGACCGTTTATAAAGCTCGACTTGTGGCAAAGGGTTTTTTACAAGTTCAAGGAGTTGACTACGATGAGACATTCTTACCCGTAGCGATGCTTAAGTCCGTCAGAATCATGTTAGCAATAGCTGCATTTTTCGATTATGAAATCTGGCAGATGGATGTCAAAACGGCGTTCCTTAACGGTTTCCTTAAGGAAGAATTGTATATGATGCAACCCGAAGGTTTTGTCGATCCTAAGAATGCTAACAAGGTGTGCAAGCTCCAGCGATCCATTTATGGACTGGTGCAAGCATCTCAGAGTTGGAACAAACGCTTTGAAGAGGTGATCAAAGCATTTGGGTTTATACAAGTGGTTGGAGAATCTTGTATTTACAATAAAGTGAGTGGGAGCTCTGTGTCATTTCTAATATTATATGTGGATGACATATTGTTGATTGGAAACAACGTAGTGTTTTTGGAGAGCATAAAGGATTACTTGAATAAAAGTTTCTCTATGAAGGACCTAGGAGAAGCTGCTTACATTCTAGGCATTAAGATCTATAGGGATAGATCAAAACGCCTGATAGGACTTTCACAAAGCACATACCTTGATAAAGTTTTGAAGAGGTTCAAAATGGAACAATCCAAGAAGGGGTTCTTGCCAGTTTTACAAGGTACGAGATTGAGTAAGACTCAATGCCCAGCAACTGATGAGGATAGAGAGCATATGCGCTCCGTCCCCTATGCTTCAGCCATAGGCTCTATCATGTATGCAATGCTGTGCACTAGACCGGACGTTAGCGTGGCCATAAGTATGGCAGGTAGGTTCCAGAGTAATACAGGAGTTGATCACTGGACGGCGGTCAAGAATATCCTGAAGTACCTGAAAAGGACTAAGGAGATGTTTCTCGTGTATGGAGGTGACGAAGAGCTCGCCGTAAAAGGTTACGTCGATGCAAGCTTTGACACAGATCCAGACGACTCTAAGTCGCAAACCGGATACATATTTATTCTTAATGGGGGTGCGGTAAGCTGGTGCAGTTCCAAACAAAGCGTCGTAGCAGATTCTACATGTGAAGCGGAGTACATGGCTGCCTCGGAGGCGGTGAAGGAGGGTGTCTGGATGAAGCAGTTCATGACGGATCTTGGAGTGGTGCCAAGCGCACTGAATCCAATAACCTTGTTCTGTGACAACACGAGTGCCATTGCCTTAGCAAAGGAACCACGGTTTCACAAGAAGTCCAGACACATCAAACGACGCTTCAACCTCATCCGCGACTTCGTCGAAGGAGAGGACGTAAATATATGCAAAGTGCACACGGATCTGAATGTAGCAGACCCGCTGACTAAACCTCTTCCACGGCCAAAGCATGATCAACACCAGAACTGTATGGGTGTTAGATTTATTACAATGTAATTCGCATGATGATGTGAGGGCTAGATTATTGACTCTAGTGCAAAGGGGAAACTGTTGGAATTATGCCCTAGAAGCAATAATAAATATAGTTATTATTATAATTCCTGTATCAAGATAATCGTTTATTATCCATGCTATAATTGTATTGAATGAAGACTCATTTACATGTGTGGATACATAGACAAAACACTGTCCCTAGCAAGCCTCTAGTTGGCTAGCCAGTTGATAAAAGATAGTCAGTGTCTTCTGATTATGAACAAGGTGTTGTTGCTTGATAACTGGATCACATCATTAGGAGAATCACGTGATGGACTAGACCCAAACTAATAGATGTAGCATGTTGATCGTGTCATTTTGTTGCTACTGTTTTCTGCGTGTCAAGTATTTGTTCCTATGACCATGAGATCATATAACTCACTAACACCGGAGGAATACTTTGTGTGTATCAAACGTCGCAACGTAACTGGGTGACTATAAAGATGCTCTACAGGTATCTCCGAAGGTGTTCGTTGAGTTAGTATGGATCAAGACTGGGATTTGTCACTCCGTGTGACGGAGAGGTATCTCGGGGCCCACTCGATAATACAACATCACACATAAGCCTTGCAAGCAATGTTACTTAGTGTAAGTTGCGGGATCTTGTATTACGGAACGAGTAAAGAGACTTGCCGGTAAACGAGATTGAAATAGGTATGCGGATACTCACGATCGAATCTCGGGCAAGTAACATACCGAAGGACAAAGGGAATGACATACGGGATTATATGAATCCTTGGCACTGAGGTTCAAACGATAAGATCTTCGTAGAATATGTAGGATCCAATATGGGCATCCAGGTCCCGCTATTGGATATTGACCGAGGAGTCTCTCGGGTCATGTCTACATAGTTCTCGAACCCGCAGGGTCTGCACACTTAAGGTTCGACGTTGTTTTATGTGTATTTGAGTTATATGGTTGGTTACCGAATGTTGTTTGGAGTACCGGATGAGGTCACGGACGTCACGAGGGTTTCCGGAATGGTCCGGAAACAAAGATTGATATATAGGATGACCTCATTTGATTACCGGAAGGTTTTCGGAGTTACCGGGAATATACCGGGAATGACGAATGGGTTCCGGGAGTTCACCGGGGGGGGGGGGGGCAACCCACCCCGGGGAAGCCCATAGGCCTTGAGGGTGGCGCACCAGCCCTTAGTGGGCTGGTGGGACAGCCCAAAAGGGCCCTATGCGCATTGGAAGAAAAATCAAAGAGAAAAAAAAGGAGGAGGTGGGAAAGGAAAGAAGGACTCCACCCACCAAACCAAGTAGGACTCGGTTTGGGGGGGAGTCCTTCCCCCCTTTGGCTCGGCCGACCCCCTTGAGTCTCCTTGAGCCCCAAGGCAAGGTCCCCCTCTCCCACCTATATATACGGAGGTTTTAGGGCTGACTTGAGACTACTTTTTCACGGCAGCCCGACCACATACCTCCACGGTTTTTCCTCTAGATCGCGTTTCTGCGGAGCTCGGGCGGAGCCCTGCTGAGGCAAGGTCATCACCAACCTCCGGAGCGCCGTCACGCTGATAGAGAACTCTTCTACCTCTCCGTCTCTCTTGCTGGATCAAGAAGGCCGAGATCATCGTCGAGCTGTACGTGTGCTGAACGCGGAGGTGCCGTCCGTTCGGCACTAGATCGTGGGACTGATCGCGGGATAGTTCGCGGGGCGGATCGAGGGACGTGAGGACGTTCCACTACATCAACCGCTTTCACTAACGCTTCTGTTGTACGGTCTACAAGGGTACGTAGATCACTCATCCCCTCTCGTAGATGGACATCACCATGGTAGGTCTTCGTGCGCGTAGGAAATTTTTTGTTTCCCATGCGACGTTCCCCAACAATGTCTTCTCTCCAATCAAAGCATCTATGTAATTCTCTTGCTACTGCTATGCTCGGTTTGTTGGGATTCAATGAATTATGAGATTATGTTCAGATTGTTATGAGTTATATATTTGATTATCCTTTTACATTATGTTCCTTAGTGATTCATGCATGTTCTCCATTGCTATTTATTGCTTTGGTCGAGTAGTAGATTGTAACTCCAAGAGGGAGCATTATGCATGATTGTGGGTTCATGCCCCTCGATGTCTAGCTTGAGTGATAGAAACATGAGACTAAGGGATGTGCTTGTTGCCACCAGGGAGAAAACAACGGTGCTTGTGACCACGGTTGCAAGGATTGTTTACCTTACACATAGTTCGTTAATGCAGTTGTTCGTTGATTTGAGTTTACACTTTGGATGGGGTTCGCAACTTAATACGGAGAGATGTTTTGGATAGATATCTCAAGGTGGATGATTAGTAAGTAGATGCTGATGAATAAACGGTCTACTTGTCTTGGCGTACTACCCATTACTATTGAACCTCTAACTATCAAGTAGCATAATTAGCATTGCGGTGCAATCATAATTCTGTCAATTGCCCAACTTTGATTTGTTTACCCAAGCATAGTTGTTTATCGTCTTTTGGGAGAGAGACATCACTAGTGAACATCATGTGACTTCGTCCATATCACCATCATTGTTTACACCTCCATCATTTACCGCTTTCATTAACTTTTCCATTGCAATCACTATTACTTTCCCGCTTGTGTTTTGATCCTTTACAAACTACAAGGCCGGAGAGATTGACAACCTCTCTGTACTTGTTGGGAGCAAAGTTATTTGTTGTGTATGCAGGTCCACGTCTTCTGCTGACCAGGACAGAAGACACCTACTTGTTGAGCCTAGGAGTCCTCCTGGTTCGATAAACCTTACAGTCTCCGTGTAAGGGAAATCTGCTGCTGACTACATCTCCACCTTCCACTTGGGGTAACCAACGAGGGGCGACAAGTATATCCATCAACTCGCCATCAAGAAAATTTCTAACGCCGTTGCCGGGGACTCCAGTCTTCAAGATAGGGAAGTTGCACACTATCTTTTACCTTTGCTTTTTAGTCTTGTTAGTTTGCTTTTTAGTTTTTTGCTTTAGAGTCTTATACAAAAAACCACAAAAAAAATCAGTTGCTTTGTTCTTGCTTGTTGCTATGGGTTCCACTTGGGGTAACCAACGAGGGGCGAGAAGTATATCCATCAACTCGTCATCAACGCGTCGCTCTCCTCTCCCCCGTCGCCCCACTGCTCTCCCCTCGACCTCTCGCCCTGACGACGGCGTCCTCCGCTGGCGGCAGTAGTTCAAGCACCGGTGGCGACCCGCCGAGCATCTGGCCGACGAGCCTGGACGGGCCGACGACGGAGGAGCTCCACCGCTGTGCGCTGGTGGTCCCGTCGGGGTGCCGGCTGATACATCTCCAATGTATCTATAATTTTTGATGGTTTTATGCTATTATCTTGTCAAACTTTTGATGTTTTACATGCCTTCTATATATTTTTTGGGACTAACTTAAACTCAGTGCCAAGTGTCGGTTCCTGTTTTTCCATGTTTTTGACCCCTTTCACAGGAGATTTTGAAACGGAGTCCAAACGGAAGAAAATTCCAGAAAAGATTTTTTCCGGAACGGAAGAAGATCGGGAAGCTTGAGAGCCAAGGCAGGGGAGCCTCAGGGGCCCCACAAGCGCCCACCCCGCGGCCAGGGGGTAGGCCGCGACCCACAGGCTTGTGGGCCCCCTGAGCACCCCCTGACCTAGGGGTTGCGCCTATAAATTCCCTAAAAATCCCAACAAATCAGGAGATCATCGAAATTACTTTTCCACCGCCGCAAGCTTCTGTCTCCGCAAGATCCCATCTGGGGCACGTTCTGGTGCCCTGCCGGAGGGGGGATTCGGACACGGAGGGCTTCTTCATCAACACCATGACCTCTCTGATGATGCGTGAGTAGTTCACCATAGACCTACGGGTCCATAGCTAGTAGCTAGATGGCTTCTTCTCTCTCTTGGATCTTCAATGCAAAGTTCTCCATGATCTTCATGGATATCTATCCGATCTAATCTTCTTTTGCGGTGTGTTTGTTGAGATTCGATGAATTGTGGATTTATGATCAGATTATCTATGAATCTTATTTGAGTTTCTTCTGATCTCTCTTATGCATGATTTCATATCCTTGTAATTCTCTTCGAGTTGTGGGTTTTGTCTGGCCAACTAGATCTATGATTCTTGCAATGGGAGAAGTGCTTGGTTTTGGGTTCATACCGTGCGGTGACCTCACCCAGTGACAGAAGGGGTAGCAAGGCACGCATCGTGTTGTTGCCATCAAGGGTAAAAATATGGGGTTTTCATCATTGGTTTGCGATTATCCCTCTACATCATGTCATCTTGCTTAAGGCGTTACTCTGTTCGTCATGAACTCAATACACTAGATGCATGCTGGAAAGAGGTCGATGTGCGGAGTAATAGTAGTAGATGCAGAAAGTATCGGTCTACTTGTCTCGGACGTGACGCCTATATGTATGATTATTGCCTTAGATATCGTCATGACTTTGCGCGGTTCTATCAATTGCTCGACAGTAATTTGTTCACTCACCGTGATATTTGCTATTATGAGAGAAGCCTCTAGTGAACACTATGGCCCCCAGGGTCTACTCCACACCATATTTTCAGACTTACACTTTTTACTTCGTTGCACTTTCCGCCTTCAGATCTCACTTTGCAAACAATCTTGAAGGGATTGACAACCCCTTTGAAGCGTTGGGTGCAAGCTTGTTTGTGTTTGCGCAGGTACTCTGGACTTGACAAGGCCCTCCATCTGGATGGATACCTTGGTTCTCAAACTGAGGAAAATACTTACTGCTCCTGTGCTGCATCACCCTTTCCTCTTCAAGGGAAAAACCGACGCAAACCAGAGAAGTAACAAGAAGAATTCCTAGCGCCAAGGAAGGACTTTTGTTGCCGCAGCAGAAGAATTTCTGGCACCGTTGCCGGGGAGGAAGATCAAGTCAAGGACTCATCTAAGTAGGTGTCGCAAACTCATCTCTTGAATTTACTTTGTTTGCTAGTTGCCTCTCGTTTTCCTCTCCCCCACTTCACCAATTTGCCTTTTTCGTTCGCCATTTTTCTCGCTTGCTCTTTGTTTGCTTGTGTGCTTGCTTGCTTGCCGAAGTCACCATGAATGAAAACACCAGACTTTGTGACTTCTCGAATACTAATAATAATGATTTTATAAGTACTCCGATTGCTCCCACCACTAGTGCGGAGTCATACGAAATCAATGCCGCTTTGCTAAATCTTGTTATGAAAGAGCAATTCTCTGGCCTTCCTAGTGAAGATGCCGCATCCCATCTCAATACCTTCATTGAGCTTTGCGATATGCAAAAGAAAAAAGATGTGGATAATGACGTGATTTAATTGAAGCTTTTTTCCTTTCTTGTTGCGAGATCGCGCAAAAACTTGGTTTTCTTCTTTGCCCAAAAATAGTATCAATTCTTGGGATAAGTGCAAAGATGCTTATATATCCAAGTATTTTCCGCCGGCTAAGATCATCTCTCTCCGTAATGATATCATGAATTTCAAGCAACTTGATCATGAACATGTTGCACAATCTTGGGAGAGAATGAAATGCAGCTTCAACTTCTCTTGGTCAACGAAATTTCAAAAAAAGAATAGCTTATTCCTGTGTATCTCACGTGGGTTTCATAATTATAGGAATTGGTTCCATAACCAACATTGGACTCAATGGTCGTGGCAATTCCACCCAGAAGGTAATGGGTTACTCCTACAGCACGTCCTTGTATAATGCTCAAGGCGGCTTTGCTTGGTGGGCTGGGAATGCCAGACTTATCAATTTGTCCGGTAAACTACTTGGAGGTCACGTAGCCCATGACGGATTAATGATTAGAAATTGTCCCGCTCATGGCTTGAGTCTTTGGATGATTATTCAAATCTTTTACGTTGGCTTGAATTTCGCTTCTAGAAATATCTTGGACTCCGCCTCAGGTGGAACGTTCATGGAAATCACGTTAGGGTAAGCCACAAATCTCTTAGACAACATCATGAAGAACTACTCTCAGTGGCACACTGAAAGGTAACCTACTAGTAAGAAGGTACACGCTATAGAAGAAATTAACTCGTTAAGTGCTAAGAAGGACGAGTTAATGAATTTGGTTGCTAGTAGAAGTGCTCCTTTGGATCCTAATGATATGCCCTTGTCTTATTTGATTGAGAGTAGCAACGCTAGCTTGGACGTTAATTTTGTTGGTAGGAATAACTTTGACAACAACAATGCTTTTAGAGGAAACTATGTTCCTAGGCCTTTTCCTAGTAACTCCTCTAATAACCTTGGTAACTCCTACAACAATACTCATGGAAATTACAATAGATTACCCTCTGATCTGGAGAGTAATATCAAAGAGTTCATCAACTCTCAAAAGATTTTCAATGCGTCCATAGAGGAAAAACTACTCAAAATTGACGATTTGGCTAAGAGCGTTGATAGAATTTCTTGTGATGTTGATGCTTTGAAAGTTAGATGTGCTCCTCCCAAAATCAACATGGATGAAACTTTGAAAGCTATGCGTGTTTCCATGATTGAGAGCCAAGAAAGAACCGCCCAAATTCGTGCTAGACATGAATGGCTTAAAAAGGCGTGTTCTCGTGATGAGAATCACAAAGATCTTAAAGTGCTTGGTGTGACTCCCATTGAATCTTTGTTTTCTTGTGTCAAACCTAATGATTATGGGGCTGGATATGAATCCACTTTGGTTGAAAAATGCCCCAATGATTCGGAGTCCATCTATCTTGATGCTAAAAGCATTAAAAGTGGAGTAGAAGATGTTAAAACTTTGAGTAGTAATGAAATTACTACCATGAATTTCAAGGAATTCAATTATGATAGTTGCTCCTTGATTGAATGCATTTCCTTGATGCAATCCATGTTGAACTCTCCACACGCTTATAGCCAAAACAAGGCCTTTAACGATCATATCATCGAAGCTATGCTAAAATCTCTTGAAGAGAAACTTGAATTGGAATTCTCTATCCCTAGAAAGCTTCATGATGAGTGGGAACCTACCATAAAAATAAGAATAAAAAACTATGAGTGCAATGCTTTGTGTGATTTGGGTGCTAGTGTTTCTGCGATTCCAAAGTCTTTATGTGATGTTCTGGGTTTTAATGAGATTGAAGAGTGTTCTCTTAATTTGCATCTTGCTGATTCTACTGTCAAGAAACCTACGGGAAGGATCAATGATGTTCTTATTATTGCAAATAGGAACTATGTACCAGTGAATTTCATTGTGCTTGACATTCATTGCAATCCTATGTTGGGTAATGTCGCATGGGAAACAAAAAAATTCCTACGCGCATGAAGACCTATCATGGTGATGTTCATCTACGAGAGGAGATTTGGATCTACGTACCCTTGTAGATCGTACAGCAGGAAGCGTTAAGAAACACGGTTGGTGTAGTGGAACATCTTCACGTCCCTCGAACCGCCCCACGAAACATCCCACGAACCGTCCCACGATCCGTCCCGCGATCCGTCCCACGAACCATCCTGCGATCCGTCTCATGATTCGTTCCGATCTAGTGCTGAACGGATGACACCTCCGCGTTCAGCACACGTACAGCTTGATGACAATCACCATCTTCTTGATTCAGCAAGAGGGGGCAGAGAGGTATAAGAGTTCTCCAGCAGCGTGACGGCGCGTCGGTGGTGGTGATGATCTATTCTGGCAGGGCTTCGCCTAAGCTCCGCAGAAATACGATCTAGAGGAAAAATTGTGTGGTATAGGGTCAAGCAGCACGTGGCAAAGTTGTGTCTCAAAAACCCTCAATACCTCTAGTATATATAGGAGGGAGGGAGGGGAGGAGGCAGCTTCAAACCCTCAAGGTTTGGCCGAAATTGGAGGTGGAGGAGTCCTACTCCAATCCTACTTGGAGCACGATTCCACCTTCCCACTTGGAAACTCTTTCCACCTTGTGTTTTTTCCTTCTCAAACCTTATGGGACTTAGTGGGAACTTTTTCCAGTCCGCTAGGGGCTGGTTTATCTCTTCCCATATCCCATGGGACCCCTTGGGGCGTGACACCCCTCCCGATGGTCCCCGGCACCCCTCCCGGCACTCCCGGTACACTACCGATGAGCCTGAAACTTTTCCGGTGACCAGAACAGGACTTTCTATATATCAATCTTTACCTCCAGACCATTCCAGAGCTCCTCGTGACGTATTGGATCTCATCTGGGACTCCGAACAACTTTCGGTTACCAACACCTATAACTCAACTATACCGAAACGTCACCGAACCTTAAGTGTGCAGACCATGCGGGTTCGAGAACTATGTAGACATGACCCGAGACACTCCTCGGTCAATATCCAATATCGGGACCTGGATGCCCATATTGGATCCTACATATTCTCGGAAGATCTTATCGGTTGAACCTTAGTGTCAAGGATTCATATAATCCCGTATGTCATTCTCTTTGTCCTTCGGCATGTTACTTGCCCGAGATTTGATCGTCGGTATCCGCATACCTATTTCAATCTCGTTACTGACAAGTCTCTTTACTCGTTCTGTAATACAAGATCCCGTGACTTACACTTAGTCACATTGCTTGCAAGGCTTGTGTGTGATGTTGTATTACCGAGTGGGCCCTGAGATACCTGTCCGTCACACGGAGTGACAAATCCCAGTCTTGATCCATACTAACTCAACGGGCACCTTCGGAGATACCTGTAGAACACCTTTATAGTCACCCAGTTACGTTGTGACATTTGATGCACACAAGGTATTCCTCCGGTGCCAGTGAGTTATATGATCTCATGGTCATAGGAACAAATACTTGACACGCAGAAAACAATAGCAATAAAACGACACGATCAATATGCTACGTTCATAGTTTGGATCTTGTCCATCACATGATTCTCCTAATGATGTGATCCCGTTATCAAGTGACAACACTTGCCTATGGTCAGGAAACCTTGACCTTCTTTGATCAACGAACTAGTCAACTAGAGGCTCACTAGGGACAGTGTGTTGTCTACGTGTCCACACATGTATTTGAGTTTCCAATCAATACAATTCTAGCATGGATAATAAACGATTATCATGAACAAGGAAATATAATAATAACTAATTTATTATTTCCTCTAGGGCATATTTCTAATAGTCTCCCACTTGCATTAGAGTCAATAATCTAGTTCACATCACCATGTGATTTTAACGAATCCAACACCCATATAGTTCTGGGGTCTAATCACGTCTTGCTCGTGAGAGAGGTTTTAGTCAACGGTTCTGAAACTTTCAGATCCGTGTGTGCTTTGCAAATCTTTATGTCATCTTATAGATGCTGCTACTACGTGCTATTCGGAAATACTCCAAATATCTACTCTACTATACAAATCCGTTTCACTACTCGTAGTTATTCGGATTAGTGTCAAAGCTTGCCTCGACGCAACGCTTTATGACGAACTATTTAACCACCTCCATAATCGAGAAAAATGTCTTAGTCTATTAGTTACTAAGGATAACTTTGACCGCTGCTCAGTGATTCAATCCTGGATCACACCGTGTACCTCTTAACAGACTTGTGGCAAGGCACACATTAGGTGTGGTACACAGCATGGCATACTGTAGAGTCTATGGCTAAGGCATAGGGGACGACCTTCGTCCTTTCTCTTTCTTCTGTCGTGGTCGGGCTTTTTAGTCTTACTCAAATTCACACCTTACAACACAGCCAAGAACTCCTTCTTTGCTGATCTATTTTGAACTCCTTCAAAAACTTGTCAAGGCATGCTTTTCATTTGAAAGTTCTGTTTAGCATTTTGATCCATCTTCATAGATCTTGATGCTCAATGTTCAAGTAGCTCTATCCAGGTCTTCCTTCGAAAAACCCCATTCAAACAACCTTTATGCTTTACAGAAATTCGACATTACTTTCGATCAACAATATGTCAACCACATATACTTATTGGAACTTCTATAGTGCTCCCACTCACTTCTTTGGAAATACAAGTTTCTCATAAACCTTGCACAAACCCAAAAGCCTTGATCATCGCATCAAAGCGTATATTCCAACTCTGAGATGCTTGCACCAGTCCATAAAAGGATCGCTGGAGCTTGCATACTTGTTAGTATCCTTAGGATCAAGAAAACCTTCTGGTTGTATCACATACAACCTTTCCTCAAGGAAACTGTCGAGGAAACAATGTTGTGACATCCTATGTGCAATATTTCATAAATAATGCAACAACTACTAACATAATTCCAACAAACTTTTAGCATTGCTACGAGTGATAAAATCTCATCATAGTCAACTCTTTGATCTTGTCGAAAACATCTTTGCGACAAGTCGAGCCTTTTTTAATGGTGACCTTTCACCATCATCGTCTGTCTTCCTTTCGAAGATCCATCTTTACTTAATAGTCCTACGACCATCAAGTAGTTCTCCCAAAGTCTACACTTTGTTTTCATACATGGATCCTCTCTCGGATTTCATGGCCTCCAGCCATTTGTCGGAATCCGGGCCCACCATCGCTTCTCCTCGTAGGTTCATTGTTGTTCAACAACATGACCTCCAAGACAGCGTTACCATACCACTCTGCATTAGTATGCGACCTTGTCGACCTACGAGGTTTGTAGTAACTTGATCCGAAGCTCAATGATCACCATCATTAGTTTCTACTTCAATCAGTGTAGGCGCCACAGGAACATCTTCCTGCGCCTTGCTACACACTGGTTGAAGTGACGGTTCACTAACCTCATCAAGTTCCACCACCCTCCCACTCAATTCTTTCGAGAGAAACCTTTCCTCGAGAACGGACCCGTTTCTAGAAACAAACACTTTGCTTCTGGATCTTAGATAGGAGATGTATTCAACTGTTTTTGATATCCTATGAAGATGCATTTATCCGCTGTGGGTTCGAGCTTATCAGACTGAAACTTTTTCACATAAGCGTCGCAGCCCCAAACTTTTAAGAAATGACAACTTAGGTTTCTCCAAACCATAGTCTATACCGTGTCATCTCAACGAAAATGCGTGGTGCCCTATTTAATGCGGTTGTCTCTAATGCATAACCCATAAACGATAGTGGTAATTTGATAAGAGACATCATATTATGCGCTATATCCAATAGGGCGTGGCTATGACGTTTAGACACATCATCACACTATGGTGTTCTAGGTGGCATGAACTGCGAAACAATTTTCACTTTGTCCTAACTGCGTACCAAAAACTCGTAACTCAGATATTCATCTCTATGATCATATCATAGACAGTTTATCCTCTTGTCACGACGATCTTCACTCTGAAATTGCTTTGAACTCTTCAATATTTCAGACTTGTGATTCATCAAGTAAATACTCCTGTATCTACTCAAATCGTCAGTGAAGTAAGAACATAACTATATTCACTGCGTGCTTTAGCACTCATTGGACTACACACATAAAAAATGCATTACTCTCAACAAGTTACTCTTTTGTTTCATGTGGCATGTTTTGCATGTCCTAAGTGATTCAAAATCAAGTGTGTCCAAATGATCCATCTCTATGGAGTTTCTTCATGCATTTATACCAACAGGTATGGTTTGCATGTCTCAAACGTTTCAACAATGAGTGAGTACAAAGATCCATCAGCATGGAGCTTCTTCATGCATTTTATACCAACATGACTCAAGTGGCAGTGTCACAACTAAGTGGTACTATCATTATTACTTTGTATCTTTTGGCACCAATATTATGAACATGTGTAACACTACGATCGAGATTCAATAAACCATTAAGGGTAATTATTCAAGAAAATAGAATAACTATTATTCTCTTCAAATGAATAATCATATTGCAATAAACACGATCCAATCATGTTCATGCTCAACGCAAACACCAAATAACAATTATTTAGGTTTTACCACCAATCCCGACGATAGAGGGAGCGTGTGATGTTTGATCACATCAACCTTGGAAATACTTCCAACACGTATCGTCAGCTCGCCTTTAGCTAGTCTCAGTTTATACCGTAGCTTTTATTTCGAGTTACTAATCACTTAGCAACCGAACCGGTATCCAATACCCTCATGCTACTAGGAGTACTAGTAAAGTACACATCAATATCATGTATATCAAATATACTTCTGTTGACTTTGCTAGCCTTCTTATCTACCAAGTATCTAGGGTAGCTCCGCTTCAGTGACCGTTCCCTTCATAACAGAAGCACTTAGTCTCGGGTTTTGATTCAATTTTGGGTTCCTTCATTAGAGCAGCAACTGGTTTGCCGTTCCATGAAGTATCCCTTCTCGCCCTTGCCCTTCTTGAAACTAGTGGTTTTACTAACCATCAACAATTGATGCTCCTTCTTGATTTCTACTTTTGCAGTGTCAAACATTGTGAATCACTCAAGGATCATCATATCTATCCTTGATATGTTATAGGTCATCACGAAGGTCTAGCAGCTTAGTGGCACTGACTTTGGAGAACCATCACTATCTTATCTGGAAGATTAACTCCCACTTGATTCAAGCGATTGTTGTACTCACACAATCTGAGAACACGCTCAACGATTTGAGATTTTCTCCTTTACTTTGTAGGCAAAGAATCTTGTCGCAGGTCTTATACCTCTCAACAAGGGCACGAGCATGAAATTTCAATTTCATCTCTTTGAACATCTCTTAGGTTCTGTGATGTTTTCAAAACGTCTTTGGTGCCTTGCTTCCAAGCCATTAAGTATTGCACACTGAACTATCACGTAGTCATAAAAAACGTGTATGTCAGATGTTCATAACATCCACAGAAGACGCTCGAGGTGCAGCATACCGAGTGGTGCATTAAGGACATAAGCCTTCTGCGTAGCAATGAGGACAATCCTCGGTTTTACAGACTCAGTCCGCAAAGTTGCTACTATCAACTTTGAACTAAATTTTCTCTAGGAACATATAAAACACAGTAGAGCTATAGCGCAAGCTACATCGTAATTCGCAAAGACCATTAGACTATGTTCATGATAATTAGTTCAATTAATCATATTACTTAAGAACTCTCACTCAAAAAGTACATCTCTCTAGTCATTTGAGTGGTCATGATCCAAATCCACTATCTCAAGTCCGATCATCACGTGAGTTGAGAATAGTTTCAGTGGTAAGCATCTCTATGCTAATCATATCAGCTATACGATTCATCCTCGACCTTTCGGTCTCATGTGTTCCAAGGCCATGTCTGCACATGCTAGGCTCGTCAAGCTTAACCCGAGTGTTCCGCGTGTGCAACTATTTTGCACCCGTTGTATGTGAACGTTGAGTCTATCACACCCGATCACGTGGTGTCTCGAAATGACGAACTGTCGCAACGGTGCACAGTCGGGGAGAACACAATTTAGTCTTGAAATTTTAGTGAGAGATCACCTCATAATGCTACCGTCGTTCTAAGCAAAATAAGGTGCATAAAAGGATTAACATCTCATGCAATTCATAAGTGACATGATATGGCCATCATCATGTGCTTCTTGATCTCCATCACCAAAGCACCGACACGATCTTCTTGTCACCGGCGCCACACCATGATCTCCATCAACGTGTCGCCATCCGGGTTGTCGTGCTACTTATGCTATTACTACTAAAGCTACGTCCTAGCAATATAGTAAATGCATCTGCAAACACAAACGTTAGTTTGAAGACAACCCTATGGCTCCTGCCGGTTGTCGTACCATCGACATGCTAGTCGATATTAACTATTACAACATGATCATCTCATACATCCAATATATCACATCACGTCATTGGCCATATCATATCACAAGCATACCCTGCAAAAACAAGTTAGACGTCCTCTAATTGTTGTTGCATGTTTTACGTGGCTGCTATGGGTATATAGTAGATCGCATCTTCTTACGTAAAAACCACAATGGAGATGTGCAAATTGCTATTTAACCTCTCCAAGGACCGCCTCGGTCAAAACCAATTCAACTAAAGTTGAAGAAACCGACACCCGCCAGTCATCTTTATACAACGAGGTTGCATGTCAATCGATGGAACCAGTCTTTCGTAAGCGTACGAATAATGTCGGTCCGGGCCGCTTCAATCCAACAATACCGCCGAATCGAGAAAGGACTAAGGAGGGCAGCAAATCGAACATCACCGTTCACAAAACCCTTTGTGTTCTACTCGAGATAACATCTACGCATGAACCTAGCTCATGATGCCACTGTTGGGTAACGTCGCATGGGAAATAAAAAAATTCCTACGCGCACGAAGACCTATCATGGTGATGTCCATCTATGAGAGGAGATTTGGATCTACGTACCCTTGTAGATCGTACAGCAGGAAGCGTTAAGAAACGCGGTTGATGTAGTGGAACGTCTTCACGTCCCTCGAACCGCCCCACGAACCGTCCCAAGATCCGTCCCGCGATCCGTCCGACGAACCGTCTCGCGATCCGTTGCACGAACCATCTTGCGATCCGTCTAATGATCCGTTCCGATCTAGTGCTGAACGGACGGCACCTCCGCGTTCAGCACACATACAGCTTGATGACAATCTCCACCTTCTTGATCCAGCAAGAGGGGGCGGAGAGGTAGAAGAGTTATCCGGCAGCATGACGGCGCATCGATGGTGGTGATGATCTACTCCGGCAGGGCTTCGCCTAAGCTCCGCAGAAATACGATCTAGAGGAAAAATTGTGTGGTCTAGGGTCAAGCAGCACGTGGCAAAGTTGTGTCTCAAAAACCCTCAATACCTCTAGTATATATAGGAGGGAGGGAGGGGAGGAGGCAGCCTCAAACCCTCAAGGTTTGGCCGAAATTGGAGGTGGAGAAGTCCTACTCCAATCCTACTTGGAGCAGGATTCCACCTTCCCACTTGGAAACTCTTTCCACCTTGTGTTTTTTCCTTCTCAAACCTTATGGGACTTAGTGGGAACTTTTTCCAGGCCACTAGGGGCTGGTTTATCTCTTACCATAGCCCATGAGACCCCTTGGGGCGTGCCACCCCTCCCGATGGTCCCCTGCACCCCTCCCGCCACACCCGGTACACTACCGATGAGCCCGAAACTTTTCCGGTGACCAAAACAGGACTTCCTATATATCAATCTTTACCTCCGGACCATTCCAGAGGTCCTCGTGACGTCCTGGATCTCATCTGGAACTCCGAACAACTTTCGGTTACCAACACCTATAACTCAACTATACCGAAACGTCACCGAACCTTAAGTGTGCAGACCATGCGGGTTCGAGAACTATGTAGACATGACCCGAGACACTCCTCGGTCAATATCCAATAGCGGTATCTGGATGCCCATATTGGATCCTACATATTCTTCGAATATCTTATCGGTTGAACCTTAGTGTCAAGGATTCATATAATCCCGTATGTCATTCCCTTTGTCCTTCGGTATGTTACTTGCCCGAGATTTGATCGTCGGTATCCGCATACCTATTTCAATCTCGTTACCGGCAAGTATCTTTACTCGTTCTGTAATACAAGATCCCATGACTTACACTTAGTCACATTGCTTGCAAGGCTTGTGTGTGATGTTGTATTACCGAGTGGGCCCCGAGATACCTCTCCGTCACACGGAGTGACAAATCCCAGTCTTGATCCATACTAACTCAACGGGCACCTTCGGAGATACCTGTAGAATACCTTTATAGTCACCCAGTTACGTTGTGATGTTTGATGCACACAAGGTATTCCTCCGGTGCCAGTGAGTTATATGATCTCATGGTCATAGGAACAAATACTTGACACGCAGAAAACAATAGCAATAAAACGACACGATCAATATGCTACGTTCATAGTTTGGGTCTTGTCCATCACATGATTCTCCTAATGATGTGATCCCGTTATCAAGTGACAACACTTGCCTATGGTCAGGAGACCTTGACCATCTTTGATCAATGAACTAGTCAACTAGAGGCTCACTAGGGACAGTGTGTTGGCTATGTGTCCACACATGTATTTGAGTTTCCAATCAATACAATTCTAGCATGGATAATAAACGATTATCATGAACAAGGAAATATAATAATAACTAATTTATTATTGCCTCTAGGGCATATTTCCAACATCCTACATGCCCTATTATTCTTGGTAGACCTTTCCTAAGGACTATCGGTGCTATCAACGATATGAAGGAAGGGAATATTAGATTTCAATTTCCTTGAAGGAAGGGCATGGAACACTTTCCTAGAAAGAAAATAAGATTGCCTTATGAATCCATAATGAGGGCCACTTATGGTTTGAGCACCAAAGACGACGATACGTGATTCTATCGCTTTTATGCCTAGCTAAGGGCTTTAAACAATAGCGCTTGTTGGGAGGCAACCCAATGAATTTATCTTTTTCTTTCTGTTTTGTTGCGTCCACACTTTCATAATTTTGTTGTGATTGTGTATTTTGTGTTTGAGCCAAGCAAAGCCTTTATGACTAGTCTTGATAATGGTTGTTTGATCCTACTGGAAAAAGACAGAAACTTTTCGCTCACGAGATGATATTTCATTTTTATTCAGAAAGAGCTTTTGAGTTGATTCTTTTTGCTTCTGGTTTATATGCTTTTTTCCCAGTCCGTCATAATTTTTCAGATTTTTTGAGGTACCAGAAGTATACGAAGTATACAGATTGCTACAGACTGGTCTGTTTTTGACATATTCTTTTTTTGTTGAGTTGGTTGCTTGTTTTGATGAAACTATGCTTAGTATCAGGGGGTACTAGCTATGGAAAAGTGAGAATACAGTAGCCCATCATCAATATATACATAATTCAAGTTTGCTACAGTACCAAAAGAAGTGGTAGTTTGTTTTCTTGTGCTAATGTTATCACGAATTTCTGTTTAAGTTTTGTGTTGTGAAGTTTTCAAGTTTTGGGTGATGTTCTCATGGACAAAGACATAAGGAGTGGAAAGAGCTCAAGCTTGGGGATGCCCAAGGCATCCCAAGCCAAATTCAAGGACACCAAAAAGCCTAAGCTTGGGGATGCCCCGGGAAGGCATCCCCTCTTTCGTCTTCAATCCATCGGTAACATTCCTTGGAGCTATATTTTTATTCACCACATGATATGTGTTTTTGCTTGGAGCATCTTGTATCTTAGGAGTCTTTTTTTTTGTGTCACAATCATCCTTGCTGCACACCTTTTTGAGAGAGAGAGAGATGCACTCATCGTGATTTTGCTAGAATGCTCATAGTGCTTCACGTATATCTTTTAGAGCACGGCGGTGCGTGATTGGGTAGTTTGCTTATGCTATGAAAGTAGTCCCAAATGTGATAGATACCCAAAGAGGATGCAAAAACCTCCATCTTCATGTGCATTGAATAGAAAGATAAGTTTTGCTTCTTCTCAAATAGTTTTGAGTCATGGATTTGGTAATATTAAGAGTTATGTTAGTAGGGTGTTGTGAATCTAGAAATACTTGTGTTGAAGTTAGAGATTCCCGTAGCATGCACGTATGGTGAACCTCTATGTTAGGAAGTCGGAGCATAATTGATCTACTGATTGTCATCCTTTGTGATGAGGTCGGGATCGCGCGATGGTTTACACCTACCAACCCTTCCCCTCGGAGTATGCGTTTAGCACTTTGTTTCGATTACTAATAAAAACTTTCGCAACAAGTATGTGAGTTCTTCATGACTAATGTGAGCCCATGGTATAGATGCACTTTCACCTTCCACCATTGCTAGCCTCTCTAGTGCCGCACAATTCTCGCCGGTGCACAAACCCACCAAATTCCTTCCTCAAAACAGCCACCATATCTACCAACTATGGCATTTTCATAGCCATTCCGAGATATATTGCCATGCAACTCCCACCGTTCCGTCTCATGACTTGTGTCGTCACTATCATATTGCCATTGCATGATCGTAAGATATCTAGCGAGATGTTTCAACATCATACGCCATGCTAGATCATTGCACATCCCGGTACACTGCCGGAGACATTTCCTATAGAGTCATCATCATTGTGATCTTTGAGCTGTGAGTAAATAAAAGTGTGATGATCATCATTATTAGAGCATTGTCCCATGTGAGGAAATTAAAAAAAAGGCCAAAGATCCCAAACAAAAAAAAGAGAAAAAGAGAGGCCTAAGAGCCCAAATGAAAAAAAATAAAAGAGAGAAAAAGAGAGAAGGGACAATGCTACTATCTTTTTCCACACTTGTGCTTCAGGATAGCACCATGTTATTCATGATTGAAAGCTTCTTGCTTTGTCACTATCATATGCTAGTGGGAATCTTCATTATATAACTTGGCTTGTATATTCCAATGATGGGCTTCCTCGAAATTGCCCTAGGTCTTCGTGAGCAAGCAAGTTGGATGCACACCCACTAGTTCTCCTTTTGAGCTTTCACACACTTATAGCTCGAGTGCATCTCTTGTATGGCAATCCCTACTCATTCACATTGATATCTATTAATGGGCATCTCCATAGCCTATTGATACGCCGAGTCAATGTGATTATCTCCTCCCTTTTTGTCTCACAACCACCACCACACTCTATTCCACTTATAGTGCTATATCCATGGCTCGCGCTCATGTATTGCGTGATAGTTATAAAAAGTTTGAGAAAGTAAGAGTGCGAAAACAATTACTTGGCCAATACCGGGGTTGTGCATGATTTACATTTGTTGTGTGAGGATGATGGAGCATAGCCAGACTATATGATTTTGTAGGGATAACTTTCTTTGGCCTTGTTATTTTGAAAGTTCATGATTACTTTGCTAGTTTGCTTGAAGTATTACTGTTTTCATGTCAATAGAAAACTATTGTTTTGAATCTTACGGATCTGAACATTCATGTCACGTGAAAGAAGTTGCAAAGGACAACTATGCTAGGTAGCATTCCACATCAAAAATTCATTCTTTATCACTTCCCTACTCGAGGACGAGCATGAGTTAAGCTTGGGGATGCTTGATACATCTCCAACGTATCTATAATTTTTGATGGTTTCATGCTATTATCTTGTCAAACTTTGGATGTTTTGCATGCCTTTTATATATTTTTTAGGGACTAACTTATTAACTCAGTGCCAAGTGTCAGTTCCTGTTTTTTCCATGTTTTGACCCCTTTCAGAGGAGATTTTGAAACGGAGTCCACACGGAAGAAAATTCTCGAAAAGATTTTTTCCGGAACGGAAGAAGATCGGGAAGCTTGAGAGCCAAGGCAGGGGAGCCTCAGGGGCTCCACAAGCCCCCACCCCGCGGCCAGGGGGGTAGGCCGCGGCCCACAGGCTTGTGGCCCCCCCGAGCGCCCCCTGACCTAGGGGTTGCGCCTATAAATTCCCTAAAAATCCCCAAAAAATCAAGAGATCATCGAAAATACTTTTCCGCTGCCGCAAGCTTCTGTCTCTGCAAGATCCCATCTGGGGCATGTTCTGGTGCCCTGCCGGAGGGGAGATTCAGACACGGAGGGCTTCTTCATCAACACCATGACCTCTCCGATGATGCGTGAGTAGTTCACCATAGACCTACGGGTCCATAGCTAGTAGCTAGATGGCTTCTTCTCTCTCTTGGATCTTCAATGCAAAGTTCTCCATGATTTTCATGGAGATCTATCCGATGTAATCATCTTTTGCGGTGTGTTTGTCGAGATCCGATGAATTGTGGATTTATGATCAGATTATCTATGAATCTTATTTGAGTTTCTTATGATCTCTCTTATGCATGATTTCATATCCTTGTAATTCTCTTTGAGTTGTGGGTTTTGTCTGGCCAACGAGATTTATGATTCTTGCAATGGGAGAAGTGCTTGGTTTTGGGTTCATACCGTGCGGTGATCTCACTCAGTGACAGAAGGGGTAGTGAGGCATGCATCGTGTTGTTGCCATCAAGGGTAAAAAGATGGGTTTTCATCATTGGTTTGAGATTATCCCTCTACATCATGTCATCTTGCTTAAGGCGTTACTCTGTTCGTCATGAAGTCAATACACTAGATGCATGCTGGATAGCGGTCGATGTGTGGAGTAATAGTAGTAGATGCAGAAAGTATCGATCTACTTGTCTCGGACGTGATGCTTATATGTATGATCATTGCCTTAGATATCGTCGTGACTTTGCGCGGTTCTATCAATTGCTCGACAGTAATTTGTTCACCCACCGTGATATTTGCTATTATGAGAGAAGCCTCTAGTGAACACTATGGCCCCACAAATATATATCATAGATAATATGATCACAAATCCACAATTCATCGGATCTCGACAAACACACCGCCAAAGAAGATTACATCGGATAGATCTCCATGAAGATCATGGAGAACTTTGTATTGAAGATCCAAGAGAGAGAAGAAGCCATCTAGCTACTAACTACGGACCCGTAGGTCTGAAGTGAACTACTCACGAGTCATTGGAGGGGCGATGATGATGAAGAAGAAGCCCTCCAACTCCAAAGTCCCCTCCGGCAGGGCGCCGGGAAGGGTCTCCAGATGAGATCTCGTGGAAACGGAAGCTTGCGGCGGCCGAAAAGTATTTTCGAGGCTCCCCTGATTTTTTGCGTAATATTTGGGAATTTATAGGCCAAAGACCTAGGTCACGGGGCGGCCAGGGAGGCCACAAGCCTGCCCACCGCCGCCTCCCCCTGGTGGCGGAGTGGGGGCTTGTGGGCTCCCTAGAGCCGACCTCGCTTGGCCCAAAGGCCCCCTGATCTTCTTCCGTTCGGGAAAAAATCATTTCGGGGTTTATTCTTCCATTTGCACTCCGTTCCAAAATCAGATCTGAAAAGAGTCAAAAACACGGAAAAAACAGGAACTGGCACTTGGCACTGAATTAATAAGTTAGTCCCAAAAAAGATATAAAAGGTACATAAAACAACCAAAGAAGACAAGATAACAGCGTGAAACCATCAAAAGTTATAGATACGTCTGAGACGTATCAAGCATCCCCAAGCTTAACTCTTGCTCGTCCTCGAGTAGGGAAGTGATAAAGAATGAATTTTTGATGCTTTCATGCTACCTAGCATAGGTGTCCTTTGTAATTCCTCTTATGTGACGTGAATGTTCAGATCCATTAGATTCAAAACAATAGTTTGCTATTGATGTGTAAACAATAATAATTCAAGCAAACTAGCAAGGTAATCATGAACTTTCAAAATATAAAGGCCAAAAGAAAGCTATCCCTACAAAAGCATATAGTCTGGCTATGCTCTATCATCATTGCACAACTAATTTAAATCATGCACAACCCCGGTATTGGCCAAGTAATTGTTTCACACCTTTACTTTCTCAAACCTTTTCAACTGTCACGCAATACATGAGCGTGAGCCATGGTTATAGCACTATAGATGGTGTGGAATGTACTGGAGGTCGCAAGACAAAAAGGAGAAGATAGTCACATTAACTAGGCATATCAATGAGCTGTGGAGATGCTCATCAATATATATCAATGTGAATGAGTAGGGATTGCCATACAATTGATGCACTAGAGCTATGAGTATGTGAAAGCTCTTAAAGAAAACTAGTGGGTGTGCATCCAACTTGCTTGCTCACGAAGACCTAAGGCAATTTTGAGGAAGCCTATCATAGGAATATACAAGCCAAGTTATATAATGAAAATTTCCCACTAGCTATATGGTGGTGACAAAACGAGAGACTCTCAATCATGAAGATCATGGTGCTTAATATGCACAAATGTGGAAAAAGTGGTAGCATTGTCCCTTCTCTCTTTTTCTCTCATTTTTTTTATTTTGGTGGGCTCTTTGGCCTCTTCTTTTGGTGGGATTCTTTAGCCTCTTTTATTTCCTCACATGGGACAATGCTCCATTAATGATGATCATCACACTTTCAACTCAAAACTTAGAGTAACGATGACTCTATATGGAATGCCTTCGGTAGTGTACCGTGGCAATGATCTAGCATGGCGTAGACATCAATGAAAACATCATGCTAGCTATCTTACGATCATGCAATGGCAATGTAGACGTGGTGGCACATGTCATGGTGGTAGTTGCATGGCAATATATCTCAGAATGACTTTGAAAAAGCCATAATAGGTAGGTATGGTGGCTGTTTTGAAGGAGGCTAATGGTGGGTTTTGTGCACCGACGAAAGTTGCACGGCACTAAGAAGATGGTGATGGTGGAAGGTGAAAGTGCATCTAAACCATGGGCTCAACATTAGTCATGAAGAACTCATATACTTGTTGCAAAAGTTTTATTAGTAATCGAAACAAAGCATTCGACGCATACTCCTAGGGGAAGGGTTGGTGGGTATAAACCATCGCGCGATCCCGACCGCCACGCAAAGGATGACAATCAATAGACTAATCATGCTCACATTTCATCACATAGCGGTTCACCATACGTGCATGCTACGGGAATCACTAACTTCAACACAAGTATTTATAGATCCACAACACCTTACTAGAATGACTTCAATATTACCAAAACCACAACTCAAAACTAATTGAGATGAATCAAACTTATCTAACTATTCAATGCACATGAAGGTGGAAGTTTTCGTATCCCTTTGGATAACTACCTCTTTTGAGACTACTTTCAAAGAATATATCAACTACCAAGCCACGCACCGTTGTTCTCTAAAACATATAAGTGAAGCACATAGAGCAAAAGTATCTAGCTCAAAAGATATAAGTGAAGCACATGTGAGCTGAATTGTCTACCAAAAGATATAAGTGAAGCTCGACAAAATCACGGTGTGTGCATGTCTCTCTCTCTAGGTGTGCAGCAAGGATGATTGTGACACAACAAAAATAAAAGACTCCTATGATACAAGACGCTCCAAGCAAAAACACATAACATGTGGTGAATAAAAATATAGCCCCAAGTAACGTTACCGATGGATTGAAGACGAGAGAGGGGATGCCTTCCCGGGGCATCCCCAAGCTTAGGATTTTGTAGTGACCCGACTCAAAACGAGTCAAGACTCTGGCTTTTCCGTACCATCCCAAGATCATGCTGGTACACACTCAGTACATAATGTATATATTCAAGAGTTCAATCACACAGCTTTATTAATCGAAATCTCATAACGAGTACTTTATTACAATAAAGGATTACAATAAAGTGGCTGAAGGCCATCTCATGAGATATCTAACGAAGACTAGCGGAAGCATCAGGTAGACGAGTCCATCCGACTCCAGGGCATGTCGCTGAGCGTAGATCGTAGCCTCACTCCTGGTCGGAAAAGTACTCTGCAACATGATACGTTGCAGCCGTGTAGGTCAGCATATGGAATATGCCGGCAAGCCATCAAAGAGAGGGGTAAAAATAATAATCAACTATCTCTACATGCATATTTGGTAGGTGGGGCTATAAGTTTTGCATAAAGCCAATTTTTATCCTACAACAAGAGGGGCTGAAAGCAAAATATTACTACATTGTTTGTTGTTAACGAGATGGTTCCGCCAACCAATTCTCGGACCCGAGTTGTTGCTAATACCCACATCATTATTAAGTTGTGTCGAGAGTTCAGGGAAATTTCAATGCCTTCGGCTCAAGTTGTCCATGACCGTGGACACGGCTAATCGATTAGGTTGGGCACTCTGCAGAGTTTTGCACACGTTCCCCAGAAGATTTGATCGCCTCCGTGTATGTCCTCGCACTTCAGGGTGTTTGAAGACCGGATGATCAAAACATGGTCTTTCAACGGGTCCCTCTGAATCCCTGTCGTTGCCCATCCATTCCTACCGTTCTTCTACATCTGCTAGCACCGCCTGTCCAGAGTCGCCGCGTTGTCCAACCAAGCCAGAGCCCATAATGACTTGTGGCTGTGCAGGTAAGCCTTGAGTCTTGAAAATATCCGTCCGTCTCTTTGAGCCTGGGTGAAGCTTTCCGCAGGATGTCATGGCCTCTCCAGCATCCTGGGTCATCCACTGGGTTCTCCAGGGAGCTGATCAACCGTCCTTCACCCAGAGTTGCATTGCGTCTGAGGTCTTGAAAATCTGGTCTTAACCGGTCTTGATTATTTAATCAACCTCGCATCACTCGTGTTATGCACGCAACCGAAAACCCGTCTACTCAAGCATAGCAATAAGAAATTTGTCGTCCCGGGGCCAAGTATCGGGGTTGTTGTGTGCCTACCACATGATACTACAACATATACTAAAATTTCCAAGTACCTAAGCAGCATGCAATTGGGCAAAGAAAGGTGAAACTACCATGCATCGAAAACATAGGAAATAATATGATCAAAATGACTTGCCTTGATGATAGTTGTCTTGATCGAGCGCTTCTAAGTAACACGCTTCGCACTCCGGGTGATCTACCGATACAAACAAATACACACCATAAGCACTACAATCAAGCAACAAATAAAAATAACATCACAAGTAAATAGTTGATATGGCCTAAGTGAAAGAATTTGCTATACGTCACTAAGGCAGAAGCTTGTTTCTGTTACAAACCCAAGTAAAAATATTTACAAAATTTGAAACTTCTACCACAGTAAGATATAATCACTAGGAAGCCGTAGCAAAAAGAATCAACTCAAAATCATTTTTTAAACTCCTGGAATAGGCAAAACAAGGTTTAAACTAAATCTGATCTAATTTATATTTGAAAAATTCAAACATAGACAAATTATATGTTTTTAAAAACTAAAGAAACATTGGGATCTACTGGAACAAGAATCAACCTCATTGGACTTTGGGGTCAAAAGCTATGGCCAAAACAAAACTGAAACTTTTCGGTTTTTGGAACTAAACAGAAAAGAAAATAATTGCTAACGGACAAGGGGTACACGTGGCGCTCTGTGAATGGCTGCGGGGGTGTGTGTTGCTGGTGTTAGGAGGAAACGGCCGAAGCCTAACAAGAACCCGCTTCGGCTAATAGTTAAGTAAATAAAAACCGAGCGGTTTTCTTAGCTAAACCGAAAGGGTAACTACTTCTAATCTAGCACGTACGTGTAGGATCCAACGGTGGAGGAGGGGTGGGGGTGCTCACCGTGGGCTGCTCTGCTCCGGCGAGGTCTTGACGGCGGCGGCGGCTCGGGCGAGGATGGGGACAGCGCTGCAGAGGGTCTCCGGCGACGGCGAGAGCTCCAGAGGGTGCGGGCGAGGGCGGCGAGCGTGATGGTGGCATCGGGGAGGGGTCGGGGCGGCCGGAGGCGGTGTGGTGAGCGGCCGGGGGCGGCCGAGCTCGGGTGCTCCGGTGAGGGCAGCAAGGGGCGATGGGGCGGAGCTTGGGCGCTACGGCGGCGGGTGGAACGGAGTGCGGGGGACCGGGGCAGTACTTATAGGCGGGGTGGGGCGCTCGGGGCGGAAGGGACAGGGGGATCCGAGGAGATCCCGGCGATCGTGGGAGGCTAGGGCTCAGGCTCAATTTTTGGAAAGGGGAGAGGCGAGAGGAGGAAGGAGATGGCCAAGCTGGGGTGGGTTTCGGGCGGTGGGGACCCACCTGGCAGGGAGAGGGGGCTGGGGTGCTGGGTTCGGTCGACCGATCCTTAGGGATCTCGGATCCCGGATCTGGTTGGATTTCGGCCCACTCTAAAATGCGCTGGCTGCGGTTTCTTTTAAAAAAAACCTTTCCTAATTTTAGTCTTTTTCCGAAACAGAAACTAAAAACTAATAAAAAGGCAACGAATAAAAATAATTAATATAGGGTATTATATACCAAAAAAAATCCCAAAAAAATCCTCTACTCGATTAACATTTTTCCAAAGCAAAAATAAAAACTTTTTAAATATGTTTTTTTCAGAAAATCCCCTAAATTCTTTATTTCTTTTTGCAAATATTCTCACGATAAAACTTTGGATTTCTTGGCTTCAAATATTTCAGAAATGCCCGCACTTTGGAGGGTCATGTTCCTCCGCTCTCTCTCTTGCGTGCAAGAGATTATTTTCCCGGCATTTCTCGTGTGAGGAAAAATAGAAATGCAAAAGCAAAAGTCGAAGGAATTCAAATGCAAACTTTGATTCAATCAATATGCATAGATGCTTAGCTAAAATGTAAAACATTCAACATTCCCAATTAGAAAAATTGGGATGTTACAAACCTACCCACCTTAAGATGAATCTCACCCTCGAGATTCGGGTTGGCTAGAAAATAGGTGCGGGTGGTCTCGACGAAGATCCTCTTCTCGTTCCCAGGTGGCTTCTTCCTCGGTGTGATGGCTCCACAACACCTTGCAGAACTTGATGATCTTGCTGCGGGTAACTCTGTTGGCAGTCTCGAGAATCCTGACGGGTTTCTCCTCATACGTCAGATCACTGTCAAGTTGTATGGCCTCTAGGGGCACTGTATCTCTCAACGGAACATCGGCCATCTCAGCGTGGCATTTCTTCAATTGGGAAACATGGAAGACATCATGAACTCCAGACAATCCTTCCGGCAGTTCCAGTTTATATGCAACTTCGCCTCTACGCTGAAGAATTTTGTAGGGGCCAATGAAACGGGGTGCTAACTTTCGTTTCACACCAAATCTCTTGATTCCTCGAAGTGGAGACACCCGAAGATATGCTCGGTCTCCCACTTCGTACGTTACTTCCTTGCGTTTGCTGTCAGCATAACTTTTCTGCCTGGACTGAGCTATCTTGAGTCGGTCACGAATAAGCTTGACCTTCTCTTCAGAATCTCGGATAAGGTCGGGACCAAAAAGTTGTCGGTCTCCAACTCCATCCCACATCAATGGTGTCCTGCACCTCCTTCCGTATAGAGCTTCGAAAGGGGCCATCTTCAGACTGGTCTGGTAGCTGTTGTTGTATGAGAACTCGGCATAAGGTAAATTGTCATCCCAACTAGACCCATAGTCTAGTGCGCAAGCTCTCAACATGTCCTCCAGAATTAGATTAACTCTCTCGGTCTATCCATCTGTCTGTGGGTGAAAAGCTGTACTGAACTCCAATCTCGTTCCCAAGGTTTCATGCAGTTGGTGCCAAAATTTTGATGTGAACTGAGTCCCTCTATCTGACACAATACTCTTCGGTACTCCGTGCAGACATACGATCCTAGTCATATATATCTTGGCCAGCTTGGCACTCGTGTAAGTAGTCTTCACAGGAATTAAGTGAGCTACCTTGGTCAAACGATCGACCACAACCCAAATAGAATCATAGCCAGAACGGGTCCTGGGTAATCCTGTGATGAAGTTCATACCAAGCTTTTCCCATTTCCACTCGGGTATCGGCAGAGGTTGGAGCAAACCTGCTGGCTTCTGATGCTCGGCTTTTACTCGCTGACAAACATCGCATATTGCTACGAACTCGGCAATGTCTTTCTTCATTCCGGTCCACCAGAAACTTTCTTTTAGATCCAGATACATCTTGGTGTTGCCGGGTGTATCGAGTACGGGGAATCATGGGCCTCCTGAAGTATCAACTTCCTGAGTTCGGGATCATTGGGCACATAGATGCGATCCTCAAACCATAAAGTTCCGTGTTCATCCTCACGAAAACCTTTAGCCTTCCCGTCTTTCATTTTCTGCTTAATCTCAGCTATCTCCTTGTCTGATTTTTGTGCCTCGCAGATCTTTTCTGTCAAAGTGGACTGAATTTCTAGTGTGGAAACAAATCCTCTTGGAATTATTTCCAATTTGAGCTCTCGGAGGTCATCGACTAACTCCTGGGGTAACCCTCCTGCTATGAGTGTGTTCACATAACTATTGCGGCTCAACGCATCGGCTACAACATTTGCCTTGCCTGGGTGATAATGCAATCTCATGTCATAGTCCTTGATCAACTCTAGCCATCGCCTCTGTCTGAGGTTCAATTCCTTCTGCCTGAAGATATATTTCAGGCTCTTGTGATCAGTGTAAACATCACAACTATTTCCGATCAGGAAATGTCTCCAGGTCTTGAGAGCGTGCACTACGGCTGCTAGTTCCAAGTCATGTGTGGCATAATTCAACTCGTGGGGTCTGAGCTGTCTGGATGCAGAGGCTACAACTTTACCTTCTTGCATGAGCACTCCTCCGAGTCCTTGACGAGAAGCGTCACAGTAAACCTGGAAATCCTTCCGAATGTTCGGCAATATCAGCACTGGGGCTGTAACCAAACGTTTCTTCAACTCTTGAAAACTGATTTCACATTCCTCAGTCCAAACATACTTGGATTCCTTCTTCAACAACTCTGTCATGGGCTTGGCGATCTTTGAGAAATTCTCAATGAACCTCCGGTAATATCCGGCAAGTCCGAGGAAACTGCGGATCTCCTTGACTGAAGTGGGTGCTACCCATTCGGTGACTGCTGCGACCTTGGTAGGGTCCACTGCTATTCCTTCTCCTGAGATGACGTGTCCGAGGAATCCGACTTCCTTCAACCAAAACTCACATTTGCTAAACTTTGCATATAGCTTATGCTCTCGAAGCTTCTCCAGAACTAGACGCAGATGTTCCTTGTGTTCCTCTTCGTTCTTGGAGAATATCAGTATGTCATCGATGAATACCACGACAAACTTGTCCAAGTATTCCATAAATACCTTGTTCATCAGATTCATAAAATATGCCGGAGCATTAGTCAGTCCAAATGACATGACCGTGTACTCGTACAAGCCGTACCGAGTGGTGAAGGCTGTCTTGGGTATATCCTGTTCACAAATCTTCAACTGATGATACCCGGATCGAAGATCGATCTTTGAGAATATTCGGGCTCCAACTAACTGGTCAAACAGATCATTGATCATCGGCAAGGGGTACTTGTTCTTGATGGTCACCTCGTTCAATGCACGATAATCGACAACCATTCTCAAGGACTTATCCTTCTTTTCAACCAAGAGCACTGGGGCTCCCCAAGGTGAAGAACTTGGGCGAATATACCCTTTGTCCAACAACTCCTTAATTTGCTTCTTGATTTCTACCAAGTCATTTGCGGGCATCCGATAGGGTCTCTCGGATATCGGGGCTGTTCCGGGTAATAGTTCAATCAGGAACTCAATCTCTCTATCGGGTGGCATATGCCCGGCAATTCCTCCGGAAATACATCTGGGTATTCCTGTACAATCGGTACTTCCTCCTGGACTACTCCCGTGAGAGAGTTTACTCGCTTACTCCGTGTCGGACGCTGAGACACGTACTTAATCCGCTTCTGCTCGGGGGTGGTGAGCAAAATAGACTTAAGGGCACAATCAATATTCCCTTCATACTTGGCCAACCAATCCATGCCTAGGATTACATCCAATCCCTGGGACTCTAATACGATGAGGTCGGTGGGAAAATTATGGTTCCCGACGTTGAGACTCAAAGCATGGCATCCTATCCCGGCTGTCATCATGCCTCCTGGGGAACTGACCTTAATAGGCTGGCTGAGGGTTCTAGTTGGCAAACTATACTTTTCCACAACTACCCTTGATAGGAATGAATGCGTTGCACCAGAATCAAAAAGTACCAATACTGGACGTGAATTTGGCAAAAACTTACCAACCACAGTATCGGGGTGATCATAGACCTCTTCAACATCAAGGTGATTCACCTGAGCTCGAGGAAAGGATTGGGCTTCTTTGCTGCAGAGTTGCCGTTGCCGTTTCCATTTCCCTACTTGTTCTGGGGACATTCAGTGGCATAGAGTCCCGTCTTCTGACACTTGAAGCAGGTGATGTGATTCAGATCCTTCTGAGCTGGAGCTGAATGCTGCTGAGTGCCAGTACCGCCATTCTTGAAGTTGATGTTGTTGCGGTGGTTCCCATTTCCTCCATGGTTGTGGCCTCCATGGTTGTGCACTGGGTGGTTCTGCTGGACGTGTCCTCCAAACTTACCGGATCCAGTCCCGGTATTTCCTGAATAGGGGGTGTAGCGAGGCTTCTGCTGAGTGCCGGAGTTGAACTTTCCAATCCCATACTTCCGCTTGCGGTTCTCCATCTGCTGGTGTTTCCCCTCCAAGATGAGGGCCTTATCCACCAGCTCATGATAGTTGTTGAAGGTGGCTACAGTCAGCTGAATGCTCAGCTCATCATTGAGTCCTTCCAAGAACTTTTCCTGCTTGGCCGCATCATCGGCCACATCTCCAGGTGCATAACGGGCGAGCATGCTGAATTCATCGACATACTGAGCTACAGAGCGATTCCCCTGGCGTAAGTTGCGAAACTCACGCTTCTTCAGACTCATTGCACTAGCTGAGACATGTGCGGTACGGAAGGCTTGCTTGAACTGCTCCCAAGTGACTCCAGCAATGGGGTATGTGGTGGTGTAGTTCTCCCACCATGCAGCTGCAGGGCCTTCAAGTTGATGCGCGGCAAAGCGCACCTTCTCAGCTTCAGTACAACCAGCAGTGATAAGTTCACGCTCCATCTTGCGGAGCCAATCATCTGCCACAATGGGCTCAATGCTGCTGGAGAATGTTGGAGGGTTCAACCTGAGGAAACGGGTGAGATTGTCGGCCTGGGGTGGATGACGGTTGTTGTTATTGTTCTGGTTCTGGATGATCAGCTGCATCAGGGTGTTCTGTTGCTGAATCAACTGGGTGAGTTCCGGCGGAAAGTTGGAAGTAGGGGCACGTCTCGGAGGCATTTGATGTTTGTAGAGGGGTGAGATTAGCATAGAACAATGGTCTAAGAGTAATTACACTACCCATATGAAATGCAACAAACAAGTATCACACCTCACGTTTTATTCAATACCATCACAAAGGTTCACACGGGGATACAAAATTCGATAATCTAAACATCGGCCTAAGCGTTTAACGATAAAATAAATTTGGTGGTCTAGTCTAAGTGTCCTCCTCAGAAAAGCATGGTGTAGTGAAACGACTCAAAACGAGTCAAGCCTCTGGTGTTTCCGTACCATCCCAAGATCATGCTGGTACATACTCAGTACATAATGTATATATTCAAGAGTTCAATCACACAGCTTTATTAATCGAAATCTCATAACGAGTACTTTATTACAACAAAGGATTACAATAAAGTGGCTAAAGGCCATCTCATGAGATATCTAACGAAGACTAGCGGAAGCATCAGGTAGACGAGTCCATCCGACTCCAGGGCATGTCGCTGAGTGTAGATCGTAGCCTCACTCCTGGTCGGAAACGTACTCTGCAACATGATACGTTGCAGCCGTGTAGGTCAGCATATGGAATATGCCGGCAAGTCATCAAAGAGAGGGGTAAAAATAATAATCAACTATCTCTACATGCATATTTGGCAGGTGGGGCTATAAGTTTTGCATAAAGCCAATTTTATCCTACAACAAGAGGGGCTGAAAGCAAAATATTACTACATTGTTTGTTGTTAACGAGATGGTTCTGCCAACCAATTCTCGTACCCGAGTTGTTGCTAATACCCACATCATTATTAAGTTGTGTCAAGAGTTCAGGGAAATTTCAATGCCTTCGGCTCAAGTTGTCCATGACCGTGGACATGGCTAATCGATTAGGATGGGCACTCTGTAGAGTTTTGCACACGTTCCCCACAAGATTTGATCGCCTCCGTGTATGTCCTCGCACTTCAGGGTGTTTGAAGACCGGATGATCAAAACATGGTCTTTCAACGGGTCCCTCTGAATCCCTATCGGTGCCCATCCATTCCTACCGTTCTTCTACATCTGCTAGCACCGCCTGTCCAGAGTCGCCGCGTTGTCCAACCAAGCCAGAGCCCATAATGACTTGTAGCTGTGCAGGTAAGCCTTGAGTCTTGAAAATATCCGTCCGTCTCTGTGAGCCTGGGTGAAGCTTTCCGCAGGATGTCATGGCCTCTCCAGCATCCTGGGTCATCCACTGGGTTCTCCAGGGAGCCGATCAACCGTCCTTCACCCAGAGTTGCATTGCGTCCGAGGTCTTGAAAATCTGGTCTTAACCGGTCTTGATTATTTAATCAACCTCGCATCACTCGTGTTATGCACGCAACCGAAAACCCGTCTACTCAAGCATAGCAATAAGAAATTTGTCGTCCCGGGGCCAAGTATCGGGGTTGTTGTGTGCCTACCACATGATACTACAACATATACTAAAATTTCCAAGTACCTAAGCAGCATGCAATTGGGCAAAGAAAGGTGAAACTACCATGCATCGAAAACATAGGAAATAATATGATCAAAATGACTTGCCTTGATGATAGTTGTCTTGATCGAGCGCTTCTAAGTAACACGCTTCGCACTCCGGGTGATCTACCGATACAAAAAAATACACACCATAAGCACTACAATCAAGCAACAAATAAAAATAACATCACAAGTAAATAGTTGCTATGGCCTAAGTGAAAGAATTCGCTATACGTCACTAAGGCAGAAGCTTGTTTCTGTTAAAAACCCAAGTAAAAATATTTAAAAAAATTTGAAACTTCTACCACAGTAAGATATAATCACTAGGAAGCAGTAGCAAAAAGAATCAACTCAAAATCATTTTTAAACTCCTGAAATAGGCAAAACAAGGTTTAAATTAAATCTGATCTAATTTATATTTTAAAATTTCAAACATAGACAAATTATATGTTTTTAAAAACTACAGAAATATTGGGATCTACTGGAACAAGAATCAACCTCATTGGACTTCGGGATCAAAATCTATGGCCGAAACAAAACTGAAAATTTTCTGTTTTTGGAACTAAACAAAAAAGAAAATAATTGCTATCGGACAGGGGGTACACGTGGCGCTCTGTGAATGGCTGCGGGGGTGTGTGTTGCTGGTGTTAGGAGAAAACGGCCGAAGCCTAACAAGAACCCGCTTCGGCTAATAGTTAAGTAAATAAAAACCGAGCGGTTTTCTTAGCTAAACCGAAAGGGTAACTACTTCTAATCTAGCACGTACGTGTAGGATCCAACGATGGAGGAGGGGTGGGGGTGCTCACCGTGGGCTGCTCTGCTCCAGCGAGGTCTTGACGGCGGCGGCGGCTCGGGCGAGGATGGGGACGGCGCTGCAGAGGGTCTCCGGCGACGGCGAGAGCTCCAGAGGGTGCGGGCGAGGGCGGCGAGCGTGATGGTGGCGTCGGGGAGGGGTCGGGGCGGCCGGAGGCGGTGTGGTGAGCGGCCGGAGGCGGCCGAGCTCGGGTGCTCCGGCGAGGGCAGCAAGGGGCGATGGGGCGGAGCTTGGGCGCTGCGGCGGCGGGTGGAACCGAGTGCGGGGGACCGGGGCAGTACTTATAGGCGGGGTGGGGCGCTTGGGGCGGAAGGGACAGGGGGATCCGGGGAGATCCCGGCGGTCCTGGGAGGCTCGGGCTTGGGCTCGATTTTTGTAAAGGGGAGAGGCGAGAGGATGAAGGAGATGGCCGAGCTGGGGTGGCTTTCGGGCGGTGGGGACCCACCTCGCAGGGAGAGGGGGCTGGGGTGCTGGGGTCGGTCGACCGATCCTTAGGGATCTCGGATCCCGGATCTGGTGGGATTTCGGCCCACTCTAAAACGCGGTGGCTGCGGTTTCTTTTAAAAAAAACCTTTCCTAATTTTAATCTTTTTCCGAAACAGAAACTAAAAACTAATAAAAAGGCAACGAATAAAAATAATTAATATAGGGTATTATATACCAAAAAAATCAGAAAAATATCCTCTACTCGATTAACATTTTTCCAAAGCAAAAATAAAAACTTTTAAAAAATGTTTTTTCAGAAAATCCCCTAAATGCTTTATTTCTTTTTGCAAATATTCTCACGATAAAACTTTGGATTTCTTGGCTTCAAATATTTCAGAAATGCCCGCACTTTGGAGGGTCATTTTCCTCCGCTCTCTCTCTTGCGTGCAAGAGATTATTTTCCCGGCATTTCTCGTGTGAGGAAAAATAGAAATGCAAAAGCAAAAGTCGAAGGAATACAAATGCAAACTTTATTTCAATCAATATGCATAGATGCTTAGCCAAAATGTAAAACATTCAACATTCCCAATTAGAAAAATTGGGATGTTACAAATTTTATGGCTTCCTTGAATCTCTTGGGGTGCCTTGGGCATCCCCAAGCTTGAGCTCTTGCCACTATTTATCTATTTGTCCATAAGAACTTCACCCAAAACTTGAAAACTTCACAACACGAAACTTAAACAGAAACTCGTGATAACATTAGTACAAGAAAGCAAACCACCGCTTCTTAGGTACTGTAGCAAACTTAAATTTTACTTGTGCTGATGTTGGGTTAATGTACGTTCAATCTTCCATGGCTAATACCCCTCCGATACTATCCATAGTTTCATCAAAATAAGCAACCAACACAACAAAAACAGAATCTGTTAACAGTAGACCAGTCTGTAGTAATTTGTATATTTCGTATACCTCTGGTACTTCAAAAATTCTGAAAAATTACGACAGTCTGAAGAATTTTTATCCTTAACTAAGGCATAATACTCCTTCGAAATATATACATGAGAGACTAGTGCGATTACTGTTCCCAACAAAACTAGAAACATCATCCGGACAAAGTCATCATCTGTGTTTTCATTCCTCACAATCTTATTGATTAGATCATCAATCATGATGTTACCCTTTTTTGTGTCCATAAAAATAATTGGTATTTTTTCATAGCCTTTTGCCCTTCCATTCTAAGAAAACCAACAACATCAACTCCTTGATTTTTCAAACCAAATATAGAAAACACATCATCAGGCCCTACTGAAATAAGGCCTTTACTCCCAGATGCCTCTTGAACCATGATTTTTTTTACTATGATGATTGTAGCGTTCGATCAAAAAGTGAAGTAAAAATTCACGCATATTTACGGACGGTATTTTGTAACATGCCATGTAAGTTTTTCAACAAGGCTAACCCACTTCTCAACTGAACATGGAATCACACCATCGATATTCATCCTTCATAATTTTAAAATATTGTCACGTACTATGCGACTCATTTGACATGTGAATACTAACATGAAAACATCATAAAAATAGTTATCCAAAGCAGAAGGCCGACGATGGACGGCGGACGATGCAACGACGACCGTACGGACGACGGAGGGCGCCGCGACGTACGCACCTAGAGGTGTGACTTCGGACGGGGTGATAGATCACACAACCGTACGTAGGGACGGGGGAGAAGGGAGAGAACACAGCGGCGGCGGGAAGGATGGAGGGCGGCGGGGCAGTCTAGAGCGGGGGGGGGGGGGGGGGGGGGGGTGGGCAGTGACGGGGAGGCTGGGCACGCCGGCGAGATCACGTTGGGGTAGGGCTAGGTGTGGGAACAGGTTGCATGCACGTCGGTTATCCCGTCGAGCGTGGATACCCTACTATGGCGACGTCACCTGAGATCACAACGGGGCAACTAACAACGCCGACAAGAGTCTAACTCTTCTCCTTTTTTTAATATTAAAGACGAAAGGGGTCTTATAATGCGATCTTGCTACTCGCATTCATCAAACGAAACTAATTTTTTCCACGCTTCCTAATGAACTTCACAAGGAGGCACGTCAATTTTTTTATTTTCTGACAATCCGTGCTTTTTCTGTAAATTTCCATACAAAACATGCAAGAACAGATGTCGGACATGACGCAACATGTGTTTGGTCTTCGATTTTGTTGAAATTTTGCGTGCCATAATTGGATGTGCATTCTCAAATGCCGTCAAAAGTTGGGTACATTTCATGCATGTACATCATGTGCAACCCAGCGGTGTCGGTATAGACGGAAGGGGTGTTACAATGCGATCTTGCTATTCCCCTTCATCAAACGGATCCAAAAAATTTCCATGCTTCCTAATGAAATTCACAAGGAGGCACGTCAATTATTTTTATTTTCTACGAATTTGTGCTTTTTCTATGAATTTCCATGCAAAAACAGGCAAGAACAAACGCCGGACGTGACGCAACATGCGTTTGGTCTTCGATTTCGTTGAAATTTTGCGTGGCACAACTGTATGGGCATTCTCAATTGTCGGCAAAAATTGGGTACATTTCATGCATGCATGCATGTACATCATGCGCAACCCACCACTGTCGGTATGGATGGAAGGGTGATACAATGCGATCTTGCTACTCCCCTTTATTAAACGGACCCAATTTTTTTCACGCTTCCTAAATAACTTCACAACGAGGCACGTCAATTGTTTTTATTTTCTGACAATCCATGCTTTTTATGTGAATTTCCATACAAAAATAGGCAAAAACAGATGCGGGACGTGACGCAACGGGTGTTTGGTCTTGGATTTCGTTGAAATTTTACGTGGCACAATTGGATGTGCATTCTCAAGTCCCGACAAAAGTTGGATACATTACATGCATGCATGCATGTACAACATGTGCAACCCATCAGTGTTGATATGGACGGGAGGGGTGTTACAATGCGATCTTGCTAATCCCATTCATCAAACGGGCCTAATTGTTTTTCCACGCTTCCTAATGAACTTCATAAGGAGGCATGTTATTTTGTTTCCTGACAATCCGTGCTTTTCCTATGAATTTCCATGCAAAAACAGGTAAGAGCACATGCCGGACGTGACGCAACGTGCGTTTGGTCTTCGATTTCGTTGAAATTTTGCATGGCACAATTGGATGTGCATTCTCAAGTGCCGACAAAAATTGGGTACATTTCATGCATGCATGCATGTACATCATGTGCAACCCACCGGTATCTGTATGAATGGAAGGGGTGTTACAATGCGATATTGCTACTCCCATTCATTAAACGGACGGAGTTGTTTTCCATGCTTCCTAATGAACTTTATAAGGAGGTACGTCAATTTTTTTTGTTTTCTGACAATCCGTGCTTTTTCTCTAAATTTCCATGTAAAAAAAGGCAAGAAGAGATGTCGGATATGAAAAATCATAGAAAATCCACGAAATGTAAAAAAATACATTGACGTGAGTCCTTGCGATGATCACTAGGGCATGTGAAAAAAATTGGTTCTGTTTCATGAATCAGAGTAGCATCATCATATCATCGTTTAAAGTGAACAAAGATATTAAAAAAGATAAACCAATGTCATTAGTGAGTCCATCATTACGAGAGATTTGCGTCTGTTGTTATAATGCTCCGACCAAATAAGGTAATCCAATAATGGCCTTAAAATAATGTGTCTGTTCTTTTTCAGAATCGTGTACTTTGAAATTTTATTTACATTTTTATGAACTGTTCGTATATTTTTCTTTAAATGTAAGGGAGGCGGATTTTTTTAACATATTTTAAAAATTGTTCAATATTCCAAAGAAATAATAATAACAACACTTAATTTAGATAACATAACAACACTTAATTTAGATAACCATAGTTTATTCATATTACATTCAAACATAACACGACTTTAATGAAACATTACGAAAAGTAAAAGTGAAATTTAATTAAACATTACTAAAACTAAAAATGAAATTTAATTAAACATTACTAAAACTAATCTAATCGGACTCGTCGAGGTAGACGACGTTCGGCCCCTCCGCCGCGCCGTCGTCGTCGTCGAAACTGTTGTCGAGGTTATTCCAGTCGATATCGTCGTCGTCGTTGTCGCCGTATTCCTCGACGACGGCTGCAGATTCGCCGCTAGTGTCGCCGCGTCGATCTCCGCCTCCTCCCTCGCCCCCGCCGTCGCGTGAGAGGCACGTAGGGCGACGAGCAGCCCCGGTGAATCGTCGGGGTCGCTGTCCTCGCGGAGGACGACCTGCTCCGGCGGGAATTCAACCTCCGGCGGGGCCACCGGTGGGGGCTAGGGGTTTAACGCCCGACGCCTCGGGCGGCGCTGGCTGCTGCCCTGGTTGATGGGGTTGCCCGCGGCCGCCGACGCGTGCTGGTGCTGGTTGATGACAGTGGCATAGGAATTGCCGTCCAAAACGCGTGTCGACCGTAGATGTTGTGTCGGCCGCCGCGATGGTTACGGCACTCCTCCTCCGTCACGGCGGGCTCGAGCGTCGCGTAGCCTCCTTGCCGACTTTCCACGGCTTCGCAAGCCGGCACCCCGGTGGGACCAGCAGCGCGTAGCGGTGGAGCTCCTCCGTCGCCGGACCATCAAGGCTCGTCGGTTAGATGCTCGGCGGGTCGCCACCGACGCCGGAACTGCTGCCGCCGGTGGAGGACGCCATCGTCGGGGCGAGAGGTCGGTGGGAGAGGACCGGCGGGGCTACTGGGGATAGGAGAGGAGAGGAGAGCGATGTGTCTGGGTGACGTGTCGGGAGGCGCCGGGTTTATATAGACCGCAGGGGGAAGGGGAGGCGATGGGGTGGTTGGGCGGCGTTACTCCCCGAGCGTAAATGCATTGCCTCACGGAGGCGATGGGCCTCGGGAGACGGCGGCTTGAGGCATTAATGCGTCGGTGATACGTCTCCAACATATCTATAATTTTTTATCGTTCCATGCTATTATATTATCAACTTTGGATGTTTTATATGCATGAATATGCTATTTTATATTATTTTTGTACTAACCTATTAACCTAGAGCCCAGTGCCAGTTTCTGTTTTTTCCTTGTTTTTGACCTTTTTCAGATAGGAATATCAAACGGAGTCCAAACGGAATAAAACTTTCGCCGTGAGTTTTTATGGAAAGTATCAAAAATACCAGAAGAAAAAGATACCAGAGAGGAGTCCCGAGGAAGCGACGAGCCAGGGAGGCGCGCACACCCCCCTAGGCGCGCCTGAGGGGCTCGTGACTCCCTCGTGGGTCTCCTAGACTTGTTCTCGATGCCATCTGGTCTTATAAATACAGAAACCTCCAGAAATAAACCTAGATCAGGAGTTCCGCCGCCGCAAGCCTCTGTAGCCACCAAAAACCAATCAAGAGCCCATTCCGGCACCCTGCCGGAGGGGGAACCCATCTCCGGTGGCCATCTTCATCATCTCGGCGATCTCCGTGACGAGGAGGGAGTAGTCCACCCTCGGGGCTGAGGGTATGTACCAGTAGCTATGTGTTTGATCTCTCTCTCTCGTGTTCTTGAGATGTCATGATCTCGATGTACCGCGGGCTTTGCTACTATAGTTGGATCCTATGATGTTCTTCCCCCTCTCCCTTCTTGTAATGAATTGAGTTTCCCCTTTGAAGTTACCTTATCGGATTGAGTCATTAAGAACACTTGATGTATGTCTTCACGTGTCTATCTGTGGTGACAATGGGATATTCATGTGAGTACTTGATGTATGTTTTGGTGATCAACTTGCGGGTTTCGTGACATCGGTAACCTACGCATATGGGTTGGCACACGTTTTGACTCTCCGGTAGAAACTTTGGGGCACTCTTTGAAGTTCTATGTGTTGGTTGAATAGATGATTCTGTGATTGTGTGATGCATATCGTATAATCATGCCCACGGATACTTGAGGTGACAATGGAGTATCTAGGTGACATTAGGGTCTTGGTTGATGTGTGTCTTAAGGTGTTATTCTAGTACGAACTCTAGGATAGATTGAACAGAAAGAATAGCTTCGTGTTATTTTACTACGGACTCTTGAATAGATCGATCAGAAAGAATAACTGTGGTGGTTTCGTACCCGACAATAATCTCTTCGTTTGTTCTCCGCTATTAGTGACTTTGGAGTGACTCTTTGTTGCATGTTGAGGGCTAGTTATATGATCCAATTATGTTATCATTGTTGATAGAACTTCACTAGTGAAAGTATGAACCCTAGGCCTTGTTTCCACGCATTGCAATACCGTTCGTGCTCACTTTTATTATTAATTACCTTGCTGTTTTTATAATTTCAGATTACAAAAACCTATATCTACTATCCATATTGCACTTGTATCACCATCTCTTCGCCGAACTAGTGCACCTATACAACTTACCATTGTATTGGGTGTGTTGGGGACACAAGAGACTCTTTGTTATTTGGTTGCAGGGTTGCTTGAGAGAGACCATCTTCATCCTACGCCTCCTGCGGATTGATAAACCTTAGGTCACCTACTTGAGGGAAAATTGCTACTGTTCTACAAACCTCTGTACTTGGAGGCCCAACAACGTCTACAAGGAGAAGGTTGTGTAGTAGACATCACGCTCTTTTCTGGCGCCGTTGCCGGGGAGGTTAGCGCTTGAAGGTATATATTTAGATCTTGCAATCGAATCTTTTACTTTCTTGTTTTATCACTAGTTATTTTATTAAAATAAAACTATAAACTAAAAAAATGAAATTAAGGTTGCCTCATATGCTTCATCTTTTTAATGTCTTTCGTGAAATGATGGAAATGAAAATTGTGCTCAAGTGCTAAAAGAAGAATTACATAGAATTCTTGGCATAAAATATGTGAATGATGAGCATGATTGCAATGTTGTTAGTATTAATTCTTTGAATACCCATGATGCTAATGATATGCAAACCCACAAGCTTGGGGATGTTATGTTTGATGAAGATGATCTTTTTAGTTCCCCCACTTTGAATGATCAAATTTATTATGATGAAAGCATGCCCCCTATTTATGATGATTATTGTGATGATACTTATGCTATAACGAAGAATGATAATAAAACTTGTGACAATTATGAGTACCCTCTTACTGAACATTACTCTTTTAATGTGGAAACAATTCGTAGTGTTCAAGTCTTTTACGATACTTCCACTACTATTGATGAGAATAAATTTCCTTATGTGGAGAGTAGTAAAATTTCTATGCTTGTAGATCATGAAAAGAATGCTTTAGGTGCTGGTTATATTGTTGAATTCATTCATGATGCTACTGAAAATTATTATGAGAGAGGATCATATGCTTCTACATATTGCAATAATATCAAGCTTCCTCTCCATGTGTTGAAACTTTTGAAGTCGTGCTTGTTTTATCTTCCTATGCTAGTTGATTCTTGCTCCAATAAATTGTTTCATCACAAAATCCCTATGCATAGGAAGTGGGTTAGACTTAAATGTGCTAGTCATATGTTCCATGATGCTTCCATTATGTTTCAATCCTTATCTTTTATGTGAGCATCATTGAAATCATCATGCCTAGCTTGAAAGGCATTAAAGAAAAGCGCTTGTTGGGAGACAACCAATATGTATCCTTACGGTTTTTATGTGTTCACATGCTTAAGATACTGTATTAATCATGTTTTATAGCTTTTATTTCAATAAAGTGCCAAGTAAAGCCTTTATGATTAGTTTGGGTGATAGTTGTTTGATCATGCTGAAAAAGACAGAAACTTTGCGCTCACGAAATTATTTTTCATTCCTATCCAGAGAGAGATATTGAGCTGATTATTTTTTCTTCTGATTGATATACAAATTTCCTTAATTTTCATAATTTTTTCAGAATTTTTGGGGGTGCAGAAGTATGGTTATCATCCAGATCATTACAGATTGTTCTGTTTTTGACAGATTCTGTTTTCATTGCATAGTTTGCTTGTTTTAGTGTTCCCATAGGTTATATTCAGTAATATAAATTGTGTAAATGATAATATACAATAGGCATTGTGTGCGAACATTTATGAATCTTGTATTGACAGTACCAAAATGAATGATTTGCTCGTTATCATACTAACCCATCTCACGAAGTTCCGTTAAGTTTTGTGTTGTGAAGTTTTCAAGTTTTGAGTAGAGTTTCGATGGACTATGGAACAAGGAGTGGCAAGATACTAATCTTGGGGATGCCCCGGGAAGGTATCCCCTCTTTCGTCTTCAATCCATCGTTTTAAAGATTTTGGAAACCATCATATGGGAGGAATTAAGGAGACACAAAAGCTCAAGCTTGGGGATGCCCAAGGCACCCCCAATACATATTTCAAGAAGTCTCAGGCACTTAAGCTTGGGGATGCCCCGGTTGGCATCCCACCTTTCTTCTACAACAATTATCGGTTAGTATCGGTTGAACCTAAGTTTTTGCTTCTTCACATGTTTCGTGCTATACTTGAAGTGTTTTTTTATTTTGTTTGAATAAGGTACTTAGGATCTGAAATTCTTAGATGGGAGAGTCTTCACATAGACAAATAATTATTCAACTACTCATTGAGCTTCACTTCTATCTTTCGTAGTAGTTTGCCTTTTGCTCTAGCACTTCACTTATATCTTTGTAGAGCATTGCGATGATTTTATTTATAGAAATAGTTGAACTCTCTTGCTTCACTTATATTATTTTGAGAGTCTTAAACAACATGGTAATTTGCTTAGGTTATGAATATAGTCCTAATATGATGGGCATCCAAGAGGGATATAATAAAAACTTTCATATAGAGTGCATCGAATACTATGAGAAATTTGATTCTTTGCACGTAGTTTTGAGATATAAGGATGGTGATATTAGAGTTATGCTAGTCAGTAATCGTGGATTGATAGAAATACTTGTGTTAGAGTTTGTGGTTCCCTTAGCATGCACGTATGGTGAACCGTTATGTGATGAAATTGGAGCATGATTTATTGAGTGTCATCCTTTGTGTGGAGGTCGGGATCGCGCCATGGTTAACTCATACCAACCCTTCCCCTAGGAGCATGCGTCTAATACTTTGCTTCGATGGCTAATAAACTTTTGCAATAAGTATGTGAGTTCTTTATGACTAATGTTGAGTCCATGGATTATACACACTCTCACCCTTCCACCATTCTAGTACCGCGCAACTTTTTCCGGTGCATACACCCACCATATATCCTTCCTTAAAACAGCCACCATACCTACCCATCATGACATTTCCATAGCCATTCTGAGATATATTGCCATGCAACTTCCACCGTTCCATTTATTATTACACGCATCATCATTATCATATTGCTTTGCATGATCATGTAGTTTACATCGTATTTGTGGCAAAGCCACCATTCATATCTTTCATACATGTCACTCATGATTCATTGCACATACCGGTACAATGCCGGAGGCATTCATATAGAGTCATATATTTTGTTCTAAGTATTGAGTTGTAAGTAAATAAAAGTGTGATGATCATCATTATTAGAGCATTGTCCCATGTGAGGAAAGGACGGAAGCTATGATTCCCTCACAAGTTGGGATGAGACTCCGGATAAAAAAAAGAGGCAAAGAGCCCACCAAAAAAAATGAATGAAAAAAAGAGACCAAAGAGCCCAAACAAAAAATGAGAGAAAAAGAGAGAAGGGACAATGCTACTATCCTTTACTACACTTGTGCTTCAAAGTAGCACCATGATCTTCATAATAGAGAGTCTCCTATTTTGTCATTTTCATATACTAGTGGGAATTTTCATTATATAACTTGGCTTGTATATTACAATGATGGGCTTCCTCAAAAGTGCCCTAGGTCTTCGTGAGCAAGCAAGTTGGGTGCATGATACGTCCATTTTGCATCATGCTTTCATGTTGATATTTATTGCTTTTTGGGCTGTTATTACACTTCGAGGTACAATACTTATGCATTTTCTCTCTTATTTTGCAAGGGTTACAAGAAGAGGGAGAATGCCGGCAGCTGGAATTCTTGCCTGAAAAAGGAGCAAGTTTGAGATGCCTATTCTGCGCAACTCCAAAAGCCGTGAAAATCAACATGGAATTTTTTGGGAATATATAAAAAATACTGGGCGGAAGAGGTGCCACGGGGGCGCCACCTGGAGGCCACAACCTGCCAGGACCGGCCTGCCCCCATGGCCGGGGCTGGAGGGCTTGTGGGCCCCCTATTGCCCCTTCGGCACCCATCTTTTGTTATATGAAGGGTTTCGTCCGGAAAAAAATCAGAAGGGATCTTTTCGGAGGATTCGCCGCTGCCACGAGGCGGAACTTGAGCAGAACCAATCTCGAGCTCCGACAGGACAATCCTGCCGGGGAAACTTCCCTCCCGGAGGGGGAAATCGTCGGCATCGTCATCACCAAAACTCCTCTCATCGGAGGGGGCTCATCACCATCAACATCTTTCATCAGCACCATCTCATCTCCAAACCCTAGTTCATCACTTGTAACCAATCTCCGTCTCGCGACTCCGATTGGTACTTGTAAGGTTGATAGTAGTGTTAATTACTCTTCGTAGTTGATGCTATTTGGATTACTTGGTGGAAGAGTTTATGTTCAGATCCTTGATGCTACTCATTACCTCTCTGGTCATGAATATGATTATGCTTTGTGAGTAGTTACTTTTGTCCTGAGGACATGGGATAAGTCATGCTAATAGTAGTCATGTGAATTTGGTATTCGTTCGATATTTTGATGTGTTGTATGTTGTTTTTCCTCTAGTGGTGTTATGTGAACGTCGACTACATAACACTTCACCATTATTTGGGCCTAGAGGAAGGCATTGGGAAGTAGTAAGTAGATGATGGGTTGCTAGAGTGACAAAAGCTTAAACCCTCAGTCCAGTGGTCAAGTAGAGCTAAGCAATAGAGAGATTAAACTGATTCTACAAAAGACTGTCAATAGGTCTAGAAAGAATTGGTATAAGAAGCTCAATGATGCACTGTGGGATTATATAACTGCCTATAAGAATCCCATGGGCATGTCTCCGTACAAAATGGTGTACGGTAAAGCATGTCATCTACCTCTTGAGTTAGAGCATAAAGCTTATTCGGCTATTAAAGAGCTCAACTTTGATTTCAAACTTGCTGGTGAGAAGAGGTTATTTGACATTAGCTCGCTTGATGAATAGAGAACTCAGGCATATGAAAATGCCAAGTTGTTCAAAGAAAAGGTTAAGAGGTGGCATGATAAGAGGATACAAAAGTGTGAGTTCAATGTAGGTGGTTATGTCTTGCTATATGATTCTCGTTTAAGATTTTTTGGAGGCAAGCTTCTCTCTAAATGGAAAGGTCCCTATATTGTTGAGGAAGTATATCTTTCCGGTGCTATCAAAATCAACAACACGGAAGGTAATTGTCCGAGAGTGGTAAACGGGCAGAGAATCAAACATTATATCTCAGGTACTCCCATAAATGTTGAGAGCAACATTATCAATACCATAACACCGGAGGAGTACATAAGGGATATTTATCAGCCTGTTTCAGACTCCGAAAACGAGGAGGTATGTGATTCGGTAAGTAAACCGACTCCAAAACTTTTCCTGTAGCAATTTTCCTCCGTTTTGGAATATTTGAAAAAATAGAAAAATTTAAAGCAGTCCGGAAAGTGCTCGAGGAGGCGACAAGCCTCCTAGCCCTGGCCTACCCCCCTGGCCGGGGCTGGAGGGCTTGTGGCCACCTCGTGCGCCTCCCGGACTCCGTTTTCGTGCGGAGTACTCCTTCTGGTCTGAAAAAAATCAATATATATTCTCCCTAAAGGTCTGACCTCTGTATCATGCAAATTCCCTCTGTTTTCGTTTCGAGCTTGTTTTCTGCCGCAGATTTAGAGCAAGATGTCGTCTCAGGAGTCTGTGGGGGAGAACAATCTCCCTCAAGTCTATGGAGAAGTTTATGTTGATCTTAGAAGGATGGAAGTCATGGAGGCCAAGGAAAGGCTACCTAAAGAAACCAAGGGCAAAACTAAGGAGAAGAGTCAGGCATGGGACGAAGTGCAATCTGTGCTCAACAAGGAAGAAGTTGAACAAGTGGATTTCCTCCAACCCTACCTCCACCTACTGTCTCCATCCATGATTGAACTCTTGAGGTTTTGTGAAACAACCCGTGCTCGCAATACTTATCTCACTCGTGAAGTTGTCTTGCTGGAGAAACATATCACAGATCTCCAAGGTATAAATCAAAGATTAATGGCCCTCTTGGAATAAAAGATTACAACAACTCCACCTGTTGGGGAACGTCGCATGGGAAACAAAAAATTTCCTACGCGCACGAAGACCTATCATGGTGATGTCCATCTACGAGAGGGGATTTCCGATCTACGTACCCTTGTAGATCGCACAGCACAAGCGTTAAGAAACGCGGTTGATGTAGTGGAACATCCTCATGTCCCTCGATCCGCCCCGCGAACCGTCCTACGAACCGTCCCGCGATCCGTCCCACGATCTAGTGCCGAACGGACGGCACCTCCGCGTTCAGCACACGTACAGCTCGACGATGATCTCGGCCTTCTTGATCCAGCAAGAGGGACAAAGAGGTAGATGAGTTCTCCGGCAGCGTGACGGCGCTTCGGAGGTTGGTGGTGATCTAATCTCAGCAGGGTTCCGCCCGAGCTCCGCAGAAACGCGATCTAGAGGTAAAACTGTGGAGGTATGTGGTCGGGCTGCCTTGCAAAAGTTGTCTCAAATCAGCCCTAATAGCTCCATATATATAGGAGGAGGGAGGGGACGCTTGCCTTGAGGCTCAAGGAGCCCCAAGGGCTGCGCACCAAGGGGAGGAGGAGTCCTCCTCCAATCCTAGTCCAACTAGGATTGGAAGGTGGAGTCCTTCTCTTCCTTCCCACCTCTTTTTTTTCTCTCTTTGATTTTCTATCTATGGCGCATAGGGCCTTCTTGGGCTGTCCCACCAGCCCACCAAGGGCTGGTGCGCCACCCCCAAGGCCTATGGTCTCCCCCGGGGTGGGCTGCCCCCCCTGTGAACATCCGGAACCCATTCGTCATTCCCGGTACATTCCCGGTAACTCCGAAAACCTTGTTTTGTCTAGTCCATCACATGATTCTCCTAATGATGTGATCCCGTTATCAAGTGACAACACTTGCCTATGGTCAGGAAACCTTGACCATCTTTGATCAACGAGCTAGTCAACTAGAGGCTTACTAGGGACAGTGTTTTGTCTATGTATCCACACAAGTATTGTGTTTCCAATCAATACAATTATAGCATGGATAATTAACGATTATCATGAACAAAGAAATATAATAATAAATAATTTATTATTGCCTCTAGGGCATATTTCCAACAGTCTCCCACTTGCACTAGAGTCAATAATCTAGTTCACATCACCATGTGATTCTAACGAATCCAACACCCATATAGTTCTGGGGTCTGATCACGTCTTGCTCGTGAGAGAGGTTTTAGTCAGCGGTTCTGAAAACTTTCAGATCCGTGTGTTCTTTACAAATCTTTATGTCATCTTATAGATGCTGCTACTATGTGCTATTCGAAAATACTCCAAATATCTACTCTACTATACGAATCCGTTTCACTACCCATAGTTATTCGGATTAGTGTCAAAGCTTGCATCGACGTAACCCTTTACGACGAACTCTTTAACCACCTCCATAATCGAGAAAATTTCCTTAGTCCATTAGTCACTAAGGATAACTTTGACCGCTGCTAGTGATTCAATCATGGATCACTCTCTGTACCTCTCAACAGACTTTGAGTCAAGGCACACATCAGGTGCGGTACTCAGCATGGCATACTCCAGATTCTACGGCCAAGGCATAGAAGACGACCTTCGCCTATTCTCTTTATTCTGCCGGGGTCAGGTTCTGAGTCTTACTCAAATTCAAACCTTACAACACAACCAAGAACTCCTTCTTTGCTGATCTATTTTGAACTCCTTCAAAGATTTGTCAAGGCATACATCTTGTTGAAACTTCTATCAAGCGTTTCGATCTATCTCCATAGATCTTGATGCTCAACGTTCAAGTAGCTCAATCCAGGTATTCCTTTGAAAAAACTCATTTCAAACAACCTTTTATGCTTTACAGAAATTCTACATTACTTCTGATCCACAATATGGCATCCACATATACTTATCAGAAATTCTATAGCGCTCCCACTCACTTCTTTGGAAATACAAGTTTCTCATAAACCTTGTACAAACCAAAAATATTTGATCATCTCATCAAAGTATATATTCCAACTCCGAGATGCTTGCACCAGTCCAATGAAGGATCGCTGGAGCTTGCATACTTGTTAGTATCTTTAGGATCGACAAAACCTCCTGGTTGTATCACATACAATGTTTGCTCAAGGAAACTGTTGAGGAAACAATGTTTTGTCTTCCTATGTGCAATATTTCACAAATAATGCAGCAACTACTAACATAATTCCAACAGACTTTTAGCATCGCTATGAGTGAGAAAGTCTCATCATATTCAACTATTTGATCTTGTCGGAAACATCTTTGCGATAAGTCGAGCTTTTCTTAATAGTGACTTATCACCATCATCGTCTGTCTTCCTTACAAAGATCCATATTTACTCAATAGTCTTACTACCATCAAGTAGTTCCTCCAAAGTCTACACTTTGTTTTATATATGGATCCTCTCTCGGATTTCATGGCCTCCAGCCATTTGTCGGAACCTGGGCCCACCATTGCTTCTCCATAACTCGTAGGTTCACTGTTGCTCAACAACATGACCTCCAAGACAGGGTTACCGTACCACTCTGCAGTAGTACGCGACCTTATCAACCTACGAGGTTTGTAGTAACTTGATCCGATGCTCGATGATCACCATCATCAGCTTTCACTTCAATTGGTGTAGGCGCCACAGGAACAACTTCCTTCGCCCTGCTACACATTGGTTGAAGTGATGGTTCAATAACCTCATCAATTTCTACCACCCTCCCACTCGATTCTTTCGAGAGAAACCTTTCCTCGAGAAAGGATTCGTTTCTAGAAACAAATACTTTGCTTCCGGATCTGAGATAGGAGATGTATCGAACCGTTTTGGATATCCTATGAAGATGCTTTCATCCGCTTTGGGTTCGATCTTATCAGACTGAAACCTTTTTCACATAAGCATCGCAGCCCCAAACTTTCAAGAAACGATAGCTTAGATTTCTCTAAACCTCAGTCGATACTGTGTCATCACAACGGAAATACGCGGTGCCCTATTCGAAGTGAATGCGGTTGTCTCTAATGCATAACCCATAATCGATAGTGGTAATTCGATAAGAGACATCATAGTATGCACCATATCAAATTGGGCGTGGCTATGACGTTCAGACACATCATCACACTATGGTGTTCCAGGTGGCATGAACTTCGAAACAATTTCCACATTGTCTTAACTGCGTACCAAAACTCGTAACTCAGATATTCATTTCTATGATCATATCGTAGACAGTTTATCCTCTTGTTACGACAAACTTCACTCTGAAACAGAATTGAACTTTTCAATATTTCAGACTTTGTGATTCATCAAGTAAACACTCTTGTATCTACTCAAATCGTCCGTGAAGTAAGAACATAACGATATCCACTGCGTGCCTTAGCACTCATTGGACTGCACACATCAAAAATGTATTATTCCCAACAAGTTAATCTCTTGTTTCATGTGGTATGTTTTGCATGTCTCAAGGGATTCAAAATCAAGCGAGTCCAAACGATCCATCTCTCATGGAGTTTTCTTCATGCATTTATACCAACAGGTATGGTTTGCATGTCTCAAACGTTTCAAAAATGAGTGAGTACAAAGATCCATCAGCATGGAGCTTCTACATGCATTTTATACCAACATGACTCAAGTGGCAGTGCCACAACTAAGTGGTACTATCATTATTACTTTGTATCTTTGGCACTAATATCATGAACATGTGTAACACTACGATCGAGACTCAATAAACCATTGAGGGTAATTATTCAAGCAAATAGAACAACTATTATTCTCTTTAAATGAATAATCGTATTGCAATAAACACGATCCAATCATGTTCATGCTCAACGCAAACACCAAACAACAATTATTTAGGTTTTACCACAAATCCCGATGATAGAGGGAGCGTGCGACGTTTGATCACATCAACCTTGGAAACACTTCCAACACTTATCGTCACCTTGCATTTAGCTAGTCTCCGTTTAAACCGTAGCTTTCATTTCGTGTTACTAATCACTTAGCAACCGAACCGGTATCCAATACCCTCGCGCTACTAGGAGTACTAGTAAAGTACACATCAATCATCATGTATATGAAATATACTTCTTTCGACTTTGCCAGCCTTCTTATCTACCAAGTATCTAGAGTTGCTCCGCCTCAGTGACCGTTCCCCTCATAACAGAAGAACATAGTCTCGGGCTTGGGTTTAATCTTGGGTCTCTTCATTAGTGCAGCAACTGTTTTGCCGTTTCACGAAGTATCCCTTCTGGCCCTTGCCTTTCTCGAAACTTAGTGGTTTTACTAACCATCAACTATTGATGCTCCTTCTTGATTTCTACTTTCGCAGTGTCAAGCATCGCGAATACCTCAAGGATCATTGTATCTATCCTTGATAAGTTATAGTTCATCACGAAGCTATCACAGCTTGGTGGCAGTGACTTTGGAGAACCACCACTATCTCATCTGGAAGATTAACTCCCACTTGATTCAAGCGATTGTCGTACTCAGACAATTTGAGCACACGCTCAACGATTGAGCTTTTCTCCTTTACTTCGTGGACAAAGAATCTTGTCGGAGGTCTCATACCTCTCAACAAGGGCACAAGCATGAAATCACCATTTCATCTCTTTATAACATCTCTTATGTTCCGCGACGTTTCAAAACGTCTTCGGCGCCTTGCTTCTAAGCCATTAAGTATTTTGCACTGAACTCGCGTAGTCATCAGAAAACGTGTATGTCGGATGTTCACAACATACATAGACGACGCTCGAGGTGCAGCACACCGAGTGGTGCATTAAGGACATAAGCCTTCTCCGCAGCAATGAGGACAATCCTCCTTTTACGGACTAAGTCCGCAAATTTGCTACTATCAACTTTCAACTAAATTTTTCTCTAGGAACATATAGAACAATAGAGCTATAGCGCAAGCTACATCGTAATTCGCAAAGACCATTAGACTATGTTCATGACAATTAGTTCAATTAATCATATTACTTAAGAACTCCCACTCAAAAAGTACATCTCTCTAGTCATTTGAGTGGTACATGATCCAAATCCACTATCTCAAGTCCGATCATCACGTGAGTCGAGAATAGTTTCAGTGGTAAGCATCTCTATGCTAATCATATCAACTATATGATTCATGCTCGACCTTTCGGTCTCATGTGTTCTGAGGCCATGTCTGCACATGCTAGGCTCGTCAAGTTTAACCCGAGTGTTTCGCGCGTGCAACTGTTTTGCACCCGTTGTATGTGAACGTTGAGTCTATCACACCCGATCATCACGTGGTGTCTCGAAACGACGAACTGTCGCAATGGTGCACAGTCGGGGAGAACACAATTTGAGCTTGAAATTTTAGTGAGAGATCACCTCATAATGCTACCGTCGTTCTAAGCATAATAAGGTGCATAAAGGATTAACATCACATGCAATTGATAAGTGACATGATATGGCCATCATCATGTGCTTCTTGATCTCCATCACCAAAGCACCGGCACGATCTTCTTGTCACCGGCGTCACACCATGATCTCCATCATCATGATCTCCATCAACATGTCTCCATCGGGGTTGCCGTGCTACTCATGCTAATACTACTAAAGCTACGTCCTAGCAATATAGTAAACGCATCTGCAAGCACAAACATTAGTTTAAAGACAACCCTATGGCTCCTCCCGGTTGCCGTACCATCGACATGCAAGTCGATATTAACTATTACAACATGATCATCTCATACATCCAATATATCACATCACATCATTGGCCATATCACATCACAAGCATACCCTGCAAAAACAAGTTAGACGTCCTCTAATTGTTGTTGCATGTTTTACGTGGTGACCATGGGTATCTAGTAGGATCGCATCTTACTTACGTAAACACCACAACGGAGATATATGAATTGATATTTAACCTCATCCAAGGACCTCCTCGATCAAATCCGATTCAACTAAAGTTGGAGAAATCGACACTCGCGAGTCATCTTTGAGCAACGGAGTTACTCGTAGCGATGAAACCAGTCTCTCGTAAGCGTACGAGTAATGTCGGTCTGAGCCGCTTCGATCCAACAATACCGCGGAATCAAGAAAAGACTAAGGAGGGCAGCAAATCGCACATCACCGCCCACAAAAACTTTTGTGTTCTACTCGAGATAACATCTGTGCATGGACCTAGCTCATGATGCCACTGTTGGGGAACGTCGCATGGGAAACAAAAAATTTCCTACGCGCGCGAAGACCTATCATGGTGATGTCCATCAACGAGAGAGGATTTCCGATCTACGTACCCTTGTAGATCGCACAGCACAAGCGTTAAGAAACGTGGTTGATGTAGTGGAACGTCCTCACGTCCCTCGATCCGCCCCACGAACCGTCCTACGAACCGTCCCGCGATCCGTCCCACGATCTAGTGCCGAACGGACGGCACCTCCGCGATCAGCACACGTACAGCTCCACGATGATCTCGGCCTTCTTGATCCAGCAAGAGAGACGGAGAGGTAGATGAGTTCTCCGGCAGCGTGACGGCGCTCCGGAGGTTGGTGGTGATCTAATCTCAGCAGGGCTCCGCCCGAGCTCCGCGGAAACGCGATCTAGAGGTAAAACCGTGGAGGTATGTGGTCGGGCTGCCTTGAAAAAGTTGTCTCAAATCTGCCCTAATAGCTCCATATATATAGGAGGAGGGAGGGGAGGCTTGCCTTGAGGCTCAAGGAGCCCCAAGGGCTACGAACCAAGGGGAGGAGGAGTCCTCCTCCAATCCTAGTCCAACTAGGATTGGAAGGTGGAGTCCTTCTCTTCCTTCCCACCTCTTTTTTTTCTTTTCTCTTTGATTTTCTATCTATCGCGCATAGGGTCTTCTTGGGCTGTCCCACCAGCCCACCAAGGGCTGGTGCGCCACCCCCAAGGCCAATGGGATTCCCCGGGGTGGGCTGCCCCCCCCCCCCCGGTGAACATCTGGAACCCATTCGTCATTCCCGGTACATTCCCGGTAACTCCGAAAACCTTCCGGTAATCAAATGAGGTCATCCTATATATCAATCTTTGTTTCCAGACCATTCCGGAAACCCTCATGACGTCCGTGATCTTATCCGGGACTCCGAACAACATCGGTAACCAACCATATAACTCAAATACGCATAAAACAACGTTGAACCTTAAGTGTGCAGACCCTGCGGGTTCGAGAACTATGTAGACATGACCCGAGGGACTCCTCGGTCAATATCCAATAGCGGTACCTGGATGCCCATATTGGATCCTACATATTCTACGAAGATCTTATCGTTTGAACCTCAGTGCCAAGGATTCATATAATCCCGTATGTCATTCCCTTTGTCCTTCGGTATGTTACTTGCCCGAGATTCGATCGTCAGTATCCGCATACCTATTTCAATATCGTTTACCGGCAAGTCTCTTTACTCGTTCTGTAATACTAGATTCCATGACTTACACTAAGTCACATTGCTTGCAAGGCTTGTGTGTGATGTTGTATTACCGAGTGGGCCCCGAGATACCTCTCCGTCACACGGAGTGACAAATCCTAGTCTTGATCCATACTAACTCAACAGACACCTTCGGAGATACCTGTAGAGTATCTTCATAGCCACCCAGTTACGTTGTGACGTTTGATACACACAAAGCATTCCTCCGGTGTAAGTGAGTTATATGATCTCATGGTCATAGGAACAAATACTTGACACGCGGAAAACAGTAGCAACAAAATGACACGATCAACATGCTACGTCTATTAGTTTGGGTCTAGTCCATCACATGATTCTCCTAATGATGTGATCCCGTTATCAAGTGACAACACTTGCCTATGGTCAGGAAACCTTGACCATCTTTGATCAACGAGCTAGTCAACTAGAGGCTTACTAGGGACAGTGTTTTGTCTATGTATCCACACAAGTATTGTGTTTTCAATCAATACAATTATAGCATGGATAATAAACGATTATCATGAACAAAGAAATATAATAATAACTAATTTATTATTGCCTCTAGGGCATATTTCCAACACCACCACCATCACCTCCAAAGGAAGACAACTGAGCATGGGTATGGGTAATCCCCTTGGCTTGTGCCAAGCTTGGGGGAGTTTCCCCGGTATCGTATCACCATCATATCTTTTGCCTTTACCTTTGTTTTAGTTTGTTTCTTTCCAGTTTTCTCTTTCTCTAGTAGAATAAAGGTCTTAGTGTTTTAGTCTTGAGTTTTGCTTTGTGTCACCCCCCCCCCCCCGATGTATTCGAGCTCGTGAGCCATATAATAAATAGTATCTTAGTTGAAGGGCTTTTCCTCTTGCCATGATCTAAACTTTGAGAAAGAACAAAAGCATGAAAGATCATGTAGTGATCTTATGGGAAGTGATGGCTTCACATATAAAAAGAATGATGATTGAAACTTGTTGAGGGTAGACAAACGTAGACCTTGGTCATTGTTGCAATTAATAGGAAGTGATAAAGAAGGAGAGGTTCACATATAAATATATCATCCTTGACACCATCTAGGATTGTGAACACTCACTAAACTATTACATGCCTAGAAGTAGATGTTGGACAAGGAACACAACATAATGAATTGTGTTTGCTTGGTTCTGAACAATGTTATATGAATAGAGATCCCTTAGCATGTGACGATTGCTTCCACCTCATATTAGCCAAAACTTCCGCACCAAGTAGAGATACTACTTGTGCATCCACAAACCTTCAACCCAGTTCTGCCATGAGAGTCCACCATACCTACCTATGGATTGAATAAGATCCCTCAAGTAAGTTGTCATCGGTGCAAGCAATAAGAATTGCTCCCTATTAGGTATGATCTATTAGTGTGTGGAAAATAAGCTTTGTACGAACCTGTGATGAGGAAGACATAAAAGCGACAGACTGCATAATAAAGTTCTTTATCAAAGGAGGCAATATAAAGTGACGTTCCTCTGCACTAAGAGGACACGCATCCAAACCTCAAAAGCGCATGACAACCTCTGCTTCCCTCTACGAAGGGCCTATCTTGTACCTTTACTTTTTTCCCTTGAAAGAGTCATGATGATCTTCACCAATTTCTCGTTTCGCCTTTATCTTGGCTAACGTCACATGCTAGGGAAAGATCTATATTCTTATGTCAACTTGGAGGTAAGTATTCATGAATTATTATTGTTGAAATTACCCTTGAGGTAAGCAGTTGGGAGGCAAAACTATAAGCCCCTATCTTTCTTTGTGTCCAGCTGAAACTTTGATCTCATGAGTACCACGTGAGTAGTAGCAATTGTAGAGAATGAAAAGATGATTGAGTATGTGGATTTTCTTTACAAGCTCTTATTTGACTCTTTCTGATGTTGTGATAAATTGCAATTGCTTCAATGACTAAAGGCTATCGGTTGTTGATTCTCGGTAAGGTTCTTGATTCATGCTTTACTTTGTGAAGAATTTGTCACTTTAGCATGAGAGATTATAGGTTGGTATTGCTGTTCTAAATCTTGATCATGATGCCTGCATGTTCGTATCTTGTTTTGTCGACACCTCTCTCCCTAAACATGTGGTCATGTTTATTGAGCTAGGCTTTCGCTTGAGGACAAGCGAGGTCTAAGCTTGGGGGAGTTGATACGTCCATTTTGCATCATGCTTTCATGTTGATATTTATTGCTTTTTGGGCTGTTATTACACTTCGAGGTACAATACTTATGCCTTTTCTCTCTTATTTTGCAAGGTTTACATGAAGAGGGAGAATGCCGGCAACTGGAATTCTGGCCTGAAAAAGCAGCAAGTTTGAGATGCCTATTCTGCGCAACTCCAAAAGCCGTGACAATCAACGTGGAATTTTTTGGGAATATATAAAAAATACTGGGCGGAAGAGGTACCAGGGGGGCGCCACGTGGAGGCCACAAGCCTGCCAGGCCCGGCCTACCCCCCTGGCCGGGGCTGGAGGGCTTGTGGGCCCCATGTTGCCCCTCCGGCGCCCATCTTTTGATATATGAAGGGTTTCGTCCGGGAAAAAATCATAAGGGAGCTTTTCGGAGGATTCTCCGTCGCCACGAGGCGGAACTTGAGCAGAACCAATCTAGAGCTCGTGCAGGACGATCCTGCCGGGGAAACTTCCCTCCCGGAGGGGGAAATCGTCGCCATCGTCATCACCAACACTCCTCTCATCGGAGGGGACCCATCACCATCAACATCTTCATCAGCACCATCTCATCTCCAAACCCTAGTTCATCACTTGTAACCAATCTCCGTCTTGCTACTCCGATTGGTACTTGTAAGGTTGCTAGTAGTGTTAATTACTCTTTGTAGTTGATGCTAGTTGGATTACTTGGTGGAAGAGTTTATGTTCAGATCCTTGATGCTACCCATTACCTCTCTGGTCATGAATATGATTATGCTTTGTGAGTAGTTAGTTATGTCCTGGGGACATGGGATAAGTGATGCTAATAGTAGTCATGTGAATTTGGTATTCGTTCGATATTTTGATGTGTTGTATGTTGTTTTTCCTCTAGTGGTGTTATGTGAACGTCGACTACGTAACACTTCACCATTATTTGGGCCTAGAGGAAGGCATTGGGAAGTAGTAAGTATATGATGGGTTGCTAGAGTGACAGAAGCTTAAACCCTAGTTTATGCGTTGCTTCGTAAGGGGCTCATTTGGATCCACTAGTTTAATGCTATGGTTAGACTTTGTCTTAATTCTTCTTTCGTAGTTTCGGATGCTTAAGAGAGGGGTTAATCATAAGTGGGATGCTTGTCCAAGTAAGGGCAGTACCCAAGCGCCGGTCCACCCACATATCAAACTAGCAAAGTAACGAACGCGAATCATATGATCATGATGAAAACTAGCATGACAGAAATTCCCGTGTGTCCTCGGGAGCGTTTTTCCTCCTATAAGACTATGTCCAGGCTTGTCCCTTGCTAAAAAAGGGATTGGGCCACTTTGCTGCACCGTTGCTACTTTTGTTACTTGTTGCTTGTTACGAATCATCTCACCACACAATCACTTGTTACCGATAATTTCAGTGCTTGCAGATATTACCTTGCTGAAAACCACTTGCCAGATCCTTCTGCTCCTCGTTGGGTTCGACACTATTACTTATTGAAGGGACTACGATTGATCCCCTATACTTGTGGGTCATCAGTGCACACCCACTAGTTCCCTTTTGAGCTTTCATACACTTATAGCTCTAGTGAAAGTATGAACCCTAGGCCTTGTTTCCACGCATTGCAATACCGTTCGTGCTCACTTTTATTATTAATTACCTTGCTGTTTTTATAATTTCAGATTACAAAAACCTATATCTACTATCCATATTGCACTTGTATCACCATCTCTTCGCCGAACTAGTGCACCTGTACAACTTGCCATTGTATTGGGTGTGTTGGGGACACAAGAGACTCTTTGTTATTTGGTTACAGGGTTGCTTGAGAGAGACCATCTTCATCCTACGCCTCCTGCGGATTGATAAACCTTAGGTCACCTACTTAAGGGAAAATTGGTACTGTCCTACAAACCTCTGCACTTGGAGGCCCAACAACGTCTACAAGGAGAAGGTTGCGTAGTAGACATCAGCCAGCCTCGGGAGACGGCCGGATCGACGGTCAATAGGCGGCGGCAGGCGTTAATGCGTAGGGCCTCGGGAGACAACGAACTGACGATGAAGGCGGGATTAATGGCGGCGGCCTCGGGAGACGGCGAACTGACGACGCGGGCGGGATTAATGGCGGCGGCCTCGAGAACCGACGATCAAGCTGGAATCGGCGCGAAGGGGTCTGGTTTGACCTCGGCCAGGACGACGCGGGCTGATGTCGAGACGACACGTCACGCCGGCTGACGCGGGTACGACACGTACTCCCCCCCCCTCCCCCCCCCCCCCGGTACCTGTACGTCGTCCGACCGTTCGCTGGCGCCACGGGGCTGATGGGCGTACGTCGGAACGGGGGGAAAAGACCATCCTGCCTTTTTTATGAAAGGGTATCGTTCAATCTGAGTCGTCGTTGTGTCCGGGGGTTGTAGTGAAGAAGAACTGAAAATTATAGATGTTACCTTTCAAAAATAGCATTCCTCAACGCAAAGCCGCTTATCGTGAGGTCGATGTCAATTTTTTATCAGTGTATAATGTTGTGAAACAATTTAAACTCTTTTGAGTTATTCTTGATCTCAAATAGTTACTCTTGAAAACTTTCGACTTGGAAAGCTTCTTTCAACCAACGCGACAATTACATGCACAGTAAATAATATGATATAAGCATAAGAGGCATTGGAATAAACATTGATTTTGCTCACATGCTCGAAAATCACCATAGCAGACATTGCCCCACCTGATAAGCTGAATTTCATAATCTTCAATTCAAACAAAAGAAAAACTGGATGTTCACCAAGACTAGCAAATTTTGCATATGCACCTGTTAAAATAATTATACTATAAAGACCACTTACATTTTTATAATCGATGTTGATGTCAGCATTTCCCTCTTGTCCAGACTCACAATTCTCATCAGTATGTTCATCTTTATCCACAACTACTATTTCGAGTCACCATTTAGGTTCAACAAGTACCAATGTTACTCTTGAAAACTTTAAAGAGTGCCTCTATTGCATCAAGTGACCCACACACTGTATCTTTTTTAACCTTCCTGGATATAAATAGATAGCAGTGTGAAAGGTTGATTGATGCGAACCATGCAGCACCATATACGTGAATGATAAATTACTTATAATGAGTACTAAAGGTATAGGGAGTAGAGATTAGGGAACACTAATTACCTTGGATGGATCGGATCGGCTTTGGTGGAGGGCGTTGAGTGATGACCGATGACGAGATGTGGACTCACGTACCGGCTCTAGCGCTCGGCGGACCGGCGATGTGTCTGTGCATGTCCGTCACTAAGACGGAAGAGGAAAGCGGCGTCGCGTATGAAGAACTCTGACTAGCGTCTCGCGATCGCGGGGAGGGGGAGGGTCAGGAAATCGATGAGACGACTAACCTACGACGACAATTAGGAAGGAAATTAGGACAAAAGGCTGGAGTAGGATCTGGGGATTGCTCTACCTGATTCTTGTTTCAGAAGATAATTGCTATGTTATGGAATATAGGAAGAATCACTAGGTTTTCCTTCATCCACGCAGGCTTGGCTTTATTCCTGGCCCATATTTCTTTACAGCTCTACCTTTGTGTACCCTCGGGAGGGCCCCCTGAAATCTGGGGGCCCGGGGCGGCCGCCCCTGCCCCCCCTCAGGGCCGGGCCTGCTCCGCATGAATCCATAAGTTCGGACATAATTTGCCTAAACCGAATAATATTTTGTGTGTTTCAATTAAAATTTAGAAAAACTAAACAAGCTTGTAACAGACGGTGACCTCGTACGTGTGGCTGACCTAGCCAGCGGCACCTCCGTCATTGTTTGTGTCATCAACGTCGTCGTCAAAATGGTCCTTCGAGCGATGGAAGGGTGCGGTAGCTCTACTCAGTCGCCGCTTGGCCCTCATGGTGGAGTCGCTCCGCTTCCTCCTGCGTTGTGCGGACGGTCGTCGCGACCAACGACGATCATGGCCGGCGAGCCTTGCCCTTGCCTCTATCACCGTCGGGGGCAGCGGTCTTGCTCAGAGACCATTCCTCGTCGATTTTGGCAAGCTCCAGGTTAAGGCGGTATCATGACCGCACGGTTGTCTCCACGATGGTCAGTGATCGTATGACAGCCCAGGCCTTCGCGTGGTCTGGGTCTGCACGAACCTAGGTTGGCACCTCATTAGACTTGGCGAACGACGAGTGGTGCGTCGTCTCCCCGGTAGCCCTCTCCTTGGACGACATGAAGTCGCACGATGATGAGGAGTTGTCTCCGTTGCGTCCACCCAGGTAGTGGAGGAGGCGACCGTCCACCTTTGCTATTGTCGGCGGTACCTCCACTTGACTGGTTTGCCGCGCCAAATGCAGCGCGGTGGCTGGTCGATGCGAGCATACTGGTTGTTCACCGACAACGTCGGCTCGTCCATCACACGTTATTTTGGACTTCACGGTTGCGGGAGGGGGACATCTCCGCCTTCACACGACAGAGAGGCACGAGGACGGCTCCTCCTTCACACGGTACCACGTCGGTGACGCCGGGTTTAGCTCAACGCGGGCTGGTAGCAGCGACAGAACACACTAGCGCAATGACTGCTCGATCATGAGGTCGAGCTACCGCTGGTACTCCTCGTTCGGCTTTGCCACCTCTACGAGGAGGTACGACTGCTATGGCGATCCTCCCCATCGCCGGTGGAGATGATGATTTCCTCCTTCTTGGAAGAGTCAGCGACCGTGGAGGTTAAGGTCCCTAGAGAGCGACGACAACGACGCCAAGATCTAGATCTAGAGGAAGATCTGAAACCACCACCACCTACGAGCATAGAGAGCCATGACTTCTACATGGTGATCTATACGGCGCTAGAGCAAAGAGGACCCAAGAGGTGGGTATCAAAGAGGAAGATGAGTGGTGCAGTGTGGTGTGGATGGCATCGATAATGATGTCATCTCGTGCTCATTAGGCCCATGAGTGTCTAAACCTGGTTAAGGCCCATGGGAACCCATGCCCATGTGATCTAGGTATCGGAATACCAATTGACATGAAACACATGTTTGTTCACTTGGGCCAGTCACTCGTATGGGGATTCACCCAGACGTCGAAGACATACTATGACCCATATACTCCTCACTCGGATGGAAGCAATCCAATTGGCAAAAGCATTAACTACGACAGTACTGTAGACTTGATGGCTTGGTGTTTTATCTACGCTTGAAGGCACGTGTTAGCAACAGTAGTGGGTGTGTATACCATTCATTTTCTTAGTTCACCTGTAACATAGCAAACGAGGTGGGATGCACACTCTATATAAGCATCCCTTGATAATCTCCAAGTGCAAGGAATCATCTTAGGACTTTTCAAAGATGAAAGTGGTAAATATGGAGTGTCAAACCCACAAGATAAGATCGAGGTATATATATAGTTAAATATATGTGATCATGATTGATTATTGTTGACATTATCCCTGAGATAAATAAAGTTGGGTGGTGAAAGACCAAACCCCCATCTTCCTTTGTGTTTGGTTGAAACAACTTCCTTTAAAAATATGCTTTGAGTGCTAGAAATTATGGAAGACTATATGATAGTTGAGTATGTGTAGTTTGCTAAATTAAAAGATCTTACATAGCCCCTTTCTTAAAATATGATGAATTGTAATTGTTTAATGAATGATAATATAGTTTGTTATCTTTCAATAAAGTTTGGAAGAGTTGATACGTCCATTTTGCATCATGTTTTTCTACTATTATTTATTATGTTTAAGAGTTATATTCCACTTTATGATGCAATTCTAATGACTTTTCTCACTCAATTTTAAAGTTCTATCACAAGAGGGAGATTGTCGACAGCTAGAATTTTGGACTAGAAAAGAGCTACAACAGAGATAACAATTCTCTGGAGCTCCAAATGATGTGAAAAGTTACGAGGATTTATTTTGGAACAACTAAAAATACTAGAGGAAGAAAATACCTAAGAGGAGACATTGTGGGCCCACAAGCTCACGGGATGCACCCAAACCCCTCAGGTGCGCCATGTGAGCTTGTGGGGTCCACAGGGGTCCACCGATGCCCATCTTCTCCTATATGATGTCATTTGGCCTAGAAAAAAATCATGAGAGGACTTTCAGGACGAAGCTCTGACGCCTCAAGGTGGAACCTGAGCAGGAGCACTTTTGCTCTCCGATGGAGCAATTCCATCGGGGAAACCTCCCTCTAGATGGGGGAAATTGAAGTTATCGTCTTCACCAGCGTGCCTATCATCGTGGGAGGACTCATCTCCAGCAACATCTTCACCAACACCATCTCATCTATAAACCCTACTTCATCTCTTGTTGCCAATCTTTGTCTCAAACCTTAGATTGGTACTTGTGGGTTGCTAGTAGTGTTGATTACATCTTGTAGTTGATGCTAGTTCGTTTACTTGGTGGAAGATCATATGTCCAGATTGTTAATCATATATTTATCCCCTCTCATCATGAGCATGAATATGATTTGTCAGTACTTTTGTTTGTTCTTCGGGACATGGGAGAAGTCTTATTATAAGTAATCATGTGAAGTTAAGTTTCGTTCAATGTTTTGATGATGTGTTATGTTGTCCTTCCTCTAGTAATTCCATGTGAACGTATACTACATGACATATTACGTGTTGGGGAACGTTGCATGGGAAACAATAAAATTCCTACGCACACGAAGACCTATCATGGCGATGCTCATCTACGAGAGGGAGATCGGATCTACATACCTTTGTAGATCGCTAAGCGGGAAGCGTTAAGAAACGCGGTTGATGTAGTGGAACGTCTTCGCGATCCAAATCGCCGCCGTCCCACGATCCATCCCGATCTAGTACCGAACGAACGGCACCTCCGCGTTCAGCACACGTACAGCTCGATGACGATCTCCGCCTTCTTGATCCAGCAAGATAAACGGGGAAATAGATGAGTTCTCCAGCAGCGTGACGGCGCGCCGGTGGTGGTGGTGATCTATTCCTGCAGGGCTTCGCCTAAGCACCGCAGAAATCCGATCTAGAGGAAGAACTACGAACTAGAGGAGAGGGTTGCACGTGGCTGAAATTGTGTCTCAAAAACCCTAAAACCTCTAGTATATATAGGAGTAAGGAGGGACTAGCCTTGAGCACCAAGGAGAACCTCCTTGGGCTTGGTCGAACTAGGATTGGAGGAGTCCTCCTCCAATCCTACTTGGAGTAGGACTCCTCCACCTCTTTTGGTTTTTTCCACTTTTACCTCATGGGCTTTCTTTGGTTGACTAGACAGGCCACTAAGAGCTATTGCGCCACCATCAAGTCCACGTGGCCCTCTCGGGGAGTGGTGGGGCCACCTGGTGGGCCCCGGTACCCATTCATCACTCCGGGTACACTGTCGGCAATGCCCAAAATCCTTCCGGAATCCAAATACCAACTTCCTATATATCAATCTTCGTTTCCGGACCATTCCGGAAACCCTCGTGACGTCCAGGATCTCATCCGGGACTCTGAACAAAACTTCAGACAACAACACCTATAACTCAACAATACCGAAACGTCACCGAACCTTAAGTGTGCAGACCCTGCAGGTTCGAGACCTATGCAGACATGACCTGAGACACTCTCCGGTCAATATCCAATAGCGGGACCTGAATGTCCATATTGGATCCTACATATTCTACGAAGATCTTATCGGTTGAACCTCTATGCCAAGGATTCATATAATCCCGTATACCATTCCCTTTGTCATTCGGTATGTTACTTGCCCGAGATTTGATCGTCGGTATCTGTATACCTATTTCAATCTCGTTACCGACAAGTCTCTTTACTCGTTCCGTAATACAAGATACCATGACTAACTCTTTAGTCACATTGCTTGCAAGGCTTATATGTTATGTTGTATTACCGAGTGGGCCTCGAGATACCTCTCCGTCACACGGAGTGACAAATCCCAGTCTTGATCCATGCTAACTCAACGGACACCTTTGGAGATGCATGTAGAGTACCTTTATAGTCACACAGTAACGTTGCGACGTTTGATACACACAAGGCATTCCTCGGCGTCAGTGAGTTACATGATCTCATGGTCATAGGAATGAATACTTGACATGCAGAAAACAATAGCAACAAAATGACACGATCATATGCTATGTTCATAGTTTGGGTCTTGTCCATCACATCATTCTCCTAATGATGTGATCCCGTCATCAAGTGACAACACGTGTCTATGGCTAGGAAACCTTAACCAACCTTGATCAAGAGGCTAGTCAACTAGAGACTCACTAGGGACACAATTTTGTCTATATATCCACACATGCATTTATGTTTCCATTCAATACAGTTATAGCATGGATAATAAACGATTATCTTGAAACAGGAAAGATAATAACAACTATTTTATTATTGCCTCTAGGGCATATTTCCAATAGTCTCCCACTTGCACTAGAGTCAATAATCTAGTCTCACATCTTCATGTGATTTACAATGTAATGAATCTAACACCCATACAGTTCTAGTGTTGTTCATGCTTCGCTCGTGGTTGAGGTTTAGTCAGCGGATCTGCAACATTCAAATCCGTGTGCACTTTGCAAATATTTACGTCCTCTCCTTCGACATAGTCGTGGATGAGGTTGAAGCGTCGTTGGATGTGTCTGGTCCTCTTTTGAGACCTTGGTTCCTTGGCTAGAGCAATGGCACTAGTGTTGTCACTATCGAATCAAGAGCAAGGCGGTCGCAACCCCAGCGGCATCTCCCGATCTGAATTCCAATCCCAGAACTAAACTATGTTCAAAAATGCGGGGGAGGGAGGGGGCGAACCTCGGGGTGAATCTCCCAGCCGAAGGAGGGGAGCGCGGCGGAGGCGGCGGCGCCCTTGTCGTCGCCCATCATCGGGGGTTCCTAGCGGCGATGGGGAAAGGCAGGGAGCGGGGAGGGCGCGGTGCGAGGCGGACGGTGGCGCAGCGGCGAGGGGGAGCAGAGGGTTCAGCCGGCGGCCGCAGGTGCGGTGGGAGGGGCGGCCAGAGGAAGGAGAGCCACGAGAGCGGGAGTTTTTGGATTTGGATCGGGAGGGAGAGCCACGAGGGGAGGGGAGCGGGAGTTTTTTTTCACTTCTGGTTATCAATGGCGCACCCACATAAGAATGCGCCATTGGTAAACAGGGTTACTAATGGCGCACCTGGTAAGAATGCGCCATTAGTAGTTTTAAAAAAACTGAAGAAAAAAATATTAGTAGTGGCACATCGTGGACGTGGTGCGCCATTACTAGTTAAAACTAGTAATGGCGCACTTCCCACGGTGCACCACTCGTAAGTGTAGGAAAGGGTGGGGGCCAGGTCAAAGATAGTAATGACACACCAGACACATAGTGCGCTAACATGGACACTAACGACGCACCAGTATGTGGTGCGCCACTGCTATATAGCAGTGACGCACTAAATGCATGGTGCGTCATTAATGTTCATATTAGCTATAGGTTTTTTTCTAATAGTGTGATGTTGTGTGTAGAAACACAAACTTTTTCGGGGCGTGGTGATGGGTTTCTTCGTTAACTGTAGCAAAAATGTGTATTATAGCATACCGTATTACATTGTAGCCATATAGTTTGCGTGAGATGTGGTTTGGTTTTAGCTCCGCTACTCGTTGTTCATGCTACAAAGTTGTTTCACGATGTTGCACACATTACATTGGCTTCTATCTTGCATACATTAATGATTTTCTCAATCATCCGCAACGACCAGTAAAGATTTAGTATTGTTATACATAAAAGGACTTAACTATACGGCGCCGCATGTGAGGCTTCTTATGGGACGGTTAATTTCTTTTCCCTACCATGCATGCATGCAATGACGTCACTAAGATTCTTTCTATTGCCTTGAAATTTAAAAAGTTTTATCTTCAAAACCGTTAATTTAATTGACGATCCGTTTTCATCGTTGACTTTATCGCGACGAGATCTTCAAAACTAGACCCCATGTCGACATGTTTCGAGAACTTTTTTCTTCATCCATAATTGCCACATTTTTAGACTTACTTGTCGTATTATTAGCCACTTACTTGCCCGAAAAAAATAATTTAACTGTCATTTTTTTCTCGATGTGAACCATGTGTCGTATGTATCCGTATTTCAACATATAGCAGCATGGGCTAGAAAAATATGAAGATGACATCACAAAAATATGCATTGCATACAAAGCGTCACACAGAAAATACGTAGAAAAAGTGTTACACACAAGACATGTGTTGGCAGACCTTATTCACTAGCTAAATGCATCTGGTTAGTACTAATACTACTATTAATAGTTTAAAATTGCATAGTTGCTAATTTTATAAAAAACTTAATTGTCAAGATGCTAGTTTAACTATGCCGAGTTGTCATATTTACAAACGATGACAAAAAAAAAATTATGGTCACCGATTTTAAATATGTCGAGTTGTCATATTTTACGTGTAATCGCCTAAAAAAGTTAGTTGTACTTGCCATTTTAATTATGTGGAGATGTCTTTCAAAAATTTGACGATTAAGTTATTTTTTATCAGACAAGTAAATACTTATTAACATGACAAGTAAGTGCAACAAATGTGGTAAGTACGAGGAAAAAAAAAGTTCTCGAAACATGTTAACATGGGATCTAGTTTTGAAGATTTCGTCGAAACAAAGTCAACGGCGAAAACGGATCATCGATCGATTTAACGGTTTAAGAGATAAAAGTTTTTTAATTTTGATCATATAAAACGAATCTGATGACATCATGTATGCATGCATGTCAAAAATGAACAACCAAGCCACCGCACGGGATGTCCACCGTGTAGCGTTTCTATATAGAATTTTCCTACATAAAAACGGTGCATGTATCGGTATTTTTCGACGGTTTTGTGAAAGAAAAAAGATATTTCAACAACGTTGCATACGTAGGAAAAATATATTATAGCACATTGGATTTCATTGTGCGCGATAGAGTCAATGTGTAAGCAGTCGACTACTCCTTCGTGTGTCCGACATCCGAGCACGGAACCTAAAATACATTGTCATGGATGGAATTGCACACACAAAACATTTGGGATGTACCGCGCGGAAGACATGATAAGCAATCTTCAAGTCATTCGATATTATCTTTTGAAGACATTTGGGATATCTCAAAAAACAAAAAAGAAGACGTTTGCTCGCAGGCTACGAACAGATGCACGGCTGGGGACGGTCTGGCGTCTCTGCAGCCGTCCATGGCACGATCCTCTCCAGACACCAACCCGTCCGTCCGACGTGGCATAGGTGAGTCATCCCCCTACTAAATCCACCGCTCGATCCCTCCCCACATGTTACCCTGACCAAAATGCCCCTGACCAACGACAGCCGAAGAGATCAGCAGGGGGCAAGGTAGCTACGCCGAGTCAAAGGCGTGGGCAGCGCGGTAATTTCACCTCCAGATTACGCAACTACTCGGCAGCGTCTGGGGCGTCCTGCGCTGCCGGCAGATGTGCACGCACCCCCAGCTATTTCAAGCCCGCACATTTCCGCTGCGACTCCACCACTCGCCGCCCCTGCAAATCACCGGACACCTGCCAAAAGCGCGAGAGAGCCGCAGCCGATCGTGTGGCCGCGTAGTGGTGGCCGCAGAGCAGCCGCAGAGCAATGGAGGCGGGCGCGGGGCTGGCGCTGCAGTCGAGGGCCGCGGGGTTCGGCTCCGGCCGCCGCCGGAGCGCGATGTACGGCGGAGAGAGCGGGGCCCGGATGGTGAGCTTGCGGGTCGGTGATCAGGTGGGATCGCCGGCCGCCGTGCGCGCGCGCGGGGCCAAGCCCGTCGTCCCGCTCCGCGCCAAGAAATCGTCCGGAGGAGGTAGTACATACATCCTCCTCCTTTTTTCCCCTTCTGTGTTGTTTGTCACGATTGGTACGATTTGGCTGAAAGTTTGACGCCATCTGGGCCCAATTTTAGCCCGTTTTCTTTCTCTGTGTGTGTTGGGAGTTGTTGAGTTTGGGAAAGAATGGGATGCCAAATCGACTGGGCTGGAGGGTAGGAAAGGGGAGGAGAAAAGGTGTGATCTATACTATGACGAGATTCAGTGGAATTGACATTTTCTCCGTTAATCTTGTGCCTGCGCAGGTCAGGACAACTTGCATAACTCCGTTGACGATGCCCTCTTGTTGAAGGTACTGACTAACCTTCTGAATTCCTGGGAAAACAGAACCAAAATCGATGCTGGAGCTTGCATATATTGTGCCACCGTTCTAATACGGTTCCAATTTGATTTCAGAGAAAATCAGAAGAGGTTCTTTTCCAGTTGAACGGCCGGTGCATCTACCTAGTTGGTTAGTTCTTGATCCTTCTAAATTATGAATACTGAAAATGACCCCAGGTAATACTGATTAAAGTTCTGTATTTGTGACTGATAAGTTAATACATATGTGCAGGAATGATGGGTTCGGGGAAAAGCACGGTGGGGAAGATCTTAGCTGAAGTTTTGGGTTATTCGTTCTTTGACAGGTTTGTGTTTTCTCATGAATCTACCAATAGCAGTTTGCAAAAGGAAAGTCAATCTTGATGCTTGTACTGATGCATAGATACTAATGGCAACTTTACAGTGATAAATTGGTCGAACAAGCTGTTGGCATGCCTTCAGTTGCTCAAATTTTCAAGGTTCACAGTGAAGCCTTCTTCAGGGATAATGAGGTAACGATTGCTGAATTCATCTGCTAATAACTTGATCCTTCTGATTTGTAGCTTCCATTACTACTTACTAGTGATCTGAATGGGAGGCTTTGACATATGAGTTTATTTTCTTTTTCTTTGGAGACTTGATTGCTGATTATATCTTCTTTATGCTTTCCAGAGTAGTGTCTTGAGGGATTTGTCCTCTATGCGGCGATTAGTTGTTGCTACTGGAGGTGGTGCTGTTATCCGACCAGTTAACTGGTATTTTGAGCTGACCCTATTTCTCCTTGTGGAATAGTTTGTGCCTTCTCTTTTGCTGATAGATAATGTTGCGATCTCTTGTATTATCAGGAAAAATATGAAGAAGGGCCTATCTGTTTGGTTGGATGTGCCCTTGGAAGCTCTTGCAAGGCGTATTGCTAAAGTGGGGACTGCCTCGCGTCCTCTTCTAGATCAACCATCCGGCGATCCATACACAATGGTAACTACTTGATCTTTCAAATTTTTACGTATCGGAATATGGATATGAATATGGTAGATTAGTTTGTGTTAGTATTGTTTTTTCAAGGCACTGTATTTCTTCTATTCAGTTTTGAAACATAGAACTTCAATAGAGATCCATATACACAAGTTATACCCCAGGAATCCAAGTTTTTATTTGTTGTATCAGTGTACATCTGTACGCTTTATCTGTTAGTGTTGGGCTGTTGCTATAACTGACAAGCCGAATTCTTTCTGTCTTTAGGCCTTTTCGAAACTCAGCACCCTCGCGGAGCAAAGGGGCGATGCTTATGCAAATGCTGATGTCAGAGTTTCTCTTGAAGGTATGATTTCCATAATAGCAGCGCCCTTTCAGTCATCACATATTATTCCACAGTGACACTTGGTGACATCTTCTATGCATGTAACCTACAAGGAATAACAAATCTGCATTTACCATCTGCAGAGATTGCATCTAAGCTGGGTCATGACGATGTCTCTAAGCTGACACCAATTGATATTGCTCTTGAGGTATTCAAAATAACCTCCCTCCTTTTTTGTGGCCATCGTTCGGGTGCCACGCAAATTTCCTGTTCCCATTTTATATGTAAACAGATGATGGCACCACCAGCTTGCTGAACATAACGTCTTTGTCACTCTGCAGTCGCTCCACAAGATCGAGAGCTTTGTCGTCGAAGACAACGTCGCCGACTCGCAAACAGAGCCGCAGGCTGAAAGGATGCATACGCTGTAGGATGTTTATCCTTTTTGTAACATGTAGTGCGCGGCCTAGCGCCGTGAGTTTGAGTTGTTCGTTCGTTGTATCATTGTCGGGGAGAAAGCTGGAGTATCTTTTCGTTGTATCATCGACGGGGAGAAAGCTGGAGTATCTTTTCGTTGTAAGCTGTAAAAAAAAGCGGAACAATAAGGGAGCTAATATGACCAAGATCCTTGTGTGTCAAAGAACACCGGCTTCCCCCATGACTTGGTCTCTGTGCGTGAAATGCTGTTGTACTCGGGAGTCTGGTGAAGATCTCAAACCAATGCAGCGTGGACGCGATCACTGATCAGATTCCAGAAAACAGTATGTCGCCTTCCTTTGCCCCCTTGGATTGGATAAAGCCCGGGTCATAGGGTTGGTTGGTCCCGTTGGACGGACCGGCAGGACCGCCCTATTTAGGGCAAGCATCGCCGTCCATGTTAGGAGTATAATAGGAGGGCTGGGGCTTGGCTACGGCCAATGGAGACACTGTTCCCCGTGGCTTGATTGCTAGGTGTGGAGGCGCCCATACGCAGTGGCTATTTGTCTCGTCCTGAATCTGTTTCATAATTGGTTTGCAATATCATTTTCGGTCTATAAGGACAAGAGGATAGGGTACGGGCATAGCGAGCTGTTGCAGTGGTACTCCCCCACTGATCTAAACGATCTTGTAAATGTTTACAAAGGGAGTACAACCTGTGTCGGTGCAGGAAGTGATCATTTATTATGCCACTGATCCAACTGCCCTTGGCCTTCTTTAGTACAGCAGTTAGCATTGCGAAATCCTAAGAAACAGGTATTTTTGTTGCACAATGACAAGGGGAATCGGCTATAAAGGCTGCCCGTAATGGTAGTATCATAGGTAGTATCATGCATGTCAACTAAGCAATTTTAATGAGGTGACATGAAATTAAATGAAGAAAGAAAGGGTTGAATATGATATCATGATATCGTATCATATTAGATGATGTGCTATCATGTGCCATGCATGACATAAATGAACAACTTATGATACTAACATATGATACTATGCATTACGGATGTGGTATCATACACTAGTATCATATGCATGATACTAGTATATGATACTATCCATTACAACCAGCCTAATGCTTGCTTTGCTTGCAAACAAGCCTGATACAACAGTAGGACGACATTCTGGAATTCAACTCACATATCAAAGACTCCATAAATTGTCTAGTGATTTAAACGCTTCATAATAGATCACTACTTTAGTAATCTAAACGCTCTTATATTTCATTACAAAGGGAGTACAAAATATGCACTTTATGCCATTCCCAACATTTTTGACAGCTCGAACTGTTGCCAAAACTTGTCCTGGATAACGTATGATGTCCATCTATATAAATCAAAGTATGTAACCAGAGAATGTTACAGTTGCTGAATGATAACTGGAACTCTCCCCGAATCTCTGTCCTTAACACTCACCACTACCTGCGTCTCGTGGGCAGAGAACAGCAAAGCAGAGATATCATGTTCATCGTGGAAAAGAATAACAGCTACAAAACATCATGCCCAGCTGATGTCGCACAACAATATATACATCACTAGCAATTTTATTCAACGAGAATGACGAGGGATTTGGGGTTCCATCTTTACACAAAAATTCTCTGTTGCTAACCAAATAGAAACAATACATTCCAGATCTTCTCATGCCTCGCAGACGAAAACCAATAGGCTTAATAAAAGATGAACAAAAGAATGAGCAAAATAGAAAACAAAACCGTCTTTGTGGGTGCATTTACAATGTTCAGTACTAGCATATTCTCACTGTCCAAGCTTCCCCCATATGCCTTTCTTTACTGTTAGGCACTTCAATTTACCGAACACGAACCCTGACTTTGGAGGATTGCCATCTATGAGAGAGTTCTCATATATTTCCTTGCATTCTTGTACGACCTAAAAAACGAGTAGGATATAAGAATCTATAAACCATTTTTTCAGTAAACCTGGAAAACTTGTGTACAAATGGCAACATAATTGTCAAATTTTCTCATGAAAAATTGCACACCAGATGCTTATGGTGTGAGAAATTATTGTTCCTACCTCCTTGGCTTCTTTCCGTGGAATGCCTTCCCGCAGTGCAACGAGCTTCTCAACAACCTCCGACTACATAGCAGACGTGTCAAATTGCAGAGCATCGAAACAAATGAATGGGATGATAAAAGTTTATGGACTATAATAGTATGTGATCAAACAAAGGCAATTATAATGCTTGAAGGAACTTACCGGGCAATCTGGTTGATGTTCCAGGATATTTGTGTAAATGAGAGTGAAACTATCCAGACTCTCAGCTGAAGCAAGCTCCCTCAGATCAGCCAGAATTCGTACTCTGTTTTCAACTTTCTGAACCACATTGCAAAGATAGCATGTCAGAGAACTGGTCCACGTTATAGAAGAATCAAACCAGAATGTGGAACTGAATTCTAGGATAGATGTTTGAACGCAAAAATACATTAACCTAGAAGATGTATTGTACCACAAAACGAATGCACCCTACTCTTGCAGAAAATGCTTTTCAATATTCATACTGCCACATAATGTTGTTGATCGAAGGAGTTGTAGCTGTAAATAGTACGAAACTTCCAGCAGTAATTATACTTACAGTCACACTAGTGTGCTCTCTGAAGAAATCCATAAGTACTTCTTCATCTAGCCTCATCCTCTCAACTGTTTCTTCTTTTATATAATTTTTCTACAGGTGCAAGAAATTGCAAGAGATAAGATGAAATGAACTGTGAAATGATAAGGGTAATCGGTAAAAATACTGCCTGAACCAATAACACAATAGGAAAAGCTCATTTCAGAATGATTCTAGAGAACATGGAAGGGTCCTCCCTGAGTGATGACTATATATATCTAACCACCATTCCTCAAATCACAAGTATATAGTTACACTGAATAGTACCAAGGGGAGTTCTGCAAACCTGACTGAGAAGATGGTCAACATATACAACAATTGTTTCCTCTAGGCAAGACTCCACAAATCTTCGGAACGATCTATCTTCAATGTATCTAGACAAAAAAAAGCATTTACAATTATAAGCAGAAGATATGATGAATCAGTGATAGCAAGCATTTGGATGCCATAAACCCCAGTATAGCTTATAGGAATGTTATTAAATAGGCATCTATTATAAAATAAATAAATAAATAAAAATGATTAGCGTACTATTTATGGAACTGATCAATCGCACTGGAGTTCCCAAATTTGATGAACATGTATGAATATGATTTATGTTGAGATTTCAGGATCTAGTGATATAGTTCAGGTCATGGCACAAAATTTGGTAGATGCGCAGTTTTTCAAAATTTTGTGTCTTCAAACCAATTTGAAAAGTTTTCTGCTCCAAAATTCATAGGCATGTTATAGGTAAATAACGATAAGTATAATCCATGGTAGTTCTCAGGGGATACCCATCTGGCCCATAGCATTTATTGTGTAAACTTACAGTTTCACATCACCAAAATAATCAGCAAACGTGGCGACCAGATATTCAGTCACCATTCCATCCATCCAGTCTGATAAAAGTGAAGCACTGTTAGAAAATAACAATCTCTCTCTCTCTCTTCAAGATGCCAGAGAATTCATCAAATATGTTAACCACAAGTAGAAGAGGTAAACAACTACTTGCATACAGCTGCCAACTACAGATGGTGATTGAATAGAGGCAACAGCAATAGCCAAAAAAAAAAACAATACCAGTGAATAAAATATCTGAAGATACATATCAGTATATCACCATTGTTGTGGAAGCATAAAAACATAAGAAATGTCCCAGCGCTTTTCTGGGTTTCTAATTAAGAAACTCACAGATGTAGAGGAGCTGCTTGTGCTTTAAATACCAAGGAATTACCTTTTTGGTAAACCTTCGCAAGAAGATCCTGCACACCTGGGTCTTCGAAAATAACACCGACAGTTTGAAGGACCGCCTCCTGTTGACAGAATCGATAACTTTAGTTAAAGCAGCAATGACCTTTTGTTGTCTACAGACGCGGTAGTATCAAATAACATTGCTTGGAAGATGAATCAGCCAAGCTTGGCCAGTTCTCAGCATATGGGGCAATACAGCTGAGTCAATGCATGCCCACCACTCTTACCACCTGTTTCTTGGACAGTACTGGACAGGGATTGGTCAGAAACCAGTGTCAATAACCAAGAGTTAACCAGTTCAGTGCTTGCTTTTAGTACTCGTATAAATATTTAAGCAGCTTTTCCAGAATCGTGGCAAAGTAATGTGGAGCCCTTGGACCATAACTAGGTGAATCGGCAAGTTTTTTTTTTTCATTACCTCCCCACTCGTGACTGTTCAGTTTCTACATGGTAGCATGTATAGGCAAGAATCTCGGTTTCAGGACCACAATAGCGAAATCTCAACTAGCCCATAGCAGGTTGTGCAAACTTTTACACCAAATATTATTACGAACTTCCTTGGTTATACGCTGTAGCAACGGATGCAATTAAGTCATCCGTGTAGAAGTAAACATCAGACACCTCAAGAATCAATTTCACATTGATTAGCAGGTTGAGTTTCATTTCTCAAACCTAACACTAATGTTACATATACATATGTAGTGTATCTAATGCATGTAGATTGTAGAACAAACCTTGGCAACCTCAAGAAATCCTTTGCAAGTGTCTTCAAAATTAACCTGCAAAACAGAATTTTACTCACATCTAGAGTCTAAAAAAATGCTTAAGATGTGCAAAAAGAAACACAGAAAAACTGCAATAATAACACATATTTTCAACTCTATGCTGTCATCAACTTCTGAATTTGCTTCACATTCCCAGTTTTCCAGTCTTAGCGCCTCACAGAAAATATCATGAAGTCTCCCATGAAGTTTGCTCTCCCAGCAATGCATATATTTAGAACTAGCCTGCATGTACAATCTATATCTAAAATACTAGAGTATATATCCTACTTCACGAGTTGTGGTCCATGAGAATATTATACCTTACCTTCATGCTGAAAATATTCTACCTCCAGGCTGAAAACATGTTGCTTTAACTCCATGCACATAGAATAAGAAACTAAGCAAGGACTTTATACTTCCAACTTTTGAGATAGTTGGGCCCTATTGATTGTGCAATCGGTTCTTTGACGTCAATAAGGTGGTAATTGCCACGAAAACCCTACAAGACTTTAGTTTGTAACACATAACAACTTCCTAAACATCATGTACTTTAGACTAGAGAAAATTACTTTCATGTGCTATATAAACTACACCATATGACAAACACAAGTCATCTACCTTGATTTTTAAATTAAAATAGTCAGAATGGTTTTTCATGTTCTCGATCCTTCCCATGGAGACTAGTTCTTACCAGGAAACTGAACCTTATGGTATGCAGGTTCAGATACTAGGGATACTTGGGTAGTATTTTCAGTAAAAAGAAACAGGGAGAATTTAATGACGTATATGATTGAAAACACATGAAGTAATCTCCAGAGCAAGATTGAAAATGTGAAAGAATCTAAGGACCAGGTTTGATGACTCATCATTAGTACCTGTTCAGCATAGTTCGGAGGAAGCGCTTCCAATGTGCTGCTACTTAGCTCTGATGAAAGTTCGTAGCAACGCAGGTTGTTGTTAATCTGGTCAAATAATACAAGGACCATATAATAAGAAACAAAGAGTAGCAAAAACTGACATGGAACGGCTAAATGTACATAATACTGAAAGAAAACTACGGACCAATGCGCACAGAGATTCCAGACCGACATCAGAAGCTGGCTCCTCAAGACTTTGCCTCTCGGCTGCTTGAAAATCAAGCATAACCTATGAAGGTACCAAAAGAAGATTGAGTTGCCACATTTCAGTAATTTACTTCAAACTGCATGAAGCAAAGCACAGACAAAAATAGTTAAGACTAAAATAATGTTAAAGTAAACTTGATAAGTACCTGAATAACTGCGAGAGCAATACGATATAGCATGACATCTGTGCTATTTTCTCTTACGATCTGCACTTGCTCTGTCAATATTCTGAATAGATCTACAGCTGCAGGTGTATATAGTTTTCCATCCTCTGTACTCTTTGGTGGTTGTGTTTTATCAGCCTCCAAAATGTTAGTGTACCATTTCTACAGAAGCACAAAGGAGTATGAATAATCACGTTAAGGTCAATATGAATTCAAGAGATAAAGTTAGTACCTTAGTTGTTGCCTGCATACGCTCTACATACATGTTCATGAGGGGATCCAGTGCACCACTTTCTGAACAAACCTGGGCAAGAGACTCGTCCACACCAAGGCCAATAAGATTATCTTGATATTGCACAACCCAACCTGTTACCTACAGTATGCAGTCAATTAAGCATTACAAGCGAAATAAAAAGCAAATAGAAAAAATATACTGACAAGTGGCCATCACATGGAGAAAATATATAGCAGAATAACATAATGAATTTAAATATCACATACCTTCAGTATATTTATATTTTGAATATCATTTGCTCTTTCACTGAGCAGTCTTAGCATATGAATGAACCTTTCAGTATATAGATTTACCAGGAGCTGGAAAATTTCATATCTTGTAGAAATAAGAAAATCAAAGAAGTTAGTGGATGATATGGAAAATATTAGCAGTTACATGTCAAAATGGTCGAAATCATGAATCCCAGCCATCGACATTTCATGGAAGAAGAAGAAAAATCATGTTTCTCACCAAAGGGGTGTACTTTTAAGCAATTGGTGTATTGAAAAGTTATAATGCAACACATTTGGAGCATCCCCATATACTGAATTAAGAAGGTATATAGTATGGACATATCTTCCAAGGAGAAGATATGTTGAAGGCTCCTATCCTATATACCTTCTTCTCCAAATGGAAATGAGTACGATACTATATACCTTCCAAGGAGAACTATCGTTTGTAATACCATCGACATACCTAGGAGGAAAACATGGTGCAACATAGTCATAGATATCGCCAAGCTCTTCTCCAATCTGTATTGCATTAGGAGCAGAATTCCATGTCAGTCAGATCAAATCCAGACAAGTGTACTTTCTTCTAGAGAAATAGCAAACATTCTTTGTCAGGTCAATGTTTAAATTTATAGAACAAGTAGGATTAAAAATATATTTGTAGACAAGATAAATAACAAAAATTGAGGTCATCTACATCAAACGAGTGGTAAATTATGGAGCCAAAAAACGTACACGGTAATACATGATTACTAATGAACTGATTTTTTTTGCGCTACATTTTTTAATAGCCACGCCAGTCTTCTTTCAACTCAACATACAATGGAAATGAGTACGATACTTGAGAGCTGAGGTTCTTAGGTCCATGGGTCGAGTAGCTGCCCCACCGGCAAGGAGACAAGTCGTACCAAACTGACCCATGTTGAGCCGACTACCTTTGTGGGGGGGATTCTAGCTTGCTCATCTCAGGTGGTCAATTACACGTAGTTGACAAGTCCGGTTTGTACTCTGCAGGGGAGGGGGGATTCTAGCTCGCTCATCTCGGGTGGTCAATTACACGGAATCGAGAAGCCCGGTATGTACTCCAGGGGGTACTCTATGGTTTACTATAACATGTGTAAAAGTCAGAGCGCTTACTGCCTTAGCTTCCTCCAGAGCTTCCATCATATCTTCTGAGAAAACAAGCTGTGTGATCAAAACATTAGTAACTACTACAAATGCATCGACTGTGATAAGCACACAATGAAGCCTTGAATCCAAGCTCATAATGGCTACCTCACTGAGCAATTTGTCGAAGCGAGCCTCAACAGCCTTCCCTATGCACTCATAGCATTTATCCTTGTAGCCCTTTCCCTGGGTCTTTGATTTCTCTTGTGTGCTATTTCTTGGGGTAGATGCTGCCCCTGCACCTTTTCTGCCAAAGTGAACCAAAATCATCATCAGTCCATAGGAGATAACCTCGCAAAAGAAGTACTACTTTGCAAGGTTCTCACATATGTTATGTTTAGTGGTTTATGAATATTCAATAGACATCTAACAAACAATAGACTGAAAAGGCACAGTTGTATAAGACCATTAGACCAAGTGGTGGGACACGGCAGAAAAGCAATAAAATATAGGCGATTCAGCAAGCTTGTAGAAAGCAAACAAGTCGACTATACCCACACAATGGCTCCAGAAGATAACCATTACAAGAAAGAAGAAAATAGGCAAGGTTGTACAAAAGATAATATAATAGTTTGAGTTAATTGATCAGTCAACCCAAATCTAGCCAGTCTGCAGTTTTAACTATATGTATATGTGAAACAGCACATCATACAATGACCATAAGGACAATATACTACAACAGCTGACATGTTTCCTGCACCCTTTGCAGATCATGAATTAATTAATTTACTGGATCCAGGCACAAACTCATGGATGAGCAATTTCTTATCTAAACACGAAGTGCCTAAGTACTACTCCTATCTTCCGTGCATTTAAGCTAGCACAAAGGTAAATGGCATGATAACTAATAAAGATGCAGTGTCCAAAAAGATGTTACAACTTTGCTACTCAAACATGAAACTGTATGAAATCATACTGCCTATTGGAACTGGAAGTACAGAAAGATGTTCTATAGAAGAAGAAAAGTAGTGTACTTTGTCGTTCTACGTTGGTTTGTTATTGTCGCCATAGCGCCTGCACCCTCAGCCTCAGCTGCTTCCTCTGCAACTTGTTGGTCTATGATCTCTTGCATTTCAACAACCCTGGCATAAGAATTTGAGTTTGTAGGATCATGTGCAGTAATATATGTGTGAACAAAAAGATAAACAGGAAACGAAAACAATACAACTCATTTTCTGACCCCAAAAAATGTTATATTTCCAGTAATATTACCCTGATCACAGATCAGAACTGATAAGGAGCGCAAGCTGTCACTCCTTAAAAGTAATGATGGGGAAACAGTATTCAACCACTCAACTTCAACATTGGCGTATTAAAAATAATTTAAGTACATGGTGATAAGCTATACCTTAGAGCTCGGACCAACGTCTGAGGGCTGCAAAAGGGAAAAAGGAGAAAGTATAAATACTAGGGTGTAGTCCACATATATGCCTTTAATAATAATTAGAGCAGGTACATGCATCTTTCACCTTCGGAATATTAATCGCCCATATTTTGGAAAAAAAAATACAATTAAAAAATGATAAAGGAAGAACAAAACTTGTTTAAGAAAACACCCATTCTATTGAAAAGATGTGTTATAGTCTTGCAGAGCATAAGAAGATGTACCATGACACACCAGAGCCATATACTTATTATATTTGCAGCAAACCCCCCAGCGATAGCCCCATGCTTAACAGTAAAAGTTAAACAGACAAGATAACAATGCTTTAAACATAGAATTGCCTTAGTGTATCCAATTCTCCATTCTTTGCTTCATGTTAGACCAAGGATTTCAAGACTTGCCTCATCCTTACTACAATTTGAATTTTGTATTGCTTGATCTTTCAAAAAATTAAAGCTATTATTTCATCAGGTGTTTGAAGTAATCTGCCTCTTGCAAGTTTCATTTAGTACATTCCAAAATCATATACGAAGAATTCAAGAGGGAACAAGAATGCCAACAAAACATGGCCTCAGTTTTTATAACATGTGTACTTAAGACTATAAGGCGATTCAGTCATTTACTCCCTCCGGTCCTTTTTAGTCTGCATATTAGCTTTGTTCAAAGTCAAAGTATCTCTACTTTGACCAAATTTATAGAAACATGTATAAACATTCACAATGTCAAATTAATATTGTTAGATTCATTACGAAAGTAGTTTCATGATACGTATATTTGGTATTATAGATGTTGATATTTTTCAATATATATTTGGTCAAACTTTGTAAAGTTTGACTTGACCCAAATCTAGTATGCGGAGTAAAAAGGACCGGAGGGAGTACCATGTTAATAAAGAAGTCAAAAGTTCATACAACAAAACTGAGTACCTCTCTTTTGAAAGCCTAAAGAAGTTTGCGATATGTTCCCATAATGTCTTTTCAAATGTTTCCCACGATCGATCAACATCTTCAAAGTATTCTCTGTGGAAAGAACAAAAACCATCATGTGATTTACATATATGAATTTCATTGCAATACAGGCAACAAGCAAGATTTAAATAATATCTATTACCAATCCTAACAACATTTGCTATCATACTGCAAGCAATTTCAATTATGCAAACTATCTTAGAAAAGACCCATTATGCCGATGTTATAAATCTAACATGTCATCCTAATGTGGATCCATAGAGGATCATAAGTTTGCTTTCTTACACTAGTGTTTATTAGTCACTACTAGGTCAGCGGCTATAGCACTTTAACTTCTGCAATGGTATCATACAAGATTGATGATAAATAAGCTACATGTTTTACAGATGGACGGAAATTCAAAAATAGAAAGTGTTAGTTGATTACAGTTGCATATGCAGTCAGTAGAAGTTTCTTTTAAACACTACTGGCATGTTTGATATGTGAGCTTAGGATGAACCAAACCCTGGTTAAAAATGCTTACCTCGTTCTAACAAGACAAGGCAACGGTAAAAGGAAAACTAAGGATGATACACCACATAATTATCCTAGTTATACAGATTAAGAGAGGGGGGTCCCACCTCAATCGGCCAACTTCTTCCTTATGAGATCCAGCAGTAGCTAAAGCAAAACGCCTCTTTCCATCAAGAGCTGTTAATCTCTAATTTCATCACAGGTAAGATCATAGAGAAGTCAGATGACTAGAACACAACCATTATGGTTATCCAATTTTTGTGTTAACTGACAAGTCAAAGAAGAAGAAACAACCTCGTAAGTGTGAATCAATTCTTTGTCATCGCTCAAGGAGTCACGTGCTGCAGCTGCTTCAACAGAAATGGACATCATACCTCCAACATCCTACCATGCATTGACAATCAATATATCAATTTTTCGTGCTCAATAACTTGGTTAGCTCAACCTATTGGTAAGTTAGAAAGTATACAACTATACTTAACACATAGCAAGTAGAGTCGTAGTACAATGCTATTGTTAAATTAAGATCAGCAATCAGCAAACCTTTAAAGTTGTGTTCAGGTTGTTTCTTGCATTGCTAAGGAGCTTGATCCTGTCGTGATTCTCGATTAATGTTTGACACTCCTGACACAACCTGCCGTCATTGATGATCAATAGAGCTGTAAGAAATTAAGGAAAACATACATACAGCCTCGAGAAGTGACAAGCATGTGGAAAGGTGGAAACCAAGATGACAAACTTACTTGTCTATATCTATGAAGTTCTCACGTAGACCGTTTATTGTTTGCTGCGATAACGCAAGAGCGCTGATGCCAGCATGAGCTTGCTCGACCTGTCAATTTTCACAAAAGGTACTTATCATCCAGCAGGCAGACATGGAGGGTGCAAATGACTGGATCAGAAACTGTAACTTAGGCAGACTCCAGCTAATCAATAATGGTGTTCAAATGAGTAAGTTTGGCAGATCATAGTAGATATCAAATCGTACCTGTTCTGCCACCATTGAACTGAGTTGGGTATCATTTGTCTGAAGAATTTGTAACAGATAGTCAGACAATCAGCAGGCGTATAAAATGATTCAAATAGTAAACATGTTCATAATATCTCAATGTAATTTTTGTATGTCAGTATACTTTTGACACATGGCATCTTATTTTTTACCTTCATGTAAAATAATAGCCGCATTTATACCAAAAAAATAAGAAGTACTTTTGAAGGAAATGTGAACTCAAATTCAGGCACTGCTTGGTGCTCAAGCCATATTAACAGTTATGGCTTGCTTGCGCCTCAACTAGTTGTAGTGCGCATTTGAACAGGAACGGCTCATCCTCAAATAAGCTACAGATAACCCATTTAGAATTATTATTGTTGTTGATAGAGAAATAACTCATGAAGACTTGAAGTTACAGGTCACAGCCCCAGCTACAGCTGCCGGAAAATTCTGACTACCGAAAAGGACTAGCAGTAACCATGTGAGACTCGATCAAAATCCAATAAATTCAGGCTCGGCTGAATCTCAAAGACCAGATAAGCATTTTCTCAAGCATCATCAGTTGGCACGAACAGCCTGCTTGTGCGGAGACCCCTCACAATTCCCACACCTTAAGCAAGCGCAATTATACTATGCATAAAATAGCTAGTCATGGATCGAAACTTGGCTAATAAATCAATTCATCACAATTCGAGAACACCGCCATCCCAGGACGAACTCAACCGCAGCAGAACCAAGGGGGGGCGGAGGCGAACAATTCCATGGCAATGTCGTCATCCAGAGCGAGTGGAAAAAAAATTCAGCGAAATGCGGGAGCCATCCGGAGCGAAATTCCGGGACGGCTTCACCGAATCTGCTCGCCCGCCGCTACTTGAGATTCCGCCACAATTGGCCAGCAGAGAGAGAGAGAGAGAGAGAGAGAGAGAGAGAGCGTGTCCGAGGGTGGGGGAGGGATCGCGTGGCATGCGTCACCTGCTGCCGCGAGAGGTAGTCGGCCTTAATGGAGGCGATGGAGGAGAGGAGGTCCTGGGACGGGAGCAGCTTGGCCACCTCGCGCACCGCCGCCTCCTTGGCCTCGATGCCCAGATCCTCCATGACCCGCTGGCGCCGGCCGGCCGCCCGCGCGCCGCCGCCCTGCGCTCCTCCGAATCGAGGCGGGCGGGAGCGGGAGCGGGAGGGGTTCGGCGGAACGGTGGGAGCGGTGGGCGTGCGGGTGGGGGGACGGAGATCGCGACGAAGGCGTGGTCGGGTGCGGCGTGTGTTTTAACCGGAGGAAGGAATGAGGGCGGGGGGTGGTGGAGAGATCTGACACTTCGGTTCCACGAAACTCACTTCGCTCATAAACTCCACTGCCATCCCCGTTGTTTTCTTCCATAGAAAAGAAGAAAAGTCTGCGTCCGGCCCTTGGACGGCATTTTCGTTTCACGGGTGACGAAAATTCAGGCGCGGTGCCGCGTGGCGTAGCTTCGGCCTGGCCGACGACCAACGGGGGGGAGAAGAGAAGGAGAGGGAGGGGTGCGATATCCACACTTTCTTTTCTGCGGACCTCACTTTGTAATACTAACATCAAAAAAGACCAGAAAAATAAAATATCACTCCCTAACCTAGTACTCCCTCCGTCCCGTAATTCTTATCGTTGTTTCGATTTAAATAAATCATGGGACGGAGGGAGTAATTAAGAAACCAATGGATTTAAGTTTTTTATTTCACCACATGGTATTCCATTTATGTTGACACTCACCCTCTCTTAGTCGAATGGCTTTCAGTGCTTACACAGTCATAACACGTTTGATATTTCAATCCTAAGTCGTCATTGTCTTGGCATAAGATAAGAAATCTGTTTTTTCTGTGAAGTTTGATGGGGCGTGCATGTTTGATTATAGATGGTTTCTTCCGTCTTCAATTCTAAGCTTGTGGTGGTGTTCATTTTCTATCAAATCGACAACGATATGAAAGAAAAAAGCATGAATTATTGATTAATATTGCATCCTGAATTGTATTTTTTTTAAATGATTAACATGTAAAATAACACCATATTCAAAATTTACATATTTTTTCATCAAATTCCTAACGCTATTTATTTTATTTTATTTTATTTTGTGGAAAAACTTTTTGTAAAATCGGCATCTTGTCCTTGAAAACGAGTTTTTACAAATGACATGTGAAGATTATGTAGTGGAATAGTATTCACTCTTCTAGCATTTTGTTGCTTTATTTAATTTCTATTTTAAAATTCTTTCATTTTTTAACAAAAAAAATGTTCATCAATGAAAAAAATCTCTTGTATAGTTCTAGTTTAATAGTGCTAACAAAATTACTTCGTTAACTTTTTAGATACTAGATTGTTTTTATAAATACCCATTAATTAGCGTCCAGGCACTTTCTTGTGACGTTCATGTTTTCAAGCAACATGACTAGAACAAAAAGGTGTGAATATATATGAACTTTTTTTTGACATGACTTTTGTAGAACTTACAAAGACTAGTTAAATGCTCGTGCATTGCCACGAGACAAAATATGAATATGCTAGACATTAATGATAGCTTCCACAAAGAACATGTCACACATCCAATTTACTCGCGCTAAATATCGATGTCATTCTCCTCGTTTACCCTTTCCGCAACAACCAAGCACCCACTCCTTCCCAATCCCATCCCAACCTAAATGACGTATTCACGACAAAAATACAAAAAATAATATAAATTAAGATCTTTGTTGTACTAAATCATTTAAAACCTGCAAGCAAAACAACAACAAAAGTGCTAAAAATGAAGCAAACATTAAGATTCATAATTTGATCATACAATTTACATGATACATGAAATCAATGTTATAATTAAATTATAATGTGCCCTGAGTGAAAACAAAAATGTATAAGAAACTGGGGCAACTACATTAGTGTGTAGAGCATCCTAAGCTGGCACACCACCAACCCTCCTCGTCAATAGTGAATGGGATACATCTCTTCCTCTCACATCCAATGCATGCCATTCAAAATCTAATCCTGATGTTCCGAATATTTTTATGCCGAGGCACCAGATTTGGAGCTCCAAGGTGGGAAAGATGTTGCTTTCGCCACCAACGTCACTTTTGTCCCAGCGACCAGATGAAGCAGATCAACAAAAAAGTTTACAAGAGGTCATATCAAATTCAGAATCAATCATATATATTTCCATTCCTTTCATTGCATAGAGGCAAATATATGAGTATCACTTGAGAATACATCTGAAAAATAAAAGCATCAATATAGAATAGATAACTTGTAAAAAGGTCAACTTTGAGACAGAACAAAACATGTAGAAATGATGAAATGAGGATCAGGGACAAATCCTACAATCAGGATAAAAACTATTTGAATAAAATAGTACTATTACTTTGTTTAAATGACAATCTTTTTTATGTTGCATCAGAGCTCGCAAGCTAGATCATAATTAAGGTTTTTAGATAGGTAACTGCATAATTTAAAGATAAAGTTATTGCCATTTCCAAAAACCACAAATAGAGAATAAGATGAAGCTTTCACGGAAATATCACACTTCTACTTAACTTATCTACAACATATCTCACTCAGCTTGCGACAGCTCGAAAAACACCATGGAGGCATGAATCATGGGCATCATGGGTCCCCAACTACTTTGTTCCGTCGCTATCGAGCAACTCAAAGCAAATAAGGCACTTCCTTCCAGGTGACCTCTGTGACGCCCTGCTCCATATACCGTCCATGTCATCATCGCGGTGCATCTTACACTGATTTAAACAAAGCGGTTTTAAAGTTCAGTCAAATGGACAAAGTGCTTTTCATCCCTGGTTTAAACACATAGAACATGCAATGCGCTAGTATGAGATAATTCAAAAAGTCTTTCAACATGTGAATTAAAAAACTTTATTGCATATAACCTCATTCAAAACAGGTCCCCTCGACTGCCCTTTAAGTAGATTTATGATAGATGCTTGGGGGCTTGTCATAATATGCATGGATTTTGAAATACCCATGTGGTTGGCAACAGAAGATTGAATCACTCATTTGCATATCATCCGTGCACCCTCAAGAGTTCACGGCGACCTCAACGTGTGGCCTCAACGCACCGTAGGCGACGACTCACCAATCGACGGTATAGCACCGAGCCACCCTGTATAGCAATTTTATGAAAATCTCACAATACAGGAGGCTCAACATTTGCATATTGTATCAATTTATCATAAGGGATCCAACTTTGGTACCTAGGAGTTCTTTTGACAAAGCATATCAATATCACCCCCTATGTGAATCCGTAAACGTGCAAATGAGTGCCAATACCATCATTCCTGCGGTTATAATCTCTGATCATAGCACGTGTATGTTTTGGTCATCTGACATGAATGTAAGTTTGTATACTTTAACATAGTGGCTGATAGCTTGACATCAAGTAACAAAGGGCAGTTTCAGCTAGAATGACATTCCAAATAAAAAAGAACCATGGCAAAGCTCTATTTGCACAATTAAATTAAATTAACTCAACATTTTTCTGGATTGACCATCTGTTGTTGACAGTTTCTTGACATAATGCGTTCATACTTAACATGTACTCCCTCCATCTGGAATTACGTGTCGCTTAAATGGATGTATCTAGCACTGAAATACCTCTAGATACATCCATTTGAGCGACAAGTAATTCTGCATGGAGGAAGTATCATTTTATAAACATTGTCAATGTTGGCTCTATGGTTTTACTTGATTTTAATATGGTATTACATAATACATGCCCATATCTACCAGGAGTCAAGAGAAGGCAATGACAATCCTGATCTGAAAGAATCTATATTTAGAGAGGTCACTTCTCCTATTTTGGCAACAGCTAAACGGCATGAAGGGTACCAAACTTTGTGGCAGATTTGCTATGATATCAGTGATACGGTTCTCCTCCGCAATCTTATGGTAAAATCCCATGATCATATCCCCAAATTTTCTTGGAATATGCCTTGTTGTATATGTTTTCAGTGACCTAGCATATAATTATTCACTTTCAACCAAAAAAGTGTTATGCAACACGGTTCTTATATTGATCTTGTGTTGCAGCATGATAGTGTAGGATCTCATGGGGGATTCAGTTTCTACGTTTTTAAACAACTAATCAACAGCCGGCACCACGCTAAGTTGTTAAGGCTGGGAGAAGAATTCCAGGAAGAGCTAGCTAATTTTCTGAAAGACCGCAGCGATCTTTTGTGGCTTCACGAGATATGTTTAAATCAGTTCTCAACTGCTTCAGAGACTCTTCATACCTGTGCTCTGCTTTCAAGTCCGGGAGAAGATGTTGACCTAACAAGCACCAGAAAGTCGATGTTCTTTGTTGAAAGAAGACGTCTCCTCTATCTCTCTAAAATTGCTGCAACAGCAGGTTAACTATTTCTTCTGGTATACTTTCCTTCTATACCTCCAGCTATGTCATGTTTGATGTAACCACATATTATACAGGTTTATGTAAAACTGGCTTCCAGAGATGGACAAAGTAGTCTATCAAGTGCTAAGTAAATGCGACGAATTCTATGATTCTCTCCATCACGAAATTTTCACATGCTTAGGACTTGTAGCTATTGCATAGTCTTATGTGGACGTTAGTGTTAACCAGTCATGTTCTTCCATTGTCTCGCCTTTACATGCAATTCCGTTGTTGGTAGGGCTAGTAACCCAAAATCTACCCAGAGGTGGATCATGGATCTACCTCTCTGCCCATCATGTCTTGAAGCATTCCATATTTAGGATAACTTGCTTGATGACATCTAGGTGGATGGCTTATCATTTCTAAGGGAAGTCAGAATGAATAGCTGACGAAATAATTTTTACCTTTTCTTTACAGGAAGAGATTGTTCAGCATGATCCAGAATATGCACAGGGCAAACATACAAGCAAGCTTCTTCGGCCATCAGAACTGATCGAGATGTGCATGAAGAGAGGCCGCGAGCTCTCTCTCAAAGCCTTCGAAGTATTCGCCTGGACAGGCTCCTCGTTCCGAAGCTCCAACAAGGGCCTCAGCAGATGTGGCCTCCGGCCGCCGTCGCCCGCCATCGCCGAGGGGGTCGTGGAGGAGGCGTGGAGGGTGTGTGAGTAGGGGGCTGGGGGCGAGGGAGATAAGAAATCAGGCGGCGGCGTGATATTGCCTGTGGCCGGCAACGGAGGGGGAGCGGACGGGGCGGCGGCACAAACCCTAACACCGTCGCATCGCCTCTGAGGCCGCGTGCGACGGGGAGACGAGGGGAGGGATGGGATTAGCGGTTCGCAATTGAGGACGTGGGTGCGTGGTCATGTAGAGGGTTTTCTCTATGAATCGGTTTTTCTGTATTTAATCGTTTGGTTTATGGAGGGATGAAAAAAAATCGATGGAACTGCTAGCAGTGGAAGTGCTAGCGTTAGGAGGGGGATCGCACGAGGTTGAACCATCACGACGGCAGATCCCCTTTAATAGTAGAGAAGTGCATGGTCGTGCCGGCTTAAATAATGCCTTGCTATTTTCGTCTCCATATCAACATATTGTCCCATGCTCTCGTCTTCGCCGCTTCAACCCACATCTCTCTGTAGCAGTTTTTCATCACGTTCTGAATATCCGCATCCTATTATCACTATGTGTAGATCTTATTTCACAAACTTCCAAGTTTTTTTTTCTGATATTGTTTGGCAAAGATATAGTAACACTTTAATGCATCAATATACTGAAATATATAGTATAATGATATGACAATTACCTGATTCATGCTTGTAGCCTACTACACTGGGCGCTCCATCCATATTCTAGGCGACGTGGCTACAACACACCCATAGGATCCACCATATCTCTGATAGTTGCCACAGAAAAATAAGCTTGTTAGTGTTTGATGAGCATCAAATGAAGAAGGATTCTCTGTCCTTTGTTTTGTCTTTGCCTCGCTTTTCAACATCCTCCTTTGGCATCTCCTCCCCCCCTCCACTGTTGTGTGCCATCACGAGCCACCTATAGGAAAAAAAGTATAGAGAGAAGGATGTGTTTACTGTCCATTCCGGTTTGTTTATGTGGCTGCTACCACCATCATAGCTTTTAGAAAACACACATATTGTTCTTAATCTACTCACACATGGAAACTGTTGGAAATATGCCCTAGAGGCAATAATAAATTAGTTATTATTATATTTCTTAGTTCATGATAATCCTTTATTATCCATGCTATAATTGTATTGATTGGAAACACAATACTTGTGTGGATACATAGACAAAACACTGTCCCTAGTAAGCCTCTAGTTGACTAGCTCGTTGATCAAAGATGGTCAAGGTTTCCTGGCCATAGGCAAGTGTTGTCACTTGATAACGGGATCACATCATTAGGAGAATCATGTGATGGACTGGACCCAAACTAATAGACGTAGCATGTTGATCGTGTCATTTTGTTGCTACTGTTTTCTGCGTGTCAAGTATTTATTCCTATGACCATGAGATCATATAACTCACTGACACCGGAGGAATGCTTTGTGTGTATCAAACGTCGCAACGTAACTGGGTGACTATAAAGATGCTCTACAGGTATCTCCGAAGGTGTTAGTTGAGTTAGTATGGATCAAGACTGGGATTTGTCACTCCGTGTAACAGAGAGGTATCTCGGGGCCCACTCGGTAATACAACATCACACACAAGCCTTGCAAGCAATGTAACTTAGTGTAAGTTGCGGGATCTTGTATTACGGAACGAGTAAAGAGACTTGCCGGTAAAAGAGGTTGAAATAGGTATATGGATACTGACGATCGAATCTCGGGCAAGTAACATACCGAAGGACAAAGGGAATGACATACGGGATTATACGAATCCTTGGCACTGAGGTTCAAACGATAAGATCTTCGTAGAATATGTAGGATCCAATGTGGGCATCCAGGTCCCGCTATTGGATATTGACCGAGGAGTCTCTCGGGTCATGTCTACATAGTTCTCGAACCCGCAGGGTCTGCACACTTAAGGTTCGACGTTGTTTTATGCGTATTTGAGTTATATGGTTGGTTACCGAATGTTGTTCGGAGTCCCGGATGAGATCACGGACGTCACGAGGGTTTCCGGAATAGTACGGAAACGAAGATTGATATATAGGATGACCTCATTTGATTACCGGAAGATTTTCGGAGTTACCGGGAATGTACCGGGAATGACGAATGGGTTCCGGGAGTTCACCGGAGGGGGGCAACCCACTCCGGGGAAGCCCATAGGCATTTGGGGGGGGTCACACCAGCCCTTAGTGGGCTGGTGGGACAGCCCACCAATCCCCTATGCGCCAAGAGAGAAAAAATCAAAGGAAAGAAAAAAAAAGGAAGAAGTGGGAAGGGGGAAGGACTCCCTCCCACCAAACCAAGTAGGACTCGGTTTGGGGGGGAGAGTCCTCCCCCTGGCTCGGCCGACCCCTTGGGGATCCCTTGGACCCCAAGGCAAGGTCCCCCTCCCTCCTCCTATATATATGGGGCTTTTAGGGCAGATTTGAGACGTTTTTCTCACGGCTGCCCGACCACATACCTCCATAGTTTTTCCTCTAGATCATGTTTCTGCGGAGCTCGGGCGGAGCCCTGCTGAGACAAGATCATCACCAACCTCCGGAGCGCCGTCACGCTGCCGGAGAACTCTTCTACCTCTCCGTCTCTCTTGCTGGATCAAGAAGGCCGAGATCACCGTCGAGCTGTACGTGTGCTGAACGCGGAGGTGCCGTCCGTTCGGTACTAGATCGTGGGACTGATCACGGGATTGTTCGCGGGGCGGATCGAGGGACGTGAGGACGTTCCACTACATCAACCGCGTTCTCTAACGCTTCTGCTGTGCGATCTACAAGGGTACGTAGATCACTCATCCCCTCTCGTAGATGGACATCACCATGATAGGTCTTCGTGCGCGTAGGAAAATTTTTGTTTCCCATGCGACGTTTCCCAACAGTGGCATCATGAGCTAGGTTCATGCGTAGATGTCTTCTCGAGTAGAACACAAAAGGTTTTGTGGGCGGTGATGTGCGTTTTTCTGCCCTCCTTAGTCTTTTCTTGATTCCGCGGTATTGTTGGATTGAAGCGGGTTGGACCGACATTACTCGTACGCTTACGAGAGACTGGTTTCATCGTTACGAGTAACCCCCTTTGCTCAAAGATGACTGGCAAGTGACGGTTTCTCCAACTTTAGTTGAATCGGATTTGACCGAGGAGGTCCTTGGATGAGGTTAAATAGCAACTCATATATCTCCGTTGTGGTGTTTGCGTAAGTAAGATGCGATCCTACTAGATACCCTTGGTCACCACGTAAAACATGCAACAACAAAATTAGAGGACGTCTAACTTGTTTTTGCAGGGTATGATTGTGATGTGATATGGCCAATGATGTGATGTGATATATTGGATGTATGAGATGATCATGTTGTAATAGAAATATCGACTTGCACGTCGATGGTACGGCAACCGGCAGGAGCCATAGGGTTGTCTTTATACTAACATATGTGCTTGCAGATGCGTTTACTATTTTGCTAGGATGTAGCTTTAGTAGTAATAGCATAAGTAGCACGACAACCCCGATGGCAACACGTTGATGGATGATCATGGTGTGGCGCCGGTGACAAGAAGATCGTGCCGGTGTTTTGGTGATGGAGATCAAGAAGCACGTGATGATGGCCATATCATGTCACTTATGAATTGCATGTGATGTTAATCCTTTTATGCACCTTATTTTTCTTAGAACGACGATAGCATTATGAGGTGATCTCTCACTAAAATTTCAAGACGAAATTGTGTTCTCCCCGACTGTGCACCGTTGCTACAGTTCTTCGTTTCGAGACACCACGTGATGATCGGGTGTGATAGACTCAACGTTCACATACAACGGGTGCAAAACAGTTGCGCACGCGGAACACTCGGGTTAAGCTTGACGAGCCTAGCATGTGCAGACATGGCCTCGGAACACATGAGACCGAAAGGTCGAGCATGAATTGTATAGTTGATATGATTAGCATAGAGATGCTTACCACTGAAACTATTCTCGACTCACGTGATGATCGGACTTGAGATAGTGGATTTGGATCATGTACCACTCAAATGACTAGAGAGATGTACTTTTTGAGTGGGAGTTCTTAAGTAATATGATTAATTGAACTAATTGTCATGAACATAGTCTAATGGTATTTGCGAATTACGATGTAGCTTGCGCTATAGCTCTACTGTTTTTATATGTTCCTAGAGAAAATTTAGTTGAAAGTTGATAGTAGCAAACTTTGCAGACTGAGTCTGTAAAACCGAGGATTGTCCTCGTTGCTGCACAGAAGGCTTATGTCCTTAATGCACCACTCGGTGTGCTGCACCTCGAGCGTCGTCTGTGGATGCTGTGAACATCCGACATACACATTTCTGATGACTACACAATAGTTCAGTGCAAGATACTTAATGGCTTAGAAGCAAGGCGCCGAAAATGTTGTAAAAACGTCACGGAACATAAGTGATGCTCTAAAGAGATGAAATTGTGATTTCATGCTTGTGCCCTTGTTAAGAGGTACGAGACCTCCAACAAGATTCTTTGTCCACAAAGTAAAGGAGAAAAGCTCAATCATTGAGCGTGTGCTCAGATTGTCTGAGTACGACAATCACTTGAATCAAGTGGGAGTTAATCTTCCAGATGAGATGGTGATGGTTCTCCAAAGACACTGCCACCAAGCTGTGAGAGCTTCGTGATGAACTATAACATATCAAGGGTAGATACAATGATCCTTGAGCGATTCGTGATGTTTGACACTGCGAAAGTAGAAATCAAGAAGGAGCATCAATAGTTGATGGTTTGTAAAACCACTAAAGTTTCAAGAAAGGCAAGGGCTAGAAGGGATACTTCGTGAAACGGCAAAACAGTTGCTGCACTAATGAAGAGACCCAAGATTAAACCCAAACCCGAGACTAAGTGCTTCTGTAATGAGGGGAACAGTCACTGAGGCGGAGCAACTCTAGATACTTGGTAGATAAAGAAGGCTGGCAAAAGTCGAAAGAAGTGTATTTGATATACATGATGTTGATGTGTACTTTACTAGTACTCCTAGTAGCATGAGGGTATTGGATACCGGTTCGGTTGCTAAGTGTTTAGTAACACGAAATGAAAGCTACGGCATAAACGGAGACTAGCTAAAGGCGAGGTGACGATACGTCTTGGAAGTGTTTCCAAGGTTGATATGATCAAACGTCGCGCGCTCGCTCTACCATCGGGATTGGTGTTAAACCTAACTAATTGTTATTTGGTGCTTGCGTTAAGCATGAACATGATTGGATCGTGTTTATTGCAATACGATTATTCATTTAAAGAGAATAATGGTTACTCTATTTTTTGAATATTCACCTTCAATGGTTTATTGAATCTCGATCGTAGTGTTACACATGTTCATAATATTAGTGCCAAAAGATACGAGTTGATGATGATAGTACCACTTACTTGTGGCACTGCCGCTTGAGTCATGTTAGTATAAATTGCATGAAGAGGCTCCATGCTGATGGATCTTTGTACTCACCTGATTTCGAATCACTAGTGACATGCAAATCATACCACATGAGCAAGGCCTTGTTTTCATTGAGATGAAATAAGATAGTAACTTGTTGGAAGTGATACATTTTGATGTATGCAGTCCAATAGGTACTGAGGCACGCAGTGGATATCATTATGTTCTTACTTCACTGATGATTTGAGTAGATACAGGAATATTTACTTAAAGAATCACAAGTCTGAAATGTTGAAAAGTTCAAATCCGTTTCAGAGTGAAGATCGTGTAACAAGAGGACAAACTGTCTACGATATGATCATAGAAATGAATATCTGAGTTACGAGTTTTGGTACACAGTTAAGACAATGTGGAAATTGTTTCGCGGTTCATGCCACCTGGAACATCATAGTGTGATGATGTGTCTGAACGTCATAGCCACGCACTATTTGATATGGTGCATACTATGATGTCTTTTATCGAATTACCACTATCGTTTATGGGTTATGCATTAGAGACAACCACACTCACTTTAAATAGGGCACCGCGTATTTCCGTTGAGATGACACAGTATAGACTGAGGTTTAGAGAAATCTAAACTGTCGTTTCTTGAAAGTTTGGGGCTTCGACACTTATGTGAAAAAGTTTCAGTATGATAAGCTCGAACCCAAAGCGGACAAATGCATCTTCATAGGATATCCAAAACAGTTGGATACATCTCCTATCTCAGATCCAAAAGCAAAGTGTTTGTTTCTAGAAACGGATCCTTTCTCGAGGAAAGGTTTCTCTCGAAAGAATTGAGTGGGAGGGTAGTAGAACTTGATGAGGTTATTGAACCATCACTTCAACCAGTGTGTAGCAGGGCGCAGGAAGTTGTTCCTGTGACGCCTACACCAATTGAAGTGGAAGCTGATGATGGTGATCATCAAGCATCGAATCAAGTTACTACAAACCTCGTAGGTCGACAAGGTCGCGTACTGCTGCAGAGTAGTACGGTAACCCTGTCTTGGAGGTCATGTTGTTGAGCAACAGTGAACCTACGAGTTATGGAGAAAGCGATGGTGGGCCCAGATTCCGACAAATGGCTGGAAGCCATGAAATCCGAGAGAGGATCCATGGATGAAAACAAAGTGTAGACTTTGAAAGAACTACTTGATGGTCATAAGACTATTGAGTAAAAAATGGATCTTTAAAGGAAGACAGACGATGATGGTGATAAGTCACTATTGAGAAAAGCTCGACTTGTCGCAAAGATGTTTTCGACAAGATCAAACAGTTGACTATGATGAGACTTTCTCACTCGTAGCGATGCTAAAGGTCTGTTAGAATTATGTTAGTTGTTGATGCATTATTTATGAAATATTGCACGTAGGATGTCAAAACATTGTTTTCTCGACGGTTTCCTTGAGCAAACATTGTATGTGATACAACCAGAAGGTTTTGTCGATCCTAAAGATACTAGCAAGTATGCAAGCTCCAGTGATTCTTCAATGGACTGGTGCAAGCATCTCGGAGTTGGAATATACACTTTGATGAGATGATCAAAGATTTTGGGTTTGTACAAGGTTTATGAGAAACTTGTATTTCCAAAGAATTGAGTGGGAGCACTATAGAATTTCTGATAGGTATATGTGGTTGACATATTGTGGATCAGAAGTAATATAGAATTTCTGTAAAAGCATACAAGGTTGTTTGAAAGAAGTTTTCAAAGGAGTACCTGGATTACGCTACTTGAACGTTGAGCATCAAAGATCTATGGAGATAGATCGAAGGCGCTTAATAGAAGTTTCAACAAGATGCATGCCTTGACAAGTTTTTGAAAGAGTTCAAAATAGACCAGCAAAGAAGGAGTTCTTGGTTGCGTTGTGAGGTGTGAATTTGAGTAAGACTCAAAACCCGACCACGGCAGAATAAAGAGAATAGACGAAGGTCGTCTTCTATGCCTTAGCCGTAGAATCTAAAGTATGCCATGTTGTGTACCGCACCTGAAGTGTGCCTTGACTCAAAGTATGTTGAGAGGTACAGAGAGTGATCCATGATTGAATCACTAGCAGCGGTCGAAATTTATCCTTAGTAACTAATGGACTAAGGAATTTTTCTCGATTATGTAGGTGGTTAAAGAGTTTGTCGTAAAGGGTTACGTCAATGCAAGCTTTGACACTAATCCGGATAACTATGAGTAGTGAAACGGATTCGTATAGTAGAGTAGATATTTGGAGCATTTCCGAATAGCACGTAGTAGCAGCATCTATAAGATGACATAAAGATTTGTAAAGAACGCACGAATCTGAAAGTTTCAGAACCGTTGACTAAAACCTCTCTCACGAGCAAGACGTGATCAGACCCCATAACTATATGGGTGTTGGATTCGTTGGAATCACATGGTGATGTGAACTAGATTATTGACTCTAGTGCAAGTGGGAGACTGTTGGAAATATGCCCTAGAGGCAATAATAAATTAGTTATTATTATATTTCTTAGTTCATGATAATCGTTTATTATCCATGCTATAATTGTATTGATTGGAAACACAATACTTGTGTGGATACATAGACAAAACACTGTCCCTAGTAAGCCTCTAGTTGACTAGCTCGTTGATCAAAGATGGTCAAGGTTTCCTGGCCATAGGCAAGTGTTGTCACTTGATAACGGGATCACATCATTAGGAGAATCATGTGATGGACTGGACCCAAACTAATAGACGTAGCATGTTGATCGTGTCATTTTGTTGCTACTGTTTTCTGCGTGTCAAGTATTTATTCCTATGACCATGAGATCATATAACTCACTGACACCGGAGGAATGCTTTGTGTGTATCAAACGTCGCAACGTAACTGGGTGACTATAAAGATGCTCTACAGGTATCTCCGAAGGTGTTAGTTGAGTTAGTATGGATCAAGACTGGGATTTGTCACTCCGTGTAACAGAGAGGTATCTCGGGGCCCACTCGGTAATACAACATCACACACAAGCCTTGCAAGCAATGTAACTTAGTGTAAGTTGCGGGATCTTGTATTACGGAACGAGTAAAGAGACTTGCCGGTAAACGAGGTTGAAATAGGTATATGGATACTGACGATCGAATCTCGGGCAAGTAACATACCGAAGGACAAAGGGAATGACATACGGGATTATACGAATCCTTGGCACTGAGGTTCAAACGATAAGATCTTCGTAGAATATGTAGGATCCAAAATGGGCATCCAGGTCCCGCTATTGGATATTGACCGAGGAGTCTCTCGGGTCATGTCTACATAGTTCTCGAACCCGCAGGGTCTGCACACTTAAGGTTCGACGTTGTTTTATGCGTATTTGAGTTATATGGTTGGTTACCGAATGTTGTTCGGAGTCCCAGATGAGATCACGGACGTCACGAGGGTTTCCGGAATAGTCCGGAAACGAAGATTGATATATAGGATGACCTCATTTGATTACCGGAAGGTTTTTGGAGTTACCGGGAATGTACCGGGAATGACGAATGGGTTCCGGGAGTTCACCGGAGGGGGGCAACCCACTCCGGGGAAGCCCATAGGCATTTGGGGGGGTCACACCAGCCCTTAGTGGGCTGGTGGGACAGCCCACCAATCCCCTATGCGCCAAGAGAGAAAAAATCAAAGGAAAGAAAAAAAAAAGGAAGAAGTGGGAAGGGGGAAGGACTCCCTCCCACCAAACCAAGTAGGACTCGGTTTGGGGGGGGAGAGTCCTCCCCCCTGGCTCGGCCGACCCCTTGGGGATCCCTTGGACCCCAAGGCAAGGTCCCCCTCCCTCCTCCTATATATATGGGGCTTTTAGGGCAGATTTGAGACGTTTTTCTCACGGCTGCCCGACCACATACCTCCATAGTTTTTCCTCTAGATCATGTTTCTGCGGAGCTCGGGCGGAGCCCTGCTGAGATAAGATTATCACCAACCTCCGGAGCGCCGTCACGCTGCCGGAGAACTCTTCTACCTCTCCGTCTCTCTTGCTGGATCAAGAAGGCCGAGATCATCGTCGAGCTGTACGTGTGCTGAACGCGGAGGTGCCGTCCGTTCGGTACTAGATCGTGGGACTGATCACGGGATTGTTCGCGGGGCGGATCGAGGGACGTGAGGACGTTCCACTACATCAACCGCGTTCTCTAACGCTTCTGCTGTGCGATCTACAAGGGTACGTAGATCACTCATCCCCTCTCGTAGATGGACATCACCATGATAGGTCTTCGTGCGCGTAGGAAAATTTTTGTTTCCCATGCGACGTTTCCCAACAGAAACAAGGTATATTTCTAGTGTTGGAAGCACAACTTTAAAATCTTTTCTTACAACCTTAAATGACCATGCCATTTACATGCCTAGGAAGTAAGCCTTATCTCATCTGCACACACCAATGCATAAAGTAAAAACGTTCTATAATAGGCTAAACTATATAGTGAACTCTTGTGAAAATGAAATACAAGGAGAGATGCATTGCATGATAAGTTGAAAGATAAAGGTACAATGAGAAGGGAACTCACAGAGTAGACAAAGTAATTCCACACATGAAAACTGACGAATCTCATGTATACTTGATACCATATCAAGATGCATGTAAATTCAATAGGCTACCTCCATATGTGAAGAAATAAATTGAGTTAAACCATGCTCCAAAAACCGAGGATAGATAGTGAAAACTAAAAGCATCGTGATATAGGAATCCATCAAAGATGGATACAAGAGGAATATATGCGTTCACATAGACACAAACAAAACGGCTGGAGAACATATCTAGAAACAACATCAAAAGTGTCATTATACCAGTTTCAAATATTGTTTAATAATCAAAACAAACATATTTATTTTTTGGAGACACACATTCAGATTAAAAAAATGGAGAAGGTAAAATTGAAAGGAATATGTTAGGACTATTAGCAACCTCGAAGTTTAATACCACATTGACTGGTCTTTTGTGCACGATTTTAAAATATTAAAACACGTACATACGAACTTAATCAAGTTATAGAAATAAATAGACCAACATATGGCAGAACATAGGTAGTGGTAATTATCAAGCATATCTGAAATAATCATAAAATTTGACTGAATTTGTTGAATATTTACATGGTTTGGTACCCCAGGAAATAATACATGTGAGAGTTATCTACCAAGTGAACTTATGTGTCACTCTAGCAAGTGGATCTAGCTTGTTACTCTTTTGGAAAATAAAAAAATTGGGGTAAAGAAGCTATCACAATGTTAGGGCTAACTAAGGGAAACATGTGATAAAGTTTTAAAGAATATAAATTACCACAAGATAAAAATTGGGAAGAAAAACTGTAAGTTACTACATATGATCTTTAATATTTTGTATCTTCGTTATTTACACAATACTTGCAGAAACTATACCACGTACCTTTTGTTTTAATTTCTTGCCTTGACTTTGTTGATCAGTTGTCAACTCTGGTCTACAAAAGCTCCGGTCCAAACATAGGAATAAAGCTTATAGCACGAGCATGTCTTATTGTTGATCTAACTCCTCACCGAAATTAGAAAAAACAAAGACTTGTAAGACAGAACAACCCAAATCAGCCGTCTCAAACAAAAGACCTCGACAAGGCAAGAACCCTCAAAACTGACTCTATCAAATTGCCTCAAGCTGAACCATTCCGACACAAATATGCATGAACATGGATCAGCTATACATGCCTGATGCGGCCAGTGGCTTCATCTTCCGTCTTCTCCTCTACCTGAACATTGGAGCCCCTACCCACCATTGCATGTGTGCATCCCTAACTGCTACTTATAAAGTACGACCACACTTCCAACATTCGCCTAAGCATCATGCTTGCCACGACACAGACAGAGACGAGAGGAGACAAAGAAAGGTCGCTGTGAGAGAGGGAGATGAGAGAGGTGAGAGGAAGGAGTGCTTACCTACAGGCTACATCCCACGCCGATGTTAGTGGCTCTTGACCTGCATCACGTTCCTTAAATGATGCGACTCTTGCGCTTGACCTCGCCTCCTCACGCACCTCGTCCTCCTCCTTCCGACCGTCTGCGCTTGACCTCGTCTCCTAACCCACCTCCTCCTCCTCCTCCCGATCATCCTTCCCATCGTCGGCGTCCGTGGAAAAAGCAGACGGTGAACTGCAGCGGCCGGCGTCCGTGAGTGTGGCAGATGTAGTCGTCGAGGAGGCGGCGTCAAGGCAGTGGCAACAAGGGAGGCACTACACTTCGGATAAGAGAGATGTAGTTGTCAGGTGAACTCGCTAGTCAATAATCTCTTCTAGAGTGAAATACACGGTCTCCTAGCATGGCATAGTACAAAAATGTGTTAGCATTACTGAAAGAGAATCTAAAATAGTCTATCATGCAAAACTATATACATTTTTAGTTTATATTAATCTGACCAGTGAATGTCAACATTTGACAGAATTATTTTGAAGAGAAAATCCAGTTCGCCAGTTTATAGTAAAACGATGTAGGAAACATTACCATCCTTGGTATTAAGTTAATTTACAGACTGATTAAGGAACACCTTTTCCCCCATCATGTTCCAAACCTGGGTAAGGAGGAAGCGTGAATCGGAGGAAGCGTGAATCTTCAGCCCGGATAAATATGCCTCTCTTTTTTCATCAAACAAATATGCCCCTTCCCTCTCAGTTGGCCCCAATCACGTGCACTTTCTCTCATATCTGCATTCACTGAGCAGATCAGATCACATGTGACCAGGAACTTCAAAACAAATAGTTAGCGCGACAAGCAGAGCTAGTCCAAACCGAGTTGTACCTGTACAAGGAGACCGTTGTTGTCTTCAACTTCCATCAGCATCAGATTCGGCAACGCGGTGGGCAGGAGGAGGAACCGATAAGCGGGGGCGCCGTTCTTGGAGCCAAGGAGGAGCTATCCAAGAAGTTGCGTGATGGCGGCTTTGGTCCGAGGTCGGCTTTTTCTAGCGATAGCATGGTGACGACGAACGCGGACGCGCGCCCGGCGTCCCCGAGGATCAGCGCGGCGGAGGCGAGCGCGACGACCAGGGGCCCCGCGGCGGCCGCCAGCGCGGCCTCGATGACGGGCCCGCCGCCAGGTCGCGCAGCGCCAGGTCGCGGAGCGGCCTCCGCGGGCTCGGTGAGGTAGGGGGCGCGAGGGGGCCGGCCGGGAGCGGCCTCCGCGGGCTCGGCGAGGCAGGGGGCGCGAGGATGCCGGCCGGAGGCCTGGCGGCCGTGACGCGCGCGAGGTGGCGGAGGGAATGGCGCGGGTGCGGGCACGGCGGGCGGGCGAGCGGGGAGGGCGCGACGAGGAAGGAGGCGGCGGCGGTCATTTGGGAGTCGGGGGAGAGCAGAGCAGTGGCAGCCGCGGGATGTGACGTGGGGAGGTAGGTCGTGGAGGGATGGAGAACGCGCGGTTTTTTTGTCTTTGCGCTCGGTAGTGGGATGTGGGGTTTCTTATCGTCCCGCGGAAGGTCGAGCGGAAACAACGACCGAACGGGGGAGGTCGAACCATCGCTGGAGGTCGAACCATCACGACGGCACATCCCCTTTAATAATAGAGATGTTTTATCTTGGTTGCTGACTGGTTCTCATAACTAGGAGGATGGAAAATCCGACGCTTCTTTTTGAGAAAATGCATCATGTGATAGTCTTTCACTCTTCTAGAAATTCTACTTTCTTTAACATGTGACTCTTTGATTCACATCCAGTCCTTGAAAACGAGTTTTTACTACCCCTAAAAAAAACTACAAATGACCCGTGGAGACTACGTAGTGAAAGTGTTCACTCTTCTACAAGTTCTGTTGTTTTATTTTATTTTTGTTTTAAATTGGTGCATTCAGTTTTTGAACAGAAAATTGTTCATAAATGAAGAAAAAATATTGTAGTTCTAGATTAATAATGTTAACAGAATGACTTTGTGAAGTTTTTTGAATGCTAGATTTTTTTTAAAATATCCAGTAATTAGCGTCCAGGCACTTTTTTGTGATATTTATGTTTTCAAGCAACATTACTAGAACAAAAAGGGTGCGAAATCTTTGAACTTCTTTTGACTTGACTTCTCATAGAACTTGCAAAAAAGTTTATCTTAGTTGCTGACTGGTTCTCATAGCTAAGAGGATGGAAATTTTCTATGCTTTATTTCGTAGAAAACGCACCATGTGATCGTCTTTCACTCTTCTAGAAACACATGGATGGGAAACGTGGGATTGGACTATTGGAGTAGGATAACCTCTTAATTCTATCAGAATTAGAGAACAATAAATTCGGCAAGTGTTTGATAAGACAGAAAAAACAAAGGATTTATAGGAAGGTATTTGAGTGGATGGGAATTTCCTCCAAGGCAGAGTGCAAAGAAATCCTTATGGAAATATCTCAACGATTCAAATTATGCATAGCGGACTACATAGAGAAAATTCTCAAGGATCTAAATCCTATGAATTCCTTTTAAATCAAAAGAGCCATATGAATCTTTATCTTTACCTACTAATAAAGCAATTAGTGCTTCTGTCATCCGTCATTAATATTGCCCATAAAGTTGATGAAAATTACCCACAATTACCACTTATAAGTCATAGAAAACGTTTTAAACAGGAAAATCTTCGGACTGGGCCGGCCCATGTAGGCACCTCCTATATTACGCTCTGGGCATTGGAAAAAGATGCAACACACCTATTTGGGCCGGTCCATGCATGGCCGCCTGTTCTTTTAGTTTAGTTTTTTTATTTTACTTTCTAGTTCCATTTTTTTCTACTTTAAATAATTTGGAACTTCAAATAAATTTTCTTAAATTTAAGAAACTGAGAATTTTGAAATAAAATATTAAAAAAACATAATTTTTTTGAGAATTCAAAAACTACTCAGGAGTTTTGAAAAATGTTTGCATATACAAAAAATGCTTAAATCTTTAGAAAATGTCTGTAAAATTAAAAAAGTCAATAATTTTGAACAAAAGTCCGTGTAAAAATCTTAAAAACAGTTCGTGCCTCTGTTTTTAGTCTCATTTTTTATTTCCATTTTCTGATCCATTTTTTTAAATTTAAATAATATCGACTTTTGAAAAACTTTTGCAACTTATAAAACTGAGAATTTTGAAATAGAATTTTGAAGAAAACATAAAATGTTTTTGAATTCAAAAAATGCTCGGGATATTTGTAAAAGTATTCCCATATTCAGAAAAAAGTTCATAATTTTGAGAACAATGTTGGTGAAAACAGTAAAAGTCCATGATTTTGAGAAAAAAGTTTGTGTATTATTTTTTGAGTGCAATTGAAAAAAAGTTTGCTAATTCAAAAAATGTTCATGCATTTCAAGAAATGTCCTAAAATTTTAAGGACGTAATATGATCAGCATCCTTAAATATTATAATTATTTTTCTTCCGTTGCAACGCACGGACCCTTTTGCTAGTATAACCAATGTGCATTCAGTCTACTGTGAATCTGTGTGTCGCTGTTATATCTTATCAATATATCGGAAGAATTATTCGCTAAAACGAGAATCTCTCGAGTGTAGAAGAGTGTCCAAGTTGTAACAAACCAACACATGATTGTCGAATTTGTAACAAACCAACACATGATTGTCCAAGCTGTAACAAACCAACACATGTAAGCCTGGTGCCATCGCACTGTTTTTAAGGTCAAATTGTGGTCTTGACAGTCAATTTTCGTACTTCTGCTACAACAAGACAGGCAGAGCTACTCGAGTAATCAAGATTGCACACATTGAAAAGGAAAAGGAACAACCTGAAAAGGTAAGGCCATACGAACAACACATTAACATACAAGAAGATCACAAACTGCAACACCTCTAGGAAGATATCGGTGCATGAACAGTTGAATACCATCGTCATCAGATCCGACCAGATGAATCAGATCATGCATTTTCACCCAGGGAAGAAAGTCCAAGCAGACTCGACGTTCGGTTCAACCAATGAAAGTCAGATCTAAGCCATATCTAGGGTTTCACCCCGGAACTTAATGCCGCCACCAACTTGCCACAAAAGATGTAAATCGTTCAGTGATGGAATGATACCCACGGGACACAAAGCACAACAATGGCAAACGATAACCGTTCTCGTCTGTTAATACTCCAGACCCAGCCGGGCCTGCCCATTGTTCGATACAGTGACACACCCCAAACAAAACAACAGGCGGCAAACCAGTCATGATGAAAGCACAGCACAGTTAGTTCACGCACTCATGGTGCCACATCCAAGGCAGAGGCACCGTCGAATCAAAACAAACAAGCTCCGTCCTGGACGAGTACTCGCAGCGCACTGGCACTGCATTTCACAGCTTATGGATACATCTACTACAGATTTGGACAGGGTAGAAGGGTAGAGTAACGGCGGCGCGGCACAATATAGGGGCGGCGCGCCTTCGCTCTAGCTTACTTACTCCATGGATTGGTCAGGCTTATTAGCTGCTGGCGGCTGACGACGGTCGTCCTTTTGGCCCCCGGAAGACGAAGACGAGCCGGCCTTCCTGAAAACCCTGCCACCAAAGAGGTCCTTGCCGAGCCTCCCCTTGAAGGGGAACTGCTTCTTGAAACGGTTCCGGAACAGCGAGCCGCTGCGCGCTGGCGCGAGCGCAGACTGATTTCTCTTCAGCGCATGGTCGGTGCGGGAAGGGTTCGCGCTGCTGCTGCTACCACCCGCGTCACCTGAAGAAAACCTGATGCCATGGTTCCTGCGGGCGGATCTGAGGGCGACGTGAAGAGGCTCCGAGAATGATACGCATCCTTCACTGTCAGGAGCTCGCGTGCACAGTGGGCAAGGTGGTTCATGGGCTTCGCTCTTCGGAGTACTTTCCTCCAGGCAGTCTGCGTGGAAGACGTGTCGGCATGGAAGGACTGCTGCTACTGGCATGTTGGTATTTCGAACTATCCGGTTTGAGCTCCATGGCGACTTCTGCCTGAGGAATCTCTCGCATAAACCACATTTCAGGAAACTCGCTGAACTTGTTGGGGATCTTTGGGAGTCAATGCTGATATGGTCTGAAATGTCAATGGCATCTCCATCATATCCAAAATCATAGCTGCTAGCGCTGCTCCATCTGAATCCTTCCCTCCTAGAGCTCGTGTTTGGTTCGGGAGAAGCCTCCATCTTCCGGAGTTCACTCAGTGTGTCATGGAACTTGAGTTCAGGACTCGCCAAACTGCGCCGCCACACAGGAGAAGCCAGGCTGTCATCACTTGGTGTGGTACGCCCAGCATTACTAGCCTCAGCCACCCCCGAGGCTTCTGCTTCTGACACTGGATTGCGGAAGACTAGAGGGTAGACTGGTGTTGACATAAAAGATCGCCTTCCCAGATGATTGCGAGGTAGATGTGAAGCTGGTCGTTTACCAGAAGATGCCAGCTGACTTGTTTCTGAGAATGGGGAGGCAGAACTGAAACTGCTCACAGCAGTTAAATGTCTCTGCAGCACACAATGAACAAAAAAATCAGCACTATGATAGAGGATACGCCTGTATGCTTATTTTGGTTAAAAGCATGCTAGCTGACAGAGAACTAGGTGGATTACATAAACGAAAATAAAATGGAGCTTACCTCGCTGGATTGGAGATCGGAACTTTCAGGTTTTGGTCCTGGTCACAAAGAGTAGAGAAACGGTCAATTAAACAGGAAGCTTACAAAGGAACACTAACACTATAGCAATGACCGATCGATAATCATCAAGACGGATGAAAGGAAATTTCAGGTGTTGCAGGGGTAGCTGTTTCTAACGTGTACCACTGAGCGCTGATGCCATGTAAACTTTTTTATTTTTACCAAAATTACCAATAAAAACCAATTAACAAGGTAAATAGTGCTGTATGAAAACTGATACAATTAGAAACCGAGTAACTAAATCTGGAAAACCAGATCTTATAATATGCCCATGAATCACACCAAAATGTAGTTCGCCAATAAACTTGTATTTCATCCAATTAGGGTGTTTTACCAAGTTTCTTACTATGTAATTCTTCAATAAACTTGGATTCATCCGAATAAGGGTACAGATTTACTTCGTAAGTTTCATACCATACTCATCTCACCTTGACATGGGAATAATATTCTTTGGGTTCAGATCTTGTTGAGAATTTATGCTAGATAAACCAGACATAATACTTACTCCCTCGGTAAGAATATATAAGAGCATTTAGATCACTACTTTATTGATCTAAACACTCTTATATTTCTTTACGGAGGGAGTACTTAGCACCTTTGATACAGAAGACTTTGTACTATTTAATGAATCATCCCATGTATGAACAGGACAAGACATAATATCCCACAAAAACGTTAAGAACTTGAGAAGACATCAAGAGTCTAGCAGGATTTTTTCAGAAATAATTAGACCTTCCAAATGGCTCTACATGTTAATACTTGTACATATTAGTGCTCAGTGTTGGGCATTTAAGTACCTCTCAACTATTTATTGTCCTCTGCACCGAACTCACATGTGCCTCTCAACTATTTATTGTCAAAGCATGATTGCAATAACTCATAATTGTGTTAGAAGCAAATTACAGATAATGTGGAAGGTATATCCACAGAATAGATGACATAGTTTTTCCTGCAGAGGTACATATTTTCAACGTAAGTTTCCGTCCATGTGTGCTTGCATGAGGCACATTACCATATGAACATTCAGATGAATCAAGCATGAATAGACTGTTGAGACAGTGATTCACAAGCCATGTTTACCAGTACTAATTGCAAAGGGAAGTCAGTGTTACGATGTTACACATACTATACCAAATTTCTTTGATACTAATTCCAAAACAAGCCTATGTTACAACATAATGCAATGCTTCCAAATGTTTCTATGATGCAGTTACTATCATGTTAATTTTTCTCAGTGACAGCCGCCATTCATTATACTGTGAAGAGATATGCATATTGCACAAATACAAACATGGCAAGACAGCACACACGGTATGTAATCAGGAACAAGTATATATACCTCCTGCAGGAGTAGAGAACTCGCCAAGATCAAATCTTTGCAGAGAGGGTGTCCAGCGTGGAGCCTGAAGGCTGTCAACAGGACTACCAAAATAAGAAAGTGCTCCATCAGATACAGAATGGTGGTGATTCAGGTACTGGTCACTGCCAAATGCACTTCTACTTCCTTTACTATGAGATGATAGTGATGACACATAAGGTGGATGATCGTGTGGAGCATCAGGAGTCCTATGAGGCAATCCGTCTGATGAGTACATGCAGTCCCATCCCCGCGACGGAGGAGAGAAGCTCGAATTCATCCGCCAACGAGGCTCTGTAGGATCCATGGAACAGTCTCTGCTAGCAGGATTAGACTTTGTCCCATGTGGCCTAGCGGCCACGCAGCAAAGAGCGCCCGTCTTGACTAATTTGCCCAATCACGAGCAAATACTACTAGCTTATTTTTGTTTGACAAATAAAGCTTACTCGCAGCGACGATAACTTGTTATATCCAAGTCAAGAGACAGAGAGCGTCAAATAGTGTCACCTGTGGAATTTACAGAACATGTCAGCAACGACTGAAATAGTTTCTTTTTTTCTAAATAATAGAAACGCTGCAATCATGATCTACAAAAGGTTACTATCTTGAATTAAACAAGGGTGCAAACCCAATTGCACAACCCAACCCTCATCGAACCCACACCATGTCTCTCGCATACAAATCAGCATACTCTGCACCAAACAAACATTTTATGCATAATAAAGTTTGAGGTTCACTGGGCTTGCTAGTTCTTTTGTAATATTCCGATGACCTTTTCCTCCCCCCACCTTAAACATGCTTATGTTTCAAAGCCACGAGATTCAACACTACCTGCAATAGCATATAACAGCATGTTGTGCGTGTGCGCAACACCAACCTTGTTCTGAAAGCAGGGGCAGGCTCAAGGTTCAGTTAAACCCTCGATTTCTTCTGGGTAATAGGCACCAAAATAAGTATACTTGAATATGAGCTCGGACAGTCCAATGGTGAATCAATCCAAACCCGGATGGATCTTGGCTCCACGCCAATCCACAGTCCAGAAGACACCGGAGGAGGAGGGTCACGCCTACGGGCTATGCGACAACAGTTCTGGTATAGTTATGGCTAACGCCATGTCTGACCTCACCAAACGCCGGCGCCCCCCATTCGTCTTCCCCACCTTCTAACCTAATACCTCTTGCTCATCCTTCCCCGCAGCCCCGCCAGCACCCACGGCGACTTCTCCGCCTAGGCGTCGCCCCCGCGCCGCCGCCCTTGGACTTTTAAACAGGAACTTCCCCTTTAGATTAGAATATTTCAGAACTTTCTAACAGAAAAAAAGCACAAGACTTTCGACAAGAAACCCCGATTTTCATCGACGAACTGAAATGTTTCGATTCGATTCGGCTTTCAGCAGGACGCGTCGGGGGCTTCTCACCTGCATGCCACAAGTCTGAACTCCCGATCGAAGCGCCGGTCGGCGGCGGCTGCGCGGCGACGCTTGAAGCCAGGGAGGGGGACGAAACGCGCGCGCGAGAGAGAGAGGAGGGGGTCAAGGGGCTGGGAGGCGCGCGCAGGGGCCTAGGGGCTGCGCCCTCTCCGGCGGCGGGAGGGCGGAGGCGGCGAGCGGGTCAGGCGGCGGTGGGTGGCAGTGGGGGGGAGGAGGAGGAGGAGGGGGGGACGAAGAAGCGGTCGGGATGGGAATGGGAAGCGTATCATCAGCCTTTCCAGAACAGTAATGTGACTCCGTTGGAATGTAGTTTGGGCGGCTCGGGGCCGTGGGATCGGGCCACGGACGGCCCGGATCGGCCGGGGGCGAGATATTTCGGGTGCAGGTGCTAGACTTACCAACGAAGGCACAACACCTGACGAGCTCGTGCCGTCGTGCAAGTGCGGTTTAAACGTAGCGACGCATGATTGGTAGTAGAGCCCAACACCGGCGAGAAAGAGGAGTGAGTAGGCAAGGGTTTTGATTGCCATGCCTTTTGTCATGGTCCACTCAATAGTTCAAGATTGATACATAATTATATATACCATGTGGTTTCTGATGGAACCATTTTTTATATTGGCTTTTGAGGAGAGAGTGTGATTTTTATGGGTTATTTTCGGAATTGTGCTAGAATAGATTCCTTGTAAGTTTTGTGCCTAGACAATCACAAGCAAGCCCACTCGCCGGTACCCCTAATTTTGAGCTCGTTGCCGACGGAATCCTCAGTCGCGATAGACATGTGTCCTCATTGATGATGTTCTGGTCATCGCCACGATGAAGCGCTGGTCGCGCCTCGCCACCTCTTGACCGAGGTCGTCGATGCTATGATGAAGTAAGTTAGTCCTAAAAATAATATAAAATATTATCGAAGATCTGTAACTTCGATCGTGATGAAATTTTGAAAGGATTTTTATTAAAAAATAATATTTCTTGTGGCAAAAGGAGGGCCTCAACCGACTTAAGGGGCGGCCACCCCCCTCGTCGCGCTCTATTGCCTTGGGAGAACCTCGGGAATTGTGTGGCATTGATTATTCTTCCCAAAATTCACATATATTCCAAACAAACTCTATAAACTAGATGATGTCCCGCGCGTTGCTGCGGAAAACATAATAAACAGATGTTGAAAATCAAAAAGTGTTGCTAAAAAAATATTAGGATTGCTCTCATCTTATATTTTAGGAACAATAATACATATGAGGCATATGACAAAAGATGTGTATTAAAAGTGTAACGCGATCTACATGCATGACTTGATGATGTGACATAGTTACACGAAGAAAAATAAGTATTTATGACTAAATGCATGACTTGATGATGTGACATTGCGACATGGTTGCATGAGAAGGAAAAATAGGTAGTGGAGAAAAAAAATAAGTACTTATGACTAAATGCATGACTTGATGATGTGACATGGTTGCATGCGAAGGAAAAATAGGTAGCGGAGGAAAACATAAATACTTATGATTAAATCATGCATCACTTGATGATGTGACATGGTTGCATGAGAAGGAAAAATAGGTAGTGAGTTGCAACTATTTAAGAATAGAAGATTTTTATCGCGTTTGAACTCTATTTGATGTGGAATTTATGCGAAACAAAAGACACACAAAAATCAGGAACTCACACTCGGCACTGGATAAGTAAGTTAGTCCCAAAAATAATATAAAATATTGTCAAAAGTATATGAAAGTTCTAGAACATTAGCATGAATACTTCATAAATTATCGATACTTTGGAGACGTATCAATGGGTATGAACTTGCTTTTTCTCACCGACCGACAAAAAAGCAGAATCCGCAGATAGCTTCTTTGACCTGAGTAGTTCAACAACATCCATCGTCTTCTTGTACTCATCGAGCTCGGCGACTACTATCTGCTCGTCAGTGATTTGAGAGCCTTTCTCGAGGCATTCTTCGGTGATCCTCTGATTGTCCGTGAAGTTGATCACACCCTTCGGACCTGGCATCTTGAGCTTGAGATACACGTAACATGGTCGGGCCAGTGCGTAGACGTGCCTACCCACGATGGCATGGTAAGCACTACGGAAGTCCAACACCTTGAAGGACGATTGTTCCTTTCAATAGTTCTTTTCGTTGTCGAATACGACTTGCAACGCAATCTGACCGAGTGACTTTGCCTTATTTCCGGGTATGACCCCATGAAAATGCATGTTGGTCTTGGCCAGTCAAGACAACGAGATGTCCATCGCATTCAGCATATCAGCGTACATGACGTTGAGCCCGCTGCCTCCATCCACAAGGACTTTTCGTAGTCGGACTCCATTGAACGCCGGATCAACTACTAGTGTTTGTTGCCTAGGGGTTGGTATGTGGGCTGCGTGATCTGACTGGTCGGAAGTGATGGGCATCTTGGTCCAATCCAGTATTTGGTGAAAGTCGGAACTGCCATGTTGACCTCTCAGTTTATCACTGATACGTCTCAAACGTATCTATAATTTTTGATGGTTTCATGTTGTTATCTTGTCAACTTTGGATGTTTTATATACCTTTTATATCTTTTTGGGACTAACTTATTAATTCAGTGCCAAGTGCCAGTTCCTGTTTTTTCTGTGTTTTTGACTCTTTTCAGATCTGATTTTGGAACGGAGTCCAAACGGAATAAAATTCCCGAAATGAATTTTTCCAGAACAGAAGAAGATCGGGGGACTTGAGGGCCAAGGCAGGAGGCCCACAGGGAGCCCACAAGCCCTGTGGCCGCGGCCAGGGGGGCCCGCGGCCACCAGGCTTGTGGCCTCCCTAGAGCTCCCCTGCCCTAGCTCTTTGGCCTATATATTCCTTAAAATCCCAGAAAAAATGAGGGCGTCCACGAAACCACTTTTCCACCGCCGCAAGCTTCCGTTTCCACGAGATCTCATCTGGAGACCCTTCCCGGTGCCCTGCCGGAGGGGACTTTGGAGCTGGAGGGCTTCTACATCAACATCATTGCCTCTCCAATGACTCGTGAGCAGTCTACTTCAGACCTACGGGTCCGTAGTTAGTAGCTAGATGGCTTTTTCTCTCTCTTGGATCTTCAATACAAAGTTCTCCATGATCTTCATGGAGATCTATCCGATGTAATCCTCTTTGGCGGTGTGTTTGTCGAGATCCGATGAATTGTGGATTTGTGATCAGATTATCTATGAATTATATTTGAGTCTTTGTTGATTTCTTTTATGCATGATTTGATATTCTTGTAAGTCTCTCCGAATCTTGGGTTTTGTTTGGCCAACTAGATCTATGATTCTTGCAATGGGAGAAGTGCTTGGTTTTGGGTTCATACCGTGCGGTGACCTTTCCCAGTGACAGAAGGGGCAGCAAGGCACGCATCATGTTGTTGCCATCAAGGGTAACAAGATGGGTTTTCATCATATATTTGAGATTGTCCATCTACATAATGTCATCTTGCTTAAGGGGTTACTCTGTTCTTATGAACTCAATACACTAGATGCATGCTGGATAGCGGTCGACGTGTGGAGTAATAGTAGTAGATGCAGAAAGTATCGGTCTACTTGTTTTGGACGTGATGCCTATAGATATGATCGTTGGCATAGATAACGTCATGACTTTGCGCGGTTCTATCAATTGCTCGACAGTAATTCGTTCACCCTCCGTCTACTTGCTTTCATGAGAGAAGCCACTAGTGAACACTACGACCCCGGGGTCTATTCACAACTATCATCTCAGCTTTTACTTTTACTTTGCTTTGTTTACTTTTTGCTTTCAGTTCTCACTTTGCAAACAATCTATAAGGGATTGACAACCCCTTCATAGCGTTGGGTGCAAGCTCTTTGTGTTTGTGCAGGTACTTGTGACTTGACGCGATCCTCCTACTGGATTGTTACCTTGGTTCTCAAACTGAGGGAAATACATACCGCCGCTGTGCTACATCACCCTTTCCTCTTCAAGGGAACACCAACGCAAGGCTCCAAGGCCGCGGGGGAATCCTTTGCATATTTGCCAAGGAAGTCCCTATAGGCATAGCCAGCAGCAGAAGGATTTCTGTCGTCGTTGCCGGGAAAGGTTTTTGTCTCCGTAGCAATCAACTTAAGTCGGCTCTTTCCTTCGACGTGTGTGAAGATCATGAGGACTTTCTCGACATTGGGGGTACTTGGAGGCGTTCCCCCCTTTCTCCTGGAGAGTTCTTATGGCATGTCGTGCTTGAGCAGACGACACTCCCGAGTGGTTTGCTTCGAAAGAATCAGGTTGCCGTCCTCATCCTTCTTGGTATGGATCTGGCAGGTGATACATCCATTTTGCATCATGCTTTCATGTTGATATTTATCGCTTTATGGACTGTTATTATACTTTGTGGTACCATACTTATGTCTTTTCTCTCTTATTTTGCAAGGTTTATTTGAAGAGGGAGAATACCGGCAGCTGGAATTCTGGACTGGAAAAGGAGCAAGTCTGAGTCCTCTATTCTGCGCAACTCCAAATGCCCTGAAAATCAACGTGGATTTTTTTGGGAATATATAAAAAATACTGGGCGAAAGAAGTGTCAGAGGGGAGCTGCCAGGGGCCCACAAGCCTGGTTGTCGCGGCCTACCCCCTGGCCGCGGCAACAGGGCTTGTGGGCACCCTGGTGGCCCACTGGCCCCCCTCTTTTGCTATATGAAGGGTTTCGTCCGAGAAAAAATCAGGGTGGAGCTTTTCCGTGGATTCTCCGTCGCCACGAGGCGGAACTTGAGCAGAACCAATCTAGAGCTCCGGCAAGACGATCCTGCCGAGGAAACTTCCCTCCCGGAGGGGGAAATCGTCGCCATCGTCATCACCAACACTCCTCTTGTCGGAGGGGAGTCATCTCCATCAACATCTTCATCAGCACCATCTCCTCTCCAAACCCTAGTTCATCTCTTGTAACCAATCTCCATCTCGCGACTCCGATTGGTACTTGTAAGGTTGCTGGTAGTGTTGATTACTCTTTGTAGTTGATGCTAGTTGGATTACTTGGTGGAAGAGTTTATGTTCAGATCCTTGATGCTACTCATTACACCTCTGATCATGATTATGATCATGCTTTGTGAGTAGTTACTTTTGTTCCTGAGGACATGGGATAAGTGACTCGCGCTCTGTGGAAATAGCTAGACGAATGCTGATGACAACAAACCTTCCCCTGCAACGGCACCAGAAGAATGCTGCTAGCACTCCCCGGCAACTAAACTAGAAGAATGTTGTTGATGGCCCACCAGCGCGTGGGTTCGCAGCAGTTTTCGAGGGTAGAGTATTTGACCCAAATTTGTTGGTTCGCCTATAGGAGGTGAGAGGATACTCTCAAGTATTAGCAGCTGAATATGTCAGATTCAACCACACCTGAAAGATTAGTATCTGCAAGCAAAGTATCAGTAGCAAAGTAGTATGATAACAACGGTGTCAGAAACGATCTGTTGACGGCACACTATTCCTAACGATTGTATCAATGGCGCCAAGTTGCCTCGTTGACGGAAGTTGTCAGTTCCCGTCAACGACTAGCGGACCAAAATTGTAGCAGGTAGCACAGTGTAACGAGTAATAGCAGTGGCAAGGAACAGCAGTAGTGACAGCAGTAGCAAGTAGCAACAGTAGCAAGCGACAGTAGTAGTAACAGTAGCAGTAGAGCAAGACAAGTAACAACAGTAGCAACAGTAGTAACAGCAGCAGCAACAGTAGTAACAGCAGAGCAAGACAAGTAACAGCAGTAGTAGGACAAACTCATAGGCAATGGGTCGGTGATTTGTTTGGATGATATTCATCATGCAACAGTTATAACACGAAGAGATATGTGGCTAGCTGTCGTTCATCAATGTGATGTAGGCATGCATTCCGTGTGTCGTCATACGTGCTTAGGGAAAAGAACTTGCATGACATCTATTGTCCATCCCTCCCGTGGCAGCGGGGTCCAAAAGGAAACTACGGGATATTAAGGTTCTCCTTTTAATAAAGAACCGAACCAACGCATTAGCACTTGGTGAACACATGAACTCCTCAATCTATGGTCATCACCGGGAGTGGTTCCGGTTATTGTCACTCCGGGGTTGCTGGATCATAACACATAGTAGGTAACTACAACTTGCAAGATCGGATCTAAAACACACATATATTGGTGACAACATAATAATTTCAGATCTGAAATCATGGCACTCTGGCCCTAGTGACAAGCATTAAGCATGGCAAAGTAGTAGCAACATCAATCTCAGAACATGGTGGATACTAGGGATCAATCCCCATCAAAACTAACTCGATTACATGATAGATCTCATCCTACTCATCACCGCCCAGCGAGCCTACGAATAGATTACTCACGAACGACGAAGAGCTTCATGGAATTGGAGAGGGAGGAAGGTTGATGATGACGATGGCGACGATTTCCCCTCTCCGGAGCCCAAGACGGACTCCAGATCTACCCTCCAGATGAAGAACGGGTGGTGGCGGCGGCTCCTTATCGCAAACGCGACGAAAACTTCTCTTTTCATTTTTTTGGGACGAAAGTGAACTTATAGACCTGAGGTTGGGGGCGGCAGAGCCGTGTGGGCCCCACAAGCCTGCCCACCGCCACCAGGGGGGTGGTGGCGGAGCCAGGGCTTGTGGCCCACTGGCCCACCCCCTCAGGTGGAACTTGGCGCAGATATTTTTCTTATTTTCCAAAACTGTTCCCCGTAGATTTTCAGGACGTTTGAGAACTTTGATTTCTGCACAAAAATAACACCAAGGTAATTCTGCTGAAAACAACGTCAGTCCAGGTTAGTTCCATTCAAATCATGCAAATTAGAGTCCAAAACAAGGGCAAAAGAGTTTGGAGAAGTAGATACGATGGAGACGTAGCAATAAGTCATGCTGATAATAGTCAAGTGAATTTGGTATTCGTTCGGTATTTTGATATGTTGTATGTTGTCTTTTCCTCTAGTGGTGTTATGTGAACGTCGACTACATAACACTTCACCATATTTGGGCCTAGAGGAAGGCATTGGGGAGTAGTAAGTAGATTATGGGTTGCTAGAGTGACACAAGCTGAAACCCGAGTCTATGTGTTGCTTCGTAAGGGGCTGATTTGGATCCACTAGTTTAATGCTATGGTTAGACGTTGTCTTAATTCTTCTTTCGTAGTTGCGGATGCTTGCGAGAGGGGTTAATCATAAGTGGGATGATTGTCCTAGTAAGGGCAGTACCCAAGCGCCGGTCCACCCACATATCAAACTATCAAAGTAACGAACGCGAATCATATGAACATGATGAAACTAGCATGACAGAAATTCCCGTGTGTCCTCGGGAGCGTTTTTCCTCTTATAAGACTTTGTTCAGGCTTGTCCCTTGCTACAAAAGGGATTGGGCCACTTTGCTGCACCGTTGCTACTACTTGTTACTTGTTACTTTTCACCTGCTACGTTTCACCTCACTACACCATCACTTGTTACCGCTACTTTCAGTGCTTGTAGTTATTACCTTGCTGAAAACCGTTTATCAGAGCCTTCTGCTCCTCGTTGGGTTCGACACTCTTACTTATCGAAAGGACTATGATTGATCCCCTATACTAGTGGGTCATCATGACTCTTTTCTAGCGCCGTTGCCGGGGAGTGAAGCGCCTTTGGTAAGTGGAATTTGATAAGGAAACATTTATATACTGTGCTGAAATTTATTGTCACTTGTCACTATGGAAATTGTTCCTTTGAGGAATTTGTTCGGGGTATCTTCACCACGAACGGAAGCACGAGGGGTTGCTCCTCAACCTGAGGTACCTACTGAAAATATCTTTTATGAAATTCCTTCGGGTATGCTTGAGAAACTGCTGGCTAATCCTTTTACAGGAGATGGATCATCACATCCAGACTTGCATCTGATCTATGTAGATGAAGTTTGTGGTTTATTTAAGCTTGCAGGTTTTCCCGAGGATGAGGTAAAGAAGAAAGTCTTTCCTTTATCTTTGAAGGATGAGGCGTTGACATGGTATAGGCTATGTGATGATACTCGATCATGGGACTACAATCGGTTGAAATTGGAATTTCATCGAAAGTTTTATCCTATGCATTTAGTACATCGTGATCGGAATTATATTTATAACTTTTGGCCTCGTGACAGGGAAAGCATAGATCAAGCTTGGGGGAGGCTTAAATCAATGCTATATTCATGCCCCAATCATGAGCTCTCGAGAGAAATTATCACTCAAAACTTTTATGCTCGGCTTTCTCATGAAGATCGTACCTTGCTTGACACTTCTTGTACCGGTTCTTTTATGAAGAAGGATATTGACCACAAGTGGAATTTATTGGAAAGAATCAAACGTAACTCTGAAGATTGGGAGCTTGAAGAAGGTAAGGAGTCAGGTATGAATTTCCAGTTTGATTGCGTTAAATCTTTTGTTGAAACAAGCACTTATAGAGATTTTAGCGCTAAGTATGGACTTGACTGTGAGATAGTAGCTTCTCTATGTGAATCTTTTGCTGCTCATGTTGATCTTCCCAAAGAGAGGTGGTTTAAGTATCATCCGCCTGTAGAAGTCAACATAGTTAAACCCAATCTAGTTGAAGAGAAAGTCATTGCCTTTAGTGATCCTATTGTTCCTTGTGCCTACGCTGAGAAACCACCTTACCCTGCTAGGAAAAAGGATTATTCTAAAGCTCCAACTGTGATACGTAGGGGTTACATTAGACCACTTGCACCTCCTGAGGAAATTAGAGTTGAACCTAGTGTTGCTATTATCAAAGATCTCTTAGCCGAAGACATAGACGAGCATGTTATCAAATTCTGCGAGGACTCCGCTAGAATTGCTAAACCTCACGCGAAAGACAAATACGGACCTGTGGTTGGCCTGCCCGTTGTTTCTGTCAAGATAGGAGATCACTGTTATCATGGTTTATGCGATATGGGTGCTAGTATTAGTGCAATACCCCGGTCCCTATATGATGAAATCAAAGATGAGATTGCACCTGCTGAGTTAGAACCCATTGATGTCACTATTACACTAGCTAATAGAGACACTATCTGCCCTGTGGGAATTGTGAGAGACGTAGAAGTCCTGTGTGGTAAGACGAAGTTTCCTACTGATTTCCTCGTCCTTGCTAAGGCACAAGATAGCTTTTGTCCCATCATATTTGGTAGACCCTTTCTCAACACTGTCAATGCTCATATTGATTGCGTTAAACAGACTGTCACTGTTAGTTTCGAGGGTGTGTCTCATGAATTTAACTTCACCAAGTTTGGAAGACAACCTCATGAAAAAGAGTCGTTTGGTAGGGATGAAATCATTGCTCTTGCCTCTATGGCCGTACCTCCTACGAATCCTTTAGAGCAATATCTGCTTGAGCATGAAAATGATATGCATATGGATGAAAGAGATGACATAGATAAAATAGTTTTAGAACAATATCCTATTCTCAAGAATAATTTGCGTGTTGAACTGCTTGGGGATCCTCCCCCACCAAAGGGTGATCCTGTGTTCGAGCTAAAACAGTTACCAGATACTCTTAAGTATGCCTATCTTGATGAGAAGGAGATATATCCTATTATTATTAGTGCTCACCTCTCGAATCATGAAGAGAATAAGTTATTAAAAACTTTGAGGAAGCACCGTGCTGCTATTGGATATACTCTTGATGATCTTAAGGGTATTAGTCCCACTCTATGTCAGCACAAGATTAAAACCGATCCTGATTCTAAGCCAGTTGCTGATCATCAACGGAGATTAAATCCGAGGATGAAAGAGGTCGTGAGAAAAGAAATATTAAAGCTTCTGGAAGCAGGAATCATTTATCCTGTTTCTCATAGTGATTGGGTAAGTCCAGTACATTGCGTACCTAAGAAGGGAGGTATCACCGTCGTTCCTAATGATAAGAATGAACTAATCCCACAAAGGATTATTACTGGCTATAGGATGGTGATAGACTTCCGGAAACTGAACAAGGCAACAAGGAAAGACCATTATCCTTTGCCGTTTATCGACCAAATGCTAGAAAGGCTATCTAAACACACACACTTCTGCTTTTTAGACAGTTATTCAGGTTTCTCGCAAATACCTGTTGCACAATCTGATCAGGAGAAAACCACTTTCACCTGCCCCTTCGGTACCTTTGCTTATAGACGTATGCCTTTTGGCTTATGCAATGCACCTGCCATGTTTCAAAGGTGTATGATGGCAATATTCTTTGACTTTTGTGAAAAGATTGTTGAGGTTTTCATGGATGATTTCTCCGTTTACGGTTCTTCCTTTGACGATTGCCTCGGCAACCTTGATCGAGTCTTACAGAGATGCAAAGATACCAACCTCGTCTTGAACTAGGAGAAGTGCCACTTCATGGTTAACGAAGGCATCGTCTTAGGACACAAAATCTCTGAGAAAGGCATTGAAGTTGATAAGGCTAAGGTTGATGCAATTGAGAAAATGCCTTGCCCCACAGATATCACAGGTATACGAAGTTTCCTAGGTCATGCTGGTTTCTATAGAAGGTTCATTAAAGACTTACCTAAGATTTCTAGGCCTCTTACCAACCTCTTGCAAAAGGATGTTTGATACGTCTCCATCGTATCTACTTTTCCAAACTCTTTTGCCCTTGTTTTGGACTCTAATTTGCATGATTTGAATGGAACTAACCTGGACTGACACTGTTTTCAGCAGAATTGCCTTGGTGTTATTTTTGTGCAGAAATCAAAGTTCTCCAAACGTCCTGAAAATTTACGGGGAGCAGTTTTGGAAAATAAGAAAAATATATGCGCCAAGTTCCACCTGAGGGGGTGGGCCAGTGGGCCACAAGCCCTAGCTCCGCCACCACCACCTGGTGGCGGTGGGCAGGCTTGTGGGGCCCACACGGCTCTGCCGCCCCCAACCTCAGGTCTATAAGTTCACTTTCGTCCGAGAAAAAATAAAAAAGAGAAGTTTTCGTCACGTTTGCGATATGGAGCCGTCGCCACCACCCGTTCTTCATCTCGAGGGCAGATCTGGAGTCCGTCTTGGGCTCCAGAGAGGGGAAATCTTCGCCATCGTCATCATCAACCTTCTTCCCTCTCCAATTCCATGAAGCTCTTCGTCGTTTGTGAGTAATCTATTCGTAGGCTCGCTGGGCGGTGATGAGTAGGATGAGATCTATCATGTAATCGAGTTAGTTTTGATGGGGATTGATCCCTAGTATCCACTATGTTCTGAGATTGATGTTGCTACTACTTTGCCATGCTTAATGCTTGTCACTAGGGCCCGAGTGCCATGATTTCAGATCTGAAATTATTATGTTGTCACCAATATATGTGTGTTTTAGATCCGATCTTGCAAGTTGTAGTTACCTACTATGTGTTATGATCCGGCAACCCCGGAGTGACAATAACCGGAACCACTCCCGGTGATGACCATAGTTTGAGGAGTTCATGTGTTCACCAAGTGCTAATGCGTTGGTCCGGTTCTTTATTAAAAGGAGAACCTTAATATCCCGTAGTTTCCTTTTGGACCCCGCTGCTACGGGAGGGATGGACAACAGATGTCATGCAAGTTCTTTTTGTTGGAATTATGCCCTAGAGGCAATAATAAATATAGTTATTGTTATAATTCCTGTATCAAGGTAATCGTTTATTATCCATGCTATAATTGTATTGAATGAAGACTCATTTAGATGTGTGGATACATAGACAAAACACTGTCCCTAGCAAGCCTCTAGTTGGCTAGCCAGTTGATCAAAGATAGTCAGTGTCTTCTGATTATGAACAAAGTGTTGTTGCTTGATAACTGGATCACGTCATTAGGAGAATCACGTGATGGACTAGACCCAAACTAATAGACGTAGCATGTTGATCGTGTCATTTTGTTGCTACTGTTTTTCTGCGTGTCAAGTATTTGTTCCTATGACCATGAGATCATATAACTCACTAACACCGGAGGAATACTTTGTGTGTATCAAACGTCGCAACGTAACTGGGTGACTATAAAGATGCTCTACAGGTATCTCCGAAGGTGTTCGTTGAGTTAGTATGGATCAAGACTGGGATTTGTCACTCCGTGTGACGGAGAGGTATCTCGGGGCCCACTCGGTAATACAACATCACACACAAGCCTTGCAAGCAATGTGACTTAGTGTAAGTTGCGGGATCTTTATTACAGAACGAGTAAAGAGACTTGCCGGTAAACGAGATTGAAATAGGTATGCGGATACTGACGATCGAATCTCGGGCAAGTAACATACCGAAGGACAAAGGGAATGACATACGGGATTATATGAATCCTTGGCACTGAGGTTCAAACGATAAGATCTTCGTAGAATATGTAGGATCCAATATGGGCATCCAGGTCCCGCTATTGGATATTGACCGAGGAGTCTCTCGGGTCATGTCTACATAGTTCTCGAACCCGCAGGGTCTGCACACTTAAGGTTCGACGTTGTTTTATGCGTATTTGAGTTATATGGTTGGTTACCGAATGTTGTTCGGAGTCCCGGATGAGATCACGGTCGTCACGAGGGTTTCCGAAATGGTCCAGAAACGAAGATTGATATATAGAATGACCTCATTTGATTACCGGAAGGTTTTCGGAGTTACCGGGAATGTACCGGGAATGACGAATGGGTTCCGGGAGTTCACCGGGGGGGGGGGGGGGGGCAACCCACCCCGGGGAAGCCCATAGGCCTTGGGGGTGGCACACCAGCCCTTAGTGGGCTGGTGGGACAGCCCAAGAAGGCCCTATGCGCCATAGGAAGAAAATCAAAGAGAAAAAAAAGGAGGAGGTGGGAAAGGGAAGAAGGACTCCACCCACCAAACCAAGTTGGACTCGGTTTGGGGGGGGGGAGACCTTCCCCCCTTGGCTCGGCCGACCCCCTTGGGGCTCCTTGAGCCCCAAGGCAAGGCTCCCCCTCTTCCCCTTATATATACGGAGATTTTAGGGCTGATTTGAGACGACGTTTCCATGGCAGCCCGACCACATACCTCCACGGTTTTTCCCCTAGACCGCGTTTCTGCGGAGCTCGGGCGGAGCCTTGCTGAGACAAGATCATCACCAACCTCCGGAGCGCCATCACGCTCCGGAGAACTCTTCTACCTCTCCGTCTCTCTTGCTGGATCAAGAAGGCCGAGATCATCGTCGAGCTGTACGTGTGCTGAACGCGGAGGTGCCGTCCGTTCGGCACTAGATCGTGGGACTGATCGCGGGGCGGATCGAGGGACGTGAGGACGTTCCACTACATCAACCGCGTTCACTAACACTTCTGCTGTACGGTCTACAAGGGAACGTAGATCACACATCCCCTCTCGTAGATGGACATCACCATGATAGGTCTTCGTGCGCGTAGGAAATTTTTTGTTTCCCATGCGGCGTTCCCCAACAGTGGCATCATGAGCTAGGTTCATGCGTAGATGTCTTCTCGAGTAGAACGCAAAAGTTTTTGTGGGTGGTGATGTGCGTTTTGCTGCCCTCCTTAGTCTTTTCTTGATTCTGCGGTATTGTTGGATTGAAGCGGCTTGGACCGACATTACTCGTACGCTTACGAGAGACTGGTTTCATCGCTACGAGTAACCCCGTTGCTCAAAGATGATTGGCAAGTGTCAGTTTCTCCAACTTTAGTTGAATCGGATTTGACCAAGGAGGTCCTTGGATGAGGTTAAATAGCAACTCATATATCTCCGTTGTGGTGTTTGCGTAAGTAAGATGCGATCCTACTAGATACCCATGGTCACCACGTAAAACATGCAACAACAAAATTAGAGGACATCTAACTTGTTTTTGCAGGGTATGCTTGTGATGTGATATGGCCAACGATGTGATGTGATATATTGGATGTATGAGATGATCATGTTGTAATAGATAATATCGACTTGCACGTCGATGGTACGGCAACCGGCAGTAGCCATAGAGTTGTCTTTATACTAACATTTGTGCTTGCAGATGCGTTTACTATTTTGCTAGGATGTAGCTTTAGTAGTAATAGCATGAGTAGCACGACAACCCCGATGGCGACACGTTGATGGAGATCATGGTGCGGCGCCGGTGACAAGAAGATCGTGCCGGTGCTTTGGTGATGGAGATCAAGGAGCACGTGATGATGGCCGTATCATGTCACTTATGAATTGCATGTGATGGTAATCCTTTTATGCAGCTTATTTTGCTTAGAACAACGGTAGCATTATGAGGTGATCTCTCACTAAATTTCAAGACGAAATTGTGTTCTCCCCGACTGTGCACCGTTGCTACAGTTCGTCGTTTCGAGACACCACGTGATGATCGGGTGTGATAGACTCAACGTTCACATACAACGGGTGCAAAACAGTTGCGCACGCGGAAGACTCGGGTTAAGCTTGACGAGCCTAGCATGTGCAGACATGGCCTCGGAACACATGAGACCAAAAGGTCGATCATGAATCATATAGATGATATGATTAGCATAGGGATGCTTACCACTGAAACTATGCTCAACTCACGTGATGATCGGACTTGAGCTAGTGTAAGTGGATCATGAACCACTCAAATGACTAGAGAGATGTACTTTTTGAGTGGGAGTTTAGCGATTAATTTGATTAAGTTAAACTCTAATTATCTTGAACATAGTCTAAGTCCACTTTGAATATATTTGTGTTGTAGATCATGGCTCACGCGACAGTCACCCTGAATTTTAATACGTTCCTAGAGAAAGCTAAGTTGAAAGATGATGGAAGCAACTTTGTAGACTGGGCTCGTAATCTTAAGCTAATCTTACAAGCTGGGAAGAAGGATTATGTCCTTAATGCTGCGCTAGGAGATGAACCACCCGCTACGGCTGATCAGGATGTTAAGAACGCTTGGTTAGCATGTAAGGAGGACTACTCAGTAGTTCAATGTGCAGTCTTGTATGGCTTAGAACCAGGACTACAATGTCGCTTTGTGCGTCATGGAGCATTTGAGATGTTCCAGGAGTTGAAGTTTATCTTTCAGAAGAACGCTCGGATCGAGAGGTATGAGACCTCCGATAAATTCTATGCTTGCAAGATGGAGGAGAACTCGTCTGTCAGTGAACATGTGCTCAAAAATGTCTGGGTACTCAAACCGTCTGGCTGAGCTGGGGATTGAACTCCCGCAAGAGGCTATCACTGACAGAATCCTTCAATCACTGCCGCCAAGCTATAAAGGCTTTGTGTTGAACTACAACATGCAAGGGATGAACAAGTCACCCGGCGAGTTGTTTGAGATGCTGAAAGTCGCAGAGTCTGAACTCCGTAAAGAGCATCAAGTGTTGATGGTGAATAAGACCACTAGTTTCAAGAGAAACGGCAAAGGCAAGAAGGGTAATTCAAAGAAGAGCGGCAAGCCTGTTGCCAATCCGACGAAGAAACCCAAAGCTGGACCTAAGCCTGGAACATAGTGTTACTATTGCAAGGGTATGGGTCACTGGAAGCGCAATTGCCCCAAGTATCTGGCAGATAAGAAGGCGGCCAAAGAAAAATCAGGTATATTTGATATACATGTTATTGATGTGTACTTAACCGGCTCTCGTAGTAGTGCCTGGGTATTCGATACCGGTTCTGTTGCTCATATTTGCAACTCGAAACAGGAACTGCGGAATAGACGAAGGCTGGCGAAAGATGAAGTGACGATGCGCGTAGGAAATGGTTCCAAGGTTGATGCAATCACCGTCGGCACAGTTTCACTTCAGTTACCATCAGGATTAGTTATGAACTTGAATCATTGTTATTTAGTGCCTACGTTGAGCATGAACATTATATCTGTATCTTGTTTATTGCGAGACGGTTACTCTTTTAAGTCAGAGAATAATGATTGTTCTATTTCTATGAGTAACATCTTTTATGGTCATGCACCCAATGTGAGAGGATTGTTCATATTGAATCTTGATAGCGATACACACATACATAACATTGAGACCAAAAGAGTTAGAGTTAACAATGATAGTGCCATATTTTTGTGGCACTGCCGCTTAGGTCATATTGGTGTAAAGCGCATGAAGAAACTCCATGCCGATGGACTTTTGGAGTCACTTGACTTTGATTCACTTGACACGTGCGAACCATGCCTCATGGGCAAGATGACTAAAACTCCGTTCTCCGGAACAATGGAGCGTGCAAGTGACTTGTTGGAAATCATACATACCGATGTGTCTGGTCCGATGAGCGTAGAGGCACGCGGCGGATATCGTTATTTTCTCACCTTCACTGACGATTTGAGTAGATATGGTTATGTCTACTTAATGAAGCACAAGTCTGAAACATTTGAAAAGTTCAAGCAATTTCAGAGTGAAGTTGAAAAACATCGTAACAAGAAGATCAAGTTCCTACGGTCTGATCGTGGGGGTGAATATCTGAGTTTTGAGTTTGGTGCTCACTTAAGACAATGTGGAATTGTTTCACAGTTGACACCGCGTGGAACACCACAACGTAATGGTGTGTCCGAACGTCGTAATCGTACTTTATTAGAGATGGTGCGATCTATGATGTCTCTTACCGATTTGTCGTTATCGTTTTGGGGTTATGCATTAGAAACAGCTGCATTCACTTTAAATAGGGCACCATCAAAATCCGTTGAGACAACACCATACGAACTGTGGTATGGCAAAAGGCCAAAGTTGTCGTTTCTTAAAGTTTGGGGATGTGATGCTTATGTCAAAAAGCTTCAGCTTGAAAAGCTGGAACCCAAAGCGGAAAGGTGCGTCTTCATAGGTTACCCAAAAGAGACAGTTGGGTTCACCTTCTATCTCAAATCCGAGGGCAAAGTGTTTGTTGCTAAAAACGGAGCTTTTCTCGAGAAGGAGTTTCTCTCGAGAGAATTGAGTGGGAGGAAGATAGAACTTGACGAGGTTGTTGAACCTCTCATCCCTCTGGATGGTGGCGCAGGGCAAGGGGAAACCTCTGTCGTTGCGATGCCGGTTGAGGAGGAAGTTAATGATAATGATCATGAAACTCCGGTTCAAGTTTCTGTCGAACCACGCAGGTCGACGAGACCACGTGCTGCTCCAGAGTGGTACGGTAATCCCGTCTTATCAATCATGTTGTTGGACAACAATGAACCTGCAAATTATGAAGAAGCAATGGTGGGCCCAGATTCCAACAAATGGCTAGAAGCCATGAAGTCCGAGATAGGATCCATGTATGAGAACAAAGTGTGGACTTTGGAAGTACTGCCTGAGGGCCGCAAGGCTATTCAGAACAAATGGATCTTTAAGAGGAAGACGGACGCTGACGGCAATGTGACCGTTTATAAAGCTCGACTTGTGGCAAAGGGTTTTTCACAAGTTCAAGGAGTTGACTACGATGAGACATTCTCACCCGTAGCGATGCTTAAGTCCGTCAGAATCATGTTAGCAATAGCTGCATTTTTCGATTATGAAATCTGGCAGATGGATGTCAAAACGGCGTTCCTTAACGGTTTCCTTAAGGAAGAATTGTATATGATGCAACCCGAAGGTTTTGTCGATCCTAAGAATGCTAACAAGGTGTGCAAGCTCCAGCGATCCATTTATAGACTGGTGCAAGCATCTCGGAGTTGGAACAAACGCTTTGATGAGGTGATCAAAGCATTTGGGTTTATACAAGTGGTTGGAGAATCTTGTATTTACAAGAAAGTGAGTGGGAGCTCTGTGGCGTTTCTAATATTATATGTGGATGACATATTGCTGATTGGAAACAACGTAGAGTTTTTGGAGAGCATAAAGGATTACTTGAATTAAAGTTTCTCTATGAAGGACCTAGGAGAAGCTGCTTACATTCTAGGCATTAAGATCTACAGGGATAGATCAAAACGCGTGATAGGACTTTCACAAAGCACATACCTTGATAAAGTTTTGAAGAGGTTCAAAATGGAACAGTCCAAGAAAGGGTTCTTGCCAGTTTTACAAGGTACGAGATTGAGTAAGACTCAGTGCCCAGCAACTGATGAGGATAGAGAGCATATGCGCACCGTCCCCTATGCTTCAGCCATAGGTTCTATCATGTATGCAATGCTATGCACTAGATCGGACGTTAGCCTGGCCATAAGTATGGTGGGTAGGTTCCAGAGTAATCCAGGAGTGGATCACTGGACGGCGGTCAAGAATATCCTGAAGTACCTGAAAAGGACTAAGGAGATGTTTCTTGTGTATGGAGGTGACGAAGAGCTCGCCGTAAAAGGTTACGTCGATGCAAGCTTTGACACAGATCCGGACGACTCTAAGTCGCAAACCAGATACGTATTTATTCTTAATGGGGGTGCGGTAAGCTGGTGCAGTTCCAAGCAAAGCGTCGTAGCAGATTCTACATGTGAAGCGGAGTACATGGCTGCCTCGGAGGCGGCTAAGGAGGGTGTCTGGATGAAGCAATTCATGACGGATCATGGAGTGGTGCCAAGCGCACTGAATCCAATAACCTTGTTTTGTGACAACACGGGTGCCATTGCCTTAGCAAAGGAACCACGGTTTCACAAGAAGTCCAGACACATCAAACGACGCTTCAACCTCATCCGCGACTACGTCGAAGGGGAGGACGTAAATATATGCAAAGTGCACACGGATCTGAATGTAGCAGACCCGCTGACTAAACCTCTTCCATGGGCAAAGCATGATCAACACCAGAACTTTATGGGTGTTAGATTTATTACAATGTAATTCACATGATGATGTGAGGGCTAGATTATTGACTCTAGTGCAAGTGGGAGACTGTTGGAATTATGCCCTAGAGGCAATAATAAATATAGTTATTGTAATAATTCCTGTATCAAGATAATCGTTTATTATCCATGCTATAATTATATTGAATGAAGACTCATTTACATGTGTGGATACATAGACAAAACACTGTCCCTAGCAAGCCTCTAGTTGGCTAGCCAGTTGATCAAAGATAGTCAGTATCTTCTGATTATGAACAAGGTGTTGTTGCTTGATAACTGGATCACGTCATTAGGAGAATCACGTGATGGACTAGACCCAAATTAATAGACGTAGCATGTTGATCGTGTCATTTTGTTGCTACTGTTTTTCTGCGTGTCAAGTATTTGTTCCTATGACCATGAGATCATATAACTCACTAACACCGGAGGAATACTTTGTGTGTATCAAACGTCGCAACGTAACTGGGTGACTATAAAGATGCTCTACAGGTATCTCCGAAGGTGTTCGTTGAGTTAGTATGGATCAAGACTGGGATTTGTCACTCCGTGTGACGGAGAGGTATCTCGGGGCCCACTCGGTAACACAACATCACACACAAGCCTTGCAAGCAATGTGACTTAGTGTAAGTTGCGGGATCTTGTATTACGAAACGAGTAAAGAGACTTGCCGGTAAACGAGATTGAAATAGGTATGCGGATACTGACGATCGAATCTCGGGAAGTATCATACCGAAGGACAAAGGGAATGACATACGGGATTATATGAATCCTTGGCACTGAGGTTCAAACGATAAGATCTTCGTAGAATATGTAGGATCCAATATGGGCATCCAGGTCCCGCTATTGGATATTGACCGAGGAGTCTCTCGGGTCATGTCTACATAGTTCTCGAACCCGCAGGGTCTGCACACTTAAGGTTCGACGTTGTTTTATGCGTATTTGAGTTATATGGTTGGTTACCGAATGTTGTTCGGAGTCCCGGATGAGATCACGGACGTCACGAGGGTTTCTGGAATGGTCCGTAAACGAAGATTGATATATAGGATGACCTCATTTGATTACCGGAAGGTTTTCCGAGTTACCGGGAATGTACCGGGAATGACGAATGGGTTCCGGAAGTTCACCGGGGGGGCAACCCACCCCAGGGAAGCCCATAGGCATTGAGGGTGGCGCACCAGCCCTTAGTGGGCTGGTGGGACAGCGCGAAAGAGCCCTATGCGCATTGGAAGAAAAATCAAAGAGAAAAAAAAGGAGGAGGTGGGAAAGGAAAGAAGGACTCCACCCACCAAACCAAGTAGGACTCGGTTTGGGGGGGGGGGAGACCTTCCCCCCTTGGCTCGGCTGACCCCCTTGGGGCTCCTTGAGCCCCAAGGCAAGGCTCCCCCTCTCCCACCTATATATACGGAGGTTTTAGGGCTGATTTGAGACGACTTTTCCACGGCAGCCCGACCACATACCTCCACGGTTTTGCCTCTAGATCACGTTTCTGCGGAGCTCGGGCGGAGCCCTGCTGTGACGAGATCATCACCAACCTCCGGAGCGCCGTCACGCTGCCGGAGAACTCTTCTACCTCTCCGTATCTCTTGCTGGATCAAGAAGGCCGAGATCATCGTCGAGCTGTACGTGTGCTGAACGCGGAGGTGCCGTCCGTTCGGTACTAGATCATGGGACTGATCGCGGGACGGTTCGCGGGGCGGATCGAGGGACGTGAGGACGTTCCACTACATCAACCGCGTTCACTAATGCTTTTGTTGTACGGTCTACAAGGGTACGTAGATCACACATCCCCTCTCGTAGATGGACATCACCATGATAGGTCTTCGTGCGCGTAGGAAATTTTTTGTTTCCCATGCGGCGTTCCCCAACATTTGTCTCCAGTATAACTCTTGGAGAACCAGAGATATCACGCAAGCCACCATAGGAAGCATCCATTTCCCTGCCTTGCACTACCTTGCCCTCTTCATAGGTAGGTGCATTAATGGCAAGGGTGCACATTGTCACTTATGCGCTTCTGACCTTAGTATCCTTAAGAGCGCAGTAACAAGTGACAGGAGCTTCAATATGGGAGCTATAATAGCAAGGAGGCTGAATAAAAATGCCAGTGAGGGGGATTTCTTTGGTGGAGTTTATGATACACGCCTAGCAAATTTTCTTGGAGTATCCATCCGTCCAGAAGACCCTCCTCTCCGTACAGCCTACCTTGATCGTGTCGCTCTAACACGCTACCAGTTCCTTGAGAGAGATCATGGATCCCTCCTATACCGCTTGATATTTAACCGACAATGTGTTTTCCATATTACCCTTCCTGCTCCTGCTTTCTTTGACTTTCAGGTAAAACGAAGATACTACATAATCATAGGAGAGGCAGAGGAGAGTATGAGAGGGAGGCGACTGCTGCTCGACTTCGCGAGGCAGCTATTCAGGCAGTGGCTGCAGCACTCCCGTATAACACCCATTATGATTTTGGGTTTCGCTAGGACCATCCTTGGGAGTAATCCAAGCTAGGCCAAAAGCCTAAGCTTGGGGGAGTACGTGTTCTCACCGACTTTACATTCATGCTTATGCTTTCACTTTGTTAGCCGGTGTTCACACTTTGCCACTGTATTATCCATGCTAGTTTATTATTGTTTTCTTGTTTTCTTGTTTTGTGTCCTTTTGAGAAAACCAAAAAAGATTTTTCTTTCTTCTTTTGCTTGTTGGGAGCTTTCCCGTGTAAATAGTTCTCTTTTTCTTTGTGTCAAGGTAGAAGATATTGGTTACAATGCTTAGTAGTTCTTGCATGCTTACCTGTTTAGCTTTCAAAAGAGCCACATTACTTTGTCTTCTCCTTTGTGTTTGCCTGCAGATTCAGCTTAGTCCAATGCAAGAGCACGCTTATTATTGTTCACATCGTTCGATCGTGCAAATGAAAGGCAATAATGATGATATATGATGAAGTGACTGAGACTGAAAAGCTGGTATGAACTCTATCTATATTGTTTTTGTAAATATGACTAGCTTGTCGACCCAGATTTAGCTTTGTTGTGAGAGAACCATGTTTGCAATGACAACTTAGAGATAATAGTTTCTGATGCCATGCTTATTTAGCTGAGAGCTTATAATGGTTTGTCTTGAATGCCAACATAGATTTTAAGATGACTATGATGTAGTATGATAGAATGGTATTCTCCTTTGAATGTTTCAAGTGGCTTGACTTGGCGCATGTTCATGCATGTAGTCGAAAAAAAATCAACATAGCCTCTATGATGTTCGTGTTCATGGTGATTTATATCATGTTCATGCTTGCATTCAATGTTAGTCAAACTCATTGCATCTTGATGACTGTTGTCGCTCTCTAGTTGGTCGCTTCCCAGTCTTTTGCTAGCCTTCACTTGTACTAAGCGGAATACTACTTGTGCATCCACTTCCATAAACCCAAAAGTTTTTCCATGAGAGTACACCATACCTACCTATTTGCGGTATCTACCTGCCGTTCCAAGTAAATTTGCATGTGCCATTCTCTAAACATTCAAGAAATAATCTGTTTTGCATGCCCCAACCTCTCATGTGGTGACGGGGGGCTATTGGTATCTTCCATGCTAGGAGTGTTATCTTCGACATGTGTTTATTCACTGTCATTCACGAGAAAGGGGCCGGTAATTGGAATGCCCAGTTCCACGCTTAAATCGAAAACATAACTGTAAAACAAGACTCCCCCCGGATTGATGTTAGTATGGACGGTACCCGAGGATTCGGCTAGCCGTGGAGTGTGATTGATTGGTGGTGGGGGAGTTAAAACTTTACTTTTCTGTTTGGGAACTGCCTATAGCATGAGTAGCATGGAAGATATTGAGAACTCTTGGTCATTGTGTTGACAATGAAAGCATGCCACCCAAAATTATTATCTCTGGTTTCAAAGCTTGAGCTCTGGCACCTCTGCAAATCAATGCTTCTTTCTCCGAAGGGTCTGTCTATTTATTTTCCTGTTGAGTCATCCTCGTCTTATATAAGCACAAATTAGAGAGCACCTCTGTCATTTTTATGCTTTGCTTTTGATTGATATTGAGTATGACTATGACTGGATCTTCGTTGCTGTGAATTACAATGTTTAGTCAGCCCTTGATCTTTGAAAGTGCTCTACGTTTATGTTTTGCGGTCTCAGAAAGAGCTAGCGAGATACCACCTATTCATATTGCTTCATGCTTGTTTTGATTGAAGTGTTGGTATTTGAAACTCATTATTATTTGCTCGTTAGCTGATTATGCCTTTGATATTAGTTTACCGTGAGACCTTTGTGTCACTTGCTTATGTGGTTAACTTGTGGTCTTGCTGAAATTCTGGTTATGAGTTAGACATAGTTGCAACAACAAGATCCAACAGAGTTTGTCAAAGTTTTTCTTTCTCTCTCAGTTTGTCAACTGAGTTGCTTGAGGACAAGCAAGGTTTTAAGCTTGGGGAGTTGATACGTCTCCATCGTATCTACTTTTCCAAACTCTTTTGCCCTTGTTTTGGACTCTAATTTGCATGATTTGAATGGAACAAACCTGGACCGACGCTGTTTTCAGCAGAATTGCCTTGGTTATATTTTTGTGCAGAAATCAAAGTTCTCCAAACGTCGTGAAAATTTACGGGGAGCAGTTTTGGAAAATAAGAAAAACAGCTGCGCCAAGTTCCACCTGAGGCGGTGAGCCAGTGGGCCACAAGCCCTGGCTCCGCCACCACCCCCTGGTGGCGGTGGGCAGGCTTGTGGGGCCTGATGCGTCTCCAACGTATCTACTTTTCCAAACTCTTTTGCCCTTGTTTTGGGCTATAATTTGCATGATTTGAATGGAACTAACGTGGACTGACGCTGTTTTCAGCAGAATTGCCTTGGTGTTATTTTTGTGCAGAAATCAAAGTTCTCCAAACGTCCTGAAAATTTACGGGGAGCAGTTTTGGAAAACATCAAAAATATCTGCGCCAAGTTCCACCTCAGGGGGTGGGCCAGTGGGCCACAAGCCCCTACTCCGCCACCACCCCCCTGGTGGCGGTGGGCAGGCTTGTGGGGCCCACAGGCACCTGCCGCCCCCAACTCCAGCTCTATAAGTTGCCTTTCGTCCCAGAAAAAATAAAAAGCGAAGTTTTCGTCGCGTTTTCGATACGGAGGCGCCGCCACCTCCTGTTCTTCATCTGGAGGGCAGATCTGGAGTCCGTCTTGGGCTCCGGAGAGGGGAAATCATCGCCATCGTCATCATCAACCTTCTTCCCTCTCCAATTCCATGAAGCTCTTCGTCGTTCGTGAGTAATCTATTCGTAGGCTCGTTGGGCGGTGATGAGTAGGATGAGATCTATCATGTAATCGAGTTAGTTTTGATGGGGATTGATCCCTAGTATCCACTATGTTCTGAGATTTGATGTTGCTACTACATTGCCATGCTTAATGCTTGTCACTAGGGCCCGAGTGCCATGATTTCAGATCTGAAATTATTATGTTGTCACCAATATATGTGTGTTTTACATTCGATCTTGCAAGTTTTAGTTACCTACTATGTGTTATGATCCGGCAACCCTGGAGTGACAATAACCGGAACCACTCCCGGTGATGACCATAGTTTGAGGAGTTCATGTGTTCACCAAGTGCTAATGCGTTGGTCCGATTCTTTATTAAAAGGAGAACCTTAATATCCCGTAGTTTCCTTTTGGACCCCGCTGCCATGGGAGGGATGGACAATAGATGTCATGCAAGTTCTTTTCCCTAAGCACGTATGACGACAGATGGAATGCATGCCTACATCACATTGATGAATGGGAGCTAGCCACATATCTCTCCGTGTTATAGCTGTTGCATGATGAATATCATCCAAACAAATCACCGACCCATTGCCTACGAGTTTGTCCTACTGTTGCTACTGTTGTTACTTGTTTTGCTCTGCTGCTACTATTGCTACTATTGTCGCTTGCTACTGTTGCTACTTGCTACTGCTGTCACTACTGCTGTTCCTTGCCACTGCTATTGCTCGTTACACTGCCGTTACTCGCTAGTTTGTTGTTACTACTGTGCTTGCAGATACTAATCTTTCAGGTGTGGTTGAATCTGACAAATTCAGCTGCTAATACTTGAGAGTATACTCTCACCTCCCGACTGGTAAACCAACAAATTGGGTCGAATACTCTACCCTCGAAAACTGCTGCGAACCCACGCGCTGGTGGGCCATCAACAACATACTTCCAGTTTCATTGCCAGGGAGTGCTAGCAGCATTCTTCTGGTGCCGTTGCAGGAGAAGGTTCGTTGTCATAAGCATTTGTCTGGCTAATGCCAGAGATTGCAGGATCAGCCCTTTTCTGGAGCCATTGCTAGTGAAGCACAACTGACGTCAACATTTTTCTGGCGTCGTTGTCGGGGAGGTATTGCTATATTCTCTGAGTCACTTGGGATTTATATCTGCTGATCACTATGAAGAATCTGAAGGATCCGAAGACCAAAGTCTTGGCCTCAACTACGAGGGGAGGTAAGGAATTGCCATCTAGCTCTGCACTTGATTCACCTTCAGTTATGAGTAAGTTTGCGACTTCACCTCCTGCTAGAGATGCTATGCTTGATACTATGCCTGATGATGCTATGCTTGATACTATGCCTGATGATACTATGCTTGATACTGCTAGAGATGCTATGCTTGATACTGCTAGAGATGCTATGCTTGATACTGCTAGAGATGCTCCTTTGCCTGATGTTCCACTAGGAGTGTTCCTTGATGCTCATATTGCTAGAGTTACTGCCAATGCTCGTGATGCTTCTGAAATTGTCGATGCTATTGAGATAGAACCTGCTTTTGCTCCTGTTAGATCTAGCTCTCCTATATATGAATTGCCTGATATACCTGAGGGTTACGTTATGGAGTGAGAGATAGCTGAGGATTTTCTTGCGTGTAAGGATGCCTATGACGCTGAGAAATTAATTCTCAAGTGGAAGGAAAAATCTCGGGAAGTTAGGATGAAAAATGATCCGAAGTTTGCCACTTTGCCTATCTTTGTCACCGATAAGGATTATGAATTCTGTGTTGACCCTGAGATAATCTCTCTAGTCGAATCTGATCCTTTTCACGGTTATGAGTCTGAGACGGTCATAGCCCATCTTGCCAAACTATCCGAAATAGCAAACCTTTTCACTAATGAGGAGAAGATCCGCCACTACTATATCCTTAAGTTGTTTCCTTTCTCTCTAAAGGATGACGCTAAAGCCCGGTTCACCTCTCTCGCTCCTGGATGTGTGCGTAGTGTCTAGGAGATGGTCTATTACTTCTGTGAGAAATATTTCCCTACCCATAAGAAGCAAGTTGCCTTGCAGGAAATATACAACTTTGCTCAACTCCAAGAAGAGAGTCTTCCACAAGCTTGGGGGAGGCTCGTCCAGCTACAGAATGCTTTGCCTGATCACCCTCTCAAGAAGAACGAGATACTTGATATCCTCTATAACGGACTTACCGATGCCTCTAGAGACCACCTAGATAGTTGTGTCGGTTGTGTTTTTAGGGAACGAACTGTAGAACAAGCTGAGACTCTACTGAATAACCTCTTGATCAAAGATAATGCTTGGACTATTCCCGAAGCACCTCCTAAGCCAACTCCTAAGAAAAGAGGTATTCTATTCCTCAGTCCCAAAGATATGCAAGAAGCCAAGAAATCTATGCAAGAGAAAGGCATTAGATCTGAAGATGTCAAAAATCTACCACCTATCAAAGAGATCCACGGTCTCGATAACCCGATACAGATTGTGGAAGTGAATTCTCTGCGTAGGTTTGACGAGAGTGATATTCCTTTTGATAACATGCTAGCCTATGCTTTGATGATTTTGACAACTTTATTGCCAAACAACAGAATTTCAATGATTATGTTAGCAGACATTTGGAACAAAGTGCTCGTATGCTTAGCCATTTAAGTGCTTGTGTAGACAGAAATGTCAATGCTCTGAAGCTTCTGAGTAAACATGCCTCTATGATTACTACTCATGTAGAACAAGTACTTAAAGCTCAGAATGACCTGCTCAATGAATTGAATGACAACTCTGTCAGAGTCATTACTAGAGGAGGCAAAATGACTCAGGAACCTTTGTATCCTGAAGGTCATCCTAAGAGAATTGATCAAGATTCTCAAGGAATCAATGCTGATACACCTAGTCATCCTAAGGAGAAGAAGAAGGATGATAGAAACCTGCACGCCAGTTCACCAAATACTATCACACCTGAAGAACCTAATGATATTTGTGCGTCTGATGCAGAAACACAATCAGGTGATGAACATGAACCTGGTGACAATGTGGACAGTAATGTTCATAATAATGCTCAACCTAGCCATGATGAGGATGTGGAGATTGAACCTACGGTTAATCCTGATAATCCACAACCTAAGAGATACGACAAGAATGACTTTACTGCTAGGAAGCATGGTAAAGAAAGAGAGCCATGGGTTCAGAGACCTATGCCCTTTCCTCCTAAGCCATCCAAGAAAAAGGATGATGAGGATTTTGAGCGCTTCATTGAGATGATAAGACCCGTCTTTCTGCAGATGCGGTTAACTGATATGCTCAAGATGTCTCCGTATGCCAAGTACATGAAAGATATCGTGGCTAATAAACGGAAGATACCAGATCTTGAGATCTCCATCATGCTTGCCAATTACACTTTCAAAGGTGGAACTCCTAAGAAACTTGGTGATCCCGGAGTGCCCACTATACCTTGCTCTATTAAAGGAAACTACGTAAGAACTGCCTTATGTGACCTTGGAGCCGGTGTTAGTGTTATGCCGCTCTCTCTTTATCGTAGACTTGAGTTGGATAAGTTGACACCCATTGAAATTTCTCTGCAAATGGCCGACAAATCAACTGCTTACCCTATCGGCGTTTGCGAGGATGTGCTTGTTGTGGTTGCTAATACCACTATCTTAACAGACTTTGTTATCATGGATATTCCCGAGGACGATGCCATGGCTATCATCCTCGGAAGACCCTTTTTAAACACCGCAGGGGCTGTTATAGATTGCAACAAAGGCAATGTCACTTTCCATGTCAACGGTAATGAGCACACAATGCACTTTCCGAAGAAACGATATCCAGTACATTGCATTAATGCTATCGAAAAGACTTCATCGATTCTTATTGGGAGCTTTGAATGCTCTATTCCTCGTGTCAAGATGAAGTATGATTTGCTTGTTGGGGAGATTCATATCCCCATTGAGGTGACTTAGTGGCTATTCGAAAATTCTCCGTTCTCTCTTGCGATTCGAGAAGGTTTTGTCATAAGGACTTGAACAACCCCATTGATGAATTTCTTCCGATGACCATGAAACGGATGAATCATAGAGTCACATACCTTTGTTTTGAGTCTTCATTTTCTATTGCTTAGAAGAAAAATGATAGAATTAGTTTAGCTTTTCCCGTTTTCTGTTCTAGCGTCCCGGAGAAAAATACCTCGAAAATAAAAGTTCTCCGATGGTCCTGAAAATTTAGTGTGATTTTTTTGGAATTTTTGAAAATTTCTGGGCCTGAGAGCTGGTCAGGGGCCGTGATCACTGGGCCACAAGCCCCCCCACCGCCACCTACCCCCTGGTGGCGGGGTGCAAGCTTGTGGGGCCCAAGGCATCCCCTCCACTCATTCCAGCTCCCAGCCTCTTCTTCCACCTCTAGAAAAAATTGTTTCGCAGCTCAAACCCGTGTTCTTGCTCATTTGGTTGTGCTCAAAGCACCATTCTCCGAACCGTTTTGGGGAAATTACTCCTTGGTAAGTGACTCCTCCATTGGTCCAATTAGTTTTTGCTCTAGTGCTTTATCCTTCGCGAATTCTTGCTACCTTGGTGACCCTGTTCTTGAGCTAGAAAAGTTGATTTTAGCTGGTCCCAAGTAGTTTTAGCGCGTGATATGGTCTCTAGGCACTAGTAGGAGTAGTTGATACAAGGTGTGGTGGGTCTTTATTCACTTTTCTCTTGAACTTCAAAAATTTCAGCAAAAGGAAATTATGTTCAGGAGGAAGTTTCATGGTGGTTCCTCAAGTAAGAAGGGTCCCCGTCTCTCTTTTCGGGAGCCTGAACCTTTTCAACTAAGGGACGCACCGGTGCAACCATGTGAATGGCCTTCCGATGAGTTCATGATTGAAGCAGGCTTCAAGGATGAGTTTGATGCACTTGTCCGCAATGCCGGGTTAGAAGAATTCCTCTCAGATAAATGTGACCAGTATGCTATGCTCACTGCCTCTTTCGTGCGTAGATTTAAATTTTTAGTTGGCCGTGAATCATCCATACTGTTTGATCTGTACGATAAATCCTATACCATGGGTATGGAGGATTTCAATAGTATTTGCAAGATACCCGATGGAGGTAGTGTTATTGATCCTCCTAAGTCTTCGGTCAGAGACTTTGTCTCCAGTATAACTGTTGGAGAAACCAGAAATATCACACAAGCCACCATAGGAAGCATCCATTTCCCTGCCTTGCACTACCTTGCCCTCTTCATAGGTAGGTGCATTAACGGCAAGGGTGCACATTGTCACCTATGCGCTTTCGACCTTAGTATCCTTAAGAGCGCAGTAACAGGTGACATGAGCTTCAATATAGGAGCTATTATAACAAGGAGGCTGAATAAAAATGCCAGTGAGGGGGATTTCTTTGGTGGAGTTTATGCTACACGCTTAGCAAATTTTCTTGGAGTATCCATCCGTCCAGAAGGCCCTCCTCTCCGTACAACCTACCTTGATCGTGTCGCTCTAACACGCTACCAGTTCCTTGAGAGAGATCATGGATCCCTCCTATACCGCTTGATATTTAACCGGCAGCGTGTTTTCCATATTACCCTTCCCGCTCCTGCTTTCTTTGACTTTCAGGTTAAACAAATATACTACATAACCATAGGAGAGGCACAAGAGTATGAGAGGGAGGCGACTGCTGCTCGACTTCGTGAGGCAGCTATTCAGGCAGTGGCTGCAGCACTCCCGTATAACACCCATTATGACTTTGGGTTTCGCGAGGATCATCCATGGGAGTAGACCAAGCTAGGCCAAAAGCCTAAGCTTGGGGTAGTACGTGTTCTCACCGACTTTACATTCATGCTTATGCTTTCGCTTTGTTAGCCGGTGTTTACATTTTGCCACTCTATTATCCATGCTAGTTTATTTTCGTTTTCTTGTTTTGTGTCATTTTGAGAAAACCCAAAAAGATTTTTCTTTCTTCTTTTGCTTGTTGGGAGCTTTCCCGTGTAAATAGTTTTCTTTTCCTTTGTGTCAGGGTAGAAGATATTGGTTACAATGCTTATTGGTTCTTACATGCTTACCTGTTTAGCTTTCAAAGACCCATATTATTTTGTCTTCTCCTTTGTGTTTGCCTGCAGATTCAGCTTAGTCCAATGCGCTTATTATTGTTTTCATCGTTCGATCGTGCAAATGAAAGGCAACAATGATGATATATGATGAAGTGACTGAGACTGAAAAGCTGGTATGAACTCTATCTATTTTGTTTTTGTAAATATGACTAGCTTGTCGACCCAGATTTATCTTTGTTGTGAGAGAACCATGTTTGCAATTGACAACTTAGAGATCATAGTTTCTGATGCCATGCTTATTTAGCTGAGAGCTTATAATGGTTTGTCTTGATTGCCAACATAGATTTTGAGATGACTGTGATGTAGTATGATAGGATGGTATTCTCCTTTGAATGTTTCAAGTGGCTTGACTTAGCGCATGTTCATGCATGTAATTGAAACAAAATCAACATAGCCTCTATGATGTTCGTGTTCATGGTGATTTATATCCTGTTCATGCTTGCATTTAATGTTAGTCAAACTCATTGCATCTTGATGACCGTTGTCGCTCTCTAGTTGGTCGCTTCCCAGTCTTTTGCTAGCCTTCACTACTACTAAGCGGGAATATTGCTTGTGCATCCACTTCCATGAACCCAAAAGTTTTTCCATGAGAGTCCATCATACCTCCTATTTGCGGTATCTACCTGCCGTTCCAAGTAAATTTGCATGTGCCATTCTCTAAACCTTCAAGAAATAAATCTGTTTTGCATGCCCGAACCGCTCATGTGGTGACAGAGGGCTATTGGTATCTTTCATGCTAGGAGTGTTATCCTCGACATGTGTTTATTCACAGTCCTTCACGAGAAAGGGGTCGGTATTTGGGATGCCCAGTTCCATGCTTAAATCGAAAACATAACTATAAAACAAGACTCCCCCTGGATTGATGTTAGTATGGACGGTACCCGAGGATTCGGCTAGCCGTGGAGTGTGATTGATTGGTGGTGGGGGAGTTAAAACTTTACTTTTCTGTTTGGGAACCGCCTATAGCATGAGTAGCATGGAAGATATTGAGAACTCTTGGTCATTGCATTGACAATGAAAGCATGCCACCCAAAATTATTATCTCTGTTTTCAAAGCTTGAGCTCTGGCACCTCTACAAATCAATGCTTCCCTCTATGAAGGGCATGTCTATTTATTTTCCTGTTGAGTCATCCTCCTCTTATATAAGCACCAATTAGAGAGCACCTCTGTCATTTTTATGCTTTGCTTTTGATTGATATTTAGTATGACTGTGATTGGATCTTCGTTGCTATGAATTACAATGTTTGGTCAGCCCTTGATCTTTGAAAGTGCTCTGCATTTATGTTTTGCGGTCTCACAAAGAGCTAGCGAGATACCACCTATTCATATTGCTTCATGCTTGTTTTGATTGAAGTGTTGGTATTTGAAACTCATTATTATTTGCTCCTTAGCTGATTGTGCCATTGATATTAGTTTACCGTGAGACCCTCGTGTCATTTTCTTATGTGGTTAACTTGTGATCTTGCTGAAATTCTGGTTATGAGTTAGACATAGTTGCAACAACAAGATCAAATACAGTTTGTCAAAGTTTTTATTTCTCTCTCAGTTTGTCAACTGAGTTGCTTGAGGACAAGCAAGGTTTTAAGCTTGGGGGAGTTGATACGTCTCCAACGTATCTACTTTTCCAAACTCTTTTGCCCTTGTTTTGGACAATAATTTGCATGATTTGAATGGAACTAACCTGGACTAACGCTGTTTTCAGCAGAATTGCCTTGGTGTTATTTTTGTGCAGAAATCAAAGTTCTCCAAACGTCCTGAAAATTTACGGGGAGCAGTTTTGGAAAATATCAAAAATATCCGCGCCAAGTTCCACCTCAGGGGGTGGGCCAGTGGGCCAGAAGCCACTACTCCGCCACCACCCCCCTGGTGGCGGTGGGCAGGCTTGTGGGGCCCACAGGCACCTGCCGCCCCCAACTCCAGCTCTATAAGTTGCCTTTCGTCCCACAAAAAATAAAAAGAGAAGTTTTCGTCGCGTTTTCGATACGGATGCGCCGCCACCTCCTGTTCTTCATCTGGAGGGCAGATCCGGAGTCTGTCTTGGGCTCCGAAGAGAGGAAATCGTCGCCATCGTCATCATCAACCTTCTTCCCTCTCCAATTCCATGAAGCTCTTCGTCGTTCGTGAGTAATCTATTCGTAGGCTTGCTGGGCGGTGATGAGTAGGATGAGATGTATCATGTAATCGAGTTAGTTTTGATGGGGATTGATCCCTAGTATCCACTATGTTATGAGATTTGATGTTGCTACTACTTTGCCATGCTTAATGCTTGTCACTAAGGCCCGAGTGCCATGATTTCAGATCTGAAATTATTATGTTGTCACCAATATATGTGTGTTTTAGATCCGATCTTGCAAGTTGTAGTTACCTACTATGTGTTATGATCCGACAACCCCGGAGTGACAATAACCGGAACCACTCCCGGTGATGACCATAGTTTGAGGAGTTCATGTGTTCACCAAGTGCGGATGCGTTGGTCCGGTTCTTTATTAAAAGGAGAACCTTAATATCCCGTAGTTTCCTTTTGGACCCCGCTGCCACGGGAAGGATGGACAATAGATGTCATGCAAGTTCTTTTCCCTAAGCACGTATGACGACACACGGAATGCATGCCTACATCACATTGACGAACGGGAGCTAGCCACATATCTCTCCGTGTTATAGCTGTTGCATGATGAATAACATCCAAACAAATCACCGACCCATTTCCTACGAGTTTGTCCTACTGTTGCTAGTGTTGTTACTTGTTTTGCTCTGCTGCTACTGTTGCTACAACTGTCACTTGCTACTGTTGCTACTTGCTACTGCTGTCACTACTGTTGTTCCTTGCCACTGCTATTGCTCGTTACACTGCCGTTACTCGCTACTTTGCTGTTACTACTATGCTTGCATATACTAATCTTTCGGGTGTGGTTGAATCTAACAAATTCAGCTGCTAATACTTGAGAGTATACTCTCACCTCCCGATTGGTAAACCAACAAATTGGTTCGAATACTCTACCCTCAAACACTGTTGCGAACCCACGCGCTGGTGGGCCATCAACAACATTCTTCCAGTTTCATTGTCGGGGAGTGCTAGCAACATTATTCTGGTGCCGTTGCAGGAGAAGGTTCGTTGTCATAAGCATTCGTCTGGCTAACGCCAGAGATTGCAGGATCAACCCTTTTCTGGAGCCATTGCAAGGGAAGCACAGCTGACGTCAGGGCCCACACGACTTTGCCGCCCCCAACCTCAGGTCTATAAGTTCACTTTCGTCCCAGAAAAAATAAAAAAGAGAAGTTTTTGTCGCGTTTGCGATATGGAGCCGCCGCCACCACCTGTTCTTCATCTGGAGGGCAGATCTGGAGTCTGTCTTGGGCTCCGGAGAGGGTAAATCGTCGCCATCGTCATCATCAACCTTCCTCCCTCTCCAATTCCATGAAGCTCTTCGTCGTTCGTGAGTAATCTATTCGTAGGCTCGCTGGGCCGTGATCAGTAGGATGAGATCTATCATGTAATCGAGTTAGTTTTGATGGGGATTGATCCCTAGTATCCACTATGTTCTGAGATTGATGTTGCTACTACTTTGCCATGCTTAATGCCTGTCAGTAGGGCCCAAGTGCCATGATTTCAGATCGGAAATTATTATATTGTCACCAATATATGTGTGTTTTAGATCCGATCTTGCAAGTTGTAGTTACCTACTATGTGTTATGATCCGGCAACCCCGAAGTGACAATAACCGGAACCACTCCCAGTGATGACCATAGTTTGAGGAGTTCATGTGTTCACCAAGTGCTAATACGTTGGTCCGGTTCTTTATTAAAAGGAGAACCTTAATATCCCGTAGTTTCCTTTTGGACCCCGCTGCCACGGGAGGGATGGACAATAGATGTCTTGCAAATTATTTTCCCTAAGCACGTATGTCGACACACGGAATGCATGCCTACATCACATTGATGAACGGGAGCTAGCCACATATCTCTCCGTGTTATAACTGTTGCATGATGAATATCATCCAAACAAATCACCGACCCATTGCCTACGAGTTTGTCCTGCTGTTGCTGTTACTTGTTTTGCTCTCCTCCTGTTACTACTGTTGCTGTTACTTGTTTTGCTCTCCTCCTGTTACTACTGTTGCTGCTGTTGTTACTTGTCTTGCTCTGCTGCTACTGTTGCTGCTACTGTTGCTACTACTGTCGCTTGCTACTGTTGCTACTTGCTACTGCTGTCACTATTGTTGTTCCTTGCCACTGCTATTACTCGTTACACTGCTGCTACCTGCTACAATCTTGATCACTGGTCGTTGACGGGAACCGACAATTTCTGTCAACGAGGCAACTTGGCGCCATTGATACAATCATTAGAAATAGTCTGTTGTGTCTACAGATCGTTTCTGACATCGTTGTTATCATACTACTTTGCTTGCAGATACTAATCTTTCAGGTGCGGTTGAATCAGACAAATTCAGTTGCTAATACTCGAGAGTATTCTCTCGACTCCTGTCTGGCGTACCAACAAATTTGGGTCGAATACTCTACCCTCGAAAACTGTTGCGAACCCACGCGTTGGTGGGCCGTCAACAACATTCTTCTAGTTTCATTACCGGGGAGTGCTAGCAGCATTCTTCTGGTGCCGTTGCCGGGGAAGGTTTGTTGTCACAGAATCAACATTCTTCTAGCTATTGCCAGAGAGTGCCAGTCAATGTTCCTTTTGTTTTTGATGAGGATTGTGAGGAAGCTTTCGAAATACTTAAGAAGGCCTTGATAACCGCACCTATTGTTCAACCACCTGATTGGAACTTGCCCTTTGAAATCATGTGCGATGCTAGTGATTATGTTGTTGGTGCTGTTCTAGGACAAAGAGTTGACAAGAAGTTGAATGTCATTCACTACGCTAGTAAAACTCTAGGCAGTGCCCAAAGAAACTATGCCACTACGGAGGAGTTTTTAGCAGTCGTGTTTGCATGTGAAAAGTTCAGATCTTATATAGTTGACTCCAAAGTCACTATTCACTCTGATCATGCTGCTATTAAGTACCTTATGGAGAAGTAGGTCGCTAAGCCTAGGCTAATCAGATGGGTTCTCCTGCTACAGGAATTTGATTTGCACGTTGTTGACCGAAAGGGTGCTGATAACCCTGTAGCACATAACTTGTCTAGGATAGAGAATGCCCTTGATGACCCACGACCTATTGACGACAGCTTTCCTGATGAGCAATTGAATGTCATCCGTACTTCACATAGTGCACCTTGGTATGCTGATTACGCAAACTATATCGTAGCCAAATACATACCACCTAGTTTCACCTACCAACAAAAGAAGAAATTCTTCTTTGATTTGAGACACTACTTTTGGGATGATCCTCACCTTTATAAGGAAGGATTAGATGGTGTTATTAGACGTTGTGTGGCTGAACATGAACAGGGACAAATCCTGCAGAAGTGTCATTCCGAAGCCTACGGAGGACACCATGCTGGAGACAGAACTGCTCATAAGGTATTGTAATCAGGTTTTGATACGTCCATTTTGCATCATGCTTTCATGTTGATATTTATCGCTTTATGGACTGTCATTATACTTTGTGGAACCATACTTATGCCTTTTCTCTCTTATTTTGCAAGGTTTATTTGAAGAGGGAGAATACCGGCAGCTGGAATTCTGGACTGGAAAAGGAGCAAGTCTGAGTCCTCTATTCTGCGCAACTCCAAATGCCCTGAAAATCAACGTGGATTTTTTTGGGAATATAAAAAAATACTGGGCGAAAGAAGTGCCAGAGGGGAGCAGCCAGGGGCCCACAAGGCTGGTTGCTGCGACCTACCCCCCTGGCCGCGGCAACAGGGCTTGTGGGCACCCTGGTGGCCCACTAACCCCCCTCTTTTGCTATATGAAGGGTTTCGTCCGAGAAAAAATCAAGGTGGAGCTTTTTTGTGGATTCGCCGCCACCACGAGGCGGAACTTGAGCACAACCAATGTAGGGCTCTGGCAGGACGATCCTGTCGGGGAAACTTCCCTCCCGGAGGGGGAAATCGTCGCCTTCGTCATCACCAACACTCCTCTCGTCGGAGGGGAGTCATCTCCATCAACATCTTCATCAGCACCATCTCCTCTCCAAACCCTAGTTCATCTCTTGTAACCAATCTCCGTCTCGCGACTCCGATTGGTACTTGTAAGGTTGCTAGTAGTGTTGATTACTCTTTGTAGTTGATGCTAGTTGGATTACTTGGCGGAAGAGTTTATGTTCAGATCCTTGATGCTATTCATTACACCTCTGATCATGATTATGATTATGCTTTGTGAGTAGTTACTTTTGTTCCTGAGGACATGGGATAAGTCATGCTAATAATAGTCATGTGAATTTGGTATTCGTTCGGTATTTTGATATGCTGTATGTTGTTTTTCCTCTAGTGGTGTTATGTGAACATCGACTACATAACACTTCACCATATTTGGGCCTAGAGGAAGGCATTGGGGAGTAGTAAGTAGATGATGGGTTGCTAGAGTGACAGAAGCTTAAATCCGAGTCTATGCGTTGCTTCGTAAGGGGCTGATTTGGATCCACTAGTTTAATGTTATGGTTTGACGTTGTCTTAATTCTTCTTTCGTAGTTGCGGATGCTTGTGAGAGGGGTTAATTATAAGTGGGATGCTTGTCCAAGTAAGGGTAGTACCCAAGCGCGGTCCACCCACATATCAAACTATCAAAGTAACGAACGCGGATCATATGAACATGATGAAACTAGCATGACAGAAATTCCCGTGTGTCCTCGGGAGCGTTTTTCCTCTTATAAGACTTTGCTCAGGCTTGTCCCTTGCTACAAAAGGGATTGGGCCACTTTGCTGCATGATACGTCTCAAACGTATCTATAATTTTTGATGGTTTCACGCTGTCATCTTGCCTTCTTTGTATGTTTTATGTACCTTTTTATATCTTTTTTGGGACTAACTTATTGATTCAGTGCCAAGTGCCAGTTCCTGTTTTTCCGTGTTTTTGACTCTTTTCAGATCTGATTTTGGAACGGAGTCCAAACGGAAGAAAAACCCCGAAATGATTTTTTCCCGAACGGAAGAAGACGAGGGGGCTTTTGGGCCAAGCCAGGTGGGCTCCGGGGAGCCCACAAGCCCCCACTCCGTCACCAGGGGGAGGCGGCGGTGGGCAGGCTTGTGGCCTCCCTGGCCGCCCCCTCACCTAGATCTTTGGCCTATAAATTCCCAAATATTCCGCAAAAAATCAGAGGATCCTCGAAAATACTTTTCCGCCGCCGCAAGCTTCCGTTTCCGTGAGATCTCATCTGGAGACCCTTCCCGGCACCGTGTCGGAGGGGACTTTGGAGCTGGAGGGCTTCTTCATCATCATCATCGCCCCTCCAATGACTCGTGAGTAGTTCACTTCAGACCTACGGGTCCGTAGTTAGTAGCTAGATGGCTTCTTCTCTCTCTTGGATCTTCAATACAAAGATCTCCATGATCTTCATGGAGATCTATCCGATGTAATCTTCTTTGGCGGTGTGTTTGTCGAGATCCGATGAATTGTGGACTTGTGATCAGATTATCTATGGTATATATTTGAGTATTTGCTGATTTCTTATTTGCATGATTTGATATCCATGTAAGTCTCTCCGAGTCTTGGGTTTTGTTTGGCCAACTAGATCTATGATTCTTGCAATGGGAGAAGTGCTTGGTTTTGGGTTCTGCCATGTGGTGACCTTTCCCAATGACAGTAGGGGCAGCAAGGCACACATCAAGCAGTTGCCATCAACGGTAAAAAGATGGGTTTTTTATCATTGGTTTGAAATTATCCCTCTACATCATGTCATCTTGCTTAAGGCGTTACTCTGTTCTTATGGACTTAATACACTAGATGCATGCTGAATAGTGGTCGACGTGTGGAGTAATAGTAGTAGATGGAGAAAGTATCGGTCTACTTGTTTCAGACGTGATGCCTATAGAAATAATCATTGCATAGATATCGTCACGACTCTGCACAATTCTATCAATTGCTCGACAGTAATTTGTTCACCCACCGTCTACTCGCTTTCATGAGAGAAGCCACTAGTAAACACTACGGGCCCCGGGTCTATTCACATCCATCGTTTACATCTCCCCTTTTACTTTGCTTTGTTACTTTGTTGCTTTCAGTTCTCACTTGGCAAACAATCTATAAGGGATCGACAACCCCTTCATAGCGTTGGGTGCAAGCTTTTGTGTTTGTGCAAGATCTTGAGATACTCTTCCGCCGGATTGATACCTTGGTTCTCAAACTGAGGGAAATACTTACCGTCGCTGTGCTACATCACCCTTTCTGCTTCGAGGGAACACCAACGCAAGGCTCCAAGGCCACAGGGGAAATCCTTTGCATACTTGCCTAGGAAGTCCCTTAAGGCGTAGCCGCAGCTGAAGGATTCCTCGTGCCGTCGACACAACTATTTCTGGCGCCGTTGCAAGGGATACACAGCAGCCATCAGAAGTATTTCTGGCGCCGTTGCCGGGGATAAGAAATCAAGATCTATCCAAGTAGGTGTCACAAACTCTTCTCTTGCATTTACTTTTGTTGCCAATTGCCTCTCATTTTCCTCTCCCCCACTTCACATTTGCCGTTTTCATTCGCCTTTCTCCTTCGCCGTTTTCTTTTGCCCTTGTCGTTTTCCTTTGCCGGTTTCTTGCTTGCTTGTGTGCTTGTTTGTTTGTTGAAGACATCATGTCTGAAAACACCAAACTTTGCGACTTCTCGAGCACTAAAAATAATGATTTTATTAGTACTCCGATTGCTCCCGCCACTAGTGCGGAATCGTATGAAATCAACGCAGCTTTGCTGAATCTTGTTATGAAAGAGGAATTCTCTGGCCTTCCTAGTGAAGATGCCGCATCCCATCTCAGTACCTTCATTGAGCTTTGTGATATGCAATAGAAAAGAGATGTGGATAATGACATGATTAAGTTGAAACTTTTTTCTTTCTCGTTGCGAGATCGCGCAAAAACTTGGTTTTCTTCTTTGCCTAAAAATAGTATCGATTCTTGGGATAGGTGCAAAGATGCTTACATATCCAAGTATTTTCCGCCGGCTAAGATCATCTCCTTACGTAACGATATCATGAATTTCAAGCAACTTGATCATGAACACGTTGCACAATCTTGGGAGAGGATGAAGCTTATGATTAGAAATTGTCCCGCTCATGGCTTGAGTTTGTGGATGATTATACAAATCTTTTACGCTGGCTTGAATTTCGCTTCTCGCAATATCTTGGACTCTGCCTCAAGTGGAACGTTCATGGAAATCACGTTAGGAGACGCTACAAAACTCCTAGACAATATCATGACCAACTACTCTCAGTGGCACACTGAAAGGTCGCGTGCTAGCAAAAAGGTGCACGCTATAGAAGAGATTAACTCGCTCAGTGCTAGTAGAAACGCTACCGTAGATCCTAATGACATGCCACTATCTTCTTTGATTGAGAGTAGCAACGCTAGTTTGGACGTGAAATTTGTTGGTAGGAACAATTTTGGCAACAATAATGCTTTTAGAGGAAACTATGTTCCTAGGCCTTTTCCTAGTAACTCCTCTAACAATTATGGCAGTTCCTACGGCAACACTTATGGAAATCATAACAAATTACCCTCTGATCTAGAGAGTAATATCAAAGAGTTCATCCACTCTCAAAATATTTTCAATGCGTCCATAGAGGAAAAACTACTCAAAATAGACGATTTAGCTAAGAGCGTTGATAGGATTTCTTGTGATATTGATGCTTTGAAAGTTAGATGCGCTCATCCCAAGATCAACCTGGATGAAACTTTGAAAGCTATGCGTATCTCTATGAATGAGAGCAAAGAAAGAACCGCCCAAATTCGCGCTAGACATGAATGGTTTAAAAGGGTGCGTTCTAGTGATCCAAATCGCGAAGATCTTAAAATGCTTGGTGTGTCTCCTCTTGAATCTTTGTTTTCGCGTGTGAAACCTACTTATGGAGGGGCTGGATATGAATCCACTTTGGTTGAAAAACGCCCCAATGATTCGGACTCCACCTATCTTGATGATAAAGGTGTGGAGAGTGGAGTAGAAGAAGTCAAAATTTTGGGTAGTAATGAAACTCCCACTTTGGATTTCAAGGAATTCAATTATGATAATTGCTCCTTGTTTGAATGCATTTCTTTGTTGCAATCCATTACAAACTCTCCACATGCTTATAGCCAAAGCAAAGCCTTTACCGCTCATATCGTAGATGCTATGATGAAATCTCTTGAAGAGAAGCTCGAACTAGAAGTCTCTATACCTAGAAAACTTCGTGATGAGTGGGAACCTACTATCAAAATCAAGATCAAAAACTATGAGTGCAATGCTTTGTGTGATTTGGGTGCTAGTGTTCCCGCGATTCCAAAGTCTTTATGTGATATTCTTGGTTTTCATGAGATTGAAGAGTGTTCTCTTAATTTGCATCTTGCGGATTCGACCGTCAAGAAGCCCATGGGGAGGATCGATGATGTTCTTATTGTTGCAAATAAGAACTATGTACCCGTGGATTTCATTGTACTTGACATAGATTGCAATCCTTCATGTCCCATTATTCTTAGTAGACCTTTCCTAAGGACTATTGGTGCTATCATCAATATGAAGGAATGGAATATTAGATTTTAATTTCCTTTAAAGAAGGGCATGGAGCACTTTCCTAGAAAGAAAATAAGATTGCCTTATGAATCTATGATGAGGGCTACCTATGGTTTGAGTACCAAAGATGACTATACGTGATTCCATCACTTTCGCCTAGCTAAGGGCGTTAAACAAAAGCGCTTGTTGGGAGGCAACCCAATGAATTTATCCTTTTTCTTTCTGTTTTGTGTTTTCCACACTTTCATAATTCTGTTATGATTGTGTTTTTTGTGTTTCTTTTTGTGTTTGTGCCAAGCAAAACCGTTATGATTAGTCTTGAGGATGATCGTTTGGTCATGCTGGAAAAGACAGAAACTTTATGCTAACGAAAAGAATTTTCATGTTTTTCTGTAAGAGATTTTGAGTTGATTCTTTTTGCTGCTGATTTCTACGCAAATTCTTCAGACTATCGTAATTTTTCAGAATTTTTGAAGTACCAGAGGTATACGAAATATACAGATTGCTATAGACTGGTCTGTTGTTAACAGATTCTGTTTTTGTTGTGTTGGTTGCTTATTTTGATGAAACTATGGATAGTATCGGGGGGTATTAGCCATGGAAGATTGAAAATATAGTAATCCAACATCAGCACAAGTATAATTTAAGTTTTCTACAGTACCTAAGGAAGTGGTGGTTTGCTTTCTCATACTAATGTTATCACAAGTTTATGTTTAAGTTTCGTGTTGTGAAGTTTTCAAGTTTTGGGTGAAGTTCTTATGGACAAAGAGATAAAGAGTGGCCAGAGCTCAAGCTTGGGGATGCCCAAGGCACCCCAAGGGATTCAAGGATGCCGTAAAAGCCTAAGCTTGGGGATGCCCCGGGAAGGCATCCCCTCTCTCGTCTTCAATCCATCGGTAACGTTACTTGGGGCTATATTTTTATTCACCACATGTTATGTGTTTTTGCTTGGAGCGTATTGTATCGTAGGAGTCTTTTATTTTTTTGTGTCACAATCATCCTTGCTGCACACCTAGAGAGAGATACATGCACACACCGTGATTTTGTCGAGCTTCACTTATATCTTTTGGTAGACAATTCAGCTCACATGTGCTTCACTTATATCTTTTGAGCTAGATACTTTTGCTCTGTGTGCTTCACTTATACCTTTTAGAGTGCAGCAGTGCGTGGCTTGGTAGTTGATCTATGCTTTGAAAGTAGTCTCAAAAGGGGTAGTTATCCAAAGGGATACGAAAACTTCCACCTTCATGTGCATTGAATAGTTAGAGAATTTTGATTCATCTCAATTAGTTTTGAGTTGTGGTTATGGTAATATTGAAGTCGTGCTAGTAAGATGTTGTTGATCTAGAAATACTTGTGTTGAAGTTAGTGATTCCCGTAGCATGCACGTATGGTGAACCGCTATGTGATGAAATCTGAGCATGATTAGTATATTGATTGTCATCCTTTGCGTGGCGGTCGGGATCGCGCGATGGTTTATACCTACCAACCCTTACCCTAGGAGTATGTGTTGAATGCTTTGTTTCGATTACTAATAAAACTTTTGCAACAAGTATATAAGTTCTTCATGACTAATGTTGAGTCCAGGGTTTATATGCACTTTCACCTTCCACCATCACCATCTTCTTAGTGCCATGCAACTTTCGCCGGTGCACAAAACCCACCATTAGCCTCCCTCAAAACAGCCACCATACCTACCTACTATGGCTTTTTCAAAGTCATTCCAAGATATATTTCCATGCAACTACCACCATGATATGTGCCACCACGTCTACATTGCCTTTGCACGATCGTAAGATAGCTAGCATGATGTTTCCATTGATGTCTATGCCATGCTAGATCATTGCCACGGTACACTACCGAAGGCATTCCATATAGAGTCATAATTTCTCTAAGTTTTGAGTTGAAAGTGTGATGATCATCATTATTGGAGCATTGTCCCATGTGAGGAAATAAAAGAGGCCAAAGAAGCCCATAAAAAAGAGGCCAAAGAGCCCACCAAAAAAAGGGGGGAGAGAAAAAAGAGAGAAGGGACAATGCTACCACTTTTTCCACACTTGTGCATTTTTAGCACCATGATCTTCATGATTGAGAGTTTCTCGTTTTGTCACCACCATATAGCTAGTGGGAAATTCTCATTATATAACTTGGCTTGTATATTCCAATGATAGGCTTCCTCAAAATTGACTTAGGTCTTCGTGAGCAAGCAATTTGGATGCACACGCACTAGTTTTCTTTAAGGGCTTTCACATACTTGTAGCTCTAGTGCATCATTTGTATGGCAATCCCTACTCATTCACATTGATATCTATTGATGAGCATCTCCACAGCTCATTGATATGCCTAGTTAATGTGACTATCTTCTCCTTTTTGTCTTGCAACCTCCACCACATTCCACACCATCTATAGTGCTATAACCATGGCTCACGCTCATGTATTGCGTGAGAGTTGAAAATGTTTGAGAAAGTAAAGGTGTGAAACAATTACTTGGCCAATACCGGGGTTGTGCATGATTTAAATTTGTTGTGCAATGATGATAGAGCATAGCCAGACTATATGCTTTTGTAGGGATAACTTTCTTTTGGCCTTGTTATTTTGAAAGTTCATGATTACTTTGCTAGTTTGCTTGAATTATTATTGTTTCCACGTCAATAGCAAACTATTGTTTTGAATCTAATGGATCTGAACATTCATGTCACATAAGAATAATTACAAAGGACACTTATGCTAGGTAGCATGAAAGCATCAAAAATTCATTCTTATCACTTCCCTACTCGAGGACGAGCAGGAGTTAAGCTTGGGGATGCTTGATACGTCTCAAACGTATCTATAATTTTTGATGATTTCACGCTGTTATCTTGCCTTCTTTGTATGTTTTATGTACCTTTTATATCTTTTTTGGGACTAACTTATTGATTCAGTGCCAAGTGCCAGTTCGTATTTTTTCCGTGTTTTTGACTCTTTTCAGATCAGATTTTGGAACGGAGTCCAAACGGAAGTAAAACCCCGAAATGATTTTTTCCCGAACGGAAGAAGACCTGGGGGCTTTTGGGCCAAGCCAGGTGGGCTCCAGGGAGCCCACAAGCCCCCACTCCGCCACCAGGGGAGGCAGCGGTGGGCACGCTTGTGGCCTCCCTGGCTGCCCCCTGACCTAGGTCTTTGGCCTATAAATTCCCAAATATTCCGCAAAAAATCAGGGGAGCCTCGAAAATACTTTTCCACCGCCACAAGCTTCCGTTTCCGCGAGATCTCATCTAGAGACCCTTCCCGGCACCCTGCCGGAGGGGACTTTGGAGCTGGAGGGCTTCTTCATCATCATCATCGCCCCTCCAATGACTCGTGAGTAGTTCACTTCAGACCTACGGGTCCGTAGTTAGTAGCTAGATGGCTTCTTCTCTCTCTTGGATTTTCAATACAAAGTTCTCCATGATCTTCATGGAGATCTATCCGATGTAATCTTCTTTGGCGGTGTGTTTGTCGAGATCCGATGAATTGTGGACTTGTGATCAGATTATCTATGATATATATTTGAGTCTTTGCTGATTTCCTATATGCATGATTTGATATCATTGTAAGTCTTTCAGAGTCTTGGGTTTTGTTTGGCCAACTAGATCTATGATTCTTACAATGGGAGAAGTGCTTGGTTTTGGGTTCTGCCATGTGGTGACCTTTCCTAGTGACAGTAGGGGCAGCAAGGCAGATATCAAGCAGTTGCCATCAAGGGTAAAAAGATGGGTTTTTTATCATTGGTTTGAGATTATCCCTCTACATCATGTCATCTTGCTTAAGGCGTTACTCTGTTCTTATGGACTTAATACACTAGATGCATGCTGGATAGCGGTCGACGTGTGGAGTAATAGTAGTAGACGCAGAAAGTATCGGTCTACTTGTTTCGGACGTGATGCCTATAGAAATAATCATTGCATAGATATCGTCACGACTCTGCACAGTTCTATCAATTGCTCGACAGTAATTTGTTCACCCACCGTCTACTTGCTTTCATGAGAGAAGCCACTAGCAAACACTACGGCCCCCGGGTCTATTCACATCCATTGTTTACATCTCCGCTTTTACTTTGCTTTGTTACTTTGTTGCTTTCAGTTCTCACTTGGCAAACAATCTATAAGGGATCGACAACCCCTTCATAGCGTTGGGTGCAAGCTTTTGTGTTTGTGGAGGATCTTGAGATACTCTTTCGCCGGATTGATACCTTGGTTCTCAAACTGAGGGAAATACTTACCGTCGCTGTGCTACATCACCCTTTCCGCGTCGAGGGAACACCACCGCAAGGCTCCAAGGCCACGGGAGAAATCCTTTGCATACTTGCCTAGGAAGTCCCTTAAGGCGTAGCTGCAGCTGAAAGATTCCTGGTGCCGTCGACACAACTTTCAGTGCTTGCAGTTATTACCTTGCTGAAAACCGTTTATCAGAGCCTTCTTCTCCTCGTTGGGTTCGACACTCTTACTTATCTAAAGGACTACGATTGATCCCCTATACTTGTGGGTCGTCAGGTTTTGTTGGCCCACTCTCTTCAAGGATGCCCGTAAGTTTGTCTTGTCTTGTGGCGAATGCCAAAGAATAGGGAACATCAGTAAGCGTCAGGAAATGTTGGAATTATGCCCTAGAGGCAATAATAAATATAATTATTATTATAATTCCTGTATCAAGATAATCGTTTATTATCCATGCTATAATTGTATTGAATGAAGACTTATATACATGTGTGGATACATAGACAAAACACTGTCCCTAGCAAGCCTCTAGTTGGCTAGCCAATTGATCAAAGATAGTCAGGGTCTTCTGACTATGTACAAGGTGTTGTTGCTTGATAACTGGATCACGTCATTAGGAGAATCACGTGATGGACTAGACCCAAACTAATAGACGTAGCATGTTGATCGTGTCATTTTGTTGCTACCGTTTTCTGCGTGTCAAGTATTTGTTCCTATGACCATGGGATCATATAACTCAGTGACACCAGAGGAATGCTTTGTGTGTATCAAACATCGCAACGTAACTGGGTGACTATAAAGATGCTCTACAGGTATCTCCGAAGGTGTTCGTTGAGTTACTATGGATTGAGGCTGGGATTTGTCACTCCGTGTGACGGAGATGTATCTTGGGGCCCACACGGTAATACAACATCACACACAAGCCTTGCAAGCAATGTAACTTAGTGTAAGTTGCGGGATCTTGTATTATGGAACGAGTAAAGAGACTTGCCGATAAACGAGATTGAAATAGGTATGCGGATACTGACGACCGAATCTCGGGCAAGTAACATACCGAAGGACAAAGGGAATGACATACGGGATTGGATGAATCCGTGGTACTGAGGTTCAAACGATAAGATCTTCGTAGAATATGTGGGATCCAATATGGGCATCCAGGTCCCGCTATTGGATATTGACCGAGGAGTCACTCGGGTCATGTCTACATAGTTCTCGAACCCGCAGGGTCTGCACACTTAAGGTTCGACGTTGTTTTATGCGTATTTAAGTTATATGGTTGGTTACCGAATGTTGTTCGGAGTCCCGGATGAGATCACGGACGTCACGAGGGTTTCCGGAATCGTCCGTAAACGAAGATTGATATATAGGATGACCTCATTTGATTACCGGAAGGTTTTCGGAGTTACTGGGAATGACGAATGGGTTCCGGGTGTTCACCGCGGGGGGGGGGGGGGGGGAAGCCCACCCCGGGGAAGCCCATAGGCCTTGGGGGTGGTGCACCAGCCCTTGGTGGGCTGGTGGGACAGCCCAAGAAGGCCCTATGCGCCATAGATAGAAAATCAAAGAGAAAAAAAGGAGGTGGGAAGGGAGAGAAGGACTCCACCTTCCAATCCTAGTTGGACTAGGATTGGAGGAGGACTCCTCCTCCCTTGGTGGCACAACCCTTGGGGATCCTTGAGCCTCAAGGCAAGCCTCCCCTCCCCTCCTCCTATATATATGGAGCTATTAGGGCTGATTTGAGACAACTTTTGCCACGGCAGCCCGACCACATATCTCCACGGTTTTACCTCTAGATCGCGTTTCTGCGGAGCTCGAGCAGAGCCCTGCTGAGATTAGATCATCACCAACCTCCGGAGCGCCGTCATGCTGCCGAAGAACTCATCTACCTCTCCGTCTCTCTTGCTGGATCAAGAAGGCCGAGATCATCGTCGAGCTGTATGTGTGCTGAACGCGGAGGTGCCGTCCGTTCGGCACTAGATCGTGGGACGGATCGCGGGACGGTTCGTGGGACGGTTCGCGGGGCGGATCGAGGGACGTGAGGACGTTCCACTACATCAACCGTGTTCACTAACGCTTCTGTTGTGCGATCTACAAGGGTACGTAGATCGGAAATCCCCTCTCGTAGATGGACATCACCATGATAGGTCTTCGTGCGAGTAGGAAATTTTTTGTTTCCCATGCGACGTTCCCCAACAGTGGCATCATGAGCTAGGTTCATGCGTAGATGTAATCTCGAGTAGAACACAAAAGTTTTGATGGGCGGTGATGTGCGTCTTGCTGCCCTCCTTAGTCTTTTCTTGATTCCGTGGTATTGTTGGATTGAAGCGGCTTGGACCGACATTACTCGTACGCTTACGAGAGACTGGTTTCATCGCTACGAGTAACTCCGTTGCTCAAAGATGACTGGCAAGTGACGGTTTCTCGAACTTTAGTTGAATCGGATTTGACCGAGGAGGTCCTTGGATAAGGTTAAATAGCAATTCATATATCTCCGTTGTGGTGTTTGCGTAAGTAAGATGCGATCCTACTAGATACCCATGGTCACCACGTAAAACATGCAACAACAAATTAGAGGACGTCTAACTTGTTTTTGAAGGGTATGCTTGTGATGTGATATGGCCAACGATGTGATGTGATATATTGTATGTATGAGATGATCATGTTGTAATAGATAATATCGACTTGCACGTCGATGGTATGGCAACCGGCAGGAGCCATAGGGTTGTCTTTAAACTAACGTTTGTGCTTGGAGATGCGTTTACTATATTGCTAGGATGTAGCTTTAGTAGTAATAGCATGAGTAGCATGACAACCCCGATGGCGACACGTTGATGGAGATCATGGTGTCACGCCGGTGACAAAGAAGATCATGCCGGTGCTTTGGTGATGGAGATCAAGAAGCACGTGATGATGGCCATATCATGTCACTTATGAATTGCATGTGATGTTAATCCTTTTATGCACCTTATTTTGCTTAGAACGACGGTAGCATTATGAGGTGATCCCTCACTAAAATTTCAAGACGAAATTGTGTTCTCCACGACTGTGCATCGTTGCTACAGTTCGTCGTTTCGAGACACCACATGATGATCGGGTGTGATAGACTCAACGTTCACATACAATGGGTGCAAAACAGTTGCACACGCGGAACACTCGGGTTAAGCTTGACGAGCCTAGCATGTGCAGACATGGCCTCGGAACACATGAGACCGAAAGGTCGATCATGAATCATATACTTGATATGATTAGCATAGGGATGCTTACCACTGAAACTATACTCAACTCACGTGATGATCGGACTTGAGCTAGTGTAAGTGGGTCATGAACCACTCAAATGACTAGAGAGATGTATTTTTGAGTGGGAGTTTAGCAAGTAATTTGATTAAGTTAAACTCTAATTATCTTGAACATAGTCTAAGTCCACTTTGAATATATTTGTGTTGTAGATCATGGCTCACGCGACAGTCATCCTGAATTTTAATACGTTCCTAGAGAAAGCTAAGTTGAAAGATGATGGAAGCAACTTTGTAGACTGGGCTCATAATCTTAAGTTGATCCTACAAGCTGGGAAGAAGGATTATGTCCTTAATGCTGCGCTAGAAGATGAACCACCCGCTACGGCTGACCAAGATGTTAAGAACGCTTGGTTAACACGTAAGGAGGACTACTCAGTAGTTCAATATGCAGTCTTGTATGGCTTAGAGCCGGACTTCAACGTCGCTTTGAGCGTCATGGAGCATATGAGATGTTCCAGGAGTTGAAGTTTATCTTTCAGAAGAATGCCCGGATCGAGAGGTATGAGACCTCCGATAAATTCTATGCTTGCAAGATGGAGGAGAATTCGTCTGTCAGTGAACATGTGCTCAAAATGTCTGGGTACTCAAACCGTCTAGCTGAGCTGGGGATTGAACTCCCGCAAGAGGCTATCACTGACAGAATTCTTCAATCACTGCCGCCAAGCTATAAGGGCTTTGTGTTGAACTAAAACATGGAAGGGATGAACAAGTCACCCGGCGAGTTGTTTGCGATGCTGAAAGTCGCAGAGTCTGAACTCCGTAAAGAGCATCAAGTGTTGATGGTGAATAAGACCACTAGTTTCAAGAGAAATGACAAAGGGAAGAAGGGTAATTCAAAGAAGAGCGGCAAGCCTGTTGCCAATCCAACGAAGAAATCCAAAGCTGGACCTAAGTCTGAAACGGAGTGCTACTATTGCAAGGGTATGGATCACTTGAAGCGCAATTGCCCCAAGTATCTGGCTGATAAGAAGGCGGCCAAAGAAAATCAGGTATATTTGATATACATGTTATTGATGTGTACTTAACCGGCTCTCGTAGTAGTGCCTGGGTATTCGATACCGGTTCTGTTGCTCATATTTGCAACTCGAAACAGGAACTGCGGAATAGGCGAAGGCTGGCGAAAGATGAAGTGACGATGCGCGTAGGAAATGGTTCCCATGTTGATGCAATCGCCGTCAGCACAGTTTCACTTCAGTTACCATCAGGATTAGTTATGAACTTGAATAATTGTTATTTAGTGCCTGCATTGAGCATGAACATTATATCTGGATCTTGTTTATTGCGAGACGGTTACTCTTTTAAGTCAGAGAATAATGGTTGTTCTATTTCTATGAGTAACATCTTTTATGGTCATGCACCCAATGTGAGAGGATTGTTCATATTGAATCTTGATAGTGATAATACACATATACATAACATTGAGACCAAAAGAGTTAGAGTTAACAATGATAGCGCCATGTTTTTGTGGCACTACCGCTTAGGTCATATTTGTGTAAAGCGCATGAAGAAACTCTATACCGATGAACTTTCAGAGTCACTTGACTTTGATTCACTTGACACGTGCGAACCATGCCTCATGGGCAAGATGACTAAAACTCCGTTCTCCGGAACAATGGAGCGTGCTAGTGACTTGTTGGAAATCATACATACCGATGTGTGCAGTCCGATGAGCGTGGAGGCACGCGGCGGATATCGTTATTTTCTCACCTTCACTGACGATTTGAGTAGATATGGTTATGTCTACTCAATGAAGCACAAGTCTGAAACATTTGAAAAGTTCAAGCAATTTGAGAGTGAAGTTGAAAATCATCGTAACAAGAAGATCAAGTCCCTACGGTCTGATCGTGGGGGTGAATATCTGAGTTTCGAGTTTGGTGCTCACTTAAGACAATGTGGAATTGTTTCACAGTTGACACCGCCTGGAACACCACAACGTAATGGTGTGTCCGAACGTCGTAATCGTACTTTATTAGAGATGGTGCGATCTATGATGTCTCTTACCGATTTGCCGTTATCGTTTTGGGGATATGCATTAGACACAACTGCATTCACTTTAAATAGGGCACCATCAAAATCCGTTGAGACGACACCATACGAACTGTGGTATGGCAAAATGCCAAAGTTATCGTTTCTTAAAGTTTGGTGATGTGATGCTTATGTCAAAAAGCTTCAGCCTGAAAAGCTGGAACCCAAAGCGGAAAAGTGCATCTTCATAGGTTACCCAAAAGAGACAGTTGGGTACACCTTCTATGTCAAATCCGAGGGCAAAGTGTTTGTTGCTAAAAACGGAGCTTTTCTTGAGAAGGAGTTTCTCTCGAGAGAATTGAGTGGGAGGAAGATAGAATTTGATGAGGTTGTCGAACCTCTCATCCCTCTAGATGGTGGCGCAAGGCAAGGGGAAACCCCTATCGTTGCGATGCCGGTTGAGGAGGAAGTTAATGATGAGGACCATGAAACTCCGGTTCAAGTTCCTATCTAACCACGCAGGTCGACGAGACCACATGCTGCTCCAGAGTGGTACGGTAATCCCGTTTTGTCAATCATGTTGTTAGACAACAATGAACCTGCAAATTATGAAGAAGCAATGGTGGGCCCAGATTCCAACAAATGGCTGGAGGCCATGAAGTCCGAGATAGGATCCATGTATGAAAACAAAGTGTGAACTTTGGAAGTACTACCTGAGGGCCGCAAGGCTATTCGGAACAAATGGATCTTTAAGAAGAAGATGGACGCTGACGGCAATGTGACCGTTTATAAAGCTCGACTTGTGGCAAAGGTTTTTTCACAAGTTCAAGGAGTTGACTACGATGAGACATTCTCACCCGTAGCGATGCTTAAGTCCGTCAGAATCATGTTAGCAATAGCTGCATTTTTCGATTATGAAATCTGGCAGATGGATGTCAAAACGGCGTTCCTTAACGGTTTCCTTAAGGAAGAGTTGTATATGATGCAACCCGAAGGTTTTGTCGATCCTAAAAATGCTAACAAGGTGTGCAAGCTCCAGCGATCCATTTATGGACTGGTGCAAGCATCTCGGAGTTGGAACAAACGCTTTGATGAGGTGATCAAAGCATTTGGGTTTATACAAGTGGTTGGAGAATCTTGTATTTACAAGAAAGTGAGTGGGAGCTCTATGGCGTTTCTAATATTATATGTCGATGACATATTGCTGATTGGAAACAACGTAGAGTTTTTGGAGAGCGTAGAGGATTACTTGAATAAAAGTTTCTCTATGAAGGACCTAGGAGAAGCTGCTTACATTCTAGGCATTAAGATCTACAAGGATAGATCGAAACGCCTGATAGGACTTTCACAAAGCACATACCTTGATAAAGTTTTGAAGAGGTTCAAAATGGAACAGTCCAAGAAAGGGTTCTTGCCAGTTTTACAAGGTACGAGATTGAGTAAGACTCAGTGCCCAGCAACTGATGAAGATAGAGAGCATATGCGCTCCGTCCCCTATGCTTCAGCCATAGGATCTGTCATGTATGCACTGTTGTGCACTAGACCGGACGTTAGCCTGGCCATAAGTATGGCAGGCAGGTTCCAGAGTAACCCAGGAGTGGATCACTGGACGGCGGTCAAGAATATCCTGAAGTACCTGAAAAGGACTAAGGAGATGTTTCTCGTGTATGGAGGTGACGAAGAGCTCGCCGTAAAGGGTTACGTCGATGCAAGCTTTGACACAGATCTGGACGACTCTAAGTCGCAGACCGGATACGTATTTATTCTTAATGGGGGTGCGGTAAGCTGGTGCAGTTCCAAGCAAAGCGTCGTAGCTGATTCTACATGTGAAGCGGAGTACATGGTTGCCTCGGAGGCGGCTAAGGAGGGTGTCTGGATCTTGGAGTGGTGCCAAGCGCACTGAATCCAATAACCTTGTTCGGTGAAAACACGGGTGCCATTGCCTTAGCAAAAGAACCACGGTTTCCCAAGAAGATCGGACACATCAAACGACGCTTCAACCTCATCCGCGACTACGTCGAAGGGGAGGACGTAAATATATGCAAAGTGCACACGGATCTGAATGTAGGAGATCCGCTGACTAAACCTCTTCCACGGGCAAAGCATGATCAACACCAGAACTGTATGGATGTTAGATTTATTACAATGTAATTCACATGGTGATGTGAGGGCTAGATTATTGACTCTAGTGCAAGTGGGAGACTGTTGGAATTATGCCCTAGAGGCAATAATAAATATAGTTATTATTATAATTCCTGTATGAAGATAATCGTTTATTATCCGTGCTATAATTGTATTGAATGAAGACTTATATACATGTGTGGATACATAGACAAAACACTGTCCCTAGCAATCCTCTAGTTGGCTAGCTAGTTGATCAAAGATAGTCAGGGTCTTCTGACTATGTACAAGGTGTTGTTGCTTGATAACTGGATCACGTCATTAGGAGAATCATGTGATGGACTAGACCCAAACTAATAGACGTAGCATGTTGATCGTGTCATTTTGTTGCTACTGTTTTCTGCGTGTCAAGTATTTGTTCCTATGACCATGAGATCATATAACTCACTGACACCGAAGGAATGCTTTGTGTGTATCAAACGTCGCAACGTAACTGGGTGACTATAAAGATGCTCTACAGGTATCTCCGAAGGTGTTCGTTGAGTTAGTATGGATCGAGACTGGGATTTGTCACTCCGTGTGACGAAGAGGTATCTTGGGGCCCACTCGGTAATACAACATCACACACAAGCCTTGCAAGCAATGTAACTTAGTGTAAGTTGCGGGATATTGTATTACGGAACGAGTAAAGAGACTTGCCGGTAAACGAGATTGAAATAGGTATGCGGATAGTGATGATCGAATCTCGGGCAAGTAACATACCGAAGGACAAAGGGAATGACATACGTTATTGTATGAATCCCTGGTACTGAGGTTCAAACGATAAGATCTTCATAGAATATGTGGGATCCAATATGGGCATCCAGGTCCTGCTATTGGATATTGACCGAGGAGTCACTCGGGTCATGTCTACAGAGTTCTCGAACCCGCAGGGTCTGCACACTTAAGGTTCGACGTTGTTTTATGCGTATTTGAGTTATATGGTTGGTTACCGAATGTTGTTTGGAGTCCCGGATGAGATCACGGACGTCACGAGGGTTTCCGGAATGGTGCAGAAATGAAGATTGATATATAGGATGACCTCATTTGATTGCCGGAAGGTTTTCGGAGTTGCCGGGAATGTACCGGGAATGACGAATGGGTTCCGGGTGTTCACCGCGGGGGGGGGGGGGGGGCATCCCACCCCGGGGAAGCCCATAGGACTTGGAGGTGGCGCACCAGCCCTTGGTGGGCTGGTGGGACAGCCCAAGAAGGCCCTATGCGCCATAGATAGAAAATCAAAGAGAAAAAAGGAGGTGGGAAGGGAGAGAAGGACTCTACCTTCCAATCCTAGTTGGACTAGGATTGGAGGAGGACTCCTCCTCCCTTGGTGGCGCAGCCCTTGGGGCTCCTTGAGCCTCAAGGCAAGCATCCCCTCCCCTCCTCCTATATATATGGAGCTATTAGGGCTGATTTGAGACAACTTTTGCCACGGCAGCCCGACCACATATCTCCACGGTTTTACCTCTAGATCGCGTTTCTACGGATCTCGGGCGGAGCCCTACTGAGATTAGATCACCACCAACCTCCGGAGCGCCGTCATGCTGCCGGAGAACTCATCTACCTCTCCGTCTCTCTTGCTGGATCAAGAAGGCCGAGATCATTGTCGAGCTGTACGTGTGCTGAACGCGGAGGTGCCGTCCGTTCGGCACTAGATCGTGGGACGGATCGTGGGACGGTTCGCGGGGCGGATCGAGGGACGTGAGGACGTTCCAATACATCAACCGTGTTCACTAACGCTTCTGCTGTGCGATCTACAAGGGTACGTAGATCGGAAATCCCCTCTCATAGATGGACATCACCATGATAGGTCTTCGTGCGCGTAGGAAATTTTTTGTTTCCCATGCGACGTTCCCCAACAGGAAATGCCTATGAACTATTAATTTGTCATTGAACCATTTGATGTTTGGGGCTTTGATTATATGGGACCTTTCCCGAGTTCCAATGGGTATACTCACATCTTAGTTGTTGTGGATTACGTCACTAAGTGGGTAGAAGCTATCCCCACTAGAAATGCTGATCACCACACCTCTATTAAGATGCTTAAAGAAGTCATTTTCCCAAGAATTGGAGTCCCTAGATATGTGATGACTAATGGCGGTTCACACTTCATTCATGGTGTTTTCCGCAAGATGCTCGCTAAGTATGATGTCAACCATAGAGTTGCGTCTCCTTATCATCCTCAGTCTAGTGGTCAAGTGGAGTTGAGTAATAGGGAGATCAAATTGATCTTACAAAAGACTGTCAATAGATCTCGAAAGAATTGGTCTAGCAAACTTAACGATGCACTATGGGCTTATAGGACTGCTTATAAGAATCCCATGGGCATGTCTCCGTATAAAATGGTTTACGGTAAGGTCTGTCATTTACCTCTTGAGATGGAACACAAAGCTTATTGGGCAATCAAAGAGCTCAACTTTGATTTCAAACTTGTCGGTGAGAAGCGGTTGTTTGATATCAGCTCATTAGATGAATGGAGGGTCCATGCATATGAGAATGCCAAGTTGTTCAAGGAAAAGGTTAAGAGATGGCACGACAAAAGAATACAAAAACGAGAATTCAATGTAGGTGATTATGTCTTGCTATACAATTCTCGCTTAAGATTCTTCGCATGCAAGCTTCTCTCTAAATGGGAAGTTCCCTACGTTGTCGAGGAAGTATATCGTTCCGGTGCCATCAAAATCAATAACACGGAAGGTAATTTACCTAGAGTGGTAAATGGGCAAAGAATCAAGCATTATATCTCTGGTACTCCCATAAATGTTGAGACCAATATCATCAATATCATAACTCCAGAGGAGTACATAAGGGATGTTTATCAGCCTGTTTCAGACCCTGAAAACGAAGAGGTATGTGTTTCGGTAAGTAATTGGACTCCGAAACTTTTCCAGTAGGAAATTTTGTCCGTTTTGGAATTTATGGAAAAATAGAAAAATAAAAAGCAGTCCGGAGAGCGCACGAGGCGGCCACAAGCTTGGTTGCCGCGGCCTCCCCCCTGGCCGTGGCAACAGGGCTTGTGGGCACCTCGTGTGCCTCCCCGACTCTGTTTTCTTGCAGAGCACTCCTTCTGGTCCAGAAAAAATCATTATATATACGCCCGAGGGTTTTGATCTCCGTATCGCGCAGTTTTCCTCTGTTTTCGTTTTGAGCCTGTTGTCTGCCGCAGATTTAGAGCAAAGATATCTCAGGAATCTGTTGGGGAGAATAATCTCCCTCAAGTTCATGAAGAAGTAGATGCTGATATGAAAAGAGTAGAAGTCACGGAAGCCAGGAACAAAGCTAAGGAGAAAAGCGAAGCTAGGGAGGAAGTCCAACCTATGTTCAACATTGAAGACGTTGAAGGAGTGGATTTTCTCCAACCCTTCCTCCACGTGTTGTCTCCATCCTTGATTGAACTCTTGAGGTTTTGTGAAACAACTCGTGCTCGCAATATTTCGCTTTCTCGTGAACTTGTTTCGCTGGAAAACCATGTCGCAGATCTCCAAGGTATAAATCAAAGATTGATAGCTCTCTTGGAATCAAAGGCAAAGACTCCACCACCATCACCACCAAAGGAAGACAAGTAAGCATTGGTATGGGAAACTCCCTTGGCTTATGCCAAGCTTGGGGGAGTTGCCCTGGTATCATATCACCTTTATATCTTTTGCTTTTACCTTTGTTTTAGTTCTTTCCTTTTCAGTTTTTATTTCTTCTTTTAGTGGAATAAGACTTTAGTGTTGAGTTTGAGTCTTTTGCCTTGTGTCTCCCCCGATGTATTCGAGCTTGCGACCTATATAATAAAGAGTATCTTAGTCAAGGGCTTTGTTTTGTGCCGTGATCAAAAGTATGAAAAGAATGATAGCATAAAAGATCATGAGATGATCTTATGGAAAGTGATAGCTTCACATATAACAAGTATGATGATTGAAACTTGTTGAGAATAGACCAACATAGACCTCAGTCATTGTTGCAATTAATAATAAGTAATAAGGAAAGAGAGGTTCACATATAAATATATCATCTTAGACACTTTCTATAATTGCGAGCACTCACCAAACTATTACATGCTTAGAAGTAGATGTTGGACAAGGAAGACAACATAATGAACTGTGTTTGCTTAGTTCCAAACAATGTTATATGATTAGAGATCCCTTAGCATGTGACGATTGCTTCCACCTCATATTAGCCAAAACTCCCGCACCAAGTAGAGATACTACTTGTGCATCCATAAACCTTCAACCCAGTTTTGCCATGAGTGTCCACCATACCTACCTATGTATTGAATAAGATCCTTCAAGTAAGTTGTCATCGGTGCAAGCAATAAAAATTGCTCTCTAATATGTATGATCTATTAGTGTGTGGAAAATAAGCTTTATACGAACGCGTGATGAGGAAGACATAAAAGCGACAGACTGCATAATAAAGTTCTTTATCACAGGGGGAAATATAAAGTGACGTTCCTCCGCACTAAGAGGACACGCATCCAAACCTCAAAAGCGCATGACAACCTCTGCTTCCCTCTGCGAAGGGCCTATCTTGTACCTCTTCTTTTTTCCCTTGTAAGAGTCATGGTGATCTTCACCAATTCCTTATTTCGCCTTTATCTTGGCTACCGTCATATGCTTGGGAAAGATCTATATTCATATATCAACTTGGAGATGAGTACTTATGCTTTATTATTGTTGACTTTACCCTTGAGGTAAATGGTTGGGAGGCAAAACTATAAGCCCCTATCTTTCTCTGTGTCCAACTGAAACTTTGATACCATGAGTACCACGTGAGTTGTAACAATTGTGGAAAACAAAAGAGATGATTGAGTATGTGGATTTGCTTTACAAGCTCTTATTTGACTCTTCCTGATGTGATGATAAATTGCAATTGCTTCAATGACTATGGACTGTTGTTGGCTACTTCTCGGTAAGGTTTTTATTTCATACTTTGCTTTGTGAAGGAATTTACTTTCCCCATAAGAATCTTTATGATGTATTGGTGTTCTATGTGTGATCATGATGCACTCATGTCCGTATTATGTTTTATCGACACCTTCATCCCTAAACATGTGGACATGTTATGGGTCTTGGTTTTCGCTTGAGGACAAGCGAGGTCTAAGCTTGGGGGAGTTAATACGTCCATTTTGCATCATGCTTTCATGTTGATATTTATCGCTTTATGGACTGTTATTATACTTTGTGGTACCATACTTATGCCTTTTCTCTCTTATTTTGCAAGGTTTATTTGAAGAGGGAAAATACTGGCAGCTGGAATTCTGGACTGGAAAAGGAGCAAGTCTGAGTCCTCTATTCTGTGCAACTCCAAATGCCCTGAAAATCAACGTGGAATTTTTTGGGAATATATAAAAAATACTAGGCGAAAGAAGTGTCAGAGGGGAGCAGCCAGGGGACCTCAAGCCTGGTTGTCGCGGCCTACCCCCCTGGCCGCGGCAACAGGGCTTGTGGGCACCCTGGTGGCCCACTGGCCCCCCTCTTTTGCTATATGAAGGGTTTCGTCCGAGAAAAAAATCAGGGTGGAGCTTTTTCGTGGATTCTCCGCCGCCACGAGGCGGAACTTGAGCAGAACCAATCTAGAGCTCCGGGAGGACGATCCTGCCGGGGAAACTTCCCTCCCGGAGGGGGAAATCGTCTCCATCGTCATCACCAACACTCCTCTCGTCGGAGGGGAGTCATCTCCATCAACATCTTCATCAGCACCTGATGGGGTCATAGTCCCAGGGTAGGGTCATAGGCCTGCCCTATAGGTCCTACCCAAGGACTACCCTTCCTAAGGGACAAGGCCCTTAGTCAGTTCCGACTGAATTAAGGACTTCCCATCATCCAGTCGGTAATGATTCCCCCCATCACCCAGTCGGAGATGAGCATTCAGAGCGTATTAAACTGCCGACTGGATTCCACTCTGTATATCGTAACCTCCCTGGAGGACAACGGTCGTACGTTTTCATACACCATTATTAGCATTTAAGGCATACGTTACCTGTAACGTAGGCATTTATTCGCCACTACTCCACCCCTGCGCACCGGACCGTTGTGAAGGGCAGCGTACTCTATATAAGCCGCCCCTCCCCACTGGTGCAGGGGTTAGCATTTTCACTGTAATCCATATTTCACTCGACATTAAGCTCCCAAGAGCACTGAGACGTAGGGCTTTTACCTCCACCGTAGAGGGGCCTGAACTCATACAACCTCACCATAGCCAAGGCTCTGCCCATCCTTGCGTACCCTACACATCTACTGTCAGACTTATACCCATGACAGTTGGCTCCCACCTTGGGGCAGGCGTCTAAGCGACTTCCGGCGAGTTTGCGACTACATCTTTTCATCATGTCGTCCGGTGGAGATTTGTGCATGGGTCGTGAGATCCTCTTCGGCGCACTCTCCTTCATCGTCGACGATTCGGCATGGCTTCGGGATGCGCTTCTCGACGTCGAGGCGCTCCCCAGTCGCGGGGCTACGCACTTCCGTGCCAGCGCCCGCGGCATCCTTCTTCTCCAGCAGTCGGCTCCGGTGTCGATCTTCGCCCGCGTCACGCGCCGCAACAAGCGGTCTTGCCGTCCGCGGCTCCAGCGTTGGGTGCGACACGCCCAGGCGCGCCAGAACGCGTCCTCTCAAGTGGCGGTCCTCGAGTCGGTTGTAGTTGCGCCGCTGTCCCAACGCTCGGACTTAGTTCCGACTGAGTTGCCTTCCGAGTACTTGGGTCGCGGGCCTGCAGCCAAAGTTCACATGGCCAATTCCCATGAAAGTCCCCGCCAAACTGGTCGGAACGAGCACGAGGTCGGCGAGTCATCGGGCGCTCGCCGTTAGCCCCGCCGTTCTGCCAGTCGACGCACTCGTCAGAGCAACGTGGAGGTGTTCCGCACACCCGTCCTCAACCTGGCTGCCGCCGCCAAGATAGCCGATTCCCTCCAGCTGACTGATTCAGAGGCTGGCAGAGGGATTGAGCAGATCCGTGCCCTGTTGCACACGGCGCAACAACAGAATTCAGCGGTCACCCAGTCGCACAACAGGATCCACAATAGTTCTGTTCACGCGAACACACATCGGTCAGTTTTCAGCCCCGATTCTCATCAGTGACACAGAGGAGGCAGCCGTTCCATGAACCCCAAAGATCGTCGCCGTTCACGCACCCCTCCGCGGGGTGGGCCCTACGGGCCCCGACACCATGATGATCGGCGTTCGGTCGGTGACACTTATGATCCAAGGCCCGACGCAAGAGGGTACATCGCCCAGAGGAAGGTCGACAGGAGTCGAGCCCACCGCGATGGTCACGATAGAGACCGTCCGAGTGGAAGCAGGACCATCGTCTCTGGCCCCGAGTGTTTCAGTCGGGCCATCCGTTCGGCTGACATCCCTCCCAACTTCCGATTGGCGACGGGGATCAGGAAGTTTACACGAGAATCCAAGCCAGAAACGTGGTTGGACGACTACCGGGTGGCGGTCCAGATCGGTGGTGGCGATGACCAGGTCGCCATGAAACATCTCCCCCTGATGCTCGACGGCTCGGCACGAGCATGGCTAAACCATTTAGCTCCTTCAAGCATCTACAGCTGGGCAGATCTGGCCCGAGTCTTCATCAGGACGTTCGAGGGGACGTGCAAATGCCCTGCTGGTCTCGTGGAGCTCCAACACTGTGTCCAGAAGCAGAATGAGCCCCTGCGCGATTTCATCCAGCGTTGGACAACCCTCTACCACACGGTGTAGAACGTCACAGAGCACCAAACAGTCTGCGCCTTCAAGGCAGGCGTGCGGTACAAAGATCTGTACCTGAAGTTCGGTCGGACAGGCGACATCTCCATGAGCAAGATGATGGAGACAACGGCACGCTATGCAAATGGCGAAGAAGAGGATCACATTCATAGCGGCAAGCATAAAGCAGTCGCCGATGGAGATGGGAACAGCACTCGGAAGCAGAAGCAGAAAGCTCCGTCCACTCCGCAGGCAGTGGCCGCATCCGTTACCAATGCCAAGTTCAAGGGCAAGGGGAAGGCTCAGTTCACCCCCAAGAAGAAGCAGTTCGGAAACCACATCCTGGATCAGCCATGTCCAATCCACACGAAGATGGACGAAGAAGGCAACGCCATATTCCCGAAGGATACCACTCGGCAATGTCGCCTCCTGATCCAAGGGTTCGGCGAAGGGCAGCCGAGTGAAAAGGACAATGAACAGGATGATGAGGACAAGGAGGATCCGTTCCCCCAAGTCCATGCAACACTGATGATTTTTGCTGACGTGGAAAGCAAGAGTCGTCTGAAGCTGGTGAACAGGGAGGTGAACATGGACACCCCAACCAACCCCACGTTCCTCAAATGGTCTCAGACTACGATCACCTTTGACCAGTCGGATCATCCAGCACACGTGCCCACCCCAGGGAGGCAGGCTCTGGTCGTCGACCTGGTGGTGGAAGGAGTTCGACTGCGCAAAGTCCTCATGGACGGCGACAGCAACTTGAACATCATGTACGCCGACACTCTCAAGGGGATGGGCATTCCGATGTACAAACTTAGCGAGAGCAGCATGCAGTTCCACGGAGTCGTCCCTGGACGAAAGGCCAAGTCACTCGGCCAAATCTCGTTGGACGTCGTTTTCGGCTCCGACAATAACTTCCGCAAGGAAAAGCTGATATTCGAGGTGGTGGACTTCCAGGGTGCATACCACTCGATTCTGGGCCGTCCGGCGTATGCGCATTTCATGGCCCGTCCATGTTACGTGTACCTGAAGCTGAAGATGCCAGGTCCGAAAGGTGCGATCACTGTCACAGGCAATCGGCAGCGGGCCGAGGAGTGTGTGCAGCAGGGGTTGAGGATCGCCAATCAGCAGATGGCTATCCTCGAGCTCGACGAGTACAAGAAGACAGCCAACCCCGCTGACTTGATGCGTTCGAAGAAGCCAGCTTCGGAGTCCGCATTCTAGTCGGCGGGAGACACGAAGAAGGTCAGCATCCACCCGACGGACGACACCGTTGCCCCGACGAACATCTCCACCACCCTCGATCCAAAATAGGAAGCCGAGCTCATCCAATTTCTCCGTGAGAACTGGGACATCTTCGCATGGAAGCCCGCTGACATGCCAGGTGTACCCAGGGAGTTGGCTGAGCACCGACTGCATGTGGATCCTGCTGCTCGTCCTGTCCGAGAACGCCTGCGTCGGTCCGCCGCGCACAAGAGGAAGGCAATCGGAGAGGAGGTGGCTAAACTTTTGGCAGCCAACTTCATTCGCGAGGTACACCACTCTGAGTGGCTCGCCAATGTTGTTATGGTGCCCAGGAAGGACAAGTCTCTCCGAATGTGCATCGACTTCAAGTATCTCAATAAGGTCTGCCCGAAAGACCATTTCCCGCTCCCCCGCATTGATCAAATTGTCGATTCGACTGCGGGTTGCGAGCGTTTGTCATTCCTTGATGCCTACTCGGGCTATCATCAGATCCGTCTGTATGGCCCCGATGAATTAAAAACAGCCTTCATCACCCCATTCGGGTGCTTCTGCTACATCACTATGCCGTTCGGTTTGAAGAATGCAGGAGCAACTTTTATGCGCATGATCCAAAAATGCCTCCTTGACCAGATCGGTCGAAATGTGGAAGCGTATATGGATGATATCGTAGTCAGGTCACGCAAAGGTTCCGACCTGCTGACTGACTTGGCAGAAACATTCGGCAACCTTCGTAGGTACGATATCAAGCTCAACCCTGCCAAGTGTTCATTCGGTGTTCCCAGCGGAAAGTTACTCGGTTTCTTCGTTTCCAAACGAGGGATCGATGTCAACCCCGAAAATATCGGGACCATCGTCCGAATGGAGCGGCCGATCAGAATACACGATGTTCAAAGGCTCACAGGTTGCCTAGCGGCTTTGAGCAGGTTTATCAGTCGACTCGGCGAGAAAGCGCTACCTCTGTACCGACTCATGAAGAAATCAGATACTTTCGAGTGGACAGGCGAAGCCCAAATTGCATTCGACGACCTCAAAAGCCCTGCTTTCCACCCAGCCGGTTCTTACTGCTCCGCTCAGTAAAGAACCCCTTCTTCTGTACATCGCGGCTACAAATCAAGTCGTCAGCACTGTTCTCACAGTCGAACGCGAAGAAGAAGGCAAGGCATACAAGGTTCAGCGGCCAGTGTATTATGTCTCCGAAGTCCTGACTCCTTCCAAGCAGAGGTATCCCCATTATCAAAAGCTTATTTACGGGATTTACATGACTGCGAAGAAGGTGGCTCATTATTTCCAAGACCACTCGGTGACTGTCGTTTCTGATGCTCCATTGTCGGAAATCCTCCACAATCGGGACGCATCAGGCCGAGTGGCGAAGTGGGCAATGGAGATGTTATACTGTGACATCAAGTTTGAGGCCAAGAAAGCTATAAAGTCTCAAGACCTGGCTGACTTCATAGCAGAATGGGTAGAACAACAGCAACCGACCCACATCTACTCGGCTCATTGGACAATGTTCTTCGATGGGTCCAAGATGTTGAATGGCTCCGGCGCTGGCGTTGTGATCATATCGCCAAAAGGTGACAAACTCAAGTATGTGTTGCAGATACATTTCGATTCCTCCAACAACGAGGCAGAGTATGAAGCTCTCCTTTATGGATTGCGCATGGCCATCACACTCGGCGTTCGTCGCCTGATGGTCTATGGCGATTCAGATTTGGTGGTTAATCAAGTGATGAAGGAGTGGGACATAAGGAACCCCACCATGACTACATACTGCAACACAGTGAGGAAGCTCGAGAAAAAGTTTGAAGGTCTGGAACTCCACCATGTTCCGCGACTGAAAAACCAAGCAGCTGATGAGTTGGCGAAACTTGGATCCACTCGGAGACCAGTCCCGAGTGATGTCTGCCTCGAGCACCTACACCTTCCCTCAGTTAAAGAAGACCCCTTCACAGAGGAACCAGTACAACCAAAGAGCTCGACAGATCCGACTGAAGTCGAGGTCCCCGCTGTGGTTGATCTGATCATGGAGATTCTTGCTATCATCCCCGATTGGACTGTGCCGTTCATTGCGTACATCCTAAGGCGGGAATTACCATAAGATGAGGTCCAAGCCAGACAGATCGTCCGCAGGTCAAAGTCGTTCACCGTCATTGATGGCCAGTTGTACAAAGAAAGTGTTTCATGCGTCCTTCAACGATGCATCTCCCCTGAGGAGGGGCAGTTAATCCTGGAAAAATTCACTCGGGAACTTGCGGTCATCATGCCTCCTCAAGAGCAACCGTCGCCAAAGCATTCAGAGCTGGTTTCTTCTGGTTGCAGGCGAATGAAATGGCGAAGGATATGGTCGACCGATGCGAAGGCTGTCAGTTCTACTCGAACAAGTCTCACAAGCCAACGTCTGCGCTGAAGACAATCCCCCTTGTTTGGCCGTTTGCAGTGTGGGGATTAGATACAGTCGGTCCATTCAGGACAGGCCAAGGTGGATTCACACATCTGTTGGTGGCAGTCGACAAGTTCACCAAGTGGATTGAAGCCAAGCCCATCAAGAAACTCGACGCCCTTACGGCCATCAAGTTTGTCAGGGACATCATCTCCAGATTCGGGGTACCGCACAGCATAATCACTGACAATGGCACAAACTTTGACTCGGACAGATTCAAAGGTTTCTGTACAGGCCAAGGTATCCGAGTGGATTTTGCATCTGTGGCGCATCCCCAAACAAACGGGCAAGCAGAGCGAGCGAATGGACTTATTCTTCAAGGGTTGAAGCCTCGACTCCTGCGGGAAGTTGGACATGCTGCCGGCGCATGGGTCACCGAGCTGCCTTCGGTGTTGTGGGGCCTCCGCACAACTCCAAATAGATCTACAGGGCGATCCCCGTTCTTCCTTGTTTACGGAGCAGAGGCAGTCCTTCCGAGTGACTTGCTTCACAATGCTCCATGAGTCAAACTCTTCTCCGAAGCCGAAGCAGAGCAAGCCAGGCAAGACGGAGTGGATCTTCTAGAAGAGGAGCGCGAGATGGTACTGACTCGCTCAACCATTTATCAACAAGATCTGCAGGGATTTCACGCGCGGCACGTCAGGAGTCGTACATTCCAAGCAGGCGACCTGGTGCTCCGAGTGGATCAGCAGAGACCTCACAAGTTGGCTCCCGCTTGGGAAGGACCCTTCATCATCTCCAAGGTGCTGAACAACGGAGCATATCGACTCTACAACCTCGACAGGGAAACGGATGAGCCGCGAGCATGGAACGGAGATCTCCTGAAGCGCTTCTACACGTGACCGCCGAATGGGGCAATGTAAAGAACAAGTATCATTGAAGTAATACAAAGCGGATTGATTTTTTGCAGATTCAAGATTCTTCCGCGTTGGCAGACTCCGGTCTCAAAAATAAAAATCTCCGAGTGTGCACTAAACGTCACACTCGGGGATTTAGCTGCGATCCAGAATCGCCTAAGTACAAACTTTCTCCGAGTGTGCACTAAACGTCACACACGGGGACTTAGCTGCGATCCAGAATCGCCTAAGTACAAACTTTCTCCAAGTGTGCACTAAACGTCACACTCGGGGACTTAGCTGCGATCCAGAATCGCCTAAGTACAGACTTTCTCCGAGTGTGCACTAAACGTCACACTCGGGGACTTAGCTGTGATCCAGAATTGCCTAAGTACAAACTTTCTCCGAGTGTGCACGAGATGCCGCACTCGGGGACTTAGCTGCGATCCAGAATCGCCTAAGTAAAAAAGCTTCCTTCGAGTGTATCCTCAAGATCCACTCGGAGGCTTAGTAGACCCTCATTGAGGCTCATGTGGATGTCGAGACAACTGACAACTACATGAGTATCAACTCGCTCTGAGTGCGCACGAGATGCCGCACTCGGGGACTTAGCTACGATCCATAATCGCCTAAGTAAAAAGCGTCCTTCGAGTGTATCCTCGAGATCCACTCGGAGGCTTAGCGGACCCTCATTGAGGCTCATGTGGATGTCGAGACAACTCACAACTACATGAGTATCAACTCGCCCCGAGTGCGCACGAGATGCCACACTCGGGGACTTAGCTACGATCCATAATTGCCTAAGTAAAAAGCTTCCTTCAAGTGTATCCTAGAGATCCACTCGGAGGCTTGGCAGACCCTCATTGAGGCTCATGTGGATGTCGAGACAACTGACAACTACATGAGTATCAACTCGCTCCGAGTGTGCACGAGATGCCGCACTCGGGGACTTAGCTGCGATCAAGAATCGCCTAAGTAAAAAGCTTCCTTCGAGTGTATCCTTGAGATCCACTCGGAGGCTTAGCAGACCCTCATTGAGGCTCATGTGGATGTCGACACAACTGACAACTACATGAGTATCAACTCGCTCCGAGTGCGCACGACATGCCGCACTCGAGGACTTAGCTGCGATCCAGAATCGCCTAAGTAAAAAGCTTCCTTCGAGTGTATCCTCGAGATCCACTTGGAGGCTTAGCAGACCCTCATTGAGGCTCATGTGGATGTGAAGACAATTAACAATTACATGCTCCGCATGTTTGCCATTGGCTTCACCAAGAAACACCAAACAAAAACCACGAGCTCAAATCGTGTCAGAAAATAAACTTGGCGAAAGAACAACAATATATTCGATTTGAATTCAACGTTAGATCTATGATAGTCGGCTCGGTGCGGATCAAGCTTACCCACACCGAACCACGAATGTGACGGCCAACAACAGTGGCCCAAGTTTGATACAGATACCACTCGGCATACCGAGGTAAAGTTTTTCAAGCGTCATCAGGACTGGCACCAGGACTGGCAGGCTCCACAAAAGTGTCAAGGTCGATCCCGTCTGCGATGCGAGTGGCAGTCTCAAGGAAGGTCTCCATGAAATCTTCGAATCGAAGCATCTTGGTGTTGGCGACCTGCAACGCCTTCAGCTTCTCTTCGCGAGCTTCCTTGCAGTGTACTCGGGCCAGCGATAGTGCCACGTCCGCACCACAGCGAGCGGCAGATTTCTTCCATGCCTGCACTCGGTTCGGGACGTCCTCCAGCCGAGTCATCAACCCTTCTATTTGCTGTCGGGAATCGTCTTCGGGCCACATCTCCTTGTCGATCCGGCCGATGACTTCTCTCAGACGGCCGATGAAAGGCCCCACTCTGCCAAGGCGAATATGTGCTTGGAGCATGTCCCGATTCGCTTCATCGCCGAGTGGAACGTTTGGAACAACCTACCTTTCAATGTCGTCTGCTTCAGCCTCAGCATCCAGACAAAAATCTGCAAAGAAAAGAAGAGCAGAAAGTAAGCGCAGAATGAATTACAAAGTCAAGAAGCACTCGGCAAGAAGCTTACCACCGAGCAGTGCAATCATCTTCCTCGCCCAGTCGTTGACATACTTCTCCTGCGAAATGCATCGACGATTCATCACCTGCATTTGACCCATCAATTCACTTCTTTGCTTGCCCATTTTCTCAATTTCGGCCACCAATGCCTTGTTGGTCTCCCGGGACTCCTCCAAAGACTTCTCTCGGTCAGCAAGTGCCCCCTTCACACCAGCTAAGTCATTCACAGCTGCCTCAAATTCCGCAGCAAGCTGAAGCTTTTCAGCCTTCAGAGCATTGTACGCTGATCCCATTTCGCAAGTCTTCTGCAAATCAACGCGAAGAAGAGACCAGACACATTCAACAAGGAAAACAATAAAAGTTCAAAGTTCTTCAGACCCCTGCCGACGCAAGCAGTCGACAGCGGTCTCGGGGACTACACCCAGTGGGTTCACTAAGAGTGACCCCACTGGCATGAAGCTCGAACATGTCTGCCCTATTGAGCTACATAACAAAAACAAGCCTATGAGGCTACTACTACCCGACCTTAGTAAAATTACTCTCGGGGACTACTTCCAGTGGGTGCACTCGGAGTGCCCCCACTGGTATCATTCGGACATATTAGTTCTGATCCGATCAAGTCAAGGAAAATGTATATAAAGACAACTGCCGGTGCAAGCACTCGACAGAAGTCTCGGGGACTACACCCACTGGGTTCACGCGGAGTGAACCCACTGCAAAATAATCCTACTGTATCCGAGTATATCGCTTAAACCCCCAGTGGGTTACAAGAGGAAAGCAAATACTTACTAGCGCACTTACTCGGATATAATCCCGGAGCTCCAAGCTTCTCTTGTACAAAGATGCGATGGAGTCGTACGCCCCCTTGGCATCACCCGCCATCAACTCCACCTGCACCATGGCCGCCTTGGCGGCTCCCACTTGATCTTCCGGGAGGTGTTGGGCGTTGTACTAGACGGTCGACGGACCCGGCATGACAGGAGACTCCTTGGGTATCCCAAGTCCTGCTCCAGTCGGTTCAGCCGCGATGAGCACCGTCTCAGTCGACGGCATCGTCTCGGTCGGCGGCGCGTCCATGGCGGGGGCGGTAGCAGATGGAACAACCTCAAGGACAGGCACCGAAGTTTGCCCGGACCTCTTCTGGTCATCCTCCTCCAGATGAATCACCTCTGAAGGAAGCCCGACTGAACGACGTGAGACCACGGTAAAAGGGCAAGATTAAAGACAGAATTTGCAAAACAATAATGCAAACTCTCGGAGTCGTCACGACGTACCTTGCTGGGATGTGGCAACGTTATCCGTATCCATGGGATCGTCTTCCTGGCGTGGCAGAGAGGTGGCGGAGGTAGCAGCTCTGTCGAGTAAAATCCACTCGACCGATAAGCATGAGTTCAGTCAAATACTGAAAGAAGATAGGAGAACAAGACACTTACGCTGAGGCAACGGGAACAACGATCCTCATCCGAGGCAAAGCTTTCCGAGGCTTGGATCCACTCGGTTTGGCCACCTTGGAAGGTTGGTCCGTGGGCTCGGCAGCAGCGTCCCTGGTCCTCTTTGTGCTCCGAGCACTCGGAGCCATGGGAGTAGCCGGCAAGGCACTCGGAACCACGGGAGGAGCTGGCGAGGCACTCGGGGCCGCTGGAGGAGCCGACGGAGTCACGGGTTCGTGACGACGCTTAGTTCTAGGCTCTGGTGGTGGGGGTGGCGAGCTCTGCTCCCCAACTTCCCCCCTCCTCTTCGGTCTCCTCCTCCGTCTCCCCACTGTCGGAGACGTACTCGACGCTGTCCACGCTGCCCTCCTGGCTGCCTTCCTCTTCCTCAGCCGGATTCCCGTTCGAGATGGGAGAATACCAGTTGGTCCACGCCTGCACAAGATACAGTTGACAACATCAGACGTCAGACGGTGATGCAAGAAAAAACGGCAAATCTAAGGGAATTGTAAGCACTTGGTAAGATATGCTCACCTCATTCGGAGGAGGGTTGTCAGCGCGGAAGGGCTTCACTCGCTGGGCTCCTCTGGGGTTATCGCAGGTGCGTGTGATGCCGCGGACCCACGCCGTCACAACCTCCCCGGTCACGCATTCGGGATGAGTCCGAGTGGAGTCCCCAGGCGCCGCGTAGTGCCACATGGCGTGGTGTCGAGCTTGCAGAGGCTGGATGCGCCGACCCAGAAAAGTCTCCAGCAGATCCGTGCCGGTGACTCCCTTGCGGACGACATCTATCAGCGCTTCGACCAAAGGTTGGATCTGGATCTTTTCCATCTTCGTGAGCACAAGCTGCCTGGGTGGAGTCGGTCGGTCTAGACTAAAAGGTGGCATCCCAGTTGCGGCATTCGGACAGGCAACGTCCTGGCAATAGAACCAAGTCGACTGCCAGTTCTTAATGGACTCGGACAACTCAAGAGTAGGGTAGCTACTTTTGTTTTTCTTTTGGAAGCCTAAGCCCCCGCAAAGCTGGAGGATATGAGTTTTGTCGTCCGACTGGCTAAGTTTTTTGACGGTTTGGGATCTAGCGGAGAAGATGTACTTAAAGAGCCCCCAATGGGGAGGACAACCGATAAAGCACTCGCAAAGCACGACGAATGCAGAAAGATGAGCTATCACGTTGGGAGGAAAGTGATGGAGCTGCGCCCCGAAGTGGTTCATGATACCTCTGAAGAAGGGATGAGGAGGCAGAGAGAAGCCCCGGTACACGTGACTGAGCAGCAAGGCGCGCTCCCCCTCCTGGGGCGCCGGCTCCATCTCGCCCTCCGCCGGCAGCCTCCACGACTTGTTGGCGATCATACCTTGCTCCACCAGCTCCAGCAGGTCATCCATCGTCACGGTGGAGGGGAGGAAATCCCCCTGGATCCAACCCACCGGCAATGCCCGCTGTCGCCGCTGAGCAGGAGCCTTCTTCTTCTTCTTCTTCTTCTTCTTCTGCGACTCGAGCTTGCTCGTCTGCCCCTTCGTCATGGTGGAGGCTGCAGATCCGCAGGGGAGGAGAGGAAGGAGGAGGCTTGGAGTGCGCAGGGAGCTACGGGGGAAGCGGGGCGAGTGCGAGTAATCAGGAGAGCACAACGAGAAACCCTCGCTGGGGAGGTTTAAATAAGCTTCCGACTGGGTCACTAACAGGTGGCCCCGAAATCTTATCCCCCGACCGGCTGCTGCGATATTAGTGGAGGAGATGAAGGCGCGGCAATCGAGGCGGCAGAAACTACTCGATGACGATGCCGTCATCCCCGCTAAGCACGCGGCAACCAAAATTTGAGGATCCCGGAAAATCCGCCGCTGTCAGTTGACCGATCACGTCGTAAGATTCCGCGAAAGCACTCGGTCTCTGACGGTTCGTTTCACAGATATATCCACTCGGATCACTGGTCAAGAAGATAAAATGGATCGAGGCAAACCACGCCAAAGTCGCATCCATACCAGTCGGATCCGCATTCCAGGCATCATTTCGTCGTTCCAACCCCGATCCATTCGGGGACTAATGATGGGGTCATAGTCCCAGGGTAGGGTCATAGGCCTGCCCTATAGGTCCTACCCAAGGACTACCCTTCCTAAGGGACAAGGCCCTTAGTCAGTTCCGACTGAATTAAGGACTTCCCATCATCCAGTCGGTAATGATTCCCCCCATCATCCAGCCGGAGATGAGCATTCGGAGCATATTAAACTGCCGACTGGATTCCACTCTGTATATCGTAACCTCCCTGGAGGACAACGGTCGTACGTTTTCATACACCATTATTAGCATTTAAGGCATATGTTACCTGTAACGTAGGCATTTATTCGCCACTACTCCACCCCTGTGCACCGGACCGTTGTGAAGGGCAGCGTACTCTATATAAGCCGCCCCTCCCCACTGGTGCAGGGGTTAGCATTTTCACTGTAATCCATATTTCACTCGACATTAAGCTCCCAAGAGCACTGAGGCGTAGGGCTTTTACCTCCACCGTAGAGGGGCCTGAACTCATACAACCTCGCCGTAGCCAAGGCTCTGCCCATCCTTTCGTACCCTACACATCTACTGTCAGACTTATACCCACGACAGCACCATCTCCTCTCCAAACCCTAGTTCATCTCTTGTAACCAATCTCCGTCTCGCGACTCCGATTGGTACTTGTAAGGTTGCTAGTAGTGTTGATTACTCTTTGTAGTTGATGCTAGTTGGATTACTTGGTGGAAGAGTTTATGTTCAGATCCTTGATGCTACTCATTACACCTCCGATCATGATTATGATTATGCTTTGTGAGTAGTTACTTTTGTTCCTGAGGACATGGGATAAGTCATGCTGATAATAGTCATGTGAATTTGGTATTCGTTCGGTATTTTGATATGATGTATGTTGTCTTTTCCTCTAGTGGTGTTATGTGAACGTCGACTACATAACACTTCACCATATTTGGGCCTAGAGGAAGGCATTGGGGAGTAGTAAGTAGATGATGGGTTGCTAGAGTGACACAAGCTTAAACCCCAGTCTATGCGTTGCTTCGTAAGGGGCTGATTTGGATCCACTAGTTTAATGCTATGGTTAGACGTTGTCTTAATTCTTCTTTCGTAGTTGCGGATGCTTGCGAGAGGGGTTAATCATAAGTGGGATGCTTGTCCAAGTAAGGGCAGTACCCAAGCGCCGGTCCACCCACATATCAAACTATCAAAGTAACAAACGTGAATCATATGAACATGATGAAACTAGCATGACAGAAATTCTCGTGTGTCCTCGGGAGCGTTTTTCCTCTTATAAGACTTTGTTCAGGCTTGTCCCTTGATACAAAAGGGATTGGGCCACTTTGCTGCACCCTTGCTACTACTTGTTACTTGTTACTTTTCACCTGTTACGTTTCACCTCACTACACCATCACTTGTTACCGCTACTTTCAATGCTTGCAGTTATTACCTTGGTGAAAACCGTTTATCAGAGCCTTCTGCTCCTCGTTGGGTTTGACACTCTTACTTATCGAAAGGACTACGTTGATCCCCTATACTTGTGGGTCATCAGCAGGGTTGGTTCAGCATGTCGCCCTTAGGGTTGCTCTTTTTCTTAGATGCCCACTCCTTCTTCTATTTGTACTTTCCTTTGCTCTTGCCTTGTTTGGACACGGACGTGGCTTTTGCTTTGTCGGCGCACTCAGCTTTCCGCTTTTGCTTCTTGTCGGCATTGCCATCTGACTGACGAGCTTTAGTGACGCGGCTCTTGTCACTTCTCATGTGGTCATCTGCTTCGTCGTTGGTTTACCGACTCGCAATCCCCATGGCCCGGCTGAGGGTCAGAACGTCACACCGGCCGAACTTCAGGATGAGCTCGCGGTACCTCAGGTCTGCCTTATAGGCACAATTAGCGTGATGCTCCATCACATTTTCCACTATGTTCTGCAGGGTGGTCCAACGTTGTATGTACTCGCAAAGAGTTTCGTTGTTCCTTTGCACACGGTGCTGCAACTCGGTAATCTGCCCGGACAATTGTAGGAGCCTTGAAAGGTCTTGACAAACACTCGGGACACGTCTTCCCAGCTATAAATACTGCCAGCGGGCAGCTGATTCAACCACGCCCTCACTGACCCTTCCAACATGAGGGGCAGGTGCTTCATTGCAACAAAATTATTACCGTCGCTGATCTGAACAGCCACTCGGTAATCTTCCAACTCTGGCTTTTTGATTCACCATTTAATTTGATGATCCTGGTCGCCAACCTGTAATTGGAGGGAATCTCGGCATCCCAAATGTATCTGGTCAAACACTCGAGGGCATAAATACCGCGACCATTCTGTCGCTCTCTGCTAGCTCTAGCCCTGTCGAGTACGCCCTGTGCAATGATGGATCTGACATTGAGCGGGGGTTGTCGGAAGTCTTCATCCACATGGTCTCTCCGCCAAGAGAGACCACATCTTCAGGCATCCTCGTACGACCATGTGTCATCATAGGACTGGCATTTGTACGATACATCCCTTTGAGAGGGCGTCCGAGTGCGACGATGATCATCACGCCTATGGTATCCATACTGGTCTCTCGAAGGAGAAGAACATCGATGCTTTCCACGCGTGAGTGGGCTGTGAGCCGACTGCACCGCGTCTGCTCGAACGGACTTGCTATAGATGCGGTTGTGCGATTGGGACACCGCTGAATTTTTCTCCAGGGTCGTCTTGAGGAGGGCCTGAATCTGCTGAATCACTTCAAGAAATATGTCAACTTGTGACCTTCTGTGTGTGACCCTGGAAAATCTACTACCATTTGAGACCAATTGGTCGTAAGCTGTTCGGGGGGCTCCAAACCCTTACACAAAATGGTCGTAAAGCAGACATCACTAGTCCACTGCCTTATTTCTAGCAGATCACAACCAATATAGATGGTCATAGCCTTGTAAATTGTGGTGCATTGCTATGACTAGGCACCAGCTCATCAGGTTTGCCTATGTGTCATGTCCATGTTTCAATTTTTGCCCTAGGTTGTGAAGCCGCCTACATTTCTATCATTTCCAAAATTCCCATTAAGTTATCATAAACACTTTGGATCATATCTTCCTCAAACATGTCAAAAACATTCCTTGCCTAGTTCAAAAATAATTCAGGAATATTTATTTTCCTATTCTGTTCAAAACACCACTTTGTGAAGGAAGTGCTATTTATATTTGCTTGATTGACATAAAAAAATTTGGGCACTCTTTCCTATCCAAATCACTCCATCATGACAAAATTCAGCTCAACCATAACTTGACCCCAACTTATCTCAAAATTCAGCTCAACCATAACTTGACCCCAACTTATCCAACTCAGCTCAACCATAAATTCAGCTCACAACATATTTGCTAGTTTTTTTTGTTACGGATATCTCAGGAGGACTACCGCCTGATTTATCGTCTAACTTATCTACTTCCTGCACTTATATTGTGAATATAACTTGACCCCAACCATGCTTAATAAAATCAACTGCATGCATCTCATCTTTTGTGCAAACTGTTTGCGAGTACTTCTCGGAGTACTCACTAGCTTGTTGTTGTGGCCAGATATGGATGAAGGAGACCTCATGGATGAGGAGTTCGATAGCGAGTCCGATGTCTAGAGGAGTCCCAGTCAGTCTTGCGATCCTGGAGTCCGTCGCTGTTTTATTCCACCGCTTCCGCCACCTCGAATAAATTGTTGAGCTTCACTCCGAGGCTTAATGCGTAGTAGTACTCGTCATGTCACATTACTCTGATGTGACGTGCCCTTTTTTTTGCAAGCAGTAGAGTCACCCTAAGACCACTGGAACATTTCCTAAGACTTGGATATGTTGTACTATTTGTAGAGCGACCCTCGCTCTACTTGTATAATATTGAGTACTACTGGTTTTCTATATCAAGTTGAGTCTATCAGCGGGAAATATTTTTCTTCACTATGGACGCGAATGGCTGATTTCCAGTTAAATCTTTTATTTGGAAACCAGACTTGATAGAGGAGGAGGGCGCGGTGGAGGAGGGGCCGGTGGTGGAGGAGGGGGCATAGGAAGGAGGAGGGCTTGGGGAGGAGGAGGGCATGATGGTGGAGGAGGGGGCGAGCTCCGGCAGCGGGTCGCATGCGGGGAGGAGGGGAGGGCGAGCTCCGGTGGCGATGGGGGTTTCGAGGGTGAGAGAGAGAGACCGTTAGGGGAGAGGGGTGTGGGGGTGGGGAAACGACCGTTAGGGGAGACATGGGGTGTGGGGGTGCCGTTAGGGCGCCATCCTCTTTGCCGTCCGCCCCCGACGGCAAAGAGGTACAAGGCGGACGACAAATATGGTGGAGGTGGTGGGGGCCACGGCCGTTAGGGATCCATCCTCTTTGTCGTCTACCTGAACCCTCTTTTTCGTCAGCTCGCAGACGACAAAGTTCTGACTGATGGCAAATAGTGTCTTTGCCATCCGTGTGATCTTTGTCGTCCAAATTGTGGCAGCACACGGCAAAGAGGGTCTTTGCCATGAGCCAGCAGACGGCAAAGACCAGGCAGATGGTAAATTCTGTGATTCCAGTAGTGGTTCCTTGGTTGGGCGTTTCTCAATCTATTTGTTAGTCTTCACTTGTACTAAGCGGGAATACTGCTTGCGCATCCAAATCCTAAAGCTAAAGTTGTGCCAAATGAGTCCATCATACCTACCTATATGCTATATTGTGGGGGTGCCGTTAGGGCGCCATCCTCTTTGCCGTACGCCCCCCGACGGCAAAGAGGTACAAGGCAGACGACAAAGATGGTGGAGGTGGTGGGGGCGACGGCTGTTAGGGATCCATCCTCTTTGTCGTCTCCCTGAACCCTCTTTGCCGTCAGCTTGCAGATAGCAAAGTTCTGACTGATGGCAAATAGTGTCTTTGCCATCAGTGTGATCTTTGCCGTCCAAATTGTGGCAGCAGATGGCAAAGAGGGTCTTTCCATCAGCCAGCAGACAGCAAAGTCCAGGCAGATGGCAAATTCTGTGATTTCAGTAGTGGTTCCTTGGTTGGGCGTTTCTCAATCTATTTGCTAGCCTTCACTTGTACCTAAACGGTAATACTGCTTGCGCATCCAAAACCTAAACCTAAAGTTGTGCCAAATGAGTCCATCATACGTACCTATATGCTATATTTCAACACCGTTCTAAGTAAATTTGCAAGTGCCAACTCTAGTGTTCAAAATAAATTTCTGTTTTGTGTGCCCGTACTGCTCATGAAGCGGCGAGGGGTGGTCGATATCTTCCATGTTAAATAGGTTATTCTTAAGATGAGTGTTTATTCACTTGTCATTACACGAGAGTATGGCGGCAATAGGGATGCCTAGTCCCGAAATTCAAAACAAAATTACTTTATGTTGTCAAATAATAAATTCCTTGGAAAGTGTTGGTATGGACGGTATCCGTGGATGCGGCTATCCGTGGAGTGTGAAAGAATGATGGAAAAAACGAATAAACTTTATTTTCAGTTTGGGAACCGCTTATGATTTGTTTAGCATGAGAGATATTGGAAACTCTTAGTCGTTTTCGTTGACACGAAAAGCATGCCACCCAAAATAATTTTATCTCTCAATTTAAGCTTTGAGTTCTGACACCTCTACAAATCTCTGCTTTCCTCTACGAAGGGCCTATCTATTTACTTTATGCAATTTTTATTTTGAATTTTAGTCTCCATATTCTCTTATAAAGCACCAACTAAGGAACACTATTATCATACTTGAGCATTGGATGTAGCCAATATTTGGGTGTGTTGCATGAATGGATCAATGATGGAGCATGATGGGCTAGGGATAGCATTCTTTAGCATCTATATTTTTGAAAGACTCGATTGCTTGTTGATATGCTTAAGTATTAAAGTTTTCATGTCAAATTATGGACTATTTTTTTGAATCATCTACAAGTCCATATGTCCATGTTATAAAGAAAATAGTACATGATGAATATGATAGGTAGCATTCCACATCAAAAATTCTATTTGCAATTGCTACTTTATCATGATGAGTTTGATGAGAAAGAGTTGTTGTTATGTTGCTAGGAAAAGTGATTGAAATTGACATTGATCAAACTTATGCACTATGCTAGCATTGCACTTCATAAAATATTTCTTTTATCGTTTACCTACTCGAGGATGAGTAGGAATTAAGCTTGGGGATGCTGATCCGTCTCCAACGTATCGATAATTTTTGAAGTATTCGTGCCATGTTTGCCTATGTTTATAATACTTTTATATGGTTTTGCTGCACTTTATATGATTTATTTAGAACTACACCGGGCTAACATTGTTTTCAGCACAACTACCGTGTTGTTGTTTTTTGTGAAGAAATAAAAGTTCTCGGAATTGGATGAAACTTTTTCACAATTTTTTGGAAGAAAAGAGAAATACTCGAGCAAAGAACCACGAGAGGGGGGGGGGGCTGGTGCCCACTAGGCACCAGGGCATGCCAGCCCCTGGCTCGCCGTGATACATAGCGATTTCCTATGGAGTCATCCCGGTAATGGGAGTGAGCAGAGCGTGCTTGTTCCTCTTCCTGAGTTCCTCATGATGCTCCCGAGTAAGAGTGTGGGGGATGTAGGGGTCGTTGATGTTGTCGTCGCGGTCGTTTCCACCGTGCCCGCGAGAAGTCTCTCGAACCTGGGAGGACCTCGAGCTGTTCCTGCCATGAGAGTCTCTGCAGCAGGTTCACTACTCTTGCACTCAAACTCGTCAGAGGAATCATCCCCCGAGGAGGCGAATAAGTCAAGAGTGGGCTCGTCGGAGTCGATCGTATCTACCTGTTCGGCCGTGGACTAAAGAGCCACGGCGTGCTTCTTCCAGCATTGGAGTCGTGAGCGTCCAGAGCGCTCTGACGACGTCCAGCCGGAAGGAGAGGTGTCGCGCGATACGAGACTGACGGGTGTTGGAGTAGAACTCCGAATGAGGATGCGCGAAAGTGTGCCGCGCTGCGGGTGGGCAACGCATCTGGTGTCCAGCGGAGCTTCCTGCAGCCATGCCATATCATCGACGATGAAGCTAAGGTAACCAAATAGGATCTCTAAGCCAAGGTTCATCATGATGATGGGTATAATTCTCCACCTGCGCCGGAAATTGATAGACGCGTAACCCCATAGTGGGTGCCAACTATCAAGGGAACGAGCCTGGCAATGAATACTAGGGGTATGAATGAGGGGCAGAGCCTAGCTACGGCGCAGGTGTCTCACTCTGATTTAGCGAGTTCGGGCCCCTCTCGAAGAGGTAAAGACCCTACGTCTCATGCCCGGAGGCTTGCGTTTTTCTCTGGAGGTGTCTAATTATAGAGGGTGCTGAACCATTGTCACAGAGCTCGAGGGTGAATTATATAGAGTTCACCAGGACCCATCATGCATCATTACAAGGGTAGTTAATGCGAGTAACTACGAGGGTTACTAGAAATGACAATCCTAATTATGGTTGTTACTCGTAACGCTAGCCATGACCGCACTTCATGCGTGGTGTTAAATCCCTCGACCGTTGCAGCTCCCACGTCGTTCACGTTTCTTCTTCGTCGGAGCGTTGGTGCATGGACGACTGGCGGGATGACGTTCGAGTGACTCTCTAGATCCGAGTGGATGTGGTGTATGCTTCCGAGTGCATGTGTAGTCCTGAAAGTTTAATGGTCATGTGGAGCCCTAGGTGGTCCCTAGATGTGTGGTCCATGACCCTACCACTAGTAGATGACCCCATTAGTTGCCGCTACTTGCGAGGAAGGAGAGGAGAAGGAGAGGAGAGGGAAGCTCGCCGGGGAGGGGGCTGCCCGCCACGCGCCTCGATGTGGGGTGGATCTGGGCGGTGGGTGCCTGGATCCGGTGACGGGTGCCACGGGGGAGCTCGTGGGCTTGCAGAGAGGCCAAGATAGGGTGGATCGAAGGGTGGCGTGGGTGAGGCGGTGTCGCGCGCGAATGGCTCGTCGGGGAGGGTTAGGGTGGCACCGTTGGGCTAGGTGGAGTGCACCGGCATGCTTGTCAGCGGCGGTGACGTAGCCGAAGTGGCACGGGGTTGGACATCGTGAGTTGTTGCTGCTGCTCGCTAATGCTGCTTGTCACCGCTGCTGCTACTTGCTTCCGCTCACTCATCTTGTTTGTCGTTGCTGCTCCTACTTGTGTTGCTGCTTGTCGGCGGTGAGCTTCCGACGACGGTGACGGGAGCTGGTGGGGGCAACGCGGTCGCCTCCTCCTCATCGGATCGTGAGCAGCTGAGTGAATTGGGGGCGGGGTTTTGATTGCTTTTTATTTTTAGATCGACGGATGTGTATGTTTTTTTGTTTTGCCAAGTCAGCTTCTTATGTTTGGTCCCCACATGTGAGAAAGTGACTAAATGGGACAAATCACCATATCAATGCATTTTGCCAAAAAGAAAATACTAGAAACACGTTGGCTTTTGCAATAAATGAAGGACCAGGCGGTTTCTGTAAAACAAGTCTCAAATGTAGTGATTTTATGCAATTAACTTGTCTCTTTGAGATGCTTATAGGAATATGATGTGTATTCACAAAAATAAATATATAAACGCTTGCGTCTATGCTATGTCAAAAAACAGGAAAGTATGAAAGAAAGTATGAAAACTGCTAGACAAATGCTTGGTTGCTTCACTAAAACGTGCTGCAGGCCTGCAGCACACATGCACCGAACATGAGCTGTGATTCTCAAAAGAAAGGAAAAAAAGAAGATGAGTTGTGAAATATTTTTCCCGTGTAAAATAACTGTTGAGAAATAATACATGTGATCAATTGTATGGGAGGAATGCCTCCCAGGAGGTGTCTGTTGGGGGAAAAGGTGTCTCCCCAACACACCCCTTCATCTTGTATATAAGTGGGTCTTCCACATTGCAATGAAACTAGTGGATCATTTAGACCCTTTATTTATCTCTTTGCATCCATTTAACAATACGTTATCACGCACGTCTCTCCACATAGAGCGAATGGGCCAGCGAAACTTCGTCGTCACTGACGATCGAGGCAACAACTCTGGATGTTCACGCTCAAACAATGGCGACCAAGGGACGCAGGAACGCAGACTTTCGCGGCGAACTTCGGCGTCGGCGTTGACGATGGTCACAAGAGAGGAAATGTCTGTCAACGGCGCTCTCGGCACCGAAGGCCACCCATGGCAAAGAAGATCATGCAGCCCTATAAAATATCAATCAGGAGGTGTCTTTTGTGATTAAATCAACGATCTGATAACTAATCAGCATGCAGCCTATGCGCAGGAGATATGATCGTTACTCCAAGAAAGAAGAAGGAATTCGCCAGCCACATCACGCACATGCAGCCGGGCGGTAACAGACGACTTCCACTTACTCGCATCAGGGGCGTTGGCGGCACTACGTACATAGTGCGCTAAGTGGCGCCATGCCCGCGCGGTGGGCCTCGGCCACGGCCGCTTGGGGCCGATGTTTGGTGAGGCGCAGCTTCAGCAGCAGCCAACAGATGTCGAATGGCATGATGGCGCATGGCGTTGGCGTCAGGACATGGTGGCGCATCGAAAAGCTTCAGGCTGGCTTGCGCAACAGCCGGGGTAGATTCTCCTTCAGAGGAGGAATATGGCGCGCCGGGGGCCTGAGTCCCTTGACGTTGAGGCGACGACGGAAGACTCTGTTGTCTTCTAGCCTGTAACATAGTATGCACGGTGCCAGCGGCGGCAGCGCTACTGCCGCCTGACCTTAGTGCTGACAACACGTAGCACTGCACACACCACTGTGGCGGCTCCAGACGACTACGTCCCAAACGCGTTGTGGCAGCGACGATAGCCGGCGAAGACGCGTCGGATCCAAGCGGCTGTGCCGCTGGCAACGGCGACACACACTGCTGTCAGTAGCGGCGACGGCCACCAGCCCTGCACGACATTGCTCAGCCTTTGGGGCAGCGGCTCGATACGAGCCTGTCCAGCGGCGATGCCCCACCACCACGGTCTACCACGAAGGCTGGTCGTGCGGCGAGCCACTAACGGCAGCCAGCGACGGTTATTCCTGTTCGGGAATTGGTAACCGTTCGCAAGGAAGGGGAGAGTCTAATCTCTTCGTGAACTGTTCACTTTACCCCTTGGGCTCGTTGTTTTTCAAAATTTTAATCATATGGTTATCGGTATTTGCGTTTTATGTCCCGAGCATTCAGAGCAAATATACATGATAGACTACAAGGTCTTGTTGAATTACAGAATAGTTGATTATGCATCATTTTACATCGTGTAAAATGACTGTTTGAGGCCCCATGTCCTCATATATGTTGCACAAGTATGATAATATTTTTGCATTTATTTGTATTACATGAGTAATACTGTTGCAAAGCAACATGTTGACTCCATTATTCACATAGAATGTGGAATTTGCTTGCAAATTTGCAAAAATGAGGTAGTGAAGTGTTTGACACTGCCACGTTATGTCAAATTTACATTTGTCACATGGAATCGACAAATGGTACCTACTGCTTAATTGCAGATTACTCAATGTTATTGTGAGGTCTATATTATGTCGTTTAGACATAATGACTACCTTCAATTTTGCACACAACTTATGGATTGTGTTTGTGGCAACGAATTAAATTTCGTTCACAACTGCAAGGTCTACACCATCATGTGGTGATTACCTTCAATGTGTTTTAAAACATAAATGTTGTGAGAAGCTCCATAAGAATGAAGTCTATACTACTCAGTAGTGATTATCTTCATGTGTTGAAAGCAAAGTGAAAGCACAAAACATATGACATAATCATTATGAGGTCTACACCGTTGGTGCCTACCTTCATGATGTTTTTCTAAATACTTGTAAATTTCATAGCATTTGTCATTGGTTGTGACTACAGTGTCACATGCTCCATCAAGAGAGGAATCCAAGGCATTAGTGGCGACTATGCTACATATTATGCTATGAAGATAATTATGCAAAATACTTGCATATTTTGGTGATTACCTTCCACGAGTACACAACTTATGAGATGTAATCGTAGGATCGAATTAAATTTCATGCACAACTGAGAGGTTTATGCCACTTCGTGGTAATTACCTTCATGTGTTTTAAATAACATAAGGTTGTGAAGAGGCTATGATTGATTGAAATATCCATAAGAGTGAGGCACCACCAAGTGGTTGATTACCTCTATGTGTTTTATATGAATTAAAGGTTTATGATTTATAAGGTGACTAGCTTTAATTTGAAGAACTACAACATATTGTGATGATTATATTCTTGTGAAGGCTTACTCTATGAGTTAGTAAGAATCACCATGATCATGATTATACTTAGCCATAGCATTTTCACTATACTTAATTTACTAAAGGTAAATTAATGCATGAGCATTTCATGCAATATGTGGCTGACCTTTTTAAAAAGGAAATGTGATGTGATCACATATGTGGACGTCATGATTGAACATGGGTCATGGACATTAATATTTTGTCAACATGTGGCCTTGTCGCCACTAAAACTCCACCTACAAAGAAGGTCATGGCTATTTATAAATAGCTGAAATGCCCAAATTTGCATTTATGTGACATCGCAATATCTCGGTTATTAATCTGAGTATTTAAATGGATGATGAATATCCATATGACCTTCGGGACTACCTTAGGGAGAGATATATTGTCATAAGCATTACATGAATGACTATTCATTTGTGTTCAAGACTTGAAGTCTGTTGATGCTTATAATTCTATTGTCTATAAATCAACACTAAGTTGAGATTATGTGATAAGGAAGTCTCAGATCTTGATCTGATTATATGTCCTTACTGCACTTTACATTCTCCCATGATGGTAAAAGAATACCATATTCATTTCGGGGTAAAAAATATGATGACCTTCTTGTGAAGATCATCTGGTACACCCCAATGGGTGCAATATCATTACCTTAAATTTGTGTTAGTCCTTTCAGTACTAAACAAATACGTGGTTAGAGAACCACCAGGAGTTGAAAGTAAAGTGGAAAAAGAGACAGGCAGAAATGGAGTGTATATCTCACAAAGGAATGTGTCATTTAAATAAATGATCACAATGACAACTCCCAAGTTTTTAAAAAAGGTGGTTGTACGAAATATCGTACTAATGATTACCAAACTACCATGTTTTGGGTTGAATCATGTCACCGACCCATTGAAAAAGGCAAATGAGTTAAATGGGAGAAGTTTGAAGTTCTACTTCAAATGGACAACCAGAAAATATTCTGGTGCAATAGAAGGAGAATGCACTCCTCTGCATTGATGATATGCTTGTGGAATGACATTCCCAAGATAATTTGGAGATCTTATGTAGTCTCCTAGTTATCCTAATATATCATTAGCCTATAATTGTACTATTACAGGTGGTATAATTTGCAACATCTTGTCCACGCGACATGATAGTTGTGAGGAACTAAGTGTATGAAGAATTCATACATAATATTGTTGCGTACACAATAATTTTTCTTCCTTTACCTGTCTGGTATGAGGACTATTAGAAAAATTATTGATAATTCTGTTGGCCACAACAAAGTTGCAATATTCCTAACAATCGAAAGATTTATGTGCACTACATGTGCCATAGAGGAATTAATTTTAAGGCACTCTCACCTTAAAATTTGAATGCGACACTCATTATTCTTGAACGGATTTAAGAATGATGCAAAATATTCAACCATTGGCTGGGTTATTTTGGTACTTCATGGTATTCATAGACACATCTAGAAGATGGCCTTAGGTGTGTATCATCCACACAAAACCATGTGTTTACTGAATTAAGTGCTCAAATTGACGAATTTGGAGCATATGCATGTGATAATTCCATCGGAATGGAAATATCGTTGAATTTGATTCACGAGAAATTCATGGTCATATCCTATGTCGTGTACCTACCCAGAATGGTGTGGCTAGATCTCTTGTCAAAAAAAAAGTCAAGTTGCATGGCCATTGCTACAGAATTGTGATGATCCAACATTTTGTTGTTGGTAACATGCGGACTCACACGCCGCATATTTGGTCTAAATGAGATCAAATGCATTTAATACCGTATCCCCTTACGGTCTGTACATGGAAATCAGTGAAGTATTTCCCATCTGCGATAATTCGGTTGCATACCGATATCACCACCCCAGCGTACATTACAACCTTCTCATATATTTGGGATCTATGTGAGGAATAACTGTGGTATGATTGTTAATCCGTCAAATACCTTAACCCTTGAGAGGGAGTTATTTGCAGCTCGTACGCTGATTGCTTTTGCAATGAGGACATTTTCTGGCATTAGGGGGAGAAATGTACCACAGAGAATGCCAGGAAATGCAAAAGAAATGGCATAGACATTTTGTCCACGTACTTGAGAATCTGAACTAGAGATTTAGATTATGAGAATTTGCAACATATTGCAAATAATCTGCCATATACATTTACTGATGGCAAAGGTGTCAATGAATTTTCGTACCAGAACGAGTGGAGGTACCTCATAACCATTCGTATCCCCAGATGAGAGCAAGAGGGGGAGAATTCTGGTCACATGGGATTAAGTTCTCATATGTTTCCGCGGAAATAGAGGAAATGGTCTACTCAATCAGTAAATGTGATTCAACCTTGCATTGAATGACACCTCACGGATGCGCGTCATCCATAGCCCAGCACCGATGTGCACCCATTTTTTATGGTGCTGAGACATTGAAACACCTTGACTCCGTTGTTGTGGGAAATCATAAGGAGTTAAGAGGCATAACGAGAATTCCACAAATGATATCGATTCAAGAAAATCGTATATTGAAAGTCTACATATGTCGACATAAATTTCTTCTTGAGAATTGCAGAAATCCTTCTGGGCCCTGAACCAAAATCCATGGAAAGTGTTGTTGACACTTATATTGGTTCAAATGAAAGGAAACAATTAAGAAGAGTAGCACTCGCTCATCAAAAGAGAGGTGTTTACCATAGTAAAACATGCTCCTCATAAGTATCTTCCGTAGTGAAGAGAAGTGATTTTTCATTCAAAAACGAAATAGATGAGGTGGTGAGAAAGCGAGGCTTGTAGCACATGGCTTTACGCAGAGACCCGACATCAATTATGATGTAGCATACCTTCTCGGTATGAGTGGAATTATGTTCCGATACTGAATTGGCAGTACAAATCGATACAATTGATGTATGTAATGGCTACATACTCACATGGATCATTCAGTTTGGATATATATATTGAAGTCATGAAATGGCTTAATATTCCGAATCCAATGATAAGTCGCAACATGTGTGAAGCTTCAGAAGTCATCCTATGACTCTGAAGATGTCAGAGAGTTGTGTGGTACAACTGACTAAGTGAGTTACTCCTTGACAAGGATTACTCTAATATTGATGATTGTTGATGTGTATTCATGAAGATATCATGAATTCGATTTACATCTTATTATTGATGTGGATGATTTTATCATCAATGTCTATACAAGACATATTAAATACACACAATCATTTTGAGATGGATATTTGGGTCAAACCAAATGATGCTAAGTTTATAGCTTTAGCAAAATCCCTCGGGAATAAATGTATGTGAGTCTTCATATATCTAGAAATACTGAAAAAGTTCAATATGGATATATCTTATCAAAGACACATATGGTCATATTATACCTGGCATGGGACACGAGCCCATTCAAACCTAGGGGAGATGGTAAAGTGATAATGGACATGAAGTTCCGTATCTGAGTACCATTGGATCACTCATATAAATTGCAAAGTAAGTCATGCCTGACACTATATTTGTTGGCAATCTATTGAGAGTGCATCCCCAGTAAAAGGTATAATGGTTGGTGTAAGGAATATCTTGAGATATGTCCAAGACACAAAAGGTCTTGATTAATTCCATTGAGAAAATCAAGATGGTACCATGATGTGATATCGTGATAGTGGTTAATAATTTGATCCCAACAATGCCATATCAAAGACTGGATTTAATGAAAGAGTATTCTGAACGAAGCCTTCAGAATAGACTCTATACGAGTCCTTCCTATAATCATTCTGCCAAAACTATGTTCGAAGCATGACAAGATATACATGTCTTCGCAGAATGACTGGTCACATGTGAGATCATGTGGAGATTCATTGGAATCAGAGATCATTATCTACCAAGATAATGTCACCTGTATTGCTTATGGGTTATATTTATCCTCGTGGATTACATAAATGTAAGGGGATAATCTGCAAACAAATTATTGTGAGGTTTACAATGTCTCTACCAACGTTTATATTCCAGAATCGCATTCATGGAATTGGTATGAGACAACATTGATGTTTGCGAAAATTCAGGGGGAGTAAAATCCCAAGTTATAACCTGTTGGTGACCTTCAAATCATTCATATTGTACTCTTTTTCCCTTTATGAGTTTTTCAAGATGGTTTCTCATATAAGGTTTTTAATGAGACAATATAAATACAAGTGCGGATGTATGCCATACTGGTTTCTCCTTATATTTTTCCCGCTGGGTTTTAAAGGAGTTTTCGATGGCATATTATTATAAGGTTTCTCCTCGGTTTTTCCTAGAGGGTTTTTGGAGGAGTTTTTAGTTTGCAATATACAGATGACGAATTGATCAAGGGGGAGTGTTGAGAAATAATACATGTGATCAATTGTATGGGAGGGATGCCTCCTAGGAGGTGTCCGTTGGGGGGAAAAGGTGTCTCCCCAACACACCCCTTCATCTTGTATATAAGTGGGTCTCCCACATTGCAATGAAACTAGTGGATCATTTGGACTCTTTATTTATCTCTTTGCATCCATTTAACAATAATAACAACACATGCAAATATCCAAAAACACCACCTGTTTATTTTAAAAAACTGAATACAAAACAGAATTTACATCATAGAACGACAAAAAATATCTCCTATTCAGCCGAATAAAAATCTAACAGAGCTGCTTAGTCTTTTAGATATATTCTTAAACGACGCAAAATAAATTCATCAGTCAATTAGACAATAATTATATTCTTGATTGCCCTATAACATTGGTGCTGTCACACTCCATATACTGACGGAAGTTAGCACCTAGGCATGCCCGCAGGACGGCGCATCATTTTAGCTTCGGGGGTCTTGCCATCCTTTACGATGAACACAGTGTCCATCCCCCACACCTGATGACGATCGAAGTGGCAGTGCATAAACCACACACCTACCATAGCAAAACGAATGCCAAGTTATAAACCATTCATTCCAACTAAGTGATGACAAGGAGATTCACAACCAAGATTAGGTCTAAAGCACTCACCGGGATTCGCAGCACGGAAGCGAACCGCCGCCCAACCAGCCTTGGGCACGGAGACGGTGTTCTGGTACGGCGGGTCGATCAGGTTGTACGTGGCCGGATCCTTGTGCCTGTCGAAGTTTCCCAACCCTCTGCCCACCACGTAGAAGGCGTACCCGTGCAGGTGCATCGGGTGGGTCTCGGCGCCCAGGATGGCCGTGTCCTGGAAAACCACCTCCACCGCCGCTCCGTACCCCAGCACCTTCACCTTGGTGCCGCGCTTGGTGAACCAGCGCTCCGTGGGGACGTTGTCGCCGGTGAAGTTGAAGAAGAAGGGCGGCTCGTCGGGGAAGTCCGCCTCGTACACGCCGCCGCCGACGGACCCGTAGTAGGCGTCGAGGACGTCGACGGAGGGCGTCTGGAAGCTTACGTTGTTGAGGCTGGCGGCGAAGCGGCTGCCGAGGGGCCCGTCGCACGTCGCGTTGCCCGCGCACGGGAGCACGTTGACGGCGATGGTGATGAGCATGTGCTCGTCGACATGGCCGGCCGGCACGTCTGCGGGGTGGTCCTTGCTGGCCAGCGACCGGAGCTGCTCCGTGTACGCCGCCGCCGCGTCGGTGTCATTGACGGCTGGAAGGTTGGGGAACTCCGGCGTGCTTGCGCGTGCGGCGCGCGGCGCGTCAGTGCTGTACTCCACGATGGCCGTGGCGGTGCTGTTATTGAAGTCGATGCCGGTGTTCGACGCGAACGTCCGCGCCGCCATGTAGTACCGGCGGCCATTGGACGAGCTGTTCGTGGCGCGGTCGGCCTCCAGGAGGGCGTCCACGGTCTGCCCCGGCGAGATCATGATATAGTCGACGGTGAACGGCTTGGTGTAGCGCGCGTCGGTGCCAACCACGGTGAGACGGTGCCCCGCGACGCCGAAGAAGAGCTCGTTGGCCAGCGCCGCGTTGATGATCCGGAGCAGGTACGTCTTGCCGCTCTCCACGTGTACCTTGAAGGTGCCGTTCATGGAGCACGGGAAGAGGTCCCCCGGCTGGCCGTTGATGGTGTTCGCATCGGAAATACCGACCTCGCCACCGGTCCGTTTGGCCTCCTCCAGCAGACGGTTCACATCGGCGTTCCACCACTCTCCTGCGCGCGAATCAGCATCTCACATATTAACACCACGCATGATGCGTACAACATGATTTCATGAACAAAACGACTTCAATAGATAGATATCCATACCCAGGATGACGGGTATCTCCTTGTGCGGCTTCTTGAAAGGGAAGGTGGTGCCGAGCTTGGGGTGGATGACGATGGCGCCATGGACGGTGGTGCGGTCAAAGTCACTGTGGGCGTGCCACCAGAGCGTACCCTCTTCCTCGGACAAGATGACCGTGTAGGTGAGGTTGGCGCCGGGCTGGATGGGACACTGTGTTATGTACTCCGGCCCGTCGGACCAAGGGTTCCTTGGCTGGTCCACACCATGCCTACACACAAGGAGGTTGAATGCCGGTGGTCATGTCACAACAAGGTTAACCAGCTTGTGACAGGCAAAGAAAGAAGAGAAGTTTTGTTACGGTGGAATCAAACTTACGTACCAGTGGATGGTGATGTTTTTGTTGCCTTGGTTGATGACATTGACGACGACGATGTCGCCCTTGCGCGCGTAGATGGTCGGACCGGGGAACTGGCCGTTCACGGCGAGGACGGCCTTCTCGTGACAGAGCCTTGTGTAGTTAGTCTCTTTTATCTGCAAAAGGAGAACCTCGTTAGTTCATTTCGTGCATGCATGTATCCAACGTGAACGCCAATCGATTGCTGGGCTGCAGGCAGGTTGACTACTTACAACGAAATCGTGATGGTGATTCTTGGAGCCCTCGGCCGGGGTGACCGAAGCGGCCACCAACGTTGTTAACGCCACACCAACTAACCAAAGCGTAGCCACCCTACCCATGACCATATTCCGATTACTGCAGTGCAGGAGGTTATGGAGTATAGGTAACACAAGTAGAGTTTGGATGCCACCAGCAGTGCGTGTGATGGCCACTGGACGCGGATCTACGAGGTATTTATAGGAGCCATGCATCTAGCCGGTCGAGACGTCGGGTGTGATGCATGCATGCATGCATGCATGCATTGCATGCCCCAGATGCATGGTGGTGTTTACTTAGTTTCGGGATTATCATTTCCCTTCATACAATTAGTTGGTCGATTCCTCCACGTTTCGTATTCGTCAGCAACAAAGTCCTCCTCTGAATTCCGGTCACGGTAATTCGTTCCAGTTACAGACGAACAAGGTAGTCATCGGCCGGCTGGAATTCATCCGCTAGTCTCAGTCATGGCGCCGCAGTTCTAGACGAAGGACGCGAATGCTTTGGCAGGTTTTGCGAGCGAGAGCGAAAAGCACGAGCTTGTTTGGTTAGTCTGGCCATGCTTCAGTAAACGTCAAACAATTTTTTTGACATGTTGCATCATGTCTTCTCTGAAGATCGGAGGACTAATGCGTATTGCTTCTGCTCATTGACGTCCTTGATTAGTCCGTTTTTGGTGCTTAGTACAGTAGTATGGTGGTTTATCCGGCCAAGACCAGACGTGTCAACTAATGCTACACAGGTCGGTAGTTTTTACGGGAGAAAAGCCATTTACGGTACGCACGTACGTTCCCTTTATACAAGATAGACAACGGGACACCTTTGGCAAAGCAAATCATGACTCTCTCTCTCTCTCTCGGGGCAGATTTGAGCAAATCCAAGGTGGTATTTGATCCAAACATCCCACCAATAAGACTACTCATAGTTGGAGTAAAATACGTGATAAGAGCATCTAGGTCCGCAACTTACAAATCCAATCAATTGAACGTTCCGCGAACGTGTCTACAGACAATGACCGATCACATCTTAAATAATGCATTCTATAACCGAATATCTTAAATTAGAAACCTTAAATTCATATTATTACATGCGATGTCGACCATGACGCGGTTGCGGCGCCCGCACCCATGCATTACACGAGGCGCCGGAGAGTGCTACTCCGCCTCTCCAATGTCTACCATCTCGAGGGCCTCTGCCGCCTCCCGCGCCCGCTGCCTTGCATGACGGGCATGCCGCACCATGTTAACGTCCGAGGATGCCCAAGGTGCATCCTCGGCACGCCAGCGAAGGGGTTGCGTGGCCGCCACGACGTTCGAACGCCAGGCGGACCACGCCGCCTTTGATGAGGCAGCGATGCTGGATCCAGGCACCGGCTGTGCCGACGCAATGATTCCCGACGCTGTGAGTCAGAGTGCTGCCAAAGGGCGGTTGCCTCCCGGGAGCGGCGGAGCGCAAGCTGGACAACCATCTCCTCCTTGGGGCCGCGTGGAATGAGCTTGTGATCGACGGATGTGGAGGTGAAGGACTTGAATCTGCTACCCATCATGCCGTAGAAGGCCGGATATCGTTGGATGTGAGCTTGCGTGGTGGGTGGGAGTGGAGGGGAGTGGCTAGAATTTGGTCCGGCGAGCGGGTGGGGACGAATATATATGGGGTCGATGCGGGCCAGACGAGCGTGCCTGAGTGAACCCGGGCTCCCACCTATCTGTCCCATAGTTGGGCTGAATATGAGGGGTGCCGGTCAACCTGGGGTTTGAGGCCCGTTTGAGGGGTCCGCCTGGGTTGATTTTTTGTGACTAGTCAGTGACTGGGCTGCCTGTCCGGACGTTTGAGACGGGTTTGAGAGATCCGGCTGTAGATGCTCTAACATCGTATCTATTCAGGCAAAGTAGATGATGCGGGAAGTAATTATCTAGGGAAACGAGGCATGTCGTAAGAAATATGTTACTTACACTATGAATAACATCATGCATATCAAAACAAGATGATCTATAACCTAATAAATAAAGTGTTACTACCTCCATTCGGGTTTACAAATAATTAATAAGAAAATAGAAACTTATCGTGACATGATATGTTACTGTAACATCAAATACCAAGACAAAATGAGTCTATAACTTCGTAAATAAGAACGTATTGCATGACATTACACATATGTTTTCTCTGTTTCTAAATATAAAACCTTTTAGAGATTTTACTATGGACTATATGCGGATGTGTATAGACATATCTTAAAGTATATATTCGTCCATTTTGCTCCGTATGTAGTTCATAGTGAAATCTTTAAAAGGTTTTATATTTAGGACAAACACAATAAAGGTAGTTATATACTCCTCACTATGACCGGCCTTATAGATTCAGAGACATCATTAGAGTAGTTAAGAATTGTGATTCTTTAATCCTTTGGATCCTGACATCCTGTGCATCAGCTAATGTTTTAAATGGATAAATCATGGCATACATTTGACGCTGCATTTTGTTTCCGAAAATGCTACAACAAATGAGTGAATGACTACATCCTGGAGATATCATGCCTCTCCATATCTGTTGTGGCATCTCAAAAGCAATTGAATAAAAATATCTAATTTGGTGGAGGAAATCCAATACATCTCAAGGTAGTTGTTGGAACTTGATCATATGAGGAGGTAAAAGTTTGTTCAGTCAAACAATGCACGTGTTAATCAGAATTTCTCTAAAGGGTAACACACACACACACAAAAATAAATAAATCAAACAATGCACGTGTCAATTGTGCGGGTCATACCAAAGTGGGTGGGTATTAACACTCACTCCAACCAATGGCTAAATATATGTGGGTGATTCATTCACCCCATTTCCTCTAATTAAACGTCTTTGATTGGAAACTGTCAGTTTGAATAAAGGTATCAGGTAAACTATTTGCTCAGTGGTGGCAATTTGACTTCTCGTCTTTCTTTGAAACGGAGGCAAAAGATTCGCCTCATCCAAAAGATTTGACTTCTTGTCTTGCTCTGTAGTAGATAGACAATGAACCCCATCAGCACTTGGGCATATTTGGAGGTGGCGGCATGATCTTAGCTTCTTTCGTCTTGCCGTTCTTCACAATAAACACGGTCTCCATCCCCCACACCATGTGTCGCTCGAAATGACAATGCATGAACCATACACCTGATAAACAACCATAGGAACACAGAGGCGAAGTTGGCAAAAAAAACCTCACAAAGAGCCACAAAAATGGTGAAACGCATGCATGAAGCACTCACCTGGATTCGCCGCCCGGAAGCGGATCGCGGCCCAGCCGGCCTTGGGCACGGAGACGGTGTTCTGGTACGGCGGGTCCTCCAGGTTGTACGTCGCCGGGTCCTTGCGCCTGTCGAAGTCACCAGCCCCTCTCCCTACCACGTAGAAGCTGTAGCCGTGCAGGTGCATGGGGTGGCTCTCGCTGCCGAGGATGGCCGTGTCCTGGAACACCACCTCCACCACTGTGCCGTGCTCCAGCACCTTCACCCTCGTGCCGCGCGCCGTGAACGCGAGGTCCAGAGTGAGCTCGTCGGAGGTGTAGTTGAACCCCACCGCCGGGTTGTCGGGGAAGTCCGTCCTAGCCACGCCTTGAAGCATGGAGCTGTAGTAGGCTCCGAGGATGGCGGTGGTGGGTGCCTCGAAGCTGACGTTGTTCAGGCTCGCCGCGAGGCGGTTGCTGCGGGGGCCCTTGCACAGCTCGCCGAGCGTGCAGGGGATCTCGTTGACGGCGATGGTGATGAGCATGTGCTCGTCGACGTGCCGGGGCACGTCCACCGGGTGCTCGTCGCTGGCGAGGGACCTGAGCTGCACCGAGTACGCCTCCGCCGCAGCGCTGTCGTTGATGGCCGGCAGGGCGGGGACGTCCGGCATGGCCGTGGCCTGCGGCGCGTCGATGTACTCTAGGACGCCGGTGGCCGTGCTGTTGTCGAAGCTGGCGAGCGGGTTGGTCGCGTACGGCCTCGCCGCCATGTAGTACCTCGTGCGGTTCGAGCGGCCGCGGTCGGCGTTGAGCAGCACGGTCTTCGTCTGGCCCGGCCCGATGAAGACGTGGTCGACTGTGAACGGCTTGGTGTAGGCGGCGTCGGTGCCGACCACCGTGAGGCGGTGCCCGGCGATGGCGAAGAAGAACTCGTTGGTGAGCGCCGCGTTGATGATGCGGAGCATGTAGGTGTTGCCGTGCTCGACGGGCAGCTTGAAGGCCGTGTCACTGGAGCACGGGAACAGGTCGCCGGGCTGGCCATTGATGGTGTTGGCGTCGGACTGCTGGAAGTCGCCGCCGCTGCTGAGGGCTTCGGCGAGCATTTGCCCCACGTCGCGGTTCCACCATTCCCCTGGATTCAAAAATGTTCACACATTCAAGCCTCACTTCAGCACGCGCGCGATGGGGAGTTCAGGGGGGAGCACCGGCGTACCGAGGATGATGGGTATCTCCCTGTGCGGCTTGGGGAAGGGGTAGGCGGCGCCGCGCCTGGGGTGGATGACGATGGCGCCGTGCACGGTGGCGCGGTCGAAGTCGGTGTGCGCGTGCCACCACAGCGTGCCCTCCTCCTCGGAGAAGATGATCCGGTAGGTGAATGTGTTGCCGGGCTGGATGGGGCACTGCGTTATGTACGCCGGCCCGTCCGACCACGGGTTCCGCGGCTGGTCCACGCCGTGCCTGCACCATGCATGTACAGAGCTTCATGCCAATGCCAATGCCATGGCGTGAAACAAGTCCAGTTGTGAGGAGACTAGAAAAACTACCAGTGGATGGTGACGTTTTGGTGGCCTTGGTTGTGGACGTTGACGAGGACGACGTCGCCCTTGCGCGCGAAGATGGTCGGGCCGGGGAACTCGCCGTTCACGGTGAGGATGGTCTTCTCGCTGCAGAGCCTGGTGTAGTTGGCCTCCCTTATCTGCAACAATGCCGGCCGCCGTTTTGTCATGCATCATCATATCATGCATCGTCGATCCGTTCTTCAGCTGACGGGAAGCAAAATGCATGACACTTACGAAGAAATCGTAGTGGCGGCGAACCCTGCCTGAACCATGAGCGGGGGCGGAAGCTGCTGCGACACCAACCGCTAAGGCCACACATAGCAACCAAACTGAATGTATCTTGCTGACCGCCATTGCCGGACAGGTCGATCGAGCAACCTCTACTAGCAGGAGGCAGCTAGCCAGTGTAGGTAGGTACTAGCAAGCAGAGGACGTCTGACGAGTGAAGAATGTGCATGCCGTTTGTGGCATTTATACAGAGGGGTCTCGCCGAGGAGGAGGAAACACGACCGATGAAGAAAGAAAGATTCTTCGTCCATGGATGACAGTTCGGACGAGGAACCGGTCGTGCAATTCAGAATCTGCTCTTCCGGGTACATGAGACATGACGCGAACGTGCATCCCGATGACAACGAGCTGTCCCCTTGGAGCCTTCCCTGTGCGGAGACAAGATTTCAGTACGAATGGGGGCTTGAAGTTTGTCAGCGCTCGAGCGTGTGCGTGGGTAAAAGGTCAAGAAACGAACCTGGCTAACCTTCAAGGCGATCGACGGGCATGCATAAGTTTATACTATGTTCGTGCGGAGTTCCCAATCTGTCATAAGTAGCGCCGGACCTCAGAGCTACGCGTTACGTCACGCTCAGATAGTTTTGTGGCATGGGAAAGTTCTGGTTGTATCCCATACGAGTGTACCCTCTATTCTTATCGACCATTCTTGCATCAAAGTTCATCCCAAAAGGAAACTTTTTTTTTGTTTTTCTCTGATATAAAAGAACATTTGTGTAAAATAATGGTGAAGTGTCTCAATCCTCATACACCAGGGGCCTGCATTATCAATAATGCTAGACCTACAAAGACTTACAAAAGTTTACTTAACTTTTCAAACTAATTCTTCTCTTTCCCTCTGATTTTCAATGGGGTGGAGCCCCTCATCTCCCAATTACCAATCACAATCCTACACATCAGTTTGTACGTAAAATCTTTAAGTAAGCCTTTGTAGATGTAGCATTGTACCTGCATTATATGTGTTGGTGTTATTTGAGTTATAAAAGATGCGGTGAGGGAGATCTCCAACGGAAGGTGAGGAGATATACATGGAAAGGAGACAGAGAAGAGTACAAGTAGTTTAAACAACTAACTACCACCTAACAACCAAGATCATGCCGCATCATATGTGTCTGGTTATTATGTTTAGCACTCTCCATTAATCTGAACTTTGCAAGCTTAGATTATGCTTGAATTCCTTTCCCTGTAGGCATGCCACTGGCCGACAGTGGAGTAGGATGAGTTGTCGCATGGAGAGGACTACCGCGGGGCAGTTAGGAGAAGACTAGGATGAGTTGTCGCATGGAGAGGACTACCGCGGGGCAGTTAGGAGAAGACTAGGATGACTCACCAATAACCCATAAGTATAGGGGATCGCAACAGTCTTCACGAATAATGTTTCATCTTAATTTATTAATTCAACACAAGAAAAACCAAAGAATATTTATTTGGTCTTAGCAGTTGAGTTGTCAATTCAACCATACCTGGGATATCTTCCTGTAGCAAAAGTTTTAGTAGCACAACAAGATAGTAGTAATAACGGTAACAATAACATCAACAATTTTATAGTGGTGTAACAGTAGCAGCAACAATAGTAGCTTATAAAGATTCAATATATGGAAAGCATAGGCATTTGGATCGGTGATGGATAAGCATATTAATTGGATAACATTCATCGTGTAATAGTTACATACTGGAGCGATACGGAACTAGCTCCAATTCATCAATCTAAGGTAGATATGTATTATGTATATAGTCATACGTGTTTATAGTAAGAACTTGCATGACATTTTTTGTCATATCCTCTCGTGGCAGCGGGGTCCATAAGAAAACTAAGGGATATTAATACATCATTTTAATAGAGAACCGGAACAAAGCATTAACACATAATGAATACATGAACTCCTCAAACTATGTCAATCATAAAAAAATCCCAATCATTGTCACCTTGGGGTATGCGAATCATGACACGTAATAGGTTGTAACGTCAAAGATGCGACACTATACGTATTGGGGACGAGGCCTTAATATGGATAGAGATGCATCTCGGCGTTTCGCAAGTATAGAAATCATTGCATGCACATTTAAAAAAGAGATGAGTATATGAGTTGGTTTACACTCGCCACGTGCTAAATTACAAGTCATATAACATTTATTCAAGCATCTAGAAGACATGATCCGAATACAGACGAAATCAAACGGTAAAATGCAATGAAGTATATCTCACTGTCCCAGGAGAAGATCAAGGCCCTTCTACTCATCCCGGCAGATCACGTACATGCGCCAGCTCTCCTCATCGTACTCCCACTGGATCTGTTGAGCATCATCTGTCTTAGGATCTCCGATACCTGAACCTGTGGTGTTGTACTAATGTGTGAGCCATAGAGACTCAGCAATCTCGTGACCAAGATATGAGGACTAATTAAGTCAATGGGTGAGGTATGACAAAGTGGTGAGGTTGCAGCTGTAGGATCGACAGTATGTCTAGAGGAGGGGGGGCTGATTAGACTACTTGACAAGATAAACTTTTTGCCTTTTCCCAACTTTACTTGAGAGGCAGCTACGACAGTTATAATAGGTCAAGCACACCCTACACATGCAGTTCTAACAGTATTGCAGCGGAAAGTAAAACATGCAAGTGTAAAGTAGAGAAGTAAGGTAGGGAGATCAAACACATGAGGTTGACACGACGATTTTTTGGCATGGTTCCGATAGTGGCGCTATCGTGCGTCCATGTTGTGGAGACTTCAACCAACGGAGAGTAATGGCTGCGAGAGTGCACGGAGGGCTCCACCCACGGAGGGTCCACAAAGAAGTGGCCTTGTCAATCCTACAACGGCTTACGTCCATGGAGGACTAGCCTTACTCATGGTAGATCTTCACGAAGTAGGCGATCTCCTTGCCCGTACAAACATCTTGGTTCAACTTCATAACACGAAGTAGGAGGCTCCCGAGCGACACCTAACCAATCTAGGAGGCACCACCCTCCAAAAGGTAACATATGGGGTAGATCAATGAACTCCTTGCTCTTGTGCTTCTAAAGATAGTCTCCTCAACAAAAATTTCTTTCTCACATCATATGAATGGGTAGGAGAGGTTGATTTGGCGGAAGGCAGTTTGGGGAGGCTAGAGATCAAGTTTCAAATGATTGGATTGGAATATCTTGGTCTCAACACATGAGTAGGTGGTTCTCTCTCAGAAAATGGATCTAGAAATGAAGTGTGTGTTCTGAGTGCTTCTCCCACGAATGAGAGGTGGGTGAAGGGGTATACATAGGTAACAGCCAAAATCCAACCGTTACACACAAAAGTGCAACCTCGGTGACACCGAAGTGGACAACTAGGTGGTACCGACTAGCTCAAAGATGTGAACTTTTGAATCTCGGTGAGACTGATATATAGAACTGGGTGGCACCGAAAAGGTGACTAACGGTCAGATGGCCAAACTCGGTGGCATCGGTACTCAAACTCGGAAATTCTGATTTTGTGTATCTTGGCAACAGAATGTTGGTCACCCAAACTCGGTAGCACCTATGTAGTTTCGGTTGCACCAATTTGGTGGGAATGGTAGGGTTTTGTTTGAGATTCAAACTCGATGGGTCCGATGTGGCAATGTTGGTGACACCGAATTTGTATATGTGGAACTTGACAGAGTGGATATGTGGGAAAATTGATTGAGTGTTTTGGTGGCTAACTTTGAGCATTTGAGCAATCCGTTCATTTTACTACCTCACCCCCTTTTAATAGTATTGGCTTTCCTATAGACTCAAAAGTGATTTCTCACAAATATAAAATGAAGAGTCTTCTAGCTTGAAGCTTGAGCCAATATTATTCCTTTCTTGCATCCAGGGGCATCTCCACATAAACCTTAAGCCATAGCATCTTTCGAACTTTTCTGAAATACACTTGGAAAACACATTATTCCAATGATGCATATGTTGTGATCAATTATCAAAACCACCCTAGGGAGCAATTGTGCTTTCAATCTCCCCTTTTTTGGTAATTGATGACAACATATAGATCAAAGGTTCAACAAAAGATATAATCAATGATTAACATCGACGCTTTGAGAAGTATGTGAAAAGCAAGAGCTCCCCTAAATTTGTGCATTATTTAAAATTTGCATTTGAATGCAAATGCACAATCGATTAGGATCATGGGTTACTCTTCCATGTCACATACATCTTGGTGGTGCGTAAAAAGAATTGCAATGCACATGACACCAACAAGATAAGTGAATGATCATCAAATGGATAGCTAAAAGATAATATAGTAGCATCGCAGAGGATAAAGTGTATGATCACACACAGAGATAGGATAAAGTCATCCAACAAACCAAAGTTTGTAAAACCAAATGAGAGAAAATAAAGTCAAAAGCTCTCTCTCACACGAAGTCTATGATCTGTACATTTCTCCCCCTTTGGCAACATGTTACCAGAAAGCTCAAAAGTATAGAACTACTCGTCTCTAGGAGCAACTGATGATGGAGTTGAGAAAACAGCGTCGACAAAGGCTTCTGCTGACGTCCTTAGAGCTGGAGGAGTTGATACTGAAGGGGATTGAGCTGGGGCTGTTGCTGAAGGTGCTGATGCTTGTGCTGAAGATGTCTGTCTTGTCTGCTGAACAAGAACAACAGCTGACCGGGGCCTGGTGTTATACCGTGTAGTAGTGGGAGAAGGAGACTCATCCTCGTCATCATCATCTTCATCTTCATCTTCATCCTCTGAGTGTGGAATCACCATAGAGTCAACTTCATGTTGAAGTTTTCTACAATGGTGGTCAACTCAGTTACCTTCACATCCATGTTGTGGAATTTTGTCTCCACAACTCTCTCAAGGCTCTTCTGATTTTGCATAATCTCCACGATGTTCTTCTCCATGACTTGGACAGTGCTCACTAGAAATTCCATTTGCTCAGCTTGAGTCCTGAGCTGTGGAACTGGAGGTGGCATGTTTCTAGAAGCTTCAGCCTCTGCTACCTCTGCTGCCATTCTTGCTGCAGCTGAGTTGGGCTCATTGTCATCCATCACAACCTCATTATCTTCAAATTCTGGCTGAAGAGGTAGATGGGGACGATCAAGTAGATATGCATGCTTGCCTACCTTGTCATTGATGAGCATCTGAATATAGGCTACATATCCACATGATCTCTTTTGATCCGCATCAGTCCTTCTCATAGTCTCAACTATCAAGTCCATCACTCTAAATCTAGTATGGGTATCAAGTAGGTGCAACAGGTTGATTGAATATCCTATGATCATCTTTTCATCTCCTGACTTAGGCATGAGAGTGTACCGCAGTATAGTGTTTGTTGTAGGAATACCAGCTTGCAGAAAATATACCGAGCCAAGCTTGTGATTGGCCAAGTACTGATGTGGAATGGTCTTGGACATGTTGGACATAGAGTTGTGATTCTACTTAGTATCTGCATACACATCAACATCTGCTTCTTCCTTCTTGGGAACACCAATGATAGCAGCCCATTCAGCAATTGTAGCATCATATCTGTGACAATCTGTCATCCAAACGAGGGAGTCTTCATAGAAGTGAACTGTTGCATAGAATTGCATGCTCATCTCGTCATTCCATGGGGTCATCTCCTTCCCAACGAAATCTTCTATGTCAACTGCTTTGAAGTTCTCTTGAACATGTGGAAAGTAATCTTCATTCTCCTTGATGTATGCCAAGTCGACATACCTCATATCACTGACAGCGGGACTCTTGTCATACAAGACAGTCTCATAAATTTTTTGTTGTTCCTTGGTGTGAAATCTTGGATCAACAACAGTTCTTCTCCTGACAGCATATGGATCAGTAGCTCTCCACTTTCTTAATCCAACATCCTTCCTCTTCTTCATGTCTTCTACTACAGGATGAGCATCATTATGAAGTAGAACATATGGTCCAAGCTTCTTGAGAACTGCTACATTCTCATCTTCATCTTCTTCTTCTTCTGCAGCATGGGCACTGGATGCAGGGCCTTTGCTCTTAGCAGCTGCATGTACATCTCTGGTGGTCTTCCTGGAAGCTACAACCTTCTTTGCTTTTGCAGCAGGCTTTGGAGCAGACCTCATTGCATCTCCCATCAACTTCTTCTTCTTGGGAGGAACTGGGATCTCCTCGGCTTCTTCTGGGTCTTCAAACATAGAAGTCTTTCTGCCAATAAGATGGATAGTTCTCTTCATGGGCCTCTTTACACCAGCCTTCTTGGCAGCGGCTTTGCCCTTCCTGACATAATCAGGTGCTATGTGTTCAGCAGCACTGGCAGATACCTTCCTGACAGCTTTCCTTGGAGGAGCCTTAGGAGGGGCCGAAGTTCCTTCAGGCATAAAATCTGAGTCTTCCTCATCAGAAACTATCTTCCTCCTTTGTCTGGTGGCTGCTTTGGGCAAGCCATGGGAACTGGAAGAACTAGAATCTGAAGCAGTCCTCTCTAGACTAGTGTCGGCTTCCAAGTCAACACTCCGCTCTCTGAAATCATTCTGGCTGTCATATGAACCTCACATACCGACTGACAAGCACAACAGCAAACAGCAGAACCTGTGAAGTGGATGTAGGAGAGACAGAATGGACGAGCATCACAAAATTCAGATATTTTTGAAAATTTGAAGTGTGAAACTCAGGGTATGATCTTCTGCAGGATGTAAATCGGTGGCACCGAGTTGGCATTTTCGGAGTCACCGAGAAAACAGTCTCACTTAACAGAAACTTGGCAGTCACTTTCGGTGACACCGAAAATAGCTACTCGGTCTCACCAAGTTGCTTCTTAGGAACCCTAAAACAGAAATCGGTGGAACCGATTTTGCAAACTCGGTCTCACCGAGTTGTATTCTGCGGCAGATCAGATCCGGAATTTCCTACTTCTTCTACTTTACGAGATTTATCTGGTGGACAGGAGGTTTGCACAAAGTGGAAAGAAGAAAAATATGTCCCAATGCGTAAGAATCAGACGGGGAACGCAGAGGGGATCGAACCGTACCCTAACTTGTCGGTGGTTCGTCTACGGCGACGACGGCGGGGCAGATTGCATCGACGGTGGCAAATCCGAGCGGCGGCGGCGCTCGGGGAGTCAAGGCGATGACCTGGGGTCTCGGGGGCAGCAAGGGTTTGAGAACAAACCGTTTTGAAGATGGGAAATCAAAAGGTCCGGTCTGCAGGTATATATACCCGTGCGCTATTTGTGTCACCGAGATGGCAAACTTAGTGTCACTGAGTTCCTCAACTGTCAGTTGATAGGGAAACTCGATGGAACCGACTTGACAATTTGGGTGGTGCCGAGATGAGAAAACCTGATCAACTTTGGAAAATCGTGGCTCCGAGTTTGTGGAGTTGGTCACACCGAGTTTTTCAAAGAGGTTTTGGAAGGCAGCCTTTGACGATACTAAACTTCGAGTGCACCTTCACACAGAGGGATCGACAAGTGCTTGTTCAAGTTTTGTGATGAAGCATGAATAGAACTTGAGATGAGATAGCATAGATAGCTAGAGAAGGGTCCTAGGCATTCTTGTCCATCCAATTGGCAAAAAATAAAACAAAAGCCAAATAACAACAATGGATGTCCTCGAATGATTAAATTTATGCAGACCAACATGCTCACAGGATAAGAATGATGATAGAAACAAGGTGAACATGAACAAACATCCTAGGACCTATCAAGCACTTGGGCGATGACAAATTCATCTATATATGAGTATACTGACATAGGAGCCAAGCAAGAATACTTGATCATAGGTCATACTCATCGTTAAGCACAAGTGGGGTTACCACTTTTACATAAGCATTAATGTGTTCATATCCTTGGGAGATGCTTATCCTCAAGTCTTAGAGTAAAGCTCCCCCTTAGGGATGGCAATGGGTTGGGTTTGGAGCGGGCGGAGCTGGTCCAAATCTAGCCCATGACCCATATTCCTACCCTATGCCCATCCACCAAATTATCCATGGGCACAAATAGTGCACATGCCCAAACCCATTGGATATCCGGATATCCATGGAGCTCCATGGGTATAGAAAAATCAACATGAAGCCTTCCCAAAGATCAAATTAACTCTTCATTGTTCGTTAGCTAACATTAGGTTTAATAATTATGTTAGTGGAGTTGTGGGGGATTAGGGAACATGGGTCAGACTTTGACCTTCTCTGACTGTGAGTGACTTGGGGTTGGTCATTTGCTTAGATTAGTGTCACTACCATAGGGGCCCATGTGTCATAAGGGTATCCATTGGATATCCATGGAGCAAAAATTAAAACTGTGCCCAACCTGGATGTTCGTGGGTATCCATATCCACGGATCCATGAGCAGGAATGTGATCGATACCCTTACCCAACCGGGTCAGGCATCCACGGGTATCTAGATCCATGGATAAAATTTCCATGCCTACTCCCCCTTGATATGATATCTCCACAAAGAGGGATCAACTAGCCTTAGGTTTTGTCGTGGAAGACTTCAAGTAGGTGAAGTAGTGGTGGATGCTCAATGTTGATGAAGATCATCTTGAGTTGGGAGCAATCCATGTTGTTTTCATATTCTTCTCACCTACATGGGTTAGTCCCAAAGCAACAAGGAACATATGCAAGTATATCTATGGACATGGAGTGAATCACAAATGGGATTATTTCCAAAGATGAATTGATTACCTAGTTCCTTGCTTACCTTTGCGGGAATGTGTGACTCCTTGAACTAGTGCATAAGGTTGAGGTTGATTGCATATAGTTCTTGCCAAAATGAATAAGAGTGAATTTCATTGGCAGAGTCACCCCTCAAGAACTTCTAGTTGTTCCTCTTGGGAATCCACACCAAATTGATGGGGATCCTTGGACTTGTTGTAGCACTTGTTGAGGTAGAGCTAGTAGTATCCTTGGGAACCCACTTGACCTTGGCTTGGGGTTCTTCTTCAAATAGGTCAATGTCATCTTGAAGCTTTCCCTTGCCTTTGTGGTATTGTGGTAGAAGGCCATCTTGTGAGCTTGTTCCTTCGGAAGGAGTGGATTTCTCCTCTTGGGGAACAAACTTGGGAGGTCGATATGGACCTTCTTCCTAAACATCTCCGTTGACGTTGAAATAGCCAACACCTTGTTTCATCCGATGCCCTCCTTGCTTGCGCACAATTTCCTCGAATTGCTTACTTCCGGCAAGACTCTTGAAGACACCTCTCTCTATAATCCCTTTCAATAAATCATTTTCTTGCTCAAGTGTAACTTGGCTAAGAGAATGGTTAGTGGAATCAATAGAGTTACTAGCAACAACATTATTGGATTTAGCTTTAGCATTGTTGTTACTAGATGAAGAAACCTTCTTGCCTTTGTTACTAGTGTTCTTAGGCTTAACATGTGGAACAAAATTAGACAAGAGTAATCGTTTGGCCAGATAAGAAGAACTCTTCTTTCAAAGGTCATCATTGATTGCTTTTAAGAACTCATGCTCTTGCTCCAAGTTGAGCTTCTCGAAGCGTAGCTTCTCATGGGTTCTTGCAAGCTCTCTATGATCTTCTAGAGTAGTATCATGAGCTAACTTAAGAGTTTTTAATTCTTGACTTAGTCATTCAATCTCTTTCTTATCGTCATTATTCGATTTATCTTGAATAGCATGATAAATAGCAAGTTCATTTTCAGTGCATTCACTAGTTTTATCTAGAAGCAAGTCATCTTCTCCTAACAAGTCATCCTCATCACTATTGGAATCAAGATACTCATGGTGTGATACATTGGGGCCTTTAGCCATGAAGCATTTTCCGACTCCCTCGTTTCGTGAATCAAATAAGTCGTAGGAGTTGATGGAAACAAGTGCAGTGAAGGCAACACCTTCATCTTGACTATAGTGGGAGTGGGAGTGATAGCTTCTCTCGGAGTGGTGATTAGATTCGGAGCCAGAAACCCATTCACCAACATGAGCTTGATGTCTTCTTCTGAAATGCTCTTGGTGTATTTGTCCTTCTTCTCCGATTCCTTGCCTCTCCGTGAGTGTCTTCGTTCATAGTAATCTTCTCTACTCCTTCTCTCACCGCGAGGTGACTCTTCTCTTATTTTGTAGGGAGCCGAGCACTCATTTGAGTAGTGTCCGAGTTTCCCACAATTGTAGCAGTTTCGGTCCCGACTGGACGAACGCTTCTCATCATGTCTTGAACTTGAGCTTCAATCTTTGCATCTATTCTTATAGAACTTGTTGAATTTTCTAACCATGAGTCTTATCTCTCCATGTGTGACAAGATTGTATTTTGAAGTAGCGGGACCATCGCATGAAACTTTATAAGCATCGCTTGACTTGTTGTGCAGCTCATCTTTGTCTTTGAGTGACATCTCATGAGCAACAATCCTACCAATGACTTTAGTTGGCTTGAGATCTTTGTAGTTTGGCATCATTTGGATCAATGTGCATGCTACAGCGACACAAACCTTCTGTCGTCTCTTGAGCTTGCGTTGGTTTTTCCCTTGAAGAGGAAAGGGCGATGCAGCACAGGAGCAGTAAGTATTTCCCTCAGTTTGAGAACCAAGGTATCAATCGAGTAAGAGAATCTCGTCAAGTCCAGAGTACCTGCACAAACACAAAAGAGCTTGCACCCAACGCTATAAAGGGGTTATCAATCCCTTCAAGATTGATTGCAAAGTGAGATCTGAAGGCGGAAAGTGCAACGAAGTAAAATAGTAAGGCTGAAAATATGGTTTGGAGTAGACCCGGGGGCCATAGTGTTCACTAGAGGCTTCTCTCAAAATAGCAAATATTACGGTGGGTGAACAAATTACTGTCGAGCAATTGATAGAACCGTGCAAAGTCATGACGATATCTAAGGCAATGATCATACATATAGGCATCACGTCCGAGACAAGTAGACCGATACTTTCTGCATCTACTACTATTACTCCACACATCGATCGCTATCCAGCATGCATCTAGTGTATTGAGTTCATGACGAACAGAGTAACGCCTTAAGCAAGATGACATGATGTAGAGGGATAAACTCAAACCAATGATCAAAACCCCATCTTTTTACCCTTGATGGAAACAACACGATGTGTGCCTTGCTACCCCTTCTGTCACCGGGTGAGGTCACCGCACGGCATGAACCCAAAACCAAGCACTTCTCCCATTGCAAGAATCATAGATCAAGCTGGCCAAACAAAACCCACAACTCGAAGAGAATTACAAGGATATGAAATCATGCATATAAGAGATCAGAAGAAACTCAAATAAGATTCATAGATAATCTGATCATAAATCCACAATTCATCGGATCTCGACAAACACACCGCAAAAGAAGATTACATCGGATAGATCTCCATGAAGATCATGGAGAACTTTGTATTGAAGATCCAAGAGAGAGAGAAAAAGCCATCTAGCTACTAGCTATGGACCCGTAGGTCTATGGTGAACTACTCACGCATCACCGGAGAGGTCATGGTGTTGATGAAGAACCCTCCGTATCCGAATCCCCCCCTCGGGAGGGCACCAGAACGTGCCCCAGATGGGATCTTGCAGAGACAGATGCTTGCGGCGGCGGAAGAGTACTTTCGATGATCTCCGGTTTTTTTCTGGAATTTTTGGGAATATATAGGCGAAAGACCTAGGGCAGAGGTGGCCCAGGGAGCCCACAAGCCTCGGAGGCGCTCCCCCTGGCCGCGGCTAGGGGCTTGTGGGGTCCCTGGTGGCCCCTCCCCTGGTTCTCAGGTTCCCCGATCTTTTTCTGTTTTGGAAAAAATCTTTTTGGAAGTTTCGTTCCGTTTGGACTCCGTTTGGAATCCTCCTCTGAAAAGGGTCAAAAACACGGAAAAAACAGGAACCGACACTTGGCAGTGAGTTAATAAGTTAGCCCCAAAAAAGATATAAAAGGCACACAAAACATCCAAAGTTTGACAAGATAATAGCATGAAACCATCAAAAATTATAGATACGTTGGAGACGTATCAAGCATCCCCAAGCTTAACTCCTGCTCCTCCTCGAGTAGGGAAGTGATAAAGACTGAATTTTTGATGTGGAATGCTACCTATCATAGTTGTCCTTTGTAACTTCTTTCATGTGACATGAATGTTCAGACCCGTAAGATTCGAAACAATAGTTTGCTATTGACATGAAAACAATAATCAAGCAAACTAGCAAGGCAATTATGAACTTTCAAAAGAACAAGGCCAAGGAAAGTTATCCCTACAAAATCCTACAGTCTGGCTATGCTCCATCATCCTCACGCAACTAATGTAAATCATGCACAACCCCGGTATTGGCCAAGTAATTGTTTTCGCACTCTTACTTTCTTAAAAAAATATAACTATCACGCAATACATGAGCGTGAGCCATGGATATAGCACTATAGGTGGAATAGAGTGTGGTGGTGGTTGTGAGACAAAAAGGAGGAGATGGTCACATTGACTTGGCGTATCAAAGGGCTATGGAGATGCCCATTAATAGATATCAACGTGAATGAGTAGGGATTGCCATACAAAGGATGCACTAGAGCTATAAGTATGTGAAAGCTCAAAAGGAGAACTAGTGGGTGTGCATCCAACTTGCTTGCTCACGAAGACCTAGGGCAATTTTGAGGAAGCCCATCATTGGAATATACAAGCCAAGTTATATAATAAAGATTCCCACTAGTATATGGTGGTGACAAAATGAGAGGCTCTCAATCATGAAGAACATGGTGCTATTATGAAGCACAAGTGTGGAAAAAGATAGTAGCATTGTCCCTTCTCTCTTTTTCTCTTTTTATTTTTATTTTTTTGTTTGGGCTCTTGGGCTTCTTTTTTTTATTTGGGCTCTTTGGCCTCTTTCTTTTATTTCCTCACATGGGACAATGCTCTAATAATGATGATCATCACACTTTTATTTACTCATAGCTCAAATCTTAGAACGATGATGACTCTATAGGAAATGCCTCCAGCAGTGTACCGGGATGTGCAACGATCTAGCTTGGCGTATGACGTTGAAACATCTCGCTAGCTATCTTACGATCATGCAATGGCAATATGAAGGTGACGACACAAGTCATGAGACGGAACGATGGGAGTTGCATGGCAATATATCTCGGAATGGCTATGAAAATACCATAGTAGGTAGGTATGGTGGCTGTTTTGAGGAAGGCATATGGTGGGTTTGTGTACCGGCGAAAGTTGCGCAGCAGTAGAGAGGCTAGCAATGGTGGAAGGTGAAAGTGCATCTATGCCATGGACTCACATTAGTCATGAAGAACTCACATACTTGTTGCGAAAGTTTTTATTAGTAATCAAAACAAAGTGCTAAACGCATACTCCTAGGGGAAGGGTTGGTAGGTGTTAACCATCGCGCGATCCCGACCTCAACACAAAGGATGACAATCAATAGATAAATTATGCTCCGACTTCCTAACATAGCGGTTCACCATACGTGCATGCTACGGGAATCACTAACTTCAACACAAGTATTTCTAGATTCACAAACCCTACTAACATAACTCTGAATATTACCAAATCCACGTCGCAAAACTAATTGAGAGGAATCAAGACTTCTCTTTCTACTCAATGCACATGAAGATGGAGGTTTTTGTATCCTCTTTGGGTACCTATCACATTTGGGACTACTTTCATAGCATAAGTCAACTACCAAGTCACGCACCGCCGTGCTCTAAAAGATCGAAGTGAAGCACATAGAGCAAAATTATCTAGCTCAAAAGATATAAGTGAAGCACGATGAGCATTCTAGCAACATCACGATGAGTGCATGTCTCTCTCTAAAGGTGTGCAGCAAGGATGATTGTGACACAACAAAAAGAAAATACTCCTACGATACAAGACGCTCCAAGCAAAACACATATCATGTGGTGAATAAAAATATAGCTCCAAGTAATGTTACCGATGGATTGAAGACGAAAGAGGGGATGCCTTCCCGGGGCATCCCCAAGCTTAGGCTTTTTGGTGTCCTTGAATTTGGCTTGGGATGCCTTGGGCATCCCCAAGCTTGAGCTCTTTCCACTCCTTATCTCTTTGTCCATGAGAACATGACCCAAAACTTGAAAACTTCACAACACAAAACTAAAACAGAAACTCATGATATCATTAGCGCAAGAAAACAAACTACCACCTATTTAGGTATTGTAGCAATATTGATTTCTATTTATATTGGTGTTAGATTACTGTATTCTCACTTTTCCATGCCTAGTACCCCCCGATACTATCCATAGTTTCATCAAAACAAGCAACCAACGCAACAAAAAACAGAATCTGTCAAAAATAGACCAGTCTGTAGCAATCTGTATACTTCGTATACTTATGGTACCTCAAAAAAATCTGAAAACTGACGACTGGCTGGGCAAAAGGCATATCAACCAGCAGCAAGAAGAATCAACTCAAAAGCTCTTTCTGAATAAAAATGAAAAATAATCTCGTGAGCAAAAAGTTTTTGTCTTTTTCCAGGAGGATCAAACAACCATCACCAAGACTAGTCATAAAGGTTTTGCTTGGCTGAAACACAAAAAATAAACACAAAATACACAATCAATACAGAATTATGATGGTGTGGATGCAACAAAACAGAAAGAAAAAGATAAATTCATTGGGTTGTCTCCCAACAAGCGCTATTGTTTAACGCTCTTAGCTTGGCATAAGGCGATAGAGTCAAGTATTGTCGTCTTTGGTGCTCAAACCATAAGTAGCGTGATCACTCATCATCTTAAGGTCTTCGTCTTTCTTACTAGATGATTCACCACTATTTTTAGGAACAAAAAAAGACTTGGTGACCTTATTGTGGGCAAAATTTGGAGTATTCTGCACAGCGGCAAAAGCGGAACCCAAGTTGGTTATAACGTCCTCTAGTTTGCCAATCCTAGCGGAATCATGACCTAGTTTTTCATGAACTATGGGTTCCTTCTCCTTTAAAATTTTCAAAACCATTCCCACATTGGATCCGTACTGAGTGATTTGATTGTGGATCTTTTTATCCAAATTCTCAATAAGTTCGATTGTAGCAACTTTATTTTCAATGACGTCCAGCCTTCGCATCACATGTTCCAGAGTTAAGGTAGTTCCATTAACCATGAGTGTGGGTGAGACTACCAAATTTATTACAGCTCCGTAAGAATCAACGGTATGGTTACCCCAGAAATTTCCACCTACGATGGTGTCAAGAATATACCTGTTCTAAGGAGAAACACCCACATAAAAACTGCGAAGCAGGACGGTAGTAGATTGCTTATGAGTAGATCTACTCTAAGCATTGCAAATCCTATACCAAGCGTCCTTTAAGTTTTCTTCCTCAATTTGTTTGAAATTGAGAACTTCGTTCTCGGGAGTATCGTTCGAAGTAGTGGATCTAGCCATGAGGGCAGATAGACTATCCTGTTGGAAATATGCCCTAGAGGCAATAATGAATTAGTTATTATTATATTTCTTAGTTCATGATAATCGTTTATTATCCATGCTATAATTGTATTGATTGGAAACACAATACTTGTGTGGATACATAGACAAAACACTGTCCCTAGTAAGCCTCTAGTTGACTAGCTCGTTGATCAAAGATGGTCAAGGTTTCCTGGCCACAGGCAAGTCTTGTCACTTGATAACGGGATCACATCATAAGGAGAATCATGTGATGGGCTAGACCCAAACTAATAGACGTAGCATGTTGATCGTGTCATTTTGTTGCTACTGTTTTCTGCGTGTCAAGTATTTATTCCTATGACCATGAGATCATATAACTCACTGACACCGGAGGAATGCTTTGTGTGTATCAAACGTCGCAACGTAACTGGGTGACTATAAAGATGCTCTACAGGTATCTCCGAAGGTGTTAGTTGAGTTAGTATGGATCAAGACTGGGATTTGTCACTCCGTGTGAACGGAGAGGTATCTCGGGGCCCACTCGGTAATACAACATCACACACAAGCCTTGCAAGCAATGTAACTTAGTGTAAGTTGCGGGATCTTGTATTACGGGACGAGTAAAGAGACTTGCCGGTAAACGAGATTGAAATAGGTATACGGATACTGACGATCGAATCTCGGGCAAGTAACATACCGAAGGACAAAGGGAATGACATACGGGATTATACGAATCCTTGGCACTGAGGTTCAAACGATAATATCTTCATGGAATATGTAGGATCCAATATGGGCATCCAGGTCCCGCTATTGGATATTGACCGAGGAGTCTCTCGGGTCATGTCTACATAGTTCTCGAACCCGCAGGGTCTGCACACTTAAGGTTCGACGTTGTTTTATGCGTATTTGAGTTATATGGTTGGTTACCGAATGTTGTTCGGAGTCCCGGATGAGATCACAGACGTCACGAGGGTTTCCGGAATGGTCCGGAAACGAAGATTGATATATAGGATGACCTCATTTGATTACCGGAAGGTTTTCGGAGTTACCGGGAATGTACCGGGAATGACGAATGGGTTCCGGGAGTTCACCGGGGGGGGGGCAACCCACCCCGGGGAAGCCCATAGGCCTTGAGGGTGGCACACCAGCCCTTAGTGGGATGGTGGGACAGCCCACAAGTGCCCTATGCACCAAGGAGAAGAAAATCAAGAGAGAAAGAAAAAAAAGGAGGTGGGAAGGAAGGGGGACTCCCTCCCACCAAACCTAGTCCAACTCGGTTTGGGGGGGGGGAGAGAGTCCTCCCCCTTGGACTCGGCCGACCCCCTTGGGGCTCCTTGAGCCCCAAGGAAAGGCCCCCTCCCTCCCACCTATATATACGGCGGTTTTAGGGCTGATTTGAGACGACTTTTCCACGGCAGCCCGACCACATACCTCCACGGTTTTTCCTCTAGATCGCGTTTCTGCGGAGCTCGGGCGGAGCCCTGCTGAGACAAGGTCATCACCAACCTCCGGAGCGCCGTCACGCTGCCGGAGAACTCTTCTACCTCTCCGTCTCTCTTGCTGGATCAAGAAGGCCGAGATCATCGTCGAGCTGTACGTGTGCTGAACGCGGAGGTGCCGTCCGTTCGGTACTAGATCGTGGGAATGATCGCGGGATTGTTCGCGGGGCGGATCGAGGGACGTGAGGACGTTCCACTACATCAACCGCGTTCTCTAACGCTTCTGCTGTACGGTCTACAAGGGTACGTAGATCACTCATCCCCTCTCGTAGATGGACATCACCATGATAGGTCTTCGTGCGCGTAGGAAATTTTTTGTTTCCCGTGCGACGTTACCCAACAGTGGCATCATGAGCTAGGTTCATTCGTAGATGTCTTCTCGAGTAGAACACAAAAGTTTTTGTGGGCGGTGATGTGCGTTTTGCTGCCCTCCTTAGTCTTTTCTTGATTCCGCGGTATTGTTGGATTGAAGCGGCTTGGACCGACATTACTCGTACGCTTATGAGAGACTGGTTTCATCGTTACGAGTAACCCCCTTTGCTCAAAGATGACTGGCAAGTGACGGTTTCTCCAACTTTAGTTGAATCGGATTTGACCGAGGAGGTCCTTGGATGAGGTTAAATAGCAACTCATATATCTCCGTTGTGGTGTTTGCGTAAGTAAGATGCGATCCTACTAGATGCCCTTGGTCACCACGTAAAACATGCAACAACAAAATTAGAGGACGTCTAACTTGTTTTTGCAGGGTATGCTTGTGATGTGATATGGCCAACGATGTGATGTGATATATTGGTGAGATGATCATGTTGTAATAGAAATATCGACTTGCACGTCGATGGTACGGCAACCGGCAGGAGCCATAGGGTTGTCTTTATACTAACGTTTGTGCTTGCAGATGCGTTTACTATTTTGCTAGGATGTAGCTTTGGTAGTAATAGCATGAGTAGCACGACAACCCCGATGGCAACACGTTGATGGATGATCATGGTGTGGCGCCGATGACAAGAAAATCGTGCCGGTGCTTTGGTGATGGAGATCAAGAAGCACGTGATGATGGCCATATCATGTCACTTATGAATTGCATGTGATGTTAATCCTTTTATGCACCTTATTTTGCTTAGAACGACGGTAGCATTATGAGGTGATCTCTCACTAAAATTTCAAGACGAAATTGTGTTCTCCCCGACTGTGCACCGTTGCTACAGTTCGTCGTTTCGAGACACCACGTGATGATCGGGTGTGATAGACTCAACGTTCACATACAACGGGTGCGAAACAGTTGCGCACGCGGAACACTCGGGTTAAGCTTGACGAGCCTAGCATGTGCAGACATGGCCTCGGAACACATGAGACCGAAAGGTCGAGCATGAATCATATAGTTGATATGATTAGCATAGAGATGCTTACCACTGAAACTATTCTCGACTCACGTGATGATCGGACTTGAGATAGTGGATTTGGATCATGTACCACTCAAATGACTAGAGAGATGTACTTTTTGAGTGGGAGTTCTTAAGTAATATGATTAATTGAACTAATTATCATGAACATAGTCTAATGGTCTTTGCGAATTACGATGTAGCTTGCGCTATAGCTCTACTGTTTTTATATGTTCCTAGAGAAAATTTAGTTGAAAATTGATAGTAGCAAACTTTGCAGACTAAGTCTGTAAAACCGAGGATTGTCCTCGTTGCTGCGCAGAAGGCTTATGTCCTTAATGCACCACTCGGTATGCTGCACCTCGAGCGTCATCTGTGGATGCTGTGAACATCCGACATATACGTTTCTGATGACTACACGATAGTTCAGTGCAAAATACTTAATGGCTTAGAAGCAAGGCACCGAAAACGTTTTGAAACGTCGCGGAACATAAGTGATGTTCTAAACAGATGAAATTGTGATTTCATGCTTGTGCCCTTGTTAAGAGGTACAAGACCTCCGACAAGATTCTTTGTCCACAAAGTAAAGGAGAAAGGCTCAATCGTTGAGCGTGTGCTCAGATTATCTGAGTACGACAATCACTTGAATCAAGTGGGAGTTAATCTTCCAGATGAGATAGTGATGGTTCTCCAAAGTCACTGCCACCAAGCTGTGAGAGCTTCGTGATGAACTATAAGATATCAAGGATAGATACAATGATCCTTGAGCGATTCGCGATGTTTGACACTGCGAAATTAGAAATCAAGAAGGAGCATCAATAGTTGATGGTTAGTAAAACCACTAAGTTTCAAGAAAGGCGAGGGCTATAAGGGATACTTCATGAAACGGCAAAACAGTTACTGCGCTAATGAAGAGACCCAAGATTAAACCCAAACCCGAGACTAAGTGCTTCTGTAATGAGGGGAACAGTCACTAAGGCGGAGCAACTCTAGATACTTGGTAGATAAGTGGGCTGGAAAAAGTCGAAAGAAGTATATTTGATATACATGATGTTGATGTATACTTTACTAGTACTCCTAGTAGCATAAGGGTATTGTATACCGGTTCGGTTGCTAAGTGATTAGTAACACGAAATGAAAGCTACGACATAAATGGAGACTAGCTAAAGGCGAGGTGACGATACGTGTTGGAAGTGTTTCCAAGGATTGATATGATCAAACGTCGCACGCTCCCTCTACCATCGGGATTGGTGTTAAACCTAAATAATCGTTATTTGGTGCTTGCGTTAAGCATGAACATGATTGGATCGTGTTTATTGCAATACGATTATTCATTTAAAGAGAATAATGGTTACTCTATTTGCTTGAATAATCACCTTCAATGGTTTATTGAATCTCGATCGTAGTGTTACACATGTTCATGATATTGGTGCCAAAAGATACGAGTTAATGATGATAGTACCACTTACTTGTGGCACTGCCGCTTGAGTCATGTTAGTATAAATTGCATGAAGAGGCTCCATGCTGATGGATCTTTGTACTCACCTGATTTCGAATCACTAGTGACATGCAAATCATACCACATGAGCAAGGCCTTGTTTTCATTGAGATGAAACAAGATAGTAACTTGTTGGAAGTGATACATTTTGATGTATGCAGTCCAATGGGTGCTGAGGCACGCAGTGGATATCATTGTGTTCTTACTTCAATGATGATTTGAGTAGATACTAGAGTATTTACTTAATGAATCACAAGTCTGAAATATTGAAAAGTTCAATTCTGTTTCGGAGTGAAGTTCGTCGTAACAAGAGGATAAACTGTCTACGATATGATCATAGAAATGAATATCTGAGTTACGAGTTTTGGTACGCAGTTAAGACAATGTGGAAATTGTTTCGCAGTTCATGCCACCTGGAACATCATAGTGTGATGATGTGTCTGAACATCATAGCCATGCACTATTTGGTACGGTGCACACTAAGATGTCTCTTATCGAATTACCACTATCGTTTATGGGTTATGCATTAGAGACAACCGCATTCACTTTAAATAGGGCACCACGTATTTCCGTTGAGATGACACAGTATTGACTGAGGTTCAGAGAAATCTAAACTGTCGTTTCTTGAAAGTTTGGAGCTTCGACACTTATGTGAAAAAGTTTCAGTCTGATAAGCTCGAACCCAAAGCGGATAAATGCATCTTCATAGGATATCCAAAACAGTTGGGTACATCTCCTATCTCAGATCCGAAAGCAAAGTGTTTGTTTCTAGAAACGGATCCTTTCTCGAGGAAAGGTTTCTCTCGAAAGAATTGAGTGGGAGGGTAGTAGAACTTGATGAGGTTATTGAACCATCACTTCAACCAGTGTGTAGCAGGGCGCATGAAGTTGTTCTTGTGGCGCCTACACCAATTGAAGTGGAAGCTGATGATGGTGATCATCGAGCATCGGATCAAGTTACTACAAGTCTCGTAGGTTGACAAGGTCGCGTACTGCTACAGAGTGATGCGGTAACCCTGTCTTGGAGGTCATGTTGTTGAGCAACAGTGAACCTACGAGTTATGGAGAAAGCGATGGTGGGCCCGGATTCCGACAAATGGCTGGAAGCCATGAAATCCAAGAGAGAGGATCCATATATGAAAACAAAGTGTAGACTTTGGAAGAACTACTTGATGGTCAGAGGACTATTGAGTAAAGATGGATCTTTAAAGGAAGACAGACGATGATGGTGATAAATCACTATTAAGAAAAGCTCGACTTGTCACAAAGATGTTTCCGACAAGATCAAACAGTTGACTATGATGAGACTTTCTCACTCGTAGCGATGCTAAAAGCCTGTTAGAATTATGTTAGTAGTTGCTGCATTATTTATGAAATATTGCATGTAGGATGTCAAAACATTGTTTCCTCGACGGTTTCCTTGAGCAAACATTGTATGAGATACAACCATGAGGTTTTGTCAATCCTAAAGATACTAGCAAGTATGCAAGCTCCAGTGATCCTTCAATGGACTGGTGCAAGCATCTCGGAGTTGGAATATACACTTTGATGAGATGATCAAAGATTTTGGGTTTGTACAAGGTTTATGAGAAACTTGTATTTCCAAAGAAGTGAGTGGGAGCACTATAGAATTTCTGATAAGTATATGTGGTTGACATATTGTGGATCAGAAGTAATGTAGAATTTCTGTAAAGCAAGGTTGTTTGAAAGGAGTTTTTCAAAGGAATACCTGGATTGAGCTACATGAACATTGAGCATCAAAGATCTATGGAGATAGATCGAAAGCGCTTAATGGAAGTTTCAACAAGATGCATGCCTTGACAAGTTTTTGAAGGAGTTCAAAATAGATCAACAAAGAAGGAGTTCTTGGTTGCATTGTGAGGTGTGAATTTGAGTAAGACTCAAAACCCGACCCCGGCAGAATAAAGAGAATAGACGAAGGTCGTCTTCTATGCCTTAGCCGTAGAATCTAAAGTATGCCATGCTGTGTACCGCACCTGATGTGTGCCTTGACTCAAAGTATGTTGAGAGGTATAGAGAGTGATCCATGATTGAATCACTAGCAGCGGTCAAAATTTATCCTTAGTAACTAATGGACTAAGGAATTTTTCTCGATTATGGAGGTGGTTAAAGAGTTCGTCGTAAAGGCTTACGTCGATACAAGCTTTGACACTAATCCGAATAACTATGAGTAGTGAAACGGATTCGTATAGTAGAGTAGATATTTGGAGCTTTTCTGAATAGCATGTAGTAGCAGCATCTATAAGATGACATAAAGATATGTAAAGAACACACGGATCTGAAAGTTTCAGAACCGTTGACTAAAACCTCTCTCACGAGCAAGACGTGATCAGACCCCATAACTATATGGGTGTTGGATTCGTTGGAATCACATGGTGATGTGAACTAGATTATTGACTCTAGTGCAAGTGGGAGACTGTTGGAAATATGCCCTAGAGGCAATAATAAATTAGTTATTATTATATTTCTTAGTTCATGATAATCTATTATTATCCATGCTATAATTGTATTGATTGGAAACACAATACTTGTGTGGATACATAGACAAAACACTGTCCCTAGTAAGCCTCTAGTTGACTAGCTCGTTGATCAAAGATGGTCAAGGTTTCCTGGCCATAGGCAAGTGTTGTCACTTGATAACGGGATCACATCATTAGGAGAATCATGTGATGGGCTAGACCCAAACTAATAGACGTAGCATGTTGATCGTGTCATTTTGTTGCTACTGTTTTCTGCGTGTCAAGTATTTATTCCTATGACCATGACATCATATAACTCACTGACACCGGAGGAATGCTTTGTGTGTATCAAACGTCGCAACGTAACTGGGTGACTATAAAGATGCTCTACAGGTATCTCTGAAGGTGTTAGTTGAGTTAGTATGGATCAAGACTGGGATTTGTCACTCCGTGTGAACGGAGAGGTATCTCGGGGCCCACTCGGTAATACAACATCACACACAAGCCTTGCAAGCAATGTAACTTAGTGTAAGTTGCGGGATCTTGTATTACGGGACGAGTAAAGAGACTTGCCGGTAAACGAGATTGAAATAGGTATACGGATACTGACGATCGAATCTCGGGCAAGTAACATACCGAAGGACAAAGGGAATGACATACGGGATTATACGAATCCTTGGCACTGAGGTTCAAACGATAAGATCTTCGTGGAATATGTAGGATCCAATATGGGCATCCAGGTCCCGCTATTGGATATTGACCGAGGAGTCTCTCGGGTCATGTCTACATAGTTCTCGAACCCGCAGGGTCTGCACACTTAAGGTTCGACGTTGTTTTATGCGTATTTGAGTTATATGGTTGGTTACCGAATGTTGTTCGGAGTCCCAGATGAGATCACGGACGTCTAGAGGGTTTCCGGAATGGTCCGGAAACGAAGATTGATATATAGGATGACCTCATTTGATTACCGGAAGGTTTTCGGAGTTACCGGGAATGTACCGGGAATGACGAATGGGTTCCGGGAGTTTACCGGGGGGGGGGGGGCAACCCACCCCGGGGAAGCCCATAGGCCTTGAGGGTGGCACACCAGCCCTTAGTGGGCTGGTGGGACAGCCCACAAGTGCCCTATGTGCCAAGGAGAAGAAAATCAAGAGAGAAAGAAAAAAAAAGGAGGAGGTGGGAAGGAAGGGGGACTCCCTCCCACCAAACCTAGTCCAACTCGGTTTGGGGAGGGGGAGAGTCCTCCCCCTTGGACTCGGCCGACCCCCTTGGGGCTCCTTGAGCCCCAAGGCAAGGCCCCCTCCCACCCACCTATATATACGGAGGTTTTAGGGCTGATTTGAGACGACTTTTCCACGGCAGCCCGACCACATACCTCCACGGTTTTTCCTCTAGATCGCGTTTCTGCGGAGCTCGGGCGGAGCCCTGCTGAGACAAGGTCATCACCAACCTCCGGAGCGCCGTCACCCTGCCGGAGAACTCTTCTACCTCTCCATCTCTCTTGCTGGATCAAGAAGGCCGAGATCATCGTCGAGCTGTACGTGTGCTGAACGCGGAGGTGCCGTCCGTTCGGTACTAGATCGTGGGACTGATCGCGGGATTGTTCGCGGGGCGGATCGAGGGACGTGAGGACGTTCCACTACATCAACCGCGTTCTCTAACGCTTCTGCTGTACGGTCTACAAGGGTACGTAGATCACTCATCCCCTCTCGTAGATGGACATCACCATGATAGGTCTTCGTGCGCGTAGGAAAATTTTTGTTTCCCGTGCGACGTTACCCAACATATCCCACACAAACGAACAGAAAACAAGCGAGAGAAAAGGGCGAACAAAAAGGCAAACGAAAAAGGCAAATATTTTTTTGTAAATTTTTGCTTTTCAGAAGTGGGGGAGAGGAAAACGAGAGGCAAAAAATTAAATGCAAGATATGAGTTTGCGACACTTACTTGGATGAGTTCTTGACTTGATCCTCCCCGGCAACGGCGCGAGAAATTCTTCTGCTACGGCGACAGAAACTTTCTGTCGTCTCTTGAGCTTGCGTTGGTTTTTCCCTTGAAGAGGAAAGGGCGATGCAGCACAGGAGCAGTAAGTATTTCCCTCAGTTTGAGAACCAAGGTATCAATCCAGTAGCAGAATCTCGTCAAGTCCAGAGTACCTGCACAAACACAAAAGAGCTTGCACCCAACGCTATAAAGGGGTTGTCAATCCCTTCAAGATTGATTGCAAAGTGAGATCTGAAGGCGGAAAGTGCAACGAAGAAAAAGTGTAAGGCTGAAAATATGGTGTGGAGTAGACCCGGGGGCCATAGTGTTCACTAGAGGCTTCTCTCAAAATAGCAAATATTACGATGGGTGAAAAAATTACTGTCGAGCAATTGACAGAACCACGCAAAGTCATCACGATATCTAAGGCAATGATCATACAAATAGGCATCACGTCCGAGACAAGTAGACCGATACTTTCTGCATCTACTACTATTACTCCACACATCGACCGCTATCCAGCATGCATCTAGTGTATTGAGTTCATGACGAACAGAGTAACGCCTTAAGCAAGATGACATGATGTAGAGGGATAAACTCAAACCAATGATGAAAACCCCATCTTTTTACCCTTGATGGCAACAACACTATGCGTGCCTTGCTACCCCTTCTGTCACTGGGTGAGGTCACTGCACGGTATGAACCCAAAACCAAGCACTTCTCCCATTGCAAGAATCATAGATCAAGTTGGCCAAACAAAACCCACAACTCGAAGAGAATTACAAGGATATTAAATCATGCATATAAGAGATCAGAAGAAACTCAAATAAGATTCATAGATAATCTGATCATAAATCCACAATTCATCGGATCTCAACAAACACACTGCAAAAGAAGATTATATCGGATAGATCTCCATGAAGATCATGGAGAACTTTGTATTGAGGATCCAAGAGAGAGAAGAAGCCATCTAGCTACTAGCTATGGACCCGTAGATCTATGGTGAACTACTCACACATCATCGGAGAGGTCATGGTGTTGATGAAGAAGCCCTCCGTATCCGAATCTCCCCTCGGCGGGGCACCAGAACGTGCCCCGGATGGGATCTTGCGGAGACAGAAGCTTGCGGCGGCGGAAAAGTACTTTCGATGATCTCCTGATTTTTTCTGGAATTTTTGGGAATATATAGGCGAAAGACCTAGGGCAGAGGTGGCCCAGGGAGCCCACAAGCCTGGGAGGCGCGGCCCCCCTGGCCGCGGCTATAGGGCTTGTGGGGTCCCTGGTGGCCCCCTGCCCTGGTTCTCAGGTTCCCGATCTTTTTCTGTTTCGGAAAAGATCTTTTTGGAAGTTTCGTTCCGTTTGGACTCCGTTTATAATCCTGCTCTGAAAAGGGTCAAAAAGACGTAAAAAACAGGAATTGGGACTTGGAGTGAGTTAATAAGTTAGTCCCAAAAAAGATATAAAAGGCATACAAAACATCCAAAGTTTGACAAGATAATAGCATGAAACCATCAAAAATTATAGATACGTTGGAGGCGTATCAGTGCACATCGTGTCATACTTGCCAACAAGAGATCTAAGTATCTTCTTGATGATGAATTTGTTGGTCATCTCTTCGCTTCCTAAGCCGGCAATCTCATTGGTGATGAGAGCTAGCCTAGAGTACATTTTAGTGAATCTTGAACTTGCCATGACTTTGAAGCACATCCAAGTTAGATTCTCTGACAAAATCAGTACCTTCGTGCATATCAACCAAAGTATCCCAAATCTCTTTTGCATTCTCAAGACGACTGATTTTGTTGAATTCTTCGGGGCAAAGGCAGTTGAAGATGATATCGTAGGCTTGAGCATTAAGTTGCGTCATCTTCAATTCATCAGCTCTCGCATCACGATCCGGTTCATGCCCTTCTCCAAATAAGTTATGTTGCACACCAACACGAATGACAACCCAAACATGAGGGTTTAAAGCCAAGTATATGCATTTTCATTTTATGCTTCCAACTAGCAAAATTAGTGCCATCGAAGTAAGGACCTCTACGATGGTAATTTACCTCACTAGATGCCATACTCTCCTAGGTTGCTAAACCAATGAAATGGAGATCAAAGCTTTGATACCACTTGTAGGATTGAAAGTATGTCTAGAGGGGGGGGGGGTGATTAGACTACTTGACAAAATATACTTTTTGCCTTTTCCCAATTTTACTTGAGAGGCAGCTACGATAGTTATAACAGGTCAAGCACACCCAACACATGCAGTTCTAATAGTATTGCAGCAGAAAGTAAAACATGCAAGTGTAAAGTAGAGGAGTAAGGTAGGGAGATAAAACGCATGAGGTTGACACGGAGATTTTTGGCATGGTTCCGATAGATGGCGCTATCGTACGTCCACATTAGTGGAGACTTCAAACCATGGAGGGTAACGACTGCGGGAGTCCACGAAGGGTCCACAATGAATCGGCCTTGTCTATCCCACCAAGGCTTACGTCCACGGAGGACTAGCCTTACTCACGGTAGATCTTCACGAAGTAAGCGATCTCCTTGCCTTACAAACATCTTGGTTCAACTCCACAACACGAAGTAGGAGGCTCCCAAGCGATACCTAACCAATCTAGGAGGCACCACCCTCCAAAAGGTAATAGATGGGGTAGATCAATGAACTCCTTGCTCTTGTGCTTCTAAAGATAGTCTTCTCAACACAAATCTCTTTCTCTCAGGATATGAATGGGTAGGAGAGGTTGATTTGGTGGAAAGCAGTTTGGGGAGGCTAGAGATCAAGTTTCAAATGATTGGATTGGAATATCTTGGTATCAACACATGAGTAGGTGGTTCTCTCTCAGAAAATGTATCTGGAAATGAAGTGTGTGTTCTGAGTGCTTCTCCCACGAATGAGAGGTGGGTGAAGGGGTATATATAGGCAGCAGCCAAAATTCAACCGTTACACACAAAAGTGCAAACTCGGTGACACCGAAGTGGACAACTCGATGGTACCGTCTAGCTCAAAGGTGTGAACTTTTGAATCTCGATGAGACCGATATATAGAACTCGGTGGCACCGAAAAGGTGACTGATGTTTTGCTGTGTATCCCTTGCAATGGCGCCAGAAATAGTTGTGTCAACGGCACCAGGAATCATTCAGCTATGGCTACGCCTGATGGGACTTCCTAGGCAAGTATGCAAAGGATTTCCCCCGTGGCCTTGGAGCCTTGCGTTGGTGTTCCCTCGAAGCGGAAAGGGTGATGTAGCACAGCGACGATAAGTATTTCCCTCAGTTTGAGAACCAAGGTATCAATCCGGCGGAAGAGTATCTCAAGATCCTGCACAAACACAAAAGCTTGCACCCAACGCTATGAAGGGGTTGTCAATCCCTTATAGATTGTTTGCCAAGTGAGAACTGGAAGCAACAAAGTAACAAAGCAAAGTAAAAGCGGAGATCTAAATGATGGATGTGAATAGACCCGGGGCCGTAGTGTTTACTAGTGGCTTCTCTCATGAAAGCAAGTAGACGGTGGGTGAACAAATTACTGTCGAGCAATTGATATAACTGTACAGAGTCGTGACGATATCTATGCAATGATTATTTCTATATGCATCACGTCCGAAACAAGTAGACCGATACTTTCTGCATCTACTACTATTACTCCACACGTCGATCGCTATCCAACATGCATCTAGTGTATTAAGTCCATAAGAACAGAGTAACGCCTTAAGCAAGATGACATGATGTAGAGGGATAATCTCAAACCAATGATAAAAACCCCATCTTTTTACCCTTGATGGCAACTACTTGATGTGTGCCTTGCTGCCACCACATGGCAGAACCCAAAACCAAGCACTTCTCCCATTGCAAGAATCATAGATCTAGTTGGCCAAACAAAACCCAAGACTCGGAGAGACTTACAAGGATATCAAATCATGCATATAAGAAATCAGCAAAGACTCAAATATATATCATAGATAATCTGATCACAAGTCCACAATTCATCGGATCTCGACAAACACACCGCCAAAGAAGATTACATCGGATAGATATCCATGAAGATCATGGAGAACTTTGTATTGAAGATCCAAGAGAGAGAAGAAGCCATCTAGCTACTAACTACGGACCCGTAGGTCTGAAGTGAACTACTCACGAGTCATTGGAGGGGCGATGATGATGATTAAGAAGCCCTCCACCTCCAAAGTCCCCTCCGGCAGGGTGCCGGGAAGGATCTCCAGATGAGATCTCGCGGAAACGGAAGCTTGCGGTGGCGGAAAAGTATTTTCGAGGCTCCCCTGATTTTTGCGGAATATTTGGGAATTTATAGTCCAAAGGCCTAGGTTAGGGGGCGGCCAGGGAGGCCACAAGCCTGCCCACCGCCGCCTCCCCCTGGTGGCGGAGTGGGGGCTTGTGGGATCCTTGGAGCCCACCTGGCTTGGCCCAAAAGCCCCATGGACTTCTTCCGTTCGGGAAAAAATATTTCGGATTTTTTCTTCCGTTTGGACTCCGTTCCAAAATCAGATCTGAAAAGAGTCAAAAACACGGAAAAACAGGAACTGGCACTTGGCACTGAATTAATAAGTTAGTCCCAAAAAGATATAAAAAGGTACATAAAACATACAAAGAAGACAAGATAACAGCGTGAAAGCATCAAAAATTATAGATACGTTTGAGACGTATCAGTGACTAACGGTCATATCGCCAAACACGGTGGCGCCGATACTCAAACTCGGAAATTCCGATTTTGTGTATCTTGGCAATAGAATGTTGGTCACCCAAACTCGGTAGCATCGATGCAGTTTCGGTTGCACCGATTTGGTGGGAATGGCTAGTGTTCTGTCTGACATTCAAACTCTGTGGGTCCGATGTGGCAACGTTCGTGACACCGAATTTGTATATGTGGAACTTGACAGAGTGGATATGTGGGGGAAAATGACTGACTGTTCTGGTGGCTAACTTTGAGCATTTGAGAAATCAGTTCATTTTACTACCTCACCCCCTTTTAATAGTATTGGCTTTCCTATGGACTCAAAAGTGATTTCTCACAAATATAAAATGAAGATTCTTCTAGCTTGAAGCTTGAGCTACTATTATTCCTTTCTTGCATCCAGGGGCATCTCCACATAAACCTTAAGCCATAGCATATTTTAAACTTTTCTGAAATATACTTGGAAAACACATTAATCTAATGATGCTTATGTTGTGATCAATTATCAAAACCACCCTAGGGAGCAATTGTGCTTTCAGAAGTGCACTAAGCATTTGTTTGCTGGCTAGATTACGAGTACATAATTAAAATTGGGTGGTCTACGCATAATCGGACGTGAAATAGCAATGATCGAGAAGTGATCATGAACACCTACTTACGTCAAACAAACCCCCACCATGTTCTCGCTCGGAGTAGAAACTCACGAGAAAATACAGTCACGGTAACGCACACAATTGACATCTTTTATTATGGTTTACTTCAAGTTCTCTATAATTGGATGTTGAACAAATTTCCAAGTTGCCACATAACCGCGGGCATGGCTTTCCGAAAGATTTAACCCTGCAGGGGTGCTCCAACTAGTCCATCACAAATTACCATTGTGTCCTCGATTAAGTGGCGAGGTTGCAGCAGCGGCTAAGCATATATATGGTGGCTAACTTATGAGTACAAGAAATAAGAGGGGGATGATCTACGCATAACGGACGTGAACTACTGATGATCAAATGAACGATCCTGAACACCTACCTACGTCAGACATAACCCCACTGTGTCCTCGATCGGAGAAGGAACTCACGAAAGAGACAGTCACGGTTACGCACACAGTTGGCATATTTTAATTAAGTTAACTTCAAGTTATCTAGAACCAGTGTTAAACAAAGCTTCCACGTTGCCACATAACCGCGGGCACGGCTTACGAAACAAGCCAAAACAAACTCATGAGAAAGATTTCGTCAGATATTTTCGTGGACAGGATCGCATGGGCTCGATTTACACTAGCCATCAAGTGCAAGGCAGTGCACCTGCCATACGAATCGTCCCCGAGTCGTAGCAAGCTACAAGGACTGTTTAAGACACAACGTGTACCGCTGTAAGTCGACCGTGAACAAACAAATCCACTAGATGTCGAACCCCAACCTAACATCGTGCATTTGTTGGAAGATTGTCCTATAAGCAACTACTTGAATTCCAACCTAAGAATTCCCGAAATATCTGGTCATGCAATCTGGTACACGGATACAATGGAGTAATATATCACTCAACTCCTATACTAACCCATCCAGTGTATCACATCCGTCAACACACGACCAGAATCTCGGACCTTCATCTACTATAGACCCTCGTGATCACAACGATACCAAGTATGGCAGTACTCCCGAACAATATGCACCAGTACTGGGGACATCGGGGTTATCTCGCCACTACTAGTATTGAAGCAATTACGAACATCCTTCGTTCTGAGATACTAAGAAATCTGAATGATAACGATGTGCTCAAGAATCCCCTAGAGCTCAACTCTCCTGAAACTCAAAGGAGATAGGAGGCACCAAGACAGAACTCCGTCACATCGGCATCATATAGATTCCAAGAATATCCGCGTGATCCTAATTTTTTTTGAGTGAGAAGAGGAGTAGAATAATTATTAGGTCAAGATTCCTCACCAGAGCATAGAAGAGGAGAAAAAAGAATCCTACTCTCCGATATATAACTAGACTCAAAGTATTTTTTTCACTAGACTCGACCTGGCCAAGTTCGATCAATCAAGGGGGCTCCTAGGTCGGTACTGCTCTGATATCAACTTGTCACGCCCAAGATGCGACCCTATCCTCAATTTGGCATGAAGGCCTCGTCAGGGATAGAAGCGCATCTCGTCGTGTCGCAAGAATGGATATCGTTACAAGTACATGTACTGAAAAGAAGAGATATAAATAGAATTGGCTTACAGTCGCCACAAGCTACATCATAGTCACATCAGTACATGCCATAATCATCAAGAGTAAGAGCAGGGTCTGAGTACGGACGAAAACAAACTAGAAAAATAAGAACGACGTCCATCCTTGCTATCCCAGGCTGCCGGCCTGGAACCCATCCTGGATCGATGAAGAAGAAGAAGAAGCGACTCCAAATGAACAATCAACGCGCTCACGTCGAGCAACCTTTACCTGTACCTGCAACTGGTGTTGTAGTAATCTGTGAGCCACAGGGGACTCAGCAATCTCATTTCCAAAGGTATCAAGACTAGCAAAGCTTAATGGGTGAGGCATGATTAAATGGTGAGGTTGCAGCAGCGACTAAGCATATATATGGTGGCTAACTTACGAGTACAAGAAATAAGAGGGGGATGATCTACGCATAACGGACGTCAACTACTGATGATCAAATGAATGATCCTGAACACCTACCTACGTCAGACATAACCCCACCGTGTCCTCGATCGGAGAAGGAACTCACGAAAGACACAGTCATGGTTACGCACACAGTTGGCATATTTTAATTAAGTTAACTTCAAGTTATCTAGAACCAGTGTTAAACAAAGCTTCCATGTTGCCACATAACCGCGGGCACGGCTTTCCGAAAAGATTTAACCCTGCAGGGGTGCTCCAACTAGTCCATCACAAATTACCACAAGCCGCATAGAAATCCTCAATCACGAAGCTCGCGATCTTGTCGGATTCCCTAGTGGAAAACCTCAACTCTGAGATTACCCAAAGCATCACCGGAATCCTGATGCACAAGATATCTCGTCAAAGGTAAAACTAATCCAGCAAGGCTGCCCGACGTGTCGACGATCGCGATAGGAGTCGCGTACCTCGTTCTCAGGACACGACGGATGAGCGATGGTTACCACGCCAAACGCCGAGTTGCCCCGGGTAGCGTTAATAAGCTGCTCTGTTTTGGACCAACACTCATGAGGAGCACTGGCACGGGGGTTGATTAAATTATCCTCGGGTTAATTACTCCCTATGCAGTTCATTAGTTATTAGGGAAATGTAGTACCAAAGTTGGGCCTTGCCAGACCAGCTTTAATCTAAAGCGAATTATCAAGGGGGTCCCCATAACAACCCCGATCGTGTTAGGAGCGCTCATTTATGGAACATAACACCGGTAGCCGAAACTAAGGGGGCAAAGGTGGAACAAAACACCAGGCTAGAAAGGCCGAGCCTTCCACCTTTTACCAAGTATATAGGTTCATTAAATTAAATAGCATTAATATGGTGATATGACAAGGAACCCATGTTATCACATGGGAGCAACTACACCTGCAACTAGCAACGCTATCAACAGGGTTAAGCAAGCAGTAACATAGCCAATCAGTGGTTTGCTAGGTCGAACAGGTTGAAGGTAATCATGGCATTGTTGAGAGGCTGATATTTAACAGGTGGTAGGCAACGAGACATAAACGATCGAAGCGGTAAACTAGCATGGCAATGATAGTAATGGTATCTGGGGAAATGGTCATCTTGCCTGAGATCCCGCTTGGAAGAAGAACAACTCGGTGAAGCAGACGAACCAATGTAGTCGAACGGGTCCTCACATTCCGACACGCTTGCGGAACTCTATCGAGACGGAGCAAACCAGAGACAAACATCAACACAGATATTCACCACACGATGCACAACATGATGCATACCCTAAGATGATGCATGATCAGTTCATCGATGCACGGGGTGGCATGGCAATTCACCTCACGCAAACACTACACATTAAGTGAAGCTCGATATGCAACGAGTTACATATCGACGAAACTCCACGTTTAATTATTTATTTCACTCCCGATTATTTACGCGGCAATATTTAATTGTTGTTAACATAGCAAGGGTGAAGCGATGGTCCTACACGACATCCTAGTCGGGTAACACGCGAAACATAGATCGGAGCTACGGCACAAGAGACATGCAACACAATATATCATGCCATGAATGCGACATGCATGCAAGTTACAACATCACGACAAGAAGAGAAGAAGCATGTGTCGCCACGGCGAGCGAGAGGGAACCATGACGGCAAGACGGAAACGATGCCACGAGAACGTTCCTATCACGACAACTCGTCGAGATACAGTGCCAACGAATAGGGAGCGCGTGCGGGAACTGTAAATAAACAATGGGGTGATCCCGGTTACCGGGTTCCCATGTGTCGAGGCACAACAAAAGAAGTACACGTGCAACGGGCAACATACGGTGCAAACATACATACAACTCATACATCACATGCATACAGTCACGACAACATTTCATCGGTATACCTTCGAAGCGTGCATATCGGAGCGGTTCAGTCCGGTGAAGGAGAACAACGATCGTCGTGGAAGTCGAGGTGCTCGGTCTCGTCGACGATAGTCGTTCGCTCGGCGTCGTGGTTCACGGTCTTCGGCAACGGAAGTCGAACTCGTTTCCGGGGTCGTCGAGGATGTCGTGGGAGTAGTGGTACTCGTGAACTTGTCGTCGTGCCACGGTGGCGGGGATGGCGCACGCGGTCTTCGGCGACAGCAATCAGCGACAGCAGCAACAACTAGCAACTAACATCTGACGGCAAGCTACGACAAGCAACCACAAGCAGCAACAGCTAATGGCATGTCATCTAACAGTAGCAATGGCGCAGGCTTGCAAAGCTACATCATCTACTATCGGCTAGCAGCCACAGTAACTAATCAACTAGCAACAGCAGCAAGGCAGCGGCAAGCACTATGCTACTTAGCAGCAGCTAGCAAGCCATGGCACGCAGCAGCCAGGCAGGCAACAGCAGCAGCTAGCTGGCAGCAAGCAACACCATCTAGCAACCGTTGGAGCATCGGCCAGCGGCACATGCACATGCGACAGCAAGCAGTAACACGGGACAACAACAGCAAACGCGAGCACAACAACTACCTAGCGGCGGCAGGCACACCTAGCAGCAGCTAAGCTAGCTAGCTGCGGTAGCACAAGCAGCAGGACAACGGCACACATCGACTAGCCAGCACGCCGGCAACAACAACCACAGCGGCAAGCAGGCACATCTAGCAGCACAACAACAGCAACATCTCGGCAGGAGGAACAGGAGGCTGAGCTTGGAGGACTTGGCGACCACGGCGGGCAGGGCACGGTGGGCGCGGGGCCGAGGAGCGGGAGACGGCCACGACAGATGGCGCAGCGACCACGGCGCAGGCGGCGCGGCGAGCACGGCAACGCGACGGATGGCGGTCGCGCGGGAACGGTGGGTACGGGCTGACACCGGCGAGGCGGCAGCAGGGCAAGCCCGGAGAACGGCGAGGAGGCGGTCTGGGCGGCGACCGGGAGGCCGGTGAGGTCAGGGAACGCGGGGAGCACGGTCGCTGCAGCGGCGGGGTTGGCCACCGGCGTGCAGGGCCGCGCGCGGGCGAGGGCGGCTCGGGGCGGTGCGGCGCGGAAGGCTAGAGCAACGGGGAGAGGCCGACGAGGCGGAGGGAGCTGGCGGCGGGGCAGCTGAGGCCGGCGGCGCGAGGTGGATGCGGGAACGAGACAGGGGGATCGGGGGACTGCGTGGGTTTCTGGGCAGGTGCGGCGCGGCCGGGAGGAGAGCGACGCTAGGGCACGGGGGGAGCTGCCTGGGCCTTGCCGGCTGGGCCTGGGCAGGCTCCTCCTCTCTCCGTGGTTTTTTTAAAACCTTTTAAACAGAAACTTTTTAAACAAAGAAGAGCTTTTAACAAAAATAATAAAAAAATGTTTTGCTCCTTTGAAAATTATACCCCAACTTTTAAAATAGGTTGGGCCTTTTTAAAACGAATAAAAAAATAAAACCGTTTGAAAAAAATTAAAAATTAAAACCCTTTACAAAAGAATAAAAATCAAACCCCTTTGAAGATTTAAATAAAACCTCTTTTATTTAGAGAATAAAATAAAAGCCTTTAAAGGAGAAAAGAAAATGAGACGTTTTTTAAATAAAATCAAAGGAGAAAAATAAAGAAAACCCAAGGGTTGCCCCCGCATTTAATAAAAGGAGTTTTATTGAAAAGAAGAAGACGAACCCTTTTAAATAGGGGTTTAAAACGGGAAACTTTAGCAACCGCAAAAACGAAATAAGAGGGGAGAGGGGGAGAGAAGGTTTTAGGTCCTCGGTGCAACAAGGTTACGAGCTTGAACTTGTCGCACCCAATCACGTTGCAAGGCCCTAAGGCACATACACACATGCGCTCACACACAAACAACGAGGTGCAACTAGCCACACAAGACAAGCACACAGATGACATGATGCCATGCATGATGCGATGATGCAAACTACATGACGATGCAACGAATAAAAATACTCACACGACGGAAACGGAAAGGAAAGGGGAATCTTCTGGAACGTCGGCACCGGGCTGTCACACTAGTCCATCACAAACTATCACAAGCTGCCCTGGAGATAAAACCTCAACCTCGAGATAGACCGAGGTGTAACAACCTAGATGCTTTCTTTCCCATTTTTGTAAGCCTTTGCATTTGTGGCAACATTGTTGAACCTATGTTATGGATGTGGTTATCATTTCATGTGGTTATCATTTCATGTGCATCTCATACATCATGCACATCATCTTGTCCTTCTAGTGGTGACTACCTTGGTGATCTGATTGCATGTGGCTTGTGCTTGTGAAGTGTGGTGTGGGTGCAACAAGGTCCTTCAATTTCTTAGTTGCACCATAGCCCAAATAACCCCCCCCCCCCTCACCTTTATATTTTTAGGCAGAATTAAGTTACTGCTTTGGGGCTTTAATATTGTTCATCTTCTTTGGTAATTCTTTTAAATATTTGTGGGTGACAACCCTCACTTATCTGAAATTATTTTCCTTTTTGTTTTAAGTCAAAACAGGGACTTATTTAATAAAAAACAATTAATTTACTTAGCTCTAAAATGCCTCCTTTATTTTTATAAATAGGAGGAGAATTTTAGGGACTTATATTTATTTTATTTTTCATTACTTTTTTTTACTTCGCTAATTTTATTCCAAAAACTGGTTTGAATTATTTGTAAAAGAAAAGCCTGCTTTATTTTAAGAGAGAGGTGAGGCAGTTGGATGGGCCCTCGCCCATAGCTTTCTCTCTGGCGCTAGAGCCCACGCTCTTTTCCTTCTTCCTCCTCCTCACGGCGTGTTCCCCTTTGCTGCTTTCCGTCAGAGTGCAGAGAGAGAGAGAGGCCGCGCCAACGCCGTTAGCCGTCCCATTAGCGCCTATTTAGAGCCTCCCCCTCGTCGTGCGTGCTAGGGTTCCCTCTCCGTCGCCGCCAGCCCCTCTTCCTCCTTCTTTCCCCCTCTACAGGTAAGAGTTTCAGAGAGAAATTCAGAGAGAGGGAGAGAGGTTCAGTCAAACATCGTCGCCTCACCGTCGTCCCTCCCCTCGTCGTCGGTGCTTCCCCGTCGAGTCCAAGCACACAGGGAGGATGCTGGATCCTCCCTCGTCCCGTTCCCGACACTAGGAGGGTGGATCCCCTCCTCTGTCGGCCCCTCCTTGTTGTCCTCGTCAGGAGACGGAAGGAGGCAGAGAACGTCGTCGTCTGATGACCCACAAGTGTAGGGGATCTATCGTAGTCCTTTTGATAAGTAAGAGTGTCGAACCCAACGAGGAGCAGAAGGATCTGACAAGTGGTTTTTAGCAAGGTATTCTCTGCAAGCACTGAAATTATCGGTAACAGATAGTTGTGTGATAAGATGATTCGTGGTAAGTAGCAAGTAACAATAGTAACAAAGGTGCAGCAAGATGGCCCAATCCCTTTTGTAGCAAGGGACAAGCCTGGACAAACTCTAACAGGAGGTAAAGCGCTCCCGAGGACACATGGGAATTTTGTCAAGCTAGTTTTCATCATGTTCATATGATTCGCGTTTGCTACTTTGATAGTTTGATATGTGGGTGGACCGGTGCTTGGGTGCTGCCCTTACTTGGACAAACATCCCACTTATGATTAACCCCTCTCGCAAGCATCCGCAACTACGAAAGAAGAATTAAGACTAAGTCTAACCATAGCATTAAACTAGTGGATCCAAATCAGCCCCTTACGAAGCAACACATAAACTAGGGTTTAAGCTTCTGTCACTCTAGCAACCCATCATTTACTTATTACTTCCCAATGCCTTCCTCTAGGCCCAAATAATGGTGAAGTGTTATGTAGTCGACTTTCACATAACACCACTAGACGAGAGACAACATACAACACATCAAAATATCGAACGAATACCAAATTCACATGACTACTTATAGCAAGACTTATCCCATGTCCTTAGGAACAAAAGTGACTACTCACAAAGCATAATTATGTTCATGACCAAAGAGGTATTGAATAGCATCAAGGATCTGAACATATAATCTTCCACCGAGTAATCCAACTAGCATCAACTACAAAGAGTAACTAACACTACTAGCAACCTTACAAGTACCAACCGGAGTCGCGAGACGGAGATTGGTTACAAGAGATGAACCAGGGTTTGGAGATGAGATGGTGTTGATGAAGATCTTGATGGTGATGAGTCCCCTTCGATGAGAGGAGTGTTGGTGATGACGATGGCGACGATTTCCCCCTCCGGGAGGGAAGTTTCCCCGGCAGGACGACCCTGCCGGAGCTCTAGATTGGTTCTGCTCAAGTTCCGCCTCGTGACGGCGGCGAAACCACGAAAAAGCTCTCTCCTGATTTTTTCCTGGACGAAACCCTCCATATAGCAAAAGAGGGGGGCCAGTGGGCCAGTGGGCTGCCCACAAGCCCCCATGGCGCGGCCTGGGGGGTGGCTGCGCTATGCAGGCTTGTGGCCACCCCTGGCTCCCCTCTGGCGCTTCTTCGGCCCAGTATTTTTTATAAATTGGGAAAAATATCCCCGTTGATTTTCACGGTGTTTGGAGTTGCGCAGAATAGGTATCTCAACTTTGCTCCACTTTCAGGCCAGGATTCCAGTTGCCGGTATTCTCCCTCTTCATGTAAACCTTGCAAAATAAGAGAGAGAAGGCATAAGAATTGTACCGTGAAGTGAAATAATAGCCAAAGAAGCGATAAATATCAACATGAAAACATGATGCAAAATGGACGTATCAACTCCCCCAAGCTTAGAACTCGCTTGTCCTCAAGCAAAAGCCAAGCTCAATAAATATGTCCACATGTTTAGGGAGAGAGGTGTCGACAAAACAAGATATGAACATGCATGCATCATGATCATGATCAGAACAACAATACCAACATATAATCTCTCATGCTAAAGTGATAATTCCTTCACAAAGTAAAGCATGGATCAAGAACCTTACCAAGAAGTAACAATCGATAGCCTTTAGTCATTGAAGCAATTGCAATTTATCACAACATCAGAAAGAGTCAAATAAGAGCTTGTAAAGCAAATCCACATACTCAATCATTCTTTCGTTCTCTACAATTTCTACAACTCATGTGGTACTCATGAGATCAAAGTTTCAGCTGGACACAGAGAAAGATAGGGGCTTATAGTTTTGCCTCCCAACTGCTTACCTCAAGGGTGATGTCAGCAATAATAATTCATGAGTACTTACCTCCAAGTTGACATATGAATATAGATCTTTCCCAAACATGTGACGGTAGCCAAGACAAAGGCAAAATAGGAAATTGGTGAAGATCACCATGGCTCTTTCAAGGGCAAAAAGTAAAGGTACAAGATAGGCCCTTCGCAGAGGGAAGCAGAGGTTGTCATGCGCTTTTGAGGTTTGGATGCGTGTCCTCTTAGTGCGGAGGAACGTGACTTTATATTGCCCCCTGTGGTAAAGAACTTTATTATGCAGTCTGTCGCTTTTATGTCTTCCTCATCACAGGTTCGTACAAAGATTATTTTCTACACACTAATAGATCATACATATTTAGGGAGCAATTTTTATTGCTTGCACCGATGACAACTTACTTGAGGGATCATATTCAATCCATAGGTAGGTATGGTGGACTCTCATGGCAAAACTGGGTTGAAGGTTTAAGGATGCACAAGTAGTATCTCTACTTAGTGCGGAAGTTTTGGCTGATATGAGGTGGAAGCAAGCGTCACATGCTAAGGGATCTCTAGTCATATAACATTGTTCGGAACCAAGAAACCATAATTCATTATGTTGTCTTCCTTGTCCAACATCTACTTCTAAGCATGTAATAGTTTAATGAGTGTTCACAATCATAGATGGTGTCCAAGATGATATATTTATAGGTGAACCTCTCTTTCTTTATTACTTCCTATTAATTGCAACAATGACCAAGGTCTACGTTTGACCACCCACAACATGTTTCAATCAACATTCTTTTTATATGTGAAGCCATCACTTCCAATGATCTTTCATGCTTTTGTTCTTTTATTATTCTTTCTTTAGATCATGGCATGAAGCAAGGCCCTTAACTAAAACACTCTTTATTATATGACTCACGAGCTCGAATACATTGGGGGTAACACAAAGAAAAACTCAAGCCTAGAACACTAAGAACATTAATCTACTAGAGAAAGATAAAACCAAAAAGGATCGAACTAAGAAAAAGCTAAAGGCAAAAGATGTGATGGTGCTACGATACCGGGGCAACTCCCCCAAGCTTGGCACAAGCCAAGGGGATTGCCCATACCCGTGCTTAGTTGTCTTCCTTTGAAGGTAATGGTCGTGGAGTTGTTGCAACCTGGGTTTGATCCTCCGTCTTCCAAGGCATAGGTGCTCCATCATGGAAAGATGATCGAGTATCCGGAATCCTCAAATCTGCACCCAACCGTATTGATTTAAATCTATACTCATACTCACAGTTTTGGTTCTGCAGGTCATAGATCTAGGCTTGGAGGTGATCAATTCTGTCATAGAGCCTGGAGAGGTGCTTCCCGATGTCATTGGCATCGATCTTGTGCTTGTTGGTGAACTCCGTGATCATCATGTGGTTGGCGTTGAGTCCGTGTTCCACCATCCCTTTGCACTTGCAGACTTGCTGCTCCATTGCTTCGAGCCAAGCCTCCACGCTTCCGGTCTTCTTGGGCCCATCAACATCACGGATGTGCAGCATCCCCTCATGCATCTCGATAGATTGAGGGTGTTGCAGCACGCCCGCGAGGTAGGGATTGATAACCTTCTCGAAGAACTTGTCCTTTGGAACTTTTGGGGACGCCATAGAGATCTAGATCTGTCTGCACAGTAGCTCGAAACGAAAACAGAGGATATTTGCGTGATACGAGGGTCAGACCTTTCCGGAAAATAGATAATGAATTTTTCCCGACCAGAAGGAGTACTCCGCAAGAAAACGGAGTCCGGGAGGCACACGAGGTGCTCACAAGCCCCCCAGGCGCGACCAGGGGGTAGGACGCGCCTAGCAGGCTTGTCGCCTCCTCGTGCGCTTTCTGGACTACTTTAATTTTTTCTATTTTTCTAAAAATTCCAAAATGGAGAAAAATTGCTACTGGAAAGTTTTGGAGTCGGTTTATTTACCGAATCACATACCTCTTCATTCTTGGAGTCTGAAACAGGCTGATAAATATCCCTTATGTACTCCTCCGGAGTTATGGTATTAATAATATTGCTTTCAACATTTATGGGAGTACCTGAGATATAATGCTTGATTCTTTGCCCATTTACCACTCTCGGAAAATTACCTTCCGTGTTGTTGATCTTGATGGCACCGGAACGATATACTTCCTCAACAATGTAAGGACCTTCCCATTTAGAGAGAAGATTGCATGGAAAAAATCTTAAACGAGAATTGTATAGCAAGACATAATCACCTACATTGAACTCACGTTTTTGTATCCTTTTATCATGCCACCTCTTAACTTTTTCTTTGAACAACTTGGCATTTTCATATGCCTGAGTTTTCCATTCATCAAGTGAGCTAATATCAAATAACCTCTTCTCACCAGCAAGTTTGAAATCAAAGTTGAGCTCTTTGATTGCCCAATAAGCCTTATGCTCTAGCTCAAGAGGTAAATGACATGCTTTACCGTAAACCATTTTGTACGGAGACATGCCCATGGGATTCTTATAAGAAGTTCTATAAGCCCACAGTGCATCATCAAGCTTCTTAGACCAATTATTTCTAGACCTATTAATGGTCTTTTGCAGAATTAGTTTAATCTCTCTATTACTTAGCTCTACTTGACCACTGGACTGAGGATGATAAGGAGATGCAATTCTATGGTTGACATCATACTTAGCAAGCATTTTACGGAAAGCACCATGAATAAAATGTGAACCACCATCAGTCATTAGATATCTAGGGACTCCAAATCTAGGGAAAATAACTTCTTTAAGCATCCTAATAGAGGTGTTGTGATCAACACTACTAGTTGGGATAGCTTATACCCACTTAGTAACGTAATCAACAGCAACTAGGATATGAGTATACCCGTTGGACTTTGGAAAAGGTCCCATATAATCAAAACCCCAAACATCAAATGGTTCAATGACAAGTTAATAATTCATAGGCATTTCCTGACGTTTACTGATATTACCTATTCTTTGACATTCATCACAAGACAAGACAAACTTATGGGCATCCTTGAAGAGAGTAAGCCAATAGAAAACCTGATTGCAATACCTTGTGTGCAGTTCTATCTCCCGCATGGTGTCCTCTGTAAGTCTCAGAGTGACACTTCTGTAGGATCTCTCCCTGTTCATGCTCAGGTACACAACGTCTAATAACACCATCTACTCCTTCCTTATAAAGGTGAGGATCATCCGAGAAGTAATGTCTCAAATCAAAGAAGAATTTCTTCTTTTGCTGGTATGTGAAACTAGGTGGTATATATTTGGCAACAATACAATTTGCATAATCAGCATACCACGGTGTACTACATGAAGCATTGATGACATTCAATTGCTCATCAGGAAAGCTATCATTAATAGGTTGTGGGTCATCAAGAACATTCTCCAACCTAGACAAGTTATGTGCTACGGGGTTCTCAGCACCCTTCCTATCAATAACATGCAAATCAAATTCTTGTAGCAAGAGAACCCATCTGATTAGTCTAGGTTTAGCATCTTTATTTTCCATGAGGTACTTAATAGCAACATGATCAGTGTGAATAGTAACCTTGGAATCAACAATGTAAGATCTGAACTTTTCACATGCAAACACGACTGCTAAAAATTCATTTTCAGCAGTAGCACAGTTTCTTTGGGCACTGTCTAGAGTTTTACTAGCATAATGAATAACATTCAACTTCTTATCAACTCTTTGTCCTAGAATAGCACCAACAGCATAATCACTAACATCACACATAATTTCAAAAGGTAAGTTCCAATCAGGTGGTTGAACAATAGGTGCAGTTATCAAGGCCTTCTTAAGTATTTCAAAGGCTTCCTCACAGTCATCGTCAAAAACAAAAGAAATATCCTTTTGCAAGAGATTGGTAAGAGGCCTAGAAATCTTAGAGAAGTCTTTAATGAACCTTCGATAGAAACCAGCATGACCAAGGAAACTTCTTATACCTTTGATGTCTATGGGGCATGGCATTTTCTCGATCGCATCAACTTTAGCCTTATCGACTTTGATACCTCTTTCAGAAATTTTATGTCCTAAGACAATGCCTTCATTAACCATAAAGTGGCACTTCTCCCAATTCAAGACAAGGTTGGTATCTTTACATCTCTACAAAACTCGATCGAGGTTGCTGAGGCAATCATCAAAAGAAGACCCGTAAACGGAGAAGTCATCCATGAAAACCTCAACAATCTTTTCACAAAAGTCAGAGAATATAGCCATCATACATCTTTGAAAGGTGGCAGGTGCATTACATAAGCCAAAAGGCATACGTTTGTAATTAAAGGTACTGAAAGGGCAGGTGAAAGTGGTTTTCTCCTGATCAAATTGTGCAACAGGTATTTGGGAGAAACCAGAATAACCATCTAGAAAGCAGAAGTGTGTGTGTTTAGACAGTCTTTCTAACATTTGGTCGATAAAAGGCAAAGGGTAATGATCTTTCCTAGTGGATTTATTCAATTTCCTAAAATCGATCACCATCCTATAGCCAGTAATAATCCTCTGTGGGATCAATTCATCTTTATCATTAGGGACAACGGTAATACCTCCCTTCTAAGGGACGCAATGCATCAGACTTACCCAATCACTATGAGCAACAGGATAGATAATACATGCTTCCATGAGCTTTAGTATTTATTTTCTTACTACCTCTTTCACCTTAGGATTTAATCTCCGTTGATGATCGGCAACTGGTTTGGAATCAGGATCGGTTTTAATTTTGTGCTGGCATAGAGTGGGACTAATGCCCTTAAGATCGTCAAGAGTATATCCAATAGCAGCACGATGCTTCCTTAGAGTTTTTAATAACTTATTTTCTTCATGCTCTGAAAGGCTAGCACTAATTATAACATGATATATCTCTTTTTCATCAAGATAAGCATACTTAAGAGTATCAGGTAACTGCTTAAGCTCGAACAAAGGATCACCCTTTGGTGGGGGTGGATCTCCAAGCAGTTTAACAGGCAAATTATTCTTAAGGATAGGATGTTGTTCAAAGATAACTATATCTATCTCATTCCTTTCATCCATATGCATATCATTTTCATGCTCAAGCAAGTATTGCTCTAAAGGATTAGTAGGAGGCACAACAATATAATCTAGGGCAATAATTTCATCCTTACTAGATTTTTTTTCATGAGATTGTCTACCAAACTTGGAGAAATTGAACTCATGTGACACTCCTTCAAAGCCAACAGTGACAGTTTGCTTCTCACAGTCAATATGAGCATTGAAAGTATTGAGGAAAGGTCTGTCAAATATGATGGGACAAAAGCTATCTTGTGTGGTAGAAAGAACGAGAAAATCAGCAGGATACTTAGTTTTACCACACAAGACTTCAACATCTCTAACAATTCCCAAAGGGCAGATAGTATCTCTATTGGCAAGCTGAATAGTGACATCAATAGGTTCCATCTCGACAGGTGCAATCTCGTCTTTAATTTCATCATATAAAGATTGAGGTATTGCACTAACACTAGCACCCACGTCACATAAACCATGGTAACAATGATCTCCTATCTTAACAGAAACAACAGGTGTGCCAACAATAGGCCTATGTTTGTCTCTAGCATGGGGTTTAGCAATTCTAGCAGCATCTTCACAGAAGTGAATGTCATGGCGATCAACATTGTCGGACAGGAGATCTTTGATAATAGCAATGCTAGGTTCAACTCTAATTTGATCAGGGGGTGTAGGTGTTCTAATGTAGCCCCTACGTATCACAGTTGAAGCTTTAGAATGATCCTTTATCCTAATAGGGAAAGGTGGTTTCTCAATGTAAGCACTAGGAACAATAGGATCATTATAAGCAATGACTTTTCTTCAACTAGGAACAGTAGCCCACAAGCCCCCTAGCCGTGGCAGGGGGGCCCGCGCCTCCCAGGCTTGTGGGCTCCCTGGGCCTCCTCTGCCCTAGGTCTTTCGCCTATATATTCCCAAAAATTCCATAAAAAATGAGGAGATCATCGAAAGTACTTTTCCGCCGCCGCAAGCTTCTGTCTCTGCAAGATCCCATCTCAGCCATGTGTTGGTGGCCTACCGGAGGGGGGATTCGGATACGGAGGGCTTCTTCATCAACACCATGACCTCTCCGATGATGCGTGAGTAGTTCACCATAGACCTACGGGTCCATAGCTAGTAGCTAGATGGCTTCTTCTCTCTCTTGGATGTTCAATACAAAGTTCTCCATGATCTTCATGGAGATCTATCCGATGTAATCTTCTTTTGCGGTGTGTTTGTCGAGATCCGATGAATTGTGGATTTATGATCAGATTATCTATGAATCTTATTTGAGTTTCTTCTGATCTCTTATATGCATGATTTCATATCCTTGTAATTCTCTTCGAATTGTGGGTTTTGTTTTTCCAGCTTGATCTATGATTCTTGCAATGGGAGAAGTGCTTGGTTTTGGGTTCATACCGTGCGGTGAACTCACCCAGTGACAGAAGGGGTAGCAAGGCACGTATCATGTTGTTGCCATCAAGGGTAAAAAGATGGGGTTTTCATCATTGGTTTGAGATTATCCCTCTACATCATGTCATCTTGCTTAAGGCGTTACTCTGTTCGTCATGAACTCAATACACTAGATGCATGCTGGATAGCAGTCGATGTGTGGAGTAATAGTAGTAGATGCGGAAAGTATCGGTCTACTTGTCTCGGACGTGATGCCTATATGTATGATCATTGCCTTAGATATCGTCATGACTTTGCGCGGTTCTATCAATTGCTTGACACTAATTTGTTCACCCACCGTAATATTTACTATTTTGAGAGAAGCCTCTAGTGAACACTATGGCCCCCGGGTCTACTCCACACCATATTTTCAGCCTTACTCTTTTACTTTGTTGCACTTTCTGCCTTCAGATCTCACTTTGCAATCAATCTTAAAGGGATTGACAACCCCTTCATAGCGTTGGGTGCAAGCTCGTTTGTGTTTGCGTAGGTACTCTGGACTTGACAAAATTCTCCTACTGGATTGATACCTTGGTTCTCAAACTGAGGGAAATACTTACTGCTCCTGTGTTGCATCACCCTTTCCTCTTCAAGGGAAAAACCGACGCACGCAAGTCTCCGTCAACGTGTCAATTTTTGGCGCTCTTGTTTGAGAAGTAGCATTTAACTACATTGACTTCTAAGGGAGGATGATATTTAAACCACTTCTATTTAGGGAGATTAATATGAGCAGGAAATGATTCGCACAATGAAGCTACTATCTCAGAGTCAAGTCCATGTTTAGCGCTAAAATCACAAAAAGTATTTGTTTCAACAAAGGATTTAACACAATAAAACTTGAGATTCATACCTGACTCGTTACCTTCATCAAACTCCCAATCTTCAGAGCTGCCTTTAATTCTTTCCAATAAATTCCATTTGAAGTCAATATCTCTCTTCATAAAAGAACCGGTGCAAGAAGTGTTAAGCATGGTGCGATTATCATGAGAAAGCCGATCATAAAAGTTCTGAATAATAATTTCTCTCGAGAGCTCATGGTTGGGGCATGAATATAACATTGATTTAAGCCTGCCCCAATCTTGAGCGATACTTTCTCTATCACGGGGCCAAAAATTATAGATATAATTCCGATCACGATCTACCAAATGCATAGGATAAAACTTTTGATGAAATTCCAATTTCAATCAGTTGTAGTTCCATGATCCAGTATCATCACATAGCCTATACCATGTCAATGCTTTATCCCCCAAAGATAAGGGAAAGACCTTCTTCTTGACCTCATCCTCGGGCAAACGTGCAAGCTTAAATAAACCACAAACTTCATCTACATATATTAGATGCAAGTCGGGATGTGATGTTCCATCTCCTGTAAAAGGATTAGCCAACAGTTTCTCTAGCATACTGCTACGTCAACAAAAGTCCTTCCCCGACAATGGTGCCAGAGATCCTTCTGTCGTCTCTTGAGCTTGCGTTGGTTTTTTTCCTTGAAGAGGAAAGGGTGATCTAGCACAGGAGCAGTAAATATTCCCCTCAGTTTGAGAACCAAGGTATCAATCCAGTAGGAGAATCTCGTCAAGTCCAGAGTACCTGCACAAACACAAAAGAGCTTGCACCCAACGCTTTAAAGGGGTTGTCAATCCCTTTAAGATTGATTGCAAAGTGAGATCTGAAGGCGGAAAGTGCAACGAAGAAAAGGTGTAAGGCTGAAAATATGGTGTGGAGTAGACCCGGGGGCCATAGTGTTCACTAGAGGTTTCTCTCAAACTAGCAAATATCACGATGGTGAACAAATTACTCTCGAGCAATTGATAGAACCACGCAAAGTCATGACGATATATAAGGCAATGATCAAACATATAGGCATCACGTCCGAGACAAGTAGACCGATACTTTCTGCATCTACTACTATTACTCAACACAACGACCGCTATCCAGCATGCATCTAGTGTACTGAGTTCGTGACAAACAGAGTAACGCCTTAAGCAAGATGACATGATGTAGAGGGATAAACTCAAACCAATGATGAAAACCCCATCTTTTTACTCTTGATGGAAACAACACGATGCGTGCCTCGCTACCCCTTCTGTCATTGGGTGAGGTCACCGCACGGTATGAACCCAAAACCAAGCACTTCTGCCATTGCAAGAATCATAGATCATGTTGGCCAAACAAAACCCACAACTTGAAGAGAATTACAAGGATATGAAATCATGCATAAGGGAGATCAGAAGAAACTCAAAGAAGATTCATAGATAATCTATTCATAAATCCACAATTCATCGGATCTCGACAAACACACCGCAAAAGAAGATTACATCGGGTAGATCTCCATGAAGATCATGGAGAACTTTGTATTGAAGATCCAAGAGAGAGAAGAAGCCATCTAGTTACTAGCTATGGACCCGTAGGTCTATGGTGAACTACTCACGCATCATCGGAGAGGTCATGGTGTTGATGAGGAAGCCCATCGTATCCGAATCCCCCCTCCGGCAGGGCACCAGAACGTGCCCCAGATGGGATCTTGCGCAGACAGAAGCTTGCGGCGGCGGAAAAGTACTTTCGATGATCTCCTGATTTTTTATGGAATTTTAGAGAATATATAGGCGCAAAACCTAGGGCAAAGGAGGCTCTGGGAGCCCACAAGCGAGGAGGGCGCGGGCCCCCCTGGTCGCGCCATGAGGGCTTGTGGGGTCCATGGTGGCCCTTTCCCTAATTCTCCGGCTTCCCGGTCTTTTTCTTTTTCGGAAAAAAAATCTTTTTGGCAGTTTCATTCCGTTTGGACTGCGTTCAAAATCCTCTCTGAAAGGGGTCAAAAACATGGAAAAAATAGGAACTGGCACAGTCCCAAAAAATATATATAAGGCATGCAAAACATCCAAAGTTTGACAAGATAATAGCATGAAACCATCAAAAATTATAGATACGTTGGAGACATATCACATACCCGAAGGAATTTGATAACAAATATTTTCAGTAGGTGCAACAGGTTGAGGAGAAACTCCTTGTGCTTCCGTTCGAGGTCAAGATACCCCGAACAAGCTCCTCAAAGGATTAGTTTTCATAGTGACAAGTGACAATAAATTTCAGCACACTATATAAATATTTCCTTACCAAATTCCACTTACCAAAGGCGCTTCACTCCCCGGCAACGGTGCGAGAAAAGAGTCTTGATGACCCACAAGTGTAGGGGATCTATCGTAGTCCTTTCGATAAGTAAGAGTGTCGAACCCAACGGGGAACAGAAGGATCTCACAAGTGGTTTTCAGCAAGGTATTCTCTGCAAGCATTGAAATTATCGGTAACAGATAGTTGTGTGATAAGATGATTCATGGCAAGTAGCAAGTAAAAATAGTAAAAAAGGTGCGGCAAGATGGTCCAATCCCTTTTGTGGCAAGGGACAAGCCTGGACAAACTCTAACAGGAGGTAAAGCGCTCCCGAGGACACATGGGAATTTCTGTCAAGCTAGTTTTCATCATGTTCATATGATTCGCGTTCGCTATTTTGATAGTTTGATATGTGGGTGGACCGGTGCTTGGGTGCTGCCTTACTTGGACAAACATCCCACTTATGATTAACCCCTCTCGCAAGCATCCGCAACTACGAAATAAGAATTAAGACTAAGTCTAACCATAGCATTAAACTAGTGGATCCAAATCAGCCCCTTACGAAGCAACGCATAAACTAGGGTTTAAGCTTCTGTCACTCTAGCAACCCATCATCTACTCATTACTTCCCAATGCCTTCCTCTAGGCCCAAATAATGTTGAAGTGTTATGTAGTCGACGTTCACATAACACCACTAGAGGAGAGACAACATACAACACATCAAAATATCGAACGAATACCAAATTCACATGACTACTTATAGCAAGACTTATCCCATGTCCTCAGGTATTGAATAGCATCAAGGATCTGAACATATAATCTTCCACCGAGTAATCCAACTAGCATCAACTACAAAGAGTAATTAACACTACTAGCAACCTTACAAGTACCGATCGGAGTCGCGGGACAGAGATTGGTTACAAGAGATGAACTAGGGTTTGGAGATGAGATGGTGCTGATGAAGATGTTGATGGTGATGAGTCCCCTCCGATGAGAGGAATGTTGGTGATGACGATGGCGACGATTTCCCCCTCCGGGAGGGAAGTTTCCCCGGTAGGACGACCCTGCCAGAGCTCTAGATTGGTTATGCTCAAGTGCCGCCTCGTGGCGGCGGCGATTCCTCCCGAAAGCCTCCTCCCGATTTTTTCTGGAACGAAACCCTCCTTATAGCAAAAGATGGGAGCCACAGGGGCAACAGGGGGCCCACAAGCCCCCTAGGTGCGGCCAGGGGGTAGGCCGCGCCTAGCAGGTTTGTGGCCTCCTGGTGGCTTCCCTCTGGTACTTATTCCGCCCAATATTTTCTATAAAATCCAAAATAATTCCTCGTTGATTTTCACGGCTTTTGGAGTTGCGCAGAATAGGTATCTCAAACTTGCTCCTTTTTCAGACCAGAATTCCAGTTGCCGGCATTCTCCCTCTTCATGTAAACCTTATAAAATAAGAGAGAAAAGGTATAAGTATTGTACCGAGAAGTGTAATAACAGCCCATAAAGTGGTAAATATCAACATAAAAGCTTGATGCAAAATGGACGTATCATCGTCGCCCCCGCCTCTTCTTCCTCTTCGCGTTAGACAAGCGCACCTCCGAGCAACCCCAGGGTGAGCAACGTCGTCTCCTTCCCTTCTCCGCTTCCCCCGTAGGGTCACCGTAGTTTAGGAGGCGTGCTGCCGTCGCCGCCGGGGCAGAGAGGTGCCGCGCCGTCGAGCAGCCGTTGCGGGTGCTACTGCAACAAAAGACCTTCCAACTGCGCCAGAAATAGGCACGTCGACGGGAGAATACTTAGCTTGATCTTTCTGCTGCGGCTACGCCTTAAGGGACTTCCTAGGCAAGTATGCAAAGGATTTCCCCCGTGGCCTTGGAGCCTTGCGTTGGTGTTCCCTCGAAGCGGAAAGGGTGATGTAGCGTAGCGGTGGTAAGTACTTCCCTCAGTTTGAGAACCAAGGTATCAATCCAGTGGAGGAGTATCTCAAGATCCTGCACAAACACAAAAACTTGCTCCCAACGCTATGAATTGGTTGTCAATCCCTTATAGATTTTTTGCCAAGTGAGAACTGAAAGAAACAAAGTAACAAAGCAAAGTAAAAGCGGAGATGTAAACGATGGATGTGAATAGACCCGGGGGCCATAGTGTTTACTAGTGGCCTCTCTCATGAAAGCAAGTAGACGGTGGGTGAACAAATTACTGTCGAGCAATTGATAGAACCGCGCAAAGTCGTGATGATATCTATGCAATGATTATATCTATAGGCATCATGTCCGAAACAAGTAGACCGATACTTTCTGCATCTACTACTATTACTCCACACGTCGACCGCTAACCAGCATGCATCTAGTGTATTAAGTCCATAAGAACAGAGTAACGCCTTAAGCAAGATGACATGATGTAGAGGGATAATCTCAAACCAATGATAAAAACCGCATCTTTTTACCCTTGATGGCAACTACTTGATGTGTGCCTTGCTACCCCTACTGTCACTGGGAAAGGTCACCACATGGTAGAACCCAAAACCAAGCACTTCTCCCATTGCAAGAATCATAGATCTAGTTGGCCAAACAAAACCCAAGACTCGGAGAGACTTACAAGGATATCAAATCATGCATATAAGAAATCAGCAAAGACTCAAATATATACCATAGATAATCTGATCACAAATCCACAATTCATCGGATCTCGACAAAAACACCGCCAAAGAAGATTACATCGGATAGATCTCCATGAAGATCATGGAGAACTTTGTATTGAAGATCCAAGAGAGAGAAGAAGCCATCTAGCTACTAACTACGGACCCGTAGGTCTGAAGTGAACTACTCACGAGTCATTGGAGGGGCGATGATGATGATGAAGAAGCCCTCCAACTCCAAAGTCCCCTCTGGCAGGGCACCGGGAAGGGTCTCCAGATGAGATCTCGCGGAAACGGAAGCTTGCGCCGGCGGAAAAGTATTTTCAAGGCTCCCCTGATTTTTTGCGGAATATTTGGGAATTGATAGGCCAAAGACCTAGGTCATGGGGCGGCCAGGGAGGCCACAAGCCTGCCCACCGCCGCCTCCCCCTGGTGGCGGAGTGGGGGCTTGTGGGCACCCTGGAGCCCACCTGGCTTGGCCCAAAAGCCCCCTGGTCTTCTTCCGTTCGGGAAAAAATCATTTCTGGGTTTTTCTTCCGTTTGGACTCCGTTCCAAAATCAGATCTAAAAAGAGTCAAAAACACAGAAAAATGGAACTGGCACTTGGCACTGAATTAATAAGTTAGTCCCAAAAAAGATATAAAAGGTACATAAAACAACCAAAGAAAACAAGATAACAGCGTGAAACCATAAAAAATTATAGATACGTTTGAGACGTATCAGCAGGCTCCCTCCCGTAAAGCTAAGCACGGGAATGGAACCCCTAGTAGTCCCGCGTCCCGCGCCGAAGCTAGCCTTGCCGGTAGATCACCGAAGTGCACGCCAGAGAGCTTCCCCTGTTTCGGTCGCCGGAGAAGCAGGCAGAGCAGAGGGGCCTGCTCAAAAGAGCAAGGAACCCCTCTCTGTTCAGATCCACGAGTGTAGCACACTGGTTTGAGCGCTGAGGTAGTAAGCCATGGTACTGGGTTCGAATCCCCTGGCGCCCCCTTTTGCTTCGTTTATTTTTTCCTGTGAGCAGTATCAGCAGAGGCAACGAGGTGCTAGCCCAGTGGTGGAAGCAGGCTAGCTTCTTGTTAGAGGTGGTGGGTTCGATCCCCCCTCAGGCCCTTTTTATTTTCTTACTCTGTGCATTGTGTGTGTATGACAGTGGGTCGAGAGGGCCCACATTTCATCATGTGAGAGGGCCACTGCCAGGTGGACCCCCTCACTATATGGATTTTTCCCTATGTTTGAGTTGTAGTTTGTGGATGTATTGTTTTTTCCCTAAGTGCTGCAACATATGTTTTCATGCCCTGTTTAGAGCTTTGTATTAAGTGGAGCTTTGATCTATTGATGTTGATTCCTTGGTAGATGGTAGTGGGTGAACCCCTCTACAACATGGGACATATTTTTTGTTCATAGGTTTATGCATGTTTCTATTACACCTTGTCAAAGTGGGCACTTGACTGAAAATGGAAGTTTTGAGAAAAGCTGTGAATTTCACTAAGTCTGGGAATCTGGGGTTATTTTCTTCCCCTGTTGTGTTGTTCATATTTGATCCATTGTTGGGAATTAGCCCAAGCAACAAACTCATGTTTGTTTGCTGGTATGTTTGTCTAGCTCCCTCTCAAATTTCATGCCCAGATACCTCCTGTAGATATCATTTTGGAGGCTGCCAAAATGCTTCAGAGCATAAGCAGCTCGTGAAAATCTGTAATTTTCACTAAGTCCCAACCTATGATATTTTGTCCAAGTTAGAGGATGTATATCTGCTGATGTATGATTCCTTTGCCTTAGCTTCTTATATGAGGTTGTAATGCAGTTGGATGGCTTCAGTTTCATGTGTTGTTTGAATTATTTAGAGGGTTTTAGTTGTTGTAGATCTTGTGGTCAAAGTGCTAAGTTGATGTTAAAAACAGATTGGTGTCAAACTGGTTTTTGAGCTTGTGTGAGCTATGGTTGATGGTTTTGTGTGTTCTCAAACACCATTCCACTTGTATTTTGTTGCTTGTTCATGTGGCAACCTGGTTACACCAGTGAGTGCCCATATAATTGTGTTTGTGGCTGTTTTGAACCCGTAGGCCTTCGTAACTTGTTTTGTAGTTTTCGGTTGATCCGAGACTCCGTTCACGACCTTCTTTATAGGTTTTTGCATCGTTTTCTCGTGATGGATATGATTATGCCATGTTCAAGCATGTCAAGATAACTTAACATGAGGTTCTGTCCAGAATATAAATAACTCAACTAATGCATGTGAAAGTGACTAGAATAGAGGTGCATGCCTTCCTCTTCACACATGCATCATATTGGTTGTTGCATTATGTTTTGCTGGTGTTTATTTGCTGTTATCTTATCTTTGGGTAGCATCGGGAACGGAGAGCGAGTACATGGATTATGGAGAGTTCGTGCAGGAAGAACAAGAGCAGTTCCACTCTGAAGAAATCACAGGCAAGATGACCGTGACCTTGACACCGTTTCTAGCTTTGTTATGCTTAGAATCATGTTTCCTTCGTTACATGCCCACTGCCTACCACATGATATATATGCCATCTGTCTTTGCCATGAAACCTCAAACACTTCCCTTCCTAGCAAATAGTGTTTGGCTAAGTAGGCTTGCTCAACCACTAATGGATAACATTGCTAGTTGCAGGTGCGAGCTAGTCCATGTGATAACATGGGCATATTAATATCATTATGTTCAACTGCTATTTAATTAATGCACCTATATACTTGGTAAATAACGGAAGGCCTAGCCTTTTGTTGGGTGATTTGTTCCATTGTTGCCGCCTTAGTTTCAGCTACCGGTGTTTTATTCCATAATTGAGCGCTCCTAACACATTCGGGGTTGTTATGGGGACCCCCTTGATAAATCGTATAGTGTTAAGGCTTGTCTGGAAGGACCCAACTTTGGTTTTAATCTGCTAATAAATTAATAATTAAATGCATAGGAAATAGCTACCTCGAGGAATCTAACCAAACCCCGGGCCAGTGCTCCTCATGAGTGTTGGTCCAAACTAGAGTCGTGTGCGGGGCCAAGCCGGGGCAACTCGGGAGATTTCTATCAGGCCACTGTATGCTACGCTCATCCGACCATGTCCTGAGAACGAGATACGCGGCTCCTATCGGGTTCTTCGACACGTTGGGAGGTCTTGCCAGATTTGTCTTACCTTAGCGATATATCTTGCGCAATGGGATTCCGGTGAAACTTTGGGTCTCCTCAAAGTTGAGGTTTTCCTCTAAGCAATCCGACGAGATCACGAGTTTCATGATAGAGGATTACTATGCGGCCTGTGGTAATTTGTGATGGACTAGTTGGAGCACCCCTGCAGGGTTTAATCTTTCGAAAAGCCGTGCCCGCGGTTATGTGGCAAATATGGACATTTTATTAACATCCGGTTCTAGACAACTTAAAGTAATTCTAATAAAACTGCCAACCGAGTGCGTAACCGTGACTGTCTCTTTCAGAGCTCCTTCTCTGATCGAGAACATGGTGGGGTTATGTTTGACGTAAGTAGGTGTTCAGGATAACTTAGTGATCAATCTAGTCTTTGACCGTCTTGCGTAGACCACCATATGTTTACTCTGATCATCGTAAGGTAGCCACCATATATGCTTAGGTTGCTGCAAACCCATACACTTAACCTTCCTCACCCATTATCTCAGCTAGATTCGATACCAAGGTGATACGATTGTTGAGTCCTCGTTGCTCACGGTTTACTACAAACACCCACAGGTACAGGTACGCCTGATGCAGGAGATCCTGATGACAGCCAGTTGAAGTGGGAGTTTGATGAGGACTCTGGCAGACTGTACGTGAGTTATCCGGAGGACTAGGGGGCGTGGTCGTGATCGTGGGGCCAGCATGCAGGATATCATAGCTTTATCTGTTTTCATCTTGTCCGTAGCTGGACCATGCCATGTTCTAAATAAGTGTGCATGTATGACTATATGACTATGTTATTATCAGATGGCAAGTGTATGCCCTACTTGTCATTCTTTCGGTTATGTAATGTTATGATTATCTCGCTTGCGAAACGTGTAGATGTGCCCCTTTTCCTTTTGAGGCCTCGCCCCCAAATAAGGAAAGGGTTGCATCTTAGTCGTTACACGAGGTATCATTGATATCCCAGCGCACAAGTGATGACGAGGTGATGTATATGCTTCTCGCCCCTCGTTGGACCCCAAGTGGAAGGTGGAGATGTAGTTAGCAGGAAATTTCCCTTACACGGAGACTGTAAGGTTTATCGAACCAGGAGGACTCCTAGGCTCAACAAGTAGGTGTCTTCCACCCTGGCGCTAGCAGATGACGTGGACCTGCACACACAACAAATAACTTTGCTCCCAACGAGTACAAAGAGGTTGTCAATCTCTCCGGCCTTGTAGTTTGCAAAGGATCAAAACACAAGCGGGAAAGTAATAGTGATTGCAACGGAAAAGTAAATAAAGCGTTAATAGTAAAGGTGTAAACAGTGATGGTGGTATGGACCGGAGTCACATGACGTTCACTAGTGATGTCTCTCTCCCAAAAGACGATAAACAACTATGCTAGGGTAAACAAAAACTAATTGGAGCAATGGACGAGTCTCATACCAAGGGGCAATCCCCTCAAAGCAGTTTTGAAAACAAAGTTCCGAGCAAAGAGATCGGAAATCTCAGGTTTGGGAGCAAGAACACGAGAGAAAGAGCAACCAATATTTTTTTTCTAGAGGTAGGAAAAGGAGTGCGATGAAGAGATAAATGAGGGGTACATGTGGGTCCCCTAAGCCATCAGGGCACGCCTCATGCCTCTCGAAAAGGACCCATTAATAAGGTTGATCAAGTCTTGCTCTTCGGTTCTGCCTCGACACAAGAGAGCACCACCGCCATGGATGGAATAACCATCTCCAAATCAAGGGTCATACGATCAAAACAAGCTTGATGAATCTCTACCTAAGTAGTTTAGAGGTTGTGGAGGAGCAAATCTTGATTGGATCGAGCACATTGGAAAGTCGCCGTGAATATGTTATTGTTCTTGCGTCTTCTTCGGACCTAATGCTAGTTAATGGTAAAGGAGGTTTCACCATAGATTGTGGGTGACAAATTTAGAATATGGATTTTTAGGAAGCATACTGAAGGGGGTGCTGTAAGACGTGGAGAGGAAGAGAAAACCAAGTATTAGATTTCGAGGGAAAGAACAAGGGGGGTGGATTTATGTGTGGAAAAGAATTTTTCTGGAGGAGCAGGGGTGAGCATGATGCGAAAAAATCTACTAGGGAGGCATCGTCGGGGTTGGGGTAGAGATGGTGTTGGTGAACAACCCTTGTTAGTCGATAGTAGATTATACACACTTGTCATTGTAGGTGATGCTCTTCATGCCTTGCAATTTGTTTGTCGTTTTGCCTGTGTTTTCTTGGGAAGGAGGCAGTGGCGGCCCCCCTGTCCCCCCTAACATTAGGGAATGCTGCTAATTTTACTGATGACCAGTGAAAAAATAATGATTATTTATTGCTAAACCCCTATTTTTTTCATAGTTCGGCCCTTTTGAACCTCTTTTACCAACACCCTCCCCCCCCTCTTTCTGGCTCTCCCACTTAAAGGAGAGAGTTGAGTTCTGAGGTATGTAAATTGTTATCGGAGCTATGTGGTGTTTATTTTGATTGTATCGGGCCTGTTTGGATTGAAGGAATTTCCGAAAATTCCAATTCACATGTGTTTTGTTTGTGGAAATCATTTTGTATCATATGATGCGAAGGAAGACACTAGTTTCCTATGGAATCCATTTCTGTTTTATTTATTAGGAATCTCAAGATGCGTTTAAATCCATTTTCTTTTTCTTTTCGTGAGAACTGTACTGCACTTGCGCGCACACACACTATACATACTTTCTCTCTCATCACACATAAAAAATATCTTACACTTTCATATATTGCCTGTCTTAAGTTTATCTACAAATTTTATATGTTTTGAACTCCTATAGGAATTCACCGTATGTGTCGTTTCAATCATGTGTTTTCCCTGTTCGAACTTTCCAATTTCCTGCAATCCTCGTTGGCTTCTCTGAACGAGTAAAGCTATCTATCCACTCGCGCACAGTACAGCGCTGCCGCTAGGCGCTAGCAGCTGCGGCTGCGGATTACGCATCCCGGTCAAAAATGGCCACTCCCTCCCCGCCACGCCTCCTCTCACCCATGCCTATCCTCTTCCTCGCCGCCGGTCCGCTCGCCGCCGTCCACTTCTCTGCCCGCTGCCGTCTCCGCCTCCGCCTCCGCATCCCCCACGTCGCCACCGCCGCCGGCGCTGCCACCACTCCAGGAAACAGCTTTGCCGTCGAGGATTACCTCATCGCCAACTGCCACCTCACCCAGCCGCAGGCCGTCAAGGCCTCCAAGAACCTCGCCCACCTCAAGTCCGCCTCCAACCCCGACGCCGTCCTCGCATTCCTCGACGGCCTCGGCTTCTCCCCCAAGGAGGTCGCCGCCGCCGTCGCCTCCAACCCGCGCATCCTCTGCGCCCGCATCGAGCGCTCCCTCGCGCCCATCTCCGCGGAGCTCCGCGCCCTCGGCCTCTCCACCTCCCAGGTCGCCCGCCTCGCCAAGATCGCCGGCCGCTACTTCCTCTGCCGCAGCTTCGTCTCCAAGGTGCAGTTCTGGCTCCCCCTATTCGGCTCCCCGGAGAGGCTGCTCCAGGCCAGCGACTGGAACTACTGGCTCCTCACCTCCGACCTCGAGAAGGTGGTCGAGCCCAACGTCGCGTTCCTCAGGCAATGCGGGCTAAGTGCTTGCGATATTTCCAAGCTGCTCGTGGCCGCGCCGCGCCTGGTCACCATGCACCCCGAGTACGTCCAGGACTCCGTGCGGCGAGCCATTGAGCTCGGCGTGCCACCGGGCTCCCAGATGTTCCGGCACGCGATCTCCACCGCCGGCTGCATCGGACAGGAGAAGGTCGACGCCAAGATCGCCGTCCTCAGGCAGACGCTCGGATGGTCGAAGGAGGAGGTGAGCCTGGCCATCAGCAAGGCGCCGCGGATCCTGGTCGCCTCCGAGGAGAGGCTGCGGCGCAACGCCGAATTCCTGATCAAGGAGGTCGGGCTGGAGCCGCAGTACATCGCGCGCCGGTCGGTGCTGCTCATGTACAGCCTCGAGAGGAGGCTCATGCCCCGGCATCTCGTGGTGAAGCTCCTCAAGCAGAGGCGGCTGATCGAGGAAGACCGGTGCTTCTTCAACGTGGTGGCGCCGACGGAGGAGAAGTTCTTGGAGAAGTTCGTCGCCCCCTTCGAGGACTGCATCCCGGGCCTCGGCGATGCTTACGACGCTGCTTGTTCCGGGATGGTGCCGGTGAAAGCTGAGTGAACACTAAAGAGAATTCTGGAGGTGTGCGTAGGTGTGTATAACCTCATTCTACTGATGAACAATACCAGATTCATGGCCATTTAGTGTAGGTTGATTACAGTCGACAGCAACGAGGTGGATGTTCATAATTTTGGAACTTGGAAGCGTGCATTACTGACTGAACAATCGGTTTTTGTGTAGAACTCTGAGCAAACATGTCTATTTGGTTATGTCTTGTTTACAACACAAGATGAACATCGCCATCTTGCATAGATATGCGTGCTATGTTGGAAATTTGAGCAATTTACCATAGAATTTTATTAAAAGAAAAACTAGAGAAACATGACTATCATAAAATATATGAAACAAGACATGGAATATAAAGATGAGACGATGAAAGACATGTGCACATATGATCTAGAAAAAAGACATATGTAGAACCGTTCTATATACACAAGGCATCATATGGAATGATGAGCATAAACTTAACATATCTAGAAGTGAAATTATAGCAAAAAGTTACGGTAGGAACTCAACGTAAAAGAACATGAGTACGTACTGAGTTGCAGCAGCAGTAGGGTTGGTGTTGGCGTTGTCGTTGACCATGTTACCGAAGAGGTGATCGACGTCGGGGAAGTAGTCGTCGTCCGGGAAGAGATCGTCGGTGTCCGTGATGGAAGCCAGTAGTCGCGCTGAGCGCTCCCCAAAAACCTTATCGCTCTTCTGTCATACAAGACTCGAAGAGACGGAGTTTCGGAGGCCTACTGTCCCGACCTACGGTGCACGCCGCAAGTAGGGATGGGGAAGAACGTAGCAGCAACACAGAGAAAGGAACCGGTGGCGAGAGGAAGTTTTGATGCGTCATCTCTGGAGAGGAGCGACCTCTCTTTTATAGGCGCAAGAGAAGGAGGCAAGAGGCCAACGATGGGAGCCCAAGAGAGCGAGGGAGACGAAACGAACAGACAGCAGCCGAAGAGTGTTGCGTTCGCTTTCAGTATCCACTACAGCAAAACGTTCAGCTTCCGAGTGACCTTTCGTATACTAGTCGTGCGTGGAAAAAATTTAGTTTGGCTCATTCCCGCAGCGCGTCGTGGCGAGGCGGACGGCGGAGGAGAAGGAGCGCGCGTGTATGTCTCTCTTGTTCTCAAGCTCGTACATGTGTGGAAACATCCTCCCTTATAAGGAGGTCCAACTCCTACTAAAATAGCATGTGGGACTAAACATTTCCACCTCTTGCCTTGCACAAATGGGCTGGGTGGGCCTCTAGGATTTATTAGGAATTTTCTGAAATTATATATTGGGCTGGCCCAAAAGTAGACAAAATTCCAGCAACCCCCCACCAGATCCGAGAGGCACACAAAAATTACCTTTGGTTCCAAAACACTGTTTTATATACCGATACTGCAGTGGAGACTATTAAGTTGAACTTCCACCTAAAACTCTATGCTACACTAGTAAGCAACTTGAACAATGGACTAGGCCTTGAATTGCAAGTTTTCTGCGAATCTAGCTTCACACAGAGCCTTGATCAATACTAGGTTACCGTGGGACTTCCCCGCGGGTGGAGCTTATGCATCATACTCCGAGACCCTTCATGAGTTTACTAGAGAGCACCCTACTATCATAGATTGTGACGTTAACAATCAGACTCATATAGGTATGTTCTTCAAAAGATGTTCTGCAGGACAACATCTCTGCTTCAATAAGCCACTTAGAACATATTAAGATGTATATCAACCTGCCATGCAGTTTAGGAAAGTATTCCATCTTCATGGAGTGGTATTATCAATGATAAGGATACTTTCCTCTCAGTTGACCAACAACTTGTCTTCCACATCTAATTCACGGGATCTCCGATCACAAAGAATAGGTTACCAGTGTAAACAACTCAAATTGTGGGTCTCATGCCCATCTCCCTCGATGCATTATCTATCACATTACGTGATAGACCCTTAGTAAAAGGATCTGCCAGATTTTTAGATGTTTGGATATAATCCAATGCAATAACTCCGGAGTTTTTCATTTTTCTGACAGATTTTAACCTTCTCTGAACGTGTTTTGATGACTTCATGTTATCCTTTGAGCTGCTCACTTTCGTGATCACGGTTTGATTGTCGTAGTTCATAAGGATACCCGGTACAGGTTTCCCGACAACCGGCAAGTCACTCAAGAGCCGGCGAAGCCAATCTGCTTCGACCGTAGCTGTATCTAGTGCTGTGAGTTCTCCTTCCATTGTTGACCTTGTTAAGATCGTTTGCTTGCAAGACTTCCAAGAAACAACGCCACCTCCATGAGTGAATACATATCCACTCGTGGCCTTTATCTCATCAGCATCAGAGATCCGGTTTGAATCACTATACCCTTCAAGCACCTTTGGGTGTCCAGTATAGTGAATTCCATAATTTGCAGTGCCTTTCAAATAACGCAGAACTCTCTCTAGAGCTTTCCAATGCACATCTCCTAGTTTTGAGAAAAACCGACTCAGTTTGCTAACAGCAAAAGAGATGTCAGGTCTTGTAGCACTGGCTAAGTACATAAGTGAGCCAATAATCTGAGAATATTTTAATTGGTCTCTAGCAATTCTTCGATTCTTTCGAGGCAGCACGCTCGCATCATATGGTGTGGGAGAGGACTTGCAGTCACTATACCCAAAGCGACTTAAGATCTTTTCCACATAGTGAGATTGAAGCAACGTAATCCCACCATCTTCGTCTCTCAACAACTTGATGTTCAGAATGACATCAGCCACTCCTAAATCCTTCATCTCAAAACAGTGAGATAGGAAATCCTTGACCTCTTTAATAACATTCAAATTTGTTCCGAAAATCAGTATATCATCAACATACAAGCAAAGGATAACTCCCTCGCCCCCACCATGGAGATAGTACACACATTTATCAGCTTCGTTTACAACTAAGCATGCGGTTGTGAGAGTTCTTTCAAACTTCTCATGCCACTGCATGGGTGCTTGCTTAAGTCCATATACAGACTTCAGCAACTTGCACACTTTTCCTTCCTGACCATCTACTACAAACCCATCTGGTTGTTCCATGTAAAATTCCTCATCCAACTCTCCATTTAGGAAAGCAGTCTTAACATCCATTTGATGAACGAGAAGACCATGTGAGGCGGCTAGTGAAAGTAGTACTCGAATAGTGGTCAGTCGAGCCACGGGTGAGTAAGTATCAAAGAAGTCTTCACCTTCCTTTTGGGTATAACCCTTAGCCACGAGTCGTGCCTTGTACTTTTCGATAGTACCATCAGGCCTAATCTTCTTCTTGAATACCCATTTGCATCCTATAGGTTTGCACCCATAAGGACGATCAGTGATCTCCCAAGTTTCATTTGCCAAGATGGAATCCATCTCATTACGGACTGCTTCCTTCCAGTAGTCAGCATCTTCAGACGCATAGGCCTCTGAAATAGAACTGTGAGTGTCATTTATGAGATACACAAGAAAATCATCACCAAAGGACTTTGCAGTCCTCTGTCTCTTGCTCCTGGTAGGAACTTCACTGTTCTCCTCCACAGTATTTTCAAAGTGTTCCATTGAAATGATAGGTTCAGTAATTGTAACTAATTCATGGTTTGATGAATTAGGTATCTCCTGATTTGATGAGGTAGCTATATCCTTCACGAGAAAGATATCTTTGAAGAAAGTCGCATCATTCGACTCCATGATTGTACTGACATGCATGTCAGATACCTATGATTTTACAACCAAGAATCTATATCCAATGCTATGAAAAGCATATCCCAGAAAAACACAATCCACAGTTTTTGGTCCTAGCTTGCGCTTCTTTGGAATTGGCACATTGACTTTCGCCAAACAACCCCAGGTTCGTAGATAAGAGAGTTTTAACCTTTTCTTTTCCCATTCCTCGAATGGAGTTATCTCTTTGTTCTTTGTGGGAACTCGGTTTAGGACATGACATGCATTCAATATTGCCTCCCCCCACCATGCCTTGGAGAGACCCGATGTGTCTAACATGGCGTTAACCAAATCAGTTAGAGTACGGTTCTTTCTTTCGGCTATCCCATTTGACTGAGGTGAATAGGGACGCGTCCTCTCATGGATTATACCATGTTCTGCACAGAAAGAATCAAATTCATTTGAGAAATACTCTCCACCACGATCGGACCTAAGCCTCTTGATCTTTCGATCAAGTTGGTTTTCTACTTCAGCTTTATAGATCTTGAAAAATTTCAAAGCCTCATCCTTAGATTTCAGAAGATACACTCGGCAGTATCTAGTGGAGTCATCAATTAGTGTCATGAAATATATTTTTCCACCTTTTGTCAAAATACCATTCATTTCACATAGATCTGAATGTATGAGCTCTAGTGGTGCAAGATTTCTCGTTTCGGCAGTCGTATGAGACTTACGAGGTTGTTTGGCTTGCACAAAAACTTGACACTTAGATCCCTTGACGGTGGTGAAGCTAGGGATTAAGTTCAATTTGACTAGTCGCGACATGCAACCAAAATTAACATGACAAAGACGTGAATGCCATACATTTGATTCACTATTGTTGTAAACATGATTAACAACTTTATTGCCAATGTGTGGCAAGGATAAACGGAACAGGCTTCCTGACTCATAGCCTTTACCAACAAAATTTCCATACTTGGATATTACAAATTTATTAGACTCAAAGACAAGCTTGTAGCCATCTCTACACAAAAGGGATCCGCTAACAAGATTTTTTATTCAGGGAGGGGACATAATGCACGTTCTTTAGCCGCACGACCTTCCCCGAAGTAAACTTCAGATCGACCGTGCCAACACCACGAACAGAAGCACTTGAACAGTTGCCCATCAGCATGGTGGAAGTCCCTGCAGACTGATAAGATGAAAACATGGAAATATCACCGCATACATGCACATTAGCACCCGTGTCGATCAACCAATCGGGAAAATGACATACTGAAAGGATAGTGGGAAATATACCATACCCAGCATCCTCCACGTCAGTGTCACCAATGACAACATTAGCGGACTTCTCGCCTTTCCCATGTTGACGCTTGTCATAACGATTAGGGCAGTTAGGTGCCCAATGATCAGGATCTCCGCACACATGACAAACACCTTTCTTCTTGTCATTCTTCTTCTTGAAGTTGGTGTGTTGTACAACCTTGTTCTTCCCATCGAACTTTGCTTTACCATCAAACTTGCCCTTGTACTTGAAAATGTGGGGCTGGAAGTTTTTCTTCTGTACCAGATTGGCACTAGAACCTCCCTCAATGCCTCGAGCACGTGTGTCTTTTGCTCTCGCCTTTTCTTCCACATCAAGAGTACCTATGAGATCTAGAATGGAAAACTCCTGTCTCTTATGCTTCAGTAAGGTAGCAAAGTTCCTCCACGGAGGAGGAAGTTTAGTGATGATGCCTCCGGCAAAAAACTTGTCCGGTAGCATGCAATTTAAGTGCTCAAGTTCTCTTGCAAATGACTGTATCTCGTGAGCTTGCTCAACCACGGAGCGCTCTTCAGTCATCCTGTAGTCATAGAATTGTTCCATGATGTACAACTCAGTGCTAGCATCCGAGACCCCAAACTTGGCCTCAAGTGCATCCCATATATCTTTTCCATTATCAATTGACGCATAAGCATCACCTATTTTCTCACCAAGAATGCTCAAGAGAGCAACCTTAAACAAGGTATCCATTTTCTGAAAAGCTAGCTCATGTTGAGCATCATGATCTCCTTTAGGTTTGCCAAGAGTGGCGTCATAGCAGCTCATGGTTTGAAACCACAAAACAGCTCTCACGCGCCACCTCTTATAGTGGACACCCTCAAACATAGGAGGTCTCATGGAAGCAGCAAAACCACTCGGGGTAAATTGCCTATAATAAGGGTTTTGTATTGTTGGAAATTTGAGCAATTTACCATAGGATTTTATTAAAAGAAAAACTAGAGAAAACATGGGTATCATAAAATAGATGAAACAAGACATGGAATATAAAGATGAGACAATGAAAGACAGTTGCACATATGATCTAGAAGAGAACATATTTAGAGCTGTTCTATATACACAAGGCATCATATGGAGTGATGAGCAGAAACTTAACATATCTAGAAGTGAAACTATAGCAAAAAGTTGCGATAGGAACTCAACAAAAAAGAACATGAGTACGTACTGAGTTGCAGCAGCAGTAGCGTTGGTGTTGGCGTTGTCGTTGGCCATGTTACCGAAGAGGTGGTCGACGTCGGAGAAGTAGTCGTCGTCCGGGAAGAGATCGTCGGTGTTCGTGATGGAAGCCATTAGTCCCGATAAGCGCTCCCCAAAAATCTTATCGCCCTTCTCCCGTACAGGACTCGAAGAGATGGAGTTTCGGAGGCCTACTGTTCCGACCTACGGTGGACGCCACAAGTAAGGATGGGGAAGAACGTAGCAGCAGCACAGAGAAAGGAACCGGTGGCGAGAGGAAGTTTTGATGCATCATCTCTGGAGAGGAGCGACCTCTCTTTTATAGGCGCAAGAGAAGGAGGTGACAGGCCAACGACGGGAGCCGAAGAGAGCGAGGGAGACGAAACGAACAGAGAGCAACCAAATGTTCAGCTTCCGAGTGACCTTTCGTATACTAGTCGTGCGTGGCAAAAATTTAGTTCGGCTCGGCTCATTCCTGCAACACGCGGCGCGGCGCGGCGCGTCGTGACGAGGCGAGCGGGCAGTGGAGGAGGAGCACGCGTGTATGTCTCTCTTGTTCTCAAGATCATACATGTGTGGAAACATCCTCCCTTATAAGGAGGTCCAACTCCTACTAAAATAGCAATGTGGGACTAAATATTTTCACCTCTTGCCTTGCACAAATGGGCTGCGTGAGCCTCTAGAATTTATTAGGAATTTTCTGAAATTATATATTGGGCTGGCCCAAAAGTCGACAAAATTCCAGGATGCTATGCTTCAAAAGTGTTTAACACAGTGGTCAATTCTTATTGTGCATATCTTAGTTGTTGTTAACCCTAAAGTAATGCCCGTGCACAATACATTAAACCTAAATAGGAGTAGCTTGCTTCTGCATACTAGCATCATAGTATGCTTGCCAGTGCCACTGATCACAATGTGACCTAGCAAAAAATTATTTTGGGAGTGTATATTATGTAAGTTGCCTGAAATATTTATATATCTCAGTCACCTTTCTAAGTATTCTCCACATATACAAGCATCACTCAATTTGTACAACTCACATAGCAGGTACTTTTCACTTCTCGCATGATAACTGGAATAATCAATGTCTGAACACTGCATATCCTGAGCTTTACTCATTTGCCAACAATAAGAACATTTCTCTTCAACAAATTATGGCAAGCCAAAAATTTGAGGAGAATTTCCATAGACCCCTCACCACTCAAGGTCATGAGAAATTCATAATGCTTCAAGCTGATCTTGTAAGAAGACAACAATAAAACCTCAAGGATAAATGGACATATGTACGGAGTACCCAACACTACTGACGAAAAAAGGGTTTCCCCGCTTTGTATTACAAAGCAACCAACCGATACATCCAACTCGCTGGGACGACAACACAAACAAGCCAAAAGAAAATTAAAAGAAAGAAAAGAGAAACAAATGCTGACATCGACAGATTGACAAGGAGAAGAAGACCCGCAATCGATGCACCCGCCACAGAAGTACCACTGCGTCCCAGCATTTCGAAGCGTCTCGCACCAAACAACACCACCAAGAAGGAATGCGACGAAGCCACCGTTGTTGCCCGAACAAGTCCTAGGGTTTCCCCTGGTGCGCGGAGGGTAGTGGAGGAGGGATATCCCTGACGCCCTTCAGGTAGAACTAGCGGTGCCCGCAGGCGCCATCGCGTCGATGCCGGGCAAGCCGCCAAGGATTTCTCCCGATCCAGAACCACCATCGCCATCCCAGACACTTCGTCGTGCACTACCCACTCATCCGCCCACTAGTCTATGCCACCACAATTATCGAACCACCCTCGCTGTCTCACTGGAGCTGCCAACACAAGGCCTGGAGGAGGAAAAAATACAACGGACATGGGAGCGGCCACAGCTCGATCGGAGGGAGGGGACAACCTCCACCGCCAACGCGGAGCCGACCGGACATGACGACGTGGACTTGCCCGGCACTATGGCCCGACCGGGCCCACATGGGTCCGGACAGTCCCTGTCCCCGCGCTGTAACTCGCCGACCGACCGCCACAGACCGCCGCCGCCTCACCCCACCACCAGGGAGCAGCATCGCCGAACGTTGAGCCACCGGCCTGCCCAAACCCAGATGGGGCTTGAACGGGCCCAGGTCTAGATCTGGGCCTGGTGGGCGCCGCCGGCCGCCCACACCACCACGCCGCCCCACGACCAACGACCATGCCGCCGCATCGAGAGCCACCGTGGCACCACCTCCAACGGGCCACACTGCCGCCAGCTGCCACCGCCCCGACCAGGGGCACTGCACGCGCGGGGAAAGGCAGACCTGCCGCCGCCTGGACCACGTGGGCTGGGCCCGATGACGCGCTCTAGTGGCGGCGGGGGGGGGGAGGGGGGAGGGATAGGGGAGCGCTAGAAGGGGGGAGGAGCCCCCGGTCGCCTCGCTCGGGGAGACAACGCGGGGGAGCGGTCTCGTTCCTTCAACCTTCACTCATTTTGGTATTGGGAAGAAGAATACCGTACCCAACACTATTCATCTATGAAGATGTACAAAACTATCATTGCTCCCAGCAGGACTCACCACATCTTCAAATATATTTGGAAATGTTCTGACATGCTTAGACACAAAGTCTTTTTGTGGCTCCTCTATGATAGAGTTAATACCAACAATTTACTTAAGAGGAAATCCATGCACCTTGCCTTTTATAATTATGTCCTTTGCTCGGAAAATGTGGAAGAGACCCTTACTCATCTCTTCTGGGATTGCTATGAACTGCTGGAATCACATTCTACCTACAAGAAACAGAGGTATCTTCTGTTTTCATGAGATTTGTCTACTGATACAAAATCTTCCTAGAGATATTGCACTGGATATTGTTCTGATGGGATGCTAGAGTATTTGGACTGTCAGAAATGATAAAATATTTCGTCAAGCTCCGACACACATGAAGGGATGGATCTATCATTTAACAGAAGGGAAGTCGACAAAGATCAGAGCTAAGCCTTCAAAAGCAGTCAAGATCAAGTCCTCGACTGAGAAAAGCATTCATTTATTCTATTTATGGTACCTAAAACTGACATTGGTTGACTAGGCGTTTTCGTGTAACTTTTGTTTTACATACTTTACTTCTTCTTTTTTTTTTGGAAAAGGAGGATCACATCCCCGGCCTCTTCATAAATCGATGAATGCAGTCATTTTATTAGCAAGTGACCAAACAAAGTCTTAAGTTTTCGGATACATAACAAACTATGATAAAAACTACTCACAAGCAGAAAAGAACTGTCACATCCAGTGAAAATAAACAAATAGACTACGATGCATACACCTAGTCTATTAGTAGCTCGTCATTCAAACCGGCTAAAGATAGCCCGTGCAACCGTCTCCCACCGGTTGCACCCAATTACCATAAGCTCCCTGGAGTCCACATGGCTGAGTAACGACCACGTACGGATCCAAGTTGTAGCTCTGTAGATAACCTGCAAAAAAATGTGAATCCCTTTAACATTAAAAAAAAAGATCATTTCTCGTGTTCCACATAGCCCAAAATAGCGCACTTATTCCAATTCTGATATAATTCATTATAGTTCCGTCCACTCCGTTGAGCCACATTCCAAATAGTGTATTAATGATGGTTGGTTGAGTAATGTTAAAAACTATATGTACAGTGCACCATAATAATTTGGCCAATGGACGATCAAGAAAGAGGTGTTTGACTGTTTCGTTTTGATCACAAAAGCAACATTTAGGACTGCCTATCCGTCGTTGTCTTATCAGATTATCTTTGGTTAACACAACCCCCTTGTGTATAAACCACATGAAAATCTTAATTTTGAGCGGCACCTTGATCTTTCAAATATGTAAAGATCTCAAAAGTGGTCCAGAATTAATTAGATTGATGTACATTGAGTTCAACGTAAACCTACCAGATGTAGTTAATTTCCCATGAATGAAATTTGACTGCTCCCCGACAGTTCAACATCCATCAAACGTCTGATCAAGTGCATCTAGGCATTCCATATTTCTCCCACTAGTGCTCCCCTGATTGGAATACTATCGCAATGTAATCTTCCTTACATTGTGCAATATTATAAAGTGTAGGATATTATAAAGCTAGCGGCGTATTACCCAAGCATGTGTCCTCCCAGAATCTGGTCGTGGTTCCGTTGTCAACTAAAAACTTTATCCTCTGAAAGAAAGTTACCTTGATCTTCATTAACCCCTTCCAAAAGGGTGAGTCATTGGGGCGAGCAGTGGCCTGAGCCAGAGACTTAGACTGTAGGCACTTATTTCTCAAAATTTGTATCCATATCACATCAGTATCAGTAGACAACCTGTATAACCATATGCTAAGCAGGCATGTGTTTTTAACCTGTAAACTCTCTATGTCTAAGCCCCCTTGGTCTTTTGGTCTGCTGATAATATCCCACTTTGCTAATGTGTATTTCTTATTAGCCTCATCACATTTCCAGAAGAAACGAGAGCGATAGAAATCTAATGTTTTTCGTACACCCACGGGTACTTCAAAGAAAGATAGAAGGAACACCGGTAGGCCTGATAACACCGAGTTTATCAGCATCAGCCTTCCTACACAAGACATGTGCTTGCCCTTCCAGCAGCTTAGTCTCTTTTCGAATCTATCATCAATACTTTATTGTTAATGAAAATTTTACCACAGTATGATTGTTCTATGGTTTTTAGGTAAAAAACTTTCTAAGCCTTTGGATCAACATCCACCAATTCACATATCATCTAACTTTCATATATCATCTATGGATTCAAACTCGCTCTAAAGTTGCATGATCTCGAAAGTATAAGTTTAGACTAACGAAGTTGCAATTTTAGGTGACTGAGATTTATGAAAACTCTAGGCAACTGTGGGATTAGCAAGTCTGAATTATTTCAGTATTATGTATGATCCCCAAAGAAGTTCTAAGAAAAAGGCCGACCTTTATTTAAATAAAAATACAAACTACTTGGAGCATCCAATAGTCTGTATATAACCTTTCGAGAGGTTGCACTTTATTTAGTGATTGCTTTTTAAGTTGGATAATGCTCTGTTGCCCTGTCTAGATAGTTCATAGTGTGATGAGAGAAGTCCATTGCACTCCATGAACTTGTTCTAGGGTTTACTTTACAATCCCAAACGTTGCTTTGCAGTTTACCCCTCTGAACTATGAAAACCCTTCCATTTTACAACATTTCATCCTTACTTTGCCGTTTTTTACATGTTTGACTCCAATTTTGTCCTAGTCAGTGATGACACATCACATGCTTTCTCCTCCTTTGTCATGTCATTTCTTTCTCCTCACAACTATAATAAAAATAGAAGGTTTCTCTCAAATCGTATTCCAATAATTTGTCTAGTGAATTATGCACGATGTAGTGGCGCTCTGAAGAAATAAATGTTGTCTGAATTTTGAACCCAAAAGTTGAGCGTCAAACTTAGACAAGAATTTTCTCTCACCCTCCCATGTCGATTTTATCTAAAATATCACCATATTGGTCCATGAACTATAAATGATTTACTGGATATTTTTATAATTGCCTATTATGTATGTACTACTTTAACATGTTTTAATTTCAAGTTCAATCTTTTGGGTCCAAAACTCAGACAAGACCCGGTTTTTATAAAAATCATATTAAACCAATAATAATTCGGTGAACATTATAGTAAAATTTTACTTACAACTAAGATGAGGTTTGAGAGAAACATGTTGTTTTAGTTTTCGTAAGAGAGAAACTAGATGATGTGATAAAGAGAGAAAATATGTGATATGGCACTGCTAACTAAGGCAAAAATGGAGTCAATCATGTCAAAACTAGTCAAAGGAGAAGGAAAGTTGTAAAGTACACGGTTTCACAGGTAAAGTGAACCAAATCAAATTTGTGGTTGTAAGGTGAATCTTGTAACAAGTTTAAGGGGGTCGCTGGACTTTTTTTAGTGCAATAATCACTTTGACAAAATTGCAATAGGTAGTCCGTTAGTGATTCTTTTCTAGCATTTTTATGATAAAACACTAAACACATACATGCGTGCAGACGTACACACACTCGCACTTGCATATCGTGTGTCAAAGATCGCAGTTGCAGAGCTTCAAGATTAACAGAGTCATCAAGAGTAGCCTAGCTATCGACGACAATGTTTCCTACCAGTATATGATTAATTCGCACTAAGAGCATCTCTAGCAGACCCCGCATATTTACAACCTGCAAAACCGTTTTACACTTCGTCAAAGTTGCATTTTATGGGACGAAATGTTACGCTGCAGAACACACCTTGTATAATCAAACTGCATAATTTAAAAAAGGCATTTTCGGGCAAAATTGGAAGCACACTTCATTGATAGTTCATTTTACATAGTAGACGATCTACAGGGTGGATAGAGGTAAACTATCCTACTCGAGCTCATCGGATATCACCGAAGAAACTATCCTATCGCACTCCGCAAAATTGAGCTCACCGGAGTCGAGCTCGTACGGTAGTAGATGCTCTCCACCGCTCAGCCATCGTCCTCGTCAGAGGAGAGCTCGACGTAGATGCTCTCCTGTGCAGTGGCTTCGCGGCGCCACTCCTCCTGCTTGTGTACGAAGACGAGCGCCAAAGCGACACCTTGCTCGTAGAGCACGGTGTCGATCTCCTCTTCCCTCTGACGGCGCTGCTGGTCCTGTTCTGCCTCCCGCGCACTCCGCGTGAGCAGCGCGGGCAACAGGATATCCGCCTCCACTGGGGGAAGGAAATCCTCCGGTCCAACGACGCCCCGAGCAGGTCGCTACGGCACCGCCTCGGCCTCCGGCTCCATCATCACCGGCGGGAGCTCCTCACGCTGCGTCTTCACCGAGGGGAGGGAGGAGCGCGAGCTCGACGCCTCAGAGGAGCTGTCGGAGAAGAGGCGGCCGCGTGCGCGGTCGTACTCCTCTGTCTCGCGACGGAGGAGCGACGGCGGCGACGTCATGCCCCATTGCATGTACCGGCACGCGGCGCGCTTTAGGACGGCGTCAGATCTGACGCGATGAGCCCTATCGGGGACGTTATTCCTACGACCGCCGGAGTTGGCCATCAAGGGCGGTGGAATGAAGTGTCTAGGTGGCGAAATTTAGGCACGCGACGGTGGTGAGGTGGGGGGGGGGGGCTTTTCGCTGCGGCGGAGGGATAGGGTCTCGACCTTCATCCAGTGACCGAACTTGCAGAAATAGCGTTCGAGCGGTCGCGTTTACGGGCCACTGCAAAAGTTTTACGGGTCGGGCTGCGTTTGTAGTATCTACTATGGCAGAAAAAACAGCCCAAACCTGTATAGTCGCCGGAATTTTCTAGTTTCAACGGTTATACGGGGTCCGCTAGAGATGCTTTAATGATCCATCAAAGCGCCAAACTCTTAGGGTTCGGTCGTGATGAATCGAGGGTTACTCTGACCCTCCTAAGCCCTAGCCATCGATCAAATTGACTCTCTTGCTTTTTAAATTGGATAATCCTTCCATTATTTTTCTGAAGTTATATAACCCTTTGAGATTGTTCTTTTGGACCCCAATATCCGGCGTCTGGTCACCAGGAGGAGCCTCCCATGGAACGTGTCCGTTTGCCAGGGGGTGGTTCTCAAGTAGACGTTTCTCCCGCTCGTCAACGGTTAAGGCCACGACGATCCCCAATTTTCCCAAAGGCCCACTAAATAGTTTTTTTAGAAAGTTCATGAAAAAATAGAAAATGAAAATATGCCAGAAAAGTTGTCATGTTGTAAGTGCATCTAGTGCCCCTTAGTGATTTTGGTGTATTGAGGACTTATAGGTTAAGGGACTAATACGTTTGTGAGTGTACACATGCTCTATAAGCCTCTCAGGAGTTTGAGTTATTCGAAGAATATCGACCCCTAAAAATGAATGTCTTTGAGTGAAGACTTTGATACTTTCCTGAAGATTTTGAAAGTGAGAAAATTGGGGTGCCCTTGAAGCTATTGATGCGAGGACTTTGAAGCGTGAAGACTTTTGTTTTCGTAGTTTCATTTCCTTTCTTTTGAGCCATAGGAACACCGTACTGTTAAACGGGGTCGAGGTAAAACTAAAAAAAAGTTTTCAAGTGATGCTCATCTCAATGCCTACACATACCCAATCCTTCGTGTGAAGCCTTTGAAAATCTTTTACACTTTAGTCAATTTCTTCAGTGGGAGAGACTAAGATCTTCTGGTGTGTGAGAAAATTGCTCTAACTAAAGAGTTAGGATTTCGCTAGTGCGAATTACCTACAAGTGAGGAATACGAGAGACATGAGGACTTTCATAGCTTGAAAGTTCCGACCATTGTCGCATCACGCGCCAGTTGTTCCCTGATATGTCTCCATCGTATCTACTTTTCCAAACTCTTTTGCCCTTGTTTTGGACTCTAATTTACATGATTTGAATGGAACTAACCCGAACTGACGTTGTTTTCAGCAGAATTGTCATGGTGTTGTTTTTGTGCAGAAATGAAAGTTCTCGGAACGTCCTGAAAATTTACGGAGAATATTTCTAGAAAATATGAAAAATACTCGCGCAAAGATCCTCCGGAGGGGACGGGCCAGTGGGCCACAAGCCCTGTAGCCGCGGCCTCCCCCCTGGCCGCGGCTACCAGGCTTGTGGGGCCCACGTGGCTCTGCCGCCCCCAATTCCAGAGCTATTTATTCCCTTTCGTCCCGGAAAAAATCAAGAGAGAAGAGTTCATCGCGTTTCACGATCCAGAGGCGCCGTCACATCCCGTTCTTGCCCTGGAGGGCAGATCTGGAGTCCATTTTGGGCTCCGGATCAAGGAGATCGTCGCCATCGTCATCATCAACCTTCTTCCCTCTCCAATTCCATGAAGCTCTTCATCGTTCGTGAGTAATCTATTCGTAGGCTCGTTGGGCGGTGATGAGTAGGATGAGATCTATCATGTAATCGAGTTAGTTTTGACGGGGATTGATCCCTAGTATCCACTATGTTCTGAGATTGATGTTGCTACTACTTTGCCATGCTTAATGCTTGTCACTAGGGCCCGAGTGCCATGATTTCAGATCTGAAATTATTATGTTGTCACCAATATATGTGTGTTTTAGATCCGATCTTGCAAGTTGTAGTTACCTACTATGTGTTATGATCCGGCAACCCCGGAGTGATAATAACCGGAACCACTCCCGGTGATGACCATAGTTTGAGGACTTCATGTGTTCACCAAGTGCTAATGCGTTGGTCCGGTTCTTTATTAAAAGGAGAACCTTAATATCCCGTAGTATCCATTTGGACCCCGCTGCCACGGGAGGGATGGACAATAGATGGCATGTAAGTTCTTTTCCCTAAGCACGTATGACTACACACGGAATGCATGCCTACATCACATTGACGAGCGGGAGCTAGCCACATATCTCTCCGTGTTATAACTATTGCATAATGAATGTCATCCAATAAATCACCGATCCATTGCCTACGAGTTTGTCCCACTACTGCTGTTACTTGCTTTGCTCTGCTGCTGTTACTACTGTTGCTGCTACTGTTACTTGCTGCTACTGTTACTTGCTTTGTCCTGCTGTTGCTGCCACTACTTTTGCTACTACTGTTACTTGTTACTGCTGTCACTACTGCTGTTCCTTGCCACTGTTGTTACTCGTTACACTGCTGCTACCTGCTACAATACTTTTCTGGCGCCATTGATACTTTAGTTAGGAATAATCTGTCATCAACAGATTCTTTCCTAGCACCGTTGTTATCATACTACCTTTGCTGCTTATACCCTATTTTCAGATACTAATCTTTCAGGTGTGGTTGAGCCGACAACTCAACTGCTAATACTGGAGAATATCCTTTCACTCCCATCGTGTCGAACCAACAAATTTGGGTTGAATACTCTACCCTCGAAAAACTGCCGCGATCCCACACGCTAGTTGGCCATTGCAAGACAATTGCTAATTGTTGAGCAACTGGAAGCACCCCTTTTGTGGCGCCGTTGCGGGGGAAGGAAGCATTCCCAAACCTTATCCACATAACGGTCATATTATTATGGCATTTATGTCAAATCATGTCGGGATTGCTCCTCAACTATAAATAGTCGCCCCCATAACCACTAGCTGGTTGGCTGCTCCGCGAGAGAACTTGACACTTGTCTTTTAAGAGCATCCCATCCTCTCAAGACTTCGAGAGAAAATCATCAGTAGGGAAAAATCCAACCAGCCAAACCCAAACCCAAAAAACCAACTTGATTGAGCATCAGTGAAGACATTGTTCGTGTGTGGAACCGCCGTTTGTTACCTTTGAAGACTGTTCATCTTCCACACGGTTAGGCGTTGCTGGTCTAGAGTATCCAGCAGTAAATTGTGAACTGCCGGGTGACCGAGTTTGTGAGGGTTTCAAAGTCTGTCCTGAAGACTTACCACGAGTATTGGGCGCGGAGTATGTGTCCTTAGCTTAAGGAGAATACGGTAAGGACTTAGTGTCGTGGGACTGTGTGTCCTTTGGTTTAAATACCAAGACGTTCCAAACCAGACGTACGACTGTTACAACAACTGGAACTGGGTCATCAAATCACTGTCTTCACCGAGTACCTGGTTCTATTTCCTCAACCCCTCTATTTTGTCATTTAAGTGTTGATGAAATTGATCGTTACTGGTTGAAGAATTTGACTGAAGACTTTCTCAATTTCCTCATCTTAAATTCTTCACATCACTTGTTCTTCATCTGTTTATCCTCATCACGCTACTCGCGCTAAGTATTTGTTTCATTTCATCATGATGATCATGTTTTTGTCATGTCACGCTTATGCGTGAGTACTTATTCAGCTGCAAGCTATTCGTGACTTAGCAATTTTCTCACACGGAAATTCCTCAGTGACGGATTCATAAGAATCGCCTATTCACCCCCTCTAGTCGATATAACGCACTTACACATGTTCTTAGTCATCACCTGAAAAACTTGTGTGAAAAAGGGCAAGTAAAAAGAAATGCCACCTCTCAATATTTTTTTCCTCTTAAAATAATAAAAATACCATCCCCGCAATAATAAAAAAATGCCCATCCTACTATAAAATAAAAATATCATGCTCTTATATAAAAAATACCATACTCTTATAATAAAAATGACATACTCTTGTAATAAAAATTGCATCCTCTTAGCTTGTAATAAAAAAACTCCATCCTCTTATAATAGAAATTCCATCCTCATAATAATAAAAATGACACCCTGTAATAAAATAAAAGATGGTATGATGTTATAAATTAAACCGCCCTCCTATTATAATAAAAGATTCCATCATCTTATAATAAAAATGCCATCCTCTTATAATAGAAAATGTCACCCTCTTAATAAAACTTCCCTTTGAGAAATAAATGAAAATCAGGATTGAATTTTTTGAGGGTTTAAATTAGGAATAATTTTTTTAGGAGTGAAATCAGTGATAAGTGGGTGTAAGATCAAGGCATCTGAGCTTAGGCCGAATAATATTTTTAGAATACTACTAGAATAGCAACAATTTGTAGGTTTAAGTGGGTGCCATTTTAGGCCCAAGAGTGAACTGGACTAGAGCCTTTCGTTCTCTTCCGCGAGAGGTCAAAGACGGAGCGGCGGAATCTCCTGCAATACCCTACTCCACCGCCGCCGCCGCCGCCGCGATGCTTCTCTTCCACAAGCAACTCCTCTCGCTCCGTCTCCCCGCCTCACCCGTGATCTTCTCCCTCCGTCGCGCCCTCTCATCCGCCTTGGCGGCCGCCGACGCCCCGCCGGCCCCCTTCGTCGTCGACGACTACCTCGTCACCACCTGCGGCCTCACGCGGGAGCAGGCCCTGAAGGCCTCCAAGCACATCTCCCACTGCAAGTCCGCCTCCAACGCCGACTCCGTCCTCGCCTACCTCGCCGGCCCCACCATCCGCCTCTCCAAGGCCGACATCGCCCACGTCGTCTCCCGCGACCCGCGGATCCTCAACTGCAGCGTCGACAACACCCTCAAGGTCCGCATCGCCACCTTACGCTGCTATGGCCTCTCCGACAGCAACGTCCGCACCTTCCTCCGCGTGGCCCCCAGCGTCTTCCGCTCCTTCAGAATCCAGGAGAAGCTCGACTTCTGGTTGCCCTTCCTGGGGTCGCCGGAGAAGTTCATCCACATCCTCAGCCGCAACTACTACCTCCTCACGTCGGACCTCGAGCGGGTCGTCAAGCCCAACATCGCGCTGCTGCTGGAGAGCGGGGTGAGTGCCGACGACATTGTCAAGATGTGCGTGCCCAACTCGAGGCTGCTCACCAGCAGCCCCAAGACCGTGAGGTCCATCCTGGAGCGCGCCGATAAGCTCGGCGTGCCTCGCGGTTCGCTCATGTTCAAGGAGGCAGTGACCACGACGACGGGCCTTGGGGCCGAGTCGTTGGCAGCCAAGCTCAAGCTCTTCGAGGAGATCCTCGGGTGGTCCGAGGCCGAGGTGACCAACCTGGTGAGGAGGAACCCAATGGTGCTGAGGATCTCTGGGGAGAAGCTCCGCCGTGCTAAGGAGTTCCTGACCAAGGTGGTCGGTGTTGACACCAGCTACATCCTTGCCAGGCCCTCAATCCTGATGTACAGCCTCAAGTGCCGGCTGGTCCCTCGGCATTATGTCATGAAGTTGCTCCAGGAGAAAGGATTGATTCAGAAAGATCAAAGCTTCTACACGATGGTCACGCCTGGCGAGGAGACGTTTCAGCGCAGGCATATAGATGCTCATAAGGATGTTCTTCCAGGCCTTGCCGATGCCTACACGCAGCTGCTTGCCAAGGGAAAGTGCCAGCTGAAGTTGTAGTATGAAGGATCCTGCTGTAGGTTCACATGCTTTGAATCTCCACTAACCATCTAAATGGCAGCAATGTTTCATTCTTATTACCGCATTCGCACTGCTAGCACCTGAATTCAGAAGAAACTTATTGTGCTACAGTACTAACTTATGATGCCCAGAGCTTGAGGCTACCATTTATCCAGCTAGGTTTGGATTGTGAAATAAAAGGTACCAGATTACAACTCTTTTAGGAGTTTGCAGGGATAACACAACTTTTGTTTGTTTGTTTTGGAGCTGTATGTGCTTTCATCATGGTATATCGGTTGCTACAATTGTGGGAAAGATTGTTGGCTCGTTGATTTTATCACTTGAACATGAAAATCTCTGTTACAGGTTTATATATTCACCTAATCACCATTGCAGTTTTACAGTCATTGCATTGGCGAGGGTGTGGTATCCATCATACATAAATCTCAACCTTTTCCATGGTCAGCCTTTTCCTTCTTTGAACCAGGAATTTGTCTCTAAGCATTTTTCTTCAGCTAGATGAGTTAGAATTTGATAAATTTAATCATTGTTTGAGTGCTGCATCACCTGTTACAGTAAATAGAGATGAAACAGATCATCCACTAGGTTTGGTTTGACAACCAATTTCAGTACTGAATTAAATGCATTTTGTTAACGGTTGCTACGTTTTTGAGTTTCGGCTTGTACTAAATCTTTGGGCTTATTTGAAACTCGGCTGACCTTGGGAGAAGGTCCTCATAGGCCACAGCTGAAGGTCAAGTTCATCCACATCCTCAGGCGCGACCCCGCTATGTCGATGCTGATGGTGTGAGCTGATGTTCCTCATAGGCCACAGCTGTTATGGTAAGTCTATAAATTTTGCTGATCTGTTTACACATTTGAGATGGTTGTTACTTTGGAGTAGTCCTTGGGAGAAGCTTCGTCGTGTCTCCCAGTTCCTCAGCACCGTGATTGGCGTCAGCACCATGGTTACTACATACTGCATCGCAGGCCCCAGTTGTCAAGATGCTCCGGAAGGAAGGATTGCTCCTGCACTGCATGCTCGGTTGCCAGGGTTCATGGCAAACTGAAGACGGGACGGTCTTCAGTTCAGGGCGCGTGTAGGGCTGCTTGTTGTGAAGGACAGTGAATCATGTTTTCTATATTCCAAATTCTGAATTGTTACCGATTTACAACTGTAATCACATTTCACCCCGAATTCAGATGCTCCTGAGGCGTATCCCGAAACTCTCTCTTTTCCCAGCATCCCGAGGGCCTCTTTGATTCGCAGGATTCTAAAAACAGGGGAGTAGAAAGAATAATATTGTTATGATCAGAGGCCCCGTTAGGCAAACTGGCCCAGTTATCTTAATAATATTAGGGGCTTAGTTCAAGTTATCTTAGAATCCAAGTTATCTTATTTATCTTAGAGTTCAAGTTATCGAGATTATATAAACCGATGTAAACAACTTTTTTGAAATCAAGCAATAACACAATTTTATTGCCCGGCTACCTGAGGAGCCGGAACCCTAACCCTAGCCACCGCCTCCTCTACTCGCCGCCACCTCCTCCCTACGCCGAGACGGCGCCGTCGCGCCGGCCGCGGCGCCCTCGTCTCCTCCAACCCCCTCCTACCCTTATAACCTAAGGCAGAGGGCCGGTAGAACCCTAGTTTCTACCAGTTTGGTATCACGAGGCTTTGGTTCGATCATGTCATCACCGTCGCTCGTCTCCACCGTTGCGCCGTCGTCCCCCACCACCACTCCAATGATCTCCATGACCGGTGGGCCACACCTACCTGCGCCGGCCTCTTCTGTCGCGCCGCCTCCGGCCGTCCTCACCTCGAAGGAGCTGATCGGCGCGATCCGCGACCTGGCTACCGTCGTCCAGGGCATCCGGCTATACCTGGCCGCACCCTACGGGCCGCAGCCAGCCGCGCCACCACCAGCTAGCGCCGGCCCGTCCTAGCCGCCCTGGCAGCAGCCGTTGCTGGCGACAACCGCCGCGCTTGCCTGGCCGCTGCAGCCAACACTGCAGCTCCTCCGCCACCCTCGGCCGGGCCGCTGCAGCCGACCCTGCAGCTGCCGCCGCCGCCACAAACCACCTCCGGGCCGCGCCCTACCTCTGTGCCGGGGGTGCCGATCCACCAGCTCCGGTTTCCCCCCTCGCCGTCGCCACTATCGACCTGGGTGTCCGAGTCGTCACAACCGGTGTACACGACGGCCTTGGCGCCGCCGCACATCCAGTCGCCATCGGCGCCATCCCCGCAGTATGACGGGCCCTCCAACTACGCCGGCCCCGACGGGTACCCGACGCCGACCCCTGCACGACTCCGCGCCGACGAGCCGTACCGCCAGGGCAGCCCTACCCACAGGCCGCCGCGCTTCGCCAAACTGGACTTCGCCACCTATGACGGCACGGAGGAGCCCCTGAGCTGGCTCAACCAATGTGACCAGTTTTTTCGGGGGCAACGGACGCCAATGTCGGATCGCACCTGGCTCGCTTCATATCACCTCTGAAGTGCCGCACAGACATGGTATTACGCTCTCGAGCAGGACGAGGGCGGCATGCCTCCATGGGAGCGTTTCCGCGAGCTCTGCCTCCTACATTTCGGGCCTCCGATCCAAGGGAGCCGGTTGGCGGAGCTTGGCCGCCTACCCTTCGTCTCCACGGTGCATGACTTCACCGACTGCTTCCAGGCCCTGGCGTGTCACGCGCCTGGCGTGACGACTCGCCAGCGGGCTGAGCTCTTCGTCGGGGGCCTACCCGACCACATCCGCGTGGACGTCGAGATGCACGGACCACAAGACATCCAGACGGCCATGTACTATGCCCGCGCGTTCGAGCAGCGGGCGGTGGCTATGCAGCAGGCGTTCCCGGCCCAAGCACCTCGCCCACCCCCTCAGCCGGCTATGTCTGCACCCAGCCAGCCTGCCCAGCCGGCGACAGGGACGCCCGCCACAACAACAACTCGACCGTTCCGTCGGCTAACCCCGGCCGAACAAAACGGGCGTCGTCTCCAGGGGTTATGTTTGAACTGCGATGAGCCCTACGTGCGAGGCCACGTCTGCCCGCGCCTCTTCTATCTGGAGGCGGACGACTATGTCGCGGAGGATACAACTCCCTCCGAGCTTGCCGACGCGGCAACCCCGACGTCAGCTACCGCTCTCGTGGTCTCCCTGCATGCCCTTGTCGGCATACGAACGGAAACAACGATGATGTTGCCAGTGACAGTTAATGGGGAGCGCCTCTTAGCTCTCTTGGACACAGGCTCTACACACAACTTCCTGCCTGCGTCTACCATGCATCGCCTGGCCCTCCAGCCGAGGGGCGGCGAGCAACTCCGAGTTACCGTAGCTAATGGTGACCGTCTCCGCTGCCATGGAATTACGCAGCAGGTTCCCATCCTCATCGGCGACGAGTCCTTCGCCATCACGTGCGTCGGCATCGACTTGGGCGACTACGACTTCATCCTTTGCGTCGACTTCTTGCGGACACTCGGACCCATCCTTTGGGACTTCGACGCACTGACCATGACTTTTCGGCGTCAAGGGCACATGGTGCAGTGGCAGGGCGAGGGTGGCACTTCTGCAGCATTTCGTTCTCAGCTATTGACCGCCATAGCACACTCCGAGCCGCCCCTGTTGGCTCATCTCCTGCAGCGGCACGACAACCTTTTACCGGTGCTCCTTGTTCACAAGCCCGGGGGCTTGTGGCGTTTCTGCCTCGATTACCGTGCTCTCACTACCACGACGACGAGGGTCAATTTTCCTATATCGGTCATGGCGGAGCTCCGGGAAAAGCCGCAAGGGCCACGCTTATTCCCTACGCCTGAGTTGCGTTCTGGCTACCATCACGATCACTTCGAGTTTTTGGTGATGCTTTTCGGTCTCTCCAATGCGCCGGCGACATTCCAGGCCTTGATGCACGACGTACTTCGGACTAGCTCAACCCTTCGAAGGCACCTTGGGAGCAGCTCAAGGAATTCCGCCAATATTTTCTAGACATCCAGCTCGAGGACGAGCTGTTTGCGTAGGCGGGGAGAAATGTTATGATCAGAGGCCCAGTTAGCCAAACTGGCCCAGTTATCTCAATAATATTAGGGGCTTAGCCGAAGTTATCTTAGTTATCTTAGAGTCCAAGTTATCTTAGTTATCTTAGAGCTCAAGTTATCGAGATTATATAAACCGATGTAAACAACTCTTTTGGAATCAAGCAATAAGACAATTCTATTGCCCGACTTCCAGAGGAGCCGGAACCCTAACCCTAGCCACCGCCTCCTCTACTCGCCGCCACCTCCTCTACTCGCCGCCACCTCCTCCCTACGCCGAGAAGGCGCCGTCGCGCCAGCCGCGGCGCCCTCGTCTCCTCCAACCTCCCTCCTACCCTTATAACCTAAGGCAGAGGGCCGGTAGAACCCTAGTTTCTACCAAATATAGGGTTGAAATGTCATGCTCATCTCAACCCTACAAGATTTTGGCTTGTTTGATTGCACCACATAAAACAAAGGATTCTTTCAAATAGGTTTGAGTGGATTTTTTTATAAAGGGCTTTTATTACTTAAAAAGTTTAAGCATTATATCCGGCCTCTGCATAACCAGGATACATACAACCACAGTTGAAAAAACAAAAGATAGTGAATCAACAATCGATGTAATACAATCATGTAATCTTTACATAATATTTGATCATAAATTAAGATTCATCAAAAAACCAATATGTGTATCGCAGGTCGGCCTTCGGACACGGTCAGTCAGGGAAACGGATTCTCTACCAGACTCATCCTCACCACTGCTGTGAATCCGTTTCACCTTCCAACCGAAGAAAATACTGCATTAATCCAGTGAAAGAGTCCAAGACAAGAAATAAAACACTGCATCGATCTAAAGATGGCATGAGAGCGTGGCATATGAGACTAGCTGTTGAAGAAAACGGGGGAAGTGGCTCAAATGGTGGAGTAGGAGGGAGAAGCACGACGGCTGGCTGGACAAGGCAGTGCATGTTGTGATTTCATAGATGCATCGATAATTCCTAGTGCCTTCCATGCCCATTCCTAATTGTATACCTAGTGTGTAGAGACACGAAGGCACGATATACTCCCTCCGTTTCAAAATATAAGACCTTTTAGAGATTACTACATACGGAACAAAATGAGTGAATATACACTCTAAAATATGTCTATATACATCCGTATGTAGTTTATAGTGGAATCTCTAAAAGGTTTTATATATAAGAACGGAGGGAGTAGTTATTAGAAGACTTACATGCCCTCCTAGTATTTCGAAGATGGAGAGGAGTAAAATGAGAAATAAGGTATTCCTCTTTTGCTTGGGGATGCCCGGCTTTTTATAGATGACTTGGTGCTAGAGAGTGACATGATGTCATTAGTCCTTGGTAGGTCAATAGCTAATAATTTCTTGATGATGTGCTTGGTCCTGGCCTCCTGGGGTAGGTCGTTGGATATGGAACCTTTATCAATTCAGTTAACCAAACACCGAATTATTTTGCTTTTTTATCCTTGAAAAGGGATATTTGTATTGCTCTTTTGCCTTAGTAGCAAGATGAATATAGTCCACCTAGTCAATGCATTTCACTGTTACAAAGTTCATGAAAATAAATAACAATGGTTGTATGACCAGGACAGGTCGCCCCTGCGTTCCGTCTTTGGTGGTTCGGGTGGACATCGAGCTAGTGCTGCGGGAACCCCCTCCTCGCCTCGTCCCCCGCCCCACTGTTGGTTCGGGTGGACATCGAGCTAGTGCTGCCGGAACCCCCTCCTCCCCTCCTCGCCTCGTCCCCCGCCCCACTGCTCACTAGTAGAAAATATAGCTTTGGTTTTTGTCAAATCATAGCAATAGTTCGGTCGATTTACGGATTGAGACTAATGCATGCATCAGTCCCGGTTCGAGCGGTCAAGACGTGGTCGAGCCTCGGCGGACATCAGTCCCGGTTCAAGCGGTCAGGACGCCGGTCGGGCCTTGGCGGGCATCAGTCCCGGTTCCAGCCATCAACCGGAACTAAAGGGACTAGCTCCTCGCGCAACCCCTTTAGTCCCGGTTCGTGTGTGGAACCCGTACTAAAGGTCAGTCTTCAGTCCCGGTTCTAGACACCATCAGAGACTAAAAGAATGCCTATATATATTCTCGTCCTTGCCCGCTCACTCCTTTGTTTTTTGACCGGCCAGCGTGTGGGAGATGTGTGCTACTCTGTTCTCAGCTCCTATGTACATGAGGTGTTCGATGAAATGCCCAAGCCACACTTAAGCTTTATCTCCTCTCCAAGCTCGACCTCCAAGCTTCATTTTCCCCAAGATTTGTCTAGGTTTGACGATGCACCAACTATCCAAGTGTTCTAAAAAGGTTAGCAACTTCATCCTCATCTCTCACAACTAGTTTAGCTCATTTCAAATGATCTATAAGTAGTGTGGTTTGTGGGTTTTAGTAGAGGAGTGTATGTGTGAGTTTATTTGATTTATATGCACAATTTGAGCTCAAATTAACTTTTTAGTTTGCATATGTGTAGGGTGCCGTCCCGTCCCCGTGCCCGTCGTCCTCACCCCCTCGATCGCTTGTGCCTATCTCGTCGCCGACACCACCGTGGTGAGCCTCTTGTTCTTAATTATCTTTTTTAGAGAAAAATTCTGACTTGTATGATTTATATAGCTACTTGTATAATTTTCTTACTTGTATTATTGTTTGTCATTATATAGTGCCATGGCTTCGGTATCCGTCCCCGTTGGCTCTCGTCCGGTATATGATTCAGATGTGGTATATTATATTTTATACCTATTTGTTTCATTTAGTGTTTATAACAATTATGCCGACCAACTTGAAATAAATCACTAGTAGAAAACAGGGCATTGAGCCAACCACATTGGACCCGGATTGGATATAAACCGGTTCTAAAGGGTCTGTCCGCTGGGCCCCCTCCCTGCAGCAAATGGCCGCAAGGCCTTTAGGACCGGTTTGTAACACAAACCGGTCCTAAAGGTTTTTGGACCGTTTGCTGCAGGGAGGGGGGCCCAGTGGACAGACCCTTTAGAACCGGTTTGTATCACAAACCGGTGCTAAAGGTTTTCTCATTTTTGCAGCAACTGCGGGCCCCCGCTGTCAGACCCTTTAGCACCGGTTTTTAACACAAACCGGTCCTAAAGCCCTCCCCTATATTCCACCCCGATCTCAGCTCCATTTTTTCCAGCTCGAGCTCAACTCCATTTTTGCTCTCTCCTTCCTCTTGGGAGCTCTAATCCATCCCCATTTTTCTCCACCATTTGTCAAGATTGTTGGCACCCATCGGTCCTACGGTTAGCATCAACATTCCCTCTTCCGGCATTGCAAGTTTTGCTCGTTTTCTTGCTCATTTCATTTTTGTTGTGCTAGCTAGGTGTTTGATGAAATGCCTAAGCTAGAGATAGTTCATCATTTGTTATGTATACATATGCAATTTGAGCTCAAATTTAATTATGATTTGTGGTTTTTTTTAGTGTCGCGCGCCTTGTCCCCTTCCTCACCGCCGTCGATCGCCCCGTCACCGACACAACCTTGGTGAGCCTATTGTTTTTATTTACCAAAACAACTTTTGATTTGTATGATTTACATATTTACTTGTATATAATTTTCTTATTGTGTAAGATTTTTTTTATATGTATAGCGCCATGGTTTTGATATCCGTCCCCGTTGGCCCTCGTCCAGTCTATGATTCGGATGTGGTATATTATCTTTTATAACTACATATTTTCATTTCCTGATTATATGACAATTAATTACGCTGACCAACTTGACATAGATATTTTTATCTAGGAGGTAGTGGAACCGGAAATGCCAATCGACCCTATTGTTGAGAAGTTACACTTAGTTGAACAAGAAAATGTTGGCTTGAAAGAAAGATTGAAAAAAACTGAAGAAAGGTTGGAAAAAACTGAAAGAGAGAAGATGACCTTGGAAAAGGTTCTTGCCGGTGTCGTCGATGGTCACAAGAGCGAGATGGACGCAATGCGCCTGAAGATTAGAAAGATTAGAAAATATGCAATCAGTAAAGATGCTTGGTATCATTATGTCGTCGGGTCAATTGTTACCTTTGTTGCGATTTTGATCGCATTTGTTGTTGTTTTTAAATGCATTAATTAGAGAGAGTTTTTATGGTTGGTTTCAGTGTGTATTTTTATGAGAACTATATATGTATGGTCACTACGCTACTTTGGTTTTAACGTGTGATGAACTTTTTGTATTAATTAATTAATTTAGTCATGATGATTTAGCATAATGGTTTTTGATAAATTTATATAATGTAGATGAACCGGCAATGGATGTACAGTGATCGACGTCGTCCGGAATTCCTTAATGGCATGCATAGTTTTCTCAATGTGGCTGAGAAAAACAGGCAGAATGGATTTATTTTTTGTCCATGTAAAAAATGCCAGAATAAGAGGAATTTCCCTAACTCAAGAACCATACACACCCACCTGTTGCAAGAAGGCTTCATGCCCAGTTATTTTTGTTGGACCAAGCACGGAGAAAGAGGGGTTGTAATGGAAGACAATGAAGAAGAAGAGGATAATGATAACTATCCTATGTTCGGTGAACACGGTGATACTGAAATGGGGGAAGACGAGCCTGAACTTGAGGACATTGTTGATGAGTCTGATGATGATCTTCGTCAGGTCATTCGTGAAGAACAGATAAACTGCGCAAGTGAAAACGATAGGTTGAAGTTGGAGCGCATGTTAGAAGATCACAAAAAATTGTTGTACCCAAATTGCGAAGATGGCCAGAAAAAGCTGGGCACCACCCTGGAATTGCTGCAATGGAAGGCAGAGAATGGAATATCTGACAAGGGATTTGAAAAGCTGCTGAAAATAATGAAGAAGATGCTTCCAAGAGATAACGTGCTGCCCTGCAGTACGTACGAAGCAAAGAAGGTTGTCTGCCCTCTAGGATTGGAAGTGCATAAGATACATGCATGCATCAATGACTGCATCCTCTACCGCGGTCAGCACGAGAATTTAAATGCCTGCCCGGTATGCGGTGCATTTCGGTATAAGATCAGGCGAGATGACCCTGGTGATGTTGAGGGCGACGATCGCCCCAGGAAGAGGGTTCCTGCCAAGGTGATGTGGCATGCTCCTATAATACCACGGTTGAAACGTTTGTTCCGAAACAAAGAGCATGCCAAGTTGCTGCGATGGCACAAAGAAGACCGTAAGGAAGACGATATGCTGAGACAACCCGCTGATGGGTCGCAGTGGAGAAACATCGACGATAAGTACGAGGACTTTGCACGTGACGCAAGAAACTTAAGGTTTGGTCTAAGTACAGATGGCCTGAATCCGTTTGGGGAGCAGAGTAGCAGTCATAGCACCTGGCCCGTGACTCTATGTATCTATGACCTTCCTCCTTGGTTATGCATGAAGCGTAAGTTCATTATGATGCCAGTGCTTATCCCAGGCCCGTCGCAACCCGGCAACAACATTGATGTGTACCTGAGGCCACTGGTTGATGAACTTTTAGAGTTGTGGGCTGACGAAGGTGTACATGTGTGGGACGAGTACAAACAGGAGGAATTTGACCTACGAGGGTTGCTGTTTGTAACCATCAATGATTGGCCCGCTCTTAGTAACATCTCAGGACAGTCAAACAAGGGATACAGCGCATGCACACACTGTTTAGGCGAGACTGAAAGTATACATATAGGAAAGAATGTGTACCCGGGGCATCGTCGATTTCTTCCAGACAGGCATCCTGTAAGAAAGAAAGGAAAGCATTTCAAAGGCGAGGCAGATACACGGAGGAAGCCAACCCTCCCTAAAGGTACTGATATATATGACATGGTCAAAGATATAAAAGTAATCTTTGGTAAGGGTCCTGGTGCACAATCTGTTCCGAATGACGCCGACAACCACGTAGCCATGTGGAAGAAGAAATCTATATTCTGGGAACTACCCTATTGGAAATTCCTAGAGGTTCGCTCTGCGATCGACGTGATGCACGTGACGAAAAATATTTGCGTGAACCTGCTAAACTTATTGGGCGTGCATGGGAAGAAGTCGAGAGATACACCAAAAGCACGGCTGCACCACCAACGTATGCACGAACGAGACGACCTGATGAATCCAGAGAATTTCAAAGGTCCTGCCAGCTACGCTCTTACCAAGGAAGAGAAGGAGATCTTTTTCCAAGTCCTGAGCAGTATCAAGGTCCCGTCTGGCTACTCGTCGAACATAAAAGGAATACTAAACTTGGAAGAGAAAAAGTTCCAAAACCTAAAGTCTCATGACTGCCACGTGATCATGACCCAGTTACTTCCGATTGCATTGAGGGGGCTTCTGCCAGAAAACGTGCGAGTACCCATTGTGAAGCTATGTGCATTCCTCAACGCAATTTCTCAGAAGGCAATCGATCCAGCAACTCTACCAAGTTTACAGAAGGACGTGGTCCAATGTCTTGTCAGCTTCGAGTTGGTGTTCCCACCAACCTTCTTCAATATTATGACGCACCTCATAGTTCACCTAGTCCAAGAGATTTCCGTTCTCGGTCCTGTATTCTTACACAATATGTTCCCCTTTGAGAGGTTCACGGGAGTCTTGAAGAATTATGTTAAAAACCGTGCTAGGCCAGAAGGAAGCATGGTCAAGGGCTATGGAACAGAGGAGGTCATTGAGTTTTGTGTTGACTTTATTCCTGACCTGAACCCGATCGGTGTTCCTCAGTCGCGCCATGAGGGGAGACTGCGTGGAAAAGGCACGCTAGGAAAGAAATCAACAACATGTATGGACGAGCAATCTTTCACTCAAGCACACTACACAGTTCTAGTTAATTCCAGCTTGGCGGCTCCATATATCCAGGAACACAAGGATATTTTACGCCCGGAATACCCGGAGCAACCTGAAGATTTCATTGCTAAAGAACACGCGAAGACTTTTGGCGGTTGGTTGCAAAGACGTCTCATTAATGACAACATTGTTGAAGATGAGCTATACTTGTTGGCCAAGCAACCATCTTCGACTGTATTGACCTTTAAAGGGTACGAGATAAATGGTAACACATTTTACACGGTAGACCAAGATAAAAAGAGCACCAACCAAAACAGTGGCGTCCGGTTTGATGCAAAAGACGACAACGGGCAAAGGGTCACATACTATGGTTACATAGAGCAGATATGGGAACTTGACTACGGACCTTCCTTTAAGGTCCCTTTGTTCTGGTGCAAATGGTTCAACCTGTCAGGCGTGAAGGTAGACCCGAAGTACGGAATGACAACAGTGGATCAGAAGAATCTTGGGTACGGCAATGATCAATTCGTCCTAGCCAATGATGTGGCTCAGGTTTTCTATGTGAAGGACATGTCTAGCAGACCGAGAAAAAGAAAAGATAAGGAAGCGAATACATCAGACGATGAGCCAAGGCGCCACATAGTTCTTTCAGGGAAAAGAAACATCGTGGGAGTCGAGGACAAGACAGACATGTCAGAAGGTTACAATAAATTTGATGAAATTCCTCCCTTCAAAGTCAAAGATGATCCAAGCATCCCATTAAATGATGAAGATACTCCATGGTTACGGCGCAATCAGAAGAAAGGCAAGAAGAAAAATAGATAGGGGGTGTTGTTGGTGATGTGTAATAATGTATTAAACCTTTTATGTAATTGTGTTGACCATTTTGATAAATATCAAAAATTTGACCAGTTTCCACTAAATTTGACCATTTTGATAAATATCATTTTTATTTTTTAAGTGTTAAAATGACATTTAGACAATTTGTAAACAAAATATCAGAAAATATAAATATGTTGTTATAATATTTGATTTTACAAAAGCTTTTTGAGTCTACTTTGATTTTATAAATAAATGTAAAAGAAAACGGAAAAGGGAAACAAAAAAGAAAAATAAAAGAAGAAACAGGAAAAAGAAAAAGGAAACAAAAAGAAAAAGAAAACAGGAAACAGAAAAAAGGAAAAAAGAAAAAGGAAAAAAACCTTTAGGACCGGTTTTTAACAACAACCGGTCCTAAAGGTGGGTTCGGTCGCGCATTCTGAATGTGGCCCAATTTTTGGACATTTTGTACCGGTTTGTGTTAACAACCGGTGCTAAAGGGTCTGTAGGACCGGTTGTCAACACCAACCGGTGCTAAAGGCTTGTACAACCTCGACCTCTCCGGTGCCGCCGTGTTCTCGCCTTCCCGCGCGTCTTCTCTCCTTCCCGCGCGTCTTCTCGCCGCCGTCGCCTCCTCGCCGCCGTCGCCGTCCGCCTCGACCTCTCCGGTGCCGCTGCCCGACGTCCACCTCCACGCCGCCGCCGTCGTGCTCGACCTCCGCGCCGCCTCGACCTCGACGCCGCCGCGCGCCGCCTCCTCGCCGAGTCGACCTCGACGCCGCCGCGCGCCGCCTCCTCGCCGCCCCACGCCGTCCGCCGCCCCGACGCCGTCTGCCTCCGCCGCCCCCACGCCGTCGTCCGCCGCCCCGACGCCGTCTGCCTCCGCTGCTCCGGCGCCGTCGCCTCCTCGCCGCCGTCGCCTCCACGCCGCCGCCGCCGTGCTCGACCTCCGCGCCGCCTCGACCTCGACGTCGCCGCGCGCCGCCTCCTCGCCGAGTCGACCTCGACTCCGCCGCGCGCCGCCTCCTCGCCGCCCCATGCCGTCCGCCGCCCCGACGCCGTCTGCCTCCGCCGCCCCCACGCCGTCGTCCGCCGCCCCGACGCCTCCACGCCTCAGTCGCCTCCATGCCGCCGTCGCCTCCACGCCGCCTTTTCGCCTCCACGTCGCCGTCGCCGTGCTCGCCTCCACGACGCCGTCTGCCTCCGCTGCTCCGGCGCCGTCGTCTCCCTGGCCTCCCCTGCCGTCGACGCCGTCGTCTGCCCTAGCCGCCGCCGTCAACCTCTCCGGTAAATTCTTGTTAGTTTAGGGTTAGCAATAATTGCGTGTTGAAATATTTGCTAAGTTGGAAAAAATTATTAGTTAGAAATTTTTTGCTAAGTTAATCGGAAAGTTTTACGGAATCGTCGGAGTCGGAATCGTCGGAAAGTTTCCGACAATTCCGACGATTCCGTAAAACTTTCCGACTATTCCGTAAAACTTTCCGACGATTACGACTCCGACGATTCCGTAAAACTTTTCCGTAAACTTTCCGGTTCCGTAAAACTTTTCCGTAAATAATTTTGCTAAGTTAAATTCTTGTTACTAGCAGGTGTTGAGCTATGGATCCCCAAGAACCACATGATCCGCACGCCGATCAACTCGCGGGAATGGGTGAGGCGGAGAAGGAAAGATACATGTGCCAGATGATTTTTGAAGATGCAACGGCCATATATCATGATGACGACGGTGGACAGGCGTTTAGCAATCAATTTTTGAACGACTCCGGTGACGGAGCTGAGAATATAGAAGATGTAGTAGATGCAGAAGTGCCCTCCGGAACAAACTCTGCCAATGTATATCTCAAGTCACTGTTGACGCAACAATTAATTTGTATTGCACACTAACGAATCATTATTTTCCCGTTTAGGCGCCCTCCGGAACAGCTAGCGCAAGTACTGAGACAAAGTCGAAACGAGGCCTGGCCGCAAGGTTGAAAGATACTGCAAGGTACTCGATCGATAAAGTTGCTGCTGATGGCAAACCACTGGAACCCCCAGAAACTTATCGCAAATTTGTAAATCAGTGCGGAGTTGTTGTAAGAGACCTGGTCCCGATCAACTTAATAGAATGGAATAAGCCGAAGACCGGCGCCAACGTTGGAGCTACTTATGTCGATGACAGATTGAAAAGAGTGCTTTGCGACACGATCTGGCTAAATTTCAGCGTAGCGGAAGATAAGAAGAAGAAAGTCGAGGAGTGGGCTTTGAAGAAGGTGGCCACACAATTCCAGAGGTGGAAGAAAGACTTGTGGAAGAAATATAAGGACGAAGATCCAGTTTTCACTGGGCACCTAGTGAAGATAAGAGACGCTTGGCCTGATTTTAAGGCGTACAAGAAATCGGGTGTCTTTACATCCCGATCAGCGACAAATACGGAGAATGCGAAGAAGAAGAAATATCACCATATTTTGGGGTCAGGTGGCTACATGACTGCCCTGCCTAGGTGGCGACACTATGAAGATGCGCTTCTGAAAAGAAATATCATTCCACAGACACATGACTGGCCCGATAGGTCCAAGTTCTGGTTGTTCGCGCATGGGGCAACGTTGGACGCTGAGACTGGGATGATTGTTGCGGAGGGACCATGGTCGGAAAAAATAACACAAGTCGTATCAGATCTAGAGAAGGCAATAGAAGCTGTTCGAAAAGGAACTTTTGTTCCCGATAGAGAGAACGACGAGCTGACGAAGGCACTCGGGAACCCCGAAAAGTGGGGACGAACACGAGGCTTTGGAGCCACTACCCCGTGGAACCAAGGGTTTCCGGCGGACCTTGGCACTTACAGAAGCCGTGGTAGAAGCAAGAGGAAGGCGCTGGAACGGATATCGACATTAGAAGAAAAGGTGGCGTTTCTCTTGAAGAAAGGGGGACACCCTGTACCTGACACTGAAGAGGAGGAAGAAGATCCTGCACCTGACGCTGATCAGCAGCAATTAGAAGACGATCCTGTAGCAGATGCCGTCCCATCTCAGCATAGAAGCAGCGTGGGTTCCACGCAGCTGCAGCTAGAAGACGGTCCTGCAGTTGAACCGTCGGCGCCTCACTACCCCGTGGATGATATCACGGAGAAGACAAACTGTGAGATACATATGCCAATGGGGAACATATCCTTCATGGTGGCGTCAGGGTATGCTTTACCGAATCAACCTGGAGCAACCTACCATGGTGGTCAGATTCCAACATCCCATGCTCGTGTCGGGTTGTCAACAATTACGCCGGGATGCCAGTCAATTGAGCTTGATATTCCTGGAGGTGAAGGCGAGAAGACACTGGGAGAAATGGAGCTTGGTATCATCTTGTGGAAGAAGAAACACATCGTGTTTCCTAACACGGCGCCAAGGCCACCGACTCCTCCAGGTACAAATGCACCACCTCCAACAATTACTGAATGTTGCACCACATGTAAGCCTATTTTTAATAGTTTTTTCACTTTCGTACAGAGAATGCACGACCTCCAAGTCCACCCCCAACGCACCTCCAAGTCCACCCCACAACGAAGATTGGGAGCCTGAGGCCGAGAGTCCATCGCCCGTGCACTCTAGTGAGCCGACGGATGCGCCCACTACGGGTATGGCAAAGCGGAAGCTGCAGTTCAGAAGAAACGGGACTCCTCCCAAGAAGAGAGAAAGGAAACCCAAGAAAGTCAAGACTCCCCCGAAGTTACCAGGCCTGATGACTCCGGAGGAACTAGACGAGGCCGTGAAAGCCAAAAGCAAAGCATGGTTCGCACGGTTTCCCCTGAAGCCCCCTCCAGACATCTGGAAGGAAACCTTGAAGAACATACCAAAGTGGAAAATTGAGCGCACGATCGACAACTTATATTATCCTGAACCGCCGCCACCGCCGCCCCTTTTAGACTATGAACGGTACATTGAAAAGATGCACACCGCACAGATGAAGCAGGCGGAGCAGACGAAATGCGGGAAACAAGTTCCCCAGCTCGGACAACAAGAAGCACAGTCAATTGCCCCGCTCAAGGTGTTATCTGACCAGGCTTCAGTGTCCGGTCCACGCATGGGCGACGTAGGTTACGCTATTGCTGATGTGGTATATAAATATAAGCCCGAGCACCCTCAGGTCGAAAATCCTAGTGCTCTAACAACCCAACTATGGAATTTACATGTTTGGTACTTGGAGGCCGCAAGGCAAAAGAGAGACTGTATCATGGCGGCAGTTCAGGATCAACACTACTTCCGAGAGTACGGTGTGGAGGTTGGGTTCGATGATTTTTTCCAGATGTACAATCAACGTGCCCTCGACAAAGCTATCGTCAGCTGCTACTGTTTGTAAGTGATTTATTTGTGTAATTTAATTATTTAGTTAAGCTCGCGTTCATTGCCCGTATAATTATCACTCACGAGACATTCTTTTTGTACGCTACTATGCAGAATGAAGATTCGTGAATGCAGGCTGGCAGGAATCTGGGACTTTGGGTTCATTGACCCGTATTCGTTTCATCAAGAGACAATAGAAAAGTTCAACAAGGATACACCGGATGATTTGCTAAGGTTTTTGAAGCGACAAAGTACCAAAAAAGAAATACTTTGGCCCTACGGATTCAAATGAGTGTTACTGTCTTGTACACATTCCATTTTGCTTACCTGATGTTAAGTGTAATTGATGAGTATGCATGACTGCGTGTGTACACGTGCACAGGTCCCACTTCATATTGTTCATCATTAGAATCGATCAAGGACAAGTTGAAGTCTGGGACCCGTTAACCTAGGACGCTGACACATGGAAGAGCGCGCGTCAGATGCTTCGAAGGTATATATATATCGGCCTCTTTCGTTCATCGGCCTCTTTTTCGTTCATTTCCTGATATCAAGTAAGTAATAATTAACTCTTGTATTCATTTTTCTTTGTCGGCCAGGGTTTGGCAAATGTTCATCAAGGAAGAACCCGGTACATGGGTAGACAAGCTCCACTTTCAGATTAACAAAGTAAGTAGTACTACGTACCCTCGTTTCAATACCATTACCATTCTCTTGATTATTATTAATTTGACTGAATTATGTTCTCGTATATAGGGCGTCCCTCAACAACCACCGGGCACTGATTATTGTGGATACTACGTTTGCGAGTACATTCACAGGATTATCAATGAGAAATCCCGTACTTCCAGAAATCTAGAGGTACGTAACCGGATCTTCACAACTTTATTTATGTTGCCATCAATTATGTTTAGTTTTGTTCATAACTTAATTGTTTTCATCTACTTATTTTAAAGCTGCAACGAAAGCGGGCGATGCTCAGACCAATCCAACGTTGCAAGGCAGTTGCACAGGAATTGGCAGGATTTCTCCTCACGCAAGTCATAGATGAAGGCGGAGAATTTTTCCATCCTATGAACCAATAGCCAGCTCCCTTCTCTATGCAAGTATACAGCTATAGGAAACGAACTTCAAATTATGTAATGATAATCGGTCGAGTACTTCGTGTTACATGTATATATGTACTTTTATTTGGTGCATCAACATTTAACCGCAAACACGGAATCGGAAACACTTAACCGCAAACACGGAATCGGTGTTTCTGGATACGTGTTTCCGATTACGTGTTTCCGATTCCGTGTTCGTAAAAAACGGAACACGGACACACGGAATCGGAAACACGGAATCGGAAATACGGAATCGGAAAGACGTAAACGGAAATACGGAACCGGAAACACGTAAACGGAAACCCTGAAAATACAGAACACGGAAACACCGAAATACGGAATCGGAAACCCTGAAAAGAAAAGGAAAAAAAAGAAAAAAAAAGCATTAGGACCGGTTGGTGTTACCAACCGGTTCTAAAGGTCCTCCGCCCGCGCGCACTCTTCGGCGCCCACGTGGAGGCCTTTGGCACCGGTTTGTAAGAGACCAGTGCTAAAGGGGGGGGCTTTAGTCCCGGATACGTAGCACCGGATGTGTATCCGGGTCCAAAGGCCCTTACCAACCGGTTCTAATACCCCTTTCTCCACTAGTGAATGTCTTTATCTAGGAGGTATGTGAACCAAAAATTCCAACTGACCCTCTTGTCGAGAGGTTAAATTTAGTTGAAAAAGAAAACAATTATCTGAAAGAAAAATTGAAAAGAGTTGAAGAAGCGAAGATGAAATTGGAGTTGCATGTTGCCAATGCCGTCGATCTACACAAGATTCAGATGAATGCAATGCGCTTGAAGATTAGAAAGATTAGAAAATATGTCATTGATAATTAGACTTGGTCTCATTATGATGTTGGATTAACTGTTACCTTAGTTATGATTTTGATCGCATTTATTGTTGCATTTAAATGTTTTACATAGTTGTATGTTGTTTTATGAGAACTATATATGAACTTTACGTATTTATTTTTGCAGTAATAACATTTTATCACTACTATGATTTGGTTTTAATGAGATGATGGAGTTATATTAATTTGATCATTTCTCTATTCATGATGTTCTGTAATGGTTTTTGATTTACTTAATTACATAATACAGATAACCGAAAATAAATGTACGGTGATCAACGCACTTCGGAGTACATTACGGGCCTACGTAATTTTCTCGATGTAGCCAAGGCAACCAAGAAGAATGGTTTTATGTACTGTTCATGTGTTGCATGTGGGAATACGATTACTCTTCCTCGAAAACCTTTCACGTCCACCTGCTTGAGAAGGGTTTCATGCCTCACTATTATGTTTGCACCAAGCATAGAGAAAGAGGGGTTATGATGGATGACAATGAAGAAGAAGATGATGATGACAACTATCCCGATCCTATGTTCCCTGAATACGGTGATACTGCAACAGGGGAAGGTGAAGATCAAGAGGCACCAGATGTGCCCGATGATGATCTTCGTTGGGTCATTGGTGATGCATAGGGAGCATGCGAAAGTGAAAGGGAGAAGTTGAAGTTCTATCGCATGTTAGAAGATCACAAAAAATGGTTGTATGCAAATTGCGAAGATGGCAACACAAAGCTTGGTACCACACTGGAATTGCTGCAATGGAAGGCAGAGAATGGTGTATCTGACAAGGGATTTGGTTCGCTGTTAAAAATAATGAAGAAGAAGCTTCCAGAGGATAATGAATTGCCTAACACTACGTACAAAGCAAAGAAGGTTCTCTGCCCTCTAGGATTAGAGGTGCAGAAGATAAATGCATGCCGTAATGACTGCATCCTCTACTGCGGTGAGGAGTACGAGATTTTGAATGCATTCCCGGTATGCGGTGCATTGCGGTATAAGATCAGACGAGATGACCCTGGTGATATTGAGGGAGAGCATGATAACCCACAAGTATAGGGGATCAATTGTAGCCTTTCTCGATAAGTAAGAGTGTCGAACCCAACGAGGAGCTAAAGGTAGGACAAATATTCCCTCAAGTTCTATCGACCACCGATACAACTCTACGCACACTTTACGTTCGCTTTACCTAGAACAAGTATGAAACTAGAAGTACTTTGCAGGAGTGATAGGATAGGTTTGCAAGAAAATAAAGAACACGCAAATAAAAACTTGGGGCTGCTTAGATAAAGCAACAATTACGTTAGTTTAACGAGTGTGGAAAAGTGGTGTAGGAGTTGCGGAATTGTCCCTAAGCGATTGACTACGTTACTAGACCGATAGCAAGTTTTATGTGGGAGAGGCCACTGCTAGCATGTCATCCCTTACTTGGAATTCTATGCACTTATGATTGGAACTATTAGAAAGCATCCGCAACTACTAACGTTCATTAAGGTAAAACCCAACCATAGCAATAAGATATATTGGTCCCCCTTCAATCCTGTATGCATCAATTTCTATGCTAGGCTGAAGCTTCTGTCACCCTTGCCCTCCAATACATAGTCCTATCAACATACTACTAACCCTATGGTGTGATCCACGCGCGCGCTCATATGATGGGCACCAAAGGACAACAACATAACCACAAGCAAATTAAACCAGTCATAGCGATTCATCAATCACCGATAGGACAACGAAAATCTACTCAAACATCATAGGATGGCAACACATCATTGGATAATAATATGAAGCATAAAGCACCATGTTCAAGTAGAGGGTACAGCGGGTTGCGGGAGAGTGGACCGCTGAATATAGATGGGGGAAGGTGATGGAGGTGTTGGTGTAGATCGCCGTCACACGATGATGTCCCGAGCGGCGTTCCGGCGCCACAGGGAGAGAGGGGGAGAGAGCCCCCCTTCTTCTTATTCTTCCTTGACCTCCTCCCTAGATGGGAGAAGGTTTCCCCTCTGGTCCATGGTCTCCATGGCGGCGGAGGGGCGAGAGACCCTCCGAGATTGGATCTCTCTCTCTGTGTCCTTCTGTTTTTGCGCTCCCAGACTCTAGCTTTCACCGTTTCTTAAATTCCCGAAGATCACTTACTCCGATTGGGCTGAAGTTTTAACACGATTTTCTTCCGGATATTAGCTTTCTTGCGGCGAAAGAAGGACCACAACGGCCATAGGGATTGGTCACAAGCCTGCCAGCCGCGCCCTAGGGGGGAGGGGCGCGCCTCCTCGGCTTGTGACCCCCTCGGCCATCGTTTCGCGTTGATTCTTCTTCCTAAAAATCATAAATATTCCAAAAAAATCCCCATATGTTTTTATTGCGTTTGGACTTCGTTTGGTATGGATATTCTATGAAAAAACATGCAACAAACAGGAACTGGCATTGGGCACTGGATCAATATGTTAGTCCCAAAGAAAGTATAAAAAGTTGCCAAAAGTATATGAAAGTTGTAGAATATTGGCATGAAACAATCAAAAATTATAGATACGACGGAGACATATCAGCATCCCCAAGCTTAATTCCTGCTCGTCCTCGAGTAGGTAAATGATAAAAAAGATAATTTTTGATGTGGAATGCTACCTAGCATAATCTTGATCATATAATCTAATCATGGCATGAATACTAAAACACGAGTGATTCGAAGCAATAGTCTATCATTTGACATAAAGACAATAATATTTCAAGCATACTAACAAAGCAATCATGTCTTCTCAAAATATCATGGCCAACGAAGTTATCCCTACAAAATCATATAGTCTGGCTATGCTCCATCTTCCCCAGACAACGTATTTAAATCATGCATAACCCCGGTTTTAGCCAAGCAATTGTTTCATACTTTAGTGTTCTCAAACTTTTTCAACTTTCACGCAATACATGAGCCTGAGCCATGGACATAGCACTATAGGTGGAATAAAATGTGGTGGTTGTGGAGAAGACAAAAAGGAGGAGATAGTCTCACATCAACTAGGCGTATCAACGGGCTACGGAGATGCCCATCAATAGATATCAATTTGAGTGAGTAGGGATTTCCATTCAACACATGCACAAGAGCTATAAGTGTATGAAAGCTCAAAAATAAACTAAGTGGGTGTGCATCCAACTCGCTTGCTCACGAAGACCTAGGGCAATTGAGGATGCCCATCATTGGAATATACAAGCCAAGCCCTATAACAAAAATTTCCACTAGTATATGAAAGTGACAATATATGAGACTCTCTATCATGAAGATCATGGTGCTACTTTGAAGCACAAGTATGGTAAAGGATAGTAGCATTGTCCCTCCTCTCTTTTCTCTCATTTTTTGCCTTTTTTTGGTGGGCTTCTTTGGCCTCTTTTTTTTATTTGGGCTTCATTGGCCTCTTTTATTACTTCCTCACATGGGACAATGCTCTAATAATGATGATCATCATACTTTTATTTACTTACAACTCGATATTTAGAACAAAATATGACTCTATATGAATGCCTCCGATGGTGTACCGGGATGTGCAATGATCTAGCATAGCAATGACATCAAAAAACAGACAAGCCATGAAAACATCATGCTAGCTATCTTACGATCATGCAAAGCAATATGACAATGATGGTGCGTGTCATAATAAACGGAACGATGGAAGTTGCATGGCAATATATCTTGGAATGGCTATGGAAATGCCATAATAGGTAGGTGTGGTGGCTGTTTTGAGGAAGGGTATATGGTGGGTATAATGCACCGGCGAAAGTTGCGCGGTACTAGAGAGGCTAGCAATGGTGGAAGGGTGAGAGTGCGTATAATCCATTGACTCAACATTAGTCATAAAGAACTCACATACTTATTGCGAAAGTCTATTAGTCATCAAAACAAGGTACTACACGCATGCTCCTAAGGGAAGGGTTGGTAGGAGTTAACCATCGCGCGATCCTGACTTCCACACAAAGGATGACAATCAATAAATAAATCATGCTCCGACTTCGTCACATAACGGTCCACCATACATGCATGCTACGGGAATCACAAACCTTAACACAAGTATTTCCAAGAATACACAATTACTCACTAGCATGATTCTAATATCACATCTTCATGTCGCAAAACTATTGCAAGGAATCAAACATATCATATTCAGTGATCTACAAGTTTTATGTAGGATTTTATGACTAACCATGTGGATGACCAACTCCTGTTAACTCCCTAAATAGGTATAAGTGAAGCATGAGAGTTTAATTCCTTCTACACAAGATATGTCCCGCTCTAAAAAATATAAGTAAAGCAAAAGAGCATTCTACAAATGGCGGTTTTCTATGTGTAGAGAAACAGGCAATCCAAACTTCAAATGATATAAGTGAAGCACATGAAGCATTCTATAAAGTCATACTCAAAAGATATAAGTGAAGTGCAAAGAGCATTCTATAAATCAACCAAGGACTATCTCATACCAGCATGGTGCATAAAATAAAAAGGAAAAATAAACACAAAAGACGCTCCAAGCATTTGCACATATCATGTGACGAATAAAAATATAGCTCCGAGTAAAATTACCGATAGATTGTAGACGAAAGGGGGGATGCCTTCCGGGGCATCCCCAAGATTAGATGCTTGAGTCTTCCTTGAATATTACCTTGGGTGCCTTGGGCATCTCCAAGCTTAGGCTCTTGCCTCTCCTTATTCCTTCATCCATCGTGGTCTCACCGAAAACTTGAAAACTTCAATCACACAAAACTCAACAAAACCTTCGTGAGATATGTTAGTATAATAAAGTAAATCACCACTTTAAGTACTGCTGTGAACTCATTCTAAATTCATATTAGCATTATATCTACTGTAATCCAACTTCACCATGTATCATACCCCCGATACTACCCATAGATTCATCAAAATAAGAGAACAATGCATAGAAAACAGAATCTGTCAAAAACAGAACAGTCTGTAGTAATCTGAACTTATACCATACTTCTGATACTCCAAAAATTCTGAAAATTAGGGAAATTTGCATATGAATCAGCAGAAAAAAGAATCAACTCAAAAGCTCTTTCTGGATAGGAACTAAAAATAATTTCGTGAGCACAAAGTTTCTGTCTTTTTCAGCATGATCAAACAACTATCACCCAAACTAATCATAAAGGCTTTACTTGGCACATTATTTTTATAATACAATGGAATTTTAAAAGGGGATAATTATTTTTGCGAGAAACTTCCATGAAAAATTCTACATTGTTTCCATGAGCATGAACACAAGTGTTCAAGGTCGACCCTCACTTCCGCAATGCATCACCTTTCAATCGCTTCTCTTTTTGAAAAAGTTTTAAGTTCCCCTCTATATATATTTTTGTTTTTAAACTATATAAAAGCACTAAATAGAAATAAATGACTCTCTAAAACTTCTGGGTTGTCTCCCAGACATCGCTTTCTTTAAAGCCATTAAGCTAGGCATAAAGTGCTCAAGTAATGGATCCACCCGGATCCCAAGGTATATCAAAGCCAATTTTAATTAACAATGATTTGTAATTTAGTAGTGAGCACAAGGTAACATATATCATGCAATTACGAAGTCTAACTCTCTTCCTATGGATTGGCATGTCATAAAAGAACAATTCATGCACATCAAGTAAAGGCCAATACAAAGCATAAGGAGTTTCTTGCAATTTTATCGTATTGGAAACATAGAGAGGTGGAGATGTAGTTCCTCTCTCATAATAATTGCAAGTAGGAGCAGCAAGCACATGCATATTATATTCATCAAAATCATCATGTGTAATAGTAGAAGGAAACACATCTATGTAATCCCTAATAAGAGCAAACTTCTCCGATATAGTGTAGTTGGGAGAGTTCAAAAAGATAATAGGACTATCATAAGTGGGTGCGATAGCAACAATTTCATGTTTAACATAAGGAACTATAGCAAGTTCATCTTCATAAGCATCATTCATACTGGCATCATGGCCACAAGCATAGCAAGCATCAAGTTCATCAAAAAGGGATATTTCAAACGAATCCAAGGGATCATAGCAATCAACATAGCATTCATCCTTCGGTAAGAACGAAGGGAAATTAAACAATGTATGAGTTGAAGAGTTACTCTCATTAGAAGGTGGACACGGGTAGCTAGTCCGCTCTTCCTCCTTTTGTTCTTCGCTCTCCTCGTCATCTTTTTCATCTAATGAGCTCACAGTTTCAGCATTTTCTTCTTCCATAGTTTCTTGCAAATTATTAGTCTCTTCTTGGGTAGCGAAGAATTTCTCCATAAATTGATAAATATGGGCATTATATTCAAAATTAGTATAAAAATAACGAAGCATAACCAAATTTTCAGATCGGTAAGCAGCACCATTATTATCATCACACCTTTTAAACAGAGCTTCAATTTCATAAGCACCCATAAAAGCTACAAACTCTTCTATTTGTTCCACATCATAGTAATCATATATACCATTAGCATAAGAAGCCAAGGTTTCATTAGCATTAAATTTACAAGAAAAGGGTAGGTGTTTAGCCTTCATCCTAGAGCAACAAGTAATATCATATCTCGAGCATAGCTCCCAAGCATACCATTTCAACATATGAATTTGATCCCATAATAGTTTCCCTTTTTGAGTCAAGCGATAATTCCTAAACTATTCACGTTGATCCAACGTGTATCCCATTATATAATTTAATGGGGTTTTCTCAGGATTATTAAAGGAGTGCATAATATTTTCCACATAATGAGCATCGAGGGTTTTAGGAGGTTCCCCATCTCCATGAGTAGCAAGTATACCTAATTTTTTTGGTATTTCATGTTCCATATCCATAACTAAAGATAGAGAACAACTTAGCAAGTTAGAAAGGTTGAGAAGTAGAACCATCTGATTTGATTCATTCTCAATAGCCATGAGATGATCATCTTAGGGTGATCCTTTTGTCAACGAACAGAAAATAAATCTACTTAGTGATAAAGCAAACAAGCACACACGAGAATATTCACCCCACGCTATTGCTCCCCGGCAACGGCGCCAGAAAAAGGTCTTGATAACCCACAAGTATAGGGGATCAATTGTAGCCTTTCTCGATAAGTAAGAGTGTCGAACCCAACGAGGAGCTAAAGGTAGGACAAATATTCCCTCAAGTTCTATCGACCACCGATACAACTCTACGCACACTTTACGTTCGCTTTACCTAGAACAAGTATGAAACTAGAAGTACTTTGTAGGAGTGATAGGATAGTTTTGCAAGAAAATAAAGAACACGCAAATAAAAACTAGGGGCTGCTTAGATAAAGCAACAATTACGTTAGTTTAACGAGTGTGGAAAAGTGGTGGTAGGAGTTGCGGAATTGTCCCTAAGCAATTGACTACGTTACTAGAGCGATAGCAAGTTTTATGTGGGAGAGGCCACTGCTAGCATGTCATCCCTTACTTGGAATTCTATGCACTTATGATTGGAACTATTAGGAAGCATCCACAACTACTAACATTCATTAAGGCAAAACCCAACCATAGCAATAAGATATATTGGTCCACCTTCAATCCTGTATGCATCAATTTCTATGCTAGGCTGAAGCTTCTGTCACCCTTGCCCTCCAATACATAGTCCTATCAATATACTACTAACCCTATGGTGTGATCCACGCGCGCGCTCATATGATGGGCACCAAAGGACAGCAACATAACCACAAGCAAATTAAACCGATCATAGCAATTCATCAATCACCGATAGGACAACGAAAATCTACTCAGACATCATAGGATGGCAACACATCATTGGATAATAATATGAAGCATAAAGCACCATGTTCAAGTAGAGGGTACAGCGGGTTGCGGGAGAGTGGACCACTGAATATAGATGGGGGAAGGCGATGGAGGTGTTGGTGAAGTTGACAGAGGTGTTGGTGTAGATCACTGTCACACGATGATGTCCCGGGCGGCGTTCTGGCGCCGCAGGGAGAGAGGGGGAGAGAGCCCCCCTTCTTCTTATTCTTCCTTGACCTCCTCCCTAGATGGGAGAAGGGTTTCCCCTCTGGTCCATGGTCCCCATGGCGGCGGAGGGGCGAGAGCCCCTCCGAGATTGGATCTCTCTGTCTATGTCCTTCTGTTTTTGCGCTCCCAGATTCTGGCTTTCACCGTTTCTTAAATTCCCGAAGATCCGTTACTCCGATTGGGCTGAAATTTTAACACGATTTTCTTCCGGATATTAAATTTCTTGCGGCGAAAGAAGGCCCCCAACCGCCTTAGGGATTGGTCACAAGCGTGCCAGCCGCGCCCTAGGGGGGCGCACTTCCTGGGCTTGTGACCCCTCGGGCATCGTTTCGTGTTGATTCTTCTTCCCAAAAATCATAAATATTCCAAAAAATCCCCGTAGGGTTTTTTTTATTGCGTTTGGACTTCGTTTGGTATGGATATTCTGCGAAATAAAAAACATGCAACAAACAGGAACTGCCATTGGGCACTGGATCAATATGTTAGTCCCAAAAAAAGTATAAAAAGTTGCCAAAAGTAAATGGAAGTTGTAGAATATTGGCACGGAATAATCAAAAATGATAGATACGACGGAGACGTATCAGAGCACACCAGGAAGAGGGTTCCTGCCAAGGTGATGTGGTATGCTCCTATAATACCACGGATGAAACATCTGTTCAGAAACAAAGAGCATGCCAAGTTGTTGTGATGGCACAAAGATGACCGTAAGAAAGATGGGATGTTGAGAGTACCCGCTGACGGGTCACAGTGGAGAAAAATCGAGGGAAAGTGCTGGGACTTTGCATGTGACGCAAGGAACGTATTGTTTGGTTTAATTGCAGATGGCATTAATCCTTTTGGGGAGCAGAGCAATAATCATAGCACCTGGCATGTGACTATATGTATCTATAACCTTCCTCCTTGGTTGTGCATGAAACGGAAGTTCATTATGATGCCAGTGCTCATCCAAATCCCTAAGCAACCCGACAACGACATTGATGTGTACCTAAGGCCATCAGTTGAAGAAATATTACAACTGTAGGATAAAAAAGGTGTATGTGTGTGGGATGAGCACAAATAGTAGGAATTTGACCTACGAGCGTTGCTGTTTGTAACCATCAATGATTGGCCTGCTCTTAGTAACCTTTCAGGACATACAAACAAGGGATACAACGCATGCATGCACTGTTTAGATGAGACTCAAAGTATATATTTGGACAAATGCAATGAAAATGTGTACCTGGGACACCGTTGATTTCGTCCGACCAAGCATTCCTTAAGAAAGAAAGGCAATCATTTCAAAGGTGAGGTAGATCACCAGAAGAAGCTCGTCCTCCATACTAGTGATGATATACTAGGTAGATCACCAGGAGATATTTTTTGAATGCCTGCTTAGTATCAAGGTCCTGTCTAGGTTCTCGTCAAATATAAAGGGAATAATAAATATGGTAGAGAAAAAAATTCCAGAACCTAAAGTCTCATGACTGCCACGTGATTATGATGCAACTGCTTCTGTTTGCATTTAGGGGCTTCTACCGGAAAATGTTCGATTAACCATTGTGAAGATATGTGCATTCCTCAATGCAATTTCTCAGAAGGTAATTGATTCAAAAATCCTACAAAGGTTATAGAGTGATTTGGTCCAATGTCTTATCAGTTTCGAGTTGGTGATCCCACTATCCTTCTTCAATATTATGATGCACGTCCTAGTTCACCTAGTCGACAAGATTGCCATTCTAGGTCCTGTATTTCTACACAATATGTTCCCCTTTGAGAGGTTCATGGGAGTCTTAAAGAAATATGTTCGTAACTGTGCTAGGTCAGAAGGAAGCATCTCCAAGGGCCATGAAACAGAGGAGGTCTGTCGTGGGTATAAGCCTGACAGTAGATGTGTAGGGTACGAATGAGATGGGCAGAGTCCTAGCTACGGCGAGGTTGTATGAGTTCAGGCCCCTCTGCGGTGGAGGTAACAGCCCTACGTCTCAGTGCTCTCGGAGCTTGTTACCGAGTGTAATATGGAGTACAATGTTTTGCTAACCCTTTTACCAGTGGGGGAGGGCGGCTTATATAGAGTGCGCTGCCCTCCACAACGGTTCTGATCCAGGGGTGGAGTAGTGGCGATTGAATGCGTACGTTACAGGTAACGTATGCTCTAAATGCTAATAAATGCACCCGGAAACGTACGGCAGTTTCCCTCCAGAGAGGTTACGACGTACCGAGTGTATCTAGTCGGTTGGCCTGGTGCTCTCCGAATGCTAGTCTCCGACTGGATGATTCTGGGCCTGTTACCGACTGGATGATGGGGGCTCCTTAATTCAGTCGGGGCAGACTTAAGGTCCTGTCCTTTGTGTGGGGTAGTCCTTGGGTAGGACATGTACGGCAGACCTATGACCCTACCCTAGGACTATGACCCCATCAAGGTCATTGGGTTCTATGTTGACTTTATTCATGACCTTAAGCCGATTGGTGTCCTTCAGTCGTGGTATGAGGGGAGACTGAGTGGAAAAGGCATGCTAGGAGCAGATTCAATAATATGTAGGGATGTGCATTCTTGGGCGCAAGCACACTACATAGTTCTACAGAATTCTACCTTGGTGGCCCCTTATATCAATGAACACATGAATATTCCAAACTCCAAACACATGGAGCAGTCTCACGACTGGATTATAGGTGAACACATCGGGACTTTCAGCGGTTGGTGGCAAACACATCTCATGCATAACAACATTGTTGGAGATGAGTTGTACTTGTTGGCCAGGACACCATCTTCGACTGTATTGAAAAACCATGGGTACGAGATAAATGGGAATACATTTTACACGATCACCCAAGATAAAAAGAGCACCAACCGAAACAAGGGTGTCCACTTTGATGCAACAAACACCAATAGGGAAAAGGACACATATTATGGTTACATAGTGGAGATATGAGAACTGGATTATGGATGTTAGTTTAAGGTCCATTTGTTTCGGTGCAAATGGGTCAATCTGACAGGAGGCGGGTGTGACGCCCTCGATTTGATCGTATGCTAATCATACACGCAAATGCGTACGAGCAAGCTCAAGGACTCATGGGAAGATATCACAACACAACTCTAGACACAAATAAAACATACAAGCTTCATATTACAAGCCAGGGGCCTCGAGGGCTAGAATAAAGAAGCTTGATAAACACGCGAGTCAGCGGAAGCAACAAATATCTGAGTACAAACATTAAACATGGGGTGCCTTAGAGAAGGCTAGAACAAAATATACAACGATCAAACGAGGCGAGGCCTCCTGCGTGGGAGCCTCCTAACTACTCCTGGTCTTCAGCGGCCTCCACGTATTAGTAGGTACCGTCAGGGTAGCAGTCGTTTTCGGTAGGATACTCCATCTCCTGGGCTCCATCATCTGGTCGCAGGAACGGATCAAGGGGACAAAGGGGGAGCAAAGCAACGGTGAGTACTCATCCAAAGTACTCGCAAGACTAACATCAGAACTATGCTAAATATGCATCAGTATCAAAGAAGGGGTTTATATATGTGGACTGACTGCAGCAATGCAAGAAAAGAGAGAGAAGGCCTAGTCCTATCGAATACTAGCATCTTCAGGGGGTCTTGCAGCAATAGACGAGAGTAGAACAAGGTAACACAAATAATAGTCATATTGTTGCAGTAATAATTAAATGAGGTCCTGCCGAGAGATTCTCCCTCGACTCCGTGCGAGGAAGCAATCCCGGAGCAACTATTCTAGTTAAGTAACCATTATAGTTGTATAAGATCAGGGCACAACTCCAAGTTGTCTTGTAACCATGGACACAACTATTCGAATAGTTAATTTTCATCCCTGCAGGGGTGCATCAAGTTTCCCGTCACGCTCGATAACACTCTGGCCGGACACACTTTTTTGGGTCATGCCCGGCCTCGGAATATCGACACGTCGCATCCCCAGCTAAGCTCAACAGAGAGGCCAGCCTGCCGGTCTAAATCCTAAGCACAAAGGGGTCGTGGGCCCACTTGCTCGATGCGCCCTTCACGATGCAAGCGTAGCCGATGTTAGTCCTAGCACCCCTTAATACAAGCGCGATGCATCTCGGGACCACTCGGGCGCGCGCCGCTCCATTGCTGACATCTGAAGAGCTTCGGCTGATACCACGACGCCGAGTACCCATAACTTCTCCCGCGTAGCCGGTTAGTGCGAAAAGGTCTCCGACCAACCCAGATCAAAATACCCAAAACCATTAACATTTTAATTAACTCATCGACACATCCACGTAGGAATCCACCCGCCAAACATTATTCATCAATGTTCCCAGTAACACGGTCCATTAACTATGTGGCTGTAACATCTGGGGATCCGAGGTATCACCCTCATTGGATTACGAATGATGTAACCGTCAAGGTGGATTTAGAGGAATCACCCTCGAGGGTCTCACACTTGAGGGGTTGCACGACAGAGTCATCGTCGGGAGTGGTGAAGGAGGAATCACCGTCGATAACCACGACCGACTAGATGCACTACAGAGATGTCATCATGAGTACTTCGCGAGGTGTCACCCTTAGTACCCGATAGTAGCTCTACAGCATCGTACAACTAAGGGGGTGTGAGTGCTGTGTCGGGTCCTAGCTCGTCGATTAGGGATCGAGACTCAACAATAAAGCGGGGCAACTGGACTAAGGGTTCAGAGGGGATGACTGCTCCACCTATACTAAACAGTTTGAAAGTGCAGTACTGAAAATAGGAGTTCATCAAAATTAGGCTATGCATCAGATATAGGAGCTAACTAGAACAGTAGCAAAATACTAATGCAAGCATGAGGGAGAAAGAAATGGGCGATATAGTGATGATCAAGGGGGTTTGCTTGCCTTGTTGCTCTGCGGCAAAGGGCTGGTAGGCAGGAGGGTAGTCGTACCCGATAGTAGCGTCAGTCTCGGAGGCTACCGGAGAGAAGAGGGGAAAGAAACAATAAATACAAGAAAATAGGTGCAAGAAGATGCTTGACATGGCAATACACAGTGCTAGGGGTAGTCTAACGCACCACTACACGTATCAAACGGAACGGGAGAGTATCTGATGATATTTCTCGGGTCTTTGGATTTATCGGACAAACGATCCGGAGGGAGAAAGTTCCATGTTCATCATGCTAGGAGCATGTGACAGATGAATGGACATCATATTTGGATTCATGGCATTTTTCTGATCATTATACATATAGAAAGTTTTTTAGTCCGAGCTACGGTTTAAAAGATATGAATTTCTAAAGATTTTAGCTTTTTCTGGAATTATTTTTAATAATAGAAATGAGTTAATGCGTCAGCACTACATCAGCATGACATCAACAGTCGGTTTGCCAGCTGACCAGTCAAACGAACAACTGGGACCCACCTGCCAGCCTGACTCCTCGATTCTCGCGCCTTCAACTCCTCCACTGATATCGCCGTGGCCGGTTGGGCGGATAAGATTTCGGGCCCGCTCGCCAGCGACCCAGTCGGTGCTCTATTTAACTCGGTGCGACGAGACTCCTTGGTTACGCTCGCCGAATCTTTCGCTCTCGCCTGCTCCATCTTCCTCGCCACCCCCTGTGCTCATACACTCCTTCCTTCTCCTCCTTCTCGAGGGCTCGCCGTCGCCTCCATGACCAAAGGTCAGACCAGCAAGATGGAGGCGAGGAAGAAGAAGAACAAGGCGGCGGCTGCTCACCGGCGGCAGCGGCCGTTGCCGGCGGGGTGGATCCAAGGAGACTTCCTCCCCTCCACGGTGACGGAGGGAGATCTGCTGGAGCTGGTGGAGCACGGAATGCTCGTGCGTAAGTCCTGGAGGCTGCCGGCGGACGACAAGGTCGAGCCGGCGCCTCGGGAGGGGGAGCGCGTCCTGCTCCTCAGCCATGTTCACAGAGGTTTTTCTTTGCCCCCGCACCCCTTCTTTAAAGGCATCATGAACCACTTCGGTGCTCAACTCCATCACTTTCCTCTGAATGCCATCGCCCATCTTTCTGCCTTTATCGTTTTGTGCGAGTGCTTTATCGGTTGCCCCCCATTGGGGTTTGTTCAAACACATCTTCTCCGCCCGCTCTCAAACCATCAAATGTCTTAAGTCAGTCGGACGAGAAGACGCACCTCCTCCAGCTCTGCGGGGGTTTAGGGTTCCAGAAGAAGAGTCGGAGCAGCTATCCTGCCCTCCAGTTGAGCGAGTCGGTTAGGAACTGGCAGTCGACGTGGTTCTACTACCAGGACATAGCCTGTCCGAATGCATCGGCTGGGCTCCCTCCGTTTAGTCTAGACCGGCCCGCTCCACCTAAGCAGCTCGCGCTCTCGAAGGCCGAGAAGAACGACATCCAGCCTTTGGTCGAGGCACTCGTGGATGTTGTCAGGAGGGGGGTCACCGACATAGACCTGCTGGAAGTCTTCCTTGGTCGGCGGATCCAGCCGCTGCAGGCTCGCGACCACGCTATGTGGCACTACACAGGGCCCGAGGATTCCACTCGGACCAACGTGGTGGGCGTACCCGAGGAGAGAGTGACCTCGTGGGTGCTCCAAATCACGGGCCCTTGTGAGAACCCCAAAGGAGCTCGCCGAGTGAAGCCTTACAGCGCGGACCACCCTCCACCGAATGAGGTGAGTGACATGAGCCGAGTGCATTGAACTGTCTTAATTCCAGTCGCTTACTTATATCTCCGTGTGATGTCTAATGTTTCCGACTGAACTTCATGCAGGTGTGGACCAACTGGTTCTCCCCGTCTCGAATGGGAATCCGGAGGAGGAAGAGGAGGAAGGTAGCCAGGAGGGGAGCGTGGAGAGCGCCGAATACGTCTCTGACAGCGGGGAGTCGGAGGAGGAGGACAGCGAGGAAGAGGAAGAGGATGAAGAGCAAGACTTGACACCTCCGCGGCCAGAGCATCGGAGCAAGCGCCGGCACGAGCCCGCCGTCCCTTCAGCTCCTCCTGCGTCGTCGAGTGCTCCGCCTGCTGCTCCGGTGGTCCCGAGTGTTCGAGGCACCAAGAGGGCCAGGGACGCGGCCGCTGAGCCCGCAGGCCAGTCTTCCAGGGCGCCCAAGCCGAGTGGGCCCAAACCTCGGAAGGCTCTGCCGCGAATGAGGGTTGCCATCCCCGTCACCTCCACGTAAGTGAATCTAACTTTCGGCTCTTTCTATTATCCGAGTGAACTCCTGCTTTATAAGTCGAATGGACTTCACTCGACAGGGTCGCCACTTCTGCAACCTCTCCGGCCCGCCAAGGGGGCGACCCCATGGACACGAACAATGTCGTTTCGTCCCAGCCAGGTGTGTTGTAGGAGAGTCGGGTGTTTTATCCCTGCAGACTGCGCCATTCTTTCTTTTTCTGAGACGTCGTGTCATTCGGTTTATCAGGGGCGATTTGCCTGGACGAGGACGACCAGGGGAGAGCCGACCCCGCCGTGGAGCCTGTCCTGGAGCCTGTCCCCGAGGCTACTCCTCCTGCTGCCGCCCCTGCCACCGACGCTCCACCGACCAAAGCGCCTCCACCGACTGAACCGGTGCCGGTGAGGAAGGGAACCGACTGGGGCGGACCTTGGGATGCCCCAGGAACCTCCCACGATTCCTGGTTCGTCGAATGCTGAATTCAGCATCCGACGCGTTCCAGAGGAGCAGGTGGGAGCGGCCAAGGGGGCCATGGTGTAGGCGGAGTTGATGGCTGGAGAAATCAAGAGGGCTTATGACTCCGTTGCGGCCTTGTACCAGCGGAGCTTGGAGCTGCACGATGATATCTGAGTAAGTAGTCTAGTAAGTATTTACTTTTCTCCTGTAACCCACGGGATGGTATTGTTTTTTGCAATGGGTTCACTCTGAGTGAACCCAGTGGGTGTAGTCCCCGAGACTTCTGTCGAGTGCTTGCACTGACAGTTGTCTTTATACATTTTGCCTTTAGTTTGGTTGTGTCCGTAGGCAGGATTTCCGAGTGCGAGTACTTATTGCAGTCAGAGCGCTCTTGCGGTAAGAGTCTCCGAGAGTAAGTTGCACGCAGGTCGAGTAGTATTGGCCTCGGAGGCGTAGGTGAAAACATGCATCTCAATAGGGCGGGCCTGCTTGAGGTGCATGCCAGTGGGGTCACTCTTAGTGAACCCACTGGGTGTAGTCCCCGAGACCGCTGTCGACTGCTTGCGTCGGCAGGGGTCTGAAGAACTTAAACTGTGAACTGATAAACTTGCTGATTACCCTTTGTTTCTTGGTGGCAGAAAACTTGTGAAATGGGAACGGCCTATGAGGCCCTGAGGGATGAGAGGAACCAGTTCGCTGGTGAACTTGATGCTGCTATGCTTGCCATGGCCGGCATGAAGGATGCTCTGGAGGGACGAGAGAAGTCCCTGGAGGAGGCACGGGAGGCGAACAAGGTGTTGATAGAGGAAGTGGAGAGAATGAAGAAACAGAGGACTGAACTGCACAATCAGATGGGCATTCTGAACAGACGATGTATAGCTCAGGAGAAGTATGTCAGCGACTGGGCTGTGCAGATGATGACTCGTCTGGCTGGTAAGTCTTATGTTCTGCCGAGTGCTTGTACCGTGTGCCGTACACTCAGTTTTTATTGTCTGCTTTCCCGTTTATTGCATACTTTTGCAGTGACGCTGAAGCTGAAGCGGCGACTGTGGAGCGGTCCATTAAGGACAATGTGCCACTCGGCGAGGACGTCAACCGGGATCTGCTCGGCAAAGTAGGTCCTTTCATCGGCCGACTGAGAGAAGTCGTCGGCCGAATTTACAAGGAACTTTGGCCAGAAGACGAGTCGCGGCAGGAGATAGAGACCCTGATGGCGTGACTGGAGGAGATTCCGAACCGAGTGCAATCGTGGAAGAAATCGGCAGCGTGTTGCGGTGCTGATGTTGCGTTGTCCTTGGTCCGAGTCCATTGCAAGGAGGTGCGGGAAGATAAGCTGAAAGCATTCAAGGTCGCCAACACGAAGAAGCTTCGATTCGAAGACTTCATGGAGACGTTCCTTGAGACTGCTACCCGCATCGCCGATGGAATCGACTTGGACACTTTTGTGGAGCCCTCCAGTCCAGGCGCCGGCCCAGCCGACGCGTAATCAAACTTTATCCTCGGTATGCCGAGTGTTTACCTGTAAGATACTCTGGCCACTTCTGTTGGCTGTCATACTTTTAAATCGGTGTGGGTAAGCTTGATACGCACCGAGTCAGCTATCGTTTTTGAACTTGTGGAGTCGGAAAGAAAACATTTAGTCTTTTGTTCGAATGCTGTTTCGAGTGCAACGCTTAGTGCGTACTCGGAGAAGATTAATACTTAGGTGATTCTTGACCATAGCTAAGTCCCCGAGTGTGACGCGTAGTGCACACTCGGAAGATGTTAATACTTAGGCGATTCAGGATCGCAGCTGAGTCTCTGAGTGCGACGTGTAGTGCACACTCGGAGTAATTTAGTACTTAGGCGATTCAGGATCGCAGCTAAGTCTCCGAGTGCGACATGTAGTGCACACTCGGAGGAAGGAATTACTTAGGTGATTATTGATCACAACTAAGTCCCCGAGTACGACGTGTAGTGCACACTCGGAAGAAGTTATTACTTAGGTGATTCTTGATCACATCTAAGTCCCCGAGTGCGACATGTAGTGCACATTCGGAGGAAGTTATTACTTAGGTGATTCTTGATCACGTCTAAGTCCCCGAGTGCGACGTGTAGTGCACACTCGGAGGAAGTTATTACTTAGGTGATTCTTGATCACATCTAAGTCCCCGAGTGCAACGTGTAGTGCACACTCGGAGAAAGTTATTACTTAGGTGATTCTTGATCACAGCTAAGTCCCCGAGTGCGACGTATAGTGCACACTCGGAGGGGGTTAATACTAAGGTGATTCTTGATCACAGCTAAGTCCCCGAGTGCGACGTATAGTGCACGCTCGGAGGGGGTTAATACTTAGGTGATTCTTGATCACAGCTAAGTCCCCGAGTGCGACGTATAGTGCACGCTCGGAGGGGGTTAATACTTAGGTGATTCTTGATCACAGCTAAGTCCCCGAGTGCGGTGTATAGTGCACGCTCGGAGGGGGTTAAGACTTAGGTGATTCTTGATCACAGCTAAGTCCCCGAGTGCGACGTATAGTGCACGCTCGGAGGGGGTTAGTACTTAGGCGATTCAGGATCGTAGCTAAGTCCCCGAGTGCGACGTATAGTGCACACTCGGAGGAGGTTAGTACTTAGGTGATTCTTGATCACAACTAAGTCCCCGAGTGCGACGTATAGTGCACGCTCGGAGGGGGTTAATACTTAGGTGATTCTTGATCACAGCTAAGTCCCCGAGTGCGACGTATAGTGCACGCTCGGAGGGGGTTAGTACTTAGGCGATTCAGGATCGCAACTAAGTCCTCGAGTGTGACGTAGAGTGCACACTCGGAGGAAGTGAGTACTTAGGCGATTCAGGACCGCAACTAAGTTTTTTTTAGTGACCGGAGTCTGCGACCGTGGGAGAACTCTGAATCTGCACAAAACTGAATCTGTTGTATATATTATTTCTTCAAAACTTGTTCATTACACTGCTTCAGTCGACGATCATGTATAAAAACGCTTGAGGAGATCCCCGTTCCATGCGTGCGGCTCGTCTGTCTCCCTCTGAATGTTGTAGAGTTTGTATGCTCCGTTGTTCAGCACCTTGGAAATGATGAAAGGCCCTTCCCAGGCCGGAGCCAACTTGTGTGGTCTTTGCTGATCCACTCGGAGCACCAAATCACCAGCTTGGAATGTGCGACTCCTGACGTGACGTGCGTGAAAGCGTCGCAGATCTTGCTGGTAAATTGTTGAGCGAGTAAGTGCCATCTCGCGCTCCTCCTCTAGAAGATCGACTCCATCTTGACTTGCTTGTTCTGCTTCGGCTTCGGAGAAGAGTTCGACTCGCGGGGCATTGTGAAGCAGGTCACTCGGAAGGACCGCTTCTGCTCCATAAACGAGGAAGAACGGTGATCGCCCCGTTGATCTGTTCGGAGTGGTGCGGAGGCCCCAAAGCACTGAAGGTAACTCGGTGACCCATGCACGAGCAGCATGTCCTACCTCTCGCAAGAGTCGGGGCTTCAAACCTTGAAGGATAAGTCCGTTCGCACGCTCAGCTTGTCCGTTGGATTGCGGATGTGCTACGGAAGCAAAATCCACTCGGATACCCTGACTCGCGCAGAAGCCTTTGAATCTGTCCGAGTCGAAGTTTGTCCCATTGTCCGTGATTATACTGTGAGGTACCCCGAATCTGGAAATGATATCCCTGACAAACTTGACAGCTGTTGCGGCGTCGAGTTTCTTGATGGGCTTGACTTCTATCCATTTAGTAAACTTGTCGACTGCCACCAACAGATGTGTGTAGCCTCCTTGGCCTGTCTTGAATGGTCCGACTGTGTCTAATCCCCAAACTGCAAATGGCCACACAAGTGGGATCTACTTTAACGCAGATGTTGGCTTGTGGGACTTGTTGGAGTAGAACTGACAACCTTCACATCGGTCGACCATATCTTTAGCCAACTCGTTGGCCTGCAGCCAAAAGAAACCGGCTCTGAATGCATTGGTGACAATCGCTCTTGAAGAAGCGTGATGACCGCAGGTTCCCGAGTGAATATCTTCTAAGATCAACTGCCCTTCCTCAGGGGAAATGCAGCGTTGAAGAACGCCCGGAACACTCTCCTTGTACAATTGACCGTCAATGACAGTGAATGCCTTCGACCTGCGAACTATTTGCCTGGCTTGGACTTCATCTTCTGGAAGTTCTTGCCTTAGGATATATGCGATGATCGGCACAGTCCAATCGGGAATGACAACCAGAATCTCCGTGACCAGATCAACCACAGCAGGTACATCGACTTCAGTCGGATCTGTCGCGCTCTTGGGTTGTACCGGTTCTTCTGTGAAGGGATCTTCTTTGACTGAGGGAAGATGAAGGTGCTCGAGGCAGACATGACTCGGGACTGGTCTCCGAGTGGATCCGAGTTTCGCCAACTCATCAGCTGCTTGGTTCTTCAGTCTCGGAACATGATGGAGCTCTAAACCTTCAAACTTCTTCTCCAGCTTCCTCACTGCATTGCATTACGCTGTCATGGTGGGGTTCCTTACGTCCCACTCTTCCGTCACTTGGTTGACCACCAAATCCGAATCGCCGTAGACCATCAGGCGACGGACGCCGAGTGAGATGGCCATGCGCAATCCGTAGAGGAGAGCTTCATACTCCGCCTCGTTGTTGGAAGAATCAAAGTGTATCTGAAGCACGTACTTGAGCTTGTCGCCTTTGGGTGATATGATCACAACGCCAGCGCCAGAGCCGTTCAACATCTTAGACCCATCGAAGAACATTGTCCAATGAGCCGAGTAGATGTGGGTCGGTTGCTGTTGTTCTACCCATTCTGCTATAAAGTCAGCCAGGGCTTGAGACTTAATAGCTTTCTTGGCCTCGAACTTGATGTCACAGTACAGCATCTCCATTGCCCACTTTGCCACTCGGCCTGATGCGTCACGATTGTGGAGAATTTCCGACAACGGAGCATCAGAAACGACAGATACCGAGTGGTCTTGGAAATAATGGGCCACCTTCTTCGCAGTCATATAAATCCCATAGATAAGTTTCTGATAATGGGGATACCTCTGCTTGGAAGGGGTCAGGACTTCGGAGACGTAATACACTGGCCGCTGAACCTTGTATGCTTTGCCTTCTTCTTCTCGCTCGACTGTAAGAACAGTACTGACGACTTGATTTGTAGCCGCGATATATAGAAGAAGGGGCTCTTTACTGAGCGGAGCAGTAAGAACCGGCTGGGTGGAAAGTAGGACTTTGAGGTCGTCGAATGCGACTTGGGCTTCGTCTGTCCACTCGAAGGTATCTGACTTCTTCATGAGTCGGTACAGAGGAAGTGCTTTTTTGCCGAGTCGACTGATGAACCTGCTCAAAGCCGCTAGGCAACCTGTGAGCCGTTGAACATCGTGTATTCTGACCGGCCTCTCCATTCGGACGATGGTCCCGATCTATTTGGGGTTAACGTCGATCCCTCGTTCGGAAACGAAGAAACCGAGTAACTTTCCGCTGGGAACACCGAATGAACATTTGGCTAGGTTGAGCTTGATATCGTACCTACGAAGGTTGGCGAATGTTTCTGCCAAGTCAGTCAGCAGGTCGGAACCTTTGCGTGACTTGACTATGATATCATCCATGTATGCCTCCACATTGCGACCGATCTGGTCGAGGAGACATTTTTGGATCATGCGCATAAAGGTAGCTCCTGCATTCTTCAGACCGAAAGGCATAGTGATGTAGCAGAAGCACCCAAACGGGGTGATGAAGGCTGTTTTCAACTCATCGGGACCATACAGACGGATCTGATGATAGCCCGAATAGGCATCAAGAAATGAAAAACGCTCGCATCCCGCAGTCGAATCGACAATTTGATCTATGCGGGGGAGCGGAAAATGGTCTTTAGGGCAGACCTTATTGAGGTGCTTGAAGTCAATGCACATTCGGAGGGACTTGTCCTTCTTGGGCACCATGACGACATTTGCGAGCCACTCGGAGTGGTGAACCTCGCGAATGAAGTTGGCAGCCAGTAGCTTGGCCACCTCCTCTCCGATTGCCTTCCTCTTGTGCGCGGCGGACCGACGCAGGCGCTCTCGGACAGGCCGAGCAGCGGGATCCACATGCAGTCGGTGCTCAGCCAACTCCCTGGGTACACCCAACATGTCAGATGGTTGCCATGCGAAGATGTCCCAGTTCTCACGGAGGAATTGGGTGAGCTCGGCTTCCTATTTAGGATCGAGGGTGGTGGAGATGTTCGTCGGGGCGGCTGAGTCGTCCGTCGGGTGGACGCTGACCTTCTTCGTCTCTCCCGCCGACTGGAACGCGGACTCACAAGCTGGTTTCTTCGAGCGCATCAGGTCGGCAGGGTCGACTGTCTTCTTGTACTCGTCGAGCTCGAGTACCGCCATCTGCTGGTCAGCGATTCTTGATCCCTCCCGCAGACACTCCTCGGCTCGCTGGCGGTTGCCTGTGATGGTGATAACGCCTTTTGGGCCAGGCATCTTCAGCTTCAAGTACACATAGCATGGACGTGCCATGAAACTCACGTATGCCGGGTGGCCCAAAATTGCGTGGTAAGCGCTCTGGAAATCTACCACCTCAAATGTGAGCTTCTCCTTGCGAAAGTTCTTGTCGGAGCCGAAGATGACGTCCAACGCGATCTGGCCGAGTGACTTGGCCTTCCGTCCAGGGACGACTCCGTGGAACTGCATATTGCTCTCGCTGAGTCTGGACATCGGAATGCCCATTCCCTTGAGAGTGTCAGCGTACATGATGTTCAGTCCGCTACCGCCGTCCATGAGGACTTTGCGCAGTCGGACTCCTTCCACCACCGGGTCGACAACCAGAGCCCGTCTTCCTGGGGTGGGGACATGCGTTGGATGATCCGACTGATCAAAGGTGATCGCAGTCTGAGACCATTTAAGGAACTTGGGAGCAGACGGAACGGCCATGTTGACCTCTCTGTTCACCAACTTCAGTCGACTCTTGCTTTCGACGTGAGCAAAAATCATGAGGGTTGCATGGACTTGGGGGAACAGATCCTCCTTGTCCTCCTCATCCTGTTCGGGATTCTTCTCACTCGGTTGCCCTTCGCTGAATCCCTGGATCAGGAGACGACACTGCCGAGTGGTGTGCTTCGCGTATATGGGGTTGCCTTCTTCGTCCATCTTTGAGTGAACCGGGCAAGGCTAGTCCAGGATGGGATTGTTGAATGGCTTCTTCTTGGGGGCAGACTGCGCTTTCCCTTTGCCCTTGAACTTGGCGCTCGTCACAGCTGCAGCTTCTGCCTGCGGTGTGGGCGGAACTTTCTGTTTTTGCTTCCGAGTGTTACCTCCGTCGGCATCGCCTACTGTCTTCTGTTTGCCGCTCCGGATGCGGTCTTCTTCCTCGCCATTTGCATAGCGAGCCGCTATCCCCATCATCTTGCTCATGGAGATGTCACCTGTCCGTCCAAACTTTAGGTACAACTCCCTGTACCGTACACCTGCCTTGAATGCGCAGACCGCTTGATGCTCGGTGACGTTCTCTACCGTGTGGTAAAGAGTTGTCCATCGCTGGATGAAGTCGCGCAAGGGCTCGTTCGGCTTCTGGACGCAGTGCTGAAGCTCCACAAGGCCTGCAGGGCGTTTGCACGTCCCTTCGAAGGTCCTGATGAACACTCGGGCCAGATCTGCCCAACTGTAAATGCTGGAGGGAGCCAACTGGTTCAACCAGGCTCGCGCCGAGCCGTCGAGCATCAGAGGGAGGTGCTTCATAGCGACATGGTCGTCCCCTCCTCTGATCTGGACTGCCACTCGGTAGTCATCTAGCCATGTTTCAGGCTTGGACTCCCCCGTAAATTTACCGATTCCCGCTGCCAATCGGAAGTTGGGCGGGATGTCAGCCGAGCGGATGGCTCGACTGAAACACTCGGGGCCGGACACGATGGTCCTGCTGCCACTTGGACGATCCAGATCTTGACCATCGCGGTGGGCTCGACCCCTGTCGACTCTTTGCTGGGCGATTCTCCCTCTTGCGTCGGGTCTTGGGTCGTAAGTGTCGCCGACTGAACGCCGATCATCATGATGTCGGGACCCATAGGGCCCACCCCGCGGAGGGGTGCGCGAGCGGCGGCGATCTTCGGGGATCATGGAACGGCTGCCTCCCCTGTGGTGCTGATGGGAACCAGGGCTGTGAACCGACCGATACGTGTTTGCATGGACGGAACTATTGTAGATCCGATTGTGCGATTGGGAGACTATCGAATTCTGCTGCTGCACCGTGTGCAATAGAGCACGGATCTGCTTGATTCTCCTCCCCACCTCTGAATCAGTCGGCTGGAGGGAATCGGCGATCTTGGCAGCTGCAGCCAAGTTGAGGAGAGGTGTGCGGAACAACTCAACGTTGCTCCGCTGGGTGTGCCGACTGGCAGAACGACGAGGCGGACGACGTGCACCGGATGCTTCGCCGATTTCGCGCTCGCTCCGGCCGGCCTGACGGGGATCTTCATGGGTGTTGGCCATGTGTACTTCTGCTGCAGGCCCGCGACCCGTGTACTCGGAAGGAGGCTCAGTCGGAACCGAGCCCGAGCACTGGGAACGCGGGGCAACCACAACAGACTCCAGAACTGCCAGCTGAGAGGACGCGATCTGACGCGCTCGAGCATGCTGCACCCAACGTTGGAGACGCGGACTGCGGGATCGCTTGTTGTGACGCATGGCGGAGGTGCAAGCTGACAATGGAGCCGATTGTTGGAGAAGAAGGACGCCGCGAGCGCCGGCACGGAAGTGCGTGGCCCCGCGACGGGGAAGCGCCTCGACGTCGAGAGGCGCCTCCCGAAGCCATGCCGAATCATCGACGGTGAAGGAGAGAGCGCCGAAGAGGATCTGGTGACCCATGCTCGAATCTCCACCAGACGACATGACAAAAGGAAGTAGTCGCAAACTCGGCGGAAGTCGCTTAGACGCCTGCCCCATGGTGGGTGCCAACTGTCGTGGGTATAAGCCTGACAGTAGATGTGTAGGGTACGAATGAGATGGGCAGAGTCCTAGCTACGGCGAGGTTGTATGAGTTCAGGCCCCTCTGCAGTGGAGGTAACAGCCCTACGTCTTAGTGCTCTCGGAGCTTGTTACCGAGTGTAATATGGAGTACAATGTTTTGCTAACCCTTTTACTAGTGGGGGTGGGCGGCTTATATAGAGTGCGCTGCCCTCCACAACGGTTCTGATCCAGGGGTGGAGTAGTGGCGATTGAATGCGTAAGTTACAGGTAACGTATGCTCTAAATGCTAATAAATGCACCCAGAAACGTACGGCAGTTTCCCTCCAGAGAGGTTACGACGTACCGAGTGTATCCAGTCGGTTGGCCTGGTGCTCTCCGAATGCTAGTCTCCGACTGGATGATTCTGGGCCTGTTACCGACTGGATGATGGGGACTCCTTAATTCAGTCGGGGCAGACTTAAGGTCCTGTCCTTTGTGTGGGGTAGTCCTTGGGTAGGACATGTATGGCAGGCCTATGACCCTACCCTAGGACTATGACCCCATCAAGGTCATTGGGTTCTATGTTGACTTTATTCATGACCTTAAGCCGATTGGTGTCCTTCAGTCATGGTATGAGGGGAGACTGAGTGGAAAAGGCATGCTAGGAGCAGATTCAATAATATGTAGGGATGTGCATTCTTGGGCGCAAGCACACTACATAGTTCTACAGAATTCTACCTTGGTGGCCCCTTATATCAATGAACACATGAATATTCCAAACTCCAAACACATGGAGCAGTCTCACGACTGGATTATAGGTGAACACATCGGGACTTTCAGCGGTTGGTGGCAAACACATCTCATGCATAACAACATTGTTGGAGATGAGTTGTACTTGTTGGCCAGGACACCATCTTCGACTGTATTGAAAAACCATGGGTACGAGATAAATGGGAATACATTTTACATGATCACCCAAGATAAAAAGAGCACCAACCGAAACAAGGGTGTCCACTTTGATGCAACAAACACCAATAGGGAAAAGGACACATATTATGGTTACATAGTGGAGATATGAGAACTGGATTATGGATGTTAGTTTAAGGTCCATTTGTTTCGGTGCAAATGGGTCAATCTGACAGGAGGCGGGTGTGACGCCCTCGATTTGATCGTATGCTAATCATACACGCAAATGCGTACGAGCAAGCTCAAGGACTCACGAGAAGATATCACAACACAACTCTAGACACAAATAAAACATACAAGCTTCATATTACAAGCCAGGGGCCTCGACGGCTAGAATAAAGAAGCTTGATAAACACGCGAGTCAGCGGAAGCAACAAATATCTGAGTACAAACATTAAACATGGGGTGCCTTAGAGAAGGCTAGAACAAAATATACAACGATCGAACGAGGCGAGGCCTCCTGCGTGGGAGCCTCCTAACTACTCCTGGTCTTCAGCGGCCTCCACGTATTAGTAGGCACTGTCAGGGTAGCAGTCGTCTTCGGTAGGATACTCCATCTCCTGGGCTCCATCATCTGGTCGCAGCAACGGATCAAGGGGACAAAGGGGGAGCAAAGCAACGGTGAGTACTCATCCAAAGTACTCGCAAGGCTAACATCAGAACTATGCTAAATATGCATCAGTATCAAAGAAGGGGTTTATATATGTGGACTGACTGCAGCAATGCAAGAAAAGAGAGAGAAGGCCTAGTCCTATCGAAGACTAGCATCTTCAGGGGGTCTTGCAGCAATAGACGAGAGTAGAACAAGGTAACACAAATAATAGTCATATTGTTGCAGTAATAATTAAATGAGGTCCTGCCGAGAGATTCTCCCTCGACTCCGTGCGAGGAAGCAATCCCGGAGCAACTATTCTAGTTAAGTAACCATTAGAGTTGTATAAGATCAGGGCACAACTCCAAGTTGTCCTGTAACCATGGACACAACTATTCGAATAGTTAATTTTCATCCCTGCAGGGGTGCACCAAGTTTCCCGTCACGCTCGATAACACTCTGGCCGGACACACTTTTTTGGGTCATGCCCGGCCTCGGAATATCGACACGTCGCATCCCCAGCTAAGCTCAACAGAGAGGCCAGCCTGCCGGTCTAAATCCTAAGCACAAAGGGGTCGTGGGCCCACTTGCTCGATGCGCTCCTGCACGATGCAAGCGTAGCCGATGTCAGTCCTAGCACCCCTTAATACAAGCGCGATGCATCTCGGGACCACTCGGGCGCGCGTCGCTCCATTGCTGACGTCTGAAGAGCTTCGGCTGATACCACGACGCCGAGTACCCATAACTTCTCCCGCGTAGCCGGTTAGTGCGAAAAGGTCTCCGACCAACCCAGATCAAAATACCCAAAACCATTAACATTTTAATTAACTCATCGACACATCCACGTAGGAATCCACCCGCCAAACATTATTCATCAATGTTCCCAGTAACACGGTCCATTAACTATGTGGCTGTAACATCTGGGGGATCCGAGGTATCACCCTCATTGGATTACGAATGATGTAACTGTCAAGGTGGACTTAGAGGAATCACCCTCGAGGGTCTCACACTTGAGGGGTTGCACGACAGAGTCATCGTCGGGAGTGGTGAAGGAGGAATCACCGTCGATAACCACGACCGACTAGATGCACTACAGAGATGTCATCATGAGTACTTCGCGAGGTGTCACCCTTAGTACCCGATAGTAGCTCTACAACATCGTACAACTAAGGGAGTGTGAGTGGTGTGTCAGGTCCTAGCTCGTCGATCAGGGATCGAGACTCGACAATAAAGCGGGGCAACTGGACTAAGGGTTCAGAGGGGATGACTGCTCCACCTATACTAAACAGTTTGAAAGTGCAGTACTGAAAATAGGAGTTCATCAAAATTAGGCTATGCATCAGATATAGGAGCTAACTAGAACAGTAGCAAAATACTAATGCAAGCATGAGGGAGAAAGAAATGGGCGATATAGTGATGATCAAGGGGGTTTGCTTGCCTTGTTGCTCCGCGGCAAAGGGCTGGTAGGTAGGAGGGTAGTCGTACCCGATAGTAGCGTCAGTCTCGGAGGCTACCGGAGAGAAGAGGGGAAAGAAACAATAAATACAAGAAAATAGGTGCAAGAAGATGCTTGACATGGCAATACACAGTGCTAGGGGTAGTCTAACGCACCACTACACGTATCAAACGGAACGGGAGAGTATCTGATGATATTTCTCGGGTCTTTGGATTTATCGGACAAACGATCCGGAGGGAGAAAGTTCCATGTTCATCATGCTAGGAGCATGTGACAGATGAATGGACATCATATTTGGATTCATGGCATTTTTCTGATCATTATACATATAGAAAGTTTTTTAGTCCGAGCTACGGTTTAAAAGATATGAATTTCTAAAGATTTTAGCTTTTTCTGGAATTATTTTTAATAATAGAAATGAGTTAATGCGTCAGCACTACATCAGCATGACATCAACAGTCGGTTTGCCAGCTCACCAGTCAAACTGACAACTGGGACCCACCTGCCAGCCTTAGTGAAACTAACAGTGCTTAGTTTTAGACTAACAGAACTAATTAGGGAGGTGGGCCCCACGTGTTAGTGTCTACATTAGTTAACCAGTTAATTTTAAAAGCTTAATTAACAAAAGGGTCCCACATGTCAGTGGCTGCCCAGTCAGCGGGGTTGACCTAGTCAACCCTGACTGGTAGACCCGTAGGGCCCGCGGTCAGTGGCACAAGGCGAGGCCCAGAGGTGCCAGGTCAGCGGGCGGCGTCGGTGATGCGCCGACGAGCCGTTCTGCGTCGGGGGCTTGCCGGACTTGGCCGAAAAATTGCTATGACGATCCATTTGGCGTGCGGTTGGGCTCGTCCGAACGAGCGGAGCTAGCCGCATTGAACGGTGTAGGTCTACCGAGCTGGGGTGGTCAGGTTCGTCGGCGGCGAGCTCGCGGGAGGCGGCCGTAGTACGGGTCTGGCCGAAAGCCTAGCTAGAGGTGTCGGGGGGCTGTCTGCGTGCGCGCGTTCGGCTATTGGGAGCTCCAGGAGCTCGGTAGCAAGCTCAGATGCAAGCTGCGGCAGCAGAGGCCAGGAGGGTGAGGTACACGATGGCGGCGACCACGACCTCAACGAGGATTGGAGCTAGAAGGCGCCACGGTTAGCTAGAGGAGGGGAGATGGTGCGTAGCTCACCTAGGGGGCACAAGGAGGCCCGTCAAGTGCACGGGAGTGCAGGGGTGCTATGAATCAACGTCGAACCCTGCCGTTTGTGATGGTTGAAGAAGAGCTAGATGAGGGCGTTGCGGTGGCTCCCGTCTTCGGCTAGTCGGCGTAGGCGGTGACGCTGGACATGTCAGATAGGCAAATGGGGCATGGAGAGTGTGGATCGACGGCGATGGCAATGGGAGCTTTCGGACAAGCTCGATGCAGAGCGATGGAGGAAATAAGAGGGGTTCTGGTGAGCTAGGATTCGCGGGAAGGGAGAAGTGGGTCCGCGGGATCGTTCTTATCCCCGAGGGAGCCACGGGATGGTCGACAGCGCGACATGCACTGTGTGGACGGTGCACGCGGCCAGCGCCATGGCTTCTAGCCAGCACGAGGAAGGGGAAGGCCGGTTGGATTGGGCCGGGCCAATCTGTAGCACCTCGGCCATAGTGCCGAGTAGCTTATTCTTTTTATTTCCTTTCTTGGTTTCCTTTTATACTCACTGTTTTATTTAATTTTAGTACCTTATCACTTTTGTAAAAAGTGCCACCTAGTCAAATATTAATGTTGTAATATTTGGCAAAGCCATAAAAAGTTGAGGATCATTTGAAAATGTCTGAAACTCTCATAAAGCAAGAGAAATTTAAATAATAGTTTTGGCCTTTGTTTCCAATAATTTAGGGCATTTAAATACTTGAAAAAATGTTGGTTTCACATTGAAAATTACTTAGGGAATATTTTCAACCCAATCATGATTTTTTTTATAGTTTGAAGAAATAATTTATTTGACTTTATTTTAAATTTGAATTTAGTTTTGCCTTTTATCAAGTGCCAACTTGGCTTAGTTAATCTTGATGACATGGCACCATTAGCGTGTGATTACTTTAGCCTAACTACATTGGTTACTCTAGCTTAACCCGGGGATGTCACAACTCTCCACCACTACAAGAAATTCTCGTCCGGAGAATTAAGAGGTAGACGTAAGGGGGAAACGTTTGGTTACGAAATTCTATCGAGTCTTCTTGTCTTGGTTGCTCTTCTCGAAGAAGTTGATCTCTTTGTTGAAGTCCCCAATTCTCCGACTCAGGTCATGGTGATGAATTCGTCATCCTCCCTTCGGGATCTTCATCGTACTACGAATGCGATAATAGGTAAAACATTGGAAGAAGGTATCTACACAAAGTAGAGCGTCTCACGACGAACTCACGGAAGAGTACAAGAATTATTCCTCAAGTTGCAACTTGCTACGGCAACAAAAGTCCTTCCCCGGCAACGCCAGGAATTCTTCTTGCTACTTCTCTTGCTTGCGTCGTTTTTCCCTTGAAGAGGAAAGGGTGATGCAGCACAGGAGCAGTAAGTATTTCCCTCAGTTTGAGAACCAAGGTATCAATCCAGTAGGAGAATCTCGTCAAGTCCAGAGTACCTGAACAAGCACAAAGAGCTTGCACCCAACGCTATAAAGGGGTTGTCAATCCCTTCAAGATTGATTGCAAAGTGAGATCTGAAGGCGAAAATTGCAACGAAGGAAAAGTCTAAAGCTGAAAATATGGTGTGGAGTAGACCCGGGGGCCATAGTGTTCACTAGAGGCTTCTCTCAAAATAGCAAACATTACGGTGGGTGAACAAATTACTGTCGAGCAATTGATAGAACCGCGCAAAGTCATGACGATATCTAAGGAAATGATCATACATATAGGCATTACGTCCGAGACAAGTAGACCGATACTTTCTGCATCTACTACTATTACTCCACACATCGACCGCTATCCAGCATGCATCTAGTGTATTGAGTTCATGACAAACAGAGTAACGCCTTCAGCAAGATGACATGATGTAGAGGGATAATCTCAAACCAATGATGAAAACCCCATCTTTTTACCCTTGATGGCAACAACACGATGTGTGCCTCGCTACCCCTTCTGTCAGTGGGTGAGGTCACCGCATGGTATGAACCCAAAACCAAGCACTTCTCCCATTGCAAGAATCATAGATCGAGTTGGCCAAACAAAACCCACAACTCGAAGAGAATTACAAGGATATGAAATCATGCATAAGAGAGATCAGAAGAAACTCAAATAAGATTCATAGATAATCTGATCATAAATCCACAATTCATCGGATCTCGACAAACACACCGCAAAACAAGATTACATCGGATAGATCTCCATGAAGATCATGGAGAACTTTGTATTGAAGATCCAAGAGAGAGAAGAAGCCATCTAGCTACTAGCTATGGACCCGTAGGTCTATGGTGAACTACTCACGCATCATCGGAGAGGTCATGGTGTTGATGAAGAAGACCTCCATGTCCGAATCCCCCCTCCGGCAGGGCACTAGAACGTGCCCCAGATGGGATCTTGCGGAGACAGAAGCTTGCGGCGGCGAAAAAGTACTTTCGATGATCTCCTGGTTTTTTCTGGGATTTTAGGGAATATATAGGCGCAATATCTAGGGCAGAGGTGGCCCAGGGAGCCCACAAGCCAGGGAGGCGCGGGCCCCCTGGACGCGCCATGAGGGCTTGTGGGGTCCCTACAGGCCCCGTGTCGTGATTCTCCGGCTTCCCGATCTTTTTCTGTTTTGGAAAAAATCTTTTTGGCAGTTTCATTCCATTTGGCACTGAGTTAATAAGTTAGTCCCAAAAAAATATATAAAAGGCATGCAAAACATCCAAAGTTTGACAAGATAATAGCATGAAACCATCAAAAATTATAGATACGTTGGAGACGTATCACAACTCAAGGAATTTATTGTAAATACAACATGACGACACAAAGGTTTCAAATGATTACGCAGTCCTTTGATGCCTAAACAGATATGAAAGGGGGTTTAGAGAAACGGAATAAGTATTGTGTCCAATACAAGAATAGACCGCCCCATTGAATGGTGGATTGGGAATTTCATACAAAGCCAAGTGCAAAGGTTACTTTGGAGTCAAAGATGTACAGGAGAGTCAGGTTTCGATCCTGTGGAATTTTGGGTTATGGGCCCATTATGTGGGCCAAGAGTAGGCAGAGCGGTGACACCTTATACGGTCTTGGTAATAAGACATGTCAGATGATAACCTGTTAGTTATGTTGGCAACAACGTCGGTACCAAGGGCGAGGGACGAATAGAACCATTTTCCTGCTCGCTGAAACAAGGCGGACCAATAGGCAAAGTTCTCGTCCACCGGCGGCTACCCGAATGTTATCCACAATAGTAACATGGTCTTACTAACAGAGTTGTATACCTAGGTTGTTACCTAAACAGGGAATTGACACTGCTTAGATCAGTTATGCCACAAGAAAGGTCAAACTGACCAATGGGAAGGAAAATGTGTTCACACACACAAGTATTCAAGTATACCATTCTCGAGGAAAAATAGGGTATGGTATACGTGATAGCTCATCAAGTACATAACCATTTAGATAAAGAGGCAAGAAGAACCATGATGTTTACCCATACCACGCGATTTGGATAATTGACCAGGAACAATTTAGCATTGGGCTTCCAATGTTCCTGTTGACAATTGAAGTGCCACATTCGTGCTTCGAGGTAGCATCTAGATGGTCATCAGATAAAGGTTGGACTTTGGGTACACAAAGGATTCATCAAAATTAACTTATAAAATAAGTCATATAGTTTCCTCACGGGAGAATGGCTAACCTTACCAAGGGAGATAATATAACAATAGGTCCTTCGACCCGGTGTGCTAGACAAGACATCACCGTATCGGGTTACACAAGACCAACGTTATAATTATTGGAAAATGTTCCAACCATCATATCTGCCCGAGATTCAGATCTGATTGGTGTTAGGATACCCCCACTCTCAGGGTGCCTGAGAAGAAAAGGGGATCACCAAAACAGACGAGATGATAATGCAAGATCCTTGGGATATGAACTACAGAAGCAAGTTTTGGATCATGAGTTGGATTGTAAGACACATGAACACAATGTCAATACATTCATGCCCACATGGAATTCTCACAACAAAATGCAACCGAGTTCTGGTTTGAGAACCATCATCGAGGATATCAAGGCCCTTGTGTAAGTCTCAATTAGCTCTTATGACGGAACAAGCCTTGATTAGCTCTTATGACGGAACTTAATTTCCTTGATCAAATCAGTAAGTGGCTTGGGGTGCTAAGAGAAATTATATGAAGTGAAGATAGCAAATCTCCAAAACATACAACACTTCGCACATGCGTGAATGACTTGGGATGATCCTAGAGGAATCTAAACAAAACTTCCACATATTCACGGCGGCAAGAGTGCACGTGAACTTTGGGGAAAACACTTCTTTTGTCAAACATATCCTTCATGAGCTAGGCACAAGGATAATGCTTTCAAGAGCTTCATTGTGGAACATGGAGAAGTTGAAGGTGTGGCTGGTGGGCGCAACAACAATCCCTCAAGATTTTGACAGGGATGAATTTCCAAAATTATAATATCAAGGAGACAACATTTGTCAAATCAAATGGTATAATGTCGTATGCTCGAGGGAACAACAACAATTTAACATTGGTCAAAGGGTGCACTCGGAAATACTGAATGAGTAGCACGACCATTGCTAAAAATAGTGAGCCGACAACCTACACACCAAGAATGAAACTATTAGTCATTAACTTTGGGGCAATAGGGTTGCCAGAATTATTGGAATCACACATCATAGTTCACTTGTTGGTATTCCAGTTTGAAACAACACGGGACCAAGCAATGGATGGTGATGGCGAGAAGTATCACCATACCAAGAATTCTTAAGACGTGTGCCACCCTCACAACATTATTGACATAAAAGATAGTAATACTCCAAGGTAGAAGATAACATAAGCTGAATAGTTAGGAACTGAAGGGACAACACAAACATGAACAAGTTTGTGTTGGAGGGAAGGCAAAAAGGTTTACCGATGATAACATCAATCATCGAGAGGCAGGGATAGTCCTTATCATCAAGAATCTGGTTGATACCCTGGAAGAGCTCAGAATGCTGATGATGATCACGACACTTTTGTCGAGAAGTTGCATGAAGATGTAATCGTTCAACGACGACATCAAACAAGGGAATGGTGAAGCGAAAGGTTAGCAGAACAACATATAAGACTACTAGTTCAGAGTCGAAATTTCCTTTCTAGACAACCAACATAAAGTTGAAATCTCGATGCAAGCTTAACGCGCAGTTGGAACTGTGTTCCGAGGATGAAGGGCAGAGATATCATGGTGAAGCTGATGTACCCAAACAGCTTGGAAGGACATGATCGAGTACAAACTCCTAAGCAAAGAATATTACTAAGAGTTCTAGAGTCACAATGCGTACTCGGTTCAGTCGTCGATGTCCTTAAGTGTCCAACTCAGAACACGAGGAAAACTGGAATCAACAAAATATCATAGTTGATGAAGAGCTCATAAGAAGTTGTACAACTCTGATATTTTCGAGATAACAAGGATAATACTCAGAGGTAGATCAGAGTAGAGGCTAGACTAATGTATTGATCTCTGGAAGACAAGCACTTTAACTTGTCTACACATGAGAACAATCATGGTCGGAACCACGGTTACAAAGTACCAAATCACAGATACAAGATTAAAGTATAGAATTAATGATTATTGATACGAGAAGTTTCTATGATAGGATCAACATCGTCTCCATGGGCATGAACACGAGTTGAAGGTCGACTCCCACTTCATCAATGCATCACCTGCCACTTACTCATCGCCTTTGATGAAGTTGTAGCTTTGAAAGATTATCTGGCAACACACCAGAAGAGTAAGTCTCATGAAAACTCTTGGGATCACCTTGATTTAGTAAGGCATAGGTTCAACCATCGGGGAATCTTAGGAACATATACCACAAACTTCAAGAGTAATTAACACATGCTTGACAATAGAGCATGGCCGACAAAAGCATAGGATACAATTTATCATAAGGCGAAGACACAATTTACCAATGGCATTATGTATCAGGGGAACAATATCACCATATTTTCCTGAATGTAAAGGATGTCGTCGGATAATAACCCAGCAATGAGTCTGCAGTCCACAAAGGACCTGATGTGAGTATGGGTACTCAATTAGAGGGAGATAGGATGCAATGCATCGGGTTATAGAACATCTGAAAAATATCGATACTTAATTACCAAAGGAATTAGGATTTCCAGGTTGATGTATCATAATCATATGCTTCGATCAAATACAAGTAAGTTGAATGGACTTAGATGGACAACCAACCAAAGTTGATTTGTCGAGAACCAGCTATGTCTCAAAGGATGTCCGAGCTGGAAAGATAATTTATGAGCATCAACAGATGATTGTGTTCATTCACACAAAGGTAGAATCAATAAGATCATAGGTAAATCACAAACGATATTAATGAATGTGGCTAGACATATGGATTTAACCATAATTCAAGCAGGTGAGAAAGGTCAAGAGCGATAGGCTACTGAGGATTTCGGAAGATCAAAAAGTAATTCGAAGGACTTTGTGAAAGACATGAATAACTGAGGACAAACGAATCCCCGATAAGATAATTCATGTGTAGTCATCCATAGTGGTAGTCATTTGTGTGTACCTTATATAACAAGAGCAACTGAAAAGAAAATATGAATGATATTTGTGTGTAGTCATCCATAGTGGTTGACGGAGGAAGGGAAATCGCAAAATTGATGATTACAAGTTCTTGAGAGAACATCAGAGAGTATCGTCGGAGCCTTCTAATGAATCAAGCCATCATATGGAATGAGGGGATCTCCTGGAGGAAGTTGTTACGAGAACATAGAGTTAGAGTTAGTAAAATCTTTAACCCGAAAGAGCAGAGAGAGTAGAACCCAGAGGATAGAAAAGGAGTAAAAGATACTAATACCACCCGATTGAGATGTGGGCCCGTAAGCCACAACATCAAAGTTAGTAAGTTTTTCAAGTACTAGACTCAACTTTGGCCAAGAAGTTGGAAAAGGGGCTACCTATATGCAGTCGGCTCTGATACCAACTTGTGACACCCTCGAGTTGATCGTACGCTAATCATACACGCAAATGCGTACGAGCAAGATCAATGACTCACGAGAAGATATCACAACACAACTCTAGACACAAATAAAACATACAACCTTCATATTACAAGCCAAGGGCCTCGAGGACTAGAATACATAAGCTCGATAAACACACGAGTCAGTGGAAGCAACAAATATCAGAGTTCATACATGAAACATGGGCTGCCTTAGAGAAGGCTAGCACAAAAGATACAACAATCGAACGAGGCGAGGCCTCCTGCCTGGGAGCCTCCTAACTACTCCTGGTCTTCAGCGGCCTCCATGTAGTAGTAGGCACCATCGGGGTAGCAGTCGTCATCGGCAGAATACTCCATCTCCTGGGCTCCATCATCTGGTCGCGGCAAAGGATCAAGGGGACAAAGGGGGAGAAAAGCAACGGTGAGTACTCATCCAAAGTACTCGCAAGGCTTACATAGGAACTATGCTAAATATGCATCAATATCAAAGGAAGGGTTTTATATATGTGGACTGACTGCAACAATGGAAGAAAAGAGAGACAAGGCCTAGTCCTATCGAAGACTAGCATCTTCAGGGGGTCTTGAAGCAATAGACGAGAGTAGAACAAGGTAACACAAATTATAGTCATATTGTTGCAGCAATAATTAAATGAGGTCACATACAGAGATTCTCCCTCGACTCCCTGCGAGGAATCAATCCCGGAGTAACTTTTCTAGTTTAGTAACCGTTATAGTTGTATAAGATCAGTGCACAACTCGAAGTCGTCCTGTAACCGTGGACACGGCTATCCGAATAGTTAATTTTCATCCTTGCAGGGGTGCAGAAAGTTTCCCGTCACGCTCGATAACACTCTAGCCAGACACACTTTTCTTGGTCATGCCCGGCCTCAGAATATCGACACATCGCAGCCCCACCTAAGCTCAACAGAGAGGCCAGCCCGCCGGTCTAAATCCTAAGCACAAAGGGGTCATGGGCCCACTTGCCCGTTGCGTTCCTGCATGGTGCAAGGGAGGCAGATGTCAGTCCTAGCACCCCTTAATACATGCACGATGCATCTCGGGACCACTCGGTTGCGCGCCACTCCATTACTGACGTCTGAAGAGCTTCTGCTGATACCAAGACACCGAGTACCCGTAACTTCTCCCGCATAGCCGGTTAGTGCGGAAAGGTCTCCGACCAACCCAGATGAAATACCCAAAACCATTAACATTTTAATTAACACATCGACACATCCACGCGGGAATCCACCCGCCAAACATTATTCATCAATGTTCCCAGTAGCACGGTCCAATAACTGTGTGGTTGTAACATCAGGAGGATCTGAGGTATCACCCTCGTTGGATAACGAACGATGTAACCGTCAAGGTGGACTTAGAGGAATCACCCTCGAGGGTCTCACACTTGAGGGGTTGCACGACAGAGTCATCGTCAGGAGTGGTGAAGGAGGAATCACCCTCGATAACCACGACCAACTAGCTGCACTAGAGAGATATCATCATGAGTACTTGATGACCCACAAGTATAGGGGATCAATCATAGTCCTTTCGATAAGTAAGAGTATCGAACCCAACGAGGAGTAGAAGGATCTGACAAGTGGTTTTCAGCAAGGAAATATCTGCATGCACTGAAATTATCGGTAACAAGTGATTGTGTGGCGAGATGATTCGTAGCAAGCAACAAGTAACAAAAGTAGCAACGGTGCAACAAAGTGGCCCAATCCCTTTTGTAGCAAGGGACAAGCCTGGACAAAGTCTTATAGGAGGAAAAACGCTCCCGAGGACACACGGGAATTTCTGTCATGCTAGTTTTCATCATGTTCATATGATTCGCGTTCGTTACTTTGATAGTTTGATATGTGGGTGGACCAGCGCTTGGGTACTGCCCTTACTTGGACAAGCATCCCACTTATGATTAACCCCTCTCGCAAGCATCTGCAACTACGAAAGAAGAATTAAGACAAAGTCTAACCATAGCATTAAACTTGTGGATCCAAATCAGCCCCTTACAAAGCAACACATAAACTAGGGTTTAAGCTTCTGTCACTCTAGCAACCCATCATCTACTTACTACTTCCCAATGCCTTCCTCTAGGCCCAAATAATGGTGAAGTGTTATGTAGTCGACGTTCACATAACACCACTAGAGGAAAAACAACATACAACACATCAAAATATCGAACGAATACCAAATTCACATGACTACTATTAGCATGACTTATCCCATGTCCTCAGGAACAAAAGTAACTACGCACAAAGCATAATCATATTCATGACCAGAGAGGTAATGAGTAGCATCAAGGATCTGAACATAAACTCTTCCACCAAGTAATCCAACTAGCATCAACTACAAAGAGTAATCAACACTACTAGCAACCTTACAAGTACCAATCGGAGTCGCGAGATGGAGATTTGTTATAAGTGATGAACTAGGGTTTGGATATGAGATGGTGCTGATGAAGATGTTGATGTTGATGAGTCCCCTCCGATGAGAGGAGTGTTGGTGATGACGATGGCGATGATTTCCCCCTCTGGGAGGGAAGTTTCCCCGGCAGGATCGTCCTGCCGGAGCTCTAGATTGGTTCAGCTCAAGTTCCGCCTCGTGGCGGCGGCGAATCCACGAAAAAGCTCCTCCCTGATTTTTTTTCGGACGAAACCCTTCATATAGAAGAAGAGGGGGGGCCAGTGGGCCAGCAGGCTGCCCACAAGCCCCCTAGGCGCCGCCAGGGGGTGGCCGCGCCTAGCAGGCTTTTGGCCACCTGTTGGCGCCCCTCTGGCGCTTCTTCGGCCCAGTATTTTTTATAAATCCGGGAAAAAATCCTCGTTAATTTTTACGGCGTTTGGAGTTGCGCAGAATAGGTATCTCAAACTTGCTCCACTATCAGGCCAGAATTCCAGCTGCCGGCATTCTCCCTCTTTGTGTAAACTTTGCGAAATAAGAGAGAAAAGACATAAGTATTGTACCGTGAAGTGAAGTAACATCCCAGGAAGCGATAAATATCAACATGAAAACATGATGCAAAATGGACGTATCAACTCCCCCAAGCAAAAGCCGAGCTCAATAAATATGTCCACATGTTTAGGGAGAGAGGTGTCGACAAAACAGAATACGAACATGCATGCATCATGATCATGACCGGAACAGCAATACCAACATATAATCTCTCATGCTAAAGTCATAATTCCTTCACAAAGTAAAGCATGGATCACGAACCTTACCGAGAAGTAACAACCGATAGCCTGTAGTCATTGAAGCAATTGCAATTTATCACAACATCAGAAAGAGTCAAATAAGAGCTTGTAAAGCAAATCCACATACTCAATCATCCTTTCATTCTCTACAATTTCTACAACTCACGTGGTACTCATGAGATCAAAGTTTCAGCTGAACACAGAGAAAGATAGGGGCTTATAGTTTTGCCTGCCAACTGCTTACCTCAAGGGTAATGTCAACAATAATAATTCATGAATACTTACCTCCAAGTTGACATATGAATATAGATCTTTCCCAAGCATATACCGGTAGCCAAGATAAAGGGGAAATAGGGAATTGGCGAAGATCACCATGACTCTTTCAAGGGCAAAAAATAAAGGTACAAGATAGGCCCTTCGCAGAGGGAAGCAGAGGTTGTCATGCGCTTTTGAGGTTTGGATGCGTGTCCTCTTAGTGCGTTGGAACATCACTTTATATTGCCTCCTGTGATAAAGAAATTTATTATGCAGTCTGTCGCTTTTATGTCTTCCTCGTCACAGGTTCGTACAAAGCTTATTTTCCACACACTAATAGATCATACATATTAGAGAGCAATTTTTATTGCTTGCACCGATGACAACTTACTCGAGGGATATTATTCAATCCATAGGTAGGTATGGTGGACTCTCATGGCAAAACTGGGTTGAAGGTTTATGGATGCACAAGTAGTATCTCTACTTGGTGCGGGAGTTTTGGCTAATAATGGGGTGGAAGCAATCGTCACATGCTAACGGATCTCTAGTCATATAACATTGTTAGGAACCAAGCAAACACAATTCATTATGTTGTCTAGCTTGTCCAACATCTACTTCTAGGTATGCAGTAGTTTAGTGAGTGTTCACAATCATAGATGGTGTCAAAGATGATGTATTTATATGTGAACCTCTCCTTCTTTATCACTTCCTATTAATTGCAACAATGACCAAGGTCTACGTTTGTCTACCCTCAACAAGTTTCAATCATCATCCCTTTTATATGTGAAGCCATCACTTCCCATAAGATCATTACATGACCTTTCATGCTTTTGTTCTTTTCTCACTCTTTTGATCATGGCAAGAGGCAAAGCCCTTCAACTAAGACACTCTTTATTATATGGCTCACGAGCTCGAATACATCGGGGGTGAATCAAAGCAAAACTCAAGACTAAACACTAAGACTTTTAGTCTACTAGAGAAAAAGAAAGCTGAAAAGGAAAACTAAAACAAAGGTGATGGTGATACGATATCGGGGCAACTCCCCCAAGCTTGGCAAAAGCCAAGGGGATTGCCCATACCCATGCTCAGTTGTGTTCCTTTGGAGGTGATGGTGGTGGAGTTGTTTGTAACATGGGTTTGATCCTCCGTCTTCCAAGGCATAGGTGCTCCATCATGGAAACATGAACGACTCTCCGGAATCCTCAAATCTGCAGCCAACCTTATTGATTTAAATCTATACTCATACTCATAGTTTTGGTTCTGCAGGTCATAGATCTGGCCCTGGAGTTGATCAATCCTGTCATAGAGCCCGGAGAGGTGTTCCCAATGTCATTGGCATCAATCCTGTGCTTGTTGGTGAACTCCATGATCATCATGTGGTTGGCGTTGAGTCCATGCTCCACCATCCCGTGACACTTGAAGACTTGTTGCTCCATTGCTTCGAGCCTCATCTCCATTCTTCCGGTTTTTTGGGCCCCTCAACATCACGGATGTGTAACATCCCCTCACGCATCTCGATAGATTGAGTGTGTTGCAGCACTCCCGTGAGGTAGGGATTGATGACCTTCTCGAAGATCTTGTCCTTCGAAGCTTTTGGGGAAGTCATAGTGATCTAGATCTGCAACAGAAACATGCTCGAAACGAAAAACATAGGAAATCTGTGTGATATAGTGGTCAGACCAAACGGAAGAATATATAATGATTTTTCCAGACCAGAAGGAGTATTCCGCACAAAGACGGAGTCCAGGAGGCGCACGAGGTGGCCACAAGCCCCCCAGGCGCGGCCAGGGGGTGGGCCCGTGCCTGACAGGCTTGTCGCCTCCTCGCGCGCTTTATGGACTACTTCCAATTTTTCTATTTTTTCAAATATTCCAAAATAGAGAAAATTTCCTATTGGCAAAGTTTTGAAATCTGTTTTCCTACCAAATCACATACCTCTTGGTTTTTGGAGTCTGAAACAGGCTGATAAATGTCCCTTAGGTATTCTTCCGGAGTTATGACATTGATGATATTGCTTTCAACATTTATGGGAGTACCTGAGATATAATGCTTGATTCTCTGCCCATTTACAACTCTCGGACAATTACCTTCCGTGTTGTTGATCTTGATAGCACTCGAACGATATACTTCCTCAACAATATAGGGACCTTCCCATTTAGAGAGAAGCTTGCCTGCAAAGAATCTTAAATGAGAGTTATATAGCAAGACATAATCACCTACATTGAACACACACTTTTGTATCCTCTTATCATGCCACCTCTTAACCTTCTCTTTGAACAACTTGGCATTCTCATATGCCTGAGTTCTCCACTCATCAAGCGAGCTAATGTCAAATAACCTCTTCTCACCGGCAAGTTTAAAATCAAAGTTGAGCTCTTTCATTGACCAATAAGCTTTATGCTCTAGCTCAAGCGGTAAATGACATGCTTTACCGTACACCATTTTGTATGGAGACATGCCTATGGGATTCTTATAGGCAGTTCTATAAGCCCACGGTGCATCATCGAGCTTCTTAGACCAATTCTTTCTAGACCTGTTGACAGTCTTTTGCAGAATTAGTTTAATTTCTCTATTGCTTAGCTCTACTTGACCACTAGACTGAGGGTGATAGGGAGACACAATTCTATGGTTGACATCGTACTTAGCAACCATTTTACGGAAAGCACCATGAATGAAATGTGAACCACCGTCGGTCATTAGATATCTAGGGACTCCAAATCTAGGGAAGATAACTTCTTTAAGCATCCTGATAGAAGTGTTGTGATCAACACTACTAGTGGGGGTAGCTTCTACCCACTTAGTGATGTAATCAACAACAACTAAGATGTGAGTATACCCGTTGGATTTTGGAAAAGGTCCCATATAATCAAAGCCCCAAACATCAAATGGTTCACTGACAAGTGAATAGTTCATAGGCATTTCCTGATGTTTACCGATATTACCTACTCTTTGACATTCGTCACAAGACAAGACAAACTTACGGGCATCCTTGAAGAGAGTGGGCCAATAGAAACCTGATTGCAATACCTTGTGTGCAGTTCTATCTCCCGCATGGTTTCCTCCGTAGGCCTCGGAGTGACACTTCTGTAGGATCTGTCCCTATTCATGTTTAGGTACACAACATCTAATAACACCATCTACTCCTTCCTTATAAAGGTGAGGATCATCCCAGAAGTAATGTCTCAAGTCAAAGAAGAACTTCTTCTTTTTCTGGTATGTGAAACTAGGTGGTATATATTTGGTAACGATATAGTTTGCATAATCAGCATACCACGGTGCACTACGTGAAGCATTGATGACATTCAGTTGCTCATCGGGAAAGCTATCATCAATAGGATGTGGGTCATCAAGAGCTTTCTCCAACCTAGACAAGTTATCTGCTACTGGGTTATCAGCACCCTTCCTGTCGACAACGTGCAAATCAAATTCTTGTAGCAAGAGGACCCATCTGATAAGTCTAGGTTTAGCGTCCTTCTTCTCCATGAGGTACTTAATAGCAGCGTGATCAGTGTGAATAGTGACTTTGGAATCAACTATGTAAGACCTGAACTTTTCACATGCAAACACGACTGCTAAAAATTCTTTCTCCGTAGTAGCATAGTTTCTTTGGGCACTGTCTAGAGTTTTACTAGCATAGTGAATAACATTCAACTTCTTATCAACTCTTTGCCCTAGGACAGCACCAATAGCATAATCGCTAGCATCACACATGATTTCAAAAGGTAAGTTCCAATCAGGTGGTCGAACAATAGGTGCAGTTATCAAAGCCCTCTTAAGTATTTCGAAGGCTTCCTCACAATCTTTGTCAAAGACAAAAGGAATATCCTTTTGCAAGAGATTGGTAAGAGGCCTAGAAATCTTAGAGAAGTCTTTAATAAACCTCCTATAGAAACCAGCATGACCAAGGAAACTTCTTATACCTTTGATATCTGTGGGGTATGGCATTTTCTCGATCGCATCAACCTTAGCCTTATCGACTTCAATACCTCTTTCAGAAATTTTATGTCCTAAGACGATGCCTTCATTAACCATAAAGTGGTAGTTCTCCCAATTCAAGACAAGGTTGGTGTCTTTACATCTCTGCAAGACTCGATCAAGGTTGCTGAGGCAATCATCAAAGGAAGACACGTAAACGGAGAAGTCATCCATGTAAGTCAGATAATATAGCCATCATACATCTTTGAAAGGTGGCAGGTGCATTCCATAAGCCAAAAGGCATACGTCTATAAGCAAAGGTACCGAAAGGGCAGGTGAAAGTGGTTTTCCCTGATCTGATTGTGCAACTGGTATTTGGGAGAAACCAGAATAACCGTCTAGAAAGCAGAAGTGTGTGTGTTTAGACAGTCTTTCTAGCATTTGGTCGATAAAAGGCAAAGGGTACTGATCTTTCCTAGTAGCTTTATTCAGTTTCCTAAAATCAATAACCATCCTATAGCCTGTAATAATCCTCTGTGGGATCAATTCATCCTTATCATTAGGGACAACGGTAATGCCTCCCTTCTTAGGGACGCAATGCACCGGACTCACCCAATCACTATGAGCAACATGATATATGATACCTGCTTCCAAGAGCTTTAGTATTTCTTTTCTTACTACTTCTTTCATCTTAGTATTTAATCTCCTTTGATGATCGACAACTGGTTTGAAATTAGGATCAGTTTTAATCTTGTGCTGGCATAGAGTAGGACTAATGCCCTTAAGATCATCAAGAGTATATCCAATAGCAGCACGGTGCTTCCTTAGCGTTTTTAGTAACTTCTTTTCTTCATGCTCCGAGAGGCTAGCACTAATAATAACAGGATATATCTCTTTTTCATCAAGATAAGCATACTTAAGAGTATCAGGCAACTGTTTAAGCTCGAACACAGGATCACCCTTTGGTGGGGGTGGATCCCCAAGCAGTTCAACAGGCAAGTTATTCTTAAGGATAGGGTATTGTTCTAAGACAACTCTATCTATCTCATCCCTTTCATCGATATGCATATCATTTTCATGCTCAAGCAAGTATTGCTCTAAGGGACCAGTAGGAGGTACGGCAATAGAAGCTAAGGCAATAGTTTCATCCCTACTAGGAAACTCCTTTTCATGAGGTTGTCTACCAAACTTAGAGAAATTGAACTCGTGTGACGCACCTTCAAAGCCGACAGTGACAATTTGCTTCTCACAATCAATATGAGCATTGGCAGTATTGAGAAAGGTCTGCCAAATATGATGGGACAAAAGCTATCTTGTGTGGTAGCAAGAACGAGGAAATCAGCAGGATACTTCATTTTACCACACAAGACTTCAACATCCCTAACAATTCCCACAGGGCAGATAGTATCTCTATTGGCAAGCTGGATAGTGACATCAATAGGCTCTATCTCAACAGGTGCAATCTCGTCTTTGATTTCATCATATAAGGATTGAGGTATTGCACTAACACTAGCACCCACGTCACATAAGCCATGATAACAATGATCTCCTATCTTAACAGAAACCACACGCATGCCAACAACAGCCCTATGTTTGTCTGTAGCGTGAGGTTTAGCAATTCTAGTAGCATCTTCACAGAAGTGAATATTATGTCCCTCAACATCGTTGGACAAAATATCTTTGATAATAGAAATGCTAGGTTCAACTCTAATTTTCTTAGGGGGTGTAGGTGTTCTAATGTAGCCTCTACGTATCACAGTTGAAGCTTTAGAATGATCCTTTATCCTAACATGGAAAGGTGGTTTCTCAATGTAAGCACTGGGAACAATAGGATTATTATAGGCAATGACTTTCTCTTCAGCTGGATTGGGTTTAAGTACATTGACTTCTAACGGAGAATGATATTTAAACCACTTCTCTTTGGGGAGATCAATATGAGCAGCAAAAGACTCACACAATGAAGCTACTATCTCAGAGTCAAGTCCATACTTAGCGCTAAAATCACTAAAGGTATTTGTTTCAACAAAGGATTTAACGCAATCAAACGTGAAATTCATACCTGACTCCTTACCTTCTTCAAGCTCCCAATCTTCAGAGTTGCGTTTAATTCTCTCCAATAAATTCCATCTGAAGTCAATATCTCTCTTCATAAAAGAACCGGTACAAGAAGTGTCAAGCATGGTGCGATCATCATGAGAAAGCCGAGCATAGAAGTTCTGAATGATAATTTCTCTCGAGAGCTCATGATTGGGGTATGAATATAACATTGATTTAAGCCTCGCCCAAGCTTGAGCGATGCTTTCTCTGTCATGAGGCCAAAAATTATAAATATAATTCCGATCACGATGTACTAAATGCATAGGATAAAACTTTTGATGAAATTCCAATTTCAACCGATTGTACTTCCATGATCCAGTATCATCACATAGCCTATACCATGCCAACGCCTTATCCTTCAAAGATAAAGGAAAGACCTTCTTCTTGACTTCATCCTCGGGCAAACCTGCAAGCTTAAATAAACCACAAACTTCATCTACATAGATTAGATGCAAGTCTGGATGTGATGTTCCATTTCCTGTAAAAGGATTAGCCAGCAGTTTCTCAAGCATACCCGAAGGAAATTCAAAGAAAATATTTTCAGTAGGTACAGCAGGTTGAGGAGCAACTATTTGTGCTTCCGTTTGAGGTGAAGATACCCCGAACAAGCCCATCAAAGGATTAGTATCCACAGAGACAAGTGACAATAAATTTCAGCACACCATGTGAATGTTTCCTTACCAAGTTCCACTTACCAAAGGCGCTTCACTCCCCGGCAACGGTGCCAGAAAAGAGTCTTGATGACCCACAAGTATAGGGGATCAACCATAGTCCTTTCTATAAGTAAGAGTGTCGAACCCAACGAGGAGCAGAAGGATCTGACAAGTGGTTTTCAGCAAGGAAATATCTGCAAGCACTGAAATTATTGGTAACAAGTGATTGTGTGGCGAGATGATTCGTAGCAAGCAACAAGTAACAAAAGTAGCAACGGTGCAACAAAGTGGCCCAATCCCTTTTGTAGCAAGGGACAAGCCTGGACAAAGTATTATAGGAGGAAAAACGCTCCCGAGGACACACGGGAATTTCTGTCATGCTAGTTTTCATCATGTTCATATGATTCGCGTTCGTTACTTTGATAGTTTGATATGTGGGTGGACCAGCGCTTGGGTACTGCCCTTACTTGGACAAGCATCCCACTTATGATTAACCCCTCTCGCAAGAATCCGCAACTACGAAAGAAGAATTAAGACGAAGTCTAACCATAGCATTAAACTAGTGGATCCAAACCAGCCCCTTACGAAGTAACACATAAACTAGGGTTTAAGCTTCTGTCACTCTAGCAACCCATCAACTACTTAATACTTCCCAATGCCTTCCTCTAGGCCCAAATAATGGTGAAGTGTTATGTAGTCGACGTTCACATAACACCACTAGAGGAAAAACAACATACAACACATCAAAATATCGAACGAATACCAAATTCACATGACTACTATTAGCATGGCTTATCCCATGTCCTCAGGAACAAAAGTAACTACTCAAAAAGCATAATCATATTCATGACCAGAGAGGTAATGAGTAGCATCAAGGATCTGAACATAAACTCTTCCACCTAGTAATCCAACTAGCATCAACTACAAAGAGTAATCAAGACTACTAGAAACCTTACAAGTACCAATCGGAGTCGCGAGACGGAGATTGGTTACAAGTGATGAACTAGGGTTTGGAGATGAGATGGTGCTGATGAAGATGTTGATGGTGACGAGTCCCCTCCGATGAGAGGAGTGTTGGTGATGACGATGGCGACGATTTCCCCCTCCGGGAGGGAAGTTTCCCCGACAGGATCGTTCTGTCGGAGCTATAGATTGGTTCTGCTCAAGTTCCGCCTCGTGGCGGTGGCGAATCCACGAAAAAGCTCCTCCCTGATTTTTTTCCGAACGAAACCCTTCATATCGCAGAAGAGGGGGGCCAGTGGGCCAGCAGGCTGCCCACAAGCCCCCTAGGCGCGACCAGGGGGGTGGCCGCACCTAGCAAGCTTGTGGCCACATGCTGGCGCCCCTCTGGCGCTTCTTCATCCTAGTATTTTTTATAAATCCGAAAAAAAAATCCTCGTTGATTTTTATGGTGTTTGGAGTTGCGCAGAATAGGTATCTCAAACTTTCTCCACTTTCAGGCAAGAATTCCAGCTGCCGGCATTTTCCCTCTTCATGTAAACCTTGCAAAATAAGAGAGAAAAGGCATAAGTATTGTACCGTAAAGTGAAATAACAGCCCAAGAAGCGATAAATATCAACATGAAAACATGATGCAAAATGGACGTATCAGTACTTTGCGAGGTGTCACCCTCGGTAATCGATAGTAGCTCTACAACGTCGTACAACTAAGGGGTGTGAGTGCTCTGTCGGGTCTTGGCTCATTGATGAGGGATCGAGACTCGACAATAAAGCGGGGCAACTGGACTAATGGTTCAGAGGGGATGACTACTCCACCTATACTAAATAGTTTGAAAGTGCAGTACTGAAAGTAGCAGTTCATCAAAATTAGGCTATGCATCAGATATAGGAGCTAACTACAAAAGTAGAAAAATACTAATGCAAGTATGAGGGACAAAGAAATGGGCGATATAGTGATGATTAAGGGGGTTTGCTTGCCTTGTTGCTCTGCGGAAAAGGGCAGGTCGGTAGGAGGGTAGTTGTACTCGGCATCAGCGTCAGTCTCGGAGGCTACCGGAGAGAAGAGGGAGAAGAAACTATAAATACAAGCAAATAGGTGCAACACGATGCTTGACATGGCAATACACAATGCAAGGGGTAGTCTAACGCAACACTACATGTATCAGACGGAACGGGAGAATATCTCACGATATTTCTTGAGTCTTTGGATTTATCGGACATATGATCCGGAGGCAAAAAGTTCCTTCTTCATCATGCTAGGAGCATGTGACTGACGAACGGACAACGTATTTGGATTCGTGGAATTTTTATGATCATTATACATGTAGAAAGTTTTTTAGTCCAAGCTACGACCTAGTCAACCCTGACTGGTGGACCCGTAGGGCCCGCGGTCGGTGGCATAGGGCGAGGCCTAGAGGTGCCAGGTCAGCGGGCGGCGCCGGAGACGCACTGGCGAGTTGTTCCGCGTCGGGGGCTCGCCGGACTTGGCCGGAAAAATTGCTATGGCGATCCATTTGGCGTGCGGTTTGCCTCGTCTGAACGAGCGGAGCGAGCCGCATTGAACGGTGTAGGTCTACTGAGCTGGGGTGGTCGGGTTCGTCATTGGCGAGCTCGCAGGCGGCCGCCAGAGTACGTGTCCGAGTGAAAGCCTAGCTAGAGGTGTCGGGGGGCTGTGTGCGTGCGCGTGTTCGGCTACTGGGACCTCCAGGAGCTCGGTAGCGAGCTCAGACGCAAGCTGTGACGAAAGAGGCCAGGAGGGTGAGGTAGGCGATGGTGGCAACCACGACCTTGACGAGGATTGGAGCTGGAGGGCGCCACGGCTAGCTAGAGGAGGGGAGATGATGCGCAGCTCACCTAGGGGGCACAAGGAGGCCCGTCGAGTGCACGAGAGGGCAAGGGTGCGGCGAATCGACGTCGAACCCCACCGTGTCCGATAGTTGAAGAAGAGCTCGATGAGGGCGTTGCGGTGGCTCCCGTCTTCGGCTAGTCGGTGTAGGCGGCATAGTAGAGGTCGGCGTTGATGTTGGACATGTCGGAGAGGCAAATGGGGCATCGAGAGCGCGAATCGACGGCGACGGTGATGGGAGCTTTCGGGCAAGCTCGATGCAGAGCGATAGAGGAAACGAGAGGGTTCGGGTGAGCTAGGATTCGCGAGGCAGGGAGAGGTGGGTCCACGGGATCTTTCTTATTCCCGGGGGAGCCATGGGATGGTCGACAGCGCGACATGCACTCTGTGGACGGCGCACGCGGCCAGCGCCATGGCTTCTGGCCAGCGGGAGGAAGGGGAAGGCTGGTTGGATTGGGCCGGGCCAACGTGTAGCACCTGGGCCATAGTGCCTAGTAGCTTCTTCTTTTTATTTCTTTTTTGTTTTCCTTTTATACTCACTCTTTTATTTAATTTTAGTATCTTATCACTTTTGTAAAAAGTGCCACCTAGTCAAATATTAATGTTGTAATATTTGGCAAAGCCATAAAAAGTTGAGGATCATTTGAAAATGTTTGAAACTCTCATAAAGCAAAAGGAACTTAAATAATAGTTTTGGCCTCTGTTTCCAATAATTTAGGGCATTTAAATACTTGGAAAAATGTTGGTTTCACATTGAAAATTACTTAGGGAATATTTTCAACCCAATCATGATTTTTATTTTATAGTTTGAAGAAATAATTTATTTTACTTTATTTTAAATTTGAATTTAGTTTTGTCTTTTATCAAGTGGCAATTTGGCTTAGCTAATCTTGATGACATGGCACTTTTAGCATGTGATTAATGTAGCCTAACTACATTGGTTACTGTAGCTTAACCCGGGGATGTCACAGCGGGGTACACGTAGACTCGTAGTGTGGAATGACAACATTGGATGTCAACAATCTTGGGTACACAGGCAAACCATTCGTCCTAGCCAATGATGTGGCACGGGTTTTCTATGTGAAGGACATGTCTACCAAACCGAGAAAAAGAAAAGATAAGGAAGCAAATACATCATACGATGAGCCAAAGTGCCACATAGTTGTTTCAGGAAAAAGAAACATCGTGGGAGTGGAGGACAAGATAGACATGCACTATAAGAAATATGTCAACTAACAACCTTTTGGCAGTGACGCTGACAGAAATGGTCGTAAATCTACGACCATTTGAGACTAATTGGTCGTAAGATGTCCGGAGGGGTCATAACCCTAAAAACTAACGACCATTTTCATCAGGAAGGTTGTAAATTTCTTACTAGAAATGATCGTAAAGCGGATAGACTTGGTCCGCTCCCTAATTTGTAGCTAATTACGACCAATATAGATGGTCATAGCTATGACTAGGTGCCACATCATCAGTTTTTCTTACGTGTCATGTCCATGTGTCAATTTTTGCCCTAGTTTGTGAAGCAACCTACTATTCTGTAATTACAAAAATTCTTCCAAAATTCTCATAAATACTTTGGATCATATATTACTCAAATATGTGAAAACCCTTCCTTCCATAGTTCGAAAATAATTCAGCAATATTCATTTTCCTATTTTGTTCAGAATAGCACTTTGTGAAGGAAGTGCTATTTCTATTGTTTTTGATTGCCCTCAAATTTTTTGGGCACTCTTGCCTATCCAAATCATTGACTCATGAAAACTTTCGTATCCATTTGCCTAGTAAATCGTTCACAGCAAATTTCCAAGGTTTGTGTTCAGCTTATAGCTTTGTGAAGGAAGTACTAGCTAGGAATATCCTAATGAGTTGAATTTTTGCCACATCTTCTATATGCCCAAACCATAGCTTTCCACAAATTGTGATCCCCATCTAACAATCCATGTGAGCTCATGATCCAATATTTGTTTCTGGTAATATTTTCAGTTTGTGAAGCAACTACATTTTATATTGATGTATAGTTCATGAAAATTTTACCACGACATGAAACTGACCATAGAACCTCCCTCCACCAAATTTTAGCTCATTAAATTTAGCCAGTTTCCCTCAATATTTTCCCTAGTGTTCTGTTCAGTAGAGAGCATTGTGAAGGAAGTGAAAGCCATGAATCTTCACATATGATAGCTCATTTCTAAGAACACTTTTCAAAAATAATTGCCATATTACAAGTTTATTATTTTACCTAGTAACTTGTGTCACATATAATGACACAATGCGAAGGTTTTCTATTTTTTTAGACTTTTTTGAATTTTTCATGCCCATTTCAAAATGCGGTCAAAACGTCGGGTATGCCCGTTCCTAGCTTGTGGTTGAATCTTGGAAAACTTTTGGTGTTTATCTGATAAAATAAATACTTTTGTACCTATAAATGATTTTTGGAAAAAATAAAGAGTAAACTATAATGCAACCCTAGTTCAAATTTCACCCGCTTCTAGCTTAATCGACGAAAAATTGTCTTTTTCAAGAGAGGTGGACCAAAGATTTTGACACCCAACCATTAGGTCAATTGTACATTAAATATGGCCTAGTATTTTAGAAAAATGATTCAGTCCAATTTTGCAACAAACATATGGTAGGTCCTTCACAAAAAACTCATTTTGGGCACTCGAAAAATGGAAAATGAATTTTCCGTCCAAAGAAAATGAAAACTTCCTTAGGCAACATTGTTTGCCATTCCAATACACACCCTTGTGCACAATATGAGATCATTTGAACAAACTATGCCATGAATGTGGCCATAAGCTTGATCATTTGGCTTGAAAGCCATGAATCTTCACACATGATAGCTCATTTGTAAGAACAAAATTTTAAAATAATTGCCATATTACAAGTTTGTTATTTTACGTGATAACTTTGTCACATATAATGACAAAATGCGAAGGGTTTCCATTTTTTTGATTTGTTTTTCAATTTTTCTTGCCCATTTCAAATGCGGTCAAAACGACGGGTATGACCATTCCTAGCTAGTGGTTGAATCTTAGAATTTTTTTGGTATTTCTCTGATAAAATAGATACTTTTGTACCTATAAATGTTTTTTTGGAAAAAATAAAGAGCAAACTATAATGCACCTGCAGTTCAAATTTGACCTGCTTCCAACTGAATCGACGAAATTTCTCTTTTTCACGAGAGGTGGCTCAAAGCTTTTGACACCCAACCATTGGGTCAATTGTACATTAAATATGGATTAGTATTTTAGAAAAATGATTCGGTCCAATTATGCAACAAATATATGGTAGGTCCGTCATAATAAAATTCATTTTGGGCACTGAAAAATGGAAAATGAATTTTCCATCCAAAGAAAATGAAAACTTCCTTAGGCAACATTGTTTGTCTTGTCGTTTTTGGTAAGCATGGTTGTGGCAAAGATGTCGACGACGATGTCACCTGTTGCAACTCCGTCGAGCACGGTTGGAGTTGTGGTGCACGTGGTTTCAGCAAAAAAATCGTTGACATCGGTGTCGTCGGTTGCAGCTCCGGTGAGCATGGTGGTAGCAGCGTCGTGGAATGGTTGTAGCTCTTGTAATATACAGATGATGTCAATGTGTGGACCCGTCAGAGACACGCATCTAAGCGTGCCGACTGGTGTAAACACTAGCCGGTCGATCGGAAGGGATTGTTTCCTTATCTTTAATTGATTACGACCAATTTAGGTGGTCATAACATTTTCAAAGGGTTTCCTATGTTCTGATTGGTACACGGACATCTTACACGGATCATGCAGCAAACACTGTTGGATGCTCCGAGATCCAACGACAATCATCAAACCCACCCCCTCTCACCCATGTAGCCCTATCCTCTCGCCCCGTCTCCCCCACGCACCTAGAGCCGCCACCCCAACCATCTCCCTCACCATGTGATGCAGATCCAGATCCACGACCACAACAACCCTCCTCCGTCGACTTCGTCGTCTCCGCTCCCATTATCGGCGCGCCCGACCTCCTCTTATGCCTCCCCCACCACCGTCGCTGTCACCTCCTCCTAGTCCGACCGCAAACGCACCCGTCCCACGCCTAGCCGCGGCTTCCTCTCACCCACATTACCGACGACGCCCAAGACCAGATCACGCTTCACCGCGGCGAGCACATCCACGCCGGCCTCCGTGTCCATCGTCGGCGACCTTAGGGGCCTCGCTGCCTCGAGCCTCGACTCGCTCAAGCACCATTTCTGTACTATAATTTCTGGGAGGTTACCCTGAAGCAGAGCCTCGACTGCGTCCTTCGCTTCTCCGACCAGCGGTTGCTGGACTTCGTCGGCATGGAATCCCATGCTGGCACCTACTCCTTGGACGAGGAGAAGCTCACAGCCACGGGGGAGGTGAGATTCACCACGACCTACTAGCCAAAGATTTACGGGCTGGCGCAATGCGTGCCGGAAATGACTACCGCACAATGTCGGAGCTGCCTCGGGGGCTTCGTCGGAGCCGCGTCGTGGTTCTTGTCCCGAAAGGGGAGGTCTGGCGGCAAAGCTCTTGGGGTTTGGTGCAATCTGAGGTACATCGTGAGCCCGTTCTACACGGGTGGCGCCATGGTGAAGCTTTCGGCGCCGCCGGCACCAACACCCGCAGTCGTGCCTTCCATTGCTACCGCAGAGACGCCAACATGTCGTCTCACTCATATTGCGTTCCTAATCTCGCGCAAATTTCACATCATATTACGTGCTTGAAATCTCTGTTTGATGTTGGATTTCAATGTAGGTAGGAAAGGGAGAGTGGTAGGGATCTCTACGGGCGTCGTTTGTTTTGTTGTCCTGATATTGATTCTTGCAGGCTTTGCTTTCATTCGCTTCAAGAGAAGAAAGGCTAAGAAGCATGACGATTGTGAGTAACTTGTCAATTGCTCAAATCATTATGTATCACTAGTAGTAGTGGTACAATGTATGTAGTGACGTCTCTGATGTGTGTGTGCAATAGCATTTAACAGAATGGCGAGAGGGAAGTGCACAATCTACGATTTTCCGACGCTGCAAGAGGCAACCGACGACTTTTGAGAGAAGCATAAGCTTGGAGAAGGCGGTTTCAGAACCGTATACAAGGTAAATAGACAAGGAGGAATGAAGAGTAAATCTATTTGTAACACCATGTTCTTGTACTAAAAAAAAACCTCTTCTCCAGGGAAACCTCCCACAAATGCTCAAACACTATTTCTACAAAAAACAAGTACTATTTCTGTACTTTACTGAATTGTAGGTTGTAGATGGTCGCTGATGAATAGAATTTGTTTTGTTTCAGTCTGCTATGTAGATCGAATGGAGTAGAAGATTGGAATTAAGCAGAGTCGCCACTCTCCTCGATTATATATCTATCGAATACATGACATAATTAGCTCAGAAATCATGCTAGTTGTTTAGTTTCGTCAGCTTAACTGTCTGCATCACATCCCACTCATCTGGAATCAATGACAACACTAGTTTGTTCGGAGCTATATCTTATACTAGTACTTTACTGAATTATTCTCGTTATCGTATTGATTAAATCCCTTTTGTTTGCTGCTGGTCCTGCTTGCTGTAACTTTTCTCTTGCTGCTGTTGATGCCCTCCACCTCCTGCTGCCATCTCTCTTCTCCCTCTCTATATATCTTCTCTTAGTTTTATGTAATTTGAGACGTGTAGTACATGTAATATTCAGATTTGCTAAGATCTTGCAACATAAGAATTGTTCAGTTTCCTACTTGTAAAATATGGTGCATATTAATATGTGTTCTGATTAGTTGATTTCTATTTGCTTTGAAAAATAGTTGGTATGTTTGATTTGATCTCTGAATTAATTGTCTGCTACCATATATGTTTGTCCACCCTTGTGTATTTCTTCTCTGTTTATTATCTTACATATCTGCTAGTTATTGTGTCATTGACTCCTGGAGCACCTCCTGAAGTTTTCTATTCTCTATCAATTTTGCCATGCTTCTCTTTGATTATGCAAATTATGTATGTGTACATCATTATAAATATATTTTTTTACATTCTAGCAAATCCCATATGCCACTGTGTGTCCATTAACTAGTTCAACATTTGTTTGTTTCCTTTACTTGTAATGACTGCATACCTATGTTTCTTAACCTTTGTAAGAATGAAAGTTACATTTAATATTTATATAGTGGTTTTGATGTATTCCTACTTCTATTCCTGTAATATTATGTTACACAACTTTCTAGACATGTCCTATTAGCACTTTTATAACTGCCTTGGATGTCTATCTTGTAGGTGAAGGTAGAATAAACTTCCTTTTCTTGAATGGTCTATTCATAACATATTTGCCCCAGTTTTTCTGATTCTTCTCCGATTCATGTAACAGGGTCACACAGGAAGCCATGTTGTTGTTTTGTTTGTTCCCAGCCCTGACTATGGTTGTCAAGTGAGTCCGACATGTTATTCATCAAACTATGGTCATGCAACATGTTGTTGTTTAGTTTGTTCCCAGCCCTGACTATGGTCGTGCAGCGAGTCCGTCATGTTGTTCATGACAGTAGCAGGTGCCTAGTTTGTGATCGCTATGGAAGGAGCTTGTAGAGCTTGTAAAGCAGTATTGTATTACACTTATAGAGCTCAGCTCGTTACTCTGATTGCCATTGTATTACATGATCTGGTTGCTCTTATTTGAAGTACTCGTTGATTTGGTTGTCATTGATAGTGTTTTTTGTCTCTGCCAATTTAAATATTGGTTGAAATATGAAGAATATGAGCCTGATAGATGAGACCCACTTACCAGAACATGACAAATGGGACCCAGTTAGCAGAACTTGATAATTGGGACCCATTTAATTAAAGAATAAAATGAAATTGTTTAGACAAAGAGGCCACGGCCAATTTAAAGGCAATAACATTGGGCTTGGCCCATGAAGCTCACAAAAAATTGATAGAAAAAAGTAAAAAGGTTGAATTGTTGGGCTTGGCCCAACTAAAGTGTCGAATTGGACCGGGCCGATTTTTATCAATGACCAATCGAATTGGTCGTAACTTTGCAGGTCAGCTTGCCACATTGGATCCGACGTGGTGTGGGCAGACTTCTAATGACCAAAATGATTGGTCGTAGAACCTATGACCTTTTTTGGTCGTAAAACTCTACGACCATTCCCGAAGAAAGGTCATTAATTTCCATTAGAGATACTTAGCTTTTGGCCGTCTGTTTTTGGTCGTAAGAAGGTCACAAATGGAAATCAATGACCATTCGGTGACCAATATTGAAGGTCGCAAGTTAGCATATTTCTTGTACTGATGTCGCAAGATTAAGAAAAGTTTCATGAAATTCATCCCTTCACAATGAAGGCTAACCCAAGCATCCTGTTATATGATGAAGATCATCCATGCTTATGACGCAATAAGAAAATGACACACGCGAAGAAAAAGTGAAGACTTTCTCTCTAGTGAAGACAACATATCAGATGGTACGATTGTTCAAGTAACTATTCAACATATACGAGATATACGATTATTTTGCACCTTTGATTCTGGGTTGAAAGCCATAGTTATGCTCCACAACTATTCTCAGTTTTCGTCCGAAACCCTTATACTTCGAAAGAGATTGTCCAGTTTGTACACAAAGTGCATCCCGTTTCTGCTCTCATACTTCATAGTTCATTTGTAGTGCTTCTCAATTTCAGGGTCATTTAACTCAAAACAAATCATTAAATGCATGAAAAAATAGCAAATGAAGTTAGAAAAGGGTTGAAAATTGATGATGTGGCTTTGAATGGTGCATATTGAACGCACAAAAAGTGTGTAGTTAAAATAAGTTAAAATGAAATCCCTTTGTAATAGATGAGTTTTGTTCGAAACCTTGATACTTTGAAAGAGATTGTCCAGTTTGTACATGAAGTGCATCAAGTTTTTGCCGTAATCCTCTCAACTTTTTAGCACATGCTATGTGGGTGAAATTATGATACCATGCCAAGTTTCAACCATTTCAGAGTTCATTTGTAGTGCTTCTCAATTTTAGGGTCATTTAGCTAAAAAATCATTAAATGCATGAAGATATAACATTATTAGGTTAACAAAAAGTATTTTATAATATTCTTCATTTGTAGTGCTTTTCAATTTTAGGGTCATTTAGCTCAAAAAAATCATTAAACTCATCAACTATTTTTTTCATAAAACTCTAATAGCAAAAAGAATCAACTAAAAGGCTTTTATAGAACTCTAGTTATGATCAAAATAATATTAACCTAAAACTATACAAAATTTACGCAACTAAAATTTTCATAAAGTATTTTTGGATAAAAACTTTAATGACAAAAAGAATTAAACTAAAACATAAGTGTGTATGTATTAAAAAGTAGGCTGTGCTTTGAAGAAGGTCAAAAATTTGACATAACATATGCAAAAAATAACATAAGTGAGTATGTATAAAAAATAGGATGTGATTTGAAGAAGGTCAAAAATTTACATAACATATGTAAAAAATAAAAAAAAATGCCCGCCTACTAAGGCCACCACAGCCTGCATACGACTAGAAACCCAACTATATATGGGCCAGGATGCAAGCCCGCAAGGCAAGTAGGGCTCATAGGGCAGAGAGGAACGTTAGACATTTACTACGTGCTTTAGAGAGGAGCTCGGGATGGTAGACGTAGCAGGGCTTATAAACCGCTACGAGTGGCTCTCGCTTAGCGAGGTGGGACTAAACTTCCACCACACCTCGGTCGTGCCAGTATGAGACCTTTACTCCCGGTTGGTGGCTCCAACCGGAATCAAAGGCCCCCCTTTAGTCCCGGTCCGAGCCACCAACCATGAGTAAAGGGTGAATTTCACCAGCCCAAAGGGCAGGAAGCCCAGGCCTTTAGTCCTAGTTGGTGGCTCGGACCGGGACTAAAGGGGGACCTTTAGTCCTGGTTAGAGCCATCAACCGGGACTAATTAAAGGGTGGGGGTATATAAGTAGGACTTGTTTTTTTCCCAAACGTATTTATAATTTCTTCTTGTTCCATGTTCTTTTGGTGACATTGTTATATGTTTTGCTACACTTCCATACCTTTCTACGCATATTTGGACTAACCTACTAACTCAGTGCACTGAGTTCCAGTTTCTGTCCGCTGATGTCTTTTTTGCAGATACTTTTACCCAAATTTACAGAGCCCCAAAAATCCCGAGAAAAATATATAAAAATTAGCGTGGCGGAAGATTCACGAAGCACGAAGATGGGCCAGAGGGGAGCTAGGGCCTGCCCAGGCGGCCTTCGTGCACGACCTACCTCCTGGCCGCGCCCACAGGTCGCCTGGGTGGGGCCCACCTCCTCTAGTGCCCTCCTTAGGCCTATATTTATCTCTCTGATAGGAAACCCTTCCATCAGATCTAGAATCGCGAATTTCTCCATTGTTCCGCCGCTGCAGCGCTTCCGAGATCGGGAGCGCCAGGAGACCTCTTCCCGGTACCCTGCCGGAGGGAGGATTGACCTTCGAGAGCTTCTCCACCACCATGGACGCTTCCCGGACGTGCCGTGAGTATTCCTCCTTGGACCATGAGTCGATGACCAGTAGCTATGTGATGTGTTCTCTCCAATCTTGTGAGTTGCCCTACATGATCAAGGCATCTATGTAATTTTCCTGCTGTTTCTATGCTTGGTTTGCTGGGATACGATGGATTATGAGATTATGTGTCGATTGTGATGAGTTTTGTATTTGATTATCCTTTTATATTATGTTCTTAGGTAATTCATGCATGTTCTCCGTTGCTTTTTATTGCTTTGGCCGAGTAGTAGATTGTACCTCCAAGAGGGAGCGTTATGCATGATTGTGGGTTCATGCCCCCTGATGTCTAGTTTGAGTGACAGAAACATGAGACTAGGGGATGTGCTGTTGCCATCAGGGAGAAAACAACGGTGCTTGTCACCATGGTTGCAAGGATTGTTTACCTTATGCAAAGTTCGTTAATGCAGTTGTCCGTTGCTTTGAGTTTCACATTGGGTGGGGCTCGCAACTTAATACCAGCGAGATGTACTGGATAGATATCTCAAGGAGGATGATTAGTAAGTAGATGTTGATGAATAAACGGTCCACTTATCTTGGCATACTGCCCATTACTTTTGAGCCTCTAACTTTCTTGTAGCATGATTAGCATTGCGGTGCGTTCATAATTCTGTCAATTGCCCAGCTGTAATTTGTTTACCCATGCATAGTTGTTTATCATCTTTTGGGAGAGAGACATCACTAGTGAACATCATGTGACTCTGGTCCATATTACCAACATTGTTTACACCTCCACCATTTACTGCTTTTATTTACTTTTCCGTTGCATCACTATCACTATTCCCGCTTGTGTTTTGATCCTTTGCAAACTACAAGGCCGGAGAGATTGACAACCTCTCTGTACTTGTTGGGAGCAAAGTTATTTGTTGTGTTTGCAGGTCCACGTCTTCTGCTAGCGCCAGACCAGCGGACACCTACTTGTTGATCCTCGAAGTCCTCCTGGTTCGATAAACCTTACACTCCCCGTTTAAGGGAAATCTGCTGCTGACTACATCTCCACCTTCCACTTGGGGTAACCAACGAGGGGCAAGAAATATATCCATCAACTCGTCATCAACCGCGAGGGTGCCACGACGTCGGGACCCTCGCCGACACCCACACCGACACCCTCGCCCCGCCCAGCCCCGACGGGCACGCTCCCTCGCTGCGGCCTACCCCGACAGGCGTGCTCTCTTGCCGGGCCCTCCCCGACGCTGCCGCTCCTCGCCACGCCCCACGCCCCGATGTCCCCACTCCCCGCACGCGCCCTCCGTCGACTTTCCACCCCGCACCGCTGCATGGAGTAGTGCTCAACAACCGACCAGGTACTCCCTCCTGCCTCCACCCTCTCCTCCCTCCTCCCTCCCCCTTCCCATGTTCCTGCCGCAGCCATGGACGAGCCTGCTGTTCTGTAGATGCTGTCCACAAAGCCTCCTACAGTTTAGATATTAGAATTTTTTGAACTTCTGTGAATTACAATTGATGCAGTGTCATTCTCGAATAATAATAATAATTGATGCACTAATAGTTCAGGTTTGCAAATAGGTTTAGAGTGGCCTAACAGTGATGTTGAATTGATAGATAGTTGGGGTAGGAAGAGGGAACAAGTAAAGATTAAACATAGAATTTTTCTGATCTGTAAAAGGATAGATCCTTGCGATCATCTATAAATTAAAAAAAAACTAATGTTTTATATCTTCTTTTACATGCCCATATCTTGATTTTGTTGCAAACAAGATAGCACACCTAGGTCCTGTTAGCTTTTACATGATATCTACTCATATACTTCCTCCCGCACTTTTTTACTATTATGATATTTGCCCCATATCAATGATGCTTATTGTGATGGAGATGACGATGACAAAGACATGTTGATCCAAGTACTTTGCTTGCGTTTGCATATTTGCATTCATGATAAGAGTTCCCTACCTCGGTTATATATATTAATTAACTGTTGCAAAATCCGGCATGGTATATATATTAATTAAGCCTTTGCTCACTAGATGCATTAATTGTTTTGTATGTACGTATATTAACGCTTATTTCTTCTTTTAGCCCTCCGGACCGAGTCAAACTTCTATAAGGACACGAGGCCCGAAGAAAAGGTTCGGCGAGCATGAAAGGTTCACGATTGAAGAAGTTTCTCTAGATGACCAACCGATTGTTCCCAAGCGGACCAAAGACCGATTTGTACATGAGTGCAGAGTTGTTGTTAGGGATAGTGTCACGATCAGCATCCAAGAATGGAATAAGAGAAAGGACGGTGAAGTTTCTTATGTCGACGATAGACAGAAAGATGAGCTTTGGAACTCGCTCATCGAAAATTTTAGTCTACCACTAGAGGAGGATCCAAATAAACCAGTTATAGAACGAAAAGTCAAGGCCTTTGCTCTTAAGAAGATGGCAAGACAATTCAAGAACTGGAAGAAAAGATTGAACAAAAAGTTTGTCAAGAAAGACGAGACTCCATAATTCACCGGCCAATATGCAAAGATAAAAGATCACTCGCCCGCATTTGTGGCATACAAGAAATCGGAGGATGCTACGAAAAGTCATATCTAAATAAGAATAATGTTGCAAAGAAGAAGTTTCACCATGTTACATGGTCAGGTGGCTACGATGTTGCCCAGCCTACATGGGACGAAGCTGAGAATGACCTGCTTGATAAAGGGATCCAGCCAAAGATATTGGACTGGCCCGAACGGGCAAGGACTTGGTTCTTCAGGCACGGGGGAACTTTGCACCCAGAAACAAGGAAGTGTGTTTACACGAAACCTATTCTTGAAACACGCGTTAGACATATTCTAGAAGCAATCAAGGAAGTGCAGGAAGGGAGGTTCCATCCTGATAGAGAGAAGTGTTGGGTTCTACCGTAGGTCCATCGCATGCGAATTTAAATTTTCCTATGTGTAGAACATCCAAAAACATGCTACAGAGATGGATCACAAATTGTTACCAGTAGACCCGCAGTGCCATCAACGGAAGTAGAGTTGGGGCAGCACGTCCGCGTGGTCCGTCTCCTCCTCGCCCGATCTTCCTCGAACAACTTGTTGCCGGATCGTCTCCCTCAAATAGTTGATCGTTGGATCCCACATACAGGTTTTCTCGAGCGGCGCAGGTGCACTGCCTCTAATGGTGTCCATGCATGCAGGAGGAACACTGTGCGACGGACTTCTAGGTCCGGATCACACAGTTGGTGACGGCTAGTGGAGGTGGCTTGGTGCAACACATGCACAACCCTAATGACGGAGCCGAAGCGATCAACTCAATAAGAGTGTCGCACCTCCACTATATATAGGCGTCCGGCGCGGGCTCAACTCTTGGGCGTCACATGGACCTTAAAGCCCATGTTTTCCATCACTTAAGGACGTGACCGCTTAGGTTCTCGTTCACTTGGTGCGAGTCAAACCACGTCCGACTCGGCTAGTCAGTAGAGGCCTCTAGCAAGGCGTGCCAACTCCAAGTGTCCGGTGAAGCTGGTTAGGTAAACATGTACTTCATACTTGTGTTCCCTTTGCCACACGATATACGTTGTCGTGCTCAAGGCGACATGGTCATCCTTGTTGCCGCACGACCTCTTTCCCGTTTCATTGAATCTGACCAACATTCAGATTATCTCATAATCCTCCTTGTGTGGCCATGCTTATCCAGGTCACATCACCCGAGGGGCCCACAATATATCTCTCCTGGTCGGAGGGGAAAAATCCATCTTGCTCGACCATGTCTCGCAGCATGGGTCTGGATAAGCCTGAAACCTACCTTTCTAACTACCCAGACACGGAGTAGTGTTTGGTCGTCCCAAAGCAAGTCTATAACCATCCCGAGTACATGCGCCAGCTCAGGTCTTAGGACATAGAACGTATGTTGTACTAGAGACTCAAAGATAACCTATCGTTGCATCTCATAGTTGGGTTTGACCAACTCAGACCTTATCTCGACTCGGATCCGACTACATCGAATCCAACCAGATCTTTGTGAGTCCATATTATCTGGCTAGCATCCAATGCTACATGGTTAGTGAGACCGGACCATCGACCGTATCATATGCTAGTCTAGGTGGTTGCACGTCCACACAACTCTTTCGACTAGGGACCATTTAGGACAGTCATCATACAATGTATAGTCTCACAAAAAAGACACGTACTTGTTAATACACATCATTGATAATGTCCAAGGACTATCTTTATTCATAAACACATAGCAAAATCATCATACATGATTGCCTCTAGGGCATACCTCCAACAAGAAGGACGAGCTGTCAAAGGCCCTAGGGAATCCTGAACACCCTGGACGAACATGGGGAACATCAGGTTCCATTCCGTGGAAGCTTGGGTTTCCCCGCAACACTAGTTGTATAAGCCGAGGGATAAAGAAGAAAGAGGAAGCAAACCGGATGCATAAGGTAAAAGAAAGATTAGCGCTACAGGAGAAGAAATTAGAGGCATATACCAGTTAGTGAGTTTCTCAGCAGCACGAAGATCCTTCATTCAATACTACCCATGAAGCTACCCCACTCTCTCAGCAGAAAAGTAACATGGCTTCCATGGAGCTACCCCACCATATCACAGCTCCACGCTACCCCATGGATGATATCACAGAGAAGGAACTGTTGCGGGAACAAGCTTGATAGTAGAAGTTAGGGGTACGTAAGGAGAGGGCAGAGTCCTAGCTACGGTGAGATTGTTCACTCGGATGTATGAGTTCAGGCCCCTCTCTTGGAGGTAATAGCCCTACGTCTTAGTGCTTGGGAGCTTCTGTCGTGTGGAATGTGTGAGTTACAGGGGGTGCGAACCCTTGTGCCACAGCGGAGGGGTGGCTTATATATAGTGCGCTGCCTCTCATGAATACCTGGCAACCAAGGGTTCGATCATGGTAATAAAGGTGAACGTTACTGATAAAGCATGTAATAAATGCTACTTATGGCGATCAGTCGAACGCCTGTCCATTGGCCTCCCAGGAGTGGCTTCTGATCTTCTGCGGTCGACTGGCTTCTGGTTCTTCCGAGTGAAAGGCAGTACTCGAATGGAGGGAGAAACCTCCGAGTGGATGTTCTGTCAAGTGACTCACGCGCCATGGTGATTTCAGTTGGAGTCTTCCTTGTAATCTTTAAGTTCTTCCAATGTAGTGTCCTTGGGTAGGGCATGTAGGTGAGGCCTATGACCCTACCCTAGGTACATATCCCCATCATTAGCCCCCGAATAGATTGGGGTTCGGGTGAAAATTGGTCGATGCAGATTCTGATAAGACACACAAATTCCGAATGCATTTAAGGGCTTCACAGAAGTATGCGTCGATTGGAGTCTCTGTCATTCACCCTGATCGATTGTGTCTTGAAATGCGTCCGAGTGAACTTGAGTGCGGAATCAGGTTCGAGCGGTCAGCATGGTCTCTTGACGTGACGAGTCGCTTCGTCAGGCCTAGATTTTATGGGATTCAAAAATTTGATAAGACCGTGCCACGCAACGATGGCGCAACGATTGGGGCAAGTGGGGGCATGACGCCTCGATTTTCACGCCGTCTTTAGCACCACGTACTGCGCTTCCTGTCTAATCGGGATATACACAGATTTGGCGGACCCACAGGTCAGTGACCCACTCGGGCATCTATAAAACGGGATGGCACATGGACCGGAGCAGTACTCCTCCTCCATTCCCCTCCTTTTCTCCGCCCCCTCTGCTTCACGCACGCCACTCAGATCCGCCCCGACGACCGCCACCGCGATGACGAAGGGGAAGATGGCGAAGCTCGAGCGCACCGAGAAGGGAGCCAAGGCGAAGAAGATGTCGGGCGCTCGGTCCACGGCGCCGCCGGGGTGGATCCAAGGGGATTTCCTTCGGTCGACCGTTACGGCGAAGGACGTCCATAACCTCGTCGACACTGGGCTGATAGCCGATGGGTCATGGAGGCTGCCGGAGGGAGAGACCAAGCCAGAGCCGTGTGAAGGTGAGTGAGTCCTCCTCCTCACCCATGTCGAGCGAGGTTTTTCTTTGCCTCCCCATCCATTCGTCTATGGGTTCTTGAATTTCTTTGGTGCACAACTTCACCATTTCCCTCTGAATGCCATTGCGTATCTTGCCGTGTTCATAACACTATGCGATTGCTTTCTGGGCCGTCCCCTCACTGGGGCTTGTTCAAACACATCTTCACCATCCGGTCTCAGTCAGTCAAAAAGGCCAACCCTAGTGATAGTAAGACCCACGTCACCTCGCTATGCGGTGGCCTGGGACTCCAAAAAGAGGAGAAAGAGTGCCTTTCCGTCGATGACCTTCCCTGAATCTCTTCGGGGCTGGCAGTTGACTTTGTGTTACTTCAAAGATGTTGCATCTCCCAATATGTCGACTGGTCTTCCCCCTTCTCAGTGGTGAGACCCACTACCCCCGAGAAAATTGTACATGACAAAGGGAGAGAAAGTCCACATAGGAATTTTAGTGGATGCAGTAGTAGATTTGATTCGTGGCGGAGTGACTGGTATGGACCTTCTAGAGGCGTTTCTCAGTCGGCAGATCCAACCCCTTCAAGCGAGGGACCACACTATGTGGCACTATTAGGGCACCGAAGACACCACTCAGACACATCCATAGGAAGTCTCTAAGGAGAATGTTGCGCAGTGGCTCAGAAGCATCACCGAAGCCTGTGACAACCCTTTGGGAGCCAAGCAAATCTTGCCCTTCTCTGCCGCCGAACCCACCGCCGAACCTGGTGAGTTATATCTTTGTCGAATGCTTTCATATTTTGTCGAGTGATTGGGTCTTCTGCCGACTGACTTTATTGTTTGTATCTTGTAGGAGTTAACGAACATGTACTCGCCCGTGCCAAATGGAGAACGGACTGATGACGGAGAAGAGAGCGCAGACGGTAGCGTAGACGTTGTTTACGCCGAGGATAGTGAAGGAAGCGACGATGAGTCGGAGGAGAGTGAGGAAGAGGTTCAGTCTCCTCCATGCACCGAGCATCGATCCAAGCAGCGCCAAGACCCAGCGGCTGTCTCGAGCAGAACCTTGGCATCGAGCACCAGGAATTCAAAGCGCGACAGGGCCACAACATCTGAGTCGGCTGAAAAGGCTACGAAACAGCCCAAGTGTGACACACCAAAACCTCGGAAGGCTCCGCCACATATAAAGATCACTGTGCCCGTCGTCTCAACGCGAGTGCTCATTTTCCTTCTTTTGTTGTTGTGGAACTTCATGTCTTTGCTGAACGAGTGTAATTTTCTTGCCATAGCTGCTATCTCAGTGACGTCGGCTCCGCAAGATGAAGAGGAGCAGATGGAAGTGGGCACTGCTGATGCGGCTACCTCTCAACGAGGTATAACAAATCTTCACCCTGTTGTATTTTTTGGAGACGATTTGTCGATTGAATAACTTAACATTGTTGATTGGCAGCTGCAGACGTCATCCACTTGGAAGACGATGAGGAGCCACATCAGGGTGCAGGGGGTGAAGGTGTGACCGTGGGCACTCCATGCGCGCGCTCAGAGGACATCGTCGGAGCAGGAGCCTCCCAGGTCGACCGCTGCATTGTCTCAAGAACTTGGCGATTCTTCCCGAGCTAAAGTTGGACTTGAGGATCAGCTGTCGAATGCTCCGCCAACAACTTAAACTCTTGTGGCCTCAGCGCCAATTGAGCAAATTCAGGTAACTCTTGTGACCCCAGCTGCAGCACCGACTCCTTCAATGCCTGTGTTCCCTATGCACCGCGTCCGAAAGGACCAGTTTGGAACTGGAAAACAGGCCATGATCCAGGCTGAGAAAATGATGCAGCGAGTGAAGGAAGCATACAAAGCCAGCAATTTGGCTTAGGATGCCAGCTCAGCGCTTCGTGCCAATGTCCGAGTAAGTGAGATTGGAAGTTCATTTGTGATTGAATTCCTCTCCGTTTTGACTCTACACCCACTGGGTGTTTTATTTTGGTGCATACTTGCTTGTGTTCCCCTCAAGTATATTGCTACGGCAACAAAAGTCCTTCCCCGGCAACGCCAGGAATTCTTCTTGCTACTTCTCTTGCTTGCGTCGGTTTTTCCCTTGAAGAGGAAAGGGTGATGCAGCACAAGAGCAGTAAGCATTTCCCTCAGTTTGAGAACCAAGGTATCAATCCAGTAGGAGAATCTCATCAAGTCCAGAGTACCTTCACAAACACAAAGAGCTTGCACCCAACGCTATAAAGGGGTTGCCAATCCCTTCAAGATTGATTGCAAAGTGAGATCTGAAGGCGGAAAGTGCAACGGAGGAAAAGTGTAAAGCTTAAAATATGATGTGGAGTAGACCCAGGGGCCATAGTGTTCACTAGAGGCTTCTCTCAAAATAGAAAATATTACGGTGGGTGAACAAATTACTGTCGAGCAATTGATAGAACCGCGCAAAGTCATGATGATATCTAAGGCAATGATCATACATATAGGCATCACGTCCGAGACAAGTAGACTCATACTTTCTGCATCTACTACTATTACTCCACACATCGACCGCTATCCAGCATGCATCTAGTGTATTGAGTTCATGATGAACAGAGTAACGCCTTAAGCAAGATGACATGACGTAGAGGGATAATCTCAAACCAATGATGAAAACTCCATCTTTTTACCCTTGATGGCAACAACACGATGCGTGCCTCGCTACCCCTTCTGTCACTGGGTGAGGTCACCGCATGGTATGAACCCAAAACCAAGCACTTCTCCCATTGCAAGAATCATAGATCTAGTTGGCCAAACAAAACCCACAACTCGAAGATAATTACAAGGATATGAAATCATGCATAAGAGAGACCAGAAGAAACTCAAATTAGATTCATAGATAATCTGATCATAAATCCACAATTCATTGGATCTCGACAAACACACCGCAAAGAAGATTACATCGGATAGATCTCCATGAACTTTGTATTGAAGATCCAAGAGAGAGAAGAAGCCATCTAGGTACTAGCTATGGACCCAAAGGTCTATGGTGAACTACTGACGCATCATCGGAGAGGTCATGGTGTTGATGAATAAGCCCTCCGTATCCGAATCCCCCTCCGGCAGGGCACCAGAAAGTGCCCCAGATGGGATGTTGCGGAGACAGAAGCTTGCGGCGGCGGAAAAGTACTTTCGTGTATCTCTCTCACAGTTTTGAATTTTTTCTGAATTTATAGGCGAAAGAGGAGGGCAGACGAGCCAGAGGGGTCCCACAAGCCTGCTAGGCGCGGCCCCCCTAGCCGCGCCTAGGGGCTTGTGGGGTCCCCTGGTGGCCCCTGCCTTGGTTCTCAAGTCTCGTGCGTATCTTCTGTTCCGGATAAAATCTTTTCGGAAGTTTTATTTCGTTTGGACACCATTTAAAATCCTCCTCTGAAAAGGGTCAAAAACACAGAAAAAACAGGAACTCTCACTTGGCACTGAGTTAATAAGTTAGTCCCAAAAAAGATATAAAAGGCATACAAAACATCCAAAGTTTGACAAGATAATAGCATGGAACCATCAAAAATTATAGATCTCGACAAACACACCGCAGAAGAAGATTACATCGGATAGATCTCCATGAAGATCATGGAGAACTTTGTATTGAAGATCCAAGAGAGAGAAGAAGCCATCAAGCTACTAGCTATGGACCCGTAGGTCTATGGTGAACTACTCACGCATCATCGGAGAGGTCATGGTGTTGATGAAGAAGCCCTCCATGTCCGAATCCCCCCTCCGGCAGGGCACCAGAACGTGCCCCAGATGGGATCTTGCGGAGACAGAAGCTTGCGGCGACGGAAAAGTACTTTCGATGATCTCCTCGTTTTTTCTGGGATTTTAGGGAATATATAGGCGCAAAACCTAGGGCAGAGGTGGCCCAGGGAGCCCACAAGCCAGGAAGGCGCGGCCCCCAGGCCACGCCATGAGGGCTTGTGGGGTCCTTGCACGCCCCTGCCCTGATTTTCCGGCTTCCCGATCTTTTTCTGTTTCAGAAAAAATCTTTTTGGCAGTTTCATTCCGTTTGGACTCCGTTCAAAATCCTTCTCTGAAAGGGTCAAAAACATGGAAAAAACAGGAAGTGGCACTTGGCACTGAGTTAATAAGTTAGTCCCAAATTATATAAAAGGCATGCAAAACATCCAAAGTTTGACAAGATAATAGCATGAAACCATCAAAAATTATAGATAAGTTGGAGACGTATCTGTTGGAAATATGCCCTAGAGGCAATAATAAATTAGTTATTATTATATTTCTTAGTTCATGATGATCGTTTATTATCCATGCTATAATTGTATTGATTGGAAACATAATACTTGTGTGGATACATAGACAAAACACTGTCCCTAGTAAGCCTCTAGTTGACTAGCTCGTTGATCAAAGATGGTCAAGGTTTCCTGGCCATAGGCAAGTGTTGTCACTTGATAACGGGATCACATCATTAGGAGAATCATGTGATGGACTAGACCCAAACTAATAGACGTAGCATGTTGATCGTGTCATTTTGTTGCTACTGTTTTCTGCGTGTCAAGTATTTATTCCTATGACCATGAGATCATATAACTCACTGACACCGGAGGAATGCTTTGTGTGTATCAAACGTCGCAACGTAACTGGGTGACTATAAAGATGCTCTGCAGGTATCTCCGAAGGTGTTAGTTGAGTTAGTATGGATCAAGACTGGGATTTGTCACTCCGTGTGACGGAGAGGTATCTCGGGGCCCACTCGGTAATACAACATCACACACAAGCCTTGCAAGCAATGTAACTTAGTGTAAGTTGCGGGATCTTGTATTACGGAACGAGTAAAGAGACTTGCCGGTAAACGAGATTGAAATAGGTATGCGGATACTGACGATCGAATCTCGGGCAAGTAACATACCGAAGGACAAAGGGAATGACATACGGGATTATACGAATCCTTGGCACTGAGGTTCAAACGATAAGATCTTCGCGGAATATGTAGGATCCAATATGGGCATCCAGGTCCCGCTATTGGATATTGACCGAGGAGTCTCTCGGGTCATGTCTACATAGTTCTCGAACCCGCAGGGTCTGCACACTTAAGGTTCGACGTTGTTTTATGCGTATTTGAGTTATATGGTTGGTTACCGAATGTTGTTCGGAGTCCCGGATGAGATCACGGACGTCACGAGGGTTTCCGGAATGGTCCGGAAACGAAGATTGATATATAGGATGACCTCATTTGATTACCGGAAGGTTTTCGGAGTTACCGGGAATGTACCGGGAATGACGAATGGGTTCTCGGAGTTCACCGGGGGGGCAACCCACCCCGGGGAAGCCCATAGGCCTTTGGGGAAACACACCAGCCCTTAGTGGGCTGGTGGGACAGCCCACAAGTGCCCTATGCGCCAAGGAGAAGAAAATCAAGAGAGAAAAAAAAAGGAGGAGGTGGGAAGGAAGGGGGACTCCCTCCCACCAAACCTAGTCCAACTCGGTTTGGGGGGGGGAGAGTCCTCCCCCTTGGACTCGGCCGACCCCCTTGGGGCTCCTTGAGCCCGAAGGCAAGGCCCCCTCCCTCCCACCTATATATACGGAGGTTTTAGGGCTGATTTGAGACGACTTTTCCACGGCAGCCCGACCACATACCTCCACGGTTTTTCCTCTAGATCGCGTTTCTGCGGAGCTCGGGCGGAGCCCTGCTGAGACAAGGTCATCACCAACCTCCGGAGCACCGTCACGCTGCCGGAGAACTCTTCTACCTCTCCGTCTCTCTTGCTGGATCAAGAAGTCCGAGATCATCGTCGAGCTGTACGTGTGCTGAACGCGGAGGTGCCGTCCATTCGGTACTAGATCGTGGGACTGATCGCGGGATTGTTCGCGGGGCGGATCGAGGGACGTGAGGACGTTCCACTACATCAACCGCGTTCTCTAACGCTTCTGCTATACGGTCTACGAGGGTACGTAGATCACTCATCCCCTCTCGTAGATGGACATCACCATGATAGGTCTTCGTGCGCGTAGGAAAATTTTTGTTTCCCATGCGACGTTCCCCAACAGTGGCATCATGAGCTAGGTTCATGCGTAGATGTCTTCTCGAGTAGAACACAAAAGTTTTTGTGGGCAGTGATGTGCGTTTTGCTGCCCTCCTTAGTCTTTTCTTGATTCCGCGGTATTGTTGGATTGAAGCGGCTTGGACCGACATTACTCGTACGCTTACGAGAGACTGGTTTCATCGTTACGAGTAACCCCCTTTGCTCAAAGATGACTGGCAAGTGTCGGTTTCTCCAACTTTAGTTGAATCGGATTTGACCGAGGAGGTCCTTGGATGAGGTTAAATAGCAACTCATATATCTCCGTTGTGGTGTTTGCGTAAGTAAGATGCGATCCTACTAGATACCCTTGGTCACCACGTAAAACATGCAACAACAAAATTAGAGGACGTCTAACTTGTTTTTGCAGGGTATGATTGTGATGTGATATGGCCAACGATGTGATGTGATATATTGGATGTATGAGATGATCATGTTGTAATAGAAATATCGACTTGCACGTCGATGGTACGGCAACCGGCAGGAGCCATAGGGTTGTGTTTATACTAACGTTTGTGCTTGCAGATGCGTTTACTATTTTGCTAGGATGTAGCTTTAGTAGTAATAGCATGAGTAGCACGACAACCCCGATGGCAACACGTTGATGGATGATCATGGTGTGGCGCCGGTGACAAGAAGATCGTGCCGGTGCTTTGGTGATGGAGATCAAGAAGCACGTGATGATGGCCATATCATGTCACTTATGAATTGCATGTGATGTTAATCCTTTTATGCACCTTATTTTTCTTAGAATGACGGTAGCATTATGAGGTGATCTCTCACTAAAATTTCAAGACGAAATTGTGTTCTCCCCGACTGTGCACCGTTGCTACAGTTCGTCGTTTCGAGACACCACGTGATGATCGGGTGTAATAGACTCAACGTTCACATACAACGGGTGCAAAACAGTTGCGCACGCGGAACACTCGGGTTAAGCTTGACGAGCCTAGCATGTGCAGACATGGCCTCGGAACACATGAGACCGAAAGGTCGAGCATGAATCGTATAGTTGATATGATTAGCATAGAGATGCTTACCACTGAAACTATTCTCGACTCACGTGATGATCGGACTTGAGATAGTGGATTTGGATCATGTACCACTCAAATGACTAGAGAGATGTACTTTTTGAGTGGGAGTTCTTAAGTAATATGATTAATTGAACTAATTGTCATGAACATAGTCTAATGGTCTTTGCGAATTACGATGTAGCTTGCGCTATAGCTCTACTGTTTTTATATGTTCCTAGAGAAAATTTAGTTGAAAATTGATAGTAGCAAAACTTTGCAGACTGGGTCTGTAAAACCGAGGATTGTCCTCGTTGCTGCGCAGAAGGATTATGTCCTTAATGCACCACTCGGTGTGCTGCACCTCGAGCGTCGTCTGTGGATGCTATGAACATCCGACATACACGTTTCTGATGACTACACGATAGTTCAGTGCAAAATACTTAATGGCTAAGAAGCAAGGCGCCGAAAACGTTGTAAAACGTCACGGAACATAAGTGATGTTCTAAAGAGATGAAATTGTGATTTCATACTTGTGCCCTTGTTAAGAGGTACGAGACCTCCGACAAGATTCTTTGTCCACAAAGTAAAGGAGAAAGGCTCAATCGTTGAGCGTGTGCTCAGATTGTCTGAGTACGACAATCGCTTGAATCAAGTGGGAGTTAATCTTCCAGATGAGCTAGTGATAGTTCTCCAAAGTCACTGCCACCAAGCTGTGAGAGCTTCGCGATGAACTATAACATATCAAGGATACATACAATGATCCTTGAGCGATTCGCGATGTTTGACACTACGAAAGTAGAAATCAAGAAGGAGCATCAATAGTTGATGGTTTGTAAAACCACTAAGTTTCAAGAAAGGCAAGGGCTAGAAGGGATACTTCGTGAAACAGCAAAACAGTTGCTGCACTAATGAAAAGACCCAAGATTAAACCCAAACCCGAGACTTAGTGCTTCTGTAATGAGGGGAACAGTCACTGAGGCGGAGCAACTCTAGATACTTGGTAGATAAGAAGGCTGGCAAAAGTCAAGAGAAGTATATTAGATATACATGATGTTGATGTGTACTTTGCTAGTACTCCTAATAGCATGAGGGTATTGGATACCGGTTCGGTTGCTAAGTGATTAGTAACACGAAATGAAAGCTACGGCATAAACGGAGACTAGCTAAAGGCGAGGTGACGATACGTGTTGGAAGTGTTTCCAAGGTTGATATGATCAAACGTCGCACGCTCCCTCTACCATCGGGATTGGTGTTAAACCTAAATAATTGTTATTTCGTGCTTGCGTTAAGCATGAACATGATTGGATCGTGTTTATTGCAATACGATTATTCATTTAAAGAGAATAATGGTTACTCTATTTTCTTGAATAATCACCGTCAATGGTTTATTGAATCTCGATCGTAGTGTTACACATGTTCATAATATTGGTGCCAAAAGGATACGAGTTAATGATGATAGTACCACTTACTTGTGGCACTGCCGCTTGAGTCATGTTAGTATAAATTGCATGAAGAGGCTCCATGCTGATGGATCTTTGTACTCACCTGATTTTGAATCACTAGTGACATGCAAACCATACCACATGAGCAAGGCCTTGTCTTCATTGAGATGAAATAAGATAGTAACTTGTTGGAAGTGATACATTTTGATGTATGCAGTCCAATGGGTACTGAGGCACGCAGTGGATATCATTATGTTCTTACTTCACTGACGATTTGAGTAGATACAGGAGTATTTACTTAATGAATCACAAGTCTGAAATGTTGAAAAGTTCAAATCCGTTTCAGAGTGAAGTTCGTCGTAACAAGAGGATAAACTGTCTACGATATGATCATAGAAATGAATATCTGAGTTACGAGTTTTGGTACGCAGTTAAGAAAATGTGGAAATTGTTTCACAGTTCATGCCACCTGGAACATCATAGTGTGATGATGTGTCTGAACGTCATAGCCACGCACTATTTGGTATGGTGCATACTATGATGTCTCTTATCGAATTACCACTATCGTTTATGGGTTATGCATTAGAGACAACCGCACTCACTTTTAATAGGGCATCGCGTATTTCCGTTGAGATGACACAGTACAGACTGAGGTTTAGAGAAATCTCAACTGTCATTTCTTGAAAGTTTGGGGTTTCGACACTTATGTGAAAAAGTTTCAGTCTGATAAGCTCGAACCCAAAGCGGATAAATGCTTCTTCATAGGGTATCCAAAACAGTTGGGTACATCTCCTATCTCAGTTCCGAAAGCAAAGTGTTTGTTTCTAGAAACGGATCCTTTCTCGAGGAAAGGTTTCTCTCGAAAGAATTGAGTGGGAGGGTAGTAGAACTTGATGAGGTTATTGAACCATCACTTCAACCAGTGTGTAGCAGGGCGCAGGAAGTTGTTCCTGTGGCGCCTACACCAATTGAAGTGGAAGCTGATGATGGTGATCATTGAGCTTCGAATCAAGTTACTACAAACCTCATAGGTCGACAAGGTCGCGTACTGCTGCAAAGTAGTACGGTAACCCTGTCTTGGAGGTCATGTTGTTGAGCAACAGTGAACCTACGAGTTATGGAGAAAGCGATGGTGGGCCCAGATTCCGACAAATGGCTGGAAGCCATGAAATCCGAGAGAGGATCCATGGATGGAAACAAAGTGTAGAGTTTGGAAGAATTACTTGATGGTCATAGGACTATTGAGTAAAGATGGATCTTTAAAGGAAAACAGACGATGATGGTGATAAGTCACTATTAAGAAAAGCTCGACTTGTCGCAAAGATGTTTTCGACAAGATCAAACAGTTGACTATGATGAGACTTTCTCACTCGTAGCGATGCTAAAGGTCTGTTAGAATTATGTTAGTTGTTGATGCATTATTTATGAAGTATTGCACGTAGGATGTCAAAACATTGTTTCCTCGACGGTTTCCTTGAGCAAACATTGTATGTGATACAACCAAGAGGTTTTGTCGATCCTAAAGATACTAGCAAGTATGCAAGCTCCAGCGATCCTTCAAATGGACTGGTGCAAGCATCTCGGAGTTGGAATATATATACTTTGATGAGATGATCAAAGATTTTGGGTTTGTACAAGGTTTGTGAGAAACTTGTATTTCCAAAGAAGTGAGTGGGAGCACTATAGAATTTTTGATAAGTATATGTGGTTGACATATTGTGGATCAGAAGTAATGTAGAATTTCTGTAAAGCATACAAGGTTGTTTGAAAGGAGTTTTTCAAAGGAATACCTAGATTGCGCTACTTGAACGTTGAGCATCAAAGATCTATGGAGATAGATCGAAAGCGCTTAATAGAAGTTTCAACAAGATGCATGCCTTGACAAGTTTTTGAAGGAGTTCAAAATAGATCAGTAAAGAAGGAGTTCTTGGTTGCGTTGTAAGGTGTGAATTTGAGTAAGACTCAAAACCCGACCACGGCAGAATAAAGAGAATAGACGAAGGTCGTCTTCTATGCCTTAGCCGTAGAATCTAAAGTATGCCATGCTGTGTACCGCACCTGATGTGTGCCTTGACTCAAAGTCTGTTGAGAGGTACAGAGAGTGATCCATGATTGAATCACTAGCAGCGGTCAAAATTTATCCTTAGTAACAAATGGACTAAGGAATTTTTCTCGATTATGGAGGTGGTTAAAGAGTTCGTCGTAAAGGGTTACGTCGATGCAAGCTTTGACACTAATCCGAATAACTATGAGTAGTGAAAAGGATTCATATAGTAGAGTAGACATTTGGAGCATTTCCGAATAGCACGTAGTAGCAGCATCTATAAGATGACATAAAGATTTGTAAAGAACGCACGGATCTGAAAGTTTCAGAACCGTTGACTAAAACCTCTCTCACGAGCAAGACGTGATCAGACCCCATAACTATATGGGTGTTGGATTCGTTGGAATCACATGGTGATGTGAACTAGATTATTGACTCTAGTGCAAGTGGGAGACTGTTGGAAATATGCCCTAGAGGCAATAATAAATTAGTTATTATTATATTTCTTAGTTCATGATGATCGTTTATTATCCATGCTATAATTGTATTGATTGGAAAAACAATACTTGTGTGGATACATAGACAAAACACTGTCCCTAGTAAGCCTCTAGTTGACTAGCTCGTTGATCAGAGATGGTCAAGGTTTCCTGGCCATAGGCAAGTGTTGTCACTTGATAACGGGATCACATCATTAGGAGAATCATGTGATGGACTAGACCCAAACTAATAGACGTAGCATGTTGATCGTGTCATTTTGTTGCTACTGTTTTCTGCGTGTCAAGTATTTATTCCTATGACCATGAGATCATATAACTCACTGACACCGGAGGAATGCTTTGTGTGTATCAAACGTCGCAACGTAACTGGGTGACTATAAAGATGCTCTGCAGGTATCTCCGAAGGTGTTAGTTGAGTTAGTATGGATCAAGACTGGGATTTGTCACTCCGTGTGACGGAGAGGTATCTCGGGGCCCACTCGGTAATACAACATCACACACAAGCCTTGCAAGCAATGTAACTTAGTGTAAGTTGCGGGATCTTGTATTACGGAACGAGTAAAGAGACTTGCCGGTAAACGAGATTGAAATAGGTATGCGGATACTGACGATCGAATCTCGGGCAAGTAACATACCGAAGGACAAAGGGAATGACATACGGGATTATACGAATCCTTGGCACTGAGGTTCAAACGATAAGATCTTCGCGGAATATGTAGGATCCAATATGGGCATCCAGGTCCCGCTATTGGATATTGACCGAGGAGTCTCTCGGGTCATGTCTACATAGTTCTCGAACCCGCAGGGTCTGCACACTTAAGGTTCGACGTTGTTTTATGCGTATTTGAGTTATATGGTTGGTTACCGAATGTTGTTCGGAGTCCCGGATGAGATCACGGACGTCACGAGGGTTTCCGGAATGGTCCGGAAACGAAGATTGATATATAGGATGACCTCATTTGATTACCGGAAGGTTTTCGGAGTTACCGGGAATGTACCGGGAATGACGAATGGGTTCTGGGAGTTCACCGGGGGGGGCAACCCACCCCGGGGAAGCCCATAGGCCTTTGGGGAAACACACCAGCCCTTAGTGGGCTGGTGGGACAGCCCACAAGTGCCCTATGCGCCAAGGAGAAGAAAATCAAGAGAGAAAGAAAAAAAAAAGGAGGAGGTGGGAAGGAAGGGGGACTCCCTCCCACCAAACCTAGTCCAACTCGGTTTGGGGGGGGAGAGTCCTCCCCCTTGGACTCGGCCGACCCCCTTGGGGCTCCTTGAGCCCCAAGGCAAGGCCCCCTCCCTCCCACCTATATATACGGAGGTTTTAGGGCTGATTTGAGACGACTTTTCCATGGCAGCCCGACCACATACCTCCACGGTTTTTCCTCTAGATCGCGTTTCTGCGGAGCTCGGGCGGAGCCCTGCTGAGACAAGGTCATCACCAACCTCCGGAGCACCGTCACGCTGCCGGAGAACTCTTCTACCTCTCCGTCTCTCTTGCTGGATCAAGAAGGCCGAGATCATCGTCGAGCTGTACATGTGCTGAACGCGGAGGTGCCATCCGTTCGGTACTAGATCGTGGGACTGATCGCAGGATTGTTCGCGGGGCGGATCGAGGGACGTGAGGACGTTCCACTACATCAACCGCGTTCTCTAACGCTTCTGCTGTACGGTCTACGAGGGTACGTAGATCACTCATCCCCTCTCGTAGATGGACATCACCATGATAGGTCTTCGTGCGCGTAGGAAAATTTTTGTTTCCCATGCGACGTTCCCCAACAGTATCAAGCATCCCCAAGCTTAACTCCTGCTCGTCCTCGAGTAGGGAAGTGATAAAGAATGAATTTTTGATGTGGAATGCTACCTAGCATAGTTGTCCTTTGCAACTTCTTTCATGTGACATGAATGTTCAGATCCGTAAGATTCAAAACAATAGTTTGCTATTGACATGAAAACAATAATACTTCAAGAAAACTAGCAAGGTAATCATTAACTTTCAAAATAACAAGGCCAATGAAAGTTATCCCTACAAAATCATATAGTCTAGCTATGCTCCATCATCCTCACACAATGAATGTAAATCATGTACAACCCTAGTATTGGCCAAGTAATTGTTTTCGCACTCTTACTTTCTCAAACTTTTTATATCTATCACGCAATACATGAGCGTGAGCCATGGATATAACACTAAAAGTGGAATAGAGTGTGGTGGTGGTTGTGAGACAAAAAGGAGGAGATGGTCACATTGACTCGGCGTATCAAAGGGATATCGAGATGCCCATTAATAGATATCAATGTGAATGAGTAGGGATTGCCATACAAAGGATGCACTAGAGCTATAAGTTTGTGAAAGCTCAAAAGTAGAGTTAGTGGGTGTGCATCCAACTTGCTTGCTCACGAAGACCTAGGGCAATTTAGAGGAAGCCCATCATTGGAATATACAAGCCAAGTTATATAATGAAGATTCCCACTAGCATATGGTGGTGACCAAACGAGAGTCTCTCAAACATGAAGAACATGGTGCTATTACGAAGCACAAGTGTGGAAAAAGATGGTAGCATTGTCCCTTATCTCTTTTTATCTCTTCTTTTTTTATTTGGGATCTTGGGCCTCTTTTTTCTACTTTGTCCTTTTTTTATTGGGCACTTTGGCCTCTTTTTTTTATTTCCTCGCATGGGACAATGCTCTAATAATGATGATCATCACACTTTTATTTACTCACAGCTCAAAGCTTAGAAATGACTCTATAGGAAATGCCTCTGGCAGTGTACCGGGATGTGCAACGATCTAGCTTGGCGTATGACGTTGAAACATCTTGCTAGTTATCTAAAGATCATGAAATGGCAATATGAGAGTGACGGCACAAGTCATGAGACGGAACGGTGGGAGTTGCATGGCAATATATCTCGGAATGGCTATGAAAATGCCATGGTAGGTAGATATGGTGGCTCTTTTGAGGGAGGCATTTGATGGGTTTGTGTACCGGCGAGAATTGCGGCACTAAAGAGGCTAACAATGGTGGAAGGTGAAAGTGCATCTATACCATGGACTAACATTAGTCATGAAGAACTCACATACTTGTTGCGAAAGTGTTTATTAGTAATCGAAACAAAGTGCTAAACGCATACTCCTAGGGGAAGGGTTGGTAGGTGTTAACCATCGCGCGATCCCGACCTCAACACAAAGGATGACAATCAATAGATCAATTATGCTCCGACTTCCTAACATAGCGGTTCACCATACGTGCATGCGACGGGAATCACTAACTTCAACACAAGTATTTCTAGATTCACAACACCCTACTAACATAACTTTTAATATTACCAATTCCACGTCTCAAAACTATTTTAGAGGAATCAAAACTTCTCTTTCTACTCAATGCACATGAATATGGAGGTTCTTGTATCCTCTTTGGGTACCTATCACCTTTGGGACTACTTTCATCGCATAAGCCAACTACCAAGTCACGCACCGCCGTGCTCTAAAAGAGATAAGTGAAGCACATAGAGAAAAAAATATCTAGCTCAAAAGATATAAGTGAAGCACTACGAGCATTCTAGCAAAATCACGATGAGCGCATGTCTCTCTCTCTCAAAAAGGTGTGCAACAAGGATGATTGTGACACAACAAAAAATAAAAGACTCCTAAGATACAAGACGCTCCAAGCAAAACACATATCATGTGGTGAATAAAAATATAGCTCCAAGTAATGTTACCGATGGATTGAAGACGAAAGAGGGGATGCCTTCCCGGGGCATCCCCAAGCTTAGGCTTTTTGGTGTCCTTGAATTTGGCTTGGGATTCCTTGGGCATCCCCAAGCTTGAGCTCTTTCCACTCCTTATCTCTTTGTCCATGAGAGCATCACCCAAAACTTGAAAACTTCACAACACAAAACTAAAACAGAAACGCGTGATAACATTAGCACAAGAAAACAAACTACCACCTCTTTTGGTACTGTAGGAAACTTGAATTCTATCTATATTGGTGTTGGGCTACTTTATTCTCACTTTTCCATGGCTAGTACCCCCCGATACTAACCATAGTTTCATCAAAACAAGCAACCAACTCAACAAAAACAGAATCTGTCAAAAACAGACCAGTCTGTAGCAATCTGTATTCTTCGTATACTTCTGGTACCTCAAAAATTCTGAACAATTACGACTGCGTGGGCAAAAGGCATATCAACCAGCAGCAAAACGAATCAACTCAAAAGCTCTTTCGTAATAAAAATGAAAAATCATCTCGTGAGCGAAACGTTTCTATATTTTTCTAGCAGGATCAAACAACCATTACCAAGGCTAGTCATAAAGGTTTTGCTTGGCTCAAACACAAAAAGAAACACAAAAAGACACAATCACAACAGAATTATGAAAGTGTGGACGCAAAAAACAGAAAGAAAAGGATAAATTCATTGGGTTGCCTCCCAACAAGCCCTATTGTTTAACGCCCCTAGCTAGGCATAAAAGCGATAGAATCACGTATCGTCGTCTTTGGTGCTCAAACCATAAGTGGCCCTCATCATGGATTCATAAGGCAATCTTATTTTATTTCTTGGAAAGTGCTCCATGCCCTTCTTTAAAGGAAATTGAAATCTAATATTCCCTTCCTTCATATCGATGATAGAACCGATAGTCCTTAGGAAAGGTCTACCAAGAATAATAGAGCATGTAGGATTGCAATCAATGTCAAGCACAATGAAATCCACGGGTACATAGTTCCTATTTGCAATAATAAGAACATCATTGATCCTTCCCATGGGTTTCTTGACAGTAGAATCCGCAAGATGCAAATTAAGAGAACACTCTTCAATCTCATTAAAACCCAGAACATCACATAAAGACTTTGGAATCGGAAACACTAGCACGCAAATCACACAAAGCATTGCATTCATAGTGTTTGATTTTGATTTTGATAGTAGGTTCCCACTCATCATGAAGCTTAATAGGGATAGAGACTTCCAATTCAAGTTTCTCTTCAAGATATTTTATCATGGCTTCGACAATATGATTGGTAAAGGCCTTGTTTTGGCTATAAGCATGTGGAGAGTTTAACATGGATTGCATCAAGGAAATGCATTCAATCAAGGAGCAACTATCATAATTGAATTCATTGAAATCAAAGGTTCAAAGTTTCAGTATCTTCTACTCCACTTTCGATGCTTTTAGCATCAAGATAGATGGACTCCGAATCATTGGGGCACTTTTCAACCAAAGTGGATTCATATCCAGCCCCATAATCATTAGGTTTATCACAAGAAAACAAAGATTCAATGGGAGTCACACCAAGCACTTTAAGATCTTCGTGATTCTTATCACGAGAACACGCCTTTTACGCCATTCATGTCTAGCACGAATTTGGGTACTTCTACTACTATAGCTAACCGTTAGCAATAAAGTAAAGTAATAACCACATGGCGTTGCATCTCATACAATAAATCAAGACAACTCCTATGGCTCCTGCCGGTTGTCTTACTCATTGACATGCAAGTCGTGAATCCTATTACTAGAACATGATCAATCTCATAGATCACACATGTAACATCACATCCTTTTGGCCATATCACATCACATAGCATACCCCGCAAAAACAAGTTAGACGTCCTCTAATTGTTGTTGCAAGTTTTAAGTGTCTGATTTGGGTTTCTAGCAAGAACGCTTCTTACCTACGTGAAAGCCACAACGTTGATATGCCAAAACTATTAACCCTTCATAAGGACCCTTGTCATCGAATCCAATTCGACTAAAGTGGGAGAGACAGACACCCGCTAGCCACCTTATGCACCAAGTGCATGTCAGGCGGTGGAACGAGTCTCACGTAAACGTACCTGTAAAGTCGGTCCGGGCCGCTTCATCCCACAATACCGCCAAAAAAAGATAAGACTAGTAACGGCAAGCAATTGACAAAATAAGCGCCCACAAATTTTGTGTTCTACTCGTGCATAGAATCTACGGATAGAACCTTGGCTCAAATGCCATTGTTGGGGAACGTAGTAATTTTAAAATTTACCTACGCCATGCAAGGATCTATCTATGGAGAAACCAACAACGAGTGATGGGGCAAAGTATCTTTGTACCTTTGAAGATCGCTAAGCGGAAGCGTTACCATGAACGCGGTTCATGGAGTCATACTCGCAGCGATTCAGATCGCGGTGGATTCCGATCTATGTGCCGAACAACGGCACCTCCGCGTTCAACACACGTGCAGCCCGGTGACATCTCCAACACCTTGAACCAGAAAGGAGGGAGGAGAGGTTGAGGGAGAGAGCTCCGGCAGCACGACGGCGTGGTGGTAGTGGAGCTACGTGGTACTCCGGCAGTGCTTCGCCAAGCTATGCGGAGGACGAGGAGGAAGAGGGGTAGGGCTGCACCTTGGAGGTCGAAGAACTTGTGTTGCAGCCCTTCCCATCGCCCCACTATATATAGGAGGGAGGGAGAGGGGGTCGTCCACCCTAGGGTTTCCCCTAGGTGGCGCGGCTGCCTCCTCAGATGGGAGGCAAGGGGTGGCACCTAGGGGTGGAGGTGCGGCAGCCCTAGGGTGGCTTGCCACCCAAGGGAAGCCCCCACGCCTAGGGTTGGCCTCCTCCTTTCCCTCTTGCGCCTTGGGCTGAGGTGGGAGGCGCACCAGCCTAGTCTGGGCTGGCTCCCTACCACCTTTCGGCCCATGTAACCCTTTGGGGCTGGTGGCCCCTCCGGGTGGACCCCCGGAACCCTTCCGGTGGTCCCGGTACATTATCGGTGACGCCCGAAACACTTCCGGCGTCCAAAACCTCACTTCCTATATATGAATATTTACCTCTGGACCATTGCGGAGATCCTCATGACATCCGGGATCTCATCCGAGACTCTGAACAACCTTCGGTAACCACATACACTATTTCCCTATAACCCTAGCATCATCGAACCTTAAGTGTGTAGACCCTACGGGTTCCGGAAGCATGCAGACATGACCGAGACACCTCTCCGGTCAATAACCAACAGCGGGGTCTAGATATCCATGTTGGCTCCCACGTGTTCCACGATGATCTCATCGGATGAACCACGAGGTCAAGGATTCAATCAATCCCGTATACGATTCCCTTTGTCTACCGGTATACAGCTTGCCCGAGATTCGATCGTCGGTATCTCCATACCTTGTTCAGTCTCGTTACCCGCAAGTCTCTTTACTCATTCCGTAACACATCATACCGTGGCTAACTCCTCAGTCACACTGAGCTCAGTACGATGATGCATTACCGAGTGGGCCCAGAGATACCTATCCGTCACACGGAGTGACAAATCCAAGTCTCGATTCGTACCAACCCAACAGACACATTCTGAGATACCTGTAGTGCACCTTTATAATCACCCAGTTACGTTGTGACGTTTGATACACCCAAAGCACTCCTACAGTATCCAGGAGTTGCACAATCTCATGGTCTAAGGAAACGATACTTGACATTAGAAAAGCTTTAGCAGATGAACAACGCGATCTAGTGCTAAGCTTAGGATTGGGTCTTGTCCATCACATCATTCTCCTAATGATGTGATCCCGTTATCAACGACATGCAATGTCCATGATCAGGAAACCATGATCATCTATTGATCAACGAGCTAGCCAACTAGAGGCTTACTAGGGACACATTATGATCTATATATTCACACACGTATTACTATTTCCGGTTAATACAATTATAGCATGAATAATAGACTATTATCATGAACAAGGAAATATAATAATAACCACTTTATTATTGCCTCTAGGGCATATTTCCAACGAGTTCTTGGATCCTCACCATTAGTTTGGAAAAGACAAGTAGAACTTCACCAAAGGTAAAGTTGTTAAAACATCGGAAACACCTGAATTGACAGGTCAACAGATCCTGGATCAGTTGAACGCTCTTGAGCCTAATCCAGAAAGTCAAGGGTATTTCAAGGGGTATAATTCAGAAAACACGTGGACTCACAAGCCATGCTTGTGGGATCCGCCTTACTTCAAAGACCTCCTTCTTCCACACAACATCGACATGATGCACACTGAAAAGAATATCGGAGAGGCCATTTTTGGTACATTTTTCAGCATAGAGGGAAAGTCAAAGTATAATCCTAAGGCTAGAGTTGATCAAGAGATTCTATGTCATAGACTGTTATAAAACATGGGACAATCAAAAGGAAAGCAGAACTAGTCGAAGACAAAGGCCTGGTTCAATCTTGGAAGACCAGATATGCGGGAAATTATCTTGTGGGTCAAAATGCACTTGATGATTCCCGATGGGTATGCAGCGAATCTAAAGACGGGAGCGAGTCTTGAAAAATTGAAAATATTTGGTCTCAAGAGTTAGGATTGGCACATATGGCTTGAGCGGGTAATGCGGATGATGTTACGTGGCTTTATACCTGAGGATGAATGGATAGTACTGGCAGAGCTAAGATATTTTTTTCACGTTCTTTGTGCGAAAGAACTGTCGCTTAGCGTGGCAGATGACATAAAGGAGTTGGCACCAGAGTTGCTCTGCAAGTTAGAGAAGATCTTTCCACCGGGCTTCTTTAATCCAATGCATCATTTGATTTTACATCATCCAACCGAGTCAAGATTGGGTGGGCCCATCAAAATCGTTGGTGCTTTGCAACTGAGAGGATGCAGGAGACGCTTCGAGTTAAATGTAAAAATAAATGTAGAATTGAAGCATTGATGGTCGAGGCATTCATTACCGAGGAGGTAGCAAACTTCGTGACAGTACACTACGAAGCCAAAAATCGCCATTTGCATAATCTGAAGCCTCGGTAAAATGATGGCGACCCTAAAAAGGTGGATCCAACCTCAGCCTATTCGAAGGGAAGCTCGCACCAGCCGGTGCTTCGAAACCAGTAACATTGGATGTCGAAAAATGGCGGAACATATCAATGTATATCTTCAACAACCTAACAGAAGTGTACCGTACATCGAGTAAGTTCTCGGTACATTTTTCTGCAACTTCAAATTCCTTTGAGGTGCTCTTATTCCTGGATATTTGATAGAGTCGATACGTCGCCAAATTCTCGGATGGAGAGGTCATCTAAACTGATTCTGTCGAAGAGTATGAGCTTCTCACAAAAGCATGGAAGCGGTTATCCCTGTTTCATCTCTTGGTTCGAACAAACGGTAATTATCAATAATGCACCATTTCATTTATTGGTCTAATTTGCGGCTAATGCAACAATCATTTCGTATTAAACTTGTAGGCTAATTCAGAATCTATGGATGTCGAATTGAAACAAGCCGCTAATTGTTTTGACTATAATTAAGGTCCGTTCATTTGAGAAATGCAACACCAACGGGTATCGCTTTCGTACCTTTGGAACATATAGGGCTAGTCGAAATCAATCAAAGCACCAATTTAGATATTCCCGATGTTCTCCAAAATGAAATACTTAGCTAATTATCCTCCAAAATGACATAATTAGCTTATTTAGTTCATGAGCTCTTTTACGGTGATTGACGAGTTACGACTTGTAATTTCGTGTAACTTTGTCACTTATTTTTTCTGACCGTCGGATTTGAAAAATCATTTATAGATATTATTTTTTATAAAAAGGAAAGAAAGGTAAAGTAACTGGTCCCACCAAAATTTTGTATTGGTCCCATTGTTACGTGTAATTTCCCATAATTTTATTTTCGTCACACCTTGTAACTCCTATATTTTTACCGTCGGATTAGTGTGGATGGACAGCATGTAAACTCACCAATCACCGTAACACTTGTATTAGTTCATTTATAACATAATTAGCTTAGTTAGGTCAAAAATAGCACAAGAAACTTGATCAGCTCATAACTTAGCGTATATTCCTCCAAAATGACATAATAAGCTCAAAATAAGATAAGTAATCATCTTCACCTTCTTCCTCTCCTTCTTCTTCTTTTTCTCCTCCTTCTTCTAGTCTTCTCCTTCTCCTCCTTCTTCTTCTAGTTTTATTCTCCAAAATGACATACTTAGCTAATTATCCTCCAAAATGACATAATTAGCTTATTTAGTTCATTTATGACATAATTAGCTTAGTTAGGTCAAAAATAGCACAAGAACCTTGGTTAGCTCATAACTTAGTGTATCTTCCTCCAAAAAGACATAATAAGCTCGAAAAAAGATAAGTAATCATCTTCACCTTCTCTTCCCCTTCTTCTTCTTCTTCTTCTCCTCCTTCTTCTATGCTTCTCCTTCTCCCTCGTCTTCTTCTTCTTCTAGTTTTTTTCTCCAAAATTACATACTTAGCTAACTATCCTCCAAAATGGCATAATTAGCTTCTTTAATTCATTTATGACATAATTAGCTTAGTTAGGTCAAGAATAGCACAAGAAGCTTGGTTAGCTCATAACTTAGCGCATCTTCCTCCATAATGACATAATAAGCTCAAAATAAGATAAGTAATCATCTCACCTTCTTCTTCTTTTTCTCCTGCTTCTAGTCTTCTCCTTCTCCTCCTTCTTCTAATTTTATTCTCCAAAATGACATACTTAGCTAATTATCCTCCAAAATGACATAATTAGCTTATTTACTTCATTTATGACATAATTAGCTTAGTTAGGTCAAAAGTAGCACAAGGACCTTAGTTAGCTCATAACTTAGCGTATCTTCCTATAAAATGACTTAATAAGAAACCATCTTCACCTTCTTCTTCTCCTTCTTCTTCTTTTTCTCCTCCTTCTAGTCTTCTCCTTCTCCCCCTTCTTATTCTTCTAGTTTTATTCTCCAAAATGACATACTTAGCTAATTATCCTCCAAAATGACATACTTAGCTAATTATCCTCCAAAATGATATAATTAGCTTATTTAGTTCATTTACCTCATAATTAGCTCAGTTAGGTCGAAAATAGCACAAGAACCTTGGTTAGCTCATTACTTAGTGTATCTTCCTCCAAAATGACATAATAAGCTAAAAATAAGATAAGTAATCATCTTCACCTTCTTCAGCTCCTTCTTCTTCTTTTTCTCCTCCTTCTTCTAGTCTTGTGTTTCTCCTCCTTCTTCTTCTAGTTTTATTCTCCAAAATGACATACATAGCTAATTATCCTCCAAAATGACATAACATAAATAATTTGCTACCCATGGTCGTAGCTACACACGACCCAATTTTTATCTCTAATTGTTTTGGAAAATAATTTTGGACTATGACAAATAACTCTATGACAGATATATCATGACTTTGGACTAACCACACAAACAAACAAGCAATTATGCCAGAAAGACAAGCCAAAAAGATTGAGAGAAGTAAGAAAATGTCATTTCTACAAATGGAGAAGTCATTTCTGTCAAAAAGGTAATAAAAACACAAATGGAAGTGAGAAAAGGTAATTTCAAGACAACAAAAATGCACTTGTGCCAATGCCACTGAAACCCAACAGCTCATATATCAAAAAACGCACTTATACCAAAGAGTGTGTAGCTACCACCATGCATAGGAAATCGTCTCTCAATGACATAATTGGATTATTTATTTCATTTATGACATAATAAGCTTAGTTAGGTCAAAAATAGCACAAGAACCTTCGTTAGCTCATAACTTAGCGTATCTTCCTCCAAAATGACAAAATAAGCTCAAAATAAGATAAGTAATCATCTTCACCTTCTTCCTCTCCTTCTTCTTCTTTTTCTCCTCCTTCTTCTAGTCTTCTCCTTCTCCTCCTTCTTCTTGTTCTAGTTTTATTCTCCAAAATGACATACTTAGCTAATTATCCTCCAAAATGGAATATTAGCTTATTTAGTTAATTTATGACATAATTAGCTTAGTTACCTAAAAATAGCTCAAGAACCTTGGTAAGCTCATAACTTAGCGTACCTTCCTCGAAAATGACATAATAAGCTCAAAATAAGATAAGTAATCGTCTTCACCTTCTTCTTCTTTTTCTCCTCCTTCTTCTAGTCTTCTCCTTCTCCTCCTCCTTCTTTATCTAGTTTTATTCTACAAAATTATATACTTAGCTAATTATCCTCCAAAATGACATAATTAGCTTATTTAGTTCATTTATGACATAATTAGCTTAGTTAGGTCAAAAATAGCACAAGAACCTTAGTTAGCTCCTAACTTAGTATCTTCCTCCAAAATGACATAATAAGCTCAAAATAAGACAATTAATCATCTTCACCTTCTTCTTTTTCTCCTCCTTCTTCTAGTCTTCTCCTTCTCCTACATATCCTTCTTCTAGTTTTATTCTCCAAAATGACATACTTAGCTAATTATCCTCCAAAATGATATAATTAACTTTTTAATTCATTTTTGACATAATTAGCTTAGTTAGGTCAAAAATAGCACAAGAACCTTGGTTAGCTCATAACTTAGCGTATCTTCGTCCAAAATGACATACTAAGCTCAAAATAAGATACGTAATCATCTTCACCTTGTTCTTCTCCTTCTTCTTCTTTTTCTCCTCCTTCTTCTAGTCTTCTTCTAGTTTTATTCTCCGAAATGACATACTTAGCTAATTATCCTCCAAAATGACTTAATTAGCTTATTTAGTTCATTTATGACATAATTACTTAGTTAGGTCAAAAATAGCGAAAGTACCTTGGTTAGCTCATAACTTAGTGTATCTTCCTCCAAAATGACATAATAAGCTCAAAATAAGATAAGTAATCATCTTCCCCTTCTTATTCTCCTTCTTATTTTTATCCTCCTTATTGTAGTATTCTCCTTCTCCTGCTTCTTCTTCTTCTAGTTTTATTCTCCAAAATGACATACTTAGCTAATTATCTTCAAAAATGACATAACATAAATAAGTTGGTACCCATTGTGGTAGCTACACACGACCCTAATTTTTCCCTCTAATTGTTTTGGAAAACAATTTTGGACTATGACAAATAACTCTAGGACAGAAATATAAAGACTTTGGACCAGCGAGGCAAGCCAACAAGCAATTATTCTAGAAAGAGAAGCAAAAAAGGTTGAGAGAAGTGAGAAAATGACATTTCTACACAACGAGAAGGCACTTGTGTCAATACGGTTATAAAAAGACAACGGGAAGTGAGAAAAGGTAATTTCTAGACAACAAAAATGCACTTGTGCCAATGCCATTGAAACCCCACAGCTCGTATATCAAAAAACGCACTTATACAAAAGGGTGTGTAACTACGACCATGCATAGGAAATCGTCTCTCAATGACATAATTAGCTTATTTAGTTCATTTATGGCATAATTAGCTTAGTTAGGTCAAAAATAGCACAAGAACCTTGGTTAGCTCATAACTTAGCGTATCTTCCTCCAAAATGACATAATAAGTTCAAAATAAGATAAGTAATCATCTTCACCTTCTTCTTCTCCTTCTTCTTCATTTTCTCCTCCTTTTCTAGTCTTCTCCTTCTCTCCTTCTTCTTCTTCTAGTTTTATTCGCCAAAATGACATACTTAGCTAATTATCATCCAAAATGACACAATTAACGTATTTGGTTCATTTATGACATAGTTTGCTTAGTTAGGTCAAAACTAGCATAAGAACATTGGCCAGCTCATAACTTAGCATATCTTCTTCCAAAATGACATAATAAGCTCAAAATAAGATAAGTAATCATCTTCACCTTCTTCTCCTTCTTCTTTTATTTCTCCTCCTTCTTCTAGTCTTCTCCTTCTTCTAGTTTTATTCTCCAAAATGACACACTTAGCTAATTATCCTCCAAAATGACACAATTAGCTTATTTAGTTCATTTATGACATAATAAGCTTAGCTAGGTCAAAAATAACACAAGAACCTTGATTTGCTCATAACTTAGCGTATCTTTCTCCAAAATTACATAATAAGCTCAAAATAAGATAAGTAATCATCTTCACCTGTTTCTTCTCCTTCTTCTCCTTCTCCTTCTTCTCCTTTTTCTTAGCCTTCTCCTTCTTCTTCTTCTTATTATTCTACTACTACTTTTATTCTTCTTCTTCTTCTTCTTCTTCTTCTTCTTCTTCTAGTCTTCTTCTTCTTCTTCTTCTTCTTCTTCTAGTTTTCTTCTTCTTCTAGTATTATTCATCTTCTTCTTCTAACTTCCTTTTTCTCATTTTGCAGATTTTATTCACTTCATGGAAGCACGCATTCATGGAAGCCAACATTGATGGACTACTACTGTTTACTTTTTGTTACAATTTGTGTTGATAAACAGTGAGAAACTATGTGTATGTATGAAGATAAGATAAGTATGTGTACGTATGATGATTGAAACTATGTGTATGTATTGGAAGCTAGCCTACTTGTTTTCTTGCTCTTATATGAGGTTCGATACATGGCGTATGTATGAAGATAAGATAAGTATGTGTACAATATGATGATTGAAACTATGTGTATGTATTGGAAGCTAGCCTACTTGTTGTCTTGCTCTTATATGATGTTCGATACATGGCCTATATACTGCTCATATGATATGTGTATTTTGAAACTATATGTGGGTGCTAGAAATTATATATATCATATGTGTATTTTTAAAATGCAGGAAAATCACTAAAAGAAAACTAAATAGTGGCAATGCTAGTGTTTTGCCGTGTGCGAGCGTACGACAAAGGTGCCACGTGTCACCCACCTGTGCAACCTGGGGCAACCAGCTGGATCATATGGTCACTTTGCCATCCACGACAGACGGGGGGCACCTGGTAGACGACAGACGGCAAAGGGGGGGGCACCTGGCCGACGGCAGACGACAAAGGAGGGCACTTGGTAGACGACAAAGGAGGGTCACGTGGGGCGACACCTCGCATACGGCAAAGGCGGGTACCAGGCAGACGGCAAAAGGGTGGTCCTGGCAAACGACAAAGGTGGCGCACAAAGGTAGACGACAAATACTGCGTTAGCCACCTAACGGAGTAAATGCGTGTGGGCTGCCATCTAAAAAATTTGCCGTCTTCTTCCCATGGACAACAGATGGCAAAGGCCTTTGTCGTCCGCTGCCTACCGGCAGACGGCAAAGAAGGCCCTTTACGGGTGCAAGCATCCGTCGAAGTTTTGCCGACCACCGGCGGACGGCAAAGGGATTTGTCGTCCGTGGAGTGGCCCTTTGCCGTCTACCATGGCAGATGGCAAAGAAACCAATTCGTGTAGTGTATTGTTTGGTTTTTGTTTTCATTTTGCCAAAGGGTGCACTGCGTAAACCATGCATCGGCTATCTCTCTATCAATACCACTGTCTTTTTCACCATCTTCGGACATCACGACATTAATTTGATTTGATACCTCATGTTTTTTACTTCACTCTTAGTAATTCCTTATTTGTAACTATTGTTTCTTCACTTGCATATCTCTGTGATCAGCTTAGGCAATAGACATCCGATGGTTCCACATTTTTCTTACTAAGTGTACATGTCATGTAGTCCATCAAAAGAACGAAATGCACTGAACTGGTAGAAGCCTTCCTATTTATACATTAAATTTATGGTATTGATTATCTATCACAAGATATAGTTGACATTCAAACTATTATTATTATTTTTTTCAGCATGAAGATCTATCATCCATGTCCTTATATGCTAGTCTAATTAGAACAGGAAATGATTACCATCTAGAGTTTTGTAGTAGTTGCAGTTCTATACTTATGTGCAAAACCATGCCACTCTTGTCATCTCTCTGGCATCTTTTAATCATGCTATCCAATGCACTGATGCCCTTCGAGTTTGAGGATACTGTCGCATAGGTGAGGGTCTCTCTCGCATCCCTCCCGTCGTTGGCTTTGTGCCATTCATGTGTTTCTTTTCTATATACTGGATTGCTCTTTCATTTTTGTTTGTCAAGCTTTGACATGGTTGCGGTCGTTAATATCTTTGTAGGTGTTCTTTGACGTATATAATGATAACTAGTAGCTCAAAAGTGACCTCAAGGACCTCTACATCAACAATGCCATGTAAGTCGCCTTTTGCTATATCTAGATCCTCCTGATCTATTGTGCATGTCAATCTATTTGGCATCAGTGTACGAGATAATGATACACTTGTTATGTGTTTGCAATTAGATGAATGTTGTTGGGAAAAGGAAGGTTGTGTTGTGGTGATCGATGCGTTGCACCATCTGCACAAGGAGTTGCTTAAGGTAAGTTTGCAACCTATGTGAAATTCAGTTAACTTATGTTGATGATAATGATGTCACATATGACGAGAAAACATAATGGTTTTCTACATTTTCTTTTACATAAAAATCTGAACTGGAAACTTGTATCCATCATACGGTTAGCAAAACTGACCTGGTGATTCAGGATAATGAAAAATATGTTGCTTGCAAGAAAAAATAGCAAACATTTTGCAGTAACATGGATGCCATTTGGTTGAGTAGTAGTACTGGCGCTCCTGTTAGGCCATCTCTTATTTACTAATTCGTGACATCTTTTATGACCTTTTCATTAATCCATATCATCAAAATTAATTACATCGTTGGATTATAAAATTTTCGTCTAGGATAAGAAGTAAACTTGCGTAACACAGATTATCATATCGCCTAGAAAAAGACATGTGACACGTCTAATTTTCTTTTCTCACACATGTGAGACGTCTTTTTTTTTGAGACATGTGACACGTCTAATATTGCAACATAAATGAAGAGATTCTCACAGAAAAAACAATCCATCCATTCCTCTAACTTGCGTAACACAAAGGGACATGTCCCTTAAAAAGCACTCTGACACGTCCAGAGTTGTAAAGCAAAGAAAGCGAATTTGTAAAAAAAAAACACAATCGTTCGTCTAAAATAAAGGAAAGCCTCCATCCCTCAAAAAGTCCAACGAACACAAGTCAAAAAAGAAACTTCAGCAGAGAAGGGAAAAAAATCACGATCTGGCTGATTGCCCGTAAAAGTTTCCATCAATAAAATATTGAATCCTTCTATCCTACATATGGTCGCTGCTCGTGATTATTCTCCATCAAATCAAGTGTCCTAGGCTCCCTATTCGTGTTTCTCTCCAACCTTAGATCTCACTTCCGAATCCTCTATTCCTAAATAGATGCCTCCCACTATATAATTTTCCTGCGTTTTGGTGAAGCCACATCATAAGATGATGTCATCATATATTTTTCTGAGAAAACTCCATCCTTTTTTCACGATGTTGTAACTGTCCATCGTTTCATTTATCGCCCGACCCACTCCAGCCGTTTCATCCTCCTATGCTCCCACACACATTAAAGCAACGAGCATCGGTTCATCAACCATTCACCACCAATGCGCACATGCTTCATAGCGTTCCCTTTGCACAAGTCTTCGCCCACTTTTGTTCCCGTATTCTGACTACCCCCGGTGAATTCTACTCTGAATGTTAATCTTCTAGCTTTCACTCTGGTACGTCAACTACTCCCTCCGTTCTTAAATATAAGTCTTTTAAGATATTTCATTAGGAGTCTATATACGGAGCAAAATGAATGAATCTACACTCTAAAGTGTGTCTATATACATCCGTATGTAGTCCACTAATGAAGTTTCTTTAAAGACTTATATTTAGGAACGGAGGGAGTACATCATTGTGAGGTTGCAACGTCAGATCTTTGGCTGCTCGCATCTGAACACATGCTTGCTTTTTCAAATTGAATTATTTGGTAGTGGTGGCCATGGCGTTTTCTTCCCTTAATTACTCATACGTATTTCTCCGAATCCAGATGATTTCTTATTTGGACTTCAGATTAGTTATGTCATACGTTGCTAGCTGCTACTACACCCACCGAACAGGTAGCTAGATCTGACCCGATTATCTTTTCTTTTTCAGTGTTACTTTCTTCTACAAAGATATGTAAGTAATGTTCTAACTTCTGAAGTCTCAACTCTCACACAGTTCAGGTGTTTAGGGCCAAAAGGAGTACTATCCATTGATTTCGGATCATTATTTTTATTAAAGCCCCACCACATGTATCACTCCCATTCCCAAACAATGTTCCAGGCTTTTACAAGGACGAAGAATCCATGAGGAGATCAAGGAGATAACTAATCTGAGACCTATTTGATAGGCGAGTTTCGTTTTCTTCACGCCGGCCAGATCTGGGAACCAAGGTAACCATCACTAGCTTTTCAGCACGGCGGCGCCCAGATACCTGCTCATTCCCTCTTCGTTTTCTTCAACAGAATAGAGAAAGTACCATCTATTTCCTTTAAAAAGGTACATTTCTACTTTTGTTCCAATTTATTTCCCCTCATGTTGTGGGTTTCTATTTTGTCGTCCAAAATTGATGGAATCGTGAGCATTGGCATATGACAAGGTGAGAGATCCTTTTTTTTCTGAAGATGTGTTCCGTTCAGAATTTTTGCCATGACATTGGCATGTTGTGGGCTGTAAATAAAATTTCAAGAAACAAAGTAATCGTGCTTGCTTAGTCACTTGGTTCATATAATATCGATGATCTCTACACACAAAATAACTGGACTAAGGTTCTGTTTATTTAACCCTTCATTGTTATTTCAGAATGTGGACGGGAAAGAATACCATGGAAATTTTCCCCAGGATTAATAGAACCAAGAATCCAGTACAATACTCATCTATATACTTGATATACTGAATAATTGTTTTACACATCACCCATCATAGTATGGTTCGGTATATGATGTGCACAATTACAGTTTACCAAGATGATGCTACAAAGGAGATTCTGAACGGTCAGTTAACTTATTTACTTCGACGAAGACATAGACCAATTTTACTATTGATTTTGACCAACAGTATTCAGTTTTCTTTAGCATCCATTTTGTGTATCCTTATTTTTTCCTTTGCAGGTTAGTTAACTTATTTACTTCAACAAAGGCATATAGGACAAATTTTCTATAGATTTTGATCAACAATATTCAGTTTGATTTTGCATCAATTTTGTGTATTCTCAAATTGCATTGCAGTGTTCATGTATCAGAGAGTTTCCTCTATTATTCCTCCGGACAGTTGGTATCCCACATTTGAATACATATATCTCACATTTGCCGTACACGCTCATGGATGTCTACAGAAAGGTGCAGAAAAGATGCAAACATGTCTTGATTTGCGATACATGCTCAGATGGAAAATACTTTGGCCATCTCTACTCTACATACCCATATAATCCACTTAATAAGTGCTATGACACATGAACTAAAATTATTAACAGTAAGGCAGTTATGTCACTATAAATATAGTTCAAAATAGCAAGCGTTGGCTACAATAAGGCAGTTATGTCACTATAAAGTATCACCTTGGAGGCGCTTCGATTATCAAGCAGTATCCATACTTCCAATTTTTCATTAGCATGCCTTGATTTACATCATGCTGGACATCATTATGGTAATATAAGTGGTCTGTTAGACGGTTTATATATACTTTGTAAACCTAGATAAATGTGATATCGAGTGAGACGTCAGAAGTTTATTTTGTATCCAATACCATCATCCAGTATTATTCAACTTAATAGTTTTGCACTTATTTCTTAACATCGTGTGCTACAAAATTCCTGCGGCAACGCGCGTGGCATCATCTAGTTATAACAAGGAAAAAATCCATTTTGAACCCTAAATTTGTAGAGGTTCGATGAAATAAACCTCCAACTCAAAATCCCTGTCGATTGCACCGTAAACTATGCAATCCCAGTCTAAAAAGAACCCTGGGTTCGTTTGGCAAATCAGGATTGTTTATTTGACCGGGATTGGGCTGCGCTGCGAGGGGCACGTGTGAAAATGACTCGGCCAGCCCAGTCAAGCCCATCTCGCTCTCGGACTTCACAATATTTACGAAAATAAAACAAGTGAGAATTTTTTTCATGAATTTCGAAGAAATAATCACGGATTTAGAAATGACACGTACTATTTTGAGATGCCACGTACTATTTTTATAATATTTAAATATTTTTTGAAATGCCACGTACTATTTTTATAATATTTATTAAATATATTTTGAAATGCCACTTACTATTTTTATAATATTTAAATATATTTTGAAATGCCACGTACTATTTTTATAATATTTAAATATATTTTAAAATGCACGTTTACTATTTTTATAATATTTAAATATATTTAAAAATACCACATACTATGTTTTTTCCTTTTTTTACTCTTTTTTTAAAATTTCATTTTAATTTTTACATATTTTTTTTCATTTTTTGAAAAAGGACAGCCTTTTTTATTAACTTTTTTTGATTTTATAAACTTTTTGTATTCACATTTTTTGTTTTTAGTTATTTAGACCATACGGCAGCCTTTTTTTAGCAATCTAATCAAAAAAAATAAAATGGGCCGACCCAACGCATTCCCTGGCCCATCAACCAGCCGAATCCCAGTTAACATTTCTCACGTGAGCATTTTTACGTCTCAGGGTCCGATTTAGACCGGGATCATATAGTTCAGGGTGCAAACGACAAGGATTTAAACTTGAGGGTTTGATTCGCCGAACCTCTATGAATTCAGGGTTTAAAATGGACTTTTTCCTTATAACAATCCATCAGATATATTACGTACCTCAACATTCAAATCTCAATTCTAAGTACATCACTCCATCATGTGTGATGCAGCTGATAGCAGGTATGATCCAATCAAGCAATCGAAGAATGTATATTCAACTGCTATTACCCCATGATATGTTGATTTAGCCGGTACAATCTACTCAAACATGCATGCCCGGAGTTCCTCTTCGACGTTTCAATATTAGATTTACAAGTTTTGACATGTATATTCCAGTACCTTAATGTTTTTTAGGAATAAATTGATTCTGAGGAATCAGACTGTAATTATGATTTATTTTTTTTGGGTTTGCCACATTGGACGACTTAAATTATGATTCAGTTTTCATGTGTGAGTTTTCTTGGTGCAGATAGCACAGGGGCTGCCGATCAAGGTCCCCGCTAATAAGTAGTCCATCACATAATATTTCCATTACACCGTGTACAAGAAACTACGTTAGATAGGTAGCCTACACATAAATAAACATAAGTAGACAATGCTTTAAAATATTAGATGTGACCGAAATATAGAAAAGCAAAGGACATCCGATTTATCTAAGAAAATTCAAATCTTTCCTACATCCCCACAAATGTTATTTTTTAATTTAAATCCAATCAAAATTTGTACTGCTTTGCTTACTACTCCTCATAAATGATCTGAACAAGAGAGCATCCCGTTCTTCTACAAGGGAAGGCCAATCTACTGCGCTAATTAACTGTTTGGGATATGGATGAGCACGCCTGCCAACATAGATAAATCATTTTGAATGGAGTGCCTCATTTCATGAAGCGATAGCGTGTACCGACCTGCTCGAAGAGCTCCTGTACGCTGACAGTCCCTAGCTACATCCGATATCACTAGGTGAAGGCAGTGGCGCCAGCAAGTTTAGTCTAGAGGCTAAATAATATCGAGCGTTGATTATTATTACCGTTATTTTGACATATTACTTTTTTTCACAGATATACTACTTTGCTTGGCATGCTTGCGATTGAATTACATCGATTCAAATGATTCTTTTCACGTGCACGGATTGCTAATAATTATTATGTGCACAGATAATACATCGTCTATGGATGTCTCTTTGTTTTGGCCCTATATGTAAGAAAAGTATAGCTACTAAAATATATTTAAAATATGTACATTACTACGGTAACAAAAACATCTGGACATACCATTCCGCCAAAGATCACATATAAACATATAATTACTTATGTGAAGCATTAAAAAAATTGGTACTATCAGAAAATAGAATCTTTAAGATTTGTTTGTTATGAACAACATAAATACGAATAACCTATCGCACAGTTCTAAGCCCCGTAATAATCGGCTCTCCTATGTTCCAGAGAGAGGACTTCTGCTTAAATGTAGTACACATATGAAAGGAAGTTGGGTCTTTTTTAGGAAGGGGAAAGAAAGGAAGATTTATGCTACAATAATAGGGCACTTCATCTTATACACTTTTTGAAACATATATGTCATGAATACAAGATATATGCAACAACTTTTCAATCTATAACCAAGTCGGCTTACAATATAATATTATTAATAATTCATACTAACATATTCATGTTAATGTCCAACATTTCTATTTGGTAGAAATTTTTCATATTTAATATTATAAGTGCTAGCCCGTGCTGATGCACGGGTTGATGACTAGTTATTATCAATCACAATTGAACACTATCCTTCTCAAAAAAGACAATTTAACACTATACTCCATGCTGAAATCGATTCATTAACAAATATTGACGGTCTCATAATGCTTCTTGGATAATCGTGTTCTATTTGTGGTTTCTTCATGTGACATGTATTTGGCCTTTAAACTTTCTTCCAACTGCCAACCTTTTTAACTATGTGCCATGCTAAACTCTAACGGTAAGTATGGAATAGCTTACTATTTCTGCTAAGCTGATTGACATCTCTCCACAATTTTTTAGTTGTTACTACTGGATTTTGAGCATTGGTTCTTATATCCCTGCAAGAATTTTTATCTAACGGGATCATTACGTCTCGAGTAATTAGAACTTCAAAAGCGGTTCCATGAACAGCTTGAGGTATGTACGAGATACCTGTTGAGAAACGTAGCATAAATTCAAAAAATTACCTACGCATGTTCAGATCTTCCTATGGAGAGACCAGCAACGAGAGAGGGGTAAGAGCATCTTCGTACCTTTGAAGATCGCTAAGCGGAAGCGTTGCTAGAACGCGGTTGATGGAGTCGTACTCGCAGCGATTCCGATCTAGTGCCGAACAACGGCACCTCCGCGTTCAACACACGTGCAGCCCGGTGACGTCTCCCGCACCTTGATCCAGCAAGGAGGAGGGAGAGGTTGGGGAAGAAGTCCAGCAACACGACGGCGTGGTGTCGGTGGAGAGACGAGGTCTCCCGGCAGGGCTTCGCCAAGCGCCGACAGAGAGGAGGAGGGAGAGGAGCAGGGCTGCGCCGAGAGAGAGATGAAACCGTGTGTCAAACAGCCCCGAACCCTCATCTATATATAGGGGAAGAGGGAGGGGGCGCAACCCTTAGGGTTCCCACCCCCAAGGGGTGCGGCAGCCCCAGATGGGAGAGGGGGCGGCGGCCAGGGCAGGGAGGAGGGGTGGCGCACCCCTCTGGTGGGCCTTAGGCCCATCTATGCTAGGGTTCCCCCTTCCCCCCTTTCTCTGGTGTGCATGGGCTGGGTGGGAGGCGCACCAGCCCACTTAGGGGCTGGTTCCCTTCCCCACTTAGCCCATCTAGCCTCCCGGGGTCGTTGCCCCCTTTCGATGGTCCCGGTGGTCCCGGTGGTCCCGGTACGTTACCGGTGACGCCCGAAACACTTCCGGTGTCCAAAACCATCCGTCCTATATATCAATCTTTACCTCCGGACCATTCCGGAGCTCCTCGCGACGTCTGAGATCTCATCCGGGACTCCGAACAACTTTCGGTAACCTCGTACAACAATTCCCTATAACCCTAGCGTCATCGAACCTTAAGTGTGTAGACCCTATGGGTTCGGGAGACAGGCAGGCATGACCGAGACACCTCTCTGGCCAATAACCATCAGCGGGGTCTGGATACCCATGGTGGCTCCCACTAGCTCCACGATGATCTCATCGGATGAACAACGATGTCAAGGATTCAGTCAATCCTGTATACGATTCCCTTTGTCTGTCGGTATAGAACTTGCCCGAGATTCGATCGTCGGTATACCTATACCTTGTTCAATCTCGTTACCGGTAAGTCTCTTTACTCGTTCCGTAGCACGTCATCGTGTGACTAACTCCTTAGTCACATTGAGCTCATGATGATGTTCTACCGAGTGGGCCCAGAGATACCTCTCCGTCACACGGAGTGACAAATCCCGATCTCGATTCGTACCAACCCAACAGACATTTTCGGAGGTACCTGTAGTGCACCTTTATAGTCACCCAGTTACGTTGTGACGTTTGATACACCCAAAGCACTCCTATGGTATCCGGGAGTTGCACAATCTCATGGTCGAAGGAAAAGATACTTGACATTAGAAAAGCTTTAGCATACGAACAATACGATCTAGTGCTAGGCTTAGGATTGGGTCTTGTCCATCACATCATTCTCCCAATGATGTGATCCCGTTATCAATGACATCTAATGCCCATGATCAGGAAACCATGATCATCTATTGACTAACGAGCTAGCCAACTAGAGGCTTGCTAGGGACACATTGTGATCTATTCATTCACACATGTATTACTGTTTCCTGTTAATACAATTATACCATGAATGATAGACGATTATCATGAACAAGTAAATATGATAATAACCATTTTATTATTGCCTCTAGGGCATATTTCCAACAGTCTCCCACTTGCACTAGAGTCAATAATCTAGTTACATTGTGATGTATCGAACACCCATAGCATTATGGTGTTGATCATGTTTTGCTCGTGGAAGAGGTTTAGTCAACGGGTCTGCAATATTCAGATCCGTGTGTACTTTACAAATATCTATCTCCACTTTGGACATGGTCCTGGATGGAGTTGTAGCGGCGCTTGATGTGCTTCGTCTTCCGGTGAAACCTGGGCTCCTTGGCTATGGCAATGACTCCAGTGTTATCACAGAAGAGTGTCATAGGACCCGACGCGCTTGGAACCACTCCAAGGTCGGTGATGAGCTCCTTCATCCAAATTCCTTCATGAGCCGCTTCTGAAGCAGCTATGTACTCCGCTTAACATGTAGATGCTACCACGACTTCTTGCTTGCTGATGCACCAGCTCACTGCCCCACCATTCAACACATACACGTATCCGGTCTGTGACTTAGAGTCATCCGGATCTGTGTCAAAGCTAGCGTCGACGTAACCCTTTACGACGAGCTCTTCGTCACCTCCATAAACGAGAAACATTTCCTTAGTCCTTTTCAGGTACTTAAGGATATTCTTGACTGCTGTCCAGTGTTCCGCACGGGGTTTACTTTGGTACCTCCCTACCAAGCTTATGGCAAGGTTTATATCAGGTCTGGTACACAGCATGGCATACATTAGAGAGCCCATGGCTGAAGCGTAGGGGACAGAACTCATCTTCTCTCTATCTGCTGCCGTGGTCGGCGACTGAGTCTTACTCAATCTCATACCTTGCAAAACTGGCAAGAACCCTTTCTTTCAGTTTTCCATATTGAACTTCTTCAATATCTTGTCAAGGTATGTACTTTGCGAAAGACCTATGAGGCGTCTCGATCTATCTCTATAGATCTTGATGCCTAATATGTATGCAGCTTCTCCAAGGTCCTTCATTGAAAAACTCTTGTTCAAATAGGCCTTTATGCTCTCCAACATCTCTATATCATTCCCCATCAATAATATGTCATCCACATATAGTATGAGGAAAGCTACAGAGCTCCCACTCACTTTCTTGTACAGACAGGCTTCTCCGTAAACCTGTATGAACCCAAACGCTTTAATCCCCTCATTAAAGCGAATGTTCCAACTCCGAGATGCTTGCACCAGCCCATAGATGGAGCGCTGGAGCTTGCACACTTTGTTAGCACCCTTAGGGTCGACAAAACCTTCTGGTTGCATCATATACAACTCTTCCTTAAGGTTCCCGTTAAGGAACGCCGTTTTGACGTCCATTTGCCAAATTTCATAGTCATAAAAGGCGGCAATTGCTAACATGATTCAGACTGATTTCAGCTTCGCTACGGGAGAGAAAGTCTCTTCGTAGTCAACTCCTTGAATTTGTCGAAAACCGTTTGCGACAAGTCAAGCTTTGTAAACGGTTACAAGACCGTTTGCATCAGTCTTCTTCTTGAAGATCCATTTATTTTCTATGGCTCGCCGGTCATCGGGCAAGTCCACCAAAGTCCATACTTTGTTCTCATACATGGATCCTATCTCGGATTCCATGGCCTCAAGCCATTTGTTGGAATCCGGGCCCGCCATTGCTTCTTCATAGTTCGAAGGTTCACCGTTGTCTAACAACATGATTTCCATCACAGGGTTGCCGTACCACTCTGGTGCGTAGCGTGCCCTTGTGGACCTTCGCGGTTCAGTAGTAACTTGATCCGAAGCTTCATGATCATCATCATTAACTTCCTCTGCAGTCGGTGTAGGTGTCACAGGAACAACTTCCCGCGCTGCGCTACTATCCTGTTCGAGAGGGGGTGTGATTACCTCATCAAGTTCTACCTTCCTCCCACTTACTTCTTTCGAGAGAAACTCTTTCTCTAGAAAGGATCCGTTCTTGGCAACAAAGGTTTTACCTTCGGATCTAAGATAGAAGGTATACCCAATAGTTTCCTTAGGGTATCCTATGAATACGTATTTCTCCGCTTTGGGTTCGAGCTTTTCTGGTTGAAGTTTCTTCACATAAGCATCGCAGCCCCAAACTTTAAGAAACGACAACTTAGGTTTCTTGCCAAACCATCATACGGTGTCGTCTCAACGGATTTAGACGGTGCCGTATTTAAAGTGAATGCTGCAGTTTCTAATGCGTATCCCCAAAATGATAGCGGTAAGTCGGTGAGAGACATCATAGATCGTACCATATCTAATAAAGTGCGATTACGACGTTCAGACACTCCGTTGCGCTGCGGTGTGCCAGGCGGCGTCAGTTGTGAAACGATTTCACACTTCCTTAGGTGTGTGCCAAACTCGTGACTCAAATATTCACCTCCACGATCGGATCGTAGACATTTAATTTTTCTGTCACGTTGATTCTCAACCTCACTCTGAAATTCCTTGAACTTTTCAAACGTCTCAGATTTGTGCTTCATCAAGTAGATATACCCATACCTACTCAAATCATCGGTGAGGGTGAGAACATAACGATAACCACCGCGAGCTTCAACGTTCATTGGACCACACACATCAGTATGTATTATTTCCAATAAGTCGGTTGCTCTCTCCATTATTCCTGAGAATGGAATCTTAGTCATCTTGCCCATGAGGCACGGTTCGCATGTGTCAAATGATTCAAAGTCAAGAGACTCTAATAGTCCATCAGTATGGAGCTTCTTCATGCGCTTAACGCCGATATGACCAAGGCGGCAGTGCCACAAGTATGTGGGACTATCGTTATCAACTTTGCATCTTTTGGTACTCACACTATGAATATGTGTAACATCACGATCGAGATTCATCAAGAATAAACCATTCACCAACGGAGCATGACCATAAAACATATCACTCATATAAATAGAACAACCATTATTCTCTGACTTAAATGAGTAGCAGTCTCGCATTAAGCAAGACCCTGATACAATGTTCATGCTTAAAGCTGGTACTAAATAACAATTATTAAGGTTTAAAACTAATCCCGACGGTAGATGTAGAGGTAGCGTGCCGACGGCGATCACATCGACCTTTGAACCATTCCCGACGCGCATCGTCACCTCGTCCTTGGCCAGTCTCCGCTTATTCCGTAGTTCCTGCTTTGAGTTGCAAATGTGAGCAACAACACCGGTATCAAATACCCAGGAGCTACTACGAGCGCTGGTAAGGTACACATCAATAACATGTATATCACATATACCTTTAACGTTGCCGGCCTTCTTGTCCGCTAAGTATTTGGGGTAGTTCCGCTTCCAGTGACCCTTTCCCTTGCAATAGAAGCACTCAGTCTCAGGCTTGGGTCCGTTCTTTTTCTTCTTCCCGGCATCTGGCTTACCGGGCGCGACAACAGCTTTGTCGACTTTCTTGAAGTTCTTCTTACCCCTGCCTTTCTTGAAACTAGTGGTCTTATTGACCATCAACACTTGATGCTCTTTCTTGATTTCTACTTCTGCAGACTTGAGCATCGAGTACAACTCGGGAATGGTCTTCTCCATCCCTTGCATGTTGTAGTTAAGCACAAAGCCCTTGTAGCTTGGTGGGAGAGACTGGAGGATTCTGTCAATTATAGCATCATCCGGAAGTTCGACTCCAAGTGAAGTCAGACGACCGTGTAACCCAGACATTTTGAGTATGTGCTCACTGACAGAACTGTTCTCCTCCATCTTACAGCTGAAGAACTTGTCGGAGACTTCATATCTCTCGACACGGGCATGAGCTTGAAAGACTAGCTTCAGCTCCTGGAACATCTCATATGCCCCGTGTTGCTCAAAACGCCTTTGGAGCCCCGTTTCTAAACTGTATAACATGCCACACCTGACCAGAGAGTAGTCATCACTCCGCGCTTGCCAGACGTTCAGAATGTCCTGGGCTGCTGCGGGAGCGGGAGGGTCACCTAGCGGCGTATTAAGGACATAAGCCTTTTTAGCGGCTTCAAGGATGAGCTTCAAGTTGCGAACCCAGTCCGCATAGTTTCTACCATCATCTTTCAGCTTGTTTTTCTCTAGGAATGCGTTGAAGTTGAGGTTGACGTTGGACATCTACAATATTTATAAAGACAACTTTTAGACTAAGTTCATGACAATTAAGTTCATTTAATCAAATTAAGTATGAACTCCCACTTAAATCGACATCCCTCTAGTCATCTAAGTGATACATGACCCATGTTGACTAACCCGTGTCCGATCATCACGTGAGACGGACTAGTCACCATGGTGAGCAACTTCATGCTGATCGTATTCCAAAATACGACTCATGTTCGACCTTTCGGTCTCTTGTATTCGAGGTCATGTATGTACATGCTAAGCTCGTCGAGTCAACCTAGGTGTTTCGCGTGTGTAAATCTGGCTTACACCCGTTGTATGCGAACGTTAGAATATATCACACCCGATCATCACGTGGTGCTTCGAGACAACGAACCTTCGCAACGGTGCACACTTAGGGGAATACGTTCTCGAAATTTTAAGAGGGATCGTCTTATTATGCTACCGTCGTTTTAAGCAATAAGATGTAAAACATGATAAACATCACAATGCAATCATATAGTGACATGATATGGCCATTATCATCTTTGCTCTTTCGATCTCCATCTTCAGGCATCGCATGATCATCATCGTCACCGGCGTGACACCATGATCTCCATCATCGTGTCTCCGTGATGTCGTCACGCCAACTACTACTATCACTACTACTATGGCTAACCGTTAGCAATGAAGTAAAAGTAGTAGGCATATGGCGTTGCATCTCATACAATAAATTAAGACAACTCCTATGGATCCTGCCGGTTGTCATACTCATCGACATGCAAGTCGTGAAACCTATTACAATAACATGATCATCTCATACATCATACATGCAACATCACAACTTTGGCCATATCACATCACATGTCAAAACCCTGCAAAAACAAGTTAGACGTCCTCTAATTGTTGTTGCAAGTTTTACGTGGCTGATTTGGGTTTCTAGCAAGAACGCCTTCTTACCTACATGACAGCCACAACGATGATATGCCAAAGCTATTTACCCTTCATAAGGACCCTTTTCATCAAATCCAATCCGACTAGAGTAGGAGAGACAGACACCCGCTAGCCACCTTTATGCACGATGTGCATGTCTGTCGGTGGAACCAGTCTCACGTAAGCGTACGTGTAAGGTCGGTCCGGGCCGCTTCATCCCACAATACCGCCGGAAAAGAATAAGACTAGTAACGGCAAGCAAATTGACAAACCATCGCCCACAACTTTTGTGTTCTACTCGTGCATAGAATCTACGCATAGAAAACCTGGCTCTGATACCACTGTTGGGAAACGTAGCATAAATTCAAAAAAATTCCTACGCATGTTCAGATCTTCCTATGCAGAGACCAGCAACGAGAGAGGGGTAAGAGCATCTTCGTACCTTTGAAGATCGCTAAGCGGAAGCGTTGCTAGAACGCGGTTGATGGAGTCGTACTCGTAGCGATTCCGATCTAGTGCCGAACAACGGCACCTCCGCGTTCAACACACGTGCAGCCCGGTGACGTCTCCCGCACCTTGATCCAGCAAGGAGGAGGGAGAGGTTGGGGAAGAAGTCCAGCAACACGACGGCGTGGTGTCGGTGGAGAGACGAGGTCTCCCGGCAGGGCTTCGCCAAGCGCCGGCATAGAGGAGGAGGGAGAGGAGCAGGGCTGCGCCGAGAGAGAGATGAAACCGTGTGTCAAATAGCCCCGAACCCTCATCTATATATAGGGGAAGAGGGAGGGGGCGCAGCCCTTAGGGTTCCCACCCCCAAGGGGTGCGGCAGCCCCAGATGGGAGAGGGGGCGGCGGCCAGGGCAGGGAGGAGGGGTGGCGCACCCCTCTGGTGGGCCTTAGGCCCACCTATGCTAGGGTTCCCCCTTCCCCCCTTTCTCTGGTGCGCATGGGCTGGGTGGGGGGCGCACCAGCCCACTTAGGGGCTGGTTCCCTTCCCCACTTAGCCCATCTAGCCTCCCGGGGTCGTTGCCCCCTTTCGGTGGTCCCCCGGGACCACCTCCGGTGGTCCCGGTACGTTATCGGTGACGCCCGAAACACTTCCGGTGTCCAAAACCATCCGTCCTATATATCAATCTTTACCTCCGGACCATTCCGGAGCTCCTCGCGACATACGGGATCTCATCCGGGACTCTGAACAACTTTCGGTAACCTCGTACAATAATTCCCTATAACCCTAGCGTCATCGTGTTGGGGAACGTCGCATGGGAAACAAAAATTTTCCTACGCGCACGAAGACCTATCATGGTGATGTCCATCTACGAGAGGGGATGAGTGATCTACGTACCCTTGTAGATCGTACAGCAGAAGCGATTAGAGATCGCGGTTGATGTAGTGGAACGTCCTCACGTCCCTCGATCCGCCCCGCGAACAATCCCGCGATCAGTCCCACGATCTAGTACCGAACGGACGGCACCTCCGCGTTCAGCACACGTACAGCTCGACGATGATCTCGGCCTTCTTGATCCAGAAAGAGAGACGGAGAGGTAGAAGAGTTCTCCGGCAGCGTGACGGCGCTCCGGAGGTTGGTGATGATCTTGTCTCAGCAGGGCTCCGCCCGAGCTCCGCAGAAACGCGATCTAGAGGAAAAACTATGGAGGTATGTGGTCGGGCAGCCGTGAGAAAGTCGTCTCAAATCAGCCCTAAAACCTCCGTATATATAGGTGGGAGGGAGGGGAGGAGGCAGCCTCAAAACCTAAAGGTTTGGCCGAAATTGGAGGTGGAGGAGTCCTACTCCAATCCTACTTGGAGTAGGATTCCACCTTCCCACTTGGAAACTCTTTCCACCTTGTGTTTTTTCCTTCTCAAACCTTATGGGCCTTAGTGGGAACTTATTCCAGCCCACTAGGGGCTGGTTTATCTCTTCCCATAGCCCATGAGACCCCTTGGGGCGTGACACCCCTCCCGATGGTCCCCGGCACCCCTCCCGGCACTCCCGGTACACTACCGATGAGCCCGAAACTTTTCCGGTAATGCACGAAAACCTTCCGGTAACCAAATTAGGTCATCCTATATATCAATCTTCGTTTCCGGACCATTCCGGAAACCCTCGTGACGTCCGTGATCTCATCCGGGACTCCGAACAACATTCGGTAACCAACCATATAACTCAAATACGCATAAAACAACGTCGAACCTTAAGTGTGCAGACCCTGCGGGTTCGAGAACTATGTAGACATGACCCGAGAGACTCCTCGGTCAATATCCAATAGCGGGACCTGGATGCCCATATTGGATCCTACATATTCTACGAAGATCTTATCGTTTGAACCTCAGTGCCAAGGATTCATATAATCCCGTATGTCATTCCCTTTGTCCTTCGGTATGTTACTTGCCCGAGATTCGATCGTTAGTATCCACATACCTATTTCAATCTCGTTTACCGGCAAGTCTCTTTACTCGTTCCATAATACAAGATCCCGCAACTTACATTAAGTTACATTGCTTGCAAGGCTTGTGTGTGATGTTGTATTACCGAGTGGGCCCCGAGATACCTCTCCGTCACACGGAGTGACAAATCCCAGTCTTGATCCATACTAACTCAACGAACACCTTCGGAGATACCTGTAGAGCATCTTTATAGTCACCCAGTTACGTTGCGAAGTTTGATACACACAAAGCATTCCTCCGGTGTCCGTGAGTTATATGATCTCATGGTCATAGGAACAAATACTTGACACGCAGAAAACAGCAGCAACAAAATGACACGATCAACATGCTACGTCTATTAGTTTGGGTCTAGTCCATCACATGATTCTCCTAATGATGTGATCCCGTTATCAAGTGACAACACTTGCCTATGGCCAGGAAACCTTGACCATCTTTGATCAACGAGCTAGTCAACTAGAGGCTTACTAGGGACAGTGTTTTGTCTATGTATCCACACAAGTATTGTGTTTCCAATCAATACAATTATAGCATGGATAATAAACGATTATCATGAACTAAGAAATATAATAATAACTAATTTATTATTGCCTCTAGGGCATATTTCCAACAGTCTCCCACTTGCACTAGAGTCAATAATCTAGTTCACATCACCATGTGATTTCAACGAATCCAACACCCATATAGTTCTGGGGTCTGATCACGTCTTGCTCGTGAGAGAGGTTTTAGTCAACGGTTCTGAAACTTTCAGATCCGTGTGTTCTTTACAAATCTTTATGTCATCTTATAGATCCTGCTACTATGTGCTATTCGGAAATACTCAGAATATCTACTCTACTATACGAATCCGTTTCACTACTCATAGTTATTCGGATTAGTGTCAAAGCTTGCATCGACGTAACCCTTTACGACGAACTCTTTAAGCACCTCCATAATCGAGAAAAATTCCTTAGTCCATTAGTTACTAAGGATAAATTTTGACCGCTGCTAGTGATTCAATCATGGATCACTCTCTGTACCTCTCAACATACTTTGAGTCAAGGCACACATCAGGTGCGGTACATAGCATGGCATACTTTAGATTCTACGGCTAAGGCATAGAAGACGACCTTCGTCTATTCTCTTTATTCTGCCGGGGTCAGGTTTTGAGTCTTACTCAAATTCACACCTCACAACGCAACCAAGAACTCCTTCTTTGCTGATCTATTTTGAACTCCTTCAAAAACTTGTCAAGGCATGCATCTTTGTTGAAACTTCCATTAAGCGCTTTTCGATCTATCTCCATAGATCTTTGATGCTCAACGTTCAAGTAGCTCAATCCAGGTATTCCTTTGAAAACTCCTTTCAAACAACCTTGTATGTTTTACAGAAATTCTACATCACTTCTGATCCTCAATATGTCAACCACATATACTTATCAGAAATTATATAGTGCTCCCACTCACTTCTTTGGAAATACAAGTTTCTCATAAACCTTGTACAAACCAAAAATCTTTGATCATCTCATCAAAGTGTATATTCCAACTCCGAGATGCTTGCACCAGTCCATTGAAGGATCACTGGAGCTTGCATACTTGCTAGTATCTTTAGGATCGACAAAACCTTCTGGTTGTATCACATACAATGTTTGCTCAAGGAAACCGTCGAGAAAACAATGTTTTGACATCCTACGTGCAATATTTCATAAATAATGCATCAACAACTAACATAATTCTAACAGACCTTTAGCATCGCTACGAGTGAGAAAGTCTCATCATAGTCAACTGTTTGATCTTGTCGAAAAACATCTTTGCGACAAGTAGAGCTTTTCTTAATAGTGACTTATCACCATCATCGTCTGTCTTCTTTTAAAGATCCATCTTTACTCAATAGTCTTATGACCATCAAGTAGTTCTTTCAAAGTCTACACTTTGTTTTCATACATGGATCCTCTCTCGGATTTCATGGCTTCCAGCCATTTGTCGGAATCTGGGCCCACCATCGCTTTCTCCATAACTCGTAGGTTCACTGTTGCTCAAACAACATGACCTCCAAGACAGGGCTACCGTACTACTCTGCAGCAGTACGCGACCTTGTCGACCTACGAGGTTTGTAGTAACTTGATTCGAAGCTTGATGATCACCATCATCAGCCTCCACTTCAATTGGTGTAGGCGCCACAGGAACAACTTCCTGCGTCCTGCTACACACTGGTCGAAGTGATGGTTCAATAACCTCATCAAGTTTTACCACCTTCCCACTCAATTCTTTCGAGAGAAACCTTTCCTCGAGAAAGGATCCGTTTCTAGAAACAAACACTTTGCTTTCGGATCTGAGATAGGAGATGTACCCAACTGTTTTGGATATCCTATGAAGATGCATTTATCCGCTTTGGGTTCGAGCTTATCAGACTGAAACTTTTTCACATAAGTGTCGAAACCCCAAACTTTCAAGAAACGACAGTTTAGATTTCTCTAAACCCCAGTCGATACTGTGTCATCTCAACGGAAATACGCGGTGCCCTATTTAAAGTGAGTGCGGTTGTCTCTAATGCATAACCCATAAACGATAGTGGTAATTCGATAAGAGACATCATAGTATGCACCATACCAAATAGTGCGTGGCTATGACGTTCAGACACATCATCACACTATGATGTTCCAGGTGGCATGAACTGTGAAACAATTTCCACATTGTCTTAACTGCGTACCAAAAACCCGTAACTCAGATTTTCATTTCCATGATCATATCGTAGACAGTTTATCCTCTTGTTACGACGAACTTCACTCTGAAACGGAATTGAACTTTTCAACATTTCAGACTTGTGATTCATTAAGTAAATACTCCTGTATCTACTCAAATCGTCAGTGAAGTAAGAACATAATGATATCCACTGCGTGCCTCAGCACCCATTGGACTGCATACATCAAAATGTATCACTTCCAACAAGTTACTATCTTATTTCATCTCAATGAAAACAAGGCCTTGCTCATGTGGTATGATTTGCATGTCACTAGTGATTCGAAATCAGGTGAGTACAAAGATCCATCAGCATGGAGCCTCTTCATGCAATTTATACTAACATGACTCAAGCGGCAGTGCCACAAGTAAGTGGTACTATCATCATTAACTCGTATCTTTTGGCACCAATATCATGAACATGTGTAACACTACGATCGAGATTCAATAAACCATTGAAGGTGAATATTCAAGAAAATAGGGTAACCATTATTCTCCTTAAATGAATAATCGTATTGCAATAAACACGATACAATCATGTTCATGCTTAACGCAAGCACCAAATAACAATTATTTAGGTTTAACACCAATCCCGATGGTAGAGGGAGCGTGCGACGTTTGATCATATCAACCTTGGAAACACTTCCAACACGTATCGTCACCTCGCCTTTAGCTAGTCTCCGTTTATGCCGTAGCTTTCATTTCGTGTTACTAATCACTTAGCAACCGAACCGGTATCCAATACCCTCATGCTACTAGGAGTACTAGTAAAGTACACATCAACATCATGTATATCAAATACACTTCTTTCGACTTTTGCCAGCCTTCTTATCTACCAAGTATCTAGAGTTGCTCCGCCTCAGTGACTGTTCCCCTCATTACAGAAGCACTTAGTCTCGGGTTTGGGTTTAATCTTGGGTCTCTTCATTAGTGCAGCAACTGTTTTGCCGTTTCACGAAGTATCCCTTCTAGCCCTTGCCTTTCTTGAAACTTAGTGGTTTTACAAACCATCAACTATTGACGCTCCTTCTTGATTTCTACTTTCGCAGTGTCAAACATCACGAATCGCTCAAGGATCATTGTATCTATCCTTGATATGTTATAGTTCATCACGAAGCTCTCACAGCTTGGTGGCAGTGACTTTTGGAGAACCATCACTATGTCATCTGGAAGATTAACTCCCACTTGATTCAAGTGTTTGTCGTACTCAGACAATCTGAGCACACGCTCAACGATTGAGCTTTTCTCATTTACTTTGTGGACAAAGAATCTTGTTGGAGGTCTCGTACCTCTTAACAAGGGCACAAGCATGAAATCACAATTTCATCTCTTTAGAACATCACTTATGTTCCGTGACGTTTCAAAACGTCTTCGGCGCCTTGCTTCTGAGCCATTAAGTATTTTGCACTGAACTATCATGTAGTCATCAGAAACGTGTATGTCGGATGTTTCACAGCATCCACAGACGACGCTCGAGGTGCAGCACACCAAGTGGTGCATTAAGGACATAAGCCTTCTGCGCAGCAACGAGGACAATCCTCTGCAAAGTTTGCTACTATCAACTTTCAACTAAATTTTCTCTAGGAACATATAAAAACAGTAGAGCTATAGCGCAAGCTACATCGTAATTCGCAAAGACCATTAGACTATGTTCATGACAATTAGTTCAATTAATCATATTACTTAAGAACTCCCACTCAAAAAGTACATCTCTCTAGTCATTTGAGTGGTACATGATCCAAATCCACTATCTCAAGTCCGATCATCACGTGAGTCGAGAATAGTTTCAGTGGTAAGCATCTCTATGCTAATCATATCAACTATACGATTCATGCTCGACCTTTCGGTCTCATGTGTTCCGAGGCCATGTCTGCACATGCTAGGCTCGTCAAGCTTAACCCGAGTGTTCTGCGTGTGCAACTGTTTTGCACCCGTTGTATGTGAACGTTGAGTCTATCACACCCGATCATCACGTGGTGTCTCGAAACGAAGAACTGTCGCAACGCAACGGTGCACAGTCGGGGAGAACACAATTTCGTCTTGAAATTTTAGTGAGACATCACCTCATAATGCTACCGTCGTTCTAAGCAAAATAAGGTGCATAAAAGGATTAACATCACATGCAATTCATAAGTGACATGATATGGCCATCATCACGTGCTTCTTGATCTCCATCACCAAAGCACCGGCACGATCTTCTTGTCACCGGCGCCACACCATGATCATCCATCAACGTGTTGCCATCGGGGTTGTCGTGCTACTTATGCTATTACTACTAAAGCTACATCCTAGCAAAATAGTAAACGCATCTGCAAGCACAAACGTTAGTATAAAGACAACCCTATGGCTCCCGCCGGTTGCCGTACCATCGACGTGCAAGTCGATATTTCTATTACAACATGATCATCTCATACATCCAATATATCACATCACATCGTTGGCCATATCACATCACAATCATACCCTGCAAAAACAAGTTAGACGTCCTCTAATTTTGTTGTTGCATGTTTTACGTGGTGACCGAGGGTATCTAGTAGGATCGCATCTTACTTACGCAAACACCACAACGGAGATATATGAGTTGCTATTTAACCTCATCCAAGGACCTCCTCGGTCAAATCCGATTCAACTAAAGTTGGAGAAACAGTCACTTGCCAGTCATCTTTGAGCAAAGGGGGTTACTCGTAACGATGAAACCAGTCTCTCGTAAGCGTACGAGTAATGTCGGTCCAAGCTGCTTCAATCCAACAATACCGCGGAATCAAGAAAAGACTAAGGAGGGCAGCAAAACGCACATCACCGCCCACAAAAACTTTTGTGTTCTACTCGAGAAGACATCTACGCATGAACCTAGCTCATGATGCCACTGTTGGGGAACGTCGCATGGGAAACAAAAATTTTCCTACGCGCACGAAGACCTATCATGGTTATGTCCATCTACGAGAGGGGATGAGTGATCTACGTACCCTTGTAGATCGTACAGCAGAAGCGATTAGAGATCGCGGTTGATGTAGTGGAACGTCCTCACGTCCCTCGATCCGCCCCGCGAACAATCCCGCGATCAGTCCCACGATCTAGTACCGAACGGACGGCACCTCCGCGTTCAGCACACGTACAGCTCGACGATGATCTCGGCCTTCTTGATCCAGCAAGAGAGAAGGAGAGGTAGAAGAGTTCTCCGGCAGCATGACGGCGCTCCGGAGGTTGGTGATGATCTTGTCTCAGCAGGGCTCCGCCCGAGCTCCGCAGAAACGCGATCTAGAGGAAAAACTATGGAGGTATGTGGTCGGGCAGCCGTGAGAAAGTCGTCTCAAATCAGCCCTAAAACCTCCGTATATATAGGTGGGAGGGAGGGGAGGAGGCAGCCTCAAAACCTAAAGGTTTGGCCGAAATTGGAGGTGGAGGAGTCCTACTCCAATCCTACTTGGAGTAGGATTCCACCTTCCCACTTGGAAACTCTTTCCACCTTGTGTTTTTTCCTTCTCAAACCTTATGGGCCTTAGTGGGAACTTATTCCAGCCCACTAGGGGCTGGTTTATCTCTTCCCATAGCCCATGAGACCCCTTGGGGCGTGACACCCCTCCTGATGGTCCCCGGCACCCCTCCCGGCACTCCCGGTACACTACCGATGAGCCCGAAACTTTTCCGGTAATGCACGAAAACCTTCCGGTAACCAAATTAGGTCATCCTATATATCAATCTTCGTTTCCGGACCATTCCGGAAACCCTCGTGACGTCCGTGATCTCATCCGGGACTCCGAACAACATTCGGTAACCAACCATATAACTCAAATACGCATAAAACAACGTCGAACCTTAAGTGTGCAGACCCTGCGGGTTCGAGAACTATGTAGACATGACCCGAGAGACTCCTCGGTCAATATCCAATAGCGGGACCTGGATGCCCATATTGGATCCTACATATTCTACGAAGATCTTATCGTTTGAACCTCAGTGCCAAGGATTCATATAATCCCGTATGTCATTCCCTTTGTCCTTCGGTATGTTACTTGCCCGAGATTCGATCGTTAGTATCCACATACCTATTTCAATCTCGTTTACCGGCAAGTCTCTTTACTCGTTCCGTAATACAAGATCCCGCAACTTACATTAAGTTACATTGCTTGCAAGGCTTGTGTGTGATGTTGTATTACCGAGTGGGCCCCGAGATACCTCTCCGTCACACGGAGTGACAAATCCCAGTCTTGATCCATACTAACTCAACGAACACCTTCGGAGATACCTGTAGAGCATCTTTATAGTCACCCAGTTACGTTGCGACGTTTGATACACACAAAGCATTCCTCCGGTGTCCGTGAGTTATATGATCTCATGGTCATAGGAACAAATACTTGACACGCAGAAAACAGCAGCAACAAAATGACACGATCAACATGCTACGTCTATTAGTTTGGGTCTAGTCCATCACATGATTCTCCTAATGATGTGATCCCGTTATCAAGTGACAACACTTGCCTATGGCCAGGAAACCTTGACCATCTTTGATCAACGAGCTAGTCAACTAGAGGCTTACTAGGGACAGTGTTTTGTCTATGTATCCACACAAGTATTGTGTTTCCAATCAATACAATTATAGCATGGATAATAAACGATTATCATGAACTAAGAAATATAATAATAACTAATTTATTATTGCCTCTAGGGCATATTTCCAACACATCGAACCTTAAGTGTGTAGACCCTACGGGTTCGGGAGACAGGCAGACATGACCGAGACACCTCTCTGGCCAATAACCATCAGCGGGGTCTGGATACCCATGGTGGCTCCCACTAGCTCCACGATGATCTCATCGGATGAACCACGATGTCAAGGATTCAATCAATCCTGTATACGATTCCCTTTGTCTGTCGATATAGAACTTGCCCGAGATTCGATCGTCGGTATACCTATACCTTGTTCAATCTCGTTACCGGTAAGTCTCTTTACTCGTTCCGTAGCATGTCATCGTGTGACTAACTCCTTAGTCACATTGAGCTCATGATGATGTTCTACCGAGTGGGCCCAGAGATACCTCTCCGTCACACGGAGTGACAAATCCCGATCTCGATTCGTACCAACCCAACACACACTTTCGGAGGTACCCTTAGTGCACCTTTATAGTCACCCAGTTACGTTGTGACGTTTGATACACCCAAAGCACTCCTATGGTATCCGGGAGTTGCACAATCTCACGATCGAAGGAAAAGATACTTGACATTAGAAAAGCTTTAGCATACGAACAATACGATCTAGTGCTAGGCTTAGGATTGGGTCTTGTCCATCACATCATTCTCCCAATGATGTGAGACCGTTATCAATGACATCTAATGCCCATGATCAGGAAACCATGATCATCTATTGACTAACGAGCTAGCCAACTAGAGGCTTGGTAGGGACACATTGTGATCTATTCATTCACACATGTATTACTGTTTCCTGTTAATACAATTATACCATGAATGATAGACGATTATCATGAACAAGGAAATATGATAATAACCATTTTATTATTGCCTCTAGGGCATATTTCCAACAGTCTCCCACTTGCACTAGAGTCAATAATCTAGTTACATTGTGATGTATCGAACACCCATAGCATTATGGTGTTGATCATGTTTTGCTCGTGGAAGAGGTTTAGTCAACGGGTCTGCAATATTCAGATCCGTGTGTACTTTACAAATATCTATCACTCCACTCTGGACATGGTCCTGGATGGAGTTGTAGCGGCGCTTGAGGTGCTTCGTCTTCCGGTGAAACCTGGGCTCCTTGGCTATGGCAATGGCTCCAGTGTTATCACAGAAGAGTGTCATAGGACCCGACGCGCTTGGAACCACTCCATGGTCGGTGATGAGCTCCTTCATCCAAATTCCTTCATGAGCCGCTTCTGAAGCAGCTATGTACTCCGCTTCACATGTAGATGCTGCCACGACTTCTTGCTTGCTGCTGCACCAGCTCACTGCCCCACCATTCAACACATACACATATCCGGTCTGTGACTTAGAGTCATCCGGATCTGTGTCGAAGCTAGCGTCGACGTAACCCTTTACGACGAGCTCTTCGTCACCTCCATAAACGAGAAACATTTCCTTAGTCCTTTTCAGGTACTTAAGGATATTCTTGACCGCTGTCCAGTGTTCCGCACCGGGATTACTTTGGTACCTCCCTACCAAGCTTATGGCAAGGTTTATATCAGGTCTGGTACACAGCATGGCATACATTAGAGAGCCCACGGCTGAAGCGTAGGGGACAGAACTCATCTTCTCTCTATCTGCTGCCGTGGTCGGCGACTGAGTCTTACTCAATCTCATACCTTGCAAAACTGGCAAGAACCCTTTCTTTGAGTTTTCCATATTGAACTTCTTCAATATATTGTCAAGGTATGTACTTTGCGAAAGACCTATGAGGCGTCTCGATCTATCTCTATAGATCTTGATGCCTAATATGTATGCAGCTTCTCCAAGGTCCTTCATTGAAAAACTCTTGTTCAAATAGGCCTTTATGCTCTCCAACATCTCTATATCATTCCCCATCAATAATATGTCATCCACATATAGTATGAGGAAAGCTACAGAGCTCCCACTCACTTTCTTGTACAGACAGGCTTCTCCGTAAACCTGTATGAACCCAAACGCTTTAATCACCTCATTAAAGCGAATGTTCCAACTCCGAGATGCTTGCACCAGCCCATAGATGGAGCGCTGGAGCTTGCACACTTTGTTAGCACCCTTAGGGTCGACAAAACCTTCTGGTTGCATCATATACAACTCTTCCTTAAGGTTCTCGTTAAGGAACGCCGTTTTGACGTCCATTTGCCAAATTTCATAGTCATAAAAGGCGGCAATTGCTAACATGATTCAGACTGATTTCAGCTTCGCTACGGCAGAGAAAGTCTCTTCGTAGTCAACTCCTTGAATTTTTCGAAAACCGTTTGCGACAAGTCGAGCTTTGTAAACGGTTACATTACCGTTTGCATCAGTCTTCTTCTTGAAGATCCATTTATTTTCTATGGCTCGCCGGTCATCGGGCAAGTCCACCAAAGTCCATACTTTGTTCTCATACATGGATCCTATCTCGGATTTCATGGCCTCAAGCCATTTGTTGGAATCCGGGCCCGCCATTGCTTCTTCATAGTTCGAAGGTTCACCGTTGTCTAACAACATGATTTCCATCACAGGGTTGCCGTACCACTCTGGTGCGTAGCGTGCCCTTGTGGACCTTCGCGGTTCAGTAGTAACTTGATCCGAAGCTTCATGATCATCATCATTAACTTCCTCTGCAGTCGGTGTAGGTGTCACAGGAACAACTTCCCGCGCTGCGCTACTATCCTGTTCGAGAGGGGGTGTGATTACCTCATCAAGTTCTACCTTCCTCCCACTTACTTCTTTCGAGAGAAACTCTTTCTCTAGAAAGGATCCGTTCTTGGCAACAAAGGTTTTACCTTCGGATCTAAGATAGAAGGTATACCCAATAGTTTCCTTAGGGTATCCTATGAATACGTATTTCTCCGCTTTGGGTTCGAGCTTTTCTGGTTGAAGTTTCTTCACATAAGCATCGCAGCCCCAAACTTTAAGAAACGACAACTTAGGTTTCTTGCCAAACCATCATACGGTGTCGTCTCAACGGATTTAGACGGTGCCGTATTTAAAGTGAATGCTGCAGTTTCTAATGCGTATCCCCAAAATGATAGCGGTAAGTCGGTGAGAGACATCATAGATCGTACCATATCTAATAAAGTGCGATTACGACGTTCAGACACTCCGTTGCGCTGCGGTGTGCCAGGCGGCGTCAGTTGTGAAACGATTTCACACTTCCTTAGGTGTGTGCCAAACTCGTGACTCAAATATTCACCTCCACGATCGGATCGTAGACATTTAATTTTTCTGTCACGTTGATTCTCAACCTCACTCTGAAATTCCTTGAACTTTTCAAACGTCTCAGATTTGTGCTTCATCAAGTAGATATACCCATACCTACTCAAATCATCGGTGAGGGTGAGAACATAACGATAACCACCGCGAGCTTCAACGTTCATTGGACCACACACATCAGTATGTATTATTTCCAATAAGTCGGTTGCTCTCTCCATTATTCCTGAGAATGGAATCTTAGTCATCTTGCCCATGAGGCACGGTTCGCATGTGTCAAATGATTCAAAGTCAAGAGACTCTAATAGTCCATCAGTATGGAGCTTCTTCATGCGCTTAACGCCGATATGACCAAGGCGGCAGTGCCACAAGTATGTGGGACTATCGTTATCAACTTTGCATCTTTTGGTACTCACACTATGAATATGTGTAACATCACGATCGAGATTCATCAAGAATAAACCATTCACCAGCGGAGCATGACCATAAAACATATCACTCATATAAATAGAACAACCATTATTCTCTGACTTAAATGAGTAGCCGTCTCGCATTAAGCAAGACCCTGATACAATGTTCATGCTTAAAGCTGGTACTAAATAACAATTATTAAGGTTTAAAACTAATCCCGACGGTAGATGTAGAGGTAGCGTGCCGACGGCGATCACATCGACCTTTGAACCATTCCCGACGCGCATCGTCACCTCGTCCTTGGCCAGTCTCCGCTTATTCCGTAGTTCCTGCTTTGAGTTGCAAATGTGAGCAACAACACCGGTATCAAATACCCAGGAGCTACTACGAGCGCTGGTAAGGTACACATCAATAACATGTATATCACATATACCTTTAACGTTGCCGGCCTTCTTGTCCGCTAAGTATTTGGGGCAGTTCCGCTTCCAGTGACCCTTTCCCTTGCAATAGAAGCACTCAGTCTCAGGCTTGGGTCCGTTCTTTTTCTTCTTCCCGGCATCTGGCTTACCGGGCGCGGCAACAGCTTTGTCGTCTTTCTTGAAGTTCTTCTTACCCCTGCCTTTCTTGAAACTAGTGGTCTTGTTGACCATCAACACTTGATGCTCTTTCTTGATTTCTACTTCTGCAGACTTGAGCATCGAGTACAAATCGGGAATGGTCTTCTCCATCCCTTGCATGTTGTAGTTAAGCACAAAGCCTTTGTAGCTTGGTGGGAGAGACTGGAGGATTCTGTCAATTATAGCATCATCCGGAAGTTCGACTCCAAGTGAAGTCAGACGACCGTGTAACCCAGACATTTTGAGTATGTGCTCACTGACAGAACTGTTCTCCTCCATCTTACAGCTGAAGAACTTGTCAGAGACTTCATATCTCTCGACACGGGCATGAGCTTGAAAGACTAGCTTCAGCTCCTGGAACATCTCATATGCCCCGTGTTGATCAAAACGCCTTTGGAGCCCCGTTTCTAAACTGTATAACATGCCACACCTGACCAGAGAGTAGTCATCACTCCGCGCTTGCCAGACGTTTAGAATGTCCTGGGCTGCTGCGGGAGCGGGAGGGTCACCTAGCGGCGCATTAAGGACATAAGCCTTTTTAGCTGCTTCAAGGATAAGCTTCAAGTTGCGAACCCAGTCCGCATAGTTTCTACCATCATCTTTCAGCTTGTTTTTCTCTAGGAATGCGTTGAAGTTGAGGTTGACGTTGGACATCTACAATATTTATAAAGACAACTTTTAGACTAAGTTCATGACAATTAAGTTCATTTAATCAAATTAAGTATGAACTCCCACTTAAATCGACATCCCTCTAGTCATCTAAGTGATACATGATCCATGTTGACTAACCCGTGTCCGATCATCACGTGAGACGGACTAGTCACCATGGTGAGCAACTTCATGCTGATCGTATTCAACCATACGACTCATGTTCGACCTTTCGGTCTCTTGTATTCGAGGTCATGTCTGTACATGCTAAGCTCGTCGAGTCAACCTAGGTGTTTCGCGTGTGTAAATCTGGTTTACACCCGTTGTATGCGAACGTTAGAATCTATCACACCTGATCATCACGTGGTGCTTCGAGACAACGAACCTTCGCAAGGGTGCACACTTAGGGGAATACGTTCTCGAAATTTTAAGAGGGATCATCTTATTATGCTACCGTCGTTTTAAGCAATAAGATGTAAAACATGATAAACATCACAATGCAATCATATAGTGACATGATATGGCCATTATCATCTTTGCTCTTTCGATCTCCATCTTCAGGCATCGCATGATCATCATCCTCACCGGCGTGACACCATGATCTCCATCATCGTGTCTCCGTGATGTCGTCACGCCAACTACTACTATCACTACTACTATGGCTAACCGTTAGCAATGAAGTAAAAGTAGTAGGCATATGGCGTTGCATCTCATACAATAAATTAAGACAACTCCTATGGATCCTGCCGGTTGTCATACTCATCGACATGCAAGTCGTGAAACCTATTACAATAACATGATCATCTCATACATCATACATGCAACATCACAACTTTGGCCATATCACATCACATGTCAAAACCCTGCAAAAACAAGTTAGACGTCCTCTAATTGTTGTTGCAAGTTTTACGTGGCTGATTTGGGTTTCTAGCAAGAACGCCTTCTTACCTACATGACAGCCACAACGATGATATGCCAAAGCTATTTACCCTTCATAAGGACCCTTTTCATCAAATCCAATCCGACTAGAGTAGGAGAGACAGACACCCGCTAGCCACCTTTATGCACGATGTGCATGTCTGTCGGTGGAACCAGTCTCACGTAAGCGTACGTGTAAGGTCGGTCCGGGCCGCTTCATCCCACAATACCGCCGGAAAAGAATAAGACTAGTAACGGCAAGCAAATTGACAAACCATCGCCCACAACTTTTGTGTTCTACTCGTGCATAGAATCTACGCATAGAAAACCTGGCTCTGATACCACTGTTGGGAAACGTAGCATAAATTCAAAAAATTTCCTACGCATGTTCAGATCTTCCTATGGAGAGACCAGCAACGAGAGAGGGGTAAGAGCATCTTCGTAACTTTGAAGATCGCTAAGCGGAAGCGTTGCTAGAACGCGGTTGATGGAGTCGTACTCGCAGCGATTCCGATCTAGTGCCGAACAACGGCACATCCGCGTTCAACACACGTGCAGCCCGGTGACGTCTCCCGCACCTTGATCCAGCAAGGAGGAGGGAGAGGTTGGGGAAGAAGTCTAGCAACACGACGACATGGTGTCAGTGGAGAGACGAGGTCTCCCGGCATGGCTTCGCCAAGCGCCGGCAGAGAGGAGGAGGGAGAGGAGCAGGGCTACGCCGAGAGAGAGATGAAACCGTGTGTCAAACAGCCCCGAACCCTCATCTATATATAAGGGAAGAGGGAGGGGGCGCAGCCCTTAGGGTTCCCACCCCCAAGGGGTGCGGCAGCCCCAGATGGGAGAGGGGGCGGCGGCCAGGGCAGGGAGGAGGGGTGGCGCACCCCTCTGGTGGGCCTTAGGCCCACCTATGCTAGGGTTCCCCCCTTCCCCCCTTTCTCTGGTGCGCATGGGCTGGGTGGGGGGGCGCACCAGCCCACTTAGGGGCTGGTTCTCTTCCCCACTTAGCCCATCTAGCCTCCCGGGGCCGTTGCCCCCTTTCGGTGGTCCCGGTACGTTACCGGTGACGCCCGAAACACTTCCGGTGTCCAAAACCATCCGTCCTATATATCAATCTTTACCTCCGGACCATTCCGGAGCTCCTCGCAACATCCGGTACCTCATCCGGGACTCCGAACAACTTTCGGTAACCTCGTACAACAATTCCCTATAACCCTAGCGTCATCGAACCTTAAGTGTGTAGACCCTACGGGTTCGGGAGACAGGCAGACATGACCGAGACACCTCTGTGGCCAATAACCATCAGCGGAGTCTGGATACCCATGGTGGATCCCACTAGCTCCACGATGATCTCATCGGATGAACCACGATGTCAAGGATTCAATCAATCCCGTATACGATTCCCTTTGTCTGTCGGTATAGAACTTGCCCGAGATTCGATCGTCGGTATACCTATACCTTGTTCAATCTCGTTACCGGTAAGTCTCTTTACTCGTTCCGTAGCACGTCATCGTGTGACTAACTCCTTAGTCACATTGAGCTCATGATGATGTTCTACCGAGTGGGCCCAGAGATACCTCTCCGTCACACGGAGTGACAAATCCCGATCTCGATTCGTACCAACCCAACAGACACTTTCGGAGGTACCCGTAGTGCACCTTTATAGTCACCCAGTTACGTTGTGACGTTTGATACACCCAAAGCACTCCTATGGTATCCGGGAGTTGCACAATCTCACGGTCGAAGGAAAAGATACTTGACATTAGAAAAGCTTTAGCATACGAACAATACGATCTAGTGCTAGGCTTAGGATTGGGTCTTGTCCATCACATCATTCTCCCAATGATGTGATCCCGTTATCAATGACATCTAATGCCCATGATCAGGAAACCATGATCATCTATTGACTAACGAGCTAGCCAACTAGAGGCTTGCTAGGGACACATTGTGATCTATTCATTCACACATGTATTACTGTTTCCTGTTAATACAATTATAGCATGAATGATAGACGATTATCATGAACAAGGAAATATGATAATAACCATTTTATTATTGCCTTTAGGGCATATTTCCAACAATACCTCTATCGTGAGTTAGGTATCTTCTGCTGAGGGTGAGTTTAAAATCTCATTGCGTATGTGTTTCTACGACTTTAATATTCAACATGCTTGCAGTTAGTTCCACTTTGGAATAATAAACAATTAGTAGCATTAGTTAAAAAGGTTCTCAGGAAAAAAATACTTTCTGTAATGGATCGTATTGGTATAATTTCGAGTGGTAGTAACACAAGTTATTGTAGTTCCCCATCGTTATGCTTTACTCTTAATTTTGATATTTTCTAAATTCTGAAATTTTTGTTTGAAATTTGTTATTTGTTCGGTTTAACTGTGAAAGTACTCTCCTACTAGGCTGTTTCAGTTATATTTTTGTTGATGCTAAGAAAAGTAATGTCATCGTCTGAAAAAATGATAACCGGATAACCAATTTATGTGGAGCTACAGAGTGTGTATTCAAGCACCAACAATAAGTACAATGAATCAAGTTTTTCAGTGGGGTATATGGACATTCATCAACTTGATAGCCAAGTTGATTTAATATGACAACTCTGCTATAAATATATGACAAATAAGTAATAGTAATCCGGCAAGTAGCGACAAAAATAAAAGTTGTTGAAACATGTGTATATGGGATCTAGTTTTTAAGATTTCATTGCAAAAAAGCAAAAACGGATTATTAATTTAGATAATCATTTGGAAGGTAAATTATCTTTAAATACACAATCAGGAAAATATTTGATAATGTCATATCCATGTAATGTTGAATGCATGTAAGAAATGAATATGAGGAAGGCACGCTGCACGGGAAGACTAATGTACGCTCTAAAGACGATAATCACAACGCCATCCAGATTGTTGAGAAAAAGAAAAAAACTTATGAATGTCTCCATAAATGGCTCTGTTTTCACGAAACATTAGCACGCCATTTTGGACTGACCCATACGGCAAAATAATATGTCGAGCATTAATTGCACAATTGAACAGAGTTTACAGAGTACAAATGAACACGACAGAGACAACCCAGCTTAGGCCCTGTTTGGAACCACCCAGATTATATAATTCAGTTTTTATAATCTATTATGTCTCCAAACAGGACAGTTTATGGTGTAGATTATAAAAATTAGACGGATAGATTATTAAAAACTTATAATCTACTCTATACCAGCTAAAATCAGATTATGGATTGCTAATGACCCATTATCCTTATAAAGTAGAAGATAATTACATTCCTACCACCGCCATCCTCCTCTTTTAAAAAAAACAGAGGGCAGACAGGTCATTATGCAATGTAAAACTTGAATTATAGTTTATATAATCTAACCTCCAAACATATCCACCTACATTATTTTTATAAACCAGATTATATAATCTATCTTCATAATCCAGATTATCATAATCTATTATGATTTCAAACAGGGCCTTAACCAGGGAGAACACCAAGACAAATCGGCTCAAAGAAAGTAAAAATAAGAAGAGTAAACACGAAATGATGAAACTCCTAATAGGCGACTCATCGGCTCATCGCATCATCAGCACATGTTCTTCCACGGGAATTCTATCCCCTCCAGACCATGAGTTCTGACAAGTCCGCACACAAGAAGATCGCCTGAATCGGGGAGTGTTCACGAGGACAAGAAACAGTAACATTTTAGTGAGTAACAGCACAGAAAAATCTTGTTTAATTTCTCAAACAACTTCTCTTAGAAGGAAAAAGAACAGAGCTTCTTCTCCCATTTCATTGATTTGAAACCATACTCTCCCCTAACAATTTTTTTTGAAATCATACTCTACAAACTATAGATCAGAAAATTAAAGCAGAGGAAGGCCTTAACTCCCCTTTTTAAAAAGCTACAGTCAGGACGTATGAGGCAACAACAGAAGGGCGATATGAAATCTTGGGGAATTACCTGAAGTGCCAGCGTGCTTGGGACTAGCACCCAACATGGAAATTCAGAAGTTGTAGGTTAGGATGGTTGGGATTTTTCATAGCTGCTCTCTCCATGGCAGCCTTTGCAGCCTCAAGACCTTCAACGCTGGTGGTGCCACTTACTCTGCACTCAATAGAGGTGAGGCATGGGAGGTTCTCAATGCCGAAATCATAGGTATCAATGTCACCGCCGGCGAGAGACTCTGTTTTAGCTATGCTGAGATAAATATTGATCCTTTCCAGCCTGGGCATACATCCCTGTGTAAACATTAACATCATATTATAACGCAGGTTCCTCAGGCATCGAAACCCGTCTCCTCCACTGACACTGAGTTTGCCTTTTGATGACTTTGTTGTTTCCTCGAGATCCAGTGTGAGAAGAGCCGGTAAGCCTCCAAGTATGCACAGATCTTCCGGCTCAAGACCCTCCACTTCAAGGCGTAACTTTTGCAGGTTGACGAGGGAACCCACCCAGGCTGGAACCTGAGCAACTGCCGAACGCCAGGTCATGAGCTTCTTGAGGCCAACTGGGGTCGGGCTCCATGGTTCGAGTAAGAAGCTGCCGCCATTCCAGATGGTTACAGAACGGAGGTTTTGCGTGCCTAGGTTGCGGAGAGATTGATAGGCAGTGGAATTCTTGCAGCACTTCTTGGTAACCCCAGCTACAGGAACATCAAACAGATCAAGGTATATCTTCCTCAGATTCTTCAGCTGCCCAAGTTCTCGGAGAAAGTTAGATGACTGCTTCAAGGCTCTGACCCGTTTCAACATCTCCAGTGCTTGCATCTTCGAAACTCCATCAGGAAATGTGACACAATTGTCAACAAGCAGATGCACCAAGCTACCGAGATTAACAATCACTGTCGGTAATTCACGCACGTTGGTGTCTCTTAGGTCCAGCATCTCAAGGCATTGCAGATGCTTGATTTCTTTTGGAAGCTCACTTACCCCAACTTGTCTGAGGTTCAAGTACCTTAACTGAAATAACCTCCCTATATTTACCAGATGCTGGTTTTCCAATTGGCGGCAACCCCCGAAGTCGAGAACCAGTAAATGCCTGAACTCCGTCATAGAAGGGATTTTCACTGTATTCCCAAACACATTAAGTGACCGGACATGAGACAACACCAGGTTTGCCGGCGGGATGCAATTTCCTTCATCTTTAACTTGAAGAGAGAGCCGTCGAACTTTGCTTTGCGTCCCTATAGCTAAATTAGGAACACCAACTAAAGTAACGAAGTTCTCTTCAATTGACTTGGATATGATAAAATCAAGAATTGTGTCATGAACTCGGCAACTCACCACCTTGCCATATGTATTTCTCGCAGCAGGTTGAATCAAGCTCCTATTTATGAGCTCATTAAAACACCTCTCTCCTAACTCATGCAAAGTGTATCTCTCTTCTTTACGAATAAATCCTTCAGAAATCCATCTCCTTATCAGAGCCTTCCTCTTAATGACCTGATCTTCTGGGAATATACTCAAGTACAGTAGACATGTTTTAAGATGAGGAGGAAGATCAAAGTAACTAAGAGACAATATCTTTATCATTGCTTCAATGCTAGGATTTCTTTCTAGCGCACAACCAATTGATTTTTTCACTCGATCCCATTGATCATTTGTACTTTCTGTGTTAGCCAACAAACCAGATATAGCTATAATTGCCAAAGGTAAGCCTCCACATTTTTCCAATATTTGATCAGAAACTTCTTTAAGGTGTGAAGGACAATCTTCTTCGGAGTTGAAAAGCCTTATGCAAAAAAGCTGTCTTGAATGCACCACATTAAGAGGCTTTATTTTATAAATATTTTTCCGTGATGAACAAGATTGAGCGACATCAATATTACGAGTAGTGGTTATTATTCTGCTGCCAAGAGTGGTGATGGGGAATGCATACTTCATAACGTTCCATTCTTTGATGTTCCATATATCGTCGACTACAACAATGTACCTGCAAATAAAGATAAACATTATCCCAATTATCTTAAAAATATTGTCTGTTTGAAATTGCTTTTACCACACTTGCTACGTGGTTCCCCAATATCCTAAATAGTTCTATTTTTGCAGTGGAATTGACATGCAATATATATTATATCCTAAGACTTTTTTCTTGTATTTCAAAAAGATTAAACAATCATTTACTTACCATTTCCAACACATTTTCTACCATTATATTTTATTGCATGTCAACGTCTTAGGTGCAACACTGAAAAATTACAGGTGTCACAACTAGAGTTAGTTACCACCAGTAACTTAAACTACGGTTGTCTTTTCACCATATATTACTAAAATTTTATGGAAACCTAGGTTATCAAACTAACGTTTTAAAGCAGGAAGCTTGCTTATGGGCTGGGGGTAATACGGCGGCATGGTCACTAGAACCTTGATATATACATGAAAAAAAAATTGAAAATGATAAATCTCGATCTTTTGGGATTTACCCATGGTAAACCGAATGTTTTTTGTGGCAACTTTAGTTGACGGGTGGATGGCAACTTTAGTTGACAAGCACGGTAATTTCCTGGAAAGACAATTGAGGAGGGAATTGTCATGCTTATCAACTAAACTTGCCATCTCTCCCGTTTATAAATTGCCACAAAAAACGTTCAATTTGGCATGGGCAAATACCGAAAGTGCAGAACGTATCGGCGTCCAAAAATATTTTGTTTTGAAGGATTTCTATTCTAGTGATAAACTAATATTACTTGTTGTGTGTTTTATGTCAGCAGTAAAAAAGATAATATAAATGTATATGAAACATGAAGGCACACAGCAGTATTTTGAGTCGGTACCTTTTGTCAAGGAGGAAACTGGAGATCTCAGTGATAAGTTGTTGTTCACCCCCAGCTTTTGTATTAACATAATCTTTCCCGGTCACTTGGCTTAGAATAGTTCTCAAAACTTTCATCGTGTCTGGATTGCGTGACACAGATAAGAAAGCATGACAATCGAATTGTCCGACAAGCTCTTTATATACTTGGTTTGCAAGAGTTGTCTTGCCTAGACCTCCAAATCCATGAATGGAGACCACCCTTGATTGTTGCTGCGTTGGTTCGGACAATAGTTGGATAAGCTCGTCCTTTGGTCCATCGATGCCAACGAGCTTGGATACATCCTTAAATATAGCAAGAGCTCTAGGATCAACCATGGCGTTGCTAGGCTTGGAGATGGCCTCGCGAGTGGCGTACCTTGCGTGTCGCTTCCCCACCACAACGACTTGTTTCTTCAAACTTTGTATGGCCTTGGCGATCCCACGGCGAGCCTTCGTCCTGTCCAAGAGGTACTTGATCTTCTCCATGAAGCCATCTGGCTTGGCAGATCTGTCGTCATCGACACGCGCCACGAAGTCATCGAGGTGGTCCTCGATGTCATAGGACAGTTCCCGCACCTCATTCATCCATGCCTTGTCCTGAACAACAGGATCCTCATCCTCCACCTCCGACATCTTGAGGAGGAAATTGTGCATGGCTGCGAGCTCGTCGGTGAGGAATTTGATCTCGTCGCGCACTTCCTTGAAACGCCTGTACTTGTCGCCAAGCAGAGCGGCCAGCTTCTCCAGCACGGGTTTCAGGGCCCCCGTTGCTACACTCACCAGAGCTGCATCCATGCTTGCGCGAGTTGGTGATAGCAAGCTGAGATGATTTTGTCTGCGCTGCGTATGATGTGTAGGTTGAATGGATGCTCGAACCCCCCGCCCACCTCGATCGGGCTTATAATTAGCTGCGTTGACCGTAAAGCGCAAACTCATTCGGCATAAACTATTGAACTTTTGTTAATTCGCTTGCTTGTCGCGTACGAACATGTTGGCTCCGCGTTGCACAAGACAGCCACGCATGTTCTCTTGCCCTGTTGTTACTTTAATTTGCTCCCGCAAATAATTCGTATTGCTTTGAAATGAACGTTTTATTACTTAAAAGATTTAAGCATTACATCTGACTTCTGCATAACTTAGATATACACAGCCAAATGATGTCCTCTCATTCAAACGAAAAATAAAAAGATAAAATACAAAGAAACATGTACATTCCGTATGATGCCTAAAGCCTAAAGCGAAGGAGGGGGGTGTCAATCCTACGATCATGTTGTCACCCATGTTCGATAAAGTATCCATCGCCATAGTCTTCAATCATGTACACACCTTCATAAGTAGATCTCGATTCTCTAGCATTGCAGAGGTGATCATAAACAAAGAGTTCCAGTACATTTATAAATAACCTGCATAAGAGCATCTCTAGCAGACCCATATAATGCCCGACCCGCAAAATAACCGCCAAAATATGGATCAACACAGAAAAAGCTGCCCGACCAGACCCTGCAAACGCCTCCGACCCGTAAAAGTTTTTGCAGGGTGTGGCAAAATGCCCACCCAACCCACGAAAACGCAAGTTCTCCCCCTCGCCCCATTGGTGCCCTGTATATATCGGGAGCGGTTGGTGGGTGAGATATTTCAGCCCGCGCTTTTCCCCATCACCGCCGTCGGGCGCCGCCTTTGATTCCGGCCATACCAGCCGCTCGGAACACGTCGGCGGGCCGCCACATGCCCTAGATTGACCTCCACGACTCCCTCGTGTCTCAGCTGGCCGGGAAGCTGCAGATCGGCGGTTGTTTGTCGCGGCCATCGGATTTGGCTTTTCTGGCCATCGGCGGCTGCTCCAAGCCATGGATTGATTGGGGAGCACCCCGCACAGTCCGGCAAAGCGCCAGCGCCGCATGCATCTACTGGTTCATCCTCTGGTCGCCGTCGTCGGTTTGCCGGCAAGGACACTTCCAGCCGTCGCCTGAGCTCGGTGATCGCACAGTGGCTCGCCGGCTTTCCGATGCCGCTCATACAGTGCGATGACTATAGACAGTGATGCGACTCACATCTAACATGCGGCAACACCTCGGATGGGTATTTTTCAAATGCACTAACGATGAGGTATGTTCTTCTTTCTATTCGGCTTTGTTAACTTATTTGGTTTAATTTTGGTAGCTTATTGAAGTGTTCATGTGTGTAGGAAGGTGGATGCTCATTTTGATATTGGAAATAAGAACACATCTATTCATTGATAGAAAGAAAATTAATAGATATTCGTACACTTCTTAATATAACTGAGGCTAATGATGCGGCTGCATGTGAAATTAGAAAAGAAATTAGAGGGAAAGCAACGTCTAAGTCTTTATAATCAAAGCCTAATTGTGGTTCTTGTTTTCTTTGGTTTTTCTATTTTAGCAAAGATTTGATGAATAATTATGTATCCAATGCATTTCAAGAAAATAAAAAAGTAAATAAATGTGTTTTCATGCTCGAAATTGAAAGGCAAATAACATATTTGCCGGTCGGCATGGGCGGTGGCCGAGCAGACCCCGCAAAACGGACCCGTATAAAGGATATTCGCAGACCGGTGTGGGTGGCGGTCGAGCAGACCCCACAAAACAAACCTATATAAAAGGATATTCAATACATTAGAATATAAAAGTTCTAAACCTATGATAAATCTCATGTAGCCAATTGTCCAATACATTGGTAACACTACAAAGAGGATATAAGCCACACTAGACATGGGCATGGGCAACCCGGGCCGGGCCGAGCCTGATCATGGCATCGGTCCGGGTTCAGGCCTGGAAACTGAGCCCCACGGCCAAGCCGAGTCGGGCTTGGGCTTGCGAGAAGTTAGTTTTTAGCCGTAGTCGGGTCGGGCTGACCAGGCCGGATTAGGATTTTTCGGGTTTGGGCCGAGTTCGGGTCCGATTTATTAGGCCCGACGACGACCCCGCAGCGAAGATTATCTTTAGTAGAAATGACTCCACGACGAAGATATCATGCAAAAAAATTATTCTTAAGTGGTATCTTCATCGTTTAGATCTTTTTGTTATTATCAACTGGTACATCAGACTGAATTAACGCTCTATACATCGAGTCCACTAAGAACCATCCATTTCTATGTAGGTTTCATAGGAAAACATCGGACCCATGTGATAATTACACCGTGGACAATCAGTGGAGCAAGCTGTTTCATGATTGGAGTTTAGGTCCAATTTAATTCCTTCTAAATGCCACATTTGACGGAAATGATTTCATTAGCGTGGAAATAATTCATACTTAACTCTAGTTTTCTTTGCATATGTAAGTTAACCTTAGGTGTAAATTAAGCTTGCGCTATATAGTTTCATTTTATTTTGCAGGAATATAACCCTTAGTATATGTCGTGGGTATAAGCCTGACAGTAGATGTGTAGGGTACGAATGAGATGGACAGAGTCCTAGCTACGGCGAGGTTGTATGAGTTCAGGCCCCTCTGCGGTGGAGGTAACAGCCCTACGTCTGAGTGCTCTCGGAGCTTGTTACCGAATGTAATATGGAGTACAATGTTTTGCTAACCCCTTTACCAGTGGGGGAGGGCGGCTTATATAGAGTGCGCTGCCCTCCACAACGGTTCTGACTCAGGGGTGGAGTAGTGGCGATTGAATGCATACGTTACAGGTAATGTATGCTCTAAATGCTAATAAACGCACCCGGAAACGTACGGCAGTTTCTCTCCAGAGAGGTTACGACGTACCGAGTGTATCCAGTCGGTTGGCCTGGTGCTCTCTGAATGTTAGTCTCCGACTGGATGATTCTGGGCCTGTTACCGACTGGATGATGAGGGCACCTTAATTCAGTCGGGGCAGACTTAAGGTCCTGTCCCTTGTGTGGGGTAGTCCTTGGGTAGGACATGTAGGGCAGGCCTACGACCCTACCCTAGGACTATGACCCCATCATTAGTCCCCGAATGGATTGGGGTTGAAACGCCGAAGCGGTGCTTGAGGTTCAGATCCGACTGGACTAGGTTCGGCTTGGGCGTTGCTTGCCTCTATCCATTTTATCTCTCCTGACCAGCGTTCCGAGTGGAAGTGCTTGCGAAACAGACTGTCGGAAACCGAGTGCTTTCGCGGCATCTTTTGACGCGACCGATCAACTGACAGCGGCGGATTTTCCGGGATCTCAAATTTCGGGTTCCGCGCGCTCAGTGGGGACGACGTCAGCGCGCTCGAGTAGCGCGTGACTCCTCGATTCTCACGCCTTCAACTCCTCCACTGATATCGCCGCGGCCGGTTGGGCGGATAAGATTTCGGGCCCGCTCGCCAGCGACCCAGTCGGTGCTCTATTTAAATCTGGGCGACGAGACTCCTCGGTTACGCTCGCCGAATCCTTTGCTCTTGCCTGCTCCGTCTTCCTTGCCACCTCCTGCGCTCATACACCCCTCTCTTCTCCTCCTTCTCGAGAGCTCGTCATCGCCTCCATGACCAAAGGTCAGACCAGCAAGATGGAGGCGAGGAAGAAGAAGAACAAGGCAGCGGCTGCTCAGCGGCGGCAGCGGCCGTTGCCGGCGGGGTGGATCCAGGGAGACTTTCTCCCCTCCAAGGTGACGGAGGGGGACCTGTTGGAGCTGGTGGAGCACGGCATGCTCGTGCATAAGTCCTAGAGGCTGCCGGCGGACGACGAGGTCGAGCCGGCGCCACGGGAGGGGGAGCGCGTCTTGCTCCTCAGCCATGTTCACAGAGGTTTTTCTCTGCCCCCGCATCCCTTCTTCGAAGGCATCATGAATCACTTTGGTGCTCAACTCCATCACTTCCCTCTGAATGCCATCGCCCATCTTTTTGCCTTCATTGTTTTGTGCGAGTGCTTTATCGGTTGCCCCCCCATTGGGGTTTATTCAAACATATCTTCTCCGCCCGCTCTCAAACCATCAAACGTCTTAGTCAGTCGGACGATAAGACGCACCTCCTCCAGCTCTGCGGGGGTTTAGGGTTTCAGAAGAAGAGTCGGAGCAGCTATCCCGCTCTCCAGTTGAGCGAGTCGGTTAGGAACTGGCAGTCGACGTGGTTTTACTGCCAGGACATAGCCTGCCCGAATGCATCGACTGGGCTGCCTCCGTTTAGTCTAGACCGTCCCGCTCCGCCCAAACAACTCGCGCTCTCGAAGGCCGAGAAGAACGATATCCTGCCTTTGGTTGAGGCATTAGTGGATGTTGTCAAGAGAGGGGTCACCGGTATAGACCTGCTGGAAGTCTTCCTCGGTCGGCGGATCCAGCCTCTGCAGGCTCGCGACCACGCTATGTGGCACTACACAGGGCCTGAGGATTCCACTCGGACCAACGTGGTGGGCATACTCGAGGAGAAGGTGACCTCGTTGGTGCTCCAAATCACGGGTCCTTGTGAGAACCTCAAAGGAGCCCGCCGAGTGGCGCCTTACAGCGCGGACAACCCTCCACCGAATTAGGTGAGTGGCATCAGCCGAGTGCATTGAATCGACTTGATTCCAGTCGTTTACTTATATCTTCGTGTGATGTCTAATGTTTCCGACTGAACTCTATGTAGGCGTGGACTAACTGGTTCTCCCCCATCTCGAACGGGAATCCGGAGGAGGAAGAGGAGGAAGGCAGCCAGGAGGGGAGCGTGGAGAGCGCCGAATACGTCTCCGACAGCGGGGAGTCGGAGGAGGAGGACAGCGAGGAAGAGGAAGAGGAAGAAGAGCGCGACTCGCCACCTCCACGGCCGGAGCATCGGAGTAAGCGTCGACACGAGCCCGCCGTCCCTTCAGCTCCTCCTGCGTTGTCGAGTGCTCCGCCTGCAGCTCCGGTGGTACCAAGTGCTCGAGGCACCAAGAGGGCCAGGGACGCAGCCGCTGAGCCCGCAGGCCAGTCCTCCAGGGCGCCCAAGCCGAGTGGGCCCAAACCTCGGAAGGCTCTGCCGCGGATGAGGGTGGCCATCCCCGTCACCTCCACGTAAGTGAATCTAACTTTCGGCTCTTTCTGTTGACCGAGTGAACTCCTGCTTTATAAGTCCAATGGACTTCACTCGACAGGGTTGCCACTTCTGCAACCTCTCCGGCCCGCCAAGGGGACGACCCCATGGACACGGACAACGTCGTTTCGTCCCAGCCAGGTATGTTGTAGGAGAGTCGGGTATTTTATTCCTGTAGACTGCGCCATTTTTTCTTTTTCTGAGTCGTCATGTCATTTGCTTTGTCAGGGGCGATTTGCCTGGACGAGGACGACCAGGGGGGAGCCGACCCCGCCGTGGAGCCCGTCCTGGAGCCAGTTCCTGAGGCTGCTCCTCCTGCTGCTGCCCTCGTCGCTGACGCTCCACCGACCGAAGTGCCACCACCGACTGAACCGGTGCCAGTGAGGGAGGAACCGACTGGGGAGAACCTTGGGATGCCCCAGGAACCTCCCACGATTCCCGGTTCGTCGAATGCTGAATTCAGCATCCGGTGTGTCCCAGAGGAGCAGGTGGGAGCGGCCAAGGGAGCCATGGTGCAGGCGGAGCTCATGGCTGGAGAAGCCAAGAGGGCTTATGACTCCGTCGCGGCCTTGTACCAGCGGAGCTTGGAGCTGCACGATGACATCCGAGTAAGTAGTCTAGTAAGTATTTACTTTTTCTCCTGTAACCCACTGGGTGGTATTGTTTTTGCAATGGGTTCACTCCGAGTGAACCCAGTGGGTGTAGTCCCCGAGACTTCTGTCGAGTGCTTGCACCGACAGTTGTCTTTATACATTTTGTCTTCAGTTTGGTTGTGTCCGTAGACAGAATGTCCGAGTGCGAGTACTTGTTGCAATCGGAGCGCTCTTGCGGTAAGAGTCTCCGAGAGTAAGTTGCACGCAGGTCGAGTAGTATTGGTCTTGGAGGAGTAGTCTTTTCGAGTGCACCTCAATAGGGCGGGCCTGTTTGAGGTGCATGCCAGTGGGGTCACACTTAGTGAACCCACTTGGTGTAGTCCCCGAAACCGCTGTCGACTGCTTGCGTCGGCAGGGGTCTGAAGAACTTAGCCTGTGAACTGATAAACTTGCCGATTACCCTTTGTTTCTTAGTGCAGAAAACTTGTGAAATGGGAGCCAGTACGCTGATGAACTTGAAGCCTCGATGCTCGCCATGGCCGGTATGAAGGATGCTCTGGAAGTACGAGAGAAGTCCTTGGAGGAGGCCCTGGAGGCAAACAGGGTGTTGATGGCGGAGGTGGAGAGACTGAAGAAACAGAGGACTGAGCTGCACAACCAGATGGCCGTTCGGAACAGACGATACATAGCTCAGGAGAAGTATGTCAACGACTGGGCTGTGCAGATGATGACTCGTCTGGCTGGTAAGTCGTATGTTCTGCCGAGTGCTTGTACCGTGTGCCGTGCACTCGGTTTTTATTGTCTGCTTGTCTGTTTGTTACAGATTTTTGCGGCGACGCTGAGGCTGAAGCGGCGGCTGTGGAGCGGTCCATTAAGGAGAATGTGCCACTCAGCGATGACGCCAACCGGGATATGCTCCGGGCACATATCCGCGTAGGCAAAGTAGGTCCTTTCGTCGGCCGACTGAGAGAAGTCGTCGGCCGAATTGACAAGGAACTTTGGCTAGAAGACGAGTCGCGGCAGGAGATGGAGACCGTGATGGCGCGACTGGAGGAGATTCCGAGCCGAGTGCAATCGTGGAAGAAATCGGCGGCGCATTGCGGTGCTGATGTTGCGTTGTCCTTGGTCCGAGTCCATTGCAAGGAGGTGCGGGAAGATAAGCTGAAAGCATTGAAGGTCGCCAACACGAAGAAGCTTCGATTCGAAGACTTCATGGAGACGTTCCTTGAGACTGCTACCCGCACCGCTCATGGAATCGACTTGGACACTTTTGTGGAGCCCTCCAGTCCTGACGCCGGCCCAGCTGACGCGTGATGAAACTTTATCCTCGGTATGCTGAGTGTTTACCTGTAATATACTCTGGCCACTTCTGTTGGCGGTCGTACTTTTAAATCGGTGCGGGTAAGCTTGATCCGCACCGAGTCAGCTATCATTTTTGAACTGTTGGAGTCGGAATGAAAAACATTTAGTCTTTTGTTTCAATGTTGTTTCGAGTGCAACACTTAGTGCACACTCGAAGGAGATTAAGACTTAGGCGATTCAGGATCGCAGCTAAGTCCCCGAGTGTGACGTATAGTTCACACTCGGAGGAAGTTATTACTTAGGTGATTCTTGATCACAGCTAAGTCCCCAAGTGCGACGTATAGAGCGCACTCAGGGGAGGTTGTTACCTAGGTGATTCATGATCACAGCTAAGTCCCCGAGTGCGACGTATAGTGCACACTCGGAGGAGGTTAGTACTTAGGTGATTCTTGATCACAGCTAAGTCCCCGAGTGCAACGTATAGTGCACACTCGAAGGAGGTTAATACTTAGGCGATGCATGATCACAGCTAAGTCCCTGAGTGCGACGTATAGTGCACACTCGGAGGAGGTTAGTACTTAGGCGATCCAGGATCGCGGCTAAGTCCCCGAGTGCGACGTATAGTGCACACTCGAAGGAGGTTAGTACTTAGGTGATTCTTGATCACAGCTAAGTCCCCGAGTGCAACGTATAGTGCACACTCGAAGGAGGTTAATACTTAGGCGATGCAGGATCGCAGCTAAGTCCCCGAGTGCGACGTATAGTGCACACTCGAAGGAGGTTAATACTTAGGCGATTCAAGATCGCAGCTAAGTCCCCGAGTGTGACGTATAGTGCACACTCGGAGGAGGTTAGTACTTAGGCGATTCAGGATCGCAGCTAAGTCCCCGAGTGCGACGTATAGTGCACACTCGAAGGAGGTTAGTACTTAGGTGATTCTTGATCACAGCTAAGTCCCCGAGTGCAACGTATAGTGCACACTCGAAGGAGGTTAATACTTAGGCGATGCAGGATCGCAGCTAAGTCCCCGAGTGCGACGTATAGTGCACACTCGAAGGAGGTTAATACTTAGGCGATTCAGGATCACAGCTAAGTCCCCGAGTGTGACGTATAGTGCACACTCGGAGGAGGTTAGTACTTAGGCGATTCAGGATCGCAGCTAAGTCCCCGAGTGTGACGTATAGTGCACACTCGGAGGAAGTGAGTACTTAGGCGATTCAGGACCGTAGCTAAGTTCCCGAGTGCGACGTATAGTGCACACTCGGAGGAAGTGAGTACTTAGGCGATGCAGGACCGCAGCTAAGTTTTTTTGTGTGTGTGTGGGAGAACTCTGAATCTGCACAAAACTGAATCTGCTGAATATATTATTTCTTCAAACTTGTTCGTTACACTGCTTCAGTCGACGATCACGTATAAAAACGCTTGAGGAGATCCCCGTTCCATGCGCGCGACTCGTCTGTCTCCCTCTGAATATTGTAGAGTCTGTATGCTCTGTTGTTCAGCACCTTGGAAATGATGAAAGGCCCTTCCGAGGCCGGAGCCAACTTGTGTGGTCTTTGCTGATCCACTCGGAGCACCAAATCGCCAGCTTGGAATGTGCGACTCCTGACGTGACGTGCGTGAAAGCGTTGCAGATCTTGCTGGTAAATTGTTGAGCGAGTGAGTGCCATCTCGCGCTCCTCCTCTAGAAGATCAACTCCATCTTGCCTTGCTTGTTCTGCTTCGGCTTCGAAGAAGAGTTCAACTCTCGGGGCGTTGTGAAGCAGGTCACTCGGAAGGACCGCTTCTGCTCCATAAACGAGGAAGAACGGTGATCGCCCCATTGATCTGTTCGGAGTGGTACGGAGGCCCCAAAGCACTAAAGGTAACTCGGTGACCCATGCACCAGCAGCATGTCCTACCTCTCGCAAGAGCCGGGGCTTCAAACCTTGAAGGATAAGTCCGTTCGCACGCTCAGCTTGTCCGTTGGATTGTGGATGTGCTACGGAAGCAAAATCCACTCGGATACCCTGACTCGCACAGAAGCCTTTGAATCTGTCTGAGTCAAAGTTTGTCCCATTGTCTGTGATTATGCTGTGAGGCACCCCGAATCTGGAAACGATGTCCCTGACAAACTTGACAGCTGTTGAGGCATCGAGTTTCTTGATGGGCTTGGCTTCTATCCATTTTGTAAACTTGTCGACTGCCACCAACAGATGCGTGTAGCCTCCTTGGCCTGTCTTGAATGGTCTGATTGTGTCTAAACCCCAAACTGCAAATGGCCATACAAGTGGGATTGTCTTTAACGCAGATGTTGGCTTGTGGGATTTGTTGGAGTAGAACTGACAGCCTTCACATCGGTCGACCATATCTTTAGCCATCTCGTTAGCCTGCAGCCAAAAGAAACCGGCTCTGAACGCCTTGGCGACAATTGCTCTTGAAGAAGTGTGATGACCGCAGGTTCCCGAGTGAATATCTTCTAAGATCAACTGCCCTTCCTCAGGGGAAATGCAGCGTTGAAGAACGCCTGAAACACTCTCCTTGTACAATTGACCGTCAATGACAGTGAACGCCTTCGACCTGCGAACTATTTGCCTGGCTTGGACTTCATCTTCCGGAAGCTCCTGCCTTAGGATATATGCGATGATCGGCACAGTCCAATCGGGAGTGACAACCAGAATCTCCGTGACCAAATCAACCACAGCAGGTACATCGACCTGAGTCGAATCTGTTGCGCTCTTGGGTTGTATCGGTTCTTCTGTGAAGGGATCTTCTTTGACTGAGGGAAGATGGAGGTGCTCGAGGCAGACATCACTCGGGACTGGTCTCCGAGTGGATCCGAGTTTCGCCAACTCATCAGCCGCTTCGTTCTTCAGTCTCGGAACATGATGGAGCTCCAGACCTTCAAACTTCTTCTCCAGCTTCCTCACTGCATTGCAGTACACTGTCATGGTGGGGTTCCTTACGTCCCACTCTTTCATCACTTGGTTGACTACCAAATCCGAATCGCCGTAGACCATCAGGCGACGGACGCCGAGTGACATGGCCATGCGCAGTCTGTAGAGAAGAGCTTCATACTCTGCCTTGTTGTTGGAGGAATCGAAGTGTATCTGAAGCACGTATTTGAGCTTGTCGCCTTTGGGTGATATGATCACAACGCCAGCGCCGGAGCCATTCAACATCTTAGACCCATCAAAGAACATTGTCCAATGAGCCAAGTAGATGTGGGTCGGTTGCTGTTGTTCTACCCATTCTGCTAAAAAAGTCAGCCAGGGCTTGAGACTTAATAGCTTTCTTGGCCTCGAACTTGCTGTCACAGTACAACATCTCCATTGCCCACTTCGCCACTCGACCTGACGCGTCTCGGTTGTGGAGAATTTCCGACAACGGAGCATCAGAAACGACAGATACCGAGTGGTCTTGGAAATAATGGGCCACCTTCTTCGCAGTCATGTAGATCCCATAGATAAGTTTCTGATAATGGGGATACCTCTGCTTGGAAGGGGTCAGGACTTCAGAGACGTAGTACACTGGCCGCTGAACTTTATACGCTTTGCCTTCTTCTTCTCGCTCGACTGTAAGAACAGTACTCACGACTTGATTTGTAGCCGCGATATATAGAAGAAGGGGCTCTTTACTGAGCGGAGCAGTAAGAACCAGCTGGGTGGAAAGTAGGACTTTGAGGTCGTCGAATGCGACTTGGGCTTCGTCTGTCCACTCGAAGGTATCTGACTTCTTCATGAGTTGGTACAGAGGAAGTACTTTTTCGCCGAGTCGACTGATGAACCTGCTCAAAGCCGCTAGGCAACCTGTGAGCCGTTGAACATCGTGTATTCTGACCGGCCTCTCCATTCGGACGATGGTCCCGATCTTTTCGGGGTTAACGTCGATTCCTCGTTCGGAAACGAAGAAACCGAGTAACTTTCCGCTAGGAACACCGAATGAACATTTGGCTGGGTTGAGCTTGATATCGTACCTACGAAGGTTGGCGAATGTTTCTGCCAAGTCAGTCAGCAGGTCGGAACCTTTGCGTGACTTGACTACGATATCATGCATGTATGCCTCCACATTGCGACCGATTTGGTCGAGGAGACATTTTTGAATCATGCGCATAAAGGTAGCTCCTGCATTCTTCAGACCGAAAGGCATAGTGATGTAGCAGAAGCACCCAAACGGGGTGATGAAGGCTATTTTCAACTCATCAGGACCATACAGACGGATCTGATGATAGCCCGAATAGGCATCAAGAAATGACAAACGCTCGCATCCCGCAGTCGAGTCGACAATTTGATCTATGCGGGGGAGCGGAAAATGGTCTTTCGGGCATACCTTATTGAGGTGCTTGAAGTCAATGCACATTCGGAGTGACTTGTCCTTCTTGGGCACCATGACGACATTTGCGAGCCACTCGGAGTGGTGAACCTCGCGAATGAAGTTGGCAGCCAGTAGCTTGGCCACCTCTTCTCCGATTGGTTTCCTCTTGTGCGTGGCGGACCGGCACAGGCGCTCTCGGACAGTCCGAGCGGCGGGATCCACATGCAGTCGGTGCTCAGCCAACTCCCTGGGTAGACCCGGCATGTCAGATGGTTTCCATGCAAAGATGTCCCAGTTCTCACGGAGGAATTGGGTGAGCTCGGCTTCCTATTTAGGATCGAGGGTGGTGGAGATGTTCGTCGGGGCGGCTGAGTGGTCTGTCGGGTGGATGCTGACCTTCTTCGTCTCCCCCGCCGACTGGAACGCGGACTCGCAAGCTGGTTTCTTCGAGCGCATCAGGTCGGCAGGGTCGACTGTCTTCTTGTACTCGTCGAGCTCGAGTACCGCCATCTGCTGGTCAGCGATTCTTGATCCTTCCTGCAGACACTCCTCGGCACGCTGGCGGTTGCCTGTGATGGCGATAACGCCTTTTGGACCGGGCATCTTCAGCTTCAAGTACACATAGCACGGACGTGCCATGAAACTCACGTACGCCGGGCGGCCCAAAATTGCGTGGTAAGCGCTCTGGAAGTCTACCACCTCAAATGTGAGCTTCTCCTTGCGAAAGTTCTTGTCAGAGCCGAAGATGACTTCCAATGCGATCTGGCCGAGTGACTTGGCCTTCCGTCCAGGGACGACTCCGTGGAACTGCATATTGCTCTCGCTGAGTCGGGACATCGAAATGCTCATTCCCTTGAGAGTGTCAGCGTACATGATGTTCAGTCCGCTACCGCCGTCCATGAGGACTTTGCGCAGTCGGACTCCTTCCACCACCGGGTCGACGACCAGAGCCTGTCTTCCTGGGGTGGGGACATGCGTTGGATGATCCGACTGATCAAAGGTGATCGCAGTCTGAGACCATTTCAGAAACTTGGGAGTAGTCGGAACGGCCATGTTGACCTCTGTGTTCACCAACTTCAGACGACTCTTGCTTTCGACGTCAGCAAAAATCATGAGGGTTGCATGGACTTGGGGGAACGGATCCTCCTTGTCCTCCTCATCTTGTTCGGGATTCTTCTCACTCGGTTGCCCTTCGCTGAATCCTTGGATCAGGAGACGACACTGCCGAGTGGTGTGCTTCGCGTATATGGGGTTGCCCTCTTCGTCCATCTTCGTGTGAATTGGGCAAGGCTGGTCCAGGATGGGATTGTTGAACGGCTTCTTCTTGGGGGTAAACTGCGCTTTCCCTTTGCCCTTGAACTTGGCGCTGGTCACAGCTGCAGCTTCTGCTTGCGGTGTGGGTGGAACCTTTTGTTTCTGCTTTCGAGTGTTACCTCCGTCGGCATCGCCGACTGTCTTGTGTTTGCCGCTCCGGATGCGGTCCTCTTCTTCGCCATTTGCATAGCGAGCTGCTATCTCCATCATCTTGCTCATGGAGATGTCGCCTGTTCGGCCGAACTTCAAGTACAACTCTCTGTACCGTACGCCTGCCTTGAATGCGCAGACCGCTTGATGTTCGGTGACGTTCTCCACCGTGTGGTAAAGAGTTGTCCATCGCTGGATGAAGTCGCGCAAGGGCTCATTCGGCTTCTGGACACAGTGCTGAAGTTCCACGAGGCCTGCAGGGCGTTTGCACGTCCCTTCGAAGGTTCTGATGAACACTCGGGCCAGATCTGCCCAACTGTAAATACTTGAGGGGGCCAACTGGTTCAGCCAAGCTCGAGCCGAGCCGTCGAGCATCAGAGGGAGGTGCTTCATAGCGACATGGTCGTCTCCTCCTCCGATCTGGAGTGCCACTCGGTAATCGTCTAGCCATGTTTCGGGCTTGGACTCTCCTATAAATTTACCGATTCCCGCTGCCAATCGGAAGTTGGGCGGGATGTCAGCCGAGCGGATGGCTCGACTAAAACACTCAGGGCCGGACACGATGGTCCTGCTTCCACTCGGACGATCCATATCGCGACCATCGCGGTGGGCTCGACCCCTGTCGACTCTTCGCTGGGCGATTCGCCCTCTCGCGTCGGGTCTTGGGTCGTAAGTGTCGTCGACCGAACGCCGATCATCATGATGTCGGGACCCATATGGCCCACCCCGCGGAGGGGTGCGTGAGCGGCGGCGGTGCTGATGAGAACCAGGGCTGTGAACCGACCGATGCGTGTTTGCATGGACGGAACTATTGTGGATCCGATTGTGTGACTGGGAGACTGCCGAATTCTGCTGCTGCGCCGTGCGCAACAGAGCTCGGATCTGCTCGATTCCCCTTCCTGCCTCTGAATCAGTCGGCTGGAGGGAATCGGCAATCTGGCAGCCGCAGCCAAGTTGAGGAGAGGTGTGCGGAACAACTCCACGTTGCTCCGCCGAGTGTGCCGACTAGCGGAACGACGAGGTGGACGGCGTGCACCGGATGCTTCACCGATTTCGTCCCGGCCGGCTTGACGGGGATCTTCGTGGGAGTTGGCCATGTGTACTTCTGCTGCAGGCCCACGACCCGCGTACTCGGAAGGGAGCTTAGTCGGAACCGAGCCCGAGCACTGGGAACGCGGGGCAACCACAACAGACTCCAAAACTGCCACCTGGGAGGACGCGATCTGACGCGCTCGGGCATGCTGCACCCATCGTTGGAGACGTGGACTGCGAGACCGCTTGCTGCGGCGCATGACGGAGGTGCAAATCGATAATGGAGTCGATTGTTGGAGAAGGAGAACGCCGCGAGTGCTAGTACGGAAGTGCGTGGCCCCGCGACGGGGAAGCGTCTCGACGCCGAGAGGCGCCTCCCGAAGCCACGCCGAGTCGTCGACGGTGAAGGAGAGAACGCCGAAGAGAATCTGGCGACCCATGCTCGAATCTCCACCAGACGACATGACGAAAGGAAGTAGTCGCAAACTCGCCGGAAGTCGCTTAGACGCCTGCCCCACGGTGGGCGCCAACTGTCGTGGGTATAAGCCTAACAGTAGATGTGTAGGGTACGAATGAGATGGGCAGAGTCCTAGCTACGGCGAGGTTGTATGAGTTCAGGCCCCTCTGCGGTGGAGGTAACAGCCCTACGTCTCAGTGCTCTCGGAGCTTGTTACCGAGTGTAATATGGAGTACAATGTTTTGCTAACCCCTTTACCAGTGGGGGAGGGCGGCTTATATAGAGTGCGCTGCCCTCCACAACGGTTCTGACTCAGGGGTGGAGTAGTGGCGATTGAATGCATACGTTACAGGTAACGTATGCTCTAAATGCTAATAAACGCACCCGGAAACGTACGGCAGTTTCTCTCCAGAGAGGTTACGACGTACCGAGTGTATCCAGTCGGTTGGCCTCGTGCTCTCCGAATGTTAGTCTCCGACTGGATGATTCTGGGCCTGTTACCGACTGGATGATGAGGGCACCTTAATTTAGTCGGGGCAGACTTAAGGTCATGTCCCTTGTATGGGGTAGTCCTTGGGTAGGACATGTAGGGCAGGCCTACGACCCTACCCTAGGACTATGACCCCACCAGTATATATCTTTACCTAATAATAAAGAGGCTATCGCTTCCGTCGGAAAACCCACCGAGGTGATTTTACAAAAAACTCTTATGTTTATGACATTAAACTCGTAGTATATATAAATATTTTTTTAAATACTCATATTTTTTAAACCGTAACTCCAAATTTAACATATTATACATGGAATTTGATTAGAAAAATATGTAGAATTTAAATATGATATTATTTTATCTGTTAAACGTTTAATAAAAATAGTATCTATGGTGCAATCTTAATAAATAAGTCATTATTTTTCTTTCTTTCATACCGGTACTCATACGGGTTGGGAATGAACACGTCAACAAAATCAGGATTAGAGATGAAACTGAAGGTCACTTGACTTATTCTTTGTACGTATTAAATCTACATGCAAGCCGTGTTAAAATAGAAGACCTGTGAAATTTTGAACTGCATTTTTGTAGGATAAGACCATCTTTATTTGTATCGTAACTATAAATTCTCAAATTATAGACATTTTTTATAAATTAAGAGCGTGTGCCGTGTGGTATTTCTTTCTCCCGTTGCAACGCATGGACCCTTTTGCTACTAATACCTATAGGAAAGAAAAATCGAATAATTCTAGCTTACAGCAAAAAGGAAGTTGCAACAGCCCTTATTTTGATTTTCCTTGGATCTTTTACCTTCTTTTCCTTTCATTTATATTTGAAATGTGCGCCATCCGCCAACTAATCCTGCAGGAGGGCAAATTCCAGCCCACCTCTTCCTCCCACTCGTACCCCAGTGACTCGCACTGATGTTCATACGGTTACCGGTTTGGTCCCCGTCAATGTTGCAATCGCAAATCTACCTGGAAGAGCACCAATTAAAGTGTGCTGCCGTGTTTCCCACCAGCACACGACAAATTAGCCCTCTTTCCCACTGGAGAGCGCCCATTCATGTGCATATAAACCCCATCCCTTTCGCTGCCGCCACGACATTCTCGCTCTGGCCTGCACCCCGTCACTAGCCCACTCACCCCAATCGGACTCCTTTGTCAGCCGCCATCCTATCCTTTGTCTTTCTCATTTCTTTTAAAAAGGGAGGCAAAAACTTTGCATCATCTCATTGATAAAGAAAAAGAGAATTGTCTGATTGATTAACGGAAAACTAAAAAAAATCGTTACAACATGTCCACACAAGACACAGTCGGCGACCTAGCCACCCACACAAAAAACGCACACACGTTGCCGAGGAGAGAAACACAATCGAGGCTGCATCCCGGTGCCATCACCATCACACCTCCACAAGGGCGACTCTGATTCTATCATCGACGACCACCGATGTAGCCCTCACAGCAAACAAACGCCGAGACCTGCATCGGCCAGTGCCAAACAGTCAAACATAGTTTTTGTCGCTGCCGCACTCAATCTCGTCGACCATCCCCTTGTGAGACCGATGAGGACCTTGCTGAGAGAGAGTTCTGAAAGATGGCGTGAGACTACTTCGAATGGGTCAAGGACGATGCACGTCCTAAGGCCGAACCGGCCATCGTTCGCACTTGCCTATCCGTCGTCCTCGAGTAGTTTGACCTATTGTTGATTGCGGCCTAGGCAGAAATGGACGCTACGCTAACGTGGGCCTTCAACATTGCTGCCCTATCCCGCATCAAGGATACACATTATTTTTAAAGAAAAGGCATAAACCCGATTTTATAAATAAAGCTATCAGACAAAGTAACAACGGCCAGAAACCACGAAACACAGGACAACATAAGTAGAGTAGACACCCAAGACCACACGGGAAGCAAAGTCCGAGATACATGGCACTGAGGCCCAACCACAACACACAGGTCGCACAAGCAAAAAAAAACCCAGGAAAACAGAGAGACAAACAGTCCAGCAACCAACCGTCTCGAGATCTGCCACCAGACACCAGACACCAACCAACCTCATCAAGGATACACATGCGTTCATTGACTATGTGTCCGCAATAGTCGCGGTAGTTGAAGCCTCCCATCCCCGTGAGGTCATCTCCAAAAGGAGGAAGAGCCCATAATTCAATTTAATTACGTTGCATTCGAATGTCTGTATTGGGATGTTGAATTGGATTTGGTATTGTGCTAGTCCCAATACATGTGTTTGGATGCACTCTGAATCGATAGACTGAAACGTAAACGAATATGCAGGCAGTTTCACTCACACGCGCCTACCCATCGCTGGCCGAGACCTCCTATTTCGACCGAATTGCCTCGCTCCCACAAAACAAAATGTTTTAGGCCTCTATTTCCTTCCTCCAGCACGAGACATAAGGGATCGAGGGAATAGAGTGGCTCCCTCGCAAATCGACCGCGGCGCCCAGTCAGATGCACCACAACGGCGTTATGGTGGCCGCCCTTCCATTCTTTTCTTCCTCCGCGGCCGACACTTACGCCAGCCCTTCCCGTTCTCTCCGTCCCTTCCTGCCGCGACCAGATCTCATCTGACCCGCCGACGGCTCCAGTCCCCTCCGGCACCGCCCTTCCCTGCTTTCCCGGCCCTACGGTGGCCATCTCTTCTCCCTTTGGCGCCGACCCTTCCCTTCCTTCACATCGGAGCCCATCTCTTCTCCCTCGGCCCTCCTCAGCCGCCCCTTCTCCTCTGGCTGGGGCGGCCCTCAGTGTCGCTGGAGCCTTCTTCTTAGCTCCAACGAGCCACTTCCTCCCTTGCTCCAGCCAGCCCTTGCTCTAATTCTTTTTCTTCCACCCCCCATGTCCTTTTGTTATATTCATTTGCTAGCCACAGATGTATCCTAATGTTGCAGGTTGGCCTAAAAATTGGAATCCCTCTAGTATGAATATGATGCGGTTTTGTGAACAAAAATATGTAGTCTAATGCAGGCTTGTGTGTGATGTTCCTGATTTGATGCATATGTAATGTTGCATTGCAATTTCATAGTTTGACATCCAAACATGATTCCGTATTGAAACATCGGAATGATTCCATGAGCCAATTCAATCAACATCCAAACAACCAAATTTGTATTAATGTTCATTACAGCTTCCTGAATTGGAATTGAAACCAATATAATACAAAGGTCTCCAAAGTTAAGTAATGAAACAATCACCACACTTGTATTCCATCCCTCAAGGGGGGTATATATACAGTTACAGAGAGGTGAGGGAATCGTGGGGGAGAGCCACAATGGACGTGAGCCCGGGCATGCAGCACATGCGATCGTGGAGGAGAAGGACTCGGGCATGCCGTTAGCCACGCCGTGGGGATCCTGATGACGCGTTCCAACACCCCCCGCAGTCCGAACGTGAGGTTCTCGAACGTTGAGACTGGAGCGAAACTCGTCGAAGACGGATGTCGGGAGCCCTTTGGTAAAGATGTCGCCGAACTGAGAGCTCGTGGGAACGTGCTGGACACGAACTTCTCCCAGCGCCACGCGTTCACGAACAAAGTGCAAGTCGATCTCCACATGCTTTGTCCGCTGGTGCTGCACCGGATTGCGAGACATGTACATGGCGCTGACGTTGTCGCAGTAGACGACGGTGGCGCGTGCAGGAGGCTGATGAAGCTCGCCGAGGAGTTGAGGAAGCCAGGCGGACTCAGCAACAGCGTTGGCTATAGCACGATACTCGGCTTCGGTGCTTGAGCGAGACACCGTGTTCTGCCGCTTCGAGGACCAGGTGAGCAGGTTGGGGCCGAGGAAGACGCAATGTCCGGACGTGGATTTCCTGGTGTCCGGGCAGCCCGCCCAGTCAGTATCCGAGTAGGCGATGAGCTCAGAGGCGGCGGAGCGGTGGATCAGCAGACCGAGATGGGTGGTGCCACGAAGGTAGCGCAGGATGCGCTTGACGACCTGGAAATGGGCGTCGCGGGGCGCATGCATGAACAAGCAGCATTGCTGGACGGCGTAGGAGAGGTCCGACCGCGTGAGGGTGATGTACTGGAGAGCACCTGCCAGGCTGCGGTAGAGCGTCGGGTCGTGGAAGAGGGGGCCGGAGTCGACGGAGAGCTTGGCGAGCGTGTCGACCGGCGTGCCAATGGGCTTGCAGTTGAGCATGCCCGATCGATCAAGGATCTCAAGAGCGTACTGCTCCTGAGAGAGAAAGAGCCCAGCCGACGTGGTCGTGACGTTGATGCCGAGGAAGTGGTGCAGGACGCCGAGATCCGTCATGGAGAACTCCGTGTGAAGCGACGCGATGATGCGCTGGAGAAGGTCGTTGGAGCTCGCAGTGAGGATGATGTCGTCCACTACAATAGCAGGTAGGCGAGGTGGTGTCCCCGCCGCAGGATGAACAGCGAGGAGTCCGAGCGCGACGCCGTGAAGCCGAGGGCAAGCAGGTAGCTGGTGAAGCGCGAGAACCAGGCGCGCGACACCTGCTTGAGGCCGTACAGGGAGCGGTTGAGGCGGCACACGCGCGAAGGGTAGAAGACGTCGACGAAGCCGGAGGGCTGCTGGCTGTAGACGGTCTCGGCGAGGTGGCCGTGAAGAAAGGCGTTCTTCACGTCCAACTGGTGGATTGGCCACGACCTGCCGGCGGCAATGCTCAACACGGTCCGGACCGTGGCCGGCTTGACGACGGGGCTGAAGGTTTCCCCGTAGTCCACGCCATCCTGTTGTGTGAAGCCGCGAAGAACCCACCGCGCTTTGTAGCGAGCAAGCATGCCATCGGTGTTGAACTTATGCCGGAAGATCCATTTCCCTGTAACCACATTAGCACCTGCAAGACGGGACACCAAACACCATGTATCATTCCACATTAGTGCATCATACTCCTCGCGCATGGCGTTGTACCAGTTGGGGTCTTGGAGAGCCACGCGATAAGAGGAGGGGATGGGGCTGATGGTGGAGGCAGTGGTGTGGAGAGAGACGAGCTGTTTGGGTTGGGCAAACCCTGACTTGGCCCTGGTGCGCATGGTGTTGGTGTTGGACGGTGGAGCTACCGGAACAGCGCGGGAAGGGAGCGACGTGCGCGTAGGCGGAGGCGGGCTAGCAGGCGGGGGCGACGTGCGCGCGGGGGGCGATGTGCGCGCGGGGCTGCATGGGGGTGTAGCAGCGGGACCCGCGGAGGAGGGTGGACTGGGTGGTGGCGTGGGGATCGCGGTGGCGGGCCTGGCACATGGGCTGGGTGGAAGTGGTCGGCACAGCGCGGGGACACGCAGAGCGGGCGGGCTGGTCGTCGCGGACCGGGCAGGGCGGGAAGAAGCGGCGGCAGATCCGAGCTGCGCGGATCCCGGAGGAGATGCGGATGAGGTAGGTAGGGCGCGGCGTTCGGGGAGGATATGTGCCCCGGGATTTCCTGTGGCCAAGGGAGTGCGTGCGGGGGGTGGGGCAGGAAAATAGGGGGAGACTGTTTCGTCGAACGTGACGTGGCGGGAGACGATGACGCGTCGTGTGGTAAGGTCGAGGCAGCGATAGCCCTTATGTTCGAGAGCGTATCCGAGGAAAACACAACGAACGGCACGGGGGGCAAGTTTGTGAGGCTGGTGGCGTATGTGTTTGGAAAACAGAGGCATCCAAAGACTCGAAGATGGTCGTAGGTGGGATGGTGGCCGAGCAGGTGGAAGAAAGGTGTTTGGCGCTGGATGGCGGACGAGGGACGACGATTGATGACATGGGTGGCGGCGTGGAGAGCCTCAACCCAGAATTCGGGGGGGGGGGAGATGAGCATGGATGAGGAAGACCCGAAGGATGTCGTTTGTCGTACGAAGAAGGTGTTCCGCCTTTTCGTTCTGCGGTGATGTGTGTGGGCAAGAGAGTCGAAAGGAGGCACCATGGGAGGAGAAGAGAGAGCGTAAGGCCGTGGTGAGGAACTTACCCCCGTTGTCACATTGCATGCACTGAATAGTGACGTGGAATTGTGTTAGTACGTAGGCGAAGAATCGGGTGAGAACGGCGGAGGTGTCAGACTTTTGACGTAGGGGAAATGTCCACGAGTAGTGGGAGAAATCGTCGAGGAGCACAAGGTAATATTGAAAACCGGAAAAACTGCACACGGGGGAGGTCCACAAATCGCAATGAACTAATTGAAATGGTGCAGTGGTGACAGAATGAGAAGAAGAAAAGGGCAGCCGTGGCTGCTTGCCTAATTGGCACGAGCTACAAACACGAGTGTTGGACGTGCCATTATTACATGATGGTAAGAAATCTTTAGCTAAAACGGAAATGCAGGCATTGCTAAGGTGGCCAAGGCGGAGGTGCCACAGGTTGCTGACGACGGAAAGAGCGTGTTGGACGCCGGAGTTGCCGAAGAATGGGTACAAGTCGCCATGGCTATTGGACCTCATCATGACGCCCCCCCCGTCGCTAGGTCCTTCACAGTGAAACCATAGGGGTCAAACTCAATTGTGCATAAGTTGTCAATGGTAAAACGACGAACAGAAATAAGGTTGCGGATGATGTATGGTGTGACGAGGACGTCATTGAGTGTGAAGGAAGAGAGTTTGGCGCGGCCGACAGCTGTGATGGGGAGGCGAGACCCATCCCCAACGGTAATGCCCTGGGAGTGGTGCACCAAGGGGGAAGAATAAGAGGTGAGAGTGGACGTCTTACCAGCTACGTGGGAGGAGGCTCCGGTGTCGAGGATCCAGTCGGGGGTGCCGCCGGCATGCTGCTGTTGTTGCATCGACAGGTTGTGGAGCGCTGCGTTGAGCTGGTGGTACTGCTCCCAGGAGGGGCCACCCATGGCAGGCGGCGCGGCAACGGGGTACGCCTGGTGCGGTGGAGGTGGACGTGGCCCGAGGACGCCGGCGGCGTTGGGCGCGGACCACGGCGCACGGAGGTGGTGCGGCTGGGGAGGGAACGGAGTGTCCCATGGGGCGAAGTAGTCCAACCACGGGCGGGCTTGCGTAGTGGCAGCGGGAGCAGGAGCACCACGACCGCCCGTGTTGGAGGCACCCGAAGAAGAGGAGCGGGAGGAGCCGCGGCCACGCCCGCGGCCACGCCCACGGCTGCGGGGTGGCCTGTCACCGGGGGGTTGGGAAGCCGGGGCCTTGCCCTTATCGTTGGCGGGGGCGGCGGCGCGGTCGCTGCTGGCGTCAGGGGCGCGGCCGATGGTGAGCGCGGTCAGGGAGCCCGTGCCCTGCCCATCCAGGCATGCTCACTCGTTGGCGGAGAGCTCCTCCATGAGGAGCCGGGAGCGGGCCTGAATGAAGGACGGGAAGGGGTCCTACATCGGAAGAAGGGTAGCCATGACCTGGAAACGACGGCCGAGCCCACAAATGAGTTGGAGGGTGAGGGCGTGGTCGGAGATGGGGGCGCCGACGTCACCGAGCTCGTCGGCGAGCGCCTTGAGGCGCCGGCTGTACTCGGCGATGTTGAGGTCACCCTGCATCATGTTGCAGAACTCGGCCTCGAGGATGATGGCGCGCCCCGGTTGGTTGTCGCGGAAGAGCAGATGGAGTTGGACCCAGACGTCGCGGGCGGAGCTCTCGGGGGACATCACGACGTCCTCGAGGTCGTCGGCGATGACCTCGTACATCCAGAGGACGATGGTGATGTCGTCGTTGCGCCACACGACGCTTTGTTGGAGCGGGGCCGCAGCGACGTCGAGGTGGTGCTGGACGTTGTGGCGGCAACAGATGAAGTAGAACAGTTGGCGCCACTTAGAGTAGTTGCCGGTCTACAACTCGAGCTTGCGGGAAAAGTGGTGAGAGATGGAGGCAGGGAGGCTGTTGGTGGTGAAGGGGCCGACATCGGGTGTGGTGGCGCCCGGGGCGCCGAGGGAGAGGTGCGGGACCAGCTCGCTGCCGGCGGTACGCAGGGCCACCGGGGGAGGGATGAGCTCGCTGCCGGCGGTGCGCAGGGCCACCGCGGGAGGACGAAGGAGGACGGCGCTGGGGGCGGCGGCCGGCCCGGGGGTTGAGGAAGAGGGCTCAGCAAGAGGCTGCTTGCCCCGATCGGTGGTGGGGGGAGCGCGAGCGGGATGGGGGCTGGAGGTGTGGCGAGGCTAGCCGAGCGGGTGGCAGCAGGAGGAGTGTGAAGATCAGCCGAGCGAGTGCGGCGCAGGAGATGATTCATGGCGGAAGCGGAGGATCAAAGAATCTGATACCAAGTTAAGTAATGAAGCAATCACCACGCTTGTATTCTATCCTTTAGGGGTATATATACTGTTAGAGAGAGGTGAGGGAATCGTGGTGGAGAGCCACAACGGACGTGAGCCCGGGCATGCAGCGCATGCGATCGTGGAGGAGAAGGACTCGGGCAGGCCGTTAGCCACGCCGTGGGGATCCAGATGACGCGTTCCAACATCCAATACGGACATCGAGAATTATTCAAATCCTAGTTGTAATCCTTCTTGAAATCAATGTTCAAACTCTAGTTAAAATCAATGTTGAAAGAAAAACTTCAGTTGTTGTGGTGAGTGAAGATGTCTTCGAGCCACTGATAATTGGGTCCGATATGACAATTTGTTATTGAAATCAGTCAATATGGCAATTCTGACTTTGTGTTTCGTCTCGACAAACTCCATAATGCTACAAAATATGCTTCATATGCATATAGTCAATATGACAAAACTGCTAGAGTTAACATACCGAATGTGTGTTGACCGAGATCGAAATGTCGTTTCCAAAGCAATAGCGCGTGCAACGAAGTCGCCGTCAATATTGTAAGTAGTGTGCTTATAATATTGAGGACAACGATATAGAGCGCCGCCGCACCTGCATCCGTGCGACGGCTCAGTTAATCACCTTTTAATGCAAAAATTAACATCCTATTAATCACGAGTATGTATCTCTTTCATGCATGCATGCATGCATGCAATGATGTCATCATATATAATGAAAATTACTACTTCCTCCGTTCCTAAATATAAGACCTTTTAGAGATTGTACTATAAACTACATACGGATGTACATAAACATATTTTAGAGTATAGATTCACTCATTTTGTTTCGTATGTAGTCTTCTAGTGAAATATCTAAAAGGTCTTATATTTTGGAACGGAGGGAGTACATGCATGTAATGATGTCATCAAGATTTTTTTTGATGTTTGAAATTTAAAAAAATTTATCTACAAAACCGTTAATTCAATCGATGTTCCGTTTTTACCATTGACTTTCTCGCGACGAGTTCTTCAAAACTAGATTCCATGTCGAAATGTTCCATTAATTGTTTTTCCATTCATACTTGCCACATTTTTTGACTCCACTTGCCATATTATTAGCCACTTACTTGCCTGAAAAAAAAACTTAATTAACACTTTTTAATGTTGTTTGGTACAAAACCTTGTACTCCCTCCATCCCAAAATAAATGTCTTAAGCTTAGTACAACTTTCTACTAAAATTAGTATAAAGTTGAGACAGTTATTTTGGGACGGAGTGAGTATTAGTTTTCATTATACATGATATAAAAGCATGTCATAGGTTGTGTTTGTCAATTTAAATATGCAAACTTGTCATATTTACATACAACTTTGCAAAAAAAACTATTTTGTGTGCTTGTTAGTTTAACTATGTCGAGTTGTCATATTTATAAACGATAATCAAAAAAGAGTTTTTGTGGTCACCGGTTTTAAATATGTTGAGTTGTCATATTTTTGCGCGTCATCGCCTAAAAAAAGTTGTTTGTGCTTGTCATTTTGAGTATGTCGAGATGTCATATTTATATGCAATTTCTAAAAATTGACAATTAAGTTATTTTTTATTAGACAAGTAAGTGCAACAAATGTGGTAAGTACGAGCAAAAAAAAATTGTCGAAACATGTCGACATGGGATCTAGTTTTTAAAATTTCATTGAAACAAAGTCAACGACGAAAACGAATCATAGATGAAATTGACGGTTTAAGAGATAAATTTTTTTGAATTCCGATCATTTAGAACGAATCTGATGACATCATTGCATGCATGCATGGATGAGAAGAGGACATGGCAAGCCGCCCCATGGAATGTCCAATATTTTATTAATCATGTACAAAGTGACACGTATTATAAACGTGTCTTGTACTTACAAATAACTTAGGCCGACAAAATAAAATAGAGCCAGAGAACTGACAACATAGTTTAATTCCCACCCTAACCTCCCCCCTCCCCCGACAACATGGTTTAATTTCTCTTCTCCCGACAGAAACAACGCGTGTGTTTCTGAGCAAATTAGTGACGTGCCCGTCCACCACTGCGACATTTTGCCGATGTTTGATTTTGCACGTACTGGTAGTTGGTATGCCACATTTAGCTAATACTCCCTCCGTCACAAAAATTTTGTCTTATTTTTTTTAGATATGAATGTATCTAGTCTTAGTATTTAGATACATCCATTTGTAAACAAACCTAAGACAAGAATTTTAGGACCGATGGAGTAATTAAGAGCCTTCACGCCAATTGAAAAGCACCCCCACGCTAAAAGTCCACATTCCTTTCAATAAATAGAGTTTTCATTAAATTAGAATATAGTCTTATGAGGATACAAAACATGATGAGCAACATTTGGGTCAACTTATAATATGGCACAAGGGCTTGATATTTTTTCGAAGAGTGGCATTGCATAGCAGTTTGTTCCCCTAGAAAGCAGTTTTTACCGCAAAAGATCTAAATAAAAAAAATGTCTCTTTGTCGCTATGAGACCAGCCAAAAGTGTGAATCTCTATGCTTTTAAGAAACATGATACATAGCTTCTTGGCCAAGATACTTGTTGTCGTGTTTTTGTCATGGCAGATGTCCTTGTACGAGAACTTAAGTGTGAGGCCCTGAAGGGGTTTATCGGGAAGTGAGAGACAAGGGTTTGCACAGGTTCGACCTCTCTGATGGAGGTAAAAGCCTACGTCATGCCTTGTGTGTATTGATGATGATCTCGATTATAAGGATGCGAAATCACTAGCCTAGCTTTGGAGAGTTTCTTTCTTACTTGATCTTTCCCCTTGGCTGCTCCCCTTTATATATAGCTGGAGTCCCCGAGGATACAATGGATTCTGGGTTATACCATGACCCATGACATAATCTAGTTCCTACTTGTCTTGTCCTACAAGCACATAAGTTTCCTTACGATAACATTAATGAACCCGACCCACTAAGTCCAGCCCATGAGCCGGTCTCTATGATAGCTCGCCCTTTGGCCCTTCAAGGTTCTTGGGATCTTCATTGGCGGGTTCCTTCCATCTGCCACTTTCATCTCCAGTAAGCCACAATTAGCACTTACCGGGTTAAACCTCTATGGTGGGTTATCCGTGGGGCACATCCCCAATATTGGCCCCTAGTTTGACATGGATTCATCCATGCCAAACTATTTTCTGAATGTAAGCAAGTTGGTCATGCTTTCAGAACCTTCGAGCCGGACTTTGGGTGAGCCGACATTTCACCTTTCTTCCAGGTCATCTTCTTTTTGCAACACTTAGCTTGTTTCAGTTGTTGCTTATTCTGACGCCATCCTGTTGGCCCTTGTTGTTGTTACGTTGTCACAGTGAATCTTTTTTGAACAGTCATCAAATCTGGTCTGGCACGAAAATATAGGCATCTTCTTAGCCACAAATTACTGTGTTTGTTCCATTTTTATTGTGCCGCTTCTGGTCTCGTCTTATTATAAATAGACATGAGCCCTTCTAGTTTAGCCTTTGCATCCCTTCTTATTCCTCTCGTCTCCACTGCCTTTCTTGAGCTTCGCCGACGCCGCCCCTCGACAGGTGATTCTGTCCTTGTGCCGTTGTCGCCGGAGTTCAGCTTCATCGACAACGGAGTCTTCCCGGAACACGGTTGTTGTCGTAAACTCTTTCCTGCTTCGATCCTTGTGAGTCCCAATTACAAACCTAAGTAATCACCATTGTTCGTAGGTAATCGGTAGTTCATCTTATCCGCCTTAGATCATAGTTATATATATGTTATTTCTTATATCATTTTGCCTAGATTGTGCAATTTCATCACCGCTGTCGCCCGATAATATTGTAGATCCATAACAGTTTCGTCTCGGAACCTTGTAGATGCTTTGTTTCGGTAACTCCGCTGGCCACGACGTGTTTTTATTCCTTTTTGCATATCAATTCGATCCGTCTATTCCTCCATCTATTGTGAAATGTTGTTTGCCAATGATTTTTTTTGACTAAGTCCCTTTAGCATATGTGTCGTCTTCTTGCTAGTTTTATCTAAACACCGGCTCATTTTACCACTTGTTGTTTTATCATCTGCATAGAGATTTTCAGCCACTCAACACGAGGTTCTTCAAAGATCTTTTATATTTTTTCAACCATAGGCCCCAAGATATTGGTCCCAATTCAACAACTAGCGTTTGTCAATTTCAAGTACTTTGCAAAGTATATCTTCAGATTGAGACGTTCGTGACTCTTGATAACCCACAAGTATAGGGGATCGCAACAGTTTTCGAGGGTAGAGTATTCAACTCAAATTTGTTGATTCGACACAAGGGAAGCAAAAGAATATTCTCAAGTATTAGCAGTTGAGTTGTCAATTCAACCACACCTGAAAGACTTAGTATCTGTAGAAAAGTATCAGTAGCAAAGTAGTGTGATAGCAACAGTAGCAACGGTAACAGTAGCAGCAGTAACAACAGTAGCAGCAACAGTAGCAGCAGTGACAACAGTAGTGATAGAGTAATAGTAGCAACAGTGACAGAGTAACAGTAGCGACAGAGTAACAGTAGCAGTAGTGACAGTAGTAGCGACAGAATAACGTAACAAGGACCAGTAGGAAAAACTCGTAGGCATTGGATCGGTGATGGATAATTATGCCGGATGATATTCATCATGCAACAGTTATAACATAGAGAGATATGTAACTAGCTCCAATTCGTCAATGTAATGTAGGCATGTATTCCGTATGTAGTCATACGTGCTTAGGGAAAAGAACTTGCATGACATCTATTGTCCATCCCTCCCGTGGCAGCGGGGTCCTAATGGAAACTACGAGATATTAAGGTTCTCCTATTAATAGAGAACCGGAACAACGCATTAGCACTTAGTGAATACATGAACTCCTCATACTATGATCATCTCCGGGAGTGGTTCCGGCTATTGTCACTCCGGGGTTGCCGGGTCATAACACATAGTAGGTGACTACAACTTGCAAGATAGGATCTAGAACACACATATATTGACGAGAACATAATAGGTTCAGATCTGAAATCATGGCACTCGGGCCCTAGTGACAAGCATTAAGCATGGAAAAGTAGTAGCCAATCTCAGAACATAGTGGATACTAGGGATCAATCCCCGTCAAAACTAACTCGATTACATGATTGATCTCATCCAACCCATCACCGTCCAGCAAGCCTACGATGAGATTACTCATGAACAATGAAGAGCATCATGGAATTGGCGATGAAGGAAGGTTGGTGATGACGATGCCGACGATCTCCCCTCTCCGGAGCCCAGAATGGACTCCAGATCTGCCCTCCAAAGGAAGAACAGGTGGTGGCGGCGCCTCCGTATCGTAAAACACGATGAACTCTTCTCCTTTATTTTTTCTGGATGAAAGGGACTAAATAGAGCTGGAATTGGAGGCAGTGGAGCTCCGTGGGCCCCACAATCCTACTAGGCGCAGCCAGGGGGACCGCGCCTGGTGGGCTTGTGGGCTCCACGCTCCACTCCTCCGGTTAATTCTTGCGCCAGTATTTCTTTATATATTCCACAAAAAATACTCGTAAATTTCCACGTCATTCCGAGAACTTTTATTTCTGCGCAAAAACAACACCATGACAATTCTGCTGAAAACAGTGTTAGTCCGGGTTAGTTCCGTTTAAATCATGCAAAATAGAGTCCAAAACAAGGGCAAAAGAGTTTGGAAAAGTAGATACGACGGAGACGTATCAACTCCCCCAAGATTAAAGCCTTGCTTGTCCTCAAGCAATTCAGTTGATAAACTGAAAGAGACAAAAGAAAACTTTTACGAACTCTGATTGATCTTTTTGTTGCAATTATGTCTAACTCATATCCAGAATTTCATCAAGATCATAAGCTAACCACATAAGCAATGACATCTAGGTCTCAAGGTAAACTCATATCAATGGCATAATCAACTAGCGAGGAATAATAATGAGTTTCAAATGTCAACACTTCAATCAAAACAATCATGAAGCAATATGAACAGATGGTATTTCGCTAGCTCTTTCCGAGACCGCAAAACATAAATGCGGAGCACCTTCAAAGACCAAGGGCTAACTGAACATTGTAATTCATGGCAAAGAAGATCCACTCACATTCATACTCAACAACAATTAAAAGCAAAGCATAAAAATGACAGAGGTGCTCTCTAATTGGTGCTTTTATAAGAAGGGGATGACTCAACAGAAACATATATAGACAGGCCCTTCTCACAGAGAAGCATTGATTCGCACAGGTGCCAGAGCTCAAGCTTTTAAAGCAGAGATAATCATTTTGGGTGGCATGCTTTCATTGTCAATGCAATGACCAAGAGTTTTCACCATCTTCCATGCTACACATACTATAGGCGGTTCCCAAACAGAAAAGTAAAGTTTTGATTCCCTCACCACCTATCAATCACACTCCACGACTAGCCGAATACTCGGGTGCCATCCATACCAACAACAATCCAGGGGGATTTTTGTTTGCAATTATCTTTTCGATTTGAGCATGGAACCGAGCATTCCAATTACCGGCCCCTTTCTCGTGAGTGATAGTGAATAAACGCATATCGAGGATAACACGCCTAGCATGGAAGATACTGATCGCCCCTTGTCACCACATGAGCGGTTCGGGTATGCAAAACAGGTAGATACCGCATATATTTCTTGAAGGTTTAGAGAGTGGCACATGCAAATTTACTTGGAACGACAGGTAGATACCGCATATAGGTAGGTATGGTGGACTCATATGGAACAATTTTGGGTTTATGGAAGTGGATGCACAAGCAGTATTCCCGCTTAGTATAAGTGAAGGCTAGCAAACGACTGGGAAGCGACCAACTAGAGAGCGACAACAGTCATCAAAATGCATTGAAATTAACCAACATTGAGTGCAAGCATGAGTAGGACATAAATCACCATGAACATGAATATCATAGAGGGTATGTTGATTTTGTTTCAACTACATGCGTAAACATGCGTCAAGTCAAGCCACTCGAATCATTCAAAGGAGGATACCATCCTATCATACTACATCATAATCATCATGAAATTCATGTTGGCATCCAAGACAAACAATTATAAGCTCCTAGCTAATTAAGCATGGCATCAGAAACTATGATCTCTAAGTTGTCATTGCAAACATGTTTCTCTCACAACAAAGGTGAATCAGGAATGATGAGCTAGTCATATTTACAAAAACAAAATAGATCGAGTTCATACGAGCTTTTCTAGGCTCAGTCACTTCATCATATATCGTCATTATTGCCTTTCACTTGCACGGCCGAATGATGTGAACAATAATAAGAGTGCTCGTGCATTGGACTAAGCTGGAATCTGCAAGCAAACACAAGGAGAATACAAAGTAATATGGCTCTTTGACAGATAAGCAGATATGCATGCGAGAGCCACTAAACATTGTAACCATGGTCTTGTACCTTGACCCAAAGAAAAAGAAAACTATTTACTCGGGAAAGCTCCCAACAAGCAAAAGAAGAAAGGGAAATCTTTTTGGGTTTTCTCAAACTAGACAAACACACGAAAAGAAAGCGAGAAAAAGAAATAAACTAGCATGGATGATACAGTGGCAAAGTGTGAACACCGACTAACAAAGCAAAAGTGTGAGCATGAATATAAAGTCGGTGAGAAATACGTACTCCCCCAAGATTAGGCTTTTGGCCTAAGTTGGTCTACTCTCATGGATGGTCCGGGCGATACCCTAAATCATAATGGGGGTTGTACGGGAGCGCTGCAGCTTCTGCCTGAATAGCTGCCTCACGGAGGCGAGCAACCTTTGCCTCCCTCTCATACTCCTCTGCCTCTCCTCTAGTTATGTAATATCTCCGTTTTACCTGAAAGTCAAAGAAGGCAGGAGCAGAAAGGGTAATATGGAAAACACGTTGTCGGTTAAATATTAACCGGTATAGGAGGGATTCATTATCCGTCTTGAGGAACTGATAGCGTGTCATAGCGGCGCAATCAAGGAAAGCTGTATGGAGTGGGGGATATCCTTCGTGGATGGGTAATCCAAGAAAATTTGCTATGCGAGTGGCATAGATCCCACGAAAGGAATCCCCTTCATTAGCATTATTATTCAGCCTCCTTGCTATTATAGCTCCCATGTTGAAACTTCTATCACCCGTTACTGCGCTCTTAAGAATACTAAGGTCAGGTGCGCAGAGGTGACAATGCTCGATCTTGCCGTTAATGCATCTACCTATGAAGAGGGCAAAGTAATGCAAGGCAGGAAAAATGAATGCTCCCCACGGTAGCCTGCGTAATATCTCTAGTTTCTCCGACAGTTATACTAGAGAAAAAAAAATCTCTGACCGAAGATTTAGGAGGATCATTGAGACTACCCCAATTAGGTATTTTGCAAATTCTATTGAAATCCTCTAAATCCATGGTATACGATTTGTCATAGAGATCAAATAGTACGGATGTGTAGCAGCCAGCTGAAAATTTGAATCTACGAACAAAAGAGGCAGTGAGAGTAGCATACTGTTCACATTTATCGGAGATGAATTCTTCGAGTCCGACATTGTGAACAAGTGTATCAAACTCGTCTTTGAAACCTGCCTCAATCATGAATTCATCAGAAGGCCATTCACATGGTTGTACCTGTGCGTTCCTCTGTTGGTAAGGATCGGGCTCCCGAATCGCGAGACACGGACCCTTCTTGCTTGAGGAACCACCATGATAGTTTCTGCTGAACATCTTCCTTTTCTGAAATTTTCAGTGACTCAAAGGAAAAGTGAACAAGGCCCAACGAAACTCATGGCAACTACTCCTACAAGTGCCTAGAGGCCATATCACAGATCAAAACTACTTGGGACCAGCTAAAATTAGCATGCAAAGCTCAAGAACAGGGTCACCAAGGCAGCAAAAATACGCAACGAATACACTACAAGGAATATGCTAATACACGACGCTATTTTTTCGTCGATACATCATCACGGTTTTTCATTTACGATGATCTCACAACGAAAAACCAAGCGTCGAAAATGGAGCGTCACAAATGAACAACAACGACGTTTTGATCAAAATCGTCGTAACTTTTACGATGATTCCTGGATTGTCGTAACCTTTATGACGATCCTAAATCGTCACTGGCAATCAAACCCAGTCCTACGTGGCAGTCCTACGTGGCAAAATTACAACAAAATCAAAACGTCATGGTTGAAATCAGCCCAACCCATTTCAATTGATCACATGGGCTCGTTTTATTTTTTTTGGCTTTTCTTATTGGGCTTCTTTTCGGGCCTTGGCCTATTTACAGCCACTTTAGTATTTTTCGATTTTTTTATCATTCTAATTTGGGCCTTCGCATTTTCATGCCCAAATACATTTGATCCCGTTTCAGTTTTGGCCTTTTTTCATTTTTGAATTCAGCAACTTATTTTTTCTTTTATGTCCAAATAAATCTGAGCCCATACAACTTCGAAGCCCATACACATAAATCTGAGCCCATGGAACTTTGAAGCCCATACACAGAAATTTGAAGCATCTCAGCCCACATCACAAAGTATGAAGCACAACCAAAATCTGATAATATATACCCCACATCACAAAGTATGAAGCACAACCAAAACATGTAGCACAACCACAAATTTCAGCCCACACCATAAATCTATAGCACAAGAACTGCTACCAAAAACTGCTACCAAAATATGTAGCACAACCAAAATATACACCATAGTTATCAAGTGCACAAGAACTGCTACCAAAATCTAATTCTAAAACCAACTAGTTCCCTGTTTTGGCTCCAAGCAACGCCATCAACTGAGCGTACTTCGCATCGTTTTCTTACGACTTCTTGAGCAGCAACTCATACGACTTGTCGCGTTCGACTTGTGCAGCTTCAGCTTCTGCTGCCTTCCTCTTCATATCATCCATCTCTTCATGCATGACTTCACTTCTTTGACGCGACATCTCGAGATGCTCTTGTAGATCCAGCACACGAGCATCGACAGCATCATTTGACTTGCTGGACTTGTCAGTAGAGTTTGGCTGCAGACCAACATTCTTCAAGAATTTGCTTGATGGGCGATGCTTGGTCAGAACTTCCACAACAAATGAAACAAAAGACTTTCGCTCTCCGCCTTCTTGTATAGGAGCAGTCATCTTCTCTTCCATCTCAGACTGAAAGATAATGAATGCATTGAGAAACAGTTTAAATCCATGAGAAAGAAAGAAAAATAAGCGCCCAATAATGAGGAAATCATGTATCAGCAATACTTATATAGAAACTAAGATAGGAACATAAGCAGACATACTTGTTTCATGTTAATAGAACCAGTGAGAGGAAACTACTTATACAGAAATTACATACAGAAACTAATGAAACCAGAAACTACATAAAACCAGAAACTAATGAAATAATGAAACTACATACATAAACTACTTATACAGAAACTACATACATAAATTAATGAAGAATAATGCTATACATATGCTTCCAAAAACTAAGATAGGAACATGTTTTCCTCAAAGCAAGCATGTATCAGCAATACTTGTTTCATGTTAATAGAACCAGGGAGAGGAGCATGTATCAGCATATAAAAAGTGTGGTATTCCATATTCTGATAAGCCGAGCAATCAAGATATTTTAGACTCATCCATATATTGGTTGTTATTTTACTGGTTGTTATTTTAGACTTACCAAACTACATGTATAAGCATGTCTCAGCACATAGCAGGATAATAATACAAAGTCAAACAGGCATTTTACTGATTGTTACAATAAAATGCTGGACACAAAAGGAGCTGATGCATATACTACTTATAGTGGCTCATCCAGAAACAAATCCATGTTTTCACTCCTAGAGCATACAACGGTATAGCACATGAGGCCAGAAACAAATCCAAGGAAGATTACTTACTATAGCAACTTGAACATCCTCTGAGAATCCATGTTTGGTGCTGTTGTGTGTCGCCTTGAAAATGTCGAATGCAGATAGCACTTCACCCTTTCTTTGCTCTTGCTGAAATGTTTTTCAACATCAACCCAACCATTAGCTTTTGCAACAAATTGATGCTTATGTCTAAAGGAAAACAACTAAAGGAACACCAGTGTTGATCTTACAGTTGCATGCACATGAGCAACATAGCATCTTGAACCAGTTTTTTGTGCAAACTTGACTTTTGTTCGATTAACCTTGTTATTGGCACATGTCTCCTACATATGTGCACATCAGTTCATCGTTTCCATACAATAAAGCAAATCACACAGTTTGCATGGGCAAGGTAAAGCAACAGTCAAGCATTTACATACCTTGTGTCTTGGAGTTGACCACAGCTCGACGAGCCTTTGCCATTCAGTATCCGTTATGTCAGAAACATGGGACTTGATGCTAACCTTGCTTGCTTCGACATTGTCAAAGTACTCCTTCTTGACATGATGGCGTCTGTTCCTCAACGAATTCTTCAAGATATCAGTGCATGCATACTCAATGACACTTGATTCCGTGTCCATCTCAAAATTTGCCTACAAAGGCAGCAAACAAGATGAGTACCAAGATTAACCATCATATGAGATGTATAATAACAGGGAATAACAACCACATTCAGCAACAAGATAGTTACCTTACAGATACTGTTCCTATATAATTCTGCACAAGACTTGGGTTCTTTTATACTCCTTGAAGTGAGAAATCAGCGGCATATGAGCTCTCGCAATGAGGCCACCCTCAGATGCTATCTTTGCAGCTTGCACGGGCTTCTCCGGACGCCTCATCCCTTCAGCGATTTCAATTCTCACCTTTGCTCCCATTGCACGTGTCAACTTTTCTAGCCCTTTTCCATTCCTAGAACTCTTGACCACATCAACAGCGCCTGAAAAGGATACATTCAAACATTAGTCAAGACTAGTAGTCACCCATACATGCATTGCTTACATTTAGAAAATGAACTAATAAGAAAAGAAAACTAGATGAACATGCCTTCATCACCCATTGGTTGCTCAGGTTCTCTAGAAAGGACTGCCAAGTTCAACTCATGCCCATGATTGCTGACCACAGAAGGTGCAACGGGGCTGAGGTCCATGCACATCCTGCTTCCTTCTTCCATGGAGGCCAACTCATCATCAGTTCGCAGTGGTCCTTGACCCTTGTGCAGCAGGCTGTTGTCAACATCCTCCCTTACTTTCTGCCTAGTGAGTCTAGCCACAACTGGTTCATCAGGTGTCAGAAGCCTCTTTGATCCTTCTGAAGATAGAGCTAACACCCTTCCTGGAGCCATTGGACTAGATGTTTTTGAAACTTTCCTCTTGTTTCTGTTAGCACACTTCTTCTTCCTAGAAACCTGCAGGGTGTCGTATAAAAGGCAAGGACGGCAGAATTAGATCACAAGAAAATTCTGCAATGCACGAAAAAAGAAAGCACGCAACATACAACTCCTACCCCAAACAAGATAGAGTTTGCAACTTTCCTTTCTTCTTCACTAATTTGTCATCAACTTCCTCTCCATCAATAACTTCATCATCTTTAGGGTTGTAGTCTGAGCTTCCAGCTTGTGTTATGGCAGATGCCGATTCATCACAAGTAGCTGCACTACCGTCTTCACGTGCATTTGACTTCCTAATCACTGATACTATCACACCAACACCTAGCGATTGGAACATGCGGTGGTTCCTCATCATAGTTCTAGCCCTAATCTTCTCGATCTCAGTCAGGGGTTCTTCTTTACATGAATAAGAAAACATAACCATTAGATGAATGGTTGAAATGTATAGGGAAGCAAGGCAACTCAAACAACTAAGGTATCCTATAAGATCTTAGGTTTATTTAATTCTAGTACATTAATGGCACAAGCAAAATATAAACCAATTGTTTGGACTAAAACAATACATTTCAATTACCAGATTACAAGCATGAGCTAGGCACATTTCTATAGTTAGTACATAGACACACCCAGGCGCATAATACTATATTTTGTGTGAACCTTACAAACAAACAGTACTGCACCCAATGTCCCATCCATCCTGGTAGCGTAACATAGATGATAATAAAAGCAGTACAATAAGTAGCAAGTTGTATACCAAACGACGACTGCTTCGTCCTTGTCATGGCTGATCTCGAGGGGCTGTAGGCTGATCTTGAGGGGCTGTATATGTGCTGATTGTGCTGATGGTATCAAGTTGCCGTAATAGCTTGCAAAACAAAATGAACACATATGAGATACAATGGGGATAAAGTAGAATGATCCTCCAATGAACTAATATTTTATCAATCAATTTCAGGAACAAAACCACCATAAACAGGGCCAAGAACTCAACAGATTCAATTAATATCTAGGACGAAGCACTTATATAAAAAGCTTATATAACAGGGCCAATCAAGCTTGATGCAATAACATGCTAGTGATGCCGTACAAAATATAGATTAAAGTAAAAGATGAGTTACTAACAATAGACTATTTACATTAATAGTTAATAACAAACCAACAACCATATACACTTTCTTTAGATTAACTAAAACTACCAGCCTACCAGCCACATGGCCACTTGCTTCAGATCCACAATTGTGTTCAGATCGACAAGAATTAGTAGATGCACAAATCAACTATTGTGATCTCATCTCAAGAAAAAAAAGATATTGCACCTACGCTCTAACGCTTCCATTACACGATTCTTGCATCTGTCAACAGGAAGGCATATTTAGTTCAGTTATTCTACAAAGAATTTTCCAATCTTGGTATTTTATTTATTTGAGATATTTATACAGTAAACCGATAAAGACAATTTGCTGGCTCAGACTTGAACCCACAAAATTAGAGAAATTAAGCTAAAAGTAGACCAATTGCACCCCACTGTCTGGCTACAAAACATAAAGTAAATTAGATACCACCGATAGATAATATCTTGATCACCAAATACCACTATGCAAGCATCATAACAGGACATTATCACCATGCGTTGAAGAGATCATCAAGCAGAAAAACAACTAGTGATATAACACTACATATTTGTTTCACCACGTCGAACCCGAGAATTTAAGGAAAATTCCCAGCAAGCTTCCAGTAAAGGGAATCCCAAACCAGCACAGCTAAGCTTCTGTCCATATCCATAACTAACTAACTACACCTCAAAAGCATCAATATTACAGAATGCTGATACAGAGAGAAGCAAGTCAGGTATGAAATTCCAAACATCCTATTATCGTCCTCTCTGGTTCTAACTGACAAACTGGACCACAACAACACTATCATCAGACAGAAATCAATGAAAATGGCACTCTTCCTTTGTGAAATCATCACAACTCTCCCTCCAATATATATTAAAATGTGGCTTACTATATTTTACCTAGCTGGATACCAAAACAGAGCAGTAGCCGGTTAGTTAGTGCAGAGACCCTGAAGACAAGTCAGGAATTCTTTCTCTCCAAGACATTCCTGAAGACAACATCAGGGATCGTGATGACTACGTTGCGTACGGTGGCAAAAATAAACAGTGTGACCCTGACCCTAACCGTGTGACTGTAAACTCATTGGAAAAGGCTAACCGTGTTAGATAAGAAAATCATCATAGTAGCAACTCAAGTTCCACAGACACAAGAACATCTCTGCTTTGCTTCCTTGGAGAGGAAGACTCCTCATCCCCCAGCCTAACCCTAACGCCACGATCCTGATCCTAACCCTAACGCCATGAGCCTGACCATAACCCTAACGCCATGAACCTGACCTTAACCGTAACGCCATGACCCAAACTCTAACCCTAACGCCATGATCGAGAGCTGAAGGCTGGGAGACCAACCGAGAGAAGACCGGGGAAGATCTTAAGGAAGAAGGTGCCGCCGTCGACGAGAGCCTCTCCGCGCATCATCGCCGTCGACGAGAGCCGCTCCGCACGTTGTCGCCGTCGTCAGTAGCCGCCCCGCGTCGTCTCCCCACAAAGTCACGAGCCGTTGTCTCCCCGCAAAGTCGCGAGCCATCGTATCCCCGCAAACTCGCGAGCCGTCGCCGTCGTCAGTAGCCGCTCCGCGCATCGTCGCCGTCGTTGGGCGTCGTCGCAAGCCATTTGGGGAAAGTGGAGAGGCGAATGTGGAAAGTGGATAAGGGTTTGGCCGCGGTGAAGGGTTTTTTGTCAGGAATATTTTTTTGGCCGTAGGTTTTGGCCGCGCGCGCGAGGGGTGCGGGGTTTTGGCACGTGGAATGGGTTTTGGTCGCCGGTTTTTGCCGCGCGCGTGAGGGGTGCGGGGTTTGGCGCGTGGGAAGGGAAATTTTCCCTTTTTTGATAAGAATTGGAGGGAAATTTTCCATGTTATTTTTTAGATAGTTTTTATGTAAAATATTACAATCTTAAATATTGTGAAAAAA